>NC_053490.1:244376988-249594488 GCF_905171775.1 Rana temporaria | reverse complement strand
ACGACGAAAGCATGTATTCCAGCTCTCTGGAAAAGCAATGTCCCTCCAATTAAAGCACAATGGATGGAAAAAATATCAGAAGTCCAATTAATGGAAAACCTCACGGTGTATGAAAGAGCAGGAAGACAAGTATCGACAGACTTGGGCTCCCTATGTCGCATATAGGGAGCGTGTGGGGTGGGGTGAGGTGAGGAGAGAGGGCGGAAGGAGGAACCATTTTTTTGTTTATAAATACAATTTTCTTTATTTTTTTATCTGTCCTAAGATTAAACCGACATTTCCGGTTTATTTATTTCTTGGGGGGGAGGGGAGTACATAGTGAAAGGGCTAGATGGATAGTTGAGTCACAAAGATATAGTTAAGGAAAGAATTAAAATAATATAAGTTTTAAAGGAACACTAAAGGTTCGTTTTTTATTAGATCAATTGATTGCTGTAAGCTAGAGCATTTAAATATCACTTACCTCGTTTTTCCTTTTGACCTCCAAAATACAGTAATCCAGGTTTGAAAATGCCATTTCCTGTCTCTCCTCTTCTTGCTTTCCACCAGCATCTGAGCCGTTTTGCATGGTGGAAAGCAGAATGTGCTCACCCCCTCCCTATGACTACAGCCCTGTGTGAAGATGATCTCTTATCCCTCACAGGCATGGAGGCTAAGCCTAATGGGAACTAGTTCCCATTAGGCCGTGATGTAGCAAAAATGAATGTGTACGGCAAACCAGGAAGTCGGTGAGAATAATGATTCAGGAGTGACAGATGTGAATAAAACGGCTCGATTTCAACAGGTATCAAACTAGTTATAATACGGAACATTACTTTTTACTTTATCAGCTACTGTCAGACTTTATATTAAGAGGAAAATATTTTTGTCTTTACAACCCCTTTAACTATGAAGTAGGAATATAGTATAGGAGAAATTAAGTGTATACGAGTAGAATGTATGCATAAGATTTATCTGTAAAGATGTATTATGATTATCTTTGTGAAAAAATATATTAAAATAAAGAATTGGGGGGAAAAAAAGAAAGGGGGCAATCTCTAGGATCTATAATACTGAACGACACAAAAAAGCTGGAGATACCGCCATATATATTAGGAAATGGGAGAAGGAATTGGGAACACAGGTGAATGACTTTGAGATTAGGCAACTAATGAAGAGGGTGCATTCCACGTCGGCAAATAACAGTATGATGGAACTAAACTATAAATGCCTGGTTCATTGGTATTTAAACCCCGACAAGGCACATACATATCAAAAAGAAACATCAGTTATGCTGGAGGTGCAAAGAAATTGGGACCATGGCCCACATTTGGTGGACATGTCCCAAAATTTTAAAATATTGGGGGGAGATCACAAACATCGACGTCCAAGACGACCCATGGGGTTTTTTACTCCACGGGATTAGAATACCAAGTAAGCAATACCTGAGAACCCTGCTCCCACAGCTCTTAAATGCCGCTAAGAGCCTAATACCTACACACTGGCAAGAACTGGAACGGCCCACTTTGAAGAATTGGTGCATTAAAATGAATGAAATTTAACATTTAGAATGCTTAAGGTTTAGTGACGAGGAGAGAACAGAGGAGTTTGAGGAGAAATGGAAGGAATGGACAGATTGCAAGCACTCCATAAGCTACACAGAAGTGTTGCGAGCATAATGCAACACATCAAGATTAGAATAGTAAGATAGGCTCGGTATGAGAAAGGAAGATGGGGAGACTTCAGGGTTTGGAGGGGGGATTTTGGTATATATTATGTATTGTATTACGTTGTCTACGTGTGGCTGAGCCGAGAGTAGAAACTCGCCCACTGTAATGTTTTATATGGAAAATCGATAAATTTTAGTGAAAAAAAAAAATAGAAAAAAAACAGTGAAAGCCTGCAACAATGTTCCTAATCACTGCAACACCAGTCATTTTCACCAGAGCCAGTGCAGCCATCAACCGTGACCCTGATTCATGCCGCATCAAGGTTGCCTCTGCCTGACTCCTACTGGTCTCACCCTGGCCTGTTTAATGAGACAATGTGTCTGCTTGCTGCCTGGACCAATCTTTTGCCTGTTTGCCGACCACATCTATGACTGCTGCCTAAACCGACTCATCTGCATGTTCTAATCATGTTCCTGCATGTTCTAATCATGTTCCTGCAAGACACCAGTCCCGACAACGGTACTCCTGGAATCACAGGAACTCTTTTGTTCCTCCTTTTTTTTTTTTTTTTTTTTTTTTGCCTCCTGTATTTTCTGGATGGTGAACATGACATTCCTGCTGCCAAAATAAACAAACAAAAAAAAAAAAAACTAATTACACCGTTTTCCATTATTTACAGATATTTGTCAACTCTATGAACCTTAATAAAACTTACTATCCAATTAATTTGTATTGCATCTTTTTAGCTGGCTTCCTGCCAGTATGTACACTGACAGAGAACAACCTGGGGCTGAATTCACAGGTGCTAGATATGCCTCTATCTCTTGTGTGCCAGCCCTAGAAATTCTAATGATTGAATTGTCGAGTAGTAATTTTTTTTCCCACTCACTAACCTGATCTAGAATGATAATTTTTCATATTCATTGTTGAAGCAGTCGGTTGCTCTATAAAATGCTGAAATTTGTTCTCCTCTGGGGGTGTTGCAGTGTAGATGGCATTTGCATGTGCTGAAAGGCAAATTTGAACTTAATGGGAACTTGTAAAGTAAGTTTTTCTCTTTGCTTTGCTGTGTCTGTCTCTCCCAAGTGGAAAATTACACAGATCACAAAACAATTCTTAAATGGAACTTAATTTTTTGTAGACTTGTATTTTATAAGTGTCTGAGTTCTGTTTAAATGGAATTGTTTCTTGTTTTAGTTTTAAAGGAGAATAGTTTTGGGTACCCAAGTGTCAGGAAATTTGAATGAATAATGAAGTCGGCGATATCGATCAATATGACGGTGCCTCCAATATAAAATAATTAATGAAAGAATTACGCTGACCTAGTTAATAATTCCCTGAAATTTGTGCGCTATGCAGATAATAAGCACAATAAAATTGTGTGCAAGTATGGACTGATAATGGAAAAATAAATTAGAATTAGTTTACAATTAAGTCGTTAACAATCACGTATAGCAGCAGAATTAATAGTATGACATACAGTGCCTTGCGAAAGTATTCGGCCCCCTTTGACCTTTTGCCACATTTCAGGCTTCAAACATAAAGATATAAAACGGTAATATTTTTTTTTTTTTTGAAGAATCAACAAGTGGGACACAATCATGTGGAACGAAATTTATTGGATATTTCAAACTTTAACAAATAAAAAATTGGGTGTGCAAAATTAGCCCCTCTACTTTCAGTGCAGCAAACTCTCTCCAGAAGTTCAGTGAGGATCTCTGAATGATCCAATGTTGACCCAAATGACTGATGATATAATAGAATCCACCTGTGTGTAATCAAGTCTCCGTATAAATGCACCTGCACAGTGATAGTTTTAGAGGTCCGTTTAAAGTGCAGAGAGCATCATGAAGAACAAGGAACACACCAGGCAGGTCTGAGATACTGTTGTGGCAAGAAGAAAGCCATTTCTTAAAGATATCCATAAAAAGTGTTTAAAGTTTGCCACAAGCCATCTGGGAGACACACCAAACATGTGGAAGAAGGTGCTCTGGTCAGATGAAACCAAAATTGAACTTTTTGGCAACAATGCAAAACGTTATGTTTGGCGTAATAGCAACACAGCTCATCACCCTGAACACACCATCCCCACTGTCAAACATGGTGGTGGCAGCATCATGGTTTGGCCCTGCTTTTCTTCAGCAGGGACAGGGAAGATGGTTAAAATTGATGGGAAGATGGATGGAGCCAAATACAGGACCATTCGGGAAGAAAACCTGATGGAGTCTGCAAAAGACCTAAGACTGGGACGGAGATTTGTCTTCCAACAAGACAATGATCCAAAACATAAAGCAAAATCTACAATGGAATGGTTCACAAATAAACATATCCAGGTGTTAGAATGGCCAAGTCAAAGTCCAGACCTGAATCCAATCGAGAATCTGTGGAAAGAACTGAAAACTGCTGTTCACAAACGCTCTTCATCCAATCTCACTGAGCTCGAGCTGTTTTGCAAGGAGGAATGGGCAAAAAATTTCAGTCTCTCGATGTGCAAAACTGATGGACATACCCCAAGCGACTTACAGCTGTAATCGCAGGAAAAGGTGGCGCTACAAAGTATTAACTTAAGGGGGCTGAATAATTTTGCACGCCCAATTTTTCAGTTTTTTATTTGTTAAAGTTTGAAATATCCAATAAATTTCGTTCCACTTCATGATTGTGTCCCACTTGTTGGTTCTTCCAAAAAAATTTGTTTTATATCTTTGAAGCCTGAAATGTGGCAAAAGGTCGCAAAGTTCAAGGGGGCCAAATACTTTCGCAAGGCACTGTATATGTGTAAAATTTAATATTCCACAATGTAATATCTGAACTTTTTATATGGCTAAAATTCTATGCCTGGTAATGGCTGAATTGGATAATTTTCTTTTCACTTGTAAGCATTATAACCATGTCCAATAAATGGACTAAAGTAGCAGACAACCAGCTTATGCTCTCAGTGGCTTCTTCTGCAGCAGAATGAAGGGGCTGTGTTTAATACAGCTTACATTTTATTTTTTTAAAGTGGTTGTAAAGCCTAAACACTTTGTACCTTAATGCATTGCTTGCATTAAGGTGAACATTTTGTAGGTGTCAGGATCCCCCCTCAACCCCCCCCTTTTTTTTTTTTTTTTTTTTTTTACTTACCTGAGACCTCGTACAATCCAGAACTGTGCACGTCTGCAACTCTTCTCTCCCCTCCCTTCAGGTCTCGCTGGCTTTGTTCGGACACCAGGAGCCATTGGCTCCCAGTGCTGTCAATGAAAGCCAGTGACGAGGGAGCAGGGTGTGAGGCTGAGTCCCACTGTCTGTGTCAAAGGACAAAGCAGCGGGGCTTGGGTACGAGCACACACGAGTGCCCCCATGGGAAGCCGCTTCCCACTGGGGGCACTGGGCAGAGGGGAGAGGAGGTTCTTGGCCCCTCTGTGCAATTCCATTGCACAGAGCAGGTATGTTTTTAGACATGTGGTGGTAATTTTTTTTTGTTTTTCTTGTATCTTTACCATCACTAATTTCTAGGGCTTTTGATACCATGAGTGGAATATCCCTTCCCATGTTTGGATAAAGCCCAAGATGGAGTATGATGGAACACTTTCACTCTCTGAATTTCCTCTTTTCCACCCAAAATACTAGGGATCAGCCCAGATGTTATGGAATATTTATGGACTTCTGTTTGGGGAGCAATATTACAGATGGTAGCAAAAAACATTAACTTGTCCACCAGATGTCACTCTAGGGCTAGAAATACCTACAGTGGGGGGGGGGGGGGGATTTTTTTTTTTTTTGATCTTCTGCAGATTTTGCTAACTTACGAAGAAATTATGGCTGTATAATTTTTTTATCAGTGTATTTTAAATGATAGAGCTAGAATATCCCAAAAATCCAGAAAAAAAACACATGGTACAAATGTTATAAACTGATCTCCAGTTCAGTAAGTAAAATATTTGATCCCTACCATTCAACAATGTTGGCTTCTACAGACTGGCTACAGTATGTGTTCATGTGGTACACTGAAGTCCTGTCAATTTAAGAAGCTGCTAGTAACGATAACTATATACAGGTCTATAACATACACCTGTCCACAGAATCTTTCTTCCATTAAAACCTCACTGTCAAGGGCAAGACCAAAGAGCTGTCAAAGGACAATCGGGGGAAAGATTGTAGACCTACACAAGGCTGAAATGGGCTACACGACTGTCTGCAAGAAGCTTGGTGAGGAGACAACTGCTAAAGTGATTATTTGCAAATGGAAGAAATACAAAATGATCATCTATCGCCCTCGGTTTTGAGCTCCATGCAAGATGAACATAAGAAAAGTGAAGAATTGGCCCAGAACTACACGGGAGGAGGTTGTGAATGATCTCAATTCAATTGGGACTACAGTCCCCAAACAAACTATTGGTAACGTAATACACCGCCATGGATTGATATTCAGCAGCACCTGCAAGGCCCCCCTCCTCAAGACACATGTATAGGCCTGTTTGAAGTTTGCCAATGAACATCTAAATCCTTTGGAGAAGGATTGGGAGAAAGTGCTGTGGTCCGATGCGACCAAAATTTAGCTTTTTTTTTTTTTTTTTTTTTTAAAAGGTTATCTTTATTTGTATAGAAATTCACATTCAATGACCTAACAGTCCAAAAACAAGAAGAGGACAGAACAGAAATGCAAAACAGAACAAGCCACAAAAAATAAGACGGTAGTACAGAGTTGTTCAATCATGCATCTATGCGGTATACAAAATAGTGGGCCCGATTGGCTGTCTAACATAGAGGGCCTAAGAGACGGAGGTGTGTAGGCTTCGTGGTCATGAGAACATGTAAGTCATATCACTAAGTTGTCCCCAAACCGTCTACCAGACATGGGCAGTGTTTATGGGCAGCCACCAAGTTGGACAGGTAAGCAAAGCCAGGTGGCTGATACGTTCAGGAAATGCTGATCTCTAGGATCAAAACCAAAGACCAAAAATTACCCTTGTGTAAATTGTGTGAGCAAACCTGCAGCAAATATTTCAGATGGACAGTTCGGGACAGTAGTCATTCTGATATTCTCCCCCTGTCGAGGAGGGGTCTCTCGGTTGTCAGTAACAACCCCCTCAATATAGTGAATCCATGTGGCCCATATGCCATACCATTTATTGTATTTGTCCTTGCATTTTGCCATCCATTCCTCTGCAGCCTTGATATCGTTCCAGTCCGAGTGACTTGGGATTTGGCTATTGTTCCAGTAATCGTGGATCAGTCTCCTAGCCGCATTCAGAAGATGGGGCAGTACCGACTTTCGATAAAGGCTGAGAGGGATGGCAGGGACATGCAGGAGACAGCCCATTGGAGAGTCAGGGAGGTCTATGTCCAGTATACGGTTAATTTGGGTTCTGATATCTTGCCAAAAAGGGTGTAACTTAAGGCAGATCCACCATATGTGCAGAAAGGAGCCCCTATGTCTACACTCCTGCTAACAGGCGTCTGAAGAAGTAAGGTACATTTTTTATTTATTTTTTTTTGAGTAGGGACCCTGTACCACCCAGTCAGCATTTTAAACCCGTTCTCCTGCATCTTCGTATCAACCGAGCTGGAATGAGTATCAGTGAACTCGTGTTGCAGGTCTCTTTCCCACTCTCGCATGTAAATGGGTTTCCCGAGGGACCCCCGTCTCAATAATGGTTCGTAGAGGACGGTAGATGGTAGACGTGCACAGCTTCTGAAAACGGTTGGAGGACATGGGGGAGTGTATGGCTTGGTGTAAACGACGCAAAGTGTTGACGCTGCCCATGTCTCACCCATCCATCGGGAATCTACCATATTGGGCTCTGAGTTCCTCCAGTCCCTGATCTTGGAAGAACCTGCCACATCTCAACTCGCCATCTGCCGTCCAGGTACGGAAGAAAGACAGGTGTTCCCCTGGTGCAAACCAGGGCAAGCCTCCCAGGGGTGCCAGTGGGGAGAATGGGGGGGGAAAGCTCAAAATTTAGCTTTTTGACATTCACTAGACCAGTGATGGCAAACCTTGGCACCCCAGATGTTTTGGAACTACATTTCCCATGATGCTCAGCTACACTAAAGAGTGCATGAGCATCATGGGAAATGTAGTTTCAAGACATCTTGGGTACCAAGCTTCGCCATCACTGAACTAGACTCTCCGTGTTTGGGGGAAGAAAAAATGCTGACTATGTAAAAACCTTGTCCTTTGAGCTGTTTCTCTTCTAAAGGTACAGGCAAACTTCCCCGCATTGAGGAGCCAATGGATGGGGTCATGTATTGTAAAATCTTGGATGAGAACCTTCTTCCCTCTGCCAGAACACCGAAGATGGATTGTGGCTGGGTCTTCCAGCATGACAATGACTGACTGAAAACATACTGCCATTCTCCAGACCTTAATCCCATAGAAAATGTATGGAAGGCGCTGAATCTTGCCAAGCGACAGCCAAGAAACCTTAAGGAATTGGAGAAGATCTGTAAAGTCAACCAAAATCCCTCCCTGAGATGTGTGCAAACCTGGTAACCCACTACAACTACCTCTGTGCTTGCCATCAAGAGTTTCTCCAAGTACTACATTGTGTTTTGCTTGGAGATCAAACTTGTTTTACTCGCTGAAATGCAACTCAAGTTAATACCATGTGTTTTCTATATGTTTGTTTAATATTCTGTCTCTATCATTTAAACACCTATGATAAATTATAGACCTTTCATTTCTTTGTAACTGGGCAAACTTACAAATTCTGCAGGGGATCAATTAACTTTTTAAATGTTTTTTATTTTTCCCACTGTATGTTGGTTTAGTTCAGTGTTTCTCAATTCCAGTCCTCAGGCCCCCCCAACAGGTCAGGTTTTCAGGATTTCCATTATTTTGCACAGGTGATTTGATCAGTTTCACCGCCTTAGTAATCACCACAGCCTTTTCATCTGAGGGAAAACCTGACCTGTTGGGGGGGCCTGAGGACTGGAATTGAGAAACACTGGTTTAGTTAGATGGTATATGACTATATTACTTTGGGGTGTTTGGCATTATTTGTGATTTTAGTCTTTGGTATATTCAAATTTTGAACCTAAAACCCTGGCTAAAAGGGTGTAATTTTGGTCTATGTTCACAATGTCAACTCCTTAATGTTTAGATACATTTTGCACCATTTCCCATCTTGCTTCTAAGAATATATAGATTATGAAATGCACATTTCAGAATACAAATCAAATATAAACCTGGTAATAGAATTTTTTCATGATTAAGTTCTTTTAGATAGTATGTTGTTGGCTATATCCATAAATATAAATAAAACCTATACATGAATTGAACAGGCTTTTACCATTTTTTTTTAAAGTCATTATTTCTATACCTATCCATAATATTTAAAAATGGCCACGTGTCTTATTAAACTCCCTTCCGTGAAAGTTTTATACTTCTTCTTTTTTTTTTTTTTTTTTTTTTTGGGTCACTAGTAAGGTATTTGTAAACTGAAATCCTATCCCCTCTCAAGCATCTCTTCGCCAGAGAGAATACGTTCAGTGCTTGCAACCTTTCTTAATAACTAATATCTCTAGACCCTTTATTTGCTTTGCCGCCCTTTGTCCTCGCTCCATTTCCAGTCCATCCTTCCTGGTGACCAGAACTGGACAGCATACTCCAGATGAGGGTGGACAAAAGTCTTGTAGAGTTGGAGAATTATCACTTTATCTCTGGAGTTAATCCCCGTTTTAATGCATGCCAATATTATGTTTGCTTTGTTGGCAGCAGCTTGGCATTGCATGCCATTGCTGAGCCTATCATCTACTAGGGCCTCATGGTCCTTTTTTCCAGGCTAGACTTTCCCAGAGGTCCCCCGCCCTCAGTGAGTGGATTGTGTTCATATTTTTGCCACCCAAATGCATTATTTTAACTAATTATTTAAATTTTCTACATTAAACCTCATTTGCTATGTAGTTTCCAACCCCATTAATTTGTTCAGATATACTTGCAAGGTTTCCACATTCTGTGGAGAAATTATTGCTCTGCTTAGCTTGGCATCATCCACAAATGCAGAGATTAAACTATTTACTCCATCCTCCAGGTCATTTATTAACAAATTAAATAGGATTGGTCCCAGCACAGAACCCTGGGGGGCCCCACTTCCCACCCCTGACCATTGAGTACTCCCCATTTATCACACTTCTCTGAACTTGCCCTTGTAGTAAGTTTTCAATCCATGTACTCGCCCTATGGTCCATGCCAACGGCTTTTACTTTGTACAGTAACTTTTTCTTTGGAACTCCTGTTGAATGCTTTTTTTTTGCAAAATTCAGATACACCACATCTACAGGCCTTTCTTTATCTAGATGGCAACTCACCTTCTCAAAGAAAGTTTAAGTTTGGTTTGGCAAGAACGATTGTTCATGAATCCATGCTGACTACTGCTAATGGTACCGTTTTTCATTACTAAAATCTTGTATAAAGTCCCTTATCCCCTCCAAGAGCTTGCATACTAACTATGGATGTCGGGCTAACTGGCCTGTATCTCCCAGGGATGTACTTTGGCCCCTTTTTAAATATTGGTGCTACATTGGAGAAAAAACAATCAGCTGGTACCATTCCAGTCAGTAGACTGTCAGTAAAAATTATGAAAAATGGTCTGGCAATTACTTGACTGAGTTCCCCAGGGACCCTCGGGTGCAAGCCATCTGGTCTAGGTGATAATGTTTAGTTTTCCAAGTCTATCTCTAATTCTGTCTTCTGTTAGCCATGAGAGTGCATCCTGTGAGGTGTTATGAGGATAAACACTGCAGTTTTGGGTACTGAAGCCCCCCGATTCCCTCGTGAAGACTGAGAAGAATAAATTCAATACCTTCGCCATCTCCCCATCCTTTGTAACCAGATTTCCTTCCTCATTCTTTGTGGGGCCAATATGGTCTGTCCTCCTTCTTCTTTTTTTTTTTTTTTTACTGTTTACATATTTAAAAATAATGGCCCTAATGTACTTTTTCTGAATTGAAGTATTTCAGTGTAGCATACTGCAGTATGGCCATTAGAAAAGGAGCGGGCAATCATAGGAAGTCATCAAGCAAAATGCAATCAGAATTCTAAACGGATTGGTTAATAGTTGACACAATTGTCCAATGATTCTTTTATTTATAAATCAACCCCAAAGTGCCCCTTTCTGGATTTATTCCAGTATTTTTGAACATTGTTATATTGTGTTGCATGCTACTTCTCCTCTTTGGGGCTACAAAGAAGGCAGAGGCTACAGTACATTTGGCGCAGACGAGCTTGCCTTCTTATTTAATAGCATAAAATGCCATGGTTGATTTTGAAATGTTAAAGCTTTAAATTTAGGTCAATTGATTGGCACCAAAATACAACCAACTGCCACAGGTGTTTGGTAAACTGGACACTGCGTAACGATCTTTAAATTTTTCCCCACAGCGGTCTCTGCATGATCAGCAGTCAGATTCTGTGTTGGAGCCTTGACATTATTTTCTTTAACTACTTTAAACGGTTGATTTTGATTGTGTTGGAACTGATTGACTCAGCTGGCATTAACCAAACATCTTGTTTGGGGAAAAAGATGTCTTGTTTTTAATAGGGATTTTGTTTTTTCACCCAAAAGCAGATGCGTGTGCAGTAGACATTTGATTACTATCTCAGGATGTGGCTCTAAGTTATGTTGGTTATGTCTCATATTCATCATATTATAATAAATGGGAGTTGCGCTAAAAAAATTGATATGAGTGACCATATAAAAAGCAAAAATAAAAAAGTTGTGCTAGAGACACCTCTTACTGATGACCAAAAGGTCAACTGAATACAAAGTCCCAATATGTGTACACATGCAAAAAGGTGAGACAAATGTGTATTAATCCAAAAAGAATAGAATGAGTTCAATTCTGTGGATAATGCTGGATCAAATCTTGTGGATAATGCTGGATCTGTATCCGGGTAAACACATTCAAGCTGACCCTTACCAGAAGTATAGATCCCAAGGATCAAAATGAGCCATCCATGATGTAACCAATGAAAGATCCAATCTAAGTTGATGTAGAAACTCCAACTTCAGAGGACTCGACCCGGAACTAGGCGACCCTCTAGGGATCAATAATGCATAATAGTGTGTTAAGGTGATCAGCAGAGAAGCGTTCTAAAAAGGTCCTTTCAATCCAGGGGTCCGATAGCCAGGTCACATGAAAAATATACAGACTCTCATAGTGAAGTACCGCCAAGATTTTTAATAAAATAAGGTAAGTAGAACACTTACAATTAAGACGTTTTTAAAAACAGCAAGTATAAAGTAGCCGGCCGGCAAACAAACGAGGCACGTCCTCAATACGCGGTGACGTCAGCACGACAACCTCCCAACGTTTCGTCTTCGAGTAGACTTGATCACGGGAATGAGGGTGCGTGCCGCGTCAACGCGTTAAATACACAAAAAAGGCGTGTCGAATCTATGTTTTAGACAAGTGCAAGCCCGCCATCTTAAGTCAGGGAAAACGTAAGGGCTGCAACCGCGCTCATACATTACGGCACATAGTGGCACGGTACATAGACTAATAATGGACACGCTATAAGCGCAAACAACAAAGAGGAATACAAGCATCTTAGGAATATAAAACAGGAAAAGGAACCTAATCATATTTCTCTAAGGCATGAATTACTTAAGAAAACCAAATGGGCTACAAACTTAAAAGAACACCATCGGGGCATTCATACAGCTAGCCGAACAACCTAATTGAAAGGTTCCGATGGAACATAGATAGCAGCAGGCTTGCAGTCATCAAGTAACAACATCAACACTGAATATGATTATAAATAATATTAGGTGACTAAACAGATAAGTGACATATAATAAACATGATTTAGACTCCAGTAAGGGAGATCAAGCTCAAATGTTAACATAACAGTGAACAAAACATAGTAAAAAATTCATAAGGTCGAACTGCCATGAATCAATTTAGGCAGTGGGCCTTACTCAAAAAATTAACCCAAAATGATACATTATGACAAAATATAAAAAGGTGACCATGTGTAAATTAATTCACATTAGGTGATATGGCAAAACCTACTAGGGTGACACCACTCTCAAAGGAGATAAGAGGTGTTAAATTAAGTGAAAGATATTGTGACACAATATTAATATGAAAAAATTATTTTATATATAAAAGAAGTTTAAAAACAGAAATATATATATATAAAAAGGGCAAAGCTGATTCAGGAATTTTCTATGAAACAGTTGACATCAACTTCAATGTTGAGTCCATGAGGTTCATAGCTCCTCAGCGTATGTATCCACATCATTTCTGACCTTGAGATACTCCTGACCAGATCATTACCTCTCCAGTGAGCCCGGAATTTATCAATCCCTATGAATGTGGTACCTGTAGGGTTTTTATTATGTGCCAACAGGTAATGTTTTGAGACCGAATGATTCGGAAAGCCACTCAAAATATTCGTCAGATGCTCATTCAAACGTATATGCAGGGCCCGCTTGGTCCTCCCCACATACTGTAGCCCACATGGGCATTGGAGAAGATAAATGACCCCCATCGTTGAGCACGTGATGAATGTGTCGATGGGGTAGCTAGTGGACGTACGGCTAGAGCTAAAACTCGTAGTCCTCTTAGGGGTGTCTTTGTTCACTACACACGTATTGCATCTGCCACATTTGAAAAAGCCCACCAGACCTGATAGGAACATAGACTGAATCTCGGGTGGATCGAGGACATTTGGTGCCAATTTATTTCTAAGTGGTTGTATCCCCCGGAAGACCACCTGTGGTTTGTCTGGTAAGATTTTACTCAAAAATTTGTCGCTTTTCAGAACATGCCAGTGTTTAGCTACTATCTGCCTCACACTAGCATGTTGACAGGAGTAGTCAGTCACAAAAGGGGTCTTAAAATCACCCGAGGTGTTCTTTTTAGGTTTGACCCCAAGTAGCTCTTCTCGGTTGGTGTTAATGACCATTTCCAGAGTTTCATGTAGAGACTCAGGAGGGTATCCCTTTTCGATAAAACGTTGGGTCAATACTCCAGCTTGTTCAAGAAAGGTGTCATGATTGGTACAGTTGCGCTTCAATCTAAGGAACTGCCCCTTAGGGACTGCACCTAGCCAGGTCTTATGATGGCAACTGTCACTCGGGATGAAGGAGTTTCGATCAGAGCTTTTAAAATAAGTCGAGGTGACAAATCGATCTTTATCTATTGAAATGACCAAATCCAAAAAATTAATACTTTATCTGGCTGGCTTCAACAGGCGGAATTGTGGTTCTTAAAGTTGACTATATGGCTGAGATGCAACGCATCTTGAGTGATGGTGACACGTATGTTCGTCTTCCTCTTAACCCTGGGGACAAGTATAAAAAGTCACTAACAAAAATAGTCAATAAGGGCTCCCGCCTTGGCATTCTTAACGCCAAGGAAAAAGAGTTCCTTGTTCCTAAAGCCCCTAGGGTACCGGTAATGTATTACCTCCCTAAAGTGCACAAGGACCCTATTTGCCCCCCGGGTCGCCCGATCATCAGTGGCATATATTGTCACGTCCCGGGTGGGCAAATATGTGGACTTTTTCCTCCAGCCATTGGTGGGTAAGATGCCTTCCTTTCTAAAGGATACGAGACAAGTTATTAATACTTTGTCTAGCCTCAAACCAGCTCCAGATATGTGGTTGGTCACCGCCGATGTTGTGTCATTGTATACGGTGATCCCACACAATCTGGGTTTGGAGGCGGTCTCAATTCCTTGAGAGGGACTCAGGCTTACAGAAGGACCAGATTTTTTTCATTATGGAGTTGCTGCAATATGCAGCATCCCATAATTTCTTTTGGCATAATGGCCAATACTATAGGCAGGATCGGGGAGTGGCGATGGGGGCTAAATATGCCCCCAGCCTGGCCAATTTGTTTATGGCCAAATGGGAGGAGGACGTAGTCGATGTGGTCTCTAGGCCCCAGATAATGCTGTGGGCCAGATACATAGACGATATCCTCCTCCTATGGAGGGGATCTGAGGCTGAGTTATCTTGCTTCATGTCCTTTTTGAATAGGAATGATAGAGGTATAGTACTTAAATATGAAGCCAGCCAGATAAGTATTAATTTTTTGGATTTGGTCATTTCAATAGATAAAGATCGATTTGTCACCTCGACTTATTTTAAAAGCTCTGATCGAAACTCCTTCATCCCGAGTGACAGTTGCCATCATAAGACCTGGCTAGGTGCAGTCCCTAAGGGGCAGTTCCTTAGATTGAAGCGCAACTGTACCAATCATGACACCTTTCTTGAACAAGCTGGAGTATTGACCCAACGTTTTATAGAAAAGGGATACCCTCCTGAGTCTCTACATGAAACTCTGGAAATGGTCATTAACACCAACCGAGAAGAGCTACTTGGGGTCAAACCTAAAAAGAACACCTCGGGTGATTTTAAGACCCCTTTTGTGACTGACTACTCCTGTCAACATGCTAGTGTGAGGCAGATAGTAGCTAAACACTGGCATGTTCTGAAAAGCGACAAATTTTTGAGTAAAATCTTACCAGACAAACCACAGGTGGTCTTCCGGGGGATACAACCACTTAGAAATAAATTAGCACCAAATGTCCTCGATCCACCCGAGATTCAGTCTATGTTCCTATCAGGTCTGGTGGGCTTTTTCAAATGTGGCAGATGCAATACGTGTGTAGTGAACAAAGACACCCCTAAGAGGACTACGAGTTTTAGCTCTAGCCGTACGTCCACTAGCTACCCCATCGACACATTCATCACGTGCTCAACGATGGGGGTCATTTATCTTCTCCAATGCCCATGTGGGCTACAGTATGTGGGGAGGACCAAGCGGGCCCTGCATATACGTTTGAATGAGCATCTGACGAATATTTTGAGTGGCTTTCCGAATCATTCGGTCTCAAAACATTACCTGTTGGCACATAATAAAAACCCTACAGGTACCACATTCATAGGGATTGATAAATTCCGGGCTCACTGGAGAGGTAATGATCTGGTCAGGAGTATCTCAAGGTCAGAAATGATGTGGATACATACGCTGAGGAGCTATGAACCTCATGGACTCAACATTGAAGTTGATGTCAACTGTTTCATAGAAAATTCCTGAATCAGCTTTGCCCTTTATATATATATATATATATATATATATATATATATATATATATATATATATATATATATATATATATATATATATATATATATATAATCTGTTTTTAAACTTCTTTTATATATAAAATATTTTTTTCATATTAATATTTTGTCACAATATCTTTCACTTAATTTAACACCTCTTATCTCCTTTGAGAGTGGTGTCACCCTAGTAGGTTTTGCCATATCACCTAATGTGAATTAATTTACACATGGTCACCTTTTTATATTTTTTGTCATAATGTATCATTTTGGGTTAATTTTTTGAGTAAGGCCCACTGCCTAAATTGATTCATGGCAGTTCGACCTTATGAATTTTTTACTATGTTTTGTTCACTGTTATGTTAACATTTGAGCTTGATCTCCCTTACTGGAGTCTAAATCATGTTTATTATATGTCACTTATCTGTTTAGTCACCTAATATTATTTATAATCATATTCAGTGTTGATGTTGTTACTTGATGACTGCAAGCCTGCTGCTATCTATGTTCCATCGGAACCTTTCAATTAGGTTGTTCGGCTAGCTGTATGAATGCCCCGATGGTGTTCTTTTAAGTTTGTAGCCCATTTGGTTTTCTTAAGTAATTCATGCCTTAGAGAAATATGATTAGGTTCCTTTTCCTGTTTTATATTCCTAAGATGCTTTTATTCCTCTTTGTTGTTTGCGCTTATAGCGTGTCCATTATTAGTCTATGTACCGTGCCACTATGTGCCGTAATGTATGAGCGCGGTTGCAGCCCTTACGTTTTCCCTGACTTAAGATGCTTGCACTCGTCTAAAACATAGATTCGACACGCCTTTTTTGTGTATTTAACGCGGTGACGCGGCACGCACCCTCATTCCCGTGATCAAGTCTACTCGAAGACGAAACGTTGGGAGGTTGTCGTGCTGACGTCACCGCTTATTGAGGACGTGCCTCGTTTGTTTGCCGGCCGGCTACTTTATACTTGCTGTTTTTAAAAACGTCTTAATTGTAAGTGTTCTACTTACCTTATTTTATTAAAAATCTTGGCGGTACTTCACTATGAGAGTCTGTATATTTTTCATGTGACCTGGCTATCGGACCCCTGGATTGAAAGGACCTTTTTAGAACGCTTCTCTGCTGATCACCTTAACACACTATTATGCATTATTGATCCCTAGAGGGTCGCCTAGTTCCGGGTCAAAACCTCTGAAGTTGGAGTTTCTACATCAACTTAGATTGGATCTTTCATTGGTTACATCATGGATGGCTCATTTTGATCCTTGGGATCTATACTTCTGGTAAGGGTCAGCTTGAATGTGTTTACCCGGATACAGATCCAGCATTATCCACAAGATTTGATCCAGCATTATCCACAGAATTGAACTCATTCTATTCTTTTTGGATTAATACACATTTGTCTCACCTTTTTGCATGTGTACACATATTGGGACTTTGTATTCAGTTGACCTTTTGGTCATCAGTAAGAGGTGTCTCTAGCACAACTTTTTTATTTTTGCTTTTTATATGGTCACTCATATATCAATTTTTTTAGCGCAACTCCCATTTATTATAATCCGTTTTTATGTTTTATAACATTTTGAGTTTGCTGCTGTTTTATAACCTGTTTTTTTTGGTATGCGCATTTTTCCACTTTCTATATTCTCATATTTATCAGATGGGAAAACATCAGAGCCTCAAGCATATGACATCGGGTATCACATTGTTTATCATTTAAAAGTGGTATATGTATGTCCTGACGCATTCGGCAGACACTCGCGCTGATTTTATTGGAAATGTACTAGCAATTAATGCGCCGCCTATATTTTTTTCTATTTTTTTATTTTTTTGCTCTGTTTTAATTTGTTTGACTCCTGTAATTAACCACTTACGGACCACCTGTCTGAGGAATACGTCTCTACTTTTAAGAGGAATACCGTTGTTATGGTAGCAGCTAGCTCTTCAAGAGCGGTCAGTCTGCTTTCAGATAAAAGTGGTCTCTGTGGCAGATTTGCCTCAAGATCACTTTTATTGGTGGCTGGGAGAGGGGGCCCCCCTCTCGCTGCTCTGTTGCCCTCTGCCACTTACCGAAACTGTTGGCAGTGGCAATGGGATGCTGTCCCTTGCTTGGTATAGACAAGTGAAGGGAAGATGGCCTCCACCCGTCTCCATATCATTGCAGGGAGGAAGCAACGTCTAAACGTCATTTGCGCCCAATGCTCTGAAAGATAAATGACCTAAACATTTTGTTTTCTACAAGACGTCTTGGTAGAAATAATTGTAATTCTTTGACAAAAATTGAGCCATTTATTTTTTTTGGCCATTTTAGTCTCTCCCTGCCTTCTACTTTTTTTTACCAGCAAAATATATTTGTATCTGACAATTGGTGTTAAAATGTATGTCAACCCCAATAATATTTTGATTTTCGTTTTCTTTAGACTGATATATAGAAAACAGTGAAAGTGTTTATTTCAAAACTTAGAGCTGTCCCGTATCTTGTTCATTATTTGATTTATCTAAAGGAGTCTAGCACTCCCAGGTCTCGTCTTGGATTACAGAAGAATTACTCTTCTGCTAGTGGAAGAAAGGGAATCCATAGTTTTTCTAAAGACAACTAGGTATGGCAAACAATTTGAGAGTTCGGTGCACAAAATGCTGTATGCACAACATTCTAGTTGCAAAAGGGATATACCATGGGGAAATGTGCATTTTTTTTTTTTTTTTTTGTAGCAGAGACTGCATTTTTGTTTAATTTAGCCCTGACACACTTGAAACAATGGCACAACAGTGGACTCTACAAGCTGAAAATCACTTTTTTTTTTAATGAAGGCTTCAGCTTTTATGTTGGCAAGTTGGCTCATTCCTGCGAATCGACGTATGGGTACGTCTGCTCCTCTAAGAGCCATAGCAGGTCGGCAGGCACCCGCTGCACGACGGGGGCTGAATGTGTGCGGCAGCCATGTCCGCTGGCCACCCACAATCGCGGGCATGAGAGCCATGTATGTATATACAAATCCCCGTTCTGACAGAGGAGAGACAGATCTGCTGTTCCTAGTAATTGGGAACCGCTATGTCTCCAGTCAGTCCCATCCTCCCCAGTTAGAAACACTCACGAGGGAACACATTTAACACCTTGATCGCTCCCTTTTGTTAACCCCTTCCCTGCCAGTGACATTTTATACAGTTATTTGTGGCTATTTTAAGCTCTGATCGCTGTATAAATGTCAATGGTCCCAAAAAGTGTCAAGTGTCCGGTCTGTCCGCTGCAATGTTGCAGTCTCACTAAAAATCGCTGATCGCAAGTCATTGCTAGTTAAAAAAATGTCAAATCTTTCTCCTAAGACACTATAACGTTTGCGCAAACCAATCAATATACGCTTATTGTGATTTTTACCAAAAATATGTAGAAGAATCTACCTAAACTGACGATGAAATTTATATTTTTAAAATTTATTTTTTGTGATATTTATTATAGCAAGAAGTTGACGATATTGTGTGTGTGTGTGTGTGTGTGTGTGTGTGTGTGTGTGTGTGTGTGTGTGTGTTTTTTTTTTTTATAGTGCAAAAAACGGCTGCAGATAAAGCGACAGTGCTGTATCGCAAAAAATGGCCTGGTCAATAAGGGGGAAAATCTTCGGGTGCTGAAGTGGTTAAACGGAGTTCATCCCTTTTTGATCTGTGGCGAATTAATCGTAAAGATAAAAGAAACATGGTTTATTTTTTCTATCTTTCTGCTTCAGCGGCTGAGCAATGTTTTTGATAAACCTTGCCAGGCAACTTTTTTGAGTGTTGCCCGCGTGGCCTAGCTGGGTGTCCCCCTCACCTGATGCGAAGACCCCTTAAAAAAAAATCAAGGTAGTCGCATATGCCTTGTTTCCACTGAACGGAACGGTTCGGGTCAGTAGATTTGGAACGGTTTAGACCGGTCTATTCTCGTGAGCGTTTCCACTGCAAATCGGACCGTCTGGACCATACAGGATTTAGAAAAAATGCCTAGCACGTCCACCAATCGGTGGAATGTATTGCATCTCCGCCCTAATGGAACCGTTCCAAATCTCCATATTCCGCAGCCTTTGCATGAAAAGAGCCATTTTGGATCCTTTAGAACAGACGATAGGATTTCAATTGTTCAAATAAGGGAACCGTGTACACACAACATTTTACTTGGAGTTAATTTGTGGGGAAAAAAAACATGTTTTTTTTCTGTGGGCAGTCTATTTGCTGGGCAGCTTAATGAAATTTATCTTTAATTTTTAAACACGGAGAAAGATTGCTTCTAATTTATTAAAATGACTTTCTCCCTTAGAGAGAACAAGGTGTTAATGGAGAAGCTGGAAATATAGAAAAGTCTCGGCAGACTGCTGAAACCACAGGGAATGAGGAGCCGAGAGAAATGATTACTCCTGCTCTCAAGGAGGCTCTGACTAAACAAGGTATGTTAAGTGTTAGACCGGCATGCACTTACTGTATGTGTGACTTGTTTATCGTGCCAAGTATTACGCAGAATAACCTAATGATAATCTGATATATTTTCAAAGTGTTCCTTTCATTTTTTTGAGCAGTGTATACATTATATAAGTGCAGTATTTCCCTGAATAACCAGGGCATATTAAAGTACAAACCTCTGCTCTCTTTATTATAAAGAGAGCAGAGGTTTGTACTTTAATATGCCCTGGTTATTCAGGGAAATACTGCACTTCTGTGTATGTGTGTATATATATATATATGTGTATATATATATATATATATATATACTGCTCAAAAAAATGAAAGGAACACTTTGAAAATATATCAGATCTCAACGGGCAAAAATCTCATGCTGCATATCTATACTGATATGGACTGGGTAATGTGTTAGGAATGAAAGGATGGCGCACATCATTTGATGGAAATGAAAATTATCCACCTACAGAGGGCTGAATTCAAAGACACCCCGAAAATCAAAGTGAAAACATTATGCAGCAAGCTAGTCCATTTTACTGAAATTTCATTGCAACAACTCAAAATTGTCCTTAGTAGTTTTGTATGGCCCCCAAGTGCTTGTATGCATGCCTGACAACATCGGGGCATGCTCCTAATGAGACGAAGGATGGTGTCCTGGGGTCTTTCCTCCCAGATCTGGACCAGAGCATCATTGAGCTCCTGAACAGACTAAGGTGCAACCTAGCGGCACTGGATGGACCAAAACATAATGTCCCAGAGGTGTTCTTTTGGATTTAGGTCAGGTGAGCATGGGAGCCAATCAATGGTATTCATTTCTTCATCCTCTAGGAACTGGCTCCATTCTCTCGCCACATCAGGCCGGGCATTGTCGTGCACCAGGAGAAACCCAGCACCCACTGCACCAGCGTAGGGTTCGACAATGGGTCCAAGGATTTCATCCCGATGCCTAATGGCAGTCGGGGTGCCATTGTGAGGGAGTCAGTGAGTAACTTGTATAGCGCAACAAATGCGAACTTAATCGCATCAAGGCGTTTTGGTCCAGAGTCGTGCCGGTCCTTCAGAAGAGGTGGGTCTTTAGTTTTTTCCTAAAGGCCTGATGGTTTTCCTCCAAGCGGATGGTAGTGGGTAGAGCATTCCAGAGCTTGGACCGAAAATCTACGTTCTCCCTTTGATTTGTAGCAGGATTTTGGAATTTGGAGAAGGTTTTGGTCGGTTGACCGTAGAACGCGCTTGGTGACGTAGGGTTTTATTTTCTCGCCTAAGTTTTGGGGAGCGTTCCCCTGTATACATTTGTGGGTGAGGCAGAGTGTCTTGAATGTCACCCGATCCTGTACGGGCAGCCAGTGGAGGGACCTCAAGACCGGGTAGACTGATTCCCACAGCTTTTTACCTGTTACCAGTCTGGCTGCCGTGTTCTGGATGACTTGTAGACGTGAAATCTGGTATTTTGGTAGTCCTAAATAGAGGGAATTTGCGTAGTCGAGTCGTGAGTTGATGATCGTTCCCACCACTACTGCCGTGTCCTCTTCCTGGATGAAGGGGATGAGTCTACGTAGCATTCGGAGCAGATGATAACCGCTGACGACTGATCCTATTTGTGCATCCATCGTCATGTCTGAGTTAAAGATGACTCCGAGACTTTTGGCTTTATTGCTTGGCGCAATGGTTTGTCCAAGGATGGTGGGTGGTGTCCCTGTGGTCCTAGAAATGGATTTCCTATTTGTGTGAAGGGTGAGTAGTTCTGTTTTGGATCCGTTAAGTTTGAGGGAGCTTTCAGTCATCCAATTGTCAATCAGTGTAAGGCACTTTTCAAGTTAATGAAATTGGTCTTTTTTGTTGGCGATTCGAAGGTAAAGCTGCGTGTCGTCCGTATAGGAGTGGTAGCGCAGGTCCTGTTTGCTGATGATTTTGAGGAGCGGGCGGATGTAGATGTTGAAGAGTACAGGTGAGAGGGGCAATCCTTGCGGGACTCTGCATGTAATGGTCCGTGTTTCTGATGTAAAACCTCCAAGTTTCACGGTCTGAGTGCGATTTTCTAGGAAAGATGCGAACCACGGTAGGGCCGCGTCAGACTCCTGCTACTTCTTTGAGTCGTGTGATCAGTATGTTGTGGTCTACCGTGTCGAAGGCTGCACTACAGTCTATTGTGTAGACTGTAGAGGTCTGTGTGTCCCTCCGTGGATATGCCTCCCCAGACCATCACTGACCCACCACCAAACTGGTCATGCTGAACAATGTTACAGGCAGCATAAAGTTCTTTGCGGCTTTTCTAGACCTTTTCACGTCTGTCACATATGCTCAGGGTGACCCTGCTCTCATCTGTGAAAAGCATGGGGCACCAGTGGCGGACCTGCCAATTTTGGTGTTCAATGGAAAATGCCAATCGTGCTCCACAGTGTCCGGCAGTGAACACAGAGCACATTAAAGGACGTTGGGCCCTCAGGCCACCACCATGAAGTATGTTTCTGATTGTATGGTCAGAGACATGGATCCAGGTATTGCACATTATTTTTTTACCTGCATTAATTTTATTTATTTGTGAAATGTGAAATAATCCTTTAAGCACAGATTTGATGTTTTTTGATTTTTTTTTTTTCCTCCAGCAACAAACCAACAATAAGTGTTTTTTTTTTTTGCAAGTCAAAGGAAGGCAAACATTTTATAAGCACATCCTATTTGTACAGATGGCATCTGAAAAATAAAAATGTTCATTTAAGCGAGGCTAAAATTATATAATCTTTAGTACAAAAGTCGTGTTGACTTGGTACAAATAGAATAGATTGCTTAGGTTTGTCCTCCTATTGCATAGTTTTAGAAACCATCACTTTTCTTAATGGACATGGTAAAGAATTGTACAGTCAAATTGTTTGGCTAGATTTAGATGCATAGATATTTTCAGCATGTTACATTAAAGTGTAAGTAACCCGCCACCCCCCCCCCCCCCCTATCAGCCAAGGAAGCTGCCATATTTGCCTCTGTTTTATCTACAACTGCCATGATGCTGCACATGTGATCAGTTATGACACCAGCCATTGGATGGTTTCTCAGTTTAGTTGAGAAGGTCACCCAATGGGAGTGTTAGATTTCCAGCGTGTGTGTAGGCAGTCATTATCCCTTGCTGTTATTTAGAATGGTCCAGTTTTCATACTGATTTTTAAAAAAAACACTGTGGTTATTGGTGACAGGGCAACTTATTATGACAAAGGACGCAGCATGCCATTATTGGCAAAAGGCCGATGACCCTATTTTAAGCAGATATATCGGTGCATCCCTAGTACATATATGTAGACTTTAGTAAATGCCTCGTACCATAGTGTCCATGTCACAAACCTGCAAGTAAATTGTATGTACATGTATTCTAAATGGTTCGACTTTCACCCTTTTTATACTGCATCTAGTTAAGGTAAATAAAAGATTTCAACTGATATTGTATTAACCACTTCCATACTGGGCACTTAAACACCCTCCTGACCAGACCAATTTTCAGCTTTCGGTGCTCTTACACTTTGAATGACAATTACTCAGTCATGCAACACTGTACCCAAATGATTTTTTGTCCTTTTTTCCCCACAAATAGTTTTCTTTTGGTGGTATTTGATCACCTCTGCGTTTTTTTATTTTTTGAGCTATTAATGAAAAAAGACCGAAAATTTGGAAAAAAAAAGATTTTTTCTTAGTTTCTGTGATAACATTTTGCAAATTATTAATTTTCTTTATAAATTTTGGCCACAATTTATACTGCTACACGTCTTTGATACAAATAACCCAAAGTTTTTGGAAATTATTTGGTCTGTGTGAAAGTTTTAGAGTCTACAAGCTATAGTGCAAATCATAAAAAATTATCACATCTGATCACACCTGATTTACTGAAGGCCTTTCTCATTTCTTGAGACCCTAACAAGCCAGGAATGCCCACAGGTGGCACTGAGGCAGCACAGATGGCACTGAGATGGGTACTGATGAGATGGGTACTGATGGGCACCGATGAGGCCTGTGTACTGGTGGACACAGATGAGGCGGCACAGATGGCACTAATGAGGCGGCACAAATGGCACTGAGGTGGCACAGATGGCACTGAGGTGGGTACTGATGTGCACTGATTAACTGTGGCACAGGTGGGCACTGATGAGGTGGCACAGGTGGGCACTGATTGCAGATGTGCACTGAGGTGGCAGGTGGGCACTGGGCACAGGTGGTACTGGTGGCACACGGTGGTACTGGGGAGCACACGGTGGTACTGGGGGGCACACGGTGGTACTGGGGGGCACACGGTGGTACTGAGGGGCACTGTGGCAGGCACTGTAGTACTGGGGGGTACTGTGGGGGGCACTGCAGTACTGTGGGGGGCACAGGCGGTGGCACTGGTTAGTCATTTTTTTTTTTCGCTGGTAACTTGCTTGATTTCTCTCCCCTCCTCACACGCGGTGTCTGTTTGAGGAGGGGAGAGCCGGCAATGAGAGATGATCTCATATGTTTACATATGAGATCATCTCTCATTGGCCGCACAGGGAGCGCGCGCGGGGGACGAGCAAAGGGGCGGCCGTAAAAAGACGGCCTGTTAGAGATTGAGAGCCGCGCTGCGGCCGTACAAAGTCGTACGGCCGTCAGCTAGTGGTTAAAGTCTACATACAATAGACTTTTTTTGTGAGTTTATATAGCAGTTTCAGTGATCTGAGACGCCAGCAGTCTAGTGTTTTATCCTACTGTGATGATCACGTTTTATCAACTTGTAATTTTCCCCATTAGATTACATTTTTTTTCTTTTGGCATTTTCTCCCACAGAAAAACACCTGCTTATGTGATTTAAATGATTTTATATCAATCATGTTCAACTAACACAGCTGCTCAGTTACTGAAGGGAATTGTAATATACTTCTTGAAAAAAGTTTGCTCCCTCTAATCATGCACCCTCATGAACTTTTATAATTCTATGTGTTTTGGGTGCTTCTTAAATTTAAGTAATGACACATTTTCAAAGATATGTATACATGCCACAATAAATAGAAAAGTGGTGACTGCACTGTGGGAAAAGGGGGGATGGGGGTAAAGGGACCGTTAGTGGACTAGACACTGAAAAAGAAAAATGCCTAATAATGCTGCAATAAACAGTGAGAATAAGTGCATATAAAGGTGCAGTGAACAAACACCTATGATACTGTAATAACTAACAAGAAGGACTCGGCATGAATACTAATACATACAGAAAAACCAAAATGCATGAAATATGGTGCAAAAATACAATATGATAACAAATATCACTCATGTGATAGAGTCCCATCCTTAAGAAGAAACGGGTATAACAGTCCAGTAAATACTCCACAAAGCAGTGTCTAGATGAAACGCCTCCACCCAAGATGCAGCGTGCTAGATGAAATTTTCCGTAATAACACCTCTGAGCGCACTAGCAGCTCACCTCCCCGCTGTTTGTCCAAACAGCTAAACAAAGTCACAGATCAAATTGGATATAGAGGTTGGTAGACACCTCCTCCTCAGTTCCTAGCACAGCTCTTAGTAGCCGATATATGTCATGGAAAAGAAAAGGTACATACAGAGTGCATATACCGTGACACTGTGAGGGAACCTCAAAAGAAAGGTAAAGTCTTTAGATGATGCACTCACATGAGGCAGAAAAACCAGCGGGCGTCAATTCACAAGTGCTGAACTCGTATCCCCCTCAGAGTGTCGGCTATTAAGGTTAAGGTGTATTCTGATCCTCAAACGTCCAATGACGAGGCTCTCTGTATAGCAATGGTATTAGAAGAAAGAAAGCGGGACCATAGCATAACTTTGTATAATTAACCACTTAAGACCCGGACCAATATGCAGGTAAAGGACCAGGCCCCTTTTTGCGATTCAGCACTGCGTCGCTTTAACTGACAATTGCGCGGTCGTGCGACGTGCCTAAACTGAGGAAAAAATGTTTTTTTATATATATTTTTGGGGGATATGTATTATAGCAAAAAGTTAAAAATATTGCATTTTTTTCAAAATTGTCGCTCTATTTTTGTTTATAGCACAAAAAATAAAAACCGCAGAGGTGATCAAATGCCACCAAAAGAAAGCTCTATTTGTGGGAAAAAAAGGACTCCAATTATGTTTGGGAGCCACGTCACACGACCGTGCAATTGTCGGTTAAATTGACGCAGTCCCGAATCGCAAAACGGGGCCTGGTCCTTTACCTGCATTTTGATCCGGTGGTTAAGTGTGTGCTTTTTCCAAAAACATTTTCGTACAAAATGCTGAACACCCACCATATTATAACTGATTTAAAATTTACAACCAAACAACTATAGTTGCACATTAACCAAAAATCATGTAAAATGAACCTCTCATTTCACTTTGTTTTTAGGTCTGGATCACACCTATGCATTTTTTAGTGCATTTTCAGTTTTGCAGAAACACACTAAAGTCTGTTTAACAAGGTTTCCTATGGATGTAGTTCACATCTGTGCATCTTAGGAAAAGGGCCCGGGACTTATTTCTGTTTTTTGGTTCCATAGATTCAATGGATGAAAAGCATGTATTGAAATATGCAAAATGCAACCTGCATAGGTGTGAATTGGACCTTAATGTACTGTTAAGGATAAATATTTCAAATCCATTTGGCATCACCATTTATTTAGAAACCTAATCAGCATCCTGACTTGTTTGTGATAATGGTTGTAAATTTTAGAACACGCTTGTAATTTTAATGAGTTGCAGAGATCCGATTTTTGAAGTTGGATACTGCTTGCCAGTCGTTGTTTAATTGTTGACGCCATTGCAAGCTCATTACTTCCACTCATTGAATCAACACATCGATCAATGCTCAGAGTTAGATACTTCTCCGAACAAGTACAACCATTCAGGCAGCACAGAAGCATTTATTCATAGAACCAAGGTCATGAGTGATTTGAGTAAAAGAATACATTTAGGAATACTACATTAATGGACAGCTATCTGAAGGTCAAGTGTTCTTAACTGAAGTTCAGACTTTCCAATCATTCCTTCTATACTAATTAAATATTGTTAAAGTTCTCTAATTTTAAGTATAACAGGTTTTTGGTGGTGAGTGTCAGTCATTCCAGTGATGCATTCATTTTTTTTTTTTTTTTTTTTTATGAAATCTCTTATTAAATCTATATGATTGCAGTTATTTTTATTTTCTGAATGCCCAATAAGCTGAATCCAGCTTCTAGTCAGGTTTTTTATTTTATTTATTTATCTTAAAAAAATAAATACTGCTGTATCTACTTACAAAATTGTTAGCTGGAGTTGGTTTTTAATTTTGTTTTGTCTCTTCTTTTTAATGTCTTTTTAAAAATACATGTTAATCTAGGACTGACATCACTGCCCTATTTCACTGCAGAACAAACCTTGTGGGGAGGATTTTATGACAATAAAAAAACAGGCATAAAGTGTATGAACTTGGCACTTGCCTATTGCAGCCTTTATTCCTGCACTTAGTGGATGTAAACCTGAATTTTTTTTTTTTTTAATGTCACAATGTAGAGAATAAGATTTCTTACAATCTGTGCCCAGTCTTGCCACACAGTTAATCCAGCTCTGAACAATCCTCTTTTATTGTTCACTGAGATAAATCTTGAAAAACAGAACTTTTGTCAAATCCTCCCCCTTGCTGTGAATGACAGGTGATTTACATATCTCATCCACTAGCCTGAGACGGGCATTATTTAATTCTCACCCCCACTTTTCTGTCTGAAGTCATGTGGTTACTTCTCTGGGTTTTTACTGAATGTTGGTGATCATAGCAGAATTCAGTGTAAAGGAATACACAGGAAAAAAATGTATGTTGACGACAAGGGGAGTGTAAAGGTGGGCGCGGATTCTGTGGGTGGAACCAACCCACCCACAGAATCTGCAGTTTTTTAGGTCTCCTATCAGACAGGGGAGACATTTTGACAGGTAAGGATACATGCAGGAGGCATCTATATCCTTATAGATCAGCACTATGGCATTAGTTTAGAAAGGATGAGAGTGGGTTTACATCCACTTTAATTTAATTTCTCAACATAACTGGAGAGTTAGATGTACATATTTTAGATGTTTACACAAAGGCTATGTAATTTTTGAAATCTGCCTTCTATGGGATATAGAATGGAAATTTAATATTCTATTATGCAGTGTCAAAACAGTGTTCTGGTTAAAATCAAATGAAAATTAAAAGGGAAAGCACTCACATCTGTAAATAGTTGAGTACAGAAAAAGAGGGGGCAAGGGGTACCAAAATGGTAACCCACAGGTCGGACTTTAAAGGAACAATGGAAAGTGTACAACAATAGTACAATATTGAAAATATCACATGGTACATAAGAACATTTGAAAATAATTAAAAAGTGTGTGTGTGTGTGTGTGTGTGTGTGTGTGTGTGTGTATATATGTGTATATATATATATATATATATATATATGTATGTATCTATCTATCTATCTATCTTAGAGAGTGAGCTCCTGTGTCAACACATTTTGCTGTTTAGCTTTGTCAGAACACATTCAGGGATCGTTGGAAAGGGGGAAAAAAACGGGTCTCACTATCTAGGATAAAACATATGTGTTAAAATTTTACAACATAACACACATCTTAAAAAACATTAAAATCTACTATATTTAACTCAGGGGTCAAGTCCTGGGGGAAAAAGTGTGGGAACTCCCACCCAAGATCCACTTCCCCACCAAAAAAAAAAAAAGATACGCTCATATGCATAATTACTAAACCGCAAGTTCTTTCTAAATCCCGCGATAACTTGCGGCAGACCTCCGCAATGTCTCCTGGGAACAATGACAAAAGCTCCCAGGAGACATTGCGGCATCGAGGAAGTGACGGAATACCCGCACACTACCCGATGAATCCATATACAGGAAGTGGCCAGTAACATAAAGGATTGCTAAGGTTCGCCTGCCCCTGACAGTGACTCGAGCTGGGCATCGCCGCTTAGTGAAGGATTGGCTCGGGCGGCTCGGCTGCTCTCAGCTGCTCTAGTCCTGCAAAGGGAACTGAGTTCCTGCTGTGAAAAAAGTGCAGGAACTCCGTTCCCACGCGTTCCCGCAGGACTTGAGCCCTGATTTAACTGTTAAATTCGTTTTGGTTTCTTTTGTAATAGAAAGTGGGATTTGGATTATAAAAAAAATGACTGTGAAACTCATTATTTTATGCTCACATTAATCAAAGAAAAGTTACAACAACCTACTTATGAAGTGTGCGGTTTGCTTCTAATTTACTTCTTACTAGCAATTATTTCACTGTACGAACAGTTTTCCAATTTAAGCTGCTTTTGTAATCAGTTGGTTATCGCATTCTAATTTTTCTTTATTTTTTTTGTTATTCTTGATAGAGTAAAGGCCCGTACTCACGGATATTTCGACAGCAATTGTGTGATGGATGTGTTTTGTCAGATAATCCAACCGTCTGTATGCTCCATCGGACAATTGTCGGAAATTCCAACAACAAATGTTGGCTAGCCATGCTCTCAAATTGTCCGTCAACAAATGTGTTCCATCTGATTATCCGGTCGTGTGGACACAAGTCCATCCGACTAAAATCCAAAGTACAAATGCGCATGCTCCGAACCAATGCTAACCATAAGACAACATTAGCAGAAGTTGCCCAAAGGGTGGCGTATGTTATTTATGTTAAAGGGTCACTAAAGGAAAACATTTTTTTTTTTTTTGCTGAAATGACTGTTTACAGGGTATAGAGACATAATAGTTAACGGATTCCTTTTAAAAATTATTAAAAATAGATCAAAACAAATCGTATAATATACCTGCAGTTTAGTTTCATTTTTGCTGTTTCCTGGTTCTCTGATGTACAGAGAAAAAGCCAATAGAGGGCAGTGATGCTTTGTAAAACGAAACTGGATTGGTGCTGACACACAGTAATCACACCTCCTTGATTAGTCACCACAGAGGGAAATCTCCCAGTACTGTGGTGATCAGGAAACCGACAACCAGGAAGTGTCCAGAACAGAGAGCAATTACAGCAACATCAAAGCAAAAACCAACCAAGGACATCCAGGACTGCAGTAAGGTAAAGGAAGCTATTTTAGCTAAAAAAATGTTTCCTTTAGTGACCCTTTAAGGTTTGAACATGCACTGCATACACAGATTTAGCCGTTGCGATTTATATAAGGTCTTTATAAATAAAACCAAGTTTCATAAACAAACAAAAATATTGTTTTTTGACAAGCTGAAGTACAACTTGAGAAAAAAAATGTGTGTGTGTGTGAGATATATATTTTTTCTTTTGGCAGCTTAGTATTTCCCCCCTATATATTCTTATTTGGTAGTGCAGTGTTAATTTTTATTGTCAATTTAGTTTAAGTCATTCTTTTGACTAAAAGGCCATTTTAGTTTTTAGTCATATTTTATTTGCCTCAATTGTTTTGGTGACTAAAATAGTATTATTTTAGTCAACAACATTAATGCTGATCCTGTCAGTTTTTTGTGTTTTTGTCCCATAGCCAAAACAGGAAGTGAGAGGAAATCCCTGAATATTGAGGGAGTTGCCCCACCAGGTCACTAGAAGTAGTGTTTCTATTGGAAGATTTTTCCTCTTTTCTGCGGACAGCCCAAACTTTAGAATTGTTCTTTTAGTTTCCCTTTCAATAATAGTGGTAGGCAGGACAAATAAAGAGGGTGATACTCCCCAACAGGCACAGACGGCAATAACATTTGTTCTAATCCTTGTCCACCCTGTCCATAGAAAGTTGTTTGCCTTTTTAGTTGAGCATATTTCAGTTTTTCCCTTTTTTGAGATATTTCTGGCTTGGCTAGACATGCATACATTTTAGTTAATTTTTTTTGTTGCTGAAATATTGGAATTTTAAAGCGCTTTGCCTTTTTTACACTTAACCCTTAACCCCTTAATGCCATAAAACGACCCCCTATTTTGTAGACTCTCTAGCTTTTGCGCAAACCAATCAATATGCGCTTAAGGCGATTTTTTTTTTCTTTTACCAAAAATATGCAGAATACATATCTGCCTGAACTGAGGAAACTTTTTATTTTATTTTTTTTATGTATTTTTTGTGAAATTTTATTAAAGCAAAAAGTAAAAAATATTGCATTTTTTTTCTCAATTTTTCCTCCATTTTTTGTTTTATAGCGCAAAAAATAAAAACCGCAGGTGTGATCAAATACCACAAAAAGAAAGCTCTATTTGTGGGGAAAAATACATCAATTTTGTTTGGGAGACATGTCGCACGACCGCAATTGTCTGTTAAAGTGACGCAGTGTCGAATCGCAAAAAATGGGCTGGTCATTGGGCAGCCAAATCCTCCTGGGGCAGAAGTGGTTAACCTGTTATATGCAGGTTCACCTGTCCTTGTTTTAAGATGGCTTTTATTTTGGCATTCATATTTCAGTTTTTCTGCTACTATTATGTGTATATCGACCAACCAAGTAAACTTTGGGACTAGAGAACATAAAGAAACAGTTTGTCCCTTATTTATTACATATACACTTGCCTATCTCAGGAATATCTCCCGTTGGCCTTCTGTCTTTGTCACATGGCCAGCCAGGGCATAACATTAAAATTAGACAAGTGCTTGACAGCAGTTCTCAAATCACTTGGTTATTGATGAAAAATGGGAAGGGTTATCTGATGCATTACAGCAGTGCCTACATGGAAAATTCAGTATGGTGCTGTTCATCTGTATTGCTGACATGCAGCACAATCTATTTTAGATTTTAATTGGGCGCATCTTGAAGCTAACTAGAACATGGCGATGAGATTTACAATTTCTTTCAATGCAACTGTATCAGCTAAAATGCACTAGTGAGTAAAACATCCCCTCATTACACTTTAAACTTAATTTTAAAAGAAAAATGGAGGCTGCTATTGCTGACCTTCAGTTTTGAAATTGCCAGTTTCTTGGCTGTCGTACCTTCTTGCTTCATTACTTGTTTTGCTTTGTGTCTTTTTTAAGGTTCTTTTCAGTAAAAGCAAGGAAACCTAGAAACCTCCTGCAGTGTATTAACCACTGAGCCTCTTTCTGAGATTTGTTGTTTACAAGTTGAATAATTTTTTTTGCTATAATATTACTTAGAACCCCCAAACATACACTTCTTTTTCTAACACCCTAGAGAATAAAATGGCGGTTGTTGCAATACTTTGTCACACCGTATTTGCGCAGTGGTCTTACCAACACACTTTCTTTGGAAAAAATACACTTTTTTGAATAAAAAAATAAGACAACAGTAAAGTTGGCACAATTTTTTTTTTTTTTTTTATATTGTCAAAGATTTTGTTACGCTGAGTAAATTGATACCCAACACTTTAGGGCTAGGATTATTGCTCTTGCTCTACTGATCGCGGCGATACTTCACATGTTTGGTTTAAACATCGTTTTCATATGCGGGCGCTGCTCACATATGCGTTCACTTCTGTGCGCGAGCTCGGCGGGGCATGTTTAAAATTTTTTTTTATTTTTTACCTTTTTTTTTTTTCTTTCTTTTTGACACTGTTCTTTTATTTTTTTATTTTTTTTGTCACTTTTATTCCTATTACAAGGAATGTAATCCCTTGTAATAAAAAAAAGCATGACAGGTCCTCCCAAATATGAGATCTGGGGTCAAAAAGACCTCAGATCTCATATTTACACTAAAATATAATTAAAAAAAAAATGGTCCTTTTTTAAAGTGGAGTTTCCATCCCAATTTTATTAGACCTAAAGAAAAAAAAAATGTTTTTACTCACCTGGAAATGCCTTTTGCTATGCGGTCCCACGAAATCTGCCTTCGGAATCACCTAGGATTCTGACATCTCCCTCGGCTCCTCAGCACGCTAATGCTCCTGGAAAATGTGTCATCATTTCCCAGGATGCAGTGCGCTTCCCCATTATAACTCCCCATCCAAGACTTCCAGGAAGTAAGTGCTTGTGGGCTTTACAATGCCCACAAGCAAAATGACAACGGTGTGGACATAGTTTTATAAACTATCTTTTTTTTTTTTTTTTTAATTACTATGCGGAGCGGCGGCGGATTGTAAAATGGTAAATGACCGGATTTATATTCTAAAAACGCATGATGAAAGGACATGCATTTAAAAAATGCTAATTGTGGTTGGAACCCCGCTTTAAGAGCTATGGGTGGATGTGACGTTTTCACGTCGCTTCCGCCCTGCTATGGTATGGAGACGGGTGGGGGCCATCTTGCCCTCACTTGTCTCCATACCCAGCCACGACAAGGACTCAATCGCATCCACCACTGCCGCCGACTTCGGTGAGCAGCGGGAAGGGGGGCCTCTCCCGCCGCCGATAATGGTGATCTTGTGGTGAATCGGTCGCAGAGACCACCGTTGTAAACTGGGCCGCTACCTGAAGAAGAAGAAGAGGATATCTAAGACATATCCCTCTTCAAACAGCCGACGTATATCGTCGTGCGGCGATGCGTAAGTGGTTAATTTTCTTTACTAAACAAAATATTAAATAAAAAATGCTGTAAATACAATTGTAAGAAAAAGAATTCAAGACATACAGCATGCATGCATACACACAACCTATCCTTCATAGCGAATGCTAATGAGTAATAGTCTATGCACAAAAATCATACGCTAAATAGTTAGATCAGGTTATAGCAGCTTTGCGATCTCTGTAGGCAATTGGGATCCCAGGCTCTACTCTACTAGTGATTGCAGGATGTTGGGCAATAGCGTCATTCTCGGGTGTTTTTTCTGGCATAGACATTCCTTGTTATGTCATTATGGAATAGACTTGTCGGCTTATGTTGCTGACCTTTTATTTGGAAAGTTTGGATAGACCATCCCACATGAGCATATCCTTTCTCGCTACATTTACCAACTCAATCTCTACATCGCTCTGTTGTATCATACATGCCATAGGTCATATATGCCAAAAGGTCAAGTTATTGGTGACCTTAGATGCAGAATTGTTGATATTGGTTACAGAATTTTTGTAACAATGGGAGCCTCGAACTGCCAACTGACATTTGCCCAACATGCAACAATGGTATCGGTGTTCCCATTGTTTTAGTGGACATCTTGTGTAAACGATTCCAACAGCACTTGTTTAAGACGTATCCACTCAGACACATATCTGCCTCTAAAACCTTTTTATATGTATTTTTTCGAGAGGTAAAAAGTGAGAATCTGCAATGCCTACTCTTGTATTTTTATCAGGACAGACTATTTTCAAAAAATACTCTAAGATCATATGTACAGTTAAAATATTTTATGTATGTTTTTTTTAGCTGTGAAAGTCTTCCATGTGTAAATATTCAAAGCCCTGAGACTACTGCTGGGCACTGGATGTGATGTCCGCAATAACCAGCAAACCTGGAGCTGTCACGCCATTCATTCCTAGACCTGAACCTTACTAAAATTAATTTAAAAGGTTATGTATTGAGCGGAACGGGTAGAGATACTGGGAGGGTACCACATATAATTAGAAGATCAAAAGTGTGTGTGTGTGTGTGTGTGTGTGTGTGTGTGTGTGTGTGTGGGGGGGGCTATGATGTGCATGGAGGGAGGCTACTGTACTAGAAAATTTGACTTCTCCTCCTATGAGCATGCCTTTTATCAGCCCAAGAACCCATGGCTACTTGTGCTTCTTGTTCCTCCCATGCCCCCAGACCTGCTGTACAGGGAGTATAGGAGTCTGACACCATGTCAAATTCAGGTACTTGCAGTGCTTCCTTTAAAAAAAATAACATAAAGTCCTCTTCCACTCCTCCATAATGACATCATGGAGCTGGTGGGTGTTGGAGACCTTGTGCTTCTCCACCTTCTGTTTGTGGATGCCCCACAGATGCTCAATTGGGTTAGGTCTGGAGACATGCTTGTCTTATCCATCTCCTTTAGCAAGGCAGTGGTAGTCTTGGAGGTGTGTTTTGGGGTCGTTATGTTGGAATACTGCCATGCGGCCCAATCTCTGAACGGAGTGATCATGCTCGTCTTCAGTATGTCACAGTACATGTTGGTATTCATGGTTTCCTCAAACTGTAGCTTCCCAGTGCTAGCAGCACTCGTGTAGACCCAGACCATGACACTCCCACCACCATGCTTGACTGTAGGCAAGAATCACTTGTCTTTGTACTCCTCACCAGTAATCCATGCCCTTAGTCTGCTTGTCTTCAGCAAACTGTTTTGCAGGCTTTCTTGTATTGTCATGTTTAGAAGAGGCTTCCTTCTGGGATGGCAGACCAATTTGATGCAGCGTATGGTCTGAGCACTCACTGGCTGACCCCCCCCCCCTTAAACCTCTGCAGTAATGATGGCAGCACTCCTACGTCTATTTCCCAAAGACAACCTCTGGATATGATGCTGAGCATGTGCACTCAGCTTCTTTTGTCGATCATGGCGAGGCCTGTTCGAAGTGGAACTTGTTCTGCTAAACCGCTGTATGGTCTTGGACAATGTGCTGCAGCTCAGTTTCAGGGTCTTGGCAATCTTCTTATAACCTGGGCCATCTTTTATGTAGAGCAGCACTTCTTTTTCAGATCCTCTGAGTTCTTTGCCACAAGGTGCCATGTTGAACTTCCAGTGGCCAGTTTTGAGAGAGTATGAGTGATGACACCAAATGTAACACTCCTGCTCCCCATTCGCACCTGAGACCAGCGGTTTGTGCATTAATGGCTGTGTGTTGAGCTGTTTTGAGGGGACAGCAAATTTACACTGTTATACAAGCTGTACACTCAGCACTTTATTTTGGATCAGTTTAATTTGTTCAGTGTTGTCACATGAAAGGATATAATAAAATATTTACAAAAATGTGAGGGGGTGTACTCTTTTAAGTACTCTTAAGTAAACTATCACTTAAAAATCCATGAGCTGTGCAAATTCGATTCGAAAAAGCAAAGATAAGTGCCAAGATATTTGATTAACTTCACAAGCTATTAATAGCTGCTTAGAGAATTGTTAAATGATGGATTATAATTTTTTCCTTTTAATTTTGCTTTCCACTTTCTAGGTTACAGACTAATCGGAAGTCATTCAGGTGTTAAGCTTTGCCGATGGACAAAGGTATTTATTTGAACATTTTTAATAAAGTTTTGGTTTGGCAAAATTCAAGGCAAGTTTCCTATTTTTTTTTTTTTTTTTTTTTAGGTGAAAGTAAGGATACTTTATTGGTGTGTTTAAAACTTGGTCATAATAAATTTAAAAACAATGCATTCTTAAACCAACAAGCACGCACACATGCATGCTCACGACCCAGTAATTATTTGGACCATTTTAACCACCCTTTTTTACTCTTGGTCTGTGTAAACTAAAAAAATCAAGCTGTACATCAATTTTTTTTTAAATGCTGTCTTATCGTACAATGGAAAAAAATAACATACTTTTTTAGAAAGTCTGTTGGGGGGGGGGGGGGGGAAGGTGCTGCTCAGCCTTCTGGACCAGATATGAAATATTTCGTCAAGTCCAAATAATGAACACCTATACACTTGCACAACCTGGTTTACCTCCTCCCTATTAATAGTATTTACAGTATAATAAATACACAGTATAATTTAATGTGATAACAGTCTCCTGTTTTTTTTTTGTTGTTTTTTTAAAGCATTTTCAATTCATTTGGTTGTCTTTTGTATTGAGATACAAACGATTAACTGAACACCACTCAGTCAACATGTGGATCTTGCTGTTTTATTGTCATTAGATATTAAACCCACTATTGTGGTATCATCTGCCAATATGTTTAAAGCATTAGTGCTATAGGTGGCAGTACAATCATAAGTATTCAGAGAATTGGACTATGTATGCAGCCCTGGGAAACACCAGTGTTGGGGATAATTGGTGCTAAATTTGAACTTCAAGTTAAACCCATTGTGACCTAATTTTAGATGGTCTGATAAAGCAAACCATGTCATAAATGTAGACTCTACCGGTAGATCAGGATTAATAATCATGCTTGCAGTCAAGAACAGGGTTCCTACATTTTGGTGCTTTTGCTAGATTGGTCAAACCCAAAAACACAAAAAATGGGATGTTTTGCAGCCTACACATTCTTAGGTGTTGGCTGCATTGGCTTTTTATCTTTATTTTCATCTGGTGAACCGGCCAGTAAAGCTAGGTTCTGGCATGAGAGCAGGGTGCATTTCAGCACATCACACTGCTTTTTCATTGTGTGTGTGTTTTTTTTTTTTTTAACTTGAAGTGTTACAGTGGCAATGTATTGCACTGTTATACAGTGACATGCTGTGAATAATTGCCAACATGCTGCACTATTTTGCACTTTACTGCACATCACACGAGCATTGTGGTGTGAACAGGAGACACGGAAAACCAATGTTTTCTATTTCAGGTCACCGCACATAGGGCAAACCAGCTCGAAGTTAACTTTAACAGACCAAGCATGGTCACATTGGTGGCCTTGGGGCATTAAAAATAGGCCATTAAAACATTGTTTGCTGACCACCCACCTAAACAACAAACTAATGGCTGGAGGATTTTTTTTTCTTTTTGCGCTATTCTGTCATGGGTATGAGAGTAAATTGGAGTAAAAAAAAAATGGCTCACACTATGTTGTCAAAAGTATTGTAAAGCCTGACTGATCTTTAATGACTTTTCAGTTTTAGTCCTTAGGGTTGTTGGACATTTTCATGGGTGGTAACAGTTTGGGGATGGCCCTTTCATGTTTCAACATGACTGCGCACTAGTGCACAAAAGCAAGGTCTATATATAATTTTTAATTTTTTTTCATGCCTTGTAGTTCTTAGCATTGGGGTTTTATTGAAAACTGTTCCGTATGTATCTACTTGCCTCTATTCAATCCTCTATTAGGATGTTTGATTATGGTAATTGCCATTAGTAGCAGTTGCTATGACCTATATGAATTGTATTTATTTTTTGTATTCTTACATGCCCTCTTATTTTCCAACCAGTCCATGCTGAGAGGAAGAGGAGGATGTTACAAACACACATTCTATGGCATCGAAAGTCACCGGTGTATGGAAACTACTCCCAGTCTTGCTTGTGCCAACAAATGTGTCTTCTGTTGGAGGTAAATGTTTTCCATATATATTTGTACACCTGTACCCTGTTCTGTAGGGTAGCACATTTTTTTTTAGGCCTAATATTTTTGTAATAATGCTTTATACTAATCAGAATTTCTGTAGTAAAGTCTTGCTTGTAATGTTTCTACTTGTGCTGATTTCCACTGCATTTTGATTACCTATTACATATTGATATTGAGAATCTATGGCCCTATGAATAATTTGAGTGCAGGTTAGCATCCTTCGAGTCTGACAGTAGCTGCAGGGCATATTTCAAATAACTAACCATGAAAGCTGCTGCTTGTAATGCTTGTTGAAGCCCCAGGTTACTGGCTGCTCTGCAGTAACTCTCACAACTCATGATAATTCTCAGTGAGACATAACGGAGATCTGATAAGAACACCAATAGTTCACTTGTAGGACACATTGATTAGTATACAGATGGCCAAGGCAATTTGAAGAATGTCTCATTGTTCTCTGATCTCATCTTTCAACACTGTTTCATTGCTTTGTGCCCCATATCCAAAATGAAAACAGTTTTGTCAATTAAAAGCATGGATGTGGACTTAATACCTCAGTTTTAATAATGCGCTTTTTGTTTCAGGGTTGCAATAAGACATTATTTGTTTTCAATAATTACTTCCAGAGCAGTTAAGATATTCCATGAGGTAAAGCAAGCTGATCTGAAAAGAGATTTCAGTTCTCTTGTGCATCACACAAAGGTTCACATGTATATTCCTAGCAAAACCATTTCACGTTTTTAATCTCCATCTGTCAGATGGGAAACCTGGGTATTTTTTTGAGATCTACTTGGGTCATTCGGTATCTACTTAAAGGCCAAGTTTACCTTTTCATGCAGAATTTCATTTTCTTAATAAATATAAGCCTTTTCTAATGTCCTTTTTGCCTAATCCATCCTAATGTGCTTATCTCTCACTTGCCCAGTCCCATGGAAGCTTCATTTTCACTTCTCTATGCCAAATGTAAAACAAAATGCAAGGTCACTCCTATGACCTTCCAGGAACTTCATATCCCATAATGCACTTCCTTATTGGGCGTGTTTTACTAATGTGGATCACACCTCCCTCATTATGCCGTCTTTTTATTTCCACCCACTTTTTTACTTTTTCCTTTTAAGGTGGACATACACTGGTACAATCTCCATCAACTATGTAGTGCAAGGGCTTGCTTGATTGGAAACAGAGTGATTGGATTGGTCGGTGTGTCCTTTCAGTGGCTTTGCTAGCGGGGGGTGTGGGCTCTACCCGGGTGACACCTGGCACAGCGCTGGCTTGAGAGGCCCAGCGGCTCTCTTCCTTCTTCCCCTGGGCACTCTGGTATCTTTGCTGTGTACTTAGCTGGCCGCGATGTTCGGGGAGGGAGGAGAATGAATTGTGTCCCACATAGCCCAGCACCCGCATATCCTCCGGGAACCGGTGTTCTCTCTAAGTGCTCCCCATCAAATAGTGCCCGGAAGCTGATGTGATGGCGAGACGTCGCCTGCGCACAATAGTAGATGGAAGAATTTTTTTCTGTCAGATTGTGCCCCACGCTGCCAAGGCGTGTTCATGTGGCTGAGGGGTGTTCTAGTGAGAAGTGCCCGCTATTGTGTGCAGGCGCTGTATCGCCAAGACAACAGCTGGTCGTTAACTCGGCTGTTGGGGTTCGCGTGTGCAGTTAGACCCGGGCATTTCTCGATAGATCACTGGAACTGCAATCGTCCATTATTGTGACAGGCAGGCAGGGAGAGTTACTGGCTGCCTGTCACAATTGGTACATACCTCACAGCTGACAGAGGTTAGGCTCCTCCTCCACTCCGACAGTATATCCACAACAGGAGGAGGAGCCTAGGATGAGGGGCATCTATGTGGACAGAGCCGTGTTGATCGGAGGTCTGTAAATGAGGGGAGATAGACTATATAGTCACAATATGCAGACATTCAAAGAGGGGGGGTACATTGGGGGTATTACAGGGGGGGCCACATTGGAGGCATTACACATTACACATGAGGGTATTTGAACATCAGGGGGGGGGGGATACACTGTGGAGATTTACACAGAGTACAATGGTGTGGAGTTTTATACTGGGGAGATTTGCACTATGGGAGATTAAACTGGGAGGATTTCCTGGGGGGCGGGGGATTTGCACTGTTACACTGAGGGGGATTTACACCTGGGAGATTACACTGTGCTGCTCTAAAATGCCTGGGTCTATTCTTTTTGTCCCAGGCCTGGGTGACACCATTAACTACTTGCCGCCCGGCCACCGTCAAATGACGTCCTCGGCTTCCCGGACCTCTAGGGGGGCGCCTGTCATTTAGGAGCCAGTGCACGTGCCTGGTGCCCGCAAAGTCCGCCGGGCACCCGCGATTGCCCGGTAACAGAGCAAGACAGTGGATCTGTGTGTGTAAACACACAGATCCACGTTCTGTCAGGTGAGAGGAGACCGATGGTGTGTTCCCAGTACAGAGGAACACCGATTGGTCTCCTCTCCTTGTGATTCCCTTCCCCCTACAGTTAGAATCACTCCCTAGGTAACACATTTAACCCCTTGATTGCCTTCCACTGTTGACCCCTTCTCTGCCAGTGACATTTATACAGTAATCGGTGCATTTTTATAGCACTTATCACTGTATAAACTTGAATAGTCCCAAAATAAGTGTAAAAAGTTTCCGATACGTCCACCGCAATATCGCAGTCATGATAACAATCGCAGATCGCTGCCATTACTGGTAAAAAAAAAAAGACCTTAATCTGTCCCCTATTTTGTAGACGCTATAACTCTTGCGCAAACCAATCAATATGCGCTTATTGCAATTTTTATTTAATAAAAAAAAAAAAAAAAAAAAATATATATATATATATATTTGCTTTTTTCAAACTTGGCAGTTTTCTCTTGTTTATAGCGCAAGAAATAAAAAACGCAGAGGTGATCAAATAGCACCAAAAGAAAGCTCTATTTGTGGCAAAACAAATTTAAATTTGGGTGCAGTGTTGCATGACTGCGCAATTGCCATTCAAAGTGTGACAGTGCTGAAAAATTGCTTGGACAGGAAGGGGGTTTAAGTGCCCTGTATTGAAGTGGTTAAGAAGGAAGTGATATCTACCTGTGATGGTGTCACCCCCATCCGTGACAGTGCATGGGTTGGCGCACTGGAATAAACCACAACATTTACAGGGGCTGGTATGGGGGAGCACTGCCGTCCTGAAACTAGCCTGCCCAGCGCCCTGTAAAGCACTGTGGCAGGCTAGACAGAAGAGAACTAGCATGCCCAGTGTCTACTGCTCTGTCCTGGCATGCTTTCACTCCGCAGCTTGAAGTGGTTGTACTGGGGTGATGCATGCAGCTGCACGCATCACCCCTGTACAATTGTTTTTTAATTTTTTTTTTTTTTTTTTTTTTTTAGAGCCAGCGGTCTGCTTTCTTGGGATAACAACTGATGCGGCTTCCGCGGCACCCGGGAGGCCCAAGAGCAGCGCAGTCTGCACATCTGCCAGCTGGCCAGAGACCCGATCAGAGTCAGACCAGGCTTTGATCTGGTCTCGGATATAGTAACCCGGAAGCGATGTCATGACATCGCTTCCTGTTTACAGAAGACTTAAAAGAACCAAATTTTAAAGAATTCAAAATGCTTTTAGACTCCAGACCCAGAGTCTTCTCCAGTACTGGCTGGTGACCCCTGGCCGGCGTAGGCACCTTCCCCCGCCGGTTAGCTGTCTACCGGCAAGTCCAGCACTTACCCCACCTAGGCAGGGGGGCGGGCAGCGGCTCCTGTGTCCTCTCCTCCATCACTGCAGCTTCCACCGTGCGTCTCCTCCTAGGCGTCCAATAGGATAGTCTCAGTAGAAATATTTGCCAGCACACCATGTAACGATGTAAATGGCATCCAAACTGATGATTTATTGCATGATAACAACATAAAGAGAGTGCAACGTTTCGGTGGCCACGCGGGGCCCCTTCGTCAGGCATGTGATCATCTGCTACGAAAACCCAAGAGCTCATCCAGGAATGTGTGCGATGGGAATATGAAGTATGACAATAGGGTAGTCTGTCCTTGCAGCCAATCCGGTCTCAAGTCCCACTTCCTAATTGGCCAGGGCAAGGATCAGTGTTACAACAGTGAATATTCGCTATTGTAACACACCTGGGTGGGCTTGGTTCACAGTGCTCTGCTGATGCAGAGCGGACACGGACACAGTCCGTTGTTCTCTATGGGGCGGTCAGATGGAAATGGACCGCCTGTCCATTTCCAACGGATGCCATCCAATCCAATCTGCTAAATGAATGGGCAATGGAATCCCCATCCATTTGTTTTTAGCAGACTGGATCTGATGCAGGCGGGTGTAAACGGACACACATTTTGGGTAGGCATCAGACTAGGAATAGAGGGGAAATCTTCCAATGGGGACACTTGTTCTGACGACACCCTGGTATTGCCGCTATCCTTCACTTTCTGCCCTGTAGCCAAAACAGATGGGAGCTTCTAAATGTCAGTCAGGAGTTGGGAGGTGGGCATTCAGGTATATGTATAGCCCAACTTTTTTCTTCCCATTATGCTCCGTACACACAATCGGAATTTACCATGGAAAAAGATGGCCTTTTTACATCAGATTTTCCAATCGTGTGTAGCCCCATCTGAGTTTTTTCATCAAAAATTCAGGTGAATTCCATCGGACTTTAGATATAGAACATGTTCTATATTTTTCCGATTGAATTCCCATGTGATTTGGCCAGGCAAAAGTGATTACAACCACTGTCTTGTTTCCACTGGGCATGTTTACCTTTTCCATTTGTGCTGCTGACTTTTTGTCAATATGACATAAAGTAATGAGAAGTAAAAATTTTTTTTTGAGTTATCACCAAAGCAGAAGGCATAGGGCAATCTTTCAATGAGGACATCTGTTCAGGTGACTACTATCTACTATGGTAATTCTCCCAAGTTTTATAGAGATTTCTTTCATCCCTGCTGCGTCTTTTTATTAAAAAAAAGATCAACTTTCAATTAATATAGGCATCCTTTGCTTGATGGTTTTTATTCTAACCCAGAATCTAACAAACATGTTTTTCTCAGACACCATACTAATCCAGTGGGAACTGAATGGAAGTGGAAAATGGACCAGCCTGAGATGATAGTGGAACAAGCCATTGAGAATCACCAAAACATGATTAAACAGTTTAAAGGTAGGTCTATACCCAGATGTTATCTTTGCTGTGTTGACAACCATACAGCGGGGAAAATGATTATTGATCCCCTGCAGATTTTGTAACTGAGTGAAAAACGTATATAGCCCAACGGCTGCGAACTGAATCGCCTCTTTTTTGCTTTCAGAAAAGATGGGTTTTGATTATTTTCCTGAAAGCTATGTAATTCACCTCCGAGCGGATGCTGGTTGTCCACTTATAAAGTATTGAAGGACCTATAGTTTTTATCATAGGCATATTTTAAATGCTAGAGACAGAAAATCAACCAAAATTCCAGAAAAAAACACATAAAACAAATGCTATAAATTAAAACGGGGGTTCACCCTAAAACTACTTTCTAGTATTACAATGTCCCGACACATTACAATACAATTATGCCTATTTTTTTTTTTTTTATGCTGTACATACCTCGGTACAGCTAGTTCACCCGCGGCTTCCGGGTTGCGAATCCCGCGGGAGTGGGCGTTCCTAACTTGCTGGTGATTGACGTGATGACCAAAAACGAGCTCCCCCCCCCGTCGCGTAAGCTGCGTCACGATTGCCCAAAGGAGCCGAACGGTGGTGCGCAGTATAGTGCCGACTCGCCGTTTGGCTTCTTTCGGCAATCGTGACGCAGCTTATGCGACGGGGGGGGAGCTCGTTTTTGGTCATCACGTCAATCACCAGCAAGTTAGGAATGCCCACTCCCTCGGGATTCGCAAACCCGGACGCCGCGGGTGAATTAGATGTACCGAGGTATGTACAGCATAAAAAAAAAAAAAAATAGGCATAATTGTATTGTAATGTGTCGAGACATTGTAATACTAGAAAGTAGTTTTAGGGTGAACCCCCGCTTTAAGTTGCAGTTCAGTAAGTAAAAAAAAGTATTTGATCCCCAAGCAAAACATGACCAAGTACTTGGTGGAGAAACCCTAGTTGGCAAGCACAGAGATGAGACATTTCTTGTAGTTGGTGACCACATTAGCACACATTTCAGGAGGGATTTTGGTCCACTCTTTACAAATCTTCTCTAAATCCTTAAGGTTTCTTGGCTGTTCCTTGGCAACTCAGTTTTATCCCCCTCCATACATTTTCTATAGGAATAAGGTCTGGAGACTGACTAGGCCACTCCATGACCTTAATGTGCTTCTTCTTGAGCCACTCCTTTGTTGCCTTGGTGGAATGTTTTTGGTCTTTGTCATGCTGGAAGACCCATCCATGACACACTCTGTGTTCTGGCTAAGGGATGAAGGTTCTCATTCAAGATTTGACAATGGTGCCGTCCATTGGCCCCTCAGTGCGGCTAAGTCGGCCTGTAACTTTTAACACAGAAACGGCCCAAAGCATCAAGTTTCCACCTCTGTACTTGACTGTAGGGTTGGTGGTCTTGGAGTTGGTCAGATTTTTTTCTTCCTCCAAGCATGTCGAGTTAATGCCAACGAGTTACGTTTTGGTCTCGTATGACCACAGCACTTTTTCACAATCCTTCTCTGAATCGTTTATATGTTCATTGGCATGCCTGACTATGACCCTAAGAACACCATCTTTACAGTCAAGCACTTGAGGTGGAAACGCCCTGCTTTGAGGCAGTTACTCTGCTAAAGGTACAGACCGACTATGCCGCATTGAGGCATCAATGGATGGGGCAACGTATTGTAAAATCTTAGATGAGGACCTTCATCCCTTAGCCAGAACAATAAAGATGGGCTGTGGATGGGTCTTCCAGCATGACAATGATCCAAACCATACCGCCAAGGCAGCAAAAGAGTGTCTTTGGCTTAAGAAGCACCTTAACCACTTGACAACTGGGCACTTAAACACCCTTAATAACCAGACCAATTTTCAGCTTTCGGTGCTCTCACATTTTGAATGACAATAACTCAGTCATACAACACTGTAACCAAATGAAATTTTTGTCCTTTTTTTTCCCACAAATAGAGCTTTCTTTTGGTGGTATTTGATCACCTCTGCGGTTTTTATTTTTTCCGCTAATAATGAAAAAATAACGAAAATTTTGTAAAAAAATGAATTTTTTTTCATTTCTATTATAAAATTTTGCAAAAAATGAATTTTTCTTCATAAATTTGGCCTAAAATGTATACTGCTACATATCTTTGGTAAAAAAAAAAAAAATTGGGTTATTATTTAGTCTGGGTGAAAGTTATAGGGTCTACAAGCTATGGTACCAATTACTGAAAATTGATCAATTTGATCACACCCGATGTACTGACAGCCTCTCTCATTTCTTGAGACCCTAACATGCCAGAAAAGTACAAATACCCCCCAAATGACCCCTTTTTGGAAAGAAGACATTCAAAGGTATTTAGAAAGAGGCATGGTGAGTTTTTAGAAGTTGTAATTTTTTCCCACAATTCTTTGCAAAATCAAGATTTTTTTTTTTTTTTTTTTTTTTTTTTCACAAAATGTTCATATTCGCCGGTTATTTCTCACACACAGCATATGCATAACACTAATTACACCCCAAAACACATTCTGCTATTCCTCCCGAGTATGCCGATACCAAATGTGTGAGACTTTTACACAGCGTGGCCACATACAGAGGCCCGACATGCAGGGAGCACCATCAGGCGTTCTGGAGCACCCAGACCAATTCTGACATTTCTCTCCTACATGGAAAAATCATCATTTATTTGCTAGAAAATTGCATAGAACCCCAAAACATTATATATGCTTTTTTAGCAAAAACCCTAGAGAATACAATGGCGGTCGTTGCAACTTTTTATCGCGCACGTTATTTTCGCAGCAATTGTTCGAATGCGTTTTTTTGGAAATAAAACGGTTTTGTGCTTTTAAAAAAAAAAAACATTAAAGTTAGCCCAATGTTTTTGCATAATATGAAAGATGAAGTTACGCCGAGTCAATAGATACCCAACATGTCACCCTTCAATATTGCACACGCTTGTGGAATGGCGCCAAACTTCGCTACTTAAAAATCCCCATAGGCGACGCTTTAAATATTTTTACTGGTTACATCTTTTTAGTTGGAGAAGAGCTCTAGGGCCAAAAGTATTGCTCTTGCTCCAACGTTCGCAGCGATACCTCACATGTGTGGTTTGAACACCGTTTTCATATGTGGGCGGGACTTACGTGTGCGGTCGCTTCTGTATACGAGCACGCAGGAACAGGGGCGCTTTAAAAAAAAAAAATATTTTTATTGTTCATTTCACTTTATTTATTTTAGTTTGATACGTTTTTCCCCAAAAATAAATGTTTTGATCACTTTTATTCCTATTAAAAGGAATGTAAACATCCCTTGTAATAGGAATATAGCATGACAGGTCCTCTTTACAGTGAGATGTGGGGTCAATAAGACCCCACATCTCACCTCTAGGCTGGGAAGCCTGAAAAAATAAATAAATAAATAAAACGATCCTGGTTTCGATCGTAGCGGTGAGTCAGAAGAGGCACCAGAGGGAGAAGGGAGGGGAGACGTCCCCTTTCGCCTCCCGTAAGAACGATCAAGAGGCGGAACAGCCGACATGATTGTTCTTACGGTGTAGGGAATCGCCGGCTGAAAAAAATGATATCTGAATGATGCCTGTAGCTGCAGGCATCATTCAGATATCCCTGCACAAAGTCAAGGACGTCATGACGGCCGGCGGGCGGGAAGTGGTTAAAACGCATTTTTTTCCCCAGAGTATTTTCTGGGTACTGCAGAGTATTACCCGGGGTATTGCAGAGTATTGGTGTTGGGGTATTGCAGAGTATTGGTGTTGGGGTATTGCAGAGTATTGGTGTTGGGGTATTGCAGAGTATTGGTGTTGGGGTATTGCAGAGTATTGGTGTTGGGGTATTGCAGAGTATTGGTGCTGGGGTATTGCAGAGTATTGGTGCGGGGGTATTGCAGAGTATTGGTGCGGGGGTATTGCAGAGTATTGGTGCGGGGGTATTGCAGAGTATTGGTGCGGGGGTATTGCAGAGTATTGGTGCGGGGGTATTGCAGAGTATTGGTGCGGGGGTATTGCAGAGTATTGGTGCGGGGGTATTGCAGAGTATTGGTGCGGGGGTATTGCAGAGTATTGGTGCGGGGGTATTGCAGAGTATTGGTGCGGGGGTATTGCAGAGTATTGGTGCGGGGGGATTGCAGAGTATTGGTGCGGGGGTATTGCAGAGTATTGGTGCGGGGGTATTGCAGAGTATTGGTGCGGGGGTATTGCAGAGTATTGGTGCGGGGGTATTGCAGAGTATTGGTGCGGGGGTATTGCAGAGTATTGGTGCGGGGGTATTGCAGAGTATTGGTGCGGGGGTATTGCAGAGTATTGGTGCGGGGGTATTGCAGAGTATTGGTGCGGGGGTATTGCAGAGTATTGGTGCGGGGGTATTGCAGAGTATTGGCGCAGAGTAATTGTGCAGGGGTAATGCAGAGTAATTGTGCCGGGGAGTAATGCAGAGTATTGCCGGGGAGTAATGCAGAGTATTGCCGGGGAGTAATGCAGAGTATTGCCGGGGAGTAATGCAGAGTATTGCCGGGGAGTAATGCAGAGTATTGCCGGGGAGTAATGCAGAGTATTGCCGGGGAGTAATGCAGAGTATTGCCGGGGAGTAATGCAGAGTATTGCCGGGGAGTAATGCAGAGTATTGCCGGGGGTGGTATGCAGAGTATTGCCAGGGGGGTGGTATGCAGAGTATTGCCAGGGGGGTGGTATGCAGAGTATTGCGCAGGGGGGTGGTATGCAGAGTATTGCGCAGGGGGGTGGTATGCAGAGTATTGCGCAGGGGGGTGGTATGCAGAGTATTGCGCAGGGGGGTGGTATGCAGAGTATTGCGCAGGGGGGTGGTATGCAGAGTATTGCGCAGGGGGTGGTATGCAGAGTATTGCGCAGGGGGGTGGTATGCAGAGTATTGCGCAGGGGGGTGGTATGCAGAGTATTGCGCAGGGGGGTGGTATGCAGAGTATTGCGCAGGGGGGTGGTATGCAGAGTATTGCGCAGGGGGGTGGTATGCAGAGTATTGCGCAGGGGGGTGGTATGCAGAGTATTGCGCAGGGGGGTGGTATGCAGAGTATTGCGCAGGGGGGTGGTATGCAGAGTATTGCGCAGGGGGGTGGTATGCAGAGTATTGCGCAGGGGGGTGGTATGCAGAGTATTGCGCAGGGGGGTGGTATGCAGAGTATTGCGCAGGGGGGTGGTATGCAGAGTATTGCGCAGGGGGGTGGTATGCAGAGTATTGCGCAGGGGGGTGGTATGCAGAGTATTGCGCAGGGGGGTGGTATGCAGAGTATTGCGCAGGGGGGTGGTATGCAGAGTATTGCGCAGGGGGGTGGTATGCAGAGTATTGCGCAGGGGGGTGGTATGCAGAGTATTGCGCAGGGGGGTGGTATGCAGAGTATTGCGCAGGGGGGTGGTATGCAGAGTATTGCGCAGGGGGGTGGTATGCAGAGTATTGCGCAGGGGGGTGGTATGCAGAGTATTGCGCAGGGGGGTGGTATGCAGAGTATTGCGCAGGGGGGTGGTATGCAGAGTATTGCGCAGGGGGGTGGTATGCAGAGTATTGCGCAGGGGGGTGGTATGCAGAGTATTGCGCAGGGGGGTGGTATGCAGAGTATTGCGCAGGGGGGTGGTATGCAGAGTATTGCGCAGGGGGGTGGTATGCAGAGTATTGCGCAGGGGGGTGGTATGCAGAGTATTGCGCAGGGGGGTGGTATGCAGAGTATTGCGCAGGGGGGTGGTATGCAGAGTATTGCGCAGGGGGGTGGTATGCAGAGTATTGCGCAGGGGGGTGGTATGCAGAGTATTGCCGGGGGTATGCAGAGTATTGCCGGGGGTATGCAGAGTATTGCCGGGGGTATGCAGAGTATTGCCGGGGGTATGCAGAGTATTGCCGGGGGTATGCAGAGTATTGCCGGGGGTATGCAGAGTATTGTAGGGGGGGTATTGCAGAGTGTATTGCACGGGGTTTCAGGGATGGCTGAGCAGGGATGGATGGATCTGTGACTGCAATAGTCACAGATCCATCCACAGCGCTGCTGACACCCGCGCTCCCCCCTCTCACACTGTACCGCTCGGTACAGAAAGAGGAGGGAGGAACCGGCGTCGTCAAAAGACGCCGGTTTGTTTACATGTGATCGCTCCGTCATTGGACGGAGCGATCACATGGTAAACGGCCGCTATCAGCGGCCGTTTACCGCGATTCGTGATCGGCCGGGTCCTCTGGACCCGGCGGTCACGGATGTTCCCGTGTGCGCGTCCCAGGGGACGCGCGGGAGACGGACTCTGGGAGGATGTACATTGACGCCCTCCTAGAGTTAACCACCCGCCCTGTAGACGTATATTGTCTATAGGGCGGTTACCAAGTGGTTAAGGTCATGCAGTGGCCTAGCCAGTCTCCAGACCTTAATCCTGTCAAATTTATGGAGAGAGCTGAAACTTTGAGTTGCCAAGAAACCTTAAGGACCAAAATCTCTCCTGAGATGTGTGCAAACCTGGTCACCAACTTTAAGAAACTTCTTACCTCTGTATGTGCCAAAAAGGGTTTATCCGCTAAGTACGAAGTCACGCTTTGCTTTGGGTTCAGATGCTTATTTTACTCACTGAACTGAAACTCAATTTATAGCCTTTGTATCACGATGTTTTTGTTTTTTTTCTGGTTTTCAGGTTATTTTGTCTTTCAGTTAAAATACATCTATTATAAAAATGATGGACCATTAATTTCTTTGTAAGTGGAAAAACTTACAAAACATGCAGGGAACAAATCCTTTTCCCCACTGTATGTACCATTTTCCTTTCTCTGGAGACCATGCTGCTATAGGCTCCCTTATGTGCCAGTTGTAACTAAAAGTTTAAGCATTTATTGCATATGATCTTCTCAAAGACCAGCCAGCCTATGGGAGAGCATTAAGCAGCCATTTCTCCAGGGGAAGTCCATATTTTCATTCTTCTATTACTGTTTCATTCACCCCAGCAAAAATGTACACTGGTTTAAATATAAGTCCTTTTCATCACTCCTTTTTTATGCCACTAATTTCTTTGCTATGGTTTTTCCATCACTCTTTGCTTAATGGTTTTAAATAGCTCTGATGTTCAGATATTTGACTAAAGATTACGTCTATGTATATTTTCTTGACATAAATATAATTTTTTTTTTTGTTTACTTTTTTGCCTTTTGAAAAGCAGAAAATTCCACAGAAGGAAAGCATTCCTGCCTATTTTTGTGTATTACCAAAGTAATATCAACTATAGCTAACATGTCAAATTTTCTCTGGTTCATAAGGGACAAGCATTAGAGCTGCAGTGGTTAAATTTAAATAAGACTTTATATAAACATCATTGCAAAGTTTCAGTGGGTTAGATTGGACCATTCTCGGATATTACACCCCTGAAGCACAAATATTGATTAAATAGAATATCCCATTACCATGCTGTAAAGATCAATACTGGATATGAATAAGAATGCATCTTATAGCACCTATTGCATTGTTTGAAGCCTGGAAGTTGTTGTAAATGATGTGGAAGACTGATTTATATGGCATGCATTTCAGTTAATTTATGCTTGAGAAATGGCTATTTTTGAATTCATTATTCAATGATTCAAATAAGTTATTTTTTTTCATTTTTTTTTAATTGATTGTAAGGGGCCTCCTTAATGTCTGTTTAGAGTTTGCTGTTTTTATTGGGAAGATGAAGCTCAAAGTTTAACTTTCAGTTTGTGGATTATGCTTCTCTATAGAGACTTGGGCTCCATTCACCCCTTCAGAATCGCGGCAAAACATGGCATGAGATTGCAATGCTATTTCTTGTTTTGTCACGATTGGCAGGCGATACATTGTGCTAAAATCGCAATGCTCAAAAAGTAGCAGAAGATTATTTTGGGTGACAGTGTGGCGTTTTGCAATTTTGCAGAGACTACATCGTGATTTATCAACCGCCAATGACTGCAAAATTGCATCACAATCGCAGCCAGTGTTTTGCCGCGATTCTGGAATTGCGGGCAGAATTGCATTGATTCAGCCCCACTATTCCAAACGCCTAGAGAAAGGGGGACTGCCGCTCTAGGTAAGTGCACTCAGCAATCAGTGTCCTCTCAGAAGCGTAGGTGCTGGCAATGCACAAATCGAAGATCGGAGAAAAGACTGGACAGCCGCGCTTCCACGAAATTCTTAAAAAAGTTGCTTTTAATTGTAAAAAATGGAAATGTGCTGGTTAGTAAAGTTCAGTACTAACAAAATAACTGAGTATTAAACATAGAGATATTTGCTTTCTTGTGTACGATGGATTCATTCTTTCTCCTTTTTGTTCCTGTTTTTTTTTTTTTCCTTTTTTTTTTTTGATTACCAAGCCTTGATGATCTCAGGACTATCAAGACTACAGACCTGAGATTTTAAAAAGTTTTTTCTTAGCAATCAGTTTGAGATCAATCTGTTTGTGATATTGAGCTATAGAACTAAAATGCACACAGCTTGGTCAGCATGCATTAAATAAGTCCTAACAGAGAGGAGTCTCATCGGAGCTTCTAATGACAGTACAAAGCCATGAATCTGCAGTACTCTGACTGTACATAGATAACTAATGTAACTGTTCTGGGATCTGCCTTTCGCTAGCTTGTAAAATTGGATAAACTGCTTCCTGTGGGGCTCTACCGGCCTGTTAGAGGTATTAATAATTGTCAGGAAGACCCACATTAGTGTAACGAATGAGCAGGGACTTATTGACTGGATGCTCCGAGTTGGTTGCAGAGCACTATATAATTGATTGCACTATGCTTGTAATTTTTCTTTAGCTTGTTCTTTATTCCCACTACAATTCGCACAATAATGCCGTGACTTGAATGTGAGGGTGTTGACTGAAACAATGTTCTGGTCCTGCCTGCTGTATGCAGCATGTTAGCAGACTTCTTTTTCTGTAATAAAGTTCTTGATATTTTGTTTATATAGGTGCCTATTGTTATATAGGTGAAATTTGTGCTTATTTTTGTTCTCTACTCCTAAAGATGAAAACGTACCAGTGGGGCAAATTACACTGTCAGTATACAGTGTTGTGCTTGGGTTTTGTAGGCCTGATAATAAATGAGCTATGTTCCGAGCTTCATTACTTGTGATTATTAGGCCCTTCTGAACTCCAGGGGTATTCTTGCAGGGACAGACTTGGTGGGCAAACCAGTGAGTAGACATGATCTTTTCCCTAAACGTCTGTTAGGACAGCACATCAGAGAGTGACTCCACCCACTAGGAAACAGGAAACGCAAACTCCACCACACTTTAAAAGGAGGCTTCTCCCCACAGCTCATCAGTTTTTGCGTTTCCTCTGACAAGGTAACACATAGGAGTCGGAGTCTCTTAGGTGCTGTCCTGAGGCCAGACTGCCTACCTTACCATACCCTTTTTTTTTTTTTTCCCTTAAAGGAGTTGTAAAGGTACAATATTTTTTTTTTTCCTAAATGGCTTCCTTTACCTTAGTGCAGTCCTCCTTCACTTACCTCATCCTTCGATTTTTGCTTTTAAATGTCCTTAATTCTTCTGAGAAATCCTCACTTCCTGTTTTTCTGTCTGTAACTCCACACAGTAATGCAAGGCTTTCTCCCTGGTGTGGAGTACAGGAGTGTCAGGATGCTCTCTTAACACACAGCTCCTTTATCTATCTGCAACGTAGAGAGCGTCCTGACTCTCCTGTATTTCGGGGGAGGGGGCGAGCACAACACTCCACACCAGGGAGAAAGCCTCGCATTACTGTGTGGAGTTAGACAGAAGAACAGGAAGTGAGGATTTCTCAGAAAAAATAAGGACATTTAAAAGCAAAATCGAAGGATGAAGTAAGTGATAGAGGACTGTACTAAGGAAAAGGAAGCTATTTGGTTACCTTTACAACCCCTTTAAAGAGTCCGATCCTCCCACGCCACGCCAATGGTAGCTGGTAAGTGGGGTCCTTCTCCCTTTTTCAGCTCAGAGGATCATCATGACTGTTCCTCGAGCCGCTACTTAGGCAGCGGCAATGGAAAAAAAAGGAGATTTCTGGACAGCCGCACTCCAAAAATATTTGCCTTTTAATAGTAAAATAGGATAAAAAAATACAAGCCACAGCAGAATGGAAAAATTTCACACTATTACTTGGTGCTTAATCATAGCTACCGGTATATGCTATACGCATTGCCAGCACCTGTGGCTTCTGATTCGGAGAATCAGAAGGAGAAGTGAAGGAGAAAAAATACGTATTTACAATGTTTTGTAACTGAAACAAAAAAATACTTTATTTTTTCTAAATTTTCTGTAATTTTTTAACTTTTTTTGCAGAAAATAAAAATCCCAGAGGTGATCAAATACCACCGAAAGAGCTCTTTTTGTGGGAACAGAATGATAAAAATTTAGTTTGGGTACAGTGTAGCATGACCGCGCAATTGTCATTCAAATTGCAACAGCACTGAAAGCTGAAAATTGGTCTGGGCAGGAAGGTGTATAATTGCCCTGTATGGAAGTGGTTAAGACACCGGGGTGGGGCCACATACATGTAGCGGCCCGCCCAGATACCATCCCATTGGCTGTAGCTGCTGGGTCCCGCCCACCCCCGACATCGAGCTCAATTTCTGACCGCTCCTTTCTCTCCTCTGTTGTCAGTTTCACACACACACACTTGATGCTTGCCAGAGCCGCTGAGTTTGGAGAAGGGAGAAGGAACAGCCGATGCCGATTTTTCAAAAATGGCCAAATATCGGCCGGCTGATTCTATTGGTTGACCTCTACTGCTGAGGTGTTATGGAAGACCAGGATGCTTCAATAGCGGCCTTCTGCTCTTCTGCATTGTTTAGTCTCATGGCTCTCATCTTTCTGTTGGCAATGCCCTATAGATTCTCTATGGGGTTCAGGTCAGGTGAGTTTGCTGGCCAATCAAGCTCAGTGATCCCACGGTCATTGAACCAGGTTTTGGTGCTTTTGAGTGTAGTAGCCAGCCTTCAGACAAACCAGGAGGTATCAATCGGAAGGATTATGTCAGCCCTGGGAACCTTAACTTCAACTATGCCAGCCATTCAATGGGCGAGGCTCCATTTCAAGCCCCTCAAGAGTGTTCCCTTAAAGGTTTGGGATCACAGAAACCTTAGACACAACAGTAAAACTTCCCACCACGGTCAAGGGGACCCTTTGGTGGTGTAAAAGTCGGGAAATTTTGTCAAGGGGCTTACTTTGGTCCTTCCCGATAGAAATAATGGTCGCGACAGATGCCAGCAGTTGGGGATGGGGAGCACACTGGGATCAAAATATAGTACAGGGAGTTTGGTCCCGATCCAAAGCAGGAAGGTCCTCAAACTGGAGGGAGTTAAAAGCAGTCGCTCTAGCCTTGGCTGCCTTCTCTCCAAACCTCCCAAGGGTCCCAATGTGCAGATTCTTTCAGACATTGCCACTACCGTGGCATACCTGAGCAAACAGGGGGGCACAAGGAGCAAGACTCTTCTATTGCTGTCATCAGAAATCCCGGAGTGGGCAGAGAAGCATTTACTCTCCCTGTCGGCAGTGCATCTCAAGGGCACGCCAAACGAAGTAGCAGACTACTTGAGCCGACGAAAAATTCAGGAAGCAGAGTGAAGCTTGAATCTGGAAATATTCTCATTGATCACAAGGATGTGGGGGTGTCCACAAGTGGATTTGTTTGCTTCAAAAGAAAACGATCCGTTCTTCTCTCTGCACAAAGATAGCGCATCATTGGGGATAGATGCCTTATCTGGAACTTTCATCTGGACTATGGCTTTCCTCCTTTTCAGCTAATTGCTCTTGTATTGAGGAAAATACAAAAGGAAAAAGCGTCAGTAATCCTGATCACTCCATTCTGGCCAAAAAGAGCCTGGTTTTCCTCATTTTACAAATGGCGATAAAACCATTCTGGCAGCTTCCTCTCAGTTGGAGCAGTTGTTAAACAAAGGATTGTCAGAACCTCTAGTATCCACTTTGCTCGCCAGTAGAAAGAGAGTAACTAGGGATATCTACACTAAAGTTTGGAGAGTCTACAACTTTTGGTGGTCGTCAAATCGATCCTTAGAAGACATTGTCAATTTTAGAGTTTCTACAAAATGGTGTGGACAAAGGTCTTGCAATTAGCACTCTTAAAGTGCAAGTGGCTGCTCTGGGAGTATACCTGAAAAGACCTATTTCATCAGTTAATTTTGGTCACGAGATACTTTAGGGCAATTACTAGGTCCAGACCAGTTCCTACTAAACATTTTCCTAAATGGGACCTGACAGTAGTTTTGCAAGCCTTCACAAAAGATCCTTTTGAACCATTACAGTTGATCTCGTTAAGGAATTTAACTCTTAAAAAGGTTTTCTTGCAGTTACAACCGCAAGATGAATCGGTGAACTACACGCTTTATCAGTAAGGGAACCTTTTTTGTTAAGTTGCCCAGACAGGATTGTTTTTAAAACGCATCCAGGGTTTTTGACAAAGGTAGTGTCGGTTTATAACAGATCGCAGGAAATCATCCTGCCAACCTTTTGTTCAAATCCTTCTGCAAGAAAGGAGAATCCTATTCCATAATTTAGATGCAAGAAGAATTTTATTACATTACTTGGAAGTAACAAGGGACTTTAGGTTTTTTCGGACTATATTTTTTTATGGCAACAGAAAGTGACGCCCAGCATCAAAGGGGGCTTATTCCCAGATGTGTTTGTCTCCTCTGCCGGGAATATGAGCACACTCTACTACAGCTCTGGCCACTACATGGGCAGAAAAAGCTGATACCACCCCAGATCAAATTTGTGAGGCAGCTACGTGGTCGTTATTTAACATTTGTCTGTCATTACAGACTGGATCTTCTGTCAGCGGGTGATTGGGCATTTGGCAGACAGGTCCTGCAGGCTGTTGTCCCTCCCTAGTTAGTAAGTCTTGATTATCCTCATGTGCTGTCCTGAAAGATGTTTAGGGAAAATTCACAATGTAAAGTAGTGAGTGTTCAGCTTGTATAACAGAGAAAATGTGCTGTCCCCTCAAAGTAACTCAACATACAGCCATTAATGTCTAAACCGCTGGCAACAAAATGTCCAAATTCTGCCCAATTAGCCATTTTCCCTCCCCAGTGTCATGTGACTTGTTGGTGTTCCAAGGTCTCGGGTTTGACTGTGGAGAACATGTTAAATTTGGTGTTATTGCTCTCACTCTCATACTGGTCACTGGAAGTTCAACATGGCATGGCATGAAAAAAAGAATTGTTGCTTTTACATAAAGATGGCTTAGGCTGTAAGATGATTACCAAGACCCTGAAACTGAGCTGCAGTACAGTGGCCAAGACCATACAACGGTTTAACAGGACAGGTTCCGCTCAGAACAGGCCTTGTCATGGTCGACCAGAAAAGTTGAGTGCACATGCTCAGCGTCATATCCAGAGGTCGTCTTTGGGAAATGGATGTATTGCTTAAGAGGTTGTAGGGGTGGGGGGGGGTCAGCCTGTCAGTGCTCAGTCCATGCGCTGCACACTGCATCAAATTGGTCTGCATGGCTTTTGTCCCAGAAGGAAGCCTCTTATAAAGATGATGCCCAAGAAAGCCTGCAAACAGTTTGTTGAAGACAAGCGGACTAAGTACATGGATTACTGGAACCATGCCCTGTGGTCTGATGAGACCAAGATAAACTTTGTTCAGATGGTGTCAAGCGCGTGTGGCGGCAACCAGGTGAGAAGTACAAAGACAAGCGTGTCTTGCGTGGTGGTGCAGGTGTCGTGGTCTGGGGCTGCACGAGTGCTGTTGGCACTGGGTAGCTGCAATTCATAGAGGAAATAATGAATGCCAACATGTATTGTGACATATCTGAGATTAAACCTATTAATCAAATGTATAAATGGGGAAAAACAGTAGCGCTACAAAGTGATACACAATATAACACCAACTATAAACGATCACAATATTGATGTATAACGTGAATATTAAAAATATCACCCAGTGACAAATTAATGGTCCATAAACAAAACAAATGTTGAAGTGAAGATGTTGAATGCAAAATATCCAAATGATGTATTGTGACATACTGAAGCAGAACATGATCCCCTCCCTTCAAAAATTGGGCCGCAGGGCAGTTTTCCAACGACCCCAAACACACCTCCAAGACGACCACTGCCTTGCTAAAGAAACTGCGGGTAAAGGTGATGGACTGGCCAAGAATGTCTCCACACCTAAACCCTTTTGAGCATCTGGCCCAATTTGGACATTTTCACTTAGGGGTGTACTCGCTTTTGTTGCCAGCGGTTTAGACATTAATGGCTGTGTTGAGTTATTTTTAGGGGACAGTACACTGTTGTACAAGCTGTACACTCACTACTTTACATTGTAGCAAAGTGTAATTTCTTCAGTGTTGACCCATGAAAAGACATAATAAAATATTTACAAAAATGTGAGGGGTGTACTCACTTCTGTGAGATACTGTATGCCATGGACTCTTTCATTTTTATGACTTCGTGCTGTTTGACAATGCAACCTTCTAAAAAAAAAAAATGCGACCACAGTGTATATGCACAACTGATGCAGTACCTTGCCAGGACTTTGTCATCAAAGACTGCAGTACTGGGTAAGTCCAAGGGACTCTGAAGCAGGCCTTGAAGATAAGTATTTTGCTGTGTGGGTTGTGCTTAAGACCCCTTTCACACTGGGGCGGGTTGCAGTCACTATTGCACTAAAAATAGCGCCTGCAATCCGACCTGAAACAGCGGCTGCTGTTTCTCCAGTGTGAAAGCCCCGAGGGCTTTCACACTGGAGCGGTGCGCTAGCAGGACAGCTCCAAAAGTCCTGCTAGCCGCTTCTTTGGAGCGGTGTGTTTTACCGCTCCTCCACCTCTCCTTGGCGCATTGCGGGCAGTATTGACCCTTTTTTTCGACTGCTAGCCGGGGTAAAACCACACCGCTAGCGGCCGAATATCGCTGAAATTCTGACGGTAAAGTGCCGCTAAAAATGGCGGCGCTTTACCGCCACTGCACCTCCCGCCCCAGTGTGAAAGTGGCCTAAGGTTGGCGGGGGGGGGGGACTGTATACTTCACAGATTTTTGTTTTTATCATAAGCTCCGTTTATTTTAAATTTTTTTCTTTTTAGATTATTGAAAGTTTCCCCTGTTATTTGAAAATGCAACACATCCCTGGTCTTTGTATTCATTTATTCAAACGTACTCTGTGTCTTTCAGGGGTGCCTGGTGTAAAACCTGACCGATTTGAAGAAGGCATGGCCGTCAAACATTGTGCGCTTTCTTTAGTTGGAGAACCAATTATGTACCCTGAGATTAACCAGCTTCTCAGGTTGCTTCATCAGCAGAACATATCCAGTTTTCTTGTTACAAATGCACAATTTCCAGAAGAAATAAGGTAAGTGGTATACAGTAGATATGTTGCCTCCTATAACTTGTTAAAATGTATTTACATGCTTTCAGGTGCTTGAACATGGCCACAGCTTTTTCAAATGTTAGATTGCATACAGCTAGAGAGAATCACTTTTTAATTTAACAGTTTTATATACTAGATGTTGACTGTGAAAGCAGTCCTTTTCCTCTTGGGAATAAAAAGTGATCTTGCTCAAACACTGATGAAAACTTACTTTCTCTTATCGTCCATGGACGGACACAGCTCCTTAAATCTTGACAAGTGGGTTATGTTCCCTGTTTACAGGAGAGGACTAGGCAGAAACATGTTAAATAGTTAAATACATGTTACATTAACAGAGTTGAACAGCCCCGCCCAGGGGGCGGTCCCTCCAGACATAACCCTCCTCACTGCAGCATGCAGCCTCAGTTTCGTTCTGCCTAGCAAGGAGATGGACGTATGGCTCCCTTTGGGCCCAGCGCCCTGAGGAGAAATGTTATTTTATTTTATTTTATTTTACTTTTTCTTGAAGAATCTTCTTTCAACTGTCGGCTGAGAGACAGGCTGGATAATATAGATCCTTGTAGTCTACTCAGTCCGACCAGCAAGCGTGGGCACACCTTTGCAAAGAGGCTTGGTCTGCCACGCCATACCCCATGACTCCTGGGGTGGCCGGTGAGCTTTGCTCCGAGGTCCACATATGACTGGGCTGTGGTGTTGTCTCACTCACAGTGGACCGGGCCGACAGCTACCTCCATTTCGGTTGTAGTTCTGTCAGGAATGCGTCAGCGAGTCCTCGCTTGGACGGGTAAGTACAGTCCCTCCTGCTTCGGTGGGTTGGTACGGCTGGGCATTCCTGGGGTTCGGGGGTCCCTTCCCCTTACTTCCCTGCTCCTTTCCCTTGCTGCATTGCTAACATTGCCGCTGTCAGGGGGGAGGGGGCCTTCCTGAGGGGACTGTGTTTTTTCTTTTTTGTATTGGGCTTTCCTGTGAGGTAAAAAGCCCTGTGATGAGCACAGATGTTTATGATTATACTTCAGCAGACGCTGACTGATTGGTGACACCTGTAACGGTTTTGCTTTTTATGCTGTATCTGTGTCTTATCCTTAAATAAAACAGCCCTGGGAGGCTTTTCCTGTTTAAACACAGGTCCCTGCAAAAGTTACCTCACGGTTCTTTTCCTCACAGGCAGCGCTAGGCAGTCTCCTCCTGAGGGAGTCCCCTGGTTACCCCTGGTCAGCGCAGCAAGTGGGTGAGAGGCCCTGAATAGGGCTCTAGGAGCTTTTGTCTATTTGTATGGACAGGTGTGCATATTATAATACACACTATGTAAATTGGAGTCAGTATCTGGGTCCTTCCCCACATGCTGGTGGTGGCAGCAGGTGTTAGCACCTGGGATTCCCACAGAGTTTTTATTGTTAGTCCTGGACACAGTTTGTGCCAGGGTGGGGGTGGACTGCGGGCGGGCGGTAAAAGAGTGCCCCCTTCCCCCGTTATCCCCTGGGGAATGCTCTGTTATGGAGCCATGGACCAGGTACCTAGTTAAAAAAAAAGGCAGAATAAGGCATTTATGGGTGCGCTTTTTACTGCTGCAAGGGACTCTCCTAAGCTGCATAGTGCAGATGGGTTTCCGCCGAGGGCTCGGTCTTTTTTGGATCACACAAATCAGACCGCTGTGTAGGTTTTTTCCTTCTGTGCCCTTCTTTGATAATTTCTGAGATGCGGAATGAGAAAAGCCGCTGAGGGCTTTTGTAGTCCCTCACCGCCGGGCGGTAACCCCCGCTTGTATGGATCTGACTGATAGAAGATCCGAAGTACTGACCCGTTCCATGTTTACCATGCTGGGGTCTGGCCTGCGGGCCTATTGTGGCCACTACACTGGGGTCTCAGTCGACGCTGGCGCCATTTTTTGGGAGGTTTTTCAATTACATTGAAAACTCCCATTGGCGCCCATTTTGTCGTAGCCGCGCTATGGCGCAGCTTACATTGTGCGGGCCATTTTCCTGTGGCCGCGTTCTGAACGCTCGGCGGCCATCCTGGAGTAGTCCTGACCCCTAGTGCTGTATACAACTCACAGAGTGAGCATTTTGCACCAGACACTGGAGGAGCACCGACTCTCTCCTGAGGTTATTAGCCTAGCGGACCAGCTGGTCCAGGGCCTCATATAGGTCTGTGATGCTTCATTGAATGCTGCGCCCTTGTTATCCAGGGTGTCTGTTTCAGAATGGTTTTATGCACACGGTGGTGTAGTGCTTAACTCCATTACTTGGCAGCAAAAGAGTCATTGGTTCGAATCCGCACACTGACGCCAATCTGCCTGGAGCTTGCATTGTCGCTCCCTGTGTCTGCGTGGGTTTCCTCCGGGTACTCCGGTTTCCTCCAAAGACATGTGTGCATACACCTACATAATATACATACACACTATGTGTGTGTATTATTTAGGGGCAACCCTCCCAGGCCGTCAAAGGCCCAGCTGGGGGACTAATCTGTCCCTGGGTGCATAAGCCGATCACGCCGGCACCCAAATCCTGCCAATGTATATAGCCTCCCCTCCCTGTCACTAGGTGGGAGGGGCGGCTTGCAGGTTCACAATTCAGTGAAACCTCCCTGCTCTCCGACTAGTGGGTCTGCGAGGTGGTCTCTTCGGAGTACTAGATAGTACTAGTACTATCCACAGAACAAAGTTCTGTCCTTGTGTCTTCCTCTCCCGGCCCGTCGGTCTGCCTTGGGCAGTGTGGGATTTGCTAAGCTGTGAGGTAATTTTACCTTTCCTGCAGGACGAGAGTTTTGGGGTTTTCTATGGGCCTCAGGCCCTAAATACCTTTGTGAACGTCGGGTAGTTCCGCATGGAATCCATTTGTTTGGTGGTAGCTGCGCTTCATCCGGGGGATGTCCTGACGTCCTCGGACATCAGGGACGCATACATGCATGTCCCGTTTTGCACATGTCACAGTGTTTTTTTCTGTGCTTCGTGATGAGAGAAGGGTCTCTGTCAGCCTGTGGCCCTCCCTTTTGATCTGGCGTCAGCACCATGGGTTTTCAGCTAGGAGCTCGCACTTATTTGAATTTTGTTGGGACAGCGAGGCTTTGCCTCATTGGCTACTTGGACGACTTTCTTCTGAGAGCAGCTTCTGTCTCCGACCTAGTGGATGGGTTATTCCCATTCAGACCCTCCGAAGATTCGGGTGGATGTTAAACGTTTAGGCCAGAAAGTGTAGCTCAGTGGCAGCAAACCTGCCCTCCATGTGTGCGACCCAGGGTTCAAATCATGGGCATGCTAGGTTCCGACTCAGCGTTGGAGTATCTAGTGTTGATCCAGACTCCTCAGTGGCAAAGTTCCTTCTTCCCCTGGAGAAATTGCAGACTCTTCAGTCTGCGGTGAAGGTATTGGCATCACGCAATCGGTCTTCTCTCCGGGCGCCTGCTGGTTCGGGGTCTGTGGGTAGCCTCCTTCAAGGTGGTACTGTATGCCCAGTTCCACACCCTGGTTTTCCAGGGGAACTACTGTCCAGGTGGTAAAAATCTCCTGTCTCTGAAATCATTAGATTCCTGTGCGCCACCTAGTCAGAGTCTCTCTGAGTTGGTGACAGAGATTCCCGACTCTTCGGTCCGGGAAGTTGTTCCTTCCTTCCAGTGGTCGGTGTTTACGACGGATGCCAGCTCACGGGTTGTGAACCTGGAGGTTCACAAAACTGGGGGGGCCAGTCGGCCCTGAGTCGCTGGACTTGCGTGGACCTATGACCACACCTCCTTGAATGTGTCTGGTCTCGGTAGCTACCCAGGGTCGGGCCTGGCTAGTGCCTGGTGGGAGACCACCTGGGAATACCAGGTGCTGTCTACTGTTCATTGTCCTACTATTTTAGGCGATCAGGCTATGCTTCTCCTTGTGGTCGACCGATCTGGTTTCAGCCGGACAACGCCACGGTCGTGGCTTCAGTCTACCATCAGGTATGCCGGCAGGCGGACTACTGGAGTCGCCAGATGCTGGACCAGGGCAACTGGTCTTTGTGCTTGGGGTGTTTCGGCTCCCTTGCAGGAGGTGAGCCTCACATGGCATGGATCTCCTGGCAGCTTGTCTCCGCCGCAAGGGTGTCAAAGTTAGTGGCCAGGTCTAGTGATCTTGTACAGACGCGTCAGTCGCGCTGGAGGCCCTGTGTTGTCTGTATCGGTGATTTTTTTGCCATTCCTCCATGGTAGTTGCTTCCTCGGCCGCTCCACAGAGTGGATGCTGAGGAGATCCCGATGATTCTAATCGCTCCAGATTGACCTTGGCGTCCTTGGTACGCTGATATCGGGCGCCTGGTAGCGGAGGCACCCTGGTGATTGCCAGGGCAGGAGGTTCCTGTCTCAAGGTCCCATACTTCCTCCTGTTGTACAGTCACTGACTTGCTCAACATGGTTATTGGAAGCCAGACTTTAGGTGACCAGGGTCTGTCTGACTCGGTCATCTCAACAGGGCACTGTAGTCTTCTTCCGGAGGATCTACCGTCGCACCTCTCTTGGTGCGAAGGGATGGAGTGACGTCCACGGGCGTACTCTCGGTGTCCAGGGTCCTGCTGTTTTTAAAGCTTGGATTGGATCTAAAAATTGCTTAAAGCACCGTTTGGGGGCAGATTTCAGCCTTGGCTGTGTTCTTTTAGTGGCCTTTTTACGGCCCGTTCCCTGGTGGGTCCCCTTTTTTTGTGTGCAAGGGGTTTGTCATATACTTTCCCCTCTTGGCCCATCTCTTCCCCCATGAGTTTTGACTCTGGTGCTCTCGGTTCTTCAGGAACCTTCCTTTTGGAAACATCAGAGAGATTTTCTCTTGACACTATCTCAGAAGGTGGCCCCTTTAGTGGCCTTTACCTCTGTTAGAGGGGTTTCTGAGTTGGCGGTCTTGTCTTGCAAGCCGCCATGCTTGATCCCCCATAAGGATTAGGTGATGGTGCGCCCGCGACCTTCCCTTCTTCCGAAGGAGGTTTCGGCCTTTCATACTTTAGGCGTGGTACGCGCTTTGCGGGTATGCCAGCCTACTACAGCTCCATTTCGGAGCTTCTGACTCTCTTTTGTGTCGGTGTCTGGTCCACAAAAGGGCCTGGCGGTCTCGTCGACCACCATTTCTCGGTGGATCAGGCAGGCCGTCATACAGGCCTATGCTCCTAAGGGGCGGGCCCCCCTTTCCGGTCACGGCACTTTCGACCAGGGCAATTGGTGCTTCCTGGGGTTTTTTTTTTTTGTTTTTTTTTTTTTTTTTTTTTTCGACATCATGCGTCGGTCTCACAGGTGTGCGAGGCGGCGATTTGCTCGTCCGTTCAGGCTTTTTCCAGAATTTACATGGTTGCTGTGAGTGCATCTCATGATGTTTTTTTCAGCCGCTAGTTTTTGCCGGCGGCTGTTTAAAGTTGCACCTCCTCCGTTGAGGAGCTCTGCTTGTTTTGGGGTGAAGTTAAAAATAGTTTTTACTGATATATTTCCCACCCCTCGTTTTTTGACACTGCTTGGGGACGTCCCACTTGTCAAGATTTAAGGAGCTGTGTCCGTCCATGGACGATAAGAGAAAATAGGATTTTTTGTACTCACCGTAAAATCCTTTTCTCTGAAGTCCATGGACGGACACAGCTCCCACCCCTCCTTTTTAGGTTTGTACTGCTTGTTACGAACTGAGGCTGCATGCTGCAGTGAGGAGGGTTATGTCTGGAGGGACCGCCCCCTGGGCGGGGCTGTTCAACTCTGTTAATGTAACATGTATTTAACTATTTAACATGTTTCTGCCTAGTCCTCTCCTGTAAACAGGGAACATAACCCACTTGTCAAGATTTAAGGAGCTGTGTCCGTCCATGGACTTCAGAGAAAAGGATTTTACGGTGAGTACAAAAAATCCTATTTTTTTAGTAGCGTTGAAATCGAAGCAGTAATCTGTAGGAATGGGGCATTTAACTCAATTGAGTTGGCTAGACATCACAGTACATTATAAAAACTTTAATAGGAGGTTTATTTTTGAAAAGTCTTATGTTTTCTTCTGTATTGCATATCTATCTTATTTGTTCTGTCTACTTTCTTCTTTCCCAAGTGTATTCTCCATATCTGGTTGAAGAATTAATGTAAATGGACAAATCCATAGATCCTGTAAATGCTTTATGGATCCTCTATATACATTCATTCTTTAAACAGATCTTCTCCATTTGCTGCTGTTTGGATTCACTTGAGGCATGTTTTGTATCTTAGGACTGAACCTTAAACAAAATAGACATCTCCTGTACAATCATTAATAAAGCTGAGTTCTATTACTCTTTTTTTTTATGTTTTGTTTAGTAATTGTTGCAACAATACCAGGTTGGATACGAGGTGTCATGTCTACATCCCCTTCTGGGCTTAACAATTTTCAAAACGCACAGCCGCAGCATCACGATAGGCTATTTTTTGAAGAGCCAATTTGTAGATGTAGGAGCAGACATGACCAACTTGACTTGGGCTGCACTTTCTTGCCTTGTCCACCATGGGCTTTGCAGGCTTGGAAAATTGGCAAATGGGCTTCATAAGTCAGTAGCACCCAGACTCTTCACCAGCAACCTCCACAGTTGGGAAATGCTAGATATTGACCTCTTGGCTTCTAGATTTACCAACAAACGGGGCAAGTTTGTCTCTAAATAAAGCCCCATCTTAGATGCTGTCGTGGAAGGTGTCTAGAAAATGAGTTACTAGGTATCTAACTTATCTCAGTTTAAACATTTTGAATGTGTTTTCTATCTGCTTTTTATGTAGTTTTTACAGTGTCCCAACTTTTTTTAGAACTGAGGTTGTATAACTCAAGTATTAGCTATGTCTTGGAGTACAACAGAATATATGCATCCCATTGTGTTTTAATGTTATTGCATCTTGTTTTTTGATCGAGCAGATAAAGAATAATCTTAAACTAGGTTTACAATTATGCAGATCCTGCATACTGCCTTTGCATGGGAACAGCAGCGCTTTCATTTGAATATGCTGTACCTGCAGGGGGAAAAAGGCCACAACCATTTTTTAAGTGCCGTTTCCTTGTGGCAGGGGGGTGCTATTAAGCATTAATGGCACCCCGTGTGTCTGCTAAAGAGCAGTGCATTTTTCCTGCTCATCAGGGAACACAAGCTCTCTATTCCCAGACTAGGACTCAATAGTTCAGGAGCTCTGTAATTCTATGAGAGTTCTGACCTTTTTGTTCAGTTTCACTCCAGACCCATACATTCTGTTACAGGACAAATCTGTTTAGCCTCAAAACAAACCAACCCACCTGACACCAAAGACTGGGTTGCCTCTGTCCCGGTTGTTCAGGAATGCAGCTTGAGGCAAACAAATTCCTTCCTCCTGAAGATTGCCACAACGGATTACAGACACAGGCTGGGGAGGAGTCGTTGACACATTGTCGGTGCAGGAAACTTGCTTGATAGAAGTCCCAGAAAGATTTGGTTGCCCTTAGAATGCTGGACCTTCCAGCTTGGGAGTCGATGGATTCTGATTCAGTAGGGAAAACACCACTGCAGTGGCATACTTTAAGCACCAGGGAGGAACCAGAAGAGAAGTAGAAAAGTTTGTGTACATTAGCCTTGGTTTGATAGATATGGGAATCAAGCTTATAATAGACTGTCTATCTCTTATATTAAAACTGAACTGAGGGTAGAGCCGATATAATTTAAATACAGTAGACTTGTGTATTTTTACTTGAAATGCAAACCATAACAAGTTTATCAGATCGGTGCAACAGTCCAATGTGAAACATTGCACTTGTGCATGAGCTTCCTGTAATAAGGACCGCTTATGCTGCTTTCTTTCATTATGCAGGGTAACTGGTCTTATATCCACACTCCCCATAAAAATTCTGAGGCCAGTCTGTAGTGTTTGCCTGCTGAGTCCCTCACACAGCTCCCCTCTCTGCACAGGCTATGTGCAGCACAGTGATAATTTTTATTTTTAAAGGCATTTGGTACACACAAAGTAGATTGATATAATTTTTAGGGGAGGTCCACAATTGCTTTAAAAGACTGATGTTCCTTTTAAATAGTTTTCTCTTAGCTCAGCCCGATGACCAGGTTGTTGCTCAGCACCTGAAAAAACAAACACAATGACGGCGTGAAAGAGGGAAATTTGAACCACAATACCACAAAGTGGATAAATAAATAATTATAAAAAGGGAGGGGGAGGAAGAGAAACGAAAAGACCAGTGACTGAATGATAATAAAGAGGATGGCAAGTCCCAATATTTTAAAGTTCATATATAAACAGTTCAGGATGACATATATACCGTGGCAGCACTTTGGAGAGTGAAGCAAGACTCTGTAATAGCAAAAAGGAAAAAAAGATGCGCCAACTAAGTGCAGTATGTCTGATAATATGGAATTTATTAAAACGGCCAAATGGCAACTCACTAAAAAGTAGTACAGAATGCGCTCATAAAAAGGGAAGTGTAGTCACTATGGATCGTCAGCCGATGATGGTGGCTTCTCTGGTGAAGGTTTTGTTGATTGCTGTCCAGGGAAGAAGTGTGGCAGAGCACTGCGGGCACAGCGAAACCCAGAAATGTGACGGTTCGTCAGCGTGCGTTCCAGCCTGCAGCGCACATGGCTCTCGGCGACAAGAAGTGACATCAGGCAGGGGCTCGTGGTGATGATGCGTTTCAATGCTTCCGCATTTTCATCAGATCTAATGGGAGGAGGAGACTGGCATGCTTATATATGCTATGTGGAGCGAAATGGGGCAATCATTCGATTTCCCATTCATCCAAGTAAAAAGCCATCACCATCCTTTTAAGTTCTCGGCTCCCCAGCATGGCCTGCAGTGCTCTGCCACGCTTCTTCCCTGGACAGTAATCAAAACCTTCACCAGAGAAGCCACCATCATTGGCTGACGATCCACATTGACTACACTTCCCTTTTTTTGAGCGCATTCTGTACTACTTTTTAGTGAGTAGTCATTTTGGCTGTTTTAATTTAAAAAATCCATATTATCAGACATCACTGCACTTAGTAGGCGCATTTTTTCTTTTTGTTGTTGCTCAGCACCACCTATATGTGGGTGTCTCCTTAGCCAGCTGCTAGGGAGGCACCTGCTGTGGTGTGCCATGCCCCTGCTTCCTTTTCTTCAGCAATTTGACTGACAGCAGCAGAGCTTTGCTGCCCTCAGTACCTGCCTCTGCAACCAGAAGCATCAGGATAGCAGCACAAGATCGTAGGACCCCAAACATGTTTATGGACAGAGGTTTCCCTGCACTGAGCTCCAGCAAGCTGTCAGGCTGGGGGGCGCAGCGGGGGGAGAGGGGGGCTTGCTTAACATGTTTACCAACCCCCCCCCCCCCCCCCGTAGTAGAGAGGGCGTATGCAGCAATCACTACTTGATCGCCCCTATATGCTCATACTGACAGCTGATAAATAGTAACCGCCGAGAGCTACTATGTATCAGACTGACGTTTTATATATACATGTCTCAAACGAAGAGTTATGGGGGTCTGTTTAGACCTCTGATATCTCACCAAAGACGGTGAATGGAATAGCCATCCGTCCGTTTACATCAGCCTTTCTTCAGAGAACAATGGGTGGTCCGTTGGGCCTACCTGAAAAACGGACAGGCAGGCTTGCCTGAAAAATATTACTAAACAAACCCCCCCCCCCCAAAAAAAAACAAAGGTTAAATATTAATGGATAATGGAAACAAACAAAAAAAATCAGCAGTAAAGTAACAGTTGGAAAGGAGACTAAGGAGTTAAATAGGGTTGATTTAAAGTAAACTAAGGGTTAATAAGGGGTTAAAAGAAGAACTTTTTTCACTAGTCAGGTTGTTTTAATGAATGAACAGGAAGGTAGATGGAAATATAGCAATGTTACTTTGTACGTTTTGTATAATCCTGGTCTAGAGCAGTATTTATAAACACTGATTACAAGTCCTTTTTTTGACAGCTAGAGCTGCTGACAACTTATTTTCCATGTATATTGAAATGCCAGCAATACAATGTACTCTAAGAAGAAGCTGTAATACTGGGAAGGGGATCCTAGAAGCAGGGCAGCGGGACTGAACACGCTACACACGCCCTGTGTACAATGACGTTCTTTTGGGCATGTGTAGCACACCCAATGTCTGCAACTAATTAAGCAGTGGTAACTTTTTTCAATGGACTTTTGCAGGAAAATGCCACAAAAAAACAATAAAATACCAAGCATATTCATTTGTGTAATTTCATTATTGAATTAAAAAATCTATTTTCCCCAAAAAAATAAAAAATGTGCCCATAATGCTTAAAGCGGAATGTTGCCCAAAAGGTGAAGTTCCGCCTTTCCTCCTCCACCCCTTCCATCTGCTCCCCTCCTCTCCTATATTTGGTATGTGTTTTGGGGGGCAGGTATCTGATTTTGGCAGGTACCCTCTTCTACCTCCGATTTGATTGCTGCGGTGATCTGAGCAGAAGTTGCCCCCCCAACTTTGAACCCTCTTGGAGACAATTCACATGTCCCAGGAGACTGTGGGACAATTTAAGGGGCACAGCTGGCTGTGAAGCATTAAGGAGTCTGTCAGCTGCCCACACTTAAGATGCCAGTGCCTGGACCCAAAGACCGGCAAAGAACCGGATTGGGTGTGGACATCGCTAGATCCTTGGTCAGATAAGTGTGTGTGTGTTTTTAAAAGGCACCAACTTAAATATTTTGTAGCTGCTTACTTTTAAATTTTTGTGCACAGTGTGAAGATCCTCTTTAAGCAGGTAAGATGGAAATATACGGTAACTTGCAAAGTCTATGGAAATAACACTGATAAGATATGCATTGTGAAATATGTCTGAAAATTGTAATCTGCATATCTGTTTACAAACTAGTTTGTCAATCAGTTATGATAAGTTGGTATACTATGAGAATAACGGATAGTGATCTATCCTTTTGCCAGGTCACTGGAGCCAGTCACACAGCTGTATGTGAGCGTGGATGCAAGTACCAAAGACAGCCTTAAGAAAATTGATCGCCCACTGTTCAAGGATTTTTGGCAAAGGTTTCTTGACAGCTTGACGGCATTGGCAGAAAAGGTAAAATATGGGATTTTATTAACATGGTGTTACTTGACACAAATCTAAGTGTTTGACAGTAATGGTTTTCATGTTCTTTCTGTCTTGTGTATATAACCTCAGTTCTGCAGCTGTATTTTAAAGCAATTCCTAATTAAGGGGCAGACCCTAAACAGACCAGATGTTCAGAGCTCCATGGCTAATCCTGCTGGTTTGAGATTTAACATCAAGTGTTCTATTTAACTCATAATTTCAGTGTTAAAGAAAAAAAATTGCTATCCACTTTAGAGCAAAACATAATGCCAAGACTTGCATTTCTCAAACTATTTTCTATTTCCTAAATTTTTATAGCACCCTAGTTCATTATTCTGGCTATTGGTAGCTTAAAAAACGACTGTAATGTATCCACATTAATAATAAAGGTGTAAACTAACAGCTGGCATACTATCTGCTTTGACCTAGTTTTAGATCATCTTGTAATGCACTTAATATAATGAGTGCTATCCAGAACATATCTTGTGCTTAGACATCTGCTTAAAGCATACTGCAGCTAAAACCAAGCTAAAGCTACTACTGTGTCCCATTAAATAATAAAAAATAAAAAAAATGTGGCATTTGCGTTTGAACTACAAGTCTGTCTGAGACTTGCAGTTGATTAATTCACAGATCTCTGTGAATGAATGACACAGCTGTGCAGGCGGATAATTGCTGAGCACTACATATTTGAACAAACGTGTGCGAACTTCCACAAGATGGCACAGCCAGATCCTGAATGTGAGACCTGCCCTACCTTTGACTAGACGGCAACACAAGCCTGGTTATGAGATTTCTGTATTCCTCCACCATTGTGGTAGATTTGAATGTTAAAGCGGATGTGCCACTAAAAAAAATATTAAAAGCCAGCAGCTACAAATACGGCACCTGCTGACTTTTAATATTGGGACACTTACCTGTCCTAGAGTCCAGCGCCGTCCGCAGCAGAGGACGAGCGATCGCTTGTCACTCTGCTGCTCCCCCCGCCATCCTCAGTGAGGGAACCAGGAAGTGAAGTGCTCTGGCTTCACTACCCGGTTCCCTATGGCGCATGCGCAAGTTGCGCTGCGCCGCTGATTGGCTCCCGCTGTGCTCTGGGAGCCGAGTGTTCCCAGAGCACAACGGGGGGAGGACGGGAGATGACGTTCTGCCCGCAGTTAACCCGAAAACTGTGTGGCCGGAAGTGGGTGTAAATACCTGTCTTTAGACAGGTATCTGCACCCCCCTCCCCCTTGAAAGGTGTCAAATGTGACACTTTAGGGTAAGGATTGCAGTAGAGCCAGGTCTGCCTCACACACTCTGTCTAAAGATGGCCATACAATAATATCATTTTGAACAGTTGCATAAATATGCTAATGAAAATTCTCAGTACGTTTGACTTGACGACAAATGTGAGTCAAAAATACTTTAACCACTTCCATACAGGGCACTTATACACCTTCCTGCCCAGACCAATTTTCAGCTTTCAGCGCTGTTGCACTTTGAATGACAATTGCGCGGTCATGCTACACTGTACCCAAACTAAATTGTTATCATTCTGTTCCCACAGATAGAGCTTTCGTGTGGTGATATTTGATCACCTCTGCGATTTTTTTATTTTCTGCTAAAAAAAAAAAAATTACAAAAAATATATATTTTTTGTTTCAGTTACAAAACATTGTAAATAAGTACGTTTTCTCCTTCACTGAGGTGGCACTGATAAGCACTGATGATGGGCTCTAATATGCGGCACGGATAGGCGGCATGGATGGGCACTGATGGGCGACACTAATGTACTCTAGTGTGTATTACTAATGGATGCCAATCAGTGATGCCCATTGTGGGCACTGATTGGCATCCATTGAGGGCACTGATTGGCATCCCTGGTGGCATACCTGTGGTGGGCCTCCCTGGTGGTCTAGTGGCATCCCTGGTGGTCCAGTGTGGGCATCCTCGGAGGGGGGGGCTGCGCTGATAATCGATCAGCACAAACCCCCCCTGTCAGAGGAGCAGCCAATCGGGTCTCCTCTACTCGCGTCTGACAGACACGAGTGAGGAAAAGCCGATTACAGGCTTTTCCTGTTTACATTGTGATCAGCCGTGATTGGACACGGGTGATCACATGGTAAAAAGTCTCCGTCAGACTCTTTACCTAGATCGGTGTTGCGGGGTGTCAGACTGACACCCTACAACAACGATCGCCGCGATGCGCGCCCTTGAGGGCGCGCACCGGCTCAATATCCTGAGGATGTCATATGATAGGATATTGAAACCACTTTGCCGAAGTCTTTTTTTTTTTTTTTTTTTTTATAGGGCGGGCGGCAAGTGGTTAAAGAATTTCTATTTTAAAAATCCAATTTAGCATGAAATGTACTTTAGCAAAACCACATTCAATGTTGAATAAAATTTTTATCCTGCTCCTTTTTCTCACTGCTACATTAGAGAATAAGCATCCGTCAATTTGGCCCTGCGATGACAAAATTGAATGTTCTTAAATTGAAAATTTTTGAATAACATTCTGCTACTGTATGGTCAGCTTTAGTGTTAGAGATTACCGGAGTCTGTTCTCAAGTCAAATTTGGGTACTAATGCTGGTAAAATGTATAAAAATTATAATATATTTAATCGTAATGAATAAATAACTTGATTTAAAGCACAAGAATGCATCATAGGTGCTTAAACTGCCTGCACACTAACCTGCAAGAATGGTTTAAAAAGTGGAAGGGGAATTGGCTGCTTTTAGGCTGTTTAATAAGATAGTCTGGAGAATGTGCTTGCTTTCTTTGTTAAAAATTAAGGAGTTCAAGTATTTAATCGACAGATAAAGTAGAAAGTGCATTTACCTGCAGCCTCAGCGAATCAGCCGCATATGGATAGTTTTTTGCACGCCAAGAGCATTACTAGGATTGTACATCAAATCTGGAAGGGGAAATAAAGATCTGTTCTTAACCTTTTCATTCTAAACCCAATTAGTGCTTTTCAGGACTTCAAAAAGCTATTGGTAGTTTTATTAACTTAAAGCGGATCTTTTTTTTTCAACTTTTCAACTTTCCATCTATTCTCTCTCTCTCTCTCTCTCTCTCTCTCTCTCTCTCTCTCTCTCTCTCTCTCTCTCTCTCTCTCTCTCTCTCTCTCTCTCTCGTTTGCCAGGTGGGGGAAGGGGGGGTGAGTCATAAGAGGGCCAATGAGAGCTGCAGACCTGGAGGTGTGCCTCTGTGTAAATCCAGAAAGTGAACAGGCAGCAGCTTCAGCTGCCCACAGCTAAAATGGCTGCAGCCAGACTTGGTGGAGTGAGATTTCTGCAGCATATTTGACAAGTACAGAATCACAGTATATATAAAGTAACATGCAAAATGGTTGGAGGGAAGCTTCAAAATGGCAAAGATGTTTTTTATACAAATTATGTGAGCAGGCTGCAGTCCCTATTTAATTGTAGAGGTGTTGCCTAACTGCAAAATTCAGACTGCTGCTCCAGAAGAATGTGTTGTCAGCTTTTGACTCGTCGTATAGTTATTTTATTTTTATTTTGTCCTTCAAGAGAGGCTACTTTCAAATTGGACAAAATGGCAGCAGTCGACTTCATTTACATATAATGTACATTTATTATTGCTCCACTTCAAACTTTGGGTACATTTTGGAGTTGCAGTTTATCCCATTTGTCAGTCTAATGTGAGGCTTTAAAATGTTGTAAGTAGCTCCAAATTACCACGATAATTCGAGTTCTTCTACTTTATTTTCTTTGCTCTTACCATTATCTAAATGAGCAGATAGTGAAGAAGTGGTCAATTGCTTGAGCAGGTGCATAGCTTATTATGAGATAATATGAACATAAGGAGGCCAATTTCCTCAGCATGGCATTGGGCTGCAGTGTATCTGACATCTGCTACAAAATGCATCATTATTTGTGAGGCTGCCTGACACTGTCTAACTTTATTTTCACCAAGACATTGATTTAATGGCCTGAGAAGCTCATTTAGCAGTAGGTGGAGAAGAGCTGCTTGCCAAAAGAACAACAAAGATAAATACTGTTCAATGCCTTAAGTGTGCAGGTGACTATGTTCTGAATTAAGCAAGTATTTTAATAGACTTAACTCACCTGGTTCCAAACTGCTTTCTCCAATCGTTTCTAGGCATATTTCAGAGAATGGAACAAACGCTTCATGCATTCAAAATGCACACAGATAACATTTTGGGTAGCATTACCCATTTCAACTTCAGGCAAATAAAGTGCTTTTGGAGAAATATGGAGGCTGCCATTCCAGAATTCGTCTGAAGTTCTAGTTGCCTAGTTAGGTTGATTATGTATTGAATCAGACACAGCCAGGCAACTGGCACATTCCAGGAGGGAGGGGATGATAAATAGGACTATCTCCCCAAGAAAAAGTGAAAGAAAATTCAAAGTTTTGGGTGCTTACCAGAACAAAAATAGAGGGGACATCTTTTAATAGGGACACCAGTACTGGTGACAATCAAGGAAGGGAGGGATTGTCTCAGTGTTCTGCTTTGAATATGGTACAGGAAGTTAAGAAAAGTTTTCCTAATGGGGCACGTATTACCAAAAGGCAAAAGTGCTTTTTTTTTTTTTTTTTTTTTTTTAAGTATTTCGAAATGTGTCTTTCTTTTTGTGCTCTTAATATTTACTTGGCTGGGTGGGCACCCTTTAAGAGAATATGGATGACCTAATCACACTCTGCTGCTCTATATTGTATAATTAGAAGGTAGAGGACAGGGAAGTGACACTGGGGGTGCTGAAACTGAAGCGGCTGCTTTTTTTTTTTTACCATTCATCAGATATGTGAGGTTCTCTGGGTAAGGCTTGGCCAAACATAACATTTTCGTGTTCAGTTTTCCTTTAGATTTGACCTCATTATATGGTTTTGGCAAATCTTAACACTTTACATGTGTATACAGTCAGGCAGGCCCTTGCACTACATAGTTGAAAATAAATCTAAAGAAAATTGAATAATAAAATTGTATAGTGTATGGCCAGCCTAAGAATATTTTGACTTGCGCACCTAGAGAGCACTTGCAGCTATAACTTTAAATTTGCACATAGCATTATATCTCAAGTCAACAATCGCCTAGTTTTCAAATTTTAACCACTTCAATTTCAGGTACTTTTACCCCCTTCCTTTTAGCTTTCAGCACGGTTGCACTTTGACAATTGCGTTTTTATGCAGCGCTGTACCCAAACTACATTTTTATAATTTTGTTCACACAAATAGAGCTATTTTTGATGGTGTTTGATGGTGTTTAATCACCACTGTTTTTATATATATAGATATAGATATAGATATAGATATAGATATATATATTCTCATTTTATATATCTCATTTTATTATTATTATTTTTTTTTTAATATACCGTATTTGCTGGTGTATAAGGCGACCGGGCATATAAGATGACCCCCTAATTTTACAGCTTTTTACGATTTTTTTGCCTGTACTCACCGTATAAGACAACCCCCCTTCCAAGGCTTCCGACACTTCATATTTCTTCCTTCTGGAGCCATATTCTTCTTCATTCTTGCTGGAGCCAATCACGGCGAGCAATGTATTCTATTAATGAATACAAAGCCTGCTTGGATTGGCAGAGGCTGTAACATCAGCCCACGCCTCTTTTGACTCTCAAAGCCAATCCGAGCAGGCTACTGTATGTAGCCTGCTCAGATTGGCAGAGGTTGTTACCCCAATCCGAGCAGGCTCTGTATTAATTTGAATACATCGCTCACCAGGATTGGCTAAGCGGTATATACTGTATGTAGCTGAAGCTACATCCAGTATTACCGCACAGCCGTGTATATATGTATGTTTACATACCCTGGCAGAATTTGATTTCTTGCCCATTTTTCACAGAATGGGAATGATGACACAAAAACCTTTCTTTCACTCGTTGTTGTTTGGCTGAAGCCATTTATTATCAATCAACTGTGTTTACCCTTTTAAATCATAATCGTAACAGAAACAATCTAAATGACCCTCATCAAAAGTTTGATTTTGGACTGATAACATGCACACACATTGACACAAAGGGGTCTGAATGGCTATTAAAGGAAACCGTCCTTACCTGTTTGCTTGTAATTTAGTGTGTGTCTATAAAAGGTCAATATGTTTCTGGACTCCTGACAGACCCTTGCATCTTTTATCCAGTGCTGCACTGAAATTTCTGGATTCAGATTCATGGGGGAAGCAAAAGAATTGTCAAAGGATCTGTGGGAAAAGGTAGTTGAACTGTATAAAACAAGAAAGCGATATAAAAAGATATCCAAGGAATTGAGAATGCTAATCAGCAGTGTTCAAACGCAAATCAAGAAGTGGAAAATGAGGGGTTCTGTTGAAACAAAATCAGTCAGGTAGACAAACTAAAATTTTAGCCACAACTGCCAAAGAAAATTGTTCGGGATGCAAAGAAAACCCCACAAATAACTTCAGGTGAAATGCAGGACTCTCTGAAAACATGTGACTGTTTCAAGATGCACAATAAGGAGGCACTTCTCGAAAGATGGGCTGCATGGTCGAGTTGCCAGAAGAAAGCCATTACTACGCAAGTGCCACAAAGTATCTTGCTTCCAATACGCCAAACGGCACAGAGACTAGCCTAAAACCTTCTGGCACATCAGTCATTTGGGGTGATGAGACCACAATTTAACTTTTTGGCCACAACCATAAACTCTTCATTTGGAGAGGAGTCAACAAGGCTTATGATGAAAGACAGATGCACCATTCCAACTGTGAAACAAGGAGGTGGATCGTTGATGTTTTGGGGATGTGTGAGCTATAAATGCACAGGAAATTTGGTCAAAATTGATGGCAAGATGAATGCAGTGTAATTAAAAAATACTGGAGGAATGTTTGCGTTCATAAGCCAGGAAGTTGCGCATGGGACATACTTGGACATTCCAACATGACAATGATCCAAAACACAAGGCCAAGTCGACCTGTCATTGGCTACAGCAGAATAAAGTGAAGGTTCTGGAGTCTCATGACCTCAATATCATTCCGCCACTCGGGAGATCTCAAACATGCAAGTCAGCCCAAGAATTTACAGGAACTGGAGGCTTTTTGCCAGAAGGAATAGGCAGCTTTACCAGAAGGTAAAGAGTCTGATCCTCAAATACCACTAAAGCCTTCGAGCTGTCATTGATGTTAAAGGGGGCAATACACTGTATTAGGAACTGGGGTATGTAAACTTTTGATCAGGGTCATTTGGGTAGTTTTTGTTGTAATTATGATTTAAAAAGGGTCAACACAGTTGATAATAAATGATGTGTTATCATTCATATTCTCTGAAAAATTATCAAGAAATCATAAATTCTGCCAGGTATGGAAACTTATGAACACAACTGTAACTGGACTGGTGGTGATCAGGGACACTGACTGGTGATCTAGTACTGCTCTGGAGACGTGATCAGTATATTTTTTTCCCCACGTTATGTTTGCATGTAGCAATGAATTTCATGGCTGTATGCAAGAATTTTACTGAATGAAATTGATTCATTCAGTTTGTTTTTGTTGTGATAAGCTGTAATTGGACATGGCACAGATGGGCTAGGATTGGCCCTGTCTGTACCATGTGATCACTGTGACCAATGGATGTCTTAAATGGAAACTTCATGTGATCTGCTGTGATTGGTTACAGCGGTCACATGGTACCACCAGCAGGCTGGTACAGTGATCAGTCATCGGCTGTGTCCTTTGGACGCAGCCAGTGACAGATTGCGCCGCTGTGTGGCACCACGATCTGTGAGGATGTCGTGAGAGGCTGGCCCCGGCATCATTCCCCAATGGGCCGGGTGGGAACCGGTTTAAGGGGTCATGGGGCAAGGCACATATTTCTTGGGGCCCCTTTCGCACAGGCCAGATTTGGTTTTGCTCAGCGTGGGCTCTGTCTGCTAATGTCATGTGACTCGTTGGCGTTGCAAGGTCTGAGGTGTGAATGGGGAGCAGGTGTGTTACATTTGGTGTTATCGCTCCCTCTCATACTGGTCACTTGAAGTTCAACATGGCACCTCATGGCAAAGAACTCTGAGGATCTGAAAAAAATAAAAAAATTGTTGCTCTGCATAAAGATGGCCTAGGCTATAAGAATATTGCCAAGACCCTGAAAATGAGCTGCAGCACGGTGGCCAAGACCATACAGCGGTTTAACAGGGCATGTTCCATTTAGAACAGGCCTCACCACATGGTCGGCTAAAGAAGCTGAGTGCACATGCTCCGCGTCATATCCAGAGGTTGTCTATGGGAAATAGACGTAAAAGTACTACAAGCATTGCTGCAGAGTTGGAAGGCATTGGGGGGGGGGGGGGGGGGGCGTGGCGTGTCAACCTGTCAGTACTTTACATTGTAGCAAAGTAGAATAAAATATTAAATTTGAAGGGTGTACTCACTTTTGTGAGATACTGTATATATTCTACTCAGAGTCCTAATGGTCGACAGGTTAGGGGGCACAGTACTTGCCTTGTCCCAGGAGATGGCAAACTACGTTATGTCAAGTTATATATTTTTGGCATTACAGCTTAACTTGAAGTTGTTCACATGACATCTTTTTATTTCTTCTAAAGACAGAGTGTCATGATAATCATTGCAGTTTGTTAAATCTACAAAATACCTAAAAGGTCTTCTCTTCCTGTATTTGGACACGTATATATTTCACAGTGCTGTGTCACAACACTTTAGGGATCGCAGGAAATAAAGTTTAAATATGACAGATTTATGTAATATAAACCATATACAAACCTTGTAATAATGTCCTGTACTTACTTTGGTGTTCAGACCTATTTATTTAAAATTTTAAAAGGCAGTTTCAATATATACCACATTATTTTGAAACCCAGCAAAAATCTAACAGATATTTTGCAACTTGCATGTGAAGTAAAAGAATCTTTGAGGGGGAATAAAATGAAATGAACTATATGATGGTTATCCATTTGCTCTTATCTGCAGCCTTGTGTCCACCCAAATGACACAAACTAATCAACAGTAAAAAAAAAAAAAATATATAAAACTTCATACCTTTTTTTGGTACTTATTTATGAGAAATAACAGTGATCAGCACAATAATTTCGATGGTTCTTCCACTCTAACAGACCATTCTCCGCTTACCTAAAAACGTGCTGAGCAAATGTAAGCATTGTAAGGGGGTACCTAAAAAAAACTATGTTCATTAATGCGGAAGTTGTATCTTTTAATTATCCTGGTGGGTGGTGTACTTATTTCACAATTGTAATATTTGTTTTTTGGAAAATGTTGTTTGAAGCATCTGATTTAAAGCCTAGGATGTGTATATTTTCACAGGGTCTTTGTTTGCCAGTGATCAAGAAACAGGGCTACCACCTATTTTTTATTACACAAATTAACTTGAGGCTTCACAAATATATTTTCTATTCTCTTGTGTATGCAGGTTGGTTTATTCTCAAACAACCCACAGGTCTGTAGTAAAGGGATTTATTATTTTAGATATATAATTTCATGACTTCCAGGACGATAAAGGAGAGTCGGAAGCGAGGAGTGCTCGTCCCATGAAAGTGTCACTGATAATATAGTATTGTTAGACATATTTCTCAGTGTCTCATGAAATGACTTTGGCAAATCTAAGAACATTAACGTAGCAGCTAGGACACCCTTTACTATAGTCACATAATCGGTCCTTTTAAAAAAAGATAAACGCTCATGCAGCGTGTTTTTTGTCTTGGTGCAGTCAACCTGAAGACATGCTGGGGATGCCTTTTTAACCACTTGCTTACTGGGCACATAAACCCCCCTCCTGCCCAGGTGAAATTTCAGCTTCCGGCACTGCGTCGCTTTAACTGACAATTGCGCGGTTGTGCGACGTGGCCCCCAAACAAAATTGACGTCCTTTTTTCCCCACGAGTAGAGCTTTCTTTTGGTGGTATTTGATCACCTCTGCGGTTTTTTTATTTTTTGCGCTATAAACAAAAAAGAACGACAATTTTGAAAAAAAATACAATATTTTTTACTTGTTGCTATAATAAATATCCCAATTTTTTTCAGTCTAGGCCGATACGTATTCTTCTACATATTTTTGGTAAAAAAAAAAATCGCAATAATCGACTTATTTGCGAAAAATCATAGCGCCTACAAAATAGGGGACAGTATTTTTTTTTTTATTACTTTTTTTTTTTTTTTTTACTAGTAATGGCGGCGATCTGCAATTTTTATTGGAAAGGCGACATAGCGGTACATCGGACACTTTTGACACATTTTTGGCACCATTCACATTTATACTGCGATCAGTGCTATAAATATGCACTAATTACTGTATAAATGTGACTGGCATTGAAGGGGTTAACACTAAGGGGTGAGGAAGGGGTAAAATGTGTATACTGCTTAGTGTTCTAACTGTGGGGGAAGGGGGGTGACTGGGGGAGGTGACCGATCTGTGTCCCTATGTACAAGAGACACAGATCGGTCTCCTCTCTCCCTGACAGGACGCTGTCTGTGAGAGCCGGCAATGAGAAATGATCTCATATGTTTACATATGAGATCATCTCTCATTGGCCGCACAGATCGCCTACCGAACGGCCACTCCGATTGGCCGTTCACGGCGATCTGTGATTGGCTGTGTCCAAAGGACACGGCCAGCACAGTTTCCCCGCTGTGCGCTCGGAACGAGCAAAGGGGCGGACGTCTATTGACGTCCACTTGGATTTTCAGGTCCGCGCTGTAGCCGTCATTCGGCTATAGAGCGGGCCTCAAGAAGTTAATGTTATGGGCTACTAGTACTTTAACTTAGAAGTGAAATTGGAGCCTTAACTAAGCAGCTATACACGATTATGACTGGATGCCGAAAAACTGAAATGTAACTTTAATTATTGAAGCAGAAGCAATTAATAGAGTTGAAACATACGGTAATTGTTTTTCAACATTTAAGTTACTAAATTAAAAAGTTACTATGGTGTTGATCTCTTAAAAAATACCTGGAAAGCCTTGCAACAGCTTCGGCAAGACTTTCGATATGTCCACCAGTCTCAGAGTTCTTGTTTGTATAATTTTTATAATGCGTTACCATGATTGTGACAAATCCAAATCAAATTACTGCAAGTTTGTAGATAATGAACCTGGAAATTATACAGACCAACTAAAAGTTGGCATGGGTTGTGTGTTTAACTTTATTATTCTGTTTTGTATTTACTTATCGGGGGTCTCAAACTGGCAACCCTCCAGCTGTTGCCTCTGCCTGTGGGAGTAATGCTTGTAACTGTCAGCCTTGCAATGCCTCATGGGACTTGTGTAGTTTTGCAACAGCTAGAGGGCCGCTAGTTTGAGACCCCTGATGGTTGCTAGAATGCAGGCACCCACCTAACAACCAATAACAAGGACCAAACACTGACATTAGGTGGAGTTCGATGGGGACGCTAAGAGACTAATTCCTTATTAGGTCTGCTTACTTTTGATTGACGGTGGACACCAGTAGGCAAATTCCACAGCTGCTATTGGGCTAAATAATCGCCCACTGCTGCATGCAATCAAAAACATGGGTGGCTGACCTGTTGAGAGCAAGACTCATGCCGCGTACACACGATCAGACATTCCGACAACAAAACCGTGGATTTTTTTCTTCTGACGGAGTGTTCGCTCAAACGGTCACACAAATGTTGGAAATTCCGAACGTCAAGAATGCGGTCACGTACAACACTACGACGAGCCGAGAAAAATTAAGTTTAATGATTCCGAGCATGCATCGAATTGATTCCGAACATGCATAGGAATTTTGTTCTCTGAAAAATTGAGAACCAGCTCTCAAACATTTGTTGTCAGAAATTACGACAGCACATGTCCGATGGAGCCTACACGGTCGAATATCTGATCAAAAGCTCACATCGAATTTTTGTTGGAAATTCCGACCGTGTTTACGCGGCATTGTTTCTTTTTAAATCTCCGCCCATCCAACTGCTCAACTCCACATCCACTGCACCTGTTGAGTAAGCAGAGACTGATGGGGAACAGACGTTCTTCCTGTACGATCCACTGTACATCACTAGCAAGGTGGACCTAACGTGGGAACCAGTCTCGGTTTCCCATCAAGCTCTGCTCACTCCAAAACAAAACCCATTGGCCATCTGCTCTCTGTGACAAGCACAGTAGCTGATCAGGGAGCTTAGTGTTACGGTGGATAGTGCGTCTGATATGTGCTGTGGGTGCTGGCCTCCATGTGGCTAATTCGTAATGGATTTCAACAGGTACATGAGTTTGTCACACACCAGCATTTGTTGTGCGGAGGCCCAACGAGTGCCTCTAACAGTGAAATCCAGGTACGGTTTCATTTTAGTTTTAAAGGCCAAGTTCATTTTTTTTCTGCATTGGGATGGCTTGGGCAGAAACAACATTAGAAAAGGCTTTTTATTGTGGAAAGTGAAATTCTATCTGAAAAGATGAATTTAGCCTTTTAAGCGATCATCCTAACTGTAGAACAGATGGTTTGCTTATGTGCTGTGCTGCACTTTTTTCTGAAGGCCAACGGCACTAGCTGTTTGCATATTTAGGGTGAAACCTGTAACATGTTACTATGCAGCACCACCAATGTGAAAGCACAGCCATGTCATTCATTCACAATAATCTCATTCTACAAGTCCCGTCTGCCACTGCGGCAGATGGATCTTGAAGTTTCAGTGGTATGTGAGGGCACTGATGAGCACGTTTATAGTCCATTCAGTCTTTCTGCAGCTCTGAAACTGACGGCCCATATAGAGGAAGACTGCAGGTGCCTGACATTGTACTCCAAATCCACTGATCGTGGGTGCAATGCTCTGCAGGTTCCTGAAAGAGAAATCTTTTTTTTTTTTTTTTTTACCAATATATACATTTTTTTTTTATGTGTATATATGTGTGTATGTATGTGTGTGTGTATGTGTATATGTATGTACTGTGTGTGTGTGTGTGTGTGTGTATATGTATATATATATATATATATATATATATATATATATATATATATATATATATATATATATATATATATATATATATATATATATATATATATATATATATATACACACACACACACACACACACACACACACACACACACACACACACACACACACACACACACACACACACACACACACACACACACACACACATATATATATATATATGTATGTATATATATATATATACACACACACACACGGCAGCTTTCCTGCCGTATATATGTATGTGTATATATAGAACACCAGTCTGCCTATGTACACAAGGCACATTTCTGTCAATGGGGAAGACATTGATCCTGTGTTCTTGATGGATCTCTGCCTTCCCCTAGTTAGTACAAGCACCTCCCACAGTTTAGTAAAGGCTAGGAACACCTTTAACCCTTTAATCGCTCCTGATAACCCCTTCCAAGTCGGTGTCATTAGTACTGTGACAGTGTATATATATTTTTTTTTTTTTTTTTTTTTAGCAATGCTCACTGTATTGGTGTCACTGGTTCTCAAAGTCAATGTCTCGACTGTTCGCTGCAAACTCGCAGTCCTGCTATAAGTCACTGATCTGCGCCATTACTAGTAAAAAATAAATACATATTCCATAAAAATATCCCATAATTTGTAGCAGAATTCACATTGACCTAAATTGATGAAGAAATTCGATTTTTTTTATTTTTTATTTTTTTATTATTGGCTGTGTTTTATAGCAGAAAGGAAAAATATATTTTTTTCCCCCCAAAATGATCAGTCTGCTTTTATTTATAGTGCAAAAAATAAAAACTGCAGATGTGATAAAATGGCACCAAAAGAAAGCTCTATTTGTGGGGAAAAAGGCCATATGTTGTATTTGGGTACAGCGTCGCCAACCGTGCAATTGGCAGTTAAAGTAACAGTGCTGAAGTGGTTAAAGGTGAACTTGGCCTTTTAAAGAGCTTCTGTACGGTAGTAATAGATGCACAGGTTTAACACATGAGGCCTGTCTTGAATTTTGATGTCACAATTTGTCATGGGTCCAGTGGATATGGCAGTGTGCATCAGTACTCCAAATTAGCAGATGGCCTGTACAAAAGGATCCAGGAAACAATGAAACTAAACTATGTACTCCATGCTAATGCCAGGTAAATTATTATAGAAAAGTGACAGATCAAAGGCTGAAATCAGGTTTTTGAGGGAAAAATGTGTATGCTTTATATTTTTTATTAATGTAATTCTATGTAATTGATAGTTGCATTTTGAAGTAGTTTCTAAAGATTTATTCGCAGGAACACAAATATGAGGTATTGACATATCTATAAAAGTTAAAGTAAATATAAACTTTAACTGTCTGATCATACGTTTTGCAAAACCACTGTGTATCATAAGCAACATATGTTTTAGTTTTTAGCCTTTTTTTTTTTTTTTTTTCGTCCTTTGTTGCATCTCGGTGCTGCTGATTTCTGTAGTACCTACATGTCATTGTTCAGGAAGTCCTTCCTGTTGGTGATAACCGCTGATCCTGCCTTTGCAGTGAGCAAAAGCACAACAGTTTGTTCTCTGCTGGAAGCACTAATTTTTAAACTAAACACAATGCACAGTAAAGTGGCACTCTGCATGGTGGAGCGCTGAAATATATTGAAGGATGTAGAATTAGTAAATAAATTATAAACATGCAGTGCTAATCGTCCCAGTTCACAAAATGCATTCAGAAAGAACTCTCCACTTTTAAAGATAAACCTTAGATCTTATTGTACTCTATGTACAAAGGGTCCTAGCACATTTAATATAATAACTTACAATTGAGACAAAATAAAGTGCCACCTCCACCTGAAGTGTGAATGGACATATGTGCATTAAAAGCGGAACCAAACCCATCGATTTCCCAACAATTCTACTCTTAACTGTCTAGCCATCAAATGGCAGATGTCATTAACCGATCATGTGCAGTGCCATGACAACTGCAGAACAAACAGATGGCAGCTTCTTTGGCTGTAACGGATATAAGGGTTTGGTTGTCATTCAAGATCTAATTGCATCAAAAAAGGTTAAGTTGATATTGACTTCCACTATGCTGATCAACCTTGGTGACAAAGGTAGTCCTATCCAGCATTGCATACTCCACCAAAGCATCTACTTGCCTTTGTTGCCAAGTTATGCCATCCATGGTAGGTGTGGTTTTACAGGTAATTGCATGTAGTGCAGACTACCCCCCCCCCCCCAATCAAAACACTGAATTGTTAAAGTAGAACAAAATCCACCAAATTAAAGTGGTGGTAAACGCTCTTCTGAAAAAAACCCCACCAACGGACAGGGTTTTTATATTACCTGCCAGTGGGTAATGCAATCTGAGCCATGCATCTGCTTTTACAGCCTGCTCTGTGTGCCGCGGCCAAGTGACCACGGAGAGCCGCGACAGCCCAGCATTGGGGGGCTCAATTTGTAGAGAAGTCTCTCATGATGTAATTGTATGTAGTACATTATGGCTTAAACCTCCAGGGGGGCACTTTTTTATTTTCTTAAGGAGACTTTACTACGCCTTTAACGGTTTCCCAATAAAGTTGCATTCCAGGCATATTTTGAATGATGGCTGTTACTGTTATAGTGTGCTTGTGTTTGCTCTTAACCGAAGTGTCAGGCCATTAAATGGCTGGTGTCCAAACTGATCACATGTGCAGCACCATACCAACTGCAAGTCAAACAGAAGCCAAGATGACCATGTCATTGGCCATAAAGTATAGGAGGGATTAGTTCCACTTTAACCACTTGCCCATGGGACAATTCCAGCACTCCTCTCCGACATGTAAAAATCATAATTTTTTGTTAGAAAATTACGCAAAACCCCCAAACATTATACATATATTTTTTAGCAGAGACCCTGGGGAATAAAATGGCGGTCATTGCAATATATATATATATTTTTTTGGTCACGCAGTATTTGCGCAGCAATTTTTCGAATGAGTATTTTTTTATTTTTATTTTTTGGCAAAAAAACGAAGCTTTCATGAATAAAAAAACAAAACACTTAAGTTCGCCAACATTTTTTTTGTATGTGACAATGATGATACACTGTGTAAATAGATATCTCATATGTCACGCTTTAAAATTTCGCACACTTGTGTTATGGCGCCAAACATCAGTACTTATAAATCTTCATAGGCGACACTTTGTAAACATGTAACCTGTAAATGATGTTTAGTAACAGAGGTCTAGTTCTAGAATTATTGCTCTTGCTCGAACGTTTGCGATGATACCTCACGTGTGGTTTGAGCGTTGATTATATATGCGGGCATGAACTACGAATGCGTTCACTTATGCGTGCGAGCCCTTACATTTTTTTTTTATTCGTTCTTTTTGTAGCGCCCACCCCCGAAGGAGCCGCTGAATAGTTTGGGATCGGCGTATTAAGTTACCAAGTTCTCTTGTCTAGGGGTATAACTTGTGAGTGTGGATAAGGAGCAAATGTCCAGACAACAGCGTGGATTTTCAAATGCTTTATTCCAAGGCTAACATAGTCAACATCAACATAGCACACAGTAGAGAAAGGGTTGATGAGCAAGAGGAAACTGTGGTATCAGGCCTTGGATATCAAAGCATGGAGAGCAAGCCTGCTCTCAGTACAGATAGCTCAAACTTTGCCACTCCCTTCGGAGTGGGTAAAGTGTCCCCGGACAGGTAGTTAGCTTTAGCCTGGCAGCCGGTGGGTCACTTGCAAATAAAGTCACTGGGAGGAAACAGGGCCTCTGGACAGGCCTGATGGGTATTTGAAAATGGTTAAAGATTAGGACTGACGAATACTCCCAGTAAGCACAATTTAGGGTCACCCATGGACAGTGGCAATGTACCTGTCGTGTGGCGTGGTGACCGGATCCCTGATGGTACGTCCCAACCTCGCAGACAACCTCTGTATCTAGGTTCTCCCGAGCAGACTCCTCATCGTACAGCTCCCAGCTTAGGATCTGGAACCCAGCAAGCCACTGGGGTCCCTCTCAGCATCAAGGTGAGACTCTGCCTGGTATGCAGCTCCGGTCAGGCGAGCCTTGATGGCGGGGCCCATGGATGCGCGCACCCTGAAGGTGGATGCCACACCTGGACTCTGGCCCCGCATAGCACATCTACTCATGGCGGCTTCCACAGATATACCCCCCGCCAGCATGCCCAAAAGAGTGAAAAACCCTTCTGATTGGCTGCTGGGGAAAGATGGGTCCATCAGAACCCCTCTAGCGCCAACTGTCGTAGATTGACCTAGGAGGCAGTCCCAAACTGGCAACAGCATAAACTAAACATCTGTGAGTGGGAGCAACTTAAATCTCCCACTCCACTAACTTTAGTGTAGCGCCCCACTAACTAAAAAAAGGGGGGGCGTTACATTTTTATTTACATTTTTTTACATTTTCCCTTTAAAAAAATAATTGGGATGGTGTGTGACATGTCCTCTTTATGGAGAGATTATAGACCCCACATCTCTCTTCTAGGCAGGAAAGGCGGAGATCAATAAAAATTCACAATCCCAGCCTTTCCTGCTGAGTACCTGGCTTTGTTTACTTCCGCTGGCCCGGACTTGATGTCTTAACATCGCTCCTGGTCCTCCAAGAGTCATAGAGATTGCTGGGGACCATGTGTCCCTTGGAAATATATCTATGGTTATCTTCCGCTGGCGGTTGATTCTTTCTCCAAGTCGCCAATGGCACAGGCGACCCAGGAAAAGCACTGGAGAGTGGAAGAGAGTCTCCTCCCGCTGCCTGCAAGAACGATTAGGCAGCTGAACTGCCGCTATGATTGTTCTTAAGTGAACGGAATCACCAGCTGAAAGGAGTGATATCACATATCACCACTGAAAGCCCAGAACGTCATATGATGGGCAGCAAGTTGTTAATGGACACTGAATAGTGTTCTATAAAATAGGTAAAAACAAAGAATGTTGACACCTGCTCAAAATACTTTATTTGACCCTGTACTCCCAAAACTCCATTCTATGCAGCAGTATTTGATTGGATCACCTTTGTTCCTATAGTTGATCATTCTTGAGTTGGGGATTAAATGTAAATTGACGACTTTTAATGCAACAAAGTCTAAAACTGTGTATTCACTTTTAGTGGAGATGGCACTTTATCTCTGTGCTCACGATTTATTCACCATTTCATAATACATATTGACCTTTTTTATTTGATAAATTCTTTGTTTCTGGTAACTGTATTTTTTTTCATACCTCTATTATACTGGGAGGATGCGTGCCACATATTTTAGTTTTTTTTTTTTTTTTCATGTTTTACATACTGCTCATTTTCAGTTAGCTTAGCATCCAAAGGTTAAAATGGGATATTCAAATCTCTCACTGTACTGCCTGGCAAAGAAGATGGGCAGAAACTTGGATGCTTGCCCTGTACAAAATTTGAAGTCTTGGCTTAGCAAATCATTTTCTGTTTAACTTTCATATCTAAGTAAATTGAGAAAAAAATAGAAGATATGACTAGCTTTTCAGTGAATGAATGCATTTTGAACTTTTCATTCGCTAGTTGTTTAATAAATGTGCATTTTCCTTGCTCAAGTACTGTAATTAGTTGTTTGCAACATACCTTCCATGTGCTTATCTTCTCACTCTTTTAATCACTTCTTCTAATCACAACTTTTTTTTCATGATTCTGCTTGTCCGCTTATTGCTCTAATTGCCAACATTCATAACCGTTCTGGATCACCACAAAAAGCAAAACATACATTTTTAAAGCTAGTTTGCTTATTACATCTACCTCTGGATGGTGTATGGTTTTATGTACAGGAAGCACACTGTATTCTTTAGGAAATGATATACAGGTAACGTTTTCATGGTCTGTTCTTGAAGGTTGTTCAGTTGTCTCAGACAGACTTTTTGTTTACGTTTTGTGAGACACAGTTGTATGCACTGTATCGTAAATCTTTTGATGAACTTTAATTTTCCCTCTGGACCTGTCATAACACAGAAAGCTTTCTGCATTGGGAGGCAATTACATTTTTAAGACACAGGATGTGAACCTTGGAGCGTGAAAACCGGAATCGTTTTGGTGCAGCAATAAATTTTTGCACAATCCTTCTCCAATGTGTAGTAAAACTTGGCAGCCCAGCCATCTGTCTGTGCTGTGTAATTTCTTAGACGTTGGGATATATTAGTATTTATAGAAATAAATAAAACCCCTTGCTTTAAAGGAGAATGCTAGCATACAGTTATTTTTTCAAATTATTGCGGGACTAGAGCAAAAAACAGAACATAAAAAAAATATACCATTGAAGCATAAAATAACAAAACCATTTTTTGCTGCAATATTTCCATTTAATCCAAGGATTCCCCCCCATAGTACTTTTTTTTGCTGCCAATAGATATCCTTGATCTGATGGGCCAGCACCATTTACGCCACTTCCCTACAGGGCTGTGGAGTCGGAGTCGGGCGAAATTTTGGGTACCTGGAGTCTGAGTCGGCAAACAATGCAGACTCCGACTCCTACTAAATTTAGATTGGAATTAAAAAAAAAATTCCAACAGGAGTTTTATAAAGCACTAAAAGAAGTTGAAAAGTATGATCACTCATAAAAACTTACTGTTGAAGAAGCCATCCTTGTTTATCCAGAGATCGTTAGTGATGTGGCCAGAATAGTTACTGCAATGCCACCCACCCAAGTCAGTGTCGAAAGATTTTTTTCAGCCCTAAAAATAATAAAGTCTGACTTAAGAGCCTCTATGAAAGAGGATCTGGCAGAGGAAATTCTCTTCCTTGGAACTCTACATTGAATTGATTTGCATTTGCTAAGCCTATAACTACATTTCAAGATTAATATAAACCATTTCTAGGTTTTACAGATTTTGTTTTTGGTTCATTATAGATAAGCTTTGTTTTTGTTCTAAAACAACCAAATAATGTGGTTTGTATTTTTGAACTGGTAAAGATCCTGTTCCTGATGTTTATGCCTGCTGCTACTATCCAGCTACTTGATTGATTAATATTTTTTTTTTATAAAACTTTGTTTTCATTGTGTTTGTCTTTTGCTTAAACTGTGCAATACAGTAGACTGTTGGCTTCCCAGCCAGTAGTCCTGTGGTAGGCAGGGCCATCTTTTCCATTGGGTACGCTGGGCAGTTGCCCGGGGGCCCCGCTTGCCTGGGGGGCCCCACCGGCTGCCCAGCAACCCCAGTAAAAAATTATGGAGAGTGACGGGTTAGAACTGCCAATGCCCAGTTCGCGGAAATCACAGAGAAGATCCGGTCCTCCACGAGTGCGGGGGTTGCTGATGTAAGGGGGGAGTGAATGCAAAAATGTAAGGGGGCACTGATATAAATGTTCCCCCTCCTATATTAGTGACCCCCCCTTACCTTAGTGTATTTAATCTAAGGAAGGTGGTCTCTGGTCACCAGAGTACCCCCCACATCAGAGTCTGCAGGATTCCCCCTTACAATGCAAGGGGGAACTCAGTCTGCGGACCCTGATGTAAGTGGGAAAGAGAAAGCAGTGGACTCTGATATAAGGTTGTCTCTGGTCACCATAGCCCCCCTCCACATTAGAGTTCCCCCCTTAGATCATGATCTGCAGCGTTCCCCTTTACATAAGAGTTCCCTTTCACTGTAAGGGGGAATCCTGCAGACTCTGATGTAAGAGGAAACTCTGTGCTGGCTGGGTTATAGTAACCTGACCTTCATGTCAATGAAGACATTTTTTTTTTTTTTTACTTTTGTTTAACTTAAACACATTTCTAATAGCACTAGCTATATGTTTATAGTTTAAATACTGACATTTGCATTGTTGGGCACTGAAAACTGTAATTTTAGGTACTTTTTTTGCAGTGGCAGTAAAAAATGTGGTTCTGCCAGTAAATGTTATGATTTTTGTCAGTAATTCTCATGCGTAATTGTGTAGACAGGGCCCCAGTGCACTGTATTGCCCTGGGGGCTATAATGCTCTTAAGATGACACTGGTGGTAGGTTGCGTTTCTTTCCCTCAAGGAATGTATAAAATACATTTGCATATTAATACAGAGGAGTCGGAGTCGGAAGTACATAAAACTGAGGAGTCGGAACATTTATCTACCGACTCCACAGCCCTGCTTCCCTAAGCACAGGTCATCCTGGTCCTGCCCCAGCTTGTGACTGGGCTGTGACAGTAGAAAAGGCTCAGCGATGAGCTCATCTCTGCCACTATGGTTCATTATCCTATCGGTATGCTTCTTGCCAGAACATGACCCGACCGGCTTCTTTTTCTCCTTTTTCCTCTCACTAGCCAGCACTGCTGTATAGAAACTGCAAGTGGCTTTTATTTACATTAGCAATGCATTAATGTTTTATTTGTGTCTTTTTTTGTTTTTATCTGCTTGGTGTTTAACTTTAAACAAATGTGTCCTTTTGAAAAAAAAAAAAAAAATTGCAATCTGCAAATTTTTAGATACTCTAATTCATATAGCAAAATGCCATGGTGAATTATTTCTTTGAATGTGTTGGTTGTGCCACACTGGCTTGTATCTGGGTAGCTTGAAATGTTGCTAACGCCCCATATTACCACAGAAGTCACCCTGAGGAAGGGGAATAGTCCTGAAAAATATCAGTGTAGTTGGATTCTCCTGGTGTCAACCTTGGAGTACCAATCTTGGCTTGCATCCTTTTCTATTGCCGGCAACCCAGTATCTTGTACTGTGACTCGGTGTTTTTGGATGATTTGTCTTGGTTGTGTGTCCCGATTGGGTCCATTCATTATAAGCAGCACAAAAGTGTATTGCGGGCCTGGGGTGAAAATGTGGGTTTGGGCTTTTTCAAACTACAAGTCCATCTACAACTACCCTGTCCACAGGATAAGCAGTATTGTCACCCATTCTCAGGAAGTAGAACAATAATGGTGCAGTGCTGACATGGATTTATGCATCCTTTCAGTGTTTCTACTTTACCGTGCACAACCACGTGCAGTAATGCTGTGAATTGCAGATTGATTTACTAGTGAACTCACTGCAGGATTGATATTTTTGGTCCAATGTGATATGCAAGTCGCCATATGGTGCATCAAATGACTGTTCCTCTTGCCCCATGCAAAACACTTTTGAAGCCCCTGAAGATCCTCAAAATACTAACATTTTGTAAGGGTCAGGTATGCCCCAAAGTGATGATACCCAAGCATTGTTCAACACTCGGCCCAGGCACTGCATTGTGGAAGAAAGGAAATGCCTACCTATTTTTTTTTCTTTTATATATATTTAAGGGAGCCTATGTTGACACTCTTCATTGGCAAGATGGATATTGAAATATACACTGCTCCAAAAAATTAAAGGAACACTTTGAAAACATATCGGATCTCAACGGGCAAAAATCTCATGCTGGATATCTCTACTGATATGGACTGGGTAATGTGTTAGGAATGAAAGGATGTCACATCATTTGATGGAAATAAAAAATTATCCACCTACAGAGTGCTGAATTCAAAGACACCCCGAAAATCAAAGTGAAAAAATTATGCAGAAAGCTAGTCCATTTTGCTGAAATTTCATTGCAACAACTCAAAATGGTCCTCAGTAGTTTGTATGGCCCCCAAGTGCTTGTATGCATGCCTGACGACATCACGGCATGCTCCTAATGAGACGGATGGTGTCCTGGGGTATTTCCTCCAAGGTCTGGACCAGAGCATCACTGAGCTCCTGAACAGACTGAGGTGCAACCTGGCAGATGGACCGAAACAATGTCCCAGAGGTGTTCTTTTGGATTTAGGTCAGGTGAGCGTGGGGGCCATTCAATAGTATCAATTTCTTCATCCTCCAGGAACTGGCTGCATGCTCTCACCACATGAGGCCAGGCATTGTCGTACACCAGGATGGAACCCAGGACCCACTGCACCAGCGTAGAGTCTGACAATGGGTCCAAGGATTTTATCCCGATACCTAATGGCAGTCAAGGTGTCATTGTGTAGCCTGTAGAGGTCTGTGCGTCCCTCCATGGATATACCTCCCCAGACCATCACTGACCCACCACCAAACCGGTCATGCTGAACAATGTTACAGGCAGCATAAAGTTCTCTGCGGCTTCTCCAGACCCTTTCACGTCTGTCACATATGCTCGGGTAAAAACTTGCTCTCATCTGTGAAAAGCATGGGGCACCTGTGGCGGACCTGCCAATTCTGGTGTTAAATGAAAAATGCCAATCGAGCTCCACAGTGTCCTGCAGTGAGCATAGAGCACACTAGAGGACGTTGGGCCCTCAGGCCACCCCCATAAAGTCTGTTTGATTGGTCAGATATTCACACCAGTGGCCTGCTGGAGGTCATTTTGTAGGGCTCTGACAGTGCTCATCCTGTTCCTCATTGCACAAAGGAGCAGCTACCGGTCCTACTGATGGGTCAAGGACCTTCTACTGCTCTTTCCAGCTCTTTTAGAGTAACTGCCGGTCTCCTGGAATCTTTTTCCATGCTCTTGAGACTCTGCTGCGAGACACGGCAAACCTTCTGGCAATGACACATATTGATGTGTGTCGGGTCATCTGTTGTGGCCAGGTGACAAGTGCACCCCGTTGGGGTCAGGGATGCACCACAGGATAGTGAACCCTATAGCAGACTGCTGCTATCAGAGAGGAAGCGCCAACTCAAGAGCCCCCAGGGCGCGGAGTCTAAGACCCAGCTTTGTGTTCACCAGAGCCTCTAGTGGCGAGGATGGCCTTCGCCGCAGCTGGATCCAGGTCACGACCCCTGGGATCCCCTAGGTCACGCTCCGCAGGGAGAAGGGGGAAGAAGCAAGCAGGACAAGCGATAGTGATGGGTAAACCGAGGTCAGGGCAATGGGCAGACAAGGGTAACCGAGGGACATGCAAAAGGTCAGGGTCATAGGCAAACGGGAGAAGTCAGGGACAAGCCAAAAATGGTACACAGGAAGGTAATCGTAGCACACTGCAGACAGGAACTTAAGCTAACAACACGGTTGAACAGCACCGCAGACTAGCAGTTCAGTGGTTAATATAGGCTTCCTGGGATGGTCTGTGGTGGAGCCATCCAGGGAGGAAGGTGATAAAAGACAGCCAGAAAGAGGGTCAGGCCTCTAATGAACACATGGAGACAAGAAACCTGCCAGACTTTATTGCATATCCATGACAATGTGCCATCCTGGAGATGGCAACCTTTATGGGGTCCAGGTATCGCATTGTGCTACCAGTAGTGACACTGACCCTAGCTAAATGCAAAACTAGTGAAAAACAGCCAGAAAGATGCGTAAGGAAAAAATGTCAGACACCTCCATTCTTGTTTTGGACATCTCATTGTTGCCCATCTGGTGCACCTGTTGTTAATCAGTTTCAGCTGCCTTGCTGTTAATTGAAATTAACAACCCCCTCTGTATATACCCCTCCCCTCTGCTACTTAACTGACCAGATCAATATCCCAGGAGTTCTGATTCAAAAGTGTTCCTTGAATTTTTTGAGCAGTGTATATGAACCTTATGTGGCAGGGATACAGGTTTACTTTGAGGATGTTTGTATTTAGTCAGGTGCAAATGGCAGTGTATCATCATTAGGAGATGAAATGCCATTACTGACCTCTCTTAACAAGTAAAGTTGGCAAACTGTTTCAGACATCAAGTTAAGCAATTCTTTTTGCTTTGCTAGCAGTTCATGCAAAAGGTATAGTTCATTGTGCATGCTTTCAGCACAGTCTCTTACTAAATGTCCTCATACTCAAAACCCAGAAACTTCCCATACTTTGATTTACTCTTCAGTTAGAGGGATGATTGCTTTACGGTGAATTTGTTTGTTTTGTTCCCAATATATGGTGAACACCTTCTAGTGCATCTTCAGACATCGATTTACAGGTTTGAGGAAAAAACTATTTTATGGATGGTACAAACATAATTAAACTGAGGAGAAATTAGGTTTTCTAAAAGGAATACAGCTGCAGATTACGCACTAAATAAAATGGGTTCTTGCATGAATTACATTGCCTAACTACTGCTTAGTGTTTTTGTTTTCTCTGTACAACGGTTTAAATGTTCCTGCGTTACTTATTACATCTATAAGCCAATTATGACAAGTCAAACTATTGAAAAGCATTTGTTACAGATAAAGAATAAGGATGGTAAACTACTTGTTTGCTTGTGAAAGTACATGTTTTGGTTATAGGATTCTAAAGTGCTGGGCTAATTATGTTATTTCTGTAAAGACTCGTCTGCTAATTGTTGTTTAGCCGTGTTGAATGTTGTGTTCAGTGTCATCATGAAAGTCTGGCGGACGCAGACTTGGGGTTTTGTCTGTATGTTGTTGACATTAGCAGCTGTTAAATTAAAAATCGTTGAAATATTTGTGTAAGAACATCGACTGGATTCTGGGTCACATTTCGGGCATATATACAATACTTAAAAAAGAAGTCCAGCCAAAGTTTGTTTTGGCTGGAGTTCTCCTGGGGATCAGGGGAGTGCAGTTCTCTTTGCACTCCTGTGACCCTTTTTTAAGAGAGTGGGCTGAAGTTCGCTCTCTGCTGACATCACGGATGTCGGTCCAGGTACCGCATCATCGCAACAGTCTGGATCCACCAGGTGCCTGGCCTGACACCTGGCTCAGCCTCTCAGTGAACCACTAAGAGCCTGAGCTGGCCACCCCTCCACAGCCCAGCGCTCCAATAAGTGAGGAGGGGGCAGAGCAGAGAGCTGTGACTGACGGTCTACAACTCTCTGCTCACGGAGCTTTGAGAACCGTGTGATCGGTGGTGTCTGAGCGTTCGGTTCTCAGTGCAGAGGCACCGGGTCCAGATACAGCATCGGCCTGATGCTGCATCCACCTTGGTAGGTATAAAACTGCAACAAAAATTATCCCTTAATTCAAAAGGTTATATGCTTAAAGCGGTAGTAAACTTACCAACCATTAGTTATATATATCTGTTATATTACCCCCTGGATGGTTTGGATTGGTCACACACTCTGCTTTACTGCCCGTATCGGAGGCTGTGCCCACTACCTTTGTTACCTCCGGGAGGTACTGATGTCGCTGGTCACCATATGGTCCCATCCTGATGCGTTTCGTCATTACGACTTCATCTGAGGGTTAAGAGTAGATTATTGCAGCTGCCAACTAGTGCTTGTAATAGAAGTGAATTGTTTTTCTATTGGGAGATTTCACTTAATTTCGGCCCAGGAGTGCTCTGTAGTGAGGTTTGGATATTTTGCAGTTTAAAGTCTACTTTACACACAACTTTTAAGTGCCTCTCTTGCAATTTACACAGTAACTCAAACATTCTTTTAGATTTGTATATACTGTTATTGGTAAACTTGGTAAAATTTCTAACGCTTAACAAACGCTCCTATAGTGTTAGTCTCCCGTTTAATGAACTTTAGTATAGGCTTTGGACTGGCATTTTACAAGCGTTATGAGGAGTTAAAAATGTTCCTCAAATGCCCTATAGGCAGTTTTGAAGTGTTTGAGCGTTAAGCTACATTAAAACTGCTCCACAAATGGCTATTCCATTACAGTAAATTTAACAAATCTTAACGCCCCGCACCTGCCTGCCTGAGCATTTACAAGGCGTTACCATAGACTTGAATGGGCAGCTTTGAAAGGCTTCAATTGACATGACGCTTAGTGTAAACAGCACTATGTGCTGTCTATTGTATCTTGTGCATAGACATTTAAGGGGTGTTTTATAATTCCTCTCAAATGCCTGCTTTTAATGCCAATGTGAACTTGGCATAGAGATTGTAAAGATAAGAAAAAAATGAAATTGCACAGAGCAGCTGTGAACCTTCTCTTCTTGGGTCCCCCATCGGTGCTCCTGGCCCCTCTCTCTGTCCAGTGCCCCCATGTGAAGCCGTGCTGCTGCGTCCATTGACGCACACAACGGGACTTGCTCCCCCCCCCCTCCATCACTGGTTTTGATTGACCACACTGGGAGCCAATGGCTGCAGACATGCACAGCGCTGGATCCAATGAGGGCTCAGGTAAGTATGGGGGGGTGGATGCAGAAGCTTAACATTTGTTTACCTTAAGGAATGCATTAACCACTTAAGGACCGCCTAACACCGATGTACGTCAGCAAAATGGCACGGCACGTACCTGTACGTCGCCTTTAAGAAGCCCAGCCATGGTCGCGACCCGGTCCGAAACTCTGTGACCGCGCCCACGGGACCTGATCGCCGCTGGTGTCCCATGATCGGGTCACAGGAGCTGAAGTTTGGGCAGAGGTGTGTGTGTGTAAACACACCTTCCCCATTCTTCTGTGTGGCAGTGACGTCACACCTATGGCCATGCCCCCTACAGTAAGAATCACTCCCTGGGCACAGTTAACCCCTTAGTGCTCCCTAGAGGTTAACCCCTTCACTGCCGTTGTCCTTTTCACAGTAATCAGTGCATTTTTATAGCACTTTTCGCTGTGAAAATGACAATGGTCCCAAAAATGTGTCAAGTGTCCGATGTGCGCCATAATGTCGCATTCATGAAAAAAATTGTCGCCATTACTAGTAAAAAATTTTTTTTAATAAAAATGCCATAAAACTATTCCCTATTTTGTAAAAGCTTTAACTTTTGCGCAAACCAATCAAACATTTTTGGTAAAAAACGCAATAAGCAAGTGTAAGAACGCGTATCGGCCTAAACTGAGGGGAAAAGAAACGTTTTTTATATATTTTTTGGGGGGGGGGGGATATTGTAGCAAAAAGTTAAAACTATTGCATTTTTTTCAAAATTGTTGCTCTATTTTTGTTTATAGCACAAAAATAAAAACCGCAGAGGTGATCAAATACCACCAAAAGAAATATCTATTTGTGGGGGAAAAAAGGACGCCAATTTTGTTAGGAGCCACGTCGCACGACCGCGCAATTGTCAGTTAAAGTGACGCATTGCGGAATCGCAAAAAGGGGCCTTAACCTGCATAATGGTCCGGGTCTTAAGTGGTTTAAGGTATAAAAAAAATTTGGGCTCTAGAACCACTTTTAACAAAAGGATATATGGAAAATGTCAATCACTTTGTTGGCTACCGTATGATTCCGGGAACACCGATAGGTGGTCCCCTGTCTTTAAAAGTAATTTGATACGATCCAGAGAATGCATGATTGTATTCCTCCTTTTTATATAGATATAATAAAAATGATTGTAATACCGTATATACTCGAATATAAGCAGAGGCACCTAATTTTACCACAAAAAAATGGGGAAAAACGTATTGACTCGCGTATAAGCCTAGGGTGAGAAATGCAGCAGCTACTGTAAGCAGAAAAGAGGGTCAACAATGCCCAGGCCTCCCCTTGGTCCCGTCCCGTGATAGGCGTTTGACACTGTGTTCAGTGTTCTGCCTATCACGGACGTTCTTTCATTCTCGGAAAAGAGCAGGTCCGTGATGGGCGGAACACTGAACACAGTGTCAAACGCCTATTGCGGAACGGGATGGGACCAGGAGGAAGCTGCAAGTTTTAAAAAATGGACGCCCGCTGACTCGAGTATAAGCTGAGAGGGTTTTTTTCAGCCCTAAAAAAAGGGCTGAAAAACTCGTCTTATACTCGAGTATATACGGTAGCTTAGGGTAAGAACAGAATATGCAACAAATAAGGCTGCTTTCACAGCTCTGCTTAAAAAAATGCATAAAAAACAGTGTTTTTCTTATGCGTTACCAATGCATTTCTGGTTCATTTTCTGGGCACCTATTACTCAGCATGCAATTGTGAGGCCTCATGCACAACGGACCTTAAAGCAGATCTCCACTCTAAAGTGGAGTCCCGCTGATCGGCACCCTCCCCCCCCTCCGGTGTCACATTTGACACCTTTCAGGGGGAGGTGGGTGCAGATACCTGTCTACAGACAGGTATCTGCACCCACTTCCGGCCCTACGATACGGGCAAAAGACGGGTTTTTTCCTCGTTTCCCGTCCGTCCCCCGTTGTATGCTGGGAACACTCGGCTCCCAGCACACAGCGGGAGCCAATCGGCGGGCGCAGCGCGACTCGCGCATGCGCCGTAGGGAACCGGGCAGTGAAGCCGGAGCGCTTCACTTCCTGGTCCCCGCACCGTGGATGGAGGGGGGAGCAGCAGGGTGACGAGCGATCGGCGCGTCATCTGCTGCGATCACCGCTGGACTCCAGGACAGGTAAGTGTCCTTATATTAAAAGTCAGCAGCTGCAGTATTTGTAGCTGCTGGCTTTTAATATATTTTTTAGTGGCACATCCGCTTTAAAATAACATTATAAAAACTACAGTAGCTTTGCAGTGAGTTATTTTCAATGTTTTTGCAATAGCCTTTATTGGCGTTTTTTAGTCTTTTTATAAAAAACAAATTCTTTCAGTGGCCCAAAAACGTTGAACACCGGTGAGCTACGTTTTTGAGTGTTTATCAGCTCTCATCAGTGAGAACTGAGCCATCGGCTGTGCTCAGTGGCTCGGTTCTCAGTGCAGAGACGTCTGGGGACAGATGCTGCATCCACTGAGGTAAGTATGACTAGCCAAAAAAAAAACATACTTCTCTTTTAAGTATAGTTGGTGTTCTGCTTTTTTTTTCACTTTAACTACTCTGAAATCAGTTGATATAAATTACTGACCCCTTTGATCTGGGGAAAAGACCTTGCTGTTCCCAGCACTCTGATGCTGACCAAGGATGAGCAGATTGCTTGTTCCCTGTCACACTGTGGGGCTTCTACTTTGCTGTGGCCAGCTGTACTGTTCTTACATGTCGGCACAAGGATATGTGCTGCAGAGCCAAATGCCACAGCAAATGTACTATCCTAGAATACAGATGTGCAAGTTTATGCTAATGTAGGAAAAACAATTATTTTTGGTGGTTAAATTGTTTTCTAAATATCCATGGCTAGAAAAGACTTTATATACAACTGAATTTTTCTATACACCAATGCTATGATCGTTTTGTGAAAATATACTCTTTGTTCTTGGAGTTTTGCTTGCCTCATAAATTGTATTATTGGTTATCAGTCTTTACCAATTTTTAGGTTAGTTATACTAATTAAAATTGTCCTGTAACATTTTCAGCATATTAAGACCCTGGGTAGTCTATAGACTTTGCCCCCTCCCCACCTCCTAATTTCCCTTTATTTTAGTACTATTTTTTTTTTTTACTTCTAGATTACTGCTTTGATTTCCCTGGTTGTAAGACATTTGACCAGTATTACTCAGGTTTGTTTAAACGTGTTCAGCCAAACCCAGCACACTATGCTGCCCCATAAGGGTATAGCAGCATAGTGTGATGAACCCACCTACCTACCACCCAGGGTTCGCCTTCTGGAGTTCAAAGTCCACAACTGCACTTAGAAGAAGCTTCTTGAGATCCTCTGCAGCCTGAGATAGCTTTGTCACAAAGTATTGTAGGGACCAGCAGTCATGGGGACCAGCACCCCCTAGTCCCAAGGAATGGAGTGCCATCTTATTGTTTTGGGCTGCACATTCTCTCCTGACTTGATGAGCGCTTGATGAGCTTAATGAGTTCTTCATGAGCGGCTGCAACAGGGGAGAGTACACACTGCACATGTTTGCCTCAAATAAAGAGTATGGTACTCTCTCCCTTTGTTATAAATCCTACAGTACTGTTAGTGGGGAAGTGAAATTAAAGTTAAAAAGTTTATAGATGTAAACCGGCAACAGTGTTTCTGCTAAAATACACTTGCCTACCTGTTGGCAAATTCCTTGTAGAATGCACGCTGATCTGCACATGCATCAATCAGCTTCTATTCTGGCACATTGCCTGTGTGCCAGGATGATTGCACTTCTGTGGGAGAAGATGCTGGTGAGGGGGCCTTGGATCGTTGGAACAGAGGTAAGTATTACTGCTTTTACTTCCACTTTAGTGTGGAACTTCACTCTCTCTCAATCCACATTGACTTTTTTTAATCCTTATCCTGCTAACATTGGTGAATAGATGGGAAAATATCATATTTACTGGTTTTAAACTATTCTTTTTATATTTTTTGGTTGATTTTCTTCAGTCACACCCTGGTTTCCAGCCCTAGGCAAATGATGCCATATTCGTGTGTCTTCAGGAGGGGAGGAGAGGTTTTCTCAGCTAAGCACACAGTGAATATAAAAAGTCTAAAATAAATGAGACAAAGCTTAAATCATTTCAGAACTTTCCCACCTTTTTAATGTGACCTATAAACAATATAACTCAATTGAAAACAAACTGAAATCGTTTGGGGGGGGGGGGGGTAAAACTAAAAAACTAAAATACTAAAATGTGGTTGCACAAGCTTACACACCCGCTGATAACTGGAGATGTAGCTGTGTTCATAGTTTAAGCAATCCCATTTAAACTCATGTTAAATAGGAGTCGGTACAAACTTGCCATCATTAAAAGTGCCTCTGATTAACCTCAAATACAGTTCAGCTGTTCTAGTAGATCTTTCTTGAAAAAACTTTTTAGTCGCATCCTACAGAAAAAGCCATGGTTTGCAGGGAGCTTCCAAAGCATCAGAGGGATCTCGTTGTTAAGACATCAGTCAGAAGAATTTCCAATGCATTAGATATACCATGAAACACAATGAAGACAGTTATCAAGTATAGAAAATATGGCACTACAGTAACGTTTCCTAGAGACATTGGTTGTGGGGGGGTAGGTGATGCGAACAGTTGGTGTCCCTGATCACTTCCACACCAGTCCTAGTGCCTTGATCACACCACACCAGTTCGTTTGCCTCCATCACCACTACACCAGTCAGATTGTCTTAAATCGCCGCCACACACCAGTTGGTGTCCCTGATTATTATTGGATCATAGAATTTTTGTCCTTGGATAGCCTGAAGGTGCTCCATGGATTTCGGGCTTCTCTATGTGGCTAGGCTGTGAACGTCGCACATGTGGTGTCGCAATACTTGGGAGTAGTAGCAGAATGTGTTTTGGGGTGTAATTCTAAGAGTATCTATGCAGTATGTTGGAAATATCTTAATAATTGACAACTTTTTGCAAAAATAAATAAATAATATTTTTTTTTTTTTTTTTTTTATGTATTTTCCTAAAACTTGTGGTAAAAAAAAAAGTATTCAAAGACTCAATATGTCTTGTTTTCCTAAATGGGGTCATTTTTGTGGGCATCTCTCCTGTCCTGGAAATTAGATTATAATTGATGCCCCTAGAATGCCTAAAGATGCTCATTGGACTTGGGACCCATCTGTGTCTAGGCTGCGAAAAAGATTATATATATATTATAAATATATATATATATATATATTTATATATATATATATATATATATATATATATATATATATATATATATATATATATATATATAATCTCCCGAAAAAAAGCTTTGCCTTCAGTTCTACTTGACAATCTTAAAGGGGTTGTAAAGGTACGATTTTTTTTCCCCTAAATGGCTTCCTTTACCTTAGTGCAGTCCTTACCTCATTCTTTCGAGTTTGCTTATAAATGTCCTTATTTCTTCTGAGAAATCCTCACTTCCTGTTCTTCTGTCTGTAATTCCACACAGTAATGCAAGGCTTTCTCCCTGGTGTGGAGTGTCGTGCTCGCCTCCTCCCTTGGACTACAGGAGAGTCAGGACGCTCTATACGTTGCAGATAGAGAAAGGAGCTGTGTGTTAGTGGGCATCCTGACTCTCCTGTAGTCCAAGGGAGGGGGCGAGCACGACACTCCACACCAGGGAGAAAGCCCCCCATTACTGTGTGTAGTTACAGACAGAAGAACAGGAAGTGAGGATTTCTCAGAAGAAATAAGAACATTTAAAAGCAAAATGGAAGGATGAGGTAAGTGAAGGAGGACTGCACTAAGGTAAAGGAAGTTATTTAGGAATAAAAAATTGTACCTTTACAACCCCTTTTAACTAATAAAAAAGTATGAAAAATAGTGTAGGGAGATGAATCACTGCAGAGGCTCTACTTGGAAATAGTATTTAGTCCACATGCAATGAGCAGATTAGCTCAACACTCAATATATATGACACAGAGACGCACTGTGAAGTCTGCGTGTGGCGAGGCAGAGAGCTTCCAGTGCATACTAACCCATTGTGGCATTAAGACCCCTTTCACACTGAGGAGTTTTTCAGGCAGTACAGTGCTAAAAATAGCACTGCTATACCGCCTGAAAAACTCCTGCCCAGCAACCTCCATGTCAAAGCTGGAGGGCTTTCACACTGAGGCGATGCGCTGGCAGAGGCGCATTGCGGGCGGTAGTAACCCTTTATCGGCCGCTAGTGGGGGTTAATATCGCACCGCTGGCGGCCGAATCCCACGGCAAATCCGACGGTATAGCGCCATTTTTTTTAGCGGCGCTATACCACCACCATGGCTCCCGCCCCAGTGTGAAAGGGGCCTAAAGGTAGCAGTATTGCTGCTTTATTGCAGTGTCGCCACATATGAGCAGTTTTCTAGAAAGGACTGAAATTGATGCTTTGTTATATATTGACTGTGTTGGCTGAAGAACAATAATGTAAATGCTAAAGCCCATAGATAACTTTAGTAAGGATTGTTCCACATGAATAAAAAAAAATTGCCTTGACTACTTCTTTTATTCAATCAGCTATATTTAGAAGTCTTAATAGCTATTTTGCTGGCATTTATAGAAGGCTTAAAACATTAAGCATTACAAAATGCATGAATGCATTACTGTGTGGCATTTTTGAAAACCAAAATGCAAAAGCTCAATCTGTTTTAGGCACACAATATACCCAGCTACTTATTAGATCTCGGCATTTCCTGCTGCTTTGATAATGGATATTTATGGCTTTATCAGGGCTGGAAGACTGTGAATCATATTGTCCCATAATTAGAAGACTTTTTACATAGCATGTGGTTGCAGTATTTTTAATGGGAACGCAGACAGCATTGCTAATATGCCTATGCATTATATTTTAGACCTCCCCACCTGGACTCATTTAACAAAGCAGCAGATGGGACAGATTTATTTCACTTTTTATCTTATCTGTAGCTGCTTTTTTTTTTTTTTATCCTGTTTGAAACTGACAAACTTTTAGAGTCTGTTCACAGCTATTCAATTTAACACAGGTAAACAGGGGTTTGCTTTTTTTGGGGGGGGGGGGGGGGGTCGTAGTTATGTCAACTAGCTGCGTTTTTTTTTTTTTTTTTTTTTTTACATTCTTACACAATATTCAAGAACAGCACTCGTAGTAATATGAATTGAATGCATGCCAACATATGAAAAAGCACGTAAAAGGAAAAACTTTGACTATACCTAAACTGATTGTAAAAGATCACCTTACATTAAATAGAAATGAAAGGCAAAACCTTTGTCTACAGATATAAAACGATGGACAGGTATTTTATCTAACAAAGCTCTATTAATGGTATATTTAACAGACCAAAGGGAGAAAATTAGAAGGTTTTCATACACTTTAAAGGCCAAGTTCACCTTTTGCAGAAAAAAAAAAATGCCCAATAATATATTTTCCTAAAGGAGTCGAGAGTATTGTACACATGAGCCGTAGATTATGAGTGTATTGCAGGCTCCTGCAGATTTCATCTGGCTTTTAGAATGTATGGGCTTTCTGTTTACAAGCCAAAGGATAGGTTATTGGACTTGGAAAACGATCATCAGCACCCCTGCAACTCATTGAAAACTACAAGTTCATCGGCCACTGTGGCAGGCGGTACTTGAATTTTATTCATTCACAGGAGTCTGTGAATGAGTGACGCAGCTGTGTGGACGGAGCCCTGCACAACCACACTTTTTTAAAAGATAACAGCGGGTAAGAGGAAAAGAACCTAAATACGAGTGAACTTATCCTTTAAAACAGAACTGTGGCCAGGCTATCCAATTCAAATATGTACTTATTCTTAACAAGCAAGTAGGTAAGCGTTGAAGAAAGCCCTCACTACGCTCTATATTGGCAACCAGTGTGGCGTATGTTACCCTCAATCTGCAGCAGAAGCTTCTCATTTTTTTTTTTATTTCAGTATCTATTTGTAGTGCAGCTTCTCCCTCGCAGCAGTGAACTAGCAGTCTGTCAATCTTATAATTTTATAACAGAGTGGCAGCACAGGAAGAAGGAAAAGAGCAGAGTGCTGAGACCCAATTTAAACAGCTTCACTGCTTCCCTTGTGGAATTCTAACTTCAACATAATGACTTATTGTGCAAAAATATGTATATACTTAGCTATTTTCGTTCCATTCCAATCCAATTTCCCCATTTTGTCAGCCAGTGCAGCTCCAGGGTAGATCATGCTGATGGCTAATAAAGCCCAGAGCCACGGCATCATCCTCAGTCTCGAGTGGCCCATCCGTTGTTGACACTCCCTCCTTCCCCCTGAAGCATCGGCTAGTGTGGCCAGGTAAAAGAATCATGCGACTAGAGCAGTCTGAAAATAGCTAAGTATATACTAGACATGTGCATTCGTTTTCGTCCAAATGCATTTTTGTCCGAATTTAAGGTATTTATGTTATCGTTTTAACAGACAATAACGAAAGCACAGGGAGTGAAAACCGAAAGATCCGACATAAACAAATGCTTTATTTTAGTTTTCGTTGCGGTCGAATGTGCCTAACCTTAACTCTATTAGTCCAATATTATTCTACTTAAAGAGAAAACTTAAAGAGAAAAGATTCGACAGAGAGAGAAATGAAGATTCGACATAGAGACATGCATTTTTTTTACGAAAAACAAAATAAATAAAAACGAATTTCGGGAGTAACTAAATGTATTTTTCGGACAAAAACTAAATTACGAAACAAAATATTTCAGTGTCTAGTATATACATCATTCTTACACAGGTTAGTAAGCATAGGTATTCAGCGGGGTAGGGGACATTTTTAGTTGGAGTAATTCAATTTGAGCTCATTTTAAAGCTTATTAACTGCTTGTTAGGAATATGTGAATATTTGAATTGTCAGCGCTACTTTTAGGCATGCTTAAGTGGTTTTCCAGCCAATATTATGTAATTTTAGCATGCCTTAAAATGTTAGTAAAGTGCAGATTTTAAGAGGGGGAAAAAAAATCCCCTGCAAGGCAATAGTATAATGTGCTAGTATGCATTGCACAGGACTTTCATCTTCCCGCGGTTCTCCATCTTCCCTTGGTTTTTCTTTTTAAGGTTTGCTGGCTCTGGTCCTGTGAATGTCTGCGCACGGGAGTTAGGATTTATGGCACAGAGCCCAGAAGGGATCACACGGATATGCTGTCCGTTCCGAGCACATGCATACAGTGTAAATATCTCTTAAACACCACAAGTTTAGGGGATATTCACTGTACCTACAAGTAAGCCTTATTGGGGCATTTACAACCACTTTAAGCACTATTTAGCAGTCTTTTGTGGTATTGCAGCTTGATGAATTGGGGAATATGGATGGCCTAACCATTCAACTACCACCGATGCACGTCATACACTGCGCAAGCCAACTGTATGATTTCTGATGAAAACAATCTGGCTGCTCTACAGCCACCCTATTTTTCTATTTTTTTTTGCTCCTCCCTGCCATATTTCTTAGGCCAGTGTTTCTCAACTCCAGTCCTCAAGGCGCCCCAACAGTTCATGTTTTCAGGATTTCCCTCAGCTGTTGTAATTACTAAGGCAGTGAAACTGATTAAATCACCTGTGCAAAATGATGGAAATCCTGAAAACATGACCTGTTGGGGCGCCTTGAGGACTGGAGTTGAGAAACACTGTCTTAGGCTATGCTGTCCCACTTGCAGACCCAAGAATCGCATTGCGGTTGCCAATGGGTGGAGATGAGGGAGATCAGTTAAAATCTGTTTGCAGATCTCCCCTAGCTACAAAATACCAATATGCAGCTTATATAACTGTACACTGCAGCGGAAGTAAGCAATGTGTATAACGTAATTTCTGTTTTCTGGTGCCACTTTACCTGGCCGCTTTAGTGAAAGTCAGATGAGAAATCTGCGGTTTTAAAAGACCCCTGATTTCTCATTAAAGAGATCCTGTTGTAGAGTAGTGTGACATAAATTTGAAGGACCACCATTTTATCATCTAAAATCAATTCTCCTTGGGCAGGTAAAACCTATGCATTTGGTCTGCTTATTTGCCCAAAGTTCCACTTAATAAAAAATAAAATAAAAATTATTTGTTCAGCAGGGATGCAAACTTTATGGATACCCACCATATGGAGAATCTCCAAGTCATTATATAATATGCAAACGCAATGTGTCACTAAAAACTCTATAGTCTGCGTGTAAGACTAATATGTGGACTGCTGGTATATGCAACCTTTTTTTGCAGATTTATTTTTAACGTCATTTGTTTTTATATAAAAACTTGTATTGGGTACTATCTTTAGTGTTCTCTAAAATACAGATAAATCTGATTACTTTGCATTTCATTTTCTTCATTTTAATCATTGTGGCACTTTTTAAAAACGTTTAAAATGACTATGCCATTTTAACTGACATTTCTAATATTTTTCACCGTTATGTTTTATATGTGTCCCGGCTGTCTAGGATAAATCCATGGCATTCATTCACTGTGCTTTACAGCCCCACTTTGTGCACTTGTGCTTATGACCATGAATTATAGCCGTTCTTGTTCTTCTTCAACTGACCCGTGGGCATTAAAGAAACACATTTCTTACACGTCCTTTAGTGTCCTTGCATTGTTTGACATTTTTTAACCTCTTTCTCAATACAATCGCTGATTACCTATGATAAAAGAAACAGAGCTGCTAGAAGATTGAATAATACTTCTGATTATCACAAGCAGATTTCTGCTTCAGTAAAGGAGATGCAACCAATTTGAAACTGCATCTTGTAAAAAAAAAAGATAATCTAATAATAATATAATCTGATTCAAATTATGGTAGCCTGATTTACAGTTTCCCATGGTTTACAAGTTCTGTCTAATACAGAATAAGTGTCTTATCAGTGCTAATATCCTGGGACTGTTAGATTTTGATGTGAATAGTTCTGGTGTTTGATAACTGAAGTTTGGGAAATTTTGGCAAACTAAATGAATGCACGTATATTTGCAGGAAAAAATTGAAAAATTTGCATTTTAATAATTTTTCCATAGGAGCCTGGAAAGTATTGTACCCAGGATCCTCTGATCATGGGTGCAATTCCTGGCCCCTGCAGACTCTTGCGGATCTCTGTTCATACCAAGATACAGGCTTTCAGTTGGAGAGCTGGAGGAAGTGTCAATAAACTAAGTTTGATGTTCACTGAATTCATGTTCCATTGAGAACTACAAGTCTCGTCTGACACGATGTTGAAGGTCCCACTTGCACCATGGTATATCCAAATTTTAGGGTGTAAAAGGGTGGATTTGGTATTGGCCTAAGAGTTCACATTGGGTCAAGTGTTGGAGGGTCTGTGAAAGCGGTGCTAAAAAAAAGGCAATCGGACATTTAAAGGACCAGTAATCAATATTGCATGTAAGAGCCCTTTTGTTTTAGTCCATTACTGACCTACAATGCCTGTTTGCACATTCTTTCTGCTGAAGTATACAACTTTGAAAATAGCAGGGCTTTGCTTCCTTGTGACAGACCCACCCTCCTTATGACTGGTGATCTGATGACTTGGGTAATAATGAAGAAGCAAGGGGAGAAAACACAATTCCAAGGAGTTCATGAAACAAGTAGGGAGATTTTTTCACGGTTGTTGGGTATCGTTTTGTAGCAAGGTAAACGGTTTGCAGCATAGAAGTGACCTCACCAAATCTCTCATATCTCATGAGACTAGCAGTCGAAGGCAGAAGAGACTTGGATTAGTGGTTCTCAATGGGGTTACACAGCCACAGCAGATGTTGTCTGGCCAGAGGTGCCAATCTGGTCACATGGTGCTGTGGTCAAAGCCCTGTCCAACATCTATCATTAGCTGTGAATTACCTGCTAACATGGGGGACTTCAGGACACAGACAGCTTTGCACCATCAGATGCTGCTCATTTTCTTACTACACAAGAGTAAGATGTTTTTTTTCTATTTGAATAATTTTTTTTTTTTTTTTGCTTTCTCACCAAAGGAAGCGGATACAGCAGCGGTACATAACATTCCAAAAGGGTGTATATTACTTCAGAGTGCTCATGAACACATTGGCATACAACTTATAATAAGTAGTGATACAGCAATCAAAGGTCTTTAGCTGGTCTTCAAAATAGGGAGTTTGTTTTGGTGCCACAAAATTCCCTCTAAACAGGGGGAAGAGTAGGCTTGTAGTACAGTAGGTAACAGCATAACCAACTGACTTTTTATAATACCCGTAAAGATGTCTGCTTTTGTAGAGGATGGAGTGAACTTAAATGTTTATGTAAGCACAGAAAGTTGGCATGTTCAACTGTCCGACATTATATAAATATGAGCACAAGACTCATCAGTATTGGGCAATTAAGTGACCGAATAGGGAAGGGAAAGGCATATGAAGAAAAGAGGAGAGAATAGGGTACAAAAGAAATGAAGGGGGAATAAGTACCTGTCCGGAGTTCTACTATTTATCCCATAAGTTTGCCTTTATCCAGATGGTAACTGTATATACGAGATCCAGAGGTTCCATACTTTTTCACACAATTGCTTATCTCGCAGTACACAATTTTTTCTCAAGTCGAATCCATGTTTATTTGTGCTTTTAATGAAGACAGATCAACCATTGTGGTCTTCCAGGCCATGACAATCATTCTCTTAGCCGCTAAGAAAATAAAATAGATCAGTGTTTGAGTGTGCCTGGGAATATTATCAACTGATTCATTAAAAAAGGCAATCGGAGGATTCTACGTGATATTTTCCATGGTTTCTGAGTTTATCAGGAAATTAACTCCAGTGCGAATTGCACAGGACCCTCCCCTGTGCATCTTTTGGTCTGTTTTCAGGTCTGAATTCAGAAAAAAAGCTGACCTTAAATGGTGAATGGAGACGTACCGGACTCCTCCTGTGAACCCAGTCTTATGGATGCAAGAGGTCCAAGCCCTCCAATTATCTTCCTCTATTTCTTTAACTAGGTCTCTTTCTCATGTGAACTGGTTAGTCATCTTTGATCGCAAACTAACAAATCTCTTGTAGAACATTGAGATTCCATCCCTTCCGAAAGTTATCAATTTTGAATAACTGTTTTCAACGTATCGGGTGTATATTTCTGGAAAAATTTAAGATAATGAAAATTTGCTGCAGTCTGAACAGTTCTGAGTATGGCATCTCAAGGTGCTGAGTAAAGTGGGAAGAGGGATGTATACCCTTGTGGTCAAAGTGCCCTGTACATTATATATCTTTGTTCAACCATCAGAATTGATGGTGTTGTAGGCCAGATGGTAACTTGGATTATTAAATAGTGGGACCACCCGTGAGTGAGAAAATGGCAAAACCATCTCATAAGAGCAAGATTCTTAACCAAGATGCTTTTTATTAATGATCCATTCCCATACTTTTACTGTGTGAGTAAATTTTTTAGAGAATTTCATTGGTTTAACTAGTCAGCTACATTTGGTGAGTTCTACCCTATTGGGTTGCACCTAGTCATGGTGTTGAGCGGGGCAGTTTTGGGTCATTTGGAGGAAAAAAAACGTAGATTTTAAAGGCACGTGAATGTATTGCATTAAGGACTGATTTTTTTTTAATGCTGGAAAAGAAGAGTATTTTTCTGAAACACAACTGTTGGCCCCCTGGCTTGAACGTGCAGTAAAGCTCTGGTCTCAAACTTCAGGCACTTGTCTGTCTCTTCTAGACATTTTCTCACACGAATGCCATGCATGCACCTAGTAGCTCCCTGCTGCCCGGTTTTTATTTTTATTTTTTTATTTATTTATATTAAGCGCTGTATATAAAATTAGATATTTAATGTATGTTATATTTAAAAATATCTGAATTTCCAGCCATGGGGGTGCTTTTTTCCTTTTTTCCCTGTTTTCCAAATCGTGCTGTGTTGTGTTGTGACACAGCCACTGATGAAGCCTACTATTGGCCATTTTAACACACAATAAACATGCTTGGTTCACTTGTTGAAACCCACCTGAAAAAATGCCATTCAGCCATCAGAGTAGTTCAAGTATGTTGACAAAACGATACTGCAACAAGCATCCAGAAGATGTAGCACTAAGCTGCATCAACCGGTTTAAAAAAAAAAAGTGAAAAGTATTGGGTAAAAGTATTTTCTTAAAAAGGGGAATTGTTTGATACACACTGCTCTGGCAAACTAAAAGTAATTTGGGGTTTTGGAATAGCCATCACCAAGTCAATTTCTGAAATACGGTATGGCTTTTAGTAAAAGTAATTTGAACAAATATATAAACAATGTTTAACATTGGCTTCTATATAAGGCGGGTTACTGAAACAGCTCAGATGCACCCAATAATGTGGAGAAAAATGTGTGAATCAAATCATTTAAAAAAGGATGTGCATACAGAGTACTAATACATTTTTAAACTGCATATGGTTGTACTCTTGTACATACCTGCTTGACATTTATTGGAAGGGCACAAATTCAAACTGGATAAGTGGAAGGAGAATAAGTAGCCTTGAAAACTAAAAATGAATCACTGTGCATTGAGTTTCAAGTGTTTTGTCAAGTTGTGCCATTTTAGACATTGACAGAGGATTGTTTGTTTTTAGTATTTCTCTATTAAGTCATTAGTAAATCTCTTCAGCCCACAGATGAGCTCTATTTGCTTTGCCTTATTACTGTAAAATGTAACTAATGGCTTGCTAGAATTCTATTGTGAATTGTTCATGGATTGGAGAAAATGGCTCTTCTTTGAAGTTATTGTCTTTTCTGTATTCAATGTAAATTCAGACCATAATTCATAAAAGCTTAGGCAGTACTTGTTTAAAATCTATATATTAAATTTTAAATATATAGATTTTAAACATCTCAAAGATATGATATGGGTTAAATAAGAGTTCTTTTGACCAGAAGTGAAAGCTTCAATCAATATAATAAACATTTAATAGAGCTTATACAAAGTCTAAACTAACACGCAAACTATCGCCTTAAAGAAGCAGGAAATGGTAGTTTAACCACTTCCGGACCGCCTCCTGCACATATACGTCGGCAGAATGGCACGGCTGGGCACATGTACGTACAGGTATGTCCTGTACTAGTACCCAGCCGTGGGTCGCGGGCACACTCCCGCGACCCGGTCCGAAGCTCCAGGACCGCGGGTCCCGCGGACCCGATCGCCGATGGAGTGCGGCGATCGGTCCCCGGAGCTGAAGAACGGGGAGAGCCGTGTGTAAACACGGCTTCCCCGTTCTTCACTGTGGCGGCTGCATCGATCCTGTGATCCCTTTTTATAGGGAGACACGATCGATGACGTCACACCTACAGCCACACCCCCCTATAGTTGTAAACACACTAGGTGAAACTAAACTCCTACAGCGCCCCCTGTGGTTAACTCCCAAACTGCAACCATCATTTTCACAATAAACAATGCATTTTTTGCTGTGAAAATGACAATGGTCCCAAAAATGTGTCAAAATTGTCCGAAGTGTCCGCCATAATGTCGCAGTCACGAAAAAAAACTCTGATCGCCGCCATAAGTAGTAACATTTTTTTTTTATAAAAATGCAATAAAACTATCCCCTATTTTGTAAACGCTATAAATTTTGCGCAAACCAAGCGATAAACGCTTATTGCAATTTTTTTTTTTTTTATTACCAAAAATAGGTAGAAGAATACGTATCGGCCTAAACTGAGGGGAAAAAAATGTTTTTTTATATATTTTTGGGGGATATTTATTATAGCAAAAAGTAAAAAATTGCATTTTTTTTCAAAATTGTCGCTCTATTTTTGTTTATAGCGCAAAAAATAAAAACCGCAGAGGTGATCAAATACCACCAAAAGAAAGCTCTATTTGTGGGAAAAAAAGGACGCCAATTTTGTTTGGGAGCCACATCGCACGACCGCGCAATTGTCTGTTAAAGCGACGCAGTGCCGAATTGTAAAAACCCCTTGGGTCATTTAGCAGCATATTGGTCCGGTCCTTAAGTGGTTAAAATACAAAGTATTTACATGGATGGATACAGAGCATATTCCTCTAAAACATTAAAGTACAGACCTATTTAGTTACAGGTACCACAGACCCTTTTCCATAAATACCTTTTTAGAACCAGCCTGCAGGCCATCCTTCCATAAAGTGATCTCCCTTCTCCTCCTCTCTGGAGTATATCTCTATATGCTGATGTCTCATTGGTTGGCCTAGCTTGGATCAGGATTGGAGGCCTTACTACATAAGTCAGCACCCTTTCATGCAAATCCTGCCGACTATATCCGGGCAAGAGATTTAATTGAATTTTCCCAGAATTACAGGTAGGGCTATCTTCATTGCATATCACAGCATGGGGTCAATTGAAGGAAGTGGGTTTAACACAATGGAATTGTCTCTCCAAGCTTGGAGCTCCACATAGTCTAGTCTTAACAAAAGGGCTTTCCTAGGTGCTAAATTACATATATTCAGCAAGCTAAATGAAATGTATTCATAATTACAATATATATTCATATATACAGCTATTTAATTTAGATTACCCATAAAACCATAAGGCAACATACTCTTATGTAATAATATAAATAGCATGGCATTGTAGTATACAGTATAGCGCGGATTTCCTTAGGCCTCGTACATACGTCTGAGAATCTAGTCAGGAAAAACCCGTCGTTTTTCCCTGACGAGATTCTTGGCAAGAAACTCTTGCTGCCAGAGTGTACTGACTTCCATTTCAAAAGAACCGCGCTTCTCTTGAAAGGAAATAATGCAGTGACGTCATCGCGTATGACGAGCATGCGCTCGTCACGTTCGATGCCGTCGCCGCTATCTCGCTTCACCCTGCCTCTGCGGTGGAAGCTACCACGCATGCGTCAAAAGTAATTTTGAGCATGCGCAGGGTTCCACGGCGACAGGTAAGTATACACACTCTCGGGTTTCTCGTCAGGAAACAGGCCGACAAAAATCTCGACGAGAAAAGCAGGTTCTCTTCTTTTTTTTTTTTTTTTTTTTCGTTGAGATTCTGGACAGATTTCCAGACGAGAAACCTGAATGCCTCGTACACACGAACGGGAATCTTGGCAAGAAGCAGTTTTCTTGCTGGTTTTTGCCAAGAAACCCGGTCGTGTGTACGAGGCCTGACTCTTTCATTTACAACACTTAACCACTTAAGACCCGGACCAAAATGCAGCTAAAGTACCAGGCCCCTTTTTGCAAATCGTGACTGCGTCGCTTTAACTGACAATTGCGCGGTCGTGCGACATGGCTCCCAAACAAAATTGGCGTCCTTTTTTTCCCAGAAATAGAGCTTTCTTTTGGTGTTATTTGATCACCTCTGCGGTTTTTATTTTTTGCGCTATAAACAAAAATAGAGCGACAATTTTGAAAAAAATTCATTGTTTTTAACTTTTTGCTATAATATCCCCCAAAAATATATATAAAAAAACATATTTTTTCCTCAGTTTAGGCCGATGCGTATTCTACCTATTTTTAGTAAAAAAAATCGCAATAAGCGTTTATCGGTTGGTTTGCGAAAAATTTATAGCGTTTACAAAATAGGGGATAGTTTTATTGCATTTTTATAAAAAAAATATTTTTTTACTGCTAATGGCGGCGATCAGTGATTTTTTTCGTGACTGCGACATTATGGCGGACACTTCGGCCAATTTTGACACATTTTTGGGACAATTGTAATTTTCACAGCAAAAAATGCATTTAAAATGCATTGTTTACTGTGGAAATGACATTTGCAGTTTGGGAGTTAACCACAGGGGTCCCGCGGTGCCGGTAACGGAGCTTCGGACCGGGTCGCGTATATCGGCATTAGGCGGTCCTTAAGTGGTTAAAATCCTTGGAGCTGCAATGTGGATCAGTATTCTTAGTGCCATTTAAACAAAAACATTTTAGTTTTGCTCTGGCACTGAATAGGTTTGTATGTGTTTTTAACTGTGAATTATGATTTTAGTTTGATTCACCCCTGCTTGGTGTTTCACCAGCACCTAAACAGTCTTGTATCTTAGACTTGGCTAAAACAACTTCTCTTGACTACACGGGGTATATATAGTGGTTCTTGACTCTTCTCTTCTGCTTCTGTTACTTGTATAAATATAGCAGCCAGCTCCAGCCACTGATGGCAAATACTGTTACTGAAAGTTGATTTACCTAGAGAGATGACTGCTATATAAGGCTTTGTCTACATGCATATATAACAAGACAATAAGGTTCAGTCGTTTGAGTTCTGTGGGCGCTCTCAAACAAAGCAATAGCAATTGGAGGTGGACATGCTAGGCAGCAGGGAAACTTTGTCTACAAACTCTGGTCAGCCGCTTGGCACTGTTAACATGCTGGTACCATGTTAAATGCATAGAGGTGGACTCTTTCTGTAAACATGCTTCTAAATGTCGGATTGCAGCTGGATTAAAGTGATTGTAAAGTCTTTTTTTTTCTTTTTTTTATATATATATCTATATCAGACATGCTTGCCTCCTCTGTGCAGTGGTTTTGCACAGGGCAGCCCCAATCCCTTTCTCGGGTCCCTCTTCGCTGCTCCTGGCCTCTCCCACCTGTACAGTGCCACCACAGCAAGCAGATTGACATGGGGGCACCCGAGCTGGGCTGCAGCTCCGTGTTTCTATTCAGACATGGAGCTGCCGTTTTGGCCCCACCACCCCCTCCCACTGCTGCCTTAGGCCAAGGAGGAGTGGAAATCCCGGCAGAGGCAGGTCTTTCGTGGACATCGCTGGATCGAGAGAGGGCTCAGGTAAGAATTTGGGAGGGGGGGGGGTGCTGCTGCACACAATACTGTCATGTAATAGAGTGCATGAAGGTAAAAAACCTTGTGCCTTTAGAAATACTTTAGGAATAACGATTATGCAATTACCTGGCTAAGTTATTTTAGGACTTTCAGATGCAAGCCACCTGGTCCTGATGATTTGTTCACATTGTTTTTCGAGTCTTTTTAGAACACAGGCACACTTTTATGTGTTGCCAACAATACTGTCTTGTTTATTATGCCTCTCCTGTTCCATAGTAAAAACTGAAGATAAATTTATTTTAATATACCATCCTTTATGGGGCCAATATGCTCTGACTTCTTTTTTTTTTTTATTAAAAATATACCGGTAGTTACATTGAGGTTTTTTTTTTTGCTCTCCTTTTGCATCTCTCATTGTCGTTTGCTGCCATGATTGCGCATTTACATTTCTTATTGCAATCTTTGTCACTACGTGAATGTTAAGTGTCTCCTTGGCCTTATATTTTTTAAAGGACAGTTTTTTTTCTTAAAATGTGAATTTTTGCACTTAAATTTACCCACCCAGGTTTAGCCTTGTGTGTTTTTTTTATTTTTTTCCTTTTTAAAGATTTGTTGCCCATTGGAATACACTGGCTAATGCCATTACTTAAATGCTGTTAAAGCACTCCCACTTCTCCTGATTTTTGTTTCTAGAATATCTTCCAATTTAATATTGTGAAGTATGGAGCGCAGTTTGATTAAGTTTGCTCTCCTAAAATTTTATGTACTTGTCCTACCCTTATGTCTGCTTTTCCAGTGCTGTACAGTGAATGTAATTTGCTGTCTCCCATGTTATCCCTTACTTCCACTACCGATATCATCTTGGTTGTTTGTGATTAGTAAGCAATCTACTGTGGAGAGGCGACCCCAGGTCACGGTGTGTATTAGCACCTCTATGCATTTAACACCAACTAACTTAAAAGGGTTGCAAAGGTTTTTTTTTTTTTTCCACCTTAATGCATCCTATGCATTAAGGTGAAAAAACACCTGGATAATCACCGGCCCCTCAGCCCCACCCCCCGTTTTACTTACCTAAGCCAGTTCACCTGCTCGACACGTCCCTGCCGTCGTCCTCTCCACAGAGTCCCGGCTTTGATTGCATAGATTGATAGCAGCGCAGCCATTGGATCCCCGTTGCTGTCAATAAAATCCAATGACGCGGGCGCCGGGGCTGAGTCATACACTCAGCGTCTATGGACGCTGAGTGTATGATTTAGGCGCGCGTCTGCAAGGTAACCCCCTTGGGAGAGAGATTCCCAGAGGGGGTTATCTAATGCAAGAAGTCGTCGCCGATGGACCCCAAAAGAGGATGTTCAGGGCCACTCTGTGCAAAACAAACTGCACAGTGGAGTATTACATGTTTGTTTTTTAAAAAAAGGAGGGGGGAACCTTTTTAGTATGCCTTTTAACATGGTACCAGCAAGTTTATATTTAATTATTGTTGATCTTCTTTAGCAGTTGTTTGTTTGTGTATGCATTGCCAAACTAGTGTTTATGTTGCATATTAAGACACACTTTTTTTCCATTTCAAATGTGCCCATTAAATAAATTCACTCATCTGCTTTAATCGGAAGCCTGAAGTGCTTGATGATAAGATTTAACAATGAAACATCTTGTGCATTATTTATAATGTTATTGTCTATAAACATATGGCTAGTCATTAAGATTTTTTATATGTGAGAGTCTGTCATCTGTTTCTACTTTTTTGTTTAAACAAAGTTTCCTGGACACCGCTTGATGAACTAGTAATGCTCGCTGTCTAATTTTTTTTTTTTTTTTTTTTTTTTATAGTTGCTATAACCTTTTTCCTTTTTCCTCTTGCCTTTTCTGTTTGCATAAGTTAAGTTTTAAAGAAGTCCAGCCAACACTCGTTTGGCTTAACTTCTCCTGTGGATCACGGGAGTGCAGTTAGTTTTGCCCTTCTGTGACCTGTTTTCAGCATAGTGCGGGCTGAAGTCCACGCTCTGCTGACGTCACAGAAGTCGGTCCAGTTCCAAGTACTCACGTCCATGGAGTCGGGATCCGCCAGATCCCTGGAGCGTCACCTGGCTCAGCCTCTCAGTGAACCACTGAGCCGGCCGCCACCTCCACAACCTAGTGCTCGAGGAGGGAGAAGAGCAGAGAACTGTGACTGACAGTCTGCAGCTCTCTACTCACGGAGCTGTGAGAACCGAGTGATCAGCGGTGTTTAATTGCTCGGTTTTCAGTGTAAAGGCTCTGGGGGACAGATGCAGCATTGGGCCGATGCTGCATCCACCTAGTTCGGTATGAATCTTAAAACAAACGTTTTTTTTTTTTTTTTAATGGTTCTCATGTCCACAGATGTAGCTTCCCAACTCTTTAGAATTAAGGGATGATCAACATAGAAATGTATCACTAGATTTGAGAAATTATATTCTCGGGTATTTCTATTGCAACGTTGGACGTGCAGAATCAAACCATATCACAAAAGCCCAAAAATACCCCTGCTATGTGAACAGTGAGAAAATTACTCCCTTGGTCAGCTGCTGCTCCCAGGTTGCGATGGCTATTTGAACAATGATACCAACAGACAATTACACTGCTATCCTGTTTATATAAAATAGTGAAAGTAAATATTTATGGTTCAACAGTTCATGCATAAAAAAGTGCTTGGAGTCCACCAATATAGTGTGACAATGAATGAACACTCCATGGTCCCCCCTTTGTGCTCCCACACCAAATGTATAGCACTATTGGTGCTGGCACAAGCGTCACCCAAACATCCCACTCATATATCTATCCCATTACTCCAATATCCCTCAGCTGGTGCAGCATGGGTTTATTCTGTATACAAGTTGTTGAACAGTACCACTCTGTTTTTAAACCTCAGTTTTTAGGCAGGCATAAGAGATGGAAAGGGGAAAGCTACCATATTGTAGTAATAGGTATTATAACCAATGCACTTACATTTTAATGTAATACAAATGCATAAAAACCTGGAAGCGTCACTCCAGCGTGCACTCCACAGGCTGGAGGTGACATCAACGGAAGCCCTGCTCAAAATGTTTAATCTTGACTAATGGCTGTCCATTGTACACTGAGCTGCAGAGGTTAAGTACATTTACAAATAAAAAAAAATCTTAAAAGGCAGGTAAAGGCATCCATGCCTGAATGCAGAAACAATGGGTTTAAAATATGTACTAGAAGCCCATCTATGGAGAGCTGTACAAGAAGATCTGTACAGCCAAATCGAAAGTCAAGCTGCTGATTATTTCAGATCCTGGGCCAGTTAAAAAAAAAAAAAAAAAAAAAAAACCCAATTCAGCCAGAGCCATTTTTAAAATAAAAGTGCATGTTTTTAGCCTGAAGATTAAATGCCCCAAACAATGAACGCAAAGACCCTGAAAAATAAAATGGTAGTTGCAAGTTTTAATGTAATATATTAGCCCACATATTTATCAAATGCAAATTTTCAGTAAAAAGCTAATTTCAGTGCACACAAACACTGTATATTGCTTTATTTTTTTGCAAAATATAAAATATGAGATTGTATTGAGTAAATGGGTAAACAATTAGTTAAATAGCAACAAACTTTGGTACCCAAAATTGTCCAAAGGCTTCACTTTAAAAACCTTAATGGGTTCAGTTTAAAGTTAACCATGAGCAATAGCCCCAGAATTATTGCTCTCACTCCGACAATCATGCTGATATGTGATGTGTAATGCATTTATTGTTTTTGTGCGTAGGCGCAGCCACCACATGCTTTTTGTGTTGTGTGGGAGTCAAGGAAGCTCAGAAATGGCCACACTTAACCTGGAAGTGACTCTACATGTCGCTTCCATTTTTATTCACCAGAGGAAAGATCAGTGAATGACCGTTTTGTTGGTCTTCCTTGTGTGCCATTCACCAGCCCCTACCATGCTGGTGTCGGTTCGTAGGTAGGATGGTGGTTCTACCTTCAGTTGGCTGTGGAAATGATCTGGGGCTGCTTTACAGCACGCCAGAGTGCTTTCAACTGAAAGTCCATCACCTGCTGAAAACATTTTTTTGCAGATAAAAAAATTGAATTTATTGTTTTTTGTTGCAGGAATCTATAAAGAATTGCACCAGCAATCTGCAGATCTGTCAGTGTATCGGTTTGCTGGTACCTCGTACAAGGAAGCTCATACATTCTGACAGGAAGACTCCTTGAACTACGACCATGATAGTTCATAGGCTGCTTGACCTTTGAAGTTTTTCCATTCACAGAGCACCGTGAATGAGTGACATGGCGGGGCGGGCAGAGATTTTTATTTTTTGTCGGCTAGCTGGGCAAGAAGATTCACGTGGGATCAGGGGGTGCAGGGTCGGTCCATTTATAATGTGTTGCATGTTACACCCGAATTTGGGTGTAACATGTTATGAAAAGTCAACTTATCCTTTAGCCGCTTAAGGACCTGAAGGATTTGCTCCCTTAATGATCAGGCCTTTTTTTACGATACGGCACTGCGTCACTTTAACTGACAATTGCTTTGTTGTGTGATGCTCTACCCAAATAAAATAGATTTTTCCCACAAATAGAGCTTTCTTTTGGTGGTATTTGGTCACCTCTGCAGTTTTTATTTCTTCCGTTATAAACAAAAAGAGCTACAATTTTGGGGGAAAATTTTTTTTTTTTACTTTTTTTTTTTTTTTTTTTTTTTTTAATAAATATCCAAAAAAAAAATGTCTTCATCAGTTTAGGCCAATATGTATTCTACCTACTGATTACTGTATAAATGTCACTGGCAGTAGGGGGAGATCAAAGGATTGTGTTCCCTATGGAGGTGTTTCTAACTGTAGGGTACTGACTGGAGGAGGAGCGAGATCGCTGTTCCTGATCACTAGGAACAGCATATCTTTCTCTACTTTCATGTCTGAACAGGGATCTGTCTGTTTACATTGACAGGTCTCTATTCTTGCTCTCTGAGGAGCGATCGCAGGTCGCCAGTGTACATCGCAGCCGCCAGCCACGCGCATTAGCTCTGACGTTGTGCAGCGGGTTTCCCCTATCGTTTTTTTTTAAAGCAGCCGACGTACACCTACAGCGATTTGCGCAGCCGTGCCAACCTGCCGCTGGTCGGCAAGCGGTTAAACAGTGTACTAGTAAGTGGTAGCTGGTAGACCAGGACTTTAATAGGTAGTAAGTAAAACCTGTGCCCAGACTATGCAGAAAAGTAGTTTCATATTCTGAACCAGCTTTCAACTGACTTTAATAACGATCTTTACCCACCACTTTAGCTATAGGCATTGTGTAGAAGTTTGTCTTCAAAGTTCACTACGGAAGCACTAAAATCACCCCCCCCCCCCCCCCCCCACACACACACACACACACTACTTTGTCACACCAGAATCTTGAAAGTCTAAAGTCCACAACTTTAGAGTCTGTAGTTACAAGCCCCAGGGAGTCACTTGAAAATGCACCCGCAGTCCAATTGCCTTTGAGAACCCTAGCGTGGATTCCCACAGTTGTCTGCAAGAGGCAGCCCCATTGAAAGCCACCGGCTCCCGCAGACTGCCTTTGTCCAGGGCTGATCACTTGCGATTGTTACATGTGAGTGGGTGCAATTGGCTGCAGGAGTCAGCAGCCACCCATTGCTTTTAATGGGGCTGCCTCTTGCATCAAATTGCAGGATTTCCATGTGGGGTTCTCGCATGTAATCGGACCGGTGCATTCACAAGCGTCAATGTACCCTTAGAACTCTTCTACTGCTTTAGAATATGTGAATAATTTTAATCATAATATGTGCAAAGGTTCCATCACTTCAAATTGTAAAATAAGGTAAACCTTCTGTGCTACTTCAGCATCTAGTTGTATAAAGAAGGTGCTTTTTTTTTTGGTCAAATTCTCATGGTTGAAATTAAAATTGCTTACATATGCTCATAAGTGCACCTTTAATAAATCAGGCCCAGGTTCACCTAATCTGGTTTACCATCACTTGCAAATGTGCCCTTTCTCTTTCGTGGCATTTAGATTAAAGCTGAAATATTGCTCATGACAACCAGAATCAGTCATTTTTCAGCTGCCGTAATGAATATAATAACGGCACTATTGTCCTTGACCAGTGCATAATTTCCAACCTGAAAAAATCTGTATTCTTAAAATATTTTTAACTTTGTCATTTGTATTGATACGTTTTTTACATATATAAGCAAAGCATCAATTTTGTGTCACAGGTGTGATGATGCATGCACTTTTTTTTAAGCTATTCCTTCTAAAAGCAAAGCAGCTTGCAATGAGCCAATTTTTTATCCCATGTCACTACCCATGGTTCCAACACAGGACAATTATGTATGATTATGACGTCATAAATATTCCAGGGTGTCTTGTGGCAAAATGTATGAGTCACTCATGAACTGCTCCTTAGCGCTGCTTTAGCATTGCTAAATACATAAAATGCGTTGGATATTTGTAATGTACTTTTCTCACAAACTCAGACCTGATATTTCACATAAAAGAACACAGGATTTTGTTTTTCACTGGTAATAAAAGAAGAAAAGCTCACCACGCATAAAATTCTGTACTGCATGAATCTGGAAAACAATGCAAATGTAGGAGTGTTTTAATCGGATTTTCATCTGAAGGAGCCTTATGACATAAGTGGATAAAAAAACAACTGTACTGTATGTAGGGGCACAGCTGCCGTTCCCACCCAGTCTGTAATTCCCCTTTTGTTTTATTTTCTAGAATTGATTTTCTGTGCAACCATTACATTATTTTGGCTCAGTGTGGGAGTTAGAATTATAATCCAATCATCGATTTTGGCTAGAAGCAAAATGTGCTGGCTTTCAGGAAATGTATGTACGGTATGTTTTCCTGGTACTGCAGTCATGACAGCTGACAAGATTGCATTTAGAGTATAATTAAAGTTTTGTCAAGTTTCCGTAAGGTAACATACAGCGTATGTTAAGCTTGTTTACCACAGCAGAATATAAATTGGAACTATATTTCTTTGAAAAGTATATTTAAGTGAAACTGCGCTTAAAAGTTAAATATTTAATACCCTAACCACTTCAGCTCCGGTAAGTTTTACCTCCTCCATGACCAGGCCATTGTTTGCGATACAGCACTGCGTTATTTTAACTGACAATTGCATGGTCGTGCGATGTTGTACCCAAATAAAGATTTTCCCCACAGATAGCTTTTCTTTTGGTGGTATTTGATACCACCTCTGCGGTTTTCATAATTTGCGCTATAAACAAAAAAAAAACCGAATAAACGTTTACATTCTTCTATAAAACTAAAAAAATTAAAATCTAATTTCTTCATTGGGTTAGGCCAATATTATATTCTGCTACATATTTTTGTTAAAAAAAATCCCAATAAGCATATATTGGTTTGCGCAAAAGTTATTGCAACTACTAACTATGGGATAGAGTTATGGATTATAATTTTTTTTGCTGGACTGCGACATTGCGGCAGGCAAATCTGACATGAAGTGACCCTTATTGGGGACCAGTGACACCAATACAGTGATCGGTGCTAAAAATGCACTCCCTGTATAAATGGCTAATTGGCTACCGCTTCCTCCAACCACAGGAGGAGCGCGGCTCTAGCTGCACGCGCGCTCCAGAGCCAAAAAAGCAATCGCATACAGGTATGTGATTTTGCGCTAAAGGGTCCACCTGCTGCAGTATATGTACGTTGGGTGGTCCTTGGGTAGTTAAAGGATAAAAATAAGGGAGTTTTGGGACTTTAAAGCCGGGGATCACCCTATAAACATAAAATTAGGCATAGTAGCGCGAGCTACAGTATGCCTGTCTTGATTTTTTTTTAGCCCGGTACTCACAGTGCAATCGTAAATTGAAGATACCGACTCCCCGCGGGGAATGGGTGTTCCTATCCAGACGGAGGATGATTGACGGCCGGCTCTGGCACGTCACGCTTCTCCGGAAATAGCCGAAATAGGCTTGGCTCTTCACGGCGCCTGCACATAGTCTGTGCGCAGGCGCCGTGAAGAGCCGAGACCTACTCCGGCTGTCTTCGGGGAGCGTGCCAGAGCCGGCCGTCAATCATCCTCCGTCTGGATAGGAACGCCCATTCCCCGCGGGGAGTCGGAATCTTCAATGTACGATTGCACTGTGAGTACCGGGCTAAAAAAATCAAGACAGGCATACTGTAGCTCGCGCTACTATGCCTAATTTTATGCTAAAATGTTGCTATGGAGGGTGAACCACCGCTTTAAATGAGGCTGCAGACATGGTGTAGGTAAGTTGGGAAAAAGAGGTACATATTTATCAATAGAAAATGTAAAGCATATCACATACAGCAAAAATCACCTTAAGGAGACAACATCAGAGTATATATTGTTGTGCGCATGTAATACGGCATTGGAAATACAACAGTGCGCAATCCAGCGCCATAAGGTGATCAGTGTTAGTGGATGGGTACATTCATAATGAGTATTTATATATACAATGTCATATAGGCAGCCAAAGGCTAAAAAAATAAATACAATAAAAATAATCATTATATTGTTGTAACCAGTAAAACCAGAAAAAAGTTTCAATGTTGGCAGATTGGAGAGTAATTGCATCTGCGTCCCAGTTGCCCGACGCGTTTTGTGTATTTAAGACACTCATCAGGGGCTGATGTTTTGGGGTATCTATAAAGTGTATAGTAGAATATGGTTATTGAATAGGTGGTTAAAGGGGACAGTCTAGAAATAATTGTGCCCAAGCAGTACCCTGAAAATTAACTTTGTCTTGCATTTCCTGCAAGACAAATAAAAAATAGCCGTGCATGTACTGTGCCTTGAGCCTCATATCTATTTACAGTTTAAATCTAACCTTTGCCATTAGTTTTTATGAGATTTGAAAGACTTTGTGATGTCACTACAGTGCTGGGGTTTTTCCTTTCCTGGAAGGGAAGCTGTACCTGTACTTCTGTATCATTTATCCTGTAGACCTTACTTTCATCACCCCTCCTGCTGCTTAATACTCACCAGTCATCAGGGACGCAGCTTTGACATGAGGAAGCAAAGCAGTGTCCTATAACAAGATGGCTTCCTCCAGACATGCACAAACAAAACATGGTAAGTCAGTAATCGTGGGGTGGACAGCTGCAGGGAGTCCATTTGCAATACCAGTTAACTGCTACTCCTTTGCTTTCTGCAACTTTTTTTTTTGGGCAACCACATGCTGACCTCAGTGATCTACATTTTTGATTTAGAACATTATACCTTGAACTACAAATGCAGAGCATACTAGTAAAGGTGAAGTTATTAAAGGTATAGAGTGATGGTTACCCTTCATAGCAGGCATAGGCATACATTGAATGAGTCTATTTGGGGAATTCAAAAATACTGGGGTTTACTAAAGGCAAGCAGACTGTACAGTTGTGCTCTGCATGGGAATTTGCTCCAGAGCTTGGTAAATGAGGCAAAGCTTCACTTTGCAAACAATACTCAATCGCATGCACAGTCACAAAAGGGGGAAAAAAAACAAAAGTATTTTTGCTTACACATGATTGAATGAAGTCAACAGAACTTCCACTCATTTACTAAACTCTGGAGCAAATTCCCTTGCAGAGTGCAACTACATTTGCAAAGTGCACAGTCTATTTGCCTTTAGTAAATCAACTACACTATCTTACATGTGCCAGACATTGGATCCTAAAGATATGAAGTGCTCCCATGCCCATGTGTTATCAGTAACAGTGTGTGTGGAGTATACAATAAATCGACCAGAGTATATATATTATTACCTCATAGTAACTTATTTGCTATTTCCTAATTCTTTAAAAATTGCATTTAAATTAGTGCTCAAAATGCCAACATGCTAATAAACAAAAACAAAAAAAAAGCCTCTTAAGTGCCATTCAACACCTGTCATGAATATTATAATGGTACCACATGGTGCACACAGGAGTGGTAGCGGTGTGTCAAAAAGTAAGAAGCATGTCACTTTCTTGAGGCATCTATGATTGTCAGCTGCCTACATTGCTTTCAATGATGATGCTCTGTAGCCAAAGTTTTAACTGCACCTGTTGCATATATGGCGTGTTATTGAAGCATTTAGAAAGTGTTAGTTGGGTGCTGGAAGAGAGACGGTAGAGGTTCCTGTATCCCAAAATACCCTTGGAAATGAAGAACTAGGACAGAGCAGCTCCAGACACTTTGTACAAAGCAGCAACACCATTTGCTTCTGAGTGCAGGGAAAAGCATCAAGCCAGTCGACAATATAGCGAGGAGCAGAGGCATTGAGCATTATTGCTAGTGGCAAAGCTTTTTGTTTGTTAAAGCTGAGCTAAATCAAGTGTCAGAGATCCAACTATACAAATCACTCTTGTGGAGACTTCACAAAATGTCTGCTGTCACACCACAACCTAACCACATCAAAGCAGATCATTTTCTCCACATCATGTCCGCTTTAAGCACTTTCCACTAGAAAAGCAACATTTTCATTGGCATTCTTCAAAAACGCAACAGAAACACCTCATAAATGTTGTAGGTGTGTTAATGAGCATTGCTTCATTAAACACACATGTGAATGAACTATTGCCACCCTTTTTGTTCAATCTTTATTTTGTTGTACTACTGTTCCATTCCCTGTTTCATTGATATGACATTAACTTTCAGTGCAAATTATTTTCTGTTAGGCCTGTATTACCAAAAAGTTGGCTTTGCACCAGTTTGATCAAAGTGCAATCAGCTTTACTGCTCCAGTAAAGGCATGTTGCTGTATACCCAAAGAATCATTTCCTTTGCTACTTTCAGATTAATAAATATAAATCTTTTTGTGCATTAATGGTTAAAATTTGAAGTAAAAATGATAAATGTAGCAGTTTGAAAAAAGTTAGTTGTTTGGGAAATGTGTATTAAGGCAAAGAGACAGGCAAGGCAAAATATTTCTGCAAGTTGACGTCTTTAACTAAATGGCACAGGACAGTTATGAATGTCTGTTGATAGATACAAGTTTGAGCATTCTTGTCATTAATGGCTAGAGCAGCTGATATGGCCCTTTTTGACAAATATGCTTCAGGGATTTAACAGTGGAGCAAAACGCATAATGATATTTCCCTACCCAGCAGAAGTCAGATCTTTTAGGCTATATACAGCAACAGCAGGTTACGCTATATATGCATATTTATTAACAGTTAATGTCACACTGTTATTTATTATCTGATCGCGAACCTACACATTGACCATAAACTAGGATTCAATTATTTTAGTAAATCATACAAAATTAATAACCACCTGCCGACTGCTCACAGTATATATACTGCGAGCAGGCGGCAGGTACAGACTCAATCACATACATGTACGTGATGTCCTTCTTTCTCCTGGGTTTGGAGGCGCACGCACTGTCATTGGCTACCATACACGTTTGTCAGCAGGTTTCGACCAATGATTTTGGCCATGAACTTGCTGACTGTAGCCAATCACAGCACAGTCCTGTGTTTTGTTTATAAACCTAAACACAGGGTCTTGTTGGTTCTTCTCTTCCTAATTTTTTTTGGGCACAGGAAGAAATGGCAAGAACACTGTGGGTTTAACTTTATACTGTCCATACACGTCATGTTTTAGAGGCCCTAAAATGCCAGGATAGTTCAAACACCTCCCAAATGACCTTTTTTTGCAAAGTAGACACCCCAAGGTATTTATTGAGAGACATGGTGGATCTTTGGAAGATCTTATTTATTTGCCATACATTTTATTTTTTTAACACAAATGTTACTTTACTGAGATATTTCTGAGACACGTCATTGGTATGCGTGGCATTACACCCCAAAACACATTCTGCTACTTCTCCTGAGTATGGAAATACAACTTGTGTGAGTTTTTGGGAGCCTAGCTGCATATGGGGCCCAAAATCCAATGATCACCTTTAGGCTTTGTAACTTTTTGTTTCTGGACTACCTATTAGTTTTGGAGAACCTAAAATGCCAGGATAGTACAAAAAAAAACAAATGACCCATTTTTGGGAAGTACACTCCAAGGTAATTACTAAGAGGCATGGCGAGTATTTTGCAGATAATGTTTGCCACTTTTTTATAAAGAAATTTACTTTTTTTTAGTTTTTTTTTTTCTTGATTTTACTTTTCAAACCAAAGTACCTGCAGTTAGTTTGTGTGCAGCCAAAACTCTGCAGAAAAGACGTCCCTGGACACTGGTAGAGTGAAGAAATTATTTTTTTTTTTTACTGTGAATTTAACCCTTTTAATGTTTGCTAGCTTGTTCTCGCATGTTTAAGATTGCTACTTCTCCGCATTCATAATCGGCATCAAATATGGATTAATAAAAATATCTGCAGGAATTTTCCATTCTGCTTGTGGGCAGCGTGAAGCCCACAAGCAAATGCTTCCGGGAAGCGGTGAATGCTAATATCCCACAAGTAAAATCCCGCGAGATTTCGTCTTTCGGCGTTATTACTAGTCTCCTGGAAAGCATGACGCTGTGCTCCCAGGAGACATGGCGAAAGACTCCCAGCAAACACTCGTGCGCTCACAAAGCGAAGGGACACGCCCACTCCCGCGGGAGAGAGACCAGGAAGTGGCTGCATAGATCAATAGAATAAATGTATTTCAATGTTTTAAAAATGTTAAGATAGCAAAATGTTTATCTACATAAAAAGATCTTCTGGATATGCTATACTTCATATTTAGGGTGAACCTCTGCTTTAATTGCTTTGTCATTTCTGCACCAATGCAGAAATGACAAATTTGTAAATGTAATTGGTAAGTTACTGGTGTTTGTTTTTAGCATATTGATGGGGTGCATCCTCATTATTATTATTATTATTATAGTTCATTGTACAAAAGGGCTGCATGCATTGGGTCTAGATGACTGGTGCTTTTTGAGAGATTTGCAAGTGTACTCAGGATTATTCCTTGGAATTGCAAATGAAACGTTGCATGTTTCCTACAGACAGCAATACTGGCTTTCGTTTACTCTGTTTACTTCACCTGAGTGCCAATTATGCAAATGACATAACTTTTATTCACTCTCGACTGCCAGAAATTTTTGTGCACCACTACTTGCATTGGTCTGTATTATTGAAATTTACCATTCTATATTTAACAGCAACAACGTACTGTCTACCGGTTAACCCTAGTGAAGGCATGGAATGTGGATGAGCTAAAAGCATATGCAGATCTAGTCACCATCGGCAAACCTGACTTTATTGAGGTCAAGGTAAGTTATTTTGTTCACACACGCACACTCTTTCACTGTTCTCCATACTGTTTACATGCAACTCGTAATATAAAAAAGTTATAACTACTAACACCCCTTTATTGATAATAAAATATGGGTCTGCTTTGGAGATTTATTATATAAATTTGATGTTTAACCAGTTCCTGTCGGCCCCAAGTTTATATGTGGTGGCAAGATGGGTGGGTCTTAACACCATGCCAATGTGTCCATGGGAAAAAGTTCTTCTGTACTAAGAGTGCACTCACTTCCCGCTACCAGCTTGTAAAAATAAATCCCAGTCCTTATTTACGATCGGAAGCTTCCGATCATGTGACCAGTGTGGCAGTCACTCATGGAGGTCACATGATTGGGAAGCCTTCATTTCATCACACGCCTTCAACTACAGGGCTTGAGTAAGTATCAAAGGACTACAGTGTCAATGTCGCCACACTTGTGCTCCATTGAGTTGTGTAGTCCCTCTGTCTTGGTGGCAGATGGGACTTGTAGTGTTTTTTCATTTACAACTCGGGACATCCTCGGCTTTGTGCGGTGATATCTGAATGATGCCTGCAGCTACAGGCATCGTTCAGATATCGCCGTCTTCAGCCGCCGATTCTGTGCACAATAAGAATGATCGAAGCGGCGGTTCCGCCGCTTGATCGTTCTTGTAGGCAGCGGGAGTGGACATCCCCTCCTGCCGCCATCCGGTGCTTCTCCAGAGAGAGACCCCACATTTCTCCATAAAGAGTACCTGTCACACTGATTCCTATTACAAGGGATGTTTACATTCCTTGTAATAGGAATAAAAGTGATCAAAAAAAAAAGTGTAAAAAAAAAAAAAAATGAAGTAAAATAAAAATAAAATTAATATTTTTTTGATAAAACGCCCCTGTCCCCGTTGGCTCGCGCGCAGAAGCGAACACGCATGCAAGCCCCGCCCACATATGTAAACACCGTTCAAACCCCACATGTGAGGTATCATCGCATACGTTTAAGCGTGTGCAACAATTCTAGCACTATGGAGATTTTTAAGTACCGAAGTTTGGCGCCATTCCATCAGTGTGCGCAATTTTAAAGCGTGACATGTTGGGTATCTATTTACTCGGCGTAACATCATCTTTCACATTATACAAAATAATTGGGCTAACTTTACTGTTTTGTTTTTTTAGTTCATGAAACTGTATTTTTTCGCAAAAAAAAAGGCGTTTGAAAAATTATTGCGCAAATACCGTGCGAGGGAAAAAAAGTTGCAATGACCGCCATTTTATTCCCTATGGTGTCTGCTAAAAAAAATATATATATAGTGTTTGGGGGTTCTGATTAATTTTCTAGCAAAACAATTTAGATTTTTACATGGAGAGAAGTGCCAAAATAGGCCCGGTTGTAAAGTGGTTAATAAATGACATGGCTGTTAGGGTGCACCCATACGCAGTCCGTTCAAAATTGACAGGAGCCTAAATATGAGCGTAACTTGAAAGATGGAGCTTCTGTTTAACCACTTAACACCCGCCTGCCGTCATTTGACGGCGGGCAGAATGCTCTATTGTTCTGACAGGATGTCATATGACGTCCTGTCATTTAAAGCCTCTAGGGCGCGCGCCGCCGCTCGCGCACCCGACGCGTCAATGGGAACACATTGCGCGTGCCGGGCACCCGCGATTTCCCAGTAACTGAGCAGGGACGTGGAGCTTTGTGTGTAAACACAGAGCTCCAAGTCCTGTCAGGGAGAGAGGAGACCGATCTGTGTCCCTTGTACATAGGGACACAGATCGGTCACCTCCCCCAGTCACTCCCCTCCCCCTACAGTTAGAACACACCCAGGATACACATTTAACCCCTTCCCGCCCCCTAGTGGTTAACCCCTTCCCTGCCAGTCACATTTATACAGTAATCAATGCATATTTATAGCACTGTTCACTGTATAAATGTGAATGGTCCCAAAAATGTGTCAGTGTCCGATGTGTTCGCTATGTCGCAGTCCTGAAAAAAACGCAGATCGCCGCCATTCCTAGTAAAAAATAAATCATTATGTCCCCTATTTTTTGTAGGCAATATAACTTTTGCGCAAACCAGGTTATTGCGTTTTTTTTTTTACCAGAAATATGTAGAATACATATCGGCCTAAACTGAAACAAATATATATATATTTTTTTTTAAAAATGGGATATTTATTATAGCAAAAAGTAAAAAAATGCGCACTTTTTTTGTTTATAGCCCAAAAAATAAAAACCGCACAGGCGATCAAATGCCACCAAAAGAAAGCTCTATTTGTGGGGGAAAAAAAGACGTAAATTTTGTTTGGGAGCCATGTCGCACGACCGCGCAATTGTCAGTTAAAGCGACGCAGTGCCGGAAGCTAAAATCTCGTCTGGGCAGGAAGGGGGTCTATGTGCACAGTAGGCAAGTGGTTAAATATTTAAAATGTTTTTTATTAGGATTTAGAGGAAAAATATGGATCACATTTTGAGAACCATTTATTCAGAAATCAACCCCTTTATGCCTAAGCCTTTTCTGACATGTGTTGCTTACAAGTTAACCACTTCAGCCCCGGAAGATTTTACCCCGTTCCTGACCAGAGCACCTTTTACAATTTGGCAGTATCTCCATAACATTTTAGTATAAATGATACTTTGATTTTGTACATGAAAAACAAAGCTGCTCTGCTTATAGGATAGGTCATTATACTTGAAGAAAGTTAATGTTATGTTAATCCCATAGCAAAGACTGTGAAGCATAAATGGACAAACTACAGATTTTTTTTCACTCTGCCAAATGCATTAGGAAGTCTATTGCAGACTCTTGAATAAAACATGGATAACCTAATGCCTATTTTTCTTTTCCATGGACAGGGCTGTCGGAGGAAATTTAAAAAGAAACAAAGAATTCCACCTTGCCGGTGTTGATTTTCAGATTTACAGATTTTCCTTACCTTGTACTAGTATAGCTTAAAAATACTTTTTCTGGATATGCAGTCCTCATTAATGTAACCAATCCAGTGTGTTCTGTTCACATCAACACTGTGCCAAGATGGCAAAGAGAATTTCAAATATATTTAACTGTGGACTTTGCTGACTGAATGCCAGCACTTGTAGAAAAGAACAGATTGTAGATTAGGTTTGCAGGATTCAAGGACAGCATTCTATACTGATTCAAGCCGTTATTCTGTAAAAGAAGCATGCAAACTTCTACAATTATATAAACATTTGTCATGCACATAGTTAGCTTGCTGCCCAAACTACTGCTCCATCGTTTTCACACTTTTTTACTTCATTTTCTGAAGCTATTCACTTTTTAAAATAGTAATGTTTTAAAAGCAACCGAGATGAAAACAATATTCATACCAGGGATGGATTCAGAGTCTAGTCTCGGGAGGAGCACTGCCAGAAAATGTTTTTTTTTGGGGGGCAATTTATCGGGGAAATGGCTGGTGTTTGCGCTTCAATCATCCTGGCACCATGGTTGATTTGGTGTTGGGATGATTGAAGAGCATTATTTCTTTTTTTTTTTTTTAACATTCCAAAGTTTATTAATGTTCCAGTCAAGAACAAAATATGCAGGTACAAACAAAAGCAGTTCAGCATGATAATGACAATCATACACAGCGATCTTATTAACGCTTTTGTGTGTATTTTCCACTACCATACCATAGAGTAAGGCTAAACATTCTTGCCAATTAGAAAAGGCAGGGCAAGGGGAAGAGGGGGGGGATGGGAGAGCGGGTCAGATGAAAGAAGAAGTAGGGGAAATAAGAATGGTGTAGCACAGAAATTGGCTAGGCCAGTGTACTATCTCAGAGCTAAACCTTAACACTTGGTCAGTGATACATCATTATTCAGCCAGTGCCCATAAGTGCCTCATAGGCCTTAGAGAAGCGAAACTCGAACCAGGGTGACCATGTCTCGTGGAACTTATCCACATTGTCTGAGGCCTGTGTAAGGGTGTCTTCCATGTCTCGGATCTCCGAAACCCTTTCCAGCCACTGTGTGATCGTGGGGACCTTAGTGGTCTTCCAAAAGATTGGAATTAGGGCCTTTGCTGCGTTTAACATGTGCTTCGTCAGGGAGTTCTTATATCTCTTTAATGAGAAGGAGGAGATGTGGAGCAGGCAGCACGCTGCGTCCAGTACTAAGCTGGTCTCCGTGATTTGTTTAATGAGGTCCTTGACCTGTTGCCAAAAGTTGGCTAGGCGAGGACATTGCCACCAAATGTGTAACAACGTGCCCACTCCCTCTCCACACCTCCAACATTTATCAGACGTCTGAGGATACCAGGAACTCAATTTAGCTGGTGTGACATACCAATCTGTAAGCAACTTATAAGCTGTTTCCTGTGTTTTTGTGCTTATAGAGCACTTGTGTGCTAAAACACAAGCGCTCCGCCATTGTCTTTCTGAGATGTTCTTCCCAAGAGCTTTGGACCAGCCCTTTTGGAACCTATCTTCAGTTGAGGTAGAGGGTTCTTGCAACCACTTATAAATGACAGATGTCGTTTTCTGCAGGAGATCACCTTTGTTACAGACCTCTTCTAGGTCAGTCAACTGTCTGGCAAAGTGTTGTTTGTTCCCTTTGTCACCGGTATTATTATTATTATTATACAGGATTTATATAGCGCCAACAGTTTGCGCAGCGCTTTACATCAAGGAAGACAGTATAACTACGTACTTGTAGATACGTCCAGAGCTGGAGGGAGGGGCGGTCAAGGATGTGTTTGAGCGTCTGATATTCCACACATGTTCCCCCCCGGAAGCATTCCCCGGCCGTAAGTGTCTTATTGGAGGATGGGTGACGTAGTGTCCGTGACCCTAGTCCTGGCTGAAAGTCTGGGTTATCTGAAAGTGGTGTTAAAGGGCCCTTCACTGAGGAGATAGATGAACATTTGGTCCCCAACGTAAAAACTGTCAGGGTATTTGCCTGTAGGGGTTGATGAAGCAATAAGTGTGGTTTTCTCAGGCCTGGGTTCCAGGGGGAGAAAAGGAGCGGGAAGGGGCTTAGGTCCTCCTCCAGGGTCACCCAGTCCTTCATCTCTCTGTGGCAATGCCAATCTACGACCCTCGTCACATGTGCAGCTATATAGTATTTCCTGAAATCAGGAAGCCCCATTCCCCCATCCTCCTTTGGTCTGGTCAGGAGGGCAAATTTAATCCTTGCCCGCTTGTGAGACCAGAGAAAGGCCAGAAGCGCGGTTTGGAGCTTTTTAAAAAACCTATTAGGCAGGACTATGGGCAGGGCTCTCAACAGATATAAGAGTCTGGGTAGCATCACCATCTTGATGATGGCCGCTCTCCCGAACCAGGAGAAATATCCCGCGTTCCAAAGTTTCAAATTGTCCTCAATTCTACGCAGCAATGGCGCAAAGTTAGCATCATAGAGTGACGTCAGGGACGGGGTCAACCAAATTCCTAAGTACTTCAGGGCCTTACTTTCCCATCTAAACGGACAGTTGGATTGTGTCCTGGTGAGGGTCGGGGCAGGTAGTGTGAGATTCATTGCTTCCGACTTGGTCAAGTTTATCTTGAGATTGGTGAGATAGCCATAGTGGCTGAAAGCCTTCAAAAGATTTGGGATAGTAATATGCGAGCCTGTCACAAAGAATAAGAGGTCATCCGCATAAGCCGCCGTTTTGTACATCCTACCGCGAACCGAGATCCCCTGTATTGAGTTGTCTTTATTAACCGTACGGATAAACGGTTCCAGGGAAAGGATAAACAGTAGAGGGGAAAGGGGGCACCCCTGGCGTGTCCCATTTTGAATTTCTATCACGTCGGACAGTGACCCATTAATTTTGACCCTAGCAGAAGGGTGGTGGTATAGCGAGGTGATCCACGCCATCATACGTGAGCTAAGGCCTATGTGAGTGCAAGTCGCGAACATAAAGTCCCACGACACTCGGTCGAAAGCCTTCTCCGCGTCCGTAGACAGGAGAAGACTCTCGACTTGTTGGGTACGCGCTGCCTGCATGAGCAAGAGGGCTTTAATGATATTATCCTTTGCCTCCCTCCCTGGCACAAAGCCCGCCTGCTCCGGACCAATCACCCCAGGTAGATGCGGCCTCAATCTGTTGGCCAATATTTTCGCCAGCAGCTTCAGGTCTATGTTCAGGAGGGAAATAGGTCTATAGCTTGCACATGTTTCGGGATCCTTATCTGCTTTCGGGATAACCGTGATGTGTGCAGCGTGGAAGTCTCGCGGGAGGGGCCTAGGGTTCGTCAATGAGTTGAAGGCTTTCTGCAAGGGACCTGTCAATATGTCACCGAATGTCTTGTAGTAAATTGAACTGAAGCCATCTGGCCCCGGACTTTTTCCGGGTTTCAAGGCCTTAATGGCACAATGAATTTCCTGTTGCGAAATCTGTTCTTCTAGGGCAGAGATGGCTTCAGTCGACAGTTTGGGTAGGCCACTCTGATTCAAGTAGTCCAGGATGGCCTGATTCCTATTCCCCTCCAACCCAGGCGGTCTGTGTTGCAACTGTAGGTTGTAAAGTGCAGAATAGTATTTATGGAAATGTGCCGCAATGTCTTCCGTTTTAACATCCAGTACGCCTGAATCATTCCTGATCCCAGAAATGTGGGTGGAGGAATGGGGGTCACGCAGGGCCCTCGCCAACAGCTTACCCGACTTGTCTCCCGCCTCATAATATATTTTTTTCTTAAAGAATAGGAAACGTTTTGTCTTAGTAGCAAGGACATTTTGTAGCTTTTTCCTGGCTTCCAGGAGGTCTGCAGCCGTTTGTACAGACAAGGACTGTTTGTGTTTGGTCTCTAGAAGGAAGATTGTGTTCAATAGCTTGGTGATTTCAGCCTCCTGCAGTCTCTTACGCCTGGCCCCCATGCGTATCAGGTCCCCCCTGAGCGTACATTTATGAGCACCCCAGACCATCATAGGGTCTGCTTGCTCAGACTCATTCTGCTTGAAAAAATTCACCAAACTTTCGGTTATTTGAGGTAACAGAGTTGGGTCCGTTAAAAGCGATGCGTTCAGTCTCCAGGAGGCTGAATGGGTCGTGGGAGAGGACTCCACTATCGTTAAGGACGTAGGTGCATGGTCTGATATGGTCTGTAGACCTATTTTGGCCCCAGTCACTCTAGTTAGGTCTCTTTGTGAAATGTACAGGTGGTCAATACGGGAATATCGATTGTGGGGGGCGGAATGGAACGTGAAGTCCCTCTCTGATGGGTGAAGAAATCTCCATGCATCCACCAGTTGCAGGGACTGCAAGAGTGTCTTGATTCTTTTAAGGATTTTGTAGGATATACATGTTTTACCTGTCGAGGTGTCCACCAGAGGGTTCAATGGGACATTAAAGTCTCCCCCTAGTATCAGGCATCCGGACGTAAATCCTGATAAGGCCCGAATCATACGTCTGCAGAAATTTGCGTGTGCTGTATTGGGGAAGTAGACGTTTGCCAGCGTGATTGGAGAGCCAGCATAACTACCCTTGACAAATACATATCGGCCTTCGGGGTCGGTCATCCTGTCAGTTAATTGGAAGGGTGCATTTTTGCTTATCAAGATGGACACCCCCTTAGATTTTGCCAAGTCATTAGTCGCGTGTAGGGCTGTCGGGAAGTGTACGTTAGTCAATTTCGGTACCTTGTTGGTCTGAAAGTGAGTCTCCTGCAGGAAAGCGAAATGTGAATTACCTTTCTTGAGTTCCCTAAGAAGCGTGGTTCGCTTCTCCGGTATGTTCAGCCCCTGGACGTTGTGTGAGATGACCGTAGGGCCCTGACCCAGCGATGAGTACGCCATCTGAGGCGTTCCCTGGTATTCCAGCTGACTGGATCTAAAAATGAAGTAACAGGTTAGATGGGTCACTTGTGTGATGATATACCAATTTGCTCGTCACTGAGATCCCCTATAGAATGTGTGGAGACAGAAAGGAGAGAAAAAATAGAAAAAGGTGTGAATAAAAGGAAAAAGGGAGAAGGGGGGAGGGGTATAGGAGAGTGCACAATTAACACTACGGGATGTGGCAAGCACCCCGAAGTCGTAAGTAGTGGGCTCGCAAGCGTAAGAACCCTCGCGAAACCCACTCTGCGAGGTCGTGGTGTGACTGCGCGACAACAACGGACGCAAACGTCCTTCTTTCACTTCTGAAGAGATGACCCAGGGCCCCGTATCACCTTCAGTGACCAGCACCCTGCGACAATCTCCACCACCAACAAAGGGGTGGTACAGCGGTATAGCAACAAAAATAACAGAACAAGAAAACAAAACTTTCTTCCACAGCACAGGTGAGAAGAAAGGAAACCCGGCATATTAAAAGGCTTCATGTCCAGTCTTCTCGTGTGAGCAGCACACGGACTGGAATTATAATGTAGAAACCCTGTAAAAGCAGATGGTTAATGGGCAAAAATAACAATATTAGCCATTGTCTTTCTGGTGGAGTAAGATAAACAAAAGGGGAAAGCAACCGTCCCCTCAAAAACAAAAAACGTAAAGGGCTCATAGGCAGTGAGCACATTCGTTCCAGGTGTCCCCCTGAATTAAGCAGTCTTGTATCAATTCCTGTGGGCCAGCATCAGTATACATCTCTACCTCCGCATCAGGCTGATAGAGTAATGTTGTAATGTATGTCCACCCAGCCGGGTGAGAAAGGCCCCCTCTTGACCCAGGAGACACGCTGAGACTACTTTCTACATTACCATTCGACGTATATCTTTGAAAGCAGAGTCCCCGCCATCTCTCAGCCGTATATCACATAGTGAATGTCAAGATCTTGTATGGGCAGTTGATGGTGTTATGCGGCCTCATAGTCTGTAGAGAAGAGCACTTGTAAGCGCGAGGTAGACTAACACGGTCCTTTGGACTATCCTACGTGTGCGTGTTAGAACTGCACGTCCTGGGTTGAAGCTGGAGATACTTGGAAAAAATAACGGTAATAAATAAAAAAAAAAAAAAAAGGGAAACAAAAAAGAAGGGTGGGACAACCCGAAGTGAATTTTGAAACCGCCAGTGAGAGATGTACTCCGTCTAGTCTTCCTCTTGGGCCCTGGCGGGGCCTTGCCTGGGCCCAGGCGTGCCATTCTGTGAACCGAAGCCTCGGTTCGGCTTAGAGCGTTTGGGAAGCCTCTTCTCCGGTGTAGAGAGCGGGGAGCGGCACGGACCTCCGTCCATCCTGGGGAGGGCAAATTCCTGGTACCACTCCGGGACCGCGACGGGGTTTATGTCCAGGGCCTCAAAGAACTCAGGGAGGTCTGCAGGGGTGCGCAGTATATGTTGCCTGCCCGCTTTCGTAACCGCCAATGCGAACGGGAAGCGCCACGAGTAGGTTAGCTCCCTCTCCCTCAGCACCTCCAGCAATGGTCGCAGCGCCCTGCGGTTCCGGAGAGTGATTTGGGATAGGTCGTGAAACAGCATGATAGTCTCTCCATTAAACACCACACTGTCACTTCTCCTGGCTTTATTCATGATTTCTTCTTTCAGTGGATAGTTCTGCAGGCAACAGATTATGTCACGTGGAGGAGCTGTGTCGGGTCCTCTAGGCCTCAGGGCTCTGTGAGCCCGATCAAAATCAATGGCCGCATCCTCCTGCCTCTCCAGGAGACTGTTGAACACTCTTCTCAGGGCTGGAATAATCTGTGCGTTCTCCACTGACTCGGGGATCCCCCTCACCCTAATGTTTGCCCTTCTCCCCCTATTATCCAAGTCCTCCAAATGACGGTTTATGTCGATGAGGTGGGAGGAATGGGAAACCACAGCACTCTCCAGCCTGTGGAGCCTCTTATCCCTGTGTTTTCCAACCGCTTCCACGGCCGTGAGCTTCTCTGTGAGGACAAGCAGATTGGATTTTAAGTCCGTGATCGCTGCAGAAAATGTGGTTTTAATGTCCGCTGCAAACCCAGTCATGTCAGCGTATGTCAGGGGGTGGTTCGGGTGTCTATGCCCCCTACCTGAGTCCTCCGCCACAGAGAGAGAGTCCTCACTGGATTCCTCGTCTTCTCGCTGCTGGCGCGCCATCTTGTTCCCCGCCATGCTGCCGCCGGAGATCGCGTTGTTTTTAAAGAGGTCTGTGATGTTTCGGGTCGACACCGCTACTGTGCTGCGTTTGGAGCGGGTCTGCGGGGTGTGGAACAGCTTTTTGCCCATTTCTGGCTCGGTTTAGGCAGGGTTTCAGGCTGAGAGCCGGGTTTCCTCACAGAGCCTCTCTAGTGTGCGTCCGTCGCCATCAAGCGCCAAGCCACGCCCCCCGCATTATTTCTATTAATACATTGTTATATAAAATAGTTCAACTTGCCATAATGCAGAATCAGTGGGAGCCCCGAATGTGTCAATTGTCACCGTCACCTGCCACCAGATGCGGATTGTCACTTGCCACATCACCTGCCACACGTTGCAGATTGTCACTTGCCATGTCGCCTGCCACCCGTTGCGGATAGTGACCACATCACCTGCCACATGTTGCAGATTGTCACTTGCCATGTCGCCTGCCACCCGTTGCGGATTGTGACCTGCCACCCATTGCGGTTTGTGATCTGCCACCCGTTGCGGTTTGTGATCTGCCACCCGTTGCGGTTTGTGATCTGCCACCCGTTGCGGATTGTGGCCTGCCACCCGTTGCGGATTGTGACCTGCCACCTGTTGCGGATTGTCACTTTCCTGTGTCCCAGAGTCAGGCAGCAGAGAGATGTCATCTCTCTGCTTCCTATGGCTGCCTGCACAGTGAGGGCAGAACTGCACTACAGGGAGGGCCCAAGGCAGTGAGAGATGTCATATCTCTCTGCTACCCCAACCACTGGCTCCCTGATTGGTCAGCCATCACTCACCCACGAGCTGCCCAGCTGTTCGCTTGCTCTCTCACCTACCGAGCCGCCTGACAGCCCGGGAAGCCGTCCGCTCTCTCATCCGCAGAGCCGCCTGCTCTCTCTCATCCGCAGAGCCGCCAGCTCTCACTCGCATTCTGGGGGGGGTCTGCCCCGATTCATACTAAGTGAAGCCAATTTTCATATGGGTACAGTTATTTACAAATATTAATCCAATAATGAACAGTTAAGCCTGGTACACACTAGCAGTTTTTCTTTTATTCAACCCAGCAGACTGAAAGGGAAAAAAAACAGGAGCTCGGGAGAAGTCGCTGTACTAGCTATCTGATGTTAGTACAGGGATCTCTCCACCGACGACTTATGTTCTGACAGAGGGATGCCCCCTATCAGAACTCACCAGTGAGTGCTATCAGCCATTGGCTGAGCGAACTGGTCGGATACCGATTGGCAGACCTTTTTTCTCTTTCATTCATGGACATAGTGCGGTCCCACCGACTATATCCCCTCAGCCTGCACCAAGCGATTCAGTTTTTTCTGCCTAGTCTAAGGAGAAGACATGGCTCTCTTCAGGCCCATGGCTTAGAGACTTTTAGTTTGGATTTTTTATTTATTTATATTCACTACCTTGTGCAGACATCAATATGCTTAAATAGCACATTGTTTGTAAATATACACAAAGAATATCCCATTATTATTGTCACTTCTTGGCCTCTAGTGTTCTCTAGATGCTATAACTTTTTTACATAGTATTTGTTTGTTTTGGTTTTGATTGCTTATTTTATTTTATTTTTTTATTGTATCTTACAGGGTGTGACGTACTGTGGTGATAGTTCAGCTAGCAATTTAACAATGGCAAATGTGCCTTGGCATGAAGAAGTCATTCACTTTGTACAGGAGATGACAGACATGCTTCCAGATTATGAAGTTTCATGTGAACATGAGCATTCAAATTGTATGCTGCTTTCTCATAAAAAGGTAATATTTAGTGTTTTGGGTACCCCCCCTTTTTTTTTTCTCTCTCACTATTCAATTGTATGTTGTTGTAAATATGGTTTTCATATTTTTTTTTTTTTGTATTTTATTTGGAGATATATTCTTCCCCCCTCAATTCTATTTCTATTAGAACTCGTCAGGAGAGAAATATGGGAGCTGCCATTGTTGACTTTTTTTTTTTTGTACAGTTGCTCAAAACATTGAATCAAAAGAAACAATAACCATTCTATTGCATGGAACTTCAACAGGAAATTATAGCAGTTCCCATATTTTCCTTCTGATGGGTTCATTTAAAAATTGGTGTAAACAGAAACAGCAGAGGGCAAAGGGCAACCAGCATTGCCTGCAGGATTACTGCTACTCCTCTTTGCCCTACTTCTGACTTGCTATACGTTTTACTGCACTGTCTTTCTGTGCGAAGAAAGTCATCTTGGTAGAGGAAGAAACCGCTATGATTACATCCGCTGAAGAGTGAAATGGAAAGGTAATTTGTAATTAAAAATGCAAAATGGTTTGTGTGGTAAATGTTATATTTTTTTAATGAATGTGGAGTTTTCCTTTAAGTGGGATATATGCAGGGGCGGACTGACCATTCGGAAACTCGGGCACTGCCCGAGGGCCCCATGCCACTAGGGGGCCCCATCAGGGTTACCACCCTCAGTAAAGCCAGGGATAGTATGTAAAAATCTGTTTAAAAAAAATCCCAAGATTAAAGCTGCCCCGCCTCTCCAGTACCTTTTTAGTGTGTGTATTCTGTGTGTATGTATACTGTGTGGCCCCATAATCTATTGCCGGGGGCCCCATAATCTCCTATTGCCCGGGGCCCCATGAGTTGTCAGTCCGCTCCTGGATATATGTGTTTTCCACCAAAGCAATACATTTTTCCTTCCCCTTGAAATTGTCTAAATGTCTGAAAAAAAGGGGTTTTAGATCCCTGGTGCTCAAAATGTGGCCCACAGACTTCCTGGCACATGTTAATGAAAAAATTCTGTTCCCGCTTTGCAGCATGGTAAATATCAACAATAACCGGTCCTGATCACAACCAAGTGAAGGAGAAAAATTACTTATTTACAACTTTTCTTTTTCTTAAGTAAAAAATCAACCCAGTAGTGATTAAATACCACCAACATTTTTTTTATGTTTCTAGAAGTAAATATCTTAAAAGCCGAATTTTTGTATCCCAGGTAGTTTTTTTTTTTAATGTATCAACCTCTGATAACTTGAAGTTTTTGCCATTAAAGTTATAGGAAGTAATTAAATGTTTTTTTCTGTAAAACAAACCTCCATTGATACATCCTCAGGTGGCTGCTTTGCAATTTCTGCTGGTCTCCATAAGCATGATGCTTAATGGGCAGTATTGCTATACAAAGCAGTATTTTAGTGTTGGGTTTATAGGCTTGCAGACTCTTGCAGTGGTACAAGCAGAACTCTGGTCACAATTCAGCTGGTAAAACCCGCTCCATTTGTATTACATTTGATCAGCCCTTTGTCTGCACTACATTTTATTACTTAGATCGCACTGTTTCAATATCTGTTTGTGCTAATATAAGTAATTAAAGCTGCAGAAGGTTTTTTTTTTTTTACCTTCATGCATTCTCTCGATCCATCGATGTCCAGGAGAGCCTTGCCTCTCTGGAGACCTGCACTCCTGATTAGCTTTTGGCAGCAGTGGGAGCCATTGGCTCTAGCTACTGTCAATCACAGCCAGTAAACCAATAAGGAGACTGAGGGGGTAGGGGCTGAGCCATGGCTCCATGTGTGAATGGGCACACAGCCGTGGGTCAAGAGTGCGTCTGCTTGGGTGCCCCTATAGCAAGCTGCTTGCTGTGGGGGTCACCCATCAGGAGGAAGGAGCCAGAGGCGTTGGCGAGGGCCCAGAGAAGAGGAGGATCTGGGCTGCTCTATGCAAAACCTCTGCACAGAGCAGGTATGTATAACATATTTGTTATTTAAAAAAAAAAAAAAAAAATGACTTTAGCATCGCTTTAAGAGTTTTTTTTTTTGTTTGTTGAAGTGCTTTATGCTTGTAAATATGATTAAACAAACTGGCCAGTGTGAATTTTTTTCATGAATGATCTCACTACTGCCCGAGCATCATAAAGCACTTCAAAGAAGCCACTACACATTACTGCTGTCCTACACAGGACATGAACTTGCCTCCTAAGACTACTTTGGAATCCAGAAGATTCTGGTCCATCTGGTCCGCCTGAAATCTCTGATCAGCACCCAGGGCCGTCGAATCCGTTCTCCGACTCGCCGATCGCATCGGTGAGTCGGGAGAAGCAACGGCAGGAAGGGAGGACGTCCCCTTTCGCCGCCCGTAAGAACGATCAAGAGGCGAAACAGCCGCTATGATCATTCTTGTGGTGTAGGGAATCGCCGGCTGAAAAAAACGTCAATATCTGAATGATGCCTGTAACTGCAGGCATCCATTCAGATATACCACCACATCATATGACGTCCTCTGGGCACCAAGTGGTTAAGCTCTGTCTAGAACCAAGTTACCAAGCCAAGTAACCTTGTATAAAAAACAAAACCCTCTATAGTGTATTGCCAGGATAATCTGCGTGACTTCATTATAAGGTATTGTACTTACAGCAGGAGCAAAGTATCTTGCCGTATCAAACAATATTAACATTGAGCACAGAGGTACACATACATAATGTGTTACCCATAAAAAAAAAGTAAAGTGCCCAAGACATAATGTGCATTCTGCATTGTTATTTCGTTTTTTTGCTCCATTACCAAACAATTTTTATTTGCACAGCTGTTGACTTAATTTGTCCATTAATTACATGCATAATTGAAATGATTGATGGCTTGTTTGGATCTTTTTTTGTTTCCAGCCTAGGAAAACAGTCGGGAACAAATTAAATGGGGCCAAGTTGCATTAAAGGATACCTAGTATAACCTGTTACATTTATGTATTCTAAGTAATGTGTCGGTGTTGCATTTCTATATATTTTTTACCCCTCAAATCGATCAGTGCTCTCTCCTGATCTTGCATTCGTCTGCTTTTCTTTCCATAGGGATGACACCATCTTTTTTGATGCATCAACCAGGGTTCAGTTCAGTATTTACTTAGACCAAGGTGCCAGCTCAGAGATTACACAGTCATTTAAAAATGAAGCATGGGCTTTAGGGGAAACAAAATAAAACATTATACTTACGTAGGTGGATGCAGCATCAGTCCCTGCCGGCTCTGCAGTGGAACTGAGCGATTTAAAACACTGCAGAGCAGTTCTGATCGGTTCTCCCCTCCGCTCTGAGCAGAGAGCAAAGACAGTCCGTTAGCAGCTCTCTGCTCTCCCCCCAGCACTCAATGGAGCACCAGGCTGTGGAGGGGCTGGCTCAGGCACTCTGTGGATCACTGAGAGGCTGAGCCAAGTGCCGATTCAGGTTTCTTGGTATCCAACCACATGGTCAGGATCTTTCCTAAGCCTGAACCGGCTCTGACGTCAGCCAGATGCAGCATGTCACTTGTCACCCTTGCCTGTCGCCAGATGCAGCATGTCACTTGTCACCCTTGCCTATCGCCAGATGCAGCGTGTCACTTGACACCCTAGCCTGTCACTAGATGCAACGTGTAACTTGCCACCGTAGCCCATCGCCAGATGCAGCTTCCCGCTGAAGTGTGCCACCAGCGGATGCAGCTTCCCGCTGAAGTGTGCCACCAGCAGATGCAGCTTCCCTCTGAAGTGTGCCACCAGCCAATGCAGCTTCCCACTGAAGTGTGCCACCAGCAGATGCAGCTGGCCCCTTTTTAAGATATTAAGGCCAATTTGAATAGGTTTTCTGACAGTAGTGAAAGAACTTGGTTGCCTCTGCCCAGCACCTGCATTCAGGGGTGGGAAATCCACTGCATGTGCAAGTATTATCAACAGGGCTCTGCCCAGGACTTATCTGGGCAGAGCGCAGCGCTCGCACATCTCTACCAACAAAGCTGAGGACTTTTTAAACCTTCAACCCTCCCCTGTGCAAGACTTTTAAATCACCTGAAATCCAGCTGAAATCGTCGCTGTACATCAGCCGAGCCTCCCCCTCTGGCAGCCATCTTGGAGGCGGGGCTTAGGTCACGTGACCCTGCTGTGAGAGAGCAAAGGGGCGTGGCCTCTATCCAGCCAAGTCTTATCTGGGCAGAGCGCAACGCTCGCACATCTCTACCAACAAAGCTGAGGACTTTTTAAACCTTAACATACAGTTTAAGGACCTTTTTTTTTTTTTTTTTTAAACATTATACTGTTGCTGTATATTGTGATATATCAGAAATTCAATTATGCAGATTTGTAAAGTTACTGAAAGGTCTAATAAAAAGAGGGACGGGGTATTTGGCAGCTAGACCTATTCGGCTTTCTCATATGTCACCTTGAGCCAGTCTTATTGCACTGTCATTGCAGTAAAGTCAGGAGTAACGATCCCAATGCTTGTTTTGAAATTGTGATTTCATATAATGAAAACAAAAGGGTCAGTGTGACTGCTAGGCCACTAGCATTTTCATGAGCAGTGGTCAGCAATGGCAGTCTTAATTTTTCTCCCATTAATTTCTGCAATGAATATATGCTTTTTAAGGTTTTTGCAGTGTGAAGGTTCTCTATCAATCTCCTTCCCTTGCTGTTCGAACTGTTGCCTGTCAGAATTTAGTGTCAATGGAATACACATTGGGTTGATTTACTAAAGGCAAATAGACTGTGCCCTTTGCAAGTGCAATGAGGCATAGCTTTGCTTTTCAAAGAATTCCTAGTTGTGCAGGGGTATTAGGATATTATGGTGTATGGTAAACCTTTATAAATATAATGATAAAGTATTTACCATACATGCGATCCATGATACTCAAACACAAATCTTATTACACTACAGTGTAATACAACATTGATGCTATTCCTTCCCCCCCCCCCCACTCTACTCCTGTGTGTATAAGCATAAAAATGTGACGAAGATGAAGGGGTTTATGCTCGTTATTAAAGTGGAGTTCCACCCATCAGATTCCTCCATCCCTCCCCCCCTCCCTCCGGTGCCACAATTTGCACCTTTCGGGGGAGGATGAAAAGGATACCTGTCTTTGACAGATATCCTTTCCCACTTTCGGGAGTTCGGGCCAAGGCCTGTGACATCAGCGTGGGGCTCCCTCCTCCTTCCCCTCCGGCCGCTGGGCCAGTAGGAGAGTGGGGGTGAATGTGTAGCGCTACGTTTAACCACTTAAGTCCCCGACCATTATGAAGGTTAAGAACCTTGCCCCTTTGCGAATTCAGCACTGCGTCGCTTTAACTGACAGGTGCCTGGTCGCGCGACGTGGCTTCCAAACAAAATTGGCGTCCTTTTTTTTCCCACAAATGGAGCTTTCTTTTGATGGTATTTGATCACCTCTGCGGCTTTTTATTTTTTGCGCTATAAACAAAAATAGAGCGACAATTTTGAAAAAAATCTCAAATTTTTTGCTATAATTAATATCCCCAAAAAAGATATAAAACATTTTTTTTGTTCCTCAGTTTAGGTGGATGCGTATTCTTCTACCTATTTTTGGTAAAAAAAAACGCAATAAGCGTTTGGTTTGCGCAAAATGTATAGCGTTTAAAAAATAGGGGATAGTTTTATATAATCCTTTTTTTATACTACTAATGGCGGCGATCAGCGATTTTTTTTTTTTTTTTTTTTTTTTTTTTTCATGACTGCGACATGGCGGACACATCGGACAATTTTGACACATTTTTGGGACCATTGTCATTTTCACAGCGAAAAGTGCTATAAAAATGCACTGATTACTGTGAAAATGACAATTGCAGTTTAGGAGTTAACCACTAGGGGGTGCTGAAGGGGTTAAGTGTGACCTCATATGTGTTTCTAACAGTAGGTGGGCGGGGCTGAATGTGTGACGTCAGTGATCGTCTTCCCCTATATCCGGGAACAGACGATCGCTGACATTGCCACAATGAAGAATGGAGAAGGTGTGTTTACACACAACTCTCCCCGTTCTTCAGCTCCTGTGACCGATTGCGGGACACCGGCGGCGATCGGGTCCAGCGCTCGCGACCCCACGGCTGGGCTCTTAGAGGACGTACAGGTACATGCTTGTGCCCAGCCGTGCCATTCTGCTGACGTATATCGGCGTGAAAGGGTCCTTAACCACTTCCATACAGGGCACACATAGGCGGCACTGATGGGCACACATAGGCGGCACTGATGGGCACACATAGGCGGCACTGATGGGCACACATAGGCGGCACTGATGGGCACACATGGGCGGCACTGATGGGCACACATGGGCGGCACTGATGGGCACACATGGGCGGCACTGATGGGCACACATGGGCGGCACTGATGGGCACACATGGGCGGCACTGATGGGCACTCATGGGCGGCACTTATGGGTGGCACTGATGGCTACTTATGGGTGGCACCGATGGGCACTGATAGGTGGGCACTGGGCATGGATGGGCACTGTGGGGTGGCACTGATGGACACTGTAGGGTGGCACTGATGGACACTGGGGCGGCACTGATTAACCTATGTTGCCAGTCAGGCCCGATGTTCCTCAGCTGGAGGTGACTCCAATGGAATTGTCAAAACCATGGAGCAGTTAGAAAAACCGTGGAGATCCACCAACCATCTAAAAACAACTTGGTTCAGGCAAGCAACAACTCTTGGTGGGGTGGTGGGGACCAACTGGAGATACGCAAAAAAAAATCCTCCACAGAGCATGCAAATAAAATTAAAATATAGGGGCTCCGATGGTGCAGGTCAACAGAAGGTTTTAATGATAAAAACCAACATACAAGTTAAAAAGGTGCTCACAGTTCAAAAATTCATAAAAGCAATATGGGGAGCGGTGTACTTGGGCTGACGCGTTTGGTTCGAAGGACTTCTACTGGGGCATCAACCTGTTCCCCCATATTGCACAAATATATATAATAATCATACAAGGCCATAATCAGTGGCCAGCCAATCGCACAAAATTTCATTGATAAAATTCATCATTGGTCAGGAGCTGGTCACATGATAAACCAAAGTTCAAATTCTCAGCTCTCAAGCCAATCATTTGTAGAGATAACAACATATAAATGTAGCTCTAAATGAATAATACACCGAGTGATCTAAACACTGTGTCCAACAATCTGTAAATATATCAGTGAACATGTATCTATATCAAAAAACATGTGAAAAGTCTCTGATATACAAAAAATAGTGAATATTGAATGTAGTCCAATATAAATAAAAGTGCTGGTGCTCCCACATCCAAGTTGAACCAAGTGAGGTGAAGACAGCCACCACCAACATAGGAGAGGCTTACCGGAAACGGTGAACCCTAAAGAACATATGTTCAATGGGTCAACTGAACATGGTATGAACCACTGTGAAGATCGATTCCTCTGCTGCAGTTCCCACACAACGTCTCGCACACCAAACCACTATGAAAAGGGTATGTTGATAATGGGTGATTAGAAGATGAAAACCGCGCTTGTCAAAGTATGCACGGCAACAGTGGATTCCTCCGACGCGCTCCGCAACATGGTGCACCCCACACGATGCACCAGCACTTTTATTTATATTGGACTACGTTCAATATTCAAATTTTTTTGTTTATCAGAGACTTTTTACATGTTTTTTGATATAGATACATGTTCATTGATATATTTACAGATTGTTGGACATGGTGTTTAGATCACTCGGTGTATTATTCGTTTAGCGCTACATTTATATGCTTTGTTTTCATCATTTGTCTTGTTTTTTTTTTTTGTAGCTGCTCACCATTTAGGCAGCGCAGAATTTTTTGTATTTGGTACCAATCATTTGTAGAGATGTAAAGTCCTTCCGGGTTCAAACATAACTCATTAATCAAACCAGAGATCAGTACTAGCACATGGCAAACAAATTCTCAAAAAGCCTGCCAAAGCGTCATGTGACACCTCTCATCCACTCACCACCACCGTAAAAGAAAGTTCAAAGGTCGGCAGTCAAACGTGCCCCAAACATCCAATAGTGTGTGAGGTGAAATGAGAAGTAATCGCATTGGATATAAATCCAAAGTATGTCCGCACTCTAACATGCGCCCTGCATCACCGTGGTAGCCCTATCGGGGCAGCCACCACTGGTGCGCAGGTGCTGCGATCCCATGGCTAGAGTGACGTCTCTCGCATGGCGATCATGTGACCAAGATCGCACCGTGCTCATGTGACCAAGATTCCAATGTGCTCGTCGCGTCAGCAGACATGGAGAGAACAGCGCGGCTGACGTCACTCACGCAGCGATCACATGTTAGGAGTAGGGTCCTACCCCTCACAAGGAAGGCATGGGGAGGTATCATCTCGCTCCCCTTTTGTGCAACAATAACCACTTCCACCCAGCGGTATAGAAACTTCCGCTAGTGTAGGGAGAGGTATCAATCCAGCACACAGATGATACACCATTGGTGCTGGAAAAACGAATGTATCTAAAATTAGTCTAATCATTCTAAAACCTGCACATCTAAAATACCCCGCAACATAACAATATATAGTAAATAGAGCATGAATGAGGTCCACAATGCCACCCAGAGGTATAGAAGAGCCAACTAAAATGAAGGATGATATGCTTTTACACATGCCTAGATCAATTTATAACTCCATCCCATCACAGCCCAGATCTGCAATTGGAACAGGACAAAGCAAGTGGTAAGAAATAGAGGACTTGTACCTCCCAAATATACTAAAGGGTATTTAAGCTGAATTGATGAAAGAATTAACGTTCTACTCGACGTTAATGCCGAAAGGGCGAGTCTGTACGCAACTCAAAAATCCAATATGTTTCCAGACGAGAAACCCCAAGTACGTGGGATTCTCCTCTCCAATGGGGGACAAACTGATCTATTACCAAAAACTGTGTCCCTCTAGGATCACGGTCGTGATGTTGTAAATAGTGACGTGGGATGCTGTGGTTAGTTTTGCCTTTTTTGATATTGGCAATGTGTTCGTTAACACGAATAGAAAAAGTCCTAATCGTGCGTCCTATGTATTGCTTTTTGCAAGGACAGGTCAAAAGATAGACAATGTATTGTGTAGCGAAGGTGATGAAGCGCTTCATTGGGTAAATGCGCAGGGTGACAGATTGAAAAGTGTCACTCCTGCGTTTGCCACTGATATTATGCAGACACATATTGCAATTACGGCATGGGAAAAATCCCTTGCAATCCTGGAAGAACTAAACTCTTTTCCGTGGATCCATCACATTGGGGGCCATTTGACCTGAATCGATCGTGCTCCTCTGAAAATCACACCAGCCCTTTTTGGTATGTCGGGCCCAAAGAGTCTATCATTAAGAAGTACCCCCCAGTGTTTTTTGAGGATCTCTTTGATCTGTCTAGACTGGACCGAGTAGGTAGTAAAGAACGACCACCTATATCTAATGTCCATTGTCTTTTTGGAATGTACCTGCAACAGCGTGTCTCCATCGATCTCGCTGTCCAGGTCACCAGGTAGGTAGCCCTTCTCCAAAAATCTCTTTAAGGACAGCAGATTGTACTGTGAAATCTTCCACTCTAGTACAGTAAACGGAGAAACTGACTTCAGGGCACAGATTTGAGCCACTGAGGGTGGTGGCAACTATCCACCGAAATGTACCCATTCCGGACGGTCGGTTTGAAATGGGTGATAAATTCCAAACGTTGCTCAACTACCAGTAGGTGAGAGGAGCTCATGCGCAGTAGGGTTCCCGACGTGAAGCCGAAAGGCTACACTGCCGAGTACCCTTACTCACACGCTGGACTCCAGGACAGGCAAGTGTCCATTTATTAAAAGCCAGCAGCTGCAGTATTTTTTTTTTTTTGGGGGGGGGGATGCACTGCTTTAAAGGGGTTGTAAAGGTTCATCTTTTATTTTCTAAATTGGTTCCTTTAAGCTAGTGCATTGTTGGTTCACTTACCTTTTCCTTCGATTTCCCTTCTAATTGTTTTTTTTTCTTTGTTTGAATTTCTCACTTCCTGTTTCTCCTCAGTAAGCTTTCCACCATCATCCGAGGGGTGGAAAGTCATTTAGAACAGCTTACTGAACACCTTACTGAGGAGGGACAGGAAGCGAGAAATTCAGACAAAGAAAAAAAAATTTGAACGGAAATCGAAAGAAAGGGTAAGTGAACCAACAATGCACTAGCTTAAAGTAACCTATTTAGAAAATAAAAAACAAACCTTTACAACCCCTTTAAGCCAAGACTTAAATGTTCTCCATTGTATATACAATATGCTAGAATAGAGCGTCTTGCAACAAAAATACGAAATCTTTCCTTCTGGTGGTGTCTAAGGTTTTGATATATTATCGTTTTAATATTTCTCTAATTTCACATTCAACTTTTGGAATTTTTATCGTAAAACCCCAGAGCTATCACAGAAAGGAAAATATTGCTTTTATACATATTGCAGGCCAAAGTCACCTGGGAATTACCTTTTGCTTTTAAAATATTTTTTAAACAAAGATCGCAATTAAATAGTGTTAATATTTACAACCTCATGAAAAAAAAAGTGCCTTTTAACTGTATTTATCTTTAACCGGTTCCTGTTTGGCCTATAGCAGGATGACGCAGACTGGAACCTCAGGATGACGCGATCTGTCACTAGCCGCGTCCACCAGACACAGCCGATGACTGATTACTGTACCGTCCTGCTGCCAGTACCATGAGACTGCTGTAACCAATCGCAGCAGGTCACAAGACAGCTGTACACAATGCATTGCTTCCTTTTAAGCCATCCATTGTATACAATTGTGTTGCTAGCTGCGATTGGTCAATGTAATCACATGGTACAGACTGGGCCAATCACAGCTCATCTGTACCATGTTATTGGCTCTATCCAATCATAGCTAATCACAACAAAACAGACTGAATCGGTTTCATCCACTAAAATGATATTGCGCTATGCAAACATATTGTGTGTATAAAAATGGTAACTATGGTAACATTATATTGCTGTGGTCAAAGTGTGTTAAAAAAAAGTAAAACATTTTTGTACTGTCACCAGTCAGTATCCCCAATCACCTCCACACCCGTTAGAAAAATGACGCTGTACTGGCGACCGTATGTAGTGTAAAATAAAAAAAAAAAAAATAAAAAAAAAAAAAAATATTTCTTTATTTTCCAAAAACTTATGACAATAAAATGACAACTTAAAAAGCAAAATTACTTTGCCTCTTACTAAATACCTTGGACTGTCTATTTTTCAAAAAGGGGTCATTTGGGGGATATCTGTACTGTCATTTTTGGGCCTCAAGATTAACCATCTGTACATCAGGACTGATCAATTTTCAGATATATACCATAGTTTTTGGACACTCTAACTTAGACTAATATACACTGATTTGGGTTATTTTCACCGAAGAAATGTAGCAGTATACATTTTGGCAAATTTTTATAACAGAAACCGAAGAATTTGTTTTTTAATTTTCGGTCCTTTTTTCTTTAGCAAAAAAATGAAAAAAACCCAGTGGTGATTTAGGCTGCATTCACATCTAGGCGGACAAAATCGCGGCGTTTTGTCCCGCGAATTGCGGCGACAAATATTGGCGTTTTGTACCGCGATTTGCGGCGACAAAACACCGCGATTGTCCGCCTAGATGTGCCCCTAGATTGTCCCCCTATGGAGATGGTTCCCATCTCCTATGCCGAACGCCTGCCGCCTGAAAAAAAGGTCCGGGACTTTTTTTCAGGCGGCAGGCGTTCGGCGTGGAGATGTGAACCATCTCCATAGAGGGCAATGTTAAATCATCCCTCTGGCGTGTCGGGGCGGCAGCGGCGTCACACTACAGGCGACAAAACGCTTAGGTGTGAATGGGCTCTAAATACCACCAACTATAAGCTCTATTTGGTGTCCGTTGTATGAATCGATGAAATCTATTCACTGCTTCATTCTCCAGAATTCAGAGAACATTTTTCTCCTCTGTGTGCCAGTTCATAAAGCTTTGTAGATCGCTTCATCTTTGGAGGAGAAGCGATCTACAAATGTTTCCAACAGTGCAGAACGGCCCCTGATACTGGAATCTCTGGATCCACGTCCTGTCAGGTGAAAGGAGACCGCTGGTGTGTTCCCAGTACAGAAGAACACCGATTGGTCTCCCCCCCTCCCCCTTCAGTTATTATCACTCCCTAGTACAGACAATTAACCCCTTGATCGCCCCTAGTGTTAACCCCTTCCCTGCCAGTCACATTTACACAGTAATCAATGCATTTTTATAGCACTGATCGCTGTAAAAATGTGAATGGACCCAAAATAGTGTCGAGTGTCCGATATGTCTGACGCAAAATCGCAGTCATGATAAAAATCGCAGATCGCCGACATTACTAGTAAAAAAAATCCATAATTCTATCCCCTATTTTTTAGACGCTATAACTTTTGCGCAAACCAATCAATATACGCTTAATGCGATTTTTTTTTTTTTTATTGGGATATTTTATTCTAGTAAAAAAATATTGTGTAATTTTTTTCAAACTTGTCGCTTTGCTTTTGTGTATAGCGCAATAAATAAAAACCTCAGAGGTGATCAGATACCACCAAAACAAAGCTCTATTTGTGGGGGGAATTTTTTTTATAATTTGGGTACAGTATATCATGACCACGCAATTGTCATTCAAAGTGCGACAGCTAAAAAATGGCCTGGGCAGGAAGGGGGGTTTAAGTGCCCTGTATTGAGGTGGTTAATGTTAATAAAATAACGAGTCTCCCTTCACAATATATACATGTGTATATTCGTGTGTGTGTGTGTGTGTGTGTGTGTGTGTATATATTACACAAACATACATAAATATGCCAGGAGGACATGGTTTCAGTCTTGGGGGGTCGGATCGAGGTAGAAGGAAGTTAGAAATCTTCCTTCTTCCTCCATATCCCCCAAGATTCGATTCTCCCCCTCTAAGCTGGTGAATTGGGGAGTGTGCATCCTGACACAGATCACCAGTGAAGCGTTGAGATCGCAGCTTCATAAACTGGTCGTTACTGTGTGATTCAATGAGAATTCTCTGTGGAGATCATCGGCAGGAGAACATGTTCAAACACTCCTCCCCCCGATTATCTGTTTCATAAACTGTTTATGGACTGTGATCAGCAGCGATACTTCAGATCACCGCTGTTCAATGCTTCATAAATAGACACCTTTATGTGAACAAATACACTGATGGGCAGCACTGATGGGCCCTGATTGGCAGTACTAATGGCACTGATGGGCAGCATTTATTGGCACTGAATGGCAACACTGATGGGCGGCACTGATGGGCCCTGGCATCGATTGGCATCATTTAGCGGCAGTAAATTGCATCATTTAGGGCGTGTCCAAGATGGCGCTGGGAGCAGACGTGTAGTCGCTGAGCTCCCGCTCTGAAATCCTTTCCTGCCTAGATCCGTGTGTGGAACCCGACTAATCACCTCACCTTTTCTCCCCCTGGCCCCCGGGGAATGCGCCGGTCCAACAAGGGCAGCCGGACGCGCCGTCATACCGCCGCTGAGGCCACCCCGCCGAAGCTTGGGCCTACACTGCAGGCCTCTACACGCCGCATGGCGTCTCACGTGGACCCCCCGCGGGACGAGTCGATCCAGGCTGGGTCAGCAGCCTTTGAGGCACTCATGGCGGCGATCTCCACCTGCCAGTCCACCCTCACGGTCAAGATCGACCACGTCCAGGCGGAAACGGCGCTCATACGTCGTGACCTAGATTTGTTCCGTGACCGCGTGTCGGAGGCAGAGAGACGGGTCTCGGACCTGGAGGATATCCAGAGGGACCACCACACCGACATCCAGTCGCTAAAGGCCAGGGTGAAGGTCCTAGAGCACAGAGCAGAAGACGCCGAGAATAGAAACCGTCGCAACAACCTGAGGGTCCTCGGCCTCCCGGAGGGGGCGGAAGGTACAGACCCGGTCGCCTTCATGGAACAGATCCTCCCAGTCCTCCTCCCGGGCGCCCGATTCTCCCCCCACTACTCCATTGAGAGGGCCCACCGCATACCGGCGACCAGGGGCCCGGTGGGAGCCCCCCCGCGCACCTTCATCTTCAAGCTCCTCCACTACCGCGACAGGGACACCGTTCTCCGGGCTGCGCGTCTGCAGGGGGAAATCAAATTCCAGAACGCCAGGATCCTGATATTTCCGGATTACTCGGTGGACACACAGCGCCAGCGTAAGTCATTCGACCATGTCCGTGCCATGCTTGGAGACCGCGGTGTTAAATACAGCATGCTCTTCCCCGCAAGACTCCGAGTACAAGATGGAGAGAGGGTACACTTCTTCACCTCCCCGAGGGATGCTGCGGCCTGGGCCGAGTCCCTGCCGCGTTGACTGAGAGGCAACACTTATTCTCCTGCACCCTTCACCGGATGACTGTGAGTAATCCCCCTGAGGGGACTCCCTATGGGGGGTTGGGGGTATGATCTGCCGGTCACGGGGGACTTGTCTGGCTCCCGGGCTCGGGGGCCACCCTATCCCCTACCAGGACTAGCGGGCTCGTGGACTTTTTTCCTGCCTGGATGGCGATCGCGGACCTCCTGTGCCCCAGTAACACTGTAAGGACTCTCCTCGTTATTGTGGTCCCCCCCTTTTTCCTACACTTCTGACTGCCTGCTGACCCCCTCCTTGTTCTCTCCTGCCGATGAACTCGCTACGGCTGGTGGACTCCTTCCTCATCCCCCCTCCTTATTTTTCTCCCCCCCCCCCCCCTATTTTTACCTTCTGCTGACCCCCCCGTTTTATTTTTATTTTTCTCTGGGAATGGGGGTGTTCCCCCCCCCATCCGTGGGGGAACTGATCTACCACTGTTTGCCTTACCTCCCCGTTGGGAGTTTTGGTCCTTTTATACCTAAGTACTGCGCCCCCGGGGCTCCGGGTGTTCCACACACTTTATCCTTCTGCGGATACTCAGGTTCACTGACTGTTTTGTTAAACAAGAGCGGGTAGCCGCTTGTTCACTGCCCTCGTATCCAGCCTGAGGGCTGGGGTCTGTTTTGGGATGCAAGCTCTCCTCCATGTTGGGGGGGTGGGGGGGGGTTGGGGGGCCCAGTTGGCGCCCTGTTATGTTTTATAGTTATGTGTTATATGACAGTACTGTTTTTTTTCTTTCTATTGATTGCTATGAAGGTGGATCGGGACCCTTCCTTTGGCCAGACTCTGGCCGGGGTGAACGGTCCAAGCCGTACATGTGTAAACGTTCCTTTTGTGATCTTCTCGGGGGGGTACCATGGCCACTCTTGATGTCCTCTCCTGGAACACACGGGGCCTCAACTCACCGATTAAACGGTCTCTCGTTTTTCAATTTATTAAAAAGCACAGCCCCCATGTTTGTGTGTTGCAGGAGACGCACCTGGTGGGTAGCAGGACACTTAGTCTTAAAAAACCTTGGGTGGGCCACCATTATCACTCAACGTACTCCACCTACGCCAGAGGGGTTAGTATCCTGGTGCTTAAATCACTTCCCTTCAAACTCCTAGATTTGGTCCTTGACCCAGACGGCAGATTCGTGCTGGTTCACGCCCTGATCTACAATCTTCCGTGGGTCCTAGTGGGTTTGTATTTGCCCCCTCCTGCCTCCCTGGGGGTCCTGGGAATACTTGCGGCCAAGTTGGCACAGTTTCCCTGTGACAATGTGGTACTGATGGGTGATTTCAACCTGGTCCCGGACACTGGTATGGACAGGTTCACCTCATCGGGCACTACTCGCCAGGGATTGGCGGAATGGGCGGACACGTACGGGCTCACGGACGCATGGCGATGGAAGAACCCGGATTCTCGGGCCTTCACCTGCCATTCGGCTACCCATAGATCCTTCTCTCGAATCGACTTGGCATACGTCGGGGCGCCGGTTCTGCCCAGGGTACGTGACATCACTATTCTTCCTCGCGGGATTTCGGACCACGCCCCCCTGCTTCTCTCACTGACTCTGACGACCGACCCGACCGACACTCTCTGGAGGCTCTCCAGATTCTGGGTCTCTGACCCGGAGGTGGAGCCCAGGTTCCATGACACCCTCCGCGCCTTTTGGGTGGACAACCCAGGCACGGCGGCGGAGACCGTGGTGTGGGATGCCTTTAAGGCCTCCTCCCGGGGTCACTACCAGTCAATCATAGCGGGGGTCCGGAGGGAACGAAGGGCCGAGCTCACTAATGCAGAGGGAGAGGCGGTTAGACAAGAAGCTCTGTATGTTCGCACCCGCGAGCCCCACCATTACTCCCGCCTCCAGTCCCTGACGCAGCAGGCTGTTCTTCTACGGACGGCCCTGACACAGAAAAAGCTACTTTACCAGTCTCAGCGCATTTTTGAACAGGGGGAGCGGACGGGGAGACTTTTGGCCTGGCTCTCTAGGGAGCAGTCGGGTCTGTCCGCCATTGCACAGGTCAGGGACGGGGAGGGGACCCTCCATTCCACTCCACGGGAGATCAACCGATGCTTCGCTGATTACTATCAACGCCTATATAGCTCCAAAGTGGCATATGATCTACCCGATCTCTTGAACTACCTGGAGGAGGTGGACGTCCCTGTTCTCACTCCCTCTTCTGTGCGCAAACTAGACGCTCCATTCAAGCTTGAGGAGATACACGTCGCTCTAAAGATGATGCAGACGGGGAAGACTCCGGGACCGGATGGGTTCCCGGTGGAATTCTTTAAGGCTCATGAGGAGGACCTGGCCCCTAGACTAAAATCCCTCTTCTCCTCGGCCCAGGAGGCGGGAGGACTCCCGGACTCGATGTGCGAGGCGGTAATTGTGGTAATCCCTAAGGCCGGTAAGGACCCTACCCTGTGCTCATCGTACCGCCCCATCTCCCTCCTCAACGTTGATGCAAAGCTCTTTGCGAAGATCCTTGCAAACAGGCTCAACACTGTCATCACGGCCTTGGTCCATCCGGACCAGACGGGCTTTATGCCCGGTCGCGGCACCGATATTAATCTTCGCCGACTACATACTCACCTGGCGCTGGCGGGCCCTGATGACCCCGGAGTGGTGGCCTCACTCGATGCCGAGAAGGCTTTCGACTCGGTGGAGTGGGGCTATCTCTGGGCGGTTTTGTCGCGATTCGGTTTTGGTCCCCGTTTCCTGTCCTGGATACAAATGTTGTATGCTCACCCCAAGGCGCGTATTCGCACCAACGGGACCCTCTCTCCTTCCTTTTCCTTGGAGAGGGGGACCAGGCAGGGCTGCCCACTGTCACCGGCATTATTTGCCCTGGCTTTGGAGCCGCTAGCCGCGCACATCCGACGAGACCCGGGGGTCCGAGGGATTAAGGTGGGTCCTCTTGAGGAGAAACTCTCGCTCTATGCCGACGATGCCCTGCTATATTTGGCAGATGCCTCTGCATCCCTCCGTAATGCGCTGGCGCATTTTGAGACCTTTGGCCGTTTTTCGGGAGTGCGAATAAATTGGGACAAGTCGGTGTTGCTCCCGCTCCACCCCTCGCTGATGCGCACCGACACTCACACGTCTCTACGATGGGTGGACGAATTCACCTATCTGGGGGTAAGGGTGGGTCTTGAGTCGGGGTCATACATGGAGAAGAATATCCTCCCAACGCTAGACCACCTGACCAAACGCTGTGCGACGTGGCGTGCTCTCCCTCTCTCACCGGTAGGACGGGGAAACCTTATTAAAATGGTTATACTCCCCAAATTGCTATATTTCTTCCGCCAGACCCCTGTTATTATCCCGAAGTCTTTCTTTCGACGTCTGGACAGTATAGTAGTGTCGTTTGTGTGGGCGGGTAGCCCTCCCCGGGTTGCGAAACGCTCCCTCTATCTTCCTCTGTCCGGGGGTGGGTTGGCTCTTCCCAACTTTATTGCATACTATTGGGCGGCGGTCCTAGTGACGGTCCGGTGGTGGTTCTCTCAGCCACGACAGAACCCGGCGGTCACCCTAGAGGCGGCTGTCCTGGGATCCTACGCTGCCTTATCCAACCTGGTATTTCGGGGGCGTAAGGCCCACTCCTCCGTCACGGGGCCCATGGTGACAGTTATTCGGGTGTGGGCGACCTCCAGGGCTCGAATGTTGAAGCCCAACACTGTCTCCCCACACACCCCACTTTGGGGTAACCCTCTTCTCCCGCACCTGAACACGGTCCCCGACCCGGTGGTCTGGGCTCGGCGAGGCATCCTTACCCTCCGGCATATTATGCCGGGGGGCGTGGTTATGCCCTTTCAGGAGCTGAGCCGGCTCCACAAGGTTCCATCCTCCCTCGCTTTTCGGTATGCGCAGCTCAGGCACGCACTCGCGGCCCAATTCCCGGAACCGGTCACGCTCGAGTCGGATTCGATTGAGCGCCTCCTGATTTCGGGGGTCATGGGGAAGCCCCTTTCGTCCCTATACCTGCGTTTCACAGTGGCGTACGACACGAACACGGCGGGGGTCCTGGCCAAATGGACTGCTGACATCCCGGATCTAGACGAGGAGATTTGGGAGGAATGTGTCTCTTCCTTTCTTCCGTCTATGATTGCCTCTAGAGACCGATTCATACAACTAAAATTTTTGCACCGGGCCTACTACACCCCGCAGAGACTGGCTAAGATCTACCCCTCTAGGAGCCCCAGGTGCACTAGGTGCCTGGGGGATACGGGCTCGTTCCTTCATATGGTCTGGTCCTGCCCCGGGCTGGCCTCATATTGGGGGGGGGTGGCGGAGGTCCTAGCGGACCGAAGTGGTGTAGAATTTGTGCTGGACCCGAAAGTGTTCCTCCTTAGCTACCTGGGCGAGGTTGAGGGGGACCGATACACCAAACTGAGCATCACCTTTGCACTATTCTATGCCAGAAGAGAGATCCTGCTTCGATGGCGGGGTACCGAGCTCCCCACAGTGTCCTCTTGGCTCGCTACGATTCATAGGGTTCTCCCACTGTATAAGTTAACGTATGAAAGCAGAAACTGTCCAGCGAAATTTGAAAAAATCTGGTCGAACTGGATTGATTCTCCCACCTTATCTGTTGATGGTCCCCCTGTGATGGCTCCTGACTGAGAGGTCTGGTGGGTGGGTGGGTGGCTGTCCCCCCCCCCCGCCCTTCTCCTCGTTGTCCCCCCCCCTCCTCTATCCACCTCTTTCCCTCGCATCGGGTGCGGGGGGGACACCCGGGGGGTGGTTGCCTACAGGGGTGTGCCTCGAACCTGGCTACTGTATTACTTGTGGTATATGCCCCGGGAACTGTGTAACTGATCTGCTATCTTGCCATAGATGTATTTTCTAGCCGCTGAAATGCTTTGACTTTGTGCAATTATGCTGTTGCCTCTGTGACTTGTACTGTCATTGATTTGTATGTGTGTTTGTCGTCTGTCTTCAAAAAATAAAAAACTTTTACTGTAAAAAAAATTGCATCATTTAGTGGCAGTAAATGGCGGCACTGATGGGCACAGATTGGCAGCACTGATAGGTGGCATTGGTTGGCACCGATAGGCAGAACCGATTGGCACTGATGGGCATTGGTATGCGGGACTGGGCATTGGTATGCAGCACTGATGGGCATTGATAGGCAGCACTGATGGGGTCTAATTAGCACTAATAGGTGGCATTGGTTGGCACTGATTGGTAGCACTGATAAGCAGCACTGATGGGCACGCATAGCCTGCACTGGTGAGAAGGCACTGATGGGCAGCATTAATGGGCACTGATTGGCACTACTGGATGGTATTGGTTGGCACTGATAGGCAGCACTGTATGGCACCGATGGAGAAAAGAGTTAAACATGCAGCAGATAGTGAGGCTGATAGCCCAGATAGAGCCCACTGCCTGTGAGAAGTTTCTCATTTAGCAGAAAGTGAGACTTGCCAGAGCCGCTCAGTGTGTAAAACTGTCAGCTAATGTAACTACTTGCAGGGAGAGAGAGGAGCTGTCACAACTCAGGGGAGTGGGCAGGACCAAGCAGCTATCAAACACCAGCCAATGATTGAGTTGAGCCACATACACCGCCACCCGCCCAGACCCCATCCCATGGGCTGGTGTTTGATGGTTGCTCAGTCCTGGCCACTTCCGACATCACGGCTGAGTTGTGACAGCTTATCTCTCCCTGCAAGTAGTTAGTAGCTGACCGTTTCGCACACCGAGCTGCTCTGGCAGGGTCTATGTCTGCTCAATGAGAAACACGTGCAGCGCGGGCTACACACTATTGGAAGCAATTTCACAGCAGACCAGATTACGAGAGACAGCCGGCATGTGGCTACACTAACATGCTTGGGGTGATTAGGGTGTGCGCGCCTATGTCAAGTATACATAATTGACCCATTGCTCCCAGCCTCCTCCAAACCTCCAATTTTGTTTGTTTTGCTTTGATTTTATGATCTTTTTCAGATTTCTGTTAGAAGGTGGCGATTATGCTTTATGCTTCCACTGTATGTAGGAATGTAGCCATGCTCTCTTGCTTACTCCCAATATGGACTATGTATTGTGCATAGAGCAGTGCACATGGCCGCAACGAACCTGCACTGCTTGTTCCTGACAAACCAAAGTGAAGGGGAAAAGGAAAGCTCATGCCAGACGGGCAGAAAAAAAAAGTTAAATAATTTATTGAAAAATAGATTACAGGACCATTAAGCAGAACTAAACCCCTTTTAATAAAAAGCTGCCTTAAAGCGGGGATTCCACGGTCTGGATGTTTTTTTTTTTTGATCTTCCAAAGATAGTACTTGCATAGTTAAGTTTTCTACTGCCCAGCATTCTCCGCCTATATCAAATGTGTGTTTATAAAATTTTATGCTGGCCGTTTCCATTTTGCTTGTGGGCAACGTGAAGCCCACAAGAAAATGCTTCCGGGAAGCTGGGGGAATGAGCCGCGTTGACGGCGAGCAGCGCAACGGCCGGCGTAATAAAAAAGTTCACTCCCCGTTGTGACAGGCACCTCCTATTAGCATCTGAATCGTCTCCTGGGCAGCGTCACACTGTGCTCCCAGGAGACATTGCAGCTAAAGCGACACTCCCGCGGGAGCCAAACCAGGAAGTGCCTGGTTTTGAGAGTCCTAACAAGGTATGGAATCGTTTTAAAAAATTGTAATCAGCAAAGTTGAAATATAGAGACTTATCAAGTGTGATTAACGTAGACTTTTAATGAGGGTGAACCTCCGCTTTAATAGCCTCCTTTTAAGCCGCAGTTATGATGGTGCCCTTGTGACCAGTTATGGCACTAGCCATTTAATGGTTTGGTTAAAAGCACAAGCAACTGTGACGGATATCATTCATAGCATGGCTTGACTGCATCTGTTTTGTAAAACAAATTGATGGGGTTAGTTCCACTTTAAAAGTAGTGAATGTGGTTAGAATTAGGATGTTTAGTATCACTTTAGGAACACTACAGTTATCCTCATTGTGTGTATATCACAATTTTTGTTGCAGCTTGTTTAGTTTTAAGTTTTGTTTGTTTCGTTTAGCGCAGTATCATATTTTCTCTTTATCCTTTTTAAGCCTCTGAAATTATTTTGTAAATGTGCTCCCATCAGGACCCACTATCGCAGTAGAATTCGAACAAAACTTGGATCCCCAAACCCCCTGTGGCATTGTGTTCTGATAGCAGGATCCCCGACTCAACTTCTGCTCAGTGGGAAAATGTTTTTTGTAATGGTTAATGGGGTCAAACTGAGGGTTTTTGACCCTCGTGATGAGAAAATTTGAAGAAATAGGATGTCAATTTTGTTTTCTTCAAATGAGGAATTTTAGATTGTAAATGTGGTTTTCATTAGGGAAAATGTGTACATATTGTAGTTATCTGTTTTATACATCTGGGATTCCAAAGCGGGTCTAAATCATTTTTTTGATGAAATTGGATAGCTCAATGGCACGTAAGAATGTTCTGGCGAGCGTTTTTTCTGTTGAAGTTGAAATGATTTGGACCAGTGCACAAAGCAAGGTCCATAAAGACATGGAAGAGCGAGTTTGGGGTGGAGGAACTTGACTGGCCTGCAGTGTCCTGACCTCAACCCGATAGATCAGCACACCACTTGGAAAAATAACTGAAATCAATTACTTTCAATAACCATCAATTCGTTTCTTACACCTCTCTACTGGAATTTTGGACCACTCTTCTTTTGCCAACTGTTCCAGGTCTTTCAGAAGGGTTCTTTTTCCCAACTGTGGTTTTGAGATATCTCCACAGGTGCCCTATGGTATTTAGATCTGGGCTCATTGCTGGCCAGTTTACTACTCTCCAGTGCTGTGTGTTCTGTTATGCCCCATACACGCGATTGGAATTTCCGTCGGGATAAACTCGGATGTATTTTTCGAGAATTCCGTTAAAGCTGTCTTGCATACACACTGTCACACCAAGTTCCGACCGTCCAAAACGCGGTGACGTACAACACGACGACAAGCCGAGAAAAATGAAGTTCAATGCTTCTGAGCATGCGTCAACTTGATTATAAGCATGCATGTTTTTTTTCTCCGTCGAGTTCCATACAGACGAATGGAATTTCGGACAGAAAGAAAGAGAACATGTTCCTTTTTCCAAGTCCGTCGGAATTTCCGATGGAAAAACTCTGATGGGGCACACACACGGTCGGAATATCCGATGAAAAAATTCCATCTGACTTTTTCCATCGGAAATTCCGATCGTGTGTACGAGGCATTACTGTTGGAACTCTTGTTTAGAGCACAGCTTCTAAATTCTATTGTACTTCAGTCACTTGCCCTGAGCTCTGACTGCTTCATTGTTCTGTCTGAATGTCACACTTTTCTGACCAAAAACATGTTTATAGACCAATGAATCTAAAAAAGAAATCATGTTCAGAGTATATACCGTAAGTAAAGCAGCTGGAACATCAATATAAATTGTGCAGCTTTAATACAGCAATAATCAATATTAAACATTAACATCAATTATAATATACATAAGTTCAAATAAATCTGTGCAGCAACCAGTGAGAGATCCAAAGTGATAAATTAAATCTTCATCAACGCTCCATCAGATAGCTTTTCACAAATAGTGATCCACCACCTTATATTCAATAAAATATGCAATTAAATATGACTTCAGATGTTAGGAAACTTGTGATGTGATCACGCATCTCGATTCCAGGATGCACCCCGTCTGAATACCAGGATCAGCTTTTGTTAAGCGTTTATACATTTTAAGTTATTAGTGCACTTTTAATAAACTTTTGATTGTGGTTTTACTATGTGGCTTGTTTGGTTCTCTCATTGCTTTATGGCCAAGTATTACAAGTTTGAAAGATGAGGCTTTCATGAGGGTGTAACTGGACCAAGAGGAGGTGTTCATTATCCCAGACGGGGACCATACAGATGCACAATCAAATTTCGACTTTCTTCTCTAGTAGAGTCCATTTGCTTTTAGCAAGCGTATTTTTTTGAATATAAGGTGACTATTTATGAAGAGATGTCTCATGAAGTGTGGAGGGACATTTAATTGATCACTTTAGGACACTCTCTGGTTTCTGCACATATTTGTTTGGGCTACTATGATTTTTGTTAACCACTTCAGCCCCAGAAGGATTTACCCCCTTCCTGACTAGGCCATTTTTTGCCATACGGCAATGCGTCGTTTTTAACTGACAATTGCGCAGTCAAGCGACATTGTACCCAAACAAAATTCATGTCCTCTATCCCCCCCCCCCCCACACGGAGAGCTTTCTTTTAGTGGTATTTGATCACGTCTGCAGTTTTTATTTTTTGCTCTACAAACCCAAACAAAATCAATGTGTTTTTTTGTTTTTTTTCCCCACAGATACAGCTTTCTTTTGGTGGTATTTGATCATCTCTTCGGTTTTTATTTTTTGTACTATAAACCAAAAAGAGTACATTTTGAAAAGAAAAACAATATTTTTTACTTTCTGCTATAATACATATCCCAAAAAAATATATATAACAAAACACATTTTTTTCATCAGTTTAGGCCAATATGTATTATGCTACATACTTTTAGTAAATAAAAAAAAAAAACGCAATAAGTTTATATTGATTGGTTTGTGCAAAAGTTCGAGTCTACAAAATAGCGTAAAGAATTAGGGCCTTTTTAATGTTGCGATTTTTTTTGGCAGGGCTGCAACATTGCGGCGGACAAATCCACTTTTTGGGGAACAGTGCCACCAATCCAGTGATCAGTGCTATAAAAATGCACTGATCACTGTATAAATGGCGCTGGCAGGGAAAGGGGGGTTAACTGTGTTCCTTGGGAGGTGTTTCTAACTGTATGGGATGCCTGGGAGAAGAGAGAGATCACTGTTCCTGGCCACTAGAAACCGATCTCTCTCTCTCCTCCCGTCGGAACGGGGATCTGTTTGTTAACATATTACATTACAAAAGCCAGTGCACGAACCAACATACCAGTACGTTGATTCGTGCAGCTGAGCCATCTTGTCGCAGTATAACTGCGGTGGCTGGTCGGCAACTGGTTAACTTACTGATTGTTGTATTGAAGCTTCACTTTTGACCTATGTCTATAGTCTACACTTTCCGCAACTGTATGCATGAGTTTTGCCTGCATATTAGCTATAACTAGTGAAGAAGACCTAATAACCTCACAACCTGGGGTTATCATGTATGACATGTTGTACATGTTTTCTGTGGGGACTGGGTGCTTCTTAGATTTGTCATTTCCGGGCATCAATGCGTGTCCCAACTAACCCGTGCCAAATTATATTCGTTACCAGTGTCAGGATCATCTTATAATTTTTTTTTTTTTTTAATCTGATGGCAGTTTCTGTGAAAACTGTGATAGTTTACGTTTTGGCTTGCTGACAAATAGGCCAGAGCATGAAGGTTGAATATCTGGCTTCCAGTAAAGGAATTTCACCTTCTCTGTTTGAATGTCACAGCCACTCTCCTGATGATATTCTGTTCTATTATTTCTGGCGTTCATCTCACAATGGCCCTAATGGAAAGAGCCAGGATCTTGCCAACCCTTTTTCACATTTTGGAATCGGGTACCAATGTGTTATATTGGAGGCGCTTCCTATTTATGCTGTAGCTAAGTAAGCACTCTTGTCTATCATCTGTTTTGGCTACAATGGCTGTCTAATGTTGAGGCTGAATTTATCAGCATCCTAAGCCTTAGTACTTTGCAAATGATTTGGCATTTCTTAAGGGAATCTTTTGTGTTGAGAAGCAATTACCAGATAATTATGCAAAAAATTTGTTTTTTAATATAACGTTAGTGAAGGATTACTTCTGTCATGCAGCTTACAAATGTACAATGTATTTCTTTTCTGATTTGATACCCAATAGGAATAGGTTATAGCCGCGTTTTGTGACATGCTGGAAAGGCATATTTGTGTATATCATGCAGACACCAGTGTGTCTTATTTTTTTTTCCCCAAGCAGTTTATTCCTCAAACCACATGTAGCAATTTACAATTGATAGATAGTTGTAGTGTTTTTATTTTGCTGTGTGCACTATAAAAATAAGAAAAACCCTTATGCTGCTACTTGATGCAAAGTGTGGAAGGTGGTATGGCAATAACTTTCATAAATATGGGAAAATACTGAAACCTACAGGGTTCGTTTTCTGGATGTTTTCACTACATAGGTATTTGCCCCCCCCCCCCCCTATAGCTTTCAGTTTACCTGTAAGGTAAGAGGTGTCTACCACCTTTACACATCTAGAACCTAAATTTTTTTCTGGGCAAATTTGCTGAAGATCTGTCTTGTTGGATGGAGACTGCTGGGCAACAGCAATTTGTTGCCACAAGGTATAAAATTGCTTATCTGGTGCTTAAAGGTTCAAATCCCATAGAACACAGAAGAGTACGTGTACGTTTTGCTTCACAAGATAAAGGGTCATGGTCAGGGCAGGACTTAGGGTGGTGGGGGCCCCTGGGCTTAAGTGTTGAAGGGGCCCCCTGGAGCCGAGAATTGGGAGGGGATTGAAGATGTTGAGCGGGGGTGCGCATTTTAAGTTGTTGAGCGGGGGGGTGCATTAAAGTTGTTGAGCGGGGGGTGCCTCTCACCTGTGCATGGAATGTGTCGGCTCTCTTCCCTTCAGCAGACATCCACACACCCCTCCGGTTCCTCCTGGGGGGGAGGGTTTTGCAGTTGGGCGGGGGGGAGTGCCTCTCACCTGTGCCCACAGCCGGGGCCACAGACTGTCATTAGCCCGGCTGTCGGCTTTCTTCCCTTCAGCAGCCACAGTCCTCCACACACCGCTCCGGTAACTCCTGCTTCCGTGCTGCCTCCTCTTGCAGTGCAGGAAAAACACTTTCTCGGGACTGGGGAAGAAGCCGTCTGTGCGGGAAAGTCCTGCAGAATCCGTGCGTGTTGGGAGGTATGCGCAGGGCCGCCATCAGGAATTTTGGGGCCAATTACACAGCTAAAGGCATGGGCCCTCTGGAGCAGAGAACCAAGGGGGGGGGGCTTCCGCCTGAAATTGAGAAGCGAGGGGGCTGCCGCAAATTGAGAAGCGGGGGGGGGGGGCCTTTACAAAAGAAAAAAAGAAATAATGTCCCCAGGGCCATCCGGGGCCCTGGGGACCTCTGGGCCTTTTAATAAAAAATAAAAAAATATAAACAAAAATAAAAAAATAAACATTTTATAAAAAAAAGGGGGGGGGGGGGGTTTGCCACATGGGGCCCTGGGGACCTCTGAGCCCTTTAATAAAAAAAAAAAATATATATATATATATATATATAACAAATGTACATTTTTTTTATATATAAAAAAAAGGGGGGGTTGCCATCCGGGGGCCCTGGAGACCTCTGGGCCCTTTAATAATAATAATAATAATAAAGAATATATAAAAATGTATATATATATATATATATGTATATATAAATAAATAAATAAAAAAAAAATACATATTTTTTTTTTTTTTTTTTATAAAAAATAAATAAAAAAGGAGGGGTTGTCGTCTGGGGACCTCTGGACCCCTAAAAAAAAAAAAAAAAAAAGCCCAATAATAAGTCTGGCCCTGGTCATGGTATATACAAAGAATTAAAAAAAAGCAACATTCCTATATTGGCAAACCAAAAATCCCAAACGGATCTATATTGGCAAAAATAGAAATATAGGTCTGTCAATGCCATGTTTCAAATGTAGATTATGGCAAAAAATGCACAGAAGCAAAAACTCCATCCACTACACCTTGCGGTTGTTGGCATTCTGAGAGCATGTGTCACATAGTTCCCAAAACAAAATGGTGCACTAGCATAGTGTAGTTTATCACAAGCTTGTTTTTACTGTTAAAAATAAAAAAATACTTACTTATTTCACTCGCCTATTAACATGGTTGTAAAGTCAGAAGGTTTTTTATCCTTTTGCATGTCCACGAGTGTCTTGGCCATCTGGTACTCTCCCTCGTGATTGGCTTAGACACAGCGGTCGCACCATTGGCTCCCACTGCTGTCAAAGTCAGCTAGCCAATCGGGAGAGAGGGGAGGCGGAGCTGAACCACAACGTTGTCTGCATGTACACACAGCTGCAGCTCGGCTTGGGTGCCTCCATAGCAAGCTGTTTTCTGTGGGGGACTTAACAGGTGGAAGGGGCCAGGAGTCCCGAAGAGGGACCCGAGAAGCGGAGGATCAGGGCTGCTTTGTGCAAATCCACTGCAGCAGAGCAGGTAAGTATAACATGGTTTTTATAGCAAAAAAAGACACAAGACTTTACAATCGCTTTAAAGGTAAATGAGCGTGTAAGAACCTGAAGCCATGCTCGGACCTTTTCCTCTGAGGCCTGCCGCTGGTCTATTTTCTGGGTGGATTAAGGGGTGTGCCTTTGCCCAAGTATCTCGGATTGAAGCCCCAAGCTGTGCTTTAGTTAGGCCACAATAGTTAGTTGATGGTTGCATCAGAACTTATTTAGGCGTTCCACACCATAGAGGGTAAATACTTTTTTGTAATCAGGATTTTTTTATTTTTAGTTTTTCTCCCAAGATGAGCCAACATTGAAATTGTATGCTTCCAATGAAGAAACATTGGGAGGAGGGGACTAATGTGAAAACTTGTGTGTTTAGTACTGCATGAGCATAGCCAGCAGATTCTGTGACACAGATTAGATTTGTATGTTGTTCTTTAATGAGATAAATATATCAATTCTTGTTTATGTACGCTAACAAATATGTGGCACCTAACTGTTTAAAAATTCCTCCTCCTTTCCCACATTAGGGAGATGCTAATTGATTTTTGTCTCACTCACATTTATTACATAGATTCACAATTTCTGTCTCACCAATATTCTGTTGCTGAATAAATCTGCTGTTCGATTCAGTCCTCAACAATTAGATAGATCAGTGGTAATGTAGTGTATTGGTGCAGCACATTATGCCATTTAAGACCTTGTTCCTTTACTAGGCTAGCAGCAGTAAAATAGCTCACACAGTTCCATATTCTGAAGAGCAAGCATAATGTACGAATACAACAATGCAGAGTTGTGTTCTAAGATTAATTGAGTTGTTAACATTTCATGGGGGCAAAGTGATGGCTAGTGTGTTAAGAATTAGCTTGAGCATGCTTTAATGGTTATTATAGGCTTGTGAAAAAAAAAAATATATATATATTTATAATTTATATATATATATATTAAGAAAACTTGTTTATTTGCATCTGTTAAAAAATACAAACTACTTTTATATGAGATAATCAAACCTTCACATACTTTGTTGTAAAAGTTGCTATACCTGCACAGAGCCAGACTTGCATTACCATATGTCAGAAGAAAGGTATCTGGAGCTTCTGGCTAAATCAGTTTTTCGGTTAACCACTTAAGGACCGAGCCTCTTTTTGAGATTTGGTGTTTACAAGTTAACAGTTTTTTTTATTTATTTAACGCCCAAGAGAAAAAAATGGCGGTCGTTGCAATACTTTGTCACACTGTATTTGTGCAGGGGTCTTACAAGCGCACATTTTTTGGGGAAAAAAACACTTTTTTGAATTAAAATATAACTTTTGTGCAAACCAATCAATATACGCTAAATGGGATTTTTTTTACCAAAAATGTGTAGCCCAATACAAATTGGCCTAAATTGATGAAGAAATTCAATTTATTTTATTTATATATTTTTTTACATATTTTATTGGATGTGTTTTATAGCAGAAAGTAAAACATTTTTTTTTTTTTTTTCAAAATGGTTGCTTTTTTTTTTATAGCGCAAAAAATTAAAAGGGCAGAGGTGATCAAATACCACCAAAAGAAAGCTCTATTTGTGGGAAAAAAAGGACATCAATTTAGTTTGGGTACAACGTTGCACGACCGTACAATTGTCAGAGTAACACAGTGCTGTATCGCAAAAAATGGCCCGTCATTAAGGGGGTAAATTCTTCCGGGGTTAAAGTGGCTGTAACCTCTTACACATAACCAGTGAAATAACTGGGCTCAGGTAATACACAAAGATGAAACACATCCTCAATAAGTTGTACCTGGTAATCTGCAGTCTTCTCTTCTCTACGGTCCTTCAAAGTCCAGAATGTTTAAAGCTTGTCTGAGCTGTCAGAAAAAGGGGGGCAGAAAGCTTAAGTTACATTCTGAAGAGCTCAGCGATAAGTGTTTTGACAACTGATTTGAGGGAAAGGACATACCCCCATTTTACATGGCACACAGGAACAGAAGTGAGGCTGTCAGTCAGCTTGTGCTCCCTTCCCTGTCCCTTTTTTTTCCTCTTGGTGTTAGAAAAACTTGTCAGAAGTGAGTCAAACTGATGGCAGAGGAACAAAGCAGCTGACATAAATTTCACTTGGTGTTCTTAATTAAGACAAGTACACACTGTAGAGGAACATGCTTTGTTCATATTTCATGTCTGAGGTTTACAACCACTTTAACTCTTTAATGAAACAGTAAGGAGCATGTACAGCTCTATTAAAAAGGTAGTGTTTTCCCATAGATTTAGGTTTAGAACAAAAGGGAATTTAGAGTATAGAAGAGTATTGCTGTAAAATAAACTTGAAGTGCATTAAAGATCCGATTACATGCACAACTGTATATAGGTATTGCACAAACTTCTAGCAAGCATACAGGCAGTAATGGACTTTAAAGGTATCTTGAGAATTGAGCATCCTGAATTCTGCCCATTCGATATATTTTTACACATTTTGTTTAACCACTTGACCACCATCTTTCAGTGCGCTCACATTTTGAATGACAATTACTCAGTCATACAACACTGTACCCATATACAATTGTTGTCCTTTTTTTCCCCACACCAATAGAGCTTTCTTTTGGTGGTATTTAATCACCGTTGGGTTTTTTATTTTTTGCGCTATAAAAGAAAAGACTGAAAATTCTGTAAAAAAAAAAAAAAAAATTCTACATTTCTGTTCTAAAATTTAGCAATTACTAATTTTTCTTTATAAATTTTGGCCAAAATGTATACTGCTACATATCTTTGGTAAAAATAACCCAAATTGTTGTATATTATTTGGTCTTTGTGAAAGTTATGGCCCGTACACACGATCCGAATATCGGACGAAAACGATCGTCCGATGAAGAATCGTACGATTTTCGGATCGTGTGTACACTACTTTCGAGAGCCGATCATCCGATATTTTTCGATCGGACATGCACGAAAATTTTCCTCGTACGATGTAAGATCGTACGATTTTCGTTTAGTCAGTACAGTTGTCGTCCGACAATACAATACAAATACATTACAACACATGACATCACTTCCGATTATTTTTTTCGGTCGTACGAGAATTTTCGTGACTTTAATAACCTATTTCCTTTTACTTGCGACTATTAAGCGAAAAAAGTCGTACGATCCGTCGTACGATATTCGGATCGTGTGTACGGGCCATTAGAGTCCACAAGCTATGGTGCCAATATCTGAAAATTGATCACACCTGAAGTACTGACAACCTATCATTTCTTGAGACCCTAACATGCCAGGAAAGTGCAAATACCCCACAAATGAACCCTTTTTGGAAAGTAGACATTCCAAGGTATTTAGAAAGAGGCATGGTGAGTTTTTTTTAAGTTGTGATTTTTTTTCCAAAAATTCTTTGCAAAATGAAGATTTTTTTTCACAAAATCGTCATATTCGCAGGTTATTTCTCACACACAGCATATGCATACCACAAATTACACCCCAAAACACATTCTGCTATTACTCCAGAGTATGGCGATACCAAATGTGTGAGACTTTTACACAGCCTGGCCACATACAGAGGCAACATGCAGGGAGCATTTTCAGGCGTTCTGGAGCATAAATTGCACATCTAATTTTATGACTACCTCTTAGACTTTTGAAGGCCCTGGAGCACCAGGACAATGGAAACGCTCCAAAAATGACCACATTTTGGAAAGAAAACACCCCAACGTTTAATCTATGAGGCATCATGAGTCTTTTGCACATGTTTTTTTTTTCTACAATTTTTTTTTTTTTAAACACAATGTTGTCCATTTATGGGCGGTCCCCGGGTTACAAACAAGATGGGGACTATAGGTTTGTTCTTTAGTTGAATCTGTAAGTTGGAACAGGTACATTTTTTAAGTGTAGCTCCAGCCAAAAAATCTATTTTAAAGCTTTTTGCATAGCATAGGGAAGTGTTATCTCTGTAACATTTGTTTTGCTGTCTGTGCCCCTGTTCAGAAGATTGCACCTCACTTTCTGTCCCAATGACAATTTGATTTTTGAACATTTTGGGTTGGTAGGGAAACATGGATTAGTGATAAAACATCAGTGGAGACACCGGTTGTGCTTGTAGATTATTTTCTTATGCCTTTCATTGGAAATGATTCTACTATCAGTATTTATTATGGATGATCTGGTCTGAAGTGAGATGAGCTGTAAAAGTTCTAAAGGTCTTGAGTCCCTCCTCAGCTTGTTATCTAACCTGCATCACTGAGCATTAGAAAGCTGTGCTTCTTGGTGCAGCGCTCATGGAACCCTTATGCATTATGTAGTTATTTCTTAGTGCCAGAGCAAATAGTGAGAAATGCACACTTTTTTCTTTTCTTTTAACAGTGTTATAATGTAACATATTTGGTTATAGATGGGGGGTTTTGATATTTTTAGTAGATCATAATGTTCTATATTTTATTGCATATATCCAAAATACAGAAAACTCTTTAGGCTTATCGATGAACATAATCGGCCTTATTCAAAAAACTGTGAAAGGATATTTTGACACTAAGCCATATCAATTATGTTTAATCCATTTTTATTAGTCTTTCAGAAGTCACATTATGCAGCATACATTTAAATTAACATGTACAAAAGTTGTGTCTCACAAGTGAGAAGTGGTGTGCAATTGGGGTCATTTCTCCCTACTTGTAAGTCTATGAATAATTGTGATATCTAATGTGTGTGTGAACATATGATGGCTAAATAAAATGTGTAATTCATAAAAGCTTTAATCAAAATCTATGGTGAATAAATAAATACGTTTTTATTTAAAAAAAAAAAAAAACAGCATTGTAATGCCAATAAAAACAATTGTTTTGACAATCTAATATAAGCTTGAATAATCTCCTATCATATTGTGAGTTCTGCCCATCTGCTGGCCATCTTTTTCCACAACTTCCTGGATTTCCTTCATGCTTTGCAGTTTGTCCTCTGCTGTTTCCTTTCAAATTACTAATGACTACACATCCCATGGTACCTTGATGCCTGCAAGGAGTGATTCCTGTACTAACCCCACCCCCCTGAAATGCCTCCCATCAGTACCTCTGTAGTTCAGAAGGAAGGCTCTGAAATTTGTGATACAGCAGGGGCCTATTCAAGGGCATGGTGAATACAGGGTCACAGAATCAAGGAAATAAATTCAATATTGTAAAAATTAAAAATTTTGACTAGTGTTTGCTTTTAAATTATTTTAATAATATTTAACATTTTCATATGATTTTTTATTTTTTTGTTCCAGTTCAAGATTGATGGAGAATGGTGGACTTGGATTGATTATGAGAAATTCCAAGAATTGATGCGCTCCTATGCGAAGAGTGGTGGAACTGCGACATTTACTGCTTTAGACTACGTTGCGAAAACTCCTAAGTGGGCTTTGTTTGGTTCCAATGAGAGGGGATTTGATCCTGTAGAGACACGTTTCCAGAGGAAAAATAAAGCAAAGGACATTTCTGGGTGCTAGGCACAATTCTCTGCTGTATTGACGGTTTCTATGCCTTTGGCCTAAACATCTGGCCACCATGTTTATTAGACCAAAAATGTTAGTGATGCCATTTGGTGAAGGGCCACATCCCTCATATTTTGAAAGTGAAAAAAAATAGTTTTTGGGTTTTGTACACATTTTATTTGTGTTTGTTTTTTTTTTTTACATTCATTTCTGTGTTTTATCTCTGTTTGATATTTTAAATCCGGTTTTCAGCTTAATAAAAAGATTTAACTCTTTCATATACTATACCTTGCTCCTTCGCTCATTTTCCTGAAAACAAAAATGATTTTATGTTTTAATTATGATGAAATTGTTTTTCTGCTACAGCCCTTTTTATCAACGAGTCATATCTACATAAGGTATTAGATTAAAGTAATTTTTCCTAATGGGTGTGTTTTATTAGAATAAAGTATAGGCTTACATTTTTCTAGGCAATAGAAAAATTTGATGAAACATTGAGACATCTTCCTTTTTTAAATTATGTGCAGCTTAACAACTTCAGCCCGGACCATTTGGCTGGCCAAAGACCAGAGCACTTTTTGCGATTCGGCACTGCGTCATTTCAACTGACAATTGTGTGGTCGTGCGACGTGGTTCCCAAACAAATTTAACGTCCCTTTTCCCCCACAAATAGAGCTTTCTTTTGGTGGTATTTGATCACCTCTGCGGTTTTTATTTTTTGCGCTATAAACAAAAAAAGTGCGTACATTTTGAAAAAAAGCAATATTTTTAACTTTTTGCTATAAAAAATATCCTCAAAAATAAAACACTTTTTTCCCTCAATTTAGGCTGATACGTATTCTAGATATTTTTGGTAAAAAAAAACACGCAATAAGCGTCTATTGATTAGTTTGCGCAAAAGTTATAGCGTCTACAAAATAGGAGATGGTTTTATGGCATTTTTATAAAAAAAAAAAAAAAAAATTCTAGTAATGGCGATCAGCGATTTTTTTATCGTGACTGCGACATTGTGGCGAACACATCAGACACTTTTGGTGCTATTTTGAGACCATTCCCATCTGCACAGCGATCAGTGCTATAAATATGCACTTATTACTGTGTAAATGGGACTGGCAGTGAAGAGGTTAACCGGGAGGGGGCACTGAAGGGGTTAAGTGTGTCCTAGGGATGTGTTCTAACTGTAGGGGGGCTGGGCTACGTGTTGCCACAATGCCGCGTTTTAAAGGTGACGAGCAGGTACATTGATATGCCTGTACGTGCATTTCTGCCGACGTATATCAGCATGAGTCGGTCAGAAAGCGGTTAATTGAAAGACCGCTATGGTGCATTTGTCTAAATTTACCTTTTTTTTTTTTTCTTCCTTTTTATAATCTTTTTTTTTTTTTTAACTATGAAAGAATATATAGCTCAAATTGCAGATGTAGCATACTGTATGTGGTTACTGTATAAATTTTGTATAAGTATTAAAACTTGTTTAGTTAATATTTGAAGCCCAATGGGAGCTGAATGTTGTCTTTGCATATAAATCTAAATTCATTACCCTTTGGTTATTATGGGCTCTAAGAATACTTGGTTTTATTTATTTACACTTAAAGCAATCTAGTCTATAAATTTTAATTTTTAGAGACTATAAAAGGGAAATTTTGTAAGAAAAATCCTCCTTTTTTTCCATGCATATGTTATCAGTTAACTCGGAAGCTTTGATGTCCCTTTTCTTGGTTTGGAAAAGCAGTGGCTCTATAATGCATGGTTTTCTGGCTCTCGTATTGACAGTAGAGGCAGGAAAATTTTAGATTGCTGCTTTTGGGCAACAGAGAAGGACTAAGGATTCTTCTTGGACATTTAAAGCAGCACTATGATGAAATGCGTAGGGTGGGGCCACAAAGTGAAGCCATCATGCATAGTTAGCGGTGATGTATTGGCTTTGGAATATCTGCCTGGTTGGATCGTGTAAAGCGATACTGTGGATTTTACATGTTAGTGTGCACTTTTCTTTTAGTAAAGCGATCAAATTTGTATATACTACATTATAGCTTGTGCTCTGTGAGTTTCATCCTGGCTTGCTGGGGCTACCATCTGATGGCAAGTGGTGGTGGAACACGGTTCTGATTAGAGGCCCTACCCACATAAAGCGTTTTTGACCATTTTCTGTTTACTGGTCAATAATATCTGGTAAGAGGCTTGATGATTGGTTATGCTTAAGATTGAAGGTGCTGGAAATTCATGAGTTGGCATATTGTAGAGCAGGTGTGTCCAAACTTTTTTCAAAGAGGTCCAGATTTGATGAAGTGAACATGCGTGAGGGCCGACCATTTTGCCTGACATTCTTTGAACCATTAAAATTCAGTCTAAGTGTGTTCGTCTGAGCACTAATACACCACCCAACAAGAATTCTCTTCCCTTTGTGTTGTGTGTAAGTAAAGATGTGAGCTCTGTGTGATATTTGGATATACTGTATTTATTGGTGTATAACACGCACCTTCACTTTAAGAGGGAAGTTTCAGGAAAAAAATTTGAATTATAAATAAAGGTCTGTGAAGCAGATCACCACTCCATCACAGATCCCCCTCTATCACAGATCCCCCCCTCTATCACAGATCCCCAGTCCATCACAGATCCCCCCCATTACAGACCCCACTCTTACCACAGACCCCACTCCATCAGACTCCACTCCATCACAGACCCCACCCCATCATTACAGACCCTACTCTATCACAGATCCCTCATCAGACCCCTCTTATCACAGATCCCTCACCAGACCCCTCTTATCACAGACCCCCCCATTACAGACCCCATTCTATCACAGAACCCCCCCATTACAGACCCCACTTCATCACAGAACCCCCCCATTACAGACCCCACTTCATCACAGACCCCCCCCCCTATCATTACAGACCTCACTCCATCAAAGTCCTCCCTTGATATTAGAGTCAGACTGTCCCTTTCATCAACGCAGCATTCCTCCTCCCCACACTGCCCTACCTTAATCACACAAGCCGGGAAGCACGCATTGCAGGTCCAGACAAAGGGCGGGACTTTTCAAGTTAAAGGCGGGTGATTGGTTGCTGGGATCGCCCCACTGTCTAGCAACCAATCAATCACCTGCTTTATAACTTGAAAGGTCCCGCCCTTTGTCCGGACCTGCAGCGCTTCCAGGCTTGTGTGAATAAGGTGTGTGGGGAGGGGAGGAAGGGGGAGTGATGTGATGATGTAAAGGAGAGACCTGCCACGCCTCCCATGTAATCAATGATGTTAGTGGGGGGCAAAGGGGAGCGAACACTCACTATTTAGCAAGGCTGCTACTGGGTCCGAATTTGGCCCGCGATCCACCATTTTGTGATGCCTGATATATATTTTTTGTGGCCCCGGTGCTGGGAGATCGTTAGGGGCCACAAAAGATATACATGTCCAGATAACCAGGCGGGCCGGACTTTGTTCATGACTGTTGTAGAGTGTATGAAGTTCACTTTAAAGTGTGCAGTTATTAGGAGTTCACTTTGGAGTGTAATCACAAGTTTTTTCACATACGTTGTAACTTTCAAAGTTCGGTCAGAGATTGGCCTTTGTTTAGACTGCCCAGCATAGGGGTCATGTGTGTTTTTATATAGTGCGTTTTTAACTTGTGTAAGGAAACAAATTTCTTTGAATTATTGTTTTTTGATATAACTTGTTCATGGTTATTTATGTAATTTGTATTCACTTTTTAATATGGGGGATATATACAGTAAAACCTTGGTTTGCAAGCATAATTCGTTCCAGAAACATGCTTGTAATCCAAAGCACTTTTATATCAAAGCATTTTTTTTACAGGGTATAAAAGAGGAGAGGCTCCTCCAGGGGAGGGCTGGCAGCCTTAGGCCTGGGGGGAAAGTCCAGTCAAGTGGCCCATTGAACCACCGAATAAGCGCAACCTCACCAGTGCCCATCAGTGCAGCCTCACCAGTGCATCGGGATTAGAGAGGAGAGCAGCCGGATTACACAGAGCAGAGATCTCCCGCTTACCCCGTGTTGCCGATGTGATACGATGTCCCGCCTCTTGGACCAGCTCCTATGATGGACATCATCAGTGTGCTGTCTATCATAGGAGCCAGTCCAGGAGGGGCTTTGTATGACAGCAGCTGCCAGGTAAGTGAGTGATCCCCACTCTGTGTAAATTGGCAGCACTTCCCCTCTGAGGCAGCCCAATGGGCAGAGCGGAACCCATTGTAGGGCCAGCCCTGGTCGCCATCCCACTGACCCAGCTCGCAGTGCATCCGCCCCCGATTGGCACATGCCCCCGATTAGACTGGGGACAGACTTGATCTAGGGACAGTGTCCTCAGTCCGGGGACTGTGCCCGGAAACTGGCGACGTCTTGTCACCCTAGGCTAGTGGCCAGCAGGACCCACAGGTCCGCGGCCAGCTCCCAGCAGGACCCACATGCTATAGGTCCTGCTGGGAGTTGGCCGTGGACCTGTGGGTCCTGCTGAGAGCTGGCCTTGGTCCTGAGAGGGTTGACCGAGGGACGGGCAGACAGAGGGACAGGCATGTATCTATTCATTCTCCTTTTATATTTTCCATCATCTCTTGTTCTCTCTGTCCAGATTGCCCATCACCTCTTATGTAATTTCCTTCTCCTTTCAGATCTTTTGTATCTTCCCATGTCTATCTCTTCTCCATTTAGACTGTCCCTTACCTTCTGTGTCTACATTTCTCCAGTAAGACCAGCCCTGCCACGCCGCGTCGCATCCACACATGACCAGCTCGGCCGAGCCAATCGCAGGGCGCACCGCTCGCGTGAACTCCAAAATGCCACAGCGTGGGGCCGAAAATTGCAGGGCACTTGAGTGGACTTCGATTCCCAGAAGTCGCAGCATGCGGCCGGGCACCGCGGCTATGCCCCTGGCTCAACTCCTCACAGAAATAAAATAATTGGCAGTGGGCGATTGCCGGCTGTTTTGCATATGAGTTGAGATGGCCTGGGTGGAAATTTCCACCTTGCATCCTGGCCCAGCCCGCCTCTGGGCACCTCTAAGTGTAGCAATAAGTTGTTAAATATTGTACCTTTATTAAATGTAACCATATTGCTACACTTAGAGGCTCCTCTCTCTTCTTTTTTTTTTTTTTATACTCGGTTGTGACATGACGCTACTCTTATATCAAGACATCGCTTGTATATCAAGGCAAAATGTATTAAAACATTTTGCTTGTCTTGCAAAACACTCTCAAACCAAGTTACTATCAAACCAAGGTTTAACTGTATATATTTAATATAGTATAAAGAGATAATGGGGACTTTTTTGATCTCTTATTTTTTGGGGTTTGGTATTACAAATATTTAGTAACTGCATCATCCACAAAGGATTTGACCCAAAGGTAGATTATAATGCAAATCAAGCCAGATGGAATGTACTGCATGTCTTTTTTATTAAGTCCCTTTTTGCTCTGCATTTATAATGGGCTACCATATAAAAAGAAAATGTGCAAAAAAAAAAGAAAATGAAACCATTAAAGCAGTTGGCACCAATGTAATAGAATACACTATACAATTCACCAATATTTGATTAAGTGCAGCGCTAAGTACCAAAGTTAAAGTGAGGGGAAAAAAAACACCTGAAAAGTGAAACACTCTGAAGAGGGAGCTCAATAGTAAATAGTATGACTCCTATCCCTCAAAAGGGTGAACCAACACTCTAAAGAGTTATCGCAATAAAAATTGTGAATACAAATTACAATATTTATTGGAAATATGAAAAAAAAACTGAGTGAATTGACACTCTGAAAAGCAAGCTCAATAGTAAATAGCCAATATCCCTCTGAAGGGTGAAACCACCACACTGAAGAGCCAGCTCAGTGACCACTATAAATATAGGTGTATTCAATAACGCAAATGGTCCTCTGATAAGTGAATCCCATGCAAAACAATAGTCCTCTGAAGGGCGAGTTCAAAATTGTATTTGCAGGATATCTTGATAATTCAATCGTATATCCTCCACAAACAACAAAACTCTGAGGCTTAGCAAAGCATATGTGCCCTCCAAATGAGAAGTCACAAACCGCTTTTGTATCCACCAAGATGCATCGTGGTACATGGGGTAACCGCTCGCCTCCCGATCTCACTCCACGCTCAGTAGCATTATCATGCATTTAATAAAATGTAAATAATGCTTCCCATAGTGTGTAACTGATTAATAAATGTTACTGATTAATGCATAATACAGAAGTGGTAGTAGACTCCACATAAAATAGTTGTCCTCTAAAGAGTGGACTTAATGGACTGTGTGGAACGGTAACGCCACTCTCACCATGCATCAGCCACCAAGACAGAATACTCTCAGGCGAGCATATGTGACGTCCACACCATAAGAGACACCGGCGCCTTCTAAATGCAGCTGTAAAGTTTAAAATGTATTTCACGTAATAGAACTACCCGAGTGAAGTAGTAAGTCATGCATGGATGTTTACAAACGAACTGAGCAGGATATCGTCCTGTACAGCACACTCCAAGGGGAGGATGCCAGAGGAGACTCTGTCATCTGTCAGAGGTAGCGGGTGGATTATGGCGCTGGGAGGTCCGTGGAATGCACTGGCAGGAGAAAGATGACATCACTTCTTAGGGGCTGTCAAGACGTGCAAGGCTTCAGCGACGCATCTGCGTCTCCTCTATCATTACCTCTCAGGTACTTGTTTGTACTCCACTGGTAACTCTATAAATCGATAATGCTGAGCTCACCTCGTCAACTCGAACGCCCACTCTATATTCAATCCTCACTCACATAGAAGTCACATGATGCAGCAAGAGGAAGGGACAAACTTATTGTGCAACATCCAGGAAACCATTGGTATCAAATGCTACAACAGGCATAATGATAATCCCAGTGTCTGGCGTCCCTGCAGACTGACTGCCCGAAGTATGTTTCGTCCTAACGGACTTCATCACTGGGGCAAATTAATATTTAGATTGATATAATACTTTTTACTTCCCTGTGAATTTGTAAATCATTTTATATAGCATATGTGGAGGATAACATCACAGTAGTAAAAACTATCCGTATCCAGCATTGAATACCACAAGCAAGAGTAAACCCTGTAGGGTCTATGTTTAAAATATTTTCCATGAAGATGTTTTAAGCAGTTTGCACAAACAAAATGGATGATCACCATATTCTTTGTGTTATGATCTATGATCGTCAGATCGATCTAGTGGACATAATGCAGTATTTGCGTGAAATACCTTAAAGTGGCTGTAAACCCTTACATGTGAATGGACTATCCTTCCGCCAGGTGATACACAGACATGAAACCAATCCTCCTACATAACTTGTACCTGTCTATCTGCAGTCTTCTCTCTTCTACATCTGTTCAAAGTGCTGAATTTTATAAGCTTGTTTGAGATTTCCTAAAAAATAAAAAAAAAGTGGCGGAAAGCTGAAGTTTACACTCACAGAGCCCAATGAGGAGCGGTCTTAAAGCTGATTGGAGAGAAGAGACACACCCTCATTCACATAGCACACAGGAACAGAGTTGAGGCTGTCAATCTGCTGGAGCTCCCTCCCCGTCACAATTTTTTTCTTAGTGTCAGGAACAGGGGTGGACGGACCATTCAGGCACTTTGGGCACTGCCTGGGGACCCCATGACCGCTTCCAATGCAATCTACCCATCAATCACAGCTAGCCGATGGGTAGATCAGGTCCCTGCCAAGACTGTAATTAGACCTCTTGTGGCGCGCGTCTACCCGCTGGCCCCAGGTGCTTGCATTTGACATCACCTGGGAGGAGCGCATCTCGAGAGGTCTAATTACAGCCACTTCCCGCGCTACTCTGCATCTAGGAAGGGAAGTTCAGCTTCTTGTATGCTGCTGTGTGCCCCATGTCCCAGTATGTGCCAAGCAGTGTGTCCCCCATGCTCTGCCATGTGCCCCATGCCCTGCTGTGTGGCCCGATGTGTGCTGTGACGGGAGTCCCATTGGCGGGGGGCTTATGGAACCAGCTTACCTTAGAAAGCCTTGGAAGCATCTTCTCCGGCCCCTCCCATGTGTAAATCACTGTGTGTCTATTAGGGGCATAGGGTGAGCGAGAACCCCAGTCGGATCGGTCCTAACCCGACTCACCGTACAACCACACCGGACTCAGCATTTCATTTTACCCCTGTCATCCTGGATTCTATTTGTGTAGTTTTTGCTGAAAAAATGAAGGGGCTTTTTCACTTGTGACCGTAATATTTCTAAACAATATCCCTCAGGAAATATGAAGATAAATTCCACCTTTCATCTCAGACCATTGCTAGATAGTTTGAGGTGGGATGGGGGTTGTTATGTGTTTAAGTGCCTGTATTCTATCTCTATTCTTTCTGTCTGCCTTGGAAGCAAAGTAATATAGGATGTGAATGCTTATGTGGATTGGCTTACATGTTAATGAAACCCCTGTCGGCTAATAAAACTCTGGGGGGGGGGGGTAATTTCTCCAGCAGCCATTCCTAAAGACTGTCTCCTGTTGGACAGTTAAATACACTGTGTCCTACTGTGTGCCCCATGATGTGTCCTACTGTGTTCCCCATGCCCTACTATGTGCGCCGTTCCCTTTTGTGTGCCTTGTGATGTGCCATGATCCCTACTGTATGCCCCATGATGTGCCCTTTGCCCTGGGATGCACCATTCTGTGCCCCATGTAATATCCCCTGCTGTGCCCCATCATGTGTCCTGCTGTTCGCCATGTAGTGTGCCCTCCTGACACACACACACTTCTGCCCTGCTGCCCCTGTGCACTGCTTATCTGAGGTTCAAACCAGAATTGAGCATCTGCGCAGAATGATGCAAGCACAAGTTTCACATTAACCACTTAAGGACCATAAAAATATCCCTTTTAGAGATCCTGGCCATTTTTTGTGATACGGCACTGCATCGCTTTAAATGACAATTATGGGTTCGTGCAACGCTGTACCCAAACAAAATTGACAACCTTTTTTCCCCCACAAATAGAGCATTTTTTTTTGGTGGTTTGCGGTTTTTATTTTATACTATTTGCTATAAAAAATATCCCCCCAAAAAAAAGAAATGTCTGCATCAGGTCGATATATATTCTTCTACATATTTCTGTAAAAAGAAATCGCTGGTTAAATGTGTTCCCAGCTAAGTTTTTCTAACTGTATGTGGATGTGACTTACTAGAGGAGGAGACAGATCATCTGTCCCTACTTTGTAGGAACAGATGATCTGTCTCCTCTCCTGACAAAATGGGGATTTGTGTGTTTACACACCCCCGTTTTGGACATCGCAGCCGCTGGCCACGCGCATCGTGTCCCCCGCTTGCTAGAGCTGTTTAAAGGGCCGATGTACAGCTACGGTGATTTGCCAGAACGTGCCGACCTGCCGCGGCAAGTGGTAAAATAGGTTTTAATATTATTTCTTTTTTATGCTATTTCTAAAAATATTTGTTATAGCAACGGTTTGCTGCTCATACTAATGTTCCGTGAGCTGTAGAACTTTTGCCAACAGTTCCTTGGTAAAACGTTTTTTTAGAAATCCTGCTTTATTGGATCTCCAGGTTTGTCTCCCCTTCTTTAGACACTTGGCCTCACCAGCTCTGTGCCATCCTCTTTAGCCTGTCATGAACCAACCGGTTCTGATCCCCCGGAGGATGCATCCACGCAATGCAAGCTCCAGGGGGGGCTTCATGTGGGCGGGGACACAAGGGGCCCCGTGATCTTTTGTTGCCTGGGTGCCCCATGAGTTGTCAGCCCCCTGGTCAGGAAAATTTGTCAGAAGTAAGCAACGAGAAATTGAGACAAATGCACACTATAGAGGGATATACTTTGTTCATATTTCATGTCTGAGGTTTACAACCACTTTTATAAAAAAATAAAAAATGTATATGCATAGACCCCTAATACCATTTTTTCTTTTAACCATCTCAATACTGGGCACTTTCACCTCCTTCATGCCCATGCCATTTTTCAGCTTTCAGCGCTGTTTCGCTTTGAATGACAATTGCGCGGTCATGCAACACTGTAGCCAAATGAAAGAAATAGTGTGACAGCGCTGAAAATTTACCTGGGCAGGAAGGGGGTAAATGTGTCTGGTATTGAAGTGGTTAATGTAGCTCAACGCACCTGATGTGAATAAGCCCTTATGTTTAGCTTTCAAGTAAAGTCTGTGACTTAAAGTGATAATAAAGGTTAAATATTATACTTGCCCGCTTTGTGTAATGGTTTTGCACAGAGCATCTCTGATCCTCCTCTTCTCAGGTCCCCCATAGCAAGCGGCTTGGTATAGGGCCACTCATGCCTGCTCGCTCATGAGCCCTGCTCTGTGTATCCATAAGACACACAGAATGGGGCTCTCTCCTCATTGGCTCACTGGCTATAATGGAGCGCTGCTGTATCTCATCCAATGAGGAAGCAGAGAACTAAGAGAGCAGCTGCTCTTGTACACATCACTGGATCAGAATCTGGCTCAGGTAAGTATTGGGGGGGCTGCGGTGGGAGCTGCGTACTGAAGTTTTTTTTTACCTTCATGCATAAAACCTTCAACCTTAAAGCGGATGTCCGCTGAAAAAAAAATAATAAAAGCCAGGAGCTACAAATACTGCAGCTGCTGACGTTTAATATCGGCACACTTCCCTGTCCTGGAGTCCAGCGCCATCCGCAGCAGAGGACGAGCGATTGCTCGTCACTCTGCTGCCCCCCTGCCATCCTCGGTGAGGGAACCAGGAAGTGAAGCGATCCGGCTTCACTGCCCGGTTCCCTACGGTGCATGCGCGAGTCGTGCTGCGCCATCTGACTGGCTCCCATTGTGTTCTGGGAGCCGAGTGGGGGGGGGGGGGGAGGTGACGTCCTGCCCGCAGTCTACCTGAAAGGTGTCAAATGTGACACCGGAGGGGGGGAGGGTTCCGATCAGCGGGAGTTCCACTTTAGGGTGGAGCTCCGCTTTAACAACCACTTCAAACACTTTTTTTTTTTCTTAAGTCCAATAATCTACAGATATGCCTTGTACACACGATCAGTTTTCCCGTCTGGAAAACTGCCGTGATAGCTTTTGGCCGTGTGTATGCTCCATGGCAGTTTTTCCGATAGGAAAACCGCCGGGAATTGCAGCGGGAAAAATGAGAACATGTTTTCCCACCGGTTTTTAAACCGGCAGTTTTCCAATGGGGAAAGCCTGCAGGGGAGCATACACACGGCTGGGTTTCCCGGCCAAAGCTCTCATGGCAGTTTTCCTGCCAGGGAAACCGGCCGTGTGTAGGGGGAAAAAGCTGCCGAGCCGGTTCTCTGCTTTCCCCTTGGGTTTGCCGGCGGTAAAAAGTCAGTCAGCAAACCCCATCGTGTGTACGGGCATCAGTTATCTAGGGTGGTAGGCAGAAATCCAAAACTGACCTAATGAGCAAGGATCATACAATTCCCTAATTTTGCTGAAAGTGCTTATAGCAAAAGTGCATGTTTCAGGGCAAGAGCTGATGCACTGGGGCTTAGATTACTTATCTAATTACTTTTACATGCATTAGGATACATTTTACATACCTCGTGAAAGCGTCACTCTTTCAGTTTTGCTTAGAGAGCCGCTGTGATCTAGTTGTGTCCGTGTTTCTAGTCATTAAGTAACATGTAATGAGAATGTACAGCCAGTTGTCATTGGATTTCTAAGTGAGTGAAATTACAGTAACACATCTTGACTTGATTTGAAATGAGAAATCTTCTGTGTGTCAGCAGTTTGAATTTAGGTTAGCATGCTGCTGCTGCCAGATCGAGGGATTTATTCAATCAGCTGTTACACCATTATTGCCCTACAAGTAGGGTGATGTCTCCTGCAGTCACTATGCTTGTTTCAAGCAGCTTTCTAGCTAACCTTTAAGGATTGTTTACCATTTCTAATGTTTTCTAAGCTTCTTGTGCAAATATTCGTACTTTTCACCGTCTAAGGGTTACTGATTTATTAGATGTGCTTTACAGGAAATATTGAATGATCAAATAGAACTATTTACTACTAACTTGGATTTAGGCAAAAGGCAACTAGATGCTTACAAATGCAGTAACCATGGATGATTCACATTACACCCTAGGCCCCATGCACACGAGAAGCAAATGCAAACACATGTAAATTCAAGTTTTCAAAGGCAAAAAACGGGTTTGCCGCAAATTTTGCAGCGTTTTGCTGCGTTTAGCGTTGTTTTACTGCGTTTATACGGCTATCAGTGTTTATAACAAAGACATTGTAGACCCTCCCAAAGCTTTGAAACGCAAAAACTTTTGCATCTGAACCCAAAATTTTGCTTCTGAAAAAACGGGCCTAAACCCAACTGCTTTAAAACGCAAAAAAAACGTGAATGTGTGCATGGACACATAGCATAACATTAAAGCGGTGGTTCCCCTAAAAATAAACTTTTGACATTGCATTTGCTACATTAATTACAATTAGAATCGGCTGGTTTTATTGAAAAAATACCTCCGTACGTAGCGTTTGCTATATTCGTTCCCACCGCCACTTCCGGGTACGATGCTGGCGGTGGGCGTTCCTAATTGATGGACAGGCATCCGACCGACACATCCATCGCGTCACGAGATGCCGAAAGAAGCCGAACGTCGGTGCGCATGCGCCGTATAGAGCCGCACCGACGTTCGGCTTCTTTCTTAGCAAATGCAATGTCAAAAGTTTATTTTTAGGGGAACCACCGCTTTAAATGTGTTCAGGGGCAGTTGAAAAAAATGGCCAAATGCCTCTGAACTCGAGTTTACCAGCGTCTCGTGTGCATGGGGCCTTATAGTTCCAAAGAAAGCAGTGATTTACTTTTGTTATATTCTGTCATTCTTGGTTCAGCTGCAAGGGTTACGGAGCAGGACAGAAAGGAGAGTGGATACTCTGCTTACCTTTTAAAGGGGTTACAAAGGTTTGTTTTTTATTTCCTAAATAGGTTCCTTTAAGCTAGTGCATTGTTGGTTCACTTACCTTTTCCTTCCATTTCCCTTCTAAATGTTTTTTTTTCTTTGTCTGAATTTCTCACTTCCTGTTCCTCCTCAGTAAGCTGTTCTGGCTGACTAACCCCCCCCCAGCCAGACGGGGGCAAGCTTACTGAGGAGAAACAGGAAGTGAGAAATTCAGACAAAGAAAAAAAACATTTAGAAGGGAAATTGAAGGAAAAGGTAAGTGAATCAACAATGCACTAGCTTAAAGGAACCTATTTAGCAAATAAAACACAAACCTTTACAACCCCTTTAATATTGCCCTGTACATGGTGAGCCTTCACCAAGAATGATGGCATGAAGGAACCAACTCACCCTTCTTTACTTCTCATGCTACTGACTTAATACAGACTGTCTGAATTATGGATAAAAGTGTATACCAAAGTAGAAAAGAAGTTTGGTTTTCAAGGAAGCATAGATAACTATTGCAAAGTATCTACAGATATTTTCCAGCAAGCCTTTCTACCATTTAAAATTGTTGTTGTTGGTAAGATATCCTTCATGGACTTTCTGATGATGCTTAATGGTTAAATGCATTGAGGCCGGGTCGCTGCTGTTACTGCCCGGTTGTCAGTGACATGTCCAGAATAGGTGAAAAGCACACGAAATCCCTTTGGCAGAACACTGTTAAAGGGGTTTTCAATTCAATTCAGAATATTTTTTATCTTTATGAATTCTACGCAATAATATAAAAGCCTTATGTGTGCAGGCGCTATCCTCGGCCCTCTAATACTTACCTGAGGTCCCTCTAGATCCAGTGATGTTGCAAGCGTGTCTCGGATGCCCGGGATTCCCCTTCTCATTGGCTGAGACATCAGCACGCCGCCATTGGCTTTCACTGTTGTCAATCAAAGCTATTCGGCCATCAAGCTGCTTGCTTTGAAGGCACTGAACAAGAGGAAGGCTCAAGAGAGCCTAAGAGAGACCTGAGAAGAGGAGGATCCGGGTTGCTCAACTGCACAGAGTAACATGTCTGTTTTTTTTTTTAAAGAGACTTTACAATCACTGAGCATGCGTGATTTTTTTTTCTCTGTTGGAGTTCCATACAGACGAATGGAATTTCCGATGTTCTCTTTCTAAGTCCAGTGGAATTTCCGATGGGGCACACACACGGTCGGAATATCCGATGAAAAAATTCCGTCTGACTTTTTCCATCGCTAATTCCAATCGTGTGTACAAGGCGTAAGTGCATTTGGTTTGCTTGGTTTTAATTTTGTGTATTTTAAATAAACGTGCTGCATTATCGATCTTCTTTTTTGGATTCATGATTACTATTTGGATGCGAGAGGAGCTGCACAAGAGGGAATATTATATGCTGAATGCACTTTCGCTCCCTTGTTGATATAATTCAAAGACAGAGAAGGTCTTTATGGCTATATGAGTCTGGTGAGTGGCTGAGAGCACTGACCGGAGTGTTCTGGTGGGGCGAACGATATACTAACAATTGATAATTAGTACAGTGGCTTCTCCTGAGCTGTCAGTTTTTTTCCATTCAGCCCTGCTGGGTTAAATGAAAAAAAAAAAACCTACTAGTGTGTACTAGGCTTTATCTGCGAGTAACCCTTCCGTTTTCCTCCAGTGTCGCTAATTAAAAAAAAAAAAAGATGTCAACGTGGAGCTGTTGCTCATAGCACACAATCCGATTCTTTGTTTCATTTAGTAGGGATATGTCCCCTCCTCAGCGCCTGTCTTAGCCCTGTACAATCTGCACTGCCTCACAGTGACCACTTGATTCACTTAAATGGGTCACATTTGATGGTGGTACTGGCCACCAGGGGCGGACTGACAACTCATGGGGCCCCCGGGCAATAGGAGATTATGGGGCCCCACAGTATACACACACACAGTATACACACACAGACACACAATATACACACACACTATACATAAACACATTACACATACACACACTAAAAAGGTACTGGAGACGCGGGGCAGCTATAATCTTGTGATTTTTTTTAAGAAACACAGATTTTTACATACTGTCCTTGCTTTTACTGAGGCTGGCAACCCTGATGGGGCCCCCTAGTGGCATGGGGCCCTCGGGCAGTGCCCGAGTGGTCAGTCCGCCCCTGCTGACCACTGAACATGACGGGGGGGTATAATCTTTGCCTTGGCCGTGGCACGTGTACAACCTTGTTCAGCTTCCTTTTGCGACTAAAGGGAGGTGGTAAAAGCACAGCTCATCTGCCTTGCCCCCACCTGCAAGTGTGAATGAGTTCTAAAGAGGAAACTGTATTGGTTGCGATAGCAAAGGTCTATAAAATATCTCTGCCCTATAGGGTTTCACATTATTAGAATCTACTACAACGATTCCGGCTTACCAGGCAGTTTGTACAAAACGTATATGGATCAGTAAAAAACGTATTCTTCTTTTCCCAAGCACCCTGAAAGATATGTTCTATTCAAACAATGCCATTAAAAGCAAATTGACTTTCTCTGCAATGCTTTGTCTAAGATATTACATTTAAAGGGTTTTGTCTTTCATCATTTTCCGACTTTTTGTTGTTTTCCCTTTTGCAGCAGGTCACTTGCAAATTCTTTTGGACAGAGCCAATAACAGCATCATCTGCACTTTCATGTCTGCTCATGAGCAGACTGTAGATAGGAAGAAAACTCTTCATGCTTTCATTTAAAACGTTGCCAGACATTTCCCAGACTAATGGGACAGGCCTTTGAAGGGGAAGAAAAAAAAAATCTGCGGAACTAGGTAGATGTAAAATTGAATGAACACATGCGGTCTTCCTCCTGCAGAGAAGTGTAGAAACATTGTGACTTCTTAATGATCTTATTAATGATATTACCTTGGCACACAATCAGATTGTCAGCAGACTATGGCAAGCTATTACCTGCTTTCTGTACTAACGGCTGTGTCTGCACTTTGGGATCTGTGATGTGCCCTAACCTTGTATAAGTTTCAATACATCCTATTATTGTAGTGAGAAGAGCTTATGTGACAATCCTTGGTATACCAGCTTTGCTTAGTGATGTACACAATATTTGTATGGCTGTGCTTGCATGATCTCATTCTCCTTATCCTAACTTTTATCCAAGATTTTCTAATACAAAGAAGCTAAAAGCACTGTTAACCACTTCAGCCCCGGATCATTATGCAGGTAAAGGACCCTTTTTGCGATTCGGCACTGCGTCACTTTAACTGACAATTGCGCGGTCGTGCGACGTGGCTCCCAAACAAAATTGGCGTCCTTTTTTTCCCCACAAACAGAGCTTTCTTTTGGTGGTATTTGATCACCTCTGCATTTTTTTTTTTTTTTTGCGCTATAAACAAAAATAGAGCGACAATTTTGAAAAAAAAAATGCAATATTTTTTACTTTGCTATCCCGTATTTCCCGGTGTATAAGATGACTTTCTAACCCCTTAAAGTCTTCTTAAAAGTCGGGGGTCGTCTTATACGCCGATAACCTAACCTTACCTTATCCTAAGACATGCAGAATCGCGGCCGTACGTTTTTTCAAAAGCCGCGCCTCCTACGTCTTCTAGTCCGTGATAGGCGGAACACTCGGCTTCCCAGGAGACACTGTGTTTAGTGTCCGCCTATCACGGAGGCCCTCTCGTCCTGTGTTAAGTGTCCGCCTATCACGGAGGCCCTCTCGTCCTCGGACGAGAGGGCCTCCGTGATAGGCGAACACTGAACACAGTGCCTCCTGGGAAGCTGAGTGTTCCGCCTATCACGGAACAGAAGACGTAGGAGGAGCGGCCGCGATTCTGCATGTCTTAGGATAAGGTAAGGGCACAGTCTGGCATGTAATGGGGCACAGTCTGGCATGTAATAGGGCACAGTCTGGCATGTAATGGGGCACAGTCTGGCATGTAATGGGGGACAGTCTGGCAAGTAATGGGGCACAGTCTGGCATGTAATGGGGCACAGTCTGGCATGTAGTGGCATAGTCTGGCATGTAATGGTGGCACCGTGAGGCGAGGCATGACTAGTAGGAAGGGGGTAGTCTTATACGGCGAGTATATCCCAAAACCAACATTTTGGCTGGAACATTAGGTGGTCGTCTTATACGCTGGCAAATACGGTAATAAATATCCCCAAAAAAGATATAAAAAAAAAAAAAATTTCCTCAGTTTAGGCCGATACGTATTCTTCTACATAATTTTGGTAATTGATTGGTTTGCGCCAAAGTTATAGCGTCTACAAAATGGGGGATAGTTTTATGGCATTTTTATTAATATTTTTTTTTACTAGTAATGGTGGTGGGACCATTGTCATTTTTACAGCGATCAGTGCTATAAAAATGTACTGATTACTGTAAAAATTACACTGGCAGAGAAGGGGTTAACCTGTAGGGGGCGCTGAAGGGGTTAAGTGTGTCCTAGGGAGTGCTTGTAAACTGTTAGGGGGCGTGGCTTGCCGTGACACGTCACTGATCGTTGTTCCCGATGACAGGGAACACAATCGGTGACAGTGTCACCTAGGCAAAACGGGGAGATGTTGTGTTTACACTAACATCTCCCCGTTCTTCAGCTCTGTGACCCGATTGCGGGTCACTGGCAGCGATCAAATCCTCTGGTCTCGCGGGCGCGGTCACGGAGCTCACGGCAGGGTCGTGAGTGCGGCGCGCGTGCGACCACACGGCTCACAAATTAAATGGGACGTACCTGTATGCCCATTTGCGCAGCCATGCTATTCTGTCGACTTACATCGTCGTGCGCCGGTCAGGAAACGGTTAAAAGAAAAGTCTTTAGAACAAATTCCAAAGTAGACAGTGCTTGTGACGGCAACAAAATCCAGGTGACTTTTTCGTGCTCCACCTTCTGGGTCCCCACTCACCAGCTCCTCCAACCCCTGCAGGGGTATCTCACATGTAGGATAAACGTGCAGCCTAAGTCAGGATAATTCTCAGTTTAGGCCGATACGTATTCTTCTACATATTTTTGGTAAAAAAAAACGGAAAAAGGGTTTGATTGGTAGATGCGATAAATTTTGCGCAAACCAAATAGGGGATAGTTTTATTGCGTTTTTATTTATTTTTTTCGATTTTTATCGGGACTTGCGACATTATGGCGGACACATCGGACACTTTTAGCACTATTTTGGGACCATTGTTATTTTTACAGCGAACAGTGCTATAAAAATGCACTGGTTACTGTAAAAATGACACTGGCAGTGAAGGGGTTAACCAAGAGGGGCGCTGTAGGGGTTAAGTGTGCCCTAAGGGAGTGTTCTTACTGTGGGGGAGCGTGGCTGTGCGTGTGACGTCAATGATCATCGTTCCCTAACACAGGGAACAGACGATCAGTGACAGGCTCACTAGGAAGAATGGGGAAGGTTTGTTTACACTTACCTCTCCCCGTTCTTCCTCTCTGTGACCCGATCACGGGACACCAGCGGCGATCGGGTCCGCTGTTCCCACAGGGAGGGTCACGGAGGAGAGGATCGGGTCGCGAGCACGCCCCACGGCTGGGCTCTTGAAGGGGTCGTACATGTACATGTGCCACAGTGTCCTCCCTTGTGCCCAGCTGTGCCATTTTGTCGACGTATATCGGCGTGCAGTGGTCCTCAAGTGGTTAAAGTGATCATCTGCAAACACTACTGAAGATGAAACGTCTTGATGGCTTGTGTTTTTTTTATATATTTTTTTTATCACTAAAAGGTATCGCTTTTTACAATACCATTTGATTTCTTTACTTGCATATTTATCACAACAAGGTACACCACTTTTGATCTCCATAGAGCAGGGGGGGGGCTCTGTGTGCATACCTCCATCCTTGGATTGTCCTCAAAACAGGTGCCAAGCATTCCCAAAATGCTGGTTCTCTGTTATGCAATTATTAACTACAGCATCCCATGGTCATTCTCTGAATATATATACTATATACGGTATATACTGTTTAAAATTCAGTAATACACTGGGGGTTATTTACGAAAGGTAAATCTACTTTGCACTACAACTACTTGAAATTGCACTGAAAGTGCACTTGGAAATGCAGTTGCTGTAGATCTGAGGGGTAGATCTGAAATGAGGGGATGCTCTGCTGATTTTATTATCCAATCATGTGCAAGCTAAAATGCTGTTTCTTTATTTTACTTGCATGTCCCCCTCGTATCTACAGTGACTGCACTTTCAGGTTGTAGTTTGCACTTGTAGTGCAAAGTGCATTTTCCTTTCGTAAGTCACCCCTGTATCTCACCCTGCCCTGCACATGCTCATTTGCTCTCCATTTTTAGGCATTTTTAAGCACTACTTAGATTGTAGAGGCCAAACTGCTGACAGCCTTAAAGCGTAGTTCTGGCAAAAATTTGACTTTTAAGATAAAAATACCCCTAGAATTCTCATGCCTCATGCAATGTAACAAAGGTATTAGGTTATCTATGTCCAGTTTTCTTTCTTTGCAACATTGTATTCTTACTTTGTGAAGTTTCTGCACAGCGCCACCATCTCCAATGTGGGTTTCTGAAGTGTCCTCCTTCCTTTATTCTGTGCATGCTGGCTACCCAGCATGCACCTGTCGACCTTGCGCATGTGCAGTGCCGTGCAATGTTGGCCAGCTGTGCCATGCCAAGCTGACCAAGATTTTCTATAGTCGCCAATGTTAAATGTTACTGGAGCCGTGCGAGGCCAATGTTAAATGTTACTGGAGCTGTGCAATGCTAAACTGGCCAAGAATTTCTGTAGACCCCATGCCAAGCTGACCAAGATCTCCCAGAAGCCAATGCAAAACCGGAAATTACGTCTGTGGCCGGCCCCCTAGAGGAAGAAGTAAAATTAGATATAGGCATAAATCGGGTAAAAGCGAACAGGAAAAGCATGTAATAAATTGCCAATTCATTTTAAGGATGCACATTAGTGCTGCATGGTGAGGAGTGGAAAATGTGTGTGGAACTCTGGAAGTAGTTCTGTTTTATGATTTACTGCTGTTCATGGCTCTGGGCTTCAGCAAAATGGCAGCCTCCAGGAAGAAGAAACAGGAACAATGCTGGAGGCAATTTACAGCACAAACTCATTTTGGTAGCATAATTATTAATGTTGAATGTATGCTCATAGCCCATCATCCCTACAGTTAGAACACATCCCTAGGATACACGTAACCCCTTCAGCGCCCCGCCTGGTTAACCCCTTTACTGCTAGTCACATTTACACAGTAATAAGTATATATTTATAGCACTGATCGCTATGTAAATGGTCCCAAAATAGCGTCAAAAGTGTCCGATTTGTCCGCCATAATATCGCAGTCACGATAAAAAATTGCTGATCGCTGCCATTACTAGTAAAAAAAATATATATTAATAAAAATGCCATAAAACTATCCCCTATGTTGTAGACGCTATAACTTTTGTGCAAACCAATCAATAAACACTTATTGTGATTTTTTTTTTTACCAAAAATATGTAGAAGAATACCTATTGGCCTTAACTGAGGAAAAACATTTTTTTTAGATATTTTTGGGGGATATTTATTATAGCAAAAAGTAAAAAATATAGCTTTTTTTCAGAATTTACGCTCTTTTTTTGTTTATAGCGCAAAAAAAAAATCGCAGAGGTGATCAAATACCACCAAAAGAAAGCTCTATTTGTGAGGGAAAAAAGGATGTACATTTTGTTTGGGAGCCACTTCGCACGACCGCGCAATTGTCAGTTAAACGACGCAGTGCCGAATCAAGTGCTCTGGTTTTTGGCCAGCCAAATGGTCCAGGGCTGAAGTGGTTAAGCATCAAAGATGTACACTTATACCATCTGCAGGCCGAAAATGGCTACACAGCGCATAAATGACAACCACATAGCGTTCCCATGGGCTGCACTAGTTCCGTCCTGTTGGTCCAATTACTTGCGGTGCATGATGACATCAATCCCATAGGTCCTACCTGCTGCGTTTCATCACAGATGGCGTTGTCAGGGGGGTGGGCCATGGAAGGACGTTAGGCACCGCTCCTTATATATAGATGTAGCGCCCCCTTACTTTCAGTATGGGCACTACGCTAAAGTTAGTGGGGAATGGGAGAGTTATTTTGCTCCCATTTACAATTTGCTAAATTTGGGCTGCTGTCATTCTGGAACTGTCCTGTAGGTCAGTCTGCGCTCCAGGGATGCAATCCCATCCCTGGGCGACAGTTGGAGCTAGAGGGGTTCTGGCGGAGTCGCTTTTCCCCAGCAGCCAATTGGACACATTTTGTGTGGTTCTTCGCGGGTTCCGGGTTCCAGGTGCGGCACCCACCTTCAGGGTGTGCGCATCCAACAGACCCCGGCGATGGCCTTCTAGGCCGGGGTCGCATGCTACGCGGAGCTCCATGTTCCTGATAGGGGCCCCAGTGACTTACTGGGTTCCCGACTCTACTGAGGAGATCCCAGGCTGTGTGCCGTTTGATAGGGGGGTCGACTTGAGGAGAACCCAGAGGCAGGTTGTCCAACAGGGCTTGAATGAACCATCAGGGATCTGGTGACCGGGACATTGACAGGTACACTTCAACTGTCACCCGGTGACCCTAACCTAATCTACTGGGAGGATTTGCTCAATCCGTTCACCTCATTCAAGTAATAGGCCTGTGGCAGAGGCCCTAGAGCCAGGTCTGTGGCAGAGGCCTGTTCCTCCCAGCAATCTAAAGTGACACTTCGGCTGCCAGGCTTGTGGCAGAGGTCTGTCCGGGGGCACTTCACCGACTCTGGCTAGAGTGGCAACGAACTGTAACTACTACTACTGTGATATTGAGAGCAGGATTGCTCTATTCGTATCCAGGCCTGATACCGCAAAGTTCTCTATCGCTTCATCAACCTTTCCTTCCTATTCCATGTTGATGTTGGCTATGTTGGGCCGAAAATAAAGCATTTGAAAACCTTCCTTCATTGACTGGACATTCGCTCACTGCTCTACTCTACTCTACTCATCAACTGCACCCCCTGACAACATTGAGGTAACTTAATACGCCGATCCCAACAACAACCAGCGGCTCCTGCGGGGGTAGCGCTACATAGAGAATGAGAGGCTTTATTTTTTACTTTTGGAATACTGTTAACCATTTTGTATGTTATACTTTTTTGACATGTTGATGTGTTTTTTATGCTATTTGTGGTTGGGTAATATACGGAATAGCGCTGCACTGTTTTTTTTTATTCTATTTTCTGTATTTGCTATCATCTTTTCTAAAGCCTGATTATTGATATTAACTAGACGTTAAAGTTAAAGTGTTATTAAACCCACAACGGTAAAATCAGTCTGTATATGCAGTAAAGCATGCTTGTTAAACTCACTGTGGAGCCTAGGGGATTAATTCTCTGTATTGTGTAAAACGGTTGTTTGATCATGTCCTCTCTGATCCTCCCCTTCTTTCACTGTCCCCAATCCATCTGCTGATAGTACAGAGCTTTTGGAGTCACTCTGCACTCACTCTGAACTGGTGTGTATTAGAGAGTTGCTTTTTATTTTTTTGGGGAGAGTGCATGTGATCAGCACAGGGCCAATGAGCACTGTCCAGACAGAGGGTCAGGGGTCCTGCAGCCTCATATTACAGCCAGAGTAGAATGAAAACTCCTCCTACAAGCTTTAACCCCTTCCATACAGGGCATTTTCACCCCCTTCCTGCCCAGACCAATTTTTAGTTTTCAGCGCTGTTGCACTTTGAATGACAATTGCGTGGTCATGCAACACTGTACCCAAACGAAATCTTTATGTTTTTTTCCCCCACAAATAGAGCTTTCGTTTGGTGGTATTTGATCATCTCTGCGGTTTTTATTTTTTGCGCTATAAACAAAAGAAGAGCGACAATTAAAAAAAAAACACAATATTTTTTACTTTTTTATTTAATAAATATCACAATTTTTAACCACTTCCCGACCGCCGCATGTAAATGTACGTCCACAGTATGGCACGTACAGGCACATGGGCGTTCATGTACGTCCTTGCCTTCTAGCGGGTGGGGGGTCTGATCGGGACCCCCCCGCTACATGCGGCGGTCGGGTTCGCTCGGGGAGCGATCCGGGACGACGGCGCGGCAATTTGTTTATAGCCACTCCGTCGCGATCGCTCCCCGGAGCTGAAGAACGGGGAGAGCCGTATGTAAACACGGCTTCCCCGTGCTTCACTGTGGCGGCGCATCGATCGTGTCATCCCCTTTATAGGGGAGACACAATCGATGACGTCAGTCCTACAGCCACACCCCCCCTACAGTTGTAAACACACACTAGGTGCACCCTAACTCCTACAGCGCCCCCTGTGGTTAACTCCCAAACTGCAACTGTCATTTTCACAATAAAGAATGCAATTTAAATGCATTTTTTGCTGTGAAAATGACAATGGTCCCAAAAATGTGTCAACATTGTCCGAAGTGTCCGCCATAATGTCGCAGTCACGAAAAAAATCGCTGATCGCCGGCATTAGTAGTAAAAAAAATAAAATTAATAAAAATGCAATAAAACTATCCCCTATTTTGTAAACGCTATAAATTTTGCGCAAACCAATCGATAAACGCTTATTGCGATTTTTTTTTACTAAAAATAGGTCGAAGAATACGTATCGGCCTAAACTGAGGGAAAAAAATGTTTTTATATATGTTTTTGGGGGATATTTATTATAACAAAAAGTAAAAAAATATTGCATTTTTTTCAAAATTGTCGCTTTACTTTTGTTTATAGCGCAAAAAATAAAAACCGCAGAGGTGATCAAATACCACCAAAAGAAAGCTCTATTTGTGGGGAAAAAAAGGACGCCAATTTTGTTTGGGGGCCACGTCGCATGACCGCGCAATTGTCTGTTAAAGCGACGCAGTCCCGAACTGTAAAAACACCTTGGGTCTTTAGGCAGCATTTTGGTCCGGGGCTTAAGTGGTTAAAAACAAAAAACATTTTTTTTCCTCAGTTTAGGCCGATACGTATTCTTCTACATATCTTTGGTAAAAAAAATTGCAATAATCGTATATTGATTGGTTTGCGCAAAAGTTTTAGCGTCTACAAAATAGGTGATAGATTTATGGCATTTTTATTTTATTATTTTTTTTTACTAGTATTGGCGGCGATTTGCGATTTTTACTGTGACCGTGACATAGTGGCGAACACATCGTACAGTTTTGACACATTTTTGGGACCATTCACATGTATACAGCGATTAATGCTATAAATATGCATTGATTACTGTGTAAATGTGACTGGCAGGGAAGGGGGCGTTGAAGGGGTTAATATGTTCCCTAAGGTGTGTTCTAACTGTAGAAGGGAGGGGACTCTCAAGGGGAGGAGATCGATGTGTGTTCCTCTGTACTGGGAACACACATTGGTCTCCTCACCACTGACAGGAGGTGGATCTGTGTGTTTACACACACAGATCCACACTCCTACCGTGATTACCGACAATCGCGGGCACCCGCGCCGGGACACGAGCGCTGCCGCGGGTGCGCGCGCGCACGCCCTAGATCGCCGGGAATACAGGACGTCATATGACGTCCACCCGGATCAGCGAGGGGTTCCTGCCGCCGTCATTTCACAATGACGCGGTATGGAAGTGGTTAACCAGATACTGATAGAAGTCATGAGACTATTGCTATTTATTTTTAAGGTTGAACTAGATGGACTTGTGACTTTTTTCAACCTGACTATGTAACTGCTACAGTATATTCTGCTGATGAGAAAAGATATTTAGCAGTTTATATTTACTAAAATAATTTCATTTCCATGTTCTGTGTACTGTGGGAGACCAGATATAGTTAATGCAGGGATTAGTAACACTAAAGCCAGCGATTCTGACTTAAAGGGGTTTTAAAGGTAAATGTTTTTTCACCTTAATGCATCCTATGCATTAAGGTGAAAAAACATCCGATGGTACCGCCCCCCCCAAACCCCCGTTTTACTTACCTGACCCCTCTAAAGTCCCGCGCGCGTCCACATGATCCTCTTCGGTTCCCAGCCTGGCCGTTGATTGGCTATGCTGGACGGATTGATAGCAGCGCAGCCATTGGCTGGCGCTGCTGTCAATCACAGCGGATGATGTGGCACGCCGGGGGGCGGGGCCGAGTGATGCAGTCGTCGGCTATGCCCGCCGCTTATCACTGGAGCGCGCTCACAACAGCTTTCCACCATGCTCGCTCGCTCGCATTAAGGTGGAAAGCTTTTGCGAGGAGGAGCCGAGACGGCCGCCGAGGGACCCCAGAAGACCAGGTTAGGGGACACTCTGTGCAAAATGAGCTGCACAGTGGAGGTAAGTATAACATGTTTGTTATTTAAAAAAAAAAAAAAATTGCCTTTAGTGTTCCTTTAAGCCTCATACACACAATCGGATTTTCCGCAGACAAAGCCTCAGACTTTTGTCCGAAGGGCATGTGCCTGTGCATACAAACAGCACACAATTGTCGGAGCCAACAAACACGAACGTAGTGATGTACTACGTGGCTTTTCAGCTCTTTAGCGACACCCTTTGGGCACCTTCTGCTAATGTTGTGTTTGGTGAGCATTGCTTTCGAGCATGTGTGTTTATACTTTGTAGTTTTTTTTACGGACTTGTGTACACACGATTGAAAAATCCGACAACAATTGTTCGATGGAGTGTAAAAACGGTCGGATTTTCCACCAGCTGGCTGTCAACACACATTTCCCGCCTGCAATTTAATGAGCAAGAACTAGGGATGATCGTTGAATGAAAAGAAAATCAGTAGTGTGATTGGCTTTTGCCTTGTACACACGATCGAAAGTCAGACTGAATTTTTTCATCGGATATTCCGACCGTGTGTGTGTGCCCCATCAGACTTTTTTCCGTTGAAATTTAGAAAGAGAACATGTTCTCTTTTTTTTCACCGGAAAGAAATTCTATCGGAAATTCCGTTCGTCTGTAGTGAACTTCGACGGGGGAAAAAAACACGCATGCTCAGAATCAAGTCGACGCATGTTCGGAAGCATTGAACTTCATTTTTCTCGGCTCGTCGTAGTGTTGTACGTCACCGCATTCTTGGCGGTCGGAATTTGTTGTGACCGTGTGTATGCAAGACATCTTGAGCGCAATTCCGACGAAAAAAATCCATTGGAGTTTATCCTGACGGGAAATCCGATGCTGTGTACAGGGTATTAGATGAATTGTTAACAAAATAATGGCCCCCACATGTGCTGTCCACATGTGCTGTTTGATAACTTTGCGAATGGTCCACTCTTGGATATTACTAAGGTTATTCCTTTGTATGGCCAGATTTGCTGTAAGCATGTGATGTGCTTTATAATTCAATGTGGAACATTTTCTGTATGTAATCAGAGCTTTTTGCTCTCTTCTGATAAAAGTTGCATGACAATAGACCACCAACATAACCCCTAAGCAGTGTTATGAAGTATGAATCATTATTTAAAGCTTTCATCATAGTTTCTCTGTGAAAGCTCTATAAATCAATAATGGGATGTCCACTGACACAACTATCATGATAAATAGCTTTGCGAACAGATCTTCCTGTGCACCTTGATGTGCTTTTTTTCCTGTACTGTACATGTGCTTATCTCTGGGAAAACGGTTAAAATGGTAATCTTTTGCCTTAGGCAATCGGTAGGGAGCTTAATGTCTGTTCACTGAGTGGACTTTAATCATGTCTGCAGATGCTCAGATCAGAATCAGTGTAAAATCATCTTCGCAGTAAACCCTTGTTATTTCAGCCACAGAGAAAAAGCCCAATACAGTCTATAAATATAGAATTATTTACATAAATATAAAAATGATATCACAGTTAATTAAAGCTACTCTCCGGCCTTATTTTCAACTTTGCACAATTGTACAGGCTGCTGTAATACATTGGTTACTCTGATTTTACTGCACACTGTGAGCTTTTCACAGTGTGCGTTACAATCTGCCGCAAGTCAGATAAAGCCTATAAATATGCACTGATTACTGTATAAATGTGACTGACAGGGAAGGGGTTAACACTAGGGGGCGAGGAAGGAGTTAAATGTGTTCCCTAGGAGTGATTTTTACTGTGGGGGGAGGGGACTGACTGGGGGAGGTGACCGATCTGTGTCCCTATGTACAAGGGACACAGCATCGCTCTCCTCTCCCTGACAGGAAGTGGATCTGTGTGTTTACACACACAGATCCACGTCCTTGGCTGTGCGACAGCCGATCACGGGTACCTGGTGGACATCGCGGCAGCCAGGCACGCGCATCGGCAACTCAGTGACGGGGCGGGCATGCATGCGCGCCGGCAGTGGCACTTGCGCGCCCCCCAGTGGCCGGAGAAGCCGTGGACGTCAATAGACATCCTCTCGGCATTGTAGAGCCACCTTGTGGCCGTCAAACTACAATGGCCCGGATACGAAGTGGTTAATGACACCCCCATATCGATTTGCATATTACAATGTGAACTGTCAATTCGGACATTAATCGGATGGTATGGGTGAATTCAATTCTGGTGCGGACAAAAAAAAAGGGTCCTGCACGAGTTTGGTCCGAGTGCAATCTGAATTCAGCCATACAATCTATATGACTGAGTTTGCATCGCACAGACATAGCATGTGATTTGCACAGCAGTGTGAATCACATGCGATGTCTGACATCGCACCAATGTGAACCCAACCTAATACTGCTTTAAGGTCAATGTAACTGCCACAATCTATGAATTTGATCCTGTGCCTTCACACATCAAATTTCCAGCTGTGTGAAGTTGGCACCCCATGTTTGAAAAACCTAAATAAAAATATACCATTCGTTTGTGCTGCTTTTGTGCTGATTTGTGCTGCAAAAACGAGCGTTTGTGCCGGTTCTGAGATATTAAACATTCAATTTAATGCAAGCATTTCGCTGGATGGCTTTTCACTGCTAGCTCAGGAAATCCAGGGTAAATACATTTTTAATCTCTTTAATTTTACTTATTATTATTACCGTGTTTCCCCAAAAATAAGCCCGGTCTATTTTCGGGGTAGGGCTTACCATTTCACGTGCTGTCTTCTTGCCCCCTCTCCCTGCCTGCCTGGCAGGAATCCCCAGTGTGAAGTGAATCAAACACGGCTGTAAACGCCAAGAATCCTTTCTATTATAGTAGAATATCATGAAAAAGTTGTTTGTTTCTGTGTCACATACCTTCTTACAGCGCCACTCTGCGCTTCCATAGACGGCTGGAGCTCTCTCCCACGATCCAAGCATTGCAGAGGGAGGGGGGGCAGACATCCCCAACCGACAGGCAGGAAAATAAAACATCAGCTAAGCGCCCCTCGGCGCCTTCCATAGCCCGCTGCGATTCAGCTTTGCAGAGGGAGGGGGGCCCGAGATCCCTGCTGACAAGCAGGAGAAGAAAACATCTGAGTGCCCCTCAGCGCTTCCATAGCCCGCCGCGAACCAGCATTGCAGAGAGAAGGGGGCGGAGATGCCCCCGCTGACAAGCAGGAGAAGGAGATCAGCTGAGTGCTCCTCTGCACTTTCATAGCCTGCGGCGATTCGAGCATTGTAGAGGGAGGGAGGGCGAGATCCCCTGCTGACAGGAAGGGGAAAAGGAGGAGATAAGCTGAACGCCGAGTGTCACTGTAAACCGATCGGGTCAGAACGCGGTGACGTAAAACACACGACGTGCAGAAAAAAATGAAGTTTAATGCTTAAAAGCATGCGTCGACTTGATTCTGAGCATGCACGGGTTTTGAACCGATGCTTTTGTGTACTAACCATCGGTTTGGCCCGATCGGTCAGCGGTCCATCGGTTCGATTTTAAAGCAAGTTTTAAAATTTTGGTCCGAAGGACAAAAGACCGATGGGCCGTACACATGGTCGGTTTGGACCGATGAAACTGAACCTCGGTCCATTCTCATCGACCATTGACCGGTCGCGTGTACGCAGCCTAAGACCACTGCGCAAATACGGTGTGACATAAAATGATGCCACAACCGCCATTTTATTCTCTAGGGTGTCTGAAAAAAAATGTTTGGGGGTTTTAATTAATTTTCCAGCAAAAAAAAAAATGTTTTTAACTTATAAACAACATATCTCAAAAAGAGGCTTGGTCCTTAAGTTGTTAATGATTAATACCCTTTTAAACTGCACCACCCAGCTATATGTGTGTATTCTTAATTTTGCAGCAGGTGAAGCATTTGTTTTTTCCAAATGCCATTTGTTATTGGGGATGATACAGAGGGGGAAATTAAAGGAGCCTTTTCCCAAGAGTCTCATAAAATCACACCTACTGACAATGATTTAACCAAGGATCTATTTAAAAAACATAAAAAACTTATGGTAAAATACCTTAACCGCAAATGGGACATTTAGTCCCTTGAATACTATGTCAGTGACTGTATGATACCACGGGGACTCAGAAAACGGGTTATTCCTGCACAACATCTTAATACTGAACAATTTTTGAATGACTGGAAAACACAATGTATCAATCATAGTTTAGCAGTGATGAAACGTATTATTGAAGAAGAGAATAGACAACTAGTCGAGTTAAAAGTTCAGATTGAGGTAAAAGCTAAGCTTCTTGATCCACACAAGGATAAACCCGAATTTAGCAGACGTAATAAACTCATGAAAAAGGAGTTTGAGAAAGTTCAGAAGAATCTGCGACTGATCAAACAGTCCAAATTTTAACGCGATTTGGATGACTGGGCATGGGGTGAGATATTTGATCTGACTACTAATCGGGGTCGCAGTGGTTCAAGACGCAGTTGCTAGCACTCACTTTCCTCAAATAGGGGGCCCCTAAATCATCAGATAGTGATGGGAATGACTCCTGAAAGGTTGTTTTTTAGGGGTGGAAACTTCCCAAGCAGAGCGGGTACACCCAATAGGGGCATTCGGAAATTACCAACAGTAGACACATTTCAAAACATCCTGAAATGTGAAAGGCAGAGGAGGCGGAAAGTCAGTAACAAGGGAACTGAACAAAAGTATCACCAGGAGACAGAGATACAAGTAGATTCTCCCAGGGGAGATTTAGGTTCGCTGGGAGATGATACTGATAAGATGAGAATTATCAACCTCTCCAACTTTGACCTTCAGGACAGGCATATGCGGTTACTATCCCATGGTCTCTCCTTCTCACCGACCAATAGGATGAGTCATTTTGAGGTGTTTGAAGAAATTGTCTCTTTGAAGGAGGATGATGCAAGCGATATGGAAGGTGAATGCTCTATCAAAACTCCATGGAAGAGATAGGCGAATCTCAATATCAAATCCACCAAAATGCCACAGTTCAGGAATAATCAGTGGAATGTGCTAGCTAAGATTGCAGGACTGGAGGTGCAGGGGGAAGCTATACTCATCAGTATTGATGTTGAATCCCACTACACCTCTATCCCCCATAGTTTGGGGTTAGGTGCAGTTGCTAATTTCATAGATGAAAAATATCCCTCTATGGGATACCAAAATTAAAACTTTTAGAATATCTGGAATTTGTCCTCACTCATAATTGTTTTTAGTTCTCTGGAGAAAAATACTAGCAAATAAGAGACATCTCTAGGGGGGCACCATGGGTACCAAAATTTGCCTGCCTTCACCTGGGATGGTGGGAAAAAAGTATGGTCTACCAATCGCCAATGACTCTTGTTGTAGAATCTCATATTAACCAATATATATGTTTTATATTATTTATATTAATTTGCATATGTTTTACTGATAATTATTATTATTATTATTATTATTATTATTATTGTTATATAGTAGTGGTCTTATCAATATTATTATTCAATGGTAAAGCAATAGTTATTCTTATTTTATAATCATTTCTGCATGCTTGCAAAAGATTGCTTAGAAGTAGAATAGTTTCAAGTTACACAGAGTTGTTTCGAGTTTCTGAAATGCATATAAATCACAGAGATAAGATAAAGCATCTTATAACAGGTGGTTTAAAATAATTTCGTGGAATATAGGAAAGTTATGTACAGAACGTTAATTAAGTCTGACAGGGTCAAACAAAGGTCTGCTTGTGCCATCATTAAAGCGGTAGTAAACCTGCTGCTGTTGTTTTTTTTTTTTTTTTTTAGCACCTGAAAAGCAAAAGCCATACTAGCTCATTATGAAATACTTACCTTGAAATGAGGTGTGAGGAACTTACCTGGTCCACGCCGAGGGAGATGTCATCTTGCCTCGGCGTGTCTTCCAGGTATCGCCGCTCCAACGCTGTGATTGGCTGGAGAGGCGATGTCGTCACTCCCGCGCATGCGCGTTGGAGACTTCTCCCCGCCAAGGTTCGGCAGCAGCCGGGCGTTTAGCCGAGGATTTCCGATGCGCATTGCGAGGGGAATATCTCCTAAACCTTATGCCGCGTACACACGATCGGTTCGTCCGATGAAAACAGTCCGATGGAAGATATATGAATAATTAGACGATATTAAATAAAGTAGTTAGCTGTGTGTGTGTGTGTATATATATATATATATATATATATATACACTATAAATAATCCAGTACCTTTTTATGGAACAAATACTATATAATCCTATATGTATGTATTTATATATATAAGACAACGCATAAGGTGGGGTTATTGAAAGTTCATTCTACCAAAGTTGTAAATCTGTTGGTGGAGTCTTATCAGGATGAGGATGGTTTGATCTAACACAGCTGGGTGCCAGACTGTCTCTACACAGGTGTTTTTAATTGGACAAAACCAGTTATAAATCACTTTAATGAGCATTAAGGAATTCTGGGAATAATTAAGTTTGTCTGGTTGTAGGACAGGTGTTACATTGATGTAGATCTTAGCAACCAATCATATCTAGGAGAGATGGCTAAGATAAGGCTTGTAAGGGTATATAAATGCAAGTTTTACAATTGTTAGGAAGACAAGTCAGATAGGAGCATCTGGGTCATAGAGATCAGAACTAGTGGGCAATTATCTGTTCATATAGGCGTCTAGCAGGCTGACTGTTTGTCTATGCAGCCCTATTGCACAGGTGGCAGACAGTCAGACCCAATAGGCAAATATCTGTCCATAACTTGTCTCCTCGTACGAGTCAAATAGAGAAAACTTCGTAAAATGTTCCAGAGTGTGGTCTCAGGTGAATTTCCCTCACAAACTTGTTCGAGCCGGAACCCAAAACCCTGAGAAAGGACCAGACCACCAGTGACCGCTACCGTATGAGGGAATCTCAGAACGCACAGGATACCTCATTCCAAAGTCCTCCGTCTGTTAATGAAGGCTGGTCGACCGACTGGTCCCTATCAGGTGACGGGTTCCCAAGAATTGGCAGAAAAGCCCATTCTGGTTGAAGGTGAGATCAATTCACTATTGTTTCAATTTGGTTAGAGGATAAGAATACCAATATCTAATATGCTTGCATTGTAAGAAACTGTATAAATTAGACTTGTAAAACTTTCAACATAAACCTGTATGTTCCCAGCTGTTAATAGCTGATCTAAATGCCAATGATAGAAATATCAAACTAACATTTACGAGGGACTATGAGAGGATCTAATTTCTTAATCTGTCCATATTTTCCCACAATGGTAAACTTGAAGCAAGAACCTTTAGAAAGGAGACAGCTGCCAACACTTTGTTGTTGGCCTCCAGTCATCATCCTCCGTCACTCATTCAGGGTATGAAAGCAAATTGTTAACTCCAGCCCCACCAGAACACATTTTTTAATGTGCCAAAGTATACATTTTTAAAAACATTTCGTAACAATGGAAGTGAGTGCCATTGACCAATTCCTTAGAATCCTTCAGAATTGTTCCCCGGATGCTTAATATCAACCTAAAACTAAAGAACTCCATCAGAGATTCAGGAACAGAGGCTATACACATAGAACCATTAGCCGTGCATGTAAGAGGGCCTCGGCATCCAAACACGAGTTAATCAGTACACATGTAGTGAAACCTGCTCTATACCAGCCATTAGCAGTACGTACGGGTCATCATCACCAAACATAATTTTAATTGATGGAATAAGAAAAGTGTCCAAAATCTCAATATAATCTTGTACAATTATTTAAGATTTAATGACTGTCATCTCCCCCACACCTTTTCCTGACATGCAACTCCATATCATCAATGATTGTGGAAATTTGCATGTTTTCTCCAGGCAGTCGTTTTCATATTTCATTAGAATGGCACCAAACAAAAATTCCAGCATCATCACCCTGCCCAATGCAGATTTGTGATTAATCACTGAATATCATTTTCAGCCAGTCATCCACAGTCCATGATTGCTTTTCTTTAGCTCACTGTAACCTTGTATTTTTCTGTTTTGGTTTGAATGATGGTTTTCATTAGTACACATCAAATGGGAAGGTTGTTAAGCATGCTGGTAGACTAAGGAAGACATCAAAGCATCAAGTTAGAAAACTTAAAACAATATGCCTTAAAAACAGAAAATGCAGAACACAATTAATGAGGAACAAATGGTCAGAAACTGGAGTCAATTTCTGTGACTGAACTGTAAGAAATCGGCTAAAGGATATGGGATTTACATACAGAAAAGCCAAACGAAAACCATCATTAACACCTAAACAGAAAAAAACAATGTTACAGTGGGCTAAAGAAAAGCAATCATGGACTGTCGAGGACTGGATTAAAGTGATAAATTACCAATCTACAAGTGGCAGGGTGATGATGCTGGAACTTTTGTTTGGTGCCATTCCAATGAAATGTATGAAGACGACTGCCTGAAGAAAACGTGCAAATTTCCACAATCATTGATGATATGGGGTTGCATGTCAGGAAAAGGTACAGGGGAGATGACAGTCATTAAATCTTCAATAAATGCACACGTTTATATTGAAATTTTGGACACTTTTCCTATTTAATCAATTGAAAGGATGTTTGGTGATGATGACATTTTTCAGGATGTAATCTGATGCAGAGGTTTGTTTTAGAACTGCAAAATACATGGTGATTCCATAATATTTTCCTCAGAATTGAGTGATTTCATGTTTTCCCTCAGAATTGAGTGATTTCATATTTTTCTTTTGTTTTCTTTTTTTTCTGTTTCCTAAAGCCAGAAGTTTGGAATGTTAAAATAGTTTTGAGGCATGTCTGTAATTAGTTTTTTCTGTTTACACAATTAAACAATTGAATGAACATTTTCCAAGAGTGGTGATTCTATATTTTTTGCCAGGGATTGTATAAGATAGTCCATAATATGATCTTGCTATATGACACGTATGAAATGTGAGTTATATAATTTTACATGTCTTAAAGAGGAACTAAACCCTGGATGTAAGCACAGGAAAAAAACCCCTGCCAGAAAAAGGCACAATGAGCTAGTATGCATAAGAATTTTTCACTTTTAGGGAGCTTTTCTTTTCTTCATTGAGTGCATTTTACCAGTAATACCTTTCCAAAGGAGCGGTAAATTATTAAGAGAATCTGTTTACCTACTGAATCATACATCCTGAATCATAGTGGGATTTACTATAAGCGCATTTAGACCTTCCTATATATAGGGGTCAAATAAATACATCAAGTTGCTTTATATAAATTGTGCCACTGGATGGCGTGTTGTTGAGCTCAAAGATTGCTGTGAATCAAGATTTTGATGTTACAGAAGGATTTTTGTTCTCATCATTTGCATGACTGAACATCTCATTCATTTATATTTTCACTTTTGGTAGCTACAAAAATTTGACAAAGGTTCAAATTATGCTACCAAAAGCACACAAAAAAAGTTCTGCCTTAAGTTAAAGCTGGCCAAAAGTCTAAATAGACAGTTAAAACTCATATATACAAACTTTATTGACTAAAGTTTTGTTCTACTGTTCAGCCAGTCTTATGATATACATACAAAAAAGGTACAGCGCTATTAAATGCGTGATAACCAAAATAGGTAAACAAATGGGAAAAAACAGGAGGATTAAGTGAAAAATTAAAAATATGTGAGTTCATGAATAATCAAAAATAATGGTGAAATTAAAGAAGTAAAAATGTAGAAGTCCAAAAAGTGTCCAGTAGTGAAGAAACAAAATTAATAATCTTCCACCGAAAGAAAGCACCCGTGTGGTAAATGTAATCTGCTTACCAGATCCTCTGACCGTTATTAGCGGTCAATAGGGCTCAGAGATATTTATAGTCCTCTCTGAGCCCTATTGACCGCTAATAACGGTCAGAGGATCTGGTAAGCAGATTACATTTACCACATGGGTGCTTTCTTTCGGTGGAAGATTATTAATTTAGTTTCTTCACTACTGGACACTTTTTGGACTTCTACATTTTTACTTCTTTAATTTCACCATTATTTTTGATTATTCATGAACTCACATATTTTGAATTTTTCACTTAATCCTCCTGTTTTTTCCCATTTGTTTACCTATTTGGGTTATCACGCATTTACTAGCGCTGTACCTTTTTTGTATGTATGTTTTTTTTGCTTTAGGTATTTTGAGCAATAGGTACTAGCTGCTTTTTCACTTATAATATTTCACTATATTGATCACTTGTTAGCGCAGTGTTGTTCCTAGGGAACCTTTCCATTAAGTCTTATGATATAGACACCATTGTTGTGCAGCATAGTCAGGTTAATTATTTAACTTTTCTCAATTGCACTCAAGCACAACAGTTGACCTGCTCTCTACCCTCTTTTTGGGTCATTAGGAGGTAGTTATTACCTTGCCTTGATACTCGTCAGCTAATGCAAATCAGTCTCAAATTTCTATTAACTTCCTGCATAGGAAGTAACATGCTACCGTGATGTTGTGGGATGAAGAGTGGCCCTACTATGGGAAATCTGTTGTTAGGTGATGGAGCATCCTACGCCTCTTTATTACAAAGTTATATTTTAGTTTAGTTCAGAATAAACCTTTGTTCTTTTCAAAAGGAATGCCTGCTTCCCTTATTCTAGGCTTGCGGTATTGTCTTTGACTTTTGACAACCCAAGCAGACCTGGTGACTGAAAAGCACCTGAGACCCAAAAGATGCCTTTCATAAAATGTACCATTCATTTCTACCGACCCACCGTCAATATCGCAGTGATGCTTGACCTCCACCACCTATCCCCACAACACACATCCCATATTGATGACTGCCTGTAACCCAATGTTCTGCAATATTCAAAGTATAGACTGAGGTGGTAAATGTGTAAGAACTGAAGTTTCCCAGCATATTGTGTTCTGATATGCTGAATTGTTTTGGCAGTGTGACAGGTGACATCTTCCCTGTTTTGACATTCTGAAGTGTTCTAACAGTAACACACAGCACTGAATTTTTTCCTTAAACCTACTGTATAATATGGTATACACTATTTTATTTTCTTCAGTAATTTCACCATTCAACAAACGAGAACCATTTTTCTATTTAAATTACACATTTTTTGCTTTTAATCATAATTTCCTAAACATTTTTTTTAACATTTTCTGGAAAGTCGTTTTAGTACATAGATCAAAAGTACTATATAAGAGTATATATCAATGGTAGTGCTATTTATACCTATAGTGAAAGAATACCTGTTATATATGGATATGACTCATGAGCTAAAACACATTTGTATCACTACTACAGCTTTTAAAGCTTAAAAAAAATTGCTAACTTTGATCCCAACATTCTCGCAGAAATTAGAACTTGTAACTCTTTTATTCAAGCATACATGTAATTTGTGTGAGACATTTTCCAAGCACATTATTCCCCACTGTAGTAAATCTGTCCTTTGATATGAAGGTTCCATTGTATATTGTAGAAATTGCATTGCCTGTGTCTGCTGAGAACTCTTCACTACATCATAAATTTGGACTGTATCTGGTAATATGACAGTTTTAAGACCTGTGTGATACATAGTTAACAAGTAATGTAGAAAACGGTAAAAAATCATATTTTCTGATAATCTACCCAACCCTTCAGAAATTCTGCAAAGGTTATCTTTTAGAACATTAGTCACAAAAGCGAGAAAAGGAACTAAAGGTGAAAAAAAAGCATGGGGCCAAATCCTCAAAAGAGATACGCAGGCGGATCTGCTGTTCCGCCTGCGTATCCCTGTGCCTATCTTTGGAACTGATCCACAGAAGCAGTTTTCCAAAGATAGGCAGAAGATCCGACATCTGTAAGAGACTTACACTGTCGGATCTTAGGATGCAGTACCGCATCCGCCGCTGGGGGCATTTCGTGTCGAAATGCCGCCTAGCGTATGCAAATTAGGACTTACGGCGATCCACAAAGCTTTTCAGCTTCGTTTTTTCGCCGTAAGTTTTAGTTTGCATGTGTAAAATTAGGGCTGCTTTTACAAAGTGTAAACTGTTTACACCTTGTAAAAGTAGACCCTTCTTCCTTGCGACGCGTTTTTTTTTTTTATTTTGAATTTTTTTTTTTTCGCCGTATCTTTTTTTTTTCCGACACAACTTTTTTACCCCGGTGCGATCCTCAAAACTCGGCGTATCGTAAAAACACGCGATGCACGTCGGGAAAAATGACGTCACGGGCATGCGCAGTACGTCCGGCGCGGGAGCGCGCCTAATTTAAATGGGAATCGCCCATTTGTATTAGGAACGCCTTGCGCCGGACGGAGTTAAGTTGCACTGCCGAAAATTTCCAGGTAAGTGCTTTGAGGATCGGCACCTAACTTGGGAGATTTGCGGCAGTGTAACTTAACTCGGAAAAGTTAAGTTAAGCCCGTTTTTTGAGGATTTGGCCCATAATTCTTAGGCATTCGTCAAATTCTGTAATTTTCTTTGTTTTCAGAATAAAAATTAATATTTGAAAGTTTGATAAACATGCTTTGAAGAAAGTATATATTTGAATTGTATCTTACAAACAGGATTGTAAGAGGCTCTTTTGGCTGCATGAGTGTGAACACATCATATGTCTTTGTGAGGACTATCTTTGGACTATTTACATTGAGTTGGTCATAGGTTCACAAGTTTATAAGCACTTAATGGCCCGGATCCACAAAGAAGTTATGGCGGCGTATCTATTGATACGCCGCGTAACTTCTAGGATGCTCCGGCATATCTTTGTTTTGTATCCACAGATACGCCAATCCTCAAACGTACATCCGCCCGACGCATTTTTTTACGTCGTTTACGTAAGGCTTTTTTCGGCGTAACGTTACCCCTGCTCTATGAGGCGTACGAATTTTCCGTCGTGTACGCCGTTTGCGTAAAACGTTCGCGAATAGGGCTTTGCGTAGAATTACGTTCATGTCGAAAGCATTGGCTTGTTGCGGGTTAATTTCGAGCATGCACACTGGGATACCCCCACGGACGGCGCATGCGCCGTTAAAAAAAAATGTCAATTACGTGGGGTCAATAGGAATTACCATAAAACACGCCCACATAATATCCATTTGAATTGCGCGCCCTTACGCCGACACGGTTACACTACGCCGCCGGAACTTACGGCGCAAATTCTTTGTGGATACGGAAAATACGCTGTAAGTTACGGCGGCGTAGTGTATCTGAGCTACGCTACGTCGGACTTACAGATGCGCCAAGGTACGTGGATCTGGGCCAATGTGTTTTGTCACATATGATATTTTTTTGGGGTGGATTCTGACATTTTGATTGGTTTAGAGTGATGTATATATTACCAATTAGAGTGCTGAACTAGTTTCTTATTCTTTATAGTGGGAGTCAGCAAACCGGCTGATTGCCATCTACCTGTCGACCGCAAGCAGGTGACAGGTAGATCACAAACAGTGCTTGCGCCACCACAGTCGAATGTGGTGGCGAGCAAAGAGGCGGGGTTACAGTGCAGCCTTGACTAAGGCAGCAGGAGACAGAGCATCTGCAGTTGAAGCTGGCCTAAGGTGCTGGGAAACGACATTATGATAATACTCGGCATCTGGTAGCTGGCTGCATTTTTACAAGTGCTTGCTTAATTTATGGACATTTAGGACTCATTTACATTTGCTTCGGCTTCAACACACATTAAAGCACCTACCACTTCAACATGCTTTTGGGCTAGTTTACACTTGCTTCAAAACAAGGCTTTAGGCAGACTTTTTTAAAGCTCTCTGAACACCAGTCAAAGCTCCTGTCACTAAATAAAATGGTTAGCTTACAGTCCTGTTTAAACCTTGCTTTTGCTTTACTTTGGCTTTACTTCAAAAATGATACCCCATGTAGCTTTAGCGGTGCTTCAAAAGCATCTTCAAAGCCTTCATATAAGTCTATGGCAAAGCTCCCTTGAAGGTCGCTTGAAGCACCTGCAGCTTTTGAGAGGCTTTAATTCAGCTTTAGCTTCACTTTGTTTTGGAGAGATTGCAGGTATGAGATATCCACACACACACACAGGGCATCTGCCAAGCTTCAACAAAGCTTGAAAAAAGTATAATCAAAGCATCTCTAAAGCTTCATCAAAGCATCACCAAAGCTTTACCAAAGCCTCATTGAGGCACCACCGAAGCTTTATTGAAGCACCACCGAAACATCAAAAACACTTCATAAAAGCATGTTGAAGCAGTAGGCACTTTAATGTGTGTTGAAGCCAAAGCAATTGTAAATGAGCCCTTACACATGGAATAAATTAGAATTTTTTTACAAACTGTTTGTAAAAATACAGACAGTTGACAACACCACCAAATGCTGCTACCTTGTTTCAGGCCAGGGCCTTTTAGCAATTTGTTTGCTAGTATTTGATATTATTATAATTATTTCTGTTTCAGAAATAAATCCTAGTACTATCCCTATTGACGATAGGAACGGATTGAACTCTTTTGGCACCTTTCAGGGGGAGGGGGGTGCAGATACCTGTATAATACAGGTATTTGCACCCACTTCTGGGAATAGATTGCCGCAGGAGTCACGCCCCTTCGTGTCAACCCCTGCTGTCTTCTGGGAAACACACTGGTCCCAGGAGACAGCGGGGAACAGTGAGGGCTTGCGCATGCGCAGTAGGGAACGCTTCACTTCCTGATTCCCTCACCGACGATGGCGGCGGGGCAGCCGAGACACAAGCGATTACTCGGCCTCGGCTGCCGACATTGCGGGCTCGCTGGACAGGTAAGTGTCCATTTTTTTAAAGTCAGTAGCTGCAGTATTTGTAGCTGCTGGCTTTAAAAAAAAAAAATTGGGGTCGACCTCCGCTTTAACAAGGATTTTTTTTCCCTAAGCAAATTGATTGATATAAATAAAGGTATATTGCCCTTCAGTGTAGGCAAGGCTAAATGATACCCCTCAAGTAAGAAAATGATGTGCCATTTACACTTTAGTCTCCCTGTGTTTATATTTGATGAATTGAAATTGCAATTCAGCAATGAGAGCCAAGTACCTGCCGAATCTGAAATATTCAGTGTACAAATTAGTCACTATGTCAAATGTGAGCTTCTGGATTAGCTTGAGGCAAATATGCTTCATTAACGTGTCACTGACAAGCACAAAACAGTATTGTAAATGATTATGCAAAGCGTTTTTTCGCTTTATTTTAGGCAGTAACTTAGACTTTCTGGTCATATGCACTTACACCAATTATCTCTTGTATAAAACTTTATTGGCCGGTTACTGGCTTTTATGTCCATAAATAAAATCAAACTCCAGCAAAAACTCTCAGAATAATAACTGATTCAGGAATATTTTTATAAAAAAAAGAACCTGCTGCCCTTTTTCCCATATATTTTTAAACCTGGTTACTGCAAGATGGTGAACTAGAAAACGATTTATCTACAAAAAAATGACAAGTGCATGTGAAGTATTTTACAAAATTCAAAGCCAAAAAACTGCCACAATTTGAAAACAAAGCAAACAAGCTGGAATATAGAAGAACCTGAGGCTTGTATTTTAAGTAATTGTGTGGCCCACTTCTATAAAGCCATATTACAGGATTAGGAAATTCTGCAAAGGACAATATAATCACAAAATGGTAAAACACTTGAGGACTCTGAAAATGCAAAACTATTGCTCAAAGCAATAACAAGGGGCTGGATTGCTAAATGAAAAAATAGAAAAGGAACAGCTTTTTTGTTTTCTAGTATTTGACCTAAAACAAGTATGCACCATGTTTCCCAAGCTCTGCTGCTTCACCTGCGGGCCTGGGATTGCCATGGTTTGTGTAGCTGGGTAGAGGAGACCAATGAAAGTCTGTTTGCTTATCTCTCCTAGTTCGTAAGAACCTTAAAGCAACATGAGTTATACCACGTCCTGTTTCAGCTCTCAATTTCCCCAGCTTCTGTGGCCGGTAAAGAAGCGAATGGCACACAATCTGCAGCCCATTATCTTCATTGGAGAGCAGGGTAGGCATAAAAAGTATAATAGACCCATGATGGCAAACTATGTAAAAATAAAAAAAAACACTACATGTAGGGCTAAGTATTTCACTAACAAGCCTTGTGATGTTGGAATAATGTCCATTTTGACAGAACCACAGAGCTTACTCTTGTTTAAAGCTGAGACACTTAGAGATAAACCCGAACACATGGCAGCACTTTCACCTTTATATGCTGCTCCCAGAGAGGTAAGTAACGTATTTTACAGCTTGGGTTTGACATTCTCTTCCCTGTTTAACTGCAGATGGAATACCTCTTTATCACACCACCTCCTTAAACTTGAAATGAGATTTTTACTCCACGTAGTATTTTGGCCTACAATCTTCTCCTGCTTTTGCTTTTATGTCTAAAAATGCAGATGGTCTTTTTTCTAAATGGCACATGAAAAGCTGTGCTTTACTTCTGAACTGCATGATGAGGAACCCATTCACATTTTTACTGCCAACAACATTTTGTTTCTATGGACACTAACGAGCATTACAACTGTTGTTGAAAATTCAGTATTGGACACAAATGTTTGTAATGAACAGAGCAGAAGAGAGATAAAAGGAAGGGCCGCCCTATACTGGTGCAATCAGAAGTATTCTTCACACTTTCCCAAAACTCTTTTTTTGGAGAGACACTGTTTAAACGTTCTTGAAAATAGTAACTCATTTTAGGTTTGGATTTGAGCCCAAATAAGAATGACTGAAAAGCTTATAACAAAGAACAATACACATCGTTATTCCAAATTTCCCTTTCTCTGTAAATATTAACATCATTTTTCTTCACAGTTTTAACATAATCTGAGCAGAAAGGAATCCATTTGGTAGTTAGGAAAGCAATGGTTTCTTAGGCTCTGGCAGTCCATGCATCTCTGCCTCCAGTGTGCAGTTATCCCGACACGTGAATGAAATGGAGCTTTATATTTGCAGTCTTAATTTTTGCAATACTATTGTAGCCATCTTAGGCCCCATGCACACGAGACGCTGCTAAACTCGAGTTCAGAGGCATTTGGGCATTTTTTTCAACTGCCCCTGAACACATTTAATGTTATCCTATGTGTCCATGCACACAATCACGTTTTTTTGGCGTTTTAAAGCAGTTGGGTTTATGTCTGTTTTTTCAGAATTTTGGGTTCAGAAGCGTTTTATTTTTGCGTTTTAGACTTTGGGAGGGTCTACAATGTCTTTGAGATAAGCGCTGACAGCCGCAAACGCGGTAAAACGCCGCTAATCGCTGCAAAATACTGCACAATTCGCGGCTAAAACGGGCGTTTTAAACGCCGGTTTTTGACTTTGAAAACGTGAGTTTAGAGGTGTTTGTAATTGCTTCTCATGTGCATGGGGCCTAAGAGTATGAGCTTGGGTTTGGTCTAAATTGCTGTCCAAACGACTGTGACCAGGGCATGCCCTTAACCCCACAGCTACACATACACAAAGAAGTGATGGTGTTCCTGAGGACCATGTGACCATGTGAGTGACAACTTCCTTTTGGGCTTTGTCTACCCCAAGTTCATATCAGGGATTTCGGGACGCTGGTTACACGTCATAACCAGCGGACATGTCCGATTAGGTGTACTAACCATCGGACATGTCCGACGGACATGTTTCCAGCGTACAAGTTTCTTAGCTTGCTAAGAAACTTTTGTCCGCTGGAAACCTGTCCGCTAGGCCGGAAACCTGTCCGCTAGGCCGTACACACGGTCGGACATGTCCACGGAAACTGGTCCGCGGACCAGTTTCAGCGGACATGTTTGACCGTGTGTACAAGGCCTGAGACATTTGTTATGTTACACTGTACTGCAAAACTGGATTTGTTTCTTCTGGAAGAATTGGTAATTATTTCACACATGCTGTTTTGGTCACTAGAGGATGATCTGTTTCTAAGCAGCTTGCTAGAAATTGAGTTTAGTTGACTTCAAACTATCCAAAAATGGCCACCAAAATCCACCTCTACCAAATAGCTGCCAAAAGATAATACTAGCAAAAGAGAGAACTATGTGGAAGGTATAGCGTGTGTGACATCAGAGGTAGGAATGTGGCAAAATGCAGTATGGGTAGAAGGGGATCGAACAGAGAACTTTCTGGAAGGTCCCGGAGACAGACTTCAGAGAGACATTCTACTGGATTCTTTTATTCAGATTCCTGTTAGTACAGTGCCTAGAAGACAGCTCATAGAAGCTTGAATGTATTCTGTGTTCCCAAGATGACTAAGGAGAAATAACCGCTGCATTGTAAGTGTCACTTTACAAAGAAGTACCTTCTGTTACAGTGACTGTCTCTCAGATATCTAGAATTGCATTACTTTGCTACAGCCCAGTGCTTCCATATCTGTTTATCTCATCAGGAGCTTGTTTGATAGATGTATTGCTTAGTCAAGGAAAGATTGGCAGCTGTATACAAAAGGATACATACAGACAATTGCCTTACAGTAGTGTCAGCTGGATAATGCAAATTGATTGCCAAAGATCTTTCTCCAAGGTGAACCGTCCTAAAGCTGGATGCACACTATACATTTTTCTTAGATTTTTTACTTTAGATTTACCAAAACCATATATTATGAGGTCAAACCTAAACACTTTCCATTCCTATGCAATCAGGCAGCCTGTTGCATTACTAGTCAAAGGTAAATCTAAAGGAAATCTACCAACAAAAGTTGTATATTGTGTATATTGTGTATCCAGCTTAAAGCGGAGTTCCAACCACAATTAGCATTTTTTAAATGTATGTCCTTTCATCCTGCGTTTTTATAATATAAATCCGGTCACTTACTATTTTACAATCCGCCCCCGATCCGCATAGATATTCAAAAAAGATAGTTTATAAAACTATATCTACACCGTTGTCATTTTGCTTGTGGGCATTGTGAAGCCTACAGGCATTTACTTCCTGGAAGTCTTGAATGGGGAGTGATAATTGGACAGCGCACTGCATCCTGGGAAATGATGACACACATTTCCCAGGAGCATTAGAGGGAGATGATGTCAGAATCCTAGGTGGTTTCAAAGGCAGATTTCGTGGGACTGCATAGCAACAGGCATTTCCAGATGAGTAAAAAAAAAAAACATTTTTGTTTTCTTTTTTTTTTTTTTTAACAATCAGGAGTGCTTTATTGTAGGAAAGCAGAATACATAGTATAACAGCAATACAGACAATTCGATATACAAGAATAGTGCCATACAGAACAAAACATCACATATTCCACATACTATGCACAGTCAACAATTTGAACAGGAACACCACCTTAACCCAAAGAGCGTAAAAGTTAGAAAGAAGAATGCGACCCAGGGAGACATAATGGATGGTTCCAGTCCCGGGAGACGAGACACCACCCGGATGGTTAAAGTCCCGTCCACGGCAACCACACCTTATCAACTGCGTCTTCTGCTGCTCTATCCCACGGTGGTCTTCTTTGGACTCACTCCCCCAGACCCAGTGGACGCAAAGGAGGGGGTGTTGGAATCTTATTGGCCCCACATAGCACCTTTCAGGTGCTTCAGCCACCTCCCTCTATGTCACTCTCCTCATTTGAGGCGCATTGCATTCGTCTCTTCTCCCCATTTTCTCTAAGGATAGCTGTCATCTACCGCCCCCCCGGTCCAGTATCCTCCTTTCTTGATGACTTCTCTGCCTGGCTACCCTACTTTCTCTCTTCTGAAATCCCCACAATCATTCTTGGCGACTTCAACATCCCTACTAATGCTAACACTCCTGCAACTTCCAAACTTCTCAGTCTAACCTCCTCTTTTGACCTGAAGCAATGAATACAGGCTCCTACTCACTCTGAAGGCAATACTCTTGACCTTGTCTTTTCCCACCTATGCACTCTATGCAACCTCTCCAATTATCCTTACCCCCTCTCTGATCACTACCTTATTAATTTTACTCTCTCACTCTCCTCCACATCCTCTCCCCCCAAATGCCTAACAGTTACTCGTAGAAACCTTGACCATATCAACCCTTCTCTTCCATACTCTGAGACTGACCACCTCTATGACAAAATTGCACCCCTGTCCTGCACCGACCTAGCCACTTCAGTCTACAACACTTCACTTCTAGCATCACTGGACAGACTGGCCCCTCTCACTACACGCAGAATAAGGCCCCGTCCCCTTCAACCCTGGCAAACAAATGATACTAGAAGTCTGAAAAAACATAGCCGTGCTCTCGAGCGCCTGTGGCGCAAGACTAAGTCCCAGGAAGACTTCACCCAGTATAAATCTGCCCTCCAAATATACAATTCTAGCCTCTTCACTGCCAAGCAGACCTATTTTATCACCCTTATTAAAAACTTATCATCCCGTCCCCGTCAACTCTTCTCTACCTTCAACTCTCTCCTTCGTCCTCCATTGCCTCCACCCACTAACTCACTCACCTCCCAGGAGATCGCCAATCACTTCAAGCGGAAGATTGATACAATTCGCAACGAGATCTCTACTGTTCAGATACCCTCCACTATTCTGTGCTCCTACTCCTGGACCTCTCCGCCGCCTTCGATACGGTTGACCACCCACTCCTCCTCAAAAAACTCCACAATTTTGGTCTCCGTGACTGTACTCTTCGCTGGTTCTCCACCTACTTATCCAACCGCACCTTCAGCGTTGCTTACAACTCTACTTCCTCCTCTCCTCTTCCATTCTCTGTTGGGGTCCCCCAAGGTTCTGTTCTTGGACCTCTCCTATTTTCTATCTACACCTCCTCCCTGGGTCAGCTGATAGCCTCCCACGGCTTCCAATACCATCTTTACGCTGATGACACTCAAATCTATTTCTCTACCCCTCAACCCACTTCTTCATTCTCCTCACGTATCACTAATTTACTATCAGATATATCAGTTTGGATGTCACACCACTTCCTCAAACTCAACCTTTCCAAAACGGAACTTATAATTTTTCCTCCCCCACGTGCCTCTTCCCCTGATCTCTCTGTCAAAATTAATGGTACAACTATCTGCCCATCCCCACATGTCAAGGTCCTAGGAGTAGTCCTGGACTCTGAACTCTCCTTTAAGCCTCACGTTCAATCACTGTCCAAATCTTGCCGCCTCAACCTTCGCAACATCTCCAAAATACGCCCATTTCTAACCAATGACACCACAAAACTCTTAATTCACTCCCTGGTCATCTCTCGCCTCGATTACTGCAACTCCCTCCTTATTGGCTTACCTCTGCATACTCTATCCCCCCTTCAATCCATCATAAATGCCGCTGCCAGACTAATCCACCTTACCAACCGCTCTGTCTCTGCTACTCCTCTCTGTCAATCCCTCCACTGGCTTCCGCTCATCCAACGAATTAAATTCAAAATACTAACAATTACCTACAAAGCCATCCACAACTCTGCCCCCAGATACATCACTGACCTAGTTTCTAAATACCAACCTGTACGTTCTCTTCGTTCTTATCAAGACCTCCTACTCTCTAGCTCTCTCATCACCTCCTCCCATGCTCGTCTCCAGGACTTTTCTAGAGCCTCTCCATGCCTATGGAACTCCTTACCCCAATCTATCCATCTATCTCCTTCTCTATCAGCTTTTAGAGGATCCCTGAAAACCCTTCTCTTCAGAGAAGCCTACCCTTCCCACACATAACTGTATTTTCATTTGAGTCCATCTGATCATCCCCCACAGCTAACTACCCTTTGTTCCACTTGACCCTCCCTTCTAGATTGTAAGCTCTAACGAGCAGGGCCCTCTGATCCCTCCTGTATTGATTGTATTGTGACTGTACTGTCTTCCCTGATGTAAAGCGCTGCGCAAACTGTTGGCGCTATATAAATCCTGTATAATAATAATAATAATAATAATCATACTTCCAGGGACATCCCCGACTGATATATGTTAATTTGTACATTGGAAGCGCTGCATTTACCCGATCTTCCCAGGCAGACACAGAAGGGGGAGTTGGGGAGGTCCAGTTAATTAGTATTTCTTTTTTGGCGTAGAACAGGAGATATAGGATCAGTAATTTACCGTGGTGGGACCTTTGCTCGTCGTCCATGACACCCAGCAAGGCCAGTGCGGGTGCCATGGGGACGGAAAGCTCCAAACGTGCATTTAGGTGGTTTGTTTTCTTTTTTAGTCGTAAGCTACAGTTTAAAGCAAAATTGTTTTTTTGATTGAACCTCTACTTTAAGGAACCTTAAAACACACCTGTTTTTTTTTTCAGTGTGTAGTATCAGTGCATTGATTTTTACTTTGTTACCTTGGAAAGGCATTTGGTACCACACAGTTGTTCAGGACCCCAACACCAACCTGTAAGCTCACCAATGGACAAATTCGGTACTTAAAATATAATTAGCTTAGCTAGATAGAGGAAAGTAATTGATGTTTTAATGCAAATACTGTGATTCCACTTTAAATAATTGTACTTGTTGCTCTGTTTTTGCTAATCAAGGGTTTTACCAGATTCAGGTAGGAGCTGCACCCACATACTTACAAAAGCCAACACCTATGGGTGTGCTACACTATTTGACATTTGCAGTAGAGCATTAGTACATTTTGTTATTTTGTAGCTTTAGGGCCAATTCACAGTATATGTGGTAACAGCCGTTTTACCGCCTGGTAAAATATCTATCACTGCAGGGACACACGGGAAACAATTGTTTCTTACGTGTCCCATTCCCACAGCATCGCAGCCTAGCATTGTGCTGTAGCATTCTGCTGTAAAATGTGGACAGGCTGCATTTTATCGCTGTACACTGGGCCGAATCAAACTTCAATTTTGGGCAGCACATTGCCCTGCTAGGTGTTGCAGTGAATGAAATGTACATTTTGTACACTTCAAATAAAGCTTTTAAAAAAATAAAACGAAAAAAAAAAGGGAGTCGTGTGATGCACTGAATCGCGCACCACACTGCCCCCTAGCCCAGCTGGCAATGCAGAGTGTCTGGAGTTGTGAATTGCTCAGATTGCTCTGTGTTGTGGTGTGTATTCAACCCTTTACAGCTTAAAGTATACCCTACCTATGCCCACTTTTCCTTCCTCCAAGGCCACTAATGTACAGGTATGGATGAGCATAAAAATCTCTCACCTTTCCATGTAACTGTGCTAAATGCCTTATGATTATCCCAGCACTTGAGGATTGGGAAACAAGTCAAATGCCCTGTTGAGCTAAGGCAAGTTGGTTTGGAGCTTCTACAGGCTTTGCATGGGCAAAATAAAGGTTACTTGAAACGTCTTCTCAACCCAGGGGTACAGGAACAGCATATAGTTATAGACCTCTTTACTAGTATGAAAATGCATTAATATCACTGGCCATTTCCTTTTTTGCTGGACTTAGGAAAATGTCAGCTGTCATTCTCATATTGGATTGTACAAAAGTTATTTGGGGTGGTGCTACTATGGTTCTTAGGAACACAAGGCCCTACACCTTGGTTGAAATAAAGGGACAGTTTATATATGTACTATTTGACCTGAAGTACCAAACAGGAAATACACTTTTTGCGCAACACTAGAGGTTGAACAGAGAAGAAGGATGTCTGAATATTGCACCACTAGACGCAAACAGCAAGCACACTTTCTTTCCGGGGGAGGTTGTTATGAGACCTAGGGCCAGTGGCCCATGTGCTAGGGCCTAACATCACCACTTCAGGGAAATAATAATTAGTTTGACAGGTAGTTACCTCCATACAGTAAGTGATCTTGGTAGATGATTGAAGATGGGCATTACAAAGATTGTGGATTGCTGGAGGTAATGCTTAAAAAGGTAAGTTGGATTGGAGAGGTAGATATACACAGTATATATAAACATTCCCTGAATATATAAATATTCCTTCTGTAAACACTTCTGCAGCCTTTGTTTATAGGGGAAGTATTTTTCCCCCCAAAAAACGTATACTTACCTAGGTGGATACAGCATCGATCCCTGCCACCTCTGCAATAAAAATTGAGCGATCAAACACCACTAATCACTCAGTTCTCCCATCCACTCTAAGCAGAGAGTTGTGACTGTCAGTCACCGGCTCTCCACTGTGCACCTTCAGCGCTCACTGGAGCTCTGGGTTGGGGAGGGGAGGAAATGGATGGCTCAGTCTCCTAGCGGCATCTAGGTGGATTAGCGGTATTTCACCTGCCTGGACCGGCTGACAGCAGGCTTTATGTAGCCTGATGTTGGATGAAAATGGGTCACAGGAGTGCAGAATGAACTGCACTCTTGTGATCCATAGGATAAGCATAGCCAGAAAAGCTTTGGTCACATGTCTCCTTCAATAGCTACTCAAAAAGGAACCTAACTGTGTCTGAGCACTACAAAGTGAAAAAGCTATTTGATTTATTTTTCCTTGTCAATATATCTTTATTAAACAGTATTAAAGACAAGTGTACATTTGGCAACAGTAATAATAAAATTAAATGGTATTGAACAGAAAGTATTTCCGTATCTAGCCTGTGTACAAATAATAACGTAAGTAAATTCAATAGAGGTGGCCCTATAATTAGCCTTTCCCTCCACTTATGGCATAAGAATTAAACAAAATGATAATCAGGAGCATAGAGGTGTTAAACCTGTCTATACTAAAAACTAATAACAGTCCAGGAATTGTGGCTAAGTGCTACTGGCCCTAGGATCTATAGCATACTTTGCTTCTTCTAAGGCTTCCTGAGTAGCGCGTGACTACAAATTTACTAAGTTACTTCATGACTATCCTTATACATCTAATTAGTATGGTAAAGATGGGTGCTTAAGGAAAAAAAAGAAAGAAAATCGGTCTTGGGTGAGTAGAAGAAGATGTGAGGGAAATGGAAAAAGGAAGTAAAAAGGAAGAGAAAAAAAAAAGGGGGGGGGAGGAGGGAGGGAAAGAGGGGTCTGCGGGGTCAGAACAGGAGTCTACCAACCTTGTGCATATCAATGAGCCGGACACCAACTAGATGACTGGGCTACCATGGCTTGAGTACTTCTCCATTAAATGTGTTTTGTGTTACATAATCCAGCCAGGGCTTCCATACGCTTTCAAATCTGGTGATTGTGTCAGCTTCAATAGCAGACATCTTGGCATATACCATAGCAACGTTCATTCTATTAATAACTTCATTCAAGTGTAAGTTTGGAGATTTCCAGGCTTTCGCTATAGTCTGTTTAGCTGCCGTTAGAAGCTGGTTTGTCAAAGTAAAGTGAACGTGCGGGACATTAACCGGTTTTAGGTTAAGTAAGGCCGTTTTTGGGTCCATGGGGATCGTTTTATTCGTGAGTACATTAATTATTTTAAATATCTCTGACCAGAATTTCTGAACTATCGGGCACAACCACCAGGTATGAAAGTAAGTCCCCCTATTTGCGCAATCTCTGAAGCATAATTCTGAGTAGTTACTCGAGAATTTGGCTACCCTAGAAGGGACCAAGTACCACCTGGAAAGTACCTTAAAGTTTGTTTCTGCCGCTAGAACGTTAATCGACATTGTTTTGGTATTGTTCCATATTTGACCCCATTCCTCCGAACTCAGCTCCTCTCCCAAATCTTCTTCCCATTTATGGACATATGGTATTTTGTTATTGCTAGAGTTCGAGAGCAGAAGGAGGTACAATGTGGATATAACTTTTCTAGCGTGCGGGTCATTATTGCATATGGTTTCAAAAGCAGATAGTCGGTTGTTGACTATTGTCGTACATGCTGTGGGTTGGAAGAAATTCTTTATCTGTAGATATCGAAAGATTTCCTTGGGGGGTATTCCATACAATTTGTTCAAGGATGGGAAGGGGATTATTGTTGTCGAGTCGAAGAACCTATATTTCTGTGTACAATCTCGATCCACCCATTCTGTAAAGGATTTAGGGGAGACCCAGGCTGGGTAAAAAGCAGGGTTTTTGATGAAAGACAGCAGGGGGGTTAAAGGGGACATCAGGAGATGTTTATTTTTTACTTTGTCCCATAGGGATAATGTGTGTTTTGTGATGGGATTATTTATGTGTTTCCGTTGTTTTGGGGTGACCCATAACAAATTCGAGGTTGAGATGGGATCACTTTCTATTGCTTCAATTGACACCCAGATCGATGCTTCTTGCTTGGCGTGATATTTAGTCAGAATAGCTAATTGCGCGGCTTGATAGTATTTTGCAAAATTGGGGAAACCAAGCCCCCCGGCTGTCTTTGGGAGGTGTAAGATTTGTGGTTTGATCCTAGGTTTGGAGGGCCCCCAGACAAAGGAGGAAACTCGTCTTTGGACAATCCGCAGGAAATGTGCAGGTACTGGTATAGGAAGCACTCTAAAGAGGTACAGGAGTTTGGGTAAAATGGTCATTTTTATGGCTGAGACTCTTCCAAACCAAGAAAGAGGGAGTTGTGTCCAGGATTTCATTAAGTTTGTCAGCTGCTTCAGGAGAGCTGGATAATTACAGCTATAAAGATTTGAGACGTCAGCGGTCAAGTGTACTCCCAGGTACGGGATGCTTTTGACTGGCCATTCGAATGGGAGGCCCACTTTGGCGGCCGATAGTTCTGTATGAGAAAGGGAGATGTTGAGTGCTAGGCATTTTTTGGGATTTATTGCCAAACCAGAGATTGACGCGAATTGATGTAGGATTGGGAGTAAGTTGGGCCCCGAGACTTGAGGAGAGGAAAGAAACAACAAAATATCATCAGCGTAAAGGCATAACTTATGCTTTACTCCCCCTAATTCAATACCAAGCACCTTGGGGTCAAGTCTTATCTTTTGGGCTAGGGGCTTAATCAGAAGGGCAAACAGTAACGGGGATAACGGGCAACCCTGTCTGGTCCCCCTTTGGATATCAAACATTTCCGACTTGTAGCCTGCATATTTCACATATGCTTTCGGGTTTCGATAAAGTTGCAGAACCCAGCTTATAAAGTTGGGGCCGAAGCCCCATTTTTTCAGTGCAATTTCCATATACGACCATGAGACTGAGTCAAATGCCTGTCTGACATCCAAAGAGAGAAAACAGGCAGGGATCTTCCTTTTTTTAGCTATACATGCCAACAGGCTTGCTCTCCTGATGTTATCGCCTGCTTGCCTGCTGGGCATGAAGCCTACTTGGTCCCGGTGAATCAAGGATCCTATTGTTTTGTTTAGCCTATTGGCCAATATTTTACCGAGTAACTTCACGTCTGTGTTTAGCATGGATATCGGACGGTAGTTGTCACATAGGGTTGAGTCAGAGTGTGGCTTGGGTATCATGCAGATAGTGGCTGTGAGGGACTCCTGCCTAAAGGATTTCTGGCTCAATAAATCATTGAAGGCCACCACCATCATTGGGGAAAGTTGATTACTAAACGTTCTATAGTATCTCGCGGTGAATCCATCCGGGCCCGGACGTTTATTTAATTTTAGCTCTTTAATGGCGCACATGACATCTTCTTGCGTGATTGGTGCATCCAACAAATTTTTGTGTGATTCATTTAGTCGAGGCAATTGCAAATTGGTAAAAAAGGCATCCGCTTCCCTTTCGCTAAAAGAGTTTGATTCTGTGTACAGTTTTTTAAGATGTGTGCTAAATTTTTGCACAATTTTGACTGGGTTACTAGAGAAGTTGCCATTTGTTGTTTTAAGATGTATCGGTTTATAGTTTTTATTGATGGAATTGAGCGATCTCGCAAGAAGAGTGCCTGATTTATTGGCTTTATTATAGAAAGAGTGTTTGCGCCTAAGTGTCATCTTATCAGCCGTGTCCGTAAGAAATAGGTCTAATTCCGTTCGTGCTTTGTCCAGCCGGGCTTTTGTCACGGGTGTGTGACTGTGTTGGAAGGCCATGAAGGCTGTCTCATGTTCTTTCTCTAAATTGTGGAATAATTGTTTCCGCTCCCTTTTAAGGATCCCCATTTGCCTTTGTATTTTCCCCCGTAGCACTGGTTTGTGTGCCTCCCAGAGCGTAAGCGAGGAGACATCGGGTGATGTATTAAGTGTTATATACTCGTCTAAATCTTGTTCTATTATTGTCCTATAGGAGGGATGTTTAAGAATAATGTCAGGTAAATACCATGTCGGGTCTTGTTTTTTGGGGATCATAGAGGATAGGACAGTGAGGACTGCATTATGGTCGGACCACGGAATTGGAATGATGCTTGAGTCCAGGACTTCTGGCAGCATGCCAATCGACAGAAATATATGGTCTATGCGGCTAGACGATTTATGGGGGTTCGAGTAATAGGTATAACCACGTTTGGTGGGGTTTGTTTCCCTCCATGAATCCGCTAAATTATATTTTGCCAGTAGGCTGGAAAGGTTCCATTTATTCTGGTGGGACGGGGAAAAGGGCGTTTTGTCAAGAAAAGGGAGGAGAACTTGATTAGAGTCTCCACAGATGAAGATGGACCCAAATTTATGTGCGTTTACTACTTGCAGGAGATGCGACATAAATGGTAGGGGATTTAAATTAGGTGCATAGTATGAGACTACTGTTATTGCGTTGTCCAATAAATGACCAGTTAGGATGAGATATCGGCCCTCGGGGTCTATGATTTCTGATTTAATAGTGAATGGCGTAGATCTGTGAAATGCTATAAGGGTACCTCTTTTTTTGGATTGGGCTGATGCAGTGTAAACCTGTGGGTAGGAGGCGTGGAAGAACTTAGGGGTCGTATTAGGGGTGAAATGTGTCTCCTGTAAACATAAAATGTGCACTTTGGAAGTATCTGAAAGCTTTAACTCGTTTCTGCGGTATGTTTAAACCCTGCACGTTCAAGGTTAATACATTTAGGGGAGCCATGGTAGCCTAACCATCATGTGCTTCTTACCTTGGTGTCCTGCGCATCGACATCCCGAACTGAGCCCCGCAGACTGGGGAGGGGGAGGAAGGGGGGGGTAACTGAGAACGATAGCCTTCAAAGAAAAAGACAAAACGTTATAAATGAACAAAACAATGCACAAATCAACAAACAACGTGCATACAAATCTGGCCCGTGATCGGGGAGGGAGAACCCGATCAGGGGAAAAGGGGGTCCACGTCTGATCCTCGCAGGTGGTTGCGGAGACCAGAGGGGAACCAATGGTGGCGCAAGTGGGTTCCGTGCCCTGGAGACCCGCTGCCTAAAACATTTTTGCAAGTATCCCGAGAGGATACTATGTATAAAGAACTATAAATATATACAAGTAGTTAGCTAGGTGAGATAACCTGTCAGGGGAAGATGTCCAGCTTTTAGGAAGGAGGGGGAGTGGATGCTGTGACATTCTTCCTTGTGGGCATTAAACGCTATGGGGATCCCTCCATTCTGCTTAATATTAAGGGTTATCGTGGGACTGTCTGATCCCAGGCAACACAGAGGGTAGTTGACTAATGGTAATAGTGGACTGGATGATAGTTGATATAGGAAGCTCTGAGGAAAATTAGATAAAGTAAGAGGAAAGTGAGAAAAGAGATATGTAAGGTGGGATTCAATCTGTATACTATGCTTACTAGCCCTCTGAAGGGGAGAAGCAGTGAGATAGACCTACATTGAAGGGATTAGGAGCATCTATTGCTTTTGATGGCGACATGTATGGCCTTAGATCTTATGGCATATATGTGATATGTGGAAAGAGAAGAGAGAAAGAAAGAAAGAAAGAGAGAGAAAGTAAATACATTTAAATGACAGAGTCCTGAGCTGCTGCTCTATTCAAATGGTACATCTGCAGAAAGGATTCAAGTCGGTGTGCCATGAGGTAAGTAAATGCATAAGCTCTTAGGTATCAGTCCATCGTGTCTTCTTGATCCTGCTGTTGTTCCACGAATCTGCCACGCTTATGCAGCTGTTGAATACCGTTGCCCTGGTTTTGTTGCGGTGAGCTATCGCGTGGGGAGTTAGATGCCGATCTTCTTCGTGCAGCTGTCGTTGTCGGTGGGGTCTCTATTATTTTAAAGTCAATCAGTGCTTGGTGAAGCTGTTCTGGGGTCCTGCACACAATTTTCGTGCCTTGATAAGTAAAGCGCAGGGAGAAGGGGAAGCCCCATTGGTACCTAATGTGGCGTTGCTGCAATTCCTGTAATAGGGGTCTCATTGCTCTTCTCTTATTGATTGTGAGTTGCGATATGTCCGCAAAGATTTGGTAGTCGTGTCCCTGAAAAGAGAGCTTGTTTTTCTCCCTGGTGTTCTGAAGGATTAGCTCTTTAGTCTTATAGAAGTGAAATTTAGCTATGATGTCCCTCGGGGGACCATCAGCTTTCCTCTGAGTTAAAGCGCGGTGGACTCTGTCCATTTCCAGCCTGTCAGCTGGTATCCCAGGCAATATTTCCTGGCACAGCGCTAACATTGTGCCATTCAGATCAATGATGGATTCAGGTATACCTCTAAATCTTAAATTAGACCTCCTGGCGCGGTTCTCAAATTCCTCCAACTTACTCTGCAGTGTTAAGTTCTCCTCCTTAAGATTTTCAATTTCAGATATGCAGTCCTGAGTAAAAATTTCTATTTCGTCCACTTTAGACTCAAGAGCATCCGTGCGATTACCAAGCTCTCTGATTTCTTTAGTGAGCTTAGTTGTCATCTGATCTGAGGTATTCTGCAGTGCCTTGTGAAGCATTTTCTCAAATTGTCTCATTATGCTGTTAGGGACCGCTGTCCCTTGAGTTATTTGTGAGGTACCATCCTGCGCTACATCCTCCTCCTCACTGTCTGTGGCGGTGCTCCTCAGGGAAGCCATCTGTTTAGATGCTTTAGCTGAGGTGGATTTAGATTTTCCTGAGGTGAGGGCATCTGAGGAGACTGGGGCCTTTTTCAGAGCAGCGCTCTTAGGATGCTGAGCGCCGCTGCTGCTATGTGCTTTCCCTCTGCCTTTTGTGCCGTTTAACACCTCTTTGGTGTCAAAATGTTCTCTCACCCTTCAGTTAGCCTTTCCTGCGGTTTTCCCGGCTCTCACCCGCTCCGTTCCTCCGTTATTTGCGGGTCTTTTCCAGTCACGGTGCGGAGCTCTAGTCAGGCATGACCGACCCACTAGGCTCCGCCCACCTGCCTGCCATTTGATTTATTTTTAATATTCAAAACAACACCTCCTCCCATCCAGCCATTTCTCCATCCTTTATTTTGTTGAGTTATTGCTGTTACCCCCCCCCCCCCCATAGCATTTCTAGTAACGGCCATCTTGACTAAGCAGATTATTTATGTAGCATTTACTCCTTGGAATCCATCTTCGCTTAGTTCAGGCATGCAAGCAGGAGGGAGTGCTTAGCTGAGAAAATGCCCATGAATCCTAGGCCAGACACAGGGAAGCAACAGAAGAAACATAAAAAAAGTTTATTATAAGTAAGTATAAAATAACTTCCTATCTATTTAATAATGCTAGCAGCATAAGGATTCAAAATAGTCAATTGCGAGAGTTTAATTCCACCTAACTGTAATACATACTTGGCCCACCACAATAAATCTCAGTGCATCCCAAATTTCACAATATCTACACATCATCCAGTAAAAAAATAATGCAGAAAATGTTTTAAATTCCAAAAGACCCCTTACTAGTACTAGTACTACTAAGTACAGTATACTGGAAGCAGATGGCTTGCACTTCAAGTGTACAATGGAGTTTAGGATTGGTGTCATGCTCTATTGTTTCTAACTGATTCATAACAACATCAAATATCTGTTGTATATACACCCAGATAGAGTAAAACAATGAAGATTTATTTTTTGCATGAATGATATATACCGTATATACTCGAGAATAAGCAGAGTTTTTCAGCCCTTTTTTAGGGCTGAAAATACCCCTCTCGGCTTATACTCGAGTCAGTGTACCTGAGGGGCTGCGGGCGTCCATTTTTTAAAACTCGCAGCTTCCCCCTGGTCCCGTCCCGTGATAGGCGTTTGACACTGTGTTCAGTGTTCCGCCTATTACGGACGTTCTTTCATTCTCCGACTCAGTTTCCCAGCAGACACTGTGTTCAGTGTTCCGCCTATCACGGACCTTCTCTTGTCCGAGGATGAAAGAATGTCCGTGATTGGTGGAACACTGAAAACAGTGTCTGCTAGAAAACTGAGTTTGAGGATGAAAGAACGTCCGTTATAGGTGGAACACTGAACACAGTGTCAAATGCCTATCACGGAATGGGACAGGACCAGGGGGAAGCCGCAAGTTTTAAAAAATGTACGCCCGCAGCGCAGCCTGTCAAGAATTTCAGGTATGCTGCAATGGGCACAGTGAGGTTGTAATGGGCACAGTAAGGTTGTAATGGGCTCAGTAAGGTGGTAATGGGCACAGTGAGGTTGCAATGGGCACAGTGGGGTTGCAATGGACACAGTGGGGTTGTAATGGGCACAGTGAGACGTGCAAATGGGCACAGTGAGGATAGGCACAGTGAGGATGGGCACAGTGAGGTGTGCAAATGGGCACAGTAAGGCGTGCAAATGGGCATTGTTGACCCTATTTTCCACTTACAGTAGCTGCTGCATTTCTCACCCTAGGCTTATACTCGAGTCAATAAGTTTTCCAGTTTTTTTGTGGTAAAATTTGGTGCCTCAGCTTATACTCGGGTCGGCTTATACTTGAGTATGTACGGGTAACTGAAAGAGTGCCAATACATGTAACACTTTAAATATGCAAAGAATTCACAAAAGGATTTCACGTTTTTTGAACAGAAATTAATATCTTTATTTCTAGATGTGGATTAAAAGACATCTTACGTGATTATTTCTTCATTTTAGAAGCTCATTCTCTGTTTCTTTAGGGCACGTTTAAACATTATATAAATTAAGTCAATCTTCTCTAAGTGCTTAGTAATAAAGAAGGCGCAGGTACATAATGGTAAGTGCAGTTAAGACACAGCAGCTATTCCAGATTGTGCTTGGGGCAATCAATACATTGAAGGGCAAACAACATTACACTTCTAACTTTTATGCAAACGGCCATTTATATTACTTTGCAGTAAACTGCAGAAGATCATTTTATTTAAGAATATGGATTCTAATGTTTGGGTGTTCTGAATGTATAATATCATTGTATAATATCATTGCACACAATATGCATGCATTAATATTATTATTTTAAAAATAAAACATATGGCACATTCACTCTCTTTAACTGTGTTCTTTATGGAAGGCTATACTGACACATTGCTTTAGCAGGTTATTTCTTAAAATAATTATTGATTACATTAAAATGGAAGTGTCTAATGTATGTTATAAAATATCTTTAACAAATCCATATCTGTGTGTTTTAATTAATAAAAATGTTTACTTTTAGCACAAACTTGCTGAAATTGCGATATGTATTGTTTAAAATATATATACACTCGCCGGCCACTTTATTAGGTACACCTTGCTAGTATCGAGTTGGACCCCTTTTACCTTCAGAACTGCCTTAATATTTTGTGACATAGATTCAACAAGGTGTTGGAAAGATTCCTCAGGGATTTTGGTCCTATTGACATGATAACATCCCGCAGTTGCTGCAGATTTTTTTCGGCTGCACATCACAATCCAAAGGTGCTCTATTGAATTGAGATCTGGTGACTGTGGAGGCCATTGGAGTACAGCGATCGCATTGTTATGTTCAAGAAACCAGTGGTGAGATGATATGAGCTTTGTGACTTGGTGCATTATCCTGTTGGAAGTAGCCATCAGAAGATGGGGACACTGTAGTCATAAAGGAATGGACATGGTCAGCAACAATACCCAGGTAGGCTGTGGCATTTAAAAGATGCTCAATTGGTACTAAGGGACCCAAAGTGTGCCGAGAAAATATCCCCCACACCATTATACCACCACCACCAGCCTGAACCATTGATACAAGGCAGGATGGATCCATGCTTTCATGTTGTTTATAACAAATTCTGACCCTACCATCTGAATGTCGCAGCTGAAACTGAGATTCATCAGACTAGTCAACGTTTCATTTTGGTGGGCCTGTGCTAATCGTAGCCTCAGTTTCCTGTTCTTAGCTGACAGAAGGGGCACCCAGTGCAGTCTTCTGCTGCTGTAGCCTATCTGCTTCAAAGTTCAATGTGTTGTGCTTTCAGAGAGGGTATTCTGCATACCTTGGTTGTAACAAGTGGTTATTTGAGTTACTGTTGCCTTTTTATCATCTTGAACCAGTCTGCCAATTCTCCTCTGACATCAACAAGGTATTTTCGTCCACACAACTTCCGCTCAATGGATATTTTCATTTTTTCAACTCATTCTCTGTCAACCCTAGAGATGGTTGCACATGAAAATCCAAGCAGATCAGCAGTTTTTGAAATACTCAGACCAGTTTTTGAAATACGTCCGAGACCAACATCAATGCCACCTTCAAAGTCACTTAAATCCCATATGTGTATATATATATATATATATATATATATATATATATATATATATATATATATAGATATATATATATATATACACCGTTGTGCTCAAAAGTTTGCATACCCTGGCAGAAATTATGACATTTTGGCATTAGTATTGAAAATATGACTGATCATGCCAAAAACTGTCTTTTATTTAAGGATAGCAATCACATGAGGCCATTTATTATCACATGTTTTTTTGGATCCTTCCTAAATCATAATGATAACAGAAATCACCCAAATGACCCTGATTAAAAGTTTACATACCCTGGAATGTTTGGTCTTGGTACAGACACAGAAGGTGGCACACACAGGTTAAAATGGCAATTATAAGTTAATTTCCCACATCTGTGGCTTTTTAAATCACAATTAGTGTCTGTGTATACATAGTCTAATGCCCTGTACACACGATCGGAATTTCCGATGGGATAAAATCCGATGGAATTTTCCATCAGAGTTCTGTTCAAGCTGTCTTGCATACACACCGTCAGACCAAATTCCGACTGTCCAAAACGCGGTGACGTAAAACACTACCACAAACCAAGAAAAATGAAGTTCAATGCTTCCGAGCATGCGTCGACTTGATTCTGAGCATGCATGTTTTTTTCTCTGTTGGAGTTCCACACAGACGATCGGAAAAAAATAAAACATGTTCTATTTCTAAACTCTGATTGGAAAAAAGCGCGATGGGGCCCACACGCGGTCGGAATATGCAGTGGAAAAATTCCGTCTGACTTTATTCATCGGAAATTCGGATCGTGTGTACAAGGCATATGAGTTTGTTAGCTCTCACATGATGCGCTAAGCAGGCTTGACACTGAGCTATGAGGAGGTAGAAAAGAACAGTCAAAAGACCTGCGTAACAAGGTAATTAAACTTTACAAAGATGGAAAAGGATACAAAAAAATATCCAAAGCCTTGAATATGCCAGTCAGTACTGTTCAATCACTTAATAATAAAAAAATTAGGGATCTCTTGATACCAAGCCAAGGTCAGGTAGATCAAGAAACATTTCGGCCACAACTACCACAGGAACTGTTCGGGATACAAAGAAATACTCAGGAGAAATACAGGCTGCTCTATAAAAACATGGTGCGGTTGTTTTTAAAGAGCACAATACTATGATACTTGAACAAAAAAGAGCTGCATGGTCAAGTTGCCAGAAAGAAGCCTTTACTGTACAAGTTTCACAAAAAGCCTGGTTACAATATGCCTGACAACACCTTGACATGTCTCATTTGCTTTTTTGTGGCATTGGTGCAGTAAAGGCTTCCTTCTGGCAGCTCAAACATTCAGCTCTTTTTTGTTCAAGTATTGTTGAATTGTACTCCTTAAAAGCAACCACACCGTCTTTTTGGAGAGTAGCTTGTGTTTCTCCTGAGATTGATTACCTGTGGGGTTTTCTTTGTATCCTGAGCAATTCATCCGCCAATTGTGGCTGCAATCTTTTTTGGTCTACCTGACCTTGGCTTGGTATCAAAAGAGCCCCTAATTTTCCACTTCTTAATAAGTTATTTAAACAGTAATAACTGGCATATTCAAGGCTTTGGATATCTTTTCATATCCCTTTCTATCTTTGTAAAGTTTCACTACCTTGTTACGCAGGTCTTTTGAATGTTCTTTTCTACCTCCTCATGGCTCAGTGTCTAGCCTGCTTAGTGCATCCATGCGAGAGCTAACAAACTCATTGACTATTTATACACAGACACTAATTGGGATTTAAAAAGCCACAAATGTGGGAAATTAACATTTAATTGCCATTTTAACCTGTGTGTGCCACCTTCTGTGTATGTATGAAGGGCAAACATTCCACAGTATGTAAACTTTTTATCAGGGTCATTTGGGTGAGTTCTGTTATTATTATGATTTAAATGGGATCCAAAAAACGATGTGATACTAAATGGCATCGTGTGATTACTATCAATTTTTTGGCATGATCAATCATATTTTCAATATTAATGCCAAAATGTCACAATTTTTGCCAGGGTATGCAAACTTTTGAGCATGACCATATACACATATATATATATACACAGTATATATACAGTATTTCGGGCATGCAAGGGTAAGAATGTTATCAATTATCAGGAAGAAACTGAAACATTTTCAATTCTCTCTATGAGGACATAGATAGCACTTATAATCTGACAGAAAAATCGGGGACACAGTAATTAAACCTGACTGTTATCGCCCTTTTAACACTATATTGAGAGTTGTCAAATTATATTAAAGGAAAAATTTTGGGGTTAATTTTTTAAAAGTCGTTTTTAAACTTTTGTTTTATTGGCATTTACACAATAATTGTTTTACTAAAATGTTATAGTTGACTTATGGTGGGCCTACAGGGTTTGATAAAATAATGGTTTCTGTAGATCGGAATAACTGATCTACAGTTGAAAATCCATTAGATCGATATGACATATGTGTGGAAGTGGTTTTCTACTGATAGTTAAGATATAAACATAATTTACAATTGAAAGTCTTCAAGACCATTTTTGTTTCCACCGTGTAATAATCTGATCAATCTAAATATGATTGTATTCATGAACAAAGTATCTCAGTGCTGCTGATCAATGCAAAACAGTCTATAATTTTCTGCCCTGGTCGATTCACTCAGTTTAATCTAATCAAAATCGAGTCTAAATAAAAAGGGAGGTTAAACCTATTCAATTTTTTGCTGATTTGATTGTTTTGGTTGGATGGCAGATCAATCTGATAAAAAAGGGTGTATGGCCACCATAAGAAAGATTGCTTTGCAGCTCTCTTTGCTTGATTAGCGCCTCCTACTTAGTTTTCTGGCAAGGGATGTTTTACTTCTATGACAACTCATTTCAGTTTTGTAAACAACAGGATTGTTTCAGCAAAGAAAAAAATTAAAATACTGAAATATGCGTGAAGGAATCTAGTAACCAAACTGCCGCCTGGATTAAATTTATATTATTATGTATATTTTATATTTACCAAACAAAATAAAATACTTTTATTTTTATTTTACCCTAATAAGCAAAGAAAAATATGTATTAAAGTGATACTAAAGGATCGTTTTTTCCCCCCTGTATCAGATAACCCCCTAGGAGAAGCGCTATACCGGGGGGTTACCTTGCGTGCACTCTCCCGAGTCATTAATTCGGCGTCCATAGACACTGAATGTATGACTCGCCCCCGCCCTGGAGCCTGCATCATTGGATTTGATTGACAGCAGCGAGAGCCAATGGCTGCGCTGCTATCATAAATCTATCCAATCAAGAGCTGGGACCTCATGTAGAGAGGCAGAGCGTGTCCCCCGCCGAGCGAATTCAACAGTTCAGGTAAGTAAAATGGTGGGGCTGGGGGGGCCGTGACTGCCAGAAGTTTTTTCACCTTAATGCATAGGATGCATTAAGGTGAAAAAAACATGAGGGTTTACAACCCCTTTAAAGCAATATATATTCCCTTTATTATTACCTGTCACAAACCTGGACAATTGAAACTGAGTATAGGAGAAAAAAATGCATAAGCAGAACTCAACTTTATTCAAAGCTGTATATCAAAAAGAACAATAAATGTAAACATGTTGGACTTTTGGACCTTGGGAAATATTTAAAATATTTTATTTACTGTAAATTAAAGAGCATCATGCATACCTTATATGTATTTACTGACTGGGCATTTCCCACTTTCTATGTTTTTGGCAGGTGGAAAAAGTATTTACCGTATTTATCGGCATATAACATGCACAGGCGTATAACACGCACCCTAACTTTAAGAGGGAAGTTTCAGGAAGAAAACTTTCCACAGCCCCCTGCGTATAACACGCAGGCGTAGTTTACCCTCTATTTTCAGGGTAAAAAAGTGATTGTTATATGCCAATAAATACTGTAGATTTAATCACAAGACTCCACCAAAATTGTGGACATGTGTGTGATTTATAACCTTGAAACTGTTAGACAGGCCATACACTAATCGTTTCTTTCATTTAACCAGCGGGTTGAATCAAAAAAATTAGCCAATCCCCCCATTCACACACTCAACGTGGATGGGGGAGTTGTGTTTTGACTGTGGGGAGACTTCCCCGCCAGCGGAATACAATGATCAGTGATGCCAGCTATAGCCTGGGAAAAAAACGAACTACCAGCCTTTCCATACATGGTTCAAAATTAGGCTATTCCCTGCGGAACTATCCAAATTGCGATCCATACTTGGCTGCCCTTAGGCTTGAAAATACGTAATAATAATATACCGTATATACTCGAGTATAAGCCGAGGGACACATAATTTTACCACAAAAAACTGGGAAAACGTATTGACTCGAGTATAAGCGTAGGGTGTCCATCTGCATGCCTCACTGTGCCTCACTTTGCCTCACTGTGTTCATGTGCATGCCTCACTGTGCCCATGCCTCACTGTGCCCATGCCTCACTGTGTTTATGACTAGATTTACGTTTAACATGGGAGTCTATGGAAGGGGTTCCTGGTTTTTAAAAATAGGTAGTCCCCAGCCGTAGGTCCCCCAGACAACAAACTTTGCTCACTTGTAGAGGAGAAATCGAGTTACATGTGCCAAGTTCCGGGTTCAGGGGACCTACGAACGGCCGGTACCGGGTCCCCAAATGTACCGGAGAAATTACCGTTTAACATGGGAGTCTATGGAAGGGGTGCCTGGCTTTAAAAAAACAGTATTCCCCGGCCCTAGGCAACACCCTTTGCACACTTGTAGAGGAAGAGGGGGGCTACATGTGTGCCAAGTTTGGGGTCCAGGGGACCTACACCCGACAGGTACCGGGTCCCCAAATTCCGGGAGATCAGGCGCAAAAAGGCGACTCGAGTATAAGCCGAGGGGGGCATTTTCAGCACAAAAAAAGTGCTGAAATATTCGGCTTATACTCGAGTATATACAGGTAGTTATTTTTTTATAAGTGCCAAGTAAATGCCACTGAGTTTTTTTAACAATAAGGACAATTACATAAACACTTCCACAATCTTAGGGTTTACTTCCTTCCCTTGCCCCTGCAAACTAAAAGCATAATGTGACACTTACCTGCAAATGAAGCCTGCACCATTCCTGCTGTAGGCCGCATCCATGTTCGCCCCTCTTCCTTCCAGGGCCACGGACTCCTGCTCTGTGACTGGCCAGAGTCACATGACATCACTCCCGAGCATATGCGCTTGAGCCACCAGTCACAGCAATCGCTTGTGATAAAAACGGCACGGGGGGGGGGCTTTTCTTCACAGCGCATGCGCCGGTTACATAATCGGTGCAAAACACACTAAATATATCCTAAACGGCACACATTTATGAGATATTTACAGTACCTATAGGTGAGCCTTATTAAGAATCATCACTTTGGGTGAAGCACATTTATTGAAGCACTATTTGCACTTTAGAAAGTCATGGTTGTTGGATACACAGAAGAACAATAATATTTTTGCATATATAAGGACTGTTTATTTATGCATATATGATCACATAGAATGCCATTTTGTATGCGGTTTATATTGTCTTTGATTAATTGCGCCCTTCACTTCTTTATCACTTATTATAGGCTTACCTATAGGTACAACTTCCACAGAGAGGTTTACAACCTCTTTAAATAATAGCAGCTCAGAGAACATTGGTAATATGCAATGTATTGTATTCTAACTTACAGTAACCAACACAAGCAACACATTCTGAATAATGTAAAGCTTTCACTTTTCATTATTTGGAATGATGAAATATGATTTCTAAGTTCTATAGGTTACCTGCTTTTGCATTTTGAGTTACTGAATGAATGTGGATAGCCACTATGAGCATGTGAAAATAATCTGAATGTGGTATATTGGTAACATTGAAAATGTTGAAAAATTATTCATAAAGTTGTAATCTGTTCTTCCTACATGAATAATAAGTGAATAGAGACATGTTTTATTAGGAAATAGTGATAACTTATAATAAAAACAATGACAAATGCAATAAACGCGTTCACTGATTTTGCATCTGTTTTATTTAAGGGTCGTCCCTGGCAGCGTATTAACAAGAAGATATAACCTTCTGGAAAGTCATACCTCACTTTTCCTCACTCCATTTCTTTTTCCAATTTCAGCATTATGTCTCTGCTAGCTGGTAGTCTTTTATTCTTATGTTTGTTTATATTGCTTGAGGCATTGATTCACATTTGCTGGTTATATGTGTGACATGACAAACATATCCATCATCACATACAGATGACTCATTTATATTTCATACAAAAAGGAAATTGTGCCATGTAAGCGAGTTTGGAGCAGACAATAACTGCAATTTTACAAAGTTTGCTTTCACTGGAAGTTCTTTATAGGTATGGGATTTGGTAAACAAAAGCCACATTACATAACGAAAACCAGTAAAACAAAGTAGTAAAAAGGTAAGTTAATTCTGTTAGAAGCAGCAAACATAGGTTATAGTTATGTAAAAGAGATAGAAATGGCAATAGCAATATGCATTTAGATGTATTACCGTATATGTATTTACAGGCTTATGTGTTTAACAGTTTCTACCGTATATTTATTAGACATGTGCATTAGTTTTCGTCCGAATGCATTTTCGTCCAAATTTCAGGTATTTTCGTTATCGTTTTAACAAACGAAAACGAGCCCGCAGAATCCGAAATCCGAAAGATCCGACATAAAAAAATGCTTTATTTTCATTTTCGTTGCTACAACAGTTCAATATAGATAGGAGATACGACATGACGCTGACAATTGGAATCTGTGTCTATCAAACCTGTGTTCGAATGTGCCTAACCTTAACTCTATTAGTCCAAGATTATTCCACATACAGAGAGGAAAGATTCGACATAGAGAGAAAAGATTCGACATTATAGAAACAGTTTTGGGGTAGACCATTCGTCATGAACGACGAAGATTCGACGAAGCAGCGAAAAACATACAAACGTTGAATCTGTCATTGAAAGCTTATGGTGTCTGTTGAAAGTTCTAAAAAGATTCGACAAGCAGCTAGACTATACGTCTCTGCAATCATATATTCCCGGTCAAATGATCTGCCAATAGGCTATAGAATAATTCAAATGTTGGTTGACTAGTAATAATAATATATAAATATAATTATTACTAGTGTCATACAACATTAGAATTCTACTACAGCTTATGGGCGGAACATTCGACCGGAAATGTACGATCGCGGCGTCATACAGTTTAGCTGCTCCTTCGATTCTTCTTAGGCCCCGTACACACGATAGAATCCATCCGCTGAAAAATCCCAGCAAATGGGTTTCAGCGGATAGATCCTATGGTGTGTACACTCCAGCGGATCTGTTTCCGCGGATATTTCTCCCCTGGGATGGATTCCAGCAGATCGAATATTTGCTGACATGCCAAACAAATCCATCTGCTGGAATCCATCCCAACGGATGGATCTGCTGGTCTGTATAGACTCACCGGATCCATCCATCCGAAGGGATCCCCCACATGCGTCATAATGATTCGACGCATCCTTTGAATTCCTTATATGACAGCGTCGCGCACGTCGCCGCGTCATAATCGCGGCGACGGCGCGACACGTCATCGCCAGAGGATTTCGGCGCGGATTTCAATGCGATGGTGAGTACACTCCATCGCATTAAAATCTGCTGAAATCCTCGAGAGGATTTATCCGCGGAAACGGTCCGCTGGACCGTATCCGCGGATAAATCCTCCCGTGTGTATGGGGCCTTAGAACATTCGACAGACACTATAAGCCTTCAATGACAGATTCGACCCTAATTAATGCGGATTTTAGGACGAATGCTTTTTTTACGAAAAAAAAAATAATAAAAACGAAATTCGGGAGTAGCTAAAAAAAAATAAAAAAAAGCAAAATATTTCTGTGTGCACATGTCTAATATTTATTAAAAAGGTGTGATAGTCGGCAACCTAATGCAAGTTACCAGGCTGTGCAATCTAAACTGAAAAAAAATTCTGTATAGCACTAGCTCTAGTAGTCTCAACAACTAGTGGAATCCTCTGATAGTTTAAATCAGTCGAACATGCTCTTAGCACAAATAAACTAGGCACGGTTCTTGAACTGAGAAAATACCCAATATCTTATTACATGCACAGGTCAGACTTCTATCAATAATAGATCGATTTAATATTTTTTTTTTTAATTTTTAGCAAACGCATTTAAAAAATTTTTATCTATATTTGTATGTTATCAGTCCACTAAAAACTTATGTTACAATTTTTGGTGGACGCTGGAGATTTAAACCACTTGACAGTTTATTATATACATATTTTGGGAGACTCACTGGCACAGTCTTTCCAGGACTGAGCAGTATTTCCATACATGACAATGTCCTGTGAAAATGTGCACATGCAATGTACTTAGCCAAAGAGAAAACATAGCTCTACCTGGCACATACACAGAACTCAGGTCAGAAATAGCCTCTGATGCCTAGTACACACAACCGTTTATTTTTCTTTAATAGAATACTTTGGTTAACATAGTCACTTTCTCTTGTGCAGTTCTGTCACAATCGACAGAACTGACCTTTTGGTATGGTATCGATCCATTTCGGAAGGTGACAACTGTTGTGATGCAGGTACGAATTACATGCAGTGGGTTTCACATAGTTTTTCGAAACAATGGTGGAAGTGGCTTCATCAAAACCCAGCTCAAGGTCTAGGAAGGGTAGCGTAATGGGATTGGTGTCAAAAGTGAAGGACAAACCATATTGATTATTATTACAATGTTCTACAAATTGGTCGATCTCACTGACAGAGCCGTCCCAGATGATAATTAAGTCGTCAATGTAGCGACCGTTGTTGTCTGCACTCTCCCCATGAGCGGTCTATCTGGGAGTCTAGTAATCTGTCTAGTCTGTCTAGTAATGTGAGCATATCAGCACCTCAGCCTGGTCTTCAGCCTTTGCACAGGTACAGAAGCGGAAGAGCTAAGGAAGTGCGCACATGGAGTCAGCGCTAGGTGCATGGCAGGAACCCATTCCCTTACTGGGAGTGAGGTAGCAGAGATACTCTGGACAGGTGGAGATGCCATTGGTTCAGTATGTCCCTCCTAAATGCAATAGTGACTGTAGTGGTGTACATTGTGCATTACATCAAGAAAGTTAACTGGAGGGCAGGTTATTGCTCAAGTGTACACAGTGCATACCAAAGTAAAGGTAGTGAAGTAAAGTCAAAGGCAGTGACCCTTCTCAAGGTGCCTAGTGTAGCCAGAAGAATCAACCCTGGGGTAGGCCTCCTATGTGACCCCAACAGGGAGGGGAACATGGAGAAAGTGTCACCTGCTTCTAACTTCTGTAGCCCCCTACATACTAACATTTTATAAAACCTCTAAAATATTGAATATGTTATTTTCAAAGATTTAATACAAGGGAAATGTAGTAAAAATACAAGGCATGGCATTGGTGTGTCCTGTACCAGGAAATGGGAGGTATGTGTTTATTTTTACTAAATGTTGTCACCTCTCATGAGTTTTTGACAGCTTTCCATTATAGCTCATCATGGTGTATTAGAGTACAATAGATTCAGTGCTTTGTAAGCAAGATTCCATATTTTCTGAATGCCATGAAAACACTATTTTAGAATTCCTATTCTATACATGTTAGGTATTGATTCTAAATTACAAAAGCAATATTTGAAAAACTGTAAAAGCAGAGTATTCTAAATCCACATTTGAATCTGTGAAAAAAAAACAGGTCTATGCATTAAAACATTAAAGTTGAACTCCAGCTTTACCTTCAGTCATGCACAGTTGTACAGGCTTCTCTCCTGAACTGACATTGCTTACTCTGCTAGTCTGCCACTAGATGACTCAACAGGTGCTAGGTCTCTTTTAGCTAGACCTCTCATGTAGCGATGCATGAGAGGGGGGGGGGGCGCTCACTAAACACTTTTGAAAATGCTCCTAAACACTGCAAAAACGCTAAATATTAGATTATTTATGTCCAGCGTTTTTAGCTATTTTTGAGTGTGAATCTCCAGAGCACTATTGTTTCAGGACTTAGGAAATTACATAGTACAGCACTAAACATCAACTGATAATATCCAGCACATCCAGTTTTCCCTTTTTTAACCTTAGTGTACTTTAGTTTCCTAGAACTATACTTACTGCTCCCTCCATGGACCGCCAAATTAAAATGTAACAAAACTTCGCTGGTTGCATGCTTACAATTTTAAAACATGCACGGTACATAAGCTCCCACATGCAGGGCCGGATTAACAAGGGGGCTGATGGAGCTGCAGCTCCAGGCCCCTTTCTCAAGATAGGCCCATTTGCCCAAAAAAAAAAAAATAGACTTCGGGGGTTGTAGCTCGACGTCCAGAGGTGACAGAAACCCCACATTTGGGGAGTAGGCAGGGGAAGACCTACCCCACAACTGGTCAAAATATGGGACGGCTATCATTTATGGTTTCGGAGATACGGGCCTGCTTGCACAGCCTGTCAGAAGCTACATTCAGAGTGGCCAATATAAATACAAGCTGACACACTGCAGCAAACTGATAGGATCACAGTGCTTATAATAAGTATTTGTATATTACTCATGGTAATTAACCCCTTGCCACCCAGGCCAATTCTGACACTTCTCTACTACATGTAAAAATCATAATTAGTTTTTTGCTAGAAAATTACTCTATGGTGGTCTTTGCACTTTTTATGTTGCACGGTGTAGAACTGCACGATTCTGGCTAAAATGAGAATTGCAATTTTTTTGCTTAGAAGATAGATCACGATTCTCTCACGATTCTTGCGGCGTAACATCATCTTTCACATTAAAACAAAAAAAAAATGGGCTAACTTCACTGTTTTTGTTTTTATGGTTTTTATTATTCATTGAAGTGGGCAAATGAAGTGTGACATAAAATATTGCAGCAATTGCCATTATATTCCCTAGTCTCTGCTAATATATATATATATATATAATGTTTGGCGGTTACAAGTAATTTTCTAGCAAATAATATTGCTTTTTAACTTAAACAAGTGTTGGACTTTAAGCCCCTGTTCACACCTAGGCGTATATACGCCTGTAGTGCGACGCCGCAGCCGCCCCTGAGACGCTGGAGGGATGATTTCACATTGCCCTCTATGGAGATGGTTCACATCTCCACGCTGAACGCCGAACGCCGTACGCCTGCCGCCTGAAAACAAGTCCCGGACCTTTTTTTCAGGCGGCTTTCGGCGTTCGGCATAGGAGATGTGAACCATCTCCATAGAGGGGGTAAGGCTGCATTCACAATCGTGGCGTTTTGTCGCCGCAAATCGCGGTACAAAACGCCGCAATTTGTCACCGCAATTCGCGGGACAAAACGCCACGATTTTGTACGACAAGGTGTGAATGCAGCCTAAGTGGTTAAATTTCCCGCATTTACACACAGAAGTTTGATCTAAGAAGGAAGTTAGTTCTGATCGATCAGAAATCGGTGAGTATCGGATCTCAAAACTCACTGAGAAGTCCCCCCACTTAACATTAGTGGTCAAATAGGGGCCGATTGCTACCAGGACCCGGATTCAACCATCTGGTTCCGAACCTGCCGTGATCCAGTCCTTCTATTGTGTTTTGGAGGTAAGATACTTTAAATTAATTTTTTTTTTCTCTCTCTCTCTAAGTCTATTCTTTTTTTTCTCTTTTTCTCTGCTTGATTCTGGTTATGAGTTATAGAACAGACATTGGGACTGATTGTATGACATCTTAATAGTCCACTGATGAGTTGTGATAACAGACATTGAGACTGATTGTATAATATCTTAATAGTCCGATGTCACAGGCATTTGGGGCGTTGCCTGAGGTAAAAATGGACGTCGCCTGCTGTCCGGGACAGATAAAAAAAAAAAAGATTTGAAGGGTATACCGAATGTCGTAGGTTACGGACCCGACAATTTAAGCGCTACAAGTAGCTGAGTTATCTAAATAGATTGCGAGGCCGACTGTTTTCTTGGTGATCACTTTTTTTCTCTTTTTATCTCTTTCAAATGGTTAACCTTGCTAACTTTACCTTTTGTTTGAACAACAGTACTGCTGCACACACAGGTTTAACTATTTTTTGTTTTTCCCCATAGTGTGGGGTGTTTTGATATTTATTTTGTTTCCCCTGTATTCTTAGGCCCTTTTCACACTACAAAATAAATCCGTTTTAATAATCCGTTTTAAAATCCGTCAGATAATGTTAAAAAACGGAAGTTATACGTCCTTTATAAAATATCATTAAAGTCTATGGGATTTTTTTATGTTCCGTAAAGATCCGTAATAGTCCGTTATAACATACGGACGTTAGTTATAACGGAATATGTGACGGGTCTTGCACTATTTTTTGTAAATTATTTGTCCGTTGCAAGTAACGGATATATTAACGTCCGTTATATTTTAACATTGAAGTCTATGGCACATGGACGTTAGTAAATGTCTCCATAAATGTCCGTTATGTTAACGGACGTTAATTTTACTGAGCATGGATATTCAGGGGAACCCCGCTGTCAATTTAAAACAAAAATGACGTGCGGTTCCCGGTAAATATCCATAACCAGACCCTTCAGGTCTGGTATGGATATTCAGGGGAACCCCGCCGTCAATTTAAAACAAAAATGACGTGCGGTTCCCGGTAAATATCCATAACCAGACCCTTCAGGTCTGGTATGGATATTCAGGGGAACCCCGCCGTCAATGTAAAACAAAAATGACGTGCGGTTCCCCCTAAATATCCATAACCAGACCCATTATCCGAGCACGTTGACCTGGCCGGCCGCAGAAAAGAGGGGGGGACAGAGTGCGGCCCCCCCTCTCTCCTGAACCGCACCAGGCCACATGCCCTCAACATGGGGAGGATGTCCCCATGTTGATGGGGACAAGGGTCTCATCCCCACAACCCTTGCCCGGTGGTTGTGGGGGTATGCGGGCGGGAGGTTTATCAGAATCTGGAAGACCCCTTTAACAAAGGGGACCCCCAGATCCTGACCCCCCCCCCCTGTGTGAAATGGTAATGGGGTACACTGTACCTCTACCATTTCACGAAGGAAGTAAAAAGTATTGTAAAAAAACACACTGACACAAAAGAATAAAGTCCTTTATTAAAAAAAAAAAAAAAAAAAACTCCAGCGCTGAAAAATCCACTCGTTCCCGGCTTCCAGCGTTGTCCTGATCCTGCGACGGGTGCGGGTGATCTCCCGCGATGAGAAGATCCAGCGTCGGGTGATCTCCGCTCCGGCGATGTGAAGATCCATCCAGCGCAGCATCCCGGACCTCCTCTCACCGCTGGGCACAGCCCAGCGAATGAGCGGAGGCAGCAGTGACATTTCTTATATAGAGGAGGCAGAGCCACTCGTCACGTGACCCTGCCCCCTCTGACGTACCTCTGCTACGTCACTGGGGAAGACCATGAAGAGGAAAGGTCTTTCCTCTTCATGGTCTTCCCCAGTGACGTAGCAGAGGTACGTCAGAGGGGGCAGGGTCACGTGACGAGTGGCTCTGCCTCCTCTATATAAGAAATGTCACTGCTGCCTCCGCTCATTCGCTGGGCTGTGCCCAGCGGTGAGAGGAGGTCCGGGATGCTGCGCTGGATGGATCTTCACATCGCCGGAGCGGAGATCACCCGACGCTGGATCTTCTCATCGCGGGAGATCACCCGCACCCGTCGCAGGATCAGGACAACGCTGGAAGCCGGGAACGAGTGGATTTTTCAGCGCTGGAGTTTTTTTTTTTTTTTTTTTTTAATAAAGGACTTTATTCTTTTGTGTCAGTGTGTTTTTTTACAATACTTTTTACTTCCTTCGTGAAATGGTAGAGGTACAGTGTACCCCATTACCATTTCACACAGGGGGGGGGTCAGGATCTGGGGGTCCCCTTTGTTAAAGGGGTCTTCCAGATTCTGATAAACCTCCCGCCCGCATACCTCCACAACCACCGGGCAAGGGTTGTGGGGATGAGACCCTTGTCCCCATCAACATGGGGACATCCTCCCCATGTTGAGGGCATGTGGCCTGGTGCGGTTCAGGAGAGAGGGGGGGCCGCACTCTGTCCCCCCCTCTTTTCTGCGGCCGGCCAGGTCAACGTGCTCGGATAATGGGTCTGGTTATGGATATTTAGGGGGAACCGCACGTCATTTTTGTTTTACATTGACGGCGGGGTTCCCCTGAATATCCATACCAGACCTGAAGGGTCTGGTTATGGATATTTACCGGGAACCGCACGTCATTTTTGTTTTAAATTGACGGCGGGGTTCCCCTGAATATCCATACCAGACCTGAAGGGTCTGGTTATGGATATTTACCGGGAACCGCACGTCATTTTTGTTTTAAATTGACGGCGGGGTTCCCCTGAATATCCATGCGACTTCTGGAGCTGGACTTCAAGAAAGGGTGAAATGTTTTTTATTAACGGACGTTAGAAAGGAATGATATAACGGATGTATACGGATATATACGGATAAACATTATCCGTTTTCAATAAAGGAAGAATGGTAAAATATTTATCCGTATGTATCCGTTATTAAATCCGTTAATAAACGTCCGTTAATAGGTGTAATACGGATATTATAAAACGGACATACAATCCATAGTGTGAAAGAAGCCTTATTGTTATCGTGGCCAAGGATTGCTACACCAGTGATTTACAAATTATTGGAAACCCCAATTAATGCTAACAACAGGGACGTTTTTTGTTAAGGCAGTGTCTGCAATCTGGTGTTTAAACACTGGGCTTGCTCACCCCCCCCATTCAGACATTGCTAAGTACACTTGCTCTTTTGTGTGTGTGTGTGTGTGCACGTGTGAATTTAGACCAGGTCATTTTTTTTTCTCTCTTCTTTTTTGTTTGTTTTGTTTGTTTGTTTGTTTTTTGTCTGTGTTTGTTTTAAACAAACTGTGCTTCTAAAAAAAAAAAAAAAAAGAGGGGAACCTAATGCACAAGGTGATAAGAAATGTATGCATAACAAAGACCCTAAAATTGTGATATACTGTGCTAAAAGGAAAAGAAAATGTGTTTTTTAGAATAATTTAACTGTAAAAGGTTGCAGGAATTTGGTGACAAAAGCTTAAATTGTTAAGATCAGAGAAGGTGTAAGTTAGAAATGGCGGCATGTTGGCTTGTGGACAAAGAGGATAATTTAATTTGTAGCACCCAGAGACCACCTCCTTATAATGGTCCTCCCCCTCAGGTGCAAGCCACTGCCCAGAGTACAACCCTCCCTGTGACATCCACCCCTGTCAGAGGAACCGCCTCTGAACAAGACCCTGACCCTACTTCCTTAATCTCTCCAGATAGCAGCATGATCTCGGAGCTGAACAGATCAATCCTTGAAACTTTAACTGACGCCATAACCTATACACTAGGCGCCCCTGCAGGTGCCAAGAGATCAAGTAAACCTCCTATTAGGTATGGTGTAGATGATGGTGAAGTATACCCTTTGATAGAAGTCCAAAACCCCAGGGGAGGACAGGCTGACGGGTTGGGAGGACAGCATCCCCTGACAATGACTGTTTTCAGGCCATGGACTGATTAGGTCCAGCGGAATTTATTGAAAACATAGAGGGATTACGGAACAGTTACAAGTTGAACAGGGTGGAGGTAGAGAGAGTCCTGAGGAGAGTGCTGGGATCAGATTGGGCTTCCGTAAAGGGGGATTGGGACCCTTGCGGCCTAGCAGACGGACAGGGGCGAAGAGATCCATTACCTCCAGATAGCCCAGACTTAGGAAACAGGTTGACTGCATTACTGAATAGATGTCAGCTTAGATGGATTCAAAGGACTGATTGGCAGAAAATAAATATGACAGTACAAGAAGACAAAAAGAGTGTCAGTGACTACCTAAATAAACTACGAGAGGTTTTTAAAGTGTTCTCCGGGCTACCCGAAGCGGAGGATGTGAATAGTGCATATCAGCAACAGCTAAAAATAGCTTTTGTAAATGGATTAAAACAGGATCATAAGGATTACATTGTTAAAAATATGGTTATTTTCGGAACTGCATCAGTTCTAGATGTTTTACAATATGCTAAACATTCAGAGAAGTATCTGAAAACAATGGGAAACAAATGTGAAAGTAAAGGTTTTTGTGCAAAGTGTTGAAGGAGATGAGGATGTAGAGGAGTACACTGCCGAGGCGGAAACAGAGGAGTCCCATAGAAGGAAGCAGAGGAGGGTATTGCCTCTGTAATAGATACATTTTTACAAACAGGGGTGGTTATTCTGTGTCCTGACAGCCCCTGTAACACCCCTCTTTTCCCTGTTAAGAAGGCTCCGCCTTCCACAGGCTGGAGAATGGTACAGGATTTACAAGCTGTTAACCAGGCAGTTATACCAAGAGCTCCTATGGTACCAGATCCACACACACTATTGAATGATTTGGATCCAGGGAATGAATTCTTCTCTGTGATTGATATCAGTAATGTTTTTTTTTTAGTTTTCCAGTGCACCCCGACCATCAATTTTGGTTTGCCTTCACTTACCGGGGGAAAAGGTATACCTTCACGAGGTTGCCCCAGAGCTATTGTGAGTCCCCCACCATCTTTTCACAGGCAATGTCCACAAACTTGGCTCAATTTGTGCCCCTAGGGGGAAGCCAGCTCCTCCTCTATGAAGACACAGTCTAGTGGCGTCTCCCTCAGAGGAGGTTTGTAGGACTGACACAATGGCTCTGTTGTATTTTCTCCATGATCAAGGGCATAAGGTAAATAACACTAAAACTCTAGTTGTGGCAACAGCAGGTCAAATACTTAGGGTATAATATCTCAAAAGAAGGTCGGCACCTGGATGAAGCGAGAATTCGAATCCTCCTACAGGTGTCGAGACCAAAAAACAAATGATGTATTTTTTTGGGCATGAGTAATTTTTGTACGGTTTGGATCCCCGGGTATTCAATATTGACCGCCCCGTTGGTCCATGCCTTACATGGTAACCCCATGGCCCCACAGGATGCTTTTAAATGGAGTGAGGAAACAGAGATGGCTTTTACTGACCTAAAACAAGTCCTTTCTAGTTCATCAGTGCTAGCCTTAACGGAATATGACAAACCTTTTTCAAACAAACAGTAGATTTAAGGGAAGGTCACATGACATCAGTACTTACACAGTCACATGGTGAGCGCCAGAGGCCAATTGCTTACTATTCTACAAAACTAGACAGTGTAACTAGAGCACTTCCACCCTGTGTACAGGCAGTGGTAGCTGCAGCCGAAGCAGTTAAGGCCTCAGCATCTATAGTGCTATATCACCTGCTGACACTCATAGTACCTCATGCAGTATCTGTTATTCTTTTACAACAAAAGATATCACATGTGAGCCCGGCACGACACCTTTCCTGTATGACGATACTCTTGACACAACTTCACTTAACAATACAGAGGTGTACTACATTAAACCCATCCACACTACTACCACTCCCTACTGATGGCCATAAACATAACTGTACTGTTGCCATTGCTGAAAAGGTACTGCCTCAAAGTGATTTGAAAAATGTACCTTTATCTAATCCTGACATGATGCTTTTTGTTGATGGCTCCAGTAGGAAAAATCCAGATGGTACAAATGCAACTGGATATTCAGTAGTGACACAGGATGAAATCTTGGAAGCGAAGCCTTTACCAAAACATTATTCAGCACAAGTAGCAGAACTTGTAGCACTGACAAGAGCATGCATAATTACAAAAGGAAAATCTGTAACCATATACACAGATAGTCAATATGCATTTTCAACTGTACATGTTTTTGCACAACAATGGAAAAAAAGGGGGATGGTGACCTCTAGTGGTAAGCCAATTTCACACACGGACTTCATTCTAGAACTTCTAGATGCAATACAGTTACCAAAAGAGCTTGCAATATGCAAATGTCAAGCACACACAAAACATACAGACTCCATCTCGGAGGGAAATAAAAGAGCAGATGAAGCGGCTAAAATAGCGGCACAAGAAACACATCAAATAATGACAGAACTGGAAATCATAGAGATAGATCATACAGTCCTTACTGATATGCAGCAGAATGCTCCCCCCGGGGAGAAACAATATTGGAAAACAAAAGGTTGCACATTGATAGAGAACATTTACACATCACCTGAAGGAAAACCAGTATTGCCAAAATCCCTATTTAGGTATGCAGCAGTGTTGACACATGGAGTAACTCATGTGTCAAACAGGGGGATGGCTGAGATGTTAAATAAGGTATGTACGGCCTATGGCTTTACAAACTATTCAAAAACGTTTTGTTCTCAATGCATTATATGTGCAAAACACAATGCTCAGGGAGGTATAAGACCACGAAAAGGAAAGTTCCCCACACCGCAATATCCATTCCAACACATTTGTATGGATTTTATTGAATTGGACAAATGTGAAAGGAAAAACTATTGTCTGGTAATAATAGATGCTTTGACCAAATGGGTGGAGGTATTCCCGACAGGAAGTGCGGACGCACAGACTGTAGCCAAAGCATTACTAAGAGATATAATTCCTAGGTTTGGAATCCCTGAAAAGATCTACAGCGACAATGGATCCCATTTTGTAAATAAAACTATACAACATTTGACAGAAGTGATGGGTATCCAAGTAAAAAACCATTGCGCCTACCACCCCCAATCGGCTGGATTGGTGGAGAGACACAATGGAATCCTGAAAAATAAACTGAGAAAACCTATGGAAGAAACAGGTAAAAATTGGATGTACTGCCTACCATTAGCTGTGACTAGCATGCATATTTCACCCACACAGGAAGGTTTGAGTCCATTTGAAATGATACATGGGAGGCCATATAGAATACCCTTACTACTAAATGAAACACCAGTTGAAGAATCTGAACGTACCTTAGCAGAATATATGTCTAACTTGTTGAAACAGAAACAAATTAATGAGGTCTGTTCTATTCCAGAAGGTCCAATCCAAGGAGAAGAGAAAATCCATATTGGAGACTGGGTCCTAATAAAAGTAATAAAAAGGAAACATTGGCACTTGCCTAAGTGGGAGGGGCCATATCAGGTTCTTCTTACCACTCCCACTGCAATAAGGATTGCAGGGTGGTCTACCTGGACTCACCAGTCCCATTGCAAAAAGGTTTTACAGGCAGAGCAGGGTCAGTTGGCGGCAGAGCTCTGGTAAAGTCCGGCTACAAAGGGAGGTTCTGCACAAGGTGGGGCTTATCTCAAACCGGTGAAGAACTCCATTACCTTACCCCCAGGGCTCTGTAGCTGGTTAGGATGGAAGGGACAGTAATTATCTTGGGTCTACTGGTGACTCTAGGTGAGACGTCTATACGTGGAGGCAGAAACTGGAAAGAGAAGAAACCTCTAGAATGGACAAGTACGGGGAAGGCCTTGAACTTAACCTTCATAGAAGAAGTAACTAGTACCATTTTAGTTGATTTTTGCCAAATGGTGGACTGTGGGGACTTAACTGAAGCAAGAAGGCTCCAATGGGCAGATAAATATGTTTGTTATATTCCAAGTGGAACTGACTGTTCAGTATGGAACCAGGTCCTGTGGACCACAGCACACCAAGATTGGGGGTACAACATTCTAGGCATAAATGGTTTAAAAGAAAGACTTACCATAACAAAGGCAGCCAATTCTCCCTGTACCCATGGCAGAGATTGCAATCAATTGCTGATAACATTAAAAGAACCTCAAAAAAAGGATCAACGGTTATATTCTATGGGAGCATGAGTGATCAGATCCTTTAGGTACATTTTTCCTCGAGGTATTACCACCCAATAAAACCAAACAGGAAAAGGTAGACACAGAAGAGAAAGAAGAAGGCCATAAACCTAACAGTAGAAGATGCCATAGCTTTGGAGACGGGTTACCAAGAAAAAAAAATGAGTGGTTAGAATGGTTGAGGTACACAGTTCAAGCTCTTAAAAAAAGGAAACTGTTTTGTTTGTGCTGGAGCTAGACCACATTTAGCGACGGTCCCTTTTCCTCTAGATTACAATACAGATCCAGAAGGTTTAAAATGTATGTTGCGGTTATATAATAAGAGTTATAAACCAGAAACAAATTCTACCTGTCACACATTGAGTTTGTTGTTTCCCCCAGTGCAGAGACCTCGGATACCTCCAGCGGTTGCTACGTATCCGGGCAATTTTACTTGTTTTACACTCCCAGGGAACAGTAGCGCGGTGGATCTTGGGTCACTACCTGATGACTGCTGTATGGAGAGGATTAACAAGGAACATGGTGACTGGGTGGAACATGACATTCAGAGAGCTGATGTCTGGTGGATGTGTGGGGATAAGAAACTGCGAGCTAGGATCCCAGCCAATGCCCAAGGGGATTGTGCTATGGTCCAGCTGGTTATGCCCCTGAGAATCCTGTTAGAATACCCGTGGACTAAGAGTCACCAACGGTATCGAAGGGACACCTCTCCCAAAGGGTCATTTGACTCCCATATCTACATAGATGAGATTGGAGTTCCTCGAGGGGTGCCGAATGAGTTTAAGGCCAGGAGTCAGGTAACGGCTGGGTTTGAGTCTCTTTTTCTGGTGGGTGACTATAGATAAAAATGTTGACTGGATTAACTATATATACTACAACCAACAATGATTTGTAAACTATACCAGGGACGCTGTAAAAGGTCTAGCAGAACAGCTGGGCCCCACCTCTCTAATGGCATGGCAGAACCAAATGGCTTTAGATATGATCTTAGCTGAAAGAGGAGGGGTATGCAAAATGTTTGGTAGCATGTGTTGTACCTTTATCCCTAATAATACAGCTCCTGGAGGGACTGTGACCAAAGCCCTGGAAGGACTAACTGCTCTATCGAATGAATTAGCAGAGAATTCAGGTATTAATGATCCATTCACAAACTGGCTTGAAGGATGGTTTGGTAAATGGACTGGACTTATCGCATCATGATTGATCTCAATTGCTGTGGCTTTGGCAGTTCTGGTCACTTGCGGATGTTGCTGCATTCCCTGTGTTTGAGGACTTTCACAAAAAGTGATCGAAACTGCAATCTCAAGAACAATGTATCAAGCACTTCCTACCTCCGAGGAGACATGTGTGGACGTTGAAGTTCAACTTAATGACATATAGCCCAAAAGTGCATAAAACACAGGGACTATCATCGAAATGTGTTGAGATAAAATAGCCACACAAGAGGAGGGAATGTTGGAAAAGTTTTCTATGTGCATTGTGTGACTATTTATAAAAATGTAAAATGGAGTCCAGTTTCTGTAATGGCTTCTAAGGACACGTTGCTTTAGCTCTTGTTCTATTGTTTGTTTTACTTCCTTAAATCAAACGTTGTAAAGAGACACTGTGATTGGCAATAAAGCTGTTTGCGTCATGAGCCACCAGTGGTCTTTAAGCCAATAGTACACTTTCTGTTGACCATATAAGAAGGTCATACACCTCGTGTCTGTATGGGACTTTTTGCTTTTTCACGTAGCATGTAGACTTCCATCCAGTTATACCGGTGTAACTGAAATAAAGCTATCTTGCTTCTGGAACACTTGAAGTTTGACTGATCACAGGGGAAGAATTATCCTATCACTTGGCTGCCCAGATTTTTTCTTTACACACAGAAGTGTATCCCTTTGATCTAAGAAGGAAGGTTAGTTACAATGTTTTGTGTTAATATCTGGGCAGTGTGCCAAGTTTTTTTCTTTTGATAGCTGAAAGTCTTTCCACTTGTTATATGAAAGAATCGGCAAACTCTGCATTGGAAATCGTCAGGTGGGTTGAATCGAGATCACAATTTTTTTAACGATTAATTGTGCAGCTCTAGCAAGGTATTTGCGCAGCAATTTTTCAAACATGCTTTTTTTGGGGAAAAAACTGTTTAATTTATTAAAAAAAAAACACTAATTAGTCAAGTTAGCACGATTTTTTTTGGTATCCTAAGTGATGCTTTAAATTTTTTTTTTAGGTTACATGTTTAGAGTAACAGAGGAGGTCTAGTACTAGAATTATTGTTCTTGCTTTAACGATCGTGGCGTATGTAACCTGTGTGTATCTGGCTCTGATACTACCAGTGCCTACCCAGCCACTGACTAGTACCTCTCCCCAGCCTGTCCCCACACACCCTCTCACCTGCTGACCTGTGGATGGGGGAATCACTCCTGAAGTGTTATTGTGTTCTGCCAGTGAGTACAATGATCAGTGTTGCTAACTATAGCTGGCAGCACTGATTGTTTTGGGAAAAACCTAACAGGCTGGTTGTACTCAAGTCGATTAATAGATTGACTTGTGTAAAACCAGCTAGCCCATACATAGATCAACTATGGCTGGTCTCTGCATAATTGGCGTAATTTCAATCCATGTATGACCCGCTTAACCACTACGCAGTCCCTAAATATCCTTCCACTCCTGTACATAGTGCTCACTGTCATACTCTCCACACTTCTCTCCTGTACATAGTGCCCACTGTCATACTCTCCACTCTTCTCTCCTATACATAGTGCCCACTGTCATACCCCCCACACTCCTCTCCTATACAGTGCGCCCACTGTCATACCCTTCACACTCCTCTCCTGTACATAGTGCCTGCTGTCATACACTTCTCTCCTGTACATAGTGCCCACTGTTAGACCCTCCACATTCCTCTCGATCACCTGCACATACTTCCCACTTATATACCGTCCATACTCCTCCCCTATGTCGCTTACCCACAAAAACAGTTCTTTAAAATTATACTGAATATCCTCAATGTTACCGGCTCTAGAATGGGCACACTTTTGTTAGTTCAACTAAAGGAAATCTCAGTTCTCATATTTGTTCTTCCCCATTATTAGTACTCATTTAATTTTGTGATTACTACTATGATGTATAGAGCAACATAGGGGATCTCAGTTACATTAAATATAGCACTTATATAAAAAAAGTGTCCCTGAAAATATTTTTTAAATGTTGGCAATTGTGCACTTAGGCACTGCCCAAGGGCCACTGGGTCAGTAGGGGCCCCATGAGAGGCTCCTGGGATCCTGTGATATTAAAGTGGTAGTAAACTTTCCTGACATTACAACTTTTTAGAGGCCCTGGGGTAGGTTATGCCACAACGTACAAGTATGCACAGCATATTAGCACATTAGTGTACACTTACATTTTCAGACTGAGCCCCCCAGTGCTGCGCTGTGATGAATCAGGCGGGGCCCGGGCACTTCCATCTTCACCCGGTCTTCCTTCTGGGTTCTGTGCCTTTGGTCACTTGCCTTGGCCGGGCTGCGTTCATGTCATTCTCATGCATTTATTTATTATTTATATAAGGCCCCACCAAAATCCTCAGCACCAGGCCCATGATGTTCTTAATCTGGCCCTGCCCACATGTCTATGTCCCAGCACCTAAGATGTTTTGCATTAGCCAAACTTAAAGTATAACTAAAGGCAAACATTTTTGTCTAGCTTTGGATAGAGTGGAAATGGATTAGAATACATTTTGGTTTTTGTTTACCATTAGCATCGAAAGTTAAAGTAAAATAAAATCTCAAATTTTGGGTTGACACTATTGTGGACACTATTTGGGGACACTGGGCCAGATTCACAAAAGAGATACGACGGCGTATCTCCTGATACGCCGTCGTATCTCTGTTTTAGGGCCGTTCTAACTATGCGACTGATTCATAGAATCAGTTACGCATAGCTAGCCCTAAGATCCGACAGGTGTAATTGAATTACATCGTTGGATCCTAGGATGCAATACTTCGGCTGCCGCTGGGGGGAGTTTGCGTCGTAAACCAGCATCGGGTATGCAAATTAGCAGTTACGGCGATCCACGAAGGTTTTTTCCCGTCGTTACGTCGGCGCTAGTCTAGTCTTAGATTCCGGTCGCAAAGATAGGGCTGCTTTAACATGGTGTAAAATTACTCCACCATGTTAAAGTATGCCCGTCTTTCCCACGTCGCTTTTGAATTTTTTTGTTTTCCCGGCGTAAGTACGTTACGCACGTCGCAATTCTCAACACGTCGGCGCGTCGTAATTTCGCGCAAAGCACATTGGGAAACTTGCAAACGGAGCATGCGCAGTACGTCCGGCGTGGGAGCGCGCCTAATTTAAATGGTACCCGCCCCATTTGAATTGGGCCGCCTTGCGCCGGACGTGTTTACGATACACCGCCGCAAGTTTACAGGTAAGTGCTTTGTGGATCGGGCACTTAGACTGAAAACTTGCGGCGGTGTAACGTAAACGGGTTACGTTACGCTGCGCCGCAGGTACGAGAATCTGGCCCACTATTTCTTATGAACCTGGTGAAACCCAGGTATCCAATCACTTTAGATAGATGTCCTCTCACTTTTTTCACTGTTTTTGCTATGGTACTGAAAGTGAAGGGAAATCTCCCAAATGGCACACAGTTTGCAAAAAAAGAAAAAAAAAAAAAAAAACTGACAAGAGTTATAACCCTCCCTTACTTTATCAAAACAAACAAAGTTTAGCCTTTAATTCTCTGTTTTGCCATAGAGAAAAATGTCTGTTCCTGCCATTAACTTAGGCCATGTGACAGGTAGATAACGTTATTTTCTGCACAGTTGAGATAAGCACTTATACTTTCTTATTGTCTGTGTGCGATTTGGGAAGGAGGGAGGCTTCTGATTTTTTATTTCATGGTGCACTTCAATATCCTTCAATAACCTTTGCATGGCATCCCTCTGATATGACAGCTGTTTGCTTCTATTTTCTAATAAAGAAGGTTTTATTTAAATAACCAAATGTGCTGTCACTGCCCTGCAGTGTTTGATAACCTTCAGAAATCTTTGGTAGCTGCTTGTAAAAGCTTTAATATTCCTCAAGTATAAACTTTGATGATTCAGAACAATACCATGGTTGTGCCAGATTTCAGCACATGAATTTTCAGCATGTGTACATTTTTAGGTAAATTTTTTCCCTTGTATGTATATGGCACCAATTCTAATACAACATTTATCATACCTGAAAGCCTAGTAAAAACACTTATGCCGCGTACACACGACCGTTTTTCATGTCATGGAAAAAAACAAAGTTTTTCTCGACGTGATTCCTCTCAAGCCTGCCTTGCATGCACACGATCGTGATAGAAAAAGCTCGAAGCAAAGAGCGGTGACGTACAACACGTACAATGGCACTATAAAGGTGAAGTTCCATTCGAATGGCGCCACCCTTTGGGCTGATTATGCAAATGTCCCTTCTCATAACTTGCTTCTGAGCATGCACGTTTTTTCCTCGTCGTTCACGACGAGAAAAAAGACGACGTGAAAAACATAGAAAAAAAATAGAGCAGTTTCTAAATTATTAATGCCCATTTTTCTCGTCGAGAAAAATGCTCTGGAGCCTACACACAATCATTTTTAATGACCAATTGTGTGTACGCTGCATTAAAAAAAATATCTGTACACCTAATAAGTGCCAAAAATACAACAAATGTGCTGAAACGTCAGTACCGGACGTTATGGCCAATTTACAGTCTATACCAAAAACCTATGACTTTGTACAGGATAGGCACACGGGCAGAGCTTTCTACGTGTTTATAGTGCCAAAATGGCATCTAGTAAGATTTGAACATTTCTTTCTGAATGCAGTGGATAAAAGTACCTCTACAAACACCAGGAAAAATGCAAATAATAAATATTATTTTTAAAAATGCCACAGCTAAGTTTTTAAGACTTTGTGCACTCTGGATGCTTTTAACATGGCTGTTAGAGGTGTCTATTTTTTTTCCAGCCTCTAAATGTCCCTGCATGTTAGCTTATGCGTCCATGCACACATAGACGTTTAAAGAATTTTAGAGGCAGGGGCATTTAGAGACAAAAAACAAACCTCACAGACAGCAGCATTTTGGCAGAAAAACGCTTGATGTGTCTAGACGCGTCTAAACATGTCTAAATGCGTGTTAACACTAGACGTGTTTAGCGATTATATAAATTATTATTTTGGCCATTGAAAAAAATTAACGCCCAAGCACTTGACATGCCTAAATGCGTTCCCCTGAATTCATAAATTCAGGGGAAACTTTACCCATTTTTTCATGATCCGCTTTCCTGTATCCTCCATCTTATAAATTAGCGTGCGTGGAGATCTGGCGGATGCACAGACATGCCGTTGGCATCTCACAGCATGTTTTTGCATGTGCTACATCCAAATTAATAATTGCAGCACTGAGGAAGAGGTGCAAATGGAGAGTTTTTAGTTCAGTATGTTCTAGTATTCATGTTTTTTTTGTATGTTAGGACTGGGATAAGTGTTATGGTCTTTGGAGGGTTTAGGTAGAGTATAGTTCCTCTGAAGCTCTAATTATTCAATTATCATAATTTTTTTTTAATTCAAATCCCCCATAGAACGCAAAGGACTAAAACAACTCCCTTCATGTGTTTATCACTCCTTTCCCATTTTGTTTTTCAGTTGCACCAATACCCCCCTTTTTTTTCACCTGGGTACCTTAAAGGGGTTGTAAAGGTAATTTTCCCCCCCCTAAATAGCTTCCTTTACCTTAGTGCAGTCCTCCTTCACTTATCTCATCCTTCGATTTTGCTTTTAAATGTCCTTATTTCTTCTGAGAAATACTCACTTCCTGTTCTTCTGTCTGTAACTACACACTATAATGCAAGGCTTTCTCCCTGGTGTGGAGAAAGCCTTTTGAGGGGGGAGGGGGCGAACAGACAAGTCAGGACACTCTCTACTTTGCAGATAGAGAAAAGAGCTGTGTGTTAGTGGGTATCCTGACCCTCCTGCTCGCCCCCTCAAGAGGCTTTCTCCACACCAGGGAGAAAGCCTTGCATTACTGTGTGTAGTTACAGACAGAAGAACAGGAAGTGAGGATTTCTCAGAAAAAAAATTGACATTTAAAAGCAAAATCGAAGGATGAGGTAAGTGAAGGAGGATATTTAGGGATTTTTTTTACCTTTACAACCCCTTTAAGGGTGTTAATGCCCTTTACAAATCTCTAAGGCCCCATACAAACGGGAGGATTTATCCGCAGATATGGTCCAGCGGACCGTTTCCGCGGATAAATCCTCTCGAGGATTTCAGCAGATTTTAATGCGATGGAGTGTACTCACCATCGCATTGAAATCCGCGCCGAAATCCTCTGGCGATGACGTGTCGCGCTGTCGCCGCGATTATGACGCGGGCGACATGTGCGACGCTGTCATATAAGGAATTCCACGCATGCGTCGAATCATTACGACGCATGCGGGGGATCCCTTCGGACGGATGGATCCGGTGAGTCTATACAGACCAGCGGATCCATCCGTTGGGATGGATTCCAGCAGATGGATTTGTTTGGCATGTCAGCAAATATTCGATCTGCTGGAATCCATCCCAGGGGAGAAATATCCACGGAAACAGATCCGCTGGAGTGTATACACCATAGGATCTATCCGCTGAAACCCATTTGCTGGGATTTTTCACACGGATGGATTCTATCGTGTGTACGGGGCCTAATGAAAATATAGGCTGGTGTTGTTTCACAGACTTTGGTACTACTTACCCAATTGGTGTCTATTGATCAAATAATTCTGGGATGGGATAGCACACATACAGATTAGATTACAACGTCTATGATTAAGTTGACACCAGACATGGCTCTGCATTCAGCAATATCTGGCTGTATCTCCTTATCCAAGAATGTTCTTAATTTGCACAGCCAAAGCCTTGATTCCCAGACATTAGCAATCCACAAAACCTCCATCAATTGGAGAGTGGACCAGTGAAGTATGTCATTTAATGACTAAAGGAATTGATTGCTCAACATTATGACAAGTCCTTAGTCCTGTTTTATAGACTACAGCAGACAACCCCAGCTAAGGAAAATAAGAGCACCCCCCATGTTATGGACATGTGGACTGGTATGTTTCAGGAGAAGGGGAAGGAGGGGGGGGGGGGGTTCAACACTTGTCCTTTTCCTGGTCAGTCAGGCTGCATGCTCGAAATAAGGATCTGGTATGTATATCCTGGGGGACCCCCTTTTTAGTACTGATTTAAAATGAATACCAGACTCAAAGGGTCTGTGTAAATTTTAGAGGGGGGGACTCTACACACATTTTTTATTCTTGCTGCAGCATGAGCTATTTTCTGCTCATTTAATTTGTTCACCTCTGTTTCCAGCAGTTTTTTTCTTATTACAGTACTAGGACTAGTCACATGTCAACTGCAGGAAGGCTTTTCCCGTCCTGTGAGAATTCTAGTGGAAGTGAATAGAATCCATATGTGAATTCCCTATAAATGGTAACAGGTAGGACTTTGCAGTGAAGTTTGCTAGAACTCTTCGATAGTTTTTCCTCAACAAAAGTGGGGTTAAAATTTAAGACAAAGACAGCAAAGCAGCTAATTTCTTTATCTAATATCTTTAAAAAGAGTTCAGCAATGTCAGGTTACATGTTTCTAATATGTTTTTGTTTTTAATATGTGTCATGTGGCCATAGTTTCTTGTAAATGTTTCCATGCACATCGTGAGTGCATAGTAAATTTCATGAGCATAGTTTTGCTTTTTGAAACTAAAATGATGAGACTTTGGATAGACATTTCCTGTAATCAGGTCCAATGTCATCAACAAACAGTTTAAGCTATTTTTCTTCAGTAATATTATTGTATGTTTCTTCTCATGCTTTAGCAAAATGACCCGCCAGCAAAGTGCAGATCACATTTAATAAAGATTACGTTTTCAATACACGTTTTCATTTTCATATTTTTTGCACTTGCACAGTCTCTTCTCCCCAAACACAAAATGCGGGCGGAGTAAACAGTCCCAGATAATCTACAGGCAGTACCCAGGGTATGTCCTTTCCCTTCAAGCCATTAGACTGATTTATTACCAGTTGCCAGGTCTGGCTAGAACATTCTCCACGGAGGCATCACGTTCGTGGTTCTGACATGCCATATGGAGGCATAATTGTCTAGTTGTCCTTCTGGGAAGGAGAACAAAATGTTTTAAACTGCATAGGAGACCGTGGGAATCATAATTATACTTAGCAAAGTTGAGGGTGAATTTTTAAGATGACTTTGATAAAAATCAGGCATTCACCTAGAAGAAATTTTTAAGCATCAAAGTGTAATAATGGTTTAAATTGTCCACAAAAATGGTTATTCTGCCTTTAATTAAAATAGTGCAATGAACATATTTTGAATGAAAAGAACTCTATACACATACGCACATGTTGTAATGCAATCCAAAGTGTTAGATACTGGAAAAAGGTACGTTTTTCAGTGAGGGTCAGTATTATAAATAAAGCAATGCTACAAGTAAATATATTTTTATCTGGTGCATTGTATTGTAACACTAGAATGGCAAAGATCAGAAAAAAATAAAAATAGCATCTAAAAAATAAAAATAGCATCTATATACTCCTTATGCACTATTGGCTGGTCTCTCTGTTACTCCCACCCCTATAGTAGACATTTGTTATTTTGTGTAATTTTCCAGGACTAGGACCACCAAGCATATACACAGTAAACAACTACAAATGGGGTCAATTGTGATATATATAAAATACATTTTCAGCTTGCACTTGTTTTAGAATGTTATTCACTGTGCTACTTAGTAACTGACATGGTCTGATCATTTCAAGCCCTGCTATTGATTAGAGACATAGCTCTCTTTCGGGGAGGTAATGAAAAATCATTCTCCTCCCCAAAGAAGATATTGTGTTAAACTTGTAGGTAAATAAGAGAACCAGAACCTTCACTAGGTGGAAGGGGAGTTTGATACTAAAGTTGGCAAAGCCTTCACCCAAGACAGCAGAGAGGATTCCCTTCCCCGGAAATTAACCAGTAATCGCATCAAAGTAGGAAGAAATCACTTGTGCTGCACATCCACGAAATCCTGTTGTGATGGTGGTGAGAGTGGCAACCTCAGCCTGGGCTCCCGCCAGGCCACTCCCCCAATGATTTTCACTCTGTCCTCTGTAGCTTAGTTATGGGAAGCTCCAGAGGTGGAGCAACATCCATTGGATCGTGGCCTGATGGTAGCCCAGGCTGAGGTTGCCACTCTCACCACCATAACTACAGGATTACATGGATGTGCAGCACTAGGGATTTCTTCCTCTTTTCCACTCAGTGATCACAGGAGCTGGGATGAGCTTTATCCTGCACCTGCACTCCAGCAATGGATGCAGAGCTACTCGTGTTACTCCCCATGCTGTTTGAGCCTGAGTGGCACACTAATCTTTAGTGGGTGATAATCTAATCAATGTAATTGGGAAGCAGAGAAACGACTGCAACCAGCATATACCATTAACCATAAATATATAGATGCACACCAGAAAGGATATAATACAAGCTTTATATAATAGATAAATAATAACAGAACACATTTATTGTACAAACAGGTACCACCAGCAAAGGTCTCGATAGGAGTCCTTGAGGATTTTTGCACATATACCCAGGTATACAGTGTATCGTTATTTATAGAGATACCTCCAGATGAATGTTGCCGCAAAATTCAGTTGTGGGCCCCTGAGGATGATGCATAATAGTCCCTTCTGTCTTGAGGTTTAGCAGCATGGACTGGACATGCGACTGAGACTTTCTCTCTCTCTCTCTCTTTCTCCACTTCCTCCTCCTGTGGTTTCAAAGCCAACAACCCAGGACAGAAAGTGCATACATAATATATTTATAGGCATTATCAAATTCAGACAGTAGAGGGCAGCAGATGCCTACACAGGTTTTCTTGCAATGCTCACAAAAAGGATCAGGCTATGTAGATAGGACCTTTTTAGTTGGCTTTAACAATTATTTACAACGAGTTTACATTTTGTTGGAAAAATCATTTTTGGAGCTTTCACTTGTACACTATGCTGGCTTGGCCACTGTATGTGTAGATGTGTAAGCACGATCTGTCTCAGATCGGGGATTTTTGACATCTTTAACAATGGTGTTAGTGGGCCTTGTCCTGGCACTAATACCAACAGGTGAACTTAAAGGATCAGATAACAACCCTGTTTCTGCATAGTATGTCCTTACCTATACAATTGCTTAGCAATATATACATTACAAAATGCCTTTTTACATTTTAGTGTAGTGCTACACCCACAGGAGCTGCTTAGTATGATGGGCCATCTGTTCACTACCATGACTCTTTAACTTGCTCAGTCCCCACTGACAAACCTGGATACTCAAACCTGTGTAGCTTAAGCATTAATATTCTATTTCTGCTAGTATATGCTAGTGCACATAAAACAGACCACAAACAAAAAAGTAATAGATGAACATATTACGTATTGGTAAATGGGTACCCATAGAGGTGAATGTAAAATACTTGGTGCCTAATCGTCAATGTTGGTTGGCTTTCGTTGGGGCCCTTCTGTCAGTGAGGCACATGTAACTGTCCCTTTAAGACTCTGTAGCTTCACTCACCAATACTGGAATGCAACAGGTCCAATTCTATATGCTTGGCGGTCAATTGCCCCAGCAGTCTTCACAATCAGGATCTCCCCGGCTGTGGACTCACACAGAAACAGGTCTCCTAGCTCTAGCACAGTGACCCCTTATGGTTCAGCCCCTCAGGCTCAGTCTTTCATCTGACAATACACAGACCCCAGCCACAAGTCTGCACTGTTCCCTTTCCAGCACTGGGCTCTTGATCTCTGCAGATTTTCCTGAGTAAAGTTCTGGTCTTATCGCTCCTATATGCAGGTAATTGTAGGAAGAGAAGTCCACAGCTAATCCAGCATCCATTGACTTTCATTAAGCTGTGTTGCTTCAGGGACTACATTCTGCATTGCAAGTCCTCCCCACCTCTGATTGGTTGAAACTCTCCTGCTCAACTCTCCTGCTCTTTGATTGGCTGTCCAGCCAGAAAGGAGGGGGAAAGCAGGAGCAAGCACATACCACACAACTCGCAGCACAGCTAACAGTGGGAGGGGAGAAAACCGACTACATTCCACTCCCTCGATTCCTGTACAGAGAGAGACGGGGCTGAGTGGGGTATTTTCCCACAGAGCCCACTCTTTCACTCAGCCATAGCTGCTCTGTCCTGGGCAGCAACAGTGAGCAAAGGAGCCAGTTCTAGTATGCACAGCCCGGCAGGCACCAGGCTACAATACCCCTGATGACATTACATATGATGAAATGATCGTCGGGGCGCTACGCACACACGTTCTGCGCATGCGCGATTTGATTTTATGGATCTGTATGGATTTTTACCTGTAAGGAACTACATTTTGCTCACCTATATTGGAGAACTTTTTTCAGTCTCTTTTATGTATGCAGCACTGCAGCATTTCTATTAATGCCTTAAGAGACATTCTACACTATTTGGAGTTTTTTTCCCCGTTTTGCATTTTTATTTACTTCCTGCCATTGATGCTGTTTGGTTACCATCTTATGTGTACAGATTCTTCTGGTGTGAGACACCTGAATATTTCCTCAGTGGATCCTCAATCATACTAAGCGCTGTTTGACCCCCCTGAATAAGGGAGGTCGCAGGCCCTTTGGTAAGCCTTTTATCCTAATGAGGTGATGGGTATCACATTGTCAAGCACTTGGTCTATGCTCCATATTGCACATGAGATCCCTTTCATTGGAATTCAGCTACACATGAACTTTTGATATCTGCACTGTTTTTTGCACTTATATTGCACTTTGTTGCACGCCTTTGCATTGTTATATATGAATTTTGTCGTCTGTATTATTGCACATTAATTGCATTGAATTGCACATTTGCACTTTATTGACACATGCCATTCATACATGGGGTAATTTTTTGCATAACCTAGCGCTACACTTTATTATTTGTACCAGACTACAATAGTTTGAAGACAGCACAGAATAAGTAATAATCCTTTGGGTTTAATACTTTGTGATTATAAGCCTGGTACACACGTTTGAATTTCCATCGGACAAATCGTAGGACTTTTGTCCGAAGGGCGTTGGCCATGAGCTTGTCTTGCATACAAACTGCAAAGAATTGCCGGCCAACAAACACAAAACTATGTGGTTTTTCAGTTCTTTAGCGCCACCTTTTAGGCAACTTCTGCTAATGTTGTGTTATGGTTAGAATTGCTTCTGAGCATGCATGTTTGTACAGTGGATTTTTTCCAAAGGTCTTCTGTACACACGATCGTTTAATAATCCGACAACACACATTTGTTGTTGGAAAATTTTAAAGCATGCTATCCAACATTTTTTTTTGCCGGAAAATCTGACAACAATTGTCCGATTGAGCATACAAATGGTCGGATTTTCCGACAACAGCCTGCCATCACACAATTCCCATCGGAAAATCCGATCGTGTGTACGGGCCTTAAGAACAAAAATGTAACCAGGAAAGCAAAAACTCTTCATCTCCATACTCTTTATGAATTAATGATTTAGAAAGTATTGAAGTCATAGGATAGTTATAACAGCCAGACAAGGAGCATTTTCAGTAACTAATGGTAGCCTATGTATTTTTCTCTGTACAGGTTCACTTTATGTAAGACTGCATTGGTTTCTTAAGAAGAAAGCTAATGTGCTTGTATCGACATTACAGCAGCATGGTGCTGACAAATTACTTACTTATATTGGAGGAAACTTTCTAACAAAGTAATAGAGTGAAAAGATGTAAAAACGATAAACCAAAGCTAAGTAAACATTATGTTTGGGGAAAAATGTAATAGGATCAATTTAAAACAACAAATACACATGAGCTGTCTGTGGCAGATAATGGAAAAGTGTTTAAGAAAATAAAAACATAAAATGATATTGCTACACTTAAGCATTGCCTAAAGCATATCATCTAAAAGTACAAATATTAACTCAACAGCATACGACTTAGAATAAACACAGGTCTTGAAAATATTTCACATCTGGTCTCGTTGTTCTGGATTCTTATTGCTTTTTTCACAGTTACACATCAATAATCACCTTTACTTTTGTTAGTGTGACCAATGCCTACTGTATGGAAATTGCTGTATGGAAGGAATTTCAACTTTGTTTTGTTCTTCACCTTTCACGCTGTGATACTTGCCAAAGGGGGCAGTACAAGATATTAACTCTTCAGGGTGCCCAAACTTTTGCAGACGCCATTTTTTGGTTTTCTGTAATTCTGAAAGTGTAAATGATGGAAATAAAATCTAACTTTTTTTTGACATATTATAAGAATATCTAATCTGTAATTTGATGCCTTTTGGAGATTTTTCCATCTTTCCTTGGCTTCGTTATGCACATTAATACACATTTTTACCTGGGGTGCCCAAACTTTCGATCCCCACTGTATCCTGTATGGACCAGGGCAATTTTTGCATTTCAATCATGGGTCTAGTATTTATGATACTAAAGAAGTGGGGGAGACCAACACAACTTACTGTTAACAGCATTGTATATCAAAAATGTTTTTTTTCTTTTATTTATATTCTAAAGGCAAGCAAACATATATTTTACAGTTTCACAAGGAATAGTTTAACACGGCAGGTATGGTGAGATTGGTAAAAAGTAACCAGAAAGTCTTTCACTAAACATTATACAATAAAATATTCTTACAGCAGAAGTTTTACACAATATTTATTCTTTGCACATTTATATATTACAAATATATATTTTTGTGCTGTGATTTATTTATGATAGTTTGTGCATATATACTATGAGGGTTATGATCACATTTTTATGAAGTATTTTCTGGGGTTTCATATTACATGATTGATATTCATATATTTTTATCCAAAGATATTTTTTTTCGAGTGGTGTTGAGCTGTACTTTTTTGTTTTTTATACCATTTGGGTTTGTAGTCTAATCTCATATTTAATTTAATCGCGGATTGATCCAGCAAAAAAGAATTGTCTGTTTTCTCCTTCATTGGAATATTTATGTCTTTTCTCACATGGCCCTTGTAAACATAACAGAACAGAAGGAACCTTTATTATTCTTTCTTAAATTACTACCACAGTCTCATGGATCACACAAAGTAATAGAAAAATATCTTTCTCCAAAAGTTTGTTGCATTATAGGAAGGTTATGTTGGGGTGGCCAGCGAACCCATATTTTCTCTGTGAGACTTAAATAGAAACTACAATGGTTTGAGTTCAATTTTATCTAACGTGTTTATAAGCTTTAAACATATTTTTATCTTTATATATGTAGCATTAAACATCTTTAAAATGTAAAATGTTTGTTCTACAAGTAAACATTTATTCCAGGGTGTACCCATGATGCATTATCCACAGGATGAAAATGGGGAGGGTAGTGCTGCGCTAATCAGTGGTGAATGGATAAGTGAATAAACAGGTGGGGGAGGGGAATGAAAGTAGGTGTAATTGAAATGAGGAGCAATATAGCCCAAATGGCATCAGCATAAAAATAAATATAAATGATCAGTGAACAATAACAGTAATGGTGCAAATCATATAACTACACAGGTTCCTCTTAATGTGATGAAATACACTATAAGTAATGGTGCAAAAAAAAAAAAAAAAAAAAATCCAGGTAACTGTGCTAAGTGACACTCCTATACTGGTGATAAACAGTCCATCAACAGAGTTTGAAAAATATTAGCAAAAAATATAAGTAAAATTTCAAAAGTCCAAGAAAGCAAAAGTGCAAGTGTAGGTCCGCAATATGGAGTGAGAGGAAAATGGGTATCCAGTGATCCTTTTAGGGTAAGTAAGGATGTCCCCTTACCTTACTGCTGTAAGGTAACAGCATATAGATCCAACCACATTAGATGGTTCACTCGATGGGCTCTGATCCAACAACGGCAGGTCCTCCTTGGAGTTCTCGTCCCAGATTGGTCAGTTTCTCGCCCCAAAGAAATAAAGCATCGATGGTGTGATACCGTTTTAAAAATTTTAATTCTCAAAGAAAATAGACAGGGGTACTCACATAATCCAAAATACAATTGAGCATGTAAAAAAGAGGGGCAATCTGTCGCCAACGTCACCTCCGATACCTCTCAGTGGACTCATGCGCATTCGTCACTATCATGTGACTTCCTCAGGAGTAGTGAGAGGCATAAATGGGATCCTTTTTATAAGGTGACTTGTTTAGTAGGCTGTAAGTAAACTCAGCTGTTTGCCATGTAAATAATGCAGCTGCAGCCATTTTCCCGTAGTCTGCTAGGCATTTAATAGTAAAATCAAAAAATCAAAAAATTTCGCCCAGCATATAAAATATTTAAATTAGTAGCATTCAAATGGTGGGTGACAGATATGACATCTCATTTATATGGTTAACAATGAAAAAAATTGAAAAAACTTAAAAGCTTCAGCCAGGGGACGGAGACCATGGGGGGGGCAAACACAGAAGTCCCATTGTACCATCATAACATTCTGTGTTGACAGTACACAGCGTTCTACAGGAAGTCTGGCAGCCGCCATTTTGTTGTAGCTCAAAAGACGTCCCCAGCATCTCACAGAGCGCTGGGGATACGTCTTACAAAAGTGAGCCATTCTGTCTGATGTCTGGTCGGAGGCCTGCATGGGGCCCCCCGACCTCGGCCAGCATCACAAATAGGCTTCCATCACGTATCGGCGGCGTCTATCAAAACGAGCGCCGCCGGAAGTGGAGCTGCAGCCACCTTGCAGCCACCGGAAGTGGAGCCGCGGCCATTTTTTTGAAGCCAATGCTTGTTAAATGGTGACACACGGCGTCCTCACAAGGGAGCACTCGAGGGAAACAATTAAAAACACAGGGGAGCAGGAATTTATGTGTATATACACACTCATAATGCACCGAGAGGATTGAGGCTCAATTGGTATATTAAAAAATATTGAGAGCCAGAATAATTTGTTAAAAAATATATATATATGTTAAAAAGTATAAAAAATTTAAATGAATGTATGTCGACATATTTAATTTCATTGAATGGATATGCCACATAAGGTTAAAAGACGTAGATGACGTGTGCGAACAGATCCACATATACAGATTAAAAACAATCTACGTCATCAATATTAGATAGCGAAAAGGAGAGAACAGAGAGGGTAAGTGAAGCAAGAAATAAATCAAAAAATAAAGTCTTATCGGTCACTTAAAAAACAATTAAGATCAAAATCTATGTTAAGACCTCGGGGAGCAAAAGTATCCAGAGTAAATATCCAGCGAGATTCTAACTGGCTCAATGTTCTAACTTTATGCCCGCCTCGCCAGTGTCTCACATAGGGCTCTATGCCCCAAAATTTAAGATGTGTCGGATCTTTATTGTGGTGGGTAAGGAAGTGTCTTGATACACTATGTTTATCGAAACCTTTAAGGATGTTTTGGACATGTTCTTTTATACGCACTCGTAATGCTCTTTTTGTCCGGCCTATGTATTGTAGACCGCAACTGCATTCGAGTGCGTATACAACTCCCTCTGTGTTACAGCAGATAAATTCTTTTATTTCGTATACATCTCCTGTACTAGTTGCAGTAAAATCTTTCCTCTTCTGGTTCGGTTTGTGAGTTCTCAAACATGCGTAGCATCTTTTGCATGGAAAAAAACCTTTACCAGTGAAAAAAGAGAGGAAGTTGTTTTTATTTTTAGGCGGATCAGGCACATTTTTAACAATTTTGTCCCTAATAGTAGGTGCCCTTTTATATACGAACTTTGGAATCGGTGGAAGGACACCCCCCAGTTCTTTGTCAGCCAGTAGTATATTCCAATGGCGTCTAATGACTTTTTCAATGCATTTATGTTGTATACTGTAATCGAAGATGATAGGCATCAAGTCTTTATGCATTTTTTGTTTAGGCTTATCACTCATAAGAGTCTGTCTATCCATTGTTGCCACTTCTGCAATCTTCTGGTTAATAAAGGAATTGTCGTATCCTTTTTGTTTAAACCTTTCTCCCATGTCTTTTGCTTGGGTGAGAAAAGTATCTTTGTCTGTACAATTTCGTCTTAGGCGCATTAATTGCCCTTTTGGAATGTTAAAAAGAAAGTTTCTGTGATGACAACTTTCAAGCGGCAAGTAGCTATTACGATCCACATTTTTAAAATGAGTTTTAGACCGGAGTTCGTTATTTTCTTGTTCCACCTCTAGGTCTAGGAATGTGATCTTTTTGTTGCTGATTTCCCAAGAAAGTTCAATGTTTCTGTCATTGGTATTTAAATCTTGTAGAAAATCTGCTAGCGTTTCTTTCTCGCCCCTCCACAGTATGAAGATATCATCAATATATCTTTTATATATGTACAGATCATCAGGAGGTTCCCATTGGGCCATAAAAAGCCCAGCTACACTAGGGGCAAATTTTGCCCCCATGGCTACGCCGGTTTTCTGGAAAAAGTAATTGCCGCCATACCAGAAGTAGCTATTTTTAAGACAAAAGTCCAAACTTTTTACCAGATATTTTCGTTGGATGCAGGGCAACTGGGAATATTTCCTGAGGCCCCATTTGACTGCTTCGCATGCTTGATGATGTAGTATGATCGTGTATAACGACGATACGTCTGCTGTTGCTAGCCAAAAGGGTCCATCATCTCTTGGTATATCATCCAGGCATTGTAACATCTGTTTTGTGTCTCTAAGATACGCTCTTGTACTCTGAACTACTGGCTGTAAATAGAAGTCAATGTATTGCCCCATTCTTGCAGTTAAGGAATCAATTCCATTTACTATAGGTCTGGGCGGTGGATTCGTGCTGTTCTTATGTATTTTGGGGAGTGAGTATACAATAGGTGTGCGACATGATGTAGGGATCAGATATTGTGCTTCTTTCTTATCCAGGATTCCTCTTTTTAGTCCTAAATGTACAATCTGTTCCAAGGCTTTTCTGCATTTAAACATGGGATTACTCAGAAGGCGGTTGTAGGTGTTGGTATCTCCTAGCATTTGTTCCATGCTCATTTTATACTGTTCCTTGGAAAGTACCACAATGCCACCACCTTTATCGGCTGGTCGAACTACTAGATCCTTTCTTTTCATCAATTTGCGTATTCCACTCCTAATATGTTTCGGTTCTTCTTGTTTTTTCACTTTCAGGTCCATTAGTTCTCCTGTGACCAATCTTTTAAAGACTTCCACACATTTATTATCTTTCACAGGCGGATTAAAAATAGATTTATTCTTCAGATTACTATGTCTAATTTCTTCATCTGGATTGGCAGTCCTAGTTTTGTAAGGGTTACTGATCATATACTTTTGAATATTTAATTTCCTTACATACTTTTGAATTCCTATATATGTCTGGAATTTATCCAGATTTTTCGCTGGTGCGTATTTGAGGCCTTTATCTAGGACGCCAATCTCTTCATGTGTAAGTGGGAGTCCACTTAAGTTGAAGATTCCCTCTCCCTTTCTGTTCTTTTTCTTTTGTGTTCTCTTTCCTCCTCGCTTTCCCCGTTTCTTTCTGGGGTTCTTCTGTAGGTTCTTATTTCCTCTGTATGTCGAGGCGGATGGTATTCTTGACCTCTCTCTAAAAAAGAAGAGGTATTGGGATTTTGATGTCTTTCCACTCTATCATCCACTGTTCGCTGTTCTAGGGGTGCATAATAATTCCGTGTAGGGATTGGACTCCTATCCTGTGGGTCATGAGTGTAATAACCTCGATCTCCCTCTCTTCGATCATTTGAACGAACAGGGCTTCTTCTTCTCTGTTCATGTGTATATCCTCTGTTCTCATGGTATTCATTTGGACGTCCCTGATAATAGTTGGTTTCCTGTGGCCGACCTCTATTCTCATAGCCTCCACCTCTATTATCTCGTTGGTTTTGGGGCTGGGGTCTATTATCCCTCTGGTCTTGTTGTGGTCTTTGTCCATAGTTATGGCCATTGTTATTATTTCTGCGTTTTTTCCAGAAGGGTTTCTTCCAACCATTCTGTGGTGTCCGCTCATTTTGGGGTGGTCTTCTCTCATTTTGGTAGGGAGTGTGTTGATTATAGTTGCCCTGTCTCTCTTCATTTCTGTACTGCCGGGGCGATTCGTGCCTATTCCTATCATGCGTTTCTTGGGTGGGCCCTATATAGTTGATCACTCTTGGGGGTGAATAGACCCTCACATTTCTCTCTGGTGTGGAATAGGTTGAGATGGGATCTGGTCGGCCCGATTGGCTCTGCCATTTAAACGTATGATCCGTTTTAAAATCATTCATATCGCGACTGTATTTTTTACTTTTCCTGTGTTGTACTTCCTTGTCTTTCTTTGTTAAATCATTATTCAGTTGTGTTGTGTATCTTACGAGATCTCCTGAATCTTTATATGCTTCTAGTTCTTCCTTGACCTCTAGGATGATCTGTTCGATCAGTTTCAGCTTTCTCTTTTTCCTGTCTAGTAGGAACATCAAAAGTTCTGACCCCTTGATGTTAAAAAATTTAAACCATTCGTCTATTGAGGCCTGATCTAATAGGCCATCATTAGGGGTTATATCCCATCGTAGACGCCGTGGGACAATGTTATCCTTAATATAGCGTTCAAAGGTGACTATGTCCCACCATAGGCTGATCTTTTTTTCCATATTATGCCCTAGCTTCCTCATGAGGCTCTCTAGGTCACTGTTTTTCTTAACAGGTGCAGAAGCATTAAAAACATCTTCAAGATTAACCTGCCTCTTATCAAGAAATGAGAAGACATCCATGATAGCTGCGGTAATGAGTGCGAGACAGTGATAAATAGTGGAAAAATGGATATTACCGCGCTTATCAAAGGAGGGGAAACAGAGAGGGGAAGAAAGGGGGAGGGGAAATGAAAGTGATGAGAAGTGGAGGTACAGCTGCGGCACTGGAAGGTGTATCAAACCATAAGCAATTGAAAATGGGGAGGGTAGTGCTGCGCTAATCAGTGGTGAATGGATAAGTGAATAAACAGGTGGGGGAGGGGAATGAAAGTAGGTGTAATTGAAATGAGGAGCAATATAGCCCAAATGGCATCAGCATAAAAATAAATATAAATGATCAGTGAACAATAACAGTAATGGTGCAAATCATATAACTACACAGGTTCCTCTTAATGTGATGAAATACACTATAAGTAATGGTGCAAAAAAAAAAAAAAAAAAATAAAAAAAAAAAAAATCCAGGTAACTGTGCTAAGTGACACTCCTATACTGGTGATAAACAAGATTAACTGCAAGAATGGGGCAATACATTGACTTCTATTTACAGCCAGTAGTTCAGAGTACAAGAGCGTATCTTAGAGACACAAAACAGATGTTACAATGCCTGGATGATATACCAAGAGATGATGGACCCTTTTGGCTAGCAACAGCAGACGTATCGTCGTTATACACGATCATACTACATCATCAAGCATGCGAAGCAGTCAAATGGGGCCTCAGGAAATATTCCCAGTTGCCCTGCATCCAACGAAAATATCTGGTAAAAAGTTTGGACTTTTGTCTTAAAAATAGCTACTTCTGGTATGGCGGCAATTACTTTTTCCAGAAAACCGGCGTAGCCATGGGGGCAAAATTTGCCCCTAGTGTAGCTGGGCTTTTTATGGCCCAATGGGAAGAAGGGAAAATCTTCTCTGAACCTCCTGATGATCTGTACATATATAAAAGATATATTGATGATATCTTCATACTGTGGAGGGGCGAGAAAGAAACGCTAGCAGATTTTCTACAAGATTTAAATACCAATGACAGAAACATTGAACTTTCTTGGGAAATCAGCAACAAAAAGATCACATTCCTAGACCTAGAGGTGGAACAAGAAAATAACGAACTCCGGTCTAAAACTCATTTTAAAAATGTGGATCGTAATAGCTACTTGCCGCTTGAAAGTTGTCATCACAGAAACTGGCTTTTTAACATTCCAAAAGGGCAATTAATGCGCCTAAGACGAAATTGTACAGACAAAGATACTTTTCTCACCCAAGCAAAAGACATGGGAGAAAGGTTTAAACAAAAAGGATACGACAATTCCTTTATTAACCAGAAGATTGCAGAAGTGGCAACAATGGATAGACAGACTCTTATGAGTGATAAGCCTAAACAAAAAATGCATAAAGACTTGATGCCTATCATCTTCGATTACAGTATACAACATAAATGCATTGAAAAAGTCATTAGACGCCATTGGAATATACTACTGGCTGACAAAGAACTGGGGGGTGTCCTTCCACCGATTCCAAAGTTCGTATATAAAAGGGGACCTACTATTAGGGACAAAATTGTTAAAAATGTGCCTGATCCGCCTAAAAATAAAAACAACTTCCTCTCTTTTTTCACTGGTAAAGGTTTTTTTCCATGCAAAAGATGCTACGCATGTTTGAGAACTCACAAACCGAACCAGAAGAGGAAAGATTTTACTGCAACTAGTACAGGAGATGTATACGAAATAAAAGAATTTATCTGCTGTAACACAGAGGGAGTTGTATACGCACTCGAATGCAGTTGCGGTCTACAATACATAGGCCGGACAAAAAGAGCATTACGAGTGCGTATAAAAGAACATGTCCAAAACATCCTTAAAGGTTTCGATAAACATAGTGTATCAAGACACTTCCTTACCCACCACAATAAAGATCCGACACATCTTAAATTTTGGGGCATAGAGCCCTATGTGAGACACTGGCGAGGCGGGCATAAAGTTAGAACATTGAGCCAGTTAGAATCTCGCTGGATATTTACTCTGGATACTTTTGCTCCCCGAGGTCTTAACATAGATTTTGATCTTAATTGTTTTTTAAGTGACCGATAAGACTTTATTTTTTGATTTATTTCTTGCTTCACTTACCCTCTCTGTTCTCTCCTTTTCGCTATCTAATATTGATGACGTAGATTGTTTTTAACCTGTATATGTGGATCTGTTCGCACACGTCATCTACGTCTTTTAACCTTATGTGGCATATCCATTCAATGAAATTAAATATGTCGACATACATTCATTTAAATTTTTTATACTTTTTAACATATATATATTTTTTAACAAATTATTCTGGCTCTCAATATTTTTTAATATACCAATTGAGCCTCAATCCTCTCGGTGCATTATGAGTGTGTATATACACATAAATTCCTGCTCCCCTGTGTTTTTAATTGTTTCCCTCGAGTGCTCCCTTGTGAGGACGCCGTGTGTCACCATTTAACAAGCATTGGCTTCAAAAAAATGGCCGCGGCTCCACTTCCGGTGGCTGCAAGGTGGCTGCAGCTCCACTTCCGGCGGCGCTCGTTTTGATAGACGCCGCCGATACGTGATGGAAGCCTATTTGTGATGCTGGCCGAGGTCGGGGGGCCCCATGCAGGCCCCCGACCAGACATCAGACAGAATGGCTCACTTTTGTAAGACGTATCCCCAGCGCTCTGTGAGATGCTGGGGACGTCTTTTGAGCTACAACAAAATGGCGGCTGCCAGACTTCCTGTAGAACGCTGTGTACTGTCAACACAGAATGTTATGATGGTACAATGGGACTTCTGTGTTTGCCCCCCCCCCATGGTCTCCGTCCCCTGGCTGAAGCTTTTAAGTTTTTTCAATTTTTTTCATTGTTAACCATATAAATGAGATGTCATATCTGTCACCCACCATTTGAATGCTACTAATTTAAATATTTTATATGCTGGGCGAAATTTTTTGATTTTTTGATTTTACTATTAAATGCCTAGCAGACTACGGGAAAATGGCTGCAGCTGCATTATTTACATGGCAAACAGCTGAGTTTACTTACAGCCTACTAAACAAGTCACCTTATAAAAAGGATCCCATTTATGCCTCTCACTACTCCTGAGGAAGTCACATGATAGTGACGAATGCGCATGAGTCCACTGAGAGGTATCGGAGGTGACGTTGGCGACAGATTGCCCCTCTTTTTTACATGCTCAATTGTATTTTGGATTATGTGAGTACCCCTGTCTATTTTCTTTGAGAATTAAAATTTTTAAAACGGTATCACACCATCGATGCTTTATTTCTTTGGGGCGAGAAACTGACCAATCTGGGACGAGAACTCCAAGGAGGACCTGCCGTTGTTGGATCAGAGCCCATCGAGTGAACCATCTAATGTGGTTGGATCTATATGCTGTTACCTTACAGCAGTAAGGTAAGGGGACATCCTTACTTACCCTAAAAGGATCACTGGATACCCATTTTCCTCTCACTCCATATTGCGGACCTACACTTGCACTTTTGCTTTCTTGGACTTTTGAAATTTTACTTATATTTTTTGCTAATATTTTTCAAACTCTGTTGATGGACTGTTTATCACCAGTATAGGAGTGTCACTTAGCACAGTTACCTGGATTTTTTTTTTTTTGCACCATTACTTATAGTGTATTTCATCACATTAAGAGGAACCTGTGTAGTTATATGATTTGCACCATTACTGTTATTGTTCACTGATCATTTATATTTATTTTTATGTTGATGCCATTTGGGCTATATTGCTCCTCATTTCAATTACACCTACTTTCATTCCCCTCCCCCACCTGTTTATTCACTTATCCATTCACCACTGATTAGCGCAGCACTACCCTCCCCATTTTCAATTGCTTATGGTTTGATACACCTTCCAGTGCCGCAGCTGTACCTCCACTTCTCATCACTTTCATTTCCCCTCCCCCTTTCTTCCCCTCTCTGTTTCCCCTCCTTTGATAAGCGCGGTAATATCCATTTTTCCACTAATTATCCACAGGATATTATCCGTTTTCTAAAAAGACAGCACAGAAGGAACTTTTGCCTTCAGACTTTTTCTAACAGAAACCTTTAGGGAAGCTGTCTGTACACAGCAGAGGGGAAAGGGAAGAATAGATTACTGCTCTGACTCACTTGTGTGTGTGTAAATTATTGAGCTATTGAGCTTTGTTAACAACATATGAAAAGGTGATTAAGATAAAATATGTATAAACCTTTTTTAGCCCTGGTCATAATAAATAAATAAAATATAAACAAACCACTAAACATAAAGTTTATTGTGCAAAGCAAATATGTTTATATACATTTAAAATAATGATGCATTGTTTGGCACAGAAGTCCTGCATGTTGTGGTTTTGAACAGGGCCAAGGATAAATCCAAGGGAAAAAAAACAAGCTTACTTACCAACCAGCTCGCAGTCAACCAAATTAATCTGTCTAAAGCCCCATACACACAGTTGGACTTTTTGATAAAAAAAACGTTAAAATGAGCAGTTTTTCAAAAAAATCAGACCGCGTGTATGCTCCATCTTTTCGGTGCAAAGGGTGCAAAGTCCTATCGTGTTTACAGAAGTCCATCGGACTTTTGTCCAAAGTACAAACACGTATGCTCAGAACCAATGTTAAAATCAACCAACAATAGCAGAAGTAGACAAAAGGGTGGTGGTAAAGAGCTGAAAAACTGCATGATTTTTCGAAAGTTTGCTGAAAAAGTCCTGCTGTGTGTATGCATACCAAGTTCATGGCCAATGCCCTTCAAACAAAAATCCATTGAAAAGTTTGTTTGAAGTTCGACCGTGTGTATGAGGCTTTACAGTATGTGTTAAAAACAGGTGTTTAGTCTGCACGCATTTTCAAATGCATGCGTTAGGCACAGAGCCTCGCCACGGCACCCTGGTATCTGTGGTCTTAATGCTAACTTTTAAGTATCTCCACAATGGAAGCACATGAGGCACCTTTTTTGTCTAAATATTGTGATTTTGGCATGTTTTTTTAACACAACAGGTGCATAGTGAAATCCACAAGTCATTAGTGATTTACAGTGAGCTGAGCAGGAGAGGACTGGGAAGTTTTGGCCTGATGGGGCAGACACTGCAAAATGGCCTATGGCAGACACTGCAAAATGGCCTATGGTAGAGACAGATTTTTGTGGCCTAATACATTTTGGAGGATGTTTTATTTGGGGCATCTAAGGGCCCCCCAAATGAATTCAGTGCTCAAAAGTTTCCCTCTAACAGGTGTTGGATTGCAGGTATGAAGAGGGTAAAATCTGGTAAAGTATTTCGAAAAAGGTATCTCCTCTTAGGACCACCAACATATCTTATTAGTTCTTGCTTGCCCTCCAGGCCAGTCTTCCCTTGGAACTGAACCTGAACTTATACACATTCGGCCAGATTCACAAAAGAGATATGACGGCGTATCTCCTGATACGTCGTCGTATCTCTGTGATCCGCCCGTCCTAACTATGCGGCTGATTCATAGAATCAGTTACGCATAGCTAGCCCTAAGATCCGACAGGTATAACTGACTTACACTGTCGGATCTTAAGGATGCAATTCTATGCCGGCTGCTAGGTGGCGAGGCCATTGCGGTCGGCGTAGAATATGCAAACGACTAGTTACGGCGATCCACGAACGTCCGTGTTACCCGTTGCTCTAACTTTATGTCGTTTCCGTCAAGATACGCATCGCACAATTAGGGCTGAGCCCTAGGTGTTCTAAGCCATGGTAAGTATGGCCGTCGTTCCCGCGTCAAAATTTAAAAAATCACGTTGTTTGCGTAAGTCGTCCGTGAATGGCGCTGGACGCCATTTACGCTAACGTCTAAACAAACGACGTCCGTGCGACGTCATTTAGCGCAATGCACGTCGGGTAATTTTCCCGACGGAGCATGCGCAGTACGTTCGGCGCGGGAACGTGCCTAATTTAAATGGTGCCCGCCCCATTTGAATTAGGCGGGCTTGCGCCGAGTGGATTTACGTTACACCGCCGCAAGTTTACAGGTAAGAGCTTTGTGAATCAGGCACTTACGCTGTAAACCTGCGGCGGTGTAACGTAAATCAGATACGTTACGCTGCCGTGGAGCAACGTAATTCTTTCTGAATCTGGCCCATTATTCTTTGTTAGGAGAACCTTCACAATAACACATATTTAATAAATATTATTGCAAACCTGCCCCTTTAAAACTTTCTCTTTTAGCAGAAATAAAATGTTTACTGAAAACATTTGCCAAAATCATATATTTAGACCTCACTTGTGTGGTGTTTAATTCCTGCTATTTGCATGAATATATCATTAGAAATGATATTTCTTATAAACATGTTCTTACAAGTTGTGCCCTTTGATGTATTAACATGACAGGGTTTTATGTTCTTCTCTAGCAGTTTACCGTAAACAGATGAAAAAAGCTTGTAATATTTGTTGTTTTTACTGCATTACATCAATACCAATGACAATATATCCACAGACTGCTCTCAGAGAGAAAAAGCATTCTGGTGATGGAGTTTCCTAAATATTTCGCTTTCACTGGGCTGATTTACAAAAACTGTAAAGAATGGTACAGCTGACTATAGCAGTTACCTGTAAAGATCAAGGTCTATTTCAGTTGCTGTTATTTACCTTTATGGAATGCTGCTGAACAGAAAGCTAATTATTATTATTATTATTTTTTTTTGCAATGAATATATTTTGTTAGGATGGTTTTGTCATCTATTCTTTGGAATAGATAATAAACATGGTGGTGGTTTCACATTGTGGGTAGATATGATTAAAGATAACCCTGTTTATGTAAGTCTAGGTAAAGCGAACTTTCATTTCCATATTAGCACAGAGAAAACAGATGGTTTATATCAAGGTACAAGTAAACAACGGCATAAATGATAAAAAATTCAAAAGTAAATGCATTTTTATTATTATATTTTTATACACGTTGTAAGGGGTTAGCTCAGTAGCGGGGTGTGTGACCCCTTGGATGGGTTCACCACACACTGAATTTATACAGACAGGCAGTCGAAGACGGTTAAAAACAAAGATTTTGGTTTATTCTTTCATCTTGCTGGAAACAAGTGCAAGCATCCAAACAGCATAAACAAAAGCAAACATAAAATAAACCCTGGCCACTTTGGGCGTCTACCTTCCACACAGGAACCTATCTATCAGCCTAGTGCTGGGCAGACAGTGCTGGTCATACAGCAGAAAAACAATAGTCTTTTGATTTTTATAAAACAGAAAAATCAATCCTCTCCTCACCTCCTCAGAAGACTTTCTGGCACTGCTCTCCTTACTCACAAAGACTCAGGATGCAGCAAATTAGTGGTAATCCTCTGGACTACTTATATAGGCCTTAATTGCCTCATTCTGAACAGCTGAAGTCTTCCAACGGCCTTTAACCTTTTCTGGCTATGTTTGCAGCCGACACCTAATAACAATTGGTGTATTGTCTAAACAAGGCAGAAATGTATGTCCCGTCTGTGACAACACCCACAGATTTACCTGACTTCCTGTCACAACGTTTATGATTTACATTTTTATTGTGTCTTCGCTGCAATAAAATATAACAAAAATGTAACAAAATGCACACAATTATTGGACAATCCCAAAATCTTAGGTTTGGAAACTTTTACAATACCTGACAGAATTTGTTTTACGTACATGCATAATTAATTCTTTTTTTCTTTCTATCTTTAGAAAAATGTTGCATCATAAAAGCTTGCTAGAATTAGGTTCTTTAAGCCCTATTGATGTCAAATAATAGCCGAAAATTCTACCTTCCCCGGTTCCTAATCTCCTCCCTTATCAACACACTGATGGAAATTTTAAATAAAACCTTTGTTTTCAATTACAAACCTTATTTTTGAACAAGTGATGTCATCATGAGATTCTCTAAGCAATACAGGCAGACCATCGCTATTAGGAGCAGCTAGCCAGATGCTGTATATAACTTCATGAAAATATCAAAGCACTCACCCCTAATGCAAGCATTGGTCTACCTACTGGAAGAAGTTACGCAAAAATTAAAATGCCTTAATGGGTGTTTGTCAGTCTGGAATAGTGGGCATTCATAGGCAGGCCCTGAGTAATATATACATGTGGTGTTGAGCCTTCAGGATTGAAAAAACTGTCATACACAGTAGTGGTATAATGAACCCATAATTTAAAGTGATTGTAAACGATCACCTTGTAAAACATGGGTGCTCAACTTGTGGCCGTCCAGCTGTTAGTAAACATTGGGGTTGATTTATTAAAAGGTAAATAGACTGTGCATTTTGCAAAGCACAGTTACACTCTGCAAGTACAGTTGTTCTAGAATATAGTAAATGAGGGAAAGCTTAATTTTGCAAAGAAAAAAAAACATAATTTTTGCTTGCACATGATTGGATGATGGAAGTCAGCAGAGCTTCTGCTCATTTACTAAGCTCTGGAGCAACTCCACTTGCAGAGTGCAACTGCACTTAGCAAAGAGCACAGTCTATTTTCCTGAGTAAATCAACCCCAGTGTTTACTAACAGTCAAACACCTTTTTATACTAAGACTGGCCAAACACTTTTTTCCCCCTTTTTTTACATTATTATTATTTTGCCTATAGATTACATAGAAAATAATTATATAATGTACCTTGCACACACCTAATTCTACAGAAGACTACATTTTCAGTTCCAACTAAAAGTATTTCAAAATGACCCATTCAATGGAATAAAGAATGCAGTGGCATTTTTTAATATCAGATGGCATGAAGGTTAATTGATAAATTCAATTTTTGTGTTTACGCATGGGAATAATGTAATTAAAATATCCAGGTGGAAAGGTCTTCCAATTAAGCCAAAGACACAAAGTACATTTTTCAGTGCATCTATGTGCGCATAACTCAGGGGTGAGCAAAGGGGAGTGTGCTGGAATTTACTTCTAAGAAATTGATAAATAAAACAAAACATCTACTCAACATGCTCAATCACAAAAAAAGAAAATTTAGTAATTAAATGCTATAAGCTGCTAGAATAATAGTAATTTAAATAGTATAAGCAAATAAAAAGTATACTTAACTCTCTACATGTTTGCATGAGCATATCATCAATATTTCTATTATAGTGTGTACAACTCATGTTTGTGCATTTTTTCCTTGAGCATCTCCACCACAGCTCTTACCTTTTGAACCACTTCCTCCTCCCTTTCAAATTTTAAGCTCCATGAGCACCATCATCCTAATCCTTTGGTATTGAACTGTATTGTAAATGTACCGCCTCTCTTTATAATGTTAATAATAGTGCAAATAGTTGGCACTATATTCATTTTATATTAATAATACAAATAATAACAATACATACAAAGTTGGTGAATGGCCACAAGATCTGCAATTCTTTTCAGCCAGTCTTGTAATCTAGATATCTTGCTAAACAGCATAGCCAGCTCCCCAACCTTCAATGACCAACCTTTAGCCTACTGATTGGACAATAATGGAGAAGCTGCACATTGCTGAGGTCCCATCTGCACTCATTCTTATTGTAGGCATGCTTGTTCACATAAATAGACTGACACCATAGTGCAAAGCAATACAGTAATGATCCTGATTGGATTAGAAGTCTAACTCTTCTTTTCCTAATCTAGAGCTTGAGGATTACAGTAAAATACAGATATTCCTCGTTTAACGACTTACCAGTTTACTGACCGTTTGGACTTACGTCTAGCTCTTAACACCCGAACGACACGCTTTACATCATTGTATTGTACAGAACAGAATGCATTTATGCAAATTAAAACAACGGTATTGAGCCAGAGTTTTATGTTTAGACCTTTTTCCACAATACAGTACAATACAGTAGTTAAGAATGCTTTAAAAATGTATTACTTGTTGCTCCTCGTTTAACGACAAATTCGTCCTACGACCTGGTCATAGGTACAGAACCTAAGTTAGGAGAGTCTGTAATACAAAGAGACTTATGTACTTAAACAAGCTATATTTAAAAAAAAGTATATATTTTTTTTTTAAATTAATTATAACTGGGTTTAATAGTGTCATTTACATCTCCCTGTTCAACTGCAAGAGAAGCAGACATTTCAAATGCTGCCTTCAGAATGTAATATAAATTAGCAGAGTTTATTTATTATTGCATATAGCTGAAGACACAAAAAGCATGAGACTACTGAACAGAGTTGGGCAAACAGTTTGGCCCGAGCATGAGTTTGGGGCAAACATTGGGTGTTTACATCATTCGGGGAAGACCTGAATTTGCAGGTGTTCGGCAGGTGTTCGTCCACCTTTTTTGCCCAATCAGGGCCCAGTAAAAGCTGGTTGTTAAGGATGCCTGGCACGGCATCCTTAAAGTGGATGTAAACCTGATTCATGAAATTTGACCTAAGTACTTACTGTATATCTGCAGTGTTTTCTTATCTATATCCAAAGCCCTAAGTCCCATGTCTTTCTGCTGCTCCATTCTTCTGTTATCAGCCTGATAACTTCTGACACGTTCTCTGCCAACCGAGATAAAACCAGCCTGAAATTTGTGTCGTGGGAGGTTTATATAAATAGATTAGCAGAGAGCTTGTCTTGTCACAGCCAGCTCGGCACATTCCTTCCTTTATTTGCCTATGTGGAGTGGAGGTGGGTGCCTTTCTTCCAATCAGCTGTCTTGGCTTTATACCAAGAATCCACTACCAGTGCTGAACAGGAAGAGAAAATTTCTAACACGATCAGCACTTTCTAAAGAATATAGCAAGCTGAAGACAACAGATATACATGTAAAACTTATGTAGGGAGATTTGTTTCATCCCTGTGTATCATCTGAAGCTGTTTACATCACTGGGTATATGTGAGGGATTTTGTTCAGATTAACCTATTTTTTATGACTTCTGTATATTGTATATTCTATGACCACAATTGTTGTTTATTGCTCAGTTTCCATGTGTCCATACATGCCCCTATTGATCCATTTTAATTACTTATTGCCATGTATTATTATATCAATACATTTTTATATGAATGTAACATTGTTTACTCATGTGCTCATGTACATATTGCCTGCTTCTACTGTAACTACCTAGTATTCAATACATGTATACAACACTAAATGTTTTAATTATTTTTATCCCCATCCAGCCCACTGTTTAATTTAAAGTCCCAACTCCCTTTGCTTCTCTCTCGAATATGGGATGGAGATGCATCTTTTGATGCAATCTCATTTAAAGTCCCGAAACACCAATCGGCGTCCCCTCCTCTTTTCTACATTCACTTTAACAACCGATAAGTCATCAGCTATCAATGAGCTTCCCTGCTGACAGCTGAATAATTAAAAAACACATTTGCAGATAAAAAGAATAGTAAAAAAAAAATGAGTTGGGGACCCCACGCTGTTTTTTTCTTTCTTTTTTTTTAAATAGCCGGGTGTTGGCAATTGCAACCATGAGTCAATTCAAATATGATTTGACTCATTTTTTTTTCTTTAGAAATTTAATTTTTGCTGCAGAGTGTTTTATGCATGCTACAGATGTGCCACTTTACAGACAGACTAAGGCTAACCCCACAGGCACTATGTTTAACCACGCTATCTTTAACCACGCTGATAGACGTTGGCAAAGTGGAACATTCCCGTAAAACGACATATGGGTACGTCGTCCCCATTAAGAGCCACTGGAGGCACACATGCCTGCTGCACGGTGGGGGACACGATGGCATGGGCATGAGAGCCAGAACAGGGATTTGTGTGTGTGTGTAACAAATCCCTTTTCTGTCAGGGGAGCGGAGACAGATTGTTTGTTCCTAGTAAGTAGGAACATCGATATGTCTCCCCCCAGTCAGTCCCACCCCCCCCCCATATCGCAAAAAATGGCCTGGTCGTTAAGCAGGAAAATCTTCTGGTCTGTAAGTGGTTAAAGGAATTTTTCATTTTTATTGTTGCACTTTTTCATTAAAACCACTGCTCTTTTAAAAACAATAGTTTTTTTTTTACATTTTGCATTGATACATGTCCCCCAGGGCAGTACCCAGACCCATATACCCCTTTTATGGCCAATTACTTGCTTATAAGCCTTCAAAGTCGTCACTTTTGACTTTTCCTTTTTATCTCCCATAGACTTCAATGGGGTTCGCCATTCAGGTCAGAACTTTTCCCGTTTTGGATTTCTGCTGCGAACCGAACAGGCCCATGTCTACGTTTGGCCCATGTCTACTGCTTTATAAGAACACTAGTTTTGTGACAATTTCAATACCACTTTATTGTTGGACCCTTAGGCCCCATACACACGAGAGGATTTATCCGCAGATACGGTCCAGCGGACCGTATCCGCGGATAAATCCTCTCGAGGATTTCAGAAGATTTCTATGCGATGGCGTGTACACACCATCGCATTGAAATCCGCGCTGAAATCCTCTGGCGATGACGTGTCGCGCCGTCGCCGCTATTATGACGCGGCGACGGGCGCGACGCTGTCATATAAGGAATTCCACGCATGCGTCAAATCATTACGACACGTGCGGGGAATCCCTTTGGACGGATGGATCCGGTAAGTCTGTACAGACGAGCGGATCCATCCGTTGGAATGGATTCCAGCAGATGGATTTGTTGTGCATGTCAGCAAATATCCGATCTGCTGGAATCCATCCCAGAGGAGATTTCTCCGCGGAAACAGATCCGCTGGCGTGTACACACCATAGGATCTATCCGCAGAAACCCATTTGCTGGGATTTATCTGCGGATGGATTCTATCGTGTGTATGGGGCCTTAGATGTGAAAACATTACAATGCAATGTGCTCTGAGTAGTTAGAAGTTACAGTAGTGCAATAGTTTTAGTAATCATTTAAAGACCAACATGTACTGAAATATTGAATATGCATTGTTTCCTGTAAAAGTATAATAGTGAAATATGAATGACTGCAAGTCATCAATATTTTCCAGCCTAGGTCCTAATCACTCTAGGGCACAATGATAATCACTGGTCGATTGGGAACAACAAACACCAAAAATCAGACATGCAGAACATGTTCTGCTATCTAAAAAATGTGTAATGCACATATTCCTGTGATGGACTCAATTCTTTAGTGGTGTATAGATGCATAACATAAGAAAAGTGATAAAACTTTTCTTTATCTGCAGTTTTGCGTCATACTTTCCCCTTCCCCACCGTTTACTGATTACATTAGATATTGGTATATATCTGCCACTAACTGTTTTATTCTTTGAAATACTGTATTTGTTGTGGAAAATGATGTTCCTTATCTGAGTAAACATATTTCTTATTCACAACTCTGTATTACTGAGTGAAGCTGCTTTGATACAAACTAGGAGTGAATCTTTGCATATATTATGATTTTGCAAGATGCTTGTCTTATAGCAACCTATGAAACTCTTCAAACCTATGATGTGAGTTAATTAAAAGAGTATTGTAGATTCTGCACCTGTTAGAGAACAGACTGAAATTGTGAATGTAGCACTAAACTCATGGATTTGAAATAGCTTTGAGTTTTTTTATTTTCCTATAACAAGAAATGTCAGGGAAAACAATTCATCCCATTAAAATTTGACTGCGGCAAAGAACAATGCACTGGTTTAATCTATGAAGACTTAGCTTAAATAACGTAAGAGGGTGAAACACATATGCAGGAGCTGTTTTACCTTCCAAAGGATATGTAAAGTAATTCACATATTCTTGAGATTAACCCCCCCTGATGTGTCACAGGGCTGCATGGCATAGAAAGTATGGTATTATGTTTCATAATTAAGTCTCCATTCAGCTCATAGTCTCATATACGGCCTTGGGTTAAGAGAGACGTGAGGCTTGGCACATTGAACACTGTTTATTTAGTTATTTTTTGTAGTTTTTATTATATTTACTGGAGCGCTCACCATTTCGTGATATTATAAATGGATACTAAAGGTGGACTGCCCATATGGGACTTGAGTCGAAATGGAAATAAGGAGAAACTCCTTTAATTCCTGAGCGGGTGCCATGCTGAGAAGGATGACTTAACTGTGAATACACAGAAGATAGGGAAACACTCAGCTCCAGATCTTAATTTTAACACAAGATTATATATGCGTCGCTATTCAACTTTTCAATTTATTTCAGTGCAGAAAGCATGCTGTAAGCATTGCCAATGGTTATTACATCAGTTGAACTGAATGGTCAATAAAATGCATAACGAAATGCTTATTTTACTGCTGTGCCAAGTATGCATTGAAGACTCTAGAGCTGGGTTTGACTTTAAAGATGCAGAAAGGAGCAGAATTTCTGTATAATTGTCTGTATGTTTACCTCTATGCAATAAGCAGAAATCTGAATATCTCCAACTGTGTGCTTTGTTGAACAAAAAATAAATAAAGAAACAGACTTGTTTTGTTGGTTAATAGTTTTAATATCATTAATTGAGTGTCAGTTGTCTCAAAGGAAATGTAATCTTCAAGGGCTTGTTCGCATGTGTGGTAGACCTTGCTGTCCTTCTGAAAATCCATCCATCGCAGGTTGATTGATAGGTGGGTGGAAGGCAATATACTGCCACCTCACCACCTGTTTTAACCCAAAAAAGCAACTGTGTGTGTTGCACATAGTTTCAGGGTGGTTTCACCATGGTCCCACTAACCTCAATGTGCTGCAGTTTGCAGTGGTATTGCCCACTGAATATGGTGGGGAGTTATATTTTTGCCATGGGTATAGCCCTGAATGGCTTCATGTCCTTGTCCTTTCGAGTAGGGTTGTAAAACGGAGGCTCAACCAACTGCTTGTTTAATTTTAAACAGCAAACCAAAAAAAAAAAAAAGCTGAAACCATTTAGACGTGGCCAGAAGAAAGAATAATTTAAAACTTCAAAATGATTTGACTGTGATCCATTGGTTCTGCTGTAGAACTTAGAACAATAACCATGAATAATTTTAATGTGCTGTATATACACATATATCACTGATCAATAGATTTCAAAGAGGCACTCTCCTTCAGTGTTTAAAAGCTAATTAATAGCAGGTTGTTGTGGTTGATGAGCTGGCATCATGAGACAGCTGATATCAATCAAGGCATTGGAAAGATGGTACTCTTATTTATCACACTTGTCATGTTACAGATTTTCGAGGACAGTATTTGTTTTCAGGCAGACCAGCCTTGTATCAGCTGCATAACATATTCTGTCGCATCTGAGAAATCATTTGACAACCTAGAAATTGGCAGTCAGAGATATTAGAAGATAATCGTATAAAGGTGACCTCTTATGTTTGTCCACTGTGGTACAAGCAATATGCTTGTATTTGATTAAAAAGTTATAAAGGTGACCCGTGTCTTTAGAAAAAGATTCTGAAGCAAGCTTTACGGCTGCTCCATTGTCTAGCAGTGGATGGAGAGGGCCTGGATGTTTTGCCTGTCAGGAGTGTCTGGATCACAAAACCTGCTGCAGGTATAAAAGAATGAAAGAGTTATGCCACGTACACATGATCGGAATTTCCGATGAAAAAAGTCTGATGGACTTTTTTCATCGGAAATTCCGATCGTGTGTGGGCCCCATCGGAGTTTTTCCGTCGGTGTTTAGAAATAGAACATGAACTTCATTTTTCTCGGCTCTTAGTAGTGTTTTACGTCACCGCATTTTGGACTGTCGGAATTTGGTGTGTATGCAAGACAGCTTGAACGGAATTCCGACAAAAAATTCCATCGGATTTTAGGCCATCGGAAATTCCAATTGTGTGTACGGGGCTAAGACCATTCTTAAATATGTGTAGCGCCTGGTTACTTTCCAGAACCGGTGCTAGGTAACATTTAGAGGGGTCAGAGAGTTAGGTAACTCTGACCATGTTAATTTGTTTAAATGTAGGCCTCTGTCTCAGCTTTGGCTGTGCTGTGGGCTCATTCTGTCATTTCTGGGGTGCTGATCACACTCAGGTCAGCAGGTGGCAGCAGTGGAGTCAAGGATTGGGTGCTCCTACACAGCAGCCTATCAGGAGGAGTTTGCCTCAATGTGCATGCTGGGGGAGGGTATTTATGGGACAGACGCCATTCTCCTGGGTTGTTTTCCTCGTGTGGCGCCCACCTTCAGGGTAGTCACTACACGCCGCCCCGGCAAATGGCCTTCTGGGCCGGGGTGCACGTGCAACGCAGGGATCCTGGCTTCGGGACCATGTTGGCCCGGAGCAATTGATCCGCCGCTTGGGGACCCAGTAGTTGACTGGGTCCCACCTAAGGAGGTCCTGGGCCGTCCATCCTGTAGGAGGAGGCTGTAAGGTGGAGAGTCTGCCTGAGGAGTACCAAGAGAGGCTGGTGTTCCAATAGGGGCCTGACCATCCATCGGGGACCCAGACACTGAGAGGCTGGATGTTGGCCACCTGTCAGTCGGTACCCTAATTTGAAACTACCCGAAGGAGATCCAGGTGTCAAGTCTGCTAAGGAGGATTATCTCTGCTGTTTCAACCATAGGGGAGGGTCTGTGTCAAAGACTTTTCCCCCAAGTTCGAGTGACATTCTGGCTGCCAGGCTGGTAAGAAAGGCCTGGCCAGGTGCACTATACCCAATCAGGCTGGATCCTGAAAAATAAAGTATTGTTGGAAGCAGGACTGTTTCCCTATTGCTCACACCTGAATCTGCTATCTCCACTTTCGCTAACCCACTATTCTTCACCAAGTTTTATTGTTTTTACCCGGCTGGGTAATAAAAAGCACAGAAAAGATACCTGTCGCATGGACATTCCTTAACTGCAACTTTCACTAAATACCCCTAGATGGCAGAGGAACATGAGGTAACATGCCACCCGAAAACAAACCAGCAGCTCCTTCGGGGGTAGTGCTACATATGAATTTAAAAAAAATTGATATAATCACAAGCTTTACGGATTAACATGATATCACGTTACTGCAACTTTTATGTAACATAGGGGAATGGTAAAGTACAAAGTGAACATATGCATTTTACCCTAGGACAGTCTGATTCCACTTTCAATGCAAGATTGCAGCTCACACAGTAGGATAAAAAGTTTGTGTAAACCGCTAGTGTAACATTAAGATAATATTAAGTCAGGTTGACAAAGGCACAAATTAACATGATGGTGATCTATTCACAGGTTTGAATTGCAAGAAATTACATTGCATTTACTTCCAGATCACCCAACAACATTTTTGGGACATGGTGATTTATCTAGGTAGGGAATAATATAGATCATTCAAGGTACGGTAAACAGTACCGTTTATGTTGAATAATGTGTCAGCAATAACAGCTTCGTCCAATAATTCAATATATAGTAATCCAGAAGAGAGGGCTGCAGCAGCTCTTGGGAGTGGGGAAGATGGTAAATATTTTACAATGCCATTTTGAGGAAGTTTAAAGGAAAACTTCAGAAGGCTCTCAAAGTGTGCTGGTATCCTGGTTCTCCTGTTGCTCTGGGGAGACTGGGACCATGGAAAACAGGCGTAATGAGAGGAAGAATTCGGGAACATCCATTCTTTAACCTTTCCTGTGACTAATGATCCTGGAAGCGACGTGAATTATGTCACTTCCAAGGTCACAGCTGTCATTCCTCGGCTAGTGTGGGCATTATATAGCTGCATTTGGAGAACAGAAGACACATTCGGGTGTAAAAGACTCCCAATACCTGTCACCTGCCCATGCTATCCCATAGGGGACATGTTAGCTCCCTTGTAATAGCATAAAGTTAAAAAAGTAAAAGATAATTTTTTGGGTACCATAGTTTTTTTTCATGATTTCACAGGCATGTTTTTAGGCTTGACATGTTTGAGATCTATTTCCTGGACGCAACCCCATCTTTTATACTGTACCAAAAAGTATAAGATTGTGTTTGTTTGCACTAAATTTTATCTTAGTGTATTTTTCCCCGAAAATATGCATTTGATTAATAGCTGCACAAGTAAACATTTGCAGCTACCGCCATTTTACCCTCCAGGCATGGGCGTCAGCTGAATTTTTTTCCAGGGGGGGCGCTTCGGCAGCGGCGATACAGTTGCATTTAACCCTGTTTTCGACCGCTACCTGGGGTTTAAACCCCCCCTCCCTCTAGCGACTGAATAGGATGGATGGTGTCAGTAGGGCAGTGTTAGAAGGGCAGTGGATGGTGTCAGTAGTTTTTTTTTTTTTTTTACAAATGTATTTATTTTTACATTTTTTACCAGTCTTGTTGGGGGGCTTTGGTGAAATATCAGGGGACTAAACAGACCCCTGATAGCTCACTTTTGAAAAAGAGAAAGGGACTGAGTGTGAATTCTCCAGTTCCTTTCTCTGAAGCATAATAAACATAGTAAATTGGAACAAATATACTCTGTGTGTACCAAACTTTTCCTGATTCCCTCAATCTCTGTGACTGGTCCCCTGCAGCTTCTGTGAAAGTTGTGACAGGCTGTGGTAGCACTCCATCATCCTCATTGTACCATACAGAGTTAATGTTCCTGTATGGTATGCAATGATGCTGAGGCTTTGGGTGGAGGAGGAGAGCAATGCAGCTGACTGGAACATGGAAGTAAAAGTGGTAATTTTCCCCCAGCATTGCAAGGGTGGGCTTTTCCCTTTCCTGGAGGGGGGCTGTATTCTGTATGTTTCTTTATACTCATGACAATGTCAGGAATATACTGGGACTTTTCAGGTTCTACATAGCAAGTATTCCACATTATCAATGTAGCGCCTGTGTACTTTTTAGTACAGGTGATGTCAAATTTAGTGGGATGAGAGAGTTATTTGCTCTCATCCATGTTGATTTGTTTAAATTCGGCTGTTGCCAGCCCTGAACTGTCCTGTGGGTCATTCTGTACTCCAGAGATGTAGTTTCATCTCTGAATGGCAGGTGGCGCCAGAGGGGTCCAGGCGGAGGCGCCCATTCTCCAGCAGCCAATCAGAGGAGTGTTTCCCTCGCGGGGCATGCTGGGAGAGGGTATTTCTGTGGCAGACGCAATTTTTTCAGGGTTCTTCACAGGTTCCTGGTTCCAGGTGCGGCACCCACCTTTAGGGTGTGTGCACATCACAGGCCCCGGCGATATGGCCTACCAGGCCGAGGGCGCACGTGCTACGCGGAGTTCCTGATGCTGCAAAGGGGCCCCAGTGACTTACTGGATCCCCCATCTCTTATTAAGCAGATCCCAAGCGAGTTGTGCTGTTCGGTGGGGAGTTGGTCTGAGGTGAACTCTGAGGCAGGTGATCCAATAGGGCTCAGACGAACCATCGGGGATCTGGGCGACCGGAAACTGACAGGTTGTATGCTGCAAACTGTTAGTCGGTGGCCCCAAGCTAGCAAGTCTACCTGAGGGAGATTCAGGCAAATTATTGACTGAGAGGATTCGCTCTACTATCTATGTTCCTGAGTACTGGGCCGGTGGCAGAGGCGCTTTACTAATCTCAATTCTATTAGAGCCAAGTTGGTGGCAGAGACTTGTTCCTTCTCAGTGGTTCCGAGTGACACCCTGGCTGCCAGGCCTGTGAGAGGGACCTGTCCAGGGGCACTATACCCACTTCAGTTTTTAAGTGTTTGTAAACATAAGAAAAAGCCATACATGCAATGCAGTGCAGCTTTTTATGAGTTGGGAGGTATTCTTGAGTGATGAGAGCGTATTATTGCATATAAATAGAACTATATGGAAATGCATCAGACATATCCAGAACACATGGAAATGTGTTTGTGATTTGTTTGACAATTGCATTCTAATACATTAAAATAAATTCCGGGAGCCAAACTGCGCTTTCTAATTTTAAACTTGTGTGACTAACCTGCATAGGGAATGCATTTAACATTAGGTAGATATACAACACTAGCTAATGCAGTTATGTATTAATTTAAAATATGTTTAAAATCAAGATAAAGTCAACACTAGAAGCTAATTAGTATCCTCTATAATTTATATGTACTCATATGAAGAGAGAACAGTGTACTGCTGCCCTTCATTGTCCAATCAAAGGATAGAATGTATTTTTTTAATCAAGAGTTCTTATCCAAGGTATACTGCTGCTCCTTCATTATCCAATCAGTAAGATAGAAGTATATCCTTTAGCAAGATTTCTTAACCAAGCTGTATATTTCTTCCTTGTGCTATAAGGAGGGTAGGGTGTATTTTTTTTATTAAGAGTTCTTATCCAAGCTATACTGCTGCTCTACCTACCATCATGCAATCAGAAAGACAGAGATACACGATATTACCAAAAGTATTGGGACACCTGCCTTTAATGGAATCCCAGTCTTCGTCCGTAGGGTTCAATATTAAGTTGGCCCAACCTTTGCAGCTTCAACTCTTCTAGGAAGGCTTTAGACAAGGTTTAGGAGTGTGTCTATGGGAATGTTTGACCTTTCTTTCAGAAGCATATTTGTGAGGTCAGGCACTGATGTAGATGAGAAGGCCTTGCTCACAGTCTCCAAGGATCCCTCCCTGAGTTTTAAATTAGCTTGGGAGAAAACCCTAACCCAGTCTGGAACTGATGAAGACCCTCATCAACCAGTATGCACTGGATATGGTGTCACTTGACAGTGAGATTGACCGTCTAAATGTTCAATATCAACATCTTATGGACGCAACGTCCTTCCCTAAAAAGTGGAAGGAGGTTAGAGGACGTCTAGAGGTAATGAACAAAGAGATCATTATTAAAAAACAAGCCAAATTTGTCAAAGACAAATTGGCCTTCTCTGAAGGCTACGCTTATAAGTGGATGGACCGATCCTCAGGTCGTAGAGGACCCCCAAGGGGCCAATCACTTTCTAGACCAGTACCTGAGTATTCAGAGTCTGATTCATCTGTTTCTTCATCTCGATCTCTCAGTGCAGGTCCTCGACTTACAAATCCACCTACAACTAACGCAACCCGCAAATTAACATGTCGACCTGAAGGAACCCCCCCAACTGCTTCCAGGAAGGGTAAAAAAACATCTACAACCTTCACCTGAGACTAATCAAACCTCGGTGACAGCCACCCCAGCCACAACTTTACACCATCTAATTCCAAAAGCATTGGGATCTTCATTGATGAACCCCAAAAAAGCACTCCATGATCTTGATTTTTTAGACCTGACATCCCCCGCACTCACAAATAACAACTCAAGATAGACACTTTCACACGCAAGGTGCCCCTCACGCCACTACCGAATCAACCTCTGTCTCAGCCAATTTAAACATTATTAATTTAACCACTTCTACACTATCGACTGATGAACTATCAGTCTTGCAACTAGGTCTGGGTTTTTGCCCGACCGATCCCATACAGGTTACTGAGATCATCAAGGACTTATACTTGTTCGCCCGCAACCTTACATTCAAATACATCTTTGACAAGGACTGTCACAATATCACCCTAGAACGTGAATTAAGTGAACGTACAAAAGATTTTTCTATGGACAAATGCCATGCACTGAGGGACTTGATGTTGCTATATGATGAGGGGTGCACCGATGACCCCCTGGTGCCTCCTGCTCTGGATGCGTCCGGGGTCACCGCTGCACTCCCCACCGGGACATTGGGGAGATCTCCCCTTGGACCTGTTAAACCCAAAAGTTTTTTTGATGTAACCCTCCATAAAGAACTTTGGTGACTTTGGCAACTTTGGTGACTTTGGCAACTTTGGTGACTTTGGTGACTTTGGCAACTTGAGTGCCTTTTAGAACGAAAAATAAAGTTGATAATGTAAAACTTGTTTGTTAAAGTGGACCCATCGTTAAAATATCTTTCTACAAGTGAACTAAAGTGGTTGTAAACCCTTACATACAGTATACCCAGTCAAGTGACTAACCTCAGGAGATACGCAGAGATTAAACAAATCCTTCTACATAAGTTTTACCTGTTTATCTGCAGTCTTCTCTTTTCTACAGCGGTTCAAAGTCCAGAATTTATAAAAACTTGTCTTACCTTTCAGAAAATAGGGGGCGAAGAGCTGAAGTTACACACTGCAGAGCTCAGTGAGGGGAGCTCTGAGAGCTGATTGGAAGGAAGCGACCCACCCCCCTTCACACAGGAACAGATTTGAGGCTGTCAATCACAGGCAGTGTGCTGGTAGCAACCCGGACTACGCAATCCTCGAGGCTGGAATTTTCATTGGAAGCGATAGAAAGAATTGCCTCACATCTGATATTGGAGGATACTAACAGGGTGAGAACGGAGAGTCTGGAGATATCCTGGTCTGCTGGATCAAATTGGAAGAATTATCCTGACCTAGGCTGCACATTTACCCTATATGTGAGATACCCCTGCAGGGGTTGGAAGAGCTGGTGAGTGGGGACCCAGAAGGTGGCGCACGAAAAAGTCACCTTAATTTTGTTGCAGTCACAAGCACTGGTCACTTTGGATTTTTTTCTAAAGACTTTTCCTTTAAAAACTTTTGCTCCTTTATTATTACCTCACAAATATTTTGGACTGTTCACTTTTTAGCTTATGCATCACTGTATTGCACTTTAATAGCATTCTAATTTATGGATTTTGTTCACTAATTATCCCTACACAAAACTAAGGGATTAACATAGGAGTGTCAGTGCCCACATTGTGGATATTTATCAATTACCTGTCATGAATATAGCACCTTATTACGTATTGTTTATATATCAATTTTATATTTTTTGGTACGGTATAGAATAATGTAGTGATGTTGTTTTAGAAGCTCACTGACAAATTCACTTTACACTACCGGTACAATATCCTATGAAGAGCAATTTGTGGGTATAACCCTTCAGGGTATAGGTAGCGCCACACGCCCCATTTTCTTTACAGTATTTGATAACATCATATTTTTTTGTGCTATAAACAAAAATAGAGTGCCAACTTTGAAAAAAAGCTATATTTTTTACTTTTTGCTATAATAAATATCCCCCAAAAATATACAAAAAAAATGTTTTTTTCTCAGTTTAGGGCGATACGTATTCGTCTACATATTTTTGGTAAAAAAAATCGCAATAAGCGTTTATTGATTGGCGACGATCTGCAATTTTTATTGTGACTGCGATATTATGGTGGACACATCGGACCCTTTTGATACTATTTTGGGACCATTCACATTTATACAGCGATCAGTGCTATAAAAATGCACTGATTACTGTATAAATGTGACTGGCATGGTCACGGAGCTTGCAGCATTTTAAAGGGACATACCTTTACGCCCATTTGCCTGTCCATGCCATTCTGCCGACGTAAAAGTGCGTGCGCTGGTCGGCAAGTGGTTAAAGTGTTCTGGGAATACTTTGTCATTAACGATATGTTAATTTGTATTGAAAAGTTTATATATTATAACAATATTTTATAATCGGTTTAAAAAAGGAAAGAATTTAAAAACTCATAAAAAAAACTCATAAACGATTGCTTACAAAGTGACTAAGAGATGTGAGGCCCTCTTTGGTCTACATAAATGACAAATCTGGCAAATAGAACTCTCCATAATCTTGGAAACCCCCCTTTATGTCCTAAAAGTCCAATAGTATACTTTTGTTAGGGTATTAAAATCTATTAACAAAATATATCCAAAATGAGGTTGCTGGCTCTTTAATTGAACGCTTTGCTTATAGACTCATTTTCTCCATGAACTTGCTCTTTTTGAAAACAAAACTTTTAACACTGAACAGTTTTGATGTGGGTTGAAAACAGCAGTGCTGCATTGGGCTGCTTATTTTATTTTAGTATTCCATACGTGACTGCAAAGTTACAACATGTTTAGTGACAAGTCATCTTGTTGGCTAGAGGACACGTTTCAAAACTGTAGCAGTTGGCAACTTAATAAACTCACTGCCAACTCAACCGGACAGCCAAGCAATTTTCTGGAGCTTGTTAGTAAGTGGGAAAGGAAAACACTGATTTCTTTTTTCTTTATTTTTATTCTGTTTATGAGTCAGACACATTTGCAACATTTTCCATGCTTTTTTAATGGGAAATCAAACATGGGTAAGAACAATCTTCAATAAAATAGCTTCAAAATGACTATGAATACAATGAGAGTTATGAAATCCTTTGTGCATGTCATGCCAAAGTCATTAGCCATCATGGTCAGTGCAATGTATGCTTTGCAAATCTATGCCAATTATATATTTTGAGATATTCCTTTGATATTAATCTACAAGTTTACCCTCCTCTCAGGGGCGGACTGACAACTCATGGGCCCCCGGACAAAAGGAGATTATGGGGCCCCCGGGCAATAGGAGATTATGGGGCTCCCGGGCAATGGGGGATTATGGGGCTCCCGGGCAATAGGAGATTATGGGGCCCCCAGGCAATAGATTATGGGGCCACACAGTATATACACACACAGGGCTGGATTCAGATACAATGATGTATCTATCTGCCCTGCGTAACATATCTCAGATACGTTACGCCGCCGTAATTTAGGGCGCAAGTTCTGTATTCAGAAACAACTTGCGCCCTTAGTTTCGGCGGCGTAACGTATCTGTGTCGGCGTAAGCCTGCCTAATTCAAATGTGGATGATGTGGGCGTGTTTTATGTATATTAACTGTGACCCCGCGCATGCGCCGTTCCTGAAAAAATCCCAGTGCGCATGCTCGAAATTCCGCCACAAATCGTCATTGCTTTCGACGTGAGCGTAAATTACGTCACAGCCCTAATCGCGAACGACTTACGCAAACGACGTCAAATTTTCAAAACTCGACGCGGGAACGACGGCCATACTTAACATAGGATATGTCTCATATAGCAGGGGTAACTATACGCCGAAAAAAGCATAACGTAAACAACGTAAAATAATGCGCCGGCCGGATGTACGTTTCTGAATCGGCGTATCTAGCTCATTTGCATATGCCTCGCGTAAATATACAAAAGCGCCACCTAGCGGCCAGCGTAAATATGCAGCCCAAGATACGACGGTGTAAGACACTTACGCCGGTCGGATCTTAGGGAAATCTATGCGTAACTGATTCTATGAATCAGGCGCATAGATACGACCCCGCACACTCAGAGATACGACGGCGTATCTGGAGATACACCGTCGTATCTTCTCTGTGAATCTACCCCACAGTATACACACATAGGCCAGGATTCACAAAGCACTTACGCCGACGTAGAACAAGATACGCCGACGTAAGTGCAAATGTACGCCGTTGTATCTGTGCGCCGGACCCACAAACCCACAAATAGGCTTCATCCCGCTGACGTAACTTACCTACGCCGGCGTAGTGTGGGCGCATATTTAGGCTGGACGCATGTGGCGCTCCCATTGATTTTCTATTCAAATATGCAAATGAGGGAAATACGGCGATTCACGAACGTACGTGCGCCCGACGCAGACTACGCGATGTGCGCGTAAGTTGTACATCCGGCGTAAAGTTAAGCCCCATAACGGAGGTGTAACCCAGCAGCAGACATGCAAAGGTCTGCAGCAGGGAACACAAGCCGGCGTATTTTACGGAGTTTACGTTGGACGTGTGTGTGGCTGGGTGTAGGTTACATTCACGCCGTAGGCATTGATCTGGTGTAGTTTAGGCAGTTGTTTCGACGTGGTTGTGAGTAGGGTTGTCCAGATACCGATACCAGTATCGGTATCGGGACCGATACCGAGTATTTGTGCTAGTACTCGTACTCGCGCAAATACTCCCGATACCAAAATAGAATACTTTTTTTTTTTTTTTTTGGATGGCACCATTGGATGGCACTGATAGGTGGCACTGGCATTGATTGAATGGCACTCATAAATGGATGGCACTGATAGGTGGCACTGGCATTGATTGGGTGGCACTGATGAGATGCACTAATAAGCTGCCTCCCTGCACTGATGCACTAATGGGCACTGATCTGCACTGATAGGTGGCACTGGCTAGCTGCACTTTTGGGCACTGGCACCGATGAGCTGCACTGACAGTGATCACTCCTTCAATGATATGTAGTTTTCCAGTACCGTATGCTAAAAAACAGCCCCACACCATGATGTACCAGTTCTTCATAATTCTAAAGAAAATATCTTTGGTCTGTATTGTGGTTTGAAAACGGTCACATGACATTAAAAAAAAGTATCGGTATTCGGTATCGGCGACTACTTGAAAAAAAGTATCGGTACTTGTACTCGGTCCTAAAAAAGTGGTATCGGGACAACCCTAGTTGTGAGCATGCGCAGAGGGATGCGTCCACGTCCCGGTGCATGCGCACTTCATGATACGTATCTGTCTGGCGCTCGGCCCATCATTTGCATGGGGTCACGCCTCATTTGCATGGCTCACGCCCACTTCCACCTACGCCAACTTACGCCTTCGAAACCCAGCGCAGTTTTGGCAGCACTGGCTTTGTGAATTCCATGCTTGCCTCTCTGCACTGCGTCGGCGTAGCGTATATTATTTGCGCTACGGCGGCGTAATGTGCGCCCGCTCACTGTGAATCTGGGCCATAGTATACATACACACAGCATACACATACACAAACTGAAAAGGTACTGGGGAGGCGGGGCAGCTATAATCTTGGGATTTTTACAACAAAAAGATGTCAGTAAGGGACATTTCTTGAACAGATGTAAAAAAACACAGATTTTTACATTCTATCCCTAGTTTTACTGAGGCTGGCAACCCTGATGGGGCCCCCTAGTGGCATGGGGCCCTCGGGCAGTGCCCAAGTGCCCGAATGGTCAGTCCTACCCTGCCTCCTCTTCTCCCTTCTTGCAATCCCCTCTCATATCATATCTGCACAGCAATACGCACTGACTCTTATCATACTATACTCACCTAAAAGTAGAAGTTGCTCATTATATTACACTCAATACCTAAAGCTACTGAAACCCTGGTTACCTAAAAGTAGCCATACTGTGGGCTGGATAGGAGAAATCAATTGATTTCACTACCCAAGCTAAAAAAGAGATGAATGAATCTCACCTTGTCAGCTACTATATTCAAACAGCTGCAGCACCCATGGCTGTCGACTTGAACAGTGACTACAAATGACAGGATGCAGTCACTGTTGGCCCTACAGTTTTCCATCTACTTCCTTCAATTTTGTAATCAATTTTTGTGGAGCTGGGTAGTGCCGACAGAATCAACCATGACTTGAACTTCAAACAATCCAACAGTAATCATCTGAAATTCATGTTGTTTATGGCTGTTTCGGACAAGCCACCAATTGCTTTGCTTGAGTCTATCTAGCAAGATTACTTTGCAGTATAAGCAAGGAAACGCAGACCACTGCAGTGTGTAAATGTACTTTAACTATACAGAAATGCTGTACATACAAAACTATTAATATTAGGAATACAAACCAAGACTGACAGATATCTATAGCAAGATACCTAGAAAATAAGCAGAAACTATAGTCTGTAACAGTAGAAATACACTTAAAAGTTAAAAGCTCCAGTTAATGTGTTCATGATCTCCGTTGACAATGAAGCTTCTGGAGATCAGTCACCTTCTTGTTTGCTGATTACAGATTCTTCCTCCTGCTATGGTGTTAATCCATGTTGAAATCCAGGGCCGCCATCAGGGGGGTACCGGCAGTACACCTGTAAGGGGCCCGTTGGTCCCCAGGGGTCCGGACCCCCCCTGGTTCTCTGCTCCAGGGGGCCTGAAGCTGTGTAAGGGGCCCCAAAATTCCTGATGGCGGCCCTGTTGAAATCCCTTCACTATGAGACTCTTCTACTCCTTTTATTTGGGATTTAGTTTACCAGTTTGTTGACAATGGTTACTAACTCATTTAACTTAACAACCAAACTGCCAACTGTCAACAGTTCCCATTGTTACCAAGGCATTTGTTTAGGAAAAATCCTCAGACAGACCTGCTCTCTGTTGAAAAAAAAACTAGTCTGATAGCTATTCTTTTTTTTTTTTTCGATTTTAAAAGAAGTTTATTAAAGATTATCATTGTACATTTTAGTTTCTCCGGAACAATCTGGAGCAAGAAGAAATACATACAGTTTCTCCGGAACAATCTGGAGCAAGAAGAAATACATACAATTCATTTGAAATAGATAACATAGCAGAGGATAAATAGAGGCATAGATTAACCAAAAATAAATATAAATAAGAAATAGATAAATAGCACTAATACCTTGACTCTCACCCATCATTAAATAAGTTAACCTATCCAACCCTGGGTGAATCATTCTGTAATAGTGGAAAAAATAAAATCATAGCATTGAGCTATTCACTTAACATAAAAGTCTATTTCCGACACCCCTGATGGGGACACACTGTGCCGGAAAAAAAGAAAAAAAAAGAAAACATAAGCCTCAGGTGCTATTGGAGCCACGTACTGAACAGGACTGGCCAAGCATCTCCGGAAAAAACAGAAAGTTCCAGAGCCGTGCAGGTGTCCATGAGTGAAGGTATTAGCGGTGAACCCCATAGACTCAGTAAAACCCGGGAAATCCCTACTGATACAGCATACCTAGTACGGATTCTCAAGCAAAACAATGAACATCATTGCAGAATCCCTTTATCCTATGTAATTCTTCATAGTAATATTGATTGATAGCAAAACTGAGAGGTGATCCGAGAAACAAAAAGAAGCACTGAAGATAAGAGAATCAGAGGAAAAGAGCAGAATAGGAAAAGGAAGAAAGAAGAAAGATAGAAATAAGGTGATTGCCAGCTGATAAATCAGGAGTTTGTGGGTGTCATTGTGGTACCCGGAAGTAGGGAAACCCCCACATATTTGGCCCAAGGCTCCCATATAGCCTCAAATAGCTGAGATGTGTTTAGAATGGAACTAACCAGTTTCTCCTGAGTCATTACCCAAGAAATCTTCTTTTTGGCAGCCATAATGGAGACTCTCGGTTGTTTCCAAGCCCCTGCCAGGGTGGTTTTTGCGCCCAAAAGCATAAAGGTTATCAATTTTTGCATATGTTTAGAGGCTTGAGGGATCCTTGTTCCAAGTAGTGCTACTCGTGGGTTCTTTTCCACTGGAACACCTGTAACTTTTCTGATGAGATTAAAGATCTTATTCCAAAACCCTCTGATTTTAGGACAATCCCACCAAATATGCAGCATGGTGCCCTGGGCTTGACAATCACGAAAACATAGCGGAGAAGATGTTGGGAACATAGATGCCAGCCTGCTAGGAACTAGATACCATCTCATCAGTACCTTCAGATTGGACTCTATCAAAGATACGTTAAGTAATCCTTTATAAGCTCTCGTTCCTACCTTATGCCACTCGTCCAGGCTCCAGGTCTCCTGCAGATCTCTCTCCCAAGCCTCCATGTATAAAAATTTGGAAGAAGCCTCAGATAGTGATGCATATATTATGGAAATTCCTCCCTTGCACTCCTCCATTTGGTAGCACCAACGCTCAAATCTAGTAAAGACTGGGGGAGAGGGTTTATCCCTCCTAAATAACTTTACAAAATGAAAAATTTGAGAGTACCGCAATTTCTCAGATTCCGGTAGATCCCAATTTCTTATGCAATGCTCCATAGAAAGCGGGCCGGTGGATAAAAGGAAGTCCCCTATCCTATAGATTCCTTTGTCTAACCACCATTGGAATGCTTTGGCGTCCATTCCTGGCGTAAACTGGGGATTATAAAAAATATGTGATAAGGGACTAGCCTCCGAAATCAGAGAGGGAAGACGTCTCAGATCATCCCACAGCTTAAATGATTGGGATAACGCAGGAGACATTATAGCTGGCCTCGATTTTTGTGGTAACCATAATAGACTTTCCAGTGGAAGATTAGGGACGGCCAAACTCTCGATATCAATCCAATCAGGTTTTTCGCTTTTTGAAAAGAGAGAAGATAGTTGGGCTAACCTAGCCGCTTGATAATATCTGAATAAGTTCGGGAGCCCGAGACACCCCTGCGTTTTGGGCCCATAAAGGACATTTTGGGCCAGTCTATATCCCTTACCCGCCCAAATGAATTTAAGAATTTTGCCTTGGAATGATTTCAGTTGATCTTTTTTAATAGGTATCGGAAGGGATCTGAATAGGTAGAGCAGCCTGGGTAAAAGAGTCATCTTAATCGAGTTAATTTTACCTAACCACAAAATTTTATGTCGAGCCCATGTCTGAAGGTCTGATTCAAGTTTGCGAAACATAGGGGGAAAATTTGCCTGGTACAGTTGTTCATTTTTGGGAGTTAGGTTTATTCCTAAATAACGTATAGATGATTCGGCCCATTTGAAATCAAAATGAGTTTTCAGACTTTCGACTACGGATGTTCGTGTGGATATATTAAGTGCCTGGGATTTATTCATGTTGACACGTAGCCCCGAAATATTCCCGAAAGACTCGAGTAAGTTACATAATATGGGTAGAGACGTAGTCGGGGATGAGATAAAAAGGAGGAGATCATCCGCAAATAATGCGCATTTGTGAACTTGGGGACCACAAGATACCCCTTTTATATCCGGCTCAGATCGGATAGCGATAGCTAATGTTTCAATTGCTATGGCAAAGACCAAAGGGGACAGGGGGCAGCCCTGTCTCGTACCTCTGGCAATAAAAATGGGATCTGAAAAATATCCCTGCAATTTAACCCTTGCCTTGGGCTCAGAATACAAGGAACTCAGAAGCCCTCGAAAATTCTCTCCAAAACCCCAACTCCGCAGCACCTCAAATAGATACTGCCAAGATAAGGAGTCGAAGGCCTTCTGCAGGTCCAATGACAAGAGGAGCCCCTCCTGAGGAGGGCCCCCATCCCATCCCAACTGGAGTAATGATATAATGTCCACTGCTCATCTCACCTGGTCTGGACCCTGTCTCCCTGGGATGAAGCCTACCTGATCTTTATGAATATAAAGGTGAATAAAATAATTTAACCTATTAGCTAGAATTTTGGTCATTATTTTCAGATCATTGTTGATTAAAGAAATGGGCCTATAGTTTTCTACGTGTTCGAGATCTTTGTCTGGTTTGGGTATAACTGAAATAAATGCCTCATTCAGGTGAGAATGCAGGGCCTCACCCCCTCTCATTGAATTGAACAATTTAGTGAGATGAGGAGCTAAGGTTTCTGCAAAGGTTTTATAATACGGGGCCGAGAAGCCATCCGGTCCGGGAGCAGATCGACCCTGTAGGTTTTTGATCACCCCCATGGTTTCTTCCACAGAAATTGGGGCCTCCATCAAATCGACATGGTTCTCATGTAAGTTCGGAATAGGTAGGTGATCCAAAAAGGACTTAATATCTAATTGTTTGGCTGTACCAGTCTTCTGGTAGAGGGTAGAATAGAAAGTCTGGAATTCTTGTAAAATGCGCTTAGGGTTAAGAGTCGTGGTCCCATCTCGTGTTCTAATTTTAGGGAGTGCAAATGTGCGGAATCTCGGAGAGAGCTGATTGGCTAAAAATGTATTCAATTTATCCTTGTGTAAATAGAATCTTGCATTGCTCCAGTTTAAGGACTTTTCAGCACTAACTGTGAGTGATAAATTCAAAGCTAATCTGGCAGCGTCAAGCTGTGCAACCTGAACCTTTGTCTGGTCTTTTTTATGCTTTCTACATAAGGTCATAAAATCCTTTTCCAGTTTAGCTACCTCCGCCTTTTTTTCTTTTTTTCGTTTAGAGGCTATCTGAATTATTTCACCGCGGATGGTAGCTTTGTGAGCCGCCCAAAGCAGCTCAGCCGAGATTCCATCAACATTATTTAATGTAAAGTATTCCTTTAAGGCCTTGTTAATTTCCGAAACTACAGTAGGACCGTAAGGAGGGATTCATTTAATTTCCAATGAGATTTGTGGGGATCCAAAATTTGTGTTTGTATAGAGCAAACAACCATGGAATGATCCGGGAGAGGCATGTCTTTTATGGTAGCTTTAGTAACTGAGGGGATATGTCTAGTGGAAATGAGAATATGATCAATCCTGGAATACGATTTATGTGGGTTTGAAAAATGTGTATAATCCCTTTTAGTTGGATTAAGTTCCCTCCAAATGTCTACCAGATTTTGTTGATATATCATTTTTGCTATGTGAGAGCTGGCTCTAACTGGGCGTGTCAGCCGTGTCACTAAGGGTTTAGATTTGTCTAAACTTTGGTCAAAAGCTATATTAGAGTCACCTCCACACACTATTGTCCCCTCTAGGAGAGGTTCCAGAGTGGCAAACATAGCTTGAAAAAATTTCGTCTGACCTCTATTGGGGGCATAGTATGAGATGAAGGAGAACAATTGATCATTCAACTCTCCCTTGACCAAGAGAAATCTGCCATCTGGGTCCCTATGTGTCAAAAGAGAATTGAATTTGCAGGTCTTCGCAAAAAGGATCGCCACCCCTCTAGTCTTGTCCTCAGCGTTCGCTAAAAAAAATTGGGGAAATTGAGAATGAATAAAGGAGGGAGAGTAACTTGTTGGAAAATGGGTTTCCTGCAAAAGGACAACCGATGTTTTCAGGGAGTGGTAAGATTGGAATACCTTCCTTCTCTTAACAGGTGAATTCAATCCCTGTACATTATGTGAGGTTATTCTCAAAGTGATAGGAGGTGCGGAGTTATTTGGTGTAGCCATTGTGGAGGAAAAAAGATGAGATGATCATATCACTTACCCAAAATGGAGAGAGGCCTGGGAGAGACGAGCGAGAGCTATGTACTGGACCTGGACCCAAGGCATGACAAAATCGACTTAGTATGAGCAATCTGGCAATCAAGAAAAATAAGTTAGAATAGAGAAAGATAGAAAAAAAGAAAAGAGAGTAAGAAATAACATCTCGTGGAGTAAAATAAACTAGACCAACGAAAGTAGGAGGGAGAAAAGTCCATCCCACCTTCGTTATTCAGGAAACTAATGTAGCCCAAAACACGGGCTACTAGACCAGCCCCCGACAGTGAAAAACCCACCGTCCTGGAGTGATCGGAGGCATAATGCATCTGCCTCAACCCCAACCAACCCTTAGAGCGAACAGGCAAATTAAACAACTGCGGAATACGCTCTAATCAAAAACTATAACATTTCATGTAATAATATACGGATCACGGTTAATGCGATCAAATTAACAACAGTGTAAATCTATCATATCTGAAAGGCGCCAGACATTTAACAATACTTTCTTCTTGTCTAATTAAAGAGCTGCATGTAACCTATATACCACTGTATACATGCATTAAAGAAACATTCTGTCTTCCCCTGTTTTTTTGTATTTATATATTTCCCCCCCCTTCTCTACTCCCCACTCCCTCACTCATATAAACACATAAACATATGTATATGAATTCATCCATAAATATGCCCACTCATATACCTATACCTACTCCCACACATAGACCTATGAACATACATACACACACACAAACCTTCTTAAACATCCAATCACCCATACACACCCATATACACACACACATATATACACATACTCCTACATGTACCAACACAATATGAGAGAAAATAAAATAAGGAGAATGGCAAAAATAAAAGGGTGCTGGTCAGAAAGTCTTTCTATAAGAGGAAAGAAATAAAAAAAAACAAAAAAAACATTTTTTTTGCAATAGGTGGTGAAACAAAGAGTCACATGGGTCCCCAGCCACGGATAGGAGACCCAACTTAGTGAGACCCGAAAGGTGTCTAACTAGCAAAAAGAGAATAAAGTCTAGGTGAAGTTCTTAATTCAGGTATTTGTTGGGTCCTTGGTGCGTCTGCTTTTAGTCTTCTTCCAGGTAGGAGAAATAGGACTGGTGGGGGTGGGACGCTTAGATGACCCTGCTTGTAAATTTGAGGTGTCCATTGCTGAGTCCAGTGAAATTAACTTTAGTCCAAGTAGGATTTTCTCGCCTTCAGAGAGAGTGGTAAAAGCATAGGTTTTGCCTTTATACGCAAATTTTAGAGCAAAGGGAAAAGCCCACCAATATTTTATTTCTTTCTGTATCAAGGTCACTAGCAGTGGTTTTAGTGTTCTGCGTTTTTGTATAGTCGCGAGGGAGATGTCGGCAAAAATTTGAATGTCATGTCCTTGGAATGAGATGCGGGGTTGTTGACGAGAAATTCTCATAATCTCTTCTTTCACAGTATAGTAGTGTGGTTTCACCACTATGTCCCTGGGAGAACCGTCTTTCCTCAGTGGGCCCAGAGATCTATGAGCTCTATCCAGCTCTAGTTTGTGTGTGGCAATAGAGGGGAGCAGGCTTTTGATAAATTCCTGGATAGCTTTGGGGATGTCCGTGATAGACTCAGGAAGGCCCCTGACCCTAAAATTGTCCCTTCTGGAGCGGTTCTCAAGGTCATCTATTCTGTCCAGGGCCACATCCAGTTGCTCTTGTAAGGACTGTATTTGGTCAGTATTTTGATTGGCTCTGGAGACAGTAATGTCCAGCTTATTCTCTATTATCTCCATCCTGGAGCCCAAGTTCTGGAAGTCAGAGCGTATTTCATTTGTAATAGTAATGGCTGTTTGAGCTCAACAGCCATTACTCAAGCAGTTCAGAGAATTTCAGAAAAAGTTCCCCTGCATTCTGAGGAGTCACAAAGTCAGCATTCCCTGAGGGGACAGTGTTGATAACATGTACTGGTGATAATTCCTGAGGGAAGCCAGCATAATGTGATAATGTGGATTCCACTGTGACTTCTGAGGTGGGAAGTGGTGCTGATATGTGGCCTGAGGTACATTGGCCAGTCTGAGGGAGAAGGTGTAAAGTAGCAGGAGAGATTACCTGTTTCACCTCAGGACATCCCCCCGCATAAGACGCCTGTGTCTGAGGTACGGCCGCCATCTTGGATTCGGCCTGATTATCCAACGCCGTGTAGCTCGGTTCCAGGCCCTTCCGAACCGCGCTACTGTACATAGGGATGGTGGCGGGATGTTCCCCTAACGAATCCGCCATGTCTGGGATGTCGCACCGCCGTGAATTCGGTGCTAGGGCCGGGTGAAGGCTGTGACAGAGCGGAGCTCCCGGCTTAAGCGGCCATCTTAGGAGCCTCCGCGCATGCGCCTGTAATGTTATTTCTTTCCATAAAAAATGCTGATAGCTATTCTATGATATTCTTATAGAAAAATCATATTTTATATCAAACACAACACAATGGGCAGCATACTTAGAAATTGCAGGGATGCTCTAAAAGTACAATGGTGCTTCAAAAAGATTCTGCACTTTTTTAAACTCTATTGGTGATCTGTGGAAAATTGCCCCCTTTCATTTGTAGTCAATGAAATGTTCCCTTTGATTGGTCGCGTATAGTGAAGAATAGCGGTTAGCGGGAAAAGAGTAACCTTACATTGGAGGTCTTTGGAAGAAAGGTCCCAACACACTGATGGTCATTGGGAAGAATGCCTCTTACATTAATGGTCAGTGGGAAGATCATCCCCGAAATTGGTTGTCATTGGGAATGAACGCCTTCTTATTGACAGCTTAGAAGATTATTGGTGACAGTGGTTACTTATCTGAGAAGCAGAAATAGCTCATTTCTGGAAGAGCTCTTAGCAACCTCTGGAAGAAGGCTACGGTTCTAGGGAACCCTGGGTGAGAAATTAAAGACTAAGCTGAATTCTAAGGGTCTAGTTATAAAAAAAAAAATGCTGTGCAAATATCTGTTGTATGCTGTAATGAATAATCCTTGTAATGCACCTAATATGTTTATTTTCTATGATCGTCAGCTCAACCTAGTGGCTATATTGCAGTATTTTCCTGATTGAGGTATTTCAGAGGAAATAAACATATTAGGCAAATGATTGGGTTTTTTCGTGATTGCTGTGCAAAGTCTTGAGATGTTCACACAGCATTTTTTGTTTCTTTTATAAGGAGGCCTCCCGTAGTTTTTAATGGTTAAATGTAGCAATATTCTGTAAAATCTGTGCTCAGTCAGCGGCTCGGTAGTGACGCTTTGTGGGCGCTTTTAACCCTTTATTAGCTATCGGCGGTTAAAAGCGCCTCTAAAACAATGGTAAAGCCCTGCAAAAACTAGCGTGACTTTACTGCCAGACATCCCCTGTGCTGTCAGTGTGATAGGGCTCTTAAGCTGTATACAAGTTAACTCAGCAGGGACAATAATAAGGTCTTAAAAGGTATAAACCATTTTAATTCTGGTTGCTTCTACTTTCCACCTTGGTACTGGAAGGCCTAGAGTCTCTTGTTTACTCATCACAGTTAATTACTGCATGTCCTATACCAACTGCAAAAATAAAGAGAAGTTAGTTTTCTTAAAAAAAAATCAAATAAACCCAAAATGTGCCATATACCAGTCCTTAAATATAAAATGGGAAGAAGGATGACCGCTCAGATAGACCAAAGAACTCTCTCACCAAATCCAAAACCCTGGGTGCCAGCAATGCAATAACATGCAAAAATTGATGAGGAGGACTAGGACAGCCGCTCTCCAAAAAAACCTTCATTTTTTAATAAAAATTGGACACAAATCTGACATGTCACAGCAGAAATGAGAAAAAACAGCTGACGCGTTTCACACTGTCCTACAGTGCTTAATCATACGATTAACCACTTAAGCCCCGGACCATTTTGCTGCTAAATGCCCAGGCCAGGTTTTGCGATTCGGCACTGCGTCGCTTTAACAGACAATTGCGCGGTCGTGCGACGTGGCTCCCAAACAAAATTGGCGTCCTTTTTTCCCCACAAATAGAGCTTTCTTTTGGTGGTATTTGATCACCTCTGCGGTTTTTATTTTTTGCGCTATAAACAAAAATAGAGCGACAATTTTGAAAAAAAATCAATATTTTTTACTTTTTGCTATAATAAATATCCCCCAAAAACATATATATATATAAAAAAAAAAATTTCCTCAGTTTAGGCCGATACGTATTCTTCTACCTATTTTTGGTAAAAAAAAATCGCAATAAGTGTTTATCGATTGGTTTGCGCAAAATTTATAGTGTTTACAAAATAAGGGATAGTTTTTTTGCATTTTTATAAAAAATTTTTTTTTTACTACTATTGGTGGTGATCAGCGATTTTTTTTGTGACTGCGACATTATGGCAGACACTTCGGACAATTTTGACACATTTTTGGGACCATTGTAATTTTCACAGCAAAAAATGCATTTAAATTGCATTGTTTATTGTGAAAATGACAGTTGCAGTTTGGGAGTTAACCACAGGGGGCGCTGTAGAAGTTAGGGTTCACCTAGTGTGTGTTTACAACTGTAGGGGGGTGTGGCTGTAGGACTGACGTCATCGATCGAGTCTCCCTATAAAAGGGATCACTCGATCGATGCAGCCGCCACAGTGAAGCACGGGGAAGCCGTGTTTACATACGGCTCTCCCCGTTCTTCAGCTCCGGGGAGCGATCGCGGAGGGGGTCCCGATTGGACCCCCGACTACGCCCATCTGCCTGTACGTGCCACTCTGTGGACGTAAATAGGCGTGCGGCGGGCACTGTAGGACAGTGTGAAATGCCTCAGTTGTTTTTTCTAATTTCTGCTGTGACATGTCAGATTTGTGACCAATTTTTATTAAAAAGGAACGTTTTTTTTGGAGTGCGGCTGTCCTAGTCTTCCTCATCAATTTTTACCAGTCCTTTTAGATGTAGTGGCTATATTAGTTTTACATTTTTAGGAGGTACAGAAATGGCCTGTTTTTACCAGGAATGCAGTGTCTTTGACACTTTGTATGAGTTAACCTGGAAGCAAAAACATTATCTTTCTTGTGTAAACTACTAGATCCTTCACCCCCACAATAGAGAGAGACACAGGCAGACATGACTGTAGTCCAGCCTAGATGGCGACCATGGCTCCATCCACAGATACACTGAAAGAGTAAGTATAGCCACATAGATCACCAAAGAAAAAAAAATGGAAAAAACAAATACAGCAACCTAATTTAAAGACTGGTTGTCTTTGGGTTTAGGTATGCTTTTAGAAATTGGTGAAGTAGTTAGTAGCAGATGAAAGTTAAATAAATACTTCTTCACTTCTATATAAATGTAAACTGTGTATCTGGTTGCTGCTTAACACAAAAAGAAGTGTGATTTCCCTTTGCATTTTATGATCATTCACATTTTGAACCTACTAGCAACAGTCATTTTGCTTTATAGACTTTTTTGTTTATTGCCAAGTGCTCATGTTTTGTTCACCATTTTGATATTGTTCACTTATTTTAGCCCTCACATATGGGTGTGGTTGTGCTTCACTAGTAGATGAATGTTGCATTGATTATGGCAGCTATCCAATGGTTACTTTTGTACTCTAACTTTCATTAAAAATTACATTCTCGAACATCATGCGAATAACCGGGTGAGCGCGTGTCGATTACCTGGGGAATGGATGGCACCAGGATGTAGTATGGGAAGAAGGCAAGATAGTAGAGGGATGTTATGCTCTGTTGGGAAACCTTGTGTCCTGCCATTTATGTGGATGTTACTTGGCACAGCCTAAACATTTTTGCTGACCAAGTACACTCCTCCATAGAAACAGTATTCCCTGATGGTAGTGGCCTCTTTTAGCAGCCTAATGTGTCCTGACACACTGCAAAAATGGTTCAAGAATGGTTTAGGAAACACAGCAACGATTTTGAGGTGTTTACTTGACCTCCAACTTCTCCAGATCTCAATCCAAATGAGCACCTGTTGGGCATTCTGGAGAAAAACAAATCCAATCAATGGAGGCCCTGCAACTGACAGAACTTAAAGCATCTGCTACAGATTGCTTGGTGCCAAATACCTAGTGGTGTCCATGCATTAGGTTACAAAGTTATAGCTAATCAGTGTCAATGTCAAACATGATTACACTTTTGTTTTTAGTAATGTAATGTAAATGTACCCAATAAAAAATGAAGAACACTAATGAAAGTAAATATTACATTTTAAGAGATTTCCAAGAACTGGAGGTAGGAAACATAAGCATCTAGAATAAAAAAGAACGATTCACATTATCTGGTATTTATTATTTGGTATTTATGGTGTTTTAGAATACCTGTATTACCTGGTAACTTTTTAAAGGCTGACTTAAAGTAGAAAGAGAGGGAATCCCAGGGTGTGACCAGGGTAACCAGAACTAGTGTCCTCTTTGGAAGATTTCCACTCTATTACTGTCCTAGTGTCAACCCAAACTTTGGGATTTGCTCTTACTTTCACTTTCAATGATAACAGTGTAGTGATGTGATTTCTTTGCCCATTTACCAAGTGTATACTCTTGTTATGCAGTGCTTGTTTGCCCTTTTCCAATATGGTTGCAATGATGTCTCTCACCAAGAATGAGGTCATCAAGAAGAGCAAAGGATGGCAAGGGGTTTCATGGGTAAGTGGGTGGAGAGACAGACATGTTGAGACAGAACAGGGAATTCCTGCTAAGAGAACACAGACTGAGTAAGTGCTGCAGATTCACCTCACCGAGTGTAACAGGCACCGTTTGAGCCGCCTGTTCTTTCCTATAGCAGGTGCTTTCAGAGCCGTAATGCGTTCCACCCTGGAATGCATACATCGCCCGGCGCCGCCTGCCTTCCAGCCTGGAACGCGGAAGTGCGCCGTATCATCGCTGCTTCTCGTTTGATTCACTGCAGAAGCAATGCACCTGCCTCCTTGCCTATAAAGGCATTCATTTTACAAGGATACCTTGTTCTATTATTGTCAGCCATAGCTCGGCCTAGGCTACAGACATGGATGCCTTACTCCCCATGCCGGAACAATGCTCCAGCCGCAACTACTACTTTGGACACCATCTGCAGCTGCTGTAACTTCGAGCTATTGCTGGGGACAACTTAACAGACTGCCATATTGAACACCCTACACCTCAGGATTCCTAGTACCTATTCTCAAGCCTGCAAAACGGATAAGTTAAATTTCTGTTACTTATAATGCTTTAGCAATACCTGCTACATATAAACCAGCTATACAATTGCTGTTGCCTAATGCCTATCATATCTTCTACTGCTCAACCTAGGATAATGTTGTGTATAGGACTGTCTGCTAAGGAACATGTTAAAGGCACATCTGTACTCAAATACCCTGAGCTATATTCACCTTGTATGTATAACTAATAGTTATTACTATAGCCGCTAATTACCATATGTACTCTCAAAGTACCTGAGCTATATTTACCTATTATATATAACTATAGTTATACTACAGATCTCAGTTACTATATGTACTCTTAAAGTACCTGAGCTATATTGCCTCTCATACGCAATCAATACTTACTACAATAATTACTATATGTACTCTCAAAGGGCCAGATTCACGTAGCCCGGGCGCAGCGTAACGTAACCGATTTAGGTTACACCGCCGCAAATTTTCTGTCTAAGTGCCCGATCCACAAAGCACTTACCTGGAAATTTGCGGCGGTGTATCCTAAATCCGTCCGGAGCAAGGCGGGCCAATTCAAATGGGGCGGGTACCATTTAAATTAGGCGCGCTCCCGCGCCGGACGTACTGCGCATGCTCCCGACGCAAATTTCCCGACGTGCTTTGCGCGAAATTACAACGCGCCGATGTTTTGTGAATCGCGACGTGAAAATAAGACTTGCGCCGGGAAAAACATTTAAAAATCAAAATCAAAAGCGACGCGGGAAAGACGGGTATACTTTTACATGGTGGAGTAATTTTCCACTTTGTAAAAGGTGCCCTATGTTTGCGATGGCAAACTAACACTTGCGGCGACGTAACGACGGGAAAAAGTTTTGTGGATCGCCGTAACTGCTAATTTGCATACCCTATGCTGGTTTACGACGCGAACTCCCCACAGCAGCGGCCGCGGTACTGCATCCTAAGATCCGACAGTGTAAAACTATTACACCCGTCGGATCTTGGGGATATCTATGCGTAACTGATTCTATGGATCAGTCGCATAGATAGAAACAGGGATACGACGGCGTATCAGCAGATACGCCGTCGTATCTCTTTTGTGAATCTGGCCCAAAGTACCTGACCTATATTGCCTCTCATATGCAATCAATATTTGTTACTACAATTACTATATGTACTCTCAAAGTACCTGAGCTATATTGCCTCTAGTACGCAATTAATATTTGTTACTACAAATACAATTCACTACATGCTTGACTGAAGTATATAATACTTGTAGGCCTTGACCTAATTGTTGAACATGTTCGCTCTAACTTTTCTATGCTAGGGGTTGATGCTATTTCATAGCAATCTTCCCTAGTGGCCTAAATACATCTCTACATGTTAAGATTGATATGATGTAGAGAACCCCCAAACTCCTGTTGCTAGGAGTGACGCTTTGGGTCCCTTACTGATAATCACCTGCATGTCTTGCTGTAATGAGATATTGTCCTTGAACTATAATTTTAAACGCTAAGCCTTGGTCGCATGTTGTAATACGTCCATGCTTAGTAGCTCAACGTCTTTCTTTTTTTTTTATCAATAACAATTTTATTGGTCAATGGTTCAAATGTACGTAACATACAGCCACATAGAGCCGCAGGCCCGCAGTGGGAACATAAAGAATAAACACCGTAACAGTAGCCTAGGGCGTTCATGTTATCTCTGCCTAGCAATTGCAAGTATGCCAGCTTGCCTATTAAAACCAGTGCCGCCAACATGGCGAAGTGCAAGCTGGCCATTGTCCTTCCGGACTAACCACATGTTATGGCTATACTAAGCAGTAGACTTAACTTCTAAGTATCAAAGCAACCGGAGACACTAGGGGTCTTCAAAGAGAAAAGGAAAGAAAAGAGGGGAAAAGAAAGGGAGAGTGATGGAGAGAGGGAGTGTCGTCATTTCGGCCCATGTACCTTCTCAGGGTGGATCCTCCCGGCGGTGCCACAGTTCCCAGACCTTGTCGTGAGCCTCCTGCCGATCCCGTAACCTGGCCGTCATCCCCTCCATGATCTCCACGTCTTTAATCCTGGCGTATAGGGCTTCAGGGGGAGGGGGAGACCGACGCTTCCAATGCAACGCCACCAGGCAGCGGGCTGCTGTGAGAATGTGTCGGGCCAGTTTCTTATATGGAGACGGTAGTCTTACTGGAGGAAGTCCCAGGATGAAATATTTTGGGGAGGAAGGGATCTTCCTCTCTAGGAGCCGCTCCAGCAGCTGCCGGACCGAGTCCCAGAAAGGAGCAATCAGTGGGCACTCCCAGTATACATGGAGGAGGGTGCCCCTCGCCCCCAGGCACTGCCAGCAGCGGTCCGAGCTAGTGGGATAAATGGCATGGAGGACGTCCGGGGTCATGTACCAGAAACACAGTATTTTATAAATGTTTTCTTTGTATAACGTGCAAATCGAGCTCTTTGCCGCCTGCCCCCAGATCTCGTGCCATTGTTCCACAGGGATCTCCTCGCCCAGGGCCTTTTCCCATTTAATCATGTATGCATGCTTGCCCTTCGCCTCCATGGGCCAGGCATTCAGTATAGAGTATATCCCCGAGATCAATCCCCTCTGAGCCGACCCCGCCAGAATCAAACGCTCAAACGGGGTCGGGGGGGAGAACTGCAATTTTGGAGCTATTGACAAGGCATAATGGCGTATTTGGAGATACCCGTAGAATTCCCGGTTCGGGAGACCGTGTTGGGAGCGCAGTTCAGCAAAGGAGCGTAATTTACGGGTCAAAGGGTCAACCAGATTGCCAAAGTGGAAGAGGTTCCTAGAGGTCCACGGGAATGACATGCGGTGGGTGAGGCTGTCCGGCACCTTGGGGTTACAGGCAAAAGAGGTCAGGAGCGAGCCACTGGAGGTCAGCCTATGTTGGGGTATTAGCTTACGCCACATCCGTCGGAGCACCGACATTGGGCCCAGCATGCGATCGGGGTCTACGTCCGCATTTGCGCTCCACAGGAGACTATTGGGGTGAACTGGGGCCAGCCATAGCTTCTCAATTTCCGTCCACTTGTTATATGAACGCAGTGTAAACCAAGAAGCTATGGCTCGCAGCTGGGCTGCTTGATAGTACCTGACAAGGTCTGGGAAGGCCAGGCCTCCATCCGTACGCGCCGCCGTCAGGACTGACCATGGTATCCTATGACGCTTGTAGTTCCAAGTAAACTGCAACAGATCTGTCTGGAGTTTTCTCAGGTGGGCATACGGGACTTGGATGGGTAGTGTTTGGAACAAGTATAGGACCTTTGGGAGGATAGTCATTTTCACCGACGCGACTCTCCCCAGGAGAGATATATGATGCTTTCTCCACTGTAACAGGAGGGCTCTGATGGAGCGGAAGAGCGGGGGGAAATTTTCCTGATAAAGTGTGCCAAAGCTCGGGGTAATATAGACACCCAAGTACTTTAGGGCGGTTGTTTTCCACGTGTAGGGGAAGTTCATTTGCAGATGGGTCGCTTCACCAATCTGCATGTTAAGCGGGAGCGCCTCCGATTTGGACGCATTCATTTTATACCCCGAAAGAGCGCCGTACCGATCGAGTTCCGCGTGGAGATTCGGAAGGGATGTTCTAGGCTGGGTCAGAGTCAAAATCACGTCATCTGCGAACAACAACGTCTTTCTTTATGTGACACAGAGATGATGTATAGATCCCCCAAACACCTTTTGCGAGGAGTGACGCCTGGGGCCTAGTACTGAGTTGTCGCATACAGAATCGCATTGAAACCCTTGCTAACCGCAGTTGTGGTTCACTCCGTTCACCAGTGCTGTTACACTGAGACATACATAGAGACTCTTAATGATTTCATGTTCCTGTTTGGAAAATACTTTATGTTGGATGGTTCACTGAATGTTATTTCTTCAATACATGTACATTCAAATGCAATTCTGTGTGGATTACTGTCTATGTGGAGATATATTTCTCAATTGGGATTTCACTTGCTATTCACAAGCCCCAATTGAGTGGAGGCACTGTGCTTGTTAGAGATCCTGTCCTGATCACACAGATTATGAAGACTCTGCTTCTAAATACTATACAGGTGACGCCATCACACCTCAGTAGCCATAGCGAGAGAGATAAAATAATGCTACAACAGTATACAGGACAAATAGAGAGGGAGAATTTCCCTAATGGGGGCACGGACAGCAGTAAAACTGACAGGTATTCTAATCTATCTCCACTCCAAAACTAAAAAAAAAAAGGTTTTGCCTTTAGTTATGCTTTAAAGCTGAAGTTTAGCTAAAAAATCCCTACAGCTTTAGTCATATCACTTACATGCAATGAGCCATCCTTTATTACAGATAAGCGATATGACTAAAGCTGTAGGGATTTTTTTTAGCTAAACTCCAGCTTTAAACTGACCATATTCTATTCAGTCTTCACAATGCTGCAATGCATTGTGCAATTTGGCAAGCACATACAGTATGAAAGTGAATCATGGTCAAACACTAAACTCTGTATGATCCACATGATCTGCCTTGAGTTAGCCCTCCACAATGGATGATGTATTGATTTACCCTTTCCTACTTAGTAATGTAAGGGGTTTAAAAACAGCAGATCAAAAGCTGTAGTATCTTCAAACAAGCCTTCAATTTTAAGGGTTGTTCCTAACCTTCCCCAAAGGGAACAATCATTTTGTTACATACCCCTCAAAGTAATAAAATCGTCTGAAACTAGAGGAAAAGTCATGACTTTGGCCCATAGAGACTTGTTCTGGTATCTTTCATTTATGTTGGGGAGTGCTGAATACCATTGGCTGATATATGGTTTTGAAGATCCCAATTATTTTGTTGTTATTGACCGAGAACAACTTATGACCTTTTAGAATTCTAATTACTTCCTATACATGGTGTTCTGTAGATTTCTGGAAATGATGTAGAGACGATTTAAATGTTTCAGCTACATTAACACTAAAAAGTGGAACACAACTTCTTGAAGAACTACAGCCTGAGCCTAATGAGACAGTCCCCTGCTGGTTTGGTGTCCTTTGATTTGCTTTGAACATATTCCTTTCATGGAAGTAATAATACTAACCTCAATTTATGGTGTACCTTTGGATTATAGGGGATATTACATTTCAGTGTGTTCACTTTTTTAACTACTTCATGTATTACAGTATTTTTAGCAAGCATGGTTTCTTTAGAGATTTTAGTTAGACTGCTCAGACACACAACAGGGAATACAATCAATTGATTTATTCATGAAGTAGAGGCTGTAACTTAGCAAAGTGAATGTTTACTTAGCTTAGTAAAAAACATGAAGGGTGTTTGCTTTAAGTACCCAATGAAGGGAGGGAAATAAAAAAAAAAAAAAAAAAAAAAACACAGAGTTGTTGCTTACACAATTGGATAATTTGTAGCAAATTTGCGTGGCAAGTCTCTAGCAAGAGCAAAGTTGCAAGAACTCTGCAAGTCTACAGCATGAAAATTCAGCCACATTGACCCCTGTGGTGGGATGACTATTGCACAACATAAATGAACCAGAACTTACAGCAGACTTGCAGCATGTTTGTAAAGAAAGTTGATTTGGAGTTATGCAATGCGGATTCTGGCAAGTCTAGCAATAGCTTAGCAAGTCATTTTAAAACTTGCAGCTCAATTGCTTGCTATCTGGGATACTGCTGTCCAAGGGTGTATCTGTTGCTACTCCATTCAGAGTGGTGAAACCCTAATGCTGCGTACACACAACAGTTTTTCATTTTTTAAATTGGTCATTAAAGTGGAGGTTCCCCCTAAAAAAAATTCTAACAATACATTCAGAAGACTGAATGTACACTGCATACACTGCGGGTATGCTGTTTTTTTTTTTTTTTCCCGTACATACCTCGTTATCGCCGTTTCATCCCTCGGCTTCCGGGTATGATTCTTTCGGGTCTGGGTGTTCCTAGTTCATTGACGTTCCTCCGACCGACGCATACTCGACGTCACGACATTCCGAAAGAAGCCGAACGTCGCTGCGCAGGCGCCGTATAGAGCCGTCTATACGGCGCCTGCGCAATGAAGTTCGGCTTCTGTCGGAAAGTCGTGACGCGCAGTATGCGGCGGTCGGAGGAACGTCAATCAACTAGGAACGCCCAGTCCAGCAAGAATCATACCCGGAAGCCGAGGGATGAAACGGCGATAACGAGGTATGTACGGAAAAAAAAGTGTAATCAGTGTAATCAGTCTTCTGAATGTATTGTTAGAATTTTTTTTTAGGGGGAACCTCCACTCGACGAGAAAAATGGCCATTCAAAATTTAGAACCTCAACTTTGTTCTCGTCGTCGTGAAAAATGGTCGTGTGTGGGTTTTAACGATGGGGAAAAAAACACGCATGCTCAGAAGCAAGTTATGAGATGGGACATTTGCATAATCAGCCCAAAAGGGTGGCGCCATTCGAATGGAACTTCCCCTTTATAGTGCCGTCGTACGTGTTGTATGTCACCCCGCTTTGCTCTCATTTTTTTTCACGATCGTGTGTATGCATGGCAGTCTTGACAAGAATCACACCGAGAAAAACGTTGTTTTTTTTCATGACATTAAAAACAGTTGTGTGTACGTGGCATAAGACAGGAAGTATGTTACTGGCATGATCATTAGGTAAAAATAAGGGATAACAGTTAAAAAAACCCTTAGAAAGGAAAACTGTAGTTACAGTTGAAAAGCTGTAATATATAGTATTACATTTCTGATTTGGGTTTAATACCACTTTAACATGCTCTGTGCTAAGTGGACAGTCTCTATTCCCTTAGTAAATCAATATAGTATGTGTGAGACCTTTTAATATTGTGACATTTACTTTTTTTATTCATTTTAAATGTTTGAAAATGTAAAACCAACAACACAGTGATTTCTTTTGTTTTACTAATTTCTAGGTGCTGAATTGCAGTCTCTTGTTTTGGTAAATTGGTGACAGCCTGACTTGCACAGAATTATTTTGTTATTGATTTTGTTAATACCTTGCTTGAAAAGTGTCTTTCCCATAAAAGCCATTGTTTTGATTTTTACGAAAGGCAAATCCACTTTGCACTACATGCTGATTTTATCATCCAATCATGTGCAAGCTAAAATGCTGTTTTTTATTTTCCTTGCATGTCCCCCTCTGATCTACAGCGACTGCACTTCCAAGTGCACTTTCGGTGCACTTTGCACTTGTAGTACAAAGTGGATTTGCCTTTAGTAAATAACCCCCATTGTTTCTATGCCCTTCACTGATAATTACCAACATGCCTAAAACAGCTGAATGAATTTGGAATAAATGGTTCTATAATATTAGACATAGGTGTGCGCTACCTATGTACTAGGGTATGCACCCCAAGGCTCAAACACATATGCGTGTGTGTGTGTATATATATATATATATATATATATATATATATATATATATATATATATATATATATATATACATTTCTTGAGAGGCTTTAGGAGTGGTTCAGGCTGATACGATTTCAGATGCGACTTGGGTCACGCTGAATCCCATACCCCATAATAACACATCCCATAATAACACGTATTAAAATGTACCAAAATAAGTCGCACTGCTGCTGCACTACAGAATCGCATTGACAATCTAATCAAAATCGCACTGGCCATACTGAGCTACAGGTTGGTTTGGTTGAAGGACTTTTTGATCCCTTTTACCACCTTCTGCATAGTTATTTTTTGTTGCTCTTTTTTTGTTGCACTAGAAGTTGTGGTGATGTAGAAACAGCATGGGGACATCATCATGCAAGGAATCTATCTATTTATCCAACAGCTGACCTGTGATCACTGAGCTTTGTGTTGTGTCAGTCCTTTTTTGAAGGTTCTCTTCTTTAAATATTTCCTTTACTATATAAAGAACTGAGTGGTGTACCGAATTAATCAACCCAGGCTCTGGAGAGTGAAGGACTGCATTTCATGAAAAGCAAAATAGCTAAGTATGGAGATCCATCACAATGACAATTTATTTCACAATCTTTTAGGTAGATTCAGGTAGAGTTAGGCCGACTTATCAGTAGATAAGTCGACCTAACTCAGAATCTACGCCGACCTATGTTTAAGCGTATGCTCAAACAGAGATACGCTTAAACATATCTAAGATAGGACGGCTTGCACCGTCCTATCTTAGATTGCAATTTTTCGGATGGCCGCTAGGTGGCGCTTCCATTGCGGCCGGCGTAGAATATGTAAATGATTCTACACCGATTCACGAACGTACGCCCGGCCGCCGCAGTCGATTTACGCCGTTTCCGTAAGGCCTTTACAGGCCTAAAGTTATTCCACCTATTAGGTGGAATAACAATGTTAAAGTATGGCCGCCGTTCCCGCCGCGAGATTTAAAATTTTAACGTCGTTTGCGTAAGTCGTCCGCGAATCGGGATTTGCGTAGTTTACGTCCACGTCTAAATCAATAGGCCCGTGCGGCGTACGTAACCGCAATGCACACTGGGAAATGTAGTCGCCCGGCGCATGCGCAGTGACAAAAAAACGTCAAAAACGTGAGGTCAAGCCTCATTACCATTAAACACGCCCCCCCTCAACCCATTTGAATTAGGCGCCCTTACGCCCGCCGCGTTTACACTACGCCGCCCTAAGTAAGGAGGCAAGTGCTTTGAGAATCATGTACTTGCCTCTCTTACTTAAGGCGGCGTAGTGTAAACACGCTAGGCTACGCCGCCGCAAATTAGCGCGCCCCTACCTGAATCTACCTATTTGTTTTTAAAGTGGACCTAACATCAGATATATATTTTATCAAGTTACTGCATGCATGCAAATAGTATAACACTTCTATGTATTTATATTTTTTTTAAACAATCATGGTGCTCCCCCTGAAAATGCCTATATCTGCAGAACGTCTGATGTATCTTTGTTTAGGCATCATCCGGAGTCAGCATCTATTTCCTGACCTAAGATGATGGATCAGACATGACAGACAAAAATCCTGTTGCTTCAGCAGTTACTAAAAAAAGTGGGACAGAGATGAGCTTTCAGTTTTATTTATTTATTACAGGTATTTATATAGCGCCGTCAGTTTACGCAGAACTTTTGAATATATATTGTACATTCACATCAGTCCCTAGTCTCAAGGACTTTACAATCTAAGGTCCATAACTCACATTCATACATATATTAGAGCCAATTTATCTACGGTTTCAGTTGGCTATGTTGCTTGGGCACAGCTCTTCATTCAATTCAATCAGCTGCTGTAACTCCTTTAAGCCCCAGTTCACATGTCAAATTGCATGCCAAATCAGAGCCTATTTTCCAGCAACGGTATCGTGTCCGAATCAATGTGACGCCGACTTTGTGGTGCTGCACTGATTCCCAAAAGTAGTTCCTGCACTACTTGGGAATCTGGGATCTGCTGAAGAAGAAAAGGGAAAAGAGCCCCTGGACTGTAGGCAGTTATATGGAGGAACGTGTGGCATACACATACACCACGACACCATCTGCCTGGAGTTTGCATGTTCTCCCTGTGCATGCGTGGGTTTCCTCCGGGTACTCCGGTTTCCTCCCACACTCCAAAGACATGCTGGTAGGTAAATTGGATCTTGTCCAAATTGGCCCAGTATATATGTATATCTGTGTGTATGACTGTGTGTCCCAATGCGTGTCACGATCCTACGGGGTAAAATGACCGCACCAGCCAAGCAGACTCTGGCTGGAAAAAGCGCCCAGAGGCGATTCAGTTTGCATGAGTTGCGCTATACAAGTCATTCATTCATTCATACACATTGAAGCAGGCTGTCTAACAGAAAGTTCACAGCAGTGTCAGGAATACACAGAGGCTCGGCCACTGACATTTCCAGGTCTGTGGGAACACCATTGTTAAGTCAACTGGCTCCCAGTTGATGGTGGCTTCACATGTGGACTCTCTGATCAGAAGTGCATTCTTTGATCAAAAGAGTTAAAAACCAGGACTTTGCTATCAACTGCTTCTGCTTGCAAGGATTGATTTTCTCTGACACTTTTTAAACAGTTTTTTTTTCTCTTTTTCCTTTCTGCTAATCAAGGGGAGGGTTTAATTGTTCACAGGTGTGTGTTTGTTCACAGGTCTTCACAGGTGAGTATAAAGTGGCTGTACAAGCTCCCATAGGAGCTGTCTCCCAGTTGATGGTGGCTTCACATGTGGACTCTCTGATCAGAAGTGCATTCTTTGATCAAAAGTGCCTGAGTTAAAAACCAGGAGTTTGAAACAGGAGGTAAGACAGGAGTCTTCATTATTTTTTATTCAATCATTGATCCAGAACAAGCTTGCAGCTAATAAAGTTGTAACTCTTGTTATATAGATTCAGCGGTGCAGCAGACGCTCTCACCTTAGTCTGCCCACCCCAGGGATAGATACCACCAGCTACCCCCTGAGCTGCCTCCTCACATAATCCAGCCGTGTAGCCCCCGGCGGCAACTCGGCATTCCCTGGCTTGGCGCCCCCCCCTGATACACCATTCACCTGCCAGCTGCACATCTATCCCCCCCGGACACCAGCAGGACCTCCCTCTTCCCTAGGGCCTGAACTGCATCCCAGTAGCTACTGGCGCACGCTTTCTAGGAGTAGGACGTGTGGCCCACGGGATGTAGATAGGTGGGGCCCCCCGATTCATCGCCGCGACCTGCCAGCTGTTCATCAATCCCCCCCGGACACCAGCTGGATCCCCCTCTTTCCTAGGGCTAGAACTGCATCCCGGCAGCTACCGGCGCACGCTTCCTAAGAGTAGGACGTGTGGCCCACGGGATGTAGATAGGTAGGGCCCCATCCCCCCCTTCATCGCCGCGACCGAGTGGCCCCCCGCTCCTCCCCTCCAGATACCAGCCTGCTACCCCCTTGTAATTGGGTCACCTACCACCATCTCCTGACTCAATAACTACCAGTTGGCAATCCCCCCCCTGCCCCCCCCTCGAGGTCACCACCTTGGCTCTTTGCAGCCGGAGTGGTGGTCATCTTGCAACACCCTAGCCCAACTCCCCCTTTCTCAAATACCATTTGTACTTGATCCAGGGTTCGCCCGATCGCCTCTCAAGGGGTCAGGAAGGAATTTTTTTCCCTGTCGTAGCATATTGGCATAGCACGACCAGGGTTTTTTTTGCCTTCCTCTGGACCAAGTCAGGACCGAGGATTAAGTTAATCCTTGATAATCCCCCCCCCTCCCTCCACCCCTTGGTGTTTGGCGACTATGGTTAATCTGCAATATTCTGCAGAAACCATTGGGGATTTGAGGCAATTTGCCGCAATACTACCAGCCATCACTAAAAAAGCCCTAAGAACTGAGCGATTTTTGAGAATCGATCGTCGATCGACTATCAAAAATCTCAGCCATTTACCCCAGCCTAAGCATATATCATGTGATTTGATCAACACAAGATCGGCAGTAAAACACCGACTGGAAATCCATGATTTCATTCTACAATACGATTTAGACTGCCTCTTTATTACAGAGAGCTGGCTCACAACCGACTGCAACACCATTCTAGGAGAACTGGTGCCAGAAAACTGTCGTATCATAACTGAAAACAGAATAGGGCAAAGAGGAGGAGGACTGGCGGTGATCCATAAGACTCATCTTGCAATCACTAAACCTGTCCTTCAAAACCCTCTTCCATTCATGGAAACCCTTACCCTGCAACTACAAACAAACTCCCAGGAGACCGTCCGGATTCTACTCTGCTATAGGCCACCTGGCCCAAAATCGCAGTTTCTCCCATCATGGACGGACTTTATCTCCACCTATACCCTTAACAGCAAACACCTTTTGCTGCTCGGGGACTTCAATATCTGGGCCAACTCCCCGCAAGACCCCGTTGCCGACACCTGCATTGATCACCTCGAAGGATTAGGGCTACAACAACTAGTATGTGGGCCCACACATATTTCAGGTCACACACTCGATCTTATTTTCAGACAAGATCTGGAAATAAAAATCTTGGAAAATGAAACATTGCCATGGACAGATCACCATGCAATTAAATTCATTATTTGCGATTTCCCACCCTTAACTAAAACATCAAATCCAGTAATAACACACTGGACTAGATGTCAGAAGAAGCTCCACTCGGAACTCTTCAAAGCCACGTTAAGGAAAAAAATAAATACAATTCAGCCGCATCAAACGGCTGAAGAAACACTGGATTCCATAAACACAGCCCTATTACAGTCAGCCAACTTAATAGCGCCGAAACGTAAAACCCGCATCCGGAAAAATAACTCCAGCTGGTTCAACAACCAACTGGCATTACTGAAGCAAGAGCGCAGAAGGGCGGAAGCCGCCTGGAAAAGAAGCTCTTCAGATGATAACCTCACCATCTACAAAGCAATAACAAGAAAATACCACAAAGAAATCTTCAAAGCCAAGAAAAACTATTTTTCCGAGGCTTTCAACAGCGCCCTGAATCGCCCACGCGAACTCTTCAAGTTGGTCACTCAGACCATGAATCCAGGATGTCTTGAAGCCCCCAATTTGGACTCGCAAGAATTTTGCAGTGAATTGTCGGATTACTTCATTAATAAAATCGAGGGGATCCGACAAAGCATTCAGCAAAATAATTCCCCCCTCAACCCTCCCCGTAATGATTTACACAATACCTGCAGTAATTCACCACAACCAGGTAAGTTCACACTGGAACCTATCTCTATCCATGCCACAAAAAATATCATCGGTACTCTGCGTAACAGCACCGCGCCGAATGATATCATCCCCACTAAACTGCTGAAGGAATACGCCGACATCCTGGCACCTCCTATCACGCAGCTTATCAACCAATCCTTCAGGGAAGGCATAGTGCCCTCCCAGTTGAAGGAGGGTATAATTCGACCCATCTTGAAGAAACCCAATCTGGACCCCAAGGACCCACTCAACCGTCGTCCAATAACAGGCCTAAATGTACTCTCAAAGGTAATGGAAAAAGTAGTGGTACAACAGCTGCAACAGCATCTAGATACCCACAACCTACTTGATCCATTTCAATCGGGATTCCGGCCTGGACACGGGACAGAAACCGCATTGCTCAAAATATGGGACGATGCTCTCGAGGCCGCAGACGAAGGAGAATCTTGTCTTCTGGTTCTGTTGGACCTAAGCGCTGCCTTCGACACAGTAGACCACAAGCTTTTATTGACTCGGCTAGCTGAAGTAGCCAGAGTCGCAGAAGGCGATTTATCTTGGTTCTCTTCTTTTTTGGAAAACCGATCGCAAATAGTGAAGTTAGGACCTTTCACTTCTGAGAAACGCACATTATCGTGCGGATTCCCTTAAGGATCGCCTCTGTCGCCGGTGTTATTCAACATCTATCTTCGCCCTCTTTTTGAGATTATTAGCAGTCAAAAACTGCTCTACCACTCATATGCAGACGACACGCAACTATATTTCCGCATTTGCAATAAAAAGGATCACCACCTCAATCTAGAGACATGCCTCTCTTTGATAGAGGACTGGATGACAAAGAGTTATCTTAAACTGAACGGAGCGAAAACAGAACTTCTCCTGTTTCACGCCAAACGTATGACTCAACCTGCAACAACTTGGACTCCCCCGCCAATTCTGGGCAAAATCATCACCCCTAGCGCCAAAGTCAAAAGTCTTGGGGTCATCTTTGACTCCTACATGACAATGGATGCACAAATAGGGTCAGTAGTCAGCGGATCTCACCATCTGCTGCGCCTACTACGCAGACTTACTCCTTTTATTCCCAAGGAAGACATAGCGGTCGTGGTGGGAGCTATTGTAAACTCCAGATTGGACTATGCTAATGCCCTTTACCTCGGACTCCCCAAGTACCAAATCGCTCGTCTGCAAGTCGTTCAAAATACGGCCGCTAGACTTGTGACTGGGAAAAAACCATGGGAATCAATCTCACCTTTACTGAGATCCCTTCACTGGTTACCAGTAAAAGACAGAATCACTTTTAAAGCACTCTGTCTAACGCATAGATGTATCTATGGGAATGCTCCCCATTATCTATGCGAAAAAATAAAAGCTCATAATCCCAATCGCGTTCTGCGATCCACCAATCAAAATTTCCTCCAGATACCGAAAGCCAACTACAAGTCCAAAGGAGAAAGGAAATTTGCGGTCCAAGGGCCTAGACTATGGAACGCTTTACCAACCAGCATTCGGTTGGAGGAGAACCACTTGACGTTCAGGAGAAAGATCAAGACTCATCTCTTTTGATACCAAAGGAGACAGGAACAACAAGCGCCCAGAGGCGATTAAGTTCGCATGTGTTGCGCTATATAAGTTTTCATTCATTCATTCATTCATTCAAATGCCACTGGAGGACATCATGACCAATTTGTGTCACAGATGGCATTGCTAAGCCTGGATCAGGAGTTAGGATGAAGTGAGTCATCAACTTATTTGGTGGTGAGAGGCTGCTGCACAAGACATCCTTCCCACTATTTAAAGTTTTTGTAAACGATCACCTTGTAAAACAACCCATTCAGTTTAAAAAAGAAGAACAAGAAAAAACATTTATGTATAGATATATATATATATATAAAAAAAAAAAAGATAAACACCTTTTTTCTCCTTTTTTTTTTATAAGTGGTCACATTCCCTCTGTTCTCAGCTGCATAAGAGCTGGGGGGAGGAGAATCGTCTGCATACTGAGCTTTCCAGTGAATGGCTGTGCAGTGGGGGCGTGTCAGGACAAGCCTGATCATTGGAGGAGGGCAGGCTGAGTTCCCAGTATAGCTTGAAAACTGACCGCGATGTGCTCTCCTGCTTAGTGTGGTCAGTATTTAATATGAAAGCAGAGGGACTGGCAGGAACACCAGGGATTTCACATAAAAGAAGCAATACAAAGAGAACAGGATACATTCTCATACAAGTACATATCAGGAATATGAAATGTTGGGGTAACAAACGCTTTAGGGGGAGATGCCCTGTTCGGTGGGACTCACGTTTGAGAGCTCTAATGCTGGATTTGGGCCCCAATATATATCAACACACTGGCCAGAGAGAGGGGGTTTGACAAGGATTTGTGAACATCCATTCTTTGCATTGCTCCTTAGTCAGGATTCCTCCATTAGGGCTTAGCGGTAGAGACATCGGTCTACCTGTATTTTTTTTTTTGTTATGCCTCATTTTGTACATGTAAATGTACATCTTTTTGTAAGTTTTCACTGTGCTTTTTTCATTGTTGGGAATTCAGTTACTGTGTGTTACAACAATAAATATGTATTCTTCAGACTTGGTGTTTTAGAGAGTATGGTGCTGCCCAGAGAGTCAATGGCACTGGGAACAGGGGGTCCAAGAAACAGTAGCTCCTTTGGGAGTAAGTGCCACATGAATATATTGCAGCTTACCAGCCCTTATGCCCTGTACACAGGATCGGTCCATCCGATGAAAACGGTCTGATGGATTGGACGTGCCTACAAACGATCATTTTTTTTCCTATCGGTTAGGCATCCATCGGTTAAATTTAAAACAAGATTGAATTTTTTTAACCTATGGATAAATAACCAATGGGGCCTACACACAATCGGTTTGGTCCGATGAAAACGGTCCATCAGACTGTTCTCATCGGTTTGACCGATCGTGTGTACACGGCATTAGATGTGGTGGCTGCGTTTGTTTTCTTTTTCATTTTTTTCCCTTCCTTTATACCCATAACTCTACAAATAACACACTTCCTATGTCTAGGTGGTGTCTACGCTCACTCACTTCACTGTATCTATGGTTGTCACAAGGCTAGACTGCAAACATGGCTTCCTCTCATTATCATCATTACATAGTAGGGCTAGTAGTTTACAGAAAAAGGAAAACATAGTTTTTGCTCACAGGAAATTTGCAGGTAAAAACAATCTTAGCCTGAAAATTTTAAACTAAAGCAACCATGAAATCTAATTACTGGTAAGCTACAATACATGACATTTTGGTTTTTGGGTTTAATTATCCTTTAAACAAATAATTTCCTTATATCCCTAACACAAGTGAAGAAAAAATGGTTGTTATAACTGATTGTACATGTTGTATATAGGGCATTTCATAGCCCAGTTTAAACCTACTTATTTCAAAACAATGTTGCCAGAAACCAAGGAAAAAGCTAAATTATTGATCTTTGTGGACCCCATGGATATGTTCATTTTTCCTACATAAGAAAACATCTGTCACGCCATATTGCACCAACGTGAATCAATTAAAAAGGGCCACATGTGGTAATCTGTTGCCCTCTCTCATGTGTGCAATCATAATTGTAACTTGTAATTACACATTCATGCTGATCTACTAGCAAATGCATGTTCCTAGCATGCTTCTAGCATATATATTTTTTGATTGTAAAGATGAAAATGACTGTCACCGATATATATTAAAATTGAAGTCATATTTCACAACGGCGCTCAATGTTTATAAAACATATATTAGCCATTAATATTTAAATATAATTTACAGTATTGTGCTGTGCTCCACCATTCAAGCAATGTTGCTTCCATAATTCAGGAGAATCAGATTATCATACATTGCTGAATGTTTTATCACATCTGGAGTTTAGACAATTGTAATCTTTACAGATCCATGAAAGCGGAGTGAATAGGCTGTCGCTTTTCAAGTGATTTTCATTATGTGGCAGGCAAGAGTAGTGTACAATCATTTCATGAATTAGGTATTCTGTTCATAGGAATAACCTTTTTTTCATTTCCCAATAGTACATTTTTCCCACTGTGCAGTTTTCCCATATATAAAACACAAGTATTTTTGAATGATCTATGTTTATAACGTCATTCACTGTCTAGATTAAACTCAGAACATATAATAGCAGTCATTGTGAGGACCTGTAAACATTAATCAAAGAGAATGTATATCCTTTTTATTTAATTTTTGTATAAATGTTTAATGAAACATAGCACATGGGGATAGATTATTTTGCAAGTTACATTTAGTTCCTTGCATATTTACATTCATTACCATGACAGAAATTACAGAAATATTTACATTTCTATCTGCAGGTAAAATGCATAATATTTTAAATACCACTGCATTATTGTAAAGCTTATATAGAATTCTAGTTACATAGAGCCAGATTCAGAAAGAATCGCGGCGGCGTAACGTATCGTCTTTACGTTACACCGCCGCAAGTTTTCAGCGTAAGTGCCTGATTCACAAAGCACTTACCTGTAAACTTGCGGCGGTGTAACGTAAAGCCGTCCGGCGCAAGCCCGCCTAATTCAAATGGGGCATGTACCATTTAAATTAGGCGCGCTCCTGCGCCGAACATTCTGCGCATGCTCCGTTAGTAAATTTCCCGACGTGCTTTGCGTGAAATTACGGCGCACTGACGTGTTTGTGAATGGCGACGTGCGTAACGTACTTACGCCAAATTTTTTTTTTTAATTCGACGCGGGAACGACGGCCATACTTTAACATGGCTGGTGTAAAGTTAAGGCATGAAAAAGCAGCCTTAGCTTTGCGACGGGAAAAAACTACTTGCGACGACGTAACGCACGCGAGTAGCTTCGTGGATCGCCGTAAAAGCTAATTTGCATACCCAACGCTGAAAAACGACGCAAAAACTCCACCCAGCGGCGGCCGAAGTATTGCAGCCTAAGATTCAAAGGCGTACGAACCTGCAAACCTGTCGGATCTTAGCCAAATGCCGTCGTATCTTGTTTGTGAATCACAAATTAAGATACGATGCGGCAAATTTGAAAGTACGCCTTAGTATCAGCAGATACTCCGGCGTACTTCTTCTCTGAATCTGGCCCATCATTTTCCCTGTACATTTTACATTTATAAAGTCTCACACGGGACCTCATGCAAGCAAGTATCAGAAACCAAAATAAATGTCACCAAAGGCAAATAAATAAAGAGGTAAATGCCTGCAACCAAAGAAAAGCTAATGGGTGTTACAGGGTGTTCCATCTGGGTGGGTTGGGAGAAGCATATTTGCATATTAGCCAGTGCATTTGCACTGGAATATAATAGAGTATTGTTTTTTTCACTCTGGGCCTGTCTAGATAGAACCAAACAAATTTCAGAGTAAGGATGGGCTTCAATTGTAGCAGAATTGGAGATTTGTCTTTCCAGCCTGTCTACTCCAATTTAGGTATTATCTCTAATCAGTGTAATACTAAGGCTAGCCAATGATTTGGGGTTTGAAATGGGGGAATGTAAGACAGCTGGCCTTGGGTGCAAAAGTATAAATCAAGTCCTGCCTGGAAGACATCTCCTGCATTGCCACATACAGAACATCTTTTAACATAACATAGATCCATTCTATAGTATTACATATGTAGCCAGGTGCTTGGGTAAGAATGGAGAGTGAGAGAAACACAGGTTACAGCTGCTCTCTGTAGCTGCTGTCCTGTGGTGCTGAACTGGTTAATAGCTATATCAGCAAGATAGGGAGCTGCTGAGCAAGAAGAGTTCAATAGACTGAGTCAGGCAGCACTGCACCGTGGGAACTGTAGTCCAGAAAAAAGAGACTCTACTGTAATCAAAGGCTTTTAAAACTGCATTTCCTAGAAAGAGATTGCCAGGAGGAGAGGAAAAAGCTGCATTTTCTCAAGTTGTACAGAACACAGCATCCTCTTGCAGCGAGGGAGTCTGGAGAGTGCACATATCTGTCCAGTGGTGCATATTGGTGGCCTTAGTTGGATCCAGAGGGCTGAGTTTGTTGGTGCCGACAGCCAGAGTTGCGTGGGTGCAGAGTAAGCAGTGGACTAATCACTGTGTGGGAACGGATGGTAAGCTAAAATATCACTGGGACTGGTGAGCTGCTGCTGTGGAGATTTATTATCTGCTGCTAGAGACACCGAGCCCTTTATGAACTGACTATGCAGACATCTAGTAGCCTTATTGCATACCTCCCAACTGTCCCTGATTTGGAGGGACTGTCCCTGATTTGGAGCAATGTCCCTCTTTTCCCCTCTTTTGCCCCTCATTTTGGTCTTATCTATATAGATGTATATACAATGCACCTTTTATCTTTCAAAAAGTGTTTCCCAGTGCTAACCTTTCATCTGATTTCTAAATTACTGCATTTGTAAATTCCAAAAGCCAATATAAAGGAATAGTAGTGGTAAAAAAAGCACAACTGGGTTTAACCAATCTTGTTTTTTTGTACTATTTTCCTTTAAGTGGGAGTAGCAAGGGGTGTGTCCTATGGCTGCATACTTTTGCTGATAGGTGTCTCTCATTTCCATCTCAAAAAGTTGGGAGGTATGTTATTGCTGCCTACGTGTTTCACTGGGACTATTCTCATGTACACCAATTGTACAACTGTGCCCCTAGCTAGCCTGCTGAAGAGTTAGGACTAAAGACTGTCGCTTTACAACTGCTACACACAGACCATTAACAATTGCTTATGCCAAAGGTACCTCTCAGGTGACATTGCATCATATCCTAGCTATTCTCTTAGAGTGCACTCTCAACTTGGTATATTCCAACATAGGTTGGACTTGATGGACTTGTGTGTCTTTTTTCAACCTCACCTACTATGTAACTGTAACTTTTCACATTTAATGCTTAGGGTTGAATTGTCTTCAACAGTCAAAACATATAAGTAAGACACTACAATAGTGAAATGAAACAGTAAGTCAGCTCACTGGCTTTCGTCCATAGCATGACATGTACATGGTAACAGTACAATAAAAAAACTGAGAAGTGTCACTGTAAAAAAATAAAATAAATGCAGTAAATGCTTAAATGCACATTTTTTGATTAACTTTGCTGATTCATGAGTTAATCCCAGTCTAGTGTTACAGACTCTATTCCAACTTACCTTGGCATAATCATTTTACTATCTACCGGACTGTGTCTGAACCTATCTTCTCTGTATTCATTAATGCTCCAACCACCAATTATTGTAACCTGTGCCAATACATTAAGGTAATTTATTACTATATGTTCTTGTGTCTATTTCCAGGTGTTAATTCACAGCTGATTTAAAGGTATCTATACTCATGTTCTTATACGTCTGCTTTCAAACTGGAACGGGAGGGAGTGGACGGTAAAGCGCTGCTAGTTTAACTCATTTTAGCGGCAATATTCGGCCGCTAGCGGTTCAGTTTTAACCCCAGCTAGCGGCTGATAAAGGGGTTAAATGCGTCCGTGTAGCACTGCTGCCGAAGTGCTTTGCAATCGCTTCAGCAGCGGTGCACATTCATTTCAATGGGCAGAAGTGGTGGACGAGCAGTGTATACACCGCTCCTTTACCCCTCCAAAGATTCTGCTTGCAATACTTATTTTAACGTCCTGCGAGCCCATCGCCTCAGAGTGAAAGCACTCAGGCTTCCACACTGAGACTGCAGGGAAGGTGTTTTTTAGGCACTATTTTTGGCCCAAAAGCGCCTGAAAAATGCCCCAGTGTGAAAGGGGTCTAAGTGCTTGCAGTAACTTTTGTTCAACCAAGTGTGTCAGAGGGGCTGAGGTTGTTCTTGGAGTTGAGCAGTAGAACCCAAATTACCAAACGTCTCCTGCGGGGGTAGCGATACATATAAATACTGCATTTTCTTGTGTGTATTTAAAGCTGAAGTTTAGGTATCATTTTTTAATAGCAAAGTTACCTTGCTTCGATCAGCCTGAAAGTTAAATAAATAAACGCTTACTCACAATAGCAACAGTGCTGAGCGGGCGACCCCCTGTGGTAACATACTGAAGTGGAGCTTCTTGGCACTGAACCCAAAAGACTGCGTACTACAGTGATTTCCAGCATCTAAAGGGATCAGTCAGGTATGAGACACGCATACTTACAATCTGGGCCAATGTAACAATGCTTTAAAAATCTTACCTAAACTTTAGCTTTAATGTGTAATTTGCAGGTCTCTACTATCTTTTAGCCCACTCTTTGCGTAAAATGTATATCAAAAGTTAGAAGCACAACAAATAGCATGTAGACACAACATAACATGTTAAAATGGAATAAGAGTTAGCAAAGTGTGCATTGATAAAACAAGGTGTTTTTATAATGCTATAGTATGATTCCAGTTCAAAATTCCCTTTGCTGACTAGTGAACAGAGAGGATGAATACAATATGACAAAAACGGAGTGCTTAGAAAATTGTTCATGAACGTAAATCTCATCATCCCCCAGTACACAGATTACGTATTCTGCTTGGTCAGTGTCAAAAGGGGAAGAAATATCATTTGTAACTTTGCATTTACACAAAGTGAGTTCAGTCCAAATTATGATTAAAAGCTGGACCTTACTGAATGCTAAATCCCCTAAACCACTAAAGCACAAACTAACTGAATATAAGCATATGGCAATACTAAACGACAATAGCTTAGTCCTGCACATGCTTTTTTTCTTGCAGAGGGATCTAAAAAAAACAAAGGCACTGTGACTGGATATCTGTTGGTGCCAAATCCCCAAGCTCCCACCCGGCATCTTCTTGGATAGGACAGGGACCCACCTGCTGGTAGTAGTTAGCCTTAGCGCTATATTGTGCCAAACTCCTTGCCAGAGACCTTCCTTCAACATTAGCATCTCTATTCACAAGAAAGGAATGTCCACACAAAATTTATAGTTTCCACATTTTACTGTTGTTCTTCAAAGATAGCAGGGACAAATCACACAGACATACTATCTGGGGACACTTGGCATACTTTGCCAATCACATATACTGGAAGTACCACAGTCGTTATGTGAAAGCTGCACATTGCATGTCACCACTAAGCCATCTTCCCTTAGTAACTCTCTCTCTCACTTCCCAGAGCCATTAGTATTTAGAGGGCTCTGACTAGGGATGAGCTTCGAGTTTGAGTCGAACTCATGTTCGACTCGAACATTGCCTGTTCGGCGAACAACGAACAATTTGGGGTGTTCGCGGCAAATTCGAAAAGCCGCGGAACACCCTGTTAAAGTCTATGGGAGAAATCTAAAGTGCTAATTTTAAAGGCTAATATGCAAGTTATTGTCCTAAAAAGTGTTTGGGGACCTGGGTCCTGTCCCAGGGGACATGTATCAATGCAAAAAAAGTTTTAAAAACGGCTGTTTTTTTCGGGAGCAGTGAATTTAATAATGCTAAAGGAGGCCGGCGATGCTGCTCTGGATCCCGGACGATCTTCTCATCGCTGGACCGGAGAGGAGATCACCCGTCGCTGGATACAGACAACGTTGAAGCAGGGAGCCAGGACCGAGTAGATTACCACCGCTGGATTTTTTTTCTTTTTTTTTCTTAATAAAGGACTTTTTTCTACAGTGTATGTGTGTGTTTTTTACAACTATTTACACTTCCTTTGTGAAATGGTAGGGGTACAATGTACCCCATTACCCATTCACATAGGGGGGCCAGGATCTGGGGGTCCCCTTTGTTAAAGGGGTCTTCCAGATTCTGATAAGCCCCCCGCCCACAGACCCCCACAACCACCGGGCAAGGGGTCTGGGGATGAGGCCCTTGTCCCCATCAACATGGGGACATCCTCCCAATGTTAAGGGCATGTGGCCTGGTACGGTTCAGAAGAGGGGGGGCGCACTCTGTCCCCCCCTCTTTTCTTCGGCCGGCCAGGTTAACGTGCTCTGATGAGGGGTCTGGTGTGGATTTTTGGGGGAACTCCACGCCATTTTTTTTAAAAAATTTGGGGTGGAGTTCCCCTTAAAATCCACACCTGACCTGAAGGGTCTGGAATTGATATTTAGGGGGAAGCCCACGTCATTTTTTTTTAATTGATGGCGGGGTTCCCCTTAATATCCATACCAGACCTGAAGGGCCTGGTAATTGAATTTGGGGGGACCCCCACGCTATTTTTTTTTTATGAATGAATTCTCTCTGAATTGCCGGAGCCGACAATTCATTATAGCCGCAAGTCCGGTTTTAAATGACTTTTTTTCTTTCAGAAATGACTCTTTGTGCAGGGACAGTTCTAAGTATGGGAAACATGCGCTATTTCACATGCTAACTTTACACCCCCCCCTAGGTACGAAATTTAAATAATATTTCACTTTTATTGTTTCACTTTTAGCATTAATAAATTCACTACTCCCGAAAAAACAGCCATTTTTAAAACTTTTTTTTGCATTGATACATGTCCCCTGGGGCAGGACCCAGGTCCCCAAACATTTTTTAGGACAATAACTTGCATATTAGCCTTTAAAATTAGCACTTTATATTTCAAACGTTCGAGTCCCATAGACTTTAACAGGGTTCTAAAGTTCACACGAACATTTGGTGTGTTCGAAAGTTCTGGTGCGAACCGAACAGGGGGGTGTTCGGCTCATCCCTAGCTCTGACATGCCCATTAGGCTTTATGCATCCAGTTCACAACTCCCTGCATGCTGTTTCAGAGACAGAACTGCTGCAGCTTTGTACACTTTTCCCAGAACCTCTAGAGGAATAGCTCTCACAATAGAGAAAATGTAGCTTGGCCTAAAAAGTATTTTGCATCCCACTGCCAGTTAAGTTAAACCATGTTACCAGTCCACTTAGACCATGTTTGGTCATTTTTTTCTCATCTTGCTTGTTTATTTTCATCTGTTAAAGTAAGAATAAACAGAAAACTCAAAATGTACAAATAAACATTTCTGTCAAAAGAATCAGTAACCAATATAACCCTCCTTCTTTTCAATAACAGTTACAAGCCTGTTGACAATCAACGTTTTGTGCAGCAGCAACCACAGCCTCCCAGACACTGTTCAGAGATGTATACTGTTTTTCTTCACCGTAAATCTCCCATTTGAGAAGGGCCCACAAGTTTTCAATCGTGTTTAGGTCAGGTGACGAAGTGGGCCATGTCTGTATTCTTTCATTTTTAAGGCCTTTACTGGCCAGCCACACAGTGAAGTACTTCGATGCATGCAATGGAGCATTGTCCTGCATAAATATCACGGTCTTCTTGACAGATGCAGACTTTTTCCTGTACCCCTGCTTGAAGAAAGTGTCTTCTAAAAACTGGCAGTAGGTTTGGGAGTTGATTTTGAGTCCATCAACCTGGAAAGGTCCAACTAGCTCATCTTTAATAATACCAGCCCACACCAGTACCCCACCTCTACCTTGCCAGCATCTGTGTCGAAGTGGAGCATTTTGTCTGTTACTGATCCAGCCACAGGCCCATCCATCGGGTCCTTCAAGAGTCACTCTCATCTCATCAGTACATACAATCTTTAAAAAATCTGCCTTTAGCTATTTCTTGGCCCAGTCTTAGCGTTTGTGTCTTGTTCAGTAGTGGTTGGGGTTCCCTTACCTTGACCATGTCTCCTACCACTAAACATCTTGTACTTCTGGGCACTCCAGGTAGGTTGCAGTTCTGGAATATGACAGCACTGTAGCATAATGGGCTTCTGATAGCTTCACGTTTGATTCTTCACCAGAGCTTCACTGGTTGCCACTGGAGTCCTTTGCCTCACCTCCATGATGACATCACAGAGCTGGTGGATATTGGAGACCTTGCGCTCCTCCACCTTCTGTTTGAGGATGCCCCATAGATGCTCTATAGCAGGGATATGCAATTAGCGGACCTCCAGCTGTTGCAGAACTACAACTCCCATGAGGCATAGCAAGATTCTGACAGCCACAAGCATGACACCCAGAGGCAGAGGCATGATGGGATTTGTAGTTTTGCAACAGCTGGAGGTCCGCTAATTGCATATCCCTGCTCTATAGGGTTCAGGTCTGAAAACTGAAAACATGCTTGGCTAGTCCATCACCTTTACTTCTTTAACAAGGCAGTGGTCATCTTGGAGGTATGTTTGGGGCCGTTATCATGTTGGAATACTGCCCTGTGGCCCAGTCTCCGAAGGGAGGGGATTGTGCTCTGCTTCAATATCTCACAGTTCATGTTGGCATTAATGGTTCCCTCAATGAATTGTAGCTTCGCAGTGCCGGTAGCACTCAAACCATGACACTCTCACCACCATGCTTCACTGTAGGCAAGACACACTTGTCTTTGTACTCCTCAGCTGGTTGCCGCAACACACGCTTGACACTATCTGAACCAAATAAGTTTATCTTGGTTTCATCAGACCACATGACATGGTTCCAGTAATCCAGGTCATTAGTCTGCTTGTCTTCAGCAAATTGTTTGCAGGCTTTCTTGTGCATCATCTTTAGAAGAAACTTCCTTCTGGGATGACAGCCATGCAGACCAATTTGATGCAGTGTGCGGCCTATGGGCTGAGCACTGACAGGCTGACCCCACACCCATTCAACCTCAGAAATGCTGGCAGCACTCATACATCTATTTACCAAAGACAACTTCTGGATATGACGTTGAGCACATGCACTCAACATCTTTGGTCGACCATGGTGAGGCCTGTTCTGAGTGAAACCTGTCCTGTTAAACCAATGTATGGTCTTGGCTACTGAGCTGCAATTCAGTTTCAGGGTCTTGGCAATCTTCTTATACAGTCGTATGCAAAAGTTCTAGAACCCCTGACAATTTCCATGATTATCATTTATAAATATTTGGGTGTTTGGATCAGTAATTTCATTTTGATCTATCAAATAACTGAATGACATAATAATTCAGTAGTGAAATGAGGTTCATTGGATTAACAGAAAATGCGCAATATGCATCAAAACAAAATTAGACAGGTGCAAAAATTTGGGCACCCCAACAGAAAAATCACATCAATATTTAATAGAGCAGAAATAACAGCCTCTAGACGCTTCCTTTAGCCTGTAACGAGTATCTGGATTCTGGATGAATGTATTTTGAACCATTCCTCCTTACAAAACATCTCCAGTTCAGTTAGGTTTGATGGTTGCTGAGCATGGACAGCCCGCTTCAAATCACCCCACAGATGTTCAATGATATTCAGGTCTGGGGACTGGGATGCCCATTTCTAGAACATTGTACTTGTTCCTCTGCATAAATGCAGAGTAGATTTTGAGCCGTGTTTTGGGTTGTTGTCTTGTTGAAATATGCAGCCCCGGCGTAACTTCAACTTTGTGACTGATTCCTCAACATTATTCTCAATAATCTGCTGGTATTGAATGGAATCCATGTGACCCTCAACTTTAACCAGATTCCCAGTACCGGCACTGGCCTTTGAGGGAGCTCCCCAGGAGGAACAGGAGGAGCAAGAGAGGACAACAGGAGAGAGCACTGCCGGGCAAGTCTCCAGGGAGAGCAACAGCTGGTCGCAGCCAGGAGAGCTGGTGAGTGACATGCACAGACCTAAGAGGACTGAGGAGGCACACCTAAGAGGACTGGGAGGGTGCAGTCTGGGATGGGTGCAGTACCAGAGAAATAGATTGTGATGTCATGGGCAGTGGAAAAGGGCAGCTGCAGCCAGGAGGGCTGGCAATGCTTGAAGATGGCTTACTGGGCTCTGTAGCCGCAAGCAGGACAGCTAGCACTAGAGACTTTTTATTTTGCTACACTATAGAGAAAATAATGTGGATACCCTGCGCTGCCAATAATAATAATAGCTGCTAACACGGCTGATTTGAAAAAGACAAAAATTGAATTGGAAATATAGATAAAGCCCTTTTGACTTTTGGCGACATACGTCCCCTAAGTCCACTCGGTCCGGTAAGCCTGCATTCTTTCTGGTGGTGGGAACACTGCACATGGAAGAAGTCACTTATTTGATGTTCTGATGCCATTCACATTCACTTGGTGGAATTTTTAACGTCTATGAACTTTATTTGTCATATGACATATAATTGACAATTTATTTACAATATTGTGTTCACTGTTTATGGTTTTCATAGTGATTATCATTGTCTAGCACTACACATTTATTTCCAATGCTACACTATAGGGGCCCGCGGTCCCTGCCTGCAAAGGGAAATTTCTAAGGCCTGGCGAAGCCAGTGTTGGGCCTATCTACTTTGTGCTAGCTGTGTCTGAACATTAGAAAGGAAGCAATGTGCAGGAGGAGAGTGAAATTAACATTATAAATAACAGCCTCTAGACGCTTCCTTTAGCCTGTAACGAGTATCTGGATTCTGGATGAATGTATTTTGAACCATTCCTCCTTACAAAACATCTCCAGTTCAGTTAGGTTTGATGGTTGCTGAGCATGGACAGCCCGCTTCAAATCACCCCACAGATGTTCAATGATATTCAGGTCTGGGGACTGGGATGCCCATTTCTAGAACGTTGTACTTGTTCCTCTGCATAAATGCAGAGTAGATTTTGAGCCGTGTTTTGGGTTGTTGTCTTGTTGAAATATCCAGCCCCGGCGTAACTTCAACTTTGTGACTGATTCCTCAACATTATTCTCAATAATCTGCTGGTATTGAATGGAATCCATGTGACCCTCAACTTTAACCAGATTCCCAGTACCGGCACTGGCCACACAGCCCCACAGCATGATGGAACCTCCACCAAATTTTACTGTGGGTAGTAAGTATTTTTCTTTGAATGCTGTGTACTTTTGCCACAATGCATAACGCCCCTTGTTATGACCAAATAACTCAATCATTTATAAATGATAATCTTGGAAATTGTCAGGGGTTCCTAAACTTTTACATATGACCGTAGCCTGGGCCATCTTTATGTAGAGCAACAATTATTTCTTTTAGATCCTCAGAGAGTTCTTGAGGTGCCATGTTGAACTTCCAGTGACCAATACGAGAGAGTGAGCGTGATAACACCATATTTAACACACCAGCTTCCCATTCACACCTAAGACCTTGCAACACTAATGAGTCACATGACACCAGGGGGAGAGAAAATATATGAACTCCAGTCATTGCATCACTACAGGAAGGCTCAGTCTAAAAGAGAACCTAGTACCCACTTACATAATTCCCTATTTTCACACTATTCTGAGACAGCAACCTAGTCCCACCTAGCCACTTCCTGTAAAACACTGAAGTCACATCCGCTTGCTTATTTGCCACATCTCAACCTGTTTTGTCCTAAGACTTTGTCCAGGGATTGGATAAAGTCATAAGGCAAAAAAACATTAGGTGGGGCTAAACGCCAACCGAATCTGACATTGGTGTTTTACCGGCAGTGAGGCATTGAATGTGGCGTATTGTGAAGTGGTGAGTGGTGAGTGAGATGGTCCCGATGTACAAACAAACAAATGGGACGTTTGCGGCAAGTTTGTCCACCGAGGAGCGCCCCATAATGCACTGCGAGATCGCAGTGCATTGACGACTGCTGATTGTCCAAAGCATGCACCTGACCTGTATGCTTTGGCCAATCACAGTGTGATGTGCTGTGAGAGCCATGATCGGCCAAAGGCACAACCCCACACTATATAATACTGCTGCTTACATGGTGGCCATATAAAGTGAATGAATGAAGATTAGGCAGGTAGTTAGTGTAGTGTGCAGTCAGTCAGTGTAATATATATAATACAGTTAGGGGTATATAGTGCAATCCATGTAGTATATATAATACAGTTCAGAGTATAAAGTGCAGACAGTGTAGTATATGTAGCACCCTCTAGTTAGGTAGATGCTGGAGATAGGATTTTTATAGGTTAGGCAAATTTAGGCAGGCTTTGCCTCCTTAAATACCCAGGGTCAGCCCAGCTGGGGAAGAGGTGTTCGTTGGAAGAGCTGTCGGGGCCTCTGAGGGAGCTCCCCAGGAGGAACAGGAGGAGCAAGAGAGGACAACAGGAGAGAGCACTGCCGGGCAAGTCTCCAGGGAGAGCAACAGCTGGTCGCAGCCAGGAGAGCTGGTGAGTGACATGCACAGACCTAAGAGGACTGGGGAGGCACACCTGAGAGGACTGGGAGGGTGCAGTCTGGGATGGGTGCAGTACCAGAGGAATAGATTGTGATGTCATGGGCAGTGGAAAAGGGCAGCTGCAGCCAGGAGGGCTGGCAATGCTTGAAGATGGCTTACTGGGCTCTGTAGCCGCAAGCAGGACAGCTAGCACTAGAGACTTTTTATTTTGCTACACTATAGAGAAAATAATGTGGATACCCTGCGCTGCCAATAATAATAATAGCTGCTAACACGGCTGATTTGAAAAAGGCAACAATTGAATTGGAAATATAGATAAAGCCCTTTTGACTTTTGGCGACATACGTCCCCTAAGTCCACTCGGTCCGGTAAGCCTGCATTATTTCTGGTGGTGGGAACACTGCACATGGAAGAAGTCACTTATTTGATGTTCTGATGCCATTCACATTCACTTGGTGGAATTTTTAACGTCTATGAACTTTATTTGTCATATGACATATAATTGACAATTTATTTACAATATTGTGTTCACTGTTTATGGTTTTCATAGTGATTATCATTGTCTAGCACTACACATTTATTTCCAATGCTACACTATAGGGGCCCGCGGTCCCTGCCTGCAAAGGGAAATTTCTAAGGCCTGGCGCAGCCAGTGTTGGGCCTATCTACTTTGTGCTAGCTGTGTCTGAACATTAGAAAGGAAGCAATGTGCAGGAGGAGAGTGAAATTAACATTATAAGGAAAGCGATGTGCAGGAGGTGAAAGGAATGAACATTAGAGAGAAAGTCATGTGCAGGAGAGAGGAATGAACATTAGAGAGGAAGTGATGTGCAGGAGGACAGAGGAATGAACATTAGAGAGGAAGCGATGTGCAGGAGGAGAGAGGAGTGAACATTAGAAAGTAAGCAACGTGCAGGAGGATAAATGGAGTGTATATACCTGAGTGTATATAGTTGTTCCAGCAAGTTCTGCAAAATTCCATTGGACATCCCGTACTTTCTATACCCTATCCAAGTTCAAATCCCTCAATAAAACTAAAAAACAAGCACATGGACTGTTTCATGTCTTGGAGTATCTAAGAGGTGAACACTGGTCCAGGCAGGGTGACAGGTGGGCCACAACACTTAGCAGCCCCTACTTTTTGAAAAAGTCACGTGTCCAGTGATGTAACGCGTAAGGAGGAACCATCTACCTCAGTGCTGTGTGAAGCACGGAACAGCTAAGTGAGGAGCTTTATCTATGCAACTGACCTTCCTATATGTGATCTTATTGCGGGGCATGTGTGAGTGCAACTGTGGTATATTACATTTATGTCACTCCCAGTCTATTTTATCTGCGCAATGAGTTTGTCATTCTTTTCTTTTTGAGAAACACATGTATATGAAGGATTGGAAGGTAATGAAGGTTTGAGAGCAATCCATTACAGCATTTGGAGATCTGAATACCTGAACATCTGGGTATTGTTACCCTCCTGATTTCAATTTCACCTATTAGTGGTGTCTGACTTTGTCTCTTTATTATCAAAACTCTGGAAAGCACTTTATTCATATTATTTTGGAAGCGCTTTATTTATTACTACCTTTAGTATATATTCACTGAACTATTATCACTTTTGCAGTATATATTGGATCACTGTGCAATAATATTAAGGTTGATGATATTGTAACTAGTTATTTCCCAGTGTGGAGTAGGGTGATTTGTATCATTGTTTCGGAGTGAATTGTACTGCACTGCAAGTCTTTGCAATGTGCTGTTGTGTAAAGACTTGAATAAAGTGTCATTGTTTGTGACACTTCTAATAAAGTTACAAAATAAAAGTGTGGTGCTGGTAGGCATCAGCCTGAAAGTGGTAATTATGCTTTAGTTTTGTGTGCATGTCTTCTCTACTATGCACAGGATATGCATACTTACAATCACCTGTTAAAAAAAATGCATCTATTGTTTTACAGCCAAACAAAGGCAGGTGACAGTGACAAATTGTTGTCTTTTTTGGGGTTTGTTACCTACTGGCAAAAAATGCTTTGCTTGCAATTAAAACTGGGCAGTGCTGTGTCTCTCTCCACTCCACACAGACAAGTCCATAATCATTGACAAATGTATAAAGAAGAACTGAATATTCTCACGTTTATTTGTTTTCACTGTCTAACTAAGGTGATTAGCACAGCTTGATGAAAGTGGAAAATATTTCTCGGGATTTGCCATTTACCCATTAGATAAAGGCTGTGGGTTCACATCCATTTTTGTTAATAAATAAAAATGCAAAGAAAATGTAACAACAGGAATAGCACTTAGAAATGACATTCCTTTTGAGAAAACAGGGTAGTATTCACAGCAGCAAATATACCAGCTCCAGCATTAATCTGCTGTTCCCCAGCTTATATCACAAAGCACCAGCAGGCTCATTTATCTCTGCCAAGCGCCTGATTTTGTGGATTGGTATCTTATTTTTCTTCATAATTGCAGTGGCAGCAGTATGATAAAATGGACAGTTTGAGGTTCAGTAAAAGTAGCATATACTTTAATTATTCCTCTTCCATAAAATGCACTGCTGTGATCACTTGTTGCAAGAGGCTCTACAATTATCTTCAAAAATATTGTACTAGCTATAATGCATATGACTCTATAGGTGGATACAACATAGGAAATCTTTCATGACAATGCAGAGGAGATATCACAGAGGAGGAGTGTGGTGTTAAATCTCCACATTGTACCATCTAATAGACCAACTTGTTTAAAGGTAGAGCATCAGCGGTCATATTAGCAATAAATATGCCATCAGTTTCTCCTGAAGCGGAAACTCACCACCTGTTATTATTACAGCAAATCTTTTGTTTCTCTACATCTTGTCATCAGGTTGATTCCCATTTCTATAGGATACTGATTTATTCTTTTGCTGGTCTGTCTTCTTCTAGGCCTGAAATATTCATGTCTGGTACAAAGCATGGCATTATGGTGACACAAACTAGACTCCTAATTTGCATTCATACATTCACAGAACAGAGGTAAAAAAAGAGTGCATGCTGAGTTCTATGTCACATAAGATTCTTAAACATTAACTGTTTTTTTTCATGTTGTTTGAAGTTGATGTGCATATGTTGTTGCTTGAATGCAAATTCAGATGCCCAGTTGAGCACATGCAAATGACATTCTGACCGTAGTCAAGACTTAACTTCTGAGAAGCCCATGCAAGTCATAACCTAGGGTGCCATAGCTGCCAAATGCACCCAGGTCACTTAAAATCTATACTGGTTACTGTTACTTAAAGTCTTACAGTGCCTATAAGGGCCAGGCAAAGCTCATCTCACCTTTTTCTCCTGCACACGTGTATGCTCATATGCAGATCCAGCTTCTCCCACCCAAGCTGTGATTAACATGTGTCCTGCATGGGAAAAGGCATAAAGAAAAGGTTATGAGCTGACATAGCAGGCTGCTAGTTATCAGTTTGGAATTTCAATCATTAAAAACATATCCACCCCTCCCTATTACATTGAAAAGGTAATTCTTATATTGTATTGTTATGTTTCATGCTATTTTGTTTAAAGTGGACTGTAATGTTTTACCATTTTCATCTTTATATGTTACATGTATCTCATGTCAAGTACAGGCCTGTTCAGTTTGAGTGTACCTTTTGCTTCTGTAATGACTCTATTTGTATCCAAATCCGGCTTTAAACTTCTCCACAACAGTATCTCGGACCTGCCTGGTGTGTTCCTTGTTCTTCATGATGCTCTCTGCGCTTTAAACTGACCTCTGAGACTATCACAGTGCAGGTGCATTTATACGGAGACTTGATTACACACATGTGGATTCTATTTATCATCATTAGTCATTTAGGTCAACATTGGATCATTCAGAGATCCTCACTGAACTTCTGGAGAGAGTTTGCTGCACTGAGAGTAAAGGGGCTGAATAATTTTGCACATCCAATTTTTCAGTTTTTTATTTGTTTAAAAAAATTGAAATATCCAATACATTTCGTTCCACTTCATGATTGTGTCCCACTTGTTGTTGATTCTTCAAAAAAAATTACAGTTTTACATCTTTATGTTTGAAGCCTGAAATGTGGCAAAAGGCCGCAAAGTTCAAGGGGGCCGAATACTGTACTTTCACAAGGCACTGTATATACAGTCTAGTATATATATACATGTAAATAAAAGGGCTTTCTGTACTCAAAATATTCTAAGAATTAAAACTCAAAAAGATCTCAAAACACTCACACTACCCCAGACCTTATCCCTGCGCTACAAAATGAACGTGAATAAGTAATACTAGAAACTTCTAAATAAACATAACTTCCAATTTAACAAAATAGCATAAAACGCATCTACCATAAATATGGAAAGAACCAGGTAAATAGTGGCACTAGATACACAGTGCATAAGTAGTAAAGAAATAAGAACCCATTGATTTACAGTGCATAAACACAAAAACAGTTCATAATAAAAATATGCAAATCAGGAAAAAAATAAAATAAGTAATAGTCCATGATAAGGAGCCTCATTGGGGGCTTTGGTGAAATATCCGCAGGGGAGAATCTGCACCGCACAGGGGGATTAGGGTGTGCCCAGGCACACCTGGCACACCCCCTGTGCACGCCTATGATCAGAGGCACTCAAATGATGGCAGGTGTGTACTGAATCCTATTTAACATGAGTTTGAATGTGAACACAGCTACATCCCATTATAAGAGGGTGTGCACACTTATGGAACCACATTATTTTAATTTTTTAATTTTTACTTCCCCCCTAAAAGATTTCAGTTTGTTTTTCGATTGAGTTGTGCAGTTTATAGGTCACATTAAAGATGGAAAACATTCTGAATTCATTTATCTTTGTCTCATTTTTTTACATCACAGAAACCTGACATTTTAACAGGGGTATATCCACTGTATATGCATACAAGCACCCACATACTAGGGCCAATTTAGACAGGAGACAATTAACCTTTCAGTATGTCTTTGGAGTTTGTGAGGAAACCAGAGTACAGAGGAAATTCACACAAGCATAGGGAGAACATGCAAACTACATGAGGAAAGTGTCCTGATGGGGATTTAAACCTGATACCCCATTACTGCAAGGCAGAATTGGTAACCACCAGGTCTTAAAAGCAGTGTTCCAAAGCTAAAATCTATGTAGATCTACTGTTTTAAATAGAGTCTGTCCCACAGTGTTTGTGTTTTACTCTATAAATAAGCCAAAACACCTTTACTGTAGACCTCACTAATGCAATTCGCTGGGGTTCCATTCGTAGAGCACCTGTAAATTGTGAAAAAAATTATGGATGTGTAAAAATAAATAAAATGCCTATACAGTAAGGGCCAGATTCACGTAGAGCGGGCGCAGCGTAACGTAACCGGTTTACGTTCCCCCGCCGCAATTTTTCAGATTTAGTGCCCGATCCACAAAGCACTTACCTGGAAATTTGCGGCGGCGTATCGTAAACACGTCCGGCGCAAGGCGGCCCAATTCAAATGGGGCGGGTACCATTTAAATTAGGCGGGCTCCGCGCCGGACGTACTGCGCATGCTCCCGTCGCAAATTTCCCGACGTGCTTTGCACGAAATTACGACGCGCCAACGTTTTGTGAATCGCGACGTGAAAAAAAGATTTACGCCAAAAAAAAAAAAAAATCAAAAGTGACTCAGGAAAGACAGGCATACTTTAACATGGTGGAGTACTTTTACGCCGTGTTAAAGCAGCCCTATCTTTGCGACGGAAATCTAACACTAGCGACGCCGTAACGACAGGAAAAATCTTCGTGGATCGCCCTAACTCCTAATTTGCATACCCGACGCTGGTTTACGACGCGAACTCCCCCCAGTGGCGGCAGCGGTACTGCATCCTAAGATCCGACAGTGTAAAACAATTACACCTGTCGGATCTTCTGGCTATCTATGCATAACTGGTTCTATGAATCAGTCGCATAGATAGAACAAGAGATACGACGTATCTCCTTTGTGAATCTGGCCCTAAATGCCCTAAAAGCAAAGCAGAGGATTCACAGCTCCTTGGGAGGCACCTCTTCTTCAGGTACAGGGCATTTGGGTGGCATCTTAGTGCTTTAAGAAGAACGGAAAACACAAGAGCGCTGTAAACTGTTATATTGCTGGGCTGTGCATCTGCCGGAGAGGAAAAATCTAGGAATGACTGAGGCCACAAACTCTGAACCATGACTTTGCAGGGTCAACTGTTATATAGTTTGTCCATGGGGGCATTTTTCTTGTTGTGTCAGTACATTACTAATTGTGTCTCTGCATACAAATTTGATTATGTCATTATGGTACTGACTATATTTCTGCAGCCACATTTATGGCTATTTGTACAGTACTGATTGTGTCTCAGCACACATTTTCTGGTTGTGGTAGTACCTTATTGATTTTGTCACTGTGGACATGTCTCTGGTTATGTTAGTATAGTACTGATTATGTCTCTCAGGACACATGCTTCTTTATGTCAATATGGTACTGATTTTATGTCTATAGTCTTGTCACTGGTTTTGTCAGTGACCAAATGTATCTCTGTGAGTCCCATTGATCTTGCACAAAGGGGCTCCAGATCTTTTAGAATCTTAACAATGCCCCAGTCTAATCATGTTTCACACTACATGATTCCTTGATACATTTATGTTACAGTTTTACATCTGTCCTCTAATGAAAGAGCTTGGTTATTTGAGAGTGCATGCAATTTTTCTTCCATTCTGTGCATTAGACCAATAAAATAACCATATGTTCTGGTCTATTGAGATGCTAGCCCTTGTACTGGTGAGCATGTTATTATGTAAGAAGCTTGATATACACAGGAGATTGTATAGTGCAGGTATCATAATGTAGGACCTTGTGCTTGTGAAAATGGTTCAATACATCGACATGGAAAAGACAAATAGTGCTTACATTCATGCTAATACCAGTATTGAGTAAATGAAACAGTGCATTTAGAAAATGATTTTTTTTGGTCTGAAGAAAAACAGCACAATGAGAGTCGGTTCACACTAGGGCGACACGACTTCCAGCACGACTTTCAGAAGCAAATCCAACACGACTTGAGCATGAACCACAGGGCGATCTGGGGAGATTTACAACACGACTTGAAGTCGTCTCCAGGACAGGAGACATTCCAGTGGCCAATAAAACAACCATCAGCTCTGGGAGAGGGAGGGAGAGGTTTGCCAGAGAAATGTATGTTATCTTCCTGGAAAGTAGCTTCAGTTAAGACAGTGATCCGACTTCTGAGGCGACTTCCATTGAAATCAATGGGTACAAATCGCATACAAGTCGGATTGAAGTAGTACAGGAACCTTTTCTGAAGTCGGATCGCCTTGAGTCGTGTGTATTAACACTGCTCCCATTCACTTCCATTGTTTTTCTCTACAGCACGACTTGGGACGACTTGAGGCGACATGAAGTCGGATCGCAAGTCGCCCCAGTGTGAACCGGCTCTGAGTGACTGTGTTTTAAAAAAAGAAACGGCTTAACATAAACACATAATGACATAACAAACAAACCAAAAAAAAAAATAATTCCTACCATGATGCGAACCAGGATGGAGACAGAGTATGAACGCAAAATTGATTAGGTCTCCGGTAAGTGTCAAAAAAAAAGAAGGAAAAAAAAAAAAAAAGAAACAAACTATTTCATACATAAATATTAATCCATTACAATTATTTTGGAAAAGTACATACAGATAAAATGCAGAAAAATAAGTAAATATATTAACCAGTGTACTGAAGCAAACAAAGGACTTGAAAAGCTCATCGCTGTCCTGTGGTCCCCTTACTGTTCTGTGAAACCACCTAGTCAACCAGGGTTCCATTGTTCTGTTCATTTCCACCAGAGCAATGAAGGGAGTGGGGTTGTGGTGTCATGGGCAATGCAGAGTAACCTTGGAGAAAATTCAAAGACCGATGGTCTGTAACAGTTAAAGCGGAGGTTCACCCTAAAACAATTATATACCATTCCATCCAGCATACTGCCGACATGTACAGTATGCTGTTTTTTTTTTTCCGCTGTAGATACCGTTTTATCGTTCTTTTTCTTTTCCGACTCCCGCGGGGAATAGGCGTTCCTATGAAGAGGCGTAGATGATTGACGTGCGGCTAAGGCGCGTCACACGCTCCGAAAATAGCCGGACTGGGACTCGGCTCTATACGGCGCTATACGAGTCCCAGTTCGGGTATTTTCGGAACGCGTGACGCGCCTAAGTGCACGTCAATCATCTACGCCTCTTCATAGGAACGCCTATTCCCCGCGGGAGTCGGAAAAGAAAAAGAACGATGAAACGGTATGTACAGCGAAAAAAAAAAAAAAAAACAGCATACTGTACATGTCGGCAGTATGCTGCTTGGAATGGTATATAATTGTTTTAGGGTGAACCTCCGCTTTAATTAACGTCAAGTAACGTCAAAAAACTTGTCTCATTATGTTAAATTATAGCCTTGTTGGCCTTCTATACACAATAGAACATATACACTACGCACTATCTCTGTTCTTATCTTTTATTACCAGATTGAGTAAACTGAAATATTTCTACCATCATTCCATCATTAGTTACTCTTTGAAGCAAAGGTGTGGTGGCTCAAAATAGCTCAAAATAGCTCCAAGGTAGAGGTTGCCTTCATGTAAAGTCATTAACACACAAAACTGTGCATCATTACTCACTGGTTCTGCTACACAATTTCATGGCTCATGAGGACTACCAACAAATCTTCCCTTGATATAATTTTGGATGCAGTTCATATACAGACAATAGCATTTTAAGCAAAGTTGAATATCACTCTGTACAAGAGCAAAGGTTGGGTATTGTGCTATCAGATGGCACTTTAAATTTTAATGCAGAAGGAAACTTGAATTAAAATCCTCTGTATTAATTACTCCCCATCCAGCAAGATGTTGTAACTGGGCCACTATAAAGTTCACCTTGGAATGTGGGACAGCCAGACCTCCTTTATCCTTCGACAACTTTAGGGCCGCTAATGTAATTAGGATGTTTTCCTTTCCAAAATAGAGAATTAACTTTTTGACCCATGTTTGATTAATCCAAATAGGGAAGTTTTGTAGATCACCCTTCCTTAAACAAAAAGTATTCATTTATTCCAGCTTTTGCTTTTGATTCGAAATCTAATTAACATGTGAACCAAGTTATGGTTAAAATAATCCTCCATTTTTTATAATGCAATATTATAAAAGATATTTAAAAGATGTCACTACCATAATCTGATTGGAGCCTAATGGCAAAAGATAATTGATCGATTTATCTCAATTAATACAGGACTGGATAGGGAACCTTACATCCTTATCAACCCCATAAATCATTCTAATGAACGGTCTATATCTCCTAAAAAAAATAACAAAATATTGTCTGCATAAAAAAACTATTTTTTCCTCCGTATCTTTTCTTTTAAACCATCTAACAGCTTCCACCAGAGGTTACATAGCTAGAGTGAAAAGAAGAGGGGGAAATGGGCACCCCATCTTGTACCCCCATCTTGTACCTCATCAGATAGGGAAGAATTCCATGGCGATGCCATTAACCTGCATACAAGCCTTAGGAGCAGAGTATATAGCAATTGAACCCTTCTTATAACATTGAAGGGACTCAGAGTTCAGGCAACAATACATCTTCGATTCCCCATATATACTATAAATCTCCAAGGGTAGCCCATCCATGACTGTCATTCTTCCAGTGTCAGCGAGGCATCTAAGTTGGTCTTGTCTACTGCAGAAATTGGTGGGAATTGAATGATTGCTTGGAATCATTTAAATCTGTAAATAATCTTTTAAAAGATTTGATTGATTCTGTGTTATGAGAAATATTGGCATCACCAACATATAAAGCCCCAATATGCGTAGATACATTTTGTGATTTAGCTAACACTGCCAATAAATGTCCTATACTTTCTCCCTCCTCAAAAACACAACATAGTATATATATTTTTATATTCTGCCTTCAGGACGGTAGTGTGTTTATACATCAGTTGGGCATCCTTCCAAAGTTTTAAATGATACATGGTGGGGTCCCCTAAATTTCGAGCTTCAGACTTTTGCACATCTTCAGCTAAAAAAGGCCTCCTACTCTTCTGTTTTCCTCTTACAGTGACTTTTTCCCTCAATTAGTTCTCTCCGCAAACATGCCTTCAGCAATTCCTTTAATAATAAAGTAGTTGAAGATGATCTGTTATTCCCAAATAACTCTATTAGCAGTTAGGTTTTTGAATCCAGTTGTGGGAGCACTTTAAAGTGATTGTAAAGGATACTTACCTCCACTGTGCAGCTCGAACACCGCGTTCTGGGGTCCCTTGGCAACTCTTGAGGCTCCTCCCCACATCAGATAACCCCCTGGGAGAAGCACTCTCCTGAGGGGTTATCTTGTGGGCGTGCTCCCGAGTCATTCATTCGGCGTCCATAGCCGCTGAATGTATGACCCAGCCCCCCTTGCTCCCGCGTCATTGGATTTGATTGACACCAGTGGGAGCCAATGGTTGCACTGCTATCAATCTATCCAATCAAGAGCCAGGACCCCATGGAGAGAGGGACAACATGTCCTTACCGACTGAATTCCAGAGCTCAGGTAAGTTAAACGGGAGGGCTAGGTGTTTTATTACCTTAAGGTGAAAAAACACAAGGGTTTACAACCCCTTTAAGCCAGAATGAATTTATTTTGGATTCATTTTCCATAGTAAACCACTAGATTGTTGAATGAATAGTAAATTTACCTCCATAGGGGAGTGGTCAGAAAGCCCTTTTGGATGGTACAAAGATGTAGCTTCATAAGGATAGCATCTGTTCCTAATACCAGATCTAATAAGTATTGGAACAATATGAGAACTTCAGATCAAAGGGGTGTTGCCTCCTACAAATACTGTATGCATTCCTGTTGGGAAGAGCATACCAACTGACTGGATGGCTCTTCTGGACAGGCTAATTCATGTTCCTTTACATGCACATATGAAATGTGCTCATGCATCTGTTACTCACACGTGCACATCTGTTACTTATGTGTGCGCATCCATTGCTTGCATTGGTGCCAAGTGGGATATTTAAACTGAGCATGTGCTATGCTTCAGTGCTGTCTTGTCTACAATGTTCCAATGCATACCTGCAACCTGCTACTCTCATCTGGCTATTGTTAATCTGTATCTGGCTACTTCTCTTAACTACTCTTTAACTCCACCTGCACTGACCCTGACCTGCCTCTGACCTTGCTTTTGCCTGTATGGGGTATATAAATACTTTGTACTTTGAAAGCAATTTAAGTTACATGAAAAAAAAAACATATCTGCCCAATGTGTTCTGTGTACTTTTATCCTTTTCTGATATGTCCAAAAGATTACCTTGCGGAATGTGAGGTTGGGTTAAAAATTTGAATAAGGGCTAGTTCACACCACATGCATTCTAGTTCCAGTGCGTTCCAGAAAAAAAAGTAGAACATGCTGCATTTTTCCTGCACAGAACTTTACTGGAACGCAGTAAAACACATAAAAAAATGCACCAGAATGCACCTACATGCATCAAAAAGGCACCCGACCCCAGTACAGTGGAAAAAAGTAAGAAAAAAAGCATGTGGAACAAATCCGAAAACGTATCAAAAATGCACTGGAATGCATTAAAAACACGCTAAAAAGGCATATGCAGAAACTCGTCGGGAACAGATCTGGAGGACGTTTTTGTGGTGTGAAGTAGCTCTAAAAGCCTGTAATGCCCTGTACACACGATCGGTTCATCTGATGAAAACGGTCTGACTTTCATCAGTCTTGCCTACACACCATCAGTTAAAAAACCGATCATGTCAGAACGCGGTGATGTAAAACACAACAACGTGCTGAGAAAAATGAAGTTCAATGCTTCCGAGCATGCGTCGATTTGATTCTGAGCATGCGTTGATTTTTAACCGATGGATTTCCCCACAGAGGATCGTTTTTTTTTAACCATCAGATCATTTTAAACAGGTTCTACGTTTTTTCACCGATGGGAAAAAAACTGATGGGGTCCACACACGATCGGTTCGTCTGATAAAAACGGTCATTTTCATCAGACGAACCGATCGTGTGTACGCGGCATAATTGTCTGCCTGGAGGAGACTCACCTAACTAAAGAAACTGTTTCTCATTTATTTCATAAGGATTTTCTGTTTCAGTACCATTCAGTTTACCATAAGTATGCGAGAGGCACAGGTATGCTAATGGTGCTCAAAATATAAAAGATATGCGCTGTCTCATGTGAATCAATAGAGTGGAGTATTGTGAACAAACACAAAAATTACCACCATGTGATTAAACTAACATAATAAGATAATATGAAACCAAATTCTTTCATCCAAAAAATATTATTCATCAAAAAAGAAAATTTGTGTTTTTCAAAAAAATATAAATAGTGTCCTGGTGTTTTTATTTCAATCCATGTTCAAATCTTTCTATAAAATCAAGTGAACCACTTCCAATGAAAGAATATTTTCAATCCGTTTTTCCAAATATAATTAAATGTGTAGCTTACTAGATGCCAACTTAAGTCTCCAACTTATAAGAAATCGGCTGTTCTCGGATCTTCATTGGATAGATTTATAGCAGCGCAGCCATTGTCTCACGCTGCTGTTAGTCAACTCCAATGACGTGAGGGCTGGGGGCGGGCTGAGTCCTGTAGTTGGTGGCTTATGGACGCCGGATACAGGACTTGGGAGCGTGCCCGCAAGCTAACCCCCTTGGGAGAGCACTTCCCAGAGCGGGTTAGCTGATGCGGGGAGTAGCCGAGACAGTTACCAAGGGACCCCAGAAGATGTGGGGCCACTCTGTGCAAAATGAGCTGCACAGTGGAGGTAAGTATAACATGTTTGTTATTTTAAAAAAAAAAAGTGAAGCTTTACAACCGCTTTAACTCTGGACTCTTCTACAACAGTTACCAGCCTGACCATATGGATTAGGTTTAGCAATAAGCCTGGCTGAGGCTCTATCCTAAGCACTTAACACTGCACATAAGTTACAACCCTCTCAGGATTTATCTCCTTCAGTTGGTTTCCCAGTGATCATCACTGAAGTCCTGCAAAACCCTGCTGGTGACTCGTGCTTCTTTGTGCCCTATACCCTCTGTACCACCTCCAGGGGTATAGTGCACTTAGCCGCAAGGGGAGCCGCTCAGCATCTCGGCCTCAGAAAGGTATGTGACAGTTGTTCAACTTTAAAACTTAGCATTTTTTCGGCACACTACAGAAAACACAACCAAACTAAATGGCGACTTACAATCGATTGAACGTCATAGAGTGTTGATGCTTGTCATGCAGGTTCAAACATGTTCAAGGTCACCACGCATGCAGGTATAACCAGTTTTGACTGCTTTGTTTACTAGGTGGGATCAAAGTCTCATTATTTATTAGACATACCTCTAATACATTAGAGAGGAGAAAGCTGGCAGACTGTAAACACATTCTAAGTGTGAGGAAGAGAAGAATAAACAGAGCTGCTGAAAAGAACGTGAAAGGATTTCTGCTGTAAACTTTGAAAATACACTACAGTAGCTCCAGCTGCAAAAGTCAGTTAGGGCATGTTTTAAAGTTTAACTCCAGATAACCTAAAAATTCATCCTTGCCATGTGTCTGCACCCACACTGGAAGAAATAACTGCTTGTTTTGTCTAGGGACCACTCCCCTGGCAGACAGGAATCCCCCATGCTCTAGCAGTGGATGTCCCTTAGCAACCTCATGCCTAGTGCAGGTCAGAGAACCCTAGACCGCCAAGGCATTGGGAAGAAGAAGATCCAGGGACCAGTCTAGCAGCACAGAAGAGCCTGGATGAGTGGGGGATCAGGTAAGCAAATCTGCTTTTCTAAATTGCCTAGACAAAAACGAGCAGTTAGCCTGTGCAGTGCAGATGAACCGCCCTGCCCCCCCCCCCCCAACCCTCCACACTGCAAGTACATTTTTTTACGTTTCAGCATTAAAGGAGATATAAATATTTGAAAGTTTGTTGTCTGGCTATAATTCTTCTTTAATATTCAATAGCATGATCATTCCATAAACCAGCCATGGATCAAAAATTTGCATTAATTTATATTTATCCTTACTGTGTCTTGTAATGTAAATATATTATATTAGCAGATGCTGACCAAGGCAGTAAATACAATATAAAGAGAAAAAAAAGATAAATGAGAATATGGGTTTGATTTGAAGAGGAAACATAGCGCACTCCTGTGATTCTGTGCGGTGCGATTGCTATGCGGTGTGGGAAACGCATAGGAATTGCTATGTTTCCCGCACCTCATTGGTGTGAACCAAGGCTTAAATTGGTTGTAAACCTCAGACATGAAAAATTAACAAAGAAAATCCTTCTTTACTGTGTAATAGCCTGAATGTAAAGCATCAAATCTGGTTTGTCGCTGAACACTCCTCTCTCTGCTATCTGCATGAATCACTGATAGAACTTTAGAGCGACACAAGAGCCTGCAGGTAGATGGCTCGCAGCAGGGGACTCATAGCCTCAGCTCCACTCAGCTATCAGATTACACTACAACTCTGTGCTCTAGCTCTGCAGCATGTGTGACATCAGATCCCCACCCTCTGCTTACTAAAGCTGAGAGATGCTGTGTAAAATGTGTGTTTTAGAAGGCTGTAAAAGGGGTACTTTCACTTGCTCACTTTGTCCATTCAGTATCTGCCATTAAAACAAAGTGACATGTACTCTTGAAACCTAATTCCCCCAACCCACTGTCACTTACCTTTGTTGTGCTTCCTTGACTCTCCATGGATCTAAACTCTGCGTAAGCTCCATTCTAGAGAGTGTTAGAGCTTGCACATGCTTCGTGCTGCATCCTGTGATGAAGGGGAGAAGGTAACATGCTCCCCCATACCCAGAAGCACTAGGTATTTATGATGGCTCTGACAGAGGAAAGGAGCAGTGGGCAGTGGTGCAAAGGCTACAGTATGTAGGAGGGCACGGTTTAAAAAGAACCTGTCACTTTGCCCTCAGTGGCTAAAGTGACAGATTCTCTTTAGGAAAATGGATGATATGGATGTTGTATGTAAGCTCCTAGAAAAGACCTTCTGTTTGCTATGTTCAAATAAGCCAAAGAATGATTATGTCCTAAACCACAGTAAAATGCAATGCTTAAAAGATTGGAGAGGGGGCTATATTGCTAAACTTTCATCAATAGACTAAAATTTGATATCAAGGGAAAAGCCTTTTCTGCACTAACAGCTACTGACAATTGGCTTCTCCTAGTCATTAAAGACAGTATAATCGTACAGGTTATGGTAAGATGGGATTAAAGCCATCAAAAATCCCTCACTTCAATCAGTGCATAGCACAGTAAAGCCTTCTTAAAACAGAGGGTATTCACGTGTCTCATTCCATCACATATCCCAACAATAATTTCAGGACAGCGGGTGTAGTCCTATTCATTAGAGCAATAGAGATTCCAAGTTATTACACAATGCCTACCATTTTGCTTCCTACAAGTTCTCTTTAATGTAGTCTATTAAAAAGATTGACTTGACAAAAGTTAATATTTGTTCTATAATGAAAGCCATTTCCTCAGCAAATCTGCTAGTGCTAAAATAACTTGGCTAAGTCAAAACTGGCATAACAGCTTGTTTCACAAGAATAGGTTTTTATCACTAGATCTGAATCAGACGAATCAACGATACCAATATAATTATGCTTATTTTAGCTTTTTATTTTACAGTATTTTATGTCAGGTTTTGTCTTTTGTTAGCCACTTGCTGGCCGACCGCCCTATAGCAATTTTACTGTTACAGGGCAGCAGCTGTGCACCGAATCACGTATATACAGTATACATGATCCTGCATTTCCGCCTGCAGGGGGCGCATGTGTGCACTGACTGCGGGCAGTTTCTGCTGTGATTATTCACAGCAGAAACCGATCTGTGGGAGCTGGGCACTCAATGGCCCGGATTCACAAAGCATTTTTTTTTGCATTTTTCTGCACATTGAAGTCGCATTTTTGCAATTTTGGGATTTTTTTCTGCACTTTATGGATTTTTTCTGCACTTTAGCCTCATAAGACTCTTAAGCCCTGTACACACTATCGGATATCTGATGGAATCTAATCCGATGGATTTTTTCATCAGGTATCCGATGAAGCTGACTTTCATCAGTCTTGTATACACACTATCAGACTAAATTCCGACCGTGCCAAAACGCGGTGACGTAAAACACTATGACGAGCCGAAAAAAATGAAGTTCAATGCTTCCGAGCATGCGTCGACTTGATTCTGAGCATGCGTGGATTTTTTTCCGATGGATTTCCACACAGACGATCGGATTTTTTCTATCGTTTTTTTATCCATAGGAAAAATGTAAAACATGTTCTATTTTTTAACGCTGATAGAAAACAAACAGATGGGGCCCACACACAATCGGTTTGTCGATGAAAACAGTCCATCGCTCCGTTTTCATTGGACAAACCGATCGTGTGTACACGGCTTTACACTTTGCACTAATTTTTTAAGTGAAATATATTTATTTGCCACTCATTAAATTTTGCACAGTTTGCACGCAGTTCGCTGCACGTTCATTTGCATTTGTGAAAGTCATTTGAGTTTACATTATTTTGCGACTTGCACAGTTTGTCATTTTCACAGCAATATATTTATTAAGATAAAGGTTTTACTGGAAGAAAGTATACATACTTCCATCATTCTTTTTTTAATTTTATCTCCCTTTGGGTATGGTTTGACCCATTCGGTGCTTGCAGCAGTTTACCATCAGCTAGCTATCTCCTAAGTAGCGCGGGAATATACATATATTTTATTGCAGCCAGTACCCATTCTACAAAATGCAGAGAAAATAAAAAGCTACAAATCGGCAACAACCTCATTATGTCCCAGTAGTTGGGGCAGATACCCTATTATGTGAGCCCATAATATAGCTATAAACATTTTTATGACCGCTGTTTCTTAATAAAAGAAAAGTGATTTCTATTTGTGATATTAAAGAACTGTAAGCCTATCAAAAGGCAGGAAAAGCAAAATGTGCTCTTTCAAAAACTCATTATAACAAGCATTACATTATAGTCGCCCTTTTCTACTCTAATAATTCAACAGTCTCCTAATCTGTTATCCCCCCCCCCCCCCCCATGCCCACACTCTTTTTATTCTAGTTCTTGGCAATGATCACTGCTGCCATCCAACATTTCTAAAATACTGCTCAGCTATTGTTTTCATGTCACAATGACAAGTGAATGGCTGGGCCAATGCACTGAAAATCTTGTTCACTTGCTTTTCTCGTGACACAGCAATCGGTAAGCGGGAAATGGGATGTCAATCCTTACATAAACAGTGCCGACAGGTATTTAGTATTTGTATTTATTTTTCCTACTCGTGAAACACGGTTGCGCTTTTAATCGGCTACAGATAAAATCTTTCAGCAGCAGGGGAGTGTGAGTCATGCGTGACAGACTACAATTAGGATTATACAAGAAATGGATTTGCTTTCGTGAAATTTTATTTTATTTTATTCATAGGAGCTTGGGGATTAAAGGTGAGGATGTTAGACATAAAAATTCAGGCAATGTGCTGAATATTTGAACAAAAAGCTCACAGCTCTATGTACTGTACTGACAAACACGACTTGAGTCAGGACAAACTAGTGATCCTGTGTTTGGAAAGAACTCACCAACTTTCTAATAACTGCAGAGAAAATACTCGCCTATTTCTGGTGTTGCTCCCTTGCTGGCCGGATAAGAAGGATGTTGCTTATTCATTGATGGAAACATTTCAAAAATGTAAGTCGCCAGCGAGGGAGCAACGTCTGGCTTAAAACAGCTGGCGAGGGCGCAACACTTTGAAAACAGGTGAGCATTTTTTCTACCCCAGGATTGACTATCCTGTCGAATGCCAGCGCTCACCAGCAACAGGATCGCTATTGCAACATGGCCCTCAAGTATCCCTGTCACAGACTTACTTTTTAAAATCTCAAACAGGCCATAGATGAGGATCAAAATTTAGCCAGTTCAGTAGGGATTGGCTGAATTTCCATCCTTCTCTGGCTGTTCCTGTTCAAGAAAAAACAAAGCTGCTGGTAGATTTTCATTCGATCAGTGCATGAAACCAATCTGTATTCTAAAAGCAGAGGAGTCCTGCTGTCAGAATACAAAAGCTCATCAGGGAGGATTTCTCCATCAATCTCGTGTGTGTGGGTGGGAAAATCAATTCATTATTCTTGAAGCTCGCTGGCTGATCCAGAAAACTGATCAATGTATCCCCAGTTTAAAGTGGTTCTAAAGGCAGAGTTTTTTTTACCTTCATGCATTCTTTGCATGAAGGTAAAAACCTTCTGTGTGCAGCGGCTCTCCCTAGCCCTACCCCTAGCTAGGGTGACCACGTGTCCCAGATTGCCTGGGACAGTCCCGCATTTTGCAGGTCTGTCCCGGGCACCTTCATTCCAGGACAATACAGTGTCCTGGAATGAAACTGACACAGCCACCCCCCAAGCCAAACTAATGCCCCCAAAAAAGGCCATCACATCACTGACAGTACTTGTCCTGGCCGGGAATGCCCGAAGGAGCACAGTCCCGGCCCCCTGCTTGTGATTGGAGAAATCATAAATCCCGCCTCCTGTGTCCAATCACTGTGCTGTTATTCATTACAGCACAAGCTGATTTTTGGAAAGGGAGGGTGTCCCTGAATGGTAGTTTGGAAATGTGGTCACCCTACCCCTAGCCCCCCCAATCTTTACCTGAGCTCCCTCCGATCCAGCAATGTTCGAGATAGCTGTCCCGAGACTCTCTCTGCTCATTGGCTGAGACAGAAGTGGGAGCCCATTGGCTCCCATTTCTATCAATCACAGCCAGTGAGCCAATGAGGCTGGGGGGGGGGCAGAGCCACTGCAATAGCTCTATGCATCTTTTGAACGCATATATCAGCAGCTCGGGAGTGAGCATGCAGTGGCACCCCCAGGGCAAGTGGCTTTCTCTGGGGGCACTGCCCGAGGGGGAAGAGCCAGGAGTGCCAGTGGAGGTCTCAAAAAGAGGAGAATCAGAGCTGCTCTGTGCAAAACCACTGTACAGAGCAGGTAAGTGTAACATGTTTGTTATTTTAAAAAAAACGAAATCTTTAGTACCACTTTGTCATCATTCTGTATATGGCATTCTATCATGGTCTGAAACAGTATTGTATATGACAGGTTTAGCTATACTACAACCCTACTGTTCCTGGAAAATGTAAATGTTGTCAATTACAGTGCATCATTCCATTATGGAACGCTTTCTTCAAATGCCTTTTATCATGCAATGATGCACAATAACTATTGCAGCAGGGAATCAAAATAAAGTCGTTCACACAGAAAACACAGGGTATTGTGGGGACTTTCAATTTTACCATATTCAAATAATGATGCTCTGCAATTGGACGACTTATGTCTAAAATGTAAATGATCAAAAGAATGCAGTAAATAATTTTTATAGCCTACTATAAAATGAGACTGGACAGTGGTTGTCTGTACTTGTCTGTACTAAAAGAACTTCCTTTTGGCATTGAAGGAAAGACTATAAACTAGATATATACTTCTAATCTCATTTAAGGCATACTGCTACACAATCTTTATCAGCACCTCTCAACCTGCCTTGTAGTCAACATATAACAAAGTCTTTCGGAGGACAAATTCACTGCAGAGCCATCAAGTAGTTTAAGTGGGTATCAAACAAAATTGTAATCTATTTATTTACTGTTAAAGCTGTAGTGAATATAGAATTAAACATATTTATATATTTCTTGTATTTTGCTGCCAAAAAACAAAAAAAACAAAACGATTTCCTTCATCCTGACTTAGCTTAAGGCCTCGTACAGATGAGCGGACATGTCCGATGAAAACGGTCCGTGGACCGTTTTCATCGGACATGTCTGCTAGCAGATTTTGGTCTGATGGTTGTACACACCATCAAACCAAAATCCCTGCGGACAGACAGCGCGGCGCCGCCACGTCCGCAAACCCGGAAGTTCAATGCTTCCACGCATGCGTCGAATCACTTTGACGCCATGCGCGGGTTCTCGGGCCAGCGGACATGTCCGATGAGTCGTACTGACCATCGGACATGTCCGACGGACAGGCTTCCAGCGGACATGTTTCTTAGCATGCTAAGAAACATTTGTCCGCTGGAAACCTGTCCGGTCGGCCCTACACACGACCGAACATGTCTGCTGAAACTGGTCCGCGGACCAGTTTCAGCAGACATGTTCGGTCGTGTGTACGAGGCCTTACTATTTCATAAGTTTACAAATGGTTACATCGGAACATAGCATAAAGAAAAGGGTCCCAACAGAAAGGAACGTTACATAATTTATAAATGCGATTCAGTCCTTAAGTCCTTGATGAAGAGAGATAAGACCCCTTTCACGTTGAGGCAGTTTTCAGGTGTTTTAGCGCTAGAAATAGCATCTGTAATGCGCCTGAAAGCTGCCTCTCATTCACTTCAATGTGTGCTTTCATACTCGGGCGGGACGTTAGTAAAAGTCCTGCAAGCAGCATCTTGGGCAGCTTGGGAGCTCTTTAAATAGCGCTCCTAAAATGGCCATGCCCATTAAAATGAATAGGTAGCGCTTCCAAATTGCCTTAAAAGCGTTTTGAAAGCACCACAAAAACTAGTATATTTTCGGCTTCTTTAAGGTCCCGTTTTAAAAAATCCCACCCACTAGCTGCAAAAGTGAAACATGTTACGAAGGAGGATGTAAACCCTGACCCACAATTTGCACACACTCTCGGGTAGAGAAATGCACAGAATATCGGCAGAATCCCACCCCCTGCTGTGTTCTGGGAAACACACAGTTCCCCGAACACAGAGAGGACCATTGAAAATGTGCGGCGCGACTCGCTCATGCGCAGTATGGAAGCGGGCAGTGAAGCCACAACGCTTCACTTCCTGGTTCCCTCACCGAGGATGGCAGCGGGGACAGCCGAGAGACGAGCGATTGCTCATCTTCGGCTGCCGACATCGTGGGAACCCTGGACAGGTAAGTGTCCATTTATTAAAAGTCAGCAGCTGCAGTGTTTGTAGCTGCTGGCTTTTAATATTTTTTGTTTAGGTGGACCTCTGCTTTAATGCAATATGTTCTCCATTGTTTTAAAAACACATTCTATAGAGCAAGGAATCAGACAAGATTAACACATGAATCTACTGAGAGTAGATCTGAAACAAACACCAAGTTTGAGCATCTTGACACATCTATTCAAATGAAAATGCATGCACCTGCCTCCAAAGATGGCCTTGTAACATATATCATGGAAAAAGGGAAACCTCTATTATGCATCAAAAATGCTATCACATGCAGAAAAAATAACACCTTGATTTCCAGCAACAGTGCTTGAACTAAGGAAGTTTCACAATATACTTTACAAAACAAGCACAAAATATCAAAAAGACAATGTAACAATAATAAACATGTGACTTGACCATAAAACATACTTAGCTAGTGATGCACATGAATTGGAGATTACTTTGTATTTTGCATTCCCCTGCACTCAGTTGTGAGTGCCTGCATTTGTGAACATAAATCTTCTGAGAGATGGTACTGGGCTGAACCAATTGTGCTTTATATATATACTAGCTGAATACCCGGCGTTGCCCGGTCTTCCTATCTTAACCTTTTGGGGAGGAAAATCATAGTAATATAAATATACCCATCTTTTATATAAGGGTGTAGGTAAGGGTTAATTTAACTGTCATATATTTTTATTTGGCATATAAGTAATATGTGTACCAGGTATTATTGAAATATCTCCAGGCGTACAGAAGTTATGTGGGAACATACATTTCCCATTGATTTGCATGGGACTTTAAACAAAAACCCCGACCCTCACAAATGGGGGTAGTTAAGGGATAAATTAACTATCCTATAGTTTAAGTGGACATATAAGTAACATGTGACCAAGTGTTATCGAAATATCTACAGCCGTTTGGAAGTTATGAAGTAACATGTATTTCCCATAGAGTTGAATGGGACTTTAAAGGAATACCCCGACCATGGCAAATGGGGGTGGGTAAGGGTTAAACCACCTATCCTATGTTTGTTGCTGACATATAAGTAACATGTGTGTCAAGTTTCATGTTAATATCTTTAGCCGTTTGGACGTGATGCTGGAACATACATACACACACACGTTGAGTTTTATATATATACTAGCTGAATACCCGGTGTTGCCCGGTCTTCCTATCTTAACCTTTTGGGGAGGAAAATCATAGTAATATAAATATACCCATATTTTATATAAGGGTGTAGGTAAGGGTTAATTTAACTGTCATATATTTTTATTTGGCATATAAGTAATATGTGTACCAGGTATTATTGAAATATCTCCAGGCGTACAGAAGTTATGTGGGAACATACATTTCCCATTGATTTGCATGGGACTTTAAACAAAAACCCCGACCCTCACAAATGGGGGTAGTTAAGGGATAAATTAACTATCCTATAGTTTAAGTGGACATATAAGTAACATGTGACCAAGTGTTATCGAAATATGTACAGCCGTTTGGAAGTTATGAAGTAACATGTATTTCCCATAGAGTTGAATGGGACTTTAAAGAAAAACCCCGACCATGGCAAATGGGTGTGGGTAAGGGTTAAACCACCTATCCTATGTTTGTTGCTGACATATAAGTAACATGTGTGCCAAGTTTCATGTTAATATCTTTAGCCGTTTGGACAATATGTGTACCAGGTATTATTGAAATATCTCCAGGCGTACAGAAGTTATGTGGGAACATACATTTCCCATTGATTTGCATGGGACTTTAAACAAAAACCCCGACCCTCACAAATGGGAGGATTCCACTGTCGCCCCATTTGCATGCAAGAGCTCTTTACTTCCAGCCAAATGTAAGTTTGTCAGCTGTGAATAAATACGTAATTTTTTACCATACGGAGTTACGCTATGTGGCCACCTCTTTTTTCTTTTCCTTATGCACCATTATTACATTGAGCCAATTGGTTTTGGGAGTCCAACATCATTACAGTTTCCAGTTTGTTCCTGGGGACCCATTCCATCCAAAGATACATCATCCAATTGGGCCTATGCTTCCCGCCAAGGATCGTTTTTTGACATCTGTCATATAAAGCCTTGATCGACCTCTTTTGGCATACGCCATCAGTGGTCAACAAGTTCCGGTAAGCCTGCACTTCTATCGGTGGTGGGACTGTCACGATTTAGAAGTCACATATTTTTTCATTTATTCACTCACTTGAAGGATATGTGGAAAATGATGAATTTCGTTATATACTTCCAATCATCATAACACTGAGTTTTGCTGGACTTTGTACTTCACTTGATATCACATTAGGTGTATCAGACCATTTGCCAGGTCGGCACCCTTTTCTCCATCCAAAGGGTCTTACACACGTTTTGATTTGTGTTCAACATTTATTAATGTTTTATGTGTTTTATTTCATTACACACAATATGGTATTTTGATATTCACCATATCATTATAAGCGCTACACTTATATATCCTTTATATATCCTCACAAATGGGGGTAGTTAAGGGATAAATTAACTATCCTATAGTTTAAGTGGACATATAAGTAACATGTGACCAAGTGTTATCGAAATATGTACAGCCGTTTGGAAGTTATGAAGTAACATGTATTTCCCATAAAGTTGAATGGGACTTTAAAGAAAAACCCCGACCATGGCAAATGGGGGTGGGTAAGGGTTAAACCACCTATCCTATGTTTGTTGCTGACATATAAGTAACATGTGTGCCAAGTTTCATGTTAATATCTTTAGCCGTTTGGACGTGATGCTGGAACATACATACATACATACATACATACACACACACACAGACACGTTGAGTTTTATATATATAGATATATATATGTGGCTTAACATTGCATTCAATATTTACAGTAGCTGTAAACACATTGTTTTCTGCATTCACCACCCACCTGTACAAACCCACATCCAAAATGTTTTTTTTTTGCCAATAGTCTATTTAGTTAAAGTGTTACTAAACCCACAACAGTAAAATCAGTCTGTATATGCAGTTAAGCATGCTTGTAGGCCTTGTACACACGGTCGGACCAAACCAATGTGACTGGTCCGTCGGACAGTTTTCATCGGTTCACCTCTGAAGTGGCCGTACGGCCTGATATGTGTACACACCGTCAGTCCAAAATCCGATCGGGTCAGAACGCGGTGACGTCAAACACACGACGTACAAAATAAAATGAAGTTCAATGCTTCCAAGCATGCGTCGACTTGATTCTGAGCATGCGCGGGTTTTGAACCGATGCTTTTCTGTACTAACCATCAGTTTGGTCCGATGGGGCAGCAGTCCATCTGTTCGGTTTTGAAGCATGTTTTAAAATTTTGGAACGAAGGGAAACACACTGATCGATTATACACACGGTCGGTTTGGTCCGATGAAACTGACCTTCGGTTCATTCTCATCGGTTCGGTCCGACCGTGTGTACAAGGCCTTATACTCACTGTGGAGCCTAGGGGGTTAATTCTATGCATTGTGAAAAAAGGCTGTTTGATCCTGACTTCTCTGATCTTATAAAAGTCACAAGACTGTTACAATATATACTGCTGGTGAGAAAAGATATTTAGCAGCTTATATTTACTAAACTAATTACATTTCCATATTCTGTGTACTGTGGGAGACCAGATATAGTGAATTCAGGGTCCTGGGTTTAGTAACACTTTAAGTGAAAATCACTATGTGACTAAACCTTTTAAAGAGGAGTACCCATTGATCCCAGTGGTTCTCAGCCTAGTGCCGCGTACACATGACCGTTTTTAATGACCTAGAAAAAACAAAGTTTTTATCGACGTGATTCTTGTCAAGCCTGCCTTGCATACACACGATCGTGAAAAAAAATGCTTGAACAAAGCGCGGTGACGTACAACACGTACGACGGCACTATAAAGGGGAAGTTCCATTCGGATTGCGCCACCGTTTGGGCTGCTTATGCTGATTTCGTGTTAGTAAAAGTTTGGTGAGAGACGATTTGCGCTTTTCAGTCTTCGTGTTTTTCAGTCTCTTACAGCGTGACAAATGTGCTATCTCCATTACAAACGCTAGTTTTACCAGAACGAGCGCTCCCGTCTCATAACTTACTTCTTTTTTTGTGGTCGTTTAAGCCATGACGACCGTTTTTCACAACAAGAAAAACGACACTGTGAAAAACGACGCGAAAATTTAGAGCATGTTCTAAATTTTTAATGGACATTTTTCACGTCGAGAAAAATGCTCTGGAGCCTACACACGATCGTTTTTTAATGACCATTTAAAAAAATTGCATCTTTCACGTCATGAAAAACGGTCATGTGGACGCAGCATCAGTCCTCAACTACCCCAACAGGCCATGTTTGCAGGTTTTACTTTTTTCTTGAACAGGTGCTTTAAATCAGAGTCAATGGCCTGGTATTTTGGACAGCTATTTTATCTAAGAGAAATTCCAAAAACATGGCCTGTTGGGGGTACTTGAGGACCGAGGTTTTGAACCACTGATCTATGCAATATAGTTGAAGGTTCTGTGGCATTCCGTGGTCACATCTTTAACTGCATTAGTTAAAAAAAAGGGAATTATTTGTCCTCCTTCATGCAGTTAGAAATGCTAACCACAGCACAGATGTGCCCTGTTCTATATTTGGTGTAGTCTGTATTATGTACCAATTAAATTAGACAAATCATTCTCTCTGCCTTCATGGATAATTAAAAGTTAAGGAGAAAATTTTTGAGTGGTTAGTGTGAAATTACTACATAATTATTCATCTGCTAAGTAAATGGTGATGAACCCAAAAGTTCAAACTTTTCAATACAGTGACATGCATTTACAGTAACCAACATTGTGTAATGCGATATTCTGTAAAATGTCTCTATATTAAAGTGGAACTCCGTGCAGATATAAGACACAAATTAATGCCTTTCTGTATATATTAATACAGTAATATATATATATATATATATATATATATATATATATATATATATATATACAGGGAGTGCAGAATTATTAGGCAAGTTGTATTTTTGAGTATTAATTTTATTATTGAACAACAACCATGTTCTCAATGAACCCAAAAAACTCATTAATATCAAAGCGGAATATTTTTGGAAGTAGTTTTTAGTTTGTTTTTAGTTTTAGCTATTTTAGGGGGATATCTGTGTGTGCAGGTGACTATTACTGTGCATAATTATTAGGCAACTTAACAAAAAACAAATATATACCCATTTCAATTATTTATTTTTACCAGTGAAACCAATATAACATCTCAACATTCACAAATATACATTTCTGACATTCAAAAACAAAACAAAAACAAATCAGTGACCAATATAGCCACCTTTCTTTGCAAGGACACTCAAAAGCCTGACATCCATGGATTCTGTCAGTGTTTTGATCTGTTCACCATCAACATTTCGTGCAGCAGCAACCACAGCCTCCCAGACACTGTTCAGAGAGGTGTACTGTTTTCCCTCCTTGTAAATCTCACATTTGATGATGGACCACAGGTTCTCAATGGGGTTCAGATCAGGTGAACAAGGAGGCCATGTCATTAGTTTTTCTTCTTTTATACCCTTTCTTGCCAGCCACGCTGTGGAGTACTTTGACGCGTGTGATGGAGCATTGTCCTGCATGAAAATCATGTTTTTCTTGAAGGATGCAGACTTCTTCCTGTACCACTGCTTGAAGAAGGTGTCTTCCAGAAACTGGCAGTAGGACTGGGAGTTGAGCTTGACTCCATCCTCAACCCGAAAAGGCCCCACAAGCTCATCTTTGATGATACCAGCCCAAACCAGTACTCCACCTCCACCTTGCTGGCGTCTGAGTCGGACTGGAGCTCTCTGCCCTTTAAAAATCCAGCCACGGGCCCATCCATCTGGCCCATCAAGACTCACTCTCATTTCATCAGTCCATAAAACCTTAGAAAAATCAGTCTTGAGATATTTCTTGGCCCAGTCTTGATGTTTCAGCTTGTGTGTCTTGTTCAGTGGTGGTAGTCTTTCAGCCTTTCTTACCTTGGCCATGTCTCTGAGTATTGCACACCTTGTGCTTTTGGGCACTCCAGTGATGTTGCAGCTCTGAAATATGGGCAAACTGGTGGCAAGTGGCATCTTGGCAGCTGCACGCTTGACTTTTCTCAGTTCATGGGCAGTTATTTTGCGCCTTGGTTTTTCCACACGCTTCTTGCGACCCTGTTGACTATTTTGAATGAAACGCTTGATTGTTCGATGATCACGCTTCAGAAGCTTTGCAATTTTAAGAGTGCTGCATCCCTCTGCAAGATATCTCACTATTTTTGACTTTTCTGAGCCTGTCAAGTCCTTCTTTTGACCCATTTTGCCAAAGGAAAGGAAGTTGCCTAATAATTATGCACACCTGATATAGGGTGTTGATGTCATTAGACCACACACCTTCTCATTACAGAGATGCACATCACCTAATATGCCTAATCGGTAGTAGGCTTTCGAGCCTATACAGCTTGGAGTAAGACAACATGCATAAAGAGGATGATGTGGTCAAAATACTCATTTGCCTAATAATTCTGCACTCCCTGTATATATATATATATATTATGCAAGCTGGTGTCAGCCTCTTGTTATCACTGTACAGTAGATCATAGACTAGAAGAGGGAAAAACATTAGAAGGAGCCAATTTGTTGCTTACAGAGTCAGTTGTAGACTGTCAGATCTGGGCTCATGCATGTGCTACTTCTCATTTCTCTGTTCAATCACAAGATGCAGGAGGGACAAGACCTGTAAATGTTACTTATTTGTAGTAAGAGAAATATATGGTCTCCTTTCTTGTCAGACATGACTGTGGCAGAGCTGTGTAGTGCTCAGGAATGGAAATACAAATCCTTTGGCAGATAAAACAACCCCTGTATATTTATTTGGTCTGCGTATTTAGCCATTTGCATGGAGTTTAACGAGAAACTTAACTGTACAGTATATGAGCACCGCAAATTTTATTTATTACAGGTATTTATGTAGCGCTGTCAATTTATGCAGCACTTTACATACACTTCTAATTAGCCAATTACATGGCAGCAACATAATGCATTTAGGCATCTAGACGTGGTGAAGACGATTTGCTGAAGTTCAAACTGAGCATCAGAATGGGGAGGAAAAAGGATTTAAGTGACTTTGAACATGGCATGGTTGTTGGTACCAGACGGGCTGGTCTGAGTATTTTAAAAACTGCTGATCTACTGAGATTATCACACACAACCATCTATAGGGTTTATTGAGAATGGTCTGAAAATAAAAAATATCCAGTGAGCGGCAGTTGTGTGGATGAAAATGCCTTGTTGATGTCAGAGGTCAGAGGAAAATTGGTTCCAGATGATAGAAAGGCAACAGCAACTAAAATAACCAATCATTACAATTAAGGTATGCAGAATACCATCTCTGAATGCACAACACATTGAACCTTGAAGCAGATGGACTACAGCAGCAGACAACACCGGGTGCCACTCCTGTCAGCTAAGAACAGGAAACCAAGGATACAATTCACACAGGCTCATCAAAATTGGACAATAGAAGATTGGAATAATGTTGTCTGATCTGATGAGTCTCGATTTCAGCCGGTAGGGTGATATTCAGATGGTAGGGTCATAATTTGGTGTAAACAACATGAAAGCATGGATCCATCCTGCCTTGTATCAACGGTTCAGGCTGGTGGTGGTGTTGTAATGGTGTTGTGGAATATTTTCTTGGCACACTTTGGGCTCCTTAGTACCAACCTACCTGAGTATTGTTGCTGACAATGTCTATCCCTGTATGACTACAATGTACCCATCTGATGGCTACTTCCAGCAGGATAATGCACCATGTCACCAAGTTAAAATCATCTCACGACTGGTTTCTTGAACATGAAAATGCGTTTACTGTAGTCCAATGGCCTCCACAGTCACCTCAATCCTATAGAGCACCTTAGAGATGTGGTGGAATGGAAGATTTGCATCATGGATGTGCAGCCGACAAATCTGAAGCAACTGCGTGATGCTATCATGTCAACATGGACCAAAATCTCTGAGGAATGTTTCCAAAACTTTGAATCTATGCCACTAAGAATTAAGCCAGTTCTGAAGACAAAAGGGGATCCAACCCAGAACTAGCAAGGCATACCTTATAAAGTGACCGGTGAGTGTATATATTGCACATTCACATCAGTCCCTGCCCTTAAGGAGCTTACAATCTAAGGTACCTAATTCACATTCATACATACACATACTAGGGCAAATTTAGACAGGAGCCAATTAACCTGCCAGCATGTCTTTGGAGTTTGGGAGGAAACAGGAATACCCAGAGGAAACCCACACAGACACAGGGAGAACATGCAAACTCCAGACAGGTGTGCCATTGTGCTGCCCAACTGAAAATATTCAAAGCACACTTCCCCATCCATGAAAATCATGTTGGCCCCTCAGCATTTATGACCGCGGCCTTCTTGAGTAAGGACAAATGATTCATGTAGAGTTTACTTCCTGGGCACCATTTGCCCTTAGCTCAGGCATGCAGGCAGGAGGGTGTGCTTAGCTGAGAATTCCCCAACTCCACTCCTCCAGTTAAAACAAGTATTACACCTTCCTTTCTATTTACTAAGGCTGATAGCATAAAGATTAACCACTTAACCCCTGGAAGATTCCCCCCCCCCTTGCCCCAAACAACCGATGTTGTACACAAACAAAATTGACGTCCTCTGCAGTTTTTATTTGTGCGCTATTAACAAAAAAAAGACAGACAATTTTGAAAAAAAAAACGATATTTTTTACTTTCTGCTAGAATAAATATCACCATTTTTTTTGGGGTGAAAAAAAAAATGAATTTCTTCATCAGTTTAGGCCAATATGTATTCTACATATGTTTGGTAAAAAAAATCGCAATAAGCGTATATTGATTGGATTGCGCAAAAGTTATAGCGCGTCTACAAAATAGGGGATAGATTTATGGCATTTTTATTATTATTATTTTTTTTACTAGTAATGGCGGCGATCAGCGATTTTTAGTGGGACAGTTTGGACACTTTTGAATTTTTTTTTGGGACCAGTGATATTTATACTGTGATCAGCGCTATAAAAATGCACAGATTACTGTATAAATGACACTGGCACTAGGGGGCAATCAAGGTGTTAAATGTGTTCCCTGGAAGGTGTTTCTAACTGTGGGGGGGCTAACTGGGAGTACAGAGAGATCACTATTCCTGATCACTAGGAACAGATGATCACTCTGAACTCCCCTAACAGAACGGGGATATGTTTGTTTATTGACAGATCCCCATTCTGGCTCTCTGTGGAGCGATCGCAGGTGGCCAGTGGTCATCGAGGCCACTGGCCATGCACATCAACTCCCCTGCTGTGCAGCTGTAGCTGTTAAAGGGACCGACATACATTGACGGGGCGATTCGCATGAAACGAGCCGACCAGCCGCTGTATAATAATGGCGGCTGATCGGCAAGCGGTTAAAAATAGTTCATGCTGATTGAGAGAGTTTAGTTTCACCATCCTACTGGCACATCTCTCCTTGGATTTATTGTTCCCATAAGATGGTATGTGATTTATGTAGAATTTTGAGTAGAACCAATTTATAAATATCCCAGTAGTGTTTACTGGGAAAAATTCCAAATCTTATGTTAAAAAGAGCATATTATGTGTGTATCTGTGTTCCTCAGGCTGTACATCAACATATTTATTGAATGCTTTTCTCAAATCACGGTGTGCTGCAAACAATGTAACAGGAAGTCTATTTGTCTAACTTGTTTGTTTTTCTTGTATGGGATTTTCATATGAATTCCTTAATTTGAACATCAAGTATAATAAAAGCCTAATGTCATAACATACATGGCACAGAGAAAATGTACTCTATTGTGTATAACCAGACATTAAAATCTGACTAAAATTTGTTCATGGCAGATAGTTTCCAATTTGCAGGTTAGACACAATTCCTAGTGTTTGATTAGTTTTTTTTTTTTTTTTGTTAATATAAACCAATCCTACTGTAATTCAGCTTTGAAAATATTTACATGATAGTGTAGTGTTACCCACAGAGGAGCCGCTGAATTGTGATTTCTCTGCACACCTGAAGATGATGGACCTCACTCGCTCAGCACTTACAAAATATTTTGCCCTAGTATAGTATAGCCTAAAAAATAAATGGTAGAATAGCGAGATATGGTTAAACACCTGCAATATTCCGACTAACAGTACTAAACAGAACTGAACTGTATTTACATAGCAACAGTATATATAGACAGTCCTAACTTGTTATAACAGTCCCTGCTTTATCCCACTAGCCAGTGAATCATGAAAAAAACATTGGCTGGTAAAGTTATAGAACGTGAAAAATGCACAACAGTTCCCAGCAGGCAACAGATTAATTTGTGCAAGGTTAGTCCTCAGGCAGGGATAGGTGTTGCTGTGATGTCTTTCTTTTAGTCCTGCTGAGTCAGTCCCCCTTTTCCTTCCTTATAAGCAGTAGGAATGCTCTTTAGTACAGTCTGATTACACACCATCTCAGGGAAGGTTCTCAGTCTCTGAGACAAGATCTTGCAGAATGAGCAGTCTCTTCACTTCTCTCAAGTCCCACTCCATTGTGGTCAGCTATGGCAGGCTTCCATTCTGTCAGCAGCTCAGTCTTTGTTTCCAACACCCTATAGCCTTTTTGACTGTCATCTTTTTCTAATCCCCCAACCAGACACACTTCTCATTGCTTTGCCAATCACTGTCCTCAGGTATGGAACCAAACCCAGCAAAGATGGCTGCCTCTTTAATTGAGGAAACTGCATAGACGTCCATTGCAAACTGGTCTACTTAAAGATGGCTGATGCACTGCTGTACTAATAAATATTCAGTGCAAAAATGTGCAAGGTGTGGCAAAAATCGAGTGGATTCCTGCAGCTGGAATCACAGGTGCCATATACAAATCAGGCAGTGCAGTTTCATCAACCAACACAGTGTAACGATTAATAATAATACTAATAATAAATCCCCCACACAGTTAACAACAAAAATAAAAAAAACTTCTACAGTGAAAAATTATATCTGTTTAAAGTCTCTAAAATTGTACACTGCTCATACATCATCCTTCTATATTTTTCAACCTCTTGAAAATGTGCCAAACGTTAACACCTGAATATAATTTTTCACTCACCAGAAGTTTGTGACCTTACTAGTATATCAGGTCTCGTGCTCTTTTAGTGGGGTATCAACCCACTATTAATTTGATTCTTCCTCTGATTCTTTAACATCCACATCACATTGTACCCAGACAGCATGTAAAAAAAAACACATATGCAGTACAACAAATAGTGGTATACCCTTAAAAATACCTTTCATTTAAAATCACAAACCAAAAAAAAAACACTATTGCTATACGTGCTCAAATTTTATGGTGCAGCAGACTGCACCAATATGATAAGCTTAACTTGATTCAACCTTTGTGCCACTGCAACTAATGTATCAGAGTTATAGCAAGCGCCTTTCCACCCACCCGGTACCTCTGCATACGATTGCACCTCTGCTAGGCTCCAGAGCTCTCCACTTGACAGCTGTCAAAATATCAATAACAACATTAAGATCTAGGAAGGTTACACATTCTTTTTTTATGTCCCATGATAATCTAATCCTATAATTATTTAAATTGTCTTTCTCTAAAAAAGCACATCAAGATGTGTCTTCACCATTCTAAATCATAAAAAATATCGTCAATTTAGCGTTTATACATGTAGTGTTTTTGTTCATTATGAACATTGTTTTAGGTTTTAGGGCCAGTTCACGCCAGATGCAGTTCCGTTCAGTTCCGTGTGCCTTTTTTCTGCACAAAATGCATGCACAGTGTTCTCCATGTATACCAATGGCTCTAGTTGGCTATAGTTCACAGCGTGCAGTACGTTTCCGGTCAGTTTCTGCACTGGAAAATGACCACATGGTTCGAACTAGAGCCATTGGAATACAAGGAAAACACTGTGCATGCATTTCTAGTGCAGAAAAAAGGCACACGAAACTGTACTGCGTCTGGTGTGAACTGGTCCTTAGATATTTTTTTATGTTAGGTGAATTGTATTTGGAATGATTTTAGGTGAAGTTATAGAAATATTATTCACCTGCCCTAACGAGTCTTAATATAGTTTTATCTCCACTTTCGTGGGGGAAAAAAAAGCAAATAAAAAAATGTATATAACATATACAATTGATATTGTACAAGTCATATTGTAATTGAATGTTATTAAAAATGACCTTTCCTTTTTAATCTGTAGCTCAGGTGCTGTATGGCTACCTGGAAGTGTTATGTTTGCTTTTTTTGGTGAGATACTCCCAGTAAAGATATCACATTTAAAGGGATGCAGACCCTTCAATTTACCTCATTCGAGCCCTGCAGGTGCAGTAGCTGATTAATAATTATAAAACTACTCCCAGTAGATTAATTTACCACATGGACACAGACAAACACAGAATAACAAAAGGTAGAATTGCATTAAAATTTTTATAGTCTTCAAGTAGGTAACAAAATAAATATTGCACTGGAGATAAAATCGATGTAGCTACATAAACTGTAAAAATGGTGTGAGTAATACCAAACAATAGCAAAAGCAGCCATAAAAACCTGTAGCTAGGTATTATACTGGTATAAAAATGTTACAACGATACCACTGCTGAATCCAGATGAGGAGGGGTTAACATCAGTCCGTCGTCATGTAGATGTCCTGTGAAGGGAAATATCACAACTCCCAGTGGATGGCTGTAGAATCCCAGGTTGATAGAGGGAAGTGTAACAGCCCTTGCGTGTGGCAGATAGTAAGGTACCACAGGCATGCAGATATGAAGGCACGGCAAAGGAGCCCTTTAGATGGACACGGCAAGTCCCGCCGGTATCCGTGACATCATCAAATCTCCGACGGAACTCCCTGAAGACCCGGAAACCGGCGGAGAGGTGAGTACCGATCAAAAGAATTTTGATCAATCAAAGAAATTAACGATTAATTGAGGAATTAATAGTTAATTTCCGCAGCCCTAATATATATATATATATATATATATATATATATATATGTAACATTTATGGTTTTCCCTACCTTTTTCTAATATTAGAATATAAGAGAGAATCACTTCTTTCTTTCTATAACAGTGAAGCAGTAGTTGCACACTATACCCTGTCTTCCTTTTACGTTGAAGGTCAAGGAAATCGTAGGATGCTGCAAATTTAATAGACACGAGAGGACTAAGGAGAAAATAAGGTGTGGTAGTAAGAGTGTACAAGAGAGATCACATGCCCTGGCTGCCCAATACCTAGACAAAGTCCTCTTGTGACGAAACACAGCATTGGGAGTTGGGGGCGGGCACGTGCTGGTATTGATGATCTGACAGCTTTCAAGTGGAGCGCTCTGGAGCCAAGCAGAGATACCGGAATAGTTGCAGCAGCTGAAAAATTACTTAAATTAAGTATGTCATATTGGTACAGACTGTTGCACCATAAAATGTGAGCGCATGTACCAGTGGTGTTTTTGTTGGTGAGTATAAATAAAAAAAATATTTAATGGCATATTGAAATGTGGAGTATTGCAAAGATTTTTTAAGATGCTATCTAGGTATAATGTGATGTGCATCTTACAGAGCTGAATCAGTGGAAGAATCAAACTAATAGTGGGTTGATACCCCACTACAGTTGCAATAAAAAGTATGTGAACCCTTTTGGAATGATATGGATTTCTGCACAAATTGGTCATAAAATGTGATCTGATCTTCATCTAAGTCACAACAATAGACAATCACAGTCTGCTTAAACTAATAACACACAAATAATTAAATGTTACCATGTTTTTATTGAACACAACATGTAAACATTCACAGTGCAGGTGGAAAAAGTATATGAACCCCCTAGACTAATGACATCTTCAAGAGTTAATTGGACTCCTGTTGGCTGACACCTCACTCCAATCAATGAGATGAGATGGGAGGTGTTGGTTACAGCTGCTCTGCCCTATAAAAAACACACACCAGTTCTGGGTTTTCACAAGAAGCATTGCCTGATGTGAATGATGCCTCGCACAAAAGAGCTCTCAGAAGACCTACTATTAAGAATTGTTGACTTGCATAAAGCTGGAAAGGGTTATACAAATATCTCCAAAAGCCTTGCTGTTCATCAGTCCACGGTAAGACAAATTGTCTATAAATGAAGAAAGTTCAGCACTGCTGCTACTCTCCCTAGGAGTGGCTGTCCTGTAAAGATGACTGCAAGAGCACAGCACAGACTGCTCAATGAGGTGAAGAAGAATCCTAGAGTGTCAGCTAAAGACTTACAAAAGTCTCTGGCATATGCTAACATCCCTGTTTGCGAATCTACAATACGTAAAACACTAAACAAGAATGGATTTCACGGGAGGATACCACAGAGGAAGCCACTGCTGTCCAAAAAAAAATTGCTGCATGTTTACAGTTTGCACAAGAGCACCTGGATGTTCCACAGCAGTACTGGCAAAATATTCTGTGGACAGATGAAACCAAAGTTGAGTTGTTTGGAAGAAACACACAACACTATTTTTTTAAAAAAAAAAAGAGGCACAGCACACCAACATCAAAACCTCATCCCAACTGTGAAGTATGGCGGTGAGGTCATCATGGTTCGGGTCTGCTTTGCTGCAACAGGGCCTGGACGGATTGCTGTCATCGAAGGAAAAATTAATTCCCAAGATTATCAAGACATTTTGCAGGAGAACTTAAGGCCATCTGTCCACCAGCTGAAGCTCAACAGAAGATGGGTGTTGCAACAGGACAATGACCCAAAACATAGAAATAAATCAACAACAGAATGGCCTTCTGAAGTGGCCCAGTCAGAGTCCTGACCTCACCCCAATTGAGATGCTGTGGCATAACTTTAAGAAAGCAATTCACACCAGACATCCCAAGAATATTGCTGAACTGAAACAGTTCTGTAAAGAGGACCGTTGTGCACGTCTGATCTGCAACTACAGGAAACGTTTGTTTGAAGTTATGCTGCCAAAGGAGGTTCAACCAGTTATTAAATCCAAGGTTTCACATACTTTTTCCACATGCACTGTGAATGTTTACATGGTGTGTTCAATAAAAACATGGTAACATTTAATTATTTGTATGTTATTAGTTTAAGCAGACTGTGATTGTCTATTGTTGTGACTTAGATGAAGATCAGATCACATTTTATGACCAATTTGTGCAGAAATCCATATCATTCCAAAAGGGTTCACATACTTTTTATTGCAACTTTAAAAGGGCATGAGACCTGAAATAGTAGGTCACATATTTGTTGTGAGTGGATAATTATACTTTTGAAGATGATAGAAATATAATTTATGAACAATGTTTAAAAGATTTTTTAGGGATAGAATTTTTCACTGTAGAAGTCTTTTATTGTGTGGAGGGTTTATTATTAGTAGATTTATTATTGATTGTTGCACTGTTTTTGTTCATGACACTGTGCTGTCTGATTTTTCTATGGTATTATAGGAAAGAGCAGATAGAGCACCTTTTTGGTAAGCTGCAATTGTTTTCACATTTATAGTATATTAAGAATAGAGAATAGTGCATATTCTTTCTCTATACATGGATGCACAGGTGGATGTGGATAGTTGCAGCTGCTCCGTCTCTACAAAGCAATGACAGGCTGACAGGGGTGGCAGTCTGCAGCTGTCCATCGGTGTTGAGGTGTATTCGCACAATTACCTTAGGTTAGAGACAGATGATCTCCTCCGTGTTTGTATCCAGGGGTGATAATCTGTCCCTAACTACAGGTAATTGCTCTATGTGCAACTACATTTGAACATCGGCAGACAGCTGTGGCTGCTGTAAGCCTGTCATTGCTTTATACAGGTGGATTGGCCACCACTATCAACATCCCCCTGTCAATCCATCTGCAGGAATTCACTTGTAAGGGGGCATGTGATTGGCTAGATGTTGGCACCAAATCCCTAAGCTAGTGTTCTGCTTCTTCTTGACTAGAACAGGTACCCACTTCTGGAAGCATGTATTCCTTTGCCATATTGTGCCCAACACCTTGCCAATGGCCTTCCCATGACATTCCTGGCCATCGGCCTTTATATTTACAAGAGGGGAATGTCAACACTAATGTTAGGGCTTTTTACTGATGTTCTTCAAGATGGCAGGAACACATCACATCACACAGACATACTATCCAGGGTCACTTGTCATTCTTTGTCACCTATAGTGGAATTACCATAGCAGTCGTTATGTGAAAGCAGCACATTACTGTTAAGCCATTTTTTTCTCTTGGTAACTGTGTCTCTCATTCCCAGGGTCATTAGTACTCACTCAGAGGGCTCTGACTGGCCAATTATGCTTAATGCATCCAGCTCATGACTCCCTGCATGTTGTTCCAGAGACAGGACTGCTGCAGCTGCACCCCTAGCTACTGAGGAGAAACGAGAGGGGGTGCAGAGGATAAAAACACATTTAATTTATTCAAGCATGTAACAAGCATGTTAGTATACTCCATGGCTGGGCTCGGAGGTTCCCTGTGGTTGTCCTGTCAGTATTCCATCGCAGAATGGTGTAATTGTGGGAGCATGCTTGTTACTATTCACTAAATGTGAGTTGCCAATTTATTGTGTTTTTAATGAATTCATATGTTTTTAACCGCTGCACTTAGTCTGGAGCCCCATTCGTTTCTCCTTGGTTTCTGTAAAGTCGGTTTCACTCAAAAAGGGTGCTGCCGCGGGTTCTGTGCTTTATCATTTACCTGCCGTCCATCTTTTGTATCCCATACATGGGCTTTTTTAAACTTTCCACCAGTGATTTTTAGTTTTACTGTAAGTCCTCCAGTGCCATTTTTTATTGTGTTGTTATGTAACAACTGTACACTTTTCCTATGACCTGCAGGGGGATAGCAAAAAACGCTTGGCCTGACCTTAAAGGCCTTTTGCAACTTGCTCTTAGCCTACACCAACCATAAAGAGAGAGGAGACAACAACTGGCTCTTTTAAGTATAGGATAATCTGATGCCGCGTACACACGATCGGTCCATCCGATCAGAACGGTCTGATGGACCGTTTTCATCGGTTAACCGATGAAGCTGACTGATGGTCAGTCGTGCCTACACACCATCGGTTAAAAAAACGATCGTGTCAGAATGCGGTGACGTAAAACACAACGACGTGCTGAAAAAAAACCGAAGTTCAATGCTTCCAAGCATGCGTCGACTTGATTCTGAGCATGCGTGGATTTTTAATCGATGGTCGTGCCTACTAACGATAATTTTTTTTCTATCTTTTTTTAACCTATGGATAAATAACCGATGGGGCCCACACACGATCGCTTTGGTCCGATAAAAACGATCCATCAGACCGTTCTCATTGGTTTGACCGTGTGTACGCAGCATGACTCTTGTTCTTCTACCCTCCTACCCTTTCCATTGCCTCTATGTTAGGTGACTACATAGGCTATTGTGGTTTAGCTATAAAAATATAGAATATATTGTCATAGCAGAATCATTCAATATTTCAATTGAGATCTCTACTATCATCAGTCAATAACTGACACTTCAACATAGGAAACACATGAATTGCTTTTGTATCAGTATGTTAAAGGTACCAGAAATATCAATTTGTTTTATAATTTTTGAGAAGAGATCGCTTTTAATATCAGTTTAGGAGTAAAGCAAATTTGTTCAGGCAACCCATAGTTTATAGGATGGTTGTGTTACATTACATTTTTACCTTAGTGGACATTGATTTTTCCATATCCTCAGATGTGGATGAAATCAGGCTTGTCCTGTACTTTTATTAGGACAGCTCTGTTCCATTAAAATTAAGACTAAGGTGACATTAATTTCAAGCAAAGTTTTTATTTGCAATAAACATATTAAAATGATGACAGTGACATAGTGTGAAGACAGCAACAGCGAAGGCCTCCACGAATAAAGGGCTCCCAAGGGACTAGTTGGTCACATAGACATCTGAACTTGTTTGCTGCATTGTTGATGGTTCAGAAATTGTAATTAATCTGTCTTCTTTTCTGATGCTTGCCATCATGATGAACACTTGGGGACATGTCACTCATAAAGGTGAGCTAAAATTAATAATTTAGTTTAAACTTAATTACGAAAATATGAAACGTGTATAAGAAATTAATATGAATTCAATGCAACCATTTAAGGAAATATAGGAAATACAGTACATTGAATGATAAAATAATTATGTACATGACTGCTAAATGAACTTAGATTTACTTGGCATTGCTATAATTATTGCGGATATGATCAAAAATAAAAGGTCTTGCGAGCTACCAGAATGATTCACTCATAATCTTATATATGTAATATCCAGCTGCAGACACTGTTCACAGTCCCATATGAGTGTGCTGGTAATTAAATAATTAATCAATGTGCCACGCTATACTCTGCAAACCAAGTATCCTATAGCTATGTGCAAATTTACACATCCAGGCCCAGATTCACTAAAAAACGCCTATCTTTAGGTGGGCGTAGCGTATCTCAGATACACTACGGGCGGCAGGTCCCGTATTCAGAAACACTTTCCGCTCTAAGTTACGGCGGCGTAGTGTATCTGATACGGCGTAAGCCTGCGTAATTCAAACTAGGCTAGTGTGGGCGTGTTTTATGCTAATGTATCGTGACCCGACGATTTTTCAAATTAAATTGCGCCCGCTCAATGCCTAGTCGACGTGAACGTAACTTACGTCCAGCCCCATTCACGAACGACTTACGCAAACGACGTAAAACATGAAAAATTTTACGCTGTTCCGACGTCCATACCTAACATTAGTACGCCTCATCTACGCCTAATAGAGCAGGGGTAACTATACGCCGAAAAAAGCCTTACGCAAACGACGTAAAAAAATGCGCCGTCCGCACGTACGTTTGAGAATCGGCGTATCTAGCTCATTACCATATTCGACGCGTAAATCGACGGAAGCGCCACCTAGCGGCCAGCGTAAATATGCAACTTAGATACGACGGCGTAAGACTTAAGCCGGTCGGATCTAATACAAATCTATGCGTAACTGATTCTAAGAATCAGGCGCATAGATACGACGCCTCAAATTCAGAGTTACGACGGCGTATCTGGAGATACGCCAGCGTAACTCGTACGAGAATCTGGGCCCCAGTGTTCAGGATCCTATTCCTTGTGACAAAATGCTATTTATCATCAAATAATAGCAATATTACATATAAAGTGTTCAAATTCCTATATCGTATAAAATATTTGTTAATTATGACAACATGTGGAATACAATTAATTAAATAAATCTGCACAATCTGTGAGGTGATCATTAGTGTCCATCAATAAGATGATTGAAGTAGATTCTTGTGAAAAGTGCTCCAAACTCCAAAGTATGTCACCACTCCCATGTTCCCCCCCCCCCCCAGAGTGGTTATCCTCACCTCAGGGTGTGTGACCGCACAATTAAGTTATGTCAGAAACACTGTTGAACCACCCCTGGGTTCTGTGATATCTGGATTCCTGAGCCATTCTAAGGCCTCTTTCACACGGGACGGATCTGTGATGATCCGCCCCGTGAACCCTTTGATTGCTCAGCGGGGATCGCTTCGCTGATCCCCGCTGAGCCGCCGGATGACAGGGCGGTCAGATCTCCACTCTCCCCTATGGGGGTTCGGATGAACACAGACCGTCTGTTCGTGTTCACCTGATTCGATCCGCAGACGGATTGAAAAATAGGGTTTTCCTCCGTCTGCAGAATCGGAGGATTGCGGACCCGGATGAGATCGGGTGTCAGCGGATGTTCATCTGCTAACACCCGCAATCTCATAGGGATCAATGTATGTCCCTTTTTCATCCGTACACCGGATGGATGAAAAAGCGGACATACAGTCCGCCCGTGTGAAAGAGCCCTAAGGATGTATCCTCAGTGCATATATAAAGAGACATATTGCTTTATTGTTTTTAACACATTTATTTAAAAAATTCCTCATACAGGGTACTCGCACATCCTAGGTGCTTTTAGCGCACCACACTATATCCAGCAGATCTGTAAATAATCCAACAAGGACCGTATGTTTATCTGTTTGCCCATGGCTGCTCGTCTAGTGAGGCTGCCACTGTCTACACCGTCCAGTCCCCTTCCCAATGTGTTTCGACACAGGGATCACGTGTCTTCCTCAGGTGGCTTGTTATTGGACGATCATTTAGGGTAAGCTAAATAGTATATCACAGCCATTTTTCTGTAGTTCACATTCACGGTAATTTTTGTGTAGGCAGTATCCACGGAATATATTTGTATTTGTTTCTATCATGACTATATGCAGCGTACTTAATGCTATGCTAACTTATTTAATGTTAAGTGGGCTTATGTTAAATTAGGATAGTGTAACAAACAGACATTCGTCTCCTTGTATTATGTACCGAACATATATTAACATAATTACATACCATGAATATCAATCAACAACCAATGCATTAAACCATAATACTTATTATAAAGTTAAATATGAGCAATTATAAATCCATTAAGACAATGGATGACACTATATCCACTGACAAGTTGGACAACCTAAATTTTCTCATCTTATACTTTAATTATTTATTTATTGTATGTCATGTTCATCATCATCATGACAAACGACCAACTCATATATATCAATTGACATAAATATATATTTATATGGGGGAAATTAGGTATAATTTTGTTATATCTACGTATTTAATGATCATGTCCCTCATAACTAAATTGCAAAATAAAATGTATTTTATAAAAATTAATACTAATATTATTAAAATGTATTTTTATAAAAAAAAAAAAAAATTAATTAAATATTAAATCTGATCCACTCTGTAACCAAACTGGGCTAGGTGTATATATACACAACATGACCTACACCTTCTGCTTGTACCCCCATAAGTAAGTCTTATATATGGTGACCCCTATTGACCATTATTTCCAAATAAGTGTATACCTATGAATTTATCACTTATCGAAAATTATCAATGGAATTCCACATGAATAAGATTAACTGATTGATCCTTACTGTCTATCATTAAGATATGCACCAATATTTCCATAAACAATTGTTTAATATATATACACTCCCAAGGTTATTGAATTCCTTACTAACTGTCAATAATATATCCATAAAAAAACGATAAACATATACTGTATGATGTCAGCTACATTTACTTTAATTAGTGCTAGTTGGTGTGATATACACAAATATACAGAATAAACCATCACTTTATCTATTGCTAAGAAAACATCAGCCCACCTAACATTAAATAATTTAAGTTGCATAGCAGCAAGTACGATGCATATAGTTTATGTAACGATAGAAACTAATACAAACATATTCCGTGGATACTGACTACACAAAAATGACGTGAATGTGAACTACAGAAAAATGGCCGCCAAAACACTAATTAGCTTGCCCTAACTGATCGTCCAATAGCAATACACCTGAGAAAGACATGTGATCCCTGTGTCGACACGCGTTGGGAAGGGGATTGGACGGCGTGGTGGCAGCCTCGCTGGAGGAGCAGGCCCGGGCAAACAAATGGACATACAGTCCTTATGGGATTATTTACAGATCTGCTGGATATAGTGTGGTGCGCTACAAGCACCTTGGATGTGTGAGTACCCTGTATGAGGAATTTTTAAAATAAATGTGTTGAAAACAATAAAGCACTGTGTAGCTTGTCTCTTTATATATGCACCGAGGACACACCCTTAGAATGGCTCAGGACCCTGCAGAATCCAGATATCACAGAACCCAGGGGTGGTTCAACAGTGTTTCCGACCAAACTTAATTGTGCGGTCACACACCCTGGGGTGAGGATAACGACTCTAGGGGGGGAGCATGGGAGTGATGACACACTTTGGAGTTTGGAGCACTTTTCACAAGAATCTACTTCAACTGAACTATTTAAGGATATTGATGGACACTAATGAACACTTTAGAGCACCTCACATACTGCACATATTTACTCAATGAATTATATTCCACATGTTGTCATAATTAACAATTATTTTATATGATATAGGAATTTGAACACTTTGGCCGCGATTCAAATACATTGGAGTGTCTTTGAGCGGGCATAACGCATCTCCTATGCGCTACGCCGACGTAACATTGAGAGGCAACTACTGTATTCAGAAAGCACTTGCTCCCAAATTACGTTGGCGTATCGTAAATGGGCCGGCGTAAGCCCGCGTAATTCAAAGTAGCAAGGCAGTGGGCGTGTTGTATTGTAATGAAGTGTGACCCCATGTAAATGCATGGCCGATCAAACGGCGCATGCACGCGCATGCTCAGAGTCACGTCGCAAATACTCCCTAAGATACGTCGGCTCAATGCTTTGTCGACGTGAACGTAACATACGCCCAGCCCCATTCACGTACGACTTACGCAAACAACGTAAAATAAGACGCTGTTCTGACGTTTCCGACGTCCATACCTTAACATGACTTACCCCTGCTTTATGAGGGGTAAAGTTACGCCGGACCGATGCCTTACGTAAACGGCGTAGCTAAATCTGACGGGCATAAGTACGTTTCTGAATCGGCGTATCTAGGTCATTTGCATATTCAACGCGTAAATCTACGGAAGCGCACCCAGCAGCCAGCATAAATATGCCAAATTCAGGCGTAACTGCCTATATGAATCAGCGCATAGATACGACGGCACTCATTTGGACTTACGACGGCATATCTCCAGATACGCCGTCGTAAGTCCTTTCTGAATCCGGGCCCTTATATGTAATCTTGCACTTATTTGATTATTAAATAGCATTTTGCCACAAGGATTAGGATCCTGAACACTGGATGTGTAAATTTGCACATAAATATAGGATACTTGGTTTGCTGAGTATAGCGCGGCACATTGATTTATTATTTTATTGTGGATATGATGTTGGCCTGTCTGCTACTGCTTGTATAATGTTATTATAATTGCTATTCTCTCTATACACCATGCCATGTCACCTTCAACTGTGGGTTCCATTACGTAACAGAACTTGGCTCATGGAGGGTTACACCATGCCAAAATGTATAGATATTTCTCAATGCAATCCTAACTAACAAAGGTGTCATATTATAGCTACTTGAGTAATTAAATTGCTAAGTTTTTATGTCCAAGTACAAAACACACTCAACAAGTGTACCCCCCAAGGTACTGTCCCTGATCGTAAATGATAAGAAGAAAGATTAAAGATTCAAAAATTCATAAATTAGTATCTTATATAATATATAAGGAGGATGGGAGCTATTGGCAAAGAAACATAATGCAATATCTGAGAATAAAAACCTGATTTTTCTCAACCCCCTCTTAAATGAATAAACAAAAAAATCTCAATACATCTCTTTTTTATTATGTTCAAGAACAGGTACAGCTGAGTTGCATTTACATTTTATTAAGCAACTAAAAAGATTATACAGTGACTTTATAGTATGCCATATCTAAAAAGGTTAGCATTTCTTTAGTCAATTGTGCATATAATGGCACAGTAGTTAAAGGGTTAGTTGACATTTGCATACTTTTTTCAAAAAGGTCCCTATGCATTACAGTGTCCCTAATATATTAAAATGCTGTGGTCCATCAGTAATGATAATATGATCCCATATACTGTGTCAAAAGTTGGACAAGACGAATGCTCTTTAATCAACCAATTTATCCCCTGTATATTGTACCTCCTGTATTCTGCTGTAATGCCTATATCATCTATACAGTAATCTTATTTTATATTGCTATGTTTTTTAAAACCAATAAAGAGGATTTGAAGTAAAATTCTGTGCTTTGCTTTTTCAAATAAATGCCTCCTTTTTTTAGAAGCCTATTATTGTCCCTCCCACCCAATCCATCCTGCAGATAGCAAGGCATACCCTACCCAGAAACTCATTAGCGAGAACTCCTGGCTTCTTTTCTTACCCATGCATGCACAGCCTTCTCTCTTTTGATCTTGCAGAAAGCTGAGCTGGTAGAGAGAGTAGACTACAGATTTGTGAGTAGAGAAGGAAACCAGGAGTGCTCATTTGTGAGTTTCCAGATCCAAGGTTGGGTACATCCTGCCATCTTTAGGACAATATCAGCAGCTAAAAAACTAACCATTTATTTGAAAAAGGTGCAACACTCTTTCCTAAATAAATTTGAAAATCACTTTCCTTTTTAAAGTGACTTAAACACTTGACATGAAATCCTAATATTTCTTATACATCACCCAGAATAAAAAAAAAAAAAAACTCCCCTCTTTGCATTATTGTTATTACATTAAGGTTAAAAATGAACATGTTGATTCAAAAGAAAAACCTCAAGTCACCAAATAAAAATTCAGATCTACAGAACACCTACCTTTAATTTCACAAACATAATCATAGGCCTCATACACACGACCGTTTTCCTCGACAAAATCCATCAAGAAAAATGCTGGCAGAGCTTTTTTGCCTAGGAAACGGTCGTGTGTATGTTTTTCGTCGCGAAAACTGTCGTGGATCTCGACGAGAAAAAAAGAGAACATGTTCTCTTTTTTCTCGTCGAGAGTCTCAATTTCCTCATCGTGTTTCTCGTCGGGCTGGTTTACGACGAGAAACATGTTCGTGTGTATGCTTAGAAACCCGCGCATGCTCAGAATAATGTATGAGACGGGAGCGCACCTTGGGTAAAAGTAGTGTTCGTAATGGAGATAGCACATTCGTCACGCTGTAACAGACTGAAAAGCGCGAATCGTCTCTCACCAAACATTTACTTAACACGCAGTAACATGAGATTAGCAAAAGCAGCCCCAAGGGTTGTGCCAGTGGAATCCAACTTCACCTTTATAGTCGTTGCCGTGTTTGAGAACAACGAGATTTTGTCTTGACAGTGTGTACGCAAAGAAAGCTTGACAAGATTCTCAACAAGCCTAACAAGAACCTCGTCGAGGAAAACGATGTTTCATTTACGACGAGATTCTCGGTCGTGTGTACGAGGCCATACACTTTCAAATGGATCCAAAATACCTTTTCACAATGTGAAATGAATTCTTCTATCAAAAAAGTGATGACACGTGTGCTCTCTTACCCCAGTGGTGCACACACTCACCAGACAAACATGACCCCTTAATTTAATAAGTGGGTCTCTTAGTACTTTGGAATCCTGGTGCCTCCACTCCAACTTGGATGTATCCACTCCTCAGTGCCTCTTGATGATATGAGGTACCTGCAAGCCTTCTTCTCTCCTACACAATAACCACTATATAATTAAGAAAGAGACAAGGAAGGTTCCAAAAATAGTGTAATCCTGTTTTTATTTATTGCACCATAATATCCAAGTAAAGAACTTACATTAAATGTGTACAACAATTGCCCTTATGGTGAGGTAGTTTACTAGCAGTCCGTGGAATGCACCATGTGTTACAAGCAGTGACATTGTATGGTCCGGCCTTACGCATTTGATCTGTTGGACACCATCAGGAGCAGAACCACCCCACTCTAATCCACTGTCTAAATACCCTCTGATCCCCAACAACCTAACTCTTCATGTACCCTCTGGAAACACTGACTCTGTTTGATCCTGTCTTCTCTGATCTGCCCCTTATTCCACTGTCCCCAATTCATCTTCTGATACTACAGATACTACAATCTGCACATGCTCAGTTTGGTGTGTAGTTCTAGAAAGTTTTTTTTCTTGGGAGAGTGCATGTGATCAGCACAGGGCCAATCAGCACTGTCCAGAGAGAGGGTGGGAGGTCCTGCAGCCTCATAGGACAATCAGGGGAGAATGAAAACTCTATAAACCTATAAGCTTTAACCAGACACTGATAGATGTCACAAGACTGCTATATATTGTTGATGAGAAAAAGTATTTAGCAGTTTATATTTACTAAAATATTCGCATTTCCATGTTCTGTGTACTGTGGGTAACCAGATATAATGAATGCAGGGTACAGGGTTTAGTATGACTTTAAGTCACTCTCACAAGGAAAGTTGACAAATATCAGTCAACTGGGTGAAAAAGCTAGCATAGAGTTTAAATGGTCAGTCTAAAAATAGATTTTTTTCAGTTATTTTCATCTCAGTTGAAATTTGCTGGATGAACAAAAAAAAAATGTCAAGGGCAGCTTAGAAAATGGGCAAAGAAAAAAGAAAAAAAGAAGAAACTGTATTTACCATAAAAGAAGGTGAAATATAAAGTTCAGCTCTTATAAATAGATCTCATATTGTCAATAATAAGGTCTTTTGGGGAATGCATCTCAGAACAAGCGAGTACAGAACCACAGCTAAAATATTAGTGTTCCCAGGTGAAGATTGGTACCATACTGAACAGCACTTAGTTAGTATAGTATCTATAAAAAAAAGTAAAGCTGTGATAACATTTAATCACAAAAACGTTCAATGAATTTTTTATAATTGCGTGTCATTGTTTTATATGCCTGATTTTCACCTGATTTTTCTCCCTAGAGTTTCATTGTACTAGACAATTTATGACTGCTGTCTTACTTATGATGAATTGTGTTTTGAAGCTAAACCAGTCAATAAATTCCAAGAAATTAAATGCATCTCATTAGAGCACACTCCACCCTGTCTATAAAACACTGAACAGTAGACGACTATCTTTCCACAAGTCCATTGTAATATATGACTCTCCTGTTCCTAAGCATTTTCCGAGCTGCTGTCTCTCTGATTGAGGATTGTTAGATAATGCTTTGTTCAAAATTCTTTTGAGCTCATTAAAATTATTACCAATATATCAATCATATGGTTTCTATGGCAGCTTTTCAAAAAATGAATGTGGCAGATATTGTCAAGTAACTCTTTTAATAAATTCAGACTTAAAAAGTTTAGCCCTGATTGTGAACTTGGTAAGCATAGTTAAAGGGGTTGTAAAGGTAAAAAATGTTTTCCCTAAATAGCTTCCTTTACCTCAGTGCAGTCCTCCTTTACTTACCTCATCCTTCGATTTTGCTTTTAAATGTCCTTATTTCTTCTGAGAAATCCTCACTTCCTGTTCTTCTGTCTGTAACTACACACAGTAATGGGGGGCTTTCTCCCTGGTGTGGAGAAAGCCTCTTGAGGGGGCGAGAAGGCAAGTCAGGGCGCTCTCCACTTTGCAGATAGAGAAAGGAGCTGTGTGTTAGTGGGCGTCCTGACACTCCTGCTCGCCCCCTTCCCCCCTCAAGAGGCTTTCTCCACACCAGGGAGAAAGCCTCGCATTACTGCGTGTAGTTACAGACAGAAGAACAGGAAGTGAGGATTTCTCAGAAGAAATAAGGACATTTAAAAGCAAAATCGAAGGATGAGGCAAGTGAAGGAGGACTGCACTATGGTAAAGGAACCTCATATAATCTTAAATATGGTAATGTAATTTTAAAAGCCATTTTATTTATTTTTTAATCTGTAGCTTTCTTTAAAATAATAGGAATATGACTTAAAATGGTTGTAACCCCACTTGGTTATTTGCAGGTGATCCCCTGTCTTCTAAAATGCTGTGTGCCCCAGTGTTTGTACCTTCTTAAAAAAATGGCATTCTATACCTTATTTCCTAGCGCCTCTCTCCTCTCTCAATCTGACAGCTACAGCGGGAGGGGTCGAGAATCCCCTACTGACGTCATTCGGGAGGAGAGGAGGAAAGAGGCAGAGGTCATGTGAGCACCAAGCATCAGGGCCCAGGCAGGCTCTTCCCCAGCCTAGGCTTTAAATCCAGGCTCTTTCTCCCTCAAGCAGGAAGGTCCTTCCGCACCCTCTTTCCTAGTCCAGAGGGCCTCCACGATCCCCCTCTCATAGTCTAAGGCCTTCAGACACCTGCTGCTCTAGTCCAGGGCTTCCATTTCAAAATGGCCAAAACTCAGAGAAGCAGGCATTGGGCACCAAATTAAAAATTAATACAGCACCCTGTTCCTGCCACATACCTGTGACCATAACAGTGTCACAGCTGGGGCTCCAGTGTTAGCCACTAGGGGATGCAACAGTTCCAGACATGCACCAGACTCATTTAGAGGGCAATGGAGGATCTAAGGGAACATTCCCTATCCAGACGGTCTTCGCCGCCTCTGTTTGGCGTTCTTTATAAGGATTCTACTCAACAGTGGGTATTTCCCGCCACCATGGACTAGTAGAGCACTCTGTGGCTGACACACAGTACATCAGGTATCAATGATAGTGCCCACAGAAGTGCACTAGGGTATTAGGGCCAAATTACAAGCAAGCCTTGCATCTTTGTCATGGTGGGGTCTTGGTTAAGCCTTCAAGGCTATGCTGAGGATCAGCTGATAGAAGTAGAAGTCTTGTAGAAAAGGTTTTACTTCTCTCAGACAAAAAAGATGTCCATTCTCCTAAGACAATAGAAAAACAACTGGAGCATGATGAGAATAAAATGGGTTATATCTGGTTAACCAACCACTTTTTTTGTTAGTGCCTTATTTTAAAGTAGTAGTAAACTCTGTTTAATTGAGCCCCTGCAGGTTTATTCCATAATGTGCTAGTATTCACATCATGACAGTCTTCCGTTTTAAATGGAGCCCTTTAGTGCTGAGTTGTCACTTTCACCTGGTCTTCCTTCCTGGTTCATGTTATCCAGCCTTTTGAGTAGCCAGGCCACGATGACATCACTACCATGCATGCACACAGGAGTCAAATCGTGGCATTCTCTACATTTAGGGCACCTTCAGTATGCCTTGAATGCAGAGCTACTGTGCTTGAACCAGTGATGTCATCAGCTGCGGCCAACGTGAATATCTTCTAAACAGTGCAAGTTTAGAAGATATTCACAGTACTTCCACGTAAGCCTTATTATAAGCTTACCTGTAGGTACAGCTTTATAATAAGTGTTTACTACTACTTTAAAGGAAATGTGTACTGAAAGGAATACAAAAGCTGTAATTACTGGCTTCCCCATGAAAAAGCTAATTGCCTTACTCTTATTTGTTTCAATAAATTAAGACATTAACTTGTAACAAGCATGCAGAAGAGAAAAGAGTCTAAATCCAGAATGACTAATTTTCATACGTGTCCATTAGGTCACTGGATCAGCATGACAGGGAATTAGAATTTCCTGAAAAAGAAGTAAGAAACGCCAGCTTCCATACTTCCTTTCTGTAGGTTTCCTCTGAACCCCCCTAAAGATAAATCTAACAATTATCTCCATTTTAAAGATCTGCCCTGTCCATGTACACCTTAATTTAGATATAAAATGATGGTTTTTCCTTACCTTGTTAGATTTGGATGCACGCTGGAGGTCTTTAGCCCTGTACACACGGGCCAGAATCTCCACAGGAAAGGCATTTTCCTGACGAGATTCTTGGCAAGTGTACAGACACTCCATTCAAAAGAACCATGGTTCTTTTGAATGGCAAGAACACAGTGAACGCAGTGACGTCATCGCGTCATACCTATTCCTTGAAAACTACTGCGCATGAATCAAAGTCATTTCGAGCATGCGCGGGTTTCCACGGCGTCAGGTAAGTATACACACTCTTGGGTTTCTCCGCAGGAAAACACTGCCGAGAATCACGACGAGAAAATAGAGAGCAGGTTCTCTATTTTTCTCATCGAGATTTTAGTCAGTTTTCTTGACGAGAAACCTGAAAGCCTCGTACACACGTACACACGTACGGTATACTTGGCAAGAAAGCTCTGTCAGCAGTTTTCTTGCTGGTTCTTGCCGAGTAAACTGAGCGTGTGTACGAGGCTTTAGACTAAAATCAAACAATGTTGGGCTTCTGGTGGAATTAGAATTTCCTGAAAAAGAAGTAAGAAACGCCAGCTTCCATACTTCCTTTCTGTAGGTTTCCTCTGAACCCCCCTAAAGCTAAATCTAACAATTATCTCCATTTTAAAGATCTGCCCTGTCCATGTACACCTTAATTTAGATATAAAATGATGGTTTTTCCTTACCTTGTTAGATTTGGATGCACGCTGGAGGTCTTTAGCCCTGTACACACGGGCCAGAATCTCCACAGGAAAGGCATTTTCCTGACGAGATTCTTGGCAAGTGTACAGACACTCCATTCAAAAGAACCATGGTTCTTTTGAATGGCAAGAACACAGTGAACGCAGTGACGTCATCGCGTCATACCTATTCCTTGAAAACTACTGCGCATGAATCAAAGTCATTTCGAGCATGCGCGGGTTTCCACGGCGTCAGGTAAGTATACACACTCTTGGGTTTCTCCGCAGGAAAACACTGCCGAGAATCACGACGAGAAAATAGAGAGCAGGTTCTCTATTTTTCTCATCGAGATTTTAGTCAGTTTTCTTGACGAGAAACCTGAAAGCCTCGTACACACGTACACACGTACACACGTACGGTATACTTGGCAAGAAAGCTCTGTCAGCAGTTTTCTTGCTGGTTCTTGCCGAGTAAACTGAGCGTGTGTACGAGGCTTTAGACTAAAATCAAACAATGTTGGGCTTCTGGTGCATCCCTGCACCTTTAAGGAAGAATGGGTTCTCTCTCTATCTTTCTCTACATCTTTCTCTACATATATATATATAAATATATATATATATATATATATATATATATATATATATATATATATATACACATATATTTTTTTTTTTTTTCACTTGAGACTTACATTTTTTAATCTGAGGATTCACATAATACATTTTTTCCTGTAACCCAACAAGAGATTTATACACAAACTGTCAACAAAGACAAATAACAATAGCACTCTTAACAAATTCTGTTGGCTTTGGTAAAGGTGAGAAAAAAAAATCTTAATTATATTCTCTCTTTGACATTTTAAAGTAGTGCCAGGGTCTCCTTCCCTCTAAACCTTGCCTTTATAATTACCTCCACTGCTGCCTCGTAGGTACTCTAATCCCTCTTACAAGTCTGTACTTTCGGTCACATTCGTTTAATTTTCTTTTTGCAGGTTTTGAGAGTGGTGGTGGCTTGGTGGGCAGGACAATTTCTTATGTAAATTACAATACACTGCATTTTCGTAGGCTAAGTCTCAGATCATCACAGGCTATGTTTACCACACAGTCAAGTGGCCTATCAAAAACAGGTTCATGATCCAATTTGGGTCCCAACCCATAGTTTAACCATTTATTAAGATTTTCCCCTTAATGACCAGGGGTTGCGTGGTTGTGCGACGCTGTACCCAAAAAACAATTGACGTCCTTTTTTTCCCACAAATAGAGCTTTCTTTTGGTGGTATTTGATCAAATCTGCGTTTTGTATTTTTTGCGCTATAAACAAATAAAGACTGCCAATTTTGAAAATAAAAACTATATTTTTTTTACTTTTTGCTATAATAAATATTCACAAGAAAGAAACAAAAAAAATGTCTTCATCAGTTTAGGCCAATATGTATTCTTCTACATATTTTTGGTAAAAAATTGCAATAAGCGTATATATTTTGATTGGTTTGCGCAAAAGTTATAGCGTCTACAAAATAGGGGATAGATTTATGGCATTGTTATTATTATTATTTTTTTATCAGCCAATGTACAGCTACGGCGATTCGCGCGAGCGAGCAGACTTGCCACACTATAATTATGTCAGCTGGTCAGCCAGTGGTTAAAGAATAAATGCACTTATTACCCAATTACCCAAATCTAAACGAACCCACCTCTTACCTCTATCTGTCTCCTGTGATTGGCTGTGCATGCACATATCCAGCCAAAGATGTCTTTTGGGTGGTGTTTTATGCCATTTTCCTTTATCTTTGGTACACGGCCCCATAAATGTTTGGGGGTGTGTACCAAAGCCAGGAGAGCAAGACCCGTGCCGCTGAATGTAAACAATCACTAGAATATACAGCTATTGGATCAAGATAAGTAAGCCTCTTTGGAGGGCGCGGGTAGCTTACTTTAGGTCAAGAAGTTCACTTATTATTTAGAAAACACTGCACTAGAGCAAATTATTACCCTTTTTTATTATCACAAACAGTTTTGTCATTGACAAACACAAATAAATCTGTTTCCAGTTGCCTGCTACACAGCTAAACAAGATAAACAAATAAAGCTAAAACAACAGAATATGTTATAGAACAAAGATCTGCACCATAAACACAATCACATTTCTTTCTGTGGCAAAATCCCTTGCTACACTACTGTTCCCTTTATTTATATTTGTGATGTGTAATAAAATCCCAGTTGTTTATTATCATTGTCTCCATTTCTTTATTATATTGTTTACTGGCTGTTAACAGAAACAGCTCTTTCCTAGGTTACAGGAAGAATATAAAATAATTATTTTGTGGCTGTATACTATTCTTGTCACTGAGATGTTTTATTGAAACATCCTTCAAAATTTGCTATACGAACAGTACAACTTCTTATGACCTCTCTTTTTCCCAGCAGCATAAAGTTACAGTGTGTATATAGGAATGTTTGTAGATTGGAGTGCACAGATTTATGTTCAGTCGATAACCTTTTTTTGCGAGCGACTTACAGGCCTTTAGAATAATTCATTTCAAAAGTATAGTTGGCATTGGCTGCAAGCTAGTTTAAGGTGTAAGTTTAAGTTCAAGTATCTTTAAAAAAAAAAAAGCCAATTTATTGACATATTATGCCTGCTAATGCTATACAATCACTGTGCATTCATGTATCAATATGCACTTACATTTAAAAAGGTTTCTTAATTTTATGTAGAAGGTGCAAAAGCTTTGCATGTGCTTCCTCATTGGTGGAGGTCCTCCCACTTACACTCTTAAGCCTCGTACACACGATCAGTTTTCCAGACGGGAAATTGTAAAGAGAGCTTTTGGCCGGGAATCCCATCCATGTGTATGCTCCTCACAGTTTTTCCGACGGGAAAACTGCCCAAAATCCACCGGATAAAAAAAAGAACCAGTTCCCTTTTTTCTGGCTGGGAAATCCGGTGGACTTTTGTCCAGCGGTATTTGGCAGTTTTCCTTTCGGGAAAACCGGTCGTGTGTAGAGGAAAGACTAAACCGGGCAGGTTCTTGGCTTTCCCGGCGGTAAAAAGTCCGCCGGGAAACCCGATCGTGTGTACAAGGCTTTACTTGATAAATCCTTTGCATTACCCAGTAAGCATGCGTGATCACCACTGAATTGGAACCGCTTGATTTTTTCTGGCATAATTCTTATTCACTATTTGCCATGTGTGAATGAGATTCAGAGACTAAAGCCTGGTACACACTATCAGATTGTTGACCAACTGAGCGTCAGACTTTTGTCAAAAGGGCATGTGCTTGGATTTTGTCTTGCATACCAACGGCACACTATTGTCGGCCAACAAACACAAACGTAGTGATGTAATAGGTGGAAGTTCAGATCTTGAGCGCCACCCTTTGGGCCCCTTCTGCTAATGTCTTGTTTGGATGAGCATTGATTCCGAACATGCGTGTTTGTACTTTTTAACTTTTGTGTGACGGATTTGTGTGCTGACCATCAGAGAATCTGACAACAGGATGTTGTCCACTGAAAATTTACTAGCCTGCCATCCGACATTTGTTGGCAGAAAGTTGGACAACAATTGTCTGAAGGAGCGTACTAACGGTCGGATTTTAGGCCAATCAGACAATCCCCTGCCAAGAATGGTATTGTGTGTACGAGGCTTTAGATGTGCCAAAAAAACTGAGCAGATATAATGTATTTTTGACACAATAGGTAGGCATGGTACATTTGGTCATAGCCGATTTGGTGCAAAGTAATGATTTAAAAAATTAAAGATGAGAAATCATTGTACAACCAAATAAAAATCACATGTGGAACAAATTATAACTGTAAAGGGTAACCCCACATTCATGGGAAAAAAATGGCAAATAAAGAAAAAATAATACAGCGTATACAATTGCGACACAAATCATATTGTAATTGAATGTTATTAAAAATTACCTTTACTTTTCAATTTGCAGCTCTGTAATTTTCTGAAAATGCAACGCAATATGGCTACCTAGAGGTGTCCTGAACACAGAACACCTCCCAGAAACATTATTTCCTGCTTGTGTGATTGGCTCACCAATTTCCCCAGAAGTCTGCACTAAGATACGATGTCATTATTGGTGAGATACTTCCAATAGAAAATCACTTCTTAAGCCTCGTACACACGATCCAACTTTATGGCTATAATTGTCCAACGGACGTGTTGTGTTGGATAATCCAACCGTGTGTATGCTCCATCAGACAATTGTTGGCTGAATTAACGACAACAAAAGTTGACTAATCATTCTCACCAACTGTTGGGCAATAAATCTGTTACGTCGGTTTATCCGATCGTGTGTACGCAAGTCCGTCCAACTAAAAACGCATGATCAGAACCAATGCTAGACATCAGACAACAATCGCAGAAGTTGCCCAAAGGGTGGTGGTAAAGAGCTGAAAAAACACGTGATTTGGTGAACGCTGGCTGAAAATGTTGGGCCGTGTATATGCAGAACAAGTTCACGGCCAACCCTCTTCGGATCAAAATCCACAAAAAAGTTTGTTGGAAGTCCGATCGTGTGTACAAAGCTTTAGGCTCGGTTCACATTGGTGCGATGCGGGAAACCCTGTAAATCCACTGCCGATTGCCGGGTGCAGGCAGTTCACACTGTCCTATGCGAACCGATGGGAGTGTCAATACAAAGTTAATGACACCCCCAGATTCATAGTTCCCCAAGTGCACACAGGAGGAGAGGGGGGGAGAAGGAGCAGATTGTCTCTCCTCCTGTCCATGCAAGGGGGGGACTGTCAGTGCAGGCCCTAAGCCGTATGAGAGATACGCTCTCAACCCAGAGTCCGGCAGCCAGCAACCTAACGGGGGGCACCACTGGAGTGGTGGAATGCTAGGGTGGCTTATCCCCCAGTCACAGCTCTCAACCGCTCGGTAACACGGATCCCGACAGCTTAGGGATGTCTCACTCTTGAGAGCAGCAGGTTGCTTGGCGTGCCGTGATGTCAAGGTGTGTTCCCGAGCACTGAGTGTGGAAGAGAGGGGCCCAGGAGCAGGAGAGGTAAAGCTGTACAAGAATGAAGGACTCACTATTTCAGGTGGATAAATTAGTGCCTGATAGGAATGTCCAACCAAGTGCTACCTCCAGCCCGCCTCCATGGGTAAATAGATAAAGGAAGAAATGGCTGCACATCGGTTGAAATCCAAAATGTTGTTTATTGATCACCAAGATGACATAAAGGACACCAACACACAGGTCATGTAGATGCGTTTACAGTACAGTTGTGCTTAATCATTACAAAGACATATGCTGCTAAGAACACTTATATGAGACCACCCCCTCTAGACACAATTGTTCAGAGGGTGGTAATTAAAAGCAGAACACAGACTTGATCAATTGTTCTGTTATACCAAAGCACAAATATATAAACATACCAATAACAAATGTGACATTTGGATCAATAAAGGAGCCAAAACCACATCCAAAATGATGCAGTAGAAGGAACACACACTCATACAATATAATTGATCACAGATATAAATTAAAAATTTAGAACAAATATATAATTATATGTATTGCAGTTTATGAGAATACAAAGTAGGAAAGATTTTTTTTTTTTTTATATATAGGTAAATCCTAGCGCAGAATCTATTGTGGGAGCATATAAAAAAATATGTTGTAAAAAAAATAACATAATAAATATAGAAAAGTGAATGTGCAAAAATAATAAAGAGATAATAAAATTATTACGTAAAGTACATGGAAGCATACTTTGTTGAAATGGACCGCATATATAACGAAAGGAGAGCACACTTGATAGAACCTATTTTTGCCTGCTAGAAACATCATACATGACAGATACATTTTCAGTACAACAGATCAAGGTCAGTCAGAGACTATAGATCAATATGTCACCAAGCTGAGGCAGCTAACTGCAACATGTGAATTTGCAGCATTGCATAATGAACTCATTAGCGAGAGAATAATGCTTGGATCAAGGGATAACAATGCCAGATAAAGAATGTTGAGAGTGTCTAAACTAAACTTACAGAAAGAATTAGACATGTGCAGAAGTCATCATGAGCTCACAGTGTTTCAAATAAAAACAATTCAAGTCAGTAAGCCAGTGATGAAGGCCCCATTCACACTGACACTGTCATTATATGCGATTAGAGGACATTTCTAAATGCCTATAAATGCATGTAATGATGCCATTAACACATTTGCATTAACAGCATTTGCCTGTATTTAGATGAATCATTTTAGCTGCATTTAGAGAAAAATTAGAGAAAATTGAATCCTGTGCATCCAAGATCTGATCGGAAACCCTAAAAATGGCTAAACGTATGTAAATGTGCCTAAGGCCCCATTTACACCTGAGCTTTTTTTGGCATGTTTTTGGAATGGAGGGAGGCCCATTCTAAATTAATGGTACCGCTAAAAAAACGCGCCACAAATCTCACAACAAAAAAACCCACAACGCTGCATCATCGTTCATTGTTGCTCAGATGTGAACAGGGTCTAAATGCATCTAAACCTGCTATACGTTAGGAACATCTAAACACAGGAAAACATGACGTGAATGAGGCCAAAGTCTGTGTATTTTACTGCAAAAAACACAGCCCCAGGAGGAGCACTAGCCAAGTATAAAAGCACAAAGTCGACAAAGAGGTAAGAATTGGATGTAAATATTGTGGAAGTAGCCAATCAAATGACAGAGAGCACTGATCTTTATGTAGAGAGATATGCAATATATGCAAAAACAACTAAATCAGGTTGTTAAAGTTTTCATGCAGATAACAAAAGGAATAATATGAATAGCTATCATCCCATTTACAATATACAAGATAATTACTACAACCAAGGACTGTGTGTGTTCTTTTCTTAAATGGGTACCTTGGGCCTAGGACCCACCTACACAACATTACTAAAGAAAAACTAAAGTACCTTTTATGATTCACAGATTAGCAACTCTTCCCTGGTGTAAGTTAGGCATAGATTTATTCTCCATTCCAGGACAGAAAATAACTGTATTTGGTGTACTGTAAAATGTGTTTATTGGAGTTCATTAATAAACATTTGATCAGAAGTAAATCAATGGTAACTGGTTTATACTGCCACCTACAGGAGAAATGGACACTGGCTAACAAAAAAGCCTTTAGCCTGTCAGGTGTGACCCCTCCCACTCCCATCATACTGTAGGTTTGTAGAAAATCAATACAAGGAAAGTACCACAAACACAGAGTAGTGGGACCTGTGTCTCTTAATTGCTGTCTACTGGCCATCGTTTTCCAAAATGTCCTGGATTGAAGCTTTCTTCTCTTTTGTTTACTTTCTATTTCTAAGGACTACATATCCCATGGTACCTCGTTGCCTGTAAGCTGTGATTTCTGTACTGACTCTACCTTCTGAAACCCCTCCTCTCAGCCACTCTGTAGTTCAGAAGGCAGGCTCAGTAAAATGTGTGCATAGTGAACACACGTCACAGAATTTATGGAAATAATTGTGTGGGGGTCTTCCTAAAGTAAGTTTATAAACTTCTAAATCATTCAGAGTAATACTAGAAATAATTGAAATTCAATGTAGAAATGAATATATGAATTAACACTTTGACTATAGATACACCTAAAGTGGAACTTCTCCCCTAAATAGAAGTTTATTTTTTCCGCATTCTCCCTCCTTTTCTTTTGGGGATGCGGGTATCAGGTTTTGACAGGTACCCTCTCCCACTTCTGCCCAGACCACCTAGGCAATGTGAACTGAAGTTTGCCCCTGGCATGCCCGCAAGCCTTTTGGGACACATCACAGGTCCCAGGATGCTGCATAAATCAGGCATGTGACCAAAACTTTATCTACTCCCATCAGTGAAGCTGGCTTACCAGAGTTAGAATAACAGTACTGGCGACCTGAAGACCGGTGAAGAACTGGTTCAGGTCTGGACAGTGCTGGATTCCTGGACACGTGAGTGTCCTTTTATTAAAAGTCAACAGCTACAGTATTTGTAGCTGCTGACTTTTAATTGAAATTTTTTTTTGGGGGGGGGATAAAGAACTTCTTTGACAAGAAGTGGCTTTGTTGTCTGTGTGTGCCTTATTAAAGGGATTCTTTGAACTTATTTCAGATTTAGAAACCAATATCTTAAAGTATGACGTTTCTCACATTTTCAAACAACCTTTTATGTAAGTAAAAGCGTTCTATACTAAACTGATTGGCAAAGCATTTTTGTAAAGTTAAATGCACGTGAAACTGCACAGAAAAAAAAAAAGGAATCTGTGTCATAATCAATTTATGTTTTTTTAAACAAAAATGTATTTGCCAAAGAAGTTAAAGGAAATGCGTGTAAAATGAACAAAACATAAGCAAAACATTTTACCAGGGCTTTTTTTCAGCAGGAACACGGGGGAACGCAGTTCTGGCACCTTCCAAACTGAATATATGTAATGGAAATGTGCTGTGGTGTGCTGGAGAATCTAATGATGCTGGCTGCTGGGGGATATATTGTTGCTGGAGGGGATCTATTTTTATGAAGGAAGGGGTTTTATTGTTGCTGGGGAGTTCTTCTGTTGCTTGTGGTGGATCTATTGTTGCTGGGGGGGTCAGTCGTTGCTAGGAGGTATGTACTGTTGAGGGAGGGGTCTTTGTTGCTGGCTGCTGTAGGGTCTATTGATGATTGCTACTGGGTGGGATCTATTTTTGCAGGGGGTTCTATTGTTGCTCGGAGGTGGGTAGGGGGCGGAGTATAGTGTGGCTTGGAAGGGAGAAGTTCCTGCACCTATTCTCTGAGAAAAAAAGCCCTGCATTTTACATATAATACATGCCTAATACAGCAGGTTGCATCTCCCCTTGGAAAACCTATTAAAACTTATTAACAAAACCATCAAAAACATACTTGAAAATTCACAAATGAAAAACAATCAAAAAAAAGCTTTGGTCCATATTATCCCAAATAGTACATGCCATTCCAGTGTAGTTGGGAATAGGGGAAGGGGATGGGGTAAAGGGAAGGAAAGGAGCAGGGAGGTAGAAAAAGAAGGAAGGGGAAGAGTTTGGGGAGGGGGGAGGGGGGCGTCATAAAGAAGCTTGGCCCAGCCCCAGCCATAGCTCCAGATGCCCAGATGTAATAACATGCAAAAAGTAATTAGCATCAAACAGTAATCCCTTCGGGATCAATCCAGTTGACTTCATTTAGCCACTTCAGCCCGAGAAGATTTTCCCCCTTAACCACTTGCTGACCTGCTAGCGCAGATATACATTGGCAGAATGGATTTTCTGCGCCAACTGACCTACCTGTATGCCAGTTCGCAAAAGTAGGAAAATGGGAGTGTGCCCGTGGGTCCCGTGGACTCAATGTCTGCCGGCGGGCCACGATCTCGGTGAGGAGAAACAATGCATTTCCCTGTTCTGCCTAGTGACATGACAGAGATCTTCTGTTCCCTGTCATCGGGAACAGTGATCTCTGTAATGTTTCAGTAAGCCCATCCCCTACAATTAAAATACGCTGAGGGAACACACTTAACCCCTTGATCACCCCCTAGTGTTAACCCCTTCCCTGCCTGTGTCATTTTTATATTGATCAGTGCATTTTTTTTAGCACTGATCAATGTAATAATGTCACTGGTCCCCAAAAAGTGTAATTTGGGGTCAGATTTGTCTGGAGCAATGTCGCAGTCCATAAATCTATCCCATAGTTATATATACACCTATTGCGATTTTTCTTTTACCAAAAATATGTAGAAGAAAATATATCGGCCTAAACTGATGAATAATTTTTTATATATATATATATATATATATATATATTTTTTTTTTTATATGTATTATAGCAAAAAGTAATAAAAATATTTTTTTTTTCAAAATTGTTGGTCTTTTTTGGTTTGTAGCGCAAAAAAAGAAAATCACAGAGGTGAACAAATACCACTAAAAGAATGCTCTATTTGTGGGAAAAAAGGATATCTATTTTGTTTGGGTACATAAGTATTTGTCTACATATTTTTGGTAAAAAAAAAAAAAAAAAGGAATAAGCATATATTGATAGGTTTGCACAAAATGTATAGAGTCTACAAAATAGGGAATAGATTTATAAAACAATTTTTTCTTACTGGTAATGGTAGCGATCTGCGATTTTTAGTGGGACTGCGACATTGCTGTGGACAGATCGGACACTTTTGATACTTTTTTGGGACCATTGACATTTATACAGCGATTAGTGCTATAAAGTGCTATAAAATGCCCTGATTACTGTAAAAGTTACTGGCAGGGAAAGGGTTAACACTAGGGGGCGATCAAGGGGTTAAATGTGTTCCCTCATGTGGGATTCTAACTGTGGGGGGATGTGACTGACTGGAGGAGAAGACAGATTGCTGTTCCTATTTACTAGGAATAGCAGATTTGTCTCTCCTCCCCTGTCAGAACTGGGATTTGTGTGTTTACATACACAAATTCTCGTTCTGGCTCTCGTGCCTGCGATCGCGGGTAGCCAGCAGACATTGCGGCCTCAGGCCACACACATCGGGTCCTCTACCATGCAGCGTGCCTGCTATGGCTCCTAACCACTTCAGCCCCGGAAGAATTTACCCCCTTCCTTACCAGAGCACTTTTTGCGATTCGGTACTGCGTCGCTTTAACTGACAATTGCGCGGTATTGCAACGTGGCACCTAAACAAAATTGATGGCTTTTTTTCCCCCACAAATAGAGCTTTCTTTTGGTGGTATTTGGTCACCTCTGCGGTTTTTATTTTTTTGCGCTATAAACAAAAATAGAGCGACAATTTTGAAAAAAATTCTATATTTTTAACTTTTTGCTGTAATAAATATCCCCAAAAAAATCTATAAAAAAAAATTTCCTCAGTTTAGGCTGATACGTAATCTTCTACATATTTTTTGTAAAAAAATCGCAATAAGCGTATATTGATTGGTTTGCGCAAAAGTTATAGCGTCTACAAAATAGGGGATAGTTTTATTGCATTTTTATTTATTTCAATTTTTTTACTAGTAATGGTGGCGATCTGCGATTTTTATTAGTAATTTTTACTAGTAATGGTGGCTGGTTGCAAGTGGTTGAAATGTAAAAAAGTATATGCTTAAAGAAAACTTTAGGCTGCCATTGCTGCCCTCTGCTTTTAAAAATGCTACTTCCAAGACTGTAATGCTGACCTAATGACCATCTGATCTGAAATGCAAATGTAGAAAGGTGTTTTGAGTTCGCTTTTGGGTCGATTTACTAAAAGCAACTAGATGCAAGTGCAGTTGCTCCAAAGCTTACTAAATGCAGTTTTTTTTCCTTGCACGTGATTGGGTATTCTTTGCAAAGTGAACCATTACCCCATTTAGTAGGCTCTGGAGCAACTGCACATTTTTTTTTACCTTAAGTAAATCAACCTCTATGACTTTTTTTTTTCAAGTTAGTAAGGCCCCTTTCACACTGAGGAGTTTTTCAGGCGGTACAGCGCTAAAAATTGCACCTGAAAAACTCCTGCCCAGCCTTCTCAATGTGAAAGCCCAAGGGCTTTCACACAGAGGCGGGAGAGAAAAAAATCTCCTACAAGTAGCATCTTTGGAGTGGTGAGAGGAGACATGTGTATACCGCTCCTTCCATTTAAAACAATGGGAAACCCCGGTAATACCGCCCGCAATGTGCCTCTGCAGAGGCGCATTGCGGACGGTATTAACCCTTTTTCGGCCGCTCGGGGGTTAATACCGCCCCGCTAGCGGCCGAATGCCGCGGCAATTTCTGACGGTATAGCGTCGATTTTTTTAGCGGCGCTATACCGCCACTGCACCTCCACTGCCCTGTGTGAAAGGGGCCTAACTCAGCAAGTTTTAAAGTTAGAGGATCGGTATGACAGCCAAGCAACTAGCATTTGGGGAAGGAGAGCTGTGGCTTCTGTATTTGGAAGCCCTAGTGTCATTTAGCTGCCCCCCTCCAATTGGTAATTTACATAATGCCTTTGATTTATGATTGGTTCACAGACTACAAGATGTTCTGTGAATGGCCATGGGTTGATGGGAGCAGAGAAGGTTTTTGCCTATGAGAGCTTCAGCCCTCCTAGCCATTGGAGGCCAGAAGTACAATGCTAGATGTGGTAACCGGCTTGAAGCAAATTGTGAATTGTACATTACAGAGCACAATTTGCTCATTTAGTACACCTGAGCAGAGGTAATAAATTTGTCTGTGCCTTGAGTTCCACTTTTAGCCAATATATATGCTCTGTGTACCTAACATTTTTAAAATAATCAGTTGTTTGCCTTTTAAACCATTTAAGAAATTATTTGTGCTGTGTAAGTATCTCTGGAAATATATTTTATTTTGGGCAGATCTCTGGAGATAGAGTTATACACTCTGTTTTTGAGACGCATTTGTAAGTTGCCTCTGGTGCTTTTGCATCTGGGAATAGGCATCCACTTATATTTTAAAACAGCTCTACTTAATTTGTTGAAATTGTCAAATTGCTGCTGTGTTGCTTGGAGAGAATCTGTCTTCAGAGCATGCTGACATCTGAGTGTTTGAAGAGGAGATTAAGTAAGCATATATAGTACTAATGATCATTTTACATAGTTGTAATATTTCCTAAAGGAAAACTATAATGGTTTTAGTTAACGCAAACTTTTTTTTTACGTTCATGCGTTTTAAAGGAATTCAGCTACCTTGTAAAAAGAAGGCACACTATGAGTTAAGTCCAAGGAGGTGCATGACATTTCCTAGACTTATCTCTTTTTTTTCCAGAGGTTTATAGTACTCTGGAAGACAACTGCCTGCTACATTTCTGGGACCTTGATGCTGATAATTCAGATCTCAGCATCTTCAATAGTAAAGTCGCTGCAGCTGCTATGCCCGCTGCCATGTGACCAATCACAGAAGCCTTTGTATTATGTGAACTCAAAGTCTTCTGTGAATGGACAGCAGTCTTTCTAGGATGAATGGGCAGCATTGTCACCTTAGGACAGTAAATATGTAACTGGCGGGCTCACCAGGTATACATAGGGGGTTATTTACTAAAGGCAAATCCACTTTCCACTACAAGTGCACTGCCAGTTCACATGAAAGTGCACTGAAAGTGCATTTGGAAATGCAGTCGCTGTATATCTGAGGGGGACATGCAAGGAAAAAAAAAACATTTTAGCTCGCACAGAGTTTCCCTTCATTTCAGATCTCCCCTTCAGATTTACAGCGACTGCACTTCCAAGTGCACTGGCAGTGCACTTGTAGTGCAAAGTGGATTTGCCTTTCGTAATTAACCCCAATAAAGTCTAAAAAAGTCTAAAAAAGCCTAAAGCCCTAACCTACCCTAACATTTAAACTAACACGTATAGCAGAACTCAAGTCAAAATAAAAGGATAAAAATGAATAGCCCTGGTTCACACTGATGCCAATTCGTATACATTCCAGAACCCATTGAATGGCATAACTAGTGAAATAACTGTGGAGGCTGTTCACATATATGAAGTGTATTCCTTAAAAGTTGTTAAAACCTTATTCTTAAAACACAACTCCAAGTCTTACTAAGAACACTTACCACATACTGAATTCAGCAGATTGAATGTCTGTTCCATAAATATATCCTGTAGCACTACCCCCAGAGGAGCTGCTGGTTGTTTTGGGTGGCACATTTACCGCGTGGCTCTTCCGAAATTCCTAGGGGTGAATGGTGCATATAGCAATAATAAAAGAATGTCCGCAACAAGTGTCTTTGCCGTGCTCTTTATTACCCAGCCGGGTAAAAAAAAATAATGCCGCGTACACACGATCATTTTTTGGCATGAAAGAAAACGTTGTTTTTAAAAACGTCATTTAAAATGATCGTTTGTGGGCTGCACATAGTTTTTCAGTTTCTGAAAAACGACAAAAAAAAAATTTGGGTTGTAAAAAATTATTGTGTGTGGGCTAAAACAAAGTTTTAAACCCGTGCATGCTCAGAAGCAAGTTAAGAGATGGGAGCGCTCGTTCATAATCGAGTAAGCACATTCATCACGCTGTAACAGACAAAAAAGTGCCTTTTACTAACCAGGAATAGGCTAAAGCAGCCCAAAGGCGAATAGAACTTCCCCTTTAGAGTGCTGTTGTACGTGTTGTACGTCACCACGCTTTGTTCATCATTTTTGAAAAACGATGGTGTGTGGGCAACGTCGTTTTTAATGGTGAAGTTGGAAAAACGTTGTTTTTTGGACATGCTGAAAAACAACGTTTTCTTTCATGCCGGAAAATGATCGTGTGTACGCGGCATAAACTGGTGATGAAAGGGACAGAGTTGGTAAGAAGAAGGAAAACAGCAGATTCAGGCGTAGTATTTGGAACACTTTCCGTACCACTCCTGCCTGAGTGGGCTTAGCATAACCGGACAGGCCTCTCTCACTGACCTGGCAGCCGGAGTATCACTCAAACCTTAATAGGATAAAGTCTCTGCCACAGACCCTCCTTAGAATGAACTTGAGCTTGAGGAAAAGTCTCTGCCACAGACCCTCCTGAATGAACTTCAGGGAGACGCCTCTGCCACAGGCCCTCTTTGGTTGCAATTGCGGAGGCAATCCTCCTTAGGTGAATTATGCCTGGATCTCCTTCTTAATGTTGCCCAGGTACCGACTGACAGGTGATCAATCCTTCAATGTACAGCTACCTTGATACCCGGTGGTTTGTCTAAATCCTTTTGGATCGCCAACCTCTCATTGGCGCTCCTCAGATGGACTCCCCACCAAACAGCACTACCGCTTGGGATCCTCGAAGGTGGTAACCCAGTCACTCACTGGGTCCCCGTCGCTGCTCAGATGTTCCGGGCCAACATGGTCCCGGAACCAGGAACACCACGTGGCACGCACGCCCCAGTCAGGTAGGCCATAATGCCGGGGCGCCGTGATGTGGTCACCCTAAAGGTGGGTACCACACTGGACGAAGAAGACCTAGAATCAATGGCGTCCGTCCCATAAATACCCCTCCCCAGCATGCACAGCAAAGCTCAACCCTCCTGCTGGGGAAGAGCACCCAAATCTCGACTCCACTGCTGCCACCTACAACACAGGGGTGGGAAGAACACACCAGTACAGCAGAATGAGCCCACAGCACAGACAAGCTGAGACAGAGACCCTGTTTTTAGCATAACAATTTGGATCAGAGTTTAACTACACTCTGATATCCCTTTAAATTTAAATAGCACCGGTACTTTAAAGTAACCAGGCGCTACAATCCTTTATAGTAATGAACGGGACATACCTTTGTTGAATTGAGGCAGGGTTCAGCCTGCATTAGATATGTTCAGATACCAAAACCAAACCCCACTGAAATGAATGGAAGCCGAATCTGTAAAATCAATAATAGCCATTTTCTTGACAGCCCTGTTAACTGACATAAATTCTTGTGAATCCCACTCAGATAGCCAAGGATGGAATGTGACCCTCATTTAAAAATAGCTAGCCAGAATAATCAGTGAAGAATGCGTTATACTTTATTAAAGTATACCAGTTGGCGATACAATAGAAGCTAAATGGAGATAAAGTATAATCCGCGCTAAGGTAAAGTGTGTTGGCTGCTGCCCCCCTAGCAAGCCCCACAGAAAGGGGTGTGAATAGAGATACAATTAGGGAGAGGGGTGGTGGTGCTGCCCAATATGCTAATGCGATCCAGTCCAGACTGAGTAAGGTTTCCTGGAGCAATAAAACATGCTGCCCTATGTGCTGTAAGTATAGTATATAGTAAATGAATGTCAGGTGACCTCTGATGGGTATGCTCATATGGTGATAAGAGCAGCCCTGTGTACTGTCAGAAGGTGAACCCTATTAATAGTCAGCCAAGAATGATAAAGGTTCTGTGATCCCTGTGCTGTAAAAATTATATGTGTAAAGAGTGAATGGATGCTTCCCCTTGGGAATGTGTGAAATATAGTGATGCAATCCCTCTTAGTGCATAGCAAGATTAGGAATAAGTGTATGTGTTGCTCATAAGTTCACAATAGTGGGGGAAATGAGCCTATGTTTCAAATGAATATTAGTAAAGCCGTGTACAAGTCAAACGTGAAATACAAATAAAAATAAGAGAACGTCACATGACGAAACGCGTCAGTTGACTAGACAGCTGAGCCGTCTTATCCGGTATAGGGGAGGGTGACCCTGGAACGCACACAACCAGCACACATCATCCATACACAGATTTTACCATCTAGTTCATTTTGTTTTTATTTTTATATATTTTTTTCATCTCCATCTTGCTTGCAAGCAAGTTTTATACTTTTTATTAAAGAGTTGGTATTAATTTTAATATACTATGCGGGCCTCCGTTTTCTTTATGATTGGCCACATGTGATCTCGTTTCCTGCTCTGGGATTACACCCCTGGGGGATACTGACTGACGGTGGATCGTAGACAATCCGAGGTAAACCATCACCCCACTGTTTTGAGCCCAACACCCCCAGCTGGGGGATGTCAATCTGGTGAGTGGGGATCCCATAAGGGGGGAGCACGGAAGTCACAAAAATTTAAGATTGAAGACCAGGAAATAATACCTCACCAAGTCACATTATATATGTATGCATTATGCATGGACTCACTGTTATTTTATTTTTATTAGCACGAGCCTGTTCACTCACGTTTACAGGCTACTTAGTGTTTTTTACACACTTGTGTATTAAGGACTACTGTTCATTAAGGGACACTAACAATTTACTTATTTTTATTTGTATTTCCTGTTTGACTTGTACACGGCTTTACTAATATTCACTTGAAACATAGGCACATTTCCCCCACTATTGGGAACTTATGAGCAACACATACACTTATTCATAATCTTGCTATGCACTAAGAGGGATATTTCACTATATTTCACACATTCCCAAGGGGAAGCATCCATTCACTCTTTATACATATCATTTTTACAGCACAGGGATCACAGAACCTTTATCATTCTTAGCTGATTATTAATAGGGTTCACCTTCTGACGGTACACATCAGAGGTCACCCGACATTCATTTACTATATACTATACTTACAGCACATAGGGCAGCGTGTTTTATTGCTCCAGGAAACCTTACTCAGTCTGGACTGGATCGCATTATCATAACAGCATATTGGGCAGCGCCACCACCCCTCTCCCTAATTGTATCTCGATGCAATAGAAGCTGATTAGCAGAAAACATAACTTTTCACTCATTATGATGTGTGCTGTGCAGGAGTTTTTGGAAAGATACCGTTGAGATTAATTACTATAAATGTAGAATGCAAAATCTGATGCAGTTATGAATAGAAACCAATCAGTTTCCAGGTTTATTGACAAAGCTTAATTGAACAAACTGATATTAGAAGGTGATTGGCTACAATGCACAGCTGCACCAGATTCTGAGTGCTCCAGTTTTAGAGCTAGATTCAGAGAGAGTTAGGCCGGCGTATCAGTAGATACGCCGACCTAACTCGGAATCTGCGCCGTCCTAAGTTTAAGTGTATTCTCAAACTGAGATACACTTAAACCTAGCTAAGATACGACAGCCTGCGCCGTTGTATCTTAGGGTGCAATATTTAGGCTGGCCACTAGGTGACGCTTCTGTTGAGTTCGGCGTAGAATATGTAAATGCCTAGATACGCCGATTCACGAACGTACGAGCGCCCGTCGCAGTAAAGATACGCGGTTTACGTAAGGCATTTTCCGGAGTAAAGTTATTCCATCAAATAGCTGGCCTAGTCAATGTTAAGTATGGCCATCGTTCCCGCTTCAAAATTTGAAAATTTTATGTCGTTTGCGTAAGTCGTCCGTGAATAGGGCTGGACGTAATTTACGTTCACGTCGAAACCAATACGTCCTTGCGGCGTACTTTGGAGCAATGCACACTGGCATATGTACACAGACGGGTCACAGTTAATATACATAAAACACGCCCCCCACATCCTCATTTGAATTAGGCGTGCTTACGCCGGCCAATTTACGCTACGCCGTTGTAACTTAGGAGGCAAGTGCTTTGTGAATACAGCACTTGCCTATCTAACTTACGGCGGCGTAGACTAAATGCCATACGCTACGCCTGCCTAACGTTGCGCGCCCCTACCTGAATCTAGCTATTAGTCTCCCCCAGTATATAGTAGATATATTACAGACAGTTTTTAGCAACAATATTTAAAATGTCTAGGGTAGGACATTTAAAAAATACATTGAAACATTTGTAACTGAATACAAAAGTAAACTAAAGAGTGTTTTTACATGTAAGGAAATAAACAAAACACACTCATATTCACAAAGATCAAGTCAGTAGCTACAAATACCGTTCCCCTCCGAAAGATGCCAAATGTGGCACCGTATGGGGGGGATGAACGACAGATCAGTGGAGCTTCCACTTTTGGGTGGAAATTTGCTTTAAGTAACACTAGCAGCTGCACACCACATATGGTACAATGTAACACTAGTAAAGAAAACAAAACTGCAGCCATTTTGATATGGTTCTCCTATATATGTTACTCAAAAGATAATCCTATAAAAGATTTTCTCATTTCTAGATCTAAATCTTAGATTTACATTTTTGGATTGTTAGATCTTAATTTCCTAGCGATATACATAAGTTCTGATTTCCTCCCCACATGTCCCTATTTTCAGTCTGATATGTAAACCTATGTATATATTATGATGGTTAAATCAGCTGTTTTCTTCTTTGCCACTTTTCCTTTATACTATAAATACAATCATTTAGTGGTCAGATGGGAGGTTTAGTACAATATTAACGCTTGTGATAAAAAGGATAAAAAGATATGGAAAGGCACTATAATCAGATAAGTGAAATAAAACATATATTCCCAAAGAATCGTGCTACAACATCTGAAATTACCAATAAAGTACTCTGTGAGAATCATCTTGTAAATATATATGCAATAATGAGACACACAAACAAAAAAGAATAATGTGCAACATTCAACATGTTTAGCAAATAATGCAGTGCTATGAGTAATCCAGAGCTGTACTTTGGCCTAGGCCAACAAGGTCAGGCCTAGGGCGGCACTTTGCAGGGGGGGGCAAAAAACACCCCTCCCACACAGAAAAAACAGCCTATGGGTCTGGGGGCAGGGTCCAGGAGATAAATCAGTTTTGTGCCCCAATAAAGCGGCCACACTCCTGGCTGCCGATATAACAATACCAGCCGGTGAGGATGTTTGGACAGATCGGCGGCGCAGGCCGCACTTAAAGTGGTTGTTAACTCATCTAAACAAGTCTATGCCAGCCCCTCTATTAGAGAATCACGTGACCGGCCTGAAGACAGCTCAAAATTAGGTATTTACAGCATTAGTTTTTGAAAACAAATGACATAGTATGCTATGCCAGCCTCTAATAGAGAGGCTGGCAGTGAAAATTTTGGAAATTTAGTTTACTACAATAGCGGCGAGGGGCGGGGCTTGGCCAGAGACAGACACAGAGGGGGATGGCAGGAAGGAGGTAGGAGAGAGGAGAGCGGAGTAGGCAGCCTATCACGGAGGGAGGCAATTTGACCACGGTGATCATGGCGAGCAGCCCTGGTTGTCCTTGTCTGTTTAGAGAGGGCATACAGGAAGTGGTAAATTCCGTTTTTTTTTTTACAGTTTAGAGGGGGGAGGGGGTAGATTACGCAGCACAAGCGCTGTACTGTGTAATCTGCTTTAAGGGACCAGAATCTACATTTTTTTTTGTGGGTTTAGAAACACTTTAATACAACTGGTCTGGTGGCCACCAATACTAAGTGTGGACTGCAGCCTAATGCTCTGCCTACCCTCCTCCACAGCATCCTTGGGAGGAATTTACTGTATGTAACTTCCTCCCGGGCTCTGTGTCAATAGTGCGGAGAAGAGAGGAGGGAGCCCTCAGGTATGGCATCACTTGTCCTTGTTTAAGCGAGCATATTGAATTGCATCATATACTATTAAGACTTTTAATTGTATATGATGGCAATAATAGTTTGGACCTGGTTACCACATATGTGCTATCACAATATGTCACTGGATTAGTAAGATTACTCCTATTTTCTAAGTAATTTGGACTTGTGTTTGCTGCCACAGATTTTTTCACTTATTTGTATAATGACTAGGGACTTCCTAGTCATTATACAAATATGTAAAATAATGTTATGATTACAATCAGTGGCAGCAAACACAAGTCCACATATTTTACAATATAGGAGTAATCTTACTAATCCAGCGACATAAGGCTGCACTGCTTGGCACTAATAAGGCTGCACTGATCGGCACTGATAAGGCTGCACTGATGCCCACTGATGAGGTGGCACTGATAAGCTGCACTGATGGGGCTGCACTGATGGGCACTAATAGGCTGCACTGATGGGCATGAGGCAGCACTGATAAGCTACACTGATGTGGCTGCATTGACATGCTGCATTGATAGGCACTGATATCATGCACTGATGGACACTAATAGGCTGCACTAATGGGCACTAATAGGCTGCACTGATGGCCACTGATGAGGCTGCACTGATGGCCACTGAGGAGGTGGTAATGATGGCCACTGATGAGGCGGAACTGATGGACACTGATGAGGCTGCAATGATAAGGCAGCACTGATATGCTGCATTAATAGGCTGCACTAATGGGCATTGATAGGCTGCACTGGTGGCCCCTGATGTGGCTGCACTGAGGGCCACTGATGAGGCGGCACTGATGGACACTGATGAGGCTGCACTGATATGCTGCACTGATGAGCATGGATGGGGCTGCACTGATAAAGCTGCACTGACAGGGCAGGTCTTAAACAGGAAGGGGTGTGGCTGTAACAGGCAAGGTGGGGTCATATTTAAATTAAGGGGTGCACAAGTTTAGTCAGGTCTAGGGCAGCACAAAACCTAAATACACCAGTGGAGCAATCAATATTAAGCCCCATACACACTATCAGTTTTCCTGCAGGTTTTTCTCTTCAGGTTTACCAAAACCATGTAATATGAGGTCAAACCTTAATGCCGCGTACACACAGTTGTTTTTTGTGATGAAAAAAAACGACATTTTTAAAAACGTCATTTAAAATGACCGTGTGTGGGGAAAACGTCGTTTTATGTCTTCTGAAAAATGACAAAAAAAAAATTCGAACATGCTTCAATTTTTTATGTCGTTTTTCAAAACGTCGTTTTTTGTGTCATAAAAAATGACCGTGTGTAGGCTAAACGACGTTTAAAACAACATTTTTAAACCCGCGCATGCTCAGAAGCAAGTTATGACGCGAGCTTGAATGGAACATAGTGCCGCCGTACGTGCTGAACGTAACCGCGCTTTGCTAGAGAATTTTGAAAAAACGATGGTGTGTAGGCAACGTCGTTTTTTAAAATGAAGTTTGAAAAACTTTTTTTTTTTTCATGAGAAAAAACAAGGTTTTTTTACAAGACAAAAAAACGAGCGTGTGTACGCGGCATAAGAGTTTCAATTTGTATGCAATCAGGCAGGCCCCACTACATGGTTTTGGTAAACCTGAAGAGAAAAACCTGCAGGAAAACTGATAGTGTGTATGGGGCTTGAGTCTTATTGGTCCTGTGATCAGTATTGGCTTTGCTGGCTGATACAAATCGACTAAGATGAAAAAAGAAAATGTATGATGGTGTGTACAAGTTTCTAGATGTGTATGTGAGTGAGTATGCTCCCGATCACCGCCGGGCACCCGCGATCGCTCGTTACAGAGCGAGAACTGGGAGCTGTGTGTGTAAACACACAGCTCCCGGTCCTGTCAGGGGGAGAAATGACTGACCGTCTGTTCATACAATGTATGAACAGCGATCAGTCATTTCCCCAAGTCAGTCCCACCCCCCTTCAGTTAGAACACACCCAGGGAACATAATTAACCCCTTCCTCGCCCCAAGTGTTAACCCCTTCCCTGCCAGTGGCATTTTTATAGTAATCAATGCATTTTTATAGCACTGATCGCTATAAAAATGCCAATGGTCCCAAAAATGTGTCAAAAGTGTCCAAAGTGTCCGCCATAATGTCGCAGTACCGATAAAAATCGCTGATCGCCGCCATTACTAGTAAAAAAAAAAAAAAAAAAAAATGCCATGAAACTATCCCCTATTTTGTAGACGCTATAACTCTTGTGCAAACCAATCAATAAACGCTTATTGCGATTTTTTTACGAAAAATATGTAGAAGAATACGTATCGGCCTAAACTGAGGGAAAAAAATGTTTTTTTATATATTTTTGGGGATTTACTACAGCAAAAAGTAAAAAATATTCATTGTTTTCAAAATTGTCCCTCTATTTTTGTATATAGCGCAAAAAATAAAAACCGCAGAGGTGATCAAATACCACCAAAAGAAAGCTCTATTTGTGGGAAAAAAAGGACGCCAATTTTGTTTGGGAGCCACGTCGCACGACTGCGCAATTGTCAGTTAAAATGACGCAGTGCCGAATCGCAAAAAGTGGCCCGGTCATTGACCAGCGATATGGTCCGGGGCTGAAGTGGTTAAAGCGCTGTGCTGTAGAAGGGCGAGGAGCAGCCATCTCAGCGTCTCTGCGGCTCGCTGAGAGGTTGCCATCAGTCCAGGGAACCTGGTGGATCCAGACTTCCAGAGTTGGGATGATCTTGGTGACATCACAGAGAGCGGACTTCAAACTGCACTCCTGTATCTATAGCTGAATGAGCTCAGGCTGGACTTCTCCTTTAAGAATGTATTGTGTGCAGCTATGACTTGTTTTTCCTTTACTGATTATTAAACCTGAACTCCAACCTTACTTTTAGTGTTGCTCTCTGACTTCACTATATACAGAATATACTGTATATGTGTGTGTGTGGTTACCAGCATACAGCAGCAGCCTGTTATTGATTTGTACAGCAAACACCTGTCACTCCTGGGTGCAGTAATGCAGTACATTTGTTTTTATCTGTGTCTTTGTGAATGACCCCTACAGAAAATAGATTACTTCGTAAGAAAGAGACTACTGTTTATCAAGTTTTTTAATTATCACTTGGATTTTTTGCAAATGTTCTTTGCCCTTTTTATTGATAAATTATGAAAATGATTTTTTTGTTGCAAAAAGAGTATGTTAATTTTTATGGATTCATTTTATAACAGAGGATAATGATTCACTGTAATGCACTTTAGGGTTTAGGGTCAAGGTTAGCACTGTATTTTATTACTCATCAGCCTTTAAATTGGCTATCATACCCAATCCAAAATCAACACCTGATAAATCTATTTTCAACTGGCTTCAGGCCATTATCATCCATTAATATTTTCAAGGATGCTGAAAATATTGACAACAAACACTGTTTTTTTTTTATACTGTAGATGTGTGTTACACTCATGTGAACAGTGTTGGTGCTTTGATCCTGTAATCAATATTGGTCCTATTGATCCTGTGATCAATATTGGTTCTTTTGGTCCTGTGGTCAGTATTGGTCCTTCAGTCCTGTCATCAGTAGGGCTATCCCGCCCACCCGGTGGGCCCCTCTTTTTCACCCCTTAGCCATACAGCGCAGTCACTATCACTTATTCACATCAGTAGGGATGAGCTCCGGCGTGTTCGCACAGTCCACGTGCAGAGCCCTGCCAGGAAGTCTGCACGGCACTGCGCTAATCACAAGCATGGGGACATTTCCTGATCTCTGCAGCCGCGCATTGGGAATATGTCTCCCTGCCTGTGATTAGCACAGCGCCGTGCCGACTTCCTGGCAGGCTCTGCACGTGGACTGTGCAAACACGCCAGAGCTCATCCCTAGTCATCAGTATTATTCCTATTGGTCCTGGGATCAATATTGGTCCTTTCGGTCATGTGGTCAGTATTGGTTCTTTTGTCCCGTGGTCAGTATTGGTCCCTCAGTCCTGTGATCAGTATTGGTCCTTCAGTCCTGAGATCAGTATTGGTCCTTCAGTCCTGTGATCAGTATTGGTCCTTCAGTCCTGAGATCAGTATTGGTCCTTCAGTCCTGTGATCAGTATTGGTCCCTCAGTCCTGTGATCAGTATTGGTCCTTCAGTCCTGTGATCAGTATTGGTCCTTCAGTCCTGAGATCAGTATTGGTCCTTCAGTCCTGAGATCAGTATTGATCCTTTCGGTCCTGTGGTCAGTATTGTTCCTTCAGTATTAGCTCTTTGGTTCTGTAATCAGTATTGGTCCTGTGATCAGTATTGATCCTCTGGTCCCAGTTTTACTCCTTCCTTCCTTCCTTCCAAAGAACCAGTATTATTTCTTTGGTCTTGTGATCAGTTTTGGTCCTTCCTTCTCAGTATTGGTCCTTTTGTCCTGTGATCAGTATTGGCCTTTTTATCATGTAATCAATATTGGTCCTTTGGTCTTGTGATCAGTTTTGGTCGGTTGGTCCTGTGACCAGTATTGATCCTTTGATATGTATTGGTCCTATTACCCTGTGATCGGTATTGGTCCTTTGGTCCTGTGACCAGTATTGATCCTTTGATATGTATTGGTCCTTTTACCCTGTGATCGGTATTGGTCCTTTGGTCCTGTGACCAGTATTGATCCTTTGATATGTATTGGTCCTTTTACCCTGTGATCGGTATTGGTCCTGTGACAAGTATTGATCCTTTGATATGTATTGGTTCTTTTACCCTGTGATTGGTATTGATCCTTTGGTCCTGTGATCAGTATTGATCCTTTGATATGTATTGGTCCTATTACCCTGTGATCAGTATTGGTCCTTTGGTCCTGAGACTAGTATTGATCCTTTGATATGTATTGGTCCTTTTACCCTGTGATCGGTTTTGGTCCTTTGGTCCTGTGACCAGTATTGATCCTTTAAATTGTATTGGTGCTATTACCCTGTGATCGGTACTGGTCCTTTGGTCCTGTGACCAGTATTGATCCTTTGAAATGTATTGGTGCTATTACCCTGTGATCGGTATTGGTCCTTTGGTCCTGTGACCGGTATTGATCCTTTGATATGTATTGGTCCTTTTACCCTGTGATCGGTATTGGTCCTTTGGTCCTGTGACCAGTATTGATCCTTTGATATGTATTGGTCCTTTTACCCTGTGATCGGTATTGGTCCTTTGGTCCTGTGACCAGTATTGATCCTTTGATATGTATTGGTCCTATTACCCTGTGATCGGTATTGGTCCTTTGGTCCTGTGACCAGTATTGATCCTTTGATATGTATTGGTCCTTTTACCCTGTGATCGGTAATGGTCCTTTGGTCCTGTGACCAGTATTGATCCTTTGATATGTATTGGTCCTTTTACCCTGTGATCGGTATTGGTCCTGTGACCAGTATTGATCCTTTGATATGTATTGGTCCTTTTACCCTGTGATCGGTATTGATCCTTTGGTCCTGTGATCAGTATTGATCCTTTGATATGTATTGGTCCTTTTACCCTGTGATCGGTATTGGTCCTGTGATCAGTAGTGATCCTTTGATATGTATTGGTCCTTTTACCCTGTGATCGGTATTGATCCTTTTGTCCTGTGACCAGTATTGATCCTTTTGATATGTATTGGTCCTGACGGCTACAAATTGGTTAAAAAGAAAGAAGCAGAGATGGTGCTGGTGAAGTAAGGGCTTGTAGTAACCTGTAGCCGGTATCAGGCAGAGAAGGAAGGCTGCGATGTAGACAGATGAAGCTGATTGTACATGTGAATGTCAGCTCCTGCTCCTCCCTCCCTCCCCCATAAAAGAGTTGAGTGATCTCCATCCACACCGTGCAGCGCTGCACACACATTGTAAAGTCGGCGTTATATGTGTGTGTCTGTAGGATGAGATGAGAGCTGGAGCATGGTGTACATAGCTCCCGACCTGTGCCATCCTCACCCACAGACAGTGCTTTGAATTGTCAGCTCCTGTGACCAGCGATCTCCGTGTCTCCCCTATAGACAATGCCTGCTCCTGTTTTCTGCAGGATCCCCCCCAGGAGCATGCCATTGTGGAATGGAGTTGACAGCAAGCAGGATTGCTAGTTTGCCATCGCAGCCGTTGGATGGACGGAGTATTGATGCTCCTTGGTACCCATCTGATGACTGATCGGGACACTAGTTTGGCACATCCATTCTACAGAGGGCAAAGCGTGTCTCCAGGTAATGGGCAGGAACGTTTCCTGTGACAGGTGCCTTGTCTGAACTGAATGCACACCTCTCATCACACATTGCCTCCAACCAAGGGCAAAGGACACTGACCTGGACCAGCAGCCCCCAACATTTCAAGGATCCAAAGAAAAACAGGAATAATTAAGTAAGCAGAACACAGACAGGTAAGGATTCCTCCTTTTTGATTTGGTGTTGGCATTTTATCCTTCACCCAGGAAAATGATGGCTTCAGGAGAAGTGTTGGTGCTCCACAATAAGGTGCTATTCAAGTGTTCCAGCAGAGGGTTAAACAATAAGGTGCTATTCAAGTGTTCCAGCAGAGGGTTAAACAATAAGGTGCTATTCAAGTGTTCCAGCAGAGGGTTAAACAATAAGGTGCCATTCCAGCAGGCATAGATAGATCTCCATCCTATAGGGTGTATAAGGCATGATTTCCTCTAACCTGTTGTCATAGTGGAGGCAAGCATTCTACACTGTCCTTATCTCAGAGCCTATGTAGACTCCTATGGCTTTCCTTCTTTTTTAATTAGGAAATGTGTTTTTTGGCTTGCAGTAGCTAGGCTGTTAGAAGGGTCCAGTAATTTAGATTTCACAATTTACCTCTCCACAAGCTGCAGCCTATTGAAGTATGGACCTGTTCATCAGTGTGGTTATGGAACAGGCTTCAGATTCTGTATCACAAGCAGCAGCCTCTCATCATGGACTGGAAAAACTGTAAGCATTTTTACAATTACTTGCTCCTGCTTTTCCCCCCTAAATTGCTAGAGGGGCCAAGCTGGTCTTCATCCAGCTGCATGATGAAGGCTGAACCCTATAGCCAGCCTGAGAAGTACTACACTCCACAATTTAGGATGTGTAAATTGATTTTCATTTGTCTTTTCTCTGTTATTATCTCAGATAACAAAGGCTTAGCTCAGTCATGCAGCAGACATTGATGGATGAGGGGCATCTTTGGGGTAGCATGGGTTTGGCAAGATCCACTGTCCTAAATGTAATGCTGATATTTTATAGAGAAATATGGAGGCATCAGCACATTTTCTATATGAAATGAGAGTCCACTGGAAGACCCATTGGCATTTTTTTAGAACTGCCCCCCCTAAGAGCAATGCCCAACTGAAACATATAAGATGGGCGTCAATATCCCTGTTGGTAATTTCATAATTGGCCAACGTCAGCAAAGAGATCATTTTTGGTCGGCTACATCAAGTCCCATGAAGGGTTAATGGGCTGCAGTGGTTTTAGCTTTGGTACTGTGTACAAGTCAGGGGAAGCAGAATGGGTCATGCCACCTCCTTGTGGTTTTATCAAGTATGTTACCCAGGCAGGTGATGCCTGAGTTGTTGAATCCTGACAAATCCTATGATGCAGAGCTGTTTGCGTGCAAATTGTGGTGATTAAACTCAGCTCACATCCTGTGCTAGAGTTGGATGGTCTCTGAGTGCTGAGTACATGTGCTGAGCAGTATGGCTGAAAGGACTCGTGCTCACTGGTTCAGGTAAATACAGGGTAATGGTGTGAAATGAGCCATGGTTAATATTCTATTAAAATAAATGAAAAAGAAAAAAAGCTACCAGCTAACCGGTGCCAACCAGTGAGATATATATTTTCTAAATGCATGGTCATATAGAATACACTAATTAGCTTGGGTCGATAAATTGTCAACATGCCCAGACACTAATAAAACGTAATAATAATTTTATACATGCGTTTCATGTCATCAGCAATGGGTTCCATTTAGTTGTAAACTCTGGTAATCATCAATATAATTGAACTAAAATTCTAAACAAACACACAAAGTGCCTACAAGTTCCACTATTTAATGACTGAATGGTTCAACTCTTGTAGAGATTTTGTATTGCTTTTCGTAAATAGTCAACATTTTCCAGCAGGTTGGAAAATTGTTGCATACAGAATTATTATTCTTTTAATTGTAACTATATAGTCCTAAAAACTTCTGGATTCATTCAATTTATATCAGTCCATGTCCCAAGAGGAGTTTGCAGTCTATTGTTCTCATTACAATCATGCAGAGGCAGAGCTTATTGACTGTTTTCCATTATCCAGCTATATAGAAGTAGAATTTTTTTTCTTTCTTTTTCTGGGTGTTCTTAGCAAAGTGAAATGTTGCCAATATTCCCTTGCAAAGAGCCTATTTGCCTTTATTAAATCAACATCAGTATCACTGTATTGATTCAAACTTGGGAGCCAGGGTGGCAAGGAAACAGTGCTGTAACTTAGTGTGCTGGGTATCCCTTTTCTAGGCTTAGGCCTCGTACACACTACCGTGTGTACACTTTCGGCCGAAAAAGCCGACTAATTCCTCGTCGAGCCAAATAGAGAACATGTTCTCTATTTCCTCGTTGTTCAATGAGGAAAGTTGGCTCGCCGAGATCCTCGGCGGCTTCACACAGAACTCGACGAGCAAAACAATGAGTTTGCCCGTCGAGTTCCTCGGACGTGTGTACGGGGCCTCACAGAATCCATCAAGAAACTTGGTGGGAGAGCTTTTTTTCCGAGGAAACCGGTCGTGTGTACGCTTTTCATCGAGGAAACTGTCGAGGAACTCGACGAGCAAAAAAGAGAACAAGTTCTCTTTTTCCTCGACGGGAGTCTCAATTTCCTCGTCGTGTTCCTCGTCGGGCTGGTTTTCGACGAGAAACACGTTCGTGTGTATGCTAATAAACGCGCGCATGCTCAGAATAAAGTATGAGACGGGAGCGCACCTTCGGTAAAAGTAGCGTTTGTAATGTGGATATCACATTTGTCACGCTGTAACAGACTGAAAAGTACAAATCGTCTCTTACCAAATTTTTACTTAACACGCAGTAAGATGAGATTAGCAAAAGCAGCCCCAAGGGTTTTGCCAGTGGAATCGAGCTTCCCCTGCCGTTGTATGTGTTGTATGTCACCGCGTTTGAGAACGAGGAGATTTGGTCTTGACAGTGTGTACGCAAAGAAAGCTTGACAAGTTTCTCGACAAGCCTAACAAGGAACTCGTCGAGGAAAACGATGTGTCTTTTCCAACGAGTTCCTCGGTCGTGTGTACGAGGCCTTATACTACCAGTTAGTTCAAGTGAGGCACAAAAATCCCATACTAGCGCAACTACCGTATTTATCGGCGTATAACACGCACAAGCGTATAACACGCACCCTAACTTTAAGAGGGAAGTTTCAGAGAAAAAAACTTTCTATAGCCCTCTACGTATAACGCGCAGGCACAGTTTACCCTCTATTTTCAGGGTAAAAAAGTGAGTGTTATACGCCAATAAATACAGTATTTACTATTTTAACTACTATTGATTTAATTACTATTTACCTAGGACAAAAAAAAATAAAGTGAGTCTGATATCGGCATTTTAAAACATCCATTTTTACCTGACTAGGGGTTGGAGATTATGGAGTTGATTCACTCAAGACAAATAGAATTGCACTTTGCAAGGAAATTTGCCCCAGAGCTTAGTGAATGAGGTGAAGCTCTGTTGACTTCCATCAACCAATTAGGTGCAAGCACAAATACTTTTTTTTAATTTTCCTTTCCGTTGATTGGGTACCATTGTCACCGTATTCACTAAGCCCTGGAGAAAATTCACTTACAAAGCCAACAACCTGTTTCCCTATAGGTGGTGATTCCGCTGGTATATAGACATTGAGAGCGATGCCTTATTTTTTAAGGTTTTCTGTTTAATGACCGGTCAGCAAATTACTGGCGCTGTAATAACTAATTGTTTTTTTCAGAAAGTAGTGTGTTGCTCTGTTTGTCTTTCAGTAGATGTTATGATTTTTTTTTTTAGAAGGTGAGGAATCAGCTAAGGAAAGATCTATTTAGTATTTTACAGAGCGTATACTGACACTGCAGGTCTACTTGGATTCTCATTGTGAGGGGTCTCTCCGGCAGTACGGTGGGAATGTTGCAGCACGCATCTAGGCAAAAGCTGTTTTTACATGATAATGATTTCCAGTAGCTGCTGACCCAGGCCAAGTTCCAACTTGCTTCCTGTAGGTATAAAAACTACATATCTCAGTGCCAATCTATTGAGGCATCAGTGCTGTTACTCATACTCCGTGTTGCTTCTGCTAGGAGCCAAAGATGAGTCATTACTTTTGGGCACAGTGGCATACTGATTAAGATGCAGCTTTATCATGATGAAAACTTTGATCGGGGGAATAGTGATGTGGCTCTTCAAAATAAAGCGCAGGTTTCTCGGTGAGGCAGACAATGACTTAAAGAAGGAAGCCTTGAAACCTTAGAAATTGCAGGTTTCAGGTCCAATGCGTCATGTCTGGTTGACATTGACAGTTACTTTCAAAAGCCGAAAGCTATTTTTAAATGGAAATGTCTGAAAGATAGTTAATTAAAATATTACATACCAAAGCACCATCACTTAGAAAGCTAAAGCTGAATTCCAGGCAGAAATGATGAAAACAGTTATGTATTTTATATTTAGTATTTTTAGATGCAGCTAGTGCATGCACCTAAATTTGAATTGGTATCAGCCTTTTGTATACCTAATGCCGCGTACATACGATCATTTTTCGGCATGAAAAAAAACGACATTTTTCGGCATGTAGAAAAAACAAAGTTTTTCCAACTTCATCATTAAAACGACGTTGCCCACACACCATCGTTTTTTAAAAAGTGCTCTAGCAAAGCGCGGTGACGTACAACACGTACGACGGCACTATAAAGGGGAAGTTCCATGCGGATGACGCCACTCTTTGGGCTGCTTTAGCTGATTCCGTGTTAGTAAAAGACGATTTGCGCTTTTCTGTCTGTTACAGCGTGATGAATGTGCTTACTCCATTATGAACGGTAGTTTTACCAGAACGAGCGCTCCCGTCTCATAACTTGCTTCTGAGCATGCGCTGGTTTTTAGCGTCGTTTTAGCCCACACACGATAATTTTTTACAACCCGAAAAATGACATAGTTTAAAACGTCGTTAAAAAAATACAGCATGTTCGAAAAAAAAAAAATTGTCGTTTTTCAGAACCCGAAAAATAATGTGAAGCCCACACACAATCATTTTAAATTACATTTTTTTTAAAACCACGTTTTTTTAATGCCGAAAAATGATCGTGTGTACGCGGCATAAGTACCTTGGAAGTCAGACTCAGAGAGGGTGTTGTATAGGGTGACCAGATATCCCCAGTTTTGTCCCCGGATTGGATCTGAACAGGGGCTGGGGCAATTTCAAAGACAGTCAGTGCAGAATAAAAAATACATTTCAGAATTACACACCTCGTTCCGCCGCTCCTACTAGCTTAGGGGGGTGTATTTTTTCCATTATCTGTGCCCTTTTCTGATGATCATGTGCTGGTCGGAGCGGAGGGAATATTTCTTCAGTTTCGGGTGCATGCCCATTTAGCTCTGCTGACATGTTCTTCTGCCTTGGCTCAAGTCCCGGCCAGCCGCCTGCCTATCTCCTTGCCTTCCCCGGTGGAATGTTCTTCCTCTGCTCCCCACCCAGTAGTAGCCGGGGCCCAGAAAGTAAGACTTGACAGGCCGTGAGGAGGGCGGCGATGGGCAGAGAGTCACTGATTGCCGCTATTACTAGTAAAAAAAAAAATTCCCCGGATTTCATTTAAAAAATCTGGTTACCTTAAAAACACGTACTTGCTCGAGACAAATTAGGTGTGCTGCAGAGAGGAACTTGCTAATAGGAGCAGAAAGCAGAGTTACAAGAGCATATTCTGCTGCTGATCCTTCACTGTCCAATCACAGGCTGGGACAACCTGACTGTGCTACTTACCTGCTTATTTTTTATCGGGGGTTTACAGACAGTAACAGATTTCTAGTTATACACTATGGGGCAGATCCACAAAGAAATTACGCCGGCGTATCTATTGATACGCCGGCGTAATTTCAAAATTCCTGCGTCGTATCTTTGTTTTGAATCCTCAAAACAAGATACAAAGGCATCTCGGCTTGATCCGACAGGCGTACGTCTTCGTACGCCTTCGGATCTTAGATGCAATTTTTCGGCGGCAGCTAGGTGGCGCTTCCGTCGCAATCTGTGTCGAGTATGCAAATTAGCTATTTACGGCGATCCACGAACGTACGTCGGCCTGGCGCATTTTTTACGGTCATTTGCGTTCGACTTTTTCCGGCGTATAGTTAAAGCTGCTATATGGTGGCATACTCAATGTTAAGTATGGCCATCCTTCCCGCGTACAATTTTGAATTTTTTGCGTCGTTTGAGTAAGTCTTTCGCGAATAGGAATTTGCGTAGAATGACGTCACCGTCGTAAGCATTGGCTGGTTCCGGTTTAATTTCGAGCATGCGCACTGGGATACCCCCAGGGACGGCGCATGCGCAGTTAAAAAAAAACGTAGATTACGTCGGGTCACGACGTATTACCATAAAACACGCCCCCATCACAGCCATTTGAATTTCGCCCTTACGCTGAGTGTTCATGTGCATGTAAAGGCGTCCCAATACTTTTGGTAATATAGTGTATGTTGTTTCCACTCAAAATGGAGGAGCAATGGAGACATCTTTGGACAGCAGCATTGTGAATCTGGGGAGAGCATAGTAATAGATGCACTAGCAGAATATGGATGGACTTGACTGAGCCAAACTTCATATTTAGTTACAGCAACAGTTTTTTGCTTTTGGGATAAAGGTTTTAAACAAACGAATACAAGCTGACCATAGTAAGCACCCCTGTCAGTTTTAAATGGTTTGTCTTAACCCTCAACTTACTACTTTTGCTGCACAGCTTAGCAATTTGAAAAATAAAAGACTCACTGGCAAGATCACCAAGTCAAAATAAAGGAAAAAAATATAAAAAAAAGGAAAACCATCATATCTTGGAATTAGTAAGCTACAAAATAATACATTCTAGAATTTTGATCTGTGTGCACTAAAACAATGAATTTCTTATAAATAGTGAAGACTGCAAAGAAAATTAGATGTGAGTGGTCACCGTATGACCAAATGATGACATGCCACATACTTATGTTTCAGTTTCATCTGGTAGAAATGATTTCTTCTTCAGAAATGAACAATAGTATGTTTCTGAATGTGAGCTGTGTATTGTCAGTGTGTAACGACCTCCAGTGTCCTTCGAGGAGCTCTGTGGGGTTTATTTTTAAAAGCGTACTTTTTTCCCCTCCATAACTTAGTAAGCTGTATTCACATCGCTCATGTAATCAAATCAGGGGAAAATTCCTGTATTTTGTACATGAATGGGTTTTTCAAAGCGAATCGGGTATTACTTGGCTATGTGAAAATAAATGTCTTTTATTGTGGAGCCTAAAAATGTTCAATTCCTGTATTTTAAGTCTGGTTTCCAGGAAAGCACTTCTTCCACAGGGAAGAATGGTAATGCATTTAGAATGCACTGCCGTATAACCTGAAAAACACAGAGAGGTTAATGTACTTGCTTTGTGAAATGTACGAAACTCAAACACCACTCTTTTCCATTTGTAAATTTTATGAAAAGCAGACATTTTCAACTTGTTGCAACATTTTTAAAGCTGAGATCCATCTACACTTAAAGATTCACCTTGCAGTGCACCCCACCAGCACAGTAAGGTCTAATGGTAAATGAGAACGCTAAAGCCTCGTACACACAATGGGATTATCTGACGGGAATTGTGTGATGAAAGGCTGTTGTCTGAAAATCTGTACGTTTCTATGCTCCAGCGGACAATTGTTGTCGCATTTTCCGCCAACAAATGTGGGATAGCATGCTTTAAAATTGCCTGTCAACTAGGGCTGGGGAAAAAATCGATTTTAATTGTGAATCGAGTTGCATGCTCAAATCGATTCAGATTGTCAGCAAATCTATTTTTTTTATTTTTTTTCACCGTTGACACCGCGCCGGTCCTGAGGAGCTGCGGGCAGGAGTTTTTAGGCGAGGCCGCGGCTTCGGCCTAGTCCACGAGGCTGGATGCCTTGGACTAGGCCGAAGCCGCGGCCTCGCCTAAAAACTCCTGCCCGCAGCTCCTCAGGACCAGCGCGGTGTGCATCAAAAAAGAACTCGATTCGAATCGTGAATCAAGTTTTTTTTTTAAATCGCAGATTTTCTTGGGGAGAAAGTCGCCCAGGCCCTACCGTCAACAAATGTGTGTTGTCAGATTATCAGAACGTGTGTACACAAGTCCGTTGGACAAAACTCCAAAGTACAGACACGCATACTCAGAAGCAATGCTCACCATAACACAACATTAGCATAAGTTGCCCAAAGGGTGGCGCTAAAGAGCTGAAAAAAACACGTAGTTCCGTGTTTGTTGGCCGACAATTCTTTGCCGTTTGTATGCAATACAAGTTCCTGGCCAAGCCCTGTCTGCAGAAAATCCGATCGTGTGTATGAGGCTTTAGGCTGGGTTCACATCTAAGCCGCATGTGGCTCGCAGCAGGGGTCTGGTGCATCCCTGTTCTCTTTATCAGGGACGAATCAGGGCCCAATTTTTGCCTAAATTCTGACCTAAATGGAGCCAAAGATGCACAGGACTCCTGTGCAAGCCGCTTTGCAGCTCCATAGAGAGCCGGTCATAATCTCCTGTCATGCGAATTGGATGCAGGGAAACCTGCATCCAATTCGCACTAGTGTGAATCCAGCCTAAGGGTCCACCCAAATTCTGGGAGCATCGGAGAGCAGGGAAGAGTGATGGCTATTTACTTTTTAGCCAGCATTCAAACTGGAGTGTTATTTTTATCCCATTTCCCCATGCCTGACTACTCTCAACGTGGAGAAATTCAGAATCCCAGTCTTTCCCATTGTCCACAGGGCCGCCATCAGAGGGGTACAGGCATTACATCTGTACGAGGCCCGATGGTCCCCAGGGGCCCGGCTGGCCCTCTCCTGTTCTTTTATTTATTTATTTATTTGAATTTTTGCATTACACCTGTAAGGGGCCCGATGGTCCCCAGGGCCCCTTACAGGCCGGCCCCCCTCCCATTTTTATTTGCATTACACCTGTAAGGGGCACGATGGTCCCCAGGCCGCCCCCCCCCCCCGCTTATTATCTCTCTTCAGGCGAGAAGAGATTATACTTGGTTTTTTTCGCCAGCACCCCTCCCGGTTCCCTGCCTAAAGCTGTGTAAGGGGCTCCAAAATTTGTGATGGCTGCCCTGATTGTCCATGTTAACACTTATATGCTCAGTAGTACATACATTTTTTGAACATATTTAGGTGTTTTTATCCCATAGATTTCAATGGGGGCACCTATAAATGCATGGTACGTTTTTCATGTATTGGTGCATGCTGTCTCACCTGATGAACTCCTCTCTTCCTATAGAACTGCCTTTTCCCCTGGCCCAGCCCAGGAAACAACATCATGCAGCTTGAACAAAAACACTTGTATAATGTCTAAAAAAGAAATGGTTCAAAATCACCTGGATGTATACACTTTGCTCAGGTGTGAATGCAGGCTTAACCTAAGTGCTAGGTGAATTCTTAAAATTATACTAAAAACACACTGTTTAACGTGATTGTAAAGTCTTGTTTTTTTCCTATAAAAATAACAAACATGTTATACTTACCTGTTCTGTGCAGTGGATTTGCACAGAACAGCCCTGATCTTCCTCTTCTCAGGTCTCTCTACTGTGGTCATGTCCCTCCCTTCTATCGAGAGCCCCCACAACAAGCAGCTTGCTATGGGGGCACCCGAGCCGAGTCACAGCTCCCTGCATTCATTCAGACATGGAACCCCCGGGCCCACCCCCTCTCTCTCTCCTGATTGGCTGACTGACTTTGACTGGCAGCAGCAGGCTCTAATAGCACCGCTGCTGTGTCTCGGCCAATCAGGAGGAGCATCTCGGATGGCCAAGGCACTCGTGGACATCGCTGGAGAGAGATGGGGTGCATGTAAGTATTATGGGGGCTGAGGGTGGGTGCTGCACACAGAAGGTTTTTATCTTAATGCATAGAATGCATTAAGATAAAAAAAAACTTCTGCCTTCCACCCCATTTAATTTACATTGTCCCTTCTATTTCTGTATGTGGATGATGGCACTGTAATAATTAAAAAAATATATGTATACAGGTGTCATATGACCCAGATCTTTCCCAGCCTGTCTGCATGGAAACATAAACAGGAGACGCTTCTAGTTCTCTGCTGCTGGTCACATGTTTAAAATAAAAAAAATAAAAACAGCCTTTGGAATGCAGAGTAAAAATAAATAATTAATATCAATAAACTGTTTTAAATTGTCATGCCATTATATATTTGAAATTTATAGCTAGATTCATAAAGAGTTAGGCCGGTGTATCAGTAGATACGCCGACCTAACTCAGAATCTGCGCCGTCCTAAGTTTAAGTGTATTCTCAAACAGAGATACACTTAAACCTATCTAAGATACGACGGCTTGCGCCGTCGTATCTTAGGGTGCAATATTTAGGCTGGCCGCTAGGTGCCGCTTCCATTGATTTTGGCGTAGAATATGTAAATCACTAGATACGCCTATTCACAAACGTACGTGCGCCCGTCGCAGTAAAGATACGCCGTTTCCGTAATAGATAGGCCGCCTAAAGATAAAGCTGCCCCTAGGAGGCGTAGTCAATGTTAAGTATGGCCGTCGTTCCCGCGTCGAAATTTGTATATCTTACGTCGTTTGCGTAAGTCGTCCGTGAATAGGGTTGTATTTCATTTACGTCCACATCGAAATCAATAGGACCGTGCGGCATACTTAGCCGCAATGCACACTGGGATATGTAGGCAAACGGCGCATGCGCCGTTAGAAAAATACGTCAATCACGTCAGGTCAAGCCCCATTAACATAAAACACGCCCCCTCAGCTGAATTTGAATTAGCCGCCCTTACGCCCGCCCGATTTACGCTACGCCGCCGTAACTTAGCAGGCAAGTACTTTGTGAATCATGTACTTGCCTCGCTAAATTACGGCGGCGTAGTGTAAATGCCATACGCTACGCGCCGCAACTATGCGCCCGCCATCCTGAATCTAGCTACTAATCTTTATTATTTTGTTAAAATAACATTGTGTGGGTGTATTTTTGCCAGTTGCAGGCTGTGTCAGGTCCCTCCAGCCTGTGTCTTAGAATTTCAGGGAGGTGAAACATCCATCAATCTACATGTAATATCCTGCCCCCATTGTGTTTAGCATGTTAGTGGGCATGGAGGAGGGAGGGACGAAGTGGACTGTCATTTACCACTGTGTATACGCCCACATGTGTGACTCTATAGTCACTTGGGCTGCTCAGATGTGATAGGGAGGAAATGCTCAGAATAGAAACTCACTGAAAACTGAGCATGTGCAGAGTTGCCCCCCACAGATGAAAAATCCCTTGCTAAATTGGGGACATGGACAGCAGGTGGAGATAGAGAGCAGCAATATCAACCAGGATTTTTTGCAGAAAACAGATGATTTTATGATGTGGGTTTAATGACACTTTACGTATCAGTGGAGTTCAGCTTTACATCTTTTTCAGAGACACTTACCTGCTAAGTAGTTCTTTATACTATAAGCTTGCCAGTTATTATAATGTTTCTGAGCTCTTTCATATCTATAAAAAATACACTACGTGCTGTGTGTTTTATTACACCCACTACTGCATGCAATTACACTGTTTTTGTAAACCCTAGCAATTAACTTTTTTATTTACTTTACTTTGGCCTCCTAATTATGTCGTTAAAAGTGGGGTGCTTATACAGGCAAAAGAATACCTGCCATTGCTGCTAGAGATCCACTGAGATTGGGACTCCTCTGGGGAGCTGACAACACAATGCATTTGCTGCACTGAAATCCTAAGGTATCATATCAGCCCTGCTGATACCTCTGTAAACACCTTACCTCTATGTTTTGGAGATAGGGAAAGAGGGGAGGTGTTTTATAGTTTGAACCAGTAGAAAATAGCCTTAAGTGATAACTAGGCTGGCCATACATTATACACATTTCTTTTACAATTTTCTGTTATATTTATCAAAACCATATAATATGAGGTGAAACCTAAACACTTTCAATTTGTATGCAATCAGGCGGGTCCTTGCTCTACGTAGTTGAAGGTAAATCTAAGGGAAATCCAATAAGAATATTGTATATATATATATATATGTATGGCCAGCCTAATTGTCAGAATCAGCAAGTGAAAATAAAGGAAAAAAGCCTAAAATAAAAAAAATATTTAGCCACCACATTTAATGATTAGTAACTGTAATATATTGCAATTTTGTCCTTGAGTTGTTTTAAGTAGTGTTTACCAATTATTTCAATGGGCTTATTTAACACAGAAATACAAACATGTTAGATGTTCCATTTTTTAATGCACTAAATTGCAGCTAACAGAATTTAACTGCCCATTTATGAATGGGATCTTTTGTTGAAATGCTTTTTTTTATGATGTAAAAATGGTATGAAAAACCCATTAGAGAACCCCAGAAGACTATCCAACCAGTTACACTTTGTTCATTAACTTTGTCATACGTCTAATGATTTTTATGGTTCTATTATTTGTAATCTATTATTTTTATGGCTCTCCTAACAAATAATAGTGCAGAAAAAACAATATTAACATATGACTAGTGCAGCTCACGAATATTCGTATTGCGAATATTCGGCTCGAATATGGCATATTCGAGTATTCGCGATATATTTCGAATTTCGCAATGAATATTCGCAATTCCGAATATTCGCATTTTTTCAATTTTATTTTTAAAACAGATCACATCCTATCGACGTCTAAAAGCATTGCTGGTATGATTAGAGACCCTGGGCCGAGTAGCTAAGCTGAGGCGATCCTTTTATGTTGCCGAATATAAAAAAAAAAATTGCGAATTTTCGCTAATGCGAATGCGAAAATGATTGCGAATTTTCGATAACTGTGGTAGGAGAACTTTGATTGTCTCTGATGCAAAAGGGGGGGGGGGGCTTTGTGTATGTTTCTGTTATGAATATTTGTATGTTTGATATTATTTTTTTTTGTAAGAAGGAAAAAATTGCGCATACCTTAAAAAAAGGGGAGAATACAGCAGCAACTCAAAAATGTTATACAGCATAAATTAATACAAGACAGAAAATGGAGTCGCTCTACAAGAATAAAAAATATGTCTAGTGACAAGACATGTGGGCAAATTATAAAATAAGCAAGCGCAAATAACTTGTGAAATACACAGTGAAACAAATATATAAAGAAATATAGTCCCAATAATAGAAAAATAATCTTTCATAAAAATGTCTTTGATATGTGAAGTGAAAAAAAGTCCAAAGCATGCAGCATGAACGTGTTCAATCTTCAAGATGTTTGATTGACAAACGGCTGTGACAGATGGATAGAGTAAAGAATCACCACCAATGCAAAACACTTTTTATTTTCTATTGTAAAATATCAAGAATATTCTGAGCCAATCAGAGTGCTCCTTCCGCATTTGCCGAATATTCGCAATTATTTTGTATTGTAAAATATCAAGAATATTCTGAGCCAATCAGAGTGCTCCTTCCGCATTTGCCGAATATTCGCAATTATTTTGTATTGTAAAATATCAAGAATATTCTGAGCCAATCAGAGTGCTTCTTTCGCATTTGCCGAATATTCGCAATTATTTTGTATTGTAAAATATCAAGAATATTCTGAGCCAATCAGAGTGCTCCTTCCGCATTTGCCGAATATTCGCAATTATTTTGTATTGTAAAATATCAAGAATATTCTGAGCCAATCAGAGTGCTCCTTCCGCATTTGCCGAATATTCGCAATTATTTTGTATTGTAAAATATCACGAATATTCTGAGCCAATCAGAGTGCTCCTACCGCAGTTATCGAAAATTCGCAATTATTTTCGCATTCGCAATAGCGAAAATTCGCAATCATTTCATTTCGATAAAATATCACGAATATTCGAATTTAGCGAATATATCTCGAATATTCGACTATATATTCGAGATATATCGCGAAATCGAATATGGCGTATTCTGCTCAACACTACATATGACAAGTGAATCTACCATAAAAAAAAAGGAATTTTCAGGTTAAAAAACACACTAAGGGGACTGTTTAAAACACAGAGTGGATATTGCTATTTGCAGAACTACTATGGTGGTGCATTTTTTAATAAATTTGCATAGCAATTCATGCAGGGAAAGTGCATGTATGTGCATGTAGGGCAAAAAAAGAAGGAAACTTAGGCCTTGTACACACTACCGAGGAACTCGTCGGGCGAAACACATCGTTTTCCTCGTCGAGTTCCTTGTTAGGCTTGTCGAGGAACTCGACAAGCTTGCTTTGCGTACACACAGTCAAGACAAAATCTCCTCGTTCTCAAACGCGGTGACATACAACACATACAATGGCAGGGGAAGTTCGATTCCACTGGCACAACCCTTGGGGCTGCTTTTGCTAATCTCATGTGTTTGCGTGTTAAGTAAAAGTTTGTTAAGAGATGATTTGCACTTTGGGTCTGTTACAGCTTGAAAAATGTGTTATCTCCATTACAAATGCTACTTTTACTCCCGTCTCATACTTTATTCTGAGCAAGCGCGGGTTTCTTAGCATACACACGCTCGAGTTTCTCGTCGAAAACCAGCCCGACAAGGAACACGACAAGCAAATTCAGACTCCCGTCGAGGAAAAAGAGAACTTGCTCTCTTTTTTGCTCCTCGAGTTCCTCGACAGTTTCCTCGATAAAAAATGTACACACGACAGGTTTCCTCAGCAAAAAAGCTCTCCCACCAAGTTTCTTGATGGATTCTGCCGAGGAAACCGGTCGTGTGTACGAGGCCTAATGGTATCAGGCCATGTTCTGCGCTGGTTGAATGTTTTTCATTCATTTAAAGTGGAATATACCACATTTGGCCACTAGATGGTGCTGAGCATAATAGAAATTTCAATTGATACTTAGCATCATCTAGTGGCCAAATTTAGTATTTTCCCATTTAAATTAATGAAAACAAATTGACCAACATAGTATTAAAAGCATAATAAGATTGTTTTTCTTTTTTTGCTCCATTCACACAAATGAATGCACATGCACTTTCATTGAGAAAATTGCTATGCTGTTATAAATACACGTTATAAATATAATGTACAGGCATACCCCACTTTTAAGTACACAATGGGGTTTGTTTACTAAAGCTGGAAAGCGCAAAATCAGGCTCACTTCTGCTTAGAGACCAATGAGCTTATAGGTTTTATTACCAGACTTAATTGAACAAGCTGGAGTTAGAAGCTCATTGGTTTCTATGTAGAAGTGAGCCTGATTTTGTGCTTTCCAGCTTTAGTAAATAAACCCCATTGTGTACGTAAAAGTGGGATATGCCTGTATTTTACAACTCACCCAGGCCTCAACGGGTTTGGTTTACTAAAGCCAAATAGGTGGCTCACTTTACAAGGGAAGTTGCACTTCATTAGATAATCTTCCACAGAGCTTAGTAAAAGTGGTAAAATTTAGCTTTGCCCAATCACATGCAAGGAAAAAACAAAAAACGTATGATTAGATAATAGAAGTCAGCAGAGTTTCGCCTCATTCACTGAGCTCTTGGAAAGTTCACTTGCAAAGCGAACAGTCTATTTGCCTTTACTAAATCCACTCCACTGAGCAAACTCTGAGGGAACATTTAAAGGTCACGACTAATATTTGATAGTCTGTGATTTTCATGCATGGAGCCTGATTTATTAAGTAAGGTGAAGTGATCCTAAACTTGATTCAATATTGGCATGAACCTGTGCTTCAAAATTTTATGTGCAGGAAAATTTGAAAAAACATCTTCCACCGCTGTGTAGTGATTTCTCTCTATCTAAGAGATCATTTATAACTCTGCGCTCTCTAAACACTAGGAAGGCTGCATTCTGCAGCTCCATGCTGCTCCATTTTCTCATTCAGTGTTATTCCTGCAAAACATCCTCATACAGCTCCATTTTCACACACAAAAAATGCTTTTCACCTTCCTCACAGGAGACATTTTTTCTTTCTGTCAGGCTGAAAACAAATCATTTATAAGGTTTGCAGGTGAAACATTGGCACAAGAGTATTTGTAGGTGCAGACCGGTGGCGGAGTTTATTGGGACTAAAATAGGCAGTTGGGGCCCAGATTCCAAATGGGTGGGGGGTAGAGGTGCCTTGAGGATGCTCTGGAAGCTCTGTATATTAGTACTGTTTCAGGAAAAGCAATTTTAGCTTTGCAAAGCTTAGGTTTCCTTTAAAGCCCAACTCCAGGATATTCGTAACTCAACTCCCCTCTAACTAATCGCTCGTATGAAAAAAAAAACTGTCCAATGCCCATTTTTCTTCCCAGAATCCAAGGTCACATGTTAAGTAATACTTTTCTCCTCTTCTGTTTACTTCATGCGGTCCTTTTCCGGGTGTCCATATTACCACCTGCAATGTGGACACCTCTTATTGGTAAAGGCAGCACTTCCAGCACCCAGGGCTTTTGTCATAGTCTCCAGTGGTGGTGAGGTGCCCAAGAAGATAATGAACAGGCAAAAATGGCATTGAATGTGTATGAAGTAATACCTGGTACAAAATGTCATCTCACTTTGAGTACTTTTTGAAGCATGTAACCACTTGCCTACTGGGCATATTCACCCCCTTCCTGCCCGGGCCAATTTTCAGCTTTCAGGCCTCGTACACACGACCATTTTCCTCGACAGAATCCATCAAGAAACTTGGTGGCAGAGCTTTTTTACCAAGGAAAACGGTCGTGTGTATGTTTTTCGTCGAGAAAACTGCCGTGGAACTCGATGAGAAAAAAAGAAAACAAGTTCTCTTTTTCCTCGTCGGGAGTCTCAATTTCCTCGTCGTGTTTCTCGTCAGGCTGGTTTACCACGAGAAACATGTTCGTGTGTATGCTAAGAAACCCTCGCATGCTCAGAATAAAGTATGAGATGGGAGCGCACCTTCGGTAAAATTAGCGTTCGTAATGGAGATAGCACATTCGTCACGCTGTAACAGACTGAAAAGCGCGAATCGTCTCTTACCAATCTTTTACACGCAGTAACATGAGATTAGCTAAAGCAGCTCCAAGGGTTGTGCCAGTGGAATCGAACTTCCCCTTTATAGTGCCGTTGTACGTGTTGTACGTCAGCGCGTTTGAGAACGACGAGATTTTGTCTTGACAGTGTGTACGCAAAGAAAGCTTGTCAAGATTCTCGACAAGCCTAACAAGGAACTCGTCGAGGAAAACAAGGTTTCATTTACGACGAGTTCCTCGGTCGTGTGTACGAGGCCTCACTGTTGCACTTTGAATGACAATTGCATGGACATGCAACACTGTACCAGAACAAAACTGTTATCATTAGTTTCACACAAGTAGATATTTCTGGTGGTATTTAATCACCACTGGGGTTTTTATTTTTTGCTGAACAAATGAAAAACATTTTTTTTTTGCAAACAGGTAATTTTTCTCCTTCACTGATGTGCACTGATGAGGAAGCACTAATGGTCACTAATAGGCAGCGCTGATTAGCACTAATAGGCAGCACTGATAGGCACGGATGAGGAGGCACTGATGAGACTGCACTGATTTGCAGAAATGATGGGCACTGATAGGGGCACAGATGGGCACCAATAGGCGGCACTGATATGTGGCATGTATGAGGAGGCACTGATTGGCAGCACTGATGAGCACTGATTGGTAGCACTGATGGGCACTGATTGGCATTGATAGGTGGCACTTATGGGCACGGTTATGGCTGCACTGATCATCAGGACACTGGCTCTCTCCTCTCCTCATGCTTTGACAGTGTGTTTCCATCATAATCGGCTGTGATTGGACACAGCTGATCACGTGTTAAAGAGCTGCTGTGATTGCCTCTTCACCCCGATCTGTAATCAGCTGTGTCCAAAGGACACAGCGATCACAGAGCGACCTGGGTACACACTGCAGCAAGCCCATGGGGGGGTGCAGTTCTGGGAGGACATCCATAGATGTCCTCCCAGAACTGGACGATCGCACTGTAGTCGTCATTCGGCTATAGCGCGGTCAGAAAGTAGTTAAAGGCTACAAGCTTCAGATACAGCCAATGCATTTCAGGAAAAAATGCCTTGTGCAGTCAGTGTTAATGAAATCACAATGGAGTGCACAAAGGGACCTGTGTTAAGGCTTGATGAAGATGCATCTCCTAATGGCACTGTAGTCAGGAAATTAGCTTGGTTCATAGAGGAAACTTTGCTCCATTACACCGCAGAATTACTTTGGAAAAGGTGTCTGGAGTCAAGACCGAGGAATCAGGTATGAAGTTGGGTGGTAAAAGAGAAGTGTGGGCTACATAAAAAAAAAAAAACATACATACTCACCAATACAGCTGCAGCTGTCCCCCCACCAACTCCAACACTGTGAGCTGAATGATCACATGACCACTGGCCGCTCAGTTCTCTGTCCGCTCTGGGCACTGTCAGTCATTGCTCTCTGCTCTGCCCTTCCAGGGCTCACTGGAGTGAGTGGGAGCGACTGGCTCAGTTTCTCAGCAGCCCGCTGAGATGCTGGGCCAGCTGCCAGTCAGGCGTCTGGGTCAATCTTGATATTTTTTTTGGGGGTCCTTCCAGAGCCTGGAGCGGCTCTGTGGCGTCAGCCAAGAGCAAGCTTTAGCCCGTTGTCGGCTGATTCTTCTGGGTCACAAGAGAGCACAAGTAAGTGAACCAGAAGATGACAAAAAAAGCTTTGGCCATGCTTCTCTTTTAAGATAATCAATCTATCATGCTCAACACACCTGCCTGCCCTGTATCTGGAAGTTAAAATATTATTTTCCATGGTGTCAGATGCAAGACACAAATATCCATGTACAGTACACCTTCTTTTATGCATGACACCAATAAACTGAAAGAGAATCCCATGAATTGAAAAATCAGCCTGCAACCCAATGAATCCAGTGTTGGTGCCAACCATTGCATATAGAAAACAACATGAAAAGAAAGATATCAAGCCATTTGTCAGATAAATCCTTGGTAGAGTTTTCATACAGAATGAGTGTTTGTGTGTGTCTTCTATGCGTAAATGCTTAGAAAGAACATGTAGGTCTTCAATGTATATGCTTGCAGGCTGACACCCACTTCATCAATCACCCCCAGCCTAAACATATAGCTGTAATAGGTGTAATATAATGTCTGTCTTTCCAGTCTGAAAGTATACTTCATTTAGTGTAAGTCTTTTGTTGAGGCAGGTTTCTATGCATAACAAAAAAGGGCATACATCAAACAAACATACATGTCTAGCAATGTACAGTACAGAATCACCATAGAATTAGGATTGATACATTTTGTATATACTGTAAGACAGCAATCAAAACTAGATTAATAACATGAATCCTTACTGTAAGAAGTCGCCACACCCCCTGCGTTACACACCATATAACGATTTGCTAAGTATAAACTGAAATGTAAATGCTGCAATTTTATTAATGTTTCAACACTGATATCACTTTGGTTACCATAATAATGACGTATTTGGGTGACATTTTACAGTGAATATTAATGAATGTGTCCATTGCCATGTCTAGTTGGATCAAGATAAATTATGCAACCTTCTGTAGATGATAAAATGATTTAATGTTGCATGTACTAGTAATTTTTTATTTTTTTCCCTGTTCTGAATATTTTAGTCACCGTTTTAGTAAATAAAGAGAAAGAGGGGTACCTTTAAGCACAAAGTATACTGTATAGATAAAAGACGTGTTCTGGGGTCCCATGGCGGCTATCTTGGCTCCTCCCCACATCAGATAACCCCCTTGGAGAAGAGCTCTCACGAGGGGGTTACCTTGCGGGTACGCTTCCGTGTCGTACAATCGTCGTCCATAGCCGCCGGGTGTATGACTTGGCCCTGCCTTCGGCGCCTGTGTCATTGGATTTGATTGACAGCGGCGGGAGCCAGTGGCTGTGCTGCTATCAATCTATCCCATGAAGAGCCGAAAAGCTGTGGAGAGAGTGACACGGGATCACGTCCACTGAAATTTGGGGCTTAGGTAAGTAAAACTGGGGGGCTGGGGGGCCGGACAGTGCAAGGTTCTTTTCACCTTAATGCATAGGATGCATTAGACCCCTTTCACACTGGTGCGGTTTGCAGACGCTATAGCACTTAAAATAGCGCCTGCAAACCCGACCTGAAGCAGCGGCTGCTGTTTCTTCAGTGTGAAAGCCCAGAGCGGTGCACTAGCAGGACGGAAAAAAAGTCCTGCTAGCCGCATCTTTAGAGCGGTGAAGAAGCGGTGTGTTTACCGCTCTTCCACCGCTCCTGCCCATTGAAAGCAATGGGACACTGTGGCTATACCGCTGGCAGAGATGCTTTGCGGTGGTTTTTAACTCTTTTCCGGTCGCTAGCGCAGGGTTAGCCGCTAGTTAATAGAACTGAGATGCTATTACAGGCTCCCATCAAGAGTGCCTGACTATACCCCCCTTTCCACACAGCTCCTCCATTCATAGAAACCATACTATACTTTCTATGTATGACACAGGATCTATGGATGATTGAAAAGTCCACTCCCTACATTCATAAACTGTATTTCATTCATAGATTATTATTTATTTTTTTAATATACAATAGGTAAGCATAGGTTTTAAATAATACATTGTTTGTATACATTTCATACATCAGACCAAAAAAAGATTGACAACTGAGAAAAATGGATTTAACTCCAAAAAGGGAAAGTCCCTCCAAATGAGTGGCAGTTGAGAGCTATGTCTGTATTTATTATATTATCTCTCATAAGCCACCGTTTATAGGGCAGTCTTGGTAAAGGGGCATCGCCAAGCATTAAAATGTACAAATTCTAATAGTGCTCCTTATTTTGGTTCCCTCAGTCTGTTACATCTGTATACTTGTGGCTACAGCAAATGGCCTATGGAAAATATATATAGAAATGTTGAAGAGTCGGACAATTTATTACTGTTCCAGAACTGTGAAATGATCTTTTATTTGTCTTCTTTGTTGCTCTGCACAGTTAAAAAAGCGGCCATGAATATAAAGCAGAAAACAGATTCCACCATTAACAAATGATTTTATTCGAATTTACTGCAACTATGGCACGATAAAAAAGGGGCTGTACATAAAGGTGGCCCTATTCAGGTGCTCTTAGGGTAGCATAATATCTACAGGCTTGCAATAAATTAGTTACCAAGCAGATATCTACTGCCTGACTGATTATTGCTACACTGCTGTAAGGCTTCCTTGCAGTGGCGGTTCGTCCATAGAGGGCGCTGGAGCGCCGCCCCCTCTGGCTCTCACCGCCACTGAGTCTAATAACATAGATTCATGCATTGCACAAATCTATGTTATTGTCACCGCTGCGCTGTTCTATTCAGATGGCCGGACATGAGGCGCCGACCATCTGAATAACGGCAGCTGGTTGGCTGTATGGAAGTGCCTATCAGAGTACAGCCCTCGGGTCCCCGGAAGCTTATCCTCGGAACGCACGGGGTGTGCGTTTCTTGGATAAGACTGACAGGCGTCTCAGCCAATCAGGTTGGCCAGTTCTGGCTACCGGTAACTTGATTGGCTGAAGCGTCATCGAGGGCGGAAGAAGACATCGAGGGTTGAGGACGTGGATGGTTGACTCCAGTAAAGGTAAGTGTCGGGCGGGGGGTGGAAAGGGGCACAGCGGCGACGAAGGGCACAGTGACATCAATGGGCACAGTGGCGACAATAGGCACAGTGGGGACATTGGGGACAATTGGCACAGCGGCATGAATGTGGGCACAGTGGCGACAATTAAAGGGCACAGTGACGACAATAGGCACAGTAGGGACAATGAGCACAGTGGGGACAATTGGCACAGCGGCATGAATGGGCACAGTGGCGACAATGGGCACAATGGCGACAATTAAAGGGCACAGTGGTGACAATTGGCACAGTGGCGACAATTGATGGCACAGTTGCTGTGTTGGATGGCACGGCACAGTGGCTGAGTTTGATGGCGTGGTACAGTGGTGACAATTGATGTTACAGTGGCTGCGTTTGATGGCATGGCACGGTGGCTGCGTTTAATGGCATGGCACAGTGGTGCGAATTGATGGCACAGTGGCTGCGTTCGATGGCATGGCATAGTGACTGCATTTAATGGCATGGAACAGTGGTGCGAATTCATGGCACAGTGACTGCGTTTGATGGCATGGCATAGTGACTGCATTTGATGGCATGGAACAGTGATGACAATTCATGGCACAGTGGCTGCGTTTGATGGCATGGCCTAGTGACTGCATTTGATGGCATGGAACAGTGGTGACAATTCATGGCACAGTGACTGCGTTTGATGGCATGGCATAGTGACTGCATTTGATGGCATGGCACTGTGGTGCGAATTGATGGCACAGTGGCTGCGTTTGATGGCATGGCACAGTGGTGACAATTGATGGCACAGTGGCTGCATTTGATGGGCACAGTGAGGCTGCAATTTTTTTTTCCGTTTGCGCCCACCCAAAAAATGTTGAGCACCAGCCGCCACTGCTTCCTTGACACTGGTGGTGGGGGTGATGGGGGTTGGGGGTAAAAACAGGTGGTTGAGCCATGGATTTACCAATGCCCAAGCCGCTCACCTAAACTCAGATGAGGCTGTTCACATGATGCATCGCTATGCTCATTGCCCATTCTAGTCAATATTGTGACACATTAGTCCAATTGATAGAGAAAAAAAACCAGTACCTACTTTGTGAATCTTATGTTTTGCAAATTCTTACAATATCTTTTCCAATATGTACAGTAAGTGAAAAAGTGTATTGGTAATGTGCAGCGTGCAGTAACTACGGTAATATCAATCAATCTCATTTGGGATTACTCTGGTCAGATATGGGAACATGTAATTTTTAGGGATTACTTTACTTTGCTTATGATTATTATTATTGCCAAGTATACTGCCTTAATAAATATACCTAATAGAGACTTGTGCATCAGATATAGCAGGCATATAAAAAACAAACAAATTGAATGTATCTTTAATGCAACAATTTTAAGTACCTGTATTTCTGTTTATGTTGGCCTTCCCTAATAAAGAAGCACTCAGAATGAATGAAGGGGAGTCACCAAGCAAATACAACAGTGCTGCAAGTCTGACACTATAAACATGCCTACAGGTAGGGAGAGCACAGGAATAACCTCATCAGCCTGCTTGCTGCTCCTTCCATGGCCAATCAGGAGGGGGTGGCTTGTGGTTGGTTGCTGACCGGGCTTTATTGCATAGCTGTAGTAGAGGAAGTGTGAATGCTGTCTAAGCTGTGGTGTCTGGCAGGGGTGCTTTGAACAAAGACTGGTTAAGCATTCAGATGGGCAAGTAAGAGCTTCACATGTATGACTTTCACTCATGTATTTAGCCAAGTGCCAGGCAGAGGCGGCTCTAGACTTTTTGCGAGGCCTTAGGCATAACTTTGACATGAGGCCCCACTCACGCCCCTAATGGAAAAAATAATTTAAGCGATAAAAAAAAACTGCATAAATTGCATATTTTAAGAGCCTTAAAGTGCTGGTTTCAGTGTCCTCTCTTTCAGTGCTTGCGTCAGGGCACTTTTTCTCAGTGGGGGTCAGTGCTCTGTCTCTATCAGTGCTGTACCTAGGTGAGAAGAGGTCCCTGTCCCCAGGTGAGATGGGGGTCCCTGTCCCCAGGTGAGAAGAGGTCCCTGTCCCCAGGTGAGAAGGGAGTCCATGTCCACAGGTGAAAAGGGAGTCCATGTCCCCAGGTGAGAAGGGAGTACCTATCCCCAGGTGAGAAGGGAGTCCCTGTCCCCAGGTGAGAAGGGAGTCCCTGTCCCCAGGGGAGATGGGGGGATGGAGTGGGAAATGGGCTTGTGTGTAGGGGATATGGAGTCTCACTCACCATGAGCAAGTATGCAGGGGACTCTTCCATGGCTGCCTGGACTTCCTTCAGCTGTACAGACAGGGTTATCAGCATATCTCCGAGTCGAGGGACAATGATCTGTGTATGATGGGAGAAAGGGAGGGGGTGGCTGGCAGATAAGCCTGCGGCGTCCTCTGGCTTTCATACGGCTGCACCTGTGTGCTTAAACTTTGCGCGAGAGAAGTATACAGTGCTCCAGATGCAGCCGACTGGGGGGGGGGGGCGGAGCTCTGGTTGGGGATGACTCTGGGCTGAGTGGTGCTGCATGGAGAAGGAGAGAGCGACCCGGAGGAGCCAATGATCACCGGCCAAGCACACAGGCAGGGAATTTAATAGAGAGTGACTGCGAGCAGCCAGTGCAGTAGAGGCAGGAGTTCTGCTACTCCCTCTGTCCTCCAGCCACTTGGGCGCTGCTATTCCTACCCATCTCAAGCTCTTTAATTAGGCAAATTAGGTGGTTGCGGGGCCCCTGTGTTAGGCCTTAGGCGACCGCCTAATTTGCCTAATTAGAGAGCCGCCTCTGGTGCCAGGAACTCTGATTTAATATTGTAGTAATGATTGCACTCCTGGTGTGCTTCAGATTTTAATTGCGTTCCAATTTCCTATCTATTACTAAGTTTCTCATGTGCACTACATGACAATGAAGGAGCTTCTTAATCTCAACTTTGAGCTCCTCCACTGCATTGACCAGCTCTGCTCTGTGTAGCATTTTCTGGTGAATTTATGGTGGGTGGGTGATCAGGGCTTTTGATGCCCTGAACTCGATGTGGGTAAATTATACTGGGCATCATTCAGCCTGGAAGAGAAATGGAACTTGAATCCCAGAGAGGGTGAGTCTTTGGGCAAGAGATTTAGAGCAAAGGTAAGTGTAGCAGCTGGTGGAGGCGCTTTTTAATTCGTACAGCTCTCAGGGGATCCAGTTTTTTTTCTTTATTTCTCATACTGGAATTGGGCTTTTAATCTGTATTATAGTGTAAAAAAAAACTGCCTGATTTAATAGGGCAGTAAAACAATCAATACTGATTTGAAGTCAGTTATTTTTTAGAAGATGGATGAAAGAGCAATACTATGAATGCTGCTCTTTGCTTTTTTAAGTACGATTAGATATAGGTGCAATAACTAATAGTGTTTAACTTGCTGAAATAGTTCATTACACCCTGCTGCTGTTCTCGAGGTTATATGTTCAGAGTGATCTTCTTTTCCTATTTAATTTAATTCACTGTGACTTAATTCTCAATAAGAGCTCACCCCTACTAGTTTATTCAAAATCATTAAAGGTTTATATATATATATTTTTTTTTTCGTTTTTATTTTTTAAGGATGGCATTTGAAGGTCATTTTGAAAATGTTCAGTGTACAGACCATTCTCACTGGTTATTACATTTTGTGTCTTGAGCTATTTCTTTTCCTTATTTTTACCACTGGATGTGACTCTCTTATTCTCTTAGGTTATAGGTCTATTCATATTATAAAAGAAATACTCAGCAAAGCACAGTTCACAGAATCAGTTATATGGGTATTATCCAGCATCCTTTCAGAAAAACAAACCATTACTTTGTATGGGGTCCCTATGCCTCCATATCATTCAAATGCAGAAGAACTATGAAATAAAAAAAATGAGAACTGTATGTGGTTACTCATGCCATTGCTATCATTGATGAGCAGTACTTTGGCATAGCATAGCTCTAATTTACTATGATTTTAAAGCAGGTCAGACACAGACAGAAAATATTCTGGTTGTTTGGTTTAGATCAGCCCAGCTGCTTATTAGCAGCCTTCCCAACACTGAATCAACACTGTTAGATATTAAAAACTATAACAATGGATACAAATGGGCTGAAGGATACTTACGACAGCCTGATTGTGGAAATATATAAATACCGTATTTATCGGTGTACAACACGCACAGGCGTATAACACGCACCCTAACTTTAAGAGGGAAGTTTCAGGAAAAAAAACTTCCACAGCCCCACTGTGTATAACACGCAGGCACAGTTTACCCTCTATTTTCCGGGTAAAAAAGTGAGTGTTATACGGTACTTGGAGGGTCAGCATAAGACAATATAATATACAGTTTCTCACAAAAGTGAGTACACCCCTCACATTTTTGTAATTATTTTATTGTATCTTTTCATGTTACTACACCGAAGAAATTACAGTTTGCTACAATGTAAAGTAGTGAGTGTACAGCTTTTATAACAAATACATTTGCTGTCCCCTCAAAATAACTCAACACAGCCATTAATGTCTAAACTACTGCATTGCAAACAAATGAATACGAAACTACATGTTTCAGACATACAACTACTGCAAAGTCCAGTTTCTTTGAACTCATCAATTGCTAAGACAGATAAAATCCTCAAAAAAAAACTGGAACACACTACTACGGTAGTTTTTTTTAGGTCAACCCAGCGGGCTGAACGAAAAAAAAACTGACAGCTCATGTTGGAGCCGCTGTACTAACAATCCCATTGGCTGATGTCACCTGACATTCGGCTTGTGTGTACTAGGCGTTAAGTAAATAATGATCAGAAGGAAACCTGGCTTATTAAAAAAAAATCCAACCTGCTTAGAATGACAAGTCACTGAATTCCTTGCAGCTATGAAATGTCTGATGGACACATATGGAATGTCAGTTGTTTTTCTCCTGTCAGGCCTCGTACACACGACCGAGGAACTCTTTGGAAAAGACACATCGTTTTCCTCGACGAGTTCCTTGTTAGGCTTGTCGATAAACTTGACAAGCTTTCTTTGCGTACACACGGTGAAGACCAAATCTCCTCGTTCTCAAACTTGGGGCTGCTTTTGCTAATCTCATGTTACTGTGTGTTAAGTAAAAGTTTGGCAAGAGACAATTTGCACTTTTCAGACTGTTACAGCGTGACAAATGTGACAGAATCCATCAAGAAACTTGGTGGCAGAGCTTTTTTGCAGAGGAAACATTACAAACGCTACTTTTACCGAAGGTGCGCTTCCGTCTCATACTTTATTCTGAGCTACCGCGGGTTTCTTAGCATACACACAAACGTGTTTCTCGTTGAAAACCAGCCAGACGAGGAACACAACGAGGAAATTGAGACTCCTGTCGAGGAAAAAGAGAACTTGTTGAGTTCCTCGACAGTTTCCTCGATGAAAAACATACACACGACCGGTTTCCTCTGCAAAAAAGCTCTGCCACCAAGTTTCTTGATGGATTCTGTCGAGGAAAACGGTCATGTGTACAGGGCCTCAGTCAGGACTTTTAAACATTTCCTATTACTGATAAAAGCCAGATCAGAGGACAGGAACCTGAACCACGTAGACATGCCAGTAGGCCCACTGTGGTGGCCAAGGAATATGAGATGTATTCAAAAGGCTAAGTTCTATTAAGTATTGAAAGTCATTACAATGTTATCTTCTGTGTTTTTCAACTATTAGAAATAGGTGGAGTACATACCTTTATAATGTAGATGTCATCATTGACATTTGTTAAATGTATAATACTTGCTATACTCTTTTCAAGTTAGTTCCAGTTCCTGTTTCTAGTATGAAGTACTCAGAAGGCTGCATGTACAGGAATACAATGTGCAAATCCTGAAATAATAAAAAATATATGAAAGGAATAACGTAGAGCAGGGAACACAAAAATGACATCTTTGAAATGTAAGTTTATAGTTTCTTCAATCTGTAATGTATGTCTATTATGTAATGCCTTTACTGTACTTTAAACTCCAAGTATATCCATGCTTAATTTTCAAAACTGTGTTTGTACAGTAAATATTACACAGTTTTAGGCATTTGTTACAATAGATTACACAGAAGCAATATGAATTTTTTGAACAAAGGTGATTTGTTGTAAACCGTCCAAGAAACATTTTCTGTTACATTATCATACATGAGACTAGATATGTGAGACAACTTTCTGAGTCGCACATAGCTCACACAAGTGGAGCCAATTTATATAAAGAAGTCAAAAGAAAAATGTATTGTCAGTAGCTACCAGCTGGATACCAGTATTCACTGTATTCACATCTACCAGGAAGAATGATTGCAAAGATTTGCTAGGTACTTGCTATGGGTATCATGCACATATTTCCTTTTACTTTTTATAAATGGGTCTTTCTTGTAGCAGACTATAGTCCTACTCATTTTATATACCCTAGGTGGCCAGTTTTAATTATTTTACAAATACCGATAAAACATAGTACAAGCTTCAAAATTAGCTTAATATCACCAAAACTTTACTGTAAGTAGAAGATAAGCTGAGATAGCCTCTTCTACTTTGATGCAATCAACAGATGATCACATGTGGATGTACTTTACATTGATTGTCATGCTAATTAGATTGATAATCTCAGAAGGAAATCTACAGATATTATTCACTTGGAAGTGCACTTGGAGGTGCAGTTGCTGTAGAGCTGAGGGGAACATGCAAGGAAAATAAAAAACAGCATTTTTGCTTGTATTTGATTGGATGAGAAAATCAGCAGAGCCTTCCCTCATTTCAGATCTTCCCCTCAGATCTAAAGCGACTGCACTTCCAAGTGCACTTGCAGTGCTCTTGTAGTGCAAAGTGGATTTGCCTTTAGTAAATCAACCTCTCTGTGTTTTACTTGGCAATATTTATCTTTGAAAGATGCCACGAGTAGAGTAGGTGAGGAGAAATGGTTTAAAAGAGGACAGCTGCCTTTGTGACAGCTGTCAAAGGGATTGTTTACCCTAACTTTGGGGAGATTTCCTTCCACTTCCTGTCTTGGTAGAGGATAGCATGTGAAAGAAAATATCTCCTAAGAAATACACATAGAACAGCAAATTATTCACAGTTTCTAACCATTCTCTTTTCAACTCTATTCAAAATTAATTTTGACATTAAAGTGGTTGTAAAGGCAGAATTTTTTTTTTTGATAAAAAGCCTTTTGTGTGCAGCAGCTCCCCTCAGCCCCCCCTAATACTTACCTGAGCCCCATCTCATTCTAACAATGTGCACAAGTTCCTTGGCCATCCTGGGGTTCTCCCTCCTGATTGGCTGAGACACAGCACCATTGGCTCCTGCTGCTGTCCATTAAAGTCAGTTAGCCAATGAAGAGAGAGAGGGGACTGGACAGAACCACGGTTCCATGTCACATGGAGCTGCAGCTTGGCTTGGGTGCTCCCAAAGCAAGCTGCTTGCTGTAGGGGCATTTGGCAGGAGGGAGGGGCCAGGTGCTCAGGCGAGGGATCCGAGAAGAGGAGGCTCAGGGCTGCTTTATGCAAAAACCCTGCACAGAGCAAGTAAGTATAACATTAACTTAATTATAACATTTATATCACTTTAACGTATTGTCCTTGAGTAGGGGTTAAATAGGAGCTCCAGGTTCCCCCCCAAAAAAAGTTAAAACTCAGCAGCTACAAACACTGAAGCTGCTGACTTTTAAAATATGGGTACTTACCTGTCCAGGAATCCAGTGGTGTCTTCACCCGAGCCAATTCTTTAATCGGCTAATGGGTACTAGTGCCGCCATCTTGAATAAGGGAAATCGCAGTTAAGTCTTGAAGGCTTCATAGCCAGCTTCCTACTGAACAAATGCGCAAAGTGAACTGTCAAAACCAGGTACCCGCTCCCACCAAAAGTTGCCAAATGTGGCAGCAAAGTGAGGGAGGAGACAGACAAGTGGAGCTTTCCCTTTTGGGTGGAGCTCTGCTTTAAATGTGGTGTTATATTGAAATGAATGTTGAGATATGTGCTGACTTCTAGTAAATATGACATGTAGCACAGAGAACATCCAAGCAGTATGATGGTTGTAATTAGACATGTGCATTCGTTTTCGTCCGAATGCATTTTCATCCGAATTTCGGGTATTTTCGTTATCGTTTTAACAAACGAAAACAAACGCACAGAATACAAAAACCGAAAGATCCGACATAAACAAATGCTTTATTTTCGTTTTCGTTGGTTGAATGTGCCTAACCTTAACTCTACTAGTCCAAGATTATTCTACATAGAGAGAAAAGATTCGACATTATAGAGAGAAAAGATTCGACATTATAGAGAGAAAAGATCGCTGCTGGAATTGGGTGGGGGAAGTAAAATAAAAATAATGATGATGATGAATGTTATTGGCTGATTGTAACCAAAGAGGAGGAGCAGTAAAATAGTTAGAACTAACTTGACAATTCAACATGAACGACGAAGATTCGACAAAGCATCAAAAAACATACAAACATACAAACATCGAATCTGTCATTGAAGGCTTATGGTGTCTGTTGATAGTTCTTAGAAGATTCGACGGAGCAGCACGAATGCAATTTCCAACGAAAAACAAAATAAATAAAAATTAATTTCGGGAGTCACTAAATAAATGTATTTTTCGGACGAAAACGCAATTCCGAAATGAAATATTTCAGTGTGCACATGTCTAGTTGTAATATGATTTGAATACCTGGAGCGTATCTAAGCTTGTCTGGTCAGGAACAATATAACTTTGTTATGAAAAATACCTATCAACTGTACAAATCACTCACTTTATACAAGAATGTATTTACAATATAACAACCTAATGCGGATCAGAGTCATTCTACCTCTCTTTTCTTCCGTTGTACCATTCCAATGATGCTAAGTATTTATATCCAGTTGCCTACATTCAAGGTCAGAAGTGGTGCAAATAGTGCAAAAGTAATTGAATTCATTTGCCTTGCTAGCATAGTTTATTCTCTATGATTGGCGGGTGTCTACCATGCTATATTTATCATCTGATTCATTCCACTATGCAGCTCAAATCAATTAGATTTATCTAGTATAGTGTGAATTTGTTTCAGCATTTCATGTAATTATATTACTCAATTTGCATATGTTAACATATAAATAAGCCAACATCTCATGCTATGTAACATGGCAGTATTTAAGATATCAGTCATAATGCTGGTCATATACAAAACAATTTGTTGCTTTCAATCAGCTTTCAAACACAAACAGTTCATGGCTTCAAATGACCAAAAAAAAAAAATTGAGGGGCAGAAATTGATTAAAACGTATTTTCAATTAACACTGAGGTGATTTTTGATCACTTTCCATCTCATTTCCTTTGGTTGCTGGAAATAGTTGTAGTGGAGTGCTGACTTTCTTGTTAAGAGCTGTAAGCCATAGCGATAAACAATATTCCAACAGTGATATAGAGCCAGAATTATTAGGCGGGATAAAGAAAATATACAGCGGTTTTATACATCATTTCTTACTTTATTTATTATGATCCGGTCTAAAAAAAATTGTTCATTAAGCATTTTTTATAAACATATTAATATTTTTCTTTGTACTATTCATCCAGCAAGGGTAGCCTAAAGCTGGTCATACATGGATAGAAATGTGGGGCCAAATCTTCAAAGGAGATACGCAGGCGGAACTGCTGTTCAGCCTGCGTATGTCTGTGGGTATCTTTGGAAACGATCCTCAGAAGGATTTTTCCAAAGATAGTCAGAAGATCCGACATCTGTAATAGACTTACACTGTCGGATCTTAGGATGCAGTACAGCATCCGCCGCTGGGGGCATTTCGAGTCGAAATGCCGCTTTGCGTATGCAAATGAGTACTTAAGCAGATCCACAAAGCTTTTTAGCTTTGTGTTTTCTGCGTAAGTTACGTTTTGCATACGTAAAATTAGGGATGCTTTTACAAGGCCTAAACTGTTTAGACCTTGTAAAAACAAACCTTTTTTTCGATCGCCACCTTTTTTTTTTAAATTTCAATTTTTTTTTCCCGGCGCGTATTTTTTTTTTTACCCGACGCAACTTTATTGTCCCGTCGCGATCCACAAAGCCCGGCGTAAAGTACGTTCGCGCGATGCACGTCGGGAAAAATGACGTCACACGCATGCGCCGAACGTCCGGTGCGGGAGCGCGCCTCATTTGAATAGGAATCGCCCCCTCGAGCAGACGACCGCCTTGCGATGGAGGCACTTAGGTTACACGGCGTGTAATTTCTAGGTAAGTGCTTTGTGGATCGGGCACTTAGGTAGAAATTTAACGCCTGTGTAACTTAACTGCTGAAAGTTAAGTTAGGCAGCTTTTTTGAGAATTTGGCCCGTGGCTCTTTCAGCAGGAATTGAGCACATGGTATTCTTTATGTAGCTCTACCCCCGAAGGAGCTGCTGGTTTAGATTTGGGCTTGCTTGTTACCTTACTGTTCCTTGCGCTCTTCTCAGGCCTCGTACACACGACCGAGAAACTCGACGGGGGAAACACAACGTTTTGCTCTTCGAGTTCCTTTTGAAGCCGTCGAGAAACTCGACAAGCCAATTTTCTCCATTCCCGTCAAGATAATAGAGAACATGCTCTCTTTTTGGCTCGTCGAGTTTCTCAACAGTTTCCTCTACGAAAATGTACACACGACCGGTTTCCTCGCTAAAAAAAAATCTCCCAGCAAGTTTCTTGCTGGTTTTTGCCGAGAAACTCAGTCGTGTGTACGAGGCCTCAGGGGTTCTCCTTGAAGAGGTGGTTAAAGAAAGAAATGTCTGCGCCAAACACCCAGTCTCTTTTTCTCCCTCCAGCAGAGAGGGTTTTTTATTAAAGTAAACTTCAGAAAAAAGGGATGGAGGTTTAGGGGAGATTCAGGCATCTTACTTGTGAATCACGGATATTCTCCTAGGTCTAGTGACCACCGGATAGGCCCACTCTCACTGGCCTAGCATCCGGTGCGAAACTCGATCAAAGATAGTCTCTGCAACAGACTAGGTGAAAGTAGAATTGGTTCAATAGTCTCTGCCACAGACTTGTGTAACCACGCACTGGGTTAACTTCTGAAGAAAAGAGCACAGCTCACAGTGCCAGGATCTCTCAGCCGTTCCAGCAGCACTGTGAGGTAAATTTTGATCCGGATGCATCCTCCAATTGAGTCCTCAATTGCTCAGTCCCTTCCAGCAGGCAAGGCGACACAGGACCATCCCTGAATCAGTAGGCCCCAGCAGCTCCTGGGCCTACATCTCAGTAACGGAGCCTCAGGCCAACGTGGCCCCGAGGCGGGAACTGCCAATACATCCCTGAGGCCAGGAGGGCCCTCAGGTCCGGATCAGGCAAAACCGACCACACAAAATGATGTCTGTCCCTTAAGTACCCTCCTCCAGAATGCACAGCGGGTTGACCACGCCCCCTGAGCCACTTCTGAAAAAGGAATTCCAAACACATTCAACCTGTTGCATTTCTAACAACAGTTCCAGGCCAGAAATCATTGGCCTGGACCTGTATATCGATATGTTTATAGCGAATCCTATCACTGCTGGGACGGCGGTGGGGCGGGGGGGGTGTCGTGTTGCACACGGGTGCTACGGGTACGCCACTTTGCCCGGCCAAGGTGATTGGCAAGTGATTAAGGGAATATTCAATTTTTGTTGTTGCACTTTAAGCCTAATTAAAATCACTGCTCCTGAAAAAACAATCTTTTTTTTATTGATACATGTCCCCCAGGGCGGGAAACTAAGAAAAGGGTGTTTCTTTAAAGATTTTCAGCCCTTCTTGTTTAGCAAAAAATTAAAACCCAGTGGTGATTAAATACTGCCAAAAGAAAGCTCTATTTGTCTGAAAAAACATGACAAAAATGTAATTTGGGTGCAGCGTTGCATGACAATGCAATTGTCATTCAAAGTGCGACAGCACTGAAAGCTGAAAATTGGCCTCCGCAGGATAAGGGTGGTTAAAATATATTGTGGCCAGCTTTCCAGTCAATGTAATTGAAAATGTTCCAACTTGTATTATCACTATTTTATGCAGCTTCCTCCAATGATTATGAATATATTAGATCCTATGTAAGGCAACACGTTCAATGTCCAGTCATTTATATCTTAACCACTTCAGCTCCGGAAGATTTGGCTGCTCAATGACCAGGCCATGTTTTTGCGATACAGCACTGCATCGCTTTAACTGACAATTGCACGGTCATGTGATGCTGTACCCAGACAAACTTTACGTCCTTTTTTTTCCCACAAATAGAGCTTTTTTTTATTGGTGATATTTGATTATCTCTGCGGTTTTAATTTTTTGCGAATGACAAAAAGAACGTCAATTTTACTTTCTGCTATAAAACACATCCAATCAAAAATTAAAAAAAAAAAAAATCTTCCTCAATGTAGGTCAATAGGTATTTTGCTACATATTTTTGGTAAATAAATTCCAATAAGCGTATATTGATTGTTTGCGCAAAAGTTATAGCGTCTACAAAATAGGAGATATATTTATGAATTTTTTTTTATTTATGATTTTTTTTTCTCTAATTTTGAAAAAAAAACACCATATTTTGTACTTTTTCTTTAACCACTTAAGCCCCGGACCAATATGAGGCCTAAAGACCCAAGGTGTTTTTACAGTTCGGGACTGCGTCGCTTTAACAGACAATTGCGCGGTCGTGCGACGTGGCTCCCAAATAAAATTGGCGTCCTTTTTTCCCCACAAATAGAGCTTTCTTTTGGTGGTATTTGATCACATCTGCGGTTTTTAGTTTTTGCGCTATAAACAAAAATAGAGCGACAATTTTGAAAAAAATTCAATATTTTTTACTTTTTGCTATAATAAATATCCCCCAAAAACATATATCAATTTTTTTTTCCCTCAGTTTAGGCTGATACGTATTCTTCTACCTATTTTTGGTAAAAAAATCACAATAATCGTTTATCGGTTGGTTTGCGCAAAATTTATAGCGTTTACAAAATAGGGGATAGTTTTATTGCATTTTTATTTTTTTCATTTTTTTTACTACTAATGGCGGCGATCAGCGATTTTTTTCGTGACTGCGACATTGTGGCGGACACTTCGGAAAATTTTGACACATTTTTGGGACCATTGTCATTTTCACAGCAAAAAATGCATTTAAAATGCATTCTTTATTGTGAAAATGACAGTTGCAGTTTGGGAGTTAACCACAGGGGGCGCTGTAGGAGTTAGGGTTCACTTTGTGTGTGTTTACTACTGTAGGGGGGTGTGGCTGTAGGTGTGACGTCATCCATCGTGTCTCCCCTATAAAGGGGATGACACGATCGATACGCCGCCACAGTGAAGCACGGGGAAGCCGTGTTTACACACGGCTCTCCCCGTTCTTCAGCTCCGGGGACCGATCGCCGCACTCGAGCGGCGATCGGGTCTGCGGGACCCGCGGTCCCGGAGCTTCGGACCGGGTCGCGGGCGCGCGCCCGCGACCCACGGCTGGGTACAAGTACAGGACGTATATATACGTTGATGTGCCCAGCCGTGCCATTCTGCTGACGTATATGTGCAGGAGGCGGTCCTTAAGTGGATAATAAATATCCCCATTTTTTTTTTACAAAAAGCAAATTTTTTCCTCAGTTTAGGCCGATATGTATTCCCACATATTTTTGGAAATAAAAATCACAAAAGTTAGAGCGTCTACAAAATAGGGAAAAGATTTTTATTATTATTATTTTTTTTACTAGTAATGGCAGTGATCAGCGATATTTATCGTGACTGCGACATTATGGCAGACAGAACAGGCACTTTTGACACATTTTTGGGAACATTGACAATTATGCAGAGATCACTGCTATAAAAATGCTGATTACTGTGTAAATGTCACTGGCAGGGAAGGGGTTAACACTAAGGAGCGATCAAGGGGTAAACTGTGTTCCCTCATGTGTGTTCTAACTGTAGGGGGGGTGGGAGTGACTAGAGAAGATGACAGATCATTGTTCCTAGCTAGTAGGAACTCACAATCTCTCTCTCCTCTCCTCTGCTCTCCTCACAGAACAGGGATTTGTGTGTTTACACACACATGTCCCTGTTCTGGCTCTCATGTCTGTAATTGGGTGTGGTCAGCGGTCATCGCAACCATTGGCCACGTGCATCGGCACCCCCACAGTGCAGCGGTCGGGGCCGTTTAAAGGAGCCAACGTACAGCTACGATGGTTCGCAAGTACATGCCGACCTGCCGCAGTCTAATGACAGCGGCTGGTCGTCAATTGGTTAAACCAAAAAGAAAACATTTATTGCATTGCAGCTTACCTATTCATAGATGTCATGGCTCATTTTCTTTATTATAGGCTTTCTGCAAATATAGCAGTTTGAGGGATGGGACAAACCATTTAACATTGACAGTGGTGCTTATAATGATCAGCTTTTATTTATTTATGTAAAACTTTTATGCTAAAAGAAACAAAACTGTTCCTGCTGTAACTACTTATAAAGTGTTATCTGGCATTTGACTTCAATTTGTTAGTGTGTTTAAATCTGCTAGTACATGTCCCGTGCCCCCAGACTGACAATGCAGTTGTCCAGAGGTGTCTCTATGCGGCTTCATCCAGAGTGGGGGGCACTCTAATTCAGGAGGTATGTTTCTAGCCAGATCACCTGGGGAAAGCAGAGGGAAAACAGACTAAAAGAAAAACAAACAAATGCAGCCACCACATCGAATAATTGATAAGCTTCAATGTTTTACATTTTTGGCTTTGAGTTGAATCCCACTTACATTTGTGCCCAAACACTGCTCATAGTGGGAGTTTTTTTTTAGCAATGGGGGCAGTGCTGTCAATCCAGAAAGAATTGGGCAGGACTAGGTGTGCAGTGACAATTTTATTATTCACACCCCCTGCAACATTTTTTTCAAGCCACTGTTTTGCAAGCAGTCACAGTCTACATGAAAGTGGCATCTGGGCTCTGAATTTAGGAACAGTGCAACGTTGGTGCTACAGGAAGTTGCATTAGGTGGACTACACCGGCAAGGTCAACAGGCATTTGTGGGACTTTGCAGGGGCACTGACTGTAAGTGCAGATGCATGTTTACATGCTGCAGCACAGATTTTTTTTAATGTGAGGCCATAGTTCTTCAATAATATGTACAGCCACAAAGAGAGAAGGGAAAGGGTGCACACGATTGAAATCATAAGCTGTGTTTGCACATGCTCTGGCCACTGGTCACAGCATGGGGTCCTGTTCACTGATTCAGGTGCGAATCAGTTCCAAATTTTTGCCTGTATTCGCACCTAAATCGAAACCAAAGCACCCTTTTTAACCACTTGATATCCAGCCTATAGTCTAAAGATGGCCACAAGGTGGCTCTCAATTATAGACGTCCTCGGCTCCTCCGGGCACTGGGGGGCGCGCGCGTGCCCGCCACATCACAGCAGTGCCGATGCGTGTGCCTAGCGGCCGCGATGTACGCCTGGCACCCGCGATCGGTCGTTACACAGACAAGGACGTGGATCTGTGTGTGTAAACACACAGATCCTCGTCCTGTCAGGGAGAGGAGACCGATGCTGTGTCCCTTTTACATAGGGACACAGATCGGTCACCTCCCCCAGTCAGTCCCCTTCCCCCACAGTTAGAAACACTATGCAGGGCACACATTTAACCCCTTCCTCGCCCCCTAGTGTTAACCCCTTCCATGCCAGTAACATTTATACAGTAATTAGTGCATATTTATAGCACTGATCGCTGTATAAATGTGAATGGTCCCAAAAATGTGTGAAAAGTGTCCAATGTGTCCGCTATAATGTCGAAGTTCCAAAAAAAATTGCAGATCGCCGCCATAGTAAAAAAATAATAATAAAAAAAAAAATCATAATTCTGTCCCCTATTTTGTAGGCGCTATAACTTTTGCGCAAACCAGTCGCTTATTGCGTTTTTTTACCAACAATATGTAGAAGAATACGAATCGGCCTAAACTGAGAATTATTTTTTTTTTTTTAAATATAGCAAAAAGTAAAACATTATTTTTTTCAAAATTTTCACTTTTTTTTGTTTATAGCGCAAAAAATAAAAACCGCAGAGGTGATCAAATACCACCAGAAGAAAGCGCTATTTGTGGGGGAAAAAAGGACATCAATTTTGTTTGGGAGCCACGTCGCACGACCGAGCAATTGTCAGTTAAAGCGACGCAGTGCCGGAAGCTGACATTTCTCCTGGGCAGGAAGGGGGTATATGTGCCCAGTAAGCAAGTGGTTAAATGTGGGCCGCAGCTCCCCCAGTCCTGTGTGAGCCGGCTCCATTGAGAGCTCGTCACACCCACATACAATTTGCATACGCGTGAACCCGGCCTAAAGCAAAACTCTGGACAGATATAAAAGACACAAGTTATTGTAGCTCTATAATCATTAATACATCATGAATTGTAGAGTAATAATGAATAATCTAAGTTGGCTCTAAATAAAGGGCCACATCCTAACAAACGTGGTAAATAAGAAGGGTGCTGGCAGGACTTTTAAGACATTATACAGCAGAAAAATGTTTTAACATTTATTAAAATGATTAAAAACATGACATTCTTTACATTACCCATCATCAGCCCAAATTGATACAACATGGGTCAGTATATGACTTTTGCAGGTTTTCATGTTGCAGATGCAGTAGACTATTGGAAAGTTCAACGTGTTTCTTGAAGTACAAATCTCTGCTTTATGATGATGGATGATGTAATGGGGGTCATGCATTTAATAATTGCAATAGTGCTGAAAACTTAAGAAAGACTGTTCTTTTTATAAGGAATGTAAAAATAAAAATCAGTTTTATGCAGAAAAAATAAAAAATCTGCTGTATAATGCCTTAAGTCATGATAGTATCAGCACATTTCTAATTAAATGTACATTTTTTTTTAATGCAAGCAGTATATACCGTATTTATCGGGGTATAGCGCGCTCCCGCGTATAGCGCACACCCCTAAAGTTGCCCCGAATCCTGTGGAAAAAAGTTTTTTTTGTACTTACAGTTTTGGTGTCTTGCGCGGCATCCGTCGGCGGCCTCGTCAGGTCCGGCGTTCGTCTGCGGCTTCGGGTTTCCTCTTCGTCAGGTCCGGCGTCCTTCTGCGGCGTCCTCACGTCCTCCCCGCTCGTTTACCGCGCCGAGTTTGAATACTGCGCCGACATATACAGAGCGCAGTACACTCGTGTATTGTCGGCAATGCTCGGCTACTCTCGCGCTGACGTCCTGTACGTCCAGGACGTCAGCGCGGAGGAGCCGAGACTGCCCGACAATACACGAGTGTTCTGCGCTCTGTATATGTCGGCGCAGTATTCAAACTCGGCGCGGGAAATCGGGTATCGGCGTATACTGCGCGCCCAGGATTTTGCCCTGATTTTCAGGGAAAAAAAGTGCGCGGTATACGCCGATAAATACGGTAAGTACACTAACTATAGTTGACTTGGTATCAGCCACTTTCCATCCCTGTACAGCAGGGCTGAAATGTAAGAGGAAAGATAAGTACAAGGAGCCAAGCAATTCATGTGCTGACAATGAGCATGTTGATAGGAGGAGAAAACACAGCTATATGAGCTCATCATGGTGATGTTTCTCCTTTCACTGTCTGGTCAAAGGGTCGGTCCTTGTAAGCCTGGGCTGAGAGGACATACCTAAATTGTGTTTTGGAGGTACAACCTGCTGGAGTAAAGAGAACAGATGGAAATAACACCTACAAACTCCAGCTAATTGACATCCTGTCCAGTTAGGCCTGGTTCACACCTATGCAGGTTGTAGTTTGCATATTGCAGGTGCAGTTTGCGTTTTTCAATACACATTTATGATCCATTGAAGTCTATGGAACCAAAAAGCACAAAAAAGTCCCTGACCCTTTCCATAAAATGCACAGATGTGAACAAGAACCATGTTAAATGGACTGTAGTGTGTTTCTGAAAAACTGAAAATGCACTAAAAAATGCATAAGTGTGAACCAGGCCTTAGGCATGTAAAGATGTTGTAGTCAGTGCTTTAAGTGGGCCAAAAGAGGTGCCGGTACTCTATTAGGCGCCGGTGCTCCCCCCCCCCCGCCAATACTGAACATGAAAATACCCTTGGCTGCGTGTGATGGGCACAGTGGCTGCATTTGATGGGCACAGTGGCTGCATTAGATGGGCACAGTGGCGACAATTGATGGTGGCACAGTGGCTGCGTGTGATGGCACAGTGGCTGCGTGTGATGGGCACAGTGGCTGCTTTTGATGGGCACAGTGGCTGCTTTTGATGGGCACAGTGGCTGCATGTGATGGCACAGTGGCGACAATTGATGGCACAGTGGCAGTGTGAGTTGGCACAGTGGCTGCATGTGATGGCACAGTGGCGACAATTGATGGCACTGTGGCTGCGTGTGTTCGCACAGTGGCTGCGTGTGTTCGCACAGTGGCTGCATGTGATGGCACAGTGGCTGCGTTTGGTGGCACAGTGGCTGCGTGTGATGGGCACAGTGGCGACAATTGATGGCACAGTGGCTGCGTTTGATGGGCACAGTGGCTGCGTTTGGTGGCACAGTGAGGCTGCAATTAATGGGGGGTTTTTTTAGTTAGAGAAGGCAAGCTCAAAATAACTCAAAAATATTTTTTTCTGCCATTTTTTTTATTAAAAAACTGATGGTCACCTCAGTCCAACCCCCCCTCCCTCCAATACAGTCAATTATTTTCTTACTTTCTTCTGTTGCAGTCCTGAGTCCAGGATCCAGACAGTAGCAGCACTAGGAACTGTAGACGCAGGCTGAGCTGAGGCTCCTCGTGACTTGGGCTTCTTTCCTTGCCGCCGACACAGCTCCCTGCGCGAGTCCTCCTCTCACCTCTCCTCCGGCGTGACGTCACACGGCGCACGCCGGGGAATGAACCAACTCTCCTCCATGGGGGGGGGGGGGTCGAGGAAACGCACAGGACAGGAGTGACAGGACAGAGGAAAGGGAGCCAGGAGCGCACTCGGCAGCAGTGAGTCGGCTCCGGCGGGGCGGCATACAGTTTCTATTGTGACTGCGCTGCCTGTCTGACACACATTACCGGCCCGCAACTCGACAAGCCCACCGGCTGCGTTCCAGGACTGTAAACCCACGTACTGGGCGCACGGAGAGGTGCTGGTACTCTCCAGGGCCATTTTTGGAAGTGCCGGTACTGAGTACCGCCGCGTTCCGGCCCAGTTAAAGCACTGGTTGTAGTTGATCAAGTCACTTTGTCTTGGCTTTACTTTGTCATGTGTTATGTTGAACTTGTTGGTTATTTTTGGTGCTAGTATGATGATATAAGCATATTGTATGGGTAAAGCAACTTCATCATATAGGTACAGCATCTATGGCACACAGACTTAGTTTGGGCACTATTAACCCTTTCCCCATCTGTTCTGCCATCCCTTTAAAAGGTTTTTAACACCAGGTTCCCTGTAATGGCATATGTCACTCAAGCTTCTCAACAATGCAGGTTAAGGGGCCCCAGGGTGATGGAGGAAATAGTTTTTTCAGTCTCCTTTGTGGTTGGTAAAAATCTATTTTGGGATCTGGAGCCTGGAGATTTCACAGTGATCTGGGTGGGAGGCAGTGGCGGTGTGTCCATAGTGGGCTCAACAATAGATATATTCATGCATTCCATGAATATATCTATTGTCGCTGCTGCCGCCCACTATTCAGGTGTCTGGCCCCCTGTTGGGCGCCGGCCATCTGAATAACAGTGGTGGGTGTGTTTTGGAAGTGCCTAATTAGAGCCATGGGCTCTAATTTAATCGGCTTCCAAATGGTTAAACAGAAGGCGCACTTCTGTGCGTTTCCTGTTTAAACCATGCTGTGTTAGGGAATTGCTTCCCTAACACTGACCCGCCTCTCAGCCAATCAGGTGCACCGGGTCTGGCTACCGGTCACCTGATTGGCTGAAGCGACATTGAGGACAGAAGAAGACATCGAGGGAGCGTGGAGGAGGATGGCGCTGACCCGAGGAAGCTAAGTGCCAGGCTGGGGGGAACTGGCTGCATTTGGGGGCAAAAACAGGCTGCATTTGGGGGCACAAACAGGCTGCATTTGGGGGCACAAACTGGCTGCATTTGGGGGGACAAACTGACTGCATTTGAGGGGGAAAACTGGCGGTGTTTGATGGGCACATTGGCTGAATTTAATGGGCACATTGGCAGCAATTGATGTTTTTTTTTTTCAGTATGTTTGCGCCCCCCCCCCCCCCCCCAAAAGGAGCACCAGCCGCCACTGGTGGGAGGATATCTCCAATCCTGGGACCAGGTTTTGGGAGTAGCCAGGAGATTGGTTGTGCAGGTGTGTGCTGCTCTTCTTTGTAGAGTCAGGACCAGGATTCTGGGCGTCACCCTCCCAAGAAGTCCAGGTATGCAAGGGGGAAGCCGGATGGCTGCATGGTGCAGTCTGTGATGCAACAAAGGGCTCAAGCCTGTGGGCTGGAGCAGCAGTAAAGCTGAGAAAGAGAGTGGCACTGAGGCACAGTGTTTGCATGTGAATACAAGGACCCTGTTACATGGCCAGGAAGACTAAGGCACAAAGCCTGAGCAGCAGTGCTGCTAAAAAGAGCAAGGAGGCTGAACATTATTTTTGTGTTAATGGTGGAAACCCCCTTGCATTGGCAACTGTTCTGTTGTTTGACATTTTCTTATCCTTTAATAAAAATGGGTCAACAAGCCCTTAAACTGCACAACAGTGAGCAGTGGACTCTGCTCACTGGTAAGCTCTACACTAAGCTAAACAACCCCCAAACATCACAAAGATATGTTATTTTTTCATTGTTTTAAACTTTTTTTCCCTTTAAGTTGCTTCCTGGTTTCTGGTTTAGGCCAAAATGATGTCATACATCCAGGAGTCTTCATAGAAATGTTTTTTCTGTCATCTTGAGGAGAGGTGGAGGTGCTTTCTCAACTAAGCACACCCTCCTGCCTGCATGCCTGGGCAGATGGCTTCCAGGAAGTATATACTACATTAACCACTTGCCGTCGCCGCACCGTCGAAATACGTCCACAAGGTGGCTCTCCTAGGCGAGAGCAAGTAATATGACGTCCTGCCTATTAGCCGCCACTAGGGGCGCACGTGCGCCGCCGGAGGCGCGCGCGCGCGCCCCCCGCTCGCCCCCGACTCCCATGCGTGTGCCCGGCGGGCGCGATCGCCGCCGGGCACACGCGATCGCTCGTTACAGAGCGGGGACCGGGAGCTGTGTGTGTAAACACACAGCTCTCGTTCCTGTCAGCAGGGGAAATGCTGATCTTCGGTTCATACAATGTATGAACAGAGGATCAGTGTTTCCCCTAGTGAGGCCACCCCCCCCCCCCCACAGTAAGAACACACCCAGGCATACTTAACCCCTTCCCCGCCCCCTAGTGTTAATCCCTTCACTGCCAGTGGCATTTTTATAGTAATCTAATGCATTTTTATAGCACTGATCGCTATAAAAATGCCAATGGTCCCAAAAATGTGTCAAAAATGTCCGAAGTGTCCGCCATAATGTCGCAATACCGAAAAAAAAATCGCTGATCGCCGCCATTACTAGTAAAAAAAAAATTTAATAAAAATGCCATAAAAATACCCCCTATTTTGTAAACGCTATAACTTTTGCGCAAACAAATCAATAAACGCTTATTGCGATTTTTTTTTACGAAAAATATGTAGAAGAATACGTATCGGCCTAAACTGAGGAAAAAAAATGTTTTTTTATATATTTTTGGGGGATATTTATTACAGCAAAAAGTAAAAAATATTCATTTTTTTCAAAATTGTCGTTCTATTTTAGTTTATAGCGCAAAAAATAAAAAACGCAGAGGTGATCAAATACCACCAAAAGAAAGCTCTATTTGTGGGAAAAAAAGGACGCCAATTTTGTTTGGGAGCCACGTCGCACGACCGCGCAATTGTCTGTTAAAGCGACGCAGTCCCGAATCGCAAAAAGTACTCTGGTCTTTGGGCAGCAATATGGTCCGGGGGGTAAGTGGTTAATCATTTGCCCCTACTCAAGATGGACATGGCCAGAAATGCAAGAGGGGTGTTTTTCAAAGTGATTTGCTAGCAAAATAATGTATGGAGACATGGATGGATTGGTGAGTTTTCTTGAAATATTAAAAATGAATTCAATAGTGTTTTTGGTTTGTGATGCTCAGATACAGTTAAAGGGGTTGTAAAGGTTTGTTTTGTATTTTCTAAATAGGTTCCTTTAAGCTAGTGCATTGGTTCACTTACCTTTTCCTTCGATTTCCCTTCTAAATGTTTTTTTTCTTTGTCTGAATTTCTCACTTCCTGTTCCCCCTCAGTAAGTTTTCCTCATCATCCGAGTCGTTCTGGCTGGGGGTTAGTCAGCGTGCTTACCCCCTCCCTTGGGACTACATCCCTGTGGGTAGACTCTGTGAACATTCACAGCATCTTCCCGCAGGGATGTAGTCCCAAGGGAGGGGGCGAGCATGCTGACTAACCCCCAGTCAGAACGGCTTGGATGATGGGGGGCAAGCTTACTGAGGAGGAACAGGAAGTGAGAAATTCAGACAAAGAAAAAAAACATTTAGAAGGGAAATCGAAGGAAAAGGTAAGTGAACCAACAATGCACTAGCTTAAAGAAATCTATTTAGAAATTAAAAAACAAACCTTTAAACCCCTTTAAGCTCCACTTTAACCACTTAAGGACCGCCTCCTGCACATATACGTCGGCAGAATGGCACGGCTGGGCACATTAACGTATAGGTACGTTGCTCTTTAAGCCCAGCCGTGAGGTCGCGGCGTGCTCCCGCAACCCGGTCCGAAGCTCTGTGACCGGGACCTTGGGACTCGCGGACCCGATCGACACTGGAGTCCCGCGATCGGTCCCCGGAGCTGAAGAACGGGGAGAGCCTTATGTAAACACGGCTTCCCCGTTCTTCACAGTGGCGGCAGCATCCCTTTTATAGGGGGGACACAATCGCTGATGTCACACCTACAGCCACACCCCCCTACAGTTGTAAACACACTTCAGGTCACACATAACCCCTTCAGCACCCCCTGTGGTTAACTCCCAAACTGCAACTGTCATTTCCACAATAAATAATGCATTTTAAATGCAATTTTGCTGTGAAAATGACAATGGTCCCAAAAATGTGTCAAAATTGTGTGAAGTGTCCGCCATAATGTCGCAGTCACGAAAAAAATCGCTGATCGCCGCCATTAGTAGTAAAAAAATTATAAAAATGCAATAAAACTATCCCCTATTTTGTAAACGCTATAAATTCTGCGCAATCCAACCGATAAACGCTTATTGCGGTTTTTTTTACCAAAAATAGGTAGAAGAATACGTATCGGCCTAAACTGAGGAAAAACATTTTTTTTTATATATTTTTGGGGGACATTTATTATAGCAAAAAGTAAAAAATATTGCATTTTTTTTTAAATTGTCGCTCTATTTTTGTTAATAGCGCAAAAAATAAAAACCGCAAAGGTGATCAAATACCACCAAAAAAAACCTCTATTTGTGGGAAAAAAAGGACGCCAATTTTGTTTGGGAGCCACGTCGCACAACCGCGCAATTATCAGTTAAAGCGACGCAGTGCCGAATCGCAAAAAGGGGCAAGGTCCTTTAGCTGATATTTTGATCCCAGACTCCTCCTGTCAACCTCTGTGAGAGGAACCACTAAGTGCAGAGAGGGATACAGGAGATTGTCACTTCTGGTAGTGTTGGTTTCCCAGCAGACTTGTGGGGAAAATATCTCTTGAATAGATCAGTGTTTAAGGCTCGATTCACACCTATGCATGTTGCTTTTTAGAGTTTTTGCAGTGCTTTTTGCGGTGCTTGCTGCGTTTTTTGACGTGCGTTTTTACCACGATTTGCGTTTTTACATTTTTTTTTAGTTCAATTGTATTTTTTTTACTTTTCCTTTAACAACCAGCTATAAACAGGTAAAAAAAATGCAAATCGCGGCAAAATCGTGGTACAAATGTGGTACTTGCGTTTTGGATGCGGGTCCATTGAATTCTATTCCATGCAAAACGCTGCTTTTTGCGGGAAAAAAAGTCCCCGACCCTTTCCAAAAACGCAGAGGCACAAAAAAGCATTGGAACCCATGTTAAAAAAATGTCCCTGCTTTTATGCAAAATGCACCAAAAAACGCATTAGTGTGAATCGAGCCTAACAGCATCTGCAGAGGGGTGGGTAAGTATGTACATGTTTTCTTTTGCAGGATAATCATTAAATTATTCATGATAGGTGAACTTAAAAATAAACAGTTGGTAATTCAGATCCTTTTCCTACTCATGACAAGAAACACAGATTGATTTTGTTCTGATGTACCTAAACTACAAACAGTACAGGTGATAGCTGCAAGAAGATGTCCACATTTTTAAAACCTTCAATACTTATCCATTTTCTTCTTTTTTAGACTTTACATCATTCCGCATTAGAATATTCACTAATCTGAAATGCTTGTTCAATTACATTGTCTGCCCTGAAGCAGTGTGTTGTGCTCTGATTAAGTATAGCCGTGTGTCTAATCTGTGAAGCATTGTAACATTAGAGCTGCATAGTCATTGCTGTGATGTTTAAATAATATTTCCTCATATCTTAAAACTTGAAATAGAGGAAGAATCCCCACAACTACTGAAGGGAAAAAAAATCATATGAATTTTAGGAACGTTTTCTGAATAATCTACAAGAGGACCTTCTTCTGTGTGTACATGTCTTTCTTTGATTTGAAGCAAACATTTAAAGGAGAATAGTCAAGTCAGTATATTTTATGTTGAAAGAAAAATGAATAAAACAAATTAATTAACATTCTTAATACTAAATTCTTAAAACGTCCACTAGTTATCATGTCCTGTCATTTCCAGACAGTCACTCAAAGGCCATTCACAGGGAACTCAGCCCTCTTAAGCCTCGTACACACGATCAGTCCATCCGATGAGAACGGTCTGAAGGACAGTTGTCATAGGTTAACCTATGAAGCTGACTGATGGTCCGTCGTGCCTACACACCATCGGTTAAAAAAAGGATCGTGTCAGAACGCGGTGACGTAAAACACAACGACGTGCTAAAAAACTAAGTTCAATGCTTCCAAGCATGCGTCTACTTGATTCTGAGCATGCGTGGATTTTTAACCGATGGTTGTGCCTACTAACGATCGTTTTTTTCCCATCGGTTAGGAATCCGTAGGTTAAATTTAAAGCAAGTTGGCTTTTTTTAACCTATGGTTAAATAACCTATGGGGCATACACACGATCGGTTTGGACCGATGAAAACGGTCCATCAGACCGTTGTTCTCTGGTTAACCTATCATGTGTACGAGGCCTTAGGGTAAAGTATGGGTTCTTGTCCAGAGAGAAAATAGAGGGATATGCATTTCCTTGCTTCTGTATCCCCAAGAGATCCATAGGGCTCATTCTACATGGAACTCTAGATGGATTCCTTAGTTTCTGTACTGACTTTAGTGACCTGAGTGTAAGCAGTTGCATTTAGCTAGTCTGCCACTAGGTGGCTCTGTTCCAAAACAGTGTGTAATAGAGAATTATGTAACTGGGCCCCCTTTTAAGACCCTCTTGTAGTGATTATAAAGGGTGGGCTTAGTGTGCATATATAGCTTGGGAGGAGCCTATTGCAGTCGGGGTATGGGAGCCAACTGGACTGGGAGCTGGATGCAAAGGGCCTTTTAGGCCAGGCCAAGTGTTCTTTGTAATGAGTACTAATACCCCTAGGTCTTCTAGTGACAACTGGGCAAAGTGTACACAGTCTGAAAGTGCAGCTGCAATAGTTTTGTTTCTGAAACAACATGAAGGGAGAATAGGCTGGATTCACACAATCGAAAGGGCAAGGCAGAGCCCACTGAGTGAATACTAATGACCCTGGAGAGTGAGAGAGTGACACTAATGAGCTAGGGTTTAACACAGTGGTGCTCCCAAGGAGAAGTATGGAATATTACAGAAAGATGGCATAACAGTGATGTACAATGTGCGGCTTTCACATTTGATGACTGCAGACCATCCACTGTATGTGATTAGTGAAGTATGCCAAGTGTCACCAGATAGTATGTCTATTTGATGTGATGTAACCCTGTTCTCTATCAAGGGCAACAGTAAAGTGTGGAAACTATGATTTTGTGTTGACATTCCCTTCTATGAATATACAGGCTAATGGCTGGGATGTCATGGGAAGACCTAGGGAAAGGAGCTGGACACAATCTGGTGATGGCTTTGGGCTATAGCAGTGGGTTATTAGCCTATCCAAGAAAAAGCAGCTTAAGTAATCTGGAGTCAACTATGGGCAAATCAGAAGCTCCCTTACACGTGCTTCAGACAATGTCCAGGATTCTTATGCCACGTACACAAGAAAAATTAAATTATTTAAATTGGTCATTAAAAACGACCGTGTGTAGGCTCCAGAGCATTTTTCTCGGCAACATCTGAGCCAAGGAACAGGGGGAGGGGACTTAAGTCCATGTGTTAGTGTGAGGTGGGCAGGAGGTGGGAGGAAGGGAGAGATGCCTTTCAGAGTGTGGGAACAGAAACACATAAACAGCAAGCCAGTCACTGGAGCCAAGTGCAGAGGTGAAAGAACCAGCAGTGACTTCCAGCAGCACTAGCGCAGAGGAGGAGGAAGTGGAACCCTCCTCCACTTTAAAGTTGCTGGGCAGTGACGTCACTGGTTGCCGGACGCCAAGCGGCTATAGCAACCAGTGATCAGGAGTAGGTGGAGGAGGTAGAGCCAGAGCCAGCGCTATGGCAGCTCGGTCCGCCCCTGTTCCCAGACTGTTCCCAGACTGTCAGTTTCATTGCAGGACACCGTATTGTCCCGCAATGAAGCTGCCCGGGACACGGGACAAAGATGTAAATTACGGGATAATCCCTAAGTATCCACCAAAGCATACATTAATGTTTATTGCTTTTGATGTCCTAGTTTGCAATAACATGATCACAATAATGGCTTATTAAGAAATACCTTGTTAGGAGTGGAGGATTTACTTAAAATAATCTTGGGTCTACAAAAGGCATATTGTTAACCTATTGTAGCATTTAAATTTAAAATATTATGGGAAGACGAATCAGAATAAGGAAAGAAACATAGCCAAGAAGGTATTAAGTAATAGTAAAAGTATTTATGCATTTGTTTAGCTATCTACAACTTTTAGTCTGTACAGTCCCTTTAAAGTCTGGCAACCACAACAGATGTTGCAGAGAATGCAGTGATGAACACCAATTACACAAGAAACATATTTAGCATAAAATATTCATAAAACATCTTTTGACACTGAACTTCATGCTGAATACTGCAACACCTGTTGTGGCTGCTGATGGGTTGAAGGTGTTTGTAGCTGACAAAAATTCTGTGTAAAACAATAAGGACTCTGTCATGCAACTTAATATAATGTACAAAGTAGCATCTACACTACAGTGCACGAGTCAGGGATACAATGTACAGCATAGCGCATACAGTGCAGGGGTAGTGAATAGCATAATAGTGAATGCAGTGCAGGAGTCAAAAGAATAAAGTACAACATAATGGATGCAGTTCAGGGATCGGGACTATGTAAGATATCACATTTTGTACAGACTGCAGTGGTCAATAGCATTGTGCCCCCTACTGCTGGTCAATGGAAGAAAATAAAACTTGAAGTTAATTGGTATAAAAAGTTTGAGTGATAAATATCCCTCCACTACTTCTATTCTTATTTGGTTACCCTATTTTCCCACCCCTCCACGCAGTGCCAGGCCAAGACATTGTGCTGCCTGAGACCAAGAATGAAATGCTGCCCCCCCCCCCCCAAAAAAAAAATCACGCCAACCAAAAGGCCCCCACATTCATTATTTTATATTATGATAACTAAAGGGGACCCGTCATGGCTCTATACATGTATAAAGAAGTATATAGAGGACCTGTCATGGCTCTATACATGTAAAGGAATATCAAGAGGACCTGTCATGCCTCTATAAATGTATATAGGACTATAAAGAGTACTTGACATGGCTCTATACATGTATAAAGATGTATAAAGAGGGTCTGTCATAGCTCTATACATGCATCTAGGCATATAAAAGACCTGTCAGGGCTCTATACATGTATCCAGGAGTATAAAGAGACCTGTGAATTGCCGGCGGCCACAATGTCTTTTGCGCAAACTAATCAATGTATGCTAATTGTGTTTTTTTTGGTGTCCTCTCAGGCAGCCCGACGCCGCGCTCCTCACAGGCAGCGGCGCGGGCGGAACGGGCAGGCGGGCGTCAGTAATCCGCCCCCCTAAAAGTGCCGCCTGGTACCCATGGTACCACCCGGTCCCATCATAGGGCCGGTCCTGCCTCCACGGAGAATGCTCAGTGCCTGGTTGGTGCACAGTGGGGCTAAGAAGCATCTCACTTCTCTCCCTCTGTTCCCAGCTGTTTTGTTGTTTCCCTCCAGTGCCAAACCAATACACAGTTTCTCAGGATTCCCATTCAAACAGAAGTTCGTAAATCTAATTAGTGCAGCCTCTTAAACTATTACTAGAATCACTCCTTCGCAGCAGGCAAAAGTTAACAATAACCAGAGCCCAGGAGAGACCCAGGAAAGCTGAACTATCAGTCCAACTTAGGCTGACTACAGCCTATGAAATACTAATTGTTGCAATTTCTATATATTAATCAGTGCAACCTATTAACAACCTATAATCCCAAAAAGCTTGTGTAATGTATACTAATTATATTTGCGTGAACAGAATAAATCAAAACACATAAGTGAATCCACAGTATGTGTTGCCAGCTCCAAAAAGTGTTTTCACCTCACTTTTAGCAAACATGAACCTCCAAAGTGGTGCAGCGCAATTATTAATAACGTGCTTGGTGCTAAATTTTAATCCTCTAAAATACAATACTCAAATGATTAAAGTGCATCAAGTGCAAGTGCAAAATTACATCTAAATATTTTATAATATTCGATTCAATCAAAATAATACAGTACACAATTAATGGCAGGTCAAGGCTCAGGTAAAACGGGAACTGGTTGAAGACCACTCAGCAATCAATCCATATCAGAGTCCAACCTAAATTGGCCATTTGGTGTCAGTGCTCGTACCTGTGTGCATGGACCTGCGCATGTGCATATGTTTTCTCATACGTTTGCGCAGGTGTAATAGTGCCTGCAATGAGCTTTTACATTGAGCATGAGCTAGTCTTCTAGTTCCAACATGTACTGAGCTTCTCTTACACGTTCAAGTAGCAACTGCATTTTCTAGAGTGTGGGTATCTGCCCGCTGGCGGGATGGAAATGTCTGCAATATCTTATTAGCATTTTGTGCTATTGATTGAAGTATCTGCAGGTTGGCTTTTTGTCAGGAACCATGAATTAGACAGAGACAGAAAATGCAGTAAAATTCACACCTTTTAATATAATGGTAAAAATGGTACAAATAGTAAAAGTAGTCAAAACATAGCCATGATACGGTAGCCAGAGCGGGTAGTCAGAACAAGCCATTAAATCAGGAATCCAGAGTAGATCAGTGTAGTCGGAGGCAGCAGACAGGATCAGGAACCAGAAGGGACGTCAGCCAGGCAAGTCTTCAACAGGAACACAACAGAGAGTCTCAAGATATCTTTAACCAAGACGAAGGAATGGAAGAAATGAACCAGGCAGTTAAACAGCCCGAAGGAGCTGGCTGTAGGCTGGACTGATGAGCATTAAAAGATCACCAAGTGAGCCACTGTGGAACAATGAGTACTGGCAATTAACCGATAGCTGAGCAACCTGAGCACTGAGAAGGGAGAGCTGAGAGCCCAGCCCTGACAGTAACTCCTCCTCAATGACCCCTCCCCCTTGGAGGGCCACCAGGTTTGAGGGGAAAACATCTATGGAAAGCACGAAGGATGACAGGAGCATGTACGTCCGAAGATGAGACCCAAGAGCGTTCCCCTCAAACCTTGCTAAAACCAAACGGCAGGTATACGTAATGTCCTGTCCTGGTATTAAACACAGTTTTCTATTCTGCGCCCTCTTTGATTTTCAGGAGATTTTATGCCCCTCTCAGATTGAGTTTCGTGAAAACCACTGCTCCCTTGAGGCGGTCAAATAATTCCGTAATCAATAGAATCGGATATGCATTCTTAATTGTAAAGTGATTGAGACCCCCTATAATTGATACAAGGTCTCAGTTCACCACTCTTTATTTTCACAAAGAAGAAACCAGCAGCAGACAAGGATTTATCTTCCGAGACAGACAAAGGGTAAACCCGGCCATGAGGGAGCATGACACCAGGTTGAAGATCAATTGCGCAATCATACGACCGGCGTGGAGGCAAACTACCAGCTTGAAGTTTGTCAAAGATATCCCTAAATACGCGGTACTCCTCTGGCAAGAGGGAGAGTGATAAGGTGCACAAGGCCTTAGCCACTTTCTGAAAACATGTTTTACTGCATTGTGGGGACCAGGAAAGAACCTCAGCACAAAGCCAATCAAAAGAGCGGTTGTGCCTCTGTAACTAAGGATAATCAATAACCACTGGGAAATGAGGGGAGGAAATGACTTGGAATTGGATTATCTGATGGTGAAGAGCCACTACGGCCTTGGTCAATGGAGCAGTCTCATGAGTCACATGGACAGGCTTTAGAGGTCTACCATCAATAGCCTTAATAGCACGTGGAGTGGCATGAAGCTGCAGTGGTTTTGAGTGATTAGATTCAAAGCACTATCTATGAACAGGCCTGCAGCCTCAGAGTCGATTAGAGCCTGTGTCTCGATGGACTACTTAGACCAAGGAAGGGTAACCAGAACTAAAGGCTTATCCTCCAGGGTAACTGGGTACATAATAGCACCACCTAAGGTCTGTCCCCTACAGGACCTCAGGTGCAATGCGCATTCCGGATAGGTAGGACAAGACTTCAAAAAGTGACCTGGCTGGCCGCAAAAAATGCACAATCTCTCCCTCCTCCTAAAAGCCCTCTCATCTGCAGAGAGACATGTGAAGCCCAACTGCATGGGTTCTATTTTCACTGGCAGACTGGATACCAGGGGGAATTGGAGGTGAGGGAGGCAAAGGTGGGACTGCAAAGCTCAGAGACAAATGTACAGGGGACTTCCGAAAGTGCTCCTTAAAGAGGCAGTAAACTCTCCCACACTGATATTTATTTTCATTTAGTCCATTATATTAAGTAATTATTAAACTATTGCCACTGTAATCCAGCCCGAATCACATATTACTTACTGTTTAAAGAAACCTTAAAAAAACTTGTTTCCAGGGGTAAGGCAGTGCCATCCTAAGTATTGTTTTCTGAGTCCACAGTAGAGTGTATTTCCACCCTTACATTGAGCACTCCCTGTACTGTTAACCGAGCCTCCTTTTCAATCCAACGTTTCAATGGCAACCATGCTTCCCTGCTCATAGCCGACTTGTTTAATTCCATAATATTTACTTGTGCCGATTATCTAGTGTTTGCCTATGTCAGTCTTATCAGCTTCAGCTGATAAGACTGCAGTAATACAGTCCGATGCCCGGGTTTACACTCCATGTGATGTCACATGGTCACATGGGGTGTAGGAGGAAGCTCTGAGTGATTATGCAGTCTTGTGGGATTTCAGTGTTGTGCCATAGGATGTCCTGATAATAGACAGACAAGCAAGCAGAGTGTGCCGTAAATCAGGGGAGATCTAGGCATGCTCCAGTGACGTCATTCTAAAGAACAAAAAGGATTACAACAATACTAAGCAAGTAAGGAGATATCTACAAGCAGTGGATAAAGTTGTGGGGGAGAGTTTACAACCACTTTAAAGAAAGATCTCTTTCGGAGTCTTGATTAAATGAAAATGGCAAATGTGATCATCCTCCCTAAATCTGTAGGTATGTCTTGGCCTGCTATCTCATCTTTGGTGTTATCCGAGAGACCATGAGAAAAAGCAACAACAAGGGCCTCATTGTTCCAAGTGACCTCTGCTACCAGAGTACGAAATTCAATGGTGTAATCTGCAACAGTTCTTTTACTCCTTTTGATGGACATGAGGCTCTTGGCAGCAGAAGTGGAGCATGCAGGAATTTCAAATACCCTTTTAAAGGGAGCCACAAACTCAGGGTAACTCAGGACAATGTGTTTTTGCATCTCCATAGAGGGTTTGCCCAGGACAAGGCTCTATCAGAAAGCAAAGAAATAATGAAGCCTACTTCGCTTCTGTCTGTGGGGAATGCCTGGGGCAGCATCTCAAAGTATATCCCAATCTTGTTGAGAAAACCTTCGGCATTGAACTGGATCTCCCCCAAATTGATAAGGAAGCGGAGCGGAACCAGACATACCTCTTATAGAGGTAATACTCGAGGCGGTAGCAGCAGGGACGGCTTGGAACACAGGTTGTACCAGAACAGCCACAGTGGGAGGATCCAGGTGAGGGGTGTGAATCAAGAGCATCTATAATGCTATGGCAAACTGATCCATGCGGTGGTCCTGCTCATTTAATCTGGAAAAAATATTTCCAGTCGGTGGATTGCCTGCATCTTCTGAATTCATGGCATTAGCCTACTGTTAGGAACCATGAATCAGACGGAGACAGAAAATGCAGTAAAAAAATCACACCTTTTAATATAATGGTAAAAGGGTACTAATAGTAAATGTAGTCAATACATAGCCAGGGTATGGTAGCTAGAATGGGTAGGCAGAACAAGCCATTAAATCAGGAAGCCAGAGATCAGCGTAGTCAGAGGCAGCAGACATGATCAGGAATGGGTTTGAATGGCTAATAAAGGTAACCATCCTCACCTGTGATCTGTTTGCTTGCAATTAGCGGGTGTGTATAAAAGGTCAATGTGTTTCTGGACTCCTGACAGACCCTTTTTCATTCAGTGCTACACTGACATTTCTGGATTCTGGGTCATGGGGCAAGCAAAAGAATTGTCAAAGGTTTTGCGGGAAAAGGTAGTTGAACTGTATAAAGCAGGAAAGGGGTATAAAAAGATATCCAAGGAATTGAGAATGCCAATCAGCAGTGCTCAAACTCTAATCAAGAAGTGGAAAATTAGGGGTTCTGTTGAAACCAAACCACGGTCAGGTAGACCAACTAAAATTTTAGCCACAACTGCCAGGAAAATTGTTCGGGATGCAAAGAAAAACCCACAAATAACTTCAGGTTAAATACAGGACTCTGAAAACACGTGGTGTGGCTGTTTCAAGATGCACAATAAGGAGGCACTTGAAGAAAGATGAGCTGCATGGGCGAGTCGCCGGTAGAAAGCCATTACTACGCAAATGCCACAAAGTATCCCACTTACAATACACTAAATGGCACAGAGACAAGCCTCAAACCTTCTGAGTGATGAGACCAAAATTGAGCTTTTTGGCCATAACCATAAACGCTACATTTGGAGAGGAGTCAACAAGGCCTATGATGAAAGAAAGATACACCATTCCTACTGTGAAACACAGAGATGGATTTCTGATGTTTTGGGGATGTGTGAGCTACAAAGGCCCAGGAAATTTGGTAAAAATTGTTGGCAAGATAAATGCTGTATGTTATCAAAAAATACTGGAGGAACATTTGGATTCATCAGCCAGAAAGCAGCGCATGGGATGTACTTGGACATTCCGACATGACAATAAACCGAAACACAAGGCCAAGTCGACCTGTCATTGGCTACAGCAGAATAAAATGAAGGTTCTGGAGTGGCCATCTCAGTCTCCTGACCTCAATATCATTGAGCCACTCTGGGGAGATCTCAAACATGCAAGACAACTCAAGAATTTACAGGAACTGGAGGTTTTTTCAAAGAGGAATGGGCAGCTTTACCATCTGAGAAGATAAAGAGCCTCATCCACAAATACCACAAAATACTTTAAGCTGTCATTCATGTTAAAGGGGGCAATACACGGTATTAAGACCTGGGGTATGCAAACTTTTGATCAAGGTCATTTGGGTAGTTTCTGTTGCCATTATGATTTAAAAGGAGTAAACACGGTTGATTGATAATACATGGCTTCAGCCAAACACTAACCATGAGTGAAGGAAACAGTTTTGTGTTATCATTCATATTCTCTGAAAAATGCCCAAGAAATAATAAATTCTGCCAGAGTATGTAAACTTATGAGCACAACTGTATGTTTGACCAAGGCGAAGGCACGGAAGAAATCAACCAGGCGCTTTAAAGATCCAGAAGGGGCTGTCTGTAGGCTGGACTGACAAGCATGAAATGATCACCAGGTGAGCAATTGTGGAACTATGAGTACTGGCAATTACCCGACAGCTGAGCAACCTGAGCACTGAGAAGGGAGGGCTTAGAGCCCTGACACTTTTCAACATTTACTGATGGGTTTGGTAGCATCTGGAATCATGCCATTCCATAACCATAGGTATAAGTCTAACTATAATTACCATTAACATTTTAGATCTAATAATAATAATAATAACTGAACTAATTTCAAAAGGATGTACAATAGATGCCATTATTGTGAAAGCTTGAGTAGCTTTTACTCCCGTTTTATAGATACATTCTTTGAGGCTCGTGACCACTGTCCTCATTTTGTTCCCCGTGCTCATATCTAATTAAAATTATACAAAGTAAAATATTTAGTTAAACCCTATTATCAAAAACATTTGTATTTTCTAGATCACATTTACATACAGTAAACAATCTACAATCCAACATTTCAGAATTTCTGATGTGTTTTAATCTTCACTTAAATCATATTTAAATAGACAATCTTATTTAGCAAAAATAAACATATTCTGTATACAAAAATCAGCCATACTCACCCTTTGCTACACAGATCTGAATAGTAGCTATAGAATGTGTTTAGTGGAGGTTGTTGCCAATAAAGGAGGTTCTAATGTTCTACTAGTTATTTTTAAATGTAATGGTTCATGTATTTTCTCCATTAGTGGCATTAATTGTTTAAACCATTTGCTCATTAATAAGACTGTGTGTGTTGTATGTAAACTGCTTTCATTGTTGAAGCAATTGGATATACTTACTCATCTTCGATTTGGAGCCGCACACTTTCAATGTATGTGTTTGCCTGCTGAGGAATTGCTAATCAAATTGAAGCAGCGCTCCACAGGTAGTTGAAAGACTGATGCCGCGTACACACGATCGATTTTCGGCATGTAAAAACAAAGGCCTAGATTCACGTAGGGCGGCTTTACGTTGTGCAGGTGTTTACGCTACGCCGCCGCTACTTAGAGAGGCAAGTGCTGTATTCACACAGCACTTGCGTCCTAAGTTACGTCGGCGTAGCGTAAATCGGCTGGCGTAAGCACGCATAATTAAAAGTAGGCAGGTCGTGGACGCGTTGTATTTAAATTAAGCGTGACCCCATGTGGATGCATGGCCGAACGAACGGCGCATGTGCGCGCATGCTCAGTATCACGTCGTATTTACGCCCAATGCCTGTGACGTGAAAGTAACCTACGCACAGCCCCATTCACGTACAACTTACGTAAACGACGTAAAAAGATACGCTTGTTCCGACGACCATACCTTGCATGGGCTGCGCCACCTAGAGACCTGCTTTATCTTTACGCCGGCGTATGTCTAACCTAAACGGCGTAACTAATTGCGACGGGCGTACGTACGCCGACATAAGTCTCTGAGAATCTGGCCCAAAGTTTTTCGGCATGTAGGAAAAACAACGTTTTTTCCAAATTCATCATTAAAACGACGTTGCCCACACACGGTCATTTAAAAAAAATGCTCTAGCAAAGCGCGGTGACGTACAACACGTACAACGGCACTATAAAGGGGCAGTTCCATGCGGATGACGCCACCCTTGGGGCTGCTTTTTCTGATTTTGTGTTAGTAAAAGATGATTCACGCTTTTCTGTCTGTTACAGCATGATGAATGTGCTATCTCCATTACGAACGCTAGTTTTACCAGAAAGAGCGCTCCCGTCTCATAACTTGCTTCTGAGCATGCGCGGGTTTTTCACGTCGTTTTAGCCCACACTAGATAATTTTTTACAACCAGAAAAACGACATTGTTTAAAATGTTGTTAAAAAATGTAGCATGTTCGAATTTTTTTTTGTCGTTTTTCAGAACCTGAATCCAGGGATCATTAATGCTTATCCATCCCCATTCATGGCTAATCCATCCATTCATCCTCCATTCATGGCTCATCCATCCCCTTCCATGGCTCATCCATCCCCATCCATGGCTCATTCATGGCTCATCAGTGATCATCCGTTCCACATCTGTGATCATCCATGACACATCAGTACTCACCCATGCCAAATCTGTGCTACATCAGTACTCATCCCTGCCACATCAATGATCATCCATGACACATTAATGCTCATCTGTTCCATATCAGTACTCATCTGTTCCATATCAGTACTCTTCCGTGCCACATCAGTACTCATCCGTGACACATCAGTACTCATCCGTGTCACATCCATGCCACATTAGTGATCATCGTGCCACATTCATGCCACATCAGTGCCACATCCATGCCACATCAGTGCTCATCTGTGCCACATCCATGCCACATCAGTGCTCATCCGTGCCACATCCATGCCACATCAGTGCTCATCCGTGCCACAATCATACTACATCAGTGCTCATCTGTGCCGCATCAGTACTTATCCATGCCACATCCATGCCACATCAGTACTTATCCATGTCAAATCCATGCCACATCAGTACTCATCCCTGCCACATCCATGCCACATCAGTGCTAATCTGTGCCACACCAGTGCTCATCTTTTCCACATCCATGGCACATCAGTGCTCATCCGTGCCACATCCATGCCACATCAGTATTCATCTGTGCCACATCCATGCAACATAAGTGCCCATCAGTGCCACTACAGTGCCTCACAAAAGTGTAATTAGATTTGAAATGTATGTCCCTAGAACACCTGAAGGTGCCCCCAGAATGTTGGGGCAATATGGGGCCAGGCTGTGTAAAAATCTCACACATGTTGTATTGGCACACTCAGAGTAGCAGAATGCATTGTGGGGACGGAGTCATTTTTGGTATGTACATGCTATGTGTTAGAAATATCTTAGAAATTGACAACTTTGTAGAAATATCTTAGAAATTGACAACTTTGTGTAAAAAAAAAAAAATGCGTTTTCATTTTCTTTCCTAATTTTCCAAAAACGTGTGGAAAAAAAGAACCGTTCAAAAGACTCATTATGCCTCATAGAATGTATGTTGGGGTGTTTGCTTTCCAAAATGGGGTCATTTTTTGGGGCGTTTTCATTGTTCTGGTGCTCCAGGACCTTCAAAAGTGTAATGCCGCATACACACGACCGTTTTTCATGAAAAACGATCGTGCGGAGGCTCCAGAGCATTTTTCTCGACGTGAAAAATGGCCATTAAAAATTTAGAACATGCTCTAATTTTTCGTGTCGTTTTTCAAATTGATGTTTTTCACGTTGTGAAAAACGGTCATGTGTAGGCTTTAACGACATGGAAAAAAACGTGCATGCTCAGAAGCAAGTTATGAGACGGGAGCACTCGTTCTGGCAAAACTAGCGTTTGTAATGGAGATAGCACATTCGTCACGTTGTAACAGACTGAAAAGTACGAAGACTGAAAAGCGCGAATCGTCTCTCACCAAACTTTTACTAACACAAAATCAGCAAAAGCAGCTCAAATGGTGGCGCCATCTGAATGGAACTTCCCCTTTATAGTCGTATGTGTTGTACATCACCACGCTTTGCTCAAGCATTTTTTTCACGATCGTGTGTATGCAAGGCAGGCTTGACAAGAATCACATCGAAAAAAACATTGTTTTTTTCTAGGACATTAAAAATGGTCGTGTGTACTTGGCATAAGAGGTGGTCAAGAAATTATATGTGTAATTTATGCTCCTAGAACCGCCCGATGGTGCTCCCTGCATGTTGGGTCTCTGTATGTGGCTAGGCTGTGAAACAGTCTCACACATGTGGTATTACCATACTTAGAAGAAGTAGCAGAATGTATTTTGGAGTGTAGTTGCAAGTATACATATGCTGTGTGTGAGAAATAACCTATTAATATGACCATTTTGGAAAAAAAAATATATATATATATATATATATTATATATATACATTTTGCAAAGAATTGTTGGGAAAAAATACTACTTAAAACAACTCACAATGCCTCTTACTAAATACCTTGGAAGGTCTACTTTACAAAAAGGAGTCAATTGGGGGGTATCTTTACATTCCTGGCATTTCAAGGGTCTCATGAAATGAGATAGGCCGCCAGTACATCAGGTGTGATCAATTTTCAGTGATTGGCACCATAGCTTGTGGACTCTATAACTTTCACAAAGACCAAATAATATACACTGATTTTGGTTATTTTAACCAAAGATATGTAGTAGTATACATTTTGGCCAAAACTGAAATAAAGAAAAATGCTATATTTTTAACAAATTTTCGGGCTTTTTTTTTTTTATATCGCTAGAAATAAAAAGCCCAGTGGTGACTAAATACCACCAAAAGAAAGCTCTATTTGTAAGAAAAAAAAGGACAAAAGTTTTGTATGGGTACAGTAATTGTCATTCGAAATGTGAGAGCATTAAAAGCTGGAAATTGCTCTGGTTAGCAAGGAGGTTTAGGAGCCCAGTGAGCAAGGTGTAAGTAATGCAGAGAGTTTAGGGGCCAGAATTAGGTAATGCACAGAGTTCAGGGGTTAGGATTAAGTAATGCACAAAGATTATTGCCCTGTACACACGATCGGTTCGTCTGATGAAAACGGACCGATGGACCGTTTTAATCGGACGAACCGATCGTGTGTGGGCCCCATCAGTTTTTTTCCCATCGGTTAAAAAAAATAGAACCTGTTTTAAATTTTTTGCATGGTTAAAAAAAAACGATAGAAAAAAACGATCGTCTGTGGGGAAATCCATCGCATGCTCAGAATCATGTCGACGCATGCTCGGAAGCATTGAACTTTATTTTTCTCTGCACGCCGTTGTGTTTTACGTCACCGCATTGGATATGATCGTATTATTAACCGATGGTGTGTAGGCAAGACTGATGAAAGTCAGCTTCATCGGATATCTGATGAAAAAATACATCAGACGAACCGATCATGTGTACAGGGCATAAGGGTCAGGATTAGGCAATACACAGAGTTCAGGGGATAGGATGCATAGGGTTTAGGGATCAGGATCAAGTAACACAATGAGTTCAGGGTTCAGGATTAAGTAATGACTGGAGTTCATGGGTCAGGTAAGTAACTCACTGATTGTGCCAGGCCTGGTGCCTTGTGTTCATAGTTTTTCCCCAGCATCAGTAATGCCCTTGGGAGTCGAGCAGCATAGTGTAATCATTGTAGTGTGCAGCCTCCAACTCAAGGCACACTGCACAAGCATATACGTATCATGCTCTGATTGAATTAGGTGGAGAGTATGACATCATTGCCCTACCTCTCCACCTCATCCAATTAAAGAACACTTTGCATTCTTTCAGAAAATGTAAAGCATTCTCTGAATGGCGTCCATATCATGTTACTGACCTCATGTGGAGATGGTTTGGGCATTCTGGATTACTGCTGGGTCAACATGCACAACAACAATCCAGAAATGAAGCAAGTAAACAGACCCATCCAGTAAACACTGGATGGGCCTAGGCCAGAAAGACTCTCCAACAGAGGTGTTTACAATGCCTTTTGACAAAGTACTTTTGACTGAGATATGTTTTGTACTGGCAAGTTTACTCAAAGTTTTGAACTGGACAATCTGCCAAGCAGTGTTGTCCCAGTGAGTTGCAAAACTCTTGGTGTCAAGGATGTCCATCTTCAGTTAAAGCATTAAAAGTGTAAAAGAATACGGGACTGGTCATTGAATACGCTGTATATCTTTGGCCCTGAGTTGCCTTCCCTTTTTGAATGAATACTGCAGCAGTATGCTACAGTCTCTGATGACATGGTGATCCCCAAACACCCTAATGCTTTATCATAATATAGATGAAGATAAGATCAGACTTTTGGAGCCATGCATTTCTTTCCTAGTAACTTTTTTCATTAAAAATGCATAGTTTAGGTAGACTATCTTCAAAATGCTCACACAGCTTAAATGAGCATTAGTTGAGGAGAGAAGAAATGAAGCTTTAATGGTGACTAATTAATAAGCTGGACTTAGTAGTAGGAGGAGTATTTTACAAATTCGTTCCATTGTGCTTTAGCTCAGCTGGACCCTCTGCACCTCCTTTTGCTGCGGACAGAGTTTATTTTTAGTAGCTGATCTTACCTGCATTTATTGTTAAATTCAAAGCCCTGTAATCCCCCTATGACTGTTATATTGAAAAAAACTAGCTTTTATGTAAGGACAAGATGTACTTTAACTATAAATATTCTTTAATCACAACATAATATTTGAAAGTACTGCTGTACTTTTGTGGCACAGTGGATGCTAATTGGAATTCCATGGTTTTGATAATACATACACTAAACCTCATATGGTGATGCTGCTAATCTGTGACTTCTCTGATGCCATTTGCAACTTTTGTATTCTTAAGTGGCTAGCCCTGTTCTGGCTATGAGTGACTGCAGATATAACCTTTCCTTGACCATCTTCAGAGTAAAAAATCTTGAAATGGTCTCATGCAATTAATACCCAGAAATATACAGAGCAGAAAAATGTGAAATTCTTTCAAATCAGCCCAAAATATAATGTGAAAGCAATGGTTAAATAATAAAGATCAGTGGTGTCCCACTCCTGTCTTCGAGGGCAACACTAGTCAGACAGTCTGGTTAGATGGGTTTATTTGTTAATTACATGTGCTGCATGCAGTCATTCTAATTTACTTCTCCATCCCACAATGCTGGTCAAAGAGGAAGGCTGGATTCACACCTATGCAGTTTTGGTGCTTTTTGAATTTTGCAGATTTGCACTACAGTCCATTTAACATGGTTTCCTATGGAACACGTTCTGTAGTGCAAATCTGCAAAATGCAAAAAAGCACTAAAAATGCATAGGTGTGAATCCAGCCGAAGCCACCACACTGAACACAAAGCACTAAAATTATGGAAAGAATAGAAAAAGGAGTAAGCAGGACTTTTTTGGTGCTAACAAATCCTCCTTCAGGAAAAATGATACAGAGACATAGGTGAAATCACAAGTGTTGATTACATACTCGTATTTATAAAGTCGGGCTGAAAGCCCCATAGTACAAACATTATCAGATGTATTCATATTACTGACAAGACAATACAGCAAACTAATTTCCAGGTCTCATATATGACATCCAACTAGTGTATCCAGAACGAGGCATGGATCGCACGCCACTGGGCGCCTGGTATACCTATCCGCACATGCTAGTAGCTTGGGAAAACGATTTGGGACTTTGTATGAAGTATGCGACCGAGTTGGCCATCTGAACGTATCCGCACATGCTGTAGATTAGTGGGATTAGTACAGTCACATGTGAGTGTGACCTATGTATTCATTTTTAACCCATTTTTTATTAAAAACGCACTACACCATAAAGCTCTTCTTTGTGTCCCCGGTGGAGTCTGTTTTCCACATCCCCAGCCTAAGCCAGAGGGAGTTCCAAAGTGGAGAGACACACACTCAGGCCCCGTACACACGAGGGGACATGTCCGATGAAAACGGTCCGCGGACCATTTTCATCGGACATGTCCGCTCGGAGATTTCTGTCTGATGGTTGTACACACCATCAAACAGAAATCCGCGCGGACACGATACGCGGTGACTTGGCCGCGCCGTCGCCGCAACGATGACGCGGCGACGTGCGCGACCCTGGAAGGTCAATGCTTCCACGCATGCGTCGAATCACTTCAACACATGCGAGGGCTTTCGGCCGAGCGGACATGTCCGGTGAGTCTTTACAGACGACCGAACATGTCCGACGGACAGGCTTCCAGCGGACATGTTTCTTAGCATGCTAAGAAACATTTGTCCGCTGGAAACCTGTCTGATCCGCTGGAAAATTGTCCGGTCGGCCGTACACACGACCGAACATGTCCGCTGAAACTGGTCCGCGGACCAGTTTCAGCGGACATGTTCGGTCGTGTGTACGGGGCCTCAGGATCTATTTGGTTTATCCAAACTAGGCAAATTTTGACCTACCCTAAAAAGTGGTCAAACACCTTTGGTGAGTTGTCATCTAGCTCATGAGCACTCATGGTGCAGCTTTTAATTGAAGACACATAAAAAAAGAAGAATTCAAGTTTATATGGTGTTGAGATTGTCACAATAGACTTTAATTAGTTTGCTATTGATTATGCACATGGTATATTATGCACCATTTAATGTGTCGAATCACAATTTTTTTTATGTTTTGTAGCGCCAATACCTTTACCTTTGTCAATTATAGCAACCCCATGCACCTTCCCTTGATTTGGGTAGTAATTTACATGTATATAAAGCAAACAAATATAGATAAGGCAGATAAGCCGAAGCAAAAAAAAATAAAAAAGGAAAGGGGCTAAGTCCCAACACGTTTCGCAGAATCGGCTTCTTCAGGGGTTTAAGGGATGCAGAATAAAGAAACTTCAATACAAGTCCCCATAATAAGGGGGCATTTTGAAATACTGGTGGAGACCTCCCAAAAGCGACAGCAGAGAAGGCTGGCGATAGGACAGAAGGTAGATAACAGATAATCATCAATTAGGGAGCGTGGAGGCAGCATAAGGGGAAAACATAGAGCATCATGCCCACAAACTGGTGATCCTGAACACATATTGGTGACAAATCCAGAAACATAGAACAGACCAAAAGGCAATCTTTTCACACACAACTAAGTGTCTGAGGGTGCACTCTAGATCATAAATTAATTCAATATCAAGCTTGGGATCATGCCTGTCATGTGTAAAAGGTTACAATCGTGTATGATTGACAGCTGAACACCAACAGCACATGCGTGGACCAACATACCGGAACAGGGGTGAAAGAGACAAGTATTAGCAGCGTGTACTGGAGAGCCAAGGATTGTCTCTCAGCAGCGCTTTGAAGCATGAGACACCATGATGGACAAGGCTCAAGGTATGCTTCAGTCAAGCTAACTGTGAGTCTCCAACTTTACTCCTTTCTTGAATACCGGTTATCCCTCGAGTGACTTTTTACATAGCCATCTGGGTTCCACAAATGTGCATCCTGCTGGATGAGTCAGTGCAGGTCAACCAGCTGAGGAATTGGATGGACTTTTACACATGACGGGTATGATCCCGAGCTTGATATTGGGGTTTATTTACTAAAGGCAAATAGACTGTGCACTTTGCAAAGTGCAGTTGCTCAAGAGCTTAGTAAATTAGGTAAAGCTTCTCTTTTACAAAAAATATCCAATCACATGCAAGGAAAATAATAAAAAATGATTTTTTTATTGCACATGATTAGATGATGGAAGTCAACAGAGCTTTTGCTCATTTTCTGTGCTCTGGAGCAACTGCACTTTGCACAGTCTATTTGCCTTTAGGAAATCAATCCCATTGAGTTAATTTGTGATCTAGAGTGAATCCTAGAATCTTAATGCAGGAATTCATTAAAGCCATTAGCATTGTTATGAACTTCACAATTGCGGTGTCTACTATGAACATATGATAACTGATTTCTGATCTCTGACATGCTGGTTGTGCTACAGTCCATATGTACTCCCCAATCGGGAATGGTTTAGCATATGCCTTTAAGAGGAATTAACCCTTCTTATTTTTCTCTGGAATATTCACGTTTGGCTCAATTAGCACATTTTTCCTCTCTAGTATCAGAGGATCCACACTGCTTATTAGGTGAGCGCCCCTTCCCTGTCATTTAGATATCGACATGATCCTTGATCATTTTAGGCTCTGCTGAGCCAATTATTTGGTGGGCGCATATAGAAAGTGACATTAGATAATTTGGATGTCTGTGTGAGTCTTGGCGCTGTGTGTCTATTTTGATTTCACGTAACAACGTTGTTGTTTTAGTGATAGGTGGAGGTTCTTGATTACCAATTGTGTGTACATGTACATGTACAATAAAGTAATATTTTTTCACGTTGACATACCATTTGAGGTCGCTTTATACCTACTTTCTTTTGGGGCGCTTTCTCTACATTTTTCAGTTGTATTATGGTTGGGTATGCTGACCCACACCCTATGATGGTGGAATCATGGATGTTTAGATAGGTCTTCCCTTCCTTAGGTGCCATTTGATGCAAGTGGCACCACCATTTCTTTACAGGTTTCACCATTTACTTTTTTTAATATAAGTATGTAATAAACATGTGTGTGTTCTGTTTTATTCTTCCTGAGGGTGGGTTTGTTAGCACCAAAAAAAGTTCTACTTACTCCTTTTTCTATTTTTTTTTCTAATTATACATTAGGAATGTGGTGCTGAGGTGTTCAATTGGACTCACTATTTATGTTTGGATAGTGGCTGAAACTGAAACAGCAGGGAAAGGTTCTGAAATTTCACCTGAGGTAATTTCTGAAATTCTATCTGAGGTAATGCATGAGGCTTGTGCGCTGGCCTTGTTTTTATGTTTAGCTCCAAGCTTCCCCTCAGTCTGAAGAGGGCAGCAATGCCTAGAAGCTTCCTTAGTTACCTGTTGAAGTGTGAAGACGTAAAGATAGATTGTCGTGCAGCCTGTTATGCTCACTTATTTCTGACAGTTTAGTGCAGAAGTGATTTACTTCTTGTTTTGCAAATCTAACATCATCCAAATTTCAAAACCAACACTAGAGCATGCCAGATCAGCTGAGAACATTCAATTCAGCTGCGATCCAGTGTACATACAATAAGGAGAAATGCAAAATCACAGTTTGTCTGAAAGTGATTAGCAGTGTTTAGCAATTACCAAAGATTATCAGGTAAACAATTTTCTATTAGTCTTCAAATGGTATTATATTCATCATTATTTATATATGTCTGTCAAACTGAAACCATTATATTTTAGTTGGGAATAGCAATGGTCTTGTCTCACTGCTAGCTATTATCAGGACACATACCCACCGTTTCTTATCTGTGAGTTATGTTGTTATGCAAGGTACACCAGTAATCATGGCGCTTAGTATAATTGGTTGGATACAATGTTCTGATTAAAGCTATCTGGAACATATTATTAGAAAGTTGCAATTGGCTCACAAATTATAGCTTTTGACAGTATTTTTATTTTCCGCTAACAATAATGCATCAATAAAACCTAGACACAATTTGTAGCAAAATATGTTGGTGTAATAGTTTTCTGATAAGGAAACAAGGTCATACATTAGAGAATCATTGCACAATGTTCTTATAATCAAATATGTGTGAAAATATACCGGTAGCAAATTTCCTGGATGTTTATCATTTTATACGAAAGTCATTTGGAATTTAAAACAACAAGAAACATGCTGTTTATAGAAAGACACCGAAGGCTGATTTGTGCATACAGTGTTCCCAGTTGAACGTACTGGCAATGAAATATGGCCAGAAATTAGAATCATAACAAAATCCACCCACATAATTTGTTTACTGAATTATAAATATTATCAGCTGACATTATTCCAATGCAAGCCTTTTGATTTGTGTAAGTAGTCAGTGGAAGAGCTAGGCTTAAAGTGTATGTAAATGTAAAACATGTTAGATATTCTCATCAATGAAAATATGGTTTTCTATCCCATGTAATTTTTTTCCTGTGGCTTCATAAGAATATCACATACATGATTTTCCTACCAGTCACCTTTATTTTGCCACAACTTCCTGCTCTGATCTGTAAGTGCTTTCCATGGAGCCAGACCTGTGGTATCATTGACAGACATAAATAGAGCCTTCAAAGAGAACAACCATACAAAGCACATCTGGGATGGTATATGAATAACCCCTTATTGTTAATGGGGGCTTCTAGATTCTAATGATCCCTTATCCACAGACCCCCCTCCCCCCAACCACTAGGCCAGGATTGTGTCCATGGTACCCTCATGTTTAGGGCATGTAGCCTGGTATGGCTCAGGAGGAAGAAAGGGACATATACTTGCCTCCTTCTATTTCTTGGCCTGCTAGACTGCATACTTGGATTAGAGTCTGGTATGGATTTTTGTGTGGAGCTTGCCCCTTAAAGTCCATACCAGACTCAAAGAGTTGGTATGGAATTTTGAGGGGACCCTGCATCGTTATTTTTACTTTTGTGTAGGGTCACCTTGACATCGTCAATGATAAAGGTTTGATTTTTTTTTGAGTGAGATGCCCACATCTTAGCAAGGGCATCCCCCAGGCATATTTAAAGGAATATAGCATTTTTAATGTTTCACTTTAAGCATTGTTACAATCATTGCTCTCCTTCAATCAGGATTTAAAAAAACATATTCTTTGTTTGCCCAGCCTCCAATGCCATTTGTTCTACAGTGCCTTGCTAATTAGCCTAGAAAATGACCAGAATTGATTTTTAACATTCAGCTCCCATTTACTTTAAATGTTTTCGGATTCGGCATGGAACTGCTGTAATTTTTGCTAAACCTACCTTGAATCAAAACCAGGTATGTACGGCTAATTCTGAGTTTAGGTAGTTTAGAGTTATTTTGCATAGGTGCCTTGACTTAAATGTGGGACTTCACATATACTGTATTTGCAAATATATTCAACAAAAACACTTTTTTCACCTTTTTTTAACTGACAATATAAAAACACATAAAGTCAGACTCCGCCAGACAGTGATACTTCCACAACTTAAAGAAAAAAGAAAAACAAATACTCCCCATAGCTAAAAAAAAAGTACAAACCTGGAGTGCACAGACTTACTGTTTATTCCTCTACATCCAAAAACCTAAAAATTATATTTATGATTTTATTATTCATGATTCTACCCTCCTTTGTATGCAATATGAAGAACCAGAAAACCTACCTTGGTTGTGCCTACCTGGATTGGACAAGTAGGCACAACTCAAGCTTCTCCTGTCTCCACATCTAAGAACACTAGTGGTCTGACCCTCGTATGACTCCAAAACAAGAGATAAAGCCTGTTCCAGCATGAGGGCCTTTTTTTACTGCTTATTGCACCCCTGGTTGTTGTAAGATTCTCCCAAAAAATTCATAAACAGCATACATAGAAAGAAAGGTATGACGAGACAAAGAAAATAAATAAGGCAGCAATGGCTGTTTGTGTGCGCCGTGACTGCCTAGCACCGACAAGCTATGACAGAACATTCTACGACTGGCTGAGACAAGCGAAGACCGAAACACGCTGGAGTAGAACACACTATAACAGAAAACACAACCCCCTCTGTGACTACCCAAGTATGAAGACATTGGCAGTGATGGCGGGACCACAGCATGTGAATGAACCTGACGACCCCCCCCCCCCCCCGGTGAATAACGTGAGTGAGCGCAAGCGACCTGCTGCGCAACGACAGCCTGTTGAAACAGAATACTCAGGACCTGTGTACCCACAGACCGTGGTGGGTAGTCCCGTAGGTGAAAATGAAATGAAATGCATTGTACGACGTGACGTGACAGGCGAGAAAATTGTGGTCAACAATCATTTGAAAAACGAACCTCAGTCCGAATGGATCTGTAGACGTGACAGACCTCGAGATGTGAGCCCTAGCCAACTGAACCAGGAATGCAAAGAACCTATGAAAAGTAAGTGGAGACATGGAAATTAACGAAGATGAACTGGCTACCAGTGTAAGCTGAACCTGCATGACACCGACGTGATGACAGGAAATGCTGTGACAGGAACAAGCTGTTGTGACAGAAAAACTAATGACAGAGCTGCAATAGCAGAACACGCTACTGACAGAAACACGCTGCGACAGAAACACGCTGTGACAAAAACACGCTGCGTCAGAAACACGCTGCGACAGAAACACGCTGCTGACAGAACCCCTATAACAGAAAACCTGATGCCATGACAGCACACGGTGCTGACAGAAACACGTTGCTGACAGAAACATGCTGTGACAGAAACTCGCTATGACAGTACACGCTATGACAGGAAACATGATGCTGACAGAACTGCTATGACAGAACACGCTGCTGACAGAACACGCTGTGACAGAACATGCTGCGCCAGAAACATGCTGCAACAGAAACACGCTGCGACAGAAACACGCTGCAACAGAAACACGCTGCTGACAGAACCGCTATGACATTATACGCTATGACAGGAAACATGCTGCTGACAGAACCGCTATGACAGAACGCGCTATGACAGGAAACATGATGCTGACAGAACCGCTATGACAGAACATGTTGTTGACAGAACCGCTATGACAGAAATATACTACTAACCACCGCCATGACATGAACAATGTGAGGCAAGAATCATGTGATGACCCCCCCCCAACCGCCCTCCCTGCTGGACTACACTCCCCTCCCCATGAACTGTGACCCCCAAGCAAGCCTGACATAACGCTTGTCCCCCTGGCTCATGGAGCCATGCCAGGGCACATCAAGCAACATGTGAGACTTGCAAACAGTGTTTGAAGTTGTTTCCCCAGTCTCCTGCAAGACCGCCATAGTGAAAGACAGCATGCCATAGGGAAAGGGAGGGTTGACAAGTGGCCCCCTGTCTGGCGAGCCTGGGAGGAGGAGTGGGTGGCCCTACAGCTGATGCTGGCGAAAGCATGGGAGGAGAAAGTGGATGGATGGTTGAATGGATGGGTTGCCCCCCCCATGATACCTGGCATACGCACCTGAGCAGCAGCCTCCCCCAAGCTGTGGACGGCGGGCCACCCCTCTCAGCTGTCTGCATGGATACAGCAGTATGTGGATGGACAGATGAGTGGCGGTCGGCCCTCCCTGCAAGCAGCAGGGATCAGCCAATGTGTACCTGTCTGTCAGTGGAGACTAAGCAAACTGGGGTGTGGGCGAGCGGGAGAAACAGGTGGGCGGCCTCCATGGAGCCCTGCACCATGAGGACGTCACCGTGAGTGCCCGTAGGAGTGGAAGGGAGGACGAACCGCCCCCCTCTCACAGTGTATGCCCAGAGGATCGGGAGGGTGGACGGAGGGCCCCCCCACTCGTGATGCGGCATGACGGCTAGCATGCCCCCCCTGATGGCACGAATTTGACCTCCATTATCAGATGCTACAGAGATCATTGGTAATGTGAGCCAGGAGAAGCAGGTGGGCAGCCTCCATGAAGCCAGATAGAGCCATGTATAATGAGGATGGCCAGACGGCCCCCCTCCCGTGGCTTGAGAAGCGGGCGGCCCCTTCGATGCTGGCAAGTGCCTGGCTGAATGGGTGGACAGTCCCCCCCGATGGTGCCTGGCGTGAGCCCCCGGAGAGAAACCGCCACAACTACTGTAGCTGACCCGGACTGTGGAAAGCCGCCAACATCGGGAGAAGTTTGAAGGAGCCCTGGAGGAGTAGGAGGGTGGGTGGACATGCGCCCCCCCACCCCGCGAGCTTAGGGAGAAGCTGGGGGGGGTGAGCGGCACTCAGCTGACATAGGAGGAGGATGGGCACCCAGAAACCCCACCCGACACAGGAGATGAGAGAGGAGGAGGGATAAATGGCCCTCAGACTCCTCCTACAAATCCAGGCTACCCTGCAGCCAGCCTTCACACGTATATAGTTGGACATTTTGAATGTGTTTTCTTTTTTTAATGTATGTAATAAATATTTTTTTATGGTTAGTGAAGTAAATAGTGAGTCCATACACTCCAGGTAGGTATTGTTTTTAACCATGTGTAGTATTTATGTTTATTTTTTCTTATTTTACCCAAATAGTAAGTTGTCATTATGTGGTTTTTAATTGTTGGTAAACAATGGAGTTCACAATAATTTGAGACTTTGAATTGTATATTTATTGGTAGTTGTATATTTTCTTCTGATTAGTACCTTCAAGTGTTGATTTAAAGAGTGAAATAGCTCCTCAGTTCTATTAAAGCCCCACCACACCAGAAGATTATTACAGCAGGGGTAATAGAACTGTACTACAGCATTTATGAATGAAACAGGATTTATGAATGGAGGACAGATTGATGATTGAAAAGTCCAACCCCCTCCTCCTGTATTAACGGCTGCTATGAATGAAGGAGCTGGGTGGAAAGGGCAAGCATATTTGGGCACTCTTGATGAGAACCTGCCTTTGACAGCTCCTCAGCTTTATTGAACCCCACCATACTATAAAGGTATGGCAGAGGGGGTAAGGGGGGCATCAGAAGACAAAAGATTTCTGCTGAATTAGAAGACAGATTCACGAGAAAAACATCACACTGAGGGTCATATACCCTGTTCTTATTTTTTTTTTTGCAATACAGGAAAAAGCTCTCACTTTCTCTGTCTCTCTGTCTCTATGTATCTCTGTCTCTCTCTCCTGGAAAGTCTGTTTTTCCCACATTGCAAATGGTCAGAAATGTTTCCACATTAAAAATGCCTATAGATGTGTTTGCATCAAACTTCCGTCCTGAATAAAAAAATTTGCTTCCAGAAAAATGCCACTAAACTGAACTGTACATGTACAGATAAGATAACATAGAGGAGAGTTTAGAGGCTGCTGAAAAAAACTCCCAACTGCTCCTAAACCTCTATTTATCAGCAGCAGTGTGCGTGAGACTCCAAATATCTCTTTTGCGTGAAGCCCTTGCCAATTTACAATCTACTTTTCATTTGGCTACTGCCACTGGGATTCTGACAGCTCTGAAACAGAACATGTTCACAACTAAGTGCTTTTAAGTCGATTCAACCTAATGGAGATTGGGGACATGGAGCGACATTATTTCTCTGATATTTTGCCACCCCCCCCAAAGGAAAATGTCTCTGCAGTGTCCCCAAGGAGGAGACAGGTGAGCCTGGGAAAGAAGAACAGGGATCAGGAAAAGGTGTGGGCTGTGCATAATCCAGGCAGGTGACAAAAAACAAAAAATGAGTACAATGTAGATGTATAAACACATCGATAGACATGAGGTTACAATTTTAGTAAGAATGGGAGCTTCACACAGATCCAGAAGGAAAAGAGGTTACAGTGATTAAACAGGATTGAAAACCTTTTCAGATTGCTAGCTATATAAGTTGGTAGGACACAATGATGTGGGTCTCACAATGCCATAAGGCATTGTGAAATCATTGAATTGTGCGTGCACGTTCTCTGACGTATATACTGACTTTTAAAGACACTATAAAGCATAGAATATGCAATATTTATAGGTAGCACATGAAAGGTCTGTTTCGTCAAGCCTGCTGGCATAGTTTTGTAAGGGAAAGATTTCATGCAGATTACAACTTTCTCTATAGATATCACAGATGCCTAGCCAGAGCTGTGTATAGATGAATTAGTAACTCTATATCAGTTGCCAGCTTTGTGTCTCTCCTGGGCTTCAGCCAGGGACAATGGCAAAATTCCCTCATCAGTGAAGCCAGTATGGGATCTACTCTTCCCCATTTGGCCTGGTATAGTTTTGTATAATGCCATTTGGAATGAATATTCCACTTACAGTCCAAAGAATCCATAAGTTGATTAGTGTATCAGAGTAGCAGGGGTATTAACATGTCTTCTTCCATGACACTTTGTCTGTAATTGGGATTGGAGAAAAATTTGACATGTGGTCACATTATTTTTCTATGTAATAAGACTAAATATGAATATAATCAATGATTATTAGTGATAAATATCACTTATAAGCTGGGTTTCAGGGAAATATAAAAAAGACTAAAACATTGTTAATTATGTTAAAATGGAAACATGAAAACAATTTTGATTGGTCATTGCATTGGTAACAATTATCCATTATTATCAGGTCTACTTCAGTACTTTTGTTCATGGTCAAGCAGTAAAGAGAACTACTGTATGTTTATAACAAAAATAATTGTGTGGAAAAATTGTGACTCTAGCACACATCTGGCAGAGACTAACAGAGGTCAACTGTATTAAATATAAAAATATTAATGTGTCCCTAAGAGTGAGACTAATTGAAAATTCTCTAGTTGGTCACATTCTTCACAAGGCAGTTCTAAGGATGATGCGATGACTACCTTTAGTAGTCCTACACTTTAGCAAACAGGTTGCAAGAGAATAATAATACATATGATGAGAAAACATTCTGGTGGGCATACAGGTTGATTTACTAAAATGGGTGCAAAATCCGGTGTAGCTGTGCAAAGCCAATCAGCTTCTAACTTCATAATTTTTTAATCCCTTTGTACCTAAGGGTAAAAAAAAATATTAAAATGACACTAAAGGTTCACTTTTTTCTTTTTAAATAACAAACATGTCATACTTACCTCCACTGTGCAGTTCGTTTTGCACAGAGTGTCCCCAATTGTCCTCTTCTGGGGTCCCACGGCGGCTCTCGTGGCTCCTCCCCGCAAGAGCTAACCCCCTCTGGCAAACTCTCTCCCGAGGGGGTTACCTTGCGGGCGCACTCCCGTGTCATACAAACGGCCCCCATCCACACCGGTTGTATGACTTAGCCCCGCTATCCAGCGGCCACGTCATAAAATTTAATTGACAGCAGCGGGAGCCAATGGCTGCGCTGCTATCAATCTATCCAATGAAGCGCCGATCAGCCATGGGGAGAATGACGCGGGATCGCGCCCTCGGAACTTCGAAGCTCAGGTAAGTAAACCGAGGGCTCGGGTGGGCCGGATACTGCAAGGTGTTTTTTCACCTTAAAGGGGTTGTAAAGGAAAACATTTTTTTCCAAAATAGCTTCCTTTACCTTAGTGCAGTCCTCCTTCACTTACCTCATCCTTCCATTTTGCTTTTAAATGTCCTTATTTCTTCTGAGAAATCCTCACTTCCTGTTCTTTTGTCTGTAACTCCACACAGTAATACAAGGCTTTCTCCCTGGTGCGGAGAAAGCCTCTTGAGGGGGGAGGGGGCGAGCAGGAGAGTCAGGACGCTCTCTAATTTGCAGATAGAGAAAGGAGCTGTGTGTTAGTGGGCATCCTGACTCTCCTGCTCGCCCCCTCCCCCCTCAAGAGGCTTTCTTCACACCAGGGAGAAAGTGTCGCATTACGGAAATAAGGACATTTAAAAGCAAAATGGAAGGATGAGGTAAGTGAAGGAGGACTGCACTAAGATAAAGGAAGCTATTTAGGGGAAAAAAATACCTTTACAACCCCTTTAAGGGGGTGGGTAAAAATGCAGCTCAACATCCTATTTTTAACCACCCCCAACCACCGTGTAAACAAGCCCTTGTAGTAACCCTGGTAATTAAAATAAGAGTAATTACACAAAAGAGCAGACTCTATCATCTCTGGGAATTTTGAAATGTCAATTAACAGAAACACAATCTATTATGCACCATACTGTCTGTCTTGTCTGAGAGGCAAGCCAATATAATTGCAGTTTTCCGATTCATCCTGGATTTACAAGTTGTCCTTTAATCTTCGTATATATTTCACACCATGAAAATGAATTAAGGAGAAGCACAAACTTAATTAAAGAAGTACAAATAGTATTTGGAATAATTTCTCTTTGTAGGTTGTATAAGAAGCATTATTTAACCTTACTAAAAATACATTCTTGTAAAAATGATTATTATGTTATTAAACAAAACCATTATACAGTATAGACTGCTCCCAATCCCCCAACACATTAAATAATACACACCTAAAATATACCGTAAATGAATGTGGAACAGCTAATATTACACAGCTGGAATGCAAGTAATTCTATAAATTCTATAATTCCATAAAAGCAGACTTGTGATTTACATACCATTACTGCACATAGAGTACTGTGCCTTCTCGGATCACCCCCATGTTAATGCGGTAGAGGTAATGATGCAGTGTGTGAAATGTATGCCTATCCAAAATATGTATTGAAAAATGCAAACTGCACCTGGAATATGCAAACTGCAACCTGCATAGGTGTGAATCAGGTCTTAGTTTATTCTTTAAAAATCATTCATATAGTGTGTACAGCTGTCTTTCCGACAGAAGCTGGTCTAAAGCCTCGTACACACGATAGGATTTCCATCGAACAAATCCGTGGAATTTTGTGCGAAGGGCGTTGTCCGTGAACAGCAAAACATGTTGGCCAACATACACAAAACTACGTGTTTTTCCGCTCTTTAGCGTCACCCTTTGGGAAACTTCTGCTAATGTTGTCTTATGGTTAGCATTGGTTCGAAGTATCCGTGTTTGTACTTTGGATTTTTTTTCCGACGGACGGATAAACATGCTATCCCACATTTGTTGTCGGAAAAACCGACAACAATTGTCTGACGGAGCATACAAACGGTTGGATTATCCGACAACATCCTGCCATCACACAATTCCTGTCGGAAAGTCCGATCATGTGTACAGGCCTTTATGATTGGCCTTTGTCAAAGCTGGGAAACCAGCATCAGGTCGGTGCTCACCGCCATTGGCTCGGCAGTCACTAAGAACCCTGTCAGAACACCAAGGCACAGCAGAGTAGATTGCCGCACTAACACCGCATGTGTAGGTACGGGGATTTGTCAGTTTTTCGGTTGCTCAGCCCACCGGGGTGAACAAAAAAAAACAGATCAGTTATCATACTGGGTAGATTTTGAAGTATCAACAAAACAATTAAAAGTGAATGGAAATAAAGTAATGTGTTTCTGAGGAAGAAGAGGCGGCATGCTCTCTTTCACATTTTTATCACTTCTCCCTTTAAGTAAAAAATGTTTCTAAGGTTGTGAAGAAATGGTAAATGTATATGTTAGCTTAAAGTGGTTGTAAATGTTTGTTTTTTAAATTTTTTTAAATAACAAACATGTCATACTTACCTCCACTGTGCAGTTTGTTTTGCACAGAGTGGCCCCGAACATCCTCTTCTGGGGTCCCACGGCGGCTCTCGCGGCTCCTCCCCACAATAGCTAACCCCCTCTGGGAAGCTCTATCCCGAGGGGGCTGCCTTATGGGCGCGTCCCCGTGTCATACAGTCAGCAACTATAGCCGCTGAGTGTATGACTTGGCCCCCGCCCCAGTGACCACATCATTGGATTTGATTGAAGCAGCTGGAGCCAATGGCTGCACTGCTATCAATCTATTCAATCAAGAGACTCTGTGGAGAAGAGGACGCCGGGGACGCACAGAGCAGGTGAACGGGATCACGTAAGTAAAACGGGGGGGCCTGTGACAGCCTTTAACCACTTCCCATCCCGCGTAATGTCAAATAACGTGCACAAGGTGGCTCTGCCATCCTGGGTGGATGTCATATGACGTCCTTGGGCTTCCCAGCCGCTAGGGGGCACGCGCCCCCGCCATGTCACGCGGGTGCCGATGCACGTGCCTGGCAGCCGCAATGTACGCCGGGTGCCCGAGATTGGCAGTTACAGAGCCAGGGATGTGGATCTCTGTGTGTAAACACAGAAATCAACATCCTGTCAGGGAGAGGAGACCGATGGTGTGTCCCTTGTACATAGGGACACCGATCGGTCACCTCCCCCAGTCAGTCCCATTCCCCCACAGTTAGAATCACTCCCTAGGGAACAAATTGAACCCCTTGATTGCCCCCTTAGTGTTAACCTCTTCCCTGCCAGTTACATTTATACAGAATTCAGTGCATATTTATAGAACTGTTCGCTGTATAAATGTAAATGGTCCCAAAATAGTGTCAAAAGTGTCCGAACTGTCCGCTGAAATATCGCAGTCCTGACAAAAATTGCAGATAACCACCATTACTAGTAAAAAATCTAATAATAAAAAAAAATGTCATAAATCTATCCCCTATTTTGTAGGCACTATAACTTTTGTGCAAACCAATCACTATATGCTAGGGATGAGCTTTGTTTTTGATTCGAACGTATGTTCGACTCGAACATTGTCTGTTCGTACATTCAACGAATTTTGAACAAAACGGGATTTAGAACACGCCCCACACTATATAAGGCCACCTGCAAGGCGGCAGCGTGTAGTGTGTTGCGGCGTTGTTAAAGAGAAGAAGTCAGTCAGTCAGTTAGAGAGAGAGAGATAGAGAGAGACACCGTGTCTTTTCTACCAGATAGATAGATAGATAGAGCAGGCAGGCTAGTCAGTTTAGTTAAATTTACAGTGTGTAGAGGATATATATACATCCTAGCGTTGTACATATATTTATACACTGTATAGCTTAGCTAGATCAGCTATTCCTATTTGTTAGGCAGTAGATTGTGCTAGCTGCAGTGCTCTAACGTGTTGTATTGCCTGCATGCTGTTTAGTTTACACCTAAACATAGTACTCAGTGTTAGTGGATGTGTGCTATTTAATTGCACATAAACGCAGTTGCTGTTACTGCACGTGTGCTATTTAATTGCACATAAACGCATTAGCTGTTACTGCACGTGTGCTATTTAATTGCACATAAACGCAGTTGCTGTTAGTGCATGTGTGCTATTTAATTGCACATACACGCAGTTGCTGTTACTGCACGTGTGCTATTTAATTGCACATAAACGCATTAGCTGTTACTGCATGTTTGCTATTTATTTGCACATAAACGCAGTTGCTGTTACTGCACGTGGGCTATTTAATTGCACATAAACGCAGTCGCTCTTACTGCACGTGTGCTGTTTTTTTCCCCATAAACGCAGTTGCTCTTACTGCACGTGTGCTATTTTTTTGCCCATAAACCCAGTCGCTCTTACTGCACGTTTGCTGTTTTTTTGCCCATAAACGCAGTCGCTCTTACTGCACGTGTGCTGTTTTTTTGCCCATAAACGCATTAGCTGTTACTGCATGTGGGCTATTTAATTGCACATAAACGCAGTAGCTGTTACTACATGTGGGCTATTTAATTGCACATAAACGCAGTTGCTGTTACTGCACATGGGCTATTTAATTGCACATCAACGCATTTGCTTTTACTGCACGTGTGCTGTTTTTTTGCCAATAAACGCAGTTGCTCTTACTGCACGTTTGCTGTTTTTTTGCCCATAAGCGCAGTTGCTCTTACTGCACGTTTGCTGTTTTTTTGCCCATAAACAAATTTGCTCTTACTGCACGTGTGCTGTTTTTTTTGCCCATAAACGCAGTCGCTCTTACTGCACGTTTGCTGTTTTTTTGCCCATAAACGCAGTCGCTCTTACTGCACGTGTGCTGTTTTTTTGCCCATAAACGCAGTCACTCTTACTGTACGTTTGCTGTTTTTTTGCCCATAAACGCAGTCGCTCTTACTGCACGTGTGCTGTTTTTTTGCCCATAAACGCAGTCGCTCTTACTGAACGCGTGCTATTTAATTGCACATAAACGCAGTTGCTGTTACTGCATGTGGGCTATTTAATTGCACATAAACGCAGTTGCTGTTACTGCACGTGGGCTATTTAATTGCACATAAACGCATTAGCTGTTACTGCATGTGTGCTATTTATTTGCACATAAACGCAGTTGCTATTAGTGCATGTGTGTTATTTAATTGCACATAAACGCAGTTGCTCTTACTGCACGTGTGCTGTTTTTTTTTCCCCAGGGAGGTCAGGGTCGGCACTGGGTCTTGTAATGACCTGGGGGGAGTCGTGGCGGGGAAACTCATGCTATTTTTTTCAATGATTTTTATCCATATTGCAGGGACCAAGCATTACATTAAAGCCGCAAGCAGTACTAAATTACTTTTTTCTGAGAGTAATCTCATGTTGTGCAGGGACATTTCTAAACACGTGCCACTAGTATAGACATCCAGCAGGTACGATATTTAAAGGAATTTTTTCACTTTAAGCATCATTAAAATCGCTGCTCCAGAAAAAACTACAGTTTTTAAACTTTTTTTTTCCATTGATACATGTTCCCTGGGGCAAGACCCGTGTTCTCAAAGATGTTTTCCAACAATAACTTGAATATTGGTCTTTAAAATTAGCACTTTTGAATTCAAACGTTTGAGTCCCATAGACTTCAATGGGGTTCTAATTGTTCGCGCGAACGATCGGTCCGTTCGAAAGTTCTGGTGCGAACATCCCTACTCTTATTGTGATTTTTTTTCCAAAAATGTGTAGAAGAATACTCATCAGCCTAAACTGAGAAAAAAATGTTTTTTTTTTTTTTTTTTAAATTGCATATTTACTATAGCAACAATTAAAAAACATTGGGCTGGATTCAGGTACATTTGTGCTTTTTTGGGGAGGCGCAGGGTAACGTTTTTGCACTGCGCCCCCGCAAATTTACTGCGCTACCCGCGATTCATGGAGCAGTAGCTCCGTAAATTGCGTGTGCGCTCTTTAAAATTGCCCGGCGTAAGCGTGCGCAATTTAAATGATCCCGTAGGGGGCGGGAATCATTTAAATTAGGCGCGTTCCCGCGGCGATCGTAGAGCGCATGCTCCGTCGGGAAACTTTCCCGACGTGCATTGCGGCAAATGACGTCGCAAGGACGTCATTTGCTTCAAAGTGAACGTGAATGGCGTCCAGCGCCATTCACGAATCACTTACGCAAACTACGTAAAATTCAAATTTTGCGACGCGGGAACGACGGGTATACGTAACATTGGCTGCCCCTGCTAATAGCAGACGTAAACTGCGTACGCAGGGCTCGTGCAACGTTGTGAATCGGCATTAGTATGCAATTTGCATACTATACGCTGAGCACAACGGGAACGCCACCTAGCGGCCATCGCAAGAATGCAGCCTAAGATATGCGGGCATAAGAGCCTTATGCCGCGCATATCTTAGGCTGCAGTCGGCGTAACGAGGTTCCTGAATCAGGAGCATTCATTACGCCGGGGCAAGTAAGCAATTGCGCTGTGTAACTATGGTTACACAGGCGCAATTGCTTCTTGAATCTAGGCCACTGTGTTTTTTTTTCACAATTGTCATTTTTTTTGTTTATAGTGCAAAAAATAAAAACCGCAGAGATGATCAAATACCACCTAAAGAAATCTCTATTTGGGGGGGGGGATACATCAATTTTGTTTGGGAGCCACGTCGCACGATCTTGCAATTGTCATTCAAAGCGTCACAGTGCTGAAAGCTGAAAATTGGCCTGGGGGCAGGAAGGGGTGAAAATGCCCGGTATTGAAGTGGTTAAATAAAAAATAAATGTGTGTATTTTCTAGTGTGGAGTGATTTTTGCTGAACATTGGATCAATCAAATACAAATTTGAAAACCTAAACAGCTGCTAAGAGCTGCTACCAGATGTTCTTTTACATGTGTTGAACAGATATGACTACAAAATCTGTTATGGTTAGTAACACAGCATGCATTTTACTTAAGAAAATTGTGTTTCTAATAAAAAGCATTTAAAAGAAGTATGCATTAAATATGTGCATTTTTCACTGGGTTCTACTCCTTTAAATCTCTAGCAAGACTTTTTTTTTGTTTCCAGTGTCAATTTTGTCTTATAGGAAAGTTCTAAATCCCTCGGCTTATACACAAGTCTTTCTGCCTCAATGTGCCCATCTGCAGCCATGAGTCATGTACCTGATCTCCCGACGCTGTGACATGCAGTCTTAACTGCAGTTGGCGGCCGTCCAGCGTAACAAAGCCACGCCTCCTCCTCGTCCGTGATAGGCGGAACACTGAACATTGACTCAATCCTGGGAAACTGAATCAGTGTTCTGTCTATCACGGACGAGGAGGAGGCAGGGCTTTGTTACACTGGACAGCCGCCGACTGTAGTTAAGACTGCACTACACAGCGGGAGATCAGGTATGTACATGAGGCACACTGAGGCACACAGATGGGCACAGTGAGGCACACAGATGGGCACAGTGAGGCACACAGATGGGCACAGTGAGGCTACACAGTTCTGCCTGTTTGCTGGTCATCCCTGTCCACATCTTCCTGAATTTCCTGAATGCTTTGCAGATTTTCCTCTGCTATTTACTTTAAGTTTCTGTGGACTATATATCCCATAGTACCTTACTGCTTGCAAACAATGGATCCTGTACTGACCCTGCCTGCTGAAATTCCTCCTCTCAGCCCCTCTGTAGTTCAGAAGGCAGGCTCTGTGGAATGTGTGACACAGCAGTGCCTACTCATAGGGCATAGTGAATACATGTCACAAAATGCATACTAGCTCATTATGCCTTTGTCGTACAGGTTTTTTTTTTTCGGATTTACAACCACTTTAAGAGTAGGGATGAGCCGAACACCCCCCCCGTTCGGTTCGCACCAGAACCTTCGAACAGACCGAACGTTCGTGCTAACATTTAGAACCCCATTGACGTCTATGGGACACGAACGTTCGAATTCAAAAGTGCTCATTTTAAAGCCTAATATGCAAGATATTGTCGTAAAACGTCTTTGAGAACCCGGGTCGTGCCCCAGGGAAAATGTATCAATGGAATAAAAGTTTTAAAAACAGTCGTTTTTTCAGGAGCAGTGATTTTAATGATGCTTAAATAAAAAAAAAAAAGAATACATGTTCCTTCGGGCAAGACCCGGGTTCTCAAAGACGTTTTCACAGGCATACTATAGACACCCAGCAGGTACAATATTTAAAGGAATTATTCATTTTTTTTATTTTTTATTATTTAAGCATCATTAAAATCACTGCTCCTGCATCAGGAGCAGTGATTTTAATGATGTTTAAATTAAAAAAAATATAGCTGGGTGTCTATAGTATGCCTGTGATAACGTCTTTAAATAGCACACCTAGTATCACCTGCCTGCAAGTAAATTAGGAAGAACTGATCTAGCTAAACTATACAGTGTATAAATATATGTACAACACCTGGGATGTATATATATCCTCTACACACTGTAACAATAACTGACTTGCCTGCCTGCCTGCTCTATATACCTGCAAAAAATGACACTCTCTCTGTCTCTCTCTGTTCTCTGTTAACTGCCGCAACACACTACACAAGGCCGCCCTGCAGGCGGCCTTTTATAGTGTGGGGTGTGTACTAAACCCCCTGAGCCATAATTGGCCAAAGCCACCCTGGCTTTGGCCAATTATGGCTCTCCGTTTTTTGCGCGCTGTGATTGACCAAGCATGCGGGTCATAGTGCATGCTTGGCCAATCATCAGCCAGCGATGCCGCCGTGAATTATGGTCTGTGAAACGTAACTCGAATTTGGCGCGAACGACCTGTTTTGTTCGTATTTCGACGAACAATCGAACATACGATGTTCGAGTCGAACATGAGTTCGACTCGAATACGAAGCTCATCCCTATTTAAGAGTAGGAGTAGGCTAGAAATAAAGTTTAAAGTGGAAACCAACATATGATTTTACATTTTGGCCATAGGTATGCTTAAACTTTCCAAAACTTTAAAACTCATGTTAAAAAAGGTCATATTACCCTTTAAAATATATTGAGTTAGTTTATCCACTGCACAGAAGTTGACTTTCAGTGTCCTGTTTTAGAATTGATTTAGGAATCCTGTAAAGTAACTACACAAAAGCATTACAAAAGATCTGAACAAATATCTATGTTTATATCTACTTGTCAGCTAAAAAGTAATGTGTTTGTAATTTGCTTGGTACAACAAGAATGTAAATTTAGGTATACTGCCAGGTTGTCAGTTTTCAAAAGAAGTTATCTATTGAAATAGACGCAATGTTAAGCTCAAGGGTAAACTTAGTGCTTGGGGACAACAAAATAATGTACGTTTCAATACAAGTGAACAAACATCCTTGTGGAGGTATTAATATTTAGTTATAAAAAAAAAACACACACAGGGAAATCAGGTTTGAGATTTTATCTGTCATCATAACAGATTAAGGAAATGGCATATATTTGTTATAATGTTTATATGATTTTTTATCCCATAAATTCTCAAAATGCTACTGCAAAACTCCTGATCTAAAACAAATGATTAAAGTGGTTCTGAAGGTTCAAGGTTTTTTAAAACCTAAGGTAAAAAACCTGTGTGCGGCCAACCCCCAGCCCCCCTAATACTTGTCTGAGCCCCACCTCGATCCAGCGATGTGCACGAGTGCCTCAGCTCCATTAGGGCTCTGCCTTCTCATTAGCAATTACAGACACTGACCCAATAAGGAGAGAGTGGGGGTGAAGCCGAGCTGTGGCTCTGTGTGTGAATGGGCAGGCAGAGCCAAAGCTTAGAAGCAAGCCTACTTGCATGCCCCTCTTGCAAGCTGCTTGGTCTAGGGGCAATTAGTTAGAGGGAGGGGCCAGGAGCACCAGAGAGGGAGCCAAGAAGAGGAGGATCGGGGCTGCCCTGTGTACTGCACTGCACGGAACAGGAAAGTATAACACGCTTGTTATTTAAAAGAAAAATAAACTTTATTATCACTTTAAGGCAAAACACACAAAACAAATAAATCCTTGCCCAATCCACAAAACATTAGCTCCAGTTTGACCACATTTAGGCTTATATTGGCTTATATTTGACAATTTCTGCCCCTTCTTCCCTAGAAAATTTGATAGTTTTGTAAAACGTGGGGTTGTAGGGAGGCACACTTCTAGATAAATCCTTGTGTAGATAAGCAAACATAAAGCAAACCTGTGGCCAAAATAGCCTGATCAAAGTACTCTGTTATGCAAATATTGAACATATCTCTTCACTCCCTCTTGTTGCTTACATTTGGTCTGAGACTGCCCATCATAGCAATAGACCATGAGTAAAGAACAGAATGGGCTCAAAAACTGTCACTACAAGTAGCAGCTGTTGGACTTATTGCCTACGCACACCATATAGGTCAGCCACTCACATTGTAATCACGTTGTAATTTCAATTAGAAGAAAGTGCCCATTTTGGAATTCCTAAGCCAACAAACACAAAGCAACTCTTACATAAAGACTGCACAAATATTAAATACAAAAAAGGAAAAACATGTTTATTGTAACACAAAACAATATAATAAAAAAACACAACCCATAAAATCAGTTAAAAACAGTTCCCATGCTTTCATGCATTGGACAGAAAAAGTCTGTCCAATGCATGAAAGCACTACAAAGTCATACCACCGTCCAGTTATGCAAACGCCATAACTGGACCTCTTCATAATCATAACAGTAATGCCTCGTACACACGATCAGTTTTCCCGACGGGAAAACTGTGAGGAGAGCTTTTGGCTGGGAATCCTGGCCGTGTGTGTGCTCCTCGCAGTTTTTCAGATGGGAAAACTGCCCAAAAACCACCGGACAAAAAAAGAGAACCAGTTCTCTTTTTTCCCGCCGGGAAAACCAGCAGACTTTTGCCCACCGTTTTTTGTCAGTTTTCCTATGGCTGGCATTACCGGCCAAAGCTCCATCGCAGTTTTCCTGTCAGGAAAACCGGCCATGTGTAGGGGAAAGACTAAACCGAGCAAGTTCTTGGCTTTCACCTCAGGGTTTCCGACGGGAACTTTTCGGAAATCCCGTACATGTGTACAAGGCAAATAGGCTCTGTTCTTACCTAAGCACAATTTTGCTGCGATTTTTGCCGCAATTATGTACAGGTCAAAGCGTCACCAATGTAAAAAGCATAAAAAGCCTGTAATCTGCTAAAAAAATAGGCTCCTGTTCTTTTTTGAGCTTCAGACGTTTTGCTTCAGTTGACAAAACACTCAGATGTGAACAGGGGCAATTGAAATGAATGGGATTTGTTTTGTTGGCGTTTTTAGAGCTGAGGCATAAAGCAGGAAAATGCCTATGTGTGAACAGAGCCTTATGCCCCGTACACACCATCACTTTATGTGATGAAAAAAAATGACGTTTTTAAAAACGTCACTTTAATTGACCGTGTGTGGGGGAAAACGTTGTTTTATGTCTTCTAAAAAACGACCAAAAAAAATTAAAGCATGCTTCAATTTTATGTGTCGTTTTTCAAAACGTCAACTTTTACTTCACAGAAATTGACCGTGTGTAGCAAAAACGTCGTTTAAAACGACGTTTTTTCACCCGCGCATGCCCAGAAGCTACTTATGAAGCAAGCTTCAATGGAAAAACGTGGTGAACGTAACCTCGCTTTGCTAGAACATTGTGAGAAAAACGATGGTGTGTATGCAACTTCGTCTTTGAAAATTGAAGTTTCAATTCACAGAAAATGTAGTTTTTTTTCATCACATAAAGTGATGGTGTGTACGCGGCATTAGGGTTAATGCACACTAGGGGCAGAGAACTTGCCAGAACCTTTGGCAGAAAAATGGTAACAGTGGCTCATATTTCATAAAAGTTTATGAGAGTTCATGGACATTTGCTTTTACAAGCATTTTTTTTATTTTCAAAAATATTCCCCTCTGCTTATTTTTCAATTTACATTTGAAAATGCAAACACTTCTAAACGCTTAACACTTCTGCCCGAAAGCTCCTCTCAAAAACATAATTCTGACATTTTTTTTCCTGCCTCTCAACTTTCTCATGGCAATATGTCTGTAAACTCCCTAATGTGCATGGACACATAAGCTAAAATAGAGCTGCTTTTACAGACTGAAGAATAAAATGCAAAACACCTGTGTAAGCAGAATTTTTATGCCCAGTGTGCATGGGACTTAATAAACAGTAACTAATATAAGTTAAGTCAGGGCTGGTACAAGGATTTTTTGACATCCTAGGCGAAACCTCATTTTACCACCCCATTGGCTCCGCCCCTAACCCCACCGCTGTTTCCCTGGCCATGTATACGGTAGAGATGGCGGGGGGGGGTGGAAGTTTTTTTGGCGGATGGGGAAGTTCCATGCGGATGGCGCCACCCTTTGGGCTGCTTTTGATGATTTTGTGTTAGTAAAAGACGATTCGTGCTTTTCACTCTGTTACAGCGTGATGAATGTGCTATCTCCATTACGAACGCTAGTTTTACCAGAATGAGCGCTCCTGTCTCATAACTTGCTTCTGAGCATGCGCGGGTTTTTTAACGTCGTTAAAGCCCACACACGACCATTTTTTACAACCCGAAAAACGACAATGTTTAAAACGTTGTAAAAAAATAGAGCATGTTCGGAAAAAAAATTTGCCCGTTTTTCAGAACCCGAAAAATGCTCTGAAGCCCACACACGAACGTTTTAAATTACATTTTTAAAAAACTTCGTTTTTTACAACCCGAAAAATTATCGTGTGTACGTGGCATTACAGTCACACTGTATTTGATTGATTTATTTAGCGCTGCACTATTTGTTTTTACTATTGATATACTTTGTTTGTTGGAGTGCTGGCAGCTTTTTCATTATTATTCTTCGCATGTGGGTTTAGCGCAGTTTTTTTCCTTTATTTTCACATCCCTATCTGAATGGACACAGGGAGCTGCAGCTCGGCTCAGGTGCCCCCATAGCAAGCTGCTATTTCAGTTTTAGTTTGGTAATGTGATCATTTAGTTTTCAGTGTTAATGTCGAATATATGGATGTATATGGATATTTTTTTTGGACGTTAGTATGGGTGTTTTTTTTTTTAATATTGCACTTTTAAGCACTCCTGACCCACTCAGGACACCTTTTTAAGCATTCCTAACCCACTCAGGACACAATTAGATGTTGTGGCTGCATTAGTTTGATTTATTTCTGGATTTTTTTTCTTTATTTTCACTTAAAGATCTTGCCAATAACATACTTGCTGTCCTAGGGTCACAGTGCTCACTCACTGTACTGTATCTTTGGAGAAGCAGCATTGTCATCCTAGGGCAGTGATGACGAACCTTGGCACCCCTGATGTTTTGGAACTACATTTCCCATTATTCTTAACTACACCGCAGAGTGCATGAGCATCATGGGAAATTAGTAGTTCCAATCTGGGGTGCCAAGGTTCGCCATCACTGCCCTAGGCTGTTCTCCTGACTCATCCCCCCTCTTATCTCTCAATTACATGGATGGGGGGTTGTAGCTTACAGAGTACTGTATATCTGGAAAGACTGACAACATTGTTTGATATTTCTCCAGTGCACAATAAGTTAAAAGTAGTATCAAGAGGTATTTTTCCATATTTGCAGAAAATATACTTAACCTGAAAAGAAAACAAATGCAGCTAAGCTATAATATATTACATTTGTGTTTTTGGGTTTAGACATACCATACTTTAAATTCACTTTTGAATTATGTTAAGACACTGAAAGACTTTTAACATCAGCAACACTTTAGTAGGATAGTAGATAAGAAGTTCATATGGGCATATGGTAATAACATCTATTTGGGTTTGTATCCTTGATTGGACATCTACAACCTGATGTTCAGTTTAGGATTTTCTGATACTTTGCTATTTTAGGGTACAAATGTATTATTATAGTTTGCATACTAATGAATCTGTTTTCTAGCAGTGTACATTTATAAACGGAGGACCTACTTTTCCAAGCACTATTTATACTGTAACTAGCAATAAAGAAAACAGCTTGGGCAGCTGTTCCGTGCACTAATCTCTGTGTACTGAGCTGTCATTAGACAGCTTGGTCCACAGAAACCACGTACAAGCAGATCCTGAGGCCTCGTACACACGACCGAGGAACTCGTCGGAAAAGACACACCGTTTTCCTCAACGAGTTCCTTGTTAGGCTTGTGGAGGAACTCGACAAGCTTGCTTTGCGTACACACTGTCAAGACAAAATCTCCTCGTTCTCAAACGCGGTGACGTACAATGGCAGGGGAAGTTCGATTCCACTGGCACAACCCTTGGGGCTGGTTTTGCTAATCTCATGTTACTGCGTGTTAAGTAAAAGTTTGGTAAGAGACGATTTGCACTTTTCAGTCTGTTACAGCGTGAAAAATGTGTTATCTCCATTACAAATGCTACTTTTACTCCCGTCTCATACTTTAATCTGAGCATGCGAGGGTTTCTTAGCATACACACGCTCGAGTTTCTCGTCGAAAACCAGCCCAACGAGGAACACGGCGAGGAAATTAAGACTCCCGTTGAGGAAAAAGAGAACTTGTTCTCTTTTTTCCTCGTCGAGTTCCTCGACAGTTTCCACGGTGAAAAACATACACACAACCGTTTTCCTCAGCAAAGCTCTCCCACCAAGTTTCTTGATGGATTCTGTCGAGTTTCTCGGTCGTGTGTACGAGGCCTGAGGGTTTGGTACTATGAGATTGGTATGATAGCCAGTCACAGCAGTCACATTCTACTGTTTACAATGGAGAACCCTCTGCTTTCTTTTACAACAGAGGAAGGAGAGAAATTACAGTAACACATGAATGGGAAATTAAAGTGGTTGTAAAGGCACAAGGTGTTTTTACCTTCAAGAATTCTGTGCCTGAAGGTAAAAAAACTTATTTGTGCAGCAGCCCCCCTAATACATAACCTGTGCCCCCTCTCGATCCAGAAATTCCCAGGAGAGACTTGCCCCTCCAGAGACTTGAACTCGTGATAGGCTTTTGGCAGCAGCGAGAGACATCCTAGCCCGTGAGCCAACCAAGAGACAGAGGGACGGGGCAGAGCCACGGCTCTGTGTGTGAATGGAAAGACAGAGCAGCGGCTCAGCTCAAGTGCCCCCAGCAAGCTACTTGCTGTGGGGGCACCCAACAGGAGGGAGAGGCTAGGAGCGCTGGCGTGGGACCCAAGAAGAGAAGGATTTGGGCTGCTCTGTGCATAACCAGGGCAGGTAAGTATAACATGTTTATTTATTTATTTTCATAACAAAATAAGACGTTAATATCACTTTAAGTAATGGATAAGCACAAGAAGCTGCTGATCCATTCATTCAGTTCTAATTACAGTGGGATTTGTTTTTAACCCTCCTATACATCAGATTATGTAAATCTGTTTTTAACCCTTCACATGCCATATTCTGCCCATCTACATATCTTCTTCTTCATCCTCCCACTGCATGTGACCTCTACATTAGGCCGATCACCTCCTCCTTCCTCTGTATACTCCTCCGTAAATAATATGCAACAGTAGGAAGGTATAATAGCAACTCGAGCATGAATTTACATTTTAGTGGCAGCTCTGTTTTGTATGGTAAAAGTAAACTAAGCGGCTATGGAAAAAAAACGTTAAAATCACAACCACCCGCATACATGTGTAAACAGCAAATTAGCAGCACACATTAGGTAATCGTGCATTCACTGAAGTGAGAGGATTAATTCAATGGCCATCATTAATGGTTAACTCAAATTATTATTATTTTTTTTAACTATATTTAGAAAAATGGTCTAGCAGTGAAAGGGTAAAGTATAGAAAAAATACTATGCATTTGCCTGTGACACACTATTTACATATGCAACACAATGGGGGTTATTTACTAAAGGCAAACTCACTTTGCACTACAAGTGCACTGAATGTGCACTTGGAAGTAAAGCCACTGTAGATCAGAGGGGGACATGCAAGGAAACATGCAGGGGACATGCATCCCCTTGTTTCAGAGCTTCACCTCAGATCTACAGTGATCTACAGCAACTAAACTTCCAAGTGCATTTTCAGTGCACTTGTAGTGCAAAGTGGATTTGCCTTAAAGCGGGGGTTCACCCCAAATTTTTTTTTTAACATTACATTCAGCCGAGTTGTCAGAATGACATTAGGCTGTTTTTTTATTCCATTGCTGTACATACCGTATTTTCACTGCCGCTTCCGGGTATGTAATCTGCGGGACTGGGCGTTCCTAATTGATTGACATCCTTCCGACCGGCGCATACAGCACGTCACGAGTTGCCGAAAGAAACCGGACTGCGAGTCGGCTCTATACGTCGCCTGCGCACCAACATTCAGCTTCTTTTGGCAACTCGTGACGCGCTGAATGCACCGGTCGGAAGGATGTCAATCAATTAGGAACGCCCAGTCCCGCAGATTACATACCCGGAAACGGCAGTGAAAATACGGTATGTACGGCAATGAAATAAAAAAAAAAACAGCCTAATGTCATTCTGACAACTCGGCTGAATGTAATGTTAAAATTTTTTTTTTTGGGTGAACCCCTGCTTTAAGTAAATCAACCCCGCCAAGGGATGGACTGGCCATTGGGACTACTGGGAGTTTCCCGTGGGCGGATGGCTCAGTGGGCCGGCTTCAGTGACAGCGGACCGCTGCCCCCATCCGCTCCTCTGTCTCTCCCTCCCTGCAGTGCTCACCTCCTCTCCCTCCCTGCAGTGCTCACCTGGGGGGAACAGAGAAGGAGGGGAAGGACCAGAGGAGCAGGGGGGCGACAGAGGAGCACGGGGGAGGGGACAGACAGCTGACTCAACAGCTATGGCCTGGGAGTTTCTCACTTCTGCTTAATCTTGTCCCATGGGGGGGGGGGCACCAAACTGATTTTTTGCCCCGGGTGAAAAAATGTCTAGCTTCCCCACTGGTACTGCCTTTAAGACTAGTACCAGCCGTTCTACTCTAATAAAGTAGAATGGCTAGTGAAGGGGGAGAGGGGGCTTTGGGGGGAGGCGGAAGTTGTCCGGCCACAATAGGAGAGACCTGTCAAAGTAGGCCAGTCTGGATGAGGTCCAGGGCCAAATTTTTGTCCCAGTCCAGCCCTGGTTGGCGCACTTGCACTTTTTCAAGATAGGTAATTTTACTTATTTGACTACACTAGGAAATAAGGTCTCCATGGTGTGGGGAGGGAGGGGGGGGGGGCTGTCTAGGGCAAGGCAACGCAAGAACTGTTTTAACACATTGCATGAAATTATATAACTTTGCATCCTTTTATATTTATATTACGGTATCTGTTTTGACACTTTTTGACACACAAAAAAAAAATTGTCTAAAATAGTGTTTGGGGATTTCTAGATTATCATGCTGCTCATACAACCACAGTAAATTCAGAATGGACACATAATTCATACCGCCTAACTTTAGAAATGAGAACAACGGACACCTATTAGCAATCGTATGTAGACATAGGACACACACCCTGCCACGCCCCTTATAGAAGAATTATACAGAAAAAAAAAAAAGATTAGTTAAACCCACAAGTGTTTTCTTTTTATCACTAGTATTCCCTTATACTGGCTTTTAAAATGTAGAAATGCAGCAATTTAAAAATTGGATAACGGTTTAGCACTGGGAAACACGCTTTAAAAGATAAAACGTGCATTTTATATATAACTACGGTATATAGAGTAGGCCAAAATGAAGGACGAATGAGGAGGAAAGAGGGACAGAGGGACTCTGTTCCAAATCAGGGACAGTCCCTTGAAATTAGGGACAGTTGGGAGCTATGCATAATTCAGTACAGCAGTTAAAAGTGGTCACCAGCTATAGACAGTAAATGTACAGCTGTGTTATTCACAGTAACTGTTAACTGCAAAGCAAAATATCCATGAAACTTCTACTTATGTTACTATCATCTAATGCAATTACATTTTATCCTCAATTCATGTATAATGCTTAAGCAGTTTGTTGCATAATGATCTGACAGATTCTCAACAGCAATTTCATTTAAGTATTATGATGTGTATGATCTGACACTGCTTGTATGGATTTATTCTGTTTTATTATTATACAAACTGAGAGTGTGCTATAGAGTTTGTGTTCTTATTTCTACATCCAATGATAAGGATGAAGCTTATTTCTTGCTCATCCTCCATTACTTCAATTTTCACAGTACTGTATATGATTAAAAGGTTAAAGGAGGTAAAGGGACGTTTGACTGTGTTGTTGCATGTTTGAATTTTTTATATAGTAGACTGTCAAAAGAATTTATGTGAAAATATTGCAAGTGATAGATAGCCAAGGACTGACACTTGAACTAATCAGTGAAAGATTCAAGCACTGTTATGCTTAACTGCTACCTTATAACGAAGAAGCACCTCATTTAATGCACAGTACATTTGACATTTTAAAATTAATAGAAATACAAGCAGCAGATGCCCAGCCAGTTGGAAATTGCTGTAAACTTGCCTGTGCAAAATCACATAGCCAACTGCTACAGGAAGCATGGTGTAATACTATGAATAGAACACTCTAAATTCTATTGTATGACAAATAAGGATATTTACATTCTTTAATTTGGTAACCATTTTTTTTTTTAATTACTAATGTTATTAAGGCATTGTGTAGGATTATTTAAACTGTGTGTGTGTATGTATGTATATACTATATATATATATATATATATATATATATATATATATATATATATATATATATATATATATATATATATATATATATATAGATAGATACACACACACACACACACACACACACACACATATACAGTAAATTAACACAAATATAGTAATATAGTAGGTGAGGTTGAAAAAAGACAAAAGTCCATCAAGTCCAACCTATGTGTTTGATTATTTGTCAGTATTACATTGTATTTTCCTGGATGTTGTGGTCGTTCAGTTGCTTATCAAATAGTTTTTTGAAACTATCGATGCTCCCCGCTGAAGGGAATTCCACATCCTTGCTGCTCTTACAGTAAAGAGCCCTCTGCGCAGTTTAAGGTTAAACCTCTCTTCTTCTAATTTTAATGAGTGGCCACGTATCTTATTAAACTCCCTTCTCTGGAAAAGTTTTATCCCTATTGTGGGGTCATCAGTATGGCATTTGTAAACTGAAATCCTATCCCCTCTTAAGCGTCTCTTCTCCAGAGAGAATAAGTTCAATGTTTGTAACCTTTCTTCATAACTAATATCCTACAGACACTTTATTAGCTTTGTTGCCCTTCTTTGTACTCGCTCCATTTCCAGTACATCCTTTCTGGGGACTGGTGGCCAGAACTGGACAGCATACTCCAGACCAGAGTCTTGTAGAGCCGGAGAATTATCGCTTTATCTCTTGAGTTAATCCCCTTTTTAATGCATGCCAATATTCTGTTTGCTTTGTTAGCAGCAGCTTGGCATTGCATGCCATTGCTGAGCCTATCATGTAATTTTCCATCCTTGATTCCCCCAGAGGTTCTCCCCCAGGTGAGTAGATTGCATTCATATATTTTTTCCGCATCAAACCTTATTTGCCATGTAGTTGCCCACCCCATTAATTTGTTTAGATCTTCTGGCAAGGTTTCTACATCCTGTGGAGAAGTTATTGCCCTGTTTGGCTTAGTATTGTCCGCAAACTGTTTACCCCATCTTCCAGGTAATTTATGAACAAATTAAATAGCATTGCTCCCAGTGCAGAACTCACTATTTATCACTACCCTGTGAACTCGCCCTTGTAGCCAGTTTTTAATCCATGTAGTCACCTTATGGTCCATGCCAACGGACCTTTCTTGTACAGTAAACGTTTATGGGGAACTGTGTCAAATGCTTTTGCAAAATCCAGATACATCACATCTACGGCCTTCCTTTATCTAGATGACAGCTCACCTCCTCATAGAAGGTTAATAGATTGTTTTGGCAAAAACTATTCTTAATGAATCCATGCTGATTACTGCTAATGATACCTTTTTCATTACTGAAATCTTGTATGTAGTCCCTTTATCATCCCCTCCAAGAGCTTGCATACTATTGATGTTAGGCTAACTGGTCTGTAATTCCCAGGGATGTATTTTGGCCCTTTTTAAAGCTTTACACTAGCTTTACATTTGTCTTGGCAAAGCAAACATACTGCCTGCAGCTTGGTAGATCTATTCCCAATAGTCACTAAATTGTCATAAGCTTTTACTACTTTACTGTTATTTCGTTAAAAAAAAAATACTTTTTTAAGTATGCAGTTAATATCCAATGATTCTGCCAATAAGGTTTTTATTCCAGACACATCTTTTCATTGGCTGAAAACTGTCACCCAGTTTTGCTCCTGCACTGCTATGTATGCCCCTGGTGTGGGCAAAAACCTAATCATACACGGTGCAAACCAAGGAACCGGCTGAAATTGTCACAATGGGCGGTCATACTGACCTTGCTTTGGTCAACAAGAGGAAAAGGGGGATGCTTTTCAGGTGACCACTAAAATAGCATGTCTGTTAAAAAAAAGCTCTAGGAGAGCAGTGAATGGAGGATGGGCAGGTAAATTGTAACGTCATCTCTATCTGCCTGTTGCGTCACCAATCAGATTCATGCCTACCTATCAAAGTTTGATTGAATAAATTAAACATCTTGCTGACAGTTTGGTACATTATTATTTCTTTCTAATAGTGGGTACATTTTGGAATATCTCTTCTGCAATAAAAATAGATACAATTAAAGTAATTCTCAGATCATTGACAAAGTGCCTGGATGTAAAACAAAGGACTTTGTAGTTCCACACCGCCAAACAGACCTGTATTCCAAGTCTGTGTCCAGATTTGGCTGCTTTGGCTGCTTTGCCGCTCTGTTGGGTGGATTAAACTGTCTGACATAAGCACTATAGTTTCAGTTAATTAAGGAGGCAGCAGTGCGGGCTACAGAGCTTGGTCATGTAAGTATTCCACTGAACTCCAATGTCACCTGACTGTCTTTTTCTTCTGATAACCAGCACTTCATTGGGTGGTACATAACATGCTTCCCACTGTACATTACATACTCTTAACTAAAGTGTTTATTGTTACTGTTTGATAAACAGTTTCTTACTATAATAATGACATTCTTTTTTGGGTAAGCTCAGGCAAACTATTAGCTCTCTGCCTATATTGGCACATAACTTGGCACTCTAACTTGGCACAGTAGTTAAAGTGATTATTAAGGCTTGTGTTTTTATTTTATTTATAATACACATATTGCACTTACCTGCTCTTTGCAAAGGTTTTTCATGGAGTGGCCCTGAACCCCCTCTTTTGGGATTCCCAGACGACACTCTTGGCTTTTGCTCTTTTGTGTCTACTCCCATAGCAAGCACTTGCTAAAGTGGCAGGTGTGCAGGCTTGATCCTAAGCCAGGCTGTGTGCTTTTGACACATATAGCCTGGCTTGTCCCCACCAACCCACTCCCTCCTCACTTGATTTGATTGACAGTAGCAGGAGCCAATGGCTCCCACTGGTTTCACTGAGTCCCTTGCAGAGAAAGAGAGAGCACAAAATATTTTCATGAATACATTAAAGTAGAACTATAGGCAAAATAATTTTTTCCATTTTGGATAGAGTAAGGGAGGGTTAGAACCCCTGTCAGATTGTGTTTGCCTTCTGTGTGTTATTGCATTGATTTCACATCTTGTCCTATAGAAAAACAGGAAGTAAGAGGAAATCCCTGCAAATTAAAGGACTTTTTTGGGGACCCACAAGTCACCAGAATTAGTGTCCACATTGGAAGATTTCCCCTCTATTACTTTTCTGGGGACAACCCAAAATTTGTGATTCTCTTTGACTCTCACTTTCAATTATAATGGTTAACAGGACAAATAGAGAGGGTGAATTTACTTAAAGCGGGATTCCACCCGCAATTATTTTTTTTTTAAAGTCAGCAGCTACTAACAGTGTAGCTGCTGACATTTACTAAGGACACTTACCTTGTCCTACGTGCCCGCGCTGATGGCCCCCCCGATGCCGATCCCACGATCGATGCAGGTCCCGCGCAGCCATTCACACTAGGGGAAACAGGCAGTGAAGCCTTACGGCTTCACTGCCCATTTCCTACTAAGCCTGTGTGAGTCTCGTGCCGGCTTGTGAATGGGCGGCTGCTCTCTGAGAACACACACAGTTCCCAGAAAGCAGCGCGCCCCATTCACTAGGAGAAGAAGAAGAAGAAAACATTCCGCGGTGACGAAGAGGCAGATTACGGACTTCCGCATAGCAACAGGTATTTCGGGTGAGTATAATTTTTTTTTTTTTCACTTTTATTTTATTTTATTTTTTTAGTACTTTTGGCCAAATGTTGTTTTCCTGGGTGGAACTCCGCTTTAAAGAGTGCACAGACAGCAATAAAAACTGACAAGAGCTTTAATCCCTCTCCACCCTATCCAAAATGAAAAACAAGGTTTTGCTTTTAGTTATACTTTAAGGTAAAAAACCTTCAGCCTTTACAAACACTTTAAGTGAGTACAAGAACAGGGATATATGTGTGCAGTGTGTATTGCTTAAGCTGTCTTATGTCTGCATGGAACTCACTGAATGTGTTGTTGTTTCAGAGGTTCAGAGGTATGTTACTTTTGCGGTGAGTCACGCAACTTATTTTTCCAGAAGTAACATGGGGATTTTCTGTAGGCTATTTTATTGTTGCTGTTTTTGGCTGTTATCTGCTTTAAATGTATATTTTTTTTTGTGGGCTTTCTTAATGCTCCTTAATTGGGCCAATACGTGTCTGCATGACTGGTATAGGTACAACAGATTTTAAACTCCTTTTGTGGATTGAGAATGATGTGATTGGTTTGCTGTAAAGTGCTGATGCATAGGTCAATACTCTATAAATGAGTCAAATAAATACATCTGCATTTTCATTGAAAATTGAAGTGGAGCTTTCATGAGCTATAATCAGACTTCCTTCTCCCATACCAGTTTTGTTGTTCACATTTCCCAGTGGTAGCAAAATTTAGGCAGGTGTTTATTAGCACAAATTAAGCAATCAGTTACTGTATGTTCTACCCTCATGACTAACAGAAATGCATAAACCCTAAAGTTACTGCTGATTGCTTGGCAGATCCAATTAAACACCTGCTCGGGCCTAGTTCAGCAAATCATTAAAATAATTAAATCCATAAAAAGAATTTAAAATCCTTACAATCGCTGCATTATTTTCTCATCCCTCAAACATTTGCAGACATTTTTCTTTTCAATGAGCATTATGGTTTTTACATATTTTATTGCTAATGTAGAGAACTCATGTTAAATACATGTTTATTATTCAAGTTGGTTTCACAAATCGCCATTTGAGAATTTTATGCATTTGAAAGTGCATAGGTTACACACTGGGGTTGATTTACTAAAGGCAAATAGACTGTGCAGACTGCAAGAGCTGATTTAGCCGATTGGCTAAAGCATGCAGCTGACCTGCATGCTTTGGCCAATCACAGCACAATGTGCTGTGAGAGCCATAATTGGCCAAAAGCAGGGTGTCTTTGGCCAATCATGGCTCAGGGGCTAGGTCTATGCCCCACACTATATGAATGAATGAATGAAAAACTTATAAAGCGCGGCGCATGCGAACTGAATCGCTTCTGGGCGCTAGTTGTTCGTGTCTCATGACATCAAAAGAGCAGAGTTTTGATCCGTCTTCTGAAAGTCAGGTGGTTTTCCTCCAACCGAATGCTGGTTGGTAAAGCGTTCCATAGTCTAGGACCCTGAAAAGCAAACCTTCTTTCTCCTTTGGACTTGTATTTGGTTTTTGGTACCCTGACCAGATTTTGGTCGGTGGATCGCAGAACGCGATTCGAATTGTGAGGTTCTATCTTGTCGCAAAGATATTGCGGAGCCTTCCCATGGATGCACTTATGTGTCAGGCAGAGTGCTTTAAATGCAATTCTGTCTTTTACTGGCAGCCAGTGAAGGGTTCTCAACGAAGGTGAGATTGATTCCCATTTTTTTTTCCCAGTCACCAGTCTGGCGGCCGTATTCTGAACGACTTGCAGACGGGAGATTTGGTACTTTGGGAGTCCGAGGTACAGGGCGTTAGCATAGTCCAGTCTGGAATTCACGATTGTTCCCACCACGACTGCTACGTCTTCTTTGGGGATAAATGGAATAAGTCTGCGTAGTAGGCGCAACAGATGGTGCGCTCCGCTGACTACTGACCCTATTTGTGCGTCCATTGTCATGAAGGTGTCGAAGATGACCCCGAGACTTTTGACTTTGGAGCTAGGGGTGATGATTTGGCCCAGAATGGGCGGGGGTGTCCAGGTTGTTGCCAGTTGACTCTTTCGGCTGGCGTGAAACATAAGGAGTTCTGTTTTTGAACTGTTGAGTTTAAGATAACTCTTAGTCATCCAGTTTTCTATCAAAGAGAGACATTTCTCTAAACTGAGATGATGATCCTTTTTGTTGCAGATGCGAAAATACAGTTGCGTATCGTCTGCATAAGAGTGATAGAGTAGTTCTTGGCTACTGATAATATCAAAGAGAGGGCGAAGATAGATGTTGAATAGCACCGGTGACAGGGGGGATCCTTGGGGGACTCCACATGACACCGTGCGCTTTTCCGACGTGAAACAACCCAATTTAACTGTTTGTGATCGGTTTTCAAGAAAGGAAGAAAACCATGGTAAATCACCTTCTGCGACTTCTGCTACCTTGGCTAGTCGCATTAGTAACAGTTTGTGGTCTACCGTGTCAAAGGCTGCGCTTAGGTCCAGCAGAACCAGGAGACAAGATTCTCCTTCGTCTGCGGCCTCGAGGGCATCGTCCCATATTTTGAGTAATGCCGTTTCTGTCCCGTGTCCGGGACGGAAGCCTGATTGTAATGGATCTAGTAGATTGTGGGTATCTAGATGCTGTTGCAGCTGTTGTACCACTACTTTCTCCATTATCTTGGAGAGAACATTTAGGCCTGTTATGGGACGGCGGTGAGTTGGGTCCTTGGGATCCAGGTTAGGTTTTTTCAAGATGGGCTGGATTGTGCCCTCTTTCAACAGGGATGGCACTGTGCCTTCCTTAAATGACTGGTTTATAAGCTGTGTGATGGGTGGTGCCAGGATGTCGGCACATTCCTTCAGCAGTTTGGTGGGGATGATATCATTGGGCGATGTGCTGTTCCGCAAAGCACCAATGATATTTTTTGTGGTATCGATGGAGATCGGTTCCAGAGTGAACTTTGTTGATTGTAGAGCGTTTCTGTGGGTGTTTTGTGGTTGATTGACGGTGGGGTTGAGGGGGGTATTGTTTTGCATGATGCTTTCCCGGATTCTTTCAATTTTGTTGATGAAGAAATCCGATAGTTCATTGCAGAACTCTTGGGTGTCTGAGTTGGGGACTTCAAGACATCCTGGATTCATGGTCTGGGTGACCATCTTGAAGAGTTCGCGGGGGCGGTTTAGGGCGCTGTTAATCGCCATAGAAAAATGATGTTTCTTGGCTTTGAAGATTTCTTTATGATATCGTGTTGTTATTGCCTTGTAGATGATGAGGTTATCCTCTGCAGGACTTCTTTTCCAGGCGGCTTCCGCCCTTCTGCGCTCTTGCTTCAGAAGCGACAGCTGGTTGTTGAACCAGCCGGACTTTCTTTTTCGGATGCAGGCTTTGCGTTTCGGTGCTACTAAATCGGCTGACTGTAGCAGGGCTGCGTTTATGGCATCCAGTGTATCTGCGGCTGTTTGATGTGGATGGATTGTTTTGATTCTGTTTCCCAAGGTAGATTTGAAGAGTTCCGAATGGAGCTTCTTCTGAGATCTAGCCCAGTGTATTGTCACCGGCTTGGGTGCTTTTATCACTGGGGGAATTTTGGAGATTATGAAATTAATTGCATGGTGGTCTGTCCATGGCAATGGTTCATTTTCTAAAATGCTTATTTTCAGATTTTGTCTGAAAATTAGGTCGAGTGTGTGACCTGAAGCATGTGTTGGCCCGCTTATAAGTTGCTGTAGCCCTAATCCCTCCAGGTGATCAATGCAGGCGTCCGCAATGGGATCCTGTGCGGAGTTGGCCCACAGATTAAAGTCCCCGAGCAGCAAAAGGTGTTTGCTGTTAAGGGTATAAGTGGATATAAACTCCGTTAATGATGGCAAAAACTGCGATTTTGGCCCAGGTGGCCTATAGCAGAGGAGAATGTGAACAGTCTCCTGGGGGGAAGTTTGAAGTTGAAGAGTAAGGGTTTCCATGAATGGAAGAGGATTTTGAAGGGCTGGCTTAGTGATTGTAATGCGATTCTTGTGGATCACCGCCAGGCCTCCTCCTCTTTGCCCTATTCTGTTTTCCGTTATAATGTGATAGTTTTCTGGCACCAATTCTCCGAGAATGGTGTTGCAGTCGTCTGAGAGCCAGCTTTCTGTAATAAAGAGGCAGTCTAGATCGTTTTGTAGTAAGAAATCGTGGATTTCTAATCGGTGTTTTACTGCCGATCTTGTGTTGATCAAAGCACATGATATGTGCTCGAGCTGGGTTAAATAGTTAAAATTTTTGATGGTCGATCGTCGATCGAATCTCAAAAGTTGCTCTATTTTTAAGGCTTTTTTGGTGACGGCTGGTAATGCTGTTGCAAATTGTCTCAGACCCCGAATAGAGTCCGCAGAGTATCGCAGATTAGCCATTGTCGCCAGTCACATTGTCGTCAGTCTTTCCTAATTGCGGTGGCCGCGAATGAGGCCTGGTCTGGCGCGGATGCGGGAAGAGCCGCGAGACGCCGGACGTGATGGGTGGAAGACTGTCCAAGTGAGGCGTCACTCGTTGAGTCTTCTCTCCCCGATTGGTCCAGAGGAAGGCGAAAAACCCCAGGCGTGCTGTGCCAATCTGCAGCGATCGGGGGAAAAAATTCCTTCCTGACCCCTTGATCTCCTGAACGGCGATCGGTGCAACCCTGGATCAATTGGCTAGGGGGGTGTGGTGGACCCTGCCTGGCTGCACTATCCCTGGGGAGAGCCGACTCGTTTGAGAGCGTCCTGCTCTCACTATCCCTGGGGTGAGCAGACTAAGATGAGAGCGTCTGCTGCACCGCTGAATCGATATAGCAAAAGTTCCAACTTTATTAGCTGCAAGCTTGTTCTGGATCAGTGATTGAAAAAAATAATGAAGACTCCTGTCTTACCTCCTGTTTCAAACTCCTGGTTTTTAACTCGCGCTTTTGATCAAAGAATGCACTTCTGATCAGAGAGTCCACATGTGAAGCCACCATCAACTGGGAGCCAGCTCCTCTGGGAGCTTGTACAGCCACTTTGTACTCACCTGTGAAGACCTGTGAACAAACACACACCTGTATAAGGCCGCGTACACACGTCCGAGAAACTCAACGGGCAAAACACATCGTTTTGCTCGTCGAGTTCCTTGTGAAGCCGCCGGGGATCTCGGCGAGCCAAATTTTCCCATTGCCGTCAAGGACATGTTCTCTTTTTGGCCCGACGAGATCCTTGTCGAAAATGTACACACGACCGGTTTTCTCGGCAAAAAAAACAACCCAGCAAGCTTCTTGCTGGTTTTTGCAGAGAAACTCGGCCGTGTGTACGAGGCCTAAGGCTGCTGCTTACACGGCTGCCGTATATAGTGAATGAATGGAGATTAGGCATTTGGTGTAGTGTGCAGTCAGCCAGTGTAGTATATATAATACAGTTCAGTGTATACAGTGCAGTCAGTGTAGTATATATAATGCAGTTCGGAGTATATAGTGCAGTCAAGTAGTATATATAGTACATTGCAGAGTATATAGTGCAGTCAGTGTAGTGTATACAACACAGTGCAGGGTTTATAAAGCAGTGCAGAGTATATAATACAGTGTATTGAAGGTTAAGGGGAGTTCTCTGACAGAATTAAAAATAAAAATGCATGGGGGTCCCCCCCCAAAATCCATACCAGGTCTTTTGGGTCTGGCATACATTTTAGGGGAACTCCACGCCAAAATTTAAAAAATAAACATGGAGAGGGTGCTTTGGGGTGGGGACAAGGGCCTCCATGGTGGGGGGCTTATTAGGATATGGAAGCCCCCAGATCCCACAACTCCCTATGTGAATGGGTATTGGGTACATTGTACCGCTATCCATTCACCCAAAAAAGTTTCAAAAAGTAAAAACCACAACAGTTTTTGAGAATTTAAAAAAAAAAAGTGTCCCGCGATGTCCATCCATCTTCAACAGGCCCAAAAAATAGAAAACATAGAAAACATTTAAAAAGCTCCACCTCCATGGGAGGCCTCCCGGTGACTGCTGCCTTTTGGTTTTGACAGCTGTTATATAGGCAAAGGCGGGGCCCCCCGGTGACGTAAAGGAGTGACCCTGCCTCATTCTGACATCACCTTACCTATATATGTGCTGTCAAAGCGAAAAGACATCAGTTGCCGGGAAGCCTGCTATGGTGGCAGAGTTTTTTTTTTTTTTCGGGTCCTTCGGGTGGCACGCTTGATGATGGATCTATTACGGACACTTTCTTTTTTAATAAAGGAATTGTCAAAAACTGCCTCTTGTGGTTTTTACCTTTTTACACTTTTTTAGGTGAATGTGAATCCCCCTATGTTCCTGATACTCATTCACATAGGGGGAGGGTGGGATCTGGGGGCCCCCTTGTTAAAGGGGGTTTGCAGATTCCCGATAAGCCCCCTGTCTGCAGACCCTGACAACCACGAGCCAGGTTTGTCGGGCAGAGCCCCCCTGCCCCAAAGCACCCACCCCCCCATGATGAGGGCATGTGGTCTGCTATGGTTAAGGGGGGTGCTCACTCTTAGTTTTACAGGCAGACTAAGAGAGCCCCCCAGGCACGATATTTAACCCATTCCCACTCAGCCTATAGCAGGATGATGGCCTGGCGTTGGTTGTGTTATCCTGACTGGACGTCATATGACGTCCAGCAGGATAAGCCGTGATCACGCACCCGTGGGAGAGCGCAGCACGACGATTGGTGGTGTGGTGTGTCACTCTGACACACCGCAACTTCGATAATGGTAAAGAGCCTATGACGTAGGCTCATTACCATGTGATCAGCTGTGATTTTTATTGTCCAACACTCCCCTCAAAACCTTCACTCCTCTAATTCTGGTCTCCAGCGTGTCCCTCAAACCTGTCTACACTCAGGTGACAGAACCTTCTCCTATCATACCCCAAAACTCTGGAACTTTCCAAGAGCAACAGATAGTCACCTTTTTTAAACTCTTTTAAACCAAACGGAAAACGATTTTCTTCAGACAAGCCTTTACCTAATGCCGCATACACACGATCTAAAATTCTGACAAGAAAACCGTGGATTTTTTCTGACGGAATATTGACTCAAACTTGTGTTGCATACACACGGTCACACAAATTTTGTCAGAAATTCTGACAGTCAAGAACGCTGTGATGTACGAGACGTATGACGGGCCGAGATCAATGAAGTTCAATAGGCAGTTCGGCTCTTCTGCTTAATTCTGAGCATGCATGTTTTTTTGCGCGTCGGAATTGCATACAGACGAGCGGATTTTCCGATAGGAACTTTTTCCGTCTGAAAAATAGAGAACGTGCTCTCAAACTTTTGTTGGCAGAAATTCCGACAGCAAAAGTCTGATGGAGCATACATTGGAATTTCTGACCAAAAGCTCACATCAGACTTTTCTTGTCGGAATTTTCGATCGTGTGTACTGTTCCTATCTTTTGTGGTGTATCCTTTGTTATTGGTTTGTTTGTTTTGTAAAGCGCTTTGAGAAGGTACTTTTTGAAGGTATTATATAAAGAACATTGTATGAATATTATCATTACACAAAGAATCAAGCACAGTGTCTACCTTTCCTACGCTCCACAGCTTTATACCTATTTCTGTAGGTACTTAAGGTGGGTGGCAAATAAACAAAGTGGTTCCATTTCGTAGTAACAAGATTATGAAGCGGTAGCCCCCTCTGCTGAAAATGTTGGATTGTCTGTCACCCCGCCCAGCCTGGCTTGTACCTGTCTTCATGCGTTCTTGAAGGTGGTCCCGACTGCACCCGAGCCCAGGCCCAAGGTCACCCCCAACTTTTTCATGAGGGACAGAGTTATATATGAGTTATAGATAAAGTTTTTTTTATATATATATATATATATATATATATATATATATATTTGCCTGAGCTATATATGCAGTCAAATTCATTCAGCTGGTTATTTTGCTTAGTGGCCCTAAAAATGTATTCTGCTTGCTAAACAAATATTGTATGTGTTTTGAAATGTAATTACATTGTGTATAATTTAATTGTTTTTGTTTCTTGTCTGACATAATTAATTTTATGACCTTTAAACATTTTTTTTTTTTAGAAATGTAATAGTCAATTTATTACATGTATAACTTACGAGTAAAATTGTTTAATTAGCAAATGGGTTTGAATATTAAAGTTAAAATGTATATAAAAAAAAACAAAACATTTTTTATATAGACTTTCAGAAAATCTATAGTTTGTGCACTGCTGGCAAAGGAAACTTTGCCAGGCTCAGTATTGTCCAGTAGGTGCTGCCGTCACTAAGGGGAAAACTGGCCCATATATAGTTCCCAAAATAAGCTGTTTTCCCACCAAAACCAGATGCCAATCAGCAACAGAGATAACTTAATATTGCTCTTGTTGGCTTCCCAAGGCCCAGAGCACTTGTACACCATGCTTCTGGTCACCATCTTTATGACATCATGATGCAAAAATGTCTCATGTCATCAGGGCCCGAGCACCGGAGGTGCACATAATCAGAACCCATAAAGGCTCTCGGCATGCACACAAGGCCACCTTTACTTGCCACTAATACACAGGAGGTGGGGTGGTAGAAGAATTTCTCCCATCCACACATGCACAAGGCAGAAGTCCGCACCCTATTAAGCCATCAATATAGATAGGGCCTTGGCCCCGGTGCTTACTTCGGATCCAGCAGCTGCGAGGGACCCCTAGAGGGTAAAAGGAAGATCACAACCAATGCATGAAAAGTATTTTACAAACAGAATCAGCAAGAATATTTGGCCCAGAATATCCTTACTATTTACAGTATAACAACAATTTATAACAGCTTATCTATAACCAGAGATCAACCTAAAATAAAAACAATACAGTAAAGTTGGCAGCAAATGTATCTATTCATTGTGTGTTGATCATTATTTAATTTAATATAAGTCTTTAAAACAATCATCCTCAACTTATTTAAATTGTGTTCAGTTTATACAGTGTAAATGTACAATTACAGAAAGGGTTAAAACTCATTGCCTCATTTAGCCCTGGCAGTATGATGGCCCTAAGATGTTGTTTCCTGCTGCAGGACTCTCTTGTCACCCCCTCTTGGATCCTAATGCAGCTTATTGAGTGCCATAAAGTGCATTAAGGATGCATCAAAGTTGTGAACCAGACCTTCGTGTTGACCAATTGGAGAGACAATCTTTTTGATTCCCAATATAATACACATGATCATCCAATCGCTTGTGAAATGGTCTTTTTGTTTTCCCCATGTAGAATGTGCCACATGCAAAATAATTACACAATGGTACAGGACTCCAGATAAGCTACATAGATATTACCCAAACATAAAAAGCGAATGCTGGAGATGTAAGGCAGAAAATGGTACGATGATGCATATTTTCTGGACATGCCCTAGAATTAAGGAGTTCTGGGGAGGGGTCCGGAAGATTACACAAGAATTCAGTAAAATGATTATACCAGAGGACCCAGCTTTTTTCCTGCTGCATCTGTCAGACATTCCCTGGGGAATAAAAGGGAACCCATTACTGTATCTGTTGAATGCTGCCAAAGCATGTATACCGCTCAAATGGAAACAAACTCAACTCCCCACCCTGAGTATGTGGATTAGGAAGGTGGAAGAGGTGAATAGAATGGAGGATCTGATATGGACAAATAGGAAAAAAAGGGAAGTATATTGTAAAATCTGGACACCATGGAATGATTGGATTCAGTCTGAGGGAGAGCGGGGGCTGATGGAGGGGGAGTAGGGTGGATGGAGGGGGTGGGGGAGAGAGAGAGATATTCGTGGGGTATCCCCCTTTTTTTTTTTTTTTTTTTATTAGAAAGGGTTGGGAAAACCTGGGAATGCATATCAAGATAAGGAACTAAAGGGAACTATAAAAAACATGGGGGAAGAGGGCACGGGGAGTGGGCTAAAATAAAATGGGAAGGCATGGGACAGCGTCCACCCATGTCCAAACATTAGGGAATTTGAAGTCTCTGTTTATTAAACGCTACCCCCTGTTATGGACCAATATTATACCAATATTAATTGGCCATGCTCCCGACACGGAAGAGTGGGAGGACGGGAATTAACGGGGGAAATGAAAAGACCCCAATGGTAGGAACGTTATTGTTTAGTTCCTTTTCCTTCCTTTCTCTCTCTTGTGTAATTTTCTTTTTCTTTTCTTGAGATTAACGAATAGAGAGATTGTACTGTAATAAGTCTACTGGAATGTGCTTGGATTTATTTACTTATTTTTGTTAGGTGACTGCTATTTCTTATGTTTTGTATAAATGTAGGAGGAAAAAAATATTGTTTATATATATATATATATATATATATATATATATATATATATATATATATATATATATATATTTTTTGAAAATAAAGAAATTGAAAAAAAAAAAGAAAGAATGTGCCACATGATGTTCTCATGATGTCTGGGGACAAACCACGCCCCATTTAGAAGTAAACACACAGTGCTCTCTTTAATAAATGGGCATTTAGGTTAACTGTTACATCTAAAATTTCCTTGGTACAGCGTTTTCAGTAAAATAAACCACGACCCGAGCAAGAGCTCACATGCTTGCCAATTATTTTATCTGAGCTTAGCAAATACAAAAACATATATAAATATTTACTGATGATGATGTGCGTATTTAGTAATACATTTAACCATGTCCAAACTCCTCTTCTGTGCTTGACTAAAAAGGATCTTCAACTCTGACCCATTCACTGTCTTTTAGTATGCTTGTTTGAGGGATTTTCTGCTATAACCACTGCATAGCAGGCAATCCTTCAAAGCTGCTGCCTCTCTTTAAGGCTCCATTCACACCTAGGCGTATTGTCGCCTGTAGCGCGACGCTATTGCAGCCTGCAATACGCTGGAGGGGTGATTTAGCATTGTCGGCTATGGAGATGGTTCACATCTCCACGCTGAACGCCGAAACGCAGTACGCCTGAAGCTCAAAACAAGTCCCAGACCTTTTATCAGGCGGCTTTCGGCGTTCGGCATAGCCGACAATGTTGATCACCCCTCCGGCGTATGTTAGGCTTAAAAAACACTGCGTTTTGTCGCGGCAAATCGCGGGCCAAAACGCAGCAATTTGTCACGGCAAATCGCGGTAACATACGCCACGTTCAGGTGTGAATGCAGCCTAAATATCAGATTCTTCCAAATAGTTCCCTTTAATTCTTAAATATTGCCCATATAAAAAGCCTTTTCCTAATCCGGGAGTTGGCAACCCGTTGTTCGCAAACTACCTGTCAATTGTGGGCAGGTGACAGGAGGGGTGGTGGCACTTGCTGGAAATAATCTGTTTTTACCTCCTGCAGCAGCTGAAAGTAGGCTTCTCCTCTCCCTCCCAACGGATCGCTTTATTATAGGGAGTGTGAAAGGAGATGGTAAATGTGTAATTTACCGTCTATCTTTTTCTGAACTAACTAATCGTATCAATCACCCACAGTGTTTATTCATAACCGAAGCATAGTTAATGAATGAAGTTCGTGAATGTACAGGATGCCGCTTAGCACAAAGCACTTCCCATTAATTTACTGTCCAGTGCAGCTGAGAGAGGGGATTGGGAAATCTCTGTCTTTAGTCTCTTTCTCTGTCTCAAAAGTGAGACATCATGGGGTCTGTTTGGACCCCAAATATTTCACCAAAGCTTCCCAACAGGGATCATAAATAATAAAAAGAAAGTATTATTGTAATTTTTTTTTTTAAATAATACAAAAAAAAAACTGCTGACACCATCTATTGCTCATTCCTTGTGTAATGGAGATGAAGAGAATAGGACATGTTTGAAATTTAGCCTTGGTAATAACTATGGCTCCTTCCATAGATACAGTGGCATGATTAAGCATCTCCATCCTAGAACAGGATTATAAGGTGAAATTTAGGGGAAACTAGCCTGAAAGAAAAACAGAATGCAGTGACAACATCTAAGCAGCAAGATAGCACATTTTTGTTTTAGGATTTGAATATGCTTCAGCGGTGGGTTTATTAGAAATGGAGTATCAGTCTTTCATTGTTGAGATAATGAAGTACTTAGAAGTCTTAGAAATTGGAATTGCACAATATATTTTCGGAAACAGTGATGACCTTGTTTTTTGTTTTTTAAACAGGTTTTATTGAAAATATTCAATAAAAAAGCAAGTGTACATTCACAAAGAACAGAGATTCCGAGTTAAGGAAACTTGTATCAAGAATGTTACACATTTTAAAGTCATCACAAAAAGTGAAAAGCAGGAAATTAAAAAACAAACAAAAGACTTTCGATTAAATAGTAAATGTATGATCTTATTTCAATGCAATATTTGAATAATGAATTTTTATGACTAATATTTTTTAATGTATTGTCATTTCTAATAAATGAAGGAAGAAGATGCCATTCCATCATGTGACTGCTGGCTTGTTGTACAAAGGAAATACCTACTTGAACCGATCACTTTCCACAGGAAGCGATAGCGAGCAGCTTGCCAACATCTCAGTGGAAGAACTAGATGGTAAGGTTCATATTGTTAATGGCACTAGTATCCAAAAAATAAATAAAAAATCACATGCAGTATATGTTTCTTAGATACTATTTACAAAATAAGCTTATTTTTCTAGTGATGGGCACATGTATCCTTATACAGAGGTTATTACAGGCTTTCGACCTTTGATAAATACAAATATAAATATAAATACTGTTTCCTTTGGCAACTTTGTCAATGCTTTTTTTAGGGGAAGTACTGTATCTTTTCTACTTTTGCCCTATTATGACATTGAATTAATTAACTCATAGATTGCTCAACTGGAAACATAAGGTTATGCCATGTTTTCTAACAAAGAACTTATTTTAATCTTCATTTACCATGAGCTTAATGGTGTTCACATCTGATTAAAAAAAACTGGAATGTGAATGTGTAAAGTATAATGATCTATAGAATAATCAGATTTAACTTTAGTGTAGCAAATCAAAGAAGAGACTTCTACTGATTGTTTGGACCAATTTGCAGCACTTTTCTATGACTTCTTTACTAAAAAAAGCCAGATATACAAATATCTATGGGCCAGATTCACAGTGAGAGTACGCCGGCGTATCTACTGATACACCGGCGTACTTTCAAATTTGCCGCGTTGTATCTTTAGTTTGAATCCTCAAACCAAGATACGACGGCTTCTGGCTTCGATCCGACAGGCGTACGGCTTCGTACGCCTTCGGATCATAGGTGCAATACTTCGGCGCCCGCTGGGTGGAGTTCGCAGCGTCGGGTATGCTAATTAGCTTTTTCCGTCGATCCACGAAGGTACGCCCAGCCGTCGCATTCTCTTACATCGTCGCTAGTCAGCTTTTCCCGGCGTATAGTTAAAGCTTCTATTTCGTGGCGTATAGATAGACTTGCCATGTTAAAGTATGGCCGTCGTTCCCGCGTCGAATTTAAAAATTTTTTTTGCGTAAGTCGTCCGTGAATAGGAAAAGACGTAACACGTCTACGTTCAAAAAATGACGTCGGTGCAACGTCATTTCGCGCAAAGCACGGCGGGAAATTTAAAAACGGAGCATGCGCATTTCAATCAGCGCGGGGACGCGCTTCATTTTTGATTTTTTTGGGTTAATTGTTTTTTATTTGGTTTTAAAATGACTTGGTACAACAGGCAGATAGTTAAACAGGTATCGATATTACAGCATACACGAATACATATAAACCAAGAGGACCAAACGTCAGCAACCTACAGCCAGTACCGACCATGTTCCTAGCTTGTATAACCGCGGGTACCTGGTGCCTTCTATGACTCCTAGCCATAAACCTAATCTCCCCCCCCCATCCCCCCACTCTACCCCTGTCTAAGGGAGCGTATTGCCCCTTTAATTGGTCCAGTGTGCAGGAAGACTAGTAGGTAAGGGAGGAGGCCGCTGCGTTTTTCTATTTCCTCAATGTGTTGGTATGCGAGGTCAGGTTCCCCAGGGTGCAAAACCCTAGCGGAGCTCCCAGGGAACCCACCCCTGCGGCAGTGAGTGCCAGCCATCGCTGACGGGGGGGGGAGCATGGTATCCTGGAGACCTTTTCTCGAGTTCCCCTAGCCTATAAGACGCGCTTCATTTAAATGAATCACGCCCCCTACCCGCCCAATTTTAAATACGCGCCGATTCGAAATTCCGCCAGGTAAGATACGGCGACGTAACGTATCTCTGATACGCTGCGCCAGGGCAATTCTTTGTGAATCTGGCCCTATGTTTTTAAGAACACCTGCTGTAACAGAAAAAGTACTCCACTCTTACTGATCTTTACTCCATGGCTGCCATTTTATTGTTTTGTTCTCTTTAGTACTTTCTGAGTCACTGACCTGTAGCAATAATAGGGATCAGGATCTCTGGCTTTGATATTATTTTTTTCTGTGCTAGATTTGTAAAACATTAGCACCAAACACATCCAGGTAACTAGCATTTTTAGAAGAAGACATGCAATGTGAACTCCCATTTTTATATCATTACTGATTTACTTTATTAAAACAAAATATGCAATTCTGTAAAAAATAAGAATGTGATATCAACAATTACTTGTTAATTAATAATTATTTGCAATATAAACTCAATTCAGGCGCTCACTGGAAATTACTTTACTTTCATAGCTGCATTTCTTGCGTGTCTCATTACAACATTGTGAATTGAATTGTGTTTACTTTTGAAGTATTTATCAGAGCATCAAAATGTAGCTCCTGTTCCACAGGTGCCATCTTTTTTTACAAGGCGTTGCATGGTACAGTAGGTACAATGGTAGCAAGTGGTGGCTGCAGCACTGGGAACATGCTACATGTTCCACCCTAAAATCGAGTGGAACATGTAACATGTTCCTAAAGGTAAACTTATCCTTTAAAATATAAATATATATATTTTTTTTTATATAGAAGGGTGTATAGTTCTGCTTTAATATATTTCAAAACAACTCCCCTCTCACATTGGTCAGAATTTGTATTCATATGTGTATATAGGTATTGTGTTACTTATTAATACACCATTATTTCGTACAGTATTGCCTTGTACACACGACCGTTTTTCACGACGAGAAAATTTACATTTTTTATATTGGTTGTGTATATTCCCAAGCAGTTTTCTCAATGAAAAAACTGCCCGCAAAAAAATGAAACTAGCTCTTTTTTTTCTCGGCGTGTTTCCCGTCAGTCTTTTTCTCGTTGCGAAAAACGCTCGTGTGTATGCTTTTCCGAGGGGAAAAAAAACACGCATGCTCAGAATCAAGTATGCAGCCCAAAGGGTGGCGCCATTTGAAAGGAACTTCCCCTTTATAGTCCCGTCATACGTGTTGTATGTCACCGTGCTTTGGTCAGACTTTTTTTGCATGAACGTGTGTAAGCACTCCGGGCTGGAGAGGAATCCCGTCGGGAAAAACGTTGTTTTTTCCCTGCTGAGAAAAATAGTCGTGTGTACGAGGCATATGTCCTTTTTCCTACAATCATAACACAAATGGTTGGTTGTTTTGAGTAAACAATTTTGTGCTTCTGTGCTATATTTATAAGACTTTCAGCATCAAAACATCAGAAAATCAGCTTTTGCGATTTTCACCTCTTTAAAACTAACTCTATTTGATTTTTTCATCTTTGGTTATAATGCATGCTAATTACACGAGAAGTTGATTTATAAATAAATGTTATTTTTATTTTGTAGAAGGTGAAATAAATTTGTTTTGATAAAGTTATCATAAACTAGGACTACTGCTTTAGCAATAACATTTCAGTAAATACAGTAACACAAATTTAGGATGGTGTGTTTCTTGCTGAAGTCACAATAATCTAAAACAGTGAAAGTAATGAGACATGGAATACCAGGCAAAACTACTAACATTATTCTGTGCAGCTTATATGCAAAATAAGAGTATACTAACAAATATGTTAAGATAAAAATTTAACAAATGTTTGCAAAAAATAACAGATACTGAAAGTTACAGCCAGTATATTACTAGGTTTAGCATACCAAACAAATAGCAAAATCAAATAGTACAGTAAAGTGTGCAGAAAAACAATTGCACATGCTGAAGGACATGTTAATGAGTATACTAAAAATAAGTGCGGCAGTCAGTCAAAGCATACTGCAGATAACAGATGTTCATAAAGACCGATAATCAGAACAGACAAATGACCCAGGCAGAATACCTAGGGAGCTAAAACCAAACATCAAATGATAACCAAGATACAATGCATAAAAATAGGTCACAAAATTACTAAGATAGGTAGGAGGAATGTATTGACAAATATATAGGATCACAAAGTCAGGGTCATATGACTATGGATGCTTGCTTAAAAGGACAAATACACAAAATGTTGAAAAACAGAGCAAAAAGGAAAATTGTTTATTAGACATGCTACTGAAATATAAATAATTAGGATATAATTGTGGCTATTAGCCTATGCACAGATATGAAATCACACATATAAATATTAACTGGGTCAGGCTCAGAAGATGATGCATCAATGCCAGTCAAAAAAGACATCCAAGGTTTTACTTATCTAAAGTGCACTTTACATTTCTAGCTGCTTTGCAAACTTTAGAGCCCTCTGCAGGAAAATTAAATGTTCATTGATTAGCTGAAGAGTCAGTGAATTAAAAATATTGTCAATGATTGCTAGACCATTTTAGCAGCTACAACAGCTAATACAAATATAGATGGAACAAGATGTTAAAAATGAGCTCTAGCTAAACTGTCAGCTTAAATGTGTATATATATATATATATATATATATATATATATATATATATATATATATATATATCACACAATGTATTACCAAAAGTATTGGGATGCCTGCCTTTACATAAACACATGGGGCCAGATTCACAGAAAAAGTATGCCGGCGTATCTACTGATACACCGGCGTACTTTCAAATTTTCCGCGTCGTATCTTTAGTTTATCTTGGTGCATTATCCTGCTGGAAGTAGCCCTCAGAAGATGGGTACACTGTAGTCATAAAGGGAAGGACATGGTCAGGTAGGCCGTGGCATTTAAACAATGTTCAATTGCTACTAAGGGGCCCAAAGTGTGCCAAGAAAATACTCCCCACATCATTACACCACCAGCCTGAACCGTTGGTACAAGGCAGGATGGATCCATGCTTTCATGTTGTTTACGCAAAATTCTAACCCTACCATCTGAATGTCACAGCTGAAATCTAGACTTATCAGACCAGGCAATGTTTTTCCAATCTTCTATTGTCCATTTTTTGGTGAGCCTATGTTAATTGTAGCCTTAGTTTCCTGTTTTTAGCTAACAGGAGGGGCACCCATTGTTGTCTTCTTCTTCTGTAGCCCATCTGCTTCAAGGTTTGATGTGTTGTGCATTCAGAGATGGTATTCTGCATACCTTGGTGGTAACGAGTGGTTGTTTGCGTTACTGTTGCCTTTCTACCATCTCATACCAGTCTGTCCATTCTCCTCTGACCTCTGGCATCAACAATGCATTTTTTCCACACAACTGCTACTCACTGGATATTTTTACTTTTTCAGACCATTCTCTGTAAACCCTAGAGATGTTTGTGCGTGAAAATCCCAGTAAATCAGCAGTTTTTGAAAGACCAAGCCCGTCTAGCACCAACAACCATGCCATGTTCAAAGTCTCCTAAATATTCTTTCTTCCCCATTCTAATGCTCGGTTTGAACTTCAGCAAGTCATCTTCACCACATCTAGATGCCTAAATGCATTGAGTTGCTGCCATGTAATTGTCTGCTTAGCAATTTGTGTTACCAAGCAATTGAACAGGTGTACCCAATAAAGTGGCCAGTGAGTGTACCTACCAAGGTGTTCAGATGATGAGGTCATCCTTGTGCTCCTCCCTCATGTAAAAAAGCTCCATGTAAAACAAAGCTCTAATTGGCTTAAAGTATTGCCGCTCCCTCTCTCGCACCCTAATTTCATAGGAATAGGGGACCAAATAAAGATGCTCAAAACCAGTGCAGGAGAAGAAGTTCTGGGTTAAAACAATGTACAAAAGATAAACAAAAACTAGACCAAGCATACCCTCTGCAGTCTGCACATAATATGCTCACACTCCTTGTGTGTCTTCACGTGCAGCAGTTCTATAAGCAACTGTTGATAGTATATTTATGGTATCCTCTAAGTAGCTTACCAACTTAGTCAGAACATTCTACTAGTTAGCATTTACAGTTAGGTCCATGTTCTGTATATTTGGACATAGGCACAATTTTCATATTTTTGGCTCTGTATGCCACCAGAATAAAATTAAAACAAAACAATCCAAATTAATTTGAAATGCAGACTTTCAGCTTTAATTCAAGGGGTTGAACATAAATATCAAGTACACATTTTACAACCATTTTTTTACACAGTCCCCCCATTTTCAGGGGCTCAAATGTAATTGGACAAATGAATATAATCATAGATAAAATGTTCATTTTTTTTTATTTTATTGAGAATCCTTTACTGGCAATGAATGCCTGAAGTCTGGAACCCATAGACCAAAGACTGGGTTTCCTCCTTTTGTTGATGATTTGCCAGGCTCTAACTGCAGCTGTCTTCAGTTGTTCTTTGTTTCTGCCTTTAGTTTTGCCTTCAGCAAGTGAAATGCATGCTCAATTGGGCTGAGATCGGGTGATTGACTAGCCATTGCATAATATTCCACTTTTTTGTTCAAAAGCTCCTGGGATGCTTTTGCAGTGTGTTTTAGATCATTGTCAATCTCTACTGTGAAGTGCTGTCCAATCAACTTTGCTGCATTTGGTTGAATCGTGGCTGAGAGTATATCTCTAAACACAGCAGAATTCATCCGGCTGCTTCTGTCTTCTGTCACATCATCAATAAACACCAATGACCCAGTGCCACTGTAATCCATGCATGCCCATGACATCACACTGCCTCCACCATGTTTTACAGATGACGTGTGCTTTGGATCATGAGCTGTTCCAAGCCCTCTCCACACTTTTTTCATCCAAAGAATGTTTTTTGGCAACGTCTAATCTGGCTTTTCTATTCTTCAGGCTTATGAATGTGGTGAACCCTCTGTATTTGCTCTTGTGAGATCTTCTCTTGATTGTAGACTTTGACAATGACACACGCACCTCCTGGAAAGTGTCCTTCAGTTGTCTGTTGTCCTACCCTTAAGAAATCAAAAGGAGACGGACACTGGGGAGCTGGGTGGGCCCTCTCTCAATTGGCCAAAGCAATAAGAACAAAAGCACAATGGGAGGCACCAGAATGGCGCCAAAACTAACCTGTATTGATCCCATCATTGACTGCATACACACAGTCATTCCCAGGGTCATCACTACCTGCCATCCGGGGGGGGGGGGGAGTTACTATATTTTTATGTGTCTTAGGAAGAGCATAGAATATAGATATGGTTGGATGCTTAATGATTAAATCGTCCCTAGTGTATTTAGTGATAATAACACGACAGAAGGCCGAATTCACCAATTTACTGAACATATCCTGAAACTGAATATATTTTTTTACACATCAATCCATAGAGATCCTGAGTTAAGATAACAAATCCCCCCCCCCCTATATGAGCGCTTAATAACTATATTATGATGTTCCTGGAGCTTTTTAAGGGCCCCTCTCTGTTTTTTCTCTGAGTTGGATTAAAGTTTCCTCTGCAAATTGAGTTTGTCATAATCCCTCATAACCAGTTGCAAAACAAGATTTTCTCTGGGGTTGTATTAGTGGTAAAATGTGTTGACTTGTTTCTATAGTTTGCTGGTTAGATGGGAATTCACTATCCAAAATGCCTAAGTCATCAGCATCCTCATCTCTCATCAATGCTTCAAAGTCTACTTCACCACTTTCCCTAGCCAACTCCTTTATAGCTTTTAAGGCTCTGCATTCCAAGTGAGTGAACTCCTGTTACTAAAAACACCCATTGCCTTCTGAGGGTTCATCATTAGAGAGTCCAGAGCCTTCAAAATGGTACTTAAAATTCAATTTCCAAACAAATAGATAAATCTTTCGCAATGTCAAAGTGATCCATATCACTCTCAGGGCAGAAATTGAGTCCCGACTTCAGTATAGCCAACTCATCTGGTGAAAATGTATAAGGGGTTAAATTAATAATTTCAAATGCATCATTCTCCATTATTCCAGGTGCATCACAAATGCATCCATCTTTTCCTGTACTATGTTGGTCTGCAAAGTTTGATCGACCAGAGGCAGGAGTAAAAAATCATCATCACTGTAATTTGGTTGTGGGTGAAGAGTCCTATTATCCAAGATATCTTTCCTTCTAACTGAGCCATCCCCTCTACCTGAAGGGTTAATGATGTTTTTATGCTGTATATATTTTTTTTTTTTCAAGAAGAACCAGAGAGACTGGCGGCTTGGGTTATGCATAGATACATGAAAAACAAAGAAATATATACATCATAAAAACATATTTAACCCGTCACTACCCATACTAGACATGTGTGGTTTGTTTCGTTCCGAATTAATATTCGGACAAATTTTTCATTATTCGTATATTGGAGTATAGGAGTGATTTTGATAATGCCATTTGCGCATTGAATCACAATGGATTTTTACCCGTAGAGCTGATTGTCCCCCTGGTTTGAATGGGTTTGTAAGCTATGCCTCTTCCAAACCATTCCACCATGCTCCCTATCTTTTTTTCCCTCCATTCTTATGTCTCTTTTCCCTTCATAGGCATTTGTGTTCTAATTGTATATTTATATTGTGGGTAGAGATTGTGCGCCCCTTGTCAGGTATAGGGCCACCCCCCTATACCTTTCTCTTTTTCTCCCCTCTCTTCTTCTTTTTTTTCTTTTGTGTTTGGATGTGTTCATGTTAGGCTGCGTACACACGGTCATTCCAAACCGATGAGAATGGTCCGACGGGCCATTTCCATCGGTTCACCGCTGAAGTGGCCTGATGGTCTGATGTGCGTACACACCATCGCTCCAAAAACCGATGGGGTCAGAACGCAGTGACGTCAAACACACGACGTGCTGAATAAAACAAAGTTCAATGCTTCCAAGCATGCGTCGACTTCTGAGCATGCGCAGGGTTTTGAACCGATGCTTTCTGTACTAACCATCGGTTTGGACCGATCAGGCAGCGGCCCATCGGTTGGATTTTAAAGCATGTTTTAAATTTTTGGACCGATGGGCTATACACATGGTCGGTTTGGACCGATGAAACTGAACCTCGGTCCATTCTCATCGGTTTTGTCCGACCGTGTGTACGCGGCCTTAGGTCTCATTTGGCTTTGGTTTATTTACTTTTATAAGATTATTTTTTTGTCTGTTAAATACTAGAGACCATTGTGGCCATACGTTCAATGTAACTAGTTGCATTATCCCCTCTTGTTCCGTGTATGGCAATTTTTTTGCAATTGCACGTGGTGTGCTGGTGTATCTGTGCTGTGGTTCCCGGTAGGTTGACCTGCTGTGGTCCTTCCATGGGTGAGTCCTGGTGTTGGTATCCCGCGTTCTGGGTTATTGATGTGTGCCGTTATCTCGCTTGCCACTGGGGGGGGGTGTGATGGACACAATATTTTGGACCTGGTTGGTGGCCAGCCAGTTCACTGTGATCACTTCTGCCCACCAAGCCTTGACATCATTTTCCCCGGGCATACTTTGACATCAAATAGATACAAAGAAGAATAGCAGCACATCTGAAAGTAAAAATCAAAAGAATTTATCTAAAGTCCATAAAATCAAGCGAACATGACAAACATCAGTTCAAAAAAGGTATTCAGTGAACGCATTTCACACAGACACGCTTACTCAAACTTTGACAACACTTCCGCATTGTCAGGTTGATGTGAAGGTAGTGATGGCATCGGGAATGACCGTGTGTATGCGGTTATTGAAAGGATCAATACAGGTTCATTTTGTGGCTGTTCTGCTGCCTCTCATTGTGCTTTTATTCCTATTGTTTTGGCCAATTGAGAGAGAGGGCCCACCCAGCTCCCCAGTGTCCATCCCTTTTAAAATCTTAAGGGTAGGGCTGTGTGGAAGGTCTGCTGCTGGATTAATGGGCTCTTGGGAGATTCAGACACACACCATCTGTTGAACTCTTTGGTGCTCTGGGTGTCGATATAGACTTTATTTTTTACACAATGGACTGAATACTTAATTAAAACCTTTGCTGTGGGGTAAACTATACATCATTCGGTGGATTTAACATTGGCTTTGTGTGTGACTTACATGGGAAGGGTTGAACACCTGAACCTGAACACATCCAATGTTTGAGATATTCTGTTTTTCCCTTGCCCTCCCCTCCCCCTAATTTTTCCATTCTTTTTTGTCTCTATGTGGGGGGACAGGAACTTGCATACATGTATTTGAATGTACGTTTCAATATGTACTCATTAACTGTCTTCTGTATGTATATACAGTATATATATATATATATATATATATATATATATATACTGTATATATATATATATAATATTAGGTATTTTTTGATTCACATACGGAGAATTAAGCCTTGAAGAAGTGACCACCGCAAAAAGTGTTGGCAGATCCCATACCATATATGTGATATCGTTTTCGATGTTGCCCTCTCTGTCATTTTTTATGAATATTATATGTCTTTATCAATATGATCGATGCATTTATGTGATATTTCTACTAGGGGGACCAACCATTTAAAAGCCTGTTTTTTATAAATATAATGGATATTCTCTGTTAAACTGATGCAATGGAAAAAGAACATTTCTTATCTTTTGCAGTTGGAAATCCCTTTTTTAATGAGGCAGTACAAAAGAGGAGTGATGTGAAAAGTGCAGTAACCCATAGCAGCTAGATTTCAAGGGATTGAAGTCAGAAAACGCAGGGATTAATGTGTTTGATTAGAATAGTTTGCTACATTTGACACAATACTCCAGTTAGAAAAAATCTTTGTAATGTGAAAGAAACGTGAAAATGACATCTATGCTAAAACACTACCTGATGGGAATGCTTTCTTTATCACAATTTTCTGCAGCCTGAAGATTCTTCCCAGCAAGGAATGAAGATTCTTCCCAGCAAGGAATGCTATGACAGTTGCTATACAGTTTTGTATAGAAAAAAATTAAACTTTAGCCCTCATAATTTTTAAAGCTAAAGTCCAGGAATTAGGCCTCTTTCAAAAAAAAATCTGGATTACTAGGGGTTACGTCAAATGAGGTGCATTCCACCTTCTGGGCTTATCTCTTTAACCACCTCAAGTCCAGACACTTTTATTCCCTTCCAGTCCATGCCAATATTGTCACACTTTGAATGCCATGCAATTTGTACCCAAATTAAATTTGTATTATGTTTTAAGACAGATAGAGCTTTCTTTTGGTGGTATTAAATCAACACTGGCTTTTTTATATATATATAAATTTAAAAATCCAGAAAATTTAGAAAAAAAATAACACATTTTTCTTAGATTTTGTTATACAATTTTGCAAACAAATACTCTTCATAAATTCTCACCAAAATGTATTCTGCTATATTTTATATTAAAAAAATAACCAAAATCAGTGTTTATTATTTAGTCTGTGTAAAAGTCAATAAATAGAATATACAAATAATGATAATTATATTTGAAAATTGATCAGTCCTGATGTATTGACTGCCCTAAAATACCAGGACAATATAAATACCCCCTAAATTACCCTTTTTTTGAAAGTAGACAGTCCAAGGTATTTAGTAAGAAGCACAGTGAGTTTTTTGAAGTTTACATTTTTTGTCACAATTTTTTAAATAAAAAAATCTTAGGAACAAAGGGCCAGATTCACAGTTATCTGCGGCGGCGTAACGTATCCCCTTTACGTTACACCGCCGCAAGTTTTCAGCGCAAGTGCCTGATTCACCAAGCTCTTGCGTGTAAACTTACGGCGGTGTAACGTAAAGCCATCCGGCGCAAGCCCGCCTAATTCAAATGGGGCGTGTACCATTTAAATTAGGCGTGTTCTCACGCCGAACGTTCTGTGCATGCTTCGTTAGGAAATTTACCAACGTGTTTTGCGCGAAATTACGGCGCCCCGACGTATTGTTTGAACGGCGACGTGCGTTACGTCATTTCGTATTCCCGGACGTCTTACGCAAAAAAAATAATAATTTGAAATTCGATGCGGGAACGACGGCCATACTTTAACATGGCTGTTCTAAAGATAAGCCATGAAAAAGCAGGCCTAAGTTTGCGATGGGAAAAACCGACTAGCGACGACGTAAGAGATTGCGATAAACGCGCGTATCTTCGTGGATCGCCGTCATCAGCTAATTTGCATACCCGACGCTGGAAAACGACGCAAACTCCACCCAGTGGCCGCCGGAAAATTACACCTAGGATCCGAAGGCGCACGAAGCCGTACGCCTGTCGGATCTTAGCCAAAAGCCGTCGTATCTTTTTTGTGAATTACAAATAAAGATACGCCGCGGCAAATTTGAAAATACGCCAGAGTATCAGTAGATACTCCGGCGTATTTCCTCTGTGAATCTTGCCCAAAGAACACAGAGGAGAGATGGGTTCGCTTTAAGAGCATATTAAATAAGGGCATTAGCCAGTGCATCACACTGGGTAATACATTTTAAAGAGCGAACACAAGTCCTTTTTATATGCAAAAATGCATATAAAAAAATTACACCTTGTCTACTACTTTCATGTTATCGCTGATTGGCCAGTCAGGGATAACATGGTACCAGGGCTGCCCACAACGTCAGCGGCATAGATCAGAAAGCATACAAGTGACAGATGTCAGCCTGCATTGGCGCTGCTCCTGTCACGCCGTTTATAGGCTGTGGACCGACAAAAAGCAGTTCATTTACAATTTTTATTTTTACTGAGCTTTGGCAGTACAGCTATTACCACACTATGGGCACACCAATGCGAGACCTTTTTGTCTCAGCTCCTGAAGCTGCAGAGTCTTATGCAGCAAACCTGTCCACCCCTCCCCCTCCTGTCGAATCACAGGTGCTTTGTATTTTGTGTGCCTATTCCAATTTTTTTTTTAAATCGTCTGTGCATGGGCAGCAGAGTGTGTGGGGGGGGGGGGGGGCAAGGAGAGCAGAATCTCTCCTTTCAGAGCGCCGGTAGTATAGTGATGCACTTCGTTGGACTTAATCCATAGCAACATAGCAATCCAGCAGATGGACAGTGGCTGAAATCCTGGAATTCAGTTTTAAAGCATTTCTTTCTAATGCTGTTGATTGCATGATAATGTGGTTTACAATCTTGATTATCAGGTTGACGCAAAGTTTTTAATTTAATATTCCCCAAAAAATATTTTTTTCTGTTGAATAGGGTCTCCAGATTTTTATACAAAAAAGCAATATGCATTTGCACAACTGTGCTGTAAATATGTGCTGCTTTCCTTAATTTGCAAATGAGTTGTGATAGCAAAACTGAAAACTGGAATAATTAAATGCAAATACATATCAAATGACTGAATAAAGTTAGAACAATTCCTGCATCCCTTGTGCAGTGTTTTTTGCCTAATGATGCTGCATTTCAAATACTTTACATACAGTATACACACACAAAACCATTAAGTAAAAACAGAGAAAAGATCCACATTTACAGGATTTGGTTTAGAGCTACTGACAGTGGCATGCAAAGAAGGAGGTGGGCCACACAGACAAGTTGAAAATGTGAAATTTTCAATGGGACATGTACAGTGGGGATCGAAAGTTTGGGCACCCCAGGTAAGAAAATTTATTAATGTGCATAACGAAGCCAAGGAAAGATGGAAAAATCTCCAAAAGGCATCAAATTACAGATTAGACATTCTTATAATATGTCAAAAAAGTTAGATTTTATTTCCATCATTTACACTTTCAAAATTACACAAAAAAAACAAAAAAAATGGTGTCTGCAAAAGTTTGGGCACCCTGCAGAATTTCTAGCATGCACTGCCCCCTTTGCAAAGCTGAGACCTGCCAGTGTCATGGATTGTTCTCAATCATCGTCTGGGAAGACCAGGTGATGTCAATCTCAAAGGTTTTAAATGCCCAGACTCATCTGACCTTGCCCCAACAATCAGCACCATGGGTTCTTCTAAGCAGTTGTCTAGAAAACTGAAACTGAAAATAGTTGACGCTCACAAAGCTGGAGAAGGCTATAAGAAGATAGCAAAGCGTTTTCAGATGTCAATATCCTCTGTTCGGAATGCAATTAAGAAATGGCAGTCATCAGGAACAGTGGAAGTTAAAGCAAGATCTGGAAAACCAAGAAAAATATCAGACAGAACAGTTCACAGGATTGTGAGAAAAGCAATTCAAAACCCAAGTTTGACTAAACGATCCCTCCAGAATGATCTGGCAGACACTGGAGTTGTAGTACACTATTCCACTATAAAGAGATACTTGTACAAATATGGTCTTCATGGAAGAGTCATCAGAAGAAAACCTCTTCTACGTCCTCACCACAAAAATCAGTGTTTGAACTTTGCAAATGAACATATAGACAAGCCTGATGCATATTGGAAACAGGTTCTGTGGACCGATGAGGTTAAAATAGAACTTTTTGGCCGGAATGAGCAAAGGTACGTTTGGAGAAGAAAGGGCACAGAATTTAATGAAAAGAACCTCTGTCCAACTGTTAAGCATGGGGGTGGATCAATCATGCTTTGGGGTTGTATTGCAGCCAGTGGCACAGGGAACATTTCACGGGTAGAAGGAAAAATGGATTCAATAAAATGTCAGCAAATTTTGGATGGTAACTTGATGCCATCTGTGAAAAAGCTGAAGTTAAAGAGAGGATGGCTTCTACAAATGGATAATAATCCTAAACACACCTCAAAATCCACGGGGGATTACATCAAGAGGCGTAAACTGAAGGTTTTGCCATGGCCTTCACAATCTCCTGACCTCAACATAATTGAAAATCTATGGATAGACCTTTAAAAGAGCAGTGCGTGACAGACAGCTCAGAAATCTCAAAGAACTGGAAGACTTTTGTAAAGAATAATGGGCAAAGATACCTCAAACAAGAATTGAAAGACTCTTGGCTGGCTACAAAAAGCGTCTACAAGCTGTGATACTTGCCAAAGGGGGCAGTACAAGATATTAACTCTGCAGGGTGCCCAAACTTTTGCAGATGCCATTTTTTTGTTTTCTGTAATTTTAAAAGTGTAAATGATGAAAATAAAATCTAACTTTTTTTGACATATTATAAGAATGTCTAATCTGTAATTTGATGCCTTTTGGAGATTTTTCCATCTTTCCTTGGCTTCGTTATGCACATTAATACACATTTTTACCTGGGGTGCCCAAACTTTCGATCCCCACTGTAGACCACAAAAACGAGAATTGGTATTTCTGTAAAACTTCAAAGGGAGTTTGTTAACAGGAAAGTATAAATATAAAAAATGCTTTTTAGAGTACTTCCTTAAAGTGGAAGTATGGGTAAAGTAAAAAAATACCTATATGATGCAGTCTTCTAATAGCATTAACACTGTAGATTTTGTTTTTTCACCCTATACTTTGATCATATATTGGTCTTGTTGGTAGATCCATAATCTTTTACAGGGTGACAATGCCTTTCATTTTGCAGTTAAATTACAGGGAAGCTTTGTTATTTTGTTACTGACCTTCCCTTAGCAACCGATGACATCATCGGTTGGTAGGATGCGGGGGGGGGGGGGGGGGGGTTGGCTTACACAGCTTTCACTTTTTCCGGTAAATACAGAAAACAGCATAGAGGGGCAGAGAGCCCAGAGGAGGAACTGGGTGTGCTTGTTCTCCTCTCTGTACACGGAACTTAACACAGTAACACTTTCATGACTGGATTGTACAGGGCATTGTCTAATTTTGCCGTGGCCCCCCCCATGGGACTTTTTGTGAACCCTAGGGTGCCCTGGTTGAAAAACCCTGATCTAGTGCAACAGGATAAAATTATTATATGATTATTATAGACATCTTAGAGAAAAGGTTGAGTTGCTATTAAAGGCCATCCTTGATTTTTATTATTATATGATTATTATAGACATCTTACAGAAAAGGTTTGGTTGCTATTGAAGGGCATCCTTGATTTTTCTAGTAAAATCATCTCAAGGATACAGGTGTCTATAAACTATAACTGAGAAGAAGTGATGGCTTAATGTAAGAGATGCTAAATGTTCTAGTACACGCTGTTTGTCATGGGCTAGTACAGAGGTATTGAATAAGGAGACCAAACAACAATTTGATACAACATTTTTATTTAACTTTGGTAAAATTGGCCACGGTGTCATCCATAAAATGTGGGGGCGGGGTTACAAAAATTTTCTCAATAAATAAATTAAATTACAAAAGGCCAAATTGGCTAAACTTAAAACTTTAAAATCAAATTAATTTCTGTCCATCCAGCAAAAGCTGGACGACTACTCCCCCCATACAGACGACCCCATGACTTATTATGACAAACTGACAGGTAAGGGTGGGCGGGCGGGCGATGCTGCTTGTCAGGAGATGTGACTGAGCAAATCGCCTCAGCCTCTCCCTTATATAGGCTCGTCCAGTGCAGGTTTTACCTCACGCGAACGGACCTATCAGAGAAGGGGGCTGCCGCAGCTGACCAATCAGAGGCTGTTACTACCCCAGAGCGCGGCAGCCCACTTCTCCCTCTGCTCTATCCCATGCAGGCTCAGCATACTGCCGTAGCCTCACATGGGCTAGTACAGAGGTATTGAATAAGGAGACCAAACAACAATTTGATACAACATTTTTATTTAACTTTGGTAAAATTGGCCACGGTGTCATCCATAAAATGTGGGGGCGGGGTTACAAAAATTTTCTCAATAAATAAATTAAATTACAAAAGGCCAAATTGGCTAAACTTAAAACTTTAAAATCAAATTAATTTCTGTCCATCCAGCAAAAGCTGGACGACTACTCCCCACCGGCCGGGGCCAACCGCGAAGCTGTTGGCCGAGGCCCCCCCACCACCGTGGCTGATTCGATCATGGACTGGATACCCATATTAAAAATGTCCAGGCCAATGCCTGACAGATGAATTTGGTCAACCCGAAACAACCCAGGCAAAAAACCCTCTAACTCGGAATGACGAAAGAAAGAGCCACCAATTGAAGGCATAAAACTATGAATCGTCCTATTTAGCCGTCTGCGGATTCTATCCACGTAGAAAAGGGTGCCGTGCGGCGACCATAACAGCCTGGGAACCATCTCAGAATATACTAACACTGAACCTGGGAACATTTGAGTTATGGAATAGAGATCCCTTTTCATTTCACATAACAAGTCCCATGTGTTGAATTTACCCAAGTCATTAGCCCCCACGTGGATAACTATCACTTGGGGTTGAGGCCAGACAGAAGACAAATAAGCTAGGTGGTCTTTTAAATTGCGCCACCGCATACCTCTAACACCTGACCATAAAATTAAAAATAAATCAGGATCAAGCCCCAGGTTAGCAGAGTATGATCTGGATCCGGAGTGCTTGTAAGCCCAGAACACGTAGGAGTGACCTATGACCCAAGCGATATTCCTGGATAAATCTGAAAGAGAATCATAAAGTTAGAAGACTGGGACGAACATATAACTTATATCTATTGCTGCCCCACCTGCCCACTTTTTTAACCTTACTCTCTGAAAAACCTATAGAATCAGCTGTGGTGGCAGCGCCAATTCGGAAAGAATGGGAAGAAAATTGGTACCCAGATAAATTCAAGCGCTTCAAACAGGAGGCCAAAACAGCTGAGAACTGGTACCTAGTTAGAGAGGACAAGTCTTCATGAATAAAAAAGGAATCGTTACTCAATGGTCTGACCAAAAGATAATTACGAACATGAAACACGGGACAGATAGCCTCATTAGGAGAACTGGATAAAGAAAACCACTGGCCAACCTGAGAGGACTTTGATCTGGACAAAAACAGACGGACAGAACCGACGTCAAACTGAACATGAGAAAAACGGAGAAATGAAAAAGCGTTTCTATTTGCTGCAGTAAACTCACCTAACCGAAGGGCTCCAAAGAATGCTATAGAGAAAGCAGCCTTAAAAAGCAAAGATTCGAAATTGGATGAGCAGACATCTTGAAGGATCTGAAGAAGATCGATCAAAATGGGGATAGATATGGGACGCCTATTATCTAAAGAGGGCCTAGACTTTTTGAGGCCCTTCAAAACCTGAGTGACCTGAAAGAAAGAGGTAAGAGCAGGAAGGCCTGCAAACTTAAGGAAAAAAGAAACTCCAGCCAATATTTTACCTATGGAAGCCGGGGACAGATTAGACTGAATGAGAAAGGACAAAAAAGACAAAGCCACGTAAGAAGATACATCTAGTGGATCCAAACCCAATGGTTGACAGAAAGAGCACCATTTGTGCCATGAAAGCCTATAATCCCTCCAGGTGTTTTCCGCTACTGAAGCCTTGAGATTCCGGAATATTATTCCCAAATTAAGCCCCAGAGGAAGTCTGGGCAAGGGGTGCCATGTTGATCCGCTGATGGCGCCAACTCTCGGAATCTCTTGAACTGTGAACGAGATAAAGAATCTGCTATGTTATTTTCTTTACCTGCAATATGCTCAGCTCTCAACCATATATTACAGTTCATACAATGAAGTACAAGGAAACGCAATAACCTCAGAACGGGATCAGACTTAGAGGACAGAGTATTGATGGCAAAAAAGACACCTTTATTATCCGTATGAACTAAGATTCTACGATTCCTAAAGATGTCTTCCCACACAACCACCGACACAATCACTGGAAAGAGCTCCAACAGAACTAGATTTTGAAGTATCTCCTTCTGGAGCCAATCAGGGTGCCAGGACTGGGCGCACCAGCGCCCATCCAAGAAAGCCCCGAACCCAGCAGAGCCAGCTGCATCGGTGAAGAATTCCAACTGAGAACTATTAATAAAGTCCATTTGCCAGGCCGAGGAACCATTAAACTCATTTAAAAAAGCATCCCAAATTCTTAGATCATCCTTGATGCTTTTTGAAATTCGGAAATGAGCGTAAGGGTTCACCATACCTTTTATGGCTAACGAGAACCTGCGCGAAAATACCCTCGCCATAGGGATGACTCTGGCTGCAAAAGCAAAAAGACCCAGCAAAGATTGTGCCTCCTTTAAGCACACCTTCTTACTGACAAGAAAGGTTGCAATCATAGATTTCATTTTATGTATCTTCTGTTGTGGCAATCTGAATTCCATTCGTTCGGAGTCAACCGTGATCCCCAAAAATTCAATAACTGTCGTGGGAAAAACTGTTTTCTCCTGGGCCAGAGGCACGCCAAAGTCATGACAAACGTCAAAGAAAACCTGTAAAGCTTCCATACACACTGATGACCCCCGGGGACCTAAAAACAAGAAGTCATCTAGATAATGTAGGATAAGGCCTTGAGGGATAACGACTGACACGACCCAATGTAAGAAGGAGGAAAAAGCCTCGAAATAAAAGCATGACATAGAAAACCCCATTGGCATGCATTTATCAAAATAATATTTATTCAAAAATTGAAAACCCAAAGAATTGAAGCCTTGTGGATGCACGGGAAGAAGGCGGAAAGCCGACTTAATATCAGCCTTTGCTAGCACAGCCCCTTGCCCTGCTTGCCTCAAAAGACACAAAGCCTCATCAAATGAGGCGTAGCAGACTGGAGCCTCCACAGAGGCAACTTCGTCATTGAGTGACGAATGCGGTGGGTAAGATAGGTGGTGGATCAGTCTGAACGCACCCAGCTCTTTCTTGGGTACGATGCCCAAAGGGGACAACCGGAAATTAGAGAATGGCGGGTCATTAAAGGGGCCAGCCACCCTACCCTCAGACAATTCTTTGCAAATTTTCTCAAGCACTAAGTTAGAGTGCATGGATACCGATAGTAAATTTTTAACTGGTGTACACCCTGAACCAGTAAAGGATGGCACTAAGAAACCATTGCAAAACCTTCAGTTAGCAGAGCCGCCATCCTGTGGTCTGGATAGCGCTCGAGCCATGGGCGCATTCTTGCCAGGCTCACCGGAGTCGGGGCCTTTCCCATGTGTGTCCTTGGGTCCTGAATGAGAGGAACTAGCGGCAGCTTTACGAAAACATCTGCTCGCCGCGTGAGTACCGCCACAATAAGAACACTCATGTTTGTATCTACAATTCAATAAGAATTTACATTGACCCTCATTGAATGCAAAGCATACACCCTTCCTGACTGGACTCTGACCATTTGAAGCGGGGCGAGGGGTGAACTGGGGCCTAGGTGGCAGCATAAGGTTTAACCATAAACCAACGTCCTTAGCCCCCCAATGCAGCGATGGGTGCACAGCTAGTTTTTGACGGAAATTCTCGTCATATGAGAACCATGCGGAGCCGCCAAAGTGGCGAAAGGCCTCCGCAATAATATCCAGGTGTTGGAATAAACCTGAGCACTTCCCCGGGAAGCGTTCTCCCATAACTGCTGAATAGATACAGAACGCTTGCAGCCAGTTTTGAAATGTCTTAGGAACCGCTCTCCTCCTATCTTCCTCTGTTCTTTCGCTGGACTGCCTGTCAGATTTAGCCAAAAACTCCTTAGAAGCAGGGAGAAGTGATAATATATCGAGATATTCACCCCTCCAAATTTTTTCTTTGACTGACTTAGACAGATGAAAACCCAGCGGGGATAAACTGCAAGGGAGGGGTTCCTTAAAGGAAGACTCGCTGACCATAGCAGCCGAGGATCTGAGGGGTAAAGTATTATTAACAGCAGGACACCTCACACTCGATCTGACAGTAACATCCTTATTTAGCAGAGAGGGATGACCAGCCTCATGCCACACCACACCAACCTCCTCCATATCAATAGCATTATCGCTATTTCCAGCACCAGTCTCCTGTGCACTCTGACTTACTGTGCATGCCTGAGTACTCAGACTCTCACCTGGTTGCACATACATATTTACATTTTGTGAGGTAAAATCAGCATCATGTATACCTTTGAACTGCTGCACAATGACAGACAAAGATTCAATTAGACTAGAAAATGCAGATAACTGGTTAACATTACTGAAAACAACTTCAGGTAAAACATGCTCACCCAAGTCCCCAGGAGGGGGGGAAGAGGCAGCGCTGCTCCCTTGCTGGCAAGAAGCACCTCTTGTTGCAGCTCCCTCAGCTTGAGGAGCTAAATTATTGGTCTTACATTTCTTTTTTCTTCCAGGCTGTTTCCTGGGGGCGCCCACGCTCATCTCTGGTACTGCAGCTGGGCTGACAGATAAAACAGAGCCACTCTCCTCAGACAGGCAACGCTTCAGCCACTCTTCACCTCCCCTGCTCTCCGCCTTCTCTAGGAGTCTACATAAGAGCTCCTCACGGCTGTCCTGCACAGCGCGCTTCATCCTGAGAGAGAGGGAGAGGCGGGCGATGCTGCTTGTCAGGAGATGTGACTGAGCAAATCGCCTCAGCCTCTCCCTTATATAGGCTCGTCCAGTGCAGGTTTTACCTCACGCGAACGGACCTATCAGAGAAGGGGGCTGCCGCAGCTGACCAATCAGAGGCTGTTACTACCCCAGAGCGCGGCAGCCCACTTCTCCCTCTGCTCTATCCCATGCAGGCTCAGCATACTGCCGTAGCCTCACATTATGTGGGGACAGTGGGAATAGGAGCACTGCTAGTGCTGCACTAAAATGAACACATCTTGAACTTCTAACAGCATTATTTACAGTAGTTTTAAAAACAACTAATACATTTGATAAGTAGAAAGTGAAAACATTTAGTAAACTTTTCCTATGTAAGTCATAAAACGGAATTAGGTTGATTTAACTAAAAGTTGCAGTCCTTCCCATAGACCCTGTGAAATGCCGTGTTTTGTTTACATTTTAGCTGCAATGACCATGAAAACTGTAGTGCCAATGTAGCAGGATATGAATATTTCTTTAAGAATATTCAGGGATGTGCAGAACCACACTGCCTCAGGTGGACTCTAAAGGCCAGTGTTGGAAATGTCTTATCTGTAAAAGCTAGATATTAGGTGTTCCAAAAACACCAGTTTTCTGGAAGCCAGGCTGATGTCCAATATACAGTACCTAAACATTGGCAAAATGAATGAAAAAGCTTTGGGTTCGTAAGCTTGGTAATCAGTATGTGTTTCCATGTTAAAGGCAGGCCCTTAGATGAAAATATGCATACCTTCACATCTGTTGTGCTTGTCCAGTGCTCTTTTGTTAATTTTTTTTTGTACATCTAGTTATCTGGATCTAAAGGATTCCTTTACTTGTGACTATGCTCTCTAGTGGTGGCTATGCCCTTTACAATCCACTGCCACCATACTACAATTGACAGCTGCTTGTAAAAACTTTCTCTGCGCAGCCCTAAAATGTAATTACTCATTAACTTTGAGGGGTTATGTCTCTAACATGCCTAAGTTATATTTTATGATACGTCTTTGGTATTATCTCTCCTAAAACAGCAATATAAAGGCATATGGGGAACTTTAATAGCTTAAAGAAAGCCATGCTGCTTAATCAAGAACATCTCATTGGGCAAGTATGGGTAGCAGCATATAGGAAAAGATCTAAAAACAAATGGATCCCTGATAATCATTTAATATTTTATGCACTTATAGCTTCATATAACAGCTTACAAAATGGTCTATGGTAGTATAACTATAATCCTCATTTAAATGATGACAGTTTTGCATGCCTGATTGTGTTAGGTTTATCTCCTGGCTCTTTTGTCTGTAAGGTTGTTTGAGGTAATGGCACCCACTCATAACACTTTTGACTTTGAAAAGTGTCATCCATATTGTCTTTTGCTCATTGTCATTGAGAAAAAAATCTTGTGTTTTAGTATGAGACATGCTTCTTAAGTGGAAGATAATAACAAAGGTTTTCTTTAACAGAATGTGGGTGAGAGATGTACGCAAATGTGTAGTGTGAATGGATCCTGGATATCATGGTGCTCTATACTCTGCTATAATGTCCTAATTAGTCATTTACAGCTGATTGTGTTTTTCTAAATAGCTGAGAACCAACATGTTAAAGGAAAGCGTTAAAAAGTAGTAAATGCAGTCTTTGATTTCAATTGCTAAGAGGAGGACCAGTGGTGGACATATCAGCTGCACAGCATGTACATGCCCACAAGAGCCTCAAGGGGTTGAGGCCCATTACAAGTAGAGGATGCCACTACCCCAGAATCTCAGTGGCTAGATAATGGACATGGTATTTACAGAAAATACTCAATACCACTGCGGTCACGCTCATCAACATACAGTACATACAGTATAATACAAATCTACCGTATAAAACATATGAAACATATAAAGTACTTACAAAATATAGCAGCATGCATTAACAGATCTCTAAATTAGTTCAATAATTACAAAAGATCTTGTGAGGAACAAACATGTAATCATTTTTTTTTGTGTTCAAATATTGCACTGCTCAGTTCACATCCTCAGGAAAGCTTAGTCCACTTGTATTTAAAATACAAGTTTGCTCCTCATAACTAGGGATGAGCTTTATGTTCGGGTCTAACAATATTCTTTAAATTTCATACCTGAGGGTGTCTATAGTATGCCTGTAAAGTAGCGCATGTTTCCCGTGCTTAGAAAAGTCCCTGCACAAAATTACATTTCTAAAGGAAAAAAAGTCATTCAAAACTACTCGCGGCTATAATGAATTGTTGGGTACTGTAAATACAGATAAAAGTCATAGAAAAAAACGACGTTCCTTGATGGGGACAAGGGCCTCATCCCCACAACCCTTGACCTGTGGTTGTGGGGGTCTGCGGGCAGGGGGCTTATCGGAATCTGGAAACCCCCTATGTGAATTAGTAACGGGGTACATTATACCCCCACCATTTCACCAAAAAAGTGTCAAAAAAGGTAAAAAAACACACACACACACACAGCTTGGGACAAGTCTTTTAATAAAAAAATAAAAATAAATTCCAGTGCTGTAATCCTCCTACGACCCACCATCATAAACGATACAGCCTCCGTAGGAGGTGCCTGGCCGAATAACGCGCGACCCGTCTGACAGCTCCTAAATAACCAAGGGCAGTAACCCGGCCCCCATCTGAAGCAACAAGGGTTTCTGGCGTGGAACGCACGCCGCTCCGCCATCTTGCCGCATACCGGAAGTTGGTGCATATGAAGTGGCAGTGTCGAGGTGAACCTGGCTCTCATTACGCGGTCTATGTCTATATATTGGAGTGGGCTGCAGTGGAGAGACACCCCCAGGTGTTATGACACAAAACTTGTCGGGAAGACTCCATTGCCGCCTCATCTATATTTATTATATGCCCTGTAACTTCCATTTACATGTAAGTGCAATTGCTTATTAAATCTCAGCATTTTTTACGGTATCACGCTATGTTGCCTCCTCTCTTCTTCTCCATATTCTCTTACTGTTGAAAACATACCTGAGGGCAAGCTGTAAACCATTTGAACTAGTGCTTACTCATCACCTGGGTGAATGCATCTCTGTAGAAGAGCCATTGGTTGATTCCTTGCTTCCTTAAAGAGATCCTTTTGGAGTTTATATCGGTCCCTAAGCCTGTTTGACTCATCAAATATGCATTTCTTTGAGTCCATGGTAAGCCTGCATCTTTATCAGTGGAGGGTCATTTTACTGCACTTGAGAAGTCACTTTTAGCAGATTTACGTCTCATCACTTCAACGTTTGAGTTATAATCACACCTGTGACACGTGGTGGATGTTTTGTCACATACAGTTATATATGGATATTTAACCGTTTGGTTCATTATTTGTATATTAGCTGCATTTTGTGTGCGACTTCACTGGAACATTTTTATGTTTTGTTTGTCATGTTTACTGTTTTATCATTTATGCCATTTTGAATAAAAGTACTTCACCATACTTTATATTTAACCAAGCGCTACACATATATCTACACATTTTCTATTTGCTTTTTTTCAATTAGCTGTGTTAGCAGCTCCACTTTAGTACTAGCAGCGCAGAGTTACCACAACACTATCGATTTTATATCCACCTCTGACCTGTCTTTGGGGTATAAATACTTCTTATCTGTTTTAGAGAGTGAATATATATCACAATCAAGTAATTAGGCTATTGGTCTTTCCTTTGCGGGACCATTTTGCCCTACGTGGATCACTGGTTGTTGTTGACTTCTTGGTCTGTGCGTGACTCTAATGGACCAATCTCTTTCTCCATTGAGTTATGATTTCTTTTTGTTTGGGTGAAGCATTAACACTTGGGATTTAAGCTGCAGATCTCGAACCTGCAAGTCCTTTGTCCCTGAAGGAGATCTGCCTTTTGTTATTTTGAAATGCGTTGGTCGCTCTGTCTCTCTGACAGTCTTGGGCTTTTCGTTCAGTGGTTTCCATTTCTGCTCCCAATACATGTGTTTGTTTTTATTCCCACTCTAATGTTGTTGATTGGTATTTACTGTATGTCCACTAAATTTGTATATTTTTAAAATCACTGTTTGTGGTGTATTTACAGTCCCAACTTCAGGAATCTGTGTTTACCAGGGATGTGGTCCACAATGAGTATAGTCAGCTAGTTGTGGCAAATATCTGAACTATTTACACTCCGGTATACTGTATACTACCTCTTCTCTTTCAGCTCCAGCGCATACACATACTTGCAGACTATCACTCCCAGGACCAGCTGTGTGGGGACCTGACATTGACTCTGTCAGGCCCAAAGCAAATGCCCTTTGCAGGCAGGGTCCGTGGGCCCCTATGGTGTAGCAAAAATAGGTAGTTATTAGTGCTAGCTGTCTCACATGTGGCTACTGCTTATAGTACCACCTCTTCAGGCCCTGCCAGTCCTCCAGGATACAGCTGCATTTTTCCACTGCAAATGCCACCTCAGTCGTCCTGACTGGCTCTGCCCCCATCCCAGACTGCTCCACCCCAGTCCTCTCAGGTGTGCCTCCCAGTCCTTCTGACTGTGTGTCACTCACCAGTCCTCCTGGCTGGTCCTGTTGTCCTAAAGACTTGCCCAGCAGTGTTCTCCCACTATCCTCTCCTTGCTCAGAGTCCCTCCTGTCTAGGATACCTCCATGTGCCTTGAGGGGGTCCTGTCCACACTGAGCCCAGGCCCAAGTTCACCCCCCCCCCTAGACTGGGGAGTTTCCTCAAAGGCCATGACAGCCTAACACTCCATCTCCAGATTTCACCCAAACAACTCCTCCCTAGCTGGGCTGACCCAGCCCATTACACCCAGTATTCTGGGAAGGCTTTCCACAAGGTTTAGGTATGTGTCTATGGGAATGTTTGACCATTCTTCCAAAAGCGCATTTGTGTAGACTTTTTATATCCACTGTAGTGTGTATATATATATATATATTGTAGTGTTTGGGGGTTGTTAGCTCAAGTGTAGCACCCGCTAGCGAGAACAGTTTCCTTTTGAGGGCTTGTTGGCCCACTTTTATTAAAGAAAATCAAATAAAGTCCCAGAAATAAAAACAAAAGTGGTTTCCCTCACAGGGGGTTTTCACCATCAACATTAAATGATAGTATGTTCAGCCTTCTGGCTCACACCTGCAAAGGTGCAAATGAAATGGAATGACTCCTGTCAGCAACCTCAGGTCTATGGGTTTCAAAGTGCAGCCTGTACTCTCCAGCTTCTCTAGCTACTCCAGTGAACACCTGCACACTCTGGGTTCTCCCTTGAAAGCCTCGACTCCTCGGGAGGGTGGAGCCCAGAACCATGGTCAGGTGTCTACAAATAGGCCAGCACACACCTGACCAGTCAGTGTGTTGGTAAAGCTCAAAATCTGGACCCAGGACCCAGATCTCTACGAAATCCCCGGGCTCCAGGTCCCAAAGTGGACTTTATTAAATAATAAGGAAACTGAAACACCAGTTTCCTCTGTACATTTTAAGCTCCCTGGAGCCCCTCAACCTGTCTAGTTGAGAATTCTGGGTCACTACACTTTTGGGGTACCACACTACCACAATATATATATATATATATATATATATATATATATATATATATATATATATATATATATATATATATATCTCTATATCGTTTATAATTTTATTTGTAAACCCACCCACCCCGGTAATGTTTTCATTGCTGCCTATATCATTCTTTGAGACACAAACATATGGAAACATTTTATAACAGGGACACGGGAAAGTAAAAATACAGGGAGTGCAGAATTATTAGGCAAGTTGTATTTTTGAGGATTAATTTTATTATTGAACAACAACCATGTTCTCAATGAACCCAAAAAACTCATTAAAAAGCTGAAAATTTTTGGAAGTAGTTTTTAGTTTGTTTTTCGTTTTAGCTATTTTAGGGGGATATCTGTGTGTGCAGGTGACTATTACTGTGCATAATTATTAGGCAACTTAACAAAAAAAATATATATACCCATTTCAATTATTTATTTTTACCAGTGAAACCAATATAACATCTCAACATTCACAAATATACATTTCTGACATTCAAAAACAAAACAAAAACAAATCAGTGACCAATATAGCCACCTTTCTTTGCAAGGACACTCAAAAGCCTGCCATCCATGGATTCTGTCAGTGTTTTGATCTGTTCACCATCAACATTGCGTGCAGCAGCAACCACAGCCTCCCAGACACTGTTCAGAGAGGTGTACTGTTTCCCTCCTTGTAAATCTCACATTTGATGATGGACCACAGGTTCTCAATGGGGTTCAGATCAGGTGAACAAGGAGGCCATGTCATTAGTTTTTCTTCTTTTATACCCTTTCTTGCCAGCCACGCTGTGGAGTACTTGGACGCGTGTGATGGAGCATTGTCCTGCATGAAAATCATGTTTTTCTTGAAGGATGCAGACTTCTTCCTGTACCACTGCTTGAAGAAGGTGTCTTCCAGAAACTGGCAGTAGGACTGGGAGTTGAGCTTGACTCCATCCTCAACCCGAAAAGGCCCCACAAGCTCATCTTTGATGATACCAGCCCAAACCAGTACTCTACCTCCACCTTGCTGGCGTCTGAGTCGGACTGGAGCTCTCTGCCCTTTACCAATCCAGCCACGGGCCCATCCATCTGGCCCATCAAGACTCACTCTCATTTCATCAGTCCATAAAACCTTAGAAAAATCAGTCTTGAGATATTTCCTGGCCCAGTCTTGACGTTTCAGCTTGTGTGTCTTGTTCAGTGGTGGTCGTCTTTCAGCCTTTCTTACCTTGGCCATGTCTCTGAGTATTGCACACCTTGTGCTTTTGGGCACTCCAGTGAAGTTGCAGCTCTGAAATATGGCCAAACTGGTGGCAAGTGGCATCTTGGCAGCTGCACGCTTGACTTTTCTCAGTTCATGCGCAGTTATTTTGCGCCTTGGTTTTTCCACACGCTTCTTGCGACCCTGTTGACTATTTTGAATGAAACGCTTGATTGTTCGATGATCACGCTTCAGAAGCTTTGCAATTTTAAGAGTGCTGCATCCCTCTGCAAGATATCTCACTATTTTTGACTTTTCTGAGCCTGTCAAGTCCTTCTTTTGACCCATTTTGCCAAAGGAAAGGAAGTTGACTAATAATTATGCACACCTGATATAGGGTGTTGATGTCATTAGACCACACACCTTCTCATTACAGAGATGCACATCACCTAATATGCTTAATTGGTAGTAGGCTTTCGAGCCTATACAGCTTGGAGTAAGTCAACATGCATAAAGAGGATGATGTGGTCAAAATACTCATTTGCCTAATAATTCTGCACTCCCTGTATAGGTAGTAGCTTTTGCTGGCTTATTGAAAATATTTTGTAATGTCAGCTTTTGAGAATACTTAGGTCTCTTCCTCGGGCATACTGTCATCCAATTAACTGAAATATCAAATGTTGATATTTACTGTATACAGGACTTTGGACATCAAATTTTTTTTTTAAATAAAACTTTGTTTGCTATGAAAATGTTTAGAGCATATCTAAACTCAAAAACAATATGCTATTAGCCTAAAAAATATTAACCAAAAGCCACCACATCTAAGTAATCAGTAATATGCAATATAACAAAATAATACTTTTTTTTGGTGTTAGATGCACTTTAGGTATTCTGCAAAGCTTGCACTACGAAATATATTCAGTTAGCCAGTGAAAGTCATTGCCTATATTGCCTGCAGCTCAATTTAAACATGCAGAGAATATGTGGATAAAACCAATTAAAGCTTCAATCATAAGTTTCCAAAAATCAAAGCCCTCATCTGTCTTCTACAGGGCCCTATACTTTCTACGAAGGATGGGAAATCTGACAAATTGTAACCTATCTTTCCTTAAAAAGACTGCCCAAGCAGGTTCTCTGCTTTCCCCTTGGGATTTCCGTTGGGAACTTTTCCCGCCGGAAACCCTTAGGCCTCGTACACACGATAGGTTAAACAGAGGACAACGGTCTGATGGACCGTTTTCATCGGTCAAAACCGATCGTGTGTGGGCCCCATCGGTTATTTAACCATCGGTTAAAAAAAAGCCAACTTGCTTTAAATTTTAACCGATGAATTCCTAACCGATAGGTCAAAACCGATCGTTAGTAGGCACGAACCATCGGTTAGAAATCCACACATGCTCAGACTAAATTAGGGGACGGGAGCGCTCGTTCTTGTAAAACTAGTGTTCGTTTTGGACATGGCACATTCTACATTTTTTAAATTAGTGTCTTGTTTATTGCAGCGCATTTTTTTCTTCGTTCTATTGCTAGAATAAACACGTTGTTTTGCTGATGCTATTTAGACAGAGTTCTCCCATACTGACTTCTTTTATTTTTTGCTTGTGATCTCATGTTTTTTTTTGTTTTTTTTTAGAAAGCCAGATCTCCAAAATAATTTTTTGTACTCCACATAATTTTTATTTTTATTTTTTTGAGAAATTTAATTTTTTTCTCAAGTTATCACAACAATGTTTTTTTTTCACCCCCCCCCACTCAAGGAGGTTGTGTACTTTGTTAATTACACATTGTATTTCGGAAATGTATGATGGCTATTCACCAGAAAAACACAATAGACAAGTATTTAACTTAAATTAAATCTCCATTTATTCTGGTTAAAATAAAAAAAAACAACATGAAGGGCAACAATTGCACAATCAGCCAAATATATGCAGACTTTGGACACCAAAGGCACATTCCACCATGATCAACAACAAAATAAATAACATCAGGAGTCCCTCTAATTTGGGGAACAATGTGCTCCCCAAATCCCAGAAATCAGAAGCAGCAGCAGATGTCACCAAGCTGTGGTACTACAACAACCTCAGTTTTATGCCAAATCAGCTTGAAGCCAGGGAATCACTTTATCGTCTTCCATTCAGCCTTCCTTCCACGGCTCCCTCCACGGCCCCTTGCAGGTGGTGAAAATGTGGCAGCAGGAGGAGGAGACTGGGCCGGGCCCCGTTGTTGCTGCTCCATTTCTTGCAGTTCGTGTGAAATGTATGAGCCAAAGCTCTCAACAGGGTTAAGGGGGGCCCTCATGATTTCTGCTGCCTCCTTAATGACCCACAATCACTCCTCCTCCAGCTGGATCATGCGCCTTGTTTTTTTTTGGTGGGCACATCTGGAGGGGAGGCACCTGTGATGCAGTGCTGCCACTGGGCCTGGGCACCTGCTGACTGCCACTCGGCCCAGCCTCCTCCTGGCTGCCACTCACCCCTTCCTCCTCCTGGCTGACACATTCCGGAGCCTCCTCCTCCTCTTGGCTGATCTCTTCCTGTGTCTAAAAAAGGGACATGTTTTTTTTTTGGCTTCATCAAGCACACACATTTTAAAGCTCATGACTGTTGCATTTTCTTGTTTGTTTTTTTGGTAAATTGAACAGACTCTCACTCTGACCCCTGCAGTTGGCATCCCTGTCACTATATTTTCTGCCCACGACTTTTGTTTGGGTTTTCAAGCTTTCAAAAAACATCTTGTTAACCAAAAGTTTTTTGGAGGCCAGGAAATATGTTGTAAACTACTATACCTGACTAAAGATGTTCAGATCTGGCTACTCCGTGGCACCCTCTGCAGGGGTGGGGGGAACAGTGGAAGGAACGCTGGAGGGAGCGGTGGAGGGAAGGGTGGAAGGAAGACTAGAAGGTGATTATCTGGCCTCGATCTGATCGTCCAGAAAACGGAGGTGTTTATAGTACCACAGCTTGGGCTCTTGTACTTCATCTGCTGCTGCTCCTCACCTCCGAGAAGCACGGACCTGTATCACACGCTTCTTGTAAGCATTCCTCATGTTATTGATTTTATTGCTTATCATGGTGGAAGTTAGCTCTGGTATCCAGGTCTGCATATAAGTGACCAATTGGTCAATTGCTGCCCTTCGAACATTCTTGTTAGAATAGGATGGATTTCTGATTTCCCACAGGTTTTTAAAAGTTCAATTTTTGTCGATGAATCGCATCATATTCTCGGGCTAAAAAATCCTCTGCCAGGGCCCGTTGTCGCTCATCCATTTTTTGCAGCTGGTCAGCAAGGTAGGTGCTGTAGCCCTCGACAGGGTTAAGGGGGCCCTCATGATGGAAGCTGCTCCCTATTGACCTGCAGACACTCTTCCTCCAGCTGGGACATGCGCCTCGGTCTTTTTTTGGTTTGTTTACAAAGAAATTTGGTCTGGCATAGCAATGTCCCCCCTACCAGTGAAGTACTTCACGTATAGATCACGGGCATCTCGAACAGTTTGGGGGGCCAATCCAGTACGGCCAATGTCCAGGCCAGTCAGGTTCTCAGATGATTGTCTGGCCTCAGGCCAAATGTTTGAAAGGTAATTCTCTGAATGCCTGCACAAATAATTATGAAAAATGCAGCAGGAAAATTGATAGTGTTCAGTTTATAGTCCGCCATGTGGATGGCTGTCTGGAACAGGCGGAATAGTTTGGCCATTATCCCGAAGGCATTCTCGACAACCCTCCGGGCTTTGGCCAGCCGGTAATTCAAAACCCTCCTCTCCGGGGTGGGAGTCCTCTGGGGAAACGGCATCATGAGGTGTGGTCCAAGCCTGAAAGCTACATCCACGACAAAAAACACAAAAGGGAGTGCCTCCACATTGTCTTCATCCCGTGGCAGGGCCAGGCCACCAGTCTGGAGACGGTGGGCAAACTCCATCTGTGCAAAGACTCCACTGTCGGACATCTGGCCGTTCTTCCCCACGTCCACATCCAAAAACTCATACTGTGCCGACACCATCAACACAATACTATGAAAACCTTTGTAGTTGAAATAGTATGACCCTGAACGGGGTGGCGGCACTATGCGGACGTGTTTCCCATCTATTGCCTCTCCACAGTTAGAGAAGTCCTACCGCTGGGCCAATTGAGAAGCCACAGTCTGCCATTCCTGTGGCGTGGAAGGAAACTGTGGAGTCAAACAAAAATAAAAATTATTTTTTTGGCACAAAACCAATGCAATCACAATACAAAATACATCCTTGTCCAACATCAGTATAACATTTATTAGTGGAGTGCTAATTTCATGCCAGAACCAAAATAGGCCTAATTATCAGACTCCTCACCCCTCATTAAACATTTTAAGAGGGGGGGGGTGTTTCTAGCTGAGTTTGGGCCCAGAAAAATAAACCCTCTAGCACTCTGCCAAAATGGAATGAGAAAAAAAACATTGGGACACATTTTAAGGGAGGGGGGGACAGAACTACAATGAAGCAGACAAAAAAAAAGTAGGAACAGACTAGGCTAGGTGTGTTTGGGCCTAGGATAGCATGCTGGACAGGTTAGTGAACGGAAATATGCATGTAGGCCAAAAAAGGAGCATTCAAAACTTATAACATGCATGGGGACAAAGGGGACATTCACAGCATATTACAATCATGGTAATTAGGGAATGATGCAAGAAATAAAAAACATTAGCATACATTTAAGACATATATAGATTGTGATGTGAAAGGAGACAACTTAACTTAAAGCGGGGGTTCACCCTAAAAACAATTTTCTAACATTACATCCAGCTCACTCTCTACATTGACAGTATGCCGTTTTTTTTTTTTTGCTGTACATACCTCGTACAGCTATTTTCTTCCTCGGCTTCCGGGTCGGGACTCCCGCGGGAGTGGGCGTTCCTATCCAGCAGGTGTTTGACGTGATGACAAAAACTACCTGAAGAAAATAGCTTCACGAGGTGTGTACAGCAAAAAAAAACAGCATACTGTCAATGTAGAGAGTGAGCTGGATGTAATGTTAGAAAATCGTTTTTAGGGTGAACCCCCACTTTAATATAGACCTTCTGTATCACTTGTATGATGGAAGAACACTTAAAGCACAAAGCAACCAAGTACAGCAAGGCCTGAAAAGAACGAACTGAAAAACAGAAATCGAGCGGACAGGAACGAACTGAAAAACAGAAATCGAGCGGACAGGAATGCACTGCAAAACAGATACGACCTGACTGCAAGCACTGAAAAACATACGAACACACAAGCACAAACTGAACCCGAGAAAACGATCTGCAAAGCACGGAGACTGAAAAGCGCGAATCGGCTCAAACCAAACTTTTACTAACACGCGGTAACACAGAATCAGCAAGAGCAGCCCCAAGGGTGGCGCCATTGGATATGACCTTCCCCTTTATAGTGCCGTTGTACGTGGTTTACGTGACCGCGTTCTGACACGATTGGTTATTTAACCAATGGTGTGTGGGCGCGACGGACCATCAGACAGCTTCATCGGTTAACGGATGACAGCGTTCAATCAGACCGTTCTCATTGGATGGACTGATCGTGTGTACGAGGCTTTAGTGTGTACGGGGCATAAGCATTATTTAAAGAAAAAGCATATATCCACTGCAATGTCTTTTTAAGACCTGGTCAAATGAAAAACGTGTATTGAAATCATCATATTTTTGGTTTACAAAAGGAAAAAGCACAATGTAATATCGTGAAAAAAAAACATATTCTAATAATTAAAGGCTTAGCTTTCACATACATTGTAAAGTAAGTTTAGGGTTTAGATCATATAACTGCATTTTATCTTGCCTTTCCATTATTATAGTCTTAACTTCTGTCTATTTATATCACTTGGTATGAATCCATTATTAACCACTTCAATACCAAGGACTTTGGGCCAGATCCACAAAAGGGATACGCAGGCGTATCTACTGATACGCCGTCGTATCCCTGTTTCTATCTATGCGGCTGATTCATAGAATCAGTTACGCATAGATATTCCTAAGATCCGGCAGGTGTAATAGTTTTACACTGTCGGATCTTAGGATGCAGTACCGCGGCCGCCGCTGGGGGCATTTCTCATCGAAATTCCGCGTCGGGTATGCAAATTAGCACTTACGGAGATCCACAAAGCTTTTTCCCTTCTTTTTTTTTCCGTAAGTGTTAGTTTGCCGTCGCAAAATTAGGGCTGCTTTTACAAAGTGTAAACTTAGTACACCATGTAAAAGTATACCCTTCTTTCCCGCGTCGCTGTCAAATTTTTAAAAAAATGTTTTTTTTTTCCGCCGCAACTCTTTTTTTTTCTTTTACACCCGTCGCGATTCTCAAAACTCGGCGCAACGTAACTTCGCGCAAAGCACGTCGGGAAAATCGCAATGGGAGCATGCGCAATACGTCCGGCGCGGGAGCGCGCCTAATTTAAATGGGACTCGCCTTGCGCCGGACGGATTTAAGTTACACCGCTGCAAATTTCTAGGTAAGTGCTTTGTGGATCGGGCACTTAGGTAGAAATTTTGCGGCGGTGTAACTTAAATCCCAATATTTAAGTTGCGCCCGCTGTACATGGATCTGGCCCTTTCTTCCTTCCTGACCAAGCCAATTTTCAGCTTTCAGCACTGTTGCTTTTTAAATGACAATTTGCTACACTGTACCGAAACTACATTTTTATCATTTTGTTCCCACAAATAGAGCTTTCTTTTGGTGGTATTTGATCACCTCTGGGGTTTTTATTTTTTGCTAAAAAAAAAAAAAAAAAAAAAAAGGCAGAAAATGTTGAAAAATAATAAGTACGTATTCTCCTTCACTGATGGGCACTGATCAGGCTGCACTGATGTCACTGATGAGGTGGTCCTAATGGGCATTGATGATGGGCACTAATATATTTTAAGGACTGGTATAGGTGTACTATTATTTGGTGTGCAGTATATAGGGGTGTAATACACTTTCTAATAAAGAAAGCATATTATAGTGGATTTGTATTGTGCAGCATTGTGACTGGTGGTGTATTTGGGTACTGCAGAATTTTCTTTTCTGTTTTGCTGCGTTACCTCTTCTAAACAGCGACAAACGTTACTGGAAAAAAAGTTTTATAACTGGTGCAATAAACCAGTGGCCCCCCAAAATGACAGATTGAAGCGGGGTGTTATATAAAAATATACTTTCATAATAGTGTATTTGGGTACTGCAGAATTTTTGCCTCTTTCGCTGCGTTACCTCTGCTACACACAGTGACAAAATTTACTGAAAAAAAGTTTTATAACTGATGAGATAAACTAGTGGCCCCCCAAAACGACAGATTAAGGTGGGGTGTCATATGAAAATATACTTTCATAATAGTGTATTTGGGTACTGCAGAATTTTTGCCTCTTTAGCTGCGTTACCTCTGCTACACACAGTGACAAAATTTACTGAAAAAAATGTTATATAACTGGTGCGATAAACCAGTGGCCCCCCAAAACGACAGATTGAAGCGGGGTGTTATATAAAAATATACTTTCATAATAGTGTATTTGGGTATTACAGAATTTTTGCCTCTTTCGCTGCGTTACCTCTGCTACACACAGTGACAAGATTTACTGAAAAAAAAGTTTTATAACTGGTGCGATAAACCAGTGGCCCCCCAAAACCACAGATTGAAGTGGGGTGTTATATAAAAATATACTTTCATAATAGTGTATTTGGGTACTGCAGAATTTGTGCCTCTTTCGCTGCGTTACCTCTGCTACACACAGTGACAAGATTTACTGAAAAAACGATCGTGTGTAGGCCCCATCGGTCAGTTAACGGTCAGTTAACCTTCGGTCAAAAAAATTAGAACGTGCTTTAAAATTTAACCGATGGACGCCTAACCGATAGGTCAAAACCGATCGTTAGTATGCAAAAGCATTGGTTAAAAACCCGCGCATGCTCATGCTTGGAAGCATTGAACTTAATTTTTTTCAGCACGTCGTTGTGTTTTACGTCACCGCGTTCTGACATGATCATTTTTTTAACTGATGGTGTGTACACACGACGGACCATCAGTCAGCTTCATCGTTTAACCGATGACAATGGTCCTTCGGACCGCTTTCATCGGATGGACCAATCATGTGTACGCGGCCTAAAAGACAGCACTTTTTTGTAGTTTCACTGGTCTCTTTCTTATGAGCGATGACATTTAGTTTTCTCTTCACAGATATGAATTTTTATTTTAAATGTAAAATCCAATTTTAAACCCATTCCATTTTCATATTGTTTTGAAAATAATAAAGCCATCATAAGAGTAATAATTACTGCTGTGTAGTTTAAATTGTCTTATAATGAGATTCTATCTTATCCAAGCCTGCTATGCATAATCTGAGAATATAATGGGTCATCTTTAAATTTTTGATTTTCTGTGTAATAGATTCAAGTGTGTGTCTTTGTTGTGAATATCTGACATTTCAAATGAACCAAGAAAACACATGCTCAGAACCTCAAAGCTGAACTCCAGGCAAACAGCTAGTCTTTTTAAAAAAAGTTTCTTGGCCTATCCTCACATCAGTACAGGACCATTGTGTGCTGATGTGAGAATAGGCCAGGAAAGGAAAATTACAGTTTTTATCGGCGTATAACACGCACAGGCGTATAACACGCACATTCATTTTAGGAGGGGAGTTTAAGGAAAACATTTTTTCACAGCCCCCTCCCCAGTACACAGCCCCCCTATCCATTATACATCCCCCATCCAGTACACATCCCCCCTATCCATTATACATCCCCACATCCATTATACAGCCCCCCTCCCCAGTATACAGCCCCTGTCCATTATACATCCCCCCATCCAGTGCACAGCCCCTCATCCAGTACACATCCCCATATCCAGTACACAGCCCACCATCCACTATACATTCCCCCACATCCACTATACATCCCCCCATCCAGTACACAGCCTCTCCATCAATTATACATCCCCCATCTAGTACACATCCCCCCATCCATTATACATCCCCCACATCCATTATACAGCCCCCATGCATTATACATTCCCCCATCCAGTACACAGCCACACTGCACTCCCATGAGACCCACAGTCTCATGGGACAGTGCTGCCAGCATTCTCTATAGTTAAGTAAAAAAAAAATCACTGTCAGCCCCTTCCACACTGCTCCTCCTGTGTCACTCCTATTGCAAACTGAAGCTTCCATTTACCTCAATAGCTCCGTTTTTTTTTTTACTGACCTGGTCACATGACTGCTCTCCTCTGATGTTACACAGTAGGTCATGTGACTGCTCTCCTCCTCCAATCAAAGCTACCCTACACAGAAGGGGCTGGCAAGTGACTTTTTTTCTCAACTTCAGACTATGCAGGGAGCATTGTTCCAGGGCCAGGGGATGCAGGACAGCCAGCCTGACACCCCCCCACAATGGGTGGCTCCTGGGGCGAACTGCCCGATCCCCACCCCCTATTGGTAAAACATGGTATCGGCTTATAGCATATCAGCGTATAACACGCAGGCACTGTTTACCCTCAGTTTTCAGAGGAAAAAAGTGTGTGTTATACGCCGATAAATACGGTAAGTATTTGATAACAATTTTCCATAATCCTGGCCATACCTCACGTCATCACACAATGGTCCTGTGCTGACGTGAGGATAGGCCAGGAAAGGAAAATTACGGCAAGTGTTTGATAACAATTTTCCATAATATGGGAGCTGATTTACCTGCATTTGTCATTTTGGCCAGGAAGTCCTGAGATTTACACAGGTTTGTCACACCATGCATCCAACTTGGTGACCTGACCTTTCTCTAATGCAGTTCAGGAGCTTGGCCATCTCCCTGCCCCCAGCCTGTGAGTAGACAGTGAAAAAGTAGCTAAACATTGGTTAGTCATGACCCTGCTTTCTCTTCCTGTCATGTACCTTGTAGTACATGTACGTGTAAGGCCCCATACACACGACCGAACATGTCTGCTGAAACTGGTCCGCGGACCAGTTTCAGCAGACATGTTCGGTCGTCTGTACAGCCGAGTGGACAGGATTCCAGCGTACATTTGCCCGCCGGGCCTTTTTCGAGCGGACCGTTTTCATCGGACTGTCCGGTCGTGTGTACAAGGCCTAATACGCTTGATTGGCTTCTAGTGCTGCCTCTTCCTCTCTCCAATGTTCTAATGTTTGACAGTAAGTAATACAGCGGTATAATATATGTTTTTGTTTCCTATTTGTTAGCAAAAAAGTTTGTGGTGAAGTTAGGTGTGACAGGCCAGTACCTTAAAATATCATTTGAATTAACTTCTAGCCTTCCAACTGCTGCCATATGGAAAAAGGGGTAGTACTACTAGTAATCAAAATCTCAGGTATTCAGAAGGAAATCCTGCCACCTCTGGAATGGCTGTTTTTGTTTTCTTTTTTTTTTTCTAAATGGCAACTTTCAATGGGGCTAATGCGTCACAAAGAGAGCCAAACATTTGGAATGGACCCATTGACTTGAATGGCCAAGTTTGCTAACCGACTCAACATGCTGCATTAAATTTGCCGTGGCACATGAACAGTCTCTTCTGGCAGTATTTCAAGCTTGAGGTGCGTTGTCAGGGGGCAGTAAAACTATGATTCAGCCATCTGTTTTACCACTGCTCATGTGAAAAAGGCCTAAATGCATGTCAAGGGTCAGGAAGTGATGAAAGGAAAGGAAATAAAAGCCCACAGAATAGAAGGCGACACTTATAGGTGATCACAGCCAAACCACACATGCGAAAGAATTCAGGGTAGAGAATCACTGCAGCAAGGAGGTAAGAATACACAAACAGGAAACTTGTGACAATGCAAATATCTTTAAGCCAACTTTCCCCTATTTGTTTTTTTAAATCAAGAAAAGGGTTTATTAATGATAAACATTATAAATATATATCATGCGTGTTACATTTCACACAGTATTTTTTTTTATACATCAAAATAAAGAATCCTTATAGAAGATTATAATAAAACAGGAAAAAAAAAATAAAGAAAAACAAATAACTAACATACTACAAAGCGTATGAAATAAAACACTCAAATTGTCATGCATTAACTAGAAGTAAATAAGCTATCTTTCTTCATTTACCTTTTTTACCAACAATATGTAGATTTTCCCAAAACTACAGGTGTAGTTAAACAAATAATGAGTACTATGTTAATTCTGAAATTACATTGAACGTGTTGATGTGTTAGTTAACATTACCATGATTACATCGCCACCTACATTAATTGGCATTTATTGCAATGTTTCTGTTCTACACACCTAATTATCAACCTTACACCTGATTATCTCCTGGGAGCTCCCTAATACAGGGGGCAGAAAGGATATAATAAAACAGAAAGGTATAAGGTAGGTCATACATTATGCGGTTTTCTTTCCTTCAACCATGGGTAATGGAAGATGGATTAAAATTTTAAAAGGCTGGCTTAAGGCCCTTAAGAATTCCACGATTTATATGGTCACTGTGGTTTTCTACAATAATTTTTTACCCGTACAGCTCCCACCCCTGGAACCCCCACAAAATTGTTATGGTCACTTCTGCCAGACACACACACAATGTTACTCATGGGGAGCTTTAAAGTGTTTTTATTTTACATAGAGAAAGGAAGGATTAGAGCATAGCTGACAGACATTTATGAATATACTACATGAAATAAGCATATTTCTGCCAGAACAGAATGTTTTTGTACACTTTATGAGTAATTATATCACAGCTTACATGAATGTCTCAATGGGACATGTTGCTACAAGTATATATGTATAAAGATTTCTAAAATGTGACTTAAGATAATTGCAATGAAAAAAACGCAAATAGACTGACTTTATAAATATATGCCCCTTTCAAATTAGTATTTAGTAGATGCATGTTTGGCAGCAATTACAGCCTGTGTGAGTCTGGGGGAATAGTTATTTTATCAGCTTTCCACATCTGAACATTGTACTTTGTCTCTATTTCTTTTTGAACAACTGCTCCAGCTCTGTCAGGTTGTATAGGCCGGGATGGTGAATGAACATGCATTTTCAAGTCTAGGCATAAATTCTCTGTTGAATTGAGATCTGGACTCTGATGTATCAATTTCAGGACATTAACGCTGCTATTTTAAGCCATTCTTGTATAGTTTTGGCTTCATGCCTGAAATTATTGGCTTGTAAGAAGACAAATCATCCCCAAGACTTTTTTGCAGTTTGCATTAGGTTTTTCTCTAAGACTTCCTGTATTTTGTTTAATTCACTCTACCCTTGAAATGCTTTCCTGAGCTTGCTGCAGGGAAATATCCCTAGTGTTGATACCACCACCATTCTTCATTATGGGCATGATGTACATACAAGGATGAAACAGTGTTTAACCACTTGCTTACTGGGCACATATACCCCCCTCCTGCCCAGGTGAAATTTCAGCTTTCGGCACTGCATCGCTTTAACTAACAATTGCGCGGTCGTGCGACGTGGCTCCCAAACAAAATTGACGTCCTTTTTTCCCCACAAGTAGAGCTTTCTTTTGGTGGTATTTGATCGCCTGTGCGGTTTTTATTTTTTGCGCTATAATCAAAAAAGTGAGACAATTTTGAAAAAAATACAATATTTTTTACTTCTTGCTATAATAAATATCCCAATTTAAAAAAAAAAAAAACATTTTTTTTTCTCAGTTTAGGCCGATACGTATTCTTCTACATATTTTTGGTAAAAAAAAAAAAAAAAATCGCAATAAGCGACTGGTTTGCGCAAAAGTTATAGCGCTTACAAAATAGGGGACAGAATTATTATTTTTTAATTATTTTTTTTTACTAGAAATGGCTGCGATCTGCGATTTTTAATGGGACTGCGACGTTATGGCGGACACATCGGACACATTTTTGGCGCCATTCACATTTATACTGCGATCAGTGCTATAAATATGCACTAATTACAGTATAAATGTGACTGGCATTGAAGGGGTTAACACTAGGGGGTGAGGAAGGGGTTAAATGTATCCCTGCTTAGTGTTCTAACTGTAGGTGGAGGGGGGGGTGACTGGGGGGGTGACCGATCTGTGTCTCTATGTACAAGAGACACAGATCGGTCTCCTCTCCAGAGACAGCACCGCTGTCTCTGTGTAAAACGGCAATGAGAGATGATCTCATATGTTTACATATGAGATCCTCTCTCATTGGCCGCACAAATCGCCTCGCGAATGGCCACTCTGATTGGCCGTTCGCGGCGATCTGTAATTGGCTGTGTCCGAGGGACACGGCCAACACAGATTTTCCCCGCAGCGCGCTCTGGAGCGCGCGCGGGGACCGCCCTAAGGGGCGGACGTCAATTGACGGCAGTTTGGCAATTGGGATCCGCACTGTAGCCGTCAATTGACGGCAGGCGGATCCCAAGTGGTTAATAGGGATGAGCCTGATGTTCGAGTCAAATATAAGTTCGACTCGAACATCGGGTGTTCACCTGTTCGCCGCATAGCGAACATTATGCGGTGCTCGCTGCAAATTTGAAAGCCGCAGGACACTGTTTAAAAGTCTATGGGAGATTAACATGAAAAACCAAAAGTGCTAATTTTAAAGACTTACATGTATGGTATTTTCATAAAAAGTGTTTGGGGACCTGGGTCCTGCCCCAGGGGACATGTATCAATGCAAAAAAAAGTTTTAAAAAATAACGTGTTTTTTTCGGGAGCAGTGATTTTAATAATGCTTAAAGTGAAACATTAAAAATGAAATATTCCTTTAAATATCGTGCCTGGGGGTGTCTATCGTATGCCTGTAAAGTGGCGCATTTTTCCCATGTTTAGAACAGTCCCGCAGCAAAATTACATTTCTAAAGGAAAACTGATCACCACTGTAATGAATTGTGGGGTCTCTGCAATACAGATAAAACTCATCGAACAAAAATTACATGGGTTCTCCCCAGTCCATTACCAGGCCCTTTGGGTCTGGTATGAATATTAAGGGGAACCCCAAACCAAAATAAAAAAAAATTGTGTGGGGGTCTCTCCAAAATCCATACCAGGTCCTTCAGGTCTGGTATGGATATTAAGGGGAACCCTGCGCCAAATAAAAAAAAATGGTGTAGGGGTCCCCCCAAAATCAATACCATACCCTTATTCGAGCACGCAACCTGGCAGGCTGCAGGAAAAGATGCTGGCTTCCCATTGTTCTCTATTGGGGCACAGTGGCTCTGTCCGTGCATCCACGCCACATGTCCCAATAGAGAACAAGCCAGCACTGAAATGCATGCAAAACCTGGGCATCCCCGTGCTGGGAAAAGATGGCCCTGCACAGGGCATACAGATAATTGCCCGGTGTAAACAGGGCCTAAATTATCACTAGTGTGGACAATTTTTTTTCCAAAGTCACAATTCCATAATCACCCCAAGAGGCCTAAAATGTTAAAAGGGGGTCATCCTAATGCAATCATCTATTTTGTATTTGGTCATAATACTTAACTTTGCTGAGATCTGTTTTCATTTTAACATTAAAGAGTCTATTTCTGTTTATCAGCATATAAAAAAAAATCACTGTGAATTAATGTTCTACGACATTAAAGCATGAACATTTTCAAAAGTTTTTTTTTGTTTTTTTACGCACGTAGTATGAAATAAACATTTTTGTAGCAAAAGAACAGAAAGCTTTAGAAAACATTAAAGCAAACAGTCTCACAGCTTACAATAATATCTCAGTGTGAAAGCCATATTTATGAAGTATCAAAGCAAATTCACTGCCCTTAATAAGATTAACCTTGGTTTACAAAGCTTTTTGAATAATAGCATGTTCATTTTACACCAGAATTTTTTGTGATTCTGATTAACTATGTTTTCTGGCCAGAATGACAAGCTAATTTGAGTTTTGATTACAATGACCTTTCTTTGTGTGTACTTGCAAACCTAGAATTCATAAAACATTATTTATGAAAAACAAGAAAAAAAGGAGGGGGAAATGTTTTAAATGTTATTAAAGGTACCACATCCCAAATTGAATATGCATAAGAAAAACCTTAACAAATAAAAACTATGGGACTTTTAAGGTACCAAATTACAACATTATTGATTCAAATCACGTGTTTTTATTCATATCATAAAAAATATAAAAAGACACTTGTTAATTTCTGATCATACATACATATACACTTAATTGTCATCATTCCACACTGGATATCCCAATGCTCATTTTTACATTTTAGTTATTTTACAGTACATTATTTCATTATTTGTTTCAAATATGTATCAGGATATCCACAGTTCAATGCGTTTCTCTTGTCATAGTAGGGGGGCAGTAATCTGCAATGCAGATAGAAGCATATTTGGAACATATCCTATCAACAATGGCATACGATTATTGTATAGGGGGTCAACAGACATACGATCTGAACAGCAACAACTCAATATTACATTAATTACCAAATTAAAAGCAAGATGATGTTCCCAACAATGAATGCCTTCAGTTATCCAACCTTAACCATATAAGAGGGGCATCTTGCAGCAGCCACACCTGGAGCCACACCTGATATAAAAAGATATAATGGAGAATATGTAAGATGGTAAATTACTTAAGGGCATATACAATCTCATAAATATAACACCATACCACTAAACCACCATGATTAAATCCAGTCTGCTTGCTATATAGCCCTCTTAATTGGCCTGGGTCAGTCCTGTCTCTGAAGCTTTCTCACCAAAAAAGCGTCAGGTTGATCACAAAGCACCAACGTAAAATGTTGTGATGTAATTTCCTACTTTGGAAGCCAACCACCTTATCTCCAGGAACCCCAACGCATTAAAAGGCAGGGAAGCAGTCCAAAAACAGTGGTGAACTTAAAGGGGAATTGATAGATTGCAGTACGTGGAACAGCAGTTAAGTGATTTTTTATAATGTGTATGCTATAAATAAAAACATGTGGTTTTAATCAATATTGTCGTGATTTGATACTTCAAAATCCCCATGTTTTTTCTGAGCTAGGGATTCCTTAAAGTTACAGACCGAGCCCTGGGGGATGAATTGCTTTAATTAATTGCCTACGGTTTCTGATAAGATCTGTGTGCCTAATGCCTGCCATACATGGATCAAACCTCAGCTGCTTAAGAAGGGACAATTCGAATTTCAATCCATGTTTGTGGATTTACTGATAGACTTCTGTACTACCGCCCTGTCACACTTCCCTACTCGATCAGCGCTGTAAGCTGTAGCCTGTAGCTGATCAGTGTATTTTGACACTGGAGAAGTACCCCCGCTGTCAGAATACAATAGCACATGCGGGAGAATGACCACATTTACCTCAAATGGGTGGATGGGGGAATTGGGCCAGTTTTTTTTGTTCAACCTGCTAGTTGAATGAAAAAAACGAATCCATTTATGGGCTGCCTTACTCATCTGCACTCTAGAATGATGTGCAGATTTGAATGTTCTAGTTTTGATTTGTAACCATTGGCCACTCACACTTGTCCACCGTCCTGCAGTAAAACATTCAATGCATGGTATAACAAAGCAATATCAATCAAAAATCTCAGTTTATTGCTAGTCGCATCGACCACATATATGTATTGTAGTTCAATTTGTTTACAATAAGACATTTGCATATCTGTTAGCTATTGTGCAAATCATGTGTGCATTTTGGCCTCATACACACTGGATGTTTTTACAGCAGCTGTTTTTGGCGTTAGATGTTTTTTCCTACAGTCACTAAACTCCCCATCATGTTATCTTATGTGTCCATGCAGATTATTAACAGTTTTTGGCAGGGGTGTTTTTGGGCTGTGAAAAAAAACAAAACTAGTGCATTCTGAGAAAAGTTTTTCAGCTGTAAAAATGCTCTAACCTCAAAAGGCGGTTCACCAGCATTTTTTTACGTTTTTGATCCTATTGATAAAAAAAAAAAAAAGAAAGCTAAAAACCCCAAAAATTGCTATTGCAAAATGCTGAAAAACTCACTGCAAAGCTACTGGCGTTTTTATAACATTATCACGTCCAGTGTGCATGAGAAAAACATGAGCATGATAAAAAAAGGCATACAATCAAAAACACCAACCAAACATGTACAACATGGTGCAACCTGATTAACCATCACTAACAAGAATAATCGTGATGTACACAGTGTTGTACACACAACATAGAATGTGTGATATAAACTAGATAGAAAATAGCTGAATTGCAATAAAATAAAAATAAGTCACCATATTTATATATTTCTCTCATTATATGCTAGAACTAGTTATTGTGTAAAATCTGAGGGTGTGAGGTATACTTAAAGCGCAACAGAACAAATACTGCAGCTGCTGACTTTTAATATTAGCACACTTACCTGTCCTGGAGTCCAGCGATGTTGGCAGCAGAGGACGAGCGATCGCTCGTCACTCTGCTGCCCCCACCGCCATCCTCGGTGAGGGAATCAGGAAGTGAAGTCCTCCGGCTTCACTGCCCAATTCTCTACGGCGCATTCGCGAGTCGCGCAGCGCCGTCCTCACTGGTTCCTGTTGTGTTCTGGGAGCCGAGTGTTTCCCAGAACACAACGGGCAGGGGCGGGAAGTGACAAACTACCCGCAGAGTCCCTGCAGAGAGGACTACCAGAAGTGGGTGCAAATACCTTTGACAGGTATCTGCACCCCCCTCCCCGTGAAAGGTGTCAAATGTGACACCGGAGGGGGGGAGGGTTCCGATGAGCAGAAGTTCCACTATAGGGTGGAGCTCCGCTTTAACAAAAGACCTACATGTTGCCTAATAGATGTAACGGTCCCTCAATTATACATTATATCATTGCTATTACGATAATAAAAACAACTAAATAATGACCTAGTGTTATACTGTTTTACTCTCAAAAAGCTCTGTATTGATCATTGTAGCCACCCACAGGTGTCTTCCACCCAAAATGTACTTATTCAGAAACAAACAAACACAAGGTGAAAGAGGGAGAAAGAAAAACTATGATGCTTTGCTACATCATTCAGAATGCAGACACCCTGAGAAAGGAAGTGTGCTATTGGCAGGATCACCAAGTAAAATAAAGGAAAAAAAGCTAAAAAACAAAACAAATGCAGCACATCTAAAAATTGGTAAGCTACAAAATATAAATTTTTGCTTTTGAGTTTTTTTACCACTGGTTAAAATTTTCACAATGCAATTTGTCACAATGTTCCACAAATCCGGATTTTTGGAAATGTTGCTAAAGTATAGCTAAACGTGCACAGTATATAAGCTTTATAACAGCTATATGAATTGTGCTTAATTTTCAAAGGATTTGAAATTCAGTTCTGCCACTGACTTTCTTCACACAGCTCTTCTGTATTGCATAGTCATTAAGGTTGTTTTACTGTTTCCTTGTTTCTCAACTCCCTGCTCATAAGGGCTCTTTCACATGGAGCGGATCCATGTCCGGGTTCCGCTTTGCTTAGCACGCTGTGCAGGGACCGACCTGTCAGAGCGCCGCTTTCCCTTATGGGGGATCGGATGACGACGGACCGTAGAGTCCGTCGTCATCCAATCCGATCCACAGACTAATGGAAAAATAGGGTTTTCCTCCGTCTCACACTTTGGTGGATTGGAGCGGGTCTGATGTCAGCGGGCATGTCACCACTGACATCCGTGGCTCCATAGAGGTGCCTTAACGGTCCACATGTGTGAAAGGGGCCTAAGACAGAGGTATGACTCCTTGTCCTGCTAGAAGGTTAACGTTGGAAGCATAAGGGACTTTATTGGATGGGTGCTGAGACCTGTCCTCAGTACTGAGCTGTTTTGTTGTGCATGCATCCACCTCAGTGCTGCATACAGATAGAAGCTCAGTGACCCAAAACAAGCTTGCAGATGACTTCTGACTCTTCTCTGACCGTCCTTATCTACATGCTTGTTCTTCATTACTCAGAGATATATTGAAGCCAGATTTCAAACATAAAAACCAGGCAACTAGAATTTTCAGAAGGATGTTGGCAATTGTATCTCCTATATTTCTGAATAAGGCTTTACTTTAAGCTGGAAACCGTTGTAATAAATAATCAACTAAATTTTTTGGACTGCAACTCATGCATAGCATGGGAATTCCATTACTGTTTCCCTGTATTAAATAGTGGAAAAATGGATATTACCGCGCTTATCAAAGGAGGGGAAACAGAGAGGGGAAGAAAGGGGGAGGGGAAATGAAAGTGATGAGAAGTGGAGGTACAGCTGCGGCACTGGAAGGTGTATCAAACCATAAGCAATTGAAAATGGGGAGGGTAGTGCTGCGCTAATCAGTGGTGAATGGATAAGTGAATAAACAGGTGGGGGAGGGGAATGAAAGTAGGTGTAATTGAAATGAGGAGCAATATAGCCCAAATGGCATCAGCATAAAAATAAATATAAATGATCAGTGAACAATAACAGTAATGGTGCAAATCATATAACTACACAGGTTCCTCTTAATGTGATGAAATACACTATAAGTAATGGTGCAAAAAATTTTTTCAGGTAACTGTGCTAAGTGACACTCCTATATTGGTGATAAACAGTCCATCAACAGAGTTTGAAAAATATTAGCAAAAAATATAAGTAAAATTTCAAAAGTCCAAGAAAGCAAAAGTGCAAGTGTAGGTCCGCAATATGGAGTGAGAGGAAAATGGGTATCCAGTGATCCTTTTAGGGTAAGTAAGGATGTCCCCTTACCTTACTGCTGTAAGGTAACAGCATATAGATCCAACCACATTAGATGGTTCACTCGATGGGCTCTGATCCAACAACGGCAGGTCCTCCTTGGGGTTCTCGTCCCAGATTGGTCAGTTTCTCGCCCCAAAGAAATAAAGCATCGATGGTGTGATACCGTTTTAAAAATTTTAATTCTCAAAGAAAATAGACAGGGGTACTCACATAATCCAAAATACAATTGAGCATGTAAAAAAGAGGGGCAATCTGTCGCCAACGTCACCTCCGATACCTCTCAGTGGACTCATGCGCATTCGTCACTATCATGTGACTTCCTCAGGAGTAGTGAGAGGCATAAATGGGATCCTTTTTATAAGGTGACTTGTTTAGTAGGCTGTAAGTAAACTCAGCTGTTTGCCATGTAAATAATGCAGCTGCAGACATTTTCCCGTAGTCTGCTAGGCATTTAATAGTAAAATCAAAAAATCAAAAAATTTCGCCCAGCATATAAAATATTTAAATTAGTAGCATTCAGATGGTGGGTGACAGATATGACATCTCATTTATATGGTTAACAATGAAAAAAATTGAAAAAACTTAAAAGCTTCAGCCAGGGGACGGAGACCATGGGGGGGGGCAAACACAGAAGTCCCATTGTACCATCATAACATTCTGTGTTGACAGTACACAGCATTCTACAGGAAGTCTGGCAGCCGCCATTTTGTTGTAGCTCAAAAGTACCATCATAACATTCTGTGCTGACAGTACACAGCGTTCTACAGGAAGTCTGGCAGCCGCCATTTTGTTGTAGCTCAAAAGACGTCCCCAGCATCTCACAGAGCGCTGGGGATACGTCTTACAAAAGTGAGCCATTCTGTCTGATGTCTGGTCGGGGGCCTGCATGGGGCCCCCCGACCTCGGCCAGCATCACAAATAGGCTTCCATCACGTATCGGCGGCGTCTATCAAAACGAGCGCCGCCGGAAGTGGAGCTGCAGCCACCTTGCAGCCACCGGAAGTGGAGCCGCGGCCATTTTTTTGAAGCCAATGCTTGTTAAATGGTGACACACGGCATCCTCACAAGGGAGCACTCGAGGGAAACAATTAAAAACACAGGGGAGCAGGAATTTATGTGTATATACACACTCATAATGCACCGAGAAGATTGAGGCTCAATTGGTATATTAAAAAATATTGAGAGCCAGAATAATTTGTTAAAAAAAATATATATATGTTAAAAAGTATAAAAAATTTAAATGAATGTATGTCGACATATTTAATTTCATTGAATGGATATGCCACATAAGGTTAAAAGACGTAGATGACGTGTGCGAACAGATCCACATATACAGATTAAAAACAATCTACGTCATCAATATTAGATAGCGAAAAGGAGAGAACAGAGAGGGTAAGTGAAGCAAGAAATAAATCAAAAAATAAAGTCTTATCGGTCACTTAAAAAACAATTCCCTGTATTGACGCCCAAGGAATTATATCAGAGGCTGATTTCATTTAATTATCACTTGGAATTTTCATGAAATGTGTCATTTAGCCAATCTGTTCTGAGAATTGATCCAAGTGCTCAGTTAATCAGTGGTAGAATGATGGATCTTCATCAACATGGCATGCAATCCCAATCTGTCCTTTTAATATAAAAAATCTACACAATTTTAACAGACAGACATTAATGTCTTCCTGTGAAGCATGCTATAACAAATCTTAATATTTGTCCAGCAGACTTAGATTTAGAAATACAAGTGTTGGGTACAATTAAAGCAAATGGGTCTAACACTTTATATTTAGTGTAAAAAAAAAAGATATTTAGTACATCTCTGAAATAAATGCACATTTTTGTATGTTTCTGCAACTAGCATATTCAATGACCACCCCTTTATTTATTTCTTGACAGGTTTACTTTAACTACAGAAAATCCTAATACTGCTATAGCACCCAAGTGTCCTTTATGCGCACCCTTATGGCTATAAGCTATAATAATTTAATCACTTTACTTAAACTGTTAACTATCTGGCATACAGCAGACTGTGATATTGGAAAGGCTGTATTGCAGGATTAATTTAGGGCCACTGCAATGTTTATGCTGCTTAGCATGCTGTACCAGCATTTTTTCTGAAATCTTCATGTGTTCGTTTGCAAATATATTCTGCTGCCTGGTTCAGTGATGCTCAACTAAATAGACAAACATAAATCCATATAACCACTATCAAGATGGAAGCTTAGAAGTGCATTTCACATTAAGAGGGACCTTTGAAAAGATACACAGTACTTAGCACAATAATTACATGTCGATTTACAAAGTGGTGAATGTGACTTTCACCAAACACTCTCAAGTGGAGAACCAATGACTCTTCTTTAAAGGGGTTGTAAAGGTAATTTTTTCCCCCTAAATTGCTTCCTTTACCTTAGTGCAATCCTCCTTCACCTACCTCATCCTTCGATTTTGCTTTCAAATGTCCTTATTTCTTCTGAGAAATCCTCACTTCCTGTTCTTCTGCCTGTAACTCCACACAGTAATGCAAGGCTTTCTCCCTGGTGTGGAGTGTCGTGCTCGCCCCCTCCCTTGAGGGGGTGAGCAGGAGAGTCAGGAGAGTCATGACGCTCTCTATGTTGCAGATAGAGAAAGGAGCTGTGTGTTAGTGGGCGTCCTGACTCTCCTGCTCGCCCCCTCCCCCCTCAAGGGAGGGGGCGAGCTCGCCACTCCACACCAGGGAGAAAGCCTCGCATTACTGTGTGGAGTTACAGACAGAAGAACAGGAAGTGAGGATTTCTCAGAAGAAATGAGGACATTTAAAAGCAAAATCGAAGGATGAGGTAAGTGAAGGAGGACTGCACTAAGGTAAAGGAAGCTATTTAGGGATTTTTTTTTTACCTTTACAACCCCTTTAAAATACACGGGCCATTCAATCCAATGGAGAATTTATAACCTAGCAGTGATGGCAAACTTTGGCTTCCCAGATGTTTTAGACCTACATTTCCCATGATGCTTCACTACACTACATTGTGCATGTGCATCATGGGAAATGTAGTTCCAGAACATCTGGGGTGCCAAGGTTCGCCCTTTACTGGCCTAGAGGATTGAATGAAGCGTGGCAGAGTAGATTTTTGTTAAGTTGAGATCTGTATAAGAATAGTAAGGTCAGAATACTGTTGTATTTATTGCTGAATCACCAATTGCTTGCAAGTTCAGACACTTATGCTGCAGTACAAAATTGCAATGAAGCAGAGGAAGACATACCCAGGCCATGATGGTGGCACAGGAGACAAACACAGTAAGGCCTCGTACACACGACCGAGTAACTTGTCGGGTGAGACATATCGTTTTCCTGGACGAGTTCCTTGTTAGGCTTGTTGAGGAACTCGACAAGCTTGCTTTGCGTACACACTGTCAAGACAAAATCTCCTCGTTCTCAAACGCGGTGACGTACAACACATACAATGGCAAGGGAAGTTCGATTCCACTGGCACAACCCTGGGGGCTGCTTTTGCTAATCTCATGTTACTGCGTGTTAAGTAAAAGTTTGGTAAGAGACGATTTGCACTTTTCAGTCTGTTACAGCGTGAAAAATGTGTTATCTCCATTACAAATGATACTTTTACTCCCATCTCATACTTTATTCTGAGCATGCGCGAGTTTCATACACACGCTCGAGTTTCTCGTCGAAAACTAGCCCGACGAGGAACACGACGAGGAAATTGAGACTCCCGTCGAGGAAAAAGAGAACTTGTTCTCTTTTTTTCTCGTCGAGTTCCTCAACAGTTTCCTCGATGAAAAACGTACACACCACGGTTTTCCTCTGCAAAAAAGCTCTGCCACCAAGTTTCTTGATGGATTCTGTCGAGTTTCTCGTCGTGTGTACGAGGCTTTACTTTAGCTGCCCAGAAGTTTACAGATTGTTGTGGAATAGTGGAGTTCAGTGCCTCTGCCCATTAAGCTGTGCTTTGTCACAGTGATAATATTACATGTAAACCCTAACTGGATGACACTTAGGGGTTGATCTACTAAAACTGCAAAGTGCAAAATCTATTGCAGCTCTGCATAGAAACAAATCAGCTTCCAGGATTTTTGTCAAAGCTTAAAAAAAAAGTAAAGGATTTTTCGGCAATCACTCGGTTTTCAGAGCTCCTCTAGCAGAGAGGTGTAGACTGTCAGTCATAGCTCTCTGCTCCACTCCCTCCTCGCTCAATGGAGCACTGGGCTGTGGAGGGGGCGACCGGCTCAGGCTCTCAGCAGTGTCAGTCCAGGCACCTGGTAGATCCATAATTTATTGTCGCGATGATGTGGTGCCTGGACTGACATCAGAGACATCAGCAGAGAGCGGATTTCAGTCAACTCTCTACTGAAAAAGGGTCACAGGAGTGCAATATAAACTGCACTCCTGTGATCCATAAGAGAAGTACAGCCAGATGATCTTTGGCTATGCTTCTCCTTTAATTGAACAAGCTGAAGTTAGAAGCTGATTGGCTACCATGCACAGCTGCACCAGATTTTGCACTCTTCAGTTTTAGTAAATCAACCCCTTGCTAAAGCTTGCTAAAGTTTGCTAAAGATCTGTGTAATGTGAGCAGTTGCTATTTTTTTCAAATAGAATATTTGTCTCTTTACAATTTTTGGTGATTTTCTGCAACCTCCTTGCTGGCACTTCTTGTATACATACATGCATCTCAGTGATAGCTGCTTGGCATTTCTCATGTTGGTTTACTTGATAGTGGCAACAGTGGACCATGCCTACAAAATTTAAATGTCCACTTGTAGTTTCCACTGGAAGCCTGTGAGTGAGAGCACAAAGAACAGTAGGGACACATAAGCTGCATATTTTGAGATATTGAGAACTTTAGGATGCATTTACACTTGTGAATGTAACCTGCCTCTGATTAGATTTGAAAACCCCAGCGAGGGGTTCTGTCGATTGGCTCCTTTGAAACCAATGGGTGGCTGCCGGCTCCCGCCGCTAATCACAGCCACTCCCATGTAATCTCTCATGCAGCCATCACATGCAAGTGATCGACCCCAAACACAGACTGCCTGCATTCTGAGCTGATCACTCACATGTGACCGCTGCATTAGAAATTACATGCAAGGGGCCGCGATTAGCTGTAGGAGCAGGCAGCCACCCATTGGTTTCAAAGGAGCTGCCACCCGCAGCTAATCATGGGAACCCTCGTCTGGGTTCTCAAATCTAATCAGAGGCAGGTTGCATTTGCAAGTGTAAATGCACCCTAATTCTTTCAATGGGCATGTCTCTTGCAGCTATTTGTTGGAAGCCCTCTGGGATTCTCACATCTATTTGAAAGCAGAGTGCATTGACAGGTGTGAATGCACACTTACACTTTTATCCACATCTTTTGGTATATGTTTGAAGTATGTGGGTGTTTGTGTGTGTTTGTGAATCTGGCACTGAGTGCAAAATACATGGCTGGTCCTTAGCACTGCTATGGACAGGGAGAAGCACATAATGCTGCAAGGTGGGCGGCTGTGTAAAAAAAAGTAGGGTTGATTTACTAAGGACAAATAGACTGTTAAGTTTGCAAGTGGAATTGCACTCTGCAACTGAATGATCCCCAGAGCTTAGTAAATGAGGGGGCGGCTTTGCTGACTTCCATCGCCCAGTCGTGTGCAAGCAAAAATGCAGTTTTTTTTCCTTGCCTGTGCTTAAGTACTCTTTGCAAAGTGAAGCTTCACCACATTCCCCACATTCATTAGGCTCTGGGGAAAATACCCTTGCAGAGTGTAACTTTACTTGCAAAGCGAGAAGCGTATTTTCCTTTAGTAAATCAACTCCAGTATGTGTATTTGTACATTCTACTTCCAAATCTTCAACAAATTATTCTGGAATACTGTATGCAAAGCGAGAGTTCACCCTAAAAATTTTTTTTACCTTAGATTGATGCTCATTTTGTCTAGGGGAATCGGCTAGTTTTTTTTAAATCGAAGCTGTACTTACCGTTTTAGAGAGCGATCTTCTCCGCCGCTTCCGGGTATGGTCTTCGGGACTGGGCATTCCTATTTTGATTGACAGTCTTCCGACAGGCTTCCGACGGTCGCATCCATCGCGTCACGAGTAGCCGAAAGAAGCCGAACGTCGGTGCGGCTCTATACGGCGCCTGCGCACCGACGTTCGGCTACTTTCGGAAAATCGTGACGCGATGGATGCGACTGTCGGAAGCCTGTCGGAAGACTGTCAATCAAAATAGGAACGCCCAGTCCCGCAGCCTATACCCGGAAGCGGCGGAGAAGATCGCTCTCTAAAACGGTAAGTACAGTTTCGATTTTAAAAAAAACTAGCCGATTCCTCTAGACAAAATGAGCATCAATCTAAAGTTAAAAATTAACATTTCCGGGTGAACCTCCACTTTAAATGCATTACCCCCTAGGGAAAAACTTAGGCTCAGGTCATCTCAAAAGTTGTCAGGTGTGATTAAGATGCTTATATACTAGATATGAAGAGGAGATTTTAGTTATTTAGTGTATCTGAATGGGATAAAAAAGGATCTCAGTACTCAGTATCTCTCTGTAGCATTTTATGACGTACAAATGGCATTTCCAGTATAGCAGCATTTGACTTATTTTGCTTATAGCTCAAATAGATCAATATTATACCTCTTTCCGTGGAAAAGAAATGATTTTACCCCCTGACATGCTGTGACATTCTGTGAAATGTGAGCTAAGCTGGTTGCCAAATGTGCAATGAAGTAAAGCAAAGTTTTCGCTGGAGATATTTAGAGCAAATGCAAGCAACTTTGTTTGTAATTGGCAGACAATGTTGAACATTTAAGAATGGAAAGTAATGCAGCACATTTTCTTTATAAGATATAAATGATCTACCACAGTAAGAAGATAAAAGATAGATTTTAGCTCAATAAAGTGCCTACTCAATAGGCAAAGGCAGTTGACAGTACAAATATATCGTTAAGGATAAGCTTTAAAAATTCATCTGACTTGAATATTGATGAAGAAAAAGCCTGTGGTTTGAATTTAAATTCTGTTCCCACAAAGGAATGCTGTTATTCTGAAGCTGGTTTTAGATACAAAAATAACCCCACCTTCTACTAAGGAAATGAGATTACACAAAAAAGCAATTTACTATCATCACCTATAAGATGCGTCTGTGGTCAGATTATACATGACACGGGGACTGATTTACCAAAATATCAAATCAGGTGGAATGTAGTGAAATGAACAAAAAATAACAAGTCACGTGTAGAAAAAAATATTTTTTGTTACACAGGCTTTCTTCACAGTGCTTCTTAAACCACTTTAAGACCAGGACTTTTCTGACACTTTTTGTTTACAGGTAAACAATAGTATTTTTTGCTAGAAAATTACTTAGAACCTCAAAACGTGAAATATATTTGACAATATATACATAAAATAAAATGGCGGTTGTTGCAATTTTTTTTTATGTCACAAGGTATTTATGCAGAGGTTTTTCAAACGCAATTGTTTTGGAAAAAATACACTTACATTTTATTGCAAAAAAACACAATATATAACCCAATTGTTGGTAAAATATAAAATATGATGTTACACTGAGAAAATAGATACCTAACATGTCTTTAAAATTGTGACGCTCGTGGAATAGCGACAAACAATATTTAAAAATCTCCATAGGGGGTGATTTAAAAATGTATACAGGTTAGCAGTTTTGAGTTAGAAAGGAGGTCTGGAGCTAGAATTATTACTCTCGCTATAACGTTTGTGACGATACCTCACATGTGTGGTACGAACACTGTTTACATATGCAAGCGCATGATCTAGCGATCCAGCGGCTAATCAGCCACTTATTTTTAGAAAAAGGGAAATGTCGGCTGAAAATTTTAATACCAGGGTTATGACATACAGCTGCAACCACAGCCCTGGTAAAATGCTTCAAAAACGACAACATGTTACATACAGTATACCTTGCTGGATACCTTGGAATTTCAATACCAGGTTAACTTCTTCCTCCCCTTCTGTTCCCCTCCAGTTTACATTTGCAGATTGGATTAAACGTATGATGTGTGCTTTGTCTTATAGCCCTTATTCCTTGAAAGTATTTGTCCAATTTAGATTTTTTTAACTGCCCATCATAGTAATAATGCAATTTAGAATATATTTCAGCATTGTGCATTTTTTTTTGTTCAAATACATTTCTTTTAGTTCAATTTTTACTTTGAGCAAACCGGAGGACAACTTGTTACTAGTGGTCTACCAGCAATTTACAGTAGCTACCATATCAAGATGTTATAAGAAAAGGTTTCTATCAAAATTGTTCAAGTTCAGTCTGAAAAAGTAGTCATGTGACTGTTATAAATAAATGTAACAAAAAGAAGTATGTTTCTAAAAAAATAAAATAAAAAGCCCTGTCAGCCTCTCAGTGTCAGCCCTTTCCGGTTGGCAAAAAGGAAAAAGAGCAAACATCCCTCAGGGTCACTCGTACAAAAAAAAAATCTAATAATTATTGATACAAACTCGCAGCACAGTATTTTAACATGATCATTCTACCAAAAATTACAATTTCTTGTCAAAGGTAGTCTGTTTTAAATAAATAAACTTTTGCCATGATCCATGAAAAATATTGTAATAGCCACTAGATATTGTCTGGATTCTGTAGAAAATGCATCAAGCCATTTAAACAAGGATGAATGCGTTGTTTAGTGCAGTTGATAAATGTACTTGTCTTTTATTGCCTTGAAATGCTGTAATCATGCTGCCCCAGGCAGATATAAAGCAGTTTATTAGTGTTTTGTGGTGTATTACAGTAATGTATTACAGACATTTTTACTCACTCAACAAAAAATAATAATATAGAATATATAATCAAAGTACTAAAGACCTAGAAAATATATTTCTTTAAATAGGTTTATATTTATGTTGTTTTGTGTTCAATGGTGGTAAATAGACACAGACAAGAAATAAAAAAAGGTATTGTCAAGTTCTCTCTCTTTCTGTACATATGGGTATGAATTTAATCTGTACATTTCTGGTAAGTTTTTCATTGGGATGTTGTCAATGTTGTTCAGGGATGTTATAGCTATAAAAGAGATGAAAAAAATGAAAGCTACAGTGTAATTCTTTTTTAAATTAAAAAGAAAACAAAATGAAAGTGCTCCAGTTCCCCCGTGCTTTTTCACCAATTACGAATGCTCACGTAGGTCCAGCATGCATATATAAATGGAGATCGCACCACAGATGTGAGGTATTGCCACAAACGTCAGCACAGGGGAATTAATTTTAGTGTCAGACTAGATTTTTACATACTATAGTTTGGCACCACTCAACAGTTGGACGCAAAGTATAATATGCTTGGCATCTATTTACTGAGCTTAACATCATCTTTTATATTTTACCAAATAATTTGGTATTATATTGTGTTTTTGTGCAATAAAATTCATTGAGGGGTATTTTTGCGATGCATAAATATCTTATGACATACAAAAATGCAACACCCACAATTTTATTCTATAGGGCCTCAGCCTAAATATATATATATATATATATATATATATATATATATATATATATATATATATATATATATATATATGTGTGTGTGTGTGTATATATATATATATATATATATATATATATATATATATATTATGTATGTGTGTGTGTATATATATATATATATATATATATATATATATATATATATATATATATTTATATATATATATATATATATATATATATATAATATTGAGGGGCTCTAAGTAGTCTTCTAGCAAAAAAAAACATTTTCTCATGTAGGACAGGAATGTTAGAAAAGACCTGGACTGGAAGTGGTTACAGCTGAACAGTAGTGACTGATGTTTATAACTAGCTTACCTAGCTGCACCTTTTATGCACACAGCACATGGATTTGTACTATACCTTTTCAATACAATAGAAGGTAATCACCTGGATAGTTTTCTTCTGTCAATGTTTCTAGAGTTTCACTTTTTACTTTCATATTTCCTTCTTTGGGTGTTTTTTCATTTCACATTCGTTTTATGTCCTTTTTCCCATCACTGAGGTCATGCTTTTTTGGACACACAGGGCCAGATTCACAGGCATTTAAGTTGCTCCCCCACGGCGTAACGTATCTGATTTACGTTACACCGCCGCAGGTTTACAGCATAAGTGCCTGATTCTCAAAGCTCTTACCTGTAAACTTGCGGCGGTGTAACGTAAATGCGCTCGGCGCAAGCCCGCCCAATTCGAATGGGGCGGGCACCATTTAAATTAGGCGCGTTCCTGCGCCGAACGTTCTGCGCATGCCGACGTTTTTTTGAAATGCGACGTGCGTTACGGCGTTTCGTATTCCCGGACGTCTTACGCAAAAAAAAAAAAATCGAAATTCGACGCGGGAACGACGGCCATACTTTAACATGGCTGATCTAAAGATAAGCCATGTTAAAGCAGGTGTAACTTTGCGACGGGTAAAAACGACTAGCGACGACGTACGGGATTGCGACGAACACGCGGATCTTCGTGGATCGCCGTAAAACCTAATTTGCATACCCGACGCTGGAATACGACGCGAACTCCACCCAGCGGCGGCCGAGGTACTGCATCCTAAGATCCGACAGTGTAAGTCAATTACACCTGTCGGATCTTAGGGCTAGCTATGCGTAACTGATTCTATGAATCAGTCGCATAGTTAGGACGGGCGGATCACAGAGATACGACGGCGTATCAGGAGATACGCCGTCGTATCTCTTCTGTGAATCTGGCCCTATGTGCTTATCCTGGAATTCAACTTAGTGGACTGGATGTATTGAAATATAAAGATTTGATCAAAAGCCAACGGCTAAAATGTTAAAATCCTTCTTTAAACTCTAGCAGATATAAAATACACAAATGACTGCAGTTTTGTATTCATTGAACCATCATCACAATTATTTTTCACACAAATAAGCCGTGTATGTACCTGAATTTGAATTGGTATTAACCCTTGCAATTCCTGCACAGCAAAATAGTTTTGACAAAGAGCTTTGCTGATAGGAGTAGAAAGCAGAATGACATATAGATGAGCTCAACACTGTGCTACTTCTCCTTCACTGTCCAGTCATTTGCTGGGGATGGGTCCATGGCATCCTGTGCTTCAGACCAGGTAGATTAACTGACATCGCAGCTGGATGGGCGCTTGCATACCGGCCGGCTTTCTTTTACCATATGGACGCCCTTCATATGGATGCAGTTTTTATCTTTTTTATATGTAAGTGCACATCTTTGGTATAAATAAAATTGTGCAATACTGTGTTACACTATTGAGTGTTCTTACTTTCTGGGAATTCAGTTGAAAAAACCCACCTCGAGTGTTTGAAGTGCATCCAGTCTCTATATCCCACCTGACCGATGAGTGTGGCTGATACCTGCAATTATCCTACAGTTTTCTAGCTTGCCTTTCGTAAGCAGCAAATCTATGTGGTGGTGGATCACGATTGTATTGTGGTAATTAGTGCGATTTCTTTTACTGGCACCCCCCAAGTGTGTGACTCATCTCATTCTTGGACCACTTCACAGACTTTCACAATTCTTTTTAGAGATGTATTTCATATATGTTTGAGCATTTTTTACATATATTTATATGGTGTAAAGATCACGTGTTTGTTGACTGTTTCACTTAAACTGTGGTCTCTGCACATTTATAATTTTTAGCGCAGCTTTCTTATTTTCATTCAGATTAACTGATTGCTGCCCATCTTAAGTACTGTATATTAATGTCCTGGGCAGCAAGTGGTTAAACCGGAATCAAGGCTGTAGCTGATCTTGGTACTGGTTTTTAGAGTACTACAGTGATTGGCTTTCCTATAAAACATGATTTGGGTGCTTTACAGCCGCCTGATCACTTTTAGGGCTTGTTCACTCTTGACTAAATTTCGAATGCTTAGCAAATGCTCCTATAGCATCAGTATGGGCGTTAGACTTGTGTTAAAAAGCTTTAGTATGGGCATTAGACTGACTTTTTACAATCGGTAATGACGAGTTAAAAATGCTCCACAAATGTCCTATGGGCAGTTTTAAAGCGTTTGATGAGCGTTAGGGCACGTTAAAACTGCTGCACAAATTACAGGAAATTAACTAATCTTAATGCCCTGCAACCGCACCACAACTGCCTGCCAGAGCATTTGTGAAGCGTTAACATAGAATTGAATGGGAGGCTTACAAAGACTTCAAACGCCTACTGACTCGACATGAGGCTTTAATTTTGAAGCAATGCCAACGCTTTTTGATAATGTGAACAGCACTGTGTGATGTCCATTGTATTATTTGCATAGGTGTTTGAGGGGCGTTCTTAACATCCCTCAAATGCATGCTTTTATTGCCAGTGCCTGGGGCCATGATACTGTAGTTTAGGCAAAAGCCTTGGAAATGTCCATATGTTTCCAGCTTGTACAAATCCACATGAGTAGGCAAGTGGTGAACTTATGCTGGCCATCGTTCAACCTTGAAAATTGAGGACAGCTAGTGGTAGAAAAATTACAGTGAGGAAGGTGAGTACTGCACCAAAAGTTGCTTTTTATTTTTAAAATGTAATAGGATGTTAATTTTTCTTTTAAATTTTTGACTGGAGTATTGCTTTAATTTTTGTTTGGTGGTTTTTAAAAGCTTTTGCCATGCCAAAATATAGCATTCAATTAGATATTCAATGAATAAGAAAGTTAACAAAAAATCCTGTGACTTTGTAGTGGAAAATACTGCATTCATAGATATGTCGTCACATTTCTGCAGATCATCCACTTGAAGTCAGTCATCACAAACTCAGCATGTCGGTGTTCTTGACCTAGTTTACTTTCCTGTAAATGCACTCATTCTTAATATTGCAACACTTTAGCTGGGTTCATAGAAGACAGTAAAAGATCATTCACTGTATCCTATAATTTGGGGGACAGGAAGAGTTACAGTTTTTTTTTTTTCAACACAGTATTTTAGTACATAATGTGTACTGTAGAACAGTTTAAACACTTGGCACCAAATCACCTACCTGGTACATCATTTGATTTCAAGTGGTTGTAACGAGGTAATGCCTGCAGCTGCTGGCATCACCCTATTACTGTTTTTTAGATCCGATGGTAAGTGAGTGCGTGAGTGAGTGAGAAACTTATATAGCTCAGCACATGCGAACTGAATCGCCTCAGGGTGCTTAGTATCCATTCCTTACTGTATTTTTTTTGCCTTCAGAATAGATGTGTTTTGAGTTTTTTTCTGAAGGCTTGGTGATTCACCTCCATTTGAATTCTGGTTGGTAGTGTGTTCCACAGTCTAGGTCCTTGGACTGCAAATCTTCGTTCTCCTTTGGACTTGTATCTGGCCTTGGGTATCTGGAGTAGTTTTTGGTTGGTGAATCGGAGAACGCGATGGGGGTTGTGGCATTTTAATTTTTCGCATAGATATTGGGGGGCACTTCCTTGAACACACTTATGCGTCAGACAAAGTGCCTTAAACGTAATTCGGTCTTTTACTGGCAACCAGTGAAGGGATCTCAGGGAGGGCAAGATTGATTCCCAGGGTTTTTTCCCAGTCACAAGTCGTGCCGCCGTATTTTGAACGACTTGTAGACGATTGGTACTTTGGGAGTCCGAGGTAAGGGGCGTTTGCATAGTTGAGTCTGGAGTTGATTATTGTTCCCACCACGACTGCAGTGTCTTCTTTCGGGATAAAGGGAATAAGTCTGCATAGCAGGCGCAGCAGATGGTGGGATCCGCTGACTACTGAACTTATTTGTGCATCCATTGTCATGTGGGTGTCAAAAGTGACTCCAAGACTTTTGACTTTGGTGCTAGGGATGATGATTTGTCCCAGAATGGGCGGGGGTGTCCATGTTGTTGTGGGAAGTCTCTTTCGGTTGGCGTGGAGCAGAAGTTCTGTTTTTGAGCCATTGAGTTTAAGGTAATTCTCTGACATCCAATTATCTATCAAAGTAAGGCATTTCTCTAGTCCGAGATAATGATCCTTTTTGTTGCTGATGCGAAAGAGTTGGGTATCATCCGCGTAGGAGTGGTAAAGTAACTTCTGGTTACTGATGATTTAAAAAAGAGGGCGGAGATAAATATTGAATAGTACAGGCGACAAGGGGATCCCTGAGGGACTCTGCATGACACCGTGCGTTTTTCAGAAGTGAAAGGACCTAGTTTCACTATTTGAGATCGGTTTTCCAAGAAGGAGGAGAACCAGGGTAAATCCGAGTCTGCGACTCTAGCTACTTCAGCTAGGCGAGTCAGCAATAATTTGTGGTCTACAGTATCAAATGCTGCGCTTAGGTCCAGCAGTTCCAGAAGACAAGATTCTCCTTCGTCTGCTGCTTTGAGAGCGTCATCCCATATTTTGAGAAGTACTGTTTCTGTTCCGTGACCAGGATGGAAACCCGATTGAAACGGATCGAGTAATTTGTGGGTGTCTAAATGATGTTGTAGCTATTGTACAACTTCTTTCTCCATTACCTTGGAGAAGATGTTTAGGCCTGTTATGGGTCGACGATGGTTTGGGTCTTTGGGGTCAAGGGTGTTTTTTTTTTTAATTGGTTTGATTATGCCTTGTTTCAGTAAGGTCGGCACCATGCCTTCCTTGAATGATTGGTTTATTAGATGCGTGATAGCTGGTGCCACAATATCGGCACATTCTTTCAACAGTTTGGTGGGGATGATATCATTAGGCGCTGTGCTGTCTCGCAGAGTACTGATGATATTTTTGGTGGTGTAGATGGAGATAGGCTTTAGTGTGAATTTAGTTGATTGCGGCATATTTGTATGGATAATAACTTTTTGATTTAAAGGGGAGTCGGTGGAGATTCTATTTTGCTGAATAATTTCACAGATTTTTTCAATTTTGTTAATGAAATAATCCGATAATTCGTTGCAAAACTCTTGTGATTCAAAATTCGGAGCCTCTAGGCAGGCTGGGTTCATGGACTGAGCGACTAAATTTAAGAGTTCGCAAGGGCGGTTCACGACTTTTGTGATGATATTAGAAAAATTATCTTTTTTGGCTTTGAAAATTTCTTTGTGATATTTCTTAGTTATTATCTTGTAAATAATGTGGTTTTCCTCTGTTGAGCTTCTTCTCCAGGCTGCTTCCGCTCTTCTACGCTCTTGCTTCAACAACGTGAGCTCGTCGTTAAACCAGCTGGAGTTGTTTTTCCGGATGCGCGTTCTGCATTTCGGAGCTACTATGTCAGCTGTCTGTAGTAGGGCCTTGTTGATGGAGTTGAGGGTTTCTGTCGCTGTTTGATGTTGTTCAATTATTTTTATTTTGTTGTATAATGTAGTTTTAAAGAGTTCCGAGTGGAGCTTCTTCTGGGATCTTGTCCAGTGTGTTGTCACCGGGTTTATTGTTTTTTTTAAGGGGGCATTTGTGGTGATATTGAATTTTATTGCAAGGTGATCTGTCCAGGGTAGGGACTCATTTTCCAGTGTGTTAATTTCCAAATCTTGTCTGAAGATAAGATCGAGCGTGTGACCTGAAACATGTGTGGGCCCACATACCAGTTGCTGCAGACCTAAGCCTTCCAAGTGGTCAATGCAGGCGTCAGCGACAGGGTCCTGTGAGGAGTTGGCCCAGAGGTTGAAGTCCCCAAGTAGCAGGAAATGTTTGATGTTTAAGGTATAGGTGGAGATGAATTCTGTCAATGATGTGAGGAGCTGCGTTTTTGGTCCAGGTGGTCTATAGCAGAGTAGTATGTGAATCCTGGGGATTTGTTTGCAGTTGCAGGGTGAGGGTTTCCATGAATGGAAGTGAGTTCTGTAGGTCTGGTTTAGTGACCGAGAGGTGAGTCTTGTAGATCACCGCTCTATTGTAAGAGCAACTGGTGCAGCTAACTAGCTACTCGGTTGCTATTACAAGAAGTGGGAGAGGACGCCCCCTCCCCTCCTTTCCGTGACTCGTCCCACAAGGAGACCTGAGCTACCAGCTGGCATGTCCGTCTGCTGGCCAGAGACCCATACAAAGCCGGTATCTACTTTGATCGGGTCTCGGCTATGGTAACTCGGAACCGATGACCCGGAAGCGTTGCCTATGGATAGTAAAATGTACGTTGTTTGTCATTGCTGCGCATGCATGCGCAATTTTAAAACATGACATGTTTGGTATCTATGTACTTGGCATAACAAACTTCATCTTTAATATTTTACTAAAACATTTGGCTATGTATTGTTTTTTTGTTTTTGTTTTTGCATTACAATTGCAAGTGCATTTTCCCCAAAAAAATGGTGTTTGAAAAACCGCTGCACACCACTACTTTTACAATACCATGTGACATAAGAAATTGCAACAATTGCCATTTTATTCTTTAAGGTCACTGCTAAAAAAAAAATATGATGTTTAGGGGTTCTAAGTAATTTTCTAGCAAAAAATACAGATTTTTACTTGTAAACAACAACTGTTAGAAAAAGGCTGGGTCGTTAAAAGGTTAAAGTAGTTCTAAAGGCAGAAGGTTTTTTACCTTAATGCATTCTATGCATTAAGATAAAAAACCTCCTGTGTGCAGCAGCCCCCCCAGCCCCCCTAATACTTACCTGAGCCCATCTCGATCCAGCAATGTTGCACAAGAGTCCGGGACTCTCCCTCCTAATTGGCTGAGACACAGCAGCGGGTGCCATTGGCTGCTGTCAATCAAAGTCAGTGAGCCAATGAGGAGAGAGAGGGGCATGGCCAGGCCACGGCTCCGTGTCTGAATAGTCACACAGAGCTGCAGCTCGGCTCAGGTGCCCCCATAGCAAGCTGCTTGCTGTAGGGGCAGTAGGCTGAAGAGAGCACTGGAGAGGGGCCCGAGAAGAGGAGGATCTGGGGTACTTTTAAACAAACAAAAAAAAACAGAGACTTTGGTATCACTTTAATACCAATGAATATTTGTTTATTTAGTGTAAAAGAACATAAAAGCAACATGTGTTTTTGTTGCGAAAAAATAGGCAATCTACTTTCGATGATCTGTGTATATTACAAGGATTTTGTCACAGATTCCTACCTGTTTTGCTCTGAAGAAAAATCTGTTTGTTTTGTACAGAATAGAAGTGACTTTTTTCATTATTAATCAGGTGATGCCCTTGTTGTGTTCTAATAAGGAATGTTGCAGTGTCGGAATTCCCTTAAAAGTCATTAACTCTTTAGGAGTATATCACCAAAACTGATTTTTTTTTTGCAGAGGAAATCTGACTTGTATCAGACGTTTGAGAAAATCAGTGAGCCAATCACACAAGCAGGAAAATACATCTAGGGGGAGGGCGTTCCATACACCAACGGTACCAAAGGCCTCAAGGTTGCCATACTGTATTACATAGAATTTTACAGAAAATGTAATTGCTGTAGATTGAGAAGGGAAAGTAATTTTTAATAACTGCAACTGCAATGTGGCTTGTGTCACAATTGTATATGCTATATTATTATTATTTTTTTTTTATTTGCTATACTCCAAGCAAACAGCTAAATACACATATGAGAGGTGCTTTACCTGCCAAAGTATTTGTACTTCTGTCCATTCAGTCCTAAGATTTACACAGCTTTGCCACACAGCACAGCCCTGTCTAGCAGGGAGGAGTGCCTGATCTTTCTATACTGCAGTTTAATTTTATCTTGCACACCTGAACCTCTGCTTCTGCTTTATTTCTCTCCTCCTCTATGAGCTTTGGTGTAAAGGGACTGCAAGACAATGGTACCAATTCAAATTCAGATGCTTGCATTTAAAAGTTACATTTTTACATTAATGATTACAGGGCTGCATTAATTTGCACCTTTTATATCTGCTTGGAGTCCAGCTTTAACAGAGAATATATAGATTATTGATGAGTAACCAGAGACCATAAGACCCTTACACAGTGAATCTAAAAAGACCACCACCATATTACAAGAGAGACCATTGAACACTGCTAACGCATACAAGAAACTCCTATCATATAACTACAGACTGTCACTCTACCATTATGTAAATACAAAATCATTTATGTATTGTGCACATCTGCATTGTTCCTAAATGCATTTGGGATGTAATTACACTCATAATTGTATATAATGTAGTGTAAATAAAAATCACACACTTTGGCAGACACAAGCTGATCACTGTACATCTTTTGTAACCCCTTTGCTGCCAGAGCTATTTTTGATTTTTTTTTTACACATTTAAAAAATTATTTTAGGCCTGGAGATTATGTAAAACTCCCAAGCATTATATATATTTTCTGAAAAATATTATTCTAGAAATAAAATAGTGGTAGTTCCATTTTTATATCACACAATATTAGCGCAACAGTTTAGGAAAGTGAACATTTTAGTAAAAAATATGGCAAGCCTTAAAATTGTGTTAAATGACAAAAAACTTTACCCTATATTTTCCATAGACAACTATTTAAAATCCCTACAGCTAGACAGCTAGGCCCCTTAAATAGTGGGCCTAGAATTAGTCTTCTCACTCTGGCATGTACACGTTATTTAATGTGTAGCTCAATCAACTTTTTAAGTGCTTGGGTGTAACTTTTTATTCATGTTGGGGCAGATCCACATACATACGCTGCGCCCGGCGCATATGTAAGATACGCTACGCCGCTGTAACTTACTTGGCTTTGGTTTGAATCCTCAATGAATTTGCGCCGTAAGTTACAGCGGCGTAGTGTATCTCTCGCGGTGTAAGGGCGCGGAATTAAAATTGGGCGGGTAGGGGGTGTGTTTCATTTAACTGAAGCGTGTCCCTGCGCCGAACGAACTGTAATATAATGCATTTTTTGGTGACAGGTTCTCTTTATTGAGATATCAGGAAGTCTAAAAAAAATAAAATGTCTTTCCTGTCCTACAATGAAACCAATGCAGCGCAGATTGCATTACAATAGTTTCTTCCCCAACCGTACTGGGGAAAGTCACATGGAGACCCAGAAGGGACATTTTACATGATTTCTTAACACATTGGTGCTCAACCTGTGGCCCTCCAGCTGTTGCGGAACTACAAGTCCCATGAGCCACCACAGGAAGCACAGCACTGACACGTTCGGGGGGGGGGCATTACTGGAGTGTTCGGAAACAATTAGGCAACTTCAGAGCCACCGAATCACTTTCATCTGACAGCCAACAGTCAACTTATCTGATTTACACACACACACGGCTGTAGCCGCCGGGAATGTGTGTAAAACCTCCAGCTGGCACTGATGTATGTTGTACGTCGGTTGCAGTAAAAGGGTTAAAGTGATATTAATTCTTCAGTTTTAAAGCATGGTCAGCAGATGATTTAGTGACTTACTGATTATGCAGTTTTTGCATCTTTTAATTCTTACTCATGTTCCAGTTTAAGCATGACTGCTGCTCCAGGTTTCCTATGGAGCATTGTTTATCCATTACTTTTCTGCATCCTATGAAGCCACGCTTGCATGCAGGTTCTATGGCTGTGTCTTCCTACACTGCATCAATAGAAACACATCAATAGAAAAACAACTGTAGCCTAGGATGGCAAGGCACTCTCATTCTTCTCCCTCCTTTTCCCCTACCATTCCAAGCTAAGAGACAGGAAACTGCACTGTCCACTGTTAACTCTTTCCAGTGAATACCAGAAGTTCACTGAGCAAGCAAGGGTCAGCGGCATTAAAAGTTATAAACTGCAAGCGCTATGGTAAGAATTTTTAGAAATAATTTACTGGGCAATGTTTATTTTGTTGTACTTTACCCCTTCCTGCCTAGTGTACACATATACTGTATGTAACCTTACAGAAGTGGGTTTTTAACTATGGGGCTGCATAAACGAATACCTGTGTTTGTGCTGGGAGTGAGCTATACAGCATGTTCCCAGCACAGAGACCAGGCTCTCACAGAAAGCCCCCAGTTCATAGTAATGATTGGTAACTGGGAGATGTGGTTCCCAAATCACTTGATCACTGTGATAGCCTCTCAGTCACTGTACAGCCCAGCCCTGTGTTGTTTTCTCCTATTGAATGTATCTGTTCCTCCTTGCTAGAGGAGAAAAGTGTAAAAAAAGCAGTGTATAGAAAAAAAATAACATGGAAAGGAAAAAAACAGATCAGGGTTTGATCTAGGTCAGGGTTAGGGTCAAGATAAGGGTCAAAGGACAAGGTCAGTGACAGTGTCAGTGTTCTTTAGGTAGGATAAAAAAGCAAAATGTGCACTATTGTTTCTGAGCCCTACAAGTAACAAATATAATATACATACTTATGTGGTATTGCTGAGATCATCATGAGTAGGATAATTTATTTTGAGTTGTTCTTTGCTGTTAGGTTATGGTAATAGCAAGAAATATAGAGCTACATTTAAAAAAATTATATTTTTTTATGCCAGTTTTTATTTAATATTTAAAAAAAATATCTAAATAAAAAAAACAAGAAATATCCATTACCATTTGCCACCAAGTGAAAGCTCAATTTGTCTTGAAAAAAACACAGCGTATAATGCACCTAGATAGGTAGGTAGTTGTGATGATGTGTACAGTTTTACTAGCACATGACAAGGTTGCAAAACTGTGTTCAGGTGTTAGGATTTTTTTTACCCTCTGTCATGAAATGTATTAAACTAAAAACACTTGCACTAAAAAAACATCACTGTGTTTTATTGCCTGTGTCATTGGGCTTTGGCTTGTATCAATGGCATCAGTTTGGCATCAGATTAAGACACTTCTAAGATCAGTCTGAATGATTTCATCTGACATGATGGCCTTACATTCACCTTGAATATTCAGGGGATAGAGAGAGTTAAATGTTTTTAAAGAGGCAAGATATTTTTCTATAACTATTCATGAGAGAGGTTTATTGGATTTTTAGTATGCATACAAGGATCCCAGAGGGTCTCAATTATGAAAGTAGTATATAAATGATATGTACTTCTCTCCTGCATATGAATAATATTTTGGGAGAGATAGTGACTGTCACTTGGTCCGAATCCAGACCACGGTCCACCAATTAGTGGTGCCTGTCATAGATTCTCATTAATAAAGAAGCTCAACTTTTAGCTGGAATGCGGTAGTCCGTTATAAAATGAAGTTCAGTGATTCTGAGCATGGGTCGAATTGATTCGAGCATGCGTAGGATTTTTGTGCGTCGGAATTGCATACAGACGATCGGAATTTCCAACAAGAACTTTTCTTGTCGGAAAAATTGAGAACCGGCTTTTAAACATTTGTTGTCGGAAATTCCGACAGCAAATGTCCGATGGAGCATACACACGGAAATTCCGACCGTGTGTGCACGGCATAACAGTTATGTTAAAAACAATGGTGTCGTTGAGGATAATTGTCATGATAAAAATACTGTGATTTCAGCACATAAACAGGTAAACATACTTGTGTATATGAGTTTGTTAACATTTCTTTCTATACCTAGCAACATACAGCTTCCAACTGACATTTTTTACAGTCCAGAGTTTAAAATAAAACGAGGATTCTGATTAGATGGTAAGGACAACAATACTAATTCTTGGAAGCCCACTTCTCATAAATTAGCGTCAGAGTGTTTGAGGAAATAGTTTTAGAAGCTTTGCCCTATATACAGAACGTGTAGAATGCCTGTTCGTTTGCATTGATAATTGCTGTTATTTTCTCTTCCCAAGCTGTTTTGGTATGATAAATCAAATGCCTTCACAATTTATTAACTCCCGCTAGAAGACAGATTTTTACATGAACATTAAAAAGCAATAGGGTAAGAATATACCGTAAATAATATCCATAAATTATGCGTATCCATGGATAACTAATGTTGCTAAACACTGGGAAATTTATAAATAAAGATGCCAAATAAATTACTTGTATTTAGTTAATCAGGCTATTTCAAGTACAGTACTTGTTCTGTAAAATATGTATTTGATTTCCAGCTATCTCAAGCCGTCTTACAATTGAAACTCTAAACAACAATTTATAACAGTTTTTTTTAATCTGTGCTCAATACTTTTATACTTGTTTTGCAAACTGGTCCTTATGCCGTGTACACACAACCGCTTTTCATGAGGAGAAAAATGGAATTTTTTAAATTGGTTGTGAAAAACGGTCGTGTTTCTCGATGAGAAAAATGCCTGAATTTTTTGAGAACCTCCTCTATTTCTTCTCGTCGTTTTTCACGTCGTTCTTTTTCACGTTGTGAAAAACGGTCGTGTGTACGCTTTAACAAAGGGAAAAAAAAACGTGCATGCTCAGAAGCAAGTTATGAGACGGGGAAATTAGCAAAAGCAGCCCAAAGGGTGGCGACATTCGAACAGAACTTCCCCTTTATAGTGCCGTCGTACGTGTTGTATGTCACTGCGCTTTGCTCAAGCATTTTTTTTCACGAACGTGTGTATGCAAGGCAGGCTTGAGAGGAATCACAACAAATCATGTCGAGAATTCTTTTTTTTTTCATGACACGAATAACAGTCGTGTGTACGTGGCATTAGTGGCTACTTCTTTAGGCCCACTTTTCCTTAACACAGATAGCTGTTGTATAATGTCTTTTGTCCTCTAGATGCAACATTTGTATAACATTATATATATTTTTTTTAACAGAGATATGTATAACTTTATATATTTACATTGTAATTATCTAAAAATGTACTAAGTACATTTTTAGATAATTAAAATGTAAATATATAATGTTATACACATCTCTGTTAAAAAAAAATATGCACACAGTAAGTAATATTTCTATAATAGACAATTAGAAGTAGTTGGCCCTAGAGATAATATACGGGGAAACACATGTAACTAACTGGTGATCCACTGCATAGCATCACAATTGTCAAATGCTGACTTTAAACCAGGATTGCAATTCTGTTTTAAAGTCAGCATTTGACAATTGTGATGCTATGCAGTGGATCACCAGTTAGTTACATGTGTTTCCCCGTATATTATCTCTAGGGCCAACTACTTCTAATTGTCTATTATAGAAATATTACTTACTGTGTGCCTTAGTCAAGACAATGCTAGGTTAACTGCCTGCTGTCCACCCACAATAGTTGTACTGTGAGTGGGCAGCAGCTCCAGGCCAGGCGATGTACCTGTTAGTAAAGGCCTTTCTTCTGGGTTCAGAGCCCCCTGCCAACTTGTGCTGTGATTGGCCCAAGCAAGTGTTTGGCAGCAGATTTCAGCCAATGATTTTGGCTGAAATGAGCTGTTTGGCTGTGGTCAATCTCACACTGAGTTCTGTGATTACAACAACACAGTACTCTGTGTTCTGTTAACAGCGATCTGTCTGTTGCAGGAAAAACAAACGGATAGTAAAGTAAAAGCAGCACACATTACACACATTAAATATTATTAGGCCCAAAATTAACCCTTTAATTGCCTCTAGATGCTAACCCCTCCCTAGCCAGTATCATTAGTACAGTGACAGTGTAAAGTATTAGCACTGATCACTGCATTAATGTCACTATTGATGTCAGTTTTAGTTAGTGTACCTCTCAGCCAGCGTCAATTAGCTCCAGATTTACCCCCGCCTTATCACAGTCCTACTATAAGTCAGTGATCACTACCATTGCCAGTATAGTGTCATGGCTGCGTAAATTCCAATACATATACCATAGTTTGTAGATGCTCAACCTTTCACACAAACTTAAATTAATATACGATTATTGGAATTTTATTTTTACCAAAGACATAGCAGAATACATTGTGGCCTAAGTTTATAAAAAAAATAGATTTTTTTGATATTATTTTTTTTTATATGTTTTATAACAGAAAGCAAAAAAGTATAGTTAAAAAAAAATCACAAGAAATAAAAAAACTCAGTGAAATCAAACACCACCAAAAGAAAGCTCTATTTTTTGTGTGAAAAAATAAATAAAAATAAAAATATCAATTGCGTACAGTGTTGCTTGACTTGCCAGTTAAAGTAGCGTAGTGCTGAATAGCAAAATAGGCATCACTGTATTATGAAGACAATACATACAAGCAAGCACAACAAACCAGAAAAATATCCTTAACATTCTAGTGGACAGTTGTCAGTACATTTGTGGATCCTTAGGCCTGGTTCTGACCTATGCAGTTTGCATTTTATCTGTTTCTGCAGTTCTTTTTGCCACGCGTTTTTGCCAATTTGTTGTTGCGCATTAAAAACCCATCAAAAACGCATGAAAAAGCACTATATACTTTTCTGTAGTTTCTCAATTGAGGTCTGGTGAACCAAAAATGCACAATTTTGCATTTTAACATGTCCCTGGCCTTTTAAAAAAACGCAGTTGCTGAGAAAAGCATGTTAAATTTAATGTATAGTGTGTCTTTTTGCAAAAAGCACCAACAAAATGCATAGGAGTAAACCAGGAGGAGATCTACAGTATATCCTCTATAATAATATAAATAAGCTACTGCCTCCAACAAGAAAATTATCAGAATGGAGAAAAATAATGCTCACGAAACCTGTTCATCTTGTTGTTTTTCAAATCAATCCTTCTCTCTTATTAAATGGTTAAATATTTTTCCTGCATCATCTTTCTTCATCCTCATTTCAACTCCTAGTGCAAAAATGTACACCCTGTAAACTGCTCCAATCTTTTTTACAACAGAAATTCGGGAAGCCTTCCACGTGTTGGATCGAGATGGGAATGGTTTTATTTCAAAACAAGAGCTTGGCATGGCAATGCGATCGTTGGGTTACATGCCTAGTGAAGTTGAGTTAGCCATCATTATGCAACGTCTTGACATGGATGGTAAGTGACTGACATACAAACATAGTGCAATATTAATCTGTTTCACAAACAAAATTAGAAAAATATGACCACTTGTTATAGTTTTCAGTAATGTTTTCTTTAAATTCTTTATTTTAAACCTGACAGTCTAATGAATATATATTTTTCCAATGCTAGTTCCCATTTACATCACAACACAATTATTATGTTGCATTAAGCCATATTGCATTAGGCAGCCCATTCATTTTGAAACGCTGTCAACACATGTCAACTAGGGATGGGCGACTGGTTCGGCCGAGCATGAGTTTGGGCTGAACATTGGCTGTTCACACATTGGCTGTTCACGCCGCACAGTGCATTGAAAGCCCTGATTGGCTGAAGCAATGAAAGCTTTGCCCAATCAGGACACAGAGCACTGTCAGAGCCATCATTGGACACTGTCATGATGACTCTATCCAATCATGGCTCATTGCTGTTAGTCCCACCCCACACTATAAAAGTATTATTTCAACGGACATTTTCAGTGTGATATCAGCGTGAAGAGAGATAGAACAGGGCTCTGTTCAGTGCTATTAGACAGTTAGTGTGCTATAGTGTGCTATTCTGATTCTATTGTCAGGGTAGAATATCAGTTTATTGTGCATCTAGGGATGGTTCAGTGTGAGTGTAGTGCGACCATTCATCTTTACATTAGTGTGAATGTAGGGATAGTTCAGTCAGTGTGAGTGTAGTGTGACCACCGTTTATCTTTACAGTAATGTAAATGTAGGGATAGTTCAGTCAGTGTGAGTGTAGTGACCGTTTTACACAGGATATTTCATTCTGTTACTGCAAGTTTAACTCTGTATATTTCAGTGCATTACATGCTGTTTAACGCCGTACAGTTCTGTGCGTTACTGCAAGTTTAACGCTGTATATTTCACTGCGTTATCTTCTGTTTAACGCCATATATTTCAGTGTGCTACGTGCCGTTTAACGCAGTACAGTTCAGTGTGTTACTGCAAGTTTAACACTGTATATTTCAGTGCATTATCTTCCGTTTAGCGCAGTATAGTTCAGTGCGTTACTGCAAGTTTAACGCTTTATATGCGTTACTGAAAGTTTAACGCAGTATATTTCCTTGTGTTACGTGCTGTTTAATGCAGTAAATTTCTGTGCGTTAGTGCATGTTTGAAGCAGTATATTGCAGTGCATCAGTGCAGTTTTACTGCAGTATAATATTGTGTATCAGTGGAGTGTATCTGTGTAGTAGGTAAACGTGGTCAGTCCTCATGCAGGGAATAATTTTCTCAGTTTAGTGATGTTGCCCATGCTATCCAGCAGCAGCATGCAGAGGAGGTGGTGTACTGGCTTACTAAACCATCCTCATCCTCCGTCACCCAAGCAGAGACTGGTTCACTGTTCACTGCAGCTTGTCACTTGCTCCTTAACGATGCCAAGCCATTACTTGATTCAGATGTTGGTTCTGAGGTTGAGATTGAGGAAGACCAAAACATGAGCCTACAGAGAGGGGAGAACACTGGTACACAAATTGTCAGTCATGTTCCTCCAGCCGCAGCGTATTGCCAAGTTGTCTCCAGTGGTAATGAGGATGGAGGAGATGATGATGAGGTCACTGATGCGACTTGGGTGCCAGATAGAGCAGAGGAGGAAAGTGAGGGTGAGACACAACCCCAATGAGGCAGTCATCATGGAAGAGTAGAGAGCAGCCACCCTATTCCATCACATTGTGAAGATGTTATCTCCCAGCCCACTTCCCACAGCTCAGCTGTCTGGGTAGCTGATCACACTGTTGCAATTCGCAAACCTTATCTCAAATACATCAAGCGTGGCAAAAACACCAGCCATTTGGGTACCACATGCTTGACAAGGCATTTAACCTCCCAACACTGCAAGAGCACCTGAAAGGCACACAAAAGGGGCACAAATCTGTTCCTCCTCCTTACTCATCTCAGTCTGCCCCCGATATACCTCATGACCTCTCAGAAGCCTCCACATAAATGGATGATGGTATAGCATAGGGTGTCCCAGGTCCTTGCAGAACATCTGTCAGCAGTATATCACCAGCTGTAGACTATAGCTGGCAAATTTCTCTGCCCTATCTACTGCAGCAAAAAAAAAAATACAGTCACTGCCACCCACATGCCCAGCATCTAAAAGCAAGATTGTCAAAGCTGCTCACTCTACAAATTCTGCCTTTCCATCTGGTGGATTCTGCCCTGCAGGGGCAGGCCCAGAGGTGGTTTACGCCATACCAGCTGGAGCCATGAATGATGGTATGTGATAGTGGCACAAACCTCCTGTCTGCCTTTAGACTGGGAAAGGTGACACATGTGCCATGCCTGGCACATGTCTCCAATTTGGTGGTGCATCATTTCCTAAATGGGTACCCAGGGTTGGAAGATCTGCTAAAGCAGGCCAGAAGAGTCTCTAGCCATTTCAGGCGGTCATACACAGCCAGTGCTCGTATGGCTGAAATTCAGAGAAATTCCCCCTGCACATAAACCGCCTGATTTGTGACATGCCCACCAGGTGGAAATTGACTTTGGCAATGCTGCAGCAGCTGGCACATGCAGCAGAGGGCCGTCAACGAGTACTTGTGCGACAGGCTCAACTTTTTCCCCCCACGCCAATGGCTGCTCATAAAGAATGCATGTACTGTACTGTCGCCATTTGAGGAGGCCACAAGGATGGTGTACCGTGACAATGCATGCATCAGTGACACTCTGCATGGCATTATGGACAGGGCATTTGAAGAGGAGGACTTCCTTTCCTGTCAAGGCCCACTTTTGCAGACACCATTGTTCCTATGCCACAGAACACACAATAAGAGAGGGAGGGGGATTCTAGCAGTTTTGGAGGCATTGAAGAAGAGGAAGACATACATCAAACAGTAAGAGATGATTTTCCATCTGCAGAACCCTTGGGAGTAGCACGTGGCTGGGAGCAGGCAGTTCCAGATATAATCCACTATAATCCTCAGCGACCCAGAGGAGTCTGCTTCTCATGTCTCCACAAATTTGCAGTGCATGGGCTCCCCCATGCTTTAAAGCCTACAAAGGGACCCAAGAATAATCAGCATAAAGGAGAAGGCTCACTATAGGTTGGCAACCCTCCTTTAGCACCGTTACAAGGGGAAAGACTCATCCTGTCCCCACAGAGAGTGCAGAAGATGAAATCTCTTGAGGACACCTTAAAAAGGTGTTTATCTAATGCATTTCCCAACTCTTGTAGGGTACATTGTTTTGGAAAATGTAGTTTTGAGGCTTCTATTGGTCAAGAGAGAAGCGATGGGGAAGGCCGCCTAAGTGATGCATTTCACAATTTTTTTTAGTCCTCTCTGTCCAGGGCTGTCAGCTTATACATCCCATCGGCAGCGTCTGCATCACACAGTGGACGATTATCTAGGGGCAAAAACAGAGATGGAGTCATGAGAATCGACCACTGGGCAGAACTTGACCAGTATGCAAATGAGCTGCTGGACTGCCCTGCATCTAGCATGCTTTCTGAACAGGCATTCAGTACTGCTGGAGGTTTTGTTACTGATAATAGAATGTGTCTCTCCACAGATTCGGTGGACCGTCTGACATTTATCAAAATTAATCAGTCCAATAATTACCAGTGGCTATGAAGCCGCTGATGCCAATGTCGCTGACTAATGTTTTTGGGATGTGGAATCTCTGCAAGACGTCTAGGCTACCTAGTGTTGTGGGTGTTGATTTCATCGGGAAGAATTTTTTTGGTGTAGGTTTCATGGGCTTAATTAACACCCAAAGAAAGACCATTTTTTCCACACCTGTTTGACAGGTGCATATCATTAAATTTTTTGACAGCAAGGCCAATTCTTGCTTTCATTAAGAGTACCTCTATAGGGTTACGGTGTGAAGGCTCCAACGACACCCAAAGACCAATTTTTCTGCACCTGTTTGACAGGTGCATATCATTTAGATTTTTGACAGCAAGGCCAATTCTTGCTTTCATCAAGAGTACATCAATAGGGTAACGGTGTGAAGGTGCTACCGACACCCAAAGATCAATTTTTCCACCCCTGTTACTTATATCCAAAGTCTGTGGAAGAGACACCAGATTTTATCCCAACAAATATCCATTCTTGTTCCCAGTGCACTACATTATGGCCTCATGATACAGTCTGTCTCTGTAAGCCGTTGCTTACAAAATAAAGAAAGCTTGCAGGGAAAATTGAATTTTTTTGGCTTTATAAATGCAATTATTTCTGCAGTAGCTTCTATACACAGTACAGATGTGCCTCTTTACAGGTAGACCAAGTGGACCCCCATGCACTATATTGAAAGGAATTTTTAATTTTTATGCTTTCACTTTTAGCATCATAAAGTCACTGCTCATTTAAAATTATGTTTTTTACAAACTTTTTTTTCATTGATAAATGTCCTCCAGGGCAGTACCCAGACCCCCATAACCATTGTATGCCCAATTATTTGCATATAAGCCTTCAAAATTGCACTTTTGATTTTTCACGTTCGGGTCCCATAGACTTCAATGGGGTTCATTATTTGGTTGGCAATGTTTGAAAGTTCTGGTGCGAACTGAACTGGGGGTAATTCGGCCCATTCCTAATGTCAACACACAAAAAAAATAGGTCTGAAATGGTTTTTCAAACTAGGTAGAGCATGTTCACCTATCTTACTGAATGAACACAGCGAAAACTCACTTTGCCAAGAATAGCCAGTCAAGTGGAAGCAAAATAAAAAATTATTCACTAAGCTGCATGCAATGCATTATCATACAACTTTCTTTGGGGTGTGAAAGAGCCCTAATAGGAAAGTAACTTGTAGCAAATAAAGTAACGAGAAGGAAACATTTACTGGCCTTACTACAGTAAACCTTATGCCGCGTACACACGATCATTTTTCGGCATGAAAAAAACAACGTTTTTAAAAAATGTCATTTTAAATGATCATGTGTGGGCTTCACATAATTTTTCGGGTTCTGAAAAATGACAATTTCTTTTTTTTCGAACATGCTGCATTTTTTAACGGCAAATATGTTTTTATTACAAAATTATGTGAGACTTCAGTTCCTCTTTAAGTGACTTGGTAACAGGTCATGGGCCACAAGGAGTGGAGCGGGTAGATGACAGGTCCGTGTCCACTCCGACATGGACACAGCCCACTCTACTGTATGGGCCCTCTGATCTGCCCAGATGGAAGAGGACAAATCCCCTTCCATTTTTTTTTTGCAGATTGAATTGGAGATAGGTGGGACTGCATTCTGTTTACATCTGTTGAAGTATGGTACATCTGTCGCTCCATATAGGTGAATGGAGGGTCCAATTGGGTCAGACTGATCGTGTGAGGGGCCTAATGCCGCGTACACACGATCGGTCAAACTAATGAGAACGGTCTGATGGACCGTTGTCATCAGATCAAATCGATCGTGTGTAAGGCCCCATCGGTTATTTATCCATCGGTTAAAAAAATTCAATCTTGTTTTAAATTTAACCGATGGTTTAAAATCCATGCATGCTCAGAGTTAAGTCGACACATGCTTGGAAGCATTGAACTTAGTTTTTTTCAGCACGTTTTTGTGTTTTACGTCACCGCGTTCTGACACAATCGTTTTTTTAACTGATGGTGTGTAGGCACGACTGGCCATCAGTCAGCTTCATCGGTTAACCGATGGAAAAATCCATCAGACCGTTTTCATCGGATGGACCGATCGTGTGTATGCGGCATAAGGCTGCTTTTACAGTGATGCGCTGCAGTTTACCCACACGACAGGTGCAGCTTTCCTGCTGTTTAGCTGCACTTTGTCATAGTCATTATATCCTACAGGTGTGATGCACTTTCTGGAATCACAGCAAACCCACAGGTGATAACAGAAGTCTATGGCTCAGCCTTTTTGTATTTGGAGATGAAATCTCTTTTCCTTTAGATGTAAAGAGTGTCCCCTTGTCTTCTTCTGTGATGACCTTAAGTTTGAAAGCAGCACATTAACCACTGCAGAACAGATATGCCCTATATATACACTATAGGAAAAATCCTTCCTAATCCCCCAAGAGGCAATTGGATGTGCCCTGGATAAACATTAGTATCCAGTTATATTGGACAGAACCAGCTCTTGGGGGAGTCTATTAAACATGTTTACAGCTCTTATGCCGCGTACACACCATCACTTTATGTGATGAAAAAAAAACGACGTTTTGAAAAACGTCAATTAAAATGACCGTGTGTGGGGGAAAACATAGTTTTATGTCTTGTGAAAAACGACAAAAAAAAAATTGAAGCATGCTTCAATTTTTTGTGTCGTTTTTCAAAACGTAGTTTTTTGTGTCAATTAAAATGATAGTGTGTGGGCAAAACAACGTTTAAAACAACGTTTTTAAACCCGCGCATGCTCAGAAGCAAGTTATGAAGCTAGCTTCAATGGAAAAGAGTGCTGAACGTAACCGCGCTTTGCTAGAGCATTTTGAAAAAACGATGGTGTGTAGGCAACGTCGTTTTTCAAAATGATGTTTCAAAAACGTCGTTTTATTTCATGATTTAAAACGTCGTTTTTTTTCATCACATAAAGTGATGGTGTGTACGCGGCATTACTGTGAAGAAGCCTTTTTGTTTTTGGAGATGAAATCTCTTTTCCTTTAGACGTAAAGAGTGTCCCCTTCTCTTCTTCTGTAAAGACCTTAAAGTGAATGACTCAACACCAAGGACCCTTTATGTATTTATACATGTTGATCATAATCCCCCCCCCCCTTAATATCCTCTTCTAATTTAGCATTTTTGCTTTTTGCAGATATGAGTTGCATTTTGCAGTGCCTGTCTTTAAACTGCAATATTATTATTGTTAATAGATTATTGACGAAATTAAAGCATTTTACCTCAAAAATGTTTATCAGACCTTTTTTTTTTTTTTAAGTACTTTGTTTACTAATTTAGTTTTCCAGTTGAGAATTATAACTCAATTTCATGCTGAAAACCCCTATCTTTTCTTATCTCATGTGGCTAATGAACATTCTTACAGAATATGAATACTACAATGTCTTCTAGCTAAGGATTAGAGTGAGCTTTTTAGACTATAACTTACACAAAGGTTTTTATGCAAATGATTTTGTAATTTTGTAATTTTGCATCACTTTGTCAACTGAGACATATGAAATTCTTTCTGATCGATTTTCAACCACCTGGTATTTTATTAGCCTTCTGGTCTTTTTAGTCTCTGCTATATTGTTCATAATTGATATTGCACATTTTGATTCAGGAGGAAGTGTGCAGTGATTTCTCAGTATATGACAGAATCGCCCCAGACCATATTTTTCCTCTAAAATTATAATATATGCACCTTTTAGTTTGGATAGATAAATGGTGTTCAGCTCTAGCTTTGTAGGGAACCACAGTCCAAGTTTTTCGATTATCTTCACATCCAGGTGAAATTAATAATGCTGTTCTCACAGTCAATTTTTGCATTTGCCACTTAGTGATTTTACCATTTGAGAATGTTTTTTTGGTAGAACAAGATTTTCATGTACAATAAATGATGTGTTTGCCAACAAGAAGTTAATTCTTTCAATAGACTAAGAATATCTTCGCCCATGAACCCCCAGCCTTAGGCTAATGCTACACTGGCATTTTCTCTTTACTAATAAGAGATTTAAAGGGGTTGTAAAGGTTCAAAATTTATTTTCTAAATAGGTTCCTTTAAGCTAGTGCATTGTTGGTTCACTTACCTTTTCCTTCAATTTCCCTTCTAAATGTTTTTTTTCTTTGTCTGAATTTCTCACTTCCTGTTCCTCCTCAGTAAGCTTTCCACCATCATCCGAGCCATTCTGGCTGGGGTTTAGTCAGCATGCTCGCCCTGTGAACACAGCATCTCCCCACAGGGATGTAGAAACGGTAATTGAACCAACAATGCACTAGCTTAATGGAACCTATTTAGAAAATTAAAAACAAACCGTTACAACCCCTTTAAGGTCAAGTGTTAAAAAAATTATTATATGTATTTCTCCCAGGAGTCTCCTATCCAGTCTGATGATGTCATGGTTCTTTCCTCCTTTTGTCCTGCAGAGGAGGCAGTGCTTATTGTTGCAGTAAATGGGCAATAAAGTGAAATAAATGATGTTGGCCATCAGTGGGCATCCCGTGGTGGAAAAAAGGCAAAGTGGTGAACAGCTCTGGATTGATCATGAGTTTTGCAGCAAAAGTCGTTTTTTAATGTTCAATACTGGAGTTCTGTTTCAACTACTCATTGAAAGTCTTCTCATCTACCGCGCAGCATTAAAATCGTTGTTTCGCTAATTAAATAAATGTCAACAAACGGTTGCTTCTCTAGTAGTACAAGATTTATGCATCAGTATGGTTTTTGGGTGCATTAAGGACTCCTGTGAATGCACCCTGCCTCCAATTAAATCGGATCGTAGTTCAGGGCTGATCATTTGAACGTGATTGCTGCATGAGAGATTACATGTGTGGCTGTGATTAAGTGCATGAGCCAGCAGCCTCCCATTGCTTTCAATGGGACTACCTCTAGCAGCTAAATGCTGGGACCTCCCCGGGGTTCTCACATTTAATGGGAAGCAGGGTGCATTCACGGGTGTAAATGTACTCTTAAAGATGTTCGTAATTAATGAAACTTTAACTTCACCTGATAGCGGGGGAACATACTATTTTTGAGCACGATTTACTGATCTAGAAGGTAGAGGAGTTTTCATTGTGTTCAGCTAAAACAGATGACAGAAGACAAAAATAAAAGAAGCTGTATCTTACACTCTGACATTCTTTCACATTTCTGATCTGATTCTGAGGCTATATATTTTGCGGATGCTATTACAATGAGAGATTGTTGTGGTCTGTAATTTATCTCACAAATGCCTCTGCCTGGCAACTACTTGCATTTAGAAACTAAGGCTGCATGCTAACTAGTAACATATTGTTTAAAATGCCAGTGTATAATGAATCCCCTAACCATATTATCTCTATGCATGCAAAATGTACAGTGATTCATGAATACGTTGCTGTATAAGTCCAATGAATCTTTGTAAAAAATTTTTTAGAGTGTGAAGAAATACATTTATATTAGAGCCCTTTCACACTGAGCCTCGACCACGTAAGCGTTACAGCACTGATCGTTTTAGTGGTGCTTTAGCGCTCTTTAAGCTCTTTCGGCCACTAGCAGGGTGCTTTTAACCCCAAGAAAGGTGCTTTTCAGGCGTATTTTAAGCACTGCCCATTCATTTCAATAGGCAGGATGTTTTGGGAGCACTGTATACAGCGCTCCCAAACCACCCCAAAGATTCTGCTTGCAGAACTAACGTGCAAGCGCACCACCCCAGTGTAACGAGATAGACTGAAATGAAAGAGAGGCTATTTCTAGCTCTAAAATACCTGAAAACCACTGTGAAAGGGGTTTTAGGGTTACCCTCTTAAATCAATTACAAACTAAACAGGTAGGGGGGCGAGGGGGCTTTCACGGTGCTAAAATGGGTGTTGCTAAAGTGGTCATGGTTTAATAGCTGTGGTTAAACCAGTGTGGTTTATTGGTATTATGATTATGTGACCAAGGTATAATAGAGGTAGGTGTCTGTTTAAATTAGGCAAAACTATTTTTTTTTCTTTAGTCTGGGAACTATGGAAGATTATAACTTCTAGATTCTGCGATATTTGTCCTGTGTATAATGACTAGAGATGGGCCTGAACACCGTTCGCAGCAGAACTGACGAACAGGGGAAAAGTTCTAACCTGAAAGGCGAACCCCATTGAGGTCTATGGGAGCCGAACAGGAAAAATCAAAAGTGCCCATTTTGAAGGGTTAAATGTAGGTAATTGGCCATAAAAGGGTACTGCCCTGAGGGACAAGTATCAATGCAATATTTTTTTTGAAAACAGTTGTTTTTTCAATAGCAGTGATTTTAATGATGCTTAAAGCAGAGTTCCACCCAAAATTGGAACTTCTGCTTATACGCTTTCTCCCCCCATCCAGTGCCACATTTGGCACCTTTCAGGGAGGTGATGGAGATGGAGCCACGGCCCGTTCTCCTGGAAGTTTGGCCCCTCTCCTCCTTCCCCCACTGCCAGGCCAATTAGATAGCGCAGCATGCTTTGCTCATGCGCAGTAGGGAACCAGCTGTGAAGCCTAAAGGCTTCACTGCCGGGTTCTCTTACCAGGAATGATGGCGGCAGCTTTTTGGAGTCAATCTGAAGATCGGCTGGGGTGCCAACATTACAGGCTCCCTGGATAGGTAAGTTCCCTAATATTAAAGGTCAGCAGTCACAGAATTTGTAGCTGCTTACTTTACAGGCTGGACCTCCTCAAAGTGCAACAATAAAAATGAAATTTCTTTAAATATAGTGCCTGGGGGGTCTCCTTAGTCTGTCTCTAAAGTGGTGCATCTGTAGCACATATATTACATGCTACGCCACCTTCTGATGTCAATGACAGGTGCAGTGGGCAGTGCATTGCAGGGCATTCGAGAGGGGGGGGGTGCGACAACCTGCCAAACACCCTGCAAATTTGGGTGTTGGGTGCTCGGGCCGAAATGTTCACCCAACACTAATAATGACACTATGAATACTCTGGTTAAGAAAAAAGTTAAACATTTTTTAATGGAAAAGTGAAGAAAGGTATTATTAGGAGATTAAAAAGGAACAGCATTAATAGAAATGAAAGAATGGGTATTACCGCGCTACCAAAGGGAATGGGGGGGGGGGGAAGGGGTTACAGCTGCGCCACTGGAGGGTGTATCAAACCATAAGATAATGACAGAGAAGATAGCGCTGCGCTGTTGGTGGGGGATGGGAGAGGTGTGTAAAGGAAGTAGGATGGTCTGTATATGATTATAACAATACAAACAGCATAACATCAAAGGGTGATCAGTGAACTGGTTGACAGAAGTATATCACTTCTATGCATGAATGCTAATAGATATCTTCATAAACTCTGTATGGTGAAGTGAAATGAACAATAAAATAAGTGATGAAAGAATGCAATTATAAATATACAGTGTGCGTCACACAGCACCCAAGTGGCTAAGATAAACTAAGCTGAAAAAAAACATGCAGCAGAGCTTATTAATAGGAACGAAAATATAAATGATAATCAAAAGTCCAAAGTAAAATCCAAAATAGGTAGTGCTGGTGTGGATCCCAACATGTAAGGTGAGAAACAGGATGGATATCCAGTGATCCCTTCAGGGTAAGTGAGGATGTCCCCTTACCTTACTGCTGTAAGGTAACAGCATATAAGTCCAAGCAAGCTTTCCAAACGTATCTGTGTGGATGGTTATCCAGATAGGCTCTAACTCAAGGAAACACAGGTCCCTCTTGGTGGTCACGTCTCAGGATGGCCAATGACTCGCACCCAGAGGGATAAAGCACCAATAGTGTGATACCGTTTTGAAAAATGTATTAAGCAGAAAGAATACAAACGGGTACTCACATGGTTTAAGATAAAAACAGGCATATAAACGAGGGATAGTGTGCTATCCTGAGGAAGTCACGCATAGTGACGAATACGCGTAAGAGTCCACCGAGAGGTACTGGAGGTGACGTTGGCGAACTATTTCCCTCGTTTATATGCCTGTTTTTATCTTAAACCATGTGAGTACCCGTTTGTATTCTTTCTGCTTAATACATTTTTCAAAACGGTATCACACTATTGGTGCTTTATCCCTCTGGGTGCGAGTCATTGGCCATCCTGAGACGTGACCACCAAGAGGGACCTGTGTTTCCTTGAGTTAGAGCCTATCTGGATAACCATCCACACAGATACGTTTGGAAAGCTTGCTTGGACTTATATGCTGTTACCTTACAGCAGTAAGGTAAGGGGACATCCTCACTTACCCTGAAGGGATCACTGGATATCCATCCTGTTTCTCACCTTACATGTTGGGATCCACACCAGCACTACCTATTTTGGATTTTACTTTGGACTTTTGATTATCATTTATATTTTCGTTCCTATTAATAAGCTCTGCTGCATGTTTTTTTCAGCTTAGTTTATCTTAGCCACTTGGGTGCTGTGTGACGCACACTGTATATTTATAATTGCATTCTTTCATCACTTATTTTATTGTTCATTTCACTTCACCATACAGAGTTTATGAAGATATCTATTAGCACTCATGCATAGAAGTGATATACTTCTGTCAACCAGTTCACTGATCACCCTTTGATGTTATGCTGTTTGTATTGTTATAATCATATACAGACCATCCTACTTCCTTTACACACCTCTCCTACCCCCCACCTACAGCGCAGCACTATCTTCTTTGTCATTAATAGAAATGATATGTATTTTTCACTTGCAGTTGAATAATTATCATGTGCTGACAGGTATTTGGTCTGCAATTTAGTGTTAAAAAATATACCTTTTTTTATCACGTACAATGTATTTATAGATGAATTCTGCAAACTCTGCATTCAGGAATTACTTACCTGGGAGCCACTGCCAAGACTCCATAATTGAAGAAGAGGGCCGAGTTGTCAAACTGACAGCTGTTAATTAGATCAGTCATGGTGAAACTACACAAGACATTAGCACAGTTTATTATGCAGGGTGCCCATATCAGACACTATGCTGAGGAAATAAAGAAACAGACTGTGGTTATACAAACTGGACTGTCTCCTCTCACCCCCAATAATGGAAAATTAACCACTTAAGGACCGGCTCACGTACATATACGTCGACACTTTAAAGATGAATATCTCGGTAACGGCAGCAGCTGCTGCCACAACTGAGATATGTATATTTTCTGTGGCAGGTCCTGCAAACGATAATGGTGGTCTCCGTGGCAGATTCACTGCGAGATCACGTTTTCGGTGGTGGGAGAGGGCCCCCCCCCTCCCGCCACTCTCCCGCGCCCTCCGCCACTTACCGGAGCCGGGTAATCGGGTGATCGGCTCTTTCTTCCTCCTTGCCATGGATACGAGTGAGGGAAAGATGGCCCCCACCCCTCTCCATAGCATAGTAGGGGGGCGGAAGCAACGTCAAAACGTCACTTCCGCCCATACGTCCTAAAGGCACATTTTTTTGTTGTCATTTTTTTCAAATGACAATTTTTTTTTATTGCATTTTAGTCTAAATATAAGATCTGAGGTCATTTTGACCCCAGATCTCATATTTAAGAGGACCTGTCACGCTTTTTTCTATTACAAGTGATGTTTACATTCCTTGTAAAAGGAATAAAAGTGACCCATTTTTTTTTTTTAAAACAGTGTAAAAATAAATAAAATCAAGTAAAATAAATAATAAAACCGTATCAGTGAGCGCCCCTACCTGAATCTGGGCCATTGAGTCTGAAAAACAGGCTTGGTCCTTAAGTGGTTAAAAAACATCTGAGCAACTCTTTAGAAGTAGTGGTAACACTTCCCATTTATCTCATAATGATTGAGCCATGGGAAGAGAGTAGCAGCATTATTTGTGCGCTGCTGTGGCAAACTTTAAATGCCCTTGGTAGCAATTCTGATTATCTCACCCTTGTAAACCTGAGTACAATAGACTTGGGAGGGGGGGGGGGGGAGGGAACAGAAAAAAGGCTGTGTAATCGTCTGCATTACAAAGCCAGAAGTGTTATCAGGCAATAAAATGTAAGTTTAAAAAAATCTCCAGATAGATATAAAAGCAGTGGCAATGCACTATGTATTATTAATACTTCAATAATTGTATTTTCCTAATGCAAGTATTGTTTTGGGCATCCAAATTTGACTTGATATCAGCCTTTTGTAGACTAATGTACAGTTTGTACAGCAGAGCTCCGAGAGGGAGAATTAACACACGTAGCCAGTCAGCTGTTCTGAAGTTCAAAGAAAGAGTAGCTCACCAGTGTGCAGCTCATACTTCCATTGTCCAGTCACAGGCAGTGTTGGGAGAGGACATGTAAGTGAAAGTGGAACTTAAAGTGGATGTAAACCCATTTTCTTCTTTTTTTGCTGTCACAATGTAGAGTATCAGATTTCCTATCATCTGTGCCCAGTCTTGCCACAAAGAATTTCCATCTCCATACTCTTCAAGTTGATCTTGGACTCATCTGTCCATAGGATGTTGTTCCAGAACTGTGAAGGCTTTTTTAGATGTTGTTTGGCAAACTCTAATCTGGCCTTCTTGTTTTTGAGGCTCACGAATGGTTTACATCAGGGGTGTCCAACCAGTAGCCCGGGGGCCACATGTGACCCGCGGAGCTCTCTGATGTGGCCCACGACCTCCTACTCTGGAATAAAATAGAATACTGGTATTAAAGACAGGTTAATGACTAAAATCACAGTGTATATATGGGCATATGTGTTCTGCAGTGGTTACTGGGCTGCTTTCAACTGATCCACAGGTGTAGAGCAGCGCACCTGCGGGGTACCTGCACTGAGCCTTAGACTTCTATTACCTGTGAGTTTGGTGTGCTTTCTGAAAGTGCACCACACCTACAGGATATAATAGAAGTCTATAGCAAAGTGCAGCTAACCTGCAGCAAAGCCACAGTTTAATCCGGAAACAGAGCATCAGTGTGAAAGCAGCCTTGGGCCCCTTTCACACGGTCCGTCCGACCCGATCAGACCCTCTATTCACCTCTAAGGCCGCGTACACAAGGTCAGTCCATCCGATGAGAATGATCTGATGAACCGTTTTCATTGGTTCACCGCTGAAGCAGACTGATGGTATGATGTGCGTACACACCATCATTTCAAAAACCGATCGGGTCAGAACGTGGTGACGTAAAACACACAACGTGCTGAAAAAAATGAAGTTCAATGCTTCCAAGCATGCGTCGACTTGATTCTGAGCATGCGCGGGTTTTGAACCGATGCTTTTGTGTACTAACCATCGGTTTTGACCTATCGGTCAGCCGTCCATCGGTTAGATTTTAAAGCAGGTTCTCTTTTTTTGGACCGAAGGACAACAGACCGATGGGGCGTATACGCGGTCGGTTTGGACCGATGAAACTGAACTTCAGTCCGTTTTCATCGGTTTGGACCGTTGGTGTGTACGCGGCCTAAGGAGTGGCAGATAAATGGACTTTTGTCAGTTTAAAAACGCTTACCTCCAATCCGATCCGAAAAAAAAATAGTTCAGTGAGCTCTATAGAGTGGACTGATATCGACCCGCTACGCTCATTGTGGCCCGTGATCGGTTACCAAGCTGCTTAAGTGGCCCCCGCTCTTGAAAAGGTTGGGCACCCCTGGTTTAGATCTTGTGGTGAACCCTCTGTATTCACTCTGGTGAAGTCTTCTCTTGATTGTTGACTTTGACACACATACACCTACCTCCTGGAGAGTTTTCTTTAACCGGCCAACTGTTGTGAAGGGTGTTTTCTTCACCAGGAAAAGAATTCTTTGGTCATCCACCAAAGTTGTTTTCTGTGGTCTTCCGGGTCTTTTGGTGTTGCTAAGCTTACCGGTGCGTTCTTTCTTATTAAGAATGTTCCAAACAGTTGATTTGGCCACACCTAATGTTTTTGCTATCTCTCTGATGGGTTTGTTTTGTTTTCTCAGCCTAATGATGGCTTGCTTCACTAATAGTGACAGCTCTTTGGATCTCATATTGAGAGTAGACAGAAACAGATTCCAAATGCAAATAGCACGCTTGAAATAAACTCTGGACCTTTTATCTGCTCCTTGTAAATGGGATAATGAGGGAATAACACACAGCTGGCCATGGAACAGCTGAGCAGCCAAGTTTTCCATTACTTTTGGTCCCTTAAAAAGTGGGAGGCACATATACAAACTGTTATAATTCCTACACCGTTCACCTGATTTGGATGTAAATACCCTCAAATTGAAAGTCTGCAGTTAAAGCACATCTAGTTTGTTTCATTTCAAATCCATTGTGATGGTGTATAGAGCCAAAAAGATTAGAATTGTGTTGATGTCCCAATATTTATGGACCTGCCTGTATATCCTTATAGAGCAGCACTATGGCAGTAGTTTAGAAATGATGAGAGTGGGTTTACATCCACTTTAAGCAGAAAAATGATTTTTCCTCTCTATGTTATGGCTGTGCTTGATGGAGAACTGTGTAAATTTCATGATTGCAGAGACAGAAATACATATCCTTTGGCAGATAAAACAGCTCTCAAATATGTACATTATTTCATCTGGTTGCCTGGAGTTCAGCTAGACTACTTCAGATATTCAAGCAGCAGACACACTCTGGGCAGGTAGTCATTCTACAGAGCTGGAAGTACAAGCCATTCATTGACACTACGTGAAAAAGTTTAGGTTCTTCCGTCAATCCTCCATGTTGAGCTGCCAGAGAGCATTCTTTGCTCCTATTGAAAATGAACCTGTGAAGATTGAAATATAGCAAATGCTGCTGCTAACTTGCCATTGCTTTTAGTTTGATCCTGCAAATGTTAAAATGTTAAAAGATTTGAAATACTATCAAGCTTAAATAAAAGTATACGTGATCCCACACCTTGTAAGGAAACCTATTCAGTTTAACATAGAAATGCAAAGCAAAGCATGTGTGTATACATAAAAGAAATTATAAATACCTTTTTTTTCCTTTTTTATAAGTGATCACATAATCTCTGTTCTCAGCTGCATAAGAGCTGGGGGAGGAAATAGCACTGAAAGTGCACTTGGAAGTGCAGTCACTGTAGATCCTGGGGGGACATGCAAGGAAAATAAAAAACAGCATTTTAGCTTGTACATGATTGGATAATAAAATCAGCAGAGCTTCCATTCATTTCAGATCTACCCCTCAGATTTACAGCGACTGCACTTCCAAGTGCACTTTCAGTGCAATTTCAAGTGCACTTTGCACTTGTAGTTTGCACTTGTAGTGCAAAGTGGATTTGCCTTTCTTAAATAACCCCCAAGGTGGTGTAATGTGATTATTTCAGCTACTGCTTGACAGTCAATCCACTGAATGCCATTCATTCGAGTCTGCACTGTGGACCTCTCACTGCCCTGTGAACTATGTGGATGAACATGTAAGATATTCACATGAATGCATGAATGCTTGTGATTTTGTTCACGCTTATTCTGCTTATTGCTATTTCCACTTTAAATTCAGGATCCAATTTATTATATGCCACAATATAGCTGCACTAGGTACACTGGGGTTGATTTACTGAACCTGGAGAGTGCAAAATCTGGCGCAATTCTGCATAGAAAACAATCAGCTTCAAGGATTTTTTGTCAAAGCTTCATTGAACAAGCTGAAGTTAGAAGCTGATTGGCTACCATGCACAGCTGGACAAAATGTTGCACTCTCCAGTTTTAGTAAATTAACCCCAGTGCACCAACTTTGTAAAGCCAGTGTACCAATGTGCATCAGAAAAGGTATAAAACAACATAAAATATACATAAAGCATATATACACAATTCATTACGTGCCCATAATGAGTGTCCATAATTTCATGTAATATCATGCAATAGTAAGCACTTCAATAAAGCATATAAGCATTAAGCCTGTAAACACAATTTATGAAGTGTCCATGATACGTCTTCATAAATACATGTGGTATCATGCAGTGCTTGGCTGAATTCTTCAATAATGAATGAATGAAAACTTATATAGCGCGGCACATGCGAACTTAATCGCCTCTGGGCGCTTGTTGTTCCTGTCTCCTTTGGTATCAAAAGAGATGCGTTTTGATCTTTCTCCTGAATGCTAAGTGGTTCTCCTCCAACCGAATGCTGGTTGGTAAAGCGTTCCATAGTCTGGGACCCTGGACCACGAATCTCCTTTCTCCTTTGGATTTGTAGTTGGCTTTCGGTATCTGAAGAAGATTTTGATTGGTGGATCGCAAAACACGACTGGGATTATGAGCTTTTATTTTTTCGCATAGATAATGGGGAGCATTCCCATGGATACATATATGCGTTAGAGTGCTTTAAAAGCAATTCTGTCTTTTACTGGCTCAGTGAAGGTGAGATTGATTCCCAAGGTTTTATCCCAGTCACAAGTCTGGCGGCCGTATTTTGAACGACTTGCAGACGAGCGATTTGGTACTTCACATAATTGGTGGAATCAAACCACCCTTGTGACATATTTTTAATATATATTTTTTTGTGGCACGGGTTTTATATTTGTTAGAAGGATCCAATTTTAAACTCTACATATATATCAGGATATATCAGGATACTTGCAATTTTATGATTCACGCCAGGTGCTATTTATTTTTGAAGCCTACTTATTGGTATAAAAAATCTCTCATCCCTGTGTGAGAGTAAAGGAATTACTTGAACAATCGTGCACGCTATCTGTATCAATGCATCAATGTCCACTGTTTGCTTATGTTCCCGCCTATGACAATAATTGATGTTTGCATTTTCAGGATCCATTCTGCAGCCCAAAAGTTCTATATGTCAGGGCACTGGTGCTTATTTATGATTTAAACCTGGTGCCATTTATTATCTCTGCCTGGAACTTTCCTCATTATATAGGAACTGTAGAATGATTAGAATATATGGAGTACAGTAAAACCTTGGATTGCGAGTAACGTGGTTTACGAGCATTTCGCAATACGAGTTGTTGTTGTTTTCAAATTCTGACTCGTTTTGTGAGCAATGTTTCGCAAGACAAGCAGGATTCAAGCATCTGTGATGTGCAATACTGCATGTAGCCAGAGGTGAGGGGGCTGGTGACACTGAGGCCCCGTACACACGTCCGAGGAACTCGACGTGCCAAACACATCGAGTTCCTCGTCGAGTTCAATGATGAAGCAGCCGAGGATCTCTGTGGGCCGACTTTCCTCATTGAACAACGAGGAAATAGAGAACATGTTTTCTATTTGGCCCGACGAGTTCCTCGTCGGCTTCCTCGCTGAAAAGTGTACACACGACCGAGTTTCTCGGTAGAATCCAGCTCCGATCGAGTTTCTGGCTGAATTCTGCCGAGAAACTCGGTCGTGTGTACGGGGCCTCAGAGACACTTAGAGCCGCTTGGAGACACTCAGAGATGCTCAGAGACACTGTTCCCAAGTGTCTCAGAGTGTCTCTGAGTGGTCTCTGAGTGTTTCCGAGTGTCTCTGGCGCCCCCACCTCTGGCCAAATGCGGTACTGCATAGATTAGCAGTGAAACTTATCTGAGTTTCCATTGATTCCTATGGGGAAACTCGCTTTGATACATGAGTGCTTTGGGTTACAGCATGCTTCTGGAATGAATTATGCTCGTGATCCAAGGTACTACTGTATCCTAATTTTACTATGTGTACATACTGTACACATATGGTGATTTGCATTGCAATTCCCTGAAGTGGGATAATATATTAGCGGGAATGATATATGTTTTTTTTCCTAATGCACGAAGGAGCAATTTAACTTACTATCATGTAATTGCATGTATCAATATTTTTTTTTTCTCTACTAAAACCTTAGCTTGTTTACTTACACCACACTTTGGATAACTTTAGACATTATACTATTTTTAATACAAATAATGAAAAAAATAGTTTTTATTACATTTCCCATTGCTTGGTACTTTTTTGCATTTGGTCCCTAGATTTCTTTTTCTGTATCGATTTTGATTACTTTTAAGTGGAGAATTGAGCCTTATAGTGTCTCAAGATATGGAACATTTTTTATCCTTTTTATCATTATGTTCTATCCAATTTAATTTTACTAGAGCCAGGTCAGTGAAAGTGAAATTTGATTTGCTGTTATGGGTTATTGCACTTATTCCATTTCTCCTATCGTTTTAAATCTGCTTGGTTTTGTGCTGCTTTGTCTTGGAATGTTAACTGTGACTGTTAATAAAGTGTTCAATGTTATCGTGTGCACTAGATAAGTATTCGTTTTAGCCCTTTACTATATTATGCATTTTATAAGGCAAGGGTGCGTTTTATAATCACAATCAGCAGTAAAAATAGTCCTAATTCATAAGAATACTAAGCTAGGACTTGGAAAAGCTTTTTCTGCAATATCCTAGCTGTGCATGCTAGTGGAATTGACTCATCACTCAATATGAGCCCCTGGAGTTAAAGATGTCCTTTCTAAACTGGTTGACATATCATTATAGAGTCTCTGCTTGCAGACTGGGGTCAAAATACATCAATACAGTTGCATGGACACATTGCGCTGTTTTCTAAGTGGTAATGTATACATTAGTGTCAATGGGGAACTGTCAAAGCAATTACATGTTTGCTTTCTGTAGCTCTCTAGTAACAGGGAAAGAAACTGATTGTCCGTGAGATAAATTTATTTTCCTGACAGACTCCTTGAACAAAAGATTGAGTATATGTGTAAACAATGATGGTTATTAATTACTTGTGGATTGATATTCAATTACATATTGAACAAACGCTAGGCGTCATGACTTGCAAACATCTAGTGACATTTTACCTCACAGGGCTGTTTATAAAGCCACTGAAATAGGATTGGATGTGATTGATGATGAAAACTGTTCAACATCTGCCTACTGATATCACCAGTTTTGACATCTTATAAGTTGCATGTTTTTTTAATCTTCCTAAAATGCCTCTATCTTTAAATGCAGTAACAGTGCCATCTGGATGCTACACTAGCGGTGGGAATACTGCCCATGCGATCCTTAGTACCTGCTTAAAAATAGATCTGAACACTAACTGAATGACATTTAGTTTGCTAAAGCACTGTGTATAATACCAATTGCCATTTTAAAAATGTTATAGTATATTCATCTTTTTCCTATCCTTTTTTGCATCTCAGTGCTACTGATCTCTTTCCAACCACTGTCAGCCACTTCCTGTCTCTACACACTTGCTACAGTGTCAGCTGCACATTATTGTTCAGGAGCAGCTTCCTGATGATTATAACAGTGGACTATCCCTGTAAAATTGTATTGGCGCACCAACCAGTAGTCTACACTAGGTGTGAATGTGACAAGGTGACAACACAAGAGCACAATTGGGAAACTGTTGTCACCTCAGAAGGTGCTGAATATGGATCACCAGAAAATATTTTAATCTCCCTGGCGGTAATCCCGAGTCCGGCTTGAGGTGGAATTTCAGTACTAATAGAGGTAACCCTGAGCCAGACTCGGAATTGCAACGCAGGGAGTTACTTACCTTGTCCACTGGATCCTGCGATGTCTCCTCGCTGTGTGTGTGCACTGTCTCCTCGCTTGATTCACACAGTGCCCCAAGTCCTGTCAAGGTCCGTTCCCTGCGACGTTCGGATGCACGGGGGCGTAGATCGGCGCCAAATTCACACAATACATACAGTATACTGTAATCTTACAGATTACAGTACTGTATAAAATAATTACACATCCCCTTTGTCTCTAGTGGTCTATCCAGTGTCCTGCATGCACTTTTATATTATAAATACAGTTTTTTTACTGCCTGGAAACTGTAGATTGTGAAAAGCAATCAAAAAGTGTCCCTTTATGTCAAAAGTCAATTAGAATCACTTGCAGAATTGAGCGATAGTGATTTGTGGGGAAATTCGTCATCAAACACTGAAAGTAATGACAGCGACAATTCTGCAACTGAGCAAATTTCAGTGTTTTTGATTTGATTACATCATTGAATAATTTTTATTATTATTATATTATTGTTTGTTGTAATTATTTATAGTCATTTATTATATTTTAATTTATGATTTTGTTTTCAAACTTTATCATACCCGGGATGTCTACTAGACTCTTGTTTGGACAGATTTAAGTGAGTTATTCCTAAAAATTACAGGCCTACAATATAAAACGCTTTCAGCACCAAACATCTGAAAGAATCATACCGCCAGGGAGGTTAATGAATGCAGCACACTTAAAAAGATTAAAAACAAATAACATGCAACAAAAAAACATTAACAGGAAGAAAGGTATTCCATAGAAGTAGAGTTAGAGGAGGAGTCTGTTTGGTTGATTGTAGCAGCAGGTCAATGAAATAGCAATGGTAACAATACAACACACGAAAATAAACATAGACTGATACAAAAATCAAAAACAATCAAGGATAACAGAGAAATGCATCCAACACCACATCGGGAGGGACCTAAGCCCTCCTCTCCCTTTATTCTGTAACCAATACATAAAAACATATAGTAGCATTCCCCATTCTGGAGACAAAAACATGATATAAACATTAAATGTTAGTATTTGTTCAGAAAGAAGGAAATGTAACATAATACAAGGAAAGAAAGAAAAGAGGATTTAAGTGTAGCTTGCCCTAAGAATGTTAATTTTCCTACCGAACCCATCAATGACATTGTGATGGAGTTTGCAAACCATGCATCCAAGGAGGTACTCCAAACATTATCAAAACACTTTTGTTTATCCTGTAGTATGCTGACAATTTTCACATCAAAGTGATTTTAAAGGATTATTTTTTCAAATAACAAACACTGGTTTTGCACAGAGCAGCCCCGGTCCTCCACTTCTGAGTACTACTACAGGCACTCCTGGCTCCTCCCCTCTTTTGAGTACCCCCATAGGCAAGCCCCTTGCTATGAGATCAGACATGTGGGCTGAATGCCGAGCAGGGCTCTGTGTGTGTCTATCAACACACACAGGATACCTCAGCCCTGACCACCACTCTCTTCTCGCTAGCTGTGATTGACAGCAGCAATGGCTCCCGCTGCAGCCTGCATGCACATTTGCTGCTCTTGGGCACAGCCTGGCTTTAGATCAGGCTCAGGTAAATATTTAGGGGGTGAGGCTGCGGGGGAGCAGAATACAGAAGGTTGTTTACCTTAATGCAGAGAATGCATTAGGGCAGGGCTCAAAATGTCAAGTCCTGAGCTACTAGCCAGGCCTTAAGAGTCACTTGCCACCAGTTTCCCCACCCTGCCCCACCCCTAATTCTAACACTAAACACACCCTCATACATGATCTCATGAAATTATACTGTTAAATGTTGTTTGCAGAATTAGGTTACAAAAATACATTTTAACAATATTAACATAAAGCATCAGACTACAGAGTTCCCTTTACATCACAGTCCACAAAGTTGTCCCTTATATCAGAGTCTGCAGCTTTCCCCCCAACATTATGGTCTGCATTTCCCTTATTAGAGTTTCCACTTACATCAGAGTCTGCCCTTTACATCCGAGTTCCCCTTTATGTCGGGGTCTGCAGAGTTCCCCCTTATGCCCGAATATTAATGTAATTCATAAAAGGTGCCGCCGCCGTGATGTCACCAACTATACACCCGGCTGTCTGCCCCCTGCCTGAGCCTAGGCAGCCTCAGCACTGTGCGTGCACAGTTATAAAGCCTGCCTGTGGCCATATATTTAATGGGCAGCGGTCGTCCGTAACAAACATGCTCGCCCTCAACTTATTTCAACTCGCCAAATGCGAGCAGGCGAGTTGAAATTTAAAGGGCTGCATTAGGGTAAAAAACTCCTGCCTTTACAAGCTGTAGCTAGCAATTTTAGCAACTAAGAACATGTTAAAGATCAGTGACTGCTGATTGCATGCATTTGGGGACATTATCAATCAGTTCATTTAAAAGAGCTGTTCCATCATTTTTGGGGATATTGATCATAGCTTCACAGCTTAAATTAGAGCATTGCATCCTCACATAAAAACGCTTGACTTTAGGACGAGTCCATCATGTGTGAAACATGGTTCTCTAAAGCGCAAGAAAGAATATTCAGGGTACATCCTAGCTAGTCTGTCAGGAACCCTTTACCAATGATATAAGACTTTCAATCTCACCTTGGTAAGTGTAACATTCAATATACCTTTATGAATGCTAGAGGTCCAGCCCCTCCATTCATCCTCACTAATCTCAGGTTATAGATGCCTTTCCCAAGCCAGCCTATAAAATAATTTAGCAAGGGTAACTATTAGAGTTTCATAGAACTGAGATGCCACCTCTCTGTGCCGAGTCATCTGCAAACAGCTGTTTTCATTTACAGTTATCACCATATTATTACTAGATGCTTATGAAGCAAGCTCAGAAAATGTAAGGTTTGTTGTAGGTGGAACAGTTCAGACTGTGGCATCTCTGAGTTGTTGAGTAAAATATGTCACATTACAAATTCCTTTATGGTCAGTAAAATGTCCAATGCAATATAATCCCTTATCCAGCCAACATTTACATTGAGGATGCAGGCCAGGTGGGAGGTGAGAAAACAGGATTATTACATACTGGGGTCACAGCATATGCAAAAATTGTAGTGCAGCAATGAAGAAGGATGAGGAAGAAATTCCAGAGATGCAGAGAGTGGGACAGTGAGAGACACAAACCTACCTCATGATTTTGAGAGATCCATAGGCCTCTGCCTCCAATGCAATCCAATTTGGTCAAACTGAAGAATAAAAATAATATTTTTTATATATTAATAAGAAAATATTTGAGTAATAATGAATCAACTGGGCTGCTTTGTAGCATTTCTGAAGTTAGGAACTCCCAAATCTTTGGGGGTATATAACATGCGTCAGACAAGTTTACATCTCTACATCCCTTATTACCCCATATACATTTTAATACTCATGATTGGAATCTATTAATAGAGAAGTATGAGTTTTTTTTATCAGAATCATACTTATCTCAGTCCAATGATGTCACCCGCCGGCTCTAACATTGAGAACCGATCCATCAAACACCGCTGATCACTCAGTTCTCAGAGCTCCCTGAACAGAATGATAGTGACTGTTAGTCACCACTTCCTGCTCTGCCTGCAATCCACACTGGATTGCTAGGCTGTGGAGGGAGTAGGAGTGTCCGTTTCAGGCTCTCAGTGGCTTCCTGAGAGGCTGAGCCAGGTGCCGGTCCAAGCATGTGAGTGGATCCTGACTTCATTGCCATGATCTTGTCCGAGCCTGGGCTTTAGCCCACTGTCTGCTGAAAATGGGTCACAGGAGTGCAGAACAAACTGCACTCTTGTTATACGCAGGAGAAGTACAGCCAAACAAGCCAAACAAGCTTTGGCTGTACTTCTCCTTTAAGATCTGCCAAAACAAATAACACTGGTCAAAATTCTAAAATAGTAAAATAATTTAGACAGGATTTTATTATTATATGTCTATCTGCGACAGGGAATTAGAACACCGCATATCCCCCAGATTGGTATACAAATTGGAATAACTTGATTCATAGAGTGTTGCTGTGTTTGGGTTCAATTTGAATGTGAAGGAATGTGATTGCCAAACAAACAATAATTAAGATTTAGGATTTTCATATGTTCCACCTCTCATTGATGTTAATGGCTTCTAGACAATGAAATATTTTGTTTTGGAATTTCGGTTTCGTCCGAAAAATGTATTTACTTAGTAAGGCCCCTTTCACACGGGTGCTCAGCGGGGATCGCTCTGTTGATCCCCGCTGAGCCGGCGGATGACAGGATGGTCCTCGCACACTGTGCAGCGACCGCCCTGTCTTTTCTCCGCTCTCCCCTATGGGGGGATCGGATGAACACGGACCGTCTGTCCGTGTTCATCCGATCCGCAGACGGAAGGAAAAATAGGGTTTTCTTCCATCTGCAGAATTGGATCATTGCGGAGGCGGGCGAGATCTGGTGTCAGCGGATGTTCATCCTCTGACATCTGCAATCTCATAGGGAAGTATCTGGAAAGTTTGTCTTAGTGTGACGGACAGAGGGAATACTGTCCACCGAAGCTGCAGAGCCGGTTCTTAGGTGAAACCACCATCTCCACACACATGTTGTTTGCATACAGGCTGGTATTAAATATGGAAAATGTGAGTTGATATATATGGCGCATGATTGTTCCATACATTTTTTAAAGGATAAAGCACTATTGCCAGTTTTTACTTTGCATGTTGCTAATGTGAGAGGAGGGCTCTGGTGATTATCTGGAAGTAGTATTACATGGTGGAATCGGTTGCCTAAAGATATATAGCAAAGGAAGGAGGAACAAATAAGAGGAATAGCCTAGAGCAGGCATGTCCAAAGTCTGGCTCGGGGGCCAAATGCAGCCCGCGTTTTGGTTTAATGCGGCCCCACTGGTAATTTGTATATATATATCTGTTGTGGCCTCCAAGGAATCCCAGAGCACCGCATGGCACAAAAGATATATACCGTATTTATCATTCTGGCTGCCTCGGAGGTAACAGGAAGGGGGGTGGGATGAGTGCTGTCAGATAACATACAGGAGAATCTCCTGTTTACTTGGCGGCCTCTGTAATAGGAAGGCCGCCAAGTAAACAGGAGATTCTTCTGTATGTAATCCGTTGGCGCTTATCCCACCCCCTCCCTGTCCCCTCCGAGGCTGTAGATGGGCATGGATCAGGCTGCACTGATGGCAATAGTGAGACTGCATTCAGAGGATGCATTCATGGCATGTGTGAGGCTGCATTTATAACTATTTTACTGCTCCTCCTCTTTGGTTACAATCAGCCAATAATGTTCATCATCATCATTTTACTTCCCCCACCCGTTCCAGCAGTGACCACAAACAGCTATTTTACTACTGTCTCTATAATGTCAAATCTTTTCTCTCTCGTTGAATAATCTTGGACTAATAGAGTTAGGTTAGGCATATTCGACCGCAGGTTCGATAGACACAGATCACTATTGTCACCGTCATGACTAATCTTCTATCCATATCGAACTGTTGTCGCAATGATATGAAAATATAATGGATACGAAAATAAAGCATTTTGTTTATTTTGCATCTTTCGGATTTCAGATTATGCGCATTCATTTTGTTAAAACGAACAGGAAAATCCCCGAAATTCGAACGAAAATGCATTCGGACGAATTCACATGTCTAATGGCTTCCAGGTTTACTTTTAGCTCAGAGTTATGGGCAAATTGTGTTAGGAGTTTGGAGAGATTTGGGAGAGTGGAATGTGGGGATGTAATAAAAAGGAGCAAATCATCTGCGAATAATGCACATTTATGGTGTTTGTCTCCATTATCTATTTCAAATATGTTAGGGTCCACTCGTTTCGATGTCCATTAAATAAAGGAAGGAGGAGAAGGGGCAACCCTGTCTCATGCCAAACCTATTAGTTATAGCAGTATTTCTCAATTTCAGCCCTCAAGACGCACCAACCAGTTTATGTTTTGAGGATTTCCCTTAGATGAAACGGCTGTGATAATTACTAAGGCAGTAAAACTGATCAAGTCACCTGTGTAAAATAATAAAAAGCCTGAAAACTTGACCTGTTGGTGCGCCTTGAGGACTGGAATTGAGAAACACTGAGTTATAGGGTCTGATTTACAACCTATAATCGTAATTTGAGCCAAAGTGGCACTATACAAAGTCACATGAAAACAGAAATGTATAGCCAAAGTTCCACTTAGAAAGAATTTGAAAAAGGTACAGTATGTCCAGGATACTGTGTTAAAGGCCTTTTGAAGATCAAGTGATAATACAATCCCTTCTCTAGGTCTCAGTTAGACTGAAGCATAGATATGAGGTCAATTGTTCTCCTTATCTGTTCACAAGCCTCTCTATTCGGAATGAAACCTACCTGATCAATATGGATCTATTGGTCAAAAATGGCATTAAGTCTAATTGCATGCATTTTAGTAAGTAGTTTGAGCATGCAATCAATTAAGAATATGGCCTATAGTTGGCTAACACACTAGGATCCTTATTGGATATTGGGGGTTGAAATATTTACCCAGGTGAGGTACTAGATGCGTGGCAAATTATTTGTAACATCAGGCCTGGGAATTTTAGAGTATTCAGCTTTGTCAATGGCTAATGAAACTTCTGAAGTGATTTCTTTATCCATGAGATTTTTATAGGCCTCTGACAGGGCAGGAATGTGTAATTGTGAAACAAAATTCTCAAAGTCCTTTCTATTTAAAGTAGTTGGAAAAGTAGGAATGAAACTCTTTAAGTACAGTCTGGAGATTTTGGATGAAAGACTCATCAAGTCTCCTAATCTTAGAAACAATGATAAATGTGTTAAATTTTTGGGCCAGTAAAGTTCCACATGCTCCCCTTGAGAGTAGAATTTAGCATTTGTCTCCCTGAAATGTTTTTCAGCTTTGGTTGTAAGGCAAATGTTAAGTTCTAATCTAGCCGTATCATTCCCATGTCTGAGATCTAAATGGTGAGGTTATGTTCCTTGAGCAGAATAGTAAGCTCTGATTCTTTCTCTTTAATAAGATTCCAAATACTTTTTATAATGTGATGCAAGTTGGATAAGTTGGAGCCTAGTGTGCCATCCAATTTGGTCACAAGTATTAAATGCAAAAAAACTCTTGTAAATGCTGTTCAATGTCACAGTAAAAAGTGGAACACTGGGGTAGTAGGTAAATATATGGTCAATCCTAGAATATGTGGAATGAACATCAGAGTAAAACAAGTGTAGTCTCATTTAGAACCATTTAATTATCTCCAAACATCCACAAGGTCATATTTATGTAACTTTGGCCTATCTGGTTCCAAATTTAGCAGACTGTCAAGTTTGAAAATCAAAAACTTTAGATTTGTCCAAAACTCAAACCAAGTTGAAGTCACCCCTATGATTACTATACCCTCAAAATCAGGCACTAGGGTATGGAGTAATGATTAGAAGGTTAGTTGTCCAGTGTTGGGTGCATAGAATGAAACAAATGTCACATTGGCCCCTTCTATCTCTACCACCACTAAAATGTGGAAGATTCTTGGAGAAACAGATCCCTTTGTCTTATTTGCAGTCCTGGTGAGAAAAAAAACTGGGGGTACTGTTTATAGAGAAATTTGGGGTTATAAGAGGCCTGCAAGTGTAATTCCTGTAATAAGAGGCTTTTAACCCCTATAGAATAGTAATGTTGGAAAGCCTTTCAGTGTTTAACGGGAGGGTTCAATCTTTGCATGTTATGTGAGAGGATTTTTTTAGGTCTCACAATGCATATGGGAGTCATGATGTGACTAGAGATATTAATCCTACCTGAACAGTCAGGTTGTCTGCAAGGATGCATGATCCCACTGAGTTGGGGCAAAGGAGCAGACTTCGGGCTTGAAAACAAATATTGGCATGACGCTAACATGTTTAAGGCTATTTGAGTTTGATATTTGTTACTTATGGTAGTTTGGACGTGTCCATGCTGAAAATGCATTGCTACGGCCGCTGATAGGCTGAGCGCACTGTGAGTCACCGACCCGCAGGAAGTGGAACAGACTGGGACCAGAGAACGTGACGGCGATATCAGAACAACGGGGGATCGTAGGCAGGTAAGTGAAAGTTTATTTTGTATAGTTTTACAGCCCGGGCACAGCGGGGGTTAAAAGTTTTAGCTTGGAGAACTCCTTTAAAAGAATTACGGTAGGTATATAGGCATCATTTCCTGATGAATTTCCTGTCTGGACTGGAAGATGGCCATATTGGTACACCTTATATGCAATGTGTGTGACTCCCTCAGCAACTGCGAGTGTCTTTTTATGTGTTTTTAACCATTTATTAAACCTACTACACTATAGAAATGTTCTTTTTTTGTTTTTTGAGACACTTTATCAGTTGAGTAATATTTATAAGGGACACATATATGGAACCTGGTACAGCTGGAGTGGGGAAGACCACTTTGGATGCTGGTTGATTGGAGTACTACCTGACCTGTATGGGTCAGACATTAGGGTGAGTGTGCATACTGGCTGGTGGTGGAACACACTGATCTAAATTGAAGGATCACAGGTGTGAATGTGAAGCTTTATTCTCTGCGAAATTGGGACTATTTATTCACCTTTGGACTTACTTCATCAAGTAGTCTGATGAACTGTTGATTTTTTATTTGTGCTTATTTTCACTCATTTGCCCTTATTTTCACTCATTACCTCTATGTAGATACTAGCGAGGCAGCAGGGTATTTGTTGAAGTTTTTTTGTGGTTAGTTTGATTTTTTTCTATTAATCATTGGGATGATTGTTTACTGTACATCACCATTACTATTCTATTATTATACAAGTGATATTGCGTCTGCATGGTGTTTATTAAAATTGTACTTTATCACGTTTTATTTGTATATGCAATATTATGAGTATATACCTTATCACCTTTTTTTTTGCATTTTGTTTGGATATATGTGTTAGGATAGCTGTGTGTCCTTTACTGATTATTTTATTTAAATTTTTTTGTGAGCAGCGCAATACAATTTTTTATCTTTCTAAAAGCTTAATGAGCTTGAAGTAATCAAAACCTGCAGCCTATTTATTATTGGGTTTCTTGAAATGATATATTTAAATAAAATCAAATTATTTCCTTGCAAACCATATTTGAATATATTTATCTCTTAATTAGGCTGTGTTTGAATACTGATAGGATTATTTACAAGAAGAGTGTCTCATCCTTTCTGTGTTCTGCTATTTTAGATCAGAACTTGTCAGTAGTTTGTATGAAAGTTGTAAAAACATACATAAAATAATACATCATTTTGACCTATGATAAGCCATTTATTGTAGCCATTATCACAACCTCCTGAGATTTGACTCAGACCCCCCTACTTTTACAGCTCCCCATGAATATGTATACTGCTTACCTTAAGCTTTCCAATGTACATTGTTCAGATGTGTACTATGGCCGGATTCACGTAGCACTTACGCCGGCGTATCTCGAGATACGCCGCGTAAGTGTCGATGTGCGCCGTCGTATCTGTGCGCCGTGCCCACAGAACTAGATATGCCTCAAAATAGGCTTCCTACGTCTGACGTAAGTCTCCTACGCCGTCGTATCGTGGGCGCATATTTACGCTGGCCGCAAGGGGCGCTCCCATTGATTTACGATTCGAATATGCAAATGAGTGAAATATGCCGATTCACGGACGTACTTGCGCCCGGCACATTAATATACGCGGTTTACGTAAGTCGTACGTCCGGCGTAAAGTTAAGCCTTATAAAGCAGGTGTAAGTCATGTTAAGGTATGGACCAGGGAACAGCCGTTGTATTTTTTACGTTGTTTACGTAGTAGTACGTGAATAGGGCTGGGCGTAGGTTACATTCACGTCATAGGCAGTGATTCGACGTATCTTAGGGAGTATTTCCGACGTGATTCTGAGCATGCGCACTGGGATGCGTCCACGGGACGGCGCATGCGCCGTTCGTTCGGCCCATTATTTGCATTGGGTCATGGTTCATTTAAATGGATCACGCCCACTTCCACCTACTTTAAATTAGGCCGGCTTACGCCTACGAATTTACGTTATGCCGGCCCAACGTTGGGAGCATTTCCTTTGTGAATACTGTGCTCGCCGCTCTGCGCAGCGTATATTCGATACGCTACGCCCGCATAAAGATGCGACGAGGTATGTGAATCTGGGCCAATATGTGTCACAGCTGTAATCCGATAAGTTGGACTATCCAATGTTTGCATTCACAGTTTTGATCCCAAGTCAAGGCTAATTCATTCATTAGTTTGGTGTTCCAAAACCCACTACGGCTCAGCCTGTTCATTTTTTGCTCTGCTTTGTAGTTCCGAATGTAATTCTCAGCTGTAGCCTTGTTATCTTTGGATACTAGTTTGTCAGTTTTCATTACATGTATTTAGTTAACTACTTGCCGTCGCCGCACCGTCATAATACGTCCACAAGGTGGCTCTCCTAGGCGAGATCACGTATTATGACGTCCTACCCTTTAGCCGCCACTAGGGGCGCACGCGCGCCGCCGGAGGCGCGCGCACGCGCCCCCCGCTCGCCCCCGACTCCCGTGCGTGTGCCCGGCGGGCGCGATCGCCGCCGGGCACACGCGATCGCTCGGTACAGAGCGGGGAACGGGAGCTGTGTGTGTAAACACACAGCTCTCGTTCCTGTCAGCAGGGGAAATGCTTTTCTTCGGTTCATACACTGTATGAACCGAGGATCAGTGTTTCCCCTAGTGAGGCCACCCCCCCCCCCCCACAGTAAGAACACACCCAGGCATACTTAACCCCTTCCCCGCCCCCTAGTGTTAACCCCTTCACTGCCAGTGGCATTTTTATAGTAATCTAATGCATTTTTATAGCACTGATCGCTATAAAAATGCCAATGGTCCCAAAAATGTGCCAAAAATGTCCGAAGTGTCCGCCATAATGTCGCAATACCAAAAAAAAAATCGCTGATCGCCGCCATTACTAGTAAAAAAAATATTAATAAAAATGCCATAAAAATACCCCCTATTTTGTAAACGCTATAACTTTTGCGCAAACCAATCAATAAACGCTTATTGCGATTTTTTTTTACGAAAAATATGTAGAAGAATACGTATCGGCCTAAACTGAGGAAAAAAAATGTTTTTTTATATATTTTTGGGGGATATTTATTACAGCAAAAAGTAAAAAATATTCATTTTTTGCAAAATTGTCGTTCTATTTTTGTTTATAGCGCAAAAAATAAAAACCGCAGAGGTGATCAAATACCACCAAAAGAAAGCTCTATTTGTGGGAAAAAAAGGACGCCAATTTTGTTTGGGAGCCACGTCGCACGACCGCGCAATTGTCTGTTAAAGCGACGCAGTCCCGAATCGCAAAAAGTACTCTGGTCTTTGGGCAGCAATATGGTCCGGGGGGTAAGTGGTTAAAGCTCAAGTTTAAACTGCTTATATTTTTTATTCCCTTCCACCTGCTACTTTTAATGTACACTATGAAAATTGTATGATGTTTAGTGAAACTAATTTCACTACAGGATAGAAGCCTGAAGAACTGTGCAAGAATAAAGGAAATGTTAGAGTTCAGCTTTGCATCTTTAGGGACCTTTCACACTGACCAGTTTTTAATGTGCTTTTTTTTGTTCAGCTTAAACAACCTTTCACACTGATTCACATTTACGTGTTCACATTAACTTACAATGGTGATTTTTAAAAACTGCACCAAAGATGGAGCATGTAGGGCTTTTTAAAGCACTGCATGCCTGCAGTGTGAAGGGTTACAGGGGGATTCATTTTCCATGCATTTTTGTTCCACTTCTTATACACCCAACGTGCATCAGAATTTGAACAGTCTTGTTGATTAATCCAACGTTTTTCTGCTATGTGCTGAGTTAGGTAAAAAAAAAACAATAGGTCACCAACATGTTGAGTTGTTCTAAACCTAATTTAATATGGATAAAGTGGGAATTTAGGTGAGGAACTATTGATTGGGCTTTGAGGGCACACAGTACAATTTGGTATAGAAAACTAGAGATTTATTGAGTATGAAATATCATATAAAATCAAACAGACATAAAATCAAATTTAGGTCAGTGACTAATACTACAAGGGTAGTGACAACAATATACAATCTTATTATATACAAGCTTTATCTGACAAGCACAGTTACAAGTATAATGTTGAGTTGTATAGCCCATGTGGTATTTCCGGAGGTTTACTGGAGGCCTCCAGTAAACCTCCGGATTGGCCAGCAAACTCGCCTGACCTAAACCCCATAGAGAATCTATGGAGCATTGCCAAGAGAAAGATGAGAGACATGAGACCAAACAATGCAGAAGGGCTGGAGGCCGCTATTGAAGCATCCTGGTCTTCCATAACACCTTAGCAGTGCCACAGGCTGATAGCTTCCATGCCACGCCACATTGAGTCAGTAATTGCTGCAAAAGGGACCCACACCAAGTACTGAGAACATATGCATGCTTATACTTTTCAGAGGTCCGATATTGTTCTATGTACAATCCTTGTTTTATTAATTGCATGTAATATTCTAATTTTCTGAGATTGTGGATTTGGGGTTTTCATGAGCTGTAAGCCATAATCATCACAATTATGACAAATCATGGCTTGAACTATCCTATATGAGTATATATATTAGTTTCACCTTTTAAGTTGCATTAGTGAAATAAATGAAATTTTGCACAATATTCTAATTTTCTGAGTTTTACCTGTAAGGGTGTGTGGGTTGCTGCAACCCTAATTGTGTTTCTGCAATGTCATAAATATTAACGTGAAATGGGGTTGTGCAGCCTAAAAACAAATACGTGAAAATCAATATATTATAACAATATATTATATATATTATAACAACAATATTTACTCATTCATTGTTATAATATATTGATTTTCCCGTATTTGTTTTTAGGCTGTGCAACCCCATTTCACGTTATTATATGTCACAACCAGCTCCAGCGATTTTAAAACCTGGAACTCCTGTTATATGGTTGTGATCGTTGTGTGTACTCAACCAACATTGGTTGAAAGGGTAGGGTTTTTCATATTATTATTTTTTTTAAAACCTGCACTATTTGAATCACAGGTGGATGTAGCCAATTAAAACTAATTTAGTGTGTGCTATCACTGTTTGCCTTTTGATTAAATACAAGCTTAAAAAATAAAAAAATGTAATTTCTCCAAGTCATAAATTGAAACTCCCGGCGTGACCTTATAACAACTTCATTTTACATAATAAAATGTGATCTTTTAAATAATATTACATACTATTTCCAATTAGGGATTTACAGTGGATTGAATTTAGATTGCAGAAGGTTAAGGAAAGGATTAGACGGAGTTTATCTAAGATTCATTTCTTGACACAGTGATATTATGTGTATATATTAACCTGCACTCCTGCTTGTAAAAAACAGTACTCTTAGAGGGGCTGTAGAGATTTGTTTTTTTATTTTCTAAACAGGTTCCTTTAACCACTTAAGACCCGGACCAATATGCAGGTTAAGGACCTTGCCCCTTTTTGCGATCGGCACTGCGTCGCTTTAACTGACAATTGCGCTGTCGTGCGACCTGGCTCCCAAACAAAATTGGGGTCCTTTTTTTCCCACAAATAGACCTTTCTTTTGGTGATATTTTATCACCTCTGCGGTTTTTATTTTTTTGTGCTATAAACAAAAATAGAGCGACAATTTTGAAAAAAAATACAATATTTTTTACTTTTTGCTATAATAAATATCCCCAAAAAAGATATAAACATTTTTTTTCCTCAGTTTAGGCCGATACGTAATCTTTTACCTATTTTTGGTATAAAAAACCGCAACAAGCGTTTAACGATTGGTTTGCGCAAAATTTATAGCGTTTACAAAATAGGGGATAGTATTATGGCATTTTTATTAATCTTTTTTTTTTACTACTATTGGTGGCGATCAGCGATTTTTTTCGTGACTGTGACATTATGGTGGACACATCGGACAATTTTGACACATTTTTGGGACCATTGTCATTTTCACAGCAAAAAGTGCTATAAAAATGCATTGTTTATTGTGAAAATGACAATTGCAGTTTAGGAGTTAACCACTAGGGGGCACTGTAGGGGTTAAGTGTGACCTCATATTTGTTTGTAACTGTAGATCGGCGGGGCTGGACGTGTGACGTCATTGATCGTCTTTCCCTATATCAGGGAACAGACGATCAATGACACTGCCACTGTGAAAAACGGGGAAGGTGTGTTTACACACACCTCTCCCCATTCTTCAGGTCCTGTGACCGATCGCAGGACACCGGCAGTGATCGGGTCCGCGGGTCCCGCAGCCGCGGTCATGGAGCTTCGGACCGGGTCACGGCTGGGCTCTTAAAGGCGACGTACCTGTATGTGCCTGTGCCCAGCCGTGCCATTCTGCAGACGTATATGTGCAGGAGGCGGTCCTTAAGTGGTTAAGCTAGTGCATTGTTGGTTCACTTACCTTTTCCTTCCATTTCCCTTCTCCTTCCCTTGCCCCCATCATTCGAGCCATTCTGGCTGGGGCTAATCAGCATGCTCGCCCCCCTCCCTTGGGACTACATCCCTGTGATGCACAAGCTGAAACGCTCTAGCTCTCATGTTTTGATGATTTTATTGAGAAAAGGTAGAAGAGACTGTTTCAGCTGTTTAGCCTGCCACAGCACTTTTCGATGCTGTATCCATTCAAGGAGAAAACTGGGAATCTCCACCTGTGGTAGATGCTCTAGTCTCCCATTTAAACAAAGCTACAGTGATTCTGGATGCTCCTTAATGAACGACCCTATAGACAGAAAGGCAGAATCATTAGCTAATTCTATATAAATGTTTGCAGTATTATTAATGTGTCTTGCCGTAGCCTTGGGCATTGGTTTCACAAAGTCAGCCTTTGCTGTGGTTATCTGCAGGTTGTTTGGCTGACCAAACTTTTTAGAAGGCTTGGAGTTTTGTCCCCACCTTACCAGCTCAAGCTGGAGGGACAACTTCTTGAACTTTGAGAAATACTTGTTGATTCCTTTGCCTGGAAAAGCTGGAGCGAATGCTGGTTAACAGTCAGTGGAAGGTATTCCTTCTGTCAGAAAAAAGTTTGAAAACTACAGCTTAAGATCCTCCTTCTGCATGCTCATAGGTGGTCATTCATTCATCAATGTATACAAGAGTTGGATCTTATGGTAGTGTTCTTTGAGAAGATTCCCTACGCACAACCTCACACCATAATATTGAACCACAAGATTCTGTTGTAGTGGAATATTTTTTTCTGTCTCTGAACAGGGAATCAAGATAAGTTTACTGACAAGTGTGTCTTTATTTGGTGCCTCTGTTTTTCCTTGCTACTAGCCATGGCGTCATCCCAACCTCTGTGCTGGAAGATATTAATCAGCCAGACTGCATGGCAGGGTAAGATCACAGGGTCTTTAATCCACTCAGGCTATAAGATGGATGCTGCTTTACTGGATGCACCTCTTTGAAGAATACCCTGTACAGATGTAATCAGACAATGCCACACCTGTGGCCATTGTACACCATCAAGGGGGGGGGGGGGGGCAAATGCTTGGCAGCAACATTGGAAGTGTGCCACAACCTAAAATGGGCAGAGAGTCACCTGCAGGCTTTGTCCACAGTATACATACCAAGGTTAGAAAACTGGGAGTTGGACTACTTCATCTGAAATTCTATGGCTCTGGGACACCAAGATGTCTTCTGGCAAATCTGTCAATGATGAGGAATTTTAGGTGTAGATCTTTTGGCATTGCATCTCAATCAGAAGGTGGGCAGGTTAGCAGCAAGGACAAAGAACAGTAGGCAAATGCAATGGATGATTTGGTAGCTCTGCTTACTTGCTGGTAAAGCTGTTTCTGCTAATACTAGAATAAACTCTGTTACAGTGGATAGCAATGGAAAAGATTATGTTGATCCTGGTGGCTCTAAATTGGCCCTCGTGAATCTAGTGGGTCTGATAGTCCATGCTCCTTGGCATCAAAAGAGAAATGCATCTCTCTTGAGACTTTGTTGCAGCGAAAAAGTTACAGCAATAAATATAAAAAGCTAATTTTATTTGCACAAACAAGTATAGGAACTAAGGGCCAGATTCACATAGAAATGCGTTACGCTGCGGCGGCGTAACGTATCCCATTTACGTTACACCGCCGCAAATTTACAGCGTAAGTGCTTGATTCACAAAGCACTTACCTGTAAACTTGCGGCGGCATATCGTAAATCCGCCCGGCGCAAGCCCGCCTAATTCAAATGGGGCGGGGACCATTTAAATTAGGCGCGTTCCCGCGCCGAACGTACTGCGCATGCTCCGTCCCTAAAATTTCCCGACGTGCATTGCGCTAAATGACGTCGCAAGGACGTCATTGGTTTCGACGTTAACGTAAATGGCGTCCAGCGCCATTTACGGATGACTTACGCAAACAACGTGAAATTTCAAATTTCGACACGGGAACGACAGTCGTACTTAACATTGGCTAGACCACCTAGAGGGCAGCTTTAGTTTTACGCGACGTATCTCTACGGAAACAACGTCAATTTAGAGCGACTGGAAAAGCGGACGTTCGTGAATCGGCGTAACTAGTCATTTGCATATTCTACGCCGACCGCAATGGAATCGCCACTTAGTGGCCGGCCTAGAATTGCAGCCTAAGATCCGACGGTGTAAGTCACTTACACCTGTCGGATCTTAGGGCTATCTATGCGTAACCTGATTCTACGAATCAGGCGCATAGATACGTCAATCGTATCTCAGAGATACGACGGCGTATCAGGAGATACGCCGTCGTATCTCTTTTGTGAATCTGGCCCTAAATGTTAAAAAAAGAGACCCAATTTTTTTTTTTCCTTTAAATTTTATTGAAAACATTTTACTGTACAATACACAAGATGAGGAAAAACTGAACCCCCCCCCCCCCAAGAAAAAGAATAAAATTAAACGATTCACTTTAAAACAGGATATGCTCCCAGCTGACAAAGAAGTGCAAATCTAAGCATGCCTGATATGGTACAATAAAAAAAAAAAATGTATGTACTAATTTATATACATATAGATCGGTTAAAATATTTTCTTTATTACCACCCACCTACTAGAATAATTAAACAGAAAATTCACATTAAGAGGGACATCTGTGTCATTGTCAGCATATTTTCCCAAAATAAACCCTGATTATCAGATAGATAGGAGAGACAGTTAAGCAAGGCTCTACCTGTAGCAGCTCAGTGTCCGTCCCAATCCTCCAGTTCCTGTGACCTACAAGTCACAGATGCAGCTGATGTGCAGACAGTCCACAATTTTCCACCAACTGATAAGTAGAAGAAAGGGAATTATCGCTCCAGATGGAGATGCTTGGTTAGTCAATTGCCTCCTGGAAACCATGGGTGCTGACAGTGAGTAAGCACTGAGTATCAGTGCGAAACTTCAGCTGTGTATCCCATTTTCAACTTTTGCTGTGGATTGTAGTGTATTCCATTTTACCATTAAAGGACATCTTTTCCAGGAGTGCGGCTGTCCAAATATTTTCTTTTTTGTTTTCAACTAATAAGGAGAACAATAATCTCTGCTCATGAACTATTTTGAAAATTTATTTAGAAGAAGTAAGTTGAAAAGTATAGATTAGAAAGTAGAGATCTTATGCCGCGTACACACGATCATTTTTCAGCATGAAAAAAAAAATGTTTATTTTTCAGCATGTCCAAAAAACTGATCTAGCAAAGCACGGTGACGTACAACACGTACGACGGCACTATAAAGTGGAAGTTTCATTCGCCTTTGGGCTGCTTTAGCTGATTCCGTGTTTTGTCTGTTACAGCGTGATGAATGTGCTTACTCCATTATGAACGGTAGTTTTACCAGAACGAGCGCTCCCATCTCATAACTTGCTTCTGAGCATGCGCATGTTTTTTACGTCGTTTAAGCCCACACACGATCATTTTTTACAACCTGAAAAAGCGACATAGTTTAAAACGACGTTAAAAAATGCAGCATGTTCGAAAAAAAATGTTGTCGTTTTTCAGAACCTGAAAAATGATGTGTAGCCCACACACGATCATTTTAAATGACATTTTTGAAAAACAACGTTTTTTTCATGCCGAAAAATGATCGTGTGTAAGCATGGGAGACTTTTAAGCTCAAACTCTCGACAGTTGCTATAATGAACTTTCCAAATATAAATATTTGCATATTAACATTTGATCTGTTGGCAGAAGCAACAACAAACAATTACAGTAGGCATTCATTTATGTTGTTTTGGAACACCTAACCAGCTTAACTGCTGCCCATATGCTGAAACTAAACATCTCCACACATCAAACAACAACACATCTCTCAAAAAACTTTTTCTATTAGAATTATTCAGCAAAATCTTTCTAGCAAGCAAATCTGTTTTACGAAGAACCTTATTTTAGCATATAAGCACATAAGATTGTCAGTCATTAGTAAAATATTTTTAATAATACTGAACCTGTTGTTTCTGCCTTCCATGAACAAATTACAGATTTGCTTTAAAGATGTCATTTTTAATAAGTTCATTTTAAATGTACTAGTATATTGTGGGGGGTTTTTTCCGCATAACCTTGGGAAGCAGCTTGGAGCACAGCAGAGGCTATTTTCAATTTACCTTTAGAGATTATTGCATGCTGAATGTAATGAGGAATTTTACAACAAAACAGAGTTCTCTGCTTTGCAAAAAAAAGAAAAGAAGAGAAAACATCCACCCAAGACTTCAGCAGGAGGCAAGAGTTGCAATATTCAACATATTTTTTAAGAAGTATAAGCAACAAATCGCTCCTCATGCACGGTTCTTAGAAAAGTTGCTTTATGCTGTTAAATTAGGAAATGACAGTAGGATTTGTTAGCTTATACATGAAAAAAAATATTGGTATAACTGTATTTTATTGGTATTTTTTTGCAATTAATGTATACAGTTCACCTAGTCTCTAGATCAACGGTACTGTACTTGGATCTTTTGTACCTTTTTTAATTATAATTTAAATTTCGCCTAATTTAGATTTTTTGTTTGGCGTTTATGGTTATTGGACTTTGTATTTTGGTTTGCTTACTAATATACAGTAGAACAACCGACTTTGGAAGTAGTAGGCAGAATAAAAGGTGATAGGAACTGAAGGTGCCTGGACAAAACTAGGCAGCAGTTTAGCATTGCTAGCCTGCAACAGGAAGGGCTGTTGCTCTCCACAAAATTAAATATGATCGGTGTATAACATGCACACACGATCTTCACCCGATTTTCATGGTTAAAACGTGCTTGTTATACGCCGATAAATACAGTATATGTATATTTAAATCTATATGTACTGTATATTTATTTAAAAAAAATACTGTTGCACAAAGGTTTTTACTATGCCAATCAAAAGCTGATCATTGTATGCACCCATGTCAGTCATAGGCTGGCCAAAGATTAATTGTTTTTTTCTTTGATCAACCAGGAGGCTGATAAAAGAAAAAAAATGGATGAATTCCCTATCCACAAAAATTAGGTGGATAGAGGAATTTTCACCGCTATTGTATTCTGACAGCGAGTACTCCTCCACTATCAAAATACACTGAATGAATGAATGACTTGTATAGCGCTACACATGCAAAAAGCGCCTCTAGGCGCTTTTTGCAGCCAGTGTCTTCCTGGCTGGTGCGGTCATTTTACCCCGTAGGATCTTGACACGCTTGGAACACACATATAAACTGGGCAAATTTGGACAGGATCCAATTAACCTACCAGCATGTCTTTGGAGTGTGGGAGGAAACCGGAGTACCCGGAGGAAACCCACGCAGACACAGGGAGAACATGCAAACTCCAAACAGATGGTGTCGTGTTCGGCATTTGAACCAGTGACCCTTTTGCTGCTAGGTGACAGTGATAACCACTAGACCACTGATTAGTGCAGCAGCCAATTTGCTGCATGTGCTGATCGAATGAAAAAATGTCAACATTACCGTTCGAAAGAGTTTCTGGTGAGAGAATAAAAGAAATGGCTAGGTAAAAGGTACAGCAATCTGGGAAGGATATTCATTTTCAGTATGGCTGCATAGCCAAACCGAAATAATCATGTCCTATCCCAGTTCTTCAGATCTGAACAGAGAGAAGAAGGAATACGCGTGGATGCAGAAAAAGGTTTGACATGAATGAGAAAGTGAATGGGAGATAGTAGATGGAGAGCAAAGTCCATGTTAATGAGAAATTATTTTTGCATTGTGATACATAATCTGGAAGGAGAGTGATATAAAGTGCAAGGGATCTGAAGTAGTGGATTTTAAAATTGGCAATAACTTTATATTCTTTGGAAAGAGTCTGAATAACTTTATCATGAGGGTCCTGTTGGATCATTCTCAGGAATGGATCTAGAATAATGATGAAGAGGAGTGGTGATAATGACACCCTTGCCTCCTACCATTGCATATGGAGAAGATTTACGATAGGTGGCAATTGACCCTGACTTGGATTGTGGGATTTGTGTAAAGAGTCTCAATGCGAGAGAACATTTTTCCTTGTTTACCCAAGTATTGCAAAAATGCATATAAACCCAGACCATTCTATTAAACTCCTTCTCCAAGTCATTGGACAGGAGAAGGTAGAAAGTGCCTTTGGAGGATGCCTAATGGATACGATTATTACCTTTTGGTATTTTCCCAAGCTTCTCAGACCAGGATAAAGCAATATTACACATGGAAGTATAGAAAGCAATCTGTTTGCTAGAATTTTGGCATGCAATTTAATATCTACATTAAATAGTGAGATAGAGCGATAACTTGAGCATTGTTTGGGGGGACATACCATGAGAGAATGATTTTTAGCTTATGAAGTTGATTTGAGAAGGTTGGTGGGGGTCTTGAAGGTTGTATGAAGGTTATGCAGCATCGATTTTTTTTAATCCATTTTTGTCAAAGAGGATAGCAGGAAAATTCTCAGCCAAACAGCACTAGTATCCAGTCAGATGCAACATTTATTGATTATTCTGGAGGAAGAATTCAAATGATTTTTCTCATTCAGTACACAAAGTTTTCAATACCCAATATTATAGACATGAGTGGTTGCTATTCGTCCAGATATTTTTTGAACTCCTACATACATTTTAGATGCCTGAGGGTTGTAGTCTCAAGCTTGCACTCCCACCACCCTCTACTATAAATTACTATTTTAACAGGAATATGAAGTAACAAGACTTATAGCAAATACAGGGGGACACAAGCAGGAATCAAGGAAAGAGAAGCAGGTGTAAATATGTTTCCTAAAAAACTATTTCAGGGGGACTAGTGCTGTGATGAAGTACATAAGCATTTTCCAAAGTTCAATATTGCCAGCCAGCAAGGCTAAGTACACTAGAATCAATTCACAATAAATGAATAACTGGGGGTTTATTTGAATATATATATATGTAAATACACACTGTCACCTCATAGTACCTCTGTAAAATATGAACCTATGCTATGCTATTCTATAGGAGCAACCAAACTGGTAATTGCATCTATTGATTAAGAAAGTGTCTCTTCAAAGTGGCCCCATCCTCCTTAAAAATAAAGTAATAGGAAGCTCAGACTCACAAAAAGCAACATGAAGGATTCTTATTTGTGTCAAGGCAGAAAAAATTGAAACTGAAAGCTGTTCAATGTATAACTAGCAAAACATGGAGCACGTAGATGAGGCGTTTTATGGCAAACAATTACCCAGATCAAGTTACTTCTCTATGGGGGTCCGGATGACACCAGGAGAGTGGTAACACCATCTCAATGGCAGTGGAGGATCCTGGGTTCCAGAGGCATGGCTCTTTTTAGAACATGCTGGTACAACACTAGCCTCTTCAGTCTCACTCTCACTGCTGTTGTGGCTACCTTAGTTTACAAGCCCACTGCCCGGAGAGTAACAGTCTGAGCAACCAATTCTCCAGGCAGCAGCTACACACTAATCCTCCCTGGCCCACTGCCCAGGTGCATAAGGGGAGTGGGGGATTATACACTGATGGAGGGGTCTGTACTGAGGGGGGTATGTACTGATGGATAGGTGGACTATACTGAAGGAGAGGGGTCTGTACTGAGGGGGGTCTATACTGAGGCAGTTGGGTCTGGACTGAGGGAGGAGGGTCTATAGTGATGGAGGGGGGAGTCTATACTGATGGAGGTGGGTCTATACTAATTGAGGGGCGTCTGTACTGAGGGAGAGAGAGGGTCTGTACTGAGGGAGAAAGAAGGTCTGTACTGAGGGAGAGGGGGTCTATACTGATGGGAGGGGGTATCCTCTACTGAGGGAGGGGGGTCTGTATGGAAGGGGGTCTATACTGATGGAGGGGGTCTGTACTGATGGAGGAGGGTCTGTATTAAGGGAGGGGGTCTATACTGATGGAAGGGGGTCTTTACTGAGGGGGGTCTGTACTGAGCGGGGGCAAGATCTGTACTGAGGGAGGTGGGTCTGTACTGAGGGAGGGGGGTCTATACTGATGGGGTCTGTACTGAGGGAGGGGGTCTATACTGATGGAGGGGGTCTGTACTGAGGGAGGGGGTCTTTACTGAGGGAGAGGGTCTATACTGATGGAGGGGGTCTGTACTGAGGGAGAGGGTCTATGCTGAGGCAGGGGGGATTTTACTTAGTGGAGGGGGGTCTGTACTGAGGGAGGGGGGTCTATACTGAGGGGGGACTATACTTGGAGGGGGGTCTGTACTGATGGAGGGGTCATACCTTAGTGGAGAGGGGATCTGTACCGAGGGGCTACTATAGTTGGTGGAGGGGGGTGACACCTAGATTTTCCCACACTGGGTTACACCGACCCTATGAAGTTTCATCAAACAATTTAACCATGATCATCATGGCAGATGGTACTTTTTAATTTTACTTTTAAAACAAATAGAATGCGGATGCGGATTACAATACGTGGGGCGCACCTCACGCTGCATAAAAAGAGGTATAAAAACGAACAGTGTATCGAGACATTTTAGACAGCATTATCATCGTGACCCAAAGGGGTTAAAATTCTGGGGGATAGAGAAGGTGTCAAGACATTGGAGGGGTGGACACTTTATCAGAAAACTTAGTCATCTTGAATCCTTTTGGATTTTTGAGCTCAAAGTTGCCTCCCCGGCTGGTTTGAATGTAGAGTTCGACCTGAACTGCTTCATCTCAGATAGATGGTGGATTATAGGCATACTGCTATGGAACAGTTTAGAATATGATGTTATTTTTAGTTCAGGATTCTCTGGATTTCAATTTGTCTAAAAAGGTTTTTATCTTGTAAAAAATATATATATATATTTTGTATGTGTATGTATATATCTTTTTATTGTTTATTTTTCATTATTTTTTATTTTTAGATTTTTTCATGAGTCCGTTATTTATTTTTATATTTTCTAATATTAATCTTAATATTGGATATTGATTATGTACAATGTGATAGTGTATGTTGACTCACTTATTTAGGCGATCGTGGATGACGTTCTGTTTTTGCACCTACTGTATATATGTGCAAACTCATTTTAATTCTATTAGCACAAACTATGTTCTAATTTATGATATGACATTACCTGTGAATTTTATATTTTGAATTTTTCCTTTTGTTTGCCGGATTTAGTCAAGTTAATTATTTTAGCCATGTGTTCGTTTTAATGGTTTCCCCAGCTGTTGTGCTGCCATTCCTAGTTTATTAACTCTTTATGTGAGATGCAATTGCTGTTACAAGCAGCTTCTCCATTAGGATGTGATTGGTGGACATGTTGCTGGGGTTACATATAAATATCAGTCATGGGAGACGTTTTAGTGTGTGTTCCCTTAACCCACGGGATGTAATGCATACAGAGGGGAGGAGCCACGCAGAACGTCACCCACGGCTGCCGCAGATTACAGACAGACGGTTTTACATGCTGTTATATGATGTTACGCTGACACTCGGCACACTGAGTGTCCTTACATGTGAGTGCAACTTTTTATTTGCTCGTTTTTAATAAAATAAATCCAATCGGAGAGCACTAGATTTTTCCCTTTCTTTTCAATTATATGGTGGTATCCCTGTTGGAAAGTCTTTGGGTCTGGATCCGTGGTGCTAATCTCATCCATCCATTTCCTATGGAGGCTGTCAGCTCTTGATTTAAACAGATGTGCTTTGTGATCCGCAAGGGTCTAAGCTATGAGGTGAGAGGCCATTTTTCACTGGTTGTGGATAGTATATGGTGTCATCTCTTCACTTTCACTCTGGAATTTCTTTTGGTTGGATTGACCAAGGATTTATTTATTTATTTATTTCATTTATGGATTTTTTCACATGGACACTGTTTTTCTTTTTTTATATACACTAGTTATTGTGTATTCTTTCACTTTATTTATTTATTTTTGTCTAATTGCGCTGCACTGTTTACATTATATACTTTTAAAACAAGAAAATACTATATACAGTATATACTGATATTGTTGTTGATTATGCACATTTTTGGATGGATTTGGTCTTTTTTTTTTTTGTAAATTAAAAAAATTATAAATTTTTTAATTAGAAAATTTGTAAATTAGGAAATTTGGAAATGAGAAAATTCATAAATCTATACATTTGTCAATTAGAAAATTCATAAAGTAGAAAATTTGAAAATCCGTAAATTTGTAAATTGGAAAATAAAAAAATTAGAAGATTCATAAATCCATAAATTTGTAAATTAAAAAAATAGAAAATTTTTAAATTAGAAAATGTGTAAATTCAGAAATGAGAACGTTTATAAATCCATAAATTTGAAAATTCAAAACTCCATGAGTAAATTCGTAAATGAGAAAATGAGAAGATTCATAAATTAAAAAATGTATAAATTCTTAAATTAGAAAATTTGTAAATTAGAAAATTCATAAATCCATAAATTTGTAAATTAAAAAATTAGAAAATTCTTAAATTAGAAAATTTGGAAATTAGGAAATTTGGAAATGAGAAAATTCATAAATCCATAAATTTTCAAATCAAGCCTCGTACACACGATCGGACTTCCATGCAACTTTTCCGTGGATTTTGGTCCAAAGGGTGTTGGCCGTGAACTTCTTCTGCATACACATGGCAGAACATTTTCAGACAACATTCACCAAATCACATGTTTTTTCAGCTCCTTACCGCCACCCTTTGGGCAAATTCTGCTATTGTTGTCTGATGTTTAGCATTGGTTCTGAGCATTCGTGTTTGTACTTTGGATTTTAGATGGACGTAATTGTGTACACACGATCGGCTATCGCCTAACAATTGGCCAATTTTTATTGTCATTAATTCGGCCAATAATTGTCTGATGAAGCGTATTATACACGCGGTCAGATTATCTGACACAACACATCCATCAGACAATTATGGCCATAAAGTTGTATTTTTTGTACAATGCTATAGAAAATTTGTAAATTAGAAAATTCGCTAAATTCGAAATCCGAAAACTCCGAAATTCAGAAATCCAAAATTAAAAATTAAAATCCGAAAATGAGAACGAAACTTCAAAAACCCAAAAATTCAAAAATCAGAAATAACAACTAACTAATAATAACTTACAGTAACTATTAAACTATAGGAATTGGAATTTTCCTTTCAAATTTGGCTGCCAGCGAACGCAACAAACACAAATCTAATCCATCACTACGAAGCATCCTAAACAAATGCTGCATCTAAACAAATGGAACGCAACGAAAAAACAATATTAAATAACAATAATTATTTATTATTATTAATCCGTCCCGTTCCATTCGTTTAGTGGCATTCGCCACTTCGGACAATTCATAACTTCGGAGGACAAATCCGCATTCGCTACGTTCACCAACAGGCAAACCGGAAAGGAAATTCCAATTCCTACAATTTAGTTCATTCTGATTTTATTATATTATGATGACATTACATTATAAGATATGGTACAGACATTGATGTGTTCATTTAAGTAATGCAATTATTTCATCTAGTCAATTTCGGATATAATTTTGTTTTCCATATATTAATCAAAGAGACTATATAAGACAAGGCAGGACAGGACAACACAGGACAAGACAAGACAGGGCAAGACAAGACAAGGCATGACAGGACAAAACGAGACAAAAAAAAAAACAAGACAAAAAAAAAAGGGGAAGGGGAGGAAAGAAAAATAAATAGGAAGGGGTTAGGGAATGGCAGCAAAGGCCCCCACTACTCGCAACTAGTTTTTGTTTTATTTCCACCAGTACTTTCTAATTTCTTGTTGTTTCTCTATATACCCTCCAGGAGACCCAGATCCACAGGTGTGCCTCATGTGTATCTAATTCATGTGCTAAGAGTGATTCCATCTTCTCTATACAATCCATTTCGCTGACCCATTCCTTAACTGATGGTGTTTGTGTTGATTGCCAGTGCCGTGGTATAACTATTCTTGCTGCTGTCAACCAGTGTCTCAAGTGACCCCTTTTGATGTTTTTATATGATCCTGGTAGAATTGAAAGCAAAGTGATTTGTGGTGTATATGATATTGGTTCCCCGGTAACTAAAGTTTATAGTTGCATAATTTTTTCCCAAAAATTAAAGATTTGGGGACATTCCCACCAAATGTGGAGCAATGAGCCTTTGGATGCATGGCACCACCAGCATATGTCTGATTTATCTGGGTATATACGCTTTAATGACATTGGGCTCCAGTACCACCTGGAAAGAAGTTTGTAATTTGTCTCTTGTGCTTTAATTGTTAGTGACATACAATGTGTTAAATTGAATGATTTCTTCCACTCTGCATCTTTAATTTGAACATTTAACTAATTCGCCCATTTCCTTATATGTTCAGGAGGTTCAGGGTGTTTTTTTATGACAAGTATCTTATAGATTGAACATAGGACATGTTTTGGTTTTGAGTCTTGTAGCAACAGGAGTTCAAACTGTGTTGCGTCTCTATACAAAAAATTATTTGATGGAATAGAGGATAAGAAAGATAATAATTGCCGATATTCCAACCATTGCGTAAGTGAAGGTTTCTGTGTACAAATTAAGTTTAATATAGGTGGGAATGTTGCCTGGCAGGTAATCTGGCACACTCTTCGATGTGATTCTTTGTTCCAGATAAGGAAATCTTTGTGATTAAAAGCCGGCGGAAATTGTGGGTTACCAAATAAAGGTGTCATAGGTCCTACTTGTGAGGAAAGTTCTAATTGTAAGCCTGTTTTAGTGCAATTTTTTAATAGGTGGGATGTAAGAGAGGGCATAGTAAGAAATGAATCTCGATAGGTATCACTATTCTCAAAATCTAACCAAGGAAGGGCGGTAAGATCAAATTGATTTAACCATTGCTCTATTAGTACCCATTGTTTAGTGTTGGAAGAGTGGAACCAGTTCACTATCCTTGTTAATACTGTTGCTACGTAGTAGTGGTAGAGATCAGGTGCACCCGCTCCTCCATTCACTTTGGGCAATGATAGTAATTTCTTATTTAATCTATGTTTTCTATGACCCCAAATAAATTTTGTAAAGGCCGACTGTAAATTCGAAAAATAAGATCTAGGAATAAAGACAGGCATGGTTTGAAATAAATACAGAAACCAAGGTATTATGTCAATTTTTAGGATATTAATCCTCCCAAACCACGAATATTGATTGTGATCATATTTTTTAAGATCCTGTAATGTTCGTTGCATAAGAGGAATATAGTTTGTTAGATATAAATGGTTCGGTCGGAAGGGATAAAAATACCTAGGTATTTTAATACCGAAGAACAAATTTAGAATAAGAAATAATTTTTCACTGCCATCACTTGTTGTGGGCTAAGTGACACATTGAGAATTACTGATTTTGATATATTTACTTTAAAGTTACTGAGGGTACCGAAACGTTTAAATTCAGATAGAATAGAGGGTATAGAAACATGTGGATTAGTGACATAAAGCAATAGATCGTCAGCAAACAAGGCTAATTTTATTTCCATTTGATTTATCTGTATGCCAGCAATGGAAGGGTTCTGTCCAATTGCTATTGCTAGATGCTCCATTACCAGGACATAAAGGAAAGGTGATAGTGGTCTTCTTTGTCGAGTACTATTTTGTATAGTGAAACTTGTCGACAACGATCCAACGATGGATTTGGTCTTGACTGATGTGCAGCTTTATATACAGTAATAGTCTTTCTTAATCATTCCTAGTTCATAGTGGCAATTGAAAAACAAAATTAATAAAGCTAACTATGTAAGTACTGTAAAATAAACAGACCTATTCTGAAATGTAATTAATTCAGCCTGTTTTTTTAAAGCTATGCTTCAACCAGGAAGCAAACAAGGATATGTAAGCTACAGGCATACATTTTCCCAAATAGCTCTCTTTCTAGTTTCACAGTCTTGCTTTGGTAGCATTTTTACCCCCCAAACATGTACCTCTTTGTGCCTGTGAAGGACCACTTCGATTTAGGATGGCCACTTGCCACTCACATCTCCCTTAACATTTCACCTTGGGGTAGCTCTCATTAGGAAGTGGCTCAACATGCCCACATATACATCCCCACATGGTTTCTGAGGGCCAGATTCAGGAAGAAGTGCGGCGGCGTAACGTATCATAGATACGTTACACCGCCGCAAGTTTTCATCGCAAGTGCCTGATTCACAAAGCACTTGCGATGAAAACTACGCTGGCGGCCTCCGGCGCAAGGCGGACCAATTCAAATGGGCGTGTGCCATTTAAATTAGGCGCGCTCCCGCGCCGTACCTACTGCGCATGCTCAGTTGCGCAATTCCCATCGTGCTTTGCGCGCCGTGACGTCATTTTTTCGAACGGCGACGCGCGTAGCGTACTTCCGTATTCCCGGACGTGTTACGCAAACAACGTTAAATTTTTAATTTCGACGCGGGAACAACGGCCATACTTTAGACAGCAATACGATTGCTGACTAAAGTTACGGCACCAAAAAAAATGACTAACTTTGCGACGGGAAACTAGACTAGCGGCGACGTAGCGAACGCGAAAATCTGTTGGGAATCGCCGTAACTCCTAATTTGCATACCCGACGCTGGTTTACTCCCCCCAGCGGCGGCTGCGGTATTGCATCCTAAGATCCGACAGTGTAAAACAATTACACCTGTCTGATCTTATGGATATCTATGCGTAACTGATTCTATGAATCAGTCGCATAGATAGAAACAGTGATACAACGGCGTATCAGGAGATACGCCGTCGTATCCCTTTTGTGAATCTGGCCCTATATTCATATTCATATATTACAATTCATGTGAATTGTAATTTTATTTTGCACTGGTAAACACAGCAGATGTGATGTGCAGCGTGGCTAGGAATTCTCCTCCAGGTACCCCACCAGACTTCACTTTTTCGCTGTGAGCAATGACATCAAATAAAAATGAACATTACTAGGAAAGTAAGAAACACATTTTAAAAATGTTACAGCCTTTTTGATGTGGATGAGGATAGAAGGCTATAAATGAAAAGTTGGCCGGGCTCTGGAGTTCAGCTTATACACTAGTCACTTGAAACATCTGTGTCCTTACAGCCTAATGATGCAATGGATCATATCGTGGAAACCTTTCCAAGGAAATTATATGCTAATGAAATTTATTTTGCCCATGCAAGGAGATATCTGAAAATGTAAGTTGCCTTATGGTTATGGTGTGCTTTGACTTCACTCTAACTTCACTGACTTCATGCTTTTTTCTAGGACAGTAACTCAGGAAGTACTAACACAAACATTTGCTCTGGTCATTTAAGGCAAACCCCCACCTCCTCCATTATTATTTACTAATTTTTCCTTTGCTTCCCTCCTACTCTATTCATTGCCAGGAGCTGAAGGAAATGCAAGTGCTTATTGTGCATGGAATAGCATGCAACAATACTAGGCCAGTCAGAACTGTCTCACTGCATTCCATAGCCCTTGTAAGCTATATCTCCAACGTCTTGTAGCCTATGTAGGGTTTTTCTTTCATTTCAATAAAGTTATTGAATAGAGCAACATGAGAGAAGGTACTGACCTGTATACACATTGGTAGAGGTCCACATTAACCTGTTGCTTTGCCCTTAATGAGGAAAGCATAGAGGCATAGGCAACTAGGAAATGGCAGTCTACATATTTCTATTCAGTATTTGCCTTGTTATTATCTAAGTATCAGTTCGTTTGGAGTCACAGCTTTCTGTGTTCCTCCATGTGAAAAATGTAATTGTTAATATTGTTTTTGGAATTTTGGTAAGATCAGATTACAGTGTAGTATATATTATTTCTTTTAGGTGATGGTCAAGTGGATTTTGATGAATTTATGACAATTCTTGGTCCTAAACTTGTATGCACAGAAGGTCGGGATGGATTTCTTGGAAACACGATAGATAGTATATTTTGGCAGGTAAGTAATTTGATTTTAATTGGAATTAACAAGCAACAAGTTATTGTTACTTTTACCTGGAGACTAGTTTTATTCACAAATGCATTTTCCAGACCTTTTATCTGTTTGCCATCATCTGTATCTTCCCAATCTCAAGCAGGAAATCCAACATTCAATAGTTAGGTGTTTATTATGCAGCCATGGATACATTTGCTGGTAATGATTGCTTACTCCACTATAAAGGACTGAATTCCATGTAGAGATCCTAAAATCTTTATTTGCATGTGCTTAGACTCTGCACCTGCCAGAAGAATGATTTGTATTTGGTGAATATGCTTAGATTCATCCTGGTTTTATAAATGTGCTCCCATATATTCTAACTGATGAATAGAGGCATATACAGTGAATACAGTCTGTATTCTTTTAAAATTTTAGGTTTACTTTAGTTGCTTTGCCTTAGTTTGCAGATGTTCATATGGCATTAAAATGGTTGATTTTACCAGTATGTGGTTTATAAGAGATTTCTTTTGAACTCCTGATTGAAGACGTTAGGCTTCATTTACAGAGCTTCCAATGAGATATGATCATTGCACACATTGCTAAGCTATTTGTTTTAATCCATGTGTTAAAGGTTTGTAAATTTAGCCTTCACCCTTTCAAAGTAATATGGGAGGCTAAGTGCAAATTGAGCCAGATGTCCATCAGCTCTCAGTTTTCACTGCATACTGCACTATGCACCATTTTGGAATATAACACAGTGTAAACAATATCTAATGGTGACAAATGCCACCTGCATTATATAAATATGCAGTATAAACAGAAAAATTAAGGATGGTACTGCAAAATCTAAACTTTAATTTTAAAATTGTGAACTGAGCTGAAAATTTCAACTGGAAATGACTTCATTGATATTGTTTTTTATGTGCGTTTGACTTGTGCGAGTCCGATTTTATAGTTCTTTCCTCCCTGATAGGAAGTAAATAATTCAGAGCAACTGTTTTCAATTTAACAGCAGTAAATAGTACTCGATGAGCCTACTATTATTTATTTGATTTCTATGTTAAGGATATTATCTTTAACTGTGTCTGTGCATGTAAAGCTGCGTGCACGCGACCATTTTTCATGTCATGGAAAAAAACAAAGTATTTCTCGACGTGATTCTTGTCAAGCCTGCCTTGCATACACACGATCATGAAAAAAAATGCTCTAGCAAAACGCGGTGACGTACAACACGTACAACGGCACTAAAAAAGGGAAAGTTCCATTCGAATGGTGCCACCCTTTGGGCTGATTATGCAAATTTCCCTTCTCATAACTTGCTTCTGAGCATGTGCATTTTTCCCCCCGTCGTTAAGCGTACACATGACCGTTTTTCACGACGTGAAAAACGTTGAGAAAATATAGAGCAGGTTCTAAATTTTTAATGCCCATTTTTCTCGTCGAGAAAAATGCTCTGGAGCCTACACACGATCGTTTTTAATGACCAATTAAAAAAATAGCATTTTTTCTCGTCATAAAAAACGGTCGTGTGTACGCGGCATAAGAGTTTACAGCTAGATTTTTGGATTTATAGAAATACAATTGATATATCACATGTCATATTCAGCTGAAACTTGATTGCCGGCACTTGACAGCTTTAGCCACTTGTAAACAAAAGTGCTAGGGATTCCTTTCACCCCCACACAATTATTTTTTAATTGGATTCCCCATAATTCATGTCTTGTAAGAATTTTAAGGGAGAACCTATGGCAAAAAAAAAGGTATAAGTTTTCCCTGAATTCTATATTAAAACTCTGGCAAGGTACCTTCCCATATTGAGGGCATGTGGCCTGATATTGTTTAAGAGGGGGGGGTTCATGCTCATCCTACCTTACTTGGAAGTCCTCTTTAAAATCCATATCAGGCCCAAAGGATCTGATTGAGAATTTGGGCGGGGCCCCAAGTAAATTTTTTTCAGTATAGTACAGGAGCTGATCCCTATCGATGTTTTATGCCATGTCAAAAGCTGTACTTGTCATTTGGAGTTTCAGATCTATGCAGGTCAAGAGCAGCCATCTACAAAGGACAAATGTTTCAACAACAACCTTGCAGAGCACCATAGAACATAGTGTGAAGATAGAAGAGGAAGCAAAACCAAGCTCCCAGCATCATAGAGAGCCCAGAAACGTAGTTATTGTTGAGCAGCACAGTCTCAGCTCCATTATATGTAGTCAAGTGCTTACGGCATCAGAACACATTCAGGTGGTAAGAATGAGAAAGCTAGTTAAGGGATTAGCAATACAATGGCACTGGTGGCATCAGTGTGGTACCCTGATTAGCTCACGTGGAATACAGTAATTTGGTCTATATCACCTTTCTACTTAGACTTAATCATTCTTAGGTACCCAATCCTGCATGTCTGTGGAAAGATATATCACAAGAAAGATCTTTTGGTGGTTGGATCATGGATGCATTGTTCATTGTTCTCTAATATCTCTGGTTAGTGTATGGTGTGACAGCAGGGCCGCTGATAGAAATCATGGGGCCCCGTACAACCTACCTGACGGGGCCCCCTTCAGTCCCGCCCCTGGTCCCGCCTTCAGCCCCACCCCTGACTCCGCCCCCTGGCCCAGCGACTTGACATCGGGACAGGCCAATGTCATAAATGTACTGCAGAGACAGTGCTACCCATGCTGCCAATGCCATAATGTACTGCAGACAGTGCCACCCATGCCATATTGTGCTGCAGACAGTGCCACCCATGCTGCCAATGGCATAATGCCATTGGCAGCATAGGTGGCACTGTCTGCAGCACATTACGGCATTGGCGGAACGCGTGGCACTGTCTGCAGAACATTACAGCATTGGCGGCATGGCTGGCACTGTCTCTGCAGCACATGTGTTATGGGCCATAATGCATGTGCTACCTGCAGACAGTCCCACCCATGCCACCAATGCCGTAATGTGCTGCAGACAGTGCCACCCATGACCCAATGCCATAACGCATGTGCTACCTGCTGATAGTGCCACCCATGCCGTCAATGCCATATTGTGCTGCAGACACTGTCATCCATGCCGCCAATGGCATAATGCCATTGGCAGCATGGGTATGCACTGTCTCTGCAGGCAGCACATGCGTTATGGCATTAGCGTCATGGGTGGCACTGTCTGCAGCACATTATGGCATGGGTGGCACTGTCTCTGCAGGCAGCACATGCATTATGGGCAGACAGAGCCACCCCTCCTCCACCAAGTATAGTCCAGCCTCAGTACAGACCCCCCTCTCCACTAAGAATAGACCCTCCTTCCTTAATACAGCCCCCCTTCTACACTAACTATAGTTACCCCTTAGTATAGGCCCCCCACTCCACTAGGTATAGACCACAACCTCCCTCAGTACAGACCCCCCTCTCCACCAAGTATAGTCTACCCTCAGTCCAAACCCCCTCCACCAGTATAAACCCCCTCCCTCAGTACAGACCCCCCACTAAGTACAGACCCCCTCCACTAAGTATAGTCCCCCTCAGTACAGACACCCTCTTTCAGTATAGACCACCCCCCTCCCTCAGTATAGAGCCCCCTCCCCTAAGGACCGACCTCAGTCCAGACCCCCCTCCACTAAGTACAGACCCCCTCCCTTAGTACACAACCCCTCCACTAAGTAAAGACCCCCCTTCCTCAGTCCATACCCCACTCCACCAGTATATACCCCTCTCCCTCAGTACAGATCCCCTCCACCAGTATAGACCCCCCTCCACTAAGTACAGATCCCCTCCCATAGTAAAGACCCCCTTCCTGAGTACAGATTCCCATCTCCGCTAACTATAGTCCCCCTCAGTACAGACCACACCCCCTCACTATAGACACCCCTCCCTTAGTCTAGGCCCCCTCTCCAAAAAGTACAGACCCCCTCCCTTAGTACAGTCACCTCTTAAGTATAGACCCCCTTCCCCAGTCCTGACCCCCCTTACACTAAGTACAAGGCCGCCCTTACACTAAGTACAGACACCATCCCCCAGCTCAGAACCCCTATACTAAGAACAAACCCCCCTTACACTAAGTATAGAGACCCCTCCATCACTCCACACTCTGTGCCCCTCCTCCATCTATGACAGTACAGTACAAACACATTTTAGCTCAGCATACACAGCAGTGTCCCTCCATTGGTCTGTGTACACCTCACACCTCACTTCAGGCTCAGGCTTGGGCAGTGGACATCCCATAGTAAGCTGTGTCAGTGTCACCCTTTCCTCCCTCCTACCTGTTGCAGCACTCACTTGCAGCTGGAGAGGAGACTCAGACGAGGATCGCGTGCAGCCGCGCCACCCGGGTGGAGATCGTGACATCATCATGTCTGAGATGTCACTGGCTCAGCAGGGAAGTAGGGAGGAGGAAGCAGGACACAAGACAGGCACGGCTGCGGAGCTGGATGTGTTATTCCAGCGGGGTCAGCGGAAAAAAAAACCCTAGGGAGAGTCAGGATGGCATCACCCGGGCTGCACCCCCCGCACCTGTCTAGCAATGCAATTGTCCGCTGGCCGGGACTTGAGCCAGCACAGGGAGCGGTGCGGAGGAGGTATTCTTCCGCACCCGAAATAGACAAAATAGTCCCTTCCCTGCAGCCATCTGATAATACAAAAACCGATCACAAACAAACGGAAAAAAACGTAAAATCTGAGGGGGGGGGGGGGTTGTCGGTGGTATGTCAGTATCAAACGGTTGTGGTGGTTGTGCATTTGATCGACGTTAAGGGACACGGCTGCAGGATTTTTTTTACTACATGAACTTATTGATCTGATCAGGTTGCCGGGCCCCCCTGCTGGCCGGGCCCGGTACAACAGGGCCAGCTGTACTGGCCTATCAGCGGCCCTGTGTGACAGTAGTTTTCATTGATAATCCAGATTCAGTGCACAGTCAAGCTTGTTAATGCCAGTAGACAGTATGAAACTTTAAATCACTGCATACAGAATACCTTTTGAGGGATCTTAAATTCTATTTATCCAAGATTTAATAAATATTTATTTTCATTCAATCATATTTACTAGTCAAAGGTATCTATTTGGCAAATGTAACACAGAGAATTAATGAGTTTAGGAAAGGAAGGCTGTTATATTAGATAATTGATTTATATATAAAGTATACAGATTCTGTCTTATTTTTTATTTTTTTTAGCATACACAGTGCTGTATGGTTAGACTAAGGTAACAAGCTCTCAGTGAAATCATCATCAGACAGTTTAAATTTTTGGTTATATTATTGCAAGTATTTTATCAAACAATATTTGGTTGTTTGTTGTAATTTATTGCATTGAGAAGCAATTTTCCTGCATTAGCTATATATATGTACAGAGCTTAAATGGGCCATAAATCAAACTAGTGAAAACAGTTTGAGAATATATCACTATATTCTGTCTAGAACTCAAAGTATTTGCAGATACAGACATTGCAAGGTGAAACGAAGTTCAGATTTTCTGGATCCTGTGTATAGTTATAACTCTACAATAATGTCAGCTATATCTCATACACACTGCTGAAATGTATAATTATAAAACCGATCAGAGCAGTAGACCATTCTATAATTTAGGAAACTGAATCGAGATATGACTTGACTTTCTGTCTTTCACAGTTTTATAAGGTTACACGACAACAGGTGTCTATATCCAGCATAAACTTAAAATGCCAATTAGCAATAAAATATATTTACAATTAAATTATTTCTGTAAGCCCATTTTTTTTTTTTGGCTTGGCTAATTTTTATATATTTGGGTTGACATATAAACTTCTGTATTTGATATCTATCTATCTATCTATCTATCTATCTATCTATCTATCTATCTATCTATCTATCTATCTATCTATCTATCTATCTATCTATCTATCTATCTATCCAGTATATCTGTATAGAAACTACAAAAAAACCTACATGTATGAATCTTACAATATGATAAATTGTTCTAAAATTCTCATTTAGTACTGCCAGTGTGGTTCTGTGTTTTCTTTTTGTTTCATTTTGCGTAATTCAAAGGTACAAAGGATAGTCTTTTGCAAAGAAGCATTGCTGTCATTTTTAGGGTTTAAAAATGTATAAGGTAAAGTTGTATCAGTTAGAAGCTTTGCAAATATTTTCAGAAAATGTTTATTTTGCCCAGGTTGGGGGGGTGTGACCGGAAGATGGTGGAGTAGGATCAGACAGGCTCCGCTCCACATACCACGCCATGCACTTCCACCCGACCGAGAGCGTATGAGTGATTGAACCTTCTCATGTGAAACCCCCGGACAAGGACCCGTAGTGAAGCGGAGCTTTTGGCTCTTGGCGATCCTGGCTGGGAAGAGTAGCAGCAACAGTATAGTACTGCGGGGGAGATCGCAACAGATAGTTGGACTGCAGCGGAAGGATACGGGGGATGAGGAGAGAAAAAGTTGACGAGAGGAAAGTTGTCAACTCACCGGGAAAGGAGCCGCGGAAAGAACCACTGCAGGCACGGCTGTCTGGACCTTCGGGACCACCCAGGACGTCCAAAAAGGCTAAACAGACTTACCCGTCCCAGCCGGAGATACAGCGGTACTTTCCTCTGACGAGATCAGCTGCAAGCAAACACCGCGAGACCGGGTCACATGGTAGTGTGACGCTTGGGGAGACGCCGACAATTACTCTCTCTCCCTTCCCGACTGTGTCAGCAGGGACGGATACGCTGTGTACAGGAGGAAAGGAAGCTGGAGAGGGGAGAGATCAGGAGCAGAAGGGAATAGAAATGTCTATTTTGCCCAGGTTAAATGGGTTCTTGATATGCTAAAAAAAAAAAAAATACATGACCTTGTTTTAAATGATAGCTTGTTTACAAGCAACACATTGACCAATCCTGTGTCATTTTCTAGATTTTAAATATACATTCAACCACATTGCTCCCAGAATTGAAATGTACAATGCTGTTCTGAGTTTATATACAAGACTTATGCCACGTACACACGATCGGTTCATCCGATGAAAACGGACCGATGGATTTTTTCATCAGATATCCGATGAAGCTGACTTTCATCAGTCTTGCCTACACACCATCAGTTAAAAAAAACGATCATGTCAGAACGCAGTGACGTAAAACACTACGACGTGCTGAGAAAAATGAAGTTCAATGCTTCATGCGTCGACTTGATTCTGAGCATGCGTGGATTTTTAACCGACGGACTTGCCCACAGACGATCGTTTTTTTTTTATCGTTTTTGTAACCATCAGATAATTTTAAAATAGTTTCTATGTTTTTTCATCGATGGGAAAAAAACGATGGGGCCCACACACGATCGGTTCGTCCGACGAAAACGGTCCATCGGATCGTTTTCATCAGACGCACCGATCGTGTGTACGCGACATTAAAGTAGACGTCCACCCTAACAACAAAATCTCTAAATCTACAGGCTTCCACGATCTAAGACTAACCAATCTAGCCCTTTTTTTAAGATGATCGGGTCCGGTCTTCAGGGCTGGAGCTTTGCAGAGGAGACAGCCAACAAAGGCAGTGAAATCAATGGGAAGAGATGTCACCCATAAAGTTACTATGGGGCTCTCGTTGTCAGTTGCCTCCTCTGCACCCACCGAGAAGCCGCCGCTGACAGCTTAGTGTGGGACCGGACCAGGGCAACTTCAGAAAAGGTATGTATAGAGATTTCTTCTTTACAGGGCTAGATAGTTTAAGTCTTAGATTGTGGATGCCTGTAGATTTAGAGATTTTAGTTTTAGGTTGGACTTCTACTTTAAGGACCCTCTGAATGGGAGCTGCAGTATCTGAAGAAGGAAGAATGTAAGACAAAAACGAAGATTTGTCTCACCCAGGAAAAGTTAAAGCGGGGGTTCCGCGGGAAAACGTTTTTTTTTTAATAGGTTATTGTATGGCTGATAGTAGAAACAAACGTTTACTCACCAGTCCCATAGTCCCAGCCGCTAGGATGACGATTTCCCCGAAAAGGATATTTTATAAAAATGTATGATGGACATTGCCATCTTAATTGTGGGCACTCTGAAGCCCTCCTGTACATACTTCCGGGATGTGGCGCAGTGTGACGGCGAGCCGCGCCGTCAACACTGCATAGTTGCTATGACAACGGCCGGCAGCGTCCTGAAAAGGACACTCCCCGCTGTGACCAGCAGACAAGTTCTTGTGCTCGTCATCGTGAAGAGACACATGTGATCAATCCCATAATCCATTGGGGTGATCGCCGACACGCCCAGTCCCGCACAGCTAAAACCAGGAAGTGCCTGGTTGAAGACACATAAATAAGGTATCAAATTTTTTTTTGAATTATTTAAACTGCAAACTAGTGATGTACATCGGGGGGACTACTATTTAAGCGAAAGTCATAAAATCGGGTGAACCTCCACCTGTTTTGTTTACCCCATGAGGCTTATACATACTAGAGTAACTGGACTTTAAGCTTGTTTAGATTTTCATACAGAAACATTTAGTTGTTTTTTTAGGAGCTATGTCACACCTTTCACCATCCTACAATTAAATTACTTTACCATTGTTGGAAAGCAATAGATGCATCTCTGAAGTTAAAAATGTAAAGGCTGCAGTTACACTATGTGGTTTTGGACCAGAAGGCTTCCCAGGCACACAGTGGAGGAAGAGACAATTTAGGTAAGGGGACTTATTTAAATGGTACATTTAAAGTAACTTTGTTGGCAAACACAATACTTTTGAATGTAAACTTAGGGACAAGGCTTTCTTGTTAATGCAGTATTAAATGCTCAGTGTTTGTAAGTTTAATACATTGTAAGCTTGAGATTTGATATACAGTTATATTTGTTATACAGCCCTGCAATATTTTTTTTATATTTGTGCCTAACACTTATTATGAACATAGTAAGATGATCACCTCTACCGGCTTTAGGTCACACAATCTCAACTTCATTTCTCTCCAGACTTTCAGTCGGGTAGCTCACACTACATATCCTAAGATCCTTGCCCAGCCATCACACTCTGCATGCACACTCTAAGCGCACTAAATACCCCAGCTGCACTGGACCTGCATGCCCTTATGCCTAGTAAACACTATCAGAAAATCAGATGACAAAAATCACTTTCAGAGCAATCATACAATAATCTGATTGTTAGCATACAACTTTCCAGTATTTGTCTGAAAAAAATTGGAAGATCAAGAACACACATGCATGGAAACAAAAGAATCCAATTCAACACTTCTCACATTATATACCGTCGTACAAGAATTTTTGTAACTTTAGTAACCTCTTCATTTTCAGTATGAGACTAGCATGCAACAAAAAACAAAGGCATAACACAGTGGTCAAACAAACACACTACTAAGGACCCCGGGCACACTGTCCTTGCATGTCCTATATCTGGCAACAGAGCTTGCCACAGTGCACATCAACGAGCACACAAACAATTGAAAAGACCTGGCTGGGATTACACACATAGGGGGTTTTCCCAGCAGGACCCTACAAGCCAAGGTGTCACTTTTATAAAGGAAAATAGGACCAGTGATAGGATGACCAAACAGAATAGGAGGGTAGACCAGGAGAACTATCAGAAGAACAAGGAAACAAGTCATAACATCAACATTGTAAAACAGAGTTGAATGCAGTTTTGAATATTTATTATTGCTGCTTATTATTCTGCTCATTATGTACTACGTTCAGCCTTCTGGCTAAATTCCTGTAGCTGCCACTGTTCTTACTTTTTAATGGTTCAGAGCCTGCATAAATCAAAACAATTCCTTGATTTCCCCCACCTGCAATTCCTGGAAGGAAAAGTTGTAGCGTATTATACAGTCTTTTGCAGATGCACTGTGAAACATCTAAATCTGGTATTAAACCCAAAAACAAACATTTTATATATTGCAGCTTACAAATCCTTATGCCGCATACACACGACCATTTTTCATGATGAGAATAATGCCATTTTTTTAATTGGTCGTGTGTATGCTCCAGAGCATTTTTCTCGAAGAGAAAAATGGGCATTAAAAATGTAGAACCTGCTCTATTTTTTCTCGTTGTTTTTCACCCTGTTCTATTTTTCGTAGTGAAAAACGGTTGTGTGTACGCTTTAACGAGGGGGAAAAAATGTGCATGCTCAGAAGCAAGTTATGAGACGGGAGCACTCGTTCTGGTAAAACTAGCGTTTGTAATGGAGATAGCACATTCGTCACGCTGTAACAGACTGAAAAGCATGAAGACTGAAAAGCGCGAAACGTCTCTCACCAAACTTTTACTAACACGAAATCAGCAAAAGCAGCCCAAAGGGTGGTGCCATCCGAATGGAACTTCCCCTTTATAGTGCCGTCGTACATGTTGTACGTCACTGCGCTTTGCTTAAGCATTTTCTTTTCACGATCATGTGTATGCAAGGCAGGCTTGACAAGAATCACGGCGAATCATGACATTAAAAACGTTTGTGTGTATGCGCCATTAGTCTTTTTTAAATGTATTTGACCTGGTGATCCAGCCAGTAAAACACTTAGCAGTGGTATTCCAACTGGGGGGCTGTCCTCCATGGGTGCCACACATTGGGGGGCATCCTGGCAAGCTAGTAGCAATGGTACAAGGCAACTTCTGCTGCTCTGTGTCATTGAGCTCATATCGTGCTCTTTACTTCCTTGTGTGTGCTGTCGGAACTGTATTGTGGACTGACATATATACATATGAGGGGGGAGCTGAGTGTGTACAGGTGTGAAGGGGCGAGCTGAGTGTGTACAGGTGTGAGGTGGCAGCTGAGTGTGTACATGTGTGGGGCGGGCTGAGTGTCTGCAGGTGTGAGGGGGCTGTGTGTCTACAGGTGTGAGGGGGGCTGATAACATATAGGTATGAAGGGGGGCTGTTAGCATACAGGTGTAGGGAAGGGGCTAAGTGAATACAGCCAGGTGTGAAGGGGGCTGAGTGCGTACAGGTGTAAGGGGGGATAGATGCGTACAAGTATGGGGATTTGGTAGGACGGCCAGTGGGCGGGCCCTGGGGAATTTTGTTGGTTAGGCCTGGGGGGGCCAGGCCTAAAGCTGTGTAAGGGGCATTAAAAATGATTATGGCTGCCCTAACTGGGGGTGTATAACTTAGCAGACAACAACAGTGTCACATCACAGACAACCCGAGTCCTGTCACACCTGACACCAGAGGGGGGGGGGAGACAGATAAGCGGAACTCCGCTTTAAGGAGAATAGGCCTGTCCTGCAGCTGTCCTAAGTAGTGTGACACTTACTGGATTAAAATAGCTGGTGGGGAGGCCTCCTCACCACCTGTCAAGTACTTCTGAAAAGTGATCCACTGAGTATCACTTTTCAGAGGAGTAGTAAAGGCTACGACATGTGTAACTTGAGCATTACTGTCCAAGCAAGATTTTTGTACAGAAGAAGTAAGGAACTGGCCAGGACGGTTTTCAATGGTGGGTGTGACAGATCCTTGTTGGTTAAGGCTGAGTGTACCCAAGTTGATTGATCAATCAACTTAAGCACAACCAGCATGTCGGATTTGTCATGCGATTATTGCCAATGACTATAGCCACTAGCAATAATCACTGTGTTCTCTCAGCAGGGACAGCTCCCCATGCCCCACCCCCCACCAGCAGAACAAAAAAGCTGTGTTGATGGGGGAATTGAGGGAATCAAACCCGTGGTTGCAGGAAAGAGAATCACACCATCTATGGCCAGCTTTAATGTGTCACTGGGGATTTATAAAACCCGTTGCAAAGTCTAAAAATTACAAACCTAAATTCAAACCTATTGAAGTCTATGGGGGAGGGGCAACTCTTGAACACAATTCTGCCCATTTCCATAGCTAATAGACAAGGTACAAGAAACTTAGATGGAAACATGTGGCAATTCAAAAACGTTTTTTTAAAGTGTTTGTAAAGGATTTTTTAAAAATAATAAATATGTCATACTTAACTGTTCTGTGTAATGGTTTTGCAAAGAGCAGCCCCGATCCTCCTCTTCTCGTGTCCCCTGCAGGTGCCATGTCCCCCTTACTGATTTCCCCATAGCAAGCCTTTAGAACCACTTTAAATATCAAAAATAAATATTGGAGTGTATTATTTCAGGGATAATAGCCAGAAATACTGTATATTAGATGCAATTTAAAAAATACATTTGTCAGCTTGTAATAGAAAACATCAGAAGTGTTTTTAATTAAACACAAACTGAAATGCAACAACAAATAAATATACCTGCACTAGTTTCCTTGCAAAGCTTGGAAATGAATGTCAATATATTAGGAATTTAGTATAAAAAATGTCTATTTTAGTGTTGGAGCATCATTCACAATAACATTTCAGTTGCATTACTTATTATATATTTTTATTATTAGCAATTTATTCTCTTACAGTTATATTTTTAGTTGAAGCAGGATAAATACATAGGTGATTACAATTTGGCAAGCAGTGGAGAGAGCAGTAGGAAACTCATAATTTTATTTTCTTGGCATTAAACTGCTGACTGGAATTTTGCTAAATATATTCTCTTTTTTCTCTGCAAAGTATTTTTTTTATGTGACTGGTATTAAACTGGTATTTCAAAACATTATCACCCCTACAAATCCTTTATGTGAAAAACAAAAACATCTGAAAGAATCTGAAAGGTTTATACTGTTTTCAACATTATTTTTTATTTTTTATCTCCTTTGCCTGAGTCTGACGTTTTACAAGTTGAGTGCTATGGGTCAGAGGCCATTTGAAGTTTAATAGTTGTTCCCGTGCCATCTCAGCATACAATGTGGGTGATTTATTACAGGTGTTGAGAATCTTCACACGACACAAAATTGCATGAATATTCATTTCATTCATCCGATCATGTGAAAAATAGATTTATGTTTATATTTCTCGCACATGATTGGATGTTCAAGGTGAGCAAGATTGTTACAAAATGTATTGTGTCAAAACACACCACTTTAGTAAATCAGTCAATATTAAAAAATGGACACCTACCTGTCCAGCGCGCCCGCGATGTCAGCAGACGAGGCTGAGCAATCGATTGGTCCTCAGCTGCTTTCGCCGCCATCCTCGGTGAGGGAAACAGGAAGTGAAGCCTTGAGGCTTGCGGCTTCACTGCCTTGCGGCTTCACTGCCCGATTCCCTACTGTGCACCGTCACGGGTCCCCGCTCTCTCCTGGGAACAGTGTTTCCCAGAAGACAGCGGGGGGGGTGACGTCACGAGGCTGGACTCCCGCGGGAGTCAGAACCTGGAAGTGGTGCAAATACCTGTCTCAGACAGGTATCTGCATCCCCCTCCCTGAAAGGTGCCAAATGTGACACCGTAGGGGGGGAGGGATCCAAAAAGTGGAGGTTCACTTTTTGTGTGAACCTCTGCTTTAACAAAAAATATATACTAAATTCTGTCACCAACATTACCACTGCAGATGTTGTTTTCCAACACCCCCCTGTAACTTTATTACCTGTTGATTCTCCCTGTAGATACAGTATTCTATTTCCTGTAATAGGGTGACAACGCTCTTTGTTCTACAGTGAATTGTAGAGCAGCATGGTAGCCCTATGGGATAGGATAGTCTTAGATGGAGTAGTTTTAAAAGAGTTTTAAGTAAAATACTCCTTATTCTAGCTAAGACTTTTAAGCAGTTATAGTATTTATTTATTTTTGGACAAAAGGTTTTAAGCCATATGATTTAAACTGACTGAAATAAGCAGCCATAGAAATGTAGCTCACCAAATATGTATATAGGGAACCGTGAAAAAAGCCGTAAGGAAGGTCCCCCCTGTTTTTTTTCTTTCTCTTTTTTTCTTTTACTTTATCTGTCTTTATATTTTTGTTTATTTTTCTCTTTGCTATATCCCCCCCCTTTTCCCCCTTGCTATTTATCCTAATGGTTTAAGGTATGGGAATGCAAAGTTCTATATACAAGTATAAAATTGAATGACAAACTGGCTCAAATTGTTTTGTGATTTGCTTATGAAGCCAAATGAGTATTTGTAATGTTAGATTTTCATATGTGACTAGGTGTATCATAAAAAATGGTTCAATAAAGCTTGAAAAAAAAAGTTTGTCCTGACCCTTGTAACTGAAACTTTGGCTGGAAAGCTTGGCTGTTAAAGGAAGTGGAAAAACAAACTGACTGGCAGAATCAACAGAAATTAAACAAAACAAAAACTGCTGTGTTCTTGCTATTAATAGACAATGGGGTTAATTTGCTAATTTACTGAAACACCCAGAATCTGGTGCAGCTGTACATGGTAGGCAATCAGCTTCTAACTTTAACTTGTTCAACTAAGCTTTGACAATAAAATCTGGAAGCTGATTGGTTTCTGGGCACAGCCGCATCAGATTTTGCCCTCTCCAGTTTTAGTAAATCAACCCTTGTGTCTTGTATGCATTTTTTTTTAGTTTTTGCCCATAGTTCCACCTTAAAGCGGAGGCGCACCGGTTTACCTGTTTACCTGTCCAGCGCACCCGCATTCCCTCCTGCGATATACCTGGCGCATCGTAACTGGTCCCTACTCTCTTCTGGGAACATTGTGTTTTCCAGAAGAAATTTTTTTAAGTTTCCATATATTAAAGTGATTCTGAAGGCTGAAAGTTTTGTTTACCTTCATGCATGCTATGCTCTCTGGCTCCTCATTGGCTGAGAAACAGCAGTGGGGGCCATTTACTCCCGCTGCTGTCAATCACAGCCAGTGAGGAGGGAGCGTAGCGAGGCCGCGCCCTGTTCCATGTGTCCTATGAGTGGCTTGCTATATGGAGGCACTCACCAGGAGGGAGGAGCTAGGCGCGCCAGCGGTGGACCCAAGAAGAAGAGGATCAGGGCTGCTTTGTGCAAAACCATTGCACATACAGTAAAACCTTGGTTTGAGACTAACTTGGTTTGAGAGCGTTTTGCAAGACAAGCTAAATGTTTAAATACATTTTGACTTGATATACAAGTGATGTCTTGATATAAGAGTAACATCATGTCACAACTGAGTATAAAAGAGAAGAGAGACGCCTCTAAGTGTAGCAATATGGTTACATTTAATAAAGGTACTACATTTAGAAAATCACATGGTTGATGATCAAAACAGGCACATCTAAGTATGCGGACACCTGGGATAAATCTGTCCACATAGACAGACCTCCTCACTGCCATCGCGTCATCCCTTCCACACTGCGCTCCACAAGATTTTCAAGCCTCACTTTTAGATTGCTCTACTGCAGGGTAGTCTTTTCGGTCATGATTGCAGACTGACAACGGTAAGAGCCAGTGATGCGAGGGATGGTCTATGTGGACAGATTTACCCCAGATGCCTGCATACTTAGATGTGCCTCATTTATTCATCAACCATGTGAATTGCTAAATGTTGTACCTTCATTAAATAACCACATTAGTAACCACATTGATACACTTAGAGGCGCCTCTCTTCTCTTTTATACTCTGTGGCTCCTTCTGGATTTTGCTTCTAATCCCCTTGTGGAGGCTTCCATTTGTGTATGGACATTTTATAGTTACACAACCTATCACATTGCTATAATATTTTTATATGGGCTATAAACTGAAGGACTTATGAACAAATGGTTGTGGAACAAATCATCTGAGTTTCCATTATTTCTTATGGGAAAATTTGCTTTGATATAAGAGTGCTTTGGATTACAAGCATGTTTCTGGAACAAATTATGCTTGCAAACAAAGGTTTTGCTGTAGTAGGTAAGTATAACATGTTTGCTATTGGTTTTTATTTTTATTTTTATTTTTTTACCTTTAATATCAGTTTACATTTAAATTAAAATGTAATAATGTAATGACAAAAATATCCCTTTAATGTTTACTTGAAATACGAGGATGTCTTGCAAAACAATTATAGTACACAATATATATATAGTACACAAATCAAAGTGTTAATTAAATACTCCAGATATGATCATTGGTTACTGTTTAAAGTGATACTAGACACCAACAAATTAGCACCTTTAATCAAGTAAGAAGGAGATTTATCATGCATGTATTGACTTTCTGGGACATCTAACACACTAAGCAAATCTTTTATACCAGAGAGACTTCAGTCAGTGAGAAGACATGCCTATTAGGCACCATTAAACAATATATATGAATGCCAGTAATTAAATGTCAAATTAGGTAATTAAACTCCTGTCCCAAATTATTATACTGTTTTAACTTGTAAAAGGTATAACGAGGTTGAATTTGCAATAATGAAGACATCTCTGTTGCTATAAACAGCAAACATACATTAAATCTACATGGCATAGTGGCAGTTCTTTGATCTACATTATTAACTATTCAAATTATTAGAAATTAGCACGATAATGTAAGAAAAAATAACCCAGTAATGTCTATTTGAAGCTGAACTGCAGGCAGATGTAAAAAGCACAAATGAATGCAGCTTCGTAATCACGAATTCATCGTAAATTTTCTTTTTCTTTAATGCAAGCAGTGTCAGTGCCTGAATATCACTTAGCATCAATCTCTTGCAGTGTATTGTACAGTACTCTGTACAGAAGAGCTGACAAAGTTGGAGGAAGCAGCACCACAAGTAGTCAGTATGGTGTGCTGTAAACAGAGTGACAGAGAGATGAGAGTGCTGCTCCTCGTTTTACTGTTCAGTCACAGTGAAGCAACTGACCACCAATATTGTGGTATTATTTTGGAGGGGAAGTTAAAGTGTGGGTTTATCCATGACATTTGAAACAGGGAAAAACGCATATGTGGAGTCCGTGTGCCGCGCACCCTGAAAATGCAGAAACAAAAATGGGAAGGTCCCCCAGTGGGTTTTTTTTTGCGGCATGATGTTCTTGGTAAATAAAAGTAGTTAAATAATATTGAAGTTAAAATCTTTACTTGGTTTCAACATTAGTTTACAATAAAATGTACAACATGGTTGGAACATTTGTAAAAAAGTGTAGATAATATACATATACAGTAGGTGCACGCGATATTGTGTCAATCTCGCTCCCTTTCTCGGCGAGATTGAGCACCTACGAGCCCCATCGCGGGAGCCAGCGCCGAGCTGGCTTGCCGCGATAGAGACAAAGTCGTCATAGAAGCAACGGGAGATCCGACTTGGATTCCCGCCAATTCTACACGTGTGCGGCGTTTGTTATGAATCCTGAGGGGGAAGTCCCCGCCGGATTTTAAATAAAAATCCGGCATGGGTTCCCCCCTCAGGAGCATACCGGGCCCTTAGGTCTGTTATGGGTTGTAAGGAGAGCCCCCCCTACGCCGAAAAAACGGCGTAGGGGGTCCCCCTACAATCCATACCAGACCCGCTAATAAAAGAGCTAATAAAGAAGACAGGGGGAGCCTCCGGAGCATAAAAATAAATTATTTTAAAAACCCTTGTGTGGTGTGTTTATTAACTTTGACATTTTTCCTACAGGTGAATGGTTAGGGGTACGATGTACCCCATATCCATTCACTTAGGGTGGGGGGCCGGTATCTGGGGGCCCCCTTATTAAAGAGGGCTCCCATATTCCGATAAGCCTCCCGCCCGCATACCCCGACAACCAACGGCCAGGGTTGTCGGGAAGGGGCCCTGTCCTCATCAACATGGGGACAGGGTGCTCTGAGGTGGGGGGGCCGCAGTGCGCCCCCCTGCCCCAGAGCACCCAACCCCCCCATGTTGAGGGCATGCAGCCTGGAACGGCTCAGGAGGGGGGGGGCGCTCGCTCGTCCCCACTCCTTTCTTGGCCGGCCGGGTAGCGTGCTTTGGATACGGGTCTGGTATGGATTGTAGGGGGACCCCCTACGCTGTTTTTTCGACGTAGGGGGGGCTCTCCTTACAACCCATAACAGACCTAAGGGCCCGGTATGCTCCTGAGGGGGAACCCATGCCGGATTTTTATTTAAAATCCGGCGGGGACTTCCCCCTCAGGATTCATAACAAACGTCGCACACGTGTAGAATTGGCGGGAATCCAAGTCGGATCTCCCGTCGCTTCTATGACGTGCTTGCTGGGATGTGCTGTCACTATTCCAGTGAGTGCGAGATGTCGGCGAGATCTCGGCACCATGTCGCCGAGAATCAGCGCGATGCTGTCGTGCTAAAAACACAATATCACAAACACCTACTGTAGTACACTCTGATTATACATGAATAAAGAAATAACAGTGGCAAAAATCAACAACAATACAATACATGTTACATCGTAGTTCAATTGGTTTCCGTATGAGTACCCCGACGCGTTTCGACCTAAACTGTCACGGTCTTCTTCAGGGGAATTGTACTCTGATAGATATAATTAGAAAAATTATTAAAGTTACATCCCTCTAACAAAAATGTGTAATATCTGCTGAGAGAATATTGTTGAAATTATATTTACCACTCAAGGATTAATGAAATAACATGTAATCAGAGATGGTTGCTGAGAAGTAAAAATGATCCGAAGACCCCCATAACAAGAGAACCCCCGTTCCGCCTGGCGGGAACCCACCAAACAAGGCTTACAAGGAGTCACAAGTGTGGACCATAGGGGGGAGGAGACGACCAGACGACACCTGTATTGATTGAATATTTAGTTTAATTTAATATGAGTAATAATGTGAGTACTAATATTGTTACATAAGCATAGATAACATCCATTGGGCTATGACCCCGACCACATGTAATGATCTAATAGGATCATAAACATGGGCATATGTAGGAGGTAAGTATTAGAATGGAATATGTTACTAAATCTTAATACATCAATGCTGGTATTGCAAAGGTGTGGATGGAAGTATACCAAAACCAAATGTTTTGTACTGGTAAAATGAACATCATACTGGTGTCAGTGTGATAGAACGGGATGTATAAAGTGTGGGTGAATAGGATGAATGAACACTTGAACAAAATAAAAATGTTATGTGATGAAAGTTAATGAAGGGGGAAAAAAGGATTGAGAGAATGTGTGAGAGTGTGGTGAGCAAATAAATGTGAGTGTATTTGTGAGTTAAATGTGTGAAAGGGGCAAAAAAGGATAAAAGTGAGAGTGTGTGCCAGAAGAAATGAGATTGCAAGTGAAAGGGGTGAATATAAATGGTAGATGAAAGTGTGTATGAGGAAATGAATAGCAATGCTGAGTGCATGTCCCAGTGTTGGTTGGTAGAATTAAATAATAATATAAAGGGATTATAAAGTATACCATGGGGGTATAGCAAAAAGGGGGGGATAAATGGAAGTATGCTAAGTAATAGTACTTACATAGGCTCCATCCTAATGTATGTGTGGAGGGAGCTATCACAGGATCACAATCAGATCCAAGGAAAGTAAGAAGCTTAAATAGAGTGTAGATCATGACATTTAGCCATTACATGCAATGCAGGTTGATACCCCAGGAAACCTTCTCGTCCTTTTAAAATAATACTTGCACCTCAATACAAGCATTCCCAAATGATTGTGGAAAAAAATAACATCATCTTGTGGTGTCTACTTTGCAAAAAGTGGTCAATTATGAGGGGGCTGTCCTGGCATTTCTTTTACATATGTTTTATATGTTTTTAGTATTTTCACTCTTACAGTAAAAAAAAAAACGTATTTTTTTTAAAATAACTCCAAAAGAGCTATATGTAATCTTGCGTTTCAGCACATAGGGGCGCGCCCCTGGTGCCGACGCGCATGCCCGGCGGGCGTGATCACCGCCGGGCACCCGCGATCACTCGTTACAGAGCGAGAACCGAGAGCTGTGTGTGTAAGCACACAGCTCCCGCTCCTGTCAGGGGGAGAAATGACGGATCTTCTGTTCATACAATGTATGACCAATGATCTGTCATTTCCCCCTTTAGTTAGAACACACACAGGGAACATACTTAACCTCTTCCTCGCCCCCTAGTATTAACCCCTTCCCTGCCAGTGTGATTTTTATAGTAATCAATGCATTTTTATAGCACGGATCGCTATAAAAATGCCAATGGTCCCAAAAATGTGTCAAAAGTGTCCGAAGTGTCCGCCATAAGGTCGCAGTACTGATAAAAATCGCTGATCGCCGCCATAACTAGTAAAAAAATATATATTCATAAAAATGCCATAAAACTATCCACTATTTTGTAAAAGCTATAACTTTTACGCAAACCAATCAATAAACGCTTATTGCGATTTTTTACGAAAAATATGTAGAATACGTATCGGCCTAAACTGAGGGGAAAAAACGTTTTTTTTATATATATTTTTGGGGATATTTATTATAGCAAAAAGTAAAAAATATTCATTTTTTTTTCAAAATTGTCGCTCTATTTTTGTTTATAGCGCAAAAAATAAAAACCGCAGAGGTGATCAAATACCACCAAATAAAATCTCTATTTGTGGGAAAAAAAGGACACCAATTTTGTTTGGGAGCCACATCGCACGACTGCGCAACGCAGTGCCGAATCGCAAAAAGGTGGTTAAGTGGTTAAAGCAGACCTTTCACAAAATGTATACAATTGTCTTTCTTATTGCCTGCCCCACTCTCCTACATACAGTATATGCTTCATTTTTTAATTCATGTTCTAAATAAATTTCACTAGACGAGAGTGACATAACACCTTCTTTGTCCGCAGTCTCATTCAAATCACACATCACAGAAGGTTGCAGGGCTGCAAGTGCCAAATGTGAGATTTTGCATCTGCATAGACCACCGTGGCAAACAGTAAGCAGTGATCTAGTGGCACATCACCAGGGTGCTGAATGTGAAAACCAGGAAATAACAACTTACTCCTAAATTCAAAAATTCTAAATACCTCTGACAGACCTAGAGCATACAAAACACTTTTGTAGAATGGCATTACAGTGATGGTAAAATCATTTGCAAACTAGCTTGGAATATGTGCAGTGCCAATAATATCAGTTCCTATTTTGACCAGTGCTGCCATTTTCAAATTTTAAGGGGATAGTGATTGCATTTGGCTAATCTTGAGTCAGTTTTATGAATATAGCCAGAGAATAAATTTCCCGGGTAAGCTGCAAAGAAAAAACATTGTGACTCTGCTCCATTTGTACTGAGATAAGAAGAGCAGAGAAATACAGTTAGGGGGGAATCTACAAAAACTGTCTGTGCCTCAGCATTCACCCAACTGTTGTGAATAACTCAGAAATGTGTCTAATATGTGTATTTTCTATGTTTTTTCAGCTACATCTAGTGACCATATTGTGGCATTTTCCTATTTTGAGGAATTTCATGAAAGTGCAAAATACATATTGAAATGCCCCCTGGATGAAGCTGAAGATCATAGGAAATACACATATTTGACACCTTACAGGGATTATTTGCGAGGGCTGCACAAATGCTGAGGCATTTACACAGTTATCTGCCGTGGATCTGCCCACGATTTGACAGCGCTGAAGTGTGAATGACAAAATGCAGAACTCACAATTGAGATGCCATTCATTTGCATGACACCGCAAATCGCAGTGCGGGTCTGCCGCTATTGTCGCGAGATAAAACGTGCTGCAATCGCAGCAACCAGCATCGCGGGACACATGTCACCCAAAAATAGTTCAGGAGCTACTTTGGGGCAACATGAGTCCTGCAGGGAGACCTGTCAATGGACAGACAAGCACACAGAGCATGCCTTGAATGAGGGGAGAAATGAGCATGCGCCAGTGACATCATTATAAAGAACAGAACTGATTACAACAATACTAAGCAACTACAGGGACATTTGCAAGCAGTGTTCAATAGGGATGTTTATGCTGATTTGAATGGAATACATTTGTGGGGGAGAGTTTATAATCACAGACAACAATACAAGAAACTAATATTTTTTTTAAATGTTGATATACATTGAATACATTTTCATATACATACCTAAACATACCTTAAAGTGTTACTAAATCCAAAACAGTAAAATCTGTTTGTATATGCAGCAAAGCATGCTTGTTATACTCACTGTGGAACTTAAAGCGGTTGTAAACCCGCGATTCATTTTTTTTTCACCTGAAAGGCAAAAGCTATAATGAGCTAGTATGCACCGCATATTAGCTCATTATGAAATACTTACCTCGGAACGAGGTGAGAGGAACTTACCTGGTCCACGCCGAGCGAGATGTCATCTTGACTCGGCGTGTCTTCCGGGTATTGCCGCTCCAGCGCTGTGATTGGCATGCGCGCGGGAGACTTCAATTCGGCAAGGTCCGGCGGCTGCCGGTCCTTTAGCCGAGGATCCCCGCTGCGCATTGCGGGGGGAATATCTCCTAAACCATACAGGTTTAGGAGATATTCTTTATACCTACAGGTAAGCCTTATTATAGGCTTACCTGTAGGTAAAAGTCATAAAGTGGGGTTTACAACCACTTTAAGGGGTTAATCCTCTGCATTGTGTAAACAGGCTGTTTTATCCTGTATGCAGAGATCCTCCCCCTCCTGCACTACCTAGGGAGGGTCAGCTAACACAGGGACCTGCACATGCTTAGTTGTGTCTTTTATGCTGGAGAGAACAGTTACTTGTTCTCAGATATAGCCAGGTCACATGATATTGACATCACACATGTGGGCGTGTATTCAGGCTGTAGTGGAAATCTCCCCCTTCCTGAACTCTCAGAACTGAAGAAACTGTGCAGTTTGTCATGTAACCGTGGTATACAGATATACAGATCATCCAAAAGGGTATATAGTGGCAGTTTTTTAATGTAAAAAGAAGATTTATAAGCTGTGGGCACTGTGGGGGGGGGGGAATGAACTATTTTCTTCAAATTTTCTTTTATTTAATTTCAATCATACAAAAAACAGAGAAAAAGAGGCACAGACATTACAGGTATCCACCAATAACCTTATCAGAAGTTCAGTTCATACCATCTCTTCATCATATAACCCCCCTCAGCCACAGTCTCAAATTACATCATGTTATTGACCGTCATTGGCCCTCCCCTGGGCATCTTACTCCCCTTCCTCATCCTTGAATTTACCATCTACACCCCTTTAAACCTTTAGCTGTCTAGTCCCCCTCCCCTCAAGGCCTCCTTTTGTCCTTGAGCCGGTAGGAGGAACTTTCTATCCCTCTCTTGATATATCTCATTCTGTTTCAGTTGATATTTTGTACCCCCCACCTCCCCTCCCCAAAACCCCAATAAACCCTGAAAGAAAAAAAAAATGAACTATTTTCATATTACTGGGTTCAGCAACACTTTAAACGATGCTTTCCTTTTAAAGGGTTAATATCCTCTTGCCTCTTTTTTTGTATTGCACCTTAACCTAGCTAGTCCCGTAAGTTATAATTTTATTTATGGAAAGTGGTATAAATGTCATTGAATCCTGCTGACCTTTCATTCTTTTAAGCATGGAATAACACAGCATAACATGTCTCCTTGGAGCCCATCAGCATCTGTTCCTAAATTGTAATTACATTTCTTCTGCTAGATTATCAAGTAACATGATTGGTTAGGGTGGTCATATTTGTCACTGTCACAATCTATAAGGTTTTTAAATCAAATATTTTAGCACAAATTATTATTGAAGATCAACCAATTTATATGTAAAGTTTGCTAAGACTTGTGTAAATTTTAATTGTATGTTGTGCACTGAAGCCTTTTTTGGCTTGTGATAATACACATTTGTATGTTGTGTTCATTTGAATACAAGATAACACAGAAATTATTAGTGTCCTAATCTCGCTGCATGACAGAGAGTGTGCTCTCTTATATCATCACTGCTTGGTACAGCAGCAGTACAGCTAAAGATAAAAGGTCACTTCAAAAAGTTTACTACAGAGACTCATATTAGTGTGCAGCTTCCCACTTTGGAAAACATTTCCCAAACAACTGTATTAACAGAGCATTAAATAATTGTTTTTTTTCTCCTGGGTTACAGGATAATAAAGGCCCACATAGCTAGGGTAAAGAACAGCATTTATCCCAGTCTAGTGGTTCGATTGAATCAGTCACTACCAGTGCTTTAAGTGGGCCAAAAGAGGTGCCGGTACTCTATTAGGCGCCGGTGCTCCCCCCCCCCCCCAATACTGATTATATATATATATATAAATGAGCTCTCATGGAGGTAACATGGAGGGAGGGAGCTAACAGAAATGAAAATTGTCCATCACCACCAATAAAATGGTATTTCCAATTGCCATCAAATTAAGTTTTTTCCTGACCTACCTTGTGGCAGCAGAGCGAGGCAGGCACGCGGCTCCGCTGCTCTCACAGTAACTGACTGACTCGTCTCCACCCCCCGGGAGCAGGCTGAGCTTGACTCAAGCACGTAGCCGACGCCGCCCGCACGGCCGCGGAGACTACAACTCCCATGATAATTAGCGGCACTGTGGCGACGTCACATGACAATAACAGTCATGATTCCGTCATTCAGCGCCGCAGACGGATCGCGGACAGCCGCGGCGGCTATTGTTTTGCGGTCTGTCTGCAATACAAACAGACAACATTACTTGGGGGGGCACACAGTAAAATTGGGGGGGACGTGGCCCGCTCAGGCCCCACCCTGGAGACGCCCCTGACTACAATGCTGTAGCTAGCTCTCCGCTGCGTTCCGGTACCGGAAACCCACGTACTGGGCGCACGGAGAGGTGCTGGTACTCTCGAGGGCCATTTTTGGAAGTGGCGGTACTGAGTACCGCCGCGTTCCGGCCCACTTAAAGCACTGGTCACTACAAAAGCATGTCTGATTATTCTGAATAATACATAGATTTGAATCAGTCACTACAAAAGCATGTCTGATTATTCTGAATAATACATAGATTTGTAATTATTAGTATTGTTGCTTATATAAGTTGTATTAATACTGTGTAATTGCATAATTATTTAATGTACCATTCAGAAGATGCATATTGAAATCGCATTGTATATTTTTCATCAACAACAATAAAACCTCATTATTATTAGTAATTTTATTGAAAACCATGCATGTTTCACTTGGTCTTTAATAAAAAAGAAAATAAATAAAAAACAACTCATGGCCAGCTCTTAAATATACAGACAGGGATAATCTTCCTGATTCTCTTGAATTTTAATTACTTGATGCATCATTTATAATGCTTAATTCAACTCTGCTATATTTGTGTAGTAAAATAAAATTACAGTCAAAGTGTTTCACAGAATATTTTTTTTTATAATTGACCTTGAAGCTTGATGCAGTTTTAAAAATATAAATGTTAACCCTTTGTAGAAGAAAATATAAATAAAAAATGTTTGTGTGTATTTTAGCTTATATACATCAATTAAGGCAAAACTACATAGTTACAAATTTGGTAAGGTTATGGGTGTTTGTGTTTACGTCAATACCAATTTCCATATCCCTATATATTGCATTCCCTAAGATGCCCATCTAAGAGTTTTTTGAAACTATCAACACTTCCTGCTCTGACAGTAAAGAACCCCCTATGCAGTTTAAAGTTAAACCACTTCTCCAATTTCATTGAGTGGCCACATGTTTTATTAAGTAAGCTCCCTGAAACGGAAGTAGAAACCAGAATTTTTTTTACCAATAAACTAATAATTATGTGGCTGTAGGGGAATCTAACTGTCCATGATTTAAATATATTAAAAATAACAGATCCATTACATTACAAATTACATCCATCAACATATATATCATAATACTGAAGTGTCTCCCCCATTTATAAGAAGGGCTGCTACTTCAACCTTGCTTATTGCAAAGCCTATAGATATTCTTTGATTGGAAAACTCCATCTTACAGGTGAAGCCAAGATAAAGCATACATCCTCACATTGTAAAAGAATAAGTATTCGATTTTGAATGATGACCTGTTTACAAAGAACTTAAAAAGAAAACTTCACCACCCTTAAGTACTTCACAGTGCGAATATCATCACTAACTTAATTTGTAATTAATAAACAATTTAATGATCAATATGAACTAGATATTTATTCAGTGACATGCCTCATATAAAGTCCCATTCTTTTCTCTTCCTTTTTGTTTAAATATATATTAGGGATAGAGGTTTGCCACTGCATGTCAGGTCACAATATTATATTGAATATCATCTTTAATGTCCTCTAGATCAGTGGTCATCAACCCTGCCCTACAGGGCCCACTAACAGGCCAGGTTTTATGTATTACCATGGGGAAATGCAGTCTAGAATACTGCAATCACTGAGGAGCAAATGATATCACCTGTGATGTATTTCAGTTATCTTGCAAACCTGGCCTGTTACTGGGCCCTGTAAGACAGGGTTGATGACCACTGCTCTAGATAGTTCCTCCTTGGTGGCCATATTATAACTGCCAAATATACATATCTTGTGCAACAACAATTTTGCGCTAAATCAAATGAATATATATCTAATATATAAATAAAACATTACCACTTATTTTGAGGGATGATCCCATGTTGAAGAACCTCATTCCATATGCTCCCTCTATTACGTTTAAAAGAGCCAATACCATTAGGGTCCAACTCATTCAAAGTGAGTACAAGGGAGAAAATCGCAAAGATCTGTGTAAAAGTAAAGTAACCTTCCCTTTCGGAAATTGTTCCCACTGACACTTTTTGCCTAAACAAAGGGACATTAGACTACAGAATGGGGAATGGTTTAGATCAAAACATTTTGTTAACAACACAACAAAGCTTGTTTATCTCCTTCACTGTGCATTATGTAGGGAAGACTCAAAAAAAGGAGGAGGATATATAAACACATACACAGCATGCAAATTAGCTACTAAGCTATTCAGCTTTCGGTTGGAAGGCACTTTGCCAAGGCCCACAAATACAAAATGTCAAAGGTTACGTTTGTAGTGTTTCTATTGGATACATATACCCAGGGCTTTTTTTCAGGGGGAACTTGGGGGAACTCAGTTCCACCACCTCTGGCTCAGACCCTTTGGTGCCTGCTCACGACAACCACTTGTAAACACAGAAGTCTGTTTTCTGTGTTTACAAGTGACAGCTCTGCACTCTGTATGTAACCCCCTAAATTCTGCACTGTATGGAATGCAATCCTGGTATTTAATGCCCCTTTAAGACCCTTCTACTGTTTGTGAAATATGAATGGGGTCGTGGTTGAGTTTCTGCACCTATTTTCTGAGAAAAAAAGCTCTGCATATACCTCCGAGAGGTGGGGACTGGAACAAGGCTCTCTTGCAATGAGTATTGCATTGGATTCATGTCCTTGGGGCTGCCCCAGGATTAAATGAAATGGAGAGTTGTAGATCATTTTTTGAGAGCTTCAATTCTAGTAAAAATCATTTTTTGTTGAGTACATTACCTGCCAGTTGGATAGATTGGTCCCACCTGTTTCCAATGATTTGTCGGTGCTGCACCCTCAAGGATTTATATTTCAATCAACAACACTTTCAAGCAACACTTTAAAAAAAGTACGGCTGGGACCTGCTGATACGCTGAGCAAATGACAGAAAAGAGCCCTGTGTTGGTAAGCAACACAAGGCTCTCTACAGACAGAGGTTATGTGCTGTTTTTTTCTCCCTGCAAACACTATACAGTAAACACAGATAACATTGTTAGGCACACAGTTAACCCTTTGATTGCCCCAAAATGTTAACCCCTTCCCAGCCAGTACCATTAGTACAGTGACAGTGTATAGTATTTGCACAAATCACTATATTAGTGTCAGTTGAGATGTCAGTCAGTTCTCACCAGCGCCACACTATCACAGTCCCATTATAACTCGCTGATCACCACCATTATTAATATATATATATATATATATATATATATATATATATATATATTGCTTGTAGATGCTATAACTTTCACACAAACCAACTAATATACACATATTGGGATTTTTGTTTTTTACCAAAGACATAAAAGAATACATTTTTGCCTAAATTTATGATAAAATTTGATTTTTTTTATTGGATTTGTTTTATAGCAGAAAGTAAAAAAATCTATATTTTTTTTCCCCAAAATTTCCAAAAATGTGGTATTTTATATAATACAACCGAAAAACCCAGTGGTGATCAAATTCTAGCACAAGAAAATTATATTTGTGTGAAAAAATGATATAAGTGTCATTTGGTTACAGCATTGCATGACCGCGCAATTGTCAGTTAAAGTAGCTCAGTGGCGAATAGCCAAAAATGTCCTGGTCATGAAGCAGGTAAAATCTTTCACAGCTCAAGTACCATTAAAGCACATATAGCTGGATTCAGGTAGAGCGGCGCATCTTTGAGCCGGCGTAGCGCATCCCATTTGCACTACGCCGACGTAACATAGTGAGGCATGGCCAGTATTCACAAAGCACTTGCTCCCTAAGTTACGTCGGTGTAGCGGAAATGGGCCGGCGTAACCCTGCCTAATTAAAATTAGGCAGGTAGTGGGCGTGTTACATGTAAAGTAACCGTGACCCCATGTAAATGAGGGCCGTTGGTACGGCGCATGCACGCGCATGCTCAGAATCACGTCGCAAATAGTCAATGCTTTCGACGTGAACGTAACCTACGCCCAGCCCCATTCACGTACGCTTACACAAACGACGTAAAATACGACGGCTGTTCCGTCGTCCATACCTTGCATGGGCTGCGCCATCTTTTTGGTGGTTTATCTTTACGCCGGAAAAAACCCTTACGTAAACGGCGTAGCTTACTGCGACGGGTGTACGTACGTTCCTGAATCGGCGTATCTTGCTCATTTACATATTCGACGCGTAAATCAACATAAGCGCCCCTAGCGGCCAGCGTAAATATGCACATAAGATACGACGACGTAGGAGACTTACGTCGGTCGTATGTTAGCAACTATGAGGCGTATCTCATTTTAAGAATGCGCGCAAAGTTACGACGGCGCTCATTCGGACTTACGACGGCGTATCTACTGATACGCCATCGTAAGTCTCTCTGAATCTGGCTACATGTGTAGATTTTTATTCCAGGCATTAACATTTTTTATTCTCTGTGGTTTTAATGCCCTATTATTATGACTCTTAGGACACTTACATTTTTAGTAGCTGTCCGTGTCCTTGGGCTAACTGGACTGGCTCTTCCTGAGTGGCTTCTGCTCCTTTGCTATCTATTCCCTCTTCCCATTCTTTGCAATTTGTAAGCTTGTAAGCTACAATGCTTCATCGGAAGTGTGTTAACTACTAGCCGACCGCGCACCGTCATTATACGGCGGCAGGTCGGCTCTCCTGGGCGAGAGCCCGTAGCTGTATGGCGGCTCTTCTAGCCGCCACTAGGGGCGCGTGCGCGCCGCCGGAGGCGTGCGCGTGCCCCCCGCTCGCCCCCGACTCCCGTGCGTGTGCCCGGCGGGCTCCATCGCCGCCGGGCACACGCGATCACTCGTTACAGAGCGGGGAACGGGAGCTGTGTGTGTAAACACACAGCTCTCGGTCCTGTCAGCGGGGGAAATGTTGATCTTCTGTTCATACAATGTATGAACAGAAGATCAGTGTTTCCCCTAGTGAGGCCAACCCCCACCCCCCCCACAGTAAGAACACACCCAGGGACATACTTAACCCCTTCCCCGCCCCCTAGTGTTAACCCCTTCACTGCCAGTGGCATTTTTATAGTAATCCAATGCATTTTTATAGCACTGATCGCTATAAAAATGCCAATGGTCCCAAAAATGTGTCAAAAGTGTCCGAAGTGTCCGCCACAATGTCGCAGTACCGAAAAAAAATTGCTGATCGCCACCATTACTAGTAAAACAAATATATTAATAAAAATGCCATAAAAATAACCCCCTATTTTGTAAACGCTATAACTTTTGCGCAAACCAATCAATAAACGCTTATTGCGTTTTTTTTTACGAAAAATATGTAGAAGAATACGTATCGGCCTAAACTGAGGAAATTTTTTTTTTTATATATTTTTGGGGGATATTTATTACAGCAAAAAGTAAAAAATATTCATTTTTTTCAAAATTGTCGCTCTTATTTTGTTTATAGCGCAAAAAATAAAAACCGCAGAGGTGATCAAATACCACCAAAAGAAAGCTCTATTTGTGGGAAAAAAAGGACGCCAATTTTGTTTGGGAGCCACGTCGCATGACCGCGCAATTGTCAGTTAAAGCGGCGCAGTCCCGAATCGCAAAAAGTGCTCTGGTCTTTGGGCAGCAATATGGTCCGGGGGTTAAGTGGTTAAATGGTAAAGAGGTGCAACATATAAAAAAGGGTAGATTAATAAAACTATAAAATATTTCTTTGTAGTGTTGGTAGATTCTGGAGCTGGTAGTTCTCAGGACATGGTTTTTGCTACAAAAATACGTTGAAATTAAATATTTTCCCAAAATGTCCATGACATTTGCTATTCCAATGATATGAAGTCCCCAGATGAAGTCTGTTCAGATACTGACACTTTCAGAATACTTATTTTATTCCTATTTATGGGCAGTGGTTCCTCCCAACAATTCCCACATCCAGTGTCGATCCTGACCTCCCTGGGGCCCTAAGCAAAATGAGAAGCAGGGGGAGGGGGTGTTCTGCTGTCGGGAATGACATCTTACATTAAAGTGAGAAGCGGGGGGGTGCTGACTTCTTACCTCTTCTCCCATGCAGACAGCGAGTTGAGAAGCGGGGTGAGGGGCCGAAAATGACTTCTGAACAGGCGGGGCCTCTAGTAATATGGGGGCCCTCCGTAGCTTTGCGGGGCCCTAAGCGGCATGCATAGTGAGCCTATAGGGCGGATCGGCCCTGCCCACATCAGACCTTTGTCGGCTCCATCTTACCACCTGCCCTCTTCAGGAGTCCACTCTGACTAATCTCTGGTGTCAGATGGTGTGAGTGCTTACTTGGCTGGATCTTGGCACTGCTAATAGAAGGCAGTATGCCCTGAATGGCAGCCTTAATGTTTCTAATATGAATAGATTTAACAAGCAGACGGTAACGTTACATAAGAGGAAAACCTCTGACTCTGTGTCTCTCTCTCTCTCTTTCTCTCTCTCTCTATTTTAGTAATGCACTATAAAAGATACATTTAAAATACTGAGATGTAAACATTTCCATAACATGTACAACTGTTCGGTTAAAACCTAGGTATTGATCTGCTAATAGATACATGACTATCATGATTTTCTTTTGTGTCTCTATTGTGAGAAAATATTTACCTAAATGGAGTGAACTAAAAGTCAATCTATACATGACTACTAAACGAATGGCCTTTGAAGATGTGGGTCTGTGTACAACTATTGATTTAAGTCAGTGAGAAGCACCATATTTAAAGCTTTGAAGGTGAATGTCAGTCATAAATATTGTTTTTATCTCAGGTGTTTACTACTCTTTGAAGTTTCTCTCATTAAAATTAAAACTTTTGTGTCTATGACAAGTGTGTTGTATTGGTCTTTTCAGTACCAAAAGCGATAACCCCAAGCCACATCCTTGTGCAGCTTACTTACCTTGTCCCCAGGATCCTGCGATATCCCCCCACTGTGTTCTCCCCTGGATCATCCGCTGGGCTCCGTTATTTTGTGTGCACATTAAAAAATGTGCACAAAAAAATAACACACATAATACACTGTAATCTTACAGATTACATTACTGTATCAAATCATTTCACCACCCTTTTGTCCCTAGTGCGTTGTCCAGTGCCCTGCCTGCACTGTATTATTTTATATACAGTACTGTTCTTTCTGCCTGGAAACTTGAGAACGTCCAAGGCATACAAAAAGTGTCCCTTTAAGTCAAAAGCGGTTTTAGACCAGGTAGAAAACAGCTAGGGGATTAGAATCACTTGAGCGATAGTGATTCATGGAGAAATGTGTCATCAGACACTGAAAGTGAGGACAGCGACGATTCTGCGACTGAGCAAATTTCAGTGTTTTTGATTTGATTACATTATTAAATACATTTTAGTATTATAATTTTTTCAAACTTTATCATACCCGGGATGTTTACTAGACTCATGTTTGGACAGATTTAAAGGAGTTGTAAAGGAAAATATTTGTTCACCTTAATGCAATGTATGCATTAAGGTAAAAAAAAAGCCCCCCCCCCCGAACCCCCGTTATACTTATCTGACCCCTCGAAAGTCCCGCGTGGTCCCGATATCCTCTTCGCCGCTCAGCCATTGGCTGGCGCTGCTGTCAATAACATCCAGTGACGCGACGTGCCGAGGTGCGGGGCCAAGTGATACAGTGAGCGGCTATGGCCGCTCGCTGTATCACGGGAGCGCGCCCGCAATTAGTGACCACCATGCGAGCTCTCGCATGACTGTGGTGACTAATTGCGGGGAGGACCAGAGACAGCCGCCGAGGGACCCCAGAAGACATGGATCTGTGAAAAAATAACTGCACAGTGGAGATAAGTATAATATGTTTGTTATTTGAAAAAAAAAAATTCCTTTAGTAACCCTTTAACCACTAGAGTACCGGGCCATCGTCAAATGACGGCTCCACGGTGACTCTGAAAACTCAACAGGACGTCTATTGACGTCCTGTATTCCTCCGGCCACTGGGGAGCGCGCGAGCGCGCCGGCGGCGGCGCGCGTGCGCCCGGCGCGTCCCTGAGATGCCGATGCACGTGCATGGCGGTCGCGATGTCTGCCAGGTACCAGCGATCGGTAACGAAAGAGCAGTGACGTGGAGCTCTGTGTGTAAACACAGAGCTCCACGTCCTGTCAGGGGACAGAGGAGACCGATCTGTGTCTCTTGTACATAGGGACACAGATCGGTCACCTCCCCCAGTCACCCCCCTTCCACCACAGTTAGAACACAATACAGGTGTACATATTAACCCCTCCCTCACCCCCTAGTGTTAACCCCTTGAATGCCAGTCACATTTATACAGTAATTAGTGCATATTTATTGCATTAATCGCTGTATAAATGTGAATGGCGCCAAAAACGTGTCAAAAGTGTCCGATGTGTTCGCCGCAATGTCACGATGACAGTAAAAAAATCGCAAATCGCCGCCAATACTAGTAAAAAAATGAATAAAATAAAAATGCCATAAATCTATCACCTATTTTGTAAACGCTCTAACTTTTGCGCAAACCAATCAATATATGATCATTGCGATTTTTTTTACCAAAAATATGTAGAAAAATACGTATCGGCCTAAACTGAGGAAAAAAAAAGTTTTTTTAAAAAAAATTGTCATATTTATTAAATAAAAAAGTAAAAAATAGTGTTTTTTTTTAAATTGTCACTCTTCTTTTGTTTATAGCGCAAAAAATAAAAACCGCAGAGGTGATCAAATACCACCAAAAGAAAGCTCTATTTGTGGGAACAAAATGATAAAAAAATTGTTTGGGTACAGTGTAGCACGACCGCGCAATTATCATTCAAAGTGCGACAGTGCTGAAAGCTGGCTTGGGCAGGAAGGTGCGTAAGTGCCCGGTATGGAAGTGGTTAAGTGTGTTATTGCTAAGAATTACAGGCCTACAATATAAAACGTCAAATTTCTATGCAAAACAATGTACCGCTTTGGCATCCAAAAATCTGACCCATCTCTAAGGCCTCGTACTCACGACCAAACATGTCTGCTGAAACTGGTCCGCGGACCAGTTTCAGCGGACATGTTCGTTCGTGTGTAGGCAGTAACGTACAGAATTCCAGCAAACAATCGTCGGCCAGACCGTTTTCCAACGAACAACTGTTTCCTGGTCTTGCTTTAAAACAGTCTGCTGGAATCGTGTCCGTCAGACATGTTCGGTCGTCTGTACACAAAAGCAGCGTACAAAAACCCCGCGCATGCTCAGTCCAAATGAGGAGACGGGAGCGCTCGTTCAGGTAAAACTCGCGTTTCTTTGGGATATGGCACATTCGTCATTAGAAACCTTTTATTCTAGCAAGAGAACAATGTCTTAAAAAGGCGCACTAAACCACATTTTAAAGCCTCGTTTTATTAATTCTTCTCTTGCTAGAATAACCCCGTTCTCTTGCTGATGCAATTTCAATAGAGTTGTCCCATACTGAAATGTCACATTTCTTGCTTGTGATGTAATCCTTTAATAATGTTTTCTATGCCAGACGTGTGTTTTGGTTGGTGGTCCTCCATAATTTAGAGTAGTCATTTTTGTAAAGGAATGTGCATTTTTTTAATTTCTTTTTTTGTTTCTAGTTATGTCACCATTTAAACTTTTTTTTTTTTACATGTTTTTTTAAATTTTTTTTTTTTTTGTTGGTGTTTCATTAGAGAATATTAAACCATGTTGGCACACCAAATGTCCCCCCCCCCCCCCAAGGAGTGTGTCCTTTGTAAATTACCCATTGTATATTTATTAAAGGTTTGCTGCCTAATAATCCCCACAGTATATCAAACAATAGACATGTTTTCAAATGAAAGCAAAAGGCCTTTTATTCAGGCAAATGTCATCACAAAAAATAAAAAGAACAGCAGCACTAGAATAGATAGCAAACTATATGCAAACTTGCATTTCCAACATGGTGAAGGATAAACTTCCAAGCCTCAGGAGCCAAACACAAAAATATGAAGCAGCAGCACACAAACAAAGGAACCCAAACTGTGGTAGTACAAACAAGATGTCCTTTATGTGGAAGGAAATGGAAGGCAGAAAATCAACGTTTCCTCCTCTTTCCAGCCTTCCCTCCAGGCAGCCTTCCAGCGGATCGAACACGGGGTCTTGCAGGTGGGGTTGATGTGGCAGCAGGAGGATGGTGTTCCGCAAGCCGGGCCGGGTCACATAGCCCAGTGTCTGGGGTCAGCAGGCCCCTCTGCATCCACCAAAGGACCTGGTTCATCAGGGCCTTTGCCAGTCTTCTCTGGTCCTCCTCCCCTTCATTTAAATCATGGGCCAATGAGGCACTGAAGGCCTCTGTGGGGTTGAGGGGGGCCCTCATGATGGCGCTTGCCTCCTGGATCATGCGGAGGCTTGCCTCCTCCACAGGCCTCAACTGCCTCCTTCGGCCTGATGGCCTCACCTGGGGGGGAGAAGACTGGCTGGTGGTGGTTCTCCTGGCCGGGTGGACCTGCTGCAGGCCACTGGGCCCAGCCTCCTCCTGGCTGCCACTGACCCCGGCCTCCTCCTGGCTGCCACTGACCCCGGCCTCCTCCTGGCTGCCACTGACCCCGGCCTCCTCCTGGCTGCCACTGACCCCGGCCTCCTCCTGGCTGACAGACACCTGAGGATCTGCCACCTCCTGGCTGATCTCTTCTTCCTGTGTGGAAAAAAAAAGAATTTTTTTACAATTTCGCTAAATAAAACCACACTCATTTTCATGTTTTTCGTTCAGTATTTTCTGTTCATTATTACTTGAATACACTCTACTTCTGACCCCTGCAGTTGTCATCCCTGACACCTATTTGTCTGTACACCTTTTTGTTTGCTTTTTTCCAGCTTGGTTTTTTTTTTACAATATCTAATCATTAATCCACCAAGAATTATTTACGCCATAAATATAGAGGAAACTACTATACCTCCTCATCGAAGGGTGGCAGATCTGCATCTCTGTCAGCCAGGCCCTCTTCCTCCGACTCTGCAGGGCTGTGGTCATCTGGGGAATGTCCGCTGGAAGGTAGCATGGAGGAAAGGTTGGAAGAAAGACTGGACATCGTTTTCCTGCCTTCCATTTCGTCCCGCAAAAAAGCCATCTGTTTATAATACCACAGTTTGGGTTCCTTTGCTTGTCTTGCTGCTGCTCCCGATTTTTTGATTTTATTAGCTTTGTATGCTCTCCTGTATGTGCTTCTGAGGTTGGCAAGTTTATCCTTCACCATGTTGGCAGTGCATCCTGGCACCCAAGTTTGCATATAATTTGCTAGCTCTTCTAGTGCTGCCGCTCGTACCTCTTTATTGCAATATAACGAGTGTTTTGAATTCCACAGGATGGGCGTGTCCTGGTATTTTTGAAGTAAGGCCTCTATAGATTCCTTGCTTTGTAGGAGGTCCATTGCAATTTTTGCAAAATTATATTTCTTTTTGAGTCTAGATTACAAAAACATAAACCACAGAAAAATAAATATTCCAAAGGATCAGCGTTGACCTTGATCTAATATGTGTCTTCAAATTTATTACCTATATCTAATTCCAAACACAGTCTCTCTTGTTTAAACAATGATTGGCAGCTCGGCCGCATTGCTTGTACCAAACATTGATTTGCTAGATGCAGAGCCATTGTTCACATTGCAGTAAATATTTTAAATATATTAAATTAAACAATGCTTACAAATGACAGTTTTCATCTAGGCACTCTTTCATGTGTAAATCTCATACCCCTGACAATGGATGACATAAAAGACACTTCCTAATGACCTCTGTACAACCAACACTTGAACAATACTTTGCCTGATCTGAATACACCATTCAAAAACTTGTCAATGAGGTACAGCATTGTTCACATCTCTATTTTGTGAGGTGTCCAAAAGCATTTGGATACCAAAATAACATTGTGGTACCCCATAGACAGAATAGCTTAAAAAGGGTGCAACCAACAGCCCAAACCCCCATCCCATGTGTCTACATTTTCAAGGCCTCTGCTGATCACATTTTTAATTTCCTTACCTTCCTGTCTCTCGCTCCTCGTTTCTCACGCTCGCCTAATTACCGCGTAAGATGCGTAATCACGGCGTAAACCTTTTAAACACTCCGCGTATTTATGAAACCCCGCCCTCGTCACCTTTGCGAGGCCCCTAATCAATGAGTTTAGGAAATATGGCGTTAACTGTGTATGTTCTGGATGCGCTCGAAGATTCTCCGCGTAACGGACGTAAACACGTTGTTTGCATTCTCTACACTCCGCGTATGTATTAAACGCCGCCCTCTTCTCCGCCCATGGCGTAAGAATTCATCTTTTCCACGCCCATAATCTCTGTGGGAAAGGAAAGATGGCGATGTCACACGAGCGGGCACGATGCTCTCATGCCACAAGTGAAGGGACAGAGGCAGGGACGTCCCGATCAAGGAAAAGAAGATATAAAGCCACTAATATGCGGTTCCAGGAAATGGTGGAGTTAGTTTACATCATGCGAAAAAAGGACTATGATGGTGAATTAGGGCCATACAAGACCCCTAACCGCCGAAAGGCACATATTATGGACAAGGTGGCGAGGAGAATGCAGAGGATGTTTGGGATCACCAGGTCCAAGGAACAGCTGAGGAAACGCTGGTCAGACTTAAAATTGAGGGAGCCACATCAGATGAAGAAAATACTTAAAATTCTGCGTAAAAGTAAGTAAATATATATTTGGGTTGGGGGGGGGGGGTGTGGTGATTGTCTGCAATAATGTGTTGCCATGTATATTTCACCATCTGCCTCCTTGGCCTGCTTGTAATTTTAAAGACATGTTGTTATTTATTTTTTAGAACATAAATAACTACATATTTACAAACAGTGTTCTTAGTAAACAACGTAACATCACATAGTTTATCAGAAAGGCTCGGTTATTCCAGGAACAACACACCTGGACATGGCTCACTGGCCAAAAACTTTGTTTGTAAACATTGTGTAAAAGCTAGTTCTAGAAATAATATGGTAATAAAGCAGATGTTTTCACATCTGCAATGCAGAGCACCTGTGTCTCCCCAAATCAAAAATGGGTTTTGGTAGGGTCTCCCAGAAATACAGTTTAGGGGGGACATCCATGTGTGTCACTTTGCTAAAAAGGGGCAGGATCAGAGCTTGCCATATAGAAGTAATTGCAAAATGTAGGTTTGGTGAAAGATAAAAGTAACTAAATGAAAGCATCTTCTAAGCAATGTGTGCGATTTATGCTCTCCAATATCTGTGTGCTGATGAGTCTACATTTTTTTTGGTTTATTTCAGGGGAAAGAAGTCGCCAGCATTTGGAGGAGGCAGAGAGGGCCAGACAAGGCCAAAATCTGCCATCTCAACATGTGGAGGAGGAGGAGGATGTGGAAGGAGAAGAGGATGTGGAAGGAGAGGAGGATGTGGAAGGAGAGGAGGATGTGGAAGGAGAGGAGGATGTGGAAGGAGAGGAGAATGTGGAAGGAGAAGAGGATGTGGAAGGAGAGGAGGATGTGGAAGGAGAGGAGGATGTGGAAGGAGAGGAGGAAGGAAGAAAGGAGGAAGGAAGAGAGGAGGAAGAAGTAATTTTGGACTTAGAAGTCATAGCAGATGAAGGGCAAGTGGCGGAAGAACAATTTGGCGAATTGAAAGAAGGTGGATTGATGGATGAAGGAGGAGTCCAAGATGATGGGGAAGTGGTGGAAGAAGGAGGAGTGATTGAAGATGATGGGGAGGTGGTGGAAGAAGGAGGAGTGATAGAAGATGTCGAAGAGGTGGAAAGGAGAAGCCCATCAGGTCAGTGTCACCCTAGCTTGATTCAAAAAAACATATGTAGATAGGCCTCATTGAAAAATAATATTGTAAATGCCATTTTTTTTTTTTGTTTTAGGGGAGGAGGATGGTGTGCCAATATTTTCACGTGCAAGTGCTGCTATAATTATTCAGCAGGTAATGGAGTGCAGCACTGAAATGCACAATATGCGTGAAAGGATGTTTCTCATGGAACAGAATGTAACAAATGTCCTTTTGGAATGCAGCACGGAAATGGACAATATGCGGCAAAGAATGATGGTCATCGAATCTAATTTTAAGAACATTATTGACATGATGGGCCGTGTCAAAGACTGAAACACCCCCCGCCCATCCCCCGCCCCCACAAACATTTTTACAGTTTGAATAATGAATACGCCAAAATTTGAAGATACACACACAGTGTGCCAACATGTGCTATCTGCCATCACAGAATATCTAATGTCTGTGCTTTGTGGGTCCAACCCCCTCCTCCATCCTCAAGTAGTTGAGAGGAAGGGTTTGCTCCCACAAAACACAGACATTGATCACCCATGATGTCAGATAGCACATGTGGCCATTTGTCTGTTGAACCAATGACATTTGGCGAGTTTGCACTGAATGTGTGTATCTTCCAATTTTGGCGTGTTCCAGTGTGAAAGCACACCATGACTGACTGCTGTTGTGAGTTTTTATATTTTTGGAATTGGATTTTGTTACTTTTTGACCATGTTGAACATTTTGGGATACTATAAAGTTTAGACCATAAAGAATAAACAACGCCAAAAATTTTAAAAAATATATATATAGAATTATAAATCTCTCTAATCACTGAATTTAGTGAAGTAGAGATTTGACTCCAAATTCTCACCTAAAAATTTTCTTTTAGAAAAACACACCAAAAACAAAAAAAATGGTTAAAAAATTATTGTTTTTTGTGCCTAAAAAATATGGCCAAAAAAAATTTAAGGCGGTAAACACCCCACCAAATATAATCTATATATATATATATATGTAAACAATAAATCTAACTATATTTGAGTAAAAAAAAAGTGAACTTGTTAATAAATGTATAATCTGCATAATATTTTTGGTTGAATTACCTGAAAAAAAAAAAAAAGTTTAAAAAATTTTTGAAGACTCCTAAGTACAAAAGCAGGGAGTAATGAAAAAAATATAAAATTATTTTTGGGGTCATGAACAAGCAAAAATTAAAAAAACTTGACCTCAACATTTACAAATGGAGTTGCTTCTTATTTCTAGACTCAATACCCTGTTTGTAGATGAGTGAATACTGTGCAAAATGTGGTTAGTTACTAAAAGTGGAGAAATCAATTATGCATTACAATTGAAGAAGTTAGTTAGAGAACCAGGAAGACAGAAAAAGAGAAAAAGCATTAATGACAAACAACTGTATAAAGTCCAATGGTCTAATTATTTATTATTTTTTAGAATATTCCTTTCTTTGGGGGCCGAATTAGAAAGAAATATGATCTGGCATAGCAATGGCCCCCCGACCCATGAAGTACTCAACATATTTGTCGCGTACCTCACGAGCTGATTGGGGGGCCAAGCCAGCGCGACCAGTGTCCAGCCCGGGAAGGGGATCTGAGGGTAGTCTTGCCTCAGAACCGATGTCGGGTAGGTACGTCTGGGAGTGCCTGCGTAAAAAGTTGTGCAAAATGCAGCAGGCAAATACAACGGTGTCCAATTTATATTCCGCCAGATGTATCGATGTCCTGAACAGGCGGAACCGGTTGGTGAGTATCCCAAAGGCATTCTCGACTACCCTCCGAGCCCTGGCCAACCGAAAATTAAACACACTCCTCTCTGAGGTGAGGGTCCTCTGGGGAAAAGGCCGCATGAGGTGAGGACCAAGCCCGAAAGCCTCGTCCGCTAGGAACACAAACGGAAGTCCTTCCACATTATCTTCATCTGGTGGCAATGCCAGACCACCAGCTTGGAGACGATCATAGAAATCAGTCCGTGCGAACACTCCCCCATCAGACATCCGGCCGTTCTTCCCCACGTCCACATATAGAAACTCATACTGTGCCGACACCACCGCCATCAACACAATACTATGATAACCCTTGTAATTATAATAGTAGGACCCCGAGCGGGGTGGGGGCACAATGCGGACGTGTTTCCCATCTATTGCTCCACCGCAGTTTGGAAAATCACACCGCTGGGCAAATTGGGAAGCCACAGACTGCCATTCCTGTGGTGTGGAGGGTAGCTGTGGGGACAAACAAAATTAGAGATTTAGTACTTTGTAACAAATACATCCTACAAGCATCCTTGTGACAGTTCACAGTATTAAAATTGCATTAGAAAAATGTGCATGGAGAATTTGGGAAATGAAATATATAGGGCCACTTCATTAAGAGACTCCACAGCCCTCTGATGGGGACAATAAAAGTTTGAAGGGGGGGACACAAAAACCAAAAAGTCCTGTTTGAAAAAATGGCAAGGTGGGTTTGTCCCTAGGATAGCATGCTGGACAGGTTAATATTGGGTAAGGGACAAATATGCAGGTAGGCCAAGAATAAAACATGTAAAGCTGATATCAACATGCATAGGGAGAAAAGGTAACGTTAGTTAAACACACAGCATATCTGGGAAAATAAAAATAAAGTTAGTTGGCCACATTATTAGAGCCAGGAAACTTACCTTAATATACTCCTCATGCATAACTTTGATGATGGCAGCACACGTGTCCGGTATGATGACCCCAAGCGCCTGCGGAGAGATGCCTGTCGAGAACTTGAGGTCCTGCAGGCTCCTCCCAGTCGCCAGGTACCGCAACGTGGCAATAAGCCTCTGCTCGGCCGTGATGGCTTGGCGCATCACAGTGTCCTGCCTCGTGATATAGGGGGACAGAAGATCCAGCAGACGGTTGAATACGGGGTCCGTCATGCGGAGAAAATTCCTAAAGTCATTAGGATTATTCTCCTGGAGTTCCCTAAGCAGAGGCATATGTGAGAACTGGTCACGCTGGCGCAACCAATTCTTGGTCCAGAAACGCCTCCGCCCCCTGTTTCTGGCCAAAGTACTGGACAAATGAACATATCCAGCAGCCATCCCATAAACAGCACCAACTCGCGAAAATTGACGCTGCTGCTCCATCATGGCTTCAAACCGGCCGGCTGGTCAGTCAAGAACACACTGAAACAGAAAGCACTCGCAAATCCAGCACTACCTGCGACAAACGCGTGACAAACAGATACGAGCGCACAGGATGCAACTGCTAAAGCAGAAACAACCTGCTTGCCTATAGCCGAATGACAACTACGTTACCGCAAGCACACGCACTGAACCCGTGAATACACGCTGTCAAAGCCTGGAGACCGAGAAGCGCGAATCAGCTCTAACCAAACCTTCACTAACACGAGCAAACACGTAACTAGCAAAAGAGGAACAGAGGGCGGCGCCATTAACTTTGGTCTTCCCCTTTATAGTGACGTCGTACGTAGTTTACGTGCACGCGTTCCGGTACGACGGGAATTTGGTCCGCTGGTGTGTACACGCCAGCGGAACAAAACACAAATCAGCCTTGTACGCCGGAAACTGTCGGGCAGACAGTTTCCAGCGCACAGATCCGGTCGTGAGTACAAGGCCTCATGCTCATGAAAGGGACCTGGCATAATTTCTTTAGTCTCTAATAGCTGATTGTGTACATATTTCAAAATAATGTTTTACATTTGTTTTTGTTCCTGAAACTGCTAGGCAACTTTTTATAATAATATCAGAGGAGATGTGACTAATTTTCAAAATTTTCCAAAGTCCTCCACATATCACAGTTAAGAGACATAAAGTAATTTTACAGAAGGGATTGTTGTTTTCCTGAAATTATAGTCAGGGTATTGTTATGCGGTCTGTTTTGTTGTAGACAGTATTTAGCAGGACGTCTTTAAAAAAAAAAAATATTTCAAGTTAAAATATTTAGCAGGAAAAAGTATGATAGCTTATCAGCCTGAAAATACCATAACTAAGATTAATACACAAGTTTCCATGTCTGTTGCCTTTCGGTCAATGTAGCATGCTAAAACTATATTTTTATTTTAAATATTTGTGATCCAGTAGCAGGTACTGTAGATACTGTAAGAGATGAAAAAAATCCTTCACATAAGTAATTAGTCTAATAGGAATTATGTGAAAGAAGTTTGTAATATTTATTTACCCAGCTTATTTGTTGAGAAATGTCTTTTGAAAAGATTTTAAATATTTAAAGTCCTCTTTGTTGTTTGCCCTAATAACTCATTGTTCTTATTTACTGTGAACAATCACTGCCAAAAAATACTACACCTTTTATATCAAAGCTGCTTATTAGCTATAAAGATCTCTTGTCAGTTGATCGTAACCGCTTGTGACCAATTACCCCAGCCCTGGATCTCTTAATGGAATACTTCAGACACTCCCAAGTCCTCTGCACCTAAAATCCTAATTTTTCCTCGAGGTTAGTGATTCCACATGTAAATATAAAGGCTACCATAGTGTGATGCTGTATGGATTTTATTATAAAACACAAGGATGTACACTCATAATTACGCTATAGATAAAAAAGCATGTGATAAAGTTCAAGCCGGCCGGCTCTCACTCTCCGCTCGTTCCTTCCGGGATTGATGCGTTGTATCGCGGTGACGTCAGCACGCCGCTCCTCCCTATGTCGCTTCGTCACAGATGACGTCGCCCAGGGGTATAAAAATGTGCATTTACTTTTTTTTTACTTTGGCGCCTGTAAAGCAGATCACAGGTGCAATGTCCAGCTCCTGTAGGCTATCAGTGCAGCTGTCTGCCCATTAGGCTGTCAGCCACAAATGCTGTCAATACTTGTAGTTAGAGATAAGCCAAACACCCCCCGGTTCGGTTCGCACCAGAACATGCGAACATTCAAGAAAGATTTTCGAACACTTGGAACACCATTAAAGTCTATGGGACACGAATGTGAAAAATCAAAAGTGATAATTTTAAAGGTTAATATGCAAGTTATTGTCAGAAGAAGTGTTTGGGGACCTGGGTCCTGCCCCAGGGGAGATGTATCAATGCAAAAAAAGTTTTAAAAAGAGCAGTTTTTTCAGGAGCAGTGATTTTAATAATGCTAAAAGTGAAATATTCCTTTAAATTTCGTACCTGGGGAGGTATCTATAGCATGCCTGTAAAGTAGCGCATGTTTCCAGTGCTTAGAAAAGTCCCTGCACAAAATGACATTTCTAAAGTAAAAAAAGTAATTCAAAACTACTCGCTGCTATAATGAATTGTCAGGTCCCGGCAATACAGATAAAAGTAATTGAAAAAAAAAACATCATGGGTTCCCCACAGTCCATTACCAGGCTCTTTGGGTCTGCTATGAATATTATGGGGAACCCCAACCCAAAATTTAAAAACAAATTGCGTGGGGTCCCCCCAAATTCCATACCAGGCCCTTCAGGATTTTTTTTAAATGATGTAGGGGTCCCCCTCAAAATCCATACCAGACCCTTCAGGTCTAGTATGGATTTTAAGGGGAACCCCGCGCCAAAGTAAAAAAAATGGTGTGGGGGTCCCCCCAAAGATCCATACCAGACCCTTATCCAAGCATGCAACCTGGTAGGCTGCAGGAAAAGAGGGGAGATGAGAGTCTGGTTTGGATTTTGAGGGGGACCCCTATGCCATTAAAAAAAAAAAATATTTGCGCAGGGTTCCCCTTAATATCCATACCAGACCTGAAGGGCCTGGTATGGAATTTGGAGGGACACCCACAGAATTTTTTTACAGTTTGGTTTGGGGCCTGGTAATGGACTGGAGGGGAGAACCCATGCTGTTTTTTTCAATGACTTTTATCTGTGATGCCGGGACCCGACAATTCATTATAGCAGCAAGCAGTTTTAAATGACTTTTTTCCTTTAGAAATGTCATTTTGTGCAGGGACTGTTCTAAACACAGAAAAAATGTGCCACTTTACAGGCATACTATAGACACCACCCAGGTACGAAATTTATAGGAATATTTCACTTTTATTGTTTCACTTTAAGCATTATTGAAATCACTGCTCCTGAAAAATGGCAGTTTTAAAAAAAAAAATTTTTGCATTGATACATGTCCCCTGGGGCAGGACCCAGGTCCCCAAACACATTTTTATGACAATAACTTGCATATCAACCTTTAAAATTGACACTTTTAATTTCTCCCATAGACTTTTAAAGGGTGTTCCTCGGCTTTCGAAATTGCCGCGAACACCCCAAATTGTTCGCTATTCGGCGAACAGGCAAACATCTGATGTTCGAGTTGAACTTACGCTCGACTCGAACATCGGGTTCATCCCTACTTGTAGTCCATTCTGATTTGATGATGGAAGACAACAGATCCGGGCCCAATCACTAAGCTTTGGGGTGACAGAGTGCAACTGTACTTGCAAAGTGAACAGTCTATTTTCCTTTAGTAAATCAACTCTATTAACTAAGAACCAATTTGGGTGAAAGACAATTAATCTATATATTTTATGACACTTTGAATAAACCAGATTGTCCACAGAAAACACAAAATCACAGAGAAAGTAAGCTTAAAAATATATTAATAGTTCGGCATCTGTTTTTTTTTTTTCCCTAACTCTGGTTCAAACTCATGTTACAGAAGAGACATTGACAGTTTACAGTTCATTAACAGTCTGACAAAGGTCTCTCTAAATCATTTTATGAAACAGTCTGATATTCTGATTTCATGATTAAAGGTGCTTTTGATATTCCCATAAGAAAACTTGAAGCTCTTTACTCTGCCCATGATCTGCCATCTGCCTTCTAGATGATATGGAAATAAAACCCTTTATCATAAGTATTTTAATTATTTCAAGAGATGGTCTTTGAATCCATTTTCTTTTAAAGACATCGATGTCTTGAATCTTGTCATCTTACGATAGTTGACATAAAATATAATTTGTTTGTACAGCTACTTTTAAAATACATTTTGTTATTAAATGCAGGCCTTCAAACAAAAACCATGTTGTTTCTCCTATAAATGTTTTCTTTTTTAGGTATAAAATTAGAACAAAATACATTTATTTAGCTTTAAATCAGTGATGATCAGACATGTATAGGTTCTGCTGAAAATACTAGATGTCCTAGTTAATTTTTTCTTTATATTTTCTTTATATTCTTTGCTGCTTTGTAATCATCATTCTAAAGATGTTACTAAATTGTTCTGCACATTAATATGTTTAGTCATATAAACTGTTTTGCAGATGTCAATGCTGGTACTCTTTGTTGCAGTATAAAGCAATATCAGGTCTTTGACCTCATTTTGACACATATGTAGCTTGATATAAACCATCACTTCATATACAGGGGTTGATTTACTCATCCTGGAAAGTGCAACATTTGGTTCAGCTCTGCATGGTAGCCAATCAGCTTCTAACTTCAGCTTGTTCAATTAAGCTTTGACAATAAAACATGGAAGCTGATTGGTTCCTATGCAGAGCTACACCAGATTTTGCCCTTTCCAGTTTTAGTAAATCAACCCCACGGTTATTTTAAATACAAGAATAGAGATTATTAGACTTGCTTATAAATGTAATTGGAAGATGGGTTATGCCAACAATATGGCGTTGATTTACTAACAGCAAATATACTGTTCACTTTCCCCAGGGTTTAATCAATGTGATAAAGCTTCACTTTGTAAAGAAAACCCAATCATGTGCAAGGAAAACAAAAATAAATGCATTTTTGTTTGCACATGATTGGATGATGGAAATCAGAAAAATTTCACCTCATTTACTAAGCTCTGGGGATAATTCCCTTGCAAACAGTCTGCTTGCCTTTAGTAAAGCAACCCTTTAACCACTTCCATACCGGGCACATATACCCCCCTCCTGACCAGGTGAAATTTCAGCTTCCGGCACTGCGTCGCTTTAACTGACAATTGCGCGGTCGTGCGACGTGGCTCCCAAACAAAATTGGCGTCCTTTTTTCCCCACAAATAGAGCTTTCTTTTGGTGGTATTTGATCACCTCTGCGGGGGTTTTTTTTTGCGCTATAAAACAAAGAAGCAACAATTTTGAAAAAAAATTCAATATTTTTTACTTGTTGCTATAATAAATAGCCAAATTTTTTTTTCCAACAAATTTTTTCTCAGTTTAGGTCGATACTTATTCTTCTACATATTTTTGGTAAAAAAAAAAAAATAATAATAAAAAAAAAAATCGCAATAAGCGCTTACAAAATATGGGACAGAATTATTATTATTATTATTTTTTTTATTTTTATTTTTTTTACTAGTAATGGCGGCGATCTGCGATTTTTTTATTGGGACTGCGACGTTATGGCGGACACATCGGACACTTTTGACACATTTTTGGCGCCATTCACATTTATACTGCGATCAGTGCTATAAATATGCACTAATTACTGTATAAATGTGACTGGCATTGAAGGGGTTAACACTAGGGGGTGAGGAAGGGGTTAAATGTGTAGCCTAGGTGTGTTCTAACTGTGGGGGAAGGGGGGTGACTGGGGGAGGTGACCGATCTGTGTCCCTATGTACAAGAGACACAGATCGGTCTCCTCTGTCCCCTGACAGGACGTGGAGCTCTGTGTTTACACACAGAGCTCCACGTCCCTGCTCTGTCACTGCTGATCGTGGGTGCCTGGCGGACATCGCGACCGCCAGGCACGCGCATCGGCATCTCGGGGACGTGCCGGGCGCGCGCCCCACCGCCGGAGCGCTTGCGCGCCCCCCAGTGGCCGGAGGAATCCAGGACGTCAATTGACGTCCTGTTGAGTTTCCAGAGCCACTGTGAAGCCGTCATTTTACATGACGCGGTATTCAAGTGGTTAATTTCTATTTTTGGACTGTATTAGTAGGTCACTGAGTAATTCAGCTGATCTGATGAGAGGTAAATCTTTGGAAAGCATTTATTTTAGCCACTTATGCAATTTTTTCCAATGTGTTTTTTTTATTTTGTTTTATATATTCATAAAAACTTAAATGTGCCTCATTAGGTGATTTTGTAAAACCTGGTTTGTGAGTTACACCTTTTATAACTTTGAGGTATTGAAATGAAGGCAAATAATTTTTTTTTTAATGGGATATTTATTATAGCAAAAAGCAAAAAATATTGTGTTTTTTTTTTCAAAATTTACGCTCCTTTTTTTGTTTAAAGCCCAAAAAATAAAAACCGCACAGGCAATCAAATACCACCAAAAGAAAGCTCTGTTTGTGGGAAAAAAAGGACGTCAATTTTGTTTGAAAGCCACGTCGCATGACCGCGCAATTGTCAGTTAAAGCGACGCAGTGCCGGAAGCTAAAATGTTGTCTGGGCAGGAAGGGGGTGTAGGTGCACAGTAGGCAAGTGGTTAAAATCAACCCCATTGTATAGGAATACAACCTAGCTACAGTCACGGCTAACTGCGGATCTTGTCTTTCAAACTCTGTTAACTCACTTCCCCCTGGATTTCTTGTATCCTCTTTAGTATGTGCTTTTACACTTCAAGAAAAGCAAATTGATAATGTTCGTTCTCATCTGATCTAGTTTTAACTTTATTTTTAAGAGACACAGTACTATTATAAGTACAGTAAAGCCTTGGTTTGAGAGTTACTTGGTTTGAGAGCGTTTTGCAAGACAAGCAAAATGTTTTAATACATTTTGACTTGATATACAAGCAATGTCTTGATATAAGAGTAGTGTCATCTCATAACTGAGTTTAATAAAAGAAGAGAGGAGCCTCTAAGTGTAGCAATATGGTCACATTTAAAATGCTTTGATATACTAGTGCATTGGATTATAAGCATGTTTCTGGAACGAATTATGCTCACAAACCAAGGTTTTACTGTAGTGTTTAATTTATTGTATTCCAAAAGAATAAAACAATATCATGTACAGTATAGTGAATAGAATGTCTTTAACGTGTTATGTATAGCATAGTGTACAGAGAGCAGGGTCGTCTTAATAGCATCATGGGCCCCTGGGCAAAGTAATGCTCTGGGGCCCCTACAATGATGACAATGCAGGTAAACAGACTCAGTAGGTAAGAGGCAGTGTATCTATCACTCTCAGTGCCATCATGGGCCCCCCAATTTTGGGGCAGCGTGGGCTCAAAGACCAGCTGCTTTGGGGAAAGTGAAGGGGCCCCTCATGCAGCTGGGGCCCCTGGGCAGTGCCCAGGTGTGCCCTCTCATTAAGACAGCCCTGACAGAGAGTACACCTCACCGTCACCATGCACCCCTCTACACTTAGCAAATACACACAACACATTTCATACTTACCTTCAAGCTCCCATCAGTGGATCTGATCCTTATCAGGCATATATTCACTGACCAATAGCTTTAATTTTCCCTGATCTACTTTATGACTTTATGACTTTCTGCCCCTGCAAATGCTGACTGTGGTAACACAAAATTGTGTCATATCAGAAAGTGTGGCTGGGGCTAACTCACACTAATTTTCTGGGTTTGGCTTTAATTTAAAAGAATTTTCAGTCCGAATAAAAGTTTTTTTTCCTTACTGAACACAGTGAGAGCTGTTGTAGCCAATCAAACATAAACTTAGCAGTTCAGAAAGTGTATTGAATGTATTGGAAATTATTGAAATCTGGTTGGTTGTTTTGGGATGGTGCATGTCTTTGCTTTCCATTATATGCAGTTAGATTTTATGCATTTGTTGCTTGAACAGAACTTTATTATCTAAATCTATCCCACAGTGTTGTTTTGAACAGATGTTTGATAATGACATTCCGTTTCTTTATGTGACTGTTTACTATTCAGAAATGCTGCAACAGCGCTTCACTTGTGTTTATAATAGATTTTATAAATGAAGGTTTCAGAGGAAAAAGACTTACCCTACTTAAAATGTGTCATGATTATGTATTTATCATAAATACACAAATCAAGCGCTTTTTTATTTTTGTACAAACAAATTGTCAGCAAAAGATTTATGTTGTTGTGCTTTTTTTTCTTTTGCTAGATTAAAATCGTAGATCTGGAGTACAAACACTTAGACTAGTTTATTACAAGGAAAATGTCGTAGAACATGTTACTGTTGATTAGTGCTATGGCTGTTTTGGGAGATTGCATTAGTTCTTGCATTAGAAATGCAATTGGTATAGTTTAGTATACTCAAACGCTCTATAGCATACTGTAGGTCTAGTGGCGTGCTGAAGTGGGCAATACAGTATGTTTTGTAATCATAACCCCCAGTACTAACATTTGGACCTGGTCTCTAAAATATCATATAAGCTTCAAAATGTAAATTAATTGGGAAAGTTGCTTTAACCACTTGCTTACTGGGCACATAAACCCCCTTCGTTCCCAGGCGAAATCTCAGCGTCCGGCACTGCGTCGCTTTAACTGACAATTGCGCGGTCGTGCGACGTGGCTCCCAAACAAAATTGGCGTCCTTTTTTCCCCACAAATAGAGCTTTCTTTTGGTGGTATTTGATCACCTCTGCGGTTTTTATTTTTTGCGCTATAAACAAAAAAAGAGCGACAATTTAAAAAAAATATATATTTTTTTTACTTGTTGCTATAATAAATATCCCAATTTTTTTTTTAAAAAAACTCTTTTTTTTCTCAGTTAAGGCCGATACGTATTTTTCGACGTATTTTTGTAAAAAAAAAAAAAAATCGCAATAAGCGACTGGTTTGCGCAAAAGTTATAGCGCCTACAAAATGGGGAACAGAATTATGATTTTTTTTATTATTATTTTTTTTACTAGTAATGGCGGCGATCTGCGATTTTTATTGGGACTGGGATATTGCGGCGGACGTATCGGACACTTTTGACACAAATTTGGCGCCATTCACATTTATACAGCGATCAGTGCTATAAAAATGCACGAATTACTGTATAAATGTGACTGGCAGTGAAGGGGTTAACACTAGGGGGTGAGGAAGGGGTTAACTGTGTAGCCTGGGTGTGTTATAACTGTGTGGGGGGAGGGGGGTGACTGGGGGAGGTGACCGATGCTGTGTCTCTATGTACAAGAGACACAGATCGGTCTCCTCTCTCCCTGACAGGACGTGGAGCTCTGTGTTTACACACAGAGCTCCACGTCCCTGCTGTCACCTGCCGTGTCACCGACGATCGCGTGTACCCGGCGGACATCGCGGCCGCCAGGTACACGCATCGGGTCTTCGGCGATGCGCCGGGACAGTTTTTACCCGCCGCGCGCCACCCAGTGGCGCGCGCGGGTAATGCACATAAAAGGCCGTGTTTAAACGGCCACTTGGCACTTGAGAGCCGCGCTGCGGACGTATTTTGTCTATAGCGCGGATCTCAAGTGGTTAAATATTTATAAATTCGCACCTTTTGCCTTTTACCTAATACCTGGTGATCCTGCCTTAGAGGTCTCTGTTCAGACACCTTTTATAAGGTGACAACAATGCTTTCTCTAAACCATTCCTTTATCCTTGGTGATTCCTTCACTCTCCAATATCTCGGGATTAGTGCTTTCGCTGCGTTTAATAGAAACGGGGTAAGGGCAGCTCTGTATTCTTTCCTCTGACCTTCCATAGCGTGAAATAAGCATTTCCAGGGATCCAGTCCTGTCTCCTTCCCTTCTATCTGTTTCATTAGGCCTAGTACCTCCACCCAGGGCCGTTTGAAGGAATTAGGGGGCCCCAAGCAAAATGGACATGGAGGCCCCCCCCTGCATGCACAGCGCAGAACCACAGCAAGCAGAAAACCAACAGCCGGGTGGATGGAAGGGGTGATGGTGGGGCAAGATGAATCACTAGTGCCCCAGCATAGCATGACATATAAAAGAGGGCTGCATATGGTGTAGATCAACCAATGAATTTTAGCCAGAGCCAAAGCTATGGTGGCTCAGTCCCATGATTTCCTGAATGTTCCCAGTGTTCTTTTTATTCTGGGACAATGTACGTGGGCACCATAGTTGGGGGCCCCCTTCCAGCTCGGGGCCCCAAGCAATTGCTTGCATTGCCTCTCCTGTTCCGACGGGCCTGCCTCCACCCAATATGTTTGGATAAATCTACATTGCCACCAGATATGGGCATGATTTCCCTCTTCCCCACATTCCCTCCAATACAGGGGTGATGCATCATGATTTATTTAATACATTTTGGTGGGGACATAGTACCATTTGGTCAATAATTTATAGTTCATTTCTTTCACTTTTGTATCCTTTGAGGTGGAGTGTACATAGTCCATGACCCTCTTCTTCAACCTCTCTGGGACTTTTTGGTTTAATTCTATCTCCCATTTTTCCAGGGGGTGTGTTAACCCATCCTCATTAGAGGATATCAGCAACCTATATATTTTGGGTGGAACTCCGCTTTAAGATTGCTGTGAATGGATGCCTTACTCTTTCCCAAGATTGGCTTATTTAAATTTCATGATGTTGTTTTACTAAAAATAAATAAGCTGTTCACTTTGCAGGGGAATGTCTCTTAGTAAATTAGGTGAAGCTCTGCTGACCCCTATCATCCAGTCATGTGCAAGCAAAAATGTTTTCCTTGCACATGATTTTGTACTCTTTGCAATGTGAATTTTCACCACAAGCTAATAGAAAATTTCTATGAAAACTCAAAATTATTTTGTAAAATGAACAGCCTATTTGCCCTTAGTAAATCAACCATCTTATGTCTAACTAACACCAACCACAACTATAGCCGTAACCTTATATCTACCCCTCAAACATGCCTGTGTCCAAACTAGAACTACTCCCCACTAAGGATGAGCCGAACACCCCCCAGTTCGGTTCGCACCAGAACTTGCAAACAGGCAAAAAATTTGGATGAACACATGGCGGCGATCAGCAATTTTTATCAAGACTGCGAGATTATGGCGGACACATCGGACACTTTTGACACTATTTTGGGACCATTCACATTTATACAGCAATCAGTGCTATAAAAATGCACTGATTATTGTATAAATGTGACAGGCAGTGAGGGGGTTAACCACCAGGGGGCTAGGAAGGGGTTAAGTGTGTCCTAGGGAGTCATTCTAATGGTAGGGGGCATGGCTTACTATGACACGACACTGATCGCTGCTCCCGATGAGAGGGAGCAGACGATCAGCGTCCTGTCACTATGCAGAACAGGGAGATGCCTTGTTTACATAGGCATCCCCCCATTCTACCACTCCATGACACGATTTCAGGACACCGGCGGACATCAAGTCCACGGGTTCTGTGGGCACGGTGACGGAGCTTGCAGCAGGGCTCCCGAAAACACTGTCATTTTTAAAACTTATTTTTTCATTGATACATGTCCCCTGGGGCAGGACCCAGGTCCCCAAACACTTTTTATGACAAAAACTTGCATATAAGCCTTTAAAATGAGCACTTTTGTTTTTTGATGTTAGTGTCCCATAGACTTTAATGGGGTTCCGTGGCTTTCGAATTTGCCCCGAACTCTGTTGTTTGCCCGAACATCCGAATAACTTATGCTCGGGCCGAACCGTTCTCCCATCCCTACTCCCCACATTAACAGCAGCAGAAGACAGGCAAATTGGTTTTGGTTATAACCTCATCATTATGCCTGATTCATGCTTGCAGCTGAAGGCAGCAATATATTCTAAAATGGTTCCTGGCAAACATTTCTCAAGTGCCATTTTAAAATGGCACATGGACATAAAGGAGTTAGCCACAGCCCAGCTGAGCATAGTTTTATTGCTCTTTTCCTAAAAATATTTTATGTTAAGTCGCTATATTCTGTGGGTTGTCAAAAAATCAATATTCTCAGTAATCATGGTTTTGGAAAAATTTGGTGAATTTACAGAAGAATTTTTGTATTGTCAGTAGACTGTTTAGGTTATAAAATCATGTGCAATGTACAATATGCATAACCGTTATTGCAAGGTTGTATAACTTATACATATATATTTATGCTTTTGTGCATTTGTATGCAAATGCTGCCCTTCAGTAGAAATTTTACAGCTAACTTCTAAATATATTGCATGGACTTTATGACTCACTGAATTTACCCATTCTGCCTGTCATTTTCTGTTTCTGGGAATATGATGAAGAATGAAACTGACTCCAAATCACCCATAGTCCCTAAATATATTTTTATGCAAACATAAATTATATTACCAAATTCAATTACGAAAAATCTTCTATGGCTTGCCAAAACTCATAGAAGAGAAACGCTGTACACTGTTCCCTTGTGTTAGGTGTATTGTCATGCTTGTCTATCTGCTACTTGCGTATTGAAAAATATGCTTGTCTGCTGCCCACATATTTTCCTAATTGCCCATTTGTATTCCATGCATTGTCACGATTTCGTGTTTGTAGCCTATATATTGTAATGATTGCCCATTTGTTGCCCATGTATTGTCATTTATTTTTGGCTATGTATTGCCAAGTCGTTGCTGTTTGGTAGAGCATGTTACATTGTCTAATACAGTAACATAGCCTAAAATGTTTACTCAATAATTCTTGATTGGGTAATGAATAATTACTGTACTGCAGCCAACTAGCTGGTTTTATGGTCTTACCTGCCTGCAGCAATTACTATGAACCAAGACATGATCTTTGTAGATTCCAGTAGTAGTTTGGCATGGAATTAAAAATAAATATCAAGCCAGCTGTGAGGATCCAAAATTGGTATTTTTAGGGAACATAATAGAACAAACGATGAGCAGTTGCCAAAGCATCTAAACTTTACTTTAAAATAGCGTTCTTGCATGGCAAGAACAGGTCGTGCAAATTAACTGAGCAGATTTTGGCCCAGAATGAATAGTATTTAGCCAAAAGTAGCAGCAGAGATGACAGCAATTTTACAAAGAAAAAAGTCCACCTAGAACCATGGTGTCAATGATCAGCGGTAAAAGCTCTCTGGCATCCATTCTGAAATAATGGAAGAAAGATTATTTTCCCACTTTTTATTCTAACCCTTCTGCTATTAGTAATATAATGTTTTTCATTTATGTCCAACTGCCATTGCATGCAGCCACTAAATAAATGGATGTGCACTTTAAATATGCTACTTTTCTTTGACATTATTTAAATGTCTCTACAAAGCAATGTACCGTATTTATCGGCGTATAACACGCACAGGCGTATAACACGCACCCTAACTTTAAAAGGGAAGTTTCAGGAAAAAAGCTTTCCAAAGCCCTCTGCGTATAACACGCAGACACAGTTTACCCTCTATTTTCAGGGTAAAAAAGGGAGTGTTATACACCAATAAATACAGTATGTAAAGATCACAGCTTATATTATCAAACTGATAATAAGAGAATATACCTTATAAGTTAGACAAATATGCATTTCTTATCTTATGTTAGCTTTCTAAATACCCATATTACAACGGTAACACACATTTCACAGTGTATATTAATACAAGTGTTGTATCAGCTGGTAGGTAAAATGATTTTGAATAAGTAATTCCTTTAGATCATCAAAGTAATAGGTCAATCAATATTACATTATCTAAGATGAAACACATGTGCATCTGTGTCTACCCTGCTATAATATTATTGTGAGTAAGTGGATGTCTTGCTATGTCTGTGTTCACCATTGCCTTTGAAACCTATCATGTGCCCCATTGTTTGCGCTACAAATAAAAACATGCCAAATATTTTAAAGACATTTTTTTCTTTGTTACTGTTACAAAACTTTGTAAATAAGTATTTTTTTCTATCACTGATGAGGCTGCACTGACGGGCACTGATTAGGCAGTACTGATTGGCACTGATGAGGTGGCACTGATGGTGAGGCACTGATATGCAACACTGATAGGTGGCACTGATGGGCAATGTTAGGTTGCACTGATATACAGCATTGATGGGCACTCATAGGTGGCATTGATGGGCACTGATGGGCACCCATAGGTGGCACTGATGGGCACTGATAGGTGGCACTAATGGACACTTATTTGCGGTACTGGTGGGCTCTGATGGGCAGCACTGATAGATGGCTATGATAGACAGCACTAATCGGGGGACTGGCAGGCATCACCGTGCCATCCCTAATGGGCACTGATTGGCATCCCTGGTGGTCTTGGGTGGGCTTACCTGGTGGTCTTGGGTGGGCATCCCTGGTGGCCATGGGTGGGAATACCTGGTGGTCATTGGTGGGAATCCCTGGTTGTCATAGGTTGGCATCCTTGATGGGTCTGCACCAGTGGAATCGGGAGGGGTGCTGAGGGGGACTGGAGCTGGACCCAAAAAGCCCCGGGTTTCGGGCATTCATATTTTATTATTAGCTCCGAGCCCAAGCAGCCACTCAGCGGCAGTCAGCGAGGAGCGATCTGGGTATGAGCATGGCTGAGTGACATAACAAGTCATAGAGCCTGCAGCGCCTATGATGGATGTCACACTGGTCCAGGGGCAGCACCCCAGGACATGTGGCGTCCATCATAGGCGCTGCAGGCTCCAGGAGGTGGGAATTACAATGAGGCCGTGCCAAGCACTATGAGATCTCTGCTCAGCGCTCGCTCTCGGCTCTCCTGTCATGGCTCTGACTGCCTGCTGTCTCTGACTGGGCATGAATATGATGGGCGTGCCACACACTACAGGTAAGGCTGAGCTGCAGAAGGAGGTCCACTGAAGTCTGACATGGAAAAGTCAGGTAGGTCAGTGTGGGTCAGGTAGATCAGTGTGTGTCAGATAGGTCAGTGTAAGGGTCAGGTAGGCCAGTGTAATGGTCAGGTAGGTCAGTGTAATGGTCAGGTAGGTCAGTGTAATGGTCAGGTAGGTCAGTGTAATAGTCAGTGTAATTGTCAGGTAGGTCAGTGTGTGTCAGGTAGGCCAGTGTAATGGTCAGCTACAGTAGGTCAGTGAGTGTCAGGTAGGTCAGTGTAATGGTCAGGTAGGTCAGTGTAATGGTCAGGTAGATCAGTGTAATGGTCAGGTAGGTCAGTGTGTGTCAGGTAGGTCAGTGTAATGGTCAGGTAGGTCAGTGTGGGTCAATTAGGTCAGTGTGTGTCGGGTAGTTCAGTGTAATGGTCAGTGTGTGTCAGGTAGGTCAGAGTAATGGTAAGTGTATGTGTCAGGTAGGTCAGTTTAGTGGTCAGCATTGATGGACACTGGCGAGCCAGGCATCCATCAGGAAGTGAGCCTACCCCCCCCAAACAACCCCCCCATGCCGGGCTCGGACTTCGGGCTGAAGCTCCTGGTCTATTTCCCACCTAGCAATGCCCCTGGTCTGCACTGATAATCAAACGCTGATTATCAGTGCAGCCCCCATCAGGAGAGAAGCCAATCACCTCTCCTCTGCTCGTGCCTGTCAGTGCAAGTAGAGAAAAGGGTGATACACGGCTTTTCCTGTTTACACTGTAATAAGCTGTGATTAGACACAGCTGATCACATGGTAAAGAGCCTGCGTCAGTCTGACACACCACACCACCGATCACCATTGGTCGCTGCTTATTCTGCTGGATGTCATATGACGTCCAATTAGGATAACAGAACCACTTTCCGGACGTCATTTTGCTATATGGTGAACATGAAGTGGTTAAAAAATTACAGCACTGTACCCCTCTAATTTTGGGTACTGTAGTTTGTAACTATTTCATGGTTTTGTGCAAGTTTAAGGCTTCATTTCCATGGATGTTTTTACAGCCACTTTTTTTAGCCTTTTTTACATCTTAAAAACGCCTGTCCATGTTTTCCGCGTTTTTGAGCGTTTTTTAACATCTGGCATTTTTACAGCTCTAACGCTAGAGCTTCAGAACGCACTGGTCCTGTTTTTTTTTTTGCAGCTTAAAAACGGCTCAGCCATCTACAGCTCAAAAACGTCATGGTGGGCATGAGGCCATAGACTAACATGGAGAGCTGTTTTTAAGCTGCAAAAAAACGCTCAGAAAAGTGGCTGTAAAAACGTCCAAAAACGTCCATGGAAATGAAGCCTAAGGCTTGATATGTTTGGTATCTATTTACTCCAAACAACCTTGTGTTTTAGATTTTAATAACAAATGTGTAGTATTTATTTATGTATTTTTACTGAAAATATGGGGTTGCCTTTGTGCTAATCTCATGTCACATAAAATATTGCAACTACAACCATTTCTCTCTCCAGGGTCCCTGCTTTTAAACAATATATATTAATAAATGAGCAAACCTTCATAAAATATTTTAATAATAATAAAAAAAAAAAGGGCATTTATTTATTTGTTTGCATTCCGGCCAAGCAGAGCATTGCACCCATTATCAATGCATTGTGGTTGCAATGGTCAGGCTTTTCTCCCAGCCCCAGGTCCATACAGAGGTATAGACTTTCTGTTTTAAAAATGGAGGAATTAATTAGTAGACTATTAGCTAGATTCAGGATGGCGAGTGCATACTTGCGGCGGCGTAGCTTATGGCATTTAGGCTACGCCGCCGTAAGTTAGCGAGGCAAGTACATGATTCACAATGTACTTGCCTGCTAAGTTACGGCAGCGTAGCCTAAAGCGGGCGGGCGTAAGGGCGCCTAATTGAAATTAGGCTGAGGGGGCGTGTTTTATGATAATTAGGCTTGACCCGACGTGATAGACGTTTTTTGGAACTGCCCATGCGCCGTGCGCCTACATTTCCCGGTGTGCATTGCGGCTAAGTCCGCCGCACGGGCCTATTGATTTCGACGTGGACGTAAACGACGTAAATCCCTATTCATGGATGACTTACGCAAACGATGTAAAATTTTCGAATTTCGACGCGGGAACGGCGGCCATACTTAACATTACTATTCCATCTATTTGATGAAATAACTTTAGGCCTGCTAATGCGTTACGTAAACGGCGTATCTGTACTGCGTCGGCCGGGCGTATGTTCGTGAATAGGCGTATCTACTGATTTACATATTGTACGCCGACCACAATGGAAGCGCCACCTAGCGGTCAGCCTAAAAATTACACTTTAGGATACGAGGGTGTAAGACACTTACGCCGCTCGTATCTGAGCCTAATTTAAGCGTATCTGGTTACCAGAATACGCTTAAATTAGCGCCAACGCAAATTCTGACTTAGGTTGGCGTATCTACTGATACGCCAGCCTAAGTCTCTCTGAATCTAGCTAAACGAGTGCAGTGACATCTCAACCCTTGTGCTTCACTGAGGTCTGCAAGTCCCTCTGCTCCCTGAGAATGGATCAATGAATGTATGACACCACTGTTACAGGCAGAGTCATGCGCAACTGTGCCAAATTTAAAACTAAGCAGAATCCTGTGGGGAGAAGAACCCAGCAATTTAGCAATGAGGCGTGGTGGCAATTATAGGGGGTGCTGATGAATGTTACCATGTTTCACATTACATCCTAAACATGGGTGTAACATTAAACATGGGTTGAAGGGTGGAGTATGCTATTAAGCGACAATTTAGTATTTTAATATCTAAAAATACATGGAGATAATATGCTGCAATGTCTTGAGATGCTGCTCCTAGGTGAATGAGTTCTTATTCCCAGCAGAACACAGCTTGGTGGTAATAGCAGCTTTAACTCCGAGAGTTTTATCATTACTTTTCCTAGAACAATTTTTCAAATGTCACTGACATGCAGTGTTGTGAAACCATATTGACCTATCATTAAGCTGTCAAAGCAATAACTGCACAGGGAACAGATGTCATTTTTTAGTTCTGTGGTAATAAAAAATCCAAACAGAGCAAATAAAGGCTGAGTTTAGCTATGTGTAATTAAAAATAAAAGTTATGTGCTGAAAACACAAACCAAACGCTCACAATCCATTGTCCAACACAAAAGGAATCACATAAAAGTGAATGAAGTAGCATCAAAGTGATGGTGAGATCTGCAGCACACAACATCAAGTAACCAGCCAGAGAGGGGAACCAGGTGTGGGATGGATCCTAATGGGAAAGTAGCACAGGGAAATTAAGATCTGCAGCTCCTGGTGAAATCAGATCTGAGGGAGAGTTGGAAGCTTGCAGGAAAAACAAAGGTGCCAAGGTGCTGGATCAGTAAAAAGTGGCAGAATTTATTGTGCACAAAATATCCAAACTTATATTTAGGCAAATGGAGAACAGCACTGAGGTAGAGGGTGGTAATCCGTAGCACAGCAACACAGGGATCTAGGAGTGAATGATGGTGAGCAGTGCCGGCCCAAGACATTGTGCTGCCTGGTACCAAGAATCAAATGCTGCCCCCCCCCCAAAAAAAAAATCACGCCCCCCGAAATGCCCCCACATCCATTATTTTATATCATAACTAAAGTGGACCTGTCATGGCACTATACATGTATATAGGAGTATAAAGAGGACCTGTCATGGCCCTATACATGTGTATAGGAGTGTAAAAGGACGTGTCAGGGCTCAATACATGTATGTAGGAGCATAAAAGGACCTGTGCTTGGCCGGCGGCCGCAATGTCAGTCGGCCACCCGCGATCGCTCCACAGAGAGCCAGAACGGGGATCTGTCAATGTAAACAGACAGATTCCCATTCTGACAGGGAAGGAGAGATAGATGTGATGTTCCTAGTGATTGGGAACAGAGATCTCTCTCCTCCTCCAGTCAGTCCCATCCCCCCAGTTAGAAACACCTCCCAGGGAACACATTTAACCCCTTTCCTGCCAGAGAGGGGGGGAGAGAGAGGGGGGAGAGATCCTTTGCCCTGTCCCTATCTGCAGTCCCTCCTCTATCCCATTGTCCCAGTCTCTGTCTGCAGATGTGTATGTTTTGGTACCTTCCATGCCAGTCTGTCTCCTTCTTCACCTGCTTTGATCTTTCCAGCGGCTCCTTCCCCATCTGTCTCCGGGGGGGGGGGTGCTTGCAGCGATCGCCGTCTTCCCAATCTGTTAGAGGTGCAACGGATCAAAAAACTCACGGTTCGGATCGTTCCTCGGATCAGAAGTCACGGATCGGATCATTTTTCGGATCGGCAAAAAAAAAAATTCTCCCCACACTGTAATATCCACATCCCCCCCACTGTAATATCCACACCCCCCCACTGTAATATCCACATCCCCCACTGTAATATCCACATCTCCCCCAATGCAGTGGCGTCACTAGGGTTGGTGTCACCCAGTGCAGAAAAAAATGGCGTCACCCCCCCCACCAAGTATAGTCCCCCCTCAGTAAAGAACCCCCTCGAAGGAAGACACCACCCTTTCAGTACAGACACCGCCTTCCCCAGGTAGTACCGACAGACACCCCCCTCCCCAGGTAGTACCGACAGACAGTGGTGTGTCCCATGAGTGCGGGCTCCTCCTCCTCTGTGGGTGTAAACAGAGAGGAGGGCCGCCACCGGGTGTACCAAGATGGCCACGGCTCCGTAGCTAGGCCGAAGCCATGGTCTTTCCTAATGTTATGGCCGCAGCTCCGGAGCTAGGCCGAAGCCGCGGCCTTTCCTAATGTTATGGCCGCGGCTCCGGAGCTAGGCCGAAGCCGCGGCCATAACATTAGGAAAGGCCGCAGCTTCGGCCTAGCTACGAAGCAGCGGCCATAACATTAGGAAAGGCCGCGGCTTCGGCCTAACTCTGGAGCCGCGACAATTGTTACCCAGACAGTGGAGCGGGAAGCGGAGCTGGCGGGCGGGCCGAAATTTGCCGCCACCTTTAAAGTGCCGCCTGGTACCATGGGACTGGCACCAAGCCACTTTCTCCTTGGCATCAGTTGCTGTCTTGAGTGTTAGAGGGAGGTTGGTACAGATGCTGTTTGTGGTCCTTTTCTGGCGGTCCGGCCTTACCTTCATCCAGCTCATCAATCCCTCTCTTGCTCTGTGTTGCTGTGCTATGGATACCACTCTCTACCTCAGTTCTGCTCCCTGTTTGGATAATTTATGTGCAATTAATTTTCTGGCACTTTTTACTGATTGAGCACCTTGGCACCTTTATTTTTCTTGTAATTGAAAATAGATTACAGGGGTTGTAAATCTATGCATTAAGGTGAAAAACCTGTGCAGACCCTCAGAGCACCCCTTTTGCTTACCTGAACCTGATCTTGGGTCCTCATTGGATATATTGATAGTAGCAGAAGCCATTGGCTCCAGCTGCTGTTAATCAAATCCAGTGACACAGGAGTCGGGGGGCGGGGCCGAGTCCTGCTGTCTGTGTGAATGGATGTAGCAGCAGGACCCGGGAGCAGTGCCCTCATGTAAAATGTCTCTCCACTGGAGAAGAGGAGTCAGGAGCGCTGTGGGGGGACCCCAGAAAAGGAGGATGGGGTCTGCTATGTGCAATACCCTTTTCCTCACAGCAGGTAAGTATTACATGTTTGTTATTTAAAAAAAAAAAAACCTTTACAACCCCTTTCATTATTTTGAGAAGTTGATGTATATCTAGTATGATTGCCTTCTACAGCTAGGTATAGGACATATACATTAACCACTTAAGGACCCCTTCACGCCGATATACGTTGGCAGAATGGCACGGCTGGGCACAATTATGTACCTGTACGTGTCTCTTTAAGCCCAGCCGTGGGGTCGTGAGCGTGCCACCGGCGGCGCGCTCACGGCCTGGTCCTAAGCTCTGTGACCGCTCCCGCGGGATCCGCGGACCCGAACGCCACCGGTGTCCCGCGATCTGTCACCGGAGCTGAAGAATGGGGAGAGGTGTGTGTAAACACACCTTCCCTGTTCTTCACGGTGGCAGTGTCATTGATTGTCTGTAGGGAAAGATGATCAATGACATCACACATCCAGCCCCGCCACCATACAGTTAGAAACACATATGAGGTCACACCTAACCCCTACAGTGCCCCCTAGTGGTTAACTCCTAAACTGCAATTGTCATTTTCACAGTAAACAGTGAATTTATATAGCACTTTTTGCTGTGAAAATGACAATGGTCCCAAAAATGTGTCAAAATTGTCCGATGTTTCCGCCATAATGTCACAGTCACGAAAAAAATCGCTGATCACCGCCATTAGTAGTAAAAAAATGAATATTAATAAAAATGCAATAAAACTATCCCCTATTTTGTAAACATTTCGCGCAAACCAATCGATAAACACATATTGTGATTTTTTTTACCAAAAATATGTAGAAGAATACATATCGGCCTAAACTGAGGGAAAATATAGTTTTTTTTATATATTTTTGGGGGATATTTATATATATATATGGCATTTTTTTCAAAATTGTCGCTCTATTTTTGTTTATAGCGCAAAAAATAAAAACCGCAGAGGTGATCAAATACCACCAAAAGAAAGCTCTATTTGTGGGAAAAAAACAATGCCAATTTTGTTTGTAAGCCACGTCGCACGACCGCGCAATTGTCAGTTATAGCGACGCAGTGCCGAATCGCAAATAGGGGCAAGGTCCTTAACCTGCATAATGGTCCGGGTCTTAAGTGGTTAATGTCTTTATACTGTAAATAGACTATTAATGAACAAACAGTTTCAGAATTTACCTTATTTTCTTAGAAGACAATTGCTTTTTTTAATACACAGATTGTAAACAAATATGTAACTTTCTTGTAAACACCACTTATGTTTTCTGGCTGTGTATTATTGTCTGCTTTACCTTAACATTTTGTAAAATTTCAAACTGTAAATATGTAAAATATCATAAGTAAAATTGTATATCAATACAAGAAAAAAAGATAGATATAAGGTGTTTTGTGTTACTGTAAGGGCACACATGTTATTAAAGAGGTTTTTTAATTTACCTGTCAGTTTATCTATTCCTTCTAAGAACAAAGGGCCAGATTCACAAAGCAGATGCGCCGACTTAACTCGAGATGCGCGGCGTAATTGAAAAATGCCTCGCGCGTATCTTTGCACCGTATCCTCAAAACGAGATACGCCTGAAATCCATTTTTTTCCGTCCTACCTAAAAGAATTACACCGGCGCTTCCTCGCGCGCAAAATACGCTAGACACACCACTGTTTTGATATGCAAAGACGCAAATGAGGGAGATAAGGCGATTCAAAAAATTGGTAAAAGGAAAAAAGTGCGCTTATCTAATATAATAAGTGATAGCTGCAAACTCAAAATGTTTATACAAACAAATAATGATATAGGTAAAAGATGGAGTTGCGCTGAAAAAAATGTGTCTTATGCAGATCACCAGTGAAAAAATAATAACAAAAAAGGAAGTCCAATGAACAATCTAGAGGATTTCTTCAGATGTGCATAAAGATATATAAAAAAGGTGATGTAGTAAACAGTTCAGTGTAGAAACAGCTTTTGAAAACGTGTTCCAGCAAAGAAATGTAGAAAAACCAAAATTAGTCCAGGATGCCTGGTGTTGCAGACCCTTACCAGAGTTAATGATCCACAGGATCAAAACGAGCGGATAGCCATACACCTGGGCTAGACAGGGAAACGGATCCACAGCCAGACACAGACACCCGATGATCCAGCAATGGTGAGCAACAAAAAAAGACAAAGCTCCAATAGTGTGATATTGTATGGTATAAAGGTAAATAACCCCAAGTGACTGGCAAACGGACAGTGTGACATAAACCTCCACCTCAGAACACACTGGTCCTTACCAGATTCCTGTGAATAAAGGGCAAAGAAATCGTGGAAGATGACTATGCAGCTGCTGTAGGGAAACCTCGCGTCCAGCGATCCTCAGAAAAGCACTCAGGGCAATAGTCCAACCATCAGAGAAAAAAGGCCACAATGGTGTGATAACGTTTGGTAAATTTAATAAATAAAATATCTCACTTACAGGTTAGTAGATAAAAATCAGCAGACAAACAAAGTTCCGACCGGTACGGAACTGTTCCTCACAAGCGGTGACGTCAAACACGCCTCCTCCCAACGTTTCATCCAATAGGACTTGATCATGATCCACAAAATTAAGTGTGTGCGGCGTAGATTACGCCCTGTGCGCTTCTGCTAGTTTCATGGTGTAAAATTACACTTTATAAAAGGTGCCCTAATTTTACACCAGCCGTGTAAAGGTCAGCTAAAGCAACACCATTAAGGAAGAGCTGAGCACACACACTTGCAGGACAACAATCTGTATGCCAACATGCCAGGGGCATCCATGCTCATAACTATACTAGTGACTTTAGTAACCGAGGGTACCCCCTCTTCTGAGGGAAAAGCAGTCAGGAGACGCCTCGCAGAATGCATCTTTGCACAGTAAGCACACACATTAATCATGGCACAATGAGAATGCATGCATGCACACCCACTGTGGTCCCTAGCACAGACACATCACATGCACATCTAAGGCCACGGCTCCAATTATGTCACTGTGCATTCATACACCATTCACATGGACCTGGGATCACTTCTCCCTGGTCCTGGGGATCCCTACTCCACCCTTATTTAATCAGGAATGCCACTCCCACATTCACACATCATTCACACACATAAAACAAATCATAAGTACAGTATAATAAAAAAAAAAAGTACCCCAAAAGTTAACGGCGGCGGCGTAAGCTACGCCTGGGCCGCCCACGGGCACGGCCACGGCCAACCAGGGGAGAATCCTGGGGGGGGGGTGAGCAGGGGAAGGAGGAGACTCATGGGGGGGTGAGCAGGGGAAGGAGGAGCCTCCCCTGGTGACTGTCCTCCTGCTGGCCTGCCCTCCAATATGATATGGTCTGATTAAAGGACAAGGCTTGCACCTCATAAAGTTTGCCTGGATAGCTTGATGAGTTTTTTAGAAGGTCTCAAAGCAAAAGATGAAATTTAACTACTTGAGACCCGTGCTATAGCCGAATGACGGCTTTAGCGCGGACCTGAAAATCCAGGAGGACGTCATTTGACGTCCTCCCCTTTCCTTGTTCCCCGCGCGCGCTCCCAAGCGCACAGCGGGGAAATTCTGTGCTGGCCGTGTCCCTTGGACACATCCAATCACAGATCTCCGTGAACGGCCAATCGGAGTGGCCGTTTGGTATGCGATCTGTGCGGCCAATGAGAGATGATCTCAAATGTAAACATATGAGATCATCTCTCACACAGAGACAGCGTCCTGTCAGGGAGAGAGGAGACCGATCTGTGTCCCTTGTACATAGGGACACAGATCGGTCACCTCCCCCAGTCAGTCCCCTTCCCCCACAGTTAGAACACTATTCAGGGTACACATTTAACCCCTTCCTCACCCCCTAGTGTTAACCCATTCAATGCCAGTCACATTTATACAGTAATTAGTGCATATTTATAGCACTGATCGCAGTATTAATGTGAATGGTGCCAAAAATGTGTCAAAAGTGTCTGATGTGTCCGCCATAATGTCGCAGTCCCAATAAAAATCGCAGATCGCCGCCGTTACTAGTAAAAAACTAGTAAAAAAAAATAATAAAAAATAATAATAGTTCTGTCCCCTATTTTTTAGGCGCTATAACTTTTGCGCAAACCAGTCGCTTATTGCGATTTTTTTTTTTTTTACCAAAAATATGTATTATTTATTTATACGTATCGGCCTAGACTGAGAATTATTATTATTTTTTTTTAATTGGGCTATTTATGATAGCAACAAGTAAAAAATGTTGTATTTTTTTCAAAATTGTCGCACTTTTTTGTTTATAGCACAAAAAATAAAAACCGCAGAGGTGATCAAATACCACCAAAAGAAAGCTCTACTTGTGGGGAAAAAAGGACGTCAATTTTGTTTGGGAGCCATGTCGCATGACTGCGCAATTGTCAGTTAAACCGACGCAGTGCCGGAAGCTGAAATTTCACCTGGGCAGGAGGGGGGTATATGTGCCCAGTAAGCAAGTGGTTAGTAAGGGAGCATTGAGGAAAGAATGGCTAGGATGTGATCCCTTATAGCTGCATTGTCCAGAAGCTCTGGTGCTCTTGTATTGAAAAATATGAATACCACCACCACCAATACTTCTGATACCACCTGAAAGGTGCATTTTCACCTTTAAACTCTAGTCCTGACTATTTTCTTATTATCTAAATATAATTACCTTTCATCGGCCAATTCCGTTACTTCATATCCAAGTCTCTTTCTCTCTCTCTCTCTCTCTCTCTCTCTCTCTCTCTCTCTCTCTCTCTCTCTCTCTCTCTATATATATATATATATATATATATATATATATATATATATATATATATATATATACAAATAAAAACAAACCCATCATGTCACATTATTATGTCAGATTCAGATGCAGACATCTCATGACACAGACGTAACTATGTCTGGTTTTGTTCTCAACACAAGACCCATTTATACAACACATATTTTTTACAGCAAAGTGATAACTTTTAAAGGAACAGTCGCATATTAGATTACAAAACATAAGGGGGCTTTTTTATGACTCTTTCACCATCTATACTTGTACTCTACTTACCTGTGTTATTTTTTACTTTATACAGAATGTATGCTATTTATGCTATTTTGTAAAATATGCGACTCAGAAAGAAGCAGCCTGTAACCTGTTCACATTCTCCGGTGCACATTATCTGCAGACCTTCACACAGGCTTCAATGCAACACTGACTGACCACGTTATGGTGGACTCATATAGCAGGGGTAACTATACGCAGGAAGAGGGAAGTGATGTGATCTCTCCTCTCGGCGGTATTTTCAACCGCCGCTGAGGAGAGAAGACATCACACAGTGAGTCTGCACAACACTACACTGACACCAGGACACACAGGCACATTAACCCCTTGCGATCACCCCCACCTCCCTGTCACAGTGTCACTGAATGCAGTGATCATATATGTACTGATCACTGCATTTAGTGTCAGTGTGACAGGCAGTGACAGGCAGTTAGTGTTAGGTTCAGGGTAGCCCCCGTACCCCCCCTAATAAAGTTTTAACCCCTTGATGACCGCCCTAGTTAACCCTTTCACTCTCTATTGCCAGTGTAGCTATTTTCTTTTTATTGCGATTTTTTTTAATAAAGACATGTGGCTGAATACATTTTGGCCTAAATGTTTGACTAAAATTTAGTTTATTTGATTTTTCTTATAACAAAAAGTAAAAAATATTGTTTTTTTTTCAAAAATGTCGCTCTGTTTTTGTATATAGCGCAAAAAATAAAAATCGCAGAGGCGATCAAATACCACCAAAAGAAAGCTCTATTTGTGGGAAGAAAAGGATGCAAATTTTGTTTGGGAGCCACATCGCACGACCGCGCAATTGTCTGTTAAAGCGACGCAGTGCCGAATTGTATATTGCATATTTGTCCGGTCCTTAAGTGGTTAAAGTGTCCAAGGGTATTTATTGAACTTTTACTTTATTTATGAAAATTTAATAAATGTGATATAATTACCTGCTTTCTGCACAAAGCAGGAAAGTATAACACATTTATTGTTTTAATAAAAAATAAAAATAAAAAAAATAAGCTTTAATGTTACTTTAACTAGACAAGATGTTTATACCTGTTCCACTGTCCCTATATAGTCTTGGGTCTGCAATTTTCCAGGCCAATCTTCTGTCTATCATCCAGCGTCATTTTTGAGAGTGTATTTAAAGTTGCATCAAGAAGCTGTTATTTATTAAAATAAATGAAGCCTCAATAAACCATGACCTTCCAATAGTCAATTATAATGCCACTAATACAGACACAATCTAGGTGTGGCTCATGTAAAATAATGTTTCATTAAATATTATGTATTTTGTAATCAGTTTTTTAATCTAATATATGAAATGATTGATAATATAATAACTGCAAATCTATCACAAGGAACAATGTGAAAAATAAAGGAACAGTTTGCTGGATAATAATTAGTGGTATTTTTATGTAAGAAATTGTAATTATTATTTATTTAGGCAGTCTAATAATGAGTAGCAGGATTGTGTAATAATGAAAAGCCAGCTGTGAATTGGAGTTCAACTATGATCCATAAAGGCAGTGAGATCTTAATTGTCCTATTGGCTTGCTTCCTGGATGCATTTGAGACATTCCATTACTGTGTACAGACAGGACTTATCAATAGCACAGAAGAGCAATTTTGCTTTAAAATCATAAGTGGGTCTGAGGTAATTACCATTTTATTTGTAAATCATAAGGTGTATTTGTAAAATACATTGTATGATAGCACAGAAAGGAGGAAGAATTCCATTAGGTACTATTAATACCTAGAATGATTTTTATAACATGGTTATAATTCCTTAAAACCCAACTCAGGGAAACATAATTATTATTATTTTAATTATAATAATTGCTCATTTTGTATAGGAAAGTGTAGAAACATTTTTAATAACTTGATCCCTCCGCTCCCCTGGCAGATGGCACGCCTTTACACTCTGGCAGTGGTCGGTCCCTCAAGTTAAATCTTGTTCTTTTGCTTATTGTTAAACAAAATGAGATAATGTGTGTAATTTTCCTCCCCACCCTATCTAGTTCTGAATAAGCAGTTCTATATGTAATTGTGACAGGTGGTGTGTCTACTGATACCCACCCACACACCTGTGGCCTATTTAAGGAATGTCAGTAGCACACCTCAAGGTGATGAGTTAGCACAGTGTAGCTGTGCAAAACTAGTCCATCTCTGTTCCAGCTACTGCAGCCGTAGTGTGTCTTTGTTTGCATGGAAAATTCAATAAATGGACTTCTATCACGTCGGTGTGCAGCCAATTTCTACCTTTATCCAGTCTTCTATGGCAGGCAAACTGGGGCTTGCGCCTGTGTGAGAAGTCTTATATTATTCATTGTTCCTTGAAGTCTCTTACCTAGAGCGCGATTTTCCTTTGTTTTTGCATAAGCTGTACTACTATTTTAAAATGACTGATGATATCACACCACAAGTTGCTAGCCACACCTTTAGGCAGTTGAGAGATAATCCCTTGTGAGGAAATGCCCATGATATATTGAATAGCAATCCAGACAATGTGACAGGCTCCATTAAATTGCTTTTTCATCGGCTTGAACGCAGTATGACAAAGAGATCCAGGCTTACTGGGATATCAGTACACTATCAGAATATCTGTCTACAGAACTGATTCCCAGAGGTTTAAGGCTCAAGAAATTTCCATCTTTGAACCACAGGATGAAGCTCTTAGGAAACAGTGGTCAGATGCTCTGTTAACCTGCTCAAGTACTTTGATAAGTATTGTTATTTTGTCTAAACAAAAAGAGATGGATGCCCTACAACAAGAAATATTGGATCAGCCATTAAGCCATTTCAAGGTGCAACAGATTTCCTAGACCTTGACAAACGTAATCTTAACAATAAGTTAAATCGCCACGAACACGAAATAATTGCAGGCAAAAAGGAAAAAATGTTGAAGGACAAAATTGACTATGAAACCAATAACATCTACATTTGGAAGTGCTGGCGCTTTTGGAGAAGTTCATCCCAGGTGGCCTGAGGCTTCAAAAACATGTGAGCTTCTCTGACGTGGAGCCAGATGCATTGGAGGATACTTTTGCGGCCTCTGATTCAGAGGGGTCACAGATGCAACCGACTACTTCTAAACCACAGGAGGGTATACATACCCCAGGTTCATCAAAAATGGCCAGTGGAGATAAAAACAACACAAAAAGGGCTGGAAAAGAGACACAAGGAGACCTGTATAGGAGGCAAGAAGCAGAGACACAGGAGACCAGAGACAGTATCCATCCCGACGTCCACCACTCAAAATTTAGGGGAACTTTCTGTGACATTGAATGTCCCGAATTTGTCTGACAGATCACTCTCTGAAGATTAAATATGTCTGTTGTCAAAGGGTCTAAATTTTTGTCACCAAAGATATTTTAACCTGGTTGATACCATTCTGGACATTAATAAGTTCATTTGTAATTTATCGATTAAAAAACCTTACTTTGCAGCAGAAAACAGAGAGTAGTCTAATTCGATCCAGTTACCTTTTGACATATCTGGTCCCCCTGAGGTAACCTTTAGAGAGCATTGTGCTATTAGGGATCTAGAGGATCTGGAATTAAAAATATGGGAATGCTGTCGAATGTCCTTGCTATAGGTATATTTTGGCGGGAAATAAGTTTAACTCCATGTCTAATAAGAGAGAATTTAATATTGACTCCTTTTATAATTGTAATACGAGCTTTGTGATTTATCTAATTTCATGTAATGCTTGTTGTGTCCATTATGTGGGGAGGACAACTAGACATCTATGCGACAGCTTCTATGAACATATCTATGGCATTGACAAAAATAAATCTACAAATACAGCTAAACATTTTATTTCATGTCATGGAGGCAGTAAATCCACCCTCGCAAGTTCATGTCATAGACAAGATTAGAGATCCAAAGAGAGGTGAAGATTCCTTTCGCCTGCTGTGCCGCAGAGAGGTATTTTGGATGTCCCATCTTCAGACTCGCATCCCTTTGGGTTTGAACTTTGAATAGGATGTGAGTCATTTTTATGAATAAGTCCTGCAGCCCAGCAGCATATATCTTGTATGCAGGTAGTTTATAATACACTCTATTTTGCTTTATCTTTGCCTTTTGCTCCATGTTTGTTTACTAGTTAATTTTGTCCATCCCTTCCGGTATCTGTATTTGTATTTTGCGTGATGGAGATCATTTATATAACCAAATACCATTTGGTGCAATGATCTGGAGGGAGTTCACAGTCCCATACATGGCATGGCTTTGCCGCCATGTCTAGGTCAGTGTGAGATAGTCATATTTACCCACTTAAACCCCCCTTTAAATGCCCAGTGTGCATGAGGCCTTATAACACAATATTTATTGTGCCTCAATATCTATTATACGTCAATATTATTAGGAATCGAGATGCGGCGACATCAGTAATGATGCCAGCTTCATGAATCCTATCAAACCTTAAACATAAGTTAGATGGCACTAGTACAAGCTTTGTATTTCGACAACTTTGTTCATTGGTTCATTGGTGACATTAAACTCTATGTTCACCTCTAAATTCATCTTTAAATAAGTTCTGCAATTTCTGTTTCAGTATCTATGTGAGTGTTTGTTGGTTGTTTTAGACTGCAGTAAAATGACAATGTAAATGACCTTTTGTAAAATTTGAGATGGCTTAGTATTCTCTGAAATACAATAACCTGAAATATTAGTCCATGGAAGAAAAACGCCATGGCCAAACTACATTTTAAACTCATCTTTCAATTCCCTTCTGAACTTTCTGATCTCAAATGTGGTTGCTAATTTAATTCACATGTCAATTGTCTTCAAAATAAATGATGACTGTCTTTTAATATGAAATGTAATTTATAGAAAAAGTAAATGCCTCATCTGTTTTTTGAAAGGCATAATGCAGACGACTTAGAGTAACGTAATTTTAAAATGGATAGATATCTCAAGTTACTCAATCTGTGTCAAGCTTATCAAATACTGTGGTAAACTTCTTACAAAAATGACAGCATTTTACTATAGAAATAGTCTGTGTTATTTGATTAGTAGTTAATACACCAGAATGGGAAATGTACTGCAGAATAAAGATTGCTTCAGTGAGATAACAATGACAAAAATACCAAAACAGGAAAGGGGTATGCAGCTAAACAACCAACATAGCCCTAATCTAATTTATACATGCATACCTCCATGAATATTACCTTTTCACCTCCTTGACTACTCATTCCCCAAACCTCAGTCTCTTTGCACGTCCAGTGGTACTCTTCTCTGTTTCTGTTTGTGTTCTCAGCACAATAGATAAAAATGAAGTGGAAGACCAGTGCCATTAACTGAAGTGAGAATATTCAAGTTGGGGGCAAGGTAGCCCTAAACACCTCAATACCGCTGGACATCATATGATGTCATGGACTTTAGGGGAGATATCTGCAGCTACAGGCATCATTCAGATATCCTTCTTTTCAGCCGGCGATTCTGCGCACCATAAGAATGATCATAGTGGCAGTTCCACCATTTGATCGTTCTTATAGGTGACGGGAGGGGACATCCGGTGCTTCTCCGGGCTCTCCCATGCCACCGGGGGCCCGAAGAATGAATCAGCCAGTGCCGGATTACGAGCATAGAGATTTCCAGTGACCATCTGGTCACCGGTCATCTCTATGACCGTCAGAGGCCCGGGTGTGACGTTATGACGTCACGCCCGGGTACCCGGAAGTAAACAAAGCCATGATTGCGGCTGTCAGCATGGGATCAGTGAATTTTTTTCCTGATCTCTAGCTTTCCAGCCTGGAGGAGCGATGTGAGGTGTGAGATGAGGACCCAGCATCTCTCCATAAAGAGGACCTGTCACAATAGATTCCTATTACATGGGATGTTTACATTCCTTGTAAAAGGAATAAAAGTGATCCAATTGTTTTAAAAAAGTGTAAAAATAAAAAAAAATAAGTTAAAGAAACTCCCCTGTCCCGGTAGCTCGCGCTCAGAAGCGAACACACACATAAGTCCCGCCCACATATGTAAACGCCGTTCAAACCACACATGTGAGGTGTCGCCGCGTGTGTTAGAGCGTGTGCAACAATTCTAGCACTAGACCTCCTATGTTGTATAACATATACAATTGTGACTCAAGTCATATTGTAATTGAATGTTATTAAAAATCTCCTTTGCTTTTCAATCTGCAGCTCCATAATTTTCTGTAACATGCAATGCAATATGACTACCTGGAAGTGTTCTGCACAGATTGTGTACATAATGCCCCCCCCTCCAGAAACATAATTTTCTGCTTGTGTGATTGGCTCACTGATTTTACCAGAAGTCTGCACTAAGATGCAAGTCAGATATCAGACATCCCCTGCAACAAAAATGTTATTTTTGGTGAGATACTGCCAATAGAAAAACACGTCCAAAGGGATGAAGTCCCTGCAATTTTCCTCATTAGAGCCCCACAGGTGCAGCAGCTGGTTGATAATTAAGAAACCACTCCCATCAGGTTAACTTACTACATAGACACAGAGAAACAAACATGTATTTTTTTCAGAATAACAAAAGGTAGGAATCTGCAACAACGTTTGTTAAAATCCTTGCAATGTACAATGCCTTGAAAAAGTATTCATACCCATTGACATTTTTCCCATTTAGTCATGTTACAACCAAAAATGTAAACATATTTTATTGTGGTTGTATGTGATAGACCAACACAAAGTGGCACATAATTGTGCAGTGAAAGGAAAATGATAAATGGTTTTTAACATTTTTTACAAATAAATATGTGAAAAGTATGGCGTGCATTTGTATTCAGCCCCCTTTACTCTGATACCTCTAACTAAAATCTAGTGGAACCAATTGCCTTTAGAAGTCACCTAATTAGTAAATAGAGTCCTTCTGTGTATAATTTAATCTCAGTATAAATACAGCTGTTCTGTAAAGCCAGGGAAAAAAGTTGTGGAGAAGTTTAAAGCAGGGTTAGATTATAAAAATATATCCCAAGCTTTGAACATCTCACGAAGCACTGTTAAATCCATCATCTGAAAATGGAAAGAATATGGCACAACTGCAAACCTACCAAGATATCACTGTCCACCTAAACTGACAGGCCAGGCAAGGAGAGAATTAATCAGAGAAGCACCCAAGAGGAAAATGATTACTCTAAAGTATCTGCAGAGATCCACAGCTTAGGTGGGAGGATCTGTCTACAGGACAACTATTAGTCATGCACTCCACAAATCTGGCCTTTATGAAAGAGTGGGAAGAAGAAAGCCATTGTTGAAAGAAAGTCATAAGAAGTCCTGTTTGCAGTTTTCGAGAAGCCATGTGGGGGACACAACAAACGTGTGGAAGAAGGTGCTCTGGTCAGATGAGACCAAAATTTTACTTTTTGGCCTTAAAAAAGCAAAACTCTGATACGCCCCACTAAAATCTAGAGAACCAATTGCCTTCAGAAGTCACCTTGTGTGGCGGAGACTAAAATTGCACATCACCCTGAACACACCATCCCCACCCTGAAACATGGTGGTAGCAGCATCATGTTGTAGGGATGCTTTTCTTCAGCAGGGACAGGGAAGCTGGTCAGAGTTGATGGGAAAATGGATGGAACAAAATACAGGGAAAACTTAGAATAAAACCTGTTAGAGTCTGCAAAAGACTAAAGACTGGAGCGGAGGTGCATCTTCCATCAGGACAATGACCCTAAACATCCAAGCCAGAACTAAAATGGATTGGGTTGGATCAAAGCATATTCATGTATTAGAATGGTCCAGTCAAGGTCCAGACCTAAATCCAATTGAGAATCTGTGGCAAGACTTGAAAATTGCTGTTCACAGATGCTCTCCATCCAATCTGACAGAGTTTAAGCTATTTTGCTTAAAAAAAATGGGCAAAAATGTCACTCTCTAGATGTGCAAAGCTGGTAGAGACATCCCCAAAATGACTTGCAGCTGTTGGTTCTACAAATGAATACAAATGTACCCCACACTTTTCTGTAAAAAAAATTTTAAAACCATTTATAATTTTCCTTCCACTTCACAAATATATGCCCCATTTGTTTTGGTCTATCACATTAAATTCCAATAAAATACATTTACGTTTTTGGTTGTAACATGACAAAATGTGAAAAATTTCAAGGGGTATGAATACTTTTTCAAGGCCCTGTAGATCACCCTGAGGGGATTTTTTTTCTCAACAATAGTGGAGCTACTCTTTAAGATTCAGTGGTGTACTAAACATTTTTATACCTTTACTCAAACATCATTACACAGTCATAGTCCATGCATCATGTATGTTATACTTAAATGTTTGGACGGTTGATATAAATGAATCTTCTGAAATCTCCTTTGTCTGCTGGGGTGAAGCCTTGAACCATATACACATCTCAACCCAACACACACCTGCACAATCAGTGTGCTGGCTGTGCACAAAATCACTTACCTGTTGAAGGGGTCCTGCATGGCTCCAAATATGATGCCTTTGTTAATATGTATTGACCACTGAATAAAGCTTTGGAGAATCCCAGGTGTGCTGGTGACATATAATCAGCTTAATTTCTTCCAAGTCTCTGGATTCCAGGTTTTAAACCGGGTTTTACTAACCTCTGAGATAGACAGATAGATAGATAGATAGATATAGATAGATAGATAGATAGATAGATAGATAGATAGATAGATAGATAGATAGATAGATAGATAACAGAATATATACAGGCAGTGCAGAATTATTAGGCAAGTTGTATTTTTGAGGATTAATTTTATTATTGAACAACCATGTTCTCAATGAACCCAAAAAACTCATTAATATCAAAGCTGAATATTTTTGGAAGTAGTTTTTAGTTTGTTTTTAGTTTTAGCTATTTTAGGGGGATATCTGTGTGTGCAGGTGACTATAACTGTGCATAATTATTAGGCAACTTAACAAAAAAAAAATATATACCCATTTAAATTATTTATTTTTACCAGTGAAACCAATATAACATCTCAACATTCACAAATATACATTTCTGACATTCAAAAACAAAACAAAAACAAATCAGTGACCAATATAGCCACCTTTCTTTGCAAGGACACTCAAAAGCCTGCCATCCATGGATTCTGTCAGTGTTTTGATCTGTTCACCATCAACATTGCGTGCAGCAGCAACCACAGCCTCCCAGACACTGTTCAGAGAGGTGTACTGTTTTCCCTCCTTGTAAATCTCACATTTGATGATGGACCACAGGTTCTCAATGGGGTTCAGATCAGGTGAACAAGGAGGCCATGTCATTAGTTTTTCTTCTTTTATACCCTTTCTTGCCAGCCACGCTGTGGAGTACTTGGACGCGTGTGATGGAGCATTGTCCTGCATGAAAATCATGTTTTTCTTGAAGGATGCAGACTTCTTCCTGTACCACTGCTTGAAGAAGGTGTCTTCCAGAAACTGGCAGTAGGACTGGGAGTTGAGCTTGACTCCATCCTCAACCCGAAAAGGCCCCACAAGCTCATCTTTGATGATACCAGCCCAAACCAGTACTCCACCTCCACCTTGCTGGCGTCTGAGTCGGACTGGAGCTCTCTGCCCTTTACCAATCCAGCCACGGGCCCATCCATCTGGCCCATCAAGACTCACTCTCATTTCATCAGTCCATAAAACCTTAGAAAAATCAGTCTTGAGATATTTCTTGGCCCAGTCTTGACGTTTCAGCTTGTGTGTCTTGTTCAGTGGTGGTCGTCTTTCAGCCTTTCTTACCTTGGCCATGTCTCTGAGTATTGCACACCTTGTGCTTTTGGGCACTCCAGTGATGTTGCAGCTCTGAAATATGGCCAAACTGGTGACAAGTGGCATCTTGGCAGCTGCACACTTGACTTTTCTCAGTTCATGGGCAGTTATTTTGCGCCTTGGTTTTCCCACACGCTTCTTGCGACCCTGTTGACTATTTTGAATGAAACGCTTGATTGTTCGATGATCACGCTTCAGAAGCTTTGCAATTTTAAGAGTGCTGCATCCCTCTGCAAGATATCTCACTATTTTTGACTTTTCTGAGCCTGTCAAGTCCTTTTTTTGACCCATTTTGCCAAAGGAAAGGAAGTTGCCTAATAATTATGCACACCTGATATAGGGTGTTGATGTCATTAGACCACACCCCTTCTCATTACAGAGATGCACATCACCTAATATGCTTAATTGGTAGTAGGCTTTCGAGCCTATACAGCTTGGAGTAAGACAACATGCATAAAGAGGATGATGTGGTCAAAATACTCATTTGCCTAATAATTCTGCACTCCCTGTATATAAATATATATAATGCATATATCAAATATAATACACATGTATAATTGTGGTAAACGCTTTACCTTTCTAAAGCCATTATGACTTCAGTCAGAAGTGCCAAAATTATTCTTGACACCTGTTGTGCTTATTAGGGAAAATGTTCCATGAAATTAAAATACAGATTGCTTTACATAAAATCTTGACTATCCCCGCTAAATGGGTACCTTTGACGTGACACAGCAATGATAAACTTCCCTGTAGACTCAATAACCTTGTAAAATGACAATTAGACAGAATGTCTGTATTTCACAAATTCAACTGTTACACTGCAGGTAAGTAAGTGGTTAACAATGTGAAATAAAATTAGACATTTGTTATGTCTATAAAATGGAAACTATGCAAATGAAAAATATTGAAAATTTAATCTTATAGAGAAAAATCTACAATTGTATAATACTCAATAAATCAATATTTAAGAGAACACAAATGAATATAAGATAAAAATCAACACAACATAATTACCCATTCCAAAATGGCTACTGGTCTGAATTGCTGGTTACCAGAGTTTTAGAATGGCTGTCTTGGCTTTCAAGGAATTAGTTCTTGAGACCTCCGAGTTCCAAAGTATAAGCTGTCCAGGAATCTTCATGAATGTAGAAGTGTGAATTGATGAATGGAGTGTGCGTGTGTCTTCGTGTGTGATGGAGTGTAATTGAGTGTTATTGAGTCTCTTTCAGTGTCCCTTCTCCATGGCACCTCTCATACTTTATACCATCTGGGACAATAAGCTCATAAAATTATAATAAGCTCAGCCCAGAAGGTATGGCTTATTTTCCAACAGGTTGGAAAAATCTAATGATTTACTTTGGTGAATTTAGGTAATATCACCTTCAACCACTAGGCATGTCTGAGGGCAGAAAAACATGTTCTGAACTATCTGTTAAATAATATGTTCTATTTTCATAATGTATATCTGTTTGTATATTGGTGCTGAAGAATATGTATATTATTTATATTATTCTGGGATTCTGGCAACCGGTACAATATACAATACACTTTGTATAATTTTGATTATTCAATATCATATAAAATTATTATCTATATAGATAAATGTATAATCTTTGTATATCCTATTAAGTCTTGTTTATCTAGAAAAAACACATGCTATATGTATATTTTTATACAGTTATAGTCACGATTCATATATCTTTCATAACACTGATTTGTATCTTAAAACAATTCTTACTTCTAATTTGTTCTACATCAAAATCTTATATTTTTACCTTACGACAGAATTATAATTGGGTCAGTAGACACTACAATCATAATTGTATCCATAACCTGGGATATAATATATAATATAAGTGACTTATAATAAAATAATACTGAATGCATAAAATTCAAATGTCTGAAATGAAATGTCTGAAATTAACTTTGTTCAGACTTAATGAATGTTTAGAGAGAGTTTAGCTGTATACACAATTCCTAGAGTCTAATTCAATGGGTTTAGTTAGACAATGGTGATTTCTTTGTCATAACAGTCTAGTTACATATCTGTGTAACCTTTTTTATGGCAGTGTTTGTGTCTCTTCTTTTATCTACCCAACAAAGACAGGTAAATATCTTCTGGTTTCGTGCAAAGCAGCACTATTGTTCAGGAGACTCTGTTTCAACATAAGGTTTGTATAATTTTAGGATGGCTGATCTATTGAAACTTGGAAAACATGAAGCCATGGAGACTTTTAGTTCACCTGTCTTGAGACTGAATTTAACATCTCCACCAGAAGATTATAAAATGTATTATTTTTTCATCATGATTATAGCACACCTAGATATTTGGCAATACAAATATACAGATACTGTAAATTTGTGTCTTAAGAGTAAAGTAGGATGATACTGCATATGCAGAAAACTAAAATGTTCTCATCTTACATTAGTTTAGTTATTAGTGCAATATATTTACCTTGGATCAGCTAAATTTATTTTTTGCTATTTGAAGGGAATTTGAAAATCCTGAAAGCCTTTCAGTTTCCACTCAGTATTTTGAACTTTTGTGTGTGTCACTTTCAATGCCTTCCTCTATTCATTCACCTTATTTAGTGTCTGGAATTCAGACTAGGGCAGACAAGGCTACTGATTCCTATTTTAGATAAGTCTTCACTGGGCATTTTCAACTTGCCTGCTAACTGCTTCAGTGAAGACCTTTTTTGGAGAGCAAATGGGAATTCAGACTATATTTCCAATTAAAACTCACAAGCTCATTCCTCAGAGAATACGCTGCAAGATGGAGCTTAAATTAAAGATGTAAAGATTGAGTTAGACATTAATTCATTTTCATTTGGAACTATTCAAGTTTACTTCTCAGCTGGGACATAGTCCTCTTGGATACTATGTACTATGATCCTACAAATTCTTCTTCAAATATTGTGTAGTGCCAACTTCCAAAGACAAACAGATTCTCATTATTAAAGAGAGATAGGATTTTACTGTGTTACACTCTAACATATCAACATGTCTTGTAACCATTATGCTTTGGCGTTCAGTGTAAAGTTTTAGTTTTACATTGCAAAAAAGTATCTTGATTATATGTTTAATTTTGTATTTGTATTATTTACTTAATTTACAGTGTAGTTCTACCTTTTTCCTTTATTTATTTATTAATATATTTTTTATTTCTTAACAATGGAGAAAGGTTTGGTTACCCACTGAACTTTACAGCTCTTAAAAAAAGGCCCCATCTCAGCTCCTCTCAGGTCATCGCCAAACCAGAGCTTCTTTGCAGAATCTTAAAGTGCCATTAAACCCAAAACAAAATGTATTGATGTATTATATTTCAAGGGGCGTTTTTATTTGGGGGCTTATTTCTTTTTTTGCCTGTTGATCGAGCCAGTCAATAAGACCCCTTGCACACTGAGGCAGTTTTCAGGAATGTTAGCATTATAAATAATGCCTGTAAAGCATCTGAAAACTGCCTCCCATTCACTTCAATGTGTGCTTTCACACTTGGGCGGTGTGCTTGCGGGATGTTAGGAAAAGACCTGCAAGCAGCATCTTTGGGGTGGCTTGGGAGCGCTATAAATACCTGCCGTGCTCCAGGTCAGTGGGACTGGGGGTGGGGGGGGACAGAGGAGGGGGTCTTGTGTAAGTTCACCTTACAGATTTTTCTTTAAAGGTGAATTTACACTTTAAGGTAAAAAACATTCTGCCTTTAAACTTTAATAAGCAGTGCCAATAAAGTAGCAAGTGGAGGAAGAGTGAAAACATTTGGTAACCTAACTATTCACAATAATACTTCAAAATTCAGACATTGTCTGTGTGATATATGCACTGGAGTTGATTTACTAAACAAGTAACTGATTTACTCGTGAATGATAACTTAAAGGAAACATTTTTTTTATCTTAATAGCTTCCTTTACCTTAATGCAGTGCTGTTTTCATGTCCTCATTGTTCGGTTTTGCTCTCAAGTTGCTGTAATTCTTCTCTGATCTCCACACTTCCTGGTTGTCTGTTTCCTGATGACCACAGTGCTGGGAGCTTTCTCTCTGTGGTCACTAACTTCAAGGAGGTGTGATTACTGTGTGTCTAGTTTCTAGTTTTGTTTTCCAAACCATCACTGCTCTGTGGCTCTGTGGCTCTGTACAGCAGAGAGGCAGGAAACAACATGCAAAAACGAAACTAGAAACTACAGGTACATTATATGATTGATTTGTATCTATTTTTAATCGTTTTTAAAAGGAATCAGTTAACTATTATGTCTCTATACCCTGTAAACAGTAATTTCAGCATACATTTTTTATTTATTTACAACTCCTTTAATCTAGCAGATAGTATAAAGCTTTTTTTCACTTCTTTGAAAACACAATCATGCACAAAGGAAACAATTTATTTATTTTGTCTTGCACATATTATACGGTAATTATTAAAGTAAACACAGCTTCACCTTGTTAACCTTCCTGGCGGTGTTCCCGAGACTGACTCGGGGTTAGATTTTCCTGCTACGATCGGTAACCCCGAGTCAGTCTCGGGCTTGCCTCGCTAGATCCACAGGCACTTTTTACTTACCTTGTCCCTGGATCCAGCGATGCCACCGCGCTGTGTGAGCGAGCGGGACCTCGCTCGATTCACATAGTGCCTCCGTGTGACGCCGATCTCCGTTCCCTGCGACGTTACGACGCACGGGGACGGAGAACGGCGCCAAATTCAAAAACGTAAACAAACACCTTACATACAGTATACTGTAATCTTATAGATTACAGTACTGTATGTAAAAAAAACACACCCCCCCTGTCCCTAGTGGTCTGTCCTGTGTCATGCATGTCATTTTATATAATAAAAACCTTTTTTTCTCCCTGCAAACTGTAGATTGTCCATAGCAACCAAAAGTGTCCCTTTATGTCAAAAATAGTTTTAGATCAGCTAAAAAACAGCGATAATAAATTATAATCACTTGCAGAATTGTGCGATAGCGATTTGTGGGGAAATTCGTCATAAAAAAAAAAATAATGACAGCAACAATTCTGCAACTGAGCAAATTTCAGTGATTTTAATTTGATTACATTATTGAATAATTTTTATTATAATTATATTATTATTTGTTATAATTGTTTATAATTATTTATTATATTATAATTTATAATTTTGTTTTTAAAAAAATGTCATACCCGGGATGCCTATTAGAATCTTGTTTGGTCAGATTTAAGTGAGTTATTTCTAAAAATTACAGACCTACAATATAAAACGCCAAATTTCCTTGCAAATAATGGTACCGCTTTCAGCATGTTTTTTCGGAAAGAATCATACCGCCAGGGAGGTTAAATAAGTTAGGTGTAAATTTACTTTCCAAATTTATCATTCTCATTTGTGGATTTATTACGCAAAATATTGATTTCCAAACATTTGCACAAGGTTTCTTTTTTTCTGTGATTTTGTACTACTCCTTCTTTTTTTCTTAACTACAGGCTACTCTTTCATCCCATACAGTAAAAACAAAGGTATAGAAAGAACACTGCTATTTATAATAACAGCTCCAGTCATCATTCTCTCGGGAATAAAAAATCAAACCTGGTGTAATGTGCTAGTGGTTCTCATAAATGTTATCATCAACGAAACAAAAAGTAACATTGGTTATATTAACTTTAAGTTGTTTATGTGGAATAATGGCAAGTGCGATCCATAGCGAAGCTTATGTGTAATGCTTATATGTGGAATTGCTGTATGTGCCCATACTCCAGATGTCCCTTTAATCAGTTCTTGTTTTCCAAGAAGCCATTTGGCTGCAGATAATTGTTTGTACCTCCCTGTGTTGTCCTTACATTACCAAGAAATTAGTCTATAATCTGTTCATGAGTGTATGATGTTCTATGACAAGTTAAGCTTTTTTGTATTTATTTCTAAGTAGCTTCAATTAAACCAAATGAATTTAATAGCTGCCCTTTTTGTGCAAAAATGTGTTAATGTGGTACATTCCATTTTGGACAATGTTTTTCTATATAGTATTTTTAAATAATTTCCATATAAAAAAGCTATTTTACGTATTACAATTTGTGGATGTCAATTACAAATAGCAAGACAATGTACAAAATATATGTTATTGTTGGCTTATAGTAGTGCAATACAATACTTTCCAAATTTTCAATTTTTTTAGGCTTAAAGTGGTTGTAAACTCTGTTACACCACTTGTACCTACAGGTAAGCCTATAATTACCTGTAGATACTGTGACATCATTGGCACATGCCCTATGAAAGACCTGCTTTCAGTGCCAGACCTTCAGAGCCCGTGCCAGAAACGGCAGTTAGGTCATTGCAGCTCCGGCCACTCACACCGGGGGAAGATATCAGCCCTCTCAGCCATGAGCAGGTGTCGATGAAAGGGCTTTGTTTTAAGGTAAGTATTTCATAATGTGCTAGTATGCGATGCATACTAGCACATTATGCCGTTGTCTTACAGTTTTTTTTGATTATCATTTAGTACACAAGGATTCATAAAACCACATAAAAGATTACCTCTGCTGTTGTCTGTCATTGTTTTGTTTACATGTCTGGAACATGAAATCTGTCTGTGCTTGACTTGGCCATTGATCTGCTGACTCTGGTAATGCCTGTTGCTTGCTCTGACATCTATCAGAGGACTGCAGATCTCAGGCTCTAGCAACTGTTGTGACTTTGATTAACTGTTTCCCCTGGCAACACAAAAGGTCCATTGAAATCTGTGACCGTATCGTCATACTAACTGTGGTGGGCTGGCATGACAAGGAATCTCTTTGTTTGCATGTATACCCAACACTCACTATTATTAGGTGGGTAAAGGAATAAGTGGCTCTCCTAATGTAGCCTTTAGAATGCAGTTGTCTGAGTCTATAAATTTGACAGTCGAGGTCTGCAATGTGAATCAGGGTTTCAGGGCCTGGATTTGAACCCAGAATCTCTGCTGTGTCAGTGTCAGGATCAGCGGCTAAGGAGACCATACAAATAGCTACACAAGGGAACTGAGACTAAACAAAGGATATATATATTAAAGTGATATTTATTTACAGTGAAAAATAGCAAACCACGAACACAGCAAACACAGCATACAGTAAACATGAACATAAACAAACCCCAAGACAAATAACAAATGAACCTAACTACTATCTGTATACAAAAAAAACAGACAAGGGTACAGGGAAAGCAAGGTAGGGGATATTAACAGGGTACTCAAACACAAGCAAGGCAGGGGGAGGCAGGAACAAGGCAGAGGGTTAGAGACTTTATCAGGCTAGGCTTTAGGAACAGGCAGCAAGGAAGGCACCAGAATCGTGACGTGCCAGAGGAAGGGAGGAGAAGCTTTAAGTAGCTCCCGGCAGCTGAACACTAATTTTCCTGATTACACAAGCCTGCTGGCTCCTGGGAGACACCTGCTGGTGGACACTGAAGATGCAAAAAATAGCCCACAGCGGGATAGTGCCTCCAGAAGGTGAATTTAATCCCAACAGTCACGCAATGTCTTTTCATGCTGAGCTACCTGGAATGCTGGACAGTTACCTGGACAGTTCCTTAAATGATGCTGTCTTGAACCTTGTTTGTCTTGAACCCTGAACTCTTTGCTCCTCCCAAAAACTGCCATGTCTCTGCACTTCCTGTTTGCCAGATTATTGTGCTCTCTCCAGCCAGTATCTCGCTTCTGTATTCCCTGCTGCCATCCATATTTTGCTACCACTTGTTATTGACCCATGGCTTGTTCCTTGACTAAAATCTAAATAAATGCAGCAAGCTGCTTGCCATGGGGGCGCACGGCAGGAGGGAGGGGCACAGAGCGCAGACAGGACAAAACTGAGGAGAGGAGGATCTGGGCTGCTCTGTGCAAAACCATTACAAAGAGCAGGAAAGTATGACATGTTTTTAATTTTTTTTAATCTGCCTTTAATTTCCTTGTCAATATATCTTTATTTGAGTGATAAAGAATTATACAGGTACAATAAAGTGAAATAGTTACAAAAAGAAGAAACTCCTTAACAAATGAATATAGTAATTGTGCATTACACGATAGACTACTTATTGTCCACATAGTAGAGTGTACAAGAACAGTAATGACTGGTTTTCTAATTGCCTAGAGTCGCTATGCATTGTCACAATTATCTAGTGCGATCTAAGCTGATTCTAGGACCGTATCTTGCTCTACAATCCGTTCATGCAAAACACTGGAAGTTTCAACGATATCCAACCTTTTAACAGTACTTGAGAGAGCAAGCATAATAGAGCCTAAAATAAATTACTGAAAATAGGGGAAAAAGGGGAGAACGGGAAGGAAGGGGTCAGAGGAGGGGGGGTCTGCAGGAGCAATCCGGGCACCGTTTTTGTTGGATAATATGCGCAAAAGGATGTTAACTTGGCTGGGCTACCATGGTTGTAGAACATCATTGTTAAATACATTTGGGATTGTATAGGTGATCCAAGGCTTCCATATTTTCTCAAATCTGGTGATCGTATCTGTGTCGATTGCCATCATTTTGGCGTGAATCATCGCGTTATTCATTCTGTTGACTACTTCATTTAGTGGTAGATTAGGGGATTTCCATGCCTTTGCAAGCATTTGTTTCGCAGCTGTAAGAAGCTGTATAATTAATTTAAATTGCGTGAGTGACAAATTGTCAGTTTTTTTTAGGGGAGCTGCGGTGGCTCAACGCGATTGGCACTGCGCTGACAAGCCATTCACCTCTGCAGCTAGGGGTTCGGATCCCGGTCTCAGCTACATGTGAATTGAGTTTGGTGGTCTCAGCCCGGCTCCCGGTGGGTGTGCTATGCGAGGTAAGCTTGCGCTTAGTACGCCCACCCCCCTCCCACAAAAACCACCACACTTGCACGCACTCGAAATTGGGTTAACATGCACGCACTTTGACCACGCGGTCTCTAAAAAGAGAGGCGAAGGACTAACGGGGCTGGTTGAGCGGGCTAGATCCTCTCACTCCCTTTTAGGGAGTCCCTCTGCCCCGTTGGGCTTCAAAGCGGAGCAGGTAGGGCGGGCTGTGTGGGAGGACCCCCTCACACACCCACCATTGCCACCCGGGGCATGGAGAAAGGTGGCAGATTGCCTCTGGGGGAGGCCTGCCTACTCCCAACTCCTGCAGTCCGGCTCCTCTGTCGAGTACACGCACAAAATACACTTTAAAAAAAGAAAAAAAAAATTGTCAGGTTTTAAATTTAATAGTGCAGTTTTAGGATCTAAAGAAATTTTCTTTTCTGAGAGTATGTTGATTATATGGAAAATTTCTGACCAAAATGACTGTGCTATTGGACACGACCACCAAATGTGAAAGTATGTCCCTGTTGATGAACAACCCCTGAAACAATGTTCCGGGTAATTTTGTACATATTTCGCAATCCTGGCAGGTACTAAATACCATCTTGTGATTACTTTAAAGTTTGTTTCAATTGCTAATTCATTCAGGGATGCTGACTTGGTGCAATTCCAGATTTGTTTCCACTCCGAAGCCTCTAGTTCTAGTTCTATATCTTTTTCCCATTTACTCACATAAGATAATTTCCCTGTGATAGAGCTGGTCAGTAACTGGGAGTAGATCATTGAAATTATTCCCCTAGCATGAGGATAATTTTTACAGAAATATTCGAAAATGGATAAGCGTAACGGCGTAGGTGAAGAATCTAGTGATGGCTTAAAAAAAAAAAATATTTGCAGATATCTAAATATTTCGGCTTGCGGTATGTCATAATTTTCACAGATTATGGGAAAGGACTTGAAAGAAGAAGTGTCCGTTAGTTTATACAGGCATGTACAATCTTTCATCACCCATTCTTTAAAGGTGTTGGGATAAATCCATGCTGGGTAGAACACAGGATTTCTATAGAACGAGAGTAGGGGGATATGAGGGGATTGTAGGAGATATTTGACCTTCATTCTGTCCCATAGGTAGAGAGAGTGCTTAGTGATAGGATTCTGTATGTGTTTACGTGCTTTGGGAGAGATCCATAAAACATTTGAAATTGAAACAGGGTCGCACTCTGCCGCTTCAATTGATACCCAGAGGGGAGGTTCGCATTTGGTGTGATATTTCACTAGGTTAGCTAGTTGTGCTGCTCTATAGTAACTCGTAAAATTGGGTAATCCCAATCCCCCATTAATTTTAGAAAGGTGAAGGATTTGAGGTTTTATTCTCGGTCTAGTGAGTCCCCAAACAAAGGTAGAAACTCTTTTTTGCACAATTCTTAGGAAGTATGTTGGAATAGGGACGGGTAACACTCTGAAGAGGTATAGGAGTTTAGGTAATATTATCATTTTAACCGCGCTAATTCTTCCGAACCATGACAGTGGTAAATGGACCCAGGATTTTAGGAGATTTGATATCTGTTTCAAAATATTGGGGTAATTGGACGAGTACAGTTCTGACGGCGTTGCTGTAAGGCGTATTCCTAAATAGGGGATGTTCTTGTCTGACCAATTGCAGGGAAAACCAGATTTGGCTACGCTTAGCTCTATATCAGAGAGAGAAATGTTTAATGCGAGACATTTTTTGGGATTGATAGCTAGCCCCGAGAAAGAAGCAAATTGGTTTAGCATTAACGTTAAGTTGGGTCCGGAAACTTGGGGAGACGCGAGAAAAAGGAGAATGTCATCGGCAAACATGCATAATTTATGATTATGGCCACCTACTTCTATCCCTAAAATCGTTGGATCTGACCTAATCTTTTGTGCGAGAGGTTCTATGAGGAGAGCAAATACTAAGGGAGAGAGCGGGCATCCCTGTCTCGTACCTCTATTTATAGAAAAAGTATCTGACTTGTACCCCGCATATTTTACATATGCCTTCGGGCCATTGTACAGTTCCAGGATCCACTTTTGTAATGCATATCTCAGATATGGCCAGGACACCGAGTCAAATGCCTGCTTTATGTCCAAAGAAAGAAAGCAAGCAGGGATACCTCTCTTCTTTGCTATATGTGCCAGAAGACTTGCCCTTCTTATATTGTCCCCAGCTTGCCGCTTTGGCATGAAGCCTACCTGATCTCTGTGAATTAGTGTCCCAATTATTTCATTTAAACGCTTCGCCAAGATTTTACCTAGAAGTTTAACATCCACGTTTAACATTGATATGGGGCGATAATTTTCACTGAGGGTGTTATCTGCATGCATCTTGGGGATCATACAGATGGTGGCTAAAAAGCGATTCCTGTCTAAAGGTCTTTTGTTTTAGTAGTTCGTTGAGGGCATCAGCTAGTCTAGGGAAAATAAGATCACTGAAGATCTTATAATATTTGTCCGAGAATCCATCAGGACCGGGCCTTTTATTCAATTTGAGCTCCTTGATCAAAGTATGCAAAGTACTAAAAAATGGCCTCCCTATTTCAGTACAGCCCTGCGCTTAGGATGATTCTAAAAATTCGGAAATAATCATAAAATCTGTTAAAAATAGAACACACTGTAAACAATGATAGCAGCTGCTTAAATAAAATAGTTCATGTAAAAAGACAGAAAAATAAAACCATGCTCGTACAGAGCTTGTATATAGTCCTGCAGCAGCGCTGCAAACCCCTGGATTGCTGTGTGTGCTGTGTATAGTAACCAGATCAGAAGAATCAATGATATGTGCTCCAATCACCACAAAGAAATTCACCGCGTGGGGGGATATGGGGTCCCCTTCGGGGAAAGCACTCACCAGATGGTTAATTAAAAACCGCATTTCAATATAACATATCTCTGTCAGTTAGTTGATTGGATCAGCATACCGCTCTATCTCCTTGATCACCGTGTAATTATTCACTCTCCAGATAATGGCAGTTACATAAGGGAAGGAAAAATCCACATAGCGCAATATAGTTTTGATAAAATTTAATATCACCCAAAAAACATATAAAAGCGTATCCCCTTAAGACAACATGCGTACCAGATTGGTGAAATAGTCAGGCAAATAAATATAATTGATGTGGATGTTAGTGTCACTCTCACTGTTACTGGTAGGACCCCTGAAGACCGCTTGGATAACCTTCCTGTAGCTTCCTTCTTGGTTTCCTTTACCAAGTGGAGCGCATGACATCACTTCCGGTCGGGATGCTGGATAGCATCCCGACCGGAAGTGATGTCATGCGCTCCACTTGGTAAAGGAAACCAAGAAGCAAGCTACAGGAAGGTTATCCAAGCGGTCTTCAGGGGTCCTACCAGTAACAGTGAGAGTGACACTAACATCCACATCAATTATATTTATTTGCCTGACTATTTCACCAATCTGGTACGCATGTTGTCTTAAGGGGATACGATTTTATATGTTTTTTGGGTGATATTAAATTTTATCAAAACTATATTGCGCTATGTGGATTTTTCCTTCCCTTATGTAACTGCCATTATCTGGAGAGTGAATAATTACACGGTGATCAAGGAGATAGAGCGGTATGCTGATCCAATCAACTAACTGACAGAGATATGTTATATTAAAACGCGGTTTTTAATTAACCATCTGGTGAGTGCTTTCCCCGAAGGGGACCCCATATCCCCCCACGCGGTGAATTTCTTTGTGGTGATTGGAGCACATATCATTGATTCTTCTGATCTGGTTACTATACACAGCACACACAGCAATCCAGGGGTTTGCAGCGCTGCTGCAGGACTATATACAAGCTCTGTACGAGCATGGTTTTATTTTTCTGTCTTTTTACATGAGCTCCTTGATCGCTTTGGTTACTTCTTCTTGTGATATTGATTTCTCTAGTTGTTCTTTTTGGGATTCGGTCATTCGGGGCAAATTAATTTGTGAGAAAAAAGAATCTGCTTCTTTTTCATTAAATGTATTTGTTTCTGAATATAACTTTTTCAGATGTGCTCCGAATTTCTGCACTATTTTAAGGGAATTGCTAGTAATTGTATTATTTGCTATTTTCAGTTTAATAGGAGAGTATGACTTGTTTATTGAATTAAGCGTTCTAGCAAGGTATGCACCAGTTTTATTAGCACTTTTATAGAAGGCATGTTTGGACCTATTCAAAGATTTGTTTGCCGATTCTGTGAGAAACAAGTCATACTCTAAGCGCGCTCTATCTAAGCGATTTTTAGCATTGGGAGAATGGTCACTTTGGAAAGCTAAATATGCCAGATTGAATTCTGTTTCCAGTTTTATTGCCAATTGTTTTCGTTCTGTTTTAAGGATCCCTAGTTGTCTTTGAAGAGCCCCTCTCAGTACTGGTTTATGGGCCTCCCATAGTGTGAGAGCAGATATTTCTGGGGTCGCGTTAAATTTCAGATAATCTTTCAACGCTTGCTCTATTTCTAGACAGTGGGCGGGGTGTTTGAGTAGAATTTCTGGCATGTACCAGGTAGGATCTTGTTTTTTAGGGATGGTTGACGCTATTGTTGTTAATACAGCATTATGGTCTGACCACGGAATGTGGATTATATGGGGATTATAACAGAGCTAAGGCATTCCAATTGTTAGGAAGATATGATCTATGCGACTAAGCGATCGGTGGGGATTAGAGTAGTAGGTGTAGTTGCGCTTTGTGGGGTTAATTTCTCTCCAAGAATCTACTAGGTTGTATTACGAAAGAAGAGAAGATAGGGTCCATTTTGGGTGGTGTTTCGGTTGGGTGTAGGGAGACTTGTCTAGGAACGGGAGTAGAACTTGGTTCGAGTCTCCACTTATGAAAAGGGAACCCATTTTGTGTGTGTTGACTGTTTGGAATAGGTGCGAACTAAACGGCAAAGGATTGAGATTAGGGGCGTAGTAGGATACGACCGTAACCGCCGTATCTAGGATGTATCCTGTTAAGATCAGATATCGACCTTCAGGGTCTCTGAGTTCAGTTTTCAGGGTGAATGGGGTTGATTGGTGGAAAGCTATTAGGACACCTCTTTTCTTGGTTGAGGCAGATGCCGTATATATTTGTGGGTATGCATTATTAAAATATTTGGGGGTTGATGTAGGGGTGAAGTGCGTCTCTTGTAAACAGACTATGTGAGTCTTTTTAGATTGGAAGAGCCTAAATGCTTTTGTCCATTTGTGTGGTGTATTCAAGCCTTGTACATTGAGAGATATCATATTCAAAGGTGCCATGGTAGCCAAACCAAAAATCTCCTCTTACCTTGCTTCCTTGTCCGGTATTTACCAGGGTTGCTCCTTACAGACCAGGTGGGGAAAGGGGAAGGGTAGGATCCAAAATGGAAAATCTCAAAAGAAAAGTGAAAAACATTATAGATTAATGTACATTTATGCAATAAAATGCAGATTAAGTGCTCAAAGTTCACCCGTGCAGAGGGAGGAAATCCCCCACCAAGGGAAAAAGCGTCCTCGTCAAATCCCCACATATTTGTTTGGGGACTTGAGGCGAACCTATTGGGACACATGTTTTTTCCATGGGTCAGGGTGCCGCCTACTGTAATGTAAAGAGTGTACCCTTGTGGGTGCAGGGTGTTTCCTATTTTTACCTGTAACTCGTTAGTCGAGTGGGATCAATTAAATGCCTCACTGGATAACCTATTTGAGAGGAAGGTTGAGGAGGAATGTTGATTGCCAAGTGGATTATTTGGGCATTAAGAATATTTTAAGTGATTGCCAGCCGTTAGGCAGAGATTAACATGAGTAAAAAAGGAAGAAGGGTGTCGGTTGGCAAATCAGCTGTTTATCCATGAATTTAAGCATTAAAGATTAGTGAGAGATACTTTATAGTGAGTCAGGTGGAGCTGGTGTGGGTAGATCCGCAGGCTCCCATAAGGAGTCACTCATAATGTAGTTCATGGATCTGCATAGGGTATGAACTACGAACAGGTAATAAGGCATAGGGGCCAGTTCCCTGCAAGATCCATGTTTTGCAGTGTGTGGGAAAATAATTTCACCACCAATAATTAGTGTTGAACCTGAACCTAACAAGAAGAGCAAGGTAAAACCATCATGAGGCTAGAGCATCCAGGATGGCTGCAAAAAAACATTTTCACAACCTAAAAAAGAAGGAGAGAAAGATTAGAAATACAGGAATATCAGTCCATCGTGTCTTCATGGTCCTGAGGCTGTGGCGCATATCTGCTCCACTTGTTTGACTGCCGGGTACCGCCGTTCTGCTCTTGCTGTGTGGAATTGTTGTAAGATGAGGTTGAGGCTGTTCTTCTGCATGTGTTTGAAGCAGTGGAGGGTTTCTCAATCAGCTTGAAGTCTATAAGGGCCTGGTGTAGTTGGTCAGGAGATCTACAGACTATTTTCGTCCCTTGGTACGTGAAACGGAGGAAGAAGGGAAATCCCAATTGATATTTTATATTGCGTTGCTGCAATTCTATTAAGAGGGGTTTTAATCTGCCTTTAATTTCACGTTCATTTTTGACTTGACATTCCTGCTGCATTGTCATGCATTAAGTTGTAATTTATCTTATGGCGTTTCTAATAGTCTCTGGAATTATTGAATCAATTGCCAGTATATTGGTTAATATATGAATAATGTGTTCCTTGAAGACTTTGTTAAAAAAGTGTATTCAATGTCACAACCTTTTATGTTCTCCTAATTGAAGCAATTTTTCTAAATTTGATAACACTCTTTACACTAAATTTAAGATGAATGAATTAACTCATTTAGTTTATGGTAATGTCTCCTAAAATGTTCAGTTCACAAACATAAATACTGCTTAGGTGTGCAATGTAAGCATCAAACTCCTTTTTTATGAATCACTGTTTTGTTTGAAATTTTATCTGCTCATATTTTGCCTTCTCTGACTCCCCGTTTCTCCCGTTCTTTAACAAGCAATGTTTTTTTTTTTGTTTTTTTTTTAAAGAATACCTTTCTTTTTGCATTATATTCCTTATTTTAACGATAAGTTCATCTTTGTAAAATAAATAAATAAATAAATGCACATCTTTTTTCTGGTAAGAAAATGTGCCTTTATTTTTTTAATTTTTTTAGCCCGCAAAGCATTGCACCCACAATCAGCAGAAAGTAGGGGCAAAGCAGGACTCCTGTAGACTGTCAGTGTTAGCTGTCTGCTTATACCTTGCATGAGCAGGCAATTACACACTAACAGGAGGCATCAATGAACTACTTAGAGCCAGTGGCGGTGCGTCGATAGTGGGCGAAGGAGTGCCGCCCCCCTCTCTCCGGCACCGCAACTGAAACAATACATAGATTCATGCATTGCATGAATCTATATATTGTCGCCACTGCCCACTATTCAGATGGCCGGCCCCCTGGCGAGCGCCGGCCATCTGAATAACGGCAGCTGGTTTGTTTTTTGAAGTGTCTATCAGAGTCAGCGGCTCTGATAGGCTTCCCATTTACAGCCTGTGGGCTGTAATTGGCTTTCAAATAGTTAACCAGGGGACGCAGGGGGTGTGCGTTACCTGGTTATCACTGACAGGCGTATCAGCCAATCAGGTTCACTGGGTCTGGTTACCGGTAACCTGATTGGCTGAAGTGTCATCGAGGGCGGGAGAAGACATTGAGGGACAGTGGAAGGAGGATGGCTGACCCCAGAAAGGTAAGTGCCGGGCGGGGGAAGGGAGCAATCTGGCAGCATTTTACCGGGAACAGTGGTGACAATTGATGGGCACAGTGGCGACAATTGATGGGCACAGTGGTGACAATTGATGGGTACAGTGGCGACAATTGATGGCACAGTGGCTGCATTTGATGGCATGGCACAGTGGCTGCGTTTGATGGCATGGCACAGTGGCATCAATTGATGACACAGTGGTGACAATTGATGGCACAGTGGCGACAATTGATCGCACAGTGGCTGCGTTTGATGGTATGGCACAGTGGTGACAATTGATAACACAGTGGCTGCGTTTGATGGCATGGCACAGTGGTGACAATTGATGGGCACAGTGGTGACAATTGATGGCACAGTGGCTGCGTTTGATTGCATGGCACAGTGGTGACAATTGATGGGCACAGTAGCGATAAATAAGGGCACAGTGGCTGCGTTTGATGGCATGGCACAGTGGCTGCATTTGATGGCATGGCACAGTGGCGACAATTCATGGCACAGTGGCAACAATTGATAGCATGGCACAGTGGCAACAATTGATGGGCACAGTGGCTGCATTTGATGGCACAGTGGCGACAATTGATGGGCACAGTGGCTGTGTTTGATGGGCACAGTGGCTGCGTTTGATGGGCACAGTGGCTGCGATTAATGGGTACAGTGGCTACGATTGATAGTCAGAGTGGCGGCAATTGATGGGCACAGTAGCTGCGTTTGATGGGCACAGTGAAGCTGCAATTGTTTGTTTTTATTCGTTTGTTTGCGCCCCCCCCAAAAATTTTGAGCACCAGCAGTAACTCTTATCACCAGCAAACAGTCATCTTTTTTTTCCACTCTGGTATAGATACATATGGACACTTGCACATTCTATACATATCTGCATGTATAGTACATATGCACATATATTCCTTTTTTGGTTTGAAAAGAATACTAAAATAATTGGATATTCTCAGATTTTGACATATTTAAAGTGAGTCACCATTTAACTTTGACGTAAGCGAGTCCTTTGTTTCAGTGCCGATTCCTTTTTTTCTAACAAACCATTGGCAGTTTTCCATTTATTCAACAAATGATTCCAAGGGAGAGCATGAATGACTAAGGATGGGAAAAAAAGCACACATCACTTAGAAACTGCCACAATTTCTTCAACTCATTTTAAAGCCATGATATGTAAAACATGTTCGGGGAAAAGCAGTCATGCAGTCATAAGGAAAAGGAAATGCACTGGAAACACGTGGTGACATAGTGATATATGAATGGTAGGTTATGATCAGTCTCGATTGTGAATACACAATTTTTTTACAATATGTGAACTTATTTCAATAGTAGGTTTTATAAAATGTTTGCATTTCAAACTACTGCATATTTTGTTTTTGTTGCAGGTAATCCATGTATTCAATTTAGTGCCTTACTATTTTACATAAAAATCATCATCATATTGTTATTAATTGTTATTGTAATTGAATCTTGATTGTGACTAAACTGATTTGTTAGAATATGTGAACTTTTTCAATAGTATATATTTTTTAAATATTTACTTTTTAAACTACTGCACATTTTATTTTCTTGCAGACAGTCCTGCTGGAAGTAGGGTTGCCACATCGTCCCTTTAATCCAGGGCACACATTAATTACACAGGTTCTGAGGCTGATTAACCATTTAAAGGAGTTGTAAAGGAAAAACATCTTTTTCCAAAAATTAATGTCTGCAAGGTAGACAGACAGAATAGTGTAATGATTCTAGTTTCTGTTCTCTCATTCACTTCCTGGTTTGCATCGCTCGTTCATATTTCCCAGAATGAATTGCGGCACGCCCAGTAATTCACACCTCCTTGAAGTCTCTAACACGTAGAGAGCGTCCTGCCACACAGATGTAGTTCCCAGGAGGGGGTGAGCACGTTAATGACCACCGCAGTAAAGCCTCCCTTCATGGTGGTCAGTAAAATCAGACAAGCAGAAAGTGAACAGAACAGAGAAGAAATAGAGCAACTTCTGAGCAAAAACGAACAATGAGGAAGTGAAAAGAGGAATGTCTGCAGGTAAAGGATGCTTAATATGAAAAAAAATGTTTTCCTTTACAACCCCTTTAAGGACCCCTTCACGCCGATATTCGTTGGCAGAATGGCACGGCTGGGCACAATCACGTACCTGTACGTGATTCTTTAAGCCCAGCCATGGGGTCACGAGCGCGTCGGCGGCAGCACGCTCGTGACCTGGTCCGAAGCTCCGTGACCACGCCCGCGGGACCCGAGAACCCGATCGCTACCGGTGTGTCCGCGATCGGTCACCGGAGCTGAAGAACGGGGAGGTGTCATTGATCGTCTGTTCCCTGATATAGGGAAAGACGATCAATGATGTCACATGTCCAGCCCCGCCCCCCTACAGTTAGAAACACATATGAGGTCACACTTAACTCCTACAGCGCCCCTAGTGGTTAACTCATAAACTGCAATTGTCATTTTCACAGTAAACTATGCATTTTTCCCCTTAATTAGCAGAATGAAGAAAGGAATGAAAAAAAAATGTTTAAAAGGTGCCAAAAAAGCAGGAGCGGATGCATCCCTAGACCGCTCCGCACACCCCCGGCACTTTGAGCGAGAATTAGCAGCTCCCCAACCCAGCTTACTCTCGGACGTGGTCGGCGACACCTGGGGCTCACTACGGAGACCCGCTCCATGTCCATCCGGTCGGCGGGGAGGACCGGCGAGTCACGCTGCCAGCCTCGTGGGTCCGGGAAGGAATCCAAGATGGCGACCGCAACGAGCGCCATGCAGTCGGATGGATGGAGGACACAGGGAACTGAGGGGAAGCCCCCAGCTTCGGGGAATAACAGTGTGCCTCCTCCAGCCAAGAACCCTCTGTTTACAGGTGAGCTGACTGACCCTCCCTGTGTTTCCACCAGCCCTGCCAAGTCCTATTCGCAGGCCCTGTCTTCTCCAAGCCCTGCTTCCCATGCTTCCTCAGCTCTGGATAGAGACATGGCAGATATATTTCTTAGCCAGGCCAGTGAAGAAATAGACAATGACAGGATGCAGCCCAGTAGCCAGGACACTGATGTTGATAGCCCTGGAGGGTCCGTAGCTCTTTTGCCTGCACCGCTCCCATATTCTCCAGATACCATTCTTCTGGCACGTTTTGCAGACATGTTACAGAGAGAGTTGGGAAAAGCTACCACTAAACTGGCTGCAGATATAAAGCAAGATTTTCAGGAGCTTGGCTGTCGTTTAGATAGCATTGAATCCAAAGTTGATGACACTGTTCACAAAGTGGCGCAGAATTCTAATATGATTACTGAACTTTATGATCGCTTGGAAGATGCTTACGCTAAAATCGACGACCTTGAAAATCGCGCCAGGCGATATAATTTTCGTATCCGCGGTTTACCAGAAACGATTAAAGATCTACCCTCTGTCGCTTACTTTTTAATGCAATCTGCTATCCCTGATATTGACGAACTCCACACGGAAATTGATCGTATTCATAGAGCTCTTGTCCCTCCGAAACAAGATGGTCCTCCCAGGGATGTGATTGTGAAGCCTCATTTCTTCAGGGTCAAAGAAGCGGTCATGAGGTACGCCAGAGAGCACCCGGATCTGGAATTTGAAGGTTGCAAGCTTCAGATTTTTGCGGATATTTCCCAAGCTACCATTCAAAAACGAAGAGCGTTTAAACCTTTGCTTTCGCCTTTGGTGCAACGTAATATTCGCTATCGCTGGAACTATCCTTTTCGCTTACAATTCACCTATAATAACAGATCACATTCTTTTTCCACGTTTGCTGAAGGTGAAAAAATCATGCTAAAACTGGGATTTATCTCCCATGACCCATCGTCTCAGAACCAAGCAAGATCCGGCGGTCCTCCGCTTTCGCCGCTTTGGTCCTCCCCGACATCACGGAAATCTGTGACTTCTCGCCGAGTCAATTGAGAATTTTCTAACTGACACCAGTTACTCTTTTTTTTATTTTTTATCTTTATTTTTGGATTTTTTCTTGTTGGTGGGGCGGCGGCTTCTCAGTGGTCCCTTCGCGGGACATTAGCTGCTGCCTATGTTTTTGCTCCTATTTTGAGTGGCATTGAACTTGGTGTGGGGGTTGGGGGGTAATATTACCTGTTGTTTTATACATGTGCCGGGGGGTGGCTATGCTCTCTCCTGATTTGTTGGACTCTTCCCATTGGTTACCTTTGGTGGAGACTCCTACATTTCCAGAACTGGAGTTCTGGACTATTTGGTTACATTGTTTGTGTTGTATATTGTCTAAAAATCACTTTATGCTACACCTCTTGATACTAGGCTTCTTTAAGCCCTTGTGTCATTTTTCTCTCTTTTTTTATTTACTTTCTCTACTTTTAACCTTTTTTTCCTTTTATCTTCTGAGGGTCAGCCGGAATCTCGTCAGGACTTTCGTGTTGTCTGTACATTGGTGGGTGAGTCTGGTAGTTACAGCTGTTTTTTTCCATAACCATGTCTAAGTTCGCTGATTCCATTGGAACCATACGACTGCTTTCACATAATGTTCAAGGGCTGGGTTCACCGTCTAAACGCATCAAATTGTTTAACTACTATAGGTCTATAGGGGCAGATATTGTAGCCCTTCAGGAAACACATTTCCTTCCTTCCTTTACTCCCCGGTATATGCATAGAAATTATCCTGTTTGTTATTTTGCTAATGCTACAGAGAAAAAACGAGGGGTAGCGCTCTGTTTGTCTAGAAGGCTGTCATTTACTGAATCTAAAATACTACGGGACAAAGAGGGGAGATATTTGCTGGTGAAAGGGCACTTGGGGGAGAATTTAGTGACGATCTTAGTTTATTATGCTCCTAACACGAACCAGGTCGCCTTTTTTAATTCTTTATTTCGTTCTTTGGCCTCTGAATTTGAGGGTGATGTTATTATAGCTGGTGATTCTAATTTGGCGCTGGACCACATGTTGGATAGGTCTCATCACCCTCAACTTCGATCCCCTTCTAATCAAAGCCGTAAATTTGCCCAGCTGTTGCACCATTATGATTTTATTGATGCTTGGAGGGAGGGCAATCCTACCACTCGAGACTACTCCCATTTCTCCAGGGCCCACAACCGTTATTCGCGTATCGATCATGTTTTTCTCCCCTCGGGTTTACTGCCTAAACTGGTTTCAGCTAAAATAATTGCGACGCCTTTGTCTGATCACGATCCGATTGTATTGGTGTTCGCTAACTTATCTGTCAGATTAGCTAAATCCCATTGGAGATTGAATGAATCAATGCTTAGTGATGAATCTTCTTGTTTAGAAATCCTCTCTCATTTGAAAATGTATTTTGACATCAATCGGGCGGAAGATACCACTCCTGCCATTAATTGGGCGGCCCATAAGGCTTCCATACGGGGTTTTTTGATTCAGTTATCATCTAGACTTAAAAAAACTCGTGATGAGGTAATCCGGGTTAAGACTGCGGAATACGAAGAATTAGCGACTCAACACAAACGCTCCCCACACCCTGACCTATTGGTTAGACTTGAACAGGCACGTACGGAACTTAATATTTGTCTCACCACTAAAGCAGAAAAACAGTTGCGATGGACTAATCATACATTTTTTACTTGGCGGGATCGACAGGGTTCGTTGTTGGCGCGTAAACTTTCCCCTAAACATGCCCACGTAGCTCTTCCAAAAATTAGACTCTCAAATGGCGATCTTTCCCAACATCCCAATAAAGTTCTTCAGGAATTTCAAAAATTTTACGCTAAATTATACAACCCAACCCAGGACCACACTCCTGTCCCCATTGAAGATTTTTTGCACACCTTATCACTGCCATCCCTCACTGAATCCCATAGAGAGCTTATGGACCAACCCATTACCTGCGAGGAAATACAGAATACTATTAAAGTACTGTCCTTACATAAATCTCCGGGCCCTGATGGCCTCTCTAATATTTATTATAAAAAAAATTCTGAACAGTTGGCTCCTCATATGGTTCTCTACTTTAATTTTTTGCGGGATGGCGGAACAGTTCCTTTAGATGATAATAGGGCGTACATTAGTGTTATCCCCAAACCACATAAAGATTCTACAGACATTCTTAATTATCGGCCCATTTCCTTAATTAATTGCGATCTTAAAATCCTGACAAAACTTTTAGCCATACGGCTTGGTTCTTTTTTAGAGCAATATGTCCACAAGGATCAATCTGGATTTATAACCGGGCGTCAGACGCTGGATCAGATTCGTCGCTCCATAGCATTGATCTCTGCAGTGCGCTCTAAATGGGATGCCCCTGTGTCGAGGGAATTATTACTTCTATCTTTGGACCTTCACAAGGCCTTTGATAGTTTAAATTGGGACTATTTATTTACTACTCTGGAAGCATTTGGATTCGGTTCCACCTTTATTTTATTGCTTAAACAACTCTATAGTAATCCGTCGGCCCAGGTTTCTGTTCGGGGTTATAAATCGGCATCATTTCCTATCCGACGTGGGACGAGACAGGGCTGCCCGCTCTCCCCTTTATTGTTTGCCTTGGCGATTTAGCCCCTAGCTGTATCGATCCGATCCCATCCTGATATACATGGCATTTGTTGTGGGCAGCGGGAACATAAATGTTCCCTGTTCGCCGACGACATTCTTATGTATGTCACAAATCCTCAATTGACCTTACCTAATCTTTTGACTCTGCTTCATCGGTTCTCTCGGATTTCGGGACTCTCTTTAAATACCCAAAAGACTATGGCCCTCAATATTTCTTTACCCACCGCGACGGTCTCAACCTTAAGGACTCTATATAAATTTCAATGGACACAAAAATCGCTGCCATACTTAGGTGTTCAGTTGACACCCTCGATCGATACTCTTTATCGAGCTAACTATCCCCCGCTTTTCAGTCGACTTCGGGAGGATCTTCGGCGATGGGCAGATTATCCCTTGTCCTGGTTCGGTAGAATCAATTCTATTAGGATGACGTTTTTACCCAAGTTACTTTATTATTTTAGGACTTTGCCAATTGCGGTTCCGAGGAGAGATTTACAACGATTGCAATCAGAAGTTTCCCGTTTTGTTTGGAACAATAAGAAACCGCGAATGAATAAATTGACTCTATGTGTCTCGAAACAATCTGGTGGGCTTGGCCTCCCTAACTTACAGGCCTACTATCAGGCGGCTCAAATAACTCAGCTTTCCTACACAACGGCTAAAGGATCTACACCCCTTTGGGTCTCTATTGAGGCTCTTTCATGTCACCCCTTTGCTATAGGCTCTTTAATGTGGCTTCCTGGTCGCCTTCGCCCTCCGATATTGTGCCCTACCCTGTCCCATTCATTGGCAATCTGGGATGGAGTACGACATCGCAAACCCTTGTCCTCCCCTCATACTCCATTAGCCCCAATTTTCTTTAACCCCGAATTTTCTCCTGGAATGACTCCAATGCTGTTTCTGTGGTGGCTAAACAAGGGGCTTCTTAGGATAGGCGATTATCTTGATGGAGATCAACCGCACTCGTTACAATATCTTACAGATACATGCCAGATGCCTTCTAGTGAACTATTTAGATATAACCAGATTATTTCGTTTATACGATCCAAACTTAATCAGTTGGCTGGACCCATGGTTCTTACAAATTTTGAATTATCTTGCCAAACTAAGGGCCTTCTACGGGGAAGGATATCTACAGTATACACTATCCTCACTGACCCGGATGCCAAGCTCCCTTACATGAAACAATGGGAACGGGATTTGAATACCACGTTGGAATTATCAGATTGGCAAGATATTGCCTTCGCTCTATCCAAAATTTCCATTAACACTACATTAATTGAAGCAAATTATAAGACACTTCTACATTGGTATTTGGTCCCAACCAGAGTTGCTAAGATGCACCCGTCCGCATCGCCCAATTGCTTCAGGCGTTGTGGACAGATGGGTACAATGCTTCATGTTTGGTGGCAGTGCCCCGTGGTAATGAAGTTTTGGATTCGTATATTTAACTTAATTTACTCGGTAACGGGTGTTAATATACGTCGATCCCCGCAACCAGCGCTTTTTCATAAATTACCCAGTGAGGTTCCCAAAAAATCAATGACGTTAATCACGTATATGTTTTTGGCAGCAAGAATAACTATTGCTAGATATTGGAAGCAGTCGGTGGTTCCTCTTGATTACGTGAAGAATAAACTTAATTGGATCATGGTTAACGACAGACTCACCTGTGTCCTTCGCGATTCTACTAAGAAATTCGATGTAACGTGGGATCCGTGGATACGTTACTTATCTCCGTCATAAAATGTCTCCGGCTGACCCTCTTCTCTTCTCTTCTCCTCTTACTTTCTCCCTTTCTTTGTTTTCTTTTTTTTTTTTCTTTCTCTCTTTCCTCTTAAAAAAAAAAAAAACGTTTAATGTTGAATTGGCTATTGTTGTTATTGTTGTCAACTGTGGGATGCATTAATGGACCTTCTGTCTCTAGGTTAATATGATGTAGGTGGAAGTATATGGAGGGGTTTCCCTTTTTTTTTTTCCCCCCCCTTCTTTACCTTTCCTTGTCCTTCCCTATCTTTCCCTACCCTTCCCAATCCCTCCCCTCCTTTTTCTTCCTTCTCCTCTTCCTCCTCTGTTCTTTATATACATCTTGCTCTTGGTATGAATCATTCTTGTGATTCTGGGGTAGTGTTGGCTTCCTGGGACAACCACTAGTTGGACCCTAGGGAGTCGAGAATATGGCTCATTAGCTTTATTCGTATTTTCCTTTTTTTTGTTTTTTTATTACCACTCAGTGAATGATTTCACAGCGGAAGAGGGGAAGGATACGATTTAAAGGGAACATTGTGTTGTTTTTTTCCTTGGTTATCTTTATGTCATATAGATATATTAACGAGCTTTCCTGCTAACTGCATTTTATGTTGAGTCTCTCTATTTTTTTTTTGTTTTGCTGCCTATAGGTTTTAGGCTTATGACTCTTTGTATGAATAATATAATCTGATAGAGCTTGATTGTTCTTTTCATATTTGTTACCTATGTCTGAGGCAACATTGTTCATTTTCAATAAGAATATTGAAAGATAAAAGGTGCCAAAAAAAGCGTTTTAAAAGCTGCTAACGGAGTTCCTAAAGAAGAAGACAATATACTTGAAACTACAAGCAGTCACCAGTAGTCAAAATCAAAATTCTATTTTTAACTCGCCACTTAGTCAAACTTCCATTTTGTCAAAGTTCAAGCTAGAAAATGTGAGCCAATGAGACCTCTCTTGCACCTCAAGTCCAAATATTCCTGCAATAACTGATGAGAAATATGAATTGCATGGTTGTTAAATGTGCCAACATGAGAGTCCACACTCTTGGAGTCAGCTTTAGTTGTTTGCCTTGGCAGAAGAGTGCTATAGCAGAGAAGACAAGGGTGTCAGGCCTCGTACACACGACCGAGGGACTCGTCGTAAAATTAAACATCGTTTTCCTCGACGAGTTCCTTGTAAGGCTTGTCGAGAATCTTGACAAGCTCTCTTTGCATACACACTGTCAAGACAAAATCTTGTTGTTCTTAATTGCGGTGACGTACAACACGTACAACGGCACTATAAAGGGGAAGTTTGATTCCACTGGCGCCACCCTTGGGGCTGCTTTTGCTAATCTCATGTTACTGTGTGTTAAGTAAAAGTTTGGTGAGAGACAGTCTGTTACAGCGTGATAAATGTGCTCCATTACAAACCCTACTTTTATCGAAGGCACGCTCCCATCTCATACTTTATTCTGAGCATGTGCGGGTTTCTAAGCATACATACGAATGTGTTTCTCATCGTAAACCAGCCCGACGAGAAACACGACAAGGAAATTGAAACTCCCGATGAGGAAAAAGAGAGCTTGTTCTCTTTTTTTCTCGTCGAGTTCCACAACAGCTTTCTCGATGAAAAACATACACACAACCGTTTTCCTCGGCAAAAAAGCTCTGCCACCAAGTTTCTTGATGGATTCTGTCGAGGAAAACGGTCATGTGCACGAGGCCTCAGGGTCAGGACACCACAGAAGAACAGGTCAGCGGAACTGGCCACAGTTGAGATCAGGTGCAAGCCATGTTTAGCAGCAGGCAGTTAGACAAAGTATACAGTCAGAATTATAATACACAGGAGCCAAAATTTGGAGCACTATTACTCAGTAATCATTGAAAGTGTGCAGAATGCATACATGCTACAATTCTATCAGTTAAACAAGTCTGGCTGGATTGAAGCATGTGACCATTTCCAGAATTGGCTGGTTTCCAGTCCAAGGCTGGCCTATATAATGGGGTTGCTTTACCAACGTAATAGCAAAGCAAAATGTAATTAAAGAAATATTTTGCAAAGTGAACAATCTCTATTTCTTAACATACAAAAGTAAATCAACCCTGTTATGCCTGTGGTGATCATATAATTTTTTTTTCAGATACCATATTTCTTAGCAAAATACATACCGTATTTTCCGGCGTATAAGACGACCCGGCGTATAAGACGACCCCCTAATTTTCCAGGAAAAATGTTGATTTGGGGATATACTCACTGTATAAGACTACCCCCTTCCTTCTAGTCTTTCTGGAAGCTGAGGGGGAGCCAGAACCGCTGACAGAAACAGGCTTTTTCAAATCTCACTGTGCCATTACATTACATTCCTCACTGTGCCATTACATTCCTCACTGTGCCATTACATTACATGCCCAGACTGTGCCACTGTGCCATTACATGCCCCCACATTGCCACTGTGCCATTACATGTCCCCACATTGCCACTGTGCCATTACATGCCCCCACATTGCCATTGTGCCACAACATGCCCCCACATTGCCACTGTGTCATTACATGCCTGAACGTGTTGCCCCCCCAGTGCAATAACACTCACTTTTTTTTCTTCCAGCGGTGACAGTCCCCCATGCTGCGAGCGTGAATGATTTCAAAGCCGCGCCTTCACTTCAGAGTGTTCTGTGATAGGCGGCACACAAATCTTCCCAGCAGCACCTCTGTTCTGTTTCCGCCTATCACGGACGTCTTCTCATCTCGTCCGAGGATGAGAAGGCATCTGTGATAGGAGGAACACAGAACAGAGGCGCTACTGGGAAGATTTTTGTTCCTCCTATCACAGAACACTCTGAAGAGAAGGCGCGGCTTTGAAATCATTCACGCTCGCGCTCGCCGTATGGAGACTGTCACCGCTGGGGAAAAAAAAGTGAGTACTGAGACCGTACCCGGCGTATAAGACGACCCCCGACTTTGGATGCATTTTTTTGCATCCAGAAAGTCGTCTTATACGCCGGAAAATACGGTACTGTAGACTATGATATACGTACTGGTGTGTTGCATACTTATATCCTTTAAGCTGCAGGGGACTTCAGTGATTGAATGCTTTAAGGTGAATAGATTAATCCCAGCACAATGCCTTACACTACAGCTGGTTGTCTGACTTCTATGTTCAGTATTCTGCTGCTGCTACTCAACAACATCTGGCCCATTGTTGCAGGCATCCATTATATTTTGTGTGACATATACATACATTCTTTAATGCAGTGCCCATGAGGCCAATCTCATTTTATATTCTCTGAAGAGAAATATCCCTTTAATTGTTACTAGGAATGATGCAAGGATCATTTTTTTTCACTCATAGATTAGCTGACTAGTGTGATATGAACATTTCAGAATGCATTTTTTTATATAAGACTGATGAGACAGTTAACAAGAGAGGAAGCACCATATACTGTAGTCAATTGATTGCATTTGTTTTCTCAGTATGTGTTCATACTGCATTTATTTTTTAAATTAAAGCTGAAGTTTAGTACACCGGTGTAATCATTTTTAATCATTATTGTCTCTCAGATATTTGCACTGAAAAATAAAGATTGGGGGTTATTTACGAAAGTCAAATCCACTTTGCTCTACAAGTGCAAAGTGCACTTGAAATTGCATTGAAAGTGCACTTGGAAGTGCAGTCGCTGTAAATCTGAGGGGTGGATCTGAAATTAGGGGAAGCTCTGATGATTTTATTATCCAATCATGTGCACCTTAATGCATAGGATGCATTAAGGTGAAAAAACATTTACCTTTAAAGGGGTTGCCCTTTAAGAGTACACCAAACTTGTGTGCAAGAAGTTTTACCTTAGCAACTTTTAGGCAGTTCTTTTTAATGCATGTGAAAGTGTGTGTGTGTATTTTCATGCTCCACCTTATCACGCTGGTGTCTACTTCCAAATAAGCTTAATAAAGCGTAATTATATGCAGGGTATTATTAATTTTGAATGGATATAAAAAGTCAAGATTTGATTCTTTGCTGGGTCATGCAAGGGGAAAGTCTCCAACTCATTGGTAGGCTTTGATAGCCAGTACTCTTCTGTTCTCTGAACCCCTTGTTCCATTTGCTAGAATGCAATACCAGCATAACACTAAATGGACCGTAGGCAGAAAAGTAGCTGGAAAATAAATTACAGTGGCTGATATGACAGTGCAAGTACTCTAAATCTTCACAGAATTTAAATCTTTAAAACCCCAAATAGATCCATAAGTGTATGCACTACTATGAAACATTTTAAGTGTGAGGTATTAAATGTTTTTTAATACATCTTAAGATGCTCTGTTTTTACATCTGTTAGACAAGCACTTTGTATGATTAAAGAATATGTGCACTTTAAAAAAGTGCATTTATTCTTTTGCCCCCTTCACCTGATCTAACCTAAGTCTCCCTTCTCCTAAGTTTATGGGGTTGTAATGCACAGGCACAGCCAAGACAGGGAAAGCATGACCATTGGATTGAAATAAGTATGCCTCTGTAAAAGTAAAGTCAGGAGAAGGGTACACAAATGAAGAATTGCCCTTATTCTTTAAACTCTGTAATTATAATCTGTGTTTTTAAAGACTTAAGGACCGAGCCTGTTTCTCAGGCTCAGTGTTTAAACGTTAAAAACATTTTTTTTGCTAGAAAATTACTTAGAACCAGCAAACATTATAAATTTTTTCTAACATCCTAGAAAATAAAATGGCGGTCAGTCATTGCAATACTTTTTGTCATACCGTATTTGCGCAGCGGTCTTACAAGCACACTTTTTTGGGAAAAAAACACCTTTTTCAATTAAAAAATAAGACAACATTAAAGTCAGCCCAATTTTAAAATTTTACCCTTAAAAATCTTCATAGGCGACATTTAAAAAATTCTGCAGGTTGCATGTTTTGAGTTACAGAGGAGGTCTAGAATTATTGCTCTCGCTCTAACAATCGCGGCGATACTTCACATATGTGGTTTGAACACTGTTTTCATGTGCGGGCACTACTCACGTATGCGTTCACTTGTGTGTGCGAGCTTGTCGGGATGGGGCGCTTTAAAAAAAAAAAAATATCTTATTTATTTTACTTGATTTTATTTATTTTTACACAGTTTTTTTTTAAATTGGGTCACTTTTATTCCTATTACAAGGAATGTAAACATCACTTGTAATATAAAAAAGCATGTCAGGTCTTCTTAAATATGAGATCTGGGGTCAAAAAGACCTCAGATCTCATATTTAAACTAAAATGCAATAAAAAAAATGTAAGATATTGTCATTTGAAAAAATGACAAAAATAAAATGGCCCTTTAACCACTTAAGGACAGAAGGTGTTTTTCAGATTCGGCATTCGGCACAAGACTAAAACAGTTTTTTTTTGCTAGAAAATTACTTAAAACCCCCAAACATTATATATTTTTTTTCTAACACCCTAGAGACTAAAATGGCGGTCATTGCAATACTTTTTGTCACACCATATTTGCACAGCGGTCTTACAAGCGAATTAAAAAATAAGACAACAATAAATTTGGCCCAATTTTTTTATATATTGTGAAAGATAATGTTACGCCGAGTAAAATGATACTCAACATGTCACGCTTAAAAATTGCACCCGCTCGTGGCATGGCGTCAAACTTTTACCCTTAAAAATCTCAATAGGCGACGTTTAAAAAATTCTATAGGTTGCATTTTTTGAGCTACAGAGGAGGTCTAGGGCTAGAATTATTGCTCTCGCTCTAACAATCGCGGCGATACCTCACTTGTGTGGTTTGAACACCGTTTTCATATGCGGGCGCTACTCACGTATTTGTTCGCTTCTGCGCGCGAGCTCGTCGGGACGGGGCTCTTTAAAAAAAAAAAAAATGTTGTTTTCTTATTTTTTTTATTTTTTTTATAATTTTTTACACTGAAATAAAAAAAAAAACACTTTTATTCCTATTACAAGGAATGTAAACATCCCTTGTAATAGAAAAAAGCATGACAGGTCCTCTTAAATATGAGATCTGGGGTCAAAAAGATCTCAGATCTCATATTTAGACTTAAATGCAAAAAAAAAATAAAAATGGAAATTTTGTAATTTTTTCAAATAACAACAAAAAAATTTCTCTTTAAGACGCATGGGTGGGACTGACATTTTGACCTCACTTTCGCCCAGCAATGCTTTGGGAATGGGTGGGGGCCATCTTGCCCTCACTCGCATCCCCACACAGCAGGCAGCAGGACCTGATCGCCTCCGCCGCTACCGACGGCTCCGTTAAGCGGCGGAGGGCGCGGGAGAGCGGCGGAAGGGGGGCACCTCTCCCGCCACCGATAACGGCGATCTCGCGGCGAATCTGCTGCGGAGACCACCGTTATCATTTACAGGACCGCTCACTGAAGAGATGGATATCTCGGTTGTGGCAGCAGCTGCTGCCGTTACCGAGATATCCATCTTTAAAGTACCGAAGTATATGTACAGTGGGCGGTCGTTAAGTGGTTAAGACGTACTGGTGTTTTGACATAGCTTCCGCCCCGCTATGGTATGGAGATGTGTGGGGGCCATCTTGCTCTCACTCGTATCCATACCCAGCCACAGATAGGACCCGATTGCTTCCACCGTCACAACGGCTCCGGTAAGTAGTGGAGGGCGTGGGAGAGCAGTGGGAGGGAGCCCTCTCATGCCGACGATAATGGGGGTCTCTGCAGCGAATCCGCCGCAGAGACAACCATTATCGTTTACAGGACCAGAGCAGCTGCTGCCATTACCAAGATATCCCTCTTCAAAGTAAGGACATATATAGTCGTGTGGCAGTCCTTAAGTGGTTAAAATACTTATTTAGATAATCTTCAATAAACAAATCCCACTGACATATATTAAGTTTAAATAATGTAAAAAGACTTTAGATTCACTCCAGGAAGGTAACTATCAAGCAATTTTGAAGTATATGTGTACCCTACATTTAATTTTCTTTTGAAGTGTTCTTCAAGACTAGGTACAACTATTAACCAAGATACACAAGCAACAGATCAAGGACATTAATACTGGGTGTACAAAGGCAAGATAGGAGTTTATGTCAATCACACCTGGGCTATTTCAACATCTGTGACATAAGAAAAGATCATTTATAGAGCTCATGGCTGTTGCTCAATCAGCGTGAAAAGCTATTAGCCTCAGAAACTGAGGTCACTAAAACAGATGGATGGACTTGCACTAATTTGATTGTAGCACCGTCAAGAGTATATTATTATATGCATATATCCTCCAGTAATGGTAATTCTTTCCTACTCTTGCCTGTGTTTTCGTTGACACTAAGTAGAGTGGGTCATGAAAGAATTGAAGTGTCCTAATTAATCATTTTAAGGCTTTGATGATTTTGGTCACTTAAATATTACCCATTTGTTATAACTGCAAGGGAAACGTGAATGTGATTCATCTTCTGATATATTTTTTCTCTGCATATTCAATATCTGCAACTGTCTTTCATTTTAAAAAGCTTAAAGTTTATATGGGATAAAACATCTTTGACAATGTTGAATTACAGTGGATTAGGTGCTAAATCATGAACTACACAGTGTAATCATACAAAGTATGCACTAGACATGTGTTATTTCACTCAAAGAACAGACATTTTTTTTTTTAAAACATTCTGTGGCACAAAGAAAAACTGTTTTCTTGTGCTAGGTTTTATACATACAGCATAGTTGATTACCTTCCATGGTTTATATATGAAGTATTAGCCTTACAGTGGTCATCTAATAAAGCACCCTCACTGTTTTGCCCACACTTTTGGACATTTGCTTCATGTTATCACCTTTTGTCATAACACCTGAATATACTGTAGTTACATGGACTAAAGTAAGGCCCCGTACACACGGCTGAGGAACTCGACGTGCCAAACACATCGAGTTCCTCGGCCAGTTCAGCCCTGAAGCCGCCGAGGAGCTCGGCGGGACGAGAGCTCCCATAGAACAACGAGGAAATAGAGAACATGTTCTCTATTTCCTTGTCGAGCTCCTCGTCGGCTTCCTCGGCCGAAAGTGTACACACGACCAGTTTCCTCGGCAGAATTCAGCCAGAAACTCGGTCGGAAGCTGAATTCTGCCGAGGAAACTGGTCGTGTGTACGGGGCCTAATACTTTTCCTGGCCTGATGTCATTGATAACTACATGGCCACACAAAATTTATTACCATTAGGGATGAGCTTCGAGTTCGAGTCGAACTCATGTTCGACTCGAACATTGCCTGTTCGCCTGTTCGGCGAACAACGAACAATTAGGGGTGTTCGCGGCAAATTCGAAAAGCCGCGGAACACCCTGTTAAAGTCTATGGGAGAAATCTAAAGTGTTAATTTTAAAGGCTAATATGCAATGTATTACCAATTCACATAGGGGGGGCAGGATCTGGGGGTCCCCTTTGTTAAAGGGGTCTTCCAGATTCTGATAAGCCCCCCGCCCGCAGACCCCCACAACCACCGAGCAAGGGTTGTGGGGATGAGGCCCTTGTCCCCATCAACATGGGGACATCCTCCCCATGTTGAGGGCATGTGGCCTGGTGCGGTTCAGGAGAGGGGGGGCCGCACTCTGTCCCCCTCTCTTTTCTGCGGTCGGCCAGGTTAACGTGCTCGGATAAGGGTCTGGTGTGGATTTTTGGGGGAACTCCACGCCATTTTTTTAAAATTTGGTGTGGAGTTCCCCTTAAAATCCACACCAGACCTGAAGGGTCTGGTATGGATATTTGGGGGGAACCCCACGTAATTTTTTTTTTTAAATTGACGGCGGGGTTCCCCTTAATATCCATATCAGACCTGAAGGGCCTGTTAATGGAATTTGGGGGGACCCCCAGCTTTTTTATTTTTATTTTTTATGAATGAATCATCTCTGTAATTGCCAGAGCCGACAATTCATTAGAGCCGCAAAGCCGGTTTTAAATACCTTTTTTCCTTTCAGAAATGACACTTTGTGCAGGAACAGTTCTATGTACGGGAAACATGCTGACTTTACACCCCCCCTAGGTATGAAATTTAAAGTAATATTACACTTTTATTGTTTCACTTTTAGCATTATTAAATTCACTGCTCCTGAAAAAACGGCCGTTTTTAAAACTTTTTTTTGCATTGATACATGTTTCCTGGGACAGGACCCAGGCCCCCAAACACTTTTTAGGACAATAACTTGCATATTAGCCTTTAAAATTAACACTTTAGATTTCAAATGTTCGAGTCCCATAGACTTTAACGGGGTTTGTTCGCAAGTTCTGATGCAAACCGAACAGGGGGGTGTTCGGCTCATCCTTAATTACCATCAGCTAACTTTGCAATAAGTAATTTAAATAACTAAATAAATGTAAAAAAAATACTAAAAGCTCTTACAGGTCATCGGTTTAGAGTTAATTGGCCTAGAATTATTGATCTCACTCCGGCATGCACAGCAATATATAACAATGATAGCACAATTAACATTTTCATGCGTAGGCACCCCCGATGCATCCATGTACATTCATATGCACATGTATGGGGGTGGAGGAGGGGTCAAACTTTTTTTAAGGGGAGATCATACTCCATTAGATTCTTCCCCAGCCATACTGTGACACCAAAACCTACAAGTAACGTTTTACACAATGCTTCCAGGTCAGAACCAGGAAAGGAAGATGGGTGAATGGACTCTAACTGGCATCCTGGCAGTGGCACCTGTCATTCTGGTCTTGGGTCCACTAATGGCAGAAAACCTGGTGGAGTCACGCGGGGGGGGGGGGTGACAGCAAAGGGGGGGGGGTGGAAGTGATCTGGCAGCTGCACAGCCATCAGCTTGCTTCCACCTGACAGCCAACAGTTGGCTTGCCAGATTTACATATACTTCCAAAGACTGCAGCTGCTAAGAGTGTTTGTTAAAACCCTCCAAAGCCAGTAGAAGTGTTAAATAAAAGAGATAAAAGTTTCTCAACAATCACAAAGTACTGTACTTAGTGGAATCATGGTTGATCTCTATCTTCTTGTTGGGATTGTGTAGGTGCTGTTTTGAGGAGCACCAACTTATTTGCAAATAAATAACCCCAGATACTTAGTGGTAAATTTACATTATTAATGCAGTAATAGTTTTATGTTTGGTTTTAAGCTATTGAAAACTTTTCATTTATAAAATATATCACTTAATAAAGCTCTCTCTGTTGAGTGCAGTTTATATCCACTCTATCCTAAAAATGTATTGCAATTTTTGGGATCCCCAAAATTTGATACAGGGAAGAAGGGTCTGGTAATATCAAATTTTGAAGTATTGTTTTTCAGCCAGCTGCAGATAATATAAGAATTAGGTGCTTTGGAGAATCGTTGGTCATTTTGTCTAACCATTGCCAGAACTGCCCATTAGGAGTGGAAAAAGAGATTTTCCACACTTCGGCCCCCAGCTACATCACTAACCTAATCTAAAAATACCTGCCAAGACCTCCTGCTGTCTAATTTCCTCATCACCTCCTCCCATGCTTGCCTCCAGGACTTCTCCTGAGCCTCTCCCATCCTTTGGAATTCCCTACCCCAATTTGTCTGACTATCTCCAACTCTGTTTACTTTTAGGCGATCTCTGAAAACTTTTCTCTTCAGAAGCCTATCCTACCTCCACCTAACAGTTATACTTTCATGTTTTTCATCAGCTCATCCCCCACAGTTATTACCTTTTGTATCACTTGACCCTCCTTCTAGGTGTAAGCTCTAATGAGCAGGAAATAAGAAAAGAGAGAACTCACATTGCCTCATCCGTGAATAATTATGGAAATACAAGCAGCTTTCATATTGGATATCTCGGATTGGAAGACTATATCTATTTATATTTTGACAACATTTATATGTTTATCTCATGCTTTCTGCTGTTATCTGTATGCACCACCCCCTGATTGAGGCACTGGTTCCTATGAATCCTTGTCATTAGAATTGCTCTCTTTTTGTGAGCCAACGTTTTCTCCTATATTGGACAATACTTCTTCTTACCTGCATGTTGAACAAGATTGACTCTCTTGCAAGACAGTGAGACCCACTTTCCTGTTTTTCTTGCAACCAACGAATCCCGAATGTGTCCTGATGAAGCTTAACGGTGAAGCGCATCAATGCACTAGGGCTCACATCATATACTATATATCTTGATGTATATGTTTTTTTAATCTTTTTTCATGTCCCTTTTTATACCATGTATGTTTCTATGTCCCAATAAATATTACTTTTCTATATCCTTATTGTTTACTGTGCCGTTAAAGTCTGACCTTGGGTCACCCTTTGGGACCCTCTTTTTTTTGTTGTATCTCTAATGAGCAGGACCCTCTGATTCCTCCTGTATTGAATTGTATTGTAACTGTACAGTCTGCCCTAACGTTGTAAAGCACTGCACAAACTGTTGGCGCTATATAAATCCTGTATAATAATAATTATTATTTAAGAGGTGTACTGCGATGTCGCTAGGGTTGGTGTCACCCCCCCCCCCATATATATAAAGAATGATAGTACGTGACTGTTCATATGGATGTAGTTTCATAGTTTGGTTTTAAGGAGCCTTTCTAGTTGTAGCAAGATATATAGCAGATTTTAATAATAAAAAATATATATACAGAGTTTGGACAAACGCTCATACAATTAAATAAAATAATGAAAATTTATTAAGCAGTGGGGTGCATTTAAAACCTAATTATCAGTGACACCTGTGACATAAGTGACATAAGACTAATATTTTGAAAATAAGCCTTTTATTTGTCTTGTAAGGTAATAACATGTACTTAGAAAAACATATGCATTCCTTAAAGTAAAACCTAAACTATTACAGTGAGGTGTAAGGCTAGGTTCACAACTATGTGGTTTCCCTGTGGCTGTGTTTGCGCGGGCACAGTAGCCTATTCATTTGAATGGGCTGCTCTACCTATGAAAAATGCAGTGAAAAGATCATTGCACCTTTTTCCAAAATCACAGATTCAGGGAAACCACATAAAGCTTCAATTTCCAGTGCTCCAGTGCATCTGAAAACAGCAGTGTGTTTTTTGCTGTGGGTGTTGGAAGGCATGCGATTACATGAAATCCTGCACCTGCATATAGTGTAAACCCATTGTATATGTATTTTAAAATACAGCAGTTTTGGATTTACAGTAGGCCAAGAGACATACATGAATTAATTTATGGTTTCAATCTCTATCCTAAACATGAGACTTGTAGGTACCTTCTGTTCTAAGAAGCCTCTACTGTGCTTGTGATATGCATCCAAACTGCTTTTTTTCAGTCAGTTGGCGTTACGCATATGTTAAAAATAATATTTGTTAATGTCGTATAAAATTACTTTAGAACATGCAAGATTAAATATCATGTCCTCTGTATACAGGATTTTGTGTTTATAGGCGAGGCCTCACTTCGACTATGGTAATGAGCCTGTTTATATGTTGTCTACAATCAAAGTTCATCTCTACTGATAATGCAGTACTGTAACAGACTCTAAGTTGACTGTAGAGGTTATATATGTATGTCCTTTATGCACCAAATTTCACTGCAAGACTAAGCTACAATAAAAGTATATGACACTTCTATTCATTTCTAAAAATAATGTTGGCACTAATTATATTTGAAGTGGGTTCCAGATTGCATCTCTAAAGCTGCCTAGTGAAATATTAGCATTAATTCCACCTCAAGTAGACACAATACACCATTAAAAATTGGAATAAGTAAAAGTTAAATTTGAAGACTTTACACTATCTTAACAGCAACACTATAGAAATTCAAGCATTCATGTATAGCATTGTTTACTTTTTTAATGGTGTGTACCTTTCTTTCTGCAGTTTGATATGCAACGGATAACACTGGAGGAACTAAAGCACATTCTTTATCATGCATTTCGTGATCACTTAACTATGAAGGACATTGAAAACATAATCATTAATGAAGAGGAGAGCTTAAATGAAAACTCTGGGAACTGTCAAACAGAGTTTGAAGGAGGTACATTGTTTAACTGTCTCTGTTTTAATAATTTCTGTTTTAATTTTAAATGGTGGTTTGATTTTAATTTTGGGGTGTTTTGAAAATATATTATAGAATGAAAAGAAAGAATGTAAAAATGAGTTAGCAAACATTCAATCAATTAAAATGTATGTTTCTTTTTATTATTTAAATTGTGTTGCCTGGTTTAGTGCATTCCTAAAAATAAAAAGTGACCTCGACAACCAGTGCATGATGAATGATTTGTGAAAAGGGTGATAAATGAATAATACATTACTTACAGTGAATGAAAAGCAATATGATGAAAAATGAGTGCAATACAATGGGCAGTAGCAGATATCTAATGTGATGACCAAGTGAGGACTGATGCATGTACAGTCATGTGTAAACAATCAGACATTTAGGGTAGCAAATGAGTGATGTGCAATAAATTAGTGATTTGAAGCAATGGCTGATTCTTAAGTGCCAGGCAGTGGTGTTATGTTTAAACGTTTCCAATACTCTTATAATATAGTGAATTATATTACTCTGAATAGAGTTGACCTTTACATTTTATCACATCCTAATTTAACCTCTGTGCTTATCTACATATGTTATGTACTTGGTAAAGCTCTAGAGAAAAACAAATAACATTCTTAACACCTCTTGGAAGAAACATTTATGACACATGAATTGGAATACTTCCTATTTTACTTGATAGCCTACATGAGAGTTTGAGCATCTGAATAACGGAGACACTGAAACTTGCTACATGAACAACACAACCAGAGAAGCAACTTTTGCCTCTAAAACCTTAAAGACAAAATATATACATATGTATTATAAAGACTTTCTTTGCTAATAGAATTTGGAAAAACATAAAAAATATGATCACATTTGGTGTACAACAACACCAGTTAACTAAGAGGACCGTTTCATTAGGTTATTTCTGTACACGCTCCAATGGCTGTCAGCTACTCTTCATGTGAGAGCAGTACCTTGTACTGTCACTGTGACATATAATGCTGTGAGCTTCAGAAAAGGGCTGTACAGTGCACTAAAATAATGGGGACCTTTGTGGTAATGGAATGCTTTTATTTGGTGGCTGTGTCTGACAATAATCTGCTTCTGGCTATTAAAAAAGGTTGTGCTGGCATAGGACAGGATAAGAGCTTATAAGAGCCATCGTGCTGGAGTTCACTATAGGTCACCAGATATTGGAAACAATGCTTTTTATGGACAGACCCTCTAACGTTTAAATATATCCAGACTAGCTGAAAAGTCAGGGTTTGAGTCATGGTTTACACAAACTGGTTTGATTATCTCTTGCAGTAACTTGCAGTTTGAGTAATGATTTATTCAGAATACTGTGCTAGTAAGACACTTAGCTTTTCAATGAACTTAATTCTAGATGTTTATTGTGGTTGGGTATACAGTAAATCTACAGAAGAGCAAAACCACAATACTTCTCAACTGTGGCTTATTTTTCTGATGCAATTTCAAGGGAAAAGTTCCATAAACCGCAGATCATGAAGCAGACCCATGTGCATGGAGTGAGATGAAGGGCAGCCTCAGCCTGGACTCCAGCCAAGCCACGTCCCCAATGCGTTTCACTCTGCCCCCTGGAGCTTAAAGGATAAGTTCACCTTTTCACAAAAATAATACATTTGCTGGAAAAAAAAATTGCATTTGTTATTTTTTGTTGCAAAAGCCTGTAAAGCATTGCACCAGCAATCTGCAGATCGCTGGTGCATACAGGTCTCCTGCAGATCTGTCAGTGTACCGGCTTGCTCATACCTCATATGAGGAAGCCAATACATTCTGACAGGTAGAATGAATTAACTTCCACAGTGCTCACAGCACCGTGGCATTTCATTGAAAACGTTATTTATTTTTTATTAAAAAAAACAATAAATCAAGCACTATTACATTTATTGGAAATTTATATATGTTGTTTAATCATAAACAATATATAATGTTTTTTTCTTTAAAAAGTTTATGCATTTTTATAAACTAACCGTCAACATTTTATGTTGAAACATATACCGTCAAATTTAAGTTGTGCTAAAAAAAAATTTGGATTAATTCTATTTTTTAGGAAAATATACAATGTAACCAAAGGTTAGGAGTAGTACAAATATGACTTTGCAGCTGCTCTGTTGTTGATTGTATTCCCTTATGTTATCAATGTCCATCAGAGATGAGTTTACTACTCCAAACTAAATAGTCACCTTCTGGAATCCAGATTGTGATCCAGCCTTAGCAATTCATTCTCCATCTGCAGCTAAATGCATTCAGAAAGGGTTTTGGAATAGTGTTCAAACAACAAGTCCTCAAAAATTCAAATGCCAAAGCATTAATTCTATAGATCAAGTAAACCCATCATGTGAATGTAAAATATCCTATCTCTAATCACACAACTACATACCATTACAAACAACAGCAAGAAACAATATAGAAATGCAGTTTCAGCACACATAAAGAACGCTTAAAGTGATACTAATGTCTCAGTTTTTTTCTTTAAAAATAACAAACATGTTATACTTACCTTCTCTGTGTAGTGGCTTTGCACAGAGCAGCCCAGATCCTCCTCTTCTCGAGTCCCTCACCGGTGCTCCTGGCCCCTCCCTCCTGCCGAGTGCCGCCACAGCAAGCAGCTTGCTATGGAGCAGCCAAGCAGAGTTGCTGCTCTGTGTATCCATTCAGACAGGGAGCTGTGGTTCGGCCCGCACCCGGTCTCTCTCCTTATTGGCTAATTGACTTTGGTTGACAGCAGCATGAGCCAATAGTGCCACTTCTGTGTCTCAGCTGATGAGGACGGAGAGTCCCGGGCAGCCGAGACTCTCCTGCAACATTGCTGGATCAAGATGGGCTCAGGTAAGTATTAGGGAGGATAGAATTCATTCAGATAAAAATATTCTGACTTTACAACCACATTAGGGATATTACCATTGTGTTTAGATTTTGTTTTAACAGACCATCATGATAAAAGTATTATGCTACAGCGAAAAAACAAAAATTAAATAAAAACAATTTTCTATCTACAGTATTTATACTTTGAGAAATTACCTGTATATGATGAAAAAGCTTTAAGTGGTTGTAAAGGCAGAAGGTTTTTTTTTATCTTAATGCTTTTTATGCATTAAGATAAAAAGCCTTCTGTGTGCAGCAGCCCTCCTAATACTTCCCTGAGGTTCCCCTCTAGCCAGCGATGTGCACGTGTGCCTTGGTTGTCTTGGATTCTTCCTCTTAATTGGCTGAGACACAGCTCAGTTAGCCAATCAGGAGGGGGCGGACCGAACCATGGCTCCGAGTCTGAATAGACACACGGGGCTGCTGCTCGGCTCAGGTGCCCCCATAGCAAGCTGCTTGCTGTGGAGGGACTCAACAGGATGGAGGAGTCCAGAACGCCAAAGAGGGACCCGAGAGGATGAGGATCCAGGCTGCTCTATGCAAAACCACTGCACAGACCAGGTTAGTATAACATGTTTATTATTAAAAAACAAAACAAAAAAAAACAAGACTTTAGTATCACTTTAAGTTATTGGCAAATGCTGTGTCATGTTAGCATTAATAACACATTATTTACTCTTTGTTTGATACATATCATATATTCAATTACTTGTACAGAAATCCGAAACAGTATTGAATTGCAATTCTTTAGCGGGGTGTTCTATCTCCAATACATATTTAGCAGGCATGTGCTGCTGTGATACAGACTGCTCCCTTCTAAATGTATACATTCTGTAGACACTGCTTTCCCTTGGACTCTCAATATTTTCTACAGATGTGTACCCATATTTTCTTACTCTGCTACTAACTTTTATTCCTGTACTTCCAAAGCTGTGCTACGCAGTTCTATATCCTAAGGCCCCATACACACAAGAGAATTTATCCGCGGATACGGTCCAGCGGACCGTTTCCACGGATAAATCCTCTCAAAGATTTCCGCAGATTTCTCTGCGATGGAGTGTACACACCATCGCATTGAAATCCGCGCGGAAATCCTCTGGCGATGACGTGTCGCGCCGTCGCCGCGATTATGACGTGGCGACGGCGCGACGCTGTCATATAAGGAATTCCACGCATGCGTCAAATCATTACGATGCGTGCGGGGAATCCCTTTGGACGGATGGATCCGGTAAGTCTGTACAGACGAGCGGATCCATCCGTTGGAATGGATTCCAGCAGATGGATTTGTTGTGCATGTCAGCAAATATCCGATCTGCTGGAATCCATCCCAGAGGAGATTTCTCCGCGGAAACAGATCCGCTGGCGTGTACACACCATAGGATCTATCCGCAGAAACCCATTTGCTGGGATTTATCTGCGGATGGATTCTATTGTGTGTATGGGGCCTAAGACTTTGCACCCAAACACACTTCCACTCTAAAAAGCTACTTTGCTACTGCTCGCTTCCATAGACATAACACTGCATAGCATTGATCCATAACCTAAAGGAAAAACATAGGTCTAGGGGACTTTGAATGAGGCTAATCACTAGAAATATATATATATGGTAAAAATGTAAAGGGTATATCCACGCTAGGAACTAAAGTTAATAAGCAGCTGGGCACAATAACCCAGACACCAGGCACAGATAAAATATGTAAGAAGATTGCCACGCTAAACAATAAAGCGTATTCGTGCGAATACAGACAAATATCAAAATATACGAATGTGCAGATAATTTAAAACAAAATTGATATACCGTAAATAACAATTTACAGACATGATGGAATAAGGGTAAAAACATTTAATTGAGCTGAGTCATATTGATTAATTCATCATAGTACCATGGGACTATATGTAAAAAGAGTGCAGCGCTAAACAATAAAGTGCATTCGTGTGAATACAGACAAATATCAAAATATATGAATGTGCAGATAATCAACAGTTTATAAACAATAATAACCGTGAATAAAGTTTGAAGACACATATGTTACATTACATCACATGTGAATAAAGTGCAATTGTGCAAACAAAAAGTTCATATAAAGCTGGATTCCATCAAAGGAAAGTCTCATGGAAGAAGAGAGTGTTTGAAAATGACAAGCATACAACTGAAGGCGCGACATGGATCAATATAACAAAAATAGAGGCTTACCGGAAAGCCAGCGACCCTCTTACTCAGAGAGGATAGCGCTTGGTTGGATCTATGATCCACTGAAAAAGAAGTCTGGACATTCCTCTCCTATGGCCATGAATGGTATACACCGAGAGGTTCACAGCACCTCAGGATACAAGATTCAGTGTAGGAAGCCTTAATATCAGAATGTTTAGGAAACAAAAGGACTCCACATAGTGATACTGTCTCAACATCCGTTTATTCAGCAGTACACTTACTGTACATAAATGTCCAAGCTATGATCATGTCACAATCAACAGATCAAACAGATAAAATCTTTGTGCATTTCAAGCAGCAATCATGCAAGTGCAGCAGCATGTGTACATATCTATCCAGATGATCGTTTCATCATAAATTACATCATCAAGGGTGTCACGCCTTCAGGTGTGTGATCGTAATTGTCAAACACTCTCTTCTTCCATGAGACTTTCTTTGATGGAATCCAGCTTTATATTAACTTTTTGTTTGCACAATTTCACTTTATTCACATGTGATGTAATTAGCATATGTGTCTTCAAACTTTATATACAGTTATTATTGTTTATATACTGTTGATTATCTGCACATTCGTATATTTTGAAATTTGTCTGTATTCGCACGAATACGCTTTATTGTTTAGCGTGGCAATCTTTTTACATATTTTATCTGTGCCTGGTGTCTGGGTTATAGTGCCCAGCTGCTTATTAACTTTAGTTCCTAGCGTGGATATACCCTTTACATTTTTACCATAGGACTATGTAAGTATTAATAACATTTCTTTGACAAAACCAAACACCAAAATTCATACCAACAAGACAATCCAACATTTTTCTGAGCATTCTATAACTTTACATGTTTCGGAAATTGATCTACACTTCTTCAGGAGTAGGTGCAGAAAAGGTAACATATGAAGAAAAAACTAATATAAATCACACATATATATATATATATATATATATATATATATATATATATATATATATATATATATATATATATATATATATATATATATATATATATATATATATATATATAGTGAGCATATTCTAGAAACAGATATTGGCATACCAACTCAATGGGAATGGGAAATTCTGTCAGCTCTGCACATGAGAGGAGTGTCAGAGAACGTCAGCCATGGGGCTGAGGCGGCAAGACCCAGGTGATCCCCCCAAGGGGAGTGGAATGGAAGACCAAGTATCCATCACCAGGTGTATTCCTAAAAAAACATATGGGTGGGGGATAAAATATTGACCTGTGATCATCTGTTAAAGTAATACTAGAACCGTGAAGTAGAGGTGAAAAATGTGAACCAAACCCAAAACAATATAGAAAAAAGTAAAAGGGTAATCCCACAGATCTTACATGTCGAGATCCTTGATAGGAATGATGGTTTGCTAGGTCCACCAGTGAGAAAAAAGGGGACATGTGATACCTGAAATGCGCAACCCACAACCTAAATATGAGGCATAAACCCGGACCGTGGCCAACGCCATGTGCACACCACACATGCTGGGGAAGGGAGGGAGTGACGCCCAACCTGAATCAGCATGAATACTAGCATAAAGGGGCGTGTCATCCATCCAATCTCACGTAGTGGGGTCAGATGACTACCAAACAACGCTACAGTGCCATGATGAAGACGTCACGCGTCGAGCGTGAATACATGATGTTGATTCATCACCAGAAACCTCCCTACCCAGCGCCCATATCGGGATGAGGGGGGAGGACAATAGGAATAGTGGCACATTACAGTTTCGGGACATAAGAGCCCAACACACCCCAACACCTACAGCTGCTACCAGGGGAAGGGGAATGGGAAAGAGGGAAAAGGAAAAATGTAACGCCATGTACATATAAATATATGATTAAAAAATATATGGGTCAGGAAAATATATACAGGAAGTAAGTACGCCTCTAGGACATATATAATACCCCAGGCTTCCCTATTATTCCAAATGTCCCTGAACCCTAGAGTATGTTGCACAGACCATCAAGTGACCAAGGGTGTCTTCTACCCAAATATCTGAAGAAAAATGGGGAAGTGGTCGGTGGCACCATACATGATAAGCCTCCATCCAAATTGTAAATCGAAAGGAAAAACATAGGTCTAGGGGACTATCAATATATACACATAATAATAATTTTATTGCATTATAAGAAAATTCAAAGAAACAATTTACAGACATGATGGAATAAGGGTAAAAACTTTAATTGAGCTGAGTCATATTGACTAATTCATCATAGTACCATAGGTCTATGTAAGTATTAATAACATTTTATTGCTAAAGCCAAACACCAAAATTCATAACAAGACAATACAATTTTTCCTGAGCATCCTATAACTCTACATTTTTATGGATTGATATCCACTTCTTTAGGAGTAGATGCAGAAAATGGAGTCTACAGGTAATACTGTATAGGTGAAGAAAAAAACAAAAATAAATCAAATATGAATAGTGGGAATATTCCATAAAAAGATATTGATGGAGCAAAACCCTAATGCCGCGTACACATGATTATTTTTCGGCATGAAAAAAACGTCATTTAAAAAAAATGTAATTTAAAATGATCGTGTGTGGGCTTCACATAATTTTTCGGCTTCTGAAAAACACATTTTTTTTTCGAGCATGCTGCATTTTTTAATGACGTTTTAAACTATGTCGTTTTTCCGGTTGTAAGAAATGATCGTGTGTGGGCTAAAACGACGTTAAAAACCAATGCATGGTCAGAAGCAAGTTATGAGATGAGAGTGCTCGTTCTGGTAAAACTACCGTTCATAATGGAGTAAGCACATTCATCACGCTGTAACAGACAGAAAAGCGCAAATCGTCTTTTACTAACACAGAATCAGCTAAAGCAGCCCTAAGGGTGGCGTCATCCGCATGGAACTTCCCTTTTATAGTGCCGTTGTATGTGTTGTACGTCACCGCGCTTTGCTAGAGCATTTAAAAAAAACTATGGTGTGTGGGCAACGTCTTTTTAATGATGAAGTTGGAAAAACATTGTTTTTTTCTACATGCCGAAAAACGCTGTTTCTTTTCTTCTTGTGTATGCGGCATAATACTCACATACCAGCTCAATGGGAAAGGGAAATTCTCAGCTCAATTAAATATTTTTATCCTTATTCCATCATATCTTTAAATTTTTTCATGTATTGAATTTTGTTATCATTCAATAAAATTATTATTATGTGTATACCGTATTTATCGCGGTATAACGCGCTCCCGCGTATACCGCGCACCCCCAAAGTGGCCCGAATTCCTGTGAAAAAAAATGTTTTTTTGTCTTTTTGTACTTACAGTTTTGGTGTCTTGCGCGGCGTTCATCAGCGGCCTCGTCGGGTCCGGCGTCCTTCTGCGGCTTCGGGTGTCCTCTTCGGCGGGTCGGGCGTCCGTCTTCGGCGGGTCGGGCGTCCGTCTTCGGCGGGTCGGGTGTCCTCTTCGGCGGGTCGGGTGTCTTCTTCGGCGGGTCGGGTGTCCTCTTCGGTGGGTCTGGCGTCCTCTTCGGCGGGTCCGGCGTCCTGGTACTTCTTTAAAGTGTAGCTTCAGCCATAACATCTTTTTTTAAGCTTTTCTGAAAACATAGAGAAGGGTTATCACCCCTGTAACATTTGTTTTGCTGTCTGTGTGCATCTGTTCAGAAGATTGCACCTCACTTTCTGTCCCAATGACAAATGATTTTTTTTTTATTGTGAAACAAGGATTGGTGATAAAGCATCAGTGGACAGGAGACACCTTTTACAGAAGAGAATTTCCCTTCCTAGGGGTAGATTTCTTCTCACTTCCTGTTGTCTCCTTCCGTTTGCAAGTAGGAGTCGTTTGTAAGATGGATGTTTGAAAGTAGGGGCCTGCCGTATATACTCTGCATAAATTTGGGCCCTAGGTGTTGGTGTTGCCACAACACTGTAAGCCCTCACAGTTAGTCTTGGTGGGCGCTGGAACGCGGTAAGGAAGTCCTCCTCTTCCTCCCTCTGAAGTGCTAGCAATTTAGCTAAGCTAGCATTCAACCGCTGGGCATGTGGATGGCTGGGAGAGAACGTCTTTCGGCGCTGCAGCAGCTGGGGCAGGGAAATTTGCCTGGTACAATCTGCCATCGCACATGGGTTGAAGGAGAAAAAGGTGAATGTCCTTGCATGGCCTAGTCAGAGCCTAGACTTAAACCACATTGAAAATCTCTGGATTAACTCGAAGACTGCAGTCCACAAATGGTCACCCTTTAAATTTAACTGAACCTAAGCCGTTCTGCAAAGGAGAGTGGAAAATATCACAAAGTCTACATGTGTAAAGTTAGTAGAGAAAGACTAAAGGCTGTAAATAAAGCAAAATGTTGTCCAACAAAATACTGACATAAGGGGGTGATCCGTTTTCCTACTCAGTGATTCCGTTTTTTTTTTTTGACATGTTGGTGTTAAGTCTTTCACTTGGATGTTATAAGTTCCACTAGTAAATACAGCTGGATAAAACAAAAACATATCAGTCTTCATTTCAGGCTGCAAAGCAACAACATGTGATTATTTTAAAAGGGGTGGCTCTTTTCTATAACCACTGTGCCCCCCATAAGAAGCCTCTGCCATGCAGGCTTGATGCTGAGTCACGCTGTCTGCATCCATAGACACAGACATTGTGGCTCAGCCCAACCCCATTCCCCCATAACAGGTTTGATTGACAGCAGCAAAAACCACCTGCTACCTCTCTGTCCTGTGGCAAGAGAGAGCAGATTGAGAGTGGGCTCAGGTAAGTATAAGGGGTAGCTGGGGGGTCCTAATAACAGAAGGATTTTTACCCTAATGCAGAGATTGCATGAAGGTAAAAAAAACTTAAAGTATATGTAAACCTCAGACATGAAATATGAATACAGCACATCCCTCTATAGTGTGTATTTGTCTCAATGCCTGTCTGTCTGCTGCTTCATTCCTCTGCTATCAGCAAGGATCACTTCTGGCAAGGTTCACTGACACAAAGAGAAAAATTATGACAGGGAAGAACCTCCAAATTATTTGCAGCCTCAGCTCTGTTCCTGCATGCTGTGTGGAGGGGTGTGTACCTTCCCTCCAATCAGCTGTCAAAGCTCTCCATACTGAGCTCTGCAGAGTGCAACTTCAGGTAACCACCCCCTTTGTCCTGAACTCTCAGACAAGCTTTAGAATTCATCACTTTGAATAGATGTAGAGAAGGGCTGCAGATAGACAGATACAACTTATGTTGGGGTATTCCTTGCATCCCTGTGTATCAGCTGAGGTCAGTCAATTCACTGGGTATATGAAAGGGTTTACAACCACTCTAATGCTGCATACACATAGTTGGAATTTCCGACAACAAATGTTCGATAGGAGCTTGTTGTCGGAAATTCTGACCGTGTGTAGGCTCCATTGGAAATTAGCTGTCGGAAATTGAGAGCTGGTTCTCGAATTTTCCGAAAACAAAATCCGTTCTTGTAAATTCCGATCATGTGTGGACAAACTTCTACTAACACGACTGGTATTGAACTTCCCTTTAATAGTGCCGTTGTACATCTTGTACATCACCACGTTCTTGGCGAATTTCCGACAACATTTGTGAGACCGTGTGTATGCAAGACAAGTTTGAGCTAACATCCATTGGAAAGAAAATCCACAGTTTTGTTGTCGGAATGTCCAATCGTCTGTACGCAGCAAAGTCTTTAGAACCACTCTAAAGTCTAATCTAAACCCAAGCACAAAAATGTAATGTATTACATAGTATTACATTATCCTATGTAATACATTGTGTATTACATAATGTATTCATAGGCTTACTAGTCACTAAAGTTGGTGGATGCATTATTTTCATTTTTAGGCAACATTTTCCAACATTTTTAGCACCAACATCCTTATCTCTCTTGTGTAAACTACTACTCCCCTATGCCCCATGAAAGAAGCCGAACAAAGGAAGACATGTATAAAGTCCAAACTAGGGACTTAGCTCCTTCCATAGTTATGCTGCAAATGTGAGTGTTGCCAACCAGAAATAGGAAATTTTCAGGGTTTGCAAGTGGAAATATGGAAAAAAAATGCCTGAAAATAGAAAAATTATGCAAGCACCTTATCTAACAACTGGTAATTTGCAATATTTAAAATGTTTCAGTTTTGGATTTAAATAGTTCAGTTTCTGAATTTCTTTAAGATGTAGAATTATCCATTAATTGTCTGTTTTCATCATCATACACACATGTAATTTATATCCCCATGCTAAGTAGGTTATATCTGCAATCCAACATGCTTAGCTCTTTTATGTATGTTAAATGCCTACTGCACAAAGGTGTTTTCATAGCACTCTGCTGATGTGATAGATGATTTAATCGTTCAAAGGGTCTGGGGTTAAAATGATTTTAAATTTACTTTTTTAAATTATAATAAAGGCTTTAAATAAAATGTCAGATAGTGTAGTGATGGAAGACTCAGTGTAAGTGGAATGACACAATTTGATTTGGATGGATGGAATATGTCTTGCAACTTCAAGGAATGGTTGTAGTGAGGAAACTGCTTTTTAGATGACCAGCATGACCTTGTAGGAAAGGTATGCCATAATTATTTTAAAGCACACATAGTTATATGTATTGTTTGCATTGTTCACTGCCTACAAGTTTTTAACCAGCTTTTCAACAAAAAGTTAAATCCTGTTTTTAGTTAGAGGTTTGTCTTCTAGAGACGTACAGGATTAACTATTATAACATTGAGGAAAAGCTGTTCCCAAGAACTGCAGTCTCTGCATTTGATTCTAATGCTTTGTGGCATGTCCTGCCTGATGTGTAATATATTAGTAAAAAGTAGGTACTGTAGGTCTTTTCAGATTTGGCTGCATGAAATGTTGCCTGCTTTAGGAGACATTTTGTGTATGGAAATCAGGCCTAAATTAGTACTGCATCCCTTACTATCATGGAGGGACAACCTCTTACTTTAATTAGGGGGTCTATTTATAAAAACACATCATATAGCCTTTCATCCAGTGTATCTGCATGTACATTTGTTCATAAAATAAAATAGCCTGAAGAATATGTGTTTTTGCCTAATTTGCACAGAACAAAAGTACATGCAGATTCACTGTATCAAAATGCTATACAAATATAAATAGACCCCTAAGTGTTTTCTGCATAAGCCCAGTGAATTTAAACTGATTATGTAAAGACCCAACACTTTTTAGACAGGAGGACCTAGAAATATAAAAGTATAGGAGGACAGGAAATATAACATGGCTTCATAATGTGATGCAACATTAAGCTATAGCTATAAAATATTGATGGCCATGTGTGTTCCATATAAAGGGGGCAGTAAGAATGCCTCCCACCTAACCTAACCAACAGTTCTGCTGTCTAATTAAAGCAGTGACATTAATGGTATAACATATCAAAGAGCAAATTCCTGAACATCTTTTCTGATTTCTTATGCAGGGGCATTACATTCATGTTCTTATATTGGACTAAAGAAAAATTTGCCTCTATGTTGTGTATTTCTGTTACTAATAAATGAAGGTGCTTTTATAATACTACATTATGTGGGATTTATTTTGCTTGCTTTCTGAGCATGATGATGGGCAACTGCAGCAGAGACAAGCTGATCTCCACTTGATTGAATGCTTTTTTAATCGATATACCAGTGGCCAGGTTTTTCCAAAGTGATTTTGTTTTTCTTAGATTTTTTTTGTAATAACAAGAGGGTCTTTGTCAACACTGCTAGGTGGATATCAACTTTCTTTTAGAGATTATATTCACTTGATTATTTCTTTGGACACTAGGTTGACTGATTTTATAGGACATTATATATATATTTATTTATATATATATATATATATATATATATATATATATATATATATATATATATATATATATATATATATATATATTGTATATAATTTGTAGGTAAAAGGTTTGATCAACCATGTACAGTAGTCGAAGATTTACCTCTCCTGCCATACTAATCCTGAGAAATTATCCCCTGAAATCCACTGGAAACAGAGACTTCTGGGACTGTAGATCTCTTGGGTCCATCACAGCTCTCTCTAAGTCCTTCTACTGACCTCCATATTATTACTGTACCCTGTGATCCTGTGAAAAGGGTCTCTTTAATGATCCCCAAAATCCACTTTAATTTTACCTAAACAATTAACTCCACTGCATTTCACCAAAAAAAAAAAAAAAACATTTTTGAAATTTTCAAATGTTCACCAAATTTTGGAAGAATAATAACCTCAAATTCCTTCTTACCAACATCACCATTGCAAGTCGACCCTTTGATTTTGTATATGCTCTGCTTTAGGAACTCCACCACCCTCTACTCTATTCTCTTGCAATCCTTTGCAGGCACCAATGCCTGCCAAATTTGCTTGCCTCTACTGCAGGTCCAACTAATTAACACCCTTGCTCTGCCTTCCCCCTCACATACCTTGCTTACTTTGATTATTCTGAAGGAAACACTGACCCATGACACTGTCTTTAAGCAGGATCTTTCAGAAATTAGCTGCAAAGGCAAACAGTTCCTTTATCCTCCACAAGATGGCAAAGAAGTATATATGCATGCATTTGGTCCAAGCCATTTTGCTATTGCAATATAGTAGCAAGGAACACCTTTAAGGGAATGTTCAATTTGCATATGTCCTTCATTATAGAAGACAAATAAGCCAAATAAGTCCTCACTGTCATTTTCTTGAAGACCAACATAGACACAGTGTTCTGCCCTGTACACACGATCGGTTCGCCTGATGAAAACGGTCCGATGGACCGTTTTCATCGGACAACCGATCGTGTGTGGGCCCCATCGTTTTTTTTCCCATCTGTGAAAAAAAATAGAACCTGTTTTAAAATTTTCTGATGGATAAAAAAACGATAGAAAAAAACGATCGTCTGTGGGAAAATCCATCAGTCAAAAATCCACGCATGCTCAGAGACAAGTTGACGCATGCTCGTGCACGCCATTGTGTTTTACGTCACCACGTTGGACACAATCGGATTTTTAACTGATGGTGTGTAGGCAAGACTGATGAAAGTCAGCTTCATCGGATATCTGATGAAAAAATCCATCGGTCCATTTTCATCGGATGAACCGGTCGTGTGTACAAGGCATAAGTCTTAGATAATGATATCAATAGATGGCAGAGAACATGAGCAGTCCATCAAAACCATTCACTACTGTCTTATTGCAATAGGCGGACCTCTTTGATAGAATGTTTTATGTATTCATGTTCTCTGCTAGCATCTTGTGGAGGACAAAATAGCTGTTAGTAGCTAACACAATTTTCCAGAAGATCCTGCATTAGGACACCAGCATTGATTTACTAAATTAATACATTCTGGTCAAATTGCAAGGGAAGTTGCAACCTGAAAGGGAATTTTGAGTTTAGTGAATAAAGAGAAATTCTGTTGTCTTCCATCATCCAATTATATATAACCAAAAATGCTGTGTTTTACTTTGCACGTGATTAGGTATTCCTTTTTAAAGTGAAACTTCTCCACATTCACTAAGCTCTAGGGTAAATTCTCTTACAAAGTGAAACTCCCCTTACCTCAGAGCTTAGTAAAGTGAAGCTCTGTTGAATTCCATCATCCAATCATGTGCAAGTAAAATTGCTATTTCTTTTATTCTCCTTGCACGGGATTGGGTGTTCTTTTTCAAACTGAAACATCACAACATTCACTAAGCTGTGGGGCAACTTTTGTTTTGAAAAGTGCAACATCCCTTTTAGTAAATCAACTCTATTAAGTAGGGCAGCCTAGAATATTATTAAGGTCATTAGAAGTTTGAGCAGGAAGGTTGAGCAATGCAAGAGCAAAATTAGCATTATGGTTAACTCAAGGGCCTTTAGAGATATTATTGTTAGGGGACCCTGGAAAGCATGGTAATAAAAATTAGCAGGGGAAAAGGCTCACAAGTTCTGGAGCTCAATCTTCTTTGCTTAATATGCATTTAGAGAAAAGGGTAAGGCATGCCTAATCAGACAGGTCCCCTTTTTTAAGTTATAAAATTAGTTTATTTGGCATTTTAAACGTTTGGCAATGGACATTTTTCAAATGTATTGGCTATTTGCTAAGTTCAATATGCTAATTAAAACAAATTATTGATATATTTCTTTCTCTTTTACTTTTCAGTACATTCACAGAAGCAGAACAGGCAAACCTGTGTACGGAAGAGCCTTATATGTGCATTTGCCATGGCCTTTATTATAAGCGTCATGCTGATTGCGGCCAATCAGATTCTTCGGAGTGGCATGGAGTAGTTTTTCTTTTTTTTTACCATAGCACTGTGAACAAAAATAACCATGCATGCGCATGCTTAGGTGAACATTTTTCTTAATATGTAATGGGAACTGCTGCAAGAACAATCGTTCTGCAACAATACAAGGCCAGAAGTTGTGAAGTGGCTTGCGGAACAATTGAATCTTCTCGGCGGGGACACAAAAGGGCTGTCTTAATGCTTTAACAGTTTTGTTTCCTAATGCAATAAACCCACAGGAGTTCTGAATTATTATTTCAAAGTTAAATGAAAATGCCATCATTTTGTACAGGTTCATAGATGTCTATGAGCAACAACAGGTTACAAAACCAACAATGTTGTCTGTTTAGACTTTAATCGTTCATCCTGCTTTTGTCACCAACTTTCAGGAAAGTTTCAAGGTATATTCTGCACTGATATATTCACAGTGGCCACTGTAATGCATTGCATACTTAGTCATTTAACTTCTACTAGTCTACTTGTATTACCATATTGTCAGATTGTTTATATATAAATTCTTGTCTCATGGAATATAATGTTATTTGGATGTCTTGGCAATTTTTGAAAGAACAAATCTGGTTTCTTTTATCTACGGTGGTAAATCTTTTGGGCTTTCTGGATGAGGGAACATTCCATAATCAAGCTCATTTATAAGGCAAAGAGTAACATGCAAAGTGCAAAACTCCATAGCAACCAATCATAAAATATTCATTTATAGTTATATTACTATGAAAACATAATCACGATTTACTGCTATGGGTCACTATGTATGTAATTGTTCTTGCTATGTTTTTAAATATAAAAAGTCTGTAGAAAGTAGCAAACCACATTTAGCGTATGTGCACAAGGCTGCTTTCTGTGTATCTCTGTTGAATTTGTGCTGTGATGGCTGCAGCTTTAATTTGGGCTCATTGATTACAACCTGCTCAGGTTCATAAGGTATTCAGAGTTACTACTGACTGCACAAGTGTCAAGAATGGTACTTGCTTCTGACTCTGATTGCTCCTGCAAAGTAACCCTGACAGCACAGCCATCCAAGTTCCATTATCTTTGAATTTGACGCATGGAACAAAGCACACAAAAGTAACCACACAATTTTTGCGACTAAAATGCTAATTTTTTTTTCCGTCACACTGTCCAGTAACTTTGCTGTAATTAGATTTTTTGTTAGCTAGTGTTGTCCTCGGTTATGAGGAAATTCTTGGTGATCAAAGCTGTGTGTGTAATGTTTTTACATATAAGATGCAATTTGATATATTTTGGAATTTTCAGAATTTCACGTCTTAACTGGATAACAGAATTCATAGCTGTTTTGTATGATCTTGGTATGGGTAACATGTTGATAATTTAATATTGTAAATCCTGATAAAAATGTTTGTACTTAATATTTTTTCTTTCTATAAAGTCTGAAGCAATAATAACAATGGCACAAAATATTTGAAGCTAAGTGTAAAGGTATTATCAGGATACTTTGTTGGTCATTTTATCCCGCTAATATTTTGACAGCTAAATCTTTTTTCATTTTGCAATCGTGGTATGTGGATGGTGTGACTGTGTAGCACTCATAAAATATTCCTTGAACTTTCCACCTTTTTCCATTAAATTAATTCTAAAGAGCCAAAGCCATATTATTATATATCTGCACTTCCATGCCAAAAGCATACATTGCTAGATTTGCACTTTGAATGCATGCCTAGTAAATTGTGACATTTCATTTAGTCCTGCATTAAAATTAGGAATTGATGTGCATTAAACATAATCATTTATTTATTTGATAAATGTTATTGTTCTAATATAAAACTATAGTTAATGACTAATCATAAAATATTTAAACTGGATGGATTTATTTGGATGATTCATGTTAAGGAGTAATAAAAATGTGGCCAACAAGCATTCTTTTTATAACCAGGAAGTCATGTCTTACTATCTGGGTGTTCAAAGACAGACACAAGTTTCCTATTCAAGATGATGTTGTGGCAATAAACTTTTTTTTGTATAGAGTTTGTGGTATTGGTCACTGTAACAGCTCGATCTCCAAAAGGGGTCAGATGCTCTAACCATTCCAAACTCTTCCAAATAAAGTTTTTTGGTTGCTGTATATATGATTACTGGGGACATTTCTCTCCATTACCTGTCTAAGCACCAAAACAGGAAGTAAGGGGAAATCTCACATTTGGGAACATGGACTGCAGCAAAATCATGAAAAATTATCAAACTGCTCCCAGCTCAATAGTTTTGCTTACACATCTATTTTAAGCACCCTTAAAGGAAATTTCCACTTATATATTTTTTTTTTCATTTTTTTATTTTTACATTACCATCAGAGAGATACAGTGTTTGAACTATCAATGGTTCATAAGGAAATCTCTGCTTTGCTTCTTGTTTCCTAAGGTCACTTTGCAATAAAAGCAAGGAAGCATAAAAAAACCTTTGTAGTGTAATAATATGCTTTACTAAACAAAAATGCTGCATATACAAGTTTAAAAAAAAAACTCAAGACATACAAAGTATTACAGACATGCATACAACATGCATGTACACACTACCTAACCTTTCCCAATTGACTCGTTGGGATTAGTCCAACATACATCAATAGTATCTATTTACCAGTTGTATTAGAGGACAGCTTGTGCAATTGTTTGAGAAGTGTTCACTTCAACCTGAGCAAACAACAAGCAGACAGATATTATGTGTAAGTCTGAGAAATATATATATTATATTAAATTATATCATACACAGCACGCATCCATTAGTCTCCTATATATCAATATGGAATTGTTCTCTCCTTCCTGCATTTTGCCAGTGGAATTATCATCCAGATGTTGTGGGTTCTTACCATATTTTGTAAATCAATTTTTATTTAATGGTATAAAAGAATGGGGTATTGGCGCTACCTCCCACTATAGAGACCCACCTGGTCTAAAAGAAACCAGGTACATCTGTAAAGACAACTATTAGATAATATGTCTGTCTAGAAGTACCAATAAGCAGTAGTAGTGCCACTACTGATTCTGATCAGCTGACCCACTAAATGGACTTAATGTGTATGATATCAGTTATAAAGTGCTATATACCATAAAAAGCCAAAAACATGTAAAAAATGTATAATTTCTAGTAAAGTGCATAAGGAAAGTGCGTAAGTATAAGTATAAGTACTAGTAAGGTGCATAAGGAAATTACATCAAAGGTAATCAATCAGTCCACCATAAAATATATACTGAAATCCTAATAAAGTGCATCTAAAAAAAAAAAAAATTCCATCAAAAATTATTGTGAATCAGTCCAACATTAAAGTGCTTCAACAGAAAAAATGAAGAAAAAAAAATTAATGTAGAAAAAGATATACAAAGTGTCCAGTGCAATGAATGTGTGTGTATAGCAGCAATACAGCACAGGTGAGATTAATAAAGTTCAGAACTCGAAGACTCAAACCATTTACCCAGCAGAGAGGGGAATGACAGATGGCAGGTAGAAGTTCCTCACATGGGCAGAGACAAAAAAACTCCCATAGTGTGACCCATAAAACAGTATATTTATTAAAATAGTTAAAACAGCTAAATGTTAAAAAACTGCAGCAGCCCAGCAGTGTAAAAATCCGCTGGAGCCTGTGCAAACAAAGCAAAACAGCAGTGTCTAAGGTCCGGAGCGTGGGTATCGTGGCATGCGCTTCACCTTGCGTTCCACTCACAGGTGGCGTAGTGACATGATTTGCGTCACGTGATTTAGGCAGGGCTACGCAAAAGTACTGTGTATATGGATGCGGTTTACCTATTGGAAAAAAATTAACTCTGAACTTTATTAACCTCACGTGTGCTGTATCGCTGCTATACACACACATTCATTGCACTGGACACTTTGGTTGTATATCTTTTTCTATATTCATTTTTTTTTCTGTTGAAGCACTTTAATGTTGGACTGATTCACAATCATTTTTGATGGAACAAAATAATTTTTTGGATGCACTTTATTAGGATTTCAGTAAATATTTTATGGTGGACTGATTAATACCTTTGATGCAATTTCCTTATGCACCTTACTAGTACTTATACTTATACTTACGCACTTTCCTTATGCAATTTACTTGTACTGATACATTTTTTACATGTTTTTGTCTTTTTTTGGTATCTAGCACTTTATAACTGACATCATACACATTAAGTCCATTTAGTGGGTCAGCTGATCAGAATCAGTAGTGGCACTACTACTGCTTATTGGTACTTCTAGACAGACATATTATCCAATAGTTGTCTTTACAGATATACCTGGTTTCTTTTAGACCCGGTGGGTCTCTATAGTGGGAGGTAGCACCAACACCCCATTCTTTTATACCATATCCTATTCTCAATAGGGAGTTTTTCAGGGGGGCTGCAACCTCTGTCTGGTGTTTTCCTAAGCGCGGATTCCTTACTTCTTTTAATTTTTATTTAATAATTTTTGAGAAGGTAAAACCTGTGCCCAATTCAATCTCTCAGTCATTAAAGAGGGCATTTCTGTTTTTTCTAGACCCACCACAACCACAGGTTTGCTGATCTGGCAGAAAATCCATGCCCACTAATTTTATGTCCCCTTTATATGAGTTATTCTGTGTCCAGATTTATGTTACTATTAAATACAGAATTTACAGTCTACTGAATAGCAATGTCACTTTTCTCAGACATGTGCAATATTTGCTTTATACGCCATTTCCATGCTTACTGTAATGCTAAAATACATCCTTACAAGGAATGTGTTGGAAAATATGTATAACTGGTAAATGCAAAATGGGAATAAAAGGAAGTTATTGCCCAGAGACCAATCTCAGTCCTTGTTTCATTTTACAGAGAATAAAAGATGAAAAAAGATAATTAGTAGCAACAACTCACCCTTTCATCCCATTTTTTTTTCTCAGGTATTTTATAAATAGTCCTCTTAAGTAAAAATATTATTCTACTGGTTGCAATCTGCGCAAAGTAACTAGCTATTCTTAGTCTGTAAATATCCGAATTGTTCCTTTGAATGAACAAAGCTCCAGCAATCTGTGGAAGAACATAAAGAAATATACTGAGTGGTTACAACTGTGCTCACAAAGTAAGAATGTAATGGCAGGTCCTGCTGCTTACTGCTGATTTCTGCTTTAAAGTTACATGTGGCATTTAGTCTATTTTGATTTTTTTCCCTTCTCTATGTAGTATGAATGTAGTCAACATGTAATAAAGGGCATATTTGCATATGTTATGCACAAAAGCATTGTAGTATATATAGATATTATTTCTCTTTGTCTGAAATGAAAAAAAAAAGGAAAAAAGAAAACAATCAACTAATTGTATGTGTTTGTGTAGAAAATAAGCAGGGTGCTAAATGTTAATGGACGTTCGCTTAGGAAGCAACCATGGGAGGTGAAAGACTGGCAAGGCATGTCAATTTAGAAAACAAGAATAGATTTTCAAGCCATTGACTCTCTATATTTGTGAAGTAATATAGGTCTTTTAATTTTTTTTTCCAATCTGCTTTTTGTTGCTTGAAAGCTTTGAAACGGTTTTCACATTTAAAGAGGACATGTAAGGAATATGTTAAGTTTCATGGCAAAATTTAAAACAGTGAATCTATTGGTTAAGTTTCATAGCAAATTTAAAACAGTGAATCTATTGGTTCCTGTCCTTGCCTTTATGTTTTATTTGTCCTTGACTAATTTTGATAATCTTTTATTACTATTTTAACAAATTGTACTTTGGCTTACTCGCAGTTTTGATGGCTAGGATTACACTGCCATGTTGTGTGTTTATTAAATGCTGCTTATTTTTGTGGTAGTGGCTAGAGTAAATCTGTGAACAAAGGTAGATATTATAATTAGCCTTATCCATAGGTGCATAGTGGGCAGCTCCACATTTAGGATTAGGCTGGACACACAAGTTGCGAATTATAATACAATTTTGTGAACAATTAACCACAGGGGACCCCTGAAGATCAAACAGGGATTACAATTCCCACCTATATTCTCAAATGCATATAAAATGTTTGCTATAAATACACCTAAACATGTATGCATAATCTGCTCATGCCTGCAAATTAAAGAAAAATGCCATAGACACATTTCAAGTGTCCAAAAAGGCATAATGTACCTCTCTAGAGCACTGGGCTGTGGAGGGGGCAGGAGTGGCTGGCTAAGGCTCTCAGCGGACCGCATGTCGGCAGATCTCGACTTCCTTGATGTGATCTTGCCTGAGCCTTTTCAGCAGAGTGTAGAATGAACTGCACTCCTATGATCCATAGAAGAAGCTGTGGCTGTCCCTGTCCTTTTACCTGATCCCATTTATCACCAGAATCTGGTCTAAAAAGTATAAACATGTAGTGTGAAAATTATTCTGTTGTCTATTTGTTTGGATGTTTAGGACTGGGGGATTGGAGGTGGCCAAGCTCTAGTTCTTTAATTCCTTGAGAGAAAAGGGAGGTCACATCCTGGCTTTGCTATCTCATACGGCTGTGTAAAGCTCAAGACTGGCAGAATGAAAGAACAAACCCTTTGGTTCTAATTTTCTCTACTACTTCAGCATTCTATCCAAAGATAGGAAACAAAGGAAATTAATTATTATTTGTTTTCTATGTAAATAAGACCCTGGTTGTTTTCTATATGGTCTATTTGTAAAAAAAAAACTATTCAAAGAAAGTTCTCTACAAAACTGAACAACTTGCCCATAGTTATCAGTCAGGTTTAACCTTTATTTTAAAATTAAACAGTCCCTAATTCTATAAAAGTTTGTGAGTAGGAAAATCAAGGTAAATAGAGAAATAAATAGTAATGACTATTAAAGTGGATAGATATTGTATAATGTGTAGTAGCTTGACATATAAAAACATTTTCAGAGCACAAATGCACAAACATTCAAAAATGTTAAATGGACCAATATGCCGTAACAAGTTTCTGAATAAAAAGTTTGTGAAAGATAGATCCTTTGATGCTGCTATTGGTTCACAACCTGAATTATATTGCTATTGCAAGTATGAAAATGATCACTAGTATTTTCAGAGCACAAAGGCACAAACATCTAAAAATCTTAAATGGACCAATATGACGTCACAAGTTCCTGAATAAAACGTTTGTGAAAGATATATCGTTTGATGCTGCTATTGGTTCACAACCTTAATTATATTGCTATTGCAAGTATAAAAACGATCACTAGTATTTTAAACGTGATAGGCTTATTACATCAAAGTATACCATAGGTTTGAATATACATAATGTCATATCTGTACATCCATAATATTGCTCCTTTATTATTGTGCACAGCTGTGTATTATAACTCCTTATATTTTATTTCAATTTAAAGGTAAACTAAGGGGACATGATTGTGTCCTCTTAATTTTTAATGGTTGTATGCCATGTACATGCAGAGTCTAGCTAACCCATCTGCCTATAAATACTTGTTTCTCTTTACTAAAAATCCAAATGTACCTTGCAAAATAGTACAAATAATGCATTCTAATTCAACGCATCAGATAAGATACATGTTTCACGAAAATAATATACTATATGCAGAAACTGAACTGTTTGGTTACAGCTGATTTCCGAGCACAATTTTAATTTTAAATAAATGCTGTAAATAGCTCACCTTTTGTTAGGTTCCATTCCTTTTTTGTACATGTCCCTATACTACATCAAACCAGGTGTAAAAGCTGTAAAAGCTCTATAAGGTGGAAGTGCTTTTACACACTTGTCTGGTCTATGTGCACTGGGTGACCAGTCCCCTCAATGCCCACTAGTGATTCTAACATCAGTGTTGGCTGGTGTAGGAGCCTGTACCTTTTCCTGACCAGTGTACAGTGCTGCTGCTAGTGGCTATTAGCAGGTTATTGAATCATATGTTGGAAGCTTGTTGTATGCAGAGTAAACCTTTACTTTAATGGAGCATATTAATGCATCTCTTTATCATGGAACAGGAAGCAGGAAAATAAGAGAACACATTCACTGAGAAAGATAATACTTCCTCTGATTACATTACTATAAAATACACACGATAATGTTGCAGTGCCACCTACTGGATAGACAGCTATAATGCATATACACAGTCACAGTATGTAAGCAGATTGCTGTTGTTCTTCCAACATCCCTTCTCAACAGCTTTGTTAAATTACATTCAGCTTCTTCTGAATATAATTATGACGTTCCTTCAATAAAAGCTTGGTGAGCGGATCAGCAGTCATCACCTCAGATGGGCAGTACTGAATGTCAATAACACCTTGTTCTTGATTGTCCCTCAGTAGGTGATACTTGACGTTGATGTGTAGATGCTGATATGTAGATGTGAGATGCTCTTCTAAAGTTTCTAAAGTCTTCCTTAACCACTTAAGCCCCGGACCTTTAGGCAGCTAAATGCCCAGGCCAGGTTTTGCGATTCGGCACTGCGTTGCTTTAACAGACAATTACGCGGTCGTGTGATGTGGCTCCCAAACAAAATTGGCGTCCTTTTTTCCCCACAAATAGAGCTTTCTTTTGGTGGTATTTGATCACCTCTGCGGTTTTTATTTTTTGCGCTATAAACAAAAATAGAGCGACAATTTTGAAAAAAATGGAATATTTTTAACTTTTTGCTATAATAAATATCCCCCAAAAACATATATAAAAAAAAATGTTTTCCTCAGTTTAGGCCGATACGTATTCTTCTACCTATTTTTTGGTAAAAAAATCGCTTTAAGCGTTTATCGATTGGTTTGCGCAAAATTTATAGCGTTTACAAAATAGGGGATAGTTTTATTGCATTTTTATTAATTATTTTTTTTTACTACTATTGGCGGCGATCAGTGGTTTTTTTCATGACTGCGACATTATGGCGGACACTTCGGACAATTTTGACACATTTTGGACCATTGTCATTTTCACAGCTAAAAATGCATTTAAATTGCATTGTTTATTGTGAAAATGACAGTTGCAGTTTGGGAGTTAACCACAGGGGGCGCTGTAGGAGTTAGGGTTCACCTAGTGTGTGTTTACAACTGTAGGGGGTGTGGCTGTAGGACTGACGTCATTGATCGAGTCTCCCTTATAAAAAGGATCACTCGATCGATACGCCGCCACAGTGAAGCACGGGGAAGCCGTGTTTACATACGGCTCTCCCCGTTCTTCAGCTCCGGGGAGCGATCGCGACGGAGCGTCTATAAACGAATAGCCGCGCCGTCGTCCCGGATCGATCCCCGAGGGAATCTGCCTGCCACACGCAGCCGATCGGACCCCCCACCCGCTAGAAGGCAGGGACGTATATTTACGCCCATCTGCCTGTCCGTGCCATTTTGCGGACGTAAATAGTTGTGCGGCGGGCGTTAAGGGGTTAATGTCTCCCATATAGGAAAGCAGTATTAACGTCTAGGTGTTTCACTTTCTGGCTGCAATGTTAAGAAGTGCTCTGATGGTGGCGTGTTTTATAACCGGAGCGAACGTTTCATTGTAATCTTCACTGAATTTCAGAGAGTAACCCTCGGCAACTAGTCTGGCTTTATATTTTGGATATTTCCTTCTGCATCTGACTTTACTTACTTCCACTTACCTTCTATAGTTTTGCAATTAGGGGGAAGCTCTGTGAGTGTCCAGGTTTTATTTTGTTGAAGTGACTTTAATTCTTCTTCTGCTGTTTTTCTCCATTTATTGGCTTCATGTTTTGGCAGTTTTACTTTGTCTTCTCAGGATGTTGGTTTAAGTATTCTGTGTGTTTTGACAGTGTATGGCAGCTTATGGGGTGATATCCCCTTTGTAGTCCAATTGGATCTTCAGACTTGAGGCAGTTCAGCAGTAATTGGTGGGGAACTTGATTGAGGCCTCGTACACACGGCCGAGGAACTCGACGTGCCAAACACATCGAGTTCCTCGGCCAGTTCAGCCCTGAAGCCGCCGAGGAGCTCGGCGGGACGAGAGCTCCCATAGAACAACGAGGAAATAGAGAACATGTTCTCTATTTCCTCGTCGAGCTCCTCGTCGGCTTCCTCGGCCGAAAGTGTACACACGACCAGTTTCCTCGGCAGAATTCAGCCAGAAACTCGGTCGGAAGCTGAATTCTGCCGAGGAAACTGGTCGTGTGTACGGGGCCTTAGGCATTGTGAGTTCCACCTCTTCTTCTGACTCCTGCACAGGTTCACTTTGGTCGACCTTTTCTTCTGGTTTGCTTGGCCTTTTCACTGCATAGCTTTCAGGAATCAGTGTTTCTGATGATGGGCTCTCATCACAATAAACACTTATTGTCACTTTGTCAGTCTTCGGGTGTAGGATTCTGTAACCCTTAGTTTGCTCATGGTAGCCCACTAGAATGCCTTCTATGGCTCTGTTCTCCAGCTTGGATAGCTTTTCGCTTAAAATATAGGTATATACTTTACATCCAAACACTCTGATGTGCCCTAAGCTAGGCTTTGATCCATGCCACATTTCGAATGGAGTACTTTTAATGGCTTTTAAAGGGTAGTCTGTTCTGTAGGTAGGTTGCAGTCATGACTGCTTTTCCCCAATACTTGTGAGGTAGGTTGGCATCCAACAACATGCATCTGGCCATTTCTATAAGAGGGCGATTTTTCCTTTCTGCTACACTGTTTTGTTCAGCAATGTATGGTGTGGTTGTCTGGTGTACTATGCCTTGTCTCTTTAGGTATGAGGCCACTTCTTTGCTTTTGTATTCTCCCCAATTGTCAGTGCATATTTTTCCCGGTTTGCATTGGAATTTGTTGCTAGATATGGTAACAAACTCTTAAAGTTTCTCTGATGTTTCATTCTTGTGTTTCAGCATGTAAGTAGTTGTGTACCTGGAATAATCATCAATGAAAGTCAGTAGATATCTGTTCTTGCCTGACGTGGGAGATTTTATTGGACTGCATACAACACTGTGTATGAGCTGCACAGGGGTGGGTTTTTCTTTGAGATGCCTGTGGGGAGCACGTGTGGCTGTTTCTTCAATACAGAATTTGCATTTCGTAAGCACTTTGCAAGGCGCTATTGTGAAATCTTCTGATAAGAATTTCTTTCTATAATGTTCTGAATAGCTTCTGGGCTTCTGTGTCCCTTTGCCCCAGCCCCAGCCACCTGTGCCCTAAGTGAATACATTTGTTCTGTAGGTCATTGTAGACTATATTGGTTTACTAGTCTGTGGTGATGAGCTTGTATAGATGATCATCCAGTTTTCCTTTTGCTTATTATTTTGAATTGTGCATTCATCACCCTGGAACTTAACTGTGAGACCATTGTTTGCCACACCATGGTGTGTCTGCAGTTTCCTTTGTGGCTGCTTTGACTCTTTCTTTTGTGGAAAGCTTTAGCTTTCACTGCTCAGCTTTCCAGATAGAACAGTTCTTTTTTAAGTGACCGGTTCTTTTACAGCGAAAACAGGCTCTGCTTTCTTTGTTGTGCTTTCTGCCTTTATACATTCTAAAGTGGATGTAAACCCCTTTTTTTTGTATATATAATTAAGGATTGCACCTATGCAGTATAGGACTTCATGTCATCTGTGCCCAGTATTGCCACAAACAGTTAATCCAGCTCTGAGCAATCCTCTCATCTTTTTTCAGTGAGATAAAAACTGAGTTAGTTCTTCCTCCTTGCTGTGAGTGGCAGGTGATTTACATTTTTCATGCATGAGCCTGAGATAGGCATTCTGTGTACTTCCGTTCCCCTCCTCCTTTCTTCTCCAGCTCTCCCAGGATTGGCTGCTCCACACCTCAACATGATTGGGCATGCTGAAGTCATGTGGTGACTTTTCTGGGTTTTGACTGGATGTTAGTGATCATATAATAAGTTCAGTGTAAAAAATACACAGGAGTTGCATGTTGACAAGTGGAGTGTAGAGGAGGGCGGGGAGTCTACTGACATCACGACTCCACCGACCGAGCTGAGCTCCGGACAACAGACCCACCCACAGAATCTTCAGTTTTTCGGGTCTCATAACAGACAGAGGAGAGACATTTGACAGGTAAGGATACATGCAGGAGGCATGTATATCATTAAAGATAATCACTATGGCAGTAGTTTAGAAAGGATGAGAGTGGGCTTACATTTACTTTAAGAGCTTTGTCATCCTGGTGCATATTTTCTTTCCTTCAGTCATGTTCATCGATTAATTTGCCTTTGACATGTTCCACTGTCAGCTCCTGCTCAGGTCTGGTTTTTAAAGCGCTAATAAGAGCAGTATATGTCTCTGGAAGGCTGCAGAGGAGCAGGCAATAGTATGGTTATTTTTGATGTGCTCTCCGATGGTGCATAGTTGCTCTATGATCTCTAGCATAGTTTTCAGGTGGTCACACATATGCTATCCTTTTTTTAGTCTCATCTTATATAGATGTCTTAGTATAAATAGCTTACTGTTGAGATGTGAACGCTCATGCAGTTTCTATAATGAAGTCCACATACCTTTGGCTGTTGTCTCTGTTCTTATGTGGATAAGCTGGCCATCTTCCACTAGCAAGCATATAGTCATTTTGCTTCTCTATCCTTCCTATCCCATTCCTCCATCTCCTAGTCTGTGGGTCTGTCTGTATTTAGCACTTGCCACAAGTCACTGTTGCTGAGAAACAATACCAGTTCAAACTTCCACAGCTGGTAATTGGCATTGTTCAACTTTGCAATTGCAAACTTCACAACTAAACCGCTTGCCATCTTTCAGCTGCTTGCATACAGTATTCACAGACTCACTTTTTAGCAGAATTCTCTTTTTTCCAGTGCCTGGGTGCTGCTGGGCTTGCTGGGTTTGCTGAAATATAGAATACACAGTATAATGCTGCAGTGCCACCTGCTGGATAGATGGCTATAATGCATATGTACAGTCACAGTATGTAAGCAGATTGCTGTTTTTCTTCCAACAGTAGCTTTATTAAAATGATGACGGGGAGTTCTCTGCTCCCCATCCCCTGTCATTGCCCAGGAGAATCCTAATCAGACAAATAGGTAGATGGACAGTATAGTGGTGCATCTGCATAAATTGGCCTTATTATAATTAGAAGTCTTGAAAATGTAAGTCTGGTTTATTGTAGATGGGGATGGGTTAAACAAAAAATGACAAATGGCAGTTACAATATGTAAACAAAGAAGCTTAATGAATATTGTTATCTTTTTTAACCACTTTAGCCCCAGAAAAATATACCCCCTTAATGACCCCCTTAATGACCAAAGCATTTTTTGCGATACAGCACTGTGTCGCTTTAACTGACAATTCCACGGTCGTGCGACGTTGCACCCAAACAAAATTGACGTCCTTTTTTTCCCCACAAATAGAGCTTTCTTTTGGTGGTATTTGATCACCACTGCGGTTTTTATTTTTTGCGCTAAAAACAATAAAAGACCGACAATTTTGAAAAATATATTTTTTACTTTTTGCTATAATAAATATCCCCAAAAATATATATAAAAAATAATTTCTTCCTCAGTTTTGGCCGATATGTATTATTCTACATATTTTTGGTAAAAAAATCACAATAAGCGTATATATCGATTGGTTTGCGCAAAAGTTATAGTGTCTACAAAATAGGGGATAGATTTATGGCATTTTTATTATAATTTTTTTTATTAGTAATGGCACCAATCTGTGATTTTTATCGTGACTGTGACATTGCGGCAGACAGATTGGACACTTTTGACACTATTTTGGGGCCATTTATACAGCTAAAAATAGCCACTAATTACTGTATAAATGTCACTGTCAGGGAAGGGGTGAAACACTAGAAGGCGATCAAGGGGTTAAGTGTGTTTCTTCAGTTTGTTCTAACTGCAGGGGAGATAGGCTACTAGAAAATGACAGAGATCACTGCTCCCAGTCACTGGGAGCAGTAGATACCTGTCATGTCACTAGACAGAATAGGGAAATATGTAAAAACAGATCAACCAGTGCAAATAAACCCTACAGGACAGCAGCTAGAACACTGAGGGGCAAAATATCAAATCCCCAATAGTAACTGATTAAAAAAGCAGTGCAGCGCAAATAACATAAAAAACAATACTAAAATAGAATGAATGATGGTAAACAGTCTACAATCTTCACACAGTAATCAGCAAACACCAACAAGTGCCCAAAGGTGATTTCTTATGTAACAAAAGTTGACTGTGTGACAACCTCCACCAACGATGTTCTTAGCAGCTCACCTCAAGATATGGACCCCTGAGCAAGTCAGTTAGGTCTTACAAGCAGTTCCCTGACTGGGATAATAAAGCAGAATCACTGTGTGTGCTGCGCACAGAGATAAGTGCTGGTGGTTTGGTAATAGGCTCTCAGACTCACACCATCAATTCCAGGTAATCGGATACATATAGGAAGAAGCAATAACATCTAGTGCTCTCTGTATACGTATAAAAAAAATTATTCAATATAAAAAGTTCAATTACAAGTAACTCTGCCTCATTGCAAAGAAACAAGCAGCATAGAGTAATCTACAAAAATCAGTGTCCAGGATGCGTACGGAACCAAGTGACCTTGCGTGACATCACCCGCATCCTGAACGCTGATTCTCATGGATTACTCTATGCTGCTTGCTCCTTTGCACTGAGGCACAGTACGTTACACACAGTAATCCTGCTTTATTATCCCAGTGAGGGAACTGCTTGTAAGACCTAACTGACTTACTCAGAGGTCCATATTCTAAGGTGAGCTGCTAAGAACATCGTTGGTGGAGGTTGTCACACAGTCACCTTTTCTTACATAAGAAATCACCTTTGGACACTCGTTGGTGTTTGCTGATTACTGTGTGAAGATTATGGACTGTTTACCGTCATTCATTCTATTTTAGTATTGTTTTTTATGTTATTTGCGCTGCACTGCTTTTTTAATCAGAACAGGGAAATGCCTTATTTACATAGGCATCTTCCCGTTCTGCCTTTCCGTGCCACGATCATGGGCCGTGTGGCAGGCACGCACCGCCCACTAGCCTGCGATGATGGAGGGACGTAAGGGCATGCCCATTTGTCCGCGGGCACGCTCCGGCGCCTTGTGGCAGGCGCGCACCGCCCTCTAGCCTGCGTTGACGGAGGGACGTAAGGGCATGCCCATTTGTGCAGAAAACTAGGGTCTTGTTTAAGAATTGGCCAATGTTTTGAATAGCCCTTTTTATGGCCCGGTGCTGATCATTAAATTTGGTGATGAACAATGTGTCCATCTGCCTATCTACTTGTGTGCCCTGTTTATTTCCATTTACCCATAGCGGTAATGTTCAACCGCTTTCTATATATAGTCCTTGTGGTATCCTTTCTCAAGAAAGTTTTTTAGTTAATACTTCGGCTTGAGTCAGGTAGTCTGCAGGATTTGTGAAATTCCTATGAAGTCTGCAGAGGGTGGTGGCATCTCTCCTTATGCAGATAGCATTTTCCTGACGTTTCCTTAAAGTGGGTTTTGGAAATGATCTTACCATCCTGATCCCATGACAGCACCAAGTCCAGAAACATAATAGATATGGGATCTACCACATGTGTAAATCCCTTAATTAGCATAATTAGGCATATTCAAATGATTAACTTTTTTAACATATTAGTGTTCGCTGGGAGCAGATACGTCTTAATAAATTGTTTAATTGTTTTTGTTACCATCTGTTAAGGAATCTATTATGATGTTTTATCTATTAATTTGCTATAGTCCATGCTTATAAGTATCTTTTGCCTTCCCTACCCCTGTGTCCCCTCAAGATCTGAGCCAGGGAAGACATCACTATGAGTGCATCTCTCTTCCCCTATAAATTAGTGAGTTACTAGCGAGTTAGTGGGCATAACCAGAGGAAGGAGGCATGCCTCTGAAACATGTTGTCATGGCAAATGTGTGACATACTCACTCTCTTCCTCCCTGTATTGTGCTTGTGTGGGTTTGTGTGTCCTCCAAGAGCAGTGCCGGCTGGAATGGACGCAAGCACATTAGAAACTGCACGAAAAGCGTGGTAGAGGATAACTTTGGATTTGCTGCCAGGATCCGGGCAGCTAGGTTGAACGTCCACGGGTCCCCCTTCCCCTGTCGGGATCTTGAGGTGGTTATAGGATTGCGGCCACAGTAGAATCCTTATGCTGTATCTATCTTGACACAATGTGAGTTTGACCATTGTAGTGTTAACTTTACCATATTAAAGCCGAATTACACTAGGACGGCTTAGCGCTCTTTTCTTTTGTGTTTTATTTTATAAAATGCTCTTTTAAAGTATATTCCTTTAACTGAAATGCATATTGGCTTTATGTATAAGAACAACGCATATATTTGACTGAATAATTATTTTAGCATAATATTTGCTCATTCATAAAACATAATATTATTTTGTTATCCATCATCAGTTTCACCACGTGAGCCACAGAGTCTGACTATAGCATTTATTTAATATTACATTTGCCAGTACTTTAAAGGATACTGCTTGGGCACTGACAATCTAAAAGACAAATAGTGGCTAAAATGCAGCCCGACATAATCATGACTTACAAATTGTTCTGTTTTAAAGTAGTTTTAAAGGCTGAAGTTTTCACCTCAGCCTCCCCCCACCCCCTTATACTCACCTGATCTTGATCCAGCGATGTGCACAAGAGCAGAAGATCTCTTGGATCTCTGCCTCCTCATTGGCTTCTGTCAATCACAGCGAGTGAGGAGGGAGTGGGGAGAAGGGCTGAGACATGTTCTGTGTGTCTCAAAGACACACAGAGGTGGCTGGGTAGTGAGCATTCAAGCTGCTTGCTTTGGAGGCACTGAGCAGGGGGAAGGGGCCAGGGGCACCAGCGGGGGACCAAGAGGAGGATCAGGGCTGCTCTGTGCAAAATCACTGCACAAAGCAGGTAAGTATGACATCTTTGTTCCTTAAAAACAATCTGAACCCTTTTAAGGATCAATTCTGAAAGGCTGAAGAGTTTATGACATACTTGGTGTCCCTTAATGCAGTAAAAATTGGGAAAGGTTGACCTTCTCACTGTACTGTTTGTGGAAGTCTCTAATATACAGTGTATGTTTATTATTTTTTATCACATTGGTAATTTGGGGAACATGTTATTTAATCCAATTTATAAATGATTTATTTTGTATGCAAAGGATTATCCACAAGATGTATGCATTGAATTGTGTTTATTTACTAAATTAACACAAAAAAACATACATTATGGAAATTTAAAAACATGCTACTCTTTACTGTATGCAAAATAGCTTTTTTATTACTTGGAGAACAAAAAATAATAATATTGTCAAAGTGCAGCAGTATAATGCAATCTGTATTATTTAAATAAAATACTTGTATTTGCCTGTATCATTTTGTAAAACCTCCCTATACAAAAGTTGTATTTATTATAACAATACTATATGTAACTGATGTTTTAATGATCACTTGCATAGCACCAATATGAATGTTTAGACCAAGTTTCAATCACTGTGATTTACTGTGAAGATTTTAGGGCCCTTTCACACGGGCGGACGAACGGACCGTTTTTTACAAGTCCGTTTACGGACTTGTAATGTATCCCTATGGGATTGTGGATGTTAGCGGATGATGCATCCGCTAACGTCCGCAAACGATCCGCTTTTTCAGACGGAAGAAAACCCTATTTTTCTTCCGTCTGGCGTAACGGATCGGATGAATACGGACACACGGTCCGTATTCATCCGATTCCCCATAGGGGAGAGTGGAGGAAAGACAGGGCGGTCTCTGCACAGTGTGCTGGGACCGCTCTGTCCGCCGACAGCTCAGCAGGGATTTACGGATGATCCCCCCTGAGCCGGCGGACACACACGGGGAGGATCGATATGGATCCGCTCCGTGTGAAAGAGCCCTAAAGGACAGTGTCTGAATAACCCCCATGTTTTCATTTAATTTAGAGGACTTACAGAACTTTTGATGTGGACCTACCACCAGCATGATATTGATATTTTTGTTAAATGTCTATAAGACATTTATATATTGTTTCTACTGTGACTACAGTGGTTGTTGGGTAAAGGAATTATTCTTAATATGGGTTGGATTAGGAACCAGGAGCGGAGTGTTGCATTTTGGTGCTGTCACAGGAGAATGTAAATGTAACTCTTGTGTACAATTTGAGGTTTGCATTCAGCACACCTCCTACATTAACCCTTTAAAAGTATATATTTTTTTAAGTTTTCCTTATTTTGCAAATAAATAGTTAATACAGAGGGCATCCATGATAATGCTGTCACAGAGTGTTGTGGACAGCACAGCAGACACTCTTTTGTCTTCAGACTTTTCTCCCTCTCTCCAAATAAAACTTCATATGGCCCATCATAACAGAACATGCAAGGAGATGAAGGTTGTGAGGATGTGCCACTCCAGTCTGCTTTTTGTGTTTAATTTGTGCTTGAGCTATTAAGGTTTTCAAACAACATCGTTGTGAAATTGAGCCTAAAGTAAAACAAGGACTGTATGTATGTATGTATGTATATATATATATATATATATATATATATATATATATATATATATATATATATATATATATATATATATACACATATATTAAATGATTGTTTAGTTTAGGGGTAAAATAGTAAGGTATAGAATATACCTTATTTCTTACTTTGTCAGGCACCCTTTGTCTGTGAGCCCATAATAGTCCTGCTTGGTACATTTTGAAGCTGAGGAACTGCCCACAGCCCAGAGAGTCAGGGAAGGGAGGTGAATCTGTCAGGATGAGGACTACAGTCTCGTCTTCCTTCTCCCCCTAGAGTAAATGGGAATTTAATCCTTGTGTTGGTGGGAGGGGGCACTTGGAAGGGTTGTTTATTCATCCCAGCACTGGGTTTTAACTGATTTTGTTGAACTAAAAAGCCTGAAGTCTGAAATATAGTATACCTTCAATAAATCTGTGGTTGATAAATATGTTAAGTTAAAGGGGGAGTTTCACCCTACTTAAGTAAAATTACATTTAATCTCTTTACTACATGTCCCTATATAATCATTAAAAAAAACATACTAGTCCATGGAGTCCAATTTTGTCCTACGTGCAGCTGAATTTCTCCTTTTACTGCTATGCTTCTACACCATTATCTTGAAACTCCTCTTTCTGGTTCTCATCCTGCTCATGTGCAGACACACAGTAACTCTCTGCCAGGACCTGGCAGAGACTTGTGGCATGTCTTCACATGCATTTGATCAAAATTGTGCTATACTTCATTCCACTTAAACACTGTGTTGGGACATACAGTACCAGGGAACAGCGGGTGGCCAGTGGGTGGTCACCTCACCTAGACTTATGCCTTGTACACACGATCAGGTTTCTCAGAGGTCAAAAGACCGCCAGGAAACCCGAGGGGAAAACCGAGAATTGGCTCTGTCACTTTTCCCCGTGTACACACGGCCGGTATTTCCTGACAGGAAAACTGCCTGAGAGGTTTGGTCGGGAAAACTGGCTGTGTGTATGCTAGGGAGCATACACACGGCCGGTTTTCCCAACCAAAAGAAAACATGACAGTTTTCCCTTTGGGAAAACCGGTCGTGTATACAAGCTATAAGACTCGAGAAGTGGTGAAATGCACAGAAAAGAAAAGGTATTTGCCATTTAAAAAAAAGTATTCAATTGTGTATAAGGGAGGGGGGAGGAAGCAGAGGAAAGAAAGTTAATTCCATAAGTGAAGGTCAGCTTTAAGTGATATGATATGAAAGATATGAAAAAGATATTTACAGTCAAATTGGAATAATCTCTACTTATATTTGTTACATGTCCCCATTCACATTTCAAAAAATAAAAATGGCAGCTTAACTTTTTTAGATGATCACTTCTGGAACTTCCAGGAATGAAAAATTCTATTTAGCTCTACTTATGAGGGGGGCTGAGAAGCTGTGTTTACTTTAATTAAACCTGTCTGTACTGTGCAGAGCAGATATAGTTGCATTCATTGTACTACATTTGAACACTGTTTTAGCGGATTAAAGGTTTAGAAGCCAGGCTTCTTCATTGTATGTTAATGAGAACTGGGCTTAAGCCTGATATACACTCACATACTAACACATGAACAGCTCACATACTAACACAAGTGGTGATACCCCGTGATTTGCTCAGTGATTTGTTTTTTTCTCAAGTCTGACTGCAAAAGTGGATATACAGGCATACCCCACTTTTAAGTACACAATAGGCTTTATTTACTAAAGCTGGAAAGCGCAAAATCAGGCTGTACACTTTACATTTTTCTTATTGACTTTGTTTTCTGGATTCCTAATGCTTGTTTCCGTTTCACTTTAAGGGGTGTAAGTACTGTACTTTGACTGAATAATTAAGAACTCCTGGTTAAAAAAAAATTAAAAAAGAAATATATAGCACATGTCATATAATGTACATGATGTTATTTACCATTTCATATATGTAAATCATTGTTTTCCAGTTGTTGTTGCTGCCTCCAAAGGGAAATAACTTTTCAATTGATTGCCAGCAACACCATTATGTGTATTCCCTTTCTTACTAATTTCTACAGAGCCTTATTACCCATATTGTCCCATGTGACAGCCTGTGAGCCTTGAAACAAAATAAGCAAAAAAACTGTCCTACTTTTTTTGTGATTCCCAGTCCAATGGTCAGTGCTCATTTTTGTTTCAATGCTCTCAAGGAAATTGTCGTAGAGTGGCTGTTATGGGTTTAATAACTCTTATGTACAATATGAATATATAATGTGTAAATATGACTTATACAAAATAGCATGCAACTTACTGTATAACTGAAAATAAATATATATAGATATATATATTTAAGTATTTGAGCATATAAAGGAAAAATTACTGCCATATGTAATAGATAATTTACTATAACCAAACACAAATGTAAATATAGAATATGTAAAAAATAACAATTTTGTCATTATTTCTGAAATAGAATAAAGTTTCTTTTTTTCTTTTGGTGTTTTATTTATTTTTTGCTTTGCCCAGTGATTTTTAATGAGGTGAAATGGCATCAAAGTTGCTGACCTGAAACAAGAGGAGCTCAATAGTTACAATTAGAGTAACTACACACAGACACATGATGCACATCGATAATGGCACGCTGTAACTGTGGAAGGCATGTGCCCACCAAGAGGTGGGTCCCTCTCGGACCAGCAGCAAATCTGAATATGGACTAAAGCTTCAGCATGGATAGCTGTTAAAGTTCATTTTAAAATGATGCGTTGCAAGTGAAAGATATTCTTTGTTATGTACCAGGTTATGCATAACTAGTTATCCCTTTTGGTGTTCATATGTAATAAGCCTAAGGAAGCATCTATGTGCTTTCAAGTGTGCCCTCAAAAAGTTGAAATGTTTCTAGTAATCCATTCATCAGCCATTAGGCTTCAGTAAAATGAATGGGGTTGATTTACTAGAACTGGTGCAAAATTTGGTGCAGCTGTGCATGGTAGCCAATCAGCTTCTAACTTCACCTTGTTCAATTAAACACCACACTACAATCCTGCGCTCATGGGGAAAAGAAACACACACGTCTGTGGACTGTCTCTTAATGATGTGAAAAAAATCAATAATAGTTTATTCAGCCATCACATCATTAAGAGACAGACCACAGACATGTGTGTTTCTTTTCCGCATGAGCGCAGGATTGTAGTGTGATGTTGTTCGTATTCATTACTTCTGGTAACAATTTTTTTTCTAGCTGCTCTGGGGATACCTACTTTCTATTTAATTTTTCATCCCCATCTGTGAGATTTATAATACCCCCGCACATATCAGCCAATTTTAGCGCTGGTGTTTTCTGTTGTTCCTTGTTCAATTAAAGTCCACCCTAACACTAAAATCCATGAATCTACAGACATCCATGATCTAACACTAACCCAACCCTGTAAATAAGAAATCAGTATACATACCTTTTTTGAAGCAGTCCTTCTCTGGTCCAATGCTGAGCTCAGCTGCAGTTTCACTGTAGAGGCAGGTGCAGAGGAGGAGAACGAAAGCCCCATAGTAACTCTATGGGTGATTTCACTCCCCATTCATTTTAGAGTTGTTGTTGGCTGTGTCCTCTGCAGAGCTTCTGCCACTGGAGACCGGATCACCTTCAAAAAAGGTATGTACAGCAATTTCTTCTTTACAGGGCAAGAGAGGTTAGTGTTAGATAGTGGATGTCTGTAGATGCAGGGATTTTAGTGTTAGGCCCCTACACACGTCCGAGGAACTCGACGGGCAAAACACATTGTTTTGCTAGTCGAGTTCCTTGTGAAGCCGCCGAGGATCTCGGCGAGCCAAGTTTCCTCATTGACTAACGAGGAAATAGAGAACATGTTCTCTATTTGGCCCGACGAGATCCTCGTCGGCTTCCTCGGCCAAAAGTGTACACACCACCGGGTTTCTCGGCAGAATACGGCTCCGATCGAGTTTCTGTCTGAATTCTGCCGAGAAACTCGGTCGTGTGTACGGGGCCTTAGGGTGGACTTCTACTTTAAAGGAGTTGTAGGAAAAAAAATGTTTTTTTTTTTTAAATAACAAACATGTTATACTTACCTCCACTGTGCAGTTTGTTTTGCACATAGTGGCCCCGATCCTGGTCTTCTGGGGTCCCTCGGCGTCTGTCGCTGTACCTCCCCGCAACAACTACACACAGACATGCGAGCTGGTGTGTAGCTGTTGTGGGCGCACTCCCGTGATACAGCGGCGGGCATAGCCGCCGCTCTATCACTCAACCCCCGCCCCCCAGCGCGCCGCGTCATTGGATGTGATTGACAGCAGCGCCAGCCAATGGCTGCACTGCTCTTAATCCATCCACTGCAGCCAATCAACAGCCGGGGTTCGACTCGAGGACGATGACGGGGCGAGCGCGGGACTTTCGAAGGGTAAGGTAAGTAAAACGGGGCCGGGGGGGGGGGGGGGGGGGCTGCATCATCTGATTTTTTTTCACCTTAATGCATAGAATGCATTAAGGTGAAAAAAATATTACCTTTACAACCCCTTTAAGCTAGAAGGTTATTGGTTTCTATGCAGAGCTGCACCCGATTTTGCACTCTCCGGTTTTAGTAAATCAACCCCTATATGTATAAAATAATGTAAATGTATAGAGTGGTAAGTAGTAACTTAATTACTTACATTTAGTTAGTGGTTATGTTACTATTTACAGGAGCATTGCCTCTATTCTAAATTAGCTTGAGAACCCTTGGACACACAAAAGAGACATAAGCTGTGTTATATTTAATGCATGACATCACATGGAGTGAGTGTGTAAACATCACACTAAACAATGAGAATATCTTAAAGGGCCATGGAAACTGGAGTTTTTAAGGTTAAAAGCGCCCCGCTAGCAGCCTAAAAGCGCTGCAAGAGTGCCGACTAAACAGCGCTAAAATGAGCGGTGCTTTAGCGCAAACGGCATGGGCACTCAGTGTAAAAGGGGTCTTATAGTTATGAGCACAAATGAAACAATGGGAAAACAGGCAAAAGTAGAAAAAACTACGCCAGCAAGGTACAGTCCCCTAAATTCCCCTTTAGGGGAAGCCAAGAAACAGGGCAATCTGGAAACTTTTGTGACAAAAATGAACTAAAAACTGATGAAATGCTAATTAATTTTCTCTCTTCATATCCACTGTCTGCTGATGATAAAAACAAGTCTTACAGTCGGCCTAAGTTTTTCCCTTAATAAAACATCAATAAATTTGAAGCCATCAAGGATGTTAACATTTTTGAAGAAAACTTCTGTTACGTAATGCATGATAAGGACTGTAGAACACCTTTATCCTCTCAAACAGACAGCAAATAATGGAAAAACTATCAAGCATTTAGAGATCTCATGTTGCTTTATGAAGAGGGACCGGTAGATGATGATGAAGAAGATAGCAATGAGTCCATGGAAGAGGAGAATGTTTTACCACCTGTAAGAGTAAATCATTTTTTTTTCCTTCATTACAATCTAATACAGTAAGAATTAACATGGTTTGAGAGCATTTTGCAAAACAAGCTACATTTTTTAATACAATTTTGACTTGATATACAAGCGATTTGTCTTGATATAAGAGTAATTTATTGTCACAACTGAGTATAAAAGAGGCATCTCTAAATTTAGCAATATAGTTACATTTAATGAAGGTCCAACATTTAGCAACTCACATAGTTGATGATTAAAAGAGGCACATTTAAGTATGCAGGCATCCGGGGTAAAGCTGTCCACATAGACCATCCTCCGCACTGCCATCGACGGCATCCCTATCATGCTGCGCTCCACCAGCTGTTTAATCGCTCTACTGCAGGGTAGTCTTCCCGGTCATGATTGTAGACTGACAGCGGTGAGAGGCGGCGGTACAGAGGATGGTTTATGTGGTCATAGACCATCGAATTAAATTGGTATAGGTTTCGCGCCACAGAAATTATTAAATGTTACCAAAATAACACAAAATATTAAATTACAATTATGTGAACTTAACAAATCATTGACATAAATTGGAAGCAGCCTCCCTAAAACAGTGTCTGAACAGTGATGTGAAATTGATAGGGTAGGGGGCGCTACGTGCAATAAACAATTACGTTATACCCTAATAACATATAGAAAAAAATGATATTATAAATAGAAATCCATGAAAGTCCATGCATAAACGAATGCAAATGTGCAAATAAATAAAATAAAGTCCTCAGAAAATTGTGTTCAATAATTTCCAAAATAAACACTAAATATGTGCAATAAGCGTTGATTGATGTGAAAGGAATCCGTGCTCATAAACCTTCACCATATATAAAACATTGCACCCGACGTGGTCAAATATAAGATGGCTCCTTACCAGCTCAAGTTGACTCTTTAGTTAAAAAGAAGTCAAATGCGCCTGTTTAGGAAACACTATCCCATATGCCCGGGTTCCAGTATCGCAGTCAGTTTGAAGATACATAGACTGGAAGAGAGACCATAATAGTGTGATACCTTTTATTAAAGGTAGACCCGGAAGTTGCGTTGTACGTGAATGGTATGCGCATACCATTCACGTACAACGCAACTTCCGGGTCTGCTGGTTGTCGGCAGTGACACGCACGCTTCATCGCAAGCTCCATTGCTGCAGTACACCACCACGGAGACCCTCTCCCTACTGATCCACGCTCACAGCCTCAGTGCCGGGATTGAGGCACCCGATCTAGTAAGGAGCCATTTGGCTATTTTTATGTTTTAAAGTTATTTTAATAAAAGGTATCACACTATTATGGTCTCTCTTCCGGTCTATGTATCTTCAAACTGACTGCGATACTGGAACCCGGGCATATGAGATAGTGTTTCCCAAACAGGCGCATTTGACTTATTTTTAACTAAAGAGTCAACTTGAGCTGGTAAGGAGCCATCTTATATTTGACCACGTCGGGTGCAATGTTTTATATATGGTGAAGGTTTATGAGCACTGATAGCGCCCCCTACCCTATCAATTTCATAGACCATCGAATGCCTTTTTTAATCATCAACTATGCAAGTTGCTAAATGTTGTATCATACATTAAATGTAAACATATTGCTACACTTAGAGGCGCCTCTCTTCTCTTTTATACTCAGTAGCTCCTGCTGAATTTTGTTTCTAATCCCCTTGTGGATGGACATTTTATGGTTATAAAACCTTTCACATTGCTATAATTTTTTATATGGACTATAAACTGAAGGACTTAGGAATAAATGGTTGTGGAACAAATCATCTGAGTTTTTATTATTTCTTGGGGAAATTTGCTTTGATATAAGTGTGCTTTGGTATACAAACATGTTTCTGGAACAAATTATGCTCACAATCCAAGGTTTTACTGTACCAATATTTGGGCCTTTGTGCAAAAAGTCAGCCATGATATCAACCATATTGTTACCCCTCAATCTGGACCCTGCAATCTGAGTCCATCCCTACAGAGAGATTTGAAAAAAAAAATGTAAAGTAACTCAGATTTCAGTTTGCTTTTTTTATCTTCCCTAAAACACACTGACACTAACGGACACAGATACCAATTTGTTAAAAATGCTAAATCTACTTAAAATGCAAATACCCTAATCTTTGACACTGACCTTTGACCCTAACCTAGATCAAACCCTGAACTAGCTATTTTATCTGTATTATTATATTTCTTTTTTTTTATTATTATTATTATTATTATTATTATTATTATTATTGTATCTTTCTCTTCATTCAGAGGAGAAAAAAAATACAGGGGTAGGCTGTACAGTGACTGATCACTGTGATAGCCAATGAGAGGTTATTACATTGATCAGGTGATTGAGAACTGGACCTCCCAATTCCTAATCATTAGTACAAGACCCAGGGCTCTTGGTGAGAGCCCAGTCCCTGTGCTGGAAGCTCACTGCACAGCACAAACACATGTATGCATATACAGTACGTGGCCACACAGAAGAAGACCCACTTAAGTGAGGCCGCATATACATTGCATTTGTACAAGATGCGGCAGGGGGTTAATAATAATGAAGATATGGACATATAAATTGGAAAGGGGATGAGACTTTATGGCATTAAAAGAAGCCAAATGTCCCCCAGATGTTCAGATGTGCTGGGGTGTATAATTCTGCAGCCTATGGATACAATGCAGTAGCTGTGTAAAGGTGGGCAGTGGTGTAAATATAGCCTTTGTGGCTTTTATGGGGACTTGGGGTAGGGGAGTAGACTTATTGCCCTCAGAGATTCTGCTGTAGAGCAATTATGAACTCTTTCAACGTTGGACCAATTATTAGAAATTTTTGCTCACATGTTAAAATCTGCATTTGGATCTAAAAATTTAATTGAAAACACCAAAATATTACATGTTTTCTGAAAATAGAGGCCCTGTAAAGAAAAAAGATGGAATTTGCATTTTTTATGTCATACAATATTTGAACAACTAATTATCAAATCTAAATTTTTTGTAAAAAAAAAAAAAAATGCATCAAAATTAATTTTAATGTACACTAGCATAATATAATCCACATATTTTTTATACAAAATAAAAGATGAAGTTGTGTCAAATAAGTAGATATCAAATTTATCTGTCTATAAAATTGCAATTAGGAATGGCTAAAACTGCCACCCAAAATTATCAATAGATAATGAAATGCTTTTTCAGCTCATCATAATCATTGTTTACATACATGTGCATATCCTATGTGCATATTTATTTTATTTGATTGAATATTTTTTCAACATATTGTACATTTTTTTTTACTTAACCAGTTGCTGACCGCCGCACACCGATATACGTCGGCAGAATGGCATGGGCAGGCAAATGAGCGTACAGGTATGTCCACGGAAAGGCAGAATGGGGAGATGGCTATGTAAACAAGGCATTTCCCTGTTCTGCCTAGTGACACGACAGGGATCTACTGATCTACCTATTTTAAAGGATGCTATAACTTTTACGCAAACTCAATATACGCTTATTGCGCTTTTTGTTTACCAAAAATATGTAGAAGAATACATATCGGCCTAAACTGAGGATTTTTTTATATATATTGTGGGGGATATTTATTATAGCAAAAAGTCAAAATTATATATATTTTTTTAAATTGTTGGTCTTTTTTTGTTTATAGTGCAAAAAATAAAAACTGCAGAGGTGATCAAATACCACTAAAAGAAAGCTCTATTTGTGGGAAAAAAAGGAAGTAAATTTTGTTTGGGTGCAATGTTGCACAACCACGTAATTGTCATTTAAAGCGATGCAGTGGCGTATCGCAAAAAGTGCTCTGGTCAGGAAGGGGGTAAATTCTTCTGGGGCTGAAGTGGTTAAAGAGTAGGACTACATTTTTTGAGAAAAAAACATTCCCCTCTGGGTGACCAATGAACATTGCAGCCAAGGGGAGTTTTTGGGACTTTGAATGAGGTATACATGAGAGGACTCAGTGATAAGACAGTGTAATATGTATGTGTTTATTTGTCTAAAACACACAGCAGAGCATGCAATGTAAAGTACATACATATTAGTAAACGTATAAAAAGCATGATGCAAAAAACCATAAACATTGTGTAGCAACTTATTCATGGCATTATTTGAAAATCTTCTCACAAATGGAATCATTGAACCTGAGTTTGGTCCTAAAAATGGAACATGTTGCATCTTGTGTGATCCCGACGTGTTTCATGGCATGGTTGCCAATCTTCAGGGGTGGTTGCGTAATATATTAAATCTGCAAAAGGACATAGGTGTAACATTTAGGTTTTAACATGACAACCAAAAATTGGAGACAGTAAAATAGAGATGAGAATATATCCATCTCTAAACAACTTACAAATTCTCAGCATGTAAGGGTGTGTAGGCTTGAGCGCATTGGCCGCTGGAGTAGTCTGCAACCAGGAGCTGAGGTGGGGCCAGTAGAACATGAATATGTTTCCCAAATAAGTATGTGTCCAGATGGCAGGTGAAAAACAGGGGCTCCAATCTAAATCAAATCATTAATAAAAATAATAAAACCCAAATGGGTTAAATTTAAATAAAAATAAAAGGCCCTGACCCAAATGGACAATGAATAAAAGGGGAAAGGCATTGGTTACCTTGCAGAACAGTGAAGTCCAATGAGTAAGGTATGTAGAAGACAAGAATAGCCTGCAACCGATGACCAAGGTAAATGTTTCCAGTGTTGTCCAGTTTCACTGGCGGTCCGTCAATGGGGGGGGGGGGCATGGGCGCCACCCCCGCCCAAAGCTATTAGCCAAAAAAAAAAGAAAAAAAAGGTCCCTTTAAAAAAAATAAAAGTAAAAAGTTCTTTAAGTTCACTCTGCTCGGGCGCCGGAACCAGTGCACTATGGGAACGTCATGCCGATGTAATCCCATGATTACAGGCGAGACGCTGCATTTGTGGGGTTTTGTGTTGCTTTGAGGCACAGAGGTAATAGCCCAAGCACTCTCATTGGGTCAGACTTCTGCCTGTCTTTGTATCTGACCGTTAGCACCCACCGTAGGACTTGGGAGGTGCTTTCCCCGGGCAGCCGTGTCACTTTCACTTTCTGTTCTAGTGAAGTCGGCTCCATGAAGCAAGGTAATGTAATCTGATGGGGCATCAGTTCACCGGGAGAGCCGTGAAGACTGTAGCTGGAGGGACTATTTTTTTTTTATTTCTGCTCCTATGCGGATTTACACTGGCCGCATTTGCCTGACTCGGCTCACACTGCCCGCCTCCTTCAGCAGGTAAGTGCTGAGGCAATCAGCAGGAGAAGAAGCAGTCCTCCATCCATCTCCATGTGGCAGCCAGCAGTGCACACAGAGCGATCACTGAAAACACACAGAGAAGGTACAGTACACGGTAGGTCAGGACTGGGGGTAGGGAGGGAAGCACCTGCTATGCTAGTGTCACTGTTCTGAATCCTGCTACAGCAACATCTTTCACCTCCAACTTTACTCCCCCTCTCTCCTGTACTGCAAGTTTGTAGATCTTCCCTATAACACGATCCTCCTCCTCTGCCCCTTCTTCATTTTCTGCCATTTTCTCTCCCCTCACATATATCTTCACTGCTCACACATCCTGCATCCTACGGTGTCAGATCTGACCATTCTAATCACTGCCTGACACACCCTTTCCATTCCAGATTACTTTATATCTCTTTTACCTGTTCAGCAGCTCAGTATATTCTATATATAGAATGTACTGAGCTGCTGAACAGGTAAAATAGATATAAAGTAATCTGGAATAGCGGGTGTTGGGCAGACAGTCAATATGTAAACCCTTAGAGAGGAATGCCCAGATCTGAGACCACACTTGTAAAGAAGACCTTAGGGGCTCATTCACACAGCTGGGAGGGGCAGTACAAACAGGCGGTTGAACTGAAATTTTACCACCCCTGACCACCCCACCTGAAAAGAGATGTAGCTGTTCAATGGCAAAACAGAGTGCACCACTACTACCCTGCAAGTCTGTGCAATGAACATAGCTGGGGCACTGTGGGTCTGCATTTGATGGGCACAGTGAGGCTGTAATTGACTTGCAGTGTGGCTCCATTTGATGGGGCACAGTGGCTGCATTTGATGGGCACAGTGGCTACATTTGATGGGGCACAGTGGTGGCAATTGATGGGCACAGTGGCTGTGTTTGATGGGCAGAAATAGCTGCATTTGATGGGCACAGTGGCTGCGTTTGATGGGGACAGTGGCTGCGTTTGATGGCGACAGTGGCTGCGTTTGATGGGCACAGTGGCTGCGTTTGATGGCACAGTGAGGCTGCAATTGATGTGTTTTTTTCCCCCCAAATGTTTCAGTTTGTTTGAAATTGAAATTTGGAGCACCAGCCGCCACTGTCCAGTTGGCTGTACTTTACATTGCATGCTCTGCTGTGTGTTTTAGACAAACAAACACATCAATATTACACTGTCTTATCATTGAGTCCGCTCATGTCTACCAAAAACTCCCTTTTTTCAATTTACCCAAACAGGGATGGAGATATATGTTTACATAACTCATTTAAAGTCCCAAAAATCCCCCCTTTTTTAATGCATATTGCAGGGATTTTAACAAATGTTGTTGCAGATTGCCACCATTTATTATTCTGATTAAATAGCTGTTTGTTTGTCTGTGTCCAAGTGAATCTGTATGGGAGTGGTATAATAATTCACTGCTGCACCTGCAAGGCTCTAATGAGGAATCTGGCATACTCAACTCAAAATCTAATTTGTATATTAGTACATTTTTAGGGGGTGTTCTGTACACCATCTGTGTACAGAATGACTCCAGGTAGCCATATTGCATTGCATTATACAGAAAATTACAGTGCTGAAAACTGAAAAGGAAATGTAATTTTTAATAACATATAATTACAATATGACTTGAATCACAATGACTTGAATCACAATTGTATATGCTATATTTTTTTTAAAAATCAGCTATTTTTTTTTTTAGGAGAGTTACCTTTCAACTTTATTGATACCAACAGGGGGCCTAACAAGCCTTCTGTTTGATAGTATTGGCAAGCGACATGTACTTTTTATAGAGACATCAGGAGTTTTAGACACCTAAAGTTTCCTCTGCCTTTTGCTTCAACCAGTTCATCCATTGTTTACTGCTTCAGATGCCAAACTTCACTGAAATCAAAACGAGCTGAATCTGTCAAATTGAAATTTCCCATGTTCTGGGTTAATAAACAAGGAGTTGTCAAAAAAGTGCACTGGAGGATGCCCTGTTACCTGTCTTTGGCTAAGAAAAAAATCACTCTTAATTGAGATCAATGGCTTATATTGTCTGAGTTTACACTGTCAGGTGCTACAAAAAGAGGTCACTGGGAGGCCCTTTAATACTCTGCTATGGGTCCTTACCTGAAGGTATACAGTGGCTGGTCGGCAAGTGGTTAAATTATAGAACACACATATAGACACAAGGACAAATATGCACATAATATTTCAATCTAATGCTCTTAAAATAAAGTACATTTGAGAACAAGAAGAAATTGAAATAAATTATCTAACATACTATGAGATTAATCAGTATATGTTGGCACAGAATGGCTATCAACTGATTGCAACTTGACAAGGCTGATTAAATATAATTCAGCTTATTTGCAACTGTAGTATGATGTGAAATGAATAGTAAAGACCTTAATATTCAAATTTCTGAAATCACTTAAAACAGGAAGAACAAATCTAGTTTGCCACTGACATGCTGTCTAATACTGCTGCCTACATTAAGTGATGTAGGTGAGCCACAACACCATGAATGCTATTAATAATTATCACAATAAACTACTACAAAATACTAATACTAATACTAACAAAAATTATGAAGAATAATTATGTAGGCTTACCATATTTATAGATAATTTAATAATAATTTAAAGATTCTGTTAGTGCAAATAGAAGAACATAAGATGCATATGTGCCTGCAGCAGAGTCCAATGCTATGATCTTATGGGTGAACTTCAGACTGTTTACGCTCTGATAATTATAAAGCTAGCCCATAGCAATGGGCAAATAGTTATGTGTTTGGAATAAGAGGTACCATAATCTCCAAAAACACCCAGACAGGTCAAAGCTTTTCTGGTCAGATAGTCCTGGGATTTGGAATTAAAGCTAGGTTTTGAAGACAGCTACAGGTATGCACAGACACTTCATATAGTTTTCAGTCTTACTGAAAGAGTTTTTTTTTTAAAACATATACATATGCAATCCTTCAGAAATAAAGTAGATAGAAAACTATACTGTACATTGTCTACCAAGCTACTGATTAGCTAATTGCTAAATTCCTAATCGGCCCGTGTAACCTCCTTATGTTGTTTCTTGAATGAGGATGTTTTCAGTGACCTTCGCATATTTTGTAGGTTACAGGACCATGGTTGGCTTAAGACTGGCCCTAGGCCAGCAACATTCTTACTTAGATTACAAGTACTGAGGCGGCTGTTGATCATTAAGACTTGCTGTGGCGTAAACCTGAAATTTTGCAAAGAAATTTAAAATGTCCATCCCTTTAGCTAACTTCTGATAGATTGATGAGCTTATTTTCACCCCCAGGGAAGCTCTTGCAGACCCAAGCCTGACCTGATTTTTTAATATTGTGGTAGAGATATTATAACCAATCGGCACTGTTGTACCTGCAGCTGCAGATTGCCAAGTTGGCTCAATGGATGAGGAGGGTAAGAATGATGATGAGGTCTCAGAATACACCTGGGTGTCAGAGATAGTGGATGAGGAAACATTAGTATATAAAGCAGGGAGTAAAAAATGGCACATTGCTCAGTGACAACAGCACACAGTAAACATTGTTAGGCACAGCTAAACCTTTGATTGCTCCTAAATTTTAACCTCTTCCCAGCCAGTGTCATTAGTACAGTGACAGTGTATGTTATTGGCACTGATCTCTGTATTGTCAAAAGTGTCCGATGTGTCTGCCGTAATGTCGCAGTCCCAATAAAAATCGCAGATCGCCGCCAGTACTATTTTTTTTTTTACCAAAAACATGTAGAATACGTATCGGCCTAGACTGAGAAAAAATAATGTTTTTTAAAAAAAAAATTAGGATATTTATTATAGCAACAAGTAAAAAATATTGAATTTGTTTTCAAAATTGTCACTATTTTTTTGTTTATAGCGCAAAAAATAAAAACTGCAGAGGTGATCAAATACCACCAAAAGAAAGCTCCATTTGTGGGAAAAAAAGAATGTAAATTTTGTTTGGGAGTCACGTCGCACGACTGCGCAATTGTCAGTTTAAGTGACGCAGTGCCGGAAGCTGAAATTTCACCTGGGCAGGAGGGGGGTATATGTGCCCAGTAAGCAAGTGGTTAAGGATCCACCCAAAGGGTTTTACACACAAGTATAGCTAATGCAACCCCTCTGGTACATATTACCCTCTTCATTATCTTTTTTTTCTTGGACCTGGTATGTAAGGATTTAGACTACCTATGGATGACTTCTTAAGCCTCGTACACACGATCAGTCCATCCGATGAGAACGGTCTGAAGGACCTTTTTCATCGGTTAACCGATGAAGCTGACTGATGGTCCGTCGCGCCTACACACCATCAGTTAAAAAAACGATTGTGTCAGAACGTGGTGACGTAAAACACAACGACATGCTGAAAAAAATGAAGTTCAATGCTTCCAAGCATGCGTCGACTTGATTCTGAGCATGCGTGGATTTTTAACCGATGGTTGTGCCTACTAACGACTGGTTTTGACCTAACGGTTAAGAATCCATCGGTTAAATTTAAAGCAAGTTGTTTTTTTTTAACCGATGGTTAAATAACCTATGGGGCCCACACACAATTGGTTTTGACCGATGAAAACGGTCCATCAGACCGTTGCCCTCTGGTTAACCTATCGTGTGTACGAGGCCTAAATCCAACAATTATATTACGTATTGAATCACTGGGTGAATGTAAAGACCTTGTTATTTGGCAAGCTGATAAAGCAGCGTTATCATTGTACTTAACAAATCGGATTATGTAAGGCAGATGGAAAACTTTTTATCAAACTCCAATACATTCCAGGTCTTGGAGGTTGATCCAACACAAAGTCATAATTGGAGACAATTGGAAAACGTGATTAAAGTTGGATACTCGAGGGTTATTCTTAATATGAAAGAAAATGAATATTTAGTCCCACGCATAACAGTTACTGGTATTTACAGCCTGTTAAAAAAATACATAAATCTTTGGTGAATCCCCCTGGATTTCCCAAACTGAGTTTGTTAGACTCAGTAACACCCAGGATGAAAAAACATATAAACTATTTCTTCAACCCATGGTGAAAAATACTCTGGCATATCTTAGCAATACTCAAGACACGATGAAAGCATTTCAGTCTATTGAAGTGGCTAATAATTGTTTACTTGTTACTGCGGATGTATCCTCACTGTGTACCATCATTACCCATAAGAGGGTGCTACATCATTCATATCAGGATGATAGGTTACCAGAGAAACAAAAAACATATAGAGTTTCTTTATCTTGAACAGCCTGAAGTAGCCATGAGTGCCAATTTGTTTATGGCTTACTGGAAGGAGGATACTATATTTGTTAGACACAGGCCAGAGATGTGGTTTTGCTGAAGATTTATTGAGGATGCCCTCTACATTTAGAGGTGATCTACAATCTTTCAAAATGTTTATGACCCACTTGAACAACAATGAGTGGGGTATAAAATGGTCATATGAGGCTAGCAATGTTGAGGGTAAAATTTTGGACCTTACCATTTATTAGAAGGGTTATATGGGAAAAAAGGTCAAGAAAACTCACAGGAATGGGTACATTCCTATGCAGAGAGGTCACCATCCTAAGTGGATGAGAGCAATTTTTATCGATCAGGAGGAATTGCTCAGAAGAGGAAGATTTTAAGAGGCAGGTGAATCTATTAAAAAAAGCTATGATACCTCTGGGTAAGAAGCTTATATTTGAGAAGCTGCACAAATCCACAGGAACAATTTATTACATTACAAACAAAAACTAGTCAGGATAATAAATTTGAAGGGTCTTTCAGCACAACTTACTCTAACCAACATCAATTGGTCAATGGCCTATTGATAAAACATTGGCATATTGTAACCCCATCACGGCTGAGGGTAAAACAAATCAAAATGCATAGGCACCATTTTGCAGCTTTGCCATGTGATAGTAAAACTGTACATATTGGCACTACTAAATGCATACAGGTGGATTATATCTTAAAGGGGTTGTAAAGGTTTTTTTTTTTTTTCTAAATAGGTTCCTTTAGGCTAGTGCTAGTGCTGGTTCACTTACCTTTTCATTCGATTTCCTTTCTAAATGTTTTTTTTTCTTTGTCTGAAATTCTCACTTCCTGTTTCTTCTCAGTAAGTTTGCCACCATCATCCGAGCAGTGGTTAGTCAGCCAGAACAGCTTACTGAGGAGGAACAGGAAGTGAGAAAGCCAGACAAAGAAAACAAAGAAAAAAAAACATTTAGAAGGGAAATCAAAGGGAAGGTAAGTGAACCAACAATTTATTTCGAAAATAAAAAACGAACCTTTACAACCCCCTAAACCACTTACTTACTGTGCACATATACCCCCTTCCTGCCCAGGCGAAATTTCAGCTTCCAGCACTGCGTCGCTTTAACTGACAATTGCGCAGTCGTGCAACGTGGCTCCCAAACAAAATTGACATCCTTTTTTCCCCACAAATAGAGCTTTCTTTTGGTGGTATTTGATCGCCTGTGCGGTTTTTATTTTTTGGGCCATAAACAAAAAAAGAGCGTCAATTTTGAAAAAAAAACAATATTTTTTACCTTTTGCTATAATAAATATCCCATTTAAAAAAAAAAATCTCAGTTTAGGCCGATACATATTATTCTACATATTTTTGGTAAAAAAAAAAAAAATCGCAAAATCGTATAGTGACTGGTTTGCGCATATGTTATAGCGCCTACAAAATAGGGGACATAATTATGATTTTTGTTTTACTATTTTTTTTTACTAGGAATGGCGGTGATCTGCGATTTTTATTGGGACTGCGACATTATAGCGGACACATTGGACACTTTTGACACATTTTTGGGACCATTCACATTTATACAGTGAACAGTGCTATAAACATGCACTGTTCACTGTATAAATGTGACTGTCAGGGAAGGGGTTAACACTAGGGGGCGAGGAAGGGGTTAAATGTGTAGCCTAGTGAGTGATTCTAACTGTAGGGGGAGGGGAATGACTGGGGAGGTGACCGATCTGTGTCCCTATGTACAAGGGACACAGCATCGGTCTCCTCTCCCTGACAGGACGTGGATCTCTGGGCCAAATCCACAAAGCAGATGCGCCGACTTAACTCGAGATTTCAAATTTTACACCGCGCGTATCTTTGCGCCCGATCCTCAAAACGAGATACGCCTTAAAATACGTTTTTTCCGTCCTACCTAAAATAATTACACCGGCTCATCCTCGGACGCAAATTACGCTAGTCACGCCGCTGTTTTTGATAGGCAAAGATGCAAATGAGGGAGATAGGGCGATCCACATAATTAAGTGTGTGCGCCGTAGATTACGCCCTGTGCGCACCTGTCAGTTTCCCTGCACAAAGTTGCACGTTAAAAAACCAAGCCCTAATTTTACACATGCTGTGTAAAGGTCTGCTAAAGCAACAGCATTGAGGAAGAGCTGAGCACACATATTTGCTGGACTTCAGCCCGGGCCATCCATGATCCTAACGGCACTCGCTACTTTAGAGGCGCAAAGAAGGAGGAGGGCACAGAGGAGGAGGAGGGCACAGGAGAGGGTATACCGCCCACGCCGAGATCTCTTTGGCATGCTTGCTTCTGAGGTCTATGGCAACATCCGTTTCAACTGGAAAGCCATCCTTGAATTAACCCGAATCCTGCAGGATGATCTCACCACCCCAACCCAACGATCCCATGCCCTGCCACCTCTCATCAAAGTAATGGCAACACTCCATTTCCTTGCCACTGGGTCTTTCCAACGAACATGTGGAGGTCTGGCTGGGATGGCACAATCCTCCATGAGCAGGTGTGTCCATCAAGTAGTCCCTGCAATACTGCGGCGCATGGGCAATCAATTTCAAAAACCCACCCAGGAGGACCAGCGATTAAAAACCATGATGGACTTTTACTACATTGCCCGATTCCCACGGACCATCGGGGCCATTGATTGTACCCATGTGGCACTACAGCCCCCCCATGAGACAGAGCACCTGTTCCGGAATCGGAAGCACCTGCATTCCATAAATGTCCAGGTAATCGTAGATGCCCATGGCCTCATCTGGCACGTCTGTGCAAAATTCCCTGGATCCTGCCATGACAGCTATATATTCCGGCAGACCAACATCTCCAGAGATTTGGAGCTGAACCTGTATGGAGACAGCTGGCTGATTGGTGAGTGACATGGGTGTCAGGTATGACTGTCCCCCCCCATGATGCAGACATCACGAGGGGCACATGCATGACTAACATCCTCCTGTCTTTTCCCTTCCAGGTGACTCTGGATATGCCCTGGGACCACATATGATGACCCCATTCAGGAACCCCCAAACCCCAGGAGAGCAACGCTACAACGAGGCTCACATACGCACCCGGGCAGTTGTGGAACGCACATTTGGGCTGCTGAAGTCCCGCTTCAGATGCCTGGATACGTCTGGGGGTACATTGTTGTATTCCCCAGACTTTGTGTGCCAGATCATCGGTGCATGTTGTATTCTGCACAACTTTGCCACGAGAAGGGGACTGGAGATTGACATACGTGCTGACCTGACCCCCGACCCAGGCAATCCCCCCCTAACCCACTCTACCCGGTCTGCTGAGGGCACAGCAGCCAGGAGACGCCTCGCAGAAGGCATATTTTCACAGTAAACGCACATGAATAATGTCACAATGAGAATGTTTCTTTTCACAGCAAACGCACATGAATAATGTCACAATGAGAATGTTTCTTTGCACAGTAAACACACACATTAATTATGTCACAATGAGAATGCATGAATGCACACCACTGTGGTCCCTAGCACAGACATATCACATGCACATCGAATTGGATTAGATCCAAGTACCCCCCCCCCCTTTGGTACTTGGGAGCAGTAACGCCACGCCACGGCTCCAATTATGTCACTGTGCATTCATACACCATTCAGGAACCTGGGATCACTTCTCCCTGGTCCTGGGGATCCCTTCTCCACCAAAACTGAGGATGACACCCTTATTTTATCAGAAATGCCACCCCCCCACATTCACACATCATTCACACACATAAACCAAATCATAAGTACAGTATAATAAACAAAATCATAAAAATCAATAAAAAAAAAAAAAAAAATCAAAAGTACCCCTGCAAATTAATTCCGGCGGCGAGTGCTCCGCCTGGGCTGCCCAAGGGCATGGGCACGGCCACGGCCACGGGCACGGCCAACTGGAGGATCTTCACGGGGGGTGTTAGCAGGGGAGGGAGTATCTTCATGGGGGGGTGAGTGAGCAGGGGAAGAAGGAGCCTCCCCTGGTGTCTGTCCTCCTGCTGGCCTGCCCTCCAAGGCCACTGCTATCCTGTTCAGACAGACAGTGATGGCAGCCGTATTGGCCTGGCCAGCCCGGTTATTGTCCTGCACAGCCCGGGTATTGTCCTGCACAGCCTGGGTCAGGGCAGTCACCTCCTGGGCCACGCCTGTTGTGGCGGTCTGCAGGGACCACAAACATGTGATGACCCCCAAAGAGTTTGTGGCCACATCACCGAGTGACTCCCTCATTGCACCCAGGCTGTGCTCCATCTTGGTCAGATTTTTTTTATCTCACCCAGAGTGCGGGTCTGCCGGGCATTGTCCTTCTGCAGACTGGCCGGCAGATGCTCAAACACCCCCCTGATCTCCTGGGTCGCCATCCTGCCTGCCCCTGAGGCTTGTGGCTCTGGAGGAGGGGAGAGAGTGACCCTTGTGGTTTGCAGCCTGTTGGGGGAGGAGTGGGAGGGGCTACCCCTGATGGTGGCCTGACTGCTGCCAGCCTCTGGGGTAGGCTCTGGGGTAGCCTCAAGGGTATCCTCAAATGTCATTAGATCAGAGGCCAGAAGGATTTCCCTGCCAAGCTGCAGATCTTCTTCTTCCACCCCCTCATCCTCCTCCCCCTCATCCTCCTCCACCTCATCCTCCTCATGAGGGGAGGTTTGGCCACTCCCCTCCCCTGGGGACTCCTCAGCAGCCTCTTGTCCTTGGGGTGGTGCAGCAGCCTGGCCTGATGGCCCAGCATCCTCCTGGCCTGATGGGCCAGCAACCTCCTGGTCATCTGTGGAGGACACCAAACAATCACAGGTTTGAGGATCCACACACTTGGCACATCTTCCCTTCCCCCACCCACACATGCTAATCACCAGATAGAAAATCAAAAAACTTACCTGTCCTCACAGGAACATCAGAGTCAAAGCCACGCAGGCCCGCCACCTGCTCTGGCTGGAAACACCGGGCCACTGCCCATTCCTCCTCAGTCAGCCGGATGGGGCATGGTCCCCCTCCTCCAGTGCCCCTCCTATGGGAAGTGAGCTTTGCCACCTTATTGCGGACCACGCTCCTCAGATCATTGATCTTTTTCTGGATGCCAGCGGGGGTCCTCGTCTCCCCCCCCCCCGCCGCATTTATGTGATCCGTAATTTTTTAGATATCTTCTTCCTTTGGGCCGGGGAGGTGTTTCGGCTCTCAGGCCCATGTAAATATCACCCATATTGGATGATATACCTGGCAAGGATTTGCTTCTCAACATGTGTAAAATTAAGCTTCCTGCGCTTGGGAGCCATCACAGACACCACCCAGCAACAAGAAAACTCACAGGACAAACAAACAAAAATACGCACACACCAAACAAACAAAAATACACACACAACAAACAAACAAAAATCAAAACACACAAGCAGACAGCTACTACAAAGTCAAAAACAAACACCCAAAAAACAAACACAAAATCCAAGCAGAAAAAAAAAACACTTAGCAGAAACAATCAAACAAAAAATACACTTATCAGAAACAAACAACAACTACAATCTAATACTCCTCCAAAACTTCTCTATAAAATATAAAATATAGATTTTTTTTAAAACGTAGCTGTATATTACTTGATATTAGCATAATGTATACTCAAAAACAATCCTGCACTTATCCCTCCAACAAGCTGTATACAAATAATTAAAAAGAAGAATTATGAAAAAAATATTAAACTGAAATTGCAATAACACACGTGAGATCTGCAACCCAGTAAGTCTGAACACAAGACTCACAAAAATAATTATAAAGTAACCTTTTATCAGGGAAGCCGGCATTTTGGAGAACCTTACAATAATGATCCACTTCTAAGTCTAAAATCTCTTAATTATCATCCAATGTTATCTAATTTACTATTGATCACCTATTGGATGTGATTCCTTGGACTTCTGTGGGACTTTCTTTATATATATATATATTAGGGCTGGGGAAATTAAAGATTAATTCCTCAATTAATCTTTAATTTTTTCGATCGATCAAAATTCTTTTGATCGATCAAAATTATTGACGTCACTGGACAGCCTGGACAGTGAGACTTACCCTGCTGGATGCAAGCAAACTGCACCCATTAGATTGAAGTACCTTTGCATCTGTGGAGCAGGAGGATGCATCAGGCTCCATCAGGGGAAGGGGGCAAAAATAACTATTGTTTTCCTGTCCTAAGCAGTTTTGTGCACACAATTCTTTGTGTATCGGCAACATCTGTTCCGTGCGAAAGACTGCTCAGTTCTTCAGGGTATATTGTCAATAAAATGCGATCATGTCTGCTTCCAGAAAATATAAACACTCTGGTATGTCTGCGTGCCTGGCTAAAGTGATGCCTACTTGCCTACTATAAAGTGACTGACAGTCAATATACTAGATACGTTTTAAAATTAAAGTTAAACTAACTTTCTACGTTTTTCTTAAAGTTGAATAAGAAAAAATTACTTACGTCAGTGATACAATTTGAATTTAAAACATATTTGTGTGAACTGTTAAGTTAAGTCATGGATTGTGGAAACTAACTAGTGTCGGGTGATTGTATATAGTGTATACCACATTTACCACTGACTAATGCAGAGTTGCAATTCAAGGAGATCAGTTTAAAGTAGTTGGATCTGTATGTGCGTTATAATTAATCAAAATTAGTCGATTAATTGATTAAAAATAAAATCGAACACGAAAATTTTAATCAGTAATAGCCCTAATATATATATATATATATATATATATATATATATATATATATATATATATATACACACTCAATTTTAAGTGACATTTTGTTTTCTTCTTTGTTATTATACAGACAATAGTGCAGCATTTTCAATTATTTATTGAGTAGTCACCCTTTTTACTGCATGCTAATAGTTTACTAGTCTTACTTGCTGGAGCTTGGCATTGTATACCATTGCTGAACCTGTGATCTGCCAGAACCCCCAGATCCTTTCCATCCTTGATTCCTTTAGAGGTTTTTCCCCCAGTGAGTAACTTGCATTGTTTTTTTTTTGTTTTTTTTTTTAACTCCAAATGCAATAATTTACATTCATTGATATCAAACCTCATTTGCCATGTTGTTATCCATCCCTCTATTTTTTTACAGGTCTTCCTGTAAACTTGCTATGCCCTTTTGTGAGGTTATTATGCTGCTCAGCTTTGTATCATCAGCGAACGTTCAGAATAAACTATTCCTAATATCGTTTATAAACATGTTAAACTGAATTGGGCCCAGGACAGAGCCCTGGGGCACTCTGCTCACAACTTCAGACCATTCTGAATACACGCTAATTATCACCATTGTCTCGATGTGCTCTTCTAAATAGTTTACTATACAGAGTCATACACTGTCATCATTGCCAACTAACCTCAAATTGTGAATTAAGCATTTATGGTGTACTGTATCAAGTACTTTGGCGAGACCCAGATACAATATGTTCACAGGCATTCCTCTTACAGCTCATAGAATATTAATAGGTTGGTTTGGCATGAATGGCACAAACAAAAAATAAGTTCTGTTTTACTGGGCTTTGTCTCTAAAAAGTAGACTCTAATTTTAAATAAAAATAAAACATGCCTAGTTTCTCCCTCTTTCAATGTGGCCTAGTAAGAACATTTACATCTTGTGTAGCCTGGGCATGCAATATTTTGACTGACATATTAAATAAAAATGCCTCACTTCTCCCTTCTTATTTATGTATATATAAAAAAAAATATGGGTAGCAGTAGTTATAACATGAGTTCATGTGATCTGTAAACCAAAGGCACATACTAGAAGGATAAAAATACTTAATGTTTTGAAAGAACATTTTTCAAGGCTGAGGGCTGCTCTGAAATACTAATCTGCTTTCTTTTTAAACTTAAGCAAGCAAACATGTATACAAAGGAGTGGCTGTTGACATAGTATACTATAACTAGAACTTTCCCACACATGAATAATGTGTAAAGTCTATGGCCCAGATTCTCAAAGGACTTACGACGGCGTAGCGCCATGTACGCTGTCGTTAGTCCGAATGAGAGCCCTCGTATCTATGCGGCTGATTCTTAGAATCAGTTACGCATAAATTCGGCTAAGATACGAGCGGCGTAAGTCTCTTACACCATCGTATCTTAGGGTGCATATTTCCGCTGGCCGCTAGGTGGCGCTTCCGTAGATTTCCGCGTCTAATATGCTAATGAGCTAGATACACCGATTCACGAATGTACGTCTGCCCGGCGTAGCAAGATACGTCGTTTACGTAAGACATACGCCAGCGTAAAGTTACCCCTCATAAAGCAGGGGTAAGTCATGTTAGGTATGGACGTCGGAAACGTACGAACAGCGTCGTGTTTTATGTCGTTTGCGTAAGTCGTCCGTGAATGGGGCTGGACGTAAGTTACGTTCACGTCGACTAGGCATTGAGCGGGCGTAATTTAATTTGAAAATTCGACGTGATACTGAGCATGCGCGCGCATGCGCCGTTCGAAAAAAGCGTAATTTACGTGGGTTCATGATTAGTTTACATAAAACACGCCCCCTATTCCTCATTTGATTTAGGCGCGCTTACGCCGGCACATTTACCATACACCTCCGTAACTTTAGATGCAAGTGCTTTGTGAAAACAGCACTTGCCTCTCTAAGTTGCGGCGGCGTAGCGTAACTTCGATGCGCTACGCCCGCTTAGATTTACGCCACCCTACGAGAATCTGGGCCTATAGGCTTCAGTTTGTAAATTAATAGAAAACTGGCTAATAAACTGTATTCAGAAGAGAAGTGATTAATTATTCATACTCTTAATAGTGAAAGATTATTTATTAGTGGTGTACTCCAAAGTGTTGTGGGACCTTTACTTTTAATCCTCTTATTTAATAATATAAAATTTGGCTCCATGCACACTGAAGCTAAAAAAATAACTATAAATAAGCTATAAAAAAACGGCAGTAGCTTTGCAGGGAGCCTTTCAAATTTTTTGTGCGTTTTTGCAATAGCGTTTATTAGCGTTTATTAGCGTTTTTCAGTGTAGCGTCTTTTAGCTTTTTTTTTTTTCATTGGATAAAAAAACGCTAAAAATGCACTGGCGCCGGTGTTTTTGAGCGTTTTTTAGCATTTTTTTCTGCCGAAAAACGGCACTTTGAATGCAAATTTCTGCCGTTCAGAAAAAAGCCAATAAACTCCAAGGCTCATTAACAATAAAAAACGCCCATGTGCACATAGGCTAACATAGAGTTCAGTTTATGGGCTTTTAAAAAAAAAGCCCAAAACGCCAATAAACTGCAGTTTATCAGCTTCAGTGTGCATGGAACCTTAGGGTTTATAGAGTTTAGAGTTTCAAAAGTACTATTTCAGAATTTCAGATGACAAACTGTTTGCAGTAAACAAATATGTGGCGCATGAGGCTTAATGTTAATAAATGTAAAGTTATGCAATTGGGGATAAAAAACATGAGTGCATCATATATTTTAGGGGGATTATAATTGGGTGATTCAATGGTTTGGAACAGTGGTCTCAAAACTGAAGCCCGGGGGGGGGGGGGCGAGTGTGGCCCTTTGCTTGTGTTTATCCGACCCTTTGGCGCTATTCTTCCCTCTGATAAAAGGCATTATGCTTTCCACTGACACCAACAGTGGGGTGTAATTTCTGCCAACAATCAGCCATTATTTCTCCCAGTGACACCAATGATGTGTCACTATTCCTCCCACTGACACCAACATTGGGGTACTATCCCTTCCACTGACAAGCATAGAATTTGAGTATAGCCTCAGATTGGGTTAATTAGAAAAAATAAAATGTACCATCATCCGAAATTAGTTAGGAAAAAGAGCGGGACCAGGAATAGAGGGGTAGCGGCTGCTAGTACCGTAGGCTCACACAAATTATTACCCAGTAAAATTGTGTATCAATGGACTTTCTCGGTACTGATAACATGAGTCGATATGGTAAAAAATGTATTTATTATACATAAAAACATACAGTTTTCTATATATAAAACAAAGCTAGGACTAACAGCCTCATTTAAGATACAGAATTGTTATTACAGATGGAAAGAACTGTAGGGTATCTGAGGTTGTGAGGAGGAGTCCTAGGGGAACCTCTACCAGTTTCGCAGGTGACCGCTTCTTCAGGAGGTATGGTCTGTACAATAGATGATATATTGTCAAAACTAGGAAACATAAAACATCAGAACAACAAATAATAAAACATTTAGAGAGATCAAAAATTGCAAAATAAACCACAAGGCTGCTTACCAGGAGTCAAGGACCATAGTGCAAGCTTCGCTGACCAAGGGGGAACAAAAGTAGGTAAAACTCTATTGGGGTAATAATTATAATAATTATTTTATTTAGAAAATTTGATCCAATTATACTAATGGGACACCGTGTGCACCTAAGAGTGCACCCCGCACATCCCACTCTTAGGTGCACACGGTGTACTAGCAGCCGCTACCCCTCTATTCTTGGTCCCCCTCTTTTTCCTTCCACTGACAACATTGGGGCACTATCCCTCCCCTAATACCAAAGATGGGGCATTGTCTACTCCCATTGACACCATGACATTTTCTACTCCCACTGGCCGCAGTCTGGCTTCCCTAAAAGTCTGAAGGACAGTAAACCGGGCCTTTGTTTAGAAGGTATGGAGACCCCTGGTCTAGAAGAATCTAGGTGTTCTGGTAGATCACTGACTTAATAGTAGTAATACTTTTTTGCATTAAAGAGGTATGGACTTCAGAGAGAGAGGCATCATTTTGCCCCTGTACGAAGATTTTGTAAGACGAAGAGGGATCTGAGAAGATAAGGATCTGGACTGCTCTGTGCAAATCCACTGCAACAAAGTAGGTAAGTATAACATGTTTGCTATAAAAAAAAGAGACTTTAAGGAGGGGCATAATTACCATATATATATACATAAATGGTCTATATAGTGATCTTGGTGCAAAGTTTTTCAGTTTAAGGTCATTACAAAGCACAAGGGGGCACTCTTTACATCCAGAGGAAAAGAGGCTTAACTTACACATATAGAAAGGCTTCTTCACAGTAAGAGCTGTGAAAACTAGTTCTGGCCAGCTCAGTTGATTGTTTTTAAAAAGAGCTAGATGCATTCTGAGATGCGCAGAATATAAATGGATATTAACATTAGGCAATAACACCAGAGATTGTTGATCCAGACAATATACAATCAGAAATGGATTTTCCCCCATATTGGAGTAATTTGGACAATGCTTTATATTTTTATCTTTCTTCTGGATCAATTATGGGTAAAGAGTTCTGTATATCGCAATTTTATATTTATTAAATATTTTTTTTCTATTGCTTCAACTAGTTGGACTTATGTCTTTTTTCAATATATGTACTGTATCTAGGTAACATTTTATAAAATATTTCTGGCTTCTGCACAATACGATTGTTATTTTCTAATAAAAATGACTCATTGCTCCCTCTTTAATTGCTGCCAATCTCCCAATCAGGTATCTTACATATTTTGCACCCACTGTGCTATATGTTTGACCATGACACTGTCATTTTTTAATTTGGAAAAACAAAAGCCTTATTTTTGGATTGTGCGTTCAGAGTTTTGAGGTGGGTTGCTACTGCTGCGGCTGCATGTAAGTCAAGGAAAAATGTAAGAGTAAACAATAATATGCAATTTATGTGATGTCAGAATATGGTTTGGCTGATGCTGTCCCAGAGAATTGTAATGTTCTGTAATACTATTTACACATGTAAGGCATTACCCAAGCATGTTATTTGCAGGGTTTTTATGTTTTTAATGTTGTCCTGTAAGACTCCAGAATAGACCTTCTTCCTGCTGAACATTAATTTATAAAAAAAAAAAAAACCTTAGCAATGGTACATGTCCCTTCTGGCAATGCTCAGCTTCCCACACCCTTTATTTGACAATATCTAGCATATTAACCTAGAAAATTGTCATGACTGATTTTCAAGGTTTGGCTTTCATTCATTTTAATGGAGTTTGGATTGATGTCTTAACTTTAAAGCAGTTCTGTGAATGTCCAAAGAACTAAACCAAGGTAGGTTCAGCTCTTCCCCACTTAAGACACGTTTTTTTAAACAAACATGCAACAAACACTGAACATTTGCTTGATAAAACTTTACAAGCACTAAGGCCACATTTACACTAGCCTCTATGTTCCCCTGGCTTACTCATCCTACAGTTACAGCATCCAGGGGCACGGACCCACTCTGGCCTCACAGTATGGGGTATCCTGGTTCCCCCGGCTCTCTCACTTCACCGAGACTTACAGATTCATTCAGTCTCCTGGACTCACCCAGTCGCCTCAGGTTTCTCAGTCTTTCAGATTCACTCAGCTGTACCCACTTCATCAGTTTAGTAAGACCTGGACATTGGATTGAAGACTTCATACCTGCCAAGATTCTTTAAAGCCTTAAAGCTCTAGCCCCTGATCCAGGGTTGCAAAACCCAGTTTTTGAATATTCATACTCCAGAAAAATGAATGCATTAATGCAAACCCTGTGTCAATTTTACCTATATGTACACAGTGTCAGGGTCTAGCACTGTCAAACAGGTAAACACACAGCATGATTTATACTACTTAAATTAAATTAATGCATTCACAGTGCCTTGAAAAAGTATTCATACCCTGTGACATTTTCCACATTTTGTTACAACCAAAAACATAAATGTATTTTATTGGGATTTTATGTGATAGACCAACACAAAGTGACACATAATTGTGAAGTGGAAGAAAAATTATAAATGTTTTTCAAATTTCTTTACAAATAAAGATGTGAAAAGTGTGGCGTGTATTTGTATTCAGCCCCCCTGAATCAATACTTTGTAGAACCACCTTTTGCTGCAAATACAGCTGCAAGTCTTTTCTTATTAGGCCTCGTACACACGACCAAACATGTCTGCTGAAACTGGTCCGCGGGCCAGTTTCAGCAGACATGTTCGGTCGTGTGTAGTTACGAGCGTACAGAATTTCAGCGTACATTTGCCCGCCGGGCCGTTTTTCAGCAGACATTTATTTCCAAACTTGTTTTAAAACCGTCCGCTGAAATCCTGTCCGCACGGACATGTTTGGTGGTTAGTACACAAAAGCAACGTACAAAAACCCTGCGCATGCTCAGACTAAATGAGGCCACGGTAGCGCTCGTTCAGGTAAAACTCACGTTTGTTTGGGATATGGCACATTTGTCAATAGAAAGATTAATTCTAGCAATAGAACACTGAAGAAAATGAGCCAATAAACAACAGTTGATGCCGTCGTTTTATTCATTCTTCTCTTGCTAGAAAAAACCCGTTATTTTGCAGATGTTATTTCAACTGAGTTGTTCCATACTGAAAAGTGACATTTGTTGCCTGGGATGTAGTAAGATTTTAGCAATCTTTTATAGGCCCGACGTATCATATTTTTTAGGGTCCTCCACATGTATATCTTATTTTTTTTTCTTTAATGTTTATCTTTGCCACTTTTTTTATGTGTTTATAGTTATGTCACCATTTAGATTTTTGTGTTACGTAATTATTTTTATTTTGCTTTTGTTTGTATTTTTTCCTTGATTATTTTTAAGGTTGTTTCAATTGTCTACCATGTTGGCACACCAAATGCACCCCCCCCCACAGGACTTTGTGTAATTTTTAGATGAAACATTGGATTTGTTTGGAATGTTTGATGCCTAAAATAATCCCCACAGTATAACAACCAATAGGCACGTTTTTAAATTAAACAAAAAGCCATTTATTTTGGCAAATGTTAAAAAGTTAATAAAACAGAATGGCAGCACTTGAACAGCTAGCAAAATACATGCAGACTTGCATTTCAAACATGGTGAAGGATAAACTATCAAACCTCAGGAGGCACACAAACAAAAATTTGAAGCAGCAGCACATAACCAAAGGAACCCAAGCTGTGGTAGTCCAAACAAGATGCCATTTGTGGGGGATCAAATGGAAGGCAGGGAATCAACGTCTCCTCTTCCTTGCAACCTTCCTTCCAGGCTGCCTTCAAGCGGATCTTCCCTGGCCCCTTACAGGTGGGGATGATGTGGCAGCAGGAGGATGGTGTTCAGCAAGCCGGGCCGGGTCACATAGCCCAGTGTCTCTGGTCAGCAGCTCCCTCTCCATCCATCAAAGGGCCTGGTTGATCACTCCCTTTGCCAGTTGCTTCTGCTCCTCCATCCCTTTGTTCAGATTGTGTGCCAGGGAGGCACTGTAGGCCTCAGTGGGGTTGAGGGGGGCCCTCATGATGGCACTCGCCTCCTGAATCATTTTGAGGCTGGCTTCCTCCACTGGCCCCAATTTCTTCTTTCGGCCTGGTGGCCTCATCTGGAGGGGAGGAGCCTGGCTGGTGGTGGTTGTCCTGGGGAGCTGCTGAACGCCACTGGGCCTGGCCTCCTCCTGGCTGCCACTGACCCCTTCGGCCTGGCTGACAGTGAGGAGAGGATCTGCCACCTCCTGGCTGGTCTCTTCGTCCTGTGTAAAAAAAAGGGACATGTTGTAATATCTTGAAAAATATAATCACTCACATTTTCATGCTTGAATGTACTTTTTTGGGGCTAATTTAAACTTGAACAGACTCTCCCTCTGACCCCTGCAGTTGTCATCCCTGACACCTATTTCTTTGCCCACGACTTTAGAATTATTTTTCCCAGCTTGTCTTTTTTTTTACAATATCAAGTCAATAATCCAACAATAATTAATATTAGTCCAAAAATATTTAGGAAACTACTATACCTCATCATCGTAGAGGCGCAGATCTGCCTCTCTGTCAGCCAGGCCCTCTTCAATCCGACTCTGCAGGGCTGTTGTGATCTGGGGAAGTCCCGCTGGAAGGTAGCGTGGAGGGAAGGCTGGGAGTCAGACTTGACATTGATGGCCTGCCCTCCAGTTGATCCCGCAAAAACGACATCTGGTTAAAATACCATAGCTTGGGTTCCTTTGGTGGTCTTGCTGCTGCTCCAGATCTTAGCTGCTTTTGGTGAGCTTTGTACGCTCTCCTATATGTGCCCCTGAGGTTGGCAAGTTTATCCTTCACCATGTTGGCACTGCATTCTGGCACCCATGTTCTCATGTATGCTGCTAGCTGCTCAAGTGCTGCCGCTCGTAGGTCCTTGTTGTGGTAAGTGGGCTGCTTGGAATCCCACAGGATGGGCATTTCTCTGAATTTATCCAGCAAGTGCTGGATAATCTCTTGGGTCTGCAGTAGATCCATTTCAAATTTTTCTTGAGCCTAATTTTAGTCTAGATTCCAAACCAAAAAGAAAACAAAAACACAAATCAAAAAAGGCTCAGCGTTTACATTGATAGAATATGTGGCCCAAAATGTAGGACCTATATAGAAATACAAACACAGTGTCTCTTGTTTACAAAATGCTGGCCAGCTCTGCCCCATTGGTTGTAGCTAACATTGTTTTTATACATGCCGCCCCTTTGGTTCCATTGCAGTAAATAAGTGAAATCTAGAACCATACCCAATTCTTACAAATGACAGCATTCATCAAGGCACTATTTCATGTGTAGATAATTATCCTGCCCCTCAGCATTGATTACATGAAAGACACTTCCTAATGACCTCTGTCCAACCAACACAGAACAATACTTGGCCTGATCTGAATACACCCTACATAAATTGGAATGAGGTAGAGCATTTTTCACATCTATATTTTGTGATGTCTACAAAAGCATTTGGCTACTAAAATCACATTCTGGGATCCAAGAGACATAATAGCTTAATAAAACTGTGCAACCAACAGACCAAACCCCCATCCCATGGCTCTCCATTTTCTAGCCCGCTGCTGATCCCATGTTTAAATTTCTTACCTTCCTCTCTGAAATTGGTCGTTTGTCACGCTCGATTAATGACCGCGTAACCTACGTAATCACGTCGTGCGCCTTTTATACACTCCGCGTATGTATGAAACGCCGCCCTCGTCACCTTTGCCATGCCCCTAATCAATTGGAAATGTAAATATGGCGTTAACTGTGTAGGTTCTGGAATCGCGCGAATATTCTCCGCGTAACCTACGTCAACACGTTGTTTGCATTCTCGACACTCCGCATATGCATGAATCCCCGCCCTCATCTCCGTCCATGACGGGACATTTCCTCGTTTCCACGCCCCTAATCTCTGTGGGAAGGAAAGATGGCGATGTCACACGAGCGGGCACGGAGCTCTCATGGCGCAAGTGAAGGGACAGAGGCAGGACCGTCCCGATCCAGGCCAAAAAGATATAAAGCCACTAATATGGCTTTCGACGAAATGGTGGAGTTAGTTTACATCATGAGGAGGAAGGACTATGATGGTGAATTTGGGCCCTACAAAACACCTAACCGCAGAAAGTCACACATTATGGACAAGGTGGCGAGGAGAATCAGGAAGACGTTTGGTGTCACCAGGTCCAAGGAGCAACTCAGGAAGCGTTGGTCCGACTTGAAATTGAGGGAGCCAAATCACATGAAGAAGATCCTCAAAATTCTGAGGAAAAGTAAGTACATATTATTTAAGGGGGCGGGGAAATGTCTGCAAGAATGTGTTGACATGTAGTTTTGGACATCTGCCTCCTTGGCCTGCTTGTACTTTTGAACACGTGTAGATACTGTATTGTGTTTATGTAAAATAACAACCTTTACCAAATTTCGTGAAATAGTAACACGCATAATATGACATTGTTTCGCAGAAATGCGAGGTTAGTCCAGGAACAACACACCTGGACATGGCTGACTGGCCCCAAACTTTGTTTGCAAACATTGTTGAAAAGCTAAATCACAGAAATTAAATTGAGTGAATGTGACAGCCAAACAAGATTCATTCTCAACAGTGCTAATAAAGCATATGTTTTAAAGCGGTAGTTCACCCCCCCCGACACATTTTACCATCGAGACAGGCATTGTAGCGCGAGCTACAGTATGCCTGTCCCGATTTTTTTAACCCCGTACTCACCTTGTAGTCGTCCATCGTAGATTCCGGCTCCCGCGGGGAATGGGCGTGCCTATGGAGAGGGAGGATGATTGACGGCCGGCCCTGGCACGTCACTCTCCCCGAAGACAGCCGGAGTAGGTCTCGGCTCTTCACGGCGCCTGCGCACAGGCTATGCGCACGCGTCGTGAAGACCAAGCCTATTTCGGCTATTTCCGGAGAAGCGTGACGCGCCAGAGCCGGCCGTCAATCATCCTCCGTCTCCATAGGCACGCCCATTCCCCGGAATCTTCGATGGACGACTACAAGGTGAGTACGGCGGTAAAAAATTCGGGACAGGCATACTGTAGCTCGCGCTACAATGCCTGATTTTAAGGTAAAATAAAAAAAAAAAATTTTTTTCCCGTCGATAGGGTGAACCCCCGCTTTAACATCTGGAAATGCAAAGCACCTGTGTCTCAACAATCAAAGGAGATTTTTTTGTAGGGTCTACGAGAATTAATGTTTTGGGGGGGACATCCATGTGTGTCACTTCTTAGCAAAAAAGGGGCAGGATCAGAGCTTGGCCTAGAACTCCGCCAAAAATGTTGGATTGCTGAAAGAAGAAACAAACAAAAAACATTAAAAATGTCTCGTCTAAGCAATGTGTGCAATTTATGCTCTACAATATCTGTGTGCTGATGAGTATACCTTTTGTTTTTTCTTATTTCTTATAGGGGAAAGAAGACGCCAGCAATTGGAGGAGGCAGAGAGGGCCAGACACCCCCAAAATCACACACCTCCGCATGTGGAGGAGGAGGAGGATGTAGAAGTAAGAGAGGAGGATGTGGAAGTAAGATAGGAGGATGTGGAAGTAAGAGAGGAGGAAGGAAGAGAGGAGGAAGACTTAAATTTGGAGTTAGAATTCAGGGAAGATGAGGAGGAACTGGACAAAGCAGAATTGCGTGATTTTGAAGGGGTATTGATGGATAAAGAAGGAGTTCTGGAAGAAGATGGAGGAGTCGTTGATGAGGGGGAGGTGGTGGAAGAAGGAGGAGTCGTGGAGGATGAGGCTGAGGTGGTGGAAGAAGGAGGAGTCATAGAAGATGGCGAAATTGTGGATGTGGAAATTAACAGGCCATCAGGTCAGTGTCACCCCAACTTTAATAGGGCCAAAGATATGCAGATAGGCCGGAAACTCTTTACATATTTTGAATGCCAATGTGTTTGTTTTTAGGGGATGAAGATGGTGTAGCACATTTTTCACGTGCAAGTGCTTCAATAATAGTACAGCGGGTAATGGAGTGCAGCACGGAAATGGACAATATGCGGGAAAGGATGGTCGTCATGGAGCAGAATGTTCGAAATGTCATTTTGGAGTGCAGCACGGAAATGGACAACATGCGCCAAAGGATGATAGTCATCGAACAGAATTTCAAAAATATCATTGACATGATGGGCCGTGTCAAAGACTGAAACACCCCCCGCCCATCCCCCGCCCCCCAAACCATTTTTAATTTTTGTACTTAACAATACGCCAAAATTTCAAGATGCACACACAGTGTGCCAATATGTGCTATCTGCCATCACAGAATATCTATTGTCTGTGCTTTGTGGGTACAAACCCCTCCTCGATCCTCAAGTATTTGAGAGGAAGAAGGGTTTGCTCCCACAAAACACAGACATTGATCACCCATGATGTCAGATAGCACATGTGGCCATTTGTCTGTTTAACCAATGACATTTGGCGAATTCACACTGAATGTGTGCATCTTGAAATTTTGGCGTGTTCCAGTGTGAAAGCACACCATCCATTAATGACTGCTGTTTTGAAAAGATAATTCTTTTTGGTGGTGATCTTGTTTTGGTTGTAAATGTTTACAGTTTCAGATCCCAAAACTAACAACAAATCAACAAAACCAAAAAAAGGGAAATAAATGTAAGAAAATAAAAGATTTATTAAGAGAAAAAAATTAAAATAAGGACCCCAAAAAATATATGTAAATAGCTATATTTTTCTAAAAGATAAATCTCACATTTTTGTTGGGTTAAAAAAAAATAAAAAAATAAAAACAAAAAATATCATAACAAAAAAATATTTTGTAGAAAAACACAACCAAAACATTTTAAAATGTTAGAAAAATGTTTTGAAATCCTAAAAAAATGTTATCATAAAAAAAATTTTGCTAATTGTTTTTGAAAAACACCCCAAAAATATGAGCAAAAGAATACATCTTGGTTACAGAAAACCAACCAAAAAAAAAACATTATTTTGATGCTAAAAATAAAGATTTGTACGTTTTGAAGTGTGTGTGTGTATATATATATATATATATATATATATATATATATATATATATATATATATATATATATATATATATATATATATATATAGACAAGCCAGCAAATTATTATGTAGATTTGCTATAAAAAATGTATAACATTGTGTTTCTATCAGTATTCTTGCTAATCACTGTAAAAAATAATAAAAAAATCTAAAAAATATATAATAATAAAAATATTTTCAGCACAAAATTCCTAAAAAATTTTGGACTCCAAAAATGCATCATTTTTTTTTTGAAGTAAGGAATAAAATAAAAAAAAAATTGGTGACATCAAAAGCTGAAAAATGAGTGGCTTCTTATTTCTCGACTCAATACCCAGTTTGTAGATGAGTGAATAATGTGCAATTGTGGTTATTTACTAAAGCTGCCTAACTTAAATTGGCACTAGAAGTGCAGAAGTTAGTTTGAGAACCAGGAAGACAGAAAAAAAGAGAAAAAGCATTAATGACAAACAACTGTATAAAGTCCAATGGTCTAATTATTTATTAGTTCTGTGAATATTTCTTTCTTTAGGGGGCCGAATTAGAAAGAAATATGATCTGGCATAGCAATGGCCCCCCCACCCATGAAGTACTCAACATATTTGTCGCGTACCTCACGAGCAGATAGGGGGGCCAAGCCAGCGCGACCAGTGTCCAGCCCAGGAATGTTATCTGAGGGTAGTCCTACCTCAGAGCCCATGGGGGGTAGGTACGTCTGGGAGTGCCTGCGTAGAAAATTGTGCAAAATGCAGCAGGCAAATACAATGGTGTTCAATTTATATTCCGCCAAGTGTATCGCTGTCAGGAACAGGCGGAACCGGTTGGTGAGGATCCCAAAGGCATTCTCGACTACCCTCCGAGCCCTGGACAACCGATAATTGAACACCTTCCTCTCTAAGGTGAGGGTCCTCTGGGGAAAAGGCCGCATGAGGTTAGGTCCAAGCCCGAAAGCTTCGTCCGCTAGAAACACAAACGGAAGTCCTTCCACATTATCTTCATCTGGTGGCAATGCCAGACCCCCAGTTTGTAGACGATCGTAGAATTCTGTCCGTGCGAATACTCCCCCATCTGACAGCCGGCCGTTCTTCCCCACGTCCACATATAGAAACTCATACTGTGCCGACACCACCGCCATCAACACGATACTATGATAACCCTTGTAATTATAATAGTAGGACCCCGAGTGGGGTGGGGGCACTATGCGGACGTGTTTCCCATCTATTGCTCCACCGCAGTTCGGGAAATCCCACCGCTGGGCAAATTGGGAAGCCACAGACTGCCATTCCTGTGGTGTGGAGGGTAGCTGTGGGGACAAACAAAAAAAGAGATTTAGTACTTTGGCACATAAACATTGCAAACATAATCCTACAAGCATCCTTGTGCAACTTCACAGTTTTTCAAATAGCATTTTCAAATTGTGAAGGGAGAATTTCTAGGCACAAATATATAGGGACACTTAATTAAGAAGAGACTCCACAGCCCTCTGATGGGGACAAAAAACACTTTTAAGGGGGGGTGGGGGGTGTTTAAACTGTTTAAAAAACACAAATATTAAATTAAAAGAGGCAAGGTGGGGGTTGGCCCTAGGATAGCATGCTGGACAGGTTAATATTGGGTAAGGTCCAAATATGCAGGTAGGCCAAAAAAAAATTACATGGAAAGCTGATATCAACATGCATAGGGAGAAAAGGGAACGTTAGTTAAACACACAGCATATCTGGGAAATAAAATAAAAAGTTAGTTAACCACATTATTAAAGACAGATTGTGAGGTTAAAATGAGGTAACTTACCTTAATATACTCCTCCTGCAGAACTTTGATGATGGCAGCACACGTGTCCGGTATGATGACCCCAAGCGCCTGCGGAGAGATGCCTGTCGAGAACTTAAGGTCCTGCAGGCTCCTCCCAGTCACCAGGTACCGCAACGTGGCAATAAGCCTCTGCTCGGCCGTGATGGCTTGGCGCATCACAGTGTCCTGCCTCGTGATATAGGGGGACAGAAGATCCAGCAGACGGTTGAATACGGGGTCCGTCATGCGGAGAAAGTTCCTATAGTCATTAGGATTATTCTCCTGGAGTTCCCTAAGCAGAGGCATATGTGAGAACTGGTCACGCTGGCGCAACCAATTCTTGGTCCAGGAACGCCTCCTCCCCCTGTTCCTGGCCAAAGTACTGGAATGATGAACATATCCAGCAGCCATCCCATAAACAGCACCAACTCGCGAAAATTGACGCTGCTGCTCCATCATGGCTTCAAACCGGCCGGCTGGTCAGTCAAGAACACACTCCAACAGAAAGCACAATCAAATCCAGCGGTACCTGCAAAGAACGCACGACACACAGATACGATCGCACAGTACGAAACTGCAAAGCAGAACGAACTGCACGCCTGTACCCGAATGCCAACTACGTACCCACAAGCACACGCACTGAACCAGAAAATACTACCTGCTAAAGCACGGAGACCGAGAAGCGCGAATCAGCTCTAACCAAACCTTCACTAACACGAGCAAAGCCGTAACTAGCAAAAGCAGAACAGAGGGCGTCGCCATTGACTTTGGCCTTTCCCTTTATAGTGACGTCAAACGTGGTTTACGTGCACGCGTTCTGGTCCGCCGGGAAATATGGTCCGCTGGTGTGTACAAGCCAGTGGCCCAAAAGACAAAACAGCCTTGTACGCCGGAAACAGCCCGTCGGACACTTTCCAGCGAACATGTTTGGTCGTTAGTACTCGGCCTTAGAGTCAAGCTTGGCCCTGCATTTCAAGACTTCCTAATAAACATAGAGGCTGTCATGCTAGAGAACCAATAAGGAGGCTTGAGAGGTGGGAGGATGCAGGGGCAAACTCACCCTCTATGGGAAATGCAAAACATTTCAGATGTCTCTATATCTGAATCTGTTGTTCACTTTAAGAAAAAAATCTTTCTGAAGCTGAACAATATGTTGAATTGCTGATTCTAGCGCAGGTGGTATATAAAGCCTATAGACAAACATGGCATGTTGCTATTGAATAAGCAGTGAAATGGATCTTACTACTACTGAGAAAGAGGAAGAGTGCCCAAAAAGCCATGCCCCTTAAGAATGCTTAATCTACATGGTATTGAATATTCCTGCAGAAAATATGCAGGTGACAGGTTACCTTATATTGTCTTTTCATGCATCACAAGAACATCTCAGGAAACTGTAAAATACAGCCTTGTTTTTACTTTTTTTAAATAGTATATAATGTAAGAACTTCTGGTACGGTTAGAGTCGGATCACACTAGGGCGACACGACTTCCAGCGCGACTTTCAGAGGCGACTCCCACACGACTTGAGCATGAACCACAGGGCGATCTGGGGCGATTTACAACACAACTTGAAGTCGTCTCCAGGACAGGAGACTTTCCAGTGGCCAATCAAACAACAATCAGCTCTAGGGGACGGAGGGGGAGGGAGGGGGCAGGAGAGGTTTGCCTGAGAAATGTATGTTATCTTCCTGGAAAGTCGCTTCAGTTAAGACAGTGATCAGACTTGGAAGCGACTTCCATTGAAATCAATGGGTACAAATCGCCTACAAGTCGGATTGAAGTAGTACAGGAACCTCTTCTGAAGTCGGAGCGACTCGAGTAGTGTGTATGAACACCACTCCCATTCACTTACATTGTTTTTCTCTACAGCGCGACTTGGGACGACTTGATGCGACCTCAAGTCGGATCCCAAGTCGCCCCAGTGTGAACCGACTCTTACAGTAGTTAGGTGTTTTAATGCCTAAAACATTGACAATTAATGCAAATAAATTGTTCTTAAAAAAAAAAAAAAAATACAACAATATATTCAAATGCCAACAAGAGAGAAACATGCAGCTAATATTTTGTTGTAGTATACTGACCTTGACTATTGAAAACAAATATGACATTTTCAAATGATTCCGAAGCTACAAAGGGAAAGTCCATAAATCACTTCTGCTTCCAGCTTTCAATGAAATATAATGAATAGCTTCTTATGTGTGCACTGTGCTATTCCTCAGATAAAATTATCTCAGCGTTCTAGTTGAAGTCTTTCATTGCTCTAGCTACAGCTCAACATGAGAAGTTACAGCTTTAATATTGGCTCAGAAGGCTTTTAGTATGTCACCAATCAATGTGACAGGTTAAAGCTGAACCCTGGGATAAGCAAATATCATCAGAATACAAGAAGAATGTGTTTTCTTACTTTTGATGTGCTTTGTGTATTTCTTCCAGATCTGTGAAATATTCCAGTTTTAAGGCTAGTTCACACCTGAACCATCATTTGAATGATGTACTGGATCGCACCAAAAGTAGTGCGTGCAAAACGCACTGCCCCGGATCGTTTAGTACTGCAATGCCATGCAATATGGCGCAGGCAAACTCACTGCGTTTACAATCTTCGTTTGGGGTGTCATTAGGATTATATTGAAACCCACAGCAGATCTCACACCCAGTGCATTTTGAACGTGGTGTTGGAAACGATCATGGAATGCAGGTTCCCCGCACCACGTTCGGTTGTGAACGAGCCCTTAAACATTTTAGGAGCTTCCTGTAATTAAGACCAGATACTGCTGTTCTTCTTCATTTGTAGGATGACTGGTCTTGTCTCCACCCCCTCTTATAGTGGTCTGAAGGCAGTCTGTAGTGGGTGGGCCTCCTGGGTCCCTCCCACCGCTCTACTTTCTGTACATGCAGTACAGTGATGGTTTTGCTACTACTTTGGCAAGACAATATCTGGGTTTACAAATTAATTTGGTGCATGAAATTGTAAGTATCTTCTGTGTGGCTATTGAGGTATATATTTAAATGAAACAAAAGGACAGCGAGTATTTTGGGACTTTAAATATACTCCAGTGTGCATACTTACCATGCAAAAAGAAAATGTATCCTATATCTTACTAAGATCGATTCAATGTGCTTATCTGTGTAATGTCACAGACAATAATATGTGTTTTTATATTGTATGTAATAAAAAATCATTTTTATACAAACTGTATGATATAGGATAATAATTATTTATTTTTTGCGTGGTAAGTGTGCACACTGGGGTATATTTTAAGTCCCAAAATACTCTCTGTCCTTTTTCTACTATATCAGGATGATACCCTAGTGCTCACACATTTTAGGTTTGCTGCACTCTTTCCCACAAACATAAACTTAAAGCATATTTGAATGCAGTGGCATCGCTAGGGGGAGGCAGGGGGTGTAGGCTGCCTCTGTTTACATACACACAGGAGGAGGAGGCAGTGGCATTGCTAGGGGGCAGGGGTACAGGCCTCACAGAGTGACAGTCGCCAGAGGGGTGACACTCATGGGCAGTGGCACTGCTAACGTCTGTCTATGTCTGTTTACATCTAAACAGGAGGAGGAGGGAGTCCAAGTGACACACCTGTACCTATCCCACGCTGCTCTGAGGTCTGTAAAGTTTAATGTAATGCAAATGGGCATGTGCTGGGGGGGCACTATGGGAGGGGAGAGGAGGGTCTACACTGAGGGGGGTCTGCACTAATGGAGGGGTGTCTGCATTGAGGGGGGTCTATACTGATGGAGAGGGGTCTTCACTGAGGGGGGTCTATACTGATGGAGGGAGGTCTGCACTTAGTGGGGGGGTCTGTATTGAGGGAGGGGTCTATACTGCAGGAGGAGGTCTGTACTTAGTGGGGGGCCTATACTGAGAGAGGGGTATCTGTACTTAATGGAGGGGGTCTGTAATTAGTGGGGGGTCTGTACTAAGGGAGGGGAACTATACTACAGAAGGGGGGGTCTGTACTTAGTAGGGGGTCTATACTGAGAGAGGAGGATCTTTACGTAATGGAGGGGAGTCTGTAGTTAGTGGAGGGGAGTCTGAACTGAGGGAGGAGGGTCTGTACATAGTAGGGGGACTATAGTTGGTGGAGGGGGGGGTGACACCAATTCTTTCCACATCGGGTGACACCAGCCCTAGTGACGCCACTGTTTAATAGAAAGTTTTTTTCCCTTGAGTTCAGCTTTAAAGTATTACTAAACCCAAAACAGTAAAACCAATTTGTATATGCAATAAATCATGCTTGTTATACTCACTGTGGAACCTAAGAGGTTAATCCTCTGCATTGTGTAAAAAGGCTGTTCGATCCTGTCTCTTCTAATCACCTCCTTCTTCCACTGTCTCCAATATATTTCCTGCTATTTACAAAGCCAGTGGACAAGCTGCACATGCTCAGTTTGGTGTGTATTGCTAGAGAGTTCTTTTCTTTTCTTGGGAGAGTGCATGTGATCAGCACAGAGCCAATCAGCACTGCCCAAAAAGAGGGTCAGGGGTTCTGGATTCTCATAGGACAATCATGGGAGAATGAAAACTCCTCCTACAAGCTTTCATCAGACACTCGTAGAAGTCATCAGACTGCTGATGAAGGTATTTAGCGTTTATATTTACTAAAAGTATTGCATTTCCATGTTCTGTGTATTGTGGGAGACCATTTGAGTATTTGGGTTAAGTAACACTTTAGCTTCAGAAAAAAGACTTTATTTACATGCTACAAATGGCATTTTTTATTTTGAAGTATTTTTTTTTATTCATTTGATAGAACGTATAATTTTTGTGATAGAAATAATAATATTCTGTCTTATTCTTTCTCTCTTTCAAATATTTTTATTGAGAATAACACAGTACAAGTAATCACACAAGATTTCGTAAGAAAAAGAGAAATACAAGTATTAAAAACAAGGCTTCTCAATAGCTATACAGAACACTGGGCGGTCCCTGCACAGTGTGCGGGGACCGCCCAGTCATCCGCCGGCTCTGCAGGGATCAGCGGAGCGATCCCCACTGAGCAAGCGGAGGTTCACGGGGCAGATCATCACTGATCCGCCCCATGTGAAAGAGGCCATAACGATTCAAACTTGGGTAATTTGTCTAATAATATAGAGCCAGATTCAGAAAGACTTACGATGGGCATATCTGTAGATACGCCGTCGTAAGTCCGAATCCGCGCCATCGCAACTTTAAACGTATGCTCAAACTGAAATACGCTTAAATGTTGCTAAGATACGACCGGCGTAAGTCTCCTACGGCGTCGTATCTTAACTGCATATTTATGCTGGCCGCTAGGGGGGTGTACGCTGATTGACACCTAGAATATGTAAATCAGCTAGATACGCCTATTCACGAACGTACGCCCGGCCGACGCAGTACAGATACGCCGTTTACGTTAGGCTTTTTCCGGCGTAAAGTTACCCCTGCTCAATGAGGCGCAGCCAATGTTAAGTATGGACGTCGGGCCAGCGTCAAATTTTCCATCGATTACATCGTTTGCGTAAGTCGTTCGCGAATAGGGCTGGACGTAATTTACGCTCACGTCGAAAGCATTGGCTTTTTGCGGGTTAATTTGGAGCATGCGCACTGGGATACTTTCACGGACGTCGCATGCGCCGTTCGGAAAAAGCGTTATTTACGTGGGGTCACAATACATTTACATAATACACGCCCACATCTTCCACATTTGAATTAGGCGGGCTTACGCCGGCCTATTTACGCTACGCCGCCGCAATTTTGCTTGGTGAATACTGCACTTGCCTGTCAAAGTTGCAGGGGCGTAACGTAAATAGGATATGTTACGCCCGCACAAAAATACGCGGTCCCTACCTGAATCTACCCCATAGCCTCTGTTTTGGTGTGAATCATTGCCTGTGTTAGTCGATGTTTAACTGATGTTGTCTTATTCTTTCTAAAGGTAACCAAAAACATTAGAAGACAGTCTGGTGTCAAGAAGTGTTGTAATAATCCTAAGAGCTTTCTTTTTACACGTGTTTTCTTATTTCCTCTGAAATCATCTCATGTCCATCAGTATCATATGGTTTCCTGATCTGACTAAATCAACTAGAATTAGCAATTATCATGTCAGGTCTATGACAGCATTGCAGTGCATATTAAATAAAATAGAAATGGCAAATCCGTATTTAGAGAAATGCAGTATGTAAGCTGCCAATTGCTTATCTTATTCTGAACATGCTAGTTGCTTTCTCTGACAATAAAGGGAACAATATACATATTTCACATACATTTCTCATACAGGTTTATTTTAAGCTGCTGATAATATTAATGAAGACTGGCCACAACCAAGGAGAGAAAAGTTGTTCTTACACAGAATTGAACTGTCATACATTAGAATAAAGTACATGGGGCCAGATTCACAAAAGAGATACAACGGCGTATCTCCTGATACGCTGTCGTATCTCTGTGATCCGCCCGTCGTAACTATGCGCCTGATTCATAGAATCAGGTTACGCATAGTTCTCACTAAGATTCGACAGGTGTAATTGACTTACACTGTCGGATCTTAGGCTGCAATTCTAGGCCGGCCGCTAGGTGGCGATTCCATTGCGGTCGGCGTAGAATATGCAACTGACTAGTTACGGCGATTCACGAACGTACGCTTTACCCGTCGCTCTAAATTTACGTTGTTTCCATCGAGATACGCCGCGTAAAACTAAGGCTGCCCTCTAGGTGGACTAGCCAATGTTAAGTATGGCCGTCGTTCCCGAGTCGAAATTTGAAATTTCACGTTGTTTGCGTAAGTCGTCCGTGAATGGCGCTGGACGCCATTTACGTTAACGTCGAAACCAATGACGTCCAATGCACGTCGGGTAATTTTACGGACGGAGAATGCGCAGTACGTTTGGCGCGGGAACGCGCCTAATTTAAACGGTGCCCGCCCCATTTGAATTAGGCGGGCTTGCGCCGAGTGGATTTACGCTACGCCGCTGCAAGTTTACAGGTAAGTGCTTTGTGAATCAGGCACTTACGCTGAAAATTTATAATTAAATAGGCAAGATAAGAGATGTCTGCTACTACATTTTGAACATGTAACATTTTACTCATAATAGATAAAAGTTTAATAAATGTATTTTTAAATAGCAAAATGATATCAACATCTGAACTGAAGACAGAAAATACACAAGAATAGTTTGATAATGAATATGTCCCTTTAATGCATAACATTGAATATGTTTCTTTGATTCTGTAATGCTTAAAACTTTGAAATAAAAATCTATTGCAATGCTTTTCCACCCAGGCCTGACAACTGTAGAGAATAAAATTGGTGAATGATCATCACATGTGCAGTACATTTTATAGTCATCGTAAAAATACGGTGACTATTACACTAATTACAGAAGAACATATGTTATTGAATGAATGTATTTAATTCAGTGAAAATGCTGGGAATATATGTTATAAATAGAGCAAAACTGATATTGCAAATGTTCTGTGAAATATTTTATAACCTGTCCCCTTGTCATATCTGTCACCTAGAATGAATTCAGATTATTTAACAGTTAACATTCTGATACATCTCTACTATGAGCACAATTTCTGTAATAAAGGTTTCTACAGTAAGTAAATTGATATGGCCTCGCTGGATATACATGATATACATGTATTTGATTATTACGGTGAATGTTCCCTTTAATAGCACAACTTGGTTGCATTTACTAACCTATGCATTTATATTTATTTTTTTCAAATCTATTAAAAGGGGAAAACAAACAGAAAAAACATATATGTAAATAAATATTGATTCACTTACACATCGATTTAGTTTAATCATTTCACAATGCTTGTTGACAAATGGAAAACACACTTCCAGTTTCTGTAGTATAGCACCACTTTGTGGTCAATTAAAGACATTTCAGATCAGCTGCGCTAATGGAACAAATGAGCTTCACGATTTAAAATCCATCAAGAATTATGTTTTGTTGTTTATTATTGGTTAGTGATACAGGCAGTATTAAAAGCAATAATCAGACAACAAAATATTCAAGCAGGAGGGAAAATCTCTGCCATCAATTGACAGAATGATCTTCTTAATTTAAAAATATCAAATGTAAAGTAAGGAAGAAAAGTTGTACCAGTGTCTGATACTAAGCATACATTTTAAGAATAAGGTAACAATACTGTTAAAAACATAATGATTTATATTATTACTACTACTAATATTAATAATATTAATAATAATAATAATAATAATGGTAATTATTATTAATATTATACAATTTTGAATATGAAATGGAATCATGCCTACTGGCATATGCACAGTAGTGACATCATATATGTAATATTTAGATGTATGCAAAATGTTATATGAAACTATAGCCACAACTTATTATCTTGCATTGGATACAGTATGATTTCACTTCAGTTCCTTCTCTATCAATGGGGGAACAGACAACATTTAAACCTATGAGAATTTTTAACCACTTGAATCCAATGCAGGACTGAGGTTTGGCTTTAATGCAGATAGAAATGCAGGGATTTATGGTAAAAATTGTGTTCGCTGTTTTTGGTGTTTTTGGCCCGTTGCACAGCATACTTCTCTTGTATGCTTTTTTAAAGAATCTTTAATATCCTTAAGAAACAGTCTAGCTGTCAGAACTAAAGTTGACAGTTTGCCAAACACAATTTGCAACAGATTAATCAAAACTGTCTAGACAAATTAGTGTGCCTATGGCTATGGAATCATGTTGACTGAAAAAAAGTGTTGACCTTTAGCATAGAAATAGGAACTTATGAATTCAGGAAGTGGACTCATGAGCCATCTTAAACAGCCTAAACCATGGCACACAACAACTTCTTCCTTCATTAGTTACATTAGTTGCCTCTGTGGTTTATTTATTGGCTCAAATAGTAGACCATCAATACCAACTCCATAAACAGGAGCTGTGTGGTGAGCCCTAATAATTCCATGCCATGAGAAAAAGGTATGGTACAATTTTGTTAGTTTCCTTTTTGGATCTGCCTTCAGTACATCAATATTGCACTTTAATAATTATGCTCTTTTCCACTTAAAATACCTTCTTCACAGCTAAAAGAGTTTCAATTAAAGCCATTTAGAATGAAGATGAATCAAACCAACTACAATACATACATTTTTCTTCAAATATTTACTTATTATTAATTTTCAAAAATTCAACAAAAAAACGAAAAAAATCTAAAGCAAGTATAGTTCGCCTCACGAGATTATCCAACAATCCAAAATAAGAAATATAGCCAATACATAATAGTAAATACATTACAATAGCCTAAAACCATAGAACAAGAAACAAAAAGAAAGGGGGGAGGGGAAAGCAGGGGCATATATATTTTATACATATTATTACATACATATCATCTGAATAATCCTTCCTTTCAAGGTTTAATATCTTTGGTCAGATAGAGGGACCATACTTTGCTGAACCTTGGGAAAATGTCATAATTTATTTTAAAAAAAAGGTAAACAAATTGGCAAAGTTTGCCTTTTTAAATAAGTGATGGTGTCTCCTTCTTTTATTATTCTTTGTTCATTTTATTACTTTTCTGCATGAGGCTTTATATATTCCATTATTTTTTAAGAATATATATAAATGTTCTGACGACTAAAGGAGATAAGGTGTTTGCAACCTGTAACTGATATACCAGAAAATTGTATATTATTTTTTTTTTTTTTTTCACAAAAAGTCTTTATTGGGTGAACAATAGGGCATAATACATTGTAAACAATACATCATGTAGGCAATGAGAAAGAAAATAATTTTGGCCAAGATGTTATACATTAATACAGTTGTTACATACAATATCTTTGGCAATTGAGTACAAATAGCAAAACTGTCACCGTTTTTAAATTAGATCGAAGAACCGATATATGAGTTTGATCGAATAATCTTATAGATAGAGGGGGAAAGGGGAGGGAAAGGGTAAAAAAAGGGAGGGGGAGGGGGGATGAAGAAAGATTAGAGACGTTTAAAGTTTATATTATTTCTATTAACCCACTGTGAAATAAGTAGACACAAAATAAAGTATCTCTATAAATTGTGCCGTCTACTTGACTTTATGTTGTTCAAGAGGAATATACAATGGGCCATCAGCAGCACCATGTGGTATACAAATTGCATCTATTTTATGAAATTAACATCTTGCTACTTTGAAAAGATGTTCCTTAGAGAAAAGGATTCCACTGTGCAGAACAAACAGAAGATATGAATCAAGTCTATCAGGATTTGGTGCTGTAAAAGAGACAGAGTGCTATACTTCTCAAACTGTCAGATTACAAAGAAATCACAAACTGTGTTGATTGTGTGCTTATCCTACACATGTTGTACAATCCAAAGGAAAAAAAACAAGCTTTGAAATGGCCACTTTGAACCAGAAGCAATAAAAAACAGGATGTACCGTATATACTCGAGTATAAGCTGAGATTTTCAGCACATATTTTTGTGCTGGAAATGCCCCCCTCGGCTTATACTCAAGTCACCAGTTTGCGCCTGATCTCCCGAACTTTGGGGACCCGGTACCGGCCGGCCCAAACTTGGCACACATGTAGCCTCACTCTTCCTCTATAAGTGTGCACAGTTTGTTGTCTGGGGGACCTACAGCCGGGGAGCACCAATTTTTCAACCCCGGCACCCCTTCCATAGACTCCCATGTTAAACGGTAATTTCTCTGGTCACTTTGGGGACCTAGTTCTAGCCGGTTGTAGGTCCCCTGGACCCAGAACTTGGCAAACATGTAGTCCCATTTCTCCTCTACAAGTGTGCAAAGTTTTTTGTCTGGGAGACCTACGGCTGGGGAGCACTGATTTTTCAAATCCAGGCACCACTTCCATAGACTCCCATGATAAATGTCAGTCTAGTCATGGACACAGTGAGGCATGGGCATAGTGAGGCATGGACACAGTGAGGCATGGGCACAGTGAGGCATGGGCACAGTGAGGCATGGACACAGTGAGGCATGCACATGGACAAAGTGAGGCAAAGTGAGGCACAGTGAGGCATGCAGATGGACACACTAGGCTTATACTCGAGTCAATACATTTTCCCAGTTTTTTGTTGTAAAATTAGGTGCCTTGGCTTATATTCGGGTTGGCTTATACTCGAGTATATACGGTATATACATTTACAGAAATTGGAGTAGAATTGTTATGTTTACAGGTACATAAGTACCAATGAATTTGAAAAGTTAGGTTATAAGAATGAGCTAATGTATAACATGTATGCCAGTAGGGATTTATGATTAAAGGCTGTTTATCTTTTGTTTATTTGCTATTTGCTTTATATCATAACTTCTTCAACATCTACCTCATACTGTATGTCTTAAATCTCAATTCACAAAAATAAATAATGTGCTTTATTTAGCCTGGTTTGTAAGTAGTGTTAGTATGGGACTACTAGTTCTATTATTTTAGTTAACTTTATTTGAATGGTTCTCTAAAAAAAAAAAAAAAGGAAATGTGAATTGACAAAGATTCCCATACAGCATATCGTCCCTAACAAAAACAAAAAAGAAAACAACAAAACATCAGGGTGCTAAGTTGGCTAACATCGGACTGTAACACTCTAACAGAAAACAGAGTGGGACAAAGAGGAGGAGGCCTAGCGGTGATCTACAAGGCTCACCTCTCGGTCACTAAATCAGATATGCAGAGCTCACTACCATTCATGGAAACCCTCACTCTGCAACTGCAAACAAATCCCCAGGACACCGTTTACATACTTCTCTGCTATAGACCACCGGGACCAAAAACCCAGGTCATCAAATCATTGACAGAATTCATCTCCACATATACCTTAAACATCAAACATCTCCTGCTACTCTGGAACTTCAACCTCTGGGCCAACTCCTCACAGGACTCTGTCGCCGACGCCTGCATTGACCATTTGGAAGGATTAGGTCTGCAGCAACTAGTATGCGTGCCCACACATGTTTCAGGTCACACGCTCGATCTTATCTTCAAACAAGATTTAGATATCAACATACTGGGAAATCAGCCCTTACCATGGACAGATCACCATGCAATAAAGTTCAAAATCACTACAAACACTCCTGTAAAAAATTAAAAAACCCGTCAACAACACACTGGACAAGATCCCAGAAGAAGATCCACTCAGAACTCTTTAAAACTGCATTTTTGAACAAAATAAAAACAAACATCAAACAGCAGCGGAAACACTCAACTCCATCAACAAAGCTCTACTACAGACAGCAGACATAGTAGCTCCAAAACACAGAACGCTCATCCGAGAAAACAACTCCGGTTGGTGTAATGATGAGCTCACGTTGTTAAAACAAGAACGCAGAAGAGCGGAAGTAGCCTGGAGAAGAAGCTCAACAGAGAAAAAACACATAATTTACAAACTAATTACTAAGAAATACCATAAAGAAATCTTTAAAGCAAAAAAAGACTTTTTTAATATCCTCGCAAAAGCCAGTAAGCGTCCCCGCAAGCTCTTTAACTTAGTCGCTCAGACCATGAACCCAGCCTGCCTAGAGGCTCCGAATTTTGAATCACAAGAGTTTTGCAACGAATTATTGGATTATTTCTTTAACAAAATTGAAAAAATGCGTGAAATTATTCAGCAAAAGAGAACTTCCACCGACTCCCCTTTAAATCAAAAAGGCAATATTCATACAAATATGCCACAATCAACTATATTTACACTAAAGTCAATATCCATCGACACCACCAAAAATATCATTGGTACCCTGCGAGACAGAACAGGGCCTAGCGATATCATCCCCACTAAACTGTTGAAAGAATGTGCCGATATTGTGGCACCGGCCATCAAGCACCTCATAAACCAATCATTTAAGGAAGGCATGGTGCCGACCCCGCTGAAACAAGGCATAATTAAACCCATTTAAAAAAAAAAAAACACCCTCGACCCCAAAGACCCAAACCATTGTCGACCCATAACAGGCCTAAACATTCTCTCCAAGGTAATGGAGAAAGCAGTAGTGCAACAGCTACAACATCATTTAGACACCCACAAACTACTGAATCCACTTCAATCGGGTTTCCGTCCTGGTCACGGGACAGAAACAGCACTTCTCAAAATATGGGATGACGCTCTCGAAGCAGCAGACAAAGGAGAATCTTGTCTTCTGGTACTGTTGGACCTAAGCGCAGCTTTTGATACAGTAAACCACAAATTGCTGCTGACTCGCCTAGCCGAAGTAGATAGAGTGGCAGATTCCGATCAACTCTGGTTCTCCTCCTTTCTGGAAAATCGATCACAAATAGTGAAACTAGGTCCTTTCACTTCTGAAAAACGCACAGTGTCATGCGGAGTCCCTCAGAGGTCTCCCCTGTCGCCCGTACTATTCAATATCTATCTCCGCCCTCTCCTCGAAATCATCAGTAACCAGAATCTACTCTACCATTCCTACGTGGATGACACATCCACAACACATCACATAATTAAAATGATGTGCTATAAAAGTAATATCACAAATAATATCATCCACTTCATGCAATTCTGCATCCTATTAAAAGTAAGATAACATATTAAGAATAATCTAGGAATATAATAGCATATCCTATATAAGAATGGATTGAATAAAATCCAATTTTATTCTTAGAAGAACTAATATAAGGATTCCTAGTTCTAAAGCACCATCTAATGGACAGGTGAAACCTTTGACTAAACACCTGGTTAATCTGTAATGTTACTCCCCAATCACGAGCGAGTCCTTAATAAGGAAATTGTGGGAATAAAAAGGGAAGAGAGACCAATGGGTCTCTCTTCTGATTCTCAGCTCTCCATAGTCCATCAATCTCTCTGCTGATCGCTACAACTTAGATTATCATTCCAGATATCTTCTGATCATCATCATTCCTTTGATCTAACTCTTGCAACTTCAAGGATATTAGGACACACACTCTCTACCATCCTCATTCAGCAACCTTTAAAATTCCCCAGACATGGTTTCAGACGCAGCACCAATAACTTTATTGATAAAGTTTTATTTGATAAATACTTTGAAAAATGTCCCTCTTATTTCTCAATCTAACTAATCACATATTTGATTATTTGTGTAATAGCTTTTTTTGTTTTTGTTTTTGTTTGACATTATATCCCCTTCACAGTATCATAATCCCTAGGGATTAACTAAATAAAGCCAAGCTGTTTTAACCTGAGATTTGCTGTAGAACAATCAGAGGGGATGATCTGATAGTGTCTGCTAGTTTAGTCAAATTGTTGGCTCTTTGTTATGATACCTATGACTGGAAAGCAAATTATCCAATTAATCCTAGTTCCTAGGCATATATCCTTAGCTGTATGAATTGTGGTGTTAGGTTGGGTATATTAATATAAAACGTGTTTATGTCATACTGATATATGTAATTGTTTGTGACTTAATTGTTTAATACATTTGTATGTATTCTTCTTTTGCCATGGTCCACACTTTAAATTTTATTCTGTTGAAAAATATCTACATAGAGTCACCAATTCAGGAAATAATTACTACTGGCTTGATTAACCATGTAAACTTCCTGACACTGTACCACAAACTGTGCTATTGAACATTACCCAACACCTACATCCAGACTGGTGCAACAGATCAATAGCACAGTTAGTTGTGCAGTCTCAGGAATACTTACATAATTAATCAAGTCAGTAGTAATTATTTCCTCATCTATAAATGTTTCAAGAGAGAATAAATTCAGTTCCTCTAATCTTTCCTCATAGATGAGCTCCTCCATGTCGCATATCAGTTTGTTTCCCCTTCTCTGAACTTTCTCCCTGATATTATTTTGTGAACTGGCATCCAGAACTGAACTGCATATTCCAGATGAGGTGCAGTTTTGAAGTTTTTTTTATGCACTGTCTTTTGACCTTTTATTCAACTTTTACACCAATGCAATATGGTAATGTAAACAAAAAAAAAACTCACAGACTAGTGAACTGTTGTGCCAGAGGTAGACATGTATGATTTGTTTCATTATTTACTTTATTCAGAAATGTATTACAATAGATATGGACTCCAGAGAGAGTGAGATATCATTTTGTCCCTTTACAAATCAATAGTAAGACCTCATCTGGAATATGCAGTTTCGTTTTGGATACCAGTTCACAAAAAGGATATCAGGGAACTTGAGAAAGTTCAGAGAAGGACAACCAAACTGATAAGTGGCATGGAGGAGCTCATCTATGAGGAAAGATTAGAGGAACTTAATTTATTCTCCCTTGAAACATGTATAGATGAGGTTGATCAAGGGAATATCTGATTGCCTCTCGAGAGATCAGGAAATACATTTTTTCCATGCTGGAGCAAATTGGTTAATGCTTTGCTGTTTTTTTTGCTTTCCTCTGGATCAACTTTGGATGTATCTGAATTTCTCAATCACAAAAGTAAAGAATTTCAATGAATCTGAAATAAATTATAATGAAACAATATAACATAATGAAATAACAAATTATCCCAAGAGGTGATGGCGAGAGATTGGAGAAACAGCCTTACTGTATTGTAAATTCTTAAAATTGTGGCTGACTCGCTTCCTCTAGAGAAATCTCCCAGAATGCACTGGTCCCTAACAACTTTACATAGTTAATCAAGTTGAAAAAAGACACAAGTCCATCAAGTTCAACCATAAAAATAAAAAATAATAATATCATGCAGTCCCATATACCCAATTCTATACCCACAGTTTATTAACACATTCTAAGAAATTACAATATGTAACTATGCAAAACAGAAAGCTATACCAGAAATGGAGGTAGATGGTGCCTGCCCTCTGCATAACAAGCTTGGTGTAAATCAAGAAACCCAACATGTTATGTAACCACATAATACACGTAACTGAATAAAGGCCCAGTGGGGAGAACAGGAGGAGCTGCAGTGATCCGTAGCTCAGGTGGGAAAATGTGTCCACATGACGATTATTGGTCGTGCACTCCACAAATCTGGCCTTTATGGATGAGTGGCAAGAAGAAAGCCATTGTTGAAAGAAAGCCATACTAAGTCCCATTTGCAGTTTGTGAGAGCTCATGTGGGGGACACTGCAAACATGTGGAAGAAGGTATTCTGGTCAGATGAGACCAAAATTTAACTTTTGGCCTGAAAGCAAAATGCTATGTGTGGCAAAGAACTAACATTGCACATCACCCTGAACAAACCATCCCCACCGTGAAACGTGGTGGTGGCAGCATCATGTTGTAGGGATGCTTTTCTTCATCAGGGACAGGGAAGCTGGTCAGAGTTGATGGGAAGATAGATTGAGGCAAAATACCGGGAAATCTTAGAAGAAAACCTGTTAGAGTCTGCAAAAACCTTGAGACTGGGATCGAGGTTCCCCTTCCAGCAGGACAATGACCCTAAACACACAGCCAGCGCTACAATGCATAATCATGTGTTAAAATGGCCCAGTCAAAGTCCAGACCTTAGGTTCCAATTGAGAATCTGTGGCAAGACTTGAAGCTATTTTGCAAAGAATGGTCACAAATTTTACTCTCTAGATGTGAAAAGCTGGTAGAGACAATCCCAAAAAGACTTGCAGCTGTAATTGCAGTAAAAGGTGGTTCTACAAAGTATTGACTCAGGGGGGCTGAATACAAATGCACGCCACACTTTTCACATATTTATTTGTAAAAAAAAAATTGAAAACCATTTATAATTTTCCTTCAACTTCACAACTATGTACCGCTTTGTGTTGGGCTATCATATAAAATCCCAATAAAATACATTTACGTTTTTGGTTGTAACATGACAACATGTGGAAAATTTCAAGGGGTGTGAATACTTTTTCAAGGCGCAGTATATGGGTAGGGGATTGTTATGGCTGTAGGAATAGTGGAAGGATTTTTAGAATATTATGCACATTTTTTATTTATGTATGTTGGGAAGCATAGGGGTGTTACCTTTTTTTAGTGAGTGGGGAATGTAATGTCTTGTATTCATTTGTGTTTTTTGTCTAGGAGCCTTGAAGAGATATTTTTTGTGGTACAGAAGGAGCCTTTCCCAGACCATGGCAAACTTGTGTGTGTATATAAAAGAAGATGCATTGTATGAGAGTGAAAATGTGTCTTTGTTTACACTTCCCACATTTTTGTGAATTAGTAGGGGTATTGCATACCTCCATTCACATAAGGGGGTGGTATCTGGGTGTCCACTTATTTTTAAAGTGGAACTTAGCTAGAAAATGAAGTCCTGTTAGATCAGTTTAGGCTGGTATCTTTTGCTATGTAAAACATTAGAAATTGGTGTCTATATTGTCTATATTGTTTAAAATCCATTAATACACTGTCTTACCCTGCTCTGCACATGCTCAGTTTGCTGAAAATTAGGGCCACTAAAATCTAATCTGCTAACAGCCTAAATATTCACTGCTGCTCAGGGTCTCTGGGCTTCAGCACAATGGTAGCTTCCCTCAAGAAGAAGCAGGAGCAATGCTGAAGGCAATATACAGTACAGACTCATTTTGGTAGCATAATTATTAACCACTTCCCATCCTGACTATTGTCATATGACGTCCACAAGGTGGCTCTGCCATTCTGGGTGGACGTCATATGACGGCCTCAGGCCTCCCGGCCTCTAGGGGGCGCGTGTGAGCCCGCCATGTCACGCGGGTGCCGATGCACGTGCCTGGTGGCCGCGATATCCACCAGGTAACCGCGATCGGCAGTTACAGAGCCAGGGACGTGGATCTCTGTGTGTAAACAATGGTGTGTCCCTTGTACATAGGGACACTGATTGGTCACCTCCCCCAGCCTGTCCCCTCCCCACACAGTTAGAATCACTCCCTAGGGAACACATTTAACCCCTTGATCACCCCCTAGTGTTGACCCCTTCCCTGCCAGTCACATTTATACAGTAATCAGTGCATATTTATAGCACTGTTCGCTGTATAAATGTGAATGGTTCCAAAATAGTGTCAAAAGTGTCCCATCTGTCCGCCACAATATCGCAGTCCTGACAAAAATTGCAGATAACCACCATTAGTAAAAAAAAAAAAAATGCCATAAATATATCCCCTATTTTGTAGGCGCTATAACATTTGCGCAAACCAATCACTATACGTTTATTGCGATTTTTATTATCAAAAATATGTAGAAGAATACGTATCGACCTAAACAAATATAATATATATATATTTTTTAAATGGGATATTTATTAAAGGAAAAAGTTACAAATATTGTATTTTTTTGTTTATAGCGCAAAAAATAAAAATCACAGAGGTGATCAAATACCACCAAAAGAAAGCTCTATTTGTGGAAAAAAAAAGGACGTCAATTTTGTTTGGGAGCCATGTCGCACGACCGCGCAATTGTCATTCAAATCGTGACAGTGCTGAAAGCTGAAAATTGGCCTGGGCAGGAAGGAGGTGAAAATGCCGGTATTGAAGTGGTTAATGTGGGGTGTTTCTTTATGAAATAAAAATGTCCACATAACATCCATATAAATGTGATACCTTTTCTTATCAGCAGTATATAGCAGTCTTGTGACGTCTGTCAGTGCCTGGTAAAGCTAGTAGGTGGAGTTTTCATACTGCACTGAGTTGTTCTATAAGGATGGAGGACCCCTGACCCTCTGTCTGGACAGTGCTGAATGACCCTGTGCTGGTCACATACATCCTCCCAAGAAAATAAAAAAAAACTACACCAAACTGAGCATGTGCAGCCTGACTCCATTTACTATGTCTTATCCGGATATGTTTTGGGGGCAATGCAAGAAGGGGAGAATCTGTGCATACAGGATCAAACAGCCACTTTTTTTACAATGCAGAGGATTAACCCCTTAGGTTCCTACACCGAGTATAACAAGCATTCTTTACTTCATATACAGACTCATTTACTGTTTTGCGTTTAGTAACACTATAACTAAATGTTATATGGTGCAGTCTATTGTAAATATGATTATATGGTTGGATCTTTTTTGCAAAACCCTTTTTATTTTCAAAATATGAAATTATTTTTACAAGCTTTAATAAAATAAAAAATAATAAAAGGCAGAGTCTCTCAGGACATTTTACAGGCATTTCAATGCTCTTAAGCAGCAAAGACCTAAAACCTGGACTAATACAGTCCAGTTCTGGCCCAACTCTCCTACTCCCTACACTTACACCCTCAGCAAAACCCTCATACCCCATCCCTACCCTGCTTACCGAGGTCCACTGTTCAGGTGTCCTTAAATGTGATGGGTGACTTTATTAAGTAATAATTAGATGTGGGAGGGTGTGAATCTACTGTTGATTTTTCTTTGCAAAATAAGCATTTAAATGTTAATAGAGCTCCCCTGGAGCTGGAGACAACAATAAAAGGTACCTTGGGCACTGGAGGTTGTCTTTTTTTTTTATGGCATTTTTTGGTGAGAATTTAAAAAAGTATATCTGTAATGTACTGTTATGGCAAATTGATGTGTACTAATTTCTATTTTGAACAACTTTGGGAAGTTGTTACTAGCTACATATTTAACTGATTATCATTATCACCTTGTACCAAACTTTAACCTGACATTTTACACTCAGAACTAAAAGCATGACCGATTTAAATGCAAATGCATTAAGATGTGTTATATTAAAGTTATCATGGTGCTCATAATTAAATCCTTGATTGAAGAGTCTTGGGGCCTGATAAGTTTGCTGGCAAAAGAAAAGAGAGCAAACTAATTAATACTGTTTAATTAAAGGTTAATAATTATTCTAGTATAAAAGCTGTCTAGTGCATGTCTTGCATTTCCTCTAAGATTAAATTGTGAAGCTAAAATGTACTGTATGTTCCTATTTTCTTTCTCTCTTTCTTTCTCTCTCTTTCTTCTTTTAAAGTTTACTGTAAAAGTATGTTGCCAAAGAGGATACATGGCTACTTAAATATTACACAAATACAAGGGCTAGGGATGAGATGTGTTTTGGCAACCATTTTCAAGCGCTAGATCTGAGTAATGGCAAATTTCTAGAATAAAAGTTAAGTGATTGTCAAACAAAGGGCGTTAGGAGTGGGGCAGTGGTCTGGGTGACATCCACTAAAGCAAAACATGTTTAAAAATGGTTGTTCATGTAGCTTACATGGCACCATTGATAATACTAAAATCCTTTAAGTTACATGCTTGTAACTTAAATTATTTTTGCATTAACCATTTTGGTGGCGAAAAAGTGGCCGTGGTTGCCAAAGTATAAGCAGAGTCCCTGAGATCCCTCAAATGGGTACAGGAAATTTGCAAAGCAACAAACCTCTCTGTACGCCTTTCTCGTAAATGCCTGTCTATATGGTTGGCTACTTGCATGGCTTCATTCAGTGACTTTGGTTCAGGGTAGGCTAAGGCTAAGGCTAAGGAGCCTTTGACGGAGTCTGATAAGCCTAACCTGAACTGGCTTCTTATGCCCTATACACACGATAGGTTAGTCTGATGAAAACGGTCTGATGGATTTTTCCATCAGTTATCCGATGAAGCTGACTGATGATCAGTCGTGCCTACACACCATCAGTTAAAAAACCGATCCTTTTAGAACGCGGTAACGTAAAACACACCGACGTGCTGAAAAAGATGAAGTTCAATGCTTCCAAGCATGCGTCGACTTGATTCTGAGCATGAGTGGATTTTTAACCGATGGACGTACCTACAGACAATCCTTTTTTCTGTAGGTTTTTTATCCATCAGATAATTTTAAAACAAGTTCCTATTTTTTTAACCTATTGATAAATAACCGATGGGGCCCACACACGATCGGTTTGATCTGATGAAAACGGTCCTTCAGACCGTTTTCATCAGACTAACCTATCGTGTGTACGCAGCATTAGAGTTGGGTCATTCCACCCTGAGTCAGGTGCCCAGCAGTGGAAATCAGAACAGTATTGTTCAGCGGTGCATTTATCCTGACGTAATAACTTAAGGTTAGTTTCACCTGAGTGGATATATATAAGTGTAGCGCTACACTTATATATATCCACTATTTTTTAGCTATAATCCAACTATCTGTGTTAGCTGCTATTTTGTACACAGGCAGCGCTGGGTTATTTATACAACACATAGTTTCACCTGAGTCGCATTGGTCAGGATCATCATAGAGTAAACCTAGGGCCTTGAAAAAAGATTCAACTGACCCTCTGACTGGGTCATCTGCGGGGAGACTAAAAGCCCAAGACTGGGGATCCCCCTGCAACCATGTAATAATCAGGTTGATCCGCTGTACTTCAGAACCAGAGGAATGTGGCTTAAGCTTAAAATATAGCATACAACTATTTTGGAAAACATATGGGGGTCAACAGGAAAACGATCAGGCGGGTTAACTTTGGGCTCAGGCTCCTGCGTTACTGCTGAAGGTGCGTTTACACACACCTTGAACACACCTTGAACACTTGAACACACCCTGAACTTGGCGTGTCAGTTTGTAAATTTCCTAAGCAAGTAAACGAGCCTGTGTGAAGTCCATCTTCACAGATTTATTTTTTATTTTTGTTAAAAGCTTGTGATAATGTCATGTCTACCCCAACGCAGGTGGTCAGACACTATAGCTGGCTACTGTGTTCATCACCTATAGCAGCCCCCTTTCCTTTGAGGCAAGTAGGCCTAACGGTAATATGTTGCCCCCAGGTCTTATACACAATGCTTTAGTGCTTGGCCACCATGCCAGGGCAGGTGCAAATTGAACAAAGCAAACAGGTACTTGCGATTGGCAGACAAGCAGAGTGGTTCTATGACAGTCCAGTTAAAAAGGCAGGCAGAGTTCAGCAAATAGTCCAAAATCCAGTCCAAGGTCATACACAAAGAAATTAAATCTAACAGAGCAAGGCAAACAGACAGGGGGCCTTGCTGAGGCATTACACACGTAACACTGTTTATCACAAGCATGCAAGTGAGGTTTTGTCTGGCTTATAACAGGTCTGGTTTCCACCCAGAGACTGATCACATTAATCACCTTGCAGGTGGACAGACAGACAAGGAGAGTACCATAGCCAAAACCCTGGATGCCCGAATGAGGTGAAGGAGCACTAGATGCTCCTGACATCTCCACAGTTTCCTAAATACCTGCTTTAAAGTGAAACCTGCATAGTCTGCGAGGTAAAAGAATATAGTACCTTACCTTGGGGTATTTTGTAAAATATGTACTGGGGCTCTTTATTGAAAGTCCAATCGATTATCTGGGAGGGATGGACTCCCAATTCTATGGACCACATTTGATCGTTGCCAACTTGTTCTAATGAAGACAGCTGTATCTAGCCATATGTCAAGGAGAGTTTGATGCAGAATCAGATCCAGATGTGGCCAAGGGGACACTGCAGATGAAAAGTACTACCGCTGTATGCAAACGGATGCAAGTAGTGCTATCAAAAATGACCAATGAGACTGAGTTCCTTTCTTTTAGTCTTTAGGAGATGGGGATTATTGTTTGGCTTAGATATTCCCCTTTTATGATAGGGATCTCCAGAAAGCATATTTTGAATTAAGTGCTACTGAGGCCAAGCAGCATATGAAACCTAGAGTGGAGTTGCGCTATTCAATATATGAACCAAAAAAGTATGAATTATAAAGTGACACAATGTGAATCAATATCAGTGATTTTACATAATAATAAACCACACTGAAATAAAAATGTCCATATAACATCCATATAAATGTGATCCAGATCTTCCTATGGGAGTTTGATTCTAATGAACGTATTCCCCTAAGGCCCCATACACACAACCAAACATGTATGCTGAAACTGGTCCACGGACCAGTTTCAGCATACATGTTCGGTCGTGTGTAGGCGCGAGCGGGCAGAATTCCAGCAAACATTTGCCCTTTTCCCAGCGGGCAAATATTCCTGGCCTTGTTTTAAAACCGTCCGCTGGAATCCTGCCCGCTCGGACATGTATGGTCGTCTGTACAGACCTACCGTACATGTCCGAGTGCCCGCCGTCCCTCGCATGCGTCGAATGACTTTGACGCATGCGTGGAAGCATTTAAAAGGCAGGCCCGCCCACGTCGCCGTGTCATCGCCGCGTCATCGTCGCGGCGACAGCGCGGACACGCCCCGCGTATTGTTTACGCGTGGACTTCTGTACGATGGTTAGTACAGCCATCGTACAGAAGTCCCCGGACAGACATGTACGGTGAAAACGGTCCGACGGACCGGTTTCATCGTACATGTTTGCCCGTGTGTACCCGGCCTTACACCAGCATGCCCCAGTGATCCATAGAAGGCTTCTTCACTTATCTTACCCTAAGTTTTGCAGGAACTATGGGCCAGATCCACAAAAACCTGGCGCAACTTAAAAAATCCCATTTAAGTTACACTGCCTTAAAATTTCTACCTAAGTGCCCGATCCACAAAGCACTTACCAATTTCAGGCTGTGTAACTTAAATCCGGCCGGCGCAAGGCGTTCCTATTCAAATGGGGCGAGTCCCATTTAAATGAGGCGCACTCCCGCGCCGGCCGTACTGCGCATGCGCAAAGTTACGTTACACCGAGTTTTGTGGATCGCGCCGGCTTAAAAAAGTTGCGTCGGGAAAAAAAATAAAATTGACAGCGTCGCTCGGCATGCATTCCTGAGGGAGAACTCCATGCCAATTTTCAAATAAAAAACCGGCATGGGTTCCCCCCCCAGGAGCATACCAGGCCCTTAGGTCTGGTATGGGTTGTAAGGAGACCCCCCCTACGCCGAAAAATCGATGTAGGGGGTCCCCCTACAATCCATACCAGACCCGTATCCAAAGCACGCTACCCGGCCGGCCAGGAATGGGAGTGGGGACGAGCGAGCGCCCCCCCCCCCTCCTGAGCCGTACCAGGCCGCATGCCCTCAACATGGGGGGGTTGGGTGCTCTGGGGCAGGGGGGCGCACTGCGGGCCCCCCCACCCCAGAGCACCCTGTCTCCATGTTGATGAGGACAGGACCTCTTCCCGAGTGTTAGCTCAATTACTAGCAGGCAGCCAGCGCGGTCTTCTGTGACGTCATCTTCTTCTCTTCTCTTCTTCTCCCTTCTTCCGATGTTGACACGTCGCCTCTTGTCACTGCAATGATGGAAGCGCGCCTTGCATCCCATTTATATAGGCCTCACCGTCCCATCATGCTCCGGTAGGTACCCACGTGGGTAGGCACCCACCACGTGGGTACCTACCGGAGCATGATGGGACGGTGAGGCCTATATAAATGGGATGCAAGGCGCGCTTCCATCATTGCAGTGAGAAGAGGCGTCGAGTCAACATCGGAAGAAGGGAGAAGAAGAGAAGAGAAGAAGATGACGTCACAGAAGACCGCGCTGGCTGCCTGCTAGTAATTGAGCTAACACACGAAGATAGCAGGCAGCCAGCGCTGAAGGAGAAGGCACCGGACAGCTGCAGAAGAACCGGGGTGCGCCGAGTCAACAGCGGAGAGCGGCGAAGATAGAAGAAGACCCCCGGAGAGCGGAGAAGACCCCCCCCGGAGAGTGGAAGAAGAAGCCCCCCCGGAGAGTGGAGAAGACCCCCGGAGAGCGGAAGAAGAAGCCCTCCCTGGTATTAGAGCTAAAGAAGACAGGGGGGGCCTCCGGAGCAGACTAATAAATGATTTTAAAAACCCTTGTGTTGTGTGTTTAATAACTATCACTTTGACTCCAGGTGAATGGGTAGGGGTATGATGTACCCCATATCCATTCACTTAGGGTGGGGGCCGGTATCTGGGGGCCCCCTTATTTGAGGGGACTCCCAGATTCCGATAAGCACCCCGCCTGCAGACCCCGACAACCAACGGCCAGGGTTGTCGGGAAGAGGTCCTGTCCTCATCAACATGGGGACAGGGTGCTCTGGGGTAGGGGGGCCAGCAGTGCGCCCCCCTGCCCCAGAGCACCCAACCCCCCCATGTTGAGGGCATGCGGCCTGGTACGGCTCAGGAGGGGGGGGCGCTCGCTCGTCCCCACTCCCATTCCTGGCCGGCCGGGTAGCGTGCTTTGGATACGGGTCTGGTATGGATTGTAGGGGGACCCCCTACGTCGATTTTTCGGCGTAGGGGGGGTCTCCTTACAACCCATACCAGACCTAAGGGCCTGGTATGCTCCTGGGGGGGGAACCCATGCCGGTTTTGATTTTACAAATTGCCGTGGAGTTCTCCCTCAGGAATGCATACCAAATGCCGTCGCTTGAATGGGCTTTTACATGGTGTTACTAACTTTCCACTTTGTAAAACCAGCCCTAGTTTTACACTTGCAAACTAAAACTTACGGCGAAAAAACGAAGCTGAAAAGCTTTGTGGATCGCCCTAAGTGCTAATTTGCATACTAGAAGCGGCATTTCGACTCGAAATGCCCCCAGCGGCGGATGCGGTACTGCATCCTAAGATCCGGCAGTGTAATTCAATTACACATGCCGGATCTTCTGCCTAACTTTGGAAAACTGCTTCTGTGGATCAGTTCCAAAGTTAGGACAAGGGATACGATGGAGTAACAGCAGTTACTCCGTCGTATCTCTTTTGTGGATCTGGCCCAAATACTTTATCTCTGAGGAAACGGACACAGTATAGTCTATAGAGACAGACCCCACACACACACTATACTCGGATGTCCCTTGACTCAGGAACCTATGAAATGTGATCTCAACAGGCAAAAGCCTCTGGTAGCTAAGCCAGCTTGCACTACTCCAGAGAATGACAAGAATGGAAATCAAATATGTACTATTAAAGTGGATGGCTGCAAGATGACTGCCTTGCTGGACTCTGGTGGTCTGGTTGCTATGGCGCACACCATAAAGCAATAGAAAAATAATTGTGCAGGTAGACACAAACAACATGTGAATATAAGCTGCTGGCAACCCCACAACAGGACTAATCATGATAAACGTAGTAAAAAGAAACTGTTACTGTGCTAAACGTTAATAATAAAGAAAAGTAATTACAAATATTTCCTGGAATTGCATAACTTCACGTTTATGGTAGAGCACAGGCCAGGGTGCCAACAAGGTAATCCTGAGGATCTCTCCAGAGTTCCCACTCTGTTTGCACAAATTGTTAAATCGCACAGTCCTGAGCAGAAGGGGGCGAATGGAAAAATGGAACAGCCATTTGTGTTCAGTATTGATTAAGCAGGTATATTGAATATTTTTTGTATTTAGAACATCTAAAACACTGCAAACTGCAGCAACACACCAAAATGTCCAATGAGCCATGTCCCATTGCAACATGTAGGGCACCCCATTCATATCAATGATCTGCCCTATGCGTGTTGTGGGAAGAACGAGTAAAAAAAACCTGTGCTACCATTTTGCTCGGTGTGAGTAGGGCCTGAATATAAAATTGTGTTTTTACAATGCGGCTCCACTCACATCTCACCACACAGAAAACGCATGCTTTGCTGTACATTTCAGAAACATGCTGAAAATTCGCATCATGCTTGAATTGTCATTAAATAGCACCCCAAGCCGGGTAGCAGGCATGCATTTGCTGTGCCACAAATGAGCTGCAAATGCACCAAAAAGCACAGAAATAAAATTCACAGTGCTCCACTCCAAAAAAGTTGTAAAGTGTCTTTTGGGCATTTGTCGTGTGTAGGGTAGACTATTCAAGTGAATAGGCTGCCCTATGCATGATGATCGGAAACCACACAAAAAAAGCGTGGAATACGTGAGTCTATAATTTCCTTTAGATTTACCAATACTATGGAATAGGAAGACCCACTTAGCCTTTAAATAGCAAGGTTATACTTATCTTAGGGCATACAGTATAAATTGTATTTGAAAGCCCAAGCTAGGCAGAGAAGTCTTTTGAATCTAAAACTATGTACAGTATTATACATCTACTTTTCAATTTCGCTTTAGCAGTCAATTTGTTACTAAACCCCAATGAGTTTGTATGTAATACAGTGTCCGAAAACTCTACTGTGCTGGCAGAAAAAGTGACAAACAATATATTGCTCTATAGTTTCTTGAATACCTGCTTTAAGGTGAAACCAGTAAAAATTCTGAGGTTAAGCAATAAAGTTACTTATTTTGTATACTGGAACTGAGCTGGCTTTATTGGGGAGTCCAGCAGAGTTTCTGGCAGGGATAGACTCCCAATTCCATGGACTGCATTTTGGTTGTTTGGTTGCTAGGATGGACCTAGCTGTATGTCAGGGAGAGTGTTTGTCCCAGCGTAGAGAGATGCACGTGGAGATGCAATACCACAGACTGCTTATCAAAATCTGTCATTGTGACAGGAACCCACAGATAGACTAGATAGGCATATCCCATGATTTACAAATATAAGTGTAATGTCTAATTGAGATAATACAAAATTTGACTTACCTGTAAAATCCTTATCTTAGAGTACTGTATGGGATACAGACCCCTCCCTTCTGTGTCTTGATCCCTCCCTTTTGCTTGATAATGAGCAGGGTTATATGGTTGTGCTATGGGGGGGCTAGCATTATTTTTGCCAGTGTCTAATGGAATCTGCCAGTGCCAGTGTCTTTTGAATCTGAAGACAGATTCAAAAGTCTTATTTTTTAAAGGTTGGACATGTGGGCCATTTTAAATAAAGATTTATGCATGGTTTTAGTAGCTATTAAGGATAATACAGTTCTAGACTTAAACTACAATATATACAGAAATCTGATGTTAAAGTAATGGTTTAAAATACAATTATATGATTGTTAGCAAAGGAAAACTGTATTTGGTTTCCATGCAATGATCAGAATTAGAAGATAGTTTATTGAACATTTGACAAACCAGAGATCAAGTGTTCATGCTGTTAATGAGCCATATAACGCAAGGTAGATTTTCCTGTATCTTAACCCTTTACTGTATTTAAAAAATATATATACATCTGATTTAACCTATTTATTTCAGTGCACATTTGAATTTAAAACATAACAATCCAATGCATTATGTTTTGATTTTGCTTTATTAGCATTCCGTATTGCACAATTAAAATAAAATAAAATGTATTTTAAACTCACTGATTATTTTACTGGCAGCTAAATTTTGTATGAGTCATTTGTTCCATGACCAGTATGTGGGGGTAGTGCTGTACAAATAAAAAAGTACTGGTTATATTTGTATGTGGGTAGTTAGAAAGATTTCATATGGTACTAAGCACGGAATTTAGAAATAATTTGCAATGACATTTTTATTTATTTTTTAAACCATTGAATTACTTTGTTTGCATTCATTTTGATAAATTGTTTACATTCCACTTACTACTTCTGTTGTCCTAACTGCATCATATTCTAGGGAGTCAATTATATTGTGCATATCTTTTAAACTTAAATGTGCATCAATACACATGAAGACATAGGGGTAGATTCAAATAGCCCGGCATAAATTTCTGCGGGCGTAGCGTATCTCAAATACGCTATGCCGCCGTAACTTAGTGAGGCAGGTTCTGTATTCAGAAAGAACCTGCGCCCTAAGTTAAGGCGGCGTAACGTATGTGGTCCGGCGTAAGCCCGCGGAATTCAAATTATCCATGTAGTGGGCGTGTTGTATGGTAATGAAGGCTGACCCCACGTAATTGACGTTTTTGACTAACGGCGCATGCGCCGTCCGTGAACGTAACCCAGTGCGCATGCTCCAAATTAACCCACACAAAGCCAATGCTTTCGACGTGAACGTAAATTACGCACAGCCCTATTCGCGAACGACTTACGCAAACAACGTAATCGACGGAAAATTTGACGCTGGTCCAAAGTCCATACTTAACATAGGATACGCCTCATATAGCAGGGGTAACTTTACGCCGGAAAAAGCCTAATGTAAACAACGTAAAAAAATGTGCCGGGCAGACGTACGTTTCTGAATCGGCATATCTACCTAATTTGCATATTCCTTGCGTAAATCTACGAAAGCGCCACCTAGCGGCCAGCGTAAATATGCAACTAAGATACGACGGCGTAAGAGACTTTCGCCAGTCGGATCTTAGCCAAATTCCGGCGTATCTTGTTTTCTGAATACAGAAAAAAGATACGCCGGAGAATCCTAGAAGTTACGCGGCGTTTCATTAGATACGCCAGCGTAACTTCTTTCTGAATCTCCCCCATACTGTTTTTGTATAGGGTTATGAAAAAATGGTACTCCTGAAGAACAATCACGATGCAGAATAAGAGCATGCTTTGGAAGTCCTGGAGGCATAAATGCAAAATATTCTGCTTAGAGCTTCAATTTTGGAACCACATATACTGTATATAAAAAAAAATAATAATAATAATTAGCAGGCCAAGCTAAAAAGTTAGTTAAATCCATTAATGCGGTTTACTTGTCAAAACTATATTAGTCTTCTACACTTAAAGAAATAAAACTTGCCAAAAAATTTCACAGTCCTTGGAGTCAGGCTAGGAAACCAGTGGCTGTAGCAGTAGAGAGGTTTGAAAGTATTCAGCTGGAAATGTACAGACAGATTCCCCTTGCAGATGATGCAGGCTCACCTGAGGAGTGGGGTCCAAGCACTAGACCATATTCAGCAGAGCTACTACTAGTAAAGAAGGCCAACAATCTCTGGAATTATTACTTATAATATCTAGTTAAATGTGTGCATTTAGGAATTAAATGCAGGTTTAGAACTAGTTAGACTACTAAGGTAGTATTTTCCGCATTTGTATAGCTCTTATTGTGAAAAGCCTTTCTGTATACTGAAGTTAAAACTATTTTCCACCAGATACAAAGAGTGCCCCTTGTCCTTTGCAATGACATTAAAATAATTGACTTTGCACCAAGATAACTTAAAGTGGTTGCAAACCTGAAAAAAAATCAAAAAAAATCTGTAACACAAAGGCATAATGAGTATGCATCACATAGCTCATTATGAAATACTTATTTTAGATCGAAGCTGTTGCCGCTGCCCACATACCGCTGTGACCAGTGACATGTCTCCCGGTGTTATTTCCAGGTTTGCAGGCTCCAGCGCTGTGATTGGCCAGAACCCGATCACGGCACGCTGCTGAAGAAACAGCACGAGCGAGCCGTTGCTTTAGTGCACATGCGCCGATGATGTCGGCGCAAGCGTATATGGTATATATCTCCTATACCTGCAGTTTAGGAGATATTTACAGTACCTACAGGTGAGCCTTATTATAGGCTTACCTGTAGGTACAAATGGTGTAACAGGGTTTACAACCACTTTAATGGACCATTTACTTACGTGATAGCCCGTTTTTAAGCAAGAATGAATTTAATTCAGCCACTTCATGCCTCCATGCCTCTTATCAGATTAATTGCACTTCTCTGCACTTGCTCCATTTCCCCAACAAACTTTTAATGAACTGGTAGCCAAAACTCAACTGCATAGTCCAGTCAATGTTTTTCTAATGCTTTGTACAGGGGCAAGAATTTGTCCTTCCCTCTGGAGTCCATGCATCTTTTAATAAAATAAAGTATTGCTTGCTTAATTAAAAAAATCTGCTTGGCATTGCATGTTATTAATACGTTTATGATCTGATAGATCCTCCAGATCATTCTTGATTTTTGAATCCCCATGTTTTTGAAAGGGTTGTGGACTGTTTATATATTGGAAATAGACTTTAAATACTTAGTACACAAACATAAAAATATCTGCATAGATAATAACAATAAGAAACTTAAAAAAAATATCCTGCCCAAAAGTATATTGTTTAAGCAGGACTCCCTCCTGTTAACAACAATACAATGTGAATATAGCACATACCGTGTCTCTCAAATTTCACAATTGACCATTTTCCCCCCCAATGTCATGTGACTAGTTAGTGTTACAAGGTCTCAGATGTGAATGGGGAGCAGGTGTGTTAAATTTGGTGCTATCGCTCTCACTCATTCATACTTTTTACTGGAAGTTCAACATGGCACCTCATGGCAAAGAACTTTCTGAGGATCTGAAAAAAATTATTGTTGGAAATTGCCAAGACCCTGAAACTGAGCTGCAGCATGGTGGCCAAGGCCATACAGCGGTTTAACAGGACAGATTCCACTCAGAACAGGCCTCGCCATGGTCGAACAAAGAAGTTGTGTGCACATGCTCAGAATCATATCCAGAGGTTGTCTTTGGGAAATAGATGTATGAGTGCTGCCAGCATTGCTGCAGAGGTTGAAGAGGTTGAAGGGGTGGGGAGGACAGCCTGTCAGTGCTCAGACTATATACCGCACACTGCATCAAATTGGTCTGCATGGCTGTCGTCCCAGAAGGAAGACTCTTCTAAAGATAATGCACAAGAAAGCCTGCATGACTTACTGGAACCTGTGGTCTGAGGAGACCAAGATAAACTTATTTGGTTCAGATGCTGTCAAGCATGTGGGGCGGCAACCAGGTGAGTAGTACAAAGACAAGTGTGTCTTGCCTACAGTCATGCTTGTGGTCAGAGTGTTATGGTCTGGGGCTGCATAAGTGCTGCCAGAACTGGGAATCTACAGTTCATTGAGGGAACCATGAATGCCAACATGTACTATGACATACTGAGGCGGAGCATGATCCCCTCCCTTTGAAGACTGGGCCGCAGGTCAGTATTCCAACATGATAACGACCCCAAACACACCTTCAAGATGACCACTGCCTTGTAAAGAAGCTGAGGGTAAAGGTGATGGACTGGCCAAGCATGTTTCCAGCTATAAACTCTATTGAGCATCTGTGGGGCATCCTCAAACGTTAGGTGGAAGAGCGCATGGTCTCTAACATCCACCAGCTCCGTGATGTCGTCTGGAGGAGTGGAAGTGGACTCCAGTGGAAACCTGTGAAGCTCTGGTGAACTCCATGCCCAAGAGGGTTAAGGTAGTGCTGGAAAATAATGGTGGCCACACAAAATATTGACACTTTGGGCCAAATTTGGAAATTTTAGCTTAGGGGTGTACTACCTTTTGTTGCCAGCGTGTGTTTGAGTTATTTTAGGGGAAAGCACATTTACACTGTTATACAAGCTGTACACTCACTACTTTACATTGTAGCAAAGTGTAATTTCTTCAGTGTTGTCACATGAAAAGATATAATAATCTGAGAGGTGTACTCACTTATGTGAGATACTGGGGTTGATTTACTAAAGTCAAATTTACTGTGCACTTTTGAAAGTGCAGTTGCACTTTGCAAGTGCAGTTGCTCCAGAGCTTAGTAAATGAGCAAAAGCTCTGCTGACTTCCATCATCCAATCATGTGCAAGAAAACATGCTGTTCTTTTATTTTCCTTGTATGTGATTGGTAGTTTTTTGTAAAGTGGAGTTTTACCTCATTTACTAAGCTCTGTAACAAATGCACTTGCAGAGTGCAACTGTACTTTTAAAAGTGCACAGTCTATTTTCCCTTAGTAAATCAACCACACTGTGTGCAATTGGTGAAATATATCATCATGTGCTGTGTTCCAGGTAGTTCACCTCCAATCGGATGCTGGTTGGTAGAGCGTTCCATAGTCTAGGTCCTTGGACTGCAAATCTTCGTTCTCCTTTGGACTTGTATCTGGCTTTGGGCATCTGGAGTAGATTTGGTTGGTGGATCGCAGAACGCGATTGGGGTTGTGAGCTTTTAGTTTTTTGCATAGATATTGGGGGGCATTTCCTTGAATGCACTTATGCGTTAGACAGAGTGCCTTGAAAGTGATTCTGTCTTTTACTGGCAACCAATGAAGCGATCTCAGTGAAGGTGAGCTTGATTCCCATGTTTTTTTCCCAGTCACAAGTCGAGCGGCCGTATTTTGAACGACTTGTAGACGAGTGATTTGGTATTTAGGGAGTCCGAGATAGAGGGCATTTCCATAGTCAAGTCTGGAGTTGATAATTGTTCCCACCACGACTGCTATGTCTTCTTTTGGGATAAAGGGAGTGAGTCTGCGTAGTAGGCATAGCAGATGGTGCGATCCGCTGACTACTGACCCTATTTGTGCATCCATTGTCATGTAGGTGTCGAAAATGACTCAGAGACTTTTGACTTTGGTGCTAGGGGTGATGGCTTTACCCAGAATGGGCGGGGGTGTCCAAGTTATTGCGGGATGATTCTTTTGATTGGCGTGAAACAGGAGAAGTTCTGTTTTCGAACCGTTGAGTTTAAGATAACTCTTCGTCATCCAATTTTCTATCAAAGTAAGGCATTTCTCTAGTCCGAGATAATGATCCTTTTTGTTGCAGATGCGAAAATACAGTTGTGTGTCATCTGCATAAGAGTGGTAAAGTAACTTCTGGTTACTGATGATTTCAAAAAGAGGGCGGAGATAGATATTGAACAGAACAGGCGACAAAGGGGATCCCTGAGGGACTCTGCATGACACTGTGCGTTTTTCAGAAGTGAAAGGACCAAGTTTCACTATTTGTGATCGGTTTTCCAAGAAGGAGGAGAACCAAGATAAATCACATTCCGTGACTCTGGCTACTTCAGCTAGCCGAGTCAGTAATAAATCGTGGTCTACGGTATCAAAAGCTGCGCTTAGGTTCAGCAGTACCAGAAGACAAGATTCTCCTTCGTCTGCTGCCTCTAGAACATCACCCCAAATTTTGAGCAGCACTTTTTCTGTCCCGTGACCAGGACGGAAACCCGATTGAAACGGATCGAGTAATTTGTGGGTGTCTAAATGATGTTGTAGCTGTTGTGTTTGTGTACCTTATTTATATATAAGAACAGGGATATCTGCCCATCATTTATCTTAATTGCTATGTCAGCCCCACTCCTAAAAAGTGAAACCTAATGGCATTTGCTGTGTGATTCCCTGCTTTTCCTAATGGTGGAAAGTCCTGCATTTTTATATTAATGTGATGCTATTAGTCCGACGCATATTTTTTTCATGAACAATTTGAAATAATTATTGTTATGCAATAATTTACTTCCATGTATTGGTAATATTTATCTAAACAGTGTAATCCCCTTTAGATAATGCATATGCAATTTTATGAAGTTTTCCCAAATCTTTTCTGCAGATGTATTTTCAATACTGATGCTGTAATGACACCCAGAGGAGTTTTAGGTTTAAAGCAACTGTCAACAACACATTGCAGAAATCTTTATCTAAAAACTATGCATAGTGTATTTCACAACATAGATGTCGCACAATTATATATTTTAAACACAATTCGATTGTAGATACAAACAGAAGCAAACTTAAAAACATATACGAGTCTGTCCAAATATTAATATAGAAAATGTAAATATTTAGCTAGTAGTAGTTTATCAAATTTATTCAGATTTGTTCTGTCCTTTTAATGATGTTTCACTACTTATCCAATCTGTATCTTAGGTTTTAATGCATGTCAGGGTCATACCCCCACATTTACAGACACAGGGGTCACCTTTAAGCCTGGCATGAAGTTCTATTGAGTAATATGATAATCCATATTTTTGCTAGTGTACCATCATGTATTAAAATTGTCCCTTTTCATTAGAATAGACTTTTTTTTACAAGGAAAAAAAAGAGTGGCAAGATAATAATAATAAGTTAGGGCCAGCAGATATATTTTTCAGTTTTAGATAAAGTGGTTAAGGGCCAGAATTTGGATCAGAGTAAAAATGCTAACATTGGCCCAGATTCAGCATAGTTTTGCGCTAAACTTACGGAGGCACATGGCAACGATTTTGCCCTGCGCCCCCGCAAATTTGCGCCGCTGCCCTCGATTCATGGAGCAGTAGCTCCGTAACTTGCGAGGGCGCGCCGGCAAAATTGCCCGGCGTAAGCGCGCGCAATTTAAATGATCCCGCCGGGGGCGGGAATAATTTAAATTAGGCGCGCTCCCGCGCCGAGCGTAGAGCGCATGCTCCATCTGGAAACTTTCCCGACGTGCATTGCGGCAAATGACGTCGCAAGGACGTCATTTGCTTCAAAGTGAACGTGAATGGCATCCAGCGCCATTCACGAATCACTTACGCAAACGCCGTGAAATTCAAATTTCACGGCGCGGGAATGGCGGCTATACTTTAGCATTGGCTGCCCCTACTATTAGAAGGGGCAGCCTTGCGCTAAAGTTGCCGTACGGAAACTCCGTACCTGGCTTGCGCAGGGCCCGCGCAAGTTTGTGAATCAGTGGTAGTATGCAATTTGCATACTACACGCTGATCACAATGGCAGCGCCCCCTAGCGGCCCACGCAAGAATGCAGCCTAAAATCTGCGTGGCATAAGAGCCTTATGCCGCGCAGATTTTAGCCTGCAGTCGGTGTAACGAGGTTCCTGAATCAGGAGCACTCGTTACACCGGAGCAAGTAAGCAATTGCGCTGTGTAACTTATGGTTACACAGGCGCAATTGCTTCCTGAATCTGGGCCCCTGTCTCTGTTCTTCTAAGTAGTCCATTGATGTAAAAATTTCCTGTTAATATCTTGGTTTCTAAATGTTTTGTTAAAACCTAAATTTAGTTAAAAAAGAAAAGAAAAGAATAAGCATTAGAATACAGTACTACTCTTTCAGTAGTAAAGTATGAGACCCCCTATCCATGTTGCCACAATCTTCCAGTGCAGTGGGGTTAATAGGGCTAAGGGAGAAGTCATATTCACTCATCAAGAGTGCTTGACTATTCCCATAATTTCTGCCCCCCTCATCCATTCATAGGAGCCAGTATTACAACTTCTATGAATAAAACACAATCTATGAATCGAGGAGCTTGGCGGAAAGAGCAGGCACTCTTGGTGACCGCTCCTTTAGTTCTAGCTACCCCTGCCAGACCAGAAGATTTTCATATGGTGGGGTTGGGGGGACATCAGAGGAGCAAGATTTCTGCTAATTGAGAACACAGCAGCTCTGGGGACACATCACATTGAAGGTAGTGTGAAGGAAATGTTAAATTATGTATAAAACGTTACTTTATTTTATATGCTTTGCTTATGTATTGCATACTGCACTCATTGTGCACATTGCAACAATAGTAATAGATAAAGTATAGCGCATGCACTAATACAATGTTAAGACCAACTGCATCTGTGTCCCTGAATAGAGAGATTTATACAGATCCCCGATGCCGAGGTGTGGCGTGGGATTTTATAGATGCATGTTGGAACGTTCAAATATTGTTATAATAGATACTGGTATCTTTGACCAAAGCCACAAAAATTCATGGAGAGTCACAGATATGTTATTAAGAACAAATGTTTAATTCATAAATATGTTTTACATGTACAAATTTAAAAAACTCACAAAAGAGGAGTTTACCGACAAGTGCACATGCTTTCTTGTGTATCCCATGCTAGTAGTCCTACATGTTTCGCCCTAATGAGGGCTTCTTCAGGGACGCACAGACATAGAAACAATCTACAATAAATATCAAAAAAGAATTTCATAAATATATACAACAATAAATAAGAAATTACATCTCATAACAAGACATGAACAATGTATCATCATATGTTGCTACAAGTGTTAATTGCAAAAAAAGAATATAGAAAAATGTAAACACAATTGTATTGATATAGTTGTATTGTTACACAGAAAGGAACCAAACCAGTACCTCCAAAGAGTTCAGGAATCCTCCTATTGAATAAGGCTAAACCATTCCCCGTATAACAGGATCCACTGTTGTATCGTAGGAGACCAACAGTGCATCACATATGACCCATATGTGGCCGTGTCCAATAATGATCCTATTAGGAGAAACATATAGGTAGATTCAGAAAGAGTTAGGCCGGCTTATCTACAGATAAGCCGACCTAACTCTGAATCTGCACCGACCTATGTTTAAGTGTATTCTCTAACAGAGAGACACTTAAACATATCTAAGATAGGACGGCTTGCGCCGTCCTATCTTAGATTGCAATGTTTTGACTGACCACTAGGTGGCGCTTCCATTGCGGCCGGCGTAGATTATGTAAATGAGCTTGTACGCCGATTCACGAACGCACGCGCGGCCGCCGCAGTCGAATTACGTTGTTTCCGTAAGGCCTTAGGCGGCCTAAAGTTAGAGCTATGCTCTAGTGGCCTAGCCAATGTTAAGTATGGCCGCCCTTCCCGCCGCGAGGTTCGGATTTTTTACGTCGTTTGCGCAAGTCGTTCGCGAATCGGGAGTTACGTAGTTTACATACACCTCGAAATCAATAGGCCCGTACGGCGTCCTTAGCCGCAATGCGCACTGGAAGATGTAGGCGCCCGGCGCATGCGCAGTAGCAAAAAACGTCAAAAAACGTGAGCCTCATTTCCATACAACACGCCCCCCTCCAACCAATTTGAATTAGGCACCCTTACGCCCGCTCGTTTGAGGCTACGCCACCATAGATTAGCAGGTAAGTAGATTGAGAATCACTACTAGCCTAGTTAATTTACGGCGGTGTAGCCTAAACAGGCTAGGCTAGGCCGCCCTAAAGTTAGTCCAATCTCTTTGAATCTACCTAATACAGTCTGAGCCTTTATCTCATAATGTGAGGGCACACCAGTACATTCCCAGAATTCAACAAAAAGTTTCTTTGTATATATAGACACAAAAGAATTATCTTATAGTGTTCTATTTATGTCTAAGTTGGTCAATGACCTCTATAGAACATAAAGAAAAATAATAATAATAATCATAATGCAAAAAGGAAAGGGAAAGAAACCCCTTTATGAGGCGTTACTGAGGGCCACTTACACATATAAATGAGTGATGCTAAGGACCTGTATGGCTGGGGAAGCCCAAGTACACAGATGACATGCACACACCAGCCGGCGTGTAATTCAGAGAGCCGCAAATGATGTAATTAAATGCCAGCTTGTAAGCTAAAATGTGAGAGATAAAGGAGAAAAAGAGGGGGTATATGGCTCAGGTTCACTTATCAGTGCTCGAATAAACATTTATTCAAAGTTATTATATAACTTAAGGTGTCCAGTCTTCTATATAAAAGTGCTTTTTTCTACAAACACCTCTCATAGATAAGTATCTACAAGCAATAAAAGTGTATATAAGAGAATCAAAAGCGCGCAGTAATCAGATAAATAGCTATATTAAGTATAGTCTGCACAAGAGCAGCTATTACCTTTAGAGCGGCTAAAAATCTGGCTTGGCTTCCCCAGCAGGGCTCATGCAGCTGACATGCGCTGGAGGAGTCCTTTTATCCCCTTATTGTGATGGAAAAGCATGACGTGTGACGCATCTGGCATGAATCACGTCTGTGGGCGCAGAGAACGTGACGTGGGAGATAGGCGACTTCCATCCAGAGACCCCCATATGCGCATGCGCATAGCATGCGAGTGACGTGATGGAACGTCACTGGAGGCGGTGAGTGAGCGGAGCCGCCCACTCCATAGGAATAGGCGAGCTCCGGGCACTCAAGATTGTCAACACCGGACAGTCGCAACACCTGTGCCTCCGCTGAGGTTCAGCACTGTATGAAACAGTGCTGGTAATTGCCCCTGCGCGCCCACAATGGATCCTGCTGGTGGTTGAACACTGCCACTGGGGTGATATGTGTATGGGGGGTCATCTTGCTAAGATGTGTCACGAAGTGACATAAAAGGTTACCCACTAATAAAAAATAATTTACTCTTTGTGTACATATCTAGCACACTTGCTGGGAAGATATTGCTTTATTGCAAGCCTGCAAGCCTGCTAGTAAAATGTACAAGAGACTCACCAATGTACTCAATGTGAATTTCTGAGACAGGTAATTTATGAGGGGCTGAATTTTGTGGAGCTGATCATAGTCAAGGTCACAACAGATGGTATTGTCACTGAAATGTATAAAATACATTATTGTCTCATATCTTTTCTCACCTATTGCAGCAGAGAACATGGGCATATGATGATCCGGGTGTGTGGACCAATATGCTCACAATTTATTGTTTTTTGTAATGCCCATATTAAAGGTTGGGTCCAAAGAAGTTTTACATTCAGAAATGGTGATGGATTTCCACTCCAATGGCCTGGCAAGGTATGAATTTGTGAACAGAGGGTTAATAAAACCACAAAACCAGCGCAAAGTGGAAAGATAATTAATATTAGTAATGATAGTAATAATGTGAATAATAATAGGGAGCAGCACGTTGTATATATAAAAAATAAACAAATAAATTGATTGAACCACGCTCCTTAAAAATATAAAATGCAAATGTGCAAATGAACAGTGCAAATGTGCAAATATTTCAAAAGCAATCTCATCTGAAAACCAACATTAGTAAATAACATAGAAAGTCCAAACACAAACTCAATCTGTGGTGAAGTTAATAAGTGTTCAAAGAATGTATCACAATCTTCAAACAATGTATCAAAATCTTCAGGTTCCTGCTGAGCAATAGGTAAAGAGACTGTAGATCTTCCACCACCATCACCTGTCACACAACCTACTCACCAGACTTCCATGACCACTATTACAGGTTGTCACAAAGCGCTTGTAAATGTTTCAATCGGGAATTTTCACGATCCCAATGGTAGTCCCAACGAACCTCCGACATCCAGGACACTCCCACTGAATGGAAACAGACCATTTAAACATTTTCCCAGGTAAAAACGATTTGAAGAAAGTTGTCCAATTGGTTAATGGAAAAGCGTAAAATAAAGGGCTTACATAGTGAAGTATGCCATGGTTTTATTAAAAAAAAGTCAGCTAAAAACAAGGTAAAACAGCAATTTCTTGAATTTGCATTGGCAGCGATGTTCTGTTGGGCATAAAGATTACTGTGGTCCACAATCAAAGTATAGAGGTCTAAAAAGTCAAGGGGTATTGAGTTATTTTTTCACATGAACCTCAGGCTAAGCTGTAAATGGGGGTATAACGGGTGCTGCTGAATCTGAGGACAGCAAGTTAGGGTTTTCAAGCACCTCTGGAAGGTTACTATGGGCTCTACAGGCCTGTGTTTGAAATCTTGGTGGCTGTGGTTACATTACGCTGTGAGTGCTAGCCAACTCTACAGCTTGTACTGCTCTGTTGGTGCTCGCCACTCCACCATGAAATATAAGGCTAAATGCGTGTTAACGCTGTATACAGCGTTAAGCCATGTCAAGCCTTTTTAAGCTGTAGTAATTGGGTTTGAGAGCAGAAAAATAGAAGAGGGCAGAGAAAGGCTGCTAAACGTGGCTAAACGCGCATTAACATCAATACAAAAGACTTCTAAAAGCAAGTTTTTACAGCTGCTTTTTCTTGGCGTCAGAACTGGCTTTGCAGATTGTTTTTCCAAATGTCCTGTGTGCATGAGGCACATTGTTGTGGCAGAGTTTTTTTGCAGAATGATAGAGAGAAAAGTTTAGTTTTGACACTGTGCCACCATGCCACTGCGCAATTGCAGCCAGTGTTTTAAGTGAAGTGTAATGCTTGAACTTCACAAAATCTTAAGTCCAGTGGGTAGGGTAGCTTTAAATCACATTCATTTTACTTGCAGTATTGCAAGGCGAAATTAGAGGACGGTTTTCCTGAAGTTTTCCAAAAGTGGAAATTCCTCTCATCGGATTCCTCCCCCCCTTTGGTGCCACGATTGGCATCTTTTGAGGGGGAGGGGGGGGCAGGATACCTGTCAAAGACAGGTATCCTTTTCCACCTCCGGGAGTCTGGGCCGCGGCCCGTGACGTCAGTGTGGGGGTTCCCTCCTCCTCCCTCCTCCTCCCCCAGCCACCGGGCCAGTAGTAGAGAGGAGTGGGCCTCGCACATGCGCAGTAGGGTTCCCGGCATGAAGCCGAAAGGCTACACTGCCAGTTACTCTTACCCGCAATGGCGGCGGCAGCACCCGACAGCTGAGAGAAACATCCTCTGCATGTGCGGACATCACTGGACTCCAGGACAGTTAAGTGTCCTATTATTAAAAGCCAGCAGCTGCAGTATGTGTAGCTGCTGGTTTTCAATATTTTTTTTTTTGCCGGGAACACACAGCTTTAAGTTGAGAGTAAACTCAAATTTGGTACAAATTTACTCTAATGCCGCATACACACGATCGGAAATTCCGACAAGAAAAGTACGATGTGAGCTTTTGGACGGAAATTCCGACCGTGTGTATGCTCCATCGGACTTTTGCTGTCGGAATTTCTGCCAACAAAAAATTGAGAGCAGGTTCTTTATTTTTGCGATGGAAAAAAATTCTATTGGAAATTACGATCGTCTGTATGCAATTCCGACGCGGAAAAAAACTTGCATGCTTAGAATCAGACAGAAGAGCCAAACTGCCTATTGAACTGCATTGATCTCGTTTTTTTGTACGTCTTGTACATCACCGCGTTCTTGACGGTCGGAATTTCCGACAACATTTGTGTGACCGTCTGCACAAGTTTGACCCAAAATTCCGTTGGAAGAAAAACATGGTTTTCTTGTCAGAATTTCCGATCGTGTGTACGCGGCATTATCCCTACACAGTGGTATGAGGAAAGTAATGGGAGTGGGCCAGGGGAAGTTTTTTATTTCTGCAATATATGATGTATGAAGAGAACACAGGTTTTCTAAGCTGCTAATCCATAAATAATTCACTGTCTCAGTGACAAAAAATAATATAAAAATATCTGCACCTACTTTTCCTTTTTACCTTTAAATTCAAAATAGTACTAACTATGCTTTAAAACGTTACAATGCATAATTCAGTGTGCAGAATTAAACAAACCCTGCACAACTTCACAGTTTGTTAAATTGCTAATCAGGTTTTTCTAAGTCTATTCAGTGATATGGAAAATGAAAAAGAATTGCATGCATAGCTTCTTTAATTTTTACAATAGTGTTTAATTACAACCTAATTATGATAAAGTACTGTGACAGAATGCAGTTCTGGGACAATTATTTAACTCGCCGATTGCAAGAATATCAAGTAAAAAATTCTTCAATTCATTATTAACAAAACGTTTCCTAGACTGAACAAAACTTGTAAGTGTTGTTCCAAGAAGGCTATCTCATTATCATTATGACCTTGAAGTGGCTTTTAAAAGCATACTTTCATCAAACAAATAAAGCAGTTTTAATTTCTAGTTATTTCAGAGCAAGTCCCCAGGTTATATTATATGAATATGTGTTAAGGCCACAATCTACCCATGCATATATGCATGATGCCAGGTTATGATACTGAGGTCAGAGCCAGTGGTAGATCTATAAGAGGTCACACCTGATAAGGCCGAAGTAGCTGTTATCTAAAGCCAGGTGAGTGGGCTCTCCACCACGCCAGAACTTCATGAGGGCAGCCTGGCAAAGGCCTAGTAGTATGCAGCTTCTCCAAAAGACTAGTTACTGTGGATCACTCGCCGATTGCCAACAGAGTACTCCAGATCCAGAGCGGTGGCACTTCATCCTTGGGCCTTGGATCCTTACTAGGGATGAGCTTTGTGTTCGACTCGAACGTATGTTCGACTCGAACATCGTCTGTTCGTACGTTTGCCGAAATTCAAACAAAATGGGTCGTTCGCGCCAAATTTGAGTGACACGCAACTGCCCATAATTCACTGCGGCATTTCGCGCTGATGATTAGTTTAGTTTTGACACTGTGCCACCATGCCACTGCGCAATTGCAGCCAGTGTTTTAAGTGAAGTGTAATGCTTGAACTTCACAAAATCTTAAGTCCAGTGGGTAGGGTAGCTTTAAATCACATTCATTTTACTTGCAGTATTGCAAGGCGAAATTAGAGGACGGTTTTCCTGAAGTTTTCCAAAAGTGGAAATTCCTCTCATCGGATTCCTCCCCCCCTTTGGTGCCACGATTGGCATCTTTTGAGGGGGAGGGGGGGCAGGATACCTGTCAAAGACAGGTATCCTTTTCCACCTCCGGGAGTCTGGGCCGCGGCCCGTGACGTCAGTGTGGGGGTTCCCTCCTCCTCCCTCCTCCTCCCCCAGCCACCGGGCCAGTAGTAGAGAGGAGTGGGCCTCGCACATGCGCAGTAGGGTTCCCGGCATGAAGCCGAAAGGCTACACTGCCAGTTACTCTTACCCGCAATGGCGGCGGCAGCACCCGACAGCTGAGAGAAACATCCTCTGCATGTGCGGACATCACTGGACTCCAGGACAGTTAAGTGTCCTATTATTAAAAGCCAGCAGCTGCAGTATGTGTAGCTGCTGGTTTTCAATATTTTTTTTTTTGCCGGGAACACACAGCTTTAAGTTGAGAGTAAACTCAAATTTGGTACAAATTTACTCTAATGCCGCATACACACGATCGGAAATTCCGACAAGAAAAGTACGATGTGAGCTTTTGGACGGAAATTCCGACCGTGTGTATGCTCCATCGGACTTTTGCTGTCGGAATTTCTGCCAACAAAAAATTGAGAGCAGGTTCTTTATTTTTGCGATGGAAAAAAATTCTATTGGAAATTACGATCGTCTGTATGCAATTCCGACGCGGAAAAAAACTTGCATGCTTAGAATCAGACAGAAGAGCCAAACTGCCTATTGAACTGCATTGATCTCGTTTTTTTGTACGTCTTGTACATCACCGCGTTCTTGACGGTCGGAATTTCCGACAACATTTGTGTGACCGTCTGCACAAGTTTGACCCAAAATTCCGTTGGAAGAAAAACATGGTTTTCTTGTCAGAATTTCCGATCGTGTGTACGCGGCATTATCCCTACACAGTGGTATGAGGAAAGTAATGGGAGTGGGCCAGGGGAAGTTTTTTATTTCTGCAATATATGATGTATGAAGAGAACACAGGTTTTCTAAGCTGCTAATCCATAAATAATTCACTGTCTCAGTGACAAAAAATAATATAAAAATATCTGCACCTACTTTTCCTTTTTACCTTTAAATTCAAAATAGTACTAACTATGCTTTAAAACGTTACAATGCATAATTCAGTGTGCAGAATTAAACAAACCCTGCACAACTTCACAGTTTGTTAAATTGCTAATCAGGTTTTTCTAAGTCTATTCAGTGATATGGAAAATGAAAAAGAATTGCATGCATAGCTTCTTTAATTTTTACAATAGTGTTTAATTACAACCTAATTATGATAAAGTACTGTGACAGAATGCAGTTCTGGGACAATTATTTAACAATTATCTTGCAAGAATATCAAGTAAAAAATTCTTCAATTCATTATTAACAAAACGTTTCCTAGACTGAACAAAACTTGTAAGTGTTGTTCCAAGAAGGCTATCTCATTATCATTATGACCTTGAAGTGGCTTTTAAAAGCATACTTTCATCAAACAAATAAAGCAGTTTTAATTTCTAGTTATTTCAGAGCAAGTCCCCAGGTTATATTATATGAATATGTGTTAAGGCCACAATCTACCCATGCATATATGCATGATGCCAGGTTATGATACTGAGGTCAGAGCCAGTGGTAGATCTATAAGAGGTCACACCTGATAAGGCCGAAGTAGCTGTTATCTAAAGCCAGGTGAGTGGGCTCTCCACCACGCCAGAACTTCATGAGGGCAGCCTGGCAAAGGCCTAGTAGTATGCAGCTTCTCCAAAAGACTAGTTACTGTGGATCACTCGCCGATTGCCAACAGAGTACTCCAGATCCAGAGCGGTGGCACTTCATCCTTGGGCCTTGGATCCTTACTAGGGATGAGCTTTGTGTTCGACTCGAACGTATGTTCGACTCGAACATCGTCTGTTCGTACGTTTGCCGAAATTCAAACAAAATGGGTCGTTCGCGCCAAATTTGAGTGACACGCAACTGCCCATAATTCACTGCGGCATTTCGCGCTGATGATTGGTCAAGCATGCACTATGACCCTGCATGCTTGGCTAATCACAGCGCGCAAAAAACGGAGAGCCATAATTGGCCAAAGCCAGGGTGGCTTTGGCCAATTATGGCTCAGGGGGTTTAGTACACGCCTCACACTATATAAGGCTGCCTGCAAGTCGGCCGCGTGTAGTGTGTTGCGGCGTTGTTTTAAGAACAGATCAGACAGTCAGTCAGTTAGAGAGAGAGAGAGAGAGAGACACACACCTTTCTACCAGATAGATAGATAGATAGATAGATAGATAGATAGATAGATAGATAGATAGATAGATAGATAGATAGATAGATAGATACTGTAGATAGATAGATAAATATACAGGGCCAAATTCTCAAAAAGCCTGCCTAACTTAAATTTCAGCAGTTAAGTTACACTGACTTAAAATTTCTACCTAAGTGCCCGATCGTCAAAGCACTTACCTAGAAATTTCAGGCCGTGTAACTTAAGTGCCGCCGTCGTAAGGCGGTCCTCCTCTCCTGGGGGCGTTTAAAATTTAAATGAGGCGCGCTCCCGCGCCGGCCGTACTGCGCATGCGTGTGACGTCATTTTCCCGACGTGCAGCGCGCGAACATAATTAACGCCGGGCGGCTTTGAGAATTTCAACGGGACACTAAAGTTGCGACGGGTGAAAAAAAAAAGACGCGCCGGGAAAACAAATAATTATAAAAATAAATGACAGCGTCGCTCAGCATGCATTCCTGAGAGGGAGAACTCCATGCCAATTTTCAAAGAAAAAACCGGCATGGGTTCCCCCCCCCAGGAGCATACCAGGCCCTTAGGTCTGGTATGGGTTGTAAGGAGACCCCCCCACGCCGAAAAATTGACGTAGGGGGTCCCCCTACAATCCATACCAGACCCGTATCCAAAGCACGCTACCCGGCCGGTCAGGAAGGGAGTGGGGACGAGCGAGCGCCCCCCCCCCCTCCTGAGCCGTGCCAGGCCGCATGCCCTCAACATGGGGGGGTTGGGTGCTCTGGGGCAGGGGGGCGCACTGCGGGCCCCCCCACCCCAGAGCACCCTGTCCCCATGTTGATGAGGACAGGACCTCTTCCCGACAACCCTTGCCGTTGGTTGTCGGGGTCTGCGGGCGGGGGCTTATCGGAATCTGGGAGTCCCCTCAAATAAGGGGGCCCCCAGATACCGGCCCCCCACCCTAAGTGAATGGATATGGGGTACATCGTACCCCCCCCGGAGAGCTTCTCCGCTCTCCGGGGGGCTTCTTCCATCTTCTCCCCTCTTCCGCTGTTGACTCGGCGAACCCCGGTTCTTCTGCAGATGTCCGGTGCCTTCTTCTTCAGCGCTGGCTGCCTGCTATGTTTGTGTGTTAGCTCAATTAGTAACAGGCAGCCGGCGCGGTCTTCTGTGACGTCAGGGTCTTCTGTTCTTCTCCCCTCTTCCGATGTTGACTCGTCGCCTGTTGTCGCTGTAATGATGGAAGCGCGCCTTGCATCCCATTTATATAGGCATCACCGTCCCATCATGCTCCGGCAGGTACCCACGTGGTGGGTGCCTACCCACGTGCACCCACCACGTGGGTACCTGCCGGAGCATGATGGGACGGTGATGCCTATATAAATGGGATGCAAGGCGCGCTTCCATCATTACAGCGACAACAGGCGACGAGGCAACATCGGAAGAGGGGAGAAGAACAGAAGACCCTGACGTCACAGAAGACCGCGTTGGCTGCCTGTTACTAATTGAGCTAACACACAAACATAGCAGGCAGCCAGCGCTGAAGAAGAAGGCACCGGACAGCTGCAGAAGAACCGGGGTTCGCCGAGTCAACAGCGGAAGAGGGGAGAAGATAGAAGAAGCCCCCATGGAGAGCGGAGAAGCCCCCCCCCCGGAGAGCGGAAGAAGAAACCCCCCCGGAGAGTGGAAGAAGACCCCGGAGAGTGGAAGAAGCCCCCCCTGGAAATAGAGCTAATAAAGAAGACAGGGGGGCATTCGGAGCAGAATAATAAATTATTTTAAAAAGCCTTGTGTTGTGTGTTTACTAACTTTTACTTTTTGCCTCCAGGTGAATGGATAGGGGTACGATGTACCCCATATCCATTCACTTAGGGTGGGGGGCCGGTATCTGGGGGCCCCCTTATTAAAGGGGACTCCCAGATTCCGATAAGCCCCCGCCCGCAGACCCCGACAACCAACGGCAAGGGTTGTCGGGAAGAGGTCCTGTCCTCATCAACATGGGGACAGGGTGCTCTGGGGTGGGGGGGCCCGCAGTGCGCCCCCCTGCCCCAGAGCACCCAACCCCCCCATGTTGAGGGCATGCGGCCTGTCACGGCTCAGGAGGGGGGGGGGGCGCTCGCTCGGCCCCACTCCCTTCCTGACCGGCCGGGTAGCGTGCTTTGGATACGGGTCTGGTATGGATTGTAGGGGGACCCCCTACGTCAATTTTTCGGCGTGGGGGGGTCTCCTTACAACCCATACCAGACCTAAGGGCCTGGTATGCTCCTGGGGGGGGAACCCATGCCGGTTTTGAATTTTAAAATTGCCGTGGATTTCTCCCTCGGGAATGCATACCAAATGCCGTCGCTGGAATGGGCCTTTACAATGTGTGACTAACTTTCCACATTATAAAACCAGCCCTAGTTTTGCGCAGGCAAATTCGGAACTTACGCAGAAATCACAGTGATGAAATGCTTTGAAAATCTGCTTAAGTCCTCATTTGCATACGCAAAGCTGCATTTCAATGAGAAATGCCCCCAGTGGCGGATGCGGTACTGCATCCTAAAATCTGACCGTGTAAGTGTCTTACACATGTCAGATTTTCTGCCTAACTTTGGAAAAAGCCTTTTGAGAATCGTTTCCAAAGTTAGGCACAGGGATACGCAGGCTGAACAGCAGTTAAGTCTGCGTATCTCTTTTGAGAATCAGGCCCACAGTGTGTAGAGGATATATATACATCCTAAGAGTTGTACATATATTTATACACTGTATAGCTTAGCTAGATCAGCTATTCCTATTTGGCAGGCAGTAGATTGTGCTAGCTGCAGTGCTCTAACGTGTTGTATTGCCTGTGTGCGGGGAAACGTGTGGAGCTTCTCACATGTGCAGTGTATAAAGGGATATTGCGTGAGTGAGAACGTCGTTCACAGTCGGTAGAAAACGTCGGAAAAATGATCGTGCAGTACGACGATACGAAACTTGATTTTGGACTTTATGATCAGTGGATGAGTTTGTGGGTTAGATATGGGGAGAAAGCTAAGGCTTAACTGACATTAGCTGTTTTTGCTTAATTTTGTCTTTCAGAAATAATGGAGGCCTTCAGAAAACAGGAGTTCTTCACAAAATTTGTTCAAAGGGGGCCCCGGATGGCAACCCCCATTTTTTCTAGAATTTTTCTTTCCCCAAAAAAATGTTTTATTGAGCCAAGATCTGGCATTGTAATGCCCCCCCAACCCTAAAATAATCTACATATTGTTGCCACACAGCACGTGCGCTTTGGGGGGCCAAGCCTGCATGGACAGTCTCATGGGCCACCACCACTGGAACATCAGTGGCCTCATCAGGCACAAGTGTCATGTAGTTTGTTGAGGGTCTCTTTAGGAAATTGTGCAATATGCAGCAGCAAAGTCTGACATGGTTCAGATTCTACTTAACAAACCTACAGTCCTTATCTTGTTTGCACCGCCTGTATACTGCTGTTCAAAGTATATAGGGCCAAAGGGTCTTGTCAGGTGCCGATCCTCCCTATAGGCTCACTATGCAAGCCGCTTAGGGCCCCGCAAAGCTGCAAAGGGCCCCTCAAATTACTAGAGGCCCGTCTGGTGAGAAGTCATTTTCACCCCCTCACCCCGCTTCTAAACTCCCTGGCTGAGTCATTTCCGACAGCAGAACACCCCCTCCCCCGCTTCTCAACTTTCTTTAATGTGACATGTCACTGTCGTCAGCGCCCTCCGCTTCTCATTTTTAATGTGCCAGGTCATTTTGCTTAGGGCCCCAGGGAGGTCAGGATCGGCACTGGGTCTTGTAATGACCTGGGGGGAGTGGTGGCGGGGAAACTCATGCTATTTTTTTTTTATGATTTTTATCCATATTGCAGGGACCAAACATTACATTAAAGCCGCAAGCAGTATTACATTTATTTTTTCTTATAGTAATCTCATGTTATGCAGGGACATTTCTAAACACATGCCACTACTATAGACACCCAGCAGGTACGATATTTAAAGGAATTTTTCATTTTTCTTTTTTCACTTTAAGCATCATTAAAATCGCTGCTCCAGAAAAAACTACAGTTTTTAAAACTTTTTTTCCATTGATACATGTTCCCTGGGGCAAGACCCGGGTTCTCAAAGACGTTTTGCAACAATAACTTGCATATTGGATTTAAAATGAGCACTTTTGAATTCGAACGTTTGAGTCCCATAGACTTCAATGGGGTTCTAAATGTTTGCGCGAACGTTCGGTCCATTCGAAGGTTCTGGTGCAAACCGAACACGGGTATGTTCGGCTCATCCCTAATCCCTACAACTATGCCCCTGGTAGCTCTGAAAGCCCTAAAAATGTACCAGGGTGGGATATGGTAGCACTGGCAGGCAAGCTAAAGATGTTTAGCATAAAACATAGGCAGTAGCAGCACGAACCATTTGGGAAACCAAACAACCAAAATGCGACCCCATCTCTGGATCTCCAAATTATTATTTTTCTAAAATTAACTCCTCTGATGTCCTCTATATTTTGGGATCGACTCATTATCATAATTTTGTTTTTTAATCCTAATTATTATTTTCTTTAAGTATGGGATAGTGGAGTTTATTTACAAAAGCAATAGAGGCTGTTCACTTGTGAAAACAAGTGAAAACGTGTTGGGCTGCCAATGTCGTGATAACAAAATGAACAGCATCATATATTGATCATCAATAGTAAAAGGCTTTAATAAACACAAAAAAAATGTGCATAACATGTGTCCATCAATAAATAAGTGCAAAAGCATAACAAATATCAGAGCTTGTTTCGTCACAAGTGACACATTTACCAGAAGACTATACCCCTGGACGACATTAGTTGATTAAAAGTGTCGGCCGGAGCTTAGCAGTGATGTCGTCATATCTGCCCATTCAAGCAGAGGCTGTTTGTTACATTGATATGCTGTTCTCTATACACCTAATTGTGGGTACTCCTGTTATAAATAAATAGGTTATCACACATTTTACAGTATGGAGTTCCTCTGTTTTGTTCCTTAAGGCGATCATTATTCAGCCTGATTCCTTTAAAGTGGCAAAAGGCTAATGCCCCTTACACACGATCGGAATTTCCGATGGAAAAAGTCAGATGGACTTTTTCCATCGGATTTTCCGATCGTGTGTAGCCCTATCTGAGTTTTTTTTCACAGAAATTCCGATGAATTCCATCGGACTTTAGATATAGAACATGTTCTACATTTTTCCGATAGAATTCCGATGTGATTTGGCCGGGCAAAAGCCTGATCGTGTGTATGCGGCATAAGACATTTTTTTCTGGAGTGCCTTGGTGCCATTGAGCTGTATTAGACCTCCTATTGTTTGGGGTCTGAACCTCTGGTAAGCTGCTATAGTATGCTATTGGTGGTGGAAGCTTGTCATTGAACAGTCACCTCGCGTTCTGATAATTTTTATGATTTTGCACTTTTTTTTTTAATGGACACTTTTTATGCATTTTTTCTACTTATATGTTCACTTAGCAAAGTGAATGTTCAGTTTGCAAAAGTGTATGTTTATTTATATTAGTAAATTAAATGAATATGTGTTCACCAAATCATGCATCAAGGAAATACAATCCAGGATTTGTTTTCTTGAACCTGAGTGGATGATTGAAATGAACATAGCGTCACATTATTTTTCTAAGCTAAGTGAACATCCATTTAAAGCTAAAGTGAGCATACACTTACAAAGTTAACATTGTCTATTTCATTTATTAGATCAACTGCAGTAAATACTATTGGATGGGTTTCCACCACTTTTAAGAATACAAATATCCTTTTCCTTGAACACATTGGGGGTTATTTACTAAATGCAAATCCACTTTGCACTACAAGTGCACTGCGAGTGCACTTGAAAGAGCAGTCACTGTAGATCCGAGGGGGACATGCAAGGAAAATAAAAAAAGATCACTTTAGCTTGCACATGATTGGATGATAAAATCAGCAGAGCTTCCCCTCATTTCAGATCTATCCCTCAGTTTTACAAAGACTGCACTTCCAAGTGCACTTGTAGTGCAAAGTGGATTTGCCTTTCGTAAATAATCCCCATTGCATGAATTAAACAAACAAAAACATGGCATGAGTTTAGCTAAATAGAAGCTTTCTTGACTCACTTACAGGCTTTAGAATCATCTTTTAGATTCAAGCTTCCCTACCTAGTGAGTCAAAGCATGCACATGGTAGCAATGGCATCTCACTTCTATTCTTAGGCCGCATACACACGGTCGATCAATCCGATGAGAATGGTCCGACGGACCGCTTTCATCGGTCCACCGCTGAAGCGGCCTGATGGTCTGATGTGCATACACACCATTAGTTTAAAAACAGATCGGGTCAGAACGCGGTGACGTAAAACACACGACGTGCTGAAAAAAATGATCTGTTCTTTAACAACGCCGCAACACACTACACGCGGCCGACTTGCAGGCGGCCTTATATAGTGTGAGGCGTGTACTAAACCCCCCTGAGCCATAATTGGCCAAACCACCCTGGCTTTGGCCAATTATGGCTCTCCGTTTTTGGCGCGCTGTGATTGGCCAAGCATGCAGGGTCATAGTGTATGCTTGACCAATCATCAGCGCGCAATGCCGCAATGAATTATGGGCCGTTGCGCGTCACTCGAATTTGGCGCGAACGACCCATTTTGTTCGAATTTCGTCAAACGTACGAACAGACGATGTTCGAGTCGAACATACGTTCGAGTCGAACATACGTTCGAGTCGAACACAAAGCTCATCCCTAGTAGGGATCCAAGGCCCAAGGATGAAGTGCCACCGCTCTGGATCTGGAGTACTCTGTTGGCAATCAGCGAGTGGCTCTCCACAGTAACTAGTCTTTTGGGAAGCTGCATACTACTAGGCCATTGCCAGGCTGCCCTCATGAAGTTCTGGTGTGGTGGAGATCCCCCTCACCTGGCTTTAGATAACAGCTACTTCGGCCTTATCAGGTGTGACCTCTTAGGCCCCGTACACACGGTCGTTCCAAACCGATGAGAATGGTCCGACGGACCGTTTTCATCGGTTCACCGCTGAAGTGGCCTGATGATCTGATGTGCGTACACACCATCGTTCCAAAAACCAATCGGGTCAGAACGCGGTGACGTCAAACACACGACGTGCTGAATAAAACGAAGTTCAATGCTTCCAAGCATGCGTCGACTTGATTCTGAGCATGCGCGGGTTTTGAACCGATGCTTTTGTGTACTAACCATCGGTTTGGACCTATCGGTCAGCGGTCCATCAGTTCGATTTTAAAGCAAGTTCTATAATTCTATTAAAGACCGATGGGCCATACACACGGTCGGTTTGGACCGATGAAACTCAACTTCGGTCCGTTTTCATCGGTTTGGACCTATGGTGTGTACGCAGCCTTACAGGTTTACTATAAAGAAGTGTTAACACACATAAAAGTGTCGGAATAGTTTGGTTATAAAGTAATTGAATCATTTGTGTTAAAATATTTACATCTTTTAATAAAATCTGATTTGCAAGAACATGTTTAAATTTTAAACCTTGCTGCTAGTACTTGCTATAGATTTATTTCCAATCACAATCTAAGGCATACCAATCCAGGCAAGGGCCCACTGTTTTATGTAGAGCAATCTTTCATTTTCAAAAGCTTACTAAGAATAATCATATTTCTGTGCAGAGTCTGGCAGAGATTATGAACAAAGCAATGTAAACACAATGTTGTACCAAGGGCTTAAAGATGATTAGTGGGCTTCTGTGGAAATACCAAACTGCAAATTAATGGATCTAGTTTATATTGTGACGTATATAGCATATGCATCATGGCCAACATGGATAATAGAAAGAAAAAAATTACATATATAATTATATATTCATATAAGTACAGTGTTAAAAATTATACATATACCATGTTCTGTACTTTTACAGATTTTTATACCATTACCACACATTAATTTAAAATGCAACCCCAAAAATAAAATTTCTATGGAGGCATGTCATTTTAAAAGTGGTTCTAAACATATAAGTTTCCAATATCTTCTGCATGACGCATGCAGAGGCATATCTAGTGAAAATGGCGCCTATGGCAAGCACTGAAACTGCGCCCCTGTTAAAATATTTTAAACCCATCTTTCAGATAACCTTAACAAAAAAAAAAACAGCTGACAAATCTTAAAGTCAAACTCTTTAATCTTCCAATTAAAGTTTTTATTGCCTAAAATTAATGTTTGTAAGGTAGAAAAACAGAATAGTGTAATGATTCTGTTAAAAAACGAGTAAATACTTATTAAATTCCTTCATCTATATCACCTCCGGCGTTCTAGTTTCTGTTCTCTCATTCACTTCCTGGCTTGCGGCGCTCGTTCATGTAAGAACTACATTTTCCAGTATGCATTGCAGCACGCCCAGTAATTCACATCTCATTGATGTCTCTAACACGTAGAGAGCGTCCTGCCACACAGATGTAGTTCCCAGGAGGGGGTGAGCACGTTACTGACCACCGCAGTAAAGCCTCCCTTCACGGTGGTGAGTAACAATCAGACAAGCAGGAAGTGAACAGAACAGAGAAGAAATAGAGCAACTTCTGAGCAAAAACAAACAATGAGGAAGTGAAAAGAGGAATGTCTGCAGGTAAAGGATGCTTATTATGAACATTTTTTTTTTCCTTTACAACCCCTTGGATTGGCACTACATAAAAATTAGAACTGCACCCTCCTTGCTTTTACTGATGCAAACTGGTCTATGATCTGCTCAGTTTTTTCTGTTTCTTCTCTTTCTACACTCAGCAGAGCAAGATCACAGAGTCTGTCTTGACCCATGGAGGCTCTCAAATATGAAAGTATTAGTTTTAACTTGCTAAATGATCTCTCACAGCTGGCGATGGAAACTGCAATAGTTAGCATTATCTGAATAGCAATGCGAAGATTGGGGAAGACACTCTCATCTCCATATTGAACAATAAATTCGAGAAGCTCTTTAGGTCTTGATATTTTCATGTTGGCACGACTTAATAGCAACATTCTGCAATCCAAAATTTCTTCATATAGCTGCTGTCCATCAACATCAGAGCTGTAGAATTCTGCCAAATTTTCACACTTCTTTTTTAGGTCGTTATTGTAGGCACCGGAACACAGTCCCCCAACATCGAGAAGGAACCCAAACTTGGCGTCAGTGTCATGCAAACGGGTGAACCTTTCATCCATTTCTCTGTGAAGGCGGTCGAGTGTTCCCTTCATGACTCTTTCCATCTCCTCCTTGGCTGATAACCCAACATCTCGTAAGTTCTCACCAGGCATTTGTTTCTTTCGTCTCCGACGTCTTTCAACTTCAATATTCCAGTCTTGACAGAGACTGAGTCCTTCTTCGAGTGACTCACTGACTAAAACTTCTCTGTCATCATCAAAATGATCTCGGAGGGCTTTCAAATCCAGGGCAGCATCGTGAAAGTTCATGCTAGGATCCTGCAGCCTCTTTTGAATACAGTCGATGCAAATGAGTACTTTGTTCCAAAATCCTAGCAAAGTCAGAAAATCGTAACTCAACATGCGGTTACACAGCTGTCTTGCATCACTTCTTGTTTCACTGGTCTCGTTTTCATTATCTGTCATGTCTTGGAGAACTTGAACTATCTCCTCAAAGTAGTTGTTGACAGGCTTCACTGCTTCTGTCCTTACACTCCACCTTGTTTCAGACTCTGACTTAACAACCATAGGCACAGCGTTTTTGAGTTTTTCCCCTCGCTGTGTTGAACGAGAGAAGAACACATAGAGAGCTTCGATTGTACCAAAAAATGTGACCATCATTGTATCCTGCTTGGCTGCATGTACACCCACCAAGTTGAGTGATTGTTGCAATTCACAAACACTGCCAGGTTGTTTTTCTCACTTATTCTTTGATGAACACCACTTTTGTGTCCAGCCATCACAGCAGCGTTGTCATAGCACTGTGACCGACAATCCTGTAGCTCCATTCCGTCCTTCTCTAGCTGTTTCAAGATGTCTTCAATCAAGCTCTCAGCATCCTTCTGGCTTATCTGAATAAATCCAAGGAAGGACTCTCTAACACGGACAATTTTGCTCTCAAAATCAACCTCCACGTACCTCACTACTTCTGACATCTGCTCACGGTGTGCATGATCAGGAGTCGAATCAAACATGAGACCATAGTACTTGGCCTTATGAATACTTGTCAGTAAACTTTGGCGAACAGTAGATGCCATCATGTGAATGAATTCATTCTGAACACCTGGTGAAAGATAAGATGTGGATCCAGGATGACTTTCCACATGACTGAGGTGTTCTTTCATGACAGGGTCAAAGATGGCCAGTAGTTTCAGTAGGCCAAGGAAATTTCCCACGTTGGAGTCATCATCCAGCTGAAGTGACTCCCTATGTCCTCGCAAAGCCAGTTCTGAGTCGCAAGGAATTTTATGCAATGAAGGATTCTCCTCAAGATATCACGCCACTTCTGCTTTTCCTTCTCAATCTGTGACTGAAGTTCCACGTCAATAACTCCTCTGTTTTCAGCTAAATTTCTTTCCATTTCTTTCCACTGTGCAAAGCACTCCCGATGATTCTTAGCATTTTCATGAACACTAATCCTTTCAGGTGCTTTCCATTGGCTGAATCCACTTTCCTGCTCCAATGAGGATTGATGGTCTGACCGGGAATAGAGAAGACAACAGATACAAAATGCAGACTTTTTAAAAGGGGAATAGACCAGCCAAGAGCGGGTCACTTCCTCACCACGACCATTTCCCAATTTCCTCTTGAACCAAGTTTTGTTCATTGAGCGGTTACTTGTTGGTAGGAAAGGCCCCTCACTGTTTTGGAAATACTTTGAACCCAGCTTTATTATTTCTGTTCTTAATGCATCAGGCAGAATTGCTTTTCCAGATTCCTTGTTGAACTTCAGAAGTCCAATGTCATGGTGTTCAATAACTTCTGGTAAGACAGTTTGAGGCTCTTCAACACCATCAAATTCACCAGGTTCAGTATCGTCAGTTTCAATCTCATCAATAAACACAGAATTGCCGCCACCATCGTCTTCCCCTCCTGTCATGTTCATGTTCTCTCTGGCCTCCTCACTTCTAATCTCATCATACTCAGATTTATCTGACTTGACTTCCTCCTCGGCTTGTGATGCATTTTTACTTGATCCACCTTCAGATTCTAATAAACATGTAGCAGGTGCAGGGGACTCCATGGAAGGTGTCAAACAACTTGTTCCAGGCTTTTCAAAGAAGGTCATGAAGAACTTGCTTGACTTCTTGGCTTCCTCCGCCTCCAACTTTCGTCTCTTCCGTCCTTCAGCTCCACTTTCCTTCTTCTTCGTCAAGAAAGCTTTCATGGTTTTGCAATACACCTGAAAATTGATAGAAGTGGGCTGTCAGGGCTGGTGCTCTCCACTTCTATCACTGGGCTCTCCAATTTTTTTCTTTAGTAATTTTAAAGAAGAACACATACACACACTAATATATATATATATATATATATATATATATATATATATATATATATATAAACGACTTACACTTTCACTGACAATGACCCATACACATGCTCTCAGATACACATGCTGACTGTGGCACACACACACAATGGCCTGTGGGCACACAGTGATATAAAAAAAAATCACTGATGATGCCAACTCACACTCATTAAAATAAATTGGTGCACACAGTAACTCATACAAAAACAATGACACACACTAACACACAATCAAGGAACAGGGAGGGACACTGGTGACAGATGGAGAGGGACGCAGTGTGATGAGGACAGAGAGGATTGTTGACGTCCTAGGCGAAACCTAATTTTGCCGATGCCCTGGCTCCAGTAATATCAGCACCCATAAATGCGGTAACGGTACCCATAGATGCAGTAAAATCAGCACCCATAAATGCGGCCTTACCAGCACCAATAAATGCAGTAACATCAGCACCCATAATTGCAGTAACATCAGCACCCATAAATGCAACCTTACCAGCATCCATAAATGCGGCCTTACCAGCATCCATAAATGCGGCTGTTCCAGAACTCAAAAATACAGTAACATCAGCGCCCATAATTGCAGTAATATCAGCACCCATAAATGTGGCCTCACCAGAACCCATAAATACAGTAACATCAGCGCCCATAATTGCAGTAATATCAGCACCCATAAATGTGGCCTCACCAGAACCCATAAATACAGTAACATCAGCGCCCATAATTGCAGTAATATCAGCACCCATAAATGCGACCTTACCAGAACCCATAGATACAGTAACATCAGCACCCATAATTGCAGTAATATCAGCACCCATAAATGCAGCCTCACCAGAACCCATAGATACAGTAACATCAGCACCCATAATTGCAATAATATCAGCACCCATAAATGCGACCTCACCAGAACCCATAAATACAGTAACATCAGCACCCATAATTGCAGTAATATCAGCACCCATAAATGCGGCCTCACCAGCATCCATAAATGCGGCCTTACCAGGATCCATAAATGCAGCCGTTCCAGAACTCAAAAATACAGTAACATCAGCACCCATATATGCAGTAATATCAGCACCCATAAATGCGACCTTACCAGAACCCATAAATACAGTAACATCAGCACCCATAAATGCGGCCTCACCAGAACCCATAAATACAGTAACATCAGCACCCATAAATGCGGCCTCACCAGAACCCATAAATACAGTAACATCAGCACCCATAATTGCAGTAACATCAGCACCCATAAATGCGACCTTACCAGAACCCATAAATACAGTAACATCAGCACCCATAATTGCAGTAATATCAGCACCCATAAATGCGACCTTACCAGAACCCATAAATACAGTAACATCAGCACCCATAATTGCAGTAATATCAGCACCCATAAATGCGGCCTTACCAGGATCCATAAATGCAGCCGTTCCAGAACTCAAAAATACAGTAACATCAGCGCCCATAATTGCAGTAATATCAGCACCCATAAATGCGACCTTACCAGAACCCATAGATACAGTAACATCAGCACCCATAATTGCAGTAATATCAGCACCCATAAATGCAGCCTCACCAGAACCCATAAATACAGTAACATCAGCACCCATAATTGCAGTAATATCAGCACCCATAAATGCGGCCTCACCAGCATCCATAAATGCGGCCTTACCAGGATCCATAAATGCAGCCGTTCCAGAACTCAAAAATACAGTAACATCAGCACCCATATATGCAGTAATATCAGCACCCATAAATGCGACCTTACCAGAACCCATAAATACAGTAACATCAGCACCCATAAATGCGGCCTCACCAGAACCCATAAATACAGTAACATCAGCACCCATAAATGCGGCCTCACCAGAACCCATAAATACAGTAACATCAGCACCCATAATTGCAGTAACATCAGCACCCATAAATGCGACCTTACCAGAACCCATAAATACAGTAACATCAGCACCCATAATTGCAGTAATATCAGCACCCATAAATGCGACCTTACCAGAACCCATAAATACAGTAACATCAGCACCCATAATTGCAGTAATATCAGCACCCATAAATGCGGCCTCACCAGCATCCATAAATGCGGCCTTACCAGGATCCATAAATGCGGCCATTCCAGAACTCAAAAATACAGTAACATCAGCACCCATAATTGCAGTAATATCAGCACCCATAAATGCGACCTTACCAGAACCCATAAATACAGTAACATCAGCACCCATAAATGCGGCCTCACCAGAACCCATAAATACAGTAACATCAGCACCCATAATTGCAGTAATATCAGCACCCATAAATGCGGCCTCACCAACATCCATAAATGCGGCCTTACCAGGATCCATAATTGCGGCCATTCCAGAACTCAAAAATACAGTAACATCAGCACCCATAATTGCAGTAATATCAGCACCCATAAATGCGACCTTACCAGAACCCATAAATACAGTAACATCAGCACCCATAATTGCAGTAACATCAGCACCCATAAATGCGACCTTACCAGAACCCATAAATACAGTAACATCAGCACCCATAATTGCAGTAATATCAGCACCCATAAATGCGACCTTACCAGAACCCATAAATACAGTAACATCAGCACCCATAATTGCAGTAACATCAGCACCCATAAATGCGACCTTACCAGAACCCATAAATACAGTAACATCAGCACCCATAATTGCAGTAATATCAGCACCCATAAATGCGGCCTCACCAGAACCCATAAATACAGTAACATCAGCACCCATAATTGCAGTAACATCAGCACCCATAAATGCAGCCTCACCAGAACCCATAAATACAGTAACATCAGCACCCATAAATGCAGAGGAATCGTGCGGTGTATGGGCACTTAGCAGGACAGAGAGAGTGGCCTCCATGGGGGCGGATCATGTGGTGTACGGGCACAGCACTGGGCAGAACGGCAGAGTGGAACGGAACATCAGAGACAGTGACTGTGCACAGTGGAACACACACAGGTCACACTCACTGGCAGTGGCACTGTGATGATCAGGGACACACAGCAGTGCAGGGGATGTTTCCTCATAATGGATACAGTCCTCCGCCACTGCTGCTCCAGCGCCTCTGACACTGTACAGGGGGAGAGAGGGAGTAGGATCACCAGCGGCCCTGTCTGCTTAGCACATACGCACAATCGCACCTGATGATGACTTTAAGGCCTCTTTCACACTGGGGGGTGGGGGCGTCGGTGGTAAAGTGCTGCTATTTTTAACGGCGCTTTACCGTCTTTTTTGCGGCACTGTTCAGCCGCTAGCGGGGCGCTTTTAACCCCCGCTAGCGGCCGAGAAAGGGTTGAAAAAACGCCTGCAAAGCACCGCTTTGATTTCAATGGGCAGGGGCACTTTAGGAGCCACTCCTACAGCGCCTCAAAGATGCTGCTTGCAAACGCACTGCTCCAGTGTTAAAGCCCTCTGGCTTTCTTCACACAGGAGTGAATGGAGCCACTCTTTCAGGGCGCTTTGCAGGTGCTACAGCGCTACAAAATAGAGCACTCCAATGTGAAAGCCAGAGGGTTTTAACACTGGAGCGGTGCGTTGGCAGGACAATAAAAAAAGTCCTTTTTAGCCACATCTTTGAGGCGCTGTAGGAACAGTGTACACACTGATTCGAAAGCGCCACTGCCCATTGAAATCAATGGGCAGCGCCGCCGAACCGCCAGCAATGCACCGCTGCAAGCTGCATTTTGCGGGCGGTTTTAACCCTTTTTGGGCCGCTAGTGGAAGCTCAAAGTCCTGCGAGCCGCATATTTGAGGCGCCCTGCTAGCGGCTGAATAGCGCCGCAAAAACTACAGTAAAGCGCCGCTCAAATAGCGACGCTTTACCGCCAATAGCGCAACGCCCCAGTGTGACAATAGCCTAAGACTGGCATCATGACAGTCTCAAACAGAAGCAAGCAGCCCATCCAATATAGTGCTTGCACAATATGGATTAAATAATTATAATTATGCATAGCCATAGATATAAATAAAGTGATTTGTGCAACAGCAGGTACAACTTGCACAAATCACTTTATTTAGGATATCTATGCATAATTCTAATTTATTTATTCCATATATTTAGCAGCACTATATTAGGTATTTAGCAAGGTTACATTTATTAGGTTGCCTGCAGTGCTTGGCAGATTGCAGAATGTCAGTACATCATTATACAGTGTGATCATGATGTGTGTGTGTACCGTAGCAGACTAGCAGTGCTGCCTGGCTGGGGGTCCAATCGTCCAACTTCTCACAGTTCTTCTCCTCACTTCACCTCAGTGCAGTCAGTCACCTCACGAGTGACACGCTTGGATAAATGAAGCTGCGATACGCAGAGGAGGGTAGGCGGAGCTTGAGGCGGATCTGGAGGCGGAGCCTCTGCAAGTTAGCAGATACACGGACGGACTGAGCGATCCCATTCATAGAAAATCATGGGGGCGCCTGTCTTTCTCCTACATGCCAGCCCTGAGTCCAGACTGTCCAGCCAAGGTAAAAGTACTTTCCAAGTTAATTTGCGTGCCGCCGCCAGCGCTGGGGCTAAAGGAGGTGGCTGCAGAATGGGTGGGAATTTTTTTTTCATGATATTTTTTTTTTGTCGCCCCCCCCGCTTGGCGCCTATGGCACTAGCCATGGCTGCCATAGCTTGGATACGCCACTGGACGCATGCTAACAGCAATTGATTCTAAAGCGTTAGTAAACGCTGTAAAAAATAAAATAGGAAAAAAGTTTTCACCTGGCAATATAAAAATGGGCTAGTATGCAACTTACCTTAAAACTAAGCCCTCCAGCAGTGCAGTGTCACCGCTGTAGAGGCTTTCATCTTTACCTGGTCTTCCTTACAAGTTTGGGGAGGCGTAACAGTGTGCTGAAGGGACAATCCTGCCTGTATTCCACTGTTCCATGCCCTCACACTGCTCAGACCTACCCATCATGGAAGACACATAGAATACTAAAGGAAAAACACAAAGCAAGGTCCCAGAAGCATGCTAATGACAAAAGAGTGTGCGTGTGTAGCACCCCCCCCCCCCCAAGAGAAGCCAGTGCACCATTCCCATTAGCTATGATTAAGCATTGACACTCAATGCGAAACGCGTCAGCTGTTTATCCCACTGTGTGCTGATACCTGTAGTGCATTTTTTCCTGTACCCAATAAAGGGCACGTCTTTTTTCAAGTTACTGGAGTGCGGCTGTCCATATCCTTATTGTTTTTGCACATCCTGTGCATTGCCAGCACCCATCTGCTTCTGAGTGGACATCAATTACCCTAGTGAGCTCACCTGGAGCGGCAGCTCTCTTACCAGTGCACCATTCCCACTTAATGCTTTATAGCATTTATAGACAATATTGTTATATTTATATATGGTACATGTTACATACATGTACACGCAGCATGTCCAAACAACAACTAATGCATGAACCATAATTTGTTCCAAAGCATAGTTTGGTACCCTTATATAGTCCTGAGATTCACGTTTAATTCTTTTTAGTCCTGATGTTTAAATTGTAAGGAGAAAACCTATACAGAGTAATCCTCCATAGGTCCTAATGTATCCCTTCATTCCTGCAACCAGTGTCTAACACATTTACATAATTTGTATGACAGTACCTCATTGAGGCCAGGGGGCTTTGTAGCTTTTATTAAATACATCCCAAGGATATTGCTGAACTGAAACAGTTCTGTAAAGAGGAATGGTCAAGAATTACTCCTGACCGGTGTGCACGTCTGATCTGCAACTACAGGAAATGTTTGGTTGAAGTTATTGCTGCCAAAGGAGGTTCAACCAGTTATTAAATCCAAGGGTTCACATACTTTTTCCACCTGCACTGTGAATGTTTACATGGTGTGTTCAAAAAAACATGGTAACATGTAATTATTTGTGTGTTATTAGTTTAAGCAGACTGTGATTGTCTATTGTTGTGACTTAGATGAAAATCAGATCACATTTTATGACCAATTTGTGCAGAAATCTATATCATTCCAAAAGGGTTCACATACTTTTTGTGGCAACTGTATATATATATATATATATATATATATATATATATATATATATATATATATATATATATATATATATATATATGGAATACCTGGAAGCGCATCTGGAAAAAAAATGGGTTGCCCCGAGTGCATGCCTGCCTGGCAACCTGTGTCCCAACCCTAGGGTTGAAACAAGAGGGGGGGGGGGGTATGTGACAGGAAGTCAGGTAAATCTGTGGGTGTTTTCACAGACAGGAGATACATTTCTGCCTTGTTTGGACAATACACCAATCATTATCGGGCGTCGGCTACAAACGTAGCCAGAGAAAGGCAAAAGGCCGTTGTAAAACATAAGTTAGTTCAGAATGAGGCAATTAAGGCCTCTATAAGTAGCCCAGAGGATTACCACTAATTGGCTGCATCATCCTGAGTCTTTGTGAGTAAGGAGAGCAGTGCCAAAAGGTCTTCTGTGGAGGTGAGGAGAGGATTGATTTTTCTGTGTGATAAAAAATCAAAAGACTATTGTTTTTCTGCTGTATGACCAGCACTGTCTACCCAGCAGTAGGCTGTGTTAGACTTCATAGATAGGTTCCTGTGTGGAAGGTAGACGCCCAAAGTGAAAAGGATTTATTTTATGTTTGCTTTTGTTTATGCTGTTTGGATGCTTGCAATTGTTTTCCAGCAAGATGGAAAAATAAACCAAAAACTTTGTTAACAACCGTCTTCGACTGCCAGTCTGTATAAATTCAGTGTGTGGTGAACCCATCCAAGGGGTCACACACCCCGCTACCGAGCTAACCCCTTACATATGGTGGAGAATGCGGGCACTAAGATGGTGGAATCCGGGTCCGTGCTCCATGGTGAGTCGCAGCAGGAACTACTGCTAGCTGTGTGTGGCAGCCAGGCAAACTGCATTGCGCAGAAGTTTGTTTTGATGGACTGTGTGGCATACAGGTTGTGTACCTGTGAAAGGAGAGTCACATTTTTTTCTTCTTTCCTCTCTGCTGTGAACTCTGTTACCGGTTGCTGTGTGCAACAGCGCAAGGATGGGGCGGTCAAAACAGAAAATGGAGGCGATCTTTGCTGAAGCAAGAGAAAGGCTACTGTGGCTAGAGGGTATTTCACCACATGCCCCAGCAAAACCAGAGAATTTGTCAGAGTGTGAAGTCTCTGTGATCTGGCGTAAATTACTCATGTCACCCCCAGTTAAAAGGGAAGTGAGAGAGGTTGTCCCTAACACTGCTGTAATGAGTGCACATGTGACTGCTAGTGTGGAGCATCCACCAGCATTTGAATCTGCAGTGGATTGGTGCAAGCGGCACCTGGCAGGAATGGACCAAGCTAAAGTGGAAGGCAAGCCAACCTTCGCTACAAAGAGAGAGCTGCCGGATGTCCATACCTGGGAGAGAGGTGTTGTTGCCCCTGGCAACGCTGCTGCAGTTAAACCAGCAGCTGTTGCAGAAAGTGTGAAAGTGACACAGCTTAAGACAGGATCCAGCGGAGGGAAGCCTGTGTTATGTGCCAGAAGAGAGACTGACCAAAGGCCAGGACAAAGAGTGGTTGCCAATAGCAACACAGAGGAGGCCAGTTGGGCTGTCTGTGGACCATGGGGTGGGCCTGCCAAGCGTCATGACAAGTGGTTTCTGGAGGAGCCAATACAGCATGTTGGAGAGAGCCAACAGGGCTCTGCTGGAAGAGTGCGATCTCCCATGGCAACGAGAGTGGAAGTTGTGCCTGGAGGGAGGAGCTGCAGGAATGATTTGGCTCAACATCCCCACAAAGAGGCCTGTGTGTTCTTGCCAGCTGGGAATCATCAGGAGAGCCAGGCATTGAGGAGATGCCAAGAAATTAAATTTCAGCGTCCAGTACCATGCTTGGACTGTGGCCAGGTGGGACATGGCATCTTTACTTGCCCAAAGTTCTGGAACACCGCTGAGGAGTCTGGAAAGGCTGCAGTGTCATCCTGTGGCCCCAAAGAGACAGTAGCTGGTATAGATGCAGCTAAGAGACAGCGCACTCAAGTGAAGACTATGATGCCAGCCACTGAAAATGCTGATGGTTATACTGACAAAAATGTTACTGTTGGAAAATGTGATGGTATTGGTGATGATGACATTGAAAAATGTGTTTCCCTAAATGTCATATTTGAGAGTAATATTGTTGCTATGTTTACTAAAAAGGATGGGAGTAGGATATCTTCCGTGACCGCCAGAGGCAGAGCTGCAGGGTTGTCTATGGAAACCTCCCGGGATCTCCCTGTGTTGGAACTGGAGGTTGTGGACCGCTTTGGCACTACTCTGGGGGAACAAGGAGGGACTGCACCACACAATGAGAGTGTGTGGGTGCAGACCACCCGCCTGATATGTGACCAATTTGGTGAAAAATGTATTCATCCTGTAAAAGCTAATAGTGTAAAGCGGGATGTGATGGTAGCCCCACCAGAACAATCTGGTCAAAATATTGTATTGCACCCTGCGGTTTGTGGCGAAGCATCGTCCCAATGTGACATAAGTGAAACTGTGCTTGTACAAGGTGATGCAGCGCTGCAGAATGCCTGTCAGGGAAGTACCACTGACTGGGACAGCTGGGCCAAACAATTGCTAGCCATGCTGGATAAGGCTAGGTTACCTAACACAGATGTGGACATAACACCTGCTATGCCCAACGGAGGGACTGCAGGTTGGCCAGTGACCAAGGGAGTGTTGGCCCCTGCAGAGATTGATCCCCTCCAGTCAGAAGGACTGGTTAAGGGCACATGCATGGCAGTTGTGTTATCCGCAGCCCAACCGCTGGAAAATAGTGAGCGCAAAAATGGCAATGTGACTTATGACCTGCAGCGGCTCACTGATGCTGTGGCAGAAGGGATAAATGTGAGACGTACATCTGACGGCGCTTCAGTTGAGCACCAGGCTCGCGATACCGCCAGTGAGGTGGAGGTTATTGAAAATATCTCTACCTTTCCAGCTTCAGTGGATGAGCCCCTCCACGTCATTGATAAGGGAAAAGTCCCTTGAAGGGTCTGGTATGTAGATGCGGGTCGCATTAAGATGACTAATGTGTTGTTGAAAATGCTTGAAGTCCAAAAAGCACATTTGCGGTACACTTGGGTGTCTCCAACGTGGTCGGACAAGGTGGTACTGCATAGTACCAGTAGGTGGAGCCAAGTTGTACAGGCTATGCTTAATGTTAATCACAAGAGGAACTGGTTGGTACCAAATTTGTTAGCAGTGTGGCAGATGGTCTCAAGGTTCTCTGAGAGGGTGCTTCCAGTTACCAGTTTGGATGGAAGGCGCTCAGGAGAACGTTTGAAAACATTAGAAGTCTCTCCGCCTGATGCAGTGACTAGGAAGATTTCTGCTGATACAGTCCAAAGTGCGGCTGAGCGGTGGTCAGTAGAGGGCACGGACACTGCCTCACCCACTAGACTTCACATGAAGGAAGGGACCGAAATGGACATGGCAATAGCAGAGATTTTTCCTGTCAGTCGCACAAAGGTACAAATTAAAGTATCCGGAGTTGGTTTCTACAACAGGGGTTTAGTTGCCATGGGTAACCTCAGACAAGTTGTTAAACCAAAAGAACCTGGGAAAATCTGGTGTCGCTGAGGGAAAAGGTGGTTCCCCATCAGGCGAAGTATTGGGAACAGGTTCCCTATATCAAAAAAGTGGGATCCCATGGAGAGTCAGGGTAGGACTTACCTGGAAGCGCATCTGGAAAAAAAAATGGGTTGTCCCGAGTGCATGCCTGCCTGGCAACCTGTGTCCCAACCCTAGGGTTGAAACAAGAGGGGGGGTATGTGACAGGAAGTCAGGTAAATCTGTGGGTGTTGTCACAGACGGGAGATACATTTCTGCCTTGTTTGGACAATACACCAATCATTATTGGGCGTCGGCTACAAACGTAGCCAGAGAAAGGCTAAAGGCCGTTGTAAAACTTCAGCTGTTCAGAATGAGGCAATTAAGGCCTCTATAAGTAGCCCAGAGGATTACCACTAATTGGCTGCATCATCCTGAGACTTTGTGAGTAAGGAGAGCAGTGCCAGAAGGTCTTCTGTGGAGGTGAGGAGAGGATTGATTTTTCTGTGTGATAAAAAATCAAAAGACTATTGTTTTTCTGCTGTATGACCAGCACTGTCTACCCAGCAGTAGGCTGTGTTAGACTTCATAGATAGCTTCCTGTGTGGAAGGTAGACACCCAAAGTGGCTAGTATTTATTTTATGTTTGATTTTGTTTATGCTATTTGGATGCTTGCAATTGTTTTCCAGCAAGATGGAAAAATAAACCAAAAACCTTGTTAACAACCGTCTTCGACTGCCAGTCTGTATAAATTCAGTGTGTGGTGAACCCATCCAAGGGGTCACACACCCCACTACCGAGCTAACCCCTTACAATATATATATGGGGCAGATCCACAAAAGGAGTATGCCGGCGTATCTATTGATACGCCGGCGTAATTTTAAAATTCCTGCGTCGTATCTTTGTTTTGTATCTACAAAACAAGATACGACGACATCTCGGAGGGATCCGACAGGCGTACGTCTTAGTACGCCGTCGGATCTTAAGGTGCAATATTTCGGCGGCCGCTAGGTGGCGTTTCCGTAGAATTCCGCGTTGAGTATGCAAATTAGCTATTTATGGCGATCCACGAACGTACGTCTGGCCAGCGAATTTTTTTAAGTCGTTTTTGTTCGGCTTTTTCCGGCGTATAGTTAAAGCTGCTATATGGTGGCGGACTCAATGTTAAGTATGGCTGTCGTTCCCAAGTCCAATTTTGAATTTTTTACTTAGTTTGCGTAAGTCGTTCGCGAATAGGGATTTGCATAGAATGACGTCACCGTCGTATGCATTGGCTGGTTCCAGTTTAATTTGGAGCATGCGCACTGGGATACCCCCACGGACGGCGCATGCTCAGTTAAAAAAAAACATTGTTTACGTCGGGTCACAACGTATTTACATAAAACACGCCCCCATTACATCCGTTTGAATTCCGCGCCCTTACGCCGCCGTAACTTACGGCGCAAATTCGTAGAGGATTCGAAAAAAAAAAATAAGTTGCGGCGGCGTAGTGTATCTTAGATACGATGCGCCCGGCGGATTCTTACGTGCAGGTACGTGGATCTGCCCCTTTACATTTAGCATAGATATTATATTTAGTGTATGCTCTATATTCAGTCAGTGCAGGCAGTGTGGTATATATGGCCATTTATGTCACCTGGTGGCCCCCCTTGCCTATATAACAGCTGTCACAGCCAAGAGACAGCATTAGGCAGGACGCCTCCCATCGAGGCAGAGCTTCTCTTTTTTTTCGGGTCCATTGGTGCCGTCATTGAAGATTTATTTTATAGTAAAGAAATCTTTCTCCTGTCGTTTTTATTTTTTTTACACTTTTTTTGTGAATGGGTAGGCGTACAATGTACCCGATAACCATTCACATAGGGGGGCTAAGATCTGGGGGACCCCTTGTTGAAGGGGGCTTCCAGATTCCGATAAGCTCCTGCCCACAGACCCCCACAACCACCAGGAAGAGGTGAGGCCTTGTCCCCATCAACATGAGGACAAGGTGCTTTGGGGGGGACCCCAAAGCACCCTCCCCATGTTGGGGGCATGTGGCCTGGTAAGGTTCAGGAGTTGAGTGGGTGCTCTCTTGTCCTCCTCTTTTTCCTGCGGCCTGTCAGGTTGCATGCGCAGATAAGGGTCTGGTATGGGTTTTGGGGGGCTGTCACGCCATTTGTTTTTACATTTTGGCATGGGGTTCCCTTTAAAATCCATACCAGACCTGAAGGACCTGGTATGGATTTTGGGGGGACCCCACGCCAAATTTTTAAAACATTTTACTATGGATTTCCCCTTAAAATCCATACCAGAGCCAAAGGGCCTGGTAATGGACTGGGGGGAACCCCGTTTTTTTCAATGATTTTTTATGTATATTGCCGGGATCCAACAATACGTTACAGCCGCAAGCAATTTTAAATTACATTTATTTCCTTTAGAAATGCAATTTTGCTGCAGTACTGTTATAAACATGGGAAAGATGCGCGTCTTTACAGGCTGACTAAGGGGACCCCCAGACACGATATTTAAAGGAATATTTTTTTTTATTGTTTCACTTTAAGCATTATTAAAATCACTGCTCCTTATTTTTGCATTGATACTTTTTATGACAATAACTTGCATATAAGCCTTTAAAATAAACACTTTTGATTTTTCACGTTCGTGTCCCATAGACTTTAACGACGTTTGCACAAATTTTCTGTCTGTTCACATGTTCTAGTGCTGTTTCACGTGTCATTATTGCCTTATAAGGCCCCGAGATCCTCGGCGGCTTCACAAGGAACTCGACGGGCAAAACTATGTGTTTTGCCCGTCGAGTTCCTCGGACTTGTGTACGGGGCCTCATAGTCACCTCCCCACCAGATTCCCACGTATGTGGTCTAATGTAAAAACCTAATATATAATTTAGGGTGTCAGATTTTAGTATAATCATTCGGCATACAAGGGGTCTCAATTCCAAACTTTAAGGATCATTGGTTATCCATTCAAATTATTAAGTTAAGTTATTCACTCCATGTATTTATACTCTAGAAATGCATGTACATAGTGGCAAGATATTGAGCCTTAAGAAATCTTGGATAGCTCATCATTATCACACTATTTTCTTCTCTCACTCTAGATACTGTAGCTTCATTTCACCTTTCAAGATGAGCCCTTAGGGGAGATTTATTGTTCTCCATGTTAACCTATGCAATGTTGAAATTGTGATTGTTGGTTTAAATTTACCCCCTGGGCAAACCCTAGGTTCCTATATCGCCTCATTTCTTTGGGGGCCCAGGATAAAATGATTCCCATGGGTGACTTCATTACGACTTTTTTCTCAAAAGTAGATAGATCCCATCCTCTCCCTCAGGAGATGTTGGATCTGTCTAAATGGGTTGAAACCCTTGGAGATAGAAGCACTTGATTTAGTCTGTGTGTCTCTTAGCATCTAATCATTCATTTCATAGAAATTATCTCTCCTATGCCCAGGGCTGTCTTAATAAGAGAACACACCTGGGCACTGCCCAGGGGCCCCAGCTGCATGGGGGGCCCTGCACTTTCCCCAAAGCAGCTGGTCCTTGAGTCCACACTGCCTTGAAATTGGGGGCCCCTTGATGGCACTAAGAGAGATGGATACACAGGAAGGGGGGGTGTGCCGTGCAGAGCGATACTTATTTTTTTCACAGCCAGCAGGGAGGGGCGGGGCCAGAGTTCCAGTGATGCTCTGACCCCTCCCCATGCAGATTGAATGATCAGGACTCGAAGGCTGCGGGGTAGGAGCTGGAGTGGGAGCTGCTGAGTCGGCAGCACTGAGAGCCCACCTGCGGAAGTAGCATTGTGGATGGTGTCATGGTGAGCCCAGCTGTCCAGCACTGTTTGCACCGAAAAGGCTTGGAATGCCCGGAGAGATGCTCCTTCCTCCGCCCCTCCTTCTGCCTGCTTGATTGGTATAGGTGAGTCCAGTGCTGGAGGTGGGCACAGAGCCAAAAGTTTACATGCACTGTATCTCCACTGGAAAAGGGGGTACTACATGGCTGGAATAATGATGCTGGGGGATATCAAGGGTGTATGGGGGAAAACAATTCTGAGGGGGGATCTAGGGTGTATAGGGGGTAGCAATTCTTGGTGTAGCTTGGGTGGCTATAGTGCTAGAGGTATCGGGGATGTAGAGAGGCCACAGTGTAGGGGGTATTAGGGATGTAGTGGGGTCACAATCTTATGGTATATGGTTACAGTGCTGGGGGGAATATCCAGGGTGTAGAGGGGCCAGATCATTACATTGCCCAGGGGCCCATGATGCTATTGAGATGGCCCTGCCTATGCCCCCTTACCCCCTTTCTCCCATGGTATATTGGACCATGCTCTACAACACACCCTATATACTGCTCCTACTAATAAATTATGGAGACTTTTGAGGCACTGAATCACAGGTTTTAAAATAGTCCCCCACATAGAAGCCTCATCTAACTAATTACAGGTCCACCAATGGTCTGTGCTGAAGGTTGTAGTTCCAATGTCCACCAGTGAGTGTATCCCAGCACCCAGTGAAACCCAGTAATCAATTTCCAAATAATGCTGGCTGCTTTGAGGGTATTTAGTCCCTTATCTACATTTTCCTCTTGCTTCAGTGTTTTGCCTGATAGCCAAATTATGCTTGCTGACTTATTCTGATCCTACATCCTGATTAGGGATGAGATTTGTGTTCGAGTCGAACTCATGTTCAACTCAAACATCGTATGTTCGACCGTTCATCAAATTGCAAATGTTATAGGGCGATCACGCCAAATTCGAGTGGCGTGTCACGGCCCATAATTCACTGCGGCATCGCAGTGCATTGCAGGCTAATGATTGGCCAAGCATGCACTATAACCTGCATGCTTGGCCAATCACAATGCCGTCTGTACAGAGAGCCATAATTGGCCAAAGCCAGGGTGGCTTTGGCCAATTATGCCTCAGGGGATTTGGTACATGCCCCACACTATACAGTGTGCACCTAAAGCTTATCTGAATACAATTGCTGGTGTTCTCATACAAATACAGGCAGGGACATACAGTATTCAGTTTAATTGTCCTTTGCACAGTGTGCACCTAAAGCTTACCTGAATATAATTGCTGATGTTCTCCTATAAATACTGGCAGGGACATACAGTATTCAGTTGTATTGTCCTTTTGCACAGTGTGCACCGAAAGCTTACCTGAATACAATTGCCAGTGTTCTCATACAAAAACAGGCAGGGACATACAGGCCCGGATTCTCAGAGGACTTACGACGGCGTAGCGCCATGTACGCCGTCGTAAGTCCGAATCCGAGCCGTCGTATCTATGCACCTGATTCTTAGAATCAGTTACGCATAGATTTCTATTCTATCCGACCGGCATAAGTGTCTTACGCTGTCGGAGCTTAAGTGAATTTTTACGCTGGCTGCTAGGGGCATGTAAGCTGATTTACACGTCAAAATATGTAAATCAGCTAGATACGCGAATTCACGAACGTACGCCCGGACGACGCAGTACAGATACGCCGTTTACGTTAGGCTTTTCCCGGCGTAAAGTTGCCCCTGCTATATGAGGCATAACTGCGGCGTACCAATGTTAAGTATGGCCGTCGTTCCCGCGTCAAAATTTTATTTTTTTACGTCGTTTGCGTAAGTCGTCCGTGAATGGGGCTGGACGCCATTTACGTACACGTCGAAACCAATAGGTCCTTGCGGCGCACTTTGACGCAAAGCACACTGGGATATTCCACGGACGGCACATGTGCCGTAAGTGCAAAACGTCAATCACGTCGGGTCACAGCACATTAGCATAAAACAAGCCCCCCTGTTCAACATTTGAATTAGGTGGGCTTACGCCGGCCGATTTACGCTACACTGCCGCAACTTACGGAGCAAGTGCTTTGAGAATACAGCACTTGCCCGTCTAAGTTGCGGAGGCGTAACGTAAATCGGATACGTTACGCCGCCGCAAAGATACGCCGTTCTACGAGAATCTGGCCCACAGTATTCAGTTTTAGTGTCCTTTGCACAGTGTGCACCTAAAGCTACCTGACTACAATTGCTGGTGTTCTCATACTAATACCACAGGCAGGGATCTGCAAGTATTTTCACTTGGTGTACTGTGTCCTCTGCACAGTGTGCACCTAAAGCTACCTGACTACAATTGCTGGTGTTCTCAGACTAATACCACAGGCAGAGATCTGCAAGTATTGTCAGTTAGTGTACTGTGTCTTTTGCACAGTGTGCACCTAAAGCTACCTGACTACAATTGCTGGTGTTCTCATACTAATACCACAGGCAGGGATCTGCAATTATTTTCACTTGTTGTACTGTGTCCTCTGCACTGTGTGCACCTAAAGCTACCTAACTACAATTGCTGGTGTTCTCATACTAATACCACAGGCAAGTATCTGCAAGTATTGTCAGTATGTGTGCAGCTACATCTCCCTGCAGGCCATTAGTATGTCTGGAAGGACAACAAGGAGAGGCAGAGAGTCACAAGCCAATAAAAGAGGGCAAGCAGGCTCCATGTCTAGAGGCAACAGTGCTGGTCGTGGACAAGGTGCATCCTCATCAGCACGTGGCCGTGGGACACGCTCGTCCTTTTTTTCGGCAGCTGGCCGTGTTGAGCCGCAACATGCCGAAGACTTGGTAGAGTGAATGACCAAGCCGTCCTCATCCTCCTCATTCTCTCTCACCCAGGCTCTGGGTACTTTATCTGGCAAAGCAGCTGCCAACACGGCCTCTTCCCTCTGCTCAATGGCATTAGTCACTCCTTCCCTAGACCCACCATGTCCTCCTGAGAAGTCCCCCGAACTGTTTAACCACAGTGTTGGGCACATGCTGCAGGAGGATGTGCAGCGTTTTGAAGGCTCCGATGATGGTACCCAGCTAGAGGAAGGCAGTAATGTGAGCCCAGAGAGAGGGGGTGCCCAAGATGGACAGCAATCTGGCAGTCATGTTCCCCCAGCTGCAGCATACTGCCAGGTTTGCTACAGTGATGAGGAGGGAGGGGATGATGAGGTCACTGACTCCACGTGGGTGCCTGTAAGGAGAGAGGAGGAGGAGGCACATCTCCAACGAGGCAGGATGCCCTCCAGGGGCCAGCTTAAGGGCAGCACACCGACTGCATCACACCACAGAGCTCCACATGTGAAGGGTGCTGCTGTCTCTCCATGTTATTCCAAAAGTTCTTTGGTGTGGGCCTTTTTTGAGACGAATGCATCAGATCACGCCGCTGCAATTTGCAACATATGTCTCAAGTATATCTCGCGTGGCCAAAACATCACCCGCTTGGGCACCACATGCTTGACCAGACATATGTCGACCTGCCATGCAGTTCATTGGCAAGCGTACCTAAAAGACCCATACCAAAGAACAAAGCAGACCTCTCCTTGCTCCTCATCAGCTGGGATCCACACAGCCAAGAATGGTGGTTTGTGACAATGGCACCAACCTCCTCTCCGCCCTCCGACAGGGACAACTGACCCATGTGCCCTGTTTTGCTCATGTCCTGAACTTGGTGGTGCAGCGGTTCTTGGGCAGGTACCTGGGCTTACAGGATGTCCTGAAGCATGCCAGGAAACTCTGTGTGCATTTCCGACGGTCATATAATGACAGTGCTCGGCTATCTGACCTCCAAAAGTAATACAACCTGCCCAAGAACTGGCTAATCTGTGACATGCCCAGAAGGTGAAACTCTACGTTGGCCATGCTGCAGCGGCTGCACACGCAGCAGAGGGCTATCAATGAGTATCTGTGCCAATATGGCACCATGACAGGGTCAGGGGAGCTTGGGTTTTTCCCCACACCAGTGGGCCATGATCAGGGATGCATGCACTGTCCTGTCACCATTTGAGGAGGCCACAAGGATGGTGAGCAGTGACAGTGCATGCATCAGTGACACTGTGCCTCTTATGCACCTGTTGGAGCACAAGCTGCGTGGAATAATGGACAGGGCACTTGAGGCAGAACAGAGGGAGGAAAAGGAGGATTTCCTTACCTCTCAAGGCCCCCATTATCCAGACAGTGTTTGTGCATGTCCGCCAGCACACAGGAAGAGGACGAGGAGGAGGATTGTGTCAGCATGGAGGTGAAGCCTAGCACTCAGCATCAGCAGCAGTCTTCAAGGGATCAATTACAGTCCCAAGATATCCATGGACTTGTACGTGGCTGGGAGGAGGTGGCTGCGGATCATGTCGTCCTCAGTGACCCAGAAGATTCCTCACCAAATGCCTCATCAAACCTACGCTGCATGGCCTCCCTGATCCTGCAAAGCCTGCAGAAGGATCCTCGTATTTGTGATATCAAGGAGAGGGATAATTAGTGGCTGGCAACCCTCCTTGATCCACGTTACAAGGGTAAGGTTGCGGACCTTATCTTGCCATCGCAGAGGGAGCAGAGGATGAAATATCTTAAGGAGGCCTTGCAGAATGGTCTGTGCAACGTGTTCTGTAACCCCCCAAAGACTGGGGGGTTACAAAATCCTGGTCCTGGACAACGTGTTGCTGAGGTTTCGGTCAGTCAAAGAAGGAGCGGTGGAGAAGGTGGCCGTCTGACCAATGCGTTCAGACAATTTTTTAGTCCGCAGCCCCAAGGTATGACTGGTTCCAGCAACCATCGCCAGTGTCAGTTTTACATGGTGCGGGAATACCTGGGGGCAAGATCAGACTTGGACACCTTTCCCACCGAAAATCCTCTGTCTTACTGGATCTTGAGCAGGGGTGTCAAACTGGCGGCCCTCCAGATGTTGCAAAACTACAAGTCCCATGAGGCATTGCAAGGCTAACAGTTACAAGCAGTTACAAGCATGGCTCTCACAGGCAGAGGCATGATGGGACTTGTAGTTTCAGAACAGCTGGAGGGCCGCCAGTTTGACACCCCTGGTCTTGAGGATGGATCACTGGCCAGAGCTTGCACAGTATGCAATTGAGCTACTGGCCTGTCTTACATCCAGCGTTCTTTCGGATTGCACATTCAGTGCTGCTTGAGGCTTTGAAACCAATCACAGGGTGTGCCTATCCACCGACTCGGTCGATCGTCTGACCTTCATAAAAATGAATCAGGCTTGGATCACCACCAGCTACCAAGCACCTGATGCTGATGTAACTGAATATTTTTTTTAAATGTCAGATCCCTTTAAGACTGCCTATGCTGATGCTGAGTGACTATCCTGTTACGCTGAGTGACTATCCTGTTATGTTGAGTGACTATCCTCTTCCTCCTCAATGATCATGCTGATAGCTTGTAAGAACATTTTTGGTTCTGGGCACGGCCACCAGTGGCTAAGGCCCAATTGTTAGGCCCCTGTTTAACAGGGGCATGTAATTACAATTTTTGATGCAATAATTTGCATCAGGGCCCATTCCTGCACTCCAACTAGAGTATATGTGAGGGGTTGCAGTGTTGTGGCACCAGCACCAGTGCCTAAGGCCCAATTTTTGATGCAATACTTTGCAGCAGGGCTCATTCCTGTGCTCCAACTAGAGTATCTGTGAGGGGTTTCTGTGTTGTGGCACCAGTGCCTGAGGCCCAATTTTTGTGCCCCTGTTTAACAGGGGTGTGTAATTACAATTTTTGATGCAATACTTTACAGCAGGGCTCATTCCTGAGCTCCAACTAGAGTACAGGGGAATGTAATTACAACTCTTGATCTAATATTTCACAGCAGGGCCCATTCCTGCGCCCACCAAGAGTAACTGTGAGGACTTACAGTGTTGTGGCACCAGCACCAGCACCACCACCAATAAAGGCCCAATTGGTATGCTCCTGTTCAACAGGGGCATGTAATTTCGATTCTTGATCTAATATTTCACAGCAGGTCCCATTCCAGCACCCACCAAGAGTAACTGTGAGTACTTACAGTGTTGTGGCACCAGCACCACCACCACCACCACCACCACCAACAAAGGCCCAATTTTTCTGCCCTTGTTCAACAGGGGCATGTAATTACAATTCTTGATCTAATATTTAACAGCAGGGCCAATTCCTGCACCCACCAAGAGTAACTGTGAGGACTTACAGTGTTGTGGCACCAGCACCACCACCAAAGGCCCAATTTGTCTACCACTGTTCAACAATGGCATGTAGTAAAATTTTTTGACATAATAGTTCACAGCAGGGCGTTCCAGCGCCCACCAAGACTAACTGTGAGGGCTTACACCTAAGACCCAAATTTCTTATGGCAGGCCCCTACTTTCAAACATCCAACTTTCAAACGACTCCTACTTGCAAACTTAAGGAGACAACAGGAAGTGAGAGGAAATCTACCCCTAGGAAGGGAAATTCTCTCCTGTAAGAGGTGTCTCCTCTCCACTGCTGCTTTATCACCAATCCTTGTTTCACTGAAAACCCCAAATTTTCAAAAAACATTTGTCTTTTGGGTTCATTTCAACTTTAAAGGCCGCGGCTGGGCTATAGCCGACTGCAAACTGAGCTTGTCCTGTCTGGTAAGCGGCTTTGATACCTGGTGGCGGGTCTTCATTTAGAGTGTGCATTATCTGTGAAAGTCACAGTGGTGATTAGGAGCATACCATACAAGATTAGATCAATCTGGGTGCACAAAGAAAAGTGTACCCTGAGGACTGTACACATATGTTTAACAACTTTTAGTTTCAGTGGACTTTAAAAGTTTTGGTGCAGTGGCGCAGCTTTAACCCCTTGTTGTCTATATTAGAAATATGTTACATGTTCCACCCTAAAAATGAGTGGAACATGTAACATGTTCCCAAAGGTGAACCTATCCTTTAAGATTTGACAATGATTGGTTTCTATGTAGAGCTGCACCAGATTTTGACCTCTCCAGTTTTATAAATCCCCCCCTCAGTGACATAAAACTTTTTTGATACTCTAAATTGATCTTTATTCTCGTGTACACATGGTCGGAATTTCCAACAACAAATGTTCCATGTGAGCTTTTGGTCGAATATTCTGACCGTGTGTAAGAAAATGCTTTATCCATGTTCTTTCTGTCGAGAAAATATTATTTGTATATCATTTGTATATTGCAACTGCTATTTCCTCTTATTTGATATTTGTCTTGCTATGTTGTTAGTGTGACTCATTTCCACGAATAATAATAAAAAAAAGCGTGCTATGTGTATCCAAGTGTAAAAAGTAAACCAAACGACCATGCCAAGGTGTTGTGTGATAATGAAACTAATGTATACATAACATATACTTAACAAGAATATTGAGAAATATGCATTGATGTATGTATGTATGTATGTATATAAAAGTGAAAATCAAGAGGGCAAAAAGCGAAAAACATACATGGATATACATTTATGAATGGAAAGATAATCATATCAACAAAAGGTGAGAGCATAACCTAAATAAAGATATACAAGTAAAATCAAGAACCAATTGTGTATCAAACTAATTATAACGTATAAACGACATCTTGTAATGGTAAGTTCTTCACTGATGGCATGTGGTGTAACTGTATTCAGCAAAAAAATTGTGCTTGTCTGCACCATACATTTACAAAAAGAGCGAGATCTATAAAAATGTTACTGCATCCTTCTTGAATAGGAATGATAGGTCTTGAAAAACAGCTCCTACAGAGATTATCTCTCAAATTAGGACCATGTAGGGCTATGATAGATGGTTTACTAGTAGTAAATCTTCAAATGATCTTATTATATCTAACAGCTGTTCCTGCATTGTATGTGAAGATGTAGTAGTGCCCACCAGCAATCTGGCACAAGAGAGAGGAGAGCTGGATGTTTTAGAACTGCAGCTAAAATAAGTATCAGTCTTTTTTATCTCATAGAAAAATGTACAATTTGTTACGTCCTTGAGCCAGGGCCGGTGCAAGGATTTTTGACTACGCAGGTAAAGGGGCATTTTGGTGCCCCCCTCCCATATGGCATACACTTTATTTGTGTTCCATTAAGCTATAGTGGTTCTAGTGCTTAGAGTATGTAAGTTTTACTTACAGAAAATGCACACAGGATGGTCAGAGATTACATACATGGCATACAGGATGGTCAGAGACTGCAGGCATGGTACAAAAGACAGTCCGAGACTGCATGCAGGTCACAAGAGCATAGCTCCCAACTATCCCAGATTTTGAGGGACTGTCCCTGATTTGGAGCAATGTCCCTCTGTCCCTCTTTCCTCCTCATCTGTCCCTCATTTTGATCTGATCTATATAGATGTATATAAAATGCACATTTTATCAATCAAAATGTGTTTTCCAGTGCTAAACCTTTCATCTGATTTCTAAATTGCTGCATTTGTAATTTCCAAAAGCCAATATAAAGCAATAGTAGTGGTAAAAAAAGGACTTGTGGGTTTAACCAATCTTGTTTTTTTGTACAATTCTCCTTCATTAAGAGGGCGTGGCACGGGACGTGTCCTATGCCTGCATACTTTTGCTGTTAGGTGTCCCTCATTCCCATCTCAAAAAGTTGGGAAGCATGAAAGAGACGGTCATAGACTACAGACGTGGCACAAGGGACCTTCAAAGATTGCAGTCATGGCACAAGGGATGGTCAGAGATTGTATACATGGCACATGGGATGGTCAGAGATTGCATACGTGGCACATGGGATTGTCAGAGATTCCATACATGGCACATGGTACTGTCAGAGGCTGCATGCAAGGCACACGGGAGGGTCAGAGGTTGCATACATCATGGCACACGGGATGGTCAGAGATTGCATGCATGGAACACGGGATGGTCAGAGATTGCACGCATGGCACACAGAATCGTCAGAAATGGCATACATGGCACACGGGATGGTCAGAGATTGCATGCATTGCACACGGGGCAGTCAGATATTGCACACATTTAACACGGGATGGTTGGAGATTGCATGCGTGGCACATGGGACAGTCAGAGATGGCACACATCGCATGCGGGACGGGCAGAGATTGCATGCATGGCACATGGGATGTCAAAGATTGCATGCATGGCACATGGGACAGTCATTGCTTGGATGCATTGCACATGGGACGGTCAGAGATTGCACACATTGCACACAGAACAGTCAGAGAGTGCATGCATTGCACACGGAATGGCCAGAGATTTCACAAGGGACGGTCAGAGATTGCATGCATTGCACATGGGACAGTCAGAGATTGCATGCATTGCACACGGGATGGTCAGAGATTGTATACATCATGGCACAGGGGATGGTCAGAGATTGAATACATCATGGCACACAGGATGGTCAGAGATTGCATACATTGCACAAGGGACAGTCAGATATTGCATGCATGCCACACGGAACGGTCAGAGATTGCATACATCATGGAACACTGGATTGTCAGAGATTGCATGCATGGCACATGGGACAGTCAGAGATTGCATACATGGCACACAGGATGGTCAGAGATTGCACACATTTCACACAGGATGGTCAGAGATTGCATGCAAGGCACACGGGATGGTCAGAGATTGCATGCATTGCATGCAGGATGGTCAGAGATTGCATGCATGGCACACGGGACGGTCAGAGATAGCATACATCATGGTACACGGGATGTCAAAGATTGCATGTATCTCACAGAGGACAGTCATTGCTTGGATGCATTGCACATGTGACGGTCAGAGATTGCACGCATTTAACACAGAACGGTTAGAAATCGCATGCATTGCACACGGGATGGTCAGAGATTGCACACGGACAGTCAGAGATTGCATGTATTGCACACGGGACGATCAGAGATTGCACGCGGGACAAACAGAGATTACATGCATTGCACACGGGATGGTCAGAGATTGCATAAATCATGGCGGAGGGGATGGTCAGAGATTGAATACATCATGGCACACAGGACGGTCAGAGATTGCATACATGGCACAAGGGCATGGCTGGTACAATAATATACACAGCTTGCTTGCCTCACCTTCCACAGAGATGAGAGAGAAATCTTCATCTGTGCTGTACCACCACGGCCAATCGTGCTCCTCTTGTGCCTTCTGCTGGCCTTGGTCCCTCCTTCTGGTGTCCCTTGGCTCCCGTCTCCTTTCTAGGCTCCCCTCTTTTCCCACATTCTGTGTGCTGCTGAAGTGGAGGCATTGCTACCCAGATGGGAGGAATTTTTTTTCTTCCTAATTCAGCAATCCTTCCTAGCCTCAAGGCAGGGGGTGGTGTCTTTGAGTGTCAGTGTTTGTCTCGCGCTGAAGCTCATCTGGCAGAGGAGGAGGAGTGCAGTGGTAGGCAGGGCCGGGCCGGTACTGTAGTAAGGAGCAGAGCAGGTGAAGATAACAGCGTGTGGTCGGGGGTGTGCTGCGCCGCCTCCTGTTAATTTGCAGATGAGCTTGGCTGTGTGCATATTGGAGAAGGGCCGACCGCCAGTGCCAGCTTAAGCAACTCTTGGGGAACCCTGGCTTTGGCACCCCCTCTCCTGGCACCCTCAGGCGGCCACCTTGGCTGCCTTATGCTGGCGCCGGCCCTGCTTGAGCCCAACTTTAAGTTTAATTAATAAAATCTCCCACCTTTTTTTCTACAGCTTACATTGTCTCTGCCTTTTTCCAATAATTATATCACAAAAAGAAGACTGCTCGTGATTTTTTTTTCAATTTCAAGTCCTGCTGTGCTTTTATTGTGATAGACACCCAAATAAATCAATAAAACTACCCACAGACAGACAATCTGTACACATACTGTAATCTGTATTGCAATGGAAATCAGAGCTCCTACATTACCAGTAGACACTATAAAATGGTAATATGCCTATACTTATGAAAGTAATGACACAACCAGAAATGGTATGAGAAGCAATTTGGATGAAATATGCCAATCATGAATTTCTCTAAAGCCGTGTACACACGATCGGTCCATCCGATGAAAACGGTCTGATGGACCGTTTTCATCGGTTAACCTATGAAGCTGACTGATGGTCAGTCGTGTCTATACACCATCGGTTAAAAAAAACGATTGTGTCAGAACGGGTGATGTAAAACACAATGACGTGCAAAAAAAAACTAAGTTCAATGCTTCCAAGCATGCGTCGACTTGATTCTGAGCATGCATGGATTTTTAACCGATGGACGTGCCTACTAACGATCAGTTAGGTATCCATTGGTTAAATTTAAAACAAGATTGCTTTTTTTTAACCTATGGATAAATAACCGATGGGGCCCACACATGGTCCGATGAAAACGGTCCATCAGACCGTTCTCATCGGTTTGACCGATCGTGTGTAAGCGGCATTAGTCTCTATTAATTTCTTCTGAGAAGCAAATGATGCCTCTTTTTAAATAACAACTCTTCATCTAGAATCCCTACAGTGTGGACACTTGAAACAATCCTTGTTGGATATTCACTGTTTCTTCGTTATTTTTTTTTGTTATGCAATAAATTTGTAAATTTGTTTTACTAGCCCCATTGTGTGTGAAATTGAGCAGTTATGTCTTGTACACACGAGTGGAATTTCGGACGGAAAAAATCAGACCGAAGCTTTTCATCGGATATTCTGTCCGTGTGTATGCCCCATCGGACTTTTTCCGTCGGAAATTTTGACGGAATTACATAGAAAACATGTTCTCAATTTTTCCAAAATTACAGTTACAGTTAGTTTATTTATAAAAAAAAATTAAACAATGCCCTTAACAAAAAAAAAAATCAGTTTTCACAAAAGTATCATGTTTCAATTAAGAAGGTCATATTAATTTCACAGTTTACACTTACCTTTTATGATTATTTATCTCACTGCCACTAGATGGCAGCAAGGAAGTGTTTCATTTTCGGAAAATTTCAAGAACCTAAAATCAGCTCAAGAAAGGATTATGCAACAAATCTGCATTGCTTTCGTAAGGTACAGTAAAATGTACTGTAGAAAGAGAGTGACAGCACATTCATAATTTAAACTTGAGCTGCATATTGTACTTGTAATAACATATCAAGTTTTAAGGATTTTCAAGATCTGAAAATTAATAATAAACCTGCAGAAAGAAAAGTCTTTGTTTTACAGTGAAAGCTCAAATTCAGATGATTATATGGAAATGAATTGAGACAAGGCAATAATAAACTGGGAGACAAAAATTGGATTAAAATGACCAAACCGCAATGACCTTTTAGGCTAATGTTGTTTTTACCATGGCAAATTTTTGCTTATAGAAAGTAGGATTTATATGATGAAATACTAGATTTCCAAAAAGGTTTATAACTAGGTAAATGTGATGTTTTATTTTTTTTGTTAACAACAAGCTTTTGCAACAAAAAAATCAGTGTGGAAGGGATATCAGCCCCAAAGGAGCCCCGAGGGTTTGAAGAGAAGGCTGAGAAATCTGCAGACCTTTTTTTGTATATATACTGTATATATCTGGAAAATAATAAATCTTTTAAAATCCAATCTGTTCTTTCTTCCTGGAAAGAATCATGTTTATGTTGGGAATTGTGTAGTTATACACATATTGCTTAGTTCTTTAATAGGAGACACTTTAAAGTAGAACTATCAGTACAATTCTGCAAAAATGAATTTCTGACATGGCACAATATACAGATTTTTTTTTTATTATTGTACTATTCACTATTAAAAATAGTTCCTGAGCAGTCCAGTGAGCTAGAAATAACAGGTGCATTTTGGGAGAAAATTTCTCGTCATCATTCTTCTGACGAGAAATAATTTCCTCAGTCTCCCACTAGTCATCATTTATTGGGGCTGTTGTATAATTTTGTGTATTTCCACAGCCAACTTGAGATAAAACATATTTTTATAGATGTATGTGTTTCTATTTACATAGCATACATATTTATTGCAGCCTACTTTTACAAGCTGGGCTTCTTGATTGTATGTTATGGATAAATGGATTAAACTAGTCCCCAGTCCTCATCCATGACACCTTATCCTTAGAAACATCAAAAATGTAAGAAATATAAAAAAAAACATCTTAGGTATGCTGTGTGAATAGGAACACGTGTAGCGTACTCCCTAAGGAGTCGAAGATGAACTGGATCCCCCACTCCTGCATAGTCAGGCACACCAGATTTTCACAGGCACTCCAGAGACAGAGAATAGTCAGTGACTTTGTTTTTGTTATTTATTAAGGGTTAATACCTTGGATAGGGATGGGAGGTTATGGGATGCCGCTTCAACTTCAGCAAAACGTTAACAACTTCAGGGTCATTCTTCTTATATACAGTCTCTATATACAGTGGGGATCGAAAGTTTGGGCACCCCAGGTAAAAATTTGTATTAATGTGCATAACAAAGCCAAGAAAAGATGGAAAAATCTCCAAAAGGCATCAAATTACAGATTAGACATTCTTATAATATGTCAAAAAAAGTTAGATTTTATTTCCATCATTTACACTTTCAAAGTTACAGAAAACAAAAAAATTGTGTCTGCAAAAGTTTTGGCACCCTGCAGAATTTATAGCATGCACTGCCCCCTTTGCAAAGCTGAGACCTGCCAGTGTCGTGGATTGTTCTCAATCATCGTCTGGGAAGACCAGGTGATGTCAATCTCAAAGGTTTTATATGCCCAGACTCATCTGACCTTGCCCCAACAATCAGCACCATGGGTTCTTCTAAGCAGTTGTCTAGAAAACTGAAACTGAAAATAGTTGACGCTCACAAAGCTGGAGAAGGCGATAGAAAAGCGTTTTCAGATGTCAATATCCTCTGTTTGGAATGTAATTAAGAAATGGCAGTCATCAGGAACAGTGGAAGTTAAAGCAAGATCTGGAAGACCAAGAAAAATATCAGACAGAACAGCTCGCAGGATTGTGTGAAAAGCAATTGAAAACCCACGTTTGACTGCACGATCCCTCCAGAAAGATCTGGCAGACACTGGAGTTGTGGTACACTATTCCACTATAAAGAGATACTTGTACAAATATGGTCTTCATGGAAGAGTCATCAGAAGAAAACCTCTTCTACGTCCTCACCACAAAAATCAGCGTTTGAACTTTGCAAATGAACATATAGACAAGCCTGATGCATTTTGGAAACAAGTTCTGTGGACCGATGAGGTTAAAATATAACTTTTTGGCCGGAATGAGCAAAGATATGTTTGGAGAAGAAAGGGCACAACATTTTATGAAAAGAACCTCTGTCCAACTGTTAAGCATGGGGGTGGATCAATCATGCTTTGGGGTTGTATTGCAGCCAGTGGCACAGGGAACATTTCACGAGTAGAAGGAAAAATGAATTCAATAACATTTCAGCACATTTTGGATGGTAACTTGATGCCATCTGTGAAAATGCTGAAGGTAAAGAGAGGATGGCTTCTACAAATGGATAATGATCCTAAACACACCTCAAAATCCACGGGGATCACATCAAGAGGCGTAAACTGAAGGTTTTGTCATGGCCTTCACAATCTCCTGACCTCAACATAATTGAAAATCTATGAATAGACCTTAAAAGAGCAGTGCGTGACAGACAGCCCAGAAATCTCAAAGAACTGGAAGACTTTTGTAAGGAAGAATGGGCAAAGATATCTCAAACAAGAATTTAAAGACTCTTGGCTGGCTACAAAAAGAGTTTACAAGCTGTGATACTTGCCAAAGGGGGCAGTACAAGATATTAACTCTGCAGGGTGCCCAAACTTTTGCAGATGCCATTTTTTTGTTTTCTGTAATTTTGAAAGTGTAAATAATGGAAATAAAATCTAACTGTTTTTGACATATTATAAGAATGTCTAATCTGTAATTTGATGCCTTTTGGAGATTTTTTCCATCTTTCCTTGGCTTCGTTATGCAAATTAATACAAATTGTTACCTGGGGTGCCCAAACTTTCGATCCCCACTGTACAGCTCCAACTTCTTCCTCCAGCACACTGTTGCTTGCTCCAGCTATGTCACTCTGTGATGGTCTGACATCCTTCAGTCAGATGTAGCAACAGCAAATTACAGGCAGGGACTCACAGCCCCTATGAGTGTAGAACAGTAGAGTGACACAAGGATATATAAGTGTAGCGCTTATAATGATATAGTGAATATCAAAATACCATAATCTGTGTAATAAATAAAATACATAGATATTAATAAATGTAGAACATAAGTGAAGTGAACTCCTGCGCTGTCTAGAGTGAGGGGACAAGTGAAAAGTGGGGATACTGCTGCAAATAAAAAAGAAGTCTACCTCGATAGACAAAAAGTGATAATTGTAACAAGTGAAATATTTGCGCTGTAAAGTGTTATACAAATTAATGTGTGTGTGCATATAACCACATACATATACAAGTACAAAAAATGGGTGGGGAAAGTCCAAAAAAGGGGGAGTGACACTAATATACCAGTAAACAATATTGTTGAATAGTCATTAATCGAGGGCACAGTGCTGAAGAGGTCCAGGTACAACAAAATCCAACCATGTAGGGGTGCAGTTCATCAATACTTTATCCAATCAATAACGTTGTGAAGTGAAAAATGTTGAAAAACACAACAATAAAAATAAAATATAAAAATAGAAATAAAAATAAATATAAAAATAAAAATAAACATAAGAATAAGGGTCAAAGTATTTCAGAAGAAGGAGGCCTTGTATCCAAAAAGGGTGAAAGATAGAGAGTGAGCCGTAACCAAGATCTCATATATGCACCTCTAGTGATCCCAGCAGCTCACCTCTAATCTGGCAAGCTGGATTAAATCAGCCTGATCCTGATGGGTGTGGTCCGTTGTTGAATATCACATACGGGTCTCCATAAAGTGTATTACATGAAAAAGTAAAAGGAGTAGAAACCAAATGGTGTGATAACGTCACAGAGAGGGATAGCAATGTCTTCTGATTTAAACCAGTGGAGATGCACTCACATGTGGGTGAAAAAACTGGGGCTCTTATCCACGAACGCCGAGCTCGTCAGTCCCTCCTTCCTCTCCCTTACTGATTCTCCCCTGATGAAGTCACATGTTGACGATATGCGTCGGGATTGGAGGGCTTGACACACTCCAGCCTCCAGGTTTGGTTCAATGTAATAATGGTGCATAAGGAAAAGAAAAGAGAGGTGGCCACATAGCGTAACTCCGTATGGTAAAAAATTGCGTGTTTATTCACAGCTGACAAACTTACATTTGGCTGAAGTAAAGAGTTCTTGCACGCAAATGGGGCGACAGTGGAGTCCTCCCGACGCGTTTCGTGGTCAAAAGCACATCGTCTGGGGTGCTTTTGACCACGAAACGCGTCGGGAGGACTCCACTGTCGCCCCATTTGCATGCAAGAACTCTTTACTTCAGCCAAATGTAAGTTTGTCAGCTGTGAATAAACACGCAATTTTTTACCATACGGAGTTACGCTATGTGGCCACCTCTCTTTTCTTTTCCTTATGCACCATTATTACATTGAACCAATTGGTTTTGGGAGTCCTACATCAGTACAGTTTCCAGTCTGTCCCTGGGGACCCATTCCATCCAAGGATACATCATCCAATTGGGCCTACACTTCCCGCCAAGGATCGTTTTTTGACATCTGTCATATAAAGCCTTGATCGACCTCTTTTGGCATACGCCATCAGTGGTCAACAAGTTCCGGTAAGCCTGCACTTTTATCGGTGGTGGGACTGTCTCGTTTTAGAAGTCACGTATCTTTTCATTTATTCACTCACTTGAAGGACATGTGGAAAATATGAACTTTGTTATATATTACCAATCATCCTAAACACTGAGTTTTGCTGGACTTTGCACTTCACTTGATATCACATTAAGTGTACCAGACTATTTGCTTAATTGGCACCTTTTTTCTATCCAAAGGGTTGTACATACCGTTTTTGACTTATGTTCTACATTTATTAATATCTATGTATTTTATTTATTACACAGATTATGGTATTTTGATATTCACTATATCATTATAAGCGCTACACTTATATATCCTTTTGTTACTTTGCTTTTTTGAATAAGCTGTGTTAGAAGCTACCATTACCGCACTATTGGCAGCGCAGGGTATTCACTTTTCAGTAGAGTGACACAGCTTGTACTTCTACATCACTTCCTTTCTGTGGTCACTGATCCCAGCAGCACCTCTTCAGGCACCACCAACCAACCTGGCTGCAGCTGCCCCTTTCACTAGCCCTAAAGGCTAACTCTCCTACCAGCCCACCTGGCTGACTCTCCGGAGATCACCTTGGGAAGGATGAAGACTTAAGCACACCACTGTCTTCAGGGACAACTGGCTACATGTGGCAGTCTCTCCCCTTGATAGTCCCCAGTAGTGCTGACCTACTCACGCTGTCCCCTCTCTTGCTCCCGTACCTCCAGGAAGGGTTTCCTCCATGTGCTGTGGCAGGAACCTTTCAGCACCTGAGCTCTGGCCCAAGGTCACCCTTCAGACTAGGGGGTACGCCTGAGGGCCACTGACAGCCTTTTCAGCACTGTATCTCTATCTTTCACCCGACTGCCCCTGCTGGCATGACTCATCCCTTTTTATGAGGTAAGCTCTGCCCTCTGCCAGGCTACTCTGGGGATTGGCCTAGGTCTCATGAATATTCCAGACAGATCCTCCTAGCTTCCACCCACTACCTCTAAAATTTTCTACAACCTTCTAGACCAGAGGGAGGCACCAAAGGGGCTGTCAGGATGAGTCATCCAGCCCTGAGTCACTGAACCCTGACCCAGATTTACAGCTCAGGCTTAGCCCTGAGCTAAATACATTTGCCTACACCAACAGAAACCTATACTACACCTAGCACACACTAGAGGGTGCTTCAAATGTATAACTGGTTGATTGCAAAAATGAAAATACATTTTAGGCTTTTCAATATATCAATAGTAAAAAAAGGCTAAGTCAGAGCATATTGGCCCTATAAAGGATAATCAAGGGAAGTTGGATACAACTAACAAGGAAAAGGCAACTGCACTAAATACATTCTTCTCCTCAGTTTTTACAAAGAAAGAGGGGGTACAATTAACCAGACAGTACTGTTATTAGCACAACAAAGAATTTACCCATGTGGCTAACAGAAGCCAGTGTTCAAAAAAGACTTGAAAACCTAGTGTGACTAAATCGCCAGGACCATATGGTTTACACCTGAGAGTTCCTCAATGAACTTGGTCATTTTATAGCCAGACTGTTATTCCTTATCTTTAAAGTGGAGGTTCCATCAAAAAAACTATTTTGCTTTAAACTGTAGCTTACGACTAAAAAAGAAAAAAAAAAGATTTTTTTTTTTACTCACCTGGAAATGCCTGTTGCTATGCGGTCCCACGAAATCTGCCTTTGAAACCACCTAGGATTCTGACATCATCTCCCTCTAATGCTCCTGGGAAATGTGTGTCATCATTTCCCAGGATGCAGTGCGCTGTCCAATTATCACTCCCCATCCAAGACATCCAAGACTTCCAGGAAGTAAGTGCCTGTAGGCTTCACAATGCCCACAAGCAAAATGACAACGGTGTAGATATAGTTTTATAAACTATCATTTGACAGATCACTCTATAGATGGTTAATTTACAAACTAAAGTTTGGCATTGGCAATAATGCACAATATGTACCTGAATAGAAACTGGTTACACAAGCTAGTGATAAATAGCAAATATTCTGAATGGTCTGGAGTAGTGGGGTACCTCTATCCTTGGACAACTTCTGTTTACCTTGTTTATAAATAATAATGAGGTTGGTATATATAATTCAATCCTGGTGTTTGCTGATGATACAAAGCTAAGCAGGCTTTACAACAACAGACTAAAATTTTATTACGACAGAAAACAAACACTCCTGTGCATGAGTGGATTACCAGACCGTCAATATTTTGTGATGGTACATGTCACTGGCCTTGCTGCCCTTCAGGGCTAGGGGTATCCTAACAATAAACAAGAAAAAGAAAGAAAGGGTGCACCACCTAGTGCATTATCCTTCAGATGGATTTTATTGGAAAAAATAAATAAGTCAAAACTACTCACAAGTGTAGCTGAAAGGTTCATAATATACAAAGTTTCCACAGGTAGCAGTAATTAGTCAAGCCCAAACGCACTCCAGATGGTCATAGAGGATGTGATGAGGGCCACTGCCGGCTGACACCTTTCGAAGGACAACCTTCCTCCTCAGAGCTCTGAGGAGGAAGGTTGTCCTTCGAAACGCATCAGCCAGCAGTGGCCCTCATCACATCAGTGACAGTGGCCCTCATCACATCCTCTATGACCATCTGGAGTTTCTTTCTTTTTCTCGTTTAAAATTTAATTATTTAGCCTCAACACCAAGCGATATGTTTGTCAGAAATACAATACAGCTCACCATTAGGGTTGAGCGAAACCTGATCTGTAAAGTTCGGGTTTGTACCGGACTTTTGGGTTTTTGGTACCCGAACCCGGACAATTTGCTGTAAGTTCGGGTACGGGTCCGGTGTTTGGCAATGTAATGGCGCGCTGCAGGGCAGCCAATCACCATTTGTTTCACTTGTGTGACCTAGAAGCCATCACAGCCATGCCTACTAATGGCATGGCTGTGATTGGCCAGTGCAGCATGTGACCCAGCATGTGACCCAGCCTCTATATAAGCTAGAGGCACATAGCACAGCTCGTCACTCTGCTTTAGATAGGGTAGGGAAAGGCTGCTGCTGCTGCTGATCTGATCTGAGGGAGAGAATTAGATAGGAGTCAGACTGTCCTGCCTCAGAAATCATATTACACCAGTGCTGCATATGTTCCTGTGAGATACTCTGCATTAGATACTTTAGGGAATGGTTCCTGATTGTGCTTATAGGGACAGAAATATATAGGAGTCAGTCCTGATTCAGAAATCATATTACACCAGCACTGCATATGTTCCTGTGAGATACTCTGCATTAGATACTTTAGGGAAAGGTTCCTGATTGTGCTTATAGGGACAGAAATATATAGGAGTCAGTCCTGCTTCACAAATCAAATTGCAGCAGCACTGCATATGTTCCTGTGAGATACTCTGCATTAGATAATTTAGGGAAAGGTTCCTGATTGTGCTTATAGGGACAGAAATATATAGGAGTCAGTCCTGCTTCACAAATCAAATTGCAGCAGCACTGCATATGTTCCTGTGAGATACTCTGCATTAGATAATTTAGGGAAAGGTTCCTGATTGTGCTTATAGGGACAGAAATATATAGGAGTCAGTCCTGCTTCACAAATCAAATTGCAGCAGCACTGCATATGTTCCTGTGAGATACTCTGCATATTGCACCAGCACTGCATATGTTCCTGTGAGATACTCTGAATATTGCACCAGCACTGCATATGTTCCTGTGAGATACTCTGCATTAGATAGTTTAGGGAAAGGTTCCTGATTGTGCTTATAGGGACAGAAATATATAGGAGTCAGTCCTGCTTCACAAATCAAATTGCAGCAGCACTGCATATGTTCCTGTGAGATACTCTGCATATTGCACCAGCACTGCATATGTTCCTGTGGGATACTCTGCATTAGATACTTTAGGGAAAGGTTCTGTATTGTGCTTATAGGGACAGAAATATATAGGAGTCAGTCCTGCTTTACAAATCAAATTGCAGCAGCACTGCATATGTTCCTGTGAGATACTCTGCATATTGCACCAGCACTGCATATGTTCCTGTGAGATTCTCTGTATTAGATAATTTAGGGAAAGGTTCCCGATTGTGCTTATAGGGAGAGAAATATATAGGAGTCAGTCCTGCTTCACAAATAAAATTGCAGCAGCACTGCATATGTTCCTGTGAGATACTCTGCATATTGCACCAGCAGCACTGCATATGTTCCTGTGAGATACTCTGCATATTGCACCAGCACTGCATATGTTCCTGTGAGATACTCTGCATATTGCAGCAGCACTGCATATGTTCCTGTGAGATACTATGCATATTACACCAGCACTGCATATGTTACTGTGAGATACACCCTTTATATACTTTTCTTCTATTGTGCTATTCAAAAAACATCCATTTAGGGAAAAAAAACATTTTGCAGTGTTTACTCCAGTGTTTGCAGTGTTTCCTCCATATCTGTATGTGTGAGATAAACACTTTAGCCAGTGTTCTTCTATTGTTCTATTCAAAAATCACCCATTTATAGCAAAAATATATATTTTGCAGTGTTTCCTCCAGTGTTTCTCAGTGTTTCCTCCAAATCTGTAGGTGTGAGATAAACACTTTAGCTAGTGTTCTTCTATTGTTCTATTCAAAAAACACCAATTTAGGGCAAAAATATATATTTTGCAGTGTTACCTCCAGTGTTTCTCAGTGTTTCCGCCATATCTGTAGGTGTGAGATAAACACTTTAGCTAGTGTTCTTCTATTGTTCTATTAAAAAAACACCCATTTAGGGCAAAATCCTAAATTTGAGAAATATGAGGAGAACGTCAAATAAGGGACGTGGCCGCGGTCGTGGTGCTGCTGGTGGAGCTCCTGTTGCAGGGAGAGGACGTGGTCGATCTGTGCCAGCTACACGCACAAGTGAAACACCTTCCTCAGGTGCGAGTAGGCGACAGAGCCTGCAGCGGTATTTGGTGGGGCCTAATCCGTCTCTACGAATGTTGAGGCCAGGAGCAGAACAGGCGATAGTAGATTGGGTTGCTGACAGTGCCTCCAGTTCCTTCACATTTTCTCCCAACCAGTCTTGTGCTGAAAGATCAGAGTTGGCACCTGCAGCCGATGTCCATCAGTCTTTCACCTCACCCCCTTGCAAATCAGCCAAGCAGTCTGAGCCCCAAATCATGCAGCAGTCTCTTCTGCTTTTTGATCACTATGTTAGCATGTTTTCCCAGGGCCATCCACCTAGCCCTGCCCCAGAAGTGGAAGAGATTGAGTGCACCGATGCGCAACCACTTATGTTTCAAGATGAGTACATGGGGGACCATCACAGCACGTCTCGGATGATGAAGAAACTCAGTTGCCAACTGCTGCTGCTTTCGCAATTGTGCAGACCGACAAGGAGGGCAGTGGTGAAGACTGGGTGGAAGATGATGTGGTGGACAATGAGGTCCTCGACCCCACATGGAATCAACCTCATGCAGGTGACCCATGTAGTTCGGAGGAAGAGGCGGTGGTCGCACAGAGCCACCAGCACAGCAGAAGTGGGAGCAGGGTGCCAAAGCAGAGCGTCCATCCCCTAGACAGTACGCTTGCTACTTCCCAAAGCAGCAAGGGACCGAGCACACCAAAGCCAGGTCCAAGGAGTTCCCTAGCATGGCAGTTCTTCATACAATGTGCTGATGACAAGACACAAGTGGTTTGCACGCTGTGCAATCAGAGCCTGAAGCGAGGCATAAACGTTCTCAACCTGAGCACAACCTGCATGACCAGGCATCTAAGTGCAAAGCACAAGCTGCAGTGGAGTAAACACCTCAAAAACCAAGAAAGGTCTCTGGCTCCTCCTGCTTCCTCTTCTGCTTCAGTCTCGGGCCTCTCGGCCTCTTCATCCACCTCTGTAGTGACAGTGCCACCTGCCACCCCGCAATTAGAGGACCGGCAAGCAACACCTGGGGCACCAAACATCTCCACAATGTCCCATGGAATCATTCATCTCTCTATCTCCCAAACACTGGAGCGGAAGAGGAAGTACCCCCCTACCCACCCGCGATCCCTGGCCCTGAATGCCAGCATTTCAAAATTCCTGGCCTTTGAAATGCTATCATTCCGTCTGGTGGAGACGCAGAGTTTTAAAAGCCTGATGGCATTGGCTGTCCCACAGTATGTCATGCCCAGCCATCACTACTTTTTCAGGCGAGCCATCCCTTCCCTGCACAACCAAGTGGGGGACAAAATCAGGTGTCATCTGTGGCAAGGTCCACCTAACTACGGATACGTGGACCAGTAAGCACAGTCAGGGACGTTATATCTCCCTAACAGCGCACTGGGTAAATGCAGTGGCGGCTGGGCCTGAGGCGGATAGCAGTTTGGCGCATGTCCTTCAACCACCGAGGATTACAGGGCGCTTCAGTTTGCCTCCTGTTGCTAACTCCTCCTACTCCGCTTCCTCATCCTCTACCGCCTCCTCATCCAGTCAGCGTAACACATTTAACACCAACTTCAGTGAGCCTCAAGCCGGGCCTGGTGGTGTGCGATAATGGGCGAAATCTCGTAGCAGCTCTGGGCCTAGCCTGTTTGACGCACATCCCTTGCCTGGCGCATGTGCTGAATTTGATGGTGCAGAGGTTCCTGAAAACTTACCCCGATATGCCACAGCTGCTGCAAAAAATTGCAGGCCGTCTGTGCGCACTTTCGGCGTTCTCACCCTGCTGCTCGCCTGGCAGCGCTGCAGCGTAACTTCGGCCTTCCCGCTCACTGCCTCATATGTGATGTGCCCACAAGGTGGAACTCCACCTTGCACATGCTGGCCAGACTGTGCGAGCAGCAGCAGGCGATAGTGGAGTTTCAGCTGCAGCATGCACGCATGAGTCGCTCTGCGGAACAGAACCACTTCACCACCAATAACTGGGCCTCCATGCGAGACCTGTGTGCCTTGTTGCGGTGTTTTGAGCACTCCACCAACATGGCCAGTGCCGATGACGCTGTTCTCAGAGTTACTATCCCAGTTCTATGCCTCCTTGAAAAAACGCTTCAGGCGATGATGGAAGAGGATGTGGCACAGGAGGAGGAGGAGGAGGAATCAGGATAATTTCCAAGGCTTTCAGGGCAGTCATTCACAAGTGGCTCCGAGGGTGGGTTCCTGCACCAACAATGGCCAGGTACACAATTGTCCAGCAAGGGCACAGTTTTGGAGGAAGACAAGGTGGAGGATGAGGAGATGGAGGAGGAGGAGGAACCATGTTCACAGCAGGGTGGCACCAAGACCAGCTCATGGCCATCACTGGTGCGTGGCTGGGGGGGATACAGAGGACACAGATGATACACCTCCCACAGAGGACAGCTTTTCGTTGCCTCTGGGCAGCCTGGCACACATGAGCGATTACATGCTGCAGTGTCTCCGCAACGACCGCCGTGTTTCCCACATTATAACAGGTGCTGATTACTGGGTGGTCACGCTGCTGGATCCCCATTACAAGGACAATGTACCATCCTTAATTCCCTCACTGGAGCGAGATCGCAAGATGCGCGAGTACAAGCGCACGCTGGTAGACACACGCCTACACGTACTGAATGACGGGTCTGCCACCTTAAACTTCTGGGTCTCCAAATTGGGCACATGGTCTGAGCTTGGCTTTTACGCCTTGGAGGTGCTGGCCTGCCCTGCAGCCAGTGTATTATCTGAATGTGTATTTAGCACTGCAGGGGGCGTTATCACAGACAAGCGCAGCCGCCTGTCCAGAGCCAATGTGGAAAAGCTCACGTTCATTAAAATGAACCAGGCATGGATCCCACAGGACTTGTCCATACCTTGTGCAGAATAGACATGTATACCGGCCTTACCCAGACATTCTTGTATTTCTGATCTTTCTAGGGTTGCCACCTCATCCCTTTAAAAGCGAAAACATATTAATTACACAGGTTCTCTGGCTGATTAAGGTGCTAATTAAACTCACTTGGTGCCTTATCGACATTAAATTAGCCCCAGAACCTGTGTAATTACTATGGCCCGGATTCACAAAGCACTTACGCAGACGTATCTCCATATACGCCGTGTAAGTGTAAGTATGCGCCGTCGTATCTATGCGCCGTGCCCATAAACTGAGATACGCCTGAAAATAGGCTTCATTTGTACGTTATTCGTAACTTTATGACGCTCAGTCCTTCATTTACATGGGTTCACGCCTCATTAGCATGTCTCACGCCCACTTCCACCTACGCTGGCTTATGCTGAGGAAACCCAGCATATCTTTAACAGCGACTGGGGGCAAGTGCTTTGTGAATACTGTGCTTGCCTCTGTGCGCTGCGTCGACGTAGCGTATATTCAATACGCTACGCCGGCATAACTATGCGCCAATGTATGTGAATCCGGGCCAACGTGTTCGGGTTTAAAGGGATGAGGTGGCAACCCTAGATCTTTCTCACTCTTTTGGGGTGTACCCTAATTTAAAAAATAAATAAATTAAAAACAAAAACCTGCTGTGTTGGCTACCTCGTCCTCCTCCACCGACGCTTCCACCTACACCGCCACATCCACCGCCACTTCAACCTCCTATACTCCATATGGACCTCGTCCTCCTAAGTCAAGATTATTATTATTTTTATTATTTTTATGTTATTTTAAGTTATTTCCCTATCCACATTTATTTGCAGAGTACTTGCCATGCTCTTGCCAACATTTTTCTGCCATTTGCAGCCCTCTAGCCCTTTCCATTAGTGTTTTAGAGAAATTTTAGTACTGAAAAGTTTGACTCTCCCTTTGACTGCAATGGGGTTCGGGTTCGGGGTCAAGTTCGGGTCCTGAACCCGGACTTTTTTCCGAGGTTCACCCGAACCCATCGAACCCGAACATCCAGGTGTCCGCTCAACTCTACTCACCATCCAAATAACACCATTTCTACAGTAAAGCATGGAGGTGGTAATATCCCTTTATGGGGATTTTCTCTGCAGCAGGGACTGTAGCACTTGTCAGGATAGAAGAACAATGACTGGACCAAAATACCATCAAATTCTTGAGGAAAATCTGCTGCACTCTACCAGAAAATTGTCAATGGGAAGAAGGTTTACCTTTCAACATGACAATGACCCAAAGCACACAGCAAAAATGACCTTACCTTAGTGGGGGATACCCAGTGCCCTCCATACACAAAGAAGGGAGAAGAGGCTGTATAAGGGCCCCTGTGTTTTAGAAGATGTTTTGTTCTTTGTTTTTTCGTCTGAAGGCAACTTCACTGCCCTCTTCTCCTGTAGGAAGGACATTACAGTCTGAGATCTTCCACAATATCTGCTAAACTCCCTACGCATTACCTGCTTACTAACAAACAGCAAAGCCTCCTCCCCTCCTTCATGACTACCTCATGTGTTTGTGACCTGCTGCGGAACTTTAGGTCCCAGCATGCCAGAAGATGGGAGGCAGCAGCAATGTGTTAGATGAGACTGACTTTCCCATGAAACAAGCTGGTGTGTGTGTGTATATACTGTATGTGTGTATAAGTGTGTATAATCTGTATTTGTGTATATACTGTACAGTGGGTATAGAAAATAATCACCACCCTTTAAATAATCACATTTTGTTGCTTTGAACCCTGAAATGAAGACAAACACAGTTTTTGTTTTATCTAGCTGTATTTAGTAGTGCAACTTACAACATCCAAGTGAAATATATAACATCAACCTGTCAGAAAAAATCAAAAACAGAATCACTGGGTTTGGAAAAAGGATCACCCCTCTTATGTCACTATTTTGTTGGACCACATTTTGCTCTAATTGCAGTCTTTAGTCTGTTGGGATATACCTCTACTAACTGAACATTTAGACTTTGTAATATTTCCAATTGACCTCTCACTTCTGGAAAGGACTTTTTGCAGTCTTCCTCAGGTTATCATCCACAGACCGATGAATAAACTGAAGGATCAATCAATCAAAGGATCAGAACAATATCTTTGTGCCCTAGTACCTGCCCATGTTATTAGACATGTGCAATTAGTTTCAGTACAAATACAAATGTGGATTAATTTGTGGTTATTCGAAGATTCGGAAGTATTTGAACCTCTGAATTAAATAGTATTGAATATTGTTGAAATTTGTTTTGTTTATTTGTTTTATAACAAATTGCAGATTCTATAGTGCAACCATAGGGCTGGCCCTACCATGGGTCCCGGTGGGTCCATGGGACCCAGACAGCATTTGAGGGGGTGGCAGAGGTGGCTCATTTTGCTCTGAAACACTGCACCTTTGCCAAAAGGGGCCACCCACAGTCCGGTCTGACAGTGACTCCCGCTCCATCCAGGCGGCAAGGCCGGGAAATTTGAATGTATAATCCATCCATCCATCTGGGGATGGGCTCCCGGCTGCTCATACTAGGAGCGCTCCGCTTCTATCTGGAACAGGCCTGTACACCATACCAATGGCACAGCGAGCAAGGGGGGAGGCCAGTCCCAGATAGGAGCGGAGCGCTCCTAGTATGAGCAGCAGGGAACCCAGCCCCCAGGTGAATGGATGGATTATACATTCAGATTGCCCGCCCTGATGCCCGCCCTGATGCCTGGAGGTAGCGGGATAGAGGAGGGAGAGCCGACATCAGAGCAGAGGTGAGCAGAGGGCACAAGTCTCATCATTTCAAGTGGCACGAAATTAAAGTGACGTAAGACGTAAGTGACTTAAGAGGCGCCATTCTTTGTGCTCTGTTGCACCTTATTTCGCTGTTCCATTGCATTTTAAATGTAAGAGCGTATTTAGCTGTGTTATAAATCATTTTAGTCTTCACTTTTACTCTATGAATGCCTTTTCTTTACCCTTATATGTGTTAAAAAAACAGGAGACTGTCAGCTAATGTGGAGCTCTGAAACCCATAGTACCATTGAAAACACTTCATTGGTTTTCACCTCACCACATACCAGAAGTCCTTTGAGATTAGGAAACTGCCTGACTTGATTAGATTCTAAAGGCTTTTGTATTCGTCTTTGAGGTAAGCGCTATGTGAGCATTAAGTTATTTGGATCATCACGAGACACTTTACAGAAGACTTACTTGTTCGTTTGACACTGCACACAGAAGCAATTTGTCACTGCAAAGAGACTGTTTTGAACACTGTTGAAGAACCATTGTTTATTTGCTATTGATGGACGTTTTTTATATATATATATATATATATATATATATATATATATTTTATATTTTATTCATATTCTGTAGTTATTTTTAGGAATTTGCGCAGATCACTTTTTATCTTTATTATCCAATCTCATATTTGCCTACAGTTCCTTATCCCCATTTCAGCTGCGCTAGTAACCTACTCCAGGTCAGCATTAAACCCACCCACCCGATAAGTTGGCAACAGACTCTGACTGCCAGACACCTTTCACTGAGAGTTGTCATCACTGTCCGAAGAGTCTCCACACATACTTCTCCCTAGCCAGGTCACTGCATCACCCGCATCCCAAGACTGGGGCTCACACCGACACCATGTCGGTTTTCTCTGCAGCTCCCATGTGACTGCTCTTGTGGCTAACTCGTCAGTTAGCCACAAGAGTGGGATACATATTCAAACAGCAGGTCAGTGTGTAACATATCTATTCGCTCTCAGCACACACTTTATTTGTATTTATTTGTGTTCTTTATTTTTTTTGTTTTTTTGTTTTTATTCTTTAAATGGGATGTAAACCCACTCTTATCCTTTCTAAACTACTGCCATAGTGCTAATCTATAAGGATATAGATGCCTCCTGCATGTATCCTTACCTGTCAAATGTTTTCCCTCTGTCTGTTATAAGAACTGAAAAAACTGCAGATTCTGTGGGTGGATCTGTTGTCTGGAGCTCTGTGGGTGGAGTCATGATGTCAGTAGACTCTCCGCCCACCTATACACTCCCCTTGTTAACATGCATTTTTTTCCTGTGTATTCCTTACACTAAATTCTGCTATGATCACTAATATCCAGAAAATTAACCACATGAATAATGCCTGTCTCCAGGCTAGTGCATGAGATATGTAAATAACATGTCATTCACAGCAAGGGGGCAGAACAGACTAAGGTTTTTCTCTGTAAGTCCGTTTTATTTCACTGAACAATAAAAGAGGATTGCTCAGAGCTGGATTAACTATGTGTGGCATTGAGTCTGAAAAAGTGGTTAAGTTCAAATGCAGAAAGTGCAATATTGGTAGTTGGTTGCTATTGCAGTAAAGGAGCTCATTAGTTTGTTGTTTCCATATGCTGCATAAAGGTTGGGTTTACCATGAATCTATGCTCACCCCTAATCCAAAGCTCATCCCTAGTAACAGCTAATGCACATGATCATACAATACTCAAAATGTGTGGGATAAATTGCAACTATGTGCTGTTAGTGCAGCCCACACCATAGGAACCGTTTGCTCAATCATAGTTGCAATCAGCAATTACTCTGAGGCTAGTGCAGCACCCGCCGGGAAAAGGGAGGAGCAAAGACATTTTCTCCACCCACCTATGGGACCAGGACAGACTAATGGTTAAATTTGACAGTTAGTGTTAGAAAAGTTATTGTCTAAAAGCATGTCACATGTTATAGTGGCACGAGCTAGCCCTTATAAATTGAATTAAAAGTGCATAGGAGCAGCAGTCAGCGGCAGATCAACAAAGAAGAAGGAGCATCCATTGCTGCATGATCGTTTGCTTACTATGAAGACTTTACTGCGTCAAGATATGGAAAGACCCTGTGCTTCCGATGGAGATGAATGGATGAAGCGTTGCTTGGCTTTATCTGCTGCTGATATTCTTTCTGTCCCTCATCTTCCTCAGTCATCTTTCTTTCCTCCTTCGTTTTCTGTTCCTGTTTTTTCTGCTACCCATAATTCTCAGCAGTTTTATCATCTAAATGAGTTGGGCACTTCCTCTTCCAAATCAGCTTTAGCTTTTCCTCCGCCCTCTGAACTCTCCTCCTCTGACATCTCGGCATCTGCAAACAGACTGGAGATTGCGGCTGAACAAGGCGCATGCGCAGATCTATCATCTTTCTCAGTGGACAGCATCAATCGGATTCTCAACAATACACAGGATCATCATTCTACTTTGACTAGGAATAATTCTTCTCATTAAAACTTTTTGTCTCTCTCTCTCCCAGGCTCTGGCTCCGTTCATCCTTCTGTGTCTTCTAGGGGCAGAATACATCAGGTGTGTAGGCTCCACTTCCCTTCTCCTCCTACAAACAAGGTGGTAAACTTCCTCTGCTGCTAAGAAGACTAGAAACTCACGCAGCCCTCACCACAGAAATGTTCCTTCCAAAAACACTGCATCCTCTGACTTTTCAACATCTGTCCTCCCTTCCTCATTAACTATATCATCTTCAGTATGTTTTCAGACTTCTTCCCTTTCCTAAGCTCAGAGGTCAAAGTTAGCTGCCACGGCTTCTACTATCACTGCTTAAGAGACTGTTGTTGCTGCGGATCTGCAGAATACAACTCAGTGCCTATTCCACCCATTCCATCTGGTGAGTTACCAAATTATCAAATGTTATGTGACTTTGCTCATAATTTTAACACTTTAATTGAAACATTAAGACAAAATCAATCGTCTTTGAATACTAATGATCGAGGTATTGAACAGGTTTGGTTGAGTAACAGTTCTGGTTCTGGTCTTAATTCATCAGTACCATCTGAAAATATTGTGCCAGATCCTTTGTTACCAATGACTAATTCTAATATGGTTCCTGAAAGTACTTTCCGTGAAGTTCTGCCATGTGAATTGTCCCTGCTGGGCTTTCATTTGCCTCTTGCGGTGAAAGATAAAATAAAAAAATGGGGACTATATTGATATTATGTCTTTGATACCTTCAGCCAAAGATAATCGATTTGATCGTAAGTATAAATTCTGATAAATTCGTAGATGACAAGAATAAATCTATTCCGCATAATTTTTCTAACTGGCTCCATGCTTTTTTTATCTATGCCAGTGTTTTAGGAGAAAAACATCCAGAACTATTCAGCAGTCTTTTTCAACATGTTGACATTATTTTGGAGGTGTATAAGAACTTTAATGGCCTTGCATGTTTTTTTTATGAAAAAGCTTTTCGACGAAAACTTTCTGTGCATACGTCTTTGAAATGGGGATAAAAGATGTTGGTCTATGGCTGTATTATTGTTTCCACAAAAACAATATGTAAAACCAGCTCCTCCACTTACTTCTGGTTTTCGTCGAGGAGTGTGTTTTGGTTTTTATGAAGATCATTGCAAGTGGCCGCATCCATGTAAATACAAGCACACATGTGTTTTTTTGCACAGGTAACCATCCAGCTTCAAGATGTTTCAAAAAAGTTTCTCATTCCTCAACTCCTCCCATTCACGATAATATTTTCTCAAAAGCGGACACGCCGTTGATTCTTATAAACATGGTTCATTGGCTTCAAATATGGCTAAATCGACAGATGGCAGTCCTTCTGTTTGAAGGTTTCCGTGATGGTTTCCCTTTACCTAGTTTTAAAGGTTTTGGTTGTTTTATCACTAAGAGCTTACCTTCAGTCGAACGTCATGTTACGATTGTTGCTGATAACATTTTTAAAGAAGTGAAAGAAGGTAGGGTTGCTGGCCCTTTTCTTTCTCCACCTTTTGTTGATTTTAGAATTTCCCCATTAGGTATTATCCCCAAGAAAGAGCCTAATTATTTTAGAATAATACGTCATCTTTCTTATCCTGTTGGATCTTCACTAAATGATGACATTAAAGCTGCACTCTGCAGTGTTTCTTATTCTTCTTTCGATGATGCCTTGTTTAAGATCAGAAAATTGGGGCATAAAGCTTTGTTAGCAAAAGCTGATATTAAGTCAACTTTCAGGCTTTTGCTGATTCATCCTAAAGCATTTAATTCTTTAGGGTTTTATTTTAGTGATACATATTTATTTTGATAAATGCCTACCCATGGGCTGCTCATTATCCTGTCGTTATTTCAAGATTTTTTTCTTCATTTTTGGAATGGGTAGTGTCTTATCAACCCGGTACTAATTTTTTTTTACATTATTTGGACGATTTTCTTTTTATGGGTCCTGCTGATTCAGATGAATGTATGTATATGTTTTCTGAATTTCAGAATATTTGTCATAATTTTGGTGTGCCTCTTGTGACAGAAAAGTCTGTCCTTCCTGCTACTTGTTTGGAATTTTTAGGAGTAACTATCGATACTGAATTAATGCAATTTTGCTTGCCTCCACGGAAAATATCTAGACTTCTTTTTTTTGGTCGACTATGTTCTTCCTAAATATAAAGTGGTTTTGAGAACTTTACAGCCCCTCTTGGGTTTATTGGCCTTTGCATCCAGGGTCATTCCTGTAGGTAGAGTATTTTCTAAAAGATTGTAGAAATCTAGTTTGGGTATTAAGTCCCAATTTAATTTTGTACGCATTACTGCTTCTTTATGTGTGGAAACTGTTTTTATCTTATTTTAATGGTTATTCTTTTTGGCAAGACCTGTTTTGTTCTTTGGTGGACCTTGATTTGTTCACTGATGCAGCTGGTTTAGTTGGTTATGGCATTTATTAGCATGGTCATTGGTCGGCTGGTGTATGGCCCCGTTCATGGATCATTAAAGGTTTGACTACTAACATTACTCTTTTGGAATTGTTTCCGATTCTGATTTCTCTTGAAATTTTGGGTTCTTGTTTTGCTAACCGTAGAATACTGCTACATTTTGATAACAAAGCAGTTGTATATGCTATGAACTGTTTGTCGTCCAAATCCTTGCCAGTCTTGGCTGTGCTTAGACGTTTTGTTTTTAAATGCTTAGAATTTAATATTTGGTTGAAAGCAACATATGTACCTGGAATTGATAACTCTGTGGCTGATTCTCTGTCCCATTTGCAGTTGGACCAATTTCAACTCTTAGTTCCGGATGCAGACAAATGCTGAGTACCATGCCCTTCTCAACTGTGGGATCTGGTTTATTGAATATTGGTTCAGCCATCAGTAATTCTTTAGCTCCTTCCACGTGGGTAGATAATAATACCGCGTGGAAATCATGGTGTGGCTACTTGGACGCAAAAGGTGAAGTGAGCACACTAATTTCTGAGCAATTAATATTATCTTTTTTGGATCATTTGATAACAAAAGTTTATTATTAATCTCATATACTAAAACAATTAGCGGGAATATATTTTTTCACAAAATTGCTTGGTTTCCCTTCTTGTCTTTTTTTCCATGAAACAAGCTTTGAAGGGTTATCGCAAGTCGACTGTATTTTTCGATTTCCATTTACCTATTTCGGTTGATCTTTTAGAGAAGATTTGTTTCTCAACAAGTGCTGTTTGTTTTTCTAATTATGAATCCTTATTATTTAGTGTTGCGTTTTGTTTATGTTTTTTGGAGCCTTTCGTATTTCTGAGCTTCATCCTAACAATGTTTATGGCTGTTCTGGAATTTCTTTTTTGAATTTAGTTTTAATGCGACAATTTTATCCAATTTAAGATTTGCCGGAGCAAGACTGATCAATTAGGTCAAGGTATATGGGTAACTTTGCATATCTTCTTTGATATGTCCAATTTTCTTGATTCGACAATATTTGATTCACTGCTCTGGCTTGCCCCCACTAAATTTCAGTTTTGCTCTATTTTAAAGAAATGTCTAGGTTATTTAGGTTTACAGTAGATCACCTTCCAATCACATTTCACTCTTTTAGGATTGGTGCAGCTACTACTGCAGCCAAGCTAGGTTTATCTGAAAATATTATAAAAAATATTGGTAGATGGAGATTGCATTGCTATCGTTCATACATTCGCCCTAATTTTTCTGTTTAATTTCAGGTAACCAATATAACATCTGGGTCATCGGACTCTCCTATATATTTTGGGCTTTTCGTAGATCGTTAGTTAGAATATATGGTACCAATTTGGGTTTTCCTTTAGATACATTTTGTTTATGGTGGTATGCTTTACGTGGTATGAAATGACATGATATGCGTCAGACGTTATCTTCGCTTTATTCCTCATGGCCCCCTCCTCAGATTGTCATTTTTCATATTGCTGGGAATGATATCGGCAAACGACATACTTTAGACATCATTTCACAATTAAAACTTGATTTTCTTCAATTACATGCAGTTTTGCCTAATGCCGTACTTGTATTTTCAAAAGTTGTTCAATGCTTAAATTGGTTGCTTATACCTGAGTTTTGGCATTGTGAAAAAATCTGTAAACAAATCAATAGAGCCATTGCAAAATGTATGCCTTTTATTAATGGCCTGTCTTACCGACATATTGACCTGGAAGGTGGTTTAATCAGTTTTTACTGTTCTGACGCTGTTAATCTATCTGATATCGCTTTAGATATTTTTAATGTGGGCATTCAAAATTTATTGAATTGACCACGGTGCCGGTGGGGTGTCAGGCTCATCTTTGATTCGCCTGGCATATGGGACAGTTATACAGTCTGTTGAACATATTTTTGTATTAATTCAAGCTGTTATGGTTGAGTTAAAGTGATATCTATGGTATAAAAAAAGTGAGTGTTATATATATATTGGTAAATATATTAATACCAATAATAAAGGTCTGTGGTCATTTCAAATCCATTGTACAAAGTATTGTCTCTTGTATTTATTTAATTCATTACTTATTATATGTATTGTTCTGCATATGGCCCCATTAGGTAGGTGCTATGATTAGATTTAGTGTTGGCTCACTGTGGCTTGTGGAGCTTTGTTTTTGATAAGTAAATTTAGTGGCCTCACTTTAGCCAGTGTGGCTGTAATTATTCTGTTTAGGTAAATTTAGTTATTCACTGTAATCAGTGAAGCTGTATTTGATTAGTTATATCTGCTCAGTGTGTACAGCTTTTGGGTCATACATACTTTTGTAGTTATTCAGATGGCAGCATGTATATTGATGCAGCCCCGGCCAATCCCAGGGAGCTGGTCCTGAAGTCATGCTGGAAAAATGTATATATTCTGTGACCACACTGGGCCTGGGGTCTTTTCCTGGAGAGGATCAGTTCAGCTTGGAGGGCTTGCTCCCCTTCCAGGGCAATGCTGCCACCTGTCTGCTGTTTGAGAAGCCTTCGGAGGACAACCAGAGGGCCTGGATGCTCGGACCCTAAAGAGAGCTGATTAAGGGGCTGTCTGCTGAAGATCTGAGTGAGTGAGTGAGAAACTTATATAGCGCAAACAAATGCGAACTTAATCGCCTCAAGGCGCTGGCTTCCAGAGTTGTACAGGTCTTTCAGAAGAGGTGGGTCTTCAGTTTTTTCCTAAAAACCCGATGGTTTTCTTCCAAGCGGATGGTCATGGGTAGAGCATTCCAGAGCCGTGGTCCTTGGACCGAAAATCTACGTTCTCCCTTAGATTTGTAGCAAAATTTGGGGATTTGGAGAAGGTTTTGGTTGGTTGATCGGAGCACGCGCTGGGTGACGTAGGGTTTTATTTTCTCACTTAAATATTGAGGAGCTTTACCCTGTGTACATTTGTGGGTGAGGCAGAGAGTCTTGAATGTCACCCGGTCCTGTACGGGCAGCCAGTGGAGGGACCTCAAGGCCGGGGAGATTGGTTCCCATGGTTTTTTTCCCGTTACCAGTCTGGCTGCTGTTTTCTGGACGACTTGTAGACGTGTAATCTGGTATTTCGGTAGTCCTAAGTAGAGGGAATTTGCGTAGTCGAGTCGTGAGTTGATGATTGTTCCAACCACTACTGCTGTGTCCTCTTCCGGGATGAAGGGGATGAGTCTATGTAGCATGCGGAGCAGATGATGAGAACCGCTGACGACTGATCCTATTTGTGCATCCATCGTCATGTCTGCGTCAAAGATGACTCCGAGACTTTTGACTTTATTGCTTGGCGCGATGGTTTGTCCGAGGATGGTGGGTGGTGTCCATGTGGTCCTGGAAATGGATTTCTTATTTGCGTGAAGGGTGATTAGCTCTGTTTTGGATCCGTTGAGTTTGAGGCAGCTTTCAGTCATCCAATTGTCGATCAGTGTAAGGCACTTTCCTAGTTCATGAAATTGGTCTTTTTTGTTGGTGATTCGAAGGTAAAGCTGTGTGTCATCCGCATAGGAGTGGTAGCGCAGGTCCTGTTTGCTGATGATTTTGAGGAGCGGGCGGATGTAGATGTTGAAGAGTGCAGGTGAGAGTGGTGATCCTTGCGGGACTCCACATGTAATGGTCCGTGTTTCTGATGTAAAACTTCCAAGTTTCACGGTCTGAGTGCGATTTTCTAGGAAACATGCGAACCACGGTAGGGGCGCGTCAGAGACTCCTGCTACTTCTTTGAGTCGCCTGAGCAATATGTTGTGGTCTACCGTGTCGAAGACTGCACTAAGGTCCAGCAGCACTAGGAGACAGGATTCTCCGTCATCTGCTGCTTCGAGAGCGTCGTCCCATATCTTGAAGAGAGCCGTTTCTGTGCCATGGCCTGGGCGAAAACCTGATTGTAGGGGATCTAGGAGTTTGTGGTCGTCCAGGTGGGACTGAAGCTGTTGTACTACTGCTTTCTCCATGATCTTGGAGATGGTGTTCAGGCTTGTTACCGGTCTGCGATGGTTTGAGTCTTTGGGATCGAGGTTGGGCTTCTTTAGGAGGGGTTTTATTATGCCTTGCTTGAGGGTGCTCGGAACACTCCCTTCCCTGAACGATTGGTTTATGATGTGCATTATGATGGGTGCCAGGATGTCCGTGCATTCTTTCAAGAGTTTTGTAGGGAAGATGTCGTTTGGTGATGTGTTGTCTCGAAGGCTTCCGATTATGTTTTTTGTGGTATCGATGGTAATTGGGACCAGCTCGAAATTCATCGATCGTGGACTATTTATGTTGATTGCTTCTTCTTGCTGTATCTGAGTGGGGTTGATGGTTTTTTTCTGTTGTACTGTTGTCCGAATCTTTTCGATTTTGTCGATAAAAAAGTCAGATAATTCATTACAGAATTCTTGTGTCTCACTTGCAGGGGGCTCCAAGCAGGAGGGATCTGATATTACTGGAAAAATATGTCACTTGGAATTTGGAAGGATGCAACCATCTGTCCTTGAGCCTTTTGTGACTACAGACGGTTCTAAGACATCTTAGAGACCTTTGAGCTGCTGCCACTCCTTTTATGCTGGAAAGTCAACTGTGGATTTGTTAAAGGGGACATCAGCTGGTGTCTTGAAGAGCTTAGTCCATCTAGTTCTCTGCAGCTTTCAGTTAACTACTACTGCTACCTCAAAGCTAAGTCCACTGTTTGTTTGAAACTTGGTTTTCATTACAGCTATAGTATGTTCATTGGAGAAATGTGTGAATGAGCCTGTGTGCCCAGCTGTAGGGCAAAGCTTTTGGGGCAGACCTGGACATGGTTCCTGTGGCTCCTATGGGAGCAATGCTACATTAGTAACACTCCTTTGTTTTTTGCCTGATGTATTTTCCATTTAAATTAATAGAAACATACCAAAACACTTTAAGGCTAGATTCACATTAGTGTGGGCTGCTCGGAGGCATGTAATCACACACCTTCCTGCACCTGCAGAACAAAAACAGACCAGAGTTTAGGAGATGCATGGAGGTACCAATGATCCTAATAGTACTCCAAAGCGCTAGAAACAGCAGGGTGGTTACCCACACTGGGAAGCACACTGAGCAGCATGGGAAAAAAATGCACCAAAATGCAAAGGTGTGTTTCCAGCCTAAACTACTGATTTTAGTAGCATGATTGGTTTACTAAACAAAATTCTGCACTAAGGAACTTTACATGGCAATACAGCATTCTATAAGCTTAAAGACGAAACAGATGCTGCTGGATATGGCAGCTTATTATAACTGTGTGAGATTTCTTTTGGAAGTGCCATAATTCATTTTAGCAGAAAGATTGCTTTTATAAATTTAAGCGTAAAGTTCAGTTATGGGAATATTTTGCATGCTGTGAACAGTAAATTTTATGCATGCAAGAAATAATAAACCCACATGTATAAAATGTAATAACAATATTAATAATAATATGAATAGTAACAGTATCACATTCTATTTTAGGAAAGCTGAAAGTAGGACAGAAAATAAATGTTGTGTCATTGGCCCAACAGAGTCAAGGATACTCATTGTTGTTTGGATTCCCAGAATTAAATCCATTCCATGTACATAAAACATTAATAAAATTAGATAACATATGGCAAATGTCTCTGTCAAAGCGATACTGCTGCAAAACTGATTATGTTTCAGTAGTGAGTATAACCATGAACTGAACAGTCTGACAGTTAATTCTCAGCTTGCAGCTGATATAAAGCTTATCACAAACAGCACAGCTGTATAGAGTTTTTCTTAATTCTTTTCGTTTGGAGACTAATTTTGTGTTCAAAGATAGAATACACCAACAATATCAGTAACACGAAAAGGTTTGTTTAACACAAATTCTCAATGTCGTGGTAATTTTACCACACATGCTGATACATCACAGTGTGGATCCGTAATAATTATTTTACATGCATTGTTCTGTGGATACAATTAATTAATTGATGGGGTTAAGGACTTGTACTGTAAAGATCTTTTTTTTTTGGGGGGGGGGTTTCTGGGAGAGGGGGATATTGCTGAGAGGGTAACGAAGGGAAGAGTAATGCCTTCAGGGGGATTTTTGCACTCTACTGACCCCTACACTCTGTGTGTTACACACCCTTAACCTCCACACTCTGTGTGTTACGCAGCCTTTACTACTACTCTTGCACCCCTGAAACATGTACTCTCTACATTATGTAACCCTGATCCCTTCTATCTGTGTATCACATAATCCTGAAACCTGTACTCTGCGCATTTTACACTCCTGACCCTGACACAATGTGTGTTATACAATCCTGGTCCATGAACATTCTTGACCCATTCTTGACCTCTGTGCAATTACATACTCCTGACCCCTTCATTTTTTGCTTTATGTATTCCTAAACCTTGTACTCTGTGTGTTACATAGGAGTTTAAATAGGGTAGGAGTTAGCAATGTGTGTGTGTGTGTGTGTGTGTGTGTGTGTGTGTGAGCTACTGGTCCATCCAATCCAAGTGTTACATACAGTAAGTACACCCCTCACATTTTTGTAAATATTTTATTATATCTTTTCATGTGACAACACTGAAGAAATTACACTTTTTTGGAATGTAAAGTAGTAAGTGTGCAGCTTGTATAACAGTGTCAATTTGCTGTCCCCTCAAAATAACTCAACACACAGCCATTACAAACTGCTGGCAACAAAAGTGAGTACACCCCTAAGTGAAAATATCCAAATTAGGCCCAATTAGCCATTTTCCCTCCCCTGTGTCGTGTGACTCGTTAGTGTTGCAAACTATCAGATATGAATGTGGAGCAGATGTGTTCAATTTAGTGTTATCGCTTTCACTCTCTCATACTGGTCACTGGAAGTTCCCCTCCCCCCACCTGAACACACCGATCAGCCCTCACATAGGGTTGCCACATAATCCCTTTAATCCAGGACACATATTAATTACACAGGTTCTGAAGCTGATTGAATTCAGATAAGGCACCAAGTGAGTTGAATTACCACCTTAATCAGCCACAGAACCTGTGTAATTAATGTGTGTCCTGGATTAAAGGGATGATATGGCAACCCTACCCTCACAGCCACTGGCTGAGAGTGCTCATCGAATGCCAATCGGCTGCTGGTTTTCAAGCATGCTCGTTGGACAGCTGATTGTCATGAGATCAGCTTCTTTCAGACAAGGACCTGTACACTTGGCCCGAATGTCATCCGATTTATACTGTACCAGCTGATTTTGGTTGATAATCGGCCTGTGTTTACGGGGCTTAACTCAACTCTATAACATGGAGTTTTACGATCAGTTTAATGTCCATATAAAGTGCAAAGGTAGAAAGGTAGTATCTAGTGCAGGCACAGGAGTAAGGCCCCTTTCACACGGGGCAGAGGAGGTGCGGTGGCTAAAAATCACGCCGCTATACCGTCGTATTTACCGCGATATTCGGCCGCTAAAAAGGGTTAATACCGCCAGCAATGGGCCTCTGTAGAGGCGCATTGCTGGCGGTATTACTGTGGTTTCTTATCGATTTCAATGGGAAGGAGCGATATAGGAGCGGTAAACACCCCCCTCCTATACCGCTCCAAAGATGCGTCTAGCAGGACTTTCGGAGCGGTCCTGCTAGCGCACCGCTTCAGTGTGAAAGCCTTCAGGCTTTCACACTGAAGACTGCAGGGCATGATTTTTTCAGGCGGCATAACAGCACTATTTTTAGCACTGAACCGCCTGAAAAACGTGTCAGTGTAAAGGGGGACTAATAAAACAGCCCAGGCATAAAAAGCATAATCACCCACCAGTGTTAATTTCGTTGACTAAAACCGACTAAAACATTTTACTCGACTAACTAAAATATGACTAAAACTAAAACAATTGAGATGACTAAAATACAACTAAAACAACATTTTAGTCAAGACTAAAATGGGACTAAAACTAAAATGCCATTTTAGTCAAAAGACATATGCCGCATACACACGGTCGGAATTTCAGATGGGAGTTTTTCATCAGATATTCCGTCCGTGTGTATGCCCCATCTGACTTTTTCTGACGGAAGTTTTTCCAGTTGGAAACGCGGCAAAAGACTAAAACTAAATTGAAATTTGATGTCAAAATTAAAGGGTCACTAAAGGAATTTTTTTTTTTGCTGAAATGACTGTTTACAGGGTATAGAGACATAAAAGTTAACTGATTCCTTTTAAAAATGATTACACATAGATAAAAATCAATCCTATAATGTGCCTGCAGGTTAGTTTCACTTTTAAACTGGTTTCATGTTCCTGTGAACTAGAGAGACACACAGAACAAAAACAAACAAATCCAGGGCAGTGTTTTTAAAATGAATCTGATTGGTTCTGTTAAGTTTTAGACACACAGTAATGACAGCTTAGACCACCGTGAAAAGCTCCCAGTACTGTGGTTATAAGGAGCCAGACAACCAGGAAGTGTGGAGATCACAGCAGAATTACAGCAACTTCAAAGCAAAAACGAACAATAAGGACATGAAACCAGTACTGCAGTAAGGTAAAGGAAGCTATTTAGCAAAAAAAAAAAATTCCTTTAGTGATCCTTTAACACTGGTCTGTAGTGCATGTTCATACCTCAATACCATAAATAATTACATATTAGATTTTTCACTCCAGCAATATATAATGAGTTTGGAAATTGTAAAGAAATGCTTAAATACTCCATTACAATTTAACTACACCCATTAGATTTTAGATGACTAAAATGAGCTTTAGTCGACTAAAATGAGCTTTAGTCGACTAGAATGTCCTGGAGATTTAGTCGACTAAATACAACTAAAACTAAAACAATTGCAGAAGACTAAAATGGAACTAATACAAAAATGCCATTTTAGTCCTAGGACTAAGACTTAAACTAAATCGAATTTGCTGCCTAAATTAACACTGTCACCCACATCTAAACACAGTTTTTTTGTGGTTGGATAGCCCACGGGACTTAATAATGGCCCACAGATGCATGTAGAAATAATAGTTTTTCTGGCATATGATATCCTATGCATTAAAGTGAAAATAATTCTGGCAGTCACCAACCCCCCAGCCCCCCCTCCCCTTTTACTTACCTGAGTTGTGGAATTCACTCGGCAGGGACGTGCTGTCCCTCGCTCCACATGGTTCCGGGTTTTGATTGGATAGATTAATAGCAGTGCAGCCATTGGCTCCCGCTGCTGTCAATCAAATTCAATGACACGGGCGCCGGGGGGTGGGCCGAGTCATACATTCGGCGGCTATGGACGCGGAATGAATGACTCGGGAGCACACCCGCAAGGTAAAACCCTGGGGAGAACTCTTCTCCTAGGGGGTTATCTGATGTGGGGAGGAGCCGCGAGAGCCCCCGAGGCACCCCAGGGTCAGGGTCACTCTGTGCAAAACGAGCTGCACAGTGGAGGTAAGTATGACATGTTTGTTATTTAAAAAAAAGCTTTACAATCACTTTAAGCATTTCTTTGAATTCAGTAAAATGTGTGCATGTGATCTGTGAGCTCCCTCTCTTCCATTCCAACCCAGGAGATGGTAAAGCTAAGTGCATATAGATTTCTAGCTTTTTATTAGTTTCCTTGTGAATGGAAGATCCTATTCTCTTTGATGTGGATATAAAACTGTAATAGAGCAGACATTATTTGAATTTCCGTACTTTGTTATATGTTTGCCATCTGTGTGCCTTTGCTGCACCTAATTCCCTTTTGTTCATCTGGAATATATAACATGAGATGGTTGTAGGCAATCAAGAAAGGAAAAGAATGCATGCATATACACATAACCTTTCTTTATTGTAATTTAGATATAAAACTGTACAGAATCTTTTCCTTAGACTGAACATCTTTTGGAGAAAGCTACACATATTATATTCTTGACTTTACATTGTATTATAATAAAACTGAACTATACCCAAGATAAAATGATAACACATTCAGCTTTAAGGTGTTTGAAAGTAATATCAGCTCTTGTCCATTATTTATTTACATTAATGTTATCCCTTACCTGCCATTATCGTACAGGTCTTGGATGCTTTATGCAGCAGCACCTGTAACTTTAAAGTGTGTGTTACCCCAAAATGACATATTCTTGGTATGTGTCTGTTGAACTTTGTACTTCTGTTAGAGTATCCTGTTCTTTTTGCATGGCTAGCTTACTGTCTCATACTTGTCACTGGAAGTTCAACATGACACCTAATGGCAAAGAACTCTGATGATCTGAAAAAAATTATTGTTGCTCTACATAAAGATAGTCTAGGCTATAAGAAGATGGCCAAGACCCTCAAACTGATTTGCAGCACGGTGGCCAAGACCATACATCGGTTTACCAGGATTGTTTCCACTCAGAACAGGCCTTACCATGGTCGACCAAAGCAGTGGAGTGCAAATGCTTAGCGTCATATGCAGAGATTGTCTTTGGAAAATAGACGTATGAGTGCTGCCAGCATTGCTGCAGAAGTTGAAAGGGTGGGGGGGGTCAGTCTGTCAGTGCTCTGACCATACGCTACACACTGCATCAAATTGGTCTGCATGGCTGTCATCCTAGAGGGAAGCCTCTCCTGAAGATGGTGCACAAGAAAGCCCCCAAACAGTTTGCTGAAGACAAACAGACTAAGGACATGGATTACTGGAACCATATCCTGTGGTCTGATGAGACCAAGATAAACTTATTTGGTTCAGATGGTGTTAAGCGTGTGTGACAACAACCAGGTGAGGAGTACAAAGACAAGTGGGTCTTACCTACAGTCAAGCATGGTGGTGGAAGTGTCATGGTCTGGGGCTGCATGTTTGCAGCAGGCACTTGGGAGCTACAGTTCATTTAGGGTTACCATGAATACCAACTGGTACTGTGACATACTGAAGCAGAGCATGATCCCCTCCCTTCAGAGACTGGGCCGCAGGGCAGCATTCCAACATGATAACGACCCCAAACACACCTCCAAGACAACCACTGCCTTGCTAAAAAAAAAAGCTGAGGGTAAAGGTGATGGACTGGCCAAGCATGTCTCCAGGCCTAAACCTATTGAGCATCTGTAGGGCATGCTCAAACGGAAGGTCGAGGAGTGCAAGGTCTCTAACATCCACCAGCACTGTGATGTCATCATGGAGGAGTGGAAGAGGACTCCAGTCGCAACCTGTGAAGCTTTGGTGAACTCCATGCCCAAGAGGGTTAAGGCAGTGCTGGAAAATGATGGTGGCCACACAAAATATTGACACCAATTTGGACATTTTCACTTAGGGGTGTGCTCACTTTTGTTGCCAGTGGTTTGGACACATGGCTGTGTGTTGAGTTATTTTGAGGGGACAGCAAATGTACACTGCTAAACAAGCTGTACACTCACTCCTTTACATTTTCAGCAAAGTGTAATTTCTTCAGTATTGTCACATTAAAAGGTATAATAAAATATTTATAAAAATAGGAGATACTGTATATATACATATATATATATATATATATATATATATATATATATATATATATATATATATATATATTTCAATTTTAAACTGAATGAGGTGTTTACATATATGAGGCCAATGGCACGTCCCCAGCTCCCCTGCATAATACAAATTACTAAATGGGTATAAGGGAGCCAAATCTGCAAAGGGTCTTATTTGGATTTGGTGCTTGCAGGAGTTTCACAAGTCACAGGTGACAGTCTGTCCCCACTAGGAAGCAGACTGGCAGATTTGGTTATATCAGCTGGGCTGAAGACAGTGGCAAAAAAAGAGCTCTGCATGCCCACTCAAATTGCAAAAGTGAAAGCTTCTATTGGGGTTGAGGCGCAAGGTCTAATGACTTGCTTAGTCTTCAAAGAGCTTCTGATGGTGAGATGGGTTGGGCTGCTGACAGTTCCCAAGTTGGGGCCCTCTGACTCACCTGAGCAGGCAGGTTACTGAAGACTGAGTACAAAAAAGCAGGGACAAAGTCTGTTGTAGCATATTGACTAGGGGAACACAGGACAGATGCAAGGTGCAGGCAGGATTTCACTCGGAAACTGGAGCACTGGTAGCAGATTGATGTGCAAGGGAACACATAAGTCTACAGAGAGATGGCTGGGATGATGTGAGTGACACAAGATCACTGGAAGCAGGTTGCAAACTGGAGTGCACAGGGTCACACTGGAGAAGATTATAGGCAGACAGGGATGCATCGGATTTCTGAAGCAGGGAGCAGACTGGCATGCACACTAGAACAGGATACAGGCTAGAAATACACAGAGAACTGAAGGGTGTTGAAAGATTAAAGTCTCAAGCCCTGTACACATGGCCGGGAATCCTTTCAGGAAAAAAACGTCTGTTATCCTGACGCAATACCTGGCAAATTTGCCTTGCAAAGCAGTGCATAGAGACGGCCACTCGAAAAAAAACGCTGTTCTTTTGAATGGCAAGAACGCAGTGATGTCATCGACTGCGACTAGCCGGCGCTCGTCAGATTCGATGCCGTCGCCGCTATCTTGCTACACCCCACACTAACCTTCTATGCTATCACGCATGCGTCGAAGTCTTATCAAGCATGCGCGGGTTTACCTTGGACAGGTAAGCATACAGACGATCGGGAAAACACTCTGCTGGGAATACCGACGGGAAAATAGAGAGCAGGTTCCCTGTCGGGAAAACTGCTAGGGAGCATACACACGGCCGGGATTCCCGTCCAAATGATCTTCTGGCAGTTTTCCTGCCAGGAAAACTGGTCGTGTGTACGAGGATTCAGTCAGCTTACAGGTACAATTTTTTGCATGGAAATTTGGTGATATGTATTATAGGCCTGCAATTCTTAGTAATTACTTACCTGACCAAACAAGACTCTAGTAGACATCCAAGATGTGATAAATTTGAAACACAAACTCATGAATTATAATCTAATAAATAATATAATTTTATTCAATAATGTAATGAAAAATAATGAAATTTGTCAAACAAAGAAATTAAAAAAAACATCCTGAGTGTGAAACATTTTGAAGCATGGAACTGGACAAAGTCCGACGTCGCAATCAGGACAATCGAACCTTGTTTATTTTCTGACTTTATTTCCATTGCCATCCCTCTTTGAGCAGCAAACCGCGCACATCCTGATAGGTGCTGCCTTTCTTGCGGTTGGTGGTATGTAGTCCATAAAATGATGACCTGTCAGGCGTTCTGGGTTGACAATGTCAACAGCACGTCGTCCGGGTCTCTTCGCAGCTACTGATGGTGTCTGGTGGTTGACAAAAATCTGCTTAGCCACCTTCCAGATAAGGTCAGAATGAACAAGAGGTATGTCACTCCTTGCTCTATAAAGGATATAAGAATTCCAAAGGCATTGTTCCAGAAGATGTCTGAAAATCTTCTTGTAATATTTATTTTGCTGTTTCCGCATCGCTGGGTAAAATGTCATTGCCTGATCAGTTCTGTCGACACCTCCCATTGTGTTGTTATAGTCGATCATGACTTGCAGCTTCAGCACATCTTTTCCATGTTTTGTGTGGACCATGGCAGTGGAGGTATTGTGCACGGTGCCATGAGACACACGTCCTTCTTGTCTCGCCATCGCATTGCCATCATCTTACTCTTCTGAAAGACAACCATTTCTCCGGTTTTTATTTTTTTCTTGCCAAACATAGATGGCATGTCACGTCGGTTTGGCCTAACGGTACCATACGCATCAGTTTTGTTTTGGAGCAAAACCTCATACAGTTCCGGAGACGTGTAAAAATTGTCCGTCACACAATATCCTTGGTTCAGCAATGGCTCCAGCAGTGTAAGGACAGATGATGTGGATATCCCATAGTGGCTGTACCTGGGGTTGAACTTCGTGCCTTTACCGGTGTAAATGACCGAATTCCAGATGTATCCGGTGGATGATTCGCAGAGCATGTAGAATTTGATGCCAAACCGCGCTCTTTTGGATGCAATAAACTGTATCCAGCTTAGGCGTCTCTTGTAGGCCATCAGACTTTTATCCACACTGACATCCATTTCTGGCACGTAGGCCTGCTGAAAATTGGTCACAATCATTTGGCATACCTCCCAGATTTTTTTTAGTTTGGGCGCAGGATGCGTGGCCTCATCTAACTCTTCATTGTTAGTGAAGTGTAAATACTTCATAATGAGCGAAAAACGGTATTCGGACATCACTGTGTCAAAAAATGGAGTGGCCAGTAACCTATTTGTGGTCCAGTACCATTTCTGGAGCGGTTTCCACACCACCCCCTGAAGAATGATGAGTCCCAAAAACTGCCAGATGTCCTCTTTAGTCACCGGTTCCCATTTTCTGGTTCTGGAAAACCTGGCATGCAGCGTAGCGGATTGCTGCTCTTGGTAGCGGTTGGTCTCTGTGACAATTTTTAAAATTACCTCCTCAGTGAGAAATAATTGCAGGTACGCCAGAGGGTTGTCATTCTCAACATCTACCTTCATCCCAGATGATCCAGTGAATCAGAATCTCGGGGGCGCTACCTGGTCCGTATCGCTGTCTATAGGGCACCAAGTGTGCACATCGCTGAGGTCAGGTGCAGGATCATCGCCGTTATCACTTTCTGGATCAGTGTCAGAGTCAGAAGACAAATCTCCCCACGACTTACTATCGCTCTGTTCTGCGAGCAACTCCGTGTCTCTGCCGCTGTCGCTCAACTGATCCAAAAGCGCCTTTGTAGGAAAGCGCTTTTTTGATGCCATTTTCGAAAAACATTTATGGGCACAAATGACAATAGCAAGGGGCACTGTGTCAGATTGCAAGGTGATATAGTGTAATCCTCTCAGATTACATTGTATCACCTCCTTTTATGTGTTGTGTTGTGTTTTACGTTTGAATTTCCCTCCCAGTTCCGCTCCCATGCACCATTGCTGCTGCAGGGAACGGAACCAGGAAGTCAGACGGACGGACGGCGTGGATCTCGCTGGCGATCACAGCAATGGGAGATCATCGCTGGATCGCCAGGAGAAGGAGAGCGTGACTCGGGGTTATCGATAATAGCAGAAAAAAAACACCCCGAGTCACGCTCGGGATTACTGCCAAGGAGGTTAATAAATAGACACCTCTGATAAGCACATAGGGGTCAATTCACAAAGCTTTATTTCCAGATTCCGGTCGTTATTTTAACGATTTTGCACGTTATTGAAGCTAGTTCAATTCACTAAACAATTTAACGCTTTGAAAAATCATCAAATAACGTTTCACTACACGGAACCGATATTTTAAGGTGTGGATCGTTATTTAACGATTCGAATGTTGTTTTAACGAGTTAAATATGTACAGAAGTGCAATTCACAAAGATTTTTTTGACAGTTATCGATCGTTAAGCAATCGTTACATATCACCTCCCTCAGGGTGTCGTTATGACATTTCCCTGGCGATATTTCGTTGTTAGAAGAAGCTTTTGGCGATTTTTGTAGTCTAGTGACGTTTTTAGTAGTTTTGGGCAAGATGGAACCATGCTCTATTTAAACTTAAAATTATCCAGAGGCGAAGAAGAACACATTAGAATGTTGTTCAGATTTATAAACGTGTATTCCGTTCACGTACTATTTTGGATGACTTTTCTGAAACCCAGGTGATGGCTAAATTCCGATTATCATCTCCCATGATTTATTCTCTGTATGAGGAAATACACATGGCTTTAGAAAAACGCACACAGAGAAGTTATGCACTTCACATGCTCAATCTCCACGTGTGTCTTGCTTGTGTCTCTCTCTCTCTCTCTGCATCTGCTCTTTTCCACATGCAGCTGTTCTCCTCCCCTTCTGCTCCCAGAATGCATCTCTCCAGCGTTATTTAACGATCTTAGACGTTATTATTACGCTTTGGGACGTTAAAATAACTCTTGAGTAGTTAGCATAACGATTGGATAACGAGTCAGTTGAAAACCATAACGACTATGTTGAATAACGATTATAGCTTTCGTGAATACCATGTTTGCTAGCGTTAAATAAGGGGCGGTAATTTAACAACTGAAGGAAACCAATAACGTTTCTCTTTGTGAATTGACCCCATAGTGCTACTTATTACAGATTAAAAAACTTTTGATATGCTACACTTGGACAAATAAATCATGAAAGATTACTAGTGTTGACCATGAATATGTCTGGGGCCTCTGTGAAAATCCAGCAGACAGGGTTTCAAGGAGTAAAAAATTTTTTAGATGCAGAATATAGAGTAGGTAATGTTGTTGTGTAAAACATTTTTTTTCCCCTCAGGAGGATTTTGAATTTTTGCCCTTTCGCCAATTTTCTTATGTGAAAGTCAAAGAATATAATTAAACACCCATATTCAGGCAGAGGAGCAATCCAATAAAAACAGTTTGGTTGATTTACTAAGGCTGGGTTCACACTGATACGACACAACAGTCATCCCACTTTCATCCTACTTTGCTCTGCGACATCAGTTCTACATCCAGGGCCGTCTTTACCGCAGGGCAAACGGGGCAGCTGCCCAGGGCCCTGTCACTGTTTGGGGCCCAAAGCAGAGCTGCCATTTAGCCTGCATGCTGCCCGCAAATCAGCAAATTGGCCCTGTAAACCCCCCCACACACAGTCTGTCACCAGCGCGCTGCGTGCACAGTGCAGCAGGGCCAGTGCTGCATTTTCTCAATGGAGGAGCTGGCCGCGGGTGGGCGGGGCCTTGAGCACCATGGACTCTCTGGCCCCGCCCCTTGCTATGTGTGCACCGTACAGTCACTGCTGCCTGCCTGGTGACATCACGACGAGGAGTGCGGAGCCCCAACATTCAGAGCGATCCGGAAGAGGATTCCTCCTCCTCGCGCCTAAGCTCCGCCCCCCAACTCTGGGTCTTTCCTGAAGGTGAAGGCTGTTCCTGCCTGGAAAAAAGGTAGGATAAATGCTCCCTGCACTGCCCTGAGTAGCTCATGGTCACTCTACTCCCTCCCATACACTTCCCTCCTCCAGTCATGCCGTACAGTTCCCCCATACTGCCTTCCACTACCCCCCCATTATACTGCTCTCCACTAACACCCCTCCCATTATACTGCCCTCCACTAACACCCCTCCCATCATACTGCTCTCCACTAACACCCCTCCCATTATACTGCCCTCCACTAACACCCCTCCCATCATACTGCCCTCCACTAACCCCCTCCCATCATACTGCCCTCCACTAACCCCCTCCCATCATACTGCCCTCCACTAACCCCCTCCCATCATACTGCCCTCCACTAACCCCCCTCCCATCATACTGCCCTCCACTAACCCCCCTCCCATTATACTGCCCATCACTAACCCCCCTCCCATCAAACTGCCCTCCACTACCACCCCTCCCATTATACTGCCCATCACTAACCCCCCTCCCATCATACTGCCCTCCACTAACCCCCTCCCATCATACTGCCCTCCACTAACCTCCCTCCCATCATACTGCCCTCCACTAACACCCCTCCCATTATACTGCCCATCACTAACCCCCCTCCCATCATACTGCCCTCCACTACCACCCCTCCCATTATACTGCCCATCACTAACCCCCCTCCCATTATACTGCCCATCACTAACCCCCCTCCCATCATACTGCCCTCCACTAACCCCCCTCCCATTATACTGACCTCCACTAACCCCCCTCCCATCATACTGCCCTCCACTAACTCCCCTCCCATTATACTGCCCATTACTAACCCCCCTCCCATCATACTGCCCATCACTAACCCCCCTCCCATCATTCTGCCCTCCACTAACCCCCCTCCCATTATACTGCCCTCCACTAACACCCCTCCCATCATACTGCCCTCCACTAACCCCCCTCCCATTATACTGCCCATCACTAGACCCCTCCCATCATACTGCCCTCTACTAACCCCCCTTCCATCATACTGCCCTCCACTAACCCCCTCCCAATTTACTGCCCTCCACTAACCCCCCTCCCATCATACTGCCCTCCACTAACACCCATCCCATTATACTTCCCTCCACTAACACCCCTCCCATCATACTGCTCTCCACTAACCCCCCTCCCATCATACTGGCCTCCACTAACCCCCCTTCCATCATACCGCCCTCCACCTCCCCCCTCCCATTATACTGCCATCACTAACCCCCCTTCCCATCATACTGCCCCCCACTAACACCCCTCCCATTATACTGCCCTCCACTAACACCCCTCCCATCATACTGCCCTCCAATAACTCCCCTCCCATCATACTGCCCTCCACTAACCCCCCTCCCATCATACGGCCCTCCACCTCCCCTCCCATTATACTGCCCATCACTAACATCCCTCCCATCATACTGCCCTCCACGAACCCCCCTCCCATTATACTGCCCATCACTAACCCCCCCTCCCATCATACTGCCCTCTACTAACACCCATCCCATTATACTGCCCTCCACTAACACCCCTCCCATCATACTGCCCATCACTAACACCCCTCCTATTATACTGCCCTCCACTAACACCCCTCCCATCATACTGCCCTCAAATAACCCCCCTCCTATTATACTGCCCATCACTAACATCACTCCTCCCCGAGCAGAGTGATGCTGACTGTCAGTCAGCTTTACTTCTGCTCTACTTCTCAGCGCTCATTGGAGCGCTGAGCTGTGGAGGGGTGGGGAGAGGCTGTCTCAGCGACTCACTGAGACTGTGCTCAGTTCAGTGTCGGTTCCCGACTCTCAGTGACTGACCTGGAGCAGCGAGAGCAAGTGCAGAGCATGGATGGCCGTGTCGATCCCTCCTGCGTGTCCCTCCCTCACAGTGCCGACTCACCCACCCGCCAAGTTGATGTCCTGCAGGAAGAGACCGGGTTCCGCTGCTGGCTGCCCAAATCATGAGTACCAACTGCCCCTCCATACTGATTAGTACAGAGGGCTGGGTCCCTCTGATACTGTCCTCTGCTCTCTACTCCTCTCCTGAATCTTTGTGGGAGCCCTCTCCTCTTCCTGCATCTCCCATCTACCCTCCTCACCCTACACTGATCTAATCTATAGAACCCCCACCCATACTGATCACCCTGTACAACACTGTACCCCTCACTATACACCCTGCTCCCCCCACAGAACCCTTGACCCCATACTGTTCTACTCTACAGATCACTTCACCCCTCACTATACACCCTTCCCCCACCTTATAGAACACTATCACACACACTGTTCACCCTGCCCCCAACCCCATAGAACACTGTACCCCTCACTGCTCACCCTTTTTTTTAGATAATTCTATGTGTGTGTGTGTCTGTTTTTTGAGACGTTGGGGTCAGGAGCAAAATTGCATTGGCGGTGGGGGGCCCAAAAAAAATGTTTGCCCAGGGTCAAAACCATGTTAAAGATGGCCCTGCCTACATCGATCCTACATTGGTCCTATATCCATCTGACTTTCATGAACAGGATACTACTTTGATCCGACTTTGTAATAGTCTGACTTGTTCTTTGACCAATCAAAACAATCCCAGTGTGAGATAAATTCCTTTTACTGCTGCTGTAATCATAATGTCGGATGTCACAAGTCGGATGGTAAGCACAAGAATCCTACTTTGATCCCACTTCAATGATATTCAATGGGCTAAAGTAGGATCAATGTCGGACCAAAGTAGTACAGGGAGCATTTTTAAAGTCGGACCGACTTGTGTCGGACCAGTTAAGACAGCTCTCATAGGAAAACGTTAATTTTCACATGTCCTGCGACATGAGTTTCCAATATTGGAGCGTTTGTTGCACAAGTGTGAACCCAGGCTTCACATAGGGTGGGGGGCTGGGATCTGGGGGGCTCCCTTATTAAAGGGGGCTCCCGGATTCTGATAAGTCCCCGCCCGCAGACCTCGAAAACCAACGGCCAGGGTTGTTGGGAAGAGCCCCTTGTCCTCATCAACATGGGGACAAGGTGCTTTGGGGTGGGGGGCCGCAGGGTGCCCCCCTGCCCCAAAGCACCCACACCCCATGTTGAGGGCGCTCACTCATCCCCACCCCTTTCCTGGCCGGCCACACTGCATGCTCGTATAAGAGTCTAGTATGAATTTTGGGGGGACCCCATGCCGTTTTTTTGGCGTAGGGGGTTTCCCTTAAACTCCATATCAGACCAAAGGGCCTGGTATTGTCCGTGGGGGAACCTCACGACAATTTTGTTTTGTCATTATTTTGGCAAAGCTCCCCTTCATCAGCACGCAAGTCGCACCGCAAGTCGGATCATGATAATTCGACTTGCGGTGCGACTTCTTTTCAAATCAATGGGCTCCCATAGGGAACCATTGATTTTGAATAGAGCCAGAGAAACGCGACTGAAATCTAGTGCCGCTAAACGTGCATTGACGGCAATGCAAAACGCTGATCAAATCGCGTTTTAAAGCAGCGTTTTCCTGCCAGCAATCCGGCGTTCAAAATGGCCGTTTTTGAGCTCCAGTGTGCATGGAGCCTTAAGCTTTGTCAATAAAATCTAGAAGCTGATTGGTTTCTATGCACAGCTGCACCAGATTTGGCACTCTCCAGTTTTAGGAAAACAACCCCAGGATTTTGTTTTTGTGCTGATAGAGGATGGTAGAACAAGCAACAGTGATTGGAGGAGTGGATGCTCTTAGGCAAGGCTGTTTGCATTTAGACCACATGTGATGCTGAACCTCCATAACTGAAACAATTGAAGTCCATTGAATGAAGCTGTGGGCTTTTAACTCACACAATGAGAAGCTCACAGTGTGCAGGTTAATAAGAAGCAATTTTGGGACAGGGGAGGAGACTGTACAAGACTGAATGTAATGCCGCGTACACATGACCGTTTTTCATGACAAGAATTTTTTTTTTTTTAATTGGTTGTGAAAAACAGTCGTTTTTAGAACCTGCCCTATTTTTTCTCTGCGTTTTTCACGTCATTCTGTTTCACGTTGTGAAAAACGGTCGTGTGTACGCTTTTACGAGGGGGAAAAAAATGTGCATGCTCAGAAGCAAGTTATGAGACGGGGAAATGAGCAAAAGCAGCCCAAAGGGTGGCGCCATTCGAATGGAACTTCCCCTTTATAGTGCCATCGTGTTGTGTTGTACGTCACCGCGCTTTGCTCGAGCATTTTTTTTTCACGAACATCTGTATGCAAGGCAGGCTTGAGAGGAATCACGACAAATCCCTTTGAGAAAAACGTTGTTTTTTTGCATGACATGAATTTTGGTCGTGTGTACGCGGCATAAGACTGAAGTTCTGCTTTTGAGCTTTGTGTTGCTTGATGAGTATGCTTACATATGGTGTTTTTTAGGGACCAGGGATGCAAAATAAAAAAAGAGAGAGAACAATTCTTACATTTAATATGACTGACAGGAGACTCAAAGCTTCCTTGTGAAAACTAAATAAAAATAAAAACTTTTGAAATGTGACAGCCAGAGAAGCAAGCTATAACAGGCATAGGTAACTAACCGAATGTTAATAAAGTATAGGATTATTTGTTAGCTTCTACTTTTGTTGTGTGACTGAAAGAAAAGTAACGCTGACAAAATATACATTTCAGTAATAAGTACTGTATGAAGATAATAGCTATGCACCTGTTTCTGGTTTTTGTTTTTTAAAGTATCCATAAAGCCTTTGGCCCTTGGAGAGAACAGAAGCCCATTTCTGAAAGCAATTTTCCTCTTCGTCTTCTGGACAATATGCAGCCATCAGTCAAAGATGCACTTTGATTTACCATTGACTCCTCCCCCATCCATTACCTTCAGTTTGGAGGATATTGATCTCAGCTAAGGTGAACACTTATTGAGAGTGTTAATGTAGTCCACAATGTGATAAAGAAACAAGGATGTGCAACGTGATATTACATATGATTAAACATTAGCTAATTATTTATTTTTATATATTTTATGCTTCATCATATAATCTGATTCGTAAATGCTGTACATTATTTAAACCCTAGATTCCTACTAAACTTCTCTTTTGATCTTGATTTGTGATTCTAACCTTGCAGTGTTAAAACATTTTGCAGATCAGACAATATGTAGTTTTCTTTTGCAGTAAAAGGACCTTGGTTAAAATAAATGAATGGATTTACACTGCAGGAGTGAAGTAGTAGCCTGAATAAAAGGAACATAAAGCACTGAAACTATTCTTCATACTGACCTACAGTAACACAATAGAGAGCCCTCAATACAAACAAAGACACTATATTTTATGTCACTATGGTAACCTCAGGAAGGGGAAGATGTATACAAAAACAATATACAATATATTGTTTATTAAAATGTTATTTCAGTAGATGGATACTAGTGAGCTCAATCATCATTAATTACCTTTAAACAGCTTACAGGCTGTTTCTTGCCCACTGTGATGTTTCATTGCTCCATCTACTTTATATAAAACAAAATTAGCAAGAACTCTTTTATTGTGATGATGAAAGGTTAGTGGACCTGGAAATTGAGGTGCTGAAAACTCTCCGTTGGCTTGTCACAAAAACAATAAAAGCAGTTGATAGAACATCAATCTAACTTAAACAATTGTATAACTGAGCTATACCTTTTGACTATTCTGACCTTTCAAATTGAGAGCTAAAGACAAAATTATGCCCCGTACACATGATCGGACCTTTGTCCGACCAAAATCACATTGGAATTCCGACGGAATAGTAAAAGAGAACATGTTCTCTACCTAAACTCTGATGGAATTCTTCGTAATTTCCGATGGAAATATTCCGATGTGGCATACACACGGTCGGAATTTACGATGGAAAAAGTCCGTCTGACTTTTTCCATCGGAAATTCCGATCATGTGTACGGGGCATTAGAATATGTGTAATTTGAAATGTAAAATCTCACAACCACCAATGCAGCCCTGGTAATTTGGTCAGTGAATCTTCTTATTCCTAACGCAGAATTTCACTCGCTCAGTCAACACTGATTATTTATATTCTTTATGCTGCTAGCATTAGTAAATAGAAAGGAAATTGTATCATATTTACATTTTTTATTTTCTATTTCTTCAGTTATTTCCTGGATCCTATGCCTAGGCAAATTATGTCATACATCCCAGAAGTCTTAAAGGGGTTGTAAAGGTTTGTTTTTATTTTCTAAATAGCTAGTGCATTGTTGGTTCACTTACCTTTTCCTTCAATTTGCCTTCTAAATGTTTTTTTTCTTTGTTTTCTTTGTCTGAATTTCTCACTTCCTGTTCCTCCTCAGTAAGGTGTTCAGTAAGCTGTTCTAAATGACTTTCCACCGCTCAGATAATGGTGGAAAGCTTACTGAGGAGAAACAGGAAGTGAGAAATGCAAAAAAAGAAAAAAAAACATTTAGAGGCAGATCCACGTACATCGGCGCATATATAGGCCGGCGTAACGCATCTCATTTCCACTACGCCGGCTCAACTTAGAGAGGCAAGTACCGTATCCTCAGAGTATTTGCGCCCGGCGTAATCAGTGAGATACGCCCAGGGCAAAAATACGCCCAGACATGCGCCCGTCCAGTGCAAAAGTACATCCGCTTGTTTCCCCACCTGAAGCAAGGTACTTTTGTTGTTTTCTTTGCAGCTGATTGTTTTTGAGCCATGTCTGCTCCAGCAGCTCAGAAGAAGAGGAAATTAAATTATTCCCCACAGGAGAAGGCGGTCATTATCAGGGCCATGGCCCAGTATGATATTTATCTCCATGGGGCAGAGAGTGCCAACACCACCCAGGCCAGGAGGAAGGAGATCCTGGCGCAGATTGCCACAGATGTCAATGCTTTGGGGAGTGAGGTCAGGACCCCCAATGGCATTTAAAAAAAAATCAATGACCTGCGTCGCCTGGTGAAAGGTAAGCTGGCCAGGATGAGCGCTCATGCCAGGGGCACTGGAGGGGGACCAGCAACTACCGAGACGCTCACTCCTGAGGAGCAGGTGGTAGCCCAGTGCCTCCACAGGCATCAAGTGGAGGGAGTTGAGGGCTTTGACTCCGTTGAGGATGCCTTGAGGACAGGTAAGTGTGTTTTATCTCCTATCTGGTGTGTAGCATGTGTGGGGGTGGAAGGGAACATGTGACAAGTGTGTGGATCCTCCAACATGTGGATGTTTTGTGTCATCCACAGATGTGCAGGAGGGTGCTGGGCCATCTGGCCAGTCCACACCATCCCCCGAACATCAGTCTGAGGCAGACCACCTGGCAAGCCAGAAGTCCTCAGTTGAAGGGAGTGGCCACACCTCTCCTCAGGAGGTGGTTGAGGAGGAGGAGGTGACCAGTGGGCATGAGGTGAGGCTCCATTTGGAGGAGTCTTCCCCTGTGGCTGGGACCAGTCAGCCCACCATCACGGGTAGCCCCTCCTGCTCCTCCCCCAACAGGGCTTCCCCCCCCAAGGGTCTCCCCTTCTCCACTGCCCCAAGCCACTTCTGGACCCAGGAAGGTGTCTAGGAAGACAAGGGGGGTGTCTGATGTTCTCCCGGAACACCTCAGGAGGGACCAGGCCCGCCAGACCCGCCATCTGGGTGAGGTTGCCATGAATATCAATGACATGGCACAAAGCATGGCCTCCCTGAAGGAAGCTATGCAGGATGTGGGCTGCAATTCATCAGCTGTGGTCACCTGCCTGGCTGAACTGCAGGCCACCACAGCAGGCCTGGGTGATGAGGTCCACGCCCTGACAGAGGTGGCCAGGGACAACACAGCAGCCATCCAGGCGGGGGTGAGGCTGCAGGCAGACACAAATGCGGTCCTCACCCGCATCGCCCTGGAGTTGGAGGGCAGGCCGCCAGGCGTGGAGAGACCAGGGGATGCTACTCCTCCTGATTTCCCCCCCATGAGTCTCCCATGTGGAGCCAGGGCCGGGGCCGTGGCCGCGGCAGGCGTGGGGCATGTCAGCGCCATTAATTTATTTTTTATTTTTTCTGATCTACTCAGGTTATGATTTTTTTATGTTTATTTTTTGTATATACTCAGGTTATGAGTTTTATTTTTTAGCCCAAGCACACGGTTAGTAGTGCAGGCTACAGTGTGACTGGTGTTTGAATGTGGGGGTGACATTCCTTCCGGAAAAGCAGTGTCACCCTTGGTGGTCGGGGAGAAGTGATCCACAGGACCAGGGAGAAGTGATCCCCAGGTCCGTGTGAATGTGGTATGAATGGACAGCAACATAATTGGAGCCTTGACGGGGCGTTGCTGCTCCCAAGTCCTGCATTGTGGACTTGGGCTAATCCAATGTGATGAGGATGTGGGGTGTGTGAGCTAGGGACCACAGTGGTGTGCATGCGTGCATTCTCCTTGTGCCATGATGAATGTGTGTGTTTAACGTGCAAAGATGACTACTGCGAGGCATCTCCCGACTGCTCTTCCCTCAGAAGACGGGGTATCCTCGGTCAGGGGGGGAATGTCTTGTTTTTCGGGGGTCAGGTCATCACGTATGTCAATCTCCAGGCCCTTTCTCACGGCGACGTTGTGCAGCATGCAACATGCACCGATGATCTGGCACACAAAGTTTCATGGTGGTCATGCCTGACTGCCATGTCACTCACCAACCAGCCAGCTGTCCCCATACACGTTCTGTTCGAATTCTGTTTGGCACGGACGTGCCATATGAGGCATTGGGCATCGACTATCACCTGTACATTGATGGAGTGCTTCCGATTGCGGTATATGTGCTCTGTAGCACGGGGGGGCCGTAGTGCCACATGTGTGCAATCAATGGCCCCCACGGTGTGTGGGAATCCTGCAATTCTGGAGAAATCACACATTGCCTTCACCCGCAGATGATCCTGGGTGGGTCTGATGATTTGGTGGGCCATGCGTCTGAGGATTGCAGCGACAACCTGGTGCACACATCTGCTAATGGAGGATTGTGCCATCCCAGCCACAACTCCACTTGTATGCTGGAACGAGCCACTGGCAAGGAAATAGAGTGTTGCCAGTACCTTGACCAGTGGCTCCACTGCTTGTGAGCGATGTGTCTGGCTGGTGATGTCATCTTTCAGGGTTCTGGCTAATTCCAGGATGGCAGCAGGGCTGAATCTGAAGATGCGATACACCTCCGAATCACCCATGTCAAAGACGTTTAGGCGCGGTCGGTATATCCGCGCCCGTGCCCTCCTCCTTCTACGCGTATGTAAAGCCAGTAGTATAGCTATGACCATGGATGCCCCTGGCATGTTGGCATACAGATTGTTGTCCTGCAAGTGTGGATGCTCAGCTAGTCCCTTACGGTGCTGCTGAAGCTGCTCTCCAGCTGACCTGCACATGTCTGGTGCAAAGTTACAGCTGCTTTTATGAGGGGTAACTTTAGACCGGACGTATAACTTATGCGTGGCGCGCGTAGCCCGTGTCGGGCGCACGTACGTTCGTGGAACGCCATATCTTCCTCATTTGCATATTTGAATAGCAAAACAATGGTGCGTCCATCGTATATTTGTGCCCACGATGCGCCGGCGCAGAAAAATTACGTTGGTCGGAAAAAGCCTATTTTCAGGCGTATCTCGTTTTGTGGATACAGCGCATAGTTAGACTCGCGCATATATACACTTACTCCGCGCATCTCGAGATATGCCGGCGTAAGTGCTTTGTGGATCTGCCCCTTAGAAGGTAAATGGAAGGAAAAGGTAAGTGAACCAACAATGCACTAGCTTAAAGGAACCTATTTAGAAAATAAAAGACAAACCTTTACAACCCCTTTAAGGGGAGGAGGGGTTTTCTTAGATAAACACCCCCCCCCACAGCGTGCTTGAACTAAGGGCAGATGATTTCCAGGAAGTAAATGCTACATGAATCATCTGCCTATACTCAAGATTGCCACGTGCAGAAATGGCATGGGTTTTTCAATGTGATTTCTCAGCAAAATAAAGCTTGGAGACCTAGATAGGTGAGTTTGCTCTAAGTAAAAAAAATTAATTAACCACTTAAGGACCGGAAGGCTTTGCCCCCTTAATGACCAGGCCATTTTTGTGATTCGGCACCGCGTCTCTACAACTGACAATTGCGATGTTGTGCGACGTTGTACCCAAACAAAATTGATGTCCTTTTTAACCCACAAATAGAGCTTTCTTTTGGTGGTATTTGATCATTTCTGCGGTTTTTATTTTTAGCGCTATAAACAAAAAAAAATCTAAAATTTCTAAAAAAACAACAACATTTTTAACTTTTTGCTATATTAAATATCCCCCAAAAAATAAAAAAATTAAAATGTCTTCATCAGTTTAGGCCAATATGTATTCTTCTACATTATTTTGGTAAAAAATAGCAATAAGTGTATATTGATTGGTTTACGCAAACGTTATAGCATTTACAAAATAGGATAGATTTATGGCATTTAATTTTTTTTACTAGTAATGGCGGCGATCTGCGATTTTTAGCGGGACTGCGACATTGCGGCGGACAGATCCGACACATTTTTGGGACCAGTGCTATAAAAATGCACAGATTACTGTGTAAATTTCACTGGCAGGGAAGGGGTTAACATTAGGGGGTGATCAAGAGGTTAAATGTGTTCCCTGGGAGGTGTTTCTAACTGTGGGGGAAGTGGACTCACCGGAGGAGGAGAGAGATCACAGTTCCTAATCACTAGGAACACCAGCTCTGTCTCTCCTCCCCTGTCAGAATGGCGATCTGTCTGTTTACATTGACAGATCCCCATTCTGGCTCTCTGTGGAGCGATCACGGGTGGCCGGCGGAGATCACGGCCACCGCCCACATGCATCGTCTCCGGCATTGCGCCGCGGTCATGCCCCTTGGATCTCTTAAAGTGGCTGACTTACAATGATGCAAATTTACCCAGGAGAGCCAACCTACCGCAGTGCAACTGCGGAAGCTGGTCCTCGGGCGCTTAAAACAGTGTTTTTGGTTTGGGGTGCTCAGATGAAGCATAAATAAATAAATGCCTTTAGTATCACTTTAGGTTTAAAAATTGTTTTTTTTTTTTTAATTTAATTTCCATAAAATAAAATAAAAATCCCCAAATTTTGAAAGCCCCTCTCACCCTCTTACATGCACATATGTTTGTACAAAAACTTGTATTGCCCCATATTATAGGTATTGCAGTGCATTCTAAAGTGAGAGTTATATTTATGGGCCCATCTTTCCTGGTTAACTTCAATTTATGAGCTGTAAACGTTTTTAATGTATTGCCTATAGACAATTTTAGGTACAATCGTTTTTTGCCATTTCGTAGGAGCATGCAGTTTTGAAAACTGACACATTTGGTATCTATTTACTCAACACAATCTCACCTTTTATATTTGACCAAAAACTGGGTATTATATTGTGTTTGTGTGCACTAAAATAATTTTAAATGTATTTTTACAAAATTTGCATTTTTGTACGTATATACATTGTATTTCTATTTGTTTTTTTGCCTTAGTATTGTATAGAGTGGGGAAGGGTTTTTTAATTCTCTCTGGAGTCTATTAGAGAATTGTTCTTGCTTCCTGTTTTGGATGGAACTTTCAAACAGTAATACAGTCAGCAATAAAAATACTTTTGTTAAGTAATCAGAAAGCTAGAAATCCTGTCAGAGCTTTCCTCACTTCCATGTGGTGAAACTAATGTTAGTAAGACTGCATGTGAGAGTAAATCAGATAGCAGTAAGAACCAGGTAGAGGTTCTAATCCTTCCCCAATCTATTAAAGTTTTCTGACTTGACATAAATGTTAAAGTAAGCTTGAAACTCAACACTTAAAGAGGAAGTAAACCCTGATGGGTTTTACTTCCTCTTTATTTCCCTGCAAGGGTAAAGCAAGGGTAAAGCATAATGGGCTACTATGCATCACTTACCTGAAACCTGAAACCGAAGCCTGCAATGTCAACACAGTCCCCACTAGCAGCGAGACTCTTCCTTCCAGGGCCGCTAACTCCGGCTCTGTGACTGTCCGGAGTCGCATTACGTCACTACCGCCCATGCGCGTGGGAGCTGGCAGTCTTCGGTGCTCTTTTGTAAATATCTCATAAACCGTGGAGGTGTAGGAGATATTTACAGCACCTAAAGGTAAGCCATACTATAGGCTTATCTGTAGGTACAATTGGTTGGATAGGGTGTACAACCACTTTAAAATGTAAACATACCCTGTTTTAAACCCCTATTTTGCTCTAATCTTTAGGGTAACACTTCAAATGAACCCTTGTTCTAACCTAACACTTAACTCTCTAAATACTAAACTTAAAGTCAAACTATAGGTACAATTCCCTTTTTCATTTTGGATAGAAAGAGTTATAACCTCTGTCAGGATTTTTTTATCATCTGTGTCCCATTACTGAGATTTCGCTTCACTTCCTATCCCATAGCCATAACAGGAAGTTAGATGAAATCCCTGAAAATGAAGGGTATTCCTTGGGGACCCCCAGACCACCAGAACTAGTCCCCATTGAAACATTTGCCCACTATTCATTTTCTGAGGGCAACCCAAAATGTGTAATTTTCTTTTACTTTTACTTTCAATGATAATAGTAAACAGGACAGGGTGAATCTCCTTAACAGGGGTACAGACTAATCTATCTCCACTGTATCCAAAACTAAAAGAGAAGAAATGTCTTTACTTATGCTTTAATCCAAACCCTAAATGCTTACTTCAAAACCCTAGCCTCAGTCTAACATTTAATTTAAAGTATACATTTTTCTGTAATCCCACACTTAGAAAAAAAAAAACAGGCTCTGGGCTTTGTTTGTTCTGTAGTGTTGAGTCTCATGATGCTACACCTACCATTTAGCCAAACACTACATGCTACTGAAGAAGTAACATGTTTCACTATAATGCAACTACATCAAAATTGCCAAGCAGTTATTTACCTGGTTTAAGCCTTGCAACCAAAGTGGAATAATACCTACCTTATTGTTACATGTTCTCATTTACATAGCACGAAAATTGCTACTTAACATTTAACTTGCTTTTTACTTGCTGAAAAATAGCTTTTCCCTTCTATTTAATGTTAATAAGGGGTCTGATGTGTTTTAGATGGTTACCATAATTAACCCTGTCTGTACTGTGCTAGCAGATCTTGTTTATCAGTTGTAAACTAGATGCACACACTGTCTGTACTAACAAAAGGTTTAGGATATTAGGGCTTGGGTGGTACATTTTATAGTAATGCATTAAAAAAACTGTCCTTCCCTCTGTCCCCTAATTGCACATTGCAATTATTCTAAAACATAGAAGAGGCTTATGTATGATCCTGCTTCATCAAAACTACTAGAAATGTAAGAAATATATTTTATCAGTTTTTAGACATGCTGTGTGATGGATACACATACAGTAACAACATGTAGTGGGGGGTTCTCAAATTTGTCTGCAAAGGTTGACGTGATTGTAGCCATATTAGTGCAATTGTGACAGAGAAAATAGAGTACTGTCCGTGATACTTTTATAATTTGCACTAACATACAATTCTTCAGGACATGCTTTTGTGGTATGTCCTCTTCTTTAAGGTCCAAGCAGTACTAATTCACATCAAGCAGAATGTTATAAAAAAATAAAAAAAAATAAAAGAAAAACAATCTCTGAAGGAAATAAATAAAAATACAAACACATACAAATAAATAGTAATATTTATTTTTAATAAAGGACTTATCCCAACTGTGTCTGTGTGTTTTTTTTAATGTTTTACACTTTCTTTGTCAAATGGTAGGGCTACAATGTACTCCCTACCAATTCACAAAGGGGGGCTGGGATCTGGGGGTCCCCTTTGTTAAAGGGGTCTTGCAGATTCCGATAAGCCCCCCGCAGACCCCCACAACCACCGGGCAAGGGTTGTGGGGATGAGGCCCTTGTCCCCATCAACATGGGGACATGGTGCTTTGAGGGGTCAAAGACCCCCAAAGCATTCTCCCCATGTTGAGGGCATGTGGCCTGGTACGGTTCAGGAGGGGGGGGCGCTCACTCGTCTCCCCTCTTTTCCTGCGGACTGCCAGGTTGCATGCTTGGATAAAGGGTCTGGTATGGATTTTTGGGGGGAACTTCATGCCATTTTTTTATTTGGTGCGGATTTCCCCTTAAAATCCACACCAGACCTGAGGGGTCTGGTATGGATATTTGGGGGGAACCCCACGTCATTTTATTTTTTAAATTTGACGCAGGGTTCCCCTTAATATCCATACCAGACCTGGAGGGCCTGGTAATTGAATTTGGGAGGACCCCCATGCATTTTTTATTATCAATGACTTTCAATTACTTTTCTCTGTATTGCCAGGAGCCGACAATTCATTATAGCCGCGATTACTTTTAAATTACTTTTTTTCCCAGAAATGACATTTTGTGCAGGGACAGTTCTAAGCACGGGAAACAATCGCTACTTTACAGGCATACTATACACACCCCCAGGTACAAAATTTAAAGGAATATTTCACTTTTATTGTTTCACTTTAAGCATTATTAAAATCCCTGCTCACGAGAAAAATGCAGTTTTTAAAACTTTTTGTTGCATTGATACATGTCCCCTGGTGCAGGACATGGGTCCCCAAACACTTTTTATGACAATAACTTGCATATAAGCCTTTAAAATTAGCACTTACATTTTTCATGTTCGAGTCCCATAGACTTTAACGGTGTTTGGATGTTCGAACAAATTTATTGCCTGTTCTGATGCGAACCAAACTGGGGGGTGTTCGACTCATCCCTAATAATGGGTAAGGAAACTATCTAAATCTAAATTTAGGCTATTGTTTTTTGTGTCAAAAAGAAGTATCATTCTTAGTTCAAACATTTTCCTTTCCTGGATAGTTTGTTCTGAAATTCCCATTAAGAACTAAAACATTGAGGTCTTCTATAGTGTGGCCCGGTTGTGAGAAGTGATGTCCCACAGGTGTGCATAAACTTTTTTTTTGTTTTTGCTTTAACTTTCTGCTAAAAAAAATTGTAAATGAGTACTGCTTGGACCTTGAAGAAGGGGACATACCCCGAAAGCTTGACCTGAAAAATTGTATGTTTTTTTAAAAAAAAGTATCACGGACAGTACTCTATTTTTTCTGCAAAGATTAAAACACTTGAAGTATATAGAAAATATACCAAACTGTGCCCACATAACTGGGCCAGGCAATTGTATTTGTCAAGCCCTATTTTTTTACCATGCTTTAAATTGAAAAACATTAGACATCTTTTGCACATTTAGCTTGTTTATTTTATGAGCCGTGTTTATTGTGTTCCAGTTCCACTGAATTTATTACATTTATGCATGATATGTTCATTAAAAAATGTAAAAACATGCTTAACACCACACACCTTCTAAGCGGGCAGTCAATTAACCAAAAGCAAAGCTACCCACAGACATCAGATGGTCATCCATCTGATAACAGAGATTGTGACATATTATAAGATAAATAGACAATGTATGGCCCAAAAATAATTTATTAACGAATAATCTTGGAAGACCAAAGTAGATTGGATCTGTTTGGCTGGGTAGGATTTTCGGATCACTTCCCCTGTTTTCATCAAAGATAAGCAGTGATACTTCCCAGCATGTTTCTAGATCATTTAATATACACTTAAGAGTGCATGCAAATTTCAACAATGGTCAGTTTCATGTTCTGATTTTAGCGAATGTTTACTTATTGTTATGTGCTGAGACCTTTACAAACATTAAAACCCTTACTTTGATGATATTTTAGGCTGCATCAATCCAGTGTAATGTACTGTACCTGGTAACAATAGTGCAAGCAGGCATTTTCACCATCTTTTAGTCTAGCATGGCTAATTTCCCATCAGGTCTTCACTACTATCCAGGACCCTGGTAGGAAGCTATCCTTCCACCCCTGGCATGACCTTGATAGGCTTAAAGCTTGGATGAAAGTTAACCTCAATATGTTAATGGGGTTTGCGTTCTTCATTAGATGGTGTTCTTTAGGCTCTCCCTCTAATCTATGTTTGGTTCATTTTGTTTTGGGCCATGCAGTAAAAGCAGACCCTTTTTATTTGACAGTGAAAACCTTATTCTACTTAGTGGAATCAGTTCAATTAACTAAAATGACCACTCCCCCCTCCCAGAGGTTAGGGCATGTGTCTGAGGTGACACACTTTAAGGACTACAGCTCCTGGTGATTGTTTCAAATTAAAATGTGGTGAGTGATGAGCTCCAGCTTTATTAGGGTTAGAATCATCATCTTTTTTCACTTTTACTGGAAAACTCTTTAAAGCTGAACTCCGGGCAGAAAATGTAATACATGTAACTGTTGCTGCCTTCATACCTTAAGCAAATATGTTCTTCTTTCCATTAACCAGGCTAGTGTCACTAAGAAATCTATTAGCATTTTGCAGGTCTCAGTGGGTGGGTCTGGAAGTGGATGGGTCTGGAAGTCTCAGGCTGCCCACTATTGTAGCATTATTTGATTGACAGGCCAGGAGGCTCCTGGTCTTGCCTGCCTCTAAGCAGGATTCTCCTAGTCTGTCTTGATTCTCCATGCCTGTTAATAGTGGGCTATGTAAAATAGCCATAGACTCAGTGTAAGCCCTTCTCCGAGTCCCCACAGCCAAATGCAAAATTGGTCTGTGAAGAAGTGGTAAGGTGCTTTTTGAAGAAAAAAAAAAATAATAATAAAAAAACATTTATTGTGTTCTATTGTTAAAGATAACTGCCATATAATTAAATACAATGTAGTTTAATAAAAACAATGGTATATTAACCACTTAAGCCCCGAGCCTGTTTTTCAGATTCGGGATTTACAAGACTAAAACATTTTTTTTTGCTAGAAAATTACTTAAAACCCCCAAAAATTATATATATATATTTTTCTAACACCCTAGAGAATAAAATGGCGGTCATCGCAATACTTTTTGTCACACCGTATTTTCGCAGCGGTCTTACAAGCGCACTTTTTTTGGAAAAAATTAACTTTTTTGAATTAAAAAATAAGACAACAATAAATTTGGCCCAATTTTTTTATATATTGTGAAAGATAATTACGCCGAGTAAAATGATACCCAACATGTCACGCTTTAAAATTGCGCCCGCTCGTGGCATGGCGTCAAACTTTTACCCTTAAAAATCTTGATAGGCGACGTTTAAAAAATTCTATAGGTTGCATTTTTTGAGCTACAGAGTAGCTCTAGGGCTATAATTATTGCTCTCGCTCTAACGATCGCGGCGATACCTCACTTGTGGGGTTTGAATACCGTTTTCATATGGCGGCGCTACTCGCGTATGCGTTCGCTTCTGCGTGCGAGCTCGTCGGGACGGGGCGCTTTAAAAAAAAATTATTTTTATTAATTTTATTATTTTTTACACTGAAATAAAAAAATAAAAAAAATGATCACTTTTATTTCTATTACAAGGAATGTGAACATCCCTTGTAATAGAAAAAAGCATGACAGGTCCTCTTAAATATGAGATCTGGGGTCAAAAAGACCTCAGATCTCATATTTAGGCTTCAATGCAAGAAAAAAAAAAAAAAAAGGAAAATTTGTCATTTAAAAAAATGACAACAAAAAAATTGTCTCTTTAAGACGCTGGGCGGGACTGACGTTTTGATGTCACTTCCGCCCAGCAGAGCTATGAGGACGGGTGGGGGCCATCTTGCCCTCACTACAGTCCTCACTCTCCAGGCGGCAACATCCAATCTCCTCCGCCGCTACCGACGGCTCCGGTAAGCTGCGGAGGGCGCGGAAAAGCGGCGGGAGGGGGGGGGCCTCTCCCGCCACCGATAACGGCGATCTCGCAGGGAATCCGCCGCGGAGACCGCCGTTATCGTTTACACGGCAGCCCACTGTAAAGGTGGATATCCCGGTTCTGGCAGCAGCTGCTGCCATTACCGAGATATTCAGCTTTAAAAATAGGACGTATATATACAGTGGGCTGTCGTTAAGTGGTTAAATTATTGTTTATTACTAGTTCGACTGTGGCTGACCATCGGGTGTGGGCGCGTCATCTCAAAATGTGGATGTGTCATGAGAACGATGTGGGATAGTACACAAGCTCATTCACTATAATATTTTCAAATATTTGCTCACAATCAAGTTTGTTCACTAAACTTCCCATGACGTCATGGGAACTGTAGATTCTCATGGCTGTGCAGTGAGAATACAGGATGCAATGTGTATGTCTGCTTTACTCCTCCTCCTGGAGCTTACAGACGCTGGTATTTTAAGAATTGGAGCTATGACATCACAGATATTTCTTCCAATTTATTATCTAAATGGTGAGATTTATATCAAACTTGCTAAAAGTTTATAGGTTTACTACTAGAATTGGATACTACTGACTGATCAATATTCTTATCGCACACGTTCCTTGTAGAAATGGCTCATAAAAATGGTGGGTGCTGCAGCGATTACCAGTTGGGTCCTGGAAACATCAAGCAAGTGTACATATTCGCCAGAACACCAAGGATCGTCAAATTACATCCAAAAAAGTTGTAATGGCAACATTTTTTTTGTAATTAAAACTTTTTTGGATGTAATTTGACGATCTTTGGTGTGCTGGCGAATAGGATACTACTCATTCCTGTATTCAATTTGCAACCCGGAGTTCAGCTTTAAAGTATATCTATTTATATATTGATTCTGAAACAATGCACACTTTAACACAAAATCAATACGTTATGTATTGTAACTATTGTAGATCGCTACATGTTGCATTATGTTTTTTTATCTGTTTAGTTTTCCTGTTGATATTTGGGTGTTTGTATCCTAAAAGAGTTGGTTCTTACTATTTCCCTGTGTTTTCTCCCTTTCCAAGCTGTGTCCTACTGTAGTACCCTGGCTTGTAGTAAAGTATATGCCTAGGTCACTGTCCCTGCCCAAAAGGGAGTCTGGTCATCTACTGTATGTGCCTAGGTATGTGTGAACAGTCATGATATTAAACATTGCTTTCAGTACAAGTGCAGAGATATAACTTGGGGCAGAAACCACCAAGATAAAGTAGTGAGAAGTTAAAGTACAATTTACAGACATCATGACCAAGACAGCTTTACCATTACAAAAAAAGTCCTGGGTAAAGACAAAATGATTGAAGCGGCCAAAAGTAAAATTATTTTTTCCCATATTATACACAATGTTTACAACACCATAGCTATCTAATCACATTTTGTCCATGGCACAGCATTTGCCATTTTACATGTTTAGGTCAGGCCCAATTTTGTCCTATTTTGAAAATAAACAACTTTGGAAGGTGGCAATGCCACATTTGTTCCAAAATTAAACCATTTTATTAACATTACACAGAGATCAAGCTTGCTTACTGTTTCATTTCATAAGTAACAGTAGTCTGTTGACACATAGCAAAAAAAATCTGTAAACATAGAATTTATAGTGTTATATTTTGTGCATTTAGTAGTGAATGGCCATTCCCTACAAAATAAACTGCAGGCAGATATTGCACTTGTGACTGGACAGACTACCTGTTTATTACTTTGGTGACAATTATTTTGGTGTCACTATCTCTAGTTAAGACTTATGACTCTCATAGATGGTATTATATTTTTAACATACAAGGTAATGATTTATGATAAACAGGATGTCCACATGAATAGTAAACCACGTTCAACCTTTGTGCTGCTATTCCAGTTGAATTTAATAAAAACAAGCCTGACAAGCTTTTTGTTTAAAACTAACCCCCAAACATGCAGAATGAATGATTTGTACTGGCTCATTTAATTCATTTTCAGTGACTCCTTTTAAATCTTGAAAGAAGTTTTGACCCGGTCCAAAGTAGAAGAATACATTACTTTTTTTCTCCCAGGTTTTGGCTCCTGGTTAAATCCATAGAAATATCCAGTAAAGAAAGAGCTTAAGTCTGTACCCAATGTTTCCAAATAACATTAGGACATTGTTTCTATTTAATGAAGTTTTTAATTGTCCATCTTTGTCCTGTGCAGCTCCGAAGAATTAAGTCAATGCCTCCATTAGCTCTGCTTTCAACCTCTAGGCAACGCCCTGTGCCTTTATTCATTATTGCTCCATTCTGAAATGAGAAGAATAACTCAAAATAATGGTAACAACACCAATTAATATTTTAATCATATGCTAAATTTAGACACTACAGCTCCTTTATGCTCTACATATTTAAGCAGTAATTCTCAATCATTGTTCCTTGAGTAAACCTGGCCTGGACTACTGCCAACCCATCTGGGTACAGACTTCTGTAATAAATTATAAAGCATTTCATAGGTTTGCAGCTAATAATTGATGGTGGCAAAATGGTTATCCTTTCTTCTTCACTCTCTTCACACATTTATCACTCGAATCCTATGGTTAAAGTGGTTCCAAAGGCTGAAAGTTTTTTTTACCGTAATGCATTCTCTGCATTAAGGTAAAACACATTTTGAGTGCAGCTCCCCCTCCCTGCCCCCAGCCCACCCTCTTATACCTACCCGAGCCCTTATACTTACCGTCAATCCAGTGCAGGCAAAATCATGTACATCTACATCATGTGCCTACACTGGGTTTAGGAGTGCACTTCGTCCCCCGTGCGACCGATGTGTCCACTGTGCAGAGGCGTATCTAGGGTATGGCAGCCATGGAAAGTGCCATGGGCGCCATATGAAGGGGGTGCTGGTGAATGACTGGGCAGCAAGACACTTACCAGGGTCTGATGGTCTCTTCTTCCCTCCAGGCTCCCAAGCATAGGCTGGATCTCCTTTTTAGCACCTTTGCTAATGGACAATGGCAGCACTGCGAGTGGGACTATTTCTCATTTCATACTCCTGTGACTGCAGTCACGGAGTAAGCAGGTGCTGCGTTTTCCGATGCTACCTCTATAGTTCCGGCTAAAGCAGCCCTGACAGCTGAATATCACTCCACCGCCTTCTGTCAGGAATGCTATAGCCAGGACTATAGCAGTGGCATCAGGGCTGGTGTATTTCTTGACAAGACTGTGGACTCAGTCAGGAGATGTCTTTGCAGATCTTCTGGCTTGGGGTCCTATGAGTGCAAAAACAGAGCTCAGCTACCTGCCCAGCAGGAGGGACGGCTGTACTGCCAATGCCTTATGCTGAGACTGATTCTCTTAAGCTGCAGGCATGCTTTCATGCTTTCCTTTTTTTCATGCGTTCCTCACTCCCTGCAGACCTTGGCTCCTTTGTAGTCTAAATCATATTTTTTGGGGCCCCATGAGATCAATAACAGGGGCCCAGGAGCAGTGGCGTATCTAGGGTATGGCAGCCATGGCAAGTGCCATGGGTGCCATATGAAAGGGGCGCTGTTGAATGGCTGGGCAGCAAGGCACTAACCAGGGTCTGAGGGTCTCTTTTTTCCCTCCTCCTAAGCATAGGCAGGATCTCCTTTTCAGCAACTTTGCTAGTGGACAATGGCAGCGCTATCCCTGCTGTGTTCAGCCAAAGCCCTCCCCTGTTCTCTCAGGCTCTCCCATTCCATCTGGTCAGATTGGCAGCGCACAAAGAAGGAGGAACATCAGTTTATCCCTCTCCTCTGTGAAAACTGAGGCCTTATGTGATGAAGATTTTATCACTTCCAGTATTGGTTCTGCATTTACCTGGCTTTGGAGAGCAGGGGAGGGATCAGGGGTCCAATAAACCCCAGGTTTCTCCATAAAGAGGATATGTCACTACCCAAGGTATCACAAGGGATGATAAATATCACTAGTTTTTTTAGCTGTTTTTTTTGTTAAGGTTATCTGAAAGATGGGTTTCAAATGTTTCGACAGGGGCGCAGTTTCAGTGCTTGCCATAGGCGCTATTTTCACTAGATACGCCTCTGCCGCTGTGTGATTTTAGATCCCGGGACTTGGGGCCCAGTAATCATGTGATTGCTATGAGAGACCACTAGTGATCACTGCTGTCATGAATGGTTAACCCATTCATGATAGTTGAAAATGTGTAAAAACATTTAAAGAAATGTTAAAAAAAAAAAAAAACATGAAAACAAAAATGTAATTTATTTATTTATTATTATACATACTGTCCCCAGTCAGTGTCCCTGATCACGAGCCTCTTACTAAATGGCTCAGACTCTCAACTTTCCAAAAAAGTATACACACACACACAGTAAACCCTTGGTTTGAAAGCGTTTTGTAAGACAAGCAACATTTTTAAATACACTTTGACTTGATATACAAGTGATGTCTTGATATAAGAGTAGCATCATTTCACAACTGAGTATAAGAGAGAAGGGAGGCGCCTCTAAGTGTAGGTATATGCTTACATTTAATGAAGGTACAAAATGTATGCTCTGTAGCTCCTGCTGGATTTTTCTTCTTATCCCCTTGTGGAGGCTTTCATTTGTGGATGGACATTTTATGGTTATGCCACCCATCACATTGCTATATTTTTTGTACATGGACTATAAACTGAAAGACTTATGAATAAATAGTTGTGGAACGCATTTGAGTTTCAATTATTTCTTATGAGGAAATTTGCTTTGGATTTGCTTTGGATTACAAGCAGGTTTCAGGAACAAATCATGCTCACAATCCAAGGTTTTACTGTACCAAAGTGTGTAGACGCTATAACTTTCACACAAATCAATTAATATGCACTTATTAGGACTTATTAGGATTTTTTTCATCAAAGACATGGCAACAGAATACATTTTGGCCTACAATTATGTCAAAATAGATTTTATTAGATGTGTTTTCCTACAGAAAGTAGAAAATATTGGGGGGGGGGGGTCAAATTGTTTGTGTTTTTTTTTCATTTATATCACAAAAAATAAAAAAAATCATTGGTGATCAAATACCAGCAAAAGAAAGCCGTATTTGTGTAAAAAAGTTATAAAAAATGTAATTTTCATACAGTATTGCATGACAGCGGAATTGCCAGTTAACCACTTAAGCCCCGAACCATATTGCTGGTCAAAGACCAGAGCACTTTTTGCGATTCGGCACTGCATCGCTTTAACTGACAATTGCGTGGTCGTGCGACGTGGCTCCCAAACAAAGTTGGCGTCCTTTTTTTCCCACAAATAGAGCTTTCTTTTGATGGTATTTGATCACCTCTGTGGTTTTTAGTTTTTGCGCTATAAACAAAAACTGCGGCGGCTGGTCGGCATGTAGTTAAAGTAGCACAGTGCTGAATAGCAAGAAATCCCCTGATCATGAAGGGGTAAAACCTTCCGGAGCTCAAATGGTTAAAATTACAGTAATACATAATATATTACTGTAACAGTTAAGACATTGCAATAATGACGTTTTTGTGCTCATAAATGCTTGGTAAGTTGTCTGTAAAAAAAAAATAATAATGTGAGGTTGGTAACTCAGTCAGTTAGGCAAAATTGGTGTTCCAGTGGTAAATATGCCCCACTGGAACCTCTAAGGCCTCGTACACACCACCCAACATGTCCGCTGGGATCATTTGGTCTGATGTGTGTACACACCATCAGACCAAATTCCCCGCGGACAGAATACGCGGTGACGTGGCGGCAACGTGGCAGCGACGATGATGCCGTGACGTGCGCGCACCAGGAAGTTCAATGCTTCCACGCATGTGTCGAATCACTTCGAAGCATGCGTGGGATTTCGGGCCAGCGGACATGTCCGATGAGTCATACTGACCATCGGACATGTCCGATGGACAGGCTTCCAGTGGACAAGTTTCTTAGCATGCTAAGAAACTTTTGTCCGCTGAAAACCTGTCCGCTAGGCCGGGAAACTGTCCGGTCGGCCCTACACACGACCGAACATGTCCGCGGAAACCGGTCCGACGGACCAGTTTCAGCGGACATGTTCGGTCATGTGTACAAGGCCTAAGAAATAATAAAAAAAAAAACAATGGATGTGTAGAAGATGTGCTTGGAATTGGAATTGTATATTTGTAAATAAAATCTAAATTAACTATATGAATTACAAAAAAAGTTAAACTAAAACATGTTATTATATCATTCACAACAATTATTTTCTCAAGCAAGCAATGGATGGCCACAAAAAAAGAATTATTTACCTGTATAAAACTCCAGCGCTTGTGGAGTGTGCTTTTCACCTTATCACAGTCCATAAGCTGAGGGAGTTTACTTTTCTTATTATCTACTAGACAGCGTGTATCGGGTAGTAGAATTGTGCTCCCCAGTGTTCCGAGCTGGAGATATCCTTCTTTTGTGTATCTTGCAAGCTGAAAACACATAGAAGTGCATTATTCAGTACTATCCATTGTGCCACTGCATTCACAGGGGTATTTTAGTTTATTCCACAACATTGCATTGTTAAAATTGCAATGCTCTCATTTTCAATTAAATTAACTTTCATTACCACTAACTATTTATTTCATAGCTTTCTTGTGCAAGTGGATCTAATTGTGTTTAATTTTGGCCAAATTTAGAATATTGTAAATATTAAACAGAGAGCACCCAAACAAAGAAAAATCATGTGTTTTTTTTTCTTATAGCCCTCTAAGGACTTATTTAATAAGGCAGTCTAAAGAGCAAAAGTATATAAAAAAGCATTGAAGCATCAATTCAGAGTATCCAAGAGGGAGATGTAATTTGTGATGGAGTATTGGCAAGAGCAGCTCATTGTCGGAGATGTACTTCGTTATTGGGACATTATTTTTTGGATTTCATATTTTATTCTACATTCGGAGACCTTATTTTTATACAGAATTATTATTTTTTTTTTTTGCTTCAATACGTTTTTATTAAGAATTTTATGAAAGGTTGAGAGTACAGACAAAAACACTCATAAGGCAAAGAAACAGTCACTGTATATGACAAATAAGAGAACTTAACCTAAGAGGTAACAGTCACAGTCAAATAGGATTGCAAGTATCTGTAATAAGTACCATTATTCTTATAATGAACTAGAATACCAGTCATTCCACTTTTCCACCACATAGTCGCCCTTTGGTAGGTCCATGACTGATGCAAACATGTTTGTGTAACCTGGATCACTTTGCGCTCTGTAGGACTTTTGTTGTCCTTCCAGTGTGTCACCAGCGTTAAACGAGCTGCCAGTAGTATATGGATCACTATGGGTCTGAGTTGTAATGGGATCTGTTCTATACCCATTAAACACAAAGTCAACCCCACAGAGGCCTGACTGTGACATGTATTTTCCAATAAAGGATTTTATCTATGGTGTGTGTGTTCATTTATTATGTCACATTTCTTGCTAATGAGTATCCAGAAGTAAATATGCAGAAGGGGAGGATATCTAGGGCCCCTTTAAAGAGGGGCTTCTAGAAAAAAAAAAAAAAAAGAAAAAGAAGAAAGATACAAAGTAAATAAACTTAAAGCGGGGGTTCACCCTATATAAAAAAAAAATAATTTTATCCCCGTACTCACTGCGCTATTGTACATTGAAGATTCCGGGGAATGGGCGTTCCTATGGAGAGAGAAGGTGATTGACGGCCGGCCCTGGCACGTCACGCTTCTCCGGAAATAGCCGAAATAGGCTTGGCTCTTCACGGTGCCTGCGCATAGCCTGTGCGCAGGCGCCGTGAAGAGCCGAGACCTACTCCGGCTGTCTTCGGGGAGCGTGACGTGCCAGAGCCGGCCGTCAATCATCCTCCCTCTCCATAGGCACGCCCATTCCCCGCGGGAGTCGGAATCTTCAATGTGCAATAGCGCAGTGAGTACGGGGATAAAAAAATACAGATAGGCATACTGTAGCTCACGCTACTATGCCGAATGTAATGCTAGACTGATGTTAAGGAGGGTGAACCACCGCTTTAACACCAGAATAAAGTCCTATTTTTATACAAAAAAAAGTGTCCTGTAATGTAAATCCACTATGAACCCCATTGTCCAGCTAGTAGAATCATGTCAATTATGATGAATGATGCCTGCTGATCTGCAGAAACAAAGCGTTTTGTCCCTTGCGGCGATTCAGTTCTGATGTGCATTCACCACACATTACATTGTCCCAGTGGGCAGCTTAATATGAACACTGGGGAAGAGGAAACCTACTGATATCTCTTACCAAATATAGTAATTTTTAAGAAATGTTTTCTGCATCAGTACATGTTCCCCAATGCAATCCCTAGCTCCCCATGAGCTTTGGCCTACAACCCCTTTCCTATTAGTCTTGGTATTCAATATTTGCCTCCCACTGACTTCTATAGGAATTGAAATAACTTTTGCAATATGCACTTTTTTTGAGTTCACATTATGGCTAGGCAGTCCTGTACCTAGCACAAGTGGTACCTAGTTCCCATAGTTTTTTGACACCCACCCCACCTGCTGACAAAAGAAGTATGAAGGAATAAAGCGATGTACGCAGTGCACTGCACAGAATTGCAGCATGCTGCTAAAGCATCTGGTCCCCATGTTGGTGAGGAAAATAGCCTCTTCCCAACAACCCTGAACGGTGGTTCTGAGGGTCCTTAGATGGGGGATTATCAGAATCTGGAAGCCCCATGTTAATGAGTATAATGTACTTAGTACCCCTATTTATTTACAAAAAAAAAGTCAACTGTAAATAAAAATACAATACCGTTTTTGACAAGCAATTTTTTATTTCTTTTTAGGTCCCCTGATGTACATTCTTCATCAATCACATTGTCCAGCATCGTAGGTCCACGTCATTCATGATGAACAACGACTGCAGACCCACACAAAAAAAAAATGTGTTGTCCGCCGACACCTGACCTTTGTTTACGCAGCAGAGAGAACCAGAGCTGTCATTCAGTGCTGGCAAGCTAGCCTGCAGCTTGTTAAGTCTAAACCTAAATGCAGTGGGTGGAAGGGCTGCTCTAATTTCTGTGTGAGCTGGGTCTTAAAGGGGTTGTAAAGGTTTGTTTTTTATTTTCTAAATAGGTTCCTTTAAAGTTATTGCATTGTTGATTCACTTACCTTTTCCTTCGATTTCCCCTCTAAATGTTTTTTTTCTTTGTCTGAATTTCTCACTTCCTGTTTCTCCTCAGTAAGCTTGCCCCCACACAGCGTCTCGCCGCAGGGATGTAGTCCCAAGGGAGTGGACGAGCACACTGACTAACCCCCAGCCAGGACAGCTCGGATTATGGTGGCAAGCTTACTGAGGAAAAACAGGAAGTGAGAAATTCAGACAAAGAAAAAAAAAACATTTAGAAGGGAAATCAAACAATGTACTAGCTTAAAGGAAGTGAACCATCAATGCACTAGCTTAAAGGAACCTAATTAGAAAATAAAAAAAAAAAACCTTTACAACCCCTTTAACTAAGCCCAGCACAGGAGGACCATGCTTTTGCTAAATTTAGGGATCTAGGAATTTACTATTTTTCGATTTAGAAAGTGACATTTTATTTATAACCATAACATAGAATATACCAGGTAACACCCCTACTTTACTGAGGTGATTTAAAACAGATACTATACATTAAATGATTTTAAACGAATATGTTAAGCTAATACATAACTGGATTAAATTATGTTTTTAATTTTTCCCTCAGTGTTAAGTTTAACTTCGCTGTAAAAAATTTGCCTACAATAACTTTAGCAATTAACTGATAAAATTCTACTTCTTATCCTAAAAATTAACCTCTAACTCTTTACTTAACATCTTTATCTCACCATTTTAACTCAACCCTAATGCCGCGATGTGAGCTTTTGGTCGGATAGTCTGACTGTGTGTACGCTCAATCGGACATTTGCTGTCGGAATTTCCGACAACAAATGTTTGAGAGCTGGTTCTCTATTTTTCCAATGGCAATTACGGCGCACAAAAATCCTACGCATGCTCGGAATTAATTTGACGCATGCTCAGAATCATTAAACTTCATTTTTCTCGGCTTGTCGTAGTGTTGTATGTGACCGCGTTCTTGGTGATCGGAATTTCAGACAATATTTGTGTGAATGTGTGTATGCAAGACAAGTTTGAGTCAAAATTCCATCATAAAAAAAATTCACGGTTTTGTTGCCGGAATGTCCAATCGTGTGTATGTGGCATAACTCTTGACCCTCTAACCATAACTTAATCCTGTAACACTAAATTAACTTCTAAAGTAAGTACTTAAGAATCTCAAGCTAACATCTTTCAGTGCTGGGACTTCTAAACAAAATGATTTAAAAAAAATGTCATGTCATACATTGAATTTTCTTTTTATTCAGCATACAAATGCTATTATTATTTACTTCTTGGTAAATTATTTCCTTTAGTAAATGCTATTATTTTAACATTCTTGAACTACAAAACCTAACATCATGATGGCTTAAAATAAGGCCATATAGTATGTCTACTATTCCACTATTTCGATGGAACTAATTAATCTGCTGCCGATATGCCTAACAGTTGGATTAGTCAATAAAAGTCAGGAAAAAAATATCACTTCAGTGGTTTTATGAATGCTTACATTTAATAAACAAGCCCCAAAGTAATGCAATTACTGCAAGCTCATTATTCCAAAATAACCAAAACTATTACTGTTCAATTGTGTAAATCCTTCTAATCGCCTCTATGTGGCTCTAACTGACGAACTGTGGGCCATAAAACAAATAGCGAAATATCAAACCTGGGGGCCCCATCCGTGACATGGGTACATTATAGCTGTATGATTCTCCTGTGGTCCTTGGTCTAGACAAACATCTTTAGCTTTATTATTCCGTAGCTGCGAAAACAAAAAAAAATATTTAGAAATGGTTACAAAACAATGGATGAACTTTGTATCGTATTTAAAACTCCACAAAATTAATTAAAACACTAAATGCATTTTTTAATAAAACAGCATAATGCAACAACAGAAACTATAATGATTACCGAGATGTTAGGCACTCACGGGGGTCTGACATAAAACATTCAATGCACAAATGTCAGGAACATTCAAGCAAAATTGAACTAAAGTTCATTGTATGTTTTTAAATGTATTCATTCCTGTATAACCAGATCCATCTAGTGGGCAAAATGCTGTATATTTTCTAAGTGATTTATTAGAAAATATATGTCATTTAAATCCCTAGAGGGATTCTGGGGGCTATGGACGGGTTTCAGGGGTTCTGCGAGAGTCAGATAAAAAAAAAAATTATTCACTATACAGCCCTCCCCTTTGTCGCAATAAATGGTTTACCATTAAAGAAATTAAATAAAATATACTCTGTCACTTCTTCTAGTGCCGACTGCTAAGCATCTCTTGACTCATTGTTGGCCCATGTTTTCCATCTAAGTTTGTATTATTGTGTAATGACCATCTTTTGTCACTCGATAATGGCAAGTGCTAATTCTCAAATTTTGTGGTAGTAGTAGTGGTAAAATAAGCAAATTTGAGCAGAATGAAAGTGATATTAACCGCTTGAGTCCCGGAAGGATTTGTCCCCTTAATGACCAGGCCGTTTTTTGTGATACCGCACTGCGTCGCTTTAACTGACAAATGCGCGGTCTTAGGACACTGTACTCAAACAAAATTGATGTATTTTTTACCACAAATAGAGCTTTCTTTTGGTGGTATTTGATCACATCGGTGCTTTTTATTTTTTGCACTATAAACATAAAAAGAGCGACAATTTTGAAAAAAAAAATATTTTTGACCTTTTTTAAATATACCCAAACATTTTAAAGAAACAAATTTCTTCAACAGTTTAGTCCAATATGTATTCTTCTACATATTTTATTTTATTTTTTTTAAATCACAATAAGCGTATATTGATTGGTTTGCACAAAAGTTATAGCGTCTACAAAATAGGGGATGGATTTATGGCATTTTTATTATTATTATGTTTTACTAGTAATGATAGTGATCAGCAATTTTTATCAGAACTGCGATATTGCGGCGCACGGATTGGACACGTTTGACACTTTTTTGGGACCATTGATGTTTATACTGCGATCAGTGCTATAAAAATGCACTTATTACTGTGTAAATGTCACTGGCAGGTGGTCAGTGTGCCAAGTCCCTCCTTTTCAGTCATTGACCCAAATAGAAAGCCCCTTGCTATGGGGTTACTGGTGTGTGCTCGTTCCCGAGCCCCACTCTACTGCTTTGTAAAAAGGTTTTATAATAATTGTTATGTTTTTATAAACATATATGATAAAGATCAATTAAAAGCAAAAAATCTTATCAATATGCAGCTCAGTGTACAACTGAACAATTTGAAGAACATTCTAATAAAATATATATTACTAGTTGTTAATGCTGACATGTTCCCTATTGTAAAGTAGGTTTCTTGAATCTACTACGTCTACTATGAGTTCTGACTTATACATATACTTTTTCTTATCCACATGCTTACTCTAGGGCCCCTTTCACATTGGGACAGGGGCGGCGTTGGCAGTAAAGCACTTTACCGCCATTTATGCAGAGGTTTTGCTTTGCGGGGCACTTTTAACCCCTGCTAGCAGTCGAAAAAGGGTTAAAACCACTGCAAAGCGACGCTGTAGTGGCACTTTGCCGGCGGTTCAGCCATGCTGCCTATTGATGTCAATGGGAAGGGGCGGTGGAGGAGCGGTGTACACACCGCTTCAAAGATGCTGCTTGCAGGAGTTTTTTTAACCCCTCTGGCTTTCACACTGAGACTGCAGGGGAGGCGTTTTTTAGGCCCTTTACAGGTACTATTTTTAGCACAAGTGTGAAAGGGATCTAAGCATACATTTATAACCAAACTCCAGTATTCTTTAACACTTTAAAGATAAGTTGCCCATAGTTAAAAAATATAGCTTTTGCTGTGATACAAACCTACTCTCTGGTGCTGTCCCCTGCAGAATCATTGGTCCTTAATCCAGTACTGGTCCTCTTCTGGGTTCAATGATGCCCAGCATCATCCATCCCACTTTATGTGAGTTCAGGCTATTATGGCCACACCCCCAAGAGGGGGCATCATCTATCTGGCCTGGAGTCAGGGTTCTGATGCGCAAAATGACATTTACGTGGCATACATGACTGCTTACCAGAAGAGGCTAGAACCTGTTATATTACGTTACTGACTGTAACCTTGATTTGAAATATGTATCAGCCCAGGTTCACATTGGGCTGCGAGTATGAAGCCGTGCGAGTTCAGCTGAACTCACGTGGTTTCACTCCCGCTTGTCAGTGTTAATTTCGGCTGCGATTACAGAGACATCTGTGCAGTTTCTGCCCAAATATCAATGTAAATCGCAGGCCGAAATCACAAAAAAAGTAGTACAGAAACTACTTTTTGAAATCAGTGCAGCGCCGAAGATGCAGATGTGGCGTTGCACCGATTAGGACGGTGCCATTGCCGGCAATTGCCAGAAAATGCCACCAATTTGACATTACACATTGCATGTCAAAATGCACAGTGTGAACCAGGGCTTAAGGGAATTTGTTTTTATAATAGGTGCAGGAGATGGTGGGGTTCAAAAGCTTAAATTGTGCATTAAATGTAGCATGCAACATCAGATTCCAGAAACCAATTAAAGGAAAACTAATTTTTTGCTGAAATGACTGTTTACAGGGTATAGAGACATAATAGTTAACTGATTCCTTTTAAAATTTATTAAAAATAGATAAAAAACAATCATATAATGTACCTCTAGTTTCGTTTTTGCATCTAGTTTCGTTTTTGCATCTAGTTTCGTTTTTGCATGTTATCCTGCTTCTGTGCATGTACAGAGCCATAGAGCAGTGATGGTTTGGAAAATGAAACTAGAATCTCCCAGTACTGTGGTCATCAGAAAACAGACAACCAGGAAGTGTCCAGAACAGAGAAGAATTACAGCAACATCAGAGCAAAAACAAACAATGAGGACATGAAACCAGGACTGCAGTAAGGTAAAGAAAGCTATTTAGCTAAAAAAAATGTTTCCTTTAGTGACCCTTTAAGCACTGTAAGAGGATTACTTGTGAAGCCAATAAACAATTAGTAAAGTACAATAACCATCTGCAATCAATATGAAGCCTTCTTTTACAGATCTGATTGTGGATCATATGTTGCTTAGGATATTTTAATCTCTATTGGCAGTGAGCTCTCTTATTTATTACTGCATTTAAAATGTATTTTGTGTGGTTACTGAGATCTAGACTATAGATTATAAATCTGAGAGACTGATGTGAGATCTTATTATATTATATTATATCCCATAGCTCTCTTAACCAACATCACAGTACTAATAAAACCACACAATTTTAGCAATACAAAACAGCCAAAAGATACATGTTTCAAATAAAATTCTCATTACAAATTTAATGGAAAAGGCTGCAATATGCTATTAGAGTTTGATATATGCCCTACAGTGCCCTAGCTGTATAAAGCATGCTCAAAGCAGCTGTAAAATTGAATAATTATTGTAAAGTCAATAAAGGAGGCACACATAAATATTATTTAACCACAGCCAATGTCTGCTATAGAAACAGTGGCAATAATGTCTTCATATCTGCAAGGAATTCTTCTATTGCTACATTGTATGCTACAGTAGAGTTTACAGTAAGTGCTTTAGGGATTAGAACATATTCTGACTAACTTCTGTAAGAAAAGATTTGTATAGTTACCTATTTCAGGCCATTCTGGTGCAGTCACGTGATCTCCCCTATGTCAGCCAGCAGTGACTACAGGGGAATGAAGAACACTCAACAATGACAATTCCTGGAAATTGTGACGTCACCTATAAGCTTCCTATTGCCCACCCATTGTCAATGCTCCCTCCTGTCCCCTGCTGCTGACAGAGGGGAGCCAATTATGTGACTGGACCAGAGGAGCCTGAAAATACAGTAGGTAAGTATACAGATCATTTTTTTAAAACAGGTTAGTTAGTTGGGTGTTAGGAGAGGGGAGGGAGTGTTTTTAAGATTAGTTGTTTTGACTGGAATTCTACTTTAAAGTGGTTGTAAACCCTTACATTGTCCCAATGAAGTGACTGGTCTCAGGTGATACACAGAGATGAAACAAATCCTCTTATGTAAGTTGTACTTGTTTATCGGCAGTCTTCTCTCCTCTACATCCGTTCAAAGTGCAGAATTTATAGAGTTTGTCTAAACTGTCAGCAAACAGTAGATGGAGAGCTACAATTGCAGTCTTCTGAGCTCAGAAAGGAGAGCTTTCAGAGCTGATTTGAGGGAAGGGACACACCCCCTTCACACAACACACAGGAACAGATCTGAGGCTATCAATCAGCTGGAGATCCTTCCCCTGTCACAATTTTTTCTCTTGGTGTCAGGGTCAGGAAAACTTGTCAGAAGTGACCCATGTTGATAGCAGAGGAATGAAGCAGTAGACAGAAATTACACTTAGTACTCTTAATTGAGACACGTACATACTATAGAGGAATATGCTTTGTTAATATTACATGTCTGAGGTTTACAACCACTTTAACCCTTTAATTTCAGAGATCTAAAAGCTGGGAGGGATTCGGGTCATGTGACCTCTGTTAATTGCATGATCAGAACAGTCACATGACCACAGCAGTCACATGATCAGAAAATTCCTGATCGCAAGTATGCATTTGCCTGCCGGCTATCATGCTGGGAGCATGCAGGAAGAGCACCTTCCATATGGTAATGGTCAGCCGCATATATGCATGCCGCTGGCACCAAGAGGTTAAGGGCGCACTGTACAAGTAAGAATAAGAGTAAGGGTTGGGGGAGAGGGGGTTAAAGTTAATATTTTTAGTCAAAATTAGGCCAAAAAAAATGTAGTACAATTCTTTAATACATGCATATTTTCCAAAAGTTTTGTCTTGTTAAAAAAGTAAAAAAAAAAACATACATGTTTATTTTCCAGAAATGCAGTAACTCAAAATGTAATTTCACCTAAAAGGTAAAGTTCTGTTTTATGCTTTCCTCTCCCTCCTCTTCTACTTTTGCCACTTTTTTTGAGGGGGGGGCAGGTATCTGGTCTTGACAGGAACCCACTCCCACTTCTAGCTCTCCCACCCACAACCTTCTGCAACACATCATAGGTCTCAGAAGACTGTAGGACTATTAATAAAGTGCAGCATGGCCGCCCGCAAATGCGGAGTGGGAAGCTGGCTGTGAAGCCACAAAGAATCACAGCCGACTTCCCTTAGTAAACATGCCAGTGTCGGGGACCCAAAGACCAGTGAAGAACTGGCCTGGGTGAGAACAGGGCTAAATTCCTGGACAGAAGAGTGTCCTTTTATCAAAAGTCAACAGCTCCAAGACATTTTCTCAAATGGACTGAAGCTCCTCTAACTCATTTTTGAACATTGCACATTGAAAATTTTTTGTACATTGCATCCTGGATGCAACCAGGAAATTCAACCTGCCTGCTGCCACATTAGCTAATAATGTAACCAATTTTGTCAGACCCACAGTTTTTTTCCCCCCCCTGGAACTCCCTCTCTACTCTTATCCAGATGAGAATTGGGCAGGGTTTCTTATTGATGAGCAGAAGCAAGATGAGATCACTCGATTTCTGGCCAGATCAAGAGAATCTTCTCTGTATTTACATCATTTTTAAAAACATTAAACATGGGGAAATGTACATGCATTGCAGAATATGCACAGTGCATACATCTGCATCTTTCATTTTTTCTTATATATAAACTTTATTTACATTACCTCTCCATAAGCAACAGTATTATTGTATCGTCTCATTTCTGGATAAACATTATCCAAGTACCACTGAAAGTTCTTGCATTTCAAGCTTTTCCTTAAGGCGATTCTTTCTGATATATCACCAATGTCAATTCCTGGGTTCTAAAGATAACGAGGAGAATGTTATACTGTCTGTTCACATGGTATTGATATACACTGTATTTTATTCGATTTCAGAGTATACCTCTAAAGGTAAATTCCATGCGATATATACATGAGATTTGTAATCATCCATCCAGACTTCAGCTACCCGTAATGCATTTCTTTTTGTGTAGAAATCAATATTATTGTTATAAGGCTTCCTTTTGCGTTCGATATGGGCCACTCTTGAACATGGGAGAACTTCCATGCTGCCCCCGCATAACCACACCTATAAAACACACAGAATAAAATAAATCAAAGTATTATTATGTATATATACAAATGATATTTTTTAACTAATACTGAAAAGCAGATTATCAGCCAATCCCTTCTTTTCCCATACCTGACCTAGATTAAAGAGACCTTGTCGGGTGGTGGGAGGTTTATTCCTACTGACAGTTGAGGGTACCTATTGTATGTGGGTGGGGATTAGTGGTGGCCTTGTTGTATCTTTTAATGTAATAATGGCTCAAAATTCAAAGCAATAGAAGTACTGATAAACATCAATCCTCTCTCTGTTGCATTACTAGTGAAAAGCTCAGTATTTCTGTATTTAGGTCATATGTGTACACAACCTCCTCCCCTACAAAAGCAGTGCCCAGTTTTCAGGACAAACACTGTCATGTGTGGAGTGGCATGATTAGACCTATGCAGAGGTGGACTGACAACTCATGGGGCCCCCGGGCAATAGGAGATTATGGGGCCCCTGGGCAATAGGAGATTATGGGGCCCCCAGGCAATGGGAGATTATAAGGCCCCAGGGAAAAGATTATTGGTCCACACAGCATACACACACACATACAGTATACATACACAGTATACACACACAGACACACAATATACACACACAGGCTCAGATTCTCAAAGGAGTTACGACGGCGTATCTCCAGATATGCCGTCGTAACTCTGAGTGTGAGGCCTTGCATCTCCGCGCCTGATTCATAGAATCAGATACGCCTCACAGTTGCCTAGATACGAGCGGCGTAAGTCTCTTACGCCGTCCTATCTTAGGGTGCATATTTACGCTGGCCGCTAGGGGCGCTTCCGTATATTTCCACGTAGAATATGCAAATTAGCTAGATACGCCGATTCATGAACGTATGTGCGCCCGGCGTATCAAGATACGTCGTTTACGTAAGGCGTCGGACCGGCGTAAAGTTACCCCTCATAAAGCAGGGGTAAGTCATGTTAGGTATGGACGTCGGAAACGTCCGAACAGCGTCGTATTTTACGTTGTTTGCGTAAGTCGTCCCTGATTGGGGCTGGGCGTAGGTTACGTTCACGTAGCCTAAGCATTGAGCGGGCGTAATTTACTTTGAAAATTCAACGTGATACTGAGCATGCGCGCGCATGCGCCGTTCGTTCGGCCATGCATCTACATGGGGTCATGCTTAATTTTAATACATCACGCCCACGACCTGCCTACTTTGAAATACGCATGCTTACGCCGGCCCATTTATGCTACGCCGCCGTAACTTAGGACTCAAGTGCTTTGTGAATACTGCACTTGCCTCTCTAAGTTGCGGCGGCATAGCGTAAAGAAGATACGCTACGCCCGCACAAAGTTACGCCGCCCTACGTGAATCTGGGCCACAGTATACATACACACAGAATACACATACACACACACACACTGAAAAGGTACTGGAGAGGCGGGGAAGCTATAATCCTGCAATTTTTAAAAAAAAACACAGATTTTTACATACTGTCTGTCCCTGGTTTTACTGAGGCTGGCAACCCTGACGGGGTCCCCTAGGGCAGTGCCCGAATGCCACAAATGGTCAGTCCGCCCCTGGACCTATTCAAATACAGACTTTAAGAAAGTAATTTATATGGGCACTTTTACAGTATCTGGGTTCTTTTTCTTCTGTGGTGGCTTGGTGTTGGAGAAATTGTGCTAATCAGGTAAGAGCAGGAACTATTTGAATCCTGCTTTACAGCTATGCCATATGTTTGATTATTCTAAGCTCAATGCAGGGCTGCTTTAATGTTTGCAGCAGCTGACTTTGGAATTAGCATAGCATGTCATTTTAATCCAACATATAATGGGGGGATTCAATAAAGCTACTGTGCCACTTTTCTGGCCTTAATTTCTCTTTATACTGTATTGCGTTAAATTCATGAAGCATTTGTAACACTTTTGGTTCTGACAGCAACTAGCACACCAAATTCAGGTAGTTCCTAAATATGCTACTTTTGTGTTGTGTTAAATGCTCCAAACTTACAATAAATACCAACATTTTATATCTTAGGAAAGTGCAGCTAATTAAGTCCAACTTTTTTTTGGTCTACAGAGAAAAACTGGCTCAGACAGTTGTAGACAATGTATCTCAAGTGAGTTCTAAAAGTGTTGCAGCATGAGCCGAATTCAAGTACAAGTACATGACAGACAGGTACATAAATTTGCCACATTTTTCACCACTTCTAGAATGCACAATAAACATTTGTTTATTAAAAAACAGTCGATTACATAAGGATACTTTCATTTTTTACCATCAGGATAAAAAAAAACTACATCAAATTTGCATAGCTCGATTTTAGGTTCCTGGGGAAGAGATTGCTTATGCTGTTCTGGGTCTTATTTGGGCAAATGGGCAAATCTCCACCAACTAGAGTCGTTTTCTATATATTCCTATAAAGGGTGCAGGCTGAGAAGCTCAACTCCTAAGCCTTCACAACTGACAATCATATGGGTTCCCAAACAGCAGAGAAATTTCCACCACTCTTCCTCCATCCTAAAATAAGAGGTCTGCTTTCCCAAACAGCAGAGAAATTCCACCCCTCTCCCTCCACCCTAAAATATGTAGTCTGCTCTTTGATGAAAATGTGTAAAATCTTTTTATCAGCAAAAATAGATATGATAACAATCTTAGGATTTTCATTGTTTTTCTTTTTTGTGTGGGTGTGAAATGTTTTGTATTGATTTTACACCTGTTTTTAAAGTGTTGAAACAAACACTTGTGTTTGCCCTCAACCTTTTTATTGAAATTTGAAAGAAAACGACCTTGTTCTAGCCAAGGCTAGTTCTCATATGTTGACTAAAATGATTCAAATAGTACAGACCAAATCATGAGTTTATAGGAGGCTAAAGCTTGAGCCAAGGTGAAAGCTGCATTTACAGGCAGTGTATCCAGAAATTGTTCACAGTGCTTCACTTTTTCCACATTTTGGTAAGTTACAGCCTTATTCCAAAATGGATTAAATTCATTATTTTCCTCAAAATTCTACAAACAATACCCCATATTAACTGAAAGAAATTTGTTTAAAATCTTTGCATTAAAAATAAAAATAAAATTTACATGTATATAAGTATTCACAGCCTTTGCCATGACACTCAAAATTGAGCTCAGATGCATCCTGTTTCCATTAATTATAATTGAGATGTTTCTAAAACTTGATTGGAGTCTACCTGTGGTAAATTAAGTTGATTGGACATGATTTTTAAAGGCACACACCTCTCTATATAAGGAACCACAGTTAACTGTGCATGTCAGAGCACAAACCAAGCCGTGAAGTCCAAGGAATTGTCTGTAGACCTCCAAGACAGGATTGTATTGAGGCACAGATCTGAGGAAGGGTACATCATTTTTTTGCAGCATTGTGTACTGAGCACAATGTCCTCCATCATCTGTAAATTAAAGAAGTTTGGAACCACTAGAACTCTTCCTAGAGCGGGCTGCCAGGAAAAATTGAGCGAGAAGGGCCTTAGTCAGGGAGGTGACCAAGAGCCTGATGGTCATTCTGACAAAACTCTAGCATTTCTCTGTGGAGAGAGGAGAATCTTCCAGAAGAACAACCATCTCTGCAGCACTCCACCAAAAGGGTCTGTATGGTAGAATGTGAGGCTACGGCAGTATGCTGAGCCTGCATGGGATAGAGCAGAGGGAGAAGTGGGCTGCCGCGCTCTGGGGTAGTAACAGCCTCTGATTGGTCAGCTGCGGCAGCCCCCTTCTCTGATAGGTCCGTTCGCGTGAGGTAAAACCCGCACTGGACGAGCCTATATAAGGGAGAGGCTGAGGCGATTTGCTCAGTCACATCTCCTGACAAGCAGCATCGCCCGCCTCTCCCTCTCTCTCAGGATGAAGCGCGCTGTGCAGGACAGCCGTGAGGAGCTCTTATGTAGACTCCTAGAGAAGGCGGAGAGCAGGGGAGGTGAAGAGTGGCTGAAGCGTTGCCTGTCTGAGGAGAGTGGCTCTGTTTTATCTGTCAGCCCAGCTGCAGTACCAGAGATGAGCGTGGGCGCCCCCAGGAAACAGCCTGGAAGAAAAAAGAAATGTAAGTCCAATAATTTAGCTCCTCAAGCTGAGGGAGCTGCAACAAGAGGTGCTTCTTGCCAGCAAGGGAGCAGCGCTGCCTCTTCCCCCCCTCCTGGGGACTTGGGTGAGCATGTTTTACCTGAAGTTGTTTTCAGTAATGTTAACCAGTTATCTGCATTTTCTAGTCTAATTGAATCTTTGTCTGTCATTGTGCAGCAGTTCAAAGGTATACATGATGCGGATTTTACCTCACAAAATGTAAATATGTATGTGCAACCAGGTGAGAGTCTGAGTACTCAGGCATGCACAGTAAGTCAGAGTGCACAGGAGACTGGTGCTGGAAATAGCGATAATGCTATTGATATGGAGGAGGTTGGTGTGGTGTGGCATGAGGCTGGTCATCCCTCTCTGCTAAATAAGGATGTTACTGTCAGATCGAGTGTGAGGTGTCCTGCTGTTAATAATACTTTACCCCTCAGATCCTCGGCTGCTATGGTCAGCGAGTCTTCCTTTAAGGAACCCCTCCCTTGCAGTTTATCCCCGCTGGGTTTTCATCTGTCTAAGTCAGTCAAAGAAAAAATTTGGAGGGGTGAATATCTCGATATATTATCACTTCTCCCTGCTTCTAAGGAGTTTTTGGCTAAATCTGACAGGCAGTCCAGCGAAAGAACAGAGGAAGATAGGAGGAGAGCGGTTCCTAAGACATTTCAAAACTGGCTGCAAGCGTTCTGTATCTATTCAGCAGTTATGGGAGAACGCTTCCCGGGGAAGTGCTCAGGTTTATTCCAACACCTGGATATTATTGCGGAGGCCTTTCGCCACTTTGGCGGCTCCGCATGGTTCTCATATGACGAGAATTTCCGTCAAAAACTAGCTGTGCACCCATCGCTGCATTAGGGGGCTAAGGACGTTGGTTTATGGTTAAACCTTATGCTGCCACCTAGGCCCCAGTTCACCCCTCGCCCCGCTTCAAATGGTCAGAGTCCAGTCAGGAAGGGTGTATGCTTTGCATTCAATGAGGGTCAATGTAAATTCTTATTGAATTGTAGATACAAACATGAGTGTTCTTATTGTGGCGGTACTCACGCGGCGAGCAGATGTTTTCGTAAAGCTGCCGCTAGTTCCTCTCATTCAGGACCCAAGGACACACATGGGAAAGGCCCCGACTCCGGTGAGCCTGGCAAGAATGCGCCCATGGCTCGAGCGCTATCCAGACCACAGGATGGCGGCTCTGCTAACTGAAGGTTTTGCCAATGGTTTCTTAGTGCCATCCTTTACTGGTTCAGGGTGTACACCAGTTAAAAATTTACTATCGGTATCCATGCACTCTAACTTAGTGCTTGAGAAAATTTGCAAAGAATTGTCTGAGGGTAGGGTGGCTGGCCCCTTTAATGACCCGCCATTCTCTAATTTCCGGTTGTCCCCTTTGGGCATCGTACCCAAGAAAGAGCTGGGTGCGTTCAGACTGATCCACCACCTATCTTACCCACCGCATTCGTCACTCAATGACGAAGTTGCCTCTGTGGAGGCTCCAGTCTGCTACGCCTCATTTGATGAGGCTTTGTGTCTTTTGAGGCAAGCAGGGCAAGGGGCTGTGCTAGCAAAGGCTGATATTAAGTCGGCTTTCCGCCTTCTTCCCGTGCATCCACAAGGCTTCAATTCTTTGGGTTTTCAATTTTTGAATAAATATTATTTTGATAAATGCATGCCAATGGGGTTTTCTATGTCATGCTTTTATTTCGAGGCTTTTTCCTCCTTCTTACATTGGGTCGTGTCAGTCGTTATCCCTCAAGGCCTTATCCTACATTATCTAGATGACTTCTTGTTTTTAGGTCCCCGGGGGTCATCAGTGTGTATGGAAGCTTTACAGGTTTTCTTTGACGTTTGTCATGACTTTGGCGTGCCTCTGGCCCAGGAGAAAACAGTTTTTCCCACGACAGTTATTGAATTTTTGGGGATCACGGTTGACTCCGAACGAATGGAATTCAGATTGCCACAACAGAAGATACATAAAATGAAGTCTATGATTGCAACCTTTCTTGTCAGTAAGAAGGTGTGCTTAAAAGGAGGCACAATCTTTGCTGGGTCTTTTTGCTTTTGCAGCCAGAGTCATCCCTATGGCGAGGGTATTTTCGCGCAGGTTCTCGTTAGCCATAAAAGGTATGGTGAACCCTTACGCTCATTTCCGAATTTCAAAAAGCATCAAGGATGATCTAAGAATTTGGGATGCTTTTTTAAATGAGTTTAATGGTTCCTCGGCCTGGCAAATGGACTTTATTAATAGTTCTCAGTTGGAATTCTTCACCGATGCAGCTGGCTCTGCTGGGTTCGGGGCTTTCTTGGATGGGCGCTGGTGCGCCCAGTCCTGGCACCCTGATTGGCTCCAGAAGGAGATACTTCAAAATCTAGTTCTGTTGGAGCTCTTTCCAGTGATTGTGTCGGTGGTTGTGTGGGAAGACATCTTTAGGAATCGTAGAATCTTAGTTCATACGGATAATAAAGGTGTCTTTTTTGCCATCAATACTCTGTCCTCTAAGTCTGATCCCGTTCTGAGGTTATTGCGTTTCCTTGTACTTCATTGTATGAACTGTAATATATGGTTGAGAGCTGAGCATATTGCAGGTAAAGAAAATAACATAGCAGATTCTTTATCTCGTTCACAGTTCAAGAGATTCCGAGAGTTGGCGCCATCAGCGGATCAACATGGCACCCCTTGCCCAGACTTCCTCTGGGGCTTAATTTGGGAATAATATTCCGGAATCTCAAGGCTTCAGTAGCGGAAAACACCTGGAGGGATTATAGGCTTTCATGGCACAAATGGTGCTCTTTCTGTCAACCATTGGGTTTGGATCCACTAGATGTGTCTTCTTACGTGGCTTTGTCTTTTTTGTCCTTTCTCATTCAGTCTAATCTGTCCCCGGCTTCCATAGGTAAAATATTGGCTGGAGTTTCTTTTTTCCTTAAGTTTGCAGGCCTTCCTGCTCTTACCTCTTTCTTTCAGGTCACCCAGGTTTTGAAGGGCCTCAAAAAGTCTAGGCCCTCTTTAGATAATAGGCGTCCCATATCTATCCCCATTTTGATCGATCTTCTTCAGATCCTTCAAGATGTCTGCTCATCCAATTTCGAATCTTTGCTTTTTAAGGCTGCTTTCTCTATAGCATTCTTTGGAGCCCTTCGGTTAGGTGAGTTTACTGCAGCAAATAGAAACGCTTTTTCATTTCTCCGTTTTTCTCATGTTCAGTTTGACGTCGGTTCTGTCCGTCTGTTTTTGTCCAGATCAAAGTCCTCTCAGGTTGGCCAGTGGTTTTCTTTATCCAGTTCTCCTAATGAGGCTATCTGTCCCGTGTTTCATGTTCGTAATTATCTTTTGGTCAGACCATTGAGTAACGATTCCTTTTTTATTCATGAAGACTTGTCCTCTCTAACTAGGTACCAGTTCTCAGCTGTTTTGGCCTCCTGTTTGAAGCGCTTGAATTTATCTGGGTACCAATTTTCTTCCCATTCTTTCCGAATTGGCGCTGCCACCACAGCTGATTCTATAGGTTTTTCAGAGAGTAAGGTTAAAAAAGTGGGCAGGTGGGGCAGCAATAGATATAAGTTATATGTTCGTCCCAGTCTTCTAACTTTATGATTCTCTTTCAGATTTATCCAGGAATATCGCTTGGGTCATAGGTCACTCCTACGTGTTCTGGGCTTACAAGCACTCCGGATCCAGATCATACTCTGCTAACCTGGGGCTTGATCCTGATTTATTTTTAATTTTATGGTCAGGTGTTAGAGGTATGCGGTGGCGCAATTTAAAAGACCACCTAGCTTATTTGTCTTCTGTCTGGCCTCAACCCCAAGTGATAGTTATCCACGTGGGGGCTAATGACTTGGGTAAATTCAACACATGGGACTTGTTATGTGAAATGAAAAGGGATCTCTATTCCATAACTCAAATGTTCCCAGGTTCAGTGTTAGTATATTCTGAGATGGTTCCCAGGCTGTTATGGTCGCCGCACGGCACCCTTTTCTACGTGGATAGAATCCGCAGACGGCTAAATAGGACGATTCATAGTTTTATGCCTTCAATTGGTGGCTCTTCCTTTCGTCATTCCGAGTTAGAGGGTTTTTTGCCTGGGTTGTTTCGGGTTGACCAAATTCATCTGTCAGGCATTGGCCTGGACATTTTTAATATGGGTATCCAGTCCATGATCGAATCAGCCACGGTGGTGGGGGGGCCTCGGCCAACAGCTTCGCGGTTGGCCCCGGCCGGTGGGGAGTAGTCGTCCAGCTTTTGCTGGATGGACAGAAATTAATTTGATTTTAAAGTTTTAAGTTTAGCCAATTTGGCCTTTTGTAATTTAATTTATTTATTGAGAAAATTTTTGTAACCCCGCCCCCACATTTTATGGATGACACCGTGGCCAATTTTACCAAAGTTAAATAAAAATGTTGTATCAAATTGTTGTTTGGTCTCCTTATTCAATACCTCTGTACTAGCCCATGTGAGGCTACGGCAGTATGCTGAGCCTGCATGGGATAGAGCAGAGGGAGAAGTGGGCTGCCGCGCTCTGGGGTAGTAACAGCCTCTGATTGGTCAGCTGCGGCAGCCCCCTTCTCTGATAGGTCCGTTCGCGTGAGGTAAAACCCGCACTGGACGAGCCTATATAAGGGAGAGGCTGAGGCGATTTGCTCAGTCACATCTCCTGACAAGCAGCATCGCCCGCCCGCCCACCCTTACCTGTCAGTTTGTCATAATAAGTCATGGGGTCGTCTGTATGGGGGGAGTAGTCGTCCAGCTTTTGCTGGATGGACAGAAATTAATTTGATTTTAAAGTTTTAAGTTTAGCCAATTTGGCCTTTTGTAATTTAATTTATTTATTGAGAAAATTTTTGTAACCCCGCCCCCACATTTTATGGATGACACCGTGGCCAATTTTACCAAAGTTAAATAAAAATGTTGTATCAAATTGTTGTTTGGTCTCCTTATTCAATACCTCTGTACTAGCCCATGGCCAGACGGAAACCACTTCTGGAGTTTGTCAAAAGGCACCTGAAGGACTCTTAGGCCATAAGAAACACAATTCTCTCTTCTGATGAAATGAAGATTGAACTCTTTGGCCTGAATGTGTCATGTCTGGAGGAAAGCAGGCACCGCTCATTGCCTGGTCAATACCATCCCTACAGTGAAGCATGGTGTTGGCAGCATCATTCTGTGGGGATGTTTTCAGCAGCAGGACCTGAAAGACTGGTTAGGATGGAGGGAAAGATGAATGCAGCAATGTACAGAGACATCCTTGTTGAAAACCTGCTCCAGAGCGCTCTGGACCTCAGACTCGGGCAAAGTTTTATCTTTTAACAGGACAAAAACCCTAAGCACACAGCAAAGATAACAAATGAGTGGCTATGGGACAACTCTGTGAATGTCCTTGAGTGGCCCAGTCAAAGCCTAGAATTCTAGAATTGAACCTTATTGAACATCTCTGGAGAGATATGAAAATAGATGTGCACCGATGCTCCCCATCCAACCTGATGATACTTGATAGGTCCTGCAAAGAGGAATGGGAGAAACTGCCCAAAAATAAGTGTGCCAAGCTTGTAGCATCATACTCAAAAAGACTTAAGACTGTAATTGGTGCCAAAGGTGCTTCAACAAAGTATTGAGCAAAGGCTTTGAATACTTATGTACATGTGATTTTTTATTTATTTGTTAATACATTTGCAAAGATGTCGAACAAACTGTCATTATGGGGTGTTGTTTGTATATAATAATATAATTCAAAATAATTAATTTAATCCGTTTTGGAATAAGGCTTTAACAAAATGTGGAAAAAGTGAAGAGCTGTGAATACTTTCCAGATGCACTGTATGTAATGTTGTCCTAACTCGGTTGCACTGTCGCCCTTTAATTTTGAGCAGAAAGTCCTAGGTTAACTACCTCAGGCACTCAGCCCAATATAATGTAAAATATTAAATATCACAATTCATGTGGTCTGTGTAATATACAGTATCTCCCAAAAGTGAGTACACCCACCACATTTTTGTAAATGTTTTATTATATATTTTTATGTGACAACACTGAAGAAATGACACTTTGCTATAATGTAAAGTAGTGAGTGTGCAGCTTGCATAACAGTGTAAATTTGCCGTCCCCTCAAAATAACTCAACACACAGCCATTATTGTCTAAACCACTGGCAACAAAAGTGAGTGCAACCCTAAGTGAAAATGTCCAAATTGGGCCCAAAGTGTCAATATTTTGTGTGACCACCATTATTTTCCAGCACTCCCTTAACCCTCTTGTGCATGGAGTTGACAAGAGCTTCACATGTTGCCACTGGAGTCCTGTCCATGCCTCCATGATGACATCACAGAGCTGGTGGATGTTAACCTCTTGACCACTGGGCACTTAAACCCCCTTCCTGACCAGACCAATTTTCAGCTTTCGGTGCTCTCACAATTTGAATGACAATTACTCCGTCATACAACATTGTACCCATTTGAAATTTTTGTCCTTTTTTTCACACAAATAGAGCTTTCTTTTGGTGGTATTAGATCACCTCTGGGTTTTTTATTTTTTGCGCTATAAAAGAAAAACGACCGAAAATTCTGTAAAAAAAAAACAAACAAACTTGTTTCTGTCATATTCGCAGGTTATTTCTCACACACAGCATATGCATACCACGAATGACACCCCAAAACACATTCTGCTATTCCTCCCGAGTATGGCGATACCCCATGTGTGCAACTTTTACACGGCGTGGCCACATAGAGAGGCCCAACATGCAGGGAGCGCCATCAGGCGTTCTGGAGCACCCAGGCCAATTCTGACATTTCTCTCCTACATGGAAAAATCACAATTTATTTGCTAGAAAACTACATAGAACCCCAAAACATTATATATGCGGAGTATTGGGGTATTGCGGAGTATTTGGGTATTGCAGAGTATTGGGGTATTGGGGGTATTGCAGAGTATTGGGGTATTGCGGAGTATTGCAGAGTATTTGGGTATTGCAGAGTATCGCGCAGGGTATTGCAGAGTATGGGGGTTTTGCAGAGTATGGGGGTTTTGCAGAGTATGGGGGTATGGCGGAGTATGGGGGTATGGCGGAGTATGGGGGTATGGCGGAGTATGGGGGTATGGCGGGGTATGGCGGGGTATGGCGGGGTATGGGGGTATGGCGGGGTATGGGGGTATGGGGGTATGGCGGGGTATGGGGGTATGGCGGGGTATGGGGGTATGGGGGGGGGGGTATGCAGAGTATGGGGGGGTATGCAGAGTATGGGGGGGTATGGCGGGGTATAGCGGGGGTATGCAGAGTATGGGGGGGTATGGCGGGGTATGGCGGGGGTATGCAGAGTATGGGGGGGTATGGCGGGGTATGGCGGGGGTATGCAGAGTATGGGGGGGTATGGCGGGGTATGGCGGGGGTATGCAGAGTATGGGGGGGTATGGCGGGGTATGGCGGGGGTATGCAGAGTATGGCGGGGTATGGCGGGGGTATGGCAGAGTATGGGGGGGTATGGCGGGGGTATGGCAGAGTATGGGGGGGTATGGCAGAGTATGGGGGGGTATGGCAGAGTATGGGGGGGTATGGCAGAGTATGGGGGGGTATGGCAGAGTATGGGGGGGTATTGCAGAGTATTGCTGAGCTGGGAGGGATGGCTGGATCTGTGACTGCAGTTGTCACAGATCCAGCCACAGCACTGCTGACACCCCGCGCTCCCCCCCCTCCTCCTCTCGCACTGTACCGAACGGTACAGAGAGGAGAGGGAGGAACCGGCGTCATCAAATGACGCCGGTTTGTTTACAAGTGATCGCTCCGTCATTTGACGGAGCGATCATGTGGTAAACAGCCGCGATTCGCGGCAATTTACTGTGATCCGTGATGCGCCGGGTCTTCTAGACCCGGCGAGCACGGACACTTCCGCGAGCGCGCCCCAGGGGACGCGCAAACGCGGAAGTGCACGAGGACGTCCCAGGGACGTCCTGTCACAATAACTCGACCGCGCTGTAGCAGTATTTCTGCTATGGCGCGGTCGGCAAAAGGTTAAAGACCTTGCACTCCTCCACCTTCTGTTTGAGGATTCCCCATAGTTGCTCAATAGGGTTTAGGTCTGGTGACATGCTTGGCCAGTCCATCACCTTTACCCTCAGCTTCTTTAGCAAGGCATTGGTCATCTTGGAGGTGGTTTTGGGGTCGTTATCATGTTGGAATAATGCCCTGTGGCCCAGTCTCTGAAGGGAGGGAATCATGCTCTGCTTCAGTATGTCACAGTACATGTTGGTATTCATGGTTCCCTCAATAAACTGTAGCTCCCCGTTGCTGACAGCACTCATGCAGCCCAAGACCATGACACTCCCACCACCATGCTTCACTGAAGGCAAGACACACTTGTCTTTCTACTCCTCACCTGGTTGCTGCCACACATGCTTGACACCCTCAGAACCAAATACATTTATCTTGGTCTCATCAGACCACAGGACATGGTTCCAGTAATCCATGTTCTTAATCTGCTTGTCTTCAACAAACGTTTTGCAGGCTTTCTTGTGCATCATCTTTAGAAGTGGCTTCCTTCTGGGATGACAGCCATGCAGACCAATTTGATGCAGTGTTCGTGTATATAGTGTGAGCAATGACAGGCTGATCCCCCCCCCCCCTTCGACCTCTGCATCAATGCTGGCAGCACTCATATGTCTATTTCTCAAAGACAGCTTCTGGAAATGACGCTGAGCATGTGCATTAAACTTCTTTGGTCAACCCTGGCGAGGCCTGTTCTGAGTGGAATCTGTCCTGTTAAACCACTGTATGGTCTTGGCCACCGTGCTTCAGCTCAGTTTCGGGGTCTTGGCAATCTTCCTATAGCCTAGGCCATCTTTATGTAGAGAATGATTATTTTTTTCAGATCCTCAGAGTTCTTAGCCATGAGGTGCCATGTTGAATTTCCAGTGACCAGTAAGATAGAGTGAGAGCGATAACAACAAATTTAACACACCTGCTCCCCAGTCACACCTGAGACCTTGTAACACAAATGAGTCACATCACACCGGGGAGGGAAAATGGCTAATTTGGACATTTTCACTTAGGTTTGTATTTTCTTTTCTTGCCAGTGGTTTAGACATTAATGGCTGTGTGTTGAGTTATTTTGAGGGGACAGCAAATTTACACTGTTATACAAGCTTTACACTTACTAATTTACATTGTAGCAAAGTGTAATTTCTTCAGTGTTGTCACGTGAAAAGATATAATAAAATATTTACAAAAATGTGAGGGGTGTACTCACTTTTGTGAGATACTGTAAGGTTAAATACAATAGTGGGTCTGCATCTCATTCCCTTCCTCATGCATGGAGTCAGGCTGCATCTCCATTCAGTCCGGCCGGGTTTTCGCCAGCACATATGTGCCCTGGAGTGGACTTAGCACACATTAGCCGCCAGTGTATAGCATTACATGCCTTCCCCTTGACTTTGTTTGTGAGTGCATTTTACACATTTATTTCATTTAATAAAATTGTGTTTTCATTTACTACACTATCAGCTCTTTGTTCTGGATTTCTTTTTTTTTTTTATGTTGCTTAAATGATATCTATAGTCACAGCATACATGTTTCATGTTATAACATCAGCATTGTAATAGCAATACATCAATAGTTATTTTTGACAATTCAATACAAGCAAACTTAAAAAATCTCCTTTCATGATGTGAATGCTGTCTATCTGCTGGCTATTTCTTTTAACTTTCTGGATTCCCTGAATGCATTGTGGTTTCTCTTTTGGTTTGGTTTATTTTCAACTTCTAAGGACTACATATCCCGGGGTACCTTGCTGCCTGAAAGTAGATATGTTGTGCTTTTTGTACTGACTGTGCCTCCTGTAGGCTCTGTGAAGTGTATGAGGAAGCAATGCATATTCTTGGGGTATAATGTGTGTCACAGGGTTCAAAGATGTTAATGTAGGGAATGTTTTGAAAATTAGCTTCAATATTGTTTAGATTTTTAGGAGTATTCATTAATTTAATGTGAAAATAAATATATGATTTTAAATTTTGACCATGTATAAGCTTTAAATCCACTACTTGTCCTGATTACATAAAAATACACCCACTATTGCCCGGAAGTATTTGTGAACGTAGTACTATAAAGGTCAATAATAAGAAATAAAATGTTATGTGTTAACTCTATTACCATTTACTTGTACTGAAAATAATTGAATCATTTTTTCATCCTTGTTTTTTTTTTATGTTTATTCAGTGGTCACATGATCACATAGCCTCATCTTGTGTCCCTCTTTCCCATAGAGAGAAGGTGTGTGGGTATAAAAAGCAGTCGAAAAGAGTATGACATCAAAAACAGTGGGGAAGCACATCCCATGTTTATGCGTACTGCATTCCATATGGGTGAACCCCAGTCAAACAGGTGCACTTCCAAAGTTTTTATTTTTTATGTTGCTGCTAAATACCTGGTAATCACGCCAGTTCCCATTGGTTGATGTTTCATACTGACCACACCAAGCACATGAGCAGATCCCTACTGGCATGGTCAGTTTGCATCTCGGGGATCGTTGTGTCAGCACAGCATACCTGTAAATCTCATAGTTAATTTTGTGTCCACGCTTCCTTAACAGCTTGTGATTAGTAATGTGCCTCAATTCAGCCTGAACTTTGTAAGTTTGTGCATATTTCAATAAAGCTCTTTTGAACACAGGAAAAACATTGGGAATTACAGGCATGCTGTGCTGACACAGAGATCCCAGGGATACAAACTGACCATGCCAGCACAGATCTGCTTCTGTGCCTAGGGTGTCCAGTTTGAAACAGCAAATAAGAGGAACTGGCGAGATTGCCAGGTATTTAGCAGTACGGTATGAAATACAAACTTTAGAGGAATTTACTAAGAATCATATGTATGAATAAAAACATATAAGGAATGCACATTTTTGTGGTAATATACAATTTAAATAAGAAAAAAAAAAGAGAGAAAGGTCTGGTGTCGCCAGTGAGACACCTCCATCCCTGAAATATGCAACAAAACAGAAAATTTGCCCTGGGACTTTGAGTAAGGTGAGCACAGTTTAGCCAATAAGCATAACAGCAGTAAATACAGTATACAATAATACAATTTAAATAAGGGCATCTGGAGCATGGTTTTAGCATGAATGTTAGCCAGGAGATGCTACGCTCTATCATTCAACTTAGCAGACCACAAAATGCTTACACACAGGGCAGCCATCAGGAATTATGGGGCCCCTTACACAGCTTCAGGCATGGGCCCCCTGAAAATTGAGAAGCAGGGGGGGGGGGGCTGCTGCGAATTGAGAATGGGGGGGGGGCCTTTATAAAAAGAAGTAGAAATAAAGAAAAATATATATAAAGAAGGGGGGGTAGCCATCCAGGGCCCTGGGGACCTCTGGGCCCTTTAATAAAAACATAAAAAATAAATATATATAAAAAAAATAAAAAAAATAAACATTTATAACAAATTAAAAAAGGGGGTTTTCCACATGGGGCCCTGGGGACCTCTGAGCCCTTTAATAAACAAATATATATATATAAAAAAAAGAAATAAAATATTATAACAAAATTATTATTTTTTATAAAAAAAGGGGGGTTGCCATCCAGGGCCCTGGGGACCTCTGGGCCCTTTTAATAATAATAATATATATATATATATATATATATATATATATATATATATATATATATATATATATATATATATATATATATATATATATATATATATATATAATAAATAAAAAAATATATATAAAAAATATTTTTTTTTATAAAAAAAAGGGGGGTTGTCACCCGGGGCCCTGGGGATCTCCGGGCCCCCCGTACCCCTAAAAAAAAAATTGGCCCTTTAATAAAAAATAAAATAAAAATATATTAGAAAAAAATATATTTTTTTTTATAAAAAATAAATTAAAAAAGGGGGGGGGGTTTCCATCCGGGGCCCTGGGGGCCTTCGGGCCCCTGGGGACCTCCGGACCTCTAAAAAAAAAGAAAAATTGGCCCTTTAATAAAAAATAAAATAAAAATATATTAAAAAAATATATATGTTTTTTTAATAAAAAATAAATAAAAAAAAGTGGAGTTGCCATATTTTTTAAAGGGGGTTGCCATCCGGGCCCCTGGGGACCTCCGGGCCCCTTACAGGTGTACTGCCTGTACCCCCCTGATGGCGGCCCTGCTTACACATGTTTGACATGTAAAACTTCCCCCTCCATAAAGCATTGTTACCTGCAACACAAATATATTTATATAGACCAGATATACAGCCTATGTAGAAACCCAAGAATATATCTTATAAAATGAATAATGTACAATTAAAAATAATACTAATCGCCTAATTCTGACCATTTCCTGTATTAGAAAATAATATAAACGCAAATTAATTCTCCCACAGCAACTTGCACAGTCTGAAATAGAACAATCTTGTACAATATATTCCAGCACAAGGCCCACAAAAGAAATGGGGCTACAACAGGTAACCTCAAGGAGGGCAATGTGCCCAGATTTTAGGAGGTGATAATCTACCCAAATTGGTGGAAGGTCATTACATAGTATATATTCTTAAAGTAGATCTAAACCCAGTCACTAAAATCTTACATAGGTTTACCATTATGTAGGAGAAAAAAAAGGGACCTTTAAGGTAGCAGAAAGAGTCATAAAGTTGACACTGTACAGCAGGGGTGTCAAACTCAATGTCACTGTGGGCCGCATCAGCTTTATGATTGTCCTCAAAAGGGTCGGTTGTATCTGTAAGGTTAGATGTCCAGCACATCCCCTCCCCTTACATTAGATGTTAAGAGCCACCCCTCCATCAGAACTTGAGTCTCCTACTCTCCCTTACATCACAGTGCATCCCCTTTCGCTGATGCTTGGAAGAAGCTGGGTTAATTGCTTGAAAGCAGAAAGTAGGGGTCTGGGGGAGGACCAGAGGAGGGCTGGAGCTCTCCTGCAGCTGCAGGAGAGGTTTGAGGGCCACATGAAATGGCCTGAAGGGCCGGATTGGGCCTGCGGGCCTTGTGTTTGACACCTGTGCTGTACAGTATAGTAAACGTTAATAGTTTTTATTTAAATAATCATACAATAGTACATAATTAAGCCTCTCAAATAATCAAGCCTATCAACTTGTATTATATTGTATGCACTGTATGACTCTTTCTACTACCTTAAAAGTCTCTTAGGCACCTTTCATGCGGGATGGACTCTGGCTCCAATCTGCTTGCTCAGCAGGGGATCTGTCTCCTTCTGAGCAGGTGGATGACAGGTTCATGTCTACTTGGTTTTTGCAGAGCGGACACCGACACAGCCCACTCTCCTTTATGGGCAGTTGGATTTAAACAAACTGACTGTCCACCCAAATGGCAATGTGATCTGATCAGGCCAGACAGAAGGGGATGGACCCCCCTTTCATTTGTTTTTGCCGGATCAGAGGTAGCCAGGTGTAAGCAGACACACATCCATTTACATCTGGCTACCCATAAAGGAAAATGGAGGGTCTGATCGAATCGACCTTAAAAACGGACAGGTGGACCCAACCGAACCACCCATTTGAAAGGGGCCTTGTTCTTTTTCTCCTGTATACTGTTTATACTTGGAATGTTAGTACCATCATACACAGTAAACAATCTCAGGTCTATATACACTTTTTTTTTAAATACGTTTTACCATTAAAGTAATTTGAAAATTACATCTTAAATTACTTTAACTGTCTTTGTAAATGGGCAACTTTCATTAAAAGAATGCCTGGTGTTTTTACCATAGAGATCCTTGTTCAGGCACTTCATGAATTGGAGTGACACTATCTCCCTTTTGTGTTATTGCATCGTCAACCTGTTACATGCAGCCCCAGTGGTGATTACAAGCGGCTGTGCCGACACACAGGCCCGGATTTAGAAAAGAGATACGGCGGCGTATCTCCTGATACGCCGTTGTATCTCTGAGTGTGGTCGGTCGTATCTATGCGCCTGATTCAGAGAATCAGTTACGCATAGATATTCCTAAGATCCAACAGGTGTAAGTGTCTTACACCGTCGTATCTAAGGCTGCAATTTCAGGCTGGCCGCTAAGTGGTGCTTCCGTATTTTTACGCGAGGAATATGCAAATTAGTATTTACGCCGGTTCAGAAACGAACGACCGCCCGGTGCTTTTTTTTTACGACGTTTGCGTTCGGCTTTTTCCGGCATATAGTTACCCCTGCTATATGAGGCGTAGCTAATGTTGAGTATGGCTGTCGTTCCCGCGCCAAGATTTTGTATTTTTTACGTCGTTTGCGTAAGTCGTTCGCGAATACGGCTGGATGTAATTTACATTCACGTCGAAAGCATGATGAATTGCCGATGTCATTTGGAGCATGCGCACTGGGATTCAGTCGCGGCCGGCGTATGCGCAGTTCATTCGGCGCGGGGACGCGCTTGATTTAAATTATACACGCCCCCTACCCGCCGAATTTGAATTCCGCCAGGTGATTTACGCTACGCCGCCTCAACTTTACAGGCAAGTGCTTTGTGAATAAAGCACTTGCCTAAAAAACTTGCGGCGGCATAACGTAAATGACATACGTTACGCCAATATAAAGATCCGCTCTCCTACCTGAATCTGGCCCACAGTTTGCAGGTATGATTCTGATAGTCAACATCAAGAAGACAGTGCAGAACAATGTAATCTACAGTTGATGCTAGACCAAGTACATGTAGACATAAAGGAGGTCATTTACTTAAGGAAAATAGGCTGGTCCCTTGGCAAGGGATCTTTTCCTTAGCTTAGTGAATGAAGTGAAACTCAGTTGACTCCCATCATCCAACCACATGCAAGAACTATTTTTTTTCTTGAGACTTTTTCTTTGAAAGGTGAATTTTCAGTGCATTCATAAAGCTAAGGCAGGGGTCTCCAAACTTTCTAAGCAAATAGCTGGTTTACTGTCCTTCAGGCTTTAGGGGGGCCAGATGGGGGCCAGATGGTGGCCAATGGGAGTAGAAAATGCCCCATCGTTGTTTTTAATGGGAGGAATAGCGCTATCTATGAGAAGAATAGTGCCCCATTGATGATGTTAGTAGGGGGAATGGTTCTCCATCATTGGTGTCAGTTGATGAAATAGCACCCCAAGGGCCAGAGAAAGACAAGCAAATGGCCACATCTGCCCTCTCGGGCCAAAGTTTGGAGGCAACTGAGCTAAGGAAATAAGGCATGCTTGCCACTAAAATATTGTTACACCTCAATAACAGGTTTTACCAGCCAGTGGTCCTGCAAGTAAAATCTAAAATCATATTTCATAGCCCTAATTAAAATGGATAATATGGTGGTAGGTGGGGACAATGACATTGACACAAAATTCTCACATAATTTTTTTTAACTATTTTCTATAATAAGCACTTTAAGGTTAGGCACCAGAAGGTAAATAAAGGAATGCATTTCAATCGATCGCCTCTCTGTAGTTACTTTTCCATTAAGGTGAATTAGAATGCAAAATAAGTAATACTGACAACAGCAAGTTTTTAGATTTCCATTAAGAAAGGTAATATATAGACATGCCACTTACTGCTTATTTTATCAGACTATAAAGTATTCATTGCCAGAAGGCCTCTGCCAAGATATGAGCATGCAGATAATGGGATGTCTGGCTTTCAACAGATACATAAAAAAATGTGGTCTGTGCTAATCCTAAGAATCAATCATCAGTTCATGCTACATTAGAAACACAGTAATTCATTTTACAGCAGAAAGACAGCTGAATTAGCGTGTCTTCACCAAAACAATATGAAACATGAGCACAGTAAGTACGGATGAGAAGGTGTTTATTTATTTCTAAAATGCATTGCCATAGTGTATGCATCCATTTTCACAGCATCATGCGTAAGTCAAAACATGACATTTTGAATAATTACCGATCAGTTGGGGCAGAAAAGTAAGGATTAGTCAGAGCGTATTTTGATGATATTAATAGTGGCAGTATGAAAGTCTATGACCTTTTCTTCTGATACTTTATGTTGCTGAATGTCTTTAATAAGCCCATATCTGTTAACTTTACAATATCTGTCATATCAAGACAGAAATTACAAAGACACTGGTTTCCAAGTGCCGTATAGAGTATCTTGTGTTTCCTTGACGTTTAATGAAAACACTAGCATATAAAAAGAAAATATGTTGAAGTAACAACTTTGTTTACTTGTGTCTATCCAGGGCACTTTCTTTAATGTATTAAGTACTTATAGGTAAGTCCCAGTTCACATTGTACTGGTTGTACAGAATTAGTAATGCTATAACAGGCAAATACATCCACATATACACTATGAGCTGGATTCAGGTAGATCGGCGCATCTTTCTGCCAGCGTAGCGCATCTCATATACGCTACGCCGACGTAACACAGAGAGGCAAGCAGAGTATTCACAAAGCACTTGCTCCCTACGTTGCGTTAGCGTAACGTAAATTATTCGGCGTAAGCCCGCCTAATTCAAAGTAGGTGGACAGTGGGCATGATCCATTTAAATGAACCGTGACCCCATGCAAATGATGGGCTGAACGAACGGCGCATGCGCCGTACCGTAGACGCTTCCCAGTGGGCATGCTCAGAATCACGTCGGAACGAATGCCTATGATACGTTGAATCACTGAACGTAACCTACGCCCAGCCCTATTCATGTAGTCCTACGTAAACGATGTAAAATACGACGGCTGTTCCGTGGTCCATACCTTTGCATGGGATGCGCCTCCTTTAGGTGGAATAACTTTATGCCGGACGTACGCCTTACGTAAACGGCGTATGTTTCTGCGATGGGCGCAAGAACGTTCGTGAATCGGCGTATCTCCCTCATTTGCATATTTACAATGAGGTGGCCAGCGTAAATATGCCCCCAAGATACACCGGCGTAGGAAAGTTACGTCGGTCGGAGGAAGCCTATTTTCAGGCGTATCTAGTTCTATGGGCACGGCGCATAGATACGAAGGCGCACATTGACACTTGGGCGGCGTATCTGTAGATACGTCGGCGTAAGTGTTACGTGAATCCAGGCCTACATTGTCAAACGTATTGGGATGCCTGCCTTTACACGCACATGAACTTTAATGGCATCCCAGTCTTAGTCCGTAGGGTTCAATATTAAAATGGCCCACCCTTTGCAGCTATAACAGCTTCAACTCTTATGGGAAGGCTTTCCACAAGGTTCATGAGTTTGTCTATGGGAATGTTTGACCATTTTCCAGAAGCACATTTGTGAGGTGAGGCACTGATGTTGGACGAGAAGGACTGGTTCACAGTCTTTGCTCAAATTCATCCCAAAAGGTGTCCCATGGGATTGAAGTCAGGACTATCAAGTTCTTCCACCCCAAACTAACTCATACATGTCTTTATGGACCTTTCATTTAATTTCTATGTTTCCAGCTTCAGTAAGTCTGTGAAATGAATGGATGGCATAATTTCCTGGGTCACAGATTACATTGTGTCAGCTGTGATGAATCTGTAAATAGATTGCGGTTATTTAAGGGCCCGGAAATCTCGGCTCCCAGCCTACTGAAGAAGCCCAATAGGAGTGCATAATTAGGAGGGAGGAGCCAAGTCCATCTCGTCACACCACCGCCACGATTGTACTCAGAGTGGTGAGATGGCTGACGACAACTTTATACGCACATTTTTTACTGAGATTTTGTAAGTGTTTTTAAATACCGGGGAATTAATACATTTATTACAAATGAAGAGCACTATGGTGTTGCCTGTTTGTCCTTTATAACACTCAATGGAGTTTGTGAGAGGAGGTGGACCTGACCCTCAGAGCGAAGCAAGGGACAAGCTGAGAGATTATATCATCAGTCAGATGTGTTTTGAGCGATTTATCTATTTGTGTGAGGTGAGCAGGCATTGCTTCTGGTGGTGGACAAACATGTGTTACAAAGATGATTTGCATATTAGTTGCTGAGAAGCACAGAGCACTGGGTGTTTTTTTTTTGGTTGCATATTTCAGTATTTCTACATTTGATATATGGACTTTTAATTTTGATAGTATTGTTTTTTTTTTTTTATATGTTTAGCTCTTCACTGGTTGTGAACGTATTTATTTTGAAGGTGAAGTGAGAAAACCTAAATAGTGTTATAGCGGGCGACTCATGAGATTTTTTATTGATATTATTTTAATATTATTATAGTTTTATAAACACATGATAGCGCAGATTGAATCAAGAGTATAGAATGTACACCCTATAATTGGTTCTGTGTGCATTTGACAATGAATTAATCTAAGCACATCGATTCAACAGCAGTCCATCCACATTCACACAAAAGCTGCTCTATTCCTGAATAGAGTTGGGCAAACAGTTTTGGCCGAGCATTGGCCAGCTGAATGACCACAATGCACTACACTGCCGCACAGTGCATTGGAAGCCCTAATTCGCTGAAGCAATGAAAGCCTTACCAAATCAGGACACAGAGCACTGTTAGATCACGATCACGAAGTAATGATGACTCTATCCAATCATGGCTCATTGCTCTTAGTCCCACCCCACACTTTAAAAATATTCTCCCCCATAGCGGCCATTTGCAGTATGATATTGGTGTGGAAAGAGAGAGAACAGGGCTCTGTGCAGTACTACTAGTGAGTTAGTGTGCTATAGTGTGCTGTGTTGATTCTATTGTCTGTTTAGAATATCAGTTTATTGTGAATCTAGTGATAGTTTAGTGTGAGAGTAGTGTGACCATTCATTTTTACTTTAGTGTCAGTTTTTGCGAGTGTAATGTGTAGTGTGACCATTCATTTTTACTTTTGTGTCAGTTTAATTTGTCAGGGCAGATTTCTTGTAGTATGCAGTGTATAATCTTCCTCCTCCATGCCCTCCCCTGCTGAATCGTCCCAAGTACCCCCTAGGTTCAAGGGGATATTTAATGAGTCAGACTAAAAGGTGCTATGCAGTGCTGGTCTGTCTAGGGGACAGGATCTACACCGGAGCAGAGATTCTTGCAGTTCTGCAGGGGCAGGCACAGGGGTGGTTTATGCCACACCAATTGGAGCCAGGAATAATGGCACAAACCTCCTGTCTGTCCTTAGACAGAGAAAGTTGACACATGTGCCACGCCTGGCACATGTCCTCAATTTGGTGGTGCAGCATTTTTTAAATAAGTATCCAGGGTTGGAAGATCTGCTAAAGCAGCCCAGAAGAGTCTGTAGCTATTTCAGGCGGTCATACACAGCCAGTGCTCGGATGGCTGAAATTCAGCAGGAATTCCACCTGCCCGTAAACCGCCTGATTTGTGACATGCCCACCAGGTGGAACTCGACTTTGGCAATGCTGCAGCAGCTGCACATGCAGCAGAAGGGCCATAAACGACTACCTGTGTGAGTACGGCATAGCGACAGGCTCAGGCTGGTTTGGCTATTATTCCTCACGCCAATGGCTGCTGATAAAGGATTCATGCACTATACTGTCTCCATATGAGGGGGCCACAAGGATGGTGATCCGTGACCATGCATACATCAGTGGCACAATCCCGGTTGGCACAAATTCGAAAAGCCGCAGAACACCCTGTTAAAGTCTATGGGAGAAATCTAAAGTGCTAATTTTAAAGGCGAATATGCAATTTATTGTCCTAAAAAGTGTTTGGGGACCTGGGTCCTGTCCCAGGGGACATGTATCAATGCAAAAAAAAGTTTTAAAAATGGCCGTTTTTTTCGGGAGCAGTGAATTTAATAATGCTAAAAGTGAAACGATAAAAGTGAAATATTTCTTTAAATTTCATACCTAGGGGGGTGTAAAGTTAGCACGTGAACTATCCCGATGTGTCCCGTACATAGAACTGTCCCTGCACAAAGTGTCATTTTGAAAGGAAAAAAAGTATTTTAAAACCGGACTTGCGGCATTAATGAATTGTCAGCTCTGGCAATTCAGAGAGAATTCATTCATAAAAAAAAAAAAGCGTGGGGGTCTCCCCAAATTCCATTACCAGGCCCTTCAGGTCTGGAATGGATATTAAGGGGAACCCTGCCGTCAATTTAAAAAAAAATGATGTGGGGTTCCCCCAAATATCCATTCCAGACCCTTCAGGTCTGGTGTGGATTTTAAGGGGAACTCCACCCCCAATTTAAAAAAAAATGGCGTAGAGTTCCCCCAAAAATTCACACCAGACCCCTTATCCGAGCACGTTAACCTGGCCAGCCGCAGAAAAGAGGGGGGGACAAAGTGCGGCCCCCCTCTCCTGAACTGTACCAGGCCACATGCCCTACAAGGGCCTCATCCCTACAACTCTTGCCCGGTGGTTGTGGGGGTCTGCGGGCGGGGGGCTTATCAGAATCTGGAAGACCCCTTTAACAAAGGGGACCCCCAGATCCTGGCTCCACCCCCTATGTGAATTGGTAATGGGGTACATTGTACCCCTACCATTTCACAAAGGAAGTGTAAATAGTTGGAAAACACACACACACACACACACACCAGGTTAACGTGGTCGCATAATGGGTCTGGTGTGAATTTTTGGGGAAACTCCACGCCTTTTTTTTAAAAAAATTGGGGTGGAGTTCCCCTTAAAATCCACACCAGACCTGAAGGGTCTGGAATTGATATTTGGGGGGAACCCCACGTCATTTATTTTTAAATTGACGGCGGGGTTCCCCTTAATATCCATTCCAGACCTGAAGGGCCTGGTAATGGAATTTGGGGGACCCCCACGCAATTTTTTTTTTATGAATGAATTCGCTCTGAATTGCCAGAGCCGACAATTCATTATAGCCGCAAGTCTGGTTTTTAAAATACTTTTTTTCCTTTCAGAAATGACACTTTGTGCAGAGACAGTTCTAAGTATTTCACATGCTAACTTTACACCCCCCTATTTACGAAATTTAAAGGAATATTTCACTTTTATTGTTTCACTTTTAGCATTATTAAATTCACTGCTCCCGAAAAAACTGCCATTTTTAAAACTTTTTTTTCCATTGATACATGTCCCCTGGGACAGGACCCAGGTCCCCAAACACTTTTTAGGACAATAACTTGCATATTAGCCTTTAAAATTAGCACTTTCGATTTCAAATGTTCGAGTCCCATAGACTTTAACGGGGTTCTAAAGATCACACAAACATTTGGTGTGTTCGCAAGTTCTGGTGCGAACCGAACAGGGAGGTGTTCGGCTCATCCCTATTGCCAGCCAATCATGAGAGCTGTCGATCCAAGTCTCTGAAATTACCACAAAATCTAAATCTTCCTCGTACAACAGTATCTATAGTTCTCCCATCTTGTCTGCCAGGCTTCTGGCATTGGTAAACATGCCACATAGTTTAAACCGATTGCATACTGTCCTTTTATTGGGTGTTCCGAGATTGCAAATAGGACTTGTTACTATACTCAACACTGAGGACAAGGGGGCACTCTTTACGTCTAGAGGAAAAGAGATTTCATCTCCAAATATGGAAAGGTTTCTTCACAGTAAGAGCTGTGAAAATGTGGAACAGACTCCCTCCAGAGGTGGTTCTGGCCATCTCAGTAGATTGCTTTAAGAAAGGTCTGGATACTTTCCTAAATGTACAGAATATAACTGAGTACTAAGATTTGTAGGTAAAGTTGATCCAGGGTAAATCCGATTGCCTCTGAGGGGATCAGGAAGGAATTTTTTCCCCTGCTGTAGCAAATTGGATCATGCTCTGCTGGGGTTTTTTGCTTTCCTCTGGATCAACTGTGGGTATGGAGTTAGGTCTATGTGATTGTACTATGTTTTTTATTTTGTTTGTTTATTTTTATTTATTTTTTTTGTGGTTGGAATGGATGGACTTGTGTCTTTTTTCTTGTGTCTTTTTTCAACCTGACTAACTATGTAACTATGTACCTTGGGTTTATGTGCGTTATTCAACCTACCACTAATGCCCCCAATACTACCCTCTGGAATATGTTCCGCGCTGACTATCTCTACCTCTGGACCCTACCCCAGTCGCCTAGTTTAAAAGCCCCTCCAACTTTTCGGCCATCTTCACTCCCAGCATATATGCACCTTTCTTTGTATATATTGCAATATTTATTTGTAGTCTATCCCTTCTACAGAACTGGTGACCGACTGAGAAGACGGCCCAGTTCTCCAGGAACCCAAACCCCTCCTTACTACACCAACTTCTCAGCCACTTGTTTACTTCCCTAATCCCCCCTCTGCCTTTCTGATGTGGCTTGAAGTACCAGTAATATTTCTGAGAATACTACCCTGGGGGTCCCTTTCCTCAATTTAGCTCCTAAGTCCCTAAAATTGTTTTTTAGGACACTCCATCTGCCTCTGACTGTGTCATTGGTGCCAAAGTGCACATGACAGATGGGTCTTCCCCAGCCCCTCCCAGTAATCTGTCCACCAGATGGGTGATGTTTCGAAAGCCCGGTAGACAGCATACAGTTCGGTGCTTCAGATATTTGTGACAGATTGCCCTCTCTGTCCTTCTAAGAATTGAGTCCCTTACCAGTACCACCAGAATCTGTCTTCGCTTTCCCCCCCATACCCACTGAAGGAGTTCTTCATCTGGCAGCTAGGGGAGTCCCTCGGCTCCAGCAGTGCTGGTCCCTGACTGGTTTTACCAATGTCACTCAATGGAGCATACTTATTGGAATGTTCCAGCCCAGGATTGGCCTCCCTGGCACGTTTCCCTCTATCATTCGTGACTTCCATCCATTTACTCTTTTCTAGTCCTGCACCTCTTTATCTCTACCCCCCTCTGTGCTGGCCCCTGCAGGCACCTGCCAGGTACGGCTTTCCTTTAGTATAGAGAGTCTTCTCAGTGCTGACAGTTGCTTCCCTAGATTCAGAACCTGGGTTTCCAGGGTAACAATGTGCTTACATTTTGCACAGCAGTATTCAACCTCGATCAGATGATCAATGACACAAGATGTACACCAAGTCGCATCTCCACACCCGCTGGGCATCGTACCTACTAATTTAATGAGGATTGGGGATTATACCCTGTTCAAATTTACTAATAACTAGCTTCCTGACACTCAACAATACAGATACTCAACAACACAATACACAGGTGTATCAAGAGTACCTCTATAGGGTTACAGTGTGAATGCCCCGCCAACACCCAAAGATCATTTTTTCCGCACCTGTTACTTCTAGCCAAAGTCTGCAAAAGAGACACCAGAATTTATCCAAAAAATATCTAATCTTGTTCTGAGTGCACTGAATTGTGGCCTCATCATACACACTGGCTTCCCTAGCCATAGTTTATAAAATAAAGAAAGCTTGAATGGAATTTTTTATTTTTTTTGGCTTTTTAAATGTCATTATTGCTGCAGCATGTTCTTTCTATACACGGTACAGATGTGCCACTTTACATGCAGACTACACAGACAAATCTTTCACCGCTCCAGGTGAGCCTCATGTATCATTAAGGGCTGTTGAACCACCAGGGTGCTGGCGATGCTGATTGTAGCAAATGGACGAAAAAAACTCTGGACGGCCGCACTCCAAAATGACTAAAACAAAGTTGGTCTTTATTTTCAAATGCACATGCATTCACCGCAAGCAACAGGTACAGTATAGGCCGATGCGTTTCACGCTGTACTTCATGGCTAGACATGCAGACTAAGGGGACCCCAGGCACTATATTTAAAGGAATTTTTCATTTTTATTTCTCATTTTGATGGTTCCACTATAAGCATCAGTAAATCAATGCTCATTTAAAAATTATATTTTTTACAAACTTTTTTTCATTGCTACATGTCCCCCCAGGGCTGTAGCCGAACCCCCATAACCATTGTATGCCCAATTACTTGCATGTAAGCCTTCAAAGTGGCTACTTAAAATGTTTCCAGTTCAGGTTCCATAGACTTCAATAGGGTTCATTACTCGGTGTCGAACGTTTGTGATGTTCGAAAGTTCTGCCGCGAACCGAACAGGGGTCATTTGGCACATCTCTTTTCCTGACACCTGCTTCTGAATCCCTTGAGATGGGGTGGTTTATTGTATCTCAAGGTATTGTGTATTCTAATACTGTAATGCTCAGAATTTCCAGTATGCAGAGATACATTTTAAAATTTGAATATATTTCCAGAGAGAGATGATTGTTCAACTGCTAATTGCTAAGCAAGGTAACTTAGTGGTCACCCACAAGGTCAAAGAGCTGGCAATACGAATGATTCTCATTATTCAACTTCTTTCAAGCACTACAGCAATTGCAACATCATATAAATTGTTAACCTGTTTCGGCCGAAGCCTTCCTCATAACATACAAAAAATCGAATAAAATCAAACTTATATAACAAAGCACTCCCTCAATTGAGGGGTGTTGCATATACAATTAAAAACTCCTGTGAGTTAATAGAAAACACACAGGGATGATAACACCAGAGCAAAGAGAGTAGTAATTAATAAACACTATAGAAGTTAATAACATTAACCATAAACATACTAAGTACATACAAAGAAATCGTTTCATAAATATGTTTATGTCCATTCTGTCACACTGGAGCAAGATGCTCCAAAAGAAAAAGAATCAAGATTCCCTCTATGCACTGTTCTAAAATGTTCTTTGCATTTCTATTAAGTGTTCTGATATTCTAACCCGTACATTGTGGATGGTGCAACCAATGTATTGCATTTGACAACTACTACATTCTATTATGTAGACAACCATTTTAGAATTACAATTACTTTTGATACTTTTGCTATTTTTATGTATTTTACACTGCTTGCATGTGTTGAAGCTACATGCATAAAAGACCAGTGCCCCCAACCATGAACTAAAAGAATGAGAGTTGTAAGAACAAAAAAGGGAGGGAGACAACAAAGCACCCAGAGTGTTGTAAAACATATAGGCCCGGATTCTTAAAGCACTTACGCCGACGTATCTTTATATATGCCCCGTAAGTGCACAGATGCGCCGTCGTATCAATGCGCCTAATTCTTAAAGCTAGATAAGCCTGAATTGTGGCTTCATCCGACCGACGTACGTTTCCTACGCCGTCGGAGCCTGGGCGCATATTTACGCTGGCCGCAAGGGGCGCTTCCATTGATTTACGTGTTGAATATGCAAATGACCGAGATATGCCGATTCACGAACATACTTGCGCCCGTCGCTGTAATCTATGCCGTTTACGTAAGGCGTACGTCCGGCATAAAGTTATTCCACATAAAGCAGGTGTAAGTCATGTTAGGGTATGGACCAGGGAACAGCCGTCGTATTTTACGACGTTTACGTAAGTCGTACGTGAATGGGGCATTGAGCCGTCGTATCTTAGGGAGTAAATTTAACGTGATTGTGAGCATGCGCACGCATGCGCCGTTCGTTCGGCCCATCATTTGCATGGGGTCAAGCTTAATTTAAATGGATCACGCCCACTTCCTTCCTACTTTGAATTAGGCGGGCTTACGCCGAACAATTTACGTTACGCCGGCGCAACGTTGGGAGCGAGTGCTTTGTGAATACTGTTCTTGCCTCTCAATGTTACGTTGGCGTAGCGCATATGAGATGCGCTACGCCTGCATAAATATACGCCGCTCTACATAAATCCGGGCCATAGTATCTTATCTGCATATAAGATAGGGAGGCAATGTTTAATGATTTTTACAATCTGGTTATATTGCATGTCTCGATCCCTCTCCTTAGATATATTTCTGCCTGCAAAATGTTGCACTCCTGATTGAAGTCATCCTGCGAGGAACAATTGCTCCTGGCTCTCACAAATTCCCCAATGGGAAGTGCCTGCACAGTATGGGTCTGATGACAACTAGAGGCCAGTAAAAGTGAATTTTTTTTCCCCACTTCAGACTCCACCAAAAACAAAAAGAAAGCAGCGAGACTTGCTCACGGTTCGTTTGCCCATTACGTCTCTTCTATGGTTTCGCATCATATGTGGGTTTTTTTTCCCCCCTTTCTTTATTATATTATTTTATTTTTATTACTTTTCTTATTGTTTCTTATTTCTTTTCTTTTATTTATTTTCTTATGTCCCCCCCTCCCTCAGAAGAGGATAAAAAAGGGGTAGTTAATACATCTGTATCTTCGTGTAAATTAATTCCCTCCTCCACTTCCCAACCCCTCCCTTCCCTCCCGACCTCTCTTACTTGGCTCTTCCCTGCTAACACCTGCTTTTGTCCTTCCGCAATGTTACAGTAAAAGTGAAAAACCAGCACATTGTTTCCTAAAGGTTTTAGTGGAAACAGAGCCGTCTTACACATGCCCTGTTAACGTAACATCCAGGTAATCAATCCTGACAGGATGGAAACTGTGTGTAAACTCTAGGTTCAATTGATTGGTATTGAGATAAAGAATGAAAGAATCTATAGCATGAACTGAACCATTCCCAAATAAAAAACTTTAATTATGTGTATTCTTTGTAGTAGTTTGTAAGGCCGCGTCCACACGATCGGATTTTCCATCGGAAAAACCTTGGATGTTTTTTCCGACAGAATTCCGCTCAAGCCTGGTTTGCATACACACGACCGTCAAGAACGCGTGACGTACAACACTACGAAGAGCCGAGAAAATTAAGTTCAATGCTTCCGAGCACACGTCAAACTGTTTCCAAGCATGCGTCGGAATTTTGCGCGTCGGAATTGCTACAGACGATAGGAATTTCCGATTGAATTTTTTTTTTCCGTCAGAAAATTTGAGAACCAGCTCTCAAATTTTTGTTTGGTGGAAATTCCAACGAGAAAAGTCAGATGGAGCCTACACACGGTCGGAATTTCTGACCAAAAGCTCACATCTGACTTTTCTTGTGTGTACGGGGCATGAGGGATGGTATAAACAATGATTTTTTTTATGTTTTGGCAGTATGGTGTTTAAGGTAGTTAGGGAGTTTCTATAAGGACTATTTTCTTCTTATATAGGATTGAATGAGAACAGAAAGAGGGGGTTTTGAAACTTTTTTACAATATAAGTATATATTAAAGCTGAGGAAACCGATTTAGACAATGTGTTACATATTAACCAAAGATTCCTTTTTGTTGCCTTTATTATCTTGATATGAGTTTGATAGGAGTTATTCAAATAAGTGTTTTTTAAAGTGGTGTTAAAACAAAAATGCATTATATTGCAGTGTAACAATTCTTAGATGTGGTGGTTGCATTCCTTTTCATTTTTAGTTTTCCATCCTTTTCACCTGTTGCTGTTCCCCACCATATTTGCTTTTCACCACTAGATATCCTCAGTTACCAAGGTTTATTAATGCTCATAGTCATTAAGCCTTGAAGAATGAGGAAATCCTTTAAGTGCAAGGCTTCATGGACCCGTCCCAGAAGGGGTGTTACCACAGCACCCTGCACTAACATACAGTGATGCATCATTGAGGACTGCCCACTGCTGGAAAAATTCAAAGAGGAAAATTACCATGTTCAGTATCTCACCAGCCTAAAGACATCTGGAAAAGGTAAGTATAAAAACATTAAATATAATTGGGAGGGTTTGGCCCCAAGGGAGGGAGGGAGAAATCTTAGAGGCTGGGAAGCTTTATGATTAACTGTCTAAAATAAAATCTTTTGACTGTCATCTTTGATACTTCTTACAAAAGATGCAGTATACATGTTATGAATGCTATTATGAGAAAATGTGCATTACTATTATCTAATGGTTAATTGCATTTAATGCATTTAATCACCATTGCAGTGAGTGCTGTATAATATATGTTTTTAAACTAAAGGAAACCAAAGTATGGTGAGAATTTTAGAAGATTGCAGCTGCTTTAAATAGTGACACCTGAGGATTATGGTATCTAAATTGACTACTGTATATACCAAATGCTACAGAGAAAAACGCATAATCTTTTTTTGTGAAATTAGCATTCCCTAGCCACAGAGTAACTGAAAATGATATACAGCTCCAAAGGAATGTCTACTGACTGAAGAATCTATTAAAGATTCAAAACACATATTGAAGTCCCCAGCCAATAGGATTAGAGATTCGGAAAGCTTTTATAGTCATTTTAAAATTCTATACAGTAAGTCAACCTGACCATTATTAGGTATGTACTGTATATAGAAGCAATATAGCTCTTGCTTTGGATTTTTTCATCAACAAAGTCATTGCAATCGCCGGATTTTCAAAGCAATATTAACCACTTAAGGACCTCCTCCTGCACATATACATCGGCAGAATGGCACGGCTGGGTACAAACACGTACCTGTACATCCTCTTTAAGTACCCAGCCGTGGGTCGCGCCGCCAGAGTCCCACGATCGGTCCCCATAGCTGAAGAACGGGGAGAGCTGTGTGTAAACACAACTTCCCCGTTCTTCACTGTGGCGCTGTCATTAATCATCTGTTACCTGATATAGGGAAAGGCGATCAATGATGTCACACGTCCAGCCCCGCCCCCCTACAGTTAGAAACACATATGAGGTCACACGTAACCCCTTCAGCGGCACAGTTTACCCTCTGTTTTCAGGGTAAAAAAGTGAGTGTTATACGCCAATAAATACAGTAGGCCTTTTCCTTTATTTTTACCTGGTGACTTGGGCACACTTCCTGTGGATGGAGACTAAATAGAAACATCTTGGACAGAAGCATTGTCAATCTGGGGACAGGTTAGCATTATATGTACTAGCGGATTTAGATAGACTTGACTAACAAATTGAAGTTTAAATCCAGCTAACACTTTTAATGCAGCTACAGCAACCATTCTTTTTATATTCTTTTGGAATAAAGATTCTACATAAGTGAATAAAAGCTGGCCATTGTAAGCACCCCTGTCAGTGTTAAATGGTTAGTCTGCATTTGCTGGACAGCTTGGTCTGTTAAAGAATGTTGAAAAATAATAGATTTACTGGCAAGATCAACAGATGACAATAAAGTAAATAAAAATGGAAAACAGGAAAATGATTTCAGCCACAAAGAATTGGCAAGCTGTAGTATAATGTATATGTTTATACATTTCTTCTTTAATAAATACCCATACTTTAAAAGTTTAGGCCATATGTAAAAAACAAATCTTTAAAAGTTTTGGTACAGATCTATTTAGTTATTCTTCTCTCCAGTGCTGTGATGTCCTGGAGCTCCCCACTGGCCGCATGCATCTTCAGCCTGGCAGTTTCTAGGTATTGATTCCCAGGCATTTAAATTGCATGGTATGTCCTTTGTGCATTAAAAATCCACTTCCCTTTTAATTTACCAATTATAATGTAAATAAATATATGATTTTTAAATGATGTGCATATCAACTGGGTGCATCTCACTTAGTAAATGAGGTGACACTATGTCAACCTTAATCGTCTAATCATGCGCATACAAAACTCCATTTGCTCAAAGAAAATCCTTGTACATGACTGGGTATTATTTGTAAGTTGGATTTTAACTTAGTTACACCTCTTTCACAAAGCTAGGTAAAAAGTTAACTTTGCAGAGTGAAAGTTCACTTTGAAAATTGAACATATGTGACATATGGTATATCATATTATGTAGATCATACTGACATACCAAGATGTTATGTTTTACAATATTCCCAGTTATGTGATGCGGTACCTGAACCATTAAAGTATTAATGATGTTGACTGATTTTCACTGCTTGCTTCTCCATAGATTACATAAAGAATTGTCATTTGCTTTTCAGAGATGGCCACAATGGGAACTTAGCCTTATGGTGTCTATGCACCAACAGATTGGGTTACCCATGATCTTTAATACTTAACAGCGGTCGGCTCAACCTGCAACAAATTAGGCCAATCATAACGGAGACAGGTACTGGCTCTCCACAGTGTAGATGAGAGTATACATTTGATAGTTTGAGTTGCATACGTACAGGGATGTAATCCTTAAACAATCACATCTTTCATTGAAACAATATAAGATCAAATAACTATAATTTGTAAAGGTCAAAGAGTGGAAGTGAAAGTCGAAGACAAGCCTCCTTTTCACTAAATAACCACTTACACTGTAGAGGAAAAATGTGACAGGTTGCCAAAAGGTAACACAGATTGTAAAAGGCTTTTTCTTAGATACATTTATAAATATATCAAAACGTATGTTTTGTTTTCTTAAATATGTTCCATATTTGATAGTACTGTCCTATTACACAACACTTAGAGAGTACTGTATATTGAATTACTGTCTCCATTTGTTTTCCATTAGACCTCACAATTTAAAATCTCTATTAAAGTCAAACAGCATAGGGCCCGCTCTGGAAGCCCCCGGCTGGAATAAATATATAAATATATGTAAGCATACAACACAAAATTTGCGAATTCCATGCATCCATACGTTCCTAGTATGAAACAATAACGAATAATTAAACCACTGCTTTGTATACAGTCCTCTATATTTTTTAAGACCAACTCTAGGTTCTGGATTAAGGAGAGCCTAGAGTTAGACTTTAAATTGGATACCAGCATAACTAAAGCCCCGTACACACGATCGGAATTTCAGATGGAAAAAGTCAGACAGACTTTTTCCATCGGAAATTCCAACCGTGTGAATGCCCCCTCGGAGAAATTCCATCGGAAATTCCGATGAATTCCATCGGAGTTTAGATAGAGATATTATGTTGGAATTCCGATGTGATTTTGGTCGGACAAAGGTTCGACCGTGTGTACGGGGCTTTAGAAGAACACCATAGTCCAACAAGTTCTAAAGTTTTGCATAAACAGAGATTATTTAATCTTACATAGATTGCCCTTTGCTTTAGCCTGTCAAGTCTGCCTTGCTAATAGGTAAGTTCACTACTAGAGTTCTCTTTTCCTGCCCTGATATTTGCAAACAAGTAACTGGTCCCATTTTTTTATTATTAATTTGTTGATCTAAATACCAGGAAAGGGCATATTGTTCTTAACAGGTGACTATAGGTTAGGTGTACACATGAAAAAGTGTACATCATCTACATCATCGTAATTTGTATACACATAACCTTTAACATGCCAACACATGGATCAGTTAGTATTATTATATGGGCAAAAAAAACTTTTAGAGCTAATCTGCCACTCAATTAGAGAGGAAACAACCTGGTTAGCAATCAATAAATAAAGTGATATAATATATTTATGGCCAGTAACTATATTTATTTATACATTTTTAATCAACTTTGGTTTAGGATATTTAAGGTGTATTTTTTTTTTCTTGAAAAATAACCACCTGGAGATTGCCACACAAACACATGTATTTTGCAAAATTCACTGAGTGTTTCTGTCCTGGTCCATACCATTTCTAAATATTTGGTGTTTCCATTCTTCCTGTTGCTATTTAACAGGGTGAAATGTATGTTTGTTTGTGTCTTATTGGAATATGCAAGATATTGTGATACTTCTGATTCTGTTTGCCATTTTGGCAACCTTCTGTTGCAGCACAAGCTAATGGGTTGCAATCTTCTAATTAAGGGTCTATTTGTTTTAAACCCCCCCCAAAAAATCAGACAAAGCCTGTCCCCTGGCAGCTCCTGCAGGGTGGGACCCTTGTTCTCTGTGAGGAAGCAGTGTCCTCTCTGCAAAGGTCTGACATTCCCCCTGCTGTGTCAGAACCAGACCACTCCAGCCAACAGGAGGCAAGAGCTTTGCCTATTGCAGGATTAGAGGTCCGTCTTTGTAGGGTGCATGTCAGACATCTGCAATGAGATCACTGCTCCCCACAAAGAAAAATGGTCTCAATATGCAGAGGCTGTTAGGCTTTTCCCTTTTTCTTTTTTTTATATCACATAATTTTTATTAAGGTTTTACATAAAGTACATAAAAAGAAAAACTATAATAGGGCAGGCTTTTCTCTCAGGATATGGCTGCCCTAGAAATAAAATGAACTGCAAGACATTGAACAAATTGTGTTTTGATGCACCATGAATGTATTTAACTAAAAACTCTCTTTGTTGTGTCACCAGTGAGGCCTCGTACACACGACCGAGGAACTCGTCGGGCGAAACACATAGTTTTCCTCGTTGAGTTCCTTGTTAGGCTTGTCGAGGAACTCGACAAGCTTGCTTTGTGGAAACATGGTCAAGACAAAATCTACTCGTTCTCAAACGTGGTGAAGTACAACACATACAACTGCAGGGGAAGTTCGATTCCACTTGCACAACTCTTGGGGCTGCTTTTGCTAATCTCATGAGTTTGCGTGTTAAGTAAAAGTTTGGTAAGAGATGATTTGCACTTTACAGTCAGTTACAGCTTGAAAAATGTGTTATCTCCATTACAAATGCAACTTTTACTCCCGTCTCATACTTTATTCTGAGCAAGCGCGGGTTCCTTAGCATACACACGCTTTTTTTTTCTCGTCGGAAACCAGCCCGACGAGGAACTCGACGAGCCAATTTAAGACTCCCGTCGAGGAAATAGAGAACTTGCTCTCTTTTTGGCTTGTCGAGTTCCTCGACAGTTTCCTCGATGAAAAATGTACACACGACCGGTTTCCTCGACAAAAAAACTCTCCCACCAAGTCTCTTGATGGATTCTGACGAGGAAAACGGTCATGTGTACGAGGCCTGAGGGCCAGAGTCTGGGAGTGTCAGCTGCACAGCCCCAACACCACCATTAGGAGCTCTAGAGTAGACAAGGCATTCTCAGGTCCGGCCACCTCTTGGGGGAGCCATTGCCACCCATTGATAACAGAATCTCTATTCTTGTTCTCCCATCTTTGCATTAGAACATGATTATATATGATTCCCACTACTCCTGCACTGGGAGTGTCCAAGCTCCCTAAGGCAGATCAACAGTCATCAGGTAGTTGTGACATAACTTGTCATTACTGACAGACATGACACTATTGACTGTCATCCTAATATTTTCTATGCACAATAACTCGGTCTCTGACATCATGAAACTGGCTAGCTCTTGACCTATAATCCACAGGAAACCCTTACTGTAGATTGAAAAATATTAGCAATAAGAATGCATAACTTTCAGTATTTTCAGGCTATGACTATTTGCTATTTGCTATGAGTGTTAATCGCTTAATGTGACAAAACTAAAATGTATGTCCTAATTCCTGCTGGAAAAATAAACTGAAATACATCCTGTGTGCATTCCTATTTCTTTCTAATTGCTAGTAATTTTCTAGTGGAATTGACAAGCTTTGAAACAACATGATCTCAAATACAGAAATTCATTTCCTATATTTGTCCTTATATAACACTCACAGGCAATAAAGAAAACTTACGTAAAAAAAAATGTGAACTTTAGTCAGAAAACAAATTCCTTTTGGACCATTTCAAGATGGCCCCTTTTTCCAGTTATAGCTATTTAAAACATTAAAAATAAGTGCCTATACTGTTTAAAATCCAGTTATGCATTGTCTCACCCCGCTCATGCTCAGTTGCTCTCGGCACTGTGCCTAAAATCAGAGCCACTAGAGGCTGATCAGCTGACAGCTTTAAGTTTTACTGTTGCTGAAGGGAGAAGAAAGCTACAAAAAGGGGGCACGGATTAGGGAGGGAGAAAAGAAAATCTAGAGAGGTGACAGGAAAAACTCTGCTGCCAGGGAGATACAAATTATTTTTAGCTTACAAGGATAGTGTGTTATCTTATCTCCTTGATATTTTATCCTTTCTCTCTCATTACCAACCTGTGAACTTTAGCACTGGAAATGTACATATTTTATTTGAAGAAAGTGTCGTATAGGGGGATATTTGCTAAAACTGGTGCACACAGAATCTGGTGTAGCTGTGCATAGTAACCAATCAGCTTCTAAGTTTTAGGCCAGGTTCATACTTGTACGACAAACGCTCCATCATTGGGAGCTCATGTCGCACGACATGTGCAAATCAATGGTTCCCTATGAAAGCCATCTTAACTGGTCCGACACAAGTCGGTCTGACTTTGAAAAATGTTCCTGCACTACTTTGGTCCAACTTTTATCCTACTTCAGCCCATTAAATATCATTGAAATTCAGAATTTTTATTTTGGCATGGAGTTCTCCTTTAAGATCCTCAGAGCACAAGTCGCATGCCAAAGTCGGATCAGTTAAGGCGTGGCGTTATTTGGCGTGGAGTTTTCCCTAAAGTTTCATACCAGACAAAAATTGCCTGGTATTGTCGGGATCAAAGTTGGATCCCAGTTCATTTAAGTCAAATAAATGTCAGACTTCAATTCACAGGGCAAAGTCGGATCCACAGTCGTACGACTGTCGTGTCATACCAGTGTGAACCTGGCCTTAATGTCAACGCTTAATTGAATAAGCTCAAGTTAGAAGCTGATTGGTTACTATGCACAGCTGCACCAAATTCTGTGTGCACTAGTTTTTTTTTTTTTAATCCAGTACTTTTTTTTATTGTTTTCCAACCGTATACATGACAGGAAATATAAATTCATATTTTACACACAGTGCATTTTATGTGCATACAAAAAGATCTATAATAAACACTAAAAATCTCCATCCATACCAACCCTCCCCCTCCCTCCCTATCTTACTTTTAAAGTGCATACACGTTTTAAATCCTGTTCTTGTCCTTAAATTAAATTGTTCTTTACTCGTCTATACTTAATTAGAGTGAGCGGCCTATTTTCACTAACCAGTGCTCCCATATTGCATTAAATTTTTTAAGGTTGCCACGTCTAATCCATGTTCCCCTCTCTTTCCCTATTGTGCTGTTCATTACATTGAGCCATTCTGCTACTGTAGGTGGATTTTGTGCTTGCCATTTTAGTGCTATTAGTTTCCTCGCCTGGAACAGACTTCTTATGGCTGCTACTAATACATCCCTCTGCCCCATTCTCTCCTCAATGCATCCTAATAGGCAAACCCTGGCTTCAAGTTCCAGAGTAATTCCAAAAGTTGCATTTATAATGTCCAGAATCTTAACCCAATATCTATGCAATTTTGGGCATTTCCACATCATGTGGATGAGGTCCCCTGTGTTTTGACATCTGGGACATTTATCATCTGACTTCCATCCGAATCTAAATAGTTTCTTGGGGGTATAATAAACCCTGTGAAGAAGGAATAGATGGGAGACCCGTTGTGACGGGGCTAGTGAAACCACTGTCCCTAATTCCAGTATCCTGTCCCATTGCTCATTCGTTATTGGGCCAATATCCTCTTCCCACCTTTGTTTGTTCCTGCAAAGCCTCTCGTTTCCTACCAACTGATCCCTGATTCGTTCATACAGATCTGAGATAAGACCTTTCAAGACCCCTGTCTTGATTAGTCTTTGAAAATGCGTTAGCTTTTGCCATCTTACCGGCTGTAACTTGAATTGGGCTTGTAATGCATGTCTAACCTGCAAATAAGTAAAGAATATGGAATTTGGAATACCATATTCCCTACTTAACTCTGAGAAGGGTTTTAATGTGCAACCTGTGTACAATTGTGCCACTTTGGTTATCCCACGTTTATCCCATTCTTTTAGTTTCCCCATGGCCAAAATGTCTTTTATATTCTTATTTTCCCATAATGGAGAGTATTCTGTTAATCCTTGATAGCCCAAAGCTACTTTTCCTGCTTGCCACACTCTTACCATCATTTTTACTGTTGGGCTTTTTACCAAGAACGAGTTGGCCTCTAAGGCCTCTATTACAGAACTATGTGGGGATCCTCTTAGCATAATTTTCCCGCTTGCATTTCCTCCCCCCTCTATACCACAACCCCCCAAATGCTGCAACTGTGCCGCCAAGAAATAACTGTGGGGGTGCGGAACCGCTAGCCCTCCCCTATTTGTTGGTAGTTGCAGCGTTCGAAGACTGATCCGTGCTTTTCCCTTTTTCCAAATTAAAGTCCTAAAGAGGGTTTCTATCTTCTTAAACCATTGATTGTCAATCCATACTGGGGAGTTGTGAAGTATATAAAGCAACTGTGGCAACCAGATCATTTTAATGAGATTGCTACGGCCAGCAACCGACAATGGCAAATGTCCCCATATTTCCGCTTTACGTTTGAATTTAACCAGAAGTGGTGCTAGATTGTTATTTATAAATTGTTCTGGGTTACGTGTTACCACAATTCTGTGTGCACTAGTTTTAGTAAAACTCCCCCATATCGTTTTTAAGACCAAGGAGAGGGGGAAAGTTTCCAATAAGGAAGTGACTGCTCTGAGCTTCAACAAAATGGTGACCTCCAGCAAAAAGAAACAGGAGCAATGTTGGAGGCAATTTACTGCTTACACTAATTTTGGAAGCATAATTATTAATGTAGAATGCATGTTATTTTGTTAAACAACATTAATTGTTATCAAATTCTAGGTAAAGTTCTGCTTTAGTGTCAATTCACATATGTGTGGTTTGGCACATTACATGTGATTTGCACCACATTCCTGTGCAAATCACATACAATATCTCTGCGGTCCAATTTGAGTCATTCATTTGTATGGCTCAATTCATAATGCATCCACACAAAAGGTGCAGGACCCTTTTTTTTCCCACACTAAAATCAGATCGCATGGGTATTCACACTGATGCGATCCAATTATGTCAATCACACTGCATTTTGCGAACTGTTTTGGGGTGTCATTAACTTACCATTGACACCCACTGTGGTTCGCATGAACGCCCTATGATTTCAATGCGGTGTGGAAAACACACAAGATTTGCTGCGTTTCTCTCACCGCATATATGTGAACTGAGGCTTACACACAAAAAATGGTCACATCTGATCTGGCGTTTAGCACTAAGGGTGACACCATAGAAAGTGCACAATATACTAATATCATACAGACTGCGACAAACAATCTTTCTGAAAAAAATTGTTTAGATCCAGCTACAGTACATCATACAAAGCACAGTACACATTTAGTTTTATGTAGGAAAGCTGCAATAATTCTTAGTATGTGTTGTTTGATTTTTTTATGATGATTGCAGAATGGCTTATCATAACTGATTTCTGCTTCTGTACATAAAAATAGGATCAACCACAGATATCTGGATATTCAATTGATTTCGGAAAACAATATCAGTTAACAGTAATTTTCTGAATCATGATGTTTGGCTGATACAAATAATATATTACATTACATTACCCGTCTGTTTAAATTGATGATATGAGGAATGGGGAAGCATCTGGGATGTGATTCTGTACCTGTCAGCTCTGTTTACTTGCTGTGAAGTTATAATGAAAACATCCAATGAACTGGCTGTCATTTTGATAGCCATCTTTTACACTTGGCAGATAAGCATGGAGATATATGTATATAGTCTGTCTCTCCTAAGAGCACACGTATGGGCAAAGCAAATCTCTCCATGCACCTCCATTTTAAGGATTTAACAGGGCATCAGCCATAAAAATATAACCCAGCTGATATCCTTCTGAATGGGTATGCTGAGCTCAGTAGTAGAAAAGCTGACATCATTGGAATATATGAATGATTTGCTGCACCTTTAACAGGTAATGAAGCTAGTGACTCATGTTGGTGTTAATGAGGTGCTTTCTGAAGAAGAGCACAGTGTCAGTAAATATTCTACTATGGAGTTGATGGAAGAAAACTTTAGGAAAACCTGATAATTTGGTAATAAAAGCAATCCAGTCAACATTCATTTATTTAATTCAAATTAACATTTGTGGGTTTTCAGTGTTATGTTGCCCAATGATTTGCAATAGGCATTGGTTAGGAATTTGATTAAAGTGGACAAATGTGTTTTGATGCTCACTGATTGCATTGTGCTGATGCCTTTCGACCTACTATAATAATTTCAATCATTCAGCACGATGGTAAACTTTAAGTGACCCTGCTTTTCTAGCCCACATTTGCTGCTAAATCACATAAGCATTCCATTTCATTCCATTTAAAGAGATGATGAAATGCAACTGTCTTCCACAAGAAATGAGAAGTATAATTCGAAAAGGAATGAAAATAGCCTCCCAACCTTTCTTGGGGGCCATACATATATACAGTATGTTATACAAACATGTTTCCTATTCCAAAAAAATCCTATTCCCTAAATCCTCAAAAGAAGCACATAAGACGACAAAGGAGTTTTTGAAGAATATTGGATAGAAAGACGTGGCAAAAAAAGTACCGTATTTTCCGGCGTATAAGACGACTGGGCGTATAAGACGACCCCCTAATTTTCCAGGAAAAAATTTGGTTTTGGGATTTACTCACTGTATAAGACTACCCCCTTCTTACTAGTCTTTCTGGAAGCTGAGGGGAAGCCAGAACCGCTGACAGAAACGGGCTTTTTCAAATCTCACTGTGCCATTACATTACATTACATACCTCACTGTGCCATTACATCACTTGCCCCCACTGTGCCATCACTTGCCCCTCACTGTACCATCACTTGCCCCCCACTGTACCATCACTTGCCCCTCACTGTACCATCACTTGCCCCTCACTGTACCATCACTTGCCCCTCACTGTGCCATCACTTGCCCCTCACTGTGCCATCACTTGCCCCTCACTGTGCCATCACTTGCCCCTCACTGTGCCATCACTTGCCCCTCACTGTACCATCACTTGCCCCCTCACTGTACCATCACTTGCCCCTCACTGTACTATCACTTGCCCCTCACTGTGCCATCACTTGCCCCTCACTGTGCCATCACTTGCCCCTCACTGTGTCATCACTTGCCCCTCTCTGTGCCATCACTTGCCCCCACTGTGCCTGAACTTGTTGCCCCCCAGTGTAATCACCGCAAACACTCAATTTTTGGAGGCGATGACAGTCTCCGTGCTGCGAGCACGAGCGTCAATGATTTGAAAGCCGCGCCTTCTCTTCAGAGTGTTCTGTGATAGGCGGAACACAAATTTTCCCAGCAGCGCCTCTGTTCTCTTTTCCGCCTATCACGGACGTCTTCTCATCTCGTCCGAGGATGAGAAGGCATCTGTGATAGGAGGAACACAGAACAGAGGCGCTGCTGGGAAGATTTGTGTTCCTCCTATCACAGAACACTCTGAGGAGAAGGAGCGTCTTTTAAATCATTCACGCTCGCGCTCGCAGCACGGAGACTGTCACCGCTGGAAAAAAAAGTGAGCACGGAGACCGTACCCGGCGTATAAGACGACCCCCGACTTTGGATGCATGTTTTTGCATCCAGAAAGTCGTCTTATACGCCGGAAAATACGGTATATTGTGTGATTTTTGTGTTGGTAATGATGGAGCGTACACCTATTGTTAGGTTTTTAGTTCTACACAGTGTATACAGACTCATGAAGGGATTACAGTGTAGTCAGTGGTGGAATGGAGTCCTGCCATAGTCCCTGAACCCAGTGCTAATCTCACATACCTTATTTATAGGTTCCAGATTCTTATCATGGCATTTTTAGGACATATTTAGGAGCACAGAAATCTGTCACAAAAGCTGCGATGCCCAGAGCTAAATAAACATGTGAACAGGGATCGTGTGTGAATTAAATGTACAAATTTGGGGCGAGGTATGGAGGTGCATACACGTAGAGTTTAAAAGTGCAGATGGAGGATGCAGTCAGCTTGCAGAAAAGCCAAACTCTTTCAGATAGAAATAGAACTAAGAAAAAATGCTCCCAAGGGCTTTTAGACTGCAGACAAGTTCAAACTAAATCATAAATGGATATAAAAATTATTTTTATTGGTAAAAAATGACATAAAATATCAATGATACTTTAAAAACATATTCTCTGGTATGCATGGCCTCCATATGTGACCAACAAAGATGTCCTTATATACTGGCAAATAACAATATATAGCGATATCACACTTAATGTTATCGCTCAGCAAGGACCCCAATGTATTTCAATTATACAAGTTGCAATCTTCCTCAGGGGGGTGAGGACATCTAAATTATAAAATAATATTAAGTTAGAGCATTTGCATGTGTGCTCGTGGGTCCCGCGAACTCGATGTTTCTGGGAGGCCCGCGATTGCGGTTGGCAAAGGCAGAACAGGGGGATGCCTTTCTAAACAAGGCATTCCCCCGTTCTGCCTAGTGACATGTCACTGATCTCACCGTTTCCATGATCGTGAAGAGTGATCAGTGATGTGTCACTGGTAGCCATGCCCCCTAACAGTAAGAATCACTCCCTAGGTCACACTTAACCAATTTAGCGCCACCTAGTGGTTAACCCCATTCACTGCCAGTGTCATTTTAACTGTAATCCGTGCATTTTTATAGCACTGATCGCTGTAAAAATTGTCCCAAAATGGTGTCAAAAGTGTCCGATGTGTCCGCCATAATGTCACAGTCACAATAAAAATCGCTGATAGCCACCATTACTAGTAAAAATAAAAATTATTAATGAAAATTACATATACTACCCCCTATTTTGTAGACGCTATAACTTTTACGCAAACCAATCAATAAACGCTTATTGTGGTTAGCCTTGTAAAGGCTAACTAAACAAAACAAGCACATTATACTTACCTCCTCTGTGCAGTTGGTTTTGCTTTGCACAGAGCAGCCCAGATCCTCCTCTTCTCGGGTGCCTATTTCCTGCTCCTAGACCCTCCTTCCTTTGAGTGCCCCTCAGCCAGCAGCTTGCTACAGGGGACCCCCAAGCCGAGACAGAGCTCCGTGTATCCATTTATACACGGAGCCCCGCCCCCACTCCCCCTGATTGGCTCACTGACTTTTATTGACAGCCACGGGAGCCAATGGAGCCGTTGCGCTGTCTCAGCCAATCAGGAGGAGTGTACTGGATGGCTAAGGGGATTGTGGACATTGCTGGTGTGGGAAGGATCTCTAGTAGGTAATTGGGGATTGCTGGAGGGGCTGATACACACATAAGGTTTTTTATCTTAATGAATAGAATGCATTAAGATAAAAAAAACTTCTGCCTTTAAAAGTCCTTTAACTAATGAGTTATCTTAAAAAGCCACCCCCATATGTAAGCAGCAAAACTGAATGTAAAAATTCCTTATGCCGCGTACACACGACCGTTTTTCATGATGTGAAAAATTAAAAAAAATTTATGTCATTAAAAACGATTGTGTGTGGGCTCCAGAGCATTTGTCATGACGTGAAAAATGGGCATTAAAAATTTAGAACATGCTCTATTTTTTCATGTGGTTTTTAACGTTGACGTTTTCACGTCGTAAAAAAATGGTCGTGTGTAGGCTTTAACAAAGTGAAAAAACGAGCATGCTCAGAAGCAAGTTATGATACGGGAGCGCTCGTTCTGGTAAAACTAGCGTTCGTAATGGAGATAGCACATTCGTCACACTGTAACAGACTGAAAAGCGCGAATTGTCTCTTACCAAACCTTTACCAACACGAAATCAGCAAAAGCAGCCCCAAGGGTGGCACCATCCGAATGGAACTTCCCCTTTATAGTGCCGTTGTACGTGTTGTACATCACCGTGCTTTACTCAAGCATTTTTTTTAACGATCGTGTGTAGGCAAGGCAAGCTTAACATGGTCGTGTGTACGCGGCATTAGGCTGGTTTTGTTACAAATGGAGATTATGAAAAATCCACTATACTCAAAGATCTATGTAAGGCCATCTAATGTGACAATCAAGGGGACCTCCATTAAAGAGTGGTGGCGTTCCCTTAATGAGGCAAAGTAAGCTGCATGGGGAAAACATGAAAAGGGAATTCCCATTAAACCATAGAAGGAAATCTCCATCACAGCCAGCCCAACCTCGGATGGAGGGATGGCTCATATAAAAAGTATATTGGGGAATTCAAATAAAGTACTTACTAGATGTATCAAAAACTGCAGGCATCAATGTCCTGCAAACAATTCCTCTCACAGATATATGTAAAGTGGCAGCATCAGACTGCTGAAGTGTGCGTTATAGTGGGTATATAAGTGCTGCTGATTGGATTTAAATTACAGACACATGTATGTCCTAACCTAAAATGCAGGTACGTGTGCGCTCCCCCCCTTTGACCCACCTCCAAGTGCCGTGATGCATGGCATATGTTGACTGGAGGTCATGTATTTTCCCTTTTAACTCTTTCAGATGTTACAGTGGTACAAAGTTAATGTACAATGAGTGTACGTATGGAGGACTTTAGGAAGGGTGATGCTTTGTCCTCATAATTAGATATAACTGATGTAAATATTTTTCAATACACGGCACATACATATTCCTTATTTCCAAACATGGAACATTTAAACCCTTTAATAGTTTCAAAAAGGCATGTATAATATAGTTAGTAATTATATTCCAATGCATCTGCATACTGCATTTATATGAAGGTTTTTATTATTATTTATTTTTTTAAAGCTTATACCCTGAGCACTGCATATGTCAAACACTCTTTAGGCTAGACAACCAACAAACAAAACAGATTGTTCTCTCAAGCAATAAACAGAACATTAATTAAACATGTAAGGAGCAACATTAATCTTGCATAACAGAGAAAGTGCTCATATTAATATGGATGCCTGAACAATAAGTAGTGTATAAAATTCACCAAAGGTTTTTTTACTGGGAATTCTCTGTAGTTTTTAAATAGGACAATGTCCAATAAAGCTTTTTACAGTTATGATGAATTACATTAGAAGCAAACATCATTTTGACCACGAAAATCTACAAGATTATTCTATTTACTATGACTGCAATGACATACCCTTCTTACCCCCTTCTTTTAGACACTTTGATTATGTGCCTAGAAATGCTATCTAAAGAGTCACTTGGGAAAACAGATCTACTAGCATAGCAAATTGTAAAGTAAAAGCTTTTCTTTAAAACAATATGAATGCTATGAAATTAACTACTGACATTAAAAGAGAAGTAAACTTTTATTTTTGTTGTTTAAGCTGACTTACCAACTAAAGAAGATCCATAGCATGTATTCAGACAAATAAGCAAGATTGATACAATAATTTATATTTTTTGTCTATGCATATTTTCCCACCATAAGATTAACCACTTAAGGACCGCCTCCTGCACATATACGTCGGCAGAATGGCACGGCTGGGCACAGGCACGTACCTGTACATTGCCTTTAAGAGCCCAGATGTGGGTCGTGCGCATCTGGGCTGATCGCTGATTGCCACCAATAATAGTAAAAAATAAATATTAATATAAAATGCCGTAAAACTATCCCCTACTTTTTAAACACTATGGCCTGGATTCACATACAGCGGCGCATAGTTGTGCCAGCGTAGCGTATCGAATATACGCTACGCCGGTGTAGCGCAGAGCGGCGAGCACAGTATTCACAAAGCACTTGCTCCCAAATCTACGCTGGGTTCCCTCGGCATAACTCGTCGTAAGTGGCAGTGGGCGTGAGCCATGCTAATAAGGCGTGACCCCATGTAAATGATGGGCCGAGCGCCATCAAGATAGAATAACGAACGGCGCATGCGCCGGCTCATGGACGTATCCCAGTGCGCATGCTCAGAATCACGTCGGAACGTACGCCTAAGATACGTCGAATCACTGCCTACGACTTGAACATAACCTATGCCCAGCCCTATTCACGTACTACTACGTAAATGACGTAAAATACGACGGCTGTTCCCTGGTCCATACCTTTGCATGAGTTGCGCCTCATAGATAGGGAATAACTTTACGCCGGACGTACGACTTACGTAAACCGCGTATATTAATGCGACGGGCGCAAGTACGTTTGTGAATCGGCGTATCCTACTCATTTGCATATTCAAATAGTAAATCAATGGGAGTGCCCCTTGCGGCCAGCGTAAATATGCGCCCACGATACAACGGCGGAGGAAACTTATGTCGGTCGGATGAAGCCTATTTTCAGGCGTATCTTGCTTTCAGAGTCAGGCACATATATACGACGGCGCATATGTGCACTTACGTGGCGTATCTCGAGATACGTCGGCGTAAGTGCTACATGAATCCGGGCCTATAACTTTTTTTAACCAAAAATAAGTAGAAGAATACGTATCGGCTTAAACTGAGGAAAAATATATTTTTTATATATATTTTTGGGGGATATTTATTATAGCAAAAAGTAAAAAATATAGAATTTTTTTTCAATTGTTGCTCTATTTTTGTTTATAGCGCAAAAAATAAAAACCGCATAGGTGATCAAATACCACCAAAAGAAAGCTCTATTTGTGGGAAAAAAAGGATGCCAATTTTGTTTAGGAAGCCACGTTGCACGACCGCGCAATTGTCAGTTAAAGCGAAGCAGTGCGGAATCGCAAAAAGGGGTAAGGTCCTTTATCTGCATAATGGTCCGGGTCTTAAGTGGTTGGAGTGTATTTTTGACCAGGCTATGGATATTCAAATACTGTATTTATCTACTCCTAACAAATATTGAATGAGCTTGAAGCCTAACTGACTTTAGGTTAAAGCCAAGCTGGACAAAACAATTGACTAACAGATGTACCCGCAGGGTGCACTGTATAAACTGTATATAGCACCAGCTACATACAGCGTGCAGTGTCCTGTCAGTGAGAAAATAACTTCTCATCCAGCTTCCAAAAAATCAAGCTGAGTTGAGCACTGTGCAGCCATTCACAGGAAGTCTTGTATTCTATGAATGTATACAAATCTTGCTCTGATTGGATGATGCAGAGATTAGGACATTATCTGTCTGCCTCTCTGCCTCAGCTAATCAGAGGTAGCTTTGTAGTCATTAATTTAATACAAAGCTTCTTGCGAATGGCTGATCAGCACTCAGCTTGACAGGATTTTGATCTGTGAGCGGGATAGGAAATTGATATTACATTAAGTTTAAATGGCTTGCACAGTAGGCCTATCTGTTCGTAAAGGAAATGATTTAAAGTTTAACCATTTAATGTTACAGTAAATATGGAGTTAGGCTTTAAAAACAAAACCCTCACTGACCTCTGTAACTATGGAGAAATTCATCTTCAAAATTCACAGCAGAAACCTTAAAAGTCTTTCAAGTTGTTTTCTTACATTTGAGCTACCCTTGCGCTCCACTCCCTGAGATCCTGCTATATATTGGCAATAGAGACTAGAATAGCAGAAGGCTGCTGAGAAATTACTGGAAGGAGCAATGCATCTGAGACAATGACTTAAAGAGGTTGTAAACCTCCATTTTCAAGTTGTACATATAGGTAAGCCTATAATAAGGCTTACCTATAGGTACTGTAAATATAACCTAAACATGTACCGTTTCGGAGATATTTACTTTGTACTGCGCTGATGATGTTATTGGTGCATGTGCTGTAAAAAAACGACTCTCCGTGCCGTTTCTTCACTAGCGACCGCCATGACTGGTGGCTCCCGCACGGGAGTTATGGCACATGACTCCGGACAGTCTCAGAGCCGAGTCAGCGACCCCCGGAAGGAAGAGGGGTGAATATGGATGCGGCCTCCAGCGGGGATAGCATGGGCATTGTTTGCAGGTAAGTGTCACATAATGTGCTTGTATTCAATGCAGTTTTCTGATGTCAACGTTGTGGATCGAGTGGCTCAAGGTGGCGGTGGAGTTGTGGTATGGGCAGGCATATGCTATGGACAAGGAAAACAGGTGCATTTTATTGATGGCATTTTGAATGCACAGAGATACCGTGATGAGACCCTGAGGCCCATTGTTGTTCTATTCATCCACGACCATCACCTCATGTTACAGAATGATAATGCACGGCCCCATGTTGCAAGGACCTGTACAAAATTCCTGGTAGCTGAAAACATCCCAGCTCTTGCATGGTCAGCATACTCACTAGACATGTCACTAATTGAGCATGTTTGGGATGCTCTGGATCGGCCTATACGATAGCATTATGCAGTTCCTGCCAATATCCAGCAACTTTGCACAGCCATTGAAAAGGAATGGATCAATATTCCACAGGCCATAATCAATAACCTGATCAACTCTATGTGAAGGAGATCTGCTGCACTGCGTGAAGCAAATGGTGGTCACATCAGATATTGGCTGTTTTTTGGACCCCCCGACCCCCCAATACAGTAAAACTGCACATTTTAGAGTGGCCTTTTATTGTGGCCAGCCTAAGACACACCTGTGTAATAATAATGCTGTCTAATCAGCATCTTGATATTCCACACCAGTGAGGTGGATGGATTATATCGTAAAAGGAGAAGTGCTCACTAATTCTGATTTAGACAGATTTGTGAATAATATTTGAGAGAATTAGGCTTTTTGTGTACAAAGAAATGTCCTAAATCCTTGAGTTTAGCTCATGATAAATAGGGGCAAACACAAAAGTATTATATTTATAATTGTGCTCTATATATATATATATATATATATATATATATATATATAATCCGCTGACTTTTCGCACACCCTGAGTCTATTCCCTTCCTACAATTGTACTGACCTGCCTGATTCCTATACTGACCACTACACTAACCACTACACTATACACTGACCTATCTTATTCCTATACTGACCCTTACACTAACCCACCTGATCAGCCACTACACTACACACTGACCTACCCGATTCCCCACAGACTGCTACACAATACACACTGACCGCTACACAATACACACTGACCGCTACACAATACACACACTGACCGGTACACAATAAACTACCCACTGACCGCTACACAATACACACAGTGACTGCTACACAATACACACAGTGACCGCTACACAATAAACTACCCACTGACCGCTACACAATAAACACAGTGACCGCTACACAAAAAACTACCCACTGACCGCTACACAATACACACAGTGACCGCTACACAAACTACCCACTGACCGCTACACAATACACAGACTGACCACTACACAATACACTACCCACAGACCACTACACAATACACACTGACTACAGCATTGGTGCATTTTACTATAGAGGCATTGGTGGACTACAAGGCCCAGTATTTTACTATAGGAGGCATTGGTGGACTACAAGGCCCAGCAGCTGGGCCTTGTAGGCCACCAATGCCTCCTAAAGTAAAATGCTGGGCCTTGTAGTCCACCAAAGCCTCCTAAAGTAAAATGCTAGGCCTTGTAGTCCATCAAAGCCTCCTAAAGTAAAATGCTGGGCCTTGTAGTCCACCAAAGCCTCCTATAGTAAAATGCTGGGCCCCAGCATTTTACTATAGGAGGCACTGGTGGACTACAAGGCCCAGCATTTTACTATAGGAGGCATTGGTGTACTACAAGGCCCAGCAGCTGGGCCTTGTAGTCCACCAAAGCCTCCTAAAGTAAAATGCTGGGTCTTGTAGTCCACCAAAGCCCCCTAAAGTAAAATGCTGGGCCTTGTAGTCCACCAAAGCCTCCTAAAGTAAAATGCTGGGCCTTTTAGTCCACCAAAGCCTCCTATAGTAAAATGCTGGGCCCCAGCATTTTACTATAGGAGGCACTGGTGGACTACAAGGCCCAGCATTTTACTATAGGAAAGCAGCTGGGCCTTGTAGTCCACCAAAGCCTCCTAAAGTAAAATGCTGGGCCTTGTAGTCCACCAAAGCCATCTTAAAGTAAAATGCTGGGCACATAGACTTTCCGGCTCCTGCTGCTCCCTCCCTAGTCTCCCCAGCTGAGCGGAGTCCCAGCCTCAGCCTGTAGCAGAGGCAGGGTGTGCGCTGGGACAGGCAGCCTGTCCCAGGTCTTCCCCAGCGCACACTCTGCCTCTGCTAAACCATTCTCCCCCACCCGGCATCACATCCCAGCAACACTTACTTGCTTGGCTGAGCGGGAGTCCCTGCAGGCGCCGCCAGACTGCAGAGCGTGTCGCCATCTTGGAGCCTCCACAGCGTGCGCCGGCGTTATGCCAAACAGGGCATCCCCTGCATCCTTCCAGGCGTGCCCGTGCCGGCCGCTGGGAGGTACCGGCGGGGGGGCTGTGCGCTCAGTGGAGGAGCCGCTCACTCGGCACTCACTATAATATCAGAAGAGCTTCCGTCGCCGGCGCCCCCCCTCAGCTCAGCGCCTGGGGCAGACACACCCCCTGCCCCCCCCCGGTTGTTACGCCAGTGGTACTAATGCTACCACCACTAAGTGACAGAAAATAGCACTGAAAATATGACAGAGCCCACGAGCTTCTGTATGTAAACAAGTGAGTGAGAATCCTTGGTGATGTCATTCCCCAGCTTGTTGACACATAGCAGCTAGCCAGAGGTCTGTCATTTAAAACAGGAGTAGCGGCAGGGCAGCATCATCAGTTGGCAAGTCAACGTGGTGGCTGGTCAACATAGTTGGGTGGATCTCATCATGATTGATGTGGATCTAAATCACTGGATGTCCCCATCTCATTTCAATAGCCTTTCTATAAATCTGTTGTATTTTTCAGTTCCTTCTGCTCATTCTATTATATTTTGCTTTCTGGTCCTGCTCTCTGAACTCTGCCTGCCTCTCATTCAGCCCAGGTTCACACTGGGTACGATTTGGTACGATTTGAGATGCGATTTCACATGTCAAATCGCATCTCAAATCGGCGGCATTTGCCAGCAATTGTCGGCAATGGCACCGTCCTAATCGGTGCGGCGCTGCACCGATTTCAAGAAGTAGTTCCTGTACTACTTTTTGCGATTTCAGGCCGCGATTTACATTGAACCCTGCACAGATGTCTCTTAAATCGCGGCCGCAATCGCGGCAAAATCGCGGCAAAACCGCAGCCGCGAAATCGCGGTAAAATCGTGATTTTAAAGCGATTTTTTATTCGCAGCAGTGTGAACCTAGCCTCAATCTCTTCTCCTTTATTGTCCCATTATTTGCTCTTCTCACTTGTCAGTTATTTTTCCTCCCCCTTGGTTTCTGCTCTACTAGGTTCTAGTCCCATTGCTCAGTTTCACAGTCTCAGCTGATGCTATCTGTCACTTCTAGCACCTTCCCTCCTCTTGGTTCCCCTCCAGTCCTGATTTATATCATATACAGTATGGAAAAGTATTTCGCCCCTTACCTGATTTTTTTTTTTTTTTTGCATATTTCTTACACTTAAATTATTTTGATCAAACATATGTTAATGCTATACAAAGATAACCCAAATAAATCCAGATGCAAGATGCAGTTTTTAAATTATTTTTAAATACTTTTTCTTACATTTATTACGAGAAAACAGTTGTTCAAACCTGCCTGGGCCTATGTGAAAAAGTAATTGCCCCCTCCCATGCTGAATCGTGAATGAACTGTGATTAACCACAATTTTTTGGAAAGCTAAAATTTCACTTGCCACACCCAGGCCTGAGAACTGCCAGACCTGTTGAATCAAGAAACCACATAAATAGAAGCTGTCTGACAAAGTGAAGCACGCTAACAGATCACAAAAAGCCACACATCATGCCACAAAAAATTTCAAGAACAGATTAGAAACAAAGTAATGTACATGTATCAGTCTAGGAAGGCCATTTCTAATGCTTTGGAACTCCAGTGAACCATGGGGAGAGCCATTATTCACAAATGTAGATAACCTGGAACAGTGGTGAACCTTCCCAGAAGTGGCAGGCCTACAAAAATTACTCCAAGAGCATGACGATGACTCATCCAGGAGGTCATAAAAGAGTCCAGAACAACATCTAAAGAACTGCAGGCTATAACTTGCCTCAGGTAAGATCAATGTTGATGATTCAACCATAAGAAAGAGACTGGGCAAGAATGGCATTCATGGGAGAGTTCTAAGGCCAAAGCCACTGCTGACCAAAAAGAACACACATATATATATAAATATCTCACAAAAGTACACCCCTCACATTTTTTTAAATATTTGATTATATCATTTCATGTCACATAGCCATTAATGTCTAACCCAATTGCAACAAAAGTGTGTACATCCCTAAGTGAAAATGTCCAAATTGGGCCCAAATAGCAATTTTCTCTCCCCAGTTTCATGTGACTCACTAGTGTGAATGAGGAGCAGGTGTGTCATGGTCTGGGGCTGCATGAGTGCTGCTGGCACTGGGGAGCTACAGTTTATTGAGGGAACCATGAATGCCAACATGTACTGTGGCATACTGAAGCAGAGCATGATCCCCTCCCTTTAGAGCCTGGGCTGCAGGGCAGTATTCCAGCATGATAATGACCCCAGACACACCACCAAGATGACCACTGCCTTGCTAAAGAAGCTAAGGGTAAAGGTGATGGACTGGCCAAGCATGTCTCCAGACCCCAACCCTATTAAGCATCTGTAGGGCATCCTCAAGCAGAAGGTTGAGGAGCACAAGGTTTCTAACATCCACCAGCTCTGTGATGTCGTCATGGAGGCGTGGAAGAGGACTCCAGTGGCAACCTGAAAAGCTCTGGTGAACTCCATGCCCAAGAGGGTTAAGGCATTGCTGGAAAATAATGGTGGCCACACAAAATATTGACAACATCTATTCTCTTTTGTGAACTGGTGTTGTGAGATGCCTTATTTTACAACCTTGCTCCTGTTTAACCATAGCCACTAAGAAAGTTATACTACTCTATGCAGAAATGGAAAAGTCTATGTAGAAATATAGCTAAACTTTCTCAAGTTTATTAACTGTCTTTTTACCAGGCAATATAAAAAGCACCAAATCCCTCTGGATTACATTCTTCTTTATGTAACTGTAATGTTCTGATGATACTAGTATTTTTATTTTTTTGCATGTTAAAACTACTTTTTGCTAATGTTGCTTTCCCTTGGTAGTTCATTTAATAACTACTAATCTTTTCTAGACAATAACTTCTTTGCAAATGAAGACAAATGTGCAAAAAGTTACTCTGTCTTGACCTGCAAATGAAACAGGATTCATTTTAGTGAATACAGCACTATAGCAAGGGAATACATGAATAGTCTGGCATATTTTAAGATCTCACTGAACCTCTAGAATCTAGAGGTGTAGTGAGATCTTAAAATATGCCAGACTATCCAGAGTCTAGTCTCTAGAGTCTAGATGTATAGAAAATGCAACCTTGTCTTCTCTTACTAATATGATGAAAAATCATATATATATATATATATATATATATATATATATATATATATATATATATATATATATATATACAGAGCTTTTTTTCTCAGAAAATAGGTGCAGGAACTCAACCACGACCCCGTTCAGATTTCACAAACAGTAGAAGGGTCTTAAAGGGGCATTAAATACCAGGATTGCATTACATACAGAATGCAAAGTTCAGGTGGTTACATACAGAGTGCAGAGCTGTCACTTGTAAACACAGAAACCAGACTTCTGTGTTTACAAGTGATTGTGGTGAGCGGGCACCAAAGGGTCTGAGCCAGAGGTGGTGGAACTGAGTTCCCCCAAGTTCCCCCTGAAAAAAAGCCCTGTATATATATATATATATATATATATATATATATATATATATATATATATATATATATATATATATATATATATATATATATATCTACTTGAGCAGAAATAAAATAATACATTTAAGTTGTGCTTGTAATATCCAATTATGTGGTAGGGAAAAGAATCCTGATTTTAATGTCTCTCACACATTATTGGGTATTCAATATAAACAGAGCTTCATCTTATTCTCTAATATCCACTTGCCGACCAGCTCACGCCGATATACGTTGGCAAAGTGGCAAGGGTGTGCAAAACAACATACGCGTATGGCGCTGCGTCACCGGCAGGTAGCTGTCACATGCCGAGTGCCGCAGGAGCGTGACTGCGATGTCAGATGGTGGCCCGCGATTGTGACACGTAGAGGCAGAATGGGAAGATGCCTAGGTAAACAAGGCATTTCTCTGTTCTGCCTAGCCACATGACAGGAATCTACTGCTCACAGTGATCGGGAGCAGTGATTAATGTCATGTTCTAGTGAGCCCATTCCCCCCTACAGTGAGCACACACCCAGGGAACACACTTAACCCCTTGATCGCCCTCTAGTGTTTAACCCCTTCCCTGCCAGTGCAATTTACACAGTAAACAGTGCAGTTTTATAGCACTGATCGTTGTACAAGTGCCAATGGTCCCAAAATAGTGTCCAATCTGTCCGACGCAATGTTGCAGTCACGATAACAATCGCAGATTACTGCCATTAGTAATAAAATAATAATAATAAAAATGCCATAAATCTATCCCCTATTTTAGAGAATTCGAAAATTGTGGAAGCAATATGGACTTTCATGGTACAGTATAGACTTACACAGTAGGGTTACAAAAATATAGATTTATTATACAAAGACATACATCATTAAAACCATGAATAAGTAAATATTAGACACCGGATGCTAATGAATATGGAGCACTGTGAAAGTCCATATTGCCTCCACAATTTTCGAATTCTCTATTCAGTTATAGGACAAAGGTACATTATCTATTTTTTATCAAGTAGCTTTCCATATATACCCTATTTTGGAGAAGCAATAACTTTTGCACAAACCAATCAATATACGCTTATTGTGATTTTTTTCAGCCTAAACTGAGGAAAATAGATTTTTTGGTGATATTATAGCAAAAAGTAAAAAATATAGCTTTTTTTTTCAAAATGGTTGCTCTTTTTTTGTTTATAGCGCAACAAATAAAAACCTCAGAGGTGATCAAATACCACCAAAAGAAAGCTTTATTTGTGGGAAGAAAATGATTTTGTTAGGTTACATTGCAAAACTGCGCAATTGTCAGTTGCAAAAAAGGGCTTGGTCAGGAAGTGGGTAAATCCTTCAGGGGCTGAAGTGGATATATATCGATTAAATTAAATATTCACTTTAAATAAGGTTGACTGAGAAAAATATGTGCTTTAAAACCCTCAAGCCACCGTAGCGCAGTATATATATATATTAGTATTGTGACATCTGCTTTTACACGCACATAAACTTTAATGGCATCCCAGTCTTAATCCGTAGGGTTCAATATTCAGTTGGCCCACTCTTTGCAGCTAGAACAGCTTCAACTCTTCTGGGAAGGCTGTCCTCAGAAGGGCATTTGTGAGGTCGGTTGAGGTCAGGACTCAGTTCAGGCCAGTCAAATTCCTCCACCCCAAACTTGCAAATCCATGCCTTTATTGACATGGATAAGTTCACATGTGTGTAAAGGCGGGCACCCCAATACTTTTGACAATATAGTGTTTATATATATATATATATATATATATATATATATATATATATATATATATATATACTGTATATATATTAGAACTGAACGATTCTGGACAAAATGAGAATCACATTTTTTTTGCTTAGCATAAAGGTCACGATTCTTGAGGTGTAACATCATATTTCACATTATACAATTTTTTTTAGCAAACTTTACTGTTTAGTTTTTTTATTAGTTCATAAAAGTATGTTTTTCCCCCAAAAAATTGCTTTTGAAAGACCACTGAGCAAATATAGTGTGACATAAAATATTGCAACAACCACCATTGTATTCTCTAGGATCTCTGCTAAAAGAAAAATATATCATGTTTGGGGGTTCTAGGTAATTTTCTAGCAAAAAATACTGATTTTAACTTTTAAGCAACAAGTGTCAGAAAAAGGTTTGGTCTTTAAGTAGTTAAACTTCCCTCATTTACAGACTGAAGTTCATTCCTCTGATCTAAAAGGAATACATGTTAAAATGGTTGTGATAAGCTTGGCAGGCTGCCTGTTTTTTTTTTTTTTTTACAGCTATCAGCAGTGAGCAGAGAACTCTGCACTGAATCAGTAAAATGCTGTGTTAAGATCGCGAGGGGTGTGCTATGCTGATCTCGATTCTTTAACCAATATTCGTGCAGCTCTAATTTATATACTGTCTATTGTAGAGGCAACTCATATTTAACAGTAAATCTCTAAAATTCCTATTGCCTTACAGCTGGCTATACTTCAAAGTGGACCCTACTGTCGAAGAGAACAGGTTGCAACAGACATATTGTCAGGAAGGCTCTGTCAGGAGACGGAATGATGCTATTTCCCGAGCTCCACTAAGAAAAGGCATGTCAGCGCATGCTATCGTGCACGCACATCCACGTATGTGCATTTGCACTAATATGCGGCAGTATACAAATTGATATGCACATGCGCGCATGCCGTGACAAAGAAGGGTGCCAAATGGGCTATTTAAGCTGGATCAGCACCCAGGATCAGTGTTGTCTTGTCTACAGCCTTCCCGTGATTGTCCTCTTACCTGTTATAAGGATCTCCTGATGTGTTATTGACACGGCTTTCTCCTGACAATGGGGGACGCAGGCCTCCACTCTGAATTTTGTCAGACTACATGGCTTTTTATCTACATGTTTTTAATCTCTTTTATCATGTGAGTGTATCCCTATTAAACTTGTACTTTTCTACCTAATGCTGCACTTAGAGTGGCGCCGCTTGTTCCTCTCTCTTCCTATCTAAAGAGCTGCTTCTTATCTGATAGCTGGCTGCCCCTCCATCACAGTGCTCTTCACCAGTGCATATGGACATTATTACTTTGAACCATTTATATCCTCTTATTTACATGAAAATGTACTGATTGTTATAATGCTACCCACCTACAGTTCTCCCCTCCATAGCACTCATCAAATATATCTCTCCTGACGATTTCTGCTCTCCACCTGCCCCGCCGCGGCTTGTTCTTTGACCATTCTCCTGTCTCCACATCTGTACCTGATCTGATCGCACTGTGTATGATCCAGCTTGTTTGATTCTGTTTATGTTCCAGTCCATTCTGAGCTACCTAGCTACTAGAATCTGTCCATCTACCACTGAAACCTGCTCTTTTCCTGCTCTCTGCACATCTGTTGCCACCTGGCATACTACTCAACCAGCAGCCCAGCAGCTAGCACAGCTACCGGCACTTATGCAACTTTACCAGTAGCCCCAAGTCTCAGAGGTATAAGAAAGGCCTTCCTCTGCATAAACCAGGCTCTTCCTACCAGGTACTTGACACATATAGTAGAGCTGTCATTGCAAACAATTCGAGCACTCATAAAAGCTCCTTAGGTGTAGCCACTAGAGACAGACTGAAAACAGAGTTTTGAGGAATAAAAAAGGCAAAGATTCAGCATTTATTTAGGACACATGCTGGCAGAGAAAGCTCTGTTGCAGTTATCTTAATAGATTTTACAAACTAAAGGTTTATTAAGCGTAAACATAATGCCGCATACACACGACCGTTATTCGTGTCATGGAAAAAAACAATGTTTTTCTCGACGTGATTCCTCTCAACCCTGCCTTGTATACACAATCGTGATAAAAAATGCTTGAGCAAAGTGCGGTGACGTACAACACGTATAAAGGGGAAGTTCATTCGAATGGCGCCACCCTTTGGGCTGATTATGCAAATTTCCCTTCTCATAACTTGCTTCTGAGCATGCACGTTTTTTTCCCCGTCGTTAAAGCCTACACACGACTGTTTTTCACGACGAGAAAAACTACTGGAAAAACGACGAGAAAAAATAGAGCAGCTTCTAAATTTTTTATTTTCTCGTCCCAAAAAATGCTCTGGAGCCTACACACAACCGTTTTTTTACGACCAATTTAAACATTTAATTTTTCTCGTCATGAAAAACAGTTTTACATGGGATCTGGAGCATTTGTGTGAACATTACTGCTATACTGCTGGAAGGGCAGTTGCGGCTGAATACAGAAATAATCTTTACTTGATTCTTAATTATTCAGATCATGATATATTAGATCTAGTAGTATTTAGTAGTATCTAGTAGTTAGCATCAACTATGCTTGTTTTGTAGCTTGTCAAAGACACTTCTTCAGTTCTAAAATGTGTCAGGAAAATACCCTAGCATTTATATACAAACAGGTTGCACTGATGCCTTGATACGATTACCATGGAAAAGCAGATGTTGTCTCAGAACAGAATAGGAGATCTGAAAATTGTGAAACCATCCTGTTCCAAGCTACATATGGATGTACTGGTTCTTGTAATTAGGTCAGGAATATGTTGTCCAACACCTGTCAAATCGCAACAAGTCCTACCACCTCAATGCTATCATGAGCTGATTCCATACAATGGTTTTGTGGATCTCTCAGAGACTCTGTACAACTGACACATACCATTTTATATGTACACATAGTAAGTGTATTATCTCTCTCCAACTGATATTTGAGATTTTATTAGAGATAAAATATTTTCCTTCTGATCTTTAGGAAAAGAGTGTTATAGAAGGCCCTTTGCCTTCCATCTGGGATAACACAACCCCCTGTTGATTCTGCAGATGAAAGGTCTGGTGTGTTGACAATTGGCCACTGTTACCTGCACGCAAACCTACAGAAACTACTTGGCATCTAGCTTGTATTTCTGGCCTCCAGGTCTGCTCTTTCCTTTCAAATTCTAATTTGCGAACATCTGTCAACTGCTGATGATTGGAATTAAAAATATCTTTGATATCAGCTAACTACTATTATTTATTGTCACATTTCCACTATTTGTAATGCCACCCCACTTTCACTTTTTTCACTTTACATTTTCTCTATCTAGATCAGTGGTTCTCAACCTGGGGGTTGGGACCCCCTCGGGGGTCGAATGGCGAATGGCCAGGGGTCACCGAATCATGGGCTGTTCCTAAAGTCCACACCCCTCTCCTAGCCTTTTCGCGACCGAGCCAGAAACACAGTGAGTAACACTACTTGATTATAGTTGCTATTAAAAGTCTCCACTACAGTTCTCAGATCAGCAGATGACCTTGATCAAGAGCACCTAAGTTGACTGATCAGAACTCCCACCAGCATTGCCACTGATCCCAACTTCCTGCCAGCACTGCTACTGATCCCACCCCCCACCAGCACTGCCACTGATCCCACCCCTCACCAACACTTCCACTGATCCCACCCCCCCACCAGCACTGCCGCTCATCTCATTCCCTCCACCAATAGAAGGAATACAAATATAGAATACATGGAAAGGAGAGAAAAAGAGGGAGGAACAAAGAAAAAAGGGAGAGAAAGAATAATAGAAAGAACAAGAAGCTAGAGAGAGGGATGGGAAGAAAAAAACAAAAAAATAGGATATAGAGAGATAAAAGGGAAAGAAATAAGAACAAATAGAAAGAGTGGTACAGCCTAACATGTACCATAAGGGGTTTTAATACTGTACGAGTGGAATGGACCCAGGATGCACTAAATGTCCATGGGTTAGGGGCGCAAATTACTTGGCCTACCTTGGGAGCTGACAACCCACGCTACGAAAATAATTTTGCTGTTAGGGGTCCCCACAACTTTGGAAAATGTATCAAGGGGTCACGGCACTAGCACGAGAACCACTGATCTAGACGATGCATAATTGAGCCTAAATAGGTCATCCAACATATCTGCATGGAAGATCTACCTGGCAGGACAAACCATTAGCAGTTTGATCGATGCTTTTTTGTGCTGAGTGGTGAAATTGGATTAATCGAGAGCTAGGCTCCAGTGTAATAATTTCCCATTGTTCCCAACAACTCTGAAACAAGCTAAGAGGGTTGTAGCCAGTGTTCACTGTGAATTCATGACCATAGAGCTAGTGCTGCAATATCTGTTAGGCCCATACTATTACCAAGCACTCCTTCTCTATGATGGCATAGGCTTACCTCCCTGGGCAGCAGCTTCTAGCTAGGGTACAGGATATGGGGCTCCTTTCCAACCTGGTTTACCTCATTTAGCACAGCACCCAGGCAATAAGCCAAGGTAACCAATCAGTTTCTTCTTTGTCAAATTTGTTAAGAGTTTAGCCAGAGTGGTAAAACTTACTTTTTATAGTACTCTGCAGTCCCCAGGAAGCACATGACCTGATTTTTTTTTTGTCTGGGGGGTGGGCTTTGACATGATGTCATCCACCTTAATTGTTTCTGGCTAGAACATGCCTGTCCCCACCACATTCCCCAGATGGTATATCTGTCATGACAACTTGGCATTATTTGAGCTTAATCATCAAACCAGCTGCTATGCTCTTTTTCAGGTCTTGTAATAGATGTGTTAAGTGTTCCTTCCAGGTGGCACTAAACACTTTAATGTAAACACTTTAATGTAATTTACATAGGCCTAGGTGGCTGATGCTTTCTTAAACCCAAATGGCATAACATTGAAATTGAAGAGGGTAAAGGGGGTGACAAAGCTCGATTTCTCCAGAGATTCAGCAGTCGGAAGTATTTGTTAGTGTCACCAACTTAGGTCCATGATTGAACCTGCAGATGAAATATCTGGTGAAGTGAGAGTTGTCCACTGCTATTCACACACATGCCAAGCACAAAACACACAATCTGAAACTGCTTTATGTTAACTCTGGGGGCACCATCCAGCTTGTCCAAAAATTCATCAGCCCTCAGCATTGGATAGGCATAAAAAGAACTGTGATCACATTCAGTTTCTGACAGTCTATACAAAACTTGGAGGTCTAGTCTAGTTTGGGTATTAACTAGGGTTGTCCCGATACCACTTTTTTAGGACCGAGTACAAGTACCGATACTTTTTTTCAAGTAGTCGCCGATACCGAATACCGATACTTTTTTTAAATGTGTCCCCAAATGCAGCCATGTCCCCCCCATATGCAGCCATGTCCCCCACATATGCAGCCATGTCCCTCTAGCCATGTCCCTCACATATGCAGCCATGTCCCTCTAGCCATGTCCCTCACATATGCAGCCATGTCCCTCTAGCCATGTCCCTCACATATGCAGCCATGTCCCTCTAGCCATGTCCCTCACATATGCAGCCATGTCCCTCTAGCCATGTCCCTCACATATGCAGCCATGTCCCTCTAGCCATGTCCCTCACATATGCAGCAATGTCCCTCTAGCCATGTCCCTCACATATGCAGCAATGTCCCTCTAGCCATGTCCCTCACATGTGCAGCAATGTCCCTCTAGCCATGTCCCTCACATGTGCAGCCATGTCCCTCTAGCCATGTCCCTCACATGTGCAGCCATGTCCCTCTAGCCATGTCCCTCACATATGCAGCCATGTCCCTCTAGCCATGTCCCTCACATATGCAGCCATGTCCCTCTAGCCATATCCCTCACATATGCAGCCATGTCCCTCCAGCCATTTACCCCATACCTTTGCCGCCGAAAGCCGCCGCCACCGCATGGAGAAAATCACAGCATTCATTTGAATAGCTGTTTTGCCCGCGTGTATAGACACTCCCCCTTGCTCGGAATTGGACAGATCACATTCAACCATCCAATCCCGAGCAAGGGGGAGTGTCTATACGCGCGGGAACACTACAGCTATTCAAATGAAAGCTGTGATGTTCCCGCACGCGGTTTAACCCATGCAGCGGCTTTCGATGCAGCGGCGCGATGCGGCGGCGGGGGGGGGAAAGTATTCTATTTAGGTATCGGGGGTATTTGCGCGAGTACGAGTACTCCCGCAAATACTCGGTATCGGTCCCGATACCGATACTGGTATCGGTATCTGGACAACCCTAGTATTAACACTACAGAAGTTTACCATGCACTCAGACTTCTGGATCAAACCCAATCCACAGTTAGACAGTTGAATTTGGTTTGCTGTTTGGGTGGTAAGTGTGAGCCTGGTTATTACGTATACAACTTTATTTATACTTACTTTTGCTTAAAAACGCATTTCATTTAAAGTCCCCAAAACCCCCCCCTCTGTTATCCAATAGGGATGGAGGCATATGTTTTTCATATGTCTCATTTAAAGTTCCAATCCTAGTTTTCTTTATATCATACATGGATGGAGATGCGTTTTGTTGATACCCTTATACATTTATGCGTTTTTCCCCAGTGCTCTTTACTGCTATACCAAGCATAGGTAGGGGCAGTGTCACACCCCCAGTCACCTGCCCTCCATCTACTCATCATTATTTATATGCCTCTATTGAGGAGACTGAAAAAGGTTAGTTGGACTGCAGAATGCAGAGAACCTTGGCGATGGCCTGCAGCTTAATCATGTGTTTGCAAATGCGTGCAACCAATCCTCTGATTTTAATGCACACAGTTAGACAGTTGAATTTGGTTTGCTGTTTGGGTGGTAAGTGTGAGCCTGGTTATTACATATACAACTTTTTTTATACTTACTTTTGCTTAAAAACGCATTTCATTTAAAGTCCAAAAAACTCCCCCTTCTGAAACCCAATGCTAGCATTTCCTCAATCTCCTTTTGGAGGAATGTTTTGATTTCATCGTTTTGCACTTTTTTCTGATATTATATATAATCGTGCATAATATATCTGTTTGGTTTTGTATTTTTTGGTGATGAGGCAGTGATATTGTGGGAAAACTTGATGTCAACCTACTTAACTATCCATACTCAGCTTTTTACACTGCCCTCAGTAAAGTTTAAGTCTGCATTCACACCTGAGCAGAGCATATTCCTGATGATTTCTATGTGTTATTTTTCTGGTGTTTTACAGCTTATTGCAGGCATTCTTGCATATGTTTTGAGTTTCAGCAGTTTGTTTCCTTGGCTGGCCAAGTGGGGAAGAGCAGTTCTATAGGAGAGGGATTCAGGCATACAAATTTACAGGCATAGGTGTGCGCAGCCTATTGCATTAGGGTGTGCATACCAAAGCTCAAACACACACGTGTGTAATATACCATATATGGCAGTGGGCAAGTCAGTAGGGCTTTGTCAGCAGGGCAGAGATCGGTGTCAGTAGTTTATCTTTATTTGTATTATTATTATTATTTTTTTAAATTTTTTTTATTATTATTTTTTAATATTAGTTTTTTTTTTAGGAGCCCTGTTTGGGGGCTTTGGTGAAATATCACTGGTCTAAACAGACCGATTTCTAACTTTTGAGACAGAGAAAGGGACTGAGGACAGAGATTCCCTAGTCCCTTTCTCTGCAGCCAGGCAGCAGGGGGAATCACAGGGTGATTAGGGTGTGCCCGGGCACACCTTACACTCTATGTGCACACGCCTATGTTTACAGGGTTCATTCACTAAAACTGAAGAGTGCAAAATCTGACACAGCTGTGCATGGTAACCAATCAGCTTTTAACTTCAGCTTGTTCAATTAAGTTTTGACAAAAAAAAAAAAAAAACTGGAAGCTGATTGGTTTCTATATCGAGCTGCACCAGATTTTGCACTTTCTAGTTTTAGGTAATCAACCCCATAGTATGCATATACAGGCATTTCCATTGAAATATGTGGAGCTAAAAATGCTTGTGGTAGAGTCAGGCATTTTTGTGCATAGAGCATAGGGCAACTGAACATACATGTGTGAACAGAGACAGTTAGAAAGAATGAGATTTTTTGCATATTAGACATAGTCAGGCATAGTGCGAAAAAAGCAGAAAAACACTCGGGTGTGAATGGGAGCTTAGAGTATATGAGCCACGTACTGTAGAATGTCATTTAATCATATCATGTTTAAACATCACTTTATTTATATGTCCTTTATATGTAAATAAAACCAGTAAACAATCAAGTATTACTTAAATGTTTAATATGTTTTATCTGTATTCTAATTTAAAAAGCTATATATTAAATAGTGCAGTGATATAATGATGGTATTAATAGTGCGGTAACAATCAAATAAAAAAAAATATAGCTTTTTAAATATAGAAAAAATTAAAAACATATTTTCAGTACAGGATGCAGCGTTTATTGCTTTGCACTAAGCATTTGGATTGAATCTTAGAAGGCCAAACTATAGGACAGAATGATTCCAAGCATTAGAAATTCCATCTGATTATGTGTTATCCAGATGTCAGTAATAAGACACATATTTCTGATTTATACATCATACGTTGTTTCACAATCTTGGCAAAGTAGGGCTCTCCAGCTCAGGCAGAAATCATGAAAATTAAAGTAAGGGTATTTTTGCTTTTAGATCCATTTTTATCTGGAGATCATATTTAATTAGACTGCAGTCGAACACAAAATGAACTGAGAAACTGAAGATTACTATATGCATACAATATGTTAATGGAAATAATATATTCAATATACTGTATAACAACCAAGAATTGTATCTGCTGTGTAGGTCCAACATTGTAGACAGATTACAGTGAGGAAAACAAAGTAGTGTGCATGCTTGCAGTGCAGCAAAAACTGATTCTTAAACAGCCTGTATATGGATAGTCTTGAGTTTTCATGCTTTGCATTAATTTACAGAAACTAACATTGACACTCTGTTATGCTTTTTTTTCTGTTTATTCTATTTGTTTATGACAAACATGATATTTGACAAAAATGCTTAAAACTTTGCTTTCTTCAAACTTCATTTTAAATATAGCTTTAAATATTTAACCTATATTGTATAAGGTGTATTAACATATATGTTAGAGCATGCATTATATCTACTACCTGGAGATTTAGGATCAGCAATGAACAAGTAGGCTATAATGTACAATAAAACTGAACTCTAAAAGGAGCCAATTAATGCAGCTTAGTAATCCTTGATACATAATTTTATGTATTTTTTTTAAATGAAATCAGTGTAAGTACCTGTATTTAACCTGGTACAGCAGGGCTACAGAGTCAAAGGAAGAAGCAACACGAGGAGTCAATCAAGTGCTGACAAGACGCCTGCTAATAGGAAGATAAAGCAAGGTGACAGAGAGATGAGCTCATCACGAATCACTGCTTCTTGTTCTTGTTCTTGTTCTTGTTCTTCTTGTTCTTCTTGTTCTTCTTCTTCTTCTTCTTCTTCTTCTTCTTCTTCTTCTTCCACTGTTCACTCTGAGTAAGGCAGGCTGGGAAGGGTCCAGGGTGACCAGGGCTTTGAAAAAGTGTGTAGAAAAGTGCTGGGCATCAGACAAGGAGCATTTAGTGGCGGGAAATAGTACTGTGGGGAAGACCCTTGTTTAAAGGTGAATATTACAGCAAAAGCTGGTTTTGTTGATTTGTCTATTAATTTGTCTATTAATGTTCAAAATGTTATGCACTATTGTAGTGTTTGCAGCACACCCCATTTTGGCTTCAGTGCTGGTACATACACTTACCATGTTCTCGTTCTGCTCCTCTGAATAGAATGCTTAAAGTGGTTGTAAAGGCACATTTTTTTTTTTACCTTCATGTATTCTATGCATGAAGGTAAAAAAAAAAACTTTAGTGTGCAGGAGCCCCCCCCCAGCCCCCTCTAATACTTACCTGAACCCCTTCTCAATCCTGGATATCAATGAGAGCCTTGCCTTTCAGGGGACTCACACTCCTGATTGGCTTTGGGCAGCAGCGGTCAATCACAGCCAGTGAGCCAATCAGGAGACGGAGGGGGGTCAAACCACGGCTCTGTGTGTGAATAGACACACAGAGCCACAGGTCGGGAGTGCGCCTGCTTGGGTGCCCCCAAAGCAAGTTGCTTGCTCTGGGGGCACCCGGCAGGAGGGAGGGGCCAGGAGCACTGGCAAGGGACCTGAGAAGAAGAGGATTCGGGCTGCTTTGTGCAAAACCACTACACAAAGAAGGTGCCATGCTATGATGGCAGGGAATAAGTAGATCAATCTTAGGAGCTTAGCGTGCATCAAAAGTAATACCACACTGCTGGAATTCAGTAGACATTTTTATTGGTGACAACAACAGGAACATATGTATTGTGTTTGCTGCAATCAATAAAGAGGTTTCCTGCATTCCAGTAGTGTGCCATTCCTTTTGTTGCATATTAGCTTTATCCACCTAGAGCAAGTTCCCTTGTGTTTAAACTAAACCCTAAAGAAGTTTAAGGTGAACATTCTATATCATTATACCTACTTGTTAAAATCCAAAGCTATTTATTTTCGTGCCTGTTTTTATTTAGTTGTTAGCATGGCAGAATCTATTTTACTAACGGAGCTATGTCTGAACACCTGACATTGTTAATGAGTGATTTTGAATATCTGCAAGCAGTTCAGGGCAACAGATGCCTGGATGCATTTAAAGGCCATCTCTGGTCTGTTCAGGTCTGGCCCTTCATGAATCCACTTCAATCCTATCCAGTGGATTGGCTGTTGGGACAGCATGGCTTCAGCAACAGGTGTCATCCTTGCTGGGAAATGACAGTGCCGCTGTGAGGATCCGGTTCATTCATGCACTCTGAGGTTTTGGCCACCGGAGCTCTTCAGCCCACACTCATCCCCTAGATCTCAGAGCCACTCTGTGAGCCCCCACAGGGACCTTCCAGACCCGCCAGGTTTCCCCATTTCTGGTGGAGCTTGTCTGGTCGGGACCTTCCTTCCCATTTCCACCAGCACATAGGGGAAGGAGGGAGAGTGTGGCCCATTGATGTGCTGATGTTCCTAGCATGGAAGCAGCCCAGTGCAGGAAAGTATCATCAGTGGGTGCCAGCAAGCCTGAGACAGCCCTCCCTGACATTCATCTCACCTAGCAACGGCTGTAGAGTGTGGAGCTACAGGCGGGGACTCCAGTGCACATAGGGGGTGAATGAAAACCAGGAAGTCTTCAGTTTGGTGCAGCCTGATGAATGAACACCTTCTAACCTTTCTTCTGTGCAGCTTGCATTGATGGGTCTTTTGGGCTTGATGTCCCAGGTTGGCCTGAGGAATTCCGGGGGCTCTACTGCAATGGCTGGACCTTCTTCTGTCACCTCACGCAGCAGAAAAAAATATCTGCTCCATTGAGAGCCAATGCAGATTTGCAGGAGTTGCTAGCAAGACTCAGGACTCTTATTCAGTGTTTTGCTTGGGGTTCGCTATTTGGAGTTGCCCCAGTTTTGGCGTGGGTACCTGGCAGGATCGCTGGAGGTCTGGTGGAGGTTGAGGTCCAACCTGGGTCTAGTACCCATGCGTGGTCGGAGCCATCGGGAGCCCTCTCTACTATGACAGTGGCCATGGTGGACAAATCCGCTCAAACAATGGAGTCAGATAAAGGCGCCGATACCAGCCGCTTGGCCGACTCAGCCAAATGTGGCATGTACGAGTGCTTTGAGAGTACTTTTGGGTTGCATCTCAAACTGGGGATAGCGGAAGAAATCTTTAAAGTTAAGTACATGAAAATGTTCACGCTTCTGCCTATGAAGAAGGTCATCCTGGACAGGATTAAGTTACAGGAATTTAAAAAGGAGGATGAAGAGAAATGGCTTGATCCCTCACACCTTTGGCAAATGGCTTCAGGTGTTTGCTATTGGGGAAAAGCACCAGGAAATCTGCTTAGTGATGTTTTTTTATCTGGATTCCATTAGTGAGGCTCATAGAGTCTACGACGGTACAGCTTGGTTTCGCTATGACAAACAATTTAAGCAACGCAAGGTCATTTGGCCGTCATTGCACTGGGATCATAAAGATATCAGCTTATGGATGAAGCTGATGATGTCTGTCCATGCCCCTATATCATTTTTAACGGGCTTCAAAACAAAGGATTAATTGGGTCATTCAACATCTGGTTGACTTTTTTGTGCGTGGGACCGCCTTCATCCAATTTGTGTAGTGTCCTGTTGGCACCATTTGGAAGGCCAAAATTCTGTGTTTAGTTTTTTGGGTATTGTCATTGACTCCAAGGTGATGAAATGTTCCCTGTCTGATGATAAACTGGTCCCTCTCAAGGCCAGGATTTGCATGGTTCTGGGTCAACTCAAAATTCAATAGCGTCAGCTGCAATCCTTACAGGGCAAGCTGAATTTTGCATGCAGAATTCTGACGATGGGCAGAGAATTTAGCAGACAACTCCGGGTGCCATGGTACTTTGTTAGGCTGAACAGGGATCATATGGTGGACCTTAGGGCTTGGCACATTTTTTATGAAAACCTATAATGGCTGTTATTTTTGGATGGATGGGCTTTAAGCAATTTTGATTTGGATCACTACCCTGACAGGGCAAATTCCACTGGTTATTGTGCATTCTCTGGAGGAAGGTAGAGTCCGAACGTTGGCCTGACAATTGAACCGGGTTCTTCTCAAGCTATACCTGGTGATTGATGCTGAGGAGATCTGGAGAGAGTATTTTTTTAAATATGAAGGTTCGGCTCAACTGTGACAATTTGGGTGTGGTTCAGGTTATCAATGTTTCAGCTTCCTATGTGCTGGTTATTTGGCTGCTGCAGCATCTTGTTTCATGTTGATTGCACTTGAATGTCTTTGTTATATGTGGTACATCTTCCAGGGACCACTAACACATTGGGTGATGCTTTGTCTCAGTTTCAGTGGGACAGATCCCAAGAGTTGCCATCAGGAGTGGAGCAGCACAGAGTTCCCTTTCCTCAGAAGCTGTAACAAATTGCATTGGAGTCACCGCAGGATTGATAAGGAATTCCTTGGACGGGTCAACCTGACGATGAAAGTTATTGCGAAACGCGTAGGGTCTCTACTGCTGCCATGCACTTTACAACATTGATGTCCGTTTTTAATCTACCAACTGTAATGCCGCGTACACACCATCACTTTATGTGATGAAAAAAAATGACGTTTTTAAAAACGTCACTTTAATTGACCGTGTGTGGGGGAAAACGTTGTTTTATGTCTTCTAAAAAACGACCAAAAAAAATTGAAGCATGCTTCAATTTTATGTGTCGTTTTTCAAAACGTCAACTTTTACTTCACAGAAATTGACCGTGTGTAGCAAAAACGTCGTTTAAAACAACGTTTTTTCATCCGCGCATGCCCAGAAGCTACTTATGAAGCGAGCTTCAATGGAAAAACGTGGTGGAACGTAACCTCACTTTGCTAGAACATTGTGAGAAAAACGATGGTGTGTAGGCAACTTCGTCTTTGAAAATTGAAGTTTCAAAAACGTCATTTTTTTACTTCACAGAAAATGTCGTTTTTTTTCATCACATAAAGTGATGGTGTGTACGGGGCATTAGTGTTTTTAACCGATATTAAACCTCCCCGTTTGTACGGAATTACACTATGTGCCTTTTATTTTCCTCCACATACCATGGGCATGTTGTCCATTTCCCATGAGTTATCTCCCAGCTGATGTTACCTCCTCCACCCGTTATCAAGTGAAGACTTCATTGCTTCTTGCTGATCGCATAATTTGGTGTGTGCCGGTACATCTTTCCATCTACATTTTTTACAGACTTTTTGATCCTTTGGGCATACGCTCATTTGGGTCCACCACATCTGGTAAGCCTCCTCCTCCTCTGGTGGCGGGTGTTATCACTATATTTTAGTACAACAACAAATCACCGTGGGTTTCTGATCACCGTATTTGGAGTTGGTCTTTTCATCTATCCAGTTCACGTTCACCCATATGGACTTATACCCTCGTACCTAGTCTAATTGATATTAGACATACACAATTAGTGTCCTTGTAACATCATCTACCACTTCTTCATTGACTTGGTGTATGAGGAACATATGGACTTATATCTATATCTTTGTTTACACTGATACATTGGTGTGCGATATAGACAATCAGTGTCTTCTTATTATTCACATATTTTTTAGCGCTACATTTTTTTGTATTTTGTTTTTTTCGCTTTCCTTTTTCACTGGATTGTATGTAGCTGCTTGTTATCCAGATAGCACAGATTTACTTTTTTTTTTTATGTATTCCACCTTAATAATTAAGCTCAGCAAAATATAAAAAAAAGCAATGAACTTATGTATTTTTTCAAAAAAAGGCCTGGTGAGGAGGGATTAAGCATAAGGTAGCTAGGTTACAAACATAAGTATAAATATATAGAGTTTAAACAAGGTGATTGTAATATAGTGGTCTTGTTTTGTAAAAGTGTACTTGGTAGACTATTGGATGCATTATAGGGGAAAAGATCTCTTTGGTCAATTATTTTTTTCTACATATGTACAAAGTGGCATAGAATATTATAACACTGAATATCACATACATCACAAACATTTGTATCTATGAATGCCCTGATAATATGTATACAGTTTATGCAATACAAAATTGTATTTGTATATTTATTTCTATTTGGTTTGGAAAAATGTTTAATGTAAAAAAATTTCATTTAGTTTTACTACCCAAAAATGTAAGAAATTTTGAACATGTTTCTTTGAAATATGGAGAGTTCTACAGGTAGCCATTGACAAAGGCAGCATACACTACCTTGATATAAAACTCTTGCTGTTTTATTTAAGAACAAAAGACAAAATCAATCAATTTATTTTTTTATCAAGGATAGTAAAGTAGACTCAAAGAGATCTGGGAAGCAATTTCTTTTCATCACAGCTTGCAGTGACCATCTGCCTTTGTAAATCATTAATTCTCAGAAAAGAATGAAATAAATTGTTTTAATTATTTTTTTTATTAAAAAATAAAACAATTGATGTTTTAACTCAAAGAGTTATATTAGTTATGTCAAGAAAAAATTCACATAGATGTGAAAAAAAACTCTTATCTTTACTTGAAAAAAATTAAATAAAATTTGGTTAGGGTGTGGCTTCTCTAGATAATTATAATAGTTTGCTGTGTAAAAGATTGGAGTGTTGCTGGAATCACACCAGCACAAATATACATGTGTAGTCAACAATATATTTCATTGTTTGCACAGCTGTGAGCATACAGGCTATTTGTACCTCACCATTTAATATTCAGTTATTTACTAAAGTGTATTACTTGTCATCCTATTAGCTACTACAGAAGAAAACATCACTATTCCCCTTAACTTTATAAAAACTTAACTTTATAAAAATAGATATGCATGTCTGCCACAAAAAGAACCCTTTGTATAGTAATCAATACACACACATACACACACACACACACACACACACACACACACACACACACACATCCCAGGCAAATTCACAGTGACAATGACAACCACCTACCCTTGCGGTCCAAGCTGGCTCTGTGTGGCTTCTCCTTGCTTCCTTCCGGTGGCTGATTCCTGTATCATCTGTGGTGAGCCTGGGCACACCATCCTACAGCTTGATTTATCCTTGCACAGTGAGCCCGCAGGCTGACATCTTTCATTTCCCATTGGTTCTCCCTTTGGAGTGTGAGTTTCCATTATAGCCCGGACACAGTGATATTTGCACTGCTTGCTTTCATTCCTTTGCATTGATTTTAATTGTCCTGTGGTTTTCTTGGAGTGGATGACATAAATTTATCCACGGGAAAGTTTCCCTTTATATTCAAGACTAACCATTGGTGGATATTACAATCGGCCCATTTGCACTGTAAGCCCTGACAGCAGCCTTAGGCTACTCCTTAATGATTTTATCTATATGTACTTATGGGACTCTGGCTATAGTGTTTGGAATACATGCGTGTTATAAATAGAGAGAGTAAATCTCTTTAACAGGGGCACAGGAAGCAATAAAAACCTGAGAGGTATTCTAATCCCTCTCCACTCTATTCAAAACTAAAACAAAAATGTTGCTTTTAGTGGTACATTAATACAGTTTTTTTGCAGGTTTAACAGCAGTATGCAAAGTAGAAATACAACACACAGAATAAGCAATGTGAGGAACATGATATTGCTCCTACTGTACAAAGTTAGTATTAGCCCAGGTTCACACTGGGCTGCGGGAGTGAAGCCGTGCGAGTTCAGCTGAACTTGCACGATTTCACTCCCTCTGGCAGTCCCGATTTCGGCCGTGATTTCAGAGACATCTGTGCAGGTTTCTGCACAGATTTCAATGTAAATCGTGGCCTGAAATCGCAAAAAGTAGTACAGGAACTACTTTTTGAAATCGGTGCAGCGCCGCAGATGTGGCGTCGCACTGATTAGGATGGTGCCATTGCCGGTAAATGCCGCCGATTTGAGATGCTTTTTGACGTCTCAAATCGTACCAGTGTGAACCAGGCCTTAGATACATAGAAAGGCCTAGTATTCATAGGACCAAACAGTATGTCAAAATGGACCATTCAACTGTAGCATAAGCCTGAGTGAACTAAAGTTCAGTTTAAACAGCTGTCAGAGAAAGTAAAGAAAAAGGTAGATGGAAAGAAGGAATAAGGGAGAAGAGGCACTGAAGGCAAAAAAGGGGGAGGAGTAAAGAGACAGGTGATCAATAGTACCTTGCTGAAAAAATAAAATTAAGGGACATAACCTAGTTATCTAATGGTGTAGGTTTAGGGGAAGCCAAAATAATACATGTGTAGGCTGCAGAAGACCATAGTTCCATAGTTCCAGGCAGAAAGTAACAGTGATTCAACAGAGGCATCACAGGCAAATTGTAAGTCCAGGAATAATGAGAATGTAATATATCCCAAATGGCTAAAGACAAACGTGAGGACGAAGAAGTCAATGCCCTGAATGGGAGCAGGATCCAAGGACCACAGATCATCATCAGACATAGTGGATTCCATATTCACCCAAAGCTTGGAGCCCTTAGCATATTTCCAATAAAAAATTCTAGAAAGAGCAGTAGCATGGTAATATGTTTTGAAATAGGGGAGAGCTATACCCCCCCTTTTTTTGTGGGAGGGGGGTTGTATTTTATTCATTAAAACAAATTAGAAGAGATCAGGTACTTCCCCTTCAGATTTGCTTATTGCCTTATTGAAAGTATCAGAGAGGAGTTGTTTGAGTAGGAGTGAGAGACACGGCAGCACGCTGTGTAAAAAGATCCATTGCTGGATTGTGTACCTGCTGGGTGAGCTTAACCACATAAAAGACTGTAGCTCCAATTAGAGCCATAAACTATTGCCTGTAAGCCTGTATGCTGCCAAACTGTAAGCTGTACCTGTGTGCACAACTGTGTGACAAGACAAGTCTGTCGTATCTTATCTCGTATTTATTTTACTGGACTGTCTCCGAGCTGGCTGTTCACACCTCTGATCCCCTAAAAGAGCAACAAATATTTTTTTCAGATCCTCAGAGAATTCTTTGCCATTAGGTGTCATGTTGAACTTCCAGTGACCAGTATGAGAGAGAGAGAGTGATAACACCAAATTTAACACACCTGCTCCCCATTCACAACTGAGGCCTTTTAACACTAACGTGTCACATGACAACTGCTAATTGGGCCCAATTTGGGCATTTTCACTTAGGGGTGCACCACTTTTGTTTCAAGTGGTTTAGACATTAATGTGTGTAGAGTTTTTTTGAGGGGACAGCAAATGTACACTGTTATACAAGCTGTACACTTACTACTCTACATTGTAGCATAGTGTCATTTCTTCAGTGTTACATGAAAAGATATAATAAAATATTTACAAAAATGTGAGGGGTGTACTCACTTTTGTGAGATACTGTATACAGTAGATATAAAAAGTCTAAACACCCCTGTCAAAATGTCAGGTTTCTGTGATGTAATAAAATGAGACAAAGATAAATAATTTCAGAACTTTTTCCACATTTAATGTGACCTATAAACTGCACAACTCAGTTGAACAACAAACTGAAAACTTTTATGTGGAGGGAAGTAAAAATAAAAAACTAACATAATATGGTTGCATAAGTGTGAACACCCTTAAACGAATACTTTTTGATTTTATTACCACACTCAGTCTTTTTGAGTATGAGTCTATCAGCATGGCACATCTTGACTTAGCAATATTTGCCCACTAGTCTTTGCAAAAAACACGCAATCTGTCAGATTGAGCGGGCATCTCCTGTGCACAGCCTTCTTCAGATCACCTCACAGATTTTCAATCGGATTCAGGTCTGGGCTCTGGCTGGGCATTCCAAAACTTAAATCTTCTTCTGATGAAGCCATTCCTTTGTTGAATTCTGATGTATGATTTGGGTTCTTGTCATGCTGAAAGATGAAGTTTCTCTTCATGTTCAGCTTTCTAGCAAAAGCCTGAGGGTTTTGTGCCAATATTGACTAGTATTTGGAACTGTTCCTAATTCCCTCTACTTTGCTTAAGGCCCCTGTTCAGCTGAAGAAAAATAGCCCCAGGCACAATGTTGCCACCACCATGCTTCACAGTGGGTACGGTGTTCTTTTGGTGATGTGCAGTGTTGTTTATGTTCCAAAACATATTTTTTGGCATTATGGCCAAAAAGTTCTACCTTGGTTTTATCAGTTCATAACACATTTCCTACATGCTTTTGGGAGACTTCAGTTGTGTTTTTACAAAATGTAGCAGGGCTTGGATGTTTTTCTTAGTAAGCAAAGGCTTCCGTGTTGCTACTCTACCCCATAGCCCAGACATATAAAGAATATGGGAGATTGTTGTCACGTCACGTGTACCACATAGCCATTGCTTGCCAGATATTCCTATAGCTCCTTTAATGTTGCTATAGGCCTCTTGGAAGCTTCCCTGACCAGTTTTCTTCTTGTCTTTTCATAAATTTTGGAGGGACGTCCAGTTCTTTGTAATGTCACTGTTGTGCCACATTTTCTTCACTTGATGATGACTGTCTTCACTGTATTCCATGGTATAACTAATGCCTTGGAAATTCTTTTTTACCCACCTCTCTCCTGACTGATACCTGTTAACAATGAGATCCCTCTGATGCTTTGGAAGCTCTTTGCAGACCATGGCTTTTGCTTTAGGATGCGACTAAGAAAATGTCAGAGAGGACCTACTAGAACAGCTGAACTTTATTTGGGGTTAATCAGAGGCACTTTAAATGATGGCAGGTGTGTACTGACTCCTTTTTAACATGAGTTTGAATGTGATTGCTTAATTATGAATACAGCTACATTCCCAGTTAAAAGAGGGTGTATACACTTATGCAACCACATTATTATATATTTTTTACAACCCCCCCCCCCCCTAAAGGATTTCAGTTTGTTTTGCAATTGAGGTGTACAGTTTATAGGTCACATTAAAGGTGGAAAAAGTTCTAAAATTATTTAACTGTGTAATTTTTTTATATCACAGAAACCTGACATTTTAACAGGGGGGTGCAGACTTTTTATATCATATATATATATATATATATATATATATATATATATATATATATATATATATATATATACACACAGTACTGTAGGTGACCGCGATATTGTGTCAATCTTGCTCCCTTTCTTGGTGAGATTGACCACCTACGAGCCCCGATGCGGGAGCCAGCACCGAGCCGGCTTGCCGCGATGGGGAAAAAGCCGTCATAGAAGCGACGGGGATCCGACTTGGATTCCTGCCAATTCTAGCAGCGGCGTTTGGTATGAATCATGAGGGGGAACTCCACGCCCATTTTTTTATAAAAAAACGACATGGGTTCCCCCCAGGGGCATACCAGGCCCTTAGGTCTGGTATGGGTTGTAAGGAGAACGCCCCTACTCCGAAAAAACGGCGTGGGGGTCCCCCTACAATCCATACCAGACCCGTATCCAAAGCACGCCGCCCGGCCGGTCAGGAAAGGACTGGGGACGAGCGAGCACCCCCCTCCTGAGCCGTACCAGGCCGCATGCCCTCAACATGGGTGGGTTAGGTGCTCTGGGGCAGGGGGGGCGCTCTGGGGCAGGGGGGCGCTCCCCCACCCTAAAGCACCCTGTCGCCATGTTGATAAGGACAGGGCCTCTTCCCGACGGGGAAGACGGGGTCTGCGGGCAGGGGGCTTATCGGAATCTGGGAGCCCCCTTTAATAAGGGAGCCCCCAGATACCGGCCCCCCACCCTAGGTGAATGAATATGGGGTACATCGGGACTGGAGCATGATGGGACTGTGACGTCATAAGAGGCCTATATAAATCATCACGCACCAGACACCCAGCATTACAGCGGGAAGAAGCGACGCGTCAACATCTGAAGAAAAGAAGAAGGCGGAAGACGGCAAAGAAGAGCGGGCTTGTGCTGCCGCTAGTAATTGAGCTAAAAAGAAGATAGCGGCGGCCAGCCCCGAAGAAGGCACCGGAGAGCGAGCGGGAGAAAAAACAGGGGGGCGCCGAGACGACAGCGGAGAGCGGAGAAGATGGAAGAAGACCCCCCGGAGAGTGGAGAAGACCCCCCAGAGAGCGGAGAAGACCCCCAGAGATGACTAATAAATTATTTTAAAACCATGTGTTGTGTGTTTATTTTTATTGCCACTTTGCCTCCAGGTGAATGGGTAGGGATACGATGTACCTCATATTCATTCACCTAGGGTGGGGGCCAGTATCTGGGGGCCCCCTTTACTAAAGGGGGCTCCCAGATCCCGATCAGCCCCCCACCCGCAGACCCCGACGGCCAGGGTTGTCGGGAATAGGCACTGTCCTTATCAACATGGGGACAGGTTGCTTTGGGGTGGGGGGGCCGCAGGGCGCCCCCTGCCCCAGAGCACCTAACCCCCCCCATGTTAAGGGCATGCGGCCTGGTACGGCTCAGGAGGGGGGGCGCTCGCTCAACCCCACTCCTTTCCTGAACGGTCGGGCGGCGTGCTTTGGATACGGGTCTGGTATGGATTGTGGGGGGACCCCCACGCCGTTTTTTCGGCGTAGGGGGGTTTTCCTTACAACCCATACCAGACCTAAGGGCCTGGTATGCCCCTGGGGGGGAACCCATGCCGTTTTTTTATTTAAAATTTGGCGTGGAGTTCCCCCTCATGATTCATACCAAACGCTGTGGCTAGAATTGGCGGGTATCCAAGTCGGATCCCCGTCGCTTCTATGACGCGCTCGCTGGAATGTGCTTTTTCTATTCCAGCGAGTGCGAGATGTCGGCACCATGTCGCCGAGAATCAGCGCGATGCCGTCGTGCTGGAAACACATTTGACAGGTATTGTATATATAGTCCCAGTTGATAAGTGGCACCCTTACATTTTCTCAAATAGTAAGCAAATGTACCTTCTTTAACGTTGATGAAAAATAAGTAAGATATATTTACCCTAACACTTTAAGCTACTGTAAGCTAATCTTGACTTGTCTTTTCTAAAGCTATATTATGTGCTACAAAAGGGAAATTATGTCTTAAAACAGATCTATAAAAGTAAACTGTTTTGGTTCAAGATATGCAGTATGTATTTTTCTCTACTAAATTCATATTTATATATAGGGTAAGTCAGATTATAAAATGCAATAAAAGCAATGAAATGTGATAATTTCACATCTGCAGGCTTATAACTATTCATAAAGATGCTTAAAGCAAATGCCAAGTGTTTAAAACCTATAAAAAGCAACATTAACAGGAAGAATAAATCTTTCATCCTTGGGATGTGATATTAAATATAAGTATTATTCTGGGATTTACCCTAGCTAGCCTTTACCAGCTTTTACTGAGATATCAGAAGTAACCCATTCAGTTTTAATCAAGGCAGATGGGAGAATTGGCTCAAAAAATTATACAACAGTCTGTCCTTCTCCTAAGGACAACAGCATGATTTACAAAAGAAAAATACTAAACTAAATGAAAAATTAAAAGATAGCTACTGTTCAACCGTTCTTAAATAGATACACAATTGTTTACTTGCGGTAATCATTTTTTCCATATTAATAAAACCAAACTTTTTCAACTGTAAATAGTTAATACAGACTACAGCAAAGATACCCATGTAATTGAGCTTACTTACTTGGTGAATTATTCCTTGCTGTCTTTTCTTTTGCTTATATAATAATCTAAAGGTTTTTTTAACTGTATAAAATGTTATTATTTGAGGTATTATATAAGTACTAATGTGAATACACGTAAAGTGGTTGTAAACCTATTTACACCACATGCACCTACAGGTAAGCCTAAAGTAAGGCTTACCTGTATATACTGTAAATATTTCCTAAACCTGCACAGTTTAGGAAATATTTACCATATACGCTTGCGCCGACTTCATCTGTGCATGCGCACTGAAGAAATGGCCTGCTCCTGACGTTTCTTTAGGGCTGGTGCCATGACCAGGGTGCATGCGCGTCAGTGACATCATCACGGCTCCGGCGAATCACAGCGTCAGAGCCCGCGAACCCAGAAATAACTCTTGGAGCCATTTCGCCGGTCACATGACTGTGCAGGGACCGCTACAACAGCTTCGATCTAAGGCAAATGTTTCATAACGAACTAGTATGCAATGCATACTAGCTCATTATGCCTTTGTCTTACAGTGTTTGTTTCTTTTTTTTCTTTTTTCTTTTTTTCGGTATACAACCACTTCAATTACTAAACTAGAAAATTTAAGAATATGTACCTTTGTTCTCCATGAAGAAACTAATTACCGGTATCTGTCTCATACAGCAGCTAAGCAAAACATTTTTTGGAGAGAGATGGAAAAACAAAGATCCACATGGTTTAGTCAAAATAAGTAGTTCAAAAATAACTTAGGGGTGATTCACATCAAATTTACACAGGAATGCAGTGTGCAATTTCTGTGCATTCCCCTGCAGTGCGATTTGGCAGCCCATTCATTTGAATGGGCTGCAAATCGCACCGGAACCTATGAAAGTAATGCCTGTATCATGTGGTGTTATGTGATCTGGTGCCTGCAAATGCACTACGTTTGTTATCTGTGTTTGGAGTCCAGTTAACAATATATTGGCACCTGCAGCAGATAACAAAGGATATTTCTAGATTGCAGGGCAGAACGAAAATCTCTGATAAATATAGAACTTTGTTTTACTGGTTTTGATTTTGCCTTCTCTGTGATGGTGTCTGATCCAAGTCATAAACTTTCTACAGCCTAGCAAAACATTTAGTAGCTATTTTTATGCTAATAATAAAAATTATGAATAAATATGAAAGGCAAAAAGAAGACTAAGAAATACAAAATGTTGTTTTGCCTCACTGAACAAGCCCAAAAGACATAGCTTGATGATATGATTTTATGATAATGAATAAAACGGGATATAAATGGAAATTTTATATGAGCAAATTCATTTCATCCTGGATAATTTCGTAATCATGAAAATATAAAAATATGTTTAAAATTAGAAGACTATGCATTATGTGTTTTGGTAAGGCAATGTCTATGGTAATACCAACCTTTGGAACAAAATATTTAAGCAGCAAATTAAAAAATTGTTCTTAAAAATGTGATTAAACCACAAAATTAGGGCTAACAGCCTACCAATAAAAGATTACAATTAGAACCCAAAAGCCCTTTTGCACTTATACAATGTGTATTTTATAAAGTAAATAAGACTTTTAGTACTAGGGTTGTTAGTTTACATCTATATACACTGTGCCCATTAGAAAGTATTCAAGTGTTGCTGTTGCCATAGAGAACTTTGGAGTGTCAACACAAGCATTTAGTTGCCAAATAACTGGTAACTGTGTTGCAGTGAACATCCCCTGCATGGCAACAAGTCATTTATGTCTGCTATGAGTCAATGGGGGTTATTTACAAAAGGCAAATCCACTTTGCACTACAAGTGCACTTTCAAGTGCAGTCGCTGTAGATCTAAAGGGGGACATGCAGTGCACTTGTAGTGCAAAGTGGATTTTCCTTTAGTAAATCAACCCCAATGTGTTTTACAAGTATATTGCTTATTGCACTTGTTTTACTATATAACTCTAAGTATGTATTAAAATGGGAAGAGGAGCTCATATACAGAAATATAAAATCAAAAAACACAGATTCACTGGTATAACTAAAAAATACTATCTTGGTAAATTAAATGTAATAGTGTTGCAGCTGTGTTTAAAATAATGTTTAAGCAATATTTGTAAAACTTATAGTTGAGATCATTTAAACTATTATACATTCCCTTTTTTATGTGTGATTATCCATAAGGTACTAGGACAAATCCCCAAATCAAAGTAGTAATAATGTCTTAATTGATTGGAAAAACCCAAATCAAAGATGTAATAATGTCGTCAATGATTGTAGAAATCTTTAAGAACAGATCAAACATATACAGTAGATGGGTTACAAATCACAAGATTCTGCTGTTCAATAATATAACCTAAACATTGAATATATTGATGATTTAATTAAAATAGTAAATGCACCATTTTTATTACAAAGTACATCTATCTGTTTATCAGTCAGTGCAGTCTGTATTCTTGCCAAATAACTGCAGGAATAGATATGATCATAAGGCATGATAAAATACTGGCAGGTACAAGAATTTAGCTAGCAGGGCGAGGAAATTCAGAATGTTCAGTACTACAGTGTATGCTATGACTAAGGATGGTATCTGAGTGATAAGCTTTTAAGTGCCCTTAAAGTGATAAACCACCATATGTAACTAATAACATGCTTCTGGTAATAGTATTAAAGCTGTTACTGGCAGGATCAAATTCAGAAAACAGTGTACCATGAGGCATGATGCCAAGCTTGCAATCAATAGAATGGCGCCAACTTCAAACTCTCATAAACCACTTAGTAGTCTAAGGCTTTAATAGTGCAAAAATAAACACTATACAAACTGTTACATTAAAAAGTAAGGCACTGCCTTATGTATCTCAAGGAGGTTTTTAATACCAATCCACCGTGTAATAACAATTCTTAATAACATAACATAAATAAATATCAAATGTCCATATATAATGATAGAAGACCAATCACTTCAGAAAATTATTATCTGTGCCCAAATCTTCAATAGACAGCACCACACCACATGTATGAACGACATGGGCACTCACCAAAATCAAAAGGCCAACCAAGTGGCAATCAAGCAGGTGGTATCCTAACCCTCCTCCTAGGGACTTAGGGCAGAATCTTCTCCCCTATTTTCTCTCTCCAACTTTTGACACTGTAAAAATACGCTCTTCAGTCAGTGAGTGTCGTTCTGTTCTTTGGCTCACTGTACCAACACAGCACAGCGTAGAAGTGACCAAGTCCAGTGTTCCTCCATACTGATCCTCAGGGAATTCACAGGTGCCACGATCAGTGGAGTTCTCATATCACTCTACTGTGACAGGTGCCACTGATTGTGGCACCTGTCAGGGAATTCTCTGAGGATCAGTGTGGAGGAACACTGGACTTGGTCACTTCTGTGCTGTGCTGTGCTATATTAGTCCACTGTTTCAAATATCTTCAGCCACAATCCCAGTAAACCACTAGAAAACTGCAATGTGTATATGTAGGTTTATATATATATATATATATATATATATATATATATATATATATATATATATATATATATATATATATATATATATATATATATATATATACACACACAGGGCTTTTTTTCAGCGGGAACCCCCTGCACTGACTGTATGTAATGGCAAGGAGTGCTGGGGTGTGCTTCAGGGTATTAATACTCACTGCTGGGGTTTTATTTTTGCAGGGAGGTTTATTGTTGCTGGGGAGGGTCTTATGTTGCTGGGGGGGTCAGTCGTTGCTGAAAGAGATCTACTCTTGGGAGAGGGGTCTATTGTTGATGGCAGCCAGAGAGTCTATTAATGCTGGCTGTGCAGAGATCTGTTGATGCTGCCGAGAGTCTATTGTTGCTGGGGGGGGGGGGTTTTGTTGTGGGTGGTCCATTATTGTTAGGGGGATCTATTGTTGCTGGCTGCAGGGGGTTTTGTTTTACTGTTTTTCTTGATATCATTACCAAATTCCATACAAATTACTTAGCACAACAAAATTATACTTGGTTCTAGATTGTCTAAAAGGGGCGTTATTAGGAGGTGGGTAGGGGCGAAGAAAAGGGGTGACTTGAAAAGGGGGAGTTCCTGCACCTATTGTCTGGGAAAAAAAGCCCTGTGTGTATATATATATATATATATATATATATATAGATATATATGATTTACATGAAAATAGATTAGGAGCCCTTTCACACTGGCAACAGAGGGCATCTGTGATATTAACAGTAAAAAGACCAATTCAGAGCACATTGCACACTTAAAAGATGAAGATAGGAGGATGGTTACAGATGACACAAAGAAGGCAACTGCACTAAATGCCTTTTTCTCCACAGTTTTTACACAAGAAAAAGAAGGGTTTACCGACAGTGCCTGTAGTTTTAGTGACACAACACGTGACATACCTATGTGGCTAACAGACGCCAACGTCAACGAAAGACTCAATAAACTTAATACAAATAAATCATCGGGACCAGATGGCTTACACCCATGAGTCCTCAGGGAACTCAGTCAAGTTATAGCCAGGTCATTGTTCCTAATCTTTGTGGACAGCATCACTCTCTCATACTGGTCACTGGAAGTTCAACATGGCACCTCACGACAAAGAACTCTCTGAGAATCTAAAAAAAAATTATTGTTGCTCTACATAAAGATGGCATAGGCTATAAGAAGATTGCCAATACCCTGAAACTGAGCTGCATCATGATGGCCAAGAACTTACAGTGGTTTAACAGGACAGGTTCCACTCAAAACAGGCCTTGCCATGATCGACCAATAAAAATTAGTGCACATGCTCACCGTCATATCCAGAGGTTGTCTTTGGGAAATAGATTTATGAGTGTTGCCAGCATTGCTGCAGAGGTTGAAGGGTTGGGGGGTCAGCCTGTCAGTGCTCAGACCATATACCGCACACTGCATCAAATTGGTCTGCATGGCTGTCATCCCAGAAGGAAGCCTTTTCTAAAGATGGTGCACAAGAAAGCCTGCAAACAGTTTGCTGAAGACAAGAAGACTAAAGACATGGATTACTGAAACCATGTCCTGTGGTTTGATGAGACCAAGATAAACGTACTTGGTTCAGATGGTGTCAAGACTGTGTGGTGGCAACCAGCTGAGAAGTACAAGGACAAGTGTGTCTTGCCTATAGTCAAGCATTGTGGTGGGAGTGTCATGGTCTGTGGCTGCATGAGTGCTGCCGGCACTGGGGAGCTACAGTTCATTGAGGGAACCATGAATGCCAACATGTGCTGTGACATACTGAAGCAGAGCATGATTCCCTCCCTTCGGAGACTGGGCCGCAGGGCATTATTCCAACACGATAACGACCCCAAACACACCTCCAAGACAACCACTACCTTGCTAAAGAAGCTGAGGGTAAAGGTAATAAATTGGCCAAGCAGACCTATGCCTATTGAGCATCTGTGGGGCATCCTCAAGGTGGAAGAGCGCAAGGTATCCAACATCCACCAGCTCCGTGATATCGTCATGGAGTAGTGAAAGAGGACTCCAGTGGCAACCTGTGAAGCTCTGGTAAACTCCATGCCCAAGAGGGTTAAGGCAGTGCTGGAAAATAATGGTGGCCACACAAAATATTGACACTTTGGGCCTAATTTGGACATTTTCACTTAGGGGTGTACTCACTTTTCTTGCCAGCAGTTTAGACATTAATGGCTGTTTGTTGAGTTATTTTTAGGGGACAGAAAATGTACACTGTTTTACAAGCTGTACACATGAAAAGATTTAAAAAAAACTTACAAAAATGTGAGGGGTGTACTCACTTTTGTGAGATACTTTTTTTTACAGTTTATCCACTTGAAGACTAAGCCTTTTCTGACACTTTTTGTTTACAAGTTTAAAGCGTAACTCCACTTTTGTTAAAGCAGAGTTCCACCAAAAAGTGGAACTTCCACTCGTTGTACTCCCCAGCCCCTGGTGCCACATTTGACACCTTTCGGGGGAGGAGGGGGGAAAGGATAACTGTCTTTCACAGGTATCCTGTTCCTGCTTCTGGGAGCCTCAGCCGCGGGTATTGACATCACTGCCCGGGCTCCCTCCTCCTGCTTCCCTGGGAGCCTCACGCATGCTCAGTAGGGTTCCCGACATGAAGCCGTAAGTATGTGAAGCTGCTGGCTTTTATTTTTTGCAGCGGTGGGCGGACCTCTGCTTTAAGAAAAAAACATTCCCCTCTGGGTGATCTATGCAAATTGCAGGGATTTTAACAAACTTTGTTGCAGATTCCTACCTTTTGTTATTCTGAAGACATTACTGTTTGTTCCTCTGTGTCCCTGACTGAGTCTAATGGGAGTGGTTTCATAATTATCAACCGGCTGCTGCAGCTGTAGAGCTCTAACGAGGATGTTAATTGCTGGGTCCGCATCCATTTAGACGTGATTTCCTATTGAAAGTATCTTACCATAAATTTCATTTTTGTTGCAGGGGATGCCAAAAATCTGACTTGTATCTTTCTTAGGTAGACTTCTGGAAAAATCAGTGAGCCAATAACACAAGAAGGAAATGATGTTTCTGGGGGGCGTTCTGCGCACATTCTCTCCCAGATTTCCCGCGGGCGGTGCGTAAGCCATTTACACTCCGCCGCCCCAACCTACAGGAGCAAGTGCTGTATTCCCCAAACACTTGCTCCGTAGTTTGGGGCAGCGTAGTGTAAATGGCCCGGCGTAGCCACGCGTATCTCCAAGGGGGCGGCTTCTATTTAAATTAAGCGCGCCTCCGATTCTAACGAACTGCGCATGCGCCGGGCTTAAAATAGCCCAGTGCGCATGCTCCAGTTCTTGGCGTAAAACGTCAATGACGCCGACGTGTGCGTCATTGACGTAAAGTCGTATTTAAGAACGACTTAGGGAAATGACGTAGCCGACGGAAAAACACGACGCGGACCCGACGCCATACTTAACATGGTCTACGTGGGACTTGCGTAAACTTACCCCTCATATAGCAGGGGTAAGTTTAAGCTTACGCAAACGACAATAGTGACGGTTACGCGACGCAAATTCGTTCGGGAATCGGCGTATCAGGCTCATTTGCATAAACAAATGAGACCTGAACGTAAACGCCATCTAGCGGCGGGCGGTGTAATTACATTTAAAATCCGACAGTGTAAGTGACTTACACATGGCGGATCTTAAGTGTATCTATGCGATACATAGATACACGGGCCAAAAAAGAGAGATACGATGGAGTATCCTGAGATACTCCATCGTATCCTTACTCAGAATATGGCCCTCTGTGTACAGAACACCTCCAGGTAGCCATATTGCATTGCATTTACAGAAAATTACAGCGGCTGCAGATTGAAAAGGAAAGGTAATATTTAATAACATTCAATTAATAATATGACTTGTGTCGCAATTGTATATGCTATATTATATTTTTATTTGCAATTTTTTTTCCATGAAAGTGGCGTTACCCTTTAAATCAGTATTTTTTGCTGTAAAATTACTTATAACCCACAAACATTATAAATATTCTGTTAGCAGAGGCCCTAGGGAATAAAATGGTGAGCATTGCATTTTTTGATGTTACACCGTATTTGTGCAGCAGTTTTTCAAACAATTTTATTTTTTTAAATACACGTTATTGAATTAAAAAACAAAACAAACAAAAACACACAATATATACCCCAATTTTTTTGTATGGTAGAAAAAAAAATTGTTACGCCAAGTAAATAGATACCTAACATGACATGCTTTAAAATTGCTTGGAATGGTGACAAACTACGGTACTTCAAAATCTCCATAGGCGACACTATAAATGCCTTTACAGGTTACCTGTTTAGAGTTACAGAAGAGGTCTAGCTCTAGAATAATTGCTCTTGCTCTAACATTTGCAAGAATACCTAACATGTGTCGTTAAAAAAAAAAATTTACATATGCGTGCACGGCTTATGTATGGTTTGCTTCTGCATGCAAGCACAGAGGGATGGGGGCACTTTAATTTTTTTTCTTTTTTTTTTTTGTAACCATTTTTATTCTTATTACAAGGAATGTAAACATCCATTGTTATAGAAAAAAGGATGACAGATCCTCTTTATGGAGAGGTCTGGGGTCAAAAAGACAACAAATTTCTGCTTTACTTTAAAAAAGAAAAAATATATATATATATGTGACGGATCTCAGATACCCCAGATGGGCACATCCATCAGACATGTGTCTAATGTCCTCCAAACGCACCCGCAGCCTGCAGATTCGCCATAACCAGCCCTTAACCCCTCCATCACGAGACAATCCACACAGGTGTTGAGGGTTAAACATGCAGAGCTTAAACTGTTTATTAAATCCAAAACATACAGTTTTACACACAGTTAGGGACACTCCCCTTAGCCTTGTCTAAGAGGGGAGGGGGGCAAGGAACAACCAATGGGAACTGAACATTTGTACATTGAAACAGGCTACAGATAAACCTAATGAGATTATGGTAAGCAGGCAGCCTCTCAATACACACCCCTTGCGGAGAGACGTCTCCAGTCCAGTCTCCATTGTCTATGTGTCATGAATCAACACAATGAGGCACAGCAACAAGGGAGGGGTGTGGGGGAGAAGGGATGTAGCATTACATTATCTCAATGCCAGCTTCAGGTCTCCAGTATTTTCTGGCCCATAGTATGTGGGTAGAGGCCCGCCCCCAGTCCCTTCCAAAACACACAGTGACAGTGGGTTCTGTCACAATATATATATATATATATATATATATGTATATATATATATATATATATATATATATATATATATATATATATATATAAATTGATCCTTTCCTTTAAAGAAAAAAAAAAGTTTACTAGTGCCCTAGACTGTAAGTGAAGTCATGACATTGCTCTGGTCCTCCAAGTCCATAGAGGCAGAGACAATCTAGTCTCTCACTGCCTCTGTGACCAGCTGGCTGCACCATTAGATCATTTATCGGGCGCACTCGTAGAAACAGTAAGCCTGAGAAACATTGCTGCTTTGGAAAGCAATTCAGTGGCTAATGAGCCACTTTGAGCACTTTCATGAGAAAGACAGCTGATAAAAAAGACACCAAATCTATGATCAGATAAAATAGGGAAGGTGGAAAAAGTAAAATGTACATGCACACTCAATAGGGAACATTTTGTCTCTGCTTTTTCACAAGAAAAACAAATACATTTAAAACATATAAAAGTACAGTGTGAACATTTTGAAATAGTTGAATTTATCAGGTCAGAGGTGAGTCAAGAAAATCAATAGAGTGAATTTTCAGATTTCACGTACAAAAACATTATTTTAATTACTTTTTTTATACACAGTTGTATGCAATGTTTATGTGCAAAAAATGCTTTGATTATATGATAATAATTATGTGGTTTCCAGAAATATAATTGTACCTTCTATTGTCTTTTGTCATAATAATGTTATGTTCCAGCAAAGTTGCTTTTAAAGCAAAAGTGGATATACATATTTGAACCATTTGCTTGCTTTGACATTCAATTTGACATCAAGCACTGACTTATCAAGGGTCAGATCCAATGTAACAAAGAAATTGTCATGGTGAATGAACTAGCAGAGCAGTGCATGTCAAGTCTTTTGTACAATCTTCACTCTTCAAAGCAAAGTGACAGAAAATTACGAGATGTGAAGAAAAAAAATCACATACACATTACAGAACATTCTGATTTGTATTATCACTGTTCATGTATTTATTGTATTTAACCACTTGCTTACTGGGCACATATACCCCCTTCCTGCCCAGGCGAAATTTCAGCTTTCAGCACTGCTTCGCTTTAAATTAAAATTGCGCAGTCGTGCTACGTGCCTCCCAAACAAAATGTACATCCTTTTTTCCCCACAAATAGAGCTTTCTTTTGGTGGTATTTGATCACTTCTGTGGATTTTATTTTTTGCGCTATAAACAAAAAAAGAGCGAAAATTTTGAAAAAAAACCACAATATTTTTTACTTTTTGCTATAATAAATATCCCATTTAAAAAAAAAAAAAAAATTCTCAGTTTAGGCCGATACGTATTCTACATATTTTTGGTAAAAAAAAAATCGCAATAAGCGTATAGTGATTGGTTTGCTACAAAATAGGGGATAGAATTCTGACTTTTTTTTTTTTTTTTTTTTACTAGTAATACGGCGATTTGCGAATTTTGTCAGGACTGCGATATTGCGGCGGACACATCGGACACTTTTGACACATTTTTGGGACCATTCACATTAATACACGAACAGTGCTATAAAAATGCACTGGTTACTGTATAAATGTGACTGTCAGGGAAGGGGTTAACACTAAGGGTTAAATGTGTATCCTGGGAGTGATTCTTACTGTGGGGGGAGGGAACTGACTGGTGGAGGTGACCGATGCTGTTTCCCTATGTACAAGGGACACAGCATCTGTTTCCTCTCCCTGACAGGACGTGGAGCTCTGTGTTTACACACAGAGCTCCACGTCCCTGCTCTGTCATTGCCGATCGCGGGTACCCGGTGGACATCGCGGCCGCCAGGCACGCGCATCGGCATCTCGGGGACGCGCCGGGTACTATATAGGGAATATTAGCAAAAGCAGCAATATATTGCTTTTCTAATGTTCAGATGTATCACTTGCAGAAGTCAGCGTGTGTCTAGTTTTAGCCTTGTTATAGTGGCTGGCACATAAATGCTGTTGTTGTAGATATAAAGAAGGTTTTCCATCTGCAACAGGGTAACAGTGACAAGCTTCATTTGCATGCATACCATATTTTCAGTCCCTTGCATTTCTGAGAAATTATTCTGTGTAATCTGTGTTGATCAAATGTATTGGTTTCTTTTCAGAGATTATTATAAGCAGGGCATTTTTTCTCAGAAAATAGGTGCTGGAACTCACCTTTCAGGGCCAATGCCACACCCCAACCATGCCCACAACCCCGTCCCCATCCACAACCCCGCCCCAAGCCACGCCTTCCTTTATAGGTGAAAATTACATGGTTGCCAAATAGTGGGCGCGAGGCTCAGAAGTGGGTGTTGCAGAAGGCACAAGGTTCAGAAAAGTGAAACACACAGAGTATAGGACTCAGGAGTATGTATTGTGCAGTACTGAGGAGTGCATATCATACAGGGTGCAGCAAAGTTCCCTTTTCCTCTACAAGCAAAAATCCCCCACCCCTCAAAGTGACCATCAATTACTCGCCTCTGCACACCTCTTTGCTTTCCTCTGCGCCCCATCCCCAGCTCAACTCTGCACCCAACATTAACAGCTCACCTACACACCTCCCTATCCACAACCCACATCTTCTGCCCCCATCCACAGTTCAACTCTGCACATTTTTCACAGTTCACCTTAGCACCCTCATCCACAACTCCCCGTTGTGCTCACCTCAGCACCCCATCTACAGCTTATCTTCACAGCTTTCACCTCACAATCTGCACAGCCTCTTCCCTGCTATCACTCCTGCACAAACCCCCCTTTCCCATTTGCACAAATCCTGCCCCCCCAAAGCTCTCACCTTCTCACAGATCCCCCTCCCCCAGCTCTATCACAGATACCCTCTCCCTCCAGCTCTTTCACCTTTTCACAGATCGCCCACTCCCCTCAGCTCTTTCATAGATCTCCCTCCCCCAGCTCTTTTACAGCTCCCCCTCCCCACAACTCTCTCACAAATCCTCCCACCCCCCCCCCCCCCACAAAAAGCAGAATGCAGCCGTCACAGATCTGTTAGCGATGCCCAGGTTTTTTTCTCATCACAGTGAAGTTTCCTGCAGCTCTGCCTATTAGCAATGTAGCACGGCGCAGAGGAGGGGTTTCACAGCACTTCACTCCTCTCCATGCTACACACAGTTGTAACAGGTGGCAGGTGGAGAAAATAGCCGCCCCCCAAGCCCGATATTTACAAAAAACTTGGGCCCTGGGACATCCACCAGGCTGTAAACATCCAGCATCATGTGCCTGCTGACACAAGCATACAGAAGATGGTGGAGGGAGAGAGTCCTCTACCAGCTTCTGTGTTATTTGACAAGCGGGAGAGGACAGGGCTGCCAAAGGTGGCGGAACTCCGTTCTGGCAAGTTAAAGCAAAAAAAAAGCCCTGATCATAGGTGTATCATGGTTCAAAATTCCAGAAGCAATTGATCTCATAAAGTCGAAACCAAGCCCATGACTCCAATTAAAGGTTTGTGAATTGAGGTATACATTTAGGTCTATTAACCCAATTTCTAGTTATATGCATATTATATTGTTAATAATTTAAATGGGTAATACTAAATGCTTTTCTTAGAGTAGGGATGTGAGATAAATGTATTGTTTTAAATAGGACTTACATCTATGCAGCTATTGCTAAATCCCATTCCTTGAAGCAATTTTACACCCTATTATATAGTTGTATTACTGATCCTGCCTGTATGTAAAATTTCTCATAAAGTTCTTTTGGTCTGCATTTTTTTCAGGCATATAGATCTGGATGCCAACAGAACAGAAAAGTGCTTAGAGAGGGGCTTGAAAATGACAGAACTAGGACACAAATGTGATTTATACACAGCAGATTCACCTCAACCCCTCTAGTGAAATCTTTTGCATCCTAAGTTTAAACTATACGTGGGTTGATTGCCAACTAGGTAAGCGCTGAGTTTATTGCAAAACCCACTCAAAGTACAGTAAACCACTGGTGCATGACTGAGGGGTCTGTTTATTATTGTAGTCACCCAAGATTTACCCAACTTTTAATTAATTCATACATTTTCTTAAAGTGTTACTAAACCCACAACAGTAAAATCAGTCTGTATATGCAGCATTGCATGCTTGTTATACTTACTGTGGAACTTAAGGGGTTAATCCTCTGCATTGTGTAAAAAGGCTGTTTTACCCTGTATGCACAGATCCTCCCCTTCCTGCACTGTCTATCTCGGGAAAGCCAGCTAACACAGGAAGAGTAGCCAACCTGCACATGCTCAGTTGTGTATTTTATGCTGGAGAGAATAATTGCTTGTTCTCAGAGCTAGCCAAGTCACATAATATTGGCATCACATGTGGGCGTGTATACAGGCTGCAGTGGAAATCTCCTCCTACCTGAACTCTGAGCACTGAAGAAACTGTGCAGTTTATCACTGACCGTGGTATACAGATAAGCCAAAAAGGTATATAGTGGTAACATTTTAAATTAAAAAGAAGATTTATAAACTGTGGGCACTGTGTGTGTGTGTGGGGGGGGGGGCATAATAAATATTTTCATATTACTGGGTTTAGTAACACTTTAATCACTTAAGGACCACCTAACGCCGATATACGTTGGCAGAATGGCACGGCTGGGCACAATCACGTACTTGTATGTGATTGTTAAATGCCCAGCGGCGCACGCCCATGAACCAATCCGGAGCTTCGTGACCGTGGACCCGATCGCCACTGGAGTCCCGCGATCGGTCCCCGGAGCTGAAGAATGGGGAGAGGTGTGTGTAAACACACATTTCCCATTCTTCACAGTGGCGCTGTCATTGATCGTCTGTTCCCTGATATAGGGAAAGGCGATCAATGTTGTCACACGTCCAGCCCCACCCCCTACACTTAGAAACACATATGAGGTCACACTTAACCTCTTCAGCGCCGCCTAGAGGTTAACTCCCAAACTGCAATTGTAATTTTAACAGTAAACAATGCATTTCATAATGGTCCCAAACATTTGTCAAAATTGTCCGATGTGTTTGCCATAATGTCGCAGTCACGAAAAAAATCGCTGATCGCCACCATTAGTTGTAAAAAATTTTTTTTTATAAAAATGCAATAAAACTGTCCCCTATTTTGTAAACGCTATACATTTACACAAACCAATCGATAAACGCTTATTGCTATTTTTTTTTACCAAAAATAGGTAGAAGAATACGTATCGGCATAAACTGAGGAAAAAAAAAGTTTTTTTATATATTTGTGGGGGATATTTATTAAAGTAAAAAATATATATTTTTCTTTTTCAAAATTGTCACTCTATTTTTGTTTATAGCGCAAAAAATTAAAACCGCAAAGGTGATCAAATACCACCAAAAGAAAGCTCTATTTGTGGGAAAAAAGGATGCCAATTTTGTTTGGGAGCCACGTCGCACGACTGCGCAATTGTCAGTTGAATCGCAAAAAGGTCCAGGTCTTAAGTGGTTAAGTGAATCTTATGTGAAAAATGAATTTTCGTCTTGTGTAAAGATCTGGTTGCAAATGATTGAGTGTGCCTTTGTGTGAAATGCATTTGAGTTTTCTGAGCACTGGATTAATGCTGTAGGTTTTACAATAAACATTTGTTTTTTGGAATTAGATTAGTGTGTATTGCACGCTTTCCAAGATTAATTCTAGAATGGCCAAACTTTCTAATTAGTATGTACATGCAGTAGTCATTATAAGAAATCTGGTTGACATAACTGAATTTGCCTGTGTATCCAAGGCTGGGCCAAAGGAGAACAGTGAAGGGGGAAGCTGGTTCTTCTGCAGTTTATAACAGAGGGACTCTCTCACATTTACAACAAGACTGTGTCTTCTGCGTAGAAAATGCACTGGCAGTGGCTACTGCATTCATAGTGCCTACAAGCAGCAGTTGCAGGCACCATTACAAAAAATACAATGTAAAAAAATATCTTATTGTAACCATATTTTGACATTGCATTTTTTGTTTTCAGGTTATATGAAGTAAGGTACACTGCTTGCAGACTTCATACATAAATATGAAAAAATGATTGTTACAATAAACTTTTTTGTTTTTAATTCAGGTTTTATACAAAGGTTTTCAGAGTACAAAGATAATAGACATTTAGGGGCAGATCCACAGACAGAGTACGCCGGCGTATCTACTGAAACGCCGGCGTACTTTCAAATTACCCGCGTCGTATCTTTGGTTTGAATCCTCAAACCAAGATACGACGGCATCTGGGTTAGATCCGACAGGTGTACGTCCTCGTACGCCTTCGGATCTAAAATGCAATACTTCGGCGTCCGCTGGGTGGCGTTTACGTCGTTTTCCGCTTCGGGTATGCAAATTAGCTATTTCCGACGATCCACGAACATACGCGCGGCCGTCGCATTCTCTTACGTCGTCTCTAGTCGGCTTTTTCCGACGTATAGTTAAAGCTGCTTTTTTGCGGCGATAGTTAGATTTGCCATGTTAAGTATGGCCGTCGTTCCCGTGATTCGGAATGGACGTAAGTCACGTCTAAGTTTAAAAAATGACGTCCTTGCAACGTCATTTCGCGCAATGCATGGTGGGAAATTTAGAAACGGAGCATGCGCAGCTCATTTGGCGCGGGGACGCGCTTCATTTAAATGAAACACGCCCCCTTATCGCCGATTTGAATTACGCGCCGCTACGCCGCCAGAGATAGGCTACGCCGCCGTAACTTTCGGCGCGCAATCTTTCAGGATTCAAACCAAAGCCGGGAAAATTACAGCGGCGTAGCGTATCTCTGATATGCTGCGCGGGTGCAGATCTCTGTGGATCTGCCCCTTAGAATGACAGTTTTGAGTCTTACGGAACATGCAACTCAGTGTCTTGGGCAACAGTTGTGAACTTATACCAACTATGCAGTGATGCATCAAGTACTAGGTATCATTAGTATAGTAAAGGGGGGGGGCATGGGGGAGGGTGCAGGGGATTACCCAGGAGCTTAGTAGGGTGACAATTCATTTGAAGGCAATATACAAATAACAATGCAATTTGTACTGTCATAGAGTAATTGGTCCATGGAGCTCAACGTTCAGTAGTTTAGGTACTGAAAGATGTGCTTTTGTATACATGTGTTCCAGATGGAAGTGCTGTACATTACACTTTTGTCAGTGCTTATTTGAAAATCAAATTTTTTTTTTTGATGTGCACATAATATCAATCCCAGCAAACCTGTAAAAAATGTTTTTTTTTTTTATAAAAGTTGTTTCTATTAACTCTTGGTTAACCCTACGTCATGCTTAGTATTGTCTTTATACTTTGATTTTCATGTGCTGTCTGTTTTTTATACATGTAATTTAAAAAAAAAATTATCTATTTTATTTGTTTATTTTTGCAGTGTAAAAATACATGTCATAAACTGTATTTCCTCAATTCTCCACAATTCAATTTTAGGGACAAGTTGCAATTTTAACCTTTTATTAGTGATAAGCTACCATGCTTATCAGATTGAAGAATAAAAAGGGGTGTCTTTACCATGATCATTACAACCAACAAAGGTAGAAACCTCTGGGTCAGTAGACAGTGGTTAATTTTCAGCACTGTACTTGTGGATATACAAGCACATGCACATGCCTGAAAATGCTGAATGGCATTTTTCTGCACCTGATCAATGCTAATCAACAACTGTTTTCTATGTGCCCTGTTCACACCACGATACTGCTGTGATACGTGGTGTGAAAAAAGTGGTGCATTTTTCAGCGGCACGCCAAAAAGCACTGCAAGTCACCACAAGCACATTGCAATGAATTTCAGTGCAAAAACGTAAATGGAGCATAATGCCGCATACACACGATCGGACATTTCGACAACAAATGTTCCATGTGAGCTTGTTGTCGGAAAATCCGACCGTGTGTAGGCTCCATTGGACATTTGCTGTCAGAATTTCCGACAACAAATGTTTGAGAGCTGGTTCTTAAATTTTCCGACAACAACAGTTCTTGTTGGAGATTCCAAACGTGTGTAGGCAATTCAACGCACAAATATCCTACGCATGCTTGGAATCAATTCAACGTATGCTCGGAATCATTAGACTTAATTTTTCTTGGCTCATCCTAGTGTTGTACGTCACTGCATTCTTGGTGATTGGAATTTCCGACAACATTTGTGTGACTATGTGTATGCAAGACAAGTTTGAGCAAACATCCATCGGAAAAAAATCCACGGATTTGATTTTGGAATGTCCGATCGTCTGTACGCGGCATAACATTGTGCACTCTCAAGGTTGTTAAAAAAAATTATGGATGTAATGTCCTGAAACAGTGCATCCCACCTCCTGGCAAAATGAACACCAACCACTATTCTAAAATGGTGGATTATTTGTTATTCTAAAACACATCTGTATAGCCTGTGTGTTAAGTGCCAACGTTTTTAAAAATTAAGTCATACACAGCCATGTAGAATTGTTCAGCTGCCCAGGTTGTAATCTATATTGACACATTTATTAAAAGACAGATAGATTACATAGTTACAATATCAGTTCATCCAGTTCCGTGTGTGTGTGTGTGTGTGTATCTGTTTATGCATGTGTATGTATATATATATATATATATATCATGACATTTCCCATATCCCTGTGTATTGTGTTCACTAAGTTACCCTTCTGAAAGTTTTTTTTTTTTTTAATACAAACACTCCCTGCTGACACCAAAAACTGTAGAAGTACGTTCCACATCCTTAATGCTTTTATAGTAAAGCCAGCCCCTTATGCAGTTTAGAGTAATTTTTAGAACTTTTGAACAGAACGTTTCACACTGAAGGCTGCCATAGACAAGGGCTTTTCAACTGAAATGGAACAGACTGGATTTATGCATGTGAAAAAAATCTAGAAGGACATTACCTGCCACCACTGAGAGAAAAATTGTTGTGATAATTGTGTATGCTTAGATTTCTAAAGCTGTGTAACTTCTTATATTTTGGAAGTTATAATTAAAGTGTTACTAAACCCCAAACCCTGCATTCACTATATCTGGTCTCCCACAGTACACAGAACATGGAAATGCAATTATTTTAGTATGGATAAATACCTTTTCAGTAGTATATAGCAGTCTTGTGACTTCTACCAGCCAGGCACTGGTTAAAGCTTGTGGGAGAAGTTTTCATTCTCCTCTGACTGTCCTATGAGGCTGCATGCCCATTGACTTTCTGTGTGGACAGTACTGATTAGCCCTGTGCTGATCACATGCACCCAAAAAGAAAAACTCTATAGCAATATGCACCAAACAGGGCATGTGAAGAGTGCTCCCAAGGCTCTGTGCTAGCAGCAGATGTATTGGAGACACTGGAAGAAGGGGAGGATCAGAGAAGACAGGATCAAACAGCCTTTTTACACAATGTCCAGGATTAACACCTTAGGTTCCATAGTGAGTATAACAAGCATGCTTTACTGCATGTACTGACTGATTTTACTGTTGTGGGTTTAGTAACACTTTAAGGTGAGCAGATTCACTTACATATGTGTGGTATTGGAGGAGGTACACCTCTGGTCACTGATAAGAAGAATTGCCTTTCAAGTGCACAAGTTATTTTGAGATGGAACTTTGTCATTGCATGGTCACTCTTCACTTGATTCATCCCACCGGAACCAAGGTTTTTAAAGATAGCATTTTATTAATATGGACACTTATATGCTACTGATTTTGGTTATACATATTATTGATTTGTTCACAGTATTGCTTCATCTGTGAGTGATACAGAGTTTTGACTTGCTTTATATAAAAAATAAAGCGTTGTTGCATGGTTGTTGCATTATCAATTTAATGTTATCCTCTTTAATATGCATTTTTATGCTAGAATTTAGCCACCCAGGCTATAACTTTAGTTCTTTTATATTTGAATGCACTGGCTAATGTCATTATTTAATATACTCTGAAAGCATTCCGATTTTCCCTCAGTGTTTTTTTGTTTCTAGAATTCAATCCCCTTTAATGGTATTCAGTATGGAGATCACCTATTAAAGTTGTCTCTTTTGAAATTTAGTGCTCTTGTCCTACCCTTGTGTCTCCCTTTAATATGATTTACATTGAATATAATTACGGTACTCTGTGGTCTCCGTTTCCTAACTTATCCTGTACTTCCATCTACAATCAGCTCTGAGTTATTTGTAATTAGTAAGTGTAGCATAGCATTATTCTTTTGGGGTATTCACCAACTGACTCATGAAGTTGTCCTGAAAGACATTCAAGAAATTAAGAGCCTAAAGCCGTGTACACACAATCGGTCTGTCCGATGAAAACAGACCGATAGACTGTTTTCATCGGACAAACCGATCGTGTGTGGGCCCCATCGGTCTTTTTTCCATCGGTTTTAAAAAATAGAACATGTTTTAAATTTTTCTTATGGTTAAAAAAACGATAGAAAAATCCAATCGTCTGTGTGGAACTCCATTGGAGAAAAATCCATGCATGCTCAGAATCAAGTCGACGCATGCTCGGAAGCATTAAACTTCATTTTTTCGGCTCGTCGTAGTGTTTTACGTCACAGCGTTTTGGCACGGTCGGAATTTAGTCTGATAGTGTGTATGCAAGACTGATGAAAGTCAGCTTCATCGGATATCCGACGAAAAAATCCATCGGATTATATTCCATCAGATATTTGATCGTGTGTACAGGGCTTTAGACAAGTGAGCAGTTCCGTCTGCTCAGTCAATATCAGGATCATTGAAGTCTCCCATGATAATAACATTGAACTGCATCAACTTCAGGTTTATCTTTCAGGTTTATGGGGCCTGTTGCATACACCCACTAATAATTTACTATTTATTTCTTCCCAATGAAGCTTCTACCTCCTCCTTTGGCCCGTTGCTAATCTCACCCCTTGTACACACTAATAAAGTGCTCTTGACATACAGGCACACTCCTCTTCTACCTACTCTGCCCCTCTAAAACAGGTAGTACCCCTGGACAGTCACAAGCCAGCCATTTGAGCTGTTAAATCAGGTTTCTGGTATTCCCATGAAGTCTAAATCGTCTTTATGTATAAACAGTTTCAGTTCCTGCATTTTATTAGCCAAACTTCTAGCATTTGTAAACATTTAAATTTTGTACAAGCGCATATTTTCTCCTTGTTTGTTCTGAGGCTGCAATAGGATTCTGCCAGCCTACATGCAGAGAGAGTCTTAGGTACACTAGTTACACTACCTACATTGCCCACAGTAGCATTCTCGCTCACTGCTTGATATAGCATCCTCTGACCTTTTGCCTATCTTCTCTCCCAAGAGAACCACACACCCCTTAGCAGTCTCTCATTGCTATAAAGCTGGGAACCCAAAATCTTCCTTCATGCACCAGTTCCTCAGCCACTTGTGAAGTTTCTTAAACTCCTGTTAGAGATTAGCTCTATCAAAGTTCTAACCATCTACTGCAAAAGGCCTGCAAGTTCTTGTGTTTCTGTTGCAAATACATAACTGCACACAATCATATTTCTTTTGTTCTCAAACATTGGGACATGCTACATGCCATAAGCATTTTTTTTCTTTCGTTTTGGATTTCTACTCATGTAACTAGACAATATCTGTAAATGTTTTTGTGTGCCAGAAACGTATAACACAATTCTTTATAACAATTTCAATCAAATATTATTTAAATGATTAATCAACAAAAACTGAAAGTACAATCATTTTAACTGTTGCCATTTAAACACCCTTTATCTCTTTAGATTACAGTATATATCCTTTCAAGAATATGCAATACAACTATTAAAAAAAGTCACTAACCTTTATACCAAGTTCAATGTTCTCTCCTCCATACACATCCATTCCAGGATCTAGTAAGCCAATATCCCCAAAAAATTGTCTGTTGACAACGAAGGAACAGCCAATCATTGCAGGTGTTCTATGTCATAGGAAAGAAAGGGAGAGAATTTATACGTTATCAGTAATATTTGAAGCAGGATTTAAATCAGATTGGGTAGAGGCAAGAAAAACAGTCTGTTACTTAGACTTGACACATGATAACAAAAACAGATTAAATCTGTCATATATTTGTCAGCTTGAAGTTACTCAAGTTCAAGATTCTAGCTTCAACTATTGTCACTTTTTTCAAGTAGCCATTAGCAGATAATGACCAAATGTGAGTGAAGAGCAAGCATTGCTGTTATCAAATTCTAGCAGAAGCTACATGGAGTGATTAGTTTGCAAACATTAATCTCCTTCTCAGAAAGACTTTTTTCATAGATTTAGTATTACAAACAATATTGAACACCTCATAGCCAGAGGCTACAACCCGTATGGATAATAAGTATGTCCTTTATTTCCTTTATGTTAATCTTTGCTGCTGCAAATTTATCTGGCTGTCATTTAAGATGACAATATCCATAAACACAAATAATCCCTTACCAAGTATTTTCTTGATTACCTTAAAGTCTAAACTTAATGAAAAACCATCTAAGACACTGTGGTGCATGATTGCATCACTCAGCTTTCATTCATGATCAGTCATAATTGATTGTGAGACAATTGTCACAACAAGCAATTGAGAGAGATCAAATTATTAACCAAAGGGGTTGAAATTAGATTAATCAGAATTTGGCTAAGGCTGCAAAACTGGAAACCGCACTAAATTATCTAATACAATTGAATCCCCATTGAATTCCTTTGCAGCTTTGCTTTTTATTTTTTGTAAAATGGAAATTACATTAGAAACGACGGGCCATATTCTCAAATAATTTACGCCGACGTATCAGCAGATACGCCGACGTAAGTCCGATCCTATGTTTAAGTGTATTCTTAAACTGAGATACACTTAAACATGCCTAAGATACGACGGCCTGCGCCGTTGTATCTTAGGCTGCAATATTTACGCTGACCGCTAGGTGGCGGTCAGCGTAGAATATGCAAATGACTAGTCACGCCGATTCTCTAACGTACGCTTGCCCGCCGTAGTGTTTTAACGTCGTTTCCGTAAGCGATACGCGGCGTAAAGATAAACATGCCCCCTAGGTGGCGTACTCAATGTTAAGTATGGCCATCGATCCCGCGTCAAAATGTAAAAATTTAACGTCGTTTGCGTAAGTCGTCCGTGAATGGCGCTGGACGCCATTTACGTTACAGTCAAAACAAATGACGTCCGTGAGACGTCATTTAGCGCAATGCACGTCGGGTAATTTACCCGACGGAGCATGCGCATTACGATCGGCGCGGGAGCGCGCCTAATTTAAATGATCCACGCCCCCTACCAGGATCATTTGAATTAGGAGGGCTTGCGCCGTATTATAAGTTTACCTGTAATTACAGTGAATATCTCCTAAACTTGCACTGTTTTGGAGATATTCATACAGCATGTCGTCCCTGGCGCATACGCTCTGAAGGGGCGCAATACCTGTGCTGAACCTTTAGAGCTCTGTGCCAGGGCTCTGCATGTATGCGCGGGAGTAACAACATTGCAGCCTCAGTCCGGGTTAAACAGCCACAGTCCACAAAGCCATAAGGAAGACTGGGTGAAGATGGAAGCGTCATGAGCCATTACAGCGCTGCACTCAGTGTCCAGGTAAGTCTGACAAAATGGGCTAAGATGCGGTACATACTAGCCCATTATGACTTAAACCTGCAGGGGGGGATAATTTTTTTATTGTTCTGGTTTACTACAATCATATATCTACTTCCTATGTTTTTACACATTTAAACCTAAATGTAGATAAAAGGAGAGTTTATATACTGGATGAATCTACCATCTCCAAAGCCATTTCAGGATGACTGGGCATTTTTGTTCTAAAGGTGCCTGGGTGATTGTTATAATTTGAATATCTCATTGTTTAGTTTTTAGAGATTAGTGGCAATATCCAACATCTATGCTGCAACATGTACAGTGCCTTTAAAAAATATTCATACCCCTAGAAATCCTCCACATGTTGTCATGTTAGAAACAAAAACATTGATGTACACTGCTCAAAAAAATTAAAGGAAAACTTTTGAATCAGAACTCCTGGGATATTGATCTGGTCAGTTAAGTAGCAGAGGGTGAGGGGTGTATACATAGGGGGTTGTTAATAAGTTTCAGCTGCTTTGCTGTTAATTGAAATTAACAACAGGTACACTAGATCAGTGGTCATCAACCCTGTCCTCAGGGCCCACTAACAGGCCAAGTTTGCAAGATAACTGAAATACATCACAGGTGATATCATTTTCTGCTCAGTGATTGCAGTATTCTGGTCTGCATCTCCCCAAGGTAATACATAAAACCTGGCCTGTTAGTGGGCCCTGAGGACAGGGTTGATGACCACTGCACTAGATGGGCAACAATGAGACGACCTCCAAAACCGGAAACAAAATCATGTTTTTTCAGGTGGAGGTGTCTGACATTCTTTTCCCTACTCATCTTTTCTGACTGTTTTTCACTACTTTTGCATTTGGTTAGGGTCAGTGTCACTACTGGTAGCATGAGGCGATACTTGGACCATATAAAGGTTGCACAGGCAGTCCAACTCCTCCAGGATGGCACATCAATACGTGTCAATTCCAGAAGGTTCGCCGTGTCTCCCAGCACAGTCTCAAGAGCATGGAGGAGATTCCAGGAGACAGGCAGTTACTCTAGGAGAGCTGGACAGAGCCGTAGAAGGTCCTTAACCCATAAGCAGGACCAGTATCTGCTCCTTTGTGCATGGAGGATTAGGATGAACACGGCCAGAGCCCTACAAAATGACCTCCAGCAGGACACTGGTGTGAATGTCTCTGACCAAACAATCAGAAACAAACTTCATGGGGGTGGCCTGAGGGCCCGACGTCCTCTAGTGTGCTCTGTGCTCACTGCTGGACACTGTGGAGCTCAATTGGCATTTTTCCCCTGAACACCAGAATTGGCAGGTCCGCCACTGGTGCCCCATGCTTTTCACAGATGAGAGCAGGTTCACCCTGAGGATATGTGACAGACGTGAAAGGGTCTGGAGAAGCTGTGGAGAACTTTATGCTGCCTGTAACATCAGTCAGCATGACTGGTTTGGTGGTGGGTCAGTTAATGGTCTGGGGAGGCAAATACATGGAGGGACACACAATTACAGGCTTACAGGCTACACAATTGCACCCTGACTGCCATTGGGTATCGGGATGAAATCCTTGGACCCATTGTCAGACCCTACGCTGGTGCAGTGGGTCCTGGGTTCCTCCTGGTGCACAACAATGCGGCCAGTTCCTGGAGGATAAAGAAATGGATACCATTGAATGGCCCCCACGCTCACCTGAACTAAATCTGAAAGAACATCTCTGGGACATTATGTTTCGGTCCATCCGGTTCCGCCAGGTTGCACCTCAGTCTGTTCAGGAGCTCAGTGATGCTCTGGTCCAGATCTGGGAGGAAATACCCCAAGACACCATCCGCCGTCTCATTAGGAGCATGTCCTGATGTTGTCAGGCATGCATACAAGCACTTGGGGGCCATACAAACTACTGAGGACCATTTTGAGTTGTTGCAATGAAATTGCTGCATAATTTTTTCACTTAGATTTTTGGGGTGTCTTTAAATTCAGCCCTCTGTAGGTGGATAATTTTCATTTCCATCAAATGATGTGCCATCCTTTCATTCCTAACACATTACCCAGTCAGTATAGATATCCAGCATGAGATTTTTGCCTGTTGAGATCTGATATGTTTCCAAATGCTCCTTTAATTATTTTGAGCAGTGTGTGTGTGTGTATATATATATATATATATATATATATATATATATATATATATATATATATATATATATATATATATATATATATATACAAAGTATCTCACAAAAGTGAGTACACCCCCTCATATTTTTGTAAATATTCTTACACTCATCATCCACTTTATTAGGTTCACCTTGCTAGTGTCGGGTTGGACCCCCTTTTGCCTTCAGAACTGCTTTAATTCTTTGTGACATTCAACAAGGCGTTAAAAACATTCCTCAGAGATGGTTTGCATCAAAATCTCAGTAGATCAGCAGTTTTTGAAATACTCAGACCAGCCCGTTTGGCACCAACAACCATGCCACATTCAAAATCCCACTAAATGCCAAAATGCCACTAAATCCCCTTTCTTGATGGCATAGTATTTGATCACCTCTGCGGTTTCTATTTTTTGCGCTATAAACAAAAATAGAACGACAATTTTGAAAAAATGCAATATGTTTTACTTTTTGCTATAATAAATATCCCCAAAAATATATATAAAACATTTTTTTCCTCAGTTTAGGCCGATACGTATTCTTCTACATATTTTTGGTAAAAAAATCACAATAAGCGTTTATTGATTGGTTTGCACAAAAGTTATAGCGTTTACAAAATAGGGGATAGTTTTATGGCATTTTTATAAATATTTTTTTTTTTACTAGTAATGGTAGCGATTAGGGATTTTTTGTCCCACGGGCGGGGTCATGGAGCTTCGGACCTGGTCACGTGCACGCGCCCGCGGCGAGCGCGGCCCACGGCTGGGCTCTTAAAGGCGATATCCAAAGATATCAGAGAAAGACCAATATTTGGAATAAAAGCCATAAATACAGTGAAAGAAGACATTCATGTGAAAAGAACAGGGCCAGTTATCATAGTCAAACTCTGCCAAAGATAGGGCAGAAGACCATTCCAATTATTTTTCAGACATACAACAGCAGAATTTTTTTGGGGGACTGAATCATTTTCTCAGTCTGCTCATTTATTTGGAAATTATGGGCAGAAGAGAAGGACAATGTGGTTTTGATGAGAATGTATAGACAGTGGGCTGCTGAGTATGAGTGTAGGCAGGTCTCATGCTGCTAACAGCACCCTTGTGTGGAAAGTTGGACTGGGTATTTTGTAGTATACAGCCTGAATAAACCATAGGCAAGGGGTGCGGGCTGATACAAAAGAAAGCTGCCTAGGTTGCTGCAGAAGGAAGGGTGTATAATAGCCAGGGTGTTGCATGAAGAGTCATAAGTTGAGTCAAGCCGGCTCTGTGTATAAGACACTTGTAAGCAGATATTTGTTTACGAACTGCAGGAATGAAGCCTTCAAACAGGGTAGGTATAATATTAGTAAAAAACTGGCTCTGTTTTACCATGCTATTTATGACTAAATGATACAGGCTACCTAAGATAAGCCATTCCCACTGTACAGTATATCACAGTGTGCTATGTACAGTACATGCCTCACAATAAATTCCTCCTTCTATTTTTGTATGGATCATATGATAATAACCATAGTAATGGCGGACAGTGGCTGTACCAATTTAGGTCACTGTATGTGTAGAAGTACAGGTGTGATCATGTTATCTCAGTCATTTTTGTTTAAACTGGCTGTAAACCTGTCACATACCTGGTACAGAGCAGAGCCTGGCGTGCAGGGAATGGCAACTCTTGCTCCTCTGACTCCGGAACCCCTGGTAGAGCAGACAGGGAGCGCTAGAGTTCAGAGTCGCACAAGCGCCAGGAAGGTGCCGTGCAGGTCTGCGGTGGTCTCCTGAAGACTCCACAGATGCTGTGCAGGAACTGCAGAGATGCTGGAGGTAAGACAGCAGACAACAGGAGCTTGGTGCAGATGGCTGGAACAGGCAGCAGGTGGGAGGTGTGCTGTAGTACAGATGCTGGCAGAGTCAGGCAGGCCAGGTCAAACACAGGCGGGCGGATCAGGTACAGGGGGAAGCCAAAGCAGAGTCGTAGTTCAAGCCGGATCAGTAACAGGCGGGCAGCAGACCGTTTGGAAGGAGGAGGCAGAAGCGAAGTCAGACAAGCCAAGGGTCAGGGCAGGCGGAGAACAGCAGGGTCAATGGTAAGCCAAGGTCACAGGAAACAGGAGCCAATCAGGTAACAGGTATCAGGTAGGGTAAACAGGAACGCTGTTGACTGAGCAGCAGGGGGCTATGGGGAGAGCCCCATTAAATAGCCTAAGTGGCGCCAAAATGGCGTCAGCACGTGCCCGCGCGCGCCGCTATTGCGCGTGCCCGCGCGCCGCTATTGCGTGCTAATGCGCTATTGCCGCTATTGCGCGCCGGTGCGTGATTAGCGCCACCTAGTGGTCTACCAAGTCCATGACATTGCCCCCCTCCAATGGGCAGCCTCCGGATGCCCAACTGAGACATCTTGAGTGGATGAGCGTTCTTGAAGGACCGAATCAAGCTCTTAGCGTGGATGTTACGTTCAGGTTCCCAGGAGTTTTCCTCAGGGCCATAGCCCTTCCATTTCACCAGGAACTGAACCTGATTGCGCCTTTTTCTGCAGTCAAGGATAGACTCAATCTCGAATTCCTCCTCACCGTTAACCAAGACCGGTTCGGGTGGATCAGTGCTTCGCCCAGGAAAGGGGTTGGTGACGTCAGGCTTCAGGAGGGTGACATGAAAGACCGGATGGATGCGGAAAGACTCTGGTAATTCGAGTTCATAGGCCACACTGTTGATCTTCCTTCTGATTGGAAATGGCCCCATAAACTTAGGCCCCAGTTTCTTAGACGGACAGGCAAGTCTCAAGTTCACAGTAGACAACCATACCAGATCCCCAGGTTCCAGGTTGAGTTCTCCTCTTCGCCTTTTATCAAATACCTCCTTATTATGCTCCTGAGTCTTTGCCATAGTTTCCTGGAGAAGCCTGTTGTTAGCGCTGAAGAAGTCTAATGTCTCTTGGACGGCGGGCACCGTACATTCCGGGACACGATTAGACAAAAATAGCGGGTGGTAGCCGTAATTCGCAAAGAAAGGGGATTGTTTGGTAGCAGAGTGAATTGAATTATTATATGCGAATTCAGCCAGTGGAAGTAGAGAGACCCAATCTTCCTGGGAGAACGAAGAGAAACAGCGTAGGTATTGTTCTAAAGTTTGGTTTGTCCTCTCAGTTTGGCCATTTGATTGTGGGTGATAAGCAGATGAGAACGACAGCTCAATCTTGAGGGACTCGCAGAGCGCTCTCCAGAACCTGGAAGTAAACTGTACTCCACGATCTGACACGATATTTGCGGGGATGCCGTGTAACCGCACAATTTCCTTAATGAAGATTTTAGCAGTTTCGGGAGCAGAAGGTGTACCCCTCATGGGCAGAAAGTGTGCCATCTTGGATAGTCTGTCCACTGTCACAAAAATGGTGGTGAAACCCTCAGAAGGAGGGAGCTCAACAATAAAATCCATGGAGATCATTCTCCATGGTCTCTCTGGTACGGGCAAAGGCTTCAACAGTCCCCAGGCTCTGGATTTGCTCCCTTTACTTCGGATGCACGTGGTGCACAACTCCACATAACTCTTACAGTCTTTCATAAGCTGGGGCCACCAAAACGTGCGCTGCAAGAGTTCCGAGGTCTTCTGTACCCCAAAATGGCCAGCCAGCTCATGGTCATGACAGAGACTCAGGACACTGACCCGTAAGTCTTCCGGCACAAAAATCCTGTCCTCATGCCACAACAAGCCATCTCTGAGTTGCAAATTTGTATCCGAAGAGGAGGCCATTCCTGCAGAGGCCTGTTTGATCCGTGACAATAGGTCATCCTGAAGCAACAGAAAATTTCCCGCAGAATCGCAGTACATCCGGGAAAGAGCATCGGACTTGGTATTCTTCGACCCTGGCCTGTACGTTATATAGAAAGTGAACCTGGTAAAAAAAAGCGCCCATCTGGCTTGACGTGGTCTTAGTCTCTTGGCTACTCTCAGGTATTCTAAGTTCTTGTGATCTGTATAGATCAAAATTGGGTGCGCTGCACCTTCCAATAAGTACCGCCACTCCTCCAGCGCTGCCTTGATCGCTAAAAGTTCTCGGTCACCCACATCATAGTTCCGTTCCGCGTCAGATAGTTTGCGGGAAAAAAAAGCAACCGGGTGGAGAAGGGCCTTTGGCCCCTGTCTTTGGGAAAGCACCGCCCCGACTGCCGTCTCCGAAGCGTCCACCTCCAAGATATAGGGCAGGCTGCCATCTGGGTGTCTAAGGACCGGTGCAGACGTAAACAGTTTCTTCAACGCCTCAAAAGCTCCTTGGGCTTCAGGGGACCAACGGAACCGGACAGTTTGTTTGGTTAGGCCAGTTATGGGGGCGATGATGTTGGAAAACCCCCTAATGAACTTTCTGTAGAAATTGGCAAACCCGATAAAGCGTTGGATGCCCTTTTTATCTGTGGGCGCAGGCCACTCAAGGATTGCCGTAACCTTCTGCAGGTCCATCTCAATGCCGTTGACTGAAATAACAAGTCCCAGGAACTGTATGCTTTCACATTCAAACTCACATTTTTCAGGTTTGGCGTATAATCCGTGTATTCGGAGTCGCTTAAGTACGCTTTTGACGTGTTCCCGATGTTTGACAACAGAAGGGGAAAAAATGAGGATGTCATCAAGGTAGACCACGACAAAGAGGTCAAGGTAGTCTTTAAAGATGTCATTCACGAAGTGCTGGAATGTGGCAGGCGCGTTGCAGAGCCCGAAGGGCATCACCAAGTACTCAAAGTGGCCGAAGCGGGTGCGGAAGGCAGTCTTCCATTCGTCGCCGTCCCGTATTCGTACCAAGTTATAGGCCCCCCGCAAGTCCAGTTTCGTAAAAATTACCGCTGCTCCCAGTCTTTGGAATAGTTCCGGCACCAGCGGGAGAGGGTATCGATTTTTTATTGTTACCTTATTAAGCTCGCGGTAATCCACGCAGGGGCGGAGAGAATGGTCCTTCTTCTCGACGAAGAAAATTCCTGCCCCTGCTGGTGAGGTAGAGGGGCGGATAAACCCCTTCTTGAGGTTATCGTCGACATAAGTCTTTAGATTTCCAAGTTCTAGTTCAGTTAGGGGGAAAATTCTTCCGAAAGGGATTTCGGCCCCGGGGAGGAGCTCAATCGGGCAGTCGTATGGTCGGTGAGGGGGAAGGGTGTCAGCCCCCTTTTTGCTGAAGACGTCCAGGAACTCATGGTACACCTCGGGGACGGATTGGCGGATGTCAATGTCGGAGTCCATGCAAAGCAAAGAGGGGGGAGATGAGATTGTCTGCAAGCAGTGTTGTTGACAGTAGGTGGAACAAAAGCAAATCTCACCGGTAGTCCAGTTTATCTGAGGGTTGTGAGCCTGGAGCCAGGGTATGCCCAGGATTATAGGGAACAGAGGGGATTCAATAACATCCAGGCATAAAAGTTCTCGATGACTGTCCGAGATGGTAGTGGCGATGGGCAAGGTTTCTTGGGTGACTGGCCCGGATTTCAAGATAGACCCATCGGCCAAGTGTACAGACAGTCCAACAGCCCTTGGGCGCAACGGAATATGGTGATGAGTGGCAAAGGCAGAGTCCAGAAAACAGCTGCAGGCCCCGGAATCAAGTATGGCGCTGGTCCGTATATCCCTTCCTGGAAGCTGCAATAAAACGGGGACAGCCAGATGAGCAGATTTGTTGAAGACAATGGGTGAGGGGACAGATGACATGAAGGTGCACTTACGGAATTTTGCTGGGCAGGTCCTCACGTAGTGGCCGGACTCTCCGCAGTAGAGGCAAATGTTGTTTGTCCGGCGTCGAAGTCGTTCCTCAGCAGTGAGAGAAGGGCGGATCAAACCCAGCTGCATGGGTTCTGGAATGTCTCTAGAGGCAGTGGTCGGGGCTGGAGGAATCGGGTTAGGGTACGCGGGTACCCGGGGTAGCATCCATGTTGAGCGATTCAGACCGGTGGCACGTTCAGTCCTGCGTTCCCTCAAGCGTCTGTCAATCTGGATGGTTAGGTTGATAAGAGCCTCCAAAGTGTCAGGGACCCCTACACGTGCGAGTTCATCCTTAAGTGCTTCGGCGAGGCCCAAGCGGAACTGATAACAAAGGGCCGAATTGTTCCAGGTAGTGTCCGCACTCCACCTTCTGAACTCGGCTACATAGTCCTCAACGGGTCTGCGACCTTGCAGGAGGGCATGCAAAGCGGCTTCAGCGGTAGCGGCCTGATGAGGGTCTTCATACAACAATGACATAGCCTGAAAGAACGTGTCCAACCGGTCAAGGGATAAGTCCTTTTGCTCCATCAGACGGTGGGCCCACGCCTGCGGTTCACCCGATAGGAGGGCCATAACAAAACCTACTTTGGTAGCTTCTAGTGAGAAAGTTCGTGGCTGAAGCGCAAAGTAGAGCTCACAAGCATTCCGGAACGATCTAAACTTGCTTCGTTCTCCTGCAAATCTTTCAGGCATGGGCACTTTAGGTTCAGGAGGCAGCATAATAACTGAAGGTGACGCGGATGCGCCAGACGAAGAAGAAGTGGATGGAGTAGACAGTTCCTGGACACGATTTTCAAGTCGGGTATAGCCTTCCTGCAGGGCCCTGACTGCTTGGGTAAGGCCATCCAGATGGCGACAAAGTTCCGTCATAGGGTCCATTCCCTGCGCAGGCTCAGACATGGCTGCTCAGTACTGTCACGTACCTGGTACAGAGCAGAGCCTGGCGTGCAGGGAATGGCAACTCTTGCTCCTCTGACTCCGGAACCCCTGGTAGAGCAGACAGGGAGCGCTAGAGTTCAGAGTCGCACAAGCGCCAGGAAGGTGCCGTGCAGGTCTGCGGTGGTCTCCTGAAGACTCCACAGATGCTGTGCAGGAACTGCAGAGATGCTGGAGGTAAGACAGCAGACAACAGGAGCTTGGTGCAGATGGCTGGAACAGGCAGCAGGTGGGAGGTGTGCTTTAGTACAGATGCTGGCAGAGTCAGGCAGGCCGGGTCAAACACAGGCGGGCGGATCAGGTACAGGGGGAAGCCAAAGCAGAGTCGTAGTTCAAGCCGGATCAGTAACAGGCGGGCAGCAGACCGTTTGGAAGGAGGAGGCAGAAGCGAAGTCAGACAAGCCAAGGGTCAGGGCAGGCGGAGAACAGCAGGGTCAATGGTAAGCCAAGGTCACAGGAAACAGGAGCCAATCAGGTAACAGATATCAGGTAGGGTAAACAGGAACGCTGTTGACTGAGCAGCAGGGGGCTATGGGGAGAGCCCCATTAAATAGCCTAAGTGGCGCCAAAATGGCGTCAGCACGTGCCTGCGCGCGCCGCTATTGCGCGTGCCCGCGCGCGCCGCTATTGCGCGCACCCGTGCGCGCCGACGTGCCACGAACGCGCGCTCCCGTGCGTGCTAATGCGCTATTGCCGCTATTGCGCGCCGGTGCGCGATTAGCGCCACCTAGTGGTCTACCAAGTCCATGACAAAACCTTTGACATGAAAAATGTCAACACATGCTTCTATGTGTACGTGCCTCAATCCAAAGCACTAAATGCAAATTCTGTTTGCAGCCTGGTACTGCAATTGTGACTGACTGTGCCAACTCCAATGGATCAAGGGGGGTGGGCAAGGGAGCTCCAGCACACATCATGTGATTGACAGCCTCAGCTGTGCATGTTTCCCTTATGAGATTGTGTAGAGGGGGTGTATCCATTACCTCCAATCAGGTCTCAGATTACACTCAACTCTCCTCTATGAGCAGTGCAGTGTTCAACATCAGATCCCAGCTCCCTGCCTTCTGAACATCAGAAATTCTGTGTAAATTGTACATTTAAAAAAAAAATATAGTAATATACGCGCTCACAACTTATATATTAAGACCTTAAAAAAACTGTCTCAGATGGACAAAAGAGCAGCCAGCCTAAACATTGTTGATCACAATTAGGGATGAGCCGAACACCCCCCTGTTCGGTTCGCACCAGAACTTGCGAACACACCAAATATTCGTGTGAACTTTAGAACCCTGTTAAAGTCTATGAGACTCGAACGTTTGAAATCTAAAGTGCTAATTTTAAAGGCTAATATGCAAGTTATTGTCCTAAAAAGTGTTTGGGGACCTGGGTCCTGCCCCAGGGGACATGTATCAATGCAAGAAAAAGTTTTTTTTGCACCTTCAGGTCTGGTGTGGATTTTAAGGGGAACTCCACCCCAAATTTTTTAAAAAAATGACGTGGAGTTCCCCCAAAAATTCACACCAGACCCCTTATCCGAGCATGTAACCTGGCCGGCCACAGAAAAGAGGGGGGCACAAGAGAGCGCCCCCCCTCCTGAACCGTACCAGGCCACATGCCCTCAACATGGGATGTCCCCATGTTGATAGGGACAAGGGCCTCATCCCCACAACCCTTGCCCGGTGGCTGTGGGGGTCTGCGGGCGGGGGGCTTATCAGAATCTGGAAGACCCCTTTAACAAAGGGGACCCCCAGATCCTGCCCCCCTATGTGAATTGGTAATGGGGTACATTGTACCCCTACCATTTCACGAAGAAAGTGTAAATAGTTGTAAAAAAACACACACACCGTGGAAAAAAGTCCTTTATTTAAAAAAAAAATCCAGCGGTGGTAATCCACTCTCGGTCCCGGCTCCCCGCTCCAACATTGTCAGTATCCAGCGATGGGTGATCTCCTCTCCGGTCCAGCGATGAGAAGATCGTCTGGGATCCAGAGCGCAGCATAGCCGGCCGCCTGTCTCCAGCATTATTAAATTCACTGCTCCCAAAAAAACTGCCATTTTTAAAACTTTTTTTTGCATTGATACATGTCCCCTGGTGCATGACCCAGGTCCCCAAACATTTTTTAGGACAATAACTTGCATATTAGCCTTTAAAATTAGCACTTTAGATTTCTCCCATAGACTTTAACAGGGTGTTCCCCAAATTGTTTGTTGTTTGCGGAACAGGCAATGTTCAAGTCGAACTCGAAACCCATCTCTAATCACAATATAAGTAATGGTAGAACGTTTATATGCATCGCTTAAATTGATGTATGAAACCCAAAAGGACAAGTGGGAAAGAAGGAAGGAGTGTCCCCCGCACCGACTTCAGCATGTGAGCCCACACCAACATGCTGATATCAAATGCCCTTACCAGAAAGTTGATTAAGTCAGGCCTCACAGGGAGCCCAATCCTCCAATAATCCACCAGAATTATCCAACTGCACGGCCAGACATCAAGTTATCCCTCTAACGCAGAGAAGATAACACAGCCACATGATAGACATCAGGATTCCAGAGTTTTCACAGATCATAAAAAAACCGACAGATCAAAGAGTCACCACCATAAAAATAAAACTCTCATGGTGAAGTATGTAGGGATGAGCGATTTATTAAAATCCAATGCAAAATACAGCTGTCTTCATAAAAATCACAGAAAAAAATCCAAAAATACCATGGTTCATAGCGTGCTTATGACATCAGCAGACCACCGTATGCATTTCAGTCAATAGGCCATCTTCAGAGGTGGGTACATTTTAAATGGCTATGGATCAAAGACAGCTGAAGATATCCAGGTACAACTTAGGCAGGACATACCTAATTAATTTTCTTTTGTTCAACCAGTGAGTTGAACAATGGAAAATAAATCTATTCCTTCTTCCCATGGTCAATTCACTGGATAAATGTTATGGTTTACAACCACTTCATAGCTTTGGGGGAGGTGAGCTACAAACACTAATCATCAAGGATTACATACACTATTCTGAAGCTCCTTGAGGGGAGTAGTCACTTGGGCATCTTATCCTTGGATGCTGAAAGCCCATATCCTAGCAGTGACCATGGGTATCTAATGTTATGGTAGCATAGTATGACGGGAAAGCAAATTTCATTTTATATACACACAGTAATATTCATTCATATATTGTGCCATTATTTTTTACACCTCTTGGATATCATGAACTGACAAATAAAAATTCTGCTTGCAATTCTACAAGGAATAAGCCTTCAGTCTCAAAACAATCATGAAAAGTCATTTTATACACACATCATACTTAATAATTAGTTAATTACGTTTTCATTATGAAATTGAAAGGGTGCAATTTAAAGGTTGGAACTTTTAAAAGTATGCCTTCAGTAATTACCAATGCTGTTTATCACTAGGTTAACATCAGATGCCCTTCTTTCTAAGCTTTACAATTTCTATTCATTTATACCAAGATAAGCTAATTGAAGTAATTATGCTTAACGGCTGATATTTTCATGGTGGGATTAGAAATGACAAAGGTAAAAGAACCGTATAACGGACTTCAATGTCTTTTATGTAACATTCCAATCAATGTACAATTTAGAGAGAGTGTATAAAAAGCAAGTTGTAGACTGGAGTGTCTTTTCATTGTTAGTTATTGTTCTTTTAACTGAGTGAATGACTGCTGTACATGTTTTTTAACAAGGTCATTGTTAAAGCGGCTGTATAGTCCCCTAAATATTTTTTTTGGTCACCTGTAAGGCAAAAGGCATAATGAGCTCATTATAAAATACTTAACTTAGAACGAGGCGTCGGTAACTTACCTGGCCAACGCCGAGGTAGCTCACATGTTGCCTCGGCTTGTCTTCTGGGTATCGCGGCTCCAGCGCTGAGAGTGGCTAGAGACGCGATGTCGACACTCCCGCGCATGCGCGCAGTAAAACTTCTCTCCGGCATCCCTTGTGCCCATGCGCCGCTGCAGTCAGTGGCTCATTGCAAGGGGAATATCTCCTAAACCGTAAAGGTTTAGGAGATATTTTTTTACCTAGAGGTAAGCCTTATTATAGGCTTACCTGTAGGTCAAAGTGAAAAAAATTACTATACAACCAGAAATATTTAATTATTATTTATGTATTATGTTACAATTTGTTTGTTTAGTATTTCAGACAATATTACAACCTAACAAAATTTAACCAGGTGTCGGCATTGGGATGAATACATTTCAAATATACCACAAAAACACAAAAAAATCCATCTGCATTTTTAGTGAAACAGGAATGCATAAACAGTAGTGTCATAGAGCAGTGGTCATCAACCCTGTCCTCAGGGCCCACTAACAGGGGAGGTTTTATGTATTATCTTTATGTATTATCTTGGGGAGATGCATAATAGAATACTGCAATCACTGAGCAGCAAATTATATCACCTGTGATGTATTTCAGTTATCTTGCAAACCTGGCCTGTTAGTGGGCCCTGATGACAGGGTTGATGATCACTGTGATGGAGTAAATTGGCAGTTATGACCTGCTGGGTCATGAAAATGGATATGCCATGTCACCGAGTAGTGTATTTTTTATATCCTAAGAGCCTCCTTTTTTAGTTAAAGTGCAACGTCTGCCACTTTTTAGCTAAAGTAGGCGTAATAAGAAACTCTTTTGCATTTTCATTGCTGCCTGTGTCCCTCTTTGAGAACTTTGCTTACATTTCCTGTCCTGGAAATTTTTACTCAAAATAAGAGGCAATCCAATCTGACATTTATCTCTTAAACTGTTTGTTGCAATTGGGAGACTTTCTTTCTACTCCTTCTATGATGATAACTTTTATGTTCACTATCTGTTAAGGTGGCAAATGTCACTTTAACAGGAAATGAGGCTTAATGTTCCCAAGTGAAAGGAAAAATTGGAACCTGACATACAGTAGGTTCTCAATCATGGCATCTATTCTAAAAATGTCAACTGTTCCGTGTATTTTAACTACTGTCACATCACTTATGCACATAGGTAAATGAAACCAAGGTAGAAGAAAACCCAATCTTTTTATTGCTGATATACAGCCAAAATACCGGAATTTCTTAGTTCCTGATCTCTTAACATATTACGCAGTTAAGAATCAACTTTAGCATTTGTACTTTGCTTCTTTAGCCGTGTTTATACCATTTGAATTATTTAAAAAGCACAAGGTCATGGTGCCATTAGGACAAACTGGTGGTGGTTAGACACTTTTTATCTAAATGGCTAACAACAACCTTTGTGTCTGGAGTAATTTTTTTACTTTTTTTTTTTTTTTTTACACACATGCTATAAAATTACTTAGAACACTCTTATTATATATTATATGAAATCAGAGGCCCTGGACAAATGCATATTTTCAGGAAAAAACACACTGAAATACATTTAGTGCACACATTGTGATACCCAATTTCTGGTAAAATTTAAAAGATTGGGTTGCATTTAGTAAATTGATACCAAACACATCAAGACTGAAAATTACACGCAACCATGAAATGGTGACCGTTAGAGTTTACCAGAAATTATGGCTTTAGAATTGTTGTTCTAACTCCATTGTTGCTGGTGATACATATGGCACAATCCCTGTTTACATACAAAAGAAAAATCTATGATTGTGTTTGCTTTTATTTTAAATTTTTTAATACAAATTACATTTCTGTGCACTTTTTTGGTAGTTTTTATTTAACTATATTGCTATCCAAAGGTGGCTAACAAACCCCCTATGTTATAGCATGATCAGATGTCAGCTATGTCTCCTCTGCACTCCAACGCACATAATAAAGCACATATCATAGAGAATTTAGGACCTTGCCCCTTTTTGCGATTCGGCACTGCGTTGCTTTAACTGACAATTGTGCAGTCGTGCGACGTGGCTCCCAAACAAAATTGGCGTCCTTTTTTTCTCACAAATAGAGCTTTCTTTAAGTGGTATTTGATCACCTCTGCGTTTTTTTTTTTGCACTATAAACAAAAATAGAGCGACAATTTTGAAAAAAATTCAATATTTTTTACTTTTTGCTATAATAAATATCCCCCAAAAATATATAAAAACATGTATTTTTTCCCTCAGTTTAGGCCGATACGTATTCTTCTACATATTTTTGGTAAAAAAAAATCGCAATAAGCGTTTATCGATTGGTTTGCGCAAAATTTATAGCATTTACAAAATAGGGGATAGTTTTATTACATTTTTATTAATATATTTTTTTTACTACTAATGGCAGCGATCAGCGATTTTTTTCATGACTGCGACATTATGGCGGACACATCGGACAATTTTGACACATTTTTGGGACCATTGTCATTTTCACAGAAAAAAGTGCTATAAAAATGCACTGTTTACTGTGAAAATGACAATTGCAGTTTAGGAGTTAACCACTAGGGGGCACTGTAGGGGTTAAGTGTGAGCTCATATGTGTTTCTAACTGTAGGGGGGCGGGGCTGGACGTGTGACGTCAGTGATTGTCTTTCCCTATATCAGGAAACAGACGATCAATGACACTGCCACAGTCAAGAACAGGGAAGGTGTGTTTACACACACCTCTCCCCGTTCTTCAGCTCCGTGGCCGATCGCGGGACACCGGCGGCAATCGGGTCCGCGGGTCCCGCGGGTGCGGTCATGGAGCTTAGGACCAGGTCGAAAACGCGCCGCCGCCGGCGTGTTTGCGACCCCACGGCTGGGCTTAAAGAGACACGTACAGGTACGTGATTGTGCCCAGCCATGCCATTCTGCCGACATGGGGATCCTTTAAGTGGTTAAACTGGATGTCACAAATGGTTTGAAACTTATGCGATCATTGGTTTCAGAGGAAATCAAAGAATCAATGTTCCTCAATCTCCACCTTATGTCACTGTCTGGTGTGTTTACCACAGCCTTAGGCTCCCCAGAGGAACAGAAGAGCCTGGGAACCACCATAGGCGACAGCCCTTCTCACTACTGTAAAAATGATCTGGTAGCTGTAGAGCTGCCAACCAGTGGCGGCTGGTGATAAAAAAAATTGGCGGGGGCGCAAACCCCTCCAGTGCCTTACCTGCCCATCCTCTGCTGTCACAGCTCCCAATACCCGAACACACTATACACAGAGCACACACAATACATACAGAGCACACAGAACACACAGTGCATACACAGAACATACCGTGCATACACAGAACATACACAGAACATACCGTGCATACACAGAACATACACAGAACATATTGTGCATACACAGAACATACACAGAACATACTGTGCATACACAGAACATACACATAACATACCGTGCATACACAGAACACACCGTGCAGACACAGAACACACATAACACACAGAACATACACAGAACACACAACACACCGTACACACACAGAACACACTGTACATACACAGAACATACACAGAACACACCGTGCATACAATACATACATAGAACACACAGTACATACAAAGAACGCACCGTACATACCCAGAACATACACAGAACGCACCGTACATACACAGAACATACACAGAACACACCGTGCATACAATACATACAGAGAACACACAGTACATACAAAGAACGCACCGTACATACACAGAACATACACAGAACGCACCGTACATACACAGAACACACAGTACATACACAGAACACACCGTACATACAATACATACAGAGAACACACATTACATACAATACATACAAAGAACACACAGTACATACACAGAACACACAGGACATACAATACATTCAATACATACACAGAACACACAGTACATACAATACATACACAAAACACACAGTACATACAGAGAACACAGCACACTATATACAGAGGTGGAGGGGATCCAGCAGCACTCACATTAGTTATATTGGAACCTGAGTCAGTGAGGATGCATTATCCTGTAATCTGATGGAGTTCTCACCTTCCCCCACAGACCATGCTCTCTCTCTCTCTCCCAAAGCTATAGTAAAAAAAAAAAAGTTTTGTAACTTCTTCCCTGCCTGAATGCCCATTTTTTACATATTTTAAAACAACCTGTTGCTGCGAAACACACCCATCTTCTTATTACAGAGTCCCACACAGTAGCTGCCATGCCATGAGTTACTGCATGTGCAGAAGAGACACCCGAAGCAGCAGCGTGGATACAGACTCAATACTCTGTGACTGTCAGATATGCTATCTCCTTACTGGAGATTGTTCCTGTAACTGGGAAATAACGGCAGTGAGGGTATAGTGGAATCCCTGAAAAATTCACTTACCTTTCTGCTTCCATGTCCTCCCTTGATATCTTCCCTGGTGACGCTTCAGCCAATCAGGTTCCTGATATCCAGAATACAGGAACCTCATTGGCTGAAACGGTCGTCAGTCTTATCCAAGGGACATAGCCCTCTTACGTTCCTTAGATAGACCTTCCGGGAGACTAGGGCTGTACTCAGGAAGCCTATCAGAGCCACTGGTTCTGATAGGCACTTCCGCTCAGCCAACCAGCTGCCGTTAATCAGGTAACCGGCGCCCTGTGTCCGGTTATATGAATAGACTTGCGGCAGCTGGCAACCAACAATAACATACATTTGTGCAATACAATGCATGAATGTATGTTATTTGCGAGAGGGGGTGGCGCTGCAGCGCCCTCTATTGACGGCCGCCATCACTGCAGTTAAAATGTAAAAATTACATTTTAAGCCAATTAAAAATTCTTAAAGGGCCGTTTTTTTTTTTTTTTGTGACTACAGGAGGGGGGGGGGGGGGGGGCGGCGCCCGGGCGTCCCTATGGACGGGCCGCCACTGCTGCCCACATCAATTTTCTTAAACAGCCAATCACTCAATGAAAAAAAATTACAGCAGTTGAAGCCATGAGCTTGTTTTAACCAGTTCAGGTCTATGAGATTTTAAAACAGCCCAAGAATGTGAAGTGATTACATTCACATATAGACATAAATAGAAAAGGAAACCCTATACGCCTCCAACTGTTAAGAAACTATAAGTCTCAGCTGTCACTTGTCAAGGCATGCTGGGGCTTGTATCTAGTGACTACAAAAGTGGTAAATCGTTTTTATTTATTATTTTCTATTTATTTGCTTGTTTTTAGTTATTCTCTGTTGTGCTCAGTTACTTGTGTCTTATTAGATCTAAATCAACTTTAAGTTTGGTTCTATTTAAAATAAATTAATCTAAATAATACCAGATCAATTGGCATCTGACTTTGGCCCTTGATTTTGGAACTGGTTCATCAAATAAATTAGCCAGCACATCTCTAGTTTGTGACTAAGAACACAGCCTGAGAACAAAGTGGGAGGATATAAATCTCCATGGCTTCTCTGCTAGGAGAGCATCCAATTCTCCCCTTGGAGACAACATTCAAGCTTGATTGGAAAAATATTTTAAAGCCATGTTTAATATTACAGATCAGCAGCATGGCTAGCACAGGATTTTTTTTTACATAAATTGTCACTATAAGAAACACCTAACAGGCTGGGTACAGCAGAGTTCATACCATAAAGAAATTATAGCACCAAACATTTTAAGATATTTCTTATAGTTATACTATATACAGAATGTTATCTTTTATGTGTAATCTTTCTCTAATTTCTGATGTCTTAGCTTACCCTTTAGTTGCATCTGCATACAGTTTCAGACATTACACTGCAAACTATTTCTACTATGCAGTCATTAAAAATCCTCTGTTTAGTTTTGCTTTGTGATAATCTCATATTATTGAGAAACATCTGAATTCACAACACAGTAGTAGGGGAGTTTTGACTATTTTGCCGTGAAGATAATTGTAAGGGCTGATTTCCAGAAACATTTCAGTCTGAAATTATAGACAGTTGGTTGCAGGTGTATTTAAAAAATGTGTGTTTTTTTTATTTCTGTGTCATTTATCAACAATGATGTGTTGGGTACAGATTGCCCTACAGTCAAACTTCTGAATGATGTGTCTTAGATTTCTGATTCGTAAACGTCCCCATTGAGACATCCCCAATCGTCCCCATTGAGACGAAACGTTGGGTAAGCGACGTTCTGACGTCACCACGGACAACCGGAAGATACGGACAGGTAGATCGAGGAGCCGGCCGGCTCGAATGTTTTTAATGCTCACAGTGCTGGACTTTTATGTAAGTGCGCACTTTTATGTGACTTAATAAATGCACCTAGGATTTTATGCTATGCGAGTATTCCTCTTTTTTTACATGGCACATCTTGCAATGGAATATTGAATGAGGTAACCATCCCTATAACGCTTTCCCTGGTGCAGATTTGTGTGGAGGCCATCAGTATTAAATGCGATGGTGATCTTCTGTAATAAGAGATCATTTTCAGCTGGTAAGAGTCAGTGTGTTATCAAGGTGGAGGTTTTTTTCTATCCCAAGTTTTCTGGATGCTGTGGATCTCATCTTTCACTTGGAGATTTAGAGCCTGAATATTCAGGAAGGAGGGAGCACACCCCCCTCCTGAACTATACCAGGCCACATGCTCTCAACATGGGGGGGGCTACCCACTGCCTTCTGGGATGCACACAGGTCCCAGAAGACGATGGCACCATTCAGAAATCTTAGAGCATCTGGCACATGATCAGTAGGAAACCTGAAGGCTTCACTGCCGGTTACCCTGAATATACTGGTGCCTGTAACTGAAGCCAATTGAAAAATTGGCTCAGGGTGCCGACATCAATGGGTCCCTGTTAGGTAAGTGTCCTTATTTTAAAAGTCAGCAGCTACAGTATTTGTAGCTGATAACTTTACAGGAGAAGTCCAGCCTGGGCTCCACTCCTGCTACCCATTTCTAGCAGAGAGTGGTCTAAAGTCTGCTCTCTGCTGACATCACCTGGATCAGTCCAGGCACTGTGTCATCCCAACTTCAGAAGTCTGGATCCTCTCAGTGAGACGCTGAGACAGCTGATCCCCCACCCCTCCACAGCTCAGCGTTCCAATGAGTGTGGAAAAGCAGAGCAGGAGAGATGCTGACTGACAGGCAGCCCAATGAGTGTGGAAGAGCAGAGCAGGAGAGATGCTGACTGACAGGCAGCAGCTCTCAGCTCAGGGAGGTGAGAGAACTGAGCCATCGGCAGTGTTCATGGCTCAGTTCTCAGTGCAGAGGCAGCGGGGACAGATGTAGCATCAGTCCAATGCTGCATCCACCTAGATAAGTATAAATATGGGATAAAAAATCCTATACTTCTCTTTTAAAAAAAATTGCCCAGCCTGGATCTCCCGTTTAAGTCGACATTTAGAGTACAATTCACTTAACTCATATGCTGAAGGAAAAGAGCGGGGTGCAAACAAATTATGAGATTCACAGTTGAATGTCAAATTCTGCTTACCCAGTTTAAGCTAACACCTATCACAACCCAACTTGTGATACAGCATTTCAATTCAGGACAGGACCCTAATCTAACACTCCTTATTAGGCCAAAAAACAAATCAGATGGTCTAGACATAAATATTACTTTAAAACTGGATAAAGCTGATAGTATTCTGGCCACGACCCTCCAGAAACATGGCCAAACATTGTCATCAGAAGGGAGAAATGTGTCTGGCTGTCTCTAAATCCTTGATACATTTCTTCACCTCTGAGACCAATTACAAAGATATCATGCACTAGTACCTTGTACCAACTCCTATTACCCAGGTGTCCACGCAGAATTCCAAGCCTCTATAGCCTATTCAAATCCCCCCTCCCTCCCCAAATTATTTATCTTTTATCTCTCTCTTCCTCTCCTTCCCTCTCTTTATAACTCCCCTCTGTATTCCCCATTTGTTTTCTTCCCTTTCCCCTTCCCCTCTGCACCCATCCTCTTTACACATTCCTCCTTACCCCCCATTCTTTCATTAGCTCAAAATGCACTACTGATCACCATCTACTAATCCTAGATGTCCTGTGCCCCCATCTACTATCCCATTTTGCTGCCCTTTATTATACCTCACATAACAGTTCACTATCTTTACTTTAAATATGCCTTATTGTTTTTCGAACATGTATTATCAAATGTTCCATATTTACATGTTTGTGCATATTTGTACCCCCTTCATAAAACCTTTAATACAAATCATTGAAAGGAAACTAAATTAAAATTACTTTAAAGCAAAATACTACATTAATAATTCAACATATTTTATCAATGCAAAATACACTTCCCTTCCCTTTAAGTAATAAATTAATAATAAAACATCAGTTTTTCATTTTCTACAGAACACCCTGGCATTAAACTACAATGTAACTGACCTTGCATAATAATGTTTTCCATTGTAAATGTCAGAACTACATTTCAGTTTCTCAAGTGCACAGGGACAAAGTTCTTTCTATTTCTTGATTTAGAAATCTAAAAACTGGTAGAGTTTCTCACTTTACATAGTTACACTTTTCCATATAATGTTGTCTCTATTAAAATGTAGGAAAATGTTATAAGACACAAAGTTCCCAACAAATATCTGAATATTTCTTTAATCCCAAAAATATGCACATCAAATGAATTTCCAAAAGTGGTATTGGCACTTTTTTAATTAAATTAAACTGTGGGTATTGATCGCTGATATAGACTACAGATTACAAGAGTCAAGATCATTAGAATTCGCTGACTATGTGCTTGCTCCACATCAGTAACTAACCAAGCGATAAAGGAAGCATGGAGATGCAAGCCTCAGAACTTGCACCATTTACACAATGTAAGCAGGTGTAGATGCCATACTTCCCATATGCACTTTAAATCTGAACTTCAAACTGAACACCAAAACAGTCATAAATAAATGTACATCAACCAACCAAAAATAATAAATGTATTTAAATGTGTCTTTATAATTCATTCCTGCATTCTCCTGCAGATGAAGTGGTATGTGTGTGTGGTAGTGCTGGACCTTGTTCTGGTCTTGGGATGCTGCCTCCCTGATAGATTCAAAAGAAGACATACAACAAGTTTTGGTGTTCAGTTCACTTCTCTTTATTTTGTTCTAGGCCAGTCCCCTGCTATTTCTATCAGTGACTCCAACTTTCCCACCCAGGAACCTTTTTTTCTCCTGTACTTCTTAAAGAGGTTGTAAAGGTTTGTCTTTTATTTTCTAAATAGGTTCCTTTAAGCTAGTGCATTGTTGGTTCACTAACCCTTTCCTTCGATTTCCCTTCTAAATGTTTTTTTTCTTTGTCTAAATTTCTCACTTCCTGTTTCTCCTTAGTAAGCTTGCCCCTGTCATCCGAGCCATTCTGGCTGGGGGTTAGTCACCCAGAACAGCTTACTGAGGAGGGACAGGAAGTGAGAAATTCAGACAAATAAAATAAAGAAAAAAACATTTAGAAGGGAAATCGAAGGAAAAGGTAAGTGAACCAACAATGCACTAGCTTAAAGGAACCTATTTAGAAAATAAAAAAACAAACCTTTACAACCCCTTTAAACTGTCTTCTCCATCTTATCACACTGTTTCTTCTGCTGCTATAGCTGTCCCACCTGTTATTTGTTCGCCTTTCTTCCCCAGACACTGGTTCTTTCCCCAAGTCACTCTGCATCTCTAACCCACTACGGGGACCTGGTTCCATTCCAGTCCCACTGCCTCCTGACACCTTCACCCAGTGTATTTCAGTGCCCTGAGTCTCACTGTTCTGTCCATTATTCTCCCCCAATCTGTTCCCCCTTGTTAAGCATTTTACACAATTTGTAGCATTATCTAATTTATTGTAAAAACCTAAATTCTGCCTGTTACTTTGTATCACATCCCCCCCTCCCCCCTTATCTTTCATCACTCATAAGGCTGAGTTATTTGAAAGAGAAGAGATGACAATATCCTCACATGTAGTGTGCATGTGGATATTATAAGGTAAAAAGAGGGTGCCACGTCCTAATATAAATGATAAAGGAGAGAACTAAGGGCTAGTTTTTGGACTTTTTAGGCACGATTTGGTTGGTCAGAATATATTTACGCACCTCGATCGGAGGGGTAGAATATAATTTTACACAAATACACGATCTTAATAACCAGTTTTCAGCAGGGTTCACCCCTCCGTTTTCCTATCCGTACCTCCTCCCTTCTCTTACTGGGGAGTGTCCTTGGGAGTCCCACAGTCTGGACCCCCCACCCACCCCCTTAAAAGCCTCATTTCTACTCCCAGGTCTCAAAGACTATGCTTCTAGTAGACCCAGATAAATATACTTTTTGAAGTATATTGGGTGTTATCTTAAAATCACGGTCAAAACACCTGAAAAGGAGAGGAAAATTATTGGGGAAAAGAGGAAGGTAAAATAGAGGAGGAAAATAAAATTTCTGAAAATCGATCTGAAAATTCGATCAGGACCACAAATAGATAGGAATTCGGATCAAAACCAGAAAAGAAACTCAAACTTTATAAAAAAAAGGGGAAGAGTACAAAAATATATATTTCTCTTCTTTTTTTTTTTTTTTTGCCTAGACACTTTTCACCCCTCCCCGCCCTGCAGCCCACATACGTTATTACATCAATATTAAATCCTGATCTCCCTTTCTTTTTGGAAATAAAGGGCCAAGCTGGGGAAGAGAATTAGGAGGAAAGAATCTAACATGAGTAGAATGATAAGCAGATCAACAAAAGGGGGCCCCCCCACTACCCCAAAAAATATAACAGCTACAAGCTCAATAAGGCCCTTTGTGACCAGCAGCGAAAGCCCGCAGGCTCTCGGAGCTCAGGGGACAACTAAGCAACAACAAGGTAACAAAATGAAAAAGAATGAAAACAAGAAGCCCCAGAGGGAAATCTCCGGAGAAATCTCTCAGGAATCAAGGGAAGAGGTACCTATGGGTAGTAGACTGGAAAGCAGTAGGATAGACGCACAGTCCCCCTCAAAGGGTGAAATGGCAGAGATGTTGCTAAAGCTGGAAAACGCGATAAAGGGGGAAATACAGAACTTGCGGACAGATTTGGGTTACTTGCTCGTCAGAATAGAATCAGCAGAGGAGCAAATTGAGAAACAAGCCCAAGAATCAAACATACTAAAAAGTCAGATCGATCAGATCCAATCACAACAGAGGCATATCCTTTATAAATTAGAAGACCAGGAAAACAGAAATCGCAGACAAAATCTAAGGATAAAATTAATACCAGAGAAGAGGGGGGAGGATCTCAGGGTAATAATGCAGACAATATTTAACCCTGTATTAAAAAGAACAGCAGACAATCCCATCATGATTGAAAGGGTACATCGTGTGGGAAATTCGAAAAGAGCACCATCCGAGCTAACAAGAGATGTTATAATAAGGTTTCGATTCTATGAAGATAAAGAGGAAATTTGGAAAAAATTGAGGGGGCAACCCCCGATAGTATTCGAAGGGGTGGAAATCCGGATTTTTACCGATGTGGCCCCAGAAACTTTGGCGAGGAGATGGTTGTTAAAACCACTCCTAAAACAGTTGATCGATCTAAATATTAAATACAACTGGGGATTCCCAGCGTGTTTAATCGGGACTAGAGAAGGAAGAACAGCGATCTTGAGATTCCCCGAGGACTTAAGTGAATTTTGCGGAAAATTGGATATTCCGATCCCCGACTTGCCGGGATGGGTGTAGGGGGGGGAGGGGGTCTTCCTTTTTCGGGGATCCCCCCCCCCTCTCCCTCTCTGTCCACCCGGTCCCGATTTGGGTTGCAACATGCCTCTCTGGAGCCCTCATTTGAGGACATACCCCCTTTTTGTTTTTGTTTTTCTCTGTTATTTGGGCACCGGGCGGATACAGGGAAGATGGCTATGACTAGTCCCCCACCCCTTCTTTTTAAAGGAGGGGGGGGGGGTGGAGAAAAATCCTAAACCTCACCCAGAGCAAACTGAACCAAGAAAGGGTAATTGGTTCAGAGGTCTTTAAAAGGCCAATTGGGAGGGAGGGAGGGGGGGAAGGGGGAGGGGGGGGAAGGGGGAGGGGAGGAGAGGGAGGGGAGGGGGAGGGAGGAAGGGGGGAAGATATCCTATCTCACCAAAACAAGTGGAAGAAACTGTAACCAACAACCAAGATGCCGGTAATTAAATGCCTATCTTATAATGTAAAAGGCCTCAATAGTCCATCAAAGAGACATAAGGTACTAAAGGAACTAAAGAGGTATAGGTCAGATATTGTCCTCCTGCAGGAAACCCATCTTACATTGGGATCAAACATAAAGCTATATTCCCCTGACTTCCCCATATGGTACTACGGCGACACCATTTCTAAAAGGGCCAGAGGGGTAGCAATTGGGATAGCTAAGGGGACCAGGTTTGTGTTAACAGACCGAATGACAGACCCAGAAGGGAGATTCCTCTTTTTAAGGGGAAAACTAGAGGAGGAGGAATATACTCTCGTAAACATATATGCACCGAATACCTCCCCGATGAAATACCTCCAGGGAATCCTGGGGAAATTAAAAGATTTTAGGAGGGGAAAGATAATATTGGGAGGAGACTTAAATTTCTGTATGGACACAAAGGCCGATAAAACACACCAAACATTAGAGACTCAAGAAAGGCAACTGAGAAGGGTAAAAGGTAGTCTACATAGAAGCCAATTAGTAGACACATGGAGGATCTTTAACCCAAGCAAACGAGACTATACATTTTATTCTCACGTACACGAAAGTTACTCCCGGATCGATCACATTTTCATTGAGCATAGAATGTTAGATGCGGTGGTCGAGACAAAAATAGAGACCATGACGATTTCCGACCATGCCCCAATCAGTATATCCATAAATATTACAGGCAATCAAAGGACCTACCCAAATTGGAGACTAAATGAGAAACTACTCATAGAAGAAAAAAGTTTAATGAGAGTTAAAAAAGAATTAGAGGAATATTTTAAGATAAACAAGACAGATGAAATCTCGGCAGCAACATTATGGGATGCCCATAAGGCGGTGATTAGAGGGGTGTTAATCTCCGAAGGGGCAAGGAGGAAAAAAGAAATGAACAGTAAGAAGGAAAAATTAGTAGATGAGATCTTCAATTTGGAACTAATACATAAGAAAAATGGTAAACAACGAGATATTTATATGGACTTAGTTAATAAGCGGAACGAACTTAAAGAACTTATTGATCGGGAAACAAGAAGGGAATTTAACTTGGTGGCAAGGGAGAGATATAGGTGGGGAAATAAAACAAGCAAACATCTAGCCCGGATGGTACAAAAAAAGAAATCAAGGAATTATATAGATAAAATTAAAGACGAAAAAGGAGAGGTCTTGCATACAACAAAAGATATTGCTGAAACATTTAGATTATATTATGAAAAATTATATTCAGTAGAACAAAAAAGCTGGCAAAAAGGGGAGAAAGACAAAAAAATCTCAGCATTTTTAGAAGAAGCAAGGTTATCAAAAGTCAGTCAAATAGACGCACAGGAGATGGACAGGCAAATAACGGAAAACGAAATTAGAGTAGCATTATCAAGCTCTGCCTCAGGTAAAAGTCCGGGGCCAGACGGCTTTACAGTAATGTATTACAAAAAATTTAAGGAGATACTTCTGCCAAGGCTATGTCAGTATTATAATGGGCTTGGAAAGGAGTACGAACTAAGTAAAGAGGCATCGGAGGCAACTATCACCGTTATCCCTAAGGAAGGGAAGGACATCGGAAACTGTTCAGGATACCGGCCGATATCTTTGCTCAATACAGACTTAAAACTGTTTGCAAAGGTATTGGCTGGGAGAGTTAAACAGGAAATGGCGAGATTGGTGTACCCGGATCAGACGGGTTTTGTCCAGGGAAGAGAGGGGAGAGACAATGGGGTTAGAACACTGTTAATCCTCCGGAAAATGAAGGCGGCGGGGTCCCCGGGTCTACTTCTGTCGATAGACGCAGAAAAAGCGTTTGACAGGGTAGACTGGGGACTCATGTTGCTCACCCTGAAGGAAATGGGGTTTGGACAGAGGATGATGGAGTGGATTGGCACTCTCTACAGGTCCCCCACGGCCAAAATAAAAATAAATGGAAGTCTCTCTCAAACCTTCTTAATGAGAAACGGTACGAGGCAAGGGTGCCCCCTATCGCCATTACTGTTCGTGCTCGCATTGGAACCCCTGCTGGCTAGGATCAGAAACTCTCAAAAAATAAAAGGGGTTAAAATAGGAGAGGAAGAACATAAACTCGCAGCTTTTGCAGACGACGTCCTCTTCTATTTAATGGAACCCAAAACATCAATCCCAAACCTCCTAAACCTCTGTAGCGAATACGGAGAAATCTCAAACTTTAAATTAAACATCACAAAAACGGAGATTATGAGTATAAACATAAGCAAGATAGAAGAACAACTCCTGAAAATGAAGTACAAATTTGCTTGGGTTAAAGAACTTAAATACCTAGGAATACTGCTAGCAAAATCTACTAGGGAGATGTATACGATAAATTTTATCCCTTTATTAAATGAAATTAAGACAGAAACAAAAAGGGTAGAAAACAGGGCAATATCATGGATAGGACGAATTAATTACTGCAAAATGGTCATTCTGCCAAAAATTTTATACAAGTTCCAGATGATCCCCATTGCCCTCCCCGGGACATTGTTCTCGGCCCTTAGAAAATTAATAATGAATTACATTTGGAGAAATAAGAAGCACAGGATAGCACTTCAGACCCTAAAACAACCAAAAAAAAAGGGTGGATTAGCGGTCCCCGATGTCAAAAGATACTATGAGGCGGTGATATTAACAAGAGTGGTGGAGTGGGCCAGGGCTAGCAAAGAAAAAAGGTGGGTTAGTGTAGAAAATAAATTGTCACAGGCAAGCTTAGATAAGATAATTTGGAACCCTCCACAATTTAGAACAATAGATAAAAACGCACACGAGATAACTAAAAATGCACTTAAAGTTTGGGACACGGTCTATAAAAAAATTGTGAAAGAATACAATTCACCCCTTATACCACTAAAGAATAACGATTATTTTGCACCAGGTAAAACACAAGTAGGGGGAAATTGGATTAAAATGGACACTATACAATTAAGGGATATAATGAAGGAAGGGCACATTTTAACACTACAGGAGTTGAAATTAAAAAACTCTTTCCTAGAAATTAATGAATGGAGATATCAGCAACTAAACCATTTTATCCAAGACCTTCCACACCCACTGAGGTCGGGAGATCAGTTATTGGAATTGGAAAAAATATGCTCTACAAAAAAGGCCAGAGGAACAATCTCGGGACTATATAAGATGTTACTGAAGACGGAAGAGCAGAACATACCCCCATTCATTAAAAAATGGGAAAGGGAACTAGGGACACATCAGGATAGGATCACAATAGAGAAAATGCTGACCCTGACACACTCCTCCGCGGTAGATAGCCGCACAGCAGAGATGTGTTTTAAATGCATAGCCGGATGGTATATGACACCAGACAAATTAAAAAAGTTTAAAGAGGGACAGACTGGAGAGTGCTGGAGGGGATGCGGTTTACCAGGAAATATGGCGCACCTGTGGTGGGGATGTCCTAAGATAAGGAGGTACTGGGAAAAAATATTGGCCTGCGTCGAAGAGATTACAAAGAAAAAGATAAAGATGGACCCTTGGGTTGTCCTGTTCCACGGGGGGGAAGAAGGCACTAAAAGCTATAAAAAATCACTAGTACCACACCTATTAAATGCTGCCAAAAGATTAATTCCAAGGGGCTGGCAAGAGGTGGAATGCCCATCGATCTGGGAATGGATCGATGCGGTTGAAGAAACGTATAAAATGGAGGAACTGCAGGAGGACATGGAGGGTAATAACATATTACAAAATATGAAATGGGAAAATTGGAGAACTTTTAAGAAATCGTGGAGTTACGCGGAAAAATTAAGAGAAGACACTTAAGGCCATTATAGAAAAATCAGCGAGAAGTAGAAGTATAAGGAGATTGTTTTGGTGAGATAGGGGGGGGGGGGGGGGGGGACGGGTAAGGGGAGGGGAAGTATTAAGGGAAAACTTTTGTATATGCCTAGCAAAAGAAGTTAAAAATGTACCCAAGAAAATAATACAATATATATATAATATAAAAAAAAAAAAAAAAAAAAAATAACACAAAAGTGGAAAACAAAACAAAAACAACCAGCATAAAAAATAGAGACACTAATGATGCAAAACCGAAATAGAGATGCAATGGGCTGGTACGCAGAACATGAGCATGTAAATGCACACTCTATGAGGTGGAGTCTGAAGTAAAAGAAAAAAAAAAAAAAAAAAAAAAAAAAAAAAAAAAAAAAAAAAAAGAATATATTTACGCTAGAAAAGATTTTTTCTAAAAAATAGATTTGTTTATTTAGATATAAAATATCGTAATATGTAGAACAAAATAAAGAAGAAAAAGTATTGCCGTTTCCAGCACAAAAAACTATCTAAAAGGCTAACTAGGCAAGCCTATCCATAAACAATGACAGGAATTAGTACATAAAATATAACAATGTATCAACAATGAAGTTGAACACTTCCAAAGAGATTTGGAATAAGGTGCATAAATGTGATTAGTAGTCCTGTCGCGTTGTGGAAATGCAGGCAAAGATATGTCTGCGGTGGTTTGGCTTGCTGCGTTGGTGGACTCGACCGGTTTCGCGCTTTAACAGCGCTTCCTCACGGAGTCAGCAGTGTAGTTTTAAAGATAGTATTGGTTGGTAGGGGAATCGATACATAAATTTTTTGGCAATAATAAAAGAACAAGAAACAGACTGTGTCCGGGCTGCTGGACGTTGTAAGGGGTATAGGGGAGCGACCCAAGTAAAATGAAAAGTAACAGTCTTCAGTGAAGGAGGGCAGAGCTTGAGGAGAAGGAAGAAGGGAGAGGGTGACCACTATCTCCTAACAATCCTCAATAAATGCTGCACTTCCTGGTAGCAGAAGTGAGTAACCAGAGCTGGGTGCTGACTGATAGCCTGATATTAAGGCAATGATAAGCCTGGTTCAATAAATGCGATGGCAAATCTCCTCCACGAGTCTCCCGAGAGAGCTGCAGTCTCTCGGGAGACTCGTGGAGGAGATTTGCCATCGCATTTATTGAACCAGGCTTATCATTGCCTTAATATCAGGCTATCAGTCGGCACCCAGCTCTGGTTACTCACTTCTGCTACCAGGAAGTGCAGCATTTATTGAGGATTGTTAGGAGATAGTGGTCACCCTCTCCCTTCTTCCTTCTCCTCAAGCTCTGCCCTCCTTCACTGAAGACTGTTACTTTTCATTTTACTTGGGTCGCTCCCCTATACCCCTTACAACGTCCAGCAGCCCGGACACAGTCTGTTTCTTGTTCTTTTATTATTGCCAAAAAATTTATGTATCGATTCCCCTACCAACCAATACTATCTTTAAAACTACACTGCTGACTCCGTGAGGAAGCGCTGTTAAAGCGCGAAACCGGTCGAGTCCACCAACGCAGCAAGCCAAACCACCGCAGACATATCTTTGCCTGCATTTCCACAACGCGACAGGACTACTAATCACATTTATGCACCTTATTCCAAATCTCTTTGGAAGTGTTCAACTTCATTGTTATATTTTATGTACTAATTCCTGTCATTGTTTATGGATAGGCTTGGATAGGCTTGCCTAGTTAGCCTTTTAGATAGTTTTTTGTGCTGGAAACGGCAATACTTTTTCTTCTTTATTTTGTTCTACATATTACGATATTTTATATCTAAATAAACAAATCTATTTTTTAGAAAAAATCTTTTCTTGCGTAAATATATTCTGACCAACCAAATCGTGCCTAAAAAGTCCAAAAACTAGCCCTTAGTTCTCTCCTTTATCATAAGGCTGAGTTACATCTGAAGATCCCAAGGCTATCAGTCATACACAGTGAACAGATTTACAGGAGGGGACAAAAGAGATATGATACACTACATGACTCGTACTTCTTAAATGTACTGAAGGTTCAGCATTTGAGTGTGCTGTCTGCCAGGGGTGCCTTGATCATTAGGCTAGCTGAACAAAACTACACATATTTTGGAAAGCACAACAGTTTACATGTAGGCATGTATGTTTACTGTGTGTTGAGCTATATGAATGTAGTTGGCTTGTTTTATTAGTATGCCTTACAGCAGGAGAGAAGATGTGGATTCATTGTTGTTGCATTGGTGCTTTTGGGAAGTACAGCATTTTTGTAATACGATTATAAGTAGCTAAAGGAGTTCTATGGTCACAGCGTGCACTTTCATTTTGTATTATGAGCATTGTTATAGCAATACAAGCAATGGTAATTATTGACAATTCAAAATAAGATTACTTAGCGTACAGTAAATTTTCCTTTCATGTTGTGAGTGCTGTTTGTCTGCTGGCCATCTCTTTCCATAACTTACTGGATCCCCAGCATGCTTTGGAGCTTTTCATCTGCTGTTTACTTTCAATTTGTAACGACTACACATCCCATGGTACCTTGCGCTTGCAAGTAGTGATTCCTATACTAACTCTGCCTCCTGAACCTCCTCTCAGCTCCATAGTGCAGAAGTCGGGCTCTGCGAAACACAATGGGGTTTATTTACTAAAGCTGAAGAGTGTAACATCTGATTCACATTTGTATAGAAACCAGTCAGCTTCTAAAATCAGCTTGTTCAATGGCAATAAAACCTGGAAGCTGATTGGTTTCTTTGCAGAAGTGAGCCTGATTTTGTACTCACCAGCTTTAGTAAATAAACAGACATGTGGGGATCTTCACAAATTTCAAGATCACTTAAGTTAATAGCAGTAGGCTAGAAATAATTGAAATACTATGTGGAAATGAATGTATGATTTTACATTTTGCCTATAGATGCACTTTAATCAAAACTCTGTAAAAATAAAGAAATAACCTTACATGAAATTGGCACAAAATACTTTTTATTATGGTACATGGTTGTTGATTGTAAAAACCTTTCTAGGTAGTGTGGATTTTTGTATAAGTAAATATGCGATTATTTTGTTGTTTTTGTCCTACTTTGAATGGTAAATATGCCGACAAGCATGATAGCATGGGGTGTATTGCTGCTTGTAAAATAAAACTGCAAAATGAAAATTTTGCTTTGCATTTTGGGATATTCCAATACATTTTAATGTAAAAGATTTTCACATGAAAAAATGAACCGTGCTTCAGGCTGCTGGAACAGTGTTCAAATAGCTAAGCAGCAGAGATCCTCTGGGAAGTGTCTTCAGTCTCAGAGTATCACTTAAGGCCAAAAAAGAGTTCATTGAAGAGGAAATCACTTTAATGTGAATTGAGAACATTTTATATGTCTCACCTTTTTTGTGGTGTATGGCTATTAATATAATTTTTAGGGTTCAAGGAAAATGCTGCAACATTGTTCTGTTATTGCATTTTTACAAACAAAATCAATTGCAGGTAAACATCAGTGACTCTTTGAATATGCTGAATGGCTCCTAAAAAGCAGTTAGATCTATATCAGTAACAACAATATCCAAGGAACTCTTGTTTTTTTGTTGTTTACTTTGGAAGATCTAGATATATATAATTGGAAATGTTTTCTAATATCAAGGTCCCAGGGAGGAGGGTGGTCTTCCAGCACAAGTATACAAGACTTATTAAAAGATAAAAAGTCTATTAACCACTTAAGGACCCCTTCACGCCGATATACGTCGGCAGAATGGCATGGCTGGGTACATCCACGTACCTGTACGTGGCCCTTTAAGCCCAGCCGTGGGGTCGCATGCACGCGACCCGGTCCGAAGCTCCATGACCGTGCCCGCGGGACCCGCGGACCGATCGCCACCGGTGTAAACACACCTTCCCTGTTCTTCGTTGTGGCAGTGTCATTGATCGTGTTTTCCCTGATATAGGGAAACACGATCAATGACATCAGACGTCCATCCCCGCCCTCCTACAGATAGAAACACATATGAGGTCACACTTAACCCCTTCAGTGCCCCCTACTGGTTAACTCCCAAACTGCAATTATCATTTTCACAGTAAACAATGCATTTTTATAGCATTTTTCGCTGTGAAAATGACAATGGTCCCAAAAATGTGTCAAAATTGGCCGATGTGTCCGCCATAATGTCGCGGTCATGAAAAAAAACGCTGTTTGCCACCTTTAGTAGTAAAAAAATAATAAAAGTGCAATAAAACTATCTCCTGTTTTGTAAACGCTATAAATTTTGCGCAAACCAATCGATAAACGCTTATTGCGTTTTTTTTTTATACCAAAAATAGGTAGAAGATTACGTATCGGCCTAAACTGAGAAAAAACTGTTTTTATATCTTTTTTGGGGATATTTATTATAGCAAAAAGTAAAAAATATTGTTTTTCTTTTCAAAATTGTTGCTCTATTTTTGTTTATAGCGCAAAAAATAAAAACCGCAGAGGTGATCAAATACCACCAAAAGAAAGCTCTATTTGTGGGAAAAAAAGGACGCCAATCTTGTTTGGGAGTTTAGAGACAACATACCCACATCAGTTTTGTCTGCAAATTTGCCACTCTAGATAACTGGGTGACTATTATACATTTGTGCTAAATGTTGGCAAATGATTCATGCATAGGTTTGCAAAGTTAAGAAGAGCCAACACTGTGTAAAGTTTTTAGAAAATACTAAAAACATTTAGAAATTGAATTTCTGCATGAACAGAGAATAAACAAAACTGATTTTCAAGTCTAGATTGACAGCCCGATTTATCAAATGGCACATACATAATTTTATATTTTAAAATGTAAATGTGAACTAACACTGGACACCCTCCCCACCCTCCCACCCCCCGGTCCCCATTGTACTTACTTCCAGCAACCCTGAGCCAGTAAGGCTTCCACAGCCACTACAGGGGTCCAGGGTTTTGAAATACCCACTGCCCAATGTTAGTTCACTTTAAAAAAAATTCTGTAAAGGTGAACTAACCCTTTAACCTCCCTGGCGGTATGATTCTTTCTGGTTTTAGGTGCATGGAAATTTGGTGTTTTACATTGTAGGCCTGTAATGGAATAACTCACTTAAATCTGTCCAAACAAGAGTCAAGTAGACATCCCGGGTATGATAAAGTTTGAAAAACAAAAACATAAATTATAATATAATAAATAACTATAAATAATAACAATAATGTAATAATGTAATTATAATAAAAACTATTCAATTATGTTATCAAATCAAAAACACTGAAATTTGCTCAGTTGCAGAATTGTCGCTGTCATTACTTTATTTTTTTTTGATGAATTTCCCCACAAATCACTATCGCTCAAATCTGCAAGTGATTATAATTTATTATCGCTGTTTTCTAGCTGGTCTAAAATCACTTTTGACATAAAGGGACAATTTTTGGTTGCTATGGACAATCTACAGTTTGCAGGCAGAAAGAACAGTTTTTATTATATAAAAGTACATGTAGGGCACTGGGCAGACCACTAGGGACAAAGGGGGTGTGTATTTTTTACATACAGTACTGTAATCTATAAGATTACAGTATACTGTATGTAATGTGTTTGTTTACTTTTTTGAATTTGGTGCCGTTCTCTGCCCCATGCGTTGTAACGTTGCAGGGAACGAAGATCGGCGGCACACAGGAACACTGTGTTAATCGAGCAAGGACCCGTTTGCTCACACAGCGGGGAGGATCCAGGGACAAGGTAAGTAACTTGTGCCTGTGGATGCCGCAAGGCAAGCCCGAGTCTGGCTCGGGGTTACCGATCGCAGCACAAAATTCTCACCCCGAGCCAGACTCGGGAATACCGCCAGGCAGGTTAAACAATTAAAGCCAACAAACGTCACATTTTAGGACCAAAAAATAACATATTGTACAAATTCACATTCAGTGCTAGTTCACACCAGATGCCGTTCCATGCATCTTTTTCTGCACTAAAAATGCATGCAATGTTTTTCATGTATTCCTATGGCTCTCACACCAGTGCAGTCAGTTTCCAGTGCAGAAAAAAAAGTAGAGCGTGCTGCATTTTTACTGCACAGTACTACACTGGAACCTAGAAAATTGTATCAAAAACACATTGTAACTGCACTGGAACTGCATGTGGTGTGAACTATAAGCAAAAACTGATCTGAAACGTATGAGTGCATTTTTGCAGTGTGAGGTGGCCCTAAAGATGCATGCACAGTGTTTTCCATGTATTCCAATGGCCATAGTTCACACCAGTGCAGTCAGTTCCAGTCACTTTCCGGTCAGTTTTCAGTGCAGAAACTGACCGGAAACTAACTGGAACTGATTGCATTGGTGTGAACTAGAGTCACTGGAATACATGGAAAACACTGTGCATGCATTTTAGTGCAGAAAAAAAGCGCACAGAACTGCATCTGGTGTGAACTGGCCCTCAAGCATAAATCAGGATAATTCCTAACTATTTTAACACATCGGTACTATTTCTCGATTTTCAGATTAGACTTTAGTTTAGAACAGGGGTCTCCAAACTTCCTAAACAAAGGGCCGATTTATAGTCCTTCAGAATTTAGGGGGGCCGGACTGTAGACATCCCGAGTACAAAATGTCCCAGCATCAATGGGAGTAAGCAAACTCTTCATTGGTGTCAATGGGTCCATTGTTTGTGCCATTGGGAGGAATTGTGCCCCATTGTGGGTGTCATTGGAATCACTGTGCCCCATCATTGGTGTCATTGGGCCCCATTGTTGGTGTCATTTAACACAATTATTAGTGTCATTGGGAGATACTGTGCCCAATTGTTGGTGTCATTGGGAGGAATTGTGCGCCATCATTGGTGTCATTGGACCCTTTTGTTGGTGCCATTGGAAGGAATTGTACACCATCATTGGTGTCAATGGGCCCTTTTGTTGGTGCCATTGGGAGGAATTGTGCCCCATCGTGGGTGTCACTGGAAAAAATTGTACCCCTTCATTGGTGTCATTGGGCCCCATTGTTGGTGTCATTGGTAGAAACCGTTCCCCATGTTTGGTGTCATTGGACACAATTGTTGGTGTCATTTGGAGATACTATGTGCCATTATTGATGTCATTGGGAATAATTGTGACCTTCATTGTTGTATGTGAATAAAATGGCACCCCAAGGGCCAGTTAAAAGAAAGCAAAGGACCACATCTGGCCCCCAGGCCGTAGTTTGGAGACCACTGGTTTAGAACACTGATTTCCAGGTATCATATTTTATTGCCTATATATTGGCTTTTGTCTCTTAACTTGCCTGATTTCCACTTTGCCTTTGCTGTAACATTAAAACCAAAGCCTTGCTATGTTTGTATTATGGCTCCATTGACGCACACAGCTTGGGAGCAAGTATGCACATGTGCCCCCAGAGCATCTCGGAGAAGAGAAGGAGTCGCGAATGGCAGCAGGGGATCCAAGCAGAGTAGGTTCAGGGTTGCTCTGTGCATAACTATTGCATAGAGCAAGTAGCTACTGTATAACATGCTTATTATTTTAATTAAAAAAAATGCCTTTATTAACACTTTCATTTTTCAGGACACTGCATATTGTACATTAAGGCTAAGGTGAATTCTATTTAGGAAACATTAGATCCTTCCTATTACGATGTACCCCATATCCATTCACTTAGGGTGGGGGGCCGGTATCTGGGGGCCCCCTTATTAAAGGGGGCTCCCAGATTCCGATAAGCCTCCCGCCCGCATACCCCGACAACCAACGGCCAGGGTTGTCGGGAAGGGGCCCTGTCCTCATCAACATGGGGACAGGGTGCTCTGAGGTGGGGGGGGCCGCAGTGCGCCCCCCTGCCCCAGAGCACCCAACCCCCCCATGTTGAGGGCATGCAGCCTGGTACGGCTCAGGAGGGGGGGGCGCTCGCTCGTCCCCAATCCTTTCCTGGCCGGCCGGGTAGCGTGCTTTGGATACGGGTCTGGTATGGATTGTAGGGGGACCCCCTACGCAGTTTTTTCGGCGTAGGGGGGGCTCTCCTTACAACCCATAACAGACCTAAGGGCCCGGTATGCTCCTGAGGGGGGAACCCAAGCCGGATTTTTTTTAAAATCCGGCGGGGACTTCCCCCTCAGGATTCATAACAAACGCCGCACACGTGTAGAATTGGCGGGAATCCAAGTCGGATCTCCCGTCGCTTCTATGACGGCTTTGTCTCTATCGCGGCAAGCCAGCTCGGCGCTGGCTCCCGCGATGGGGCTCGTAGGTGCTCAATCTCGCCGAGAAAGGGAGCGAGATTGACACAATATCGCGTGCACCTACTGTAGCTGTCAACTCACTACAAATTAAGGCTTATAGTAGTTAGGACCATGTTTCATTTACATACAACATTAGTGTATTTTTTTTTTTTTTTTTGAAAACTTAAATTTTTATTGAATTTTCAAAATTTTCCAGGCAAAGGAAAAACAAAAGAAAGGACAAAGAAAAAAAAAAAAGAAAAAAAAACATAAAAGGACATATAACATTATAAAGAGGCAGCACTAGGAAGGACAAGCAGAATTGCCGGTAATACAATACTGAGCAAAATTACGGACTTGTAAATAACTAAAAAAAGCCTGTTTGCGCAAATCAAAAGCCTCTTTCAGGTCTTGGAAAGACCGTAAAGTTCTGGTTCTAGTATCCACCAATTGACTGAAGCGAAATAAGGCTCTATCCCTCCAGAAGTGGGACACCTGCCAGGTCAAGCTGTCTGGAATATTAGGTGTAAATAAAAAAGAGGTGACCAGGGAGGCGGAGGAAGTGAGGGGATATTGCAATTTAGCGCGCCACCACAACGTTCACAATAACATCATTGGTCCTAGAAGTTGTGATGGGCTGAGCGATATGTCGGAACTCCACAGCATGGAGTTAGGGTGGGTAGGGGCCAGCCACAGTTTTTCAATTTGCGTCCATCGATTATAGGCATGGAGGGTACACCAAGAAGCAACAGAGCGCAGCTGGGCAGCTAAGTAGTATTTGGCAACATTGGGGAAAGCAAGGCCACCCTGATCGCGAGGGGCATACAGGACTGACCTAGCTATCCGGTGCCTCTTATAGTTCCAAAAATGTTTTAACAAATCGCCCTGGATGGCTCTAAAGTGCGTGGCTGGAATAGGGATGGGGAGCGTTTCATAAAGATAGAGAAGTTTAGGTAAGATCGCCATCTTGATGGTTGCTAAGCGACCAAATAGGGATAGCTTCAGGTTTTTCCATTTGGCCAGAGTTGCCCTAATGGAGGTGTACAGTTGGGGAAAATTGGCCTTATATAGAGTGTCATAGGAAGGCGTAAGGTAAACACCAAGGTACTTTAAGGCTTATGTCTTCCAAGCATAGCCGAAGGATTGGGAGAGGGCAGACAGTGTCCGGTGTGGCAGATTGAGGGGAAGAGCTTCCGTCTTAGAGTTATTAATTTTATACCCCAAGAGTGCGCTATAGCGGTCTAACTCTACATGCAAATTCGGGAGGGAGACTTGAGGTTGTGTAAGGGTGAGCAGGACATCGTTCGCAAATAAGGAGATCTTAAAGTCCCTAGTGCGAACTGGGATGCCTCGGATGTTTGGGTTTTGTCTGATGTGTGCTGCTAAGGGCTCAATACATAGGGCGTAGAGAAGAGGGGATAGCGGGCAGCCCTGTCGGGTTCCATTCGAAATAGGGAAAATTGGGGAGGAGGCAAATTGGGTTCTAACTAGTGCCGAAGGGGACGAGTATAGATGGGCAATAGCTTGTAGGAAGGAGCCCTTCATGCCAACACGCTGGAGGGTTGCAAACAGGAAAGGCCAACCTTTTTTTATTTATTTTTTAAATAGATTGTTAGGATCTTATTATTTTTGGGCTGGGTTGTAAGCATTTATTGTTAGTTTTTTTTTCTCTCCCTTCATCTCCAGTGAAGGCTATGCAAGAAAATAAAGTATTATAGCAATGGCTAGCACTATGATTTATGCAGGCTTAGTCTCCGATTAAAAAAAAATAAAAATAATTAATTGAAGATTTGCATTGCCTCTTCATAAATTACTCACAGATCTCTTACAAAGAACATCTAAGAAGATATGCAAATCTCTACTTAATGTGTATAAAGGGTATGCTAATTGTTTAATCAGAGATTTGTCCACCCAGTTTATAATTAGCAACCGACTCAAGTATGTCCACATCCATGCTGTAAAATACAAATTAAAACATAGTTTTGCTGTTTATCATGTTATCATAAAAAAAGACAATATAATATCATTTAAGTCCTGTTCTAAAGTGTATTACTGGTAAACAATGATACCAGAGCTCAAACCTAAAACCTATAGAAAGCAACTGTATATTTTTAGACCTGTGATGGAGTTGTTTTCAAAATCATGGAATGCTAAGCCTGTTTTTTCCTTACCCATTCTTCCTCACTTGAAAGAATTTTTTTTTATTCCTTTGAAACTGCATGAAATACTTTGGTAAAATCAAATTTTTTCTTGTGATCCTGGATCCTATATTTATCCTATATTTATGCTATTGTTTTTGAAATATGTAACTTACACATTTAGGCCCCTTTCACACGGGGCAGACTCAGGGGAGCTGGGGGTCTGTCCGCTGATGCTCTGCCAATCTGAGGTGGATGACAGGTTCATGTCTGCTCTGTTTATGCAGAGTGGACACGGATCGAGCCCACTCTGCTCTATGGAATCTGCTGTCAATTTATATCTGACTGCCCTCTGACAGAGGAGGACACATCCCATTCTGTTTATTTTTAGTGGACAGAATCAGATTGTATTGGCCCAGGTAACAGTCTTCCTTTCATTATAGTATTGAGGGGGCAAGTCTGAAAACTGCCTTTTTGTTTGCAGTAATAATCTGTTGCTTCTTTTATTTTAAACACAATATAGGGAAAGAATGAATTTCTGTACTTATTTTGGTAACACACATTGGGCTAGATTCAGGTAGCCCTGCGTAATCTTGTGCGGGAGTAACATATCTCCGATACTTTACGCCGCCGTAAATTAGGGCGCAAGTTCCGTATTCATAAAGAAATTGTGCCCGAAGTTACGGCGGCGTAACGTATGTGGGCCGGCGTAAGCCCGCCTAATTCAAATGGGGATGATGTGGGCGTGTTTTATTTAAATTATTGTTGACCCAGCGTATCTTACGTTTTTTATGAATGGCGCATGCGCCGTTCGTAAAAGAATCCCAGTGCGCATGCTCGAAATTCCGCTGCTTAAGTCCATACTTAACATTGCGTACGCCTCATAGAAGCAGGAGCAACGTTACGCCGGAAAAAGCCTTACGCAAACGATGTAAAAAATTCCGCCTGGCGCACGTACGTTTGTGAATCGGCGTATCTAGGTCATTTGCATATTCTACGCCGAAAACGACGGAAGCGCCACCTAGCGGCCAGCGTAAATATGCAACTAAGATACGATGGCGTAAGAGACTTACGCCAGTCGGATCTTAGACAAATTTCGGCAAATTTTGCTTTCTGAATACAGAAAGAAGATACGCCGGCGCAGATTTGAATTTACGCGGCGTATCAATAGATATATTCTAGATAGATAGATCTAGATATCAATAGATATAAATTCTCTCTGAATCTAGCCCATTATGTGCATAGGTGTGCTGCAGTGCCATGTATTATTACTCCAAGGTAATGCATTTACTGCAGTTAAACACTTTTACAACAAATTGACTAATTCATCACTTTTCCAAAAGGACTCCTTTTGGAACATGTCCTCACCAATACGACAATATTGAAGGGGGTGATATTACACTCCTGGTCAAAAATGAAACATTAGTAAGGTTCCACAAAGGATATTGCTCACTCTGTCAGAAGTTGTTATCCTATATTATAGTGGAAATGTACTAAAATAATAATTACAATCCCTTTATTTGTTAGGTATTATCATATGGCATCTCAAGTCATTTTGTTTTCCTTCACCTATTTTATTTTAGCTAAATTTGATAACTTCCACATGTTGCTTGTTTTTTGTCTCTATAGCTTGGTGTGAACATTATTATGCACAGTATCTCACATACTGTATATCTGCATATTGACAGTATTGTTTTCTTAGCTAGGTTCACTACTGGCAAATTAGATTTATATATTAATACTAATGAGTGCTCATTTCAGACTCCTAGCATAAGTCTAATGGTAAAACGCTTTACGGAGCTTACACCAAACCTTATAAGTGGCACTTAACATTAGAAGCCTCTTCATTTAATTATGTTTAATTTAATTACGTGAGAAAAGAAAGCTGCCATGTTAATGTGAAGGCAAATAATAAATCGAAGAACATAAATGAGGTGAATAGAGACAAATGGAGCTTGGTGCTAAACAGCTCTGTTAAATGTGGGGTTAACAATAATTCCTTTAAATACATAAAAGCACAGTGCTTGTGCTGTGCAATCTGACCCTTTCTATCATCTAAATTACATGGATGACCCTGCCTGGTACTGCCCTCCCCTCTGTGAATTGACTATAATGATCATGGCTGCTGAACCCCTCATACTGTGGTCAGTTTATGTGCCTTCGTCATCCGCTCTCTCTCCACTGTCCTCTCTCTTTCCCTCCCTCCCTGCCTGTCATTTCCGATCTGCTCCCCTATCCTCACAGCTTGCTGCTAAAATGACAGTGTGATATTACTACAATCCACTGTGTTTCATTAAATGATGTGCCCAGTGTATGTATCTTTGTAAATATCATGCCCCTGTATACCTTATTTCAGAGTGCTACTCAGTGCTAACGTGAATGCCTGCCTCTCTCCTCCGATGTCAGCAGTGGATTCTCAGCTCCTCCCGCTGTGGATATCAGACTGGGAGAGGAGAGAGGCAAGCATTCATGTGAGCGCAACTCTGAAATAAGGTATACAGGGGCACATTTTTTACAAAACACATATACTGGGTATATCATTTATTGTAAGACCATGGATTGTAGCAATATCACCCAGTGGCTTTACAACCACTTTTAAAGCTTATCATTTTACAATGTGGGCTATAAGATTGTCACATATAATCAGGCTTTCAACAAAATTAGGCAACAATGTATTATATTTCTATAAAGCCACTACATAATATTTTTGGTATTTTTATTCCCTCAGACCTGAGCTTATTACTGTCATAGTGTACATTTAAAGCTGAACTCCAGACCCATAACAAATATAGCCCCAATTCTCCTTATGGAAGGCATGGCACAGGAGCAATTTTTAACTTACCTTTATCTGCATATAGATATTCCTATTCATCTACTCAGTGAGGGAACAAAAAACTACAGTGGCACTGGAGGAGCACAATTAGCACATCTGAGACAATATTTTGTCAGTTTGCAATCTGAAACTATAATGTACCAACATTTTCTGATAAGTGAAATAACCAAAAAACAATTACAAAGAGGTAGAAAGCAAGGGGTTGCAGGACTTTAAATAAGGTCCCAAAAGTCGCAAAAAAAATTCTTATTACAAAGAGGCAGGGCTGCCCAGCCCACAAACAGCTTCAGGGATGGCCAGTCACCTCAACAGGAAGTTAGCATCCTAAAACCCCACTGAGTCCAGTTTTGAAGAAGCACAAAAAGTAAACGAGATAGACTGGAGGGGAAAAAGGAAGATTCTCTACGTATTGCCACATTTGTGTGCATAGGTTCATCTTCTACAGCATTTGCCCATAGTTTAGCTTTAATAAACAGTTTTATAAAAGAATACAGTACATTTAAACACACTGGCATTGTTAGTTCTTCTGTTCTTTGTAACATATAGCAAATAGGGATGAGCCGAACACCCACCTGTTCGGTTTGCACCAGAACTTGCGAACACACCAAATGTTCGTGTGAACTTTAGAACCCGGTTAAAGTCTATGGGACTCGAACATTTGAAATCTAAAGTGCTAATTTTAAAAGGCTAATATGCAAGTTATTGTCCTAAAAAGTGTTTGGGGACCTGGGTCCTGTCCCAGGAGACATGTATCAATGCAAAAAAAAGTTTTAAAAACGGACGTTTTTTCGGGAGCAGTGAATTTAATAATGCTAAAAGTGAAACAGTAAAAGTGAAATATTACTTTAAATTTCGTACCTAGGGGGGGGGGTGTAAAGTTAGCATGTGAAATAGCGCATGTTTCCAGTACATAGAACTATCCCTGCACAAAGTGTCATTTCTGAAAGGAAAAAAAGTATTTTAAAACCGGACTTGCCGCTATAATGAATTGTCGGCTCTGGCAATTCAGAGAGGATTCATTCATAAAAAAAAAAAAAATAGCGTGGGGGTCCCCCCACATTTCATTACCAGGCCCTTCAGGTCTGGAATGGATATTAAGGGGAACCCTGCCGTCAAAAAAAAAATGACGTGGGGTTCCCCCCAAATATCCATTTCAGACCCTTCAGGTCTGGTGTGTATTTTAAGGGGAACTCCACCCCAAATTTAAAAAAAAAATGGCGTGGAGCTCCCCCAAAAATTCACACCAGACCCCTTATCCGAGCACGTTAACCTGTCCGGCAGCAGAAAAGAGGGGGGACAGAGTGTGGCCCTTGCCCGGTGGTTGTGGGGGTCTGTGGGGGGCTTATCAGAATCTGGAAGACCCCTTTAACAAAGGGGACTCCCAGATCCTGGCCCCCCTATGTGAATTGGTAATTGGGTACATTGTACCCCTACCATTTCACGAAGGAAGTGTAAATAGTTGGAAAAAACACACACACACACACACCGTAGAAAAAAGTACTTTATTAAAAAAAAAAGAAAAAAAATCCAGCGGTGATAATCAATTCTCAGTCCCGGCTTCCTGCTCCAATGTTGTCTGTATCCAGCGACGGGTGCGGGTGATCTCCGGTCCAGCGATGAGAAGATCCATCCATCCAGAGCGCATCATCGCCGACCTACTCTCACCGCTGGACACAGCCCAGCGAATGACGCGGGTGAAGCTGTGACATTTATTATATAGGGGAGGCGGGGCCACCCGTCACGTGACCCCGCACCCTCTGACGCACTCTCTGCTACGTCACTGGGGAAGCCCAGGAAGAGGGAAGACTGGGCTTACCCAGTGATGTAGCAGAGGGTGCGTCAGAGGGGGCGGGGTTACGTGATGGGTGGCCCCGCATCCCCTATATAAGAAATGTCACAGCTTCAGCCGTGTCATTCGCTGGGCTGTGTCCAGCGGTGAGAGGAGGTCGGCGATGCTGCACTCTGGATGGATGGATCTTCTCATCGCTGGACCGGAGATCACCCGCACCCATCGCTGGATACAGACAACGTTGGAGCAGGAAGCCGGTAACGAGTGGATTATCACCGCTGGATTTTTTTTATTATTAATAAAGGACTTTTTTCTACGGTGTGTGTGTGTTTTTTCCAACTATTTACACTTCCTTCGAGAAATGGTAGGGGTACAATGTACCCCATTACCAATTCACATAGGGGGGCCAGGATCTGGGGGTCCCCTTTGTTAAAGGTGTCTTCCAGATTCTGATAAGCCCCCCGCCCGCAGACCCCCACAACCACCGGGCAAGGGTTGTGGGGATGAGGCCCTTGTCCCCATCAACATGGGGACATCCTCCCCATGTTGAGGGCACGTGGCCTGGTACAGTTCATGAGAGGGGGGCCGCACTCTGTCCCCCCCCTTTTCTGCGGCCGGCCAGATCAACGTGCTCGGATAAGGGGTCTGGTGTGAATTTTTGGGGCAACTCCCTCCATTTTTTTAAAAAATTTGGGGTAGAGTTCCCCTTAAAATCCACACCAGACCTGTAGGGTCTGGAATGGATATTTGGGGGGAACCCCACGTCATTTTTTTAAAATTGACAGCTGGGTTCCCCTTAATATCCATTCCAGACCTGAAGGGCCTGGTAATGGAATTTGGGGGGACCCCCACACTATTTTTTATATGAATGAATTTTCTTTGAATTGCTGGGAGCCGACAATTCATTATAGCCGCAAGTCTGGTTTTAAAAGACTTTTTTTCCTTTCAGAAATGACACAGGGACAGTTCTATGTACTGGAAACATGCGCTATTTCACATGCTAACTTTACACCCCCCCTAGGTATGAAATTTAAAGTAATATTTCACTTTTATTGTTTCACTTTTAGCATTATTAAATTCACTGCTCCCGAAAAAACGGCCATTTTTTTAAAAAAAATTTGCATTGATACATGTCTCCTGGGACAGGACCCAGGTCCCCAAACACTTTTTAGGACAATAAATTGCATATTAGCCTTTAAAATTAGCACTTTAGAGTTCTCCCATAGACTTTAACAGGGTGTTCCGCGGCTTTTCGACTTTGCCGCAAACACCCCTAATTGTTCGTTGTTCGCCGAACAGGCGAATAGGCAATGTTCGAGTCGAACATGAGTTTGTCTCGAACTCGAAGCTCATCCCTAATAGCAAATATACTTAAAGGACAATAGTTTAACTCCATCTATTGAGTTATTTAGATAAAAGGATAATTCCATTCTCCTTAACTCATTACTGTAATAAAATTTTCAGAACGTTATAACCAAAATTTTATTTACAGACATAGTAATACATCAGTATAAGCTTAAGATTCATCATTCCAGACCAATCTCATTGATGAGGCACCATTTATTGCTTGACTACACCTCAGCTCGCAAATGTCAGCAATCACTTCGTATGACATACTAAACTAGTACTGACATTTAATGTAACTGTCACACAAGAGATATAAATGGCTTGTTCTGCTAACATCAAAGAAGTGTTATTTTGCATTTGCTAGTAGCTTCTAAAAATACGTATTGGTAAAAATATTAATGGGTATAGAATACATTCATAGGCTAAAAATTAAGCATTGTCCTCTGTTCTGTTATAGCCAGAATGTCATGATGTCAAATATCTAATAGCTGAATGTTATTTAAAATAGGAATAGGGAAATCAGGGTGGAATGAGGACAGGTTGAAGGTGATAAGGCATTTCCCATTTTACATACAGCTACTGGCAATAGTAGAATGTGTTGTATTAGAAGAAAAAAACATGCAAAACACAAGTGCAAAGTGCAACAATGGATTAAAGTGTTTGTTCACCAATGCCAGAAGTCTGCCAAGCAAAATAGTTGAAAGCTTTGGTGCATGAAGAGAAGTAGGATTTATTTAAGAAGTAATCTCAAAGTGAGTGTGAATTTTTTTGGGAGGGGCACAAACAAACTGGAAAATACTGAAAAAAAAAAACATCAATTACAGCCACTGTGCCCAACAAATGCAACCACTGTGCTCATCAATTGCAGTCACTGTGCTTATCAAACACAGCCACTGTGCCCATCAAATGCGGCCACTGTGCCATCAAATGTTGCCATTGTGCCATCAAATGCTGCCACTGTGCCCATCAAATTCAGCCACTGTGCCCATTAAATTCAGCCACTGTGCCCATCAAATGCTGCCACTGTGCCATCAAATGCTTCCACTGTGCCCATTAATTGCTGCCACTGTGCCCATCAAATGCTGCCACTGTGCCATCAAATTCAGTCAGTGTGCCAACAAATGCAGCCACTGTGACCATCAAACGCTGCCATTGTGCCCATCAAATGCTGCCACTGTGCCCATCAAATGCTGCCACTGTGCCTATCAAATGCTGCCACTCTTCCCATCAAACTCAGCCACTGTGCCATCAAATGCTGTCACTGTGCCATTGAATGCCGCCACTGTGACCCTCTGCCCGCTCGCCACCTGCCCGGCACTTACCCTGTCCGGTGGGGCAGTGGGTGACGACGAGCGGTGTCCTCTATGTGTCTCCTCCCATCCTCTCCTCAGGCGCCTGTGATTTTAGCCAATCAGGTGATGGGTAACAGACCTGAGCACCTGATTGGTGGAGAGACGGTTCAGTGTTAGGAAAGCAAATATTCATTCGCTATTCTAACACACCTGGATGAACTGCGAGCACCAAGCATGGCGCTCACAGGTCACCTTTTTCAATACCTATTAGAGCCTATTGCTCTAATTAGGTGCTTCAAAAACACCCTCCAGCTGCTGTAATTCGGGCGCCTGGATAGGGGGTGACAGCGGTGGCCATGGATAGATTCATGCTATGCATAAATCTTTCCATTGGTCATAGAGGGGGTGGCTGGATAGATGGGGTGGTGCCTGTGCACCCTTATGGACGTACCGCTACTGGTGGAGGTGGAGACTTCACTTCACAATTATGTGCCAGTTTGGCTGGTCTATTACCTAAAATCCCAATAAAAAACATTTATGTTTTTGGTTGTAACATGACAAAATGTGGAACATTTCATCAAAGGGGTATGAATACCTTTTCAAGGCACTGTATCTGTGTGTATATATATATATATATAATATACAGTATATCTACTGTAGTAAAGTTACCTGATAGGTACAGTATACAGTATGTATATTAGATTCTTCCCAAAAATCTGCTGGTGTATGTAGAATGACAACATTGCAGCATTGTTAGCCAATTAGGCTCTAACATGTAAAACAGTTTGAAGAAGCAGAAAGCAAAGGAGCAACCTTATCAGAGGGTTAACCTTTATTTGTAGTCCAAAGCAAATTCTAAATTCAGGCAAATGACACATGAGCTTTGGTATGTGAAGAATTGTATTACCCCTGGATTATAGGGTAGAGTGTGTAAATATTAACAGTGTCTTGACAGAATTGCAAATATCTGGTCAGGTAAGAAATGTAATTTACCTCTTACCAGTTGTTTCTCATTTTGCAGAAAGGTTTGTTGACACTTTTTCGTGCACTTTAAAAACAATACATCTAACTTCTAAGAACGCTTTGTCACATATATAAGATATATGGATTAGATACACCCCAGTATAATCTGCCTACACAAATTTGATCCCATTAGAGTCTGTACACTACCACATAATGTGGGAGGACCACCTTACCATAGACAATATGAGTACAACCACCATCCCCCACATTATGGAGTGGATTTTTAGGGCGGAGGATATGACAGACCCCCTTGGAGAGGATACAGAGGGAGAGGAGGTTACTGGAGACCGCCCAGAGAACCCATGAACTATTGGAGACCGAGGGGGGGCACAGGGATTATCCACCCCCACACAATACAGGAGAAGGAAGAATAGAGGTAGTAGAGGAAAGAGGAGGAATAAGGAAAATAAAAACCTAGACAGGCATATTCAACCTGAGTTCCAACACTTTTTGTGCAGAGGAACTCAAGATATTAGAATTAGGTCTAAAATATGCCCCACCCAAAAGCGTAGATAAATTTAAAAACTTAATTGATCTACATAAATTTATTAGAAAAATTTATATTAAGAAGCATTTTGCTAATAAAATTGATAATTTTCAACCCACAGACCCATTATTTAAACACAGTGGACTAAAGAATAAATCTACTTTTAACCCAAAACGTAGTAGCAACCAATGCTTAGATGTTTTTTAAAATGATGGTAGAACAGGACATTGAAGCCATCAACATACAGAGAGGTAATAAACAGATTAAACAGGGCCTCAAAGAATTAGAGAAAAACATGTAAATATTGTAATAAGACTGGCTGACAAGGGGGGGAGTTGCCCTAGATAAAGATGACTATAATCAGGAACTTAATCATTTGGTAGACTGTAAGGATACATACAATGAATTAAAGGAGACCCAGGTAACAAATCAAAAGCTCAACTTATTAAAAAAATTAAGAAAGCCCAGAATGAAGGAATTATGGATACAAATCCACAAGGACCCATTAAAACCCCCAGACAGACCCATTATAAATGGAGTAGATTCTTTATTTTCCAGGGTTGAAGAGTATTTAGATTATTTTCTCCAACCCATATGCCAGCGATTTCCATCATACTGTACGCTAAACAATTTTAAACAAATTAAGAGTTTAGCCATGGGGCTAAATATGCCCCCACGGTTGCAAACATTTTTATGAGAAAATGGGAATCAGAAGAAATCTTTGGCAAACAGATCCCAGGGTTGATATCCTACAGAAGATATATTGACATATTTCTAGTATGGGAAGGCACTGACCATTCATTAAAATAATTTTTACAACAAATTAATATTAACAAATACAACATCTCTTTCTCAGTGAATTATAGCAGCGATAAAGTCAATTATCTTGATCTGGAAATTTTTAAACAAGGAAAAAAAATGTTTACACGCACCTATTTTAAAAGTACAGACATAAATAGTTACATCTCTACCTCTAGTGGCCACCATCCCAAGTGAATTACGGGTATACCCAAAGGCCAATTAATGATAATAAAAATAAATTGTGACCAGATGGAGGACAGTCTAATAAGTCGATGGACAGGTTTGCTCGGAAAGGATATAAACAACCCCATTTACAGAAAATTCAGGAGGAGGTTGGCCTAGTGGATAGAGGGGAATTACTTACCACCAAACAGAGGAAAGATTAGGTATTTCAAATAGTCTTATGTACAGAATACAACAGACAATATAAACAAATAGAGAAAGTTATTAAAACAGACTGCCCAAGTCTATTGAGGGACCAAATACTTGCCAAAACACTCTCAAATCGACCCAAATTCATTTATAAATGACCACCCATATTAAAGGTGAAAAAAAGAAAAGCTCATCCCTGATCCACTGAAGAAAACTGTCACCTTTTTGGACCAGACTAGTTTCTTTAAGTGTGGTAAATGTTTAACACGTAGAAAATGCAAGAGAGGAAAAAGGAAAACACATTTCCAATCTAGGACAACAGGACATGTGTATGAAATATCGAAGTTCATCACATGTGGAACCACACATGTCACATACCTAATGGAATGTGAGTGTGGTTTGCAGTATGTGGATAAAACTACTAGAGAGCTAAAAGTAAGACTTTGTGGGCATATTAACAATATTAAAAAAGGATTGCGCAACCACAGTTTAATCACTTTAGGAGATTTCACAACAGAGACACCTTCAGAATTAACCTTTTGTGGCATAGATAGAGCAGAAACACACTGGAGAGGCACAAATATGGAAAAAAGCCATTTCACCAAATGAAACAAAATGGATATACCAATTACAGTCAATGGCACTTGCAGGGTTGAACATAGATTTAGACATTAATTGTTTAATTACTGATTATTATCATTTTTTAAATTTGAGTTTTTATATGTATGTATGTATTTCAATATTTCTAAAAAAATTATAATTGTTTTAATTTATTTGTTTTATTGTATGTAATGATGATTTATGATGGGCACCCTATAGGTAGAGTTTGATAATATAGTACCCATTGCAGCATATGCATATATTATTTAAACCTCTAAACACACCAAATGATAGTCTGATAGTGTCACCCAAGTATTAGGCACCTATATTACGATTGCCGGTTTCCTGTGTCATCAGGAACTTAGTTAAACATGCGGAAATACTAAGTTGGCAACCACAATGTAGCGTAGATTGCATATGGAGTACCAATATGGCGTCCATACGGCTTCCTGTTTATACAGGAAGTAAGCTGGGTTCAATGTGAGTACCAATATGGCGGCCAATGTACTTCCAATGCAAGCGAGAAGGTTACTACAGGGATGAGCATGGCGGTTGATGCAGCTTCCTGTACGCATTGGAAGTTAGCTACAAACAAATGAGAGTACTAATATGGAGGATGATACACTACCTGTGGTAACAGTAAATTTAATTATATACTTCATAGGTGGTGAGAGAAGTAGGAGGTGTGGGTGTAGTGGGCGGGATTTAACAACTAAAAGACAGCCAGTCATGAGAGCCCTTAGCTTCTAAAGATACCCAGTGGGAGGAGCGAAACGCGTTAAGAAGGAGACAGACACATGAGGTTCAGTGACGGCTGGCAGCATGCCAAAGTGGCGATTTTTACATGTATGCCTTTAATTGATGTAAGTGCATCATTTCTTTTGTGAGTTTAACACTACATTTTTGCAATAGTATGCTATTTGCATCTCTCTCTTCATTGGTATATGTACTGCCCATACCACTGCAATGGAGATCTATCAATAGCGCAAAAAGAAGGAGACATCTTGGATAATCTTGGCGTCCTTTATAATTAATGGTGAAAGGAGACATCCTGATCGTTTTTGTAGGATAAAGATCTTGCGTGTTTACAGCTTATTGCTGGTGTGTGGGGACCCAGGAGGGGAGCACAGAGTGGCACTGGAATTGTCACAAGCAGAAGTCTACACATTTATTTTGTATTGAAAAGGACATTATGCAGTTTTGCACTTTATTGCACTATATGTATTTTCACTGCACTTTATTTCATTGAATTTATATTGTTTATTAAGGATATATTTTGGAGCAGTGCTGAGTATAATAATTGTGTATCACATATATAAGATATCTTTATTATTCATAAAACTGGTGATAACCGCCTGCTACTATTTAGTGGTTCAACTTTCCCCCTAATCTCAGGCGTTCACTGTTTGAAATCTATCATAACTAGGAGATTCTGTTGTCTTGATAATATTGTAGTATGCTTGTAGTTATTATGTTCACTAATCAGGGTATTTTTCCCAGACCAAATGACTTACCCCACTGGACCCTCTGCAGGGTACCGCTAGAGATCCCTAACCTTGCCACACCCTGAGCCTGATCACAGTATGTTCCCATTGGGGGTGATATGCTCTCCCCCATAGGGGGTAACATCTCAATATATCTCAGGGATCCTTTATGTTGATTAGTCTTGTTTAACCTATTGTTATCCATAATGTGAAATGTAAAAAACATGTCTATTTTTTTTGTATTTACCTCTTTTGAAGTTTAATTAAAATCTTTTGATTAAAAAAAACAAAAGAAAAACAAAACTGCCCTATACCTGGGCAGTATATGATAAAAATATGTATAACCAAAACATAGCTTTTTATTAAAATTGCATGTCAGAATATTTAGTATATCCAGAGATAGACGCATCTGAATTTATACACAAATTTTAATAAGTTCTGTAAAAGCTAAGCTTGTTACTGACCTTACAAACTTCTAAGCTTCCATATTGGCCCTTTAATGTGATAGACAGCTGCAAAAACTAATTTGGAGGCTTATGAGGAGGTGACGCTAAGTGCAACAGAGGTACGTATTTGAATGGAGGACAACACATACATTCTAACCAAATACCCCAAGTCGTTTTCTTGAAATCTGTTAAGATAGAAATATAATAGGTGTCATTGTGTCCCTGCTTTTGAAGGAATCTGTTTGCATTGTCTTCATACCCATTTCACTATCTGGTGATCTATAAAAAGCATGCTGACAACTGCATTAGATCATGGTGGTTACAGATCACTGATCCTCTAAATATAAAGCAAATATAAAGTTTCTATCTCCTGAAGAAGAACTTTGAAATCAAGTCACCAATATAACATTTTCAAGGTGGCAAACTCATTGGCCCAGATTCAGGTAGATTTGCCCTTTAGTTACACCTGTGAAGAGCAGCTGATTTGCTCTGCGCTGGGGCAAATTGGAAAGATTGCCACCTGATTCAGGATTCCTTTTGTCTGCTAACTTGCTCCTTTGTAAGGCAAAAATCAGGGCCTAAGGCAGCGCAAGTGAAAGTGGGTGTGCCATATGCAAATGATCTTTTTTCCACTCAGCAGTGGTTTGCGCCTATTTTCAGGGCAAATTTTGCCCACCAGCTTGCACTGAGCGAATAAATAGGGGCAGACCTGCGCAGGTCCTGTGCAAAATTACATCCTGCTTGTTCCACCCCCCCCCCCCCCCCGAGCAAGGTCATTTTGCCCTTTTTTCTGAGATGGCACCTCCTGATAAGAAAAAAAAAGAAAAGCAAATTTTGTCTCCACTGAGATGGATATACTGACGCGCCATATTGCCGTTCTTTTTGGTTCAGAGCGGAAGAATACCACCGTAGCCCAAAGGAGGGCAATATATGAGGCTATTACATTTGACATAAATGCCCTGGGCATTGAGGAGAGGACCTGGGAGGACATCCAAAAAATTTTTACTGACATGCGTCGTCGAGTCAGGGACAAAATTGTCCTAATCAGAAAGCATAGCAGGGGCACGGGAGGAGGACCAGCCTGCTCTTTACGATTAAATCCAGAGGAGGAGGTTATCGCACAGAGTTTAGCTCTGGAGCAGGTGGAGGGACTGCCAGGCTATGACTCCACTGTTGGGGACTTGGGGACTGGTAAGTTTTTATTTCTCATATTTGCTGTGTATCATGGGAGGGGGTAGAAGGGAACATATGAGGGGGTAGAAGGGAAGATGTAAAAAGTTTTTATTTCTCATATTTGCTGTGTATCATGGGAGGGGGTAGAAGGGAACATGTGATAAATGTGTTGCTCCAGCAACATATTTTTTTTGTGTCATCCACAGATGATGATGAGGCTGGGCCATCGTCGGCTGTAGGGCCACCCACGCCATCCCCAGAACATCATGGGGTCCTGTCAGGCCCCCTGCAGATCCTGGGCATGTTGGTGGAGGAGGATATCGCCCATAGTCCATCTAGGGAGGAGGAAGTGGTGGAGGAGTCCATTATCCTCAACCTGGATGACTGTGTACCTCCAGGAGGATCCCACCATCCTTGACCTCCCCACCACCCCCCCGACCATAACGTCATCCCCCTCCAGGGAAAGCCCCTCCAGTGTCCCCCCCTCCAGTGTCCCCCTTTCCAGTGTGGCCCACTCCCCTTCTTCTCCCTCAGTTCGTGCCCCAGCCTCTCCTCCAAGGAAGGCTCTATGTAAAACGAGGGGTGTACCCTCCAGCCTCCGTGAAGGTCTCCAGGAGGAGCAGGCCCGGCAGACCCGCCATATAGGGGACATGGTGGGAGACTTGAGGCGGGTGGCGGACAGCCTGGCATCCTCCTCCTCCTCTCTGCAGCAGGCCCTCACCCTGCATGCTGACCGGGGGATACGAGATACTGAGAGCTTGGAGGAAGTCAGTGCAAACTGTGGAGCCATGGTCACCTGCATGGTCGAGCAGCAGGGCGCCATCGCTTTGCTAACAGCGGAGGTGAGCAGGTTGGCAGGTGCGGTGGAGGCCAACACTGCTGCTGTGCGGGAGGAGGGGAGATTAACCCGGCGGCAGCAGAGGACCAATACCACCCGGCAGCTGCGGATGTTGGCCCAAACCAACAGCGTGCTCACCCGCCTGGCCAACGCCATGGAGGGCATGCAGGCACCACCTGTCAGGAGTGAGGAAGTAGGGGTTGATGCTCCTCCCCCCTCCATCCCCACCCCATGCTCCATCCCCACCACAGGCTCCATCCTCAGCCCAGGCTCCATCCCCACCACAGGCTCAACCACGCAGACTGAGGAGCCAGAGCCGGGGCACCCTTGGCACAAGGATGTCCAAAAAAAAAAAAATTTCCTTTTATTTTTTGTATTTTTTACCTATCCCTTGCTGCTCATATAATGAGCTTTTTCTATTTATTTTGATTATGCTTATATTTTTTTTTTTTTGGGGATATTTTTTTTTTTGCTCAGATTAGGAGCTTTTCTATATTTAGTTTATGCTCAAAGTTTTTTTTTTTTGTTTGTTTGTAGTCCCTACACACGGTGAGGAGTGCTGTAGTTGCTCTCCAGCTGACCTGTGGCCATCTGTTGCTAACTTGCCCCTGCTTTTATAAAGTGCAAATTTGCCCCAGCCAAACAGCTTGCGCGCTTTGGGAGCAAAGTGCTCCTCACACGCGCAAGTTTATGAATCAGTGGCAGTTCCTCATTTGCATATTTGCTGAGGAAAAACCATGAGAGCGCAAGTTGCTCCCTGAGCAAAATTGCCCCTTAATTGCGCCGGGGCAGAGAAACTGCCTCCGTGCAAAAATGGCACATTTCAGGCTTAGCTTGCTTTCTGGGTCACCCGCAAATTTGCCTGGGAGCAAATCCGTACTTGCGCGGTGCAAATCACACTTGCTCCCGCGCAAGTCGTACCTGAATCTGGGCCATTGTACTTTCTTTGTCCAATTATGTTAACACTTTTATATTGCTTTATTCTAACACTTAAATTGTTCATTTTAGATCTAGTTGGCATGTTTCTCCTATTAACATTGACTCACTTGCTGGTGTACAGACTTTGTTTATTTTAGCCTGGGATTTTCGTTTAAATGAATGTGCATTAATTAAATACCTTATCAGCTCAGAATTATGAAATTCATATGCTAATGTTTTGCAGTTCTAATAGGGAATATACAATTAAGCAATTCCCTTTGATTGTATCAGCTGGAGGCTTTATTATTCTTGCCTTTAATCACTATCAAAATATTTTAGGCTTCATCTTGTATACTTGTACTCACTGCTGAATCATGGTGTATGTTATATATTAAGTTAATAATTATAAGTTAACACTAAAACCTTTTTGATAGATACATTTATCAGTAATATTCTTTTCTAAAAGCCCCTCCTAACACAATTTTTATCCATTTCAACTTTAAGTCTTTAATCTAGAAACAGCAATGATATAGCAAACATTTTGATGTTTGATTTAAACCATTGATTCTGGGTGTTATTTGCCAACAGGTATTTATGGGTCTGTACCGAGGGCAGCATTAAAGAACACACCATCAATCACTAGGTTAACAGTTCATGTTTGGATCTACATTTATTTTGTCTTTTATATATACAAGGAGAAGAAGAGTTCTAGTGGATTTTCTATTAGTATTAGAAATAATTCAAACAATAAGCAGTCTAGTCAATTGAGACCACTCTCAGACCACTGAGAAACTAAAAAACTGCAACTGCGATAATACTACTGCAAGAAAAGCAACAAAGACTCTTCAATAAGACTTTCTATTCCATTGTTGCTAACTCCTACCACAGACAACATCTTTTACACAACATATCCAAGACTATTTGAATCAAATTGCTCTTCCTTAATTAAGTAACTCAGGCATTAAATAATTTAATAGCCAAATAAAACTAAGATACATTTTGAACACTATGGAACACATAGATCTCCAGTATTTTCCAAACCAAAGATCCCCAATATCCTGAACTAGCTACTGCCCTATACCACTATTTAACTTAGATCTGAAAATATGTACAAGAATTCCTACAACTAGGTTGGGCTCCCTCCTGTGATACATTATATACAATGATCAAGTAGGATTCAAAATACTCCACAAGGCAGAGAATAATACTAGGAGAACTATAGATTTTGCAGATGCCCATAACAAAATAAAACCAAAAGACCGCTACTAAGCTTGGATGTTGAAAAAGCTTTGATCGCCTAAGCTGGTCATTCCTCATCCCTACCCAACAACATATTGGCATCTGATGCCCATTTCTTTAGGCCATCCATGCATTTTACCCCACTCCTACTGCCAGGGTTAAATACCCACACCAATTCTCAACATAATTTCTCATTCTTAATGTTTTGAGTTTTGAGACAGGGATGCCTATTATCCCTATTCCTCTTTGCAGTGTATAGAGCTCTTTCTTCAGATGACATCCTGCTGACTGTAATGAACCCCCATTTAACTCTACCTAACCTCCATAAAGTATGGGATGAGTTAGGTTCCCTATCAGGATACAAAATTAAACAAAAACATACGTGATTCTCATCAACATCAATGCTAAATGTGTTGAGCTGTTAAAATACTACAACTACAGCTAGAAAACAGAATCTATTAAAGCAAACTCAGAGAATTCAGCCACTTTGTAATATGTGCAAGCATACTATGGATTAAGTCCAATGAGGTGCATGACACCTCCTGAAAGTATATATACATTTTACATCTAACAGTTTTGTGGTAGCTTGGGAGCACACATTCCTGGAGCTCTGAGAGCAGAGCCGCTATCTTCTCCACGCAGCAGCTCCGCCACCTCGCACCTCTGCTGTCCATTCATAGAAGGCTTTGTGTTCTGTGAATGGGTTCATATTTCACTCTGTGAATGGGCAGGAGGGGGAACAGAAGCTGCAAATAACTTTGCAGCTTCAGAAGCTAAGACCAGAATGTCCATCCAGTAGCAGGACACTGAACACTTTGCCTTAATTCACCTTAACACAATACTCAAACAACATGATCCCAGATACTGATCACCTAGCTCTGCTGCATTTCACTAAAAATATTTGGAAGCAAGTTGAAGGTAAATATAACATAATGTCAACTATATCTCTGATGATATCTTCCTTATGCATTGAAAGATGATATGACCTTGACATGTAGGACAAATATGAACTCTCGTGTATGGCCTTTTATAGCTACTTACAGATTTTTCAGTTTGCCATGTCCCTTATCAAAGACCTTACTTTAACCATTGCAGCACCAGAATATTACCACTGTGATTAGGCATGTGAGACATGTGAAGTAGAGGACTTAGGATTTCAAGTAAGCAGCACACGGGACACTTCATATTGATTGTAAGTACCATCCCTTATGCTGATTAAGAAAAAATAAATGCAGCCTTTAAAGTGGTAGTAAATCTTGCTTGGTTACTTGTAACTACAGGTATGCTTATAATAAAGCTTACCTGTAGGTACAATTAATATCTCCTAAACGTGACATCACTAGTGCATGTGCACTGTGCTCTGCATTGAGGGCACAGTGAATGTGCCATCAATCCAATGCGTTGTGCGCAAAGCTCAGGAAGTCTGTCATAAGTATGCTAGTATGCGGTGCCAGCACTTATTTTTTTCTTGAAGACACCACTACCACTTTAAAGGGAAGTTCCACCCAATAGTGGAAGTTTTGCTTTAAATACTCCTCAACCCCTTCTAGGCCACATTTGGCATGTCATTTTTTTGGGGGGGGGGAGCGGACACCTAGTTTTGACAGGTACCCCACTCCTACTTCCGGTCAGGCCACCTAGGAGACACAGAAGTTCTCCTCTTCCCCTCCCTCCATACAATCTTTTGGGACCTGTCACAGGTCCCAGAAGATTGCCTGGCCACTGAGGAGACACAGCGCAACTCGCACCCAGCTGTGAAGCCGCAAGCTGTCACAGCAGGGTGCCCACACTTGTAATGCCGTTGCAAGGGAGAGGAGAGGGGGAGAGGCGGAGAGGCGAGGGAGAGAAACGAGGGTTCAGGCAGCCGCATCGCTGGATTTTGGGACAGGTGAGTGTGTTTGTTAGAAGTTAGCAGCTACACTTTTTGTAGCTGCTGACTTTTAATAAACAAAAAAACCACTGTAACTCCGCTTTAAGAAAAGTAACCTAAACTTTTTCCGGGTGATTTTTCAACAAGCAGTAGGTAACCTCAAGCTATTTTTGTTAGGTTTAAGGGATATTTTACTTTTACAATGCAAAACAAATTAATAATTTCATAAACATTTAAGAATAACTGCCTACACTTCTTTTACATATTTATATTATATAATAGCAAGGCACATATTCGAGTCTCTATCTTTGGCACTCTGTTGACCATTTGATGCATGAAAATATAGCATAACACAGTTCTGAACTCAGAAAATTATTTTTACATTTGTGCACATATAGCAAGGTTCTCATTTTTTTTGTCCAAATTCAGTTATGCTATCTATGTGGTTTTGGACTATGGCAGAACACCGATAGATACTTTGCAACATCATCCAACTACTATAAATTGAAGATAGCATTAAACCCTTAGACTCAAAGGATTTTAGTACAACCACATTAGCCTTGGAATGACCGCATCTTATCATAAAGGAGGAATTACTTATTTGTTATACAAGCAAGCACCCAAAAGGATAGGCATAATGATCCGGTGAGTGCAGTGTGAATTCTGGTGGAAGGGGAACACCATTCATTTTCACTCTCTTATGTGAAGAAGCACTGGGTGGAATTTATCCACAGATGTAAATAATTTTTATGGACTTATTTAGACACTAAAAAAGTAGTTGCTGGTTTATTTTATTTTTTTGGAGTCTGTTTTGATCAGATATCAGTGTGCACTTGGACACTGGATATTATTTAATTTTGGGACACTTGGGACACCTGGTCCAATATTGCATTGGCCCACCCTTTGCAGCTATAACAGCTTTAACTTTTCTGGGAAGGCTGTCCACAAGGTTTAGGAGTATGTCTATGGGAATTTTTGACCATTCTTCCACAAGCGCATTTGTGAGGTCAGATGCTGATGTTAGATGAGAGGGCCTGGCTCGCAGGCTCTGCTCTTATTGATACCAAAGGTGTTTTTTTTTTTTTGTTAATTTCTGGAGATAGTAATTTTCTCAACACTGGGCTTAATGAAGTGATATTGAATGTCATGTATTTACAAGCATTTCTTGTGCAGAATAAAAGCTTCCTAAAGCTGGAGGCAGAATGATTGCAAGGCTTGTATGTGGCCTTTTTCACAATAAGATGGGTACACACTAAGTTTGTTTCATTCGACCAATGGCCTGAATGAAGTAAAGCTAAAAGATCATCAAAGGGATTGTGTACAACTCCTGCTGGATATACCCATATGCGTTTTATGACTACCTGTAATAAGGGTCATTGAAGTCTGGTGAGTAGGATGTGTGATAGGTGATGGCGATGGAAGAAATTTCAGTCAAATATACCTACTGTTCAGCAGGGATTTGAAAATTGTGTACACTATATGAAGACGTTGATACATTGTCTGAGGACTGATAGATTGTTTGAACATTCATTATTTGCACTATTGAACTTATTTGTGTTTGGACTTTTTACACACATATTATCATATTATCATGTTGGTGTTTAGTTGAAATCACTGTGCACGGAAGGAGCGCAGCTTAGGCTGCATTCACACCTAAGCGACAAAACGCCCGACGCGGGACGCTTCTGTCGCTAGAGGGGAGAATTCCCATTGCCGTCTATGGAGATGGTTCACATCTCATAGACGCGCAACGCCTGTCGCCTGAAAAAAAGTCCCGGACCCTTTTTTTCACGCGACAGGCGCGTTTTCCCATAGACAGCAATGGGAATACTTTAGAAAAAAAAAAAAAAAAAAAAGATACATTTGTAATCGCGGCAAATCTGCCGCTACACGCGTACGCGGCTGTCGCTTAGGTGTGAATGCAGCCTTAATCAATTTAGTATACTGTATATTTAGTGTTGTCCATAGTTCTGTCACTAGAAAAGTTAGATATCATAAAAAAAAGAGTTCCTCTTTACTGTGATATGGAACAAGAAATTTAATTAATATACCAATATCAGAATCACATATCAGATATTTCTACAATGCAGTCATTCATTTTACTTCTTCACAAACATGGTTCAAGGAACAGATATTTGCTTTATCTTATTGTATAATGAGCTAGAACATTGCTGTTGTGATTCCGGATATATTACAATGAAAATTTTCATATCTGAGTTCAGTTATTGATATGATAGGAATTATTCACACATCTTAAAGTCAAGATACAGTTCATTAAATTTAATTGTAATCAATTTTTGGATCTTCTGGCCTGTAAAATGCAACAAGCTAATATTAAATTCCCTTCAACAGCTGAACTCACAAACAATGCTAGATTGGAATGTAACATTTCAGAAATTGTTTAAAAAAACAAAAAACACAAGAACTATATTTCTGAATTTATAAGGCCTCGTCCACACGGGGCGGATCCGCTTGCAGCAGTCCACCAGCTCAGCGGGAGATCTCTCCATGGATCTCCACTGAGACAGCGGATGACAGGTCTCTCTCTGCTCACTGAGTGGGGAGGGGCTCATCGTAAACACACACACACTCCCCCTGTGTTTAACTCCCAAACTGCAACTGTCATTTTCACAATAAAGAATGCAATTTAAATGCATTTTTTGCTGTGAAAATGACAATTGTCCCAAAAATGTGTCAAAATTGTCCAAAGTGTCCGCCATAATGTCGCAGTCATGAAAAAAATCGCTGATCGCCGCCATTAGTAGTAAAAAAAAAAAAAAAGTAAAAATGCAATAAAACTATCCCCTATTTTGTAAACGCTATAAATTTTGCGCAAACCAACCGATAAACGATTATTGCGATTTTTTTTTACCAAAAATAGGTAGAAGAATACGTATCGGCCTAAACTGAGGAAAAAAAAATTGTTATATATGTTTTTGGGGGATATTTATTATAGCAAAAAGTAAAAAATATTGCATTTTTTTCAAAATTGTCGCTCTATTTTTGTTTATAGCGCAAAAAATAAAAACCGCAGATGTGATCAAATACCACCAAAAGAAATCTCTATTTGTGGGGGAAAAAGGACGCCAATTTTGTTTGAGAGCTACGTCGCACGACCGCACAATTGTCTGTTAAAGCGACGCAGTCCCGAACTGTAAAAACCCCTTGGGTCTTTAGGCAGCATATTGGTCCAGGGCTTAAGTGGTTAATGTTAGGTAGTTGCCAATATATATGAATATTTAACCGTACATTTAAGGGTTTTTTGATTTTTATACAATTAAATCCCATTTTCTGATGATTTTTTAATTTTTATGGTACTGGTAGACTAAACTATTTGTGTGTCCATCTTTTTTTTAAAGCTGAATTTTATACATTAAGCTAATATAAAATAAAATAAAAATAAATCACATTTAAATAAACGTTATACACAGTAGAAGTTCTTTCTTTAGTAGTAATTATCATGTCTTTGACTTGACCATTTAAAAAATAACATAAATCAATTTGGAATGTTAGGCATAACTTTATTATTGCCGTATGTCTTTATTATTGATTGTGCCTAAATGGAATATGAATAATACAAATGCCATGAACAGAAAGTGGTTGAGTGGTTGTAATTTGTGACTCACATTCCTGTTAACAATAACTTTCCCCTTTAGCAATGGCTGTGGTCAATTTGAATTGTTTCTCTTGAAATGATGATACTAATGAGTAAACTAATGGAAAAATGATAGGATTGTCTGTATTTTGCCATTCATATTGATTAAAAATGGGATATTTCCTCAAGCCAGCAGTGCATTCGACATATTACTAACTTTTCAAGACATACTGTAAGGTTTCCTTTTACAAAATTATCCCTCGACGAGCAAGATATTTCTAATAAATAATTTGCTTCCTTGACAAAATTTGTTAGATCAGCCATAGATGAATACAATCAATAAGCAGTGTTGATATTTGCTTTAGCACCCCTTTATTTAGGCTAAACTCCAGTCACAGTTAATAAGCCTTTGTATGTAAAGGGTATGTGCATGCTTACTTAATAGGATGTAATTTTAAAGGGGTTGTAAAGGTAAAAAAAAAATCCTAAATAGCTTCCTTTACCTTAGTGCAGTCCTTCTTCACTTACTTCATCCTTCGATTTTGCTTTTAAAAGGCCTTATTTCTTCTGATAAATCCTCACTTCCTGTTCTTCTGTCTGTAACTCCACACAGTAATGCAAGGATTTCTCCCTGGTGTGGAGTGTTGTGCTCGCCCCCTCCCCTGAGGGGGCGAGAAGGCGAGCAGGAGAGTCAGGACGCTCCCTACGTTGCAGATAGAGAAAGGAGCTGTGTGTTAGTGGGCATCCTGACTCTCCTGTAGTCGAAGGAAAGGAGCGGGCACGACACTCCACACCAGGGAGAAAGCCTCGCATTACTGTGTGGAGTTACAGACAGAAGAACTGGAAGTGAGGAAGAAATAAGGACATTTAAAAGCAAAATCGAAGGATGAGGTAAGTGAAGGAGGACTGCACTAAGGTAAAGGAAGCTATTTAGGGAAAACATTTTTTACCTTTGCAACCCCTTTAACTGCAGTGACTTGAATGCAGAAAAACATAGTGGTGTAATTGCAGATTAATGAACCAATGAACCATCACATACTAAACTAGTAGTTGTGATTTGTTTTAGAAATTTCCACATACTATACCAAAGCCTCGTACACACAATCCGATTTTCTGTGGACAAAGCCTCAGACTTTTGTCCGAAGGGCATTGGCCAGGAACTTGTCATACAAATGGCACACAATTGTCGGCCAACAAACCCAAACGTAGTTACGTACTACAGGGTTTTAGCGTCACCCTTTGAGCACCTTCTGCTAATGTTGTGTTTGGTGACAATTGCTTTCGAGCATGCGTGGAAAATCCGACAACAGACCGTTGTTTGCAGAAAATTTTAAAGCCTACCATCCAACATTTGTCCGCGGAAAATCCGATAACAATTGTCCGATGGAACGTACAAACGGTTGGATCTTCCACCAACAGGCTGTCAACACACAATTCCCATCGGAAAATCTGATTGTGTTAAGGCTTTAAAAAGGAAATCTTCTGAAACATTCAGAGCAGTCCAATGGAGTAATGATGCTCATTTCAGGGCATTAAAAGTGTATGACCAGCTTTACCCTTTTTTTTTATGTAATCTTGCATAAAGTAGAGAACAATTAGAATCAATGTTAAGTTTTTCTTGGTGTCTGTGTCTCCAAAAGGTAGATTAACTGTCCTGGTTACCATTAACTGAAAAAACAGTAATGCCGCGTACACACGATCGGTCCATCCGATGAGAACGGACCGATGGACCGTTTTCATCGGTTAAATAACCGATTGTGTCAGAACCCGGACACGTAAACCACGTACGACGGCACTATAAAGGGGAAGGTCAAATCCAATGGCGCCACCCTTGGGGCTGCTTTTGCTGATTCCGTGTTACCACGTGTTAGTAAAAGTTTGGTTAGAGCCAATTCGCGCTTTTCAGTCTCCGTGCTTTGCAGATCGTTTTTCTCAGGTTCAGTTTGTGCTTGTGGGTTCGTATCTGCCTTTCAGTGCTTGCAGTCAGGTCGTATTTGTTTTACAGTGCAGTCCTGTCCGCTCGATTTTTGTTTTTCAGTTTGTTCTTTACAGGCCTTGCTGTACTTGGTTGCTTTCTGTTTTAAGTGTTCTTCCATCATACAAGTGATGCAGAAGGTCTATATTAAGGTAAGTTGTCTCCTTTCACATCACAATCTATGTTTTTAATGTATGCTAATGTATGCTAATGTCTTGTATGGTTTGCATCATTCCCTAATTACCATGATTGTATTATACTGTGAATGTCCCCTTTGTCCCCATGCATGTTGTAACCTTTGAATGATCCATTTTTGGCCTACATGCATATTTGCCTTCACTAACATGCTACCCTAGGCCCAAACACAACTAGCATAGTCTGTTTCCAACTTGTTTTTTGTCTGCTCCATTGTAGTTCTGCCCCCCCCCTTAAAATGTTTAATGGCCCATCAGAGGGGGAGGAGTCTGATAAGTGGGCGTATTTTAGTTTTGGCATGAAATTATCACTCCACTAATGAATGTTATACTGATGTTGGACAAGGATGTCTTTTGTATTGTGATTGCAATGTTTATGTGCCAAAGTACTAATTTAAATTTTTGTTTGACTCCACAGTTTCCTTCCACGCCACAGGAATAGGCAGACTGTGGCTTCCCAATTGGCCCAGCGGTGGGACTTCCCTAACTGCGGAGGAGCAATAGATGGAAAACACGTCCGCATAGTGCCGCCACCCCGTTCGGGGTCATACTATTTCAACTACAAAGGATTTCATAGTATTGTACTGATGGTGGTGGTGTCGGCACAGTACAAGTTTTTTGTATGTGGACGTGGGGAAGAACAGCCGGATGTCCGACGGCGGAGTATTTGCGCAGACAGAGTTTGCCCAACGTCTCCAGACTGGTGGCCTGGCCCTGCCACGTGATGAAGACAATGTGGAGGGACTCCCTTTTCTGTTTTTTGTTGCGGATGAAGCTTTTGGGCTTGGACCACACTTCATGAGGCCGTTTCCCCAGAGGACCCTCACCCCGGAGAGGAGGGTTTTTAATTTCCGGCTGCCCAGAGCCCAGAGGGTTGTCGAGAATGCCTTCAGGATAATGGCCAGCCAATTCCGCCTGTTCCAGACAGCCATACACATGGCGGAATATAAACTGAACACTGTCATTTTTACCTGCTGCATTTTTCATAATTATTTGCGCAGGCATTCAGACACCTACCTTTCAAACATTGGGCCTGAGGCCAGACAATCATCAGAGAACCTTACTGGCCTGGACACTGGCCGTACTGGATTGGCACCCCGAACTGCTCGAGAGTCCCGTGATATATACGTGGAGTACTTCACGGGTAGGGGGGCCATTGCTATGATAGACCATATTACTTTTCCAAAAAAAAAAGACAGAGGCGCATGTCCCACCTGAAGGAGGAGTATCTGCAGGTCATTAGGGAGGCAGCTTCAATCATGAGGGCCCCTCTTAACCCTGTTGAGGGCTACAGCACCTAGCCTGCTGACCAGCTGCAAAAAATGGATGAGCAACAATGGGCCCTGGGAGAGGATATTTTTGTATCTGTGATTCAGAGGGGAAGAAGGGGCCTGCTGACTGAGAACACTCAACTCAGTGACCCGGCCCAGTCTCCTCCTCCTCCTGCTGCCACATTCTCACCACCTGCAAGGGGCCGTGGAGGGAGTCGTGGAAGGAAGGCTGCAAGGAAGACCAGAAAGTGAATCGTGACTTCAAGCTGATCTGCCAGAAAAGGGAGGTTATTGTTGTAGTACCACAGCTTGGGGTCATGTATGACATCTGCTGCTGATTTCTGGGATTTGGGGACAACATTGTGACCCCAATTAGAGGGACTCCACATGTTATTGATTTTGTTGTTTATCATGGTGGAATGTGCCTTTGGAATCCAAAGTCTGCATAGAGTGCTCAGTTGTTGCCATTCATGTTTAATTTCTTGATCCAGAATAAATGGAGATTTAATTTAAGTTAAATACTTGTCTATTGTGTTTTTCGGGTGAATAGCCATAAAACATTTCAGAAATACAATGTGTAATTAACAAAGGACACAACCTCCTTGGGGGGGGGGGGGACAAAACAAATTGTGATAACTTGATAAAAAAATATGAAATAAAAAATAAATAAAAAAAGATGTGGAGTACAAAAAAATCTGGCTTGATAAAAAAAAAGGGATAATTTATGAGATCACAAGCAAAAACTAAAGAAGTCAGTATGGGAGAACTCTGTATAAATACCATCAGCAAAACAACGTCTTTATTCTAGCAATAGAACGAAGAAAAAATGCGCTGCGCACTAATTTGAAAAATGGAGAATGTGCCATCTCCATAACGAACGCTAGTTTTACCAGAACGAGTGCTCCCGTCCCCTAATTTAGTCTGAGCATGCATGGATTTTTATAACGATGGTCGTGCCTACTAACGATCGGTTTTGTCCTATCGGTTAGGAATCCATTGCTTACATTTAAAACAAGTTGGCTTTTTTTTAACCGATGGTTAAATAACCAATGGCACCCACACATGATCGGTTTCGACCACTGAAAGCGGTCCATCAGACCATTCTCATCATTTTAACCGATCGTGTGTATGCAGCATTAGGGGAAATCCAACATGTTACAGTTGTCAGAGAGTAAATCTTTCAAAGGGAACACCTGTTCCAGTGACAACCTTCCAAAACTGGCCATAGATTAAAATGTGGTTGGTTTAGCAGGGACTGGCCAAATTTTAGTGTACGGCAGCCCCTGCTCAACAGAACTCCATAATTTAATCAACTTCTGTTGAACTGATGGGTTATAATACTTTCACCAATCAGCACCTGCAGCCATTTGATACAGAATACAATGGGGGTTATTTACCAAAGGCAAATCCACTTTGCACTACAAGTGCACTGACAAACAAACCCAGTGCTCATAGGCACAGCATACCCCCTCAGGATTTTTAGGACAGACCAGGTAAGTATTAAATATATTATTTATTGGGAAATTTTGATCTATACAGAAGAAAATTTAAATCAATACAAAAATACAGGCTTATCTGTAAATGTTCTCTAGTATAAAGGGCTATTGCATGTAGCTGTTGAAGATGACACCTGACATGTTTCAGACTTCTAGGTCCTTCTTCATAGGCTGAATGTCATCTAAAGCATACATAGTCTATAGGGTGAACATATTTGAACATTAGTATAATAGTACAAATTCATCATTGATAAACTTTTGCATGGGATTAAACACCCATACAAATACAAAAATAGGCCTAGGAGACTTATACTCATACTTATACTTATGCATGAGCCGATCACCATTGAATACAGAGGGGGACACTCCATCAGGGAAGTCTGTGGCAGATGGTTGCAGCCAATGTGGCGCAATCATCGGTCAATAAACAAACAGCTAAGCAGAGCTGTTTCAATAAGCTCACTCTCAGCTGGCTTAATTAGCCCCACAGGCTATTTAAACTTTCTGCTAAGCACCAGAATTTACTTCGCTGGTGTCTTGCTGACAGGACCAATAGATCTGTGATTACTCCCTCACATGGTAGATTTCACTTATTACTTTACCACAGTACTTAGTTTTTCAACTATATTACTATATATCTAGTACCATATTCCTGTCTTTTTATCTTCTAACAGACAGGAAGCTATTAGTTCGAGGTATCTTTTGGCCAGCCCTATACTAACAGGAGTGATTACTCCAATCAGTGGAAGTTCCCGCAGTTACATTGGGCTCATACAGCCCTTGCTCTTTGATGTTGGTGTTCCTGTTATCTCAGCATTTGCCACCCCTTTTCCATCATGAATTAGCAACAGTACAGGCCAATTCAATCTCTGCCAGCTCCCCCTCTGTATTCAATGGTGATCGGCTCATGCATGTGAGTATAAGTCTCCTATGCCTATTTTTACCTATGCAAAGGTTTATCAATGATGAAATTGTATTATTGTACTAATGTTCAAATATGTTCACCCTATAGAATATGTATGCTTTAGATGACATTCAGCCTATGAAGAAGGACCTACAAGTCTGAAACATGTCAGGTGTCATCTTCAACAGCTGCGTGCAATAGCCCTTCATACTAGAGGGCATTTACAGATATGCCTGTATTTTTGTATTGATTTACATTTTCTGCTGTATAAATCACAATTTCCCAATAAATAATATTTTAAATACTTACCTGGTCTGTTCTAAAAATCCTGAGGGGATATGCTGTGCCTATAAGCACTGGGTTTGTTTGCTTGTCCATGGGATTGGCCAGACCAGGCCACACACGCACTGTCAATCTTTAAGGTCTTTGTATATATTGAAAGTGCACTGAATGTACAATTGGAAGTACAGTTGCAGTAGATCTCAGGGGAAGATCTGCTGATTTTATCATCCAATTATGTGGAAGCTAAAATGCTGTTTTTTAAATTCCTTGCATGCCCCCCTCAGATCTACAGTGACTTGCAGTGTATTTTCCTTTAGTAAATAACCCCCAATGTCTCAGTGGGGGGTATTCCTCCATCCGTCTCATTGTGTGGATGAAGCAATCTGATTGCTTGCTTTGTTTAACCAGCCGGGTGAACGAAAACAAACAACTAAATAAATAAACTACTCATCTATGGCCAGCATAAGATGGGAATGGGGTGAAGGGAAATCTCCCCCAAAATAAAAGACAGAAAAAAATAGACAGACAGGAGTTCTAACCCTTTCCTGTTATACCTAAAAAAAAAAAAAAACGTTTTTTTTATTATACATACACATTAATGTTATTTAAGATAGTTAAATTCTACAAATTATTTCATTAACAACTTGCCAACCGCTGCACACCGATGTACGTCAGCAGAATGGCACGGGCAGGCAGATTAGCGTACAGGTACGTCCATTTGAATCTGCCGCCCAGCAGGCGCGTGACGCTGGGGGTGCGTGCGCGACCGCCATGTGCCTCTCGAGTGCAGCCGCGGGTCCCGGGAACTCGATGTTTCCGGGAGTCCAGCGATTGCGGTCAGCAAGAGCATTCCCCTATTCTGCCTAGTGACACTGTCACTGATGACTGTTCCCCGTGATCGGGAACGGTCATCAGTGACGTATCACGTGTAGCCACGTCCCCAAACAGTTAGAATCACTTCATAGGGAACACTTAACCCCTGCAGCGCCTCCTAGTGGTTAATCCCTTCACTACCAGTGTAATTTTTACAGTAACCAGTGCATTTTTATAGCACTGATCGCTCTAAAAATGACAATGGTCCCAAAATGGTGTCAAGGGTGTCCAATGTGTCCGCCATAATGTCACAGTCATGATAAAAATCACTGATTGCCGCCATAACTAGTAAAAAAAAATATTAATAAAAATGACATAAAACAGTCCCCTATTTTGTAGAAGCTATAACTTTTGCGCAAACCAATTAATAAACGCTTATTGCTATTTTTTTTACCGAAAATATGTAGAAGAATAAGTATCGGACTAAACTGTGGAAAAAAAAAGTTTTTTTACATATTTTTTGTGGATATTTATTATAGCAAAAAGTAAAAAATATTGCACTTTTTTCAAAATTGTCGCTCTTTTTTTGTTTATAGCGCAAAAAAAAAAATTGCCGAGGTGATCAAATACCACCAAAAGAAAGCTTTATTTGTGGGAAAAAAAGGACGTCAACTTTTTTTAGGAGCCCTTTTTGCACGGCCGCGCAATTGTCAGTTAAAGCAACGTAGTGCCGAATCGCAAAAAGTGGCCCAGTCTTTAACCACCAAAATGGTCCGGGGCTTAATCGGTTAATATGGCTAAATTTTGAAACACTCTTATTTAATTTGGTAATACAGAAATTATAAACACAGATACACTTAGTCAGAGATAAAAAAACAACAACACTATTACTGCATTGGACATTGGTCCTGGTACCAGCTGCCATATAATGAAGCAAAGATCCTGTATCATCCAGTGTTAAAACCAATTATGCAAACACTAGTGTATTATGCAGAAAATCAAGGTTTTTGTGCAATATTTAATGGATTCCCTGTTTCAAACCCAAAGTGCCAAAATTTGTGGTGGTAAAAATTCATCCTCAATCAGAGAGAAATATTATTCTTTATAAGTCAACAATCCAGTCTATAGAGATATTAAGAAACAATCACATAAAATATAAATGTTTGTGAGACAACATATAAGCACCGTAATAATAATACCTGTAGCTCCCTAATTTCAAATAAATTAAATCATTATTTACCTTTCACTATATCCTACTAAACTCACACCTATGTATCATGTTAGCATTTGGTTCTAACTAAAATATTTGACTTTAGAATTAATCTTGTACAGGTCTGACATCAGAAGTGTGAATTATAAATTCCTTTCTGGGGGTGACTGTGTTTAAAATGAGTGCTTGGCTCCTTACCAAATGTTTCTAGATTAATGAGAAAATATAAACTGACCTTGTCATAGGGGTATAAAAGTCATAAGATATGGCAGGCCTCTCATTAGCATGTAGACTAATCTAATGGTAAGTGGCGCATTTAATTCACATCTGTTGTGCCCTGTAAAAACAGTGTTGCCATCTATTTACCACTCACCAGTAAAAAATGCCATTTGCTCCCCACATTATTATTCGTTTTCTCAGCAATGGTGGCAAACTTACATACAACTGTTTTGTGATAAAAACGAATAAACTGTATTAATAAAAAATTTCAACCCGAGTCACCCAAAGCCTACCATGTTCATTCAAATATGTTTTACTGGGGTGTCTTGACTTTAATTAATTGCTTCCTCCGAAAAAAAACACAACAATTCTATAATCTTGGTGATGCTCATATACATATTCCGTACACTTCTGATCATGCTATTTTCAAAGCATGTGCTTTTTAAGGTGATTACATGTAAAAAAAGGTATAGACATGGAGATGCTGCATGTCTCTGATTATGTAATGACATAATATCCCTGACGCATGCTAAAAGGTACTCAGACCAAATATTGGATTTGTTATTGCATCCTCAAAATAAATTGCAATGTTTCAGGGCCCAGCAGGGTCACCATGCCTGATGATGGACACTGAAATGTCCCTAATGCAAAACTAAAGCCATACTGAAATGAAAAAAATGGTGTGCTGTTGACACACTCTGGTTACTTGTTTATGATGGTGCAATTCTTTTGGATATTTGATCTAAATTCTTTCACTTTCTCTGTATGTAGTGGCATATACTGAAATACCAGTGGGACCACTTACATTTTTTGGTCTCTGTGTGTATATTGTACTTACAATATAATATATATACTGTATATACATTGTAAAAGCTACTGAATACTGGGGGTTGGAAGGCACCAGTGGCAAGACACAGCAGAAAATAACATGCACTGTGCATGCATTCAGATATAAGTAATGGTTAGTGGACTCCTTATAAAGTTTAAGAACTATACAGTACAAGTGAATTTTGTACATTGGATAGCAAAATGAAGTGTTAATCCTATTAAAACTGTGTGCAAAATATTGCAAAATTTCTTTACTTGGTGCTCAGTATTGCCAATGCTTTAATGTGTAAGATTTTTTGTAAAAGTATTTTATATTTTTTTTATAACAGATGTTGCAAGTTTTTATGAACTAGCACAATTCAGTCCTTGGTCAATACAATCAGCATTTTAATAAACTTTGTAATCAGCTTCTGAAGTGGCTTAGTTGTTCATTTTTCCTGAGATTTTGTTAGGCTGACCTGCATTTCTTATGTCTACAACTCACAAGCCTTTTTATCTCTAACACCACTAATCCTAATTCGGATTTTCTGGAAGCTAATATACATTATTTTTTTTAGGAAACCTTTCACGTTTCTAGACTATTTTCTATAAATCTTCCCAATGTATCAGTTTCCAATATTTCTATAAACATAGAACGTAGAGAAGCACCTTATAATTTAATTTATCATCATGTGTTGTCAATTGGAACATAAGTTATAAATGAAAACAACAAAATGCATGGTAGCATTCACTAACCTTATTGGTAAAGATGGATCCCCTGCATCCCACCAATCTTTAGGAGGACTTATGTACATGCACCAAAGTTCCCAGCTGTATCCATGTGCTGAATTTTCATATCGCTGAACTTCAAATGTATCCTGTTTAATATTGTCTATGGATGGTAATATGACTCTTTTTCTGTTTTCTTGTATCCGGGAAAGAACTGGCTCAGCCCTTCAAAAATTGTAAAGAAAAAAAAATAGATGTTAAAAGTTTTTTACATTTAAAAATCTCTGCAAACATGGAATTTTCAGTCACAGCACAGGGTATGGAATTCTGACATGAGTGTAAAATAGTTTAGGGCAGTGGTTTTAAATAGGGTTTGGTTCAAGGCAGATTTTGTGAACATGACTGAAATTCAAGTGCCAAACTTGAACCCCACTGAAGACAATGGATGCCAAATGGTAAAAAACAGTAATGGCCATTTTGTAGGCTAATAGGCAAGGAACTGTCAAACAAATGGCATGGGGCCAGTGCACTGCCCTGGGGAATATATAGGTGATCCATTTAAATGAACCGTGACCCCATGCCGAATGAACGGCGCATGCGCACGCATGCTCAGAATCACGTCGAAGATACTCCCTAAGATACGACGGCTCAATGCCTACGACGTTAACGTAACCTACGCCCAGCCCCATTCACGTACTACTACGTAAACGACGTAAAATACGAAGGCTGTTCCGTCGTCCATACCTTTGCATGGGATGCAACTCCTATAGGTGGAATAACGTTACGCCGGACGTACGCCTTACGTAAACGGCGTATACTACTGCGACGGGCGCAAGTACGTTCGTGAATCGGCGTATCTCGGTCATTTGTATATTCGACACATAAATCAATGGAAGCGCCCCTTGCGGCCAGCGTAAATATGCTCCCAGGCTCCGACGGCGTAGGGAACTTACGTTGGTCGGATAAAGCCACATTTCAGGCGTATCTTGCATTAAGAGTCCGGCGCATAGATACGACGGCGCTTCTGTGCACTTACGCGGCGTATATAAAGATACATTGGCGTAAGTGCTTTGAGAATCTGGGCCATAGTCTACACTGAATTCAGAGTGTGTGTGTATATATATATATATATATATATATATATATATATATATATATATATATTAGGGCTGTTACTGATTAAAATGTTTGTGTTCGGTTAATCGATATTTGTTTTAATCGATTAATCGACTACTTTCGATTAATTATAAAAGAAGACTATAATATCCTCAATATCCCCCACTGTAATATCCTCAATCTCTCCCACTGTAATATCCGACATCTCCCCCACTGTAATAACAGCCATCTCCCCCACTGTAACAGCCATCTCCCCCACTGTAATATCCGACATCTCCCCCACTGTAATATCCGACATCTCCCCCACTGTAACAGCCATCTCCCCCAACAGACATACCAAAATAAAAGCTGACCCCCTCCGTCTGGATCCACGAGCAGTTGAGGGGTGATGACGTCAGCTCGCCGCTCTAGGAGCTCACCTAGGCCGCCGCCGGGTGGACCAAGATGGCCACCACTCCGGAGCTAGGCCAAAGCCGCAGACTTTCCTATGGGCGAGGCAGCGGAGACCCGGAAGACGGCGGAGAGGTGAGTAACCGATCAAATAATTTTGATCTATCAAAAAAATTAACGATTAATCGAATAATTAATCGTTAATTTCCGCAGCCCTAATATATATATATATATACTACACGGTCTATATATATATATATATATTAATACACTGCCTGCACTGTGTATATATATTCTACACTGATTACACTAATATATACTGTATATATATATATAGATATTTATCTATAGAGATATATCTATAGATATATATATATATACTAAACTGCCTGCATGCCTCTAGCTAATGTTCTCTCAATCATAACACTATATACGGCTGCTGTGTAAGCAGCCGTATATAGTGTGGGGCTTGGACTTAGCCCCCGAGCCATGAATGTCTTTGACCAATCATGGCTCGCACAGCATAGCGCGTTGTGATTGGCCAAAGCATGCAGGTCAGGTGCATGTTTTGGCCAATCATCAGACGTCAATGCACTGCGAACTCACAGTGCATTATGAGGCGTTCCGCAAGAAATCTAATTTGCCACAAACGCTCCATAATGTTTACTATTCAGATCAACTCGAACATCAGGCTCATCCCTACTCCTGATACTAAATCGCCCTGTAACCATAACTCTAATACTAACCCAGCTGCAACCATATGCAATACAGAGAGAGAAGCCTTACCCAAATTATCTCCCTGTAACCATACCTCTAACAGTAAACCTTCCTGTAGCCATAACTCTAACACTAACCCACCCACAGATATGGCCCTAACACTAAACAGCCTGCAACCATACCTCCAACATTAACCCCTTTGCAACCATAGTCTTAACACCTTAAACCTACTTGTAACCATAACTCTGACAATAACTCTTTCTGTACTTCTTATACTTAACTTCTTTGTAACCATAAATCTTATACTATACATGTGTGTAACCAAAGCCCCAGTACTAGACTTATCTGCAATCACAACACTAAAACTTAACTCCCCTTTAGTTATAACCATCACACTAATCTTCCATGTAATCGTAAACCATACCAGAAACCACTGATCTAGTATCACCTCAATATAAAATTTCCCTGTAATCAAAAACCCTAACCCTCCTTGTAGCAATAATTCTAATTTCTCATCCCGCTGCCAGAACACAGTGCTGTATAATGTATGTAGCTGTAACTGTATGTAGCTACATATAGTTTATGGAGGACACAAAATGATGATCTAAAAGTGAAGGTAATATCTCAATTGAATCAGCATGGTTCAAATTAGCAATTTAAACTTCACTAAAACCTGGAGATCAGCTTTAATGAATTAGGAGACCATTTCCTGTTGTCTATTCTGCTAACCCACCGCTGTAGTCAGAACTTGATTCAAGCATGCAGTGGCTGCTCCCATTACTACAGCATTTTAGAAAAATCAACACTAAGAGTTAATAAATGGTAAAGAAAGACAAAACTAAACTACTCTAACTATTAAACACTCTGACAAGAAGTGTTATTGCTTGTGACAATGTGCAGGAACATTAAGGCAGCTGGAACAAATAAATTCAAAAGAGTTACAAAGGAAAAGAGATCAGTGCTCTGGGTGGATAGTTAGAGTGACAAAAATACTGTAGCAGAAGGAAATAATGGAATCATCTATTAAAGTATGTCTTGTTACTATTTGTTATGTATGCAGAGCAGTGTGCGCTTTTTAAACAAAACTCTCCAAAACTGAGCAAGCACATTGACTGAGATTAAAATTTTCCATCTGGAAGCAGAATAACAAAGGAAGTGCTTTCTTCCGCTTTCCAATTAGATAAGTCACATTGAAATTAGCACTCTCAGCCATCTGGGACCCTTTCTAAAGAGGACAAATCACATCTATATGGAAATGATTAATATTCATCCACGTAGCATATTTAAAAATGCTACAGTTTAATAAATTAAACTGTGACATATGCTACATTTTATTCACACATAGGTCATCAGCAGCTTTTATAGTTGATATGTGTGGTATATATTCAATAACATTAACCCTAGAATCACTGGTCACTGGAGTTTTTTTTTCTGTCTTTGGATACCCAGCTGTAGTTTAGTCTAGCAGAATGATTTGTCGGCATTAGATCAAAGCCTATTTTTTTCTAAATTTATAATATCATCTGCAGAGTGGATAGCATGTTGGCCTCAAACAAAAACATGTTGTTCTATAACCAGGCAGTTACTGGTTTAGGCATTTCATAAAGTGAAAATCCTATTTTGTTGATTAAAACACGATCCTCTCTAAGTCATCTATACACATTGTGAGCAATATAGCAAACTCCATTACAGATTCGTACATATTCTTTAGTTAATGGAATATGCTTTGCCAGTGAGTGGAAGGGTCTGTAGACTATGGCCACATGAGATGACCTACTTCTGGTATAACAGAAAAATATCTGGCATCATGTCGAGAACTTGGTGGACTATTATGTTAGGTAGTAGGGTTTTTTATTAGATGACACTTAAATGCAAATGCTAGGTGCTATTATCCCAAAGCTAATCAACACTCAGTAAATCTTCATAGTTAAGGTATTTTCAGGATGCAGTAATATTAACCATATATATATATATATATATATATATATATAAAATCAATTTTGTTGACAGCCCAAGTCCAAATAGAAATGATCACAATCCACAGTGATATTTAGGCATGACCTAGCTCTGAAAATAGGTATCTATAAAATCAATGAACTGAAGTTCAAAAGATAAACAGCGCTAATAGAGTTGGTGAATAACCAGCTCAAAGAACGAGTAATATCCCAGTGAGCTCAGTTGGTGTGTAAGGAGTTCAAACCTAGAGTGCACGTGCACCTAACATCTCTAGAGTGAGATAACCCTATATGTGGAAAAGGACACCTCCTCAAAGGGTGAAAGCTTCCCACAATGAAGCAAAAAAATGTCACTGCAAAAAAACTCACACCATCTGGTTCTCCAGGTATTGTTAGGGCAGAACACTTCTTAGCCAGTTGACATGTAAGATAAAACAATGCAAACAAATGATAGTGCAGTGTGTCTATGAATAACTCAGACTGGCATAAGTAAGTAGGTGACCAATGGTGAATGCCCGTACAATATATAACTGATTAAATGAACATAGGTAAAGAAATGGTTTCACCGCTTATCCAATCCTCCAGGGGCCGCGCGCGTGCCGTGTAATGACAGCTGAAGCGAGATCCGTATGGCGGTTGGTGGAGCGCAGTGGAACGCAAATCTGTATCCGGGTGTTGCGTTGCTGTAGCCACGCCCTGACGCGTTTCATCACTTCCGACTTCGACAGAGGGCGTGGCTACACAGCGCAGTCACTCTCCCTTTGTACTCCGTCAACGGCAGGCTATTGGATGAGTACTGACCGTCCTCCGGTGCTGATTGGTGCTAGTGCTGACCGGATGGACAGCCCGACTTCAGCCTTGTTGCGTGGAGTTTAATAAAGGGGAAGGTGAAATACCAGGAAATGAGCCACTGCTACATTTTAATATGGTCGTAGACCGGAGTCTGTACATAAAACGCCTGGCCACAATGGACAAAGTGATCGTTTGTAAACGATCACTGCAAGCGATGGTAAAAACGGTTATCATATAAATAAAATGATAGTCAAATAATTAAAATAAAATAGAAGGAAAAAAAGGATTGTTTTAAATTCTGGGCGGTATATCAACCAATCACACACATTGTGGGCGTTTCTTTGTGACGTTTCAGACAAAGTAGTTCTATGTGATGGATATAGCAAATATTTAAAAAATATGTTTTAAAAGATTACATGAGGATGTCAACATTATGGTATAGTATTGGACATACTAAAAATGAAGGATTAAAATAAGATAAAGCTTCCGGTAGTCTATTGTTCATTCAAAATGCACCGTCATTGAAAATGCACAGCAATGCACCACTTAGTATGAGCGGCATATACATATGCAATAACTGAGATGAAGCAGAGACAGAAGTTATCTTGTAGTATATGTAAAAGATAGTGTGCCCGGGTTTCTTAGTGAGAAATTTTGTATTCTATGTAGAGCATATATGTAGTTGAGTTTAGGGTATAGGTGTACCTATACATATATGAACATAGATGAAGGGATTGGATCCATACATATATAAATGTGCAAGACATTTGTGCCGAGGATTTTTTTGACAGGAGGGAGGAGTGTATTAGGGAGAGGGACCCCCCATATACCTCACATCGATGTCATACCAAGGCAATGCCTACTTAATAATGGGGCATTTATGCGGAGGAGTATGACCAGCAAAATCAATGAACGAGGACTAATAGTGAGATTGGTAAAACATAAAGACTCAGAGAAAGGGACTCGTGGAAAGGACTTACGTAAAATACTAAAAATGGAGGATTAAAAGTGGGCGGAGACTGATATATAAAACAGGGCCAGTAAAATGGGAGTTGATTATAAAAGACACAATAAAACGGTGGATACATAAAAGATAAAATCAAGCTAAAAAGGCTGATAAAAATGGCTGCTAATATATGCAAAAGGGCGAAGGTTGTATGTGATATAAAAGCGTGCCATATTAGATACGCTTTATATAAAAATCAAAAATCACTGATAAAACAGTTAATATCAAGATCTACATTTAACCCTTTCGGCACCAATGTGCCGGCCAAATATATCCATTCTGTTTCTTTTTTGGAAAGTTCTCTTATATGGTTACATCCTCTCCAAGTGGCTTCTACATGTTCAACACCCCAAAACTTGAGTCCGGCAGGGTTGCTGTCGTGGAACAATTTAAAGTGCAGAGAGACATTGTGGTCCTTATACCCAAGTTTGATGTTGGCCACATGCTCAGCAATTCTAAATTTTGAGTTTTCTTTTTGTGCGGCCTATATACATCAATTTGCATCCAATTTGCACGCTTTTATATCACATACAGAACAACCTTCGCCCTTTTTCATATATTAGCAGCCATTTTTATCAGCCTTTTTAGCTTGATTTTATCTTTTATGTATCCACCGTTTTATTGTGTCTTTTATAATCAACTCCCATTTTACTGGCCCTGTTTTATATATCAGTCTCCGCCCACTTTTAATCCTCCATTTTTAGTATTTTACGTGAGTCCTTTCCACAAGTCCCTTTCTCTGAGTCTTTATGTTTTATCAATCTCACTATTAGTCCTCGTTCATTGATTTTGCTGGTCATACTCCTCCGCATAAATGCCCCATTATTAAGTAGGCATTGCCTTGGTATGACATCGATGTGAGGTATATGGGGGGTCCCTCTCCCTAATACACTCCTCCCTCCTGTCAAAAAAATCCTCGGCACAAATGTCTTGCACATTTATATATGTATGGATCCAATCCCTTCATCTATGTTCATATATGTATAGGTACACCTATACCCTAAACTCAACTACATATATGCTCTACATAGAATACAAAATTGCTCACTAAGAAACCCGGGCACACTATCTTTTACATATACTACAAGATAACTTCTGTCTCTGCTTCATCTCAGTTATTGCATATGTATATGCCGCTCATACTAAGTGGTGCATTACTGTGCATTTTCAATGACGGTGCATTTTGAATGAACAATAGACTACCGGAAGCTTTATATTATTTTAATCCTTCATTTTTAGTATGTCCAATACTATACCATAATGTTGACATCCTCATGTAATCTTTTAAAACATATTTTTTAAATATTTGCTATATCCATCACATAGAACTACATTGTCTGAAACGTCACGAAGAAACGCCCACAATGTGTGTGATTGGTTGATATACCGCCCAGAATTTAAAACAATCCTTTTTTTCCTTCTATTTTATTTTAATTATTTGACTATCATTTTATTTATATGATAACCGTTTTTACCATCGCTTGCAGTGATCGTTTACAAACGATCACTTTGTCCATTGTGGCCAGGCGTTTTATGTACAGACTCCGGTCTACGACCATATTAAAATGTAGCAGTGGCTCATTTCCTGGTATTTCACCTTCCCCTTTATTAAACTCCACGCAACAAGGCTGAAGTCGGGCTGTCCATCCGGTCAGCACTAGCACCAATCAGCACCGGAGGACGGTCAGTACTCATCCAATAGCCTGCCGTTGACGGAGTACAAAGGGAGAGTGACTGCGCTGTGTAGCCACGCCCTCTGTCGAAGTCGGAAGTGACGAAACGCGTCAGGGCGTGGCTACAGCGACGCAACACCCGGATACAGATTTGCGTTCCACTGCGCTCCACCAACCGCCATACGGATCTCGCTTCAGCTGTCATTACACGGCACGCGCGCGGCCCCTGGAGGATTGGATAAGCGGTGAAACCATTTCTTTACCTATGTTCATTTAATCAGTTATATATTGTACGGGCATTCACCATTGGTCATCTACTTACTTATGCCAGTCTGAGTTATTCATAGACACACTGCACTATCATTTGTTTGCATTGTTTTATCTTACATGTCAACTGGCTAAGAAGTGTTCTGCCCTAACAATACCTGGAGAACCAGATGGTGTGAGTTTTTTTGCAGTGACATTTTTTTGCTTCATTGTGGGAAGCTTTCACCCTTTGAGGAGGTGTCCTTTTCCACATATAGGGTTATCTCACTCTAGAGATGTTAGGTGCACGTGCACTCTAGGTTTGAACTCCTTACACACCAACTGAGCTCACTGGGATATTACTCGTTCTTTGAGCTGGTTATTCACCAACTCTATTAGCGCTGTTTATCTTTTAAACTTCAGTTCATTGATTTTATAGATACCTATTTTCATATCTTTAAATGGGTTCTCCCGTTTAACTTAAATAGCAGCTTTATTTCACTTATACACCACCTTTCAATATTTGGTGTGTGGTTTCTATGCTTGGTATCTTTCATTCACTTTCAACCAGTCACTTGAAAAGGCACTCCTACGCCCCCTAGCGCCGGTTGTGCATTATTAGGCCTTTTTATTGCACTCTCCTCTTTTATGACCTAGCTCTGGCCTAAGATTGATCCCCATGACTAAGCTCTAGGGAGGCAGAGTAAAATGCATTGGGGGCATGGTCTGTTGGAGTCCAGGCTGGGATTGCCACTCTACTCATCACTTCAGGACACCTAGATGTTAGGGGCCACCCCATTGTCCTCTGAGACCTAAGATGGATACTCTGGCATCCAGGGCACATTTCAAAGCTTCATTGGTGGGAGAAAGCAACTGAGGCATGGGATCGGGAGGAGTGCCTCGGCATCCTGATCACAGATGGACACGGGTACACAGCTGAGCCGCAAAATTCCGGAGCTGTTCAAGACTCACTACACAGACTCCCAGGTGACAACACCCCATTCTCTCAGCCTCTCATCTGAGCCTGAGACTTCCCAGGCATCCATGAGAGGGGACATTGGAGTGCCAAAACACTAGCTACTAGACATGTGCATTCGTTTTTGTCCGAATGCATTTTCGTCCGAATTTCAGGTATTTTCGTTATCGTTTTAACAAACGATAACGAAAGCACAGGAAATGAAAACTGAAAGATCCGACATATACAAATGCTTTATTTTCATTTTCATTGCGGTCGAATGTGCCTAACCGTAACTCTATTAGTCCAATATTATTCTACATAAAGAGAAAAGATTCGACATTATAGAGACATGAAGAAGATTCGACATAGAGAGAAAAGATTTGACATAGAGAGAAAATATTTGACATAGAGAGAAAAGATTTGACATAGAGAGACATGAAGATTCAACATAGAGAGACAGTTTCGTTGCTCCGTCAAAACTTTTTTTTTTTTTTTAAGATTCTGTCGAATCTTTTATTTTTTCTTAGAACATTCGACAGACACCATAAGCCTTCAATGACAGATTGGACCTTAATTAATTAGGATTTACGGACTAATGCATTTTTTTTACGAAAAACTAAATAAATAAAAACAAATTTTGGGAGTAACTAAATTAATTTATTTTTCGGACGAAAACTAAATTACGAAACAAAATATTTCAGTGTGCACATGTCTACTAGCTACCTCACCAAAAGGACCTACAAACAGTAGCTCTGGACATTAAAAATACCCTGTCAGCTGCTATATCGGATCTGAAGATGGACATTAGAGGTATAGCCATGAAGCTGGAGACAGTGGAGAAGACCACAGTAAAGTAAGCACTACACAGATACAGATGGTGACTAAATCTTACATGCTTCAAATTATGGAGATGCACAAGTATATTGAAGACTCAGACAATGAGGGCCAGATGTGAAAAGTTAGTAATTCTTAGCAATTCTAAATTATCTCCTGGATAGGCTGCCCAAATCCACCATAGACATGGAATAGAGCCTTGAGGCCTAGGGGCAGACATCCTCCACGTGACACTATTTGCTGTTTAGTTAGCTTCCACTTGAAAGAGGAGATTCTGAGAAAAGTCAGAGAGCAGGAACATATTACATATAAAGGTTTAGAGATCAAGATCTTCCAGGATCTCTCTAATGTACAGTAGGTGACTGCGATATTGTGTTTCTAGAACGACAGCATCGCGCTGATTCTCTGCGACATGGTGCCAACATTTTGCACTCGCTGGAATAGACAAAGCACATTCCAGCGAGCGCGTCATAGAAGCGACGGGAGATCCAACTTGGATTCCCGCCAATTCTAGCTGCGGTATTTGGTATGCATTCCTGAGAGGGAGAACTCCACGCCAATTTTTAAATAAAAAACCGACATGGGTTCCCCCCCCAGGAGCATACCAGTCCCTTAGGTCTGGTATGGGTTGTAAGGAGACCCCCCCACGCCGAAAAAACGACGTAGGGGGTCCCCCTACAATCCATACCAGACCCGTATCCAAAGCACGCTACCCGGCCAGCCAGGAAAGGAGTGGGGACGAGCGAGCGCCCCCCCTCCTGAGCCGTACCAGGCCGCATGCCCTCAACATGGGGGGGTTGGGTGCTCTGGGGCAGGGGGGCGCAGGGGGGCACCGCCAGGCACCTGCAATCGCTCGTTACAGAGCAAGAACCGGGAGCTGTGTGTGTAAACACACAGCTCCCGGTCCTGTCAGGGGGAGAAATTACAGTTTGTCCATTCATACAATGTATGAACAGCGATCTGTCATTTCCCCCAGCCAGTCCCACACACCCTATAGTTAGAACACACCTAGGGAACATAATTAACCCTTCCTCGCCCCCTAGTGTTAACCCCTTCCCTGCCAGTGACATTTTTACAGTAATCAATGCATTTTTATAGCACTGATCGCTATAAAAATGCCAATGGTCCCAAAAATGTGTCAAAAGTGTCCGAAGTGTCCGCCATAAGGTCGCAGTACCGATAAAAAATCACTGATCGCCGCCATTACTAGTAAAAAATAAATATTAATAAAAATGCCATAAAACTATCCCCTATTTTGTAGATGCTATAACTTTTGCGCAAACCAATCAATAAAAGCTTATTGCGATTTTTTTTACGAAAAATATGTAGAAGAATATGTATCGGTCTAAACTGAGGAAAAAAATTGTTTTTTTATATGTTCTTGGGGATATTTATTACAGCAAAAAGTAAAAAACATAAATTCGTTTTCAAAATTGTCGCTCTATTTTTGTTTATAGCGCAAAAAATAAAAACCGCAGAGGTGATCGAATACAGTGTATAATCTCTTCACTGCAGAGGGGCATGATATACATATGAATTCTGCCTTGATTTACATATGAATGCTTTTATAATATGATGAACAATAAAATAAATAATCTGAGGAACTCATACAAGAAGCAGTACAAAGAGGTCCGCGCTTCACAGAGATCAGGAGCAGCAGCAGACCAAGTGCATATGTCCAAGCTGTGGTACTTCAAACACCTGCAATTTCTGGACAACCAGATTGAAGCCAGGGAATCACTTTCAAGTCTTCCCTCCACCCTTCCCTCCACCGTTCCCTCCAGCGTTCCTTCCACCCTTCCCTCCAGCATTCCTTCTACCCTTCCCTCCACCCCTGCAGAGGGTGACAAGGAGAAACCTGAGCTGGAAGAGCCAGATCTCCACATCTTTAGCCAGGTATAGTAGTTTACAACATATTTATTGGCCTAGAATTATTGTTGGGAACTAGATTTTTTTATCCCAAATGAAAGAATTAAAAAAAAAAAGAACAGTAGTGGCCAGAAATTATTGTGACAGGGATGCAAACTGTTGGGGTCAGAATGAGAGTCTTTTCTCTTTCTTTAACATTCAAATTGCAACAGTCATGAGCTTAAAAATGTGTGTGATTGATGAATCAAAAACTAAAACTATGTCCTTTTTTTATACACAGGAAGAGCTCAGCCAGGAGGACGAGGCTCCAGAATGTGGCAGCCAAGAGGAGGCTGGGCCAAGTGGCACTCAGCAGGTGCCCAGGCCAAGTGGCAGCACCTAGTCCCAGGTGCCTCCCCTCCACGTCAGAGCCAAAGGACCCAGGTGGAGGAGGAGTCGCTTAAAATCATCAGGGACGCAGCTGCCATAATGAGGGCCCCCCCCTCAACCCTGTAGAGGCCTACAGTTGCTACCTGGCCGATAAGCTGCAGAAGATTAAGGAGGGACAACGTGCCCTCTCTGAGGAGCTTTTTGCCAGTGTGCTTCACAGGGCAATGAGGGGCCAGCTGACAGAGGCCACACATATCTGTGATCTGGTCCATCCTTCTCCTCCTCCTCCTCCTGCCACATCCCCACCACCTGAGCCACAGCCTGCAAGGGGGGCGTGGAGGGAGTTGTGGAAGGAACACTGCAGGGAGCAGTGGAGGGAACACTGCAGGGAAGTGTGGAGGGAAGGCTACAAGGAAGACCAGAAAGTGATTCCCTGGCTTTAAGCTGTTCTGCCAAAAAATGCAGTTTGTTGGAGTACCACAGCTTGGGGACATGTATGACATCTGCTGCTGCTCCTGATTTCTGTGATTTGGGGACCAGATTGTGATCCCAATTAGAGGGACTGCATATATTCTTCTATTTTTACAATTGTTGCCCTTCCTCTTTATTTTGTTTAACCAGAATAAATGGAGATTTGATTTAAGTTAAATACTTGTCTATGTGTTTTTCTGGTGAATAGCCATAATATTTCATAAATACAATGTGTAATTAACAAAGGACACCAACCTCCTTGAGGGGGAAAAAAACATAATAATGTTGTTGTGATAACTAAAGGGCTTGGCAAGGAGATGAGGGATAACACTGTGAAGGCCCTGAACCTCCTTAATAGGCTTACTTTGAACAATCAGGAGGGCTTCTTCGTGTCTATGGATGCTGAAAAGGCATAGGGTGGCCTGGGACTATATGCTTTCATTTGTACAGTCTTTAGGGCTGCAGAAGACTGTGTGGTCAAATATTACATTCCTATCGAATGCCTTCTGCAATGGAACCAGCCAGAGCTGCCCTCTCTCACCACTAATTTAAATATATTGACTTTGGAACCCTTCTTGCATCAACTTCGATTCAGAATATTAAGGGCATATAAGTAAAAAGACATGGAATTTAAAGTGGCAGTATCCACATATGATGTCATTCTCTTTCTATCAGTGCCTCATATGATCTTCCTGAACTTGAGGAATGATCTTGAATAATTTTGCTCTATTTCAAATTTTAAAATTAACTACAAAAATCCTTCACATTAAACGTCATATTAAACATGTCCCTTCCTTTGGAAGTGGTCACAAGTTGCCAGGCTAACTTTTCTTTTGTTGAAAGCTGGATGCTATAAATTACCTGGGAATTCAACTTTCAACAGATCTATCTGAACTCTATACAAGAAATTTTCTCTCCAAATTAAACAAGATACAGCGTGACCTTCAACAGTGGAACAAATTGACCTTTTCTTGGCTCGGGAGAGCGTCCATATTAACCGCTTCCATACTGGGCCAGTTCCAGTTCTTCTCCTACATGTAAAAAAAATGTTTTGCTAGAAAATTACTCAGAACCCCCAAACGTTATATATGTTTTTTAACCTCCCTGGCGGTATGATTCTTTCAGAAAAAACATGCTGAAAGCGGTACCATTATTTGCAAGGAAATTTGGCGTTTTATATTGTAGGCCTGTAATTTTTAGAAATAACTCACTTAAATCTGACCAAAGATTCTAATAGGCATCCCGGGTATGACATTTTTTTAAAAACAAAATTATAAATTATAATATAATAAATAATTATAAATAATTATAACAAATAATAATATAATTATAATAAAAATTATTCAATAATATAATCAAATCAAAATCACTGAAATTTGCTCAGTTGCAGAATTGTCGCTGTCATTATTTTATTTTTTTTATGACGAATTTCCCCACAAATCGCTATCGCACAATTCTGCAAGTGATTATAATTTATTATCGCTGTTTTTTAGCTGATCTAAAACTATTTTTGACATAAAGGGACACTTTTGGTTGCTATGGACAATCTACAGTTTTCAGGGAGAAAGAAACGTTTTTATTATATAAAATGACATGCATGACACAGGACAGACCACTAGGGACAAGGGGGGGGTGTTTTTTTTTTACATACAGTACTGTAATCTATAAGATTACAGTATACTGTATGTAAAGTGTTTGTTTACTTTTTTGAATTTGGCGCCGTTCTCCGTCCCCGTGCGTCGTAACGTCGCAGAGAACGGAGATCGGCGTCACACAGAGGCACTGTGTGAATCGAGCGAAATTGGCAATTTTTCATGTCACACAGTATTTTTTAAATGCGATTTTTTTTGGGGGGGAAAAAAACACTTTCACGAATGATGTGTGGTTTGAACTTTGTTTACATATGCGGATGCGACCTACATAAGCATTCACTTCTGCATGCGAGCATGAGGGGATTGTGTATTTTCATTACATGTTTTATTTTTACACTTTCCCTTTTAAAAATGTTATTCATTTTGTATCACTTATATTCCTATTACAAGGAATGTAAACATTCTCATGCGTCACATGGGCAGACTGTGAAGTTCTCCCATCAATAGCATCAATGGCAAATTGAGTGGCACAAAGCTGCTGTGAAATCGAATGCTTCAACAAAAAGGCACTATCTATGAACAAGCCTGCAGCCCCAGAATCGATTAGAGCCTGTGTATCAATAGAAAACTCAGACCAAGAAAGGGTAACCAGAACTAGAGGCTTAGCTTTCAGGATAGCCGGAAATGCAAAAACGCCACCTAAGGTCTGCGAGTGTTTTCCGGATAGGTAGAACAAGACTTCAAAAAGTGACCTGCCTGGCCACAGTACAGGCACAATCTCTCCCTCCTCCTAAATGCCCTTTCTTCAACAGACAGATGTGTGAAGCCCAACTGCATGGGCTCTACTTCAGTTGTGGACTCTGTACCAGGAGGCCAGGAGGCATGGGACCTCTGGATCCTTCTAAGATTTTATGATGGGTTCTCTCTATCTATCAAATGTCCCTCTACTGCAGTGGTTCTCAACCTTGCTAGTGCCGTGACCCCTTGATAACATTTCCCAAGTTGTGGGGACCCCAACAGTAAAATTATTTTTGTATCGTGGGTGGTCAGCACCTAAGCCAAGACAAGTAATTTGCGCCTCTAACCCACGGACATTTAGCGATCCCTGAGTCCTTTCCACTCGTACAGTCTTAAAACCCCCTATGGTACATTTTAGGATGAACCACACTTTCTCTTTGTTCTCCTTTTTTTCCCTTTTATCTCTCTATCCTAATTTATTGCTTTTTTTCCCCCATCCCTCTCTCTAGCCGTCTTTCTTGTTCTTTCTCTTATTCTTTCTCCCCCTTTTTCTTTGTTCCTCCCCCTCTTTTCATGTATTCTTTATTCCTTCTCTTACTCCTTGGTGGGGGGGGGGTGGAATCAGTGATAGTGCAGGGAGGGTGGGATCAGTGGCAGTGCAAGGGGGGGGTGGGATCAGTGGCAGTGAAGGGGGGTTCTGATCAGCCAACTTAGGTGCTCTTGATGAAGTTCATCTGCTGATCTGAGAACTGTAGTGGGGACTTTTAATGGCAACTGTAATCACAGGTTGTGTAACTCACTGTGTCTCCGACTTTGTAGTGTCCCGCAGCAGTGACACCTGTGCTGAAAACAGGAGATAGGGTCTCCTCCAGCCCCTCCCACTTCACATTCCTCACCAGTCAGCTGACCTCTAGTCTCTGCCCCCCAGCCATGCCACGAACTGAATGGGCGGCTGCAAAGAGGCTAAGGGGGCGGCCGGGGGCTCCAGGAACAGCCCGGATTGGCAGCCACGAAAAGGCTGGGAGAGCGTGTGGGCTTCAGGAACATCCCAGGATTCGGGGACCCCTGGCAAATCGTCATTCGACCCCCAGGTTGAGAACCACTGCTCTACTGCCTTGCAGGGTCTTCTGCCTACAAGTGCGAGAACCCTTGATTAGGTTTACCACTTCTCTATCACTCGCTATCCTATCCTTATTTTTATATTCCCCCAACTTAATCCTTTTGAATGTTGCCTTGTCTTTGATAATTATGGTTAATTTAGTTAATGCTCCACCTGAGGCTCACTAGGTGGATTAGGGGATTACCTAATTCCTGATTGACAAGGGTGAGAGTATAAAAGGTTTACTCAATAGATGTTCCTCAGGGGGCAGTTTTGCTTCCTCCAATGCTTCAATGTTTAGTCAACTTGTTTTATATGTACCTGTTCAGAATCACTTCATTGCAAGGGACATGCACTACACTCTGTTATTGCCTACTGTTTGCTGTATCTTTGAATAATGTATATTCTTCCCATGTTTCTATTTAACCCTCCTGGCGGTATCCCCGAGCGTGACTCGGGGTGGGTTTTTTATGCTGAAATCGGTAACTCCGAGTCACACTCGGGGTAGCTGTGCAGAGCCTGAAGCGTGCGCTGGCTTACCTTGTCCTGGATCCAGCAATGTCACCACGCTGTGTGAGTGAGCGGGATCTCGCTCGATTCACACAGCGTCCTCCTGTGCCGCCGATCTCCGTTCCCTGCGATGTTACGACGCACAGGAGCGGAGATCGGCGCCAAATTCAAAAACGTAAACAAACACAGTACATACAGTATACTGTAATCTTAGAGATTACAGTACTGTATGTAAAAAAAAACACACACCCCTTGTCCCTAGTGGTCTGCCCAGTGCCCTACATGTCATTTTATATAATAAAAACCTTTCTTTCTCCCTGCAAACTGTAGATTGTCCATAGCAACCAAAAGTGTCCCTTTATGTCAAAAATGGTCAGCTAAAAAACAGCGATAATAAACTATAATCACTTGCAGAATTGTGCGATAGCGATTTGTGGGGAAATTCGTCATAAAAAAATAATAATAATGACAGCGACAATTTTGCAACTGAGAAAATTTCAGTGATTTTGATTTGATTACATTATTGAATAATTTTTATTAGAATTATATTATTATTTGTTATAATTATTTATAATTATTTATTATATTATAATTTATAATTTTGTTTTTTAAAAAATGTCATACCCGGGATGCCTATTAGATTCTTGTTTGGTCAGATTTAAGTGAGTTATTCCTAAGAATTACAGGCCTACAGTATAAAATGCCAACTTTCCTTGCAAATAATTGTACCGCTTTTGGTACGTAATTCCAGACAGAATCATACTGCCAGGGAGGTTAATGTGTGATGTACCTATGGAATGATAATAAAACCTATTTTTTGGAAAAATCAACAACAATCAACACCTGCCTTGACACATTCCATGGTGATTGTATTAAGGTGACATTGCTACCTAAATAGATATTTGCAAGTCCCGAATGATAAACTTCAAAATTACTTCAACATTACAAAACAAGTCTAGTAGAATGTAGCTAACTACTATTAGCTTACCGTGACCTGCGTGCGTAAGAACACACCTATCAATGAAAAAAATTATCTGATTTTAAGAACATACAAAGCAGTCAAAAGGGGCAACTGTGCTCAGGACAGGAATTTAATGTAAGCATTTTTTTATTTGGTTGAGATGATTGGTGTGTCTCGGTACCACATCCAAGTCATAATTAGCATATAACACATGAATAATTATATATGGCATGAAATGTCAATAATATTAAACACTAATCATTTAAAAAAAAATACATTGTTATTCATATAACTTATAGTCCTAGTCATGTGTAAAAATATATATGAATGCATAAAAAAAAAACTTATTTTAATTGTGTGATTTGCATTATTATATTCTTCTCATCCCCCTCTAAAGCGCCCCTGCCATTGAAATCAATAGACAGCGCTGCCAAAGCGTCTGCAAAGCGACGTGGTAGCGGCGATTTGCGGGCGCTTTTGACCCTTTATTCGGCTGCTAGCGGGGTAAAAAGAATCCCGCTGGTGGCCGAAAACAGACGCAAAAACTACGCCCCTGCACCTCAGTGTGAAAGTTCCCTTAAAGAAACATTTTAATGAATAATAAATAATATCTACTCACATGTAATCTGTGAAGGCAACCAAGGAAGGTTCTCCACAGCTTTACAATGAAAGACAGCAGCAGTCCAGATTCTGAAATCAGCTCTGTCAGAAACCAGTACTGTTGTCCTGGATCCAAAGCTATCAATGTGAATCAGCGGCGTCAGCAGCCACAGGGACCACACATAGAGAAAAGGAATGGGTTGGCAAAACAATGCAATTTGTTTCTGAGAATACCGACACTTTGTCAAGCCTATTTGTAAATAGTTGTCAGGTTTATATCAATAAGGGAGGTGAACTACAAGGCTTAGCATGACAATCGGTGAGTACGCAAAAAGGAAAAATAAGTGCTAAAAAACACCATATAATTGTAAGTCCTATGTGGGGAACACAAAGAAATAACATAAGGGGGCTCAATAGGATCACAGAGGGAATTGGATTACAAGAAACAGCATAGCAAACCATACATGTACATGAGCTAGCAAATAAATGCTGGGGACAATATTTTCTTTAAAAAATTCAGAGGGAAATATAAACAATAGAGAAAATCTAAAAAGCATAAAAATGCATGAATTTTTATAAAATTATGGATATTTAAAGATATTATAATGCTAAAGGGAGAAATAACACATTTTTACAAAGAGGATCAAAGAAAGTACTGACTGGCAAGAAATTAATGAAAGTAAATACAACATGATACAAAGACTCATTTGCTACCAAATACTGTAACAATGTAACTAGGAGAACTGTAGGAATAAAACAAAAATAAAAATGTATTTAAAGATCAAACATAATATTAATTGTTAAATTAATAAATAAAAACGTACAAATATAATAAACATTCTTATCGTCTTCCTCTTTTCCTTATTCATGAGTAAAAACAGGAAAAAAAGTTTGTGGGGTGACCCGTTTTATGTTTAACAGTTCTCTCATGTACTTGGACATATATAAATAATTGGTAACAACAATCGTATACATTGTAATTGAATGTTATTAAAAATTCCCTTTCATTTTCAATCTGTAGCATTGTCATTTTCTGTAAAATTGAATGCAATATCGAAACCTGAACGTTTTCTGAACACAGTTAGATTTTAGACATCTTCTGCAACAAAAAAAATGAATTTTTGGTGAGAAAATCCCAATGGGTAGTCATGTCTAATGGGATGCAGATCCTGCCATTCTCCTCATTAGAACCCTGCAAGTGCATCAGCTAATTAATATTTTAAAAAGTCTCCCATTCAGATTCACTTAGCACACTGACATTGACAAACGTTTATTTCTTCAGAGTAGCAAAAGACAGGATTCTGCCACAAAGTTTGTTAAAATTCTTGCAATGTACATGGCTCACCTAAAAGAGATTTATTTTCTCAACAAAAGTGTGATTACTTTTTACATATAAAGGCATTTTTAATTAGTGGATTCAGTTTAATATCTAATTAATCTTCAGTTTAATATTTATAATATATTTACCATACTGTGGTTACTGCAATTCCTAAAAAAATGACAGATATTCTTTTTACCTACCATCCAGCAGTAAATTCCACATGTGCATCAAAAAATCCAGTGATTTGTCCAGTTGCAACTTTCCAGCCCTCTATCCGAGCTCGGATCAAACCTTCTCTTTTATGATTACGAACAACTTTAACCAGCCCAGGGTACCGCTTGTGAACATATTCTTCTAAAGGCCCTTTCAGCTCCTCTGGAAAAAAAAAAAAAACAGCAGATAAATTTAAAGACTATTTGAATATGTGTGGGGACTGATTTCATTACTTAATTGCATATTTTTATTGATAAATCAAATAATTTCCAGGAATGAACATTACCATGGTCAGTGCCACTTAGTTTACAGAACTGTACTACATATATTATGGTCCCAGGTTAAAGAATATGTAACCTCAACATTTCATATTCCTGATATAAACCTGTTGTACCATGTACTTGTGTTAAAAAGTATCCTGTTCTCTTTGTATTGCTTCCTTTGTGTGAAATACCTGGTGTTCCCGCCAGTCCCCCTGCTCGCCTATTTCAAACTAACCACCCTAGGAATTAGAGTCACTTCCATATCAGCCTGCCTGTCCTCAATCATCAGACTTGTGCTGAACTTGCCACCCTGCACAGCCATTCACTAGGAAGATCAGTGAAAAGCTGTTTCTTCACCCCCAGCTCTATGCAGCTTCAAACAGAAATTATGCAAACACTGAAAAAAAGAGGTGTATATATAGGCAAAAGTGAAGATCTACTATGTGCATCTATGCATGATATATACCATTTGTGTGATTTTCATAGGACTATAGCCTCAATCTGGCTAACTTTTCCTTCTTTAACTCGAGTCAAACCTATATGATTTCCCTTCCAGCATGACTATGCAAAAAGTGACTTCAACCCTACCATATATTTTAAGTTCTACATCATTTGAAAATCCAGTTTAAAATATACACATAAAAAAATGCTATCAACACAATTCTGAAAATGCAATGGAGGGGTAATTTATTCCAAAATAAAATGTAATATATTGTAATGATCCAGTGTTTCTTTTCTGCACTGCACTTTTTCTGCAATTCCAATTTCTGTATTCATGTTAGCAAGCAAAATACATGGAATTAGTACTTTAATCAGCACTATGTCTGACGATTTACATTCTCAACCTCACCATGCACAGAAATTTTCCAGTTCATGGGAGAACAATCTAAGCACCAGCTGACTGAGAGTGATTGATATTGAGGACCAGGGAATAAGGCAGTTAACCATTTACACACACAAGTAGTAGCTGTTACCTTGAGTTTTAACACAGAAACAAGAACACATTTCTACTGGGAAAAAAAAATACTGACTCCAGGTCTAAAAATAAGGGTTCAGAATCATGTGGTACTGAATCACCTAGACCAGTGGTTCTCAACCCTGTCCTCAAGTACCCCCAAGTCAATGGCTTGGTATTTTGGACAGCTATTTTATCTAAAATAAATTTACAAAACATGGCCTGTTGGGGATACTGGAGGACAGGGTTGAGAACCAAGACCAGACTGCCCCCCCACCCCCCATTCCTGCCCAGGCAATGTTTTAGATTTTAGCGCTGTAACACTTGCCAATTACTCAGTCATGCAATACTGTACCCAAATAAATTTTATATAATTTTTGGAGACCAGCTTTAGATAGTATTTATTTACCACAGTGTTTTCCCTTTTCTTTTGTTATATGAATAAAACAAAACTGTTAAAAAAACTTGAAAGAAAAAAAAAACAGTTTTCTTAGTTTGTGATACCGTATATAGTATTTTGCAAATAAATAATCTTTGTTCATAAATTTAGGCCAAAATATACTGCTACATATATTTGGTAAAAAAAATAAAAAATAAACAAATTATTATATTATTCATTAGAAAAAAGAAAACTGCGCTGGAAAGTGAACCTGGTAAGCTGCAACACAAAGTGAAATACACACAAATACAAATAAAAACCAATATAGTTGTGCTCTAAATTAAACATACAAGTGCACCTATATCTAAATCAATAAATAAATTCCTGATCAGGGACACAGCTGGATGATCCCCTTACTTAAAGCTCAATGCGGCTCGGTAAGTGGTAACATGGCTCAGAGAAAAATACAAAAAGTACAAAGTGGCCAGGAAACCGGAAAACTGGTTTCCCGGCCACAGTGGGGTTGGAGTCGGTGTGTGTGCGGTGAAGCAGGTTTTACCTATGGCCACTTTTTGTATTTTTCTCTGAGCCATATTACCACTTACCAAGCTGCTTTGAGCTTTAAGTGGAAGATTCGTCCAGCTGTGTCCCTGATCAGACGGCCCCGTTATTGGAGTGACCAGATTGGTGTTGGAACATCAGTGAGGAAAAGGCCCTGGCTGGGTGTTAGCCACAGGCAATTTAGCCTGTGCAGCTGGGAAGCACACATTTCTTAAGGTGGTGGATTCACGGTGTCTGTCAAGCAAAAGTCACATGGATTTATTGAACTACAGTATCTGTATATTTATCTTCTGCAAAAGATTCACTTGCTGCAAAGAAATCTTCACTTGGACTTCCCACATAATCAATAATCTTACAGTTGGGACTTTTTTTTTACTTTTTAGGAATGTATTTATTATATTATTCAGTCTGTGAGAAAGGTATAAAGTCTACAATCTTCTGTGCATATATATTTTAAATTTGATCAACCCTGATGAACTGGCTGCCTATCTCATTTCTTGAGATACCCCCAAATGATGCCTTTTTGGAAAGTAAATAGCCTACGATATTTAGGAAGAGGCATAGTGAGTTTTTTGGGACACGAAGAAATAAAAAAAGTTTTTTTTTTTTCACAAGTATTGGGATGCAACTAGCGATAGGCCGAACACCCCCCAGTTTGGTTTGCAGCACAATTTCCGATTTCTAACCTGAACAGCGATCCCCATTGAAGTCCACGGAGCCAAACAGGAAAAATTAAAAGTGCCCGTTTTGAAGGCTTACGTACAAGTAATTAGCCATAAAAGGGGTATGGGGTCCTGGGTACTGCTCTGGGGGTAATGTATAAATGCAAAACATTTTTTTTTAAACAATCGTTTTTTTAAGGAGCAGTGATTTTAATGATGCTTAAAGTGCAACAATAAAACAAACAAACAAAAAAACTTTAAATATAGTGCCTGGGGGTCCCCTTAGCTTGCCTGTAAAGTGGCACATTTGTAGCATGCATAGAACATGCTGTAGAAAAAAGTTAAATTTCTAAAGAAATTTCCGGCACCCGGCTATTGAAAATAAAAAAAATAAAAAATGGCGTAGGGTGCCCCCCCAGTTCATACCAGACCCTTATCCGGGCATTCAGCCCCCCTCCTGAACCATACCAGACGACAGGCCCTCAACATGGGGGGTACCCCAAAGTACCTTGTCCCTATGTTGATAGGGACAAGGGCCTCATCCTCACAACCGTGGCTGGTGGTTGTGGGGGTCTTCGGGCCGGGGGCTTATCAGAATCTGGGAACCCCCTCTAACAAGGGGGCCCTCAGATCTCCCACATTTGAATGAGTATCCATTCACCAGAAAAGTGTAAAAAAGTAATGAAAACACAAAGACAGTTTTTGACAATTCCTTTATTAAAAAATAAACAGTGCCCCGCCCCATGTAAATCGATCATCAATCACGCTGCCTGCTGCACCCAAAAAAATAAAAAAATAAAGTGCTCTTGCCGTCTATGAAAGCTGGCTGCGTACTGCAGGCTCCTCCATTCGACAGTTCTTATATAGGTAAGGGCAGAGCCACCTGGTCATGTCACCTGGTGGCACCGCCCCATTAGGACATCACAGACCACTGCATGCTGGGTCAGCAACGTCACAAGGGGGTGGTGCCACCAGGTGGCATCGACCGGTGGCTCCAACTCTTACTTATATAAGGACTCTCGAATGACAGAGCCTGCAATAGGCGGCCAGCCTTCATAGACAGCAGGACTTCCCCATCCCCTTTTCTGACCTACCAGGTTGCATGCCCGGATAAGGGTCGAACCCTTTGCCCAACACTAGATTCCACATGTGTGAGACTTTTTTACAGCCAAGATGCGTAGAGGGGCCCAAAATCCAAGGAGTTCCTTCAGGCATTCCAGGGGCATGATTTACACATCTAACGTCCTAGCTACCAATTACATTTTTAGAGGCCCTGGAGCACCAGGACAGTAGAAAAACCCACAAAATGACCCAATTTTGGAAAGAAAACACACCAAGTTATTTTCCAAGAGTCATAGTAAGTCTTTTGAAGACTTAATTTTTTGCTACAAGTTTTTGGACAATGCAGAAAGAAAATGTAATTCTTTTTTTTTTTTACACAAAGTTGGCAGTTAATAAGATATTTATCACACACAGCCTGGGCATGCTTAGAAAAACATTCCAAAACACATTCTACTACTCTACTCTCATATGGTGGTACTGTATGTGTGAGGCTTTTTCACTGTCAGGACTAATTATGTTCCGGACATTTTATCTTGTGCATCACACAACCAACCAATTGTATTAAAGCCAATGTTTCCTCTGCACGAGTGGTCAGGGAATATAGCTTAGTGTAGCGTCACATTTAGCAGTCCCAGTTTCTATAGGTCAAACAAGCCTATCCTGTGCATAAATATATAAATGGATCTTAATAATATGAACAAAGCTTATACAGCAGTGTAATAAAGTATTGTAGTGCATAAAATACTCAAATGAAAAATCACATAAATAAAACTGACATGATTGAAATTCTCAAATGCAAACTGACATGATTAAATCATAAATTCATTTGAGTAGATCCTGAATAATATAAAGTGACAATTTGTGAAAATAAAGTGATGAGCCGGCCATATATCTCATAGGTCAGTGCAACATAAAAAATCATAAAATCCTTATCAAATATAACATAGATCCTTTGTTAAGGTGATCCAAACGTGTTAAGGTGTCCACACACTGGTGCCCCCCCACCCCCCCTTAGTTAATAGCCACTCACCTCTAAGTATGTGACCTTACATTTAAGTTCGGTCAAACCATGCATGTGAACCAACTATGGGTTCTGTGATTTCTGCGAGATCCTAGGCTGCCCAATAGCGCTGTCTCCTCATACACATAGAGTAAGCCACCCCTAAAATGCTACCCCTTTTAGCTGCAGAGGCAGTGGCCTGGAGGTGTAGACATGCCACAGCTATGATGCTTTAATTTGCATCTGCGGCAGAAATTCTATCCCCTGTGCATCTGGCTTGTGAGGGGTCCAATGGGTTAAAGCAGGTGGTGAGGAAGAGATACAACATCTTCCCACTGCTTGTCTTGCATACACACGGTCACACAAATGTTGTCGGAAATTCCGAACGTCAAGAACGCGGTCACGTGCAACACTACGACGAGCCGATAAAAATGAAGTTCAATGATTCCGAGCATGCGTAGGATTTTTGTGCGTCGGAATTGGCTACAGACGATCAGAATTTCCGAAAATAACTTTTGTTGCTGGAAAAATTGAGAAACAGTTCTCAAGCATTTGTGTTGTCGGAAATTCCGACAGCAAATGTCCGATGGAGCATACACACGGTCTGACAACAAGCTCACAGTGAATATTTGTTGTCGGAAATTCCGACCGTGTGTATGCGGCATTAGAGTCTGCAAAAGACTTGAGACTGGGGTGGAGGTTCACCTTCCAGCAGGACAACGACCCTAAATATACAGCCAGAACTTCAATGGAATGGTTTAGATCAAAGCATGTTCCTTTGTTAGAATGGCCCAGACATAAATTGTATTGAGAATCTGTGGCCAGGCTTTAAAATTGCTGTTCACAAATGTTCTCTATCCAATCTGACAGAGCTTGAGTTATTTTGCAAAGAAAAATGGGCAAAAATGTCTCTCTAAATGTACAAAGCTGTTAGAGATATACCCAAAAAGACGTGCAGCTGTAAAGGTGTTTCTACAAAGTATTGACTCAGGGGGGCTGAATACAAATGCACGCCACATTTTTCACACATTTATTTAAGTATTTGGTTGTAACATGACAAAATGTGGAAGGGGTATGAATACTTTTTCAAGGCACTGTACATAATTCTGCTTTTCCAGGTAAGGGGCACGTGCAGCCAATAACCCGGCAGCGCTGTCATTGGCTCCCTCACATGTTGATGACTGGGTCCCAGCCAGTGATTCTTGGCAACGAAGTGAGTGACAGGAGAGAGATCTGTATATGTAAACAACACATATCTCTCTCCTGGAAGCAGGGATGTGCAGGTTTTTGTCTCCCTGCAAAGCAGGTAATGAAAACCAGAACATTGCCTAGTAAAACAGCACACAGTACAGAACAAAAACACTCCCTAAGCACACAGTTAACTCTTTTAACGCCCTAGATGTTAACCCCTTCCTGCTCAGTGTCATTAGGACAGTGACAGTGCATTTTATTAGCACTGACCACAGTATTAGTATCATTGGAGATGTCAGTGGCAGTTAGTCAGTTCCCACCCAATCTCAGTTAGTGTCAGATATTCTGCCACACTGCCCCAGACCCGCTATAAGTCACCGATCGCCACCATTACTAGTATATATAAAAAATTCCAGTATATATGCCGTTATTTGTATACGCTAAATAATTTTCACGAAAAACAATTAATATACACTTATTGGGATTTTTTTACCAAAGACGTGTAGCAGAATACATTTTGGCTTAAATTTATGAAGACATTTTTTTTTTATGAGATATGTTTTAAAACAACAAGGACATTTTTTTTTCGTACTGCAAAAAAAAAAAAAAAACAGAGGTGATCAAATACCACCAAAAGAAAGCTCTATTTGTGTGAAAAATGTATACTTTCTTGCTCTGGTTTTGCACAGAACAGCCCTGATGCTCTTCTTTCGTGGTCCCCCCACCAGCGGTCCTGGCAGGTCCATAGCCTCTTGCTATGGGGGCGCATTCTTACGCGGACGACACACAACTTTATTTTCGTATCAGCGAAAAAAAGAACCAATACCCCGTATTAGAACAATGCCTTAGTCAGATAGACAATTGGATGATGGATAGTCACCTCAAACTTCATGCAGCTAAAACAGAACTCCTTTAACTTCACGCAAACCGGAAAGGACTGGCCAGGACTACCTGGACACCACCACCCATTCTGGGACAAACCATCACCGCTAGCACCAAAGTCAAAAGCCTCTGAGTCATATTTGACTCGGACATGACAATGGATGCACAAATAGGATCAGTAGTTAGCGGATCTCATCATCTGCTATGTCTCCTACGAAGAGTTGTTCCCTTCATCCCAAAAGAAGACATAGCAGTGATGGTAGGAACAATTATTAACTCCAGATTAGATTATGAAACTTCCCTCTACCCCTCTACCTCAGACTCCCAAAATACCAAATTTCCCATCTCCAAGTCGTCCAAAACACGGCGGGACGGCTGGTAACAGGGAAAAAAACCTGGGAACCAATCAGCCCATCTCTGAGATCCCTCCACTGGCTGCCCGTAAAGGACCGTGTCACATTTAAGGCCCTTTGCCTGACGCACAAATGTGTACACGGAACCACCTCACAATATTTAAGTGAGAAAATAAAACACCAAAACCCCAATCGCGTTTTGCGATCAACTAATCAAAAATGACTACAAATTTCAAAAGCGCGCTACAAAACCAAAGGAGAACGACGATTTGCAGTCCAAGGACCGCGATTATGGAATGCATTACCAACTAACATCCGAACAGAAATTGATCACCTGGCCTTCAGGAAAAAACTCAAGACCCACCTATTCTGATGGTTTAACAGAATGAAAAAAAAAAATAGATGCCAAGTGTCTTGAGGCGATTTAGTTCGCATTTGTAGCGCTATATAAGTTATTCACTCACTGACTCACTCACTTGAACAGGCTCGCTCCCCAGCCACGCACATGGGAATGGACATTGTCCATTCACACACAGAGCTTTCTCCTCATTGGCTCACTGGCTGTGATTGACAGCAGCGGGAGCCAATGAGAACAAAGAGACCTGGGAGAGCTGTTGCTCCCATGCACATTGCTGTTCGACACTTTAAGGTCATCACAGAGGACAAGTGGGCATTCTTTACGTCTAGAGGAAAAAATATTTAATCTTCAAACACGGAAAGGTTTCTTCACATTAAGAGCTGTAAAAATATGGAATAGACTCCCTTCAGAGGTGGCTCTGGCAAGCTCAGTAGCTCAGAAGTTTTTTTAAAAAAGACCTAGATTATTTCCTAAATGTACATAATATAACTGTCTAATAACATTTATAGGCAAAGTTGATCCGGGGCCAATCCGATTGACTCTCAGGGGATCAAGAAGGATTTTTTTCCCCTGCTGTAGCAAATTGGAGCGTGCTTTGCTGGGGTTTTTCGCCTTCCTCTGGATCAACTCAGGGTGAAGGATTGTGTATATGGAATTGTATGATTTTTTTTATGGTTGAACTAAATTGACTTGTGTCTTTTTTCAATCTGACTAACTATGTAATTATGTAACATGCTCCTAAAGGTGAACTTGGCCTTTAGGACAGAAGAACAGAGTTTGTAGAACAGTTGATGAGGTGGGAAATGAGGCCTGGAAGAGCAAGGCACATGCTATGGGGGTTCCTAAAATCGACCCTCTAATAGAGGAGGTGTATAATCAAGTGCTATAAAATAGAAAGCCTGAGCCTAATGAATATGTTCCTTAGAGGGAAATGTAATTAATCTATTACTTTGTATTCCAGTTTGGTATTTCAGTATGTCATATGTAAAGACACTAAAGAAAAAAATCAGTCACTGGCAGTCTGTACACATAAATGAATCACAGCTATTGTACTAACTCAAGTGGCAAATAAACTAAACTTAAATCTTTCCATTTGAGACAGATTGTGAAAAGAGAACACAAAACTGCCACTTTGCAAGCATCCTTTTGGTTTATCTAATGACTTTTAGAAAGCTATTTGTGCCATACACGTGCTCAATATCCATTTCCCTCAGGTACTGTATCCATCTACTTAGAAGTGGGGAAATCCAATTTAGAGTCAGAAGCTTCACATGCAGGATGGATATTATTATTGTTATAACGCCAATCTTCCATGTGTATGTGTTCTGCAAGAGTCACTGGTTTGCAAAGGATACTATTGCCCCTAAGGTTCTCTTTCTTATCTAATTGAATGCTTTTAGGCAGCATTCATTGCATTTTACAGTACCATCAGACAAGTCTAAATGGGTTTAGATTCAGCCCTACAGACTGAGAAAACCATAAAAAGGAAATCTCAATCAAATCATTTTCTAGCTAAGTGATAAATCACTGCATGAAACAGCATTATTTGCAAGAGAGTTTTTAGTTAACCTGCTGTGTACACATATTGACAATGGTTATGGAAATTTACATATGGGAGAGTGGTTCAGTTATCTCTATTGCTGTGGTTCTCAACTCCTGTCCTCAGGACCCACTAACGGGCCCGATTTGAAGTATTACCTTGGAGAGATGCAAACTAGAATGCTGCAATCTCTGAGCAGTAAATGATATCACTGATGTATTTCAGTTATCTTGCAAACCTGGTCTGTTAGTGGGTCCTGAGGACAGGAGTTAAGAACCACTGCTCTATTGGTTACAGAATATGAACTGAAGGACCTTGACCTCATAAAAGTCTAAGTTATGATATTTTGGAAAACACAAAGGTATTAATGGGTTGGTAATAGCTAAATATGTACTACATACATCTTTACCCTTTACCTAAAAGCAACACTGGTGCAGAATGGGTTTGAATGGAGATCACTCTTTGCCACACCAAATGGGGGAGAATTGCTGTAGTTTTCTATTAACCACTTAAGCCCCGGACCAATACGCTGTCTAAAGACCAAAGGTGTTTTTACAATTTGGCAATGCGCTGCTTTAACTGGTAATTGCGCGGTCATGCAATGTTGTACCGAAACGAAACTTGCGTCCTTTTCTTCCCACAAATAGAGCTTTATTTTGATGGTATTTGATCGCCTCTGCGATTTTTATTTTTTGCGATATAAACGCAAAAAGACCGTAAATTTTGAAAAAAAATGATTTTTCTTATAACAAAAAGTAAAAAAAATCGAATAAACTAAATTTTAGTCAAACATTTAGGCCAAAATGTATTCAGCCACATGTCTTTAGTAAAAAAAATCGCAATAAGCGTATATTTATTGGTTTTCGCAAAAGTTATAGCGTCTACAAACTAGGGTACATTTTCTGGAATTTACACAGCTTTTATTTTATGACTGCCTATCTCATTTCTTGAGGTGTTAAAATGGCAGGGCAGTACAAACCCCCCCCCAAATGACCCCATTTTGGAAAGTAGACACCCCAAGGAAACTGCTGAGAGGCATGTTGAGTCCATTGAATATTTAATTTTTTTGTCCCAAGTGATTGAATAATGACGAAAAAAAAAAAAAAAAAATGTTTACAAAAAGTTGTCACTAAATGATATATTTCTCACACATGCCATGGTTATATGTGGAATTGCACCCCAAAATACATTCTGCTGCTTCTCCTGAGTACGGGGATACCACATGTGTGGGACTTTTTGGGAGCCTAGCCGCATACGGGGCCCCAAAACCCAAGCACCGCCTTCAGCATTTCTAAGGGCACAAATTTTTGATTTCACTCCTCACTACCTATCAAGGTTTCGAAGGCCATAAAATGCCAAAATAGCAAAACAAAAAACCAAATGACCCCATTTTGGAAAGTAGACACCCTAAGCTATTTGCTGAGAGGCATGTCGAGTCCATGGAATATTTTATATTTTGACACAAGTTGCGGGAATATGACAAACTGATTTTTTTTTGCACAAAGTTGTCACTAAATGATATATTGCTCACACATGCCATAGTTATATGTGGAATTGCACCCCAAAATACATTCTGCTGCTTCTCCCGAGTACGGGGATACCACATATGTGGGACTTTTTGTGAGCCTAGCCGCATACGGGGCCCCGAAAACAAAGCACCGCCTTCAAGATTTCTAAGGGCATACATTTTTGATTTCACTCCTCACTACCTATCACTACCTATCACAGTTTTGAAGGCCATAAAATGCCAAGATGTCACACAACCCCCCCAAATGACCCCATTTTGGAAAGAAGACACCCCAAGCTATTTGCTGAGAGGCATGTTGAGTCCATGGAATATTTAATTTTATGGCCCCAAGTGATTGAATAATGACCAAAAAAAAAAAAAAAAAATTTTTACAAAACGTTGTCACTAAATGATATATTTCTCACATATGCCATGGGCATATGTGGAATTGCACCCCAAAATACATTCTGCTGCTTCTCCTGAGTACGGGGATACCACATGTGTGGGACTTTTTGGGAGCCTAGCCGCGTACGGGACCCCGAAAACCAATCACCGCCTTCAGGATTTCTAAGGGCATAAATTTTTGATTTCACTCCTCACTACCTATCACAGTTTCGAAGGCAATAAAATGCCAAAACAGCACAAAACCCCCCCAAATGACCCCATTTTGGAAAGTAGACACCCCAAGCTATTTGCTGAGAGGCATGTTGAGTCCATGGAATATTTAATTTTTTTGCCCCAAGTCACTGAATAATGACCAAAAAAAAAAAAATACAAAACGTTGTCACTAAATGATATATTTCTCACACATGCCACGGTTATATGTGAAATTGCACCCCAAAATACATTCTGCTGCTTCTCCTGAGTACGGGGATACCACATGTGTGGGACTTTTTGGGAGCCTAGCCGCGTACGGGACCCCGAAAACCAATCACCGCCTTCAGGATTTCTAAGGGCATAAATTTTTGATTTCACTCCTCACTACCTATCACAGTTTCGAAGGCAATAAAATGCCAAAACAGCACAAAACCCCCCCAAATGACCCCATTTTGGAAAGTAGACACCCCAAGCTATTTGCTGAGAGGCATGTTGAGTCCATGGAATATTTAATTTTTTTGCCCCAAGTCACTGAATAATGACCAAAAAAAAAAAAATACAAAACGTTGTCACTAAATGATATATTTCTCACACATGCCACGGTTATATGTGGAATTGCACCCCAAAATACATTCTGCTGCTTCTCCTGAGTACGGGGATACCACATGTGTGGGACTTTTTGGGAGCCTAGCCGCGTACGGGGCCCCGAAAACCAAGCACTGCCTTCAAGATTTGTGTGAGTGAAATCAAAAATTTATGTCCTTAGAAATCTTGAAGGCGGTGCTTGGTTTTCGGGGTCTCATACGCGGCTAGGCTCCCAAAAAGTCCCACACATGTGGTATCCCCGTACTCAGGAGAAGTAGCAGAATGTATTTTGGGGTGCAATTCCACATATAACCATGGCATGTGTGAGAAATATATCATTTAGTGACAATGTTTTGTACATTTTTTTATTTTAATTTTTTTTGGTCATGATTCAATCACTTGGGGCAAAAAAATTAAATATTCCATGGACTCAACATGCCTCTCAGCAAATAGCTTGGGGTGTCTACTTTCCAAAATGGGGTCATTTGGGGGTTTTTTGTGCTATTTTGGCATTTTATGGCCTTCGAAACTGTGATAGGTAGTGAGGAGTGAAATCAAAAATTTGCGCCCTTAGAAATGCTGAAGGCGGTGCTTGGTTTTCGGGGTCCCGTACGCGGCTAGGCTCCCAAAAAGTCCCAAACATGTGGTATCCCCGTACTCAGGAGAAGCAGCAGAATGTATTTTAGGGTGCAACTCCACATATAACCATGGCATGTGTGAGCAATATATCATTTAGTGACACATTTTTCTTTTTTTTTTTTTTTTTCTCATTATTCAATCACTTTGGACAAAAAAAAAAAAAAATCAATGGACTCAACATGCCTCTCAGCAGTTTCCTTGGGGTGTCTTCTTTCCAAAATGGGGTCATTTGGGTTTTTTTTGTGCTATTTTGGCATTTTATGGCCTTCGAAACTGTGATAGGTAGTGAGGAGTGAAATCAAAAATTTACACCCTTAGAAAGCCTGAAGGCGGTGATTGGTTTTTGGGGTCCCGTACGCGGCTAGGCTCCCAAAAAGTCTCACACATGTGGTATCCCCGTACTCAGGAGAAGCAGCAGAATGCATTTTGGGGTGTAATTCCACATATGCCCATGGCATGTTTGAGCAATATATCATTTAGTGACAACTTTGCGCAAAAAAAAATATATATATATATATATATATTTATATTTCCCGCAACTTGGGTCAAAATCTAAAATATTCCATGGACTTAAGATGCCTCTCAGCAAATAGCTTGGGGTGTCTACTTTCCAAAATGGGGTCATTTGGGGGGGTTTTCAATTGTCCTGGCATTTTATGCACAACAATTAGAAGCTTATGTCACACATCACCCACTCTTCTAACCACTTGAAGAAAAAGCCCTTTCTGACACTGTTTGTTTACATAAAAACATATTATTTTTTTGCAAGAAAGTAAAGTTGAACCCCCAAACATTATATATTTTTTTAAAGCAAAGGCCCTACAGATTAAAATGGTGGGTGTTGCAAAAAAAATTTCCACACAGTATTTGCGCAGCGTTTTTTCAAACGCATTTTTTGGGGAAAAAATACACTTTTTTTTATTTTAAAGCACTAAAACACACTATATTGCCCAAATTATTGATGAAATAAAAATTATGATCTTAGGCCGAGTACATGGATACCAAACACGACATACTTTAAAATTGCGCACAAACGCGCAGTGGCGACAAACTACATACATTTTTAAAAGCCTTTAAAAGCCTTTACAGGTTACCACATTAGATTTACAGAGTAGGTCTACTGCTAAAATGACTGCCCTCGATCTGCCCTTCGCGGTGATACCTCACATGCATGGTGCAATTGCTGTTTACATATGACTCCAGACCGACGCTTGCGTTCGTCTTTGCGCAAGAGCAGGGGGGGACAGGGATGCTTTTTTTTATTTTTTTATTTTTTTATATATTTATTTCGCTTTTTTTATTTTATTTGTTAACTGTTCCTTCCATTTATTTATTTTTTTACCATTTTTATTGTTATCTCAGGGAATGTAAATATCCCTTATGATAGCAATAGTTAGTGACAGGTACTCTTTTTTTTTTTTAAATGGGGTCTATTAGACCCTAGATCTTTCCTCTGCCCTCAAAGCATCTGACCACACCAAGATCGGTGTGATAAAATGCTTTCCCACATTCTCAATGGCGCCGTTTATATCTGGGGGGGGGGGACATTCCCTCCCACTGAATGTAAAAGCAGTCTAGAGGCTAATTAGCCGCTAGGACTGCTTTTACATGAAAGCCGACCGCTGGCTGAAAAGAATGATACCAAGATGATGCCTAAACCCGCAGGCATCATTCTGGTATAACCATTCAAAGTCCTGCAACATACCAGTACGTTGATGGTTCTTGTTGGACATGTATTGTAATCTTTTTTTTTTTTCATGCAGTCTGTTGGCTGAACAAAAAAAAGATTGATCGGTGGGTATGCCCACCATTAGAATACCTCCCTTCATCCACCCACTTCTAATGATGGGCATACATGCACCATTTATATATGCCGAAGCATGGGGGCATCCTCCCGCAAAAAAGTTATGCCGCGTACGGTCGGACTTTTCTATGCCGCGTACACACGGTCGGACTTTTCTATGCCGTGTACACATGGTCAGACTTTTCCACAGGAAAGCCTCCGTAGGAATGTCAACCGTATGTACGCGGCATTAGGAGCAAAATCGCTCCTCCGCCCCTAATGCCCCCATGCTCCGGCATATATGCTCTTTTTTGAACTGTAGTGGTGAAATCACCTCCTACAGCATTGGAGTCGCGGCTTTATATATCGTGGGAGCAAACGCTGTTGCTGTCACGCTAAATAAATCCGCACTGCAACTGAATGGCGTACCTGCTAAGCAAATGATGGTTAACATTAAAACAAAGTAACATTCCAGTATAACAGTAAGATCATACCATACCTGCAAAGCAAATACCTATAAAAAAACATAGTAAAAAATAAAACATTTTTTAACGCAACCTGTGCCTAAAATATATATATGCCAAAGCATGGGGGCATCCTCCCGCAAAAAAGTTATGCCGCGTACGGTCGGACTTTTCTATGCCGCGTACACACGGTCGGACTTTTCTATGCCGTGTACACATGGTCAGACTTTTCCACGGGAAAGCCTCCGTAGGAATGTCAACCGTATGTACGCGGCATTAGGAGCAAAATCGCTCCTCCGCCCCTGCTGCCCGCATGCTTCGGCATATATGCTCTTTTTTTTAACTGTGGTGGTGAAATCACCTCCTACAGCACTGGAGTCGCGGCTTTATATATCGTGGGAGCAAACGCTGTTGCTGTCAAGATAAATAAGTCCGCGCAACAGCTGAATGGCGTACCTGAAAACAGTAAAATAAATTACATACCTGAAAAGCAAGCATGAAAAAACATAACAACAATAAAACTTTGCAGAATAGAATACAGTAAAAAAGAGCAGAACAATAGAGAGAGAATAGAGAGGGAGAGAACAATAAAACGACAACTATTTTTGTTTTTTTTATTTTATATTTTTTTGTGTGTTTTTATTTTTTACTTTTTTTTTTTTTTTTTTTAACACTTTTTTTTGTAACTGTGAACTGTAACTTCAACTTTTCGGTTCCAGGTTTGGGTCTCTCAAAATGCGATGGCATCTTGGGAGACCCTGTGTGAGTGTGCCTAGCCTGTGAAATGTTTCACCCTACACTAATAATTAACGTGTGTGTGGAAGCGTTCAAAACATTCACCAATACAAAGACCAGGATTGCCAGGACATTTGGGACAAAAATAACGGGTGTCACGCCTAAATCCGCGCTTGGTACAGACACGACATTTTCTTTGGGGGGCTCGTTGGGTAGGGGTACTCGGGAGGACATAAGAAAAATGCCTCTCATGCAGTCGGCTTACTGCATTTGGTAGGAGATGGTGAGGTACAATACCGCCTGGATACAGGAGTTCTGTGATGATATCCCTCTGGAATTGAAGGAAGGATTCATTCCGTCCTGAAGCTCTGTATACGACATGAGCATTCAGTAGAGCCAATTGAAATAAATGTAGAGACACTTTTTTGTACCAGCGTCTCGTCTTACGGGCAATATGATACGGCGCCATTAACTGGTCATTGAGGTCCACCCCTCCCATGTTTTGGTTATATTCGTGGACACAGAGGGGTTTCTCCACAACACCAGTCGCCGTACGAATTTGGACTGTCGTGTCTGCGTGAAGGGTGGTAAGAACGAAAACATTCCTATTGTCCCGCCACTTCACAGCGAGCAAATTTTTACATCTGCAGCAGGCTCTCGCCCCCGGCCTAACACGGGCATCTACAAGCCGCTGGGGGAAGCCCCGGCGATTAGGTCGCACGGTGCCACATGCTCCAATCTGTTGATCAAATAAGTGGCTAAAAAGTGGCACGCTGCTGTAAAAATTGTCCACATACAAATGGTACCCCTTTCCGAATAAGGGTGACACCAAGTCCCAAACAATCTTGCCAGCGCTCCCCATGTAATCTGGGCATCCTTCCGGCTCTACTTGACTATCTTTTCTCTCGTAAACCCTAAAGCTCCATGTGTAGCCTGTGGCCCTGTCACAGAGCTTATAGAGCTTGACCCCGTATCTGGCACGCTTGCTGGGAAGGTACTGTTTGAAAGACAAACGGCCAGCAAATTTAATCAGGGACTCATCAACGCATACAACCTGCTGGGGATTAAACAAGGCTGCAAAACGTTCGTTGAAATGGTTTACGAGGGGCCGAATTTTGTAGAGCCGGTCAAATTCAGGGTCTCCACGTGGACGACAAAGTGCATTGTCACTGAAATGCAGGAACCGCAGGATCGCCTCGTATCGTCTCCTGGCCATGTGAGCAGAGAAAATGTACATATGGTCAATGGGATGTGTGGACCAATACATCCGCAATGACGGAAATTTGTGTATGCCCATGTTGAGGGTAAGGCCCAGAAAGGTCTTAAATTCGGAAACCTCGAGAGGTTTCCATTCTTTGGCAAGGCGAGACTGGGGGTTAGCGGCGATGTAAGTACCAGCATATAAATTAGTCTGGTCCACAATAGATCTATAGAGATCTTCCGTGAAATACAGCGAATAAAAATCAAGTGACGTAAAGTTCGCTGTATCCACCTGAATACCGGGTTGGCCAGTGAATGGGGGAAGTACAGGTGCTGTAGAAGTGGTGGGGACCCAATCAGGATAGGCAAATTCTACAGGAAGGGCACTATGGGCACGACGGGCCTGTCTCTGTGTTCTTCTTGGTGGCAGCGGGACACTACTTGTGCTTGCCACATCGCCAGCTTCAACTGCACTTATGGGACTCGCCACGTCACCAAGTGTTACTGCAGTGCTGGATAAACGACCAGGGTGTACTAGGCCGCTGGTGCTTGCCAATTCACCAGAAGGAATAGCGGCGCTAGTACTGGATCTCTGCTCCATACGAGGGTCCTGCGGTTCTTGCTGCTCAACAACATCAGAATGGGATCGGGTACGCCTGGCCTTAGCAGGGACCTCAACTTCGTCGTGCGAGCTATCTGACATGGAGCCGCTGTCGTAAATGGGTTCATATTCTGAGCCAGAATCTGTCAGATGCGTGACCTCCTCCTCTTCACTATCTGACATGCACATGAACTCCAAGGCCTGCTTATCATTGTACCTTCGGTTTGCCATTTTGGACTCTAAATTTAGTGGTACAATGGTAAGGATTCACAGGTAAAAAAAGCACCTGACTATAGAAAAGCAAATGTAGAAAACGCTTCAAAAAAAACTGTAAGCGATCGCAGGGATCAGGCCTGTCTCTGCGAACGCTGCAGTTATGTGTCTTGTGTTTTGTAAGTGACAGTGATCGATCGATACTGCACTTGGGTGGGTTGGGCTGGGCAGAGGGGGAAAACGCAGGTGCTAGCGGGTATCTGGGCTGATTCCGCTAACAATGCGTTTTTGGGTACCCTAAACTGCTGGGTACGCTAGTATAGATCTGATCAGATCAGGTATCGATCCGTTCAGATCCTATACCACTAAGGGGGGTGTATGCTTAGCGAGTGGGTGTAAGCGGTACTGGCTCTAACCTAACGCTGCCTGGGGCGACGCAGACCCTGACTGGCGCTAAAATTAAATTTATATCACCCGCCGGGTGATCAGGGGGTTAAACCTATTGGGTTATATACGGCGGGTGCTCTGATGCTATAAACAGCAAACTAACCAACCAGCGTCAACCGTAACACTTATACGGTGATCACTGGTGAAAGGGTTAACTAGGGGGCAATCAGGGGGTTAAAACCTTTATTCGGTAATATATGGGGGTACCTAACGCTTTCTAAAAACCTGGTGGCGAACCTAAAATAACTAAATAACTAACTGGCTAACCACGTCACCAGTGACACTTATACAGTGATCAGTGGTGAAAGGGTTAACTCTAGGGGCAATCAGGGGTTAAAACCTTTATTTATGGGGGTACCTAACGCTATATAAACCTGGCGGCGAACCTCAAAAAAAACTAACTGCCTAGCGGCAACAGTGACACTAATACAGCGATCAGAAACCGATCGCTTAGTGACACTGGCAATAGGGGTGAAAGGGTTAACTCGAGGGGCAATCAGGGGTTAAAACCTTTATTTATGGGGGTACCTAACGCTATATAAACCTGGCGGCGAACCTCAAAAAAACTAACTGCCTAGCGGCAACAGTGACACTAATACAGCGATCAGAAACCGATCGCTTAGTGACACTGGCAATAGGGGTGAAAGGGTTAACTCTAGGGGCAATCAGGGGTTAAAACCTTTATTTATGGGGGTACCTAACGCTATATAAACCTGGCGGCGAACCTCAAAAAAACTAACTGCCTAGCGGCAACAGTGACACTAATACAGCGATCAGAAACCGATCGCTTAGTGACACTGGCAATAGGGGTGAAAGGGTTAACTTTAGGGGCAATCAGGGGTTAAACCTTTATTGGGGGGGGGGTAGGGGGCTACCCTGGACCTAAAGGGGCCTAAACCTAACTGCCCTGACACTTTTTTCTGTCACACTGACACTAAAAGCAGTGATCAGAAAATAAATGATCACTGCAATCAGTGACACTGTGACAGGGGGTGATCTGGGGGTGCTGGGGGGGTGATCGGGGGGGGTTATGTGCCTATGTGTGCTGTGTCAGTGTGCTGTTGGTGCAACTCACAGTACTGAAGTCTTCTCTCCTCTGGAACCGGACGAAAAGACCGCCAGAGGGGAGAAAACGTCACTTCCTCCCTGCCTGTGTTTACAGTTACACAGGCAGGGAGGGCTCAGGTGGAATCCGATTCGCCGAGGGAGATCGAGAGGGGACGGCTGGAAACCAATAGCCGCCCCCTCCTCCCGGACCTCCCGTACACCGTTCCCGGCCGTCGCATGTACCGGAGGGGGTCCCGATCGGACCCCCGAACCCAGGTAAGGCGGGGACGTACCTGTACGCCCATGTGCCTGTACGTGCCATATTGTGGACGTATATGTACATGCGGTGGTCGGGAACTGGTTAAGCAATGTCAAAAAGTTAACAAAGCCTAGCTGAATTTATATACTATTGTATTTTTTTTAAATTAAAAAATAATTGTTTGGCCTCAAGAGATGTTGGTGAAGTCTATTACCAGTCCAGAATAATGTTAAATGGAGAAATCACACCCTCAAAGTGGTTGTAAACCTTTGGCTGTAAAGCATATGCCTACAGTATATTCCAAGTGAAAAGCAATCCAAGCTGGAGAACAGAGCCATATAGAGCATTCTAGTAGGCTACAGTGAGCAAAATAAGGGTTACAGAATCCTACACCCAAAGACCGACACAGTGACAATAAGCCGTAGTATGTATTTTGATGAGAGGACATTACCAGAAAAACAGATTCCAGAAAGCTGTGAAGTGAATATGCCCAATAAACCAGAAGAAAAGGTTGACCAAAACCAACCTGTACAGGAGTCCGAACAAGAGGTGGAACTCACAATGCCTAAATCATGTTTCCCACCAGATCCCGCTGAACTTCCTGAAATCAGAAGAGCCACTCAAACTACAAAGAGGATACCACCCTGCAAGCTGTCATACACTGTCAAAACACAAAGCATACTTGAACCAACATCCTGGGAAGACAAAGTAAAACTGCCAAAACGCGAAGCCATTAAATGGAAAAAGGCAGCAGAAGAAAAATTAAAGTCACTTCAAGAAAATAAAACCTGGACACTCACAGAGCTCCCTCCTAACTGCAAAACTATAGGAAGAAAGTGGACTTTCAGATTAAAGTCAGACACAGAATGGAAAATCCACAAGTACAAAGCCAGACTAGTTCAAGGGTTACTCCCAGAAATTCGGTGAAGATTACGATGAAACATTCGCTCCCGTCGTAAAACACTCCACCATCAGATCGCTTCTTAGCGTTGCAGCCGGGAAGGGCATGCAAGTCAAACACCTAGACGTTCAAACTACTTTCCTATATGGAGACATTAAGGAAAACCTCTACATGGAGCAACCACCAGGGTTTGAGCAAGGAGACAACCTTGTGTGTAAACGTCAGCATCTACGTTCTTAATCAATGTGCAAGGATGGGGAATGAGAAAGTGAACAAAGTACTTACCAGAGAGGGATTCTCAAGAAGTAAAGCAGACCCCTGTCTCTACTTCAGGAATCAAGAAGAGAGATGAATATACATCCTTATTAGGGATGAGCCAAACGTCCCCCCGTTCGGTACGCACCAAAACCTTTGAACGTACCGAACGTTCGCCCGAACATTTAAAACCCCATTGAAGTCTATGGGACTCGAACGTTCAAATTCAAAAGTGCTAATTTTAAAGCCTAATATGCAAGTTATTGTCGTAAAACGGGAACATGTATCGATGGAAAAAAAAGTTTCAAAAATAGTCGTTTTTTCTGGAGCAGTAATTTTAATGATGCTTAAAGTAAAAAAAAAAATATATAAAAAATTCCTTTAACCACTTAACCCCCGGACCATTTTGTTGCTAAATGCCCATGCCAGGTTTTGTGATTCGGCACTGCGTCGCTTTAACAGACAATTTCGCGGTTGTGCGACGTGGCTCCCAAACAAAATTGGCGTCCCTTTTTTCCCACAAATAGAGCTTTCTTTTGGTAGTATTTGATCACCTCTGCGGTTTTTATTTTTTGCGCTATAAACAAAAATAGAGCGACAATTTTTAAAAAAATGAATATTTTTTACTTTTTGCTGTAATAAATATCTCCAAAAATAGATAAAAAAACAATTTTTTCCTCAGTTTAGGCCGATAGGTATTCTTCGAAATATTTTTCATAAAAAAAGTTTATTGATTGGTTTGCACAAAAGTTATAGCGTCTACAAAATAGGGCATAGTTTTATGGCATTTTTATTAATATATTTTTTTTTACTAGTAATGGCGGAGATCAGCGATTTTTATCAGTACTGCGACATTATGGCGGACACATCGGACACTTTTGACACATTTTTGGGACCATTGGCATTTTTATAGCGATCAGTGCTATAAAAATGCATTGATTACTAAAAAAATGCCACTGGCAAGAAAGGGGTTAACACTAGGGGCGAGGAAGGGGTTAAGTATGTTCCCTGGGTGTGTTCTAACTGAAGGGGGAGTGGACTAACTGAGGGAAATGACAAATCACTGTTTATACATTGTATGAACAGACGATAGGTCATTTCCCCCCTGACAGGACCGGGAGCTGTGTGTTTACACACACAGCTCCTGGTCCTCGCTCTGTAACGAGCGATCGTGGGTGCCCGGCGGCGAACGCGCCCGCCGGGCACACACGCGGGAGTCAGGGGCGAGCGGCCCCTATTGGCTGCTTGGCGAGATGACGTAAATCTACGTGATCTCGCCCAGCAGAGCCGACCTGCTGCCGTAAAACTGCGGCGGCTGGTCGGCAAGCGGTTGAATATTGTACCTGCTGGGTGTTACTATAAGAAAAAAGTTATTTAAAACTGCTTGCGGCTTTAATGTAATGTCTGCAATATTGATGAAAATCATTGAGAAAAATATAATGTGTGTAAATAAAAAAAAAAAAAAACACAAAAATAAAAATGCATGCTAACAAAAGTACCATGCATTTTGATGCAGCGGCAATAAAAAAATAAATAAAAAAAAGGCCCATGCACTTTGGTGCTATTGAGGAGTGGCAGACAGTCCTTTCTAAAATTAATAGGCTGTTCTGCAGCAAGGCACATACTCTGTGCGTCTAAATAAAAAATAAAAAAAATCACAAAAATGCATGCTAACAAAAGCACCATGCATTTTTTTGAGAATCGTGAGAGAATCGTGATCTTTATTCTAAGCAAAAGAATTGTGATTCTCATTTTTCCCAGAATCGTGCAGCTCTACTGCCTTTAGGAATTAATATGAGAAACACCAGCAAATCTATTGACGTAGCTTTAGGTGCACACTGTACAGAGGACACAGACAGTACACCACGTGAAAATACTGCAGCTAGCACAATCACCTGCCTGTCAGTAAATTAGGAAGAGCGGATCTAGCTAAACTCAATACAGTGTATAAATATATATATACAACATCTGGGATGCATATATATCCTCTACACACTGTAACTCTAACTGACTAGCCTGCCTGCTCTATCTAACTCCAAAAAATGACATTCTCTCTCTCTCTGTAAACCACCAACACACTACACAAGGCCGACTTCCAGGCAGCATTATTTAGTGTGGGGCGTGTACTATACCCCCTGAGCCATAATTGGCCAAAGTCACCCTGGCTTTGGCCAATCATTGCTCTCCCTTTTTTGCGCGCTGTGATTGGCCAAGCATGCGGATCATAGTGCATGCTTGGCCAGTCATCAGCCAGCAATGCACTGCGATGCCGCAGTGAATTATGGGCCCTGATACGCCACTCGAATTTGGCGCGAACGGCCCAAAACGTTCGCAATTCGACGAACGATCGAACATACGATGTTCGAGTCAAACTCATCCCTAATCCTTATCTATGTCGATGACATTGTAGCTTGTTTTGAACAAGAAGGGGATTACAATCAGTTCACAAGCTGAAAGACAATTTTGAAATCAAAGAGCTTGGGAAAATTAGCTATTATCTGGGAATCCAAATAGAGAGAGAAGACGATGGGAGTTATCTTCTCAACTAATCTCAGAAAATCTCGGAAATCTTGAAACAATTACAGATGCAAGATACAAAAGAAGTAAAAACTCCTATGAAACTAGGCTATCAAAAAAGCAATGAAGCAGAAAACTTGCTACCCAACAATGATACGTATCACAGAGCAACCGGTAAGCTGTTATATGTTGCCACTGTAACAAGACCAAACATATCCGTAGCAGTAGGCATACTATGCAGGAACATTTCATCTCCCTTTCAGCGTGATTGGAACACAAAAAAATAAGTGATGCAATACAGTGGGTGACTGCGAAATTGTGTCAATCTCGCTCCCTTTCTCGGCGAGATTAAGCACCTACGAGCCCCATCGCGGGAGCCAGCGCCGAGCTGGCTTGCAGCGATAGAGACAAAGCCGTCATAGAAGCGACGGGAGATCCGACTTGGATTCCCGCCAATTCTACACGTGTGCGGCGTTTGGTATGAATCCTGAGGGGGAAGTCCCCGCCGGATTTTAACTAAAAATCCGGCATGGGTTCCCCCCTCGGGAGCATACCGGGCCCTTAGGTCTGGTATGGGTTGTAAGGAGACCCCCCTACGCCGAAATAACGGCATAGGGGGGTCCCCCTACAATCCATACCAGACCCGTATCCAAAGCACGCTACCCGGCCGGCCAGGAAAGGAGTGGGGACGAGCGAGCGCCCCCCCCCCCCTCCTGAGCCGTACCAGGCTGCATGCCCTCAACATGGGGGGGTTGGGTGCTCTGGGGCAGGGGGGCGCACTGCGGCCCCCCCACCCCAGAGCACCCTGTCCCCATGTTGATGAGGACAGGGCCCCTTCCCGACAACCCTGGCCGTTGGTTGTCGGGGTATGCGGGCGGGAGGCTTATCGGAATCTGGGAGCCCCCTTTAATAAGGGGGCCACCAGATACCGGCCCCCCACCCTAAGTGAATGAGTATGGGGTACATCGTACCCCTACCCATTCACCTGCAAGAAAAGTGGTATAAACACAAATAAAAAAACACAGGGTATTAAAATATTTTATTAGTCTGCTCCGGAGGCCGCCCCCTGTCTTCTTTAGCTCTTTTCACCAGGGGGGGGCTTCTTCTTTGACGTCTTCGGGTGGGGGCCGCTCTTCTTCGCCGCCGTCTGGTTCTCTTCCACCGCCGGGGGGGGTCGCTTTTATAAAAGAGCCCACCCCCCGGCGGGTTTCCTCCGACGTCTTCGGCGGGGGGTGGTGTGCTTCTCAGGGGGGGCTTCTTCTTCCGCTATCCGGGGGGTCTTCTCCGCTATCCGGGGGGTCTTCTCCACTCTCCGGGGGTCTTCTGCTATGTTCGCCGCTCTCCGCTGTTGACTCGGCGCACCCCGGTTCTTCCTCCCGCTGTCCGGTGCCTTCTCCTTCAGCGCTGAACGTCTTCATCTTCTTCTTCTTCCGTGCTGTGACGTCTTCTTCTTCTTCCGGGCTGTGACGTCGTCTTCTTCTTCTCCCGATGTTGACACGCCGGCTCTTCTCGCTGCAATGACAGGTGCGCGGCTTGCATCGGACTTATATAGGCCTCACAGTCCCATCATGCTCCGTACCTACCCATGTGATACCTACCCACGTGGGTAGGTACCGGAGCATGATGGGACTGTGAGGCCTATATAAGTCCGATGCAAGCCGCGCACCTGTCATTGCAGCGAGAAGAGCCGGCGTGTCAACATCGGGAGAAGAAGAAGACGACGTCACAGCCCGGAAGAAGAAGACGTCACAGCACGGAAGAAGAAGAAGATGAAGACGTTCAGCGCTGAAGGAGAAGGCACCGGACAGCGGGAGGAAGAACCGGGGTGCGCCGAGTCAACAGCGGAAGACCCCCGGAGAGTGGAGAAGACCCCCCGGATAGCAGAGAAGACCCCCCCGGATAGCGGAAGAAGAAGCCCCCCCCTGAGAAGCACACCATCCCCCGCCGAAGACGTCGGAGGAAACCCGCCGGGGGGTGGGCGCTTTTATAAAAGCGACCCCCCCCCAGCGGTGGAATAGAACCGGACGGCGGCGAAGAAGAGCGGCCCCCACCCGAAGACGTCAAAGAAGAAGCCCCCCCCTGGTGAAAAGAGCTAAAGAAGACAGGGGGCGGCCTCCGGAGCAGACTAATAAAATATTTTAATACCCTGTGTTTTTTTATTTGTGTTTATACCACTTTTCTTGCAGGTGAATGGGTAGGGGTACGATGTACCCCATACTCATTCACTTAGGGTGGGGGGCCGGTATCTGGGGGCCCCCTTATTAAAGGGGGCTCCCAGATTCCGATAAGCCTCCCGCCCGCATACCCCGACAACCAACGGCCAGGGTTGTCGGGAAGGGGCCCTGTCCTCATCAACATGGGGACAGGGTGCTCTGGGGTGGGGGGGCCGCAGTTTTCGCCCCCCTGCCCCAGAGCACCCAACCCCCCCATGTTGAGGGCATGCAGCCTGCTACGGCTCAGGAGGGGGGGCGCTCGCTCGTCCCCACTCCTTTCCTGGCCGGCCGGGTAGCGTGCTTTGGATACAGGTCTGGTATGGATAGTAGGGGGACCCCCCTACGCCGTTATTTCGGCGTAGGGGGGTCTCCTTACAAACCATACCAGACCTAAACGCCGCACACGTGTAGAATTGGCGGGAATCCAAGTCGGATCTCCCGTCGCTTCTATGACGCGCTTGCTGGGATGTGCTTTTACTATTCCAGTGAGTGCGAGATGTCGGCACCCTGTCGCCGAGAATCAGCGCGATGCCGTCATGCTAAAAACACATTCTCGGCGGCAGGCACTGTACCTCAAAGGAACAATTCAGATGACGTTATGGTTACCAGCAACATCATATCCAAAACTGGATAGATATGTGGATGCTGATTTGGCCGGGGACTGCATAGACCGCAAATCCACAAGCGGATTCATCTTCCAGAATGGGGAAGGAACCATAAGTTGGTCTAGTCGAAAGCAAACAACTGTGACTCTATCTTCACCTGAAGCAGAGTACATTGCAGAGGCATACACATGTCAAGAAGCGATTTGGATTTGTCAACATTTTGTGGACATCAGAATAGACATGTCGAAACCAATTCCCATTTTTGAAGACAACCAGGGTTGTATAAAGCTTACACATTCAGAAAGAATCAATCCTAAGACCAAACACATCAATGTCAAGTATCACCTACTGAGGGACAATCAAGAACAAGGTATTATTGACATTCAACACTGTTCATTAGAGGAGATGACTGTCGATGCACTCACTAAGCCTTGTTGAAGGAACCTCAGTTATTTCCAGAAGAAGCTGAATATAATTTGACAAAGCACATGCTGTTGATAAGAGGTGTTGGAAGAACAACAACATGCAATGTAAAGTTTCTGTATAATGTGAACTATATATGCATTATACCTTTCTATCCAGAAGGTGGCAATGATGTGGTGTAGTGGGTTATTCTATGGTAATTCAATAACATGATGTTTTGTCTATGTTCAGTGCATGTACTTGTATGTTCCTGCTTCTTGTTTTCTCTCTTCATGATAAAAACATGATGCAAAGACATGTTCTGATATTCCTCCATAAAGTTAAGTATTCTCTGCATCCAAGAAGCTTCTAGCACTTAATTGCAATACTCTGCACAATACTAACAACAGTTTATTTAAACACTGTCATACTAGTACAGTGTTGCCTCTGCCTGCCACCTGTACTGACCATAGTCTGTGTATTGCCCACATTTCTGCTTGCTGTCTGTATCGATTCTTGGTCTGTTTACTGACCACATCTCTGCTTGCTCCTGAACTGACCTATTTGCATGTCTCACTGACCACATCACGGTGAGTTGCCAGTCCAAAACATTCTCTGCGGACAACTGCAGACTTGAAACCACTGGAATCACTTTGAATACTCAGAGAATACTCAATCACATGCAAGGAAAATATAAAACAGCATTTTTGTTTGTACATGATTGGATGATCGAAACCAATAGAGCTTTCCCATATTTCAGAACCTCCCTGTGTCATCATAAGGACTTGTTCCATCTTCAGAGAGCATTTGACAGGCAGTTAGGAGACATTATAATTAAATTAAAATAAATTAACATAAAATAAAATAAAGTAAAATAAAATGTGTTGTGTTGCTGAAATTAAACTAATAAAAAGTTTTAACAAACTAAATAGATATACTGTGCGTCCTTAATTTTGGTGCAGCCTATTTTCTAAATAGGTTAAAAATAATCAGCAAATATACAGTATATGACATATAATATATATCACATACTAACATATTGCACATATAAATCAAAATTGCATGAAAAACATTCACATGTGCATAACTACAGTCCCAGCTGCAGTGATCTCTTCGCCCATTGCATGAAGATGTTTAATATGTGTGCATATATATAAGCAAATATAGGTCACACTGCACCTTTCGGTAATCAGAGATTAAATCAGAGGACCCAGGATTTTCAAAAGACCACCTTTTGTCTACTTCAGGGTAGCTTCAATCTTTCAGGGTAGCTATTACTTTAAGAGCTCAGTCCGCATTTATATCACTACAAAAGCACTCAGAACCACATCGATACTGCCATAGTGTAGTAGTTAAAAACACATCAAATTAATTTAAAAAAATGCACTCACATTTTGTATAAAACAAACTTGCAATAATCAGAATACTCGGGACACATAGGGGGACATTTACAAAAATTTTTGAACAATTAATCAAGAGCAGCTGTGCAAAGTAACCAATCAGTAAAAATGGTGATCAGCGCTACAATTTAAACAAAAAACAACTAAACTATAAAATAACAGTGCAAACCTAACATATAATGAGCCGTGTAGTCATCGGATTGGCTACAGCAGCAGGTCACGCTAAGGTGATAAAGCCAATCTACTGCAAGACCAAATTATACAGTGACAATAGCCTCTATGAGGGAAAAAGTCCAGTGAAAAACAAGAAAAAAATGAAAAAGGAGGGAATGATCAATATTAGGACGGGTGCAATATGGAGTGTACAACTACACAAGTCACTGAGCATTACTCGTTAAACTCAATGGGAAAAGATGGGGAATGGGTCTTCTGTATCTTCTGTGAATACATCCAGCAGCAGTCTCACATTGCCCTTACCTTCATCCAGTAGTCAGTTCACATAGAGGGCAAATGCTGTCTTCTCCTGCAGGTTCAGCGTCACCGGTCCCCCGTTCCAAATACACTCCACTGATATCCTGGTAGGATGGATGGTCCTCGGGTGCAATATCCTCCGATCCGTGAGTGTAAGCAGGTAGGGCCCAGTGGGAAGGAAAGGTGCCAAAAAAATAGTGAAGCACGTCCAAGTAAAGGATAAAACTTGTTTATTCCATACAGTTGCGGTACAGTGCAGTTTGAACTAGCCGCCCAGCACAGAACACGGCGTGTGACTAGCCGGCTACAGTCTGCTTGGTTGCCTGTATCACGCGGTTCCTTGTCCTACGGCGTTGCGTCACCGTCTCGTGACTTCATCACGAGACGGAAGTCACGAGACGGTGAAGTGGATGACTACACGGCTCATTATATGTTAGGTTTGCACTGTTATTTTATAGTTTAGTTGTTTTTTGCTTAAATTGTAGCGCTGATCACCATTTTTACTTATACTTCATTCACGGTTCTAGTGCACCCTAAGATTAAGCAGCTTCAGTTTTTTACACGTGTTCATTTATTATACGTTCCAACACTCGCAGTAGCGCAATAGACCTTTTCACATATTTAAAGTAACCAATCAGCTTCTAACCTCAGCTTGTTAAATTAAGCTTTGACGGTAAGACTGGCAGCTGATTGGTTTCTATGTAGAGCAGCACCAGATTTTGGACTCTCCAGCTTTAGTAAATCTCCCCCAAAGTATCCTCTCTAACACCGAACTTCCAGTTTACAGTGCTGACATCACCCAGCTCTGCCCAACATTTCATCACCTGTCACATGACTTAATCTGGGAATCAGGCATTGTATCGCCTCCTCACCACCTGCTTTAACCCCTTGGATTCCACAAAAGCAATCCCATTCACTTGAATGGGTCATGATTGGCAGGCAAACATGGGATATATTCTTGCCACAGCTGCAAAGCTAAGCATCGCAGCTATAGCAGGTGTACACCCCTAGTCACTGCCTCTGCTGCTAAGGGGGTAACAGTTGATGGGTGGTAAAACCATGGCTCAACAGCAATGTTTTACTGTCCCTCAACCTCACATGTGAATGAACCCCAATAGTGCCCTAATAATGCAACCAGTCACTGTCCTTTGATCATCACCACACCAGCCATAGTGTTGTAGCCATAGGGTGGCCAAAGCCACCAGTGTAACTAGAATCAGTGTTCCTGATTTCCCTGTTAATTGATAGGGATGAGCTTTGTATTCGAGTCAAACTCATGTTCGACTCGAACATCGAATGTTCGATCGTTTGTCGAAATTACAAAAGTTTTGGGCCGTTTGCGCCAAATTCGAGTTACGTTTCACAGCCCATAATTCAGTGCATTGCTGGCTGATGATTGGCCAAGCATGCACTATGACCCGCATGCTTGGCCAATCACAGCTTGCAATAAACAGAGAGCCATAATTGGCCAAAGCCAGTATGGCTTTGGCCGATTATGGCTCAGGGGGTTTAGTACACGCCCCACACTATATAATGCTGCCTGCAGGTCGGCCTTCTGTAGTGTGTTGGGGTGGTTAAAAGAGAGAAGACAGAGAAAGAGAGAGTGTCATTTTTAGTAGGTAGATAGAGCAGGCAGGCAGGCAGGCTAGTCAGTTAAAGTTACAGTTTGTAGAGGATATATATGCATCCCAGGTGTTGTATATATATATATATTTATACACTGTATAGTTTAGCTAGATCAGCTATTCCTAATTTACTGGCAGGCAGGTGATTGTGCTAGCTGCAGTATTCTTATGATGTATTGCCTGTGTCCTCTGCAGTGTGCACCATAAAGCTATGTGGTGTGTACTGCCTTTGCCCTCTGCAGTTTTCACCTAAAGCTACTTGGTGTGTACTGCCCGTGTCCTCTGCAGTTTGCCCCTAAAGCTACGTAGTGTGTGTACTGCCTTTGTCCTTTGCAGTTTGCCCCTAAAGCTATGTAGTGTGTGTACTGCCTTTGCCCTCTGCAGATTGCACCTAAAGCTACGTAGTGTGTACTGCCCGTGTCCTCTTCAGTGTGCACCTAAAGCTACGTGGTGTGTGTACTGTCTGTGTCTGTGCTATTTTTTTTTTTTTACTTTTTTTCCATTGATATATGTTCCCTGGGGCAAGATCAGGGTTCTCAAAGACATTTTACGACAATAACTTGCATATTAGGCTTTAAAATGAGCACTTTTGAATTCGAACGTTCGAGTCCCATAGACGTCAATGGGGTTCTAAATGTTCGCGCGAATGGTCGGTCGGTTCGAAGGTTCAGGTGGGAACCGAATGGGGGGATGGGGGTGTTCGGCTCATCCCTATTAATTGACCACTGCCTGTTGCCTGGACTGATCCTTTGCCCATATAATGACCATGTCTCTCCCTTCGCTTGATCTGACCCATCTGCATGTCTGATTGACTATGTTCCTGTGGGACACCAGTCCCAGCCATCCCCACTGGATAACTGCACTTCTGGAACCAAATGAACTATTTTCTTCTTCCTTTCTTTAGCTTACTTTACTTACTAGGCTAGGCTTGCCTTATAGAACTGGGACTGCTATAGGTGACACTACACTAAGCTATATTCCCTGCCCACTTGTATATAGGCAATCATTATTGGCTTTGATGCAATTGCTTGATTTGTGTGATATAAAAGATACAATGCCCAGTACATAATCAGTCCAGACAGTAAAAAAGTCTAATATGTGGTATTGCCATACTCGGGAAGAGAAGCAGAGCATGTTTTGGGTTGTATGCCCATGCTGTATGTATCTTACTAAATTTACAAAAAAATAAACATTTCAATTAGGATTTTTTTTAAACTTGTAGCAAAAAAATGAAGTCTTCAAAAGACTCATGTCTCTTAGAAAATACCTTGGGGTGTTTGTGTTTCAAAATGTGGTAATTTTATGGTGGTTTCCACTGTCCTGGTGCTCCAGGGCCTACACAAATGTGATAGGTAGTCAGGAAATTGGATGCATAAATTAAAATTCTTAAGCCTCGTACACACGACCGAGGAACTCGACAGGCGAAACACATCGTTTTCCTCATCGAGTTCCTTGTGAGGCTGTCGAGGAACTCGACAAGGCAAGTTTCTCCATTCCCGTCGATGAAAAAGAAGACATGCTCTCTTTTTGGCTCGATGGGATCCTCGACAGTTTCCTCGTCGAAAAATGTACACACGACCGGTTTCCTCTGCAAAAAAAAAAATCCCAGCAAGTTTCTTGCTGGTTTTTGCCGAGAAACTCGGTTGTGTGTACGAGGCCTGAGAAAGCCTGAAGTTGCTCCTTGGATTTTGGGCCCCTCAATGTGACTAGGCTGTGAAAAAGTCTCACACATGTGGTATCCCACATTTTCAAATTTTTCCAAATGTTTTACATTTCCAAACAATTGTGAAAAAATACAACTTCATTAAATTTACCATTCCAATTACTAAATACCTTGGACTATCTACTTTCCAAAAATTAGTACTTTTGGGGGTATTGTTGCTGCCCTGGCATTTTAGGGCCCCAAGAAAGCAGATAGACCATCAGTACATCAGGATTGATCAATTTTCAAATATATGCACCTTAGCTTGTAGACTCTGGGCCAGATTTACAGAGGAGATACGACGGCGTATCTCCTGATACACCGTCGTATCTCCTTTCGTATCTATGCGGCTGATAAATAGAATCAGTTCCGCATAGATAGCCCTAAGATCCGACAGGTATAATTGACTTACACCGTCGAATCTTAGGATGCAATACTTCGGCCGCCGCTGGGGGGAGTTTGCGTCGTATTCCAGCGTCGGGTATGCAAATTAGCAGTTACGACGATCCACAAAGGTTTTTCCCGTAGTTACGTCGGCGCAAGTCTTTTTTTCCCGTTGCAAAGTTAGGTGTGCTTTAACATGGTGTAAAATTAGTCCACCATGTTAAAGTATGCCCGTCATTCCCGCGTTGCTTTTTACATTTTTTTTTCCCCGGCGTAAGTACGTTACGCACGTCGCGATTCACAAACACGTCGGGCCGCCGTAAGTTCGCGCAAAGCACGTCGGGAAAATTGCGAACGGAGCATACGCAGAACGTCCGGCGCGGGAGCGCGCTTAATTTAAATGGTACCCGCCCCATTTGAATTGGGCGGGCTTGCGCCGGACGTGTTTACGATACACCGCCGCAAGTTTACAGGTAAGTGCTTTGTGGATCAGGCACTTACACTGAAAACTTGCGGCGGTGTAACGTAAACGGCTTACGTTACACGGCCGCAATTCTTCGTGAATCTGGCCCTCTATAACTTTCAGGCACCCTGTTTTTTTTTTTTATCCAGCACATGACTATTTATAGTGATCACAGGTTCACCCTATTTACTAACATTTACATTGCAAATTGACCATGTGCATTACAAGTGACTATTTACTTTGCCAAACGAACAGCCTCAAATCAACCACACTGAGCCAACAAGTATGACATTTCTCAGAAAATAGCTACATACATTAATTAACATCAGTCATACATCGTTTATGTTGTACATAAAACAATAAACAGTGTATTCCTTGTACTGGAAACTCATAAATGTGTTGCTTTATTTGTATGCCTCTGTGATCTGCACTTTTTAAAACTATTAGTAACTATATTTTAAATGATTGTATTGCAGATATTCCTCCATTTCCTGCCTTCAAAATACTTTTTATAGTAATATGTGTAATTTGTAGACAACAGGAAAGTAATTAAAGAGGGTGCATTATTAATGAAAAACTGAAAAGTATGTTGTAAGCTTGATATATAGACGTAATATTGAGAATACAAGAAAACTCCCAAGAAACCCAACCTATTTTTTTCGTTACTTCATGTTAGTCCAGTACAAAATTAAACTACAACATTTACCATAGATATAATATCCAAGACTAACCTGTTTTATAACTTAATTGCAGATTTTTTTTAAATTACACTGTGCAACTAAAATTTGTATAAAAGATAGTTGTATCCAAGACTTTAAACAAAGTAGCTGTTATGCAGCACATAGGATCACCGGTTTAAATTCTGTCTAGGACACTATCTGGAAGGAGTTTGCATGTTCTCCTTGTGCTTGAGTGGATTTCCCACACTCCAAAAACATGCTAGTATGTAAATTGGTCCTGTGAAAACCCATTGGTAGGTATGTTTCTGCAGCCACAGCATACTCCAAAAGTATGCTTCAAAAATGAGGACGGAGGAGATGATTATGAGGTCTTTAACTATACTTGGATCTCGAATAAAGCAGAGGAGGAAAATGAGGGAGAGGCACAAACCCAGTGAGGCAGTCTGTCATCCAGGGGCAATCCCGCAAAGATGTGGAGGGAGCAGTCACTCTATTTCACAGGATTGCAAAGCTGCATGGGTGTAGGCAGGGCCACCATTAGGGGGGGTACATGCAACACACTTGTAAGGGGCCTGAGCGTCCCAAGGGGCCCGTCGGGACAGCCCGCACCCCAAACAGCAGCTTAAAGAATAAAACTGATAGACTTACACCCGCAATAGACAATAACAAATACACAAGAAGCCTTGCCCTGTATCCTCCTCTCTGTGTTTGTACCTCCCTCCCCGAAGGCGATCCTGCACTCGCTCTGCTTCCTTCACTGTTGAGGCGGAGCCTGCTGCAAGGTTACTAGTATTGTGATTAGGGGCAAGGCGGGACTTTGGAAAGGGGTTGTGGTCAGTCTCATCAGTGGTGGGAGTGGACCCAGCCCTCTCAGGTGCATGAATTGCAGATGGGAGACAGAGAGCAGCATGGAAGGTAAGTCACCAGTGTGCAGTGAAGTTTTGCTGTGCTGTAGATTGGACCAGTGAAAATGGATGAGGATGATTTTGGGTGGGAATCAGAGTAACATTGTGAAGAGGTTCTTCACAATGTAACTCTCATCCCCACCTAAAATCATCCTCGTCCATTTTCACAATGTAATGGCCCGTCCATTAGGGGCCCCCGACTACCCTATCCATGTGTCCGGCACCCTAATCTACATGCAGGGTGCCAGACACATGGATTCCAATGGGGGATTTTGAAGCACGTGATTAGAGCCAGAGGCCCTAATAGGCTTCAAAATAGGGTGGGCTTGGGGCACAGAGCACTGTGTCTGAAGCTCACCCAGGTGTGGGACAATAGCAAATGAATATTAGCTATGAATATTAGCTATTGTAATACTGATTCTCCTCCCAGACAATCAGGAAAGGAGGACTACATGGGACCATGCAGAGTAGCAGCAAGTGTAGGTTGCAACCTAGCTTCAGTTCAACTCCACCTTACCAGCTGCAAAATTAAGCAGGCAGGTTTTACTGCCCTAGCTGCTAGAGTGAGAAAAAAAATATACCCCAAGCCACCCCCATGCCCAGCACCTAAATTCCAGCTTGGCCAATTTGCTAGCTTTACAACTCTAGCCTTTCCAATTAATAGGTTCTGCCTCTTTTCAGAACGGTGTGGCCTGTGCTGTATTGCAGTCACAGGTTCCCTGTCACCACTTATTTGCCCATAAGACCATCCTTGACCCTCACCATCATATGGAAGGCAATATTTACACATCACTTGACCACGTGCTATGAATACCTATTCCAGTAAGGCATGGGGACAGGCTCCTGGTAGCTAGACTTTTTTCTCTATTCCAGTGGCTGCTGGTGCACTGTCACTGTTTAAGGGGGCAACAAGAATGGTGAGCCATGACAATGCATGCATCAGTGCCTGTTCTTGCTGAAGCACACATTATGCAGCATCATGGGCTGAATACGTGAAGCAGAACAACTGGAGGAAGAGGAGGACTTCTTGCATCTCAGGGCCCACTCTATCCAGACAACATCCCTTTACGGCCACAGCGAGCACAGGTTGAGGAAGAGGACTATGGCTGCTATGGGGGCATTTGTCTGAAAATGACATTGGGTAGTCTCCCAGAGAGAATTTCATGCCTCCCAAACCCCAGGAGTAGCATATGGTTAAGGAGAGCTGTCTCATGGCAATGTCACCTTTAGAAACTACGAATTTGTGAGGGCACGGCCACCTCATGCTCCAGAGCCTGCAAAAGGGCCCTAGATTTCCCGGCATCAAGGAGGGGGACAATTATTTGTTAGCAACCCTCCTTGATCCATGTTACAGAGAAGAATTGCAGCACTCATCTTGCCCTCACAGAGGGAGCAGATAAGGAAATACCTGGATGATACCCTATGAAGTAACCTGTGTCACTCATTTGCATAGACTGACAGGATAACATTTCATAGCCAAGGTTTCTCTGCGCCCCCGGCAGTGAAAAGAGGAGTGGTGGTGGTGGTGGTGGTAGCTGCCTGACAGATGATTACTGGATCACAAGCGTGGAAACTGGTTGGGGCTTGTCTAATATACAATTAAACTGCTCAGCTGTGCATTCAGTGCTGCAGTGGGATTTGTGGCAGATACAAAGAGCACATCTTCCTATAGCTCATTAGCAGCTACCCTGCTGCAGATGCTGCTGAATGTATATGGGGAATCCTGCCACCCTCCATTTTTTATTTATGCTGCACCCCAAGCTTTTCATTTCACTGCAGCAGGTCACAAAAAATATCTCACATACAGCCACCATTTCCATGTCCAGTCTCCATGAGCCACTCAGCCACTGTTAGCACATCAGCCTACTTTGCCACTGTTAACATATTCTGCCACTGTTGTAGGCCTGCTACCATTACCGTCTAAAAATGAAGCTGCTGTTCTTTGTAAATGGCAATTTCAATGTAGCCCACCACATTTTTAGCAACCGTTCCACAGTTGCAAATGCCATGAATTGGATTTAAAAGGATCCATCCTGTGCTCTGAGGGATTTTATCTGTGGGGTTAAAGTATTTGGCCACCACCAACACTCAAAGACCATTTTTTAAGCTGTGGGATAGTTGCAGACACAATGGATGTTTAAAAAAGCAGGATTCATCCTTTTCTCTGCATGTTTGCTGTGGGGTTGCAGTGTTTGGCCACCACCAACACCCAAAATACAATTTTTTAGACTGGTATGATGGTAACACAAAATAAACAATGTCTGCCCAGGGTCAGTTCTCAATATTTGTGATGGAATATGTTTTGCCCCTAAAAATTCCCAAAATATAATTTTACAGAGCTTTTGATTTTTTGAGCTTGGAAAATACTGTTTTATTGAATTGCAGCACCTTATCAATAAAAATGGACAACAGATTATATTTCCTCATGCTGCTCCTTATTTCACAAATCTAGAATATGCATCTCTTTATATATGTATGCTGCTGTTCCAGGTGGGTCCGCCACACAGTCCTTTTCACCTCTAGTGTATTCAGGTGCAAGCACCGCTCATTCAGCCATGTGGAACAAATACAATAGGATACAAAGGGCTACACACTTGAAAACTGCATTCACTTTATTAATAATCTTTAAAACACCTTAACCACTTCCCGACCTCCTCATGTACATTTACGTCGGCAGAATGGCACGGACAGGCACAATCACGTACCTGTACGTGCCTGCCTAGACGTGGGTGGGGGGTCCGATCGGGACCCCCCCCGGTACATGCGGAGGTCGGGTCCGCTCGGGGAGCGATCCGGGACGACGGCGCGGCTATTTGTTTATAGCCGCTCCATCGCGATCGCTCCCCGGAGCTGAAGAACGGTGAGAGCCGTGTGTAAAAACAGCTTCCCTGTGCTTCACTGTGGCGGCGCACCGATCAAGTGATCCCTTTTATTAGGGAGACTCGATCGATGATGTCAGTCCTACAGCCACACCCCCCTACACTAGTAAACACATACACAGTGATCCCTAAATGTTACAGCGCCACCTGTGTTTAACTCCCAAACTGCAACTGTCATTTTCACAATAAACAATGCAATTTAAATGCATTTTTTGCTGTGAAAATGACAATGGTCCCAAAAATCTGTCAAAATTGTCCAAAGTGTCCGCCATAATGTCGCAGTCACGAAAAAAATCGCTGTTCACCGCCATTACTAGTAAAAAAAATAAAAAAAATAAAAAATGCAAAAAAAAACTATCCCCTATTTTGTAAACGCTATAAATGTTGCGCAAACCAACCGATAAACGGTTATTGCGATTTTTTTTTACCAAAAATAGGTAGAAGAATACGTATCGGCCTAAACTGAGGAAAAAAACAATTTTTATATATGTTTTTGGGGGATATTTATTACAGCAAAAAGTAAAAAATATAGCATTTTTTTCAAAATTGTCGCTCTATTTTTGTTTATAGCGCAAAAAATAAAAACCGCAGAGGTGATCAAATACCACCAAAAGAAAAAGGATGCCAATTTTGTTTGGGAGCCACGTCGCACGACCGTGCAATTGTCTGTTAAAGCGACGCAGTCCCGAACTGTAAAAACCCCTTGGGTCTTTAGCCAGCATATTGGTCCGGGGCTTAAGTGGATACACAACAGTAGACAACGTGGGAGCATGGAAACACAGTGAACGCGTTTTGCGCTACTAGTGCTTATTCATGACTTACAGAACGCAGGAGAGACAGCTCTTTAAAAAGCTGAATTCTCAAGACACTCATTAGCAGCAACTGTGACCAATCCCTTCTGGTTCCACTTCCTCCTTTGCATCATTTGTGCACAAACTACATACAAATAAAGCTTTAACTTAACCCCAAAACAAATCAAATCCAAATATGACAAAAGAGTCAACAGATCAAGTAACATGGTATAAATAAAAAAAAAAAAAAAAACACATCTCTTTATGCTACAACAGCATTGAATCTGTTAACCCTCCTCACACTGGATATCTCCACCAATGCATTACTAATAAAACCAACATCACAAATTCTACACAGGACTCATACATAAGTACAAAGCTTTCATTTCTGTATCATCAGCTCCATCTAGTGGTCAAAATTCTGTATAGCTTTCTGAAATGCCTAAATGTGAAAATATTAACTTTGTTCACTAGGTGGAGCTCATGATACAAAAATGAATCTATTAGAAAACATACAGTGACGTTTTGTTCAGCTTGTATGAATATTCCTGATATTCATTCAGCTAATGTTTTTAATGGACCCCTAATTGTTTAGGGGCCTCTGGTTCGCAATGTGGGTTTGTAGTTTAAAATGTTTCAATGCACTCTGAGTTGACATTTGTTCACCTTTGTACAAAATACAGGGGGATTGATTTACTAAAACTGGCAAAATCTGGAGCAGCTGTGCATGGTAGCCAATCGGCTTCTAACATCAGATTGTTCAATTAAAGCGGATGTGCCACTAAAAAAAAATATTAAAAGCCAGCAGCTACAAATACTGCAGCTGCTGACTTTTAATATTAGGACACTTACCTGTCCTGGAGTCCAGCACTGTCCGCAGCAGAGGACGAGCGATCGCTCATCTCTCTGCTGCTCCCCCCGCCATCCTCAGTGAGGGAACCAGGAAGTGAAGCGCTCCGGCTTCACTACCCGGTTCCATACGGCGCATGCGCGAGTTGCGCTGCGCCGCTGATTGGCTGCCGCTGTGTTCTGGGAGCCGAGTGTTCCCAGAGCACAATGGGAGGTGATGCCTGGAGAAAACCCGAAGCTGTGTGGCCGGAAGTGGGTGCAAATACCTGTCTTTAGACAGGTATCTGCACCCCCCTCCCTCCTAAAAGGTGTCAAATGTGACACCGGAGGGGTGGAGGGTTCCGATCAGCATGAGTTCCACTTTAGGGTGGAGCTCCGCTTTAAGCTTTGAGAAAAAAAAACTGGAAGCCGATTGGTTTCTATCCAGAGCTGCACCTGATTTTGCACTTGCCAATTTTTGTAAATCAACCCCAGTGTGTTACTGAATAGAAGCTATGCTCTATGAACCCGTTTGGTAAGTTTTATATGATATTTATAACGTTTCACATCTACTGCTAAACACTAAATTAGGGCTTATTACTACTACTACAAAAAAAAAAAAAAAAAAGTTTTTTTTTGCAAAACTACCTATAACAAATTTCTATTGGGGTAGAAATCAATCATATTGGGTTTCTGCTGCTGTATGTGAGATGAGAAATTATTGAAAAGTATAGTAGACATGCAATATACACTATATTACCAAAAGTATTGGGACACCTGCCTTTACACGCACATGAACTTTAATCGCATCCCAGTCTTAGTCCGTAGGGTTCAATATTGAGTTGGCCCACCCTTTGCAGCTATAACAGCTTCAACAAGCAGAAAACTAAGATCTATCTTTTTACATGGAACTCAAGCCAAAACCTTTTTTATGACTTCATAGCATTGGGAAGGGTAAAAACCTCTATCAGATTCCTATTGAAGTTCGTGTCCCAATTGGGATGATGTTCCTTTTCTGCTTGCCCAAGTGATTTTATCGCCACAACACATGAACAGAAATCTAACATTGGTACATACAAACAGCAAGAGATAAGGTAACCATTCCACAGTCTATCCAAATGAAAAGGTTTTGGTTGGATTTTTATACTTTAGCTCTAATATATGTAAATATGATAGTTTTAGCCCTGGTATGGGTTTACATGTAACATTTTTAAAGTGAACATTTTATCAGTATGGACAAGTATCCTTTTAAATATTACTTGTTAATGCATAATTAATTTGCTATAAAATATATGTAAACTGTACAGCGGAAAGACTTGTGATTGATAGTGTTCATCTGGCATTTCATACTTTTTAACATTTTTTTTTTCCAAAAGAATAACATATGTTTTTATTATAAAATCTCTGAAAAAGTAAGCTACTTTATTCAGAAAAATGTGTTAACTTTCTACCTTTCCGAATATTAGAACAGTGTGACGGGAGCAGGAATTGTTGTTTGTCTTGTTATACAGATAATTAGTTACATTTTCCATGCTTCTGAAATAATTATCTGGCTTTGTATTTTATAACCATGCTAAAGAAGAGAAACAGACGGAAGCAAAATGGTATACTGTATGTTCCTAGCTGTCATTTAGCAGGCAATAAAACATGACAGGGTATACATTAAACAAATAAAGATAAACAACTAAGTGGAAATCAAACTATTTAATTGCAGGTGTTCTCTAAGGCAAATTGTGAATTACTGCATGAATTACTGCATGAAGAATGACGGCAGTGTAGCGAGTCGGAATGGCAATTATATGTGTAGGACAGTTAAGTATCGAAATTAATGTTGTTTCTTGTGAAGTCTCAATGCAGTACATTGATTCATGGATAGAAATTATGGATAGCTAAAAATTAGGACAGGAAAGCCATTTACATTCATTGCAGCATTTATTCAAATGTCTCTAAACTGCTTAATATATTGATATAATGAATTATAATTGAAACCTGCAAAACATAAGAAAACAGCATTGTTTCATGTGGAACAATTACTGCTGGACAGTTGTCTGATTGCTTATGTTGTGAATATAGTGGCCATTGTGTAGAATAATATGCTACCAGGAATATTTTATAGAGGTGTTACAAAATAACAAGATCTAAATGACAGTGCCTATTATTTCTCCTAATTACATTAGCTGTTATTCCTTGTAAAAGATAACTTTTACAGTGAATTGAAAAACAATACTGTGCAGTATTATAGCCCTGCATTGTCCATGGCTGATAACCAGTGAGTGAATTTATAATGTGCCTGCCCCCCTTCCTTAGTTCTAGGATGTTTAACATTTTGGTACAATATATTTTGGTACAATATATGGGTCAAAAGTCAGATGGACTTTTTCCATCAGAAATTCCGACCGTGTGTATGCCCCATCAGACTCTTTTCAGAAGAATTCCATCGGAGTTTAGATAGACAACTTTTACTTTTACTCCAATGGAATTCTGTCGGAATTCCGATGTGAGTTTGGCTGGGCAAAACCAGATCGTGTGTACGGGCATAAGTCTCTAAATCAATTGTGTTCAGGGGCGGACTGTCCATTGAGTCACTCGGGCACTGCCCGAGGGCCCCATGCCACTAGGGGGCCCCATCAGGGTTGCCAGGCTCAGTAAAACCAGGGACAGTATGTAAAAATCTGTGTTTTTTTTAGATCTGTCCCTGATATGTCCGAAACTGACATGCTTTTAATGTGAATATCCCAAGATTTTAGCTGCCCTCCCTTTGAACTGCCTCCTGGCGTGGTGGCCATCTGTAAGCCAGAGGGGCCCCATAATCTTCTATTGCCCGGGGGCCCCATGAGTTGTCAGTCCGCCCCTGATTGTGTTTGTGGAAATGTAACAATAAAATGGTCTATGCTTTCCTTTTTAAAATTCCAACTTACTTTTCTTTTGGAAAAGATTAATATATGTGGGATGTAAAAAGCCTACAGATTGAAAAACAGTATTTAAAAAAGCAATAAGAACCCCTTAAAGTTAAGGGTGCATGCACACGGCTGGCTATGGCAGAAGTGTGATAGCGCTGCTCCGCTCCACATTAGCTACATCTCAATAAGACCAGCTAGACTGGGACCCCATCCTGCCCAATCAATGCTTCATCCATCTCCCCAGCAGTCCTGGTGAGGGTTCATGGCAAAAGGAAGTCCAAAATCTCACTCAGCCAACCCCAGACAGACAACAGATCCTACAGACCAGCAATACGGTGCTGGTTCCTCAGGTACAACAGCTGCAGCTCGCAGAGGCACAGGCACAACATCTATAGCCACTCCAGGTATCAGAAGACAGTTAGCAAACCAACTCCCTTATGCACCAGCCAGCAGCGATATTGGCAGAACATCTTCAGCCACTTCAGACATTACAGGAGAGTGAGCAAACCAACTCTCCTATGAGGAAGACTTCTTATATTCACAATCTTCAGATTTTAAAAGGACACTATGTGATATAATGACGAGCCAGGGTCAACAGGACCCAGGCACCTCTGTCACAAAAGTACTCTGGTGATCTCATTATCATCACTGAATTCTCTGCACTCCTTAAACAGAGCCTCCACAAAGCCAGTAAGCACAAAAACTTTGAACTGAAGGGTGAATTTAAAGAGCTAGGCCCCCAAATTGGGGCCGTTAAAGGAAGCTAGATGCTACCATTGGCAGGGCTAATCAAAATACCTCCCGTATTCAGGACCTATAACAACTTGATGAGGCCCTTAACAAGATCGACAACTCAGAAAACAGATCCCATCAATATAATTTCCCGATTTGCAGGGTGCCAGAATCCTTTATTAACTTGGAAGAAGTGGGACTTGATCCAAGGAAAGAGCACATATGGCCTTAATTTTCCATGTTCTGACAGCAAATCCAAGGACATTCTCATTAAAATGATGGTCAAAGAAAAAGTTATGTGCAAAACCAGAGAATGCAGAGAACTACAGCTGATAGACCACCTACGGTTCAACAATGCAGATTCCTGGAACTGTTGCTGCAACCTCTCATTGACAGGGGAATCAAGTACCGTTGGCTCTTCCCATTACATTTCTCTTTCACTATGCAAAATAAAACACATTGTTTTCCACGTCCAGGAGGGTGAAGTCTTAGTTCAACAATTTAACCACTTCAATACCAGGCACTTACACCCCCTTCCTGCCCAAGCCAATTTTCAGCTTTCAGCGCTGTCACTGTTTAAATGACAATTGCACGGTCATGCTACACTGTACCAAAACAGAATTTTTATAATTTTGTTCCCACAAATAGAGCTTTATTTTTCTGGTATTTGATCACCTAATGCTAAATAAAAAAAGACAGAAAATTTTGGAAAATTTTGTTTCTGCTATAAAATTTTGGAAATAAGTAGGTTTTCTCCTTCACTGATGGGCACTGATAAGGTGACACTGACAAGGCGGCACCGATGAGGTGGCACTGATGGGCACTGATGGGTGGCACTGATATGCAGCACTGATGGGCATTCATAGGCGGCACTGATGGGCACTCATGGGTGGCACCGGTGGGCACTGATTGGCACTGATAGGCAGCACTGATGGGCACTAAAAGGCTGCACTGATGGGTTCTTATGGTACTTATGGGTGGCACTGATAGGTGGCACTGCTGGGCACTGATAGGCAGCACTGCTGGGCACTGATACGTGGCACCGATGGGCACTGATATGCAGAACTGATAGATGGCACTTATAGGCATCACTGATGGCACTGGCACGCATTGGGGATAGGCACTGATTGGCTGCTGCCTGGGTACTGATTGGCTGCTGCCTGGGCACTGATTGGCATTTCCCTGGTGGTCTAGGGTGGCATACTTCGTAGTCTAGTGTGATGACCATTTATGGTGGTCCTGTTTGCTCCTGTTTGCCTGTGACTCTGACCCTTGGCCTGTCCCTTGGTTATTCTCATCTGCTTGTTGCCCCGACCTCGGCTTACCCTTCACTATCCCTTGTGTCCTGAGTGGCTGCTTCCCCTCTCTCCCTACGGAGCGTGACCTAGGGGACTCTGGGGGCCGCGACCTGGATCCAGTTGCAGCAAAGGCCATCCTCACCACTAGAGGCTCTGGTGAATACCAACTGGATCTTAGATTCCGCGCCCTGGGGAATCTTGGGCTCAAGCTTCCTGTAGGGTCCCTGTTTGTGCCCCAGTGAACCTCACCTCCATATCCACTCTGTGGTCCATCCGCAGTAGTCTGCTTTAGGGTTCACTACCTTGTGGTGCACCCCTGACTCCTACGGGGTGCACTTGTCACCTGACCACAGGTGACCTGACACTTCCACACCATAATATTATTGAATACATACCATTGCATGCATTTGAAGAGTTAAAATATGCTATAAACCAAACTGATGTGCATTGTACATTTCTCAGGCAAACCCCTCCCTCCCCGTCCCTCCCACAGAGCTGATTGTTGTTTGATTGGCCACTGGAAAGCCTCCTGTCCTGGAGGCGACTTGAAGTTGCCTTGTACTGTCCTGGAGGCAACTTGAAGTTGCCTTGTAAGTTGCCTGATGATTCATACTCAAGTCGTGTCCAAGTTGCCTCCCAAAGTCGTGCTAGAAGTCGTGTAGCCCCTGTGTGAATGGGCTCTAACGTAAAATCATATACAGCAATATTTGCAATCATATACAGCAACAACAAACAGCTACCATAAGGTACGAGTTGGTGTGATCTTGGCTCTGTCTATTGGGAGTAGTTTACCTCCCTCTATGACAATGAGTGCACAATATTGGTAGTCCTCTGAATGGTTTTCCAACCATGTGGAGACCTAAGGCCATCCAAGTATTAATAATCGATAGGTTAGTAGTGAGAGGTTGCAGACAGATACGTGGGAGGGATTCTTCAGCGGTCTTACGAGGGTAGTCAGAAATAGTTAACAAGGATTTGCAGGCCTTAACAGTGAAAATACTGTAATAGCTGAAGTTTAGAAGGCTATGGTTGGCAACAGATTATATAGCCCCTTATAGTCCTTGAGTATTAAGGCCTAGTAAGATATTTTACATTTGTGTCCATGTTTGTTTGCAGGGAGCGATGACCAGTATCATAGTTGCTCAAGTATAGTGGCTCTTAAATAGTTAATTACATTGGGAGCTCCAGTTCTGGCTGCAGCCTTAGATTGGTAAAAGGTCATGCTCAGGAACTGGGGCTTTTTTCTTCCACAGATATATTGTTGCATAATGATTGTAGTTTAGAGAACTAATATATTCAGAGCATCTGGAATAAGTATAAAAAGGATGGAAGTATGAACATTTTTACAATTGAAATTCTGCCAGCCCAGAATACTGAGAATACTTGAGTTTAAAAAAATCATTGCATTGCTCAGCTATCTTTTTCAGCAAAGTTTTATAGTTGTATCAGAAAAGATCACAACTAGGTACAGTAAGTGTTACCCTCAAATATTGGAGATTTGATGTTGGAGCCCATGGGAAACCTAAGGTCACAGAAATTAGATTTTTAGGGTGGCAAGGAATGTTAATACCTAATATATACGATTTGTTAGTGTTGACTTTATAACGAGATAAGAATCCAAAGTCATCTAAAGCTCTACCAACTGTGATTCCCTTAATAGCTGCTGCTATGAGCACGAATATTAAGGTAGAGGCTATAGTTGCAATAGGTAGCTCATGTGCTGTGTGTCTTGGTCAGAGCTCACAGCTCAGGTAGCCTTTCTGCAGGAAAGCCATGCCCCCTATAACATTTTAAGCCATTTCAGAAAAATTTTAGCAAACTATTTCTATAAAATATCTCTATTTAATCTAGTTATGCATTTGTTAAAAGCATCATTACAGTGTGTATAAGTAGTTTGTATATAGTTTGTTAGCACACCATACATCAACACACCTAGTGATCCTGACAGAAATTCTGTCTGGGTGTCACTTTCCTAAATAGGGCGGCAATGTCAACACAGTGTCATTGAAATAGCAATCAGTGTTTTCACCATGATGTCTGCTAGCCCTACACTACAGTTGCATGCTGATGTAACTTATGTTCATGCCCAAAGGTAATTGATATGCTTTCTACCATCCTCAGTTACGCACTCCACATTAAACATAGCATTGCTGTAGTTTTATGTCTCTAAAAATTGGCAACCTTACCTCCATAGCAGTTTTGGCAATTATTTTTCCACAGCTAACCATGAATTTAGCTAGACTTAAATATAGTGGAGATGGACAGCTGTAGAGTGGCTCCAAATAACCAACAATTTATGAAGATTCAAGGTAAACAGTATAATTTGACAATACTATTTTGATGGTATTACCTATTATCTTGTAGATTATAGTAAATTGTATATTCGATTCTAGTTTTACTGTGATGAAATGTTCCATTTAACACACTGTATCATATACTACCCCCCCCCCCCCTTAAAAAAAAAAAATGATAGATATTTTGGGCAAACACACTTTAGAAATTACATTATTGTAAAGACCTTCTAGGCTCTTTTGCAACACAAAGTATCTTACCATAGTTACACAATAACTTGAAAGCTAAAAGAAAATGTAGGAGTTTAGGCAGTTTTACACTGAAAGGGCATTACGGTGTTCTCTAATTGTGTGCAAGCGTTGAAATTTACAAGACAAGAGCACACAGTAATGTAAAACTACCATTGTTCTTTATCAGCAATACACTTTATTTTCTGATGAAATCTTTTCATTTTCCATTTAGCTCATATTTTTCATGATTTTATTGTTTAATTTCTTTAGCCTTTTAACATTTCTATTGAAAAGCTTACATCTATTGTATAATATGCTATTTTGTTGCCTCAATGGAACATTAATGAGGATTAGGATCAACTCAAAGAAAGTAAAATGTTCTTTAATTGATATATTGTTACAAAATTCTCAGAACATTAGTACACAGTGACAATATTTTGTATTTGTGAGTTATTGAAATGTTTTTTTTAAATGCAATAATGTGTTCTGATCTTTACAGTGCTATTTAAAACAGCTGTCTTTGTAGAGGTCAATGAAGACTAAGGTCCATGTTACAAACAGCAATGCAGAACTCCACAAAAAGATTTATGTGTTTTCATAAAGGAGGTCACTGTGGTACAGAGACAAATCACAAGTGAATGCAAATGACCATATAAGTATAAACCATTCATGATCTTTTCTGTTTATAATGTAAATTATATATTCATAAATGTGCCACATGTATCATGTAAATGACACTTGGATTATTTAACTATTTATACAGTCCTGATCAAAAGTTTAAGACAACTTGAAAAATGGCAAAAAATCATATTTGACATTGTTGGATCTTAACAAGGTTCCAAGTAGAGCTTCAACATGCAACAAGAAGAAATGAGAGTGAGACAAAACATTTTTTGAGCATTCAATTTAATGAAAACAACAAATAAACTGAAACAGGCTGTTTTTGAGCTGATCACAGGAGGACCACACCTCCAAAAAAACCTAAACCCCCCCAAAACCAAAATCCAACTTCCAAACATGAACTCAGTAATGAGTAGCTCCGCCGTTATTGTTGATCACCTTAAAAAAAAAAAATTTGGCATGCTTGATACAAGCGTTTCCATGAGGTGAGTGGGAACATTTCTCCAAGTGGTGAAGACAGGTGCACAAAGGCCATCTACTGTCTGGAACTGTTGTGCATTTTTGTAAACTTCCCTTGCCATCCATCCCCAAAGGTTCTCAATTGGATTTAGATCAGGGGAACACGCAGAATGGGCCAAACGAGTGATGTTATTCTCCTGGAAGAAGTCCCTTGTCCTGCGGGCATTGTATACTGTAGCGTTGTCCTGTTGAAAAACCCAGTCGTTACCACACAGACGAGGGCCCTCAGTCATGAGGAATGCTCTCTGCAACATCTGGACATAGCCAGTGGCCGTTTGACGCCCCTGCACTTCCTGAAGCTTTATTGTTCCACTGAAGGAAAAAGCACCCCAGACCATTATGGCACCCCCTCCACTGTGGTGCGTAGAAAACATCTCAGGTGGGATCTGCCTGTCATGCCAGTAATGTTGGAAACCATCAGGACCATCAAGGTTACATTTTTTCTCATCAGAGAATACAACTTTCTTCCACCTTTGAATGTCCCATGTTTGGTGCTCTCTTGCAAAGTCCAAACGAGCAGTTCTGTGGCGTTCAAGGAGACAAGGTTTTTGAAGAAGTTTTTTGTTTTTGAAGCCCTTCAGTCTCAGATGCCGTCTGATGGTTATGGGGCTGCAGTCAGCACCAGTAAGGGCCTTCATTTGGGTCGAGGATCGTCCAGTGTCTTGATGAGAGACCCTGCTTATGCAGTTCAGCAACCCGACCATGTTCAAAAAGGGAGAGTTTTTTTGCCTTTGCCATCACAACGTGTGACTACTTGACATAAGGTGACAATGAATCCACATCTTTGCACAGATTTGTCCTTTTAAAGGCATGTGGTCCTAAACTTTTGATCAGCTAAAAAACAGCCTGTTTCAGTTTAATCGTTATTTTCAATTAATTGAATGCTCAAAAAATATTTTGTCTCACTCTCATTTCTTCGTGTTGCATGTTGAAGCTCTACTTGGAACCTTGTTAAGATCCAACAATGTAAAATATGATTTTTTGCCATTTTCAAGTGGTCTTAATTAAACTTTTGATCAGGACTGTATTTGCAAGCCACTTGGAGCCACAATTTTCAAAGTACTCTTGCATAGTTTTCCAGGTGGGCTTTATAGGGGTATGAACCACAGACAAGATTGTTCTCTGCAGTAAACACTAACATTCACAAACAGAAGCCTACATCCACACACCAGCATATTGAGAATAAATTACATTGTCTTATGAAGCTTTCCTTTGACATCACCATGCTGCAATCAGGGCCGTTGACAGGCGAGTGCCACTGGGGGCCCAAATAGCAGGGGGTTTGGTGGGGCATGGGGGACAATTACACAATGATACACTATGTCTCTCTCCCTGCAGCAGCTGAAAGCCAGTTTCACCCCCTCTTCCACCTGCTAGCTTTTAACTTCTGGATAGAGAGACCCTGTCGTGCCACACCCACCCCCTCCCTCTGCTGCCCATATATGATTCCCCCTGTGTGCCCAGGCCCCCCATCACCCCCCCCCCCCCCAGCACTGCCAACTTCCATCTCTCATTAACTGCTGTGTGTACACAGGGGGATGGAGAGTGGGGAAGGGGCCGATATATGTAATTTACCGGCCCTTCCTTTTCTGAATTGGACACAGTGAGCAAACAGTACTACTATGCTTCAGTCTATGAATGAACAGGAGCTGCTGTCTCCTGTTTCAAATCTGTGCAATTCAGGGCTACAAAGAAAGGGATTGAAGACTCTGTGTCTTCAATTCCTTTCTCAGTCTCAAAGGTGATATGTGAGGAGTCTGTTTAGGCCCCCTGATATTTTACCCAACCCCCTCCAACAGCGTTGTTTAACATTTTTTTCAATTTAAATGTAAAAAATGGCATATAAAATTGAAAAAAAAAGAAACTTTAGAAAATTTGAAAATATTATTTAACCACTTCAATACCAGGCATTTACCCTCCTTCCTGCCCATGCCAATGTTCAGCTTTCTGCGCTGTAGCTGTTTAAATGACAATTGTGTGGTCATGCTACACTGTACCCAAACAGAATTTTTATAATTTTGTTCCCACAAAAAGAGCTTTCTTTTGATGGTATTTGATCAATAAAAACAAGTTGTTAACGGCTGTTATCTTGCTGGACATCATATGATGTTCAGTCAGGATAATGCAATCACTGCCTGGCCGTTATTTTGCTATAGCCCGGGCGGTGAGTGGTTAAAAGGGTGTTCACAAGGGTCCTCTGACCCATACAGTGAATGAGCAGTTTGTTTATGCGGCTGGAGCTGTAAAGGCCCCGTACACACGGCCGGTTTGGTCCGATGAGAATGAACCGAAGTTCATTTTCATCGGACCAAACCGATCGTGTGTATAGGCTATCGGCCTGGTTTCCTTCGGTCCAAAATTTCTAAACATGCTTCAAAACCGAACCGATGGACCGCTGCCCCATCGGACCAAACCGATGGTTAGTACAGAAAAGCATCGGTTCAAAACCCGCGCATGCTCAGAATCAAGTCGACGCATGCTTGGAAGCATTGAACTTCGTTTTATTCAGCACGTCGTGTGTTTTACGTCACCGCGTTCTGACCCAATTGGATTTTGAACTGATGGTGTGTACACACATCAGGCCGCACGACCACTTCAGAGGTGAACCGATGAAAACGGTCCGTCCGACCATTCTCATCCGTTTTGTCCAACCGTGTGTACGGGGCCTTAGCTGTATGAACACACACATTCTAATGTAGAACAATTTGTAATCCTAATTTGATAAGTGTGTAAGTTAGTTTCCCCAAATGCAAACCGTCTGTGTTTGGTGGCCATGCACCTGCACAGCTGCTGTGTATGTATAGCGTAACATAGGCTGCCTGCACACAGCAAGAGGGATGGGCCGAACACCCCCTGGTTCGCACCAGAACATCTCGAACAGGCAAGAAGTTCTAGCGAACATGCAAACCCTATTAAAGTCTATGGGACACGAACATAAACAATCAAGTCCTCATTTTAAAGGCTTATATGCAAGTTATTGCCATAAAAATTGTATGGGGACCGGGTACTGCCCTAGGGTACATGTATCAATGCAAAAAAAGTTTTTAAAACAATATTTTTTTCAGGAGCAGTGATTTTAAAAACCTTTTTTAATTGCAAGACACGGTACATCATTTATGTTGTTACATGCAAGTCTTGCAATGTACAATACATCGGAGGCACCACTAGGAGACTCAGGGACAGATTTCAAGAACATTTGTACAGTATTGAGAAGAATTTGTCAACAAATGTTGCTCGACATTTTAATCAATACCATAATGGCAGCAACACTTCTGCATGTGTACAGATTCTAGAGAGTCATGACACCCACTAGAGGAGGAGATGTTTTTTAAACTTCTCTGAAAAAGGGAGTTTTTTTGGATATTTTATTTTAACACCAGAAAACCTTTTGGAATAAACCATGAATGGGACATCACACATTTTCATAATTAAACCAGTTGTTGTTCCATCCAAGTCTATATATAGACTTGCAGCATATGTGAATAATTTCACACATGTATATATATATATATATATATATATATATATATATATATATATATATATATATATATATATATATATATATATATTTCATATCCTTTTCCATTACTTTGTCACTGTTGCAATTTGTTCTTTCTGATGTCTACATTTACACTAGAATTTACTACTTTACAGTGTTTCTTTTTGTCCTTATGTCCTTCATAGATTTGGCTGTTGATGGCCATTTTCCATTACCACACTCACGAACGTTTATTATGCCTACATAGGCATTTTTTATATTTATGCATTTAATGAATGTAGGTGTGTTTTGGGTTAACCCCTGGATTTGGACACTATTGTGCCTTTTTTCTAAGCTTTATTGTCCTTTTTTTACTTTTCTCCTTTTTTCATGATCTGCCTGTGATTTAATTTTGGTTAAATGAGCAGCAGATGTACATGTATATATTTTTATTATGACTGTCACTGTTTTTGTGTGCATATGTTTAGACATATGTATGCATTTTAAACATTGCAATGTTTTTTATACGTTGGTTGAAATGTTGTTTGTATGTGGTACTATTAGAGCCAGGTGTGTTTTTGGGTGTAGCCCAATTTGGGTGGACTCATTTAAAAAGCCTGTCTGTTTAGTGTCACATTTGTTGTGAACAAGCAAGGTATCGCTTGTAAAACGTGTCTACCATTGCCTGTTGTCTGACCCTTTTGACAATAAAGATGACATCAAGATAGGTTGGAGTTCCAGTGTGTGACCAATTTTTTGTTTTATTCATCTTCCATGGTGGTGAGCAGAGGTCTGCACCTGTGATCTACCTTGCACCTGATTCTGCCTGGAGCGGTGTGCTTCTCCTTGTTCTTTGCAGTGATTTTAAGGATACTTAAAGTGAAACAATAAAAATAACAATACTCCTTTAAATATCATGCCTGGGGAGACCCCTTAGTCTGCCTGTAAATTGGTGCATATGTGCGATGTGTAGAACATGACACAGCAAAATTACATTTGTGAAGGAAAAACCAGGAATATAGATGAAAAATCAATGAAAAAAATGTCATGCCCCCCCCCAGGAATATAGATGAAAAATCAATGAAAAAAATGTCATGGTCCCCCCCAGTCCACACCAAGCTCTTCGGGTCTGGTATGGATTTTAAGGGGTAATCCATGACAAAATGTAAAAAAAATCCGTGCCCCCCCAAATTCCATACCAGATTCTTATGCGAGCATGCAGCCTGGTAAGTCAGGATAAGGGGGAGCAAGTGCCCTCCCTTCTGAACCATACCATGCCACATGCCCTTAACATGGGGGTGGGTGCTTTGGGGTGGGGGGGGGCTGCTCCCCTCCACCTCAAAGCACTCACCCTCCCCATGTTGATGGGGACAATGGCCTATTCGCGACAATCCTGGGCTGTGGTTGTCAGGGTCTGCGGGTGGGAGGCTTTTTGGAATCTGGAAGCCCCCTTTAAGGGGCTTTCAGATCCCAGCCCCCCTATGTTAATGATATCTGGTCTGTGGACGGGCGCACTCTTTGATCCATCACAAACCCTCCAACAACACTAAATATCCATTCAGAAAGCATGCTGGATGCTGGACAGGCCAGTAGCTCGATTGTTTATTGAGCAAGTTCTGGCCAGTGGTCCATCCTCAAGACCCAGTAACCCAGTGGATGCTCAGTTGGAAAGGTCTTCAAGTCTACCCCTAGATATTCTTGCACCATATAATGCAGACACTGCAGATGGTTGCTTAAACCTAAAACAGCCCTGGGGGCTAAGGACTAAAGAATTGTTTAAAGGCATCGGTCAGCCAGCCACCTTTACCGCTTTTCCTCTGACAGAAACAAAGCTTCAGAAATACAATGTCCAGGAAATGATAACCTCCCAGGGTCTGAAATGGTGTTACACAAATTTTTCTTCAAGGCGTGAAGGTGAAGGTGAAGGTGGAGATGTTTCATCCTCTTCTCCCTCGCCAGCAATATAGAGCAAACAGACATAATCAACCTAGAAATTATATCAAAATGGCATATGTAAACGATTATCTCAAACCTGGAACCTGTTACACTTCTAGGTTTTAACAGCCTTATGGATAGACACAACATAATGCATATACAGTTTGAAATCTAGCCACCAGGACCACATTTTCAGAATTTTTGGGGTGAATTTTCTATGTTTGTATGTCAACTCCTCCCTTCATAAGTTGAAATGAATTGCATCAGACCAATGGACAGTTGTTGGCGGAGAGTTTGATATCTACTTCTGCAGTATGAGTTTTTATGAGCTCTATACATATAGCCAGATTCAGGTAGAGCGCCGCATCTTTAAGGTGGCGTAGCGTATCGTATTTATGCTACGCCGCCTTAAGTCAGAGAGGCAAGTACTGTATTCACAAAGCACTTGCCTCCTAACTTACGCCGGCGTAGCGTAAATGGGGCCCGGCGAAAGCGCGCCTAATTCAAATGAGGATGGGGGCGTGTTTTATGGAAATTACTCGTGACCCGACGTGATTGACGTATTTTACGAACGGCGCATGCGCCGTCTGTGTACATATCCCAGTGTGCATTGCTCCAAAGTACGCCACAAGGACGTATTGGTTTCGACGTGAACGTAAATTACATCCAGCCCCATTCACGGACGACTTACGCAAACAACGTAAAATTTTCAAATTTCGACGCGGGAACGACGGCCATACTTAACATTGGCTAGGCCAGCTATTTGTTGAAATAACTTTACGCCGGAAAACGCCTTACTTAAACGGCGTATCTTTACTGCGACGGGCGCACGTACGTTTGTGAATCGGCGTATCTAGTCATTTACATATTCTACGCCGAACTCAACGGAAGCGCCACCTAGCGGCCAGCGGGAAAAATTGCACCCTAAGTTACGACGGCGCAGGCCGTCGTATCTTAGCCAGGTTTAAGTGTATCTCAGTTTGAGCATACACTTAAACTAACGACGGCTTAGATTCCGAGTTACATCGGCGTATCTACTGATACGCCGGCGTAACTATTTGTGAATCTGGCTAAGTGACCACAACCACATCACTTGCATTTCATATGGAAGAGTAGCTTCCGATATAGTCCCTAATAAAGCAATTTTTGGGTCAGAATGGACATGCATAGAGTATTTAATGTATCAAATGAAAACTCCCAGTATCGATGCAGTTTAGCGCAATGCCAAAACATACTGTGTGTATCAATGTACCTGTGGCAGTAGTACACCTTGGACAGTTTGATGTGTCTGCTTTACCCCAGGAATTTAACTTTAGAGGAGTGTAGTGAGACCTGTGATTAATAAATTATTTGGTTAAACACTGTGAGGATGATAAGGAGACTTTGGTCAAATTTCCCAGGGCTTGATTCCAACTCCTCATCACTAGGAGTCGCCAGTTCCCTACGTCACTGCCCTAGACTACCAATCTGTATATTAGTGTTAACTGATTTTTGTAGTAAAACAAATATGTAACCAATAAGTCCCTGTTTGGAATAACTTGTAGATACTGCTTTAGCTAGAATTGGAGAGCAATTATATTTTAATGAAAAAGTCACTGCCTGACTCTGCAAAGCATGTCGTAGCTGCAGGTACTGAAAAAATAATTTGTTAGATAAATTATATTTCTCTGCCAGTTTGTCAAATGGGTAAAAAAAAAAACATTATCAAAAAGCTGGTATAAAAATGCAATGCCAGTCCTTTTCCATGAATTTAAGTTTTCAAACTTTGCTACCTCTAGTAATCCTGGTTTATTCCATTTTGGCATATAATGAGTATATCCTTCATGAGAAGTAAGTTGTTGAACAGTAATCCAAACTTTATAATTTAAATGGAATGTAGGGAAATTACGTTTAATATAAAAATGATAAGCTACTATTAATTGAACTAGTGGCACCACTGGAAGCTGGGAAAATACAACTTGCTGTATAGGGTCCTCAAGATCTATAACATTCCAGCCATATATGCTGAAGTTGTAAAGCTAAATAATACATTCTAGCATTAGGGGCAGCTAGACCCCCTCCATCCTTAGGTAACTGCAGAATTTCCAATCTTATCCGTGGGTGATTCTCTAAATAAGGTCTTTAAAATGGGTGTCTACCTGCCCAAAAAATCCCTGAGGAAGCCATATAGGACAGTTATGTAAAAGATAGATCAATTGTGGCATCCAACCATCTTTACCAGATTGGCCCTACCAAAATACTACATATTTCCTGGTTTTGTTTAAAGCAGTGGATTTAGATTCCTCTCTCCATACTCATTCACTTGTAGTGTAACTTGGACTCCTAAATATTCAAATGCAGAAATAACAACTATTTGGGATGCAGAACTTGGCAGATTGGTCACCAGATGGTCTAACGGTAAGAGGACCGAATTGTCCCAATTTATTATAAAACCTGAAAAGAAGCCATATGTGGTAATTAAAGACATCACTGTTACTAAGGAAGACAAAACATCTCAAAACAAAACAAAACAATAGGAGCGTGTCTTCAGCGTATAAAGCAATCTTATCCTCTCCTAAGGATCTACGGAATCCTATAATGTTCAGTGACTGATGTATAGCAGCTGCCAAGGGTTCAAGACCCAGAGAAAAAAGGAGGGGTGATAATGGGCACCCCTGCCTTGTTCCTCGCTGTAATGGAAAGGAGGACAATACATGTACATTCACCTGAACCCGGGCCACCGGAGCAGCAAAAAGAAGCTATATCCAGCGTATAAACTGGGGTCAAAATCCAAATTTCTGTAAATACCATAAGAAATTTTACTCTATACTGTCAAAAGCTATTGCCGCATCAAGCGACAATATAGCTCTATTACCTAAATTATCAGATGGAACCTGCAAATTAAGGAATAGGCTTGTAATATTTAACAGTAGCTATGTTTGGAATAAAACCAGACTGATCTGGGTGTACAATCTTAGAGATTACTCTTGCCAACCTAGTAGCTAGTACTTTAGCTAATAACTTCACATCTGATGTAAGCACAATGATATTGGATTATATGATTCTGGGTTTTTAGGAGCCTTACCAGGTTTTAATAGTACTAAAATAACTGCCTCTTTCATAGAAGAAGGGAGATGACCACATTCCAATGCTGCAATAAATACCTCTAACAATTCAGATAATAACTTAGCTCAATGCAGTTTATAAACCTCCTCTGGCAACCCATCAGCGCCTGGGGCTTTATTGTTAGGCAGGCTGGCAGCAGCGGCCCGTAGTTCCTCTAATGTCAGAGCTTTATCCAGTACTTCCCTGTCAGCTGCAGACAGTTCTGGTAACTTAATAGAATCAAGGAAAAGTTGCAGTTCAGCCTCTTCATAGGATACTTTGCTACTATATACATCTTTAGAGAAATCACAAAACACGGATGAAATCTCCAATGTAGTATGTACCATTTTAGTGGGAGATTCTTGCAATTCTACCACACGTGTCAAAGGTTTTTGGGCTTTTACAATTGTAGCTAAGAGATGGCCCATATTTTTCACCTCTTCAAAATAAGGTTGTTGAAGGAAAAAACATTTCTGCTCTGCTTTTTTTACGGGAGATTTCTGCATAAAACTGTTAATTTTGTTTCCATTTTGCTGGGCTTCTGCAGTAGGATTTGCTATACACTGTATATTGAAATTCGGCCTGCAGAGCAGCTTTAGCTACAGAACATTCACAGGCTCTAAATTTCCTTAAATTTTTAAAAAATTTGAGCAATTAATAAGCCCCTTATATAAGTTTTTAAAGAATCCATAAATCTGTAATGCTACGGATGGTTTATTAGCGACACTGTATGCAGAAATATCTAGCAAAATATATTCTATTAACCATTTTAGATGTTTGTATATCCTCGGCTGTAAACCAACATCAGGTCTCAATCTCCTTCCTAGTGGTGCATGTGATGTCACAGGCTCTGCCCCCAAGGAAGGAGATTGAGACCTGATGGTGATCTTGTCATGGGAGAATCACACTGTTAGTACCAACATACTTGGTGTATTCACTTCATACAGACTATTTTATATGTTTTTATTTCACTTTTATCGCACTAAGTAGTTAATTTATATTATTTTTCTATTAATTTATTTTAGTTTGCTCCATTAGGAGGTTCTCAACATTATTGGTGTACAATTATTTCTAGTTTGCAGCTAGACACTGGGTGGCGCTGTTCTAATTGTTAAAGCATCAATTAATGCTAATATAGGTAGCGCGTCACTTTTATATTTATAAATCATAGTTATGTGGGTACACTTTGTGTGTTAAGCAGCCACCAACACGTAAGTATTGCACTTTATTGCTTTTGGTAAATTCACATAGTAGCGCAGAAGTCCTTTTAATATTCTCATATCCCATTTTAGTTTTGGATAGAGTGGAGAGGGAATTGCTCTCTGTGCACAAGTTAAGGAGATTCACCCTCTTGACTTATCTTGTTTACCATTATATATTTACTAGACATGTGCATTTGTTTTTCGTCCAAATTTCAGGTATTTTCGTTATCGTTTTAACAAACGAAAACGAACGCACAGAATTCTAAAACCAAAAGATCCGACATAAACCAATGCTTTATTTTCGTTTTCGTTGGTCGAATGTGCCTAACCTTAACTCTATTAGTCCAAGATTATTCTACAGAGAGAGAAAAGATTTGACATTATAGAGAGAAAAGATTCGACATTATAGAGAGAAAAGATCACTGCTGGAATTGGGTGGGGGAAGTAAAATAAAAATTATGATGATGAATGTTATTGGCTAATTGTAACCAAAGAGGAGGATCAGTAAAATAGCTAGAACTAACTTGACAATTCAACATGAACGACAAAGATTCGACAAAGCATCGAAAAACATACAAACGTCCAATCTGTCATGGAAGGCTTATGGTGTCTGTTGATAGTTCTAAAAAGATTAGACAGAGCAGCTAAACTGTATGATGCTGCAATCATACATTTCCAGTCAAATGCTTGGCCCATAGGCTATAGAAAAATTCTAATGTTGGTTGACTAGTAATAATAATAAATATAATATAATATAATATACGGAAGGGTTTCTTCACAGTAAGAGCTGTGAAAATGTGGAACAGACTCCCTCCAGAGGTAGTTCTGGCCAGCTCAGTAGACTACTCTAAGAAAGGCCTGGATACTTTCCTAAATGTACATAATATAACTGAGTACTAAGATTTGTAGGTAAAGTTGATCCAGGGTAAATCGGATTGCCTCTCGGGGGATCAGGAAGGAATGTTTTCCCCTGCTGTAGCAAATTGGATCATGCTCTGCTGATTTTTTTTGCCTTCCTCTGGATCAACTGTGGGTATGGAGTTGGGTGTATAGGATTGTACTATGTTTTTTACTTTGTTTGTTTATTTTTTTGTGGTTGAACTGGATGGACTTGTGTCTTTTTTCAACCTGACTAACTATGTAACTATGTAACTATGTACAACATTAATATTCTACTATAGTTTGTAGGCGGAACATTCGACCGGAAAAGTATGATTGCAGCGTCGTACAGTTTCGCTGCTCCGTCGAATCTTCTTTGAACATTCGACAGACACCATAAGCCTTCAATGACAGATTCAACCTTAAGTTGTTCGGATTTTTGGACGAATGCAATTTCCAACGAAAAACAAAATTAAAAAAAAAACAAATTTCGGGAGTAACTAAATAAATGTATTTTTCGGACGAAAACGAAATTCTGAAACGAAATATTTCAGTGTGCACATGTCTAATAGTTACATAGTTACATAGTTGGTGAGGTTGAAAAATGACACAAGTCAATCAAGTCCAATCTGTGTGTGTGCTTTATGTTTATATTACATTGTATAGCCATGTATGTTGTGTTTTTTTTTTTTTTTATTATCGATGCCCACCCCAGCTATAACCGCTGCTTGTGGAAGAGAATTCCACATCCTTGCCACTCTAACAGTAAAGAACCTTCTACACAGTTTAAGCTTAAACCGCTTCTCCTCTAAGTTTAGTGACCTTTTAAATTCCCTTGCACGGAATAGTTTTATCTCTATTGTGGGGTCACCAGTACGGTATTTGAACATTGATGATATATCCCCTCTCAAGCATCTCTTCTTCAGGGAGAATAGGTTCAGTGCTTGCAGTCTTTCCCCATAGTCAAGATCCTCCAGTCCCTTTATTAGCTTTGTTTCCCTTCTCTGGACCCTCTCCAGCTCCAGCACATCCCTCCTGATAACCGGTGCCCAGAACTGGATGGCATACTTCAGGTGCGGCTGGACCAGAGTCTTATACAGTGGGAGAATTATATTTTTATCTCTGGAGTGAATCCCTTTTTATTGCAAGCCATTGCTGAGCCTGTCATCTAATAGGACCTCCTGGTCCTTTTCCATCCTAGATTCCCCCTGTTTTTCTCCCCCTAGTGAATAGATTGTATTCATATTTTTGGCACCCAAATGCGTTCTTTTACATTTTTCAACATTAAACCTCATTTTCCATGTAGTTGCCCACCCCATTAATGTGTTTAGATTTTCTTGCAAGGTTTCCACATTCTGCATAAAAGTTATTGCCCTGCTTAGCTTAGTATCGTCTGCAATTCCCTCCCTATGCGTTTTACATCTTTGCTCTTTATATATTGGAAGTGCCACTTTCTACACCCAATCCGCCATATTGATACTCCCTTTTTGTTCACATTTATCCTTTATTTTCTTAACCAAACTAACTCCTTAAGCATATTTTCATGTACAGTCTGGGGGTTATCCTCAAAAGAGATACTCCGACTTAACTGCTGTTCAGTCTGTGTGTAACTTTGGAAACGATCCTCAAAAGGCTTTTTCCAAAGTTACACAGAAGATCCGGCATGTGTAATTGAATTACACTGCCTAATTTTAGGATGCAGTACCGCATCCGCCGCTGGGGGCATTTCGAGTCGAAATGCCGTTGCTAGTATGCAAATTAGCACTTAAGGCGATCCACAAAGCTTTCTAGCTTCCTTTTTGCGCCGTAAGTGTTATTTTGCAAGTGTAAAATTAGGGCTCGTTTTACAAAGTGTAAAGTTAGTAACACCTTGTAAAGGCCCATTCCAGCGACGGCATTTGGTATACTTTCCCGAGGGAGAACTCCACGGCAATTTGTAAAAAACAAAACCGGCATGGGTTCCCCCCCAGGAGCATACCAGGCCCTTAGGTCTGTCATGGGTTGTAAGGAGACCCCCCCACGCCGAAAAATTGACGTAGGGGGTCCCCCTACAATCCATACCAGACCCGTATCCAAAGCACGCTACCCGGCCGGCCAGGAAGGGAGTGGGGACGAGCGAGCGCCCCCCCCCCTCCTGAGCCGTGCCAGGCCGCGTGCCCTCAACATGATGAGGACAGGACCTCTTCCCGACAACCCTTGCCATTGGTTGTCGGGGTCTGCGGGCGGAGGCTTATCGGAATCTGGGAGTCCCCTTTAATAAGGGGGCCCCCAGATACCGGCCCCCCACCCTAAGTGAATGGATATGGGGTACATCGTACCCCTATCCATTCACCTGGATGCAAAAAGTAAAATGTAGTAAACACACAACACAAGGCTTTTTAAAATAGTTTATTATTCTGCTCCGGAGGCCCCCCCTGTCTTCGTTATTAGCTCAATTACCAGGGGGGGCTTCTTCTTCCACTCTCCGGGGGTCTTCTCCGCTCTCCGGGGGTCTTCTCCGCTCTCCGGGGGTCTTCTCCGCTCTCCGGGGGGCTTCTTCCATCTTCTCCCCTCTTCCGCTCTTGACTCGGCGAACCCCGGTTCTTCTTCAGCTCTCCGGTGCCTTCTTCTTCAGCGCTGGCTGCCTGCTATGTTTGTGTGTTAGCTCGATTTCAAACAGGCAGCCGGCGCGGTCTTCTGTGGCGTCATCTTCTCTTCTGGTCTTCTGTTCTTCCGATGTTGCCTCGTCGCCTGTTGTCGCTGTAATGATGGAAGCGCGCCTTGCATCACATTTATATAGGCATCACCGTCCCATCATGCTCCGGTAGGTACCCACGTGGTGGGTGCACGTGGGTAGGCACCCACCACGTGGGTACCTGCCGGAGCATGATGGGACGGTGATGCCTATATAAATGTGATGCAAGGCGCGCTTCCATCATTACAGCGACAACAGGCGACGAGGCAACATCGGAAGAACAGAAGACCAGAAGAGAAGATGACGCCACAGAAGACCGCGCCGGCTGCCTGTTTGAAATCGAGCTAACACACAAACATAGCAGGCAGCCAGCGCTGAAGAAGAAGGCACCGGAGAGCTGAAGAAGAACCGGGGTTCGCCGAGTCAAGAGCGGAAGAGGGGAGAAGATGGAAGAAGCCCCCCGGAGTCCGGAGAAGACCCCCGGAGAGCGGAGAAGACCCCCGGAGAGCGGAGAAGACCCCCGGAGAGTGGAAGAAGAAGCCCCCCCTGGTAATTGAGCTAATAACGAAGACAGGGGGGGCCTCCAGAGCAGAATAATAAACTATTTTAAAAAGCCTTGTGTTGTGTGTTTACTACATTTAACTTTTTGCCTCCAGGTGAATGGATAGGGGTACGATGTACCCCATATCCATTCACTTAGGGTGGGGGGCCGGTATCTGGGGGCCCCCTTATTAAAGGGGACTCCCAGATTCCGATAAGCCTCCGCCCGCAGACCCCGACAACCAATGGCAAGGGTTGTCGGGAAGAGGTCCTGTCCTCATCAACATGGGGACAGGGTGCTCTGGGGTGGGGGGGCCCGCAGTGCGCCCCCCTGCCCCAGAGCACCCAACCCCCCCATGTTGAGGGCACGCGGCCTGGCACGGCTCAGGAGGGGGGGGGCGCTCGCTCGTCCCCACTCCCTTCCTGGCCGGCCGGGTAGCGTGCTTTGGATACGGGTCTGGTATGGATTGTAGGGGGACCCCCTACGTCAATTTTTCGGCGTGGGGGGGTCTCCTTACAACCCATGCCAGACCTAAGGGCCTGGTATGCTCCTGGGGGGGGAACCCATGCCGTTTTTTTCTTTGAAAATGGGCATGGAGTTCTCCCTCAGGAATGCATGCCGCTGTCATTTTTTTTATCCCCGACGCAACTTTAAGCCGTCGCGATCCTCAAAACTCGGCGTAACGTAACTTCGCGCATGCGCAGTACGGCCGGCGCGCATGCGCAGTACGGCTGGCGCGGGAGCGCGCCTCATTTAAATGGGACTCGCCCCATTTGAATAGGAACGCCTTGCGCCGGCGGAATTTTAGTTACACAGCCTGAAATTTCTAGATAAGTGCTTTGTGGATCAGGCACTTAGGTAGAAACTTTAAGGCAGTGTAACTTAAATTGGATTTTTTAAGTTACGTCAGGTTTTTGTGGATCTGGCCCTCTGTTACTATTTTTACCGTATAATTGGGAGAAATCAAGAGGGTTTTAATTAATAAATTCCAGTTAGAGTATACTATTTCAGAGTTACAGTAGCCACAAAAACTCCTAATTGACTGATCACTAGAATAGACAAAAAAATAGAAGACAAACAGCATAATTTGGTCTGCAGCAAGCACTCACAAATTTTTACATTGAGTAGCAGTTGAGGAGACATTATGCATGACACATTATCCTCATCAACATTTGAACAAGATTATTTGCCAGAGATAAAAGCCTTCCTAGTTCTCACTCACTGCAGTTACAGTGCAGGCAAACTTTACACTTGCCTGGGCTTATGATAATAACTGTTAAAGCACAGAGAAAGATAAGGCAAAAGCTACAAGGTTATATTTGCAAAGTTGAAACATTCGGTCTTGTTCTGCTCAGACAGTTGCCCCATCCCCAATATGTTAAATCAAAAATAGTTGGTATACCTTGTGGGACTTTATCAGCAACCAAATTTATAGATATAAATAAATATATAAAAAAATAATTATTTTTATAGATATCATCAGATAAAAGTGGCCAATAGCAATGGCCTCATCTTAAAAACACATAGGTAGATTAACAAAGAGTTAGGGCGGCTTATCTACAGATAAGCCGACCTAACTCTGAATCTAAGCCGACCTATGTTTAAGTGTATTCTCTAACAGAGATACACTTAAACATATCTAAGATAGGACGGCTTGCGCCATCCTATCTTAGATTGCAATGTTTTGGCTTACCGCTAGGTGGCGCTTACATTGCGGCCGGCCTAGATTATGTAAATGAGGGGATACGCCGATTCACGGCGATTCACGAGCGTACGCCGGGCCTACACCGTCGCATTACGACGTTTCCGTAAGGGTTACGCCGCCTAAAGTTATTCCACCTATGAGGTGGAATTACAATGTTAAGTATGGCTGTCGTTCCCGCCGCGAGGTTCGATTTTTTTTTACGTCGTTTGCGCAAGTCGTCCGCGAATCGGGATTTACGTCGTTTACGTACGCGTCAAAATCAATAGGCCCGTACGGCCTACTTAGCCGCAATGCGCACTGGGAAATGTAGTCGTCCGGCGCATGCGCAGTGTAAAAAAACTTCAAAAAACGTGAGGTAAAGCCTCATTTCCATACTACACGCCCCCCTCCCAGTCATTTAAATTAGGCCTGCTTACGCCCGCTCGTTTTAGGCTACGCCGCCGAAAATTTGAAGGTAAGTGGTTTGAGAATCACTAATAGCCTAAATAATTTACGGCGGTGTAGCCTAAAAAGACTAGGCTAGGCCGTCCTAATTTTAGGCAATGGTATGTGAATCTACCCAACAGTGTCACAATACACATTCTCAAAAAGAATCAGGAGATCAACAATATCATACTTAAAAACAAACATACAGTGGTACAACCAGTTGTACTTTTTAAAATGGCATGACATCACCACAGCCCACTTCAACTGGAGGCTTCCATGCATTTCAAACATGCATTTCATATTGTTTGTCCTCAGGGATGTACCACTTCTACAAAATATTGTTATCATTGTCTGAAAATATTCAAGCACTATTTTGTACCAAACTGTTTACATGTGTAACCTTATACAACTTACATCATGAACAGATACAGGTTCACCTGTGATCTCCTGAAGAATCCACTAGGACCCAATGAGCAGCAGATGGAAAGGGGAGTGTGTGCACTCAACTACAGTGAAGCCAAAATGGAGACACATGTCCAATCTATAGATGGAGAGAATGAAACCAACCATCTATATAGGTTTCTATATAGGCTTCCCAAGGATGTTGAACCATGGCGGAAATATAAATAATGCCCAGGTGGGGCGCTGATGGGGTTCTCTATGGTATGATGGTAATGTAGGGATGTGAGTATGTGTGTGAGGGAGAGTGGGGGATGTTTGTATTTTAAGGTGGATGTTTTGTGTGGCTGTGGCATTGATGGTATCAGGAGGTGAGTCTGTCACCAGTAGATTTGAATTGATGCCACTAATTTCTGGGCCTTATTTATATTTCCCCAGTGGTTCAACAACCTTGGGAAACCTAAATAGTTGGTTGGTCATGGACATGTTTCTCAATTTTGGCTTTGATGTAGTCGAGTGCACACACTCCCCTCTCCATCTGTCTCTCATTGGGCCCTAGTGAATTCTTCAGGAGATCGCAGGTGAACCTGCATATGTTCATGATATGAGGTGTATAAGGTTACAAAAATGCAATGGGAAAAGCAAAGCACAGGACTGGAAAAAAATTGTTTTGGCCCTTATTAATATGAAATTATTTTTATTGTAGGAGTAAGAAAATTGCATGTAGCTCACATCAGATTAATATGTATTCTCTATCCACTTTGGCTCTCACACCTGTTTACCCAGTATGGACTAGACCATATTTCAAATTTCTGCTATGTGTCTGTTTATGACTCTATCACTTTGTATAGAATGTATAAATATATATATATATATATATATATATATATATATATATACATATATATACATACATATATATATATATATATATATATATATATATTGTTTTTTTGGGGGACAAACAGTGCATTCTTGTCCCCTGAGAACTTGTTTTATTTATTTGCATTTTTAGGGAAAAAAGATTAAAAATCGAAAAAAAATAAACAAATAAACAAAATTTCAAGTTTGATCAGTAATATTCTGAACACGAGTAAAATTAATGTGAAGAAAACATACATTTTATTCTGCTGCTTGTTCTATTTACTGCAACATTAAAATTACAGTTTTGGTACAAAGCATGTTAAAGTTATTTACAAAACAAATATAAAGTTTTTTTTTATTAATTTTTTGCATATATTTCATTTTTCTTATAATGCATCAGTAATTTATAGTTCTTGCTGATTTAAAATAAAACAAATATAAACAAAATCAAGTATTTTTAAAAGTAAAAATGTTTCAAGCAAATCATTTAAAATAGAAACATGAAACAGGAGTTAAATAGTGATTATACAGGTTGAAATGAAAGTGTTAAGTAGTAAAAAAAAGAGCATGTCTGGTTAATTAAGAGTTGATTCCATGTGCACACAATAAAAACTTTCCTGTGTCAGCTGCAGCTCTCTCACTCACAAATCTGTCTGACAGGGAATGCAGGAAATAAGATAGCTACTAATATGGCCCGGATTCACAAATCACCTATGCTTACGTATCTCGAGATACGCCGCGTAAGTGTAAATATGCGCCGTCGTATCCATGCGCCATGCCCACAAACTGATGTACGCCTAAAAATAGGCTTCATCCGACCGACGTAACTTGCCTACGCTGTCGTATCGTGGGCGCATATTTACGCTTGACGCATTTGCCGCTCCCATTGATTTTCTATGCACATATGCAAATGAGGGAGATACGCCGATTCACGAACGTACTTGCGCCCGGCGCATAATATATGCGGTTTGCGTAAGTCGTACTTCCGGCGTAAAGTTATTCCCCATATATGAGGCGCAACTCATGCTAAGGTATGGACCAGGGAACACAGCCGTCGTATTTTATGTTGTTTACATAGTACGTGAATAGGGCTGGGCGTAGGTTACGTTCACGTCGTAGGCAGTTATCCGTCGTATCTTAGGGAGTAGTTCCGATGTGATTCTGAGCATGCGCACTGGGACACGTCAACGGGACGGCGCATGCGCCATTCGTTTTAAGTACTTGTATGGCACTCGGCCCATCATTTGCATGGGGTCACACCTCATTAGCATGGCTCACGCCCACTTTCACCTATGCCGGCTTACGCCGAGGGAACCCAGCGCAGTTTGGGAGGCAAGTGCTTTGTGAATTCGGTGCTTGCCTCTCCTCGCTACATCGGCGTAGCGTATATTAGATACGCTATGCCGGCATAAATTTGCGCCAATGTATGTGAATCCGGGCCTATGTTTCTTTGTTTGTTGTTGTTTTGGCTTAAAATATTACATTGAATTCTCACTGAGATTGTCTGTCAGAGTGATCATTCAGTGAGGAAGGCTTTTGACTAGCTCCCAGTCATAGGATCTCACTGGCCATGCACAGTAGCTGAGCAGAAGTAAATAAGAAAAGATAAGAAAGCGCAGGGCGTACAAGACACGTCCTGTGTACAGAGGAGGGGGTTTTATGGATGTTTGTAAGACGCCCAAGGTAGGAAACCGGTTAAACCAAATGTTCCAGTGCCTATGATCAAAGCTGAGGACTTCTCTTTGCGTATTAAATAAAGCAAAATATTTTTTTGTTTTGGCAGACAGTATATGTAGGCCAATATCCTAATGTTTCTTGAAAAAAAATGAGTGTGATATGTGGTAAAAATGTGTAAGATTTATGTATATATATAATGCTATCACTAGTGCATTTTCCTTGGTATAACAGATAAACACTTAGTTGGATCTAATATAAGAAAATAACAAGAACAGATGTTTTCAGTAAAACAATTTAACATCTTTACATTATCACAATCATGGCAACTGAGACTAATAGAGCTATTGGTATTACAATCACTTATGATTTCAAATACAACTATATGTCCTTTAAGGCTTCCCTACAGTACAGATTTACACATATCAATGTCCTGAATGAAACTGTCTCTAAGTATAATAGTTTATATGAATGACATACAGAAAATAGTTTGCAGAGAGTAATTTTCCAGTATGTTGATTAATCAATACCTGCTATTATCCATGGTTATAATTGTCAAACTGTGGTTAAATGGTATGAAAACCAAATCTTTCTATGGTTGACTTAATAAATTTATCAGCAAGCTATATAGAAGTTTTACAATTGCTGTTGTATGTCGAAATTGCACTCAAATTAGAATGAAACAGTCAGCTGTAAGATCATGCAAAGTATTGTCATTCTTGATCATTTAAATTACATTTGCAATTACATATTTGACTTCATGAAATTATATTCAACTTGTGTGAACCGACTAAAATATGGGTCATATTCAAATCTTAAACATTTATTAAACTGCCATTCTGTTCTAGGGATGATTACATTTACAACTCACAACAATATCAAGGAACGCAAATTTAATGTAGAAGCTTCTTCTAAAATGAATTATTAAAATGTTTCTTTAATCCAAATTCACTCTTCTTAAAAGCAGATTATAGAGTATATTTACATGAATAATACACTTCACTTAATCTTGGCAGCTGCAGCAAAAAACACTCATTCAAAGACTTACACATGTGGGCTTATTGATAACAGCAGGGATGTGTAGTAGCCCACAGCAAGAGATTAAATGTTCACCTTTCATCATTGTAGGATAGTAAAAACAATGGGAGATGATTGCTGGTTTATTATTATAGGCTACTACACTTTGTGCATGATTTTTTTTTCTGATTAATTCAGAGCTAATAGACTTTATAAAGGAAACGCAGCAATCAACCCCTAAAGCTTAACTCAGCTAAGCTTATAATATAATATAAATATGCAGTGGAAATGTATATGTGTTAAGTGTTTTATCTACCAAAATATTTGTAAATGAGTTTTTTTCTCTTTTGTGATTCAGACACCCTTTGCCATACTGGATAGGCAAGGAAGAGCCTCATATTTCTCTTTTACAGATAATCAGCACTGCTTCATCTCTAACCTACCCACAGCCTGTTGATTTGATAATAAAGGAGAAGCAGCACACTGATAAGTTCATCACAGTTCTTAGCTCTCCAGTAGACATACTCAATGTTTTACTAAAGGCAAATCCACTTTGCACTACAAGTGCAAACTACAAGTGCAAAGTGCACTTGAAATTGCACTGAAAGTGCACTTGGAAGTGCAGTCGCTGTAGATCTGAGGGGAAGATCTGAAATGAGGGGAAGCTCTGCTGGTTTTATCATCCAATCATGTGGAAGCTAAAATGCTGTTTTTTATTTTCCTTGCATGTCCGCCTCGGATCTACAGTGACTACACTTCCAAGTGCATTTTCAGTGCAATTTCAAGCACACTTTACACTTGTAGTTTGCATTTGTAGTGCAAAGTGGATTTTCCTTTAGTAAAGAACCCCCAATGTATTTGAATGACAACAGCTTTCCCCATTGGCTAATGTGGCTATCTGCTCTCAGTATCAGAGTACAGGGAGCAATGAAAATACGGTATCCAGGGAAATTAAATAAAAAATGAGGGCACCAGGTTCATATCAATTATTAAATTAACATGGTTTCTCAAACCAATGACAAATCAACTGCTGCAGTCCATGGAAAACAGTGCATTGTCACAACATAGCATAACAACATATACACTGAGCAAAATGATAAAACACAACACTTTTGTGTTTGCCCCTATTTATCATGAGCTGAACTCAAAGATCTATGGACTAGACCATATTTCAAATTTCTGCTATGTGTCTGTTCATGACTCTATCACTTTGTAATTATTTATGATATAGAATTTATAAATACCATATTTTCCGGCGTATAAGACGACTTTCTGGATGCAAAAAAATGCATCCAAAGTCGGGGGTCGTCTTATACGCCGGGTACAGTCTCAGTACTCACTTTTTTTCCCCAGCGCTGACAGTGTCCCATGCTGCGATCGCGATCGTGAATGATTTCAAAGCCGCGCCTTCACTGCAGAGTGTTCTGTGATAGGATGAACAAAAATCTTCTCAGCAGCGCCTCTGTTCTTTGTTCCTCCTATCACAGATGCCTTCTCATCCTCGGACGAGATGAGAAGACGTCCGTGATAGGCGGGAAACATAACAGAGGCGCTGCTGGGAAGATTTTTGTTCATCCTATCACAGAACACTCTGCAGTAAAGTCGCGGCTTTGAAATCATTCACGATCGCGATCGCAGCATGGGAGGGACACTGTCAGCGCTGGGGAAAAAAGTGAGTGTTATTGCACTGGGGGGGGGGCAACAAGTTCAGGCACAGTGGGGGCAAGTGATGGCAATGTGGGGGCATGTAATGGCACAATGGCAATGTGGGGGCATGTAATGGCACAATGGCAATGTGAGGGGCAAGTGATGGCAATGTGGGGGCATGTAATGGCACAATGGCAATGTGGGGGCATGTAATGGCACAATGGCAATGTGAGGGGCAAGTGATGGCAATGTGGGGGCATGTAATGGCACAATGGCAATGTGGGGGCATGTAATGGCACAATGGCAATGTGGGGGCATGTAATGGCACAGTGGCACAGTCTGGGCATGTAATGTAATGGCACAGTCTGGGTATGTAATGTAATGGCACAGTGAGTAATGTAATGGCACAGTCTGGGCATGTAATGTAATGGCACAGTGAGTAATGTAATGGCACAGTCTGGGCATGTAATGTAATGGCACAGTGAGGAATGTAATGTAATGGCACAGTGAGATTTGAAAAAGCCTGTTTCTGTCAGTGGTTCTGGCTCCCCCTCAGCTTCCAGAAAGACAGTAAGAAGGGGGTAGTCTTATACAGTGAGTATATCCCAAAATCAAAATTTTTCCTGGAAAATTAGGGGGTCGTCTTATACGCCGGGTCGTCTTATACGCCGGAAAATACGGTATATATATATATATATATATATATATATATATATATATATATTGTTTTTGGGGGGACAAACAGTGCATTCTTGTCCCCTGAGAATTTGTTCTATTTATTTGCATTTATAGGGGAAAAATATTAAAAATCGAAGAAAAAGTACGGAAAAAATAAACAAATAAACAAAGTTTCAAGTTTGATCAGTAATATTCTGAACATTTCATTTAATTTCAATCTACAAAAAAGGCCTATTTCTCTCAAGTATTGTTCAGAAATCTGTCTAAATCTGTGTTAGTGAGCACTTCTCCTTTGCGGAGATAATCCATCCACCTTACAGGTGTGGCATATCAAGATGCTGATTAACAATAAAAGGGCACTCTAAAATGTGCAGTCTTACATAAATACGGTCACTTACTAGGTTAAAATCCGCCGCTGCTCCGCATAGCTATTCAGATAAAAGACTTTATAAAATTGCGTCCAGATCGTTGTCATTTTGCTTGTGGGCATTGTGAAGCCCACAAGCACTTACTTCCGGGAATTCGATCGTGACGAGTGCTAATGGGCCACCCGTCCCGCCCCATTCTCGGGCATGCTCATTGCAGCAGCAGCGCAGTGCCGTCAAGCACTCGGGTAACGAATAAACAATAACAAGCCGGAAGATTCAAAAAGAAGAATTACATGAGTAAACCGGTATACGAGTTCACCTTTTATTTAGTTTTGTGTCTGCCTTCATGTTAATAAAAATAAATCTTCAATGAATCGCGTCACTTCCGGTATCGAAGCCCCGCGATTCTAGCCCTAGGGGAAACTACACGGCACGGCATCCTGGGAAATGATGACACACATTTCCATGGAACATTAGCGTTCTGAGCAGCTGAGGGAGCTGACGTCAGAATCCTAGGTGAATCCGAAGGCAGATTTTGTGGGACCCCATAGCAACAGGCATTTCCAGGTGAGTAAAAAAATAAATATTTTTTTTTTCTTTTTTAGGTCTAATGTGCACTATAATGATTTTTTATTTTTTTGATGGAAACTCCGCTTTAAAGACGACATTATATATTCTCACTTTCACTCTTTCTGAAAATCTGTGTATGAGGATGGGCATTAAAGCACATTTTAATTAAAGCTAATTGTCGTAATGCTTGGGGGGTTTATTTGATATTCCTGTGTGTGGCTTTCAGGATACATTACAAGTAGACTATAATTGTATACTGTGATACAATTTCAAAGGGCCAACCTATAGCTTAATTTTCAAAATCCAGACATTTTTACTTATCAACTTATGCAAGGACATTCAACATCTCATGCTGCGTACACACAATTGTTTTTCGGGTTGTAAAAAACAAAGTTTTTTAGGCACTAGAAAAAACAAAGCTTTTTTCAACTTGATCATTAAAACGGCCTTGCCTACACACGATCGTGAAAAAAAAAATGCTCTAGCAAAGCGCGGTGACGTACAACACGTAGGACGGCACTATAAAGCGGAAGTTCCATTCGGATGACGCCACCCTTGGGGCTGCTTTAGCTGATTTTGTGTTAGTAAAAGAAGATCCGCGCTTTTCTGTCTGTTACAGCATGATGAATGTGCTTACTCCATTACGAACGCTAGTTTTACCATAACGAGCGCTCCCGTCTCATAACTTGCTTCTGAGCATGCGCGGATTTTTCACGTCGTTAAAGCCCACACACGATCATTTTTTACAAACCGAAAAACGACAATGTTTAAAACATTGTGAAAAAATAGAGCATGTTTAGAAAAAAATGTGCCCGTTTTTCAGAACCTGAAAAATGTTCTGAAGCCCACACACAATCGTTTTAAATGACATTTGTAAAAAAACGTCATTTTTTACAACCCGAAAAACTATTGTGTGTATGCGGCATCAGACTCATGTTTGATGTATGTAACTTGTACAGTATACATAGATGTATATGTAAAATGTACACAAACAGACCATTGACCAACAATAATCAATAGATAAATGAGCTACATGGAACATTGCTGTGCATGGATGGCCAATGTATAAGCAATTTTCTTGTGAAAAAAATAGTCTTTAATATTACAAATGTTAATTTATCTTTTTCTGATATTAGACATGTTAATTTATCTACCCACGCGTTGGGCACTTGCAATTTGGAAGATATATGGGAGGTTATGCATTTACTGTCAGAACTATATAATAAATAACCTTGTTCTCATCTGTATTGTTAATGATAGTAAGATTAGTGCATTAGGAAGGAAAAATGTAATTGCGTATTAAAAATGCAATTTTCGAGTATGTAAATGTATTGTATTATTGGGTCCTGTGTGGCTACTGGCCAGGGCTAGTGTTATGTTTAAACAGCTTGATATTATCTGTTATGCATAAAATCTTAATAAAAAAATGCAGTTTTCAACAATATGAAATGAGCAAATTCTGAGCCATGGGCTTCCTTAGTAGGCCCTCCAGGCCTAGGTAACAAATGTGGACCTACGACTTGTACCTCTAAGGCCTTGTACTCACGGCAGGACATGTCCGATGAAAACGGTCTGCAGACCGTTTCCATCGCACATGTCTGGCCGGGGACTGCCCGGGGACTTCTGTTCGATGGCTATACACACCATCGAACAGAAGTCCGCGCGTAAACAATACGCGGGGCGTGTCCGCGGTGTCGCCGCGTCGATGACGCGGTGTCGCCGCGACAATGACGTGGCGACGTGGGCGGCCCGCCTTTAAAATGCTTCCACGCATGCGTCGAAGTCATTCGATGCATGCGAGGGATGGCGGGCGGCAGGACATGTACGGTAGGTCTGTACAGACGACCGTACATGTCCGGGCGGACAGGTTTCCAGCGGACTGTTTTAAAGCAATGCCAGGAAACAGTTGTCCGCTGGAAACCTGTCCGATCCGCCTGAAAATGGTCCGCTCGGGCCAACACATGGCCAAACATGTCTGCTGAAACTGGTCTGCGGACTGGTCTGCGGACTGGGTCCGAGTCCGCAGACATGCACAGCTGCGAAAGCACATTGAAGAAAACATAGGTATATATTTAGCTTTGCATTCTGGGACTAAATACCAGGGACATCAACATCCTATAATTGCCCCCCTGTACTAATACATTTTGTGAAGCTGATTTAGCCCCCGGCTAAAAATCTGCCCAGTCCTCCTCCTCCAGGGAGACACCAAGATCAGGCATCCAAGAAAAATACACTGTTCACTTTGCAAAGTGCAGTTGCACTCTGCAAAAGCAATTGTTCCAGAGGACAGTAAATGAGCAGAAGCTTTGCTGACTTCAATCATCCAATTATGTGCAAGCAAAAATGCACCTGTTTTTTTCCTTGTTACCTCATTTTCTAAGCTCTGAAGCGACTGCACTTTGTAAAGTGCACAATCTATTTGATTTTGGTAAAACACCTCCTTTGTGTAAGAGGGCAAACCCTTAGCAGGATAAGACATTAAATGTCAATATAAGTTATATATATATATATATATATATATATATATATATACATATATTCCCAAGGCATCTCATTCAAAGAAATGTTTGATTTGGAGATAACAAAATATTTTAGAGCTGGGCAATTTGTGGTGATCACATAAAGTGGTCAAGGGTTTTAGGGCAGTGGATGTTGCCAGGTGATGAAGTTGAGTTCAATGTAGTTTAGTCCAGAATCAAACAACTTTGGCACAATAAATAGATTTTACAAAAGGAGAAGCGTGGAGTGTAAGGAGAGGCCAGCCCATAAAAATGTCTGAATTGATCCCATGTGGCATCATTGGATTTTGTTATCCCTCACAATCCACAGTCTCCAATTCTTCCCATAGGTATCTCCTGTATAAGTAGATGTGATAGCTGTGATAACTGAGCTGCATGTTAACACTTCTGGAAGTTTGGCAACCCTAGACCTCCAGCTAATTTTAAACACATATGGGTAAGTACAGGGAGTCTGGGTCTGACTGGACTCCACACTTATCAAGACACCCTATGCTGTAAAATCTGTAGTTAATGGACAAGGACAGGGATAGGTAACATTCTAAAAAGTAAAAAAATTTAAAATATTAAAAAAGCCGGGGGTGAAAACGCCTAGTGCATTACCCAATGTTTAGTAAAATAAACCAAACAGCTAAACAAATACTCGCAAAGGACATAAGTAATACACATAGAAACAATCTCCAATGGTGAACCAATGTGGCAATGAGTGGCTAGATTTTTGAAGATGTCAGCAGGCTGACACGTTTCGGGGACGCATACCCTTACTCAGAGCTCAAGCCAACAAATACTCACCTCCTAACTAAATGCACTAAGTAATTGGCAGTCAAAGTGATAGCGTTGAAATCTGAAAATTGGTCTAGGTAGGAAGGAAGTGAAAGTGTCCAGTGTCCAGTGGTTAAATATGCCTGCAGACTATTGTAAAGAGATTTAATCCATATTGGAAAATTTGAGCCAAAGGTCCAGTATGGTGCACCGGATTCTTGTGTGGAGACCCAGTGATTGGATTAGGATGAAGTGTGAGTACTATCACAAGAGTTTTAACATCCAGGTAAAGTAAAATTATTGGCCTGTAATTGGACCAGATGCAATCATTTTGACAGATTTTGGCATCAAAGAAATTATCGCTGTCAGTGTTTCAATTTCAAATGAGTGTTGCCACAAAAGATTATTAAAAGATATGATTAGTAGGGGGGCTAGATACTCCACAAATATTTTGTAATAAGTAGCAAGAAAACCATCTGGCCCTGAATGTTTATTTATTCTTAAAAGTTTATTAACCCAAATACTTATTCCAAGGAAACTTGGCATTCCAGGTTAGCTATCTGCAAGAGTGTTATGCCGCATATACCCGATCAGGCTTTTGCCCGGCCAAATCACATGGAAATTCCGATGGAATTCCATCTGAGTAAAATAGAACATGTTCTATATCTAAACGCCAATGGAATTCATCTGAATTTCCGATAAATAAACTCTGATGGGTCTACAAACGATCGGAATATCCGATGGAAAAAGTCAGTCGGACTTTTTCCATCAGATATGCTGATCGTGTGTATGCAGCATTAGAGTTAGATGGGTCACCTCTTGTGAAAGGTTATTAGCTTGTGACAGATGTAAATTCTCTTTAGCTTCATATAAACAAGAACGGTGCTTCCTGAGCTCTTGTAGAAAATTTAATGTGGTTGCTGTTATACATTTCCTTAGTGAATTTAAGTTGGATCAGTTTACAATCACTATCCAGTTTATGAAGGGTTCATGGGGTGTAAGGTTTATTTTCTTTGATGTAATAACAATGACAGGTACTACCCAACACTTTCCCAGCAGACTCCTTCAATGGTAAATCCAGCTCAGTTCTAGTTTAGTAGCTGGATTCAGGTAGCTTTACGTCGGCGTATCAGTAGATACGCCGACGTAACTCTGAATCTACGCCGTCGTAAGTTTAAGTGTATGCTCAAACTGAGATACACTTAAACCTATCTAAGATACGATGGCCTGCGCCGTCATATCTTAGGGTGCAATATTTACGCTGGCCGCTAGGTGGCGCTTCCGTTGAGTTCGGCGTAGACTAGATACGCCGATTCACGAACGTACGTGCGCCCTTCGCAGTAAAGATACGCCGTTTCCGTAAGAGCTACGCCGCGTAAAGATAAAGCTGCCCCCTAGCTGGCCTAGTCAATGTTAAGTATGGCCGTCGATACCGCACCGAAATTTGAAAATTTTACGCCGTTTGCGTAAGTCGTCCATGAATGGGGCTGGACGTAATTTACGTTCACATCGAAACCAATACGTCCTTGCAGCGTACTTTGGAGCAATGCACACTGGGATATATACACGGACGGCGCATGCACCATTCGTAAAAAACGTCAATCTCTTTGGGTCACCAAACATTTACATAAAACAAGCCCCCCATCCTCATTTGAATAAGGCGCGCTTACGCTCTCTGACTTTGACTGCTTCATAACTAGCTTCTGAGCATGCGCGGGTTTAAAAACGTCGTTTTAAACGTCGTTTTTTGCAACACACGGTCATTTTTTGTGAAGTAAAAAACGACGTTTTGAAAAACGACACAAAAAATTTAAGCATGCTTAAAAATTTTTTTGTAGTTTTTCACAAGACATAAAACTACGTTTTCCCCCACACACGGTCATTTAAATTGACGTTTTTAAAAACGTCATTTTTTTTCATCACATAAAGTGATGGTGTGTACGCGGCATGAGGTGTGGGACAGACAACGAAAGAACAATATGGTCTATTCTGGAAAAAGCATTGTGGGGATGAGACAAACATTTATCAAATCTACAGTCAGGGTTACACTCTTTCCACATATCCACTAGGGATGTTGGGGTCAGAAGGGACCTGAACATTGCAGCAGCCATCTGGGTTTCAGGTGTACTGTATATGTGAATTTAGCGAGATAAGGGTACAACGCCCTGTTCAAATACCTTGCCATAATAAAGTGACCATCCGCATTAATTTTTCTCAGTGGCATGCTTTGTATTTATATTACAACAAATGTCACATTTGCTGGCAACAGTGGTGTTTAACCATTGACTAATTTTAAATGGCAAATTTTTGGGCAAGTCACCATTGATCCCCAAAGAGACTCACCCATCACGGCATGCATTTGTCTTGTTACAAATGAGGATTGTAGGCTAATGCCACGTACACACAATCGTAATTTCCGAAAAGAAAACCGTGGATTTTTTTCCGTCGGAATGTTGGCTCAAACTTGTGTTGCACACACACGGTCACACAAATGCTGTCGGAAATTCCGAACGTCAAGAACGCGGTGACGTACAACACTATGACGACCTGAGAAAAATTAAGTTCAATGATTCTGAGCATGCTTAGGATTTTTGTGCGTCAGAATTGCATACAGACGATTGGAATTTCCGACAAAAACTTTTCCAGTCAGAAAATTTGAGAACCAACTCTCAAATTTTTGTTGTCGGAAATTGACAGAAAATGTCTGATGGGGCCTACACATGGTTGGAATTTCCGACCAAAAGCTCACATCAAACTTTTCTTGTTGGAAATTCCGATTGTGTGTATGCGGCATAAGACCCTGAGTTGCAAATACTTATTTTTGCCCTCTCCATTCCATTCAGATGCTATAACTAGAATATTTATTATTAATTAAAAATTGGTATTTGCCCCACACCCAATCTAGGCCAGCACCCAAAAGTAGTATTTTTGTGTATAATGTGCCCCTATGTAATTGGTTTCTGCAATCATTAATTAAGAGAAACATTAATTCTATCACTATCTAAGTTTTTTAAATTTAGTTTTACTTCTCCAAGACTGCTTAAATGTTATACGTTTTGTTGCTATAATTTATGTGTTTAGAAAAACAAAACATTTGAAATCATGTTCACAGCTATTAGCCTGTGGCACCTAACTGACAAAATAACTAGCAATCAAGAGGCACCAGTGAAAGCACTTTAGAGTTTGAAACACTGTTCCACATAAATTGCTAGGACATGCAATGCATTTAATTTTTTTTTTAATGAAACTCTAAAAGCCACTGCATGATGACAGCTTGTTGGACATGTACCACAGATCTTCAGGTTTCTTATAACCACTTGCCTACTGAGCACTTGTACCCCCTTCCTGCCCAGGCTAATTTTCAGCTTTTAGCACTGTCACACTTCGAATGACAATTGCGTGGTCGACACAATACCCATATGAAATTGTTATAATTTTTTACACACATTTAGCTTTCTTTTGGTGGTATTTTATCACCACAGGGTTTTTTTTAGGCAGCACTGAGAGATAACACTGATGAGGAGACACTAATGGGCACTGATTGGCAGCACTAGTGGGCACTGTTGGGACTGCACTGATAAAATAAACCAGTTTTTGAATCTCCTCTCCTCACGCTGACAGCAGAAGCAAAGAAGTGCCGATAACCAGCTTCTGTTTATGAATGAATGAATGAATGAAAACTTATATAGCGCAGCACATGCGAATTTAATCGCCTCTGGGCGCTTGTTGTTCCTGTCTCCTTTGGTATCAAAAGAGATGAGTCTTGATCTTTCTCCTGAATGCTAAGTGATTCTCCTCCAACCGAATGCTGGTTGGTAAAGCGTTCCATAGTCTAGGCCCTTGGACCGCGAATCTCCTTTCTCCTTTGGACTTGTATTTGGCTTTGGGTATCTGGAGGAAATTTTGATTGGTGGAACGCAGAACGCGATTGGGTTTATGAGCTTTTATTTTTTCGCATAGATAATGGGGAGCATTCCCATAGATACATCTATGCGTTAGACAGAGTGCTTTAAAAGTGATTCTGTCTTTTACTGGCAACCAGTGAAGGGCTCTCAGTGAAGGTGAGATTGATTCCCAAGGTTTTTTCCCAGTCACAAGTCTAGCGGCCGTATTTTGAACGACTTGTAGACGAGCGATTTGGTACTTGGGGAGTCCGAGGTAAAGGGCATTTGCATAGTCCAATCTTGAGTTTACAATAGCTCCCACCACGACCGCTATGTCTTCCTTGGGAATAAAAGGAGTAAGTCTGCGTAGTAGGCGCAGCAGATGGTGAGATCCGCTGACTACTGACCCTATTTGTGCGTCCAATGTCATGTGAGAGTCAAAGATGACTCCGAGACTTTTGACTTTGGCGCTAGGGGTGATGATTTTGCCCAGAATGGGCGGGGGGGTCCAAGTTGTTGTAGGTTGATTCATACGCTTGGCGTGAAACAGGAGAAGTTCTGTTTTCTCTCCGTTGAGTTTAAGATAACTCTTTGTCATCCAGTCCTCTATCAAAGAGAGGCATGTCTCTAGATTGAGGTGATGATCCTTTTTATTGCAAATGCGGAAATATAGTTGCGTGTCGTCTGCATATGAGTGGTAGAGCAGTTTTTGACTGCTAATAATCTCAAAAAGAGGGCGAAGATAGATGTTGAATAACACCGGCGACAGGGGGGATCCTTGAGGGACTCCGCACGATACCGTGCGTTTCTCAGAAGTGAAAGGTCCTAACTTCACTATTTGCGATCGGTTTTCCAAAAAAGAGGAGAACCAAGATAAATCGCCTTCTGCGACTCTGGCTACTTCAGCTAGCCGAGTCAATAAAAGCTTGTGGTCTACTGTGTCGAAGGCTGCGCTCAGGTCCAACAGAACCAGAAGACAAGATTCTCCTTCATCTGCGGCCTCGAGAGCGTCGTCCCATATTTTGAGCAATGCGGTTTCTGTCCCGTGTCCAGGCCGGAATCCCGATTGAAATGGGTCAAGTAGGTTGTGGGTATCTAGATGATGTTGCAGCTGTTGTACCACTACTTTTTCCATTACCTTTGAGAGTACATTTAGACCTGTTATTGGACGACGGTGGAGTGGGTCCTTGGGGTCCAGGTTGGGTTTCTTCAAGATGGGTCGAATTATACCCTCCTTCAACTTGGAGGGCACTATGCCTTCCCTGAAGGATTGATTGATAAGCCGCGTGATAGGAGGTGCCAGGATGTCGGCGCATTCCTTCAGCAGTTTAGTGGGGATGATATCATTCGGCGCGGTGCTGTTACGCAGAGTACCGATGATATTTTTAGTGGCATGGATAGAGATAGGTTCCAGCGTGAACTTACCTGGTTGTGGTGAATTACTGCAGGTATTGTGTAAATCATTACGGGGAGAGTTGAGGGGGGAATTATTTTGCTGAATGCTTTGTCGGATCCCCTCGATTTTATTAATGAAGTAATCCGACAATTCACTGCAAAATTCTTGTGAGTCCGAATTGGGGGCTTCAAGACATCTTGGATTCATGGTCTGAGTGACCAATTTAAAGAGTTCGCGTGGGCGATTAAGGGCGCTGTTGATAGCCTCGGAAAAATAGTTTTTCTTGGCTTTGAAGATTTCTTTGTGGTATTTTCTTGTTGTTGCTTTGTAGACGATAAGGTTCTCATCTGAAGAGCTTCTTTTCTAGGCGGCTTCCGCCCTTCTACGCTCTTGCTTCAGTAATGCCAGTTGGTTATTGAACCAGCTGGAGTTATTTTTCCAGATGCGGGTTTTACGTTTCGGCGCTATTAAGTCGGCTGACTGTAATAGGGCTGTGTTTATGGTATCCAGCGTTTCTTCAGCCGTTTGATGCGGCTGAATTGTATTTATTTTTTTCCTTAACGTGGTTTTGAAGAGTTCCGAGTGGAGCTTCTTCTGACATCTAGTCCAGTGTGTTGTCACTAGATTTGATGTTTTAGTTAAGGGTGGGAAATCGGAAATAATGAATTTAATTGCATGGTGATCTGTCCATGGCAATGGTTCATTTTCCAAGATTTTTATTTCCAGATCTTGTCTGAAAATAAGATCGAGTGTGTGACCTGAAGCATGTGTGGGCCCACATACTAGTTGTTGTAGCCCTAATCCTTCGAAGTGATCAATGCAGGCGTCGGCAACGGGGTCTTGCGGGGAGTTGGCCCAGAGATTGAAGTCCCCGAGCAGCAAAAGGTGTTTGCTGTTAAGGCTATAGGTGGAGATAAAGTCCGTCAATGATGGGAGAAACTGCGATTTTGGGCCAGGTGGCCTATAGCAGAGTAGAATCCGGACGGTCTCCTGGGAGTTTGTTTGTAGTTGCAGGGTAAGGGTTTCCATAAATGGAAGAGGGTTTTGAAGGACAGGTTTAGTGATTGCAAGATGAGTCTTATGGATCACCGCCAGTCCTCCTCCTCTTTGCCCTATTCTGTTTTCAGTTATGATACAATAGTTTTCTGGCACCAGTTCTCCGAGAATGGTGTTACAGTCAGCTGTAAGCCAGCTCTCTGTAATAAAGAGGCAGTCTAAATCATATTGTAGAATGAAATCATGGATTTCCAGTCGGTGTTTTACTGCCGATCTTGTGTTGATCAAAGCACACGATATATGCTTAGGCTGGGGTAAACGGCTGAGATTTTTGATAGTCGATCGTCGATCGATTCTCAAAAGTCGCTCAGTTCTTAGGGATTTTTTAGTGATGGCTGGTAGTATTGCGGCAAATTGTCTCAGATCCCCAATGGTTTCTGCAGAATATTGCAGATTAACCATAGTCGCCAAACACCAGGGGGAGGAGGGAGGGGGGATTAATCAAGGATTAACTTAATCCTCGATCCTGGCTTGGTCCAGAGGAAGGCAAAAAAACCCTGGTTGTGCTACGCCAATATGCTACGACAGGGAAAAAAAATCCTTCCTGACCCCTTGAGAGGCGATCGGGCGAACCCTGGATCAAGTACAAATGGTATTTGAGAGAGGGGGAGTGGGGCTAGGGTGTTGCAAGATGGCCACCACTCCGGCTGCAAAGAGCCGTGATTTGCCCTTTACCCCTATCTGTGATCAGCTGAATCCTAAGGATTCAGTGACCATAGAGTGTGGCACATGGGCATCGTGATCACGGTAGGATGTCATATGATGGCCTCCCGGAAAAGTAACGGGTATTCGTCTATTGCACGGGCGGGAAGTAGTTAAGTTGACTACACATTGAAATGACTTAACCATACAAACCATAAAAAAAAATAACATATGGAGGAAACAGGCATTTAAAAAAAATTGTTTGGGCTTTTTTAAATTACTAGGAAATGTATACATTTGTATAAAGGAAAACTTTTTAGTGCTATAGTCACATTATGTTCTGCTTTCATAGATTGTATACAATCAATATGGCCCATTAGGGACATGTGCCTTATATATTTAAGGTGTTGAGGTAAAAGAGAACTTTGAGGTATATTTGTTGGACCATTAACAGATCTTTTTAATCTCTTCTAATAGACGTCCCCCATGACTGGTGGATAGCCAATATTGTACCTTGTCACAAGAAGGTCAGCAAGATAGAAGCTGGCAATTACAGATAATAACATCGGCTGTAGTCAAGTTAATGGAATCACTCCTGAAAAGAAGTATCCTTGATCCCTTAAAAATACACAGCTTGCTGGACCCATAGCAACATGGCTTTACCAAGGGCAGATCATGTCAGACTAATCTGATTGAATTTTTTGACTATATTACCAATGTTTTGGAGCAGGGTGGTGCTGCGGACATACACTATATTACCAAAAGTATTGGAATGCCTGCCTTTACATGCACATGAACTTTAATGGCATCCCAGTCTTAGTCTGTAGGGTTCAATATTTAGTTGACCTAACCTTTTCAGCTATAACAGTTTCAACTCTTCTGGGAAGGCTATCCACAAGGTTTAGGAGTGTGTCTATGGGAATGTTTGACCTTTCTTCCAGAAGCGGATTTGTGAGTTCAGGCACTGATGTGGAAGAGAAGGCCTGGCTCGCAGTCTCTGCTCTAATTCATCCCAAAGGTGAAAACATTTCTCCACCCCAAACTTACTCATCCATGTCTTTATGGACCTTGCTTTGTGCTCTGGTGCACATGTTGGAACAGGAAGGAGCAATCCCCAAACTGTTCCCACAATGTTGGAAGCATGAAATTGTTCAAAATGTATGGTATGCTGATGCCTTAAGGCCGAATTCACAACTATGCGAATTGAGTGCAGCTTAAACCGCATGCAATACGCAGAACATTTCTAAATACATTTAGCTGGATTCAGGTAGATGGGCGCATCTTTCAGGCGGGGTAGCCGCCTTAAGTGAGAGAGGCAAGTGCTGTATTCACAAAGCACTTGCCTCCCAAGTTACGGCGGCGTATCGTAAATGGGGCCGGTGTAAGCGCGCCTAATTCAAATGAGGATGAGGGGGGCATGTTTTATGTAAATGACTCGTGACCCGACGTTATTGAAGTTTTTTACGAATGGCGCATGCGCCGTCCGTGTACATATGCGAGTGTGCATTGCTCCAAAGTACGCAAGGACGTATTGGTTTCGACGTGAACGTAAATTACGTCCAGCCCCATTCACAGACGACTTACGCAAACGACGTAAAATTTTCAAATTTCGACGCGGGAACGACGGCCATGCTTAACAATGACTAGGCCAGCTATTTGTTCGACTAACTTTACGCCGGAAAACGCCTTACGTAAACGGCGTATTTTTACTGCGACGGGCAAGCGTACGTTCGTGAATCGGCGTATCTATTCATTTGCATATTCTACGCCGAACTCAACGGAAGCGCCACCTAGCGGCCAGCGAAAATATTGCACCCTAAGATACGACGGCGCAGGCCATCGTATCTTAGATAGGTTTAAGTGTATCTCAGTTTGAGCATACACTTAAACATACGACGGCTTAGATTCCGAGTTTCGACGGTATCTACTGATACACCGGTGTAACTCTTTGTGAATCTAGCCAATTGTTTTCAATGAGGCTGGTTTACAAATGTGCGATGCATTCGCACTGCGCATTGCCGAAAAAACGTGTGCGTATTTTAGGCCTTGCGGTGCGGCTCAGGTGCGAATTCAGGCCCATTATCGTATATGGGTACGCAGCTGATTCGCAGATGTGTTAATTTCTCTTAAGGATTTGTCTCATTCAGCTCAATACACTTCCCCCCTCCCCCTCCCCTCTCCCAGGTCTCCAAATTTGCAGCTAATCTGCAGCTAAAAGGCAGTGGATCTGCTGAACAGTTCTCTTATCTCTCTGCAGAGATAAGAGAGCTGAAATTCTCACCGCACTAGTGTGAATCCGGCCTCAGAGTTTTCTTCACTGGAACTAAGGGGCCAAGCCCAAACACTGAAAAACAACCCCACACCAAAAACCCCCTCCACCAAATGATTTGGACCAGTGCAGAAAGCAAGGTCCATAAAGATATGGATGAGTGGGTTTGGCATGGAGGAACCTGACCTCAACCCAACAGAACACCTTTGGGATAAATTAGAGCGGAGACACACTCCTAAACCTTGTGGACAGCCTTCCCAGAAGAGTTGAAGCTGTTATAGCTACAAAGGGTGGGCCAACTCAATATTGGACCCTACAGACTTAGACTGGGATGCCATTCAAGTTCATGTGTGTCCCAATACTTTTGGTAATATAGTGTATCTTGATCTTGATTTCAGCAAGGGATTTGATACAGTTCCACATAATGATCTAATACAGAAGTTGTACAAGCTAGGACTTAACCCTAATGCCGCGTACAGACGGTCGTTTTTTGTGATGAAAAAACCCGAAGCTTTTTTAGCATGAAAAAAAAACAATGTTTTTTAGCATGAAAAGAAATGACGTTTTTCAAACTTCATTTTAAAAAACGGCGTTGCCTACACACCATCGCTTTTTCAAAATGCTCTAGCAAAGCGCGGTTACGTTCAGCACGTACGGCGGCACTCTGTTCCATTCAAGCTTGCGTCATAACTTGCTTCTGAGCATGAGCGGGTTTAAAAACGTTGTTTTAGCCCACACACGATCATTTTTTATGACACAAAAAACGACGTTTTGAAAAACGACATAAAAAATTGAAGCATGTTCGAATTTTTGTTTTGACATTTTTCAGAAGACATAAAACGACGTTTTCCCCACACACAATTTTAAATGACGTTTTAAAAAATGTCGTTTTTTTTTCGTCACAAACAACGACCGTGTGTATGTGGCATTAGGTTAAGTGGATATGCAGTTGGCTAAAAAAAAAGATACCAGAGTGTGGTTGTAAATGGGGTTCACTCAGAACAGAGACTAGTCACTAGTGGTGTACCACAAGTCTCTGTACTAGGTCATTTTCTATTTTTTTTTTCACAAGAAAAGGTCATTTTCTATTTAATCTAAATGTAAGTGATATAACTAAAAGTTTGCTGGGCAAGATATGTTTTTTTGCTGACAATACAAAGATGTGTAAGAGCGTTGATATCCCTGGAGGTGACTGTAACATGATTTGGCATTGCTGGAAGATTGGTCAAAGAAGAGGAAACTGCAGTTCAATGTTTCTAATTGTAAAAGAATGCACTTAGGGGGGAAATAATCCCCTGAGAGAGTACAACATTGTGGGGTACAGTGTTTGCCAGCACTTCAGAGGAAAAGGATTTGGTAGTACTTTTTTCAGATGATAGCAAAATGAGCAAACAGAGTGACCAGGCAGTGGGGAAACCTAATAGAATTCTAGGATGCATCTCTAGATGTGTCACCAGCAGCAGGTCCCCGATTCCCCTACATACAGTAGATCTTTAGTAAGACCTCATGTAGAATACTGTGTCCAGTTCTAGAGACCTTACTTACAAAAATATATTGCTAAGATAGAACTAGTCCTGAGACTGGTAGCAACAATGGTGTATGGTCTGGGGGATAAAACATATCAAGTGTGACTTCAAGAACTTAATATTCACAGTCTGGAGGAAAGAAGGGAGACACCAAAATGTTGAAACCAAAATCAAGAACATAGGGGCGTGACTTCAAATTAGCTGGTGGAAAGCTCAAAACGAATCTTAGGATGTATTTTTTTACTGAAATTGTAGTTGATGCTTGGAATAAACTTCCATCAGAGGTAGTGAGCTGGTCAGTAGTGAATGGCTTCAAACAGGCTTGGAACAAACATAGATCTATATTAAGACAGAAAAGAAAAAAAGAAAAAAACAAAAACAAAACATGTCTATAAAAAAAAATAAAAAAAAATAAAAGGCAGACTCGTTCTTTTTCCTCATCGTCACTTTTCTCAGTGTCTTTGTTTCTATGTAATACTGAGTACTGTTGCTTTCAAATTTTTAGGTTTAAGGCCACTGTTGAGAGGCTCCTCTCTGGTCACAACAGACGTTTTTTTCTCTCCTCTCTGGGGTAGCTTTGGGGATTCCCTCATTGGATGCAAGGCTAAGAATACAGTGTTACATGTATTTATTTGTGAGTACACAATGCTTATATAATAGTTACTGTTCAAAATCTGTTATTACTCCCTGGTGTATTAGGGTCTCCTGACAAAGCAATTAAACAGCAAACCATGTAGAGACCTTGGAGTACCCTCCTGCATTTTGTTTTCTATGTTCTATTATTGTGACGTATACAGTAGTAGATCATATGTGACTTACATACTGGAATGCCCATGTAAATTACAGTTTAAGAACCACTAGAATTTTTTTTGTTGGGGTCAAAAAGCACATTAACAATATAGCTAAAGATTATGAGAACCAAAGCGTCTCGAAGGCACTTTCGCCAAATGCATAAAAAATACCCTAGTGTACTTACAGTCTATGGGATAGACAGAGTCGAACCATTCTGGAAAGGGTTCAATCTAAAAGAAGCGGTCTCACAAAATGAGATGCGCTAGATATATGAGCTGGACATGCTCATTTCGCATGTAATGAATATAGATATTGATTTAAACTGTTTTATAGTAGATTTTTAATTTATCTGGTGTTTTATATATATATATATATATATATAAAACACATTACATGTGGATTAAATGTGGATTGCAAAATATCTCTCAAAGTGATCAGCTATGTAATCAAATATAATGTATATATATATATATATATATATATATATATATATATATATATATATATATATATATACACACACACATACATTATATTTGATTAAATAGCTGATCACTTTGAGAGATTTTTTGCAATCCACATTTAATGATGTAGAACAGGACCACTAGGGATAGGTTATACATATGGATGAAGTACTGTAACTGCCAAAGGATTTGTAATATTGCCCAGCACACCTCTGGTAGTTAGGAAAATCACTTTGCTACTTCCTGGTTTAGCATTACTGATTCGTAAGGTCATCATGATGCTGATTCATGGTCCAATGAGTAGTATGGGGCAGCAGAGAGGTGACACAGGAAGCTGAAATGCCAAACCATTTAATTAGTGTCACTAGCCTGGCTTTGCAGTATGAGAGAGGTTCAAAAATGAACTGGTAGGTTGTACAGGATTACAAATCCTTTGTCGGGTTAATAAGTAAACATACTCTATATTCATTTAAATTCTTTATTTATCTGTTTGGGAAGATATGCACTTTAAAATATCTTCCAGAAAGCTGACATCGTTGTGTTAAAGAAATAATTGAAATTTCAGTAAAGCAAATGACATGGAAGGGCACTAATAATGATAAAATGTTTATATGCAGAGAATAACAAATATACATGCAATTTACAACTATTTAAAAATGTTTGTTTTGCTCTTCTGTAAGGGAGATGTACCATAGTTCTGCTACATTGCGCTATTAAGGTGTTAGGATAAAAAATGTTGTTGATTTTAAAATTAAAATAATTTAATTATTATATAGAAAACCATATTCTAAATCATATTAATGGATTTTCCTGTCATAGGAAAACATTGGTATTTTTAGATTTATTGTTTTCCTATACGATGAATAATAATGTACAGCACATAAAAATGCTACACCAATCATAACAATATAATATTTGTCTTCCTCTATACAATTCCTTGGAATCAACATTCTATGAAGCATTTTACACTCAAGCTGTTTGAATGTACTGTGAAATGCATTCATTGTTCTCTATTGGACATCGTTCCCCCTTATTGATCCCCATTAAATATACAGTAATGAAAAATCATTGTGTAATATTTCACTTTTTAGCCTTCATATGTCAGATGTGCTTATATACCTGTCAGCTAAAAGAAGGTATAAATTACTTACGTACAATAGCTGGTCATACATATAGAGCCAATAAAACCAGCCACGTAAATAAGAAAGTAAAGTCCTTATAGAAGTTTAAATAGAAGCGTTGAATCCCTATTTTACATGCTGAACAAGGCATGGACATTGAAGTTGCATATTAATATTAAAGAATACCTGCTCTCTGGATTAACTGCAATAAGCTGTTTCCTTTGCTGGCTTGTGCCTAGTTAGTTCACAGTTCTACTTTTTGCTTAGGGGTGACTGAGCTGCCTGGCTGGTCTTCCTTGCTACATGATTCGATTTTTCTTTAAGTTTTTTACTCTTGTTAATTTTTACACATGTTTTGGTGTGCATGTAATATATATATATAAGTATAAGCTGTGCATTCCTATTTACAGTAAACATAATTTGCTGTTTTTACTTGCTACTTTTAAGCAGTATACAGTAGTATGTTCTTTTTTCAACGGCGGGCACATTCGACGGAAAATCGGAAAACATCGGAAAATTACTTAATTGCCATTCTGCGCATGCGGTTTCCAAATTACGAACATTTTCGACTTAAAGTAGTGCTCCACCCTAAAGTGGAACTCCCGCTGATCGGAACCCTCCCCCCCTCCGGTGTCACATTTGACACCTTTCAGGGGGGAGGGGGTGCAGATACCTGTCTAAAGACAGGTATTTGCACCCACTTTCAGCCACACAGTCTTGGACAGACTGCGAGCATGACGTCACCTCACGTCCCCCGTCCCCCATTGTGTTATGGGAACACTCGGCTCCCAGTACACAGCGGGAGCCAATCGGCAGGCGTAGCACGACTTACGCATGCGCCGTAGGGAACCGGGTAGTAAAGCTGGAGCGCTTCACTTCCTGGTTCCCTCACCGAGGATGGCGGGGGGGGCAGCAGAGTGATGAGCAAATATTTACTTTCCAAAGTGAATTTTCACTTTGTTTAGCGAATGAGGTAAAGCGAAGTGGAAATCCATTTTTGATGAATACCCAATTATGTGCGAAGAAAATAAAAAAAAAAGTCAAAATTCACTTCACTTTGCAAATTTGCTTAGCTTAGTCAATGAGATGAAGGTGCCCTGATCTCAATTATATAATCATGTGTGCAAGAAGCAAAAATCATGCATTTTTCACAGCTTATGATTCTTTGCAAAGTAAATGTTCAGTTAGCTCATTAGTTTGTTAACTTTACAAAGTGAAAATTTACTTTTCACAAGTTGATTTAATAAAAGAATAGACAATGTTCAGTTCGCAAAGTGAAAGAGTCTTTACTTAATTCATCTGATCATGGTTTAATTTTATTTAATTTTCCTTGCATAGGATATGGCATTCAAAATTAACATAATTCCACCTTTTAATTAAGTTAAATGAACATTTTATTTTAAAGAGACCATTCTCTTTGCTCCTTTACAGCAACAACTTTGTATTTTTTTCAATGCCAGCCAAACATGGAGTAAGTGTTTAGTTAACATGTTGGTTTGTGATATTGTAATAATATATGCTTAAATGCAGTCTTTTTTGTGGTTTACTAATTGTATATGTATAAAGTCACAGCACCACTCCAGGTTGGTTCACCCTTGCCTTCTATAAATGAGTGCCATCACTGACATATAATTCATATACAGGGGAAGAACACAAACAAAATCCTTTACTCATTTAAAAACAGGCTATATACAGGCTGAAATCTCTTTCACGAGAAAGGGTAACTCCACTTTTGTGTTAAAAAATATAGCATATAAAAAAGTAATAATGTAGCATATACAATTGCACCACAAGTCATATTGTAATTGAATGTTATTAAAAACTACCATTCCTTTTCAATCTGCAGCTCTGTGATTTTTTGTAAAATGCAATTCAATATGGCTACGTAGAGGTGTTCTGTAAACAGAATTTGTACAGATTACCCTCCAGAAACATTATGTCCTGCTTGTGTGATTGACTCACTGATTTTCCTACAAATCTGCACCAAGATACAAGTCAAATTTCATGCATCTCCTGCAACAAAAAAAAAATAAAAAATTTGGTGAGATACTCCCAATATGAAATCACGTCTAAAGGGATGTAGATCCTGCAATTTTCCTCAATAGTGACTTTGCCGGTGCAGCAATTGGTTGATAATTTTGAAACCACTCCCATTAGATTCACTTTCCACATGGACACAAACAAACAACGATTTCTTCAGAATAACAAAAGGTAGGAATTTGCAACAAAGTTTGTTAAAATCCTTGCAATGTACATAGATCACCCAGAGGGGAATGTTTTTTTTTCTAAACAAAAGTGGAGTTACGCTCTAAGGGCCAGATTCTCGTAGTATGGCATAACTTTGTGCGGGCGTAATGTAACCTATTTACGTTATGCCTCTGCAACTTAGACGGACAAGTGCTGTATTCTCAAAGCACTTGCTCCATAAGTTGCGGTGGCGTAGCGTAAATAGGCCGGCGTAAGCCCGCCTAATTCAAATTTGGAAAAGGGGGGCGTGTTTTATGTAAATGTTCTGTGAGCCGATGTGATTGACGTTTTTCACGAACGGCGCAAGCGCCATCCATGGAAATCTCTCAGTGTGCATTGCTCCTAATACGCCGCAAGGACGTATTGGTTTTGACGTGAACGTAAATTACGTCCAGCCCCATTCACGGACGAGTTACGCAAACGACGTAAAATTTTCAAATTTCGTCGCAGGAACGACGGCCATACTTAACATTGGTACGCCGCACTTACGCCACCATATAGCAGGGGTAACTTTACGCCGGGAAAAGCCTAACGTAAACGGCGTATCTGTACTGCATCGGCCGGGCGTACGTTCGTGAATCCGCGTATCTAGCCGATTTACATATTTCGATTCGTAAATCAGCGTACACGCCCCTAGCGGCTAGCGTAAATATGCAGTTACGATCCGACGGCGTAAGAGACTTACGCCAGTCGGATCTAATAGAAATCTATGCATATCAATAGATACACACCCCTAGCGGCTAGCGTAAATATGCAGTTACGATCCGACGGCGTAAGATCTAATCGGATCTAGTCGGATCTAATAGAAATCTATGCAAATCAATAGATAGGACTCTTTTGAGAATCTGGCCCCCAAGTGTCTCAATCTTACAAACACATAGTCATAGTCATACTCCTTCTTATGCATTTTTATTATTTTTACATGTACCCCAACCCCTCAAAGCTCATTGTCCATAGCGTAATATATGTAATCTAAAAATGTATATGATGGTTAGGAAATGCTCACTTGCTTAAAAGGCTGCCATATATAACTTACCATTGACCTGGTTTTCCAATTACCAAGGGATATTTATTATGACAAACAAAAAAAATACTGTTTTCATTTTTCTCTTTTGTGTTATCTGGGGCATCAGTGTCTAAAGCAAAAAGAAGAAAAATCATCTTTTTCTGATGACATGCTTTCTTGCAATGTAGATTTTCTGTTTCTGATTGCAAAACAATTAGAAGGAAAGAGTCAAGTCAAATCAGACATGCAGTGCTTGTTACGGAATATTCAAGCCTACGTTTTCTTTCTGTCACATTATATTCTGTGACATTTGACTTCTTAATAAGAATTCCTAACTTTTCAGGTAAATGTGGGCCTTTAAGCATGAAGTGAAATTCTAACATTATATTTCAATTTTGTTGGTTTTATACCTGACATTTACAGTAGATGTTTCTGAATTTAGCTTACCTTCATCGCTGTTGTCATCCACTAGGATAATTTCCTTTAGGAGATGGACAGGTGTGTGATTTACTGCACTGTGCACTGATCTTAGAATCACTGATAGGGCTTCATTGACAAATATGAAAATTATTGATATCTGAGGAAGTTCCTTGGTGTATTTTAATTTCTTGCACCTGAAAGATAAAAAACCATGACATATAGCATGTTCTTTTCTAGTAAAGTATTTTTTCAAATTTTCTGGATAAAAATATATTATATTTCACACTTATTAACTGTAGTGATTAGCCATGCCTGAGAAAACACATGCACATATTGTAGTTTCCCATTAAATCCAGCAAACGTTATTGTACAAGCAGTTTACAGAGACATATCGCTCTCATCATCCTCTGACTCATTTCTAGCCCTACTAGGCCCTAATTGCTGAGCAAGAGGAGTGGGGGAAATTCACATTATTTCTGTACATATGAGTAACAACAACAACCTTCTCGACCCCCTACAGTCTGGATTCTGCCCAAAACATTCTACCGAAACTGCCCTACTAAAACTCACCAATGACCTACTAACTACTAAAACCAATAGCCATTACTCCATACTCATACTCTTAGACCTTTCTGCTGCCTTCCACACTGTTGACCACCTGCTCCTCCTCAGCAAACTACGCTCCATTGGCCTTCATGATTCTGCTTTATCCTGATTCTCCTCCTACCTCAGTGCACTTTCAGTGTCACCTACAACTCCATCTCCTCCGCTCCTCTTCCTGTTGGGGTACCCCAAGGCTCTGTCCTTGGGCCCGTCCTATTCTCACTCTATACCTCTTCCCTGGGCCAGTTGATAACCTCCCATGGCTTCCAATACTACCTCTATGCCAACGACACCCAGATCTATCTCTCTACTCAACTCACCCCCTCGATCTCCTCACGGATCTCAAACTTACTGAACGAAATATCAGTATGGATGTCACACCACTTCCTCAAACTCAATCTTTCTAAAACTGAGCTTGTTATATTCCCCCCCCCCATGACTTTACCATTAAGATCAACAACACAACCATTGGTCCCTCCACACATGCCAGGGTGCTGGGTAAAATCCTTAACTCTGACCTTTCCTTCAGCCCCCACATACAATTGCTGACTAAATCTTGCCGTTTTAACCTCCGCAACATCTCCAGAATTCGACCCTTCCTGACTAATGACACCACAAAGCAACTTATTCACTCCTTGAATTTTTCCCGCCTTGACTACTGCAACTCTATCCTTAATGGTCTACCCTTACGCAGGCTATCCCCCTTCAGTCTATATTGAATTATGTTGCTAGACTAATACACCTCACTAACTGATCCGTGACTGCTGCTCCTCTCTGCCAATCCCTTCACTGGCTTCCCCTACCCCACCGTATAAAATTTAAAATGCTAACCACAAGATACAAGGCCATTTACAACATCGCCCCCATCTACATCACCAACCTCATCTGCAGATATCACCCAAGTCATCCCTTCTACTCCTCCCAGGACCTCCTGCTCTCTAGCTCCCTTGTTGCCTCCTCCCATGCTCACGTTCGGGACTTCTCCAGAGCCTCTCCCATCCTCTGGAACTTTCTGCCCCGGTTTGTCCAATCAGCCCCTAACTTCTCCACCTTTAAGAGATCCCTGAAAACTAATTTATTCAGGGACGCCTATCCCACACCCACCTAACAACTGTCCCTGAGCCACCCCCATCAAATCATTCTCCGCAGCTATTACCTTTTGTACCACCACCCCATCCCTTTAGAATGTAAGCTAGACGAGCAGTACCCTCCTGTACCTTCTGTATAAAACTGTATTGTAATTGTGCTGTCCCCCCTCTACATTGTAAAGCGCTAAACTGTTGGCGCTATATAAATCATATAATAATAACAATAATATTAATAATAATAATAGCTTGTTACAGCTTAAGAAACATGTGTGTTTTTAAACTCTCATAAGACATTCATATTTTTACACAATTTTAAACAATGGTAATACCCCGACTCCAATATACAGTATCTAACAAAAGTGAGTACACACCTCACATTTTTGTATTATAATATTTTATTATATCTTTTAATGTGACATCACTGAAGAAATTACACTTTGCTACAATATAAAATAGTGAGTGTACAGCTTGTATAACAGTGTCAATTTTCTGTCCCCTCAAAATAACTCAACACACAGCCATTAATGTCTAAACCGCTGGCGACACAAGTGAATACACCCCTAAGTAAAAATGTCCAAAGTGGGCCCAATTAGCCATTTTCCATCCCCGATGTCATGTGACTCGATGGGGAGCAGGTGTGTTAAATTTGATGCTATCACTCTAACTCTTTCATACTGGTCACTGGAAGTTCAACATGGCACCTCATGGCAAAGAAGTTGGGATATTTTCCATAGCATAAAGTAAAAGATATTGGGCCGGATTCAGATACATTGGTGTATCTTTCCGGGTGGCGTAACGTATCTCAGATACGTTACGCCACTGTAAATTAGGGCCCAAGTTCCGTATTCAGAAAGAACTTGCGCCCTTAGTTATGGCGGCGTAATGTATGTGTGTCGGCGTAAGCCCGCCTAATTCAAATGTGGATGATGTGGGCGTGTTTTATTTAAATTACATGTGACCCCACGTATTTGATGTGTTTTACGAACGGTGCATGCGCCGTTCATGAAAAAATCCCAGTGCGCATGCTCGAAATTACGCCGCAAATCGTCAATGCTTTAGACGTGAACGTAACTTACGTACAGCCCTATTCACGAACGACTTACGCAAACGACGTAAAATTTACAAAACTCGATGCGGGAACGACGTCCATACTTAACATAGGATACCCCTCATATAGCAGGGGTAACTTTACGCCGGAAAAAGCCTAACGTAAACAACGTAAAAAAATGCGCCGGGCGGACGTATGTTTCTGAATCGGCGTATCTACCTAATTAGCATATTAATCACATAAATATACGGAAGCGCCACCTAGCGGCCAGCGTAAATATGCAGCCTAAGACACTTACGCCGGTCGGATCTTAGGGAAATCTATGCGTAACTGATTCTATGAATCAGTCACATAGTTACGACCCCGCACACTCAGAGATACGACGGCCTATCCGGAGATACGTCGTCGTATCTCCTTTCTGAATCTGGGCCATTGTGTTTTTTTTTTAAATTCTTTTGTTTATAGCACAAAAAAATCAAAAAACACAATGGGGTAGATTCACAAAGGAGATATGACGGCGTATCTCCAGATACGACGGCGTATCTCCAGATACACCATTGTATCTCTGAGTCTGGCCGGTCGTATCTATGTGCCTGATTCATAGAATCAGTTACTCATAGATTTCTGTTAGATCCGCCCGGCGTAAGTCTTTTACGCTGTCGGATCTTAACTGCATATTTACGCTGGCCGCTAGGGGCGTGTACGCTGATTTACGCCTAGAATATGTAAATCAGCTAGATACGCAAATTAATGAACGTACGCCCGGCCGGCGCAGTACATTTACGCCGTCTACGTTAGGCTTTTCCCGGCGTAAAGTTACCCCTGCTATATATGGTGTATATACGGCGTACCAATGTTAAGTATGGGCGTCGTTCCCGCAACGAAATTTGAAAAATGTACATTGTTTGCGTAAGTCGTCCGTGAATGGGGCTGGACATCATTTACGTTCACGTCGAAACCAATGACGTCCTTGCGGCGTACTTTGGAGCAATGCACTCTGGGAAATTCCACGGACGGCGCATGCACTGTTCGTGAAAAACTTCAATCACGTCGGGTCAGGGTTAATTTACATAACACATGCCCACCTCTTCACAATTAGAATTAGGCGGGCTTACGCCGGCCTATTTACGCTACGCCGCCACAGCTTTCTTTTGAGAATACGGCACTTGCCTGTAAAAGTGATCAGTCATATTTTCAATATTAATGCCAACATTTCAAAATTTCTGTCAGGGTATGCAAAGTTTGAGCACAATTGTATATCTATATCAAAAATTATATATGTCAATATTTAAATATAAAGCCTCGTACACACGGCCGAGGAACTCGACGTGCCAAACACATCGAGTTCCTCGGCCAGTTCAGCACTGAAGCCGCCGAGGAGCTCGGCGGGACGAGAGCTCCCATAGAACAACGAGGAAATAGAGAACATGTTCTCTATTTCCTCGTCGAGCTCCTCGTCGGCTTCCTCGGCCGAAAGTGTACACACGACCAGTTTCCTCGGCAGAATTCAGCCAGAAACTCGGTCGGAAGCTGAATTCTGCCGAGGAAACTGGTCGTGTGTACGAGGCCTAACATTGATTCAAGGACAGAAAATTGCAATTGCTAGCATTCACATCTTACCCAAAGAGCATACAATTTCTACCAACAATCCAAAAAGGAAAGAGTCAAAAAGGGTAAACTGACCATAAACCAAGGCCTTAACACTGTTTGGGATTTCAGTGGAACAAAGGCAGAGGTGTCACTTTAAGAAGTAAGGAGCCTTTTTGTATTTTTGTAAAGATCACTGGGCATTTTTCTGTATTTGCAGCATTTTAAAAACACAAAACAGGGATGTATTGCAGAGATGTACCGAACATGATGGCCCGGATTCACAAAGCACTTGTGCCGACGTATTTCGAGATACGCCGCGTAAGTGCAAATATGCACCGTCGTATCTGTGCGCCGTGCCCACAAAACTAAGATACGCCTAAAAACAGGCTTAATTCCACCAACGTAACTTGCCTACGCCGGCGTAGAGTGGGCGCATATTTACGCTGGACGCATGTGGCGCTCCCATTGATTTTCAATTAAAATATGCAAATGAGGGAGATACGCCGATTCACGATCGTACTTGCGCCCGACGCAGGCTACGACTGGTGCGCGTAAGTTGTACGTACGGCGTAAAGTTAAGCCCCATAAAGGAGGTGTAATTCAGCAGCATCCATGCAAAGGGCTGCACCAGGGAACACAAGCCTGCGTATTTTATGTAGTTTACGTTGGACGTGAATATGACTAGGCGTAGGTTACGTTCACGCCGTAGGAAGTGATCCGGTGTATCTTAGGCAGTTGTTCCGACGTGATTGTGAGCATGCGCACTGAGATGCGCCCACGGGACGGCGCATGCGCCGTTTGTTATACGTATCTGTCTGGCGCTCGGCCCATCATTTGCATGGGGTCACGCCTCATTTGCATGGATCACGCCCACTTCCACCTACGCCGGCTTGCGCCTAGGAAACCCAGCGCAGTTTTGGGAGGAAGTGCTTTGTGAATTCCATGCTTGCCTCTCTGCGCTACGTCGGCGTAGCGTAAAGGAGATACACTACGGCAGCATAAATGTGCTCCAGTTTCTGTGAATCCGGGCCGATATGTTTATCAAACATTCACTCTAACCACAAAGCAACAGACAAAATGTAAAGTTTTAAAAAGAGTGGAAAATGTTAAAACGTCTACAAGGTTTTTATTTATTTTTCATAAATTTATTTAAAATGCTGTAAAATATTAAAGCGGAGGTTCACCCGTATATATGACTATTTCCCCCTAGATGGATGCTCGTTTTGTCTAGGGGAATCGGCTAGATGTTTTAAAATATGAGCAGTACTTACGGTGTACGAGATGCATCTTCTCCGTCGCTTCCGGGTATGGGCTGCGGGACTGGGCGTTCCTATTTTGATTGACAGTCTTCCGAGAGGCTTCCGACGGTCGCATCCATCGCGTCACAATTTTCCGAAAGAAGCCGAACGTCGGTGCGCAGGCGCAGTATAGAGCCGCACCGACGTTCGGCTTCTTTCGGCTACTAGTGACGCGATGGATGCGACCGTCGGAAGCCTCTCGGAAGACTGTCAATCAAGAAGGAACGCCCGCTCCCGAAGACCCATACCCCGGAAGCGACGGAGAAGATGCATCTCGAAAACGGGTAAGTACTGCTCGTATTTTAAAACAACTAGCCGATTCCCCTAGACAAAACGAGCATCAATCTAAGGGGAAAAGATAAAAAAACAAATAAATGGGTGAACTCCCGCTTTAATATAAAAAAAAAATCGCAAAAACGAAGTTCCAAAAATATTACACACTACATACTATTTCAATAAAAAAAAAATACATATTCCATAACATTCAATATAATAACTATTAATAATAGTAATAAGGATAATTTGTGACAATAAATACACAGTAGACCGTATCCCTCAACTAAAACCTTTTCTTAAAACCTTTCCCTTCAAACTAGATATCACACAATTGCCCTTTCCCTCCACTGTTGTTCTGCACTCACCCTATAAAAGGAAAAACAAAATTAATGTCACACAGCAAACCACACAGTCCTTCCCAACAACCTTTAAAACCGTAGAACATCAAACCTCCCACCCAGATAAATCCCCAACACACATAACTCATAAAAAAAACTGTGGGTTGATCTGGATAGACTGGTGTCTTTTTTTGACCAGACTAATTATGTAATTGTAATGAAGGTTGATACCCTATTCAACTTGTGCCAGTACATGTGCAGTTGTAACTGCTGTGTCAGTAGGTGATAACCTTGCAATTGTATGAATTGTTCAACCTAATGCAAATATCATTTTGCATACAATATATTTAAATTACATGGCACTTTTATATAAACACAGTTTGAAAGTATGAAAATTAACAGATATATTTAACAGCAATTAATAAAAATGCACACCCTGTTGGTTATTGAGATTTAATAAAATGTGCAGGAATGTGTAATAAAGTTTATTTGACTCACATGCCTGTGCATATCAGAGGAATCAGCAATTTGAAAAAAATGATCAATTATGTGCTAAAACAACAGGAACAGTCTTTTCAGCTGGAGATAACCATCTTGAGCTTAGTGAATTGTATTGATCACTAACTTTCCATCATCCAGCTATCTCAATCTCAGATCTTATGTTTGCTGGGTCAGGAAATTATTCTGATGTTTATTGACTCGGGGGGACTTTAACAGGATTCGGATTTCAAACTATGCCTCAGCTACATCTAGTCATAAATCTGGATTCTCCTATATTGTGAATATTCTTGTTATGTAACATAGGTGCAATAGCCATACTGAATATATGTTTTAGATAATGAAATACCAGCTATTTGGCTGTAGACACAATGCTTAAAGTACTTAAAGTACTTAAAGTACCTAAAGTGGACCTGCATGAAAATGTATGTATCTAATTTGCCGTCAACATGCTAAGCAAAAGCAATGAAAACAATGAAATATATAACATGATATTTTTTGGCTTCTGGCACATCAGCCCAGGGTAGTGCAATATCATTGTGCTTAAGTTTTCCCAGCATCTTGTAGTGAGGTAAAGTGATGTCACTGGCACCTACGAGATGTGGTGGGAAGCCAGGGTATAAGGTGAGTATTTTTTTTTATTTTTTCCCTTTTTTTTATATTTTTTAAAAGCTTGTACTGTGCATTTTTTTATATAGAGTTGGGACTGTAATTTAAGCAGATATTTCATACAAGATCCAATTTAAAGTAGATATTTTACCCCTGAGTTCAATGGTGGTGTGGGTGTAGACCAGGGGTGTCAAACTCAATTTCATCAGCATTATAATTGCCCTCAAAAGGGCCGGTTGTGTCTGTAAGATTAGATGTCCAGCACATCCCCTCCCCTTACATTAGATGTTAAGAGCCACCCCACCATCAGAAGTTGAGTCCCCCACTCTCCCTTACATCTTGCATTTCTTAAAAAGCAGAAAGTAGGGGTTTTGAGGAGGACCAGAGGAGGGCTTAAGCTCTCCTTCAGCTGCAGGAGAGGTGCGAGGGCCACATGAAATGGCCTGGAGGGCTGGATTCGGCCCACGGGCCTTGTGTTTGACACCTGTGGTGTAGACTTTACTAATAAACAGAGTGTAACACCTGGGATTGTTACACGTGCTATATTTAAAAACAGCCACAAGATGGCATGTGTTAGAACTGAGTAATTTCAGAACACAGAAAGTTCTCTCAGGGAGTTCTGGGATTTGTATGCTGTTGGAGGAAATCTTCAAGTACTTTTGATGAAGCTGGTTTAAATAACCCAAGTGCTTTGATAAAAGGAGGGGTAATGTAAAAGGAAAACACAGTAGTGGGATTAGCACTATATGGCCATATGGTGTAACCAAATCCCCATATTTTTGAATATGTTCAGGTGTTTTAAATAGCCTTGCAAGATTAAAAAGTCATTTTTATATGTGTGAGCTATAATCTATTTTGTTATGCAAAAGGAAAAGGGCACGCACAGGAAGAGGAGAGAGGGGGAATTGCTGGAGAGGACTGCAGGTGAGAGCAAGAAAGGAGGCTGACCGGAATCTGCCAAGAGGAGAAAGAGTGACTGAGTGGTGAAGCAATAGCATCACTGTGTGAAGGAAGCCCGGGTGATGTGTCACCGTGTGCTGACCTGCTGGAGAGCCCTTTCACCGTGTGCGCAGCTGAGGAGACAGACACTAGGCCAGAGCCTGCAGAGGACACTCGGAGCTATTATATTGGAGGTCACTGCCAGACTGCAGATCAACAGAAGTGAGAGAAAACAACCCAAATATCTGTACTGAACTGTCTGCCTGTTCACCTACATCATAGATAAATCAGAGTCCAGGGAAGTATCCCCCTCATACAGACTGTTCCTGCTAGGCGTCTATACTGTCTGACACAAAATATATGGTGAATGCAGTGTAGCACTACCCCTGTAGGAGCTGCTGGTTAGTATTTGGGTCTGCCGCTACCCCACTGTTCACCATCAGCGCTAGGGGTTACATTGGTGAGTTATCCACAAATGTCTACACCAAACACTCAGTCTCTTTTTCCAACCTTGACCCAAAATGACAGCGACGCCCAGGGTCAAGTGAAAAAAATGCACAACGCAGCTGAACTGACACAGAAACCAGCAATTAACATAATCATTCTGAGCTAACTACAGCTCAGATAACACTAAATTTAAACATAGCGCCTACTCAATAGGAGCAGGGCGCTACAGTAGAAAGAGAGGAACTCGTGCAAACTCCTATTATTAGCAAGACTTTTACCATGTGGCATACAATAATTTAGTCTCCAGTAGTTCTGATAGATAGGAGCTGGATTATCACCACCAGTGCTTGTCCCATTGCTAAAGAACTGTTGATTCCATGTCACCAGTTTCTGCACTCAGTTTGGATTACAAAATAGCTGCTGTACTTAAAGTAGGAGACATTCTGCAAGCTACAGCTGGAAATTTCCCACACAGGAACAATTTTTTTTTTCAGATTAAATTCATATCTTTAATACCACCTAGTGGTATTAAAGATATGAATTTAATCTGAAAAAAAAAAAATTGTTCCTGTGTGAAGTCCTGTGTGAAGTCAAATGCTTATAGCATAGAGCACTGTTTAGGTAAATTTAGGTAAATTTAGGTAAATTATGTTTATGTTATGCTCATCACAGTGTAATGTTAAATTTTTTCAAAACATTGCTTTCTTTATAAAGATCTTGCTTGGTGCACTAAATCAGATTGTGTGTTCAGATTCAGTAGCAGTGTGTGCATGTTTGGTGATGTCAGCGAAAGAGGGGAAAACTCAGTTGGGGTCTCAAGAGTGAAGAGAAACCCTTTTAACCAAACGACCCTCAAGGGGATAGCGCTACAACATAATGCATGCCTTCTACAGGCATACCCCACTTTTAAGTACACAATGGGGTTTATTTACTAAAGCTGGAAAGTGCAAAATCAGGCTCACTTCTGCACAGAAATCAATGATCCAGGTTTTATTTCCAAAGCTTAATTGAACAAGCTCGGGTTAGAAGCTCATTGGTTTCTATGTAGAAGTGAGCCTGATTTTGCATTTCCCAACTTTAATAAATAAACCCCATTGTGTACTTAAAAGTGGGGTATGCCTGTACATAGTTCTGATCAATAAGATACCCTCACAGGTAGCAAAACTAAGATTATTACAAATTTCTCTCATGCTGATCCAGTAAAGTAAATAGACCACCACTGGGATGATTACCTTTATGTATATAAAAACTAGATTAAACAGTTTTGTATGTGTTTTGCATGTTACCAAGTACTGAATTTAATTATTGGTTTTGCATATTCAATATTAACAAAATTGCTAATTTTGTATAGTATTATTTTTTATTAAACACATTCAAAATGACTAAGAACAAAGTTACAAATAACCCCAAGCAGTAACTCTACATATTAAGCTAACCCTGTTCAATGTTTCTGTTTTAGCTTTAAGTTGAGTGCAGTGACAAGGTTGAGGATCTCTTCAATAATGAAGAGTCTCTTTTCTGACAAACTGCCTAGTTATGATTTTTTCTTTTACCCACGGCTGCCATATCTTGGTTGGCAGATACATTTTCTACTTCAAAACTCAGTGATTATTTGCTATACTCTGTAGGCTGTGTCCTTTTGTAGATTTTCCTGATAAGAATTTGAATTCTCTTGTCAGCGTCTCTTCTTTTCACTATTACATTTACTTCAAGCTTTCACCTTGAATAGAGAAAGATCAGACTCGAACAAAGCTGATGTTATTGCAAACCTCCTTCATGTCTACTGCAATTAAAGATAACATTATTCTCCCACAAGGTAAAAGCATCTGTGTCTGTTGTGGCAACTGTGTGCTTGGTCTAGTTAATAGTTGGCAAAGAAAAGGTGAGCACACTATGTTCCACTACAAAACATTTTGTTCTTTCTATAGGTTCACCTAGGCAGAGGTGGACAACTTATGGATCCCAAATAAGAAAGGGAAGTTTATAACATTGTGAGCACAACCTCCTGTTTAATTTCAGCACCACAGACTCCATTTGTGTAAATGTATAACACTACTTTTGTAACTGTCCCCGCCCTCCCCATGATATTTATAACCTACAGTATGGCCCTCAGATCAGCAGACATGCTGGACCATCATGCTAGCATGGGTGACACCCTCTCCCCACTGATATACATTAAGTAGCATGACACTTTGCATATGCACGCTTTTCTCTGCAAGACCTAATGCAGAATCTATCAACTAATAGGAAACCAGTGGTCACTGTTAATTTTCAGATTACTTCTCTCTAACTGATGTTTTGCATGGAGCCACACAGAGCAGAAAGAGTGGAGGCTAAATCACTTCCTTTTCACTTCCTAGGATTACATAGTTACATAGTTAGTTGGGTTGATAAAATACACAAGTCCATCTAGTTCAACCAATAAAAGAGGGGGACAAAATATATAAAAAATAAATAAGTAAAAAACTCATGCAGATCTATATACACAAGCCTATACCCACAGTTGATCCAGAGGAAGGAAAACAAAACAGCCAAGCATGATCCGAATTTGCTCCAGCAGATGAAAAAATTCCTTCCTTATCCCCCGAGAGGCAATCAGCTATATTCTGGATCAACTTTACCTATAAATGTTAGTATCCAGTAATATTATGTACATTTAGGAAAAAATCCAGACCTTTTTAAAGAAATCTACTGTGCTGGCCAGAACCAGCACTTGAGGGAGTCTATTCCACATTTTCACAGCTCTTACTGTGAAGAAACCTTTTCGTATTTGGAGATTGAATCTCTTTTCCTCTAGACATAAAGAGTGTCCTCTTGTCCTTTGTTATAACCTTAAAGTAAATAACCCAACACCAAGTTCACTATATGGACCACTTAAGTATTTATGCATTTTGATCATACCCCCCCCCCCCTTAATCTCCTCTTCTTAAAAGAGAATAAATTCAGTTCCTCTAATCTTTCCCCATAGCTAAGCTCATTTATGTCTCTTATCAGTTTGGTTGCCCTTCTCTGCACTTTCCTCAGTTCCCCAATATCCTTTTTGAGAACTGGGGCCCAAAACTGAACAGCATATTCCAGATGAGGTCTTACTAATAATTTGTACAGGGATACATTTATACCTCTCTTAATACAAGAAAGGATTTTGCTTGCTTTGGAAATAATAGCTTGACATTACAAGCTAATATTAGGCTTATGATCTACCAGAACATACAGATCCTTCTCTACCATTGATTGTACTCCTCCTAGTATGTATTACCTATGCATATTATTAGCCCCCAAGTGCATAATTTTACATTTTTCAACATTTAACCTCATCGGCCACATAGCTGCCCAATTAAACAGTGCATCAAGGTCAGCTTGTAAGTTGGAGACATCCTGTAAGGATGTTATTCCACTGCATAGCTTGGTGTCATCTGCAAAGACTGAAATGGTACATGTAATCCTGAACCCTATATAATTTATAAATATATTAAAAAGTTAGGGTGCCAACACTGAACCTTGGGGTACACCACTGATAACCTTAGACAATCCAGAGTAAGAATCATTAACCACTACTCTGAATTCGGTCTTTTAGCCAGTTTTATATCCCTTTACAAAAAAAAAAAATATTTTAAGGCATTGCCAAAATGTATCTCTCCAAGCGTCACATTCCACCTTTTTCTTTCATCTTATTCCTATATCAAGAAATAGCTTTTAGTACTCCCTGTGACATCACCACGCTTGTACATCTCAGTTCCTATTGACATAAGTACACACACAGAACTACATCTCTCAAGAGCCCTTTCCCTACACACAATGGGGTTGATTGATTTAAACTGGAGAGTAAAAAATCTGGTGCAGCTCTGCATAGAAAATAATCCGCTTCCAGGTTTTATTTTTAAAGCTTAACTGAATTAGCTGAATTTAGAAGTCGATTGCCTACCATGCACAGCTGTACTCTGTGCTCCAGTTTTAATAAATCTCCTCCATTGTGTAGGCAGGCTCTAGGGAGTCAAGGCAGCAGCACTGTTATGTTAACAAATAAATCAATGTATGCTTATAAACTGGGACAGAGAGGGGTGGGGAATAAGTGGAATTCCGTAGTCCTGTAAGCAGTGATGGTTGAAATTTTAGTGCAGCAAAGACATCCAAACTTAGTTCTGTCAGATCAACAGGTATTTTTGAGTGCTTTCACCAATTACAGAAATAAAACCTGGGACAACACAAATGTATTGCAGCAATGCACTAATATACTTTTTAGTCTTACCATAGGGAACCAGAAGGCTGCCATTGCTGAGATCTTCTGAAAATCCTGTGAGCTTGCTTCTCTGACCCTTTGGCTTTTAATACTTATAAAAGATCTCAGATTTTTCATCCACTTTTCTTGACATGTACAGTATAATTGTGTCACACAAAGAATAAGCATAGGAACCAGAACATTTAATAACAAAGTCAGTAAATGCAGCTCCTGTATTTCTCTGATGACAAATCTACTTTAAATACTGAATTGTAGATATTATACTGTATATGCAATTGTTTATTTTAAGGGAACCTGTCAGGCCTCGTACACACGACCGAGAATCTCATCGTAAATTAAACGTTGTTTTCCTCAACGAGTTTCTTGTCAGGCTTGTCGAGAATCTTGTCAAGCTTTTGCATACACACTGTCAAGACAAAATCTCATCTTTCTCAAACGCGGTGACGCACAACACGTACAACGGCACTATAAGGGGGAAGTTTAATTCCACTGGCGCCACCCTTGGGGCTGCTTTTGCTAATCTCGTATTACTGCGTGTTAAGTAAAAGTTTGGTGAAAGACGATTCACGCTTTTCAGTCTGTTACAGCGTGACAAATGTGCTATCTCCATTACGAAAACTACTTTTACCAAAGGTGCGCTCCCGTCTCATACTTTATTCTGAGCATGCGCGGGTTTCTAAGCATACACACGAATGTGTTTCTTGTCGTAAACCAGCCCAAAGAGAAACACGACAAGGAAATTGAGACTCCTGACGAGAAAAAATAGAGCATGTTCTCTTTTTTTCTCGTCAAGATCCACAACAGTTTTCTCGACGAAAAACATACACACAACCGTTTTTCTCGGCAAAAATGCTCTGCCAACATGGAAAACAGTCGTGTGTACGAGGCCTCAGGGACAAATTATATGAGCTCATTTGTTTTACATTACATTTGTTAAGGCATATATTCCTACACTGTCACCCTTCCTTTTTTCACTATTTAATAAATCATTGTAGCCCTCCCCCATTCCACATTATCTGGAGTTTATATGTTTAAATTATTCCTGAAGTGCCTCTAAAACAGAGTTTCATGGTTTATTTTTTACAACATTATGTCCTTCCTGTAATCATCATCTGTTTGTGATGTATTATAGGTTACCTAACCTCCCTGGCGGTATGATTATGTCTGGAATTATGTACCAAAAGCGGTTCAATTATTTTGCTGGGAAATTTGGCGTTTTACATTGTAGGCCTGTAATTCTTAGAAATAACTCACTTAAATCTGTCCAAACAGGAGTCTAATAGACATCCCGGGTATGATAAAGTTTGAAACACAAAATCATAAATTATATCATAATAAATAACTATAAATAATTATAACAAATACTAATGTAATTATAATAAAAATTATTCAATAATGTAATCAAATCAAAAACACTGAAATTTGCTCAGTTGCAGAATTGTCACCGTCATTACTTTTATTTTTTTATGACGAATTTCCCCACAAATCGCTATCGCTCAATTCTGCAAGTGATTATAATTTATTATCGCAGTTTTCTAGCTGCTCTAAAATCACTTTTGACATAAAGGGGCACTTTTGGTTGCTATGGACAATCTACAGTTTGCAGGCAGAAACGTCGCAGGGAATGGAGATCGGTGGCACACAGGCACTGTGTGAATTGAGTGAGGACGCCGCTTGCTCACACAGCGGGGATGCATCGCAGGATCCAGGGACAAGGTAAGTAACTTGTGCCTGTGGATGCTGCGAGGCGGCCCTGAGTCTGGCTCGGGGATACCACTTTTGGTATTGAAATCTTACCCCGAGCCAGACTCGGGAATACCGCTAAGGAGGTTAATATAGATAAAAATTGGCTGTGTGAGGTATTATATAGGGACACACAGCATACTAATGAGATGTCATAAGCAGGGGTCTAAATGCACCGATTCAGGAAATATGAAATGAGTGCACTATTCCTATTGTTTCCTCAGATGCATATTAGGATTGAGATATGAAGAGCCTATAATAAGGCTTAACTGTAGGTAAAACAATCTCCTAAACCAGCACGATTTAGGAAATATTCACCCTGCATGCAGCCGCTGACATCAGCGGCGCATCCGCTCTGAAGGTCCGGCTTACTGTGCCGGGAACTTCAGAGCTTCTTGCCGTATCCAAGGTATCCCGCAGTGATGTCATCACGGCTCCAGTCACTCACATCACCGAAACTTGCGATTCTGGAAGAAAGGACGGGAGAAGACGTCAGCCCTCTCAGCATTGACCAGGTGCTGCTGAGAGGGCTTTATTCTAAGGTCAGTAATTTTTTATAATGTGCTAGTATGCTATGCATACTAGCACATTGTGCCTTTATCTTTTTTTTTACTAGGTTTACAATCGCTTTAAGATTTTTATAGAATCAAAAACTAAATAACATTAACCCCCCTGGCGGTATTCCCTAGTCTGACTTGGGGTTAAATTTTTTTGCTGTGATCGGTAACCCCGAGTCAGACTAGGGCTCGCCTCGCTGACTCCACAGGCATGGTTTACTCACCTTGTCCCTAGATCCAGTGATGCCACCACGCTGTGTGAGCGAGCGGGTGCTCGCTCGATTCACACAGTGCCTCTGTGTGCCGCCGATCTCCGTTCCCTGCGACGTTACGACGCACGGGGGCGGAGAACGGCGCCAAATTCAAAAAGGTAAACAAACACAATCCATACAGTATACTGTAATCTTATAGATTACAGTACTGTATGTAAAAAATACACACCCCCCTTGTCCCTAGTGGTCTGCCCAGTGCCCTACATGTTCTTTTATATAATAAAAACTGTTCTTTCTGCCTGCAAACTGTAGATTGTCCATAGCAACCAAAAGTGTCCCTTTATGTCAAAAATGGTTTTAGAGCAGCTAGAAAACCACGATAATAAATTATAATCACTTGAAGAATTGTGCGATAGCGATTTGTGGGGAAATTCGTCATAAAAAAATAATAGTAATGACAGCGACAATTCTGCAACTGAGCAAATTTCAGTGATTTTGAGTTGATTACATTATTGAATAATTTTTATTATAATTATATTATTATTTGTTATAATTATTTATTATATTATAATTTATCATTTTGTTTTTAAAAAAAATTCATACCCGGGATGCCTACTAGACTCGTTTGGTCAGATTTAAGTGAGTTATTCCTAAAATTTACAGGCCTACAATATAAAACACCAAATTTCCTTGCAAATAATGGTACTGCTTTCAGCACCTAAAATCTGAAATAATCATACCGCTAGGGAGGTTAAGGCTAATATAACTAAAAAATAGAGGAAGAGAGTTGTTCATGGAAGACAGTTGTTCATAGAAATATAATTGCGCTTTCGAATTTGCATGTATAGTATAAGCCCTTTGGGCTGTTCTGCTTCCTCGGTGGGGCGGAGACAGCCATGGAATCCACTGGATCATCTCATTGGTTTTTACATTTTCTGGTTGTGAGCTCGCCTATTTCACTCCTTAGCGGTAAATATGATATTATTATGTTCACTTAAATTAGTGCTTAATGCTGAATGTCTTTGTAACATCTCAATGTTTAACAAATTTATTTAGGAGTCAACCATCCCCCAGAAGAAGACCACGATTTTAATAGGTCGAAACACGTCAGGGATTCTATACAGTTAAATTAATAAATGTAATGCTGTACAAATACGGTTGCCTTGCTGTACCATGGAATTTGTATGTACTCTTACAACCATAATTCATATTTTTTTAATGTTTACCTGTTTTTATTTTTATTTTCAATAAAGACTTTTATGCAATTTTATTCTTTTATTCGTATACCTTGCTGCATTAAAACCCCTGGGGGAACGTTCCAGTATTCTAGTATACACATTCTGTGCAAGCTGGCCAAAAATTTTATTTATGATATTTCCTCTTCTGAATAAATGTTTCTTTTTATGGGAAATAGTAAAATACTTTTTAAGCACGATAACAGCACAACGCTATTTCTTTGGTTAAAATAGTAAAATACTGCATTATGGCCACTAGATGGAGCTGATCAGCATTGGAAAAACACATGACTTTGTAACAAGAGATACAATATAAAAATTTGAATTTTAGAGGGAATTAGTAAATAAATGCAACCACTATATTTCCTATGCTCCACATCTCCATCTAGTAGCCATACTGTTTTATTTTACCCATTCCCATAATAAAACAATATCCACTCAGTGCAAAAATAAGCAAAATGAACATTCATTATTGCCATACGGATTAAATGTACTTGCAAATTTGCTGGATGAATGACTAACTTTTTATTTACAGCCCTTTATATAAAAAAAACGCATAGAGGGAGAGTTACTGAAATTGGTGCACACAGAATCTGGTGAAACTATGCATAGTAACCAATATGTTTTTTAGGTTTTATTGTCAAAGCTTAAAGGGTCACTAAAGGAATTTTTTTTTTTGCTGAAATGACTGTTTACAGGGTATAGTGACATAATAGTTAACTGATTCCTTTTAAAAATGATTAAAAATAGATAAAAAACAATCATATAATGTACCTGCAGTTTAGTTTCGTTTTTGCTGTTGTTTCCTGGTTTTCTGATGTACAGAGACAAAGAGCCAATAGAGGGCAGTGATGCTGTGTAAAATGAAACTGGATTAGTGCTGACACACAGTAATCACACCTCCTTGATTAGTCACCACAGTGAGAAATCTCCCAGTACTGTGGTGTTTAGGAAACAGACAACCAGGAAGTGTCCAGAACAGAGAGGAATTACAGCAACATCAAAGCAAAAACGAACAATGAGGACATGAAACCAGGACTGCATTAAGGTAAAGGAAGCTATTTAGCTAAAAAAAAATTCCTTTAGTGAACCTTTAATTGAACAAGTTAGAAGCTGATTGGTTACTATGCGCATGTGCTTCAGCTTTAGTAAATTTCCTCTATAATAAACTGTTTGCAGTGATTTTTTTCCCACACAAGGATTGTATTAAGTAAAGGAAGCGTAAGTGGTACATGCTTAAATCAACCATAAAAAAAAAAAATACCTTTTTTTTTTTTTAATCAACAAACAACATAACTTTTCAGTCTTACTTACTTAGTTGGCCTGTAATCTGGTATAGCTCGATCCAGTGATATTTTCTCACTGAGGTAAGAATTATAGCCATATTTTTCATGTGGTCCTTTGGCTTTCTCTTCTTCTTCGGGGGTGAGTGTAGCTGGAAGTCCACCTTTTCCTCTGCCACCATAGCCTTCAATAAGTCCCAGTGATTTTGACAAACCTTACAATAAGAAAGAAAACTGTTACTCTAAATAGTCTATGCGTTGGATAGAACCTTGTTTATTCATTTCAGTATGTCTGTTTGCATATATGTGCAGAGCATTCCACTCATCACATGACACACTGCAGAGTATTCCACCCATCTATTGATACACTGCAGAGTATACCACCCATTCCATACCACACTGCAGAGCATTCCATCCATCCCATGTTACTGCAGAGCATTCAACCCATCCCATGATACTGCAAAGCATTCCATCCATCCCATGACACACTGCAGAGCACTCCACCAATCCCATGATACACTTCAAAGTATTCTACCCATCCCATGACACACTGAAGAGCATTTCATCCATTCCCTGACACTAAAGAGCATTCCACCCATTCCATGATACACTGCAACGCATTACAACTGTCCCATGATGCACTGCAGAGCATTTTACCCATCCCATAACACTGCAGCGTATTTCACTCAGTGTCGCAACTACCAGGGTTGTTAAGGTTGCATTTGTGGCCCGGCCCTGGTTTTCCGGGCCCTAGTGTTCCGCCACCACAAACCATGTGAAAGGGTCCCACTGCGGGTCATAATAATGGGTCCCATGATGGGAGTAAAGGGGCTTGGGCTCACTGTAAATACCTAACTGTGTGAAGGGGAAAAAAAGATTATTTACTATTTACGTGAACAAACACTTTTTTATTCTATATTCCTTCAGTAATCGAAACCATCATCTCATAAAACATAGCAATCCTTCTGTAGACATTGGGGCATTAGACCATAATTCTGATTGAAGGAACAAGGCATTTGCCTCTGATTGAGTTAAAATTAAAAACGTGTAATCTTGTTTTGAACTTTAATATTTTGATTTGTCATGCACTCAAAGTATATGTAAGATCAATTCTAAAGTTTTATTTTTACATTTTTTTTTTATCTATACATTTTAAGTAAATATTGTAAAACATAAAACAAAGGACCTTAATGCGTATATTGCATTGCACGTCTGTCCCAAGTGAAATGATTTCATAAAACTGCAGGTTTGTGGTTACTGACATTTATAATGGAACCTTAAAAATAATGGCATTGTCATACATATCTAAACTATATTAGGTGTAATAATGTACTGTAATAAATAAATAATATTTTTAAATTAAGTTACTTTTGATATGTGCTGTACCAGGAACTCATTATAACGGATTTTAATAGCTTTTTCTAAATTGTTGATTATTTTATTTCTATCTATGCTAGTTTTGTGCTTCACACATAACTTTACAAACTGATAAAAAAAAAATACATATTTTCTGTAAAACAAAGAAAGCAATGAAAATATATATTTATCTTGTTTAATGAATCCTTCATTTATGGAGTTTTATTCTGCTGCCAATATCTTAGGACTGTGAGCTGGTCATCTGGACCAGTGGGGTAATCAACAATTTCCTACAAGTATAATTTCAAAGCCTAGATATACCAAAACATTTCTGATTTATGCAGTCATTTCTCTTGGAATATAGCATTACTGCTGTCTATTTTATAGTCTTTTGTAAGAAATACTGCCTAAAGAGATATGCCTGGCCATATATGTAGAAACCTCCAAAAACCTACATTTATAGCCATTTTGACAATGCTCTAATGCCACGTACACACGATCAGTCTATCTGATGAGAATGGACCGATGGACCGTTTTCATCGGTTAACCGATGAAGCTGACTGATGGTCCGTCGCGCCTACACACCATCGGTTAAAAAAACGATTGTGTCAGAACGCGGTGATGTAAAACACAACGACGTGCTGAAAAAAACTAAGTTCAATGCTTCCAAGCATGAGTCGACTTGATTCTGAGCATGCGTGGATTTTTAACCGATGGTCTGCCTACTAACGATCGGTTTTGTCCTAGCGGTTAGGAATCCATCGGTTAATTTTAAAACAAGTTGCCTTTTTTTTAACCAATGGTTAACTAACCGATGGCGCCCACACACGAACGGTTTTGACCAATGAAAACAGTCCATCACACTTCCATATAGTGGTAAAGCTTAACTGCTCATTTTTTCATCCTACACATTTTTACTTGTCAGTGGTCCAATAGGGATGTATAGGGAGTTGAAGGTAGCTGCCCCAACAGTATTTGGGCATTTCAGTGTCTCGCCTGCTGCTTACTTTTCTCTGGGGAGTCTTTTTAATAATAAAACCCAAAATATAAAATGTGTCAGGGCACCAATCCAACACATCAGATATACTTGCTGCTTATGCCCATATGGTCTAGTATCAGCATAGTAAGGAGGCCCAAAGACTTGTGACCCTCCAGCCATGGAGGAATAGGGGATCACTCGATAAAAACAGGCAGACAGGTTTATAAACAATGGCAGAGTGGATGGTTACTGATTACGTGAGTGGATGAGGTTATCTGCCCTTCGGAACAGATTTTAACCAATTATTTTCTCTTTAAGAACAATATTACAAAATGCAAGTCTAATCTGATTGTATATCTTGTATAATTTGGTGAGTTTAACATCGATAAGCACAAAGGCAAATAATTATTTAACTAAACTGGCAAAATTTGCTCAGTCACATTCTAAACTTTGTAAAAAGTGGTAAACAATAAAAATGCAGAAAACAGATGCATGCATGTCACTTTTAGAGAGTATAGAGGACTGTACTGTATGTCACTGTCAAGTCCAAAAGCATTTATGTAAGCTTGCCAAACCTTCCAGGAAAATGATTCATTTTTAGACTTAAAATGAAGAGGAAACCTATTGCATCAATCCAAAGCAATTTATCATTGATCCTTTCTTGAGATCAATGTTGTAATAAAACACATTGAACGACGTGTCATTATTCATTACAAAAAACAACATATGGGGTAAAGGTAAATGATATTGATTTTGCTATTGTGTTAAAATTGTGAAAACCTTGTTGCACCTTTTCACCTCCCAGTTTTTTAAGGTAGAAAATCTCTTAAAATTTGAAAGACGATTTTTACTATTCTTACTTGAAATAATAACATTGCCATAGTGTTGAGCTGGGCTGGGCAAATCCACAACAAGGAGAATGGTGGGGACTGGTATACCTTGGGAGCCTCTCCTGCTCTTTCCTAGCAAGGTTGTGAAACTGACAACCAACCCCTGCAGATTACCTTGAAAGTGGACAGCAGAGTCCTCCTTTGTATTGTTATTGTTATTGACAGCAGCACTGACCCGCAGTGTGAAACAGCTGCCTGTCAAACTGACAGCTGAGTCCAGAAATGATCCTAAGACACAGAGCAGATAGTTGAGACTTACATAAAAAAACAATAAACAGTGTTGTGAAACTATAACCTTCAAAAAAGTCCATTAAAAGGCAGTCCATAAACTGTGATCTAATCACGTCACCACAGTGCAACTCGTGATAATAAGATCTTCTGAATGGGTCATGCACACCTCCACCCAATAGCTGAAAAACCTGCTGACCTCAATGCTTGACCACATACAAAAGATCCAACTGCTCTCACAAATACTCCAAGGATATCGGTCAACCACATTTGCTTAAATCCCCCTTGATGGTCCTCCTCTGGGTCCAGAAGCTCACTCTGACAGAATCAATGTGACCTTACACCATATTGGTAAGTAACCATACAAACAGATCCAAAGTGCTCTTCATTTATACAATGTATTAAAGCCCAAAAAGATGAAAAGTATAAGAATAAAAAACAACAAGCCTTGTATTATTATGCATTTTCAACTGACAACATCAAAGATGGCCACAGGATGATGTCAAAGGCTCAGCTCCACCCCCTATATGCGCAATGTCCTGTGATTGGACTTTATTAGTAGAGGGGGTGTTGTGGAATCACCTGCACAGGTGAGGTGGGTGAGGCTGCTCTGATGTTTATGCCTAACAACTACTGAGTCCTTTCCTGGTTCATATGAGAATACTGTGAACTCTGCTTTGCCTAATTCGGTTAGATGGGGTTGTCTGTGAGCTGATCTGATTCACTCTCTGTATTAAGGCCCTGGCTGGGTATTAGCCACAAGCTTTTATAAGCTTGCCATCTGGTAAGCACACAATCTATGTGGTGGAGGTGCACATTATTGTCGTGCTGTAAAGGATTCATACCCCAATGCCACTGGCATTTAAAGGGACCTACCAACATTCATCATTTGTCTTGGACTGAATATATGGACTCATAATTCATATTGTGCGTCTATTCATTTATTTATTATTTTTCATTTTTAATTTATTTAGGATTAGCGCAGCCCCATTTTTTGTTTTATTTTCATTTTTGTGTGTATCTCATGGTAGAGCTGCTGTTTTATGTATTTATTTAGTGCTGTATTTTCTCCAATGCAACTAATATTATTTATTGTTTGACGTATGATTTTGATGACTGCTCTGATTGCACTTATATTAATTTTCATTTTGAGCTGAGGCCTATAGAATACACCAAAAGAGCAGCTCTTGTATTGTAATCTGCAAGGCTGGGCTGACCATTTGCAGTTCTGGTTAACTCCTTAACTAACTATTAATTCCTTTCTACCCTTCTATCCTTAACGATTGCATATTTTTAGCACTGATCATTGTATTGGTGCCACTGTTCCCACAAAGTGTCAAAAGTGTAAATTTGTGGCTGGTTGTCTGCAATATCGTTGATCACAGCCATAACTAGTATAAAAAAGATAAATAAATACAAATTCCAGCAAATATCCCATAGTGCGTAGACACTAAAACTTTTGCAATCAATATATGTTTATTGGGATTTTTACCAAAAATATGTAGCAGAGTACATATTGGCCTAAATTTATAATGAAAAAAAAAAGATTTTTGTCTTGCATATGTTGTATAGCAGAAAATTAAAAATATATTTAAGCCATTTACAACAATCGAGAAAGAAAAAAGCTTCCCCCCATCCGAACTTGAAAACTATGAAAAGATTAGAGCCTTCTATGTCCAATACTTCTCTCTCACTATCCCCTCCACAAACACAGTCTTTGAAAGGATATGCATTTCATCTTCCAGAGATAGAGGGATGATTTCCCGCCTATACTCCTACCTCAATTCCCTTAATCTTCAAGACAAATCTAATCAAATGCTTCACTGGGAAAATGATCTAAATATTACCATTACCACTGACACCTGGTACTCCATGGCAGAAAATCTAAAAAAATGCAACAAGGCCATCTCCTTCAGAGAAACCCCAATGAAACTTTTCACTAGATGGTACCTTACGCCATCCAAGTTACACACATTTTATCAATCAATCTCCCCAAACTGTTTTAGAGGCTGCACAGAACCAGGCACCCTAATACACACCTTCTGGAGCTGCCCTCTCCTGAAACATATCTGGAACCAGGCAGTTACCAGATTCATAAACTCTTCAGGTCATACCTTCACCCCCACCCCTCAAATATGTATTTTATATGACAAAATACCGGGAATCCCCACCCATTCCACCAGACTATTTCATTCATTGTGTAGTTCAATACAATGGATGGTTGCACTCAACTGGAGATCAAATGTAATCTCCTGGTCACAGGTTCTAGAAAGAATGGAATCGGTCAAGTTATCCGAAAGAGTGTATCATACGCTTAATGACAGTATTCAAGTATACAACACAAAATGGTCATGTTGGAGCACCCCACCGTACAATTAACTATGCCTTATTCATTCCTTGATGTGCCTTAACTAGTTTTATCCTACTGAGCAACTTATTTCTCCAACACTACGCAATATCCTCATATGCAATATATGTCTACTTTTTATTCCTTTCTTAATCATCAACCCTGTTAAAATATTTGTCTTAATCATCGTCTGTATCTAACTGTAAACCACCATTTGTGTTTTTTTTCTCTGAATTGAACTTTACAATAAACTTTTGTAAACAAAAAAGAAAATTAAAAATATTGTTTTTTTTTTTTCAAAATTGTCTGTCTTTTTTTCTTTATCCACTTAACGACCACCGCACGCCTATATACGTCCGCACAATGGCACGGACAGGCAGAAGGGCGTATATATACGCCCTTGCCTTCTAGCGGGTGGGGGGTCCGATCGGGACCCCCTCCGCTGCGTGCGGCGGGCGGGATCCCTCGGGGAGCGATCCGGGACGACGGCGCGGCTATTCGTTTATAGCCGCTCCGTCGCGATCGCTCCCCGGAGCTGAAGAATGGGGAGAGCCGTATGTAAACACGGCTTCCCCGTGCTTCACTGTGGCGGCGCATCGATCGAGTGATCCCTTATATAGGGAGACTCGATCGATGACGTCCATCCTACAGCCACACCCCCCTACAGTTGTAAACACACACACACAGTGATCCTTAACTCCTACAGCGCCCCCTGTGGTTAACTCCCAAACTGCAACTGTCATTTTCACAACAAACAATGCAATTTAAATGCATTTTTTGCTGTGAAAATGACAATGGTCCCAAAAATGTGTCAAAATTGTCCGAAGTGTCCGCCATAATGTCGCAGTCACGAAAAAAATCACTGATCGCCGCCAATAGTAGTAAAAAAAAAATAATTAATAAAAATGCAATAAAACTATCCCCTATTTTGTAAACACTATAAATCTTGCGCAAACCAATCGATAAACACTTATTGCGATTTTTTTTTACCAAAAATAGGTATAAGAATACGTATCGGCCTAAACTGAGGAAAAAAAAAAATGTATATATGTTTTTGGGGGATTTTTATTATAGCAAAAAGTAAAAAATATTGAATTTTTTTCAAAATTGTTGCTCTATTTTTGTTTATAGCGCAAAAAATAAAAACCGCAGAGGTGATCAAATACCACCAAAAGAAAGCTCTATTTGTGGGAAAAAAAGGACGCCAATTGTGTTTGGGAGCCACGTCGCACGACCGCGCAATTGTCTGTTAAAGCGACGCAGTCCCGAATCGCAAAACCTGGCCTGGGCATTTAGCTGCAAAATGGTCCGGGGCTTAAGCGGTTAAAGAGCAAAATATAAAACCACAGTGGTGATTAAATACCACCAAAAGAAATCTCAATTTGTGGGAAAAAGTTACATACATTTTATTTGGATACAGCATTGCATGACTGTGCAATTGTAGGTTAACCAATTCCGGACCATCCGCTGTCGTTTTATGCCGGTACTTTGAAGAGAAATACCGTTGTTATGATAGCAGCTATCTACCATAACCCCAGTCTCCTCTTCTTCAGCGGGTGGTCCACTTCAAGATAAAAGTGGTCTCTGCGGCAGATTTCCTGCAAAATCACTTTTATCAGCGATGGGAGAGGGTCCCCCCTCCCACCGCTATCTGGCAGCGGTGGAGGCGATCACATCCTTTCTCCTGCTTGACATTGCTCCATATCATTGCAGGGCGGAAGAAACGTAAAAACTTCACCTCTGCCCATAGCATTTAAAGGGACATTTTTATTTTATTTAAATGACATACATTTTTTTTATTGCATTTTAGTGTAACAATGAGATCTGAAGTATTTTTTTCACCAGATTTCATATTTAAGAGGTCCTGTCATGCTTTTTTTCTATTTCAAAGGGTGTTTACATTCTTTGTAATAGGGATAAAAGTGACAATTATTTTTTTTAAAAAGAACAGTGTAAAAAAAAAAAAAAAAAATTCAACATGCCCCATCCCACCAAGCTCGCGCGCAGAAACGAACGCATACGTGAGTAGCACCCGCATATGAAAATGGTGTATCACCTTGATCGTTATAGTGAGAGCAATAATTCTAGCCATAGAACTCATCTGTAACTCAAAACATGCAACCTGTAGAATTTTTTAAGCATCGCCTATGGGGATTTTTAAGGGTAAAGGTTTATCGCCATTCCATGAGTGACCACAACTTTTTTTTTTTTGAGTGACATGTTGGGTATAAATTTACTCGACGTAACATCATCTTTCACAATATAAAAAAAATTGGGCTAACTTTACTGTTGTCTTATCTTTTAATTCAAAAAAGTGAATTTTTTCCCAAAAAAGTGGGATTGTAAGACCACTGCGCAAATACGGTGTAACAAAAAGTATTGCAACGACCGCCATTTAATTCTCTAGGGTGTTAGAGAAAAAAATATATAATGTTTGGGGGTTCTAAGTAATTTTCAATAAAAAAAAAAACAGTTTTTAACTTGTAAACACCAAAACTCAGAAAGAGGCTCGGCCCTTAAGTGGTTAAAGTAACCATATCGTAAAAAATGGCCTGGCCATAAAGGAGGGTAAAGCTTCTGGAGGTCAACTGATTAATGAAGCCCAATCATGCATTCCTGCTCAGTAAAGTATGCATTTCAATGGCCTCATTTTGAAATGCCAATGTGACATATTGTCTTTATCTACTGAAAATTTCAATAAAGAACGTGTAAAAAAAAAATGTGAATTAGCAAATATATGGTTTGAAAATCCTAAAATGCTAATGTTGGTATATTACAAATATCTAACAAAGTTCCTAACATGCATAAATAAAAGCCATCATTTTTCAATTGTATTATACAAGCGACTATTAGAAACATACTGTTTAATAAATATACCTTGGTGGCTTTTAAAAAAAAAATACACTTCTAAATGGGTTTTAAAAAAAAAATGTTTTTTGTTTTTTTTTTACATATTCTGGTCTGGTAATTTAAGAAATGGAAAAATAAACATATAACATAAATATTTCTAGCCCTGAATCCATTTAATATTCATTCGCTATAGTCCATTCTGCTTCAGAATACAAGTAAAGCAGTAAGAAAAAATTATCAACAAATCATTTCACCTTGTAATTCCAACGGCAAGTTTATGTTAGTACCTTGGAACATTCCACAAAGTTAATGAAAAACATAACATCAATATACTTCTGTAAATAGGTAAATAACAAAAACAGGGTATAGCACTGTGTATGACCTCTCTAAGTGCAGATTTAAAGCTAATAGGAAGAAATTAGGCATAGAGGAGCATCAATATTTGTGTGCCATGAATGCAAACTGGTGTGATTTCATATGACAGTGGCCGGTCACTGCTGTCTGCTTTCTATGTGCAAGGTATCTCAACGCCTCCTCTGCAGTTCTCTAGAGGCTGTGCTTATGTCATCATGTAAAAAAAAAAAATGTTCATCAATATTGTATCAGATTATGGACTTCCTCTCGCTGTGTAAAAGGTACAATTACACGGCGACAGGAAGTGATAAGCAGAAACCGGATGTGACGTTGATCCGGGAGAGCGGTGAGATGCTTTGTAATACACATAAGACCATAGCCTGATACAATATTGATGAGCGTTTTTTTTTTTTTCATTTTAAAAACTGTGAGTGTGTATTTTACAAGTTTTTTTTTTTACTTTTCAATGTTTTTATTGAAATGTTATAGATACAGATACAACAAATAATATTTGTCATTTTAATGAAAGAGATATTCAGTTATACATCCAAAGAAGAGCTGTGCATTCGAGTTTCCTCATTGCATCATTAAAGTGGAGGTTCACCCTCTATATGAACATGACCGTATTCAGACATGCTCCATATTTACTAAGACCTTCAGCTATCCGCACTTTCTAAAATTATTTCTGTACCTTGATTCAGATGTTAATAGCAGCCACTTCCTGCTATCCTTCCCACGGGAGTGGGCGTGTCTCCCTTCTCCACAGTGGCCCAGTGTTTCATGGGACAGCATTGTAGTGTCTCCTGGGAGCAGAGAGTGACGCTTCCCTCGAGACGATTCCTAACACAGCCCAACGAGATATCGCAAGATTTTATTCGTCACATGACTAGGGACATCAGCATTCACCGTATCCCAGAAGTATTTGCTTGTGGGCTTCAGAGTGCCCACAAGCAAGATCGAACCATCCAGGAAAGATTTTTATAAATTGTTTTCCGCCGAATGTCCATGCGGATGGCTAGAAATATAACACAAGTGAGTACAAACATAAATGTATTAAAAGCGGCAGATGCACATAAAAAAAAACGATTTCCTGCGGAACCCCCGCTTTAAGTCGTTGTAATCAAATTTAATTCAGAATTAGAATCCCCTCACTGAACCTCTACTGTATATGGTCTTAAGGACCAATATAAAAATAACACATTTAAATCAGAAGGGGAAAGAAAAAGAGCAAATATAGTAAAGGGAAAAGAAAAAAAGGGGGGGGGGGGAATAGAAAGAGGGAAAGAAGAGGGGGTGCACTCCAATCCTAAAGGAGGAACTCCTGGGATCAGTCTAAAGTATTAAGTAGTCGTAAGATAATTATTCCGGAGGGCCCATACTGCATTAAACCAAACAATCTTATCGTCTTTGAGAGCCGATAATTGTTCATTTACCATTATCCAAGATAGTTTGGTTTTCAATAGGTAAAATGGAATTGTAGGGGACTTCCAGGATTTGGCAATAGATACTCTTGCTGCAACAAATATAAAAGTAATCAGTCTTTTCATTTGTTTCGATGTTCCCTCCACTGGGCACCCCAGGAGTGCATTCAGTGGTGATTTAATGAGGTTCACTTGGGTTAGGGAATATATAAAATTATAGGTACATATCCAGAATTTCCTCACTTTCTGGCAGGTCCACCAAGTGTGGTACATGTTGTCTTCTGTATTACAACCCCTAAAGCATTGCGAGGACGCTCCTTGGACAAAAGAAGCTACTCATACCGGAACCATGTACCACCTCAGCAAGACCTTATAATTTGCTTCTATTAAGGATGTATTAATAATTGATTTAGATGCACTCTGGATTAATTTACTCCACTCTTCAATTTCCATAGAAGTACCAATATCTTGTTCCCATTTTTGCATGTAAAACAGTTTTTAAAAGTTTAAGGATAAGATACCATAGATCAATGATATGTGGCTTGTAGATTCTCTATGAGAGTGGATGTTGACAAATCAGTGATTTGGTTCAGTTTTGCAAAACAAATTGCTATTAGAGTGTAGCAGTAGAATTCTGAAGTGGGTAGATGAAGTTTTTTCTGTAGGGTTGATTTTGACAAAGCACCCTTACGATTACATAGGTCCACTATCCTTAGTAGACCTTTATTAGTCCACCATGTAAAGTCCTGTGGACGGAGACCAGGGGTGAATGAGGGATTGTTGAGCAATGATGCCATGGGTGTGTGTAGAGATTTAAATCTATAAGTAATTGCCAATCTATCCCATAAGTGTAGGGAAAGGGATAATGACGGACATAATATAGTTGGTCTGTCTCTCCCTTTTATCTACATTAAAGCGGAGCTCCACCCTAAAGTGGAACTCACGCTGATCGGAACCCGCCCCCCCTCCGGTGTCACATTTGACACCTTTCAGGGGGGGGGTGCAGATACCTATTTGCACCCACTTCCGGCCACACGTCTCGGGCAAAAGACGGGTTTTTCCAGACTTCCCGTCTGTCCCCCGTTGTGTGCTGGGAACACTCGGCTCCCAGCACACAGCGTGTGAGCCAATCGGCAGGCACAGCGTGACTCGCGCATGCGCCGTAGGGAACCGGGTAGTGAAGCCGGAGCGCTTCACTTCCTGGTTCCCTCACTGAGGATGGAGGGGGGAGCAGCAGAGAGACGAGCGATCGCTTGTCCTCTGCTGCGGACGGCGCTGGACTCCAGGACAGGTAAGTGTCCTAATATTAAAAGTCAGCAGCTGCAGTATTTGTAGCTGCTGGCTTTTAATATTTTTTTTTACTGGCACATCCGCTTTAAGTGACTAATGTCAGGATATAGAGAGGATTCCAGCATCATCCATAGTGGTCAAGATTGCTCAGTATGGAAACGAATCAGTTGGGACAGTTGTGTCACCTGAAAATATTTTAGTAAATTGGGCACACCTAAACCCCCTCTCAATTTAGGGGTGTATAATGTTTGTTCACCCTGGATCTCTTACAACCCCATATGTAAGCAAGCAATTTTGCCTGAAAATTTTTCAGGTCCGTACCTATTATCGATATTGGAAGGCATCTGAACAAGTACAACACTTTTGGTAGAATTATCATTTTGACTGCGTACAGTCTACCGAACCATGAAAGGGGGGTTATTATACCAACTTTGAAGATCCTCTAGTTACTTACGATAAAGGGGGGATAATTTTGTTTGTATAGTGTGGTAAGAGTGGGGGTTAGATAGATACCCAGGTAGGGTAATGCCTAATTTTTCCAATTAAAGGGGAAAGAGCTACGCAAAGTTTGTACTATATTAGGTTGTAAGGAAACATTTAGAGCTTGTGATTTGGAATGATTCACCTGTAGTCCAGTAAAAGTTGTAAAATGGCGTAATACTACATTTAAATTTGGCAAAGATGTGATCGGGGAGGAGAGGAGTAACAGAATATCATCTGCGAACTATGCACATTTGTATTCGCGATCTCCGCAATTGACTCCCATTATATCTGGATGTCTCCTAATTTTGATGGCCAATGGTTCCAATACCAACATAATCAATAAGGGAGAAAGGGGACAACCCTGGAGGGTACCTCTACCTATATTTATGTTTTGAGATTTGTAACCTTTCACTACGATATTCGCTGTAGGGGCATTATATATAATTTTAAGCATCGTCAGGAAGTTTGCGCCAAATCCGTAATTATTCCAATATGAAGAACAGATAATCCCAGGAATGGGAGTCAAAGGCTTTATGCAAGCCTAAGGACACCAACAATGCTCCCCTCTGACCCCCCCCATCCCAGCCTGAGTTCAAAGCAGATATAATATCGATGATGCGCCTGGTCTGGGGCTTGTCGATTGGGTACAAGCCCTGCCTGATCTGGGTGGATGTATTTTGATATGAATGAGTTCATACGGGTGGCTAATATTTTCGTCAATAGTTTAAGGTCAACATTGATTAGTGATATTGGATGATAGTTTGTGCAGTCACCATGGTCTTTATTTGGTTTAGGAATTACATGGATAAAGGCTCTGTTTTCATGTAATGGAACCATTTCTCAAATCATTATAGAATGTGCAAAGATGTGGGGCCAAAATATCAGCATATTTTCGGTAGTAATGACCGGAGAATCCATCCGGGCCTGGGGACCTGGATGGATTTAGTGATTTAATAGCTGCTATTATTTCACTCGCTGTAAATTCCGCCTCCATCAATTCCGAATGTTCACTAGACAAATTAGGGAGGTGAAAATCGTGTAAAAATCTTTCCGCCTTAGTCATATCAAAACTTTTTGGGGCTTCATACAATTTAGAGTAAAAAGTGAAGAATTCTTGTAAGATCAGCTGGGGGTTTTGAGTAGTGTGGCCATTTTGCAATCGTAATTTAGGAAGTGCAGGGTTGAATGATCTAGGAGTGAGTTTTCTTGCCAATAATTTGTTTGGCTAGTGTAATATGTAATAGAGGCTAATTTATGTAATTTACCGCAAATAGTTGCTTTATGAGCTGCCCAAATCATCTTTGGAGAGGATACCGATGAGGAGTTATTGCGAAAATATTCCTCAATGGACAGCTCAATTTCTTTTTCAATGATAAGGTCGTTTAGTAAGGATTCATTTAATCTCCACGATGATGGACGATGATGAGTTTTTTAATAAAGAATGTGAAACGGAATTACACTATGAGAATTGACTGTGTCTTTTATGTTTTAACTTTCAGAGGTACCCGGGAACAAGTTTGTTGATCTGCACTGAGTTTGGGGTATTAAGCAAGTTTTGCCAATCAGAAATGAGAGGCAATAATTAGCAATGAGTAAGGAGGCATGCGGGGAGTGAGGCACATTACTTCACTGGTGGGAAACATTCATGGAATGTTAATAAATAGTGGTCGTGAATTGACTGTTTTTATCTTTTATATATCTTTTTATAAGTGACTCATAAATAAAATATAAATAGTGAGCGCTTTATACACTGTTATACAGCTGCTAGCAAAAAAGGTGGTATACCAAAACCTCCAAAATAAGCATAACATATATGCAGCGCTGTATATGTGCAAAAAAATAATAGATAACAGATAAAAGTATAAACAGTCCCTCTGTGTCTTGTGTTAAACAGAAAATATCCTCCTGTGGTTCTAATTGACACTTGCACTTGCGGGAAGTTATGAACAGTCCTGCAAGAGGCATCTTTGGGCGGGTTGAGAGCGCTGTATTTAGCATGGGCTAGTACAGAGGTATTGAATAAGGAGACCAAACAACAATTTGATACAACATTTTTATTTAACTTTGGTAAAATTGGCCACGGTGTCATCCATAAAATGTGGGGGCGGGGTTACAAAAATTTTCTCAATAAATAAATTAAATTACAAAAGGCCAAATTGGCTAAACTTAAAACTTTAAAATCAAATTAATTTCTGTCCATCCAGCAAAAGCTGGACGACTACTCCCCCCATACAGACGACCCCATGACTTATTATGACAAACTGACAGGTAAGGGTGGGCGGGCGGGCGATGCTGCTTGTCAGGAGATGTGACTGAGCAAATCGCCTCAGCCTCTCCCTTATATAGGCTCGTCCAGTGCGGGTTTTACCTCACGCGAACGGACCTATCAGAGAAGGGGGCTGCCGCAGCTGACCAATCAGAGGCTGTTACTACCCCAGAGCGCGGCAGCCCACTTCTCCCTCTGCTCTATCCCATGCAGGCTCAGCATACTGCCGTAGCCTCACATGGGCTAGTACAGAGGTATTGAATAAGGAGACCAAACAACAATTTGATACAACATTTTTATTTAACTTTGGTAAAATTGGCCACGGTGTCATCCATAAAATGTGGGGGCGGGGTTACAAAAATTTTCTCAATAAATAAATTAAATTACAAAAGGCCAAATTGGCTAAACTTAAAACTTTAAAATCAAATTAATTTCTGTCCATCCAGCAAAAGCTGGACGACTACTCCCCACCGGCCGGGGCCAACCGCGAAGCTGTTGGCCGAGGCCCCCCCACCACCGTGGCTGATTCGATCATGGACTGGATACCCATATTAAAAATGTCCAGGCCAATGCCTGACAGATGAATTTGGTCAACCCGAAACAACCCAGGCAAAAAACCCTCTAACTCGGAATGACGAAAGGAAGAGCCACCAATTGAAGGCATAAAACTATGAATCGTCCTATTTAGCCGTCTGCGGATTCTATCCACGTAGAAAAGGGTGCCGTGCGGCGACCATAACAGCCTGGGAACCATCTCAGAATATACTAACACTGAACCTGGGAACATTTGAGTTATGGAATAGAGATCCCTTTTCATTTCACATAACAAGTCCCATGTGTTGAATTTACCCAAGTCATTAGCCCCCACGTGGATAACTATCACTTGGGGTTGAGGCCAGACAGAAGACAAATAAGCTAGGTGGTCTTTTAAATTGCGCCACCGCATACCTCTAACACCTGACCATAAAATTAAAAATAAATCAGGATCAAGCCCCAGGTTAGCAGAGTATGATCTGGATCCGGAGTGCTTGTAAGCCCAGAACACGTAGGAGTGACCTATGACCCAAGCGATATTCCTGGATAAATCTGAAAGAGAATCATAAAGTTAGAAGACTGGGACGAACATATAACTTATATCTATTGCTGCCCCACCTGCCCACTTTTTTAACCTTACTCTCTGAAAAACCTATAGAATCAGCTGTGGTGGCAGCGCCAATTCGGAAAGAATGGGAAGAAAATTGGTACCCAGATAAATTCAAGCGCTTCAAGCAGGAGGCCAAAACAGCTGAGAACTGGTACCTAGTTAGAGAGGACAAGTCTTCATGAATAAAAAAGGAATCGTTACTCAATGGTCTGACCAAAAGATAATTACGAACATGAAACACGGGACAGATAGCCTCATTAGGAGAACTGGATAAAGAAAACCACTGGCCAACCTGAGAGGACTTTGATCTGGACAAAAACAGACGGACAGAACCGACGTCAAACTGAACATGAGAAAAACGGAGAAATGAAAAAGCGTTTCTATTTGCTGCAGTAAACTCACCTAACCGAAGGGCTCCAAAGAATGCTATAGAGAAAGCAGCCTTAAAAAGCAAAGATTCGAAATTGGATGAGCAGACATCTTGAAGGATCTGAAGAAGATCGATCAAAATGGGGATAGATATGGGACGCCTATTATCTAAAGAGGGCCTAGACTTTTTGAGGCCCTTCAAAACCTGAGTGACCTGAAAGAAAGAGGTAAGAGCAGGAAGGCCTGCAAACTTAAGGAAAAAAGAAACTCCAGCCAATATTTTACCTATGGAAGCCGGGGACAGATTAGACTGAATGAGAAAGGACAAAAAAGACAAAGCCACGTAAGAAGACACATCTAGTGGATCCAAACCCAATGGTTGACAGAAAGAGCACCATTTGTGCCATGAAAGCCTATAATCCCTCCAGGTGTTTTCCGCTACTGAAGCCTTGAGATTCCGGAATATTATTCCCAAATTAAGCCCCAGAGGAAGTCTGGGCAAGGGGTGCCATGTTGATCCGCTGATGGCGCCAACTCTCGGAATCTCTTGAACTGTGAACGAGATAAAGAATCTGCTATGTTATTTTCTTTACCTGCAATATGCTCAGCTCTCAACCATATATTACAGTTCATACAATGAAGTACAAGGAAACGCAATAACCTCAGAACGGGATCAGACTTAGAGGACAGAGTATTGATGGCAAAAAAGACACCTTTATTATCCGTATGAACTAAGATTCTACGATTCCTAAAGATGTCTTCCCACACAACCACCGACACAATCACTGGAAAGAGCTCCAACAGAACTAGATTTTGAAGTATCTCCTTCTGGAGCCAATCAGGGTGCCAGGACTGGGCGCACCAGCGCCCATCCAAGAAAGCCCCGAACCCAGCAGAGCCAGCTGCATCGGTGAAGAATTCCAACTGAGAACTATTAATAAAGTCCATTTGCCAGGCCGAGGAACCATTAAACTCATTTAAAAAAGCATCCCAAATTCTTAGATCATCCTTGATGCTTTTTGAAATTCGGAAATGAGCGTAAGGGTTCACCATACCTTTTATGGCTAACGAGAACCTGCGCGAAAATACCCTCGCCATAGGGATGACTCTGGCTGCAAAAGCAAAAAGACCCAGCAAAGATTGTGCCTCCTTTAAGCACACCTTCTTACTGACAAGAAAGGTTGCAATCATAGACTTCATTTTATGTATCTTCTGTTGTGGCAATCTGAATTCCATTCGTTCGGAGTCAACCGTGATCCCCAAAAATTCAATAACTGTCGTGGGAAAAACTGTTTTCTCCTGGGCCAGAGGCACGCCAAAGTCATGACAAACGTCAAAGAAAACCTGTAAAGCTTCCATACACACTGATGACCCCCGGGGACCTAAAAACAAGAAGTCATCTAGATAATGTAGGATAAGGCCATGAGGGATAACGACTGACACGACCCAATGTAAGAAGGAGGAAAAAGCCTCGAAATAAAAGCATGACATAGAAAACCCCATTGGCATGCATTTATCAAAATAATATTTATTCAAAAATTGAAAACCCAAAGAATTGAAGCCTTGTGGATGCACGGGAAGAAGGCGGAAAGCCGACTTAATATCAGCCTTTGCTAGCACAGCCCCTTGCCCTGCTTGCCTCAAAAGACACAAAGCCTCATCAAATGAGGCGTAGCAGACTGGAGCCTCCACAGAGGCAACTTCGTCATTGAGTGACGAATGCGGTGGGTAAGATAGGTGGTGGATCAGTCTGAACGCACCCAGCTCTTTCTTGGGTACGATGCCCAAAGGGGACAACCGGAAATTAGAGAATGGCGGGTCATTAAAGGGGCCAGCCACCCTACCCTCAGACAATTCTTTGCAAATTTTCTCAAGCACTAAGTTAGAGTGCATGGATACCGATAGTAAATTTTTAACTGGTGTACACCCTGAACCAGTAAAGGATGGCACTAAGAAACCATTGGCAAAACCTTCAGTTAGCAGAGCCGCCATCCTGTGGTCTGGATAGCGCTCGAGCCATGGGCGCATTCTTGCCAGGCTCACCGGAGTCGGGGCCTTTCCCATGTGTGTCCTTGGGTCCTGAATGAGAGGAACTAGCGGCAGCTTTACGAAAACATCTGCTCGCCGCGTGAGTACCGCCACAATAAGAACACTCATGTTTGTATCTACAATTCAATAAGAATTTACATTGACCCTCATTGAATGCAAAGCATACACCCTTCCTGACTGGACTCTGACCATTTGAAGCGGGGCGAGGGGTGAACTGGGGCCTAGGTGGCAGCATAAGGTTTAACCATAAACCAACGTCCTTAGCCCCCCAATGCAGCGATGGGTGCACAGCTAGTTTTTGACGGAAATTCTCGTCATATGAGAACCATGCGGAGCCGCCAAAGTGGCGAAAGGCCTCCGCAATAATATCCAGGTGTTGGAATAAACCTGAGCACTTCCCCGGGAAGCGTTCTCCCATAACTGCTGAATAGATACAGAACGCTTGCAGCCAGTTTTGAAATGTCTTAGGAACCGCTCTCCTCCTATCTTCCTCTGTTCTTTCGCTGGACTGCCTGTCAGATTTAGCCAAAAACTCCTTAGAAGCAGGGAGAAGTGATAATATATCGAGATATTCACCCCTCCAAATTCTTTCTTTGACTGACTTAGACAGATGAAAACCCACCGGGGATAAACTGCAAGGGAGGGGTTCCTTAAAGGAAGACTCGCTGACCATAGCAGCCGAGGATCTGAGGGGTAAAGTATTATTAACAGCAGGACACCTCACACTCGATCTGACAGTAACATCCTTATTTAGCAGAGAGGGATGACCAGCCTCATGCCACACCACACCAACCTCCTCCATATCAATAGCATTATCGCTATTTCCAGCACCAGTCTCCTGTGCACTCTGACTTACTGTGCATGCCTGAGTACTCAGACTCTCACCTGGTTGCACATACATATTTACATTTTGTGAGGTAAAATCCGCATCATGTATACCTTTGAACTGCTGCACAATGACAGACAAAGATTCAATTAGACTAGAAAATGCAGATAACTGGTTAACATTACTGAAAACAACTTCAGGTAAAACATGCTCACCCAAGTCCCCAGGAGGGGGGGAAGAGGCAGCGCTGCTCCCTTGCTGGCAAGAAGCACCTCTTGTTGCAGCTCCCTCAGCTTGAGGAGCTAAATTATTGGTCTTACATTTCTTTTTCCTTCCAGGCTGTTTCCTGGGGGCGCCCACGCTCATCTCTGGTACTGCAGCTGGGCTGACAGATAAAACAGAGCCACTCTCCTCAGACAGGCAACGCTTCAGCCACTCTTCACCTCCCCTGCTCTCCGCCTTCTCTAGGAGTCTACATAAGAGCTCCTCACGGCTGTCCTGCACAGCGCGCTTCATCCTGAGAGAGAGGGAGAGGCGGGCGATGCTGCTTGTCAGGAGATGTGACTGAGCAAATCGCCTCAGCCTCTCCCTTATATAGGCTCGTCCAGTGCGGGTTTTACCTCACGCGAACGGACCTATCAGAGAAGGGGGCTGCCGCAGCTGACCAATCAGAGGCTGTTACTACCCCAGAGCGCGGCAGCCCACTTCTCCCTCTGCTCTATCCCATGCAGGCTCAGCATACTGCCGTAGCCTCACATTCTCAAAATTCCCCTGCCCATTGGAATGAATGGTCAGCGCGTCGAAGTGTTTCAGAAGCGCTGCAACACAGAGTTTTTAACCCTTTCCTTGGGGTTAAAAGCACCCGCTAGCGTCTGAAAAGCACAGATTACACAGCGCTAAAGCACCGTTAAAACAAGCAGCATTTCAGCGCAAATGCAGCCGCGGCCCCAGTGTAAAAGGGGTCCTCTAAATTCTAGCACACATAGTAGTGCAGGCGATCAGGGACTTTTTTTTTTTTTACATATTATTAACCTTACTTTCATGTAATGGAGTTAAACAATTGTTGTATGAAACTGAACATTTTTAGTAATTGTTCTTGTGTTAATTGAAATATTGATTAAAATCTTAGTTTGCAAAAGAGTGTACTCATTTATGCTGAGCACTGCATATATACTGTATACGTGTGTATGTATGTGTTGGTAGACTTAGGCTTACATGCCAACAAATATACAGTGCCCAATTGTCCAATTAATTTTTTTCTATACAATAAAGTACAAAGAAAGCTAGCGAGGAGGAAAAACTGACATGATGGAGAGAGGATTTAAGGAAATACTTAGCTGCGTGAATCAAGACTTTCAAAGAGTAATAGCAATCCGCAGTGTAAAGCTGCCATTTGGTGTTATAAGATGAGAGGGAAATTGCTAATGATTCTCACTATATTTTTTACAGTTGACTTTTGATAATAAGCTGTCTGCTAGGTTCATTCCTGAATCAATAAGTAACAATGAGAGATTAAACAAATAGGCTATAATTCAAAGGCATGCCAATTATGTTAAAGTGAACCTGTGCCTACTTTAAAGCTAGTCAACCCCACATACATGAAGCAAGAATGTTTAAGGATAAGTTCACCTTTAAAAAATAAATACAAATAAATACACATTTTTTTGAAGGTAAAAAAAATGTGCAATTACTATATATATTTTTTAGGAGCCTGGGGAGCATCTGCTGATTGCTGGTGCCATGCAGGTCTCCTGCCGACTGTCAGTGTGAGCTGTCTGCCTGTACATCGCACACTGACAGGAAGAATCAATGAACTACCACAGCACTCAACAGCTCCATGGTAGTTGATTGAGAATTACAAGCTGACAACTGCAAAGGATATTGGGACTTGTAGTTCATTCATTCACAGAACCCTGGGAATGAATGATGTGGCCGTGTGGGCAGATTTGCAGTTCTGTTCAGCTAGTTTTGTGATCTAGAAACCCCTGCAAGATACCAAAGCCCAGTTGGTGACTTTTTTACTCTACTGAAGTTAAGCAATACAGTTTGGTCACTGACCCACCCACAGCTTGCTGATTGGACACTGATTGTTCTGCTCACTTTACCATATGCAAGTTGGATGGATCTCAACCAGTTCAGCAGGGACCGGCCAATATTCGATCAATGTATGGGCAGGCTGGTTGTACTAAAGTTGATCCATCAAATGACTTCAGTAAAACCAGCCTTCCGGATTTTCGGCATGTAAGCAGCAGCTATAGCTGCTATCAGTAATCATTGTGTTCTGCTGGCAGTGAAGCCCCCTCCACCGGCAAAACACAATAATGCTACTGGAGGGATTCTCCCATCAACACTGACTGGGGTTGATTTACTAAAATTGTAGAGGGCAAAATCTGATGCAGCTCTGCATACAAACCAATCAGCTTCCAATTTTTTTTCTCAAAGTTTGATTGAACAAGCTGAAGTTAGAAGCTGATTGGCTACCATGTACAGCTTCAGCAAATCAACCCCACTGTGTTGGTGGGGGAATCAATCTATAGCAAAATCGAATCATCTATGGCTTGCCTTAAGTTTGCACTATAGTACAGTACAACATATACTAATGCAAATGATTTAATGTTTATTATTTAGAGGAAAATGTGCAGTATTATGGGTCCATTGTATACATTTGCATAGGGCTCAGCTTTATTGGTTCATAAGTAATATTTAATATGTGGCTTGACAATGTTTTATTTAAGTCTGGTCTTTACAGGAAGTGTAGCAGTATTAAAGCACAGTGAAGAAAAAAAACGATATTTCTGAATGAATGAATGAATGACTTGTATAGCGCAACGCATGCAAACTGAATCGCCTCTGGGCGCTTTTTCCAGCCAGTGTCTGCTTGGTTGGTGCGGTAATCTTTACCCCGTAGGATCATGACACGCTAGGGACACACAGTCATACACACATATATACATATATACTGGGCCAATTTGGATGAGATCCAATTTACCTACCAGCATGTCTTTGGAGTTCTACAATGGATGTAGCTTTAGGATGGTGTCTTTGCATAGTGATAAAGCAGCATGGCAAAAATCAAAGCGGGTAGCACCAAACATTACAACCCCCAGTCAGTAAAAAATTAAGCCATACAATGCCTAGATGAAGTTGCGGCACAAGTGCTACCTGCTTCCTTTTGTCGGTACTCTGTCAAAATATAAACCTCCTTTCTTTTAGGTTTGTAATGCAGGTATTCCTAACCATCCACTGTAGGTTCCTCACTCTCTCTTGAAGATGCAGAAACCCTGGTGTGTGTAAAAGGGTCTCTACTTAAGCTGGCCATAGATTTATTAAATTTGTTTTCCAGAAAGCATTCACTCATTCAATGCCATACTGAACTTTCCAAAGGAAAGATGACTAAAACAAAGCAAGCAACATCCTGAGGAGAAAACTCCTTCTCTTGTCAGCATGCTGCAGAAGAGGACTGTGTGTGGAAACAGTGGCCTCTCTGCAAAAATCTACCATTTATGTTAAAAAGGCAAGACTAGAGCTCTGCAGTAAGCAAAGTTTGATTAGATAGCTCTGGTTCTGGCTCAGCATGGGACATGCCAGGCGTCTGCAGGAAGACTACTGCATCTACAGTATAAAGAGAGCAATGGTCTTTCTCTACAGCATACTAGCAAAGGACAGACATTTCTGCTGTGGATGTTTGCAAAAAAAAAAAAAAAATAACTATAAAACTTCACTTCACTTTATTGCTGCTGTTTGGTGTACCTTTTTGTAATTTCTTTCTGTACTTTTTTTTTTATATATATAAATTTAACAGATTTTAACTAAAAGTTAAATTGGGTTTTAACATGTAATGACTCTTTGAGTTCTGGCTAAAGGGGATACAAGAAAACTGATATTAAGAGCTCATGAATACCTCCTTGTTTTATCATATGTTACAATGCTCTGTTACTTCAGCTATTACTTTTGAATGATTCCTAATGTAGAATACAATCCCCCCACTTTATGCATTGTGGTGCACTGCGGTATAGTGCAAGTGCATTCTGAATGGCAACCAATGCATCGCACTATAATTAGTTAATTAATGCGAGTGTGACTGTGCACCATCACATCACAATGGTGTTAACAGGCTATAGGGCAAGTTATGTAATGTTTGTCTGACATTACCATTTCACTGATTGATTTTACTTGTTTCTTGAGAGTTCCATTTAATCAAATCACTAGGGCTGCCTGAACAAGCTGTGCCCATTATTTTCATATTGTATAAATTGCACATATACAAGTTTCACAGCTCTCTGTTTCTAAAGTCAGTTACTAAGTAAAAAAATTTAGCCAAGTTTATGAGGTCATACTTTGCTTTTAGTTTCATTGCGTGAATAATCTGCAGCTGGTATAATAAAAGTATTTTAAAATAAAATGCAAGGAATCTCACTTTACTTGATTGGTATAGCAAAAAAATTACTTTTATTCAATCACTGTTAATCCTATGTAATTATTATTAACCCCACACAACTCTTTTTTCTATAAAAAAATATTTCTATATATTCTCATTGTTTACTGTGCCATTAAAGTCCGAATTGGGTTCACTTCTGGGTTCCCTTTTTCCTTTTTATTTACAATATTACTATTTACGGATGTGGCAATGTGAGTGCTGTTTCTCTATTATTTTAACCCCACACAACACAGCATTATATTATTAGTTTGTCAAATGTCCTGTTGCCACGTGGAGTGCTATAAACCTTAAGTGTTTACAAAGACAGATGTCATAGAGAACTCTTCAGTTCTATATTGAGCTATTGTAATAGAAATTATTAATATTTTTCAGCAATACCCCATGCCAGGTAACATGCAATCTTCGAACATACAACAAAATAAGAGTGTGAAAGGTGAAACTCCTGCGCTGTCTGTGAATACAAAGGGGGGGTGGGGGGAGGGAGAGTGAAAGGGGCACTGCTGCAAAACCTAGGAAGGTCTACCTTGATAGACAAAGTGATAATGGAACAAGTGAAAGATGTCTGCGCTGTGAAAACACACTATCAATAATATATTGCAAATGTGTGAAAGGGGAGGGGAAGGGGGAAAGGGGGGGGGGCAAGTGACAGTGAATACGTGAGTATGCCGTGGTAATAACTATAGATAGCAAAAAATTGAACAATATCTCGACGCGTATCGTCGCACATGTGACTTCATCAGGGGATGAAGTCACATGTGTGACGATACGCGTCGGGATTGGAGCGCTGGACAACCCCTAGCATCCGACGGACGTAGTACGAGTTCGCTACTCGTGGATTTATGCCATTAATACTGACTTAAATGTGAGTTTTCTGTGCAGTTTTAAATTCAATTTGATCATTTTTACTGGATTATGCGATGTGTTTTGCTTCCCTATTGCTTTGATTGTTCCACTGCTGCATGAGCTGTATAGTGTTTCCAGCCTGACATCCCAGCCTGACATATATGGAAACTGCCTGACATGCATGGAAACTGGTGAGAGAGGAGAAGCAGGACACTGACGAGCTCGCTGCTCGTGGAGATAAGCCTCACATTTTATATTCCATGTGAGTGCATCTGAGTGTGTTATGTGCAAGACCCCCCGGCTCTATCAATATTACACCACCCTGCTCTATGTTCCTTATATTTGCATGTACTGCCTTGGAATGTGAGAGCAATCTATACCATCAAGACCAGACCAAAGGGTTTTCCTATCAGGCTCTTTTTGCTTGATGTAAGGTGAGCTGCTGGGACCACCAGAGGTGTGTGTGGAGATTTATAAGGTGACGGTCTATCCTTTCTTCACCAGAGTTGGCTGTGGGGGCTCCCTTCGTTGAATATCTGTCCTCATTTTTCAACCATCAGACTTACCAGACTTTTGGAGACCTGGGGTTTCTTTCGTTTCTTGGACTTTTTTTTTTTAAGTTGCATATGTGTATCTTTTATATTTACTGAGTTATTGTTCAATTTTTTGCTATCTATAGTTATTACCACGGCATACTCACGTATTCACTGTCACTTGTGTCCCCCCCTTTCCCCCTTCCCCTCCCCTTTCACACATTTGCAATATATTATTGATAGTGTGTTTTCACAGCGCAGACATCTTTCACTTGTTCCATACAACAAAATAACACCGCTCTAGGCAGACATCTCATAATGCATCCCACCTGCTGATGGAAACAGGTGCTGGCTCGAAGAAAAGGCTTAACACCTTTAACAATATTGACGACGGATTCAAAATTCTTCTGGTACAAAGATATCAGAGGCACAGGATCAATGAAAAGCTTACATGTTTCACACCACTATGGGGTGCTTAGTCATAGCTGTTGGAATATAGTCCATATATATGGGGATGAAAAAAAGGTTGATCAAACAGGAAATCTTTCTGATAGGCCACACACATGGATACGTCAGTCCAAATTCCTGGACACATACGAAACACCTGCATTTTTATTATTATTTTTTTTTTACTAGTAATGGCTGCGATCTGCGATTTTTATCATGACTGACATTGCGGCGGACATATTGAACACTTTTGACACTATTTTGGGACCATTCACGTTCATACAGTGATCAGTGCTATAAAAATGCACTCATTATTGTGTAAATGTGACTGGCAGGGAAGGGGTTAACACTAGGGGGCGATCAAGGGGTTAAAGGTGTATCCTAGGGAGTGATTCTAACTGTGGGGGGAGGGTACTCACAAGGGGAGGAGACTGATTAGTGTTCCTCTGGACTGGAAACACAGCATCGGTCTCCTCTCACCTCGCAGGATGTAGATCTGTGTGTTTACACACACAGATCCATAGTCCTGCTCTGTTATCGGGCAATCACGGGTGCCTGGCGGACATCGCAGCCAACTGGTATGCGCAATGTTAAGAAATCAAATCCAATCAGAAGCGTTAATCCTCTAAAATCCACTATAACCACACGTTCCAAAAATAGCAGGACTGGGACTCGGGTCTAAACGGCGCTATATGGCGCCTGCGCACAGACTAGGAGCTGACTGTGCAGGCGCCGTATATAGCCGAGTCTCAGCTTGGCTATTTTCAGAACGCGTGATGCGCCTTAGCCGCACGTCAATCATCTACGCCGCTTCATAGGAACGCCTATTCCCCGCGGGAGGCAGAAAAGAAAAACAACGATAAAACGGTAAGTACAGCGGGGAAAAAAAACAGCATAATGTACATGTCGGCAGTATGCTGGATGGAATGATATATAATTGTTTTAGGATGAACCTCTGCTTTAATGCTGAGGACATTTTCCTGACGTTTCCTCAGTTCAAATGAGTATAGGGGATATACCAAGAGGGTTAACAAACTCACCTTTAACCACTTGCCGTCGCCGCACCGTCATAATACGTCCACAAGGTGGCTCTCCTAGGCGAGATCACGTATTATGACGTCCTACCTTTTAGCCGCCACTAGGGGCGTACGCGCGCCGCCGGAGGCGCGCGCGCGCGCCCCCCGCTCGCCCCCGACTCCCGTGCGTGTGCCCGGCGGGCGCGATCGCCGCCAGGCACACGCGATCGCTCGGTACAGAGCGGGGAACGGGAGCTGTGTGTGTAAACACACAGCTCTCGTTCCTGTCAGCAGGGGAAATGCTTTTCTTCGGTTCATACACTGTATGAACCGAGGATCAGTGTTTCCCCTAGTGAGGCCACCCCCCCCCCCCCACAGTAAGAACACACCCAGGCATACTTAACCCCTTCCCCGCCCCCTAGTGTTAACCCCTTCACTGCCAGTGGCATTTTTATAGTAATCAAATGCATTTTTATAGCACTGATCGCTATAAAAATGCCAATGGTCCCAAAAATGTGTCAAAAATGTCCGAAGTGTCCGCCATAATGTCGCAATACCGAAAAAAAAATAGCTGATCGCCGCCATTACTAGTAAAAAAAATATTAATAAAAATGCCATAAAAATACCCCCTATTTTGTAAACGCTATAACTTTTGCGCAAACCAATCAATAAACGCTTATTGCGATTTTTTTTAACGAAAAATATGTAGAAGAATACGTATCGGCCTAAACTGAGGAAAAAAAATGTTTTTTTATATATTTTTGGGGGATATTTATTACAGCAAAAAGTAAAAAATATTCATTTTTTTCAAAATTGTCGTTCTATTTTTGTTTATAGCGCAAAAAATAAAAAACGCAGAGGTGATCAAATACCACCAAAAGAAAGCTCTATTTGTGGGAAAAAAAGGACGCCAATTTTGTTTGGGAGCCACGTCGCACGACCGCGCAATTGTCTGTTAAAGCGACGCAGTCCAGAATCGCAAAAAGTACTCTGGTCTTTGGGCAGCAATATGGTCCGGGGGGTAAGTGGTTAAGTTGATGTAAACTCAAAATCTGCCATACCTCACTATTACAGTATTGTTAACCAGATCATGTTTTTATTAAAATCTCTCTCAAAGTTTCTCACCTGGATATTACACTAGTAACAGCACTTCCTGTTGCAAACTGGCCACACTAAGCTACTGCATATAGCAGTAGTGTGGTCAGACTGCTGTATATGCTTCTTCAGTTAGCCATCAGGCTGCTCATCTTTACTTTGACGATTTGAGAACATGTCACACCTTCAGCCATATAAATCAAATGATTACCACCTGACACAGATTTCCTGGCATCACAATGACTGGATTATGTGATTAAAACAGGGTTTAGGCTGGGTTCACACTGGCAAGACCTGACTTTTGTACTACTGACATCCTACTTTGCCCTGCGACACCAGTCCTACGTCTGTCCTACTTCCATCCGACTTGAACGAACAGCATATGATTTTGCTCAGACTTTGAGTCCAACTTGGCCTTTGACCAATTAACTACTTAACCCCCGGACCATATTGCTGCCCAAAGACCAGAGGACTTTTTGCGATTCGGGACTGCGCCGCTTTAACTGACAATTGCGCGGTCGTGCGACGTGGCTCCCAAACAAAATTGGCGTCCTTTTTTTCCCACAAATAGAGCTTTCTTTTGGTGGTATTTGATCACCTCTGCGGTTTTTATTTTTTGCGCTATAAACAAAAATAGAGCGACAATTTAAAAAAAAATGAATATTTTTTACTTTTTGCTGTAATAAATATCCCCCAAAAATATATAAAAAAACATTTTTTTTCCTCAGTTTAGGCCGATACGTATTCGTCTACATATTTTTCGTAAAAAAATCGCAATAAGCGTTTATTGATTGGTTTGCGCAAAAGTTATAGCGTTTACAAAATAGGGGGTATTTTTATGATATTTTAATTAATATATTTTTTTTACTAGTAATGGCGGCGATCAGCGATTTTTTTTCGGTACTGTGACATTATGGCGGACACTTCGGACACTTTTGACACATTTTTGGGACCATTGGCATTTTTATAGCGATCCGTGCTATAAAAATGCATTGGATTACTATAAAAATGCCACTGGCAGTGAAGGGGTTAACACTAGGGGGCGGGGAAGGGGTTAAGTATGCCTGGGTGTGTTCTTACTGTGGGGGGGGGGGTGGCCTCACTAGGGGAAACCACTGATCTTCTGTTCATACATTGTATGAACAGAAAATCAGCATTTCCCCCGCTGACAGGACCGGGAGATGTGTGTTTACACACACAGCTCCCGGTCCCCGCTCTGTAACGAGCGATCGCGCGTGCCCGGCGGCGATCGCGCCCGCCGGGCACACGCACGGGAGTCGGGGGCGAGCGGGGGCGCGCGCGCGCCTCCGGCGCCGCGCACGCGCCCCCTAGTGGCGGCTCAAAGAGCCGCCGTATAGCTACGGGCTCTCGCCCAGGAGAGCCGACCTGCCGCCGTATAATGACGGTGCGCGGTCGGCTAGTGGTTAAAACAATCCCAGTGTGTCATAAATGAATTTTCTTGTTGCTGTAATCACCATGTCGGATGTCAGAGTTTGATCCGACTTTGATCTGACTTCAATGTTATTGAATGGGCTGAAAGGTGACCAAAGTCGGACCAAAGTAGTGCAGGAACCTTTTCTAAAGTCAGACCGACTTGTGTCGGACCAGTTAAGACGGCTTTCATAGGGAAGCAGTAATTTGTACATGTTGTGCTCCCAAAGTAGGAGCGTATGTCGCACCAGTGTGAACCGGGCCTTAACCTACTTTCATACCTCCCATCATATTCTTGGATAATCAAAGTCTGCTTCCTAATTCCATTGTGAGTGTATTAAAGAGACTTGATGGATTGGAATAAGGTGAGTTGCTGATGTGGCTTTAAATGCTGGGTTCCTCACAAATATTTCAACTGAGGAAGCACTTGCATGAGTGGTAAAACACCTTCAATATTACAGAACAAGTTCAGTAGAATGTGACTAACTACTGCTAGCTATTTCTTTGAACTTTATATATTAAGTTATAATCACAGTAGCCAGTGGCTACAATGCCAGTGTAATTTGTATCAGTTGTTTATTCATGAAGACAAGCATGCCTTACAATGATGTCCACATTAGCGTAATCATGTTAAATTATAGTAGGCTTATAAGTAGCGATAAACATATCAATTCATGTGAGACAGAAATCATGCTTGAAGTACCGTTTAACTAAAAGAATATAATGTTTATAAATGGAGAGACGAAAAAGGGGTTAGAACCACTGTCAGGTTTTATTGCGTTCTGTATCCCCATTAAGAAGATTCACTCTCTGCTTAACTGTCTTAATCATTAATGTCACCAGGAGTGAAAGTAAATCCAATATTTGATTTGCCACCAGATCAGGAATAAATGTGAAATGTTCCTACCCTATCCAAAAAGAAAAAAGAAAACGCTTTAGATGTACTTTATTGCAAATGGTTCACTTCAAGCAGATGTTTGTCAGAAAGATGTGGTTTGGGTTACAATTGAGCCAGATTCAATTGTGATAAAATGGTCAAAAAGATCAAGCACCAAACTACTCCTGTTTTGTTAAATGCATAATACACCCCCTCCTCCCCAAACAGGAATTAAGGTATGTCATCACTCCCTTAATAAAGGAGTATTATATTTACAACTCCTTAATAGGAGAATGAATAAGTATAAATACTCCACGCTATGGTGAGAAAATAACTATATTTAGTGTTAAAGCTGCTCCCCTCAAAGTAAAAACTTTGAATAATGGAGGGTGTATAATAATAAGGGGCACTAATTAAATGCTAAATTAAGTATAATTTTGTTTTACTATAAAAAAAAAGGTTTAAAAATACACAGGCTAAATGGCCGCTTACTTTAAAGTGCCTATGCACTAAGATGAGCTTCCTGGTCACACTACAGCTTCCAGCCACTTCCAGTTTAGGATTCCCAGGCAGTGAAACGCACGCTACTTCCACACGAGTGAAACCGAGAGCAAAGACTGCTTCACAACACACCTGGTCGAATCCATGCCTGTTACCTTAGTGCCGAGGCATAGGCACTTTTAAAGTAAGCGGCCACTTGGCCTGTGTATTTTTAAACCTTTTTTTAGATTAAAACGGTATTATACTATGGTCTGCCTTTTTTTCCATTTTTTTCTGAAACCACCATTGATCTGGTGAAGTTTCTTTCTGACTATGGTATCCTATGGTATTAGTACAGACCAATATTGTATCACATTGCAACTGGTTTTGTATTTGAACGTTGTTTTGGATGTATAATTTTTCGGTCACAGGACTAATGGTATACTGAGCTCAAGTACTATCATTTAATTGTAGATTATTTACAGCACAATTGCACTTTTTGTATTGCCCTCAGGGAATCCTTATATTATTTATTAATTTAGCATTTAATTAGTGCCCCCTTAATAGGAGAATGCCTACATTTGCGGATAATATTTTATGAGTTCACTATAATGCTGAATGGAAAAAAAAAAAACACCCGTGAAGCAAATATTGGGGTCCATTTCAAACAACCAGTGTTGTTGATTTTCCAGTGTTTGCATATCTACTCTTGTGAGATCTGCATGTATAAGGCACTAAGTAGAAATGGAATACAAGTAACATTTACTGAGCTTTAAAATTTAAGAATTTGAGGTTGTCTTATATATTGGGGTTTATGTATTGAACCGGTCTGTCACTGTAAACTATACCAAATTTAATCCAAGTTTATTAAGTTGGTATACAAACTTTCAAATATTTTAATGGCATCTCCTATGTAAAGAAACTGCTTTATAAATCTCAAAATTTAATATCCCATCTTATTAAATTGTAGAAAGGAAACATACTATTTATGTCTTTTGCAATATGTATTCGATTCAGCTTGTTCAGCTCTGTAAAGTTAGAGAGTTTATTTATTAAAGATATAAATCCCACTGGAGCTACCATAAAGTTATGCTTTGATCTGAGATCTACAGCAAGATTTCAGTGGATGCATTAAAAACAGTCAAAGATGGTCTTTATAGTTTTTAGAGTACTTTGACTTTCAGCTATGACGGTGTTAATTATAAATATTATTAGTTTTGCATACTTAAAAGGCCTCATGTATGCATGTCTACCTTAAGTTTTAGGGATTACAAGCATTGTGCTACAGTGTAGGCATAGTTATGGAACATGTTCAGCTAGAAAAAAAATTGGATTTGAGGTTGAAGGACTCTCATACCAGTAAACATAATCTTCTGCTGCTCACAAAAACACTTCACAACAAATAGGGTGAAATACAGCACTTAATTCATATAACATTTATGAAAACCTCTACTTAAATCCAGTTAGTATCGGACAAGTATATCCACTTAGACTCATGAATTATTTTAAGTAAAACTAAATACCAAGGTATCCACCACATCTGTTTTTGTCCTGTACTTTCATAAATAGCAACATAATACAAAATGCGTAGTTTGTACTTGTGAAAATGGATACATTCCGAATAGTTTGGACTTCTTGTTCTTCATTTTTTTTGGGGGAAGTTTGGGATCTGGAGTTTAAAGTATGTTGGATAGAGTGGATAAAAATTACAACACCTGTCAGGTTTTTTATGCTTTCTCTGTAGGGGCCAGTTCACTTCACATGCAGTCCAGTAAATTTTTTTTATTCATCAAAAATGCATGGATAGTAGGTATATGCTTTAAGGTGAAGAAAAAAGAGGGGGTAAATATACACTGGAACGCACAAAAAACAGACAAATACATAAAAAAATGCACTGGATAGCATCGAAAATGCATTAAAAAAAACGTATGTAGGAAAGCATCTGGAAGGCTCAGGACTGCGTTTCTATGATGTGAAATGGCCATCAGGGAGAGTCAGCTTCTTTATTTGTCCTGTTTACTGTTAACACTGAGGGTGAAAATCAAAGAACATTTTTAAGTCACCAGAACAGGAAAAGGTGGAAAATCTTCCAACTATTTCTATATCCTGGTGACTACCAGAAATGTCTTTCACTTTGGAGGGGTTTTCTCTCACTACTTGTATTGTATATGGGTCAGAAAGTGAAGAAAAAACTGCCCAATGGGGCAAAAAAGAAAAAAGAAAAAAACTGTTTTGCCTCCAGTTCTACTTTTATTAGCTAATTTGAGTCATACAGACCAATTTCACACAGACTTTCTGATCAGGTCCGCCTGTCAGTTTTTCAGGCGGACATGATATGGGTCCATTCACTCCCATGGAATGGCAGATGTCAGCAGTGACATGTCAGCTGGCACCCGCTGCTATCCAATCCGATCCTGTCCGTGAAATCCAGACGGATGGAGTCCCTATTTTCCATCCGTCTTAAGGGTCGGATTGGATGAAAACAGACAGGCTCCCCATAGAGGAGAGCTGGACTCTGACAGGTCCATCTCTGCACAGTGAGTGGAGACGGACCTGTCACCCACCTGCTCAGTGGAGATCAGCATATCGATTCCGCGCTGAGCAAAAAGGAGTCAGTCGGGCGGAAAGCCTGTGTGAAGGAGCCTTAAAGAAAACTCCATGTGTTTTTTTCTTTGAAAAGACGTGACTGAACTGAGGAAATGAGGATGTATGAAAGGGGCCTTACAAGGACAGGCAATGAAATATACACATTTTAGTGGCAACTACTAAGAGATAAGAAATCAGAATTTGTAAGTATTACTGGAGTTATTGGGGTTGCTATACAAAAGCTAGAGTGCAAAATCTGGTGCTGCTGTGCATGGTAGACAATCAACTTCTCACTTCAGCTTGTTAAATTAAGCAGTTACAAAAGAACCCGAAAGCTGATTGGTTTCTATGCAGAGCAGTACCAAGTTTTGCACTCTTTTTTTAGTAAATCAACCCCACTATCACAGAAATTAGGATTTCAAATTCACTTTGCAAAGAATACCCAAACAGAGTCAAGGAAAATAAAAAATAAACAGTATGTTTACTTGCACATAACTGAATGATGGTAGTTCAGAGCTTCGCCTCATTCATTAAAGTCTATATTTAGGCACAAATGAAAAAACAAATAAATTAAAAAAAATCACTTAAAGCCAGTAGGATGTGCTGCCAGCTCCTGCATTAGCTGAAATTTTCCTTTGCACCACTCTTTGTTAATTCCCAACAAAGACTGTTTTGTTGGTTTAATAACACTTTAGAAATATTGAGAATGACTTTTGAAATCTCTTTGATGTTAAAAATTATATTGGATTTTAGTGACTATGTTTTTATATAATAATAATGGTATATAATAATAATCTGCCTAGGCAGATGTAAATTTATTTTCTAGTATAAATAATATAGTCTTCTTAAGCTCTGTACACACGGGCCAGAATCTCGTCAGGAAAAAAAACCTTGTTTTTCCTGACCAGATTCTTGGCAAGAATCTCTTGCCACCCGAGTGTACAGACTCTCTGCGGTTCTCTTGAAAGGCAAGAACGTGGGAACGTCACCGCGTACGACGAGCATGCGCTCGTCACATTCGATGCTGTCGCTGCCATCTTGCTGCACCCTACCTATACCTAGGAAGCTACCGCGCATACGTCAAAGTCATTTCTACGGTTTCTTGGCAGGAAAACTGCAGAGAATCTCACAACGAGGAAATAGAGAACATGTTCTCTATTTTTCTTATCTAGATTCTGGGCAGTTTTCTTGTCGAGAAACCTGAATGCCTCGTACACACGCTTGGTATACTCGGCAAGAAATCTCTGCCAGCAGTTTTCTTGCTGGTTCTTGCCGAGTAAACTGAGCGTGTGTACGAGGCTTTAAGTGTATTACAGTGTATAATACAATATACTGTAGTTCTCATGCACTAACAATCCCAAGGGCTCTTAATATTAGATACGTTTGTCACGGAACCATGAACCAGACGTACAACAAGAGATAAGTGAAAATAAGAAGGCTTTATTGAAAATCAAGCTGTAAAGCAAAAGTCCAAACGGATGGTGAAACCGAAGCAGAGTCTTGCGAAGCCAGAGGTCAGGAACCAGAAGGGTAGTCGGACGAAGCCAGGATCAGGAACCAGCAGGGAAGTCAGACGAAGCCAGGATCAGGAACCAGCAGGGAAGTCAGACGAAGCCAGGATCAGAACCAGAAGCAGCAGCAGTCTTAGAAGCATGTGAACACAGGAGGACCAAGCAAGGAACTGAAGCCACAGACCTCCTATATATATGAGCCAGGCATCCAGCTCCTCCCAGTGGGAAGGAGGAGCCGCAGGGTGGGAGGCTACAAGAGACCCAGAAACCAAGATGGCCGCCAGCACATGTCAAACGAAGGAGACAGGAGAGAGGTAAGACCATGACAGTACCTCCCCCTCAAGGGCCCCTCCTCCGTGGTGCAAAAAACGGTTTCTGAGGGAAGCGTGCGTGGAAGGCTCGGAGCAAGGCAGGAGCATGGACATCTGCGGAGGGAACCCAGGAACGCTCCTCTGGACCATAACCACGCCAGTGGACCAAAAACTGCACCCGACCGCGGACCAGGCGTGAGTCCAGGATATTGCTCACCTCATACTCCTCATGATTGCCCACTTGGACCGGACGAGGCAGAGGAACCGAGGAAGTGAAGCGATTGCACACCAGTGGCTTCAACAGGGAGACATGAAACACGTTGGAGATCCGCATGCCAGGAGGAAGCACAAGGGCATAGGCTACCGGATTTACCCTGCGAAGCACTCGGAAGGGACCAACAAAGCGAGGAGCCAGCTTGGGAGTGGGCACTCGAAGGTTGAGGTTGCGAGTGGACAACCATACACGGTCTCCGACCTGGTAGGAAGGAGCAGGCGCTCGTCTGCGATCAGCCTGGAGTTTCTGGCGCTGCGCAGAGACCTCAAGGGACTTCTGGATCTGTACCCAAGAGGCGCGTAGGACGGAAAGGTGATCCTCCACAGCCGGAATATCCTGGGGAGAGAATGCCTCCGGTAACACGGCAGGTTGGAACCCATAATTGGCCATGAAGGGAGACGTCCCAGAGGAAGAGTTCACCGCCGTGTTCCTGGCAAACTCAGCCCAAGGCAGGAGGTCAACCCAATTGTCCTGGTGATCGGAGACATAGCAACGAAGGAATTGCTCCAAGGCCTGATTGGATCGTTCTGCGGCCCCATTGGACTGAGGGTGGTAGGCCGAGGAGAAGGAGAGATGAATCCCCAACTGGGAGCAAAAGGCGCGCCAGAACCTGGACACAAACTGACTCCCCCAAACCGACACTATCTCCTTGGGCAAACCGTGCAACCGGAAGACCTCCCAGGCAAAAATCGTGGCCAACTCTTGTGCAGAGGGTAACTTCTTGAGAGGAACACAGTGGCACATTTTGGAAAACCGATCCACAATCATGAGAATGACCGTATGGCCTCGGGATGCAGGGAGGTCCACAATGAAATCCATCCCCAGGTGTGACCATGGGCGCTCCCCGGTGGCTATGGGTTGCAGCAGGCCCAACAGGAGGTGCCGAGGGGACTTACTTTGGGCACAAACGGAGCATGCCGCTACATATGCGGCGATGTCGGAACGTAGGGAAGGCCACCAGAACAGACGTGAAACAGCCCAGGACAGCTGATTCTTACCAGGATGCCCCGCGGTCTTGGAGTTATGGTAGGTTCGCAACAACCGAGTGCGTAACTCCTCAGGCACAAAACATCTGCCGTTGGGTCTCCCAGAGGGAGCACCAGATTGAGCCGCCAAAATCTGCTCACCAAGGGGAGAGGTCAGGCTGGTGCGAATGGCGGCCAGGATCTGATTCGGAGGTATGACCGAAGTCGGTATAGATTCCTCCCTGGACAGCTCGGAGTACTGCCGTGATAAGGCATCCGCCCTGATGTTCTTGGAACCGGGTAGGTAGGAGACCACGTAATTAAAACGTGACAAGAACAGAGCCCATCTGGCCTGACGTGGTGTCAATCTCTTGGCATCAGAAAGGTAGGTCAGATTCTTGTGGTCCGTCAGGATGAGAACCGGAACCACCGAGCCCTCGAGCAAGTGCCTCCACTCTTTGAGAGCCTGCACTATGGCCAATAACTCCCTGTCACCAATCTGATAGTTGCACTCCGCGGGTGACAGTTTCCGGGAGTAAAACCCACAAGGAAGCAGCGGACCCTCTGGTGTTCTACGCTGAGACAGAAGGGCGCCTACTCCCGTCTCAGACGCGTCCACCTCGAGGACAAAGGGCAACCCAGGGTTGGGATGAGACAGAATCGGAGCCGACACAAAGGCGGATTTTAGGGCCTCAAAAGCCCGGATGGCCTAGAGCGGCCAGACCTGGGAATTACTGCCCTTCCTGGTCAGATCCGTGAGAGGCTTGGCCAGCATGGAGAAGTCCCTGATGAACTTCCAATAATAATTGGCGAAGCCCAAAAAGCGCTGCAAGGAACGAAGACCACTGGGCTGAGGCCACTGTAAGACAGCCGAAACCTTCTCAGGGTCCATGGAGAACCCCTCAGCGGAAATGATGTAACCTAAGAAGGTTACCTGGGATCTGTGAAATTCGCATTTCTCAAGCTTACCGAACAGCTTGTTCTCTCGTTACCGTTGCAACACTCGCTTGACATCCAGAATGTGGGCCTCCATGGATTCAGAGTATACCAAGATGTCATCCAAATAGACCACCACACACTGCTGCAACAGGTCACGGAAAACATCATTGATGAATTCCTGAAAGACTGCGGGCGCATTGCACAACCCAAAGGGCATAACCAAGGATTCATAATGACCGGTCCTGGTGTTAAACGCGGTCTTCCACTCATCGCCCGCCTTGATCCTTACCAGGTTATATGCCGCCCTCAGGTCGAGTTTGGTAAAGACCGTGGCCCCCTTAAGGCGATCGAACAGCTCGGAAATCAAGGGTATCGGGTAAGCGTTTTTGATCGTGATGCGATTAAGGCCCCTGTAATCGATGCAAGGCCTCAACTCACCGCCCTTCTTTTTCACAAAGAAAAATCCAGCCCCTGCCGGGGACGAGGATTTGCGAATGTGACCACGGGACAGCGCCTCCATCACATACTCCTCCATGGCCTCATTCTCCGCAACCGACAGTGGATAGACCCTGCCGCGTGGAGGAACGGCACCAGGTTGTAACTCTATGGCACAATCGTATGGGCGGTGCAGAGGTAGGGCAACTGCGCGCACCTTATCGAATACATCCCGGTACTCCTCGTATTCAGGAGGCAACAGAGAGTCCGAGGAAGTACACAGCAACTTGACAGGCCCATGGATGCAACTAGCCCCACACTGTGGTGACCATGAGAGGATCTCGGCCGATCTCCAGTCGAAAGTCGGATTATGCTTCTGGAGCCAGGGGTACCCCAAGACCACCGAGTAGTGTGGAGACGAAATAACCTGGAAGCAGACCGACTCTCTGTGAACGGCACCAATGGCTATCCCCACTGGAAGGGTCTCATGAGTCACGTGTGACGGCTGGAGGGGTCTGCCGTCTATCGCCTCTAGAGCCAGCGGGGAACCTCGAGCCTGCAGAGGAATGGAATTGGCGGCAGCGAACTCACTATCAATGAAAAAACCACCAGCACCAGAGTCCACCAACGCCTGGGTCGTCACCGAGCCCCCGACCCAGGAGAGGACATGAGTGATCAGTGGTTTATCGAAGGCATGTGGCAGCAACTCGAAATAAATGCCCACTTGGTTAAGGAAACCTCGGCACTGAGTTGGCTCTCCCCCAAATCGCTGTGGAAGGGGGGCAGAACCGATCATACCCCGAAACACCGCAGGCGCAACAACAGGTGTCGGGGTAGACTCTGGCGCAACAACCGGAGCGGCAGTAGGAGCGGATCCAGGAGCGACAACCGACCCATCGGCAACGGAAGCGAAATGAGCCGTGCGTTCAAGCAGGGTTTGCAAAGCCACGGCGAACTGACCCAACAGGTAATCCTGCTGATCAAGTCTGGCAACCAGCGTGGGTAGCGAGGATGGCCCTGTACCGTCAAAATTCATGGCTTGGTCCTAATGTCACGGAACCATGAACCAGACGTACAACAAGAGATAAGTGAAAATAAGAAGGCTTTATTGAAAATCAAGCTGTAAAGCAAAAGTCCAAACGGATGGTGAAACCGAAGCAGAGTCTTGCGAAGCCAGAGGTCAGGAACCAGAAGGGTAGTCGGACGAAGCCAGAATCAGGAACCAGCAGGGAAGTCAGACGAAGCCAGGATCAGGAACCAGCAGGGAAGTCAGACGAAGCCAGGATCGGAACCAGAAGCAGCAGCAGTCTTAGAAGCATGTGAACACAGGAGGACCAAGCAAGGAACTGAAGCCACAGACCTCCTATATATATGAGCCAGGCATCCAGCTCCTCCCAGTGGGAAGGAGGAGCCGCAGGGTGGGAGGCTACAAGAGACCCAGAAACCAAGATGGAGACAGGAGAGAGGTAAGACCATGACAACGTTACAATAACGTTCTACTTTTTTATACTGTAATTCAGGCACCAATAAATGGCGGACCACAGTCCAGACCCAGATTGAGTGACAGTCCTGTCCAGACCGCGACCATGCCATGTAGAAGCTGGGTGTCTTCTCCCGGGTCTCTTACTTGGCCACCGCTGTCATCCTCACAGCGTTGCAAGGGGAAGGAGGAACTACAGATCTGTAATTTGAAAAGACTCACACCCAGGAGGGGACACCCCTAACTGATAAGTTCCTCCGCCCTGCCGAAGGTAGGGCTGTGTGGGGGAGGTTACCATTTAATCCCATACTGTGAGGTGAGGACACTGTTATGTGAGGGGCACTGTGATGTGAAAGGGACTGCAACATAAAGGGGAATTGAAGACTGCTTTAAAGGGGGGGGCTGTGATGTAAAGGGGAGTGGAAATTGTGATGTTAAGGGAGGTTTTGATGTCAAAGGGGGACCAAGGACACTGACATTAAGACTGTGATGTAAAGGGGGCTATGATGTGAGGAATACTGAATAAACAAGAAAGGTTACTCCTTTCTTAAACTCCTTTTAAAACATATCACAAGATACATGACAAAAACTAAGACTAAAAGGCTAATGCCTCTAAATTTTTTAATTAAAGAAGCTAATCACAGATATTGCACATCTCAATATAGCAGCCCATTCAGTAAGGAAGTGGGGGTGATTTACAATGCAAAGGGCCGTCTTCCTAATATTCCAGTGCTTTGTTCTTTATTTAGCTTTTGTTACATTTTCATTTGCATATTTTTTTCACATTAAATTATTTACAGTAACAAATGCATATAATTATTAAATTGCACATTTCAGAAGCAGTCCTCATATGACCCTTTGCAAATCTTCTTTAATAAGTTCTGGTCGCATGGTGTAAAACAAAAAAATATTCCTAGTATACCATGCACAACTAACCATATTAAAAAAATAAGCAGTTTGAGAAACACCAATATTATAACTAAGTATACAAACCTCTTCATAATGCATAATCATACTACCACACTTTAAGGGCTGGTTCGCATCACAATTTCTGCATTCTGGGCAAGTTTCTGCTTGTGCATCTTTTGTGTTCCAGTGTGTTGTCCCCCTCTTTTTTTCTTCATCTCAATTTAGGACAATTGAGGACATTCTGGTAGGTTTTTGGGTGCTGCAGCATAGCATTTCAAAATACTTTCCTCATGCCATTTATTGCTGCATTTCAGTGCCTGCCCATAAGTGCCAGCCATCAGTGCTAGCCACCTGTCAGTGCCAGCCACCTGTCAGTGCCATAAGTGCCACCTATCAGTGCCAGCCACCTGTCAGTGCCATCTAACAGTGACAGCCATCAGTGCCAGCCACCTGTCAGTGCCCATGAGTGCTGCCTATCAGTGCCAGTCACCTGCCAGTGCCACCAGTGCCCATAAGTGCTGCCTATCAGTGCCACATGTCAGTGCCACTGCTCATAGGTGCCACCTATCAGTGCCCATCAGTCAGTGCATCTATCAGTCCCCATCAGTCAGTGCCACCTATCAGTGCCCATCAGTCAAACTGTCACATGGCGTTAAAAAAAGTATTGTTAATCGGTATCGGCGAGTACATGAAAGAAAGTATTGGGACAACCCTAATAATAATAATAATAAATAAATCTGTTTGTCGAAGGCATCATCATTCTTCTATTGACTGACCCGGCAACCTCTTTACCCAAGGTATACCAAATCTTACTACAATTCAGTAGCATATCATACTATAAGGTAAACAACTCAAAATCTCTGATATTAGATCTGGGAGTAAACATCCATAACACACAACTCCTCCAACGACAGTTCCCTTACTACTGCAGCAAGGAAGGCATATCATACCTGGGTATCACCCTTACAGCCACCATGAGTAGCTTAGCAATCTCTTACCTTAAACCCTTGATCACTAAAATCACCACAGAACTCAGGCATATATTGCAATGCAAATTATTATGGTATAGTAGATTGGCAGCGTTTAAAATGAACATCTTACTGCAACTTCTGTATTTATTCAGGGCTTTGCCTATCCCAATTGCATCTCACTACTTATCAACCCCGTCGAGCCTCCTCATAAAATATATCTGGAACGGGAAGAGAGCCAGATGTGCACAAACTAGCCATATCAAACAGATCAATAGGGGGGTGCAGGATTGCCAGACCTTAGAGATTACTACTGGGTGGTTCAGCTAGACCAAAACAAAAAATATTGGTTACAGTCAGAGGAGACCCCACTTTGGGCAGAATCATTCCTATTACCCCCTGGAAACCTATGCCTACTCAGCGATATGTGGAAGCTCTGGGATCTTAGCCTGTTACCTCTACCAACCCAGGCCTCATTACTATCCTAGAGATACCTTAATAATCAAGATCCACAGCTTGCTTCACCCATCACTGTGTCATTCCCTATTAGCATACTAGACTCTATGATACCAACGCTGGACACCAAAACCTTGACACTGTATGGCAGACCCGAAATCACAGATTTTTTAAGCTCAGTAAAAACCCAAAACTCTAGAAGACCTTCAAGTAGAGTATGGGTTACAGAGAAAGGTAATGTTCCCCTGTGTTTGTATTTTATATTTCCTTTACAAAAAATCCCCTTCCTAAACTGGTCACACATCCCAAAGCCTAGGGGTTTTACACCTCTACTGAGCATAAAGCAAAAGGCATCTCCTTATTCTATAACCTCCTTCAGGACAAAGGCACTTTCTGCAAGTCTGGAATGATGTGTAAATGGGAGAAAGACTTACAGCAAACATTCATGGATAACCAATGGCAAGCTGCTATTAGCTCAATCTCTAAAGCCACAAATTGTGTTGTACATTGGGAGCTAACATTGAAGATCACTAATAGGTGATACTAAACACCTTTTAGATTGGCAAGCTTTTCGACTTACCATTCCCCCTAATTTTGGCATGAGTGCTGCTAAGTGGCCCATCTATTACACATTCTTTGGGAATGCCCTAACCTAACCAGCTTCTGGAGACAAACATTTCAGATGGTTTCAACACACACAGGCATAATAACCTTCCCCTGTCCTGCCCTAACCTTACTTAACATGGGTATAGACAAGTTCTAACCCATGATCGTGCTGGTCATCACCTACATACTGCTAGCCACATGCTCTGTAATCCTAAAAAAATGGAAATCACTTCTAGCCCCAAACCTCTCTGAGGTAATAAACCTGACACACCAAAACTACACATACGAAAAATTGCTAGCCATCAACTCAATTAAATATGAGGCCTTCCATAAAACTTGAATTATCTGGTTGGCAAATTATGAATCTCTAAAGAATACTACTGTTTCCTTGAAATAATACTGTTTATTGTTTCTTGCTAGATGACATTAAATACTGAATTTATGATGTATATCTGTACTTTATAAGTTGTATTGTGCATTGTTCTTTATGACACTGTTGCACCTTTATGACCGGTTTGTACCTTCATGACTTGTTTATGACCTTGTTATAAAACTATAAAAATTATTCTTTTAAAAAAAAAAAGAAAAACGAAAGGAGTGTTCTCAAACATAGCAGCACATCTATAATTGAAGAAATTAAACTCTTGTGCTGTGCTTAAAGTAGGTCAGCATCAGTGCAGAAAAACCAGCAAGGCTTCATGTAAACTCAGATTTTAATCCCCTTATTTTACTTTACCGTTATAGTTAAAACAAAGTATATTTACTTAATTATATACAATATTTGTATGTATGTATGTATTATATTTTCTAATTTGAGATAGCTGTGATGATCCGTAATACCAAAAATGTTCCAAATAAGTGATAATATGTTTTTATGGATAACCAAATAGATTCATGTACAACTTATGCCCCCGTACACACCATCACTTTATGTGATGAAAAAAAAAAAACGTTTTTAAAAACGTCACTTTAATTGACCGTGTGTGGGGGAAAACGTTGTTTTATGTCTTGTAAAAAACGACCAAAAAAAAATTGAAGCATGCTTCAATTTTATGTGTCGTTTTTCAAAACGTCGTTTTTTACTTCACAGAAATTGACCGTGTGTAGCAAAAAACGTCGTTTTAAAAGACGTTTTTACACCCGCGCATGCCCAGAAGCGAGCTTCAATGGAAAAGAGTGGTGAACGTAACCTCGCTTTGCTAGAACATTGTGAGAAAAACAATGGTGTGTAGGCAACTTTGTCTTTGAAAATTGAAGTTTCAAAAACGTCGTTTTTTACTTCACAGAAAATGTCGTTTTTTTTCATCACATAAAGTGATGGTGTGTACGGGGCATTAGATTCAACCAATATCATTTAGAACATGTAAACAATATTCTTATAGAATTGTGAGCACATAAAAAGGGAGCCAGTGCTAAGGAAAATAAAAGAAATAGGCAGCTTGCAATAGATAAATATACAGTACCCAAACAAACCAACAAAGAAAATAATGCAGGACCTACAAATATAGAATATTATAAACTTAAAGCATGTGCTCATAGATGTGCACAGCCTATTGCATTAGGTAGTGTGCACCAGGCCCGGACTGGGACAAAAAATAGGCCCGGGCATTTTAGGCTAAGCAGCCCATTATTTATTTTTTTGCACAGATCAAGGAAGCATGACACATTTGTTATTTAACCAACCCCCCCAGGCACCCTCCTGTCACAGTGCACTGCCAATCGTAAGCAGTCAAGAGATTTCATGGTCTGCAGCTGCACATATACAAGAGGAGTGTATATGTGTGGCTGCAGGAAAGCTTAGTATAGTTCAGACTAGGATCCAAACACAACTGAGCTCACCCCTACCAAGGGGAATGCTGCAGCTGGGCTATAAGGCCTCAGCCCGGGTTCACACTACTGTGGTGTGAGACACCACGTGTAATTCGCACAGAAATCACAGCACACTCCTATGTGAATCACATTTGCTGTCTCTGGGGTGCGATTTGAGACATGGATTTGTATAACTCAAATCGCACTGCATTCACACCAAACTGGTGCAGGGCCCTTTATTGTCCACACCAGAATCAGATTGCATGGGTGTTCACACCCATGGGATCCGATTCGGCAACCTCCACTGCATTTTGCAAACCGATTGCCGATTCGTTAACTTAACATACACTCTGCAATTGGTTCACATGGACAGGTTGCAATTTAGATGCAGTGCTGAAACCGCAGCAAATTTGTGTTCATCTAGTGAGAACCCAGGCTAAGAGATAACAGTTAATTTTAGGGCACATTAAAAATATATTACCCACAATTATATATAATATAATCAAAAAGGTGTCCTGCATTTAAAGTATATATATGATTTTTTTTGTTAACACTGCACTTACCCAGCCAGTACTAAATATACCACAATTACATACACTTTACACTTTAAATCAGTGGCGGCTGGTGCTCAAAAATTAAAAATTCTGAAAACAAAACCCATCAATTGCAGCCTCACTGTGCCCATCAATTGCAGCCTCACTGTGCCCATCAAACGCAGCCACTGTGCCCATAAAACGCAGCCACTTTGCCATCAAGCGCAGCCACTTTGCCCATCAAAAGCAGCCACTTTGCCCATCAAACGCAGCCACTGTTCCCATCAAACGCAGCCTCTGTGCCATCCAATACAGCCACTGTGCCTTCAAATGCAGCCATTTTGCCCATCAAACGCAGCCACTTTGCCCATCAAACGCAGCCACTGTGCTATCAAACGCAGCCACTTTGCCCATCAAACGCAGTCACTTTGCCCATCAAACGCAGCCACATTGCCCAAACGCAGCCAAACAGTATGATGAGAGCATGCTTTGGTCTGGCCAGTGGTCTCTTATACACAGTAAAGAGTGATGCTGAACTACCTGAGTAAAAGAGACCACTGACCAGACCAAAGCATGCTCTCATCATGCTGTGTTTAAATGCAGGAGTAAAACATAATTTTTTCAGACAGGCTGGCTGACATCCCTTACTTTTTAGCAGTCTTCTCCAGGCCCTTGTATCTGTGGCTGCAGATACACCTGTCTGACATCAGGGAGATGGGGATTCCTCCAGGCAGCTCCTCCCCCTTCACCTGACCCCTTCATTTCCGTCCCTCCTGAGCTGAATAGTCAAATGGCCGGGTGAGCGGCCCCGACACACGGAGCAGCCTGGATGCCTTGGGAGTGTTCGGTGGGGGCCCCAGCCAGAAGGGCATGGATGCGGCCCTTCCCGCGGAGCCAGCCGCGGACAGGCCAGCAGCGGGTGAGCAGGGATGCAGCTACCTAGGAAGTCAATGTCAGGCCCGAAAATGACATGTGGCCTGGCAGCAACGGTCCACCGGGCATATGCCCGGTGTGCCCCATGGCCAGTCCGGGTCTGGTGTGCACCCCAAAGCTCAAACACACTACAAATCACTCACAATGTCCATTCAGAAAAAAAGGGTCCAGTGAATTACATATTTAGCGGCCCATTCCCCGTACTCATCCTAAAACATCCCCACAGCAACATCCGGCAGGAGAAGAAAGAAGGGAAGCCAGCAGCACTGCGGGTGGAAAGGGGTGGGGGGGAGCCAGGGCAGAAGGGCCAATCTGTGCTGCACAGGGTGATTACGGTGTGCCTGGGCACACCTGGCACACCATATGTGCACGCCTATGCATGTGCTCTTAACACAAGACTCAATCTTATTGAATTATTCTTCAAAGAATCAAACAATTTGATAAATGCTAAGAATCATTGAAAAGACACATACTCAAGTTGCTTTATTAAAACTGAAGAGTTCAAAATCTGGTGCAACTGTGCATGGTAGTCAGCTTCTAACTTCAGCTTGTTCAATTAAGCTTTGACAATAAAATCTGGAAGATAATTGGTTTCTTTACAGATTTCCACTAGATTCTGCACTCTCCAGTTTTAATATATCAGCCCCAGTGTGTCATTGATCACTTTTGAGCAAATTAAATTATTCTGATTTGCATGGTTGGAAAATGCAATCATAGGGAAGTAGTTAGGCTGGTATAATCTTTAAGTCTATGGCACATGAAACAATCATTTTGAATCTCCCATCATGTTTTTCTATTGGACAGTAAATCAATATACAATAAAATTCCTATGGTCACTATTAGAGGTTTCTGTAAAAATCATATCTTGAAACCCATGGGGCAAACGTCCTATCCTTTCCTAAGCTTTTCTTTTCCCATACACAATTTGATAGAATCACGCCGTAACTAGAGTTGAGCGGACACCTGGATGTTCGGGTTCGGCGGGTTCGGCCGAACTTCGGAAAAAAGTCTGTGTTTGTTACCCAAACTTGACCCGAACCCGAACCCCATTGAAATAAACTTAGAACTGTCCCTGCACAAAGTGTCATTTCTGAAAGGAAAAAAAGTAATTTAAAATCGGCTTTGCGGCTATAACCACTTAAGGACCGCCTCATGTAAATATACGTCAGCAGAATGGCACGGACAGGCACATGTACCTATACGTCCTCTGCTTGACGTGGGTCGGGGGTCCGATCGGGACCCCCCCGGTACATGCGGCGGTCCGTAAGCCTTGGGGAGCGATCCGGGACGACGGCGCGGCTATTCGTTTATAGCCGCCCCGTCGCGATCTCTCCCCGGAGCTGAAGAACGGGGAGAGCCGTATGTAAACACGGCTTCCCCGTGCTTCACTATGGCGGCGCATCGATCGAGTGATCCCTTTTATTAGGGAGACTCGATCGATGATGTCAGTCCTACAGCCACACCCCCCTACAGTTGTAAACACACACAAAGTGAACCCTAAATGTTACAGCGCCCCCTGTGTTTAACTCCCAAACTGCAACTGTCATTTTCACAATAAAGAATGCAATTTAAATGCATTTTTTGCTGTGAAAATGACAATGGTCCCAAAAATGTGACAAAATTGTCCGAAGTGTCCGCCATAATGTCGCAGTCACGAAAAAAATCGCTGATCGCTGCCATTAGTAGTAAAAAAAATAAAAAAAATAAAAATGCAATAAAACTATCCCCTATTTTGTAAACGCTATAAATTTTGCGCAAACCAACCGATAAACGATTATTGCGATTTTTTTAACCAAAAATAGGTAGAAGAATACGTATCGGCCTAAACTGAGGAAAACAAAAATTTTTATATATGTTTTTGGGGGATATATATTATAGCAAAAAGTAAATATTGCATTTTTTTCAAAATTGTCGCTCTATTTTTGTTTATAGCGCAAATAATAAAAACCGCAAAGGTGATCAAATACCACCAAAAGAAAGCTCTATTTGTGGGGAAAAAAGGATGCCAATTTTGTTTGGGAGCCACGTCGCAAGACCGCGCAATTGTCTGTTAAAGCGACGCAGTCCTGAACTGTAAAAACCCCTTGTGTCTTTAGGCAGCATATTGGTCCGGGGCTTAAGTGGATAATGAATTGTCGGCTTTGGCAGGATTCATTCATAAAAAAAAAAAAATAGTGTGGGGGTCCCCCCAAATTCAATTACCAGGCCCTTCAGGTCTGGCATGGATATTAAGGGGAACCCCGCCGTCAATTTAAAAAAAAATGACGTGGGGTTCCCCCCATATATCCATTCCAGACCCTTCAGGTCTGGTGTGGATTTTAAGGGGAACTCCACCCCAAATAAAAAAAAAATGGCGTGGACTTCCCCCCAAAATCCACACCAGACCCTTATCCGAGCACATTAACCTGGCCGGCCGAAGAAAACAGAGTGTGGCCCCCCTCTCCTGAACCGTACCAGGCCACATGCCGGATAAGGGTCTGGTGTGGATTTTGGGGGGAACTCCACGCAATTTTTTTTTTAAATTTGGGGTGGAGTTCCCTTAAAATCCACACCAGACCTGAAGGGTCTGGAATGGATATTTGGGGGAACCCCACATCATTTTTTTTAAATTGACGGCGGGGTTCCCCTTAATATCCATTCCAGACCTGAAGGGCCTGGCAATTATTTTTTTTTATGAATGAATGCTCTCTGAATTGCCGAAGCCGACAATTCATTATAGCCACAAAGCCGACAATTCATTATAGCCGCAAAGCCGGTTTTAAATTACTTTTTTTTCCTTTCAGAAATGACACTTTGTGCAGTGCCATTACATAGCCGAACTCCAAACCCCAACCCGAACTTTCAGCAAATTATTCAGGTTCGGGTCCAAAAAAAAAAAAAAATTCAGTACGAACCCGAACTTTACAGTTCGGGTTCGCTCAACCCTAGCCGTAACACCTCTAAATCAATTTGGAACTAGATAGTTTTGCTTAAAGTGTATGTAAACCCAAAAATCACACATTTTATATACTGCAGTTTATATGTTGTGTTGTGAGGTGTAGTGACTGCAGTCGTTTTTTTTTTGGTGATTCTTGGACGGCAACTCTCAATTATTGTACCGTATCTATAAAGGAGCATAATTATCACCATAAACTGCTCTCTTGATTTGGACTGGAAAGATCACCAACATCTTCACTTTAAATTACATAGGAAGGTAGGGTTTTGTAGTTCACAGAAAATACCTGGGAAAGCTAATACTAATGTATAGGATGCCAGTTCCCAGGACCCTGCATTCACTATATCCACAATTTTTATTATTATTATTATTATTATTATTATTATTATTATTATTATTATCATTCACGGTTTACAATACACAGAACATGGAAATGCAATTATTTTAGTGAATATAAACTGCTAAATACCTTTTCTCATCAGCAGTATAAAGCAGTCCTGTGACCAAGCACTGGCTAAAGCTTGTAGGAGTTTTCTGACTGTCCCATAAGACTGCAAGACCCCTGACCCTCTATCTGGAGAGTTCTAATTGGCCCTGTGCTGATCACATGTACACTCCCAAGAAAAAAAAAAAAACTCTAGCAATACACGCCAAACTGAGCATGTGCAGCCTGACTCCATAGACTATGGGCCTGATTTACCAAGCCTTTACTCCATGACTCATGGAGTAAAAGCAGGAGTAGCAGCCGTTTGGCCATTTACTAAAGAAATACGCTGCTAGTGCAGTGTATTTCCCTAGTTACTAATGTGCTCCGTGCGCCCAGGAGAGGGTGCATTGTGCACCAGTACAGACCTGGCGCACGGCACATTGAAGTGTAAATTGCGGGGGTTTGGGCGGGAGTTTATTAGGGGGGGAGGTGGGGGGATGCAGGGGAAGTGAAGTGACATGTGTTTTAAAGTGTTTGGCGGGCCGAATTGAAAGGGAAAGTGTTTTTTGAAAACAGATCCCCGTACGCTTGCACAGTGCGCCTGAACCTCGGGAGGTTCATTTGCATACTGGGCATGCGCAGAGAGAAAAGTCAGGGATTCCCGTGCGCCTTGTCAGTATGCCGTGAAAATCTTGGTAAATACCAAGCGGCGTACCCGTGATTGCGCTGCGTGACGCGGCGCACGGGAATCTCCGAGCTGTTTTCAGCCCTGAAGGGGAACTCGGCGCCAAATTTCAAACTTGAAATCGGCGCGGGTCCCCCTTCAGGGCTACATTAGGCTCTTAGGCTTGGTCCGGAACGTGAGGGGTTAAACCCGCGCCGATTCGGCGCGGGGGTCCCCCCCAGATCCAAACCAAGCCCTCATCCCAAGCATGCAGTCTGGCCCGGACAGGAATGGGGGAGGGGACGAGCGAGCGCCCCCCCCCCCCTCCTGAGCCGTACCAGACCGCATGCCCTCAACATGGGGGAGTGTGTGCTGTGGGGGAGGGGGGCACTGCCCCCCCACAGCACTCTTGCCCCCATGTCGATAGGGACAAGAGCCTCTTCCCGACAACCCTTGCCATTGGTTGTCGGGGTATGCGGGCGGGGCTAATCGGAATCTGCGAGCTCCCTTTAATAACCCCCGGCAGAAGACCAGGAAGACCGGAACCCTGGCGGAAGGCACCGGAAAGACCGGGGGATAGGCGCCATCCCCCGGCAGAAGACCCCGAAGTCCGGATGCCCCTCCCTAATGAAAAAGAGCTTAAATGGGGTGGGGGCATCCGGCGGAAGGCTCCGGAGAGGACCGAGGGATGGCGCCCTCCCCCGGCAGAAATCACCGAAGCCCAGGGTCCCGGCGGAAGATCGGGAGAGAAGAAACCCCCCCCTTCTAAGAGAGCTAAAGAAGAAAGGGGGGGCTCCGGAGCAGATTAATAAAATATTTTATTCTGTGTGGTGTTTTTTTTTTACTTTACATTTCCCCCATGTGAATGGGTAGAGGTACGATGTACCCCATACTCATTCACATAGGGTGGGGGGCCGGAATCTGGGGACCCCTTTATTAAAGGGGTCTCTCAGATTCTGATAAGCTCTCCGCCCGCATACCCCGACAACCAACGGCCAGGGTTGTCGGGAAGAGGCTCTTGTCCCTATCGACATGGGGGCAAGAGTGCTTTGGGGTGGGGGGGCAGTGCCCCCCTCCCCCACAGCACACACTCCCCCATGTTGAGGGCATGTGGTCTGGTATGGCTCAGGAGGGAGGGGGGCGCTCGCTCGTCCCCACCCCCATTCCTGTCTGACCAGACTGCGTGCCTGGGATAAGGGCTTGGTTTGGATCTTGGGGGGGACCCCACGCTATTTTTTTGGGCCCCGGTTTAACCCCTTATGTTCCAGACCAAGCATAAGAGCCTGGTATGCACCTGGAGGGAACCCACCTTATTTTTTTTTGGGGGGGTCTGGAGTTCCCCTTCATGAACAGCGATCTGTCATTTACACATGTCAGTCCCACCCCCCCCCCTACAGTTAGAACACACCCAGGGAACATATTTAACCCCTCCCTCGCACCTAGTGTTAACCCCTTCCCTGCCAGTGGCATTTTTTGAGTAAGCAATGCATTTTTTACAGCACTGATCGCTAGAAAAATGCCAATGGTTCCAAAAAAGTGTTCGATGTGTCCACCATAATGTCGCAGTACCGATAAAAATCGCTGATCGCCCCAATAACTAGTTAAAACAACAAAAACAAAAAATTTGTAGACGCTATAACTTTTGCAAAAACCAAACACTAAACGCTATTTGCGATTTTTTGGAACCAAAAAGATGTAGAATACGTATCGGCCTAAACTGAGGTTTTTTTTAGTTTTTTGAATATATATTTTTGGGGATATTTATTATAGCAAAAAGTAAAAATAATTTTTACATATGTGGGCGGGACTTACGCAAGTCCCGCCCACATATATAAACATCGTTCAAACCACACATGTGAGGTATTGACGCGTGCATTAGAGCGAGAGCAATACTTTTACCACTAGACCTTCTTTGTAACTATAAACTGGTAACCTGGAAAAAAAAGAAAAAGGTCGCCTATGGGGATATTCACGGAATTCATTTTGGCCCCATTGCAGGAGTGTTTCCAATAGTAAAGCGTGACATGTAAGGTATCTATTTACTCAGTGTAACATCATCTTTCACATTATCCCCAAAAATTGGGCTCACTTTTGTGTTTTGTTAATTTTTAACCACTTGAGCCCGGACCATATTTCTGGTCAATGACCGGGCAAGTTTTTGTGATTCGGCGCGGCGTCGCTTTAACTGACAATTGCGCAGTCGTGCGACGTGGCTCCCAAACAAAATTGGCAACCTTTTTTTTCCCACAAATAGATTATTAAATGTGCGTGTTTACTTCTGTCTTTAACACCTCCCCTTCAGGCTGGAAAGCATCAGATCAGGGGAAACCAAAAAAAAAAAGCTCTCATTCCATTGCAGCTTGGTTCCTACATGTGTGATGAACTGAGCATGCTCAAACACTTAGAAAAAAAATATCCTTTCTTTTTAAAAGGTGAAAAACACTCATTGGATGCTCATAGAGAGTGGTTTGGATTAATTGCAGGTGTGCCCAATTACAAGCTCACCCAAACTAGAGACTGCAATTTGGTCATGTGATTTCAATTGCTTCATTACTAGCACTGTTATAAAAAGCTTGGATCGATCAGTCCTCAGCTGCCCTCAGAAGGGGCAGGATGCTGTTGCTAAACACAAATGTGGTTTGTTGCATGGGTTTTGTTTTATTTTGCCAATGGTTTTGGTTTATTTTTAAATGATGTTCACTTTGATGTATTTGTCTATGTGGCCTTATTTTATGAAAAATGTGTAAAGCTATGGTTAATTAGAATTTTGAAATGTATTTTTGTTTGTTTGTCTTTTTTTGCTTTCCTTGTTTTGTTGACCAATAAAAATTACTTTAAAATTGTTAAGTTTGTCTTTTGTTACTTTTTCATGCTACATATGTTGACAGCTGCAGCTGAACTAGGTTTGGGCCTAACAAATTATGTGTGATTTTTGTCTAAGCTTCTTTCCTGGTGTGTAATCATGAAATGTTTGCCATGTTTATTCTCCCTGACTTTAAAGACAAAAACTGGTAAGTATTTTATTTATTCTGCAGTGGTCCTCAGCCCTCAAGTACCCCCGACAGGACATGTTTTGGGGATTTCTCTTATCAAGAATTGCTGTCCAGACTATTTTAAAGCACATGTGCAAGATTAGGGAAAACCTGCAAACATGGCCTGTGGGGGGGGGGGTTTGCTATTGGTGGACAGGCTTGACGTGCTGATTTACAGCACTGTGCTTAAATCTAGCGCAAGGCAATCCTATTCAAATTGTGGGTGTTTGAGGGAAGCCAAGTGAGTGTTAGAACCCCTGCTTTGTGTTTTTTTATTTTTGTGTTGAGCTTTGTGTCCCTTTTCTTAAAATTGGCTTCACTTCCTGTCACACAGCTGAACAGGAAGTGAGGTTAAAACCCTACCAGTGTCATTTCTTGGGGACACCGGTCAATCTAACTAGTGTCCCCATTAAGCAAATTGCACTCCAGCACTGCTGTGTACACCCCAAATCATGGGTCTTCAAACTACGGCCCTCCAGTTGTTCAGGAACTACAATTCCCATCATGCCTAGTCATGTCTGTGAATGTCAGTGCATTACAAGGCCTCATGGGATGTGTAGTTCTACAACAGCTGGAGGGCCGTAGTTTAAGGATCCCTGCCCCAAATGATTATTTAGTTTGGGGTTTAGTAAAGGCAAAGCCACTCTGCAGTACAAGCATAGTTGCTGAAAATCAGAGAGGAAGCACTGATGGTTTTAACATCCAATCCTGTAGAAGCAAAGTTGTTTTGTTTTCTTCCTTGCTTTGCACTTGTAGGAGTGGATTTGCCTTTAGTAAATGGACCCCAAAGTCCAAGATCCCTAATAATTTGGGGTGTACACAGCAAAATGCTAGAGTGCAATTTACATAATGGGAAACTATTTAGATTGATCTCTGTGTCCACAAGAAAATATATTAGTAAGGTTTTACCCTCACTTCCTGTTTGGCTATGTGACAGGAAGTGAATGAATTAGAAAGGGTGAAGACACCTCACAAATGTTGTCACTATCAGGGGTGCAGACATCCCCAAAAAAATGAGCAGATAATACTTATTTGCAAATTAATAATTTTTTAGTTAACATTGGGTGGGGTGCTCTAACACACACATTCCTACATATTAGCAACGCTCTATCCTGGCCTATTGGCATGGTTATATTTTCTTAGGGCTCTCAATAAAACTCTATGAAATTTGTGCTTAAACTAGAACCAGGGGCGGACTGACAACTCATGGGGCCCCTGGGCAATAGAAGATTATGGGGCCCCTCTGGCTTACAGATGACCACCACGCCAGGAGGTAGTGCAGAGGTGGGCAGCTAAAATCTTGGGATATTCACATTAAAAGCATGTCATTTTCGGACATATCAGGGACAGATCTAAAAAAAACACAGATTTTTACATACTGTCCCTGGTTTTACTGAGCCTGGCAACCCGGATGGGGCCCCCTAGTGGCATGGGGCCCTCGGGCAGTGCCCGAGTGACTCAATGGTCAGTCCGCCCCTGACAAGAACTATAATCAACAAGTTTTATTTTCTTTCATTTTGGATAGAGTGAGGGAGGGTTATAGGCCCTGTCAGTTTATTTTGTATTATCTGTGTCCAATTGGGGAGATTTGCCTTCACTTCCTGCCCCATAGCCAAACAGGAAGTGAGAGAAAAACTATGCAAATTAACCACTTCCCGCCCAGCCTATGGCCGATTTACGTCCGGGAAGTGGTTACACAATCCTGACAGGACGTCCTGCAGGATTTCATGCCGCACGCGCCTGTGGGGGCACGCAGCGCGGCGATCGGTGATGCGGGGTGTCAGTCTGACACCCTGCATCTCCGATCTCGGTAAAGAGTCTCTCACGGAGACGGAGACTCTTTACCACGTGATCAGCCGTGTCCAATCACGGCTGATCACGATGTAAACAGGAAGAGCCATCGATGGCTCTTCCTCACTCGCGTCTTACAGACGCGAGTATAGGAGAGCCGATCGGCGGCTCTCCTGACAGGGGGCGTTCGCGCTGATTGTTTATCAGCGCAGCCCCCCCTCGGATCACCACACTGGACCACCAGGGATGCCCACCCTGGACCACCAGGGTGTGCAAAAACAAAAAAAATATAGAACAAAAAAACAAAAAGCATTAAAAAATAAGAAAAAAGATGCCAATCAGTGCCCACAAATGGGCACTGACTGGGAAAATCAGTGCCACCCCACAGTGCCCATCCATGCACAGTGCCCACCTATCAGTGCCCACCTGTGCCACCCATAAGTATCCATCAGTGCCACCCATAAGTGCCGCCCATAAGTATCCATCAGTGCCACCCATAAGTGCCGCCCATCTGTGCCGCCCATGAGTGCCCATCAGTGCCGCCTATGAGTGCCCATCAGTGCCGCATAGCAGCGCCGCCAATCAATGCCACCTCATCTGTGCCGTCAGTACTACCTCATCGATGTCCATCAGTGCCATCTCATCGGTGCCCATCAGTGCCGCCATATCAGTGCCCGTAATTGAAAGAAAAACTTATTTACAAAAAAATTAACCTAAAAAAAGAAAAAGGTTTTTTTGTTTCAAAATTTGCAGTCTTTTTTTAGTTGTTGCGCAAAAAAAAAAACGCAGAGGTGATCAAATAACAACAAAAGAAAGCTCTATTTGTGGGGAAAAAAGGACGCCAATTTTGTTTGGGTACAGTGTTGTATGACCGCGCAATTGCCATTCAAAGTGCGACAGTGTTGAAAGCTGAAAATTGGCTTGGGCGGGAAGGTGCGTAAGTGCCTGGTATGGAAGTGGTTAAGGGAATCCAGTGCCCCCCCAGAACTAGTGTGTGGGTCCCCTGAAAATTACTGGGCGGGGTTATACAAAAACAGGGTGTGACCTTGACAGGAAGGGGTGGGTCATTTTTCTATTAGGAGGTGCAGATATGTAGTCAGGCCTAGGGCAGAACCAAACCTTAATATACTACTGCATATTAGGGCTTATTTAGACCGGAACCGATTTATAGCGTGTTTTTATATTGTGGGAGGAAACCCACGCAGGCACAGGGAGAACATGCAAACTCCATGCAGATGCTGTCACGGGCGGGATTCGAACCAACGACTCTTTTGCTGCTAGGTCAAAGTGCTATACACTACACCACTGTGGTGAACGAACATGATTGCAGCTGAAAGCATGAGATCTTTTTTTTTTTTTTTCAATACCATGCTTTCCAGCCTTATTGACCCCGCCTCTCTCCATAAAGAGGACCTGTCACACACTAGTCCTATTACAAGGGATGTTTACATTCCTTGTAATAGGAAGAAAACTGATCATTTTTTTTTTATTTTTTTATTTCAGTGTAAAACATTATAAAACTAAATAAAAATAAATAAGAAAACCCCCAAAAAATTTTTTAAAGCGCCCCGTCGCGACGAGCTCGCGCACAGAAGCAAACGCATACGCGAGTAGCGCCCGCATATGAAAACAGTATTCAAACCACACAAGTGAGGTATCGCCGCGATCGTTAGAGTGAGAGCAATAATTCTAGCCCTAGACCTACTCTGCAACTCAAAAAATGCAACCTGTAGAATTTTTTAAACGTCGCCTATCGAGATTTTTAAAGGGTAAAAGTTTGACGCCATGCCACGAGCGGGCGCAATTTTTAAGCATGACATGTTGGGTATCATTTTACTCGGCGTAACATTATCTTTCACAATATAGAAAAAAATTGGGCAAAATGTATTGTTGTCTTATTTTTTAATTCAAAAAAGTGATTTTTATCCAAAAAAAGTGCGCTTGTAAGACCGCTGCGCAAATACGGTGTGACAAAAAGTATTGCAATGACTGCCATTTTATTCCCTAGGATGTCTGCTAAAAAAAAATATATAATGTTTGGGGGTTCTGATTAATTTTCTAGCCAAAAAATTGTGATTTTCACATGAAGGAGAGAAGTGCCAGAATTAACCCGGTGGGCAAGTGGTTAAAGTACTCATGGCTATAAAGAATAGAGTCATTGCTCATTAAAAAAAAAAAAAAAAAAAAAGGGGGTCCCTCCAAATTAAATTACCAGGCCCTTCAGGTCTGGAATGGATATTAAGGGGAACCCCGCCGTAAAACCCCCCAAAAAAAAAGACGTGCGGTTCCCGGCAAATATCCATTCCAGACCCTTCAGGTCTGGTGTGGATTTTAAGGGGAACTCCACCCCAAATTGAAAAAAAAAAATGGCGTGGAGTCCCCCTAAAAATCCACACCAGACCCTTATCCGAGCACGTTGACCTGGCCGGCCGCAGAAAAGAGGGGGGGACAGAGTGCGGCCCCCCCCCCCTCTCCTGAACCGCACCAGGCCACATGCCCTCAACATGGGGAGGATGTCCCCATGTTGATGGGGACAAGGGTCTCATCCCCACAACCCTTGCCCGGTGGTTGTGGGGGTATGCGGGCGGGAGGTTTATCAGAATCTGGAAGACCCCTTTAACAAAGGGGACCCCCAGATCCTGACCCCCCCCCTGTGTGAAATGGTAATGGGGTACATTGTACCTCTACCATTTCACCCCAAAAAAAATGTCAAAGTGATAAAAATGACAGTAGCCGGTTTTTGACAAATCTTTTAATAAAATCTTCTTTTCTTCTTTCCTTCGGGTTTCTTCCGCTGCTTCTTTCTTCTAGTCCACATCTTGCCCGACGTCTTCTTCTATCTTCTCCGTCCGTCCTTCCGCCTTCTGGTCCCGCATCTTGCCCGTTGTCTTCTCCGTCCGCCTCCTCGTCCGCATCTTGGGTCTTCTGCGGTCTTCTTCTCGGTCCGCCGCCTTCTCGTCCCCTGCGTTTGAATTTGATTTGGCCGCCGTTTTCCCGCTCCTGGGACCCGCCCCCCTCTGACGCCACAAGTAAACTCCTTAGAAGGTCATGTGCGTCAGAGGGGGGCGGGGTCGCAGAGCGTCACACAGCGGGGGAATTCAATTTCAATCGCGCCGCCCGGAGAAGAAGTTCCCGCCGTGTCACACTCATGTGACCCCGCCCCCCTCTGACGCCACAAGTAAACTCCTTAGAAGGTCATGTGCGTCAGAGGGGGGCGGGGGTCACATGAGTGTGACACGGCGGGAACTTCTTCTCCGGGCGGCGCGATTGAAATTGAATTCCCCCGCTGTGTGACGCTCTGCGACCCCGCCCCCCTCTGACGCACATGACCTTCTAAGGAGTTTACTTGTGGCGTCAGAGGGGGGCGGGTCCCAGGAGCGGGAAAACGGCGGCCAAATCAAATTCAAACGCAGGGGACGAGAAGGCGGCGGACCGAGAAGAAGACCGCAGAAGACCCAAGATGCGGACGAGGAGGCGGACGGAGAAGACAACGGGCAAGATGCGGGACCAGAAGGCGGAAGGACGGACGGAGAAGATAGAAGAAGACGTCGGGCAAGATGTGGACTAGAAGAAAGAAGCAGCGGAAGAAACCCGAAGGAAAGAAGAAAAGAAGATTTTATTAAAAGATTTGTCAAAAACCGGCTACTGTCATTTTTATCACTTTGACATTTTTTTTGGGGTGAAATGGTAGAGGTACAATGTACCCCATTACCATTTCACACAGGGGGGGGGTCAGGATCTGGGGGTCCCCTTTGTTAAAGGGGTCTTCCAGATTCTGATAAACCTCCCGCCCGCATACCCCCACAACCACCGGGCAAGGGTTGTGGGGATGAGACCCTTGTCCCCATCAACATGGGGACATCCTCCCCATGTTGAGGGCATGTGGCCTGGTGCGGTTCAGGAGAGAGGGGGGGCCGCACTCTGTCCCCCCCTCTTTTCTGCGGCCGGCCAGGTCAACGTGCTCGGATAAGGGTCTGGTGTGGATTTTTAGGGGGACTCCACGCCATTTTTTTTTTCAATTTGGGGTGGAGTTCCCCTTAAAATCCACACCAGACCTGAAGGGTCTGGAATGGATATTTGCCGGGAACCGCACGTCTTTTTTTTTTTTGGTTTTTACGGCGGGGTTCCCCTTAATATCCATTCCAGACCTGAAGGGCCTGGTAATTTAATTTGGGGGAACCCCTACACATTTTTTTGTTTGTTTTATGAATGAATCCCTTTAGAATTGTCAGAGCCGACAATTCATTATAGCCGCGTGTGAATTTTTAAATGACTTTTTTCCTTCAGAATGTCACTTTGTGCAGGGGGAGTTCTAAGTGCGGGAAAAATGCGCTATTTCACATGCTGACATTACACCCCCCCTAGGTACGAAATTTAAAGGAATATTTCACTTTTATTGTTTCACTTTAAGAATTATTAATTTCACTGCTCCCGAAAAAACGGCCGTTTTAAAAAATAAAAAAAGCATTGATACATGTTCCCTGGGGCAGGACTGAGGTCCCCAAACACTTTTTAGGACAAAACTTGCAGATTAGCCTTTAAAATGAACACTTTTGATTTCTCCCATAGACTTCTATAGGGAGTTCGGCGCGGCTTTACATATTAGTTTCAATGCGCCGGCTGCTACGCTGGTTCATGCGCCCAATTAAGCCTCCACCCGGAGTACTAATTAACGCATGAACCAGCGCAGCGCACAGAGCATAGTAAATCAGGCCCTTTGTGTTATCAGAAAATTAACAGGGGACAGTGGAAGGAGGAGAGGATCATAGAAGCCAGGATCAAACAGCCTTTTTACACAATGCAGAGGATTAAACCCTTCCACAGTGAATTTACCAAGCATACTTTACTGCATATACAGACTGATTTTACTGTAATGGGTTTAGTAACACTTTAAGATTCCAGTTCAGTACACAGGAAATTACAGGACAATGTATTTCCTATCAGGATCAACATGTATTTTTCTGTACCTTTGTAATGCAGCCACCATGTCTAAGGGCCAGTAATCTGCAATATATACTTTTTTTTTCTTAGGTTTAGATATACTTTAGATATACTTTAATGTTACTGAGAGCCTTAGTCAGTCATTCAGTTAAAGTGCTTCATACTTACAGCATGTATTGAGAAAAGTTTTTACTCTTCATCACCCCAGTCACCTTGTTAAAATACATAGTCCACTGCTGACGCCATTAATTCTAATCAGTGCCATAAATGATCGTTATCATCCTCATCCATCTCCATCACATTAATCACAGTGAATTTACAAATTTTGTGTGTCCTTTTATATTTCATCTTGTTTGATTTTCTGAAAATGCCAATGAATTAAAATAGTACTCTGCTGTATTCCTCAGAAGTCAGCACATACCTTGAAGTCAAATTAGAAAGCTTTCCTGCCACAAAAGTTTTATTTTTTGCTGAATACTATAGCAATAAAAGTATAAGGATAAAAAGATGTGCACCACATTGCTCTCTGTTCGGCAGCCTGGTGGCTTAGTGGTTATTAAATCTCATTTGCCATGTTATTGATCACTCTTATTTTATTGGGTCTTCCTGTAAAGTTGCTATATCCTGTTGTGAAGTTACCCTGCTTAGCTTTGTATCATTGACAAACACTGATATTGAACTATTTATTCCAATCACTATATCATTTATGAAAAGGTTAAACAGAATTGTCCCTGGACAGAGCCTTGGTGTATCCCACATACAACCCCAGACCATTCAGAAGATGCACTATTTATCACCACCCTATCTCCAGATAAAACACTTTCTTGATAACCCCAAGACCAGAGGTGACATTTTTCGAAACAGGCCACAGTGATTTAGTCGCTATGTTCTAGCCCGGCCCCTCAGAGGAATGTGATCTCGGTGCTTTATGCATCCATGTTTACGAAACCTTGTGCCCCTATGCAAGCAGAACAGGCCTTTTGGGAGGCCCGGTTGGAGAAATCAATCGAAGCTAAAAAGCTGGGAGCGAGTCCACTGGTGTATACATAAAGGATCGCAAAACGTGAGCATCCAGGAAAATGGGTACAAGATTAGAACACGGTGGTACCGGACGCCGGACCTGATCCACAAATTCTGTCCAACTGTGTCGGACCATTGCTGGGGATGTGGACAGGCCTCGGGTACTTTCCTCCACATTTGGTGGGACTGCCCGCTAATCCAAACATTTTGGCAGTGGGTTCATGATGTGACGACGGTAGTATCATCGCTACCCCTGGAGTTTTCACCAGCACAGTATCTTCTTCATCTCTCAAAAATCCCTAAAAAACGGTATTGTAAATCTGTGGCGATTCATATGATTAACGCGGCCAGACTGTGCTTACCCGTTCACTGGAGAGACATGACACCCCCGTCTCCTAAAGAGTGGGTGGCACGCATTAACCATATTTCTGTGATAGAGGAGCTGATACATACTGCACAAGATAGAATCTCTAGCTTTTCCTATGTTTGGGAAGACTGGTTTACATTTAGGAACACGGCTATCAGGACCTTATCAAGACGGTGTGATGAATAATAGTGTGCAAGGTGAGTCGGCTTTGCATCTGTTGTATGATAAGGTCAACTTTTTTCTGTACCAACAAAGTAGACAGAGAGGGTAGCTGGTGGTTTCCCCACCCCCTCTTCAGGCATTCGAGTTCAGTTGACCCTCCCTCCCCATCCCCCCTCCCTTGCTGCTCCCCCCTTTTTTTTCTCCCCCCTCCTCCCTTTTTTTTTTTTTTGCTGTTTTTGTTTTTGTCTCTCTCCCCTTTCGTTTCTTTCTTCTTCTTTACCTTTTCTCTTGATAATAGTGATCTTTACGAGATGGGCGGATGGGTCTGCGCTTGGCGGATCTCCCCACCCATCCCTGCTGGAGGAAACGGTTGTTTTAGGACTAAGGCGAAAGTAAACCAAAGGCCCTGTTCTGGTGTAAAAGGCGACCTGAGTCATCATCCCATCTTTTTGGGGGTTCTTTGTACGTGTATATATCTTCCCCCTTATATGGGTCGGAGAATCTAGAAACACTAAAGTATACCCATGTTATCTTGAGCCTTTTGTGATAGTTGGGCACATAGTTTCCTTTTTACTTAGGTTGATGACAATCTTATACTATCTTAAAGTGTTATTTGGGCGTCATTAAGATTATACCATATGTTACTGTATCTCATGTATTACCGAGGCCCCTTTTTATATCTATATTTTATTGTTATTCCTGTCGATGTTTTTAAGATGTCTGTTAATATATCTTTTCTCTCAATAAAATCTTTATGAAAAAAAAAACCACCACCACCCTCTGGACTCGCTTCTGTAATCAGTTTTCTAGCCAAGTACAGATCACCCATCCCAGGATTGGATGGATGATCTGTCTATCAAAGTTTCCCGGACAAGAGGGGAGGGGCTGTATAAGACGCACTGCGGGGAACACTCACAGCTATTGAATTGAAAGCTGTAATGTTCCCCGCGAACCATTCGGCGGCGGCTCCTCCTCTCCTACCCAGCACAGGTAGGATGCGGGCGGGGGGAGGTGGAGAACTTCTGGCTGCAATGTGTGCGGGGGGGGGAAGAACTCCTGGCTGCAATGTGTGTGCGGGGGGGAAAGAACTCCTGGCTGCAATGTTTGTGTGGGGGGGAAGAACACCTGGCTGCAATGTGTGTGCGGGGGGGGGGGGGAGAACTCCTGGCTGCAATGTGCGTGCCGGGGGGGAAGAACTCCTGGCTGCAATGTGTGTGCGGGGGGGAAGAACTCCTGGCTGCAATGTGTGTGCGGGGGGGAAGAACTCCTGGCTGCAATGTGTGTGCGGGGGGAAGAACTCCTGGCTGCAATGTGTGTGTGGGGGGGGAGAAGAACTCCTGGCTGCAATGTGTGTGCAGGGGGGAAGAAGTCCTGGCTGCAATGTGTGTGTGTGGGGGGGAGAACTCCTGGCTGCAATGTGTGTGTGGGGGGAAGAACTCATGGCTGCAATGTGTGTGTGGGAGGGGAAGAACTCCTGGCTGCAATGTGTGTGTGGGGGGGAAGAACTCCTGGCTGCAATGTGTGTGTGGGGGGGAAGAACTCCTTGCTGCAATGTGTGTGCGGGGGGGGGAAGAACTCCTGGCTGCAATGTGTGTGTGTGGGGGGAAGAACTCCTGGCTGCAATGTGTGTGGGGGAGGGGAAAGAACTCCTGGCTGCAATGTGTGTGTGGGGGGTAAGAACTCCTGGCTGCAATGTGTGTGGGGGGGAGAACTCCTGGCTGCAATGTGTGTGTGTGGGGGGGACTCCTGGCTGCAATGTGTGTGTGTGGGGGGGGGGGAAGAACTCCTGGCTGCAATGTGTGTGTGGGGGGGAAGAACTCCTGGCTGCAATGTGTGTGTGCGGGGGGGGACTCCTGGCTGCAATGTGTGTGTGCGGGGGGGGGGGGGAGAAACGACCTTTCTTTGAACAATGTGTATGTGTGTCCGGGGGGAGGAAACTCCCGGCTGCAATGTGTGTGTGTGTGCGGGGGGGGAAGAACTCCGGCTGCAATGTGGGTTTGTGTGCGGGGTGAGGGGGGACTCTGGCTGCAATGTGGGTGAGGGGGGACTCTGGCTGCAATGTGGGGACATTTTGCTGCATTGGTAGACATGGGCAGGCTGCATTTTTGGGCACAGATTAAGTTGTTGTTGTTAATATGTATTACTTAATTCTACATAAAACATTTAAGTGTAATTTCATGAGATTTATGAGGGCGTGTCTAGGGGCGGGACATGGTAGGGGTTGGGCGGGGCAACTGGTGGCGAGTATGCCTTGAGGTCTGGCTAGTAGCTCAGGACTTGAAATTTTGAACCCTGGTTATACTTACCTACCCCGTGCAATGGTTTGGCACAGATAAGCCACACACTTCTTCTGGGGTCCCCCACCAGCAGTCTTGTCTCCTCCACTTCTCTGTGTGCCACCATAGAAAGCCTATAGTGGCACACCTGTAGGCTTGATCCTGAGCCAAGCTGTGTGCATCTATTGACACACAGTGCATCTCGGACCCAGATTTGATTGACAACAGCAGAATCAAATGGCTCCCACTGCTGCCTCTGTGAGCAGAAAGAGAGAATAGAGAAGCTGCAGATGAGCATAGCACTGGGTCAAAATAGGACTCAGGTAAGTATAAAGAGGGGGAGAGGGGGCAATACAAACACTGACATTTTTACCTTAATGCAGGGAATGCATGTCCAGGCTTTATAACCACTTTAATTACCGTATTTATCGGCGTATAACACACACTTTTTTCAACTGAAACACAAGCAGAACACAAGCATTTTTCATAAATTATGGCTATATTTTAGTGTATATTAATACTAGATGTGAAAACAAAATAATGCTATTTGAAAATACGTGAAAATGACTATGCCTAGGTATTACATCCTTAGATATAAAAATCTCAAAATAATACAAACAAAATTACGATGCAAGAGACTTTGCATTGCCCGAACACACAAAACAAACACGTAATTTAAACACACAAGACAAAAGTGCGACATTATTCAATGTTTTTGTTTTTCCCTGTGGAACCTTCCTCTAGAATCTCCTCTCTTATATTTTATGAAAGGAGTACTCTCAAGGGGCATGACGACGAGCCAGAAGATGGCTGCATAAACTTGACGCTCCGTTTGGCCGTCGGGGACACCCGCATCAGACCCCAGACCACCACTCCTCTACCCTCATCCTCAGTGCAATGCCCAGGCGCCGCAATGAATCTCCACAACCCTACAATACTGATAGGTTCTTTCAGCCTCGGACGAGCGGGCTACAACAAAATGGTGGCGGCCTGCAGCGGCAACATCACAACAGCGCCACAAACAGCCAGCATCGGGGTATTGATACTGGCATCAACGGGCACAGAATTGGCAACCCAGGCAGTGAGGATTCATCAGGCGAGTCCATCCCATTGACAAGGAGCCCAGTGAAGTCCAAACCATGCCAAAACTACCCTCAGAGGCCTGTCCCTGACATGGAGGTGAGTGCCACACAGGCCTCCACCACTGGGCCTTCTCCCTCAGTAGCAGACCCCATAGCTGCCTTCTCAACCCTGGGCCAACCAATATCGGATACCACACTTAAGGAAATGCAGATATCCTTAAAGTGGTTGTATACTCTGTACAACCACTTTTCCCTACAGGTAAGCCTATAAAAAGGCTTACATGTAGGTACTGGAAATATCTCCTACACCTATGGTTTAGGAGATATTCATCATATAATCGGTGCATGCGCACTGAAGAAAGGGCACTTCCTCTTTCCCATCAGGGTTTATTTCCTCTTTAAGATCCTCCCCGCACTCTGACCTGATTCCATGTGTGTAACAATTTCCTACGGAAGTACACGAATTAGGGAACAGGGTTGACAAGGAAGACTCTAGCACCCCCCAACTGACCAATTATGATATACAACAGTTCTTGCCTCATCTGCACCTTCCCTTACTCTCTGAAGCACAAATCCAGCTACTAAATGCCCCGGTATCATCTTCAGAGTTATCCAACATTATACAAACCCTCCCTAATGGCAAATTTCTGGGACTAGACAGTTTCTCAAATGAGTACTACAAAATATTTAACAAAATCCTTCCCCCGCATCTGATAGACATATTTACTAGAGCAAGACACCTGAAATCCTTTCCCCCTGAGATGCTGAGAGTGTATGTGGTCAACATCTCCAAACCTGGAAAGGATCCCATCAACCATGCTAACTTTCGTCCTATATCCATAATGAATTTGGATGTAAAGATTTTTTACCAAACTGTTAGCTAAGTGCTTATTGACAGTCTTACCGATTCTGATCAAAAGGGATCATGTGGGGTTCGTCATTGGTAGACAAACCTCTGGAGCGACAAGGAGAATTCTCAATATTATTCAGTATGCCGAAAAGTCTCAAACGTATTCTCTGCTGTTGTCCATTGATACAGGGAAGGTGTTTGCACTAGCACTATATGTCCATTGTGTTGTCTAAGTTTGGTTTCCAGGGCAGGATATTGTCTGCCATACTGCCACTCTACTCTGGGAGTGAACATCCATACCAAACAACTCCTCCAACAACAGCTCCTTTTCTCCTGCAGCAAGTAAGGCATATCATACCTGGGTATTACCCTTACAGCCACCACGAGTAGCGATCTCTAACCTTAAACCCTTGATCACACTAATCACCACAGAACACAAGCGTATATTGCAATGCAAATTATTATGCTATAGTAGATTGGCGGCGTTTAAAATGAACATCTTACCGCAACTTCTGTATTTATTCTAGGCTTTGCATATGCCAATTGCATTTCACTACCTATTAACCCTGCCGAGTCTCCTTGGAAATATATCTGGAACAGGAAGAGAGCCAGATGTGCACAAACTAACCTTATCAAACACATACGCCGCTTTCTACACCCATCACTGTGTCTTTCTCTATCAACATACTAGACTCTATGGGCCAGATTCACAGTCGAAATACACCGGCGTATCTACTGATATACTCCGGCGTATTTTCAAATTTGCTGCGTCGTAGCGTTGTTTTGAATCCTCAAAACTAGTTACGACGGCTTTAGGCTTCGATCCGACAGGCGTACAGCTTCGTACGCCTTCGGATCGTAGGTGTAATTCTTCGGCACCCGCTGGGTGGAGTCCTCGTCGTTTTCCGTGTCGGGTATGCAAATTAGCTGTTTACGGCGATCCACGAAGGTACGCACGTTCGTCGCATTCGCTTATGTCGTCGCTAGTCGGCTTTTCCCGTCGTAAACTTACGAGTGCTATTTAGGTGGTGTAAAATTAGACCATCCATGTTAAAGTATGGCCGTCATTCCCGCGTCGAATTTAAATTTTTATTTTTTTGCGTAAGACGTCCGGGAATACGAAAGGACGTAACGCACATTGCCGTTCAAAAAACACGTCGGGGCACCGTAATTTCGCGCAAAGCACGGCGGGAAATTTCCTAATGGAGCATGCGCATAACGTTCGGCGCGGGAACCCGCCTAATTTAAATGGTACACGCCCCCATTTGAATTAGGCGGGCTTGTGCCGGACGGATTTACGTTACGCCGCTGCAAGTTTACAGGCAAGTGCTTTGTGAATCAAGCACTTGCGCTTAAAACTTGCGGCGGTGTAACGTAAATGACATACATTACACCGCAGCGCAAGTACGTGAATCTGGCCCAATGATACCAATGCTGGACACCAAAACCTTGACACTATATAGGAGACCCGAAGTTGATTTTTTAACTCAAAATTGTAGAAGACCTTCAAGTAGAGTATGGGTGAGGCCCCGTACACACGTCCAAGGAACTCGACGGGCAAAACACATCGTTTTGCTCGTCGAGTTCCTTGTGAAGCCACCGAGGATCTTGGCAAGCCAAGTTTCCCCATTGACTAACGAGGAAATAGTGTACACACGAACCGGGTTTCTCTGCAGAATGCGGCTCCGATCGAGTTTCTGGCTGAATTCTGCCGAGAAACTCGGTCGTGTGTACGGGGCCTCACAGAGAAAGGTAATGTTCACCTGTGTTTATATTTTATATTTCCTCACAAAAATTCCCCTTCCTGAACTGGTCACACATCCTAAAGCAGGGGTCCTCAAACTACGGCCCTCCAGTTGTTCAGGAACTACAATTCCCATCATGCCTAGTCATGTCTGTGAATGTCAGAGTTTCGCAATGCCTCATGGGAGGTGTAGTTCCGCAACAGCTGGAGGGCCGTAGTTTGAAGATCCCTGTCCTAAAGCCTAGGGGTTTTATACCTCTACTGAGCATAAAGCCAAATTCATCTCCTTATTCTATAACCTCCTGCAGGACAAAGGCACTTCCTGCAAGTCTGGAACGATGTGTAAGTGGGAGAAAGACCTATGGCAAACATTCATGGATAACCAATGGCAAGCTTCTATTAGCTCGATCTCTAAAGCCACACATTGTGTTACACATTGGGAGCTAACATTGAAGATCACCAATTGGTGTTACTAAACACCTTTTAGACTGGCAAGCTTTTCTACTTCCCATTCCCCCTAATGTTGATGTGAGTACTGCCAAGTGGACCATCCATTACACATATTACACATTATTTGGGAATGTTTTAACCTAACCAGCTTCTGGAGACAAATGTTCCAGCTGATTTCAACACACACAGAGATAATAACCACCCCATATCCTGCCCTAACCTTACTTAACATGGGTATAGACAAGTTCCAACCCATGCTCTGGCCGTTTAATACCTACATACTGCTAGCCGCATGCTCTGTAATCCCGAGACAATGGAAATCACTTCAAGGCCCAAACCTCTCTGAGGTAATAAACTTGACACACCAAAACTACACATACGAAAAATTGCTAGCCATCAACTCAATTAAATATGAGGCCTTCCATAAAACTTGAATTATCTGGTTGGCAAAGTATGAATATCTAAAGAATACTACTGTTTCCTTGAAATAATACTGTTTATTGTTTCTTGTTAGATGACATTAAATACTGAATTTATGATGTATTTCTGTACCTTGTAAGTTGTATTGTACATTGTTTTTTATGACATTGCTGTACCTTCATGACCTTGTTATAAACTATAAAAATTATTGTTAAAAAAAAAAAAAAAAGAAGAAGAAAGGAGTGTTCTCAAACATAGCAGCACATCTATAATTGAACAAATTAAACTCTTGTTCTGTGATTAAAGTAGGTCAGCATCAGTGCAGAAAAACCAGCAAGGCTTCATGTAAACTCAGATTTAATTACCCTATTTCACTTTACTATTACAGTTAAAATAAAATATATTTACTTAATTATATACAATATTTGTATGTATGTATGTATTATTTTTTCTGATTTGAGATAGATGATCTGTAATACCAAAAATGTTCCAAATAAGTGATAATATGTTTTTATGGATAACCAAATAGATTAATGTACAACTTAGATTCAACCAATATCATTTAGAACGTGTACATATTAATCCTATTGAATTGTGAGCACATAAAAAGGAGGTCAGTCCTAATGAAAATAAAATAAATAGGCACCCCAAAGCTCAAACACACTACAAATCACTCACATATTTACCGACCCCTTTCCCCACTCATCCTAAAGTCGCGTACACACGACCATTTTTCATGTCATGGAAAAAAACAACATTTTTCTCTACATGATTCTTGTCAAGCCTGCCTTGCATACACACGATCGTGAAAAAAAAATGCTCGAGCAAAGCGCAGTGTCGTTCAATACGTACAACGACACTATAAAGGGGAAGTTCAATTTGATTGGCGCCACCCTTTGGCTTATTATGCAAATTTGCTTCTGAGCATGCACGTTTTTTTCCCCGTGGTTAAAGCCTACACACGACTGTTTTTCACGATGTGAAAAACGACCGGAAAAAAAACAGAGCATGTTCTAAATTTTTTATGCCCATTTTTCACATCAAGAAAAATGCTCTGGAGCCTACACACAATCGTTTTTAACGACCAATTTAAAAAAATTGCATTTTTCGCATCATGAAAAAGAAGGGAAAAGCCAGCAGAACTGCGGGTGGAAGTGGGTGGGGGGGAGCCAGGGCAGAAGGGGCAATCTGTGCTGCACAGGGTGATTAGGGTGTGCCTGGGCACAACTGGCACACCCTATGTGCACGCCTATGCATGTGTTCTTAACACAGCATGCAATCTTATTGAATTATTCTTCAAGGTATCACACAATATGATAAAATCTATCAATCATTGAAAAGACACATACTCCGGTTGGTTTACTAAAAGAGTTCAAAATCTGGTGCAACTGTGCATGGTAGTCAGCTTCTAACTTCCGCTTGTTCAATTAAGCTTTGACAATAAAATCTGGAAGATGATTGGTTTCTTTGCAGATTTGCACTAGATTTTAGACTCTCCAGTTTAGTAAATCATCCCCACTGTGTCATTAATCACTTTCAAAACCAACCATTTTTATTGAAATTTGCATGGTTGGAAAATGCAATCATAGGAAAGCAGTTAGACTGGTATAATCATTAAGTGTATGGCACATGAAACAATCATTTTGATCCTCTCATCATATTTTTCTACTGGACAGTACATCAATATACAATAAAATCCTATGGTCACTATCAGAGGTTTGTGTAAAAAAAAAATTCACATCTTGAAACCCATGGGGAAAACCTTCTATCTTTCCTAAGCTTTTCTTTTCCTATACTTATTTTATATACTGCAGCATATATGTTGTCAGATCTAGTGACTTCGATACTTTTTTGTTTTTTTGGTGATCCTGGGGTGGCAACACTTAATTATTGTACTGTATCTATAAAGTAGCATAATTATCACCATAAACTGCACTCTTGATTTGGACTGGAAAGACCACCAACATCTTCGCTTTCCATTACATAGGAAGGTAGGGTGTTGTATTTCACAGAAAATACCTGTAAAAGCTAGAAAGCTAATACCATTGTTTAGGCTGCCAGTTCAGTACATTATTTAACCACTTAACGACCTGCCCATAGACAAAATACGTCTACAGGGCGGTTCGTTGACTCTGGGAGGGCGTACATTGACGTCCTCCCAGAATCGGGCGCGCACACAGTAAATTGCCGCTGATAGCGGCCGTTTACCACGTGATCGCTCCATCCAATGACGGAGCGATCACATGTAAACAAACCGGTGTCATTTGACGGTTCCTCCCTCCTCTCTCTGTACCGATCGGTACAGTGTGAGAGGAGATAGCGGGTGTCAGCAGCGCTGTGGGCTAGATCTGTGACTATTGCAGTCACAAATCCAGCCATCCCTGCAATACTGCAATACCCCTGCGCAATACTCTGCAATACCCCCACGCAATACTCTGCAATACCCCCGCGCAATACTCCCACGCAATACTCTGCAATACCCCCGTGCAATACTCTGCAATACCCCCGTGCAATACTCTGCAATACCCCTGCGCAGTACTCTGCAATACCCCCTCACAATACTCTGCAATACCCCCTCACAATACTCTGCAATACCCCCTGTGCAATACTCTGCAATACCCCCTGTGCAATACTCTGCAATACCCCCTGTGCAATACTCTGCAATACCACTGCCAGTACTCTGCAATACCCCTGCCAGTACTCTGCAATACCCCCGCACAATACTCTGCAATACCCCCGCACAATACTCTGCAATACCCCTGCCAGTACTCTGCAATACCCCCCCCCACAATACTCTGCAATACCCCCGCACAATACTCTGCAATACCCCTAGCGCCAAAGTCAAAAAATCTCGGGGTCATCTTTGACTCTCACATGACATTGGACACACAAATAGGGTCAGTAGTCAGCGGATCTCACCATCTGCTGCGCCTACTACGCAGACTTACTCCTTTTATTCCCAAGGAAGACATAGCAGTCATGGTGGGAGCTATGGTAAACTCAAGATTGGACTATGCAAATGCCCTTTACCTCGGACTCCCCATGTACCAAATCGCTCGTCTACAAGTCGTTCAAAATACGGCCGCTAGACTTGTGACTGGGAAAAAACCTTGGGAATCAATCTCACCTTCACTGAGAACCTTTCACTGGTTACCAGTAAAAGACAGAATCACTTTTAAAGCACTATGTCTAACGCATAGATGTATCTATGGGAATGCTCCCCATTATCTGTGCGAAAAAATAAAAGCTCATAATCCCAATCGCGTTCTGCGATCCACCAATCAAAATTTCCTCCAGATACCCAAAGCCAGATACAAGTCCAAAGGAGAAAGGAGATTCGCGGTCCAAGGGCCTAGACTATGGAACGCTTTACCAACCAGCATTCGGTTGGAGGAGAACCACTTGACGTTCAGGAGAAAGATCAAGACTCATCTCTTTTGATACCAAAGGAGACAGGAACAACAAGCGTCCAGAGGCGATTAAGTTTGCATGTGCTGCGCTATACAAGTTTTCATTCATTCAATACCCCCGCACAATACTCTGCAATACCCGGAAAATACTCTGAAAAAAAATTGTTTTAACCACTTCCTGCCCGCCGTCCGTCATATGACGTCCTTGACTTTGTGCAGGGATATCTGAATGATGTCTGCAGCTACAGACATGATTCAGATATCAACTTTTTCAGCCGGCGATTCTCTACACCATAAGAATGATCATGGTGGCTGTTCCGCCTCTTGATTGTTCTTATGGGAGGCGAAAGGGGATGTCCCCCTCCCGTCGCCCTCCGGTGCTTCTTCCAACTCACCGCTATGATCAAAGCCAGGATCGTTTTTTTTATTATTATTTCAGGCTTCCCAGCCTAGAGGTGAGATGTGGGGTCTTATTGACCCCATATCTCACTGTAAAGAGGACCTGTCATGCTATATTCATATTACAAGGGATGTTTACATTCCTTGTAATAGGAATAAAAGTGATCAAAACATTTTTGGGGAAAAACGTGTCAAACTAAAATAAAGTAAAATGAACACGTGTGCTCGTATACAGAAGCGAACGCACATGTAAGTTCCGCCCACATATGAAAACGGTGTTCAAACCACACATGTGAGGTATCGCTGAGAACGTTAGAGCGAGAGCAATCATTTTGGCCCTAGACCTCTTCTCCAACTAAAAAGATGTAACCAGTAAAAATATTTAAAACGTCACCTATGGGGATTTTTAAGTAGCGAAGTTTGGCGCCATTCCACAAGCGTGTGCAATTTTGAAGAGTAACATGTTGGGTATCTATTTACTCTGCGTAACTTCATCTTTCATATTATGCAAAAACATTGGGCTAACTTTAATGTTTTTTTTTTAAAAGCACAAAACTGTTTTATTTCCAAAAAAAACGCGTTTGAAAAATTGCTGTGCAAATACTGTGCACGATAAAAAGTTGCAACGACCGCCATTGTATTCTCTAGGGTCTTTGCTAAAAAAGAATATATAATGTTTTGGGGTTCTATGTAATTTTCTAGCAAATAAATGATGATTTTTACATGTAGGAGAGGAATGTCAAAATTGGTCTGGGTGCTCCAGAACGCCTGATGGTGCTCCCTGCATGTTGGGCCTCTGTATGTGGCCACGCTGTGTAAACGTCTCACTCATGTGGTATCGCCATACTCGGGAGGAATAGCAGGAGAAGCGGCCGGTCCTGTCAGGGGAGAAATGCCTGACCGTCTGTTCATACAATGTATGAACAGCGATTAGTCATTTCCCCTAGTGAGTCCACCCCCCCTACAGTTAGAACACACCCAGGGAACATACTTAACCCATTCCCCGCCCCCTAGTGTTAACCCCTTCCCTGCCAGTGGCATTTTTATAGTAATCAATGCATTTTGATAGCACTGATCGCTATTAAAATGCCAATGAATGAATGAATGAATGAAAGACTTATATAGCGCGGCACATGCAAACTAAATCGCCCCTGGGCGCTTGTTGTTCCTGTCTCTTGACATCAGAAGAGCAGAGTTTTAATCTGTTTTCTGAAGGCCAGGTGGTTTTCCTCCAACCGAATGCTGGTTGGTAAAGCGTTCCATAGTCTAGGACCTTGGAAAGCAAACCTTCTTTCTCCTTTGGACTTGTATCTTGCTTTGGGTGCCTTGACCAGATTTTGGTCGGTGGATCGCAGAACGCGATTGGAATTGTGGGGTTCTATCTTGTCGCAAAGATATTGCGGAGCCTTCCCATGGATGCACGTATGCGTCAGACAGAGTGCTTTAAATGCAATTCTGTCCTTTACTGGCAACCAGTAAAGGGTTCTTAACGAAGGTGAGATTGATTCCCATGGTTTTTTCCCAGTCACAAGTCTGGCGGCCAGATTTTGAACGACTTGCAGACAAGAGATTTGGTACTTTGGGAGTCCGAGGTAAAGGGCATTTGAATAGTTCTGTCTGGAGTTTACAATTGTTCCCACCACGACCACCAATGGTCCCAAAAATGTGTCAAAAGTGTCCGAAGTGTCCGCCATAATGTCGCAGTACCAAAAAAAAAAATCGCTGATCGCCGCAATTACTAGTAAAAACTAAATATTAATAAAAATGCCATAAAACTACCCCCTATTTTGTAAACGCTATAACTTTTGCGCAAACCAATCAATAAACGCTTATTGTGATTTTTTTTTACGAAAAATATGTAGAAGAATACATATTGGCCTAAACTGAGGAAAAAAATAGTTTTTATATATTTTTCTGGGATATTTATTATAGTAAAAAATATATATTTTTTTCAAAATTGTCGCTCTATTTTTGTTTTGTAGCGCAAAAACTAAAAACCTGATCAAATACCACCAAAAGAAAGCTCTATTTGTGGGAAAAAAAGGACGCCAATTTTGTTTGGGAGCCACGTCGTACGACAATTGTCAGTTAAAGCGACGCAGTGCCGAATCGCAAAAAGTGCTCTGGTCTTTCACCATAAATATGGTCCGGGGGTTAAGTGGTTAAAATACATAGGCCACTGCTGACGCCATTAATTCTTCTCAGTGACATAAATGATAGTTATCATCCTCATCCATCTCCATCACATTAATTACAGTTCATTTACAAATTTTGTGTGTTCATTTATATTTATCTCTCAGGCCCCATACACACGAGAGGATTTATCCGCAGATACGGTCCAGCGGACCGTATCCGCGGATAAATCCGAGGATTTCAGAGGATTTCTATGCGATGGCGTGTACACACCATCGCATTGAAATCCGCGCTGAAATCCTCTGCCGATGACGTGTCGCGCCGTCGCCGCTATTATGACGCGGCGACGGGCGCGACGCTGTCATATAAGGAATTCCACGCATGCGTCAAATCATTACGACGCGTGCGGGGAATCCCTTTAGACGGATGGATCCGGTAAGTCTGTACAGACGAGCGGATCCATCCGTTGGAATGGATTCCAGCAGATGGATTTGTTGTGCATGTCACCAAATATCCATCTGCTGGAAATCCATCCCAGGGGAGATTTCTCTGCGGATAAATATCCGTTGGCGTGTACACACCATAGGATCTATCCGCAGAAACCCATTTGATGGGATTTATCTGCGGATAGATTCTATGGTGTGTATGGGGCCTCATTCTTGGTTGGTGACATCTCCCTTGTCACATACAGTATATGAGCTGTCAGCTCTTTTTGTTGCACTGTTAATAATGCAGCTAGCTTTAGGTAATCAGAATTTTCATTTCCTAGGTATCCTGCGTCAATATATATATATATATATATATATATATATATATATATATATATATATACACATACACACACAGTATATACATTTATTGTATAACTCTATTACAAACTTTTTTAGCCACCTCAATACCAGACACTTAAATCCCTTTCCTGCCTAGGCCATTTTTAAGGTTTCAGCACTGTCACACTTTGAATGACAATTACTCAGTCATGCAACACTGTACCCAAATTAAATTTTTCTTATTTTTAGACAATTAGAGCTTTATTTTGGTGATAATTAATCACCACTGTATTTTTTTACTTGCTATATAAACAAAAAATGTGCAGGGATATCTGAAACCAGTGATGTCCTCCCCTAGAAACCAGTGCTGTGATTCTCGGGGAGGAAAACAGCGGGCAGGAAGCAAGGCGGCGGCGTGGCAAATTCAATCAGAGCTGCTCTCTCTTCTAGCTTCATCTGACAGAAAGGGGTTGGGGGCGATCGGGGAAGATATACAGACACAGCCTGCGGCTCTCCTCTCCCTGTCACAGCGCCGCTGCCGAGTTCTCTGGTAAATGGAGCAGCAGCGCTGTGACAGGGAGAGGAGAGCTGCAGGCTGTGTCTGTATATCTCCCCTGATCGCCTTCCTCCCCCTTTCTGTCAGCCAAAGCTAGAAGAGAGAGAGCAGCTCTAATTGAATTTGCCGCACCACCGCCTTGCTTCCTACCCGCTGTTTTCCTCCCCATGATTGGCCACAGCAGAGGACTAATCAGAAGACTCAGGGGACTGGGGGCATCATGGGAAATGTACTGTAGTCCCTTAAGAGTGGTGGCCCCAGCGTGTCCACAGACACCATGCTACAGCCCCCAGCATGCATGCACTCTGCTGGGGAGGGTTTTACAAGAGGAGAAAAGAAAATACTGTGCTCATGCTGGGGGAAGCCAGAGAGAGAGCCACGCTGTACCCGCACCAACCAGAGAGCCACGCTGTCCCCGCACCAACCAGAGAGCCATGCTGTACCCACACCAACCAGAGAGGGAGTCAAGCTGTACCCGCACCACCAGAGAGGGAGTCACGCTGTACCCGCACCACCAGAGAGGGAGTCACGCTGTACCCGCACCACTAGAGAGAGCCACGCTGTACCCGCACCAACCAGAGAGCCACGCTGTCCCCGCACCAACCAGAGAGCCATGCTGTACCCACACCAACCAGAGAGGGAGTCAAGCTGTACCCGCACCACCAGAGAGGGAGTCACGCTGTACCCGCACCACCAGAGAGGGAGTCACGCTGTACCCGCACCACCAGAGAGAGAGCCCCGCTGTACCCGCACGACCAGAGAGGGAGCTACGCTGTACCCGCATGACCAGAGAGGGAGCCCCGCTGTACCTGCGCTTTATGTGATAATGACTGAGCCCCTCCCCTTCATGGCATTGTCAAAAAGGGACCGAGCATTGATGACCTTAAAATGATGCCCCCCCCCTGAAAAAAGTTCAGCGGACGACCATGAATATACACACAGTATGTCACAAAAGTGAGTACACCCCTCACATTTTTGTAAATATTTTATTATATCTCTTCATGTGACAACACTGAAGAAATTACACTTTGCTACAATGTAAAGTAGTGAAGGTACAGATTGTATAACAGTGTAAATTTGCTGTCCCCTGACAAACTCAATTCACAGTCATTAATGTCTAAACCGCTGGCAACAAAAGTGAGTACACCCCTAAGTGAAAACGTCCAAATTGGGCACAATTTGCCATTTTCCCTCTCCGGTGTCATGTGAATGGGGAGCAACCCCTGTGGGGCATCCTCAAATGGAAGGTAGAGGAGTGCAAGGTCTCTAACATCCACCAGCTCCATGATGTCATAATGGAGGAGTGGAAGAGGACTCTAGTGGCAACCTGTGAAGCTCTGGTGAACTCCATGCTCAGGAGGGTTAAGGCAGTGCTGGAAAATAATTGTGGTCACATTTTTACACTTTGGGACCAATTTGGACATTTTCACTTAGGGGTGTACTCATTTTTGTTGCTAGAAGTTTAGTCATTAATGGCTGTGTGTTGAGTTATTTTGAGGGGACAGCAAATTTACACTGTTATGCAAGCTGTACACTCACTATTTTACATTGTAGCAAAGTATAATTTCTTCAGTGTTGTCACATGAAAAGATATAATAAAATTACAAAAATGTGAGGGGTGTACTCACTTTTGTGAGATAATATATATATATATATATATATATAGTCCTGAAGTACTGACTGCCTATGTCATTTCTTGAGACCCTAAAATGCCAGAACACTACAAATACCCCACAAATTAACCTTTTTTTGGAAAGTAGAACGTCCAAGGCATTTAGTGAGTGAGGCATGGTGAGTTTTTTTTGTTTTCACAATTTTTGGAAAATTAAGAATTTAAGTACATTTTTTTTCCATAAAGTTGTCCTTTTAACAAGTTATGTCTCACACACACAGCATATGTACACCACAAAACACATTCTGTTATTGAGTATAGGGATACTACTTGTCTGAGACTTTTTCACAGCCTAGCCACATAGAGGGGCCAAAAATTCAAGGAGCACCTTGGAGCTTTAAAGAAGCATACATTAAACTTAAATTATGCAACACATTTCCTGACTACTTTTTGAAATTTTGGAGCACCAGGGGACAGTGACACCCCAAGGTATTTTTGAAGCGGCATGGGGAATCTTTTCAAGACTGCATTTTTTTTGTCACAAGATTTTGGAAAATGCGGAATGAAAATGAAATTACATTTTTTTACACAAAGCTGTCAATTTAATAAAATATTTCTCACATACAGCACAAATTCTGATACTCCTTCTGAGTATGGGGCTAAAAAAAATTCACTGTTATTACTAAATATATGGCGGGGGATATTTTCACGACCAAATACAAATTGTCAGTTGCTTATTGTCCTCCCATAAAAAGTATACGACAAGCCAAATAGAGGCTATAAAGGATTAGGATTTGAGTTTACTGCCCCAGACTGATGAATGAACAGTTTAAAGATAGCAAAATAAAAGATAACAAAGCTTTATTACAGTTGTTTATTAAAACCACATTTTCTGCAATACAATGCATATGTTTACAGTTTCAAGCACCAGCCAACGCATTTCACGATTTAACCACTTCCTCAGGGCTGTGAAGAGGAATACATTTCATCTAAAAAAAAAACAAGATTACAATAAGAAAAACCATTATAATAACAACGTCGACCACTACAATAACAAATCAGTTCAGTTCAGTCCATACACAGTCACGGTATCTGCTTTTAATTTCTTATGTAAATACTGTATAATAACTCTATTCAATCAAAGAGGCACAGGTAAAAAACAAAAACAAATTTGCGGCCAGCCTTTTCTCACATGTGTCTCTTTGATTGAATATAATAATGACATTTACATAAAGCTTTATTATCTTTTATTTATTGGATGTAATCTGTTCTTTAATCAGTCTGGGCATGGAATTTAAATCCCAGTCTTATATATCCTCTATTTGGTTACTGTCTGGACTGATTATTTACCAAACAAACATTGTATCTTGTGTATCTCACAAATCAACCAATTGTGTCAAAACCCAGCTGTCGGTTAATTTCCAGCCACTCGTTGTTATCACAGAGACTCACCTGTTTAATAGCCTACAGCTAGCGTTTTTTTGCTATTTAAGCAGCTTAGTTAATTTCCTTCTTGCCCTTGTGTGGTCTATGATCTCTAAGTGCGTTCCTTCCTGTGCTCATGTGTACGACTTGGACTAGCTGACTTCCCTTCTGATTCCTGTTCCTGATTTTTTTCTCCTGACTAAGCTGACTTCTGGTTTGCTGACCCCAGCTCGTCTGATTACTTGCTCTGGTGTCCAAACCCTGGCTTCATCTTTTTGACTACGTTCCTCACCTATGTTATTTTTGCCTTTTCATTACAGGTGTGATTTTAACTACACTTTCTGTCTCTATATGGTTTATGGTTCCTCATAGGGGCTCTGTGACTTGTGACAATTTCTATAATATTTTTTCTGTTTGTATTATTCTTTATCATTATTTTTATACATACTGTCAGAATAGACACTGCACTACTCTGGGAAGGTGATATATATTTTTTTCTTACACTGTGACTGCTTGTGACAGTGATGATCACTGTAACATCAATCATTAGCTTCCAGCCATGACAGCATTCTCAGAATTGTGATTGCTTTGATTGGCTACAGCTATGACATGGTACAGGGCCACTGTGAATGAAAATGTACTATGTGATCACTGTTCTCAATCACAGCAATCACAATAGTAAGCAAGCTCTCATGAATAATAGCCATGTATGACAGTTGTGTTTACATATTATCATATATTATCATAAAATGCCTTAACAACCACCTAATTGGGCCCTCTTCCAACCCTAGGCTCCAAAACAGCCGCATGGGCTGCAATGGCTATTGGTACAACACTAATCTTAGGATGTTCACTGCACACTACAATTGAGGCTGTAATATATGCATTTTAGGATGTTCACTGTGCACTACAATTCATGCTGTGAAATATGCAGCTACGAAGAGTGCACATTTTTAATGGATTTGTTTTAACATCAAAATCTCTAGCTATGCAAACATCCACACACTCATACAAACTCACAACACAAGCATTCCCTGGCAGTTTTAGTTATGCAACTAGGCAAGTGTCTCAGGTAATTGAACCCTCAATTTCTAACATTCACTGTGCCAAGCAAAATATATAAAATGATGTAATCAGCTATTCTTATTTCTTTACTGTTGGTTATAAAATAAAGACTATTTGTATCTGCGATTTTAATCACACCTTTTTTGCAGTGAACCCTTTCTTGAAAGACCTTGGCCTGTATCATTAATTTCTCATGACTATGTACAACATATAAAAACAATGAATTTCTTTAATTTGCTTCTATTAAGTCTGTTATATATTCCATTGAAAGTGTTCAATCAAATGCATTTTTTCAGAAAAACACACACTAAAATGATTTAACTTTTTTTCATTTATGTTAATATAATTTATTTAAAAAATTATAATTTAACTTTGTTGCTTTCACAAGGGGACTAAAAGGCCCCTGATGTGATAGAATAGGCAGGCAACAGGGGTCCTCTTTATGGAGACATCAGGGGTAGGGTTGAGCGAACCCGAACTGTAAAGTTCGGGTTCGGTACAGACTTTGTTTTTTTTTGTACGAACCCGGACATTTTGCTGAAAGTTCGGGTTCGGGTCCGGTGTTCGGCAATTTTACGGCGGGCTGCAGGGCAGCCAATGGCCATTTGTTTTAAGACTGTGACTAAGAAGCCATTACAGCCATGCCTACTATTGGCATGGCTGTGATTGGCCAGTGCAGCATGTGACCCAGCCTCTATATAAGCTAGAGGCACACAGCACAGCTTGTCACTCTGCTTTAGCTAGGGTAGGGAAAGGCTGCTGCTGATCTGAGGGAGAGATTTAGATAGGACTATCCTGCTTCAGAAATCTACACCAGCAACGTTTCTTTCTGTGAGATACTCTGCATTAGATAGTTTAGGGCAAGGTTCCTGCTGATCTGAGGGAGAGATTTAGATAGGACTGTCCTGCCTCAGAAATCTACACCAGCAACGTTTCTTTCTGTGAGATACTCTGCATTAGATAGTTTAGGGCAAGATTCCTGCTGACCTGAGGGAGAGATTTAGATAGGACTATCCTGCTTCAGAAATCTACATCATTTGTGTCAGTGGGAGAAATAGTGCCGCATCATTGGTATCAGTGGGAGGAATTGTCTCCCATCATTGTTATCAGTGGGATAAATAGTGGCGCATCATTGGTATCAGTGGGAGGAATAGTCTCCCATCATTGGTATCATTGGGAGGAATAGTGTCCCATCATTTGTGTCAGTGGGAGAAATAGTGCCCCATCATTGGTATCATTGGGAGGAATAGTGTCCCATCACTTGTGTCAGTGGGAGAAATAGTGCCGCATCATTGGTATCAGTGGGAGGAATAGTGTCCCATCATTGGGGAAGGTTCCTGCTTGTCAAGATTTTTTTTTAATGTATTTTATGTTATTTTAAGTTATTTCCCTATCTACATTTGATTGCAGAGTACTTGCCATGCTCTTACCAACGTTTTGCTGCCATTTGCAACCCTCTAGCCATTTACCTTAGTGTTTTAGAGACATTTTAGTAGTCAAAAAATTGGGTCCCCATTGACTTCAATGGGGTTCGGGTCAAGTTCGGGTCCCGAACCCAAACTTTTTTCCGAAGTTCGGCCAAACCCGTCGAACCCGAACATCCAGGTGTCCGCTCAACTCTAATCAGGGGTCTTTTAGACCTAAAATGTCTCCACTGTCATTCCATTTTAGCTAATCCCGCAAAGATCATGCTTGATTTGCTACTGCCCCTACTACAGTACACGGGCAATGACAGCGCGTGCTTCCAGGTTCATTAGTCACCACAAAGAAAACAGATGTTTACCAATCTCCACTTGCTCCCAATGGTTCAACCTATCCTAGAGGAACAGGAGAGCCTAGGAACCATAGCGGGTACTGGCTATGGTGGGGGTGGGGGGGCACAGAGCCCTGTAAAAGTTCTCTAAAGTCATCTCAATCACTGTTACCTGAAAGTCAATCGTTGGCTGTGAAAATACATACCAGTTTCACAACAGAAGCAGCTATGAACTTTTTTCTTGCCCCTTAAATACCAGTGTGTTTATAAATGTACCTTGGTAGGCAAGGGGTTAGGTACCAGCTGTTGATGTTGCCACTCCTAATCACTGATAAAATTCAGTAGAGAGACAGGGAGACAGGGAAGCAGTGTCTGTTTTAAATGAGCTGTTATTAATTGCCATTAGCCCTGTTTTCCAACGACTTAATAATTTATTTAAACTCAGGAACAGGAAGGTACAGGGTGAGATCTTCCAAAAAATGGTTCTCTGCAACAAAGGTTCAAAAGTGATAAATAACAATGTAATTCTAATATAAGAAAAAACAAACAAACAAGTTTTTTAATGTAAGGGGAAAATTGTCGAAGAGGTCATGAATTTAAGCGGAAGAGGGAAAATAGAGGGAAAATGTTAGGGAATTGAATGAAGACTGGGAAGCTAGGACCAGTGATCTTTTAGAGTGCACATATTGAATTATAATCTATATGTTGTATATTTAATATGTTTACCCAGTGACAACTATATATTGATGTGTTTATTTACAATTCAATATACACGGAATCAATACTATATAAATAGATGAAGTATGATAATCTGAAAACAATCTCTAAACATAACCTATTGAATTATGAACTATTATTTTTTTATTTTTTTTATTATCTAAAAGAAAATGAATCAGCTTCTCAATACTAGTTAGGTCAGTAATTGCATGAATTACTGGCTTAAAGTGAAGACTGAAGCCACTGGAATCCAATATTTAAATATGCAGCTGCACATATTCTGCTTAAGAAGAAGTAGTTAAATTTGTCATAACACTACATGGAAATGTGGGCATCACCACAAGGTAAATATACCACACAAGCAATCTTAAAAATAAATAACAGTAACCAATTGGAAAAAAATATGGACGTGACCCTTTACTATTGGCTTCAACTTTAACGCATAACATATTAACAGTTACTCTTAAATACTGTATGTAAAAATGATCATAGCGAAAACAACTTAGTCAATGAAACTCAAGTTATTATGTACTGTATTTATACAGTAAAATATATAGACTATACATTTTGATAACTGGTTCCCCCCCCCCCCCCCGCTTGCTGCCAACTGACACGTGAAGCGAGGAAGCCAGGTCTGGAAAGACCCAAAGCTAAACCAGCAGACAGTATTAAGGGTGTGTAAGAAGGTGGGAGGAAACTAAACCAGGGTTGCAGCATTCCCATAAGATGGAAGAAGATTATTGTTAGTTTCCTCCACTATTCTTTATTTTAAAGGGTATGCCTCATAACAAACAGACACAATGAAATTCACATCTGTTAAGTTCATAAGCGATCATGTACAATGTAGGCCAAAGTGCAAACAAACATCTCCAGAAAAATTGATGACAGTCAGTATTCATATAGACAAAAGGTGACTGCATAGGTGAAATAACAGGTTATATACAATGTGGCATAATATACAATAGTATGATGCTACCATGCATTTTCCTGCTTCGAAAAAATAGGCAAAGCATAGGGTGTCCAAGAGGATACCCCCGAACGGAGGGAAATAGGAACATACAGTAATTGAGAAGAAAAAGAAAGAGGTATTTCTTTCTTCCCAATGAAAATTGTCCAATATTGGGGGGAATATATATATTTTTTAAATAACAGCATTGGGAACATTTCCCAGGCTATCATTTCAGCCCAATCCAGATTTGTTAAAGGCCCAAAAGACAGAACATCGACCCATCATCTTTAGATGATTTTAGCCAAGTAACTATTGGTATCTAGAGGGGAATTTAATGTCATTCCAATAATATTTTTTTTTTGTTTTGGTCAGAGATCTTGTTTTTGAGAACTGCTGTAAGATCCTCCATCTCTTGAATGTCATTAACTCTTGCAAACCACTGTCTCAGCGATAATGGGGGTGGACTCTTCCAGAAGCTAGGGATACATGCTTTGGCTGCGTTTAGCAGCTGGAGCACTAGCCTTTTTTTTTTTAAATGTCTGCTTTTAAAGTAAATCTGTCCTAAGAGAAACACAAGGGGTGCTATTGCTGACCGCTTTCTGAATTTCTGGGAATCCTAGTTGACAAGCTGGTATACTGGCCCTCTAATACTATGGGTTAATGACTTGGGACAATTTTTCAGATTCAAAATGTCAGAGCAATGTTTTTATCTACATATCTGTTCAGGGTTGATGACTCAAAGAATTGTATTATTATTTATTTATGTAAAACCTTTATCCCAAAAGGAACAAACTGGTGAAACGGTTTATAAAGTATGAACTGGAGTTCAGCATCAATTTGCTAGTGTGTTTAAATATGCTAATACATCTAACAGTCCCCCCCCCAAGAATAACAATGCTTCTGTCAAAAAGTACCCCCTGTGCTCCTTTATCCAGAGTGTATGCACTCTCATGCCCCGTACACACGATCAGGCTTTAGCCCGGCCAAACTCACATTGGAATTCCAAAGGAATTCCATCGGAGTAAAAGAGAACATGTTCTCTATCTAAACTCCGATGGAATTCCTCTGAAAAAAGTCAGATGGGGCATACACACGGACGGAATTTCCGATGGAAAAAGTCCGGCTGACTTTTTCCATCGGAAATTCCGATCGTGTGTATGGGCCTTAATACTGGAGGCGTGTTACTGAGCAGATCACCTGGTGAAACAGAAAGAAAAAAAACTTAAAAAAGAAAACTGATACAGCAGCCACATCTAATGATTGGTAAGCTGCAATATAATACATTTTCGGTTTTGGGTTTATTACCGGTTGAATTAATTAGTGTGCAAAAATTATACTATTACAGATTTAAATATGAATAACTTCTATCTAATCTGTACAAAGCTGGTTTGTCTGACGTATATATTTTCTACTGAGCACTCTTTTCAAATCTGTGGTAACATTGATATGCATCCTCACGAGGGAAAGCTTTATTGACAAATATAACATATGCAAATCGCAGCATGTATGCATCACAATGTGTGAATTATGCAATAAAGAAGAATAAGCAGTGAGATTCCACTTAGCAAGAACATATGCCGTGAGAATCAAATTAGAAAAGCACTGGTGAGAAAGGCACTAAGCTTATCTATGGACTATTAATACAATTGTCATATATAATATAAAAAATAATTAAGATGTTTTAGGTACAATTGTTTGATGTTTGATTTACTGAGCACTTGTTATTTTTGCAATAGATATTTAAAGTATATGTAAACTCAATTACGAAAATGTCAAATAAACGTTGGTCATTGGAATTTAAAAAGTAATTTTACATATTTGTTTAATCAGCAGCTTGCATTAAAATAATGCCTGTTGCGAAAAAAAAGGGGCATCCCGGCGTGTTTCCTTTCTCTGGATATCAAACAGGCCTTTGACTCCATCTCCTGGTCGTATTTAAGTTATACTCTTCAGAAATGGGGCTTTGGCCCGAACTTTATTAAATGGATTATGGAACTCTACAATAAACCTAAGGCTTATGTTAAATACGCAGGTTATAGGTCGGACACCTTTGATGTCAAGAGAGGGACAAGACAGGGATGTCCGTTATCTCCATTACTATTCGCCCTACTCATAGAACCGCTTGCCCAAAAAATCCCACTATTTTAGGCACTGAAATAGGTGGCTTTAAGCATAAATTATGTTTATTTGCGGATGACATCCTTTTATTTCTTTCTTCCCCACAAGTAACAGGCCCAAATCTCATCCCATTACTCAATAGATTTGCGATGTTTTCAGGTCTAGTTATAAACCCCAAAAAATGCTTAGCGTTAAATGTATCGCTCTCAAAAATAGAACTCAATGCAGCGAAAATAGGCCTTCCTTTCAAATGGACTGATAAAAGCATCCCATACCTAGGAACCCATCTAACCGCTGACACTTCTGACTTATTCTCGCACAACTACCCTCCTCTCCTTAAACACATAACACATTTATTAAACTCCTGGTCTCAGCTCCCGCTGTCATGGCTGGGAAGAATCAATGCAGTCAAAATGACAATTCTCCCAAAATTGTTATATCTTTTCAGAGTGCTCCCCGTCCCACTGCCGGCATACTTTTTGAGAATAGCACAGAAAAGAATGGCGACCTTTATCTGGGGCTCCTCCAAGCCTAGAATAAAAGCGCAAATACTGCACCTCCCCAAAACACACGGAGGATTAGGGTACCCGAACTTGGTGAACTACTACAGAGCAGCACAAATATCAACCCTTGCAAAATACCATGCAAAAAAGGAAGCACCCCTCTGTGTAGCGATAGAGGCGGCTGAATGTGACCCCGTCCCACCAGCTAACTTATTATGGATCTCCCCCAAGTCACGCAGAAACATTTGCAACCCCATTATCAAACACTCGCTGTCATTGTGGGACAAATCCAAAACTAAATACCTATTACAGTCCCCCCTTAATCCATTGCTCTCATTTTACAAAAATCCTGCATTCTACCCAGCTTGGATCTTCCCTAACACATTCAAGGAATGGGTGAAAAGAGATTGTATATATGTTTATAAATTCCTAGGTCCATCAGGCATCATGCCCTTCCCAACATTGTGCAAGAAATATGGTATCCCCCAATCAGAACTGTTTAGATACCTCCAAATAAAAAAATTTGTAGAGTCGCTCATGATCCCGGCGACACCGAAAAACCTGATGTCTCCATTTGAAAGAGTTTGCAAGGAAAATCCACACGCAAGAGGTACAATATCGACCCTATATCTCCAGGCAACGACTCAAACTAGTATGGCAAAACTCCCATATGTACAGAAATGGGAAGATGACCTAAATCTTGTACTCAATACCTCTGACTGGAACCAGATATGGCAAAACACTAAATCTGCCTCCTCCAACATATTAGCATTGGAAACGAATTATAAGGTGTTAACCAGATGGTACCTGGTGCCTGATAGAATAGCCAAATATGTAACGAGTAACTCTGGACAATGCTGTAGGGGTTGTACAACCGCGGGTACATATTTTCATACATGGTGGACGTGTCCTAAAGCACAGAAGTTCTGGAAAAAGACTTTCGAGATAGCAAATATCCTGACCAAATTGAAAATTCCTCCAGACCCTAAATTAGCCCTTTTGAATTTAAAGCCCAGTAACTTATTACACGCACAATTTAAACTACTAACACAACTCTTTACTGCGGCCAAGCAGACCATTGCTAAAGCCTGGAAAACCCCAAATCTTTCAGTGACGGAAACAAAAAATAGAATGAATACTGCGATGTCACATGCCAAAATGGAGGCATTGGACACGGACACGATCGCCAGGTTTGAAAATATATGGTACCCGTGGACGCAATACACAGCACCAGGAAACTTTAACGAAGGAGTAATGATGCCATGGTAGCTTGCTCAATAAACACATTTGTTATATAAGGTATATATTGACAACAGAGCCAAGCCCATCCCTGCAGACCCTATTATTCTATCCCCTTTTTCCCTTCCCCCGGTTAGTTATTGTATGTGATTATATCCTCTTATTTTTTACAATCGACGCAGAGATGGTAGCGTACTTTTGTAACTTATAATTAATATGTTTAAGGTTGTGTTAAACAGAAACTTGTAGCCTTTAATGTACGGCTAATCTGGAAACGAGGCAACTGGGACAGACTGTAAGCATTCCACATCTAAATACTCAAGCTTCTCCAGTTGTCGCCAGAAGTATTTGGTTATACTCTTCTTTGTTTTATTTTGCATTTAATTCTAAAGATGATATAATTTGTTGAGAATATGGAATGCCAACCTTTTGTTCACTATACCAAAAGTTTGCTACATGTACAATGTAACTTTACAATCACCAAATAAAGATAATTTTGACAAGGAAAATAATGCCTGTTGATCTTGTCACAAAAGTTCTGACTTATCCTGTTATCCTGTTAAAGAGGAAGTAAACCCTCATGGTGGTTTACTTCCTCTATGTCTCCCTGCAAGATTAAAGCATAATGGGCTCCTATGCATCGCATAGGAGCCCATTATGTGACACTTACCTGCAGTAGAAGCCCGCAATGTCGCCGTCTTCCTCCATGGCAGCGAGCATCCATCTTCACCCCTCTTCTTCCGCAAACTCCAGGTCTGTGACTGGCTGGAGTCGCGTGACGCCTTTAACAGCTTAACCCCGTTCAGGGAAATTGCAAATATCTCTGAGACCGTGTAGGTCTCGGAGATATTGCAAGCACCTACAGGTAAACCTTAATCTAGGCTTACCTGTAGGTGTAACTTCTCGCCGAGGGTTTACAACCACTTTAAAGCCTACCAACTGCATTGTCTTACTATTTTTGCTGTTAGCTGTATACTTATCACAAGCCTAATGAAGGGCCCCTTAACGACCCAACAATTATGCATTTTCTACGTGATCCTCAAACAAAAGCCTTTTCATTCTGGAACAAGTTTGTATGTTTGCTAACCACACATTGCATCTTTACAGAACATTGTCATCCTGCCACATAGTATTCTGATGGAGATTACCAATGACCAATTTAAGACACATTACTAATCGATGGTCCACTGTGGCCACCATCAGGAAACCTTCCCTAAGAAATGGCATAAAAAAAATCACTCGAGTGTATGAATGGAGACATTACTAGGATGCCAAAAATAATTAAAAATACATCTTATTTAAAAAGTCAGTTGTTGATATACAGTTCTTTAGCTAAATAAATGCTATTCAATTAGAACTTCCATCTTTAACTGAGTGCCCATTTACTCACCATGCTCGTATACATCGCTAACTACATTTCCCACTGATCTCTGAATTCCTGGACACACACAGAAAGTATGAATTCCTCAGCTTTCCTTCCTCTCTCCTAGGAGCTCAGAGAGGCTACACCTGATAAGGCAGAGGTAGCTGGGTAAGTCCTGGAGCTGTGTGTGTCTTTTGTAATGTTATCTACATGCTTTCATAAAGAAAGCAGACATATTTTGCATGTTGGTGTGCCGCCACCTCTGTTTTCTATTCCTAGCTGGGTAAGTAGTCTTTAGCCAGGTAAGAAGACCCCAGGCATGCAGCAGGGCCAGAGCCTAAAGCCTAAAGCATGCAGCTTTTCTTGAGGACTGCATACTGTGGGGTTGCTACCAAAGTACTCCAGTAACCTTGGGAATTAGATCCCCCTTGCTATTTCCCTATTCCCCTATTGGAAATAGGAGGCACTGACCCTATGAGTAAGCTCTGATAAGAGTGACTCACATTAGGGCTTGTGCTTTACCAGGAGGAAATGTCTTGTTTTGGAGAGTTTAAACAAATTGGACTAAATGGGCGTGGCTCCCTTTTCCATTTGAAAGGCAAGCGTGTGGAGTTAGGCTCTGTACACACAGGCCAAATGTTTGGCCAGCCTCTGTCAGATGAGCATGCTGGAAAACCAGCAGCCGACCAACTGCCGATCAGCGCTCTGCGCCAATGGTGGCAAGTGCTGATCAGAATGTTCTGGCGGGGGGCATTCCCCTGTCAGAACACAACAGCTCAGCAGGGGAGATCACAGTACTAACTTTGCATAGTTAGTACAGCGGCTCCGACTGCAGCTGACAGTTTATTTTTGTACAACCCGCTTAAACAAAAGAAACTCATATTGGTACCAGACTTTAGGCTACATTTACACCAATGATTAGGGCTGCTGTGAATTCCTGCTGAGGTTCTCAACAGCTAGGTGTAGCCGCCGACCCCGTTTACTATAATAACAGGTTTCTAGCACCCGCAGCTATTTCTGTGCCTTTCTGCACAGCCAGCGAATACCGGCAGTGATCGCTGTTGGACACAGCAAATAGCTGTTGCCACCATCGACCTGTCATTATTGTGAACTGGACCACTGCGCCTACCAGTTGAGAGTTGCAGAGGGAACTGCTGCTACAATAAGCACCAGCCCTAATTGCCGGGGTGAATTTAGCCTTACAGAAGCATAAATATTCCATGTTTCTGCAACGTTTCTACGTTTGTGCAGCTTTCATGTTTTTGCAGTGTATGCATGTTCTTTGCCATCCTGAATCTGTTATTGCATTGTTGCTTTTACCTATGCAACAATCTCATTCGACTGATTCTCTATTCTGTAGTATGTCTATTTTAGTTTATAATTTGGTATATGAATGCACTGCAATACATATTGCTCTGTTTGCGTTCATCTATATCACCAGGTTTTATTAATGCAAATAGCTTTGGCATTCTACTGGTTTAAAGGTGCCTACTTAGAATAAATGAGTAGCATCATCATAGGAGAAGCTTATGATTTAACACAGGCAAATCCTTCTAGATCAATTCTTCATGATTCACCTCATTCTGTGCACATGCCACACACACTTTGCAGATTTTACATGACAAAATGACAGTATTTTTTATGCTTATATTCTCACTTTGTCTTAATTAGCTTCCTTCTCTTTTATAGTCTGCCTAGACTAGTCCCTTAGCAACTGTCAGAAATATAACACTTGTTATCATTTCATTGCACATGATTTAACACCAGAATAATTTAAAGAACTGAAGCTGTTAAATCTAATGTAGCTTTCAAATTGCTTTCAAATTATGTATAATTTCTATTAAATAGAATCAGATCTGTAAACCAAAAATCTTTGACCTACATATTTAGGTTTAAAATACACTTTAATTATAAGTCATATTTGTAACATTTGTAACATTTTGCTAAAGGTAGAGGTGGAATAGATGGGCTACTGCCTGTATCCACCCAAAGTCAAGGTACTTGATCCTGTGTCCCTGACAAAAGAATAAGTTGACTGTGTAGTATCTGCAAGGTGGCAATAGAGGACATAATATTGTACTAGAGAAGATGCAATATGGATGTACAGAACCAAAAAAATGAAAAAAAAAATGAAAAACACTGGTTTATTTAATTAATTTCATATAATTGATACATTTTACAAAATCAAGAATATATAGCATCAGGGTCTGGTATAGAAGAATAGAGGCAGCTATCACAAATTCTGACTATTGCGTATTGCTATTACGATTAAGCATTGCATTTAATCAAAATCAGTATAAATCCTGTTGACTAAATAATTCTGTAGAGTAAATAATAATTTTAATACAGGTTTCCTGAATATTATTACAAATGTATAAATGCTTTTTTTTAGCCCAATGGGAAATATAAAACATCCATATACCCCTATTTGAGTGTGTTGCAAATAAGTGCACATAAAAGCTTTTAGTAGAATGTTTGAGAAAAAGTAGGTGTTTGAGCCCTGGTTCACACTGGGTACGATTTGAGATGCGATTTGACATGTCAAATCGCATCTCAAATCGGCGGCAATTGTCGGCAATGGCTGTCAGGAACGTTACTTACCGAGGCCGAGATGCCAAGGGCGGCTCACCTTTGCGACTCGATGCGATCCACCCGCTGGGGTTTGAGACAGAAGGAAGGACGCACCAAGAGGCACCGGGTCCAGTGGCAGGAGGGAATCCAAGGTGGACCGGGAACTGGATAGCCGAAGCTCACTGGAGGCTGTTCAGAAGCACACAGGAAATAGTCCAAACAGAAGGTGCTCAAACAGGAACAAGGCTGAAGAATAATCCAGAGAACAAGCCGAGGTCAAGGGGTTGGAGCAGGTAGGGTATCCGAAGTTCAAAGCCAAGGTCAGGGGTAGAGAAGTCAGATAGTCCAAAGTTCAAGCCGGGGTCACAGGGTTGAGGAGAGCAGCAATCCAGAGAGCAAGCCAAAGGTCAGGTAAACAGGATATCCACAGATAAGGTTTCCAGTAGCAAACACTGACAACGAACCAGCAATTTGCAAGGAGGAAGGGGCTGGCTTAAATAGGCCGCACTGGCCACTGATTGGTCCACAGAAGTACAGGTTTCAGAACCAGGCTCCAATGGACAGCACACAGAATAGAACTGAGCAGTGGCTCAGAGACAAAAGAGCTGGACCTTCAATGGAGAGATCCTGGGTTCGATTCCACCCAGGACCAACTAGGGAAAGAGACCGCAAAAGGTCTGTGCCCTGACAATGGCACTGTCCTAATCAGTGCGACGCCGCATCTGCGATTTCAAAAAGTAGTTCCTCTACTACTTTTTGCGATTTCGGGCCGCGATTTACATTAAATTGCGGCCGAAATCGCGGCAAAATCGCAGCCGCGAAATCGCGGTAAAATCGCGCATTTTACCGCGATTTTGAATTCGCAGCAGTGTGAACCTAGGCTTATGGCATTAAAAGAGTGAAGAACTGAAGTAGGGGTGGAACCTAGCAACATCACAGGAAACATACAAGATGTGTTCCACTTTGAGTGCCTTTTTAAAGGGCCAGGCAATCAGGATTCCTGAAATATTCTCTGCAAATCAGATACATTGGAAGTACTTATTCAGGCAAATTAAAAAATTTAAATTGTCAGGTTTCCCTGACTATCATTATCGATTTCATTTAACAATAACAATGTTCACCAAAACTGCAAAGCCTACTTAAAGATAACCTGTACTGTGAAAATATGATGGCTGCCTTTGCAGGATTCTCCATTGAAAATGCTAGTTGCTTGACTCTCTTGCTTCTCCAAAAACTTTGATCCAGCATCTGCAATTTTGTTTAATTTGCTGATCCAGTATGGTGATCAGGTGTTCTGATTTTACTCTCTCTCCCATTGCTGTTGTGAGCTAGTAGCACAGAAATTAGAGAAGGAAAGTGAGCATCGTGGGAGCCATAGAAATAATATTTTTGAAAGGGGACCTCAATTGCAGCTTCCATATTTCCCTTAGTACATTTCAAGGACTCATTACACGCTTCCCCTCTTCTTCTTATAATTTTAATGAGGAGTTTTATGACATTGCAGGAATTCTTTATACATTATCATTATGATCATCACAATGTTTTATCAGGTCATGCAATATCACAGAGTGCCACAAATGGAGACAAGGACAACCGATCAGGTAATCCACAGAAGGATTCCTTTAAGCTGTGCCTAATACATTCAATACATTTTTGTCACATTATTTTCAATATCAAATAAGTATTAGTGACTAACATATTACAGACATAAACATGGTCAGATTCTTTAATGTTTATCCACTGACAACTTGGGCTCAGGCTATGCGAACAGCATTGGATGCCCACTAGCTTTTAGACTATGGTGTGACATGGCACTCTTTTGTGTCCTGTCCATGGTCCATGTCCGTGGTCACATAGTGCTGATGTTTGTGTTGCATCTGCAGCTCCAAGGTGCACTGACTGTGCTTCTGCACAATAAGTTTCTGCCTATGAAGCTTAAGGAAGACCTAGCTGTTGATCATGATGTGGTCATGGAGAGGTGACCTACCTGGGGAAGATAGGGGAGACTTCCACCTTACAGGCACCTATGAAATCATGCCAATAGATAGGGCAGCAGCATTTCTGTGAAGGAGTGAGTACTGAGGCTGGGCAGACAGGGGTTGGTGTTTGTGGATCAGAGAAGCTGATCAAGACCAGGAGAAAATGGTCTTCTATAAATGGATCTTGTCCCTGTGTCTCAAGAACCCAGATGAAAAGCAGATCTAGAAAAGCTAAACACAATTGTAAGACACCAATATTTTATTTTAAAATGTCTACTAACATTATTAAGTCTCTAACAGAGTGAGCATTATCCTGAATCAGACACCATCTAGCTACATGTAGTGTTGTATCAAGGTCCATGGGCCAACACATTTTGTCAAAATACATATTTTATATACAAGGGTTCTTCAAAAAGTTTCTGCACTTTATTTATGGTTCGCAGCCATCTTCATCACAGTGTGACAACAACTCTTATACTAAACTGCAAGGCCAACCGGTTTGCCAGACTATTTACATGACACACTCGGAAACTACCATTTGCTACTCCTCAACGTTTCCGACAAAAATATAAAAGTGCAGAAACTTTTTGAAGACCCCTCCTACATTGCATTAGGCAGTTTCATGCTTTCTTGTGATGCAACATTTGTTACATGGTGGGCTATTGAGAAGGTGATATTTCAAGGAGAAGGCACCAGCATGGAAGGTGACAAATAGCAAAAAGAAGAAACTTACTGTTTAAATCCTCCTAGCCCTGGCTGCTCTTGTACTCCATATACTCCTTGGTCTCTGACTCCAGAGAAACTAACTGAATGTAAATGTAAGAATATTATTATATTTTTACATAACATTTAGCCCTAACTCCACGTAGCATGGAGAAAGCTTCAATACTTTTGATTTGATTATATGTCTGTGTCCTATGTGCTGCCGTTTAGGGGGATAGGTAGTGTTAACCATACTTCTCACGTGACAAAGCCCACATCGCAGGCTTATCAGTGCCAAAGGAAGTTTTTCAAAACATCCCTTCACCTGCAGCCTTCTGAAATGCAGCAACAGGTTCTAAGCAGTAATATGCGCTTACTAGAAAGGACATGGTAATGTAACAATAAGTCAACCATATTCCTCATTCAACTACACTATTCACATGGTAGATTGTTGCCATGGTATCCACAGAGACTGGAAAAGGAACTTCTCCTTGCTTTGACTGTTTTGAGCTTCAGCTCGTACAAGGACCATAATCTTGAAATGTATGCCCCCAACTCTTTGGCTTGCAAAGCCTTTTGATGAATGCAATACTTGGACTGAATTTGGCTTGTTTAAAAAGATTACCATACATAACAGGGAGCGTATGCAACAAAACATACAGACAAAATGTAAAAATTAATATGAATTTTACATTCCGATTGATGTTGCTGATATTTTTTTTAACATTGTTGTCAGTTCTGCAGCTGGTAGCAGAGACAATTAACTGCTGTCCCCACTTCTTCCAGATCCAGCTATTGTGGCTCACTCTGGTAATGCCTGAGAACCACAGATTTTAGTTCAACGAGGCATAGCAGCTACCACAGGACATCATGTCCCTTTGTCCAGGTGAGGTTATGCATTTTTAGTGGCCAAACACATTCCCCATATCCTTCTGCCTCTGCCTTTAGCAAAACTAGGCCAAAGCAAAAGGGCTAGAAGCTGTAGAGGGGGCAGTACCATCATGACGAGCAACATTGCTTCACTTAGCAATGTACCTCATCAAATTTACCTGCTAACAGTAAATGGAACTGACACAGACAGAAAAAAAATATTTATTTTCAGGTTAACTTAGATATTAAGATTCACCCAAAAATAATAAAAATAAAAATAAATAATGTATCTGTATTTTATCTTTGCACATTTGATTTGGCAAAATTCAGCTGCTGCTATTCATAGAGCATATACAGGCAGACATTGAAGGGTGAATGCACTCAAATAGCCATAAAGGAATCAAGCTGCCCCATTATGCCTTTATACTATAAATATCCTTTTTTTTATTGTTTTTATTGAGTAGGATACTCAATGAAATTAGTGCTAACCTCCTTATAACCCTACTGACTTTATTCAATAAGAGTTCTAATTTTTGGTACAGTAATACACAGCTACCAATCAGAATCAAATTTGAATTCTTAGTGGTATCAATGGGTTACTACATTCAAGAATTAGCAGTTAAGAATTATAACTCTTTATTAAATAAACCTGTATGTGTTCTCTTTGGCTTTGTTTCATTTACATTAAGGCCTCGTTCACACCATGGTGCAGAGACATCAGTTTTTCTGCATGCATTCTGCAAGGGCACAAAAAAACAATTGTTCTCTCTTTGCCCTATTCACACCACAACACTGGTATCAGGAAAAAAACTGACATGACATCAACATGAAAACTGATGTGAAACTGATGTTGGTTTTCCCAGTTTTCATGTTTGTATGGTGTGAACGAGCCCTAACTCTTGTAACGACAGTGCAAGAAACGAAAACCGAAAGATCCGACATAAAAAATGCTTTATTTTCGTTTTTGTAAAATTCGGTAAAAATTCGATATAGAGAGATTCGACATTATAGGGAAAAGATTCGACATCATAGAGAAAAGATTCGACACTATAGAAATAATAGATTCGACATTACAGAGAATAGATTTCGATTTATGAGAAAATAGATTCGACATTATAGAGAATAGATTCGACATTATTACTAGTCATACAACATTAGAATTCTTGTAGACGGAATATTTGAACGGAAATGTACGATTCGACGTAAAGATTAGACATTCCGTCGAATATTTTTTTGACCATTAGACAGAAACCAACAAAGATTTGACGTTCCGGCGAATATTCTTTTGACCATTCGACAGAAACCAAGTATTATTGGATTTTCGGACGAAAGCTATTCCCCAACAAAAAACGAAATAAATCAAAACGATTTTCGGGAGTAACTAAATAAATGTATTTTCCAAACGAAAACGAAAAAACAAAACAAAATATTCCAGTCTGCACATGTCTAGGGATTAATAATTCCTAATGTAACCTGAAGGAAGGGAATCAAAATTAAACTCAAAATGGTAGCAGGATTGTGCATAAGGAAACACATCATTGTTATGAGTTTGCAAGTACCCAAACCAAAAGGTAGTTGTGTTTTGTAAACAATAAAATATTTATTCCATCTTTACTTTCTGCCTTGATTACTTTTGTCCTTCACTGATTTACAAAAATGGAGAAGGACTGGCGCCACTATTAAAATAGTCTGGAGAGATACATTTTAAATACTCAGTGAGGAGTTTAAACACATCATTCCTTATAAGCCAATAATTCTGTAAATACAATTTCTCATTTTACAGTATGGTATTTTTCAAATAATTGCTTCTGTACAATTATATTATATATATTCACTACTCATAACAGGATGTGTGTGGATGTCACAGGACTAAGGTCCCATGTCAGTGGATGTAAACCATAACTGGAAAACATTCAGTTTGTTAAAACACTGATTATCATAAACTGCTATTTTTAATTAACATCCCCGGCGGTATGATTATGTCAGATTTTTGATGCAGAAAGGAAATTTGGCACTTTATATTGTAGGCCTGTAATTCTTAGGAATAACTCACTTAAATCTGTCCAAACCAAAGTCTAGTAGACATCTCGGGTATAATAAAGTTTGAAACACAAAATCATAAATTATAATATAATAAATAACGTCACAATCAGGACAATAGAAACAGGTTTCTTTTCTGATTTTCCTTCCAGTGTCTTCATGCTTAGAGCAGCAAACCACACACATCCTTGTGGGTGCTGACTTCTTTTCCGTTGGTGGGATGTGGTCCATAAAGCGACAACCAGTCAGGCGTTCCGGGTTGACAACGCCAGCAGCACAACATCCAGCCCTATTTACAGCCGTTGGTGTTTGGTGCTTGAGAAATATAAGATGGCAACTTTCCAAAGTCCGCATGAACCACAGGCTTGTCAATCTTTTTTTTCGCAGAACGAAGGTGTCAGGTCACCTGTGGCCAGGTGACAAGTGCACCCCGTAGGGGTCAGGGATGCACCACAGGGTGGTGAATCCTATGGCCGACTGCTGCTAGCAGAGACGAAGCGTGAACCTAAGATCACCCAGGGCGCGGAGTCTAAGACCCAGTTTTGTATTCACCAGAGCCCTTGATGGTAGGGATGGTCTTGGCCGCAACTGGGTCCAGGTCGCATCCCCGAGATTCCTCAAGTCACACTACGCAGGGAGAAGGGGGAAGCAGCCAGTAGGACAAGCAGTGGTGATGGACAGGCCGAGGTCAGGGCAACAGGCAGACAAGGATAACCGTGGAACATGCAAATAGTCAGGAGCACAGGCAGACAGGGAAGTCGGGGACAAGCCAAAACGGTACACGGAAGATGATCGTAGCACTCTGTAAACAGGAACTAGCAATACACTGCAGACAGGAACTAAGCATAGGAACACTGTTGAACAGCACTGCAGACCTGTAGAGCAACGGTAAATATAGGCTTCCTGGGATGGACTAGGGTGGAGCCATACAGGAAGAGGAAGTGATAAAAAGGGGATCCAGAGCAGGATCTGCCTCTAATGAACACATGGAGATCAGGTAGGCAGACAGACTTGATGCATATTCATGACAGAAGGCATTTCCACAAGCACTGTTCAAGAAGATTTTCTTGTAATATTTTTATTTTTTTGTTTTCTCATCGCTGGATAAAATATCATGGCCTGGTCAGCTCTGTCAACACCTCCCATGGTGTTGTTGTAGTCCATCACGACTTGTGGTTTCATTATGTCTTTTCCAAATTTTGTGTGTACCATGACAGTAGAGGTGTTATGAATGGTACTCATTAGGCACACATCTTTTTTGTCGCGTGATCTCAGTGCCATCATTTTGTCTTTCTGCCAGGCAACTATTTCTCCTGCCTTGGGCTTTTTATTGCCAAGGTTGGCAGCGTGTCACACCAGTTTTCCCTAACGTCCCATAGGCATGCGTCTTGTTTTATAGAAAAAACTCATGGAGTTATGGAGAAGTGTAAAAATTGTCTGTGGTTACACAGTAGTCCTGATTCATCAATGGCTCAATCAAAGTAAGAACTGAAGCTGTTGCCATTCCATAATTACTGAATCTTTTGTTGAATTTGGTTTCTTTCCTGGTGTATAGGACGGAATCCAATATGTAACCAGTGCTCGATTCACATAGCATGAATGATTTTATGCCAAATCGTGCTCCCTTTGACACCATATACTGTATCAAGCTGAGTCTTCCTTTGTAAGTCATTAGACTTTTATTGAAACTGATGTCTCTATCTGGTACATATCTGCTGGAAATTTTTCTGAATAATTTGATATACCTCCCAAATATTTTTGAGTTTTTGTGCTGGATGCGTAGTCTCATCAAATTCTTCATTCTTTTTAACCACTTAACCCCCGGACCATATTGCTGCCCAAAGACCAGAGCACTTTTTGCGATTCGGGACTGCGTCGCTTTAACTGACAATTTGCGCGGTCGTGCGACGTGGCTCCCAAACAAAATTGGCGTCCTTTTTTTCCCATAAATAGAGCTTTCTTTTGGTGGTATTTGATCACCTCTGCAGTTATTATTTTTTGCGCTATAAACAAAAATAAAGCGCCAATCTTGAAAAAAATGAATATTTTTTACTTTTTGCTGTAATAAATATCCCCCAAAAATATATAAAAAACGTTTTTTTCCACAGTTTAGGCCGATACGTATTCTTCTACATATTTTTCGTAAAAAATTGCAATAAGCGTTTATTGATTGGTTTGCGCAAAAGTTATAGCGTTTACAAAATAGGGGGTATTTTTATGGCATTTTTATAAAAAATTTTTACTAGTAATGGCGGCGATCAGTGATTTTTTTTCGGTACTGCGAGATTATGGCGGACACTTCGGACACTTTTGACACATTGACATTTTTATAGCAATCAGTGCTATAAAAATGCATTGGATTACTATAAAAATGCCACTGACAGTGAAGGGGTTAACACTAGGGGGCGGGGAAGGGGTTAAGTATGTTCCCTGGGTGTGTTCTTACTGTGACACAGCTCCCGGTCCCCGCTCTGTAACGAGCAATCACAGGTGCCGCCGGGCACGCGCACAGGACTTGGGGGCGAGCAGGGGGCGCGCACACGCCCCTAGTATCCTGCGAGAGAGCCGACGTAGAGCTACGGGCTCTCGCGCAGGGGAAAGTGCAAATACTTCATTATCAGAGAAAATTTGTACTACGACATGACCGTGCCAAAGAATGGAGTGACTAGTAATTTGTTGGTTGTCCAATACCACTACTGCAAGGGTTTTCCAACTACTCCCTGAAGAATTATTAGGCTCAGAAACTTCCAAATGTCCTCTTTGGTCACTGGTTCCCATATTCTGCTCCTAGAAAACCTCTGATGCATAGAAGCTAGTTGCTTCTGGTTTTGTCTCCGTAACAATTTTTTCAATAACCTCATCGGTCAAAAATAGTTGGAGGTATGCCAAGGGGTTGTCATCTTCAACCTCCACTTTGATGCCAGGTGCTCGAGTAAACGGGAATCTTGGGGGCTCTATGTGCTCCATACCGCAGTCAATAGAGCACCAAGTCCGCACATCACTGAGCACAGTCGCAGGATCATCGCTGAAATTGCTTTCCATGTCTGATGACGAATTTTGCCACGAATCGCTATCACTCAATTCAGCAAGTGATTCTGTATCGCTGTCGTTATTTTCCAGCAGGTCATAAACCGCTTTTGGGGTAGAGGCAGGCTTTTTTGATGCCATGGTCGTTCTTCAGTTTCCAGGCAGAAAAGTACAGTAAAACTGCAGGCAAGGGCACTGGAGAAAGCACTGGGGGGCAAACTAAGGTCAATTTATTTTATTTAGTAATGTAATCCAATAGGATTACAATGTATCTGTGTGTTGTGCTTTATACTTTTTGAATTTGTGGCCGGTTCAAACGCCTGTGTCGCGACGATCGCAGGGAATGGAAGCCAGGGCACACAGTGCATTGGGCGGAAGATCCCGGGGACAAGTTAGGTAGCCTCTTCCAGGATCCAGCGATGCAATCCCGCTTGCGGTTACTGCTAATTGTACTGAATTCCCCCCCCCTGAGCCACATTTGGGAATACCGCCAGGGAGGTTAAAGTATTGAACTACTTATTTTAAGCTTTTTAAGCTAATTTTTAAGCTAATTCCTTGTTGCATCTCAGTGCGACTGGCTTCCTGCAGCCTCTTTGCAGCCACGTTATGTCTACATGCATGCAATGGCTGCATGTCATTTATCAGGATGGGCTTCTTGATGGTTACAACAGTGAACTACAGTGTGTTGCTGCATAATGTGTATTGAAACTACCACTGTATAATATGTGGTGAAACCATCACCTAAAATGAGAGAGAACATGGTATAAGAGGAAGTGCCCATACAAGGAACTTCATGGCAGGATCACAAGGTGATTTTTAATTAAGTTAGTCTTTATTAAGATGTCAAAATCCAGAGTAATACAAAAAACAAAACACATGTTGAAGTCAAACATAGGACAAAGAACATAAATATATAGTCATACCAATGTGGCCATAATTCAAATATTGAAAACAACAGTTGGAAGGATGGATGGTAGGGAGAGTTCTTGCCTAGTGTCGGACTTTAGGTAGAAAAAATGCAAAAGGAGAAGCAGCAGACCGATAAGATCATCTCTCTCTCTCACTTTACTTGCTTTTCCTATTAGCACTCCTATCTTCCACTGGAACATGCCTTTTTGGCTTCTTATGTTGCTTCTTCTTCTCTTCCCTGAACTTTGCTTTAAAAAGGCTACAAGTGGCTAATACAAAGTTAATTTTCTAGTACTTACACTGCATGCATTAAAAAAAAAATACGCTTAGAGATGTATTAATGATTACAGAGCTGCATTCATTTGTGTCTTTTTTATATGCCTGGAGATCAGTTTTAAATGGAAGCTCTCAACAAGAAAAGACTGCTGCGATATACAGCAGTTCATTAATTAGAGTATCTTGTCACCACTGAGCGTGTCTGGATAAATGCTGCAATGTAATCCAATATTCACTTTGTGCACAGCCATGTTGAACAATTACATGCAAAGGCAAAGGGGCTGACATACTATGCATGTACAAACAATGAATTTACTAACGAGTGTAATTTTTTTATTGGAGTGTACAATTGTGCATCCAAATGCACATCAGTTAAGCAGTGGTATGACCAAAATAAAAATACTCAAGTTTAACCACTGTTAGGGATGTTACACTCCCAAAGTGTGTATTTATAGCAATAAAAGGGGCGATAAGAAGAAGTAAAAAGGCAATAGTGCCAACTGTGATATGGGTACAGATGTTTCCACTGTGGCTAAGGCACTTGTGCATAGATAATTATTGCTTCTTGTAAAGGAAATTCAAATGAAAACTACCGTATATACTCGAGTATAAGCCAAGTTTTTCAGCATCATTTTTGGGCTGAAAATGCCCCCTTCACCTTATACTCGAGTCACCTTTTTGCGCCTGATCCCCCGGACTTTGGGGACCCAGTACTGGCAAAGTTTGTTGTCTGGGGGACCTACGGCCGGGGAGCACCGATTTTTCAAAGCCTGGCACCCCTTCCATAAACTCCCATGTTAAATGCTCATTTCTACAGTGACTTTGGGGACCCGGTACTGGCTGGTCGTAGGTCTCCTGGACACGGAACTTGGCACACATGTAGCCCCATTACTTCCCTACAAGTGTGCAAACGTTGTAGTCTGGGGGACCTACGGCTGGGGAGCACTGATTTTTCAAACCCAGTCACCCCTTCCATAGACTCCCATGTTAAACGTCAGTCTAGTCACGGACACAGTGAGGCATGGGCATAGTGAGGCATGGGCACAGTGAGGCATGGACACAGTGAGGCATGGACACGGTGAGGCATGGACACAGTGAGGCATGGACACAGTGAGGCATGGACACAGTGAGACATGGACACAGTGAGGCATGGGCACAGTGAGGCATGAACACAGTGAGGCATGGGCACAGTGAGGCAAAGTGAGGCACAGTGAGGCATGCAGATGGACACCCTAGGCTTATACTCGAGTCAATACGTTTTCCCAGTTTTTTAGTGGTAAAATTAGGTGCCTCGGCTTATATTCGGGTCGGCTTATACTTGAGTATATACGGTGCCCATTTTTCTTTCCTTTTTTCTTGCAACGGCACAGAGTATTGATTTATTTTATGTAATGCAGTGTTTGTCCCTTTTATTGTTGAGCTGTTTATATTGAGGTGTATTTATTAATGTTTTCATCTAAAAACCACATATTTTTCACATATTATTTAATTACAAGTACACGTAAACATTTTAAGTGAAAGTTGGGTGAAACCTTGGTGAAAACACTGATAACATTTTTTTTTTTTTACAAGTAAAATTTTGACATGCACTTCAAAAACGGAACGCACAAAAACAGCATTATTTGGATGTTTAATATGCACGGCAAACCACATACCGGCTGTATGCACTGAACATGAACATCAGTGTACAGTTTGCTCCACAGGTTCAGAAATCATGCTCACTATGCATACTTACACCCCCCCGCAACCACATGGGTCTACAATGAAAGCAAACCATACGGATTTATCCCTGTCCTTGGTCATCAGTAAATTAGGCCCAGCGGGTAGAATCTTCTTGAAATGTATGCATTTTCAAGGAATATTTTGTAGTGTCAGCGAGTTAAATAAAATGCAATAAAACCTCTGATTTCCCACCACTAATTATCTAGCAATGTCAGCATGAGGTTCAAATGCGGAAGGGAACGTTATGACATCTCAGTCAATCTACAGCATTATAACCTGCCCTCCCTCTGCTTTAGAAGTATTAGCATCAATTTTACCTTGATACAGCATTTGAGCCATGTCACTACTTTATTAGCATGAAGCTGAGCATTGCTTCCATCCCTTGATATTCATAAAAGCCTGCAAATACTCTCAGTTCAAACCAGTCATGGTTAATGAGAGAATTACTGTGCTGTAAGTTTGGGTCAGGACAGCTTCACTTTTCTCGCAGTCTGGTCCACTTCTTGATGTGTACCATGGGTTAGTATTCCCATGCCACAAAATATGTTTTTGCATCTGAAGATATACAGACTAACTCAATATCTATCTTTGTATTCTCAAATGTGTTAATTTAAACATTCAATAACTTCCCTGTTAAAAAAAAAAAAAAACATTCAATGACAGTTTTTAGCATAATGCTTCTGTTCTTGTTTTCCTCAAACAGATGCAATTTACATACATTATTTTAACTAGTTATACTCAATATATAACCAAAGTGGGTTTATTTATTTTCTAGTAAAGCATACACATCTGTCCTTTATGTGCCAGCAGCCAATATTTTGCCAGAATCACACACACACATATGTAGGGATTTTTTTCAGCAGGAACACGGGGGAACGGGGGGGGACACAGTTTCGGCACCTCCTTGATACTGGCTTCTGGGAAATCTATTGCTGCTGTTGAAGCCTATTGTTGCTAGGGTGGATCTACATTTGAATGAAAGTGAATGGAGAGTTTCTCACTGCAGCTAAATTTTAAGTTTATATTTCTACAGTGACATTGTTTTTTTATGATTTTTCCAACTTTTCTTAATGACGCCTTTACTTTTTATTGGGGGCTTGCTAGTTTTTTTTCTTTAACTTCTTGAGCCCCGGGCCATAGTCAAAAGACGGCCTCAAGGTGGCTCTATAAATCCAGGAGGACGTCATATGACCTCCGGCCACTGGGGGGCGCGTGCACGCACCTGGCACGTCCCCGAGATACCCGATGCGCGTGCCTGGCGGCCGCGATGTCCGCTAGGTACCCGCGATCGGCAATGACAGAGCCAGGGACGTGGAGCTCTGTGTGTAAACACAGAGCTCCACGTCCTGTCAGGGAGAGAGGAGACCGATCTGTGTCCCTTGTACATAGGGACACAGCATCGGTCACCTCCCCCAGTCACCCCCCTCCACACACAGTTAGAACACACCCAGGATACACATTTAACCCCTTCCTCGCCCCCTAGTGTTAACCCCTTCCCTGCCAGTCACATTTATACAGTAATCAATGCATTTTTATAGCATTGATCGCTGTATAAATGTGAATGGTCCCAAAAATGTGTCAAAAGTGTCCGATATGTCCGCCGCAATATCGCAGTCCTGACAAAATTTGCAGATCGCTGTATTACTAGTAAAAAAAAATAATAAAAAAAATGTCAGAATTCTATCCCCTATTTTGTAGTCACTATAAATTGTGCGCAAACCAATCACTATACGCTTATTGCGATTTTTTTTTTTACCAAAAATATGTAGAATACGTATCGGCCTAAACTGAGAAAAATATATATATATATATTTTTAAATGGATATTAATTATAGCAAAAAGTAAAAAATATTGTGTTTTTTTCAAAATTGTCGCTCTTTTTTTGTTTATAGCGCAAAAAATAAAAACCGCAGAGGTGATCAAATACCACCAAAAGAAAGCTCTATTTGTGGGAAAAAAAGGACGTCAATTTTGTTTGGGAGGCACGTCGCATGACCGCGCAATTTTAATTTAAAGCGTCGCAGTGCTGAAAGCTGAAATTTCGCCTGGGCAGGAAGGGGGTATATGTGCACAGCAAGTGGTTAAAAAAACAAAACAAAAGGGTGCTGCACCCCAATGATCTTTGATCTCTTCCATATTGTCCAGGTAGATCTCCACCTCTCAAACGTTGCCTACCCCTGTTACCTAGAGTTTTTTTTTTACTATCAGACACAAGCCTGGTGTCAGTGGCTGGGATCCAGCTAGTTTGTCTGAGGCCCCGTACACACGTCCGAGAAACTCGACGAGCAAAACACATCGTTTTGCTCGTCGAGTTCCTTGTGAAGCCGCTGAGGATCTCGGCGAGCCAAGTTTCCCCGTTGACTAACGAGGAAATAGAGAACATGTTCTCTATTTGGCCCGACGAGATCCTCGTCGGTTTCTTCGCCGAAAGTGTACACACGGACGGGTTTCTCGGCAGAATACGGCTCTAATCGAGTTTCTGGCTGAATTCAGTCGGGAAACTCGGTCGTGTGTACGGGGCCTTACAGTAAATTGATTTGCGCTCCTTTTCCCTTTCTATACTTCTATTAAACCTGTCATCAGGCACACACATGCTTGCACTACGATAGCAACATTGAGGCAGCTCAGCTACATATCGGAAGAAAAATGCAGCCGGCATTATCTTATTTTATTTGTTACAAATTTTATTAATCTTCTTGGGCCAGATTCACAGAAGAGATACGATAGAGTATCTCAGATACACCATCGTATCTCTGATTTTTACTGGTCCTATCTATGCACCTGATTCATAGAATCAGATACGCATAGATAGGGCTGAGATCCGACAGTGTCACACTGTGTTACACTGTCGGATCTTTTTTTGGATTTAAAAATGGCGCCGGGGGCGTTCCCGCTGATTTACACTGAATAATATGTAAATCAGCGAGATACGCGAAATTCACGAACGTACGCGAACCCGACGCTGTGTTCTTACGTCGTTTCCGTAGCGCGGTACCCATCGTATACTTACCCCTGCTAAAAGCAGGGGTAAGTATTGTTAAGTATGGCCGTCGTTCCCGCGTTGATTTTGAAATTTCCTACGTCGTTTGCGTATGCCGATTCACGAACACGCGCGTTGCAAGTCCCGCTCACGTCGCAACCACTGACGTCCTATTGACGTCAGTGGGAGCAATGCACGCCGGGAAATTCCCCGGACGGCGCATGCGTATTTAAATCGGCGCGGGAGCGCGCCTGATTTAAATAGTACACTCCCCCAGCCGTGGAATTAGAATTCCGCCGGGGGAGTTAGGATCCGCCGTCGCAAGTTTGGAGGTAAGTGTGTTGTGAATTTGACACTTTCCTCACAAACTTGCGAGGGCGGATCTTAAAACACATAGGTTACACGGATCTAAAGATCCGCTAACCTTTGTGAATCTGGCCCCTTATGTTTATCTTTGCACTATGGATTTGTGTGTGAGCACTGCAGGAATTGTTTATAGTGCTTGACTTGTGCTGCTTTGGGAAGATTTACATTGTAGCCTAGCTGGCTACTACACAGATCTTTTTTACTTGTTGCTCTCCTTTTTACTTCTGAGTTATTTATTGTCAGTTAAAAAAACACAGGATATTGTTTTGCATAATTGAAGTGAACATATTCAGTAAGCTAAATGAAAATTATCTACTCCTTTAGTAAAGCATCCCTCTTCTATGGAGCAGTAAATGGGGAGTTATTCGATTAATCATTTTATTGTACTGTTTACTTGTTTTTTCTCTATTTTATCATATGAAATTAATCTGAAGAATCTGTTTGCGCACAATAATTTTAATCACATAGACAGGCCCAGTTATGTCCTTGAACAAAATAAACAATAATGCCGCGTACACACGGTTATTTTTCGGCATGAAAAAACTTTGTTTTTCAAAAACGTCATTTAAAATGATTGTGTGTGGGCTACACATAATTTTTCAGGTTCTGAAAAACGACCAAAAAAAAATTCGAACATGCTGCATTTTTTAACGTCGTTTTAAACGATGTTCTTTTTCGGGTGGTAAAAATGATCGTGCGTGGGCTAAAACAACGTAAAAAACCTGCGCATGCTCAGAAGCAAGTTATGAGACGGGAGCGCTCGTTCTGGTAAAACTACCGTTTATAATGGAGTAAGCACATTCATCATGCTGTAACAGACAAAAAAGCGCGAATCGTCTTTTACTAACACGGAATCAGCTAAGGCAGCCCAAATGCGAATGGAACTTCCCCTTTAGAGTGCCGTCGTACGTGTTGTACGTCACTGCGCTTTGCTAGATAATTTTTTAAAAACTATGGTGTGTAGGCAACGTCGTTTTAATGATGACGTTGGGAAAACTTCGTTTTTTGGACATGCTAAATAACAACGTTTTTTTTCATGCTGAAAAATTACCTCTGTTATTTTTAAGCTCACAGATTTAAAAAGCCTTTCAAATGAACCCCACATTTTTGCACCTTATTTTCAAAGAGGTTTAGTGATGTGAAGTGACCATCCAACCATGTGCAAGAGAAACTGTCTCCTAAAGGCTCCAGGCACACTTGCGCAAAAAAAGAAAAAAAAAAAAAAACGGTGGATAAAAAATGCTAATAGCATTTTTGTTCCAGCTACTAGTAGCATTTTAGTAGCTTTTAGAAGAATTTAGCAGCATTAGCATTTTATTTGCAGTACACATAGAAATAAAAAGCTAAAAAAAAAGCAAGTCTTGAGACTCCCACCAAATTCTGCAAAACCTGGGCATGCTGGCAGAACTTAGCAGAATACACCTGGCTCATGAAAGTTTAGAACCCTTATAGCATACAGGAGTTTGACCTACAATGAGAAGAAGAACCTAGGGACAAGGGCGATTGTCTCTGGGCTCTTAGGACTATACTTATCACACTGGATGAACACTGTTTATCAGGATTTACACTCCCACAACACCCCCAATATAACACATTCAAGGGCAAGAGACCCAAGCTATGACCTCCTGCCCAATAACCCCCTCATCTCCATCCCTCCCCCTTTTTTCCCCCTCACACTACCTCCCTCCCAACTTAGAGGGACCTTTATGCACCTTGTCATACCCAAGAACATTGCCTCACCCATAGGTCTAGGCCCAGTCACTCCCCAAGAAGGACCGTTTGGTGTAATACAACCCTTTACAATACTTGAGCCACCTATGGAAACAATGTCATCGGTTTCAACCAAGCTAAACAGCATTCAATGTTACATTTGTTGCACTTTTTGTTTTGCAGACAAACTACTGTTTATACTCTTGATAAAAATGATTGTATTATCTCTGTGCTTATATTTAGCAGACCTTTAATAAAATTCCTTGAAATAATAAAAAAAAAAAGCATTTCTAGCAGGCCTGTAGCATTTCTACTACGGGCCTGTTTTTTTCAGCGATAACTTCTTTTGAAAAAATGTCTCACTCAGATTTTTAAAATAATATTTTTTTTTTACAGAAAAATGTAAACTTGTCATAATTAAGGGAAATGTAGAAATACATACATTTTATTAAGGACAATGAAGGTTTTACTTTTGGCAAGACTTAATATCTTGCAAAATATAATACATTTTGTATGTATTGAAAGCAGAGGCTCACCCTAAATGTCAACTTTGTCTTATTAATACCATTAGCCATGCTGTATGTATAATCCATCGTTTTTTAAAAAAATCTGATTGCTTACCTTGATTCGGCAGCATTTTATGTTGTTTCAGGGATCCTTTCCCCGCGGGAGTGGGCGTGCCTTTACAATTCCCCGGCTGAGCGCGATGTCTCCTGGGAGTGATGTGTCGAGACTCCCAGGAGACGCGCTGTAGTGTAATCACAACGGGGCGTGACCTTCTCAGTACGCCGGCCGTTATATAAGGACTAAGCCCCTCCCCTTCTTGACATTGTCAAAAAGGGGTGGAGCATGGGTGGCCTTAAAATGATGTCCCCGAAAAAGGTTCTGCGGACACCCATGGCAGGATATTGACTTGATTTTTTTCTACTGCATCTACGCAACAGTTACAGGTCTTTTCCCTCCTGCAGTTTATGAGTGGACAGTGAAGCAAACTAATGTGCTCATCTCGATATCATTCTGCTCTCTCCTAATATAAGCTTTTTCTTTGCACTGCAGCACAACTGATTTGCATCTTTTGCTGTTTATCTCTCTCCTAGTCTGATCTCTTTTACCTAGGGACTCCATGAGGCTGATACAAAGACGAATTTGGGTACTTACACTGCATGCACTTAGGGCCAGTTCACACCAACAATTGCCCTGAAACGTGAATTCCTGTGTGATATGAGTGCAGCCAGTTTTCAGCCTATTGGTATGAATGCACTGAAATTGCACTGCACCGCACCAAAGTGCATGCACTACTTTTCTGGAACTTTTTGTTTAAAAGTTTAAATCAGTATTTTTTGGTAGGACCCCCAAACATTACATATATATATATATATATATATATATATATATATATATATATATATATATATATATATATATATATATATATATATATATTTTAGCAGACTCTAGAGCAGGGGTGGGCAATTATTTTTTCGATGGGGCCACATGAGAAACTAAAAATATTTTGGAGGGCCGGGCCAAAAGGCTAAACTCAATACTGCATAAAATCAATTGTATTTCTTTATAAAAAACAGTAAATATCATTGTTGGACAACTGGTACGAGTACTTGTTATAGACATGGCACAGGAGGGGGACAGAGGCTGGGGACATGGCACAGGAGGGGGACAGAGGCTGGGGACATGGCACAGGAGGGGGACAGAGGCTGGGGACATGACACAGGAGGGGGACAGAGGCTGGGGACATGACACAGGAGGGGGACAGAGGCTGGGGACATGGCACAGGAGGGGGACAGAGGCTGGGGACATGGCACAGGAGGGGGACAGAGGCTGGGGAAATGGCACAGGAGGGGGACAGAGGCTGGGGACATGGCACAGGAGGGGGACAGAGGCTGGGGACATGACACAGGAGGGGGACAGAGGCTCGGGACATGACACAGGAGGGGGACAGAGGCTGGGGACATGGCACAGGAGGGGGACAGAGGCTGGGGACATGACACAGGAGGGGGACAGAGGCTGGGGACATGGCACAGGAGGGGGACAGAGGCTGGGGACATGACACAGGAGGGGGACAGAGGCTGGGGACATGGCACAGGAGGGGGACAGAGGCTGGGGACATGGCACAGGAGGGGGACAGAGGCTGGGGACATGACACAGGAGGGGGACAGAGACTGGGGACATGACACAGGAGGGGGACAGAGGCTGGGGACATGACACAGGAGGGGGACAGACGCTGGGGACATGACACAGGGGGGGGACAGACGCTGGGGACATGACACAGGAGGGGGACAGACGCTGGGGACATGACACAGGAGGGGGACAGACGCTGGGGACATGACACAGGAGGGGGACAGACGCTGGGGACATGACACAGGAGGGGGACAGACGCTGGGGACATGGCACAGGAGGGGGACAGACGCTGGGGACATGGCACAGGAGGGGGACAGAGGCTGGGGACATGACACAGGAGGGGGACAGACGCTGGGGACATGACACAGGAGAGGGACAGACGCTGGGGACATGACACAGGAGGGGGAGGCTGGGGACAGGCAGCCACTGTTTAATCAATAACAATTGATTAAACAGTGGCTGTATGTGATGGCACAGTGGCTGCGTGTGATGGCACAGTGGTTGCGTTTGATGGGCACAGTGGCGACAATTGATGGCACAGTGGCTGCGTGTGATGGGCACAGTGGCAACAATTGATGGCACAGTGACTGCGTGTGTTGGCACAGTGGCTGCATGTGATGGCACAGTAGCTGCGTTTGATGGGTACAGTGGCTGCGTGTGATTGGCAGAGTGGCTGCGTTTGATGGGCAGAGTGGCTGCGTGTTATTGGCACAGTGGCTGCGTTTGATGGGTACAGTGGCTGCATTTGATGGGCACAGTGGCTGCGTGTGATTGGCACAGTGGCTGCGTGTGATTGGCACAGTGGCTGCGTGTGATTGGCACAGTGGCTGCGTGTGATTGGAACAGTGGCTGCGTGTGGGAACAGTGGCGACAATTGATTGCACAGTGGCTGCGTGTGATTGGCACAGTGGCTGCATTTGATGGGCACAGTGGCTGCATGTGATTGGCACAGTGGCTGCGTGTGTTGGCACAGTGGCTGCATGTGATTGGCACAGTGGCTGCGTTTGGGAACAGTGGCAACAATTGATTGCACAGTGGCTGCGTGTGATTGGCACAGTGGCTGCGTGTGATTGGCACAGTGGCTGCGTGTGATTGGCACAGTGGCGACAATTTATGGTGGCACAGTGGCTGCGTGTGTTGGCACAGTGGCTGCGTGTGATTGGAACAGTGGCTGCGCGTGGGAACAGTGGCGACAATTGATTGCACAGTGGCTGCGTGTGATTGGCACAGTGGCTGCGTTTGATGGGCACAGTGGCTGCATGTGATTGGCACAGTGGCTGCGTGTGATTGGCACAGTGGCTGCATGTGATTGGCACAGTGGCTGCGTTTGGGAACAGTGGCAACAATTGATTGCACAGTGGCTGCGTGTGATTGGCAAAGTGGCTGCGTTTGATGGGAACAGTGGCTGCGCGTGATTGGCACAGTGGCTGCGTGTGATTGGCACAGTGGCGACAATTTATGGTGGCACAGTGGCTGCGTGTGTTGGCACAAGTGGCTGCATGTGTTAGCACAGTGGCTGCGTGTGATGGGCACAGTGGCGACAATTTATGGTGGCACAGTGGCTGCGTGTGTTGGCACAAGTGGCTGCATGTGTTAGCACAGTGGCTGCGTGTGATGGGCACAGTGACCCCTCCCGCCCCTGCCTACTGTTATCACCGCGGCGGGAACATTACAGACAGCGTTCGTTTGAACAGCTGTTTTCCCCGCTGCGCATAGACACTCCCCCTTGGACAGATCTGTCCAATCGCGAGCAAGGGGGAGTGTCTATGTGACTCCCCCTTGCTAGCGATTGGACAGATCCGTCCAAGGGGGAGTGTCTATGCGCGGCGGGGAAAACAGCTGTTCAAACGAACGCTGTCTGTAATGTTCCCCGCCGCGGTGATTAACGTTGCGGCGGCGGCGGGGGGGGCCGGATTAAAAGGTCCGCCGGGCCGTAGTTTGCCCAGGTCTGCTCTAGAGAATAAAATGGCAGTCATTGCAATATTTTATGTCACACTGTGTTTGTGCAGCAGTCTTTCAAACACAATTTTTTTTAGAAAAAATACACTTTTAAAAAAAAAAACACAACATTTTTCCCAATTTTTTTTATTTGAAAGATGATGTTACTCCAAGTAAATAGATACCTAACATGTCATGCTTTAAAATTGTGGACAAACCTAAAAATCTGCATAGGCGACGCTTTAAAAATGTTTACAGGTTACTTATTTAGAGTTACAGGGCTAGATTCAGATAGGTTAGCGGATCTTTAGATCTATCTGATTTACGATCCGCCGCCGCAAGTTTTTGAGGCAAGTGCTTAATTCAGAAAGCACTTACCTCAAAACTTGCGGCGGCGTATCGTAAATCCCCCGGCGGAATTCAAATTCCGCGGCTGGGGGCGTGTACAATTTAAATCAGGCGCGTCCCCTCGCTGATCGAACAGCGCATGCGCCGTCCGCGAATTTTCCCAGCGTGCATTGCTCCAAATGACGTCGCAAGGATGTCATTGGTTTCGACGTTAACGTAAATTACGTCCGGCCGTATTCGCGAACGACTTACGCAAACGACGTAAAAAATTCAAAATTCGACCCGGGAACGACGGCCATACTTAGCAGGGGTAACTATCCACCGGAAAAAGCCGAACGCAAACGACGTAAAAAAAAAGCGCTGGGCGGGCGTTTCGTTTTTGAATCGGCGGAAATCCTAATTTGCATATTCGTCGCGTGTAAAAAACGAAACGCCACCTAGCGACCGGCCTGGAATTGCAGCCTAAGATCCGACGGTGTAAGTCACTTACACCTGTCGGATCTTAGGGAGATCTATGCGGAACCTGATTCTATGAATCAGCCGCATAGATCCGACCGACGGAACTCAGAGATACGACGGCGTATCAGAAGATACATCGTCGTATCTCTATGTGAATCTGGCCCACAGAGTAGGTCTAGTGCTAGAATTGTTGCATTTGCTCTAAAGTTCACAACGATACCTGATATGTGTAGTTTGAACACTGTTTATATATGCTTGCACAACTTATGTGTGCGTTCACAGAGGGATAGAGCGTTTTTTTTTTATTATTATTTATTTTACTTTTTTTTATTATTCTTACACTGTCCCATTATTTATTTTTTGATTACTATTATTCGACTTACAAGGAATGTAAATATCCCCTTTAATAGAAATAAGGATGAGAGGTCAAAAACACCCAAATCTCTTCATTATCTTTAAAAGAAAAATATATATATTTTTTATTTTTGCTTTAAAAAAATAAAATAATAATTATGACCCGAGAACCGGAAGTGACGCCAGACATCGCTCCGGTCCTCCAAGGGCATAGAGACAAGTGGTGGCCATCTTGGACTCCATGTTTAACCCACTTGGCGGTATTCCCGAGTCTGACTCGGGGTTACATTTTTTTGCTGCGATCGGTAACCCCGAGTCAGACTCGAGCTCGCCTCGCTGAATCCACAGGCATGGTTTACTTACCTTGTCCCTGGATCCAGCGATGCCACCGCGCTGTGTGAGCGAGCGGGTGCTCGCTCAATTCACACAGTGCCTCTGTGTGCCGCTGATCTCCGTTCCCTGCGATGTTACGACGCACGGGGACGGAGAACAGCGCCAAATTCAAAAAAGTAAACAAACACCTTACATACAGTATACTGTAATCTTATAGATTATAGTACTGTATGTAAAAAATACACACCCCCTTTGTCCCTAGTGGTCTGCCCAGTGCCCTGCATGTTCTTTTATATAATAAAAACTGTTCTTTCTGCCTGCAAACTGTAGATTGTCCATAGCAACCAAAAGTGTCCCTTTATGTCAAAAATGGTTTTAGAGCAGCTAGGAAACAGTGATAATAAATTATAATCACTTGCAGAATTGTGCGATAGCGATTTGTGGGGAAATTCATCATAAAAAGTGATTTTGAGTTGATTACATTATTGAATCATTTTTATTATAATTATATTATTAATTGTTATAATTATTTACAATTATTTCCTATATTATAATTTATGATTTTGTTTTTAAAAAAATGTCATACCCGGTATGCCTACTAGACTCTTGTTTGGACAGATTTAAGTGAGTTATTCCTAAAAATTACAGGCCTACAGTATAAAACGCCAAATTTCCTTACAAATAATGGTACCGCTTTCAGCACCTAAAATCTGAAATAATCATATCGCAAGGGAGGTTAACTAAATGGCTTTACCGATCCGTAAGCCCGGGAACAACCTGGGAAAAATGATCCTACGATGAATTCACCACTTTTATCTGAAGGAGAATCGGCCATAGTATAAAAAAAAAATACTTGGATTATGGCAGCTAGTATTAAATGGTATTAAATGTCAAGAAAATTACAAATTTTTACTATGGGCTGTTCGACAAATGGTATTTGTGTCATACAGCTTCCTGGAGTTTAGGTTTAGTAAATACAATTTTAGACACATAAGGAATTTTTTAACCACTTAACAAATAATATTACTATTTTGTATTTCTGTATCATTTCATGAGATTATTGTGTCTTCTAAGGCTAGAAAAAGAAAAAGTGACTCTAAGTGGCCCCAAAGGAGCTATGCCTCTGATACTGTTTATATGCACAGAATAAAATCTGACTTTGTTCAAGGTATTTGTCATTTTTCTTGAGGCTGTTAACCGAGGGCTTTTGCTCCAAGAAGAATAGCAATAAGCAAATCTACACATACAGATGCTGTATTGTATTTCACTATCCCTGCCTCCTTTAGTTAACGTACAAAGGGGCAGGTCTTACTTAGAAAGGCACATCCTATGGGACTGCTGCTTAATTGCACAGTTTATCCCAGAGGAGCACTCTCCAGCTGTACATACATCAATGCTTATTTTTTGACAATACAGCATACATTTTTACAAAAGCATAAAATATTTTCAATAGTGTTTGATATAACACAGATAGCACACAATTTTTCATCTAAAGAACATCTGTTTTCTACTTTATTTTTGCAGCAGTCAAATAAATTAAAGAATTAGCAGGTGTCTCTGATAATCATCTTCTGCAGATGTCACCATAGCTGTAAATAATACATTTTCGTAGAATGCACAGAATGGAGTACAAAATAACCACAGCTCCTTTGAGCTGCATTGTTCTGCATAAATCAACACAGGCTCAACGCAAGCCACCTAGAAAACAATTGTCTTTTAGAAGCCCTGGTTACACCATAATTCTGCATTGAGGAACAGTGTGGTGCAGCATGCATTTTTACACAGTGTAACTCACTGCACTGCATGTCCCTGCACTGCAGCATGTCGAAATCTGCTACAGTGCATAGACTTGAATGAAGTGCTATTTTGTAACATTTCAAATAAATTTAAGCAGACAAAATTCTCCCTAGTTGTAACAATGCATTACACTGGCCGTCACTGCCTCTACACAATGTACACCACCTCACGTGCATTTTAGCAGCACTTTTTTCCTTATTTAAAATACTGAGGCCTCGTACACACGACCGAGAAACTCGACGGGCAAAACACATTGTTTTGCTCGTCGAGAAACTCGACAAGCCAATTTTCTCCATTCCCATCAAGGAAATAGAGAACATGCTTTATTTTTGGCTCGTCTAGTTTCTCGACAGTTTCCTCAACGAAAATGTACACACGACCGGTTTCCTCGGCAAAAAATATCTCCCAGCAAGTTTCTTGCTGGTTTTTGCCGAGAAACTTGTCGTGTGTACGAGGCCTCAGAAGTAATCCTAGGTTCACACCTATGCAGCTTTGCAAGCTACATTCTGTATGGGCGCGGCAGCTCTTTCATTTGAATGGGCTGTCATTCCTCCTGAAATGCAGGGAAATGGTCTCTGCAGCATTTTAGAAATTGTAGCCCACAAGGGAACTGCAAGTGCAGTGAGCTGCCAGTGGGGTGCAATTTCCAGTGCGTGCGACATGCCATCTTTTTGCAGTTACAGAAAACACATTTTTTTCTGTTTAGGATAAATGCTTTCCATAAATGAGCAAAAGCTGAATATTATAAGCTCCCCTGTCAGTGGTAAATGGTTTGTCTCAAGCCTTTAACTGTTACATCTGCAGAACAGCTTGCTCTGTTAAAAACAACAGACTAAAGCCTCGTACACATGATCGGATATCTGATGGAATCTAATCCGATGGATTTTTTCGTCAGATATCCGATGAAGCTGACTTTCATCAGTCTTGCCTACACACCATCAGTCAAAAATGTGATCGTGTCCAAACGCAGTGACGTACAACACTACGACGAGCCGAAAAAAATTAAGTTCAATGCCTCCAAGCATGCGTCGACTTGATTCTGAGCATGCATGGATTTTTGACCGATGGAGTTCCATACAGACGATCTGGTTTTTCTATAATTTTTTTATCCATAGGAAAAATGTAAAACATGTTCTATTGTTTTTTACTGATGGAAATTAAACCGATGGGGCCCACACACGATCGGTTTGTCCGATGAAAACAGTCCATCGGTCTGACAAACCGATCATGTGTACAGGGCTTTAGGGCCCTTTCACAAGGGATGTCTGATCAGGTCTTCCTGTCAGATTTTCAGGTGGACCTGATCGGAGACTGCATTGTCCTCTATGAAGCGGCGGATGTCAGCAGACCCATGTCCGCTAACACCCATCGCCATCCGATCCAATCCTGTCTGCCAAAAACAGAAGGATGGTGGTCCTATTTTCTATCCATCCCCATAGAGGAGAGCTGGACTGTGTCCATGTCCACTCTGTGCAGAGGAGCAGACAAAGACCTGCCATCTGCCTGCTTAGCGGGGATCAGCAGAAAGATCAAGCGGATTCTGTTATGTGGAGGCATCCGTGTGAAAGGATTACCAGGTGAAAATAAAAGATAGAGAAAAAGAAAGAATCACGCTAAAACTCATAAAACACTGTGCATGAATAGTGTGATAATTGACAAATAAACCTTCATATATAAATTCTGGAATAAACAGTAATAAATTCCCAAAAACATATAGTGTCACGTGATATAATGTTGTATGATATTACACAAGTCCTCATAAATGCGAAGCCAGACACTTTACAACAAAAGGGGGCCCATGAATCAAACAATCAAGAAACAAAACATAAAAAGTAGAATGAAACAAAATTGTCTGTAGAAAAAGAGGAAGAAAAAAACAATTCTCCTCCACCCATGTGGGAAAAAATCTTAAATGGTGTAATCTTGAGTGATGTACATATATGGTATTGATGTTGAGTGACCATCCAACAGAAAAAGACCTCCACGGAAAGAGCACGCCGATCTGCTTACCAGATCTCGTTGGTCCCTTATTACAGGGGACCCCAGATCGCATATAGGTAATACAAACAGCTGGACTCAGCAGGATATGGGCAGCCTGCAAAGGGTCATCTCCACCATCCAAATCTCCAATGATGACGATCACATATAAATGGAAAGAGACAAGGGAATGCCTCGATAGTGTAAAACCTTATGAATTAGTCTACTTCTTTATATCCTAGCTTGAGGGATGGAATGTATCGAACAAATCACAAGGGAGCTCCAGGGATGATTCAACATCTAGACATCCTGGGAGAGGCACAGAGGATCTCCAGCACCACCAGCCGCCATAACACTTCCGGCTTCCTTGTCAATTATCACACTATTCATGCACAGTGTTTTATGAGTTTTAGCGCGATTCTTTCTTTTTCTCTATTTGTTCATGGTTTGTATTACGCAGCGAATCGCAGCTTTACATTTTTGCATCACAGCAAACGTTCACTTATGTGTTTTTACGGTTTTGTTTTATTAGCGCAGTTTACATCACATTTCTTTCCACGAAAATAAAAGATAGAAAGCCCCAAAAAATGTTTAAATAAATGCAGCCACATCATCTAAGAAATAGTAAGCTGAAGTTAAATATATGTTTGATTTTGGGTTTAATATTACTTTGTTTAAGGTTAGGAAAAATAAAGCAAATAGAGACTCTTGCTGTGTGTGACTCTATAGTGTTTGTCTTGTTTTTCTTGGCTGAGCTTCAACTAATGCATCATGGAAAATGACCTCCATTTTTATTCCACATGGCAAATATTTAGCTCACAACTTGGTAAAGGAGAAGTGAAAAGGAATGGTCTAAAAGACCATTTACCATTTCACTTTAGTTAAGCAGCTAAGAATGCCAGTGTGACCTACTTTATAAATCATGTCTGTATTCAAAGGGAGGAACTAAGGAACCCACACACTCTAATGTACAAAGCCTAAGGAAGTGTTTAAAATCTATACTACATGCTATCCTAATAAGAAAGTAGAGTAAGTCACAGCAGCTTAGCTGCCCTACAAAGAAGTACTTTGTGGCATCTGATACCGCTCTGTAATACTGGGAGTGAATGAAACAGTACTTTGAACAGTTCCAGTGACAGCTCAAATTTCTGGATGTTCCTTGACTTTCAGTCCCAGGGACAATGATCACCAGGACAAATAGGAAGAGTGAATCACCCCAGCAGAGACAGAAGGACTTTTTCTAGGTTTGACAATTAGGTTTCACACCTTTGTGTGGCAGGAATGCGAATTACCGCTTGCATTGTTTTTTCATGCATTTCCACACATCACACATAGGGGAGTCTATTCACTTGAACTCATGCTACTTCAGGCACCAATTAAGCTAAACAACCTTTTTTGTGCGTGAAGCATTTCTCCAAAATGTGCGTGTCAACCACACAACAAAACATGCATCTGCTAATTGCATTTAGGGTTCCATTAACAATTAATGGCACCACAAGCGTGATGCACATTTGCAGTGACAAAACATGCAACAAAACAAGTGTTTGCTGTGTGTTTTATTGCGCGTTCCGGAAAATGCGAAGCGTGAATGGAGCCTGAGGCCTCGTACACAGGGGCCAGAATATCGTCAGGAAAAAAACGTTTTTCCTGACGAGATTCTTGGCAAGAATCTCTTGTGAGTCCTTTCAAAAGAACCGCGGTTCTTTTGAAAGGCAAGAACGCAGTGACATCATCGCGTACGACGAGCATACGCTCGTCACATTCGATGCAGTCGCAGCCATCTTGCTTCACCCTACCTATGCCGTGGAAGCTACCGCGCATGCGTCAAAGTCATTTCGAGCATGCGTGGGTTTCCACGGCGACAGGTAAGTATACACACTCTTTCTCGTCGGGAAACAGGCCAACAAGAATCCCAACAAGAAAATACAGCACAGGATCTCTATTTTTCTCGTCCAGATTCTGGCCAGATTTCCAGACGAGAAACCTGAAAGCCTCGTACACACGCTCAGTTTACTCGGCAAGAAAGCTCTGCCAGCAGTTTTCTTGCTAGTTCTTGTCGAGAAAATCGAGTGTGTGTACGAGGCTTTAGGCTCGGTTCACATAGGTGCGATGCTGAGGAATGCTGTGGATCCACTGCAGCGCTCTGTGGCTGTCACTTCTGGGCAAGGCAGCGGCTAGGCGTGAGCATGCAAGGGCCCAGGCGATGCATGGACAGGGCAATCATTCAGGTCATTAGCATCACGCGCTATCCAGATGACGTGTGGACCCCCTGATTGGTATGGGTATTTAGTGGAGGGCTATCTTGGCAACATTTAGGCAGGACCTGGACATTCCTCTAGACCCCGTAGCTTTAGGACACACGCTATGGGCCATGCATACTGGTAAGTAGGCTCCTTTTACACTTGCAAGGGGGCAGATATACCTGCTTTATTATCTGATTTATTACTAAATATTGCCCTTCTGTTTGTAATATCCGCAGAGCCATGGATGGTGCTTAATCTATCCCTCAGCTAGTCATCTTTGATGCAAATAGTCTAAGTCCATGTTCAATATATACCTCTCCTGGTTCTGCAATTTTCAAGTGCCCAAATGAGCTCCAGGTGAGTTCCATTTCAGTACCTGAATTCTTTATACTATCCCCTTGTTTTTAGTGCATTTTAATATACACAGTTATTTACAATATATATGTTTTTCTATTTACAATATATATGTTTTTCTGTTGCAGTGCACATGCTCGGTGAAAAAGTCTTCAGGAAAAACTTTGTAAGCGACTACCCACCTTCTGTATAATCTGGATAAGGTTTCATTTTCCCAATACCAAATGCTTTGTCATTATCATTTGTAGGTGGTTTTCCATGCTTTAGATAGTATATACAGTATCTCACAAAAGTGAGTACACCCCTTACATTTTTGTAAATCTTTTATTATATCTTTTCATGTGACAACGCTGAAGAAATTACACTTTGTTACAAACCCAGTCCATGTAGGTTCAGATTGAACTCTGGTCTCTGGTTGGTCACTGAGACTTGTTTTTAACCCACATTCACTAATGTAAATGTTTTTTTTTATTTTTGTCCTAGTCTTTTTAATGAATGATTTGTAATAAACAAACATTGTTATTTTTTAACAAATCGTACAATATGCCTGAAAAGATTTTTTTTTCAATTCATATATATACCATTATTTACTAAAATCAAAGTTATTTTAATACAGCAACTAAATAAATTTTACATTTTTGTTTAGTATTCAGCATAACAAAAACCGAGCTGTTAGAACCCACACTGTGGCTGTTACTGCACAATTATTATTTCTACCATGATTCTATATATGAGTACTAGGTAATGTCAGACAGCACCCACATTCTTACAAGTTCTGGCCCTTTCCCAAGCTTTCATCTACTTTTGTTATTGCAGCCGCAGGCGTGTATCCCTTTGTTCTAACCCATACAAAGAACAAGAAAAGAAGCTGCCCTTTCCACCAAAATCTCCCCTTCTACTATTTACATTCCAAGTCTGGGATAAAACTTCAACATATAAGTAAGCAAAGTTTTATTATTGTGGCAAGTGCTTCCGCGCTAATATAGATCCTTAATAATCAATAACCTCAACAAAATGTATACAGTGCAGCAAAACCTAGCAGTGTTTATCATACACAAAAACAGGAATCAAAATAGTGAAAGTGATTCTGCGCAACGTATCTCACATCGCAGTGACACACAAAAATGAAAACACAATAAAAAAGTGAAACACAATAAAAATAAAAAAAAATAATAATAATACTGAATAGTCCGTGCAATAAAGTGATATAAGAGAGCTGATCCCACTCAAATATTAAAACAAAATATATAAGTGCAAACAAAAGTCCAAGCTAAGAACCAAATAAATGGTCAATTGAGTGATGTGAAAGAAAACAAGTCCTTAAGTGTAAATAAAATGGCAAATAAAAGCTGCCAGATGATATGCTAAATGATGCTGAATCCAGTATTTATATAATGACAAGCAGATGATAGATCGTATCCTTCACAAGGCTCACAAGCCTCTTACCTCCAGGTAGATATAGATGAGCATCGAATCTCTCACACAGTGGCAATCCTCTATGGGTAATTCCTGTCCATTCACCCCTTGAGCTGGCACCGCGTCTCTTTCATAGATCCGTATAGTACTCCGCCCAAATAAATAAAAGGAGAGAGAGAGAACAGAGAGGAGCCTCCGATGGTGAAGTACAGTAAACCAGGGTGTACTTTATTAAAGGAAAAGACCTGTGCTTACATTTTAAAAGTAACAGACGTGCAGCAATTTAAAATGAGCGGCGTTCACAGCGCCGGCTTACGTCACTCCAGGTGTACGCCAATCCCTACGCGTTACGACACGGGGTCACGTGTCTTCATCTGGGGCCCGTAAGCCGGCGCTGGAGTGACGTAAGCCGGCGCTGTGAACGCCGCTCATTTTAAATTGCTGCACGTCTGTTACTTTTAAAATGTAAGCACAGGTCTTTTCCTTTAATAAAGTACACCCTGGTTTACTGTACTTCACCATCGGAGGCTCCTCTCTGTTCTCTCTCTCTCCTTTTATTTATTTGGGCGGAGTACTATACGGATCTATGAAAGAGACGCGGTGCCAGCTCAAGGGGTGAATGGACAGGAATTACCCATAGAGGATTGCCACTGTGTGAGAGATTCGATGCTCATCTATATCTACCTGGAGGTAAGAGGCTTGTGAGCCTTGTGAAGGATACGATCTATCATCTGCTTGTCATTATATAAATACTGGATTCAGCATCATTTAGCATATCATCCGGCAGCTTTTATTTGCCATTTTATTTACACTTAAGGACTTGTTTTCTTTCACATCACTCAATTGACCATTTATTTGGTTCTTAGCTTGGACTTTTGTTTGCACTTATATATTTTGTTTTAATATTTGAGTGGGATCAGCTCTCTTATATCACTTTATTGCACGGACTATTCAGTATTATTATTATTTTTTTTTTATTTTTATTGTGTTTCACTTTTTTATTGTGTTTTCATTTTTGTGTGTCACTGCGATGTGAGATACGTTGCGCAGAATCACTTTCAAAGTTTTATTATTGACTAAATTAATTAATAGCAAATCCCTAAGTTTGGTTAAACTATAAATGATGATAAATAAGGAATACAAAAGACAGCATTATACTGCTTTGAAATAAATAGAAACTACCAGGCCCATCTATAAATCCCAGTGCCCTTAAATTTACAAAGCCTCATAAATCAAATGATTGGATAGTGAATATAAAATAAGAAAGTGAAAGCACTGCCGTATACCTATAACTTTACAATGTGCTCCCTGGTGTATTCAGCTTTGCCAATAACCGAAGAGCTATATTTCTGACCATGGGACTCTTTACTGCCACATAAATAACAATATCCATAAACGTTTGATTCTATTGAAATTAGATGTTAAACAATGCTATGCTGCACCTAATTCAGCTTTGGAAATGGAACAGATAAACACAAGGACCATGAGTTGTATAACATTAAAAAAAAAGGACATTTATGAACAGCTCTTTATAACTAGCCACTAAGTTGCTTTGCAATAGAAAATTACAGTAGGTTTGGCATTATAACACGTTTGGCATTATTTGATAACACCTCAGACAGCAAAAAAAAGACTGCTATATATTTAAATCAGAAACAAATACAGATAAGTGATTCTAAAAAGCCTGATTTGCCTATGATTTGATTTCAGAGTCAGATGATTCTGAACTAGCATATTTTTTGTGCTCATTTTCTAACTCTTTTTCTTCAATTTTTAAGCCAAATTTCCTGAAAGTGAAATAATAAAGATGTTTCTAAAAACTCCATGTGTGTTAATTTTAAAAGTCCTGGAGTAGGATACTCTTACTGGATAAGTGAAATAGATGTGTTGATTTAATTAAATCATCATGTAGTGCCATCTATTCTATCTATTTATTAATCACCTGTCAATAAAGCATACTACTCCTTTATTAGGTTTAATAATGACAATGAAAATCAATTAACTTATAAAATCACAATCAATCAAGTACCTATTAAAACTGTAGACTTCTGATGTGGGCTGTACAGATAAGAAAAACGAGGAAATGAAGAGCTTAGAAAGTAACTGAAACAGAGAATGCTTCATAAAGGACACCAATTGGGCTCTACAATTTTGGGTTGCAGTAAGGACACAGAGGAGATGGGAGAGACATCTGAAGACAGTAATAACCATCATTTGTTGACCATATATTGACTTATACTCTACTCTTTTTGACCCCCAGGCATTTATGGACCCATTGGATAGTCTCATTGACTCTTGGGGGTCAGTATTGACCACTTTGGGGAAAACTGCTAATGAGTACAGGTTTGTACTCATTAGCACATTAGAACCCCACATCCAATTTGCATAAGTGTGAACCCAGCCTAAAATTGTATAATGTACAGCCAGCCAAAGAGGATAATGTGTTTCACTCTGGAAAGTTTTATTTTCACTTCCTATAATATCTACAGAGCAGGAAGCGATAGTGAATCTTTTAAATAGGACACTCAAGACAAAAAAAATAACATGAATTTGAATCATTCCATATTCAATCCAACACAAAAGAAATGGCTTTAGATTTTTAACCTTACTAGCTAATTGCAGTAATTTCCAGCATCAATCAGATTTCAATATGTCACTGAAGAGATGATTGCTTGTTGGTCTATGTTGGTTGTTGAACTTTGCTATTAATTACTGCACTTTACAATACCATAGCACTGCTATGAAATTTATTGGTTGAATATGCTCACCCATATAACCAAAACAGGTGAAACATATTGTAAAGCTGGACACCTACATGACCTTTTTCACATACTGCACTTAGAGAATGCTCACAAAATATCTTCCGATCCTAACTTATTGAATCAAATATTCATGCCTGCATGATACTTCATTGATGTTACTGTGCAGGCATGATTGTAAGATAGGGCCCTAAGTCCATACATGTGTCCATATGTTGTTTGGTAATTCAAGGGTTATGTCATGCAGTTACATCAGCAAAATCAGTGTCTCCACACATTGAAAGAGGCTCTACTGTTAAAATGATTCAGATGGGGCTTCAAAACACAACATATATTACACATCATACAACATGAAATGCTTCCACAATGTTTTTATACTCATGTCATGAAGGTGTGCAAAAAAAGTAATATGGGCAAACTTTTACTCTTTTTATACTTCCTAAACTTTGTTCCATACACTTTACCCAATATGTGATTTTCATGTACATTTCTGTCTCACCTTACATGATCTGCTTGCAATTTATTTTCATATTTGTGGAGATATAAACATTTTTAAAAGGTCACATTGAAGGTTTCAATCTTAATTTTATATTACCATAAAATAAATAATTGAAATGAAGTATAATTAAAACAATTCTAGAGTACTCAAAAGGTGGTCCTCCCACAAGGAAGGACTGCCACTGACCACCAGCCTCCTTTTATTTACCTATGTTGATAGACTTGGGCTGGATTGAGATGATACATTGACATTGGATGATACTAGGGCTAGTACCTGTAATTACGGGAACGTCTAGGCAACATTTTTGGATAAGATCCTCCTTTAAGGATCCTTGACCAATAACCACTATATGAGCTGATTTATTCCTTCCAGAAGACTGCAGTTGTTGGCCGTATTTGTTGCTTTGTTTTCTAATAATGTTTTATATGTGTATTACAGAACTTGACTGTAGTTATCTTCCTGATAAAGTGGGCATTGACCCATGAAATGCATCGAAATCTCAGCAAGCAACCCATAACCCAATTGTAGTAAGGATAATATATGGAAATTACTACATGATATATACAGTCTTACGTACATGTGATTATTGTGTGTATTATTTTAGCTTTTTAAATTGTTAAAGTGTTTTAAAAATTATACAAATATTATTTTTTACTTTTACAATACAACCATTAAAGTCCTGTCTTAATTTTTTTTTTACACTTACAGTCATTGTTGGGCCAATGCTCTTCCGATTAATTCCTATGGGTAAGTTGTACTCATGGCTGCTTTCAGAAGTCCAGGAGTATATAGTGTAAAAGGAATGAATGGGGCTACAGCATGCATGGGCACTAAAAAAATAGATTTTTTTGCTGCAAATGCTTTGTGGTATGGGGCAACGCCACATAGTGACGATCACTAAATCAAGAAGAAAGTAAAGCATTTGATCAGGTGGGCCAAACTCAGGGGATTGTGTGTGTGTTGTGGGGGGTGGAGGGGGGTAGAGGAATTGATTAAAAGACAAGTGATTAATGGTACGCTTGTCCTTTAAATAACAGTGATTTCAGGAATAACATACATTATAGCTTACTCAATATTTAGTATAGATAAAAATGCTGCCTGTTTGTAAGTCTAGAAGCCATAACTGTTAGCAGTTCTTGACAAAGGTTTATGAAATGCTGGTTTAGAAAATCAAACAGAAAGGAAGCCTGACATTTAGCAACCATGTCATATGTCAGATGATAGATTTTATTTGACATTTAAATGTATCTACAGCATGATACTCTGTAAAAGAAAAATGCTGCAAAATACAGTTACACCTACTGCAATGTAACAATTGATATAACTACCGTATTTGAATTACATATCTACATACAAAATTTGCTTTTTCAGATATTTAAAGTTTTAGAAACACAAAAAATACACACAATATATACTTTGTAAAATGAATACTGTAATAATACTGCCATTCCTTCCTCAACTGCAAATGTCAAACTTGTGACTAAGATTTTTTTTTTAAAACTGACGTTATTGCATGTTAAGATGTTAAGAAGAGAAGACATTTTGCCACATTCAAAACACAGTTTCAGAACCATGGAGAGAGAAAATGTGCCAGTGCTTGTTAGATTTTCTAGGGCACATGTCATTCTAGAAGACATTTTGTAGCAACACAATGCATGTAAATAGATAGTGGATGTACTGTATTTACTAGAGGATGCATAGTGCTATGCATCTTCACTTATTTGACTCAAATACGTACAGTATTGTGGCTAGCTGGGTCTATCATTAAACTGCATGCTGGGAAATAGTAACAAATATAAATGCAAAATGTTGTTTTCAAAATTGGAAGCACATCTGCAATTTAGGTATGTCGTAAATAAAATAAAATAAATGTATATATCAGGGGTAATGAATTAAAATTCACTGAGGTCCGGTCAGCAAAATTTTCTTCCAGCAGGGGTCCGAACATCATGTCATTACCCGTTGCGCCTTTTCGCATGTGCCAAACCGCATTTTGCTGCCGCACTATTTTGGAAAAGACGTCAAGGACGTCTTTCTCCAGTTTTTTTGCGGGCAGTGCAGCCCATTAAAAAGGGCTGACCTACCCACGACATGTGCACCTCATGCACATGTACAGATCTGAACCCATTCTTACATCAGCATCCTCAGTCCCCAGTGCACATCAGAGCCCTCTTGAGGAGTGTCCTCAGGTCCTCCTTTATATCTCCCCCCTCCTCAGTAATGTTCTCAGACTTCCTTGACACTAACCCCCCCGCCAGTACTGTCTTTTGCCCCAATTTACATTATCCCCCCTCATTACTATCTTCAGCCCCCTTCACATTACTGTCCTCATTGCCCCCACATCACAGTCCTCAGCCTCCCCCCTGTCATGTCCACATCTCCCACCCTGTAATATCCACATCTCCCCCCATACATCACAGTCCGCTCAGCCTCCCTCCCCCCCCCACCCTAATGTCCTCAGCCCACCACATGACAGCCCTCAACAACTCCACTTTAATGTCCTCAGCGAGTTAGCTTTTTCCGCTTTCCAGACTAGTGTCCTCACTCCCTGTAACTCAGAGGCATAACTAGAACCATCTGGGCCCCGGTGCAGGGAACCATAAAGGCCCCCCTGATCTCTGGTCCCGGGACCCTTTCCAATGATCATGGTGTTCCGTTTTGTCCCATGTGAAAGGGCCCTAAGGGGGAGCTCTGTGGATTGTAATATAAAGGGGAACTCTGATGTAAGGGGTGCTCACCAAAGCCCTCACTTATATCAGAATCCCCCTTTACATTACAGTCCACGGAGCTCTCCCTTACATTGGTGTGCTCAGAGGCTGGCGAGATAAGAGAAAGCCTCCATCATAGATGGAGGCTTGGGTCAGTGGTGGTGCGCCCGGTCGCTGCCCCCTCTCTCCAACCACCCCCCTCTATCACCAATAGATAGATTCATGCAATGCATGAATCTATCAATGGCCGCCGCCGACACCCCCTATTCTTGGCACTCGCAGTTCCCCCAGCTGTGTTAGAAAAGAGAATGAATATAAGGTAGCATGGAGGAAACCACTGCTGCCCCCCCTCCATCCAGAACTGTCCCGCCTCCTGCTGTCGGCTCTGTGTGAGGATTACAGAGACGGCAGGGGGAAGAAAAGGCTGCTAAATGGCGGGGGGCATTTTGCCCACCCGCCCGCCATCTGCCCTACTGAGACAGGGTAAGTGCCGGGCAGACAGCGGTAGGGGGGGCACAGTGGGAGCATTCGATGGGCACAGTGGGAGCATTCGATGGGCACAGTGGGAGCGTTTGATGGGGCACAGTGGGAGAGTTTGATGGGGCACAGTGGGAGCGTTTGATGGGGCACAGTGGGAGCGTTTGATGGGGCACATTGGCTGCGTTTGATGGTACAGTGAGGCTGCAATTGATGGGGGGATTTTTTTTCAGTTTATTTGAGCACCAGCTGCCATTGACTTGGGCAGTGGAGTTCTGCCACTGTGGTCAGCAAGCAGGCCTACTCACCTGTGCTATACATACACATAGGCTGACAGAGCATGCTGGGGCTTGTAGTGCACCATACCAGGGAAATCCCAGCAAGCTGCTGTGTTGGTAGAGGGGCACTGGAGGTGACAACAAACTCTCTCTTCATGACTGACCCACCTGTGAGCTGCTTTCTTTTCAATCACTGAGAGGTTTGAAGGAAGGAAGAAAGGCTGTCCTGGAGAGCTGTGGATCCCCTGTTGTGGAGGGTTGCAATCTTTCATCCACTATCTATCTAGCTGCAGGCTGCTGAACTTTCCCTTTGCAAGGCACGGAGCTGCCAGGGATTGGATGTGGGCGGGGCTGCTGGTGCACACAGGAGGAGAAGCTCCTGCTCTCTCTATCTCCTCTCCTGTCTGAGTGTCCGGAGGAGGAGGGGGGTGGGCTGTCAGTGCAAGGTCTTGGCAGTGTGACAGAGAGTAGACGCTCTCTGCTCATAACTGCAGCCAGCAACAATGGAGCGATATCCCGGTCTCCTGGGGGCCCCCCCGCAGTGAGGGAACTACAGAGCCACTGCAACTTTGCCCCCTCACTCACCTTGCATAGACCGAAGATCGGAGGGAGGCACGGCATATCTCCGATGGAGGGCGGGTGTTGTAAGATGATGATTGGTTGCTAAGACTGCCCTTCATCCTAGCAGCCAATCACCTGCTTGTTTACCTCCGGCAACTCCGCCCTGCATCCAGAACTGTCCCGCCTCCTCCTGTCGGCTCTGTGTGAGGATTACAGAGACGGCAGGGGAAAGAAAAGGCTGCTAAATGGCGGTACCGCGGCGGGCCGCATAAGAGAGTGAGGCGGTCCGCATTTGGCCCACGGTCCGCCATTAAGTGATGCCCGGTATATATGTATATATATATATATATATATATATATATATATATATATTAGGGTTGTCCCGATACCACTTTTTTAGGACTGAGTACAAGTACCGATACTTTTTTTCAAGTACTCGCCGATACCGAATACCGATACTTTTTTTTACATGTGTCCCCAAATGCAGCCATGTCCCCCCACAAATGCAGCCATGTCCCCCACATATGCAGCCATGTCCCCCCACATATGCAGCCATGTCCCCCCACAGATGCAGCCATGTCCCCCCCATATATGCAGCCATGTCCCCCCATATATGCAGCCATGTCCCCCCCCATATGCAGCCATGTCCCCCCCCATATGCAGCCATGTCCCCCCATATGCAGCCATGTCCCCCCCATATGCAGCCATGTCCCCCCATATATGCAGCCATGTCCCCCCATATATGCAGCCATGTCCCCCCCCAGATGCAGCCATGTCCCCCCCATATCCAGCCATGTCCCCCCATATGCAGCCATGTCCCCCCCATATCCAGCCATGTCCCCCCCATGTCCCCCCATATGCAGCCATGTCCCCCCCCATATCCAGCCATGTCCCCCCCCATATATGCAGCCATGTCCCCCTTACCTTACATGCTGCCGCGCCGCTTGGTTAATACAGGCGGGGAAGATTACAGCTTTCATTTGAATAGCTGTAGTCTATCGCGCCGCGCTGCATATAGACACTCCCCCTTGCTCGGGATTGGACAGTTCACCCGAGCAAGGGGGAGTGTCTATGCGCGGCGCGGCGGGATAGACTACAGCTATTCAAATGAAAGCTGTAATGTTCCCCGCCCGTATTAACCAAGCGGGGATGCGGCGGGATGCGGCGGCGGGGGGGGGGGGGGGGTGCGTGGTGGAAGTATTCTATTTTGGTATCGGGGGTATTTGCGGGAGTACAAGTACTCCCGCAAATACTCGGAATCGGTCCCGATACCGATACTAGTATCGGTATCGGGACAACCCTAATATATATATATATATATATATATATATATATATATATATATATATATATATATATATATATATATATATATATATATATATATATATATATATTGTAGTATATGTGGTAATATGTTGGGTGTTATGTGTATATATATATATATATATATATATATATATATATATATATATATATATATATATATATATAAGTCCAGCATATACAGGCCAGATTTCAGTAACCTGTAATTACATGTTGCACATCAAACCTGTAATTAGATTTTACACATCAAAGGAGGTTTGTCAATTGTCAGTGTGCAGGGGTCCAGGAGGAATCTTGTTTACACATCAAACCATTACTTAGGCCACATATAATCTAATTACTTATTGGAGGTTATTGGTATGCAGCTTATTGGTATGCAAGGATGTATACTAGTTAGCTCCCTAATACTAATTAGTGACTTTGTCAATGGATAAAGAGATAGGAAGTCTAGTTTACACATCAAACCATTATTTAGGCCACAGGTAATCCAATTACTTTTTGTAGGTTATTGGTATGCAAGGACATATACTAGTTAGCTCCCTAATACTAATTAGTGACTCCTGCTGGGAGTGACAATTACTTGGTACTCTAGAAGACAGGACGTAGATCCTGTCCTTCAGATCAAAGACAACCAATCAAATTGCTCAGCTATTCAGAGGAAAGAAAGTATAATCATGGGAGTTCTGGTTGTCAGAGAGAGAATATGTCCCCGGTATATTCTCTATACGGACATGAAGGCACAGATCTAGAAGTGGAGAGAATATATATATTCTCTAAGATGAGACTTTGAATTATATACTCTGTTGGACTTGTGTATCATCTGTGGAATTTGGACTTTATTCTGTATTGGAAGTCAGTTATTTAAAATTGCGTTCTCTGGAGAGCCTGGTGTGAGTTGCTGCGAAACAACAAATTTATAAACATCATACTAACATCTAAGATATCAATTATCTAACCGGAGTACTGGGCACTATACACCTATATCACTACAATATATATATATATATATATATACATACACTATATTACCATAAGTATTGGGGTACCTGCCTTTACACGCACTTGAACTTTAATGGCATACCAATCTTAGTCAATAGGGTTCAATATTGAGTTTACCCAACCTTTGCAGCTATTACAGCTTCAACTCTTCTGGGAAGGCTGTCCACAAGGTTTAGGAGAGTGTCTATGGGAATGTTTGACCATTCTTCCAGAAGCACATTTGTGGTTAGGAACTGATGTTAGAGAGAAGGCCTGGCTCACAGTCTCTGCTCTAATCCATCCCAAAGGTGTTCTATTGGGTTGATGTGCAGGCCAGTCAAGTTCCTCCACCAGAAACTTGCTCATCCATGTCTTTATTGGCCTTGCTTTGTGCACTGGTCCAAATCATTTGGTGGCGGAGGAGGATTATGGTGTGGAGTTGTTTTTCAGTGATTGGGCTTGGCCCCTTAGTTCCATAGTACAATAGTTAGTCAGATTGAAAAAAGACACAAGCCCATCTAGTTCAAACATAAAAATAAATAAAATAAAAAATATTGTACAATCCCATATACCCAATTCTATACCAATGGCTGATCGAGAGGAAGGTGAAAAATCCCAGCAGAGCATGATCCAATTTGCTACAGCAGGGGAAACAATTCCTTCCTGATCTTCCGAGAGGCAATCAGATTTTTCCTGGATCAACTTTACCTATAAATGTTAGTACCCAGTTATATTAAAGTAAATAACTCAACAGCAAGTTCACTATATGGACCCCTTATATATTTGTACATGTTGATCATATCCCCCCTTAATCTCCTCTTCTCAAGAGAGAATAAATTCAGTTCCTCTAATCTTTCCTCATAGCTGAGTTCCTCCATGCCTCTTATCAGTTTGGTTGTCCTTCTCTGCACTTTCTCCAGTTCCCCGGTATGCTTTTTGAGAACTGGTGCCCAGTGAAGGGAACTCTTAAGGTGTTAGCATACCAAGACATTTTGGACAATTTCATGTTCCCAGCTTCTTATTCTAACATGACTGCCCAACAGTGCATAAAGCAAGGTCCATAAAGACTTGAATAAGCAAGTTTGGGGTGAAGGAACATGAGTCCCGACCTCAACCCGATAGAACACCTTTGGGATGAATTACAGCGGAGACTGCGAGCCAGGACTTTTGTCCACATCAGTGCCTGACCTGTCGAATAAACAATAATGTCTATATAAAACACTTATATGTATAAACATAAGGTGTATAAGTCCATAAATTGGTGGAAATAATCTTAAACTGAAAAAGGTCAATCAGTATATATGAAACACTTTAGACGTATATTCCAGTTCCATAAAAAGACAAGTCCACAAAAATGAACGTGAAAAATAAAAATAAATAAAAAGGAGATGATCAGTCAAATAATAGTGACACAACACCCGCGGTGATCCAAAATAAACTGTGATGAGAGTGATATCGCCCGCCACCGATAGCAATGGAGGCTTACCGGATGTGATGGACCCAAATGAGCTTATGCCCAAAGGATCAGTAAAGCTTGTAACTCAATTGAGTATGGAAATGGACCGAACCACACCAAACGATCAATCAGCAGACAACGGTGGAATCCTCACTTAATGACAGGTGAACAGGATGACTCCAGTTGAAAGATGACTCATAGAAGTGGAAATATTTACACGGAGTATGAGGAGGAAAATAAAAGGCACATAGTGTAACTCCGCAAAAAAGGGGAAATTTAATAATGGTTAAAAACACTTACAATTATGTAGGCATTAAAGGACATCAATGTAGGATAGTGCATGGCAGCAGTAGAGTCCCGACGCGTTTCGCTACAACTAGCATCGTCTGGGGTAAGACTCTACTGTTGCTACCATGCTTTAAATAAGAAATGTGACCTGTTTAGGAACACTCCCCTGGGGGATCACCCAATGAGAGTGCACTTCCGGGTCACCACCTCACACACTGTCTCACACAATGCTGCATATATAGAATATCTAATGTGTGGAATCTATAATGGTTAAAATTGAAATAGGGCCAGTAAGAATGATAAAAATAAAACAGACCTGGTGTATATAAAAGAACTATATGATGGCGCCTGGTACACGAATTGAGTAAAGAACCCATGTCATAATCTCATGTGCGCCTAAGGTTAGTGACTAGGACCAATAGGAAGGGTCTACGTCACTGCACGGCGCCATAGTATGAATGGCCGGCCAATGGGCGATGCTGGAATCCCGGTCACATGACTGTATCTGGAGGACGTATAAACAGCTCGTTAACGGGTGCGTCATTGGTCACATAGATGCGGCGTGACGTCGCGTAGTGACGGTAATAATGGGCGTGTTCACGATGTTATAGGGCAATCATTGGTCATTGGTCACATGAATGCGGCGTAACGTCGCATAGTGACGGTAATAATAGGCGTGTTCACGATATTATAGGACAATCAACACGTGCGTGCGTATATACGCATACACGTGTTGCGTTCCAGAGTGGTTAAACGTGGAACGCTGCGTTCCACTATGCGTTCCGGAAGGTCAAAAAGCGATAAACAATATAGACGCCATACGGCGGTAGATGTTTATAACAGAAAGCCTGGAGAAAGGTCGATGGAATCAGATTTTTAGCTTCCACTCTGTGGAAATATTAAATTTAAAATATTAAAATATATATAAGAGCATATCTGCTGCATTATAGTACTAACGCCAAAAGGGAACAACAGGTCTTTTTAAAGAAATGTTATATATCAAAATCCCTGAATATTGGACATTACACTTCCAATGAGGATGCATAGAATATAAAATGTAAAAAAATGGGTAGAAATTAAAAAAAGGGAAAAAAACTTTTCGTTCAATTATTATTTTCTAGAAGGGCTATTGTTTTTGCATATAAAATATAATGTGTGCAATATTGTGTCCAGAAAGTGACTCTGCAATGGACGAACCCCCAAAAAGGTTGGTACAATATGAATATAATACACTCCATTATATGTATTTACAAAAGAGAGAAATATAAAAACAATTAAAAAAAAAAAAAAAAAAAAAACAATTAAAAATACATGTGCAAAGAGAGAAAAGAAATAGATCAGATATCACAGACCCACGTTATATGGACAACAAATAAACCCAAGTGTGCTGTAAACGGCACCAATTAGGTTTAATTTATGAAAAAACTTTGAATAATGAGTTAAGACATTATCAAAATGTTTAAGATTTATTAATAAAAGAATTGATGTCCCACTCTACATTCAGGCCTGATGGTATGTGAGTGCATAACTCATAAATCCAGAATGTCTCGAGTTGGGACACCCCACGAGTTTTTGGACTACCTCTCCAAGGGGACACAAATTGGTCAATAATAAGGAATTGTGTGCCAATGGGGTTCTGGGCATGGTGTTTTTTATAATGCCTTGGTACAGTGTGATGAATATCACCAGCTAGAATAAGAGCTATATGCTCAGCAACTCTAACAGAGAATTTCCGAATGGTGCGACCAACGTATTGTTGGCCGCACGGACAAGTGATAAGGTATACCACGTACTTGGTTGAACAGGTACAAAAATGTTTTATGGGGTAAGTCTTCCCGGTAACTGTAGAACGAAATTCAAGATTTTTACTTCTACTGGAGATGTTATATTTGCATACTGTACACTTTTTACAGGGATGATATCCAACTAGCTGGAAAAAGAAAGATGGGCGTGTTGGAGGGTTAATGATATTCGGGGCTATCTTGGTCTGAAGTGTTGGTGCCCCCCTGAATATCACCTTGGCCCGTTCAGGTAAAACCGTTGCAAGAATTCGATCATTTCTTAATATATTCCAATGCTTAGACACTATGGCCTTGATCAATTTGTGTTGTTTGGAAAAAGACGTCAGCAAGGCCCATTTATAACTCTCGTCTTGTTCCCTTTTGGGTTTAACCTCCAGAAGAGAACTTCTATCAACCTCAAAAGAGGTTTTAAGAGCAAGTTCAATATTGGCAGGATCATAACCCTTATCAATAAATCTGTGCTTGAGAATGTTAGCTTGCACGGAAAAGGTGTCCAAATCCGTGCAGTTCCTTCTCAGCCTAAGGAACTGACTTCGAGGTATCGAATTCAGCCATGACGGATGGTGGCAGCTGTCGATAGGGATAAAGCTGTTCCGGTCAGTTTTTTTAAAGAATGTTTTGAATTGGAACCGGTTGTCCACAATGCTAATCTCTAGATCCAAAAATTGAATTGTATCTGTACTAGCTGTGTGGGTGAGGGATATCCCCCTATCATTAGTGTTCAGATAGTTTATAAAAGTCTCAAGTGTTTCGAGACTACCATCCCATAGGAGGAGGATGTCGTCTATGTACCTTGCCCAAAAAACCAATGAAGGGGTGTCATAGGCATAGACGACATCCTCCTCCCACTTGGCCATGAACAAATTAGCAAGGCTTGGGGCGTATTTAGCCCCCATAGCGACACCTCTCTGTTGTAAATAAAATTGATCATTGAACCAAAAATAACTATGTTTTGTGGCAAATTTTAACAATTCCATTATATAATCAGTCTGGAATGAGGCCAATGTAAGATCCTTTTTTAGATAATAATGTACGGCTTCGAAGCCTATATCATGTGGGATACAGGTATAAAGGGATGCCACATCGGCAGTTGCCATAATAAAATTACCCTTTACCTCAACATTATCCAATTTGTTTATGGTTGCCCTCGTATCTCTAAGATAAGATGGAGTGCGTTGTACCAAGGGTTGTAAATAATTATCAATGTATCGACCAATTCTAGAAGTTATTGAGTCGATCCCACTCAAAATGGGTCGACCAGGTGGGTTTACAGGATCTTTATGAACCTTTGGCAAATAATATATCGTCGGTATCCTAGGGACCGTGGGAACTAAATATTTATTTTCTTTTAAGTTTAAAATCTCTCTTTCAAAGCCACTATTGACTAGTGTTTGTAGCTCTGTTTTGAACCTGGATGTGGGATTAGAGGCCAATTTAAGATAAGTGTTAGGCTCATCAAGCAATCGTAGCATCTCAGTTTCATAGTCAGGTTTGTCAAGGATGACTATACCGCCTCCTTTGTCCGCAGGGCGGATAATGATGTCCTTATTCTGACATAAGGATTTCAAACCATTGCTCGATACCGGATGATGAGAATTGCGTCTCTCAGGTATCTCTGCTAGATCTTTCAAAACCAGATCTCTAAAAATATTGACTGCGGCCGCAGCAGGAATGGATGGATTAAACAACGAAGGGTTCTTAAGCCCTGAATGTACAGTACCAGAGGTGGCCGCTCTAGGTTCGTTTCTAATGGGATTAGTAATTAAGTACCGTTGTATATTAATCTTACGGATGTATTTTTGGACGTCAATAAACGTTCCAAATTTATCAAGACGTTTCGGAGGGGCAAACTTGAGGCCTTTATCCAAAACGGATAGTTCATCCTGCGTAAAGATTTTTGTACTTAAATTAAAAACTCCTTCTCCTTTTATGTGCGTCTTCGTTTTCCTCTTCTGAACTCTCTTCCCCCCTCGGGTCCCTCTCTTTGATCGGAGCCCCTTACATTTGTGGCTTGGTCCACATGAAAATCCCATTCAACATATGAATCCTGATGGACTGGGGTGAAACCCCGATTAGGTGGTATTGCTTTCCTTTTTTTCACTGGACTGTATGCGGCTGCTCAACCACTTCGATAGCGCAGATTTATTTTTTATTTTTTATTTTCTATTTAGTGCCTGACCTGTCAAATGTGCTTCTGGAAGAATGGTTAAACATTCCCACAGACACACTCCTAAACCTTGTGAACAGCCTTGAACAGTTGAATCTGTTTTATCTGCAAAGGGTGGGCCAACTCAATATTGAACCCTACGGACTAAGACTGGGATGCAACAAAAGTTCATGTGCATGTAAAGGCAGGCATCCCAATACTTTTGGCAATATATTGTGTGTATATATATATATAAATATATGCATTTTTAAACTGCACCAAAAACACATGCACACTCTTTTCCATGTATTCCAATGGCCTTGGTTCTTATCAGTGCAGTGTGTTCCAGTGCAGTCAACAAAAGTAGAACATGCTACATTTTTTCTCTATGGAGCACATCTGGAACAAGGCAAAATGCATCAAAAACATACCGGAAAGGGAGCTGCGGTGGCTCAACGCGATTGGCACTGCGCTGACAAGCCATTCACCTCTGCAGCTAGGGGTTCGGATCCCGGTCTCGGCTACATGTGAATTGAGTTTGGTGGTCTCAGCCCAGCTCCCGGTGGGTGTGCTATGCGAGGTAAGCCTGTGCTTAGTACGCCCACCCCCCTCCCACAAAAACCACCACACTCAGGCCGTTTTCATCAGACATGTCTGCCCGGGGAATGCCCGGGGAATGCCCGGGGACTTCTGTTCGATGGCTGTACACACCATCGAACAGAGGTCCACGCGTAAACAATACGCGGGGCGTGTCCGTGGTGATGACGCGGTGTCGTGGGCGGCCTGCCTTTAAAATGCTTCCACGCATGCGTCGAAGTCATTCGACGCATGCGAGGGATGGCTGGCGGCAGGACAAGTCCAGGAAACAGTTGTCCGCTGGAAACCTGTCCAATCCGCCCGAAAATGGTCCGCTCGGGCCTACACACGGCCAAACATGTCTGCTGAAACTGGTCCTCGGACCAGTTTCAGCAGACATGTTTGGTCGTGAGTACGGGCCTTACACATGCACTCGAAATTGGGTTAACATGCATGCACTTTGACCATGCGGTCTCTAAAAAGAGAGGCGAAGGACTAACGGGGGTGGTGGTTGAGTCCCTCTGCCCCGTTGGGCTTCAAAGCGGAGCAGGTTGGGCGGGCTATGTGGGAGGACCCCCTCACACACCCACCATTGCCACCCGGGGCATGGAGAAAGGTGGCAGAATGCCTCTGGGGGAGGCCTGCCTACTCCCAACTCCTGCAGTCCGGCTCCTCTCTCGAGTACACGCACAAAATACACTTTAAAAAAAAAAGAAACATACCGGAACACATCGAAAATGCACTGAAACAAACATGTCCTGAATTAAGATGAAGAAAACAAGGGAAAAATGCACCAGAACACAAAAAAAATGCACTGAAATGCATAAAAATGCATATGCGGAAATAAATCTGGAATGACGAAATTGTGGTGTGAACCGCCCGTGGACTGTTTAGGCTCCCCTTTAATTTGGCTGTGTAGCAGTAGTCAGAGGTTAATGGCCGATTTATAAACAACACCAGTAAAAAGGCAGCTTTTATGTCAATCTGTGCTATGACTAGACTAAAGGCCTGGTTCACACCTATGTATTTTTAGTGTGTTTTCACTTTTGCAGAAACACACTACAGTCCAAAAAGAAACCCTGCAAGTAGGGGACCTTGATGATGTTTTGCTCTGTGGTTGACATAAACCACACAAAAATCCCTATAAATGCAACCTGACATTTAAGTGTACATAAAGCATAACTAAAGGCCAAACTTTTTTTTGTTTTAGAGAAAGCGGAGAGGAATTAGAACATTTGTCAGGTTGTTATTGCTTTCTGTTTCACCCTCTCTATTTGTCCTGTTTACCATTAAAAGTGAAAGTAAAAAAAAAAAAAAAAAGATCCTAATTGTTGGGTTGTCCCCAGAAAATGAATAGAGGGGAAATCTTCCAATGGGGACACTAGTAATGGTGACCTGTGGGGGCCCAAGGAATTTCCTTAATTTGCAGGGATTTCTTCTCACTTCCTGTTCGGCTATGGGACAGGAAGTGAAGGTAAATCTTCGCAATAGGACACAAATGGTGAAAAAAAAATCCGACAAAGGTTATAACCTGTTTTTGCTCTATCCAAAAAAAAAAAATCTCCCTATAGGTCTACTTTAATTGATCGGTTTATACTTTTTTACTTTGTTCTTTAACCACTTGACCACCGGGCCTATTCTGGCACTTCTCTCCTTCATGTGATATCTCTGATACGCGGCGACGGTGTAAATGTATGTGGATCTGGCCCTATGCCATCAGTAAGAATAATCAAGCCTGGTAGATTTACCAAGAAGCATAGAACTGCATTATAGGCATGCATATATTTATATATCCCATTTTGCATATTTTTCGACAGGCTAGTTGAGGTAATCTGTTCAAATAAAAAAGATATTAGGAAGTCATTAAAAATTCATATTTCAATTTTCACGGTTTAAGTTTTTATGAAGAAACTTCAGTACAGAATTATGAAAACACGATTTTCCAATGTGCTAAGAAAATAAATGAATGTTAAACCCCCTTGAGCCTACACATATGAAGTTTCACGTTAGACCATCTGATCACAATATAAGCTTTTTTCAAAAACTGAAAGAACTAAAGCAGAATTAAACTGGGGAAAAAAAATTTACTTGCAGGGATCTTTAAAAAAATCTCCTTTACCTGTACACTGCCAATCATTGGTTCATTAAAGTGCATACATAACAGTGCTTTGCATAAACATAAAGTGCATCAGTAAAGTCCAAAGTGTGTTGTGCTATATTTTCAAGAATAATGTGCTCAATGTCCTAAATCCTTCATTCCATATGTCATTGTGAATAGTTCATGTCATCACCGCAATATAAAAAAAACTCACAATTTTGACCCTTTTCTAATTATGGGTAACGCTTTTCCCCTTGGAGGGGATTCCCCATTCCACTGCTGCTCTTTAAAAATATAGCACAAGGTACTTTGGACTTTATTCATGTACTTTATGCAAAGCACTTTATGTTATTTTTGCACTTTAATGAACCATTGATTGGTAATGTAATTTTTGTACATATGCATTGTTAATTTAGCATAGGACTGTTGTTTTTGATAGATTTAAAGATAACACACACTTTAGTGTTGGACACAGCAGCTTTGCACTTTATTCACTATACAAACTTTGGCGCTTTTTTTTCATATATATTTAGCAATTTTTTTTCACCTGCAGTGGTGGCCTGTCCATACGGGGCACAGGGGCCCCGCCCCCTAATCCATGTGTCCGGCCCCTAATCTACATGCAGGGTGCCAGACACATGGATTCCAATTGTTTTGTTTTTGAAGCACATGATTAGAGCCTGAGGCTCCAATTGGCTTTAAAAAATAGTGGCCTCGGGGGCACAGAGCACTGCATCCTGAGCCCACCCAGTTGTGTGACAATAGCAAATTAATATTTGCTATTGTCTTCTTGATTCTCCTCTCGGCCAATCAGGAGGCGGGTCCAGAGTCTTAGGACTCCCAGCTAATTGGGTCTCAAGATCCACTTTCTGTTTGGAAGTGGGGAGAAGCAATGGACTTGGGGCGAGGAGTAGCAGCGAGGAGCTGCAGCCTTGTCATCTGCCTCCTAAGTTAGGTGTGTTGGTGTGTCGCCCCCCCCAAAAAAATATTGAGCACCAGCTGCCACAGCCAACACATGCACAGAACAATGTATGCTCTTGGCCCATTCCTGAGATATGTAGAATGTTAATAAAGGAGCTGGATGTGAGAAAAATGTAACTCCCGTCCAATGTGCAGGAATTACATCATCAATGGCTGCAGAAGTAAGGGAGAAGATGACAATGGCAGTGATGGAGCGCAGACTTGTCAGCACTAAATGAGGACACCCATATGGAAGAAAAATTTCCAATATATTTATTAAAAAATATATATATTTTAAATATATTTACAATATATTGACCTACGCTAATATATTTTTACATCTATTCCAAAAATGTAAATTAAAATATATTTTCCAAAGGCATATATTTGAAAATATATTGTTTTAAATATATTTTCCAGATATTTTTGAAAATCTAAAAAAATGCATTTAACCATATATTTTTAAATATACTTGTAAATGCATTCCAAAAATATAATTTAAATATATTTCCCAAAGGCATATATTTGGAAATATATGTTTGTAAATATATTTTCTAGATATTTTTCAACATATAAAAATGCATTTAAACATATATTTTTAAATATACTTGTAAATGCATTCCAAAAATATAATTTAAATGTATTTTCCTAACACATATATTGGAAAATATATTCTTTAAATATATTCTTGAGACTTTTTTAACATATAAAACATATATTTCTACATATATTTGTAAATGCATTCCAAAAATATAATTTAAATGTATTTTCCAAAGATATCTATTAGAAAATATATTTTTTTAAATATATTTTTTCTAATATTTTTGTAACATTGACTTGGAAAAAAAATATATAACATAGATACCATTCTGAATACATTTATAAGAGACCCACTCCCATTTTAATTTGGTTTGCTTTACTCTTTAACCACTTCAATACCGGGCTTTAAAACCCACCTCCTTGCCGGGCCAATTCTGGCACTTCTTTCCTACATGTACAAATCCTCATTCTTTTGCTAGAAAATTACTCAGAACCCCCAAACATTATGTGGTTTGAACGACGTTTACATACGTGGGCGGGACTTACGCGTGCGTACGCTTCTGAGCGCGAGCTACCGGGGACAGGGGCATTTAAATTTTTTTATTATTATTTTTTATTTTTTATTTTACTTATTTCTTTATTTTTTACACTTTTTTTTACACTTTTTTTTTTTCAATCGCTTTTATTCCTATTACAAGGAATGTAAACATCCCTTGTAATAGGAATGTGTGTGACAGGTCCTCTTTAAGGAGAGATGCGGGGTCAATAAGACCCCACATCTCTCCTGCAGGCTGGAAATAATGAGATCGTGAAAAAAAATTCACAGATCTCATTCAAACTAGCCGCAATTGCGGTTTGTTTACTTACGGGGACCCGGGCGTGACGTCATCACATCGTGCCCGGGCCTCCGACGGTCATAGAGATGACTGGTGACCAGATGGTCACCAGTCTTCTCTATAGCAAACATCCGACGGACGGCGATCATCTCTCCGGGCCCCCGGTGGGATGGGAGAGCCCAGAGAAGCACCGGATGGCGGCGGGAGGGGGGGATGTCCCCTCCCGCCGCCTGTAAGAACGATCTAGCGGCGGAACCGCTGCTATGATCGTTCTTACGGTGCGCAGGATCGCCGCCGCTAAAAAATGATATCTCAATGATGCCTCCGGGTGCAGGCATCATTGAGATATCCCCCCGCAAAGCCCATCACGTCATATGACGTCCACCCAGGATAACAGGTCCCCGTTTTGGACGTCATATGACGGCGTGCGGGTGTCAAGTGGTTAAAAAAAAAAAAACATTCAAATATATATATTTTTTTTATAAGCTTTCAAGCACATAATCCATTTAATACAAAGCAGATAAACCTCTCGCATCCACTTTCTATTCCCAAATAATTTTTGTACAAGTCATTCTGAATTGAGAACGCTTGTCGGCCGACCAGCAAAACGTCATAAAATACAGCAAGTCCAGGTACCTTTATTTATTGATTGACCTGAATGAATGAGAACCTTCAGACATCCACATCCACAGTCCAAGGATCTTGTCTGCTTACAGAGTACCGAGATAAACTCTGCATATAAATCTTCAATGTTCTGTTTATTCCATGAATCAGAAGTTACACTATTATTACCAAACTCACTCATCCATGTCTTTATGGACCTTGCTTTGTGCACTGGTGGGCAGTCATGTTGGAACAGGAAGGGCCCGTCCCCAAACTCTTCCCACAAAGTTGGGAGCATGAAATTGTCCAAAATGTCTGGAACTAAGGGGCTAAGAACTAAGGGGCCAACCCAACCCCTGAAAAACAACCCCACACCATAATTCCCCCTCCCCACAACATAATCCTCCATCAAATGATTTGGACCAGTGCACAAAGCAAGGTCAATAAAGACATGGATGAGCGAGTTTGGGTTTGGATTGGTTTGACTGGCATGCACAGAGTCCTGACCTCAACCTGATAGAACACCTTTGGGATGAATTTGTGTGGAGACTGCGGGCCAGGTCTTCTCATCCAACATCAGTGCCTGACCTCACAAATGCTCTTCTGGAAGAATGGTCAAACATTCCCATAGACACACTTCTAAACCTTGTGGACAGCCTTCCCAGAAAAGGTGAAGCCGTTATATACTTGGATGCCATTAAAGTTCCTGTGCGTGTAAAGGCAAGCATCCCAATTCTTTTGCCAATACAGTATATACTGTATACTGTATATTCTTTTTATACTAAGTCCATTGTTTGGACTTAGTACCTGCCGAAGGGTAATTCCAGCAGCCAATTAAAAGAAATTGGGATATTAAAGTTCCCCCCCCAGCACAAAATTAAAAGTCAGCAGGTACACACACACGGTACACACACACTGTACACACACACTGTACACATACTGCAGCTGCTGACTTTTAATCTTAAGACACTTACCTGTCCTGGAATCCGGCGATGTTGGTACCCCAGCCAATGTTTCCATCGGTTCTAAGGTGCTGCCACCGCCATTGCCTATAAGGGCCAATTTACACCACATGCAGTCAGGTGCATTTTTTTTCTGCATGGAGGTTATATGGTTTTCAATGGCATAGTTCATACCAGTGCTTGCAGTTCCAGTGCGTTCCAGTTTCAAAAAAAAAGTAGAACGTGATGCATTTTTCCTGCACTGGACTGTACTGGAACACTGTAAAGCACATCAAAAACGCACTGGAATGCACTGGAACACACATGTCCTTATTTAAGGTTAAGAAAAAAGAGGGGGAAAAATGCACTGGAATGCATCAAAAACACGCATGCAGAAAAGCATCTGGAATGCATGCGGATTGCGGTTCTATGGTGTGAACTGGCCCTAAGGGAAACTGACCTTGCAGCTTACCAGCCAGTTCCCTACTGCGCATGCCTGAAGTGTTTTGCACTTTCTGAATGGCCCAGCAGCGGGGGGAGGAGGGGGCCGAACTTCTAAGTGATCTCGCCGCAGCGAATAACAGGAACCTGCTCCCCTCCCCCGAAAGGTGCCAAATGCGACAATGGAGCGGGAAGAGGCAGATAAGTGGAGCTTCCACTTTTGGGTGGAACTCCGCTTTAAGTGTCATATCCCTGCCCAAGCTGCACTGCTGCCGTGTGTCAATACTGGGCTGGGCTGGAACATAAATATGTAAGTGATGAGAGCTGCATTCTTGTGTGTACATATATACTATGTGTGTGTATATATATATATATATATATATATATATATATATATATGTATGTGTATGTATATATATATATATATATATATATATATATATATATATATATATATACTATGTGTGCGTGTGTATATATATATATATATATATATATATATATATATATATATATATATATACACACACAATCACACACATAGTATATTTATCACACACACATATATAGCAGAATGAAGGTACAGTATATATCTCTAGAATGCATCTCCCATCACTTACATGTATAAATATTGTCCCCATTTATTTTTTCTTGTTCCTTTTATTGGGATGGGGGATGATTTCTGTGCCTACAATCTCCTAATATGTAAATCCAGCTCTGTGGGAAAATTCATTAAAAAGGATTATAGCAGAGACTGCAATCAAAATCAATACAGCCTGTGGGAGGAAGTTGGAACCAGAGGGGTGAACTTTCACCTCTCACTTCCTGTTCCTGGTAAGGCCTAGTCTGTGGAAGGCTGGAACCATGCTTGGAGAGAACTATCTGTATCAGGTAAGTGTCTTTTATCAAATAACATTAGAATTGTGAAAGTTTGGTGTATGAGTTAAGTTTTATTTGTCTATTCCCTGCTGAATAGTTCTCATTCTGTATCTTCCCAGTTACCATACAGCATGTGCACAGTGCTAAAAGGAAGTTATATAGCTCCTATTCCACAACATGTCACCATGCTGCACAGTGGAGAGCTGGCAGCCTTAGGACTGGGGAGCAAGTCCAGTCAAGGTGCCAATGGATCAGGTAAAACAGTCTAAGGTTTTACATTATCTCAAAGGTGGGGGAGGGGCAGGGAGGACAATGTGGCCCTCCATGGCCCCTGGGGGATTGTACCATCATGGCCTCCAGTAACTAAAGTGCAAACAAGTCCCTGTATGAATCCCAAACATTAACGCCTGAGATCTAAGGATGTGACCCCCCCAATTAATGATGGAGTACAAGTCCCAGCATGAACCCCTGAGATGTAAGGATGTGACCCCTTTAGATCTCACGGATTAATGCTGTGACCTGTAGTTCTTCACTAGTGGGGAGGGGGTTTGTGACACATCCTGAACACTGAGGGGTTCATGCTGGGACCTGTTGTCCTTCGCTTTGGGGTTACATCCTCAAGTCCCAGCATGAACCACTGAGATCTAAGGATGTGGCCTCTTATATCCCACGGGTTCATGCTGTGACCTGTAGTCATTCACTTGTTGGGGGTGCATACATCCTCAGCTGAGGGGTTCATGCTGTGACCTATAGTCCTTCACTAGTTGGGGGTGCATACATCCTCAGCTGAGGGGTTCATGCTGTGACCTGTAGTCCTTCACTAGTTGGGGATGCATACATCCTCAGCTGAGGGGTTCATGCTGTGACCTATAGTCCTTCACTAGTTGGGGGTGCGATACATCCTCAGCTGATGAGTTCATGCTGTGACCTGTAGTCCTTCACTAGTTGGGGGTGCGATACATCCTCAGCTGAGGGGTTAATGCTGTGACCTGCTGTGCGTATGCCCCATCGGACGTTTTCATTTTTCCCCATCGGAAATTCCATTCGTCTGTATGGAACTCCGGCGGAGAAAAAAACATGCATGCTCAGAATCAAGTCGACGTATGCTCAGAAGCACTGAACTTCATTTTTCTTGGTTCGTTGTACGTGTTGTATGTCACCACGTTTTTGACGGTCGGCACTTGGTGTGACAGTGTGTATGCAAAACAGCTTGAATGGAATTCCATCGGAAAAACCCTTCAGAGTTTATTCCGACGGAAACTCCGATCGCGTGCACAGGGCATAACTGTTACATTTGTAGGAGAGATTGTTCCAATCAGTGGAGGGAGGGGGCATGGCCGGGCTCCATGCCTGAATGGACACATGGATCTGTGACTCGGCTCCAGTGCCCCGATAGGAAGCTGCTTGCTATGGGGGCAATCGATAGGAGGGAAGGGCCAAAAGCAACAAAGAGGGACCCGAGAAGATGAGGATCCAAGCTGCTCTGTGCAAAACCAACTCCACAGAGGAGGTAAGTATAACATCAAAAAAACAAGACTTTACTTGAATTAAGGTAAAAAAAAATTCCAGTTGCTGTCCCCCTCCTAACGAAATACTTACCTTGAGTCCTGTATCGATCCAGTGCTGTGCCCTTCTGCAGGTCTTCTCTCCCCTCCAACAGATCCTCACAAGCTTGACTGAGAGAAGCAGGAGCCCCCCTGCCCCCCATGTTGAGTGCATGTGACCTGTTATGGTTCAGGAGGGGGGGCACTCATTCGTCCCCCCTCCTTTCCTGACCTGCCAGGCTGCGTGCTAGGATAAGGGTCTAGTATGGATTTTGAAGAAAAATAAACTTTTAAGGGGAACCCCCACACCATTTTTTTTAAATGGGGTGGACTGGGGGGCATGCCTTGTTTTATTTTCTTTTAAATAGCTGGGTGTTGGCAATTGAAACCGCGTGTCAATTTAAATGTGATTTGACGCGTTTTTTTTTTTAGAAATTACATTTTTACTTCAGCATTATCTATGCATGCTACAGATGTGCCACTTTACAGACAGATTAAAGGGACCCCACAGGCACTATATTTCAAGGCATTTTTGCATTTTTCATTTTTATTGCTGCACTTTAAGCATCATTAAAATCACTGCTCCTGAAAAAACAATTGTTTTAAAAAAATATGCATTGATACATGTCGCCTAGGGAAGTACCCGGACCTCCATACTGCCATTATGGCCAATGACTTGCATAAAAGCCTTCAAAATGGGCACTTTTGATTTCTCATGTTTGGCTCCTGTAGACTTTAATGGAGTTCGCTGGGCAGAACTTTTCTTCTGTGTAGGTGTTCTGATGCTAACCGAACGGCGGGTGTTTAGCCCAATTCTATTGTTCATCATTGGTTTTGTTCTCCCCTTTCACAACCTCAAAAACCATAATACATTTTTTTTTAGGTCACAGCTTATATATTATAGAACACTTGAGATAATGGTTTGTGAAGTCTGTCAGAAAACAGAAAATCTCTTCATGGCTTATATATATTAAAAAAAAAAAACCTCAATCTTGTAAATAGAAAAGCCAAGTGTGAACAAAGAATTAAAAAAGCATCTTGGAGTATGGCCGCCATGAGCGTGCTGGCTGTCGCATTAACATGCTTCATTCAGTAGGCATTTAGCAAGCTCTGGGAGACTACAGGACAGATGCTTACCAAATCCATAGTAAATGCCTTTTGACACTTGCTAAATATAATTTTTTGGATAGCTGTCTCTTTCCCCATAAGAGACATATCCCATTACTTTCTGTCTCTCTGATCCCCTGTAATTGTGACATGAAAGGGGAGAAAATATATACAGTGGGTCACAGGAAGCAAAAAAAAAATATCTGACATAAATTATAATTCTGTTCCAATCTCTACAAACTGAAAAAGAAACATTCAGGCTGAGTTTGAGCTTTGCCACAAATGTCTAAATAAACTCAACCTAGGGGCATATGTACTACCAGCTCTAAATAGAACATGACAGTGTATTACTCAAAGTGCACCTTTACTACAAACATTGACCTTTACTACAAAAATCCTCACTGTAAACAAACCCCTGTTAGGTAAAAAATAAATATTTAGTTTTTACTCCAGCCCATTCCCTTGTTCATTCTTGTCTAGTACGACATGTCCCTGCTCCAGCAGCCTCACTGGTATATCCCCAACACATATTCCAGGAGGCTGCAGGAGCAGGGACACAGTGACTAGAGGGTGGACCCAAGGGCATGCCATGGAGGGTCAGTTGCTAGATAGCTCCACTATCTTTATGTTTCTCTGTTTGTGTGTCAGAAGGCTGTTTAGGTATGATGTTCTATTAAGTTCCCTATGAACTAATTTCCTATGCTAACTGCATTAATAAAACTTGTTATACTTTTTGAAAAATAATCTCTTTTGTGCATTACTGTGCCTATAAAGTCCATGAATAGCCCTGTGCATTTCTCTCTTTCAACATATTCCAGGAGGCTGCAGGAGAAGGGACACAGTGACTAGAGGGTGGACCCAAGGGCATGCCATGGAGGGTCAGTTGCTAGATAGCTCCACTATCTTTATGTTTCTCTGTTTGGTGTCAGAAGGCTGTTTAGGTATGATGTTCTATTAAGTTCCCTGTGAACTAATTTCCTATGCTAACTGTATTAATAAAACTTGTTATACTTTTTGAAAAATAATCTCTTTTGTGCATTACTGTGCCTATAAAGTCCATGAATAGCCCTGTGCATTTCTCTCTTTCAACATATTCCAGGAGGCTGCAGGAGAAGGGACACAGTGACTAGAGGGTGGACCCAAGGGCATGCCATGGAGGGTCAGTTGCTAGATAGCTCCACTATCTTTATGTTTCTCTGTTTGGTGTCAGAAGGCTGTTTAGGTATGATGTTCTATTAAGTTCCCTGTGAACTAATTTCCTATGCTAACTGTATTAATAAAACTTGTTATACTTTTTGAAAAATAATCTCTTTTGTGCATTACTGTGCCTATAAAGTCCATGAATAGCCCTGTGCATTTCTCTCTTTCAACATATTCCAGGAGGCTGCAGGAGAAGGGACACAGTGACTAGAGGGTGGACCTAAGGGCATGTCATGGAGGGTCAGTTGCTAGATAGCTGACGACCAATGATGTTGAATAGAAGATGGATGCATAGGACCAGGCTCTGGAAGTAGAGCAATGGATTGCAGCAGGAAAATGCTGGATTGATTGAGAATGTGAGTATGTGAACTGGAAATAACCTTGCAAAAAACTAAGAGGGAGATAATGTAGTCAGGTGCAGTTTATTTTCTCCACTGTAGGTGATGTTCAACGGCAGCAGCTCTGCAGCTGGAGAGGGACTCAGTTCCTCTATGGTTTCCTAGGTAACTGGGGAAGCGATCCAGTTGGATGCTGTTGCCCCATGTGACTCTGAAAATAATCCATGCGCCCAGGCTCTAATCAACATGCAGGGCACCGGATGCATGGATTTCAATAAGGTTTTTTTAAGGCTCTAATTGGCTTAAAAAATGGTGGGCCCACCCAGTTGTGTGACTAATACTCACTATTGTCTTCCTGATTCTCCTCCCGGCCAATCAGGAAGCGTGTCCTGAGACTCATTTGACCAGAGAGTCTTAGGACCCCACTTCCTGTTTGGCAGGTAGGAGAAGCAACGGCCATGGCTCTTCCCAAGAAGTGAGGAGCATCATCGGCCTCCTAAGGTAAGGCCACTGATCGCCGCTGTCTGTTTCCGATGGGGGGACGGATGATCTCTGCCATCTGTCTCCTGCGGAGGGGGGGGCACTGATCGCCGCTGTCCATCTCCCATGGACGTGATTGGGTACTTTTTGCAAAGTGAAGCTTTACCTCATTTACTAAGCTCTGGAGTAACTGCACTTGCAGAGTGCACAGTCTTTTTGCCTTTAGTAAATCAACCCCACAGTGCCAATATGAAGTAAACACGTAAAGCTGGAAGTGGCCTACAGACCAAAATCCAGCAAAGCATGTCAACAATGCGAGAAAACACAACGTATTAGGCCCCGTACACACGACCAAACATGTATGCTGAAACTGGTCTGCGGGCCAGTTTCAGCAGACATGTTTGGTCGTGTGTGGGCGCGAGCGGGCCGAATTCCAGCAAACATTTGCCCGCCGGGCCTTTTACCAGCGGACAAATATTCCTGGACGTGTTTTAAAACCGTCCGCTGGAATCCTGCCCGCTCGGACATGTACGGTCGTCAGTACAGACCTACCGTACATGTCCAGGCGCCCGCCGTATCTCGCATGCGTCGAATGACTTCGACGCATGCGTGGAAGCCTTTAAATGGCAGGCCCGCCCACGTCTCCGCGTCATCGCCGTGTCATCGTCGCGGCGACGACGCGGACACGCCCCGCGTATTGTTTACGCGCGGACTTCTGTACGATGGTGTGTACAACCATCGTACAGAAGCCCTCTGGCAGACATGTACGGTGAAAACGGTCCGACGGACCGCTTTCACCGTACATGTTTGTTCGTGAGTACCCGGCCTTAGAGGGTCAACAGGACCAACTGGTAAAGACAAAAATCTATGCACATAACCAGGTATTTCTGGGGAAACACCTGGTTAATTGCAAATATTACTATTGTTACCTGTTGTTGCTGCCCACCCTATATATGTATTTCAAAGATGCATTTAAATATTTGTGGAGTTTCATTGCAAAGTTGGAGCACATGCAATTTTACAATGTTACCAAGCTTAACGGGGTGTGGTTACCACGAGGTCCAGCAATAGCCCAGACAGAGGTACCAACTATGGAATGACAGGGAAGAACTTTAAGCATCACCTCTGATACCAGGTCCCGATTACCCCGAGACCCAGCACAAGCTCTACCCAAGCACAAGGCAGAAACAATGCCACCAGGAGCATCAGCAAAACGGCTGCACTAAGCCTCAATGATCTACATGAGATCGTGGCAGACATAAAAAATACACTTTCGGCAGCTATATCCGACCTGCAGGAAGACATCCATGCCATTAGTACCAGAGTGGGGGAGGTGGAGAGAACAACAGCCCGCCATGAAGTCTCGCTCTGCCAAGTACAAGTGACAGAATCCCACTCTATTCACCAGCGGGAGCTTTATCACCATCTGGAGGATCTGGACAACCGTGGCAGACGCCACAACCTGAGGGTAAGAGGGTTACCGAAATCCGTCAAACCCAGCCAGCTTACCCGCACCACAGTTGCCCTATTTAATTATCTGTTAGAGAGGCCCCAGATGCTCAAATAGAGCTGGAAAGACTGCACAGAACACTTAGACCCTGGGAAAGGGACACAGACCCACCAAGAGATGTTGTCTGCTGCCTAGTTAGCTTCCCACAGAAAGAAGAAATCCTAAGAAAGGCACGTAATAGAGGGTGCCTGCAATTCCATGGCGCAGAAATCAAAATCTTTCAGGATTTATCAAATATTACCCTGCAACGCAGAAAAGAGCTGAGACCTCTCCTGGACCTCCCGCTCTCGAGATCCATCAGCTGTCACTGGAAGTTCCCCTTCTGCTTATCTGCTACAAGCCAGGGCCACACAGCAAACCTCAGAGTGCCAGAAGATCTGGATAATTTCTGCAGCACCCTGGACATTCCGGTAATCGATTTACACGATTGATATAGTGATTTTCGTCTACCGCCTACAAGGCACACTACTTCCATGGAAGACATCCAAAAAGCGGGAAACCGGGGCGCTAGCTGCCGATGCTTTCTACCACCAAATGCCCAAGGCATTCACAGGAACGACAGCCCAACAGCCTCACCAGTTAATCGAAGAGCTCGTCTATCGGCCTAGAGCAAAACTCCAGTATTTCCAGGTGCATCCTATGATCTAAGGTCAGTACACGAACCCTACAGGCAGTCCTAACCATTTTTGCAAACAAACCTCCCTTCATTTTTTTTCTCACCATCACCTACCCATGTCCATTCTTACCAATATGCAGGCTCATCTTCCTCCCAATTCAATGGGCATATACTTTTCTCTTGAGCAACGTCAACCCCTGTTACCCCCCACTCAGGGATCCTACACTCCCCCTCATTATACCATAACAATGGACTCCCCATCGAGCCCATAACATCATATGGAACAGTTTCCCATGCTCGCATTTTGCTGATACAAACGCCTCCAGCATAGCTTATCAGAGACTGCCACCTTTGTAAAACCCACGACTCGTGTCAAGAACTCAGATACCCTCCCCTGGACTTCTGCTGAAAAATTTGCCCTGATTACAATTACTCCAAACATGCCTTCTCACAATGGAACACAAACCCTGAGCAGTTAATACTCCTGTCTAGGGATGAGCTTCGAGTTCGAGTCGAACTCATGTTCGACTCGAACATTGCCTGTTCGCCTGTTCGGTGAACAACGAACAATTAGGGGTGTTCGCGGCAAATTCGAAAAGTCGCGGAACACTCTGTTAAAGCTTATGGGAGAAATCTAAAGTGCTAATTTTAAAGGCTAATATGCAATTTATTGTCCTAAAAAGTGTTTGGGGACCTGGATCCTGTCCCAGGGGACATGTATCAATGCAAAAAAAAGTTTTAAAAACGGATGTTTTTTCGGGAGCAGTGAATTTAATAATGCTAAAAGTGAAATAAAAGTGAAATATTCCTTTAAATTTCGTACCTAGGGTGGGGTGTAAAGTTAGCATGTGAAATTCTGCATGTTTCCCATACATAGAACTGTCCCTGCACAAAGTGTCATTTCTGAAAGGAAAAAAAGTATTTTAAAACCGGACTTGTGGCAATAATGAATTGTCGGCTCTGGCAATTCAGAGAGAATTCATTCATAAAAAAAAATAAAAAAATAGCGTGGGGGTCCCCCAAAATTCCACTCCCATGACGCGTAAGAGGGGACAGGGTCACCTGTCCTTACCAAAAGGAACCCCTGAAGGGTCTGGTGTGTATTTTTGGGGGGACCCCATGCCATTTGTTTTATTTGGTGCGGGGATCCCCTTAATATCCATACCAAACCTGAAGGGCCTGATATGGAATTTGGGGGGACCCCCGCATTTTTTTTGGGTTCCTCTTAATATTCATACCAGACCCAAAGGGCCTGGTAATGGACTGGGGGGGGGCTGCCGTTTTTTTCAATGACTTTGATCTGTATTCCCGGGACCCAACAATTAATAAATAGCCGCGAGTAGTTTTAAATGACTTTTTTTCCTATGGAAATTATATTGTGTACAGGGACAGTTCTAAGCACGGGAAACATGCAATTTAAAGGAATATTTATTGTTTCACTTTAAGCATTATTAAAATCTGCTCTCGAAAAACGGCAATTTAAAAAAAAATTGCATTGATACATGTCCCCTGCAGAAATTTTGATTTCTCCCATCCCTTCAAATTTGCCACAAACACCCCAAATTGTTCGCTGCTCGCCAAACAAAGACAAATTAAAACTCTCTTACATAAAGCTGCATGACATCATGTTGTCAGAAGTGTTAGGCTAGGTTCACATTACTGCTGTTGAGATTTGATCCAATTTTCAATATGATTATGTAGTGTGACTTGGTTGAGTGTTGGATGTGGTTTGCATAATTGCACTGGAATCGCACCAACGTAGTACAGGAATGTTTTCCAAAACTTTGCAGTGCAATGCTGCATCAATGTGACTGGGCACCATTGAAAACAATGTGATTTCCATTGTCATGCGTTTCTGTGCCTCTCAAGTTGCATCTGAAATTGCACTAGTGTGAACCAGGCCTTAGAAGCAAAAAGACAGAACAATACAACTTTATCTAAAGTGCATTTTAACAGGGATAGTTCCAGGCATACATACTACCAGGACACAGACTAGGGACATTCAAAAGTTCCAGGACAGAGGTACATATATAACTAGGCCACCACCAACACCTGTTCACACTGCCTCTTACCCCTCAGTATGGACCTCCACCAAAGATGGTCAGACATGCATTATCCAAAGCAATCCTGGACTTGTGTTAATGGAAATGAATAACGATATTACTTTTTTTCTAATACATTTTACTAATACATTTTCCACCTAAAAATACTACACTATGTTATGATCCCTCCATTTTTCCGCATATGTTTGTGACTAATCAAGGAAACTGTGGCCAGCGAAGGAATACCCCAGCAGGAAGAACATAACTCATCTCCACGGACAGCAGTTCAGGATTGCTTTGGATAATGCATGTCTGACCTTTCTTGGTGGAGGGCCATACTGAGGGGTAAAAGGCAGTGTGAACGGGAGTTGGTGGCGACTTTCCTTGGACACACCTTGTCTCTTTCCATGCGGAAAGCTGTTCCAACTAATTCCCATGCAGAGTCAAGAATGATCTTTAAAGGACTGTTAAGCCATAATAAATTGGATTTTATAATCAGTTTTTTAGCGCTGCACCTTTGATCTAAAAGTTTATTTCATGTTGTTATTCCAACATTAACGTGCCAGCAGCTTTTTTATGTGTGGTATATAACCTAACGCAGCCTATTATTGTGTACTATTAATTTAATGCGGGTTCAACCCATTTGCCAAAGTCTTACAGCAAGCACATTAGAGAGACATATTCAGGAATATATATTAAATAAGACCAATGTTACCAAAGATAAGCATTAGCAGAAATATACCTAGGAATCCACATTTTGAGGACAGTTAGCATGTATGATTCCTTACTCTTTCACGCCTCTTATATAATTATAATTAATTTAAAATTGCTGATTTTAATTCTTAGGAGACACTGCACATTAATGTAATGGGTCGTACAGGACCTTGCATAGACACAGTCTCATGGAAGGTGTTTCTGCTATGCTGTCCCTTGATTGGATGATACCTGTAATAAAGGTCTTACAGGAAGGCATTACAGGCATGTGTACTACTACTACTGGATCATCTGACCCAGAAATGTGTCAGATGCCAAAAATTCTTCTGCCGGTTACCAAAACAGAAAAAAACATGGGTCATGGGTGGTGGGACAGGCAAGTATTAATACTTTACTTCACCCTTTACTTGAGTGGTGAGGTTTTAAAAAAAAAAAATGTTTTAAACATGTGCAGAAGTCATTATAAGCTGTCGTACAGTTACAATTAAAGCCTAACTCCAGGATATAAGGGGGAGGAGGGAGGATAGGAAAAATAGCTTTTGGATGGAGTTGGGCTTTCAGTAAAAAAAATCAGTTATTTAATAAACCAGCTCTTCCTAACTGTACTACTCACTTTCATGTTGGTATATATGTGTTCTACACTATCCTACCATGGGTTAAACCATCTGGCATCCAGTTATCAGACTCAAAGTGCTCAGGTTAAAAAAAAAAAACACTGTGTCTGAGACTGATTATCGATAGATTAATCTCACTATCATAGAATAGTCTTTTACTCCCTTAGTGAATGCTTTGTATGTCAACATCTGTTCTTCCACAGTTGCAAAATATTTTATGACATCTGCAGTTCTGTTATTGCAGTTTTCTGTATAGTGTCGTTCATTGCACATATGAAATAAATATTAAAAGATTATTCATACCCTTAACCTGTCATAAAAGATGAAGAGTGTTGCTCTGTTCTAATTATATCAGTACAATAACATACTAATAAATTCACTACAGCAACCAATACGAAGAAACTAATAATAGCTACTGTATAACACTTAATTTGATTCACAGTACATCCTGGAAGTCTGAAGTCCTTAAAGAAATTCTATTCCTGTAAATATCTTACAATAAATCTTTGTCATTATTGCCCTTACAAGCACAGCCAATATTAAGCTTGCATTCAAATAAATGTATGCTCATTGAAGATGTCAGAATATCAGTGCCAGACTCAAACTAACAAAAAAAACCTTGCCTGTAAAGCCAAATAGTCCCTATCTTCTTATGTTGCCATAGTTTACTGAGCCCAGTGGGGCAGCAATACCGGCTTAAAGGGGTTGTAAAGGTTCGTTTTTTATTTTCTAAATAGGTTACTTTAAGCTAATGCATTGTTGGTTCGCTTACCTTTTCCTTCCATTTCCCTTCTAAATGTTTTTTTTCTTTTTTTTTTGTCTGAATTTCTCACTTCCTGTTCCTCCTCAGTAAGGTGTTCAGTAAGCTGTTCTAAATGACTTTCCACCGCTCGGATGATGGTGGAAAGCTTACTGAGGAGAAACAGGAAGTGAGAAATTCAAACAAAGAAAAAAAACATTTAGAAGGGAAATCGAAGGAAAAGGTAGGTGAACCAACAATGCACAAGCTTAAAGGAACCTATTTAGAAAATAAAAGACGAACCTTTACAACCCCTTTAACTATAGGTAATCCCGGGTTACAAACAAGCTAGGTTAATTGTAAGAAAGATATGGGGGTTGATTTACTAAAGGCAAATCCACGTTGCACTACAAGTGCACTGCAAGTGCACTTGGAATTGCACTTGGAAGTTAGATCTGAGGGGAAGACCTGAAATGAGGGAAGGCTCTGCTGATTTTATCATCCAATCATGTACATGAAAAAATGCTGTTTTTTATTTTCCTTGCATGTCCCCCTCAGATCTACAGAGACTGCACTTCCAAGTACACTTCCAAGTGCACTTGCAGTGCAAAGTGGATTTGCCTTTAGTAAATAAACCCCATAGTGTGGACTCAGAATATGTCATATCATATCGTGTTCTCATTGGCATCATCCTAAATTGAATGGAAGTGAGAAAGAACACAGGTAAAATGAGTAGGACTTTACATATGCCTTTAAGAACACATCACACAATGCATATAGATTGAAAGGGTTATTTTTTTAAGTTTATGCAGATAGAAGATGCCTAATAGCATACAACAATGCAGTTAATACCATACAGTATAGAGTACATATCGTGAAAGCACAGAGGTATATATTCAATATGAGCTTGGTCTGGTTGACGCGTTTTGCGGAACTCCAGCTTCTTCAGGACCATTCAAGCATGTATAGTATGTAACTCTATAGTCTAACTTTAGTGAGAATATGTAGCTCCTACAGGCATCATAAAAATAAAATAGAAGGTAGACATGGATCTCCAGATCTCCATGGGAATAGCCCACCACATCCAGATCTGCAGGAACAGGTAAAATATATTTGGGATCAGAATATGGGACCAGAAATCCTGAACACACAGTAGGCAGAAGACATAGATATTAATCTGAATATACAGGGAGTGCAGAATTATTAGGCAAGTTGTATTTTTGAGGATTAATTTTATTATTGAACAACAACCATGTTCTCAATGAACCCAAAAAACTCATTAATATCAAAGCTGAATATTTTTGGAAGTAGTTTTTAGTTTGTTTTTAGTTTTAGCTATTTTAGGGGGATATCTGTGTGTGCAGGTGACTATTACTGTGCATAATTATTAGGCAACTTAACAAAAAAAAATATATATACCCATTTCAATTATTTATTTTTACCAGTGAAACCAATATAACATCTCAACATTCACAAATATACATTTCTGACATTCAAAAACAAAACAAAAACTAATCAGTGACCAATATAGCCACCTTTCTTTGCAAGGACACTCAAAAGCCTGACATCCATGGATTCTGTCAGTTTTGATCTGTTCACCATCAACATTGCAATGTGCAGCAGCCACCACAGCCTCCCAGACACTGTTCAGAGAGGTGTACTGTTTTCCCTCCTTGTAAATCTCACATTTGATGATGGACCACAGGTTCTCAATGGGGTTCAGATCAGGTGAACAAGGAGGCCATGTCATTAGTTTTTCTTCTTTTATACCCTTTCTTGCCAGCCACGCTGTGGAGTACTTGGACGCGTGTGATGGAGCATTGTCCTGCATGAAAACCATGTTTTTCTTGAAGGATGCAGACTTCTTCCTGTACCACTGCTTGAAGAAGGTGTCTTCCAGAAACTGGCAGTAGGACTGGGAGTTGAGCTTGACTCCATCCTCAACCCGAAAAGGCCCCACAAGCTCATCTTTGATGATACCAGCCCAAACCAGTACTCCACCTCCACCTTTCTGGCGTCTGAGTCGGACTGGAGTTCTCTGCCCTTTACCAATCCAGCCACGGGCCCATCCATCTGGCCCATCAAGACTCACTCTCATTTTATCAGTCCATAAAACCTTAGAAAAATCAGTCTTGAGATATTTCTTGGCCCAGTCTTGACGTTTCAGCTTGTGTGTCTTGTTCAGTGGTCGTCGTCTTTCAGCCTTTATTACCTTGGCCATGTCTCTGGGTATTGCACACCTTGTGCTTTTGGGCACTCCAGTGATGTTGCAGCTCTGAAATATGGCCAAACTGGTGGCACGTGGCATCTTGGCAGCTGCACGCTTGACTTTTCTCAGTTCATAGGCAGTTATTTTGCGCCTTGGTTTTTCCACACGCTTCTTGCAACCCTGTTGACTATTTTGAATGAAACGCTTGATTGTTCGATGATCACGCTTCAGAAGCTTTGCAATTTTAAGAGTGCTGCATCCCTCTGCAAGATATCTCACTATTTTTGACTTTTCTGAGTCTGTCAAGTCCTTCTTTTGACCCATTTTGCCAAAGGAAAGGAAGTTGACTAATAATTCTGCACACCTGATATAGAGTGTTGATGTCATTAGACCACACACCTTCTCATTACAGAGATGCACATCACCTAATATGCTTAATTGGTAGTAGGCTTTCGAGCCTATACAGCTTGGAGTAAGACAACATGCATAAAGAGGATGATGTGGTCAAAATACTCATTTGCCTAATAATTCTGCACTCCCTGTATAGTCAGTAATGCTAATGCTCCCAAAGTGGTCAAGACCATGTATCCAAGTGTCTCCATTGAATCAGTCCATATCAAACAGATAGGGACTGAGGGAAACAAGACAGGCTCTGTAGGTTTGTTCTTAATTTCAATTCATATTTGAGTTGGAATGTAAGTTTTTTAACCACTTCAGCCCAGGAAAATTTGGCTGCTTAATGACCAGGCCATTTTTTGCGATACGACACTGCGTCGCTTTAACTGACAATTGTTGTCCAACGCTGTACCCAAACAAAATTTACGTCCTTTTTTTCTTACAAATAGAGCTTTCCTTTGGTGGTATTTGATCATTTCTGTGGTTTTTATTTTTTGCGCTATTAACAAAAAAAGAGCGACAATTTTGAAAAAAAACACAATATTTTGTACTTTTTGCTATAATAAATATTTCCATTTTTTTATTTTAAAGCAATTTTTTTCTCAGTTTAGACCGATATGTATTCTTCTACATATTGTTGGTAATAAAAATAACAATAAGTGTATATTGATTGGTTTGCACAAAAGTTATAGCGTCTACAAAATAGGAAATAGATTTATGGCATTTATATTATTATTTTTTTTTTACTAGTAATAGCGGTGATCTGCTGATTTTTATTGGGACTGTGACATTATGGCGGACACATTGGACACTTTTGACCCATTTTTGGGACCATTGGCATTTATACAGCGATCAGTGCTATAAAAATGCACTGTTTACTGTATAAATGTCACTGGCAGGGAAGGGGTTAACACTATGGGGCGATCAAGGGGTTAACTGTGTTCCCTAGTGTGTGCTATAACTGTGGGGGGAGGGGACTCACTATAGGAGATGACAGATCGTGGTTCCTAGCTATTAGGAACTCACAATCTGCATCTCCTCACCTCACAAAACAGGGATTTGTGTGTTTACACACACATCTCCTGTTTTGCCTCTTATGCCCGAGATTGCGTGGTCACGAGCATCGGCACCCCTGTAGTGCAGCGGGGGTGTGTGCAGCTGCCATTCCGCTTAAAGGAGCCGGCGTACGACCGCTCGTGGGATCGTGCCAACCTGCCGCAGTATAATGATGGTGGCTGGTCAGCAAGCGGTTAAGTGAAACTCCAGCCAGTAAAATATTCTTAAATGTTGTGGATAGCATAGGGAAGGATTTACACCCCTTTAAAATTTGTTTTTCTGTCTGTGCCCCTGGTCAGAAGATTTCCCCTCACTTTCTGTCCCTGTGACAATTGGATTTAGAAAATGTTGCGTTGTTGTAGAAACAAGGATTAGTAATAAAGCATCAGTGGAGACACCTTTTCCCATAATAACTATTAAAGGAGTGAATTTCCCTTCCTAGGGGTAGATTTCCTCTGCTGTCATCTCCCTCCATTTGTAAGTATGTGACGTTTGTAAGTCGGATGTTTGTAACTCGGGGACTGCCTGTATTAGGAAAAGTAAATCGGATTAAATGTGAGTTACCTTTCTTGCTATGCACAAGAAAAGAAGTATAAACATTTCTCCTGTTGTTACAGGGATCCCCTTTCATTCCATAGGATGTTCCCGGATGTGCCAGCTACTTGTTGGAGATGTGGCTTGACAAAGGAGAAGTATTTGCATATCTGGTGGGAGTGCAGCAGGGCAACGCCCCTTCTGGTCTAAAGTTTTTACTATTTATAATAAAATGTACCAGGAGTCCTTGTCACCCACCCTGAAGGTGACACTCCTGTCCACGCTCCCGCCGGGCTCAGTAGCATCTCAGAAACAAAGCTTACTGTGCTTTTTCCTTTCCGCAGCAAGATAATTGATTCATCTGTTTTGGAAAACAGATAAACCCCCTACATTAGCCCTGTGGGTCTCTACCATCAACAATATCATGCGAATGGAGGAAATGCTTGTGTTAGATACTTTTGAGATATTTTAAATCCTATGGTATGTTTGGCTTGACTTCTCCACTTCTACCACTCTTAAAGATATGTTATGACCAGTCCTTTACTATCATTATTTTATTTTTATTTATTTTTTCCTCATTATTACCTCTTTTTTTCATTGTTGGGTCATGTGGGAGCTTGAGTTCTCTCTTTCTCTCCCCTTTCAGGCCTTCCCAGGACCTGTACTTTCTTTACTTTCTTTGTTTTCTCTCTCCTCTACTTACTTACCTTTTTCTGTTTTCTTTTTTATTAGTTCTGCGTATATACTACTTTGTAAAATATGGTATACATCTTCAAACCGGAGCCTACACTCTCTCTACAAAGTTGAATGTACTTGGTTATTCTCTATCACCTTGGACTCCTTTATTTTTGTATTCACAAAAGTGTACTGTTTGTGTATGCCCCCCATGTTGTATTAATCCTTTTGGTGAAAACAAACAATAAAAATATATTTACCTCTAAATGTGGGTTACCACTTTACACTACCTGGACACATAATTGTATTATTGGGGTAGTAAGGGATAATTTTTTTATTTTCTCAGTTCATTTTTGCATCCGGTAACCCTTACTTATTCCAGCTATGATAGCACAAATCAGCTATAATTCCACAAATCAGCCCCAAAATCCCCTGCACCTTCTGCATGAAAAAAAATGTGGGATACCTGTTAGCTCATTTTGCTGATAATAGGGCAGTAGTGAGGGGTGGAGGTCCACTGCACCATCACAGAGCCCAGGTTCTTCATAATTTATGTCAGAGTATCGTGAATATTCTCTCCACTAAGCAATTCTCTGTGGCTGTTTCACCAAATCATCAACAGAGCAATAACAATCTGTTAATCTCCAATTACTTTTTGTATCTCTACAGAATTGATAGTTAGGTGCAAAGGCTGCACTGCAATGTTTTCTTATCAAATAGCATTGATTGAGGTTAATCAGGAATTAACATCAGTCTACAAATCAATTTTGTAGACACGAGCCACGCTGGCAAATGACAGAGCAGCCAGATTACCCTTGCAGGCCTGAAGAAGTTACCATTTGAATTTTAAACTAAAGTATTTATACCAAGGAAAAAAAATGTAATTAAAAGTAATTACAATGTAGTTAACAAAACTTTAGGCCAGACTACATTTCATCATGGTGCATCATTTCTCTAAATTCCATGGGATAATTACAGCAGGGTTTGTTTTGGCACAAGTTACCTGCTTCTGTCTACAGTGGCAGCAGTGCATTAAATGTAACTACTACAAAGCATAAGTATTGTACAAGGGTGATTTTTAACTACACTGCTATGCAATTGAATACATAGAATGTGCAATCCTGTATTGATCACACATTTAAAATAAATGGAGGTAGGTGTTACATGCTAGCAAGGTTACTGCCACTTATGACTGGCAACAGTTTATTGCAGTACTTTGATTAAAGTATAACTAAAGCAAAGCTTTATTACCTTTTTGGACAGAGTAGAGACGAATTAGAACACCTATTATGTTTTTGTTGCTGTCCATGTTTTTCGAAAATTCACCCCCTCTATTTGTCTTTGTTTACCATTACCAAGTAAAAGAAAATCCCATATTTTGGATTGTCCTCAGAAAAGTAATCAAGGGGAAACCTTCCAATGGGGATATTAGTTCTGGTGACCTGGGAGGTCCCAGCGGATCCCCTAATTTGCAGGGATTTTCTCTTACTTCCTGTTTTGGCTAGGGAACAGGGGGCAAGATTCACAGAGGAGATACGACGGCGTATCTTCTGATACACCGTCGTATCTCCTGTCGTATCTATGCGGCTGATTCATAGAATCAGTTCCGCATAGATAGCCCTAAGATCCGACAGGTGTAATTGACTTACACCGTCGGATCCTAGGATGCAATACTTCGGCCGCCGCTGGGGGGAGTTCGCGTCGTATTCCAGCGTCGGGTATCAAATTAGCAGTTACGGCGATCCACAAAGGTTTTTCCCGTCGTTACGTCGGTGCAAGTCTTTTTTTCCCGTCGCAAAGTTAGGTGTGCTTTAACATGGTGTAAAATTACTCCACTATGTTAAAGTATGCCCGTCGTTCCCGCGTCGATTTTGAATTTTTTTTCCCGGCTTAAGTATGTTACGCACATCGCGATTCACAAACACATCGGGCCGCCGTAAGTTCGCACAAAGCACGTCGGGAAAATTGCGAACGTCTGGCGTGGGAGCGCGCCTAATTTAAATGGTACCCGCCCCATTTGAATTGGGCGGGTTTTGCGCCGGACGACTTTACGTTACACCGCTGAAAGTTTCCAGGTAAGTGCTTTGAGGATCAGGCACTGAAAACTTGCGGCGGTGTAACGTAAACGGGTTACGTTACACGGCCGCAAATTTTCATGAATCTGGCCCAGGAAGTGTAGGTAAATCTCCCCAAGGGGACACAGATTGCAAAAAAAAAAAAACACATCTGACAGGGGTTATAACCCTCCCCGACTTCCTCCAAAATTACAAAAAAATTAAGTTGTGCCTATAGTTCCACTTTAATTGTGGGCTACAGCAAACAGATCAAACTAACATGATATTGCTCAACAGGGCAGCTGCAGATCACTTATGTAATATATCCACAAGGTTAGATATTTATTTGTGATTAAAGTTGCAACTGACTACCACAGCCCATTAAAGGGATTTCGATTTTTGCAAATCGTTTTTGTAAATATATAAAAGCTTCTGGTGCATAAGGTTCTGATGTTCTCTAAAATCATAAAAAAAATATCAATATGTCATTGCACTAGATGCTATTTCTTAGCTATATTTCAGTTTTATGAGAAAAAAACAAAAGAACAGATGTTTAGAATTTTACATCCATTGAGTCCCAGCACCCTCTACAACTGCCAAACAGAATATTAAACTCCAAACAAGGTCGAAAACGTCAAACCCTGCAGCACCTCTTAACGTCTTGATGCCAACATGCCAATCCACAAACACATTTAGGAGGCAGTTCCCAAAAGAGCACATTCTCACTCCATGGTACATTGACAGGATATAATGGAGCCATAATCTAGTTGCATCACCTGGTAAATTTTTGTTCAAACCAAGGGGGGTTGCTAATTCTGTCCCCACCCATTAGCTATGCCCCTCTGATGCATTTCACCCCAATTAGGATTATTTGTAAAGCTTGGGGTGAAACGCATCAGAAGGGCAGGGCCAAAGGGCTGGGACTGGTGTAGAAAACGGTATTGGTTTGAATAAAGGTACCTGGTGATATTACCAGAGTGTGGCTCTGTTTTATCCCGTCAGTGTAGAAATAAGATTGTCTTATTCACTGAGCCGCCTCCTTTGACAAAATGTTGCAATAAAGGTGAAAAAAAAACTTTGGTGGAGTGAATGTTGGAATGAACCTATATTTAGCTACTGTACTCCTCCTTGTGTACTGCAGATGGTGATGTCACCATTCTTCTACTGAAAATCTGTAGAACAGCCTTTTTCAACCAGCGTGCCCAGACAACCTGGGGTACCTTGAGGTTTCCTCAGGGGTGCCTTGATCAAAACTTGTATACAAACCAGCAGGTGGATCAAGCCTGCCTTTTATTTACATAAAGCCACAGGTTTCCATTATGCACCATTACACCGTTCTAGACACTGGCATCCTAACAACCAATGACATCATCAGTTAATAAGGAGGATGTCTGTGGCCTCCACAGTACCCTCGTTTGACCCTCCTATGCCCCTCTCCATCAGCACTGGGGTGACAGATGGAGAGAAAGGGAAGGAGAAGAGAAACATTGGAATACTAGTCAGTACCAGTGTGCAAGAGTGTATTTGCTTTGGAAGAATACATCACCTCTAATGTTGAGTATCCTATGTGTAGATAATTTTGCATTATGTAAAGCTATTACAATCATTTTTTATACTTTTTAGAATGGGGTGCCTCGACACTGTCCATAATTTTAAAGAGTGCCTCGACTGAAAAAAAGGTTGAGAAACTCTGCTGTAGAATATTGAGTAGCCCAAATCTTGCAGGATGTTCAACACAATGTAGTAACATCTAAAATTGGTGCTTCTCAAAATGTTCCCTGGGATCTCACTGGAAGTTGTGTCTCACCTACCTAGGAGTAGTAGGAAGAAGCGTGGCTATATTGACTAATAATTTCCCCCATCAATTTTTTATTTTAGCGCAGCATGGGGTAGAGGCTCTCACTAAATAATTGATTTTTTTTTTAGTGCAAGGTCCACTATAATATATTTTAAAACAACATCTTTACCTGACTGCTTGATGTTCAAGTTACTTTGGAATATTATACAATATGACGAAAAGTTAGGTAATAGAACATATATCTATGGCATGTTATGTGTAGATTGCTGTGGGTGACTAGACAGCTTGAAGCAGTCTAAGGCTCAAATTAGCACTGTCATAACAATTAACATTATAATGTGACAAATGGGTATCCGCCTGGCAAACATGCTGATGGAAAATATGCTTTATAAATGCAGTGAATGATCTGATGGACAAATGTGTGGCAAATACATGTCAAATGAATAATGAACTAATTGTGTCTTTGGATCAATTACTACCACAGATGTTCTCATTGAGGGTATTTTTAGGCCTTGTTCACACCTGCTTTAGCTTGTATGATAGCAGTGTGTACAGCAAACATTTAAAAAGCAGTTTCAAAGCTCCTGGCAAGCTTTTAACCACTTTGGTCCCGGAAGGATTTACCCACTTCCTGATCAGGCCTTTTTTTGCGATACAGCACTGCGTCGCTTTAACATGCAACGTTGTATACAAACAAATAGAGCTTTCTTTTGGTGGTATTTGATCACCTCTGCGGTTTTTATTTTTTGCTCTTTAAACAAAAAAATAAAATTTTGAAAAAAAAAAACAATATTTTTTACATTTTGCTATAATAAATATCCAAAAAAAAGTCTTCATCAGTTTAGGCCAATATGTATTCTTCTACATATTTTTGGTAAAAATAATCGCAATAAGTGTATATTGATTTACACAAAAGTTATAGCGTCTACAAAATAGGGGATGTATTTATGGCCCCCCACTCAGGGGGGCCCCCTGAGTGGGGTTCTGTCCCTTACTCGCTGTCTACGATTAAGAAAATGCTTTTTGGACTGGAGTTAGAATTAAAGTGGTTGTTTTTTTTTCTCAGTCGAACAATGAATCGCCTTATAGGATTTCTGGAAGGTCTGTTGATTCTTGGGGGCGACTTTAATGTTCTGTTATTTCCCAATGTAGATACCTCATCTGGTTCGTCCTCCATCGCCTCCGGTATTCGTAAACGACTGATACAGACTATCCATAAGGGAGGATGCAATGAGAAGTAGACAACTGACAGTCTCTTTAAGGCTGCTTTCACATTGCAGCGTGCAGCCGCGGTGACGGTATAGCCGCGCTATTTGTAGCGCGGCTATACCGTCGTGTTTACCGCGATATTCGGGCGCTAGCGGTGAGGTTTTAACCCCCGCTAGCGGCCGAAAAAGGGTTAATACCACCCACGTTGCGGGCGGTATTACCGCGCTTTACCATTGATTTCAATGGGAAGGCGCGGTATAGGAGCGGTGAACACACCGCTCCTATACAGCAGGTAAAGATGTGGCTAGCAGGAGTTTTGGTGAGCTCCTGCTAGCGCAACGCTTCAGTGTGAAAGCCTTCGGGCTTTCACATTGAACACTACGGGGCATGATTTTTCATGCGGTATAGCAGCGCTATTTTTAGCGCTGTGCCGCATGAAAAACGCCCCAATGTGAAAGGGGCCTAAGGCTCAACTGATCGATGTCTGGCGTTTACAACATCCAGACGAGAGAGACTACACATTCTATTCCTCTCCCCATAAACTCTATTCACGTATAGATTATTTTTTGATTCCACATACACATTTACAGGCAGTTCAAAGAACAACACTTGGCGTGATTACATGGTCAGACCATACACCGATTGAGTTGACATACCGACTTTCAGAGCCCCCAAACTCCAGGACTAGATTCTGGAGATAAAATGAAAGCCTACTGCAGACCCCCGAGATAGCGGAGGAAATACAACGAGAGATAGATCAGTACTTTTAAATTAATAAACAAGCCGAAGGTGATATAGGGATATTATGGGAAGCTCATAAGACAGTTATAATAGGCGTTCTTATTAACCACTTAAGACCCGGACCTTTAGGCAGCTAAAGGACCCGGACAGTTTTTGCGATTCGGCACTGCGTCGCTTTAACTGACAATTGTGCGGTCGTGTGACTTGGCTCCCAAACAAAATTGTCGTCCTTTTTTTCCCACAAATAGAGCTTTCTTTTGGTGGTATTTGATCACCTCTGCGGTTTTTATTTTTTGCGCTATAAACAAAAATAGAGCGACAATTTTGAAAAAAATTCAATATTTTTAACTTTTTGCTATAATAAATATCCCCCAAAAATATATATAAAAAAAAATGTTTTCCTCAGTTTAGGCCGATACGTATTCTTCTACCTATTTTTGGTAAAAAAAATCGCAATAAGCGTTTGCGCAAAATTTATAGCGTTTACAAAATAGGGGATAGTTTTATTGCATTTTTATAAAAAATTATTTTTTTTACTACTAATGGCGGCGATCAGCGATTTTTTTTCATGACTGCGACATTATGGCGGACACTTCAGACAATTTTGACACATTTTTGGGACCATTGTCATTTTCACAGCAAAAAATGCATTTAAAATGCATTGTTTACTGTGAAAATGACAATTGCAGTTTGGGAGTTAACCACAAGGGGGCGCTAATGGGGTTTTGTATGACCTCATCTGCGTGTCTAACTGTAGGGGCGTGTGGCTGTAGGTGTGACATCATCGATTGTGATTCCCTATATAAGGGAACACACGATCGATGACGGCGCCACAGTGAAGAACGGGGAAGCTGTGTTTACACACAGCTCTCCCCGTTCTTCAGCTCCGGGGACCGATCGCGGGACTCCAGCGGCGATCGGGTCTGCGAATCACGGTCACGGAGCTTCGGACCGGGTCGTGCGCACGTGCCCGCGGCGTGCGTGCGCGACCCCACAGCTGGGCTTGAAGGGCAACGTACAGGTACGTTGATGTGCCCAGCCGTGACATTCTGCCGACGTATATCGGCGTGAAGGGGTCCTTAAGTTGTAAAACACGGAGCATGGCTAAAACGCCAGCGGACGGAAAAACTTGCAGCTCTTCTCCATGATATTCGTAAAGCAGAAGCCCAACATAAACAAGCAACGAACCCTACGCTTGAACAAAAACTTCTCTCTCTCCGTAAACAGGTCACAGATTTATTAAGATACCAAGCTAAAGCTGCCCTACAGCGATGCCATAGAGCAGTATATGAGTCAGTAGATAAATGTGGGAGAATGTTAGCACGCTCAGTCAAAGAACAAAAAATTGCTTTGTACATTTCCCAAATCATTACACCTCAAGGTCAAAAAGTAGTATTACCTAAGCAGATCACACAGGGGTTTAGAGATTTTTATTCTTCACTATATAACCTCCCAGAACAATCTTCTACTCAGATACAAATAGAAAACTATATTGCTTCTTCCCAACTCCCCCAATTGTCTCCAGAGGTTAGAGAAAATTTAGAGGCGCCAATAACTTTGAATGAACTCCAGAAAGCAATTAAGACCTCTAAATTAGGTAAAGCCCCAGGCCCAGACGGGTTCTCGATACAGTACTATAAGAAATTTCTTTCAACCTTAGGCCCTTACATGGTGGAACTATTTAATAAAGTAAGTTTGGAAACATCCTTCCTCAGAGATACTTTAAAAGCACACGTCACTGTAATTCTCAAGGAAGGAAAGGATCCCACTTGCTGCAGTAGCTATAGACCTATATCACTCTTGAACTGTGATCTCAAATTATTTACGAAGATAATTGCTACCCGAATTACGCAGCATTAACAGTCCATGATACACCTGGACCAGGTGGGATTTATTCCAACCAGAGAAGCTTGTGATAATACGACTAAAGTATTAAACCTTATTCATGTCACACAGGAGACACATACTCTGTGCGTTATGATAAGTATAGATGCAGAAAAGGCATTTGATCAAGTTAACTGGAAATTTTTAATGGCAGTCATGCGCCATATAGGTCTGGGGGAACATATGATGCAATGGATGTCCAAGATTTACTCACACCCGACGGCCCAGGTCAAATTTAACGGAGTGTTATCAGATCCTTTTTCCATCTCAAATGGGACGAGGCAGGGGTGTCCACTATTCCCTTTACTTTATGTTCTTTCCCTTGAGCCTTTTAAGTGTAGGATACGTCTGAACCCAGACATTACCGAGTTGGTGTGGGAGAGGAGCAACATAAAATCTCAGCTTTTGCTGATGATATGCTCTTCTCCCTCACCAGCCCTGTGGTTTCGCTGCCAAATCTTATCCGCAAATTTGAGACTTATGGTCAACTATCTAATCTACGGATTAATTTGAATAAATCAGAGGCAATGGGGGTTTGCGTACCTATGGAGAAGCTACAGACCTAACAGACAAATTTCAGGCTCAAGTGGACAGATACAGCCTTGAAATATTTGGGAACATATATCCCCTCTAATCTATCACAAATCTTCGAACTTCACTCCCCCCCCTATTGATTAGAACACATATTTTGTTAGAGACATGGAATCGGGGACTGCAAATTCTTGGTTTGCTAGATGCAATCTCTTAAAGATGAGTATTCTACCCAAGTATCTATATTTATTTCAAACTCTGCCCATCAAGATACCATCTCAATACTTTAAACAGGCTCATTCCCTGTTTAATAAATTGATATGGGCACATAAGACACCACGCACTCCCAGACTCCAATTATCTCGACCTAAACATAGTGGAGGGATTGCATTTCCAGATGTACTTAAATATTACCAGGCGGTACATATGGGGAGACTCATAGACTGGAGCCGACATTCAATAGACAAACTCTGAGTTCGGATTGAACAAGAGCAAACTGATGTTCTATTGAAAGGAGCACCATGGTGTTATGATAAGCTATCGCCCGACCTAAAGAGGCACCCACTGATAGGCCCTACAATACGAATTTGCTCACAAGTGATCATTAAAACCTCTCTCTCGACTATGGACTCGCCTCTGATGCCTATCATTAGGAATCCGGGATTCCCTCCAGGTTTGAGAGATCATCACTTCTCCAATCTTCGACAAACAAATCGCTTTCGAGCATCACAATTCCTAGCATCAGATGGTTGGCCATCCATAACGGCCCTAATGGAACCAGCAGGCCCCTTCTGTTTACCTTTTTGGAACGCTCTGCAGCTCCACCACTTCCTTTATACACTTAAGTCACCAGAGAGGTTTAGACGACAATTAACCATATTCGAAGAATACTGCATGAAGGAGGGGACTTTGACACAAACACTCTCAAAAATTTACACTTTATTGATTTCCCCTCCAGAACAACTAAATTTATCTTGGATGGAGAAATGGGAGAGAGTGATGGACTGTAAGTTTACAACTAGCCAAAGACAAAATATGATCGATCTCTCACTGAAATCTATATTTACTAAGATTCAGGAGATGAATTATAAAATACTAACAAGGTGGTACTCTACCCCACAGAGACTACATAAATGTTATCTGGAAATATCAGACCGGTGCTGGAGATGTATGGAGGAGAGAGGTACGATGTTACATATTTTTTGGTCGTGCCCAAAAATAACATCTTACTGGAGGAGGTACGAAACAATAGTCAAAAATTTACAGACTACAGGATACCGGAGGACCCAGCCTTTTTTTTACTACATGTTATGAATATACCTGTTAAAAAATATAAGCAATCTATCTTACGACATTTAGTAAATTTGGCCAAAGCATGTATTCCACTTAGGTGGAAAAATACGCTACCTCCTACGGTTGGAGGTTGGCTTCATAAAGTGGAAGAGATAAATAAGATGGAAGATCTTACACTTTCATCATAAAACCAACAAGAATAGTATGCAGAGGTATGGAGACAGTGGAATAGGTTTATTGCTTCTTTTTTTTTTTTTTTAGTGTATTTTGTGCGTGTGCTCGAGAGAGGAGCTGGACTGCAGGAGTTGGGAGTAGGCAGGCCTCCCCCAGAGGCAATCTGCCACCTTTCTCCATGCCCCGGGTGGCAATGGCGGGTGTGTGAGTGGGTCCTCCCACACAGCCCGCCCTACCTGCTCCGCTTTGAAGCCCAACGGGGCAGAGGGACTCCCTATAAGGGAGTGAGAGGATTAGCCCGCTCAACCAGCCCCATTAGTCCTTTGCCTCTCTTTAGAGACCGCGTGGTCAATGTGCATGTTAACCCAATTTAGAGTGCGTGTGTAGGTGTGGTGGTTTTTGTGGGAGGGGGGTGGGCGTACTAAGCACAGGCTTACCTTGCATAGCACACCCACCGGGAGCCGGGCTGAGACCACCAAACTCAATTCACATGAAGCCGAGACCGGGATCCGAACCTCTAGCTGCAGAGGTGAATGGCTTGTCAGTGCAGTGCCAATCGCGTTGAGCCACCGCAGCTCCTGGTTTATTGCTTCTGAAGAAGGTTTGATCCTGCTTAATGCATGAAGGTCAGATATTGGTAGTACCATTTAAAATAGTTAATAACTAGTTACCCATCGCCTATCCAGGGTATCCCCTACCCTTATTCTCCACTACCTCTATTTTAAGAATTGTATTTATTTATTTATTTTCTCCTCTTTGTCTTCTTTGGGTTTTTGTTTATACTGGGAAAATGGAAAATGGATAGGGTGATCCCAGACACAGTGATTGGAGGTGGTCTACCCATTTGCTGCAAAATCGGCAGAATATCCTCCCTAGGGGTGCAGGGAGGATGTTACGAAGGAGATGATTATTAATTTTTTATTTAGTATTTTGATATATCTGTTATGTAACTGTTTATATATGATTGTTATGAGAATTTGGACTCGCCCTTGGTGGTAGAAATAAAGTATTTGAAAAAGAATTAAAGTGGTTGTAAAGGCTAAAGCTTTTTTACCTTAAGAAATTCTATGCCATTAGGTAAAAAAACTTTTATGTGCAGCTCCCCCCACCAACCTGGATACTTACCTGAGCCTGATCTCGATCCAGCACTGCTCTCATTCTCCCTCCTTAGCTCCTGCTGCTGCTGCTGTTAATCAAATTTAGTGATGAGGGAGTGGATGGCAGGGCCAAACCACACTGTGGGGGGGCCAGGATCGAGCCCGCACAAGTGCACCTCTAGCAAGCAGCTTTCTAGGGAGGGCACTCAGTGGAAAGTAGGAGCCAGGAGCACCAGAGGGGGACAAGAAAAAAGAAGGATCAGGGCTGCTCTGTGCAAAACCATTGCAAAGAGCAGGTAAGAATAACATGTTGGTTATTGAAAAAAAAATCCTTTACAATAACTTTAATCATGATATAATGAGATAGCTGAAATGTAACTAAAGTTACTGTCTTTGGATGGAGAGGGTTATATCATTCATTCATTTTTATTGCTGTTTGTGTACCTGAGATTTGCCCTCATCCTCTCACCCATATGAAACTTAATAGTCTCTGGGACAGGAGGTGAGGGGAAATCCCTGAATAGGGGCATAGCCGCCAATAACAAATCTTACAATGGGATTAGCAGGTCTATTTCAGGATCCACCACAGATTACACGCCAAATGGAGTGGGTTGTCTGGATGGAAAACTGAAATATTCATCATGTAGAATGTGTTGCTTGCATCGCAAGGTTTAGCTTTCAGTATATGAGTAAAGTGTACCATTACCACAATAATCATAAAATATTGCTGGTCAATATTTATCTGCTAGTGCTAACTGAATTGAATACGGGAAATAAATATGATATACTGTGTGTATATATATATATATATATATATATATATATATATATACACTATAATACCTCAAGTATTGTGACGCCTGCCTTTACACGTACATGAACTTTAATGGCATCCCAGTCTTAGTCTGTAGGGTTTAATAATGAGTCGGCCCACCCTTTGCTGCTCTAACAGCTTCAACTCTTCTGGGAAGACTGTCCACAAGGTTTAGGAGTGTGTCTATGGGAATGTTTGACCATTCTTCCAGAAGCGTAATTGAGGCACACTCCTAAACCTTGTGGGCAGCCTTCCCAGAGGGGTTGAAGCTGTTATAGCTGCAAAGGGTGGTCTAACTCAATATTAAACCCTACTGACTAAGACTGGGAGGCCATTAAAGTTCATTTGCATGTAAAGGCAGGTGTCCCAATACTATTGAAAATATAGTATATATATATAGAGAGAGAGAGAGATATTCAGCTGTTTTACCTGCCATATATTTTGACAATCTGTGCAATCAGTCTTGTGATCCAGGCAACCTTGTCATACAGCATAGTCAGGTCAGTCACTAACCATAATTTTCAGCTACCTTTCCCATCCCCAGCCTGTTTTACAGACAATGAAGTAGCATCACCACAGCAATTAGGTCATATTCTGCTCCTTTTTTGTTAGCAAGCTTCCAGTATTGGAATAGCATCCTTAAAAATTCAATATAACCTAACTGATTTACATTGAACCTTCTTCTCTCATTCTGAGAGCTGCTCTGAATGGGGATTACGGGAATATTACACAAATACAGATTTTCACAGAATAAATGGTAATGTTTTCTTCCTAGTGTTTAGCTTTAACTTGTTTGTTATAACCACATTTATGCATAATTCTCTGATAGGCTATTCTGTTATAAAGTCATGGGCTAGTACAGAGGTATTAATAAGGAGACCAAACAACAATTTGATACAACATTTTTTTATTTATCTTTGGTAAAATTGGCCACAGTGTCATCCATAAAATGTGGGGGCGGGGTTACAAAAATTTCTCAATAAATAAATTAAATTACAAAAGGCCAAATTGGCTAAACTTAAAACTTTAAAATCAAATTAATTGCTGTCCATCCAGCAAAAGCTGGACGACTACTCCCCCAATACGGACGACAACATGACTTATTATGACGAACTGACAGGGAAGGGTGGGCGGGCGGGCGTCGCTGCTCGTCAGGAGACGTGACTGAGCGAATCGCCTCAGCCGCTCCCCTATATAGGCTCGCCCAGCGCGGGAATCACCTCACGTGAACGGACCTATCAGAGAAGGGGGCTGCCGCAACTAACCAATCAGAGGCTGTTACTACCCCAGAGCGCGGCAGCCCACTTCTCCCTCTGCGCTATCCCATGCAGGCTCAGCATATTGCCGTAGCCTTTCATGGGCTAGTACAGAGGTATTAATAAGGAGACCAAACAACAATTTGATACAACATTTTTTTATTTATCTTTGGTAAAATTGGCCACGGTGTCATCCATAAAATGTGGGGGCGGGGTTACAAAAATTTCTCAATAAATAAATTAAATTACAAAAGGCCAAATTGGCTAAACTTAAAACTTTAAAATCAAATTAATTGCTGTCCATCCAGCAAAAGCTGGACGACTACTCCCCACCGGCCGGGGCCAACCGCGAAGCTGTTGGCCGAGGCCCCCCCACCACCGTGGCTGATTCGATCATGGACTGGATACCCATATTAAAAATGTCCAGGCCAATGCCTGACAGATGAATTTGGTCTTCCCGAAACAACCCGGGCAAAAAACCCTCTAACTCGAAATGACGAAAGGAAGAGCCACCAATTGAAGGCATAAAACCATGGATTGTCCTATTAAGACGTCTACGGATCCTATCCACGTAAAAAAGGGTGCCATGCGGCGACCATAACAGTCTGGGAACCATCTCAGAATATGCTAACACCGAACCCGGGAACATTTGAGATATGGAATAGAGATCCCTTTTTATCTCACATAACAAGTCCCATGTGTTGAATTTACCCAAGTCATTAGCCCCCGCGTGGATAACTATCACTTGGGGTTGAGGCCAGACAGAAGACAAATAAACTAGGTGGTCTTTTACATTGCGCCACCGCATACCTCTAACACCTGACCATAAAATTAAAAATAAATCGGGATCAAGCCCCAGGTTAGCAGAGTATGATCTGGATCCGGAGTGCTTGTAAGCCCAGAACACGTAGGAGTGACCTATGACCCAAGCGATATTCCTGGATAAATCTGAAAGAAAATCATAAAGTTAGAAGACTGGGACGGACATATAACTTATATATATTGCTGCCCCACCTTCCCACCTTTTTAACCCTACTCTCCGAAAAACCTAAGGAATCAGCTGTGGTGGCCGCGCCAATTCGGAAAGAATGGGAAGAAAAATGGTACCCAGATAAGTTCAAGCGCTTCAAACAGGAGGCCAGAACAGCTGAGAACTGATACCTTGTTAATGATGACAAGTCTTCATGGATAAAAAAGGAATCGTAAACACAGAAGTCTATTACTCTAACCATTGAGCTATAACCCAAATCATACTACTAAATGGTCTGACCAAAAGATAATTACGAACATGAAACACAGGACAGATAGCCTCGTTAGGAGAACTAGATAAGGAAAACCACTGACCAACCTGTGAGGACTTGGACCTGGACAAAAACAGACGAATAGAACCGACGTCAAACTGGACATGAGAAAAACGGAGAAATGAAAAAGAGTTTCTGTTTGCTGCTGTGAACTCGCCTAACCTGAGGGCTCCAAAGAATGCGATAGAAAAAGCAGCCTTGAAAAGAAAAGACTCGAAACTAGATGAGCAGACATCTTGAAGAATCCCCAGAAGGTCGATCAAAAGGGGGATAGATATGGGACGCCTATTATCCGTTGAGGGCCTAGACTTCTTAAGGCCCTTCAAAACTTGAGTGACCTGAAAGAAAGAAGTAAGAGCAGGAAGGCCTGCAAACTTAAGGAAAAAAGAAACTCCCGCCAAAATTTTACCTATGGAAGCCGGGGAAAGATTAGCTTGAATGAGAAAGGACAAAAAAGACAAAGCCACGTAAGAAGATACAGCTAGTGGATCCAAACCCAATGGTTGACAGAAAGAGCACCATTTGTGCCATGAAAGCCTATAATCCCTCCAGGTGTTTTCCGCTACTGAAGCCTTGAGATTCCGGAATATTATTCCCAAATTAAGCCCCAGAGGAAGTCTGGGCAAGGGGTGCCACGTTGATCCGCTGATGGCGCCAACTCTCGGAATCTCTTGAACTGTGAACGAGATAAAGAATCTGCTATGTTATTTTCTTTACCTGCAATATGCTCAGCTCTCAACCATATATTACAGTTCATACAATGTAGTACAAGGAAACGTAATAACCTCAGAACGGGATCAGACTTAGAAGACAGAGTATTGATGGCAAAAAAGACACCTTTATTATCTGTATGAACTAAAATTCTACGATTCCTAAAGATGTCTTCCCAAACAACCACCGACACTATCACTGGAAAAAGTTCTAACAGAACTAGATTTTGTAGTATCTCCTTCTGGAGCCAATCAGGGTGCCAGGACTGGGCGCACCAGCGCCCATCCAAGAAAGCCCCGAACCCAGAAGAGCCAGCTGCATCGGTGAAGAACTCCATCTGAGAACTATTAATAAAGTCTATTTGCCAGGCCGAGGAACCATTAAACTCATTTAAAAAAGCATCCCAAATTCTTAGATCATCCTTGATGCTTTTTGAAATCCGGAAATGAGCGTAAGGGTTCACCATACCTTTTATGGCTAACGAGAACCTGCGCGAAAAAACCCTCGCCATAGGGATGACTCTGGCCGCAAAAGCAAAAAGCCCCAGCAAAGACTGTGCCTCCTTTAAGCACACCTTCTTACTTACAAGAAAAGTTGCAATCATAGACTTCATCTTATGTATCTTCTGCTGTGGCAATCTGAATTCCATTCGTTCAGAGTCAACCGTGATACCCAAAAATTCAATAACCGTAGTGGGAAAAACTGTCTTCTCCTGTGCCAGCGGCACTCCAAAGTCATGACAAACGTCAAAGAAAACCTGTAAAGATTCCATACACACTGATGACCCCCGGGGACCTAAAAACAAGAAGTCATCTAGATAATGTAGGATGAGGCCTTGAGGGATAATGACTGACACGACCCAATGTAAGAAGGAGGAAAAGGCCTCGAAATAAAAGCATGACAGTGAAAACCCCATTGGCATACATTTGTCGAAATAATATTGATTCAAAAATTGAAACCCCAATGAATTGAAACCTTGTGGATGCACGGGAAGAAGGCGGAAAGCCGACTTAATATCGGCCTTTGCTAGCACAGCCCCTTGTCCTGCCTGCCTCAAAAGACACAAAGCCTCATCAAATGAGGCGTAGCAGACCGGAGCCTCCACAGAGGCAACTTCGTCATTGAGTGACGAATGCGGGGGATAAGATAGGTGGTGGATCAGTCTGAACGCACCCTCCTCTTTTTTGGGTACAATGCCTAACGGGGACAACCGAAAATTAGCAAATGGCGGGTCATTAAAGGGACCAGCAACCCTACCCTCAGACAATTCTTTGTAAATTTTTTCAAGTACTAAGTTAGAGTGCATGGATACGGATACTAAATTTTTTACTGGTACACACCCTGAACCAGTAAAGGATGGCACTAAGAAACCATTAGCAAAACCTTCAGTTAGCAGAGCCGCCATCCTGAGGTCTGGATAGCGCTCGAGCCATGGGCGCATTCTTGCCAGGCTCACCGGAGTCGGGGCCTTTCCCATGTGTGTCCTTGGGTCCTGAATGAGAGGAACTTGCGGCAGCTTTACGAAAACATCTGCTCGCCGCGTGAGTACCACCACAATAAGAACACTCATGTCTGTATCTACAATTTAATAAGAATTTACATTGACCCTCATTAAATGCAAAGCATACACCCTTCCTGACTGGACTCTGACCATTAGGAGAGGGGCGAGGGGTGAACTGGGGTCTTGGTGGCAGCATAAGGTTTAACCATAAACCCACGTCCTTAGCCCCCCAATGCAACGAGGGGTGCACAGCTAGTTTTTGACGAAAATTCTCGTCATATGAAAACCATGCGGAGCCGCCAAAGTGGCGAAAGGCCTCCGCAATGATATCCAGGTGTTGGAATAAACCTGAACACTTCCCAGGGAAGCGCTCTCCCATAACTGCTGCATAAATACAGAATGCTTGCAGCCAGTTTTGAAAGGTCTTAGGAACCGCTCTCCTCCTATCCTCCTCCGTTCTTTCGCTGGACTGTCTGTCAGACTTAGCCAAAAACTCCTTGGAAGATGGCAAAAGTGATAATATGTCAAGATATTCACCCCTCCAAATTTTTTCTTTGACTGATTTAGACAGATGAAAACCCAGCGGGGATAAACTGCAAGGGAGGGGTTCCTTAAAGAAAGACTCGCTGACCATAGCCGCAGAGGCTCTGAGGGGTAAAGTATTATGCACAGAAGGACACCTCACATTCGATTTGATAGTAACATCTTTATCTAGCAGAGAGGGATGACCAGCCTCATGCCACACCACACCAATCTCCTCCATATCAATAGCATTATCGCTATTTCCAGCACCAGCCTCCTGTGCACTCTGACTCACTGTGCATGTCTGAGTACTCAGACTCTCACCTGGTTGTACATACATATTTACATTTTGTGAGGCAAAATCCGCACCATGACTATGTACCCCTTTGAACTGCTGCACAATGACAGATAAAGATTCAATCAGACTGGAAAATGCAGATAACTGGTTAACATTTCTGAACACAACTTCAGGTAAAACATGCTCACCCAAGTCCCCAGGAGGGGGGGAAGAGGCAGCGCTGCTCCCTTGCTGGCAAGAAGCACTTCTTGTTGCAGCTCCCTCAGCTTGAGGAGCTAAATTATTACTTTTACATTTCTTCTTTCTCCCAGGCTGTTTCCTGGGGGCGCCCTCGTTCGTCTCTGGTACTGCAGCTGGGCTGGGAACGGACGAGGCAGAGCCACTCTCCTCTGACAAGCATCGCTTCAACCACTCCTCACCTCCCCTGCTCTCAGCCTTCTCCAGGAGTCTGCATAGGAGCTCCTCACGGCTGTCCGGAATACCGCGCTTCATCCTGAGAGAGAGAGGGAGAGGCGGGCGTCGCTGCTCGTCAGGAGACGTGACTGAGCGAATCGCCTCAGCCGCTCCCCTATATAGGCTCGCCCAGCGCGGGAATCACCTCACGTGAACGGACCTATCAGAGAAGGGGGCTGCCGCAACTAACCAATCAGAGGCTGTTACTACCCCAGAGCGCGGCAGCCCACTTCTCCCTCTGCGCTATCCCATGCAGGCTCAGCATATTGCCGTAGCCTTTCATGGGGGTCATTTATATAGCGTTTTTAGGTGCACACAAAATAAACAGGACTGCATGTATGGCATATAGTACATTAGTTGCATATGTTCTTCATCAAGACTGACCTATAGAGCTGTCCTTTAAATGCCATATCAAAAGGTACATTACATTTTGCCAACATTTGTAAGTAAGGGAACATTAGTATATGTGAACAGATAGTTAGCCATGTATGGGTAAGCATTTTTCCTCATGTATAGAACTAAAGTATATGACGTTGTAAGAGATTTTGCTCATGCTAGCTTAGATTGAAAAAGGTTTACACCCAACAAACTGACATGAGCATTGCCACCATCCCGAGTATATAGAAAAATGAATATCTCAAAGAAATGGGATTTTAAGGGCAATGAAAATAATATACAAAAACGTATAGGTAAGTATAGAAAAATATAATATTTAATTTACTTTACAAAAAGGTTATGCAAAAGGTTTTACAATTGTAACAATCGCTGTAACAAATAGGTTTGCATAATGTGTGGACCATGCAGATCCTGAATAAAAACATATACAAAAAATGACAGTACATAAATGCAGAAGATGAATGATGTATTGAACCTCGAAAACCCAATGAGGGTCAAGGGAAAATGCAGAAGACTGTTTTATTTCGACGCGTTTCGACTAGTGAGTTTACACTCGATGTCTTCATCAGGAAAAAGAAAACAGTGTTCAGGTGCATGCGTCTGTCATCTAAAAGAAAAGAGATCCATCCCCCTCCTCCAAAAGGACCCGGCTTGGTCACCCTCCACACATGGGTGGACGTCCGCAGCAAGGAAAGCTGAGAGTGAATAAACAAAAGTTCATTCTAAACACATGCCATAAGAAAAATACATTTCCAAGAAGTTTATCCCAGGAAGATATTTTTATGCAGAATTGCAGAGTATATGCCAAATGACCATGAATTGGAAGATCAGGCAGAAATGGCCAGAAGTAGCTGGATTGTCTGATAGCAGACCCATCCGCTGCAGTGTCCAGGAGTGAATGGCCATTCACTCCTGGACACTGCAGCGGATGGGTCTGCTATCAGACCATTTCTGCCTGATCTTCCAATTAATTTTTTTTCGAGGTTCAATACAAACATCATTTTTTTTGTATATGTTTTTATTCAGGATCTGCATGGTCCACACATTATGCAAACCTATTTGTTACAGCGATTGTTACAATTGTAAAACCTTTTGCATAACCTTTTTGTAAAGTAAATTAAATATTATATTTTTCTATACTTACCTATACTTTTTTGTATATTATTTTCATTGCCCTTAAAATCCCATTTCTTTGAGGTATTCATTTTTCTATGCTAGCTTAGATTTACCAGTATAAAAAGCTTTCAATACTTGGTTTCACTTGCTGGCTTGACAAATGTTAAGTTTCCAGAAACAAGTTTCCAGAAAGAGCAGAGGAAAGCATAAAACAAGGGTATTGTGCAATACATCTTAGGCCCCGTACACTCGGCAGAATTCAGCCAGAAACTCGATCGGAGCTGGATTCTGCCGAGAAACTCGGTTGTGTGTACACTTTTCAGCGAGGAAGCCGACGAGGAACTCGTCGGGCCGAATAGAGAACATGTTCTCTATTTCCTCGGTGTTCAATGAGGAAAGTCGGCCCGCCGAGATCCTCGGCGGCTTCAACACTGAACTCGACGAGGAACTCGATGTGTTTGGCACGTCGAGTTCCTCGGACGTGTGTACGGGGCCTCAGTTGTACTATTAGTTAGGGACAGTGTTGTAGTTTCTAGACAATGGGGGTTATTTACGAAAGGCAAATCCACTTTGCACTAGGAGTACAAACTACAAGTGCAAAGTTCACTTGAAAGTGCACTTGTAAGTGCAGTCACAGTCGCTGTAAATCTGAGGGGGGTGCAAACAAACGAAAAAACAAACAAAAAACAAACAAAAAACAATTGCAGCCTCACTGTGCCCATCAAACACAGCCACTGTGCCCATCAAACGCAGCCACTGTGCCCATCAAACGCAGCCACTGTGCCCATCAAATGCAGCAACTGTGCCATCAAATGCAGCCACTGTGCCATCAATTGTCGCCACTGTGCCATGCCATCAATTGTCGCCACTGTGCCATGCCATCAAATGCAGCCACTGTGCCATCATTTATCGCCAAGGTGCCCATCAATTGTTACCACTGTGCCATGCCATCAAACGCAGCCACTGTGCCATCAATTGTTACCACTGTGCCCATTAATTGTCACCACTGTGCCATGCCATTAAACGCAGCCACTGTGTCATCAATCGTCGCCACTGTGCCATCAATTGTCACCACTGTGCCATCAATTGTCGCCACTGTGCGAATCTTCTTACAATGTATTACATAATCATGCACAGTGGCCACCCAGAGATTAGTATCAAATATTTAGATTTTAAGACAAGCCAGCATGATTCCTTGTGATCAGACATACAGTATATTAAGACCCTGGAACAGATAGAGTAGGGTAGCCATTACAAGTGAACATAATGTCATACTCAGCTTTCATTTGCCTATAATGTCCTACTTCACAAGGTTAAATCCAAGATCACGCTGACAAAGAAACTCTGAAATGTATGTGTGGATGCCTGTATGGCCATTAGAAGATAGTTCAGGATAGAACATCAATTCCAAAGACTTGCCTGCAAAAATTATGACCTATTTGCTTATCATGCACAATTTCTATTGTAAATAGTATGCATATTAGGAAGAATATGCAAATGCTACTGTAAACTTCACACAGCTGCTCAAAGAAAGACAAGAGCGCAAGAATAGCGTGAAAGAAAAACTGTGCTTTGTACTTCCCAGCAGTGTTTTATTTTCAGCCACCGCGATAATATGCCGCTATTATCAATATAGTAAATATTGAGTTCCTGGAAAGCCCCATATGCATATTTCATGATTACTGCACCTGCAAAGTAGTCTTCCTGGGATGATTTAAAGTCACACAAAATTGCATGCATTTCTTCCATTGGAAGTGTAATTACTGTGGGCAAACCTTAATATTGCCTTTGCTTTATTGCAGTTTATAGACAAAATAAAACAAATAGAATGCTATTAAAGTGGCTCAAAATGCTAGAAACTAATTAACTGCTCGTAAAATTATGCTAAAATGATTGTGATGTTACTAAGATGTTATAGCAACTGATAAGGAAAACTGACCATTTAGCTTTACAATGATGCACAGTAAGATTTGCAGCTAATAGCGTGGACCTGCTTTAGCTGTTATTGCTTATTTTTCTATATTTTCAGCATCTTTCTTCTACTCACACCTACAACACAGATTCCCTGTGTAGTTTTGGGAGTGATAGATAACAGAGGTCAGAGGCATTTCTAAAAATGTCATGGAGCTGGGGCTAGAAATGAGAGAGCCCCTGGCAGATTATAAGCAACATTCAGCTACAGTAACAAATAGGACAATGTCATTAATCAAAGCAGGTGACGTTCAAGGGAAATCAGGTAACCTGGTCAGATGCAATTAGCACTTAGCCTTTAAGTCAGCCAATAGAATTTCTTTCCATATTGCATAATCTTACATAATCTTTGAAGCATAATCACATCATGAAGTGTACCTATAAAAAATGCATGAACCAGACAAAGTGACTTCTATACTTCACCAGTAAAGCCATCAGAAATGGATTTTATTTTCGTTATGGCATTTACTATAAATGTAAAAGCTTCCGCTCATTATGTAATGTTGTGACATTATTGCTGTATTACCAGATTTTATAGAATTAATGCGTATATATATATATATATATATATATATATATATATATATATATATATATATAACATCTCAATTTCTGCATATTAATTTTCTCTATGCACAATATGTTACATGTTGTGTATATATATATATATATATATATATATATATATATATATATACATATCTATATATATATAGATAGATAGATAGATAGATAGATAGATAGATAGATAGATAGATAGATAGATAGATAGATAGATAGATAGATATTGGTCTATAATGAGATTACTAACCACCAATGCTTCACTGTAATGGCCACTACTTCACATTATAAATAATGGGGGGTGGGGGCTTTACAAAAACTGGAGCAAACAGAATCTGGAGCAACTGTGCATAGTAACCAATCAGCTTCCAACTTCAGCTTGTTCTATTAAACAAGAAGTGTGGGCTACATAAAAAAATATATATATATATATGGTGGAAGCGCGATATTCCCTTTTCCTTTAAAACTGCATGTGGTGGGTTTATCAGAGTTTATAAAGGAAAAGGGAATAGAGCACTTCCACCATATATATTCCTTGGTCAATGTGTTTACAGCTGCCCTGTGGAAGGTTAATAGCATTACGCAGGTGTTAAAATTAATGACTACACGTCAAAAAATAAACCTATATACTCACCTACATGACTACAGCATCAGTGTGATGCTGCAGCTGTCCCCCTCTGGATCTAACACAGAGAACTGAGCGAACACATGACCGTTGATTGCTCAGTTCTCGGTCCTCACCTGTCAGGCACCGGCTCTCTGCTAGGCCCCTCCAGCGCTCACTGGAGCTATGGGTTGGGGAGGGGGTGGGAGCAGCTGACTGTCTGCATCTGGGTGGATCCCGACATTGTTGGCTGGATCTTTCCAGAGCCTGGAGCAGCTCTATGATGTCAGCTTGCAGTGGGCTTCAGCCCGCTGCCCGCTGATTCTGGGCCAAACTAAGAGCACACCTGTGACCCAGAAAAGAAGTATAAAAGAGCTTTGTCCATAATTTTCTTTTAAGCTTTAAAAATGAAAGCTAGAAGCTGATTGGTTGTCATGCACAGCTGCTGCAGAGTCTGTCTGCTCCAGCCTTAATAAATGTCCCCATACTCATTTAGGTCATGTGGGAGTTCCATCACGGCTAGCGCTACCACTAGGCAAACTAGGAAGCCGCCTAGGGCGCACTGCTGCCTAGGGGGCAGCCACAACTATTGGTTTCCCTATTCTCCAAGATAGCAGGAGGAGGATATATCGGAGTCTCCTCCAGGTGGGCTGTGGCCGGCGCACTGCTGAGTGTAGGGGGAGGCGACTCCAGTGGCTCGTTTGGTCGGCTGCTGGTGCAAATTTTCTGGGCGGGGAGAAAGAGCAGGCAGTGCCCACCCCTCCCCTGGAGCTCGCCATTACCCAGAAGCTGCCACAGCGCCTTTGTATTGAAGACTGGAGCACCGGCTCAGCCTTTTGACTCTGGAAAGATTATTTGTGATGAGTCAGTCAGGTCAACTAGGTAGGTGGGAGGAATTCTCAGGAGCACTACCGATCTCACGCTTTCTCCATCCCCTCCTGCTCCAGCCCAGTGTAGGATTAGAGGTGGAGCCTGTATTGGATCAGTATCCATACACAACCCAGGCTCCAATCACTCCCCGCCCGCCTCTAGGAGCACAGCACCCTTTAAGGATCAGGTATCTACAGTGCCTGCCGGTCCCCCTCCACCCTCTCCCATGATTAGGTGTGATCGCCACTGCTTTTACTTTTATGCCCTACTCCCCCTGTGCTGAGAGGCAGCAGTAAGGGCCCAATGCAGGCTAATCGACGGAGATCACTGACCTCCACATGTCCTTTTATGGGGGGGTGATGTCACTGCCCAGAGCCCCTCCTCCCATACAATGCCACCCGCAGGCACTGCCAATCACTGTCCGCTTCCAGCAATTCCACCAATCGCCATAGAGATTACCCCATATTTCCCATTAAACAATTCCAGCACTGCACCCTCAACTCCCACCTGTCATTTCACGGCTTTCCTTGCCAATCAAGAACCAATCAATGTCATTAATCCTAAAATCTCATCACCGCCATCAAAATTATTTCTGAAATCCTCTAAGTTTTTGATTGTGGTGCTGGATGACACCACCCCTAACAATCACTCCTATCTACGTTTTAAAACTGCCTGAATCGGTCATCTTGGCATTGTCTGCGTTCACAAAATTATCTGATTATCAAGAATGTTTATTGAATGTCATATAGGCAAAAAATCGGTGTCTGGAGGCTGAATTGTCTGTGTTGCGCAGAATGATTTTGTGTTTTCTGTAGAGGGGTCGATAATTATTATTTCTATGTTATTTTTTTAGTGATCTGCTATAAATAGCCATATACCATAATAAAAGACGATATGTGACACAAGGGGTTTATGTGTACGGTTGTATAAGATTTACACAGGATTGCGCTGTCAGCAGTAAGTGGTATGTACTGCATCTGAACTCACATAGACCTAAACGCACTAACGGTATTTATCGGTGTATATCGTGCACTTTTTTGCCCTGAGAATCCGGGCAAAATTGTGGGTGCTCGATATACGCCGATACCCGCTTCCCGCGCCGTGTTTGAATGCCTGCGCCGACATATACCGAGCGCAGTACACTCGGGTACATTCGGCCAGGCTCGGCTTCGCTCGTAGTCACGTTCTGTGACGTTTATGCGTGAGAAGCCGAGCCTGGCCGAATATACCCGAGTGTACTGCGCTCGGTATACGTCGGCGGAGGCTTCAAGCTGAGCGCGGGAAGCGGGGATTCGACATGAAGACAGCGCGGGAGAAGCCGGGAGGGCACCGTACGAGGCTGCCGATGGACGCCGGGCAAGACACCAAAACTGTAGTGAAATGTAATAAAAATTTTTTTACAGGATTTTAGGGTAAAAATTAGGGGTGCGCGCTATACGCCGGAGCGCACAATACCCCGATAAATACGGTATGTCTGTATGAGCAGATGTAAGAAGAATCCACACCGCAACTGATGATTATACATTGTCTGTGTTTAAATTTCCCCCGAGTGCGGGCCTGCGGACCATGGCTGAAAAAAATAAAAAAGGTGGAGAGGCGCCGCAAAAATCTCCACCCCCTCCACCGTATACATAGGAAGGGCAAAGGGGGTGGGTTCAGGGGCAGAAAAATTAGGTTTCGCCTAGGGTGTCAAAAATCCTTGCACCATCCCTGAGTTTCATGACGTGAAAGCACTTCCCCCAATACCTTCTGGGGTCCATTTACTAAACACAAATATTTTTTTTTTCACATTGCAAGGGAATTTTTCCCAGAGCTTTGTAAATAAGTGAAGCTCTGTTGATTTCCATTATCCAATCAAGTGTAAACAAAAAACATTTTTTTCTTATTTATTCTTAAATGAGGTTGGGGATTCTTCGCAAAGCAAGTTGTAACCACATTCACTAACCTTTAGGGAAAACTTTGGAACTGCAAATATAACAGCCTATTTACCTTTAGTAAATGAGCCCTTCAGGGCATGAAGCCCCCCTCTCATCCATGTACATACAATTGCCCCTATATCATCTATGTTACCATTACTATATTGGCATGCAGTCCTACCATTGAGTTGTCTGTAGACTATATCCTCTAAAAGGGAAAGTCTTTTCAGCACTGCCTCTTGGATAGGGCTGACCCCATTAGTCAAGTTGGTCACCTCTGCCCTTGGGTGGACCTCATGGAAGGACTCCCCACCTTTCGCAGTAATGGGTCTGCACTTGGCTAGAAACAGCACAAATCCAGCGACAGCAATCAGGTTCAACACCAACAGGATTTTAACTCTTCTCAAAGAAGCCATCAAACTCCACAATCCCGACTCTTTAGTGTATCCTTGAATATGTGGGACTCCTTAACGTAGTGCCAAAGTCTCTGCTGATCTGGAGACAGGTAACCATCCCTGTGGGTGTCAACTTTACACCAGGGAGTTCTATTCAGAAGGAAAAAGGTAACCAGAGAGAGATGAAACCTCCCAGCACTACTGATGGTGGGAAGAACACCACCTGACATGAGTCGGGACCCACTTCAGATCTGGGATCTAAGCTGCCCAGCCAATCAGCGTGCAGGAAACAGGAGCTGGTAAAAACATTTGGAGAGGACCATCTGCAGCCCCAACATGTCAAATCCAATGAAAGTTTACAAAGTGGGGGACAATTCCAGGGATCCTGCTCTGATGATGGATCCAAGCCAAGCAGTATTCCACAGGGATATGTGTCTTAATAGTCCAGAAAATTGGAATTATTGACTTGCAGGATCACTTCAGTGCCATTGAGCAGCAGACATTGGAAGCACAGCTCTGGAATTGCTATTAGAAATCCCCATGGCAGAGAGATACAAAGCAGGAGCCGTCCACATCCCCAGATCGTGTAGAAATGTAAAGTTTGTCAATAGAGATGATCATGGCAAGTGGCAGCAGCGGCTTGGCAGAGGACACATCACCTCTGATGAGCGATCATCAGGCAGAGATCTTCATCATTCACAACACACAAGGACAAGTGTGAATGTGGGAAGTGAGGATTGCAGGGGAAATTGACAATGCGGCAAAGCTTGCTGACCGCACTTCCCTGAAAACTGAACTCCTTGCTTCTCTCTCTCCCCCCTCCAACCCTGAGCAGAGACTGTGGTCTTCCTTCAGATGATCTTCACATCCCTCTGCTGTCACATCACAAGCAGCCTTCCCCTGTGTCTGTGCAAGCCTTGCTAAGCCTGGCAGAGGCAGCAGGCTCAGGTGATGGGGAGAGTGGTGTCTCTGCTGCTGCTGCTGCTGCTGCTGCTGATACTGGAAGAAGCTGATCCTCTCTCCTGTGCTCCCATTTCTCTTAGCTGCTTATTTCTGTGCTGAGACATCCTCCCGTGTGCTGCCTGAATCCCAGTTTACATGCCTACTACAAGGCTGCAAGGAAATTCTGGTCTGGATAAATGGATCTGCAGCTGGAGACATTCACTACTGCTGGGAACAAGGCATTACTGTCCTGTGTACACTACCACAGTGGCCATTCAACCACAAGATCAGCGCTATAATAATAATAATAATAATAATAATAATAATAATAATAATAATAATAATAATAATACACACACACATATACATATATATCAACATTAAAGTTCATGTGCATGTAAAGGCAGGTGTCCCAATACTTTTGGAAATATATATATATATATATATATATATATATATATATATATATATATATATATATATATATGTGTTTGTATCTATCTATCTAGATAGATAGATGTGATATAGATATATAGATATATCTATAGATATATATATATATATATATATATATATATATATATATATATATATATATGTTTGTATCTATCTATCTAGATGGATATATATATATATATATATATATATACATATATATACATATATATATATATATACATATATCTATATCTATATCTATATCTATATCTATATCTATATCTATATATAGATATATATCTATATATAGATATATAAATATAGATCTATCTATCTATCTATCTATCTATCTATCTATCTCTATCTATATCTATCTATTATATAGATATATATATATATATATATATATATATATATATATATATATATATATATCTGATATATATATCTATATACTGTATCTATATCTATATATATTTATATATTTATATATATTTATATATATAAATAATATATATTGAGTATAGAGATGTCGACAATGTCAGCTATCATAAATTATTTTATGACAATAGTATGTACAGCAAAAAAGATAAAACATGGAAGATGCTCTACGTAACTATATAGTATAAAAAATAGAATCAGCTTCTGCAAATACTGTAGCTGCCGACTTTTAATATTAGGACACTTACCTGTCCTGGAATTCAGAAATGTCAGCACCCCAGCCGTTGTTTTCATCGGCTCTCGGGTGCTTCCCCCGCCACTATTGCCAGTAGAGGCAGTGAACTAGCAGCCGGTACCACACTGTGCCTGCGCGAAGCATGCTGCGCGCTGCACTTTGTGAATGGCCCGGCAGCGGGGGAAGGAGGAGGGGGGTTGAACTTCCAGGGGACCTCGCCGCAGCCTGGTCTCCCGGAAGTGGGGACGGGTACCTGTCAAAACCAGGTACCTGTTTTCCTCTCCCCCGAAAGGTACCGAATGTGGCACCAAAGGGGGGGGAGGAGCAGATAAGCAGAGCTTCCCCTTGATTATTTTTTAAATAAAACCTGGAGGCTGATTGGTTTCTATGCAGAGCTGGAGATCCCTCTCAATATATTCAATTTATAGGGGGAGTAAATTGACTGTGATCGACATAGCAAGATACCATTTATTTAAAGCCACTTAAAAAATATAAAAAATGTCCACTCACATGTAAAAGTACCATAACCTGGCACCAGGAATAATCTGCCAATAAATTGTTGTAAACCTCTGCTTCTCCACGATCCTCTGGAGCCAGCGTGCGTTACACTAGGAGGAAGTGACAAGATACATGACCGAGGTGCCCGCCTCTATACGTTTCGTCATCCAGATGTCATCTGGGTAAATTACAAAGCTTATTAGACAGACCTTGGTATAAGCCTGTGGGGGAATATCCACGGTGTGGACTTTGGAGTGGAAAATTGCATGCACACTTTTTTGTAACTTTTTGGATGCAAATCCATTCACTACTTTCACTGGGAGCATACTTGTTTTTACGCTTATGGACTGTCTATTAATTTCACAAATAAATTTTAAGGTCTCATATTAATTGAATGATTTATATGTATTTATGATTTAGTGGTCACAAGACTTGCCTTATAGCACTTAATGCACTTTATTATTGCAATTCACGTATGGTATAATGTTTTAAGTGTAAGGACTCGTACACACGATCGTTTTCCTCGACAAAATCCATCAAGAAACTTGGTGGCAGAGCTTTTTTGCCGAGGAAAATGGTCGTGTGCAAGTTTTTCGTCGAGAAAACTGTCGTGGATCTCAACGAGAAAAAAAGAGAACAAGTTCTCTTTTTTCTCGTCAGGAGTCTCAATTTCCTTGTCGTGTTTCTCATCGGGCTGGTTTGCGACCAGAAACACGTTTGTGTGTATGCTTAAAATCCTGCGCATTCTCAGAATAAAGTATGAGACGGTAGCGCACCTTCGGTAAAAGTAGTGTTTGTAATGGAGATAGCACATTCGTCACGCTGTAACAGACTGAAAAGCGCGAATCGTCTCTCACCAAACTTTTACTTAACACGCAGTAACATGAGATTAGCAAAAGCAGCCCCAAGGGTTGTGCCAGTGGAATCGAACGTCCCCTTTATAGTGCCGTCGTATGTCACCGCGTTTGAGAACGACAAGATTTTGTCTTGACAGTGTGTACGCAAAGAAAGCTTGACAAGATTCTCGACAAGCCTAACAAGAAACTCGTCGAGGAAAACGATGTTTCTTTTACAACAAGTTTCTCGGTCGTGTGTACGAGGCCTAGCACAGCATTGTTTTAAAAGGATTACATGCATGGGTAGCACACACTATTAAATCACAGTATTTTTTTTTTTTTTTTTGCTTAAATGTTGGTTTAATTGTCTTCACCTTAGCATGAGTGACACATAAGAAGGCCGTTATGGTGGCCTGAATTTATGGGAGGAGCCAGGCATATATAAGCAACCCACTCACCTGCATCTCTTGACGGTTCCAGTGCGCGATACCCTCCCAGCCATTCCCCTTTTCAGGGCACTTCCTTGAATATCCCTCTTCTACAATTATCCATTACTTATCTTGGGTATGCTCCCTTTTTTGGCATACCGACCAGGTCACACCTCAGGTCTGTGTTATGTTGTGAGTCTTGTGCTTCTTTATGTGGTTCCATGTCTGTCTAGGTTGAAGGACTTCAACCATAAATAAATACTATCTATGCAGAGCTGCACCAGATGTTGCACTCTCCAGTTTTATTAAATTAATCCCATAGCCTTAAAGGGGTTGTAAAGGAAAAACATGTTTTTCATAATAAGCATCCTTTACCTGCAGACATTCCTCTTTTCACTTCCTCATTGTTCGTTTTTGCTCAGAAGTTGCTCTATTTCTTCTCTGTTCTGTTCACTTCCTGCTTGTCTGATTGTTACTCACTACCGTGAAGGGAGGCTTTACTGCAGTGGTCAGTGATGTGCTCGCCCCCTCCTGGGAACTACATCTGTGCGGCAGGACGCTCTCTACGTGTGAGGCCTCGTACACACATCCGAGGAACTCGACGGGCAAAACACATCGTTTTGCTCGTCGAGTTCCTTGTGAAGCCGCCGAGGATCTCGGCGAGCCAAGTTTCCTCATTGACTAACGAGGAAATAGAGAACATGTTCTCTATTTGGCCTGACGAGATCCTCGTCGGCTTCCTCGGCCAAAAGTGTACACACCACCGGGTTTCTCGTCAGAATGCGGCTCCGATCGAGTTTCTGGCTGAATTCTGCCGAGAAACTCGGTCGTGTGTGCGGGGCCTTAGAGACTTCAAGGAGGTGTGAATTACTGGGCGTGCCACAATGCATACTGGGAAATGTAGTTCTTACATGAACGAGTGCCGCAAACCAGGAAGTGAATGAGAGAACAGAAACTAGTACGCCAGTGGTGATATAGATGAAGGAATTGAATAGGTATTTACTAGTTTTTTAACAGAATCATTACACTATTCTGGTCGGTCTACCTTGCAGACATCAATTTTAGCCCAATTTTTTTTTTCCTTTACAACTCCTTTAAACTTTTTAAGTCAACCTTTATTGTATCAAATGTGCATTTCCATCCCACATATTGTTTTGGGGCAGGGGTAGGCAACCTTGAACAGGTGGAGATGTACCTGAACAACATGGAAGAGATCAAAGATAACCAGGGTGCAGTGCAGAGGTGTAACTAGAACCTTCAGGGCCCCTGGTGCAAGAAACTATGAAGGACTCTCCTGAACCCTGTCCGATGCTCTTCCCTGTGTGCCCGGTGGCAAAACGTCAGGGCCCAGTCACAAGTGTGACCTTTGTGACCCTGGTAGTTGCATCACTGTTGTCAGTGTTTTTGTTTTTATTATTTCTTACCATTTTAGTTTTTTTTTGTAAAATGTCATTTTTTATTATATTTTACAATCCTTCTGTTCAGGATTTACAGCACTAGAGAGGAGTACTGAGGAAGGGTGCTGTGATATTTTTTTCTATGAAGCTATGTATAGCACCCTGCCAGTCCTCCCCCAACAGCCATGATCTGCCTGAATTGTACAGAAAAGCACAGAGACCTTGTGATGTAATCAATGGTATGGTATGGTATGGTATTACATATGGTATGTAATGAAAACTGAGAGGCTTTAATAAAACATTTAATTTGCATGTTAATGAGCAGTGGGAGCCGCTCATGCAGGGCACTGGACTCATGGATTCCAATGTGTGTTTGTTCTTTTAGAAAAAGCAACTGATTAGACCCTGATGCTCTAACTGGCTTCAAAAAGGGTGGACTCGGGGTGCAGAGCACTGCTCCCGGAGCCCATCCAGTTGTGTGACATTAGCAAATTAATATTCACAAATGTCTCCCATTTTCTACTCCCGGCCAATCAGGAAGCGTGTCCTGAGACCCAATTGGCCGGCAGTTCTAATACCTAATTTGTCATACGCACTAAGTCCTGATTGGCTGGGAGGAGAAGCGACCACAGGGACTTGGGAGGAGACGTGGGGGGGGGGTGCCGCCAAGGCAGTGGCCTGGATAGGGTAAGTGCGGCAAGTGAGCGCCTGGGGGGAAGCTACGATCGATTGATCGCCAAAGGGTTGGTTGGTTGGCTGGCTGGGGGGGCCGCAGGCTGGCCTGTGATAAGAGAATTGAGCACCAGCCGCCACTATTAATGAGGGGAAAATGTGGAACCAGGGAAGGCACAGAATAAACACATTTTTGGGGGAAAATTACTTATACTGTATATACTTTAATCTTCTTTAAGTCTTCTTGTACACTGTTAAGTCAGAAAACAGTTACTAGACACTAATCATGCATGTCTGCTGAGCTACAAATAACTATTCTAGCTGAAAAACTGCAAAATATGTTGAATTTCTAGCTAAATCTTACAGTATACGGTGAGGTGTGCCAGAAAGAACCTTAAAATTGCAATGCTGTGAAGTAAAGGATTGCTTTTTTAAAACAGAAAAGGTTCACATATCTTAACTTCTATTACAAGATGCATTTCTATGAATATTGTGGAGGAGGCTAATAATTCACATTGGAATAATGGAAATGTTAATATGCAAATGTTTTTCATTTTAAGTGGAACCTGTCAGGATAGAAATATAGAAGATGCCATCGTCGACCTGTTTTTAAAACTTTAAATATAAACCATTATCTTGCCTATGGAGGACAGCGTGACAGTTCCTCTGGAAAGTCCTACACTCAGAACCCCCAAACCCCATTACACTCATCTTAAAGTGACACTAAACTGATTTTTTTTTCTTGTGTACCCTCCCTATCCTCCACTGATGCACCTCACACTAGTAGTGTACAGCAAGCATTTAGCTGGGTAGTCCATCTCAGGAGCTGTCGATCAGATGTCAGGTAAAAGGAATCCGGGAGGTTTTATAGCTACCCGATCCCTGCAGCGCTTTACTAAGCTAATATGACAGGAGTGTTAACCACTACGCCATACCATGGTAATATCACAGGAGTGCTAACCACTACACCATACTATGCTAATATCACAGGAGTGCTAAAAACTACACCATACTATGCTAATATCACAGGAGTGCTAACCACTATACCATACTATGCGAATATCACAGGAGTGCTAAAAAAAAATAACATTAGATTGAGGCTAATTGTGGGAAGCACAATCGGGTGTTTTTTTTTTAATCAATGCAGTACATACCTTTTTAGAGATAGATGTTCTCCGCGGCTTCCGGGTATGATCTTCGGGACTGGGCATTCCTATTTGATTGACAGGCTTCCGACCGTCGCATACAGCGCGTCACGCGTTACCGAAAGAAGCCGAACGTCGGTGCGGCTCTATATGGCGCCTGCGCACCGACGTTCGGCTACTTTTGGCAACTTGTGACGCGCTGTATGCGACGGTCGGAAGCCGGTCGGAAGCCTGTCAATCAAATAGGAACGCCCAGTCCCGCAGTTCATACCCGGAAGCCGCGAAGAACATCTATCTCTAAAAAGGTATGTACTGCATTGATTTAAAAAAAAAACACCCGATTGTGCTTCCCACAATTAGCCTCAATCTAATGTTAAAAATTATTTTTTTGGGTGAACCCCCGCTTTAAAGGATCCCTGCCTACTGCCGGAGAGCCCAGGACCATGGTAAGTGGTTAAGATAGCTTCCTGCAGAGGTGATGGAGAAACAGCTGTCCCCCCATATCCTCTGTGATGGAATGAAGCCAGAAATAACAAGGATTTCATCACTTCTGGTTTGCGAGTTGTCTTTCCGTGGCTGTTATAACCAGTGAGATCAAACGCAATCTTTTTTTTTTGGTAGTGGAGTTTGTTGCCATTTCACGGGTGTGAATAGTTTTAAATTTTGTAATGTTTGATACCTATTTACTCAACGCAACATCATCTTTTATATTTTATTTTCTCTCGAAAATGTGCATTTCATAAACAGATGTGAAAATAAAGTGTGACATAAAAAATTGCTACAGTCGCCATTTTATTCTCCAGAGTCTCTGCTTTTATAAAATATATGAAAAACGTGATCAGCAGATCAAGGGTGCAATGCCAGGATCCTACAGACTTTCCGAACATTGTCTGCCCGTACATCAGATATGGACAGGCAGTTACTGAATTGCAGAAGGAATCATTGAGAACTAGAATGCGGCCGACGGTACTTGTAATTCATTCATTCACAGAACTCTGTGAATGACATGGCTGAGTTGGTGGAGCCTTGCAGGTCTTGCTGTTTTTAAAATTGTGACAGCGGTTGCAGGGAGGAGATCCCCTGCCTGCTGTCACAGGGAGGGGGGGGGGATTGGGGGGAGAGGAGGCAGGAGCTGGATCATGTTACATGTTTCACAATAAAAATGGGTGCAACATGTTACGAAAGGTAAACTTAGCCTTTAACATGTATGTGAAAAATATCAAAACTGCCTTGGACAGTTAATAGTTAAGCTCCAAAGCAATCCTTTTGCTTGGCCACAATTCTATATTTTATTTAATTTCCAGGAAAGTGTTAAGTAATATCGACACTTGCCTTGACCATGAAATAAAACTGTCTCTATGGTGACGCTTGCTTACATTGCTCCAATAAGCCATTAAATAAAGAATCACTAAACTATAGGCAGTTGCAACGAAGAGCCGTTTTAGACGTGAACCTAAATAATGCATCTCAGTGAGCAATTTATCAATTAAAAACCCTGCGCTGTACTTTTTAAAACTATTATAAATAAAATATTACTATATAAAATGGTATTGTCTTTATATTTAAATGTATTTTTATATGTTTACTTATTTACAAAGCACAATATTCAATAAGGCCCCTTTTACACAATGGGCCCGCTTGGATCCGCCTGTTTGTTTATCAGGCAGATCCGAACGGGCCACCCATTGACTTCTATGGGCAGGTGGATGTCAGCGAACCCGCCTGCCATCCGATCTGATAAGATCAGATGAAAAAACAGACATATGGCGATATGTTCGCCATCCATCCAGCGGATGGGATCGGATGAAAACGGACAGGCGGATCTGTTTTCGTCCGATCTCCTATAGAGAACAGCGAGGCTCTGAAAGTTCCGTCCCTGAGCTCTGAGCTAGCGGAGTCTGTCCAGCTGATCCGCCCTGTGTGAATGGGGCCTGAGGCCTCGTACACACGACCGTTTTCCTCGACAGAATCCATCAAGAAACTTGGTGGCAGAGCTTTTTTGCCGAGGAAAGCGGTCGTGTGTATGTTTTTCATCGAGAAAACTGTCGAGGAACTCGACGAGAAAAAAAGAGAACAAGTTCTCTTTTTCCTCGACGGGAGTCTCAATTTCCTCGTTGTGTTCCTCGTCGGGCTGGTTTTCGACGATAAACACATTCGTGTGTATGCATAGAAACCCGCACATGCTCAGAAGGGTGGCGCCAGTGGAATGGAACTTCCCCTTTATAGTGCCGTCGTACGTGTTGTACGTCACTACGCTTGAGAACGACGAGATTTTGTCTTGACAGTGTGTATGCAAAGAAAGCTTGTCAAGTTTCTCGACAAGCCTAACAAGGAACTCGTCGAGGAAAACGATGTTTCATTTATGAAGAGTTCCTTGGTCGTGTGAACGAGGCCTAAAGCTTAAAAGAGAATATTGAACCACTAGCATGTGATGTTTTGCATAATTCTGTCATCTGCCTAAAATGACACAATTCTCAAGCTTTCCAATACAAGAATCCCTGAAAAGTATATTGAAAACACTTGGGATGTGTCCAGTGAAAGCTTGTGCTGCATCTTTTTTCTCATGCATCGGTTTCTTAAAAACCCTTTCCTAATGAACTGCATGGCTTTGTCACACAGATCAGATTTTCTGCTCTGATGGAAAAGTCTATTTCTCAATCTGTCACATGAACAGTTAAACAGCTGTTGGAAAGCTGCTTAGTTGCAATGGAGAATTCCAAGGAACTCCTTTTAGCCAGCTGGAAAAATCGACTGTCTAATGGAAAAAATGCTTTCCTAAAAATACTAAAAATAATACTAAGATAAGGTACAGCAGAGTCTTCCTAAAACCCAAATCAGGTGTGTATACAATATCACTTCCATCACATTACTTATATAGGGATCATTCACACATACATGCATGTCAAATGGGTCATGGCCTGATGTATGTTGTGTAGGGGCAGTGCCTTATCTTGTTGTCACAATGCAAGATATTGTTTACCTATTTTTTTTTACTCTATTAACCACTTGCCGACCACATACAGCGGCTCTGCTGTGCAAGATCGCGTACCTAGTACATGATCCTGCATCTCCGGGTCTGGTACACGCATGCACGCCGCCGGTGACCTGCTCCCACTGTGAATAAACACAGCGGGTGCTTATCTGCGGCTACCGTGGACTCGATGTCCACTGGCACCCGCTGATCATTAAGCAGAGAGCCAGAACTGCGATCTACCTATGTAAACAAATAAAATAAACGTGGGGGGGCTCACTAAGTGGCTTTGGTCTTCCTCCCGCCCCCTGCTGGTGACACAAATTTCCTCTTCCGGTTCAAGCTGAACAGTATGGAGCTGAACACTTCCTGGTTTTTGAATGTACATTGATTCAGCACATCACACCAGAAACTTTCCCAGCTACCCGGATCATGCGAGGAGCCTGTGGGACGCATACTTATGATAAGCATGACTCCCACTTATTATTACAAGGGCATTGCCTCCTGGAGCGACAGATACCCAATTTACCTTTGCCTATGTAAACAAGACAGGTCGCCGCTCTGTTAGTAGGGAAGGCAATAATGACATGTTCCTGCAAAGCAGGAACATGAATCAGTACCTTCCCCTATTAAAAGCACCTTCCACAAGCACTGGCTAGGCACAAAGTTAACCCTTTGATCACCCCTGAAGTTACTCTCTTCCCAGCCAGTGTCACTAGTACAGTTGCAGTGCATATTTTTTAGCACTGATCACTGTATTAGTGACATGGTCCACAAAAATTGTATCAATAGTGTCAGTTAGTGTCTGATTTGTCCGCCGCAATATCGCAGTTCCGCTATAATCCGCTGATCGTCACCATTACTAGTAACAAAAATTCATAAATCTATCCCCCGTTTTGTAGACGCTATATTGTTTGTGCAAACCAATCGATTTACGCTTATTGGGATTTTTTTACTAAAAATATGTAGCAGAATACATATTGGCCTAAATTGATCTTTTACTTTTTTATTTTTTGGATATGTTTTATAGTAGAAAGTAAAGAAAATATATATATTTTTTTTAATTTTAGTTTAGTTGCCGCAAAAAACAGAGGTAATCAAATGCCACCAAAAGAAAGCTCTATTTGTAGGAAAAAACGCACATAATTTTTTTTTAGGTACAGTGTTGCTTCCACTTCTTCCCGGGGGACCGCGGTGCCGGAAGAAAGTTCACCTCTCCCCCCTCCCTTTCGGAAATCATCTGGGACACATCACAGGTCCCAGATGATTGCCCGTCCAGTCACAGTGCGCAGCATGGCTCGCGCATGCGCAGTGTATGCCCGGCTGTGAAGCCACAGCCGGTTGCCCACAGTAGTGATGCCAGAGCTGGGTAGAGGAGGGGGAGAAGAGCGGGGCTTCGTTCCCCCGCATCGCTGGACCCTGGAGAAAAGGTAAGTTATTAATTAAAAGTCAGCAGCTGCAGTATTTGTAGCTGCTGACTTGTTTTAATTTTTTTTTTTTTAAGTCGGAGCTCCGCTTTGGATTTGAGAGCGGTTTACCTCTCTGGCAGCTGTCCATAGCTTTAAAGCAGGGATTCTCAAACTACGGCTCTCCAGCTGTTGTAGAACTACACATCCCATGAGGCATTGTAACACACTAACATTCACAGACATGCCTAGGCATGATGGGAATTGTAGTTCCTAAACAACTGGAGGGCCGTAGTTTGAAGACCCATGCCCTAAAGTAATGTTTCTTGTTTTTGAATTGTTTGCTTTGACACATGTTCACCAGGACACTGAGCAGCTCCCCATGCCATTTGTTTGACAATTCCCTGTTTTTAAATATTCAGCTCCCATTGATGTTATTATTATTATTACACAGGTATTATACAGTGCCAACAGTTTTAACAGCACTTTACAATACAGGGTATGTAGTCATGTTCTACAAATCTGTCTCAAATCCAATCTAGATATGTTTAGCCCATTTCTAATCTACAGTATAGAGGGCCTATAGAATCTGATAATGCTATTTGATATAATGTATATACTATGGGAGCTTTCAAGATGTATTCTACTCTGGGGAAATCTTATTAGAGGCTTCAATTCTTATTTCTTGTGGGTAACATGTTTAGCCTTACCGCAGGTTATGTGGCATTTCCAGAATGAACATAGGCATTTAGGACATCAAAATTCATAGACAAAAAATGGCTTACAGTATTTGCTTACAAGGCACATGATTTTCCATGCTCTTTATTGAGTGGAAGCAGAATGATCTGCCCTTCTAAATCTAAATTTTAATTTCTCTGCATAAAATAATCCACCAGCTTCTGAAAAGTACATCCGTTTCAATAATGTCGATTAATAATCTGCATGTTGTACTGGAACTAGATGAGTGTGAGAAAAAGCATACACACTGCAGCTGAATGCTAGAATGTTTTAAATTAAAGCATAGCAATTTTAATTATGCCAACTTACCATATGGAGCCAGTAATAGAGTTAATGGATAATTTTATACTCAAGTGCAAGCCTTAGCTCAGAAAGGCTTTTAGGGCCTATGTAGATGCATGTGTTGCTCTATTGCTACTGCGGTAATGTTACAACTCTATAATTTGAATTCTGGTATGTAACCATAATGTCCAGTAGAATTTTTTTATTCTTTTGCATTCTTTCTGTATTCTATTATTTCGTTTTTTAATTCTTATTTAAATTCATTCACTTATGTATTTTTAAGCTGGCGTAGATGATACTTTTTTGTTAAAAAAATAAAACTCACAAATGTCCACACATCCACACAATTGAGGTGGATGGAGGATTTCCCCAACTGGCATATTGTAGTTTGACAACAGGACTGTCAGAATACAGTGATCCACGGCTGCAGTGTATCGACTGCAGCTGCTTATCGGCAAATGTTTTACCAACATTCCAAAATTTCTTTGTTCCAACGAACAAACAGGAACATTCACAGGATAGATAGATACTGTAGATCGGGGTCCTCAAACTTTTTAAACAGGGGGCCGGTTCACTGTCCCTCAGACCGTTAGAGGGCCGGACTATAAAAAAAAAACTATGAACAATTTCCTATGCACACTGCACATATGTTATTTTGAGCCCACCCTCACCGTCATTTCAAGCCATCATTGCAAGCCCACCCTCACTGTCATTTCAGACCATCATTGCAAGCCCCCCCTCACCACCATTTCAAATTCAAGCCATCATTTAAAGCCCCCCTCACCATTGCAAGCCCCTCACGATCATTGCAACCCTCCCCCTTCATCATTATAAGCCCCTCATTGCAAGCCCCCCCGACAATCATTAATTGCAAACCGATCATGATCATTGCAAGCCCCCCCACCTCACCATCATCATTACATCATCATCATCATCATCATCATCCCCTCATTGCAAGCCCCCCTCGCCATCATCATTGTAAGCCCCTCATTGCAAGCCCCCCCCTCACAATCATTAATTGCAAGCCGATCAAGATCATTGCAAGCCCCCCCAATCATCATCATCATCCCCTCATTGCAACCCCCCCTCACCTTTGCAAGCCCCCCTCACCATCATCAGCCCCTCATTGCAATCCCCCCTCACCATTGCAAGCCCCTCATTGCAAGCCCCCCCACCTTAATCATTACATCATCAGCCCCTCATTGCAAGCCTCCCCCACCATCATCATCATCATCATTACATCATCATCAGCCCCCCCCACCATCATCATTTCATCACCATCAGCCCCCCCACCATCATCATTACATCATCATTTCATCATCATCAGCCCCCCCCCCACCATCATCATCATCATCATCATCATCATTACATCATCATTTCATCATCATCAGCCCCCCACCACCATCATCATCATTACATCATTATTTCATCATCATCAGCCCCCCTCACCATCGCAAGCCCCCGCCCTCCCTCACCATCGTAAGCCCCTCACAGACTTTCTCCTTACTGTGCCAAACTGCTGTCACGGTCCCACTGTGTCACAAAGCTCACAGTGTTGGTAACAGTTCTGGCACGCTGTGATAAATGTCCCGCCCTCCTCCTCTTAGACCAGTTTGTGTGATAGACAGAACAGGCTCTATCACACGAGCTAGTCTAGGAGGAGGAGGGCGGGACATTTTTCACAGCGCGCCCGAACTGTTAACACTGTGATCTCCGTGACACAGCGGGATCGCTGTGTTACAACCGGCCGTGTAACCAGCGTTGCCTGTCAGGGTCGGGTGGGCCGGTTAAAAGTCCTCCACAGGCCGCATGTGGCCTTCGGGCCGTAGTTTGAGGACCCCTGCTGTAGATAGATGGAAAATGTTAATTAGGGGCTCGGAGGAAGACAGCATATCCCTCAAAATGCATTTGCATTCTTGCATTGTGCCGTAGAGTGTTTTCCATATAGGTTATCCAAATCCTGGTGTTGCCAAGATATCCTGTCATGGGATTTACTATATGCTTGTTTATTTACAGCCTTTGTAAATATTTTTATACATTTCTTTCAATGCATTGTGTTTGAGGTAATGCACTTGCTGGTGCACCCTTCTTGTTATTTTTTGTTTAGAATTAAAGATCTTCTCAATCTGAAGAGGGCTGCAATTCCCAGAGTGGATCCTAGGCACTGTACAAATTTGACTGGTGAACAAGCTTTCTTGTTTCAAGATCTTTTGTCATATCCTCTAACACTTGAGTGCCAATGTGATATTCCTTTCTGACTGATTTCTCATGCACACAAAAATAACCAGGCATTGCACAACACTTGCAAAAACAATGTGCATGTCTATGGACAGAGTGGATATAAAAAGTCTACACACCCCTGGTAAAATGTCAGGCTTCTGTGATGTAAAAAAAAAATGAGACAGAGATAAATCATTTCAGAACTTTTCCCACCTTTAATGTGACCTATTAACTGTAGAACTAAATAAAAAAAAACCGAAAATGTTTAATAGGGGGGGGGGGGTAAAAATAAAAGAAATAAAATAATGTGTATGCATAAGTGTGCACACCCTCTTATAACTGGGGATGTAGCTGTGTTCAGAATTAAGCAATCACATTCAAACTCATGTGAAGTAGGAGTCAGTACACACCTGCCATCATTTAAAGTGCCTCTGATTAACCCCAAATAAAGTTCAACTGTTTTAGTAGGTCTTTTCTGACATTTTCTTAGTCACATCTTACAGCAAAAGCCATGGTCGGCAGAGAGCTTCCAAAGGATCAGAGGGATCTCATTGTTAAAATGTATCAGTCAGGAGAAGGGTACAAAATTATTTCTACAGCATTAGATATACCATGGAACACAGTAAAGACCGTCATCATCAAGTGGAGAAAATATGGAAGAGACATTACCAAGAACTGACGAAGGGGCCCTGCGCAGCTCCGAAACGTTGCACTCTCTTTGTGTTGTGATCATGCAATAAAACATCTGTTTGGACGCTATTTACGTAGTTCAATGGTGTGCTGGCAAATATTTCTACCATTACCAAGAACTGGTTGTCCCTCCAAAATTGATGAAAAGAAGAGAAGAAAATTGGTCAGGGAGGCTGCCAAGAGGTCTACAACATTAAAGGAACCGTGGGAACATATGGCTGTGTTGTACATGTGACAACAATCTCCCGTATTCTTCATATGTCTGGGCTATGGGGTAGAGTGGCAAGACGGAAGCCTTCTCTTACGAAAATAACATCCAAGCCCGGCTAAATTTTGCAAAAACACATCTGGGAAAATGTGTTATGATCTGATAAAGCCAAGGTTTAACTCTTTGGTCATAATTTTAAAATATATGTTTGGCACAAAATAACACTGCACATCACCAAAAGAGCACCTTACCCACTAGTGAAGCATGGTGGTGGGAGCATCATGCTTTGGAGCTGTTTTTCTTCAGCTGGAACAGGGGCCTTAGTCAAGGTAGAGGGAATTATGAATAGTTGGGTAATCTGAAGAGGGCTGTGCACAGGAGATGCCCTCACAATCTGACAGATTTGGAATGTTTTTGCAAAGAAGAGTAGGCAAATATTGTCACGTCAAGATGTGCCACGCTGACAGACTCATACCCAAAAAGGCTGAGTGCTGTAATAAAATCAAAAGGTGCTTCAACAAAGTTTAAAGCGGGAGTTCACCCATAAAACAATTTTTCCCCTTAGATGGATGCTCGTTTTGTCTAGGGGAATCGGCTAGTTGTTTTAAAATATGAGCCGTACTTACCGTTTTCGAGATGCATCTTCTCTGTCGCTTCCGAGTATGGGTCTTCGGGTGCGGGCGTTCCTTCTTGATTGACAGTCTTCCGAGAGACTTCCGACGGTCGCATCCATCGCGTCACTAGTAGCCGAAAGAAGCCGAAAGTCGGTGCGGCTCTATACTGCGCCTGCGCACCGACGTTCGGCTTCTTTCGGAAAATCGTGACGCGATGGATGCGACCGTCGGAAGCCTCTCGGAAGACTGTCAATCAAAATAGGAACGCCCAGTCCCGCAGCCCATACCCGGAAGCGGCGGAGAAGATGCATCTCGTAAACGGTAAGTACAGCTCATATTTTAAAACAACTAGCCGATTCCCATAGACAAAACGAGCATCCATCTAAGTGTTATGTACGGGTGAACCCCCGCTTTAAGTTTAAGGGTGTGCACACTTATGCAACCATATTATTATTTTTTTTTTATATTTACTTCTCTCTATCTAAAAGATTTTAGTTTGTTATTCAAATGAGCTGTACAGTTTATAGGTCACATTAAAGGTTCAAAAAGTTCTTAAATTATTTATCTTTGTTTACATCACAGAAACCTGACATTTTAACAGGGGTGTGTAGATTTTTTATATCCACTGTATACTGGACAGTGACAGCCTGTTTTGCGGGTCCTACATCTGTATGCATGTGTGTGTGTGGATTCATTTTTATGGGTGACTTTCCACAGCATCTGTGGGTCCCAGGTGGTGAAATAGCCCCAAATGTTGTATTGTGTGGCCCCAGATGCCCATGTGCATGAGGCCTAAGTCTGTAATATATGTGGTAAGCATACGGGTGGACAGAATATGGCTCAGCTGGGCACCACTAGATCTACCTTAGATCTATGCTAAGTGTAAATTAGAAGAGCATTTCAAATTTGCTACTTGTAGTATTATCTAGAGAAGTATGCTTTTTCTTTGCCAAAGATCATTGACCACTGATATTCTTGTCAAGTCAAACATGTTCTGTAGGGTCACACATTTTAAAATTGACTGCAAATTACTGTCTTGTTTTCAGGTTACATTTAAAAAATGTTAAGCAATTTGAGCTTTGTTTTTAACCTGTGCTATTAACACACATTTTTCTATAATGAAATACAGTTAAAGTATTTACCACATATTTTTGCATGTATAAATATCACCTAGCTACTAAGTGCTATACTTTGGATTTACTTTTTTTGTTTGTTTTAATGGCATACAAATTGAAACAAATAGGGGTTGGTGATGGGGAATGCACTCAGGCAAGAGCAATGACTGCCCAGGTGCATTCAAGGTAAGTAGAAATAATCGGTCCAGCAGAAGAGGCACTTTTGAGTCTTGAACTGAAGCAACATAAACAGATTCAAGAACGACTTCCTGTCTTCCTTAAGAGAAGTGGTGTCAACCAATAAATCCATTGGGGTAGATTCAGGAAGCAATTACGCCTGCGTATCCATAGATACGCAGCGTAATTGCTAAGTAGCGCCGGCGTATCGACTTTCTGTATTCAGAAAGCTCGATACGCCGACTGTAGCCTAAGATATGACTGGCATAAGGCTCTTATGCCGTCGTATCTTAGGCTGCATTCTGACGCTGGCCGCTAGGTGGCGTTCCCGTAGTGGTCAGTGTAGAGCAGGGATATGCAATTAGCGGACCTCCAGCTGTTGCAGAACTACAAGTCCCATGAGGCATAGCAAGACTGACAGCCACAAGCATGACACCCAGAGGCAGAGGCATGATGGAACTTGTAGTTTTGCAACAGCTGGAGGTCCGCTAATTGCATATCCCTGGTGTAGAGTATGCAAATTGCATACTCACGCCGATTCACAAATGTACGCGCGCCCGGCGTTCGAGTTTTACGTCGTTTGCATACGGCGCTTCCGTCGTAAGGCTGCTCCTGCTGTTAGGAGGCGCAGCCAATGGTAAGTATACATCGTTCCCGCGTCGCTATTTTCGAAATTTACGTCGTTTGCGTAAGTGAATCGTGAATGGCGCTGGACGCCATTTACGTTCACGTCGAAGCAAATGACGTCCTTGCGACGTCATTTACCGCAATGCACGTCGGGAAATTTTCCCGACGGAGCATGCGCAGTACGTTCGGCGCGGGAACGCGCCTAATTTAAATGATCCACGCCCCCTACGGGATCATTTAAATTACGCGCGCTTACGCCGGCCCCTTTTACGAAACGCCGCCGCAAATTACGGAGCAAATGCTTCGTGAATGAAGCGTAGCTCCAGTAATTTACGGAGGCGTAGCGTAAAAACGGTACGCTGCGCCGCCGTAGCAGTGCGCGCACCTAGCTGAATCTACCCCACAGATGTTATTTCAATATAAGACCACTACTCCACTCGGCTGTATGCGTATATTTACTCGCTTATGGTAAACACGGTTTTTCATCCTCTTTATTCAGATAAAAGCTACCTTCTAAATCTGAATTTTCATTTCTCTGCATTAAATATTTCACCAGCTTCTGAAAAGTACATCAGTTTCAGTAATGTCAATCAGTAACCTGCAGGTTGTACTGGAACTAGATGAGTGGGAACATAGCATACACACTGCAGCTGAATGCTAGAATGTTTTAGATAAAAGCATAGCAGTTTTAATTATGCCAGCTTGCCATATGGAGCCAGTAATATAGTTAATAGATAATTTTATACTCAAGGGCAAGACTTGGCTCAGAGAAGCCATTAGGGCCTATGCAGATGCATTTGTTGCTGTATTGTTACTGCAGTAACTTTACAACTTTATAATACCAATAAGTCTAATGCCCTGTACACACGATCGGATATCTGATGGAATCTAATCCGATGGATTTTTTCGTCAGATATCCGATGAAGCGGACTTTCATCAGTCTTGCCTACACACCATCAGTCAAAAATCTGACCGTGTCCAACGCGGTGATGTAAAACACTTTGACGTGCTGAGAAAAATGAAGTTAAAAGCTTCCGAGCATGCGTCGACTTGATTCTGAGCATGCGTGAATTTTCCTCCGATGGAGTTCCACACAGACAATCGTTTTTTTTCTATCAGTTTTTTATCCATAGGAAAATTTTAAAACATGTTCTATTTTTTTTCACTGATGGAAAACAAACCGATGGGCCCACACACGATCGGTTTGTCCGATGAAAATGGTCCATCGGTCCGTTTTCATCAGACAAACCGATCGCGTGTACAGGGCTTAAGGCCCCTTTCACACTTTTCCTGCAACTTTGAACATCAGAATTGCATGACAATTCCCAATGATAACCATTCATATCTGTGCGACTTCAAGTCGTACCGACTTCAAAGTAGTCCCTGTACTACTTTGGTCTGACTTTAAAGGGCGTAGAGGTCCAAAGACCTCAAGGTTACACAGGCATTCCCTGAAATCACAGCAAAATCATGGTATAATTGCTCGTCTTTCAGGTCATGGCACTGTGAAAGGGGCCTAATACAAGTGTGGGCTTGGTGCTTAAATGTAATAAGGGATGGAGTAGAGATTTGATCCCTTATGCCGCGTACACACGATCGGATTTTCCATCAGAAAAACCTTGAATGTTTTTTCCGACGAAATTCCGCTCAAGTTTGGCTTGCACACACTCGATCACACAAAAGTTCTCTGAACTTTCGACCGTCAAGAACGCAGTGACGTACAACACTACGACGAGCGGAGAAAATGAAGTTCAATGCTTCTGAGCATGCATCAAATTGTTTCTGAGCATGCGTCGGAAATTTTGCGCGTCGGAATTGCTACAGACGAACAGATTTTCCGATAGGGTTTTTTTCTGTCGGAAAATTTGAGAACCAGCGCTCAATCTTTTGTTGGGGGAAATTCCGACAGCAAAAGTCCGACACACGGTCGGAATTTCCGTTCAAGAGCTCACATCAGACTTTTGCTGGCGGAATTTCCGATCGTGTGTACGGGGCATTAGGCTTGTACTTGCTGCACCTGGAGTTAAGAGGGAGAAAGGTTAACTGAATAGAGATGGAGAAACACCCAGTGTCCAGAATAACACAACTCTTGATGGGAGAATACAATTGTGTATTGAAACAAACAAAAAAAAAAAAACATACAGAACAAGCCGTTGCATTTCAGAGATGTGTGGGCTTCATGGTGGTACCAGAATTTCTTGTATTGGCAGAATGCCGGTTTGTGTACATAATTATTGCCATCTTCCGAACAGGCAGTTAATGTCCAAGTAACTTTTAGCTGGGATCACTGTATCCTTACTGTAAAATTGTATCATTTTCACACTGAATTTTCAAAAGTATCACCAGAAAGAGATCAGTTCAATGTAAACACAATTTCAGAAATCAAAAGAATATCCTTGATATATTTGCTGTTTGGTTAATCAGTGCTCCAGGCACTAAAGCTGCATCAGATTGGTCATGTAGTATTAATAGCAAGCTGACCAATAGCTCACATACCACAGCTCTATAAACAAAAGTATTCCTTCCACAGATAACAATTTTGTAACAGTTGCTGAGGCCCAGATTATTAAAGAAAGGAATAACAAATTCTTTGTACTCATAAGTTTTTTGTGGTATGTCATACTACTATTTGAATGTGTTGTTTAACGGTGTTGCCCTAGGGAAAATAATCATAAAAGAGACATAAACCAGTATCCAGTATACATTTTGCTTATGTTTTTTGTTTTTGTGTGTGATTTGTGCATGGGAAATGACATGCTAATAGCTTGTACTCTGGGAAATAAAAGGAAATCTATGGCCACTATCGATGAGGGGACAGTTTGGTCCACACCTAAGTTCGGGAACAAAACTTTTGCTGTTCGGGATGAACACCCGGACATGTTTGGGCCCCCTGTTTAGTAGTAACAGTGCAGTTTGGCTCATCAATAATGGTCACAGCATATTTGCATTTTATAACAAGTTATTTATTTGTGGCTTCTTTTCTTATTTTTTTGAAAGGTAACACCTTTAAATCCCAATTTTTCTGGCGTTTTCATAATATATATATATATATATATATATATATATATATAATCTTATGTGATGTTGCTTTTATCCATGGACACACCTAAATATTTTCAGCTGTGTAGTTTAGAAGGCAGGTTCTATGAAATGTGTGACACAGCAGTGCCTACCCACAGAGCATAGTGTCTATGTGACACACAATTCATGTAAATGTGTGGTCATCTTCACAGAACAAGTTTACCAATTTACAAAAGTGCTGCTGACCTACTTCTAACATATTATACTTACTAGGCAGTTATTTTGACCTACTGACCTTAGACCACTCATCCAGAATGATGCATACAGGAAAGTAATGCCCCGTACACACAATCGGAATTTCCAATGGAAAAAGTCTGATCAGATTTTCCGATCGTGTGTAGCCCCATCTGAGTTTTTTCATCGGAAATTCCGATGAATTCCATATGAGTTTAGATATAGAACTGTGGCATAAGAGTCATTATCATTACATATGTTTAAGGTAAGGGAATAGACAGAATGCCAATATACAGAAAGAACAATACAAGTCAGATCAGAATGGACCAGGTTGATTGACAACGCATGGGGCCCCCGGCAATAGGAGATTATGGGGTCCACAGGCAATGGGAGATTATGGGGCCATACAATATACACATACATATACATACACACACACACACACACACACACACACACAAGCACACACAGTATACACATACATACACACACAGTATACACATACATACACACACACACACAGTATACATACATATACAAACACAGGATACACATACAGTATACACATACATATACACACAGTAGACATATACAAACAGTATACACACGCAGTATACACATACATATACACATACATATACACACACACAGTGTACACACAGTATACACATGCATATACACACACACAGTATACAAATACATATACACACACAGTTTACACATGCATATACACACACACAGTATACACATGCATATACACACAGTATACACATACATATACACACAGACACACAGTATACCCACAGTGTATATGCACACACACACCAGCACTTTCCATCTAGAAATCATCCTGATGGAACACACTGCTGCTGCCCCCATCTCCTGGCATGCTGGTACTTGTAGTGCCCCAGCATCTCACAGACACATTAGGTGGTAATGCAGGAGAGGAGGGGACTGTGCCTGTGTACTGGTGAGCAGGTAATGAGTAGGGAGAAGTAGCAGGGATTGGAGGAGGCATTCAGAATGTCCTTCCCCCAGGAGCAGTGCATTTATTACACAGGAAAACAATCTAATAGTCTCAGAGACAGGAGGGGCCATTCTAGAGGAAACACATCCTCCCCCCTGCTCACCAGGGTAAGCCACTGACAATGATACATTTAGCTGGGGCCAGATAGCTTACCTTCTATCAGGCAGCAGTCCATCCCACACTGCAGGCTCCCTCCTCCCTTTCCTCTCCTCCAGCCGCCAGATGGTACTGGAGAGGCAGGGCAGCTATAATTTCTGTATTTATAGACCAAAATGACGGTAAGGGACATTTCAGGGACAGATGTAAAAAAACACAGATTTTTACATACTGTCCCCGTTTTACTGAGGCTGGCAACCCTGATGGGGCCCCCTAGTGGCCCAGGGGCCCTCAAGTAGTGCCTGAGTGGCCAAATGGTCAGTCCACCCCAGGACCAGAGAGAAGGGCCTAACCCGAATACAGGAACAGACAGAGGCTGAAGTGCAGGTGTCTAAGGGCCTTTTTTTTTGCTTCAAAAGGGTTTTGGATTCACATATAAGTCTATGGTGATGCAGGGATATAAAATACGCTTGAAGCAGGTCAACTGCAGGTAAGAAGGAAAGCTTTGGACTTGCCGTTTGATGTAAACTCTAATTTGGACATATGAAGAAAGAAGATTGGATGGCTACACCCATATAATGCAGACAAAAGCTTTTTTTATTCAAAAAATCATCAATAGAAACCAGTGGCGGCTGGTGCTCAAATTTTTTGGGGGGGGGCGCAAACGAAAAAAAAAAAAAACAATTGCAGCCTCACTCGGCCTATCAATTATCACCACTGTGCCATCAAACGCAGCCACTGTGCCATCAATTGTCACCACTTTGCCATCAATTGTCACCACTGTGCCATCAATTGTCACCACTGTGCCATGCCATCAATTGTTACCACTGTGCCATCAATTGTCACCACTGTGCCATGCCATCAATTGTTACCACGGTGCCATGCCATCAATTGTTACCACTGTGCCATCAATTGTCACCACTGTACCATGCCATCAATTGTTACCTCTGTGCCATCAATTGTCACCACTGTGCCACCAATTGTCACCACTCTGCCCATCAATTGTCACCACTGTGCCCATCAATTGTCACTGTCCAGACATCCATCCACCTCGGAGCTTTATATTATAACCTGCTGGGACTTGTAGTTCTCCATCATCTCCTGGGGCTCAGGTGCATGCAATCCACCATATTTGTTCAGTTTTTCTCACTGCTGTAGTCCCATAAATGGTGGATTGCATGCACCTGAGCCCCAGGAGATGATGGAGAACTGCAAGTCCCAGCAGTCTAAATACAATAACAGGCTCCAAGGTGGATGGGTGGGGATCAGGCAGTGCACCGCTGTCCGCTGATGACCTAATGGGGCGATAAATCAAATCCATTTTGAACTGAATTCTGTGGCTTGGCTGACTTACCTTAGCAGCACCAGCTTCACTCCGCTCGGGCAGTGTGAACTTCAGAGAAAGTGCCGCGTGACGTCATTTCCGATTTTCGTCTGTAAGACGAATAGCCGGAAGTCACAGTAGTAATGCTCCCGGCGCTCATAGAGAGGCACGGGAAGCATATCAGCGCTTTTCAATGCGCCCATATTCAAGATAAAAGCCTGCAAATGAAGCGCCATGTCTAGATTGTAGTGACGCGGCGCTTCATAGGGCAATGGTGGCCGGCGCTCAATCCCAACCCATTAAAGAATTGTTTTTTCTTTCTTAAAGGGGCCAAAAATATATATATATATATATATATATATATATATATATATATATTTATTTATTTTTTTGCCTACAGGAGGGGGGGCGGCGCCCGAGCGCCCCCTATGGGCGGGCCGCCACTGATAGAAACAGACACAAGGCATATTGCCAGGGGAAAAAAAGGAAGACACGTTTTTACACGTTTAGTATGTGCTTTGTCAGAAACTAATTTGGACATCTGCTCCAGCTCTGGCCAGTAAGGAGGGAGATAGCTACAAACCCAAAACAGATGAGACAAAGACAACATTGGGCAACAAAACAGGGTGGTTGATTTACTAAAGGCAAATCAACTACGCACTTTGCAGTTGCTCCAGAGCCTAGTAAATGAAGAGAAGCTCTGCTTACTTCTATCACCCAATCATGAACATGCAACCTTTTTTTTCTTTTCCTTGTATGTGATTGGGTATTCTTTGAAAAGTGAAGCTTTACCTCATTTACTAAGCTCTGAAGCAACTGCTCATGCAGAGTGCAACTGCACTTTGCAAAAATCGCGTAGTTGATTTACCTTTAGTAAATCAACCACCCTGTGTTGTTGTACAGCCTATTTGCCTTTAGTAAATGAACCCAGAATGACAAAACATGCTGGAAAGTTAAAACACACCAGATTAGATCGACTAAGAAAACACAACATAATTGTGACAGACAGCTTCTATGTTTCTCCTATGACTGTTTTCCCTTAAAAAATGTCATTAGTTGTACAGCCACATTCAGATACACTATAGCAGAACTTACACCGTCCCCAAGTATTCTCATGGCGCTAGCCAGTAATCAATTCTTTTTTGTTTCTGCAAGTAATAGAGTAGGATGCAACCTGCATAAACTCCATTTAAAAATGTATGGAAAATGTAGAATACGTTGGCCAATATCCACAAAGCATGTGTCATAATATTTAGGCATGTCTGCAACTGTAAACTTTTTTTTTCTCCCTCCTTGTGGAAAATATATTTAATTCAGAGCAAATGCCTTATCCACTCCAAAAAATGATCAAAGCGTTTCTGCAGTTTATTTATGGCTCACAATTACTGGGACAACTCAAGCTCAACAAGCCCAAACAGTGCACTTTGCAGGGGCAATAGTAATAAATTAGAAAAAAGGAACAGGCAGTCCAAATGCAATTACAGCTGTAGTGCAATTGCATTCCATTTTTTTGTTTTGTGCATATTGCAGAGACACTTCAAAAGAAAAGTGTTATTTCAGCATTTCAGGGGAACATGTGTTTCCTGTGGTGATGGTATTTGGAATGTTAAGCACACCTTATTTCAGTGCATTTATTGTGCTTATTGGGCAATCGAAAATGACAGCAGCGTGTAACATCAATACACCAGTGCAACTTCCACTCCATTGACAAGGGAGTCACAGATGTATCATTCTCTGAAGCTACATGAAAACCAAATGCACAGTAACACAATATATATTTTTAGATACCAGAAACAGAACAGAAAATGCTACCTTTGTATTCATGACTTCTGCACAGGGCTGGACTGGGACAGAAATGTGGCCCTGGACTTCATCCAGACTGGCCCACTTTGACAGGTCTCTCCCATGGTGGCCGACAACTCCTGCACCCCTTTGGCCACCAAGCCCCCTCTCCCCCTTTAATAGCCACTAGCCGTTCTAGAACGGCCGGTACTGGTACTCTTATAGGCAGTACCAGTGGGGAAGCTAGACATTATTTCACCCGGAGCAAAGAATCAGTTCAGTGCCCCCCTTATAGGACAAAATTAGGCAGAAGTGAGAAACTCCCAGGCCATAGCTGTTGAGTCAGCTGTCTGTCCCCTCCCCCCATGCTCCTCTGTTGTCCACCCTGCTCCTTTGGTCCTCCCCCTGCTTCTTTGTTCCCCCCAGGTGAGCGCTGCGGGGAGGGAGAGACAGAGGAGCGGAGGGGGGCGGCAGTCTGCTGTCACTGATGCCAGCCCACTGAGCCATCGGCCCACCGGGAAACTCCCTGTAGTCCCCATGGCCAGTCCATCCCTGCTTCTGCAATCTGCATACAAAAACACTTGTTTATATATACTATATATACAATATATACTGTACATACAGTCCTGTGAAAAAGTATTTGCCCCTTCCTGATTTTTTTGTTTTGCATATTTCTCACACTTAAATGATTCAGAGCATCAAACAAATTTTAATATTACACAAAAATAAAAAAATTGCATATTGGATTTATTTGGGTTATTATTATTTTATTTATCAAGGGGAAAAAAGCTGTTCAAACCTGCCCAGCCCTATGTGAAAAAAGTAATTGTCCCCATCCCATGCTGAATCGTGAATGAACTGTGATTAACCACAATTTTTTAGAGTGCTTAGTTAAATTTCACTTGCCACACCCAGGCCTGATTACTGCCAGACCTATTGAATCAAGAAATTACATAAATAGAATTGGCCTGATAACGTGACAGTGCAGTGCCAAAGTGTGTTGGCACTCTTCTTAAAGCCTAAGCTAATTATGTTTTTCAGATCAGAAAGTTCTTTGCCATAAGGTGCCATGTTAAACTTCCAGTGACCAGTATGAGAGAGTGAGAGCGATAACACCAAATTTAACACACATGCTCCTCATTCACACCTGAGACCTTGTAACACGAATGAGTCGCATGACACCTGGGAGGGAAAATAGGTAATTGGGCCCAATTTGGACATTTTCACTTAGGGGTGTACTCACTTTTGTTGTTGGCGGTTTAGACATTAATGGCTGTGAGTTGAGTTATTTTGAGGGGACAGCAAATTTGCACTGTTAGAGCCAGTTCACACTGGGGCGACTTGTCAGGCGACTCAGCCGCCTGACAAGTCGTGTCCCGTTCTATTCAATAGAACCGTTCTAATAGGAGCGACACAAGTCGCTCCGACTTAGAAAAAGGTTCTTGTACGACTTCGGGGGCGACTCGGGGCGACTTGCATTGACTTCTATACAGAAGTCATTTTGCAAGTCGCCTCTGAAGTTGTCTTCAGGTCGCCTTGCCGAGTCGCCCCCGAAGTCGTGCCGCCCCAGTGTGAACCGGCTCTTATACATGCTGTACACTCACTACTTTACATTGTAACAAAGTGTCATTTCTTCAGTGTTGTCACATAAAAAGAGATACTAAAATATTTACAAAAATGTGAGGGGTGTACTCACATTTGAGAGATATAATCTGTAAATGCAAAAATAACAACAAAGAAAGCAAAAAATTATAAATATAAAATTATAAATAAAGTTCCTAAAAATAAAACTAAGTATGCTAAATATATGATCTTTGATCTGAAATTAAAGTGCATTAGAAAGGTCCTGCATAAAAAGCACACCATACTGGGAGCATGCTGTAAAAGCACTTGGCTGCAATAAACTGCCTATATGTGAATAAGTAATAAGAGTATGCATAAGTATTAAAGCAGTAGATTTGTTAATTTATTTGCATCATATTATTACTTATTTTATATACCAAAGTAGACTTAATTAAAATGCAAGGTCTGTATTTTTGGGAGCCTTCTGCTCACTGATTAAAAAGCTCCCAGTGAAATGGATTGAAGGAAATTGAAAGAAAAATAGAAAAATGAATTACCTTACACCTTGGCTTCTGTCCATTTCCTATAAATGCTGGTAATATTACTTGACTTCACTGCAGGATTCTAGGAAAGCTAAGGACCCCAAAACTTACAGGAACCATACTGTGCATTGTCCCAGTATCTCTTTCACATCTATAGCTTTCCCAAGATCCTGCAAAAAGGCCCAATGACCTAGGATAGACCTCCATGGCCCAGGGTATAAGGCACCATTGTTTTTTTTTATTATATGACTTTCTCTGAGGATTTTTTAATCAAGAGGTGGGGCCCTCCTAAGTTTGAAAACGTTGCCATCTAATGTATAAGTGCAATAAAGTACCAAAATGAATGGTATCTAAAGCTACAGTAGGTACATTTTGTTATGAAAAAAAAAAAACTTTCAGAATCTTGTTGACTCTTCAAGGTCGGCTGAACTTACCAGAGACATGTTGTATTTCACATTTTGTGATATTATATATAAAGGTCAATTCGCAGAGGTTATCATATACGCTATTTCTACTTATAAATGCCTCTATCTTTTTGCTGGGTAATGTGGGAATTATTGTGAGGCATCTATTGAGGCAGTTAAAAAGAAGCCAAATGTTAAATGGTTAAAAAAAAATACAATTTCACATTCCAATACTTTAATAATGATCCCACAGATAAGTGATACTAATATTTGTGTTTTTTTTTTATCTTGATGAGAAAATTGTCATGAGACAAATTAACTGGCACAGTTATTGTATCTTACATCTGCATTAATGCACACTCCAGAGAACATGCTGTGTTATTTTGTGAACTTGCATCTTCAATCACTTCTTCTGACATCTTTCTTTAAGGGGAAACCATTGGTGTTGTCTATTGGATAATGCAGCATTGTTAATAACCAGTAACAGGGTTTAAATAATATACTAAGATTAGATATGCTTTCATTGCATAGTATACAGATGAATAAGGAATACTATTCTACCAGCTGACCACGGTTGTTAAAAATAGAAAGCATATTGTGAAGACAAGGGCTGTGGGCTAAGCAGTCAGTCAAATGTAGACCGAATGATGCAATATTCTCTTTACTGCTAATCACATAAAGACTGGGCTCTTAAAAATAACCCCCCCCCCCAAAGAAAAAAAAAATAGTTAAAATTTTGCCAATAAAGCTTAACTGATGGAAGCACATCTGTATCTCTACCCCCTGAAATTCCATTTAGTATATGACTTCTTATATTAAAAGTAAGTTAGTTATATGGGTGAGTGACTGTAACCTTATAGCACCACGTCCCTTAAAAATGAGTACTTGAGGGCAGTTTGTTGGGACTTTGAAGGTGTTCAATGTAGTTATAGACTTGAGAAAATATAACACTCAAAACGTTTTTAAACAAACATTATTTTAAAGAGTTAACGGTATGTCTCATTATTCAGGTGAGTTGCAAATTGAAATAGTTACTGTATGTAATACAGATTAAGTCATATAACAATTAAACATCCCATTAACATTTACTTTTGTAATATTGGAGCATATGCAAAAGCTAAAAAAAAAAAGAAAATCTTTAGTCATCAGAATATTTGATAGATGATCAAACACTGATATATTTTCCCTAATGCTCAATCATCCTTCTGATATGCTGTTGAATATTTGAAGAGTACAGTTGAGCAGCAGCCCAAGATGGCCAAACAAAATAATTTTGTGAACTGCTCTTGTTATCCATAAAGATAATGTTAAAGCTAACCAGTCTAAGGCTCACACATACAGTTACTCTTGGCCGGTCCCATGCTATTATATGTTCAGCTTCTGGGTGTGATCCACGCCTTACGTAAACAGCGTAGCTTACTGCGACGGGCGTACGTACGTTCGTGAATCAGTGTATCTTGCTTATTTACATATTCGACGCGTAAATCAACGTAAACGGCCCTAGCGGCCAGCGTAAATATGCACCCAAGATACGACGGCGTAGGAGACTTACGTCGGTCGTATCTTGGCAACAGTGAGGCGTATCTCATTTTTAGAATGAGCGCAAAGATACGACGGCACACATTCGGACTTACGATGGCGTATCTACTGATACGTCGGCGTAAGTCTCTCTGAATCTGGCCCCAGGAGTATACATGTGGGGCCAAAAGCAGAATTGTGGGCAATGCTGGTATGTAGAATGGGGGCTGGTAAGAGCAGATTGCAAGAAAGTTGTTATAAGCAGGAATGGAGTCAAAACATCATAGTGGAAATGGTTGTAGAAGGATATTTCAACTGATCTGATATAAATCCTACAATCCTTTCCAAAGAGTGTAACACAGTGCATGAGATGACGACTACCCAATATATTTACAGCCTTACATTTGACTAAAAATGCTGGTAATGCTGACAGACAAACATTTTGATTCTGAACAATTATTTATTTGCACAGTATAAACATAGTAAGATTGCAATTTAAATAATTGCTATTTTTCTATCTGTTATTTATAATTCTCATAACAGTTATATTGATGCTTTACATTTCACATTGGTTACATTGTCAATCAATAAACTAAAAAAGCAGCATCCGTATTCTACCTTGAATAGGAGTTTATGTTACCATGGCAGCAGAGCTGGTGACATTATTAAGTACAGTTCTAAGATTATTTCTTTACTGATTAGGTGTGGGGGTTTATATCTAACAACAACCAAGTGAACAGGGAAATATACTGTACATTGTTAACTGTACATGCAACACATACTGGTTGAAAAACATATTTAAATAGTGATATAATTTTCTATTAAAAAAAAAGTAAAAATAAGCAAATAAATTGTGTGTGTTGGAGGCTATTTATGAAGAGGTAGTGCACTGTCATTTGTACACTATTTCCCCATATGTCACTTTTGGGAGCATGTACGCAAGAGCTTTTTCCAGCATGTTAAGGAATCAAGTATTTAACTGGCCGACTAAGAAAATAATAACTGTACTGTATAGGTACTGTGTTTTAAGAAAAATTAGAGGTGCAGAGATATTAGGACATCATTAATCAAATGTGGCCACATATTTACTTAATTTTGCAGCAGGGCCTGAGACATGTAATTTGATGCTGGCCAGCAATGGGATCAGATGCGTCTTTCAGTCGGTAGGATTTTTCTGTTTGTGTAGGTCTCATAATGACTGACATGGGTCTGCATCAATGGATGAAGTGATTGACAATAGATGTACATTGCAAGACTTTTTCTCTTTCTTTCTTGGTATTGTTCGGGTGGTGGGAGGGGGCACATTTCCATCCCCCCTTTTCTGGCCTACCAGACTGTAAACTCAAATGAGGGTCTGGTATGGATTTTTAATGGTACACTTCATGAGTTTTTTTTTCCAACTGGGTTACCCATGCAAAAAACTCATGAAGGGTCTGGTCTGAAATTTAGGGGAGATCCTATACTGTTTTTTCTTTTTTGCATGGGGTTACCCTTGACAGCCAAAGAAGACCCTCATCAAGTATAAAGGTCTGGTATGTACTTTTAGGGGGAACCCCATGACATTTTCCTATTTTTTTTGTGGGGTCCCTTATTAACATGTATATCAGACCTCATATAGAATTGGGGTCTGGTATAGATAAAGGAAATCTACAACCAGTTGCTTACAAACCGGAGTTTCAATTAAAGGCAATTTAAACAGAATTTTATTTTGTACTTTGTAATTGTTAGGTTTGCTAAAGTATGTTGTATATATTGTACAACACCACTTCATAGACAGGTTAAGAGTACCCCTTATTTAATGGAATTAAGCCTTTTTTATATTGACCTTAAAGCACACAAATACATCCACTCCTGACACTTCTCTACAAATAGCATTTTTTTGTCTGACTGCTGTTTTGTAAACAAAAGGGGTAAGGATGATGATGGATGTCATTGACCAGATATTTTTATGGAAAGCTGACATCTGTGGTATGTTGAGGTTATGTAGTATGGTTCGGGGGGCATGCTTGTCCCCCCCTTTCCTGGCTTGCCATCAGGGCAGCCATCACAAATTTTGGGGCCCTTTACATAGCTTTAGGCTGGCCCCCTTGTAGCAGAGAACGGGGGCCCTCCTCTCTCCTGCCGCAAGATAAGGGGGGTTGTGGTAACGAAAGTGTCATCTCTTCTCTCTCCTGCCACGAGATAAGCGGGACGGGGGGTTGATGATGACGAACAAAACAAAGTCAAATCCAGTCTTCTCTTCTCTTTCCTGCCACGAGTTGCTAAAGTCAGACAAAAAAAAAACAGGGGCGGGGGCAGGATGGGGTTTTGCAATCCCCTGCTGCAAGTTTCTAAAGATGGGGGGGGTCAAACAAGAAAAAGACGAAGAAAAAAAATGGGGGGGGGTCGACCGGGCCCCTTACAGGTGTAATGCCTGTACCCCCCTGATGGTGGCCCTGCTTGCCATGCTACATGTTTGGCTATGGGTCTTATATAGATAGAGGGGAAACTTATTTTTTCGGCATAGGATTCCCCCTTAAACCCCTACCAGACATGTAGATAGAAAAACTCTACTCTAAAAAAAAAAATCTGTACATAGGTGGGTGGGCCTGACAAAGCCCAAACCTGGGCTTTTAGGTAATTTTTTATTTGCTATGACTTCCAGATAAGTAGTTTCTATCACACAACGGGGGTTATTTACGAAAGGCAACTCCACTCTGCACAACAAGTGCAAACTACAAGTGAAAAGTGCACTTGAAATTGCACTGAAAGTGCACTTGGAAGTGCAGTCGCTGTAAATATGAGGGGAAGATCTGAAATGAGGGGAGGCTCTGCTGATTTTATCATCCAATCATGTGCAAGCTAAAATGCTGTTCATTTTCCATGCATGTCCCCCTTGGATTTACAGCGATTTTTGTTTTATATGAATCATATACTGCTTGCCAAAAGTATTGTACATTGTGCACTGTTAAAATAGTTAAATCCAGTTGTCCTTTCGATTACCTGCTTAAATTGCAAAGTGTACTTGAAATTGCACTGAAAGTGTACTTGGAAGTGTAGTCGCTGTAAATCCAAGGCGGACATGCAAGGAAAATAAAAAACAGCATTTTAGCTTGCACATGATTGGATGATAAAATCAGCAGAGCTTCCCCTTATTTCAGATCTACCCCTCAGATTTACAGCGACTGCACTTCAAAGTGCACTTTCAGTGCAATTTCAAGTTCAAAGTGGATTTACCTTTCGTAAATAACCCCCAATATGTTTTGCATGAAAACATAACTGGCTGCTGAATTCACTTAAAGGAACACTAAAGTTAAAAAAAAATTTGGGGAAAAATAACAAACATGTTATACTTACCTCCACTGTGCAGCTCGTTTTGCACAGAGTGTTCCCGAACCCTGTCTTCCGGGGTCCCTCGGTGGCTGTCTCATCTCCTCCTTGCAAGAGCATTCCACCTTCATGCGAGCGAGCTGGCATGGTGGAAAGCTTTTGCAGGCACGCTCCCGTGATACAGCGGCAGGAATAGTCGCCGACTATCACTCGGGCCTCGCCCCCCGGTGTGCCGCATCATCCGATGTGATTGACAGCAGCCCCAGCCACTGCCTGCGCTGCTATCAATCCGTCCGACCTAGCCAATCAACGGCTAGGCTGGGAACCGAAGAGGATCACGGGGACGCGCGCAGGACTTTCGAGGGGTGAAGTAAGTAAAACGGGAGTTCGGGGGGGGGGGGGGGGGCGGTACCGTCGGATGTTTTTTCACCTTAATGCATAGGAGGCATTAAGGTGAAAAAACATTTACCTTTACATAATATTATAATCGAAAGGACAACTAGCTTTAACTACCGTATTTATCGCCCTATTATGGGCTCCGGCGTATAGCGCGCACCCCTAATGTAGCCCTGAAATTCTTCGAATTTTTTTTTTTATACTTACAGTTTTGGTGTCTTGCAAGGGGGTCCATCGGCGGCCTTGTCCGGTCCGGCGTCCTTCTGCGGCCATCGTGGTGTGCATGGTGTCCTCCCGCGCTGTCTCCGAGTCGAATCCCCGCTTCCTGTGCTGTGTTTGAACCACTCCGCCGACATATACCGAGCGCAGTACACTCGGGTATAGTCGGGCAGGCTCGGCTCCTCTCGCTTAAAGGACGCACAGGACGTGACCACGAGAGGAGCCGAGCCTGCCTGAGTATACTGCGCTCGGGTATCGGCGTATATCGTGCACCCACGATTTTGCCCTGATTTTAAGGGCAAAAAAGTGCGCAGTATACGCCGATAAACATGGTATTTTAACAGTGCACAATGTACAATATTTTTGGCAAGCAGTATATGATTCATATAAAACAAAAATGTAATCCAAATATATTCATTGAATTGATCCGATAAGTATTTTCATTCTATTTACTTTTTAATTACCATTATCATCTGTAGACCCATTCAAATTTCAAATCCTGAAAATGATCTGTAATATAGAGTGTGATAGAGTAACATTTTAGGGATCTTTCTTTACAAGAGCTGGTTATAAACAATCTGGGGTTGATTTATTAAAAGCAAATAGGCTGTTTACTTTGAAAGGAATTTTCACTTTGCAGTAGAATTACTTCAAAGGATTTCTGTTGTTGTAGATTGGAGGTCAAAATATCACACTGCATACACTGGGAAAGAAATGGTTACCACTTCCTGTCATTCTGTGAGTGCTAGATATGTATGGAAAAGAACTAGCGACTGAAAGAAAAGGAGAAGCAGGTGTTTTTTAGCTGTGTGTTCCCTGCCAAGTTGATGTAATCGCAATGCAATCATTTCAGCTACCAGTGGATGCTATATATGGATGACTGCACACACTACTGAGTATTTATGTCATTCAGTTCATTATGAGATTTTTGAAATATCACTGTGTAATTACATGAGAATTCATAGCCTGTGATTGAATTACACTACAGTTTACATTATGTTCACAACAAGCAAAAAAAAAAAAAAAAAGGAAATTAAATAAATAAAAATTGAAAACAAAAGAAACAAATTACTAAGTGATAACACATCAAGCCATAATTTATAGTAAAACTGATTACAAACACTGGTATATACTTTGTGCAGGCCATAGACAGTGCAAATTTATTTTCTACAACCACGGGTGGCAGGAATTTTTTTTGCATGATTCCACCATTAACACAGATAGTGCTGACAGGGGAATACCTCCTGCCGAGACATTGTACTCTCAAGGCAGGGGGTGGGGGAAGTAGTTCAAACCAGGAGAAGACAGTGGGCTAGATTCAGATAGGTGAGCGGATCTTTAGATTTGATTTACGTTACGCCGCTGAAAGTTTTTGAGGCAAGTGCTTTATTCAGAAAGCACTTGCCTGTAAACTTGCGGCGGCATATCGTAAATCCCCTGGAGGAATTAAAATTCCGCGGGTAGGGGGCGTGTTAAATTTCCCAGCGTGCATTGCTCTAAATGACGTCGCTAGGACGTCATTGGCTTCGACGTGAACGTAAATTACGTCCATCCGTATTCGCGAACGACTTACGCAAACGACGTAAAAAATTCAAAAACTTGACGCGGGAACGACGGCCATACTTAACATAGGATACACCGCACATACCCCTCATATAGCAGGGGTAACTATACACCGGAAAAAGCCGAACGCAAACGACGTAAAAAAAAAAAACGCCGGGCGGTCGTTCGTTTCTGAATCGGCGTAACTCCTCATTTGCATATTCCTTGCGTATACAAACGGAAGCGCCACCTAGCGGCCAGCGTGAGATTGCAGCCTAAGATCCGACGGTGTAAGTCACTTACACCTGTCGGATCTTAGGGATATCTATGCGTAACCTGATTCTATGAATCAGGCGCATAGATACGATGGCCGGACTCAGAGATACGACGGCGTATCAGGAGATATGCTGGCGTATCTCTTTTCTGAATCCGGCCCTACGATTATTGCTAGCAGCAATAGCAGCAGCTAGCTATAAATGGAAGTAATGCCTGGCATGCCAGTTGTACCCAAGTTGATTAATCGATCAACTTGGTACATTCAGCTTGCCCATACACAGGGGATTTCTGCTAAATCAAACAAGATTTAAATCATCTATGGCTGGCCTAACAAAAGGCAAAATGATGATTATATTATGTATTTTAAATAATTGTATTGCAAACACAACTGAAGACTTTTAGGCTGGGTTCATACTGGTGCTATGTTTGCCATTGCATGTGATTCGCACTGCACTGAACTGCCTGCGAGTCCTATTCAATGTGGAAACCGGCACTGGATTCGCGCTGGTTCCTGCATCTCGCTAGTGTGAACCGGCACTTAAGGTATCCATGCACATAAAATCCCTTTCAGAAAAATAGACTATTTACAAGGGAAGCTGCATTTTACAAGGGCATTTATATGAGAGTTTAGTAAATGAGGTGAAGCTCAGCTGTCTTCCATCATCCAATCATATGCAAGCAAAAAGGCTTTGCTAGACATGCACAACGCTATTGTGCAAACAGCGGTTGCCAATACCACATAAATAAATGATAAAATGTGAACTGCATGTACTTAGTGCAAACAAATAAATAAATAGCAAACAGTAATATAGAGCAAAGGGGAGACTGTTTTGATTATCAGACCCCAGACTATAAAAATATTAAGTGCCCAAACGGTAAATAAAGTCCAAACAAGTGCATGATGTTGAATACAATGTGTGAATTAAATTGTGAATACATGGAGTTCCAAAGAAAAACTTTAGAATAATCCAATAAAAAAGGTTCCTCTTACATGGATCATATGGTGAAAGATTTTGTGTAGATGTACACTCACCAGATGTTGTAGATCCCCTACCTTATGACAGGAAGGATTATAAAGGGCTTTTGGGGTCGCCCCGGCCATCTTGGATGTGGTTCAGCATTTTTTTCCGATCTCCTCTTCATCAGAGTAGAACGTATCTTCCAACAGAGTGTCACCAGCGATATAAGTAGGAAAAAAGAGAGTACGGACTCCTCATAGTGTGAAACCGTAGAGGTAGTTTTATTAAAGCCTCAAAGGGCTACACAAGTAACAGATTAAAAACAATCTATGGACTTCCTATGCGAGCAACCACAAAAACCACAAGACCCACTCCAGAGTCAGCGTGCGTTCCACTAGAATATGACATAGAGCAGGGATATGCAATTAGCGGACCTCCAGCTGTTGCAAAACTACAAGTCCCATCATGCCTCTGTCTCTGGGAGTCATGCTTGTGGCTGTCAGAGTCTTGCTATGCCTCATGGGATTTGTAGTTCTGCAACAGCTGGAGGTCCGCTAATTGCATATCCCTGACATAGAGTAATGTGCATCCCAGCTTATGCGTTTCGTCATCAAGCGTGATGTTATCAGCGTCTGATAACGTTGTGCTTGATGATGAAATGCTTAAGGATGAAACACACCTTGCGCTACGTCACATCCTGGTGACAGGAATGCTGAATTTGGTGCGAGTCTTGCAGTTTTCCACAGCCTCCACTGGTTATTGCGGCTGCTTGCATAGGAGTAGGGATGAGCCGAACACCCCCCAGTGCAGCCCCCCCTCTCCTGAACCGTACCAGGCCACATGCCCTCAACATGGGGAGGATGTCCCCATGTTGATGGGGACAAGGGCCTCATCCCTACAACCCTTGCCCGGTGGTTGTGGGGGTCTGCGGGCAGGGGGCTTATCAGAATCTGGAAGACCCCTTTAACAAAGGGGACCCCCAGATCCTGGCCCCCCCTATGTGAATTGGTAATGGGGTACACTGTACCCCTATCATTTCACGAAGGAAGTGTAAATAGTTGGAAAACACACACACACCATAGAAAACAGCGCAAACAGTGTATAGCATACTAGCTCATTATGAATTACTTACCTGAGATCAAAGCCCCTGCAGTGGTCCTCGCCCCCTCCTCCGTCGCCGACATCACTACCGAAGTGACTTCTGGGTATCACGGCTCCGGGGCTGTGATTGGCCGTAGCCGCGATGACGTCATGCGTGTGGAAGCCACCAGTCACGGCACGATCGCCTTCAGAAATGGCACGCTTAGTCAGGCACCGTTGTCTACGTATTTTTTTTTTTTTTTGCTGAAATGGCTGTTTACAGGGTATAGAGACATAATAGTTAACTGATTCCTTTTAAAAATGATAAAAAATCAATCATATAATGTACCTACAGTTTCAGTTTCGTTTTTGCATGATTCCTGCTTCTCTGCTGCACAGAGCCAATACAGGGCAGTGATGGTTTGGAAAACGAAACTGATTGGTGTTGAGGGGTTTTAGACACACAGTAATCACACCTCCTTGATTAGTGACCACAGAGAGAAAGCTCCCATTACTTTTTTCATCAGGAAACAGGCAACCAGGAAGTGTTCAGAACAGAGAAGGATTAGAGCAAAAACGAACAATGAGGACATGAAACCAGGACTGCAGTAAGGTAAAGGAAGCTATTTGCTAAAACATTTTATTCCTTTAGAGACCCTTTAATCTAGGCTTAACCCCCCTGGCGGTATTCCCGAGTCTGACTTGGGGTTAGATTTTCATGCTGCGAGCGGTAACCCCGAGTCAGACTTGGGCTTGCCTCGCTAGATCCACAGGCACTGTTTACTTACCTTGTCCCTGGATCCAGCGATGCCACAGCGCTGTGTGAGCGAGCGGGACCTCGCTCGATTCACACAGTGCCTCTGTGTGCCGCCGATCTCCGTTCCCTGCGACATTAGGACGCACGGGAGCGGAGAACGGCGCCAAATTCTAAAACGTAAACAAACACATTACATACAGTATACTGTAATCTTACAGATTACAGTACTGTATGTAAAAAATACACACACCTCTTGTCCCTAGTGGTCTGCTCAGTGCCCTACATGTACTTTTATATAATAAAAACTTTTCTTTCTCCCTGCAAACTGTAGATTGTCCATAGCAACCAAAAGTGTCCCTTTATGTCAAAAATAGTTTTAGAGCAGCTAAAAAACAGCGATAATAAATTATAATCACTTGCAGAATTGTGCGATAGCGATTTGTGGGGAAATTCGTCGTAAAAAAAAAAATGACAGCGACAATTCTGCAACTGAGCAAATTTCATTGATTTTGATTTGATTACATTATTGAATAATTTTTATTATAATTATATTATTATTTGTTATAATTATTTATAATTATTTATTATATTATAATTTATAATTTTGTTTTTAAAAAAATGTCATACCCGGGATGCCTATTAGATTCTTGTTTGGTCAGATTTAAGTGAGTTATTTCTAAAAATTACAGGCCTACAATATAAAACGCCAAATTTCCTTGCAAATAATGGTACCGCTTTCAGCACCTTTTTTCTGAAAGAATCATACCGCCAGGGAGGTTAATTTTAGGTAAAAGTGGTCTGTAGGGTTTACAACAACAGTAATCACACACATGGATCTATGTATTGTAATAACTCTTCTGTACTGACTAGGGATGAGCCGAACACCCCCCTGTTCGGTTCGCACCAGAACCTTCGAACAGACCGAACGTTCGCGCAAACATGTAGAACCCCATTGACGTCTATGGGACTCAAACGTTCGAATTCAAAAGTGCTAATTTTATTTCAAATAGTTTTTATTGAGGTTTCAAAGTATTTTGTTACAAGTACAATGATAAAGTCTTACAATCTGACATATATATGACATCGTACCGATAATAACCAGTATGCAGATGATGATTGCGCCCCAAGGTGCGCGGGGGGTGGTTTGGTGGTAAACAATAACAACGGAAGAACATAATCCAAACCACAAAAGCAACAAGGAGTTCTCTATGTGAAGACAGTGTTGGTGTGTCGAGATTCTAACATAGGGAGAGCAAGGGGTTGGGGGTTGGGTGGGATGGGGTCGGGGGGGGGGGGGGGGGCAGTGGGGGGGGGGGGAAGAGAGGAAGGAAGAGCACCAATGTGGGATCTGTTATATATTCAGTGGTATCATTTGGAGTATTTATTGGAGTACCAGAGGATCCAGGGGTTCCAGAGGGCAAGGAGTTTGGGGAAGTTGGGCTTCCTCCTCGCTAGGATTGTCTCATAAGTGTGGTGTGTTTGTACGGGGTTAATCACTTCTGTGAGTGTGGGGATGTCTTTTGTTTTCCATTTCCTGGCAATCAGGAGTTTTGTTGCCAATAGAATATGTGTGGTCACCAGACGTTGGTTGGGTGGAAGGTCATCGATGGTCAGGTGTAAGATGGCTAAGTGGGATGGTAAGCGTAGGGGGAGATGGAAGATTTCTTGTACAAGTTTTTCAACTGCGGACCACAGTTGGCATACGTGTGGGCATGTCCAAAAGTTGTGGAGAAGTGTGCCTGGTGAATTACATTCTCTCCAGCACAGGTCAGAGGTGTGTGGGTAAAATTTGCCTATCTTGTGGGGTGTCATGTACCATCTCATCAGTAGTTTTTGAGTCAGCTCCCATAGGGAGGTACAGGAGGTGTATTTGTAAACAGATTTGATAGCCGTTTGCCATTGTTCATCAGTGAAGTGGGTTTGAATTTCAGATTCCCATTCGTCCAGGGGTTTGGTTCTGTGGAATAGGGTCTTGTCTTGGAAAGTAGAATACAATATGGAGGTGCCTCTGGACGTGCTAAGGTCGCCCAGGAAGTAGTTCCATATCCGAACGGGTAATGCTCCTTCCATGGAGGGGTTTGCTGCCAAGCACTTCTGCAATCTATAGTAGTTGAAGTAGTCCTTGGCGGGCGCTAGGAACTTTTGTTGGAGTTGTAAAAAGGAGGTATTGGCCACTAGGGTTCGTAGTTCGGAGGTGGAATGTATGTGGCTCGTGAGCCAGCTCGGGATGTGCAGGTCGGGCGATAGTAACTCTAATGTCTCTAGAGGGATAGGGATAGGTTTGGTTAGTTGGTTTGTCCATCGGGTGTTGTGAAGGATCCTCCATGCCTTTACAGAGGCCTGGATGGTCGGTGAAAGGAGCGACAGTTGTATGTTCTGTGTCGTCGTGCTAAGTAGCCACCTGGATAGGGTAGGTCCTGGTGTCATGGTATTTTCTATGTCTCCCCAGAGTGTTGTAGGTGAGTTGGAGAACCATTCTCTCATTTGGGAGAGGATGGAAGACCAGTAATAATCTCGTATGTCAACATGACCCATCCCACCTACTGATCTGTGTTTGATGAGTTTGGAATGGCCACACCGGGATTTTTTGCCTTGCCAAATAAATTGAGTTAGGATGGATTGCAGGGATTTGAGGTAGGAGTGGGAGATGGGTATGGGCAGCGTACGGAAGATGTATAACAGTTTGGGTAGTAGCATCATTTTGAATGCCGCTAAGCGGCCTGCCCAGGAGAACTCATGTTTAGACAGGTGGTTGGATTCTTTTATCAGTACTTGTTTAATAGTGGCGTAGTTATGTTTTGAAGTCTCGTTTAGTGATTTATATAGAGTTACTCCCAGATATGTTATTCCGTCTTCTGCCCAGGGATATGGGTAAGTGTGTCTGAGTATGTTGCTGGTGATGGCATCTAATCCTAGATCCAGAATGTGTGATTTTTGTTCATTTACCCTATAATAAGAAACAGCACTAAATCTTTGTAATAACCGTTGTGCCGAAGCCAGGGAGGATGTTGGGTTTGTGAGTAGAAGGATTACGTCGTCTGCGAATAAGTTTATTTTGTGGTCTATCTTACCTATTCTGAATCCCGTTATGGTGGGGTGGCTTCTGACATGTTCCGCAAGGGGTTCCATAATCAGGTTGAATATGAGCGGGGATAAAGGGCATCCCTGGCGGGTGCCGTTAGTTATGGGGAAAGGTCGCGAGAGCATCTCTGAGGAGTATACTTGGGCCGAGGGGGAGGAATATAGTGCTAGTATGGCCGATAGTATGGTGCCTTGGAATCCACATTTTTCAAGGGTCGCCCTCATGTAGTTCCAATGGACTCTATCGAACGCCTTCTCCGCATCCAAGGATAGGAGCAGAGAAGGCGTTCGTGTGGTCCCAGCGTTATGTATGATGTTGAGGATTCTGCGGGTAGCGTCGTATGTTTGTCTTCCCTTCGTAAACCCAAATTGGTCTGTATGGATGAGTAAGGGCATCAGGTCGATCAACCTGTTAGCAATAATTTTGGCATAGATCTTGGTATCTATGTTGAGCAAAGATATAGGGCGGAAGTTTTGCGCGTGGGTGGGTTCCTTGCCTGGCTTCGGCAGTGTGATAATTAGCGCGGACAACATTTCTGGGGGGAGAGAGGAGGAAGAGGCAGCGTCATTGCAAACATTTGTAAGGTAGGGTGCTAGCGTGTGGCCGAAGAGTTTGTAGTACTCACTAGTGAGTCCGTCTGGGCCCGGGGATTTGTTTGGGGGTAGGTTGGAGATGGTTCGTAAAATTTCCTGGGGGGTGAACGGGGCATTTAGTGTTGAAAGTTGGTCGCCAGACAGTTTGGGGAGTTTAATTTCATCTAGAAAGGTCGAGATGTCATGGGGGGAGGGTTGAGGGGTAGTGGAGTCATCTCGTAAGTTATATAGGGTATTGTAGTAATGGCGAAAGGCATCTGCAATAGCCGAGGGGTCTGTCAATTTTTGTTTGGAGGCGGGGTGGTAGATATGGGCAATCTTTGTTTTGGTATAATGCCCTTTAATCCTGGCGGCCATGGCTTTCCCGGCTTTATTGCCGGTGGAGTAATGTTTGGCTCCGAAACGGGTGTGAGCTTTCTCATATGATTCTAGAAGATGGGATCTCAATTCCTGCCTAAGGAGTCCTAGTTTGTTTTTATGGGCGCTGTCAGGATGAGATTGATTTCGGATTTCTAGTGCTTGGATTTCTTTTGTCAGGGAATCTAGGCGCTGTGATCTCCTCCTCCTCTCTCTAGCTCCCAGTTGGATTAGAATTCCCCGTATAAACGCTTTATGGGCATTCCATAAAATAGAGTTATCTTCTACTGAGTTAGCATTTAGTTCAAAAAATTCTGCTAAGCAGGTCTTAATGTAGTCTGAGTACAGAGGTGAGTTCATGAGGATTGAGTTGGCCCTCCAAACCCTCGAGGCAGATGTTGATGGAGAGTCGTTGGTAGTTAGGGTGACTGGCGCGTGGTCTGACCACGTGATGGTGCCTACTTCGGAAGCTGAAGCAGTGGACAGGGTCCATTTATCACTCAGGAAGTAGTCAATCCTAGTGTAGGAGTTATGGCACGGAGAGAAAAAAGAGTAGTCTTTTTCTGTAGTGTGATGGCAGCGCCACACGTCGTATAGATCTTGAGAGCGTATGAAAGCGCCCATGGGTGATGATGTCCTGGAGGTTCTAGATGAAGCGTCCATAGAATTGTCTGGTACCATATTAAAGTCTCCGCACATGATGAGGCGGCCTTGTTTAAATCGGTTTATCTTTTTCATCAATTTGGACAAGAAGCGAATTTGGTTCTTGTTAGGGGCATATACCGTCACAATGGTGTGACGAACACCGTTTAGTGAACAGTCTAGGGCTAGGTACCTTCCATTAGGGTCAGTGAGGGTATTGTGTACATCAAGGTTCACCGTGGTCTTGAAGGCCATAAGTATGCCATTCTTTTTGTCAGGGCCGGAGGCTTTAAATATTGCTGGAAAGTCCTTGTGTGTACATTTGGGTTCTGCAGTAAGCTTAAAGTGTGTCTCTTGTATGCAAAGGATGTCACAGCTGGAATCCCGGGCGGTCTTCCATAGTGAGGCCCTTTTGACTGGGTGGTTGAGGCCTTTCACGTTAAGAGATAGGAATTTCGGCATCTTGGATATGGAGTAGTGTTGTGTTTAATGAAAGAGGGGGTACTCACAGTTCGTGCGGTGCGTAAGTAGTTTCAGAGGTAGGGTTGCAGGCCCTGAGGTTTCCAGAGGATCACGGAGTAGGTTCTTCAGGCAGGCTGTGAGGCGGTAGAAAGGTGCTCTTCCGGGATTTTAGACGGGTAGGAGGGAAAAGAGGACAATGGTTAATGCACAGAGGTTCAGGTATGGTAGGATCAGTCCGGGGAGTGGGTAGTAGGAACAACAAACACAAACAAGGGTCAGTGGTGTATCAGAAATCCACTGAGCAGATTTGGGGGGTAAAAGTTTGTGTACTAACTGTATCGAGCAGGCACTGGACCGGAGTGCTTCTTAAACTTATATTAGGGCAGCACTGTGATGTGGTCACTTGATCCCACTGTGGTGGGAGTTAGTGGAGGTGGACATCTGTTTTTCAGTGCCCTGGTTGTGATGCAAAGGATCCCCATCTGGGATGATTTTCCACTTTTTGAGTAGACCTATTCCTTCTTCTACGTTGCGGATAGCATGTTTAACCCCATTCCTGGTCACCAGTAGTTTGGTCGGGAACCCCCATTGGTAGGGTATTTTGTGATTATTTAGTGGCTTGGTTATGGTCTGCAGCTGTCTGCGTTGTTGCCTGGTGTATTGGGATATGTCGGCATATAGCTGCAATTTGGAGTACGGCGGTGGTAGCTGGTCCATGCGTCTATTCTTGGCAAGAAGCATGTCTTTAGTGTGGAAGAAGTGTATCTTCATCAGCGTGTCACGGGGTATTTCTGCAGCTAGGTGGGGTGGTTTCGGCAGGCGGTGGATGCGGTCTATGATGGTTTCCACAGGAGGGAGGTCTGGTAGTAGGGTGGAAATCATTTTCCTAGCGTAATTATTGAGGTCGGCTGGTATGATCGACTCGGGTATGCCGCGAATTTTGACATTATTGCGTCTCGATCTGTCTTCGAGGTCCGCCATTTTAGCTCTCACCCACTGTTGTTCCTCTCTAACGTGGTCATGGGCGTCTACTAGATCATTTACCGTTTCTGTCATGGCGCTCATCTGTGTCTCAACGTGTCCCATCCTGCGACCTACATGTCCCATTTCTAGTTTAAATGCTGCTAACATATGAGAAATGTCACTGTGGAGGGAGCTGTGTAGGGAGGTCAGCATTTCTTTGAGCTGTGTGTCTACCACAGGCTGGCCTGATGTAGGGAAGGCCGCAATAGGGGATGCTGTGGGAGTTATTGCTAGGAGACTGTCAGGCCTTACCTCTGAGGCCTGCGGGTCTGATTCGAGGCGCATCCGTGTCTTGGCGGGGCTGTTGGAGATGGATGGAGGCCCCGGAGCACTGAGGGAAGCCTGGTATGTCGCTTGTGGCCCTCCGAATAGGTCCTCCTCGTCGGGTAAGTCCGTGTATGAACGGTCGCCTCGTGGGGAGCGGTCACGGGCGCCATCTTGGATTCGGCCTCCCGGCGCTGTGGCGAAGAAGTCTGTAAGTTTCCGCGGCACCCGTTCCTCCTTTCTCTTCCTGGAGTGTCCGGGCTGGTTCCTCATCGTGTGAGGATCTGTGTCCTGCATTTCTGCGGTCTGTGCTGCGCTGTTGGCGGGTCTAATCTCCGGTCAGTGCGGGAGCTGAGGAGTCAGCCGTCCATTCAGCTCGATGGCTAGCCACGCCCCCCCAAAAGTGCTAATTTTAAAGCCAAATATGCAAGTTATTGTCGTAAAACGTCTTTGATAACCCGGGTCTTGCCCCAGGGAACATGTAGCAATGGAAAAAAAGTTTTAAATAACAGACGTTTTTTGTAGGACTCCTGAAAAAACAACCGTTTTTAAAACTTTTTTTCCATTGATACATGTTCCCTCGGGCAAGACCCGGGTTCTCAAAGACGTTTTCACAGGCATACTATAGACACCCAGCAGGTACAATATTTAACCTCCCTGGCGGTATGATTCTGTCTGGAATTACGTACCAAAAGCGGTACAATTATTTTGCAAGGAAATTTGGCGTTTTATACTGTAGGCCTGTAATTTTTAGAAATAACTCACTTAAATCTGACCAAGCAAGAGTCTTGTAGGCATCCCGGGTATGATTTTTTTTTTAAAACAAAATTATAAATTATAATATAATAAATAATTATAAATAATTATAACAAATAATAATATAATTATAATAAAAATTATTCAATAATGTAATCAACTCAAAATCACTGAAATTTGCTCAGTTGCAGAATTGTCGCTGTCATTATTTTTTTTTTTTTATGACAAATTTCCCCACAAATCGCTATCGCACATTTCTGCAAGTGATTGTAATTTATTATCGCTGTTTTCTAGCTGATCTAAAACCATTTTTGACATAAAGGGACACTTTTGGACAATCTACAGTTTTTAGGCAGAAAGAACATTTTTTATTATATAAAAGTACATGTAGGGCACTGGGAAGACCACTAGGGACAAGGGGGGTGTGTATTTTTTACATACAGTACTGTAATCTATAAGATTACAGTATACTGTATGTAAAGTGTTTGTTTACTTTTTTGAATTTGGCGCCGTTCTCCGCTCCCGCGCGTCGTAACGTCGCAGGGAACGGAGATCGGCGGCACACGAGCAAGGAGGTCCCGCTCGCTCACACAGCGGGGTGGCATCACTGGATCCAGGGACAAGGTAAGTAACTTGCCTGTGGATCCAGCGAAAGGTAAGCCGCGCCGCTGCACACTCTGCACGTCCAGCCCGAGCGTGACTCGGGGTTACCGATTCTAGCATAAAAAATCAACCCCGAGTCACGCTCGGGTTTACCGCCAGGGGGGTTAAAGGATTTTTTTTTGATTTAAGCATGATTAAAATCACTGCTCCTGCATCAGTTCCTTTAAATATTGTACCTGCTGGGTGTCTATAGTATGCGTGTGATAACGTCTTTAAATAGCACAATCACCTTACTGCCAGTAAATTAGGAAGAACTGATCTAGCTAAACTATACAGTGTATAAATATATGTACAACACCTGGGATGTATATATATCCTCTACACACTGTAACATTAACTGACTAGCCTGCCTGCTCTATCTACCTGCAAAAAATGACACTCTTTCTGTCTCTCTCTGTTCTCTGTTAACTGCCAAAACACAGTACACAAGGCTGCCCTGCAGGCAGCCTTTTATAGTGTGGGGCGTGTACTAAACCCTGAGCCATAATTGGCAAAAGCCACCCTGGCTTTGGCCAATTATGGCTCTCCGTTTTTTGCGCACTGTGATTGGCCAAGCATGCGGGTCATAGTGCATGCTTGGCCAATCATCAGCTAGCGATGCCGCAGTGAATTATGGTCTGTGAAACGTAACTACGTAACGTAACTACGAAGCTCATTCCTAGTACTGACCTGTAATCCGTCTATCAATTAATATTTTACAGTACCACCAGCAACATTTCTGAAACAGAAGAGGAGGGGGATGCAGAGGATACCCATCAAGCGCCAGAGGAAGAGATGGGAGTTGTAGATAACGAGCCAGGTCCTGAAGAAAACCCATCTTCCCAATCAGCAGCAACAGCCACGCTTCAAAGACAACGTGTGCCTGTAAGTATCCTATATAAAATGCCCAATTTTGAAATGTTGACAAAATAAAATGTGCTAATAAATGTTCCACCCCTCAGATTCGTTCTGTTGGAGGCAAGAGGCAAGTAAACGTCTTGGACATCACAAACATGACATGGATGGAGCCATGTTGACATTTATGGAAGAGATGAAGGCAATGCGAAGGGCTGATACCACCGACCCATTTTCTGACCCCAATAACGAGGATGCTAGTTTTGTGAGAAATTTGTACCACCATCTTCTTAAAGTTCCCACTCCTCGTAAAATAAATGTCTACATGGCAATCTATAATTTTACTGGTGTGTGCATAAGAGCTGCAATGTCCGGTGATCCCATGCCACCAGTCATTAGCCATCACCAACGCCCATACCATAGCGAGTAAGCTCCACCACCTACATTTCAACATCCATACCACCCAGGCTTTATCCCCCATCACCACCGTGCACCAGCCACCACTGCCCAAAATGTAGTACCCCCACCCCAAGTGGCACCCACCTATGAGTCCTCCAGTTCCCAGGCGACATGGCAATTCCTCCCAGTCATCCAATCCCTATTCCACTTCCCCCAGTCCTTATTATTAGGACCTTTAAAGAGTCCCCATTTTAAGTTGCCCAGTTTTAGTTGGCCACCAAGTTTGCACTGCACACATCTCAGAAGTGATCTTTCCACCTCCATGTATGAAGGGACTAGGTTAAGGTGGGGGGGCTTGTGTAATCCAGCTTAGAGCTCTGGAAACCCTTTTTCCAGCTTCCTCTGCCTCCCGTATGTGCAAGGCAACCTGTATCCTAGGGGTGCAGGGTGACAGAAAACCCCAGTAGGAGTCTGTTCTGTGGTTCTTGGTCACCCTGTGCCCCTAATAGACACAAAGGGTAACTTGCACATGAAGAGGGGCCGTAGTAGCTGGAAAAAAGGGTTTTTAGTGCTCTCTAAGGTAAGCTGGGTTCCACAAGCCTGGAATCCTGCTCAGGTTCTACAATTGCCATCTCTAACTCTGGCTCTTGATCTGAATCCTCTGACCATGTTTTGTGTATTTCGTGTTATATTTTTTCTACAAAAAATGTGTTTGTACAGTTTAATATTTTTTGTGATATATGTTGCGGTCACTTTATTGTCTATGACATTAATAAAAATAATTGACTGCATGGAAAAGTTAATTTTATTATTGTACTCTATATAAACTAAAAACAACTGATACAAAAGAATGTGATGGTCATAGGGTCAGTGATGATGACACTAGGAGAATGAAAACTACAAGCTTTAATCATACACTGATAGAAATCATTGCAAATCTGCTATACTGCTAACGAGAAAAAGTAGTATTTGTTAAAACTATTGCATTTCCATTTTCTGTGGGCAAAGAAATATAATGCAGGGTACCAAAAGGGGGTCAAACATGGTACTAGCAAGGTACTACCTAATAGTGCCTGGTGAGTGTTTTTACACATATTGATACTGCCACGGAACTTCTCCCTCTGGGGACATAAAATAGTTTGCAAACGTATCACGCATGGTAACAACTGAATTGTTGGGTCGCAGTCCGGTAAACCGTACAGGTAAGGTAAGGTAAATGGATCTTGTCCTCTTCCTCAACAGTAATTCCTTCTTTCTCACGTATAATATTATGGAGGACACAGCATGCTTGTATAACTTGCATTCTCCAGGCTCAGTTGAATTGTTGTATGGAATATGCTCCACTTGCTGGTCAAAATGCCAAAGGTGCATTGTGCACATGTGGCATATCTGGCCCTACAGTTCCTGGAAGAGGTTTGTCTGATGGCAAATGAAAGTGGCCCTCAAGTAGTCTTCTCCCCATTTGTGATGCTGTAAACACTCTTGAGTCTGCAGTACATCCATACGCCCCAATATTTACAGCTACAAACTTATAATCACTGTCACAGATTGCCATAAGCACAAGGGAGAAGTATTTCTTATAGTTAAAAATATTGTGAGCCAGATCCAGGTGGCATCTGAATTCGGATGGGTTTCCCATCCAGGGTTCCAACACAATTAGGGAACTGGGTCTTTTTCCAAAAACCATTCGCAATTTTCTGCCACATGAATGCATCTGGAACAGGCATTGCAGTACTCCGAAGCTTCACCCATATTGCTTGACAGGTGTCATGCACAATTCCAGAAATTGTAGAAGTTCCCAACAAAAAATAGTGGTTTGGGGACGTATAGGATAGTCCAGATGCCAGAAACCTAGGAAGAGTAGAACAAATGATGAAAGGAATCCTACATTACACTGGACATAATCAAGCAGAAAGGCTGGCTTACCTCAGGGTAAGTAGAAGTCACTCCTCTGGAGGCACACAACGTCTCATAGCACAGGCGCTGTATGCGTTCCAGCGTGGAGCACATTACGACGCGGAAAGTGCCTGTTATAAAGGAGAACAGGAGGCGTGACAGTGCCTGTTACAACCAGACAAGGTAAAAAGTTCCAATTCAATGACTTGAATGGGCTGGCTAGCCTTTTCTTAATCTGCTTATGTCTGTGTGCCATCTATGTATAGTTAAAATGTTCTCAAGTTATACGACAAAGCACAGAATAATGTCAACATCTGTAGCCTAGCCTCTAATGATGGAAGAAGATGGAAGACAGAAAGCACAGGTGAAGCATATAAGAAGGTTTCAGATTTCTAAAAATAGATGCCTATGTTATCTTTTACATAAAAGCAAATATCACATTTTTAATGCAATGGAAAAATAAATCTTCTGCATTTTAGCTTTAGAAGTACTTAGTAAGGAATAAGATTTTTGTGTGGCTATAATTCTCCTTCCAAGTCCCATTCTGTCATTATAGTTTCATATCTATACATTCAGGACTAGAAGATTGTATGTAATTATAATATAGTCAGTGAACAGCGGATACTAGGGTCCTAGAGACACAATATCTGACATTGCTTAGACAAAAAAAGAGGCCAGGAAAATGTTGTATTAAATATTTTTTCTAAGACTTAGCATATCTTAAATCTTTTTTTTTTTTATCTTATGCATTAAGATAAAACGCCCTTTATGTGCCTCAGCCCCCCTAATACTCACCTGAGGTCCATCTAGATCCAGCGATGTTGCAGGAATGTCTCGGCTGTCCGGGACAACCCTCCTCATTGGCCGAGACAGCAGCACAGCACCATTGGCTCCCTCAGCTGTCAATCAAAGTTAGTCAGCCAATAAGGGAGAGATGGGGACACAGTAGTAAGCAAGTCATTATGAATGACAATATTGCTTACTACTATAACAATGATTGCTCACATTAATCACATGGACCACGGCTTCTCACTAGGGATGAGCCGAACATACCCGGGTTCGGTTCGCATCAGAACGTTCGAACAGACCGCGGGTTCGCGCGAACATTTAGAACCCCATTGAAGTCTATGGGACTCGAACGTTCGAATTCAAAAACGATCATTTTAAAGACCAATATTCAATTTAATGTTGGTAAACGTCTTTCAGAACCCGGGTCTTGCCCCAGGGAACATGTATCAATCGAAAAAAATATTTTAAAAACGGACGTTTTTGCGGAGCAGCGATTTTAATGATGTTTAAAGTGAAAAAAAAAAAATGAAAAATTCCTTCAAATATCACACCTGCTGTGTGTCTCTAGTAGTGGCACATGTTTAGAAATGTCCCTGCACAACATTAAATTATTATAAGAACAAAGTAATTTAATACTGGTTGCGCACGTGCTGTGTGGGAACAATATCTCGATTATTTTAGGGGTGGTGGGGGGGTGGCATTATCTTTTTGGGAAAGCAAAATTGTAGAAAAAAGGGCACCCCTCAAACATACTGTAATTGTAGCGCAACAAAGAGCCACGTGCAAAGTATTGCATCAAAAATTGTTATTAGGTGCCCCTGTTACACAGGGGCATAAAAATGTGTCCATAGGCGCAACATAACACTGCAACCCCTCCCAATATCTGTAATTGGAGCGCAACAAGGAGCCACGTGCAAAGTATTGCATCAAAAATTGTTATTAGGTGCCCCTGTTACACAGGGGCATAAAAATGTGTCCGTAGGCGCAACATAACACTGCAACCCCTCCCAATATCTGTAATTGGAGCGCAACAAGGAGCCACGTGCAAAGTATTGCATCAAAAATTGTTATTAGGCGCCCCTGTTACACAGGGGCACAAAAATTGTGCCTTAGGCCACGTGCAAAGTATTGCATCAAAAATTGTTATTAGACGCCCCTGTTACACAGGGGCACAAAAATTGTGCCTTAGGCCTTAGGCCACATGCAAAGTATTGCATCAAAAATTGTTATTAGACACCCCTGTTACACAGGGGCAGAAAAATTAGGCCTTAGGCCTTAGGCCACGTGCAAAGTATTGCATCCAAAATTGTTATTAGGCGCAACATAACACTGCAACCCCTCCCAATATCTGTAATTGGAGCGCAACAAGGAGCCACGTGCAAAGTATTGCATCAAAAATTGTTATTAGGCGCCCCTGTTACACAGGGGCACAAAAATTAGGCCTGATGCCGCGTACAGACGGTCGTTTTTTGCGATGAAAAAAAAACGACGTTTGATGTGATGAAAAAAATGACGTTTTTGAAACTTCATTTTCAAAAACGACGTAGCATACAGACCATCGTTTTTCGAAAAATCTCTAGCAATGCGCGCTGACGTCCATCACGTACGACGGGACTATAAAGGGTAATTTGCATGCGGAAGACGGCCTCTTTTGCTGATATCGTGTTGCTGCGTGTTAGTAAAAGTTTGGTGAGAGACGATTCGCGCTTTTCAGTGTTTGTGCTTAAAATTTCGTTTTCTGTCGTACAGTTTGTGTATTTGTAGTCGGATCTGTGATACAGTGCTTGTATTTAGGACGTATTTGTTTTGCAAGTGCGTTCTTGTGTGCACGTTGCTGTTTTGCAGGTCGTTCTTCAGAGGCCTTTCTGTACTTCAGGGCAGAATTTTTAGTCCGATCTGATTTGACGACCGTTTTCTAGCCATGTTGCGGGTACGTTCTCGTCGCCGAGATCGTGCTGTGCATGTTGTTATGATGTGTGCTGCATCCCGGCTCCGGTCCTTGAGGAGGAGGAGAAGGACTTTGTGGGCCAAGAACTGGTTTCTTTGCAGGGACCAGTTCTCTCATATGCCTCTGCTGCGGGAGATCCAAGAAAATAACCCTGATGATTTCAGGAATTTTCTTCGGATGTCTGACCCCGTATTCCAGCAGCTTTTGGCTTCGGTGTCGCCATATATCACCAGGCAGGACACCAATATGCGGGAAGCCATAACTGCTGAGCAGCGGCTAGTTGCTACGTTGCGATACCTTGCAACAGGGAGAAGTCTGCAGGACTTGAAGTTCTCGACGGGCATCTCCCCCCAGTCTCTGGGCGTCATAATCCCGGAGACGTGTTCTGCCATAATCCAGGTTTTGCAGGAGGACTATATTAAGGTAAGTTCTGTCCTTTAAATGCATAAACTATGTTTCTTCTTTTGTTTTTTAAACAGTCCCCAATTAACCTTTTTTTAATAATATGCTGGTAATGTTACCTTTGTCTCCATGCATGTATTATTGTATTTTTTTTTGGTCCTACATGCATCTTTTATCTAGCCCACATGTCCATTTTGGGTTATTTTGTTAGTGGCAAACCCACCTAGCTTAGTCCCTATATCCCCCTTGATTTTTTTCCTCCATTGTAGTGCACGACCAACCCCCCCCCCCCCCAATGTTATTTTTGTAACTGTCTATTTGTATTAATTTGATGTTAAACCAGCATTTTTTGGAGGTCACAAACTGATCTTGGGGGGGGGCCCCCATCACACTTTTATGTTAATTTTTCTTACCATGAGAGGGTGTGATTAATCTGCTTAGTGATCCCTTAATATTGTTGTTTTTACAATAATACCTGAACTAATATTTTTTATTTTTAGGATCCAATAATCTTTGGTGATATTCTGTTAGTAATGTACTATCTTACAATTTTTTTTCTGCTTTATTTACAGTTCCCCACAACACCACAGGAATGGCAGACTGTGGCAGCGGACTTCTCTCAGCGATGGAATTTTCCAAACTGTGGAGGAGCTATTGATGGCAAGCACGTCCGCATCGTGCCACCACCCCATTCTGGATCCCATTATTTCAACTACAAAGGGTTCCACAGTGTCGTACTGATGGCGGTGGTGTCTGCCAATTATGACTTTCTCTATGTTGATGTGGGGAAAAATGGGCGGATGTCAGACGGCGGGGTCTTTGCCGAGACCGAGTTTGCCCAACGGCTTCAGGCGGAGGACCTTGCATTGCCACGTGCGGAGGATAATGAAGAGGGGCTGCCCTTCGTTTTTATTGGTGATGAGGCGTTTGCCTTGGGTCCCCACCTCATGAGGCCATTTCCCCAACGTGCCCTCACCCATGAGAGGAGGGTCTTTAATTATAGGCTGGCCAGAGCCAGAAGAGTGGTTGAAAATGCGTTTGGCATTATGGTCAGTCGATTTCGCTTGTTTTTAACCGCCATAAACATGGCAGAATATAAGTGGAACAATATTATTTTATGTTGTTGTATATTACATAACTTTCTATGAAGACATTCTTCAAATTATTTGACATTATTGCCTGATGAGAGAGTTGATGTCCCAGAGGCGGCCCATGAGGCAGGCCATCCAGGCTTGGCCCCCCGAAACGCACGTGCAGTGCGCCAGGCATATGTTGACTATTTTATGGGTAGGGGGGCCATTCCAATGCCTGATCTTTGGTGAATGAACATAATAAATATTTTATGCAAGAAACATTGTATTTTTTGTTCTTATTGTTTTGAATGTTTGTGTATTTTCTTTGTCTCCTAGGTTATCATAGTTGCATGTGTTTTGGATGGACTAAATATCCTTCCTCGTTCTATGTTCCCAGCCTAAATTTCACTTATTTTTAGGTTTAATGTCATCATTGATCTAAAATAACAAGCCACAAATATATTGATCTGCATAATTTTTATTTGACAAATTTTGTGAAACCAATTTTTCAGTCTCACATGTGTTTTTTGGTTGGTCGAACAAGTAAAATCACATATTTTTTTTTTTTTTTTTTTTGATCAATCAACATATCAAATCATATTTTTTCTTTTTTTTGTATTTTTTGGATCAATCAACATATAAAATCAGATTTATAATGTTTTTGTATTTTTTTGATCAGTAAACATATAAAATCATATTTTTTCATTTTTTTGTATTTTTTTGATCAATAAACATATAAAATCTTATTTTTTCATTTTTTTGTATTTTTTTGATCAATAAACATATAAAATCTTTTTTTTTCATTTTTTTGTATTTGTTTTGATCAATCAACATATAAAATCTTATTTTTTCATTTTTTTGTATTTTTTGGATCAATCAACATATAAAATCTTATGTTTTCATTTTTTTGTATTTTTTTGATCAATAAACATATAAAATCTTTTTTTTTCATTTTTTTGTATTTTTTTGATCAATCAACATATAAAATCTTATTTTTTCATTTTTTTGTATTTTTTTGATCAATCAACATGTAAAATCATTTTTTTTTTTTTTTAAATTCAAGAATGAGATGAAATCATTTTTTTACATTTTTTTTGGTTTTTTTCACACCCTACCCAAAACATCCAGTAAATTTTTCAACTGGACCTCAACACTTTTCGCATTTTTTAGTATTTTCCGGGCTGCTATCTGTAGGTCTTCATTCTTTTCCCGGCAGGACCAAATTTCGGCAATGAGGAGCTGGGCAGTGTCCCTGTCAATTGAGGAGCCAGCACGAGTTGCTCCTGAAATGTGCAAGCAAACCATGTATTACAAATATGTTTCTCCTACATCTACATTACCTGTGTATCTTTTGAATATGATACTTTACCAGATGTGGTGGCAGCTTCACATTCATCAAGATCCCTCGGGGGTGTGGCTTGTGAACTTGCGTCCTGCCTTGATGCTTCCTTTCGCTCTACGAGATTGAAGAAAGGGAAAACACAATGGTAAAATTTTAGATGAAACTTTAACTCACAATTTTCAAACAAATAAATCCCTATGTGTATAAATCCTCTGCTGAGTATACTGTCCTTTTTGTGCATATTTTATATCGAAATTATTAAGATCTAATTAGGTAAACATGTACATAAATGTTTACAAATTGATGTCACATGAAACCCAATAAATTTTTTGAAACTGGAATATTTGGGAACACAGGAAATGGTCGTATGAGTCGTCATTCGTTATAACATAAATCAGACAAATACGTTTTTATTTGTGGCTGATACAGTGATTGCACTACAATTTGTCCATGTGAAATAGGCATGTTGCAAATTATCGGGAATATCGTCGTTTAATATTAGTTAAATTAACGAATGAACGACAACACATACGACAATTTTTAGTGCCCACACAAATACATTTCAACCTGAATGGAAAAGCACATGGCACAAAGAACAAACACCTAAAATTAGGGAACATAAAATTCACTTACTTTTTGCTCGAATCAATCTTTTTATTGCCCGAAGTTGCTTTGGCTCTCTTTGTTTCAGGTCTGACCACCTCTTTCTTATTTGTTCTTTTGACCTGCGTTCACCAAATTTCTGCCGGAGCCTTCTGATTACTTTATCAGTAATGTCCGCCTTCACCTTATTGGGGTGCAGGTAAGGCCCGTGCTTCCCATCATAATCTTCATTAGTGAAGATGGTGACCATCTCTACCATCTCCTGGAATGCCATGTTTTTGGCCTTGTACCTCCGCCTGGATCTTCCTGTTGCCTGGGCCTGGCCTACCTCATGTCTTGAGCCTGACATTTTTTGCTGCTTGTCTTCCAACACCATAAATCACACCCACAAAAAAAGAACGAGAAAGGGGCGTGTAAAGGACGAGAAGGAACGTCAGGGGCGGGGTATCGTGCGTTGCGTCACACATGCGCAGTGTTTAAAGGGATCCGACGTCATTGAAAGAGACGTATACAGTCTGTGGAAAAAGGCGGAAGTAAACGATCGTGAAATACGACGGTACGTAACTCTATTTTTGACATTTCTATTACTGCCCACACTCTATTATTTGCCCACACACTATCATTTTAATTGACACAGAAAACGACGTTTTGAAAAACGACACAAAAAATTCGAGCATGTTTGAATTTTTTTTTTGTCGTTTTTCTCAAGACATAAAACGACGTTTTCCCCACACACGGTCATTTGAAATGACGTTTTTCAAAACGTCTTTTTTTTTTTCATCGCAAAAAACGACCGTCTGTACGCGGCATTAGGCCACGTGCAAAGTATTGCATCAAAAATTGTTATTAGACGCCCCTGTTACACAGGGGCACAAAAATTAGGCCTTAGGCCACGTGCAAAGTATTGCATCAAAAATTGTTATTAGACGCCCCTGTTACACAGGGGCACAAAAATTAGGCCTTAGGCCACGTGCAAAGTATTGCATCAAAAATTGTTATTAGACGCCCCTGTTACACAGGGGCACAAAAATTAGGCCTTAGGCCACGTGCAAAGTATTGCATCAAAAATTGTTATTAGACGCCCCTGTTACACAGGGGCACAAAAATTAGGCCTTAGGCCACGTGCAAAGGATTGCATCAAAAATTGTTATTAGACGCCCCTGTTACACAGGGGCACAAAAATTAGGCCTTAGGCCACGTGCAAAGGATTGCATCAAAAATTGTTATTAGACGCCCCTGTTACACAGGGGCACAAAAATTAGGCCTTAGGCCACGTGCAAAGTATTGCATCAAAAATTGTTATTAGACGCCCCTGTTACACAGGGGCACAAAAATTAGGCCTTAGGCCACGTGCAAAGTATTGCATCAAAAATTGTTATTAGACGCCCCTGTTACACAGGGGCACAAAAATTAGGCCTTAGGCCACGTGCAAAGGATTGCATCAAAAATTGTTATTAGACGCCCCTGTTACACAGGGGCACAAAAATTAGGCCTTAGGCCACGTGCAAAGTATTGCATCAAAAATTGTTATTAGACGCCCCTGTTACACAGGGGCACAAAAATTAGGCCTTAGGCCACGTGCAAAGTATTGCATCAAAAATTGTTATTAGGCGCCCCTGTTAAACAGGGGCAGAAAAATTAGGCCTTAGGCCACGTGCAAAGTATTGCATCAAAAATTGTTATTAGACGCCCCTGTTACACAGGGGCACAAAAATTAGGCCTTAGGCACTGGTGGCGGAGCACAGAAAAACAAAATTTCTTACTAGCTAACAGCATGAAAAGTGAGGAGGAGAAGGATATTCCATCAGCAGCACAACAGGACAGTCACTCAGCATCAGCAGTCTCAAAGGGATCTGATATTTCAACACAAAATTCTTATTCAGTAACATCAGCATCAGGTGCTTGGTAGCCGGTGTTGATCCAAGCCTGATTCATTTTGATGAAGGTCAGTCGATCAACAGAGTCGGTGGAGAGGCGTACCCTGTGATCGGTCACAAAGCCTCCAGCAGCACTGAATGTACGTTCTGAAAGAACACTGGATGCAGGGCAAGCCAGTAGCTCAATTGCGTACTGTGCAAGCTCTGGCCAGTGATCCATCCTCAAGACCCAGTAAGCCAGAGGATTTTCCGTGGGGAAGGTGTCCAAGTCGGATCTTGCCGCTAGGTATTCCCGGACCATGTAAACCAGACGCTGGCGATGGTTGCTGGAACCGGTCAGACCTTGGGGCTGCGGACTAAAAAATTGTCTGAACGCATCGGTCAGACGGCCACCTTCTCCACCGCTCCTTCTCTGACTCACCGAAGCCTCAGCAAGACGTTGTCCAGGGCCAGGTTTTGGTAATCCCCCCGGTTCTGGGAACGCATTGCACAGACCCTTCTACAAGGCCTCCCGCAGTAGTTTCATCTTCTGCTCCCTCTGCGATGGCAACATAAGATCCGTTACCTTACTCTTGTAACGTGGATCAAGGAGAGTTGCCAGCCAGTAATGATCCCTCTCCTTGATAGCACGTACACGAGGATCCTTACGCAGGCTTTGCAGAATCAGGGAGGCCATGCAGCGTAGGTTTGCAGAGGCATTCGGGGCACAGTCCTCTGGGTCACTGAGGACGACAGGATCCTCAGCCACCTCATCCCAGCCACGTAAAAGTCCACGTGTTCCTTGGGACTGTAAATGATCCCTTGAAGACTGCTGCTGTTGATGCTGAGTGCTAGGCTCCACCTCCATGCTGCTGATACAATCCTCCTCCTCCTCCTCTTCCTCATCCTCCTCCTCCTCTTCCTGTGTTCCAGGTGGGCAAGCAGGAACAGTGTCTGGATAAAGGGGGCCTTGAGAGGTAAGGAAGTCCTCCTCTTCCTCCCTCTGTTCTGCCTCAAGGGCCCTGTCCATTATTCCACGTAGGGTGTGCTCCAACATGTGAATAAGCGGGACAGTCTCACTGATGCATGCACTGTCACTGCTCACCATCCTCGTGGCCTCCTCAAATGGTGACAGGACAGTGCATGCATCCCTGATCAAGGCCCACTGGCGTGGTGAAAAAAACCCAAGCTCCCCTGAGCCAGTTCTGCTGCCATATTGGCACAGGTACTCATTGATGGCCCTCTGCTGCGTGTGCAGCCGCTGCAGCATGGCCAACGTAGAGTTCCATCTGGTGGGCATGTCACAGATTAGGCGGTTCTTGGGCAGGTTGTATTCCCTCTGGAGGTCTGTCAGCCGAGCAGTGGCATTATATGACCTCCGGAAATGCACACAGACTTTCCTGGCCTGCCTCAGGACATCCTGTAAGCCAGGGTACCTGCCCAAGAACCGCTGCACCACCAAATTGAGAACATGCGCAAAACAGGGCACATGGGTGAGTTTTCCACGTCGCAGGGCAGAGAGGAGGTTGGTGCCATTATCGCTGACCACCATTCCAGGCTTCAGCTGGCGTGGCGTCAACCACCTCTGAGCCTGCCCCTGCAGAGCTGAAAGAACCTCTTCCCCAGTGTGGCTCCTCTCTCCCAAGCACACCAGCTCTAGGACCGCATGGCATCTCTTGGCCTGCATTCCTGCGTAGCCCGTCGTACGCCTACGGAGCACGGCTGGTTCTGAGCCAACATCACCACAGGAAGAGGCCACAGAGGAAGAAGAAGAGGAGGGGGTGGAGGAGAGAGGTGTGTCACAAGCAGTTGTAGTGTTTTGGAGGCGTGGTGGTGGAACAACCTTCAAAACTACTGTGCCTTGACCTGCGTCCTTCCCAGCTGCCAGCAGAGTCACCCAATGGGCCGTAAAAGACAGGTAACGTCCCTGTCCATGCCTGCTGGACCATGAGTCAGCGGTAAGATGCACCTTACCACTGACCGCCCTGTCCAGCGAGGTATGGACATTGCCTTCCACATGCCGGTAGAGAGCCGGAATCGCCTTCCGTGAAAAAAAGTGGCGTTTGGGTACTTGCCACTGAGGTACTGCACATTCCACAAACTCACGGAAGGGGGCAGAATCTACCAACTGAAAAGGTAGCAGTTGAAGTGCTAGCAATTTTGCTAAGCTAGCATTCAACCGCTGGGCATGTGGATGGCTGGGAGCGTACTTCTTTCGGCGCTGCAGCAGCTGGGGCAGGGAAATTTGTCTGGTAATATCAGTAGATTGGCCGGATGTACTACCACTACTACGTTGTGACACACCTATTTCTACACCTTCGGTGCAGGCTGCAGAGAGGACTAGGGGTCTAGTGGGGTTTGAGGTCACAGAAGGGCAAGGGGAGGACCGCTTTGGTCTTTGGTGTGGGTCTTTCTGGTATGCCTGCCAACGAGCTGCATGGCAGGTCGACATATGTCTGGACAAGCATGTGGTGCCCAAGCGGGTGATGTTTTGGCCACGCGAGATACGCTTGAGACATATGTTGCAAACAGCAAAGGTAGCATCTGATGGACAGGTTTCAAAAAAGGCCCACACCAAAGAACTTTTGCTGTACCGTTGAGACACAGCAGCGCCACGTAATGCAGTTGGTGTACTGCCCTTAAGCTGACCCCTGGAGGGCTTCCTGCCTCTTTGAAGATGTGCCTCGTCCTCTTCCTCCTCCTCCTCTCTCCTACCAGGCACCCAGGTAGAGTCAATGACCTCATCATCCCCTCCCTCCTCATCATCACTGGCGACAACCTGGCAGTATGCTCCAGCTGGGGGAACATCACTCCCAGATTGTTGTCCCTCTCGGCCACCCCCTCTCCCTGGGCTCACATCAATGCCTTCCTCTATCAGTGTTCCGTCATCGGAGTCTTCAAAACGCTGTGCATCTTCAGCTAGCATGTACCCAACACTGTGTTGAAACAGTTCGGGGGACTCCTCAGGAGGACACGGTGGGACTAGGGAAGGATTGTGTGATCCCATTGTGCAGAGGGTAGAGGACGCCTTGGCAGCTGCTTTGCCAGACAAACTATAATCAGTCTGTGTGAGAGAGGATGAGGAGGATGAGGACGGCTTGGTCATCCACTCAACTAATTTCTCAGCATGTTGAGGCTCAACACGGCCAGCTCCCGAAAAGAAGGACGAGCGGCCACGGCCACGTGCTGAAGAGGATGCACCACATCCATCACCAGCGTTACCTCTAGATGCAGAGCCTGCTTGCCCTCGTGACTCTCTGCCTCTCTTTGTCCTTCCAGCCATAGTTATGCGTTCAGGTGTTATGTAACAAAATAGTCGCTGTCACACCAACTGCGTTCAGATGGTATTAAACAGCAACCACACAGTAAGAGCGACTTGGCTCAAGTGTAAAGTAACAAAGTAGTCGCTGTCACACCGACTGCGTTCAGATGGTATTAAACAGCAACCACACAGTAAGAGCGACTTGGTTCAAGTGTAAAGTAACAAAATAGTCGCTGTCACACCAACTGCGTTCAGATGGTATTAAACAGCAACCACACAGTAAGAGCGACTTGGCTCAAGTGTAAAGTAACAAAGTAGTCGCTGTCACACCGACTGCGTTCAGATGGTATTAAAAAAAGCAATCACACAGTAAGAGCGACTTGGTTCAAGTGTAAAGTAACAAAATAGTCGCTGTCACACCGACTGCGTTCAGATGGTATTAAACAGCAACCACACAGTAAGAGCGACTTGGCTCAAGTGTAAAGTAACAAAATAGTCGCTGTCACACCAACTGTGTTCAGATGGTATTAAACAGCAACCACACAGTAAGAGCGACTTGGCTCAAGTGTAAAGTAACAAAATAGTCGCTGTCACACCGACTGCGTTCAGATGGTATTAAACAGCAACCACACAGTAAGAGCGACTTGGCTCAAGTGTAAAGTAACAAAATAGTCGCTGTCACACCGACTGCGTTCAGATGGTATTAAACAGCAACCACACAGTAAGAGCGACTTGGCTCAAGTGTAAAGTAACAAAATAGTCGCTGTCACACCAACTGCGTTCAGATGGTATTAAACAGCAACCACACAGTAAGAGCGACTTGGCTCAAGTGTAAAGTAACAAAATAGTCGCTGTCACACCGACTGCGTTCAGATGGTATTAAACAGCAACCACACAGTAAGAGCGACTTGGCTCAAGTGTAAAGTAACAAAATAGTCGCTGTCACACCGACTGCGTTCAGATGGTATTAAACAGCAACCACACAGTAAGAGCGACTTGGCTCAAGTGTAAAGTAACAAAATAGTCGCTGTCACACCGACTGCGTTCAGATGGTATTAAACAGCAACCACACAGTAAGAGCGACTTGGCTCAAGTGTAAAGTAACAAAATAGTCGCTGTCACACCGACTGCGTTCAGATGGTATTAAACAGCAATCACACAGTAAGATCGACTTGGTTCAAGTGTAAAGTAACAAAATAGTCGCTGTCACACCGACTGCGTTCAGATGGTATTAAACAGCAACCACACAGTAAGAGCGACTTGGCTCAAGTGTGAAGTAACAAAATAGTCGCTGTCACACCAACTGCGTTCAGATGGTATTAAACAGCAATCACACAGTAAGAGCGACTTGGTTCAAGTGTAAAGTAACAAAATAGTCGCTGTCACACCAACTGCTTTCAGATGGTATTAAACAGCAACCACACAGTAAGAGCGACTTGGCTCAAGTGTAAAGTAACAAAATAGCCGCAGTGACACCAACTGCCTTTAGTTGCTATTAAACAGCACGCACGCAGTAATAGCGACTGCGGTCAAATGCGATTTAACAGCACGCACGCAGTGACACCAACTGCCTTTAGTTGCTATTAAACAGCACGCACACAGTAATAACGACTGCGGTCAAATGCGATTTAACAGCACGCACGCAGTGCCACCAACTGCCTTTAGTTGCTATTAAACAGCACGCACGCAGTAATAGCGACTGCGGTCAAATGCGATTTAACAGCACGCACACAGTGACACCAACTGCCTTTAGTTGCTATTAAACAGCACGCACGCAGTAATAGCGACTGCGGTCAAATGCGATTTAACAGCACGCACGCAGTGACACCAATTGCCTTTAGTTGCTATTAAACAGCACGCACGCAGTAATAGCGACTGCGGTCAAATGCGATTTAACAGCACGCACGCAGTGACAACAACTGCCTTTAGTTGCTATTAAACAGAACGCACGCAGTAATAGCGACTGCGGTCAAATGCGATTTAACAGCACGCACGCAGTGACACCAACTGCCTTTAGTTGCTATTAAACAGCATGCACGCAGTAATAGCGACTGCGGTCAAATGCGATTTAACAGCACGCACGCAGTGACACCAACTGCCTTTAGTTGCTATTAAACAGCACGCACGCAGTAATAGCGACTGCGGTCAAATGCGATTTAACAGCACGCACGCAGTGACACCAACTGCCTTTAGTTGCTATTAAACAGCACGCACGCAGTAATAGCGACTGCGGTCAAATGCGATTTAACAGCACGCACGCAGTGACACCAACTGCCTTTAGTTGCTATTAAACAGCACGCACGCAGTAATAGCGACTGCGGTCAAATGCGATTTAACAGCACGCACGCAGTGACACCAACTGCCTTTAGTTGCTATTAAACAGCACGCACGCAGTAATAGCGACTGCGGTCAAATGCGATTTAACAGCACGCACGCAGTGACACCAACTGCCTTTAGTTGCTATTAAACAGCACGCACGCAGTAATAGCGACTGCGGTCAAATGCGATTTAACAGCACGCACGCAGTGACACCAACTGCCTTTAGTTGCTATTAAACAGCACGCACGCAGTAATAGCGACTGCGGTCAAATGCGATTTAACAGCACGCACGCAGTGACACCAACTGCCTTTAGTTGCTATTAAACAGAACGCACGCAGTAATAGCGACTGCGGTCAAATGCGATTTAACAGCACGCACGCAGTGACACCAACTGCCTTTAGTTGCTATTAAACAGCACGCACGCAGTAATAGCGACTGCGGTCAAATGCGATTTAACAGCACGCACGCAGTGACACCAACTGCCTTTAGTTGCTATTAAACAGCACGCACGCAGTAATAGCGACTGCGGTCAAATGCGATTTAACAGCACGCACGCAGTGACACCAACTGCCTTTAGTTGCTATTAAACAGCACGCACGCAGTAATAGCGACTGCGGTCAAATGCGATTTAACAGCACGCACGCAGTGACACCAACTGCCTTTAGTTGCTATTAAACAGCACGCACGCAGTAATAGCGACTGCGGTCAAATGCGATTTAACAGCACGCACGCAGTGACACCAACTGCCTTTAGTTGCTATTAAACAGCACGCACGCAGTAATAGCGACTGCGTTTCTGTGCAATTCAATAGCCCAGTTGCATTAACAGCGACTGCGCTTCTGTGCAAATAAATTGCACACGTGCAGTAACAGGTAATGCGTCTGTGTGTGCAATTAACTAGCACACGTTAAATAACACAGAATAATTATATTTAAAGTAAATCCCTAATGCAGGCAATACAACACGTTAGAGCGCTGCATGTAGAACAATCTCCTGCCTGATAGATAAACTAGCTGAGCTGTACAGTTTATAAATATATTGACAACGCCTAAGGATGTGAATATATTCTCTACAAACTGTACTTTTAACTATACTGACTACACTTCCTACTCTATCTATCTTTCTATCTATCTATCTATCTATCTATCTAGTTAAGACACTGTGTCTCTATCTCTCTATCTCTCTCTGTCTGACTGACTGGTCTTCTCTAGAACCGCCAACACACTACACTAGGCAGCCGTGCAGGCTGCCTTTTATAGTGGGGGGCGTGTACTAATCCCCCTGAGCCATAATTGGCCAAAGCCACCCTGGCTTTGGCCAATTATGGCTCTTCGTTTTTTGAGCGCTGTGATTGGCCAAGCATGCGGGACATACAGCATGCTTGGCCAATCATCAGCTCTCAACGCCCCAGTGAATTATGGGACGTTTTGCGTCACTCGAATTTGGCGCGAACGACCCGTTTTGTTCGAGTTTCGACGAACGATCGAACGACCGATGTTCGAGTCGAACATACGTTCGAATCGAACGCGGAGCTCATCCCTACTTCTCACAATAGCCCAGTATCATCATCAGTGATTCACTGTGTCTGACCGGTCACAGGAATCACTGATCTTGCTGTTGCACACCCACCTTGCCTCATGGGACCCAACACCATATGTGTTTTTAGGTACTAACTATATGTATGGGGATGGGCATGACGTAGTTTCCAATGACACCCATTTTCATCTACTGGGATTTACAGAATACTATTGCTCACTGTGAACCATTTTTTATGGCATATATAATGGAAAGCAATTTGGTTGATTTACCCAACTTAGAAAGTGCAAACTCTGGTGCAGCTCTGCCAAGAAATCAATCGGCTTCCAGGTTTTTTGTCAAAGCTTAATTGAAGATAGAAGCTTATTGGATACCATGCACAGTTGCACCAGATTCTACTTTTTAGTAAACCAACCCACATTTTCTAATCTACAAGTTCTGCAAGTTCTAGGACAAATAAGGAATATGATTCTGTTTTGATATAATTCACATACAAATAAACGAATAGGTTTCTGAAAAGGACAAATGGCAATTAGTAATGTACAATAAACCACAACAATAATGATTTATGAATCATTACAGATTGGGATCTCTCATGCTTGGGGGATTAAATAAGGATTTTGATTTGGGATGTTTTCTAAACAACCAATAAAGGGATGCTGATTCATCATCAATTGGGGTTGAGGGTACAAGTGTGCCATTGGACACTTGTGGTAATAAAACAGGGCCAGAATTATGGGAGGGCTTATATTTTCCATACCCCATAACCAGGTGTCACTGCTTATCAATAGATTTAGGAGTCGGCAGGCACGTGTGAAACATTCTTTTTTTATGTTTTTTTCTTTTTCATCTCATGTGTTTTTCTCTTCGCACACTATTTTCTTTCACATTCACTTGTCCACCTGCACCCTGGCATTGGACTCTAGCTTCTTCCCATAATACATGTAGTGGGGTATCACCCTTCCTGATGTGATACAAAAGACTACATTTGCTGATCGTGAAGGATCTCAGCTCCCTCCTGTGGCCGAGTTGGGTTAGAGCCACCTGTTTACAATTCATCCTGGTACCGCACTGAATGTAGGGGAATTGAGTTCAGAAGGAGAATAGACTCCATTGGCCTGTAATGAACTACATTACACAGAGAACAGCTGGGCCACCCCAAGATGCATTCCCCTCCGCACCACTGGCTAAGGGAGGTAATTTAAGGGAGAGGACGTGTTTGGCGCACTCTCTCTGGACCGCCTCTTCAACCCAGGAGGACACTGCAAAGAGTGTCTCCACGAGGAGTGGGCCGCAGTTGAGGCCTACATACACCTGGGCGGAGCGGCTTCGAGAAGGAAGGATGGATGGAGTTCCTGCTGGAGTCATCGGACGAGATCCCAGTAACCCTGCAACCTTTCTGAGGACCGGAGACTGCTGGCCGACCGAACGGTGTGCAGTAGAAGGACAAGGCCTGAGCCGGTTGGGTGAGATGGGCACTTGCCTGAAAGTACAGTTTGTCTTGTAGTAGGGCAGATTATTGACATCCATCTTTATGGTTTGACTATCCAGGAGACTTTTAACATTTTGCTGTTACCCTTTTGGAATATAAGTGGTTCTTTGCACACCACCGCATGCCAACGAACAAGTGCACGAACTGTTAGCAGGAGACTATATTGAAGTTTGGCCTGGGACGCCAGTTCATTCTAATTAGATATAGCTATCATTTCCAAGGGTTATCTGTTTAGAGTTGTATATTCACTATATTCAGTTGCATTGCTCGTTGACCGAGCAATCAGCTCTATTACTTTATATTGTATTGTATGGAGGCCTGGAGCTGGGTGGGGTTTGGCAAGAGGGCGCTTCAATGTATATGTTTTGTTGAATGAGTCCCCCTTGCTGTGTGCTCACACAGGTCTGATTTGATGTTGCAGCCTAACTTTCTCTCAAGCCTTAATATTGTTGCTGATACTGCAGGGATCTGTGAATAGAGTGTCACTGTTTTACTCTTTGTTCTTTGTTTTTCTTTAAGTAAAGCATTGATTTGGTTATCTTAAAGTCTAAGTGCAGCCCATCTTTTGCATTGCAAGATCCTTCCATTCAAGGTAACCCCTTTATTTGCATAATCTGTTGCCATGTAGTGAGATATTTGGGTTGATTTACTAAAGGGAAATACTGTACACTCTGCACTACAAGTGCACTTGAAAGTGCACTTGTAAGTGCAATCGCTGTAGATCGCTGTAAATCTGAGTGCAAGCTCTGAAATTAGGGGAAGCTCTTCTGATTTTATCATCCAATCATTTATCATCCAATCATATTTTCCTTGCATGTTCCCCTCAGACCTACAGCGACTGCACTTCCAAGTGCACTTGTAGTGCAAAGTGGATTTTCCTTTCGTAAATAACCCCCATTGTGTTTCCTCACCAGCTACTGGGGTCCACAACTCTCATATTACCAGGTGTGTCACGGGAGGGTTTTGAGCCACTTTAAGGGGTTAAGCCACCAAGCTTAGACCCAAAAATAACCAGCTGCTCCTCCGGGGGTAGTGCTACATACAGAGGGCCAGATTCACGTAGCTCAGCGGATCTATAGATCCGCTCGATCTACGTGAATTAAGATCCGCTCCCGCATGTTTAGGAGGCAAGTGGCTAATTCACAAACCACTTACCTCCAAACTTGCGACGGCGGATCCTAAATCCCCCGGCGGAATTCAAATTCCGCGGCTAGGGGAGTGTACTATTTAAATCAGGCGCGTTCCCGTAATGCGCATGCGCCGTCCGGGGAATTTCCCGGCGTGCATTGCTCCCACTGACGTCACTAGGACGTCAGTGGTTTCGACCTGAGCGGGACTTGCGACGCGCGTGTTCGTGAATCGGCGTATGCAAACGACGTTGGAAAATTCAAATTCGACGCGGGAACGCCAGCTATACTTAACATTGGCTGCGCCTGATGAAAGCAGGGGTAAGTATACGACGGGAAAACCACTACGGAAACAACGTAAGAACACTGCGACGGGTCCGCGTACGTTCATGAATTTGCGTATCTCGCTGATTTACATATTATTTATCGTAAATCAGCGGGAACACCCCCGGCGCCATTTTTAAATTGAAAAAAAGATCCGACAGTGTAACACTGTCAGATCTTAGTCCTATCTATGCGTATCTGATTCTATGAATCAGGCGCATAGATAGGACCAGTGTAAGTCAGAGATACAATGGTGTATCTGTAGATACACCGTCGTATCTCTTTGTGAATCTGGCCCAGAGTATTTATAGTACACCCAATATATACATATTTTTAGATATGAAGCCCACTTATTCCACTACCTGCTTTTCTGCCTTTCGTTTTCCTGGGGATGATGTTTTGTACACCTGGTCCCTCTACTGCAGGCCCCTTCCACAGCTCCCAGGACTGACAATTTGGACATCCTCTGATTTTCCAGACTTATCACAATATAAGTACTCAGAGGAATGAGTAACTCTCTCCCCTTTCTCTTGTACACATCCTCCCCATTGAGGGGTATAACGTTTGATCATACTGGTCTACTCATGTTTTGTTCTTTATAGAGTTGCATGCACCTGCCCCTGAAGAGTGGTATTATCCAAGAAACGTGACAGGCTTTAAGGATGCATTCTCATACCTACTGATAAGAACCGATTTAGACTAATCTATAACCAAATGATCATATTGTCTTTCTTACCATTGATTATATTGCATAGTGCCATTTAGATGATGTGTACATGTACATGACGTGTAGGGATGAGCTTTATGTTCAAGTTGAACATGAGTTTGACTCGAACAGTCAACTGACTTTGCCGAACAGCGAACAATTTGGGGTGTTCGCGGCAACCTCGAAAAGTCACGGAACACCCTTTAAAAGTCTATGGGAGAAATGAAAAGTGCTAATTTTAAAGGTTAATATGCAAGTTATTGTCATAAAAAAGTGTTTGGGGACCTGGGTCCTGCCCCAGGGGACATGTATCAATGCAAAAAAAGTTTAAAAAAACTGAAGTTTTTTCAGGAGCAGTGATTTTAATAATGCTTAAAGTGAAACAATAAAAGTGAAATATTCCTTAAAATTTTGTACATGGGGGGGTGTCTATAGTATGCCTGTAAAGTATTGCATGTTTCCCATGCTTAGAAAAGTCCCTGCACAAAATTACATTTCTAAAGTAAAAAAAGTAATTTAAAACTACTCGCGGCTATAATGAATTGTCGGGTCCCGGTAACACAGATAAAAGTAATTGAAAAAAAAAACAGCATGGGTTTCCCCTTAGTCCATTACCAGGCCCTTTGGGTCTGGTATGAATATTAAAGTAAACCCCGAACCAAAATTAAAAAAAAATGTGTGGGGGTCCCCCCAAATTCCATATCAGGCCCTTCAGGTCTGGGAAGGATATAAAGGGGAATCCTGTGCCATTTTTTTTACAAAAATGGTGTGGGGTTCCCCCCAAGAAAACATTGTACCCCTACCATTTCCCCCCCAAAATTTTAAAAGGGAGACAGTCTGGGACAAATCCTTTATTTAAAAAAAAAGACCAACAATGTAATCCAGTCTCGAGCGATACGGTTCAGGGTTCCCCTTCATATTCATACCAGACCCATGCTGTTTTTTTTTCAATGACTTTTATCTGTATTGCCGGGACCCGACAATTCATTATAGCCGCGTGTGATTTTACTTACTTTTTTTACTTGCATTTTGTGCAGGGACTTTTCTAAGCACGGGAAACATGCACTACTTTACAGGTATACTATAGACACCCCCAGGTACACAATTTTAAGAAATATTTAAATTTTATTGTTTCACTTTAAGCATTATTAACCACTTAGTAACTGCCCTAAAGCCGAAGTACGGCTACAAGGCGGTTCCCTAACTCTGGGAGGGCGTCAACATACGTCCTCCCGGAGAATCAGACCTGCGCGCCCGAGTGCATAAGTTCCCAGCAGTGCCCCATCTGTGCCCCACCAGCGCCATCTGTGCCCCACCAGTGCCATCTGTGCCCCACCAGTGTCATCTGTGCCCCACCAGTGCCACCTGTGCTACACCAGTGCCACAACAGTTCCACAACAGTTCCACAACACTGCCACATCAGTGCCACCTGTGCCCATCAGTGCCAATCAGTGCCACCTGTGCCCATCAGTGCCAATCAGTGCCACCTGTGCCCATCAGTGCCAATCAGTGCTGTCTGTGCCCACGAGTGCCGCCTGTGCCACACCAGTGCCACCTGCGCCACACCAGTGCCACCTGTGCCACACCAGTGCCACCTGTGCCACACCAGTGCCATCTGAGCCACACCAGTGTCATCTGAGCCACACCAGTGCCACACCAGTGCCACCTTTGCCAATTAGTGCCACCTGTGCCCATCAGTACAAGAAAAATTCATTTTTTTACAAAATTTTCGTTCTTTTTTCATTAATAGCGAAGGTGATCAAATACCACCAAAAGAAAGCTCTATTTGTGGGAAAAAAAAGACATGAAAATTGGTCTGGTTATTAAGGGGGTTTAAGTGCCCAGTGGTCAAGTGGTTAAAATCACTGCTCCCAAAAAAACGTCAGTTTTTAAAACTTTTGTTTTGCATTGATACATGTACTTTTTTTTACATTGATACATGTCCCCTGGACGGGTCTCCAAACACTTTTTATGGCAATAACTTGCATATTAGCCTTTAAAATTAGCAAATTTTTTTTGCCTGTTCGCATGTTCTGCTACGAACAGAACCAGGGGGGGAGGTGTGTTTGGCTCATCCCTAGTGTATGTAGCGCCCCCTTACTTTTCAGTATGGGCACTACGCTAAAATTTAGTGGGGAATGGGAGGATTAGTTTACTCCCATTCACAGTTTATGGAAATGTAGGCTGTTGCCAATTTCAGAATTTGTCCTGTGGGTGAGTCTGCGCTCCGGGTGTGCGTTTTAACCCCCGGGTGGCAGCTGGCGCTAGAGGAGTTCTTCCCTCGTTGGGCATGTTGGGAGGGGATATATCTGGGCAACCGCCTTTGGGGCCGCTCTGTTCTGTGCGTGGCCCTAGTTCCAGGTGCGGCATCCACCTTCAGGGTGCGTGCATCCATGGGCCCCGCCACCGTGGCCTGCTTTACTGAGGTCATGCACCATGTGGAGCCTCATCCCAACCTAGAGAGGGGCCCCAGCGACTGGCTGGGTCCCAACCTTCTGTTGAGAGGATCCTAAGCCGGGAGCTGTGCAATGGGGGATTGGCTCGGGAGAACCTAGAATCAGAGGTTGTCCAGGAGGCCTAGACGAACCATCGGGGATCCAGTTACCACACTGCATGACAGGTATGCACAACTGTTCCTCCCAGTGATCCTTAGGTGGCGCTCCGGCTGCCAGTCCTGTGATAGACGCCTGTCCGGGGGCATTTTACCTACCCTGATTTGCACCCACTTCCGGCCACACGGTCTCGGGCAGACTGCGGGCATGATGTCACCTCCCGTTTCCCCCCTCCGTTGTGTTCTGGGAATACTCGGCTCCCAGTACACAGCGGGAGCCAATCGGCAGGCGTAGCGTGACTCGCGCATGCGCCGTAGGGAACCGGGCAGTGAAGCCGGAGTGCTTCACTTCCTGGTTCCCTCACCGAGGATGGCGGGGGGGGGCAGGAGAGTGACAAGCGATCGCTCGTCCTCTGCTGCGGATGGCGCCGGACTCCAGGACAGGTAAGTGTTCTAATATTAGTCAGCAGCTGCAGTATTTGTAGCTGCTGGCTTTTAATATTTTTTTTTCAGCGGAGCTCCGATTTAAGGTTAAAAATTTATTAAAACAGTAAGTATTGGGGAGTGTGGTTAGCCGCGGATCAGGATAGCTGCCTGAGACACGAGCTCCGCTCCACGGTAGAGATATATGGCAACTCAGTTCTACTAGCTCTTCCTCTTTCTTTTAGGGGAAGACAGTTATGAATATCTCTGAGGAGAAACCCACCACCTCCACGCGCCGCCTCACTCAATACTCCCCTCCCCCCCAATGGAGCCACGATCCAGCCAACCGCATGTCTCCCTCAGTCACTACACACAGGCAGTCTCTCAGTGATGGCACACAGCTGCAGCGGTGATCTGATCCCCCAGACCTGAGTGAGCAGGAAGAGATGGACAGTCTCCCATCTGCACCTACAGACCCTGCAGTGGATAAAGGTAAGAGGACTGCCTCTTCAACCAATTCTCCCAATAAAACACCTCTAGCCAAAGACTTCACTGGGCTGCCTCAGACCACACAACTCAGGAACGCTCTCATATACCCACGTTAGCTGCCATGCCAGTCGCTGACAATCCAGCATCTGAAAGCATGTTAAAATCCATGCTGCTCACACTACAAAAGGATCTATACAGAAATCTGCAGCTGTCTATATCCAAAGTGCATGAGAGGATTGATTGCTTAGAGGAGAGCACTGACACAGTAGAGGCACACATGTCTGAAGTGAGCAAAACGCACAATGAGCTCCTTGACGCACATGACCACCACTCCGATGAGATCCAAAGAATTAAACTGAAACTTGCAGACCTCGAAGACAGGTCGAGATGCAATAACATAACATTCAGAGGTATCCCAGAGTTGGTACCCCCAATGAAATGAAAAAATACCTTCAACAGTACTTATCCACCCTACTTCCGAACATTCCTCCTTGCGACATGCTAAACGAACATAGAATCGCAAAACCTGACCATTTTCCTGTGAAAACACCCAGGGATGTCCTGGTCAGAATACATTTCTTTCATATAAAAGAGCAAATTCTATATACAGCTAGAGCCACTAAATCTCTACCTGCACCATATTCCAAAATATCTCTTCATGGATCTCTCTCCCGCCACAATGGAGCTACACAGGACATACGCTCCAGTCACGTCCATTCACCAAGAACGAAAAATAATCTGGGGTTACCCCATAAAATTACTGGTCACATACATGTAGTGATCTCATAAATGTTTAATAAATGTAGTGATATAGATGTTAATATGATGACTATAAATTATGGCCCGGATTCAGTAAGAATTGCGCATAAATTACGGAGGCACAGGGCAACGATTTTGCCCTGCGCCCCCGCAAATTTGCGCCGCTGCCCTCGATTCACGGAGCAGTAGCTCTGTAAATTGCGAGGGCGCGCCGGCAAAATTGCCTGGCATAAGCGCGCGCAATTTAAATGATCCCGCAGGGGGCGGGAATCATTTAAATTAGGCGCGTTCCCGCGCCGATCGTAAAGCGCATGCGCCGTCGGGAAACTTTCCCGACGTGCATTGTGGCAAATGACATCGCAAGGACGTCATTTGCTTCAAAGTGAATGTGAATGGCGTCCAGCGCCATTCACGAATCACTTACGCAAACAACGTGAAATTAAAATTTCACGACGCGGGAACGGCGGGTATACTTTAGCATTGGCTGCCCCTACTATTAGAAGGGGCAGCCTTACGCTAAAGACGCTGTACGGAAACTCCGTAACTTGCGTACGCAGGGCTCGCGCAACATTGTGAATCGGTGTTAGTATGCAATTTGCATACTATACACTGAGCACAATGGGAGCGCCCCCTAGCGGTCAACGCAAGAATGCAGCCTAAAATCTGTGTGGCATAAGAGCCTTATGCCACGCAGATTTTAGGCTGCAGTCGGCGTTACGATGTTCCTGAATCAGGAGCATTCGTAACGCCGGCGCAAGCAAGCAATTGCGCTGCGTAACTATGGTTACGCAGGCGCAATTGCTCTCTGAATCCGGGCCTATGTTGTTTCGCAGCAACACACAGGCTCTCCAGAGAACGCAATTTTAATTAACTGACTTCCAATACAGAATAAAGTCCAAATTCCACAGACAATACAAAAATCCAAGAGAGTATATAATTCCTAGACATGTGCCATGTTTCTCAGTGAAGACCAGACTGAATGCCAGCTTGACTGCCTCAAAAGCTGGTCTCACACTGGAGGGAGTGGCTCTTCCAGGTCAACCAACTGTTTCCCTGAATGAAAACCCCCAAGTCTAATTACCATCAATAAATACTTCCTTATGTATGTAAGGAAGTATCAGGCCATCTCACATACCTAGGTAGTCTTAGATAAGATTAACACATCAAAGGGTCCTCAGCTGTTCCTTTGATCTGTGTTTGACCACTAACCCTTTTGGTCAGCAAACACCTTTTGATGTGTAACCTTGAATGCCTGTATGTATACCATGCCATACATATAACACAATATTATGGCATAATAATACCTACACATATATATTAATATTACAACAATACAAACAAAAAATCATCCCAATCCTGTCACCTAAGGATGGTTATAAAAAGCTAACTGGGGCCTTCTGCCCATCTCTGCCTCATCTCAGGCTTCAAGCAACCACACCATTTCCTCATCTCCTCCACAACCTAAACCAAACCAAGCGGACAAAGGATAACCACCATCCCATAGATATTTGTCCCAAGCATGGAAATATCCTGCCTGAGCGATTTGTACAATTCCCACCTTTTCCCAACTGAATAGTGTGCAAAGCACACTCAGATGAACATTACCATTTACAATTTCCTCATTCAACTTATCCTCTGACATTTTTTCTTCTTTTTTTTCTTTCTTTATTGCACGTGTTATCTCTGTTACATATTTGCAACATCTTAATTTCTGAATTGTGAATTACACCACAATTGTGGTGCTTTTGACATTTGCATATATTTGTCACTCTATAATTTTCAGCTTGCGATACACTAATCGACTTTCTTAACCAATACAGTCTATAAGGTGTTATAGTCTCGCTCAATTACTGCAGTCAGATCTCCAGAACCTAACAACATGTCCATCAATATTACATCCATTAATGCCAAAGGGCTTAACTCACCATTTACGAGAAACCTCCTCTGGAAAGAAGCATGTTTTCAAAATGCAGATATATTATGTGTCCAAGAGATAAATTTCTCTAAGGCCAAACCCCCCTCTTGTACACACAAAAAATATTCCCAATATTTCTTTGCAAACGCTGAGAAAAAAAAATGTGGGCCGATAATAGCCATCAGCACCAACATGTCCTTTGCACTAGAAACAGATGAAGGCAGGTGCATAATTCTCCCAATATCAATAATCACCCCCTGACTCTAGTGAGCATCTATGCACCCAACACCTCCCAACACAAATTTTACAAAATATTAAGGGATGAACTTATCCATACAAAAACTCTCCATTGGTACTTTGTGGTGACTTTAACGCTATTGTCGAACCCTCATTGGACTCCACAAACCCCGACAGATGCTGACCGTCAGCCCTCACATCCTTTATAAACAATGAGGACCTATACGATCCTTGGAGATGCATGCATGATGTTGAGCACGATTATACCTTTTATTCTCATAGTCGTGGTTCCTACTTTCAGACTGATCTTTCTCGCAAACAAAAAAAATCTTATTGGCTACCTCAGAATCTCGCATATTTCTCATTACTTGGTCAGACCACACCCCCATATCTATTAAATTGTTCCCACACTCTTGACCGACAAACACCACCCTTTGGAGGTTGACTTCATCTCTCCTATCTAACTAACTATGAGCACCAAAGCAAATTTGTGCTTGTGACTACTACTTCAAAACAAATTATGAATCTGTTGAGGCTCAATCGCAAACGACAACCAAAATGAGATAGACTCACTATTAGGCCAAATCAAAATCCTAGAATGAACAAATAAGGTCTCACTTACGGTAATCAGAAAAAAGGGGGTATAGTAATGTGCTGCCCAAAATTGTGAAATAAACGAAAAAGCTGCCAGCACCAACAAACTGAAAATTTGTGACAAGGTATGGGGAAAAAAAAGTGCAGCGCTAATGGTAAGCCAAAGTGATAAAGCAAACTGAATGCAATATAAAATGTAAAAAATTATAATTAGTGAATGAACATGAAAATATCACCAATACATGTGGGTAAATACTGATGGCAAATATCGTAACATAAACAAAAATGTCTTTGCAAAAAACGATTCGTGGCAAAAATGTCGTGACATAAACAACAAAGTGCCCCAGAGGAAGCGATTTATCGCGAAACTGGTCGGGCGGAACGAGTGCTGCACCGGATTACCCCCCGCTACTTGCACGACTTCTTTACCATTTTGGACGGGTTATATTGGACAGCTTTCGGCCGGAGCTCCAATTTGACATGCTCTATAACACTGTTTAAATGTAAGTGTGTTTTTGACTTTTTAAAAATAAACGCATCTTTGGTTTTACACTATTGCGGTCCCTATATGTCTTTCCATGGTACCTGATAAATGGAGTCTGAAAAACACCAGGAATGAGATAAGGATTGGTTTCCAACTCAGCCCACCTGCACTCCGATTATCGTTGGTTTATCCTTGACATGCTTTCTGGGGTCTTCTTTTAACTAAGAGACCACCGGATATCCGGTAAGAGGCTTAATTTGCTTTCGGTGGTGGATCACTGCTCCTGGATAGTCACTCTAAAAAACCTGGATTTTTATTTATGGACTAATTGGTTTTCCCCCTTTTTTTCACTACACGGGTGAACAGGAACTTTGTTGTTCCCTTAAGGACTTCATCCTTTCTTTTTATTCCCTTTTCCTCACTTATGGACATTGATTTGTATCATGTGGTTTGGGATTTTATTTTGTATGTATAGATTTAGCGCATCTTGTTTTTTTCCTATAAACAACAAATGTCTTTGCAACAAACGATTCCCAAATATGGGAACTCAGTCTTTAACAAAGGCCTCGCAAACATGCAGATTTATAAATAAACGTAAAATCAGTGTCATATGCATAACATGAGACAGTCAGTGTTTTAATCCGCTGGACCGAAATGCTGGTATAAATCCTGACGTCAAGCAGATAATATCACCACTGAATAAATGAGAAAAGCCGCCACCAAGGAGAAGATGGTTACACTTACTATGAGATGTGGACTCCCCCACAGCAGTGGTGAGTCAAAACAGCATAAGGGTAGTGGTTAACAGAAAGTCCAAAGAGAGTCCTTATACTTATAAGCAGAAGCTTCTAATATGAGGTTCAAAGAAATATTCCTTAGAAAGTTGCTCGTGGATGGAAATGTTTTATTGCTGGTCCAGCAATAAAACATTTCCATCCAGATAGCAGCAAAATCCTATGAATATAAAATCACTTACCAGAGCCAGTCTGTTGTGTAAAGCCTCCACATCCAGCACAGCGGTATTACGCTATATGCGTCCTTTCTTTTATATACTCCCTGCATTGGAGCGATCGATTCAGAAACGGTCGTGACGCTGTTGGTTTTGTCCTGTGACTTCTGGGGAACCCAAAGGCCGTGGCTGGGCTATAGCCAATTGCTCTGGTTACTTGCCATCTGGTAAGAGGCTCATTATTCTCGGTGGAGGGACCTCACGATTTGTATAATATGTCACCGGGTGATTGAAAGATCCATTATTACAGCACGAGCAACTTTCTAAGGAATATTTCTTTGAACCTCATATTAGAAGCTTCTGCTTATAAGTATAAGGACTCTCTTTGGACTTTCTGTTAACCTCTATTCCTTAAAGGAGAGGTTTTTTCATTTATATTAACTTGGCGCGGCTTTTTGTTTATTTATGTTTATTGTGTATCTCGCACGATAGCTGCTGCCTTGAAATCATTGTGTTGCAGCGCAGTTTCTTGTGTTTTTTCAGCATAAGGGTAGTGTCTGCTTCTGAAGACGATCCCTCCAACGAATGGCTGGTCAAGGATTTCCAAAAGGCAATATAGATGATGGCCCGTGGTGCAGGTAAGTCCGTAATGGAGCAGAAAGTTGATGTAGTAGCCCTTCGCATGGATAGCGACCAAGGTGTGTACAAAGTATAAAATGTGATCACAAACTGAAAAAAATGGTTAAGCGCAATGGTAAGCAAAGAAACCCGACATGTTTCGTTCTATTGAACTCCCATCCCATGTCAATACCTTGGTCGCTATCCATGCGACGGGCTACTACATCAACTTTCTGCTCCATTACAGACTTACCTGCACCACGGGCCACCATCTATATTGCCTTTTGGAAATCCTTGACCAGCCGTTCGTTGGAGGGATCTTCAGAAGCAGACACTACCCTTATGCTGTTCTGACTCACCACTGCTGTGGGGGAGTCCACATCTCATGGTAAGTGTAACCATCTTCTTCTCCTTGGTGGCAGCTTTTCTCATTTATTGAGTGGTGATATTATCTGCTTGACGTCAGGATTTATACCAGCATTTCGGTCCAGCGGATAAAAACACTGACTGTCTATCATGTTATGCATACAGTGGGTGACCGCAATATTGTGTCAATCTCGCTCCCTTTCTCGGCGAGATTGACCACCTACGAGCCCCATCGCGGGAGCCAGCGTCGAGCACGCTACCCGGCCGGCCAGGAAAGGAGTGGGGACGAGCGAGCGCGCCCCCCCTCCTGAGCCGTACCAGGCCACATGCCCTCAACATGGGGGTTGGGTGCTCTGGGGCAGGGGGGCGCACTGCGGGGCCCCCCCACCCCAGAGCACCCTGTCCCCATGTTGATAAGGACAGGGCCTCTTCCCGACAACCCTGGTTGGTTGTCGGGGTCTGTGGGCGGGGGGCTTATCGGAATCTGGGAGCCCCCTCAAATAAGGGGGTCCCAAGATAATGGCCCACCACCCTAAGTGAATGGATATGGGGTACATCGTACCCCTACACCCATTGACCTGGAGGCAAAGTGTTAAAGTTAATAAACACACGACACAAGGTTTTTTAAAATCATTTATTAGTCTGCTCCGGAGGCCCCCCCTGTCTTCTTTAGCTCTTTTAGCAGGGGGGCTTCTTCTACCGCTATCCGGGGGGTCTTCTCCACTCTCCGAGGGTCTTCTCCACTCTCCGGGGGTCTTCTCCACTCTCCGGGGGGATCTTCTTCTATGTTCGCCGCTCTCCGCTGTTGACTCGGCGCACCCCGGTTCTTCCTCCTGCTGTCCGGTGCCTTCTCCTTCAGGGCTGGCCGCCGCTATACTAGCGGCGGCCAGCCCGCTGTTCTGTGACGTCTTCTTCTTCTCTTCTTCTGCCTTCTCCCGATGTTGACACAACGCCTCTTCTTGCTGCAATAACGGATGCGCAGCTTGCATCCGACTTATATAGGCCTCACAGTCCCATCATGCTCCGGTACCTACCCACGTATTTGAGGGGGCTCCCAGATTCCGATAAGCCCCCAGCCCGCAGACCCCGACAACCAACGGCCAGGGTTGTCGGGAAGAGGCCCTGTCCTTATCAACATGGGGGGCGTAGGGGGGGCCTCCTTACAACCCATACCAGACCTAAGGGCCTGGTATGCTCCTGGGGGGGGGGGACCCATGTCGGTTTTTTATTTAAAAATTGGCGTGGAGTTCTCCCTCTCGGGAATGCATACCAAATGCCGACGCTAGAATTGGCGGGAATCCAAGTCGGATCTCCCGTCGCTTCTATGACGCGCTCGCTGGAATGTGCTTTGTCTATTCCAGCGAGTGCGAGATGTCGGCACCATGTCGCCGAGAATCAGCACGATGCTGTCGTGCTAGAAACACATTCTCGGCAACATCCACTGTATGACACTGATTTTATGCTTATTTATAATTCTGCACGTTTGCGAGGCCTTTGTTAAAGACTGAGGGCCAGATTCACCAAAGAGATACGACGGCGTTTCTCCTGATACGCCGTCATATCTCTGTTTCTATCTATGCGACTGATTCATAGAATCAGTTACGCATAGATATCCATAAGATCCGACAGGTGTAATTGTTTTACACTGTCGGATCTTAGGATGCAATACCGCGGCCGCCGCTGGGTGGAGTTTGCGTCGTAAACCAGCGTCGGGTATGCAAATTAGCAGTTACGGCGGATCCCCGATGGATTTTCGCGTTGGCTACGTCGTCCGTAGTCAAGTTTCCCGTCGCAATTTTAGTCGTTATTTGACCTGCCCTAACTTTAATTAGCAATCGTATTGCTGTCTAAAGTATGGCCGTCGTTCCCGCGTCGAAATTTAAAATTTAACGTTGTTTGCGTAACACGTCCGGGAATACGGGAATACGCCGTTCGAAAAAATTACGGCGGGAGTTAGGAAACGGAGCATGCGCAGTAGGTCCGACGCCCATTTGAATTGGCCCGCCTTGCGCCGGAGGCCGCCGGTGTAGTTTTCATCGCAAGTACTTTGTGAATCAGGCACTTGTGATGAAAACTTGCGGCGGTGTAACATATCTACGATACGTTACGCCGCCGCAGTTCTATGTGAATCTGGCCCTGAGTTCCCATATTTGGGAATCGTTTGTTGCAAAGACATTGGTTGTTTATTTCACAACATTTTTGCCACGAATCATTTGTTGCAAAGACATTTTTGTCACAACATTTGCCATCAGTATTTACCCACATGTATTGGTGATATTTTCATGTTCATTCACTAATATTTTTTTTTACATTTTATATTGCATTCAGTTTGCTTTATATCACTTTGGCTTACCATTAGCGCTGCACTTTTTTCTCACTTAATCAGACAACCACTAATGAACTTAAAGAACAAAGATACAAACTAGGAGAACTCCTACATCGTAAGATTGACTATTTAGTCAAACGTTTTAAACTACACTCATGCTCACTAAGCAACAAAGCCGGAATGTGTTTCCTGACAAAACAAGTAAAAAAAAAAAATCTGCTAAAAAATTCCCTTTCCTCCTAGGTCCACAAAAGACAGGCATGACGAACCCTTTAGACATAGCTAACACATTCACATCACATAACACATTCACATCCTTTTATGCCAAATTGTACAATTTACAAGATGCAGACATCCCTCCATGCACAGAACACATGCTTTTCTCTCCTCTATATACCTGCCTTCAGTATCCACCAAACAACTTGCAGCCTAATAAGCTCCCTTCACCCAAGATGAAATTCTCAAAGCTATTAAAAGCCTTCCCCTCCACAAAGCCCCAGGTCCAGATGGAGTCAGTCCCCAATGAATACTTTAGACACTTGATACATGATATTTTGTCCCCCCATTTATGTACCACATATAATCATTATGCATCATCTGTGAAAATACCTAGGGCATTTCTGGAAGCCCTTATAGTAACACTTCCAAAACCAGGCAAACCAATAGAATCCCCAGCAAATTACAGACCCATATCCCTATTAAATACAGGCACAAAGCTCTACACAAAACTTTTAGCCCTCCACCTCTCCTTGGTTATGCCCCAACTCATACATATTGATCAAGTTGGTTATATTCCCGGCAGACAAACCTCAGATGGGACCCGGCGCTTCATAGACATCATACAATGGGTGGAACACATCCGAACCCCTTCTCTGCTCCTCCCTTTGGATGCAGAGAAGGCATTCAATAGAGTGCAATGGACTTACCTTGAAGCTGTCCTGTGCAAATTTTGTCTATCAGGAATGTTTCTGAATGCCATTCTTAGCCTATACTCATCTACAAGTGCGAAAGTATGGACATCAAGTGCTGTCTCTAGCCCTTTTAACATCACAAATGGCATGAGACAAAGGTGCCCACTATCCCCATCAATCTTTACCATGATTATGGAACCCCTGGCTCAAAAGATCCGCTCCGCACCCTTGGTCACAGGCATAAATATAGGCAACACGGAACATTAAATCTGCCTATATGCGGATGATGTCATAATTGCCCTCACAAATCCAAAACTCTCCCCCTGAAATACAACATATCCATGACCAATTAAGTGCCATATCTTTATACAAAATAAATCATAGTAAGTCAGTAACGCTAGCACTAGGCTTAGATAAGCACGCTGTACAATACATTACGCAACATTCTTTATTCTCATGGTCCCATGACTCCACTATATCATACCTAGGAATCCACCTGACCTCACCTAGTAAAAATCTCCTGCGCTCCAACTTAGCAGGCCTCGTAGAAAAACATCAACATATAGCTAAAGAACTACACTATTATTTTGTGTCTTGGGCGGGTAGAATTGCTCTAGCCAAAATGTTTATACTTCTACATATTTTATATTTTTTTTCAGAAGGCTACCTATTTCATTGTTGCCTGTGCACATGGGGACTCATACTCCTGCATCACTTCTGGTGTGCTTGCCTGAACCAATCCCCTGGGATGTTCAATCAAACCGCAAGTGATGCAGGAGTACGAGCTTGCTGCTCTTAGGGTTTTTGGCTGTTTGCCGTTTTTATGTGAGTAATTTTCAACTGCTTTTACTGATGTGCCCCCCTTTTTTTATACCTATGCTATTGGAGTTACTTGTGGGAACCCCCAGTTCATATTACGCAAATAGAAGATTCAGGATTATCCACTTTGTGGAGAGACCTCATCTAGGAATACCATTACTCAGAGGGAGCTAGGAGGAACTGCCTGGGAATTTCACAGTCGGGAGATCTATCGAATTGCCCACCTTAGCCATGGGAGACCCAACAGTTATGCCTGCTTATGCTGCTAATCCACAGCTGTAAGGTGAGAGGCCATTGGGCACAGAGGTGTAATTACAAAGAAGAAAAAAGTCACCTAATACATACTTTTTGTGTTTTTGCACAAAAAGAAGAGACACTAGTCACTTTTGTGCTGTGTGCATCTTGCGTGGAATACACACACTTATTGAACTTGACCACTTTTTGATATATTTATCACTTTATTCCACACAGTTGCATAATATTTAATTTATTTTTGTATTTTAGTTTAAGTTTAGTTAATTTCATAGCGCAGCATCATTCTTTATACACATTTCTGTTTATGCCACGGACTAGCATATCAGCGCTTGCAGCTAATTTAGTTAGATTTCACTTAGTGATTGCGTGGGAGCACCTCATATATTGTACAGTCATGGATAGATGCGTTCATAGGAAACCTCTTTGACTCATCAGGCTTACTGTTCTTTGCAAGTCTCCAAGCCACACACAACCTTTCTACAAAAACTACTAAATGTATGCCTCAGGATCAGATCTCTGTTTACAAAAACCCACTGGATTACACAAGACAAAATCTTGTACCCCCTGCTAAAATTCTACGATTCTTCCAACAAACTACTAAAAGGTATCTCAAACATCTATGATCTCCTTTCACAGTTATCTGATGGATTCATATAGAAACAAATATTCTGGTCAACGCACATAGCCTCAGTCCCTTCACTGGACCAATGGTACAAAGCATTATCGATTCCCTCAAGACTTTCTCATTGTACCACACATTGTGAGTCACTACAAAAACTTTCAACAATGGTATTATACTCCTACCAAACTTGCTAAGATTCACCCTAACACCTCTCACTTGTGCTGGAGAAACTGCTGTCTTCCAGGTACTCTACTCCACATTTTGTGTGAATGCCCAGCTCTACAAAACCTCTGGACTCAAATGCAAACTCTCCTCCGTCTAGTCACCCACATGACAGCTAACTTATCCTCAGTAGATTTTCTACTTGGCTTGGCAATTCCTATGTGGCCTAGTCAACTCCAAACCGTGGCCACACACATCCTCATTGCTGGACCACTAGCAATATCCAGAAAATGGAAATCGCCTCAGCCTACATCTCTTCAAGACATAACTACAACCTTAAACAACCAATTCAAAATGGAGTACTTCTCCAAAGCCAAGCTCTCCACCGCAAAGTTATACAATGACTGGGAACCATGGCTCATGGACTGCAGATGCATAAACCCAGACTGACTCTCCTGAATTTAAATCCCTAAAGCACCTCTTACTTCCCTATCTGATATACTACTGGCAATACACATCAATCAGAATTAGGCACCTGGTAACACTGCTTGATAGAATAGATCTACATATGTGTTTACCAGCTGGTACTAAATATTACTTTGGTTGAAACAAGAACTGAATATAAGTATTGCATAGCCACTCGTCAGTTTGCCTTCTTTAATAATCATTACATATATAGACTGATAGTTAACATACTTATATATACGTATTTTGAATATTAAATGTATGTTTGTTCTTTGAGCACTCCACTTTCTATACTAAATGTATTCTGAGAATGTATTTTCTAATTTTCTTTGTTGTTTCTCTGTAAAATCTCAAATAAAGATAAAAAAAAAAAAAAAAGAGGAAACAAATTCAGCAGCCTGGTTGTACCCAACTCAACCAACTTATTACACTCAGCCTTCCCATTAATAGTTTGAATCTCAGCCGGTTGCTGCTCAGTAGGCCAAAATTCAAATGGTGTATGGACAGCCTTGGTAATTTTGCCACTGGCGATATTGACAAATTGCCAGGAGTAGGATCACTATCAACAGAATCATCCATGTGTCTGCAATGCAATGTCTCTTCTACAATAAAATTAATGTATCTGCCCAAAAAAACTGTAAGTATTACACTCACATTTAATACTAGGTTATCAGGCATAAAAAACAGGATAGCAATCCAGTACTCCCGATTTGCATTCCATTGAGCGGATATGACATCACCGAAAATTCCACCTTAAGATACACAGTGCATTACTGAACTAAAATCAATTCATCAATTTAGGACTTAGATCTACCCTAACCACATGTACTGACAGATGTGAGAATCATGCAACCTACTTTTCTATCTGGCTTCCTAATATATAAGTAAGGGCTGTGGGAGCAATTTTGACCCCTAAAGCACAATAATCCACTCATTATCACCAAGGCATGGGCAGCTTTCAGATATGTGATTACATTGTGGTATTTACAATAGTATACTATTATCAGCTAAAGGCCACTATAATGATAGAGATCAAACTAATTTTGCTAACATAAAATTCTCTAGAACTAGCACACTTTGTCCCATTAAAATTAATTAGCTTATCCATTCTGGTTCATTGTGTTGCTCCTGCTGAACTAATCAGAGATAAAGCAATCTCAAAATCACAAAAAAAAAATTGCAAGAATTGTTATGGTTTGCTTATACTGTGATTGCTTTAGAGCCATTAGAATTCTGGGAACATTGTTGGCAGATTTGTATATTAAGCATGAAACTACTTTGCTAATAAATGTATGTGCTGCTTGGCTTGGTTTTTCAATCAATAGAAGTGGGATGTTTTCAAAAATGATTTTAAGACATTTAATCTGTGACCGCAAGGAAAAAACGTTGGCATCCATATCAATAACATTGATATACTTCAGTCGGCTAAATGTAAATGATGCATAGTGGACTTTTGTTTTGTCTTCACACTTGTGACACCTCTTCAGAAATAAGTTTTTTGGAAGTGTGGCCACACAAGACCTAATTGAATTGAGCGTTTTTCAGATTAAGGATAGCTATTTTATAGCAGCAATTCCTCGCCATTGCAAATCTCAAATTCCAGTGATTAACAGCAATTCATAGCTAGTGGTATCATTCTTGTATTCGCTGGCAATGTGTCGCTAAGAAATTATTTGTTGATATATAAATTATATATTGGTCAATGGTAAATCTTGGATCTGCAGAGAAAATTTTTAATTGAATCTTTTATAAAAGATATATCTGAAAACACAAAAAAATAGGAAGAAGCTTTATTCGGTGCTGTGAGCTCCCCAATTCTAAAAGCACCAAAAAAGGCAATAACAGAAGCCGTTCTGAACAGTGAAGTCTCAAACAAGGAGAATCTAAAAATTTGGAATAAGCGCCAACACAAGATGGAGCTGTAGTTGTGCAGTGCCACGTCCTAAAATATTTTGGTCGATTGTTGGAAAATAGGAAAAATTGACTTTCCAGGCACCAATTATCTAAAAATACACAAAAAATTTATTGAAAATTGAATACACAATTTCATAAAAAACTAAGAAAACCACAACAATAAATTAAAAACTGCAACATAGCTACAGTGAGGACTAACAAATTCTCCAATATAGGTCAGAGGTGTCAGTATACATCCCAACAGATGTGTATGACTGTACTAGATTGTAGCAGAATTCTAGCTCTACATGTTTCACGAAAAACGCTTCTTCAGTAGCTAGTAGAGTTTCTATAAAGAAAAAGACCATTATTGAATGTTGATAGAATAGTTACAACAAACAATATACAGTATACATCATAGTATGTTTGAAGGTACCACTTTTCAAGATATGTGAGTGAAGCCAGAACAGCCAAAAAACCTACAAACCAGACCTACACCTTAGCAATGCATGGCAGATGTGGGGGCATGTCCGATAGTATAAAGATAAATTACAAAAGATCTTAGAATGAAAAAAGGAGGAGATGGTACAGAGACCCGTCTACCTGAGGAAAATAACCAACAAGAGACAGAGAATATAACACCCCAGTTGTATAGAGAAAAAAAGGGGGCTTTACTTAAGTGTGCAAACAAGGCAGTTTAGATCAACTCCATCTGTTTATCATGAAGGGGGGTATATAAGGGGACCAGATGTACCTACCATGTAAAAATGAATTAGATATTTAAAGATTGATGATGATTAAATTGTAATAGGTAGTGTAAGATTGGGGTTATTAGACTCCAGCGATAGATGCGTTTTCCAGTGAGTACGCCAATCCAGAACTGAGTTTTTAAGGGCCTGGTAGCCCACTTTTATTTAAAAGCATGAAAGTTCACAAATACAATAGCAGCCCTCGCAGGGGGTTCCACCATTCCTGTATCTTGCCAAATCAACAGTTTAGCCTCCTGGCTGTCATACTTGTTATCCGGCTGTTTCAGGCCTTTAGCCTAGGCCCCAGTTTTGTTCCTCAGAACAAACAGTTTCCTAGAGATAAGCTCAAACCTCGCTTACTCCTGTCAGCATCTTGCTGCTCCATCATTAGTGACATCTGCCTCCTGCAGACATGCACACACAGCCTCTGACTCCACTCAGAGGGATTTTGGGAATCCACCTGATTCCCGGGACAGACTTCCTGTTTGTAGGGTGGGGCCCTGAGCTATAGTCAGGTCACAACTAAATAGCTGAACACAGCTGTGTAATTAGTGTGTCTTTCTCTCCAACATATGGCGTAAACCAGCAATCTTTCCCATAGCACAGAGTCCCACCCTCACAGTAGCTATAGGCTTCAAATATAGCTTAACAATGTATTTGGGTGAGAGCGAGTTGCCTTGCCATTTAAGGAATAATAAGGGTTACAATTTAATTACATAAGGGAACAACTCCATAGGTAATGGCAACCAATACTATGTATAATCTCACCTAAAATGTATCCCGGTATAATGTAGAAGCCGACATAAATTAGACTGTGTATATATTTGTCCGTCAAAGATGGGGACTGAACAAATCAGGCCGATCCGTAGAGACCAATTTGAATTTTAAAGGGGAAGAAGAAAAAAGGTCCAACTATTCTACCTTCCTGCATTTTTTTTAAATCTTGTCTTTAACTATGTCAGGGTGTGCAAGGACAGAACATACATTTTTTGCTGGAAGACAACCTTGACCTACAAACTAAAAAGGGATTAAAAAAACAAACTTGAATCCTTCATGAAGTACTGTAGATCCGCCATCGTGTGGTCTGGGTATTGTTCCAGCCAGAACTGCATTTTACAATTTCACTGGCGTCCATGCCTTTTGCATTACTGTCACTTGACTGAGATGTACTGGCAGATTTTTTAAAACAGCGGGATGCTGGATGGGTAACTGCACAAAATGAACATTTACAATCTGCATTGGGAATCATTATATGAGAAACATACTCCCTTATGGAACGTTGACTGGGTATTAGTTATTATGGGGTTCTGTGTATATTGAGGTATTTGTGGCAGCACCAGGTTCAGCCACAGGCCTACATCTTTAACCCCCCCCCAGTGGAGGGATGGATGAACCAAGAAATGCCTCCAAAGTGTATGCTTCTGCCACTATATCCAAGTGTTGGAACAATCCTGAGTATTTATCAGGAAAACGTTCACCCATCACAAAATAAAAAATACATAAGGCCTGAAGCCAGTTCTGGTAAATGCCCTCCTCCTATCCTCCTTAGACCTTTCATCTGTTCTTTTAACAGATTTCAACAAGAATTTCTTTAATGAAGGGAGCAAGGATAAAATATCTATGAATTTTCCACGCCATATCTTTTCTTTAACGGCGGTGGATAAATGATAGCCCAGAGGAGACAATTCACAGGGGAGAGCCTCCTTAAAACATGATTCAGAAACTAGAGCTTTAACAGGTAAAAAGAGTGTGGAATTTAAAACAGAAGCAGGCATAGTAGAAACAACACTGGTATTATTAATAGGCAATTTATCAATATTAGAAGCAATGATATTCAAAGGGTTAACACTCAATGGAGTGGCAGGGTTACCCTGTGAAAAAACAGCATTATCTGACACAATCATACCACCTGAGCCACCACCATTCTATACAGTAGGGATGAGCTTTATGTTCGGGTCGAACATGGGTTCGACTCGAACATTGTCTGTTCGCCCGTTCTCCGAATAGCGAACAATTTGGGGTGTTCGCGGCAAATTCGAAAGCCGTGGAACACCCTTTAGAAAAGTCTATGGGAGAAATGAAAAGTGCCAATTTTAAAGGTTAATATGCAAGTTATTGTCATAAAAAGTGTTTGGGGACCTGAGTCCTGCCACAGGGGACATATATCAATGCAAAAAAAGTTTTAAAAACTGTGTTTTTTTCAGGAGCAGTGATTTTAATAATGCTTAAAGTGAAACAATAGAAGTGAAATATTCCTTTACATTTCATACCTGGGGGGTGTCTAATGTATGCCTTATGCCCCGTACACACGTGCAGGATTTCCGACGGGAAAAGTTCCCATCGGAAATCCTGAGGCGAAATCTGAGCTCAGTCAGTTTTTCCCCCTACACATGGCTGGTTTTCCCAACAGGAAAGCTGCGATGGAGCTTTGGACAGGAATCCCGGCGGTGTGTATGCTCCATCGCAGTTTTTCCCATAGGAAAACTGCCAAAAACCACCAGGCAAAAGTCTGCCGGTTTTCCCGGCAGCAAAAAATAGCTGTTTCTCTTTTTTTGTCCGGCGGTTTTTGGCCAGTTTCGCCATGTGCATACACACTGCCGGGATTCCCGGCTAAAAGCTCTCCTCGCAGCTTTCCTGTCGGGAAAACCAGCCGTGTGTACAAGGTTTGTAAAGTAGCGCATGTTTCCTGTGTTTATAACAGTCCCTTCCCAAAATGACATTTCTAAAGGAAAAAAAGTGATTTTAAAAAAATGGCATGGGTTCCCCCCCAGTCCATTACCAGGCCCTTTGGGTCTTGTATGAATAAAAAGGGGAACCCTGAACCAAAATAAAAAGAATGCATGGGGGTCCCCCCAAATTCCATATCAGGCCCTTCAGGTTTGGTATGGATATTAAGGGGAACCCAGCGCCAAATTTATTTTTAAAAAATGGCGTTGGGGTACCGCTCTAAATCCATAACAGACCCTTCAGGTCTGGTATAGATTTTAAGGGGAATCCTGCGCCAAAATAAAAAATGGCGTAGGGGTCCCCCCAAAAATTCATACCAGACCCTTATCCGAGCACTCAACCTGGCAGGCCGCAGGAAAAGAGGGGGGATGAGAGAGCACCCCCCCTCCTGAACCATAACAGGGCCTCATCCACACAACCCTTGCCAGGGTGGTCGTGGGGGTCTGCGTGCGGGGGGGCTTATCGGAATCTGGAAGCCTGCTTTAACAAAGGGGACCCCCAGATGCCGGCCCACCCATGTGAATTGGTAACGAGGTACATTGTACCCCTACCAGTTCACCCCAAAAAGTGACAAAAAGGTAAAAACACACACACACACACACACTTGGGACAAGTCCTTTAATAAAAAAATTCCACCGCTGTAATCCTTATACGACCCGCTGTCACGATAGATACAGCCTTCATAGGAAGTGCCCGCTGAATGATGCACGACCTGTCTGACAGCTCCTAAATACCTGAGGGCGTGGCCACCTGTGATGTGGATGGTGACTCCGCCCCCTCTGACACAATGGGGTTTTCCGGCGGTTTCCCCCATGGTGTCACGGTAGACCCCGCCCCCTCTGATATGTCACAGGAAACCCCTATTGGGTCAGAGGGGGCGGGGGTCACCCATGAGGCCACAAGGTAACCGCCAGAAACCCCCGTTGTGTCAGAGGGGGCTGGGTCACCCGTCCATGTCACTGGTGGCCCCACCCTCGGTCATTCAGCAGGCGCTTTCTATGGAGGCTGTATCCTGTTACCAATTCACATGCGTTGTATCCTCACTGGAGATCGAGAATGGATCACTGAAATCTTTTTTTTATTTTTTTATTTTTAATAAAGGACTTTAACATGTAGTTTTTTTTTAAATGGTAGGGGTACAATGTACCCCTTACCAATTTCCATAGGGGGGCCGGCATCTGGGGCGGGCTTCCAGCGGGCTTCCAGATTCCGATAATCCCCCCACATATTCTCCCCATGTTGAGGGCATGTGGCCTGGTACAGTTCAGGAGGGGGGACGCTCTCTCGTCCCCCCTCTTCCTGCGGCCTGCCAGGTTGCGTGCTTGGATAAAGGGTCTGGCATGGATTTTTGGGGGGAACTCCATGCTATTTTTTTTATTTTGGCATGGGGTTCCCCTTAAAATCCATATCAGACCTGAAGGGTCTGGTATGGATTTTGAGGGGGACCCCTACGCCATTTATAAAAAAAAAAAATTGATTGAGGGGGACCCCTACGCCATTTCTTTTTTATTTGGCGCAGGGTTCCCCTTAATATCCATACCAGACCTGAAGGGCCTGATATGGATTTTCTGGGAACCCCCCCTTTTTTTTTCTGTTCGGGTTCTCCTTAATATTCATACCAGACCCAAAGGGCCTGGTAATGGACTGGGGGGAATCCCATGCCTGTTTTTTCAATGACTTTTATCTGCATGGCCGGGACCCGACAATTCATTATAGCCGCAAGTATTTCCTCCCTTCTCAACCTTTTTCCCTGTTACCTTTGCAGCCTTTTTTTGGGCAGTAGGGGGAGCTGGGTGAGTGCCATTCTTCAATGGGTACATACTGGCATACTGGGCATGCTCTATATCAGCAGAAGCTGATACAGGCGAGACAGCCCCTTCTTCCAGCTTCCGGCTTTGTGAATAAGATGGCACAGCAGCTCCTCCATGACACAGGTAATGCTGCCTGCAGCAGCACAGGGCTCCGTCTTTAGCAGGGGTCTCCTCAGGCAGTGAACAGAGCGTTTAAGTTGCTGGCTTTTATAACCTATGCCCGGCTCAATCCCGCCCGATTCAACCAATCGGGACCCAATGCTATGCTGCTCCACATTCTGCCGTCACCTGTAGCAACCTAAAATTAGAAGAGGGGAGGAGAGAACTGGGAAAGGAAGGCGGCCCTCTTTACTGTCCCATGGAGCCCCGCATAAGCACTAGGGGTCTATTTATAAAAAAATTGCTGTGTCCATGTGAAATGTTTCTATTAGAATCTTTTGCAGGGAGAACGTAGCATTCCCTAACATTTTATCCTAATGCCGCGTACACACGACCGTTTTTCGGGTTGTAAAAAATTACGTTTTTTTTTAATGTCATTAAAAACGATCGTGTGTGGGCTACAGAGCATTTTTCACAATGTAAAACATGGGCATTAAAAATTTAGAACATGCTCTAATTTTTCACGTTGTTTTTAACGTTGTTGTTTTTAACGTCGTAAAAAATGGTGGGGCGTGGCTTGGCACCGGACCTGAATGGCTGACTGAACGCCGAGCTCCCGTCCACAGGAGATGTTTGCTTCAGCTCCCCAAGCCATCCGCAGCTAAGAAGTGGGGAAAACCTCCAGGGATACTTCCCCAAACAGGTCCCGCTCTCCCGGAGGATCCGGATAGCAAAGCGGCCGTGTTATCCCGGACGTCCTCCGGACCCAGGTACGCGAGGCCCCGGCTTCAAATCGGGCCTACTCGAGCTCTTAAGTCGCCGCGGACACACCCCACCGAGCTTCCCGAGACATCCGCAGACAATAAATGGGGAAAACCTCCAGGGACACCTCCCCACCCAGGTCCCGCTCTCCCCGAGGCTCTGGAAAGCAAAGCGGCCGTATTATCCCGGACATCTTCCGGACGCAGACACGCGAGGCCCCGGCTTCAAATCGGGCCTACTCGAGCGCCGCACGTTCCTCCAGCCTCAGCCCCACAGGCAGGAGAAAAACACAGTCCCAAACCATGGCCACTGCTGCATGTACCCCGCAGCCCTTATGCATGCAGGACCTGCGCTCAGTGGCAGATGACATAAAAGCCACACTTTTCTCTGCCATCACGGATCTCAGGAGAGATGTTCAGGCAATGGCAGTGTGGCTAGAAGATGTTGAGGAAAAAACAGCCCGCCATGACACTGCCATACAGCAACTTCAGGCCTCTTCCCACTCCAGTGACATGCAGCTTAGAGATATCCAAAGACACATGGAAGATTTGGATAACAGGGGGCGTCGCCATAATATCCGGGTAAGAGGCATTCCCGAATCTGTTGAAAACTCGCAAATTACCAAAGCCACTATCGCCATCTTTAATGATCTTCTTGGCAGACCCCCTGAAACACCCATTGAATTTGAACGCTTGCATAGAGCCTTGAAACCCAGAAGCAGGGACACCGATCCCCCCAGGGATGTAATTGGTTGTCTCGTGAACTTCAAGCTAAAAGAGGAAATTCTACACAGGGCTAGAGACCGTCGCTCCCTATCCTATCTAGGAGCGGACATTAAACTGTTCCAAGATCTTTCGCCTATTACCCTTCAAAATAGGAGGGACCTACGCCCTCTTCTTGACCTCCTGCGCTCCAAAGGGATTCAGTATAGATGGAAGTTCCCCTTCTGCCTCTCTGCTTCCTCCCAAGGCCGCACAGCGAACCTGCGCTTTCCGGAAGATCTACCGGCTTTCTTTCAAATGCTGAATCTTCCCCGCATTGATGTCCCGGATTGGTACACCACTCTTCGCCCACCACGCATGAGAAGAGCGACTTCTACAGACGCTATTCCAGTCCGTGATGACTTTCACCTAGGTCGCCGCAGACACACCTCACCGAGGAAACACGATATCGCAGACCCCCAGATTGCTGTACAAGACAGCCCAACAGCTTCCCCAGCCCACAGGAAAGCACGCCGTGACCGACCTGAAGAAATGATCACTTCCCTGACCTCATACACACCTTGAGGACAGGCTCTCATAGACACATCGAAAGATAACTCTTTTTTTTTCTCCCCAGTAACCATCGGCTCAGGATGTCCATGATTGCCCTTCTTTACAATCCCCGACATAATGTCTGCAACCTCATCAGATTCGTAAGTTTATACTACCCTTGGGGGTCACCCCGAGTTCCCCCCCTGAGATATTTGGTGATTCCCCTGTCCCCCCTCCCAGCCCTCAGATCCTTCTCTACCCCACCTTATCCTGTCCAGCCTCCAAGGTAACTTATCCCTGAAGGATTTCCTCACATGGTGCTTCCTGAGTATTGTCTTTAGGCCTGTTTAGATTTGAGACTCATAGTATGTTATTGTTTTTTCCTCCATTGCTTTGTATGTTCCTACACAAAAGTCGAATCCCCCTAATGCAGAGGACTACAGGCCTAACATACCTTTTTAGCCTTTATCTTAACCATACTTTGAATGCTCTACTACTACTGTCGCACGCCCCCTATTTGGGTAAAAGGTCTTATCCTTTCCTGTTGACCCCTTGATAGGCTGCCTGCACGGCCCTGACCCTCTCTCACATGCCTCACATGGGGGGGGAGGGATTGAGGGGAAAGTTGTTTCTAGAGTTAATCTGTATCGGAGGGCAAAACCTCCTCACTGTTTGACAGGCCTGCTTAACGATCACACCCAGATAATGGGTGATTGATCGTACCAACTCAAATACAAAAACAGCAGGAAGCTGGCTCACTGTAACCCTTGGAACATTAAATTTGTTCGGATCTGTGTCAACCCTGGTCCAACTTATGTCGGTCTAACCTAGATAATTTATCTGATATTACTGTAGGAACTACCTGACCAGGTACATTCACATGAGGGGTGCTGCTCTCTGATACGGATTCAGTTATAGACATATTTTGGTTATTTACGTTGAATGAGGTGTTACTATGTCTCATAATTGTAGATTCCCATCATCTTCAATAGGGGGATCTAGCGTTAGCTGAAGAAGACCTCATGTTAATATTCTAGGTTCTACCACATTATTAGGTGTTATGTGCTTTTTTTTTGTTTTGTTGTCTCTGTTTGCTTTTAAACTGTTTTCACCTGTTTTACCTGCATGCTGAAAGACCTCATAATTTACTTAATGCCTGACTCCCTGGAGTCTTGACCCACAGCCATCCTATTTAATGCAACAGATATTGGCTCCTTCATATCTCCTGTAACGTAGATCTCCTGTGGATGAGAGATACTGATTCTTGACCGTTTCACACCGATTCCTACCAGCTCCCCACGAGACGGGAACATATTTGCTCCTGTCAAACCCTACCGGACACCTTCGTATACTAGGAGAGGTTACATACAACCTCCCCCACTCCGGTAATTTGTCCTTTTCTTTGATCCCTACCCCCTAACTTACCTACCTGCTCTCCTCCCCCCCCCTTTTTTTTTTCTCTCTCTCTCTCTCTTTCTTTTCTTCTTGTTCTCTCTTCTTCTCTTCCTCCTTCCTCCTCTTCCTCTCCTCCCCCTCCTTCTTCCTCTTTTTTCTTCTCCTCTCCCTTCTTCTCTTCTCTCCCTCTTGCACCCTTCCCCCTCTCCCTTACGCCCCCACCTCATCCTCCCCTCCCTCTCCCACTTCTACCTCTCAGTCTCCGCCTCCACCACATCCTTTCGAACACAAATTTTTTCAAAACCCTGCCTCTCTCATTCTCTGAGTTATCACATGAGAAGACAACCACCCCACATCTGACCGTCATATACTACTCTTAAAACCACACATTATCTCACCATGTCGCATCTAAGTTCCACAAAAAAAAACACCGCGCTAAAAATAGTATCACTGAACATAAAAGGCCTCAACATCCCAGAAAAACGCAGCCAAACCCTTGACCTGATGGCCAAATTGAAGGCAAATATAGTGTTCTTGCAAGAAACACACTTTCATACAAACAAAATCCCCAAGCTTACCAACCACCTATTCCCAACAGTGCATCATGCTACCAACCCACTTGCAAAGACCAAAGGGGTCTCGATTCTATTTTCCAAAAACCTTGATTGGCAACCCATAGACTCACTTATAGACACAGAGGGCAGATATATCTTCCTAAAGGGCCGTCTTCATGGGCGACCTGTAACATTAGCTAACATATACAGCCCCAATACTGCCCAAGTAAGCTTTTTCAGATCCATCTCAAGACTGCTCTCAGACTTTCAATCCGGACTGACCATTCTAGGAGGAGACTTCAACGTCGCATTGTTCCCAATTCTGGATACCTCCACGGGAACATCTTCCCTGCCATACAAAGCAATTAAACAAATTAAGCTACAGATCCAAGATCTTCTTTTACACGACACCTGGCGCACACTTCACCCTGACGAGAAAGACTATACCTTTTTTTCAGCCCCCCATAACAAATATTCAAGAATTGATTACCTATTCCTATCCCAGAAGGACATCCCCTTTCTCTCAACTGCCACTATTGAACCAATGCTACTATCAGATCACCACCCAATTACAATGACCCTGACTTTCCCTGATGAACACACTTCCAAAAATATATGGCGCCTTGACTCGACTTTACATACCTCAGAAGAGGTGATCGAAGACGTTCGCAACTGCATACATACATTTTTTCTAGAAAATAATACATCTGACATAGCCCCACTTACCCAATGGGAAGCCCACAAATGTGTACTTAGGGGGAAATTCATTTCCCTCAAGGCAGCACGCCGAAAAGCTCAACAGCGTACAATCACAGGCCTACTTGACAAGATTAAGACCCTTGAACTCTCCCACAAACAATCCCAAGCGATACAAACCTATCATGAACTTACCCAAAATAGGAAACTCTTACGTGAAGAATTAAACCGCAAAACACAACGCAAATTTGTCCTGCACCAAAAGCTCTTCTACGAATTCGGCAATAAATGTGGAAAATACTTAGCAAAAGCTCTCCAGACCAAAAAAGCACATGCTACTATTCACACTATCAAAGACCCGCAAGGAAAGTCCTTCATTACTCCGACGGACATAGCAGCGCAATTTGAGACCTATTACTCCACTTTATATAATCTCCCCAAGCATGCGATGACTCAGAAGAGCCTTGAAGCTCGCCACACATTAATCAAATCTTTCCTTGACAAACATTGCCCCAAACTCATAAACAGGGAAGATGCCCTCAAATTAGAACACCCCATCTCGGAAGAGGAACTAAAATTGGCAATCAAACTACTTAAAAACGGTAAAAGCCCCGGCCCTGATGGGCTTACAGCTACCTATTACAAGGCTTTCATGGATACTTTATCCCCACACATTATTAAGACTTTTAATTCCCTGTCGTCCCCTACCCTCCCCTTCAACAGATTGCTAGAAGCCCACATCACTGTAATCCCAAAAGAGGAGAAAGACCCCACATCGGTCAGCAACTATAGGCCGATATCCTTATTAAATGTAGATATAAAGTTATACGCCAAAATCTTAGCCTCACGTCTTGCACCCTTCCTCCCCTCCCTGATAGGGAAGGACCAAGTTGGATTTATCCCTGGCAGAGAAGCCAGGGATAACACAATCAAAGCCCTAAACATACATCATTGGATTACAACACACAAACAAGAAGGATTTTTTCTGTCACTGGACGCAGAGAAGGCGTTTGACAGGCTGGCATGGGACTACCTGGAAGCAGTCCTGAAACATGTTGGTCTCCCGGATAGACTACTTAGTGCCATTATGTCCCTCTACAACGCACCAACTGCCAGGGTTCGTGTTAATGGCCACCTGTCAAACGCCTTCACTATTGGCAACGGGACAAGACAAGGATGCCCACTCTCCCCAATTTTATTCGTCCTGACCCTTGAGCCTTTCCTCCAAGGTCTTAGAGCTAACGATAGTGTCAAAGGCTTCCGCATCGCAGACCGTACCTATAAAATGGCGGCCTTCGCCGATGACATACTGCTATTTCTGAAAGATCCCCACATATCAATTCCAAATCTTTTAAAAGAATTGAAGCTATTTCATATTATTTCCAACTTCAAGATAAATTTTGCTAAATCCCAAGCCCTGAATATCTCCCTCCCACAAGAAGCGGTACTACAATGCGAAAACAACTTCCCCTTTAAATGGAACCACAATCAGATTAAATATCTAGGGATATATCTAACGGCTAGACTTTCAGACTTATTCTCCAAAAATCATCTCCCTATCCTTAAAACCATCACTAGTGACTTGAGTAAATGGAATAAACCACATTTCTCTTGGTTTGGAAGGGCAGCAATCCTAAAAATGAACACACTCCCCCGAATCCTATTCATCTTACAAACCTTACCCATCAGACTCCCCCCATCCTTCTTTCAAACTTACAAACGACTTTGTACTCAATTCTTATGGAATCAGAAACGACCCAGAGTAGCTTACGAACAGTTAACAAAACCAAAAATGAAGGGGGGCATTGGGCTACCAGACCTAAAAAATACTATTGGGCATGCCACCTCGCTAGAATTGTAGACTGGTCAATCCATAGCCACAGTAAAGATTGGGTTTCTCTTGAACACACCTTCTCCCCCTTACCATTACGATCCATTCCTTGGACCTCACGCAAACACACCCCGAAGAGTCTAAATGAACACCCTCTCATTGCCCCGACACTTCGCTGTTTTCAAGACGCCTGCCGAAAGTTACGCATTTCCTCGACCCCTGGGCCCCTTACTTCAGTAAAGCTCAATCCAGAATTCCCACCTGGTATGTCCACAAATTTTCTGACAGACACATGGCAACACCCAGAAGTCTTGGCACATCACTTCTACCACTCAGGCACTTTTCTAGAGCGCTCTTCGTTACCAGCCAACACAGAACACGTTACGTTTCCTCTCTGGACTTATTTCCAGATCAGACACTTCCTGAAAGATGCTGACCGCACATCCTCTGTCTCTCGCCATCTCACAACATTCGAACAGCTATGCTCCCACTCTGCACCACAGCAACACATGATATCTAACATTCACAACATACTCTCCTCAGACAGCATACTGAAGACTAACAAAGCTTGCTCAAGTTGGGAAAAAGACCTACAGATAGAAATGACAGAGGCACAGTGGGAACGCATATCGATAATAACTCATAAAGGCTCTCTCAATGTCTCGATACAGGAAAACAATTATAAAGTCTTAACGCGCTGGTACAGAACCCCGATTATCCTCAACAAATACAATCCCGCCCTTTCGGACAAATGTTGGAGATGCTCTAGCGACACAGGTACTCTGGAGCACATTTGGTGGTCTTGCCCCCTAATCCAGCCATTCTGGACCCAAGTCCGAGAAATTACATTGCAAATCTCTACATACACTTTAGAACACACCGCAGCACAACTTCTTCTACACCATTCTGACATACCAGCTCAGCGATACTGCAAAACGCTGATACCACCCCTACTAAACGCAGCCAAACTATGCATCCCTATACATTGGGGAACAACACATGTTCCAACCATTCCTGAATGGCTCAATCGCATTGGAAAAAATGCAGAAATGGAAGAATTAATCTCTATAGCCAAAGATTGTCCAACCAAATTCTCCCACACATGGGCCTGCTGGACCCACTTCTGTACCACAGCCAATTACAAACTCCTGATGGACCAAACAAATGGGAATCATCCATCTCCAGACGATTAAAGCCCCTGGTAATTGTACGATTACACTCTGTACTCTTAACTAATCAAAATAAGCGACACCTAGCCTCCCTCCCCTACACAAGGGAAGACTGAGGGAGGACCTCTATTGACTCATCCTGATAAGCATACTGTCAATTATCTATAAAACACAAAACTTTTGGTATTCACCATATCCCAACACTTGGGATCCGGCGGCGGAGACTGGGAGGTACCCCCCCCCCCCAGCCTACCCATCTCCATTCACCCCCCCCCCCCCTCCTCTCTTTGATTCTAAGCATACTGCTCTCTTCCTATACTTTATATTATTTTACCTTACTCTTCCTTCTTTCTTTCTTCTTTCTTCTTACCACGGCTCTTAATATCTCTTCCCCCCTTTCTCCCCTTGTTCTTCCGCTCCTATACCCATCCCCCTCCCCTCCCCTTGGGGAGTCTACAATCGGATTCAATCCACTCACACGCTACAGCCCATTCCATTTAATACCGACAGCTGACCAACTTCAGCACCCAAATTATTAAAAGAGAGTAATTACGCAAAGTTGGTCAGCTCCGTGTGAACTAGCCATCCCTTGTCTCCTTCCGCTGCTTACACCTGCATAGAATTCGATATGAGACATACAAACGACTACCGTTGGAAGCGCAGATAGTCATTAAACTTGTCATAAACTTTGCTCGCATCCCATAACTTGTTAAGTATGTCGACAAATGCTGTACTTTTTTTCTGTACTCCTGATTGCATGCTAGTTCTGATTATCAATGCTGTAAAACCTACTGTTTTATTCCAGACTCCTTGTCCTAATGTAATGTAAACCTTATTTTGTTTACCAATAAAATTTATTATGGAAAAAAAAAAAAAAATGGTCGTGTGTGGGCTTTAACGACGTGAAAAAACCGTGCATGCTCAGAAGCAAGTTATGAGACGGGAGCGCTCATTCTGGTAAAACTAGCGTTTGTAATCGAGTAAGCACATTCATCACGCTGTAGCAGACTGAAAAGCGTGAATCGTCTTTTACTAACACAAAATCAGCAAAAGCAGCCCCAAGGGTGGTGCCATCCAAATGGAACTTCCCCTTTATAGTGCCGTAGTACGTGTTGTACGCCACCGCGCTTTGCTAGAGCATTTTTTTTTCACGATCGTGTGTAGGCAAGGCCGTTTTTTTTCTGTTGCTCAACTATTCTTTAACGTGATTGTAAAAAAAGTATATACTAACCTGCTTCGGGCAATTATATTGCCTCCTCTTATGGAGCCCCCGCCAGTGCTGCCCACTCCTCCTCAACTGCAGGCGCTCCCTCAGCAAGCTGTGTGCTGAGGGGGCACCCATGCGGGTGTGCTCAGCATGCCAGACTGTGTGCGTCCTTAGACACACATAGTGCTGCTCAGTCATACCCCCTGGTCCCTACTTATAGGATTAGACTGACAGCAGCAGAAACCAGTGGCTGCTTCTTCTTTCAGAGTCTCCTGTGAGAGCAAGGAGTGAAGAGAAAAGAGCTGCAGCTGGGACAGTGCTGGATTGTGAAAGGGGACAGGTGTTTGGGGGGGGGAGAAGTGGTGAAATGTTTTTTACCTCAATGCTGGGAATGCATTAACTGCTTCCTGTCCATTAATGATAGCATGTTTTACCATTGTGATCTCTGTGATTGGTTATAGTGATCACATGGTACAGAGCCAATTAAAGCAGCCCTATACAGTGGATGCAGCAGTCACAGATCACGCCGTTGTGCTTCCCAGGGCTGCGTGTCAGATGTATGAGCAGGAGGACATACCAATATGTCTTCTCAGAATAACAAAGCACACAACTGGCTGTTTATTTACATTGGCTGGGCCGTGTACCACATGATAGATGTAGCTAATCACAATGATCACAATAGTAAACAATTAATCATGAATGAAAGTCCTTCATGGAATGAAATTTAAAACAATTGCTTTTACAGTAATCACTGTAATAAGCAATCAAAGTGTAAAAAAAAATCCCGATCCCCTCCACAGAGAAGTACAATTTCACTATCATGACACTTCACTACTACTTCACTTTTTAAAAAAAATTATAAAAGAAATTGTAAAACAAAAACTAAGAATTGTAAAAAATATATATATACATATATATGTAAGAAATTAAACTGTGCTACAATGTAAAGTAGTAAGTGTACAGCTTGTATAACAATGTAAATTTGCTGTCCCCTCAATATCTCACAGCCATTATTGTCTAAACTGCTGGCAACAAAAGTGGGGACACCCCTAAGTGAAAATGTCCAAATTGGGCCCAAAATGTCAATATTTTGTGTGGCCACCATTATTTTCCAGCACTGTCTTAACCCTCTTGGGCATGGAGTTCACCAGAGCTTCACAGATTGCCACTGGAGTCCTTTTTCACTCCTCCATGATGACATCACGAAGCTGGTGGATGTTAGAGACATTGCGCTCCTCCACCTTTCATTTGAGGATGCCCCACAGATGCTCAATAGAGTTTAGGTCTGGAGACATGCTTGGCCAGTCCATCACTTTTACCCTCAGCTTCTTTAGCAAGACAGTGGTCGTCTTGAAAGTGTGTTCGGGTCGTTATGTTGGAATACTGCCCTGCAGCCCAGTATCAAAGAGGGAGGGGGATCATGCTCTGCTTCAGTATGTCACAGTACATGTTGGCATTCATGAAAATAAAGGGGGGAGGAGTTTGGGACTTTAAATGAGGCGAGTACACATGGCTAGAAGATGAGTAGATATCAAAAACATGTTTTTATTGGTGAAACAAGGAACGTGGCAAAATGACATGATACATGCAGCAACGAATAAAATTGTCTATCACATATTATAGACCGTGCAAAGAAACAAACATTGGTAGCATTCAGCCAACCACTGTGTGGTATGGAGCAAATTCTGGATGCAGTAAAAACACTTAAAATGACATGATAGATGGAGAACTCAAGATAATGTATTGGGTAGGGGCATCTGCATGAGAATAAGTGCATCCAAATTATCCCAATGCTTTTCGTTGATAATACCACTCTTCAGGGGTGGGTACCCACAAATCTATAAAAAAAAAAAAAAAAACATGAGTTGACCAATGTTGTACCCCTCAAGGGGGAGGATATGTACTAAAAAAAAGAGAGAGTTACTTATCCCTATGAGTACTTACATTGTAATAAGTCTGGAAAATTGGGGACGAGGAGTCAGAGGCTGTTCAAATTGTCTGTACCGTGAGCTGTGGAGGGGACCCGCAAAAGAGGGAGTGGGTGCATAAACATGATCCCCAAAAAAACAAAGGGCAAAGATCCAGATAGTGGTGTGAGTGGGCTTCATATCTAAAAATATATATTGGGCATACTGTAAATACTCTATATTGTGGATGTTGCTAGAGCCCAACACCAAGGTGCAGGTGAATAATTGAGTGCAAAGGAAAATAGTGTGTGAGGAGGAAAGAGCAGATCGGAGATAAAAAAAGAAAAAGAAGAAAAACAAGAAACAGGTAAAGGATGACAAAAATAAGAGTGAGCCTCTGAGCATGAACAGGAAAAAAAATGACTAATTACCTGTTACTGATATAGAAAAAAGAATCTGTACTAATGAAGGGGGGGGGGAGTCTGTACTAATGGAGGGGGGGGGAGAGTCTGTACTAATGGATGGGGGGAGAGTCTGTTCTAATGGATGGGGGTGGAGTCTGTACTAATGGAGGGGGGGTGGTTTGTCTGGGGGGTTTCTACTAATGGAGGGGGTGGTTTGTCCTGCGGGGGCCTGTACTAATGGAGGGGGGGTGGTTTGTCCTGAGGGGGGTCTTTACTAATGTAGGGGGGTGGTTTGTCCTGGGGGTCTGTACTAATGGAGGGGGTGGTTAGTCCTGGAGGGTCTGTACTAAAGGAGGGGGGGTTGTTTGTCCTGAGGGGTGTTCTGTACTAATGGAGGGGGGTGGTTTGTCCCGAGGGGGGTCTGTACTAATGGAGGGGGATTTGCCCTGGGGGGTAGCAGTGTGTGTGGGCTGCCGCTGCGGGCAGCATCTGAAGGACCAGTTCATGCCGCGCTCACCACACAGGCCAGACACACGCCCGCAGAGCCACCGCCGCCGTGACTTACAAGGCTTCAGAAACAGGTAAGGGGGACCGGTTTTAAAGTTTAAAAAAAACACCAAATCCCTGCAATATTATATTAAGCAGCCTGTATAATGCATTATTGCTGGGATTTGTAGTCCTCTGTAACTGCTGGTATTCTGCATTGCATTTTATATAATGTTCTTCTCTAGCTGCTGTTATTCTCCATTGCGCTGTATAATGTATTATTGCTGGGATTTGTAGTTCCTCTACAACTGGTCAGTGGTAATCTGCATTGCACAGCGTAATGGAGAATACCACCAGCTATAGAGGACTACAAATCCCAGCAATAGTACATTATACAGCGCAATGCAGAATAACGCCATTTATGCTATCTTTGTCTGTAAAAGATAAATAAGTTAAACGATCACTTTAAGCATCATAACCATTAAAGCTTAATGGAGCAGAGATATAATGTATGGTGTGTGTGTGTGTGTGCGTGTGCGTGCGCGCCGGGGGGGTGGCAAAATGCACCTTCGCCTTAGTTGGCAAAAATCCTTGCACCGGCCCTGATCACTGCCACACCAGTTACAGTTTCCCTGATCACTGCCACACCAGTTACCGCATCCCTGAACACTGCCCCAGTAGTCATTGTGTCACCATAAAGACTTATTCACATGTGTGATGCTCTTTAAAGAGCCATCTGTGTTCAGATGGCTCTCCAGAGAGCATTTTACAAGCAGTGAGGAGGCATTGTGCTTCCTTCTACTTTAACCCCTTGGATCCCACACAATCAATCCCAGTCACTTTAATAGGTCATGATCAGTGAGCATACAGGGGGTATAATCCCCTCCACAGCAGTGAAGAAATGCATTGCAGCCACAGTATGCTTACATCCCCAGTTGCTGCCTCGGCAGCTAAAGGGGGTAGCGGCTGAGGGGAAGTAAAACCATGGCACAACCAAAAGGTTATATCAATTCCCCCGGCCACATGTGTGAACAAGCCCTAATAATGCAGCCAGTCACAGTTCTCTGATCACCACCACACCAGCCACATTGTTACCAGATCAGTGCAGCTAAAATCAGTGTTTCTGATTGACCAGTCTGTTGACTACTTTTCTGCCTGTTGCCTGAACCAATCCTTTGCCTATGTTGTGTGTGAGATAACTCAACCTACGCGCCTAGCAACCTACGGTGCATGCTCCAAAACGTCGTCGCTCTGTCGCTGCCCGTGACATCATCACGCTCCCACGCTGTTTGTGTCTGTGTCTCAAGCCTCACTCGTGGTGCACACAATCGCCCGGACTTCCTGGTTTCCAAGCTGATGAAGATCCCAGGGGATAGTTTAACATCACAGCCTACATCTTCAGCCACCTATGGACCAGCAAGGACTTGTATGCCGAATTCTCTCATTTTAAATGTAAGTGGATAATGCACCTATTGTAAAATTTAAATCACATTGTTCCTGACCTGGTGGCGCCTTCTTTCTTTTGTTTTGCATATTTGGAGCCTGCTCTCATCTTCCCCCTGGAGGCTTGCCCTGGAATATGGACTCTGTATTATTTTAATCTATAAGACTTTTTCCCCTTTTTTTCCCATTCCCCATTCCAATTTCTCCCATTCTGTGACACACGCTGTATAATACATAAAAGGGCTATCATTCAACGGACATATTGTCTTGAATACCTGATTACAGCACCACTACCCCCATTGTTTTACACATGAAAATGAACGCTTAGAGATTTAGTAGAAGTGGTAAAAATAGAATCTATAGGTAACAATCACATATATTCTGATAATTTTACATAGTTTATTTATTTAGGTCTTCACAAGATGTGACAAAGATCTGTTGGTAATAGATTTGCTAACATCTGACCAATGTGTGAAGTTTAGGAATAACTTTATTCTAGTTAAAGGAATATAAATGTGCAAGCAAGCCCAACTGAAAACAAAACAAAAATAAATTAAATTCTCCAATACTGTCTCCAGGGCCGCCATCAGGGGCGTACAGGCAGTACACCTGTAAGGGGCCCGGATGGCAACCCCCTTTTTTTGGGGGGGGGGGGTCCGGAGGTTCCCAGGGGCCGGGAGGCCCACAGGGCCCCAGATGGCAACCCCCCTTTTTTTTATTTATTTTTTATAAACAAAAAAATATTTTTTTTAATATATTTTTATTTTATTTTTTATTAAAGGGCTATTTTTTTAGGGGTCCGGAGATCCCCAGGGCCCTGGATGACAACCCCCCCCCCTTTTTTTTTATAATTTTTTTTATTATTAAAGGGCCCAGAGGTTTCTTTTTTGTATTAAAGGGCCCAGAGGTCCCGGATGGCAAACCCCCCCCCCCTTTTTTTGTAATTTATTTTTCTAAAAAATTATTTTGTGTGTGTATATATATATATATATATATATATATATATATATATATATATATATATATATATATATATATATATATATATATATATACACACACAAAATAATTTATATATATATATATATATATTATTAAAGGGCCCAGAGGTTCCCAGGGCCCCAGATGGCAACCCCCCTTTTTAAAAATTAATACATTTAAATATATATATTTTTTCTTTTTTTCTTTTTATTAAAAGGCCCAGCCATAGATCCCTGGATGGCTACCCCCTTTTTTATATATATATATTTTTCTTTATATCTTATTTTTTGGTAAAGCCCCCCCCCCCGCTTCTCAATTTCAGGCGGCAGCACCCACCCCCCCCGGTTCTCTCCTCCAGGGGGCCCATGCCTGAAGCTGTGTAAAGGGCCCCATAATTCCTGATGGCGGCCCTGACTGTCTCCAGTCAGAACCCATTGTTGCTCAGTGACCTGACCTTTGTTTAACTATGTCCTCAACAAAAGTCTTTAAAGATAACACTCCTCCTTTTGTTTTATAAAGCATATGGGGCCACTGCACTATGCCCTCTGTTATTTTAAAGCCCCTCAGCCATATTATTAATCTCACTCTTATAAAAAATTGATGCTGCACGCTACAATGCCCATTCTGATATACTGAAATGTAAAAATGTATTAGTTTTTTTTTAATAGAATTTTGGCATGGCAACATGTACTTCTAAATGCCCTAGAGAGTTCCTCCATATCTTGGCAGTCTTATGAGATGCATTTTCATTAGATAACGTGGGCATATTTCCAAAGGCACTTCCAGTTATGGAACATCTGGTTTCCAGGTGCCACAGCAGGGATTGAACCACTTTTCTATTGCAGAGATACATGGCTTTCTGTGTGGTGCTGCACATTGCACTTTTCTACTGTGATTTGCATTAAGCATGACTTGACTTGGATTACAATTCAGCTTCTTAGTGCTCACTGGTTTTAATTGGCAAATTTGATTGCACATTAAATATACAATATGAGGAACAAAACTTTAATGCCAGCAGAATTTATGAGAAATTGAATATTCGATGATCTCATATAGCATCATTCCTTATGAATTTCTAAATATAGCATATGTATAAAAAGTTGAAGATGCATTGGAAAAATCAGCCTTACTGCTCAGTCTATACAATTCTACATAATAACATATTACATAAGTTATTCCAAATTACTTTTTTAGCCTACACTTTAGGTGCTATGTACAGGAGAGGTGCGACATGTCTGCCAATATATGTTGTGGAACAAAATGCCAAGACCAGCACTGAAAATGGTATGTTGTCATATTTGTTAGTCATTATGTGTACGTACATTGAAGGTCCATATCACTCTTATGTCGCGTACACGCGATCGGTTAAACCGATGAGAATGGTCTGATGGACCGTTTTCATCGGTCAAAACCGATCGTGTGTGGGCGCCATCGGTAAGTTAACCATCGGTTAAAAAAAAGGCAACTTGTTTTAAAATTAACCGATGGATTCCTAACCGATCGTTAGTAGGCACGTCCATCGGTTAAAAATCCACGCATGCTCAGAATCAAGTCGACGCATGCTTGGAAGCATTGAACTTAATTTTTTTCAGCACGTTGTTGTGTTTTACGTCATCGCGTTATGACACGATCGTTTTTTTTAATGTGTGTAGGCCCCTTTTTGCAAATCGGGACTGCGTCGCTTTGACAATTGCGCGGTCGTGCGACGTGGCTCCCAAACAAGATTGGCGTCCTTTTTTTTCCCACAAATAGAGCTTTCTTTTGGTGGTATTTGATCACCCCTGCGGTTTTTATTTTTTGCGCTATAAACAAATAGAGCGACAATTTTGAAAAAAATTCAATATTTTTAACTTTTTGCTATAATAAATATCCCCCAAAAATATATAAAAAAAAATTTCCTCAGTTTAGGCCGATACGTATTATTCTAAAAAAAGTTGCAATAAGCGTTTATCGATTGGTTTGCGCAAAATTTATAGCGTTTACAAAATAGGGGATAGTTTTATTGCATTTTTATAAAAAAAATTTTTTTACTACTAATGGCGGCGATCAGCGATTTTTTTCGTGACTGCGACATTATGGTGGACACTTCGGACAATTTTGACACATTTTTGGGACCATTGTCATTTTCACAGCAAAAAATGCATTTAAAATGCATTGTTTACTGTGGAAATGACAGTTGCAGTTTGGGAGTTAACCCCACGGGGCGCTGATGGGGTTATGTGTGACCTGAAGTGTATTTACAACTGTAGGGGGGTGTGGCTGTAGGTGTGATGTCATCGATTGTGTCCCCCTATAAAAGGGATCACACGATCGATGACGCCGCCACAGTGAAGAACGGGGAAGCTGTGTTTACATACAGCTCTCCCCGTTCTTCAGCAGGTCCCGCGGTCACGGTCATGGAGCTTCGGACTGGGTCTCGGGAGCGCACCGCGGGCGTGCGCCCGCGACCCCATATGTACTTGCTTAAAGGGCAAAGTACATATACGTTGATGTGCCCAGCCGTGCCGTTCTGCCGACGTATATCGTTGTGCAGCGGTCCTTAAGTGGTTAAAATCACTGCTCCCGAAAAAAATTCATTTTTTAAAACTTTTTTGCATTGATAAATGTCCCCTGGGGCAGGACCCGGGTCCCCAGACCCTTTTTAGGACAATAACTTGCATATTAGCCTTTAAAATTAGCACTTTTGATTTCAAACATTCGAGTCCCATAGACTTTAATGGGGTTCTAAAGTTTGTGCAAACTTTCGGTCCGTTCGCAGGTTCTGGTGCGAACCGAACCGGGGGCTGTTCGGCTCATCCCTAGTCCTGAGTTGTGACTTTGGTCCTCTAAATATATTTAAGACAGTGATTCATATTAGGGCATGTAAAGGCAATTTATAAATCTGACCAAATCCAAGCCTACCCATGTGTAATGCCGCGTACACACGATCTGTCAATCCGATGAGAACGGTCTGATGGACCGTTTTCATCAGACCAAACCGATCGTGTGTGGGCCCCATCGGTTATTTATCCATCGGTTAAAAAATTTGAAACTTGTTTTAAAATCAACCGATGGATACCTAACCGATAGAAAAAACAAATGATCGTTTGTAGGCTTGTCCATCGGTTAAAAATCCAGGCTTGCTCAGAATCAAGTCGACGCATACTTGGAAGCATTGAACTTAATTTTTTTCAGCACGTCGTTGTGTTTTACGTCATCGCGCTCTGACACGATCGGTTTTTTAACCAATGGTGTGTAGGCACGACTGATCATCAGTCAGCTTCATCGGTTAACTGATGGAAAAATCCATCAGACCGTTCTCATCAGATTGACCGATCGTGTGTACAGGGCATTAGAGGACTTTGGATTTGTGTCAATGGCATCAGTTTGAGACACAGGAGATCATTCACAACTCATTGGAGATTGCAATTGACCTACAGCTGACCTCCTTCTACCTGGAATTCGACCTGCTTCAAGTAGATGTTAAACTCCCACAGACTTGTAAGGGAATGCAAAATCCATCTAATGTGAGCAAAAACCTGTCAACACAGGCCTTAATAATGCTTGCATTCACCTTCCATATAGATATTAGTTATGCAGACTAGCATAGTTATATAGATTGCATCTACTAAAAGGGTTAGGCAAAATACGTATTTTAGCCAAAAATCTGTAGATGAATAGCTAATGCAAACTTAGATGGAGCCCACTGGATTTCTACAGGGAATCAGAAAAAAAAAATGCAAAACCTGACCTACCTGTTAAGATTGGCAGGTGATCAGTAGCATTGGCCCTGTTATAGATGCAATGCATGTTACTGTGTTCATACTCATATACCCATATAAATCAATGCTTTAAAAAAATTCTAAATCAATAACCATTAATACAAAATATCAGAAATCAATATATTTACTGATGCCTGATCACTAAACATGAGTTGTCTTTCCTCACAACTTTTTTGACCCAGTATCGCTGGTCAAAATAAGATCTTGAGGAAACTTTAGAGAGTTTTAAAGGAGGATAGAATTTTGGGGCCTGATCCTCAAAAGGGATACGCCGGCGTATCTACTGATACGCCGTCGTATCCCTGTTTCTATCTATGGAACTGATCCACAGAATCAGTTTCACATAGATAGGCAGAAGATCCGACATGTGTAAGGGACTTACACTGTCGGATCTTAGGATGCAGTACCGCAGCCGCCGCTGGGGGCATTTCTCGTCGAAATGCCGCTTCGGGTATGCAAATTAGCACTTACGGAGATCCACAAAGCTTTTACGCTTCGTTTTTTCTCCGTAAGTATTAGTTTGCCGTCGCAAAATTATGGCTGCTTTTACAAGGCCTAAACTGTTTACACCTTGTAAAAGTAGACCCTTCTACCCAGCGTTGCTGTCATTTTTTTTTTTTATATATTTTTTTCCTGCCGCAACTCGTTTTTTTTTTTTACGCCCGTCGCGATTCTCAAAACCCGGCGCAACGTAAAAACCGTGCAAAGTACGTCGGGAAAATGACGTCGGGAGCATGCGCAGTACGTCCGGCGTGGGAGCGCGCCTAATTTAAATGGGACTCGCCCCATTAAATTAGGAACGCCTTGCGCCGGACGGATTTAAGTTACACCGCTCAAAATTTCTAGGTAAGTGCTTTGTGGATCGGGCACTTAGGTAGAGATTTTGCGGCGGTGTAACTTAAATGGCAAAAGTTACGTTGCGCCGGGTTTTTGTGGATTAGGCCCTTGGGCCCTTTGCTTCCTGGTTTTTTGGAAGGCACGCTCCCTAAGAAGGAGAATGTGATTGCACCCAATTTGTTAGGATAACATTTGTTAGAAGAACCTTCTAAGGTTAAAATGTTTGAAGGGTTTTTACCCCTACATAATATGTAATATATGCAGGAATTCTTAACTATACCTCTTTTTTCCTTTTTAGTGTCACATCTAAACAGTTAGACATTCGGGACTTTTTAACATGTTGTATGAAGGTGGTGGTTTATCTGCTTCAGTGTTCGTGTGGCCTTCAATATTTGGGGAGGACCACACGACCAACATTAGGAAAGGCTTTGGAGGTCTTTAAAAAAAAAAAAAATCTTGGTATCACAAAGATCCTTCCTCTTTGCAAGTTATAGGAATTGAAAAGCACACTCTACATTGGTGGGGTAGTAATTTGAGAAGACAAATCCCTCGCTGTAAAACATGTAGAATTTTTTATCTAAAAACCTTTAAACCCTGGGGCCTCAATGTAAAATGGGATTTCATCTTTTTTATTAATACCAGTTAAATTTATATTTTGTGCTGTGCCTTTTTTTCTCCCATTTTTCTGTTTGTACATATATGGAGAATGTTTATGTATTTTTAGGTTACTTTAGTGATTTTTTTTTCACTTTTTTCTTTTTAGGGTGCAATTTTCAGATTTGTATTGTGTAGTGTCTACTTTAAGAAAGATTTTTTCAGTTTTTATGCACTCTTATGATAATTTACATTGCGTGAACCATACATGGAACCACAAGATGGTGCTCTCCCTTGAGCACTCACTATCTATTAATCGGCCATAAGATTACATTTTTTTATTATTTTTTGTTTCTAGAGTTTTGGGTAATTAGATAATTGTGATGTTTTAGTTTATAGAGGGTAATGCCGCGTACACAAGATCATTTTTCGGGTTGTAAAAAATGTCGTTTTTTTTAAATGTCAATAAAAACGATCGTGTGTGGGTTTCAAAGCATTTTCGGGTTCTGAAAAACGGGCAAAAAAAAAATTCGAACATGCTCTATTTTTTAACAACGGTTTTAACGTTGTCGTTTTTTGGGTTGTAAAAAATGATCGTGTGTGGGCTTTAATGACGTGAAATAAACTTGCATGCTCAAAAGCAAGTTATGAGACGGGAGGTAAAACTAGTGAACTGGTAAAACTACCGTTCGTAATGGAGTAAGCACATTCATCACGCTGTAACAGACAGAAAAGCGCAAATCATCTTTTACTAACACAAAATCAGCTAAAGCAGCCCAGAGGGTGGCGCCATCCGAATGGAACTTCCCCTTTATAGTGCCGTTGTACGTCACCGTGCTTTGCTAGAGCATTTTTCACGATCGTGTGTAGGCAAGGCCGTTTTAATGATCAAGTTGAAAAAAAAAAAAAAATTCTAGAGCCTGAAAACATAGTTTTTTACAACCCGAAAAAATGATTGTGTGTACGCGGCATGAGAGTGGCTAGTTTTTTTTATATGATTATATACAATATAAAAGCAAACAGTTTTGTATCATTATTGGCAGCTTCTCTGGGTGCACATGTATGTATTGAGCTCTTCCGGTGTCAGTGTCCCACACAAGCCTCCGATCCCAGAAGACAACTTTTATGGAGAAACACTACAGTGAGTTATGCCGCGTACACACGATCATTTTTCGGCATGAAAAAAAATGTAGTTTTAAAAAAATCATTTTTCGGCTTCTGAAAAACGTCAATTTTTTTTTCTCGAGCATGCTGCATTTTTTAACGATGATTTAAACTATGTCATTTTTCGGGTTGTAAAAAATAATCGCGTGTGGGCTAAAACAATGTTAAAAACCCACGCATGCTCAGAAGCAAGTTATGAGATGGAAGCACTCGTTCTAGTAAAACTACCGTTCATAATGGAGTAAGCACATTCATCACGCTGTAACAGACAGAAAAGCGCAAATCGTCTTTTACTAACACGGAATCAGCTAAAGCAGCCCCAAGGGTGGCGGTATCCGCATGGAACTTTCCATTTATAGTGCCGTCGTACGTGTTGTACCTCACCGCGCTTTGCTAGAGCATTTTTTTAAAACGATGGTGTGTGGGCAATGTCGTTTTAGTGATGAAGTTGGAAAAACTTTGTTTTTTCCACATGCCGAAAAACGTCGGGTTTTTTTCATGCCGAAAAATGATCGTGTGTACGGTAGTGTTGAGCAGAATATGCCATATTCGATTTCGCGATATATCTCGAATATATATTCGAATATTCGAGATATATTCGCTAAATTCGAATATTCGTGATATTTTATCGAAATTAAATGATTGCGATTTTTCGCTATTGCGAATGCGAAAATAATTGCGATTTTTTTATAACTGTGGTAGGAGCACTCTGATTGGCTCAGAATATTTGTGATATTTTATCGAAATATCGCAACATGCGAATGCGATATTTATTGCGCAATTTCGAGAAATGCTGGAGGAGCGCTCTGATTGGCTCAGAATATTCGTGATATTTTATCGAAATATCGCAACATGCGAATGCGATATTTATTGCGCAATTTCGACAAATGCTGTAGGAGCACTCTGATTGGCTCAGAATATTCGTGATATTTTACAATACAAAATAATTGCGAATATTCGGCAAATGCGGAAGGAGCACTCTGATTGGCTCAGAATATTCTTGATATTTTACAATACAAAATAATTGCGAATATTCGGCAAATGCAGAAGGAGCACTCTGATTGGCTCAGAATATTCTTGATATTTTACAATACAAAATAATTGCAAATATTTGGCAAATGCGGAAGGAGCACTCTGATTGGCTCAGAATATTCGTGATATTTTACAATACAAAATAAAAAGTGTTTTGCATTGGTGGTGATTCTTTACTCTATCCATCTGTCACAGCCATTTGTCAATCAAACACCTTGAAGATTGAACACGTTCATGCTGCATGCTTTGGACTTTTTTTCACTTCACATATCAAAGACATTTTTCTGAAAGATTATTTTTCTATTATTGGGACTATATTTCTTTATATATTTGTTTCACTGTGTATTTCACAAGTTATTTGCGCTTGCTTATTTTATAATTTGCCCACATGTCTTGTCACTAGACATTTTTTATTCTTGTAGAGCGACTCCATTTTCTGTCTTGTATTAATTTATGTTGTATAACATTTTTGAGTTGCTGCTGTATTCTCCCCTTTTTTAAGGTATGCGCAATTTTTTCCTTCTTACAAAAAATAATAATATCAAACATACAAATATTCATAACATACACATACACAAAGCCCCCCCCCTTTTGCATCAGAGACAATCAGAGTTCTCCTACCACAGTTATCGAAAATTCGCAATCATTTTCGCATTCGCAATAGCGAAAAATCGCAATTATTTTTTTTCAATTTGGCAACATAAAAGGATCGCATCAGCTTAGCTACTCGGCCCAGGGTCTCTAATCATACCAGCAATGCTTTTAGACGTCGATAGGATGTGATCTGTTTTAAAAATCAAATTGAAAAAATGCGAATATTCGGAATTGCGAATATTCACTGCGAAATTCGAAATATAGCGCGATTTCTCGAATATGCTATATTCGAGTCGAATATTCGCAATGCGAATATTCGTGAGCAACACTAGTGTACGGGGCATTAGAGTGTGTCATCATCATGCACAAGTGTGCTGGATGGTCCTGCGGCTGTGCTTTTGGTCTTGTATACCACAAGTTTGTTTCTTTTAAATGTAAGCACATCCCATTTTTATTATAGAGTAATTTGTGATGAGGCTTCTCCTTTGTGCTTTCAGCATCAGCCATCCATGGGGAGATAAAGTGCACGTGATCTCTGTAATTCAAGATAATTCCTGACTAGCAAGAGGCCTCATTATCTGAGAAACACTTTATGCACTGGAGCACATCTATATTTCTGAACACAGAGCACTCTAAAGGCATATGGGCAGTTTATAATGGATTATTAATGTATCCAATACTAACTTTGAATGTTTTATTTGCTGATACATTTTAATTAGTGGTTATTGATTTTGCACTTTTTAAAAGGCATTGATTTATAGGGACATACGAGTATGAAAATGGTTTCACTGATTATCTAGCCTTATTACTTGTGCGCTCTAATTTGTATTCCCTTAATTATGGGAGTTGCTTTGTAATTTTATTTTTTCATTTAAAAGGGACAGCACAATTTTTTATTGGGCCCAGTATTCAAGCTTAAGTTGCAGCAGTCCAATAGCTACAACTAACCAAGTGCAAGGTTTTATTTTATATAGCTAAATGCATGTTACCTTGACCTGGGTTTCCGCTAATGCATGGGAAAATCAGGACATTGGTCTTTACTGGGTGAACATGCAGGATAATCTGATCAATGAATTTGTACTAAACGTGGGACACATCATACAGTAGTTAGAATCCAGGAAAATATTGTATCCATAGGATAGTAACAGTGGTAAACAAATAGCTTCAAAGGGTCTCTGAAGAAGTCTCCATAGACGTAACGTGTGAGATGGTGTCCTATTGGTAATGTCTGCTTCCTTCATGGAGCCTATATGATTGCTATCTGCAGAAACATGGATGGCACTAGTAGTCTGTTGAGGAAGATTTATTACAGATTGGTGATTTTATGTGTATCACTGGTCTTACTCAATTTAAGTGCATCTGCTTTTATCTTTAATAAACTGTTTGACAGAGCACTGTGAGCTGTTTTTTAATTTCCTCATATCCAGTGTGATTTATGAGTGGAGGAGAGTAGAAGTCTAAAGTGGCTCTAAAGCCTAAACATTTTTACCTTAATGCATTTCTTGCATTAAGGTAAAAAATGTTTAGGCATCAGTATCCCCCCTCAACTTTTAATTACCCAAGCCCTTCCTTCGATCCAGCACTGTACACAGCCTCAGCTCTTCTCTCCCCTCACTTCCAGGTTGCCTAGCTTTGCTGGGGTACTGGGGCTGATTCCTGCTGTCTGTGTCAATAGACGCAGCAGCAGGGCTCGGGAGCGAGCATGTACAAGTTCCCCCATGGGAAGTGGCTCCCTATGGGAGCACTGGACATAGAGAAAGTAGCCAGGAGCACCAGCGGGGGACCCACGAAGAGGAGGGTTGGGGCCTCTTTGTGCATTTCCATTGCACAGAGCAGTAAGCATGACATGTTTGTTATTTTTAAAAAAAATTACCTTTACAACAACTTTAACCCTGTAAGTGCATTCAGTGCTGCATATCTCTTTGGGTCTCAGTCCTGTGTCTTCATGGGGGAGATTGGTGAATGAGTGTTAATCCAGTGGTGTCTTTAGACCTCCTATAATTAAGGGGTACTACTGTCAAAGTAAGCTGACACCTATTATTAAAGGTGGATCTTTTTACGTGGTATCACATATGAAGGTTTTTCACAAGTCCTATTTGAAAAAAGTATTTTATTCACTTAACATTTTATAAGGACCTCTTTCACATATGATGTCACTGACCAAATATCAACATCTCCAAATTTGGCTAAAGATGTCACCTGGATGACCCCTTTGTTACTTTAGCGACGAGGACTCAAATTTTATTTGGCAGCCGGGGAGTGAGGGGATCAGACGTGTTTTTTTTCTTTTGGGCAGGCTTTTCTTTTGGACTTGGCTTCCAGACAAGACATTGAGACAAGGTGCATTGCCAGGGGTTGGTCCTTAAAACTCATACCAGATCAAAAGGGCCTGGTATTGATTTTGGGGAAACCCTCACACCATTTTTTTTAAATACTGTCCCTGCGCCTTTGTTTACCCCTAGCTGACAGCCGAAAGAACAGGGCAGGAATGATTTACTTGTTTGGTCAGACACTGACCTGTGCCAGCTCCCTGACAGCCAGCATCCCTGAGCTGCAACTGTCACATTTAGTAGAGGTAGAAATTCCACTGTTAAATTTTTTAACTCTTAATACATTTGTTAACCACTTACCCCCCCGGACCATATTGCTGCCCAAAGACCAGAGTACTTTTTGCGATTCGGGACTGCGTCGCTTTAACAGACAATTGCGCGGTCGTGCGACGTGGCTCCCAAACAAAATTGGCGTCCTTTTTTTCCCACAAATAGAGCTTTCTTTTGGTGGTATTTGATCACCTCTGCGTTTTTTATTTTTTGCGCTATAAACAAAAATAGAACGACAATTTTGAAAAAAATGAATATTTTTTACTTTTTGCTGTAATAAATATCCCCCAAAAATATATAAAAAAATTTTTTTTTCCTCAGTTTAGGCCGATACGTATTCTTCTACATATTTTTCGTAAAAAAAAATCGCAATAAGCGTTTATTGATTGGTTTGCGCAAAAGTTATAGCGTTTACAAAATAGGGGGTATTTTTATGGCATTTTTATTAATATTTTTTTTTACTAGTAATGGCGGCGATCAGCGATTTTTTTTTCGGTATTGCGACATTATGGCGGACACTTCGGACATTTTTGACACATTTTTGGGACCATTGGCATTTTTATAACGATCAGTGCTATAAAAATGCATTAGATTACTATAAAAATGCCACTGGCAGTGAAGGGGTTAACACTAGGGGGCGGGGAAGGGGTTAAGTATGCCTGGGTGTGTTCTTACTGTGGGGGGGGTGGCCTCACTAGGGGAAACACTGATCTTCTGTTCATACATTGTATGAACAGAAAATCAGCATTTCCCCTGCTGACAGGAACGAGAGCTGTGTGTTTACACACACAGCTCCCGTTCCCCGCTCTGTACCGAGCGATCGCGTGTGCCCGGCGGCGATCGCGCCCGCCGGGCACACGCACGGGAGTCGGGGGCGAGCGGCGGCGCGCGTGCGCCCCTAGTGGCGGCTAAAAGGCAGGACGTCATATTATGTGCTCTCGCCTAGGAGAGCCACCTTGTGGACGTATTATGACGGTGCGGCGACGGCAAGTGGTTAAACAACAAGAGGCTAGACCACAAGACAATTAACTGTTTTCATCTTTATTGAATTGACTTTAGTATTGTTTTTTTTATTTTTTTGCAATATTTACTGCAAATGCAGTATTTACTGGTAGTGGAATGACAGTTTACATAGCACATGGGATGTTTTACATAACACACAAATCTCTCATGTGATAAGAGTTAGTGAATTGGCAAAAAATATTACTATTAACATAGCACAAGATTCTATCAATTAATTTAATGTATTTGATTCCATAATTTTTTTATGATAAAATAACGGTGCTATATAATGCTTAATCCTCGCAATAATGCTTTACAGTTATTTGAATATTAAGAACAATCAAGTTGTGATGCAGCAAACCTATAAAACTCAAGCACATTTAGAAAAACGAGTGTAGGGGCCTACTCATGTTGGGTTGGCGCTATTTTAAATTTAGAGGAAAGTCTGAGAGTTAGTTGACTCAGAGGTGTATGAATTTGAGTAAATTTGGCTTCTATTCCAGCCATGGCTGTGCTGTGAGTGACCACTATTGTTTGCCTGGGGTGTAGTTGTTACTCCAGGCCAAGGGTGGCAGCAGCTAGGTCAAGGTGATTTGAGTATTTTCCCTTGGCAGCCAATCAGTGGGGGTTGATTGTCCCACTGTGCATGCCGAAGAGGGGTACTCAAGGTTCAGACGTCACTGGTCTGGGGTCGTCGCCGATCCTGGGTCTGTTGTCCCACACCCCGTGTTTGGCCCTCCTGGCTGGGGGTGCATGTTCCTGTAATCCTGGCTTCGGATCACGTTGGTCCGGGGTTTTGATCTTCTGAGTAGGCCCAGTAGGCAAGTTGGGTTTACGCTCTTAAGGGTGATCTTGAGGGAGGAAGCCGCTTTATGAATGACCCATCTTGGAGAGGACCGAGCCCGAGGCTGGTGTCTCAAGAGAGGTCTTGAACTTCATAGAAGGATACACCATTTACTGAAAGGCTTGATGGTGATCGCCTGTCAGTTTCAAGTTTAACAAGAAGTTAATCTGGAGAAATCCGGGTGCTGAATCCTGTGCTGTGGGGATTCCAGACCAAAAAGTATCTCCATCTATGGGAAGGTCTATGGCAAAGACTGTACCATGTTCCGTGTGACATTCTGGCTGCTAGGTTAGTGAGAGAATAGAATGGCTAGAGTGGCAACGAAAGCTGTGTCGCAGGAAGCAGGAGTGTTTCAGATTGAAATACCGCACCTGAACCTATTTACCTGTTACCCTTCCACCTTTTCAACCACTTATTTTATTCTTCTATCAAGTTCAGCAAATAAATCTTTAAAAAGGAAGTGTAAAGTGTGGACATTGAACTTTCTCTACTCTCATCCATCACCCTGGACAGAAAGGAAATAAAGGTAACGTCCCGCCCGAAAATATCCAGCAGCTCCTTCGGGGGTAGTGCTTCACTAGAAGACGTCAGAAGAATGTATTTGACTGGCTGTGATGGGCAGCAAAGAGAAAAAAAATACTGTAAATATGAACAATGATATTTTACCACTTTGCGTCTCCGCTATAGCTGAATGACGGCTACAGCACGGGTCCCAATTACCGGGAGGCCGTCAATAGACATCCTCTCCTTTGCACGCGCCCTGTACGCCCCAGCAGGGTGCACGCTGTGTTTACCGAGTCACTGAGACTCGGGTGATCACAGATTCGAGTAAGCGGCCGGTCCAATGACAGCTGATCACGTGATGTAAACAAAGCTCGGTAATGTTTGTTTTCTTCTCATGCTGACAGCGTGAGGAGAAAACAAGCCGACCACCTGCCAGTGCCCTCAGTGACCACCAGTAAAATAAAGTACCACCTATCAGTGCCCATCACTGCCACCTATCAATGCCCACCAGTGGTGCCAGTCAGTGCCTCATCAGTGCCACCTAGCAGTGCTGCCTATCAGTCTCACCTACCAGTGCTGATCAGTGCTCATCCTTGCCACCCATCAGCGCCCATCACTGCCACCTATCAGTGCCACCTATTAGTGCCACCTATCAGTGCCAATTCTCAGTGCCCACCAGTGCCACCTATCAATGCCCTTCAGTGTCCCCCCATCAGTGCCACCTCTCAGTGCCCACCAATCCTGCCTCAGTGCCCGCCAGTGCTGCCTTATCGATGCCCATCAGTGCAGCCCATCAGTGCAGCCTCATCAGTGTACATCAATGAAGGAGAAAAAATTACCCATTTGCAAAATTGTATAACAAAATTTAAAACGGTTTTGTATTTTTTTTTATTTGGTCTTTTTTTTAAATCTTCTTAAAAAACGTAGATGTGATCAAATACCACCAAAAGAAAGCTCTATTTGTGGGGAAAAAAATCATTTGGGTACAGTGTTGTATGACCGCGCAATTGTCATTCAAAGAGTGAGCACTGAAATCTGAAAATTGGTCTGGGCAGGAGGGGGGTTTAAGTGCCCAGTAAGTGGTTAATTCCAAATAACATGACCCTTCCTGAAGAATAGGCAGCTTGAATTACTTGGAAAAAAAGTGGGTTAAACAACTTTTTTGAACAATAAACCTAAACCGCAAATTACAAAAATGTGACACATTATCTACAACCTATCATCATGAATGGAACTATAGATCTGTGCTTTAATAAAGCTGATTTAATTATGTTGTAGATTATGAGGAAAGTACATTAAAATCAATTAGGGTACAATTATAGTGTATTTCAAGTATAAATTAAGATTTCATTGATTTGTACTTTTCACCTAAGGTGAAATATAATTAACAAGGAAATGTTTCATGGTATCTTGCATAGCTGAAAAATGTTGCTAAATATTTCACATCTGGAATGTTAAGAAATAATGTTGTTTCTAATGAAATCCATGTATTATTTTTAAGGAACTTGAAATTAAAGGGAAGGGAAGTTATTATGCAGCTCAGTGTCTGACACCCTTAAAGTGATATTAAAGCATCAATTGCTTTAAGAAATGTCAGCAGCCGATTTAAATACTTAAAGGGTAACTCCAATAGATCTATAGAATATACAATTGCTAAAAGTTACCTCTCCTTTTCAATCTGCAGCACTGTAATTTTCTGTAAAATGCAAAGCAATGTGGCTACCTGCAGGTTTTCTGTACACGGAATGTGTACGGAACTCCCCCCCCCCCCCCCGAAACATATTTTCCTGCTGAATAGCTCAACGATTTTCCTAGGAAATCTGCACTAAGATACAAGTCAGTCAGGTTTCAAGCATCCCCTGCAACAGAAATTTCATATTTGGTGAGATATTTCCAATAGGAAATCACATCTAAAAAGGATGCAGGCTCTGCAATTTTCCACATTAGAGCCCTGCAGGTGCAGCAGCTCATTGATAATTATGAAATTAGATTCACTTTCCACATGGATACATAGAAACATAGAAAAGCAATGTCTGAAAAAGGCCAAGTAGTCCATCCAGTCTTTTTTGTATGTCTGATTTTTTTATTGTTTTTTTTTCCCCCCGTTAACTTGTAACCTGTTGCCTGACTATGGATCAATGTTTATCCCAAGCTCATCCCTAGTGGTCAACATGAAAATAAATTTATATAGGCAAGAAGGGGAAAAAAGCAGCAGATTATTGTGGACATTGTGGGCTTAAGAGAGGGTCCACAAATAGGGGAGCCCAAATAGCCCAAATCACCATGCCTCAGGCAGCCCACCCCCCAATATATCAACTCAAAATAAAGAACAATGGCCAAGTATCCAAAGGTCCTTCATGCATACCTTGTGTAATTCAAAGCCAGAGATGATCCCCTCGATCCATAATCGGACCCAAATAGCAACATCTACATATGCAGACTCGCTGCTCCAATTACAGGCAGAGACGCCAGCACATGCGCACTGGGATCATCGTGAGCGTGTGCATGTTTCTCCGTATCGTCACTATATGATGACACTAAGCAGAGGACATACGGCCAGTGGGAGGTGCCACTGTGTGGAAGGTTCCAACAGGATTCACTAAAGCGTGAGTGCACAGCACCCCCCCCCATGGATCATGGGAGGGCATCATGCACCAGCGAGCAGTCCACCAACATACAATGTAGGTAGCCAATACATGGAGGAGAGAACACCCTGGATCATTGCTCACAGGCATAGACCCCAACCATGCAGGGCCACAAAAGATGCCATCCACCATAAGACTAGATGCATTTAAAGGTTTCAATTATGTCTCCCCTTTCCCTTCTTTCCTCCAGACTGCACATATTAAGTTCCTGAAGTCGCTCTCAATATATTTTATCCCCCAAACCTTTTACCATTTTTATTACCTGTCTCTGGACTCATTCTATCTTATCAATATCTTTTTGTAAGTGAGGTCTGCAGAACTGGACACAGTATTCTGAATGAGGTCTCACTAAAGTTCTATATAGGGGAATCAGAACCTCCTCCTTCCTGCTGGTGATCCCTCTAGTGACACAACCTAGAATCCTATTCACTTTCCCACTGCCTGGTCACACTGTTTTCTCATTTTGCAATCATCTGAAATAAGTACCCCCAAATCTTTTTCCTCTGTAGTGCTGGCTAACACTGTACCCCCAATGTTGCACTCTCAGGAGATTATTTTCCCCTAGGGGCATTATTTTACATTCATAAATATTGAACTGCAGTCTCCACTGCTTTGACCAATCTTCCAGAAATGCCAAATTGTGTTCCATGTTACAGACACCTACAGACACCTACAGATAAACAGGGATTTCTTCAGAATAACAAAAGGTAGGAATTCTTCAGCAATGTTTGTTAACCACTTAAGGACCGCCTCCTGCACATTTACGTCGGCAGAATGGCACGGCTGGGCACATGCACGTACAGGTACATGCTATGCTAGTACCCGGGCGCCCCGGTCCGAAGCTCCGGGATCGCGGGACCCGCGGACCTGATCGCCGCTGCAGTCCCGTGGTCGGTGTAAACACAGCTTCCCCGTTCTTCACTGTGGCGGCGTCATCGATCGTGTGATCCCTTTTATAGGGGGACACAATCAATGACGTCACACCTACAGCCACACCCCCTACAGTTGTAAACACACTTGAGGTCACACATAACCCCATCAGCACCCCCTGTGGTTAACTCCCAAACTGCAATTGTCATTTTCACAATAAACAATGCATTTTAAATGCATTTTTTGCTGTGAAAATGACAATGGTCCCAAAAATGTGTCAAAATTGTCCGAAGTGTCCGGCATAATGTCGCAGTCATGAAAAAAATCACTGATCGCTGCCATTAGTAGTAAGAAAAAAAATAAAAATAAAAATGCAATAAAACTATCCCCTATTTTGTAAATGCTATACATTTTGCGCAAACCAACCGATAAACGATTATTGAGATTTTTTTTACCAAAAATAGTTAGAAGAATACGTATCGGCCTAAACTGAGGAAAACATTTTTTTTATATATATTTTTGGGGGATATTTATTATAGCAAAAAGTAAAAAATATTGCATTTTTTTCAAAATTTTCGCTCTATTTTTGTTTATAGCGCAGAAAATAAAAACCGCAGAGGTGATCAAATACCACCAAAAGAAAGCTCTATTTGTGGAGAAAAAAGGATGCCAATTTTGTTTGGGAGCCACGTCGCGTGACCGTGCAATTGTCTGTTAAAGCGACGCAGTGCAGAATCGCAAAACATGGTGGTGAGACCCTAAATTTGAGAAATATATAGGTGAATCTCTGCCCATTTCACCAGCACTCCGCCAGTACATTGTTTAGGGCTGGGTTCCTGCTTCTTGCTATAGGTAGAGAAATATATAAGTGAATCTCTGCCTATTTTACCATATTACACTATTTTTGTATTTAAAATTTCTCAAAATTAGGGCAAGACCCTAAATTTGAGAAATATGAGGAAAACGTCAAATAAGGGGCGTGGCCGCGGTCGTGGTGCTGCTGTTACAGGGAGAGGACATGGTCGATCTGTGCCAGCTACAAGCACAAGTGAAACACCTTTCTCAGGGGCGAGTAGCCGACAGAGCCTGCAGCTGTATTTGGTTGGGCCTAATCCAGCTCTACGAATGTTGAGGCCAGGAGCAGAACAGGCGGTAGTAGATTGGGTTGCTGACAGTGCCTCCAGTTCCTTCACATTGTTTTCCAACCAGTCTTGTGCTGAAAGTTCAGAGTTGGCGCCTGCAGCCGATGTCCACCATCAGTCTTTCACCTCACCCCCTTGCAAGTCAGCCAAGCAGTCTGAGCCCCAAAGCATGCAGCAGTCTCTTCTTCTTTTTGATGAGTCTGTTAGCATGTGTTCCCAGGGCCATCCACCTAGCCCAGCCCCAGAAGGGGAAGAGATTGAGTGCACCGATGCCCAACCACTTATATTTCAGGATGAGTTCATGGGGGGACCATCACAGCACGTCTTGCATGATGATGATGAAACACAGTTGCCAACTGCTGTTGCTTTTGCAATTGTGCAGCCCGACAAGGAGGGCAGTGGTGAAGACTGGGTGGAAGATGATGTGCAGGACGATGAGGTCCTCGACCCGACATGGAATCAACCTCATGCAGGTGACCCATGTAGTTCGGAGGAAGAGGCGTGGTCGCACCGAGCCACCAGCACAGCAGAAGAGGGAGCAGGGTGCCAAAGCAGAGCGTCCGTCCCCTAGACAGTATGCCTGCTACTGCCCAACGCAGCAAGGGACCGAGCACACCAAAGCCAGGTCCAATGAGTTCCCTAGCGTGGCAGTTCTTCACACAATGTGCTGATGACAAGACACGTGTGGTTTGCACGTTGTGCAATCAGAGCCTGAAGCGAGGCATAAACGTTCTCAACCTGAGCACAACCTGCATGACCAGGCATCTAAGTGCAAAGCACGAGCTGCAGTGGAGTAGACACCTCAAAAACCAAGAAAGGTCTCTGGCTCCTCCTGCTTCCTCTTCTGCATCAGTCTCGGGCCTCTCTGCCTCTTTATCCACCTCCGCAGTGCCACCTGCCACCCCTCAATTAGAGGACCGGCAAGCAACACTACCACCTGGGTCACCAAATATCTCCACAATGTCCCATGGAAGCATTCAGCTCTCCATCTCCCAAACACTGGAGCATAAGAGGAAGTACCCCTCTACCCACCCGCGATCCCTGGCCCTGAATGCCAGCATTTCAAAATTACTGGCATTTGAAATGCTGTCATTCCGTCTGGTGGAGACGCAGATGCCATTTGTGCCAAGGTCCACCTAACTACGGATATGTGGACCAGTAAGCACGGTCAGGGACGTTATATCTCCCTAACAGCGCACTGGGTAAATGTAGTGGCGGCTGGGCCTGAGGCGGATAGCAGTTTGGCGCATGTCCTTCCACCACCGAGGATTGCAGGGCGCTTCAGTTTGCCTCCTGTTCCTAACTCCTTCTACTCCGCTTCCTCATCCTCTACCACCTCCTCATCCAGTCAGCGTAACAAATTTACCACCAACTTCAGCACAGCCATGGGAAAAACGCCAGCAGGCAGTTTTAAAACGTTCCTGTTTGGGGGAAAAACCACACACCGCGCAGGAGTTGTGGAGGGACATGGAACAACAGACCGATGAGTGGTTTGCGTCAGTGAGCCTCAAGCCGGGCCTGGTGGTGTGCGATAACGGGCGAAATCTCGTAGCAGCTCTGGGCCTAGCCGGTTTGACGCACATCCCTTGCCTGGCGCATGTGCTGAATTTGGTGGTGCAGAGTTTCCTGAAAACTTACCCCGATACGCCACAGCTGCTGCAGAAAGTGCGGGCCGTCTGTGCGCACTTTCGGCGTTCTCACCCTGCTGCTGCTCGCCTGGCAGCGCTGCAGCGTAACTTCGGACTTCCCGCTCACCGCCTCATATGTGATGTGCCCACAAGGTGGAACTCCACCTTGCACATGCTGGCCAGACTGTGCGAGCAGCAGCAGGCGATAGTGGAGTTCCAGCTGCAGCACGCGCGCGTGAGTCGCTCTGCGGAACAGAACCACTTTACCACCAATAACTGGGCCTCCATGCGAGACCTGTGTGCCTTGTTGCGCTGTTTTGAGTACTCCACCAACATGGCCAGTGGCAATGACGTCGCTATCAGCGTGACTATCCCAGTTCTATGCCTCCTTGAAAAAACGCTGCGGGCGATGATGGAAGAGGATGTGGCACAGGAGGAGGAGGAGGAGGAGGAATCGGGACCATTTGCAAGGCTTTCAGGGCAGTCATTCACAAGTGGCTCCGAGGGTGGGTTTGTGCACCAACAAAGGCCAGGTACACAATTGTCCAGCAAGGGCACAGTTCTGGAGGATGACGCGGTGGAGGATGAGGAGGAGGAAGACATGGAGGAGGAACCATGTTCACAGCAGGATGGCATCCAGACCAGCTCATGGCCATTACTGGTGCGTGGCTGGGGGGATACAGAGGACACAGATGATACACCTCCCACAGAGGACAGCTTTTCGTTGCCTCTGGGCAGCCTGGCACACATGAGCAATTACATGCTGCAGTGTCTCCGCAACGACCGGCGTGTTTCGCACATTATGACAGGTGCTGATTACTGGGTGGCCACGCTGCTGGATCCCCGTTACAAGGACAATGTACCGTCCTTAATCCCCTCACTGGAGCGTGATCGCAAGATGCGCGAGTACGAGCGCACGCTGGTAGACGCGCTGCTGGTGCAATTCCCACCTGGCAGCGGGGCACAGTGGAAGCAGAAGGCTAAGGCAGAGGAGGAGGAAAAGGTCGCCAACGCAGCAGGGGCACCGCCAGCACCTCAGAAGGCAGGGTTAGCATGGCCGAAATGTGGAAAAGCTTTGTCAGCACGCCACAACAAACAGCACCACCAGCTGATATGGAACGTTTTAGCAGGAGGCAGCATTTCAGCAACATGGTGGAGCAGTATGTGTGCACACGCCTACACATACTGAATGAAGGCTATGCCCCCTTAAACTTCTGGGTCTCCAAATTGGGCACATGGCCTGAGCTTGCCCTTTATGCCTTGGAGGTGCTGGCCTGCCCTGCGGCCAGTGTATTGTCTGAACATGTATTTAGCATGGCAGGGGCCTTATCACAGACAAGCGCAGTCGCCTGTCCAGAGCCAATGTGGACAAGCTCACGTTCATTAAAATGAACCAGGCATGGATCCCACAGGACTTGTCCGTACCTTGTGCAGAATAGACACCGGGCCGGCCTTACCCAGCCATTGTTTTTTTTCTGATCTTTCTAGGGTTGCCATCTCACCCCTTTCAAAGCAAAAACATATTAATTACACAGGTTCTCTGGCTGATTAAGGTGCTCACTTGGTGCCTTATCGACATTAAATTAGCCCCAGAACCTGTGTAATTACTCTGTGTTCGGGTTTAACGGGATGAGGTAGCAACCCTAGATCTGTCTCACTATTTTCGGGTTTACCCTAATTTAAAAAATCAATTAAAAACCAAAACCTGCTGTGTTGGCTACCTCCTCCTCCTCCTCCTCCACCGCCGCTTCCACCTTCAGTCACATTTTTAGGCTTGCGCACTGCAAGTGCTTTCTTTAAGTCCCACCAGAGGTTCTCAATCGGATTTAAGTCTGGTGACTACGATGGCCACTCCAAAATGTTCCAGCCTTTAATCTGCAACCATGCTCTAGTGGACTTGGAGGTATGCTTGGGATCATTGTCCTGTTGAAAGGTCCAACGTCTCCCAAGCCTCAGGTTTGTGACGGACTGCATCACATTGTCATCCAATATCTCTTGGTACTGAAGAGAATTCATGGTACCTTGCACACGCTGAAGCTTCCCTGTACCTGCAGAAGCAAAAAAGGCCCAAAGCATGATTGACCCCCCGCCATGCTTCACAGTAGGCAAGGTGTTCTTTTCATCATAGGCCTTGTTCTTCCTCCTCCAAACATAGCGTTGATTCATGGACCCAAACAGTTCTAATTTTGTTTCATCAGTCCACAGAACACAATCCCAAAACTTGTGTGGTTTGCCCACATGACTTTTGGCATACTGCAGTCGATTCTTCTTATTCTTTGGAGACAGCAAGGGGGTGCGCCTGGGAGTTCTGGCATGGAGGCCTTCATTACGCAGTGTGTGCCGTATTGTCTGAGCAGAAACTTCAGTACCCACATCTGACAAATATTTTCTCAGTTCCTCAGCAGTCACACGGGGACTTTTCTCCACTCTACGCTTCAGGTAGCGCACAGCAGTCAAAGTCAGCATCTTCTTTCTGACCAGGTAGCATTTCAACAGTGCCCTTTGCCTTCAATTTTGCATTTACTACTGTATTACAAAACCAATTGATGTCTTATTACGTGCATATGGTTCTTTATAAAGTCCTTGTAGGATTTCATTCTGAATACAATTACAAATGTACACTAAATTCCCTAAAACCCTTTACAGCATTGGGGGGTTGAATAATTTTGAACAAAACTGTATGGACCTCGTCCTCCAAGGTCGAAATCATTATATATATTTTTTTTAATGCCATTTTGAGTTATTTCCCTATCCACATTTATTTCCAGAGTACTTGCCATGCTCTTGCCGACATTTTGCTGCCATTTGCAGCCCTCCAGCCCTTTCCCTTCGTTTTTTAGAGACATTTTTGTAGTCAAAAGTCCGGGTCCCCATTGACTTCAATGGTGTTCAGGTCCGGGTTCGGGTTCGGTCCCGAACCCAAATTTTTTTTTCAAAGTCCGGGTTTGGGTCCGAACCCGAACATCCAGGTGTCCGCTCAACTCTATTCATATGTATATAAGAACTGGACAGCACCTATGGATGCGAGTATGTACCTATAATAACGAATTTCAGATGCAAAAATAAACTTTGAGTATAACCAAAGCAATAACATGTATAAGAAAACATAAAATTGCACTAGAAATAGTTAGATATAAGTAGTAGACAAATCATTGGACAAACAAAAAAAATATATTAATGAAAATGCATAATTAAAATTAGGGTTGTCCCGATACCGAGCATTTGCGCGAGTACTTGTACTTAATCCAGGTAAACAGCTTAAAACAGCAGGGGTGTCTTTCCTAGTGCAGGTTTATTACTATAAATATAGAACAGTACCACCTATAACTGTAGGCTGCAAAGTGCCATTTTCACATCCTTTATTGTAATTTAAACCACATTCTACAGTTATGGAAGAGGATGAGAGGATGTCTGTCAGTGCCATTTGTCAGTGCCCAGCCATCAGTGCCAGCCATCAATGCGTCACTGTCACATGACATTAAAAAAGTATTGGTAATCGGTATCGGCGAGTACTTGGAAAAACGCATCGGTACTTGTACTCGGTCTTAAAAAAGTCGTATCGGGACAACCCTAATTTAAATAATGACATCAGATAATCCTATATGTTGCTCAGTGCTCAAAAGATGTCTCCTACAGATTGGTGCTCAGACTGGGTGCCCCACATAGATGTACATTCACCACTGGATATGGATCACCTATCTCTAGTATGGTCTTATGCGCATGTGGGGATACCCTGCATGGTTAGGATGACTTCTTGGAAGTAGAGATGTGCCTCATAAGTGTGAATAGGGATGATAAGAGTAAAAAGAGAGCCTCATTGTGCAATGCCGTATTGAAATTTATTGGTTCCACAAAAGTTAAAAAAGTTACACTTACATTGCTGAGTGCCTGATAGTCCTGGCACACAGCCTATGTAGCAGGCGATTATATAAAGGGTAATCGGCCCTGAACGGATGAGCTCCTTGTTGGCTTCCTGGTGCACGATTCCCGGGGGTATTTTGGTTGGGCGGAAGCAACGCGATGATGCGATATTACCTTGACGTTTCGGCTAACATACAAGCCATCATCAGGAAGTAGTCCTATTGATTCATATGTACCTCACTCTTCTTCCTGGTAAACAAATTGTGTTCTACCGAAAGTTGAACATTTACATGGCTTAAAGGGGTTGTAAACCCTCCTGTTTTTTCACCTTAATGCATTGTATTGTATTAAGGGGAAAAAACTTCTGCCAGTCTCCGGCCCCCCAGCCTCCCCTGTTTTACTCACCTGAGCCCTGGAATGTCCCACGGCAAGGATGCACTGTCTTTCTGCCCGGGGTTCTTGGCTCTTGATTGTATAGATTGATAGCAGTACAGCCATTGGCTCCTGCTGCTGTCAATCAAATCCAATGAAGCAGGTGCCGGGGGGCGGGGGTGAGTCCTGCATTCGGCGGCTATGGACCCCGAATGCTGGACTCAGGAGTGTGCCCGCAAGGTAACCCCTGGGAGAGCGCTTCTCCTAGGGCGTCATCTGATTTCGGGAGGAGCCGCAAGAGCCGCCGGGGGACCACAGAAGAAAGCGTTTGGGGCAAAACGACCTGCACAGTGGAGGTAATTATGACATGTTATTTTAAAAAATAAAACCTTTACAATCACTTTAATCTATACCCATTTATTTTAACGCTTTCAGAAATGCTGAACTACTGAAATATTTTGGCAGGGCAATGAAATAATCACATTTGTAAATTTGATAATGAATTATTTTTTGACAAATGCCCAATCAAGTTTATGAAGTAACAATTGAATTTTTCAATAAAAAGTATTTCTTAACAATGTAGGTGTAGCGAGATATCACCTTTCTTATGTGATTAAAAGACTACCATCTGCTGATCCAGAAGGATCTCAGCTCCCTCCGGTGGCCAAGTTGTGTTATAGCCACCTTCTATTTACTTTTGCACTGGTACAGCAAGGAATGTTGGGAAACTGAGTACAGGGAGAAAGACTCCATTGCCCTGGTTTATTCTTAGACTACAAAACCCAGAGAGCAACTGTACAACCCCAGAGTTGGAGGCCTATCCAGGCCCGGGTGGATTGCCATCCAGAGACAGAGAGAGGATCCCTGACGGAGTGATCAGATGGTGTCCCAGTTCAACGGTGACCTGTGGGAGAATCGGAGACTGTCATCCTGAAGGACGATGTGTTCCGGAAGTACAAGGCCTGATCTGATTGGGTGAGACAGGCACCTGCCCAAGCATACTAACTGCATTGCAGGAGGGTGAATCGTTTACACTCACCACTGTTGACTGTTGACAAATGACACCATTTGACTGTTCGGGCATCTTTCGCCAGTTTACTTATTCCCTTTTGGGATTACAAATTACTTTTGTTGCGCGCCAACGCATGCCAACGCAGAAGTGCACTAACTGTTGTGTTAATTTGTATTGAGGTTTGGTCTGGCCCACCAAACCATATTAGTGAAGTATATTCAGAGCTTTTTTTCTCAGAAAATAGGTTCAGGAACTCAATCACAACACCGTTCAGATTTCACAAACAGTAGAAGGATCTTAAAGGGGCATTAAATACCAGGATTGCATTACATACAGAGTGCAGAGTTCAGGGGGTTACACACAGAGTGCAGAGCTGTTGCTTGTAAACAGAGAAACCAGACTTCTGTGTTTACAAGGGATTGTGGTGAGCAGGCAACAAAGGGTCTGAGCCAAAGGTGGTGGAACTGAGTTCCCCCAAGTTCCCCCTGAAAAAAAGCCCTGAGTATATTATCTAAAGACTGCCTGTTAGGCATAGTAAACTGTTGATATTCATCTACATACCCTTTAACTGGGTAATTGGTTCTATAAGACTGTGCATTACTGTTATATGGGAGAGCTAGGTGAGGCTTGGCAAAGGGATGCTTCAGTGTGGGTATGTTACTGAAAGAATCCCTTTGCTGTGTACTTACACAGGTCCACATAGTTATTATGATTTAATTTGTACTCATCTGTTACCACTAATTCTGACTCTTGCAGGGCTCTGCAAAAAGTCCACTACTGTTTTACCTTTGTTTCTTTTGCCTTTATCTTACAGTTGCTCTGTCATCCTACGGGATCAATACAACTTAAGGTAACCATTTGTTAACAATTTACTGTGGTGTGCCAAGGTATTGTGTCTCCTAACAGTTATTGGGGTTCACAATTCCCACTGATACCAGTTGTGCCAAGGGAGGGTTCGAGACAGTTTTAGGGGTTGATAGCCAGAGCGTAGACTTAAAACAAACCAGCAGCTCCTTCGGGGGTAGTGCTACATAGAAAACAAGTAAACAAGCAAAAGAGGATTTACGAATAATAAAGTTGTTAGTTTTCAGCCCTGCCTGCTGCCTTACAGTAAATGGCTAGAATTTAGCTTTAAATTCTCTAATTTAAGTTTTTTTTTTTTTTTTTTTTTTTAAGGAAGACATGTTCATATATGGATATAAACTTTTAAAAATAGAAGGTTGCTTTTAGCTAAATCTCCAATGTTTAAAGGGTTTCAAGAGTGTGATGTTTTTATCTTTGACTCCCTACATAGCAATGCAATTGGAGATGTCTGGTAATACACTCTATGTGACCAACAAAACAGCAGGACTCCTATCTCACTACATAATGAATTCTGGCAATTGGGCTGTTTTACATTTCCATTGCAGCACTCTGTTTTCTCATCTCCACCATCATTAGTTGGCTCATGAGGAGTTGAAGATAAAACGATTGCTTAGAATCATATGGTATTTGAAAACTAATGTTAGATTTTAGGTTCAGTGTTGATTTTGTAACTTTAGACTTCAAAACGTTATTATCATTTTATGTTTTCATATGCACTCAATGCCATAGTACATTTGGTGCAATAGTATGAATATAGATTAACTTTAGTAAGTAGTAAGTTGTATTTAGAAAATTTAGCACATTTTTAAACTGCTTTTTGTGGTATAAGTGCTGAAATTTTACAAGAAAACCAGAAATGTAACCCTGTGATTATTACGTTAATGTGTTAGTTATAAATATATAAAAACTATTTTGCGCAAAATATCATTGTAATATGATCATTTCCAGTATTTAAAAATATGTGCAATCTTCCATGGTATTCCTCTACTTCTTATTATTTAACTTAGTGCAATATATGTGCTCACCTCCTTCAGTGGATCTCAATTTTCATCAAGGTCATAAACGCATGTGTCCTCAAAACCACAAGGACTGCACTCTTTGTGTGTTCTTCTCTACTTGTCACAATCCCCCTCTAATGAGTATTGATACATGTGAAAAAATAAAAAAAATATCTAATGCTCTCTGTATTAGAGAGGTGATGGAAAACCTGCTGAATTCCACATACATTATGTCATTAAACAGTAGGGATGAGCTTTATGTTCGGGTCGAACATGAGTTTGACTCGAACATTAACTGTTCGCCCGTTCGCCGAATAGCAAACAATTTGGGGTGTTCATGGCAAATTTGAAAGCCACGGGACACCCTTTAAAAGTATATTCCTATTGTCAATGTGATTTCAAAGTATGAAAAGTGGTGGAATTCATGGCTATGGGCAGAGTGCTTTACCTTTGTTGGTGTTCATCTAAGCAGGAAAGGGCACTACAAAAGCATCCTCGTTAAAATAATGAAAAAGATGAAGAGGATCTAAAATATACTTCTGTTCCAGAAAACAGGCCTCAGTCATGCAGTAACATGACAAAGGAATAAAACATTTCCACTTATTGAAACTTCAAGCAAAAAATAATCAGAAAAGGGCTTTGTACCAAGTAAAGTGTTGTAAAAATGTGTATGCATCTGATGTACAGTATTTACATTTGAAAAAATCAGCTTTTGCTTTCAACTTCCTTTTATCTTATTTTGATGTACTATTTAACCCTTTTGTGAGCAGACTTAATCAATGCCTAGATGTTTATGAGCCATTAGGCATCAGTTAGGTTGACAAAAATTGACCAATTTGCCTATTTTTTTTTTAAGGACATATACAGCTTTTCATACAATGTATTAACACCGATCTCTCTCTTGCTCTAGTCACTCCCATCCCCCTACAGTTAGAACACAGAGAGGGAACACAGTTTACCCCTTTATCGCCCTAGTGTTAACCCCTTCCCTGCCAGTGACATTTATACAGTAGCAGTGCATTTTTATAGCACTAATCGCTGTATTATTGTCAATGGTCCCACAAATGTGTCCAAAGTGTACGCCACAATATCACGGTCTGAATAAAATCCGAAAAAACGATAAAAATGCCATAAAACGATCCCCTATTTTGAAGACGCTATAACTTTTGTGCAAACCAATCAATTTAGGCTTATTGTGATTTTTTACCAAAAATGTGTAGAAGAATATACATCGACCTAAACGGAGGATTTTTTAATTTTTATTTTTAAATGTGGGATATTTATTATAGCTAAAAAACTAAAAGCTATTGTACTAGTGTTTTTTTTCAAAATTGTCGCTCTTTTGTTTATAGTGCAAAAAATAAACACAGAGGTGATCAAATACTGCCAAAAGAAAGATCTATTTGTGGGAAAAAAAGTACGCAAATTTTGTTTGGGTGCAGCGTCGCACGACTGCGCAATTGTCAGCTAAATCGAAGCAGTGCCGAATCGCAAAAAATGCTCTGGTCAGGTAGGGGGTAAATCCTTTGGGGTCTGAAGTGGTTAAAGAATTACCATCAGTGTGCAGATTACGAAACTTGCGATAATTAAGACCAGTGGTAAACAACTACTCAGAGTAGGGTATGTCTGGGAAGCTGTCATATATGCGACAACTTTCTGCACAGTACTTTATCCCTGGCCCCATTCAGCTTTCAATCTAGAGATTCCATAGTTCAAAGATATATGTAAATAAAGGGTCCAGGCATAGTGTTTATTGCCAAAATGTGAAAAGGCCCATATTTGGGTAATGACTTGAGTCACTGGGTGAGCAGAGCTTCATGCGGAACTGAGGTCTGTCTTAAAGCGGAGTTCCAACCATTTAAAGTCAGGAGCTACAAAAAGTGTAGTTGCTGACTTTTAATAAACAGACACTCACCTGTCCCAGGATCCAGCGATGCGGGTGCATGAAGCCTCACTCCTCTCCCCCTCCTATCTGCAGCGCCAGCATTGGAACTGTGGACGCCCGGCTGTGACTTCACAGCCAGGCGTGCACTGCACATGCGCGAGCCACGCTGCATGTTGTGAATGGCTGTTCAATCTTCTGGGACATGTCCCTGAAGATTGCAGGGAGGGTGGAGAGGTGAACTTCCTTCCAGTGCCGCGGCACCAGGGGAGGAAGTGGGAGCTAGGTGCCTGTCAAAACTGGGTACCCGCTCCCCCCCCAAAAAAAATTACATGCCAAATGTGGCATGTCAGGGGGTCACCAGTACCTAAAGCAGAAGTTCAATTTTTGGGTGGAACTTTGATTTAAACTTGATTGACAGTGCAGGTGAATAAGTAAATCTATAAGCTGATATTGGACTGAAAAGCAGCTATGAATCCAATCATTGCTGTGCACCATCAACCAACAGCAAGGCAGACATGATGGGGAACTAGTCTCTCAGGGGCACTGCCCACTTCTTCTCTAACAACTCCTACAACAAAACTCCTCAGTCATGCACCTGCCAGTGTGATGGCACAGGGGCTGGGCAGGGAATTAACTAAAATGGACACTCTGACCTTGTACTGAATAGTGGCTATAGATCCACCCACTGCCATGCACCATCTATCAACAGCAAGGCAGACATGAGGAAAGTAAAAATGGTATAGTACAGCGCTAAATCTAGTGATTGAAGAGAGTAGGGCTCCTGCTGTTCAGACAAAAGCTGACAGCAGAGATTCACTAAAGTGCAAAAAATATATATAGAAAATGAATCTAATAATGATACTCAATGTGACTAATACATGACAAACAATAGCACATTTACATGAAACAAAGGTGCATGTGCATAACTATATAGTCCATAAAGTGATTCCAGTAGATAAAGTGACTTTCCAAGGTGAGTAGTTGTAAACCAGTTTGTCTGTAGATATTCCACCACCAATAGAAAAAGAGGCTTACCAGACACGTTTACCCCAACTAGGCATATGCCCAATGAGTCAACAAAGCTTTTGGTATTGCACACCCAGGGGAGAGAAGTATGTCAGCATACACAGCTTCCAATGTGGACATATGAAGCGGAGGTCCTATTGTCGCTAATAGGTCTCAACCAAGGATGTAGGGACCAAAACTCAAAGGCAATTCATCCAAATAGTACATTGATAAAAGGAGAGAGAATAGGCCACATAATGTGATACCATTTAGAAAAAATATATATTTATTGTATAAGTAAAAATGGACACTCACATTTGAGAAGGTGTTAACATTTGTATTATTACATTTTTTTAATTGGTACATGTTTTATAGCATAAAGTAAAAAATATTGCGTTTTTTGTAAAAAAAAAAATATAAATTTGGGTAATTTGTTTGGGTACAGCATTGCATTACTGCTTAATCGTCAGTTATAGTAGCACAGTACTTAATAGCCAAAAAACCTTCCGGAGCTGAAATGATTCCTGAAACAGTTCCATAATTTACTGATTTTTAGGTATGTTCTCAAGGATATTATATTTTATCTCTTCAGAACGTCTTTTTTTTTTATAAAACAACCTTTCCTGCATAGTAAAAAAAAATTCAATTACACAGCAAAATATGTAAAATTCAGATCCAGGACTGGCGGATGAAATGTGTTAGTGACATTTAACGTGAATGGGATAGTTGAAAAGGAAACATACTTCTATTTAGTAACATTTCCAGCCAGGGGCAACAGCTTTAATGACACTCAGGCCCCATACTCACGACCAAACATGTCTGCTGAAACTGGCCCGCAGGCCAGTTTCAGCAGACATGTTTGGTCGTGTGTGGGCGCGAGCGGGCCGAATTCCAGCAAACATTTGCCCGCCGGGCCTTTTCCCAGCAGACAAATATTCCTGGACTTGTTTTAAAACAGTCCGCTGGAATTCTGCCCGCTCGGACATGTACGGTCGTCAGTACAGACCTACCGTACATGTCCAGGCGCCCGCCGTCCCTCGCATGCGTCGAATGACTTCGACGCATGCGTGGAAGCATTTTAAAGGCGGGCCGCCCACGTCGCCGCGTCATTGTCGCGGCGACACCGCGTCATCGACGCGGCGACACCGCGGACACGCCCCGCGTATTGTTTACGCGCGGACTTCTGTACGATGGTGTGTACAACCATCGTACAGAAGCCCTCTGGCAGACATGTATGGTGAAAACGGTCCGACGGACCGCTTTCACCATACATGTTTGTCCGTGTGTACCCGGCCTTAATCATACTTTTTCTTTCTGTCATCCTTTCTTGATATACACATTGCCTGTGTTACCAATTGTATTTTTAAAAGTGACGTTATTACAACAGTTTAAACCTTAACTCCAGGCAAAAAGCTAAATAAGTGAGTGCTTTTTTTAAACCACTGTAGTTGATCATTGCCCTACCGATTAGATAATTAAGGAACATCAGCACACTGAGGTCACCATATTTTACATTTGAGGATACACTAGCAAAGCTCAAACTCTGACAGAAGATTTTTTTGTTCCCTACTACTTCTAATTTCCCTGTCTTTCAGGTAGATGTTTTTGTTTCTTTTATTGATGGATGTTTGCCTATGGGATACTCACTTGTGTGTTCTTATTTTTTATATTTTCAAGTGTTTTTTGTATGAGTTGTTATTTAAGAATTTGCTGTTGATTTTGAGGATAATTTTGTGCATGATTTCTTGTTTATTGGCTCTTTTAGTTCCCTCCTCTGTGGCTTGCTATTATACTTGTTTTGTTGCATATGCAAGTTTTTGGGGTGTTTTTAGTAGTCTAGAAAATTCTCTCCTACAGTTTGTTCGGAACGTCTGTTCATTTGTGCAAATACTGATTTAATATAATATAGATGGCTAAAGTAGAACCTTAAGCTGGCCATAGATGGTGCAATTTTATTTTGTGCAACCACAGGTTGATGTGCACTGACTACAGAATATACAGACACATAGGCTTTTGCACAGTGGTGTTTATTTACTAAATCTAGAGACTTCAAAATCAGGCTCACATTTGCATATGAACCAATCAGCTTCTAGGTTTTCTTGTCAAAGCTTAATTAAACAAGCTGAGGTTAGAAGTTGATTATTTTTTCTGCAGAAGTGAGCCTGATTTTGCACTCTACAGCTTTAGTAAATAAACCCCAATGTGCCAATCTTCAATGGGATGACACAGGACGTAAACAGACTATGTTAGCATGGATCAGCTGCCATGCCACTTTGGTCAGTTTACTTGTATGTGCAGCAGCACAGGTAGGATCACCTAGGTAAAATAGAACATTGACAGGCAGAAAAAATAAAACTAACATGAAAAATTAACATGTAATGAAACTAAAGAGCCAGAGGTTTTTGTTTTTTAGGTTTACAAGCAACTAAAGTTTTTTTTTTTTTTTTAAAGTGTATTTTGTGCGTGTACTTGAGAGAGGAGCCGGACTGCAGGAGTTGGGAGTAGGCAGGCCTCCCCCAGAGGCAATCTGCCACCTTTCTCCATGCCCCAGGTGGCAATGGTGGGTGTGTGAGGGGGTCCTCCCACACAGCCCCCCCTACCTGCTCCGCTTTGAAGCCCAACGGGGCAGAGGGACTCCCTATAAGGGAGTGAGAGGATATAGCACACTCAATCAGCCCCGTTAGTCCTTCGCCTCTCTTTTTAGAGACCGCGTGGTCAAAGTGCGTGCATGTTAACCCAATTTCGAGTGCGTGTAAGTGTGGTGGTTTTTGTGGGCACACCCACCGGGAGCCGGGCTGAGACCACCAAACTCAATTCACATGTAGCCGAGACCAGGATCCGAACCCCTAGCTGCAGAGGTGAATGGCTTGTCAGCGCAGTGCCAATCGCGTTGAGCCACCGCAGCTCCACAAGTAACTAAAGTTTAAACATCTCAAGGCCAAAAGATCCTTTTTCTTGTGAAAGAATAACATGTTATTGAAAGATATGCAATCTTTAGTCATTTGTCATATATGAAATGCTGCTTCTCTAGAGGTTAATTCTTTGCTTCTTCTGGTTTGAAAGCACCATTTTTTCACATTCGATTAACTGAAGATATTAAGGAGGATTTCTCAATATGGGCCCAATTTTTAAATGGCTTTCATGGTTGGTCAATGTGACAAGAGGGTTTAATTTTAGACAATTTAAATTTTTTTCCAGCGACTGTAGCTCCTGAAGTCTAGGGTACATTTTTGACCAATAAACTAATTTTAATTCAATCAAACAATAAGGAGTAATTTATGCAATTACCTAGCCTTAAAATCTTTGTTAAAGTGGAACATCACCCTAAAAGTTCTGCTTTAACTACTCCTTCCCTCTTCCTCTCCCAATTTGTGTCGGCTCTCGCGCAGGCCACTAGGGGCGCGCGCTCCCCGCTCGCCCCCGACTCCCATGCACGTGCCCGGCGGGCACGATCGCCGCCGGGCACACGCGATCGCTCGTTACAGAGCGGGGACCAGGAGCTGTGTGTGTAAACACACAGCTCCCGGTCCTGTCAGGGGGAGAAATGCTGATCTTCTGTTCATACAATGTATGAACAGAAGATCAGTAATTTCACCTAGTGAGGCCACCCCCCTACAGTTAGAACACACCCAGGGACATACTTAACCCCTTCCCCGCCCCCTAGTGTTAACCCCTTCACTTCCAGTGGCATTTTTATAGTAATCCAATGCATTTTTATAACACTGATCGCTATAAAAATGCCAATGCTCCCAAAAATGTGTCAAAAGTGTCCGCCATAATGTCGCAGTACCAAAAAAAAAAAAATTCTGATCACCGCCATTACTAGTAAAAAAAAAATATTAATAAAAATGCCATAAAAATACCCCCTATTTTGTAAATGCTATAACTTTTGCGCAAACCAATCAATAATCGCTTATTGCGATTTTTTTTTACGAAAAATATGTAGAAGAATACGTATCGGCCTAAACTGAGGAAATTTTTTTTTTTTTTTATATATATATATTTTTGGGGGATATTTATTATAGCAAAACGTAAAAAATATAATTTTTTTTTAAAATTGTCGCTCTATTTTTGTTTAAAGCGCAAAAACTAAAAAAACGCAGAGGTGATCATATACCACCAAAAGAAAGCTCTATTTGTGGGGAAAAAAGGACGCCAATTTTGTTTGGGAGCCACGTCGCACGACCGCGCAATTGTCAGTTAAATTGACGCAGTGCCGAATCGCAAAAAGTGCTCTGGTCTTTGGCCAGCAATATGGTCCGGGGCTTAAGTGGTTAAGGAACAATTCAGTTTTGAACAAACATCTGAGCATCTGATCTTAACTTTTTTAAGTTGGCTAATTCAGTTTATTCATTCATATAGACATTTAGTAAAAGTTTCAACTGGTGTTTCTTTTTGAATATGTAGGGAGAATGGAGGTTATTTACGAAAGGCAAATCCACTTTGCACTACAAGTGCAAAGTGCACTTAAAATTGCACTGAAAGTGTACTTGGAAGTGCAGTCGCTGTAAATCTAAGGGGTAGATCTGAAATGAGGGGAAGCTCTGCTGATTTTATTATCCAATCATGTGCAAGCTAAAATGCGGTTTTATTTTACTTGCATGTTCCCCTCGAATCTACAGTGACTGCACTTCCAAGTGCAATTTCAGTGCAATTGCAAGTGCACTTTGCCCTTGTAGTTTGCACTTGTAGTGCGAAGTGAATTTACCTTTCGTAAATAACCCCCAATGTCTTTACACTTATTATTTTCCCATCCACCAAGTTCTGAAGGGCTATAAAAATCCCATTTTATATATAACTGTTGGACAATTACCATTTACAAGCTATCTGCTTGTATAAATATATATCTGTTTTGTTTAATTTTGCCTTTTCTTTAGCCTTTTTTTTTTCAGTGCTTGGAATATATAATTTAGTCCCCAGTTATAAGTAGGGTGAGTCAGGTATTACATTGCAAGATTTTGATTATGATACAAGATCCTTCATGAAAATATGGGTTATCTTTTCCCCTGTAAGTTCAAATGTGATTAATTTGATAAGGGCTGATTGACTAAATTGCATATTTTGGTCATCTTTTAATTTCCACTGTATTAGCAGTGAATAAGCTTCTAACCATCAGACCTAAAGTATCATTGCGGGCAATTTAGCTCTCTATGGTGATGATCCCTCACTTAATTGCAATTAATTTCTGTTCTTCACAAATGCTTTCAATCTATGAGCCTTGGTTTGATGAAACTCACATTGCAATCCTCCTGCATAGGGGCCAGAACTGAGGCTGCTTGATTGGGATTGGATTACACCATAATTAAAAAAAATGGTAGATGGGACTCTCACTTGTATATCTACTTTAATCTTTCTATTTTAGGTACCTGGCCAGTGCCATGGATTGTTGGACACCTGCTCAAAAAAGAGGAACTCTGAGTTTGAATTTTGATCTTGACAAATATAATTTGTTTTGGAATGGAATTAAAGGTTTGTGTTTAGAACATTATATCAGATTTAGTTCAGACATCTTGGCTGTAATGACATTGACTGAACCAAAACATTGGGGGGCAGATCCACATACAGTATATGTGCCACATCAGCCGAAATTGAGTAATGTTAATATCTGTTGACTAAAGCATTTGTTCAGACTTAGTGAGTGGGTGGGTGGGGATCTGAACACATAACCTGGTCTGAAGGGAAACTTATTATGCTGGCGAATATTATTTTTTCTTATAGTAACTTTATGGGGCAACATTAAAGACACCGCAAACAAACCACAGTTACAGTGGCTGTATTTTTTTTCATGAAAAGGTAGGCAATAGGGGTAACTTAACCAATGAAGGCAACCGGTGCAGTGCAGCAATAAGATAGCATTACTGGCCCTGACACCTATTGTACTCATAGAATTTATGCTAATATCTTTGTAAGTCAGATATTTTCCTGGCTGCCATCCATTCGGAAAAAAATTCTACCAAGCTATAAAAACAAGGGCAATAGAAGGGTATTTAAAGTAGACAGCAGATTCAAATGTAAAAATTAGACATTGGTGAGTAGAAGTGTTACAAATAGTGGGCATTCCCCCCCCAAAGGTGTGCTATCCCAAAAATGTGCCATATTTCCTATTTGCAGATCAATATGGAAGCAATCTATTGCTTACCACACAAACACACAGAACTAATTAGAAATAACTAACATAAATCTCCAGCTGGATGTGTATACAGTATTATACACAAAAGGACCACTCTAGTGTACCTAAATGTTTCTTCTTATATTAGCTGTCTAAAAAATGCAGCCATTTCATTACATTCTCTTTTTATTTTGAGAGTGTCGGGATGAAATTGCACACATGTTTAAATATTTCAGAAGTGTATTAATGCTTTTTAGTTAAGTAAATATCATCTTGGATGTTCATTTCTGCTGTGCTTTTAGTTTGTGAGCTAAAGGATTTAAAGTTTAGTATTCACCTCTCATCTGTTATTAAAATATTTTGACGATAACTAGCATGTTTGTTTTGTTTGCCAGTGATTATTTTTTTAATCATATCAATTTTTGAATTATAGTCAGATCTGAAGTGACCATGCATAATTCCTATTTCATATAAACTACACCTCCATACTGAAAAGCAAATCACTGAAAACTTATTAGCACCAACTACCCCCTACTGTTTTTCAGTTCAGTTCACTAAAATGGCATAATTTGTTTAGAAAATACAATCATACACCCTAAAACTATTTTAAATAAATGTTTAGATATTTTTTTAATTGTATATTTATTTCTTAAACAGATTTAACAATAAATTGTGACTTTTGTCCACATGAATGTTATGGGATCAAAGGCAGAAACCAAATATTGAACTTATAGCATAACTAATTCTAGGACAAATTTAATGGCTTGAAATGGCTGTGGCCCTTTATTATAATAACATGTAACCAATGATATTTAATGCATCTACAGTGTATTGGTTCCTTATATATTATCGAACAAATGACAGATAATAGCACTTAGTCATGTTTAAATATACTTAAATATTTCAGCCATTATGGCTCAAACTATTATATTACAGTAGCAATAAAAAAAAAATCCTTTTCACAGAAGGGACAAAACCACATAATAGGTAGGTGGGATGATTCTTTATTAGCTGTTACCTCCTCTCTAACTGAAATGCTTATTTCTTCCTATAGGCTGTGAGTCACCTGAAAATCTCCAGAAGATTACACTTCCCAAGTAGGGATGGGCCATCTGTTCGAGTCGAACATTGCCTGTTCGCCCGTTTGCCGAACAGCGAACAATTTGAGCAAATTCGAAAAGCCGCGGAAAACACCCTTTAAAAGTCTATGCGAGAAATCTAAAGTGCTAATTTTAAAGGTTACTATGCAAGATATTGATATAAAAAGTGTTTGGGGACCTGGGTCCTGCCCCAGGGGACATGTATCAATGCAAAAAAAAAAGCTTTTTAAAAAGGCAGATTTTAATAATGCTTAAGTGAAACAATAAAAGTGAAATATTCCTTTAAATTATGTACCTGGGGGGTGTCTATAGTATTCATACAAGACCCAAAGGGCCTGTAATGGACTAAGGGGGGAACCTAAGCAGTTTTTTTCCAATTACTTTGATCTGTATTGCCAGGACCCGACAATTCATTATAGCCACGAGTAGTTTAAAATTACTTTTTTCCCCCTTTAAAAATTTCATGGGAAACATGCACTACTTTACAGGCACACTATAGCCACATCCAGGTACGAAATTTAAAGGAATATTTCACTTTTATTATTTCACTTTAAGCATGATTAAACTCACTGCTCACTTTTGCATTGATACATGTCCCTTGGGGTAGGACCCGGGTCCCCAAACACTTTTTATGACAACAACTTGCATATAAACCTTAAACCTAAATTAGCACTTTTGATTCTTCATGTTCGTGTCCCATAAATTTTAAGAGTGTATGCGTGTCCGAACAAATTTTTCGTTCTACTGCGAACTGAACTGGGGGTGTTTGGTTCATCTCTACTCCTCATCGGTGCCACCTTATCAGTGCAGCCTATCAGTGCAGCCTCACCAGCGCACATCAGTGAAGGAAAAAAGTTTCCTTATTTACAAAATGTTATAACAAAAACAGAAAAAAAATTCACAATTTTACCTTTTTTCGTTTGTTTAGCAAAAAAATAAAACCCAGTGATAATTAAATACCACCCAAAAAAAAAGCTGTGTGAAAAAAAAAATTGTAAAAAATGTCATATAGGTAGAGTGTTGCATGACCGCGCATTTGTCATTTAAAGTGTTACAGCAATGAAAGCTGAAAATTGGTCTGGGTGAAAGTGTACAATATTGGAGGGGTTAAAGACAAAAATAATTACTCATCACCCAACATTTAAGGTGGTCCCCATTACAGATACACATTTTTATGCTAATTGCATGCATTCTAAGGCATGGAACATTACACCTAGCTGTAAACATTAATTACTCACTGAGGCAGTTAATGTACAGGCCATGCCAGTAGTCCTTAAAGCAGACCTGCAAGAGTAAGGTGCATGTCATGACAGTTGTTCGCTGTGGAAGACCTGCAGATAATGTATATATTTGTGGTTTGATATTTCTGGATCGATAAAGAACAATTTTCCCACCTACCCTTCCCTTTGGTTGTGGTGTTTTATGCAGTTTGTCACTCTTTTGCCCTGTACACGCGAGCGGAATTCCCATCGGAAAAAAGTTGGATGTTTTTTCCGATGGAATTCCACTCAAGCCTGCCTTGCATACACACGATCACACAAAAGTTTGACTTGTGACTGCCAAGAATGCGGTGACGTAAAAGACCTGCGACAAGTCGAGAAAATGAAGTACTATGCTTCTGAGCATGCGTCGATTTGTTTCTGAGCATGCGTCAGAATTTTGCGCGTCAGAATTTGTACACGATAGGAAATTCCGATCGGATTTCTTCCTGACGGGAAAATAGAGAACCGGCTCTCTATCTTACACATGCTCTCTATCTTATACACATGATCGTGATTCCCGACCAAAAGCTGTAGTGTGTAGCTATTGTTAATTCAATGTTAATATTTGTTACATGACTAAATTGTTTAGACAATAAAGTGATTTTTTTCCAAGTATTTGAACTTTTATATCTGTCTCTGGGAAGTCCTGTCTGTATAGAGAAAAGGAATCAGGCCTTGTGCACACGACCGAGTTTCTCGGCAGAAAACAGCAAGAAACTTGCTGGGAGATATTTTTTTGCCAAGGAAACCGGCCGTGTGTACATTTTCGTCGAGGAAACTGTAGAGAAACTAGACGAGCCAAAAAGAGAGCAAGTTCTCCATTTCCTCTACGGGGGTCTCAAATTGGCTCGTCGAGTTCCTGGTCGGGCTGGTTTCCGACGAGAAACTCGAGCGTGTGTATGCTAAGAAACCCACGGTTGCTCAGAATAAAGTATGAGACGGGAGTAAAAGTAGCATTTGTAATGGAGATAACACATTTTTCAAGCTGTAACAGACTGAAAAGTACAAATCGTCTCTTACCAAACTTTTACTTAACACGCAAACACATGAGATTAGCAAAACCAGCCCCAAGAGTTTAGCCAGTAGAAATGAACTTCCCCTGCCGTTGTATGAGTTGCATGTCACCGCGTTTGAGAAAGAGGAGATTTTGTCTTGACAGTGTGTACACAAAGTAAGCTTGTCGAGTTCCTTGACAAGCCTAACAAGGAACTCCACGAGGAAAACGATGCGTTTCGCCCGACGAGTAACTCGGTCGTGTGTACGAGGCTTCATAGTCGATACATAAGTGAAGGTAAGTTAATGAAGAACAGAACAATTCCAAATACTAAGCTGTTCTGTAGTAGAGTATATTTACAGTGTGCAACTTTCAATTAGCTCTCACTTGAAGCTCACAAGTGAAGCTCAAGTCATCAAAAACAAAAGAAATGTAATTCCCTCATCTATGAAGAGTGTGGCCAATTGTGAATGCAAGTCACATAATTTATGTAATTCTTTGAATCACATAATGGTTCTTCAAAAATAGATAGACAGACTGTCCCTTCCAGTCCCTTCCTTTCCCATGCGGACTCCTGATGGACTGAAATTTTACACCCATATGGTCCACCATCCACATACATCCTTTATTTTTAAGACAGTTGCCAAGAGAAACAGAATGTGGGAGCACAGCTGCTACACGAGAGTGAAAAAAAAGTTTGACCAGTGCCATTTACTGTAGGTTTGTGTGTGTGGGGGGGGGTGGTTTGCAGGATTGCTGAACTGGAATGGGGGGGGGGGTTTAACCACTTGAAGACCTGGCCTATTCTGACATTACTCACACATTTGTGAAAATCAATTTTCTGGAAAATCACTTAGAACCCACAAACATAGGCCGGGATTCACATAGCACTTATGCCGACGTATCTACAGATACGCCGCGTAAGTGTAAATGTGCGTCGTCGTATCCATGCGCCGTGCCCATAGAACTAGATGCGCCTGAAATTAGGCTTCATCCGACCGACGTAAGTTTCCTACGCCGTCGTATCGTGGGGGCGATTCCATTGATTTACGAATCGAATATGCAAATGAGGGAGATAGGCCGATTCAAGGCCGATTCACGAACGTACTTGCGCCCGGCACATTCATATACGTGGTTTACATAAGTCATACGTTCGGCGTAAAGTTAAGCCTCATAAAAGCAGGGATAAGTCATGTTAAGGTATGGACCAGGGAACAGCCATCGGATTTTACGTTGTTTACGTAGTAGTACATGAATAGGGCTGGGCGTAGGTTACGTCACGTCGTAGGCAGTGATTCGACGCATCTTATGGAGTATTTTAGATGTGATTCTGAGCATGCGCACTGGGATGCGTCCACGGTACGGCGCATGCGCCGTTCGTTCAGCCCATCATTTGCATGGGGTCACGCTTCATTTAAATGGATCACGCCCACCTTTCAGCTACTTTGAATTAGGCGGGCTTACGCCAACTAAATTACGTTACGCCGGCGCAATGTTGGGAGAATTTGCATTGTGAATTCGGTGCTTGGCTCTCTGCACTACGTTGGCGTAGCGCATATGAGATGCGCTACGCCCGCCTAAAAATGCGCCGATCTACCTGAATCCGGACCATATTGTTTTAAAACAGAGGCCGTAGAAAATAAAAGGGTGGGTGTTGCAAAATATACTTTCATTTATTTTAGTGCACACAAACACAATTTAATACCCATTGTTTTCGCAAATTAAATATAATGTAATGCCAAGTAAATAGATATGAAGAATAGAAAATAATGCGCATACCAAATATATATATATATATAAAGGAAGCAGCAAACTCAAAAATGTTATACAACATAAAAATCATAAGCCAAAAAATGGAGTTGCGCTAAACAAAAATGAATATGCCTTATTAAAAGGTCATGAAAGGTCATGTGTAAATAATGTGAATGTGAAAAAGTTTGCAATCATTCAACGTGATGTAGAAAAAATAGTCCAAATGACAATTAATGCAAAAATGCAAAAAGAAGTCCAATGACGTATTCAATCTGTATGTAGTTAAATGCTTCTATGATAGGTGAAAATCAGGAACCACCACCCAATAATAATGCTGACCCTTACCAGAGTCTGAGATCCTAACGGATCAGATAATGCAGAGAGTAAGCAAATCCAATGGATGCAGTGTAGCCTGCCTCTTGACAAGGTCTTCAAATCACCAATCAGCCGGAGCATCCAGAGAAAGAAATACTAGCATAGTGTAAATCTGTATACAATAATCAACACACATAGGACTCCCCCAGTGAGTGATTGACAGACAGTGTGAGATAAAGGAGTAACCACCACCGATGAACATACTGACCCTTACCAGAGCCTATGATCCCTAGGGATCAGATAAAGCAGAGAGGGTGTGATCCAGCATGGAAACAGGGCGTCCTAATGGTATTGTCCTCAGGGTCACCAATGAAGTAGCAGAGTATCCATATAAAAGAAAGACTCACATAGTGTGATACCGCAATGGAATTTAATAAAAAAGGTAAGCAAATACACTCACAGTTATGAAGTTTAAAAACAGCATGTAATGGAAGAAGCCGGCCGGCGTAACAGAACGAGGATTCGTCCTCATCGTGCGGTGACGTCAGTAAATAGATACCAAATATGTAAGGATTTAAAATACAGTAAAATTAATTATCCATAGGCAAAACTTTAAAATTGTTTACAGGTTACCACTTTAGATTTACACAGGAGGTGCGGGGCTAGAATTATTGCTCTTGATCTGACATTCATGGTGATACCTCACATGTGCGGTGCGATCGCTGTTAACATATGCGTGTGGGACCAATGCTTGTGTTCGCCTTTGGGGATGGGGGAGCTTGTAATTTTGTTTTAACATTTTATTATTTGTTTACAAATTTATTTCATTTAATTTTTTACATTTTCTCTTTACATGTTTTTTTTATCAACTTTATTGCTCTCAGCATGAGCAATGACAGGAGTTTTTTACTGAGAGATCTTGGGTATATTGGACTTCAAATTTCTCCTCTGCTTTTCAAAGCATCCAATCAAACCAAGATCGGTTTGATCCAATGCTTTCCCAAGCCATTAATGGCTTGTTAATTTCTGGGGAAACAGGAAATTACTAATTAGTCATCGGTTTCTCAGATCATAGAGATGATCAGAGACATTCCGGTCCTTCATCATCCCTATGGTTAGCTGGAATAACCGCCAGCTGCAGTTCTGGGCTCCCTGGTGGCATATGGCATTACTTACCCTGACACCTGTTGTACTCATAGGATTTATTCTTACATCTTTATAAGTCAGTTACTTTCCTTGCTACCATTTGGCATCATACATGTGGATCCCCTAATATGGCAGAATTCTCAACAACGTTCACATGGCATTACATTTGCAAGCAAACTTCCAATAAACCTTGTGTCATCATTTTTCCCTTTCCTTTACGTGAGCAATGAATGGTTGGTTTATCTTAAAAAATAATTTCACAGAGCTATAAAAACAAGGACAATAAAAGAGTATTTAAAGTTGAGAACAAGGTAACATGTAAAAAATCAGATCTCTGTGAGACTTACGAATTACAAACGATGGGCAGGATTTCTTTCCACAAAAATATCAAAAATGTGTCATAAGTCCTTTTTCCAGCCCTATATGGAAACAATCTATTGTTTAACATGCAATTATGTTAAACAATAGAAATGAGCATATTAAAAATGAATATTTCCTGCAGAAATCTCCAGCTGAATGTACATATAATACACAAATGGACCACTTAGTGTATTTAAACATTTCTTCTTATATTAGTTGCCTAAAAAATGCAGACTTTATAAAAAGAAAGGGTCGCCATTTCATTTAATTCTCTTATTGGAAAAGTGTCAGGATGATATTTGTTTTACATGTTTAAATATTTCAAAAGTGTATTAATGCTTTTTAGTTACAATGTAAGTAAAATATCATCTTGGGCTTTCATTTCTGCTGTGCTTTTAGTTTGTGAGCTAAAGGATTTCAAGTTTAATATTCATCTCTCATCTATTATTAAAATATTTTGGTGATAACTATCATAAAGGCTCTATAGCTTGTTTGCCAGAGGTTTTTTTTTGTTTTGTTTGTATTTCATTTTTATGATATCAAATTTTCAATTATAGTCAGATAGGAAGTGACCATGCATAATTCTCATATCATATAAACTACTCCACAATGAAAACCAGACCACTGAAACTGTACTAACACCCCCCCCCCACCCTTTATTCCTTTATTTGAAGAACTGTTTTTTAGAATATCAGTTATCTAAAACTGTATCATTTGCACAGAAGATATGCCCATGGGACTTTGAATAGTGGTGCTAGATAAGATGATACATCAAAATGTTAAAAAGTACAAAATGAGTTTCAGAATACATAAGACAGAACAATTTTTAGTTGCATCAGTATAATAGACAGATCGAACAAGTATATACACAATATCTTTTTTTTTTTTTTTTTGTTTACAAACGGTTTATTGGAATATAAGTCCACATTGGCAAGGAGTACAAAAATACATACATATGAAGTGAACATCAGTGAAGGATATGCATAGCATTTATTCGAGAGGCAGAGGAATAGGTTATGGTTTGTATAAAAGGCTGCACGGCAGCATAGTACAGTGATGTAAGTACTATATGAATTAGTTTAATGGCAAGGAGAGGAGGGAAATATAAAAAAAAAAAGGGGGGGGGGGGATAGCAGACTCATAAAATGATTCATTGGATCAACAGAGATAGGTCCCACGGCCTCCACTTCTGATCGTATATGCTCATAGTATCATATAAGGTGTGATGTATGCGTTCTGCTAGTTTGATGGACAACATACGATCCATAATTTGGGCCCATGGCACCGTGGCTGAACGCCAGTTGAGAGCTATTGCCCAGTGTATTGATGTGAGCAAGGTATGTATTAGCCTGGTATGGGCTATAGGGATGTCGGGAATAGGATAAAAAAGGAGACACATTTTTGGTGTGAGTTCTATTCTTCTACCTGTTATCTGTTCTATTTTGATACTGACCTGTTGCCATGTATTTTTGAGGTGTGTACATTCCCAGAAGGTGTGGATAAGGGAACCTTGTACTGGGCAACCTCTAAAACAAAGGGGAGAAGTTGCAGGATAGAATGAATTAATTCTGTCAGGGGTAAGGTACCATCTATATTGGAGTTTAATGGCAGATTCCCTAATAGAGGCTGTCTTGGTGCATTTCCGTAGGTTGTTAGTCATGCTGTCCCATATCAAATATAGTTACTTACTGGAACATATACCAGTAATTCCTATTTCCTGTAATCTCTATGCAGTTTGCGGGCCAGTGCCCACTTCTTCAGGGGTACAGCTAAAAATTAGATTTTCTGTATATCTGTGGAGAGACCATATCATAAACACAAACAATATACAGCATTTATAAAAAAAAAAAGCTTGACGTTATTCAATCATAATTTTTTTTCTAGATGTAACTGTATATTTTCCTATAATACCATAGACTACCTAAAAAACAACAGCGATACCACATATGTGTATGTTCGTTATTGTTTGTACCCATAGTAAAACACACTGACACCGACTGACACTGATACTGTCTGAAAAATTCTGACCCTGACCTTTGACCCTGGCCTTGACCTGTGACCCTGACCTTGACTCAAACACTAATTCTGGCACTGACTTAGATCAAACCTTGATCTACTGTAGGTATTTTGTTAAAGCGGGGGTTCACCCTAAAACATCTATATACAGTTACATCCAGCATACTGCTGACATCAACAGTATGCTGGGTTTTTTTTTTCTGCTGTACTTACGTTTTTTTTCGTTCTTTTCACCCGGCTTCCGGGTTCTCGCTCCCCCGGGGAGTAGGCGTTCCTAAGACGAGGCATAGTCAGCTCTACACGGCAGGCGCAGGCGCTGTATAGCGCCGTAAAGAGCCGAGTCCCCGTCGGATATTTTTGGAAGGCGATGACACGCTTTACCCACATGTCAATCGTCTCCTGGGAGGATCAACACTCACTCCTAGGAGACACTGCGCAGAGCTCCCCGTCGGGAAAAAGGAGCGACACGCCCACTCCCCGCAAGGAAGAAGACCTGAAAGTGAGGCTGAAGACAAATAAGTGTACAGATTTAAAAAAAGACAACTCTACAAGTCTTTATTAAGACTGCAGATATCATAGATAGAAAGTTAATTTTGAGGGTGAACCTCCACTTTAAAACCAAAAAAAATAAAAAAGTTATTTATTTTTTTTACACACACTACTTATCTCTGCAAGGTCAGAGAGTGATACAATGTCTCTCTAGTCCATTCATAGAGACAGAAAACATGGGGGCGTACTTCACAGTGATTGATCACTGTGATAGCCAATCATAGGCTATCACAAGCCAAAATATGGAAGTCATTTGCATCCAGGGACATAAACTGGAGATGGCCAGAGCTCACAGAGCACTTGCCCATCATGCACCTGGTAGCAGGGCCTGAAATGATGACGAAGGTTTCTCATACACCTTTGACTCAGGGCCCATGTTAACAGAAGGCACAGGATTGCAGAGTGGCACGAGTGCCTGTAGGCCTTAGTAGTGGCAGAGTGGGTATCTACCCCAGACAGGAGACATCATCATTGAAGCAGGTGGGCTGGTAGACAGCTGGTGGATGGCAGATGGGAGCAGGTTGGTACTTGCGACAGCGAGTGGGTGAGGCATACACCGGTAGCAGACTGTAGAACAGCAGGCACAGCAAGATGTAAGACAAGTACTAGAACCCTCAGGAAGATAGAGTGAGGCAGGCTGGGCCATATACTGGCAAGATGGATTAGGTACAGAGGAGCATGCCAGAGAGTGGTCAGGGTACAAGCCGGGTCAAGAGCCAACCAATAGAAGAGGAACAAATGTAGAAGACAGAAGTGAAGGTCAAGGACAATCCGAGGTTGGTGCAGGCGGAGTTCAGAGAGAGACAAGCTGGGTCAGCAATTGCAATCAGGATGCAGAATTACATTTGTGTTAAAGCAATTGGGCCTAGTCTTTAGCTCACCACCAGCTTTGCTGAGGTCGCACACCTCATCTTCTTGAGGCAGACAGAGCCACACCAGCATGCCCAGTTTCTCCTCTTTGGTGCTCCACTAGAAGTCTAGACAGCAGACCTGACCACCTTAATCTGCACACTGCAATATAAAGTCTCCAGACTTTGTTTCTACAACAAAGCTCTCAGGGTACCCCCACTTAGTTGCATCCTTTGATAAGTGTTCAGTTAACACTATGATAGTGTCTTTTTCTTTTTTTCACTTTATAATGTACTTCTGGTTATACCTCTAAGCCAATTGTTTACCATTTTGAATCAATGCTACTGTATGGTTTTACATACTGAACCTAAAGTATTGACTTAATGGTAAATGTTAGATTGTTAGATGTTAGATCAGAACAGGCTGTTTTGGCGAGCCCTGTACCTCTACGGCAACCTTTACAGGATAAAGGGATCAAATACAGATGGCCGTTTCCCTTCCTGCTAACATTCTCTTACCTAGGCAAATCCTACACAGTTTCTATTCTTCCTGAAGGGGAAACTGTTAAAGCAATTGGACCTAATCTCTACCTCACCACCAGCTTTACTAAGGTCTCGCACCTTTTCTTTGGGTGAAGATAAAGCTGGGTTGGAGTTACACTCTCCAGTATAAGCAAATCAACTCCCCTGTATTTTTTTCTCACCCTCAGGAAATAATTTGCCTCAAACTTGTAATTGAGGCTCTTTTCTTTTTTTCTCTCTTCTCTTTGCCTGCCCGGGGTCCCCTCTGCACCTGCTTTTGCCTGAACCAGTATGTTCTTTTGGCAACACGGCTGTTGGGGTAAGTGATATACTTTTGTTTTCTCTCCTGTGGCTAACATGTCCACTTTGAGGCCAGTTACTTTAACCCATAATGTTTAGGGCACTGCTGTATCCTGGCCTAGGCCAACAGGGCCCAGGCCTAGGGCAGCACTTTTCAGGGGGCAGCACAGAAAGAGTCCCCAGCAGCTTGCGCTACACTATTATTGTAGTGCCAGTCTTATGGGGCGGACTGGGAAGAGAGGCAAATTAGTCTAGCGCCCCCATAAAGCGGCCGCACTGCTTCCGGTATGCAGGCTGCAGGCATTCTGCAACTGTGGGGGGGGGGGGGGGGTGCTAATTTTCACTGTCCTATCATACTGGACCACAAACTTTCCTCACTGTGTTATATGTTTTCTGCTGCATGGTTATATCTTCTCCATAAAATTATCAGAAAGTTGTGCTTTAGGTAGAATTATAGCCCCGGTCAGTTTATTATTTACCATCTCTGTCCCATTGCAGAGATTTCCCTTTACTTCCTGCCCCATAGACAAACAGGAAGTGAGAGGAAATCTATGCAAATTATGGGACTCCATTGCCCCCCCGGCCCTCAGAACTAATGTCCCACTCAAAATGTTCTTAAACAACCAGGGGTGTGGCCTTGACAGGAAGGGGTGGGTCATATTTAAATTAGGGGGTGCACAAGTTTAGTCAGGCCTAGGACATCACAAAAGCTAAATACACTATTGGTTCAGGGACTAAACTTGTCTATTAAGCGCTGCAAGGCCTTTCATTATTTCTATTCTGGGGGGGTGGAAAATGTTTGCCTTTACAGCAAATCCATTTTCCAGCCAGATGTGTATATCAAAACGATTGATATCTTTTGGTAAAAGGAGATCTAGAGGGCACCACAGTGACTTTACTTACATATTACACTCCAAAGATCAATTATCGTACTTTAAGTTGCTTTTCCCCACTCTCCACATTTTGAGAGCACGCTCTTGATAGGAGGGGACTCCAATATAGCCTTAGATTTAGTGCTCAATAAAACGATGCCCCTGGTTTCCCAACTACAAAGACCCACTAAGTTGGGCACTAAATTTGCTAAGCTACTACATAAATATGTCTTTACCTTGTCTACTATGGTACCTTTGTACCAAAATTCTGGAACTTTAATAGTCTGACCACTCCCCAGTTCTGGCCACAATAGCTTCTCTTTGCGGTTCTAATGCCTCTTATACCTGACCACTAACTGAATCTCACCTAAGGAACCAGGCCACCTACTTTAACATTGAACTTCATCTCAAGGAATACTTGAGAGGGATGCTAATTCAAATGGCAACCAGATACAATAATCATTACAAAGTATTTCATAAACAAAATGGGGAGGATCTGACTTAAAGCGGAGGTTCACCCTAAAAACATGTATATACCATTCCATCCAGCATACTGCCGACATGTACAGTTTTTTTTTTCACTGTACATACCGCCGTATAGCCATTTTCCCCCCTGGCTTCCGGGTAGTGGCTCCCACTGGACTGGGCGTTCCTATTCAGAGACTAAGTGATTGACGTGATGACAAAAGCTTCCCCCCACGCATAAGGCACATCACCAGTTTCCGAAAGAAGCCGAACTGCGAGTCGGCTCTATACGGCGCCTGCGCACCAACGTTTGGCTTCTTTCGGAAACTGGTGACGCACATTATGCGCCGGGGGGAAGCTTTTGTGATCACGTCAATCACTTAGTCTCTGAATAGGAACGCCCACTCCCGCTGGAGCCACTACCCGGAAGCCGGGGGGGGGGGGGGATAGCTATACAGCAGTATGTACAGTGAAAAAAAAATTACTTAAAATTACTTAAAGAACATAAACTCAACCCACATTTAGACCTGCATGATAAGATTGAGACAGCTAGGTAGGAATTACATGCTTGCCTTACTACAAAAGTGGAGAAACATTTACAGTGAACTCAAGCTACATTTTACTCCCAGACTAACAAACCAGGCAGACTCTTGGTCAGGAAACTTACTTCAGGACAGCCAGTTCTCGCCATCCCTAAAAATAGTAAACCCGATGCCTCCTTCATAAATAACCTCCATTCAGTCTTAAAGTGGATGTAAACCCTCACATATACCTGTAACAATATCACGCACTGGACACACAAATAGCTATAGCTAGTGGCCATGTTTGAAACTGTATGACAGTCATGACAGCTTAGCTAAAAAGTGTAAGTTCGCAGTACAAATGAACTCACTCCCTCCACACTTATTCTCAGGAATTCATAGGCTTAATACCTCAAACAAGCTGTTATCTCAACAGAGAACACTAGGCCTGAAAAAAACACAGGCCTGTCGTAAAACTGTCACCCCCTCAATTTAGAGAACCAACCGACCCCGGTTGTAAATATCTTTAGTGCACATAAAGTTAAACCGTGGAAAAGGGAATGAAAGTTCAACATGTTTCATAACTTCCAAATAAATAGCACCGCCATGATATGGACATATTTAGTTTCCTTAGATAATTTGTAACGTTTCAAGTCCAGACATTAATATGGTTATATGAAAAGCCCTTGGCTAACACAGACACACACAGGATGGGTCACTATATGTAGGATGGAATAAATTGATATATCATATCAGAGTAATCCAAATGTAAAAAGGGTAATTGATTACTACAATTATATATAATACAACATATAATATAATACATAGGGCCAGATTCACAGAGCAAGTACGCCGGCGTATCTACTGATACGCCGGCGTACTTTCAAATTTCCTGCGTTGTATCTTGAATCCTCAAACCAAGATACGACGGCATTTGGCTTCGTACGCCTTCGGATCTTAGATGCAATACTTCGGCGCCCGCTGGGTGGAGTTTGCGTTGTTTTCCGCGTCGGGTATGCAAATTTGCGATTTACAAACGTACGCGCGGCCGTCGCATTTTCTAACGTCGTCTGTAGTCAGCTTTTTCCGGCGTATAGTTAAAGCTGGTATTTTGCTGCGTATAGATAGACTTGCCATGTTAAGTATGGCCGTCGTTCCCGCGTCAAAATTTCTATTTTTTTTTCTTGCGTAAGTCGTCCGTGAATAGGGATGGACGTAACTCACGTCTAAGTTCAAAAAATTACGTTGTTGCGACGTCATTTCGCGCAAAGCACAGCGGGAAATTTCTGTACGACGCATGCGCAGTTCATTCGGCGCGGGGACATGCTTCATTTAAATGAAACCCGCCCCCTGATCGCCAAACTGAATTCCGCCGCCAGAAATACACTACGCCGCCGTAACTTACGGCGCAAAATCGTTGAGGATTCGAAATTCCGCCAGGTAAGGTATGGCGGCGTAGCGTATCTCTGATACGCTGCACGGATCCAATTTTCTCTGGATCTGGCCCTCAATGTAGTATATAACAAGAGGTAGCTTAAATAGTAATTAACATTATATTGTTTGAAAAAAAAAAAACATTATAATGGGATTTTTTTGATGATAGAAGATTAGATAAATGGATACTGTACAGAAAATGTTTAAAATAATTAATTATATCTAATGACAAATCATTATAATAAGGAATTGTTATTATTTTAAAAATGATCATTAGTTTAAAGAGACATACAAAAGATAATGAAATTTAAATTAGCAATAAATTAAAAAGAATATAGAGGTCAATTACTAGAGTCTCACATGTATTAATTGAAAAGGGAATGTCTAAGTGTGGCAAATGTTATATTACACACTATGGGCCTGATTCTTAAAAGGCTTACGACGGCGCAACGCCATTTGCGCCGTCGTAAGTCCTAATCTGGCCCAGGGTATCTATGCGACTGATTCTTAGAATCAGTTACGCATAGATACCCATTAGATCTGACAGGTGTAAGGCTCTTACGCTGTCAGATCTTAAATGCAATTTTTTTTCCCGCCGCTAGGTGTCGCATCGTCGTTTTCCCCGTCGTCTATGCAAATTAGCTAGTTACGCGAGATTCCCGAACGTACGTGCGGACGACGCAGTGATTTTACAACGTTTCCGTAAGCGTAAACTTGCCCCTGCTATATGAGGGGCAAGTTTACGTAAGTCCGTCCTATGCCATGTTAAGTATGGCGACGGGTCAGCGTCGGCTTTTTCCGTCGTTTACGTCATTGTCGTAAGTCGTTCGCGAATACGACTTTACGTTAATGACGCTCACGTCGGCGTCATTGACGTTTTCCGTCGTGAGCTCGAGCATGCGCACTGGGCTATTTTCATGCCCGGCGCATGCGCAGTTCGATCGTCGCATGGGCGCGCTTAATTTAAATACAAGCCGCCCCCTTTACCTATACCTAAAAAAAAGTAAGCAATGGCCTATGCAAATAACACATGTATTTAAAGCAATCCAATCAGAAACTGCAATTTGCGAGATATCGGGTGCAGAGGATGCAGCACTAAGTGGAGGTAACCCAACACGTCCTTTAAATACTAGGCTCTTCTGCTGCATGTATCATGTCAAATTTGTAAAAAATTTGCTGCATTTTAATAACTTGGGGTGAATGTATGTCGTTATTTGGGGCAAACTATTTTAGCAGTCAAATTTATAAAGTATAAATAAAAAATGACAGTACATTATCAAAGATAAAGGATATACATTTTGTACAGAATAACTCACCAGTATTCAAGTAGTTTTACAAGCTCACAACTTAAGACAGAGAAGCTAGGCAGGTTTATAATTGTCAGGTCTGCCAGGAGACTACAACCATCCCTCCGCTTTCCTGACCGGTAGTCTTGTTATCCCAGTGTCAGGTGGAGGGACAGCTGAGATCTCCTGCAGCCAGGAAATAAGGAACCGCAAAGGCAGGTGCAGATAGCCTAACCACAACCCCCAGCAACAACTCACGGTTCGAAGGCTGTAGACAGGAACCCAGGAGGGAAGAGGACGATCCAAAAACGCAGGCAAACAAGCCAGGTAGGGTCGGCAACAAGGTATACCAGGTCCAAGGGAAAATCCAGGAATCGTAGTCAAGAACAAGCCAGGCGGGGTCAGCAACGAGACAAGCAAAAGTACAGGGGATAATCAGAGAATCAAGGTCAAGAATGAACCAAGTCAGCAACCAAGAGCATCCATAAACAGAAACCTATCCTAAGGCACAGACAGGAAGGGGAAGTGGGAATATATAGGGACACTAATGAGAAGACTGCTGACAGCTGGTCCCAGGGTGGAGCAAACATGCCCATAAGTGAAAAAGAACATAACTAGGATGCTAACATAAAACCAGTTCACTGGTGGTTCAGGACATAGGAAAACCATCTAAGAACACCAGGCCTTGGGATCAAATCCCGGACACGGCGTGACAATAATTAGGGAATCAAAAACATTGGCACCCCCGCAGTGCACCTGCTATTCCGCTTAAAGGAGCTGACGTACAGCTACGACTGTTGACCTGATCATGCCGACCTGCCGCAGTATAATGATGGTGGCTGGTTGTCAAGGGATTGAGAAAAGGGTGTATGTTTAGTAAGTGGCATGCATATATGGTATTTGAAAAATGTTTGAATGTACCTGTAATGATAATACAGGTAAATGTTATGTTGTTGTGAAGCAGAATCATAGGGCTGAGAGTGATCGCGGCTTGACAGTTGCTTTATGAGGTGTTTTAGCAAAAAAAAAAAAGCCTAAGAACATTCTATGAGAAGAGAAAATACCCTAAGAACATACAATTTTGCTGCATTCTTAAAACAGCTGGATATTTCACACAGACCAAATATACATGCATTTATTTTTAATAGATCCCTATGTGTGCTGTCTTAGTAGACTGCAGATTCACAAGTAGACAACAGGCAGGTTTATAATCAGGAAATCAAAATTAATGTATTTATAGAAAGAAGCCAGTAAAATTATACTGACTTCATGCAAAGTACACTTTTTACTAGTATTTTTTTTAAAAAGGACAGAAAAATAGACAGAAAATACAGATAAATATTGTATTGACTGTATGCACAATATTAAAGTGATATTAAACCCAAAAGCAAACATTTATTGTATTGTAGTGTACTAATTCTTAGATGTGATAGCTGGATTAAGGGAAAAAAACAGCTACTTCTAAAAGTAACCAAGGATCAGACTTTTAAGGCATGGAAACAATGGAGAAGTATATATCAAAATATAAGTATTCATTGAAAAAACTGAGCCCTTGTGTGTCTACGCGTTTCACCATTGGGCTTCTTCAGAACAACTATCAAGGTTTAAAAGGAATGATAAAGAAAGAGCAAGTCTCACTATCTTACACTGGATTGAGCCTCATATACACAATGCGATAGATTGGAAATTGTCACAATATGGGAAAATTCCACAGGATTGTATAGACGGTGTGCAACACACAGAAGAATCTATTCGGAAAAACTACAATCCAAAATAGAAATCCAATGGTATACAGGATACCACAAATCTGTAAATCATTTTCAGATAACTCCCAATCGTAACATTGGTTTCATAATAAAACTAAAATTAAAATAAATAAACTAAAATTAGAACAGGGGCAACTGTGTCTCACACAACAGACATAGGAGACAGTGGTGCTGAAGAGTCCATGGTCAAATAGAGGACAATATCTGGACCTTATAAGCGCAGGCATGGTGTCTGGATGTCCCACCTAGCATACATTGCCAGAAAAGAATAGATAAACTCTTGAGATAAGTGAAAACAAGGGCCCCTGGGAGACAGCTTCCTGCTGTGCACGGTAGGAAGCTGTCTCCCAAGTCCGACCCTTGGTTACTTTTAGAAGTAGCTGTTTTTGTGCCCTTACTTCAATTTACGGATGTGGCATTGTGAGTGCTTCCTTCTTCATTTTTTATGATAGCTGGATTGTTTTTCTTTTGTTTATTTTTTTTCCTTTCTTTCTTGTATTTTCACCTGGTGATATGGCCAGTAATTTTTTTATCCCAAAAGGAAAACAACTCTTGCTGAAACTGCTTTTAAAGTGTTAAGCCCTGTACACACGATCGGTCCATCCGATGAGAACGGTCTGATGGACCGTTTTCATCGGTTAACCGATGAAGCTGACTGATGGTTGGTCGTGCCTACACACCATCGGTTAAAAATCTGATTGCGTCAGAACGCGGTGACGTAAAACACAACGACGTGCTGAAAAAAACGAAGTTCAAAGCATGCGTCGACTTCATTCTGAGAATGCGTGGATTTTTAACCGATTACATTTAAAACAAGATCGGTTTGGACCGATGAAAATGGTCCATCAGACCGTTCTCATCAGTTTAACCGATCGTGTGTACGCGGCCTAAGCTGGAGTTTGGCTTCAATGTGTTAATGTATCTAAATCTGATACACTGCCCTCCCTCCAGATCGACAACCATTCAAACTGTCTCTATGCTCCTTCATCCAGAGTGTAGACACTGTAATAGAGGAGGTGTGCTACTGGCCAGATTACCAGGGGGAAAAAGAAAAAAAAGCCTCAAATACAGAAAAAAAATGCAGCCACCACATCTAATGATTGGTGAGCTGCAATATATTAAACTTTTTGCTTTGGATTTAATACCACCTAATACAATGTATTATCACTAGGCTACATTTTGAACAGGGGACTCCAGTTAGCATGTATTTTTTTTTCACTGAAAAAAGACAGCAAAAAATTGTAATAAAGAGTATAAGTGCTTGTACTAGGCTGAACTTTGAACAGGTTGGACACCAACAAACTAGTAACAAAAGATTAACATTATACTTATATTAAGCACCTTTGCTAAATACTAAACCTTAAACCCCTTTGTTTAAAATCTAGCTGAGGATATTAAACAAATATGAAATATATATTAAAAAAAGAAAACAAAAGGGGGGAGGCAGCAGCTAAAGAGCAACTGAAGTTGTTGTTGAATAGAAAAAGGTATAAAGTATCCCCCTGCATGCAAAACATGGTAAGATCTATTCCTAGCTGTCCAAGCCTCCCCAACACATACTGACTGTAAATATCTGTCTCAAATTATTTTGGAAAGAATCCTTGTCACCTCCTCCCTTGTTCACCTCCAGGACTTCTGCAGAACATCTGCCATCCTCTGGAACTCCTTACCCAAATCTGTCCGACTATCTTCTACTCTGTCCAATTTTAGGCGATTCCTGAAATCCCTTCCCTTTTAGATTGTAATCTCTAACAAGCAGAGTCCTTTGTTTCCTCTTGTACTGAATTTTATTGTAACTGTAATGTCTGATTTAATATTGTGAAGTGCTGCACAAGCTGTTGGTGCTATATAAACCCTGAATAACAATAATATTATTTAGAATAATAGTGATAATTTTCTTGAACCGTGAATTACTTGGTTCAGGTTGATCTCATGTTCAACCCAAACCTGAAGCTAATCCCTAAAGATAGCAATGGCTAGTCTTTGTACTGAAGCTGTCTTAATTATATTATTTTAGACCTGCTACAAGTACATTTTCCCTTGATGAGGTGGATTTATTAACTGGCACTGATTTTACTGCTGCCTTGAAGGTTTCCAGCTCCACTAACAGGATGCCAGGTTTTGCTGTTCTTGTCCATAACAACTTTAAAAAAAGCAAACGTTTCAAGGTAATATTGTAGTAATTAAAGCTGACTTGTTGTCCAATTTCTTATTTTGTCAGCTTGGTCTCAGTAAATGAATTCATTAAATATACAATAAAAAATACAATCTTTTCTGAATCCAATATCTAAGAGATGTAATAGATTTGTGCCTTAGTAATTGTAAACACTGCCTTTTAGAAGCATACAATGCAAAATCACTTATTAAAATGCAAGCAAACATACCATTGTACTAATATGTTGCAGGATATAATTATTTCAAGTGCCTCAAAGAGACAATGGATTGGCTAGTTCAAGTATGTATAGTCACTGGATTTGTGGTTTAACCTAGATAATGTAACAGAATGTGGCAGTTGAATTTGTAATTATTTATTTATATTTTACTACAACGGTAGTCAACAGCATGCATTTCTATGCAAAATACATTGCCTAACAGAATGTAATGTATTTGTATAATGTATTTGTTGGATATAGTAGCTATAGCATTTGTTGCCATTGTTTATTATAAATTTACGTTATACAATAATAATACACAAACTCCGTGATTGAAAATTGGCTCTTCAGTAGAATCCATATATTATTAACCCTGTTATGGACATAGTAAGTTGCAACAAACATGACCTAATAAACATTACTCTGTGGTGCCTTAATCATTTGAATGAGCCTTAAATGATCAGTGAGATTGTCTAAGATTCTGTTAAAAGTGTACACATAAGATATAAAACTGTTACATTCTTTTAAGAAGATGGAGATGATGATGTGTTCTACATAAAGGCACCTTTTGAAAATACATGAATGAATGTATCAAAAACCATAGCCCAGCCCAGAATTTTGAATAAACGGAATAGGACTTAAAATATGATAATGTAATTATATTAAAATTATGTTATTAATTATAAAAGAGTAATCTAAAAAATTGATCTGAAATATTTTTTAGGATATTGTTTATCAATAATAAAAAAGGTGGGAAGAAAGGAAAGCTATATTTCATGAATCCACAGACCATAATCCACAGATAGGATTATAATAGGATATTAATTTCAATACCTTCGTTGAGGCCTCCAGGCGATAAACTATCTAAGGTGTAGATCCCAAAAGGAGAAGTGAGACTGGTGCGAACCATAGCCAGAATATGATCAGGAGGAATCACAGGAACTGGAACCGAATCGTGACAAGGCATCATCCCTTACATTCTTAGTACCGGTAAGAATGAGACAATGTAATTAAAACTTGACAAGAAAAGAGCCTATTGCGCCCTTCTGGGAGAGAGGCGTTTAGCCTCAGACAAGAATGTGAGATTCTTATGGTCAGAAAAGAATGAAAACCAGCACAGTGGTACCGTTGAGGAGATGTCTCCATTCTTTCAGGGCTAAAATGATCGCCAACAGCTCTCTATCACCAATCTCGTAATTGCACTCCACAGGTGACAGTTTCTTGGAAAAGTAGCCACACGGATGCATAGCACTCTCAGAGCTAGGACGTTGAGGCAGAAGGGCGCCAACTCCAGTCTCAGAAGCATCAACTTCAAGGATAAATGTGCCAACACAGTAGTAGAAACAAATGCAGCCTTGAGACTCTCAAATGCCTTAATGGACACCGGAGACCAACTCTGTGGGTTACCGTCCTTTCTGGTCATATCAGTCAGTGGCTTGACCAGAGATGAGAAGTTACGAATGAACTTCCGTTAGTAGTTGGAAAAGCCAAGGAATTGCTGCAAAGGATGTAAACCCATGGGTCGAGGGCACTGTAGGCCTGCTGAAAGTTTCTCTGGGTCCATCAAAAAAACAGCAGTGGAAATTACATCCCAGGAATTTAACCTGTTCATGATGGAATTCGCACTTCTCCAATTTACAATAAAGATTGTTCTCTCTTAGTTTCTAAAGCACACAACAGACATCTGTGTGGTGGCTCTCCAGGGACTAGGAAAATATGAGAATATCGTCAAGATAAACCACCACACATAACTGTAACAAATCTCTTAGGACATTGTTAATAAACTCCTCAAAAACTGCCGGAGCGTTACAAAGGCCAAAAGGCATTACAAGATACTCATAATGACCTGTTCTGGTATTGAACGCAGTTTTCCACTCAATGCCCTCCTTAATCCTGATGAGATTGTATGCCCCTCTCAAATCAAGCTTTGTGAAAACAGTTGCCCCCTTGAGGCGGTCAAATAACTCTGTAATCAACGGATTCGGATAGGCATTCTTAATCGTGACACAATTGAGACCCCTATAATCAATACATGCTCTCAGTTCACCACTCTTCTTCTTTACAAAGAAGAAACCAGCACCAGCAGGAGACAAGGATTTGCGGATGAAACCACGAGAAAGTGCATCTGCAACATACTTCTCCGTGGTCTTATCCTCCAAGACCGACAAAGGGTAAACCCGGCCACAAGGTGGTATGGCACCAGGTTGAAGGTCAATTGCACAATCATACATCCAGTCTGGAGGCAAAGTACCGGCTTGACCTTTGTCAAAGACATCGCTAAAATTGCGGTACTCCTCCGGCAGGGAGGAGAGTGAAGAGGAGACCTTGGCTACCTTCTGGAAGCATCTCTTACTGCATTGTGACGACCAGGACAGAACCTCAGCACGGAGCCGATCAAAGGAAGGGTTGTGCCTCTGTAACCAAGGATAACCAGTAACCAGCAGAAATGTAGATGTGAAAATAACTTGGAATTGGATTATCTCATGGTGAAGAGCCCCTACGGCCATTAACAACGCAACAGTCTTATGAGTGAGTCACATGGGCAGGCTGTAGAGGTCTCCCATCAAGAGCCTCAATGGCAAGTGGAGTGTCACGCAACTGCAGCGGAATCGAGTGCTTCGATACAAATGCAGAATCAATGAACAGGCCTGCAGGCCCAGAGTCGATTAGAGCCTGTATCTCGACGGACGACTCAGCCCAAGAAAGGGTAACCGAAACCAGGGGCTTATCCTTCTGGATAACTGGAGATGAAAGAATGCCACCTAAGGTCTGTCAATGACAGGAACTCATGGTTCAGGCATTCCCAGGACGGGTAGGACAGGACTTCAAAAAGTGACCAGCCTGGCCACAATAAAGGCACAATCTCTCCCTCCTCCTAAGGGCTCTCTCATCCGCAGAGAGACACGTGAAGCCCAAGTGCATGGGTTCACCTTCACTGATGGACTCCGTGCCAGGAGGCATGGGAGGTGAGGGAGGAAAGGGTAAGACTGCAAAGCTCAGAGACAAATGTACAGGAGGCTTCTGCAAGCGCTCCTTAAAAGAGAGTCTTTCTCTGAGTCTGGAGTCAATGAGGATGGCTCTTGTGATCAACTTCTCCAGCTCAGCGGGCATATCTCGGGCTGCTATCTCATCCTTGATGTTATCCATGAGACCATGAGAAAAAGCAGCCACCAGGGCCTCATTGTTCCAAGCGACCTCTGCGTCCAGAGTATGGAATTCAATGGCGTAATCAACAACAGTTCTTGTACACTGTTTGATGGACAAGAGGCTCTTGGCAGCAGAAGCAGAGCATGCAGGAACATCAAATACCCTTTTGAAGGAAGCCACAAATTCTGGGTAACTCAGGACCACAGGTTTTTTTCATCTCCCATAGAGGGTTTGCCCAGGCCAAGGCCCCCTCAGAAAGCAAAGATATAACAAAACTTACTTTGCTTCTGTCCGTGGGAAATGCCTGGGACAGCATCTCAAAGTATATCTCAACCTGGTTGAGAAACCATCTGCATTGAACTGGATCACCCCCAAATCGCTGGGGAAGCGGAGCGGAACCAGACATACCTCTTATAGAGATAATACTCAAGGTGGGTGCCTGAACAGAGACTGGGGCAACAGCAGGGTCGGCCTGCAACACAGGTTCTACTGGAGCGGCCATAGTGGGAGATTCCAGACAAGTCGTGCGACTCAGGAGCGTCTGTAACGCCATGGCAAACTGATCCATGCAGTGATCCAGGTCATCCAATCTGGAAAAAATAATACTAACAAGTGGATTGACTGCATCTTCTGAATTCATGGCCTTCGCCTACTGTCAGAAACCATGAATCAGACCGAGACAGAAGTACAGTTAAATCTCACTTGTTTAATAATAATAATAAAAAGATAAATAGAGTAAGCGTAGTCAAAACATAGCCAGAGTTCAGGAACTGGATCGAATACTCAAGCCAAAGGTCAGGGAGCCAGAGATGGACGTAGTAGAACAGAAAGCAGGATCAGGAAAGCAGGAACAAAGATTGTCTCTGGACAGCCGCACTCTGAACAAATTGTAGCCTTTTATTAAAAGAAGGACAGCACTACAAGTCACAGCAAAATAAAACCTGACTGCTGAAACGTTTCGCACTGAAACTAGTGCTTAGTCATAGCTCATCTATTCATCTGGGTTCCCACCTGGAGTGGCTAATCCCTTTTCCCAAGCAGGATCAGGAGCCAGAAGGGATGTCAGCCAAGCAAAGTTTTCAACAGGAACACAGGAGAAAGTTTCTGTGATGTTGACCAAGGCGAAGGCAGAGAGCAAGTGAACTGGATGGCTTAAGTAGGCAGGACTGACGAGCCGGATCATTAACAGGTGAGTCACTGTGGAGAGATAGGAGCTGGCAATTAGCTGACAGCTGAGCGGCCAGCTAAAAGCATGAAGCGCTGAGCCCAGTCCTGACATAGAGGTGACAGTGATATACTGACACTGCGCTTGTTGGGGGGGGTTTGGGGCAGCAGAGGGTCTAAATTCAAGTGCTGTTAGCGAACTGATCCTGCTAATCGATATATTGACCCCCTACAGATACTATACTAGCAATGGTGGCAATCAGTGACCTATAGCAGGAATGCAATACTGTTTGGGCAATTCAACACTTACTGACCCTGGCTGGGATGGACTCTAACTGACCCTGACACTCTCTGATGTCACTAGTGACAGTAACACAGTGATCAGTAAAAAATACTGTACACTGAAACTATTCTAATGCAACTAGCTCAGTGACAGGGGTGATCAAAGAGTTATATATATAGTGGCAGACCACTTCTGCTGTCATTACTCACAAAAGAAGCCAATCTGTGGGTGTCCGGCAATGGATGTCTACTGGCACCCACAGATCGTTGGGCAGAGACACAGAATAGAGCTTTGCCAATGTAAAAAAGGAAGAACTTTGTTCTGACAAGGGGAAAGTCAGGGAATAAAATCAATCACTTCCCTTAGTAAAAGCAGCACACAAAGTACCGAAAACACTGGCATAAAGATTTAATGGCAATTTTAATTGACCTAGACTTACAACACAAATTAACCCAGGTGGTCTCTTTAATAATTTTCATGCAAAGAAAAGTGAATTTCCCTGTTTTTTAAGACCTTAAATCTATTTTGGAGGTATCAAGTACAACAATTTGAGAATTCATACTATTTGCCTATTATAGGTAATTAAATTTGCTTTAAATTATGTTTATTAAAGTGGTTGTAAACCCTTTAGAAACACTTTATGCTACAGGTAAGCCTATATTAAGGGTTACCTGTAGCTACCCAGGATATCTCCTAAACCTGCACGGTTTAGGATATATCCCCTGTCCCCATTGGAGCCGCGATACCCGGAAGTAACCACTGGGAGAGATGTTGGTGGCCGGAGGGGAGGACCGCTGGGGGGGGGGGCTTCAATCTAAGGTAAGAAAATTAATAATGAGCCAATATGCTATGCATTCTAGCTTATTATGCATTTGTCTTGCAGGGTGTTTTTTTTTTGTTTTTTTAGGGTTTACAACCACTTAATTTTATATATTGTTTTGCATTATTTAACCACTTAAGGACCCACTCATGTACATGTTTACATTCCTTGTAATAGGAATAAAAGTGACACATTTTTTTTAGTGTACAAATTAATAAAATAAATAAAAATAAATAAGAAAACACATTTTTTTATGCATATCCAAGCAAAGGGCCAGTCCATGACCTGTGACACTTGAACTTGTCAGCGAGTTTGGGATAGATAATGCCTTTAAAAATTACATTTTATTATTAGCTAGTTTTGGTACCAGTAATTACAGCAGAGCATGCACTATACAGTACATTTATTAATATTTGCTTGAGGCATGTTTGTTATGTTATGACAAAACAAAGTCTCTTGATGTTATCCAAAGATTCATTGACTCATATTAGGTACCTATGTGATAAGTGAAAAATGTTTACTTTAAAATTCAAGATTTTTAAAAGTTTTTCTTAGGTATTTTAGAAATGCTTAATGTTGTTCTACATTGTATGTTTGATTACGATTGCCTTTGGGTGGTAATCCACACCCTATTTAACAAAGTACCACATCCTAGTAATAATTGGAATACATTTTTTAGAAAAAAATAACTTTATAGGCACATAAAAATTGTAACACATTTTTATATTTCACAACATATCACATATACACATGAGGCATCAATAGATAATAATACACACAATAGAAAATGGAAGAAAAAAATGAAAAACAAGGCCAGAGTAGTTTATCCCAAAGAAAATACTTAGTATATACAGTAGGCATGTTGAAATATATCTTGGTTAATTTCAATGCTGCTTACAGCATGCTTAAAGGGGTTGTAAAGGTTTCGTCTTTTATTTTCTAAATAGGTTCCTTTAAGCTAGTGCATTGTTGGTTCACTAACCTTTTCTTTCGATTTCCCTTCTAAATGTTTTTTTTCTTTGTTTGAATTTCTCACTTCCTGTTTGTCCTCAGTAAGCTTTCCACCATCATCCGAGCGGTGGAAAGTCATTGAGAACAGCTTACTAAACACCTTACTGAGGAGAAACAGGAAGTGAGAAATTCAGACAAAGAAAACAAAGAAAAAAAACATTTAGAAGGGTAATTGAAGGAAAAGGTAAGTGAACCAACAATGCACTAGCTTAAAGCAACATATTTAGAAAATAAAAAATGAACCTTTACAACCCCTTTAAGACTTCTACGCACAGTACTGAAATCACACAGGACTCTCAGAGGAGCCCGGTTCAGTGGAGGTATCTCTATAAAGGATGGGAAAACGGAAAAGAGTGAGATAGCTGTATAAATTGCTAGCAAAAGGTGTCTGTAACCAGTGCTACTAGATGAACCTATATAAAACAGAAATTATAGAATATACCTTAGAATGATTTGAAAAAATGCCAGCTGCATTTCGGGGTCCCTTCACTGCTGCAATAAGTACTGGGCTGATTGAAATGCAGGCAGCATGAGAGGTCAAATAAAGGAATACAAGTACAGGAGTAAGCAGGGTGAAAAATAATAGGAGAGAAAGCCGTGGCTTGTACATAAAGTGCTGTTTGTAGAGGTATATACCCTTTGCTATGTGAAAAAATCTCTGTCCAAGTCTGCCTGCATGCAGTAAACCAAGCTGCCCTGTATGCGAAGTATTCTGGGTCTCACACTCCCCAAAGCATCTGGGGAATGGCATCAGACGTCACACGAGACAGCCGAAGTGTACACCGCGCATGTGCATCGAGAAGCCACAATTGGAGGTCTCGGTGCTGTGAGGGCAGAAGTACAGGAGAGAACACCAGATGGAGGGTGTCTCTCACGTTGCCATTGGTGGACCTGGCCACTCAATCACCTCTCCGGATGGGGAGGGACAGGACCAATCACCAATGGCTTGGGTAGCCACATATTCCAACACTGCCAGCCCTCCCAGCCAACGCCAGGTCCGGACGTTCATAGTCTACACAGCAACCGCACAGCAAGGCAGGGCGAGTGGGAAGACTCAAAACATAAATTGAACAATAATAAACACATGCAAAAAGCATGAAACAGTTAACCAGAAAATGTTCTGGTGGTACAAATCAGTGTAAACATGTTTCTGAGCTAGTGCGGTGGATATCAACAACATCCATCGTACTGCTTATTTAAGCCAGTAATAATCATATTAAGACATTGGGTTTAAAAAGACTGCTGGATCAAATAGAGGAATGTGACAAAAAAGGTATCCTATACACCAGGGATATGCAATTAGCGGACCTCCAGCTGTTGCCAAACTACAAATCCCATCATGACTCTGCCTCTGGGTGTCAAGCTTTATGCTGTCAGAGTCTCACTATGCCTCACGGGACTTGTAGTTTGGCAACAGCTGGAGGTCCGCTAATTGCATATCCCTGCTATACACAGAAGAAAATTGATGATTAATTATTGAAGACATCTTGGTGTATATAGAAAAAATTATAAATATAATGACAGTTAATCATTGCGTTAGATGCCAGAACATGTCATACAAAGAATGTAACTTTTTTTTTATTGTCATTGGACTGGGGGGGGGGGGGTATTGACAGGAGGTATCTATAGAACTATAGGTATCTATAGAACCTTTAAGCCATTACATTATTACAGATATGGATGAACAATATAATTGTCACAATCAAGCAGTTGTGTTCATCAATATTCTCATTATAGCAATTCAATACTATTTATACTTTTCATTATTTTTTAGTTACCCGGTGCACCCCTATATTCCTTTTGCACACTGCATGCAGAGGCGGCTCTAGGCTTTGTAAGGCCTTAGGCAAAACTTGACATGGGGACCCACTCACACCCATGATAGGAAAAATAATTCAAGGACAAGCGCCTCTTCCCCGCAACCCTGGCCGGTGGTTGTGGGGGTCTGCGGGCAGGGGGCTTATCGGAATCTAGAAGCCCTCTTTAACAAGGTGTCCCCCAGATTTTGCTCTTTAATAACTAAGGGGCGGGGGCCCCCCAGTGATGTCACCAACTGAACCCGCCCCCTTGTGACGTCATTGACTGAGGGCATGCTGGGTCATTGACGTCACAAGGGGTGGGGTCACCGATATTCACTGGTTGTTATGAATGCTGGCGAGTCGCGACCCTGCTCCTGAGTCAGGGCTCTTAGCGCTTCCTAAGCACAGCAACGTTAATGTCATGAAGATCCTGCCAGAAACAGGCGACTCAGACTTTGCGGTTCCCAATCGCGGCTGCAACTGCGCATCTCTTGGAGCCAGGCGGGGTATTTAAGCCGGCCTGTCACACACCATCCCTGCTGTCTGCTCTACAGTGTTGTGTATCTGAAACCTGATCTGAGACTTAACCTGTGAAAGACCCCGGCTTACCTGTGACTATTCCAGCCATGCGCCTGCATCTGATCCTTGGCCTGTTCTGACTACCCTTCTGTCTGCACCTCTGTATCTTGCTGTCCGCCCGATAACCGACCCGGCCTGTTTGACCATCCAGTCTTCTCCAGTCTGCTGAATGGTTCCAGTCTGTTCCTAGTTCCAGTCCAGCTGAATGATTCCAGTCTGTTCCTAGTTCCAGTCCAGCTGAATGATTTTGCAGTACCCAAATACACTATTATGAAAGTATATTTTTATATAACACCCTGCTTCAATCTGTTGTTTTGGGGGGCCACTGGTTTTACGCACCAGTTATAAAACTTTTTTTCCAGTAACGTTTGTCACTGTGTGTAGCAGAGGTAATGCAACAAAACAGAAAAGAAAAGTCTGCAGTGTTAAAAAGGGGGATAGGGTTGGGACTTTAGATGAGGCATATGATAGAAACTACCACAGGCCTCCTTCCCTGTAAATGGATAAAAAGGGGGGGGAGGGTTTGGCACTTTAAATGAGATGCATTTTTAGCAGTATGCGATTAAATATATATATGAAATATAAAAAAAAAAATTCCATAATAGCCAGGCTCAAAGTTGCCAACCAAAAAAGCACTAAACCAAGTCTAGCTGTATGCATTAAAAACAGAGGTTTAGTTGCATGTATTTGCAAATACCTGTGTGAGCTGCAGGCCGCGTCAAGGCACTCCGTGTACTGCAGTCCTAACTGTGAATTTTAAAGTCTCCTAAAACGGAGCACAGGCGTGATAATCAATAGGTAGGGGGCAGGTGATCACCTAAACCCGCCCCTACCTAGTTGGTCTAGCAAAAAAAAAGCACTGGAAAAGCAAAAGACATGCAGGAGTGGAACCAAACATGCCTACTATACCAAAATACCACCAAACTAAAGGCGGACCACATCAACCTGGGTCAGCTAGTCAAAAAATGACAATGCATTATTAACTGTCGGTGGTAGATTTGTGGAGGCACTCTATTCCACTCCTGAAATGCATTTCCGTCCCTGGATAGTGTTAAAAAGGGGGGATAGGGTTGGGACTTTATATGAGGCATATGATAGAAACTACCACAGGCCTCCATCCCTGTAAATGGATAAAAAGGGGGGGGAGGGTTTGGGACTTTAAATGAGATGCGTTTTTAGCAGTATGCGATTAAATATATATATGGAATATAAAAAAATGTTTTTTCCATAATAGCCAGGCTCAAAGTTGCCAACCAAAAAAGCACCAAACCAAATTAATCTGTCTAGCTGTATGCATTAAAAATAGAGGTTTAGTTGCATGTATTTGCAAATACCTGTGTGAGCTGCAGGCTGTGTCAAGGCTCTCCGTGTACTGCAGTCTACCCCTACCTATTGATTAGCACGCCTGTGCTCCGTTTTAGGAGACTTTAAAATTCACAGTTAGGACTGCAGTACACAGAGTGCCTTGACGCAGCCTGCAGCTCACACAGGTATTTGCAAATACATGCAACTAAACCTCTATTTTTAATGTACACAGCTAGACAGATTAATTGGTTTAGTTCTTTTTTGGTTGGCAACTTTGAGCCTGGCAATTCTGGAAAAAAATATTTTTTATATTCCATATATATATTTAACCGCATAATGCTAAAAACACATCTCATTTAAAGTCCCAAACCCTCCTCCCCTTTTTAAGAAAAGTCTGCAGTACCCAAATACACCACCAGTCACAATGCTGCACAATACAAATCCACTATAATATGCTTTCTATATTAGAAAGTATATTATAAGTGTATTACACCCCTATATACTGCACACCAAACAATGGTACACCTATACCAGTCCTTAAAGGATTTTTGTGGACCTGTTAGCTAACAATTTGTGTCACTACAGTCTGTCGCTGCTCCACACAGCAACCTCTCCCTACACTGACAAAAAGCAGAATGTATCACACCAGTTATAAAACTTTTTTTCCAGTATCGTTTGTCACTGTGTGTAGCAAGAGGTAAAGCAGCAAACAGAAAAAAAAAATCTGCAGTACCCAAATACACCAGTCACAATGCTGCACAGTGCACAATACAAATTCACTATAATATGCTTTCTATGTTAGAAAGTATATTATAAGTGTATTACACTACACCCCTATATACTGCACACCAAACAATAGTACACCTATACCAGTCCTTTTGTGGACCTTTTAGCCAGCAATTTGTTTCAATGCAGCCTGTCCCTGCTCCACACAGCAACCTCTCCCTACGCTGACAAAAAGCAGAATGTAAAATGGCCACCAGATCAGGTCTATTTATAAGGTAGGGGGTATGTCCATGTGCTGAAATGTCTCAATTGGCTGTCCTGTACCACCTGACGGATGTGTCATGGGTCAAAGATCTTCTCAATGTAAAATTGCGGACGGGCGCGAATATCGGCAGATGTCCGCCTGTTCGGCGAACAAGCAAAGTTCGCCGCAAACCGACCGCCGGGCGAACTGCCAGGCCATCTCTACTTGTGAATATACCCTGGAAATACTGTATACTCAGTGTGTGTTACAATATCGTGTATACCCCCGCAGCAAGTTTAGAACATATGTACTAAGTATTTTCTTTGGTATAAACCACTCTGGCCTTGTTTTTCATTTTTTTGTCTTCCATTTTCTATTGTGTGTATTATTATCTATTGATGAATCATGTGTATATGTGATATGTTGTGAAATATTAAAATTTGTGTGCCTATAAAGTACATTTTTTCTATGACTTTATCCTAATGTTGTTCTACAGCAGGGGTTTCCAAACTGCGGCCAGGTGCTTCCCCTTGCTTCCGCAGGTGCTTCTTCCAATGACACCAATAATGGGGTCCAATGACACCAATGATAGGGGACAATTCCTCCAAGTGATTCCAACAATGGGGCACAATTCCTCCCACTGACACTAATGATGGGGCACAATTTCTCCCAATGACACCAAATATGAGGCACAATTTCTCCCAGTGACACAAATGATGGGTCACAATTACTCCCATTGAGACAAACAATGGGGCATTATTTTTCTCTCAATGATGTCAGGACCTTTTCTACTCCTAATGGCCACAGTCCGGCCCCCCTAAAATCTGAAGGACAGTAAACTGGCCCTTTGTTTAGAAAGTTTGGAGACCTTTGTTCTACAGTGATAAAACTTGTGATAAAACGTATCCTGATGTTTAGAGTGTTTATAACTAGCACCTGAACAAATTCATTTAACAAACCAAGTACTCATTAAAGACTTGAAAAATTGTTTCAATATGCAATTGTATGTAGTTACACTTCTGAAAGATAACTTAAAGAAAGAAACTTTAAAAAAAGATATATGAGTTTTTCCTTCTATTCTGCTTGCTCTTTTTTTTGGGTGCTGAAAATGCTTGCTAAATTTATTTTTAACTTCACAGTACAATGCTAACAATTCAGAGTATGTTCCCAATAGTTGTATAAACAGAGCCTAAAGTAATGTATAGGCATTAAAGATTGGCCTGCAAAAGAAGGATTATTTCTTATCCCACTGGGATGCTGCAATGCAGGACACATGCAATCACATGCTGAGATAATGAGACTATTCACTTACGATTTGTTCTTCATGGCCCTTGGTAGTGATCCCATAGCATCATTAAAAAAAGAGAAAGTAATAGACATTGCCAACAACTTAGGTAATTTTCTGGGATGGCAGTAAACGCCCAAATGGGAATATTGTAAAACAAACCAAAAAAACAAACTGGATGAATGGAAAGTGATGAAAGCCCTAATATTAACATAATAAATCTCCATCTAAAGAGTTTTAACAACAATATCTGAAGAATGAGAGTGGGGGTGATGGCGCTGCCTACCACTACAAAAAGAGAAAGAGGGGACCCTCACAGGACCTCCTCTTAAGCTGAAAAATTAGTGAAATATCGAATGTGCAAAATAATCTGTGTGGGTGGATACCATAAGCCCAATAGGGCATCTACATAAATAATATAATAGAAAAATAGAAAAAAATACACATAGAAGAAAAAAAAACACAGTGCCCTTGCTCAATGGTGGTTGTTAGGAATTGTGGACAATATCAGCCCTAATAATGAGGGCTTAATATGCAACAGTATGTGATACCCGTAGTGCTGCAATCTTATATGCAATATATAACTAGTGGTCTAATTAAAGATGTGGTCACTGTTAGGTGACTAAAATATACCGGTAAACACAACCATGAATTGTCTGTCAGAAATGAACCAAAACATAGGATAAAAATATATGTGATCCCAAATGTGTGATAATAAACAAAATCCGTCACATATGTGAATAATGTTCCATAAACATCAATAATAAAGTTCCATTGATTCAAAAACTTTGAAATAGCGCAGGCTCTTGCTGTGAGAGGTGTTTCTATGACACAACAGGTGATCTCGCAGTGGTTCCAGTGCTTTCAAAGTTTTTGGATCAATGGAACTTTATTATTAATGTTTATGGAACATTATTCACATATGTGACGGATTTTGTTTATTATCACACATTTGGGATCACATATATTTTTATCCTGTGTTTTGGTTCATTTCTGACAGACAATTCATGGTTGTGTTTATATTTTAGTCACCTAACAGTGACCACATCTTTAATTAGACCACTAGTTATATATTGCATATAGGATTGCAGCACTACGGGTATCACATACTGTGGCATATTAAGCCCTCATTATTAGGGCTGATATTGTCCACATTTCCTAACAACCACCATTGAGCAAGGGCACCGTATTTTTTTCATCTTCTATGTGTATTTTTATTTCTATTATATTATTTATGTAGATGCCCTATTGGTCTTATGGTATCCAACCACACGGATTATTTTGCACATTCAATATTTCACTCATTTTTCACCTTAGGAGGAGGTCCTGTGAGGGTCCCTTATTTCTCTGTTTGTAGTGGTAGGCGGCGCCATCACCCCCACTCTCATTCTTCATTACTACTGTAGTACCCATTCTGGGGGACTACATTTAGGGGGGCAGCAGCCTTTGTGCATCCTTTTTCCTAAGCGCAGAATTACATTCATTTTACATTTAACAAAAATATCTACTCGCATATGTGTATAATTTTACATTAAAAAAAATGTAAAATATGGTCTCAGTGAGTTGATTTGTGATGTAGTCAACCACTCCACTAAGTTACACTTTTTGACAACTATTTTACATGTTGATATTTTTAAATATGTACAGTTGCCAGTCAATTTATATTGTTCTCATGCAAAATAAATAACATGACTAAACATCCGATCTCATATATCCTTCTATACCGTTGTGTTGGCTTTCAACTACTCCCCACTCCCGAATACAATTTCTACAACTTATAGCGGAGATCAGAAGGATGGAATTCCTTACAGCCACTGTTCATGACACGGTTTCTCAGTTTAACAAAATTTGGGAACCCTGGGATCAATCTGACTAAGGGGACCATATAAACTGATCGTATTATTGGAGTCTACTGTCTTGTTGTGGATTGTATATGTCTTCCTTTATAAAGCCCCCCTGTAGGTCCCTCTATTATGAGACGACACTCAAATATTTATGCCATATACTGTGTACTTCTGCCTTTTTTTTAACCTTTAATGCCAATACTTTCATAGTAAGTTTGAATGCTCTGATAATGTTTCATGGCTACTTGTTCTCATGCCCTGATAGTTTATGTTGTTTGATATACACACTGCTGTATACCAGTGTTTCTATTGCCTTCTAAACTAAGAATAAAAAATACAATTACAAAAAAATAACATTTTAATTAACACTAAATAAAACAAGATATTATTTCCCAGGTGTTACTTCTGTACACAAGCACACAAGGACAATTTAGTTAATGTTTGATTAGTGAGAAGGCATTGATGATAAACACCTGCTGTCCTTAGCTAACTTGCAGTTATGGACACATTAAATGTTGGCATATATCAGTCTTCTTAAAGTGGAGGTTCACCCTAAAAACATGTATTTAACATTCCATTCAGCATAATTCCAACATTTACACTATGCCGTGTTTTTTTTTTTTGCTGTACATACCGTCTTATTGTTATTTACCACCCGGCTTCCTGGTTCTCACTCCCGCGGGAGTTGGCGTTCCTATGCAGAGGCTAGATGATTGACGCCTTGTGAAAAACTTCCCCCCCGGCGCATAAGGCGCGTCACCAGTTTTCTGAAAGTAGCTGAACTGCTAGTGGGCTCTATACGGCGCTATATGGCGCCTGCGCCTGCCGTGTACAGCTGACTGCCCAGGCGCCGTATAGAGCCGGCTACTTTCGGAAAACTGGTGACGCACCTAATGCGCCGGGGAGAAGTTTTTCACAAGGCGTCAATCATCTGGATGATGGGGGCAAGCTTACTGAGGAAAAACAGGAAGTGAGAAATTCAGACAAAGAAAAAAAAAAACTGAAAAAAATTTGAAGAAAAAGGTTAGTGAACCAACAATGCACTAGCTTAAAGGAACCTATATAGAAAATAAAAAACAAACCTTTACAACCCCTTTTAAGCTAAAAGAAAACAAGTATATTTATATATGCTTTGTGGAACTTCATGCATTGCAAGGTCATTTTAGCACACTTAACAAACCGCCTGAACTAGTAGTTCTTATAGGTCCTATACACACAGGGAGGCTTAAAGCCTCGTACACAAGATCGCATTTCCATGGGACATATCCGTGGAATTTTGTGCGAAGGCCGTTGGCCATGAACTTGTTCTGCATACAGAGGGCAGAACTTTTTCAGCCAACATTCATGAACCGACGTGGTTTTTCTGCTCTTTAGCGACACCCTTTGGGCAACTTCTGCTAATTATCGGACAAAAACCCTGCCATCACACAATTGTTGTCGCAAAATACGATCGTGTGTATGGGCCTTTAGTGTCCATTGAAGGAGGAATGCATAGTAGGAAATGACACTAAGGTCTCAAAATATTATTTGTCAAACACACTCATATTGGAGTATCCTTATCACAGAATTACAGTTCTGTTTTCCGCTATAGGTCACATATTTGTTGCTGCCCCAAACTGTGGTCAGTTTTATGTACTTTTTGAATTCTTCTACCTTTCACTTAGGGCTTGTCCTGACCACTGGGTGTGCGGGTATGTAATCATAATGACATAAACGCAGTGCGTTTGCTTTCACCAGATGGCATGTTTGCACAGTACCATGCCATGAGGTGCAGTGCATTTTGAAAAGTAGTGCATGCACTACTATTGGTGCACCTGTCCTCCTATTTTGTTATTAAACACCATACCAATATAAAATGCAATTTTCTTCTTCAGTCACTGTATAGATGACCCATGCATAATCTCTGAAGCCAGAATTTAGATCTAAAGATGTGGATGATGGATTAAGATGATGCACATAAACATGTAGTAAGTATACCTCTGATTTGATCAAAACCAAAACATGAGACATTTATCGTGCATTTAAGGCCAAAACATTTTGTTTTGTATGGAGTGGGAAGGTATTATAACCCTTGTCAGATTTTGTTGCTGTCTTTGCTATCTTAGGGAGATGAATGTTTGTTTTGGTGACCACTGTCCCTGAGACTGAAAGTGATAGAAAAGCCAATATTTGGATTTGTCACTAAAAGAGGAATAGAGGGGAAATTTTTGAGGGGGACACATGTTCCATTGACAACTGTGTAAGAAGAAATTTCCGTCCCTTTGGAAAAATATTTTTTCACTTCCTGTTGAGTCTGTGGGACAGGAATCACAAGTTATTACGGGTGGAAAAGCAAATCTTAGAGGGGTTATCTTACCTAACCAATCCAAAATTAAAAAGTGTTAGGCCTCGTACACACGATAGGTTAACCAGAGGACAACGGTCTGAAGGACCGTTGTCCTAGGTTAACCTATGAAGCTGACTGATGGTCCATCGTGCGTACACACCATCAGTTAAAAAAACGATTTGTGTCAGAACGCAGTGACATAAAACACAACGACGTGCTGAAAAAAACGAAGTTCAATGCTACCAAGCATGCGTCGACTTGATTCTGAGCATGCATGGATTTTTAACCGATGGTTGTGCATACTAACGATCGGTTTTGACCTATCGGTTACCAATCCATATGTTAAATTTTAAAGCAAGTTGTCTATTTTTTAACCTAAGGTTAAATAACCTATGGGGCCTACACACGATCGGTTTGGACTGATGAAAACGGTTCTTCAGACCGTTATCCTCTGGTTAACCTATCGTGTGTACAAGGCCTTAGATTTAAATATATATGTGTCCTATTTGATCAATTCATCCTTTCAATTTCAAGTAGTATTTTTAAGCAAAACCAAGCCTGTTTTTCTTCACTGCAGAGGACTGAAGTTAAGACAATTTGGAGGTATGTATAAAAGCTAAAATCATGCATTGTAATTGCTGTAAACTGTTCCACAGACAGGAGAGAAAATTACATTTACCATTTAACTTGGTTGGGCATATTTAATTGTACTGATGGCAAAGTAACCTACATTTATGAATATACATATTCACTTGTCATTTGTAGAATGAAGATAACCTTGACTGCCCTACAATTATTCAATTAATTTATCAAGGGGTTGGCCACAAAGCAGAAAAAAGGAAAAGTAGGAAAAAACTCAGTGATTGCCTGAAGTATAAGGTCTTTTTAGGCTCATAAATATTCATTAGAACACATTCTTATAATCAGCTGAAAAGTTTTACCACCCTTGAAAACTGGTAAAAAGCCAGAAAACTGAATGACACTGTGTGGGGGGGGGAACAAAGGAGTTTCTTTAAGGAAAATTCATTATGTTTTTTTATGATCATATTGTAATATGCTCTAATGCAAAACAATGCTTGGAGTCAGCCAAACAATCTATCATTTATATCCTTATCTATCCTATTTATATTCAATGTTGTCTGCAGATACAGAAGGTCATCTTGCTTATGGCAGTAGGTTTTTAAAATATTTTTAAGCAAGTGTTTGGTTCGAAATATGATTTAACCACCTCAGTACTAGTACGTTTTATCCCCTTCATTGTTATGTTTAGAATTACGATTGCCCTAGGGTGGTAATCAAACACCCCTTAATATAAAAGTGCCGTCCCAATTAGCTTTGGACTTATTACCTGTGTTTATCATTTACTTATAGATACCCCAACTAGTTCTACATTGCCCAACGGTGTATGGTGAATGTGGGTATGACCTATAGTACCAGACTCCACCCCACAAGGTGAATGGTCTGATTACAATTTGCATCTTGGACGCTGTTGAGCATTCTTCAAACTTACTAAGCACCGTTTATCGGTGAGTATTATAGTCATGGATACATGCATTTCTAATTGCTCAGAGGCCTTTATGTATGTTTATGAATGCCTTATATGCAATAATATTGTTTGTACCTTTGTATGTATGTACATCTAATGACAACACTATATTGTCTTTTAATACCCAGAAGCTCCCGAAGAAGCGACGACGTCGCAAAACATGTCGAGCTGAACCCCATTTTAATCAGAACTCATCCTGTACCATCTTTCGAAGTTACAACGCCACCCAGCGCTTCTAGTGTATTCTATACATCCAGCCCTGTGGCTAATAGCGGTGTCTTCAGAAAGTGATAGGATTTGAGCTCTTTTGTGTATTCTATTGTCTACTTTTTTCCTTTTTTCTTATAATTTAGAGCAATTGTCCTGTATATCTGTGTTTTGTATTGTCTAAATTAAAATATTTATAATCTTAAAGTTTGGTGCCTACAAAGTCCAATCTCTCTCAGTCTAAGACTTATTGTCTTTTTCTACATACCTATATTATCCCCTTCATTACCATTTTTTTTTATTTTTCGCCGCTGTGATAATTTGACTGACAGTTACTCGATCATGCAACACTGTACCCATAACTTAATTTATATAATTTTGAGACAGATAAAGCTTTCTTTTAGTGTTTTTTTTATATATTGAGGTTTTTTTATAAAGAAAAATATATTTTTTCTATAAAGAAAAAAAAAATGAAAAAACCACTAACCTTACGTTATATTTAGATTTTTCTGACACAATTTTTTGGAAATTAAAAACATGCCAGCATACAATTAGGGGTGAAGGAGTTAATGTACAGATAGGGTAGTGAAGGGTTACACCAGAAACAGGATGGGGCTGACATATACAGGAGAGGGATGAATGGAGAGGGTTGGCATTGTACTGAATGGAATTGGTGCTGTCTGGTGGTCAGGAGGCTTTCCTTCCTTATACACACTGATCAATTTGTGAGTGCAAACATTTCTCCTCAGCACCAGACAGTAAGTGAATCACAGCTACTAACTTCAGCCTGTGTTTATATTCTGTGATGCTGTATTTGTTCACAGCGATCATGTGGTGCAGAGCCACTCTCATTGGCTCTGTACCTTTCTCCTGTGATCCACTATGCCCAGTCACAGCAGGATCACAGCATTGTGCACATGCAGGTACACACAGGAGTGCAGTTCTCAGGGGACATACCTGTACCTTCTGGAACAATAGAGGAGCAGACCAGCCATATATATATATATATATATTCCGGTGGTTCAACCGGAATGTTAATGTCCAGTAGCCCGTTTAAGGTACCAATCACCTCCGCCCAGTATCTTTGGAGTTTCGGACACAGCCACAAAAGATTTATTAGCGTACCTGTATTACCACATCTAGCACAGGCTGGCTCAGATTTCAATCCAATTGCATACAGAAATTGGGGAGTTATATATAATCTATGGAGAATAAAGCTCTGTGTCAGTCAGCTGTCTGTGTCAGTACACTCACTACTTTACATTGTAGCAAAGTATATTTTCTTCAGTGTTGTCACATGAAAAGATGTAATAAAATATTTAGAAAAATGTGAGGGGTGTACTCACTTTTGTGAGATACTATATATGTTAACCCAACAAATAAATAAAAAATAAACTGCGCTTAAAGATGTGATGAAAAGTCTATGTGCATATTATGCAGAACAAGTCCATATACTGTAGTAACGTGGTTTCCAAAGGATCCCTTAGGCCCCGTAAACACGGTCGGTTTGGTCCGATGAGAAGGAACCGAAGTTCATTTTCATCGGACCAAACCGACCGTGTGTATCGGCTATCGGTCTGTTTTCCTTCGGTCCAAAATTTTAAAACATGCTTCAAAACCGAACCGATGGACCGCTGCCCCATCGGACCAAACCGATGGTTAGTACAGAAAAGCATCGGTTCAAAACCCACGCATGCTCAGAATCAAGTCGACGCATGCTTGGAAGCATTGAACTTTGTTTTATTCAGCACGTCGTGTGTTTTACGTCACCACGTTCTGACCCAATCGGATTTTGAACTGATGGTGTATACACACATCAGGCCGTACGGCCACTTCAGAGGTGAACCGATGAAAACGGTCCGTCGGACCATTCTCATCGGTTTTGTCCGACCGTGTGTACGGGGCCTTATAGTGGTTAACTTCACCAAAGGCAAGTGCCCATAGAAAAAAGATCACCTCCACCTAATTAATTGGCCGCTTACCGGCTCCTGAGACCTCCTGTCACTCAGCCAGGGCCTTTAATATCGTCCAAAGGGATCGAGCTGTTATGCCTCCACCACCCAATTGGGAATCGATCACAGAGGGGTTCCGTAAAAGAAATAAAACCTCCATAGTGTAAAATCTTAAGGGTTTTATTTTATAGAAAAAGATATTGCATTTACATTGTGTTAGATACTATATATATATATATATATATACACATATATATATATATATATATATATATATATATATATATATATATATATATATATATATATATATATATATATATACATATACACAAAGATTACAGTATAACCCAAAGCGTTTTCTGGAATTAAAATCTTTGTCTGGCAAATACTGTAGGTAACTGAAATTCCTGTAATATAGGCAAAATATCTTTATTGTGAACCTGAGTTTTGGATATGTAGGGCAAAAAAACAGGTTTGCTACAATATAACACTCCCCAGCAGTATACAGTATATTTACCTTTCATTACCTTTCCCTCACTTATAGTTTCTAGAGGGCTATGGATTTCCCATGTGGCATCGCTGACTGGCCCGTATGATCGCATGGACTTAATCACATAATTCCCCATATTGGAAAATACAAGATATATGCTTCAGATCCTTTCCATTACACAGGCAGACTCTGGGGTCCACCTCTTCAAATTTTTCAACACAATATTTTTTTTTTTACAAAAGGCAAATTCACATTGCACTACAAGTGCAAACTACAAGTGCAAAGTGCACTGAAAGTGCACTTGGAAGTGCAGTTGCTGTAGATTCGAGGGGAACATGCAACAAAAACAAAAAACAACATTTTAGCTTGCACATGATTGGATGATAAAATCAGCAGAGCTTCCCCTCATTTCAGATCTACCCCTCAGATTTACAGTGACTGCACTTTGTGGATTTGCCTTTTGTAAATAACCCCCAATGTATCACATTATGTTTTTTTTTTTTTAATCAAGAAAATATTTTATTGAGGCAGAGTAAACATACATTACAATAGTTGCAGGATGCACATCAATGAAACAGGGATACAAACAATACGTTTATGTACTCGCCCAAGGTAAGTAAGCAATAGTAGAGGAAATTGCGGCCTATTCCTCACCTTCAACCAAACCATATCAAGCTCTCTGAGACTAACCCCCCTTACGAAAGGGTCTATGATTATTTGTCTCTAGTATATGGTAATTATTAAAGATCTGAAATCAAGCCTTAAACATATGATCTAGTTGATTATAGTATCTGCTTTTTTTCCTTGTGCGCCTGTGACTAATGTCCAGCAACGTAAACCATAATCTATTTATTAACCCAGTGTACCGTGAGCCTGATCCCATATCCGTGTCGCAAATCCCTGCATGTCTCCAGGGTAATATATGTCCTACCACATCTCTCCCTGCGGCCCCCTATCCCTGTAGTAGCCTATCCATAACCAATTCCGCCGGCCCCAATCCCGGAGTGTCCAGCCATGGCTGCCATAGTGAATAGAATTTTTTGAACGCATTTCTGTGTTGGTATGTAATTTTTTCCCGTATCAACATATTATTTACCAACTTTACCCAAAGTCCTGTAGGCACTCTGGGGGTAATCCAATATCTAGCAATAGCTCTCGGAGCCGCATAGAGCAGCCGAAGCACAGCCGTGTGACCGTGGGGGGAGAGAGAAGGCACCTTGAGGGCCCCAAGGAGGCACACCACTGGATCACACGGTGCCGGGAAGCCGAATCGCAAGCCTGTGATATAGTGTTAGTGACATAATGCCAGTATCTAAAAAGTTTTGGACATTTCCACATCATATGTAGCAAGTCCCCCTCCTGTGCGTTACATTTTGGACATACCGGAGAATCTCTTAGTCCCCACTTGAAAAGACGAGACGGTGTCCTATAGACCCTGTGGAACAGAAATAGGTGTGACAATCTGTTGTGCGGATACCGATACTAACGGGCCGGAGGTCAGACATAATTCCCACGTATCACCGTCTATGGGTCCCAAGTCCTTTTCCCAGCCCTTCCTACATGGTAGTGTCGACGCGTCGTGGGTGATACCAATCAGTCTGGAGTAGACCTGCGAGATCATACCCTTCTTGTCTCTATTCGCCAAGACGTTAGTGTGCAGGGGGTGCTTCGTAATCGAGATAGGGGAGAGCCTACTCTCACTCTGGATACCGTGTCTTAGTTGTAGATATTTGTAAAACTGTGTTCTAGCGAGCGGAAATTCACTCTCCAAATCTGTGAAGGACTTTAGGACTGAACCCACATACAACTGAGCAATGTAGTGAATTCCTGCAGTGGTCCATTGTCCAAAGCCCTCCAATTTAGAGAGTTCTTTATAGTGGGAGTTCTTCCAAATGGGAGTGAGGGGACATACCCCCTTAATTTTGAACATGGATCTAATGTATTTCCATAAGGTGTTCAAAAATACGACAGTGGGTAGTGATTGTTCTAGTGTGGGAGCCCTGCCTCTAAATGTATCTACCATCGGGGTCAATCTTAGCATCCATATACGTATATTGGGTACCCCTCCGGATCAAGTTACTCACTCCTCGTGAGTACACAGTGTTAGTGGAGTGGTATTGATGGCAGAACTGCCTTGATGCTATTTTTGAAGTGGACCCCGTTGGGAGATGGGTCTCCTGTAAGCAAATCACCTCTGCACCCAACCTCTTAATAGTACGCATCACCTCCAGGCGTTTAACCGGAGCACCTAGGCCCTGCACATTCCATGACAGGCATCTCGTTACCTTAGACATTGTATAACATGCAATATATGAGCAGGATAACAGTGTAACCACATGCATAAATGACATAAGCATAAGTAGGAGTAGTAGATAATCCAGATATCCAAAATTGGGTCTGGGGGATTCGATGTGATAGGGGACCTGGTCAAGCAAAAGTCACGGATCGGGCATTTTAGAACACGAGTGTAATGGTTACGGAACAGGGAAAGCACAAGAATTAATTGGACACTTAGGAAGAGATTCAAATGGCAGGTCACGGCGGAACTTTCTTTCAATTGAAACAAATGCAATACGGCCAACATGGCCTGAGTGACTTTAGTCAATGGGACTGAACTGGGCCTAATACAACCCTCCTGGGGGCAACAGTGAAAGCGCACCGTAGTGTCTTAAAACTTCTCAACAGCCAACTTCTAGCCCGCAGCAACCAAAGCGAACAATAACCGCCTTACGGCGAACAGCGTGGAAGATATAATAGTGATCCAATTTGTAGGAGTAACACACCCTTTCAGTCTGCGGGGCGTCTGCCCCTAGATTTCCGAATCGATTGTTCCTCCCGATCCAGCCATTGTGCAGCAGTATTAGGGGAATCAAAAAATTGCACAGAGCCAGAGTACAGCATAGCATATTTCAGTTCGAGGCCTCTTAAACGGCGTTTAACATCCAGGAACTTGCTCCTCTTCTTTCGGCAGTTCAGCTGAGAAGTCAGGGAATAGGGAGATTTTGGCATTGGCAATCTTTAGGGCAGTCGGATTGATTCGTGCATTATACAGGATGGCATCTCTGTCCCGATAGTGTAGGAGTTTAAACAGAAAAGGCCTTGGTGGTGCGCCGGGTTGTGGGGGTCTTGACGGCACCCTGTGTGCACGTTCAACCGAGAACATGGGGGAGAATGCTTCCCTCCCAAATGCAGCAATCAGCCATTTCTTAATGAATTCAACAGGATTCTTCTCCTCCATTTTTTCAGGTAGGCCTATGGCCCTAACGTTATTTCTCCTCATCCTATTCTCTAATTCTTCCAAACGATAAGAATGCAGGTCAATTAAGTGATTATTGTAGGAGAGATCCCTCTGCACAGGCCCCATGTCATCCTCAATGGTGCTCACCCTCTCTTCCAAAGCGGAGGTCCTTTCCCTCATCTTTTGAGCGTCCTGTCTGAGAAAGGAGATCTCAGACTTCATCCCTTTAATTTCTGTGGTGAGGACTGTAATGGACATATTACATGAAGTCACAGCAGCAAATATGTCCCTCTGTAACAGGGCTCACTGGTGTTTGGGGCCTAGTGGATTCAGGGTTCAGAGTACTCACTGTGTCCCACATTAGTCCAGCTTGTACCGAATCCTCCAGAACCACTGTGTCATCCGCTTCGGATCCCCCGCCTGGCGAGTCCTCGGGTGTGCTGGAGGAGGCCACCGGGTCCTTTGGCAGAGGTTTGGAGAACAGCTTCTCCGCTGCCTCGCGGTGCTTCTCCTTGGCTGTGCGGCCTGCATACGCGCCATTTTGGGACATGTGCTCCGCAGGCTTGTTCACCAGCTGCCTCTTACCGGACAACATCGTGGGGCTGGAACGCCGGAAAAGGTATGTATGTGATCCCGGGATCGTGAGGGGCACAACAGTATGCCGTAGGGCGGTAATCGGTATCTTCCACAGGAGTTTAGCTAGGATTCTCGGCGGAGCTCACTTCAGCTGCGTCCGGCTACATTCGCTGCCTGGCCACGCCCCCTATCACATTATGTTTATCCAACAACATTACCTTTGTTCATGATTCTAAAAATTACATAAGACATTTATTATTTCCATTGAATTTATCACACAATTGTGCAAACAAATGTGAAGTCTGCATAGGAAACGTAGGAAACATCTTTTTCCCTCTTTCTACTGTGTCTGTTAAAGGAACACTAAAGGTTTGTTTTTTTTAGATCAATTGATTGCTGTAAGCTAGAGTATTTAAATATCAGTTACCTCGTTTTTCCTTTTGACCTCCAAAATACAGCAATCCAGGTGTGAAAATGCCATTTCCTGTCACTCCTCTTCTTGCTTTCCACCAGCATCTGAGCCATTTTGCATGGTGGAAAGCAGAATGTGCTCACCCTCTCCCTATGACTACAGCCCTGCGTGAAGATGCTCTCTTATCCCTCACAGGCATGGAGGCTAAGCCTAATGGGAACTGTAGTTCTCATTAGGCCGTGATGTATCAAGAATGAATGCGCACCGCAAACCAGGAAGTCAGTGAGAATAATGATTCAGGAGTGCTGGAGGTGAATAAAACAGCTCGATTTCAACAGGTATCAAACTAGTTATAATGCAAAACATTACTTTTTACTTTATCAGCTACTGTCAGACTTTAATTTAAGAGGAAAATATTTTTGTCTTTACAACCCCTTTAATCTTCGAGAGAAGATCATGTCGATATATGTGCCCACCTAGTGGGAGAAGTGTGTCCAGAAGCCGAGTGTACAGGCAAGTTGTGGAAAGGTACTGGTCTCATTTTTATAGAAGAAGTAGAGAATGTTTTCACTCTCCTGTGACAGTTTCCTGTATACCTCTGTCTGCAGATTAATTAATAAAAAAGACGATCTCTGTACCACATCCAAAATGATGTCATATTAAACACAGAAAAATGATGTGAGAAATGTGTTGACTTTAGGGATCCACCATTGCAATGTCGTATGTTAATAATTGACTATGCTAAATTGTGTATGGTTTATGTTATGCTGGAGGTTATAACTCATGTCTGGATTTTATCAACGATAGAATAAAAAGTCATAGTTTTAATATGTGTGTATGTTCTCATGTTGTACCAGTAAAGTCTGATCAATTTTTTTTCTCTGTCTGAAGATGGAAAGTCTATTGTGCTTCTATCCTCCACAACATAACCACAAAGAGATGCACCTCTAACAGTTATTGGAAGAACTGTGCAAACACCTTAGTTAACAGTGTCCAATATACTGTATATATATATATATATATATATATATATATATATATATATATATATATATATATATATATATATCCAGTCTTGTTGATTCTATATTGATGGTTGTGGAGTACCTTTACTGTTTAACCACTTAAGGACCCCTTCAGCAGAATGCCACGGCTGGGCACAATCACGTACCTGTACGTGTCTCTTTAAGCCCAGCCACGGGGTCGCGAGCACGCCACCGGCAGGGAGCCCGCGACACGGTCCTAAGCTCCGTGACCGCGCCCGTGGGACCCAATCGCCCGCGGTGTCCCGCGAACGGTCCCCGGAGCTGAAACACACCTTCCCTGCTCTTTGGTGTGGCACTGTCATTGATCGTCTGTTCCCTGATATAGGGAAAGACGATCAATGATGTCACACATCCAGCCCCGCCCCCCTACAGTTAGAAACACATGAGGTCACACTTAACCCCTACAGAGCCCCCTAGTGGTTAACTCCTAAACTGCAATTGTCATTTTCACAGTAAACAGTGCATTTTTATAGTACTTTTTGCTGTGAAAATGACAATGGTCCCAAAAATGTGTCAAAATTGTCCGATGTGTCCGCCATAATGTCACAGTCACAAAAAAAAAAAAAATCGCTGATCGCCGCCATTAGTAGTAAAAAAAAAATATTAATAAAAATGCAATAAAACTTTCCCCTATTTTGTAAACGCTATAAATGTTGCGCAAAACCAATTGATAAACGCTTATTTTTTCAAAATTGTTGCTCTATTTTTGTTAATAGCGCAAAAAATAAAAACCGCAGAGGTGATCAAATACCACCAAAAGAAAGCTCTATTTGTGGGAAAAAAAGACACAATTTTGTTTGGGAGCCACGCCGCACGACCACGCAATTGTCAGTTAAAGCGACGCAGTGCCGAATCGCAAAAAGGGGCAAGGTCCTTAACCTGCATAATGGTCCGGGTCTTAAGTGGTTAACCTGCATCCCTTTAGCTTTTGCTGCTGGCCACAGCTCTAGTTTACACTATGGATCATGTGGCTGTCAAACTGAGCCTATGTGACTTGATTTCTGTCAATTCATTCATATTGTTTTTGTTGACAGTTATTTAAAGTTGCTTTATTGTAAAACAATCTTGGTGCTGTCTTTTTTTAAGCTTTCAAGCAGTCCTTGTTAATGTATCAGAGAAAGCTGTAGAATCAGCTTGTCTTTCCTTGGAAATTCACAGTTAGGGCCCTTTCACACGGGGCGGATCAGTAATGATCTGCCTCCGTGTGTCCGTCAGCTCAGCGGGGATCCTCCGTAAAATCCCTGCTGAGCCGTCAGCTGACAGGGCGGTCCCCGCACACTGTGCAGGGACTGCCCTGTCATTTCTCCGCTCTCCTCTATGGGGGGATCGGATGAACACGGACCGTGTGTCCGTGTTCATCCGATCCGATCCGCAGACAGAAGAAACAAATAGGATTTTCTTCCTTTCCGCAAAATCGGAGCTTTGCGTGGCGGGTGATTACGGGTGTCAGCGGATGTTCATCCGCTGACACCCGCAATCACATAGGGACCAATGTAAGTCCCGTTTTCATCCACAAACGGATGGATGAAAATGCGGACATACGGTCCGCACATGTGAAAGGGACCTTAAGCTTTCACTTGACTAGTTCCCTCTTCAAGCTACAAAGTGGATGAGATACGTAAATCTTACCCTCTTTTTGTTTTCATGGCATTCTCAACACAGCAGCCTGTTTCCTCCCCACCATTTATAGGACATGGTAGGGAGAAGAGAGAGGAGAACTCTGATTGGCTGCGTCAGCAGTTGGACTTTGGCTCAGTCCACTGGCAAGAGGAAAAAGCAGGGACAGTGTGAGCCCCTAAAGGTGATTGGTGGTAGCAGAAGCTCTCAAAGAAAGATGACCAGGACTGTGGAACAAACAGTCCACAGTACAGGAGAGATTGTGTGGGGAGTGATAAGCCCTGATGTGAATGCTGAAGAGATTGAAGAGAGTGTTTTGTAAAAAGCAGGAAGCACCTTGAGGTGTGTTAGCAAGGAGAGAGAATGTGCAAGAAGGTAAAAAAAGCCAGCTAGATTGCCTTTTTAGAAGCTGGAGACTGTCCCCTCCACCCTAGAGATAGTGTGGCCTGCTCTTCTGCTTTCATCTAGCCTATGGGATTGGCCATCACGGGATGGACTTTGTAGACAGTGAACTATGTTTACCAGACACAGGCACAGGCTTGAGAGGGGAGGCCCTGAGCATTGCTGGCTACCTCTAGAATTGGTTGGGGCAGAGTACATGAAACTGATCATCGTCAGTTGGATGTCTGCAACATTGGTGTTGCTAAAGGCTTTTGGCCACCCTTATATGTATTAAACTTGTTTACTTCCATGGTAATTCGCTGCTGCCAGTAGAGCCTGCCCAAAGGGGACTGCGTACACTGAGCTGTATACAACATACTGATGACCAACAACTACCTTAAAGTGCTATTAAACCCAAAAACAAACATTTATTATATTGCAGCTTGCCAATTCTTATGCCGCGTACACACGATCATTTTCCGGCATGAAACAAAACGACGTTTTTCGGCATGTAGAAAAAACTGTGTTTTTCCAACTTCATCATTAAAACGACATTGCCCACACACCATCGTTTTAAAACAAATGCTGTAGGAAAGCGCGGTGACGTACAACACGTACGACAGCACTATACAGGGGAAGTTCCAATGCGGATGACGCCACCCTTGGGGCTGCTTTAGCTGAATCCGTGTTAGTAAAAGACGATTCATGCTTTTCTGTCTGTTACAGCATGATGAATGTGCTTACTCCATTACGAATGGTAGTTTTACCAGAATGAGTGCTCCCGTCTCATAACTTGCTTCTGAGCATGCGCGGGTTTTTAACGTTGTTTTAGCCCACACACAATCATTTTTACAACCCGAAAAACAACATAATTTAAAACGTTGTTAAAAAATGCAGCATGTTCGAACCCAAAAAATGATGTGAAGCCCACACACGATCATTTCAAATTAAATTTTTTAAAACTACATTTTTTTCATGCCGAAAAATGATCGTGTGTACGCTGCATTAGATGTGATGGCTGCATTTGTTTTCTATTTTAGGCTTTCTTTCTTTTATTTTCACCTGGTGATCTGGGCATTAAATCTGTTGTGTTTCAACAGAACAAGCTGTCCAGCAGATGTAGCACTTAGAGGGCCGAGACAAACTATTTAGCACTGACAGGGGTGCTTACAATAGTCAGCTTTTATTTATCTAAAAACGTAACCCCGAAAAAAGAAAAAAAGCTTTTTGCTCTAAGTGCTGATAAAGTGTTAGCTGGAGTTCAGCTTAATTTTTTTTAGCATATCTAAGTCTGCTAATACATCTACCACACTACCCTCCCCAAGATTAAAAATGCTGCTGTCCAAATGTGCCCCTCCATCCAGAATGAAGGCACTCTAATAAAATAAGTCTGTTACTAGCCAGATCTCCAGGTGAAAAAAAAGGGGGGGAAAGCCTACAAAAGAAAACTTATGTAGCCGCCACATCTAATGATTGGTAATCTGCACTTTTTTTACACTTTTGAATAGTTTTGAATAACTGTCCTAAATTTCACTTATTTTGCAGTAAAGTTAAATCACTCAACTTTGCTTGTTTCTGCTGTAAGATGTTGGTCTCATATAAAATATGATAAATTCACTAAGCTATCTTTCCTGAGAGACTTTCATGGCAGCATACATTTGGGTAGCCCCACCTTCTCTCCTACCCCATAGGATCCCACTCCCATAAATTTTCAGGCGAAGCCAGAGGCCCATTAGTTTTTTGTCCTCCTCACTCATAGGACTATTTCGTATGAAGTTTTGGACGGTGTGGCGACCGGGGTCTCACATGTGGATATTGGGAGCATCTTGTGCTGTCTTGTGGTGTCCAGAAGTTTCCAGGATGGCTCCAGTAGTCACTGAGTCCCCAGCTAACAGTGGGATGGTGAATGGCACACATGAGCAGAAGATTGACACCTGTAATAACGGAAGCTCTGCTAATGGCGAGCAGTTGCACCAGATCGGATGTCCTGCTAACAGAGGGTGACCTCTAAAGTGTGCCCAGCATAATGGTGTGCCTGCCTCCGGAATCCAGGTTGCACTTTGGATCCATCAATTGCCATGTGGAAGAGGTCCAGGATACGTGAGTATGTTTAGCTTGAAGTCCACAGTTTGGCTCGAGGATCAGATGCCATACAAAACCAAATAATTGAGCGCACTCCCAGTGTGTACCTATACGTTATTAATACTGGGGGGGGAATGAGATAGCTAGAGTCCAGGGAAAAAGTTAATGGATGTACATTAGTCCGTATCAATGTGCATAACACTGTGATGATATAAACAAAACTTTGCTGAGTGGCAGGCAGCTGACAGATGAAGTGGTCTGTGAAGCAACAAAAGAAAGAAAAGCGGTGCCTTCTAAGCATAGCAGATGAGCATTTATTGTATGTAGCAATAATGTGTAAAAAAAACATACTCACAAACCGAGTATTAGGTCAGGCATAAAAACATATAAATTGTCATCCGCGGGGATCCCGGTGGGAGCAGTCATCACTCGTGCATGAGTCCTTGCCACAAGTGGCAGCGGTGGTGGGGACCAAACGCTTTCGGAACCTTAGAGAAGGGAGCTAGTTTCCACGGTGTGCTGCAGTTCTGACGTCACTTCCGGGCGCGGGAGGATGCGCGCGTTCGAGACATGCGTGTCTCTTCATCAGGCTATACAGGCTGCTAGGTAGTAGCTCTGCAATTCTTAACACTAAAGGTTCACTTTTTTTTTTAAATAACAAACATATCATGGAAGAAAATAGAAATGTACTGTGCTAGCACCTCAAACACCAGAAAATTACAAGAGCAACAGCTAAACACACCAAAAACAGAAAATAACGAATGTAGCCGCGCTGACCCACTCTGTGAATCAGTATGCTATAATGTTCATAAAACCGATATAAGTGACAATGTTAACTAAGCATACCTAGGTGAGTATAAAATAATAAAGAACATAATTTAAGTGAAAATAAAAAATACTGAGAAAGTGAGTTGAGGTCTTGTCTCCAATGAAGGATGACACAAATTATTACCAGTATTGTCCATAGGTCATAAAAATCTTGTGAGAACTCTGTGACTTTAAAAAAGAACTCCGCCACCATTAAGCGTGAAATCACCATAGGGAATGCGCGCTTACTAAACAGCAAGCAATTGGAGCTTGCGGCTGTAAACCCCAGCCAGGGCCTTTTCCAAGGAGTCCCTGTTCAGCAGCCTCTTCGGTATAGGATGACTGGATGACTAGATATCTTAGTGAATGATGTCTCATAAAAGGTTGTACCGGGAATGAGAGAGGCTCACCATAGTGTGAATCAGCATAAATAAGCAATATTTATTGTAAAAAAGAAACACACTTACATAGAAAGGAATAAAATCAGCATGTTTGTCAAAAAGCTGGCCGTTCGCCCTGGATAAGAACGTGATGACGTCAGCACATCCACTCCACCCGGCGCGCGTTTCGTCACACACATGACGTTGTCTGGGGCCAAATGACATCGTCTTGGCCCCAGACAACAAACATATCATACCTCCACTGTGCAGTTAGTTTTGCACAAAGTGGCCCCGATCCTCCTGTTCTGGGGTCCCACGACGGCTCTCACGGCTCCTCCCCGCAATAGAAAAACCCCTCTGGGAAGCTCTCTTCCGAGGGGGTTACCTTGCAGGCGCACTCCTGAGTCATACACTCGGCGTGTATAGCTTCCGAATGTATGACTCGGCCCTTCCCCCAGCGCTCACATCATTGGATTTGATTGACAGCAGCGGGAGCTGGTATGGTAAGCGGCCTGGTATGGTTCAGGAGAGGGCTACTTTTTTCACATTTTGGTGTGGAGTTTCCCTTAATATGCATATCAGACCCAAAGACAGATGCACCACTTTACAGGCAGACTAAGGGGACACCCCCCCCCCCCAGGCACAATATTTAAAGGTATGTTTAATTTTTATTGGTTCACTTTAAGCATTCTTAAAACTGCCATTTTAAAAACCTTTTTTTTTTGCATTGATTCATGTCCCCTGGGGCAGTACCCAGGTCCCCTTACACTTTTCAGAGCAATAACTTGCATATAAGCCTTTAAAATTAGCATTAGACTCTTTGCAGTCCAGCTTGAGTAAAGACTGAGCTATGAAGACATGTACTCTAAGGGCTATCTCTTCAGCCAGGAAGTCTGCAAAGATGAAATCTTTAGGCTAGGAAGGATCCTTTGGTGACTTACAGCTCCAGGTGGGATCCCCTTAGTCCAGTTAGAGTAAGGACTGAGCCATGATGTCAATCTCTCTAGGGGCTGCATCCTCAGCAGGAAGCTTGGTCAGAACCAGGGCCTTTAAGGCCCCATTGACAGCTTGCTGCTCCAGATGAAATCTCTTTCAGTCTAGATTCGAGTAAAGTCTCAGTCATGAAGGCAGTCTTTCTATGGGTTCTTCTTCAGTCAGGAGGTATGCCAGGATCTGGGCCTTGTGCCGAGAGGGATACCTGTGGCTTTCTGCCCAGTATGGGTAGTTTTTATATCCATATTGGGTGGCAATCTGAGGTGGCTTCGTAATTCTATGATTACAAAAGATTTGTTCCTCCCATGTGCAGAACCATCAAGTATAACTGGTTCCATGCCATGGATATTGGGATATTTTGAGCATGCTCTCAAGCTACAATTTTGCTCAGAGTTTTAGGACATATTTGTCACTTTCTCTAGCAGAACTGAGAGGTCATCCAGAATTTGTGCTTGATGGGTCATTCCAGCCAGCCATTAGCCCTATAAAGCTTAGAGCTTGGTTCCTACGGAAGCAGTCACCACACACTTATCCAGGAGTGTGTATGGTTCGTGGGCTCCCTGTGAAAGGGCACTAGGAATAGTTGTAGGCGGATGACATGTCTTCCATTAAAGCTCTTCTGGGTGATTGTGGGGTGCAGCTAACTTCCTTATGTTGTTAATATCTATCCATAGAGTTTCTGTTGGCTATGACTGAAACCCTACTTTTCCGACATCTCACCCTTGTTTGTTGAACTAGTTAGTTCCCAAACGTATGCTGCCATGGAAGTCTGTCAGGAAAACTGAAAATTTACTATCAAATACTTAACATAATTTTCCTTTCCTGCTGGACTCCATGGCAGAATCATGAGTAGGCTAGTTACGAAACAGGGTCTCTGGCTCAGCCTGAAAATTTATGAGAGTGGGGTCCTATGGGTTAGGAGCGAGGGCAGGGATACCCAAACTTATGCTGCCATTTAGTCCACCAGGAAAGGAAAATTACGGTAAAGTTTAAGTTTTATTTGCCATAACCACTAGACATGGTTGAAAATAGCAGTCATTATCTTAGATAACAAAAAGGGATACTAGTGTCATTTAGCTAAGCACACCGCTTTACTTGTATTTAAATTATCTGAAAAAATAAAAAAACTTACCAATATACTGTTAGCAACTACATTTTTATTAATTGATTGATTATTTTTTTAAGTATCTTAATGGATTTTTTAAGCTGTTTATAAGAATATTGTCATTTTCTCTGTGTTTCCATATACATAAGTGTAACTAAACTGTAAACAAATACATCAAAATAAATAAACAGGAACATGTACTGGGATTACATAGATTCTGAAGCAATTTATTTATTCTTAACCTTAGCAGATGACCTGTTCTGAAACCCCATACCGTAAAATAACAGGAAGGAACCTGTACACTTAATTTCCAGAACACCTGTTAAGACAAAAATAGAAAATCCCCTGGAAACATTCTGTGCAGCTTTTCTAACTCACTTCCCAGATGGTGGCTCCTGGAATAAAACTACAAATTCAGAGCTATTAACCACAAAAAATCGGGAAACTCAGGCACAATGACTGAAGTCCTTACTTAGCTGATCTTCTGCAGTGATGAAAAAAATGAATTCACCACAGATTGTTCTTTATAATTAGCAGCAATAAAAAGTGTGAATTATTTGGTCATTTCATATTGTTTGATTAGTGTAGTTCTTAAAATTTTAGTCTTAGCTAATTGTAGATTATGGTTTAACATGATGTTTACAGCAATATTAAAGATCAGTTGATTTATGTGGAATCAATCAGTCAAGGAACTTGTAGTGCTTGTAATATTTTCCAAAATTTGCAGCTCTGCTCAAGTGACTAAATCCACTTAAAGTATATATTAACAGAACCACTGACCTCGAACAACTTTATCACATTAAAGTGACACGATAGGTTGACTTAAAAAAAAAAAAATAACAAACATTTAATACTTACCTCCACTGTGCAGTTTGTTTTGTACAGAGTGGCACTGATCGTTCTCTTCTGGGGTCCCACCGCGGCTCTCGTCGCTCCTCCCTGCAAGAGCTAACCCCCTCTGGAAAGCTCTATCCCAAGGGGGTTACCTTTCAGGCACGCTCCCGTGCTATACAATCCGCGTCCATAGCCGCCAATTGTATGACTGGGGACCGCCGCCCGGTGGCCACATCATTCGATTTGATTGACAGCAGCGGGAGCCAATGGCTGCACTGATATCAATCTATCCAATGAAGAGCCGATCAGGCATGGGGAAAACAAAGTGGGATCGCGCCCTCAGAAATTTGTGGCTCAGGTAAGTAAAACAGGGGCTCAGGGGGGCGGTGACTGCAAGGTGTTTTTTCACCTTAATGCATAGGATGCATTAAGGTGAAAGAACACAAAGGTTTACAACCACTTTAATGTAATTACAAAAGTAATTTAAAATCTACAGCTTTCATAAAAATAATACCAGGTAATCCTGTCATAGAGGTCCTTGTTCAGACTATACCTGTAAACTTTGAACTTGAGAAAGAGGGACACCTTAGGATGGAGAAGACATTACCCAGTGGGGGAATGATAGTGCCCAGGGGGGGGGTGGATAATAATGCACAGCAGGGGATGATGATTAACAGTAGTACCCAGTGGGAGGAGGAAAGGAACAATAATGCCCCGGAGGGCCGAGTAAACAATAGTGTTAGTGGAAAACATTTTATATGCCAATACACAGTTCTGCTGCTACAGATAAAGAATATACAGTATCTATCCACTCCAAACAATATACACTCACCAGCCACTTTATAAGGTACACCCGTTCAATTAATATGTGAATAAATTACTGTGCCACCAATGTGAGAATAAGCTGCTAACACAACAATAAGATTAATTGTATAAAAATGTGAATGAAAATGTGTAGCGCTAATAAAAGATGTAAGCTCCATGTAAAAATCTAGGGAAGAGTGCAAATATACTCCTAGGGTTGTACAAACATGACCAGGGAGATAAAACTAAAAATAATCAAAATACACGTTAAGAAAATTAAAATTTGAAAAAAACTCATTAAAAAGATAAGTTCAAATAAAAAAAAACCAACATAGATCAGATATTACCATTAGTCTTTTTGTGTTAGCAGCTTATTCTCACATTGGTGGTGCAGTAATTTATTTACATATTCATTCATATTTCTGACCCGTATTATTGCTCCAACCAGATACAATTGTTTCTGTTTTTTAAATAAAAAAAGTGATGTTTTTGACTACCGAATCAGTGCCACCCATTCCTTTAACACAGAGGGTGTGTTTGTTACCCTAAATGTTGATTCAGAATTGGGTGGTCTTTTTTTGAGAATTACAAATATTATGGTCACCGAATTACATTTAGAATGGCACTTAGCGTTCTTGGAACAGTATTCCAAGGAACCCATGGTCCCTAGAGGTTTAAGATGGGATATACATCCCCAACAAGGAGACTCTGAAATAGAGCAGTGGTTCCGCTATTTCAGTGAAGCAGGAATCAGCTTTTTACATGTTCTGACTGAAGAGAAAAGGGTTAGACTAATTGTCATTGACAAAGGAATTAAAGATCTTACCAAATAAATTGACATCTGAATTTATTTCACTTTCAACCAATTTGAAGAACCATTTAAAGAAGGAAGAACAAAAAAAGCAATACATTAGAGATATTAATGATTAAAAATCCAATTGTGTTTTCAGTTGGCAAAAGAAGGTTATCTCCAAATATAGGTGAGGAGTCATCACAAATGCAGACATCTATCCCCACCACACTGGTGAATGAGTCTAGGCCACCACTTTATTCTAGCCAACCCTCTAAATCACAGGGGAACAATTAGCCCACCACTCCCAGGAGTCCTAAGAATAGACATCCCATGTCCATACCCCAACTCTATACTATAGGGGGACATAACCTCACAATGGAAGGGGGAGCAGTACTAGGAAAAGTAAGGCTCCCAACATCATTAATAAATACCCTAGACATAATAGATCACCATATGGGTGGCAGAGTAACCAAGGTGACTACCACCAAGATCACTACCACTCTCGGAGAACACCTATACATACATACAACCCATTCTCAAATCCTCAGAGAAGAATATTCTGGAAAGGCTTACAATTCACATTATTCTTATATGGATAGGATAATAAATGGATGACCAATACAATAGATCCCCTTTAATTATAACCAAACTTACCCTGGACCTTATCACACTGGGGGATTTCCCAGAGAGATAGAAGACCACAAACAAGACCCAGAATAAAGCGTGGCCCTCAAGGGAGGCGGCATGCCAGGAAAAAGAAAAAGAACATAAAAGATAAAGGAATTTTCAATCTGAGTCATACCACATTCACGGACATATGTGAGTTTCTGTTAGTTCTTGGTATGTTCGTTGAGCTAGTGAGTTGTTTCTAGTGTTTTGAGTTTAGAAAATATTTCTTTAATATATGCTTGTTTCTCTCATTTAACTGCTGAGTCTAGGGCAATGATCTTGCCCTTGACAACACATTTGTGTGCCTCCCATTGGGTCATGTGGGAGGTATCAGGGGTGTTTTCCCTGAAGTAATTGGTGAGGCATTTATGTATTTCTCTGTTAAGTGTGATGCGTCTAGATGCCATATTTTCAGCTGGGGAATACGTTTGGCCAGTGTTATGGTCAGGGTGATAGGGTGATGGTCTGATAAGTGGCCATTGTTAAATAGTTGAGGTCTTATTGTGTGAGAAAAAATAGTTTAGATGTGAGTGGGGGTTGAGAAGAAGGTAAAGTCTTTGGGCCAGATCCACAAAGCACTTACGCCGGCGCATCTCGAGATGCACGGCGTAAGTGTATATATACGCCGGTGTAACTATGCGCCATATCCACAAAACTAGATACGCCTGAAAAGCGTCTTTTTCCGACCAACGTAACTTTTCTGTGCCGGCACATCATGGGCGCATATATACGCTGGACGCACCATTGATTTGCTATTCAAATATGCAAATGAGGGAGATACGGCAATCCACGAACGTACGTGCGCCCGACGCGGGCTACGCGCGCAAGTTGTACGTCCGGCCTAAAGTTACCCCTCATAAAGTAGGGGTAAGTCAGCAGCAGACATGCACAGGTCAGCTGGAGAGCAGCTTCAGCAGCACCGTTACGAACGAGCTGAGCATCCACACTTGCAGGACAACAATCTGTATGCCAACATGCCAGGGGCATCCATGGTCATAGCTATACTACTGGCTTCACAGGCGCGTAGGAGGAGGGCACAGGAGCAGATATACCGACCGTGCCTAAACATCTTTGGCATGGGGGATTCGGAGGTGTATCGCATCTTCAGATTCAGCCCTGCTGCCAACCTGGAATGAACCACAACCCTGAAAGATGACATCACCAGCCAGACACACCGCTCACATGCAGTGGAGCCACTGGTCAAGGTACTGGCAACACTCCATTTCCTTGCCAGTGGCTCGTTCCAGCGTACAAGTGGAGTTGTGGCTGGGATGGCACAATCCTCCATTAGCAGATGTGTGCACCAGGTTGTCCTCGCAATCCTCAGACGCATGGCTCACCACATTGTCAGACCCACCCCAGGTAAAAATTTGTATTAATGTGCATAACGAAGCCAAGGAAAGATGGAAACATCTCCAAAAGGCATCAAATTACAGATTAGACATTCTTATAATATGTCAAAAAAAGTTAGATTTTATTTCCATCATTTACACTTTCAAAATTACAGAAAACAAAAAAATAGCGTCTGCAAAAGTTTGGGCACCCTGCAGAGTTAATATCTTGTACTGCCCCCTTTGGCAAGTATCACAGCTTGTAAACGCTTTTTGTAGCCAGCCAAGAGTCTTTTAATTCTTGTTTGAGGTATCTTTGCCCATTCTTCCTTACAAAAGTCTTCCAGTTCTTTGAGATCTCTGGGCTGTCTGTCACGCACTGCTCTTTTAAGGTCTATCCATAGATTTTCAATTATATTGAGGTCAGAAGATTGTGAAGGCCATGGCAAAACCTTGAGTTTACGCCTCTTGATGTAATCCCCCGTGGATTTTGAGGTGTGTTTAGGATCATTATCCATTTGTAGAAGCCATCCTCTCTTTAACTTCAGCTTTTTCACAGATGGCATCAAGTTACCATCCAAAATTTGCTGAAATTTTATTGAATCAATTTTTCCTTCTACTCGTGAAATGTTTCCTGTGCCACTGGCTGCAATACAACCCCAAAGCAAGATTGATCCACCCCCATGCTTAACAGTTGGACAGAGGTTCTTTTCATTAAATTCGGTGCCCTTTCTTCTCCAAACTTACCTTTGCTCATTCCGGAGAAAAAGTTCTATTTTAACCTCATCGGTCCCTAGAACTTGTTTTCAAAATGCATCATGCTTGTCTATATGTTCATTTGCAAAGTTCAAATGCTGATTTTTGTGGTGAGGACGTAGAAGAGGTTTTCTACTGATGACTCTTCCATGAAGACCAAATTTGTACAAGTATCTCTTTAGAGTGGAATAGTGTACCACAACTCCAGTGTCTGCCGGATCTTTCTGGAGGGATCGTGCAGTCAAACATGGGTTTTAAATTGTTTTTCTCACAATCCTGCGAGCTGTTCTGTCTGATATTTTTCTTGGTCTTCCAGATCTTGCTTTAACTTCCACTGTTCCTGATGACTGACATTTCTTAATTATATTCAGAACAGAGGATATTGACATCTGAAAACGCTTTGCTATCTTCTTATAGCCTTCTCCAGATTTGTGAGCGTCAACTATTTTCAGTTTCAGTTTTCTAGACAACTGCTTAGAAGAACCCATGGTGCTGATTGTTGGGGCAAGGTCAGATGAGTCTGGGCATTTAAAACCTTTGAGATTGACATCACCTGGTCTTCCCAGACGATGATTGAGAACAATCCATGACACTGGCAGGTCTCAGCTTTGCAAAGGGGGCAGTGCATGCTATAAATTCTGCAGGGTGCCTAAACTTTTGCAGACGCCATTTTTTTGTTTTCTGTAATTTTGAAAGTGTAAATGATGGAAATAAATTCTAACTTTTTTTGACATATTATAGGAAGGTCTAATTTGTAATTTGATGCCTTTTGGAGATTGTTCCATCTTTCCTTGGGTTCGTTATGCACATTAATACAAATTTTTACCTGGGGTGCCCAAACTTTCGATCCCCACTGCAGAAGGAGAGGAAGGGTATTAAGAGACAGATGTGGAGGAAGTTGGAGGAAGGGTGATGGAAAGGTAGCATTTCCCCCTTATTTCAGATCATTGTTGGAAGAAGAGTAGAGTGGTTTCTTTCAGTAAGAGAAGTCTCTAAGAGCTATTCTACAGTGCACACTTGGGGAGACATTCATGTATAAAGGGGTAGAGCAGTTCTTAGCTACAAGGCAGTCATAAAGAATAGTAATGTGAGGGAAATGTAGATAGTACCCATTAAGGCGTCCATGCATGAGTCCTTCCTTGTAGGGTGTGTGATTCCATGTCCATGGTGCAGAAATGCCACGAGTCACTGGTGCTTATAGAGGCTGTAGTACATTGAAAAATGGTGAGACAACAGTGAGATGGTGAACATGAATATCCGGTTCTGTGCTTCCAAGGGAATTTCCATGTCAGATAAAGGAGCCTCAGGAATATAAATTAACTTCTGGTTTAAGTTACCATGTTTAAGCAGAGTAGAGTTTGTACAAGTAATTTCTTGCATCTTAGATATGTGAGGAGTGTTCCCAAAATGTATTGAGGATTTAGAGCTATAGAAGGATTCAGTTTGTCAGGATCATGTCCAGGTATCAGCACTGATGGCGATTGACTATGCAGGGTGAAGCACTGGCACTCTCATAGCAGTTTGGTAGGTCATAGATGAGGAAGAACATGTAAAGGTTGGTAAAGTATCATGTGATAGGTTGTGGGTCAGAGGGTGTAGTTGGCTCTGATATTTCAGTTAATTATACGGTTTGGCTGAAAGTGAGACAGTTCTCGATAACGTCTTGAATGAGGCATAGGTAGTACTGCTTTAACTGTCCTGGCTGACTGTATGGGTTAGGAAAGAAACCCTTTCTTCTGGATATGAGGTGGTTAAGAGATTGCAACATAGGAGGCTGGTGACAATAGGCAGAAAGAGAAAGAGCCATTATAAAAGTCCAAAGAAGAAAAATTACTGTTAAAGAGTATTTTTTTTAGGGGAAGTTAGAAACTGCCTTGGAGAAAGGCAGTTCAAAACTGGATTCAAGGGACATAGACAAGTGGAGCCTACCTTAAGGAGAGTGGTGGGCTGGTGAGGCAGTAGGGCTTCCGTACTTTGGTGCCCCCATGGCTGCTGAAGGTGGGGAGGATGGAGGGGGGGTTGCGGTGGCACCGAAGGCTAAAGTTTGCCTTCTTCACAAACACCATCCACTGATATGGCCCCCTCAGTGGTGGCAAACTGAAGTCACTGTACCAGTTGGGCAGCTCGATGAGTGGGATATCCAGAGTGCTGCAAAAGTGATATAAGTCTTCTGGTACTTTGAGGAGTGCTTACGCCCCTGAGCTGTAGCCAAAAGGCAGAAGGGGAATTTCCATCTATATGTGATGGCTCTGGAGCGCAGTAGATCTAATAGAGGTGGCAGTTCCCTTCTGCACTGTAGCATGATGTTCGACAGGTCTTGAAATATCTTCACCTCCGACCCCTGGCAGGTTAGATGGTTTCGTAGTCTGGCATTATGCAGGATCTCTTCTTTAAGAGGGAAGCTGGTGAGACAGCACACTACATCTCTTGGGGGATCCACATCTCTTCCCTTGGGATGTAGTGCTTAATGGAGGCATTCCATAGCTATGGGAGCTTCAGGGGGTCTTCCTAGGAGATCATTGAAAATAGCAATCACAGCTTGGGAGAGGTGATTGTTCTCAATTGTCTCAGGGACACCTCTTACCCTGAAGTTTCTGCAGTGGCCTGATTGTCCAGGGCTTCTACGTGCCTGTTAAGCTCTCTCAAGTGTATAGCACAATATTCTGTCACTTGCTGGACATGGCAAAGTGAGATATCATGGTGGGCAATCACTGATTCCACTTCCAATGTTTTCTAATAATAGCTTTGACCTGTTTGTACTGGGTGGAGAAAGATGTGAGCATACCCCCACTAAAAGCTGTCATCCTGCTCTCGTTTAGGTTTAATCTCAAGTAGAGAACTTCTATCGATCTCAAGAGTACTTCTGAGATCTGATTCTATACTGCAAGGGTCATAACCCTTGTCAATGAATGAATCCTCCTCCCACTTGGCCATGAAAAGATTGACAAGACTTGGGGCATATTTGGCCCCCATGGCATCACCACGCAGTTGAAGATAAAAATTGTTGTTGAACCAAAAGTAGCTGCGCTTGGTGGCAAACTCCAACAACTCCATGATGAAGTCACTTTGGAAAGAAGCTAACGAATGGTCCTCTAGTCCTTTGTCATGTAGTATACATGTATATAATGAAGCGACATCAGCTGTCATCATAATATAGTCACCTCGTATAAGCACATTCTTACATTTTCTAATAGTAGCACCTGTATCACACAGATATGATGGTACTCGTCTCACAAGGGGTTGCAAATAGTGGTCAATATATCGACATTGACACGTGAGGTCACTGAGTCGATCCCACTAACAATGGGTCGACCGGGTGGGTGAACAGGTTCCTTATGGACTTTGGGTAAGTAATATATTGTGGGTATTCTGGGAACAGTTGGAACTAAAAAAGCTTTCTCCTTTTTGTTTAAAATGTTTTTACTGAAACCGCTATCAACCAAACTCTGCAGTTCTGTTTTGAAATGGGAAGTAGGATTAGTTGGCAATATTTGATAAGTGTTAGGTTCATTGAGGATCCTGAACATTTCCTTTTCATAGTCAGACTTATCCAAAATGACTATGCCACCGCCTTTGTCGACTGGACAGATCACCAAGTCCTTGTTACAACACAAAGACTTAAAGGGGTTGTAAAGGTAAAAAAAAAATCCCCTAAATAGCTTTCTTTACTTTAGTGCAGTCCTCCTTCACTTACCTCATCCTTCGATTTTGCTTTTAAATGTCCTTATTTCTTCTGAGAAATCCTCACTTCCTGTTCTTCTGCCTGTAACGCCACACAGTAATGCGACACTTTCTCCCTGGTGTGGAGAAAGCCTCTTGAGGGGGGAGAGGGCGAGCAAGAGTGTCAGGATGCCCAATAACACGCAGCTCCTTTCTCTATCTGCAAAGTAGATAGCGTCCTGACCCTCCTACTCGCCCCCTCAAGAGGCTTTCTCCACACCAGGGAGAAAGTGTTGCATTACTGTGTGTAGTTACAGACAGAAGAACAGGAAGTGAGGATTTCTCAGAAGAAATAAGGACATTTAAAAGCAAAATCGAAGGATGAGGTAAGTGAAGGAGGACTGCACTGAGGTAAAGAAAGCTATTTAGGGAAAATACATTTTACCTTTACAACCCCTTTAAGACCGATATTGGACACGGGCTGGCGGTGCACATACTTTTCGGGTATTTCTGCTAGATCTTTAAGAATGAGATCCCTAAAGATGTTGACAGCAGGTGCTGCTGGAACAGGGGGGGGTTGAACAATGACGGGTTGGACAACGCTGAATGTACAGTTCCAGAAGTAGCAGCCCAACACACGTTTCTAATTGGATTGGTGATAATGTAGCGCTGTATGTTTATTTTATGAACATATTTCTGTATGTCAATGAAAGTACCAAATTTGTCCAATTTTTTGGGCGGGGCAAATTTGAGGCCCTTATCCAAAACAGATAACTCATCTGATGAAAAAACCTTGGGAGCTTCAGGGGGTCTTCCTAGGAGATCATTAAAAATAGCAATCACAGCTTGGGAGAGGTGATTGTTCTCAATTGTTTTAGGGACACCTCTTACCCTGAAGTTTCTGCGGTGGCCCGATTGTCCAGGGCTTATACGTGCCTGTTAAGCTCTCTCAAGTGTATAGCACGATATTCTGTCACTTGCTGGACATGGCAAAGTGAGATATCATGGTGGGCAATCACTTATTCCACTTCTTCCACTCTTGATGCTATAGCCTATACGTCTGATCTCAGATCAGATATAGCTACAAAGAGAGTGTTTTTTATATCAGCAGCCACCAAGTGTAGGTCACTGAGGAGCTGATCAGGAGCTGGCTGGGTGCTCTGACTCTGACAGTGAGAGGGTGATCTGTTTGGTGAGAGAGACTGGTGGGGGGGGAGGCCTGGGAGAGCCGCATGGTGCTACTTGGCAGAGTCCTAAAAATCTCTGGGATATTATTGCTCAGTTGTGTTCCGATATTGTGGGGGGGGACCTGGACCTCATCGCTGACATGCTCCTTGAGTTTATCCCCACTTCTGGTGTGTAGATTGCTTCGGCTCTGCTAGTTGCAGGACCTATTATGCAATAAGGTGTAGAGCAGTGACAGAAGTAGTATGAGTGAAATTATTAGGGGTACTGGCATAATGTGTCATCCAAAAATGTGCACTTGGGGCCTTAATGTCAATGCTTAATCGTTCTTTCTCTTGTAACATATACAAAATTAATGAAGGTAAAGTTTGTTTCAAACAACAAAAGGAAAACCCAAAGCTCCTTGTATGTAAAGGTAGAGACATTTTATTAATGCCACACTTGCTACGAGGCATTTGGAACTCATATGACACACAGTGGCAAACAGTTTTTGGGATCTAATGATCCCTCGTGAAAGTGGCACCTGTTCTTACGAAAAAATTGGTGGAATGCATCAGTCATTGAGGCTGGTTCATTATGTTTACTGTGCAAAATTAATTGAGAAAAACTCAGCATTCAGCTATAAAACAAGATGTTGTTAGCCCGTGCCATTCCAACATCATTTCTGTTTCTCTTTTTTCAATTCTTCTGCTGTTAAGTGACAATACACATGTGTATACATGTTAGTAAACTATGGAACTGGTTTCAGCGCTCTGAAAATTGCAAAAAAAACTGTTTTGACTATTTACCTCATATTTGTTAACATTTGTCATTTAAATTGATACAAAAAAAAAAGAAAAGAAAAAAGAAGACAAAAGATATTGTAAAAAAAGTCATCCTCTAATAAAAACCCATTGCTTTCTCCACTGTTACAGACATTGGAATTAGGATTGTATCAGGCCACACGAAGATCACTGGATACAAATTATAAGCAATAAACTTGCACAATCATTTTGATAAGCATATACTGTATGGCCCGGATTCACATACATCGGCGCATATTTATGCCGCCGTAGCGTATCTAATATACGCTACGCCGATGCAGCGCACAGAGGCAAGCACTGGATTCACAAAGCACTTGCTCCCACTCGCTCTTAAAGATACACTGGGTTTCCTCAGCGTAAGCCAGCGTAGGTGGAAGTGGGCATGAGCCATGCTAATGAGGCGTGACCCCATGCAAATGATGGGGCAAGCGCCATAAAAGTACTTAAAATGAACGGTGCATACGCCGTCCCGTGGCCGCATCCCAGTGTGCATGCGCAGAATCACGTCGGAACTACTCCCTAAGATACGCCGGATCACTGCCTATGACGTGAACGTAACCTACGCCTAGTCATATTCACGTACAACGTAAACGACAAAAGATACGACCGCTTGTGTTCCCTGTTCCATACCTTTGTATGGTGTTGCGCCTCCTATATGGGAAATAACTTTACGTTCGTGAATCGGCGTATCTCCCTCATTTGCATATGTGCATAGAAAGTCAATGGGAGCGGCAAATGCGCCCAGCGTAAATATGCGCCAACGATACGCCGGCATAGGAAAGTTACGTCGGTCGGATGAAGCCTATTTTCAGGCGTATCTCAGTTTATGGTCACGGTGCATAGATACGACGGCGCATACTTACACTTACGCGGCGTATCTCGAGATATGTCGGCGTAAGTGCTTTGTGAAACCGGGCCAAAGTTTATGCACCCATAGAACTGTCATTATCCCATGAGAACAATGACGATAGGAAAACTCCATTCTGGGCAATTCGTTTTTTTACCATGAGATCTGGTATCCACACAGTTTTTGAAGAGGTTGAACATTGCCCACAGACATCAATTGTTTCCTGATCTGAATATTATTGACAAGATTAGGGCATGATCATCATAAATCTATAAGAAGTCTTATGGTGGCCATCATTGGAATGGAATATATACTACCATAGTATTGATACATTGTTTGACGAACCACACTGAATAATCAGATGGAGTTATTTCAATTCCTACATTTGGATTTTCCATCCTGATGGATCAGAATTATTTCAAATACATCGATCAGTTTTCCTTGAAATTGATTGATGACAGATTTGAAATAAAATAAATTAAAAACAATGGATTTGCATGAATTACTGTTATCCTTTACATTTGGTAAATTGCTTAATTTTACTTATCTCAGTGTATTTTTATTTTACACATTATAAAGTAATTGTAGCTATTCAGCTGGAAAGTGTTGCAGGCCTACTTTCGATTTTCTAGATATTCTTATAAAAAGCAATTAAATGTTCATGCTGATTTACGCAACTTTCCTTAATTAAGGTTTGTTAACAATTAACCGCGATGATATATTTAATTCGTTAATTTTCCGTACATGAAAAATATCAGCATTAAAAAAGTACATATATCTTAACTACTTACTGGATGAAATTAGATTTACATTTAAAAAAAAATCTGTATTTCTAACAAACATGTATTTACTTTAAGAAACTGTACCCTTTTAAAGCCTAACCCTAGTTTAATTTTTTTTTTTAAAAAGGAATTGTCATGAATCAGTTAAAATGGGAAAAAAAATAGTTCACCCTGCAAAGTTCATCTTATCTTTGATGCTGTCCACCAAAGACTCTCTGCTCTATTTGCTGGTCCTCTTTCAGGTTGAATAACATTCAGTACCAATAAACCTATCTCCTGTATGCCGCTGTACTAAAAATCTGATGTTAATACAGTGATCTCACACACTGAGCTATTGTGTTCAGACAGGGGGAATGCCAGAACACGCCAGTCAGCACTCTCAGTCATTGGCTGAGAGGGCTGATCGGCAGTCCTTTTTCATTTATACCCCTTTGAAAGAAGCCAGATGTTCAGCCGGCTTTTGTCAGACTGGCTGCCGTACACACGGGTCGAATGTTGGATGGTTTCTATTGCACTGCCCAATAATATCTGATATTTGGCCCGTGTGTATGGGGCTTAAGGAGCTCAGATTGGATTATGTTTCTCTTCACCAGAGATTGTGCAACCAAATGATTTTGCACATGTATACCCCTTACAGAAAAGGAAATGTTTACATTTCTACCATGGGGTGATTTATTTTGTAATTACTTTTACTTAAGATAACAAGCAATATATTTATTATATTACTTATTTTTTTCTTTTTTTTTCAATTAGTTTTTATTGAAAAATTTTCGTGAGAAATACAGTACAAAAAGAAAGGCGCCGCGCCGCGTATAGACACTCCCGCTTGTTCGGGATTGGATGGGTGATCTGCACACTGATAGACAGGTCACCCGTCCAATCCTGAGCAAGGGGGAGTGTCTATACGCGGCCGGGAACAGACAGCTATTCAAATGAAAGCTGTATGTTCCCCGCACACTGATTAATTATGTGGCGGGGGCGGCGACAACGACGACGGCGGCGGGGCGGTAATTTTGGTAACGCCGCCAATGTAGTGGGAACGGCGTTGCCGAGAGGGTAAAAGTAATCAGGTAGATTACTAGTTACCCGCAGGAGGCCAATCGTTATGTAATGGCGTTTATTTAAATGCCGTTACTTGCAACATTGCCCACAGCCCCTTCCAATACTCACATGAGCCCCCTCTTGATCCAGCCTCTGCTGTCTTGGGTCTCACTCTCCTCATTGGTTGAGACACAGCAGTAGAAGCCATTGGCTCACACTGCTGTCAATTGCAGCCAGTGAGCCAATGAGGATATAGGCTAAGCCATGGCTCTATGTGTCTAATGGATGCATAGAGTGGGGTTTGGGAACGAGCATGCACCAGTGCCCCCATAGCAATAAGCTTGCTATGGGGGCACTGGTCAGGGGGGAGGAGCACTGGTGGGGGACCCAAGAAGAAGAGCTGAGAAAAACTCAGCATTCAGCTATAAAACAAGATGTTGTTAGCCCGTGCCATTCCAACATCATTTCTGTTTCTCTTTTTTCAATTCTTCTGCTGTTAAGTGACAATACACATGTGTATACATGTTAGTAAACTATGGAACTGGTTTCAGCGCTCTGAAAATTGCAAAAAAAACTGTTTTGACTATTTACCTCATATTTGTTAACATTTGTCATTTAAATTGATACAAAAAAAAAAGAAAAGAAAAAAGAAGACAAAAGATATTGTAAAAAAAGTCATCCTCTAATAAAAACCCATTGCTTTCTCCACTGTTACAGACATTGGAATTAGGATTGTATCAGGCCACACGAAGATCACTGGATACAAATTATAAGCAATAAACTTGCACAATCATTTTGATAAGCATATACTGTATGGCCCGGATTCACATACATCGGCGCATATTTATGCCGCCGTAGCGTATCTAATATACGCTACGCCGATGCAGCGCACAGAGGCAAGCACTGGATTCACAAAGCACTTGCTCCCACTCGCTCTTAAAGATACACTGGGTTTCCTCAGCGTAAGCCAGCGTAGGTGGAAGTGGGCATGAGCCATGCTAATGAGGCGTGACCCCATGCAAATGATGGGGCAAGCGCCATAAAAGTACTTAAAATGAACGGTGCATACGCCGTCCCGTGGCCGCATCCCAGTGTGCATGCGCAGAATCACGTCGGAACTACTCCCTAAGATACGCCGGATCACTGCCTATGACGTGAACGTAACCTACGCCTAGTCATATTCACGTACAACGTAAACGACAAAAGATACGACCGCTTGTGTTCCCTGTTCCATACCTTTGTATGGTGTTGCGCCTCCTATATGGGAAATAACTTTACGTTCGTGAATCGGCGTATCTCCCTCATTTGCATATGTGCATAGAAAGTCAATGGGAGCGGCAAATGCGCCCAGCGTAAATATGCGCCAACGATACGCCGGCATAGGAAAGTTACGTCGGTCGGATGAAGCCTATTTTCAGGCGTATCTCAGTTTATGGTCACGGTGCATAGATACGACGGCGCATACTTACACTTACGCGGCGTATCTCGAGATATGTCGGCGTAAGTGCTTTGTGAAACCGGGCCAAAGTTTATGCACCCATAGAACTGTCATTATCCCATGAGAACAATGACGATAGGAAAACTCCATTCTGGGCAATTCGTTTTTTTACCATGAGATCTGGTATCCACACAGTTTTTGAAGAGGTTGAACATTGCCCACAGACATCAATTGTTTCCTGATCTGAATATTATTGACAAGATTAGGGCATGATCATCATAAATCTATAAGAAGTCTTATGGTGGCCATCATTGGAATGGAATATATACTACCATAGTATTGATACATTGTTTGACGAACCACACTGAATAATCAGATGGAGTTATTTCAATTCCTACATTTGGATTTTCCATCCTGATGGATCAGAATTATTTCAAATACATCGATCAGTTTTCCTTGAAATTGATTGATGACAGATTTGAAATAAAATAAATTAAAAACAATGGATTTGCATGAATTACTGTTATCCTTTACATTTGGTAAATTGCTTAATTTTACTTATCTCAGTGTATTTTTATTTTACACATTATAAAGTAATTGTAGCTATTCAGCTGGAAAGTGTTGCAGGCCTACTTTCGATTTTCTAGATATTCTTATAAAAAGCAATTAAATGTTCATGCTGATTTACGCAACTTTCCTTAATTAAGGTTTGTTAACAATTAACCGCGATGATATATTTAATTCGTTAATTTTCCGTACATGAAAAATATCAGCATTAAAAAAGTACATATATCTTAACTACTTACTGGATGAAATTAGATTTACATTTAAAAAAAAATCTGTATTTCTAACAAACATGTATTTACTTTAAGAAACTGTACCCTTTTAAAGCCTAACCCTAGTTTAATTTTTTTTTTTAAAAAGGAATTGTCATGAATCAGTTAAAATGGGAAAAAAAATAGTTCACCCTGCAAAGTTCATCTTATCTTTGATGCTGTCCACCAAAGACTCTCTGCTCTATTTGCTGGTCCTCTTTCAGGTTGAATAACATTCAGTACCAATAAACCTATCTCCTGTATGCCGCTGTACTAAAAATCTGATGTTAATACAGTGATCTCACACACTGAGCTATTGTGTTCAGACAGGGGGAATGCCAGAACACGCCAGTCAGCACTCTCAGTCATTGGCTGAGAGGGCTGATCGGCAGTCCTTTTTCATTTATACCCCTTTGAAAGAAGCCAGATGTTCAGCCGGCTTTTGTCAGACTGGCTGCCGTACACACGGGTCGAATGTTGGATGGTTTCTATTGCACTGCCCAATAATATCTGATATTTGGCCCGTGTGTATGGGGCTTAAGGAGCTCAGATTGGATTATGTTTCTCTTCACCAGAGATTGTGCAACCAAATGATTTTGCACATGTATACCCCTTACAGAAAAGGAAATGTTTACATTTCTACCATGGGGTGATTTATTTTGTAATTACTTTTACTTAAGATAACAAGCAATATATTTATTATATTACTTATTTTTTTCTTTTTTTTTCAATTAGTTTTTATTGAAAAATTTTCGTGAGAAATACAGTACAAAAAGAAAGGCGCCGCGCCGCGTATAGACACTCCCGCTTGTTCGGGATTGGATGGGTGATCTGCACACTGATAGACAGGTCACCCGTCCAATCCTGAGCAAGGGGGAGTGTCTATACGCGGCCGGGAACAGACAGCTATTCAAATGAAAGCTGTATGTTCCCCGCACACTGATTAATTATGTGGCGGGGGCGGCGACAACGACGACGGCGGCGGGGCGGTAATTTTGGTAACGCCGCCAATGTAGTGGGAACGGCGTTGCCGAGAGGGTAAAAGTAATCAGGTAGATTACTAGTTACCCGCAGGAGGCCAATCGTTATGTAATGGCGTTTATTTAAATGCCGTTACTTGCAACATTGCCCACAGCCCCTTCCAATACTCACATGAGCCCCCTCTTGATCCAGCCTCTGCTGTCTTGGGTCTCACTCTCCTCATTGGTTGAGACACAGCAGTAGAAGCCATTGGCTCACACTGCTGTCAATTGCAGCCAGTGAGCCAATGAGGATATAGGCTAAGCCATGGCTCTATGTGTCTAATGGATGCATAGAGTGGGGTTTGGGAACGAGCATGCACCAGTGCCCCCATAGCAATAAGCTTGCTATGGGGGCACTGGTCAGGGGGGAGGAGCACTGGTGGGGGACCCAAGAAGAAGAGGATCAAGGCTGCTCTGTGCAAAACTATTGCACAAGCAGGTAAGTACTGCATGTTTGTTTTTTTGTTTTTTTAAAGCTGAAGCTTTATTATCACTTTAACCACTTCAGCCCCGGAAGAATTTACCCCCTTCCTGACCAGAGCACTTTTTGCGATTCGGCACTGCGTCGCTTTAACTGACAATTTTAACTTACAATTGCGCTGCCGTGCGATGCGGATCCCAAACAAAATTGTCAATTTTGAAAAAAAAGCAATATTTTTTACTTTTTGCTATAATAAATATCCCCAAAAAAAGATATTAAAAAAAAAAAAAAATTCTCAGTTTAGGCCGATATGTTCTTCTACTTATTTTTGATAAAAAAAAATCGCAATAAGCGTATATTGATTGGTTTGCACAAAAGTTATAGCATCTACAAAATAGGGTATCGTTTTATGGCATTTTTATTATTATTTATTTTTTATTAGTAATAGCGGCAATCAGCGATTTTTATCGAGACTGTGACATTATGGCGGACACATCGGACACTTTTGACTCTATTTGGGGACCATTGTCATTTATACAGCGATCAGTGCTATACAAATGCACTGATTGCTGTGTAAATGACACTGACAGGGGAAAGGTTAACCACTAGGGGGGCGAGATAGGGGTTAAGTGTGTTCTAGGAAGTGATTCTAACTGTGGGAGGATGGGCTACCAGTGACATGACACTGATCACTGTTCCCGATGACAGGGAGCAGTATATTAGTGTCCTGTAACAAGGCAGAATAGGGAAATGCCTTGTTTACACAGGCATCTCACTGTTCTGCATCTCCAGGACCCCGCAGACTCGATATCCACCGGTGTCCAGCGGGCACGGTCACAGCGTCTTCCTGCAGGGATGTAGTCCCAAGGGAGGGGACGGGCATGCTGACTAACCCCCAGCCAGAACAGCTAGGATGATGGGGGCAAGCTTACTGAGGAGGAACAGGAAGTGAGAAATTCAGACAAAGAAAAAAAACTTTTAGAAGGGAAATCAAAGGAAAAGGTAAGTGGACCAACAATGCACTAGATTAAAGGAACCTATTTAGAAAATAAAAAAACAAACCTTTACAACCACTTTAACCACCTAAAGGAACACTAAAGGTTAATTTTTTATTAGATCAATTGATTGCTGTAAGCAAGAGCATTTAAATATCACTTACCTCGTTTTTCCTTTTGACCTCCAAAATACAGTAATCCAGTAATTTCCTGTCTCTCCTCTTCTTTCTTTCCACCAGCATCTGAGCTGTTTTGCATGGTGGAAAGCAGAATGTGCTCACCCCCTCCCTATGACTACAGCCCTGCGTGAAGATGCTCTCTTATCCCTCACAGGCATGGAGGCTAAGCCTAATGGGAACTGTAGTTCCCATTAGGCCGTGATGTAGCAAGAATGAATGCGCACCGCAAACCAGGAAGTCAGTGAAAATAACGATTCAGGAGTGACGGAGGTGAATAAAACAGCACGGGGGGCGTGGCCTGGCGAGCGGCTGAGATGGCAGCACACTGAAAGAGCTCCGGCAAATCCACAGCCTAAAGCCCGTATTTCTGCAGCATAGCACTGGATAATGAGCAAGCTGAACTACAGACCGCCTCAGTCCAGACCTAGACGCTCATCGGCGGCATACAAAGGGAACAGCATATCGGACATTTTTAAGAGACAAGCCCTTTCCCTGAGTGGCGGCCTGAGTGGCAAGATGGCGCCGACACGTGCACTGGAGGACTTCAGTGATGACTCTCAATCTGCGGCCGAGGACAATGCAAGGGGACATTTGAACCCAAATCTACCCCTCACCTACGCAGATATGTCAATATTCACGGCGGATATAAAATCAACCTCCTCGGCAGCTATCACAGATCTCAAATCTAACCTCCTAGTACTGAACGACAAGATGGCGACGGCCGAGGCAGCTGGGAAGCAGAGGGAGAAAGCCATACGCAGGCTGGAGAGGGTGACGGCATCACACTCTAACCACTTCATAGAAATGTCGAGGCACATGGAGGACCTCGACAACAGAGGGAGGAGGTGCAACATCCGCGTGAGGGGAATACCAGAGTCGGTCGAACCCGACCAGATAACCCTAGCCCTCAGACGCTTGTTCAACAACCTACTGGAAAGGCCCGAAGACTCCGAAATCGAGTTCGTGAGGGCACACAGGGCCCTGAGAGCGCGCGGCCCTGATAATCAGCCACCGAGAGATGTAATCTGCTGTCTACAGAGCTTTGTTCTCAAAGAAGAAATAATGCAGAAAGCTAGAAGAAATGATCGGTGTCAGGTCACCCGTAGCCAGGTGACAAGTGCACCCCGTAGGGGTCAGGGATGCACCACAGGGTGGTGAATCCTATGGCCGACTGCTGCTAGCGGAGACGAAGCGTGAACCTAAGATCACCCAGGGCGCGGAGTCTAAGACCCAGTATTGTATTCACCAGAGCCTTTGATGGTAAGGATGGTCTTGGCCGCTACTGGGTCCAGGTCGCATCCCCGAGATTCCTCAAGTCACACTCCGCAGGGAGAAGGGGGAAGCAGCCAGCAGACCAAACAGTGGTGATGGACAGGCCGAGGTCAGGGCAACAGGCAGACAAGGATAACCGTGGAACATGCAAATAGTCAGGGGCACAGGCAGACAGGGAAGTCGGGGACAAGCCAAAACGGTACACGGAAGATGATCGTAGCACTCTGCAAACAGGAACTAGCAATACACTGCAGACAGGAACTAAGCATGGAACACTGTTGAACAGCACTGCAGACCTGTAGAGCAACGGTTAATATAGGCTTCCTGGGATGGACTAGGGTGGAGCCATACAGGAAGAGGAAGTGATAAAAAGGGGAACCAGAGCAGGATCTGCCTCTAATGAACACATGGAGATCAGGTAGGCAGACAGGCTTGATGCATATTCATGACAGTACCCTCCCTCTTAAGGCCCCTCCCCCTCCCCAGCCTGGAGCCAGGGCTAAAGGGGAATCCCAGAAGAAACCTCTTCGACAAATGGGGCGCAAAGATCTCAGATGCAGAAATCCAAGACGCCTCCTCAGGACCAAATCCTCTCCAAAGCACAAGGTACTGAAGAACGCCTCTGCGGAGACGAGAATCCAGAACTTGAGTATCCTCATTGACCAGAACCGAAGTAGGGACAGGAGGAGAGGATTTATTGAGGACCAAAGGCCTTTTAGGAATAAGTAAGGGCATGAGAGGGTCAACAGGAATCCGAGGAGGATCAAGCAGACCCTTAAAGATGAACTGGGGATTAAGCACAGGACCATCAGACTGGGCAGAGGTCAAAGGAACCCTGAAGTCAGGTTGGTTAGAAGGTGACAGGGCACAGGAGTCAAGCTGGATAGCAGGGAAACCAGCAGAATGCAGAGAGCCCTGAAAACAAGGTAGAAAACCCCATTTGGCCGACGATGGCAATCTATCCAAAGGATGGATTGAGCCCCTTAGACAGGTTGCAGGAGGGCCTGAACAAGAAAAGGTAGGAGGCTCACTGGGCATGGGCTGACCTGGCATAGCTGATGCAGAGGCCGATTGAATAGCATATTCAGGTGTAGCGATTACCCGAATCGCATCACAAGGCGTAGTGACTGCAGAACTCGCAGACAAGTTAGCCTGGCTGTGCGTTTTAGGGACAGTCAACGGTAAACTGGAGTGAATGATCGGCTCAGGTTCACAGACGGGCTCCTCATCCAGAGTGCTACATTGGCTAAAAAGTGCATCAGCCTGACTATTGCAGGACACATTCCGGACATCACTACATGTGGTGGGACGAGCAAAAGATTCTGGAATGGTGGCAACAGGAAGTTTCTCTTTTGGGGCAACCTTGGGTAGGCAAGACGTGGAACAGGAGGGACCCCAAGCCAGGATCTGTCCGGCAGTCCAGTCAATGTGAGGAGAATGGAGTCTTAACCAAGGAAGACCCAAAACGATAGGAGCTGAGGTCTTAGGTAGAACAAGGAAGGATATCCACTCCTGGTGAAGTGTGCCTACTGACATCTTAACAGGGACCGTCTGGAAGCGAATAGGACCCCCCGGGAGAACAGTGCCATCAATCGCCGAGACCACCAATGGTGTGGTGAGGGGCAAAAGGGTAAGTCTCATGGACGATGCGATTTCCCAGTCTATGAAATTGCCAGCGGCTCCGGAATCCAGATATGCCGAGACCGAATGAGAAGAAGCACCAAAATGAAGGGACACAGGAAGAAAAAGACGAGAAGGTGAAGGAGATATTTCTGGATCCAATACTCCACCTTCCAGATGTATTGAACCCGAGCGTTTCTCGGGGCGAAGAGGGCAAGTGTCACGAAAATGACTTTTGCCCCCACAGTATAGACACAGGCCTAGAGTTCTGCGCCTGGCACGTTCCTCAGGGGATAGCCTGGTCCGACCCAGCTGCATGGGTTCCTCAGTTGGCAAGGGATGCTCCACGGGTCGAAGAGAGGGGAGCTCAGGCTGACTAAGGGCCAAGGAATGTTGGCGTCGCTTTTCTAGGGTCCTTTCCTGAAAGCGAATATCGATCTGATTACACAAGGAGATCACTCCGTCCAGATCAGTGGGGATGGTTCTTCCTGCTAGTTCATCCTTCACTCTATCAGATAGGCCATGCAAAAAGAAGGTTGCGACTAAGGCCTCATTGTTCCAGCTCAGTTCAGCTGAGTGGATACGGAACTGCAGAGAATATTGTCCCACTGAACGGGATTCTTGGCGGAGACGTAAAAGGGCGCTGGCTGCTGAAGAGACACGAGCCGGTTCTTCAAAGATATTCCGAAAAAGTTTCAAGAAAACAGGCAGGCTAGAAACCACTGGATCATTCAATTCCCACAGAGGGGCAGCCCAGGCTAAGGCCTCCCCGGAGAGGAGAGAAATGATATAGGCTATCTTGGCCCGATCAGACAAGAAGTACTGGGGCAGGAGCTCAAAATGAATAGTGCATTGGCTAAGGAATCCCCTGCAGGCTTTGGAGTCTCCAGAAAAACGGATTGGAGGTGATAACTTCAGTGAATGCGACTCTGCGACTGGTGCAACAGGTGCAGCTGCTGGTTGTACTTGGGGTTGCGGATTCGGGGTTCCCAGCGAGGTCTGAAGCTGATCAAAGCGGGAAGCCAGATCCTGAAGGAAACGCATCACCTGATCCTGATTAGCTTCATGCGTCTCGAGTCTGCGAACAATGCACTGTAATGGATCATCTGCGGGGAGCGGCATGTCGGCCGGATTCATGGCTGTTCAAACTGTCAGGTCACCCGTAGCCAGGTGACAAGTGCACCCCGTAGGGGTCAGGGATGCACCACAGGGTGGTGAATCCTATGGCCGACTGCTGCTAGCGGAGACGAAGCGTGAACCTAAGATCACCCAGGGCGCGGAGTCTAAGACCCAGTATTGTATTCACCAGAGCCTTTGATGGTAAGGATGGTCTTGGCCACTACTGGGTCCAGGTCGCATCCCCGAGATTCCTCAAGTCACACTCCGCAGGGAGAAGGGGGAAGCAGCCAGCAGACCAAACAGTGGTGATGGACAGGCCGAGGTCAGGGCAACAGGCAGACAAGGATAACCGTGGAACATGCAAATAGTCAGGGGCACAGGCAGACAGGGAAGTCGGGGACAAGCCAAAACGGTACACGGAAGATGATCGTAGCACTCTGCAAACAGGAACTAGCAATACACTGCAGACAGGAACTAAGCATGGAACACTGTTGAACAGCACTGCAGACCTGTAGAGCAACGGTTAATATAGGCTTCCTGGGATGGACTAGGGTGGAGCCATACAGGAAGAGGAAGTGATAAAAAGGGGAACCAGAGCAGGATCTGCCTCTAATGAACACATGGAGATCAGGTAGGCAGACAGGCTTGATGCATATTCATGACAATCGGATTGTCTTCAACGGTGAAACGATTCTGCTCTTCCAGGACTTATCGCAGATTACCTTAAAAAACCGCAGAGCTCTCCGTCCCCTCCTAGACGAGCTTAGGAACAAAGGCATGCGGTACACGTGGCGCTTTCCTTTTGCGCTCCTAGTTACCCACAACGGCCGCCAACATGCCCTAAGATCCCCGGAAGATCTGGAATATTTCTGCTCCAACTTACAGCTTACTTAAGTGGAGCTTCCGGACTGGTATCAGGAGTATCGGCTGCCTCCACCGACTAGAAGTCCCCCGTGCTCACCGATGGCTTCGCCGGAAGGGAAAGACCCAAAGCGGATGAAACATGGACGCCAAGGTAGCTCCGTAGCAGGCACCCGAATCAGAAGCATGGTCGCCAGGGAGGCTCAGTAGCAGGCACTCCGAACCACGGAAGAGCACACTCCTCCGGAGCTTTGGAAAGGGTAGAGGACTGACAGACGGACCTATAAACTCCGGCAGCTGATATTCCTACACATCGTTAAACCAAAAGGCCCCATGGACGGTATGTACTGTAATTAGTTACTATATTAGCTCGGCTCCCTATGATCCGTTGACCGGATGGTTGTACCGCATGCAATATGCGATGAAACACCAATACCCCTTTATTTTTGAGCTGTGAAACATCCTCTGCCTTGACCCACGAAGGCGAGGGAGCTAACCAACCTAAGGCAGAGATATCCTACATAACACACTGGAATGTATGAACCCGGTCTTAATATCCAAGGTACACAGGGAGCGAACGTTGATAACCACCTGTTGATCAGCTATGGGGTGAGTTAGTAATATTTCACTGATAAGAAATGACTTCCATGAGCTGGTAAAAAGAGGAACACTGTTTGGGACCACTTGGTAGACACCCTATCCCCTGATGGAGAGCATCTTTTTTACACTTGAGACTATGCTGGGAGCTGGGGTTGTTTCAAATGCAGGACACCATACCCTGACCATCATCGCCACAACCTGACAGCCACCGCGGTTCACGCGGAGAAGGAGGGGGAAAGGGGGAACTCCAAACAGCACCAGTAACAACTCCTGTAGAAGGGGTCTTTAACCATTCGATTTCATGCCGGACCCCCGTAGCTCACAGTGAAGAAGCTATCGAATTGTTCCCTACTACACAAACTGTTCACCGTAGTACAACTCCCTGCCAAACCGCCGCGGCTTTTCCTGCCGAGGATACTACTTGCATACATCTGGGGTAGGCAAAACACCTCCTTATCGATCTCATTTTTGAAACATGGCCTACACAGAGACATGGGACACTAGCAGGCATGCTACTTTATCACGCAAGTGCCTAGGGGAGCCACACGGAGATGCTTGCCTCATTGGTTTGATGTAGGATTACAAAATTCTTAAGCTGCCCGTTACTTCCACTCTTGTGGTTAGAAATGATAACCCACATTTTTCCTTAGTTACAGGTTACAGATAAGCTGTCTCAATGTCTTAACTAATATTTATTAATGTTTCCTAAATGTTGAGTTCAATGCCAAACGTTATTTCTGCAGACTTACTACATTTAACATATATGATTAAGCTGCAATAGGCTGTGGAACTATGCCTCTCGCCTGTGGACTTGGTTTCCTACTACTAGTTGTTATCTGTTTAGTGAACTATATCACCAGACTACAGGTGCTGAGTGCTGGTTGTCGAGGCGGCTGCCTCACATCGCCCCGCACAGTGTCTCCCAGTGGGGGGCATAACCTCATTGGGACACACAAATTAAACCTTACTGATAGTTTAACTATTATAAAGGTGTATAACATTTACTCTCTCTTTTTGTGATTTTCACACTTCCTCTTTGTTTCTCACCTTCCTCTTAAACCTTATTTCTTCCCCCACCCCTTCCTGATCCCCCCACAGGTCTGAGGTACAAAAGCAGCATTGCTACTACCAATAGGATACTGTACTGAAAGTGACTGATTGCCATATCAGAGTATTCATTGTTATCTCTTAGTATCATTCTAATAGGCACAAACTGACCCATGGCGTACTCCACCCTGGACCTCAACACCACTGTGGTCTCCCACAATGTCAGGGGATTAAATGTTTCGGAGAAGAGGTCAACGGTCTTACGCGAACTCAGAAAGGGTAGGCCTCTCTTCGCTTTCCTTCAGGAGACGCACTTCAGGACTGACAAGGTACCTAGACTCACAGATTCATATTTTACTAAAGCGTTCCACGCCACGAACAACCATGCTAAATCCAAAGGGGTGTCAATACTGGTCAGTAAAACGGCTACTTTTGAGATTACAGGTAGGCTGACGGACCCGGAAGGGCGATACATATTCTTGAAGGGAAAATATAAAGGGATACCGCTGACATTGGCTAATGTCTACTTCCCAAACTCAGCCCACTTAACCTTCTGTAGGAGCCTGATTAGGGAACTGGAGGGTTTCGCCTCGGGGCGCATAATCCTTGGAGGTGACTTTAACCTTCCCCTAAACCCCTTGGTGGACACTTCCACCGGGACGACTTATATCCAATATAGAATACTAAAGAGCTTGAAAACAGCACTGAGCTCCATGCACCTGGTGGATGTATGGAGATACCTTCACCCAGATGGAAGGGACTTCACCTATTATTCTGTGCCGCATGACAGGTACTCAAGGATAGACTACCTTTTTGTCTCCCGGGGGGATCTACATGCGGTACAGAATGCACAAATAGGCATTCAATCAATTTCTGACCATGCCCCCATATCCCTGACATTAGACTTAGACACTCCCAGGCGTCCACTACCCACATGGAGACTGAACGCATCTCTTCTCTCTGACCCTGAGCTGCTCCCGAAACTGACCTTACACCTCACTGAGTACTTCAACCTCAACTCCACCCCAGACGTTGATCCTTTGTCAACATGGGAAGCTCATAAATGCTCTATAAGAGGCGAACTCATCAGGATGGGAGCTCGCCGTAAGAGGGAGAGAGAGAAGGAGATTCGAGACCTGACAGATTTAATATCAAGACTGGAATCCTCCCACAAACAATCCTTATCAGGGGCGCTGGCCACAGACCTACTAGAGGCCAGGAAGAAGCTAAAACAAAAGTTAGAAGCCACTTCAAAACGCTTCTTGTTCTTTCAAAAAAAAAATCTACTTCTAGGTTCCTAGCTAGGGCCCTAAAAGGCCCGAGGCTTCAAAATGCCATATTAGGCATTAGGAACAAAACGGGGACCATGGACATGGAGGACAATCTTATCGCCAGGCACTTTCAAGACTATTATTCACAACTATATAACCTACCTAGTCAACACAAACCGGCTACCGCCGAAGGCGACAGGATACACACCATCCAGACTTATTTAACATCATCCAAAATCCCCAGATTAGCTGCGGCAGACATACAGGCACTTGAAAGGCCTATAGACCAGGCAGAGGTTGAGGCGGCTATACGGGGCCTCAAAGCAGGAAAGAGTCCAGGCCCAGATGGGTTTTCTTCCATTTACTACAGAACATTTTCAGATATTCTCCTGAACCCCCTGACCAAAGCCTTAAACACATTTTCCAAACCCAGGGAGGTTCCAAAGTCGTTCTTATTAGCACACATAACAGTCCTGCCCAAGCCCGAGAAAGACCCGGCGCTCTTCACAAGTTACAGGCCAATCTCCCTGCTTAACTTAGATACTAAGCTTTTAGCGAAAATTATGGCGACCAGGCTTAGACCTCTACTCTCCACCCTGTTAGGGCCTGAACAAGCAGGCTTCATGCCCGGTCGAGAGGCGCAAGACAACGTAATTAAATCCTTGAATTTAATCCATGCAGCGAGCCAGCGAAAGATCGAGGGCATTCTCCTGTCAACTGACGCAGAGAAGGCCTTCGATCGAGTAGCTTGGGACTTCATGATGGAGACCTGCAGGCATTGGAGAGCATATGATGGCATGGATCTCTGCCTTATACCAAAACCCATTGGCTCAAATAAGAATAAACGGCTCGTTATCAGAGACCATACATATTACCAATGGCACCAGGCAAGGCTGCCCCCTATCGCCCCTCCTATTTATCTTGACACTAGAGCCATTTATTCGAAGAATAATGATGAATCAAGAAATAGCTGGCTTCCAGGTAGAGGACAGGGAATTTAAATTAGCAGCCTATGCTGATGACCTTTTGTTTTTTTTGACCCACCCGACAAAGTCCATCCCCCAACTCATGACGGAATTTTCATTTTTTGGATATCTATCCAATATGAAAATCAACTACACGAAGTCGGAGGCGTTAAACATCTTGGTTCCTCAAACTAAGCTAAAAACGATACAGGAACACAGCCCCTTTACTTGGGTGTCTTCGGCCCTCAAATATCTAGGAGTTAAGCTCACATCACAAATCTCCCGGATGGTTGAGATGAACTTCATGCCTATACTCAGGACCATAGAAAATGACCTAGCAAAGTGGCACCCACGCCATTTTTCGTGGTTTGGCAAGGCAGCCATCTGCAAGATGTCTGTTCTGCCCAGACTCCTGTACCTACTTAGGACACTCCCCCTGAATATTCCCGATAGTTTCTTCAAAAAGCTACAATCCCTTCAACTTAACTTTGTATGGGCACACAAACGCCCCCGAATTAGATTTCACCTACTCACAAAGAACAAAGCAGAGGGTGGGATGGGTCTACCAGATTATAGACGCTACTATTATGCCTCACATATCGCCAGAATTGTAGACTGGCACTGCCATGAGACAGAAAAGGACTGGGTCTTCTTAGAAAGCTCTCTCAGCACAACTCCACTAAAATTCCTACCCTGGATCCCTTGGGCAGGCTGCCCAACGGCATTAAAAAACCACCCGCTGGTCAGTGTCACCCTGAGAATTTTCCGTAAACTTACCAAAAACCCAAACTTTTCTTCACAGCTAGGCCCACTGACCCCCCTGAGGGATAATCCCAACTTCCCCCCGGGAATTGGTCGCGGCCCCCTCCAGGCACCACTGCTGGACACCCCACTTCTGACCTCCCAATGCTTCTCAAATAGCCAGATGAAGGATTTCACTGTTCTAAAGTCAGACATCTCATACCCTAATCTTCCCTTATGGACGTATTTCCAGATCCGCAGCTATGTTAACAACCCAAAGCTTAGAGGACTTTTTACAAGACAATTAACTGACATGGAGGAGATATGTTTGAAAGGGGAACCGACTCAGAAGGCCACATCACTTGCGTACACCTGGTCCCAATATCCAGCCCAAGGCGGGGAAGACAAGTTCAGGGAACGTTGGGAGGAGGAGCTGGGAATACCCATCACAAACAGACAGTGGAGCAGGGCATGCATACTGGAGCACAAATGTTCTCTCAGCACTCGGATGCAGGAGACATCTTATAAAATGCTGACCCACTGGTACGCAACCCCGGTTAAACTGAGCAGATGGTACCCCGGATCTTCAGACCGATGTTGGCGCTGTAAAGTAGAGGTAGGCACACTTTATCATATATGGTGGCAATGCCCACTGATAACTCCTTACTGGCTAGAAGTCATCAGGATAGTTAATCTTATGACGGATATAAACCTATCTTTAGATGCCGCATGCTGCCTTCTTAATATAAACAGCTTCTCAATTAAAAGCTACAAACGCTCTCTGTCCAGACACTTGCTGACCTCAGTCAAGTCCCTGGTCCCACTGTACTGGAAGACCCCATCCGTACCCACCATCAAGACCTGGCTACTCAAAGTAGCAGAGATATGCGATATGGAAGACACGGTGGCGCAAGCCAATGATACTATAGACCAATTCCACAAGATGTGGTCTCCCTGGTTTTTATTAAAATTTTCTGATGAATATGCCCGCCTCACAGCATACACAAAAACTTGACCACACACAATGTACTAGATTGTGATACTATACCAATGAATATCTCAGTCACTATCCCTCTGTACTCCCAACCCACTCCATTCTCTCTCTTCTACCCCCCTCTTCATACTTTATACTTAACTCTAATTCTAATCTTATAACAGCAATTTGAATTTTGATGACCCAAAATAAAATCTTTTACACACTGTTGAATACTTAAACTTTATATATGAGAATGTCAAAACTGGACTATATGCAACTTATACTACACACAGCTGCGTTCTGTGCATAACTGACACCTCTTATATGTTTGTATACCCTTTCATGGGCCATTATCAAGCGCCCAGAGGCGATTAAGTTCGCATGTGTCGCGCTATATAAGTTTCTCATTCATTCATTATGTATATGTACTATGATTTCTTGTTGTACACTACATTTATCTTGAATAAAACTTTTAAATGAATAAAACAGCACGATTTCAACAGGTATCCAACTAGTTATAATGCAAAACATTACTTTTTACTTTATCAGCTACTGTCAGGCCCCGTACACACGATAGAATCCATCCGCAGATAAATCCCAGCAAATGGGTTTCTGCGGATAGATTCTATGGTGTGTACACGCCAGCGGATCTGTTTCCGCGGAGAAATCTCCTCTGGGATGGATTCCAGCAGATCGAATATTTGTTGTGCTGCACAACATATCCATCTGCTGGAATCCATTCCAACGGATGGATCCGCTCGTCTGTACAGACTTACCGGATCCATTCGTCCAAAGGGATTCCCCGCACGCGTCGTAATGATTTGACGCATGCGTGGAATTCCTTATATGACAGCGTCGCGCCCGTCGCCGCGTCATAATCGCGGCGACGGCGCGACACGTCATCGGCAGAGGATTTCCGCGCGGATTTCAATGGGATGGTGTGTACACTCCATCCCATCGAAATCAGCGGATATCTTTGAGAGGATTTATCCGTGGAAACGGTCCGCTGGACCGTATCTGCGGATAAATCCTCTCGTGTGTATGGGGCCTTAGACTTTAATTTAAGAGGAAAATATTTTTGTCTTTACAACCCAAAATATTTTTTACTTTTTGCTATAATAAATACCCCCAAAAAAGATATAAAAAATAACTTTTTTTTCTCAGTTTAGGCCGATACGTATTCTTATACATATTTTTGGTAAAAAAAAAAATCACAATAAGCGTTTAACGTTTGGTTTGAGCAAAATGTATAGCGTTTACAAAATAGGGGATAGTTTTATGGCATTTTTATTAATATTTTTTTTTGTTTACTACTAATGGCGGCGATCAGCGATTTTTTTCATGACTGCGACATTATGGCGGACACTTTGGACAATTTTGACACATTTTTGGGACCATTGTCATTTTCACAGCAAAAAATGCTACAAAAATGCACTGATTACTGTGAAAATTACAATTGCAGTTTAGGAGTTAACCACTAGGGGGCGCTGTAGGGTTTATGTGTGACCTCATATGTGTTTCTAACTGTAGGGGGGCGGTGCTGGACGTGTCACATCACTGATCGCTTTTCCCTATATCAGGGAACAGACGATCAGTGACATTGCCACTGTGAAGAACAGGGAAGGTGTGTTTACACACACACACACCTCTCCCCGTTCTTCAGCTCCTGTGACCGATCACGGGGAAACCGGCGGCTATCGGGTCCACGGGTCCCGCGGCTGAGGTCACGGAGCTTCGGACCACGGCTGGGCACTTAAAGGGGACGTACAGGTACGTGCCTGTGCCCAGCCGTGCCATTCTGCTGACGTAAATGTGCAGGAGGCGGTCCTTAAGTGGTTAAGGACAACTTTGGATGAAAGGCATTTACCCTACCAGCATATTTATAGGTTATAAGAGAAACACAAAACACCTGGGCGAAACCCACACATACAAAGATGAAACAGAGGCTTGCAAAAAGTGAAGCAACGAGCTATAACACCTAACCAGTAAACTATATTATTTGAGACAGCTATATATGTCAGAATATTATAATTACTGATATTTTATAAAGGCAGAATTCAAAAATAAACCAGTTCAGCCTTACTGTTACATTGTGTAAACAGTAGTGTTGCTCAAGAATATTCGTATTGCGAATATTCGTTACGAATATTGCATATTCGAGTATTCGCGAATAACTCGAATATCGCGGTCAAAATTCGCTATTACGAATATTCGTATTTTTTCAAATTTATTTTTAAAACAGATCACATCCTAGTGATCTCCATCGACGTCTAAAAGCATTGCTGGTATGATTAGAGACACTGGGCCGAGTAGCTGAGGCGATCCTTTTATGTTGACAAATATTCGCTTTAGAAAATATTCGTATTACGAATATTCGCGAATACTTTCTCCGCCCTTCTTTTGCATCAGAGCCAATCAGAGTTCTCCTACCACAGTTGTCAGAGGTTAGCAACCTCCATAGCAACCAATAGGAACCTGCCTGCACGACCAGTATATAAGATCACTCCCAGCAGTATTTCAGTGCAGATTCACAAGGTGGCTAGAGAGAGTGGAGTGTTTCTGTGCGTTTTTCCAGTGTATTGCGATCTTAGAGCTTAGAGCATTGTGCTTCCTATAGTAGTTTCAGTTCTGAGTTTCCTGCTTCTATAACCAACTGCTTTTTTCAAAGCAAAAGACCCAACAGCTTTTCTAAAAGCTCAGATTTGTGTTGTTTTGTCCAGGTTAGTGTAGCTTAGTGTTAGATAGATTTCTGTGCAGTTAGTGTAAGTGTACATTTCTTTAAGGTAGCTTAGTTTAGTGTGTGTTTAGTCTCTGTGTTTTGTGTATAAAAAAAAAAAATAGCTTTAGTTTAGTCATATAAGTTTGTGTAAGTAGAGTTAGTGTTTAGTGCATATTAGTTTATTATTTGTAGTTCTCGTCTTTGTCCTTGTCAGTCAGTGTAAAAAAAAAAAAAAAAAAAAAAAAAAAAAAAAAAATTAGCTTTAGTTTAGTCATATAAGTTTGTGTAAGTAGAGTTAGGCCCCATACACACGAGAGGATTTATCCGCAGATACGGTCCAGCGGACCGTATCCGCGGATAAATCCTCTCGAGGATTTCAGAAGATTTCTATGCGATGGCGTGTACACACCATCGCATTGAAATCCGTGCTGAAATCCTCTGCCGATGACGTGTCGCGCCGTCGCCGCTATTATGACGCGGCGACGGGTGCGACGCTGTCATATAAGGAATTCCACGCATGCGTCAAATCATTACGACGCGTGCGGGGAATCCCTTTGGACGGATGGATCCGGTAAGTCTGTACAGACGAGCGGATCCATCCGTTGGAATGGATTCCAGCAGATGGATTTGTTGAGCATGTCAGCAAATATCCATCTGCTGGAAATCCATCTCAGGGGAGATTTATCCGCGGAAAAATATCCGACGGAGTGTACACACCATAGAATCTATCCGCAGAAACCCATTTGATGGGATTTATCTGCGGATAGATTCTATGGTGTGTATGGGGCCTTAGTGTTTAGTGCATATTAGTTTAGTATTTGTAGTCCTCGTCCTTGTCTGCGTCCTTCAGTCTAAAAAAAAAATAAAAAAACCCAAAAAAAGTTTTAGCTGTAGTATTTTAGTTCCTGTTTGGTAGCTGTCCATGTCGTAGTCTACGTCTTTGTCCGTGTAAAAAAATATATAAAAAAAAGTTTTAGCTGTAGTATTTTAGTTCCTGTTTAGTAGCTGTCCGTGTCGTAGTCTACGTCTTTGTCCGTGTAAAAAAAAAAAAAAAAAAAGTTTTAGGTGTAGTAGTTTTATTCTAGTTTAGTAGCTGTCTACGTCTTTGTCTGCGTCTTTGTCTGCGTGCCTGTCTTGCTAAAAAAACAAAAAACACTCCTTTCTCACATTTCCCCCCCCCCAATAAAGTTTACCCCCCCCCACATCAGCAAGCTGTCCAGGCATGCTGGGAGTTGTAGTTTTGCAACAGCTGGAGACACACTGTTTGGGAAATACTAATATCTGATCTTATATCCTAACTTTTAAACTAGTCTAAAATGCAGTTAAAGATAATGAAATAACAGTGGTGAAATTACTTACACTAATCAGCAGTTTTTCCTCACTGGATGAAAAGTTACTCCCCACCATCTTCGCTTAGCTGGGCAACACAAAATAGCGATCCGAAAATCGACTGGCAAAGATCCAGGAAATGATCTCCGTTCTCGCGTGTTCTTAGCGCGCATGCGAGGACGAGAATTTCGCAATCAATTTCACATTCGCATTAGCGAAATTTCGCAAAATTTTTTTTTTGATAAAATATCACGAATATTCGATTTTAACAAATATTTCACGAATATTCGTCTATATATTCGTGATATATCGCGAAATCGAATATGGCGTATTCCGCTCAACACTAGTAAACAGTCTACAGGTTAGGAGAATATAATTGAAGTCATATAGTACATTTGGTCAATGATCCTGCACTGGTGTGTTATTTTCCAATAGTATATTTGTCCTCATCTGCACTATAACACAATTAAACTTGATGTAAAACTCTTTTCTTGAACTCCAGTCATAGCATGATTCTTATACCAATCAGGGATCTGGACATATCAAGGGAAAATGTTTTACTTGGTTTCAAACAGCATTCAAAACATTGTTTCTAAATATTATTTCCAACTGAATGGAATTAAGGTGTTACACACCATCTTCTATTAACTGCTTCTGTTACTGATATGTTGTTAATTGCCTCCTGAGGAGAGATATACAAGAGTCTTTCTGGGAACAGCATAGACTGCTGATTAGGAAGCAATTATTCTGACACTAAATTATTTTATATCCTTGGGGCTAAATAAAACTATGTTTATAATTAAATAGAATGGATGTAGTTAGATTCCTTTATTGCAATTTAAAATAAGGTGTTTTTTTTGTCAAAAATATCATCTAAAATATTATAAAGCCCCCCCCCCCAAAAAAAAAAAAAAAGATAACTTGGCCTGCAGTATGCATTTCTGCAAATGTAAATGCAATTATAAATTGTGAAGATTTAATAATAATTTAATTAATTGTGCAGTTTACAAGTTGGAAACTTTTTTCTATACCTGAAAATCACATTTTTTTTATGCCACTTATTTATCTGTACATTCAGAACACCATGGTTTATAGCACTGCCTAATATATAACTGTATCAGATGAATATATAATCATGTAAGTGAGTTTTAGGTGTGTGTTAGCCCAGTCGCATAATTTTAATACACTGCCACTTACTTAGATGTGGTGGCTCACTTTTTCTAGCGTATTCAAGGAAAAGCAACATTGTAACCCCAGGGCAGTAGATGTGTTAATACTACAGACCACTTCCCCCCTCCCCATCACCACAATACAGTGAGGTGTGTTCTGTAGTCATTAAAAACTTTTCTGATAATGTTCTCAACCATCAAACCTTCAAACTGAGGCCCTTATGGATGTCCTTGAACTGTGCAACTGAAGGAAGGCCACCACACCAGGAAAAGTTTTGAGAAGGTTTGTGGGGGTAAATTGAGATAAAATGGAAGGCACACAAGTTCTTCAACTTTAACAGAAAAATGCTTCCTGGATCTCATCCTTGAGCAAAAGGGCTTTTGCTTTCTTCTTCTCTCCTGTGAAATCAATCTTGACTTTCCACATGTGACCCAATTTACAGCCCGTTCAAAGGTCTTGCCAATTAGGACTTTTTTTTATATAAGGCACAGAGCAGAGTCCCTAACGCAAAGTGGAATTTGCCATCCATTGTTTCAGCAATAAGACTACTTTGATCAACGCCAATAGTATAATATTTCTAGCAGACAACTGAACTCGGTTCATTGCTCTGCAAGAAAATTAGCCATTGACTTCAGCTCCTCCAATGTCAATGCTCCTGATTGCCCCTCCAAATTTCCTGTTGATTCACTGAACAGCACCCAAAGTCTCTGACCACAGATTTCAAGGCCACCGCTGGCTTACAGGCACAGCCTGCTGCTATGTAAATTGACATTATAAATCCCACATCCAATCTTCTATCCATCACATTCCTAAAAGTCATAGTTATCTAAGGGCAATATGACATGTCATGCCAGCCTTTGCAATGCCATATCAACCTTAAAGTAATTGTACACTTAATAAAAAAAAAAAAAATAATAATAAATATGTCACTCTTACCTGCTCTGTGCAATAGGTTTGCACAGAGCAGCCCCATTTCTCCTTCTCGAGTCCCCAACCTGCACTCATGGCTCACCCTCTTTTAAGTGTGTCAGCATAGGAAGCTATCTATTGTGGCACTCCTGCAGGCTCGATCCTGTGCCATGGTGTCAGCGTCTATTAACATAGACAGTGCAGCTTGGCCTCGCCCCACCCCTTGTTCTCATCACAATTCCTCCCAATGCTTTCAACTTGCCTTATGGGGAGAGATAGAGCAGAGAGAGACGCTGCTTTCCAACACAATGCCTGATTGATAATGGGCTTAGATACATATAAGGGGGGGGGGGGCTGGGGGGGAGAGCTGCACACCTACACACAGGTAATGAGTAGAATGAATTAAGGAAAAAAAAAAAAACTTTTACCTTTACAACCACTTTAAGTGCATTACCTCACACCTTTTGAACCCTCCGGGTGAAATGAATAAAAAAATGTGCAGTCTTGTCAGGCTTCGCCATTTGTCCTCAATCATTTCCCTGATCTCAAACATCACCATAAAAGTTGGTTACACCTTATTCGGATTGGATAGATAGTTCATCAATTTCTTCAGAGTCTGGGAAGGATTCTCTTAACAGTCAAAAACCTGCTTCACTGCTATAATAAAATATGGAATACAACTCTGCCGGTTCTTTCATATCCAAAAGGTAATATCCTAAAAATGCTGCTGTTTGACATACCCCTACCGGTGAATAGCTGAACATGGTCAGTCCCCCCAACTGACAACCTTCAGACCTTCAGTCCCCTCCAATAGTCCTTTAAAATATCTGCCTCAATAGGAAGGCAGGACCTGTTCCAGTAAGCCACACTGCCTCCCAGCATTAACATCGCCACAGAAGCCTGACTTCTATTTTTTTTGGAAGTGACATCTGATGATGGGAACCCAACTGACACCATAACAGAGAAGTGAACTGGTGGGAGAAAAGGCAAACCCAGGAAACCTCTAAGTGACAGACCACAGATATTTAGATTCAACTGGCAGCAACACACTGAGATTTGTTAGAGTGGCACCTATATTTAGGCCACATGCAGAACCCCAGACTCTGGAGGATTTAACTACAGTTGGGGAGTCTTCCAATCTGTAGAGGCTGAACCAGGATAGGAGGATAGGGAACATTTTTTTGGTCTAATACAGAGTTCTGGAGCAAGGACAAAATAAGAACAAAGTGGAGAAGGAAACCTCTAACTCTATGTATTTGAATGAGGTGGTCCTAAGGGGCCATGGGAAGGAGCTGACCATAAGTAAGCTGACATGTTGTGCTCCAGGAAAAGAGCTTTGTTCTTAATTAAACCAAAGTACATATTCTTATATATCTGTGTGGCCTACTGAGCATCGATTACTGCTGGCTTATAGCACAGCTGCACATAAGAAAAAATATATACTATTTATGAAATATAGATATATATAAATTCAATACATATTTAGTGCATACACGTGCCACTACAAGAACGATGACACTAGAACAAACACTAGACAATAATATTAGTGGATTGCACATTTTTTATCCTTATAACAATGCTATTTGATGGAATAGCACAAACAGTATAGTCATAGGTGTGCGCAGCCTATTGCATTAGGATGTGCACGCTAAAGCTCAAACACACATGCGTGTGTAATATATCGTATATGGCAGTGGGCAAGTCAGTAGAGCTTTGTCAGCAGGGCAGAGATCGGTGTCAGTAGTTTATCTTTATTTGTATTATTATTATTATTATTATTATTATTATTTTTTTACAATTTTATTTATTTTTATATATATATATATATATATATATATATTTTTTATGAGCCCTGTTTGGGGGCTTTGGTGAAATTTCAGTGGTCTAAACAGAACCCTGACGTCAAACTTTTGAGACAGAGAAAGGGACTGATGACAGAGATTCCCCAGTCCCTTTCTCTGCAGCCAGGCAGCAGGGGGAATCTGCATAGTACAGGGTGATTAGGCTGTGCCCAGGCACACCTTACACCCTATGTGCGCACGCCTATGAGTATAGTATGTTGTTTAATAACATTAGGGAAATTAATTCTACAAGTGTTTTTTTTTTTTGTGACAGAGATATTCAATATAGTTTTGCAATTTTGTGTTCCATTTAAATGCTGTTCAGCCTCGCAGCATTTGTTCCTATAATGTTTTCAAGGGTTCAAGTAGACATGACATCATTGCTATCTTGTCTCACCATGAGAACCTGGAAAGGCATCCAATTAATAATTTAATGAACGGAGCTGGGAATGTAATTTTCTGTGTCCCCAGCAATTGACTTTTATCTGTACGTAGTCATACCCCAAAGGCTTTAAATTATTTAATTAGATGAAGTTTGCTGCAAGTATGCTGCAAAGGTACTTTGATGTAACAGGTGAAGGAGCCAACATAAAATAAAATGGATCTATTTCCAAACAATACTGCTTATGAGAAGCAAAAAGAAAAAAACCTCTGCAAACTATGGAGCAAACTATGAAGCACACAATTTCTTCTCTTCGACCACTAGAGACATGTTTCTGAACAGTGACTCAAAGTCTGTGCAAAGATTATTAGGACTGTTTGGTTGTTGTTTACATGTATTTTTTGAGGCTTTCCAGAGAATGTGTTTTGTTTTACCCTGTGTATACCCTTTTTGTAACTGCTGTGTTTCATCTGATGATCTGTGGTTTCAATGAATGGCCCCCGGTTCGGTTCGTAGCAGAACATGCGAACAGGCAAAAATTTTTAAAGGTTAATATGCAAGTTAATTTCAGAAAAAGTGTTTGGGGACCTACGTCCTGCCTCAGGGGACATGTATCAATGCAAAAAAGTTTTAAAAACGTCAGTTTTTCCAGGAGCAGTGATTTTAATAATGTTTAAAGTGAAACAATAAAAGTGAAAAAATCCTTTAAATTTCATACCTGGGGGGTGTCTATAGTATGCCTGTAAAGTAGCGCATGTGTCCTGTGTTTATAACAGTCTCTGCACAAAATGACATTTCTAAAGGAAAAAAAGTCATTTAAAACTACTCACGGCTATAATGAATTGTCGGGGGTCCCCCTAAATTCCATTACCAGGCCCTTCAGGTCTGGTATGGATATTAAAGGGAACCCTGCGCCATAATTTAAAAAAAAATGTTGTGGGGTTCCCCCAAAAATCTATACCGGACCCTTATCCGAGCATGCAAACTGGCAGGCCGCAGAAAAAGAGGGGAGGCGAGAGAGCACCCCCCCTCCTGAACCATACCAGGCCAGATGCCCTCAACATGGAGACAAAGGCCTCATCCCCACAACCCTTGCCGGTAGTTGTGGGGGTCTGCGGGGCGGGGGGGTTATCGTAATCTGGTAGCCCCCTTTAACAAAGGAGAACTCTAGATCCTGGCCCCCTATGTGAATTGGTAAGGGGTACATTGTACCCCTACCATTTCACAAAAAAAAATTGAAAATGTTAAAAACGACAGGAGACAGCTTGGGACAAATCCTTTATAAAAAAAGAAAAAAAACGATTCCAGCGATGTAATCCAGTCTCGATGTCCAGCGTTGTAATCCATTCTCGATGTCCAGTGATGATCTATTCTCCAGCGATGCTCTCCAGCGAGGGTCACACGTCACGGGTGGCCCCACCCTCTGTCACATGTCACAGGTGGCCTCACCTGTGACGTGTGATCCCGCCCCCTCTGACGCATCACGGAAAAAACCCTGTTGTGTCAGAGGGGCGGGGTCGCCCATTCATATCACGGGTGGCCCTGCCCTCGGTTATAAAAGAGCTGTCAAACAGCTTGCGTGTCATTTAGCCGGGTGCCTCCGGTCGAGGCAGGATAGTGCGTTATTCCTTTCTGGAGAGCGGATCATCGCTGGACATCGAGACTGGATTACATCGCTGGAATTAATATAATTTTTTTTAATAAAGGACTTGTCCCAAGCCGTCTCCTGTCATTTTTAAAATGTTCACACTTTTTTGTGTGAAATGGTAGGGGTACCCCTTACCAATTCACATAGGGAAGCGGGATCTAGAGTTCCCCTTGCAGATTCCAATAAGCCCCCGCCCGCAGACCCCTCACAACCACCGAGCAAGGGTTGTGGGGATGAGGCCCTTGTCCCCATCAACATGGAGACATGCTCCCCATGTTGAGGGCATGTGGCCTGGTACAGTTCTGGAGGGGGGCGCTCTCTCATCCCCCCCCTCTTTTCCTGCGGCCTGCCAGGTTGCATGTTCAGATAAGGGTCTGGTGTAGATTTTTGGGGGGAACCCCACTCCATTTTTTTTTATTTGGTGTAGGGTTCCCCTTAATATCCATACCAGACCTGAAAGGCCTGGTAATGAAATTTAGGGGGACCCCACGCATTTTGATCTGTATTGCCGGGACCCGACAATTCATTATAGCTGCAGAGCTTGAAATCTTTTAATACAATACAACACAAATGCATACTTACTGGCTTTTAAAATTAAAGAAGATCTATAACAAAATGACATTTGTTTTCTTCTTTAACCGCTTAAGGAACGCCCACTGTATAAATACATTGGCAGAATAGCATGGACAGGCATAATCACGTACCTGTATGTGGCCCTTTAAATGCCTGCTGTGTGGTCGCGAGCGCGCCGCCGTCAGCGCGCTCACAACCCTGCCGCCTTTCCCGTGAGTTGGACCTCGGGTCTTGCAGGCTCGATCGCCGCGGGAGACCCCGTGATCGTCTCACGGAGGTATAGAGTGGGGAGATGCTTATGTAAACAAGCATCTCCTTGCTCTGCCTAGTGAGAATGACACTGATCTCGGCTCCGTGTGCTCGGAGAAGAGATCAGTGTCATGTGACACAGAGCCCATTCCCCCTACAGTAAGAAACACTATGCAGGGAACAATTAACCCCTACAGTGCCACCTAGTGGTTAACCCCTTCACTTCCAGTGTAATTTTCACAGTAACCAGTGCATTTGTATAGCACTGATCGCTGTGAAAATGACAATGGTCCCAAAAATGTGTTAAAATTTATAAAAATGCCATAAAACGATCAACTATTTTGTAAACGCTATAACTTTTGTGAAAATCAATCAATACACGCTTATTGTGATTTTTTTTTACTAAAAATATGTAGAAGAAAAAAGGTATCGGACTAAACTGAGGGGAAAAAAAATATCTATTGTAAGTTAAAAATATTGTTTTTTTTTCCAAAATTGACGCTCTATTTTTTTTATAGCGCAAAAAATAAAAACCGCAGAGGTGATCAAATACCACCAAAAGAAAGCTCTATTTGTGGGGAAAAAAGGATGTCAATTTTGTTTGGGAGCCACGTTGCACGACTGCGCAATTGTCAGTTAAAATGATGCAGTGCCGAATCGCTTGGTCTTTGACCACCCAAATGGTCTGAGGCTGAGGTGGTTAAGCTTATTAATGTCCCATAATTTTATCCAACATCATTCATGGTGCCCAATGATGCATTCAACAATCAATTAAGTCATCCAGCAAGGTAGCCAATACCAATCATGATAACTCATTGCCCCATCTGTAAATTCTGCACTCCCAATGCTAAATAACTTATTCCCAGCTGCAATATTACCACAAGAAATAGTGGAAGAAATAGTGGGTGATGTTACTGACCAAATGTAGTCATTGCTGTCACACATGATTCCCAACAGTAAATTGAAATCACTATTACACTCAATGAATAATGCAGTGCTACAAATTGAAACCTTTTACAAATTAAATGGCATCCTCTTGTGTTTAATATACGCCTAAAAATGATATTGTGCAAAATAATAGATTCTCAAATATCCATTCACCACTGTACTCCTTTTCTAAATATATGAAAAAAACATGCTGGCAAATGAATATCCTTGCATAAAGGTCCCTTCTGTTTATAAAATTCATAACAAAATCCTCTGTCAACCACCTTGTGGTCACTCTCCACCCAGGCTGTTCTCTCACCTTAATATATCAACGTGTTTGTTATATAGGCCAAACTGGGTATTTCCTCCTAAGGGTCAAATTCTGTCATTCACCTTTCCTCATCTGTATCACCTTTTCAAAATATGAAAACATTACACTCACATGTCAATGTGCACCAAACATCGGGGTACATAGGTAAAGCACATGTTAAACATCAATCCACCCTTCAATAGCATTAAAAACTGTCTCCCGGTGTATACCGGTTACTTCCTGGAACAATGTGGTAATGTCACCCAGCCCAGCCCTACATGTTATCACGTGACTTTATGAGGGTGTCAGGTAAGAGTTCACTCACTGGTGGCGCTGTCGGTCTCATGGATTGCAGTATCAGTGTCCACCAGCAGGTGTCTTCCAACAGAAAAAGAAAAATACCGCGCTTTAACATTTAAATTGACTAGCTAAGCTGCAACATAACAGTGTCATACAAACACAAATCACATAAGAAACAGGGAGAATGTTGCGTTATTAATAAAAACTAAACTAGACAAACAGTTGATAATAAAAAGATATTGAGAATGTTGTGGATGCAAAGAAAACCCCTAAATGAAAGAGGAATAAAAACAATGACTGGCAAAAAGAGTCTTTGTATCAATCAACGATCGTTACAAGCAAGTTCTTCAGTGATGAATAGACTGTTGAAAACATAGACGATAACCAACACCACTAGGTAAAAAAGTGGAGGCTTACCAAATGGCAAGCAGTAACCAGCTTGCGGCTGCAAACCCCAGCCAGGGCCTTTTGATGATCCTCGTAGGGGGATGACAAGGGGGTAGATGTTGAAGCTTCCCACTCCAAGAGCCACAAGATCACGGCGTGTCACACACAAAAAGAAGGAACTCAATGGTGAAGTACAGCAGGACCAGTGTGTACAAGTTATTCGTGACTCAAGGGACCACCACCACCAGAACACCCTAATTTTAAAAGGCTTACCAGAACGTAGGCAATATAAACATGTGGCTAAACCCCTAGCCAGGGCCTTTAGGATCCTCTCGCAGTGATATATCCCACAGGTCCTCCGGTAATAAAGGTCAGTGGGTGCATGGAAAAAACGATAATGCCCACATAGTGAAGTATGCAAGTTGAGGGGTTTATTTAAAAAAATAGTACACTTACAGGTTTAAAAGCAGGATAATAGATAGAAGCCGGCCGGCTCTAACAATCGCCCGTCCACACGGAACGAAGAAAACGTCTTGCGTCAGCACGCTACCTTCCCCAAGGGGCACGGGCGACGTGCTGACACCACACATATAAATAGGCTAAAACCAAGCCTCGATCTGAGTCACGGGCTAAGTGACCGCCAAGAAGGCCATGCTGGAACGCATAAATGAAAACAAAACCAGGAAGGGCTTTGACGTAACATAAGCTAGATGGCCATCTTGTGGTAAAATAAGTGAATAACGGTGCAGGTCCAAATGTGTAAGGAACTCATTCAGCTATACCAATTATATACAAATTTATATTAAGGAAGTTTGATCATCTTAAATGAGAAACTATTTGTGATTATTCTCTAATGATCAAGAGAAAAAAGGCACTATAACACTAATAAATAAATATGAAAAATAGTAGTGAAACAAATAGGAAAAAGATGTATAAAAATAAAAAATTGAAAAATATTGTCAAAATTTAGCATGACAATAGCCAAATATTTTATACAAAATGTGAATAGGATGCATTAATTAAATGCAAATAAATAATGCATAAATATAAAATGTAATAAAAAATTGTGCTATGAGTGCACGAGCTCCAAGAAAAAAAATTAAATAGTAATTAATTGAAAATAGTATAAATATATACAAAAAATATGTTGCAATGTGACATAAATCTAGTGGTGTATTGTGAAAGATATACCAAAAATGAATCTAAATAAATAGAATTGTATTATAAAGTGAACATTGATATGGACCAATGAATAGCGGGACCATCTTTGGTCAAATGTGTAAAATATTAAAAATAGGGAGAAAATAGAAAAAATAAAATAAAACTCCCAAAGGTCATCTTGTAGATCACCCCGTCACCCAGATCGAGTTCACAAATGACTGAATAAATCAAACAGAATGATTAGAAAACAATAAGATGTTCTATTTAAGAATTGTCAATAAAGGCATTGACATCAACCTCTATGTTGAGTCCATAGGGAGTGTAACTCTTAATCCTATGGATCCACTGCATTTCAGATTTAGAGATGCTCCTCACTAGTGGACTACCACGCCAATGTGGAGCATATCTATCAATCCCCAAGAAAATAGTTTTTGAGGGGTCCCTGTTATGAACCAAACGGTAATGATTAGAAACCGAATGGTTCACATAACCGGCTAAGATATTGCTAATGTGTTCATTAAGTCTCACTGAGAGGGCTCTCTTGGTTCTGCCCACATACTGGAGCCCACAAGGGCACTGGAGTAAGTAGACCACCCCTTCGGTCGCACACGTAATAAAAGGTTTGATAGTGTGTTGTTCACCTGTGACCGTGGAGACAAAAAGGTGTGTTCTTCTATGTTCACAACCACTGATGGAACACACCCGGCATTTCCTACACTGATAGAAACCGGTAAATGAATTGAGAAAGGTAGTTTTAATGACCGGTGGCTCGAGAACGTTGGGGGCCAATTTGTGTCTCAAGGCCGAACCCCCCTTAAAAATCACCTGTGGGTTGTCTGGCAAGACAGGGCCCAGAATTGGGTCATTTTTAAGGATGTGCCAATGTTTTTTTAAAAGTTTTTTGACACTAAAATGCTGGGTGGAAAAAGTAGTAACAAAGGGAACAACAGGCATTCTACTGTTGTCACGGGGTTTATTTTTCAACAAATCGATCCTGTCAATACCTTTAACCTCATTTAATGTGGATGTAAGGGTACCCTGGTCATAACCTTTTTCCAAAAATCTGTTCATCAAGATATCAGATTGTACCAAAAAATCTGACTCGTTGGAACAATTGCGTTTAATGCGCAGAAACTGGCTTTTAGGCACAGATTTTAGCCAAGAGTCATGATGGCAACTATCCGTGGGGATGTAAGAGTTTCTATCTGTGCCTTTAAAGAAGGTACTCGTACAGAAACCATCATCCTGGACAAAAATTGTAAGATCTAGAAAATTGATGCTAGATTGACTTGCCTCAAAATTGAGGTGAATGCCTCTCTCGTTGTTGTTGAGAAAAGACATAAAAGATTGAAGCTCCATAAGGGGGCCATCCCATAGGAGGAGGATGTCGTCAATGTACCTGGCCCACAGCTTAAGCTGGGGTTGTCGGCAAACATAGACGACATCCTCCTCCCACATGGCCATAAATAAGTTGGCCAGGCTGGGGGCGTATTTTGCCCCCATAGCCACGCCCCTATCTTGCCGGTAGAATTGGTTTTGAAACCAGAAATAATTTCTAGTCGCAGCAAAATGCAATAACTCAAGTATAAAAAAAATTTGTTCATCAAAAAGACCAGAGTCCCGACGAAGGTAATACTCTACTGCCGCTAAACCTAGATCATGGGGAATCACCGTATAAAGTGATGTCACTTTACATCACTTTATACGGTGATTCCCCATGATCTAGGTTTAGCGGCAGTAGAGTATTACCTTCGTCGGGACTCTGGTCTTTTTGATGAACAAATTTTTTTTATACTTGAGTTATTGCATTTTGCTGCGACTAGAAATTATTTCTGGTTTCAAAACCAATTCTACCGGCAAGATAGGGGCGTGGCTATGGGGGCAAAATACGCCCCCAGCCTGGCCAACTTATTTATGGCCATGTGGGAGGAGGATGTCGTCTATGTTTGCCGACAACCCCAGCTTAAGCTGTGGGCCAGGTACATTGACGACATCCTCCTCCTATGGGATGGCCCCCTTATGGAGCTTCAATCTTTTATGTCTTTTCTCAACAACAACGAGAGAGGCATTCACCTCAATTTTGAGGCAAGTCAATCTAGCATCAATTTTCTAGATCTTACAATTTTTGTCCAGGATGATGGTTTCTGTACGAGTACCTTCTTTAAAGGCACAGATAGAAACTCTTACATCCCCACGGATAGTTGCCATCATGACTCTTGGCTAAAATCTGTGCCTAAAAGCCAGTTTCTGCGCATTAAACGCAATTGTTCCAACGAGTCAGATTTTTTGGTACAATCTGATATCTTGATGAACAGATTTTTGGAAAAAGGTTATGACCAGGGTACCCTTACATCCACATTAAATGAGGTTAAAGGTATTGACAGGATCGATTTGTTGAAAAATAAACCCCGTGACAACAGTAGAATGCCTGTTGTTCCCTTTGTTACTACTTTTTCCACCCAGCATTTTAGTGTCAAAAAACTTTTAAAAAAACATTGGCACATCCTTAAAAATGACCCAATTCTGGGCCCTGTCTTGCCAGACAACCCACAGGTGATTTTTAAGGGGGGTTCGGCCTTGAGACACAAATTGGCCCCCAACGTTCTCGAGCCACCGGTCATTAAAACTACCTTTCTCAATTCATTTACCGGTTTCTATCAGTGTAGGAAATGCCGGGTGTGTTCCATCAGTGGTTGTGAACATAGAAGAACACACCTTTTTGTCTCCACGGTCACAGGTGAACAACACACTATCAAACCTTTTATTACGTGTGCGACCGAAGGGGTGGTCTACTTACTCCAGTGCCCTTGTGGGCTCCAGTATGTGGGCAGAACCAAGAGAGCCCTCTCAGTGAGACTTAATGAACACATTAGCAATATCTTAGCCGGTTATGTGAACCATTCGGTTTCTAAACATTACCGTTTGGTTCATAACAGGGACCCCTCAAAAACTATTTTCTTGGGGATTGATAGATATGCTCCACATTGGCGTGGTAGTCCACTAGTGAGGAGCATCTCTAAATCTGAAATGCAGTGGATCCATAGGATTAAGAGTTACACTCCCTATGGACTCAACATAGAGGTTGATGTCAATGCCTTTATTGACAATTCTTAAATAGAACATCTTATTGTTTTCTAATCATTCTGTTTGATTTATTCAGTCATTTGTGAACTCGATCTGGGTGACGGGGTGATCTACAAGATGACCTTTGGGAGTTTTATTTTATTTTTTCTATTTTCTCCCTATTTTTAATATTTTACACATTTGACCAAAGATGGTCCCGCTATTCATTGGTCCATATCAATGTTCACTTTATAATACAATTCTATTTATTTAGATTCATTTTTGGTATATCTTTCACAATACACCACTAGATTTATGTCACATTGCAACATATTTTTTGTATATATTTATACTATTTTCAATTAATTACTATTTAATTTTTTTTCTTGGAGCTCGTGCACTCATAGCACAATTTTTTATTACATTTTATATTTATGCATTATTTATTTGCATTTAATTAATGCATCCTATTCACATTTTGTATAAAATATTTGGCTATTGTCATGCTAAATTTTGACAATATTTTTCAATTTTTTATTTTTATACATCTTTTTCCTATTTGTTTCACTACTATTTTTCATATTTATTTATTAGTGTTATAGTGCCTTTTTTCTCTTGATCATTAGAGAATAATCACAAATAGTTTCTCATTTAAGATGATCAAACTTCCTTAATATAAATTTGTATATAATTGGTATAGCTGAATGAGTTCCTTACACATTTGGACCTGCACCGTTATTCACTTATTTTACCACAAGATGGCCATCTAGCTTATGTTACGTCAAAGCCCTTCCTGGTTTTGTTTTCATTTATGCGTTCCAGCATGGCCTTCTTGGCGGTCACTTAGCCCGTGACTCAGATCGAGGCTTGGTTTTAGCCTATTTATATGTGTGGTGTCAGCACGTCGCCCGTGCCCCTTGGGGAAGGTAGCGTGCTGGCGCAAGACGTTTTCTTCGTTCCGTGTGGACGGGCGATTGTTAGAGCCGGCCGGCTTCTATCTATTATCCTGCTTTTAAACCTGTAAGTGTACTATTTTTTTAAATAAACCCCTCAACTTGCATACTTCACTATGTGGGCATTATCGTTTTTTCCATGCACCCACTGACCTTTATTACCGGAGGACCTGTGGGATATATCACTGCGAGAGGATCCTAAAGGCCCTGGCTAGGGGTTTAGCCACATGTTTATATTGCCTACGTTCTGGTAAGCCTTTTAAAATTAGGGTGTTCTGGTGGTGGTGGTCCCTTGAGTCACGAATAACTTGTACACACTGGTCCTGCTGTACTTCACCATTGAGTTCCTTCTTTTTGTGTGTGACACGCCGTGATCTTGTGGCTCTTGGAGTGGGAAGCTTCAACATCTACCCCCTTGTCATCCCCCTACGAGGATCATCAAAAGGCCCTGGCTGGGGTTTGCAGCCGCAAGCTGGTTACTGCTTGCCATTTGGTAAGCCTCCACTTTTTTACCTAGTGGTGTTGGTTATCGTCTATGTTTTCAACAGTCTATTCATCACTGAAGAACTTGCTTGTAACGATCGTTGATTGATACAAAGACTCTTTTTGCCAGTCATTGTTTTTATTCCTCTTTCATTTAGGGGTTTTCTTTGCATCCACAACATTCTCAATATCTTTTTATTATCAACTGTTTGTCTAGGTGTCTTCCAACACTCAGGACCTGTAGTGAGAGGACTCACCTGCTGGTGGCACTGTTGGATTCTTGGGCCGTAGTACCAGTGTCCACCAGCGGGTGTATCCCGGCAGTGTGGAGCAGACAGCAACTCCTGTACTCAGGTGTTGCTTGGGGCCAATTACAGGCATTCACATAAATACCTGGCTGATGATTGCTCTCATCGCCTTGGTATCGTCCTTGCGCCCAGACCTGTTAGCCTGTTATCGGATTCTGATTCTGAACCTGTTCCTGTTCCTGTTCCTGTAACCTGAACCTGTTTCCTGTGTACCTGATTCTGTCTCCCTGTCCTGATCTGCATCCGGTCCCACCTGTTACCTTGTATCCCTGCCCTGCAGTCTGATCTATCCATCCTCTCCCTGTTTGTTTGTTCCCTGTCCTCATCTGCTGACTCACTGTGTATGACCTTGGCCTGGCTAACGTTTGTGCTTCTGGAACATCCCTTTGTCCATCTGCTGATCTGCTGTGTATGACCCTGGCCTGGCTTACGTTTATGATTACGGTATTACCCATCTACTGTATTTAGTTATTTGTTATTTGTGGGTCACCGTTTAATTATTGTCACTGCTTGGTATTGGAGGTGTTTGTGTATTTATATATCACTAATCTTAATAAACATTTATATTCACTTTTACATGCGTTTTGGTTCTCACTTTGCAATATACACAGTCTGGTCACACCTGGTTTATGTCAGAGGGGCTCAGGGTTGGGTAACATCTGATGGGTTTATAAGTCCCTTTGTGAATTATTACCAAGGTTACTCAAGTGCCACCTTGATACTACTATATAAGCAGTGTACATCAATACTACTATTAAAATGTTTAGATACTATACATATTTTAAAACTGCCTATCAAAATAGTATTTTTTTTTAAATAACCCCACAAAAACACATATTCAATAACCCATGTTTAATATAATATGAATTAATTAAACTTTAAAAAAATGCTGTGGTGTATACTAGCACCATCTAGCATTTATTTTGCAAAAGTACACTCTAAACATCCTCATTGCTAAATATATTATTAAAAATTAATTTCAAACTGTATATTATACATCCTTTGGTGCTAGTGTTTTTAATTTGTGGATCCATTTGGGTTAATAATAAAAAAAATATATATATATATATATATATATATATATATATATATATATATATATATATATATATATATATGTATATATATATATATATATAATTGGTGGTCCCCCTCCATTGCATCTTATACTTTTCTATTCCCCAGAATTGGATTCCTCTTGGATCTTTAATATGACACTTAGAAATGTTTGGAAATATTGTGCTTATTGAAACCCAATGGGATGTTGCAATATGCTCTATTCAGGACTGTTTTTTTACACATCCTGTACGCTAAACTAAATATTACTTTTAACTGTAATTCTCCCACTCCCCCGACACTCACAGATATCATCATAGATATTAATCTTTAATGTATAAAGGGAAAAATGTTCTCTATAAAGACTGATAATTACACAATATTCTTACATGCTTGAAATTAATGGTTTGTTCACCCTTATTTTAATGTTGGAGACAATTTTGATATTCCTATTTGATTCAAGAATAATTCCCCAAAGACGCCAAGTAAGTAGCTGAAACAGATATAAGTTTATCTGTTACCCATTCTTCCTCCCCTTCTCACAGTTTTAGGCCTGGATTCTTAGGCTGCATATTTACGCTGGCCGCTAGGTGGCGCTTCCGTAGATTTACACAATGAATATGCAAATTAGGTTGATACGCCGATTCAGAAACGTACGTCCGCCCGGCGCATTTTTTTACGTCGTTTACGTTAGGCTTTTTCCGGCGTAAAGTTACCCCTGCTATATGAGGGGTATCCTATGTTAAGTATGGACGTCGGGCCAGCGTCGTATTTTCCGTCAATTACGTTGTTTGCGTAAGTCGTTCGCGAATAGGGCTGGGCATAATTTATGTTCACGTCGAAAGCATTGGCTTTTGCGGTTTAATTTGGAGCATGTGCACTGGGATACGTTCTCGGACGGCGCATGCGCCGTTAGCCAAAAACTTCATTTACGTGGGGTCAGCCATCATTACCATACAACACGCCCACTGCATGGAGAATTTGAATTCCGCAGGCTTACGCCGGACCACATACGCTACGCCGCCTTAACTTAGGGCGCAAGTTCTTTCTGAATACGGAACTTGCGCCCTAATTTACCGCGGCGTAACGTATCTGAGATACGTTACGCCCGCCGATAGATACACTATTGTATCTGAATCCGGGCCACACTGTTTAAGTTGTTTATGTAGACATGATTGTTTAAACCTTAACTAATGCCACTAAATACCAGGCTATGTCTTACTTCTTATAACCAAAGCTTATGTTGTTATTTGAGAAATGTTTGAAGTTACTTACTCATTCCCTATGTCGAACTACGATATATTGAATTCTCAACAGTATGTAATGACATATTCTATGTTAATTGGTATTATTGCTCTTCCTTTGTCATTGTATAATAAACTCAACAGTGGCGGCTCTCTAATTGGGCAAATTAGGCGACCGCCTAAGGCCTCACACTCACAGGGGCCTCGCCGCCACCTAATTTGCCTCTGCTCGATAACTGGACGGACCAACAGGCAGGCATAGGGCAGACAAAGCAGCCAAACAGCTCCTTCAGCCCGCGCCGCTCACCTGGCCAGCTGCCAATTCCCTGCCCTTTGACTTTCTGTGAAGGGGAAGCTCCGATGGATGGATCCCATCGCCTGCTGCAGCCTGGCCGACCGCACAGAGAGAATGTGAGTACCGGCCGTCTGGCCGCACTGCCCCCTGTGTGTAAGGATAGGAAGAGCGGTGGGCCGGGGACAGCTGCACATGGAGGAACTGATCTTTCCACATTCCTCCTGCAGCCGCTGAATGACTGCTTCTTCTACGGGCGTTCATTGGCTGCAGAAAGAGTATGGAAAGATCAGTTCCTCCATGTGCAGCTGTTATTCACGTTCTCTCTGAGCGGTCGGCCAGGCTGCAAAAGGCGCTGGGATGGGATCCATCCACCGCTCCGGTTATACAACTTCTTTTACTGCCCCCGTGCTCCCTGGTTCCTCCCAGTTCTCCCTGCATACCCCCTCTGTTTCCTGGTCCCCCCCCCCAGTGCTCTCTAATCTTTGTGCTCCCTGGCTCCCCAACTGTGCTGTCCAGTCCCCCCCCACTGCTCACAGCTCCCCTCCCCACTGTGCTGTCCTGTCCCCCCACTGCTCCCCAGCTCCCCCTATGCTCTCCCTCCCACTGTGCTGTCCAGTCCCCCCCCACTGCTCCCCAGCTCCCCCATGCTCTCCCCCCCACTGTGCTGTGCAATTCCCCCCCACTGCTCCCCAGATCCTCCATGCTCTCCTCCCCACTGTGCTGTCCAGTCCCCCCCCCACTGCTCCCCAGCTCCCCCATGCTCCCCAGCTCCCCCATGCTCTCCCCTCACTGTGCTGCCCAGTCCCCCCCCGACTGCTCCCCAGCTCCCCCTATGCTCTCCCTCTCACTGTGCTGTCTAGTCCCCCCCCACACTGCTCCCCAGCTCCTCCATGCTCCCCCCCCACTGTGCTGTCCAGTCCCCCCACTGCTCCCCAGCTCCTCCATGCTCTTCTCCCCACTGTGCTATCCAGTCCCCCCACTGCTCCCCAGCTTCTCCCCACTGTGCTGTCCAGTCCCCCCACTGCTGCCCAGCTCCCCCTATGCTCTCCCCCCTACTGTGCTGTTCAGTCCCCCCCACTGCTCCCCAACTCCCCCATGCTCTCCCCCCCCCACTGTGTTGTCCAGTCCCCCCCCTGCTCCCCCATGCTCTCCCCCCCACGGTGCTGTCCAGTCCCCCCCACTGCTCCCCAGCTCCTCCATGCTATCCTCCCCACTGTGCTATCCAGTCCCCCCACTGCTCCCCAGCTTCCCCCCACTGTGCTGTCCAGTCCCCCCACTGCTGCCCAGCTACCATATGCTCTCCCCCCTACTGTGCTGTTCAGTCCCCCCCACTGCTCCCCAGCTCCCCCATGCCCCCCCCCCCCACTGTGCTGTTCAGTCCCCCATACTACTCCCTGAAATAGAATGTATAATTAACTGACTTTATTTTTAAGTAGAAATTAACTTTTCTATATGTGTTTTGACATACTTACATTAGCTAACAGTTTGCATAGAGTCACAACCTGCTTCTGCTGAGTCATTGTGGTTAAATTCATGGAACAGCCTGATTGTATAAGCAAAGTCATCTTTTAGCCATTGTTAAAACTAAATTCAGCTGGTTTAAATCTTGATAAAGAAAATACTGAGTTTGTAAAATCTTTAGAGACATATGCATTAACACACAGCCCCTCCTATCTTTCTTCTGTATATAAGTCCCTCTGAGAGAATAAACTTTAGAGATCTAATGAACACTTAAATGCTTTCTTGTGTCTCATTGTGATTTCTCACGGAATTCCGGGGGTTACTGAAATGTATCCTGCATTTACCTGAAGTACACCTGGGTGGCGGTATTACCTTTAACAGTTGGCAGCGGTTGGACGGAAAAAATCACCTTTGGTAAGAGGAATCTTTTTGTCTTTTAGACAGACTGTCTTCTCTTGCCTTAGCTCTGATTTAAATTTCACCTTGAACTAAACTTATGTAGAAGAGGGATACAAACCATGCCTTGGTGTATAGGGGATTTTTTTGGGGAAAATCCGCCTTTAGGTCCTGGTTCACATTGATTTTCCTTTGAGATTGTGCTATTTCACTTGAGATGGCGCGATTTCAGAAGGTCAGCGTGATTTCAGGTGCTACTTGATAGACATATGTATGCCTTCATACACGAGTGTCTATTGAGGTCGCACCTGAAGTCGGCAAAGTGTAGTGCAGATACTGCTTTTGCAATTCGGTGCGGCGCCGCAAAATCGCGTTGCACCGATGGTAACGGTGCCATTGCAGTCAATGGGCTACGATTTGTCATGCAACCTATCTCAGGTTGCATGAAAAATCGCTCCAATGTGAACCTAGGCTCAAAGTACCTCTGAGAAGGTACTAATAATTATAAGCGTTTTGGGGACGCTGTAGAAAAGTGTACACGACAGTCCTTTTGGTAAGGAGCTGAAATGGTTAAATGAGGATTATATTTTGGTGACCCAACCTACTTTTGCTTTTCTTTCTGTCGCATAGAAGTGATAAGATTATTTGTTGTGTGGCTACACTGACTGTAAGGTGGTACAGTCAGTGGTCTCCAGTCCAAATATCGTGAGAGTGGTAAGTACTTTTGTATGTATGTTTATTAATGTTGTTGCTGTGGTGCAGATGGGAAAACGGGGTTTTAGCTATGCTATACAAGCCAAGGTTTTAAGAAGGGGAAGTTGTTGGTATAGGGAATTCTCTTCCATCTGCTCAGAAGAAAAATGCTTACATGTTATGTGTTTGTTTGTTGTTGTCTTGGAATTCCAATTTAGAGTATAAGTTGTTTTTTCTTCTGAATGCAAACAGATTGTTGAATAATTGATATATGTCCTTTGATCCTGCCAAGTAGGAGAGCATTGCTAAAGTGGGCAGGTGAGAGGGACAGAGTAGGGTACTCATCTGTGTGTGGTGCTTTATTTGAATTAAATTCATTCCTCTTATCCAATAGTGGGCCAGATCCACGTAGCGGATCGTAATTTTAGTTTGGCGTAGCGTATCGTATTAACGCTGCGCCGCCGCAGCTTTGAGAGGCAGGTGCTGTATTCACAAAGCACTTGCCTCTGAAGTTACGGCAGCGTAGCGTAATTCTGCCGGCATGAGGGCGCGGAATTCAAATGTAAAAGATGTGAGCGTGTTTTATGTTAATTTTACTTGACCCGACGTAAATTATGTTTTTTCTGAACGGCGCATGCGCCGTCCATGGGGGTATCCCAGTGCACATGCTCGAAATTAACCTGCAACACGCCAATGCTTACGACGTGAATGTCATTCTACGCAAAGCCCTATTCACGAACGACACGCAAACGACGTAAAATTTGCATACTCGACACGGAAATCGACGGAAGCGCCACCTAGCGGCCAGCGTAACTTCTTTGTGGATCTGGCCCAGTATGTTTTAGCACAATACACAGAGGTATATGTCTGCTTGCATAAATCTCCTATTTCACTTCAAGTGAAAGAGGGGATCAAACCACTGACCATACCTTCGCCAACGCTTTTGCGCAAAGCATGCTGCTATATTTGCATTCCATATGCAGCGAGTCCGAGAGACTTGCTGAGGTGGAGAGTGAATTTTAAAGAAGGATTTAATTCAGAAAAAGTTATGTATATAGAAAGCATGCTTATTGTTAAAATGTTGCAACTATTGTCAATCTATTCATAAAATGTAGATAAAGAGAAAAACTAACCGCGCTTAGGATTCAATATGTTCGCTGCTGCCTCCTTAGGTAATCGCAAAATGCGATTAGTGTTAACTAGTGTTGGTAATAGGATAATGGCGCTGCAAATAAAATTCCACTGAATTGGTTCCGATTACTATGCAAAGTAACAGATGTTGGGTAATCCTGTTCAGGGGTAGATCCAATATGGTGAACCTCCCCCACAAATGGATTGTTGTTACCCTGTTTGCTGGTGCCAAAAAATATATATGGCTGCCACTAGAGTGGCGGGTGGAGAAACAAAAAAAAAAAAAAAAGGGGGAGAAAAAACCTGACTGGGTCCTTGCACTCGTCTGGTGCCCCAGTACTATGGGCGTTCCTGTGGGTGCTATTATTAGTGATTGATGTTGTGCCAAAATCGCATGAACAAAAAAGTGATGTATCAAAATAAATGAAACTTAAATAGGTGCCCGTTTGGAGGCTCGGCCCTGTGTGTGTGCCTGACGGATCCCCAATAATATATGCACTGTGTTAATTTCTGAGGTGAAAGTGCATTGAGGGTATATGCATTTAGTGTGCACCCCCCGTTTTATCTAACGTGCACAATCAGTGGTCCTTGAGTGCTAAGAGGTGTTCTAGGGGTGTAACACACCGAAGTGTGTATCCCTGTGAAAGTACCTACCCGGTGCCTTATAATTAAGTGCAACTAAACCATAAATAGTATAAAAGTATGTAAGTGAGTATCAATGCAAAACCATTTGTTTAAAAATCAAATTGTTTGGAAAAAACAATTGTATAAGAAAGAGAGAGTGTGAGCCCTACTGTCCCTCCTGGGACTAGAAGATCTATAGCAAAAACTGTGTCATAAATCACAAAACATAAATAGAAAATAACTAAAAAATATATATAATAAAGGGAGACACAAGTCCCAATGATTCAGTGATAATAGCAGGTGTGATAATTAGCATCCACTTTAGAGTCCGATCAATTAGGACCAGTGTTCAGACTAATTGCATAGAGACTTAACAGAGTTTATTTAACAATTTTCTTCCTGTGTTCCTGCATGCGGGTTAACAGATTTGAACTGGTGACTATTGGGTGCCGCTTCACTTGGTTAAGGCGGTGACATCTGTGCTCCCCCACATAGGTCCCCACTCACCGGACGTCGTCACCCCCCAGGGGGCAAAAAGCGGATGGTAGTGGTACCTCGATGTCTGTGGTGTCACGACCTATTATCCCAGATCCTCAGCTGTCTCCTTTCCCGGGGGCTGCAGGTTGAATGTGGTCCTTGTCCAAGTTATCCTCCAAAGTCACTCAGTGGTTAAAACGAAAAAAACACAAGGGGAACCACATAGTGTAATACGTTTTTGAAGTTTGATTGGGTAACACCCAAAAACTATATTTATTTAAAAATGACAAGGGCAATATTATGCCTCCACTGGAAGCCCTGCACAGAGGGGGGCTCCAATGAGCCAATATAAAAAAAGGTATACGTGCACAAGAAAAAATAAGTAAGATATAAAAAATATTAAAACACAAAGTAGAGAGACACACTCCACTGGCCTATGGGTCTCACACTAAATAGTGTGGCTGCTGCTGCTAGCGCCGTTTAAAAATCCTCCTACGGCGCTGTCGGTTCTAAAGCAGGGGAAGCAGCTGAGACAGGTAGGCGTGCTGGCGGTTAGCTCATTCAGTGAGACACACGCTAACCGCCAGCACGCCTACCTGTCTCAGCTGCTTCCCCTGCTTTAGAACCGACAGCGCCGTAGGAGGATTTTTAAACGGCGCTAGCAGCAGCAGCCACACTATTTAGTGTGAGACCCATAGGCCAGTGGAGTGTGTCTCTCTACTTTGTGTTTTAATATTTTTTATATCTTACTTATTTTTTCTTGTGCACGTATACCTTTTTTTATATTGGCTCATTGGAGCCCCCCTCTGTGCAGGGCTTCCAGTGGAGGCATAATATTGCCCTTGTCATTTTTAAATAAATATAGTTTTTGGGTGTTACCCAATCAAACTTCAAAAACGTATTACACTATGTGGTTCCCCTTGTGTTTTTTTCGTTTTAACCACTGAGTGACTTTGGAGGATAACTTGGACAAGGACCACATTCAACCTGCAGCCCCCGGGAAAGGAGACAGCTGAGGATCTGGGATAATAGGTCGTGACACCACAGACATCGAGGTACCACTACCATCCGCTTTTTGCCCCCTGGGGGGTGACGACGTCCGGTGAGTGGGGACCTATGTGGGGGAGCACAGATGTCACCGCCTTAACCAAGTGAAGCGGCACCCAATAGTCACCAGTTTAAATCTGTTAACCCGCATGCAGGAACACAGGAAGAAAATTGTTAAATAAACTCTGTTAAGTCTCTATGCAATTAGTCTGAACACTGGTCCTAATTGATCGGACTCTAAAGTGGATGCTAATTATCACACCTGCTATTATCACTGAATCATTGGGACTTGTGTCTCCCTTTATTATATATATTTTTTAGTTATTTTCTATTTATGTTTTGTGATTTATGACACAGTTTTTGCTATAGATCTTCTAGTCCCAGGAGGGACAGTAGGGCTCACACTCTCTCTTTCTTATACAATTGTTTTTTCCAAACAATTTGATTTTTAAACAAATGGTTTTGCATTGATACTCACTTACATACTTTTATACTATTTATGGTTTAGTTGCACTTAATTATAAGGCACCGGGTAGGTACTTTCACAGGGATACACACTTCGGTGTGTTACACCCCTAGAACACCTCTTAGCACTCAAGGACCACTGATTGTGCACGTTAGATAAAACGGGGGGTGCACACTAAATGCATATACCCTCAATGCACTTTCACCTCAGAAATTAACACAGTGCATATATTATTGGGGATCCGTCAGGCACACACACAGGGCCGAGCCTCCAAACGGGCACCTATTTAAGTTTCATTTATTTTGATACATCACTTTTTTGTTCATGCGATTTTGGCACAACATCAATCACTAATAATAGCACCCACAGGAACGCCCATAGTACTGGGGCACCAGACGAGTGCAAGGACCCAGTCAGGTTTTTTCTCCCCCTTTTTTTTTTTTTTTTTTTTTTCGTTTCTCCACCCGCCACTCTAGTGGCAGCCATATATATTTTTTGGCACCAGCAAACAGGGTAACAACAATCCATTTGTGGGGGAGGTTCACCATATTGGATCTACCCCTGAACAGGATTACCCAACATCTGTTACTTTGCATAGTAATCGGAACCAATTCAGTGGAATTTTATTTGCAGCGCCATTATCCTATTACCAACACTAGTATTCATAAAATGTGTTGGGCACATACTCCCATGCCCAATACATAATCAATTGGAAACATTAAAAAAAGGGGAATGTGACGTCACTAATAAATTACATGTATGTGCTGGTACCAAATGTTTTTTTTTGAGGAATCTGATCAGATACAATTTTTTTTTAGAGTAGCATTTCAATTTATACATGGGGTATTTTGATTACCGTATTTATTGGCATATGGCACGCTCCCTAACTTTAAGAGTGAAGTTTCAAGAAAAAAACTTTCCACGGCCCCCTGCGTATAACACACAGGCACAGTTTACGCTCTATTTTCAGGGAAAAAAAGTGAGTGTTATATGCCAATAAATGCAGTATTTCAGTTAGGCTCTGTTTCCACTATTGCAACCCCAGATTTGCGTGATTTACAATGCGACTTTACAATGCGATTCTTGATGCAATGTCATGCAACCGTGTGAGAACAAGTCACACCAAAGTAGGAACAAAGTAGTGCAAGAACCTTTTTGTGTCACTGTGACTTGAGTCGCACAAATTAAAACAGGGACCATTGAAATACATGGGTTTTGACTTGTCATGCGACTTCACATGTGTCAAGTCGCACGGCAACTCGCAGTAGTGGAAACAGATCTTTAGATCCTTAGAGTCTAACTTTGGGGACTGTTTTAATTGTGTAATTTACTATCCTTACGTTATTGTTAAAAGGTGTTGTTTTCTTTTCGGTATCAACAAATATGCTCTTGTTGGGATTGATACAATTACACTGGGCTCCGCGGTGTTCAGTAAATGGCATTATAGTTTTGTTGATGTTGAAAAAAAAAAAAGGGGGGAACTTTTGCATTGTATAAGTACATTGCCTGTTACAAGACAAGGGAATGGTTATTTGTGCAAATGGGTTTAATTGTGTTTAGGCTGTATTAACAATGATTGGGGATTTTAAAATGTTTGATTTTATCTCTTTTTGGTAAAATACAATTTTAGGGCTGGGTTCACACATATATGATGCAAATTTGAGCTTTGTTTTTACAGCTAATTGACACGGTAGTTGTTCAGCGTTTTCATGCCAGTTTTTGATCAGTAGCAGGTCAGGATTTTATACTGTTCACAAATGAATGACATGTGCGATTCAGAAGCGTTCCCATAGAGGTCAATGGACCTGTATTCGTACGTAAGCTGGACCGCACTTTCTAGAAAACGCACACTTATTTGGGCAGTGAGGAGTGTGAATGCAACGCAGGTTTGTGAACCAGCATCATTCAAGGAAGTTATGTATTCCAGGCGCTACGCCAGAGAAATTGTAGTTGGTAAAAGAAAAAAAAAAAGTAACTAAAGTTTTGTGTAATCCTATGTACTAGGGAAACATATAAGAGATATGGAAAAATAAATAAATAAATAAAAAACAAATGGTAAAGGTGTTTAAAAGCTGTTCAAAGGGCAAAAATGGGAAACATTTCTAAATGAAGAATGAATGGAGTGGCCAAATGGATGTGAATAAAAGGAGAAAGTGGTTGTATTGTGTTTAATGAATGCACAAGGTATTATTTGATTAGTAAAGTATCTTAAGTGTTTGTTTAAAATGTACACAAAGAGTTGTCTCATATTGTGTTTTCTTTTTCTGGGAGTAGAGTTTTTTAGGCCCATGTTCCTGATAGTATATATTTCCCTAAAAGTTTGGGTTAATTAAGGCAATGTACACGGGAAATTGTTCAAACCTCTCCTGAACGATTTAACTTGACAGCTAGAAACCGGCGTCTAAAAAAAATCGGACGTTTGGCTGTGTTTGCGTCTAGAAGCGTTTGAAAAACATCTGTAGACGAAACGCTGCTAAACGCGAGTTACCGTGTTTAGCCGTAATTGGGCTTGTTTGAAAAAAAATGCCTCTAGACTCAGCTTCTGAATGTATTTTTTTGGGGTTCCAGAAAAAGCCTCTAAACTCAACTGCCTAGAAATGACTATAAAACATGAACAGATAAGATAACATGCCCAACTGCTCCTAAACAGTCTGTTTACCAGCAGCAGTGTACATAAGGCTTTACCAGGATATACAAAATAAATTGCTGCATATATTGGGCTCATGAGTTACTAAAATATGATGGGAAGTTTGTTTGAATAACAGTCAGAGTGACTATTTTGGATATATTTACCTTTTCAATTCTCAGAGTTTCAATCATGAAGTGTTAATGATGTAATATTGTTTTTCCATCAATGTTTTGTTTGTTGCTAATTATCAGATATATTTAAACAGTTGGGAGGCTGACTTTTGAGTCAGAATATGTGTTTGGGTAAAATGTTCTGTTCTGAGTTCCTCGGGTCCACTTGGGTCCCGAGGATAGAAGAAACAAAAGTTGTTTACGTTTTATTGAAGTCCTGCAGTAATACTGGATTTGAAAAAATGTTTAAATATATTGAATCTAATGAAGACTGTTGCTGAGAAACATTTTATATTCCTGCATACTTATGTTTGAGTTAATGAGGAATATTGTTTTTAAATACCTCCAATGGTTAAGGCTTTAATTGACCAGGTAGATTCTGTGATTTTTCATGTTGGATGAGGAATATCCGCCCCAGCCAGCCAGCATTCACCCCTAGCCCCCTGCACATGAATAAATGCCCATCCCATTCCTACCCTATACCCCATTCATACCCTGCCCTATACCCTATCCGGATGAAGAGATGACTACAGCTTTTACATGGAAATCTTCGTTGTTCATCGTTGTTGTTTACATGCCATGGGAAGTGCTGATATGAGTAAAGGCGTACTCCTGCTGGAAAATATTCCTGGAAAGACACCTTGAGGGTTAGCCATGACGCACGCCCAAGGTCTACGAAATTCCAGTGAGCATCACAAGGGAGAGATCCAGATACGCCAGCCCGAAGACCCAAGTCTAGCCCAATGCATCTGTCTGTGGATATCGAGTTCTATCTATCAAAGAGGCAGGGTTTTGGGGTAGAAGGATCTCTGTAAAATATGGATAAACACAGAATCTAACCAAAAGTTTTGGGAAAAGTTTCAGCGAATGAGAATTATAATGTGGACATTTCCTTCCCTTTCATGAATTTTTTGGAGATTCAGAAGTTTTTTCTTTGGGACTATTTTTTATTTTGGCCTAAAGGCTATCATGCCCCTCCCACTTGCTTTTAAGGACTGTCACGCCCCTCCCCCTTTGTATTTCATGGACAATTGCTATGAAGCTGAGATTATCTGCTTATTGTTCTATATATTTACATGCTTAGGATAATGATACATTTATGGGAAGTAGCCCAGGGGAATGTCGGGGGTTTCAGGGTTTCTGATTATCACGTTCGTGATAAAAGAGAGGATTGAAATAGAATGTATAATTAACTGACTTTATTTTTAAGTAGAAATTAACTTTTCTATATGTGTTTTGACATACTTACATTAGCTAACAGTTTGCATAGAGTCACAACCTGCTTCTGCTGAGTCATTGTGGTTAAATTCATGGAACAGCCTGATTGTATAAGCAAAGTCATCTTTTAGCCATTGTTAAAACTAAATTCAGCTGGTTTAAATCTTGATAAAGAAAATACTGAGTTTGTAAAATCTTTAGAGACATATGCATTAACACACAGCCCCTCCTATCTTTCTTCTGTATATAAGTCCCTCTGAGAGAATAAACTTTAGAGATCTAATGAACACTTAAATGCTTTCTTGTGTCTCATTGTGATTTCTCACGGAATTCCGGGGGTTACTGAAATGTATCCTGCATTTACCTGAAGTACACCTGGGTGGCGGTATTACCTTTAACACTCCCCAGCTCCCCTATGCTCTCCCCCACCACTGTGCTGTCCAGTCCCCCCACTGCTCCCCAGTTCCCCCATGCTCTCCCCCCCCACCATGCTTCCCAGTCCCCCCCCACTGCTCCCCAGCTCCCCCATGCTCTCCCACCCACTGTGCTGTCCAGTCCCGCCTGCTCCCCCCATTCTCTCGCCCCCACTGTGCTGTCCGGTCCCCCCACTGATCCCAGCTCCCCCATGCTCTCCACCCCCCACTTTGCTGTCCAGTCATTGTCCCCCCACTGCTCTCCACCTCCCCCAGTGGTCTGTGCTCCCTGGCTCCCCCACAATGAAACCCCCCCACAGTTCTCTCTGGTCCTCCCTGTCTCCCTCATACTCTCCCCCCCCAGTGCTTTCCGACCAAAGTGCTCCCTGGCTCCCTCCAACAGTGCTCTCTGCTCCCACCGTGCTCTCTGCCCCCTGTGTTGTCCAGTTTCCCCCGGTGCTCTCTGCCCCCCCATGCTCCCTGGCTCCCCGGCTCCCCCTGTGCTTTCAACTTCCCACAGTGCTCTCCAGCTCCCCCTTGTGCTTTCCAGCCCCCACTTTTCTCCCTGGCTCCCCCATGCTCTCCACCCCACTATGCTAACCAGCTCCCCCCAGTGCTTTCCAACTCCCCCACCCCCTGTGTTCCCTGGCCTCCCCCCATGCTCTCCACCACACTGCCATCCATCTCCCCCTGTGCTCTCCACCCCCCACCCTCCCTATGCTCTTCTGCCCCTCCCCCAGTACTCTCTGGCCCCTATGATCTCCATCACCAACCCCCCCCATCCATGCTCTCTGCCCCTCTAGGCTCTCCACTTCCGCCAGTGCACCCCCCTCTGCTGCTCTCAGCCTCACTCCCATGCTCTCCGTCACCCCTGTTCTCTTTTCTGGCCCTTTCACCCCCAGGCAGCTTTGCTAGGTTCCCCCCTCTTTTCCCTCTGGCTGCTGCGGGGGTCTCTCAGGCTGGGCTGGTCAGTCTATATTTTGTCCCAGTCTGGGCCTGGCGGGCAAATTAAGAAGCGAGGCTTGCAAGGATCGATAGTCCTTGAGGGAGAAGACCTCCCAGGACTGGAGGACAGGCTGATTGGGGCCGGAAAATGAGGACGGGTGGAAGGTAAAAGGTGACCAGGGACCACTCCATCTCACAGCAAACAGATCCTCTGGAAGGAGCAGGACACTGTCCCCACCAGAATGAGAACGGACCCTGTCTGCTGCTGGCCATCATGGACATCCTGCTGGCATGGAAGGTACCGTACCAAGCATCACACACAGCTTCCCACAGACAGGCACTGCAGACTGGGACATGGTACACAGGAGGGGCTGCAGACAGTGACGGGGGTAGAGATCTCTCCCCTCCCCCTCCTTCTCTTCCCTCCCTCTTCCTCTCCCTCTCTCCCCTCCCTCTCTCTCTCCCTCCCTCTCTCTCTCACACTCACTCACTCTCTCCCTCTCTCTTCCTCCCTCTCCCCATCCCTCTTGCTCTCCCCCCTCTCTCTCTCGCCCCCCCTCTCTCTCTCTCTAGTGATGATAATAAAAGGAAAAGGATTAGGACCCAACACCCAGGTTAAAGATAAGAAAATGTGTGGCAAAAAAAACACCTTCTAGTGCTGCAGTGAAGCATGGTCCAGCTCAAAACAAACAGTGTGTGTGAGCAGTGCTGTCAAAAAGGAATGGCTGACAACAAAAGGGGGGTGTTATATGCGCTCAAAAACCCATCAGATCCCTTCACGCCAGCATGAAAGAAGAGACTCACCTCCCCATGTGTCAGCCAAGATAATAGAACAAACGCTCCAGCATTGGGAAGCCCAGAAAGGGCATCATGCACACAGAGTGAGGGCATGGCACCGATGCGCAAGGGGGATGGGGGTGCCCAAAGCGCATTGCAGCTCCCGGGCAATAGACGCAGGCCAGCCAAACAGATACAGGTCACATGTAACTTACAGACAACATCACATAGGACACAAGATGTTAGGTACAAGGAAAATATATAAACTGATGTACATAAATACTCTAGCATATGAACAATTAGTCAAGGGTCACTGACTCCATAATAGCCAAACTGATATACTTTCATCCCTAGGCTAAGAAGGGGGAAGCTGTGTCTTATTGTAATTATGCCCTGCTACAGTATCACCCCTAACATTCGCATTAGAACTGTTTTGACATGAAAAGATTTTGGTTGGGTCCACACATGGCTGGGGGGGTGGGGTAATGTATGTAATTGTATGTGCACTACACCATGTGTTGACATGAATTGATCATGGCAGTCCCTTTGTTTGGAATAGAATGTCAACCCGCCACAGTACAATCAAAATCACATCTGAGGCCCCGTACACACGACAGAGTTTCTCGGCAGAATTCAGCGAGAAACTCGGTCAGAGCCGTGTGTACACTTTCGGCCCGATGGAGCCGCCGAGGAACTCGTCGAGAAAATAGAGAACATGTTCTCTATTTTCTCGTTGTTCTATGGGAGAACTCGGCCCGCCGAGCTCCTCGGCGGCTTCAGGGCTGAACTCGCCGAGGAACTCGAGGTGTTTGGCACGTCGAGTTCCTCGGCCGTGTGTACGAGGCCTGACTCTTTTTTGAAATACAAACCGCATTACCTCATGTTGCAGTGCTGGTGTTGCTTTAGTGCTTTGGGGTGACATTCAAAATGATTGGCGCCACAGCACACCAAGGAACGTAACACGTGTCACTGCAATGCAGTAGTGTGAATCTGCCCTTAAAAAAAGAAAGACAAAAAAGGAGAAGTACAAGATGTTTGGATTTGGTTTTTAGTTTGGATTATATATCTACACTAAGCCATGAATATTTACCACTAAACAATCATTGTTGTTGGTTATTTAATCCTAGATACAGCCATGCCTGTGTACTTAAAAACTAAATTTGTGCATTGCTGCCTTTATCAATTTGAATATTCTAATTTAGTTCCTCAGTAAGTTATGACTATAGTTGTTCAGTAACTATGAAAACTTTTCTGATCCATAATGGTTTGTTTATTGGCAAAGTTTATGATTCACGTGGTGAAATGATGGACAATAATTTCTCATATTAGTCTAGCAAGAGAAATAATTTACACTTTGGCAGCAAAGCACTGACAGTGGCTAATGGTAGAATCAAAAACAAACATAATTCTTGCTATAGCAATACTCAGTAAATATTGTATTTTACAGGAAGATGTATGGTGCATCTGCATCCTCTTAATATACTGTAGCTTTCCACTGGCTTATTGATGGCTACCTGTAAGTGTAGTTCTTTGTTTGTCAGACCAACTTTGCAATAAACATTAGTGATTCTATTATATGCCTCAAATTACAACAGTAAAGTGTCTTAAAAAATATTTAATGTGTATTGCAATGCTAGAATTATTATACTCAGAGCTCTAAATATTACAAGAAAGAAAAAAAGAAAGAAAAACATTCATTCAAAGTTTTAAATATTTGATTTGAAACATAATGCCTTAATGAGTTGTAAAAGAGATATAAGGCTGACAGGTGTATAATAAAGAAAGGGGAGCTTCTCTCTCTCTCTTTATAGTAGTGGTCTACAGCCATTCTCTTCTGTCAACTAGAAATACAAAATGTATAAATGCTTATGAGCTGTTTGCAGATGGAGGGTATAGCCAGGCAGGATCAGCCAGGTTTTTTAGGGTATACAGGGGGCCAAATGACACAGCACAAGTGCTGTGCTGTGCTGTATAACATGCTTAAAGGGAACAGGATCAGGTTATTGTTTTTTGGGGGGTTAACACATGCTTTAAGTCATGCTGTCAAAATAAAATAATATAAAACATATACTTTTTACAAAAGAAAAAAACATTGACCCCAAGCCATTTTAGACCAGTACACTATGCATTTTAAATGGAATCCTAAAGTACAGTATATCCACAATGCACATGTATTGCAGTATAAGTAAGGTTCATAATGACATAAAAAAGTGAGTTTGAGGTGGAAGAACTTGACAGTCCTGCACAGCGTCAAGTTCACAACTTTGGGATGAATTACAACTGAATACTTGCATATAAGATGTTGCCAGAGAGACACACAGACACCAAGTGAGGCAAATGTAAGTGTCCCCAGCTAATACAGCGTGTCCCGCCCAGTGTCACGTGGGCGTGGCAAGAAAGGGGAGGAATCCGTGCAAGAGCAAAAAAATCCACCCATACAGGCTGAGGTACCTCCACAATGTCAGCCTAGATGGAAAGAAAAACCTGCTCATGCGGTGCGACATCAAAAGGTGTCACACATACCCAGCGGTAATGTGGCACTGATGCAGTAAGGAGCAACCGCCCAAACCACCACATCCATCCACCACAAACAGGGAGGAAGGTAACAGGTGGGAGAGGGAGGGGCGCCATAATCGCATCGCAGCTCCAAGGTGACAGAAGAGAAAACAGCCCAAAAATCCATGCACACACTAAACCAACCCTACCATGTGAGCAGGGTGCTAGGAAGATGGTGGATTTTATATATATATATATATATATATATATATATATATATATATATATATATATATATATATATATCATTAAAATCAAGAGAATATAATGTATAAAAACGCCATGATTTAGGTCTATCATGGATTGCAAAAATGCAATTGAAAGATGCTTTTCAGACGGCTGAATAGTAAAATGCTCCTCACCATCCCTATATGAATATATTAAGAACAGTTTGGAACTTGGCATAAAATGTATGCACCCATGCGATTCCACCCTTATATCGGAACAAAAGAAATGAAAAACGGGGGAATTACTGGGAGGGAGTAGTGTCATCCCTGCCCGACGCAAGTGCGCCCCTTGGGTATATGAAAATATACTCATCCACATCAGTGCCTGACCTCACAAATGTGCAACTTGAAGAATGGTCAAACATTCCCATAGACACACTGCCAAACCTTGTGGACATCCTTCCCAGAAGAGTTGAAGCTGTTATAAATGTAAAGGGTGGCCCAACTCATTATTGAACCCTACAGACCAAGACTGTGATGACATTAAATTTCATGTGCATGTAAAGGCAGGTGTCCCAATACTTTTGGCAATATAGGGCAAGTATGTTTTGGGCTAAGTTTCTTTTAATGCAACAAAGGTTCTAAGAAGTGCATGCTATACACTATGTGTTTGGTTTGAGCTAGTGTAATTTGATTATTGGTATTTAAGTAGACAAAATATTGTTAATTGAGTTGTTTTTAGGTCTGTGATGTGTTTTACTAAGCCGTCAGTCTTCTCTTCCCCACCCCTCTTATAGATAATGAGAGGACTCTGTATTAATAATATTTTTCTCATACAGATTTCTCGTAAAGATACAGTATGTTGAGTTGGTTAATTAGATAGTAAACAATGTGGTTTAATAATGTAAAATAATGTTTTCTTTGAATTTTTCAAATTCAACCATTGTGAAACAATACATCACTTTATAGATGTCCTTCAATTAAATTGTATGCCATGCTAAATTAAATGTGAAAAATCCAAATGGTACTACATATATACAAGCTCATTAAATATCTTCTGGTATCATAAAAAGTGCGCTAAAAGAGAAAGGTTCATTAGAATTTGTTTTTGAGTGACTAATTTCCTTGAATTATTTTTGTATCTAACCGTGAGTTTTCAGGAGGGAAGCTGAAATATTCTGCTAAATAATGGTTCAATGGGATACATCCAAGAGACTCAATTATTTTCTAACATGTTTCTAAACCACAGTCACAGCGGTGCTACTATGGAAATATCCAGTACAATCTTCAACCACATCAAAGGTGCAATCTTCAAATGCTTCACACTGTGCCACTCACCAGATTTCAATACCCTTAAAACTTTAGCAAAAATATAAAAACAAAACAAACATAGACAGGGGAGACAAAAAGGTATAGTGATATATTGCTGGCTGATTGCAATTAATTAATTTTATTTTCCTAAAAATGCATAAAAAACAAACAAAATGCCCCCCCATAAAAATCCCCAGGTCTCAAAAATACATGATAGATGATCTGGAAGACATTTGTGATTACTATATAAGCAACAAAACATGTAAATAAACATCATCTCATTTGCAAATACGTCAACAAGTTTATGTTGGGCTAATCGGTGTCCTTGCCAACCCAACTAGATCTTCATATTAATGTTACCAATTTATTCAAAAAAATATTTCTCCTGTGTGCATCACAATATAACTTTGAAAGGGGAATAAAGCTCTCCTATTGTAAAATGCAAATGTTCATTTTAATCTTTACTATTTTACCAAATTACATAACAAAATCACCCTTTTGCAAGGACCCTAGTGCTCAGCAGGACCCCATGGGATAGTACAAAGGGCCATGGTTTCCAGTCTCCCTCTCTCACTCTTATTGAAGGTTACCTATGGTGATTACAGCGGGGTTTCTCCCCTAGCAAAAAGCTGTCATTAGTCTAAATTGGCAGGCACTCAGCCAGCACTTTTTGTGCCTAATGTGCTACTGCCTTCCTGCTCTGTCTCAGTTTCTCTGAAATGGAACGTGGCTCACAGCCACCCTGCCCTATTTATTTACAATTTACTGACAATTGCGCGGCCGTGCAATGTTGTACCCAAACAAAATTTATGTTCTTTTTTCTCACAAATAGAGCTTTCTTTTGGTGGTATTTGATCACCTCTGCAATTTTTATTTTTTGTGCTATAAACAAAAAGCAATGACAATTTTGAAAAAAAAAAAACGATATTTTTTACTTTTTGCTATAATAAATAACCCAATTTGAAACACAAAACAAAAACACATCTCTTCATCAGTTTGGGCCAATATATATTCTTCTACATGTTTTTGGTAAAAAAATTGCAATAAGCCTACAGTATATTGATTGCAGATGCTATAATGTTTGCATAAAACAAACTAAGGGAAAGATTTATGGCATTTTTATTTTTTTACTAGTAATGGCGGTGATCTGCGATCTTAAGCAGTACTGTGGCATTGCAATGAACAGATCAGACACTTTTGACACTTTTTTTAGAACCATTGGCAATTATACAGTGATCAGTGCTATAAAAATGCACTGATAACTGTGTAAATGTCACTGGCAGGGAAGGGGTTAACACTAGGGAGCGATAAAGGGGTTAACTCTGTTCCCTCAGTGTGTTCTGGGAGTCACTAGGAGAGGAGACATCGTTTTTTCCTACTTAGTAGGAACAAACAATGTTTCCTCTTTCCTGACAGCACAGGGATTTGTGTGTTTACACTCACAAATCCCAATGCTGGGTCTAGTGCACATGATTGCACATGGCCAGCGGTGATTGTGCCCGCCGGCCACCCGCATCAGGTTCCCGGCTGCGCAGCGGGTGTGTGCGCGCCCTCTGGTAGCCAAAAAAGATAAGGACGTACTCGAACGGGGTTTCGCCCAGGGGAGCTATCTATGTGAGCTGGTTGGGAACCGTTTAAAGCGGGGGTTCACCCTAAAAACAAATTTTTAACTTTAGAGCCAGCATACTAAGGACATTTACTTTTGGCAGGTCATTTTTTTTTCTCCGTACATACCTTGATATTCTGATTTTATCCAGTGCTTCCGCGTTCTGATGACTCTGGGACTGGGCGTTCCTATCCCTGCCTCAGGGTTTCGATGACTGCGAGGCTGGGCGTTCCTATCCTTCGGTTCGATGATTGACGGCTTGTGAAACAGGTCCCCTGTCGCACAATGCGCGTCACCAGATTTCTGGAAATAGCCGAGCTGCGTGTCGGCACTATACGGCGCCTGCACCCGCCTTGTAGAGCTGACTGCGCAGGAGCTGTATAGTGCCGACTCGCAGCTCGGCTATTTCCCAAAATCTGGTGACGCGCGCTGTGCGACAGGTCACCTGTTTCACAAGCCGTCAATTATCGAACCGAAGGATAGGAACACCTAGTCCCGCAGTCATCGGAACCCGGAAGCCCTGGACAAAAACAGAATATAAAGGTATGTACGGAGAAAAAAAAATGACCTGTCGAAAGTAAATGTCCTTAGTATGCTGGCTCTGCTAGATATAATGTTAAATAAAAAATTTGGGGTGAACCCCCGCTTTAATAAAACCTCGTCATGGTGTTTACTTTGCGGGGGTTTATGAATGTATGTGCATTTATCATCTATTCGTTTTGTGTATATATTTTTCTGATATACAATTGGCTTAGACATTTATTATTATCTATTATATTGATATATTGCTTTTACTACTGATGACTTATAATTTACTTTTTATATGTATACAGTGTATCATTTTTGTCATTTACAATTCATTCATAAGAGGATTTTTCTTTATCTACTAACTGTATATGTTATTTTCTCTACAAATATTGTAGACCCTGTCATGTACCTGGTGGAGATCGAGCTGGAGAGAGGGCTTCTCTTGCACTTCCTGTACAACACCCCTGGTAGGGATGACAGGGAGTGAAGGACACAGAGTGGCACGAGGGCCATTGCTGTGGATGGCACTGGCTGGGCCTTGGCAGGAACCAGGTGGCTGAAGAGCACTGGGCAGGCTCTAAAAAATGGAGCTCAGTATCACTGGGTCAGCAGATGGATACACAGCCGGGACATAAGCCAGGGGGTCATCAACAGCCGGACAGAGCAGGTACCGCTACGAGAAGCAGAGGCAGAGACGGGACACAGACCAGTTTCGGTACAGAGATGGGCAGCAAAGTACAGGAACATTAGACAGAAGCGGAGTCAAACACAAGCTGGGATCAGGTAGGCAGGCGGAGGTCAAGGAGCAGTTTCAGGTGAAGCCAGGTCAAAACACAGGAAGCTGGAACAGTTTAGGTAAACAGGCACAAGCTGAAAGACCACTCAGCAATGTTCATGTTCAGGGTTCAGTTTAAATAGACTTACTTGGCACCCATACGTGCACGCACTGGTATTGGTGCGCACTCGCGTGCGCCCGCGAATGCGCCAATACAAGTCCCTCTTTGTACACACACTGGTGTGCCCATGCTTGTGTGCAGATGCGCGTCTGTTAGCCGGACTTCTCTTACAGACCCACTATGAATTTTTATCTTGTATCTTTCTCTCTACATATTAGAAGGTTGAGGCAATTCCTCTGAAACGTGTTGGCTATAGTAAAGTGGGCTACTAGTAAAATGCTCTATAAGATTTTTGCTCAAAATATAAATATGTCATAATCCTGAGCTCACAGGCTGCATTGACCCTTCTAGATCACTGTGCAGTGTCCACTAGGAGGAAAATTGGCTGAACTCTGTGTTATGGCAGCGAATGTTCTTGTCAAGTGGTTCTTCTGAGCTATCTTTCTTGCTCTGGACATCATTGAAAGGATAGCATTTAATTGCATCCAAGTCTCAAGTTCTTAAAAAAAAAAGGCAGACTGAAATTATGTTTTGTAGTCTGAATGCTTTTGATACCACTGCAATCAGCCCTATATCAAAGACAGTAAAAAGACAGGACAAAGAATAAAAATTCAGTACAACAGTACAAAGAATGATAATTCGTAAAATACAGTAGCCTATTGCAACCAATCAGCTTTTAATTTAATTAAGTCACATCTGTGAAAGATAAAGTCTTTGCTTAAACTTAAGCCCTGTACACACGATCGGTTTGTCTGATGAAAATGGACCGATGGACCATTTTCATCGAACGAACCGATCGTGTGTGGCCCCATCAGTTTGTTTTCCATTGGTGAAAAAAAAATAGAACATGTTTTAAAATTTTCCTATGGATAAAATACTGATCGAAAAAAAACAATCGTCTGTGTGGAAGTCCATCGGTTAAAAATCCACGCATGCTCAGAATCAAGGCGACGCATTGAATTTTTTTCTCAGCACGTCGTAGTGTTTTACGTCACCGCATTTGGACACGATCGGATTTTTAACCGATGGTGTGTAGGCAAGACTGATGAAAGTCAGCTTCATCGGATATCCGATGAAAAAAATGCATCGGATTAGATTCCATCAGATATACGATCGTGTGTACAGGGCTTTATACTTATACTACACTAAAAAAGTTTAGGCCCTATCCCACAACCACAATAACGTACATAAAAAATTCATTGGATTGTTGTCAAAGATGGATCTTTTAAAAATGCTTTCTGAAGCATGATGCTCGGTAATGAAAGTGAATACTTTGTTCCTGAAATACAGTAAAGTTAAATTAACCCTCCTAATTACTGTTGTCCTCTAATCAAAAGAATCCTTCCAGGTGTCTAGAAAATCATATCATTATTTTATAATGACAGATGGAGTTTGACTTGATTTTAGTTTGTATCTTCCTCGGAAGCACTCTGATTTAATCTAACATGTTACTGTTGAAATAAGTGAAAAACACATGTAGAATGAAACAAATTATTGTCTTTCAAGTAATACCTCATTCCTTCTTTTGAGGGATCAATCCTATTACTTTGGCTTTAGAAGGGAGTATTTTAGCAATGCTTCCCAGAGTAAGGTTTGCTGCAAAAAAATCCAAAGGCATCAGCATTGGAGAATTTTCAATGCTCATATGTAAACTTTCATGAATCATAAACTACTGTATTAGAAATTCACTATAAATAGGACTACTAAAATAATGGCTAGAGCAAGAAAAAAAAACACACACAAAAAAAAACATTTTCTCCTTGTTAGCTGACAGCTTTGCCAGGACATCTCGTTTATTACCACCCACGCGGGTACAAGAATATACTACCTACACAAACTGATTGTGCAACATCTTAAAAATTATAACTAAAAATGGCAATTTGACATATTTCACATACCAATAAAAGAGCACAATCATTGCTTAAAAAAGCACAGGCAGCATAAACATACAGTAGAAATATATTGTAAGTCACAAAACACAACTGACATAAATACTGTACTGTATAAAGAGAATTTCCTAAAATATGTTGTCTTATACTTTGAGACCAGTCATACCTTTAACATATACCATACATGTAATGGTTGAATTATACCAATAAAAGAAAATTATATACATTTGAAAAATTTGAGTTCACTGGCCAAAATATTGGCACTGGCTTTGGTATCCATTAGCTAATTTATAACCCATAACTGGTTTATAAGCCATAACCATAATTTATCAGCCATAACTGTATGACAACCTACCTAATATTTGTTCCCCTTTTTCCCACTGAAAACAGCCCCTGTTGGCATCAAAACAGCCCTGACCCATTAAGGCATGGATGCCACTAAATCTCTGAAGGTATCCCGTAGAATCTGGCACCAAGCCATCAGTAGAAGATTCTTTAAGTCCTGTAAATTTAAGTGGAGCCTCCATAGATCGGACTTGTTTTTACAGCACATCCCACAGAGGCTTAATTGGATCGAAATCTGGAGAATTTTAAAGCCAATTTGACACCTCAAACCCATTGTTGTGTTCCTTAACCATGTAAGGACCATCCACCATATATACTGTGGCAGAGCGGCCCTATGTGAAATTACATACTCATACAACATTTCCTGCATGGGACACTGCGGGTGCGTGCACGCGCTGCAAGCCGGGAGAGCCGATGCATGGTTTCCAGCGGCCACAATGTCTGCCGGCCACTCACGATCGCTCCTCAGAGAGGCAGAATGGGGATCTGCCTATGTAAACAAAGCATATCCCCATTATGACAAGGGAGTACAGAGAGATCATGTGTTCCTAGTGATCAGGAACAGTGATCTCTCTGTACTCCCAGTCAGTCCACTCCCCCCACAGTTAGAAAGCACCTCCCTAGGACACACTTAACCCCTTTATCATCCCTTAGTGTCAACCCCTTCCCTGCCAGTGTAATTTATACAGTAAACAGTGCATATTTTTAGCTCTGATCACTGTAATATTGTCACTGGTTTAAAAAAGTGTCAAACGTGACTGATCTAAAAATAGTAGAAATGCCATAAATCTACCCCCTATTTTGTAGACGCTATGCCCCGAATTCAGATAGGAGTTACGACAGCGTATCTCCGGATACGCCGTCGTAACTCTGAGTGGCGGGGTCGTATCTATGCGACTGATTCATAGAATCAGTTACGCATAGATTTCCCTAAGATCTGACTGGCGTAAGTCTCTTACACCGTCGTATCTTAGGCTGCATATTTACGCTGGCCGCTAGGTGGCGCTTCCGTAGATTTACGCAAGGAATATGCAAATTAGGTAGATACGCCAATTCAGAAACGTACGTCCGCCCGGCGCATTTTTTTACGTCGTTTACGTTAGGCTTTTTCCGGCGTAAAGTTACCCCTGCTATATGAGGTGTATCCTATGTTAAGTATGGACGTCGGGCCAGCGTCGAATTTTCCGTTGATTACGTCGTTTGCGTAAGTCGTTTGCGAATAGGGCTGGGCGTAATTTACGTTCACGTCAAAAGCATTGGCTTTTTGCGGGTTAATTTGGAGCATGCGCACTGGGATACGTTCACGGACGGCGCATGCGCCGTTAGCCAAAAACGTAATTTACGTGGGGTCAGCCATCATTACCATACAACACGCCCACTGCATGGAGAATTTGAATTCCGCAGGCTTACGCCTTAACTTAGGGCACAAGTTTTTTCTGAATACGGAACTTTCGCCTTAATTTACGGCGGCTTAACGTATCTGAGATACGTTACGCCCGCCGATAGATACACAATTGTATCTGAATCCGGGCCATAAACTTTTGCTCAAACCAATCAATATATGTTTGCTGCAAAAAAAAAAAAAAAAAATTAGGAATACATCTTGGCTTAAACTGATGAATAAATATTTATTTTTACATTTTTTTATTGGATATGTATTATAGCAAAAAGTAAAATATATAGTTTTTTTTTTCAAAATTTTCAGTATTTTTTGTTTATAGTGAAAAAAAAATCTCAGAGGTGGTAAAATACCACCAAAAGATAGCTCTATTTGTGGGGAAAAAAGGGCATCATTTTTTTTTGGGTACAGTGTCGCACGCCCGTGCAATTGTTTAGGTAGTTGGTACATATGAAGTAACATCTATATAAATGACAGGACCAAGATGTATCATCAGAACATTGCCCAAAGCATGACATTGCCTTTGCCGGCCTTTTTCCCATACTGCATCCTGGTGCCATCTTTTACCCAGGTAATAGATGCACACACACAGCCACCCACATAATTCAAAGAATTCATCAGACCAGGCTATCTCCTTCCATTGCTCTGTGGTCCAGTTTTGATAATCATGTGCCCATTGTTGGTGCTTTTGGCTGTGGAAACGGGTCAGCAAGGGCACCCTGACCGGTCTGAAGCTATGCAGCCCCATACAGGACAAAATTGTGATGTCCATTTTTTTTTCCTGCTTTCAACAAATCAACTTCAGGGACAACATGTGTACTTGCAGCTTAATATATCCCACCAACTTTCAGATGCCATTGAAATGAGATAATACAGGTAAACACATATTTTGGTGCCTCAAATGTTAAACATGTTTCTGGACATATTTAACCTACTAATTCCAAAAATGTCACAGATTTTCCCCTATAAAATGTAAATGCTATATACCACTCTTCCCTGTGGTCTTCTGTCAAAAATTAGGATATAAATAAAGCAAAATATGTCAAGATGATTCAGGCAACACCGTAATGAAGTAGCCTTAACCTCTATGGTGCTCTAACTGCAAAAAGTAATTGATTACAGTGGCACTATACACTTAGGGCCAGATTCACAAAAGGGATACGATGGTGTATCTCCTGATACGCCGTTGTATCTCTGTTTCTATCTATGCGACTGATTCATAGAATCAGTTACGCATAGATATCCATAAGATCCGACAGGTGTAATTGTTTTACACTGTCGGATCTTAGGATGCAGTACCGCGGCCGCCGCTGGGGGGAGTTTGCATCGTAAACCAGCTTGGGGTATGCAAATTAGGAGTTACGGCGATCCACAATGGATTTTCGCGTTCACTACGTCGCCGCTAGTCTAGTTTCCCGTCGCAAAGTTAGTCGTCGTTTTGGGTGCCCAAACTTTAGTCAGCAATCGTATTGCTGTCTAAAGTATGGCCGTCGTTCCCGCGTCAAAATTAAAAATTTAACGTCGTTTGCGTAACACGTCCGGGAATACGGAAGGATGTTACGCGCGTCGTCGTTCGAAAAAATGACGTCACGGCGCGCAAAGCACGACGGGAATTGCGAAACGGAGCATGCGCAGTAGGTCCGGCGCGGGAGCGCGCCTAATTTAAATGGCACACGCCCATTTGAATTGGCCCGCCTTGCGCCGGAGGCTGCCAGCGTAGTTTTCATCGCAAGTGCTTTGTGAATCAGGCACTTGCGATGAAAACTTGCGGCGGTGTAACGTATCTACGATACGTTACGCCGCCGCTCACCTACGTGAATCTAGCCCATACCTTCTATCCGATCATGACTACAATACAGTTAATAGCTTACACTTTAGAATTTAATGTTTGATGTAAAATTACAGTTGGAAGTATGTAAACGTGTACATAAAAACACAAACTAGGTAACAGAAGGACAAGTTGATCAGCAAGATCATTTAAATAAAACCGACTAAAAATTTACATAAATTCGACCATATCTACGAAAACTAGAGCTGATTCAGTCTAGCCAATGCAATTTTCTGAACCAGCACCCCTAATAACCCCAGGAAAGTTCTAAATAGTAGGGATGAGCCGAACACCCCCCATTCGGTTCGCACCAGAATCTTCGAACGGACCGACCGTTCGCACGAACATTTAGAACCCCATTGACATCTATGGGACTCGAACGTTCGAATTCAAAAGTGCTAATTTTAAAGCCTAATATGCAAGTTATTGTCGTAAAACGTCTTTGAGAACCAGGGTCTTGCCCCAGGGAACATGTATCAATGTAAAAAAAGTTTTAAAAACGGTCGTTTTTCTGGAGCAGTGATTTTAATGATGCTTAAATTTAAAAAAATGAAAAATTCCTTTAAATATTGTACCTGCTGGGTGTCTATAGTATGCCTATGAAGTGGCACGTGTTTAGGACTGTCCCTACATAAAATGAGATTACTATAAGAAAAAGTAATTTAAAACTGCTTGTGGCTTTAATGTAATGTCTGGTCCCTGCAATATGGATGAAAATCATTGAGAAAAATAGCACAGACACAGACAGTACACACACCGCATAGCTTTAGGTGCACACTGCAGAGGACACGGACAGTACACACCAAGTAGCTTTAGGTGCAAACTGCAGAGGACACAAGCAGTACATACCAAGTAGCTTTAGGTGCAAACTACAGAGGACAAAGGCAGTACACACACCACATAGCTTTATGGTGCACACTGCAGAGGACACAGGCAATACACCACGTGAGAATACTGCAGCTAGCACAATCACCTGCCTGCCAGTAAATTAGGAAGAGCTGATCTAGCTAAACTATACAGTATATAAATATATATACACACAACACCTGGGATGCATATATATCCTCTACACACTGTAACTCTAACTGACTAGCCTGCCTGCCTGCTTTATCTACCTGCAAAAAATGACACTCTGTCTCTCTCTGTTCTCTCTTAACCACCGCAACACACTACACAAGACCGACCTGCAGGCGGTCTTTTATAATGTGGGGCGTGTACTAAACCCCCTGAGCCATAATTGGTCAAAGCCACCCTGGCTTTGGCCAATTATGGCTTTCCGTTTTTTGCAAGCTGTGATTGGCCAAGCATGCGGGTCATAGTGCATGCTTGGCCAATCATCAGCCAGCAATGCACTGCGATGCCGCAGTGAATTATGGGCTGTAAAGACGTAACTCAAATTTGGAGCGAACGGCCCAAAATGTTTGTAATTCGGCGAACGATCGTTCGAGTCGAACATGAGTTTGACTCGAATACGAAGCTCATCCCTACTAAATAGCAAGGCAAAAAGAAAAGGGCTACACATTAGATACATACATTTTAAATTTTCATGCAGGTCCACATTAATGCACAACCGTTTTTCATGTCATGGAAAAAAACATTTTTTCCCTCGACGTGATTACTCTCAAGCCTGCCTTGCATACACACGATCGTGATAAAAAATGTTCAAGCAAAGACACTATAAAGGGGAAGTTCTATTTGAATGGCGCCACCCTTTGGGCTTAATTTGCAAATTTACCTTCTCATAACTTTCTTCTGAGCATGCAGGTTTTTTTCCCATCGTTAAAGCCTACACACAACCGTTTTTCACGATGAGAAAAACGACAACGTGAAAGACGACGAGAAAAAGAGAGCAGTTTCTAAATTTTTAATGGGCAATTAAAAAAAAATTGCATTTTTCTCGTCATGAAAAACGGACGTGTGTACGCGGCATAAGTACAAGCATTGTGTCTACAGCCAAATAGCTGGTATTTCATTATCTACAACATATATTCAGTATGACTCTTGCACCTATGTTACATAACAAGAATAGGAAATATAGGAAAATCCAGATTTATGACTAGATGTAGCTGAGACATAGTATGAAATCCGAATCCCGTTGCAGTCTCTACGAGTCAATAAACATCAGAATAATTTCCTGACCCAGCAGACATAAGATCTGAGATTGAGATAGCTGGATGCTGTAAAGTTAGGAATCAATACAATTCACTAAGCTCAAGATGGTTATCTCCAGCTGAAAGACTGTTGCTGTTGTTTTAGCACATACTGTAATTGATCAGTTTTTTTTCAAATTGCTGATTCCTCTAATATGCACAGGCATGTGAGTTGAATAAACTTTATTACACATTCCTGCACTTTTTTTTTAATCAATGGCAATGGTGGTGGCAGAATCCGATATCCAACTGAAAAAGCAGCTTGGGTAAGGACACTGCTGAATTGCTGGACAGGTTCCTGCACAGATACTGTAATGCCCTGTACACACGATCAGTTCATCCGATAAAAACGGTCTGATGGATTTTTTCATCAGATATCCGATGAAGCTGACATTCATCAGTCTTGCCTACACACCATCAGTTAAAAAAACGATCGTGTCAGAACACGGTGACGTAAAACACAACGACGTGCTGAGAAAAATGAAGTTCAATGCTTCCGAGCATGCGTCGACTTGATTTTGAGCATGCATTGATTTTTAACCAATGGATTTCCCCACAGACGATCGTTTTTTTCTATCGTTTTTTTAACCATCAGATAATTTTAAAACAGGTTCTAATTTTTTTTCACTGATGGGAAAAAAAACTATGGGGCCCACACACGTTCGGTTCGTCTGCTGAAAACGGTCCATCAGACGAACCAATCGTGTGTACGCAGCACAAGTGTCCTAATATTAAAAGTAAGCAGCTATCATATTTATATATTTTTTTTCTGAAGAAGCCTGGAGCTCCTCTTTAAGAGTGGCACTCTTAAAAAGGGGCACTATGGCTGCATCAAACTAAAATAATTGCCTCCAGTTTATAAATATTGAAACTGAGGCATAAAAGGGTCAGTCTCTGTACATTGTGTAAGTAGGTGGCAACTCCCATAATTTCATTGGTTGTCAAGGATGCTGACAAGCAGGTGAAGCCTGATAGGTGGCTGGTGGACTAGTTCCTAGGCTTTTAAAAGACCTAGATGATTACATGGTCTGATTGACATCCCTATAACAGATGGGTCACCCCTATGATTCATTTAAAATAAGTTATTGAATGATGTGTGCGAGAAATTCTTATAGCAACAGATCACAGGTGAGTCACATCACACTCCCTTCAGCACAAAAGCCCACCACCACCACCATACGGACAAGATGTACCAGGACCTCCTAGCTACAGGAAGGTCTGGCAATCTTTTGGGAATTCCCTTGTAAATCCACATTGCGTTGTGACCCCTTGAACAGGGGGAGATGCTGCTTTAAGGTTTCAATCCAATATACATCCAGAGCTCCCATAAATGTATATGCAAACAAGAGCTGAATAGTGTAAAGTCTTTAAATCACTATTTTATGGAATACAAATTACACTCACATAGATAAAAGTAAAACGCACATGGGCTCTAGAAAGCTATGTACTAAGGATCAGATTATAAGATAATCGCTCCAAAAGCATAAAGTCTTGTACACACTACTGTGAAAAACTGACAGCTCAGGTCTGAGCCGCTGTACTAAAAATGTGATGTTAGTACATCAATATCCCCTGCTGCGCTATTGTGTTCTGACAGGGGGACAGTCCCCCACCAAAACCCTCCAGTCAGTGCTCTCAGCCAACGGCTTCCCATCGACAGACCTTTTTTGTTCAATACCCTTCGACAGAACAGGCCAAATGTCGTACATTTGTCATCTAGTAATTAGAACTCAATGGCAGTTTTCAGTGTGTTATGAGGAACTGTATAAAAATTATGTGATTTTTACATGTAAGCTAAATCTCAGGCCCCATACACACGGGAGGATTTATCCGCGGATACGGTCCAGCGGACCGTTTCCACGGATAAATCCTCTCAAGGATTTCCGCAGATTTCTATGCGATGGAGTGTACACATCATCGCATTGAAATCCGCGCCAAAATCCTCTGGCGATGACGTGTCGCGCCGTCACCGCGATTATGACGCGGCGATGTGCGCGACGCTGTCATATAAGGAATTCCATGCATGCGTCGAATCATTACGACGCATGCGGGGGATCCCTTCGGACGGATGGATCCGGTGAGTCTATACAGACCAGCGGATCCATCCGTTGGGATGGATTCCAGCAGATAGATTTGTTTGGCATGTCAGCAAATATTCGATCTGCTGGAATCCATCCCAGGGGAGAAATATCCGTGGAATCAGATCCGCTGGAGTGTACACACCATAGGATCTATCCGCTGAAACCCATTTGCTGGGATTTTTCAGCGGATGGATTCTATCGTGTGTATGGGGCCTAAAAGATAAAACTGTATTAAGGGAATAAATAAAGCTCTGTATGTGAATGAGATCTTGAGGCTCATTCACATGGGTTCTGTGTATGCAGCTTATGTTACGCTATGGGGATGCAGCAATTAACAATTTGGTCCTAATAGTGGAAGCATATGTAGGGCCCCAAACACAGACATTATGCAATTGGGGCCATTCACCTGCACCTGTCAAATGAGGAACTACAGCTTGCATTCAAACACAGCCACTGTGTCCTCATAAAGGAACAGGCAGAGCTCCAGTCGCAGAGAAAAGGACTGAGGAAAAGCATTCCCCAGTTCCTTGCTGCAGATTCAGCTGTACAGAATGAATGAACAGGAAGAGCTCTGCACAGCCTTCCTGTTCATTCATAAATTGAAACATACTGTACTAAACACAGTTGGTTGGTGGGCCAGGGCAGCATGGTGAATCTGACAGTGGACAGGAGGGGGTGATTGGCTATTAGAGGAACCAAACTCCTGTATGGCTCAGCTGAAATCAGTGGGATGGAGAGGATAAGATGCTGGCCTTCAGCTGCTACAGGCGAGCACTTCAGGGGATCAGATCCTATAATTGCACAATAATCACTTACATTCTGACAAACAACAATGCTGCATACACCGAATCCTGGACAGCTATCATTTCTACCATTAGCTCTGGTGGCTGAGTTCAGAAAGGACACCGTTAAGATTTGTGTGATGCCGTGAAGAGACTGTTGGGAGCTATACTAATGTGACAGGGAGGCCGCCCAGGCCCCCTGGAGCAAGAGTAGGGTCGCCATTGCGACCTCTGAAGCTAGACCAGTAGTTAAATAGCTGGACAGGAAGCAGCAAGTCCATCAGAAATTAGTAAATTGATCTATCTAAATCTATTGATCTATCTAAACCAAGATTTACCATTAAAGGCAGATTCACAGACCCCCAGACATCAGCAAAATGTATCTGTTCATTATGGTTGAATTCATTCATTTTTTCTTCTTGTGAAGTGAATTGGTTAAGGGGGTCTTTTGGATATCTCTCCTGTTTATTCCTATACTGTAAGGGCTTGTTCACAGGGGCTATTAGGCAGTAAAATCAGGTGGTTGAGCCATGGTTTTACTGTCTCCTTGCTTCCCTCCTTGAGGCTAGGTTCACACTACTGCGATTTCGCGGCTGCGGTTTTGCTGCGATTTTGCAGCGATTTCGGCCGCGATTTAAGAGACATCTGTGCAGGGTTCAATGTAAATCGCGGCGCGAAATCGCAAAAAGTAGTACAGGAACTACTTTTTGAAATCGGTGCAGCGCCACAGATGCGGCTTGGCACCGATTAGGACGGTGCCAATGCCGCCGATTTGAGATGCGATTTGACATGTGAAATCGCATCTCAAATCGTACCAAATCGTACCCAGTGTGAACCTGGGCAAAGGGTATGCAGCCACTCCAGGGATGTATACATGTCACTGCAATGATGTATAGATTCACGGCCGCAGTAAAAATTAAAATGCCTCCTCACTGCCTGTCAAACACTCTCTGAAAAGCAACCCATTGCACATGAGAACAAGCCCTAAAAGGCCACAGACAGGGCCCAGAAGTACTTCCTTACTGGTCCAATAACATAATTGTGTCACTGTTATAACTGTATCGTATGCAGCAATCAATTAAAAAGGAAATATGTCTGGCTTTCGTCATCCTCTGAATGCAGATCACAGAATTGTAATGCACAAAGCCATATAAGAATTCCAGCCCTGAAGCTTGCAGGCAGACTTCTCTATCATGTGATTAAGCTGGCAAGGGGTTCAATAAACTTCTTTACTAGTTAATTCCACAATGGATGGTGGCGACATTTCTTTTAAATTCTAAAAACATTTTTCAAAAAGGCAATATGCAATGCTAGTACCAAAGCTGCAACTGACAGCTCAACAGCTGAGATCATTTCAGGGAAATTGATCTTCTGTATTTGATGTTTGAACATTGACTAAAAAATAAAACAAAAGTAGGTTTATTAAATCAGTACAAAAATGACTTTGAGATTTCATTGTGTATTGTGTTTGTGCTGTAATGAACACATAATTTGTTCCTACAGTTCATTGGACACACACACACACACACACACATAATAAACTGCAGAAAGTTCATGCCTGATATTCTAATTTTCACTTTGATCATTAAAATTTAATTGAATAGATTTAAACACAGCAATCCTTCATGCATCAGTTTGCATTTGCAGAGCTCACTGGGATGTTACTGGTAATGGTAAAAGATATTTCACTTTATTCACTGATTTGGAAACTAAGTCAAAGACACTGACAAAATAACTGTGGCATGTTAGAGATTAAATATTTGAAATATAAAAGTTATTGGGCCGGAAATGACAAGCAATTGTCTCAGTTAAATACCATATTACTTACTATTTAGGAGCTGAACCATATATATATAGTGCAGTACAAGTTCTGTATTATCTCTTTATGAAACTCAAACAAAACGGGTAAGTCACTTTTTTTCAATTTTCTAGGCAATTTCAACCAGTTTCAAAGTTTTGTTTTATTTCTTTTGTTTTATACATTTTTCGTTCTCTTTCATTTTATAAGGAGACCTTCCAAAGAAAGTGATGCGTTTCCACTCCAAAGTGTATAGTGAAGCACTTTTCCGCCTCATTGTGATTAATGTTGCTGCCCTGGATTATTATTCACCATGATCACTAATATCAGCTACAGTCAACAACTTATTGACCAGCTTAAAGAGGTTGTAAAGGTTTGATTTTTATTTCCTTTAAGCTGGTGCATTGTTGGTTCACTTACCTTTTTCTTCGATTTCCCTTCTAAATGTTTTTTTTCTTTGTCTGAATTTCTCACTTCCTGTTCCTCCTCAGTAAGCTTGACCCCATCATCCGAGCCGTCCTGGCTGGGAGTTAGTCAACATGCTCGCCCCCTCCCTTGGGACTACATCCCTGCGGGGAGATGCTATGACCGTTCTTAAAAAAACATCCTTTACAACCCCTTTAATATCACAAGAAAACATTTGTTTGATTGTTGTGTAATAGCTAGTCAACCTTCAGTATGCTTATATTGTGTGCCTTCCAAGTCTCTCCTAGCACTGTGTGCAGTATATCTTCTCTAGTGCGCTCAAGAACCCACTCATTTTATTCCCTAGGATGTCTGCCAAAACAATGTTTGGGGGTTCTGAGTAATTTCCTAGCAAAAAAATGTACATGTAGGAGAAAAGTGTCAGAATTGGGTGACAAGGAGTTAATTACCATAAGTAAGTAATATACAAATAATTATTATATATTGTTTTTAAGGTAATTGACTATATTTTCAAAATCTGTACTCAAGCAGGTGGCTTAACGCACACATTACTTAAGTTTAAAGTTATAACTTCCAACCAGTAATTTCACAGTAAATAGATAAATAAAAAAATATTATGTTATAACATATAGCATATAAATATATGATTTACCTTGAACATAACAGTACCCTTTAAACATAATCAGTTTCCCCCTTTTAACTGTGTGAGAAAAACACGGGATTGTGGGTAAATCTTACACCCATAAACCCATGTTTTTTGTAGTTAAGAGGGCTGGGCTGGAAGGGAGCATTTGTCTTTTAGACACATCTATGACACTGCAGTGAGAGGCGTACCTCCACTGCAACATTTTTATTGGACAACTGGGACCAATGGTACTTTACCATTGGTCCAAGACTCCAAGCCATCCAATGAGCTCAGTGCCTCTGACAAGAAGTGAGAGGCACTGTGAGTAGAGATGGCCTGGCGGTTCGCCCGGCGGTCGTTTCACAGCAAACTTTGCTTGTTTGCGGTCCGCCGAACAGGCGGACATCTGGCGATATTCGCAGTGGTCCGCCATTATACATTGAGAAGAACTTTGACCCATGACACATCCATCAGGTGGTACAGGACAGCCCATTGAGACATTTCAGAACATGGACAAACCCCCTCATAATTTATAATTGGTGCAATAAACCAGTGGCCCCCCAAAACGACAGATTGAAGCGGGGGGTATATACCTTCTGCCACATACTGCGCTTCTCTAGAGACTTTTGTCACAGGGTCATTTAAAAAATGACAGGCAGAGGAAGAGGCAGGCCCTTCCGCAGGGGTGGTAGGGGTAGGGCAGGAGCACCAGGCCGGAGCTAAAGTGGGAAGTGGCACAATGTTCATTCGATTACGTCAAAGGTCGCACCAGACTTGGTTGAGTGGCTCACCACCAACACCACCACCACCATATACCCTCCACTTGAGTCACAGGAATTATTTTCTGATCCATCAGAAGACATTTCCGATGCACAGCCATTCTTGGCATTGGATCAGGAACAGGAGGTAGCAACAGCCGGCACTCAGCAGTCTGACGACAGTACCCAGATCAGCACAAGGAGGTTGGTGTCCGCTGTTGCCTACGCCAAGATCTCTATTGTTAGTGATGGGGAAGGTGACGTCGATGATGACGTGTCTACAGACATCACCTGGGTGCCCACAAGAGAGGAAGAGGAGGGGAGTTCAGAGGGAGAGATGGACGAGCAGATAGGGAGGAGAAGCAGGTCGAACTAACATTGCACAGGAGGGACAAACCAGACTCCTAATGTATCAGGAGCGAGCCATTAACCATGTACGGTCATATCTGGCGCTCCCAGGACGCCGGCCCATGGCTCCGCAGTGTGTGCTTTTTTTAACCTGTCTGCTGCAGACAATAGTGTTCCCATCTGCAGTCAACGCATAAGTCGCGGTAAGCCCAACACTCACCTAGGGACGACCGCCTTAAGAAGGCACCTGGCCTCCCATCACCAAGCCCAGTGGGCTGCAAAAAGGCAGGCTTCCGTGGCCCAAATGTTCGATTGTAAAAAAACGATGACGCTGGATAACCTTCTTGCCCAACGGTTGACCGATGGCTTGTCGGAACTGATAGTCCGCCAACTACTGCCATATAAACTGGTGGACTCGGAGGCCTTTCGAAAATTTGTGGCCATTGGAACACCACAATGGAAGGTCCCAGGAAGTACCGTATTTATCGCCCTATTACGCGTTCCGGCGTATAGCGCGCACCCCTAATGTAGCCCTGAAATTCCTGGAAAAAAATGTTTTATACTTACAGTTTTGGTGTCTTGCAAGGGCGCCCATCGGCGGCCTTGTCCGGTCCGGCGTCCTTCTGCGGCCATCGTGGTGTCCGTGGTGTCCTCCTGCGCTGTCTCCGAGTCGCAGTACACTCGGGTATACTCGGAGAGGCTCGGCTCCTCTCGCGTAAAGGACGTACAGGACGCACAGGACGTGACCGCGAGCAGAGCCGAGCCTGCCCGAGTATACCCGAGTGTACTGCGCTCGGTATATGTCGGCGCAGTGGTTTAAACACAGCGCGGGAAGCGAGTATGGGCATATATCGCGCACCCACGATTTTGCCCTGATTTTCAGGGCAAAAAAGTGTGCGGTATACGCCGATAAATACGGTAAATATTTTTCACAGAAGGGCATCCCAGAGCTATATGGCCATGTTCAGCGGCAAGTGAATGTATCTCTGGCACACAGTGACGGTGCCAAGATACATCTGACCACAGACACGTTGTTTAGCAAACATGGGCAGGGAAGGTACAGTAGGTGAACCCGATTTTGTGTCAATCTCGCTCTCTTTCTCGGCGAGATTGAGCACCTACGAGCCCCATCGCGGGAGCCAGCGCCGAGCTGGCTTGCCGCGATGGAGACAGAGCCGTCATAGAAGCGACGGGAGATCCGACTTGGATTCCCGCCAATTCTACACGTGTGCGGCGTTTGTTATGAATCCTGAGGGGGAAGTCCCCGCCGGATTTTAAATAAAAATCCGGCATGGGTCCCCCCTCAGGAGCATACCGGGCCCTTAGGTCTGTTATGGGTTGTAAGGAGAGCCCCCCTACGCCGAAAAAACGGCGTAGGGGGTCCCCCTACAATCCATACCAGACCCGTATCCAAAGCACGCTACCCGGCCAGCCAGGAAGGGAGTGGGGACGAGCGAGCGCCCCCCCCCCTCCTGAGCCGTACCAGGCTGCATGCCCTCAACATGGGGGGGTTGGGTGCTCTGGGGCAGGGGGGCGCACTGCGGCCCCCCCACCTCAGAGCACCCTGTCCCCATGTTGATGAGGACAGGGCCCCTTCCCGACAACCCTGGCCGTTGGTTGTCGGGGTATGCGGGCGGGAGGCTTATCGGAATCTGGGAGCCCCCTTTAATAAGGGGGCCCCCAGATACCGGCCCCCCACCCTAAGTGAATGAGTATGGGGTATATCGTACCCCTACCCATTCACCTGCAAGAAAAGTGGTAAAAACACAAATAAACCACACAGTGTATTAAAATATTTTATTTTTCTGCTCCGGAGGCCGCCCCCTGTCTTCTTTATTAGCTCTTTTACCAGGGGGGGCTTCTTCTTTGACGTCTTCGGGTGGGTGGGGGCCGCCGTCTGGTTCTCTTCCACCGCCGGGGGGGTGGCTTTTAAAAAAGCCCCCACCCCCCCGGCGGGTTTCCTCCGGCGTCTTCGGCGGGGCTCTTCTTCTTCCGCTATCCCGACGGGTCTTCTCCGCTATCCGGGGGGTCTCGCCGCTCTCCGCTGTTGACTCGTCGCACCCCGGTTCTTCGTCTCGCAGTCCGGTCCCTTCTTGCGTGCTGTACGTCTTCTTCCGCGCTGTGACGTCATGTTCTTCACTTCTCTTCTTCTCCCGATGTTGACTCGCCGGTCCTCCTCGCTGAAATGACGGATGCGCGCCTTGCATCGGACCTATATAGGCCTCACAGTCCCATCATGCTCTGTACCTACCCATGTGATACCCATGTGGTAGGTATCACATGGGTAGGTACAGAGCATGATGGGACTGTGAGGCCTATATAGGTCCGATGCAAGGCGCGCATCCGTCATTTCAGCGAGGAGGACCGGCGAGTCAACATCGGGAGAAGAAGAGAAGTGAAGAACATGACGTCACAGCGCGGAAGAAGACGTACAGCACGCAAGAAGGGACCGGACTGCGAGACGAAGAACCGGGGTGCGACGAGTCAACAGCGGAGAGCGGCGAGACCCCCCGGATAGCGGAGAAGACCCGTCGGGATAGCGGAAGAAGAAGAGCCCCGCCGAAGACGCCGGAGGAAACCCGCCGGGGGGGTGGGGGCTTTTTTAAAAGCCACCCCCCCCCGGCGGTGGAAGAGAACCAGACGGCGGCCCCCACCCACCCGAAGACGTCAAAGAAGAAGCCCCCCCTGGTAAAAGAGCTAATAAAGAAGACAGGGGGCGGCCTCCGGAGCAGAAAAATAAAATATTTTAATACACTGTGTGGTTTATTTGTGTTTTTACCACTTTTCTTGCAGGTGAATGGGTAGGGGTACGATGTACCCCATACTCATTCACTTAGGGTGGGGGGCCGGTATCTGGGGGCCCCCTTATTAAAGGGGGCTCCCAGATTCCGATAAGCCTCCCGCCCGCATACCCCGACAACCAACGGCCAGGGTTGTCGGGAAGGGGCCCTGTCCTCATCAACATGGGGACAGGGTGCTCTGAGGTGGGGGGGCCGCAGTGCGCCCCCCTGCCCCAGAGCACCCAACCCCCCCATGTTGAGGGCATGCAGCCTGGTACGGCTCAGGAGGGGGGGGGGCGCTCGCTCGTCCCCACTCCCTTCCTGGCTGGCCGAGTAGCGTGCTTTGGATACGGGTCTGGTATGGATTGTAGGGGGACCCCCTACGCCGTTTTTTCGGCGTAGGGGGGCTCTCCTTACAACCCATAACAGACCTAAGGGCCCGGTATGCTCCTGAGGGGGGACCCATGCCGGATTTTTATTTAAAATCCGGCGGGGACTTCCCCTTCAGGATTCATAATAAACGCCGCACACGTGTAGAATTGGCGGGAATCCAAGTCGGATCTCCCGTCGCTTCTATGACGCGCTTGCTGGGATGTGCTGTCACTATTCCAGTGAGTGCAAGATGTCGGCGAGATCTCGGCACCGTGTCGCCGAGTATCAGCGCGACGCTGTCGTGCTAAAAGCACAATATCACAAACACCTACTGTATATAACTTTTACTGGCCACTGGGTGAACCTTCAGACGGCCGTCAAGCATGTAACCCGTGGCACCCATGTAGATTTGGTTTTACCACCACAGATTGCATGCAGGCCTGCCTCTTCTTCTCCTCCTACTCCATCCTCCCTCTCCTCCTCGGCTGACTCCTCCTTTTCCGATGCTACCGTCTCTTCCGCTGCGCCACCCAAGATCCCCAGAACCTATTCGACATGCCAGGTGAGACGTTGTCATGTTGTGCTGCGTCTGTTGTGCCTGGAAGACAAGAGCCACACTGATCCTGCACTCCTTTCAGCTTTGCGTTCACAGGCAGATCAGTGGCTAACACCGCTCAATTTGACAGTTGGTAAAGTGGTGTGCGACAATGGTGCCAATCTGCTGATCGTGCTGAAACAGGGCAAAATTACACACGTGCCATGCATGGCACAGGTCCTGAACTTGGTCGTGCAGCGATTCGTTGCCAAATACCCTGGGGTCCAGGATGTCTTGCGGCAGGCCAGGAAAATCTCGGCCCATTTCAGAAGATCTTACACGGACATGGCTCGCCTTGCAGACATTCAGCGACGACACAACCTTCCCGTCAAATGTCTTATTTGTGACTGCCCGACGCAATGGAACGCAACCTAGTATATGCTTGATAGGCTGCTCCAGCAGAAACGTGCAGTTAAAGACTACGTTACCTGTACGAACTCTGCGGCAGGACAGGTTCTGGGGAGCTTGTTTTTTTTTCACCGCGCCAGTGGCTGCTAATGCGCGACCCATGCAGACTTCTGCGGTCATTTGATGAGATCACCAAACTGGTCAGTCGCAGCCAGGGTGCCATCAGTGACATCGTACCTTATGCCTCCTTTCTGGAGCGTGCATTGCGTTGTGTCATTGATCAAGCTGTGGAGGAGCAGGAGCAGGAAGTTGAGGAAGTCACAATGCTAGATGAAATCCCAGGTCAACAACGGAAGCTGGAAGAGGAGTCAGAGGAAGATGGTGCCGGGGCAGCTGAGGAGGAGCAAGAAGAGCATGCTTTAAACCTTTCTGGGATCCCTGGTGTTGTCCGTGGATGGGGAAAGGAGAACGAGGACGACATTATCCTGGATAATGAGCAGGAGCCAGGCCACTACACTGCTTCCAGTTTAGTGCAAATGGGGGCCTTCATGCTCCAGTGTTTTAAGAGGGACCCCCATATAAAAAGCATAAATGGCAAGGACCAGTACTGGGTGGCACATACTTAGACCCCCGGTACAAACAAAACATGACGGAAATGTTACCACCATCACAGAGGGCTATCAGAATGCAGCACTTCCAGGCCTTGCTTCGATAAATGCTGCATTCTGCTTTTGCATGCGCTGGCAGAGGAATTTCTATTCACAGAGAAACAGTTTTGGGTACCAATCCAACAGCGCCTGCAAGAAGAGGGCGGTTTGAAGATGTGTTGGTCACTAATGATATGATCATTCTTTCAGCCGACCATCGACAGCTGTCCTCCGGATCCAGCATCAGGGAACGCCTAGACCGACAGGTGTCCGACTACATCGGGTTAACGGCCAATGTGGACGCACTGAGAAGTGATGAACCCCTAGACTACTGGGTGGGCAGGCTTGACCTCTGGCCAGAGCTTGCACAATTTGCAATGGAACTGTTGGCTTGCCTCTCGTCCAGTGTCCTGTCCGAAAGGACGTTCAGCGTAGCAGGGGGGGTCGTGACCGATAAGCCCACTCGCCTAGCTCACAACAGTGTTGACTACCTCACATTTCTAAAAATGAATGAGGCATGGATCTCGGAGGAATTCCACACATGTGACCAGTAGACCATGTTTGATTCAAATTCAGGTGATTGCCTGTGGGCTAATTTTTGGGGCCTGTACTGGCCGGCACTTACTTCTGTATCCGGTGAATACCTAATGTACCACCAGCCACAGAATACAAAGTTGTTTGCTGTCAGGTGAACGCCTGTGGCCGTGGGCTAATTTTTGGGGCCTGTAATGGGCGGCACTTACTTCTGTACACGGTGAATGCCTAATGTACCACCAGCCACAGAATACAAAGTTGTTTGCTGTCAGGTGAACGCCTGTCGGCTAATTTTTGGGGCCTGTAATGGCCGGAACTTAATTCTGTATCCGTTTTTTCGCTTAATACTTCTGGTAGGCCAGTGTTCATGTTGTGGGACTATTTTTGCACAGCTAGTAAGTATTTTGTGGCTGCAAATATGACCTGCAGGTTTTTAATGTTCGCCTGCCATTAAAGTCAATGGGGCCCGCCATGAACTTGCGGTTCGCGAACATTTGCGAAAGTTCATGGTTAGCATTCACGAACCGACCCGTCAGATGTTTGTTCATCACTAACTGTGAGCTCATCCTCTCAGTCTGCTGCAGAGTGTGTCTGCTCTGTATTTAACTTCTGACAGGCTGTGCAAGGAGACCCATATCTCTGGAAACATAGGTCGTAGGAGCCCCAAATTATTAAGAGTGGCTAGGTCTCTGTGACCTATGGTCGCTGAGCTATGACTCTTGAAGCTTTATTTTTTATTTAATTTTTTTTATGTTCATGGCAGGTGAGGACCTGCCTCCCTTGACTGCACGTCCCTGCTATTACTGTTTTCTATTTAATTTTAAGGTTCACTCAGGACATCCCTTGTGCCATAGTAAGAATGAAGCAGGATTCCTTTTTTTTGTTGTTACAAATTATTTGAATCCTTTTATGTGACCACTAAGATAGACTAACAAGCAATGAACTACTAATTATATACTGGTTATGGGACTGAATGAATTGAACTAGCCATGAAACCTGTATACCTCAGATATAAACATATTGTAACAAATAACATTGCATCCCCTCCTGACAGTAAGTCTATCAGAATAGGGTACTTACCAAGGCCGCGATGCCGAGAGCGGTTCGCTGTTGTGACTAAGCGCAGTCCGCCCCCTGGAGGTGGTCCAGAGGGTGGACGGCACCAAGAGGCACAAGCCACCAGCAGGCAGGGTAGAGCTTGAGTGGAAGTCCTGTAGAACTGGAGCGATACCGATGGGTATCAGGGTCCAGCAGAAGAAGACTGGTAGAAAGTCCAGAGCAGGCTGAGGCTCAAACACAGGTAAGCGGACAATCCAGGTCACAGCCTGGGGGTCAAGGCACTGGAGACAGGAGGCAAATCTGGGTCACAAGCAGAAGGTCAAAGCACAGGAGACTGAAGGTGAATCCGGGTCACAGGCAGATGGTCAAGCACAGGAGGCAGGAACAAAGTCCATAAAACAAGCCAAGGTCGGGTCCAGGAGAAGATCAGAGTAGGTCAGGGTCAATCCTGATCACAGCAGGTAATCAATCAACAGGAAACAGGAACTCAGGTACAGGAAGCTGAAGACAAAACAGCAATTTCCTTTGAGCATCTGCTCAGCTTTATAGGCAGCCAGGAAGTCATGTAGAAGTCACGTAGTGCGTGTCATGTGACAGCCAGTCTGCAGCTGAAGGTTTCTTTGACAGCTCCCACTGACAACTTTCTAGTGTTCAGAATCCAATTTGTTTCTCTGACAAAGTCATACCACCTTAGCAAAGCAAAAAATCAAACAGACACCCAAGAAGGCTGACTATTTATATTGGATTTGACTGTAAAAGTTGGCTGTGGAATAATGGACACAATCCACACTGAGACTGAAATATTTAATTTGATACTGTAGAAGTAATTTTGTACTGTGTGCGTCCAGCCTTCTGACCTACATACAGGAACGCCGGATGCATGGATTCCAATGTGGGGTTGGTGTTTTTTTGAAGCATGTGATTAGAGCCAGAGGCTCTAATAGGCTTCAAAAAAGAGTGGGCTTTGGGCGCAGAGCACTGCGCCCAAAGCCCACCCAGTTGTGTGATGATAGCGAATGAATATTCTTTATCGCCACACTGATCCTTCTCCTGGCTAATCAGCAAGTGGGTCTGAGACCCGTCACCTAATTGGTTGAAAGGACAGGTTATCCAATTGGACGCCTAGCAGGAGGAGAGAAGAGACCCATGGTGGAAGCTGCCTTGATCTAGTAGAGGACACAGGAGCCACTGCCTGATCCACAGCTTGCCGCCCGTCACCCGATTCCTGACCCGCAGCCCATAGCCCATCACCCACTGCCTGACCCACACCTCACCATCCATCACCCGCTGCCTGACCCGCAGCCCACTCCCCGTCACTCGCCACCCAGATAGTGTAAGTGCCGGACAGACCGGCAGACAGTGTGCAGGGGGGTTGTTTGTCGCCCCCCCCAAAAACACCAGCTGCCATTACTTGTAAATATACTTGTAACTAGCACAAATAATCACACCACTATTTCATTAGACTTGTATCTGTGCCTGAAAGTGTTATCACCCCAGGGAACTTTTGTAATCCCAGACAGACTTCATGATTTTGAGATCAGGGCTCTGTGGGGACCAAACCATCACTTCCAGGACTCCTTGTTCTTCTTTATGCTAAAGATAGTTCATAATGACATTGGCTGTTTGTTTGGGTTTGTTGTCCTGCTGCAGAATACATTTGGGGCTAATCACATGCCTCCCTGATGGTATGCATGATGGATAAGTATCTGCCTGTATTTTTCAGCTTTGAGGACACCATTGATCCTGACCAAATCTCCAACTCCATTTGCAATAATGCAGCCCCAAACCTGCAAGGAAACTCCACCATACTTCACTGTTGCTGTAGACACTCATAGTTGTCCCAGTCTCCAGCCCTTTGGTGAACAAACTGCCTCCTGCTACAGCCAAATATTTCAAATTTTGACTCATGGGGCAAGTCAACTGCATGGCAAGATGGACACCAAAGCTCTGCTCAGTCACTGGGGAAGTACACTTATAACAGAGCCTGCTTTTCTGAAGAGCCTGTCTGCCTCCTTCACTCACGCATCTACTGAGCAAAGTCATGGCACCGGAGAGAGGCCCCTCAACCCCATAAGCTGTGACAATTTTTCCTGATGGTGCAGCTTGGGCCAGCAAAATGGTGACCGCAGCTGCTTGGGCCAACACAGAGGACAACACAATCGTGCACCTCCACCACAAGGATTGCACGCTTACCGACAAGCAAGCTTAAAAAGCCTATATTTAGATCACTCTCCAGGTCTATATCCAATGACAGCTCGCAAGGGTAAGTGAAAGGCATCCCAATTAGGTTCAGATCTCCAGACACTCTGGATGTAGCATCAATCGTGTGCCCAAAAAATTGTAAAAGAGAAGCTCTCCATGGTGTGAATCGGACTAATGAAATTTATTAAAAAATAAAAATTGCACTTACAAGAAGTGAACATAAGATTGTTCATAAAAAATTGCCGGTCGGCTTGCAGACACCCGTCTGCTTACAGGGTACACCGCAATGACGTCAGCCTCCCAATGTACGTTTCATCACAGAATGACGTCGTCTTGGTTCCCCAAGATGCGCAATCCTTGTGGTGGCGGTGCACGGTTGCTGTTAGTGTCATCAATGAGAGTTCACGCTTTCTATATCTATTCATCAGCAGTGTTTCCATCAAGATTTCTTTTCAATTTTGGGACTATTGGATCCTTCCCCTTGATCCTCTAAGGACTGTTTACTTGTTTAATTTGGTATTTCACAGGCCGTGTGGTTTATTCATTTTACTTTGATCACTGGTTTTATATATTTATTATTTTTTATTTTAGCGCAGTTTCTTGTTATTAATTGCTATCCTTAGATGTGTATATCTCACGTTTTTGAACTGCTGCTGTTTTTTTTTTCTTTCACTTTAATTCTTACGATAGGGTAGCGCGGTATTTTCCATTCCATATTTAATACATTAGTGGATGCTCATATGAAAAAATACAGAAAACATCTGTCTCAAAGCCAAAGTAGCAGATCTGGAAGACAGAACAACATCAAGATCAGGGGGAAACCAGAACCTGCAGTTTCCCAACTGCTCCAATATATTTTATATTATATTATATACTATGGGGGTGCTGGTGAGCACCCTCATAGTTCATTGATTCTTACTGGACTAAAGTAACTGCTTGCCCATATCAGAGGTACAGTGAGGGAAAAAAAGTATTTGTATATACTTATAAAAGTATATGCTGATTTTGTATGTTTGCCCACTGACAAAGAAAAGATCAGTCTATAATTTTAACGGTAGATTTATTTTAACAGTGAGAGACAGACTAACAACAGTTAGTAAAAATATCCACAAAAACTAATAAAAAAAAGCTATAAATCGACTTGCATTGTCATGAGTGAAATAAGTATTTGATCCCCTATCAATCAGCAAGATTTTTGGCTCCAATGTGTCTTCTATACAGGTAACGAGCTGAGATTAGGAGCACTCTCCTAAAGGGAGTGCTCCTAATCTCATCTTGTTACCTGTATACAAGACACTTATCACAGAAGCAATCAATCAATCAGATTCCAATCTCTCCACCATGGCCAAGACCAAAAATCTGCTCAAGGATGTTGGAAAAGATTGTAGACCTACACAAGACTGGAATGGGCTACAAGACCATCGCCAAGCAGTTTGGTGAGAGGGTGACAACAGCTGGTGCGATTATTCGGAAATGTAAGAAACACAAAATAACTGTCAATCTTCCTTGATCTGGGGCTCCATGCAAGATCTTACCTCATTGATTTACAATGAACATGAGAAAAGCAAGGAATCAGCCCAGAACTACATGGAAGAATCTTGTCAATGATCTCAAGGCAGATGGGACCATAGTCACCAAGAAAATTATTGTTAAAGCACTACGCCGGAAGCACTGAAATCCTGCAGCACCTGCAAGGTCCCCGTGCTCAAGAAAGCATGTACAGGCCTGTAAGGTCCTGGAGTAGCCCAGCCAGTCTCCAGACCTTAATCACATAGAAAAAATGTGGAGGGAGCTGAAGGTTCGAGTTACCAAGCATCAGCCTAAAACCTTAATGACCTGGAGAGGATCTGCAAAGAGGAGTGAGACAAAATCCTTCCTGAGATGTGTGCAAACCTGGTGGCCAACTACAAGAAACATCTGATCTCTGTGATTACCAGAAAGGGTTTTGCCACCAAGTACTAAAGCCTCGTACACAAGACCGAGGAACTCGACGGGCGAAACACATCGTTTTCCTCGTCGAGTTCCTTGTTAGGCTGTCGAGGAACTCGACAAGGCAAGTTTCTCCATTCCCGTCGAGGAAATAGAGAACTTGCTCTCTTTTTGGCTCGTTGAGTTTCCCGACAGTTTCCTTGACGAAAATGTACACACGACCGGTTTTCTCGGCAGAAAAATATCTCCCAGCAAGTTTCTTGCTGGTTTTTGCTGAGAAACTCGGTCGTGTGTACGAGGCTTAATGCCGCGTACAGACGCTCGTTTTTTGCGATGAAAAAAAAACGACGTTTGATGTGATGAAAAAAACTACGTTTTTGAAACTTCATTTTCAAAAACGACGTAGCATACAGACCATCGTTTTTTGAAAAATCTCTAGCAATGCGCGCTGACGTCCATCACGTACGACGGGACTATAAAGGGTAATTTGCATGCGGAAGACGCCCTCTTTTGCTGATATCGTGTTGCTGCGTGTTAGTAAAAGTTTGGTGAGAGACGATTCGTGCTTTTCAGTGTTTGTGCTTAAAATTTCGTTTTCTGTCGTACAGTTTGTGTATTTGTAGTCGGATCTGTGATACAGTGCTTGTATTTAGGACGTATTTGTTTTGCAAGTGCGTTCTTGTGTGCACGTTGCTGTTTTGCAGGTCGTTCTTCAGAGGCCTTTCTGTACTTCAGGGCAGAATTTTTAGTCCGATCTGATTTGACCACCGTTTTCTAGCCATGTTGCGGGTACGTTCTCGTCGCCGAGATCGTGCTGTGCATGTTGTTATGATGTGTGCTGCATCCCGGCTCCGGTCCTTGAGGAGGAGGAGAAGGACTTTGTGGGCCAAGAACTGGTTTCTTTGCAGGGACCAGTTCTCTCATATGCCTCTGCTGCGGGAGATCCAAGAAAATAACCCTGATGATTTCAGGAATTTTCTTCGGATGTCTGACCCCGTATTCCAGCAGCTTTTGGCTTCGGTGTCGCCATATATCACCAGGCAGGACACCAATATGCGGGAAGCCATAACTGCTGAGCAGCGGCTAGTTGCTACGTTGCGATACCTTGCAACAGGGAGAAGTCTGCAGGACTTGAAGTTCTCGACGGGCATCTCCCCCCAGTCTCTGGGCGTCATAATCCCGGAGACGTGTTCTGCCATAATCCAGGTTTTGCAGGAGGACTATATTAAGGTAAGTTCTGTCCTTTAAATGCATAGACTATGTTTCTTCTTTTGTTTTTTAAACAGTCCCTAATTAACCTTTTTTTAATAATATGCTGGTAATGTTACCTTTGTCTCCATGCATGTATTATTGTATTTTTTTTTGGTCCTACATGCATTTTTTATCTAGCCCACATGTCCATTTTGGGTTATTTTGTTAGTGGCAAACCCACCTAGCTTAGTCCCTATATCCCCCTTGATTTTTTTCCTCCATTGTAGTGCACGACCAACCCCCCCCCCCCCCCCCAATGTTATTTTTGTAACTGTCTATTTGTATTAATTTGATGTTAAACCATCATTTTTTGGAGGTCACAAACTGATCTTGGGGGGGGGGCCCCCATCACACTTTTATGTTAATTTTTCTTACCATGAGAGGGTGTGATTAATCTGCTTAGTGATCCCTTAATATTGTTGTTTTTACAATAATACCTGAACTAATATTTTTTTATTTTTAGGATCCAATAATCTTTGCTGATATTCTGTTAGTAATGTACTATCTTAAAAAAAAATTTCTGCTTTATTTACAGTTCCCCACAACACCACAGGAATGGCAGACTGTGGCAGCGGACTTCTCTCAGCGATGGAATTTTCCAAACTGTGGAGGAGCTATTGATGGCAAGCACGTCCGCATCGTGCCACCACCCCATTCTGGATCCCATTATTTCAACTACAAAGGGTTCCACAGTGTCGTACTGATGGCGGTGGTGTCTGCCAATTATGACTTTCTCTATGTTGATGTGGGGAAAAATGGGCGGATGTCAGACGGCGGGGTCTTTGCCGAGACCGAGTTTGCCCAACGGCTTCAGGCGGAGGACCTTGCATTGCCACGTGCGGAGGATAATGAAGAGGGGCTGCCCTTCGTTTTTATTGGTGATGAGGCATTTGCCTTGGGTCCCCACCTCATGAGGCCATTTCCCCAACGTGCCCTCACCCATGAGAGGAGGGTCTTTAATTATAGGCTGGCCAGAGCCAGAAGAGTGGTTGAAAATGCGTTTGGCATTATGGTCAGTCGATTTCGCTTGTTTTTAACCGCCATAAACATGGCAGAATATAAGTGGAACAATATTATTTTATGTTGTTGTATATTACATAACTTTCTACGAAGACATTCTTCAAATTATTTGACATTATTGCCTGATGAGGGAGTTGATGTCCCAGAGGCGGCCCATGAGGCAGGCCATCCAGGCTTGGCCCCCCGAAACGCACGTGCAGTGCGCCAGGCATATGTTGACTATTTTATGGGTAGGGGGGCCATTCCAATGCCTGATCTTTGGTGAATGAACATAATAAATATTTTATGCAAGAAACATTGTATTTTTTGTTCTTATTGTTTTGAATGTTTGTGTATTTTCTTTGTCTCCTAGGTTATCATAGTTGCATGTGTTTTGGATGGACTAAATATCCATCCTCGTTCTATGTTCCCAGCCTAAATTTCACTTTTTTTTAGGTTTAATGTCATCATTGATCTAAAATAACAAGCCACAAATATATTGATCTGCATAATTTTTATTTTACATATTTTGTGAAACCAATTTTTCAGTCTCACATGTGTTTTTTGGTTGGTCGAACAAGTAAAATCACATATTTTTTTTTTTTAGTTTTTTTTTATTTAACAATCAACATATAAAATCATATTTTTTCATTTTTTTGTATTTTTTTGATCAATCAACATATAAAATCATATATTTTTTTTTTTTTTTTTTTTTTGATCAATCAACATATAAAATCATATTTTTTCATTTTTTTGTATTTTTTTGATCAATCAACATATAAAATCATATTTTTTTTTTTTTTTTTATTTTTTTGATCAATCAACATATAAAATCTTATTTTTTCATTTTTTTGTATTTTTTTGATCAGTAAACATATAAAATCATATTTTTTCATTTTTTTGTATTTTTTTGATCAATCAACATATAAAATCATATTTTTTATTTTGTTTTTATTTTTTTGATCAATCAACATATAAAATCATATTTTTTCATTTTTTTGTATTTTTTTGATCAATCAACATATAAAATCATATTTTTTCATTTTTTTGTATTTTTTTGATCAACATATAAAATCATATTTTTTCATTTTTTTGTATTTTTTTGATCAGTAAACATATAAAATCTTATTTTTTCATTTTTTTGTATTTTTTTGATCAGTAAACATATAAAATCTTATTTTTTCATTTTTTTGTATTTTTTTGATCAGTAAACATATAAAATCATCTTTTTTCATTTTTTTGTATTTTTTTGATCAGTAAACATATAATTTTTTTTTTTTTTTTTTTTTCACACCCTACCCAAAACATCCAGTAAATTTTTCAACTGGACCTCAACACTTTTCGCATTTTTTAATATTTTCCGGGCTGCTATCTGTAGGTCTTCATTCTTTTCCCGGCAGGACCAAATTTCGGCAATGAGGAGCTGGGCAGTGTCCCTGTCAATTGAGGAGCCAGCACGAGTTGCTCCTGAAATGTGCAAGCAAACCATGTATTACAAATATGTTTCTCCTACATCTACATTACCTGGGTATCTTTTGAATATGATACTTTACCAGATGTGGTGGCAGCTTCACATTCATCAAGATCCCTCGGGGGTGTGGCTTGTGAACTTGCGTCCTGCCTTGATGCTTCCTTTCGCCCTACGAGATTGAAGAAAGGGAAAACACAATGGAAAAATTTTAGATGAAACTTTAGCTCACAATTTTCAAACAAATAAATCCCTATGTGTATAAATCCTCTGCTGAGTATACTGTCCTTTTTGTGCATATTTTATATCGAAATTATTAAGATCTAATTAGGTAAACATGTACATAAATGTTTACAAATTGATGTCACATTAAACCCAATAAATTTTTTGAAACTGGAATATTTGGGAACACAGGAAATGGTCGTATGAGTCGTCGTTCGTTATAACATAAATCAGACAAATACGTTTTTATTTGTGGCTGATACAGTGATTGCACTACAATTTGTCCATGTGAAATAGGCATGTTGCAAATTATCGGGAATCTCGTCGTTTTATATTAGTTAAATTAACGAATGAACGACAACACATACGACAATTTTTAGTGCCCACACAAATACATTTCAACCTGAATGGAAAAGCACATGGCACAAAGAACAAACACCTAAAATTAGGGAACATAAAATTCACTTACTTTTTGCTCGAATCAATCTTTTTATTGCCCGAAGTTGCTCTGGCTCTCTTTTTTTCAGGTCTGACCACCTCTTTCTTATTTGTTCTTTTGACCTGTGTTCACCAAATTTCTGCCGGAGCCTTCTGATTACTTTATCAGTAATGTCCGCCTTAACCTTATTGGGGTGCAGGTAAGGCCCGTGCTTCCCATCAAAATCTTCATTAGTGAAGATGGTGACCATCTCTACCATCTCCTGGAATGCCATGTTTTTGGCCTTGTACCTCCGCCTGGATCTTCCTGTTGCCTGGGCCTGGCCTACCTCATGTCTTGAGCCTGACATTTTTTGCTGCTTGTCTTCCAACACCATAAATCACACCCACAAAAAAAGAACGAGAAAGGGGCGTGTAAAGGACGAGACGGAACGTCAGGGGCGGGGTATCGTGCGTTGCGTCACACGTGCGCAGTGTTTAAAGGGATCCGACGTCATTGAAAGCGACGTATACAGTCTGAAGAAAAAGGCGGAAGTAAACGATCGTGAAATACGACGGTACGTAACTCTATTTTTGACATTTCTATTACTGAAGAGTGGATCAGTTTGTGGGCTAGATGATATGGTGTAAAACAGGGAAATGCAATTCTCGGACCTCCAGCTGGTGCGGAACTACAAGTCCCATGATGCATAGTGAAACTCTGACAGCCACAAGCATGACACCCAGAGGCAGAGGCATGATGGGACTTGTAGTTTTGCAACAGCTGTAGGTCCACTAATTGCAGATCCCTGGGGTAAAAGCTTGTTGTAGTAGTAGTGGCTTTACTGACACTTTGTTTTTTATTTAATTTTTACATACAGAAATAATGGACCCCTTCAAGGAGCCAGAATTTTTCACGGAGTTTATACAACGCTGGAAAGAACTTCCTGTGCTCTGGCAAACAAAAAGCAAAATAAACAAAAACAAAGATGCCAGGAAGCAAGCACTGGAGACCCTGCTTGCATTTGTTAGCCCAAGGCTCCCACACGCAACTACTGACACGGTCAAAAACAAAATTAATTCGATTAGGGGCACCTACAGGACCCAACGGTCACAAGTCCTGGCCTCTATGAGATCTGGAGCTGCAGCTGACAGCATCTACAAACCCAACCTGTGGTACTATGGTCAGATGCAGTTCATTGATGACCAGCTCGAAACACGGGCATCCGTGTCTACCCTTCCCCCAAGGAATCAGTCCAGTTTTCCCGGCAGCCAAGAGCAGGCTACATCTGATGAAGATCTAGACTTCATGGAGGACACAGATTGTGACCCATCGAGCCAGGTATTGCATTTTAATACTAATTAATGAAATGCAAAGTATAATAATGATTAGAAATGTAGGTTACAAGTGGTGTAAAATTTAGCTGAGTTGTCAAAACATTGGTAAAATAGCAATAGCCAATACGGCCAAAACAGAATGGGGACAAGATACATAAATGCAGAGGTCATAATGATTGTGGGTAATTTTATGTTACGCCATTAGGGGGGTAAACGCTAGACACCTGGAAGGGGTCACAGATATCTAACAAACTTTGTGTTCATTAACATTTTTTCTACTATTTTTTAACTAAACAGACATTCCTAGCTTTGAGAAACGCACCCTACTTAGCAGGTTCAGTCAGCATCAACCCCCCCCCCCCCCCACACAACTCCAGGGGGCAAATATCTGAAGCTGGGTAAGGGGCAACATAATTAGGGATGGCGGGCCTCATTTAAATCTATTTCCGCATTCACTTCGCATATGTCATGATTTGTAAAATGTGTGTGATTAATGAAGCCAAAAAATTAAATAAGATCCTTTTTTTTTTAGACACACACAGAGCAAAGCCAGGAGGAGGCAGGCCCCACAGGGAGCCAGGGTGAGGCAGAGGCCACTCGGAGCCAGGAGGTGGCAGGCCCAACAAGGAGACAGGGTGAGGCAGAGGCCACTCGGAGCCAGGAGGTGGCAGGCCCCAGTGGGATACAGGAGTCACGCAGGCGGGATTGCATCTCCCAGATCCCTCCTTTTCGCGCTCCAGGAAAAAGAACAAGGAGACTGATGCAAATGGAGGAGGAGACCCAGGCCATTCTCCGTCAAGCAGCTGCGGCCATCAGAGAACAACCATCTGAGGAAGAGGGATTCGCAGCGCTCATCGCAGCCAAGCTACAAAATCTAGAGCGGGCCCAGCGTGTGCGCTGCGAATACATCATATTCAAGGCCATAAGCATGGCCTCACTGGGCAACCTACATGAAAATATAGATCTTGGGCTGATTCCCACTCCTGTGCTTTCTGCTCTTCCTGCTCCTTCTCCTGCTCCTGATCCTTCTCCTACTCCTGCTCCTTCTCCTACTCCTGCTCCTTCTCCTACTCCTGCTCCTTCTCCTGCTCCTGATCCTTCTCCTCCTCTTCCTGAGCCTGCTCTGGTTCCTGCCACAAACTTGGCTCATGAAACCCAGCCCCCGAGGAGGCAGACTGCAGGGAAGGCTGCAGGGAAGGCTGCAGGGAAGGCTGCAGGGAAGGCTGCAGGGAAGCCTGCAGGGAAGCCTGCAGGGAAGCCTCAACCAAAGAGGAAGAAGTGAGGAGATGGTGCCCCTAATCCCAAAACATTGGCATTGCCAGCCTGGATTATTTGCTTGCTGGACCCTTGCCTTGCAAAATCCAAGCAGGGTCTCCTTTACTTTATTCCGGGCTTTTTTTTTTTTTTTTTGATATGTTTTGGTTTGACAGATGTGTTTAAGTTTATTTTATTTATTTTATACATGAATAAATGTATTTGTTTGTTTCTGAAAAAAGTTCACATGTGTTTTTTTTAAACATATATAGAGATCATTAGTGAGGAGGCAAACACATTTCACCAAAAAAAAAAAAAAAAAAAAATTAACAAGGGACAACAACCTCCTTGTGGGTAATTTGCATAATAAGATATTATGTTGTTGTGGTGACTTCACACACTCCAAAATAACAAACATTAAACATGGTATTCATTTGCTCAAATACATTAAACAACCCAAAATAAAAAAGGGACATGGAGATGTGCATCAACAAAAAAAAAAGAAAATTAACAAAAATAATTCAAAAACAAAAAAGGTTGTCAGAACTATGTAACAAGATGAGCCACAACAAACTAGGGTTTTAGTGTAGCATTTAAATGCATTGTGTCAAATGCTGCGCAGTCTTTTCTTCATTACTATTAAAACGAACGAATGTGCTGAAGCCATTCTGGACAGTAGATTTACCACAACAAGCGCTCCCGTCTCAGAAATTGCTTCTGAGCAGGCGCGGGTTTAAAACGTCGTTTTCAACGTCGTTTTGCCCACACACTATCATTTTAATTGACACAGAAAACGACGTTTTGAAAAACGACACAAAAAATTCGAGCATGTTCGAATTTTTTTTTTGTCGTTTTTCTCAAGACATAAAACGACGTTTTCCCCACACACGGTCATTTGAAATGACGTTTTTCAAAACGTCGTTTTTTTTCATCGCAAAAAACGACCGTCTGTACGCGGCATAAGTGTTTTTCAAAGGGGTCAAATACTTATTTCACTCATTAAAATGCAAATCAATTTATAACTTTTTTTAAATGCATTTTTCTTGATTTTTTTGTTGTTATTCTGTCTCTCACTGTTAAAATAAATATACCATTAAAATTATAGACTGATCATTTCTGATTTCATTTCATTCTGTAAATGTGCAAAATCAGCAGGGGATTAAATACTTTTTTCCTCTTTCACTACAGTATATGGGTAGACAGCTACACTACCAGTCTGCAGGAGCTTGACTTTGCACCCTTGCTCTGCCGATTGTGTGCAATGCTTTACAGGCGCCTAATAAAAAATAAAAAATAAATGCACACCTTTAATGCAAAGTAAATTAACACATTAATCACTACATAATAACATGTTTGCAGTAACACATCACAGCTGAGTGTTAAAAAGCCTGACATGGCCCTAACATTAATTAGAAAAGGTATTTAAAGTGATTCTGAATGCATTACCTGCATTAAAGTAAAAACCTGTTTACTACATGCTGTGCCCCCCTCCCTAAACACTTATTTGAGTCCTCTCTCAATCCAGCGTTGTGCCCAGCTGCATCTCTTTTCTTCCCTCTTCCTCTTCTCACAGGAGGCTCAGGCAGCCATGGATGGCATTGGCTTCTTCAGCTGTCAGTCACATTTTGTGAGAAGGGAATCAGCAGCATGACCGAATCATCCTGTGTGTGTCTAGGGATGCACACAGTCCGGCCTGGGAGCACACCCACACCCCACAACACATGGCAGGTAAGTATAAACGTTTTTTATTTTTTACCGAAAAAAACATTGTAACTATAATTTTATTTCATTTAAAAATTCCTGCATAACTACATCTATGAGTAATAATCTCTATTTTTAAAAAAAATAACATTGTCCCATGACAAAAGAAATATAAAAACTTGGCTTGTGTTTTTCAAATTTTCCATTAATAAATCTGTGTAAGTCACCCTGCAGCATCCCCGAATCCAGAGAACACCTCTGGTAATTCAAACCTAAAAGGTGTCTGTATATATTCTATAATTTTAAGCGCCTGTGAAATATATATATAAAAAAAAAAACACTTATAGTCGTGTACATTGTGTACATTTACATTTTTATGCAACCCTAAAAAAAAATTTATCTGTACATGGACCACTGAGTTTGCATTCATCAATAGCATTAAAGCTGAATATTGTTAAATGTTTCTTTCACAGTGAGTCTGTTCCACTTAGCTTGAATTGAGGCTAATGGCCCTTCATTTACTTTCTTATGTTTGCATTCTAATTGAATTCCATTGGTGGGTGACTATCTCTGCTGGATAATGGTGCTTAAATAAAGAAATAGTACTTGCACTACTAAAATGAAACTTTTTTCATAATGGCTGACCTTGATGTAAATGGAAATCCTTCAACTTACATAGACAAAAAAGATATACTCAGAATAAGTACTTACAAATAAAAATTTCAGTAGTTAATTTTAAGAAATTGAAAAGATACAATGTTCTAATTTGTGTTGACGTGTACTTCTTTATGTATTTTTGGTTCACTTTTTACAAACCTAAAAGTTAATTGGTTAGTTTTTTGTTCAGTCACCTCTAAAGAAGTTATTTTATATGGTGAGTATTATTACACAACCTCTATGATCTAATTGGATTATGATTATGATCTTTATATTACCAGATGCAAGTGACTTCAACAGTAGTATTTTCAAGGGATGTTGCACATTTTAGTGCAATGGGCAGAGGAAATATGCAAGCAGATTGTAAATCAACTAATCTTTTTAGTATATTCTCTGTGCCAGTAACATACATTTCGGGCCAGATCCAGAGAGAATTACATCAGAGATACGCTACGCCGCCGTACCTTACCTGGCGAAATTTTGAATCCTCAACGATTTTGCGCCGTAAGTTACGGCGGTGTAGTGTATTCAAATCGGCGATTAGGGGGCATGATTCATTTAAATGAAGCGCGTCCCCGCGCCGAATGAACTGCGCATGCGTCGTCCCAAAATTTCCTGCCGTGCATTGCGCTAAATGACGTCGCTAGGACGTCATTTTTTAACTAAGACGTGAGTTACATCCATCCCTACTCACGGACGACTTACGCAAAAAAAATAAAAATTTCAAATTTCGACGTGGGAACGACGGCCATACTTAACATGGCAAGTCAGTCTATACGCAGCAAAATGCCAGCTTTAACTATAGGCTGGAAAAAGCCGACTACAGATGACGTTAGAAAATGCGACGGCCGCGCGTACGTTTGTGGATCGGCGTAAATAGCTAATTTGCATACCCAACGCGGAAAACGACGCAAACTCCACCCAGCGGGCACCGAAGTATTGCATCTCAGATCCAAAGGCGTACAAAGCCGTACGCCTGTCGGATCTTACCCAGATGCCGTCGTATCTTGGTTTGAGGATTCAAACTAAAGATACAACGCTGGAAATTTGAAAGTACGCCGGCGTATCAGTAGATACGCCGGCGTACTTGCTCTGTGGATCTGCCCCTTCCTCTCTATCAATTGGGACATTATCAACAATTAAAACAGAAATGGGAATATTGTACACTGAAAATTAAATGTGCAGTGAACTAGGAGTCAAGAATGACAGCCACAATTTGTACAGTTGATGGTTACAAATTAATCATTTTTAATGATAAATACATACATGTACTGTATATCTCAAGCTTTGCAATTCTCTGTTTACTTTAACAGCTTGTATATTTGCCAAAGTGTTTGTAATCCCATTTTTATAGGTCTATCTATTTGGTTCATTTTCTATTTGGCAATTTGGATTTAGCTTAAATGTTTTAACTCAGGGGTAGGCAACCCCCAGCACTGGCCCTGCAAGCGGCACTCAAAGCCTCTTTTTCCGGCATTCGACTACATCCCCATCAGCAGAGCAGTGCAGGGAAGTGTCAGTGAGACACTAATGAATTCCAATTTCAGAACTCACCACACCGCATCTGCACTAAGGGGGAGGCACTGTGCCCCCACACATTGTAAAAGATGGGAAACATTGTTTTGGTTCTCTAACTTTGCTGTAGCTGCAATTGTTAGCTTTTGTGATTGGAAGTGATTGGGTGCAGTTCTGCTAGGGGGGAGGTCCCGGTTTTCAGAAGAAGGACAGTCATTGGCCACTGCTAAAGCCAATCACAGTCCTGTTAGCCTCTTCCACCATCTAAAGGAAGAAGACTCACTTGGTTGCCACTACCAATCTCAGAAAGAAGGTATTTCACTGTGATTAAGAAAACCACAATCAGGTGACAGTTTGTGGAATTACTGTTGAGCTTCTGGGAACTTTGTTGAAATTATTCCTGAACCTTTGTTTTACTTACTACTAAACCCCTGCACTCTGTGTCCCTTTAAGCCAGAGCCAGTATTCAGTGCAATGAAAATCACACCCAGCCAATTTTTTTCAGCTGCGGCGGCCCAACTTATGATCCTGCACACAGGCCCACTGCTTTCAGAAAAGGCCCCTGACCTGAGCTCATCATTGCGCATCCATTCCATATGCTTGTATAAAGGACCGATCCACCCTATTGGCTCACTATGCAAGCCGCTTAGGGACACGCAAAGCTGCGGAGGGCCGCCCCAAATTACTAGAGGCCCTGCCTGGTGAGAAGTCATTTTCAGCCCCTCACCCTGCTTCTCAACTCGCTGGCTGCATGGCAGAAGAGGTAAGAAGTCAGCACCCCCGCTTCTCACTTTAATGTAAGATGTCATTTCCGACAGCAGAACACCCCCTCCCCCTGCTTCTCAACTTTAATATTTAATGTGACATGTCATTTTGCTTTGGGCCCCAGGGAGGTCAGGATCGGCACTGCTTGTATGTGACATCACATACTAGCATGTGGGCTGGATGCAAGAGGTGGATCAGTAGGATGAGTGTGCCAGGACAAGTAGACTTGTCTCATCTCTGCTTCCTTTCACCACTCTGCATATCATAGATAAGAAGAGGGTACAGCGGTGGAGCAGATGAGCAGGAGGGTACACCAGTGGGAAAAATTAGCAGGAGGGGTTCAGAGGTGGAACAGAAGAGCAGGAGGGTACAGCGGTGGGGCAGATGTGCAGGGAGGTAAGTCAATTGTGTCAATTATTTACTCTGCAAGTGTAAGGGTGCCTTCACACTGCCCTAGTGTGGTCCTGTTGCACTTTGGGCAAAGTGTGGCTTGCCCATGTTTTTTTGTGTGAGTTGTCTACTCTTTTCCATAGACTTATATAATGTCCCGCAGTTTTGGTGCAGTTTTAGAAAGCACACCAAGGATGCAGCATACAGGACTTTTGGTACACTTTCTAAAACCGCACCAAATCCACAGGACCTCATAGAAGTCTATAGGAAAGTCCAGCTAACCCGCTCAAAAACTGCTGGTTAGTTGATCTTTAGAAAGAGCACAGGGGGCAGTCTGAAGCGACCCTTATTATGACCATATTTTGTCCATTTATTTATTTTTGCATGCTAATTTAAATATTTATATAATGATAGAAGTGCCTTTTCATACAATTGAAATATACTCCTTCAAAAATCAGTTTCTTTTTTTTATAAACCCAAATTTTGTATGGGATAGAAGGCAGCAGGCAATTTTTTTTCTTTCTTTTTTTTAAATAAATTCAATCCAGACAAGCCTTGTCATTTTGAAAAAACTTTTATTGGATAATATATAGGCCACGGCTGCTTTATTGGCATAAATTAATAAATTAGATTTTACATCTATAAATTTTACTAAAACCATATTAAAAAAAACATCTTATAACATCACTTTACAAAACACAACCCAGCCAGTATGGCTCAGACTGAATGTATTATTCTAATAAATAAAAACAATTTACCCCATACAAAATTGCAGTACCACATAACAATCTGCGACAAGGGAGTGGGGAGGTGTTTTCTTCAGTTTCTTCTTGGCAACTGTCAAACGTCCGTTGGTGATGACCCTTATTTATAGGGGTACCTTGTTATTCTAGAGCATTTATTGGTGGAGAATCCTTGACCTAAATGACCTATCCTACTCTGAATTTAACTTGTTTTTATTGTAATTGTAATCTTTTTTGACAAATTGAAATATTATAATTTCAAAACTTTTAAATTAATAGACATCTGCCGCTGCCTCAAATCCCATGAGGGAAGGGGGGGGGGGCTATAAAAGTATTTTCCTCCTCTTTTCCTTACATGGGATAAAAGGCAGCAGGCCATTTTTTTTTTAATATAAATTCAATCCAGACAAGCCTTGTCATTTTGAAAAAACTTGTATTGGATAATATATAGGCGGTGGCTGTTTTATTGGTATAAATTAATAAATTACATTTTATATCTATACATTTTACTAAAAGCATATTAAAACATCTTATAAAATCACTTTACAAAACACAACCCAGCCACTACAGCTCAGGCCGAATGATTATGTATTATTCTAATAAATAAAAACAATTTACCCCAACCGACAGTATATATGTAAAGCATACTTACTGTCACCTAACCCCAGCCCGTGGCTTTTTCAATGCAAATCTGGAAATCATTGTTTAAAATATTCAGCCCAATGTCTGATAGATGAACACCATCAGCACAGTAAAGCCCTTGCAAACCACCCTCTAAATCTAAATGGCAAAGAGAAAACCCACAAGGTCCCACTAAGAAATTTTTTATATTTCTATTAATATGCTTTTGAATCTTCTCAAAATGATGCAGATAGAAAGATTCCAGCCATCGAAGTCGAGGAATTATTTCTGAAAAAATTACAATTAAGTCAGGAAAAGACAAATTAATAAGTCTAATGATGCGTTGAATGATAAAAATTGCTCATTTGACCAGTGTCGTTGTCACCCAAGTGGATAATGAGAATATCAGGCTGTGGCCAACAATCACACAATCTATAAAATTCAAACATCAAGTCATCCCACCACATTCCTCTCCAGGCACTCCAATATTTTTTAAAAGGAGAACCAATATTCCAATTAGAAGTATAATTCCGTGCGGATGCCCTCTTCTGGGCCCAATACACAAATGGGTGGCCGAGAATCAAAACAATAGATTGACGATCTGTAATAAATCAAACAAAAACGTTAGGACGTATATACAATTTGTAAGAATCAGACCGCCATCTACCTAATTTCTTAATAAATTCAGCATGAAGACCAATTTTAGCAGCAGTAGTGGCAGCACCGATTATAAAAGAATGAGATGTTAATGGTATATTGCCCAAATGGAGAGAATTCAAACATTTACGAAAAACTGAAATTTATATTTTGTCAGTGGAGAACCGTCACTATGAACAAATAAAATATCATTAAAATCAGGTCAAACCACCAAATATTGTTTCAAAAGCCCAAACGGACAAATATCGCGCAAAGGACATTAATCTAAATAAATACAATGACCCTAGCTGTTTTACTGTTGGGAAGAAATATCCATAAACGCCCATCTTCGACAATTACATTCTGAACACGCAATGTCAAGGGCTTGCGCTTTGCAGGGGAGACAATCTCAGATATATGAAAAAGCTCCAAAGAAAAGCAATGAAAAATGGATTGAAAAAGAACATCTTCATATGCAGAAAAACAAACTTTCCAAGAAATAGAACATAAACTCCACAACAACTCCATAGTGATGGAAAGGCATTTATCTTTGTTAAAGGAGGACTTCCTATAACATTTCAATGCTTGTCGGATAGAAAGAAACTAAGGCTAGGAGGTAGTCAGTTTTAAAAAAAATTAAACACCAGATAACATTTTATTGATATGAGACCAAGAATATTGGCGGTCCATCAAAGTACTAAGAAACAATAAGACAACTTCTTCAAAAGAAAAATTCCCCAAATTAGTAGTATTCAAAAATGAAATCCACAACTTCCACGACGAAATATAACCCAACCATGTACCAGCAGCCAGTGAATGTCGGACACGGTCAAAAACTATATCAGGTCCCATAAGTGAAGGGGGCATGGAACTCCATTCAGATCCACGTCCGGCATCAGATGATAAAAACAATCCATCTGGAATCAAGAAAGGGAATCTGCCAAACTATTTTCTCTATCAGGAACAAACTTAGCTTTAATCCATATATTGAAATAAAGACAATTAAAAACCTACTACCCTAAAATTGTATTTACCGGAAGTGACTTAGAGGAAGGGCAATTGATAGCATAAACGGCTCCCTTATTGTCAGTATGGACAAGTAAACGTCTATTTAAAAAAAAAACTCACCTCATAACTCGGCCACTATAATAGGGAACAATTCTAATAACACTACATTTTTGCAAAAACCTCAAACAATCCATTCAGAAGGCCAACGGGAAGCACACCAGTGCATCTTCCAAAGAAAGAAATACCAATAGAGCCCGCAGCATCAGTAAAGAGGGAAAAGGCATCACTGGAAACAAAATCAAACTGCCAAATCGATTTACCATTAAAATATTGCAAAAATCGTAACCAAACCAACATATTTTCCTTAACACAGCTGGTCAATCTAACATGAGAGGAAGGATTCTTCAAACCAGAAATAACAGAGTAAAATCTCCTAGAAAAAATTTGACTAATCGGAAGAACTCTCGTAGCAAAGATTCCATTTCCTTTAACGTCACCTTCTTACGCCTAGGCAATCGAAAACAATAAATCAGAATTTTTTTCAATTTTATCTAAAGGTAGTCTAAATTTTGTTCGCCTTAGCCAACAAAGCCCCCTCACCCAAAGAGGGAAGTCATCCAATTGCAGTCAAGACACATAAGAAACAGAGGTCAATGACTGATCAATTAGATCATTCAACAAAGAACCATAAGGATAAGACAAATGATGGATCAGTCTATAAGTCTGAGGCTCTTCCTTTGGAACTAAACCCAATGGCCAAATTCGCAAATTTACAAAAGTAGAATAATCAAAGGATAATCAAAGAGACCCGCCATCCTATCCTCATACCCTCATCAACTTCTTTAAGCAATTTACTAGCAACAATCGAAGAATGTTGCATTACAGAAGCTAAATTATGCACTATTTGGCAAGCAAAACCATTGAACGCCGAAAACCATGTAAAAAACCCTCAATTAAAAGAACTACCTTCTGCTGATCTGAATAAATTGTTACGCAATGTAACATGTTTACCATGTTCACTGGAGACCTGACTTTTACCTGTATACTCTCTAGACAATTGATGCGAGTAGGATGATAATTTACAAAAACACTTCGCCAACCGGATGTGCTCCAGAGCAAAATGCACATTCATGTTTGTACCTGCAGGAATGCAGCCATTTACACTGGCTATCGCTGTATGCAAAGCAAATCCCCTTCTTATAAGGAGGTTTAGCGGGAGCAGAAAAAGAACTAGTGGACAGACAAGCAGGAAAATATCTAGGTGGGAGGAATAAATGTAACCATAATCCCACATCTTTGACACCCCATTACAACGTCGGGTGAATACTCAATTTGTGACTTAATGCCTCATCGTAAGTTAAACCAAGAATAACCCCCAAAACTACGATAAGCTTCCAAAATAATGTCCATATGCTGGAAAAGTCCAGAACTTTTTTCTGGGGATTTCTCACTAAGAACGCTGGAGAATATAAAGAAAGCTTGAAGCCAATTAAAAATAGATTTTGAAAAAAAAAATCTTATCATCATCATCAGTCTTATCACGTTTATCCATTTGATAAAGAAATTCTTTAGTGGAAGGTAATAACATCAACAAATCAATGTATTCACTGTTCCAATTTTTTTTCTTTTACACTCATAGGTAAATAAAATCCTAGTGGTGACAACACACAAGGCATCACTTCCTTACCATACAAATTGGATCCATCAGAAGAGGCAGGTCTATTCAAAATAGAAGAATTATGCGGAAGGCGAACCTCATTATTGTCAGGAAAAGTATCAGTATTAGTACTTACAGGCAAAGGAGACCATGGATTATGCACAACAAACCACACAGAAGCAACAGGATCAGTATTACAAACCCCAGTCAAAACAGGTGAATGTCCAGGAACAGCAATACCTGCAATAATAGTATTCAATGAAGAATAAAGTTCAGTCAATAATTGCATAGTATGAGACTCACCTCGCAATGCAGCAGGAGAATTATCAGTGGACACAGACTGCTGTTGCAAAATAATCACTGGTATAGATTGTGATGATGTGGGAGGCTGTTCAGGAGCAAGCACGTAGCTGTCAATAGAAGGGTTAAGCGAAGAGACACGTACCAAGTCTCTCCTAGCAATCTTGTGTCGTTGACTGAGATCCGTACGACACCCAGACACTGCAGCAGAGCCAGCCTGAGCTCGCTTACCCCTCGAGGAGGCCGGCACAGCTGATCGTTGTGACGAAGCCCTGTTAGGAGGCGGGCTGTAGCTCTGTCGCTGGATGTGCCTACATTTCCCGATACTCCGGCAGCTAGGCCTGCCTACCCGGTCATCTAGACCTCGCAATGCCGGTATACCGTCAGCTGACACAAGTACTTTGGCCAAGTCTGGGCTCAGTTCAGATTCAGGATGACATGGAGCAGAACTCTCAGTAGAAGGGGCCGGAACATCGGAGACAACACCTGAAACCACCCTATCAGCCTCACAGGTATTCAATGAAAGGCAAGACTTAAACCAAGCCACATCTTCTGAATCAGCTCTGTCAAGTAATTGCTGCATTACGAATCGAACAGTGCCAGAAGAGAATAAGAGGCCATCACAGGTAGACAGGAATGAGAGCTGAAAATAGCAGGAGCTGTTTTCTTCTTGGCAACTGTCAAACGTCCTTTAGTGATGACCCCTATTTATAGGGGTACCTTGTTATTCTAGAGCATCTATTGGTGGAAAATACTTGACCTAAATGACCTATCCTAAATATTGTAATTGGCTATATTTGACCAACTGAAATATTATCATTTCAAAACTTTTAAATTATTAGACATCTTCCGCTGCCTCAAATCACATGAGGAAAGGGGGGCTATAAAAGGCCTTTCCCCCCTTTTTCATTACATTCTATACATGTACAATATACTGTATATAGTATATATTTGGTGAGGTGAGTACAATATTAAAGAGACACTAAACTCTGGTTAAAATAAAATGTGCTGCTGTAATTTGACTTCCTGTTAGAGAGTGGCTAAAACCATTATCCATGGCCCCACTGTATGTAGAGCATAACCACTGTCCCTTGCTTGCTCTCGAGATGCACTATGGTCTATATTATAAACTAATGATTATGGGATTTGTATTACCAATAGAGCAATGCATATGACCAAAAAAAATGTGCACTTCTCCTTCCAAACAAATGAAAGAAGGGGGAAACAGAAAGACCCAAGAGCCCATGGAGGACATTACAGGAAGGCAAACCACACAGTAAGAAAAGATTTGACAGGAAATGCTTAAACAGGCATTCGTGTGACCTTGAGGTGGAAAGATAGTCTGCACTGTTTTACCCACCACCCTCTACAGCAAGAGGGGGATATTAGCAGCTATTTTTGTCTGTGAAAGTTTCTGTCTGTGTGCTCCATGTTTAGTAAATCCCCCCATTTACTTTCAAAGATGCATAATTGTACCTGGAGGTGCCTGGATTCTGCATGTGGTACCACTTTAGTATGTAAGGTAAGATCACAGGTTCTCTTTAATAAGATATGTTTGTGTTGTTGCTTACACATACAGAAAATGTAAAAAAAAATAAGTTTTTAGTAAACATACTTTATGTATTAATCATTACATTAAATAGAAAACATTTTTTACTTCTCCCCTAAGAAATATTTACTATACTTGAAGACTATTTGGAGATTCAGTAAAACCTTTACTAAAACTGGCAATTAAGAACACAGTGCTGATGAGAGTACAGTAGAAAATCATTTAATTGAATACATTTACTGTACACCCATATAGTATAAAACTGTTCAATTACTGGATATACATTTTTGTCTCCAAGTACATAACACCTTGATGTTAGATCATATTGATTTGCAGTTACAAGCTTTACGAATATAGCAGCACTTGTCTTAGAAAAAAGTGATAAAATCTTTCTGCTGGTTCACTGCTGCTTCATCAGTTTTTTATGTAGTAGTAATCCCAGGGCAGAAACAAAATTTAAGTTCTCAAATCAAAGCAACATGCAGCACATCAGTTAAAAGTTGAAAGGTGGCAAGAAATTGTTTATACGTTTTAACAAGGCATCATTTTTTTCTTGCCATGCTTTTTTTTAATTCATAGTATGGATAATCCGCGCTAACCCCAAATAAGAAAAAGTGCAATAGTGCAAAAAAAGTGTGATGATATGAAAGAATACTTTTTCTATAAAAGAAAAAAGTATCTTAAATCTGAACAAAATGTGTGACGGTGCTGCAACAAATGTGTAGCTTAAATAATCAGCTAGTGGGGGCGTGGCTTGCGCGTGCACGCGAATGGACGCTTAAGCGGTGAGCTCCGCTATCCAGACCGGGTATCCAGCGACTACCGGGTGAATCCGCCGCGATTTCAGGCACCACAATACCGGACTTACCTCCCCTGAGTCCCGCCAGCAGGATGACCCGCAAACGGTCGCAAGAACGCGGCCCGCAGAAGCTGGATTCGTTCTCCTTCCAGCCCCGCCGGAAAGCCCAAGATGGCGCCGACGGATCCTCAGCACGGCAGATGCTGGCCTACACAGATCTCCCTGCAGCCCATCCACAAGATCGGAACCTCCTGCTACAGCATCCCTTCCCTCCTGACACCTCGCCTGCTACGCCGGGGACACAGAGCCCAGCCAAGTCAAAGATGCGGATGGATCACTCTTCACAGGCCTCAGTCACAGTGAGTATGGGCCTACACAATGACGCAGCCATCTCCTCCCTGCAGTCCTCCATTGCTCAGTTCCCAACCACGGGGGAACCGGTGCTGGACACCACAATGAAGGACATGCTTATGACACTGCAATCCTCCCTAATGTCTAACCTGTCATCGCTGATTAACACATTTTCCCTAGAAATGAAGCACATGGACAACAGGGTGCAATTCATAGAACACAAGATGGCGGACTGTACTGAAACAGTCAATGAGCTAGTAGACGCATATTCTGAGATGACAATCTATGGATCAAAGCGAAGCTCGCGGACCTCGAGGACCGCTCTAGACGCAATAACCTTAAAATGCGCGGGGTCCCAGAGTCTGTCCAACCCAAAGAGCTGCACGCCTTTGCCAGTACTATGTTCTCCAGCATGCTCCCTGACCTCACACCTATTGAACTCACTATTGACCGTATCCATAGGCTCCCTAAGCCCGCCATCTTGAAGCTGACGTGCCCCGGGATGTCCTCTTAAGAGTACACTTCTTTCAAGCTAAGGAACAAATCCTAATGAAAGCGAGGGAGCTCTCCCCACTTCCCGCACCGTACTCAGACATCCAGCTGTATGCAGACTTGTCCCAGTACACGCTCCAGATGAGGAGGCAGCTCAAGACCGTCACTAAGGCCTTGCACAACCACAAGATCATTTACAAATGGCGACACCCGGCAACCATACTGGTTACTCATAACGGCATACCTCATACCATATCTACCCTGGAAGGGGGCATGAAACTCCTACATGCCTGGGGAATCCTGCCGGAACCCCCCCCACGGTCCACCTGAACAAAACAGGCTCCCCAATCCGTTTACCTTCGGATCTGACAAGGGGAAAACCCAGCTGCACAACCCGAGACAGCCACGCTGAGCAACTTCTCTGTCCGGTCTGGACATGCGATTTACCAACCGATCACTGAACTTTCCCCAGAACTTAGTCAGCTGCTCGAATAGAGCTGTCTCTTGCTGACCTTTTTGGTTGAATCCTCCTGGAGGGTTCATATTGTTCTCTCGCTCTACTGTTTTACCCGCATTTTTATTTTTAATTTTTATTTTTCCATTTGTGTCTACTGCTGTATCTGCTCTCCCTAGCTCAGACGACTGTGCATTGATCACCCTTCGTTAATACCTGCGACCACCTCGCTTACACCAAAAGCACAGACTGCCTTACTTGAATCGCTGTAGGTAATCACCTCTTGCCTTTGTCTCCTGACTTCTAGCTACTCAGCACTGCCCTGGAATCTGACCTGCTCGAACACTATCCTCTCAGCCATCACCGTCCACTTCCCTCGGATCTGAGCTGACCCCGTCCGCAACTGTAAGTTCTTTTTATTGTACACACTCTCTCACCACGGGAAATGGGGATCAAAATTCTATCCCTGAATGCCAAGGGTCTGAATCACCCCGCGAAAAGGGCATCTTTATGGAAGTCAGCACTTGCCCACAACTGTGACATTCTATGCGTCCAAGAGACCCACTTTGCCCTGAATGCTTCCCCCAAATGTACCCACAAGCAGTTCCCTCATGTGTTCCACGCCCAGTTCTCTAAAAGGCAACGGGGAGTGATGATCGCCATCAGGGACTGACCCAGATGGTCGCTACGTTTTTTTGAACTGTGAGATCAACAACGTCCCTTACACTCTGGTTTCCCTGTATGTTCCGAATCAGGGTCAAATGACCTTTATCAGAAAAACGTGGAAGGCAGTTCGGAAGTTCCAAACAGGACACCTGCTTGTATGTGGGGACTTTAATAAGGTCTCTAATAACGCCATAGACTCCACTGCCGGACCCCAGAGGCGCCCCTCCACTTTGGATGCATTTATTTCCTCTAATGATATGTATGACGTGTGGAGGTGTTGTCATGCGAGCGAGAGGGACTTCACATTCCTGTCGCCCCGTCACAGCACCTACTCGCGAATTGACCTTTTTTTGGCTGATCACTGGCTGTTGCAAAGAATTTTGGGCTCTGATATCCACACCACCACCTGGTCAGACCATGCCCCCATTAGCCTTACTATTTCTGATAATTCCTCCCACCCCATCTTCTACATTTGGAGAGCCAACAATTACCTCCTAAATACCCCTCGTTACTCCAATCCCATCAAGCAAAGCTTAGAAGAGTACTTCTCACTTAACCAATCCTCCGCATCTGACCCGATGGTGGTGTGGTCTGCACACAAGGCTGTGGTAAGGGGGGTCTTCCTCCAAATGAGGGCTAGAGCAAAACGTCACAGGACTCAACAGATAGATGACCTCACCACCACCCTGACCGCAGCAGAGGCCCTTAACAAGACTAACCCCTCCCCGACCCTGCAGTCCAAAATATTTACACTAAGACATGACCTACGAAACATCCTTCTCGAAAAACATGAGAAATCATACAAGTTGCTCAAAGCCACTTCATACTCCACAGGGAACAAGGCTAACAAAGCCATGTCCCTCCGAATCAAAGGACATAGGAAAAAAACTAAGATCCCATACATACTCCACCTCCATTCCAATGAAAAACTCATTAAGCCCCAACTTATAGCGAATGCCTTTAGCACGTACTACGAGGACCTGTACAACCTCAAAAACGACCCCTCCACTGCCCAGCCCTCTCCTGCCATGATCCAAACATTTCTGGACAATGTTAACCTCCCGTCGGTTACGCCCGCGCAACTCTCCACATTGAACGACCCCTTCACTACGACTGAAATACTCAAAGCAATCAATAACCTCCCCTCCTTCAAATCCCCGGGACCAGACGGGTTCACAGGGGAATACTACAAACACTTTCAAAACATACTAGCTCCCGCTATGAGTCACTCATTTAATCTGGCTGCTAGCGCAGCATCCTTCCCTGCTGAAATGCTTGCTGCCATGGTGGTAACTCTACCCAAGCCAGGCAAAGACCCCATCTCCCCGAAAAACTTTCGCCCTATCTCCCTCTTAAATGTGGACCTCAAAATATATGCCAAACTTATAGCAAACAGGCTAGAAAACATTCTCCCCTCTCTTATCTCCCTGGACCAATCAGGCTTCACCAAGGGGCGCCAAGCATCAGACGCCACTCGCAGGATGATCAATATCATACACCATGTGGGGGTCTCTGGAACGCCTTCTCTGCTTCTATTTCTGGACGCAGAGAAGGCGTTTGATAGAGTCCACTGGGGGTACGTCTCGGCAGTATTGACCAAGTTTGGTCTCGTCGGTAACATCCACGACGCCATAATGGCCCTGTATTCCAACCCCTCGGCTCGAGTGTTCTCGGCGGAAGCCCTATCCGCACCCTTTCAGATCACGAACGGAACGAGACAAGGATGTCCTTTGTCACCTCTAATTTTCAACCTTGTGATGGAACCCCTAGCGGAGACTATTAGATCTAACAAATGCATCTCCGGTATACATATTGCGGAAGAGGAACACAAAATCAGCTTATTTGCGGATGATGTGATCCTCATGGTCACCGATCCTGAACGTTCCCTGCCCGAGATCCAGAGGACGCTTGCCTGGTTCAGCAATGTCTCTTTCTACAAAGCAAACGAGACAAAATCCTACATCCTCGGCCTAGGAGTGGACGACGCCACTAGAACTTGAATTAAACTTAATTTCCCCTACATATGGGCGGAAAATAGCATAACTTACCTTGGGATCCAACTCACTCCCTCTAGTAAAGCACTGTTCGCCTCTAACTATTTGCCGATACGCTCTAAATTACAAGCAGATCTCACCAGGCTGGCGTCCTTTGAATTCTCGTGGCTGGGCCGTCTAGCGGCATTTAAGATGCTCCACCTCCCCCAAATACTGTATCTCTTTCGGACGATTCCCATACCTATCCCCCTTAAATACTTTGCGTCACTACAATCGATACTATCGCGTTATGTCTGGAAGGGTAAGAAGGCTAGGTGCAGTCACACTCGACTGGTGAAAAGCTGTCGGGCCAGAGGGGTGGGTTATGTCAACTTCCGAGAATATTACATGGCCTCTATCCTATCGCAAACTAAGGAATGGCTCTCACCCGGCCCTCCCCTCACAACATGGGGTAGAATAGAACAATCCTTGGTCCCACATCATAACCTCTCCGCATGGCTCTTCGCAACAATGCTGGGAGCTAAACCACCTTCCCATAGGTCCCCGACAATACTTGCGACACTTAAGGTTTGGGCCCGATTCGCACAGATGCCCGTGAATCACGATATACGCGCCACACTGCCTGTCCCTATAGACACTCTGCAGATTTTGATGGTCTCCACATGTTTCACCCGATGGAAATCCAAGGGGCTGACCCACATTTCCAACCTAACTGCAGGGGACACCCTTAAACCCTTCTCAGATCTCCACCTCCCAGCCTCTGACTTGTACCTTTATCTACGCACCAGACACTGTCTCCTCTCACTCGCAACTTGGTTGTGTACACTTCCCCAAAAGGCATGGATCTATTACAGATCTCCCACGTCCCAAAATAAGGGAATATCAATATTCTACAATCTGCTCAGCTCCAAAACTACCTGTTCTAGTTGTACTGCACTAGTTAGATGGGAAAGGGACCTGGGACAGGAATTCACACTAGACCAGTGGGAAAAGGCCTGCCACTCCACATATACAGCCACATGCTGCTCCACCTTGTGGGAACTTGCTTTTAAGATAACCTACCGCTGGTATATGACGCCTGTCAGGATATCCAACTTTGCCACCTCACTCGACAATACATGTTGGCGGAACTGCGGCATGAAGGGGGACTTGCTTCACATACTCTGGGGCTGCCCGAAACTCACCACATACTGGTGTTTAGTGTTTCAACTCCTACGCGACGTCACAAAGTTGAATATTGACAAACAACCGTCCTTGGCACTACTATCACTGAATGTTACTCACTTCCCGAACCCAGAGAGGATGATTATCATCCATACACTCTTAGCTGCTCGCCTCAGTATCACTAGGAAGTGGAAGGACCCCGACCCTCCCACTCTTCGTGATGTTGTCCATACCACACATACCCATTTCACATATGAAACAACATTGGCACTACGCCACGGCAATAAGTCGCAAAACCTCAGAAAGTGGCAGTTGTGGACTGACTGGATAGGTTCCTCGGACCTAGAAAACACGATTACTTCTCTTTGACTGACACCTCGAAATGACACACGACACTGCACCAGGTACTACCCTTAGCTCTATCTGAGCTCCCTATGGGCTTCGGAGACAAATGGAGAGGGGAGGGGGGGTACTTACCCTGAGCACAGTATAGTCCCCGGAGGGGTGCTTAGGGAGAGAGGCCTCCTCCTCACCCTCAAAAGCAGAGCATATGACACTGTTTCATCTTTTGAGTGAATTGTTTTACTAAGTTGTTGATTTGCATCTCAGGACCGGCGCTCTGGCCACCACTCTGTTATAAGTACCGTATACTCCCTCACGGATACATGGCTAGGCGCTGCACCGAATTATCTAGGATGCTGAATTGTTCTTATTAGTTATGTCCTTACTCGGCTGATATAAGGAAAATGTTAAATGCTTGTATTATCGAATATGTATGCTATAATACTTTTCAATAAAAATGTATTGAGTAAAAAAAAAAATTATCAGCTAGTAAATATGTAAAAAAAAAAAAAAATAGATGCGCATCCATATAATGATGCAAACAAAGTGCAAATAAGTGAGTGCAATATATGTACACAAACCTAACACCGTAGGTATAAGTTCAAAAAACAAAAATAGAAATAAAAAAACAATGCAAAATGCAGGCAAAAACAATGTCCATTTCACATCAGCTACAGAGGTTTTGCTGTAATCAAAAGGTCAGGGATGTAAATCTTCATCCTATGTTCCCACCTGGCAGATGATAAATGGTGGTAGGTACACAAAAAGGCCGATTACCGGATTAGATAGATCTCTATCACGGAGATCAAAGGTGCTCAGCACGCAGGATCAATCAGGTATCAACAGCAGCTGGTCATGTATTCATCCAAATCCTCTCCTCCACTAACCGTCTGAGGACTGCAACTGGTCTCCTTCAGAATTTTTGGTATGGATGGGATCGCTCATAGAGCATAATGGAGAGGCATGTTTGAAAGAGGAAAGAAGTACTTCATGGTGCAGTATGTTCTTTTAAAACAAACACCCTTTATTCTGAGTACCGGGTAACTGACATCAAAAAGTTTTCAAAATGAACCAGCTCAAGCCAGCCAGCTGGGGCGTGGTGACGTCAGGATCTTTGGCTCCGCTCGACGCTGCGTTTCTCCGGATGGGGCGTCTACTGGGAAAGGAGGCTTTTTTTTAATAACACGAGAATAAGAAAAGTGCAAGGCTAAGTAACACATTGCAACTAGTCCAAAATCCACTTCAAGCTGAAAACCTATTTTTACTAGGTTGGGTTGCTATCTGCATTTGATCATGGATATGATCAACAAAGCCTACAGCGGTGTATAAGACCCCTTTCACACTGGGGCTGCCAGGGCGTTAGCACTAAATTCCTGCTCATTCTAGCACTTTTTGGGTTTAAGTGCCCCACTAGCAGCCGAAGAAGAGGTTAAAAGCGCCCGTGTTTTTCCGCGCCTCTAAAGCGCTTTTCAGCCGCCTTGGAAGCCCTGTTTTTCATTTTAATGGACAGGGTGTTTTGGGAGCGCTGTATACAGCACTCCCAAACTGCCCCAAAGATGCTGCTTGCAGGACTTGTATGATGGTAGACTCAATGTCCGCCGGCGACCTGTGATCGCGGTGTACAGAGGCAGAATGGGGATCTGCCAGTGTAAACACAGTGGATCCCTGTTCTGCCCGGTGACAAGTCAGAGATCTTCTGTTCCCAGTGATCAGGAGCAGTGATCTCTGTCATGTTCCTGGCAACCCACCCCCCTACAGTTAGAACACACCCAGGGAACACACTTAAAAGGGTTGTAAAGGTTAATTTTTTTATTTTCTAAATAGGTTCCTTTAAGCTAGTGCATTGTTGGTTCACTTACATTTTCCTTCGATTTCCCTTCTAAATATTTGTTTTCTTTGTTTGAATTTCTTACTTCCTGTTCCTCCTCAGTAAGCTTGCCCCCATCATCCGAGCCATTCTGGCTGGGGGTTAGTCAGCGTGCTCACCTCCTCCCTTGGTACTACATCCCTGCGGGGAGATGCTGTGAACACATTTAGAAGGGAAATTGAAGGAAAAGGTAGGTGAACCAACAATGCACTAGCTTAAAGGAACCTATTTAGGGAAAAAATTAACCTTTACAACCCCTTTAACTACTTAAAGTGTCATTTGGGGTCAGATTTGTCCATCACAATACAAAATAGATTATAGCGCATACATTCAAAAATGACATTAAATCATTCATCACAAGTCTGTTGTTTGTCCGCCACAATGTCACCATCCCGCTAAAAGACTTAGATTGCCGCCATTACCAGTAAAAACAATAAAAATAAATAAAAGTCCCTAAATGTATCCCATACTTTGTAGGCGTGATAACTTTTGTGCGAACAAATCAATATATGCCTATTGCGATTTTTGGAATCATCAATCCAAATGACTTTGTGCCATAAGGTCTGAGGCTTGTCTCTGTGCTGTTTGTTGTATTGTAAGTGAGATACTTTGTTGCATTTGCGTAGTAATGGTTTTCCTCTGTCAACTCGACCATGCAGCCCATCTTTCTTCAAGTGCCTCCTTATTGTGCATCTTGAAACAGCCACACCACATGTTTTCAGAGAGTCCTGTATTTAATCTGAAGTGTTTTTTTTTAATCCCGAACAATTTTCCTAGCAGTTGTGGCTGAAATTTTAGTTTGGCTACCTGACGGTGTAAACACAGTTTATTCATAATAAATTGCTTCAGCCAAACACTAACCATGAGTGAAAGAAATGTTTTTGTGTTAGCATTCATATTCTCTAAAAAATGGCCAAGAAATCATAAATTCTGGCAGAGTATGCAAACCTATGAGCACAATTGTGTATGTATATATATATATATATATATATATATATATATTGTTAAGATTATATCATGTAGCTTTTACTTATGCATTAATATTGATTTTCTGCCTCCCTAGGAAAATAATACTCAAGAATTTTCACAAACACTACAGTCTAGACCCCCCTTCTCCCCCCTCCAGGCAAGAAAAGAAAAGTGGAAGTGCACAATACCAAAATATTTCACTGGGAATCACCTGCTGCACTTATGAAAGACATAGATGACTGTGATATCTTTGGAAAATTGCTGCAAGACTTTGCACGATGTCTCCTAAACAACGTCAAATTATTGAGCCTTTAATATATCAACCTCCTAGCACTGGACAGATGGAGCAAGCTACACTTTCCACCCATATTGCATGGATTAATTCTCCTACATCTCAGTACAATAATAACTGGCAAATGCAAACTCCCAGCTGGTAAGTACCAGAACCAACATGCCAATTAAATATGAATATGAACACTCCTTCACCAACTGAACCATCTTGACAATGGAATATGCATATGCCCTCCCAATATCTGATCGGTATTCCGTTAAAGTTTACAAATAAACCATGAAATTCTTTATATTATAATATTGCAATACTGACCTTCAAATACGTATTCTTTATGACATTGGTGATAGCCTTGTATGTTTCAGGAATATTTCTACCCAGTGACTGCTGTGAAATCATTTATAATCTTCCAGGGTTCTTCCTGTTGCTAAAAAAACGCAATGTCGCGACAAGTCTCTGCTCTGGGCTGATTACTTTCCTCATCAACTGCTTGCCGACCAGCCACCGCAGTTATACGGGGGCAGGTCGGCTCTGCTGGGCGAGATCACGTAGCTTTACATCATCTCGCCGAGCAGCCAATAGGGGCCCGCTCGCCCCTGACGCTGATGCGCATGCCCGGCGGTCGCGATCACCGCTGGGCACCCGCGATCAACCGTTACAGAGCGAGGACCGGGAGCTGTGTGTGTAAACACACAGCTCCCAGGTCCTGTCGGGGGGGAAATTACCTATCAACGCGCAATTGTCAGTTAAAGCGACGCAGTGCCGAATCGCACAAAGTGGCCTGGTCTTTGACCAGCAATATGGTCCGGGGGTTAAGTGGTTAATGAATTTGTCTTCTTTATATGAGGAACAACCAGTTGAAGTAGAATGTCAAAAGCTTATTGAGATATTCTGAGATAATACCAGTAGTCATCAGGTTAACTTTCATTCAAGTTGGTTAGCAAGGGCATATGGGACAATTCTTCTCTCCTCAGAAGCTTACCCTTGCTCCAAACTCTTGCATTTCTTTTCTTCTTTCTTTGTGCTTCTTTTTCCAGTGCCATTATTGCCATAAGTGCAATTGTTACTTTGCTCTTCTTTTGAGCATCCATAACTAAAAAAGGAGATACAAATGTGCCAATGGAACAATAGCTCAAACAACAGATGTGGCGCATACATGAGCGATGTATCTCACATGTGCTTTGTTAGCTTGCAAAATAAATACAGTTTAGTGGGAGGGTTCCCAAAGGTCAAAAATCTTTACATTATTTCCACAGATCGTGTGATTGACAAAAAATTTACTATTTATGGTTTAATTTACCGATTTAGTGATTGATAATATGTCAACAAATAGGGAAACATTTTGTTACAGTGATGGCATTACCACCCACGCATTCAACAGATCTTTATCAAAAACTAATGTTTTTTGGAACAATTTGCTATCCATGTATGGCAAACATAAGGAATGCTAGAACCACTGGCAAATTTCTTATCTTTGTCTGTATTACTGTTGTGGATTTTTCCTAATTTCTTGTCAGGAGAAACTGCTGTCAGCAGGACAGGAAGTGAGAATAAATCTCTCTAAAGGAACCCTAGATAGAAGTGTACGCCCAAAATGAGTTCAAATTCTTCCCAACTCCCTCCAAAACTAGAAAAAGGGTTTTGGCTTTACATACACTTTAATGCACTTCATGTCAGATATAGTAATATAAACTGCATTTTCAGATCTGCTGTCTGTATAACAGTTTTGCCTTTAAAACATTTCTACACATGTATTGTACATGGTGTTTATCTTGTTTTGCTCCTGTCTCTTGACCTAAAAACTTAGGCAACCTAGAATACTAAAACCCTGGCTTGTCAGTGAGCCAAAATTGCACTCATGGGACAATAAGAATGCAGCAGGACCAGAATAAATTATAATTAGTGAGGAGCAAATGTAAGCAGGTGCATGTTTTGGGAACACACTAAAAATCAGCAAACTGCAAACTTTAACCACTTGCCCACTAAATACTTATACCCCCTTCCTATCTAGGCCAATGTTCTGCTTTCAATGTTCTCAAACTTTGACTGACAATTACTCAGGCATGCAACACTGTACCCATGTGAAATATGTGTCCTTTTTTCACACAAATAGAGCTTTCTTTTGATGGTATTTAATCACCACTGTTTTTTTTTTTTTTTTCTGTGCTGTAAATAAAAAAAGATCAAGAATTTTGAAAAAATAATGCATTTTTCTTATTTCTGTTATAAAACTTAACAAATTAGTAATTTTTCTTCACGAATGTTGACCAAAATTTATACTGCTACATTTCTTTGGTAAAAATAACCCTAATCAGTGTATTTTATTCTGTCTTTGTGAAGGTTCTAGAGTCTACAAACTATTGTGCCAATCATTGAAAATTGATTACACCTGATGTACTGATGGCCTATCACATTTATTGAGACATTAATAAGCCAGGGAAGTACAATTACCCCCCAAATTGACCCTTTTTGGAAAATAGACATTCCAATGTATTTAGTAAGAGGCATGGTGAGTTTTTTGAAGTTGCCATTTTTTCCCACAATTCTTTGCAAAATGAAGATTCTTTTTCACAAAATTGCCATATTAACAGGTTATTTATCTCACATGGCATATGTATATTTGCATCTACAATCCCAAAACACACTTTGCTACTCCTCCTGAGTATGACGATACCAACACACAGCTCCCGGTCCTGTCAGGGGAGAAATGCCTGACCGTCTGTTCATACAATGTATGAACAGCGATCAGTCATTTCCCCTAGTGAGTCCACCCCCCTACAGTTAGAACACACCCAGGGAACATACTTAACCCCTTCCCCGCCCCCTAGTGTTAACCCCTTCCCTGCCAGTGGCATTTTTATAGTAATCAATGCATTTTTATAGCACTGATCGCTATAAAATTGCCAATGGTCCCAAAAATGTGTCAAAAGTGTCCGAAGTGTCCGCCATAATGTCGCAGTACCGAAAAAAACGTCCCCCTATTTTGTAAACGCTATAACTTTTTCCCAAACCAATCAATAAATGCTTATTGCGATTTTTTTATGAAAAATATGTAGAAGAATACGTATCGACCCAAACTGAGAAAATTTTTTTTTTTTTATATATTTTTGGGGGATGTTTATTATGGTAAAAAGTAAAAAATACTCATTTTTTTCAAAATTGTCGCTCTATTTTTGTTTATAGAGCAACAACTAAAAACCGCAAAGGTGATCAAATACCACCAAAAGAAAGCTCTATTTGTGGCAAAAAAAGAATGCCAATTTTGTTTGGGAGCCACGTCGCACGACCCCACAATTGTCAGTTAAAGCGACGCAGTGCTGAATCGCAAAAAGTGCTCTGGTCTTTTTTTACCACATTTTTACGGCACTGTTGGGCACTGAAGAGGATCCACTGATAGGGTGGCACTGATGAGTACTCACTCATGGGCCCTGATGTGCACTATTGGGCACTGATGAGCACTTATAGGGCACTGTAGTAGCACTGATGATCACTGTAGGACAGGGGTGTCCAACTCCATTTCAACGAGGGCTGCATCAGCAATATAGTTATACTCAAAGGGCCACTTGTATCTGGGTTGCGCTACAGAGTGCAGAGTTCAGGGGTGCTCGCTATGTACAGGATGCAGAGTTCAGGGATGCCCGCTATGTACAGGATGCAGAGTTCAGGGGTGCACACTACATGCAGAGTTCAGGGGTGCATGCTATGTGCAGAGTTCAGGGGTGCACTCTTTGTGCAGAGTTCAGGAGTGCAAGCTATGTACAGGATGCAGAGTTCAGGGGTGCACACTTTGTGCAGAGTTCAGGGGTAATCAGCACTCCTCGCTTCACACTGACAGAGTGTGTGGCGAGGAGAGACAATCATCAGCGTCTCCTCGCAGGGAACAACAAAACATGTAATCAGGGCACTGATCATCAGTGCCCTAATTACAATATAGTGCCGCCATGTCACCCATCAGTACCAGCAATTAGTGCCCACCAGTGCCAGCAATCAGTGCCCACCAGCACCAGCAAGAGCCACCAATCAGTGCCCATTAGTGATGCCAGTCAATGCTGGCTATCAGTGCCGCCTATTAATGCTGCCCATCAATGCCCATCAGTGTCACCTATCTGTGCTGTCTATCAGTGCCAATAAATGCCACCTATCAGTGCCTATAAGTGCCACCTATGAGTGCCCATCAGTACCACCTATCAGTGCCCATCAGTGCCACATATCAGTGCCCATAAGTGCCACCTCATCAATGCCCACCAGTTCAGCCAATCAGTGCCAATCAGTGCCGCCTCTTTAACTCACATCAGTGAAAGAGAAAAATTACTTATTTACAAAATTTACTGACAGAAACAAGTTAAACATTTTTTCTTTCAAACTTTTGGGTAATTTTTATTTATTTTTTGTAAAAAATAAAAAACCCAGCAGTGATTAAATACCACCAAAAGAAAGCTCTATTTGTGTGAAGAAAATAATAAAAATTTAATTTGGGTAAAGTGTAGCATGAATGCGCAATTTGCATCCAAATTGTGACAGCGCTGAAAGCTGAAAAATGGCCTGGGCAGGAAGGGGATGTAAGGGCCCTGTAGGCAAGTGGTTTAGAGGATGACTTTTTGCAAATAAATCAAGAATGGACAAGCAATCAATTCTACAACCCCTCTTGGTACTAATAAATACATAGATTTATCAGTCAATGAATAGATTAATGTGCCATCACCACCACCAGATTGTTTAGTTACCAATCAGCCAGTGCAAGCTGAATCACATGCTGTTCCTTCATCTTCATACTCTATTGTTGATGTTCCAGAGGCAGATAGGTCACATTTATACAATACTAAGTGAACCATGTTTCCCCTGGTATGCATTGAATAACAACATTTTTTTTAAATGTAGAAACTATTACTGTAAGTACTTAAATAGCAATGTCAATTTACCCATACTGTATATATTGTACATTCACATCAGTCCCTGTTCTCAAGGATATTACAATCTAAGGCCCTTAACAAACACACATTCTAGTGCCAGTCTAGACAGGAGCCAATTAACCTACCAGTACATGTTTGCAGTGTGGGAGGAAACTGGAGTACCCAGAGGCATAGGGAGAACAGCAGGTAATGCTGTAGTTGGGACTCAAGCCAACTGTCCTAGTGCTGCTAGGCCGACATGCTAACCACGTAGTCTCTATGCTGCCAGTAATATAGGTATGCATATATATGAAAAATCTGAAAAACATTTATTGCCTATTTCTTCATCATCACCTTTATTATCAGCCGTTCTGCTTAGCCCTTGATGCTGATGTTTTTGAATGCTACTAATTGAATCAAAAGCTAATTTACCCCAATGCCCAATAGCACAACATCCTCAAGTTACAGTTTAATTAAATATATTAATTACGTTTTGTTTGCTATGCAGCATAGCTAGTAGTGCAGTATCACACAGCTGTAGACACTTTGTGGATTCTAAAGCCAAGAAGTCTTTATTTTATTTTGTCACTGTAGCTACCAATTTTCTTTTCATTATGCCCTTAAAGACTCTCAAATTAATTTCTCTCTATTTTGGCCCATTCTTGAAGTCTTTAAATTAGTTATATTTCTTTGGTTTATTTTCATGGTGCTACAATATAAGTTATATTCATTGTAAGGTATGTGACATTTTACAAGTACTGTATTTATGTATAGATTCAGTATATGTTTGTGCATTATTCCGACATAGATTGTTTGAGTGAAAATTTATGAAATTAGTCTCTAATGCCATGTACACACGGTCGGAATTTCAGACAACAAATGTTCGATGTGAGCTTGTTGTCGGAAAATCCGACACACTGTAGCCTGCCTGGGCTACAAAAAAATAAAACTAATCATAATCTGAGTAAAATAACAAAGAAACATAAAACACTCATGACCTGAGTAAAAAAAAAAAAACCTAACGGCGCTGGCGTGCCCCACGCCTGGGACGGCCACGGCCCCGGCTCTTTAGGGGAGACTCATGGGGGGGGAAACCAGGAGAAGGAGGAGCATCCCCTGGTCTCTGCCCACCTGGCGGCCTGCCCTCCAACGCGAGGGCGATGCGGGTGAGGCCCACATTGATGGCTGCCGTGTTGGCCTGGACAGCCTCGGTCAGGGCGCGCACCTCCTGACCCACGCCTGCTGTGGTGGTCTGAAGGTCGTTCATGCATGTTATCATAGCCAAGGAGTTGCAACCCATGTCCTGCACAGACACCTTTATGGAGGCCATGCTGTCTTCCATGCGCTCCAAAGTCTGGGTAACCTGACCCAGATGGCGGGTCTGACGGGCCTGGTCCCTCCAAAGATTTTTGGGCAGAACCTCTGCCACCCCCCTTGTCTTCCTGCCTCCTGATGAGGCTTGGGGCCTACGAGAAGGGGAGACCCTTGGGGGGAAGCCCTGTTGGGGGAGGAGTGGGAGGGGCTAGCCCTGATGGAGGCCTGACTGGTGCCAGCACCAGGGCTAGACTCCTCCAAATGGAGCCTCACTTCATTGGCACTCAGCACCTCCTCCTCCTCAACCTCCTCATGAGGAGAGCTGTGGCCCACTCCCCTCCTCAGAGGATTCCTGGCTTGCCTGGGGGTCTGCATCAGACTCATGTCCGGGGGATGGTGCGGACTGGCCAGATGGCCCAGCACACTCCTTCACATCTGTGGATGACACAAAACATTCACAGGTTGGAGGATCCACACAGTTGTCACATGTTCCCTCCCCCCCCTCACATGCTACACACCAGATAGAAAAAAAAAACTTACCTGTCCTCAAGACCTCCTCAATGGAGTCAAATCCAGGCACTCCCTCCACTTGATGCCTGTGGAGGCACTGGGCAACCACCCGCTCCTCAGCAGTGAGCCTGATAGTGGTTGATGGTCCCCCTCCAGTGCCCCTGGCATGAACGCCTGAGATCATTGATCTTTTTCAAGATATCATTGGGGGTCCTGGTCTCACTCCCCAATGCATTAACATCATCTGCAATAATTTTCAGGATCTCCCTCCTCCTGGCCGGGGTGGTGTTCACACTCTCAGGCCCATGGAGAAAACGATCATACTGGGTCATGGCCCTGACAATGATGGCCTTCTCCCGCAGGGAATAGTTCAGCTTCCTCTTCCTCGCTGACATGACTCCAAAAAACACGCTCCAAAAAACACACCGACAAAAACCTACAAACACCAACAAACAACGAAACAAAAGCACCTTGCTTCAGGGGGGGAAACAAATGGCGTCATTGCGTGGCCCTTCATTTGCATGGGGTCACGGCTCATTTCAATGGAACACGCCCACTTCCTTCCCACTTTCAATTACGCCGGCTTATGCCTCGAAATTTACGTTGCGCCGGTGCAACGTTGTGCGGAAATACTATGAGGATACGGTACTTGTCTCTCTAAGTTGAGCCGGCGTAACGGAAATGAGATGCGCTACGCCGGTCTATATATGCGCCAATGTACGTGGATCTGCCCCTAAGTGTGTAACTATAAAACTCCAAACCAGCAAGAAAAGTTTACATCCATTTTTTTATGTGAAAGCCATGCAGCTGTAAAACACCGAAAAAGACCAACCTTCTCTTATGGGAACATCATTTAAACAAATAGGCCCAGATTCTCAAAGAAGCACCTATCTTTAGGCGGGCGTAGTGTATCTCAGATACACTACGCCGCCGTAACTTAGAGCGGCAGGTCCCGTATTGAGAAACAACTTGCGCTCTAAGTTACGGCGGCGTAGTGTATCTGACACGGCGTAAGCCCGCCTAATTCAAACTAGGCTGGTAGGGGGCGTGTTGTATGTAAATGTTTCGTGACCCCACGTAAATGCGCACATTTTCAAAGTAAATTACGCCCGCTCGATGCTTAGGCGACGTGAACGTAACCTACGCCCAGCCCCATTCACGGACGACTTATGCAAACGACGTAAAATACGACGCTGTTCGGACGTTTCCGACGTCCTTACCTAACATGACTTACCCCTGCTTTATGAGGGGAACTTTACGCCGGTCCGACGCCTTACGTAAACGACGTATCTTGATACGCCGGGCGCACGTAAGTTTGTGAATCGGCGTATCTAGCTAATTTGCATAATCTACGCGGAAATATACGGAAGCACCCCTAGCAGCCAGCGTAAATATGCACCCTAAGATACGATGGCATAAGAGACTTACGCCGCTCGTATCTAGGCAACTGTGAGGCGTATCTGATTCTATGAATCAGGCGCGGAGATGTAAAGTCTCACACTCAGAGTTAAGATGGCGTATCTGGAGATACGCCGTCGTAACTCCTTTGTGAATCCAGGCCATAGAGTTTAAATAATTGGACTACACTAAATATCTAATACTGAAATGTTTAAGTGCTGTTTTTTTTTAAATGGCCAATATTAAATAACCTTTTAATAGCATGCCAAAGTGTGATCAAACTAAATTAAACAACCCTATTTGAAATGTTTTATTTCAGCATTCTATTACTACATTTTGCAAAAGGCCATTCAGGATGCATACATATTAAGATGGGTTTTCTGATTGAATTAACCTCCTCACCCGCAAGAGCTTTGCTGTAGATGCATGATTGCTAAATAAAGATTCCTGCATTAGTTTAGATCAAGCACTAGCAATCCAAAAACTGACCTTGAAAAATAACCACTTCTATTCCGTGGCATCAACTGAGAGAATTTATTTTTGAGCTCATAAACAGCCAAAAACAATATGTAAGTGTGGTTAGTTAACCACTTAAGGACCAGACCAATATGCTGCCTAAAGACCCAAGGTGTTTTTACAGTTCGGGACTGCGTCACTTTAACAGACAATTGCGCGGTCGTGCGACGTGGCTCCCAAACAAAATTGGCGTCCTTTTTTCTCCACAAATAGAGCTTTCTTTTGGTGGGATTTGATCACATCTGCGGTTTTTAGTTTTTGCGCTATAAACAAAAATAGAGCGACAATTTTGAAAAAAATTCAATATTTTTTACTTTTTGCTATAATAAATATCCCCTAAAAACATATATAATTTTTTTTTCCTCAGTTTAGGCCGATACGTCATTCTTCTACCTATTTTTGGTAAAAAAAATCGCAATAATCGTTTATCGGTTGGTTTGCGCAAAATTTATAGCGTTTACAAAATAGGGGATAGTTTTATTGCATTTTTATTTTTTTTACTACTAATGGCGGCGATCAGCGATTTTTTTCTTGACTGCGACATTATGGCGGACACTTCGGACAATTTTGACACATTTTTGGGACCATTGTCATTTTCACAGCAAAAAATGCATTTAAATTGCATTCTTTATTGTGAAAATGACAGTTGCAGTTTGGGAGTTAACCACAGGGGGCGCTGTAACATTTAGGGTTCACTGTGTGTGTGTTTACAACTGTAGGGGGGTGTGGCTGTAGGACTGACATCATCGATCAAGTCTCCCTATAAAAGGGATCACTCGATCGATGCGCCGCCATAGTGAAGCACGGGGAAGCCGTGTTTACACACGGCTCTCCCCGTTCTTTAGCTCCGGGGAGCGATCGCGACGGGTGGCTATAAACGAATAGCTGCGCCGTCGTCCCGGATCGCTCCCCGAGGCTTACCGACCGCCGCATGTACCGGGGGGGGGGTCCCGATCGGACCCCCGACCCACGTCAAGCAGAGCACGTACAGGTACGTACATGTGCCTGTCCGTGCCATTCTGCTGACGTATATGTACATGAGGAGGTCGGCAAGTGGTTAAATAATATTTGTTATTAACAAAATTACACACACACACACACACACACAAATATCATTTTCTGTGATAAAAGGCATCATTTATACTGTTCTGTCACCAGTAAGATATTAGTCACCAGTTAGATATTACTTATGTTGTCCAACCATATAAACCTACAGTAATAGGTGTCAAGTGATGTTATCTAGATAATAAAACTGCACAATAAATATTAGTTTTAGTAAGGACCTGCAGCCACTTTTTTGTACTTTAACTATTATAAAACAGGGTGTTTTATGCCACTACTCCTAATGTATATATTATGATTTTATTTTTGGATGCAATAAAAACAATATCTCTGAGGAGAGGTATGCAGTAATTGATCCACATAAAGCCTAGTACACACAGGCAGAATGTCAGGCGACTTTGGGCGTTTCAACAAAAACCGTCTGACATTTGGCAAGTGTGTATGGAAGCCGGTCCAACAGAAGCTGGTCGTTTGGCTGGCTTCTGTCTGGTAAGTAGGCTGGAAAACCAGCAGCTGCCAATGGCTGAGAGCACTGATGGGAGAGTTCTGGCGGGGGTGTCCCCCTGTCAGAGCACAATGGTTAAGTATGGGAGATCACTGTACTAACTTTGAATTGTTAGTACAGCAGCTCCCACCTGACCTGTCAGTTTTGTTTAGATTAAACCACTGGGTTGAATGAAAAAAACCTGATAGTGTGTACTAGGCTTTAGTGTCACTAGTGTTAAGCCTAGTACACATGAGCCGAATGTCAGATGCCACAAATAGAGCTTTCTTTTGGTGGTATTCGATCACCTCTGCGGTTTTTATTTTTTGCGTTATAAACAAAAATAGAGCGACAATTTTGAAAAAAATGCAATATTTTTAACTTTTTGCTATAATAAATATCCCCCGAAAATATATAAAAAATATTTTTTTTTCCTCAGTTTAGGCCGATACGTATTCTTCTATCTATTTTTGGTAAAAAAAAATGCAATAATCGCTTATCGGTTGGTTTGCGCAAAATTTATAGCGTTTACAAAATAGGGGATAGTTTTATTGCATTTCTATAAAAAAAAAAATTTTTACTACTAATGGCGGCGATCAGCGATTTTTTTTGTAAATGCGACATTATGGCGGACACTTCGGACAATTTTGACACATTTTTGGGACCATTGTCATTTTCACAGCAAAAAATGCATTTAAAATGCATTGTTTACTGTGAAAATGACAATTGCAGTTTGGGAGTTAACCACAAGGGGGCGCTAAAGGGGTTATGTATGACCTAATATGTGTTTCTAACTGTAGGGGGTGTGGCTGTAGGTGTGATGTCATCGATTGTGTATCCCTATAAAAGGGATCACACGATCGATGACGCCGCCACAGTGAAGAACGAGGAAGCTGTGTTTACACACAGCTCTCCCCGTTCTTCAGTTCCAGGGACTGATTGCAGGACTCCAGCGGCGATCGGGTCCGTGGGTCCCGGTCACGGAGCTTTGGACCAGGTCGCGGGCGCGAGGGGCGGGTGCGCGCCCGCGACCCACGGCTGGGTACTAGCACAGGACGTACCTGTACGTGCATGTGCCCAGCCGTGCCATTCTGCCAACGTAAATGTGCAGGAGGCGGTCCTTAAGTGGTTAAATGCTACACTTACAATGGGTACTGAAGGTCCCTGATTATTAAAGGGGTTGTAAAGGTAAAACATGTTTTCCGTAAATAGCTTCCTTTACCTTAGTGCAGTCCTCCTTCACTTACCTCATCCTTCGATCTTGCTTTAAATGTCCTTATTTCTTCTGAGAAAACCTCACTTCCCGTAATGCAAGGCTTTCTCCCTGGTGTGGAGAAAGCCTCTTGAGGGGGCGAGCAGGAGTGTCAGGACACTCTCTACTTTGCAGATAGAGAAAGGAGCTGTGTGTTAGTGGGCGTCCTGACACTCCTGCTCGCCCCCTCCCCCCTCAAAAGCTTAGTGCTTTTTATTTTCTTTACAAGATTTGATTGTTATTAGATTGCAAACAGCCAACTTTTAAATGAAAATTTTTGTTCTTCTTGAACTTCTCAACATTGCTATTTCTGCAATTACAATGTTATTAAAGCAGGGCTTAGCTTCAAATAAAATGTAAGGTTTGCACTTTGAAAATGTTAATAAAAAAGCTTGTATTATTGACCACACTGTGCAAAGTTATTTTCTTTCAGCATATTTTCTCTATCTGTAGTCACTGGATAAAGCATTAAAAAATGTTTTGAATGAACTGTGATATTTGACTTTTACCTTCAAAATATCACAGTATACATAATTATTATTTCTGCTTGTTTATGTCTGATTAACAGTTCATATTGTTGTAGAAATGTCATTTTATCCAGATTTGATTTTTGGTATGCTCTGTGCTGTTGAATCACCCATTAGCATAAAATAGCGCCTTTTATTAATAAATAAAAATAAGACTGAATGTGATACATAAAGTTGTTTTAATTCACAGTTAGGTTGAAAAGGATATTTCCGTGTAGGTGATAGTTATGGCGCGTACACACGATCGGTTTGTCTGATGAAAACGGTCTGATGGATCGTTTTCATCAGACTAACCGATCGTGTGTGGGCCCCATCGTTTTTTTATCCATCGTTTAAAAAACTAGGAACTTGTCTTAAAATTTTCTGATATTCCTATTGGTTAACTAACCGATAGGAAAAAAACGATCGTCTGTAGGCACATCCATCGGTTAAAAATCCATGCATGCTCAGACGAAATTAGGGGACGGGAGCGCTCGTTCTGGTAAAAGTAGCGTTCGTTATGGAGATAGCACATTCATCACGCTGTAACAGACAGAAAAGCGCGAATTGTCTTTTACTAACACAAAATAAGCTAAAGCAGCCCCAAGGGTGGCGCAATTGGATTTGAACTTCCCCTTTATAGTGCCGTCGTACGTGGTTTACGTGACCGCGTTCTGACACGATCGTTTTTTTAACCGATGACCATCAGTCAGCTTCATCGGATAACTGATAAAAAAAATCCATCAGTCCGTTTTTATCGGATGGACCGATCGTGTGTACAGGGCATTATGGAGAAAAGGAGAGCAAGAATTTAAAGCTTAGCATACCCTTATCAGTTTACAGTTTTAAAGTAAAGTAAACTGATATAGAAGTGAAAAACTGGCAGCGGAAAATTGTAAATAAATGGGCACTCACATTTAAAAACACTCATGAGCCGAGTGTATGCTGTGACAGCGTGTCAAAGACCACAACGGCGACGATCGGGGTGACGTCCTGCGTAGCTCCTCCCCTTACATACGCGTTACGTCCCGTGGGCAGGACTTCTTCAGCGTCAAGTGGAGGGAGAGTACCTCCACTTGACGCTGAAGAAGTCCCGCCCACGGGACGTAACGCGTATGTAAGGGGAGGAGCTACGCAGGACGTCACCCCGATCGTCGCCGTTGTGGTCTTTGACACGCTGTCACAGCATACACTCGGCTCATGAGTGTTTTTAAATGTGAGTGCCCATGTTTGTATTGTTCTATGCAGCATTAAAACCTGGTTTATATGGAGAGCACTAGATTCCTCTGTGTTTTTTCCTATGTATGGTTGTCTGCTGGTACCATCCATGGTATGATGTTTCCTTTGGAGATCTGATGCAATTGAGATTACTGCTGATATGCTTTGTGACCTTCACGGGTCGAAGCATTAAGGTGAGAGTCCATCTTGCATGCGGTGGTGGATTCCCTATCGGTGTTTCTTTTCACCTACACTTCTGCTGGATTCCTTCCTTTGTTGATACACTTACATAAGGACTATTTGGACACATGGACATTTAATATCACTGGTTTTTATTTATATTTATTCACTGTATATATTTTTTCACTGTGTAACTCTCTATTTATATATTTATTAGTTATAATTTGCGCTGCACTTCTTCACTTGATTTATGTATTTTGGGAAATTTTTATGCATTTATCCTCAGTGCTGGCTTGCATATGTTAGTTTTATTTTCTTTTGATTTATTTATTCCAGCGCTGAATATCTCACATTATATATGATGAAGATACATATACATACATATGCACATGCACACACACACATGCATAGATACATACATATGCACTCAGCTTGGGATTGGGGAGCTCGTCTCAGCCAGCCTTGTTGCTCCTCCTATCGAAGTATACAGGGGCCCTTTATGGCCCCCTGCAGCAAGGGGCCTGGTTGCCATGGTGACCTCAGCAACCCCTATACTTCTGCCACTGCTAAAACACCTATTTTTTAATATACAGTATTGAACAAGTTGTCCCCACCCCTTTTTTTCTCTATATTTACTCATAGTTATCAATGCTTTATTTTATAAGGTACGATTGTAATTATATTCTACCAGATGCAAAGAGCCAGATAAACTATTGTTTTTCCACACGTTTGTTTCACACATATGATACATACTTGACTTAACTGCCAAATAAACAACACAGTGTACAGTATCTCAGTATTCATTCATTCACAAAAGTGAGTACACCTCACATTTTTGTAAATATTTTATTTATTTTCATGTGACAACACTGAAGAAATGACACTTTGCTACAATGCAAAGTAGGGAGTGCACAGCTTATATAACAGTGTAAATTTGCTGTCCCCTCAGAATAATTTTAGCCATTATTTTCTAAACCACTGGCAACAAAAGTGAGTACACCCCTAAGTGAAAATGTCCAAATTGGGCCCAAAGTGTCAATATTTTGTGTGTCCACCATTATTTTTCAGCACTGCCTTAACCCTCTTGGGCATGAAGTTAACCAGAGCTTTACAGGTTGCCACTGGAATCCTCTTCCACTCCACCATGATGACATCACTGATCTGGTGGATGTTAGAGACCTTGCGCTCCTCCGCCTTCCATTTGAGGATGCCTCACAGATGCTCAATAGGGTTTAGGTTTGGAGACATGCTTGGCTAGTCCATTAGCTTTACCCTCAGCTTCTTTAGAAAGTCAGTTGTCCTCTTGAAGTTGTGTTTGGGGTTGTTATCATGTTGGAATACTGCCCTGCGGCCCAGTCTCCAAAGGGAGGGGATCATGTTCTGCTTCGCTATGTCACAGTACATGTTGGCATTCATGGTTCCCTCAATGAACTGTAGCTCCCCAGTGCCAGCAGCACTCATGCAGCCCCAGACCATGACACTCCCACCACCATGCTTGACTGTAGGCAAGACACGCTTGTCTTTGTACTCCTCACCTGGTTACCACCACAGATGCTTGATACCATCTGAAACAAATATTCTCATAAGACCCCAGGACATGGTTCCACGTATCTTCAGAAAACAGTTTGAGAGCTTTCTTGTGCATTATCATAAGAAGAGGCTTCCTTCTGTGATGACAGCAATGCAGACCAATTTGATACAGTGTGTGGCGTATGGTCCGAGCACTGACATGCGGACCCCCCACCCCTTCAACCTCTGCAACAATGCTGGCAGTGCTCATACTTCCTAAAAGACAACCTATGGATATGACGCTGAGCACGTGCACTCAACTTCTTTGGTTGACCATGGTGAGTCCTGTTAAACTGCCGTATGGTCTTAGCCACCGTGCTGCAGCTCAGTTTCAGGGTCTTGGCAATCTTCTTATAGTCTAGGCCATCTTTATGTAGAACAACAATTCCTTTTTCAGATATATAAAAAAAAGCATTACCATTTTGATCAGAATAACAAGAATGACTATGGAGAAAAGGAGAGCAAGCCCTTAAAGCTTTAAGGGCTTGCTCTCCTTTTCGGTTTACATTTTTTAAGTAAAGTGACCTGATATAGAAGTGAAAAATTGGCCAGCAGTGGGCAATTTTAAATAAAGGATTTGCCAAAATGTACTAGATGCAAACAGTCAGATAAACTATTGTTTATCATGCAGTTTTTTTACACACATGATACATACTTGATATGTGCCAAATAAACCACACAGTGCAACTACTGATGAGAATTTGAAGAAAATTTGCGACAGAAACCTGAAATCACAAAATTGCACCTTTTTAACTAATATATGTGTTACAATGTAGTGCAAATATTAGCTACATATTTCTTTCTGGTCTGACCAGGTGCAGATATGCTGACTTAATTTGATAAGTAAGATGCTTTCCAGAGGGAAACTGAATCATGAGAAGTAGCCTTCTTACTCCCTACTCCTTATTTCTAGCTGAGGGGAGGGTAGGATGCTCCAGCAGGTTCCCTCTAATGAGTCTAATGAGTGCCCAGACAGACACTCCTCAGAGGAAGCAAGCAGCTACTTTGCACTTGCTGCTTGCACTTTTCTCATCCCAAAAGATCACTTCCTGATCATGAGGGAGAAAAGAAAAGAAGCAATACAATGATCTCCCTGCACATTTATAGTGCACCTTACAAGGTCCTTGTGTAACCTCTGTTTATTTGAGGGAGTGTGTCATGCAGTGGTATATTTTGGTTGTTTACTAGCCCCATCAATGGCATGGTTTGTGCTGCGTTTCACGCGATGGGTGGCGGCTTCCCCTGCATCTCCTCCTCGGCATCACGGCGGCTTCTGCTGTGCGACTCCTCCCTCCTCGTCCTAGGCCAGGGGTCTCCAAACTACGGCCCGCGGGCCACATCCGGCCCGCTGGGACGTTTTTCCGGCCCGCAGCTTGAGTCCTCACTGCAGGGTCGGCTTCTTCTCAAGCTATGTTGGGGAGCAGGACGTGCGCTGCATACTCCTGCAACGTGACTAAGCCAGCTAACCCGGCGCCTCACTAGGCAGCTGTTTGCTTGGACCTGCTGCACCTCCTAGCTCCCTCGCCGCTGTCAGTCTGCATATCACGTGACTGTGTAACAGTCGGGAGGGAGCCGGGAGATACAGCAGAACTGCGCTGAAGCCGGGCATCGTTATTACTGGGACTGAAATGTGAGTGCTGTGGTGGGGCTCTCTGATGGGAACCTAAATGCGGAGAGGTGGCTCTGATGAAGGACGCAAATGTGGAAGAGGGCGCTATAAGGGGGACACAATTGTGCAGGGGTCTCTGATGGGGACATTAATGTGTGTGTGGGGGTCTCTGATGTGGACATTAATGTGTGGGGGGGTCTCTGATGGGGAAATTAATGTGTGTGGGGGGTCTCTGATGGGGACATTAATGTGTGTGGGGGGGTCTCTGATAGGGACATTAATGTGTGGGGGGGTCTCTGATGGGGACATTAATGTGTGTGGGGGGGTCTCTGATGGGGACATTAATGTGTGTGGGGGGGTCTCTGACGGGGACATTAATGTGTGTGGGGGGGTCTCTGATGGGGACATTAATGTGTGTGGGGGTCTCTGATAGGGACATTAATGTGCATGGGGGGTCTCTAATGGGGACATTAATGTGTGTGGGGTCTCTAATGGGGTCACTATTGTGCAGGGGTCTCTGATGGGGTCATTATTGTGCAGGGGTCTCTGATGGAGACATTAAAGTTTGTGGAGGCCTCTGATGGGGAGATTAATGTGCAGGGGTCTCTGATGGGGGACATTAATGTGCAGGGGTCTCTAATGGGGAGATTAATGTTTGTGGGGGCCTTTGATGGGAACATTCATGTGCAGGGGTCTCTGATGGGGACATTAATGTTTGTGGGGGCCTCTGATGGGAACATTCATGTGTGTGGGGGTCTCTGATGGGGACATTAATGTTTGTGGGGGCCTCTGATGGGAACATTAATGTGCAGGGGTCTTTGATGAGGACATTTTTGTGCAGGGGTCTCTGATAGGGACATTATTGTGCAGGGGTCTCTGATGGGGACATTATTGTGCAGGGGTCTCTGATGGGGACATTATTGTGCAGGGGTCTCTGATGGGGACATTAATGTGGGTGGGGTCATTATTGTGCAGGGGTCTCTGATGGTGCCATTAATGTGTGTTGGGTCTCTGATGGGGTCATTTTTGTGCAGGGGCCTCTGATGGGGACATTAATGTTTGTGGGGGCCTCTGATGGGGACATTAATGTGCAGGGGCCTCTGATGGGGACATTTTTGTGCAGGGGTCTCTGATGGGGACATTAATGTGTGTGGGGTCTCTGATGGGGTCATTATTGTGCAGGGGTCTCTGATGGAGACATTAAAGTTTGTGGAGGCCTCTGATGGGGAGATTAATGTGCAGGGGTCTCTGATGGGGGACATTAATGTGCAGGGGTCTCTAATGGGGAGATTAATGTTTGTGGGGGCCTTTCATGGGAACATTCATGTGCAGGGGTCTCTGATGGGGACATTAATGTTTGTGGGGGCCTCTGATGGGAACATTAATGTGTGTGGGGGTCTCTGATGGGGACATTAATGTTTGTGGGGGCCTCTGATGGGAACATTAATGTGCAGGGGTCTTTGATGAGGACATTTTTGTGCAGGGGTCTCTGATAGGGACATTATTGTGCAGGGGTCTCTGATGGGGACATTATTGTGCAGGGGTCTCTGATGGGAACATTATTGTGCAGGGGTCTCTGATGGGGACATTAATGTGGGTGGGGTCATTATTGTGCAGGGGTCTCTGATGGTGCCATTAATGTGTGTTGGGTCTCTGATGGGGTCATTTTTGTGCAGGGGCCTCTGATGGGGACATTAATGTTTGTGGGGGCCTCTGATGGGGACATTAATGTGCAGGGGCCTCTGATGGGGACATTTTTGTGCAGGGGTCTCTGATGGGGACATTAATGTGTGTGGGGTCTCTGATGGGGTCATTATTGTGCAGGGGTCTCTGATGGAGACATTGAAGTTTGTGGAGGCCTCTGATGGGGAGATTAATGTGCAGGGGTCTCTGATGGGGGACATTAATGTGCAGGGGTCTCTAATGGGGAGATTAATGTTTGTGGGGGCCTCTGATGGGAACATTAATGTGCAGGGGTCTTTGATGAGGACATTTTTGTGCAGGGGTCTCTGATAGGGACATTATTGTGCAGGGGTCTCTGATAGGGACATTATTGTGCAGGGGTCTCTGATGGGGACATTATTGTGCAGGGGTCTCTGATGGGGACATTAATGTGTGTGGGGGGTCTCTGATGGGGACATTAATGTGTGTGGGCGGTCTCTGATGGGGACATTAATGTGCAGGGGTCTGTGATCGGGACACAAATATGGAAGGGGGCTCTGATGGGAACACAAAAATAGAAGGGGGATCTAAGGAGGACACGTGCAGCAGAGAGGCTGATGGGAAAATAAATGTGTTGGGAGACTCTAAAGGGGACACAAATGTGTTGGGAGATTCTGATGGGGACCAAATATATGGGCAGTGTGTGTCATGGTAACACAGTTGTAAGGCCTTGTGCACACTGCAAGTTTATCCCTGTGCATGAGGTTACGGCATTTAGATTTGATCTGAGGATACAGGTGCGCCATCCAGCTCTCCTGACGGCAGCCTGTCAAATTCTATTCTATTCTGCTGCTGCAGATTCATTTATAAATAACTGTTTTTTTTTTTTCGGTAAAAAGTTTGAAGACCCCTGTCCTAGGCCAATATGATTGCTTCTCTTTTTGGTCAATCGAGAAATGGGTCTAAGGACCGGCTTCCTGACTGGCAGGGAGGAGAATCAGGAAGACAATAGCAAATATTCATACGATACTGTCACACAACTGGATGGGCTCTGGGTGCGGTGCAGTGCTCCGCACCCCGAAGCCCACCCTTTTTTGAAGCCTATTAGAGCCTCTGGCTCTAAACATGTGCTTAAAAAAAAACCTGATTGGAATCCATGCGTCCGGCACCCTGCATGTAGATTAGGGGGCCAGACACATGGATGGGGGGCAGCGTCCATGCGCCCTGCAGTGCAGACCACCACTGATGCCATGTATAATTTTTTTTCAGCCCAAAAAGTCCGGAGACTGCAGATGATACAGTAGTATAAAATTGGGCAGAAGAACAATTATGAGTTGGGCTAGGCCCAGATTTACTGAAGAGACTGACCACGGGCTAGGATATTATTGCAAGAATTAAGATAATGCAAAGGACACAGCAGTGTAAAATTGGCCAGTTGCAGGACAGTTTAAACACTGATAATAGCCAATCTACTAATATTTTTACTGGAATGTGGAATGTGAGGGGGTTTAGGTGCACACTGTTTTTCCACTTTGTTTTATTTTTCCTGATGCAATAGCATGCTGTGAACAAATGGTTCACAACGAGTAAATGTGCACATTAAGCACTACAAACTTAAAAAAAAAGGCCTTATCAACAAAAATAAAATCAATGTAACCTAAAACTAACCTAAGTTAAAAATCAGTTCAACCTGAAAAAAGCTCCAACATTCCCCCTGAAATATATGCTGTGCAGCAAAAACAAAATGTTGTTATGAGTTGGACAGCAGCTGTAGGTGATCACTAGTCTTACACTAAAAACAAAATGGAATTAAAGACTGGTCATTACTATAGCTATCAGGCCCCAATGCTGGTCCCATATTTTGACATCTGAGTTGCCTAAATGTGTTTCTTTGCTTAAAGTGGTTGTAAATGCATTCTATGCATTAAGGTGAAAAACACCTTGCAGTCACCGATCCCCCCCCCCCCCCCGAGCCCCTGTTTTACTTACCTGAGCTCCGAATCTCTGTGGGCGCAATCCCGCATTGCTTTCCCCCTGGTCTTGTCAGCTCTTCATTGGATGATCGATAGCAGCGTAGCCGTTGGCTCCAACTGCTGTCAATAACATCCAATGAAGCGGCCGCCGAGGGGGGCGATTGTATGGCACGGGAGCGCGCCCGCAAGCTAACCCCCTTGGGAGAGCGCTTCCCAGAGGGGGTTGGCTCTTGCGGGGAGGAGCCGCGAGAGCCGCCGTGGGACCCCAGAAGAGGACAATCGGGGTCACTCTGTGCAAAACAAACTGCACAGTGGAGGTAAGTATGACATATTTGTTATTTCATTTTTTTAAATCTGCGAACCTTTACAACCCCTTTAAGGAAGTGCTTAAAAAAAAAAAGTATTGGGCTTTCTGCAACACACTATCACTTTTTTAACATAAATCATTAAGTGCTGCAATCACTTGACTTTTCTTTACAGTATATACACACATAAAATCTAAATATATACATAATGGATTTTGGCACAAAACCTACTTTTTATTTTTAATGTATGAAATTGCCTGCATTCCTGAAACTGATATTAATTGTGCAGTTTTATTATCTGGATGAAAGCACTTGACACCGATTACTGTAGGTTTGTATAGTTGGACCACATAACTAATATCTAACTGGTGGCTACTATCTTACTGGTGACAGAGCAGTATAAATTATGCCTTTTATCGCAGAAACACACAGTTTGCTGAAAATAGGAAAATAGAAGTTGTACAATCCTGACATCTGCTGGTTAGTTTGTAAAAATGCATCCAGAGGGATTTATTTTTAATTTAAATTTGTTGCTTTAGAATAATAGCTGTATGTCTGTATGTAACTCCAGTCTAAACAAGAATGTATCTATAGTATCTATAGGCAAAATTGCTTAAAACTTATCCTTGGAAAATTTGAAAATTATCATTTTGCAGTGGTTTTGCACACATACTGCAAGGGTTAATTGTTTGTTTAGTCTAGGCTATAGTCCCTGCATTGGTCTTGATGATGTCAGGACCTTAGACTGCTGGAGCATAGGATAGAAGACACAGCAGGGACCAGTCTAGCAGTGCAGAGGGTTGGACTAAAATGTTGGCATGACTGAAAAACTGTGTAAAGAATATTGTTTTTGGAAGCAAAATAAGTGACATGGAGGATGTGGTTTGCCCTCTAAAAAAAGGGGTTCTCGAACCTTTCTAAACCAAGGCCAGTTTACTGTCCTTCAGACTTTAGGGGGGTGGACTGTGGCCATTGGAAGTAGAAAATGTCCCAGCATCAGTGGGAGTAAACAATGCCCCATCTTTGGTGTCACAATGAGAGGAATTGTGCCCCATCGTTGGTGTCATTTAATGGAAACATCCTTGGTGTCACTGGGAGGAACTGTGCTCTGTTGTTGGTGTCATTGGGGGGGAACTGTGCCCCATCATTGGTGTCTTTGGGAGTAACTGTGCCCCATCGTTGGTGTCATTGGGAGGTTCTGTGCTCCTTTGTTGTTGTCAGTGGGGGGAATTATGCCCCAATGTTGATGTCAGAGGATGAAATATTGTCCCAAGGGCCGGATTGAAGCTGTGGCCCCCAGGCTACACTTTGGAGATGACTGATCTAAAACAGGAAATAAAGGAAATATCAGTCACTCAGAAAGTAACTTAGAGCCAGATTCAGGTACAATTGCGCCCGTGTAACGTAAGCCGTTTACGTTACAGCGCCACAAGTTTGCAGTTTTAGTACCCGATCCACAAAGCACTTACCTGGAAACTTGCGGCGGTGTATCGTAAATACGTCCGGCGCGAACTGACGTCATTTTTGCGATCGGCGACGTGCATAGCGTACTTCCGGACGTGTTAAGCAAACGACGTGAAATTTAAAATTTCGACGCGGGAACGACGGCCATACTTTAGACAGCAATACGTTTGCTGTCTAAAGTTAAGGCACCCAAAACGACGACTAACTTTGCGATGGGAAACTAGACTAGCGGCGACGCAGCGAACGCGAAAAACCGTCGTGGATCGCCGTAACTCCTAATTTGCATACCCAACGCTGGTTTACGACGCAAACTCCCCCCAGTGGCGGCCGCGGTACTGAATCCTAAGATCCGACAGTGTAAAACAATTACACCTGTCGGATCTTAGGGATATCTATGCGTAACTGATTCTATGAATCAGTCGCAAAGATACTCTGAGAGATACGACGGAGTATCTGAGATACTCCGTCGTATCTCCTTTTTGAATCTGGGCCTTAATTACTATTGTACATAGGATGAATAGAGCTCCCTAGAGATTGAAAGCTTTTAGTTGATTTTATACATTGTATCTGGAGATGTCTAAAGCTGACCATATACGCATAGAATTTCAGAGTCCGGCAAATTATTCTTGGTATAGGGTCTTCTGCACTAAAAACAAAGGAACACTTTCAAGCTTTTTATGACCTGTGTCAAACAATTGGCTCATCCTTACACTTAGCCCTAATATCCAGGGCCGCTGATAGAAATCATGGGGCCCCGTACAGCATACCTGACAGGGCCCCCTTCAGCTCCACCCCTGATCCCTCCTTCAGCCACACCCCTGGCCCCGCCCTTGGCCCCTCCCCAGACCCCGCCTTGAAACAACGTGCAGATTTGTCTACAAGTGATATTTATTTTTCTCCAGCCAGTTATAAGTTTTATTATCCAAAATAAATACTGTTTTCAGATTAGAACAGACCCAAGACAACAGTAAAGTTAGCCCAATTTTTTTTATATTGTGAAAGATAATGTTACGCCGAGTAAATTTTGACCCCACATGTCACGCTTAAAAATTACACCCGCTTGTGGAATGGCAACAAACTTTTACCCTTTAAAATCTCCATAGGCAAGGTCTAAAAAATTCTACAGGTTGCATCTTTTGAGTTACAGAGGATTTCAAGGTATAACATTTATTTCACACATGATTTTAACCACATAGCGCTGCACTCTTTCCATGTTTTGAACACATGTGATCTATCTGACCCCCTGACAAACACACTGATCCACCTGACTCCTACTTTCTGCACTACTCACATTACGCTGACCCCCACCTGACACAGACGCTGACCCCCACCTGACACAGACGCTGACCCCCACCTGACACAGACACTGACCCCCACCTGACACAGACCCCCACCTGACACAGACGCTGAGTCCCACCTGACACAGACGCTGAGTCCCACCTGACACAGACGCTGACCCCCACCTGACACAGACGCTGACCCCCACCTGACACAGACGCTGACCCCCACCTGACACAGACGCTGACCCCCACCTGACACAGACGCTGACCCCCCTGACTCCTACAGTAAGCGTCCTACTTCCTGCACTACTCACACACCCCCCTCCCCACAGCTCGGTTCAAATCCGTCCTCCTTACCTCTGTCCCGACTCCCCGCCTGCGCCATCCACCTGCAGCCCGCTCCATGGTGTAAGACTGCACCTCCATCATCCATGCTCCCATCTCTTAGAACCGAGTCGCCCTGCCCCTCTGCCGCCGAGGGACACACTGCCGCCGAGGGACACAGAGCAGAGAGACAGGCGGAGGTGAAGACCGCAGCTCCGGCGGCTCACACTGTGATTGTCTCCCGCCACCATTGTCCGTATTTCCCGTCGCACTGTGATTGGGCGTATAGCGGTCATGTGCGGAGGTGGGACTTCTAGACGATCCCAGACAGGCCAGCCCCACGCTGCACATGACCCCCATATGCCCAATCACAGGGCACCAAACATGGCGGGTGAGATCGGGGACACAGAAAATGAAAATTAGGAGGAGGCACGGAATGTCTCCCCCTAAAGGTCGCGCCTGGGGCCCTGTTTTCTGGGACTCTAGTCTAGTCCGCGGGACCCCCGGACACACTTGGAATTGCGGGAGGGTCCCGTGGAATCCGGGACGGTTGGGAGGTATGTATTTGCAGTGAAACATTTTCCTTAAAGTGGGGGTTCACCCAAAAATAAAATTTTAACATTACATTCAGCCGAATTGTCCTAATGACAATCGGCTGTTTTTTTTTTTTTTGTACATACTGTATTTTACCGCCGCTTCTGGGTATGTCTTCTGCGGGACTGGGCGTTCCTATCTGATTGACAGGCTTCCGACGGTCGCATACAGCGCATCATGAGTTGCCGAAAGAAGCCGAACGTCGGTGCGTCTCTATACGGCGCCTGCGCACCGACGTTTGGCTTCTTTCGGCAACTCGTGACGCGTAGTATGCGACGGTCAGAAGCCTGTCAATCAGATAGGAACGCCCAGTCCCGCAGAAGAGCTACCCGGAAGCGGCGGTGAAATACGTTATGTACAAAAAAAACAAAAACAGGCGATTGTCATTAGGACAACTCGGCTGAATGTAATGTTAAAAATAATTTTTTTGGGTGAACCTCTGCTTTAAATGCTACCACTACTCAGTGATCAGACTGTCTTGTTCTCTAGGGTTTCTGCTATGTGACCTTGTACTTTCAGCTACAGTGGGATAGCCAGGCCTGAAATAATAATTAGAGTGAGCCTGCAGACAGAAGATCTTGACCCCCCCCCCCCCCCCAAACAAGTACATTCATACCTGTTATCCTGATTCCTGGACAGGACAGAGTCAATTCCTCCTTGACTGCAGTAGTAGTGCTGGCTACTGTGCTGTCTGCCTGCCTGGATTCGCTGCCTGGAGTGTCACAAAAAATGTTTTTTTCCTTTCTGCAACGGCCGCTGCTTTGCCTTCTCTCACTCTCTTCCCTGGCGCCGCGGAGGGAGAAGAATCACTCCGCGGCGCCAGGGAAGGACAAGCTGGCCGGGACTTGATTCTGCAGACTGAGCAGAGCAGAGGAGCGGGCGCGGGAGAGAGAAGTGATACTCTTCCGCGCCCGAAATACAGGAAATAGTCCCTACCTGCTGCCGACTACGTACGGATCAAGCAGGCAGGTACTTTGCCAAAAAAAAAAAAAAAAAACGTAATAAGCGGCGGGGAGGGGGGGGGGGGGGGGGTGGGGTTTGGCCTATTTGTGTATTAGCTGGTCGGATGACTGTGGAAGTTTTTTTTTTTTTATAACATTAATTGGTTCTGTCGAGGCTGCCCGGGCCCCCCTGCCAGCCGGGCCCGGTACAGCTGGGCCAGCTGTACTGGCCTATCAGCGGCCCTGCTAATATCCAATGAAGTTGTAGTACCCCTGTCATGATTATAATAGTCTGAACCCTGTATCTTTTGTGCATGTGCTTTGTGGCCCTTATTCATTCCTATAACTGAGATGGTACTTTTGTTTATGGCTGTGTTCTCCAAGAGTAATTTCCAGGCCATGGGAATGAATTGGGGATGCATAACTTGTGTGCAATAGGTGCAGGGCCCAGACACAACTACTTTCCGGGGCTGTAAATCACTGAACAGGGCTTCGCAGTGACAATATCCACAGTGGGGCTGAAGGTAAGGTGTGGATTATGCTGGGGGTGTTGGGGCAGGAAAGGACAACTTCACAAAACAAGAAATTGTCTTAGGTAAAGTTAAAGATGATCTGTAGTCACATCATACATTTTAATATTATATGACTTGTTTGGGACTTTCTGCTCTCCTGCTGAGTTTGTGGGGCATGGTTGGCTCCCTTTCGTCAGCCCTCGAGTTCCGGAGGCCAGGGATTCTTACACACGCCTGGAGTGGTGGCATCTCTCTACATGTCTACTGGTCCTAGTTTATGTTAAATTGTATCTTATAAAATACCAAAATATGCATAATTCCCTTTCCATAGACTCTTCTATGGGTTAACTTACTTTGTAGCACAGTTCCAGAAAGTTTACTTAAAAGATTATTGTGTAAGCTTCAAATTTTCTTACCAGTTTTGTCTACCAATGAAACAATGCTCAGAACTGAAAGTCTTGTCTCCTTCAGCTGGGCAGATAACACTTGATTGGTTTCTAAAGGCCTAAACACAGAAGAGTAGTTTTATTTAACTTTCACGTAATAAATTATATTTTGAATCACTGAGTGATATCACCGAACACAAAATCAGTCAGTGTCAGCTGACAGGTCCTAGAGGAGCCTATTGGGAGATTGTGCCTGCAAGAGGAGTGTGGTCAATCTTCCCCACACGATGCCTGTTCAGGAGCATATTGCAACTGCGTTTTTGACCTCCCTGTGTGGGGGTCCATACCTGATGGTAAGAGGCAGTGTGATCAGGTGGGAATGAGGACTTTCTCGTTCCCTCTCAAACACTTGGCTCTATGATTTATAAAACTACATCTCTTGAGCATGGGTGTATTCATTCTGGAATGGACTTAGTTTATTAAAGAGAGTACAAAGCCTTGCAAGCTACCTTCTGATATTGAGTGGTTTTGTGGACAGCTGCTGACACTAATCACGTACTCATAAAGCATAAAAAGTTTAAAAGCCTGTGTTTCCTATCACAGCAATGCTAAATTTAAAAATATCAATAAAAGTATATACTCTTCAAGTGTGAAAACTAAAATTCATAACTTGGTGAAGGGATTCTATAAGGATATGATCATTTGATCTATAGAATCATTCCAATTCTCATGCATCACATTCATAAAACAAAGTGCATTACAATATATTTTGAATATATAAAAGTGACAAAATAAAGTGTTGTAGTTCATATAGATTGTGAATCCCTGATCACATGGATCTGTGTAGCACAAATCGCATAAAAAGTACTTATCAAACTTAAATCTATGAGTCCATTGATAGACGTTAACTGGAATCGTGCTGTGGTGTTGACACTCTGGTGCTCCCCACCCTTAGGTAATAGCTGCTCACCTCTGAGCATGTGACCTCACATTTAAGCTTGGTCAAATCACGCATGTGAATCACCTCTGGATTCTAAGTTAACTGCGGGATCCCAAGCCGCTCAGTAGCGCTTTCTCCTCATATGCAAACAGTAGAAAAAAAGCTGTGTGATATTGTTTTTATAACATAAATGTATTAAGCAAAGAAGCCCCACTTAGGCCTCGTACAGACGAGCAAACATGTACGATGAAAACGGTTCGCCGGACCGTTTTCAGCGTACATGTCTGCCCGGGGATTTCTGTATGATGGCTGTACACACCATCATACAGAAATCCGCGCGTACTCGATACGCGGCGACGAGGCCGCGCCGTCGCCGCGATGATGACGCGGCGACGTGCGCGGCCCTGCCAGTTCAATGCTTCCACGCATGCGTCAAAGTCATTCGACGCATGCGAGGGATGGCGGCCGCTCGGACATGTACGGTAGGTCTGTACAGACGACCGAACATGTCCGACGGGCAGGATTCCAGCGGGCATGTTTTAAAACATGTTCAGAAATATTTGCCCACTGGAAAAAGGCCCGGCGGGCAAATATACGCTGGAATCCTGTCCGCTCGAGCCTACACACGACCGAACATGTCTGCTAAAACTGGTCCGCGGACCAGTTTCAGCAGACATGTTCGGTCGTGTGTACGGGGCCTTAAGGGTACTCACATGGACCTGGTGCGTCAGTGCACCACTCTATTCAAGGCATTTAAAACACTGAGTTGGGGAGTGGACAGGACGGTGCAGGAGGTAGCTGGTCTGCCTTACAGTGGAGAAACATAAGATCTCAAACAAACCCCCCAGTGTTTGAAATGCCTTGAATAGAGTGGTGAACTGACCATTGGAATGATTCTATAGATGAAATGATCATATCATTATAGAATCCCTTCACAGTGTTATTTGAGTTTGCACACTTGAAGAGTATATAGCATTATTGGGGTAGATTCAGGTACGACTCGCTCCGACGCATTCTCGATATGCGCCACGTAAGTACGGATTTGCGCCCACGCAACTATGCGGATGACCCAGAAAAAGAGCTACGCCTGAAATTAGGCTTCTTCCTACGGACGTAGTTTCTCTCCGCCGGCGCATTTAATGTGCATTTTTACGCTGGGTGCATCTTGCGCTCTCATTGTTTTCCCTCAGCAAATATGCAAATGAGGAACAAACGCTGATTCACAAACCTGCGCGTGTCAGCCGCAGTTTGCGCACAAAGCGCGCAAGCTGTTCGGCCAGGGCAAACTTGCTCATCATAAAAGCAGGGGCAACTTAGCAACAGACGTCCACAGGTCAGCTGGAGAGCAACTACAGCAGCACCAATACGGACGAGCTGAGCAAGCAGAGCACCCACACTTGCAGGACATCACATCTGTGTGCCAACATGCCTGGCGCAGCTATGGTTCTAGCAATACTACTGAGTGAACCGACTCGTAGGAGGGCACGGGGGAGGATATACCGAGAGCGCAGGAACGTCTTTGCCATGGGGGATCCGGAGGTTTTTTCGCATGTTTAGATTCAGCCCTGAAGTCATCCTGGAATTAGCCACAATCCTGCAGGATGACATCACCCGCAAGACACATCGTGGACATGCAGTGGAGCCACTGGTCAAGGTAGTGGCAACACTGCATTTCCTGGCAAGTGGATCTTTTCAGCATACAAGTGGAATTGTGGCTGGGATGTCACAATCCTCCATGAGCAGATGTGTGCACCAGGTAGTCCCCGCAATCCTCAGACGCATGTCCCACCACTTCATCAAACCCACCCAGGAGGACCTGCGGCAGAAGGCAGTGACAGATTTCTATCAAATTGCCAGATTCCCACGCACCGTGGGGGCCATTGATTTCACACATGTGGCACTACGGCCCCCCGTGACATAGAGCACATATACTGCAATCGGAAGCATTGGCATTCAATCAATGTCCAGGTGATAGCCGATGCCCAATGCCTCATATGGCACGTCCGTGCCAAACACCCAGGGTCCTGCCATGACAGCTTCATATACCGTCAAAGCACCATCCCAACAGAATTTGAACAGAACGTGTACGGGGACAACTGGCTGATTGAGTGACATGGGTGTCAGGTATGACTGTCCGCCCCCATGATGCAGACATCACGAGGGGCACATGCATGACTAACATCCTCCTGTCTTTTCCCTTCCAGGTGACGCGGCATATGCACTGGGACCCCATCTCATGACTCCATTCCGGAACCCCCAAACCCCAGGAGAGGAAAGATACAATGAAGCACACGCACGTACCCGTGCAGTGGTGGAACGCACCTATGGCCTCCTGAAGTCCTGTTTCCGATGCATGGATAAGTCTGGGGGTACCCTGTTGTATTCCCCAAACTTCGTGTGCCAGATCATCGGTGCATGTTGCATTCTGCACAACTTTGCCATGAGAAAGGGCCTGCAGATTGACATACGTGATGACCTGACCCCCCAACCACACAATCCCCCCCTAAGCAACTCTACCGGTCTACTGAGGGAAGAGCAGTCAGGAGTTGTCTCGTGGAACGTCTCTTTGCACGTTAAACACACACATTAATCATGTCACAAGTAGAATGCACGCGTGCACACCACTGTGGTCCCTAGCACACACACCCAACATCCACCAAAAATTGGATTAGACCCAAGGATACCGCACGGTACTAGGGAGCAGCAACGCCGCGCAAAGGCTCCAATTAGGTTGCTGTATATTCATACACCTTTCACACGGCAGAGGGTGACACCCCTTTGCCAGTAGGAGTGACACCCCCCCATTCACACACCAGCCACACTGTAGTATACACTCCTCACCGTGTGTAGGGACTACAAAATAAACAAGAAAACTCAAACTTTGAGCATAAAAATGAAAAAAAAAAGCTCATAATCTGAGCATAATAAAAATAAAATAAAAAAGCTCATAATCTGAGCATAATAAAAATAAAATAAATAAGCTCATAATCTGAGCAGAAATCTAGATTCCAAAAAAAAAAATGAGCCGCAGGAAAATCATCTTCTTTTCCTTTTGGACATCCTGGTGCCAAGGGTGCCCCGGCTCTGGCTCCTCAGTTGGCGTGGTGGAGCCTGGGCTGAGCATGGAGCCTGGGGTGGGGATGGAGCATGGGGTGGGGATGGAGGGGGGAGAGGAGCATCATCCCCTACTTGCTCACTCCTGGCAGGTGGTGCCTGCCTGCCCTCCATGGCGTTGGCCAGGCGGGTGAGGACAGAGTTAGTCTGTGCCAGCATCCGAAGCTGCCGGGTGGTATTATGCTGCTGGTGCCGCCGGGTTAGTCTCCCCTCCTCCCGCACAGCGGCAGTGTTGGCCTCTACCGCCCCTGCCAACCTGCTCACCTCCGCTGTCAGCAATGCTGTGGCGGCCTGCTGCTCCACCATGCAGGTGACCATCGCCACACTGTTTCAACTCACTTCCTGCAAGCTCTCTCTATCTTTTTTGCCCAGCTCCGCATGCAGGGTGAGGGCCTGCTGTACTGAGGAGGAGGAGGCCAGGGTGTCCGCCACCCGCCTCAAGTCTCCCACCATGGCCCCTATATGGCGTGTCTGCCGGCCCTGTTCCTCCTGCAGCCCTTCTTGTAGGCCTGAGGGTACACCCCTCGTTTTATATAGAGCCTTCCTGGGAGGAGAGGCATGGGCCCGTACTGAGGGAGAAGACGGGGAGGGGGCTGCCCTGGAGGGGGCGACACTGGTGGGAGGGACACTGGAGGGGGCGACACTGGTGGGAGGGACACTGGAGGGGGCGACACTGGTGGGAGGGACACTGGAGGGGGCAACACTGGTGGGAGGGACACTGGAGTGGGAGACACTGGTGGGAGGGACACTGGAGGGGGCGACACTGGTGGGAGGGACACTGGAGGGGGCGACACTGGTGGGAGGGACACTGGAGGGGGTTGACGTGATGGTCGGGGAGGTAGTTGGGAGGTCAGGGATGGTGGGATCCTCCTCGAGGTAGATGGAGTCCTCCTGGTGGAGGTCAATAAACTCCTCCACCACTACCTCCTCCATAGATGGCCTATGGGCGCTCTCCTCCTCCACCAACATGCCCAGTATTTGCATGGGGGCTGACTGGACCCCATGATGATGTGGGGATGGCGTGGGTCGCCCTGCAGCCGACGACGGCCCAGCTTCATCCTCAACATCTGTGGATGACACAAAAAAAACATGTTGGTGGAGCCACACACTTGTCACATGTTCCCTTCTACCCCCTCCCATGATACACACCAAATAGGAGATAAAACACACTTACCTGTCCCCAAGTCCCCAACAGTGGAGTCATATCCTGGGACTCCCTCCACCTGCTCCTTCGCCAAACTTTGCGCTATAACCTCCTCCTCCGCAGTTTAACGCAATGGGCAGGCTGGTCCTCCTCCCGTGCCCCTGGAATGTTTGCGGATTAGGACAAGTTTGTCATGGACCCGACGCCGCATGTCATTGAGTTTCTTCTGAATCTCCTCCCATGTCCTCTCCTCATTCCCAATGGCATTTATGTCCAGGGTGATGGATTCATATATTGCCCTCCTTTGGGCTGTGCTGGTATTTTTACGCTGGGCACCATACAGGGCAGCATCATGCTTGGTCAGTGCCGCCAGCATGACCTCCATCTCCGTGGAATTAAAATTATTCTTCCTCTTTTTTACCCTCTGAGGAGGTGCCATAGCAAATTTGGGGCAAAATTACCTTGCTCAGGGGGGAGTGAAAAAAGCAGGATGTAATTTTGCCCAGGACGTGCGCATGTCTGCCCCTATTTATTTGCTCTGCGTAAGCAGGTGGGCCGGCGTAGCCCTGGAAGTAGTACAGGCGTAGTTGCACGCATGCACACATGGAAGCGTTCGATCTGCGCATGCTCCGTCGAGGAAACGCCGGGTGTAAGCCACTGCTGAACGGTTAGCCCATCATTTGCATAGGGACACACCCACTTTCACTTGCACCGGCTTGCGCCCTCAAATTTACCTTACACCGGCGCAAATTAATGCGAAAAGGCATCCTGAATCAGGTGGCAACCTCACATGATTGCGCCGGCGTAGGGCAATTGAGATGCGCTGCGCATGCATAAAAATGCGCAAATCTACCTGAATCTACCCCATTGATATTTTTTATTTTAGCACTGCTGTGAAAGGAAACACAGGCTGATAGCATGGCACATTTATTTTAAAATTGTAATTTATTAAAGATTTTATTATTGCTTTTTAACCATATAAAGTCATACAAAAAAATTAATAGTGTTGCATATCCATAATGACCAAGAAAGTCCCCATATATGTTCATGAACAGCCACAAGTTAGGTTTCACTTAGACACACTTCAGAAAGTGCTGTCTTCTGGTAACAAATAAAAAAACTCCAGATCAGAGTGAGACAAAACAACAAAATTGGTATCAGAGGCTTTCCCATGGTGTTATCCAATACTTTATAGTCAATGCTTCCATGATCTGAGTCTGAACATGCAGTATGATGAGGTGAAGTCAAAGCTCCAAGTGTTGCCTAACCTCTGTCACCTTGCCACTACTTCATATCCTGCAAGTGACACCGCCATCACCACTACCAGTACCATGTCCACCTGCATGAGACAAACTAACTGTTTCACTTACATAGGGCCAGATTCACGTATCTGGGCGCATCTTTGTGCGGGCGTAGCGTATCCTATTTACGCTATGCCGCCGCAACTTAGACAGGCAAGTGTAGTATTCACAAAGCACTTGCTCCGTAAGTTGCGGCAGCGTAAATAGGCCGGCGTAAGCCCGCATAATTCAAAGTCAAATTTTCTCCCTAAGTTATGCCGGCTCAATGTTTAGTCGACGTGAACGTAACCTACGCCCATCCCCATTCAAGGACGACTTACGCAAACGACGCAAAATACAACGCTGTTCCGATGTTTCCGACATCCATACCTTAACATGACTTACCCCTGCTTTATGAGGGGTAAAGTTACGCCAGTCGTACGCCGGGCACAAGTACGTTCGTGATTCGGCGTATCTAGCTCATTTGCATATTCGACTCGGAAATATACGGAAGCGCCCCTAGCGGCCAGCGTAAATATGCACCCCAAGATACGACGGCGTAAGAGACTTACGTCAGTCGTATCTTGGCAACAGTGAGGCGTATCTGATTCAATGAATCAGGCGCATAGATGCGATGCCTCACATTCAGACTTACGACGGCATATCAGGAGATACGCCGTCATAAGTCCTTTGTGAATCTGGGCCATAGTTTCTATAGTCTCTGACCTAGAAGCATATACCCCTGCTGCTGGCAAAAAAAAATAAACAATCGGCTCTGTGATTGCATAGCCTAGTGAGCAAGACCCTACAACAGTGTCGGAGTAAGGTGTTTCCTAAGATCTCCCTGTGGCTGGGTAATTTGGGAGCCTGGACATATGAATGTTAAATTCAAGCTTGGTGCACAACTTTTTAACTTGGTGCTTTTGCTCCCTATTAAGTTGAGCACACTTAAATAAAAAAGCAAAAAAATAAAAGTATGCTTTGCTGGAAATTTACGCAAAATGCAGGAATAGTCTGTGAGTCCCCTGTTAGAGCCATTTGACAATTAAGACAGCATTTCTGGTCAGTCCTGTGATTTTTCAGAAGCTTTTATCGTTTTTTTTTATAATATATAACTACTGTACATTTGGAAACAAATGTCATTTATGCTGGCATGTTAAAAAAATGCAGAAAGCCTGTCAGCCACCTGACAATAGCTATGGTACTCTTTTCATTAGTGAGTCTCTTGAGTGTTGCAGTTTTTTCAGATTCAAAGTTGTAAAATAATGTTAGCTTTAGAGACACAGCCTGCCATTGACATGATTTAAATCAATAAAGCAGTATTCCTTCATCTTTCTTGCACTGTAACTAATGCTAAATTGCACAAAGAGACAATTTAATGGTAACCACAAGCCACTCTCACCCTTTACCCCAGTCCATAGTCTACTCCTGTGTGCTCAGGTTGTCACATGGACAGAGTGCCCATATACTTCATGCTGGTTGACTGGCTGCTACAGATGAAGAGAAAGGTGATCACTGGGTCAAAGGAGATGTTAGGAAAGATAGAGAGACCTATCAATGAACACAACAAATAAACACATGGCCTCAACTGACAACGCAAATCAATAAACAGCTGGATGAGCCTATTTCTCTGAAGAGATAAAGTTGGTAATTAAAGAATTGCCTAAAGACAAAAGTCAGGGCCCTGACGGGTTCACTAATGACTATTATCAGAAAATGTCCCCCTTTCTTCTAATCATACGTAGATACCTAGGATCAGTTCTCCCAAAGGAAAGGAAGGACCCTACATCCCCAAGTAGCTATAGACCTATCTCGCTGTTGAATACTGATATCAAAATCCTGTCAAAGATCTTAGCAAATTGATTGAAGCCCATCCCACCAACAGTAATACACCCATACCAAACAGGATTCATAGTGGGGAGGGAGGCTAGGGACAATTCCAACCGGGTGATTCAGCTGATTCATTGGGTAAATTCACAGAAGGCTGGTCCACCCTGCCTTCTACTATCTGCACTGGCACACCCTCAAGCCGTGTTATCTAGGCTGGGCCTCGGCCATAATATGCTTAGGTGGATAGGGTCCTTATTTACTATAGCTCTCCGAAGACGCAGGTCAAGGTGAATGGAACTCTCTCTGGACCCTTACCTATCCGAATTGGGACTAGGCAGGGATGTCCCCTGTCCCCACTCATCTTTGCCCTAACCCTTGAACCTTTGCTAAATATGATTCGGCTAAATCCTAACATTAAGGGATTCAGAGTGGGGACACAGGAACACAGGAACATAAGCTGTCAGAGTATGCAGACAATGTTTTATTTTACATAGCTGATCCACTGATATCCCTTCCTAATATCATGGCTGAGCTACAGAGATTCCATTCAATATTGAACTTTAACATCAACTATAGTAAGTCAGAGATTCTCCCTCTTGCTATCCCCCCTAATTTGTGTATTCAACTGCAAGCCTCTTTTTCTCTTTTTCTCTTATATGGTGTCGCTCAGCCTTAACCACTTCGTTACTAAGCCTGTTTTTCAGATTCAGTGTTTACGAGACTAAAACAGTTTTTTTTGCTAGAATATTACTTAAAACCCCCAAACATTATATATATATTTTTTTCTAACACCCTAGAGAATAAAATGGCAGTCATTGCAATACTTTTTGTCACACCGTATTTGCGCAGCGGTCTTACAAGCGCACTTTTTTTGGAAAAAATTCACTTTTTTAAATTAAAAAATAACACAACAATAAATTTGGCCCAATTTTTTTATATATTGTGAAAGATAATGTTACGCCGAGTAAAATGATACCCAACATGTCACGCTTAAAAATTGCGCCCGCTCGTGGCATGGCGTCAAACTTTTACCCTTAAAAATCTTGATAGGCGACGTTTAAAAAATTCTACAGGTTGCATTTTTTGAGTTACGGAGTAGGCCTAAGGCTAAAATTATTGCTCTCGCTCTAACAATCGCGGCGATACCTCACTTGTGTGGTTTGAATACCGTTTTCATATGTCGGCGCTACTCGCGTATACGTTCGCTTCTACGCGCGAGCTCGTCGGGACGGGGCGCTTTAAAACAATTTTTTTTGCTTTTCGCATTTATTTTTACTTATTTTACAATTTTTAACACTGAAATAAAAAAATAAAAAAATTATCACTTTTATTCCTATTACAAGGAATGTAAACATCCCTTGTAATAGAAAAAAGCATGACAGGTCCTCTTAAATATGAGACCTGGGGTCAAAAAGACCTCAGATCTCATATTTGGGCTTAAATGCAAAAAAAAAAAAAAAAAAAAATTTGGAAATGTCATATTTTCAAATGACAAAAAAAAAAAATGTCTCTTTAAGAGGCTGGGCGGGACTGACGTTTTGACGTCACTTCCGCCCAGCAGAGCTATGGGGGACGGGCGAAGGAGATTTTTCCTTCAGTCTCGTCCCCGCTCAGCTGCCGGATGGTCGCGATCCCCTCTGCCGCTACCGACGGCTCCGGTAAGCGGCGGAGGGCGTGGGACAGCGGCGGGAGGGGGGGCCCTCTCCCGCCACCGATAACGGCGATCTCGCGGCGAATCCGCCGCAGAGACCACCGTTATCGTGTACAGGACCGTCGGCACTAAAGATGGATACCTCAGTTGTGACAGCAGCTGCTGCCGTTACTGAGATATCCATCTTTAAAAACAGGACGTATTTTGACAATGGGCTGGAAAGCAAGTGGTTAAAATACTTGGGCATTTATCTGCCAGACATATTTTCACAATTATACACTAGTAACTATGCACCTTTGCGCTCTACAACCAGAAAAGACCTACTAAGATGGGACCATACCACTTTTTCCTGGATGGGCCGAGTCAGTATATTGAAGATGAATGTGTTGTCAAGAGTTCTTTTCCACCTTCAGATGGTGCCCATATCGTTGCCCAGATCTTTCTTCTCTGCCCTCGACAGTTTGTTTTTTAAATGTATCTGACATGGGCGAAGCCCCCTATCTGGCCTTAAGTACCTTGCAATGCCCTAAGATGTTGGGGGGACTGGGGATACGTTCAATCCAAAATTATTATGAGGCAGATAGCTCTGCCGTGTATATTAGGGTGGCATCATCACATTATTACTAAATCTTGGGTCCCCCTTGAGAAATTTTTGGCTTGCCTTAACTTGTCTCATGCCCCTTGGCTCTCCCAGGAATGCCGGGCCTTTCGGATCTCGTGTCCCCTGTCACTGACCATGTGCTAAAACTGTGGAATGCTTTGATAGCTCAGGGGCTGCTGTCTCCAACTGTGTCCCCACTTGCACCCCTAGGGGGCTTCCCCTGGTTCATTCCTGGGAAACACCTCTCTTACTTTCACATGTGGGCAAGAGATAGGGAGGTACGATGCAGAAGGTTCATACATGATCAAGGCCTGGTCTCTTTGGACTGGCTCCGTGCTCAGTTTGGCTGATTTTCGATGGATGATTGGCGTTATAGGCAGTTACATCTTTTTGTTCACAGTCTACCTCAAGTCATTAGACCCCCATCCTCTTTGAGAAACTATGTATTTCAGCTGCTCCTATCCCTCACTCTATATCAGTTTTCTACAAGATGCTACAGTTAAATCTGAGAGCAAACCAGTCTATATACAGGAATGGGAGAAACACATACGTTCACAGAGATTCAATTGGATCCCCTATATACCCTTACCCATAAGTGTTCTGTGGACACAAAGATGCAGGACAATGGCTTTAAGCTATTGACCCAGTGGTACAGAGTTCCTGCCACCTTGGCCAGAATTTATCCAGTGACCCCGGATATCTTTTGGAGGAGTTGCAGGATTTGGGGCACCTATTTACATATTGGTTGGGAGTGCCCGAGGCTCTGGCTTTATTGGCAGGATAATAAAGCCCAGATAAAGGTAATACTGGATATTAAAATAAATTATTCTCTTTTGGCATTTCTGTTTCACGTGCCATCCAACCCTCTCAGTAATTACCGTAAATCGGTTCCGCCCCCACCTCCTATATGCAGCCAAGCGTCTGATCCCCATCCATTGGAAGTCAGCCCATTATCCTGGACCGGCTGATTGGATCCGTCTGGTCAATAATATCATGGCAGAGGAGGATTGGGTGGCAATGTGTAAGCACAGGCATTAGAGGTTTTATAGCATTTGGGCTACCTGGATACATTATACCTCTAGTGCCCTACAGGTGCCCTAGCCTATTACCTCTGGACCCTATTTGTCTCTATCTTCATTACCGGGACCCAAACTGAATTTGCTTAATATATTGATATTGCAGATTAAGGTGGGCTTGCTAAAGATCCATAGAACACTTTTGATACCAGTATTTCTGATCCTGGTTATAGTGCTGACTGTTTTTTTTTTTTTATTATTTAAAGGTTGGTTTGGTCGTTTATCTTGTGTAAAACCTATTCCCTTTCCCCCCATTTTCCCTTGCCTCCTTTACATAATACCGCTTATGCCACTTCCTACATTCCCTCCTATTTCTGTGCCATGTCACATTCTGTTCATGATGTTGTGTCATGATGCTAATAAACACAACCCCTAGTGTCCCTGGGGAATAAAATAGTGGAGTTATATGATGTTCGCAACTGCATGTACCAATGAGCTCTAGATGCTAATTTTGACTGTTTGTGATTTATGGTATGTTGCCCTTTTGTGCACTTTTATCTTTTTATTACTTATTGTATGTTTTTAAAAAAGATTTATCAAACACATGGCTGGACAATGACGAGCATTATTTATGAAAGTTTATAAATAATTGTAACTAATGCTTTTGCATTTGTAATTAACCCTTTAAGAAAGTATGTTTTACCATGTATGTCCTGTCCTTTGGCACTGTGCAAATGCATGTGGGTATTGCTGCCCTGGCCTGTTCTCAGTTTGACAACACAGGTTCTTATCTGTGTGAGAGAACTGCTTCAACCTTATAACTTTAGAGTAAACACTAAAACAAAACCTGCCTGTAAAAAGAGATGCTATATAATTACCTTTCTGGAAGCACAGCATGTGTTTGCAGGAGCAAGTATCCACATACTCAGAAGTGTCAAATACTTGTTGGGGAATGGCAAAGCGGGTAAATTCAAAAACAGGTTCCTTCAAAAAGGGGAGTGTGTCTCGTCTTTAACAGGAGAGCTTTCCCTAGTATCAACTCTGCAGTGACAACATCACTTTTAACCCTTATTAGATAAACAGATGTTTCAGTGTCAGAGCATGTTAAAGTGTAAACAATAATTGATACATTAACCACTTGCGTACGCCTTCGTATTGGTTTTACTGCTAAAGGCCGACAGCTGTGCACCGGATCACAGGCTTTTTTTCTCAAACAATAGGTGCAGGAACTGCCCCTTTCAATAGACCCCCCTGAAAAAATAGATCCCCTCCAGTTAGAATAAATCCCCCAGCAGTGAGCATCAATACCCTGCAGCACAACTCAGCACCTCTTGCCATTACATACAGTCAGTCCAGGAGGTGCCGGAACTGCGTTCCCCCACGTTCCTGCTGAAAAAAAGCCCTGCGTATATATATACCTGATTCCAGACTTCCGCCTGCAGGTGGAGCGCACGCAATGCCGGCAGGCCGCTTCTGCTGTGATAATTCACAGCAGAAGCCAATCCGCGGGTGCCAGGCACTCCATGTCCTCCGGCACCTGCCGATCGTTGGCAATACATAGAGTACTGAGATATGCTAAACAAGGCATATCTGAGTTCTGGCAAGGCAGAAGGAATGGATTCTGTGTTCCTGCAAAGCAGGGGCTAGAATCAATTACTTCCTCTAGTAAAAGCAGTACACAGTTAACACACAAACACTGGCTAGGCGCACAGTTAACCCCTTGATCACCCTAGATGTTAACCCCTTCCCAGCCAGTGTCAATAATACAGTGATAGTGCATATGTTTAGCACTGATCACTGTATTAGTGTCACTGTTCCAGGCAAAGTGTCAAAAGTGTCAGTTAACGTAAAAATGCCCACCGCAATGTCGCAGTACCACTAGTCATTGATCACCACCATTACTAGTATACAAAAAATAATTACATCACAATTCCATAAATATATACCATAGTTTGTAGACGCAATAACATTCACGTAAACCAATCAATATTTTACCAAAACATAGCAGAATACAAATTACCCAACATTTATGAAGAAATTAGGTTCTTTACATTTTTATTATTGAATATGTTTTATAGCCGAAAGTAAAAAATATAGTTTTTCTTTCAAAATTGTCTGCCTTTTTCTGTTTATAATGCAAAAAAAAATAAAAAATGCAGTTTTAATCAAATACCACCAAAAAAATTACGCACAATCATCCATTTGTCAGTTAAAGTAACGCAGTGCCACATTGCAAAAAAAATCTTCCGGAGGTCAAGTGGTTATAGTAGCTGCAGTTTCCATACTGTAATTGAAGTATATCTACATTTTACATTTTTATATACATTTTCTCAAGAAAATCTAAAATTTAAAAAAAATCCCTAACAAGTTTAAATTAATTTCTTTCTTTAGAAAAAAGGGGTGGAGATAAGGGCCGTCTAATGTGAGCCACCCTCACTGCGCGTAGCTGGAGAATAAATGTGAACACTAGTGATATTTATAAAATAAATGAATAAATTAATAAATATGCAAGAGCTGCTGCTTTAAAAATTATAGAATCCAAAATAGTTAATATGCAAATACAGTGATACCTATTATAAATAAGGTGCCAAATGTGATATTAAACAGCGCTCAAAAAAATAGGTGAAAATGTAAATCAACAAATATAATATTGGTACAGTGACATAGTGAAAAATAAATAAATAATCCACCCTCTAAGTGAGTCAATATATAAGTGTCCAAAAATCCGTGCAAAAATCGCATCAAAAAATACCAGGTTGGCAAATAAAGTCCATGAACTGTCTAAGTGAACAAAAACATATATATAAATAGTTCATAAATGGAGAGCAAAGGAAAAGAAAAAATCCTTCCCGATCTTCAATAAGTGCTTTCACCACACCACAGTGACTGCGTGCTTCCACCACCCATCAGAAATGCAAACTCACCGCAACAAATGGCCTGACACTTTCGTGTTTAGGCACACAGGCTTGTTAACTGACCCCCTCAGTTTAGTTGATAGAACTCCTTCTTTTCATATAGAGTGGAGCATTCAGTTAAACAGATGGAGATCCGAAGCAAAAAGAAAACTCCAAGATAACAGCCATATGCAAATAAGAAAAAGAGAGCACAATAGTGTGATACTGTAACACAACTTTTAATAACACACTACAAATCTCCCAAATAATGCACTCACAAAGGTAACTCTTGTTACAAGCAGTGTATAAATCCAAAAACTGACACGGTGTAAAACAAAAAATAAAGATATCCTCCAGGTGAACTAGTGGTCACAGCGGACCAACGAATAGCCCAAGTGTTACTCACAGCCAGGGCCGGACTGGGAATGAAAACCAGCCCTGGAAATAATTTCATACCAGCCCCATAACATTATTATACCAGCCCCACAGCATAACGTCAGAGAGAGAGAGAGGGGGGTGCAACAATATGAGAGAGAGAGAGATGCAATGCTCTGCAGGCCAAAACAACTATAAATGCACATTTATTTTTTACCTGAAAAATAAAAAATTAATAAAAAATCCACGAGAGAGAGAGACAGAAAGGGGACTGCAATGGTGAGAGAGAGGGTGCATTGCTCTGTAGGCCAAAACACTTATAAACACAAATTTTTACCTGAAAAAAAAAGTTTGATTTAAAAAAAAAAAAAGAAATCCACGAGAGAGAGCCAAAGAGGGGCTGCAATGGTGAGAGAGAAAGGGAGGTGCAATGCTCTGCAGGCCAAAACAAATTATAAATGCACATTTTTATTTAAAAATAAATCCATGAGAGAGCAAGAGGGGCCGGGGTGCCATGGTGAGAGAGAGAAAGAGGGGTGCCATGGTGAGAGAGAAAGGGGGGTGCAACAGTGAGAGAGGGTGCGCAACGGTGAGAGAGAGGGTGCTCAACAGTGAGAGAGAGGGTGCGCAGCGGTGAGAGAGAGGGTGCTCAACAGTGAGAGAGAGGGTGCGCAGCGGTGAGAGAGAGGGTGAGGGTGCGCAGCGGTGAGAGAGAGGGTGTGCAACGGTGAGAGAGAGGGAGTGCAATGGTGTGAGAGAGAGGGAGTGCAACGGTGTGAGAGAGAGAGAGGGTGCAACGGTGTGAGAGAGAGAGAGTGAAACGGTGAGAGAGAGGGTGCAACGGTGAGTGGGAGCGTGCAACGGTGAGAGAGAGAGTGAGAGTGCAACGGTGAGAGAGTGAGAGTGCAACGGTGAGAGAGTGCAATGGTGAGAGAGAGAAAGAGGGGTGCCATGGTGAGAGAGAAAGGGGGGTGCAACAGTGAGAGAGAGGGTGCGCAGCGGTGAGAGAGAGGGTGCGCAGCGGTGAGAGAGAGGGTGCGCAGTGGTGAGAGAGAGGGTGCGCAGCGGTGAGAGAGAGGGTGCGCAGCGGTGAGAGAGAGGGTGCGCAGCGGTGAGAGAGAGGAAGTGCAACGGTGTGAGAGAGTGCAACGGTGTGAGAGAGAGAGAGGGTGCAACGGTGTGAGAGAGAGAGAGTGAAACGGTGAGAGAGAGGGTGCAACGGTAAGGGGGAGGGTGCAACGGTGAGTGGGAGCGTGCAACGGTGAGTGGGAGCGTGCAACGGTGAGAGAGAGAGTGAGAGTGCAACGGTGAGAGAGTGAGAGTGCAACGGTGAGAGAGTGCAATGGTGAGAGAGAGTGAGAGAGTGCAACAGTGAGAGAGAGAGTGAGAGTGCAACGGTGAGAGAGAGAGCAACGGTGAGAGAGTGCAACGGTGAGAGAGAGAGTGAGAGAGTGCAACGGTGAGAGAGTGAGAGAGTGCAACGGTGAGAGAGAGAGAGAGTGAGAGAGTGCAACGGTGAGAGAGAGCAACAGTGAGAGAGAGAGTGCAACGGTGAGAGAGAGAGCAACAGTGAGAGAGAGAGAGCAACAGTGAGAGAGAGAGAGAGTGCAACGGTGAGAGAGAGAGAGTGAGAGTGCAACGTAGAGAGAGAGAGAGAGAGAGCAACGGTGAGAGAGTAAGAGTGCAACGGTGAGAGAGAGAGAGTGAGAGTGCAACGGTGAGAGAGTGCAACGGTGAGAGAGAGAGAGTGAAAGTGCAACGGTGTGAGAGTGCAACGGTGAGAGAGAGTGTGCAACGGCGAGAGAGGGGGGTAGCAAAGGTGACAGAGGGGGGGTGAACCATGCTATGGTGAGAGTCTGAGAGACTCTCACCATAGCATGGTGCACCCCCCCCCCCTCTCTGTCACCTTTGCTACCCCTGCAAAAATTGTAATCTGTATAATAATCTCTCTCTCACCATTGCATGGTGCACCTACCCACCTCCCCTCCTCCCGAGATTATTGTACAGATTACAATTTGCAGGGGTAGCAAAAGCGACAGAGGGGGGGGCACCATGTAGAGGGGGAGGGGGGCACCATGCAATGCCTGGTGAGAGAGAGGGAGAGATTGTTATAAAATTACAATATTCAGGGGCAGCAAAAGTAGGTGACACTGACAGAGAGAGGAGAGGGGGGGCCCGAGGGGGGGGGGGGGCTGCTCCGTGCAATGGTTCATTATACTTCGATTGCAATTTATGTGTTCACCTGACCTGAGTTCCTGTGCTCCAACTCCGAGGGCGGCCGACGCCATTCACTCCTCCTGTGCCCTCACTTGTGACCTCCCTGCAGACAGACATAGTGGGCGGGGCTGGCGCCGCACAGGCAGATGGAAGTTGGAAGGGGAGATAGAACAGAAGAACCACAGCGTTCTGACGTTCTCCTGCTCGGCTCCTCCCCGCAAGGGTGACATGATCACGCTGATTTCTCCGCAGGCGTAGGATCCGATGAAAAGGAAAGTGTGGCGGCCGCAACCCGCCGGCCAGTCACTTCTTTTCCTGACATGCATGACAGTGATGACACGGCGACACGGCAATCTATCCCTCCCTGCATAATTTATAAAGTGCGATGGCCGCGGCTGTGGCGATGGCGGCCGCAGCCCGCCGCTGTGTTAGCTGTAAGCGAGACAAAAGCAGCCTCAGGGCACTGAATGCAGGCGGCCTACCGGGAATTTTCCCGGGATCCCGGTAGGCCAGTCCGGCCCTGCTCACAGCCCTTGTGCAGGTGTACTGGAGCTGCTGCTTAGGTAATTGAGCTGGTGGCAGATTAGACCATTCCACGTTCAAGCTTAGAAAGTTAGGTGTGCGGTTGTGACTTCAGTAATCACTCCCCGACATGTTTCATCGAAATGATTTCTTCATGGGGTTTTACACCGTGTCAGTTTTTGGATTTATACACTGCTTGTAACAAGAGTTACCTTTGTGAGTGCATTCTTTGGGAGATTTGTAGTGTGTTATTAAAAGTTGTGTTACAGTATCACACTATTGTGCTCTCTTTTTCTTATTTGCATATGGCTGTTATCTTGGAGTTTTCTTTTTGCTTCGGATCTCCATCTGTTTAACTGAATGCTCCACTCTATATGAAAAGAAGGAGTTCTATCAACTAAACTGAGGGGGTCAGTTAACAAGCCTGTGTGCCTAAACACGAAAGTGTCAGGCCATTTGTTGCGGTGAGTTTGCATTTCTGATGGGTGGTGGAAGCACTCAGTCACTGTGGTGTGGTGAAAGCACTTATTGAAGATCGGGAAGGATTTTTTCTTTTCCTTTGCTCTCCATTTATGAACTATTTATATATATTTTTTTGTTCACTTAGACAGTTCATGGACTTTATTTGCCAACCTGGTATTTTTTGATGCGATTTTTGCACGGATTTTTGGACACTTATATATTGACTCACTTAGAGGGTGGATTATTTATTTATTTTTCACTATGTCACTGTACCAATATTATATTTGTTGATTTACATTTTCACCTATTTTTTTGAGCGCTGTTTAATATCACATTTGGCACCTTATTTATAATAGGTATCACTGTATTTGCATATTAACTATTTTGGATAATTTCTTTCTTTCCCTTCTCACCTTAGCCAGTTTATTTTGTCAAATGTAATAAATTTTTATGCTGTTCCTACAAAATTTGTGTATGTTTTTCATTTGTTCATTTCATTTAGCATACACATTAAATATATACACAACATAAGCAAAAATAAATGCAATTTTATTTGTCAACGACTTCACACTACTTTGTGCTGCAACATTTATTTAGTGTTATAAGAAATGGGAAAAATTACATAACAATACTGTATATTGATCTTAAAGTGGGAGTTCACCCGAAAAAAGTTTTTACATTAGATTGATGCTCATTTTGTCAAGGGGAATCGGGTAGTTTTTTTTAAATCGAAGCAGTACTTACCGTTTTAAAGAGCGATCTTCTCCGCCGCTTCCGGGTATGGGCTGCGGGACTGGGCGTTCCTATTTGATTGACAGGCTTCCGACAGGCTTCCGACGGACGCATACATCACGTCACGAGTAGCCGAAAGAAGCCGAACGTCGGTGCGGCTCTATACGGCGCCTGCGCACCGACGTTCGGCTACATTCGGAAAATTGTGACGCGATGTATGCGACCGTCGGAAGCCTGTCGGAAGGCTGTCAATCAAATAGGAACACCCAGTCCCGCAGCCCATACCCGGAAGCGGCGGAGAAGATCGCTCTCTAAAACGGTAAGTACTGCTTCGATTTAAAAAAAAACTACCCGATTCCCCTAGACAAAGTGAGCAGGAATCTAATGTTAAAAACTAACTTTTCGGGTGAATATAGTGGTTTTGGGGATTTATGTCATAATGTTTTTTTTTTTTTTTTATAGGGTGATTTTCTATTTACAATAAAAGATCATACAAACTGCAAGAATACAATTCATTGTATATCTTTAGTAACACAAGTTGTTTTAAAATTATCATTGAGCAAATGTTTTAAAAGTAATAAACATTTGGAAGACAATACCACCAAAAACACAATTACTAGGCCCATAGAGGAAATGGGAAAGTAGCTCTAGGAATTTGGAGCTCTGAAAGGACAAGACTCGATGCTGGGGAATTTGCTTTTTCATTTGTAATAAGTTATATGCACCTTTTGTTGGGTACAAACTTATGATTATCTACTTTTTCACTGGAAACATTTACCTTTTCATCTCCACTAGATGGTGGTCTTACTCCACATGTGAGAGCTGTAACTTCAATGGTAGTAAACAAAGGAAAATCATGGAGGCAGAAGACATTTCAGTGAGTGCCTTTTGTGCAATGCTGAAGTTTTGTTAATTTAGGAAAATAATGCAGACTTGATAATATTTACACATTTTTGTTTCCTAATGTCTTTTTAACAAATCATAAGATAACAACCTGAGCTTTTAAAAAGCATTAAAGCCAAAAGTAAAGGGTCATATTTATAAAGCAGTGAATCTGAATAGGGATGAGCAGATCTGACTTTGGGATTATATTTAATTTTTTTTACACTATTAATACACATTATTAGCAGGGTCCAGGAAATTTTTAGTGGTGTATAATGGCATTGATGTGATAGGACATGTCCAAACAACTGAATTTAGCGTCAAAAACAGCTATTTTTTTTTTTTATTAAGTGTAACATGCACTCTTTGACTGGCATGCAAAATTGGCCAATAGTTTGATCAAGCTGCCCCTGTTCTCAATGACCAATTTCTATCAAACTCTCATTAGGAATTAGGAATAACTCCACGTTTATGGGAAAAAATAGCAAATACAAAAATAATAAGATAGCATATACAACTGCTATTCAAGTAATTTTGTAAATAAATGGTTTTCCTTTTTTAATCTGCAGCGCTTTAATTTTCTGTAAAATTCAATGCAAGTTGGCAAACTGGAGGCGTTCTGTACACAATTGGTATACAGAATACCTTCAAAATGACACTTCCTATTTGTGTGATAAACTCACTGGGCCAGATTCACAAAGCACTTACGCCGGCGTATCTCGAGATGCGCGGCGTAAATGTAAATATGCGCCGTGCGTATCTATGCGCCGTATCCCCAGAATGAGATACGCCTGAAAACCAGCTTTTTCCGACCAACGTAAAAAGATTACACCGGCGCATCGTGGGGCGTAAAAATACGCTAGACGCACCATTGTTTTGCTAGTCAAATATGCAAATGAGGGAGATACGGCGATCCACAAAAGTATGTTTGTGCGGCGCAGGCTACGCGCTGTGCGCATCAGCTGTATGTCCGGTCAAAAGTTACCCCTTATAAAAGCAGGCTTAACTTTGCACCAGACGTGTGCAGGTCAGCTAAAGCAACACCGTTAGGGACGAGCTGAGCACACACACTTGCAGGAAAACAATCTGTATGCCAACATGCCAGGGGCATCCATGGTCATAGCTATACTAGTGGCTTGAGAGGCGCGCAGAAGGAGGAGGGAACGGAGGAGGAGAAGGAGGGCACGGGAGAGGATATACCGACCGCGCATAGACGTCTTTGGCATGGCTGCTTCTGAGGTGTTTCGCATCTTCAGATTCAGCCCTGAAGCCATCGTGGACTTAACCACAACCCTGAAAGATGACATCACCAGCCCAACAAAATGCTCACATGCAGTGCAGCCACTGGTCAATGTACTGGCAACACTGCATTTCCTTGCCAGTGGCTCTTTTCAGCGCACAAGTGGAGCTGTGGCTGGGATGTCCCAATCCTCCATGAGCAGATGTGTGCACCAGGTTGTCCCCGCAATCCTCAGACGCATGGCCAACCAAATCATCAAACCCACCCAGGAGGACCTGCGGATGAAGGCAATGCATGATTTCTACAGAATTGCACAATTCCCAGGCACCGTGGGGGCCATTGATTGCACACATGTGGCACTACAGCCCCCCTGTGAGACAGAGCACATATACCGCAATCGGAAGCATTGGCATTCCATCAACGTACAGGTGATAGCCGATGCCCAATACCTCATATGGCACATCCGTGCCAAACACCCAGGATCCAGCCATGACAGCTACATATACCGTTAAAGCAACATCCCAACAGAATTTGAACAGAACGTGTATGGGGACAGCTGGCTGGTTGGTGAGTGACATGGGTGTCAGGCATGACTGTCCCCCCCCATGATGCAGACATCACGAGGGACACATGCACGAATAACATCCTCCTGTCTTTTCCCTTCCAGGTTACTCTGCATATGCACTTGGACCCCATCTCATGACTCCATTCCGGAATCCTGAAACCCCAGGAGAGCAAAGATACAATGAAGCACACACACGTACCCGTGCAGTGGTGGAACGCACCTTTGGACTCCTGAAGTCCCGTTTCCGATGCCTGGATAAGTCTGGGGGTACCCTGTTGTATTCCCCAAACTTTGTGTGCCAGATCATCGGTGCATGTTGCATGCTGCACAACTTCGCCGTGAGAAGGGGCCTGGAGATTGAGCTACGTGATGACCTGACCTCCGAACCAGACAATCCCCCCCTGCCCGAGGGTACCCCGTCTTCTGAGGGAGCAACAGTCAGGAGACGCCTCGCAGAAGGCATCTTTGCACGTTAAACCCACACATTAATCATGGCACAAGTAGAATGCATGCATGCACACCACTGTGGTCCCTAGCACACACACCCCACATCCTCATCAAATTGGATTAGACCAAAGTACACCACACGGTACTAGGGAGCAGCAACGCCATGCCAAGGCTCCAATTATGTCACTGTACATTCATACACCATTCACACGGACCTGGGATCACTTCTCTCTGGTCCTGGGGAACCCTTCTCCACCACAAATGAGGATGACACCCCTTTTCTGGCAGGAATGTCACCCCCACATTCATACATCATTCACAAACATGAAACAAATCATAATCACAGTAAAAAAAAAAAAAAATTAATAAAACACTGAAAACAAAAGTACACCACAAATCAACGTCGTTGGCGTGACCCACGCCTGGGCCGGCCACGACCCCGGCCCCTCAGGGGAGACTCATGGGGGGGAATCAGGGGAAGGAGGAGCCTCCCCTGGTCTCTGCCCACCTGCCGGCCTGCCCTCCAAGGCCATGGCTATCCTGGTGAGGCCAACATTCAGGGCTGCCGTATTGGCATGGACTGCCTGGGTCAGGGCACACACCTCCTGACCCATGCCTGCTGTGGCGGTCTGCAGGTCATTAAAGCAGTTTATGAATGCCAGGGAGTTACAGCTCACGTCATTCACTGAGTCCTTTATGGAGGCCAGGCTCTCCTCCATCTGGGCCAAAGTCTGGGTGACCTGACCCAGATGGCGGGTCTGAAGGGCCTGGTCCCTCCTAAGATTAGCAGGCAGAAAGTCTGACACCCCCCTGGTCTTCTGGGTGGCCTTCCTGCCTCCAGATGAGGCTTGAGGCCTGGGAGAAGGGGAGCCCCTTGGGGGGGAATGCTGTTGGGGGAGGAGTGGGAGGGGCTACCCCTGATGGAGGCCTGACTGTTGCCAGTCACAGGGGGAACGTCCTCCAAATGGAGAAGTACCTCATTGGCACTGGTGACCTCCTCCTCCTCAACCTCCTCCCCCTCAACCTCCTCCTCCTCCTCATGAGGTGAGCTCTGGCCACTCCCCTCCCCTGAGGACTCCTGGCTTTCCTGGGGGTCTTCAGCAGCCTGATGTCCGGGGGATGGTGCAGACTGGCCAGATGGCCCCACACCCTCCTGGCCATCTGTGGATGACACAAAACATACACAGGTTGGAGGATCCACACACTTGTCACATATTCCCTCCCCCCCAAACATGCTACACACCAGATAGAAAAAAAAAACGTACCTGTCCTCACGGCCTCCTCGGAGTCAAAGCCAGGCAGGCCCACCACTTGCTGGCTGTTGAAGCACTGGGCCACCGCACGTTCCTCAGCAGTCAGCCTTATGGTGCAAGGTGGTCCCCCTCCAGTGCCCCTGGAATGTGCTGTTGGCTTGGCCAGCTTCCCACGGACCACACGCCTCAGATCGTTGATCTTTTTGGTGATCCCACTGACGGTCCTCGTCTCCCCCCCAACACATTCATATCATCAACAATGTCCTGTAGGATCTGCCTCCTCCTGTCTGGGGTGGTTGGTGTCCTGGCTCTCAGGGCCATGCAAAAACCGCCCATATAGGGTGATGGCCCTGGTCAGAATTTCCTTCTCCCGCACAAAGAAGTTTAACTTCCTCTTCCTTGGTGCCACATCAGCACCAAACACTCAGCACAAACAGACACAAAAAACAGACAGCACAAACAGACACAAAAAACACACAGCAAAAACAGACACCAAAAACAGACAGCAAAAACAGACACAAAAAACACACAGCAAAAACAGACAGCAAAAACAGACACAAAAAACACACAGCAAAAACAGACAGCTAATACAATATCCTATAACACTCTCCAATAAAACTTTCTAATAACACTCCGACACAAACCAACACACACCAACAGACAACAGAACAAAAGCACCTTGCTTCAGGAAGGGAAACACATGGATGTACTTTTGCAATGGAAGGGCGTATGTCTGGGCCTATTTATGCACTAGGCGTATATCACTAAGTACGCCGAGCCTAGTTCCTATCTCAATGATTGCCCCGGGCCGAGTTCTGAGCATGCGCAGTGAGGTGCAGGATCATGCGCGCATGCACAGTCCAGCCGGCCCTTCATTTGCATGGGGTCACGGCTCATTTCAATGGAGCACGCCCACTTCCTTCCCACTTTCAATTACCCCGCCTTACGCCTTGGAATTTACGGGCGTGGGCGTGGGCGGGGATGTTTTTTCCTGTGCAAAAAATAAGACAACATTTTAAGGAAGTGTAGTGCAAATCTATATATATAAAACTCAACGTGTGTGTGTGTGTGTATGTATGTATGTTCCAGCATCAACGGCTAAAGATATTAACATGAAACTTGGCACACATGTTACTTATATGTCAGCAACAAACATAGAATAGGTGGTTTAACCCTTACCCACCCCCATTTGCCAAGGTTGGGGTTTTTCTTTAAAGTCCCATTCAACTCTATGGGAAATACATGTTACTTCATAACTTCCAAACGGCTGTACATATTTCGATAACACTTGGTCACATGTTACTTATATGTCCACTTAAACTATAGGATAGTTAATTTACCCCTTAACTACCCCCGTTTGTGAGGGTCAGGGTTTTTGTTTAAAGTCCCATGCAAATCAATGGGAAATGTATGTTCCCACATAACTTCTGTACGCCTGGAGATATTTCAATAATACCTGGTACACATATTACTTATATGCCAAATAAAAATATATGACAGTTAAATTAACCCTTACCTACACCCTTATATAAAAGATGGGTATATTTATATTACTATGATTTTCCTCCCCAAAAGGTTAAGATAGGAAGATCGGGCAACGCCGGGTATTCAGCTAGTATCTTTATATAATTATACTTCCATAACTTTTTCTTTGCTTTCCTTACCATTTTATCTGCTACTCTCCCCCCCCTTTTTTGCTCTCCTTCTGCTCTCCTTCCCCTTTTCTATGCTATCCTTCCCTTTTCTTTGCTCTTCCCCTTTTCTTTGCTCTTCTTCTGTTTTCTTTGCTCTCCTTCCCCTGTCTTTGCTCTCCTTCCCCTTTTCTTTGCTCTCCTTCTGCTGTCCATCCATTTTCTTTGCTCTCCTTCCCCTTTTTATTGCTCTCCTACCCCTTTTTATTGCTATCCTTCCCTTTTCTCTGCTCTTATTCCCCTTTTATTTGCTCTCCTATCCCTTTTCTCTGCTCCTCTTACCCATTTTTTGCTCTCCTTCTCTTTTCTCTGCTCTCATTTCCCTTTTCTTTGCTCTCCTTCCCCTTTTCTCTTTGCTCTCCTTCCCCGTTTTTTGCTCTCCTTCCCCTTTTCTTTGCTCTCCTTCCCCTTTTCTTTTCTCCTTCTGCTGTTCTTCCATTTTCTTTGCTCTCCTTCCCTTTTTCTTTGCTCTCCTTCTGCTGTCCTTCCATTTTCTTTGCTCTCATTCCCCTTTTTTTGCTCTCCTTCCCCTTTTTTTGCTCTCCTTCCCCTTTTCTATGCTATCCTTCCCCTTTTCTTTGCTCCTTCTGCTGTCCTTCCATTTTCTTTGCTCTCATCCCCCTTTTTTTGCTCTCCTTCCCCTTTTCTTTGCTCTCCTTCCCCTTTTCTTTGCTCCTTCTGCTGTCCTTCCATTTTCTTTGCTCTCTTATCCCTTTTCTCTGCTCATCTTCCCCTTTTTTAAATCTCCTTCCCTTTTCTCTGCTCTCCTTCCCTTTGCTCTCCTCCCTCTGCCCCTCTTTCCCTTTTTTCTGCTCTCCGTCCCATTTTGTTGTCTCTTCTTCCCCTTTTATTTGCTCTCCTGATTCTCTCCTTCCTCTTATCTGCTGCTTTGCCTAATATCCCTTTTCTTTGCTCAACCTTCCCCTTTCCTCTGCTCTTCTCCCCTTTTCTCTCTTCTGCTTACCTTTTTTTTGTATCAGTTTGATACGGAACAGCACTTGTCTGTTTAAAATACGGGACGATTCCATATTTTACAGAACGGTTGGCAACCCTATGCAGAGGGGGAATTCCTGGACACACCTGAGCGGAGAGTGCCCTGCTGGGGGAACTGGATGGTTGGAAGGCAGCATGGGGGGGGGGGGGTCGCGGCTGGTGCGGCTCTGCTTGACACATGTCAGAGCGGCCTGTTAGCTAGTTGCAAGCTCTGTACAGTGCGGGAGTAGAATAACCAGCGACCGGGCGCTCCTTCACTTACCACATCCTTCGATTTTGCTTTTAAATGTCCTTATTTCTTCTGAGAAATCCTCACTTCCTGCTCTTCTGTCTGTAACTACACACAGTAATGCAAGGCTTTCTCCCTGGTGTGGAGTGTCGTGCTCGTCCTCTCCCTTGAACTACAGGAGTGTCAGAACGCTCTCTACGTTGCAGATAGAGAAAGGAGCTGTGTGTTAGTGAGCGTCCTGTAGTCCAAGGGAGGGGGCAAGCACGACACTCCACACCAGGGAGAAAGCCTTGCATTACTGTGTGGAGTTACAGACAGAAGAACAGGAAGTGAGAATTTCTCAGAAGAAATAAGGACATTTAAAAGCAAAATGGAAGGATGAGGTAAGTGAAGGAGGACTGCACTAAGGTAAAGGAAGCTATTTAGGAAAAAAAATTGTACCTTTACAACCCCTTAAAGCGGGGGTTCACCCAAAAATTAACTTTCTGCCATTAGATCCAGCATACTGCTGACATCTGCAGTATGCTGTTTTTTTTTGTACTTATCGTTTTATCAGCCGTTGTTATCCGGCTCCGAGCGGGGATTCCTTCCGGGTATAGGCGTTCCTAAGCCAAGCGGAGTTGATTGACGGGCTGCTAAAGCGCGTCACGCCTTCCGAAAATACCCGAAGTGACACTCAAGTGTTTACGGCGCCTGCACGGTCAGCTCTACACGGTAGGCACAGGCGCCGTAAACACCCGAGTGTCACCTCGGGTATTTTCGGAAGGCGTGACGCGCTTTAGCAGTCCATCAATCAAATCCGCTTGGCTTAGGAACGCCTATTCCCCGCAGAAATCCCCGCTCAGAGCCGGATAACAACGGCTGATAAAACGATAAGTACAAAAAATAAAATAAAAAAAACAGCATACTGCAGATGTCAGCAGTATGCTGGATCTAATGGCAGAAAGTAGATTTTTGGGTGAACCTCCGCTTTTAAGTGTGTCCTAGGGAGTGATTCTAACTGTGTGGGGGCTGGGCTACCAGTGACACGACATTGATCACTGCTCCCGATGACAGGGAGCAGTAGATCAGTGTCCTGTCACAAGGCAGAACAGTACACAGGCATCTCCCTGTTCTGCAGCTCAGTGACATGATCGCGGGACACCAGTGGACATTGAGTATGCGGGTCCCACTGTCACGGAGTTTGCGGCAGGGGCGCGCACCCGCATGCGCATGGCGGCAAATTCAAAGCAGCGTACCTGTACGTTGCTTTGCACAGCCGTGCCATTCTGCCGACGTACATGTGCAGGAGGCAGTTGACAAGCGGTAAATGGCCTTGACAATTGCATGGTTGTGCGACGCTATACCCAAATAAAACTAATGTCCTTATTCCCCCACAAGTAGAGATGTATTTTGGTGTCATCTGATCACCTCTGAGGTTTTTATTTTTGTGCAATAAACAAAAGTAAGAAATCCCAATAAGTGTATATCGATTGTTTGTGCAAAAGTTATTGGGGCAGATCCACAAAAGGATTACGCCGGCGTATCTATTGATACGCCGGCGTAATTTAAAAAAGATGGGTATATTTATATTACTATGATTTTCCTCCCCAAAAGGTTAAGATAGGAAGATCGGGCAACGCCGGGTATTCAGCTAGTATCTTTATATAATTATACTTCCATAACTTTTTCTTTGCTTTCCTTACCATTTTATCTGCTACTCTCCCCCCCTTTTTTGCTCTCCTTCTGCTCTCCTTCCCCTTTTCTATGCTATCCTTCCCTTTTCTTTGCTCTTCCCCTTTTCTTTGCTCTTCTTCTGTTTTCTTTGCTCTCCTTCCCCTGTCTTTGCTCTCCTTCCCCTTTTCTTTGCTCTCCTTCTGCTGTCCATCCATTTTCTTTGCTCTCCTTCCCCTTTTTATTGCTCTCCTACCCCTTTTTATTGCTATCCTTCCCTTTTCTCTGCTCTTATTCCCCTTTTATTTGCTCTCCTATCCCTTTTCTCTGCTCCTCTTACCCATTTTTTGCTCTCCTTCTCTTTTCTCTGCTCTCATTTCCCTTTTCTTTGCTCTCCTTCCCCTTTTCTCTTTGCTCTCCTTCCCCGTTTTTTGCTCTCCTTCCCCTTTTCTTTGCTCTCCTTCCCCTTTTCTTTTCTCCTTCTGCTGTTCTTCCATTTTCTTTGCTCTCCTTCCCTTTTTCTTTGCTCTCCTTCTGCTGTCCTTCCATTTTCTTTGCTCTCATTCCCCTTTTTTTGCTCTCCTTCCCCTTTTTTTGCTCTCCTTCCCCTTTTCTATGCTATCCTTCCCCTTTTCTTTGCTCCTTCTGCTGTCCTTCCATTTTCTTTGCTCTCATTCCCCTTTTTTTGCTCTCCTTCCCCTTTTCTTTGCTCTCCTTCCCCTTTTCTTTGCTCCTTCTGCTGTCCTTCCATTTTCTTTGCTCTCTTATCCCTTTTCTCTGCTCATCTTCCCCTTTTTTAAATCTCCTTCCCTTTTCTCTGCTCTCCTTCCCTTTGCTCTCCTCCCTCTGCCCCTCTTTCCCTTTTTTCTGCTCTCCGTCCCATTTTGTTGTCTCTTCTTCCCCTTTTATTTGCTCTCCTGATTCTCTCCTTCCTCTTATCTGCTGCTTTGCCTAATATCCCTTTTCTTTGCTCAACCTTCCCCTTTCCTCTGCTCTTCTCCCCTTTTCTCTCTTCTGCTTACCTTTTTTTTGTATCAGTTTGATACGGAACAGCACTTGTCTGTTTAAAATACGGGACGATTCCATATTTTACAGAACGGTTGGCAACCCTATGCAGAGGGGGAATTCCTGGACACACCTGAGCGGAGAGTGCCCTGCTGGGGGAACTGGATGGTTGGAAGGCAGCATGGGGGGGGGGGGGGTCGCGGCTGGTGCGGCTCTGCTTGACACATGTCAGAGCGGCCTGTTAGCTAGTTGCAAGCTCTGTACAGTGCGGGAGTAGAATAACCAGCGACCGGGCGCTCCTTCACTTACCACATCCTTCGATTTTGCTTTTAAATGTCCTTATTTCTTCTGAGAAATCCTCACTTCCTGCTCTTCTGTCTGTAACTACACACAGTAATGCAAGGCTTTCTCCCTGGTGTGGAGTGTCGTGCTCGTCCTCTCCCTTGAACTACAGGAGTGTCAGAACGCTCTCTACGTTGCAGATAGAGAAAGGAGCTGTGTGTTAGTGAGCGTCCTGTAGTCCAAGGGAGGGGGCAAGCACGACACTCCACACCAGGGAGAAAGCCTTGCATTACTGTGTGGAGTTACAGACAGAAGAACAGGAAGTGAGAATTTCTCAGAAGAAATAAGGACATTTAAAAGCAAAATGGAAGGATGAGGTAAGTGAAGGAGGACTGCACTAAGGTAAAGGAAGCTATTTAGGAAAAAAAATTGTACCTTTACAACCCCTTAAAGCGGGGGTTCACCCAAAAATTAACTTTCTGCCATTAGATCCAGCATACTGCTGACATCTGCAGTATGCTGTTTTTTTTTGTACTTATCGTTTTATCAGCCGTTGTTATCCGGCTCCGAGCGGGGATTCCTTCCGGGTATAGGCGTTCCTAAGCCAAGCGGAGTTGATTGACGGGCTGCTAAAGCGCGTCACGCCTTCCGAAAATACCCGAAGTGACACTCAAGTGTTTACGGCGCCTGCATGGTCAGCTCTACACGGCAGGCACAGGCGCCGTAAACACCCGAGTGTCACCTCGGGTATTTTCGGAAGGCGTGACGCGCTTTAGCAGTCCATCAATCAAATCCGCTTGGCTTAGGAACGCCTATTCCCCGCAGAAATCCCCGCTCAGAGCCGGATAACAACGGCTGATAAAACGATAAGTACAAAAAATAAAATAAAAAAAACAGCATACTGCAGATGTCAGCAGTATGCTGGATCTAATGGCAGAAAGTAGATTTTTGGGTGAACCTCCGCTTTTAAGTGTGTCCTAGGGAGTGATTCTAACTGTGTGGGGGCTGGGCTACCAGTGACACGACATTGATCACTGCTCCCGATGACAGGGAGCAGTAGATCAGTGTCCTGTCACAAGGCAGAACAGTACACAGGCATCTCCCTGTTCTGCAGCTCAGTGACATGATCGCGGGACACCAGTGGACATTGAGTATGCGGGTCCCACGGTCACGGAGTTTGCGGCAGGGGCGCGCACCCGCATGCGCATGGCGGCAAATTCAAAGCAGCGTACCTGTACGTTGCTTTGCACAGCCGTGCCATTCTGCCGACGTACATGTGCAGGAGGCAGTTGACAAGCGGTAAATGGCCTTGACAATTGCATGGTTGTGCGACGCTATACCCAAATAAAACTAATGTCCTTATTCCCCCACAAGTAGAGATGTATTTTGGTGTCATCTGATCACCTCTGAGGTTTTTATTTTTGTGCAATAAACAAAAGTAAGAAATCCCAATAAGTGTATATCGATTGTTTGTGCAAAAGTTATTGGGGCAGATCCACAAAAGGATTACGCCGGCGTATCTATTGATACGCCGGCGTAATTTAAAATTTCCCGCATCGTTTCTTTGTTTTGTATCCACAAAACAAGATACGACGGCATCTGGGATCGATCCGACAGGCGTACAGTACGTCTTAGTATGCCGTCGGATCTTAAATGCAATTTTTCGGCGGCCGCTAGGTGGCGTTTCCGTCGAAATCCGCGTTGAGTATGCAAATTAGCTATTTACGGCGATCCACGAACGTACATGCGGCCGGCGCATTTTTTGAGGATTTTTGAGAATTCTTTGTGGATTCAAAATAAAATAAATAAGTTATGGCGGCGTAGTGTATCTTAGATACGCTGCGCCCGGCGTACAGATGCGCCGCTGTACGAGGATCTGCCCCATTGAGTCTAAAAAAAAAGGGCTATTTTTATGACATTTTAATACATTTATTTATTTTTTACTAGTAATGGCTAATAGCTAATGATTCATCAGTTACGCATAAATTTCCCTAAGATCCGACCGGCGTAAGTGTCTTACGCCGGTCGGATCTTAGGGAAATTTATCCGTCGTATCTTAGGCTGCATATTTACGCTGGCCGCTAGGTGGCGCTTCCGTTGATTTACGCGAGAAATATGCAAATTAGGTAGATACGCCGATTCAGAAACGTACGGCCGCCCGGCGCATTTTTTTACGTCGTTTACGTTAGGCTTTTTCCGGGGGTTAAGTTACCCCTGCTATATGAGGCGTATCCGATGTTAAGTATGGACGTTGGGCCAGCGTCAAATTTTTCGTTGATTACGTTGTTTGCGTAAGTCGTTTGCGAATAGGGCTGTACGTAAGTTACGTTCACGTCTAAAGCATTGACGATTTGCGGCATAATTTCGAGCATGCGCACTGGGATTCTTTCACGAACGGCGCATGCGCCGTTAGTAAAAAACTATTAATTTAAATAAACACGCCCACATCATCCACATTTGAATTAGGCGGGCTTAGGCCGGACCACATACGTTACGCCGCCGTAACTTAGGGCGCAAGTTCTTTCTGATTACCAAACTTGCGCCCTAATTTACGGCAGCGTAACGTATCTGATATACGTTACGCCAGCCGATAGATACACTATTGTATCTGAATTCGGGCCTAGATATATATATTATTTTTTCAGACACCCTAGAGCAGAAGGGGTAAACTCAAATTCATCGGGGGCCGCATCAGCAGTATGGTTGCCCTCAAGGGGCTGGTTGTGTACTTGACCCGGCATAGCGTATCATATTTATGCTACGCCGCCGTAAGTCAGAGAGGCAAGTGCTGTATTCACAAAGCACTTGCCTCCTAAGTTACGTCGGCGTAGTGTAAATGGGCCGGCGTAAGTGCGCCTAATTCAAATTGTGTAGAGGTGGGCGTGGTTTATGTAAATAAACCATGACCCGACGTGATTGACGTTTTTAACGAACGGCGCATGCCCTGTCCATGGACATATTCCAGTGTGCATTGCTCCAAAGTACGCCGCAAGGACGTATTGGTTTCGACGTGAGCGTAAATTACGTCCAGCCCCATTCACGGACGACTTACGCAAACGACGTAAAATTTTCAAATTTCGACGCGGGAACGACGGCCATACTTAACATTGGCTAGGCCAGCTATTTTGTTCGACTAACTTTACGCCTGAAAATGCCTTACGTAAACGGCGTATCTTTACTGCGACAGGCAAGCGTACGTTCGTGAATAGGCGTATCTCGCTGATTTACGCACTCTAGGCGTAAATCAGCGTTCACGCCCCTAGCGGCCGGCGGAACTAGACAGCTAAGATACGACGGCGCAGGCAGTCGTATCTTAGCTAGGTTTAAGTGTATCTCAGTTTGAGAATACACTTAAACATACAACGGCTTAGATTCAGAATTACGCCGGCGTAAACTTCTCTGAATCTGGCTATATATCTAAATAGTCTGATTAAGCAGATCCTGTTCAGAACTTTAGACCCGGTTCACACTGGGGCGACTCGTCAGGCGACGCAGCTGCCTGACAAGTCGCGTCCCATTCTAGTGAATAGAACCGTTCTAATAGGAGCGACGCAAGTCACTCCGACTTAGAAAAAGGTTCTTGTACGACTTCGGGGGCGACTCGGGGCGACTTGCATTGACTTCTATACAGAAGTCATTTTGCAAGTCGCCTTAGAAGTCGTCTTCAGGTCGCCTGACCGAGTCGCCCCCGAAGTCGTGCCGCCCCAGTGTGAACCGGCTCTAAGGATCATGCAGAGAATAATAACTGACTGTCAGCCTGTAAAATCAGGGGCTGCCTATACATTGCCTGATTATCATCATGTTAGATCTGAAATGACTTAATATGCCTGATATTAGAAACACATATGGCCCCCCTCTGGGCTTTAAAGTAGCTTTAGAAGGATTTTTGCTATCAGTCATTCCTACATGAAGGTTGACATTTGACAGGTTTAATTACCTGCTGACAAAAGTAAAAAAAAATTACTTTACAGCAATGTCACATTTATAGTGTTCTGGAGAAATGTACAACTTTTTAATTATCTTACAACACCAGTGTAATTCTAGGCAACAAATGAAAAAAAGTTAGCACATTTCTAATGCAATCCTGCAGACATTACAGCTGTTCTTAAAACTAGAGCTTTTTAACCACTTAAGCCCCGAGCCTGTTTTTCAGATATGGCGTTTACAAGACTAAAACAGTTTTTTTTTTGCTAGAAAATTGCTTAAAACCCCCAAACATTATATATATATATATATATATATATATATATATATATATATATATATATATATATTTTTCTAACACCCTAGAGAATAAAATGACGGTCATCGTAATACTTTTCGTCACACCGTATTTGCGCAGCGGTCTTACAAGAGCACTTTTTTGGGAAAAAAATCACTTTTTTGAATTAAAAAATAAGACAACAATAAATTTGGCCCAATTTTTTTATATATTGTGAAATATAATGTTACGCCGAGTAAAATGATACCCAACATGTCACGCTTTAAAATTGCACCCGCTCGTGGCATGGCGTCAAACTTTTACCCTTAAAAATCTCGATAGGCAACGTTTAAAAAATTCTATAGGTTGCATTGTTTAAGCTACAGAGTAGGTCTAGGGCTAGAATTATTGCTCTCGCTCTAACGATCGCAGCAATACCTCACTTGTGTGCTTTGAACACCGTTTTTATATGCGGGCACTACTCGCGTATGTGCTCGCGTATGCGTATGCGTTCGCTTCTGCACGCGAGCTCGTCAGGACGGGGCGCTTTAAAAAAAAATGTTTTGTTTTCTTATTTATTTTTATTGATTTTATAATTTTTTACACTGAAATAAAAAAAAAAATGTATCACTTTTATTCCTATTACAAGGAATGTAAACATCCCTTGTAATAGAAAAAAGCATGACAGGTCCTCTTAAATATGAGATCTGGGGTCAAAAAGACCTCAGATCTCATATTTAGACTTCAATGCAAAAAAAATAAAAAATTTAAATTTTGTCATTTAAAAAAATTACAACAAAAAAATTGTCTCTTTAAGACGCTGGGCGGGACTGACGTTTTGACGCCCAGCAAAGCTATGAGGACGGGTGGGGGCCATCTTGCCCTCACTCGCGTCCTCACTGAACAGGCAGCAGCACCCGATCGCCTCCGCCGCTACCGACGGCGGGATGGGGGGGCTCTCTCCTGCCACCGATAACGGCCACCCACTGAAGAGATGGATATCTCGGTTGTGGCAGCAGCTGCTGCCGTTACCGAAATATTCATCTTTAAAAACGGGACGTATATATACAGTGGGCGGTCGGTAACCAGTTAAATAGCTACCTGGATCTCTAATGGTAGAACAGGAAGATATGGGCCAAAACAAAAGGTGATGGAAAATCTCCCTCTAAAAAAGGACACAAATACACTAGGGCTGTGGAAATTAACTATTAATTCCTCGATTAATCGTAATTTTTTTGGATCGATCAAAATTCTTTTGATCAGTACTCAACTCTCTGCTGGCTTCCGGGTCTTCAGGGAGTTCTGTTGGAGATCCAGTGACATCACGGACACCGGCGGGGCTTGCCGCGTCCGTCTGCAGGGCTCCTTTGCTGTGCCTTCATATCTGCATGCCGGCGGGACCTTACTATCTGCCACATGCAAGGGATGTTACACTGAGAGTTGTGATAGTTCCCTTCACGGGACAGCTACATGCCGACAGACTGATGTTAACCCCTCCTCATCTGGATTTAGCAGTGGTATTGTTGTACACATTTTTATACCAGTATCATGCTTAGCTACATGTTTTTATGACTGCTTTTGCTACCGTTTGGTATTACTCGCACCATTTTTACAGTTTATGTAGCTACATTGATTTTATCTCCAGTGCAATGTTTATTTTGTTACCTACTTGAAGACTATACAAGTTTTAATGCTATTCCCATTGAGCACTGCCTTTGTGTGTTTTTTGTATCCTACTATCCATTTTTTTCCAGTGGTTGGTAGCTGCACTGGGAATCAGCCTGCAAGGAGATCAGCTAAAAGTAGTTGGATCTGTATGTGTGTTATAATTAATCAAAATTAGACGATTAATCAATTTTAAAAAAATCGATTAATCGAACACGGAAATTTTATTCAGTAACAGCCCTAAAATACACAATAAATCACAAAGAGTGAGACAAGCTTAAAGTGCATGTAAACCCTCCATACACCTAGTGAAGTGATCAGCCTCAGATGATACACAGGGGTGAACCAAATCTTCCTACATAGTTTTTAAATGTATACCTGCTGTGTTCACATTTATATACTGTTTTGAAAGTTCAGATCGTGTTAGGAAAGCTTCTCTTCCTGTTTAACAGAGTGTGATGTCTGGGCATACAGCCAAGATAACTAAAATTGCTGATTGGAGGAAAAGCACACACCCCCTCTCATCATAGGCAGAGACTCTCAGAGGTGTTTTGTAACAGGGCGAGCTCCCTGCTAATCTATTTATAGCAACCTCCCCTGACATAAATGTCAGGCTGCTTTTATGTGACGTGTCCGAAAATTTGTCAGGAGTTATCTGGCTGATAACAGAGTAACGGGTCAGGAGAGAGCTACTGGACTTTTAGTTTTTTACCTCTTTGAAGATACATAACAAAATACTGCAGATATATGTGCCCAGCTCAAATTTAATGAATTGGATTTACATTCACTGTAACATTACAAGCTCTGAGAATATTTTAATTGTCCTTTTTCCTTCCCGACCCTTAAAAACATTTCCTCAGAACAGGATTTTAGGGGGAAATCTTCTTATTTAGGTCACAAACAAAAATAAAAGGAAAAAAGGGTGAGAAAGGGCAACAGAGATAATTGAAAAGATTACCATTTTTCTCTGTTAAACGAGAAGTGCTTTGGATATTTAAACTAGACACATGTATTCTGGAGGGATTAAACTATGAATCGGATGTCAAACATTATTACAAATAAGAGGTGTCCTCATTTATTTCCTTTCCGCCTCTCTTTTGTAACCACTTTCCCTTTCTCTTCTATTCCTTCTTTTGGTCCCCCTCCACTTACTCCCCCCCCCTTCCCCCTCCCAATCTTTTTAAAATCACCCCCCCATTCCTGAACTTGTATAACCAAGACACTTAACATGACACATCCCACTGTGATGGATTTATCAAGAAACACCTAATAATTAAATAAAGGAAAAGTATATGATCTGAAGCATACACAGTGACATGTATCTATCCTTAAATATACATACAAACATAGGACGGTGGTCATGGGACTTTAAATAAGGCAGGTCACTTGGTGAAATATAGATTGAGCAAAACAACAATTTATTGCACATTCCATAGAGTCGATATCAAATATAATGCAGACATATATAAATAAAACACATTTATATAGTAGATCAATTCGTATTGTAAAGGCACAGGGTAATATTTCATAAAGAGATACATCATGAATCTCTGAGTATAGCAAATTTAGCAAAATATATCTAGCCATCTCTGCGCGTTTCGTGGATCCCTGTCCACTCATCAGGAGCTTGATGCAAAAAGATATCTATGAATGTGTCAATTTAAATTTGTGTTAAAATGTACAAATATCATATATACTGTATCTCACAAAAGTGAGTATGCCCCTCACAGTTTTGTAAATATTTTTTTATATCTTTTCATGTGACAACACTGAAGAAAAGATACTTTGCTACAATGTAAAGTAGTGAGTGTACAGCTTGTATAACAGTGTACATTTTCTCTGTCCCCTCAAAATAACTCAACACACAGCCATTAATGTCTAAACTGCTGGCAAAAAAAGTGAGTACACCCTATGTCCAAATTGGGCCCAAAGTGTCAATATTTTGTTTGGCAACCATTATTTTCCAGCACTGCCTTAACCCTCTTGGGCATGGAGTTCACCATGACGACATTGTGGAGCTGGTGGATGTTGGAGAACTTGCGCTCCTCCACCTTTGTTTCGAGGATGCCCCACAGATGCTCAATAGGGTTTAGGTCTGGAGATATGTTTGGCCAGTACATCACCTTTATCATCAGCTACTTTAGCAAGGCAGTGGTCGTCTTAGAGGTGTGTTTAGGGTGTCAGGCTAGGAGCAGATAACAGTTCAGGTGTGCCAACTATGTAAGCAGTTCAAGAACCAGAGCACATACCATTAGCAGGTCTGAGATGAGCAGGTCAGCTGGGTCATCATTACACAGAGGAACACATCACCACATCAGGGCAAGAACTAGAACAAAAAATGCGTTCCAACCGGCAGAAGTAAAAATAACCTCCGTCTCTGGGACTAAATAAAAAACTAGGAAGAATGTATACAAACATCTAGCTTCCAAAGGGGGATCATTTCAAAACGGTGAAATAATTAAACGAATTCCCCGCACAGTAAGTTGAAAAAGGAAACAAAATCCACAGACAACCTCCAATAGACATGCAAAAGGTCCTAGACGTTAAAGCGGAATTCCAACCACAATTATCATTTTTTAAATGTATGTCCTTTCATCCTGCGTTTTTATAATATAAATCTGGTCACTTTCTACTTTGCAATCCGCCGCCGATCCGCATAGATATTCAAAAAAGATAGTTTATAAAACTATATCTACACCGTTGTCAATTTGCTTGTGGGCATTGTGAAGCCTACAAGCACTTACTTCCTGGAAGTCTTGGATGGGGAGTGATAATTGGACAGCGCACTGCATCCTGGGAAATGATGACACACATTTCCCAGGAGCATTAGAGGGAGATGATGTCAGAATCCTAGGTGGTTTCAAAGGCAGATTTCGTGGGACCACATAGCAACAGGCATTTCCAGATGAGTAAAAAAAAAAAAAATCTTTTTTTTTTTTCTTTTTTAGTCGTAAGCTACAGTTTAAAGCAAAATTGTTTTTTTGATGGAACCTCCACTTTAATTAAATAAACAAGACCCATTGCCATAATCCAAATAAATAGAATAAATCAAAAATATATGAAATCAAAAGTCTGAAAAAATTGAAGTAACTAGAGCCATTGGAAATCGAAAGAAACAGTGCCATCTTGTGGTTACATGATAAAATGACATATAATGCAGTTCCACCATAGAAAACAAGCTAAGAACACCAAACCAAAAAAAATAAATATATCAATAACAATGACCCAAATTTTTTATATAAAAATACATGAGATGTGTATAATTAATAAAAAAAATAACCTGAGAAGGAAAAATAAAATAGAATAGTGAGTCAAATGAGATGAAAACGCTATCCATTATTAATGAATGCATTCACATACCATTCTATATTCATTCCATACGGAACGTAAGTCTGGGCCCTTATAGGTCTCGAGGTGCGACACTTCTCTAGTCATGTTGCTGCCTCTCCAATGACCCGTGAATTTATCAATGGCCAAAAATACTGTTCCCTCTGGATTACAGTCATGCTTACGAGCATAATGCTTAGAGAGACTGTGCTTCGGGAAATCCCGTCTAATATTTGCCACATGCTCACTCAGTCTGACATGAATCATGTGTATAGTTCACCCAATGTATGTAAATTATCACGTAAACCACATGTTTTGTGGTGCATGTGATAAACGGTTTTATCGGATGAATAACCTGGGTGGATGTGGATTGAAAGAAGCCTGTCCTCCTACTTTTATTAGCATTGATTTTACAAATAGGACATCTCTTACAAGGATAAAAGCCACCCATCGTCTGAAAAAATGACCCATGGGGCCTCAGGCAGAGCAGAACATAATAAGCGGGCTCCCTTGAGGACCTTCCAATGTCTTTGGATGATCTTTTTTATTTCAAAATGTTGATTGGAATAACCAGTGATGAAAGAAAACTTAAAAGAATCATCATTTGTCCTATTTGACCATCATTTGACCTCCTTTGCTTTAGTATCTCCTTTCAAGGATTCTAGAAGGGGGGGCAGCAGATTTTTCTTATCATTATCCTAAGCGCAGGATTACATTTATATTTTTTATCATTTGTCCTAAGTTTAGGGATCAAAAGGTAATTTCTGTCACGTGATAATGCCTGCTCAAGAGCCCTATCTATAACTACAGTGTCATATCCCTTTTCAAGAAAGTGTCCTTTAAGGATTGTTGCATCTGCAGAAAAATCCTCAATCCTTTCTTTAATGTACTTATGTTTTTAGCAAACTGTTTGCAGGCTTTCTTGTGCATCATCTTTAGAAGAGGCTTCCTCTGGGAAGACAGCCATACAGACCAATTTGATGCAGTGTGCGGTGTATAGTCTGAGCACTGATAGGCTGACCCCCACCCTTCAACCTTTGCAGCAATGCTGGCAGCACTCACACATCCCATTTTCCAAAGACAACCTCTGGATATGACATTGATCGTGTGAACTCAACCTCTTTGGTCGACCATAACGAGGCCTGTTCTGAGTGGAACCTGTCCTGGTAAAGCACTGTATGGTCTTGGCCCCAGTGCTGCAGCTCAGTTTAGGGTATTGGTAATCTTCTTATAGCCTAGGCCATCTTTATGTAGAGCAACAATCCTTTTTTTTAGATCCTCAGAGAGTTCTTTGCCATGAGGTGCCATGTTAAATTTCCAGTGCCCAGTAGGAGAGAGTGAGAACGATAACACCAAATTTAACACACCCACTCCCCATTTACACCTGAGACCTTGTAACACTAATGAGTCACATGGCACTGTGGAGGGAAAATGGCTATTTTGGCCCAATTTGGAAATTTTCACGAAGAGGTGTACTCACTTTTGTTGGCAGTGGTTTAGACATTAATGACTGTGTGTTGAGTTATTTTGAGGGGACAACAAATTTACACTGGTATACAAGCTGTGCACTCACTACTAGGGATGAGCCAAGCACCCCCCCAGTTCGGTTTGCAGCAGAACATGCAAAAAATTGTGCAAGCACGCGAACGTGAAAAATCAAAAGTGATAATTTTAAAGGCTTATATGCAAAGGCTTTTATTACCATAAAAAGTGTTTGGGAACCTGGGTCCTGCCCCATGGCACATGTATCAATGACGTTTTTCCGGAGCAGTGATTTTAATAATGCTTAAAGTGATACAATAAAATGAAATATTCCTTTAAATATCAAGCCTAGGTGGTCTCCTTAGTCTGCTTGTAAAGTAGTGCATCTTTGACATGTTTATAACAGTACCACAGCAAAATTACATTTCTAAAGGAAAACATGTCATTTAAAATTGCTCGTGGCTGTAATGTATTGTTGGATCCCAGCAATATAGATACAAGTCATTGAAAAAAAACTGTGTGGGTTCCCCCAGTCCATTACCAGTCCCTTTGGGTCTGGTATGAATATTAAGGGAAACACTGCGCCAAAATTGAAAAAAAATGCCATGGGGGCCACCCAAAATCCATATCAGGCCCTTGTTTGAGCATGCAACCTGGCAGGCTGCAGCAAAAGGGGGGGGGGTGAGAGAGCGTCCCCCCTCCTGAACTGTACCAGGCCACCTGCCCTCAACATGGGGAGGGTGCTTTGGGGTCCCCCCCAAAACACCTTGTCCCCATTTTGATGGGGACAAGGGCCTCTTCCCCAAAACCCTTGCCCAGTGGTTGTGGGGGTCTGCGGGAAGGGGGCTTATTGGAATCTGGAAGCCCCCTTTAACAAGGGGGACCCTAGATCCTGGCCTCCCCCTATGTTAGTTTTTCCGTTTTTTTGTCTCTGGTCGACGGCACTGTAATTGAGGATGAATGGACATCAAGGGACACTTTTTTTAATAAAGGACTTGTCCAAAACTGTCTCCTGACACTTTTTTGGTGAATGTGTAGGGGTACAATGTACCAAAACCCCTTTCACACATAGTGGGGGGCACAGTGGCCTGGTACAGTTTAGGGGGGGGCGCTCTATCGTCTCCCCCTTTTTCTGCAGCCAGGTTGTGTGCTTGGATATGGGTCTGGTATGGATTTTTGGCATGGGAGAGATACTCTCTCTATATATATAATCTATATATATAGATATATAGATATATAGATCTAGCCATATATCTCTATATAGATAGATAGATAGATAGATAGATAGATAGATAGATAGATAGATAGATAGATAGATAGATAGATAGATAGATAGATAGACTGTATTAGACTGTATTAGGTAGATTCACAAACAGTTAGGCAGGCTTATCAGTAGATAAGCCGGCCTAACTCTACGCCGCCGTATGTTTAAGCAAATGCTCAAACAGAGATACGCTCAAACATATCTAAGATACGACGGCTTGCGCCGTCATATCTTAGATTGCAATTTTTTGGATGGCCGCTAGGTGGCGATTCCATTGCGGCCGGCGTAGATTATGTAAATGAGCTTCTACGTCGATTCACGAACGTACGCCCTAAAGTTATTCCACCTATGAGGTGGAATAACAATGTTAAAGTATGGCCGCCGTTCCCGCCGCGAGGTTCGAATTTTTTACGTTGTTTGCGTAAGTCGTCCGCGAATCGGGAGTTACGTCGTTTACGTCCACGTCGAAATCAATAGGCCAGTACGGCGTACTTAGCCGCAATGCGCCCTGGGAAATGTAAGGAGGTAAGTGCTTTCAGAATCATGTACTTTCCTCTCTTACTTAACCTCCCTGGCGGTGTGATTCTGTCTGGAATTACGTACCAAAAGCGGTACAATTATTTTGCAAGGAAATTTGGAGTTTTATACTGTAGGCCTGTAATTTTTAGAAATAACTCACTTAAATCTGACCAAGCAAGAGTCTTGTAGGCATCCCGGGTATGATTTTTTTTTAAAACAAAATTATAAATTATAATATAATAAATAATTATAAATAATTATAACAAATAATAATACAATTATAATAAAAATTATTCAATAATGTAATCAACTCAAAATCACTGAAATTTGCAGTTGCAGAATTGTCGCTGTCATTATTATTATTTTTTTATGACGAATTTCCCCGCAAATCGCTATCGCACATTTCTGCAAGTGATTATAATTTATTATCGCTGTTTTCTAGCTGATCTAAAACCATTTTTGACATAAAGGGACACTTTTGGACAATCTACAGTTTTTAGGCAGAAAGAACATTTTTTATTATATAAAAGTACATGCAGGGCACTGGGCAGACCACTAGGGACAAGGGGGGTGTGTATTTTTTACATACAGTACTGTAATCTATCAGATTACAGTATACTGTATGTAAAGTGTTTGTTTACTTTTTTGAATTTGGCGCCGTTCTCCGCCCCCGTGCGTCGTAACGTCGCAGGGAACGGAGATCGGCGGCACACGGGGAGACTGTGAATCGAGCGAGGAGGTCCCACTCGCTCACACAGCGGGGTGGCATCGCTGGATCCAGGGACAAGGTAAGTAACTTGCCTGTGGATCCAGCGAAAGGTAAGCCGCGCCGCTGCACACTCTGCACGTCCACCCCGAGCGTGACTCGGGGATACCGATCCTAACATTGGAAACCTACCCCGAGTCACGCTCGGGTTTACCGTCAGGGGGGTTAAGATGGCGTAGTGTAAACACGCTAGGCTACGCCGACCTAGTTTTCCGCGCCCCTACCTGAATCTACCCATATGTTACTAATACTAAGTTTAGTATTTTAATGGGGATGTTTAGAGGATATGGTTGAGAACAAAGAGGGTTAATTACTACAGTAGGTGTTCTTCGATCTTCCTGTCACAGTGGTGTTTGTATAAACTGGTGTTATTATGGAAGCCGGTTGTCTGTACAATCACTTTTTTAAGATTATAATCTATACTCTTATTATCTATTTTTTGAATGTTTAGCATATTACTTTTGATGTAAGTCATGCCAGTCTCAAACCTTTGTGATATTGAAAGTTGACAAGTGGCTGGATGTCTACCCCAATGTATTTTGGAAAAACCAGGTATAATTGTCAGATGTTCCTTGGTAAACCCATCACAATGAGGTGTATCATGTTAACCACTTAAGGACCAAGTGTAATATTCCTATCTCTCCACCGGGGCTCCTGTAATATTCCTATCTCTCCACCGGGGCTCCTGAAATATTCCCATCTCTCCACTGGGTCTCCGACATCTCCACCAACTCCGGCGCAGGGTGATTATGTAACAGCGACCTCACCTGGCTCCTCCTTGTTTCCCTATTTAAACAGCCAACACCTATTGCTTGATGTTCGTGCTAGGAACCTGATGCCAGGCAAATAGTAGCTGATGGCTGCCTTCCTTCACTATTGGGCTGGATAGAGCCCTGACTTCGATCTCCCTATTGGGCTGGACAGAGGCCTGACTGCCTTCTCCTTTTTGGGCTGAACAGAGCACCTCCAACTACCAACTATTAGGCCGGACAGAGCCCCTCCAACTACCAACTATTAGGCCGGACAGAGCCCCTCCAACTACCAACTATTGGGCCGGATAGAGCCCCTCCAACTTCCAGCTTTTGAGCTGGACAGAGCCCCTTCTATACTGGTAGTCAGAGGCTCTCCACTGCCCTATCCTCGTCAGCCTACTCTACAGGCAGAATCTCTTACCTACACCACTACTCCAAGCTGACCAGTATATCTCTCCAGAAGCCACTGGGTGGCACTAACAACAGAAGACTACTCACAGCAAGTATCCCTGTATTACCAGACTAAATAAAACCACTTACATCCCCAAATTATCTGAGTCTTCCTACCTGATCTCTGCCTAATTAAAGTTAACTGTTAAGAATACCATATCCATAGACTTCCGAAGCTGTGATCCTCACCTCCCATTATAGTAACTCTGCCTGAAGCATTACAGCAAGCCTATTTTTTACACTTGGTGTTTACAAGGTTTTTTTTGCTAGAAAATTACTTAGAACCCCAAATATTTTTTTTTTCCCAGACACCCTAGAGAATAAAATAGTGGTTGTTGCAATACTTTATGTCACACTGTATTTTCACAGTGGTCTTACAAACACCATTTTTTGGGAAAAAATACACTTTTTTTTTTATTAAAAAATAAGAAACCAGTAAAGTTAGCCCATTTGTTTTTTAAATTGTAAAAGATAATTTTACGCAGAGGAAATTGATACCCAACATGTCATGCTTCAAAATTTTGCCCGCTCGTGGAATGGCGACAAAATTTGACACTCAAAAATCTCCATAGACGACCTTTAAAAATTTCTACAGGTTGCCAGTTATGAGTTACAAAGGGGGTCTTCTACTAGAATTATTTCTCTCTCTCTAACGATCGGGGCAATGCCTCACATGTGTGGTTTGAACACCATTTACATATACGGGTGCAACTGCATGGAGGGACGGAAATTTTTCTGTTTTTCTTATTTATTTTACTTTTTATTTTGCACACTGTCCATTTAAAAAACTTTTTGGATCACTTTTATTCCTATAACAAGGAAAGTAAACATCCCTTTTGTAATAGAAAATACCTCAGATCATTTACACTTAAAAGTTATAGAATTTAAAAAAAAAAAAAATTTCAATAAAAAAAATTGTCCCTTTTAAGGCCATTGGGCGGAAGTGACGTTTGACGTCGCTCCCATCATCCAATGTCATTGAGTCGAGTGGGGGCCATTATTCCCTCACTCAACTTTCTGCCTATTAGAGGAAAACATTGAATCATCTCTGCTGCTATCGCCTGAATCCGGTATGCCGTGGAGACGACAACGATAAAAGTGATCTCGCTGTGATCTTAAAGCGGACTCCCCATCGTTGAAAAAAATAACGGGGTTATGGCAGCTATCTGCTGCCATAACAACTGTATTTAATTTCAAAGTATAGATGTACTGTATACGTCAACTGTGGCTGGTACAGATGGCAGTGCATATGTGTGTTCTAGCAAAGATGTAGAGGACAGGATACAGCAGGTGCTGGTTTTAGCACTTCAGAGGGTGCTGCGGGTGGTGGGATTGGCACAGGAGAGGGTGTATCGGATGATGGGATCAGTACTGGAGAGAGTGCAGTGGATGATGAGATTGGCATGGGAGAGGGTGCAGTGGATGATGGGATGGTCACTGGAGAGGGTGCAATGAATAATGGTATCATCACTGGAGAGGATGCAGCGGATGATGGTATCGGCATTGGAGTGGGTGCTATGGGTGGTGGTATCAGCACTGGAGAGGGTACAGTGGATGATAGGATCAGCACTAAAGAGTGTGCTGATTATAGCTGCTAGCAATAATCACTGTCTTCTCCCTGTGTGGACAGCTTCCCCAAAACAAAAAGTAAAAAAAAAAAAAAAAATTGACAAAATGTCACAATATAGTAAAGTTGTGCAGAAATAAAGATTGCATGCACAGTCTATGGGCCAGATTCACAAAGAGATACGACGGTGTATCTCCTGATACACCGTCGTATCTCTGATTTCCGTCGGCCGTATCTATGCGACTGATTCATAGAATCAGTTATGCATAGATATGCCTAAGATCCGACAGGTGTAACTGTGTTACACCGTCGGATCTTAGGCTGCAATTCCAGGCTGGCCGCTAGGTGGCGTTTCGGTTTATTTACGTGACGAATATGCAAATGAGGAGATACGCCGATTCAGAAACGAACAACCGCCCGGCGCTTTTTTTTTACGTCGTTTGAGTTTGGTTTTTTACGGCGGATAGTTATCCCTGGGTCTATGGGGCGCAGCCAATGTTAAGTATGGCCGTTGTTCCCGCGTTGCGATTTAAAAAATTTACGTAGTTTGCGTAACTCGTCCGTGAATGGGGCTGGACACCATTTACGTTCACATCGAAACCAATGACGTCCTTGCAACGTCATTTAGCGCATTGCAGGCTGGGTAAATTTGCGGACGGCGCATGCGCTATTCGATCGGCGCGGGAACGCGCCTGATTTGAATAGTACACTCCCCCTAGCCGCGGAATTTGAATTCCGCCGGGGGATTTACGATACGCCGCCGCAAGTTTTGAGGTAAGTGCTTTGTGAATTACCCACTTGCTTTGTGAATTACCCACTTGGCGGATCTTAAATCAGATAGGTTAGCGGATCCGCTAACCTATGTGAATCTGGCCCTATAAGTTTATCTCATGATTTATGACAAATGTAAATGGTGTGGGTCATATTTTTATGGTGAGAGAATTGTGAGCACTGTGGTGGAGGAATCACAATTCTGTCACAGATTTGAGCATTAGTGTTTTCTTGGTTAACAGCACTGGAAAGTTCAAGAATTGTATGCATGCACCTGAATATACACTTACGTGTATAGCATCGCTGGATCCTGGGACAGGTGAGTGTTCGATTATTAAAAGTCAGCAGCTACACTTTTTGTAGCTGCTGACTTTTAAATGGTTGGAACTCCGCTTTAACTCTAATATCTCCCTATGCAGTTTGTCAGATTTCCCTATCCATTTCCTACAGTAGCTTACAAAACACCAACATTATGGCTGCTTTATGCCCCCCTCCTCTTTTTTAGTGAGCAGGCTGATATACCTAAATCCTCCTAATTTACTCTTAGGCCCCGTACACACGACCGAGTTTCTCGGCAGAATTCAGCCAGAAACTCGGTCGGAGCTGGATTCTGGCGAGAAACTCGGTCGTGTGTACACTTTTCAGCGAGGAAGCCGACGAGGAACTCGTCGGGCCGAAAAGAGAACATGTTCTCTATTTTCTCGTTAGTCAATGGGAAAAGTCGGCCCGCCGAGTTCCTCGGCGGCTTCCACGCTGAACTCGACGAGGAAATTGATGTGTTTGGCACGTCGAGTTCCTCGGTCGTGTGTACGGGGCCTTATAAGTCCACTGGCCAATGCCTAAAGGCAACCCAATGCATTATGGATTTAGAAAAAAGAAATTAAGCGAATATGCACAAAAAAATTACTGCAACTGCACATCCTAATACTGCAACCCAAACCCATGGTAGTGGTAAACATGAACTTCATTTCTATTTAAGCTATTCTTGACTTTTCTTGTCCATTGGTTGTGTCCTCCCTTTTGGTTTGGTATGCCGTCCATCAAAGAAAAGGACCAGTATAATTGGGAAGTGGTATGACAAAGATTACAAAAAGTAAAGATTTGAATAAAACTTCAGCTGCCTATATGTCTGGATCTGGTGATTGTTTTGACATGTGATTTTCATGGAAGGTAACCTCCTTTTTTGTTATATGCTCGGGCTTGTGACAGATTCACTTTAAAGACAACTCTATCTCCCAGTGTTGTAGTTCTGCATCAAATCAACCAGCTTTGTAAATAGAACACCTAATGCAAGACAGAATACAAGTATCGCCGTAGATGAAACATGCCAAACTGGTGATATTTTTTGGACTGTGTATGGCCCTCTCTTCCTTTTTATATAAGCATCTGCTGGTTTCTGGCTTTAAAATGTTGTAAATTGCAGTTGTTACTATGTTAGTTACCAAAGTTATTTAAGTAGGTGCGGCCCCCAGTAAACATAATACGGCTTGACGATCAATTTGATTCAGTTAGGCCAACTGTTTCATTTGTGTTTGATGTGACTTCTGCAGACATCCAAAGCCATAGTACTCTTCAAAAGTACTATATAAGTACTATAATGCCTCATACACATGACCAAGTTTCTCAGCAAAAACCAGCAAGAAACTTGCTGGGAGATATTTTTTTGCAGATTAAACCGGTCGTGTGTACATTTTCGTCAAGGTAACTGTCAAGAAACTCGACGAGCCAAAAAGAGAGTATGTTCTCTATTTCCTTGACGGGAATGGAGAAAATTGGCTTGTCGAGTTCCTCGACAGCCTGACAAGGAACTCGACGAGGAAAACGATGTGTTTCGCCCGTCGAGTTCCTCGGTCGTGTGTACGAGGCTTTTGAGTCTTGTAACAAAGCAGATAATACATATTATTCTGTATGTAAAGGGAAAACTTTTTGAAGGTTTTGGAGTAGAAGTACTTAGAGGAGTGGGCTTTCTTTTTTTTGCTGCCTGTGTCCCATCGGGAGATTTCCCTTCACTTATTGTCCCAAAGACACAACAGGAAATAAAAAGAACTTTCCAAAGTAAGAGGATAGCCCCTCCTAGACAGTTGTCAATAGAACAGGTATCTCCATTTGAGGATTTCTCCTTGCCTCCGGTTTCTGTGACAACCTTGCATTTCCCATTGCTTAAGGGTTGATTTAATAAAGATAAATAGGCTGTTCACTTTGCAAGGTAATTTACCAGAGAGCTTTGTGAATGTGGTGATGATTCACTTTGCAAAAAAACAACTGCATTGCAGGTCTATTCAATAAAGCAATACAAAGAGCAATGACGATGTGTAAATTACAACAATCCATAACAAACAAACACATTTCACATTTCTCCATCCAGTTTAGGTTGCTATGGTACTGCACGTGGCATACTGTCTTTTGCACTAAGGAATGAGCCTAAAATGTTGGAAGTTGAAATGATTGTGTTTGGAAAATCCTAGATAGCTCCCCCCTAAAAAATGATGGGCACTTCACACAAATAAGCACCTGAAAGGCTCCTTAGTTCACATTTTTTTAATAACATGGCACAATTTACATAACACAAGTCTTCGCTGATGAGGAACATGCTGAAGATCGAGTTGCTTCATTTTTATGTTTTGATTTTTTTTTTCCTTTTCAGTACTCTTTTTTCCTCTTTACATATGATCTAAAAAGGAAATTTCTTACATACAGGATAAACAGCAAAAGGTTTGTATATAACAATTTCTTTACAATACTGAAAGCTACCACTACTGTTCCAGTGTACATAATCTTTTGGGAGGGTTTGTTCTTTAAAAAACACTGCACAACATCTGGAGTTCACAAAATCTGAAGCTCACAACTAAACCTTCAGATGACTACTAAAATAGATCTCTGCTTATTAGAAACAACTGTCTGGAGTTTTTTTCAGTGTTCTGATTTTGTTGCCAAAACAGGATAACAACTTAAGATATCACTTTAATACACTAGAAGACCAATGGACTATGTTTATTTCATACATATAATTTACAACCCAGTAAACCAAATGTGTATGGTATTTATTACTGCTAAAGTCATATCCTCTCCAACAGGTGTTATTATGAGATCATGAACTAAATGCCCAAAACAAATATGGTGGGTGGGTGGTGGTAGTGGGGGGGGGGGGTGCTTTAAATTTCGTACTTGTCATTTGGGTCAACAATTTAACCAATATGATAGAATGTGCATCATATTAAAACATCAGTTTCCAAATGTATATACCCTCAATAACAAAGTTATTTTGCTTCCCTTGAGTTGGTTGGCAAATGGAGATGTATTTAATAATGTAGTGCAAAGAGCAATTATGTAAGTAAACCACCAGTCATTTCATTTTAGCTGTTAGAAAGGCTAATGCCAAAAACTTGTCTTCTGGTTTGTTCATTGACCATAGGAAATTTTGTTTTGTTCTTCCAGTTACAATCCAGTTACAGACATTATAATAGACAGTGTGCTGAAAACAATTGTTGTTGTAGATAAATGCATATTTGAAGTATATAAGTTTGTATATTGTTCAGTTGTGCATAGATGAATGGAGCCCTGCACTTTTATGTGTGGAAGTATTATAATGGCTACCACAAGAAAAATATTTATTGAAGTTTATATCAATGTATGTATTTTGAGCTCCATGATGCATATATACTACTGTTCTATCAAACATGGCAAATGCTGATATTTGGTGTCTTTGGTGGGATTGATTTGCCAATGCAGCTTTTTACTACCTTGCTAAAACCACTGAGAAACCCATGCATTGAGGGATCCGTTGGTGGAATTGGAATTGAAAGTGCAGCTTTGAGGACCCAATCTCTCTACTTCTGCTTCAGAACAGTTTGCTATGAGTAAGATAACCTACCTGTTCTTTTTACTACATAATTAAATAAACATCATTCCATTCCACTTAAAAAGATCCAGTAATTATATTGAAATGGCTGCATAACAATTATAGGGGATATCATTAACATCCTTGTTTAGAATGTTGAAAAACAACTTAAATACAGAAAGATTTCTAGAAAAATGCAATAGGTATTTCAACATGACTTTCTTAGGGACAATATGACTTTAATTGTGTGAGTGTGGGAAATAGATCCATTTGTGTTACAATGGCTTTATGTTGAAAGCCTTAATAATAATTGCATAGTTGAGGGGGTTTAGTTGTCTCTAATAACATACACAGTAAGAGCAGACTGTGTTATAAATAGCAAGGTTGTAAACTGCACAGTTTAAGAAGTATTATTGTATTATGTCTATTTACATTTGTACACAGTAAAGCTTTCATCCTATCCTTTTGCATATATGAACCAATAACCAATGAAGCAAATCATTGTAAATACATATTTACATTTTCTTTCAATATCACAAGTCTGATACAGTCCAAATAGATCTAATGAATTATTTCCTTCAGTTCCAATCAAATGCTTTACATTAGTAAAATAATTTGAAGACAAACATTTGAATTGGCTAAAAGATCTGGAAATCTGCAACGTATAATATACAAAAAGTGAAAATCATTGCTCTTAGAGGCTTTACATTTGTACAAAGTTTGTATGTCAAGTCTTGCTCTGAATTAAATCAGGTTAATTGTCCTCAAGCTACATCTATTAGATTCACCGTGCTTCAATATCTTTCAACGTGTGAGAAGGAGGTCTGTCTCTTATCTCTGCAGTCAATGGAGTAGTCCTCCTGGGAGATCCTGGTCGGCCTCCCAAAGTAGAAATAAGGGGAGGGGGGGCACTTAGTGCTGCTGTTGGTGGAGTCTTATTAAGAAGTCCATTTTGATGTCCAGCTGTGGGACTGACCCTGGGATAGTGCATGCTTGGAAGTCCTGGAGTAATTAAACTTGGGTGAGGCAGGTGACCATCCAAAGCAGCTGGATGAACTGAATGTAAACGGGCATGTTCATAGTCCTCTCTAAGCATGTGTAACCGTTCCCTCTCTTCCAGATGGCTTGCTCTTTCTACATGTTCCCTACGTGGATCAACAGAAAGATGATGGTGATGATGGTTGTAATCATGGGGTTCCCTGTCTCTAAAAGATCTGTCCGTTTCATATATTCTTGGAGTGCCAAGTCGATGAAGTGGATCATTTCGCAGAAAAAAATCTCTTCCAAGGGGATCACGCCTATGAATATCCAGTCCTCTGTAAGGGTCTCTTAATGGATCTCTCATAGGATCCCAATGAAATGATGGATATGGAAAACGTTCACCGCCTGGGATTGGGCTTATACCCATGAAAGGATTCATCATGCGAGTTCTGTCTAAGCCACCAATACTGTTCATTGGATGCATTCCTGTTACACCCATAGCCATTGGCATAGACCCTAAATGGCTCGGATGAATGTTTGATGTAGATATTGGAGGATGTTGTTCGGAGGACCTATGCACAATTGGTGCCTCAGAAACTAAAACATCATGATCTTCCTTTCTTTCCTCTTTTACTTTGACATCATTACTTTTCTTATGACTGTCGTATGTCTCGGTTTTTCTCTCATCTCTATTTGAAGTGCTATTAGGTCTAGTGCTTTCCATCACTGGTGGTCTAACATAAGGGGAGGGTACCCTCGAGACCTGCTTGGCTTCCTCTGCAGCTCTATTGTCATGTACAATGCTTTCCTTTTCAGAAATATGGTTTTCCTTTGCTTTGTGCTCTTCCACGTTAGCTTCTTTCCATGAATCAGAGTGGTCCCTTTCGCGGTCCTTGGTCTTTTCTTTGTCCCGTATCTCATTATTTAGATGACTTCTGCTCTGTTCTGATAAACTGCGATTATGTCCCAATGAATTAACTTGAGTAACAGGTGCTGGTGAAGGATGACTAGAGTGCCTTTTCTCATTGCTTTCCCTAGAGAAACATAATAAGCTTAATTTAGTAATAGTAAGAAATATATAACTTTTAACATAAATACACTAAGCTGGGAGCTGAAATACACATATCTTTCATCATATTTGGGAGCAAAATGTATAAAATAAAATGCTCCCTGCAGGGAATAGTTGAGTAGGACACACATATTTCACATCACAGTCATTAAAGCCAAACTCTGTGAACAAGCTATTTTCTTTTTACTTTAGATTGTACCAGGTTAGCTTAGTTATCGTTAAGGCTGTATATATAGTTAGTACTACATCTAAAAGACCACTGGGAAAACTAAAAATCACAGATTTCATTACAGATTCTATCAGCTTTGATCTTCTAGGCTCTGCTGCTGTGACTTGCCATCACATACAGTGCGGGAGTGTGGTCGAAGAATCTCGACCCTCAGTCATTGATAAAACAGCTTGTATTCTATTCACGGAATACAAGGCATTCAGTGATTGGACAATGAGCTGTACTGTTTATCCCTTCCCTCCCCTTATCCAATTACAACATGCATTTTTCAATTATTTGTTGAAGTACATTTTTTACATATATACCAGTTTCCTAGGGTTACTGAAACTGAAATGCAGACTTTTATTACCAATATTCCACTTGTGTGCCTCTGCAGAAGCAATGATTTAATTCTAATTAATAATGTCTTATACAAGAAACAATCACTGCCTCCAAACTCTTCTGCTGTATGTCCCTTTAACATGACGATATTTACATTGCAAAGACAAGGCAAATATTGTGGGGGAGCTAAGAAAAGGAAAGTTGTTTGGCTTTGCTAGCAATTTGGATACAAAGCTCTATTTTCATATGATAGCAGGGGCATATCGTTATTTATATGTATCTGAATGTGGTATCATGACAACAGGGGCATGATGTTAAAGGAAATCAAAGTATTGTCATCATTTTAGATAAATTGGTAACATTTTTCAATAGGTTCAGCTTAAGGAAGGGTCACCTTTCTCTCTATTCTCTCCATGGCACTTGGTCCTCAAATTCCCCAAGCTGCTGATCACTCCTTATGTTTTCTCTGCTATAGCATTGCCCCATGAAAATGTGACTATGTGGGAATAAGCTTATTTATTATAAAAGTGAATGGCATCCGTGCAATACATCACACATGCTAATTACTGCTAATATGTGATCAAAGCTGTATAAGTTTCTCCTGGTCACCACTGCTATTCACTTTCTGGGGGTGTGTTGACTGTCAGAAAAACTGATACATGTCAACAGATACATAGTTGATCATGTTCATATTACCTTTACTTTAAGACTACTGAGTGGTATAAAGCTACCTGCATGCCTATCGGGTGCTAACATACATGCAGCACTACAGTCTTTAATGTTTGTCAACCATGTTGAACAAATGAAGATAGATGTAATAAAAAAAAAACATAAGCCATAGATTAATATTTACTGATAGCAATTGAACATGCAGTAAGTACAAACAGCTTCTACAAGTAACCAACGCCACTGGAAGAAAAACAACCTGGTTGGAAATAGTTTACCGATCCTCTATTGCCCTCAAATAATAACTTGTTATAAACCAGTGTTTCCAAAGCTTCCCCATAAGTCCCACAAACAGTGCCAAAATGATTCTATCAGCAATGCAATTTAACTACTTTTGAGCCCATAAAGATGAAAACATTCTTAAATTGCTTTATTAACATTATTAGCTCCCTCACCTTTCTTTATCATCTTTGGATGACGATTCTCTTTTCTCTGAATCTCGATCATGAGCTGTAACTGAAGAACTGCGTTCAGGCTCCCCAGGTTTAAGCCAGGGTGGAGGTGTTGGGAAAGAAGGTGGTGTTCGATGAAGTCGATTCCATGGTTCATGAGGGTTATTGAAACTCTGAATATTTGGCCCTTCCTTATGGCTAAACATTGCGTTAGATGCTAAAAAACAAACAAACAAAAAAACATTAGAGCATTCCTGTTACTCAGATAAAAATTATAAGCAAGGTGCATATTTACTTTGAAGAATATGTATTTGATATGTTACACCATTTATAATACAAAAAAAAATATTTTAGTTTTGACTGCATACCAGCAGGTTGATTCTCCCACTGGCAGGTTGTTTTTGCAGTGAAATTTCTGCACCTAAATGATAGATCACCAACTTCCTGACCCCATAATAAAGGGGACAATTGACCGTGTGTGATAATGGGTCATGTGGGCACCGTCAAAGTATTGACATTGATCTGGACACAGATGTTGTACTCTGAAAGCAGCTATGTGTGCCCTTATTGCAGTTGTACTTTGATTCTGGCATTGTAAAAGCACAGCTGGTAAGGAGCAGGGAATGTTAGGCAGCCCTGAGCATGTTAGCTTAGGGGGCAGTGTTTTTTTTGAAACATTTGTAGTACACATTTATTAAACTATAAATGCATAAGGACACATTTCAGAAAACTGAGGTAACTATATAATAACAAACATGCATATTCATCATTATATTTACGTTACAAAGGTATACACTATGTAAAATATATTGTGCTTAAAAACCTGTGTTAGCTCTAAGTATATCCAAGTTGAAGTTTAAAGGGTTAATTCACCTTTACAGAAAAAGTGTAAAGGTAAACTAACAACGGACACTCTCCTCCATCTTCCTGCTCCCCGTTGTGCTTTCCCCCGGGATTGTCAAGCTGTTAGCACCCCTACTGCAGTTTCTGCAATCCCCATTCTTCTCTCACTTCCCTGTCAGCACTTCCAGGTTGGAATGGATGGATTCTAGCTGTCAGCGGCGCTGATCAATCAGAACCCATCTGGTCCATTATGGAAGCACTGGCGGAGAAGACTGAGAAAAACAGAGAATCCAAATCCCTGGACCACTGGAGCTGCTGCAAGGGTACTGACAGCTCGGCAACCCTAGAAGTAAGTACAGTGGGGACTCTGGGGAAGAGAGAATTGCTAGTCCAGTGTTAGTTCACTTTTATTTTTTTTCTATAGAGGTGAACTAATACTTTAAACAAGACATCGGACTTTCCTTCTACCCCATGTGACACTGCTGGGCCAATCATCAAGCACAGGTGCTGTAACATCAAAAGAAAAGGAGTGAGTCACATGCTCCTTTATACAATATTTCTCTTTCCTGCTATTGGCAAACAGATTTGCGATGAGTGTATTTGCAAGAGAAGGGCTGAGCATTAATATGTATCCCTATTCCTTTGCTGGGTAATGTTTTAGCCAATATTTTACTGTAAATAAGGCTGTGCATTTTACAAAGATAGTGAGCAAAATGAATGTCTTCACCGGACAAAACACGTATTTTCCAGTTATCAGCTGCACAAATGTTCCTGAGCTCACTGCAAATGCAGTTTACCATAAACTTAAGCAGTAACCTAAATGTGTTAGTGCCTTATTATGCCATACAGCCAAGAGTGCTGTATATGATAATGAGGCAGTCACAAATGTATAATGATATTAAAGTGTATATAAAGCCAATGCTATTTTTTATATTGAATGAAGTAGGAAATGGTTAAACTTCAGTCAGGTTTTGTTGCCATCAGTGCCTTGCTAAAGTTGAACTAACACCATTGATTTAACTGTTTCCCAAAAAAGCTACATTCAACAGGGACAACGACAGCATTAAAAAATCTGACAGTGATTTTATCCTATCGCCGCTTTATCCAAATCTTAAAAAAGTCTTCTTCTTGCATTTTGGGCATTCATCTTCCAGCACATACTGCCCTGAACATACTGTAAATACCTCTCGGTGCACCATTTAGCCCTGTCCAGCCACAGCAGCTTTCAGTCTCTCATAGAGTTTGAAAGGCTGCCTGCAGCAAGCCCATATGGCAAAACCTGTGTCCTCCACCCACAGCTAAATGCCAGAACCTCAAGTACTGGGGATAAATGCCCAGTATGTACGGGGCCTTAAAAATTATCCCCAGCTTTCACAAAACAAACAGTGTTTGTTACATTGCTCATTACAATAACATATCCCATGCTACTGTTACTCAAAGCTGAAAAGTCATATACATGTTACAGATGTTTTCCACCTATTGTTGCAATAGCATTATTCCTAATTTATATTACTTTTGTTTTAACTTAGAAATGTTTACTCACTGACTGAGGGATTGCCAAGTCCCCCAAAGGCATTTCCTCCTACAGAGGCAAGACCAGCGAATGTTGATGGACGATTAAATGGTTCTATGAAAACAAAAGATATATAAATGATAAGACTAATTTATGGAAAACATCTGTTTTTTTTAAATTTTGTTATGGCTATAATTGTAGTAAACATATACATATGGTTAACTACGTTCTACGCCACTATCATTGTTCTAGCTTATGCTTAATTGCATAAGCGCAAACAAAAATAGCAAACAAAGCATCCTTGCCAGGTAAAAATAGTGTTAAAACAGTTACCAATGTAACACATTTTAAATGTGTATCCTAAAGGTTACATAAACCAAGTGTTCCAAATCAGTTGTGTTATATATATTAATAAATGCATGTCAATTCCATGTAATCTACCTCTGTGCCAGCACCCTTGCATGTACACTCACCAGCGGAAAAATACCTCTGATCTCTAAGAAGCCAATAAGCATTTGTTATATTTATTTTGTAGTTTACCTTTTCGAAAACTCTGTTTATACACTTTGCCTCATTCCTCCAAACCCACAGTTAAACATAAAAAGTCAAAGAAAAACTTCAAGTGTAAAAACTATTTATTTTCATTTTGTAAAGCATAAGGGAAAATTATGACCCGTCAGGTTTTTTTTTTTTCCATCTTTGCCCCAAGAGATTTCCCTTCACTTCCTTTCCCATAGACAAAACAGGATTGCCTTCAAAGTGAGACAATTCTGGGGTGTTACCAGGGTCACCAGAATTGGTGTTCCTATTGGAAGATTTCCTGTATATTACTGTTTTGGTGTCAACCCAAAATTTGGAGTTTTCTTTTACTTTTTACTTTCAATGATAACGATAAACAGGACAAACAGAGAGGGTAAATCTCTCTAACAGGGGCACAGACAGCAATCAAAACTGTCAGGTGTTCTAATCACTCGCCAAACTATCTAAAACTAATATAAAAAAATACTTTTGTGTAATAATAGTTTAAAATCCTTAAACCCTTTTATATTTAAAAATAGCATTAAAATGCACACTGGGTGATGCTCAGACAGTTGTCAAGATGGGCATGCCAATAGACAACATGGTCCCTCTGGACGGACTTCTGTGCCTCTTCACAAGCTAATTCATGGTTCCTCTCGTGGACATAGGAATGTGGCTAATACTTATGCACATGCACGCACCTGTACACACACCTGTGCACATCAGCATGCTCATGTGTACTTGTGACAGATATTTGGCTCCAAATGTGCTATTTAAACTGTCAGTGCTCAGGATCAGTGCTGCTTTGCCTTCAGCTTTCCCTGCATCCTGTGACCCCGTAATTCTGCATCCTGATTCCAGTTGCTGACCTGGCTTATTTGACTACTCTCTGAACTCTGGTGTAAAGGTGTAAATCTCGCGCCAACAGAATGTGAATAATACTAAGTGTAGTAAATACTAGAATAAAATAAATACAAAAAATAATAATAAGCTGCTCCCCAAAAAATCAGTGTGAACTGAAATAAGTGATATATGGAAAGAGGGTAGGGGGCGCTACAAAAGTGGTAATAAGTGAATGATATTAATGGTAATAAACAAACTGCATAATTGTGCATAACGTAAAAAAAGACAACTAGCACTCAAAATCAATAGTTGATACAATCAAGTGATGTGAGAAATAACCCCAAAAAATATATATAAAACACCAGTGAGCTTGATAAATATACAAAATCAAAGTGCAATTCATTAATGTGGTGAATACCACTAATGAGAAAAATAGTATTTTATAAAGTCCATAAAGTGCTGTGTGCTCAATCAATAGCCTTAAATCCACTGTGAGTAATGTCCACCTTCACCGGCTGTCAGAGATCACCCAAAATGTGCTCAAAGTGAGGATGGCACCTTACCAAATGGTGTTGACCCTTTTAATTAAAAAATAGGTCAATATCAGCTAGATATGTATCACAAAGTGTAGACTTCATATGCGGCTCAGATTCCTTAGATTCAACCAGACTCCAATGTCAGAAAGCGGAATAAAGAAAAGAAACCACCATGGTATTATACTTTGAGCACAGTTTGGGTGATCTCTGACAGCCGGTGAAGGTGGACATTACTCACAGTGGATTTAAGGCTATTGATTGAGCACACAGCACTTTATGGATTTTATAAAATACTATTTTTCTCATTAGTGGTATTCACCACATTAATGAATTGCACTTTAATTTTGTATATTTATCAAGCTCGCTGGTGTTTTATATATATATTTTTGGGTTATTTCTCACATCACTTGATTGTATCAACTATTGATTTTGAGTGCTAGTTGTCATATTTGCGTTATGCACAATTATGCAGTTTGTTTATTACCATTAATATCATTCGCTTATTACCACTTTTGTAGCGCCCCCTACCCTCTTTCCATATACTCTCTGAACTCTGTCTGCACCGACCCTGGCTTGTTCTTGACCACTGCTTCTGCCTGCTCCATTGTGCCTGTGTCCAAATATATATGGACCCAACTGTGTGTATATATATATATATATATATATATATATATATATATATATATATATATATATATATATATATATATATATATATATATATGACCACTGATTTGGAGTACTTGGTGTATGGAACTGGGAACTGTATGGAAGCTATTTGTACCTTGAATGAATTTCAAGGGCTGTGTGTTTGGTTCATTTATTTGCTATATTTGTGTGCTTGATGTGTATATTCATATTACAGGATGCCATTTAATAGTACCTATTTTTTACTTATATTATGAATAAGAGCTTGACAATGGTGATATATGAGCTTACTGCATACACTGCAGTCACACTATAATCGAATAGCTTGCCATGTGTAACAAGGACAATTATTCAAAACCGAAACAATCGCAATATTGTACACTCTTACAAATGTAATATGTCAGAACAGATATTTTAAACACAGCTGTCCTTCACTCATATATTATTTTCAATCACTTTTTTCTCAAACCATTCACTTTTTACAGAATTTGGGTAGGCAAGACTAAACAAATAAATAAATGCTGCTGAGTAAATGATGCTTTTTCAATAAATGTAATCCATGCAACATATGTTGTTTCATTTACCAAGATGAGCAGAGTGGTTAAGAAAATTACTGTGGTGCGGTGGATGACCAAAAGGTGCGCCAGCTGGGTGTGCTCCACCTAAAAACAAAATAATTTATATAAATAAGGGAAAAGATTCTTGTAGGTTTCCATATCATAATTTATTAAATCATAGCAAAATTACAAAAAAAAATCTTGATTTAAGACATCACCAGAAGGGTATTTGATTCTACTTACTTAAAGTGGAGTTCCGGGCAAAAAGACAACTCTGTCTCAAACAAATGACCACCTCCCCTCGCTTTTGGACATATATATTTTTTTATTTATTTTTGGTACCTTTTAAAAAAAAAATTTGGGTCTTCTGTCCGATGTCGCTGTGGCGAGGTAAGTCACTTCCGCAGTTGCATCCGGCCTTCCACCTTTCCCCCAGCTGCCTTCTGGGACCCGTGTGTGTCCCAAAAGATGGCAGACTATTCAGAAAGTGGCATGTGACTTGCGCAAGCGCAGTAGAAAATCGGCTGTTTCCCTTACTTGCAATGCAGGTGCCTGCACACAAAGCCGATGCATGGATCGGCTTGGGGTGCCAACATCACGGACTCCCTGGACAGATAAGTGTGCTTTTTTTTAAGTCAGCAGCTACAATATTAGCTGCTGACTTTTAATTATTTTCTTTTCCCCCATCCCGGAACTCCGCTTTAATACAGTAAGAAAATAAAAATATTTGGCTTTTTTACAATCTGTAAATAGTTATCTACACATTAGTCACCCTCCTCCAACTAGATTTATAAATACATTTCATTAAGTTGCCCATTTTTCATTAGAGTGAAACAAATGAATACAATAGACAAAAAAGGCTCATACTTTGTGGCTAAAGGTAGCCAAATGCAAAAGCATTGAATAACTTTGTGATAGCAAAAAATAAATAAAAATAGATACGTTATTTGGAACTGACTTTATCGCACTTCATTGTTGTTCAGTACATCAGCAGTACTAATCATTGCTATGGTGTTGATATGAGATGATCTACACACCAATTGGCCAGCTTAGCTAGAAAAACTCTAGCTATATAATGGTTGGATTATTTAGATAAAGAATACAGGCACAAGGAAGCTAAGAAATGTCCTTTGCAAACTGCTGCTTATTGGTGGGGGTTTTCCTGGTGGGAAACCTTGGTAGTCATCTATTATAGCAGTACCGGCAATCAAATATGATTTTCTTTGAGGAAACATAGCCTGCCTTTGAAAAGCCAATAGTTTTATAGCAGATTGAGAGTAGAAAGTGCAGTAGGCCTTTGGAAATCCACTGAATAGAAGTTCACTTTGAAAATCAATTTAATAGCAATTCAAGTTGAAGTGAAGAAGGGAAAGTAGTTCCAAGTTTTGGAAACCCAAGAGCTGGTAGGCAGGGGATCTGAAAAGAGATGGCCCCATCCAATCAAAAGTAGAGGGTTTAATAGGCAGGACAGCTCGCTTCTCTATGATACATGGGGCCCAATAATTGTATGTGTGTATATATATATATATATATATATATATATATATATATATATATATATATATATATATATATATATATATATATATATATATATATTAGTATTATTTATTTATTCTTAATTGTTTGTTTTTATCTCACATCAATATTTGGTATGACTACCCTTTGGCTTCAAACCAGCATCAATTCTTACACTTGCACACTTTGTACACTTGCACAAAGTCAGGGATTTTGTAGAATTAGAGCCGGGTGTATGATTAACCAATTTTACCAAGCAGGGGCTAGCGATCATCAATTTCATATATAAGTTCAAACACAGTCATTAACATAAAAATAAATAGCTGTGTAGGAGGCTTAAAATTGGGTGAGGAACAGCCAAACTCTGCTACTAAGGTGAGGTTGTGGAAGACACCATGGCAAGACTGAGGACACCAAAAAGACACAAGGCAGTTATAATGCATCAGCAATGCCTCCCCCAGGGAAAGATTTCAAAGTGAACTGGGGTTTCAAGATGTGTTGTTCAAGCTCTTTTGAAGAAGCACAAATAAATGGGCAACACTGAGGACTGTAGTCACAGTGGTCAGCCAAAGAAACTTAATGCAGCAGATGAAAGACACATTATGATTACTTTCCTTCAACATTGGAAGATGTCCAGCAATGCCATCAGCATAGAACTGGTGGAAACCAGTGGAACTTCTTCGGAGAAGTCTGGCCAGAAGTTGTCTTCATGGAAGAATTGTGGCCAAAAAGCCATACCTCTGTAGTGTAAACAAGGCTAATCGACTCAACTATGCACATAAACATAGGAAATGGGGTGCAGAAAAATGACTGCAGGTGCTCTGGACTGATGAGTCAAAATTTCAAAATATTTGGCCGTAACAGGAGGCAGTTTGTTCGCTGAAGGGCCGGAGAGTGGTACAATAATGGGTGTCTGCAGGCAACAGTGAAGTATGGTGGAGGTTCCTTGCAAGTTTTGGGCTGCATTTCTGCAAATAAAGTTGGAGATTTGGTCAGGATCAATGGTTTCCTCAATGCTGAAAAATAAAAGCAAATACTTATCCATCATGCCATACCATCAGGGAGGCATGTGATTGGCCCCAAATTTATTCTGCAGCAGGACAACCCCCCCAAATATACAGCCAATGTCATTAAGAACTATCATCAGCGTAAAGAAGAATAAGGAGTCCTGGAGGCGATTGTTTGGCCTCCACAGAGCCCTGATCTCAACATCATTGATTCTGTCTGGGGTCACATGAAGAGACAGAAGGATGTGAGGCAGCCTACATCCACAGATGACCCGTGGTTAGTTCTCCAAGATGTTTGAAACAACCTACCTGCCGAAAGCCTTCAAAAACTGTGTGTAAGGCAAGTTTACGTAGAAGAATTCATGTTGTTTTGAAGGCAAAGGGTGGTCACACCAAATATTGAATTAATCTGATTCTGTTAATTTACCTTCTATTTTGCTAATTAATAAATATTAACTAACACTTCTTTTTCTGAAAGCAGTCTTAATTTACAGCATTTTTTCACACCTGCCTTAAATTTTGGCACAGTAGTGTGTGTGTATATATATATATATATATATATATATATATATATATATATAGATATATATATATCACTAAAGTTTATGTCCAGTATTAAAACTATATTACAACGTACTAAAATATATTTTAAAATAACTTTTCCCAAGCACCTGTTAACCATACAGGTTCTATTGAACAATAGTATACATAATCTAGCAATATAAAATTAGATTTTTACCCACCAGCAACGGAGAACAGTGTTGAAGGGCGTGCCAACTCATGGGGGTGCGGATGGTGATGATGAATAGCTCCAAAGAGGCTTGGACCTGGTGGCCTGCTCAAAAACTCAGGCTTTAGGCCAAAATCCAGCTTGTGCGGATCTGTCTGCATCTGTTTCTAAAATAGAAAGCATGTCCAGAATTGAGATTTCCCCCGTGGGTGGATAAAAAAAAGGAGACTTCAAAGACCATACAAAATGGCACATTCACACCTTGAAATTGCAAAAACGATCTTTGTGTGTGCTATAATTGAAAATAACACTTTTTTAAATCTGATATTATCAGAAGTGACAGACGGAGTAAGACAGAATAAATTGCTGAAACATGACTTGAAGGCAAAATAGTAAACACATATCTGTACATAAGTTTACCCTGTACAGAACCAGTAATACAAAAATAATATTCTATGATGAAATGACAGAATTTATTTGTGTAACGTACTGTATCTCAATATTGCAAAGCAAGCAAATATGTTAATTTTAAACTAGGAATTTTCAATCGTGTACATTTGGCATAACATAGCAGCAGTAGGACTTCAGAACATAAGAGAACAACAGCAAGCTCCTGCATTGCTAATATGTGCCAATTGCTCTATAATGAGAGATAGAAGCCTTTCACTTGGCACATTTGTGGCATGGGAGGACAGTGTATCTTGCATGTAAATATAGGCAGAAAATATACTTCAGAAAGGTGAGTGAGCTTTATTAGGCTTGCCTGAAATATCGCTAAGCTGGTTTAGATTTTTGAGGGTTTTACTGGTCAGCTTTATTATTTTCTATTAGGTGTGTTGACACACATTATGGGAGACACATATTTATATATGTTTTTAATTTGCCTAGGACAGTCTCAAAGTGTTAGTACGTTGAAATGAACTTACACTCATTACTTTTTTTTAGCCTTGTAAAATGTATAAGGTAAATAGATAGATAGATAAGTAGACATAGATAGATAGATAGATAGATAGATAGATAGATAGAAAATAGATAGATAGATACGATAGATAGATAGATAGATAGATAGATAGATAGATAGATAGATAGATAGATAGATAGATACACTGGGCCAGATCCACGAAGAAGTTACGACGGCGTATCTATTGATACGCCGTGTAACTTCTAGTTTGCTCCGGCGTATCTTTGTTTTGTATCCACAAAACAAGATACGCCTGAAGCTGGACTAGATCCGACTGGCGTACATCTTAGTATGCCGTCGGATCTAAGGTGCATATTTACGCTGGCCGCTAGGTGGCGCTTCTGTCGATTTCCGTGTCGAGTATGCAAATTGGCTAGATATGCCAATCCACAAACGTACGTCCGGCCGGCGCATTTTTTTTACGTCGTTTCCGTAAGGCTTTTTCCGTCGTAAAGTTACCCCTGCTATATGAGGCGTACTCAATGTTAAGTATGGACGTCGTTCCCGCGTCGAATTTTGAAAATTTTACGTCGTTTGCGTAAGTCGTTCGCGAATAGGGCTTTGCGTAGAATTACGTTCACGTCGAAAGCATTGGCTTGTTGTGGGTTAATTTGGAGCATGCGCACTGGGATACCCCCACGGACAGCGCTTGCGGCGTTAAAAAAAACGTTATTTACATCGGGTCAAGACGTATTAACATAAAACACGCCCCCATCTCATCCATTTGAATTGCGCGCCCTTACGCCGACACAGTTACACTACGCCGCCGTAACTTACGGCGCAAATTCTTTGAGGATACAGAAAATACGCTGTAAGTTAAGGCGGCGTAGTGTATCTGAGATACGCTACGCTGGACGTAACAAAGCGCCGCGCTACGTGGATCTGGCCCTATGTTTATGGTACAGATTCAGAATAACTGGCTTTACACTTTTGCTTTAGGGAAAACACAAAAGCGATCATTGGAGTCTGTTTATGAACTCCTGTGTGAATTAGCTGTTATTTTAATAGTTTTTCTCATTTGGTTACTGCTGTCTCTTAGGGAAAATTCTCCTTGCTTAAATTAAACAGAAACGTACATTCCAGCTCTGGATAATTAAACGTAAATAAATAGTATTCTGGGGCAAGGAGGCCAAGCAGCAATCCATGGATTTCCAAATTTATGTATTTAAAGAAAATGATCCATGTTCATTAAATCAGCTCGTAATGGCTGTACATTTCTAAGTGCTTGCATTTGGAGGAAGTATGTATTTCTGCACATACAGTAATCAGTTTGAATGTTTCATACTGAAGTGTGCAGGAATTAATATTTAATAAAAGTACCATCTATGTCAATGAGTTTTCAGTTTAAAGCAACTTCCACTGAGGGTTTTATACAATGTGACTCTGTAGGACAGAAATACATGCATTACCACTGCTGATTAGGTTTTAAAGATGGATCTGGTGTTGTTATTCTCATGCTGGATTTATTGTTTTTTGACCAGGAACAAGTATGCTGCCAGTAAAGTCTCAACTCTCATCCTGCATGCTTGTTCCAGTTCAGTGACTCACCATGTAGATAGGCATGACTGGGATGGCAGCTGTGGATCCTGCACTTTTAAAATCTAAATCAGCACTGGCAGCTCCAATATTTCTGTCTTTACCCTGTTAAGACAGCCTTACCTTGTGGTTATGGTCTAACAGCTAATAAAATCAATGGGTGCTTCTATAACTTTTGAAATATACATTTATTTACTGAGTGATATAAAGTATATCTACTAGCACATAATGTTAATTTTCATATTGCAGTGGATGCACATGTTTTTGCATGCACACTTTAGCTACAGAAAGAGATTTCTTACGCTGCTACTTGCAAATACATGTTGGAATGGTATATACCAGTACTTGCATAATTTCTTAGCGAGCACAGAACAATGGGGGACAAACTTCTTTCTTGTGTGCATAGGCCTTTCATACTTCAGTGAGCAATCCCAGCGCTTGTCACTGTATAGTTCTTTTGAGTTTTTATTACAGAATGCAAACACATAAATTACTTTGTGCACCTTATCTGCATATGAGGCACAAAAAAAGCATTGTTTCAATGAAAACGGCAAAGAAGAACTGCACACTATGCATTGAGCATTGGTGTACAAGTTAGCTGATAACTTAAAACCCATATCTACGCAAACAATAAATGACCCGCCACCCCCTCATGTCTCCTGTTTTTTAATTCTTACTGTTGAAGCAAAGTTTTACTCACCTAAGTCTGTCATTCAGGTCCCTCGTCTGTGCCATTTCTAAGAACAGGGGACTGGTAATCCACTATTGCAGATGTGCCTATACATTCCAGTCCTGAAAAGCCGCCTCATGCTGATATAATTGCCATCAGACTCTCTTCTGAATCATGAGAGCATACCGTGGGTGGAAAGCCAAAAAGAAGTGTCCATGTCATGCAGGCAGTGATGTAGACACTTGAAGAACAACCCTCCAATGCAGAGAAGAAAAGAAGGACTTGAACGTCACATGACCACAGAGCTAGGTGAGTTAACGGAGAATTTAGGTAGGGTTTTTCAATTAAGCTGGCAATTAGCTAGAAGGGTGGAGGGGTATGTGGGTGGAGAGGTGCAGCCCACAGCACAGCTTTGAGAGGTTGTGTACCCTGTGTGCACAAACAACCACATGTTCCTTCTGAATGGCAACACAAGCATGCCAATCTACATAATGACTTCTCCACTCTAAAGCCCCATACACATGGGCCGAATGTCAGGCAGCACCAATTTGTTCAATAGAAACCAGCTGATATTCGATATACTGTAGCTGGTCCAACAGATGCCGGCCGCTTAGGCGGCTTCTGTCAAAGGGGTATTACCAAAAACGTTCTGCTGACTGGCTCCCGATCAGAGCTCTCAGCCAATGGCTGAAAGTGCTGACCAGATTGTTCTGGTGGAGGGTCTCTGTCAGAACACAATAAAACAGCAGGAAAGATCAATGTACCAACATTGGATTGTTAGTACAGCGGCTGCGACCTGAGCTGTCAGTTTTTTTTATGTCCAGCCTGCTGTGTAGTAGGCGTTATTTCCTTTCAGTAAATCACGCCCAATGCATGCTTTGCACTAACATGAGACATATAGAAAAGATTAATTTGTAGTTGCAGTAAAGTAATACACAGCAGATCACCTTAGTAAGATGAGAAAATGTGCTTTCAAATTCCATTATGTATTAAATGAACAGAAAGGAAGTTAATTAATGTTTCTACAATGCCTCTGGGAGCTATAAAGTACCAGCAAGCATTATTTATAGTCTACTATCTCACAAACATGAAATTGTACACGAAAGGCATAGCATGCTCGGGGAGATACTCTGTTTATAGTTTTAATGAAAAGTGTAATCAGATTTTTACCATAGGTAAAATCAACTAAAGAAATATCTGATACTAGTATAATTCAAAGTCAACCACATTTCTAATGCCTACACTAATACCATAGGAATGCTGTAAAAGAGTATAATCACAAGGGCAAAAGAAAAACATTTCATTTTATAACTTGATAGCTGATTATACACTTGATAATTTTGGAAACTTTCTCTTAGCTTTCCATCAAACATTAATATTGAGGAATCGAAACGTCTGCAGTAGTTTGCCACCCACTGTTTTCATTTTTTCCTGGGATTGCTCACTGAAGTATGAAAGGCCTATGCATAGTGACCATATTTCCTGTTATAACCTAAACATGGATGTACTATGAAACATGGCCTGACAGATGGAGTTAGCTTTTAAGAAGGGACAATTGGTTTAGTGTTTGTTCTTAAAATCCAGTTTTCGTTATTGGTTCAGGTCTGCCATTTTCCTAAGAGCCGCGTAAAGTCCAAATAAATAATAAAAACACTAAATATCTGGAAATAGTGTACTAAAAATAGTGTATATGGATAAAAAAAAAAAGGCAGGCTGATACTTACTTTGACCTTTTGTTGGTGATGGTATATCTGCCAGGCAATATGAACGTGCATGGCACACCATTTTCCAGGTTTCTGTCAGATAAAAAGAAATACAGTTAGATTACATTTTGAAAATCTGATTTACTAAAATACCACAAGTCTGTCTGTAGCAGACTGTGAAGAAAATCATTAAAGTGTACTTTTTTTTTTCATTTTCGATAGAGTAAGGAAGGGTTATAGTTAGTCAGTCTTTTTGCCACCTGTGTCCAATAGGGGAGATTTCACTTCACTTCCTGTCCCATCGCCAAAACAGGAAGTAAGTCTTTCCAAAGTTAGGGAATTCTGGCATGTCACCGGGGCACCAAAACAAGCGTCCCCACCAGAAGATTTCTCCTCTATTACTGTTCTGATCTCAACCCAAAATGTATTTTCTTTTACTTTCATTTTTTAATGATAACAGTAAACAGGAAAAATAGAGAGGGTGAATCTAATGGGGAACAGACAGCAATAAAAACTGAAAGGTGCTGTAATTTCTCTGTACTCTATCCAAGATTAAAAAAAAGTTTTGCTTTTAGTTTGCCACTTTATGTTTTTAGGATGGTCATTATATTTAATATATATATATATTTTTTTTTGTATTTTGCAATGCATAGAGTTTTTTTTTTTTTTAACGTGCACTACAAGTGTGTTATAGCCAACTATGAGGATGATGAGAATGAGAACAACTTTGCTTGTTTACCTCAAGAAAGAAGGTGACTATATACTATATACATAATACTATTGTGTAAAGAGTTGTACTGTAAACGCAGATCAATTTTCAATAGCTTGGCCACCATAGAGATGGCCATTTATGATAAATTCTTCAGATATGATGTAATATATCTAAAAATTACCCATTCTGTCTATGCTTACTACAATTTTAGATCAGTATTGGTTAACATTGTGAAATTGGGGGGGCTTCGAGTGAAGTCCCTGACATTATCAAAAAGCTATCACAGTTATTACAGCCACTTTACAAACCAATGTTGCCATGTTTATGGTCTCTAGCGACCCCTTAAAATTATGTGTGCCCCGTTTGATATTTTTCTCATCAAGATCCAATTAGAGGAGTAAAAAAAAACTAATGGATGTACTGTATGTCTAAAATAGTTTTCCTTCACTGGCCGGAGTAAGTACCTGGGTAACAGAAACACAGACTAGTGTCATCAAGTGCTATGAAAGTCACATAGTAACATCCAAAGCGTTGGGCACCAGGGCTTTCATTTCCATTATACAGCTAATACTTCTGATTTATTGGTGTTATCAAATGCTTCCTATTCCTTTTCCCTTGAATGATGCATTAGCTGATGCATTACCTGGTTACCACAAATGAATGTCATGCTATACACACTACTGCTCTTTACAAAGTGATTTTTAAACAAGCCCACTTATCTTCTGTATAGATAATCAAAGTAATGGTAAGAACCATAAGGTTGGTTATAGGAAAAAGCTAATAAAACTCAAAGTGACTTTTGTCATGGCAGATTTGTGATGAATTTGTGAAATTTTTCATTTAAAACTGGACACGTGTCCCATTTTTAAGATTTACAATAGATATGCCTGCACTATGGACATAATCAGAAATTTGTTTATCCAATAAAATCTACGAATTTATCCATGTTTCATATGCCAAAAAAATGCTTACCCTCAACATAGGTCTGAAAGGATCTGCCAACTGTGAAGAGAAAATGACAACTTGGTTACATGCCTGTCACTCAGACAATCATTTTAATTAGCACATGCTTATTGGTTTATAATGAAAAGGTATTGAAATGCTGAAATTGTATTTTTAAATATAACATCTAAAAAAAAATTGCTTCCACAAAATAACATCCAATATAAACTCATTTAGTAACAGCTTCTTCAAATAATAACATTTACAGTTATTTCTAAAGTTAAATAATTGTGTTAGCAAGTATATTCATATGCATATATAAGGAAAATATATTGTTAAATTATATCTGCATCCTTCTACATTCTAGTCTGTATTTGTGTGATAGCCAAGGCCACTGGCTTGTTTTCTACAATATGCCTTTTTTTCTCAAATACATTGTGGGATGCTTGGCATTGACAAGTATGACATGCTGGGTTGTCAACACTTGACAGCTGCTGTTTTGATATTCAGAGATTTTTCAGCAGTCTTTATTGATGTATGTATTCAACAAGGACAATCTTTCTTAATCAGGACTAAGGTACTTACATGGAAATCGTGTGAGCATATATAAAAAAATGTTAATACAATATCCTTAAGAGATTATAATGAACAAAGGTAATTGAATTGAAATGTTTCCAGAGGCAGAAATATTTTCTTGGGAGGCAGAAGAAAGATTTCAAAGCACTTGGTTTTAGAGAAAGTCATACCTTGATTCAAACACTAAAAATATACATTTAGAACCAACTGACACAATTCATGTGCTTGCTGGCATGTGTTTTTATCATGGGCATGTGCCCTGCTCATTCATTTTACTCAGCACGTGTCTACAGGCCATATATGCACCTGACTCACTTATTTTCCACTGCACTGCAAGGTAATGAATGTATTGTTTATTACATGTGTTTTGGTGCACTGACAGATGGGTTCATTTGTTTAGGGATAGGGATGCCATTCAAAATGTATGTCAAAGCACCACCATACATATACACAGTGTACTGTGGTACTGCACATATTAGTGTATTCACAAAAATGAGTGACAAAGGCCCTTTTTACACGTGCTGTCTGATCAGGTCCGCATTCTAGTTTTTTAGGTGGACCCTCCATTCACCCCTATGGAGCTGCAGATGTCAGCGGTGACATGTCTAATGACATCCGCCGCTATCTGCTCCGATCCTGTCTGTCAAATCCAGATGAACGGTGGTCCTATTTTCCAACTATCTGGCGGATATAATCAGGTGAAAATGGACAGGTGGTCTGTTTTCACCCAACTTCCCAATAGGGGAGAGCAGGACTGGGTCCGTCTCCGCTCTGCACAGTGAGCGGAGATGAACCTGTCATCCGTCTGCTCAGTGGGGGTCAGAGAAGCGATTGTATGAGTTTCATTAGCCGACAGCTGGCTTTAGCCCATTCTGCTGCCTGTAAAAGCAACCCAGTGGCTAATTATGATACTGGGATGATGCATCATCCCAGTATAACCCCTTTAACCTGGCGATGTAAGGGTACATCGAGGAGGCTGAAGTTGTTAATTGGCACATACAGGCCAAAGGCAAATAACACGATCTACAGCCAACACTTTTTTATTTTTTGGATAGAGTAGGGAAGTGTTAAAATCCCTGTCAGTTTTTTTTGCTGTCTGTGTACCAAATTGCCTTTCACTTCCTGTCCTAGAGATGCAACAGGGGAGTCACAGGAAATCCTCCAAAGTATGGGGAAATTCCCTTAAACACTTGCCCCAGGAACAGGTGTCCCCAATCATAGGTTTTTCCCTTACCTCTCGTTTTTGGCACAACTCTAAAATTTGGTATCTCTACTTTTCAGTCACAATCACAAATATAAAAGTGCAAAAATAAACAGCAATCAATTGACAGAGGGTCTACTCTTTCCCCTCCAATCTAAAAAAAATGCTTTAATTAGATCTGTAAAGGACATATGAAAATGTTAACCTCTTAGGCCCTGTACACATGACCGGTTCATCCGATGAGAATGGTCCAACGGACCGTTTTCATCGGTCCACCGCTGAAGTGGCCTGATGGTCTGATGTGTGTACACACCATCAGTTCAAAAACCGATCGGGTCAAAACGCGGTGACATAAAACACACGACGTGCTGAAAAAAACGAAGTTCAATGCTTACAAGCATGCGTCGACTTGATTCTGAGCATGCGCAGGTTTTAAACCAATGCTTTTGTGTATTAACCATCGGTTTGGCCCGATCAGTCAGCGGTCCATCGGTTCGATTTTAAAGCAATTTAAAAAAGACCGATGGGCCGTACACACGGTCGGTTTGGACCGATGAAACTGAACCTCGGTCCATTCTCATCGGTTTTGACCGGTCGTGTGTACGCGGCCTTACAGACTCTTGGGCTATGCTTTAACAACAAATCAATAGTTAAAAAAAGTGGTTTGGAACACTGACAAGTGGCCACATAGCTCCTGCCACATAAGCATTTCAGCTGTAAAATATGCATGCTTAAATAAGGCTCCTGCAATATTCTGGAACAATGTTTGCTTGTAACATGCAGTATGTGGTTCAAAAAGAAAATGAAGAAAAAGAATGCCTAACTCCTTAGCTGTCAATGTACTGAAACTATATTTTCCACTGCTCACCCGCCACTTTAGCATTAATGACTGTCAGTCTAACAACAGCTGCAGAGGGAAGATGGGCACAGATTCATCTTCATACAATACAGAGAAAGAAAATGATATAGTTTTTAAAATGAAAATAAATACCACTTGCCATTGTCTGCATAGCTAAATCCTTTGAATACATACTCCTGTTTGTACAAACCAGACTTGGAAATCAAGAGACTCCAATCCACCAATTACATCAATATTTCATCAGCACACTCAATAATACAGCAGCTCTGGGAATACGGGACTGTATCATTACAACAACAACAAATACTGCATTTCATGCACAAACTCTTTCCACTCCATCACCACAGGGAACCTGCCTTGCTTTGGAAAGAAAAAAGCGCAATGGACAACAGGCTTATAGACAAAAAATGTATTTGTTACAGCTAGATAAAGACACTAATTTTCCTTCTGCATACAGTACAATACTGTCATATCAATCCACTGATCACAATTTACAGGTGTTTACAATGATACCCTCCTGCAAATTATCATAAAAAAAATGAACCAAAATTCCAAAACAAAGCACGCAATCCTATTTTTTGTTTCGTTATTGATTTAAAGAAATATAATAGATTTATTTAGGTGTTCTTTTTTCCCTTTATTTTCCTATTCTAATTGATTGGATCAGTTGCCCAGAGTTTTATAGCGTTGGCAACAGAACAATGATGGCTGTCAAGGTCAAGGGTCAAGCACAGACATAAGGCTTTCACCCTATGGCTGTTTTTTTAAGCCATGTGAGAAACATGTTTCTACCCCATACTAACAGCCATGTGCATTGCATGAGGTTGGGGGAGGGCAGTTGCAGGGCCCCCCATTCATTTGAGTGAGTCACATTCAGCAGGCGGTACTGCCAGTTGAATGTGACAGTAGGGATAATTTTTGAAAAGCATCCCAGCCATGGCATATGTAAACCCGCCCCTGCCCCCACCCCACCCCACTGCCCTAGCAGCATAAGTAAGAGAGGTAAAAATCTGTCTCAGCTGCTTATACTGCCCACAAAACAGTAGTGTAAACAAGGCCTAAATGTCAACAATATCTCCATAGGCTGAGAGAGGCCCAAACTCTGCACAGTGGTGGAAGCATATATCGACATGCCTGAAAAATTCTTGCACTGGAACTTTCAACCTATAGATTTTTAATAATTTATTGGTGTTTATATGGACATTATTTACACTTGTTGCACCCTTTTGTACCTTTCTTTCACAGTTGTATTAGTCACTCACTAATTTTTGGAGCTGCACTTGTTGCAATTTTTCATTGATAATTTTTCATTTTCATTATTATTGGCGCCATTTTCCACATTTTTCTATAAAGGGGGACAATTGACTATAATGCCTCGTACACACGGCTGGACTTTCCGAGAAAAAAAGTCAGACTGGCTTTTTTTCTCGGAAAGTCCGGCCGTGTGTAGCCTCTATCTGACTTTTTTTTGTCGGAAGTCCGACGGACCTTAGATAGAGAACATGTTCTCTTTCTTTCCATTGGACTTCCAACGGACTCACGGCAGACTTTTGCATGGTCAAAAGTCTGACCGTGTGTACAAGGCATTAAAGAACATTCTATGTTCCTGTTTATATCAAAGGAAAGGATTAGGGGATGAGTATTGTTGGCGGCACCACGTAGCTCAAGGGGAACAATAGTGTTCTGAAAATGTTTGCACTGGAAAATAGTGGGGTCAATTCATCTGTATAGGGTAGTCCTAGGATATTATCAGAAACATATTCAAATAAATTAATCAATCAGTCAACCCAATCTTTTGTGGGTCTGAAGTTATTTATTAACACAGGCCAAAATAATCAACCACACCATAATGGATATGCTACCAACCACACACTTCAAACCCATTGTATAAATAATGTTACCACATAGCCTGACTGAACTGGCAACCACAATGGCCAACAAAAACACATTTTACAGACTGCAGGATTAGTCCCCAAGTTAAACCCCATCACACTGACCATAGTGCAAGCAGTAGAAACACAATTTTGCATGTGGCATGGCAAGCATAGTTAGCCAATTAAACAGAGACTAGATCAGGACCAACATATTTGCTATGTAATTGAAAGAAGTAGAATCTGTCTACAGCCTACGCCTTCTATGGACATGTGGCTTTATAAGTATTTATTGTACTAAGCACTGGATTGACTCTTACTGGACACCAATGGAATTCTTGTTTACTTAGTAGCTTAGTTTACATAACATGATAATACCGTTTTTTTTTAAAGAGAAGCTAAATTAATATTATTCTACATATTGTTTTATAACTAGACTGTATTATAAATGCAGAATTATATCGGTAATAATATTAGTAGTCGTCACATTTCTAACTTAGAGCAATCCACCTATGATGAATTTTATGGGCAGAGCTATTGACGCAAGGAGAAACCAAGGAAGGGAGATGGATGTATTCAGAGTAGTTCAGTGTAGCTATTTGCATGATTGATAAACATGATCTATGAATGGAGAGGGAGGACCTATTAATCATCTGCCTGTCCTCCATTCATAGAGCATATTTCATTTATAGAAGCTGGCATGGACTGAGGGGGATTTTCTACTAAAAGAAGAGGAATCAGCACAAGTGTTAAATCCTACTGACCGTATGTTATTTCCCTTGTGCTGATTTTTCAGTTTTTTTATTTTATATACACTTAATGAGCTTTGGCTGTACTTCGCCTTTAAAGAGAAAGTAAACCCTGATGGGTTTTACTTCTTTCATTTGCCCCTGCAAAGTAAAAGCATAATGTGCTAGTATGCATCGCATGATCACATGAGTGTAGTTTGTTCTGCACTCCTGTGACCTGTTTTCAGCAGACAGTGGGCTGAAGTTCACTGTCTGCTGACGTCACAGAGCAGCTCCAGGCTTGGGAAAGATCACGACCATATGGTCGGGGTCTGCCCACATGCCTGGACCGGCACCTGGCTCAGTCTCCCAGCGACTGACAGTCACCATCTCTCTGCTCACGGAGCTGTGAGAACCAACCAATCAGTGGTATTTGATCGCTCGGTTCTCCGTGTTAGAGCCGGCGGGGGACAGATACAGCATTGGACAAATGCTGCATCCAGCTAGATAAGTATGATTCGACAAAAAAACGGATTCATGTACTTCTTTTTAAACTACAAGGATATTAATATTAGAAATGATCACACTTCAAGTCTATAGTTAAAATGGCCATTTCTGGCCAACAAAATAGTCCACATATGTTGATAATCATTTGTTTACCTGCCATACTACTGCAAACTGAACCTTATAATGCTATTATAACACACCTTTTCTATATTTTATCTGTTTCCATTATTAGATTTCACATGTCACCAAAATGGCGACAGCAATAAAGTTAATTATTGTAAATGAAATCATAGAATGTGGATTGTATGACAGCAATTAAAAGAGAATAGTAAGTACGAGTAGATAAAAGAGACCTGCATACATTCCCTCCACACAGTAATTAGCAGCAATACAGGCTTTTGGCGTGATTTGTGAGCTATTCATATGGATCAGCTTGAAAGAGACTGTGGAAATTCTTCTAATAATGATCAAGCTACTGACATTCTGTACATGTCCTGGAGATGCATATACCTTATATATGCCAAAAATTGCTATTTCTTGCTGACAACTAATTCAAGCATACTTCCCATGAAAAGCTGCATCCCTTGAGAGTCCAAACTGTGTTAGTCTTTGGTGTTATGGTATGCAGAAAAATTATGTCAAAAAGCTACACTAAATAATTTACAGATCGCCTAAACATGAAACTTTCAGTAGCTGCTCTACAGTAAAATAATCAGAGGTTGAAATGCACATGATGGTAGGAGAGTAGATTTGACTGGGTCAAGGAACAGCCTAGCTTACTTAAAGGAGCTTTAAACCCAAAAATAAACATTATATTGCAGATTATCAGTTCTCAGATGTGATGACTGCAATTGTTTCATTTTTTTTATGCTTTCTTTCTTCTAATTTCAACTGCTGATCTAGCCAGTAAGTCTGTTGTTTTTCAAAAGAAAAAGCTCTCTTGCAGATATATCAGTTACAGGGATGAGACAAACCATTTATCCCTGACAGGGGTGCTTCCAATGATCAGTTTTTATTTAATTATGTAAAATTATTATCCTAAAAGTAAACAACCAGTTTGCTGTAACTGTTTATAAAGTATTATTTGGAGTTTGGGGCTTTGATTTGTTAGTGTATTTAAATCTGCTAGTACATCCTCTCAGACTGACAATGCGGCTGTCCAAAGGTGCCACCCATGCTCATTCATCAAGAAGGGGGCACTGTAATACAGGAAATGTATTACTGGCCATATCACCATGTGAAAATAGAGGTAAAAAGCCGAAATTAAGAAAATGAATGCAGACAATACATCTAATGATTAAGTAAGCTTCAATATATTACATTTCTGGTTTTGGGTTTAATACCGCTTTAAATGAGAATGTGCATGAATCCTCAGGAGAAAGATCTACTCTCCGACAGCCTGAATTCGTAGTGATGGGTATGTAACACCACTTTAAAATGGTGGCTGTGTTATCTTCACTGGCATTATACACTAATGCTCTTTGTTAAGCCATCATGAAGAGTTGCCTTTTGTGCGCTCCTTGTGAGCGGTTTAAATATTTTACTGCAAAACTGAGACAATAAAATGGACTATGGGGACACAATGACCTTTTGGTTATGCAGCTTCAAGAACCATTCTGAATAAATTGTTTTAGAGGTATTTTATTGAGAATAGATAAGCTGTGCCTCTCCTGAATGAAGCCAACAGCTGTGTCTTAAATATATACCTAAGCTTCATATCGTGCATGCAAAGGAAGTGACATATTCTAAGCAAGTGTTAATTATCTAGAGGACATTTTACATTTCTAACGAGGACAAACCGCACTTTCTATAATCTTAATTAGCTCTTTAGTAATTTGAATCCAGTCCCTCTCATCCTTGCTGAGTTAATAATTTTCATTCCAATCCTTACTCTCAAGTTCTAAATATAATAGGAAGCTTGTCCTTTGAACACTAAATTATGTCAAACAGCCTATAGGATCCCCTGGTGAGCTCTGCAACCCACACTAGCATAAGGGTGAGCATCGAGTGACAGGAATAATGATAAAATGACATTAAAAATGATCAAGAAAGACTTCAGTCTGAGAATCAAGATAATATGGTACATGTCCCTTAAGCAAGAAAACAGAAACACAGTCTATGGAAAGCACAAGGTGTAAGGCTGACTAGCTCTTTGTGACAAGGACATTTATCACTCCCAGGAGGGCCAGAAAGATGTTGACATAATGGTGACACTAAGGACTGAGTTTCTCTCCCTTACACTTACCCTTGGGTCTTTCTGCAGCAGAGTGTGTGGGACAGTTCCAGGTCTAGCTCCAACATCAATGGGATTGGAAGTCTGAGAAAGAGACAACATGTGAAATTAATTGGAAATGACAAAATAGTTTTCTTCCCTGTGATACTTCGTATCTCTTTAGCTTGTGTTTGACAAGCCCCTCTGCTTGGCAGTTTCTTTCTTTTCTTTTTTTTCAGGCAGCTCAGGCCTAATGGTGTGTGACTTTCCTTGATAAGTGAAGCTCAACATCATCTGTTTTGGCAGTGGGAATGAGGGGCAATATTAACATGAATCTTTCTATGGTTCACCCTTCTGTCAACCTTTAAGCTGTAACATAAAGCCCTGGCCTTCTAAACTCCAGATCATACGGAAGGTTAGTATTACCTTTCCATAGGTTGTACACCCGTGTCATTGTACAATTCTTTATTTCAAGTGTCAGTAGGTTGAGTATCTTAGACATTATTCCCCTAGGGACAGTGATAATGAGAAAAGCTCCCATCTCTAACCTAGATGAAATTACACACGGATGCTTCAGCACTACCGCAAAGTTATCAGTTCAACTGCTCAGCTTCTGAGATGTCCTATATTGCCAATTACCACTGGGCTGCAAGCTCAGCTATATTAAAATGTTCAGCTTGCTAACTGAGTAATTTGTTTTCCTTTTAGAAAATGGATCTGTAGTCCCTTTACACAACATGATCCAAAACCAGTGACCAAAAAGAGATACAATGCCCATAGCTTAATGTATCATTAAACCTGTAAAAGCTGGTACCTTTTTACATTTACACTTTAGGATAAAAAAGGAAATCATACCTTCCTCTGGTCCTACATAATTTATTATGAACTTTGACCATCTAGCTAACAGGCTGCTATTACATTCACAGACCATTAAGGGTGCACATTGACTTTGAATATCACATCACGAAAGCAGGTTAAGTCCATTACAATGACCTTGGGTCAGCACTGTATTAGATTGCAAGTACAGATTGTACTTTCAGAGTCACTTTGCTGTCACAAGCAATGGAGACACAAAGAACACAAGTATATTTTGCTAAAGGATGGAATACTTAAACTGTAACGTGCTTAGCAATTAGTACTGAGATAGACAACTGATAATAAAAAGCTGTTTACTGGCTGTTTAGTGTCTAAAAGACACAAAAGCCAGAGATACAAAAAGCACATAGCATGGTAAATACAATTTATAGATCAATTATTAGAACATAATTTTATAAATTTATGTATATACAATATCATGACAACAATTGACTCTTACTGACATGCGGAGCATTGATTAACAATTTTTCTTCAAAAATAATATTAGTAAAAAGATATTGTGAAAATCAAGTAACAAATACCCTTTTAAAATCCAAATAGGTATTCAGAGGCCATCCAAACTCCAAGCCCATTTTTTTTTTTTTTTTTACTCTAATGCCGCGTACATACAGGGTTTAGAATTTCCGACAACAAATGTTCGATGAGAGCTTGTTGTCGGAAAATCCGACCGTGTGTGTGCTCCATCGGACATTTGCTGTCAGAATTTTCGACAACAAAAATTTGAGAGCTGGTTCTCAAATTTTCCGACAACAAAAGTTGTTGTTTTTGTAAATTCTGACTGCGTGTACACAATTCAACGCACAAAAATTCTACGCATGCGTATGTCACCGTGTTCTTGATGTTTGGAATTTCCGACAACAATTGTGTGACCGTGTGTATGCAAGACAAGTTTAAGCCAATATCCTTCAGAAATGTATCCATGGTTTCGTTGTCGGAATGTCCAATCGTCTGTACGCAGCATTAAAGTACTAATCCTCATGTCAAAAAAAAAAATGTCCCCATCTGTGTTCTATTGCAGAGATTTCCCTTCACTTCCTGTCCATAGCCAAACAAGAAATGAGAGGAAATCCCTGCAAATTAAAGGATCAATTCACCTTTTGACAAAAAAAAAAAGAAATGCACATTTGTTTGCCTGCAAAAAAAATGTGCATTTTTTTATTTTCTGTTTTGGGAGCCTGTAAAGCAGGGGTTCTCAAACCATGGCCCTCCAGTTTGTTAAGAAACTACAATTCCCATCATGCCTAGTCATGTCTGTGAACGTCAGAGTTGTACAATGCGTAATGGGACATGTAGTTCTGCAACAGCTGGAGGGCCATAGTTTATAGACCCTATTGTAAAGCATTGCACCTGCTATCAGCATATTGCTGATGCCATGCAAGGCTCCTGTAGATCTGTCAGTGTATCGGCTTCCTCGTACCTTCACCATATTCACAGAGCAGTTTTTTTTTTATTTTGACAGCTGGTGGGGGGGGGGGAGCAGGGAATGTGGGAGCCGGATCGTTCATAACATGTTACATGTTACACCCTGAATGTGGGTGTAAAATGTTATGAAAGGTTAAGTTTTTTTTTTCCTGCCTCTAAACATTGAGCTAAAAAAAATGCCTGTAATCGTCTTAATGTGTATGGACACATAGGATAACATTGAGCTGATTCTACAGACAGAACACATAACTCCTGTAGAAGCAGACATTTTTAAGCCAGTGTAGACAGTATAATGTCATACAACATAGAAAGAATGTCATACAAAATAGAAAATACCATTTGTTTGACATTGTGTATGTTTTAGAACAATCACATGACCTCAAGAATTCAATGCAATATTTAAATTTGATTTTACTTCTATTTTCTCAATGTTATCCCCTATATATGCAGATAAACCAACATTTTCTTACCTTAGGTTGAAATGCCCCTTGTAGTGATCCAAAGGGACCAGTGGGAGGAATCATGGGAGGAATGCCAGATACAGCTGGAGGGTATGAATGAAATAACTGAAAGAAAAAAAAAAGAAAAAACATAATTAAAAACAAAAATAAAAACAACATAGATAGCGATAAATCATACAAAACACAACACAGAGCCACAGCACCAGCGCAAAGCCAAAAGCAGACATTGATGAGCGTTGAAAAAATCAGTTCCCTCTGTCAAGCCAGGGAATCTGGCTTAATGGGGAACTTTAAGGGTGTTCAACATTAATTAGCACAGAAATGATACCCTTGATGAATTCCTTTCTTCCAAAATAAAAGGTGATTTTGTAATTATGAATTATTAAATTGGATTGAATGCCTAAGTGGTTTCAGAATTTAGAGTACATCAAAAGCAGGAGGGATGTTAAGCCAAATAAGTCCAAGGGAAATAGCAAGCTAATTAAAAAATGAAGCTTTAAGAGTGCCAGGATTTCACTCCATTAAAACTCAATTACTTTGTTAAAAGGTTTAATGGTGTTGTGTAAGAAATTAAAGAATATGCACAATTATGACTTCATTAGTCTGCTTTGCTGCTTATACTGTCACTGCTAATGCTATCTATGGGCCATTTAAGGAGCAGCTTTATTCTCAAGCAACAACGAGAAGTAGTTATGCTATAAACTCTCCATATACTAAAACGTGCATCCTTCCTTCTTTTGCTTCCTGACAAAATAATCTGATAATAATTACTGACCAATAAAAAAATATATAGGCCCGGATTCAGATAGGAGTTACGACAGCGTATCTCCGGATACGCCGTCGTAACTCTGAGTGTGCGGGGTCGTATCTATGCGCCTGATTCATAGAATCAGTTACGCATAGATTTCCCTAACATCCGACCGACGTAAGTCTCTTACACCGTCGTATCTTAGGCTGCATATTTACGCTGGCCGCTAGGTGGCTATTCCGTAGATTTATGCAAGGAATATGCAAATTAGGTAGATACGCCGATTCAGAAACGTACGTCCGCCCGGCGCATTTTTTTACGTCATTTACGTTAGGCTTTTTCCAGCGTAAAGTTACCCCTGCTATATGAGGCGTATCCTATGTTAAGTATGGATGTCGTGCCAGTGTCGAATTTTCGGCAATTACGTTGTTTGTGTAAGTCGTTTGCGAATAGGGCTGGGCGTAATTTACGTTCATGTCGAAAGCATTGGCTTTTTGCGGGTTAATTTGGAGCATGGGCACTGGGATACGTTCACGGACGGCGCATGCGCCGTTAGCCAAAAATGTCATTGATGTGGGGTCAGTCTTCATTACCATACAACATGCCCACTGCATGGAGAATTTGAATTCCGCGGGCTTACGCCGGACCACATACACTACACCGCCTTAACTTAGGGCGCAAGTTCTTTCTGAATACGGAACTTGCGCCCTAAGTTACGGCGGCGTAACGTATCTGAGATACGTTACGCCCGCCGATAGATACGCAATTGTATCTGAATCCGGGCCCCAATGTATATCTAATCTTTTACTTTCAGATTATTTGTACACTGAAATACACCCATTTTTAATGTTTACTATATTTTCAGATGAGTAATAATTTGGATCACTCTGGTTTTTAATGGTTGATTCCTGCCTACTTGACTGCCTACCTTCTAGAATATATGGCAAATTTAAATACACAGGTGTCCATATGCAAAAGAAAGGCTGTCATATAATGGGCAGGTTTGCTTGGAGAAACAACATCACTCTGATGGATAGTACTGGATAATTAAAGCTTGTAGAACAATGTTATATGCTTTTGCCCGATTTAAAATGTTGCTTCCATTGGGCTTTAACAGTCTTGTTGGTATAAATTATGGGCTTTAGAAGGGATACAATATTTATTTATTCTGGAAAAAAATGCTGCTTCAGGCTCCCCTCAGTGCTGACACCCATATGTAGGCCTAGAAAATTGGTCACATGATTTATAATGAAGAGTGGTAATGACTAGCCTGAATGCTGACTCTACACTCCAGCAGAGTTCACATGACTAAGTGCCAAGGTATTCAGACATGTGGTCAGTACTGCAAGGAACCTAGTTCCAAGAAATGTAACTTCCCAGTTCCTAACATTTAGGTTATGGTCTGCATTAAAAAAGGGTGATTCTGCAAAAGCAACATAAAGACATCAAAGACAATAAACAAGCCAAAAGTTTCTTACAGTAAAAACATAATTTTACACGGTGAATAGAAAAGGCAGGTGCAGTGATGTCTTTGGATATCAGTACTGATCACGTTGCTGCTACCTATTAGAGACCTAGCTAACATTTTCTGGTACCTCCTGCACATAAATGTCATGGCTGCTTCATGGGGGACTTCTCATCATACATCACCTTCATTAAATAGATGTGATGCCCTCTCTGAAACCATTGACATGCTTTGACCAAACTCCTTCCCTTATAATGAAATTATATTCCAGAGGAAATGGTGGTCAGTATATATTACCTATAACCTATAATTACCTATGACCTACAATTAACTGTCTTCATACATGTAGGGCTATACATAGTCCTAGGGATTTAATGAAATGATTATAAAGTTATTAAAAGCGATGTGTGTCGATTGTCAATATAGGGTGAACTACAGGTAACTGATATTTATTAGCACAATCGGAGGTTTGTGGCTCATTTACTAAATTAAAGGGGTTGTAAAGGTTATTTTTTTATTTTCTAAGTAGGTTCCTTTAAGCTAGTGCATTGTTGGTTCACTTAACTTTTTCTTCGATTTCCCTTCTAAATGTTTTTTTTCTTTGTCTGAATTTCTCACTTCCTGTTTCTCCTCAGTAAGCTTGCCCCATCATCTGAGCTGTTCTGGCTGGGGGTTAGTCAGCGTGCTCGCCCCCTCCCTTGGGACTACATCCCTGCGAGGAGATGGCTTGGATGATGGGGGCAAACTTACGGAGGAGGAACAGGAAGTGAGAGATTCAGACAAAGAAAAAAAAAACATTTAGAAGGGAAATCGAATGAAAAGGTAAGTGAACCAGCAATGCACTAGCTTAAAGGAATCTATTTACTCTGAATATCTATTCATATCAAATTATATGTAATTGCAAAACATTTTTTGAAAGCTGTGCTTTTGTTAACTATTGTGGCCAAAACAATTACATTTAAATTAAAAGAAAAACTGATAATTGTATATGGAACAGATGTAATCCAAACCTCATTATGCAGCCATACATACAAGGGTTGATTTACTAAAGGAAAACAAACAGTCTATTTGCCTTTAGTAAATCAACCCCACAGTCACACTTTTTGGTAAATGTGGGTGAATATAACCTAATCTAGAATAGCAACTGCAAAAGCATACAAAATCTAGTACTATAACCTAAACTTATGCTTGTTCTAAAATAAATTAGACATACCAAGTGTAATTGTATGCATAAGTTTAAGAACAGGCTTAATTAATAGACAAGTATGCTACCTTGCTTGCTTAAAATGTTTAAGTCAAAAACATGAAATGAATATATATCACTAGAATCAACAGCAAGATTATTAAGCCACAGACAGACCTAAGTACAACTGACCTATTCGCGTGACTTAAAGTAATAATCAATTTGTTCAAGTTAGTTCTCCTTATATACAGAATTGTCCATTTTGATAATATTGCTACTTTCAATATGGAAGGCGGGGAATTAAAAAAAAATGTAATGTTTCAGCAACCACTGAAACCCAACTGTGAAATATAAACAATTATTTTCCTACCATTAATAAAAGGATAATCAACCCCAAAACCAATGTTTTGGTGGCACCTTCATGGGGATGGCAGAAAAAAGCTTCTCAGAGAACCTGTTGCCCTTTTCCCAATTTCTCTTATATTCCATTTAATGATCATAAGAGAAAGTGATGCAGCAAAATGTTATATGAAGAAATTCCACTTGCTGAACCAATGTAACAGGAAATGGTGGCAGAGGAAGTGGCACGACAGATATATTGCCCATGCTTGTTATTGACATGTTAATGCTCTTGGCAACTCTTGGTAACCATCAACAGTTTCTCCTAACTACCTCTTAGATTTCCATTAGCAAACCCAGTAACTCAATTAGAATCCACATTTGCAATGTAATTCTTCCAGGTTTTGAGACATCCATAACAAAATCAATTCCGCAGTGCTGAAAACTATCTCATCATACATCTCTTCATCTCCCTGGTTCAAACAATTCTTTTGAATCACTGCTCACTTCCTTCTGCTGGAGGCTTTCATAGGAAAAGGTATAACTTAGTAGCTCAGGATAAAAAACCCTTTTTATTGCTAACTCCGAGCCAAGAAGTAATATATTGCTATTTTATTTATTTTTCCATCTGCTGCACACCAGATATATGCCTTGCATCACACAATTTCTGCAAATCTTTAACAAATCTAAATACTTTGTTGGATTATAGACTTTCCATGTGTTGCAGCCATCATTTGATTTGGATGCGAATAACTTAAATTTCATCTTGTAAGTTTTATAACACCCATGAAATCCCTATTTAAAATTCCTAGCTGATCATTATTCTCCCAGTGGGAACAAGCTCACGCTGTATGTATGTCATCTTTCTCACAGTGAGACTCCTTGTACAGTTTATGAGCACTGACAAATTTTGATTAAAAACAGGATAGTGCATCTCCAGAAGAAATGAATCACATGAATGAAGCTCGTATATTGCCAAAGCTCAAATGATTAGGGGAAGCGTTGAAATCTTGGCAGGTTATTGTGGGGTGATGTTTGCGGCATGCTACAGACAGAGATAAGCCAACATTTTAACACAGCACTTTTAAACTCACACTGTGACGGTAGAAGGGGTCAACTTTTGTAGGGAATTTGTCAAACTGCAAAGGGATCAAAGCAAATGGTTATTATGTGTCTTGGTAAAGTGTCTATAAAGATCATGATTTTATCACACTGTTTAACAACCAGCAGCACTAACAGCAGGCCCACATACAGTACTGTGCATTGTGAACAAGCACACGGTTTAACCTACAGCAAGTAAATAGCAAATCTATTATCATTTCTTCTTGATGGTTTTATGAGATAAATAAAACTCTGCACTGAATGTTGTGCACACAAAGACATTTTTATGTCTGCCTTGTATTTTATTTTTATGATAAAAGATGATCCCTATAAATACATTTCCCCACTATAACATTATAATGTTGCAGCGAGACTGCTGTAGTCACCCAAGAGGTGCCTTGTAAGGATATATAGGATTGTGTTCAGAAATAAGCATCTCTTTTATGACCTTTTTACTGGCGTTGTTCAAACACAGGCTTGTTGTTATTTATATATTGAGCTGATAAACTGGAAGTCCATACACAGAATTGTCTGTGCACTAGAGAACTGGTGAACTGATTTCAATGAGTATCTAGCACATCTGTAATGTTTATTTTTTACGGTAAACCCACACCACTCTTTGTAAAAAGAGGAAATAAATATTTAGCTCTAAGGTACCCAAATAAATTAAAGTGAGTCTCATAATTATTTACTGTCTGTGAGGTATAAGCAGACACTACCAGGCTTCTTAAGGGAAACGGACATCAACCAGGTTAGAAAACTATGTCTGATTACTGTTGTATTCCCCTTATATGCCTAAGCTGACCTGAGGACAGTACAAATGCCTACTGCCTCCATTTTGCTGCCCTATCAATGGCCAGCTTGCATTAAAGGGTCCTTATAGGGATATATAAAGTCTCCATTGCAGTAAAAAGATATAAACATAAGTCTGGTTAAGGCTAAAGAACTGCACATAAGAGATTCAACATACTGTTTATGTGCACGAGAAGTTGTCTGATGACCTTTCCTATTAAGAAGGTCACTGGCAGCCTCCCTGATCATCAGCAATGGGCTGAGGCCCTCATATTTCCTTCATCAGCTATCAATAGAAAATGTTTATGCACATTTCTGGCCTTCTTTCAGGCACTTGCAATACCTCTACCACTCAGTGCACATATTAAAAATGTTTACACAAATAAATTGTTTTAAAAATGTACGGTAAAACAGTGACAACAATAATTTATCTCTCAGGGAACCTAGTAGGAAGAATCCCTGTAGTAGCTTAATCTCCAAGTTTCTACTGGAAGTGGAACTGGTGTGAAATTAGGAAGTCTTAAAGCGGAGGTTCACACAAAAAGTGAACCTCTGCTTTTTGGATCCCTCCCCCTCCGGTGACACATTTGACACCTTTCAGGGGGGAGGGGGGTGCAGACACCTGTCTGAGACAGGTATTTCCACCACTTCCGGGTCTGATCCCCGCGGGGAATCCAGCCTGTGACATCACTCCCCCCACTGTCTTCTGGGAAACACTGTTCCCAGGAGAGAGCGGGGACCAGTGATGGCGCGCCACGATCCTCCCGCATGCGCAGTAGGGAATCGGGCAGTGAAGCCGTCAGAAGCAGACGAGGACCGAGCGATTGCTCAGCCTCGGCTGCTGACATCGCGGGCGCGCTGGACAGCAGCTGCCGTATTTGTAGCTGCTGACTTAAAAAAAAAAAAAAAAACGGCGGAACCTCCCCTTTAATAAGGATTTTTTTTCCACCTGTGTCCTTGAAGATTATAAAAAGCCAGTCTATCTAATTTACCAAAACATAAAATAAACTGAAAAAAAGTGTTTTGGGTGGAGTCAGACTTTTTATTTTTGGTGCAATGTCAAATCTGAAACACCATATCACTTGCTAACTGTAATCTATGAAGACAGCCCAACATCTACTCATTCTCAAAGGAAAAAAAAACTGAATCAAAATTTCTTTTGAAAATTAGCAAAAAAAAAGTTAAGGTCTGATTAGGGACCAAATAACCTAAAATAGCAGTTGACATAAATCAAGGAGACCAAGGTTACAATAAAATGAATAGCCTGCCCAGTTCTCTTGTAAACAGAATAACTGATTTATTTTTTACTTCCTAGGCAACCTTTAGCATAAATATTGTCCATCATTGTATTTTTTTAATCCTACCTATATTTTGCTAAGCAAAGTAACAGGTTCACTTTACTGGAAGCATTGCAAGCAACCAGTATTTAAAGACTTTCAAAGTTTCCAGCTCATTAGCCAGGAGAGTTTGATACATTAACCCCTAAAAGATATGTTTGTATTTATCTCCTAATAGTGCTATATTTTATACCATGGATCTTATTTATTTATAGGATAGTGATTAGTTGAAGTTTTCTTGTCTTTATTCACACAATAGTTATTTTCAGAAAAACACAGGAATTGGCAACTACATGAGGAAAACAAAGTGGTTGAATGTCTTATGCTCACCCAAATCTAAAAGTACTGAATATTTTTCTGGGCTCCAGAAAAGATGATAACTGATTGCTTACACTGTCTGCTAAGCAAGTTGGTTACCCTTTATAGCAAGTGCAATGTATGTTTTTGTAAGAATGCGTATGAAGCACCTATGTTTCTGTATCAGTGTTGCTAATGTTCTACAGAGACTGTACCATTATTCTTCCAAATTACTTGGACAGGTAATTCCCACTAATTTCTTTACTGTCACACAACCCCCAAGACAAAGATCAGCAGTCATGTACCTTCTAGGAAATTAAATTGTCAATGCTGAATAGGGCTGACCAAGTGTCAAGTTGTAAGTTAAGTCTTTAGCATTTGTCCTCCCATGGTCCCTGCTGAACCAGCCAAATGTTGATGCATGTATGACCAGTTTAGGGCTTAGAATCCACTGTACTAACTGCTAATGGGTTTTTGTTTATTTCCAAGCAATAATTTAATCCTTATATGCTAAAATAATAAAGCTCTGTCTGCACAAACATATGGAAGCATTAATCCTGCAAGATATGCCTGAAGATCTACATTAAATCAAACTGTATCTTTCTGACTCTCATTATTCAAATAAATAAACTGTAAACTAAGCTCCCCCAATAAATATTAGTAAAAGTAATATAAAATAGCTAAATCTTTCACATCTGCCTAAAGTATCATATTTCTTTATCAATAGCTTTTTCTGTTGAGTTACTTGTATCATGAATTGAGTATAAATCTCTGGTTCAGCATTCAGGAGATTATAAATAACGATCCTTATAAAAATACGTTGTTCTTATTTTCTTTTTAAAGTGTTATATTTTATATCAATTGTCTTATTTATCTACAAAATAGTGACTAGTTGCTGCTACTGTTGATCGGTTGTAGTTTTTTTTATGTCTTTGTTCACACAACAGTTCTTGCAAATCAATACAATAAAAAATATTTCTGGAAGTTTTTGATAAACCCTTTGAAAGATGAGTAGAGTTCACCATTGGATGGAAATATACATCTTTTGAACCTTGTAACCAATGACAGTTACATGTAGAAAAACTCCTTTGAGAAATTCTGATCTTAAAAAAGAAAATATGCCTCCCCTGTAGGAACTACAGAAAAATGTACACTTCAAAAGTGAGTAATCCAAAACACAAGCTGGCTTAAAGAGAAACAATAATAATATCATATACAGATGTACATGGAAAATGTTCAGGACCTAATCTGAACCTAAGATATTACAGATAGAAGTCAAAACATAGAAGAATGTTTTCTTGCATATAGTAGTGTCTGCCCAGAAATCCAGCAGAAAACCCAAAAGTTATCAAATATATAGCCCATATTGGCTGAGCATTTACAATAGTATATCTGGTACACAACAAATGCAGCCATATTGTATTTCACTTCTCCCAAGATATGTGAACATCTACATATTTAGGATAGCTTATATTAATACCTCACTTGCCTAAGACAAATTCTGTTTTCATTTATTGGCCCCCATAATTACCAAATGATGCAAACAAATACAGTACATAACATACATTATTCAATATGCACTGTACTGAAACTCTTGGAACAAATCTGCATAGTCAGGCCACAACTGTCAATAACTGAAAACTCATAAAGCTGCAATTTTTCTGTACTAGAATTTAAAGTAGCATGAATTGATCAGTATCAAAGAGGTTATCTTTGATACCATTTGTATTTTTAAACATAAGTATTACAGTAAAATGTATTTATACAGTGCCATTAATACAGTGCCTGTCATAAGGGCACTACCCATACTGAAAATAAAAGAGTTGTGTTCTACTTATCCTCACATTTCTGCCTGGAGTACGCACCATGGGCGGTGCTGGAGTTGGCATGATGGCAGTTGGCGGGATAGCATGCGGAAAAGGTGTAAAGGTGTGCTGGTGTGTATGCTGATGAGTGTGCTGGTGCTGATGCTGGTGCTGGTGCTGGTGCTGGTGAAACTCTGTCCTTAGGTATGGTGGTGGGCCCAATGATGCTCCACGATCTGCACTCTGAGAAGCCAAAAAGCGTGTGTTCAGTTCCTGTCTGAGAAGGTCTTGTTCTGAAAAATAACAAAAGAAAAATACATTAGGTAATACTGTATCAATTCCCTAAAATATAGACTGACCTGTACTGAAATTATTTTATAAAGTGATGAATTTCATTTTTATCAGTAGTACCTGAGTAAGTGCTGTTAGCTGGGTGTCCTTGAACTTGAAGGGCCCCTGAAGTCAGTGGTGGTGGAGGAGGTAAAGCAGCAGGTGGGGCAAACATATTTGGGTGGTGCTGGTGTGCTGGAGGTTGGATGGTGGGTGTAAAGCTATGTAAAGGACTGTGACTTGGTAAAGACAGAGGATACGGAGAAGCTGAAGGATGATGAGACAGGTGAGACGGTGGCACTTGACTTTTGGCAGGAGTACTACTTCTGCTGCTGCTGTAGAAAGCAAAAGAATATAAGTAGGTAAATAAGCAATAAAATAAGACTACAGCACAATGTATAACTTGGAGGTTGATTCATTAAAACTGGAGAGTAGAAAATCAAAGCTGCTACCAAAGTGGAAAATACTGAGCATTTTTGTTACTAAAGTGTAACCAATTTTCACACTCAGACCACAACTGGCTAGATGTTATGGTAAAAAAAAAAATGCAATGCCTGTGACTCAATGAGCTATTTAGAAACTGTGTTGTCACTTATAGATTCTTGCCTTCAGATCACTGGGAAAGTCTAATAAGGTTGACAATATGAAAAGTCAGCATTAAGGACACAACGAATAAGGAAATAAAATATTATCATACTACTGTATGCCACCAATGCTACTCTGAAGAAAAAAAGAAAAATACACGATTGGCTATCTTCTTGGAAGAAATATTGCTAAATAACTGGTCACTTCTATTCAAATAGCATTTGTCTGTGTCAGAATTTTGACCATAACACCCACTATACAAGCTGCAGAGGAAGCTTGCTTGACAAACTGTTCATTGAACTAGACAGCCCTTCCAACAATATACAGTAAATGCAGGTAAATGGGCAGAAAGTGTTGACAAGGGGATACTTTCTTGGCGTGAGCTAAAAAGAAAAACGAAATGAAAACTTTCTAAGAACTATGACCCTTTCTCAAACACAATAAAAGAAAGTTGATGTAACAGGATACAAAATATATACTCAATATTAACACATTATTAATAAAAACATCAAGGTATATTCAGCACTAACAAACAAAACTCCAATGAAAACTGGGAAGATTTGGCTTGTAAGTAACAGGAATCAAAAACAATATAGTGAAACATAAACACTTCTTCTAATCAATATAGAAAATAAAAACCTAAAATCTTTTAGTTGTTTTGTCAATTACTGTATAGCACTGAAGTCAAGATGACTGTCATACAAGTAAAAACAATGAAATAGAAAAACCAAAAAGCTGCTAACAGGCATAAAGTGTACCTGTAGTAGGCTACTGATCAAGCTCATATGACCAAATCTGGGACTTTTCTAGCAAAGTCACAACACTTCCTGGTAGTGTTAGGGTTTACTGATTCCCTATCACCTCTAATACATGTCTAGTCATTACCAAGGTCAGCTGCATCACTGGATAATAGCAATATATTTTCAGTAGGGGATGTGTAGGGCAAGCTACGACAGCACCAGAAAGTGTCAGATTTTTCACAACCATAAGAGTCATGATTTAAGAAGGAAAGGGGGATGGGGATAGTCAGATACCTGCAGGTCATTCCAGGTATGTGTAGGCACCACTGAGTGCTTGCACTTCATAATTGCTGGCAGCTTTATTTATGTGACAGTGACTTAAAGTTACCCTTTCTAAACAGCATCAAGCTTTTTCATTGGAATGAAGCTCCTTTAAAGCTGTTGACAAATAAGGCTAATGATATCTAGTACATGGCGGCAAACAATATACTGTATATTTATTAAAGCAATGTTTCAACAAACCTTAAACTGTTCACACTTAAGCTGCTGCTGTTGTAGTTGCACAAGCTCTGGGGCAATGACTGAGAGGGAGGTCGAGTTTGAACTGCTGGAGAGCTTGGATGAATAGGTTGTTGAGGAAGTGGCTGAGCCTTTTGTGGCAGCTGCACTTGTGGCTGAGGTGGCAATGCTGCTTCTTGCTCTAGAGAAGAATGAGGAGGCTGAGGAGGCTCCTGCTGTGTTTGTGTTGGTGTCGCTGAAAGGGAGATTATAACTGGTCCAGGAGATGAAAGACACGGTTGTGCCTCTATTTCTGGCTGCACTGCAGGCAAAGATGGTGGGCACAGGTCCTTACACACCACCGTCTCAAACTGCAACTCTTGAGTGCTCTCCTGGCTCTTCTCTTGACTTCTCTCTAGTCCCGACACTTTTGGTAGAACTGGACCTGAAGCATCTTTGCTACTATTTGTTGTCAGTAAACTGACACCCAACTCGGAATCTGCACAAAAGAAAAAATACATTATTATAATCAATGTCCTCATAAAAAAAAAAAAACACACACATAGTTAAATATTAGATACAACTGAGAAAACCAAAAAATACATAAATATATATTTGAAAACCAGATACAACTTTCAGCTTAGGGGGACATTGTGATGCAGTAACCAAGGACAGCCAAAAGGCTATGAGTTGTGATATAATGCTGTATTTTCACATTATACTGTATATTAAACATTATGGGCCAGATTCACGAATAATTGCGGAGGTGTAACATAACCCGTTTACGTTACACCGCCGCAAGTTTTCAGTGTAAGTGCCTGATCCTCAAAGCACTTACCTGGAAACTTGCGGCGGTGTAACGTAAAGTCGTCCGGCGCAAGCCCGCCCAATTCAAATGGGGCGGGTACCATTTAAATTAGGCGCGCTCCCGCGCCGGACGTTCTGCGCATGCTCAGTTCGCAATTTTCCCGACGTGCTTTGCGCGAACTTACGGCAGCCCGACGTGTTTGTGAATCGCGACGTGCGTAACGTACTTACGCCGGGGAAAAAAAATTCAAAAGCGACGCGGGAACGACGGCCATACTTTAACATGGTGGAGTCATTTTACACCATGTTAATAGCACACCTAACTTTGCGACGGGAAAAAAAGATTTGCGCCGACGTAACGACGGGAAAAACCTTTGTGGATCGCCGTAAATCCTCATTTGCATACCCGACGCTGGAATACAACGCAAACTCCCCCCAGCGGTGGCCGAAGTATTGCATCCTAAGATCTGACGGTGTAAGTGAATTACACCTGTCGGATCTTAGGGCTATCTATGCGGAACTGATTCTATGAATCAGCTGCATAGATACGACAGGAGATACGACGGTGTATCAGGAGATACGCCGTCGTATCTCCTCTGTGAATCTGGCCCTATATTTCCAAAAATGCAGCCAAGTAAAGGTTTTTACTTTTATGGATACATTTTTATAAGATGAGCCATGTGACCTTCAACTGGTTTTAACATATATCCACGTGGCCAAATCTGAAATCACTAGATGTTTGATTTGCAAACCAAACATCTTGATCGCACCTATAACAAGACATCTCATGGCAACATTTTCTAAGCCAGAAGACTGTTCATCTACAGGATTAACCTTTGCTATACACAGTCAGTAATTAATCAGTGTATGTTTAACAATGCATCACAGTTCTGTCAAATTCGATTTAATTACTGAAAATATAGTTCTACTACAGGTAACTAGGCAGTTTGAAACACAGGCCCAGCCTTAACGCATATGCAGATGGTAAGAAAAAAAACATATGTGATAAAAAGGTAGCCATGTACGTGGCTACTCAGAAAAGTGGTTAATTTTTTCAACACACATGAAAATTGCAATATGTGAACTAGCACTTTGCAAATGGATGCATTTACATTATGATTGGTACATAAAACTATGTTCAGTTCAATAGGAAAACATTCCATTGTCTCTTTTGGGGGATGATCATCTAGAAACATTAATCCCTAGTGCTGAAAATATGTGTGATTTCACTGCTTATTCTCACATACTGTATATAAATGAAAAGCTGCCTGCTGATATAGATGTGGTTTTAATGCCAAAATAAAGCCATTAGCTTTTAGTATGTTGCTAGTTATGTAGACACACACCTTAAAACATAAAACTTTTGAAGGAACTATGCCTGATCCACATCTGCCTATTGTTAATGATGAGAATACCAAGCTTATAACAAATTTAAAGTTACATTTGGTTATCTATTGTTATCACAAGTAGAGCTTTTACTGTAACGCAAAAACATAAATAAAGACATATAGACATATATATATATGAACTAAAATATTCAATCTACATGGCTGTCAACCCGAGTACAACACCTAAACCTAGCACACTGAAGCCGGTTCACACCTTGTGATGCACATAACTGCATTACAATGGAAATCACATTATTCTGTATGGTTCCCGCTTACATCCAATGCAGCACATCATGGCACGGTTTTGGAAAAGGTGCCAGTGCTACTTTATTGTAGCTTGTGGCCAATTTTGGCCCCATAGACTGGAAATACATAAAAAATGCATGTACATATGTTTTTGGTGGGCTTTTGCCAGCGTTTTGTGTTGGTTGCTAATAGCTATCACCCACCGGTGTCCCAACAACCAGTTATTCATCCTTGCTGTCTGTCGGGAATTCCCAAGGACACCTGTGGATGTCATTCGGCACAAGGCAAGAGATGAAAATGGTCGTGTGTCAGCAGGCGGAAGACTCCTTTTTTTGCAGGTCGACAACCATCATTCATTGTGATTGTGGATCTACATCGCTTGATGATGTGATTGATGATGAATGTACAACAGGGGACATTTTTTTTAAAGGACTTGTTAAAAACTGTTTTTGTTTTTTTGTTTTTTTAACCACTGACTTTTTTTGTGAATGAGTAGGAGTACTATGTACCATATACTCATTTATATAGGTGGAGAGCCTATTTGTAGGGCCCTCTTATCATTAAAAAGAGGATTTCAGATTCCAAAGAGCCCCCCACCCACAGACCTCCACAACCATCAGGCCAGGGTTGTGGTTAAGAGCGCCTTGTCCCCATTAACATTTGCAATGGGGAAAGGGGGGCATGAGGTCTGGTATGGCTCAAGAGGGGGGGCACACTTGTTCCCCATTCCAGGCCTGCCAAGCTGAATATCTGGATAAGGGTCTGATATAGATTTTTTTGGGGGGTTCACAATTTTTTTAGAATGATTTCCCCTTATAATGCCAGACCCAAAATGGGGCCCTCCTTCATTTTTTTTTAAATAACTGGCTCTTTTGTGTACATTCTGCTGTTAGCCGGGAATCAGCAGGGATGAGTCACTGGTTGTTAGGATGCTGGCAGGTGCTGATTCCTTAACAACCAGCATCTGTGTATTTAGTAGTCTCCTTCCCCTCCAAAAAAAATGCAGCAGCATGAAATTTTTTTAAAAAAAGCATCAAAATACACCAATGTCGCACTACAAAATCACAGTGAAAACCAGATCAAGTCTCAAGTCACAAATTCTACATTACACACATGAATGTGACTCCTTTTCCTCAATATGAAACTCAAGGAAAGGGACATTTATATCTGCGACGAGTAAGACGTTTACAACAATCTCAGCAATCACTTGTTTTGTTTTTCTTCATTCTAAGGAACGTTTTCCTTGTGGGCCTAATTGCAGCATGAACATAATAATAAGTGCTGTAAGCTTTCATAAAGGTGATTCAAGTGCGGTCAAATCAATCACAAAGATAGTGCATAGAAATTGAGTAGCAGCAGTAAAGCGCAGTTAACATGACTTTAATCAACATAATTGTAATTGCAATTCAGTTCATTTCCCTTCTTATTATTCCAGAGGGAAACCATTGATTTAAACCTCTATCCTGCAAAGAAACCCAGTTGTAGACAAGTAAACTGCCAATAAAGCAATGGGAGTCAGCCTTACTCAGGAAAGAAAAAGAGTAATGGGCAAAGTGAAAAAATTAAGCCAACCACTCAGAAATCAACTCTTGAGTGATCTGATTAAAGTTTCTATGGGTTACTAAACTTTGTGCAAGACTTTCTGTACCGTTTTATTTGTTAAGATGGAAAGAGGCTGATTTATGCAAAACCAGATTATAAATTGTTTCCTATAGCAATCAATCATATATTTTCTCCCATGGACGAGAAAATGACAGATGGAATCAAACCTACTGCTAGGTGATCTCCTGTTTAATTTGCTCAGATTTATTTGTATTATTGATGCAGTAGGTTTTGTTTGTAACACGAACACAGTCTTTGCTTTAATTTCTTAAACTGCAGTAGAATAACAGAGCGCCTCACAACTGCCATTTTCACTGTGATTAAATTTTTCAAGACTTTGATAACAAATATCCAATATGGTATAGAAATCAGGATATTTTGGTCCCAAAACCAAAATTCCAAAAAAGTAGAGATGTTCTTCACGACCCATGTCCCACTGTGATTCTCCCCTCCCGGGGATTCTTATACAGTACTGGCGATTTGTATGGTCTGCCACATTTTTTTTTTAATTGTACATCAATGTTATTGTCTTTTATTGATTTCATATTAATACAATTCAACAATTTTTTTTATACATGTGTGTTTACCTTTGACTTTACCCTCCTACCTGTACCACAATAGTTCTACTGACCCCCCCCCCCCTTTTTTTGGAATATTGGTTTGGGGACCGAAATATCCTGATTTCTATACTCAACTTCCTGGATGATGGTACGACCGATCTTATTATAGATCACCTATTATTTTCCTAGAGGCTTTATTTCAATTTAATATATCCAATATGGTTCATATAAACCTTACAGTATATAAAAACAACTTTTTCATATTCATCATTGACCTGAGAAAACAACATTTAAAAATAATTTCCATGAATGTTGTATTGCTATAACAGACACTAATACACATGGCAAAATCTTGCTACAATACTTTCAGACTCTATTCTCATCCATCTTTGATTAGTCCCTGTATGCTATTAAATTCTTCATAATATGAAATAAATACAATTTCAACATCAAAAGTCAGACCCCATCGTTATAGAAAGCTTTGCAATGAATATTGAGACATTTTGATCACATGTGATTAGATCAAATAGAATATTGATCAGATAAGGCATATTTCTTCTTCTTTTGACATGCTTGTTAGGTGTTTAGTTTGCGATCATGAATTATCTGTGTTGAACGGCTTTCCTTTAATAGTGTGTGAAGAATTCATTTTTTTTTATCCAGCCATATTTAAAAATAAATCTAATTAAAAACAAAACATAAAATGTGTATCCATGGCTCTGTCATGGAACAAACAAATAATTGTATACCAAAGACATCACTGAACTGGTTAACCATTGCAACCTGTATTCAACCTATTGTATAAAAGGAATTTCAGGAAATTTAACAGTCTATAGTATACCTTCTGGCTCCTAATAGCCAACAGCTAGCAAATATTGTTTACCTGCAAAGTACGGGAGGGATTTCACATTATAATGTGTCTCTGTTCCATCATTAAGTAGAAGCACAAGAGAGGATCTCACTTGGAACAAAATCAACTTAATCAACATCATCACCCACAGGGAAAAAATGACACTTCTGGCTACTGCATGCAAATAGTTCATTTGCAGCTTATATCATTAAATTGTACACCATAAAGGGTTCATGAAATAAAAGAGAAGCCCGGCAAACCAAATATATTCATTTGCGATAGAATGAAAATAGCATTGTTTTAAAGCCTGAAAACAGATCCTTTCTATCAAATAACTACAAATATTAAGAGGCCGTCAAAAACCTAATATGAGCAGAAGCCGTTGTGTTCCCAATGCTCCTTTCTCACATTCCCAGTAGGTACGTTCTAAATCTGCTTACACAGGTAAAGAATAATGAAATACATATCCTAGCTTTAATTAAGACTCCAGGGCTTTCAGAATGAGTGTAGTCTGTGCATAAGTGGAGTCTCTGGGGATTTAATATGTCAGTTTTTCTAATCTCCATAAAAAAAAATATGGTAATGATAAGCCTGTTTGAAAAATTGTGATCCCCCCCCCTCCCCAACTACATAATCTTCTATCGTTATGCAACAACAATGGTGTCTTCATATCTATGTATTTGAGAGGGTCTGTGTGCTGCCTTGACAGAACGTGCAATTATCTTTCAAGTCAATGTAAAGGGCTTGCATACTTGCCAGAAATGGAGAATAAGCATTTCTGTGCTATTTCTTACCATTTAGTATATGCTACAGCTGTTATGATTAAGTTTCTATTGTGTTATACGGACTGATTACTTTAAGAAGACAATTGATTTTAAATGTGGAGACCAGGGAAGATAGTGTGGGAGCTAAGAAGGAACTCAAGCCAGATTTTTTTTTGGTGAAGGGTGAGAACCCTTAAGCCCCGTACACACGATCAGACCTTTGTCCGACCAAAATCACATCAGAATTCCGATGGAAATCCATCAGAGTAAAATAGAACATGTTATCTATCTAAACTCTGAAGGAATTCATTGCAATTTCTGATGAAATTACTCCGATGGGGCATACACATGGTCGGAATTTCTGATGGAAAAAGTCAGTCAGACTTTTTCCATCAGAATTTCCAATCGTGTGTACGGGGCTTAATTGAGGTTTTGCTCTCTGTGTTGTATTAGGAAATGATTCCCTTACTTCCCACCTTGGCAACCCACAGTCCCACATGGGACACAGACAGTAATATAAGCAAAGGTTATAAATGTTTTTCATGCTGTTGTTAAATTGTTTCATTGCTGTCCTATTTGTGGAGATTTCCAAAGCCCACCCTTTCCCCCCTCCAGGAGTACAAACAGCAGTAAAAAATATCTGACAAAGGTTCTAATGCTTGCTGACCCATTCGCACTAGGTACATTGGACATCCGTGTCCAGAGTATCCAGAAGCAACCCTCACAAGAACAAAGAGAACATGCAAACGCCATGCAAACAGTGTATTGACCAGGACTAAAACAATGGATTCTAGTGCTACAAGGCTAACTACTTGACCACTGTGCTCTGCCAAGGTCTTGGTTTGGTGGCACAACAAAAACAAATATGGAGGTTCCCAATATTAGAAAAGTAACCCTTGCCCAGCATTGTCCAAAATCCCAGACTGATCAAAATACATATTTAATCGATCTAAGCAAAAGGTAAAATTAAAGTGTTACTAAACCCAGGAACCTGCATTCACCATATTTGGTCTCACACAGTTCACAGAATGTGTAAATGCAATTATTTTAGTAAATATAAACTGCTAAATATCTTTTCTCATCAGCAATATATGGCAGTCTTATGACTTCTATGAGTGTCTGGTTAAAGCTTGTAGGAGGAGTTTCCATTCAACCTGACTGTCCTATGAGGCTGCAGGACCCCTGACTCTTTGTCTGAACAGTGCTGATTGACTCATGCTCCCTCCCAAGAAAAAAAAATAACTCTCTAGCAGATGGATTGGAGACTATGGAAAAGGGAGAGGATCAGAGAAGACAGCCTTTTTACACAATGCATAGGATTAACCCCTTAGGTTACACATTGAGTATAACAAGCATGCTTTACTGCATATACAGACTGATTTTACTGCTGTGGGTTTAGTAACACTTTAAAATCAAAATACTGACCCTTTCACTAAAAATACTTAGAAAATTTCACTATTCCCCCAAGAAACATAAAGCAAACATTTAATGATGAATGTAAGCATACAAATACCATAGTATTTAACGTGGATGTAAACCCAATTCCTGAAATTTGAGCTGGGCACATACAGTATATCTGAAGTGTTTTGTTCCCATAGCTCTCTCCTGAACCATTCCTCTGTTATCAGCCAGATAACTCCTGACAAATTCTCGGACATGTCAGATAAAAGCAGCCTGACATTTCTGTATTTTAGCAGGGAGCTGGCCATGTTACAAAACACCTCGGAGAGTCTCTGCCTATGTGGAGAGGGGGTGTGTGCCTTTCCTCCAATCATCAATTTTAGCTATCTTGGCTGTATGCCCAAACATCACACTGTGTTAAACAGGAAGAGAAAATCTCCTAACACCATCTCAACTTTCTAAACAGTATATAAATTTGAAGACAACCAGGGCCGGCGCAACCACCAGGCGGACCAAGCGGCCGCTTGGGGCGGGCAGGTCCGCAGCCTGGGATGGGGCGAAAAAATTACCTTTTTTTTTATTTTATTTTTTTATACTTTGTCCGGGGACCGGAGTTGCCGCCGCCCTCCGGCGCCCGGTGTCCCGCTCCGGTGTGCTAATGCGCCGCAGCGCCTGTCAGTAGCTGACTGAATGTGGCCCGGGCCGGGCGCAGCCAATCCAGTTACTGCCTGGTGATGGATGATGCCGGGTCCGGGCCTGTAACTGCACGGCACTTCAGTGACGACGTCCTCCTCCGCGCAGGAGGACGTCTGACGTCAATGAAGGGGCGGACCTCCGCTGCTGGGTGACACAGTGCCCAGTCCCGCGCCGCCGGAAGATTGAGATGGCAGAAAAGCGCACAGGAGGTGAGGGTGGGGAAGAAGAATGGATGGATCATGGATGATGGATGATGGATCATGGAAGAAGGAGCAAGGGGGGTTAATGGAGACTGGGTCGGGTGGATAATTAATAAAGCAGGAGGGATTAATGGAACTGGAAGAAGGAGTGGGGCCCCCACTCCTTCCAGTTCCATTATGCCCTCCTGCTTTATTAATTATCCACCCGACCCAGTCTCCATTAACCCCCCTTGCTCCTTCTTCCATGATCCATCATCCATCCTCCCTGGGCCCTGCTCTGCTTCCGCCATTCCTCCCCCCCACAGTGGGGGGGGGGAGGAATGGTGGAAGCAGAGCAGGGCCCAGGGAGGATGGATGATGGAAGAAGGAGCAAGGGGGGGTTAATGGAGACTGGGTCGGGTGGATAATTAATAAAGCAGGAGGGCATAATGGAAGAAGGAGTGGGGGGGGGGAATGGTGGAAGCAGAGCAGGGCCCAGGGGTAATGGATGATGGAAGAAGGAGCAAGGGGGGTTAATGGAGACTGGGTCAGGTGGATAATTAATAAAGCAGGAGGGCATAATGGAAGAAGGAGTGGGGGGGGGAGGAATGGTGGAAGCAGAGCAGGGCCCAGGGGTAATGGATGATGGAAGAAGGAGCAAGGGGGGTTAATGGAGACGGGGTCGGGTGGATAATTAATAAAGCAGGAGGGCATAATGGAAGAAGGAGTGGGGGGGGGAGGAATAGTGGAAGCAGAGCAGGGCCCAGGGGGGATGGATGATGGAAGAAGGAGCAAGGGGGGTTAATGGAGACTGGGTCGGGTGGATAATTAATAAAGCAGGAGGGCATAATGGAAGAAGGAGTGGGGGGGGGAGGAATGGTGGAAGCAGAGCAGGGCCCAGGGGTAATGGATGATGGAAGAAGGAGCAAGGGGGGTTAATGGAGACGGGGTCGGGTGGATAATTAATAAAGCAGGAGGGCTTAATGGAACTGGAAGAAGGAGTGGGGGGGGAGGAATGGCGGAAACAGAGCAGGGCCCAGGGGGGATAGATGATGGATCATGGAAGAAGGAGCAAGGGGGGGTTAATGGAGATGGGGTCGGGTGGATAATTAATAAAGCAGGAGGGCATAATGGAAGAAGGAGTGGGGGGGGAGGAATGGTGGAAGCAGAGCAGGGCCCAGGGGTGATGGATGATGGAAGAAGGAGCAAGGGGGGTTAATGGAGACTGGGTTGATAATGAAAGCAGGAGGGCATAATGGAAGAAGGAGTGGGGGGGGGGGGTTAATGGAAGCAGTGGGGGATAATGGAAGAAGGAGCAGGGGGGGAATGGATAATGGAAGCAGGGGGGTAATGGAAACGGAGGTGGATAATGGAAGCAGGGGGGGGTGGATAATGGATGCAGGGGGGATGGATAATGGATGCAGGGGGGATGGATAATGGATGCAGGGGGGATGGATAATGGAAGCAGGGGGATGGATAATGGAAGCAGGGGGGATGGATAATAGAAGCAGGGGGATGGATAATGGAAGCAGGGGGATGGATAATGGAAGCAGGGGGGATGGATAATAGAAGGGGGGGGGATGGATAAGTCGACTTCCACACTCCACCACCGGCCACCAGAACTCCCACACGCAAATAAATATAATGTAGTAGATGTGGCCTGCAGTCCTATGTAACACCACAGATAACAGTGATAACCCTCAGAGTACAGATAATGTAGTAGATGCTACCTGTGTTATCTGTGGTGTTACATAGGACTGTCTGCAGGTCACATCTACTTCATTATCTGTACTCAGAGAGTTATCACTGTTTTATCTGTGGTCAGCCCTGTCGTATTTCAAGGTAACAGTTTAGGGCCACATATGGGGTATCTCCGTACACAGGAGAAAGTGTTACAAACTTTGGGGGCATTTTCTCCTTTTACCCCTTATGAAAAGGTAAAGTTGGGGAAACATTTTTGCAAGGGAGGTGGGTGGCCGTTGGGGGGGGGGGGGGGGGGCCAAAATGGAGCTTCGCTTGTGTAGGCAGAAATCCTTGCACCGGCCCTGAAGACAACAGATATGAATGTAAAACCTATGTATAGAGATTTGGTTCATCCTTGTGTATCATCTGAGGCTGTTCACTTCACCGGATGTATGAAGGGTTTACATTCACTTTAATACAACTTTGTAAGTAGGGTAAACACTATTTACTTGGAAACTGTGGTCAGACAAACCAATTCCATCTTTCTTAATTTCCTGCCATTGCTACAAGCACAAAACTTCAATAGTGAAATAGAAGAAAGTCTCTGAGGTTAATGCATATTCCACCAGAGACAGACAGTGAATCCTGTTCATTTTCGCACAGATACGGTTTCTATTATTTCTTAAACTATCCATTTAACAACTATAATTTGCTGTCAGCTGTGCAATTCATAAGCACTTTGTTTTGAGCAGTAACTGTACTGTAAGTGTTTATTAAAGCAGACTTCTTGTATTAAATACGCTGGCAGCGTTCCCAACATACAGGCTCAAGGCACAAAATTAATATGCTGACATTTAATGTTAATAAAGGGTCTGAACAATATGCGCCTCTTCAAATTCCTTGTTCATTTGGAATTTAATTTACAGAGAAAATGTGCTCCTCCAGATCAGCTGTGTTGGTAAACATGCATTAAAATTGACAGTCATACAGCCTCTAATCATTTAATAAACTTTTAACCACTGATACTATGTGACAGGATGGATGTTTTCAATAAAGAATTTCTATGAAGCCTGTGTATTAAAAGCATGCGGTTCAGTAAGCTTTTCGACTAAAGTCAGTGAGCAATAAAAGAAAGAACACATAGAGAGGAACAGACTGTGCAAAATACTGTACTAGATCAGGTCAGAGGACACCGTGTTGTGGAATCAAACTCCATTAATAATGTACACAGCTGTTTCTGGAAATCATTCATACACTGTGTTACAGGCGGTGCAGTTGCGAAGATTACTGATTCATGAAGCTTGCAAAAATAATGTCTCAGTTATTGGATAAAAAAAAAAAAAAAATCAAATATCCGTCTATACACATTTCTGGGAGCAAACTAGACACAGAGAACAGAACCCGGAAGATACAAAGGAAAGTAAATGAACAGCCAACAAGGAAAAAAATCAAGGATCCAAGGTTACATCCTGCTTGTGGCAAAGAAAGTTGGCTTTATTCTGAAAAGTCAGCTTTAGCGTAACCCAACCTTACAGTCCCAAGTCTCTGAGAAGGGATTTGCCTCAGTACTGTCAGTTGGCAAACAACCTTTGGTACTCAAAGCAGCATATATGAACTAAAATTGCCTCTTTTACACAAAACATTTTCTTGTTTTATAGGTACTTTCAAGACTTAGAATGTTTAATTTACTAAAGGAGCATTGACTCAGCCTGTTCAGCAGGGATTCGAACCAGGTCCAGGACAAGGGGTGGGCAGTAGGGAAAGCTGCCCTGGGCACTGTGGTATCATGTGAGGTGGGAGGAAGATTGGAGGGATTGTGTTGGAATGGGGGATTTGGGGGGTAGAGGGGAAATGTGTGTGTGTTGGGAGGGGGTGTGGGGTGAAAAACAGGGACTGAGGGGGTAATTGCGCTGGGAGGAGGGGATTTGGAGTGAGGAGAATAATAATTTGTACTAGGAGAGGAAGTTTTAGGGGTAGAAAATTTGTGCCAGGGGTGATTTTTTGGGGCTGGGGGGATTGGGGGATCGGGGTCTAGGATTTGTGCTGGAAGGGGGATTGCAGCAGGGGGTGGATATGTACTGGGAGGAGAGGGAATTTATGCTATGGGGTAAGTATGCAGATTAGTGCTCAGTATTTTGGTGGGAACGATTCTTATCGACAGTAATGCTCATACATCTTGGGGAGGGTTTGCAGTCTGGCATGTTCACCCTGAGCTCTAGATTATCTTGTCCTAGCACTGATTCCAACCATGTATGGGCAGGCTTGATCTATCAACTTTGGTACAACCAGCCTGTCAGATTTTTCATGTGATTATTGCCAGTCATATACGAACGGAAGAGAATCACCAGGCCTTCAGAAATACTCAAGACCCATCTTTTCTGAAGGCTAAATAGAAGGAAAATGGATGCCAAGCGCCTTGAGGCGACTCAGTTGGCATTTGTAGCGCTATATAAGTTATTCACTCACTCACTCACTCAGTGACAATAGCCACTAGCAATAATCATGTTTTCTCTTAGGCTCCTCCAATCTCCAAACACCCCCATAGAACATAGTAGCTCGATCCCATGGTTTCAGGAAAGAAAATCGCACCGTCTATGGCTGACTTAAGTGACTACTTACGTTAGGTAAAAATGATCTGCTTCTTTAGTAAATCAGCCATATAAAGAATATGCAGAGTAACTAGTTCTACTAATGACGAAAAAGGTGTGTGACACTCTAGCTATAGAAAAAAATTGTCACCTTTTGCCTGTCTCTATTACAAATAAATTGATAATGGAAATCCATAGAGCTTCTGCTCATTTACTAAGTTATGGAGTAACTGCACTCGCAAAGTTCACAGTCTATTTGCCTTTAGTAAAAAATCAATTGCACTGTCACCATTTTGAAGTTTGGATATACCTAAAATAAATCCTGTAGCTTTGAAGGGTCATAGTGTGTATGAGCCAATATACCGTAAGTAACGTAAGTACAGTAGGTAATGTCTATAGTGACCCATGTACTTACTCCTTTTTTTGCACTAAACACATTCTAATTTAAAGAGTAGGTGCATGGATGATGTCTACTACGCAATAACTCAAACAAGAACAAAATTAGGTTTTCATTTTTACAGTAATATACGGTTTATTGCCCAAACAATAGCAGATAATGGAAGATAATTGCCCTATTTGTTGCTGTTGGTTACTGTACTAAAAATTGCAAATTATCTTACTAAATAAACATATTATCAACCAGTAAATAGTATAGTCATTTAATAACTCTAGTTATTACAAGCTTGGGCAGCACAGTGACTGACAATGCAACTGTCTGCTGTGCCTGCTATGCTCATTTATCCAGAGTGGAGGCACTCCAATACAGGAAGTGAATTACTGGCCAGATAACAAGGTGAAAAAAGAGGGCAAAAAAGCTTAACAAAGAAAACAAATACAGCTAACACATCTAATGATTGGTAAGCTGTATTATAATACATTTTTGGTTTTGGTTTGAATTATTCTTTAAAAGAAGTCATTGCTTCTATTGTGAAATTGGAGAATATACTGCTCCATAGTGGATGTACAGAGGTCTGCGATGGTTTATTTTAAACATATTTAGTGCTTGTTAGCAATATATCAGTATTTGAGTGCTGGTTCACACAGGGACAGCACAACTTGCCGTGCGACTCTGCAAGGCGATCTGCACATGACTTAGGAGGCGACTTGCAAAATGACTTCTGTATTGAAGTCAATGCAAGTCTCCCTGAAGTCGTCCCAAAGTCGTACAGGAACCTTTTTCTAAGTCGGGGCGACTTGAGTAGCTCCTATTGGAGCGGTTCCATAGTACAGAGCGCAGAGCGACTTGTCAGATGGCTAAGTCGCCTGACAAGTCGCTCTGCACTAAATGTTTATAGCATGGACACTGTTTTAGGTTAAAAAAGAAGGCCATGAGAAAAAAGAAATAAAATCTATTTAGTTGCTGTCAGTATACAAGATATCATACAAACAAGACCTGTGTATAAGATTTTTTTTTTTTCATATAAAATGATATTTATTTCTACTCAAAGTCAGCCTTCACAAATGCTAATTAAATGCTTAATGTCTAGACCTACTTCATTCCATAGGGTTCCAGCATCTGCCATCAGTTTATCATACTTTCTTCCTCTGGAAAGAACAATACCCTTTCTGTTTCTTTCTCAAATTTAATTAGAAGAAATGCAAAGCTGGAATTCCCTTTTTTTTAAATCTTACCAGTTACAAGGACTAAAAAATAAATACATTTAGGCAACCTGTTTATTCAAGGCACATTGAATTCCATATTTTTCAGGATGGATACACATAAGACTTGGCACAGCTAAAGGAAATCTGAATGCACGTTTGACATCATGTCTAAACATGTATTATTTTTGATGAAAATTGGGAGTATTTCGTTTTATTCTTAACTTGTGAATTTTTAACAATGAGCTGATGAAAATGTTGTTGGGTATAATGGGAACATAAAAAAAAATCAAATATCCTATTTTACATGGGGAAATTATTTTTTAGTAGATAGGGAAAGCTCCCACTGGGCTCAAGCCAGTTTGTAAAGGAATTTCATGTTGGCTTGTCCATGATGTTCTAGGCCACATATATCAAACACAAAGCCTGTGGGCCAAATCCGACCCGCCAGGCTTTGTAATGTGGCCCTCACACCCAGTTTGCAGCCACAACATGGCGGAACTCTTTTAGCATAACAGGAACTCTGTGCATAACAGACCCCTGTACTCTGCACTCTTTACCCTGCGCTCTGTGCATAAAAGTCCCCTGCAGTCTGCACTCTGTACCCTGCGCTCTGTGCACAACAGACCCCTGTACTCTGCACTCTGTACACTGCGCTCTGTGCATAACAGACCCCTGTACTCTGCACTCTGTACCCTGCACTCTGTGCATAACAGACCCCTGTACTCTGCACTCTGTACCCTGCGCTCTGTGCATAAAAGTCCCCTGCACTCTGTACCCTGTGCTCTGTGCATAACAGATCCCTGTACTCTGCACTCTGTACTCTGCGCTCCGTGCATAACAGACCCCTGTACTCTGCACTCTGTACCCTGCACTCTGTGCATAACAGACTCCTGTACTCTGCACTCTGTACCCTGCGGTCTGTGCATAACAGACCCCTGTACTCTGCACTCTGTACCATGCGCTCTGTGCATAACAGACCCCTGTACTCTGCACTCTGTACCCTGCGCTCTGTGCATAACAGACCCCTGTACTCTGCACTCTGTACCCTGTGATCTGTGCATAATATACCCCTGTACTCAGCACTCTGTACCCTGCACTCTGTGCATAACAGACCCCTGTACTCTGCACTCTGTAACTGACTTACAAATTACTTCTTCTTACAAATGGAGGGTTATACAACAGGAAGTGAGAGGAAATCTACGCCATGGAAGGGAAATTCACTCCTGTAACATTTATCATGGGAAAAAGGTGTCTCCACTGAAGCTTTATCACCATTCTTTTTTTCTACAACGATCCAACATTTTCAAAATCCAATTGTCACAGGGACAGAAAGTGAAGTGAAATCTTGTGATCAGGGGTACAGACAGCAGAACAAGCATTACAGGGGTGTTAACCCTTCCCTATGCTATCCAAAAAAAGTAAAAATATTTTGTTTGGCTGGAGTTACACTTTGAAAAATGTACCTGCTCCAACTTACATACAAATTTAACATAAGAACAAACATACAGACCCTATCTTGGTTATAACCAAGGGACTGCACTAAACTATTGTGTAGCACTACAAAAACAACTTAGCCACATTCGGCTTAATTTTTTTTTAAAAAGAACATTCATCTGCAATAAATTACATCTGTGTTTTGAAATAAAAACGTAGGCCTCATACACACAGGGCATTTATTGTATTCCTCTGAACACCAGAAATCCTGGCAGGAAGAGAGCTGTATAAAAAAGTGGATATTGCACAAGCATGTGTTTAAGTGTATTTAGGTGCGTCAAGTGTTTTAACATTAATAGATGCCATTGGCCAGAATATTAATGTATACATGGGCTAATATAAGGATGCTTTTGCAGTCTGAATAAAAACCTCCAAATGCCTGTAAAAGCAGCGCTTTTTAAGCCCTGTCTACCCAGACTGCTCTTGTTTTCTGACTTGAAGAGGTAAAAAGATTTTTTGTTTAGCTGAACACATCAAGTCCCTGCAAGGAACACATCAAGCTGCAAGGAACATGTGCCACAAACTCTAAATTGATATGTGTCCAGCTTGGACCATGCCTATACCTGTATACATATGGGCTTGGGCACAATTTTGCTTCTATCCAGACGTAATAAACAACATTATTAAAAAGTAAATGAGCAATTTACTTGTAACCTCTAGTTTGCATTTCCTGTTCCTCTGTCCGCCAACCTCTAACAAGTCCTCTCAATTTGCATGCTTATTTAAACAAGCACACAAAGCTGTCACACAAAGTGTCAGATTCGGATCAGTGTCATAACATTGTACACAACTAGGTTTATATAGCCAAATAACCGGGCAGGTCAAGCAATAAACTTATAACCTGAGATGAACCCTTCAGTATGTTTCTCATTAGACTAAATGTACTGTTCCTTCATGTTCCTTCTATGTAAACTAAACACAAATTCAAGACTATAGACACATAAACAGCAATTAATATTGTGAGTAAACACAAAAAAGGACATTGGACCGGTATTGAAAAATCATTTGCATTTTAGTCACAATTACATGTAGTAATTTGAGTCCACAATTCACTGAGATAAAATGGTCTGTTTAGCTTTTCCATATAAAATATGTATAGGCTAGCAACAACATTTTTTTATTTACAAAGAGGATTTGTCTTTACACAGTCTTTCAGTGCAAGACTAAGAAGGTCACTTACACCTTCCCTTTTAATCGATAAAACAATTTTGTTGTATACTGTATACTCATGAATACTGGACATTGTGTTGGTACACAAGGTACTCAATGAAAAAATGCTAATCCTTTTCCATTTAACATGGCACTCAATTTAGTTATAATGGTACAAACATATGCAAATTGCAATAACAACCAACATTCATTTAACCCACATTATGAGGTAAGATTCAATATGATAAAAAAAAGTAGAAAATGCACTGGTGCGACAGGTGATGATAAACACAGCTGCTGGCAACCAATATTAGGACAACCTAAATAGACATATATATCATATATGTTGCCACGCTAACAAAGTGATAGTAAAGTGCTAAATACGAAAGTCCATATCAGGATGAAATCTGGCAAGGTAAACAGAATATGTGAAATTATCCAAGTCCATTGTGAATCTTGAAGGAAACACTAGTGATATTAAAGTGGAGGTTCACCCTAAAACAATTATATAACATTACATCCAGCATACTAACGACATGTACAATTATGCTGTTTTTTTTTTTTTCGCCGTACATACCGTTTTATTGTTATTTTCCCCCCGGCTTCCGGGTTCTGATTCCCGCGGGACTTGGCGTTCCTATTGAGAGGTCAGATGATTGACGTCTGGAGAAAAACTTCCCATGGCGCATAGGGTGCGTCACCAGTTTTCCGTAAATAGCCGACCTGCGAGTCGGCTCTATATGGCGCCTGCGCAGTCAGCTCTACACGGCGGGCGCAGGCGCTGTATAGTGCCGTATAGAGCTGACTCGCAGGTCGGATATTTATGGAAAACTGGTGACGTGCCTTATGCACCATGGGAAGTTTTTCACCAGACATCAATCATCTAACCTCTCAATAGGAACGCCCAGTCCCGCGGGAATCAGAACCCGGAAGCCGGGGGGGAAATAACAATAAAACGGTATGTACGACGAAAAAAATAAAATACCAGCATACTGTACATGTCGTTAGTATGCTGGATGTAATGTTATATAATTGTTTTAGGGTAAACCTCCACTTTAAGCAAAGGTCATGCTACTCCATTACTGTAGTCACCATGTGAGCCATCACCATCGTAAGAAATGCACTCTTACCGGACTTACTACTGCTAGTGTAGTTCTTACATTTGATAAGTAATATGCACTGTAGCTTCTCTGTTATTTCATATTTTTATTATCTGAGAAATAACTGGCATTATAAAGAGCAAAACTATGAGTGATTTCTTTGAACTGTCACTATCCAATCTGAGATGTGTGTTTACAATTGCATTTTTATTAGCAGTACAAACACTGTTTATTTCACTACACAGAAAAGCGTAAGTGGCTGCATTTTTTTTTAAGATAAGGAGAAAGAGTTTAATTGTAACTAATTCTTTAAGATAAGGCTGGATGCAGTTTGATTTTATTGTGTTACACTAAGCAAAGAAAATCAAAAGGAAGACAGACACACATGATGCTAACTCACTAATGGCTGGCAGAAAATTCAAAAACCTTTGTTTTAACAAAGCGGAAAGAAAAATACAGTTTTTTATTTAATCTGGAGCCTTTTTTTTCTGTGTTTATTTTGCTGAGATAGTCAGTAAACTGAAAAACAACATATACAACCACAATGATAAAGAACTGTCCAGGCTAATGAAACACAGCAAGAGTTCACAGTGACTAAAAGAAAATGTATATTTACAATGCACTCACAAAGATATGTTCATTTAACACATAGAATACCTTTACAAGGAAGGTACATTTCTATAGTTAGCCATCCAGAGTTTAGGAGGGCCTCCTACTAAGACCTCTAAGGCTCGGTTCACACTGCTGCACTGTGAATTTGTTCTGTTTTTTGTCCTGTGTGAGGTGCGATTTTACCACGAATTTCAGGAGTTGGACATAGCTGCGATTCATGTTCTAGCCAATAGGATCATAATGTAAAAAAAAAAAAGGTGTAAACTTCCTGTGTACTTCCTGTTTTTTGTGGAGAGTAGTGTGGTGGAATTTGCACATATGTGAACCATCAAAGCGATTCCAGAATGATTTACACTGATGTCTATGGAGACTAAATTCACAACGCAACTCTGTAAACTCACACAAGGCCCTTTTTTTTATCGCATTCGTAGAGGAATCTGAACGACCGTCATTGAAAACAATGACTTTATGGATGACATGCAAATTTAGAATGTTTTTGACACATCACATTTGTTATGAACTCGCATCAGTGAAAACCAGGCCTTAAGCGGTGGTCATCAATCCTGTCCTCAGGGCGCACTAACAGGTCAGTTTCGCAAGATAACTGAAATGCATCACAGGTGATATCATTTGCTGCTCAGTGATTGCAGTATTCTAGTCTGTATTTCCCCAAGGTAATACATAAAACCTGCTTCCTTAGTGCTCATTCTTCCATTTTTTCAATTTATTTTCACCTGCTTATTCTGCCAGTAACACACTTCCTGTCCTAGGGTGACAACATCCACTTGTCACCCTAGGCAGCTCACTCCTGATTTACACTGCAGAACACATTTCTCCTCTTCTCATATCAATAACATAGAGAGAGGTGTTTTGTAGGGATGAAACAGACAGACCAGATAGTATTGTTTAAGATAAAACTTCAGAGTGCACATAACACAAGACCAAACACCAAAAAATATTTTAATTGTATATTTATTGCAAAAAAAAAAAAAAGCCAGCAAATAAGAGTAGTTCATTGTTAGTGTTTACATTTAAAGATGTATTTGGCTCAGGGTTGTTGACTGCCCACGTAGCAAGCAATTGAGCTGCAAGTTTAAAAATGACTTACTAGGCTATTGCTAGACTTGCCAGGCGTCACGAGTCTGCAGTGCATGACTACAGATCAACTTTCTTTGCAAACATTCTGCAAGTCTGCTGCAAGTTCTGGTTCAGTTATGTTGTGCAATAGTCATCCCACCAAAGCAGTCACTGTGACTTGCAGAGCTCTAGGTTAAGACTCACCACTGCAACTTTGCTCTTGCTAGAGACTTGCCACACAAATTTTCTACAAATTGTAGAAGTGTCAACTAGAACTCGTGCTTCAAGTGCTCTGCAAATGTAAAACTTGCCAGTGAAAAAGTACAGCAATTAACAGACTTACAATTCAATACTTCCACAAATTTGCGGCAAGTTTTCCTTGCTTTCTGGGTGTGTTGACATGGCTATGCTGGCATTAAAACTGCTGTACTGTCAAAACTCAACATTAAGCAGGTATCAACATATGCACACCAGTGCCCATATAGCCTAATTTCAGTTAATTTAAATACAGTGGTTAAGTGTTTGAAACCCTTTGTTCTATACAATCAGGTAAATAAGAAAACAGAGGATAAATGCAACTATAAACAGTTAACGGTGGCTCACCTTATCTACTAAATGTTTCTTTCTTCAGCTCCATGAATGACCTAAACCTGCCAGGCATGTAGAGTTTAATGGCCTAATCTGTCTACATTTTACAAAAGACAGATTATCTCTTTTTTTTAAATACCCTTGTTCCTTAAATTTCCTCCTTGTCATTTAGCCAAAGGAAGCTCTTAATCTTCCAAAAGAACCAGAACACTTTCCGATGTCTCTGCAGAAAAAATAAGATGACAAAAAGCAACCCCGGAATGTAAAAAGAAAGCTGAGGCTTTAGGATAATCTTGAGATTTTTGGGGCTTTTCTGTATAGTTGAATCTCAAGTCACATCTGCAATTACTCTCAACAAGGCAGCGGAAGAACAACCTTAACAAGAAACAAAGCTCCTTTCACTGAATCTGTCAGACTTGGAACAACTTACTATTCTTCACTGACCAACTCTAAACACATTTTCTTAATTGCTATTTTCTATCTGCAAAGTCCATTTGGCAGTTGATGAAACAAGCTTGACTCACTTCAGTGAGGTAAATTCCTGAATGTCACTCCCTATTTTTTGAAGGGTAAGATTACAATAATAACGTAAAAAAAAAAAAATGAGAGGTTGGCTAAGTAGTTTCAAATGTTACAGGCTGGTTTCCAGTTGGCATTCTTATGTCGTGACTGAAATTGCTTTCAATGGGGGAATTTATTTTGATACTCTGCAGACAGACCTGCTTAATCTGTGCTTTGTTTAAAAGTCTTAGCAGATACACATAGCACTAAAGTGATAATATCAGCACTATGCAAACCTGTTTTTAACCTGGAGGTGTTGTAATAAAGGATAAAACTAGAATTACTACATTTTGATTTAACCATTCACCTATACTATTTTACTGTGCTTTCCATGCACACAGAAACTGGAAACTGAAGAAAGGAAAAAAAAAATCACCAATGAACAGTCGTTTTCCAATAGGCTGAGTCCATTCCCTGGCTGGAGACAAAAATGAAAGGTTTGTCCATCTTTGGTCTACAGACGTTATTTTTCCAGACTAGTGGTTAAAATACTGATTCATTAGAAGAATAAGTTAGGATATGCAGTGCTGGGATTGCATTTTTATTTAGATTAACTTTTTCCTCACTTAGCAATATGTTCATTGTGCCTTTTGTATATTTATACATTTTTCAAAATAAAAAGATTTACAGTAAAAAATGTCTGATTGATAGAGATAAATAGATAGATAGAAAGAAGAATAAGAAATAAGAATAAGATGAAGAAGAAAGAAGAAGAAGATGAAGAAGAAAGAAGAAGAATAAAACCATGGTTTTCCTCCTTTCTAGAAAACCGATCACAAACAGTGAAACTGGGATCTTTCACGTCTGAAAAGCGCACGGTGTCATGTGGAGTCCCCCAAGGGTCCCCCCTGTCGCCGGTGCTTTTCAACATCTATCTTCGCCCTCTCTTTGAAATCATCAGTAGCCAAGAACTACTCTATCACTCATATGCACACGATACGCAATTGTATTTTCGCATCTGCAACAAAAAGGATCATCATCTCAGTTTAGAGAAATGTCTCTCTTTGATAGAAAACTGGATGACTAAGAGCTATCTTAAACTCAACAGCTCTAAAACAGAACTTCTCATGTTTCATGCCAGCCGCAAGAGTCAACTGGCACCAACCTGGACACCCCCACCCATTCTGGGCCAAATCATCACCCCTAGCTCCAAAGTCAAAAGTCTCGGGGTCATCTTCGACACCTACATGACAATGGACGCACAAATAGGGTCAGTAGTCAGCGGATCGCACCATCTGTTGCGCCTACTACGCAGACTTATTCCATTTATTCCCAAAGAAGACGTAGCAGTCGTGGTGGGAACAATTGTGAACTCCAGACTGGACTATGCAAATGCCCTGTACCTCGGACTCCCAAAGTACCAAATAACTCGTCTGCAAGTCGTTCAAAATACGGCCGCCAGACTTGTGACTGGGAAAAAACCATGGGAATCAATCTCACCTTCGTTGAGAACCCTTCACTGGTTGCCAGTAAAGGACAGAATTGCATTTAAAACACTCTGTCTGACGCATAAGTGCATCCATGGGAAGGCTTCGCAATATCTTTGCGACAAGATAGAACCCCACAATTCCAATCGCGTTATGCGATCCACCGACCAAAATCTGGTCAAGGTACCCAAAGCAAGATACAAGTCCAAAGGAGAAAGAAGGTTTGCTTTCCAAGGTCCTAGACTATGGAACGCTTTACCAACCAGCATTCGGTTGGAGGAAAACCACAGACAGATTAAAACTCTGCTCTTCTGATGTCAAGAGACAGGAACAACAAGCGCCCAGAGGCGATTTAGTTCGCATGTGCCGCGCTATATAAGTCTTCATTCATTCATTCAGAAGATGAAGAAGAAGAAGAAGGAAGAAAGAACAAGAAAGAAGAAAGAAGAAAAAGAAAAAGAAGAAGAAGAAAAAGAAGAAGAAGAAAGAAAAAAAAGAAGAAAGAAGAAGACGAAGAAGAAAGAAGAAGAAGAAGTAGAAGAAAAAGAAGAAGAAAAAGAGGAAGAAGAAAAAGAGGAAGAAGAAAAATACAAAAGAAGAAGAAGGAAGAGGAAGATGAAGAAGAAAGAAGAAGACGAAGAAGAATTTAAATGTTTGGTTTAAAAATATATGTTTTTGATCTTCTTGTCCTTGCAGAATGCATACTGCTTAGATACATAGCTCAAAGTACTTTACCTATCAATGCTTGGACACACACGAGTTACTTTAAAGTGACAGTAGTAAAGCAGAAGAAGAGGTTCAGTGGTTTATACACTTTTTCCCTCACTCAATTGTCTGTCATTGTACTGCCTTTAACTGTCAGTGATTCAACCATGCCTTCATGATGTAGCCTACAAAATTCAGCTTATTTTTCTAATATTGTGATCTCTTTCACAGAACGTTGTTAAAGAGTAAATGTTAGACTAGATTGATTAGTCCAGTGGACCACCTACTGACATTTTAACTGTTCCAGTATTAGGACATTATTAATACAGTTTTAGTCTGAGGCTGGATTCACACAGCCGTACGGAGCGGCTCACAGCAGGGGTCCGCGCATCACTGTTCACTGTTTCGAGTCCGATTTTTGGCTAAATTTAGACCTGAAACTAACCAGAAGACACACAGGACTCCTGTGCACTTTGCTCTACAGCCATCCCGGAGCTGTGTGAATCGGCTCCATTAATAGCCGGTCACAATCTCCTTACATGCAAATTAGATGCATCCAATTCGCCATAGTGTGAACCCAGCATTACAATACTTGCAACGATATTACCAAACTGCCTCTCTCACCCACCATACCCCATATATTATTATTATATATGATTTATATAGCGGCAACAGTTTACGTAGAGCTTTACAATATAAAAGGGAGACAATACAGTTACAATACAATAAAATACAAGAGGATTAGGAGGTGCCCACTATAGATTATAAATCAGTGGGAAACAGGGAACAATGACCTACTGCTCTCCAGCCCTCCATCAGATAGTGGACTACATTGTACTAAGCGTATGCAGCTTTTTACATATAGATTTTAAGATCTACAGTTAAACTTTTGGATGGTAAAAGCAAGGGAGCTAATTGGAGTTAAGGTTGTTTTATGCAATCGTATTACTCAAAGAAGACACAAAGTTTGACTCCCCCTTGCTTCTGACGATATAAAAAACAACAGTTAGACCCTCTAAATACCCATTTGGGCCCAATTAGACACTTCCTCACTTACTCCTCTGTCCTGTCAGCATCCAAAGGTGGGTTATGTGTGAGGCAGCAGCAGTATTAAGTAAATTATTAAAAACAGCCTTTCCCAACCTTTTCAACACTGCTGAACCCTTGAAATAACTTTCTGGTTTCAGGGAACCCTTGCTAGAAATGGTAATATCTTCAGATCATGATACATTAGTGCAATGAGCAATTAGAAGAATGCTCTTTACACTTGTGGCTATTGGCAAGAATTACCCTCTTACAGATAGATAAGAAGATCAGGGGTGTTGCTGGAAACATATCTGAGAGGCAGAAATTGCTTCTTGCTAAAGGAACCCTTAGCATTCTCTGGAGGAACCTTAGGGTTCCATCGAGCCCTGGTTGAGAAACCCTAATTTAGAATGTATATAGAGTATGCTATTTTGTTATGGCAGGAGCAAAAAGGAACAGAGGGCCTAAAGGCAAAAAAAAGTTACGGTTGAATGCCACCTCCCTAAATACTTACCTGAGTCCTATCTTGATCTGTACCTGTCTGCAGTGGCACTGGTCTGTGTTCCTTCCCTCACAGGTTACAGAGGCAGCAGCAGGAGACATTGGCTCCTGCTGCTGTTAATTAAATCGTATGAGGGAGCAAGGGGGGGGGGTAGGGCCAAGTCCTGTTGTTTGTGTCTATAAATGCACACATCCCAGCTCTGGAGAGAGCCCACAGGTGCACCCCCATGGCAAGCCACTTGCACAGTATATGGTTATTACAGAGAAAAATCAATAGCCACCTAAAGATGTATGATTTAAATGTAGCTATAAGCAGGCATAGCTGAATCTGAAAATTATCTGACCACATACAGTAACATGCAAAATGCAGAAGGTGTATGTCCAAGCTTAACTTGTTGGGCAGAATAGCGGCACAAATAAATCTGAGAATAGATATTTAGGAATAATGGCCCGTAATTAAAATATTTTTCAGCTGATTATCCCCCACACTCCGACCCTCACTCCCTACATACGTCTGTAAGAGGGTAACTCCAGAGGTCCGAAAGTGATTGTTTATAGATTTGAATACAATTGGCTGTATCAAGCAACATTAATTTCATGTCATTGTATAGCTAAATTTTGTCCTCCAAGTAAATTAACCATCCTGGGTATTTAGTATGTTATCCTGATTTATCAAGTGCTGTGGGGGTCTTGGTGCTAATGTGTTCAGGGCTATTTTAGGTCAGTTAGACCACATTGACTTTACCATTCTAATTATTTTACCTAGAAATAAAACCATTTTTACATCCTTTAGCAGTAATGATCAGCTTTTTTTGAAACACATCGACCTTTTAAAAATGCAATTATTATGTACTTGGGTACAGTTTAAAGCCACAGACTTGGATCTTAGTGTCTAATGCTGTAAGGGTTGAAGTGCATTAGCACTTTTGCCACATCTCTTCTATATCCTGTGTCTGTGATGGTTACAATGGTAATATGGTACTTTTCTCTGACAATTTTCCTGAGACTCTAATGGAATATTTATCTGATGGTAATACAAATCCACTTGGCACTTTTATTTTATAGAAGCCAAGTGTCAATTCAGTAAATTCCTAGCTGTCAGCTCATCAAAATAAAATGCTTCTTAAATAGAGATTCATGTACTTTCAGCTCTTTTTACTGCATGTCATTCAGCTACTGTTCAGATGGAATCATAATTTTAGTATTTTGTGTTCCATATTCTAACTGCATTACTCTGTCATTAGCTATTCACAAAAGGGGTGCATTTAGTGCAAAGTATATAAAATAAGATACAAAAATTAAATAAATATGTGTGTACATATATTTGTGTGCCCTACATCCATAAAAGTCAAATTTTTATATCTAAATCAACATAAAAGGCAACTAGAAATACAGAGGTTATGGGACATCAGTGGTACTGTCACTCAGTGGTGTAGCTTTAAAAGTATAGGATGCAGTGCCAATGTCCAATGCCCCCACTTGTAGGGTATCCCCTACTTATATGTACATGCCTACTGACTGCGTAAACTCAGTTCATCCTTAAAGTGGAATTATGCAGTCATGAATGACTTAAAGCGGTAGTTCACCCTCAGTGTCAACATTGTACCATAAAATCAGGCATTGTAGCGCGAGCTACAGTATGCCTGTCTCGAATTTTTTATCCCCGTACTCACAGTGTACTGGTACATTATAGATTCCGACTCCCGCGGGGAATGGGCGTGCCTATGGAGAGGGAGGATGATTGACGGCCGGCTCTGGCACGTCACGCTCCCCGAAGACAGCCGGAGTAGGTCTCGGCTCTTCACGGCGCCTGCGCATAGACTATGCGCAGGCGCCGTGAAGAGCCAAGCCTATTTCGGCTATTTCCGGAGAAGCGTGACGCGCCAGAGCCGGCCGTCAATCACCTTCCGTCTGGATTGGAACGCCCATTCCCCGTGGGCAGTCGGAATCGTCTATGTACGATTACACAGTGAGTACGGGGATAAAAAATTCGAGACAGGCATACTGTAGCTCGCGCTACAATGCATGATTTTATGCTAGAAGAAAAAAAAAAAATTCTTGTTTATAGGGTGAACCCCCGCTTTAAGTCAATGATATCACAGATGTAAATTCACAACTCCAAATTATCTAGAATTCAAATGACTTCTGATATAACTCAAAAAGATGCAGTGTGAAATAAGAACATGGCTGCCAATACATACTGATTTTACAAAATAATTTACAAATAAAATATCTATAAACAAATATCAGTAATATATTTTGTGATAACTGTATGCATCTTGTACAATTTTATACTGATCTGTTGTGATTTTTTACTGTATCAGATGTGTTTTAAACAGTAGAAAATATTGTTTAGAGCTACTGCATAAGAAAGTTTGATAAGCATTTACTATTTCTTTAATTTGCATTCACATTGACAAATATAAAGTACGAAGTGTTCTCAAATTGACCTGAAAAGAACAATCAGTAGGAGGGCAGTAGTAGTGCACCCTATATTCCACTGATTAACTTCCTCTCTCTCTCTGCTAACTGAATCACCAATTGCATTTACACTTTAATTGCAGGCTAGAATGTGATTGGTATCTGCGAATAACCTCTTAGTGAGAGATCTCCAAACTACGAACCCTCCAGCTGTTGCGGAACTACATGTCCAATGAGGCATTGTAAGACTCTGACATTCACAGACAAGACTAAGCATGATGGGAATTGCAGTTCATGAACAACTGGAGGGCCATAGTTTGGAGACCCCTGCATTGATTTATTTTTCCATCAGTAGATTGTGCAATACGGCAATGTTTTTATGAACAAAACTGAGTGACCCGTTGGGTAGGCTATACCTTCTATAGGCATCTTAAAGATGTGTGGAATTCCAGGGATTTGAAGAACATATACGTTAAATATTTTTCCTGCCAAGGGATTTATAATTCTGTTCAGATAATCTTGAGATTAACACACCTCTGCTACATTGCACAGCAACATTAATTAGGAAGCCAGCTACTTCCTAGTTTAGATTCATGGTGTCCTGGAGCTCGTTTCCAGCTGAACAGAAGTAATAAAGGGAATGAACTGTCCAATAAACAAGCTGTTTGTTGGTAAAAAGATTACATAGGAAACTGCACTGACGGACCAGGAAATAAATGTGTTACCTGCCTGTAGTGCAGTTTGGCAATTGTGTGCAAATCATAAAACTGGCTGCACTGAATTAGAAGTCCTTAAGCAGGTGCATGTCAACTGTGTATCTAGCTATTTGCAGTAAAGCCTTCTGTAAATGAGCCCATGTATGGACATACGATTGCACCTAAGCTACCCATAAGATGACATAACACATAAGACAAATGGTAGATTGGTCACTCATTTCATATTTATGGGACCCCTGCAAAAAAAATTGTAATTGATAGCTATTATTTAATTCCGACCGTGTGTATGCCCCATCGGAGTAATTCCATCGGAAATCCAGATGAATTCCATCAGAGTTTACATAGAGACTATTTCACTCCGATGGAATTCCGTCGGAATTCCGATGTGAATTTGGTCGGACAAAGGTCTGGGGTACAGGGCATAAGAGTCCAATCCACCAGCACTGCCTTTATCCTTTCCACATATGGAAACAAGTTTGTGCTTTGCTTTTTTTCTCTGCATGTCTAGCCACCCTCTCAAATCCATGGCCAGTCTTTAACCTCCCTGGCGGTATGATTCTTTCAGAAAAAACATGCTGAAAGCGGTACCATTATTTGCAAGGAAATTTGGCGTTTTATATTGTAGGTCTGTAATTTTTAGAAATAACTCACTTAAATCTGACCAAACAAGATTCTAATAGGCATCCCGGGTATGACATTTTTTTAAAAACAAAATTATAAATTATAATATAATAAATAATTATAAATAATTATAACAAATAATAATATAATTATAATAAAAATTATTCAATAATGTAATCAAATTAAAATCACTGAAATTTGCTCAGTTGCAGAATTGTTGCTGTCATTATTTTTTTTTTTATGACGAATTTCCCCACAAATCGCTATCGCACAATTCTGCAAGTGATTATAATTTATTATCGCTGTTTTTTAGCTGATCTAAAACTATTTTTGACATAAAGGGACACTTTTGGTTGCTATGGACAATCTACTGTTTGCAGGGAGAAAGAAACGTTTTTATTATATAAAATGACATGCATGACACAGGACAGACCACTAGGGACAAGGGGGGTGTGTTTTTTTTACATACAGTACTGTAATCTATAAGATTACAGTATACTGTATGTAAGGTGTTTGTTTACGTTTTTGAATTTGGCGCTGTTCTCCGTCCCCGTGCGTCGTAACGTCGCAGTGAACGGAGATCGGCGTCACACGGAGGCACTATGTGAATCGAGCGAGGTCCCGCTCGCTCACACAGCGCGGTGGCATCGCTGGATCCAGGGACAAGGTAAGTAAAAAGTGCCTGTGGATTCAGCGAGGCAAGCCGAGACTGACTCGGGGTTACCGATCGTAGCAGGAAAATCTAACCCCGAGTCAGTCTCGGGAACACCGCCAGGCAGGTTAATGAGACAGACACGATACAGATATACATCTTATGATCTTAAATGTTAAACAGGTTTACCAAAGGCTTTGCAATGTCTAAATTATCTTCTATTGGTCTAGAAATCTTTAAAATAACCACAACCAAATGATTGTTCATGAAAAAATAAATACGCATAGTCAAGGACGGTGTAACTCTTCTGCATTATTTTACATGTGCTGCATGCTGATTGGAACTACAACATACCAAAACTCACTTTCAGATGGTCACTCCTGATCTATAAACATTATAATTTAAATAACGTCAGCATCTGCTTCAGTTATTTTGCACAGTTCCAATTTAGTTGTAGGCTAATTAGGTAATAAAGTGGTGATAAAAGTTTACTTGAAAGACAGATCAATAAACTTCTCACAGATGGACGCTTTATGAACAGTGATGAGGACAGCTGTACAGTACTAAAACACATTCTCAGTTAGGCTTTAACAGACTTGTTCTAATCTATACCGTATGTCTTAAGTATGAACTATTATGTGCAAAGCAGAATTACTGTACACCTACAACATATCTAATGCTACCTATGTTGCCACAGATAATGCCACCTGAGACGTCTGGATGCTGGACAGCTGGCCATCCACTGCGATGACCAAATATGGGGAGTTTTTGCAGGTTCAGACCACCCATATTTAGGGGGAGCAAAAAAAACTGTCATCAATGAGCCACATTTATTCACCAAAGCATTCTTGCAGGATATGAAAACATATAACCGATGGGTAAAAAGTAAGCAATAGCACATATACATACCAAAGTCAAGCCGGAATACCAGAAGATAATCTGTATATTGGTAACCTCCTTTAGGGTTCATTCAAAACAAAGCTGAGATCTGTCCTCTGTGCTAAGCAACTTTTTTGCTATGTGTGCATCCACCTCAAAGCTGCACACAGACAGTCACATGTCAAAATTTGGTATGCAGGCAGTAATCAGTGCCCAGGTCCGAGGACCTAGTGTTGCCAAACTTTGATATGCGACTGTGACTGTGCATTCACTTCTATGTGCTACCTGCGTGCAGCTCCAATGTGGATGCACACACAGCATAAAGCAGCTCAGTGTAGAGAATGTGTCTCAGCAGCACCCATCTGATTGAGCCCTTAAAAGAAAAATCACTCTTCTAAAATATTTAAAAAAAATAAGACTATAAACTTATGGATATTTTTACATATATCGGGGTTAATTTACTAAAATGGCAAAGTACAAAATCTGGTGCAACTCTGCATGATAGCCAATCAACTTCTAACTTCAGCTAGTTCAGTTAAGCTTTGACAAAAAAAACTGAAAGCAGATTGGTTTCTATGCAGAGCTGCACCAAATTGTATTGTACACTCTCCAGTTTTAGAAAATCAACCCCTATATTTCCAACGGCAGGTTAAAATCTTGTGTAAATAAAGTGTAGTGCTATATATATATCCATCAAACCATCAAATAATAAATAAATACATGAAGAATGTTGAAAATAACATATAAAGCGTAAAATTTAAAAGTGCTCTTGAAGGTGTGCTCTCAAACATCCAAACACAGTGGCATGTATGCTACTAAACATAGAGTACAAAACAGGAAAATAAAACAAAGAAAGTCCTCTCAAATATCCCCAAACAAGCCAAAACACTGTGGTATAGGATTTAAAATCTGTGAAAATGACATTCATCTTCCACCACGCTGAAGAAAAACACCAAGGATGTCCACCCAGTGTGCACTAACTCTCCTTACTGGATATATATGACCCCCTTATAGGAATGGTCATATAGTGCTTAGGTAGTCACAGCCACTACATTTCCATGGTCATCCATTTACACCACAATATAAGCACTCCAACAGGTCAAATGTCAATATATGAAGAGGACAACTCGTATAGTGTAATATAGTTAAAACTAGGAATTGTTTTAAATGTGACGTGTGCACTACATAAGAACAACATCAAACGGCATCTCGTAATGAAAATCCAATTGGCAGCTACATCCCAGTAATTCCACTTCTGGTATCAGCCTGTGTGCGTGATGTTGTCACTTCTGCTGGCCCCCCCCAAATGCGTTTTGTCATATCAGACATAATATAGGGAAGTGGAGAGTTAAAATATGGGCTAATAGTAGTTAGCATGTAAAGGTTTACAAAAAGTTTTCATATAATGCAGTACTCACACATAATGTAAATATATTCGATTACATATTTTCATTTTCAGAGCTTTTCAAAACAATGTTAGCTGACCATAAATTCTACGCCAAAAATCAACTGTAGCAGTAAAACCTAAGCAACAGGCCCACAGCAAAAGTATCTCAAATATATTACAATACGGTAAGAAACAGCACAGGAAACGTATAAAACTGAAATGTCAAATCAGTCACTAATTCTTATCAGAGTGCTACTTATGAGAAAGCAAAATCACAGGCTGGTTGTAGCAATTTAATATGAACGCAAGTTTTGACACATACTGACATAGTATTTGCTGTGGTGCTTAATTTAGCATCTGAACTATAAGGTGCGGAGTACGGGCTGTTTGGGGTATTCGTTCAAAAATGCATATCAAGTACACGACCATGCCAAGATCTGCATCCTTGTGTAAAACAATGAAACATCATTATACAAAACAGGAATTGCTGATTGGGATAGATATTGTGGAAAAATACTACATGATGAAAGAGTTTCCCACAAAAGAAATGTTAGGTTTGCTGTGTACCTGGAGAAAGTGACATCAGACCTCTAACTATTAATATTACGATTGTGGAAGAACTATTTTTTTAATTAGCGATAGTGATATGAGTATTCTATCAGTGTGGGCCACAGATCAACTGCTCAGTTATTGTACCAGTAATGTTTTGCCCTTGTTCATATGGGATGTATCAATGTGTATGTCCATGTGAGTCTGTGTTTACCCATACTGGAATGCACATTTTTTTTTAGTAGCAAACATGCTATACTTACCTGCTCTGTGCAATGGCTTTGCACAGAGAAGCCCCGATCTTGCTCCTTTGGAGTCCCCCACTGGCACTCCTGGCTCCTCCCCCCTTTGGAGTGCCCCTATAGTAATCTTGATTCTGAGCCACGCTCTAGGTGTCCACTGACACAAACAGTGTATCACTGCCCCTGCTCTCTCCCCGCAGGCTGTGGTTACTAGCAGCAAGTGCCAATGGCAACCGCTGTTGCCTCCGTGGCCAGTTAGGAGAGAAAAAGCGGAGAGGGCTGCTGCTCTCGGATACAGCACTGGATTGAGATTAGGCTCAGGTAGGTATAATGGGGGCTGGGGGGAGCTGCACACAGATACCTTAGTGCAGAAAATATATTAGGGTAAAAAACCTTCTGCCTTTACAACCACATTAACACACATTATGGGTTCTTCATAAAATAGAGGCATGGACAGCTTGCTCAGACAAAGTATCTAATCAGGACTTCTGTCTAACACATAAAAAAACAAAGGTCCTATAATATATATATATATATATATATATATATATATATATATATATATATATATATATATATATATATATACACGGTATATATATCTTTCTAATGTGAGTGAAATCCCCTTAGACAGTTGTCCCCATTAGAGGATTTCCCTTTTATTACTGTTCTGGTGGTAACACAACATTTTGTATTTTTCCCTTACTTTTATTCCTATTGACATTTGGGATCATGACAGCTAGGGATTCTTCACACAACCAGCTGTGAGGCAGTAAAAGCAGGTGGTTGAGATGGACCGCCCACCTTAACAAACAATACAAGGTTGTATCTATGCTGCAACAGCAATGCATTGCAGCAGATGTTAAATGGCATGTCTTATACGGCAATGAGTTCAAGTGAACGGAGCTGCACCACAACTGCCCTGCACACAGTGGTTAGGCATTTTGAAGGTAAAGCAAGCAGTGAGGAGTTGACATTGTCTCCTCACCATCTGTCAAACATCCTCTACTGAGCGATGGAAACCACAAGCAATGGAAACCCGATGGTGGTTCTAACCTCTCACCACTCTATCCAGATCTAAAAAAAAAAGTTCTGGTTTTAGTTAGAACTAATTATTTTGGTATATCTATGTGTTAATCTTTTAGATCAATATTATCTGAAGCTTGTTATGTGTTCTATAAGCTTAGTTACCAGTATATGTCCTTAGCAGATCTATTTTTACTAGCAGTGACATGTACTTGTAAGTAAATGTTATATTTTTCATAGCCTATAAAATGTATTTATAGCCACTTACACTCCTGACTTTCTGGATATAGAGCAGGTGAGATCTGCAGACTCATGCCGGCCCATATTGTGCTAAAGTGGTTAATGTTCATGACAAAATGGAAAGGTGATAGGATAATTAAAAGTAAACATACTGCAAATCCAGCCAGATGGCAATATGCCTTGTTTGCACTGTGACTAGATCTTCTCAAGGTAATTCTCCAACTATTATTGTTGATAGTGAGGTGATGCAATGTTAATGCAATATAATTGCCTGTGCTCTTATGTTACAGCCAGGTGTTCAGTAGAGCATCCAGTTGATAGTTTGTTTTATCTCTTATGACAAGTCGAGTTAATATTTCTCATACCTGTATAACCAGCAATTGCCCAAGTGTTAAACAACTTCCCATTTGATGTTAATAACATGCCGTATATGGCACCCATAGAAGGTGACAGGCTACTGTAGAGAGCGTGTCACTGATGAATAGTGAAAGAGAGAATAACACAGTTGCTGGCTGACACAACGACAAGCCAAGGTCAACATGACCACTTGTCTGTCTTGTGCAGCTGTTCCTTAACTGTAGCATTTGTGAACACTGGCTTCCACAAAGCTCTAACATAATTATCACAGAGATATACAATTCAAAGAGCATAATCTGCTTTTCTCTACCAATGGACACTGTTTGACAAATAAACAAGTAGATTTTAAACCCAATCACTAACATCTCATATAATCTTTTACATGTAAAGTTCATTTCAAAAGTCATGATAAATCTTTTTAAATCTACAGCTTTCATTATTATTATTATTATACAAGATTTATATAGCGCCAACACGAGGGCAGACAGTACAGTTGCAATACAATTCAATACAGGAGGAATCAGAGGGCCCTGCTCTTAAGAGCTTACAATCTAGAAGGGAGGGTCAAATAATACAATATGTAATAACTGTGAGGGATGAGCTGATGGAGAAAATCAAACTACTGTTCTTAGGTGTGGGCAGAATAAGTTTTCAGGGATCATCTTAAAGCAAACAGAGTAGGAGATAATCAAACAGATTGGGGTAAGGAGTTTCATAGAATGGAAGAGGCTCTGGAAAAGTCCTGGAGGCAAGAATAGGAGGAGGTGATGAGGAAGCTAGAGAGCAGGAGGTCTAGGGAGGAAGACCTGCCTGAGGAATTAGACTAAATCTACCCATTGCAGTGCCACCCCACCCAGCAGGGTTAGATGCTTGTTATGTCTGTGGGTGCTGGAATAGGGCCTGTCCCCCGAAACATGTAAGCTTTTCCACAGAGTGGCCATAGAGTCAACTGCCTCACCAGGAGCGTTGTACATGACAAGCGTGATTTTATTCCTACTTTTGGGAGTATAACACTTTTATGTGCCTTAAATAAATGATATTTTTGGTAATGCACTAGGCGTTTGCATCCTCTTGTGCATATTTTTAAAAGTTTCATTGTAATTAAAACTTCTCTGCTCCTGCTGGCACTCTCCTATACCCCATTCTGTAATCTGTCTGAGCCCTTCAGGGTATGGGGCGGCATGTGTCCTTCACCGCTTCTTCCCAGGCTGCAATCCTCAGTGCCTAACAACCAATAGCCAGTCCTGTACCCTGTCATGCTGGGGGGAGGAGAACACTATTAATGTAGTGTAAACTATGACAAAGACCAAAGTGAATATTACTTAGAGATTACACTAAGGACTCTGGCAGGTGAACAAGTCAGTGGGTGCAAAGGGCTATCAATAGAACCTGTTAACGTGTTCTGAATGGGCAAAGCAATAGCTTTCTTTAAAATGAAAAAGGAATGTCCTAAAGTACACTCTAAATAAAATAGACCCAAATAAATGCATTGCATGGTGGATTGCAAACATTGCTACTGCTGAATATGCATGATAACATATTTTTTATAGCTTTGTGATAGGGAAGGGTTAGACCCATCATCAGGTTTATTGCTATGTAAGAAAATTACCTATCACTTGTCCCAGTAACCACTCTGTCTAAAAAAATATATACGTTTTAGCTTGACTTCAATTATTTGTATTATTATTATTATTATTATTATTATTATTCAGTTTGTGCTGTGCTTTACAATATAAATGAACACTGTATAGGCAATAAGCAAGAGAATGGCTCTGGTTGTGGATGCAGAGGTAATATCTATGAGGGATGAGCTAATGTAGGAAATAGAAGTACACTTTTTTAGGTGGAGGCAGGATAGGCTTCCCTGAGGAAATGAGCTTTCAGGAATCATCTAAAGGCAGACAGAGTAGGAGATAGCTGGGCAAATTGGAAGTTGGGGAAGTTCTAAAGGATGATATATATATATATATATATATATATATATATATATATATATATATATATATATATATAGAGAGAGAGAGAGAGAGAGAGAGAGAGAGAGAGAGAGAGAGAGAGAGAGATATCTATATATAGATATAGATCTATATATATTTATAGATATACTGTATATAGTAATTCTAGCAGAGTGTTGGGTCTGTTCAGCGCATTAGTATAGAAATAATAAGACAATGTTAATTTTATATTATGAAAACAAACAAGAACTGCAATTTCCCAAGATAGTACTTACTCTAGATGTCTCTGAAATAATCTACATGGTATTGTAAAGGAAGTATGGATATGGAACGATTCCATGTAGATACAGATGTGGCATCAATTACACAAAGAACCTAGGAACACTGGCAAGAAGTGGAAACAGATGTTCAGGTAACTCTGATTGATAGAACTATCCTTGTTTACTGATGGTTGAATGTCTAGTAGTTCATTTGAAGGTTTTTCCATTCCTTCTCTGTGTCAGGTAAGAAAACAAAATGCATCTCCCCTTCTGCCTGCCTCCTCATCTCCCTCCAGCCACCTTCACTTTCCCAGCTTACAGCTTTGCTGCTTGCCTGCTTGATCGGTTTTGTTGCCTGAAGCAGTGTATAATTGACTTGGCTCAATCAGTGCAGCATCAGCTTGATCTGACACATCTACCAGAATGCCTTGCAGCTCTCTTCTCACATTGTCACAAGGTTTGCATGTGCCTCAGGACAAAACCTTGCTTTCTTGGGTATACAATGTTATAAAAGTATCTCAACAGACATTATTTATGTATTTCCGCAGCCAACCAACAACCCCGACTGCAGTTAACATGCAATTATAAGGCCCTGCCAAAAGTGCACAGCCCATGATAATCTTACTATTTGAATACATGTACTGAATAATAAGGTTGTGTCTTTCACTGCACAAATCCTGATTTAAAAACAGTAATGTTTTTTGGCTATTCAAGCTATAAATGGCTTTTAAACTTGGACAGAAAAATGATGTGATTTACTTGTCCTCTGAGCTATTGTGGGTTGTAGTCAGGATTTTTATTGAAGAGACTTGATATTTGCTGAGTTATTTCCTGGTGCTATGGTTCATGCATATACACATGTGTTTGATTTTTACTGTGTTTTAGATTTCACAAGCTTTGGTTTGAAACAAAGAAAGATTCATTTGAGGTGATCCTCATGTCCAGATGTGATTTACCCTCCATCATAAAACACTTCAAAATGAATCATGTGTTAACAATATACACAATGATATATTTTACTGGTGTGACAACAATAGAAGCAATCACCACTTGCCAAATACACATACGCAGCATGCATGAGCTCACAAAGCGCAAGCACACAGTATACATTACTGCGTATATATATATATATATATATATATATATATATATATATATATATATATATATATATATATATATATATATATATATATATATATATATATATATATATACATATACCATATGTACATCTGAAGCCATCCAAATTACACACTAAAGGAGGGGGTGTTTAAGTCAATGGGGTCAAGACAATTCTATGAATGAGTTAGTTTTAAAGTGATACTAAATTCTAAGTTTTTTCCTTAAAAATAATAAACGTAGTGGTTTTGCACAGAATGGCCCTGATCCTCCTCTTCTGGGGTCCCTTGGTGGTACTCCTGCCCCCCCTCCTGCCGAGTGCCCCTACAGCAAGCAGCTTTCTCTGAGGGCATCTAAACCAAGCTGCTGCTCTGTGTGTCCATTTATACACTGAGCCGTGGTTCAGTCCCGCCCCCTTCGCTCTCCTCATTGGCTCACACTTTGATTGACAGAAGTGGGAACCAATGGCACCATGCTGTTGTCTCAGCAATGAGGTGGGAAAGTCCCAGGCAGCCAAGACACTCCTGCAACATCTATGGATCAAGATGGGCTCAGGTAAGTATTAGGGGGGCTGAGGGGGCTTCTGCACAAAGAAGGTGTTTTATCTTAATGCATAGAATGCATTAAGATAAAAAAAAAACTTCTGACTTTACAATCTTTTTAAGACACTTAACGGTTTATTTACTAAAACTGGAGAGTGCAAACTCTGGTGCAGCTCTGCATAGAAACCAATCAGCTTCCATGTTTTTTTTGTCAAAGCACAATTGAACAAGCTGAAGTTAGAAGCTAATTGGCTGCCAGCTGTGCCAGATTTTGCAATCTCCAGTTTTAGTAATAAACCCCTAAATGAGGAAAAGGAAGAGATTATCCTTAAATTACTTTTGTTTTTTTTGCTATGAAGGCAAATATAATACAATAAAAACAGGTAATCTTTTAAAAGTGTGCTTGTCAAATGATACTGGACGTGTGAATTTCAAAATCTCAAAATGTAAAAAATATTAGAAAAAGCATTGAGACTGTCAAGCACCAGAAGGCAATTAGACATACCGTATATAGAATAGTGAAGTGCCAAAAAAGCCAATCTGGGGATGTCCGTGAGGGTTGGGGGAGAGTGCTTATCTTTATTGCCAGTTTGAAATTCATGGCAACCAATGGAGGTAGTAGGAACTCGAGGGGGAGTACTATATCATAACAAATAAATATATACAAAAACAAATAAAAATGTTTACATGAAAAAAGGTAAAATAAAAAGTGAAAAGAGGGGGTATGGGGTTAATAAGGGCTAATAAAATAAGGGTTACTGATCCTTTGTGCAGATCAAAAGACTTGCCGTGGATGCAAAGACTGGGGTAGACGTTCTACTCCAATCAATGATGAAGATTTTAGTGAGTTTTGAAGCTAGCAAACATAAGACCTGTTTTCATCTACTGTATACTATTTGATAGCTACCATTGAAAGACAGCAGGGATATACAAACTCAGTTGTTACTGAGGATGTTGAGGTAAAGCTGGGTATACATGGGCTGAATATCGGGAGACATTGGTCTGTTAAAAAAAAGGCCAACATTTGGTGTGTGTTTATGTTGATCATGTGCATGCTGGAAAACTCTGCAAATGGCAGAGAGTGCTGATTGGAGTTTCTTGGCAGTCCCCCTGTCAGAACACAACAGGGGTACCTACTGGGTTGTACAAAAAAAAAAAACTTGTAGTGTGTACCCGGCTTAAGGCTTAATGTACAGTATATTAACTTTTACACATCACCTAAAGCCGGCCATATATGGATCCAAATTCGGTCAGTTCAGCAGGGTCCAAGTGAAAGAGCTATTGATTGACTTGTGTACAACCAGCCTGTTGTAATTAGTTTTTCCTGCACACATGCGATTCACACATGAGGGTAAGGGAATGTGTGTAAATCGCAAATGTTCCTTCACCCACAGGCCCTCACAGCCAAAAAGCGCGGCTCTTTAGCAGACCCACTGGGTGCCAAAGAGAGTGGGGACAATTCTAAAATTCTGTGTTGTTACCGTAATAAGAATGCCGGGTAAATGTTCTAATAAGGACACTTGTACCAGTGACAGTCTAAAGCTGACCATACACCTATTGAACTTTAACCAGCTCAACAGGGACTGGTCGTATTTTGTTGTCAATTGTCAATTGTTTGACAATTTGGAAACTTTTCTTGATCACGGTATAGAATACAGTGTCAAAATAAAATGTTCTGGCGGGGGGAGGAGGGTGGATTCCTCCATCCACTTCATTTGTGTGGATGGGGGAATCTGTCAATTGTTTTTTGTTCCACCTACTGGATCAAAAAATAAATAAAAAAATAACAGTGCATGACTAGATTAAGTGTGTATGTGTCTCACATTTAAAAGATAGTCTTGCTTCCTGTTGTGTCTACAGGACAGAATAACAAAGGAAAAGATCTCAATTGGGATATAGATTACTAGAAACATCTGACAGAAGTTTTAATCATTCCCCATAATTTTATATTTTTAATCATCTGTATTTGATAAGATAAAATGCATGTGGTTAGGCATAAATTTATATTTATAAATCTCAAACCTCTGATGTTTGTGCTCTGCAGAATTAAATGAATGATTATCAGACACCACACCAAATCGTTTCAATTTGAAGCTAATTGATCTAAATTGTTTTATGTGCTACAAGAGAACTAATAAATCTGTGTTCAGAAAAAAAAACCTGCCTGGCTGGACACTTAAACAAGCTGTAAAAATGTCATTAAAAGCCACATCACGTTGCTTCCTATGCACTAAGAATCAACTCTCAAAATATCGTGCTGGCCTCAAAATGGAAAACCGATAGCTCTCAGATTTCCAAACACAGCTCCAATTACTAGGGTAGACAATGCCTAGACGAAGTTTGGCTTATGTCTATGACTGGGGACCTAGACAAACATCTACAGTAAATTCAATTTATAAGGCTATGGTAATCTCATTACAAATGAGTAGACTCTTATATCTTATGTATTAAACATGTGTGTTAATCCAAACTATCTGTGAAAGTAAAGGAAATAATAATGAACAGATGACCTCCGGCACACAGCTCTTGTAATATGTTTCACCTCTCAAAGGTCTTGCTATTCTGTTCAGCTGGTCATTGGATTCTTAGAACCGTTCCCACTATATAGGCAAGCAGGCAGAACAACCCTTTTTCTTGGCTCAGATTTGAAAACTCATTGTGCTATAAGCAAGAAGTTAAAAAAGGAACCAATGGATAGTGTAGCCTACACTTTGACTACATAGAGCAGGGATATGTAATTAGCGGGCCTCCAGCTGTTACAGAACTACAAGTCCCATGAAGCATAGCAAGACTCAAGCATGACACCCAGAGGCAGAGACAGGATGGGATTTGTAATTTTGTAACAGTTGGAGGTCCGCTAATTGCATATGCCTGACATAGAGGATGATTTGCTATAAAACTGGAGAGTGCAAAATCTGGTGCAGCTCTGCATGGTAGCCAATCAGCTTCTAACTTCAGCTTGTTTAATTAAGCTCTGACGAAAAAATGGAGGCTGATTGGTTTCTATGTAGAGCTGCACCAGATTTAGTAAATGAACCCCATAGTGTTGCAGAACTGTCTAAATCCAAGAGTGGTTGAAAGCAAGTAAAATGCTTTACAAATTCCATCTGTGCATCTAAGCAGTTGACAGAAATTATACTTTAATATCTGATCTGGATTGGTTTTCACTTCATATGATACTAACAGTCTATCTCCACCATTATTTTCCAACAGAAATGAAGAAAAGAATCCTTCAATGGGGACATTTGTTCGGTTGACAACTGTTTTAGAGAGCACTTCCCTCAATTTGAAGACATTTGGTCTTTTTTTCTGTTCTGTCTATAGGAAATGTCAAAGAGTCTGACAGAGATTTGAATCACCACTTACTCAATTTTAAGTAAAAAAAAGGTTTGGCTTTATTCTTCCTGTTTCTTTTTGCTGGAGGCTGCCATTTTGCTGAAGTCAAGAGCCCCTGAGAAGCAGTGAATCTTTAGGCTGTCAGCAAAATGGCAGCTTCCAGCAAAAAGGAACAGGAACAATGCTGCAGGCAATTTACAGCACACACTCATTTTGATAGCATCATTATTAATGTGGAATTTATGTTCCTTGCTAAAGAAGATTATTTTTTATCAAGTTGTTATGGGCAAAGTCCTGCTTTAAAAATTAGCATTTACAAATAAGATATCTTTGTTGAGTAAAGCAAGATGTGTCATAAACCCTAACAGTGTTGTTCTACAATCAAAACCAAAAAGATACTTTTAGTCACTTACACTGTTTCCATATGTGTTGAGATCGTTCTAAAGCTGGCCAGTGTTAAGCCAACAGCAATAAATCTTATTTCAACAATATTACATCACAGATCTCTGTACAATACAAAGCTTGTAAATCAAGTCCACAAAGTAATACCTAGGCCATCTCTGTCCAAGTAGAAGTGATTTTATGTAGCTTCTACGAGCAAACAATAAATCAGATATGTCATACTAGTGATACCACTGAAATACACTATTTTTTATTTATTTCAGGTACTTTTATATATGCTAGATAATAATACTGTTTAAAGGTGACTTGCCATTTCAATTATAGCAGACCCTATATTAAGTCATATAATGACAAAGACATCACCACAGATAACTCAGGGATAAAGGAAGACAAATGACATTATTAATCGTATAGGCTTTAACTGTAAATAAATGACAGCACCTGTGTATAAAGGGAACCCGTAGAGGGTTTTACCTCCTAAAATACCTACATGTCCTATTTTTCGCTTTGGATAGAGTGGAGAGGGATAAGAACACCTGTCAGTTTTTATTACTGTCTGTGTCCCCATTAGAGAGAATCACCCTTTCTATCTGTCCTGTTTACCATTGTCATTGAAAGTGAAAGTAAAAGAAAATCCCAAATTTTGAGTTGTCCACAGAAAAGTAATATAGGGGACCTCTTCCAATGGGGACACTAGTTCTGGTGACCTGAAGAGTCCCCAAGGAATTCTTGTAATTTGCAGGGATTTCCTGTAACTTCCTGTTTGGCTTCCTTGCTCTATCCAAAAAATAAAAAGTTTGCCTATAGGTCTATTTTAACAGAAAGGCATAGAATGCTGGAGGAAATTGGCCAAAAGCACATACAGGAACCTGTAGTCACAAACTTCCCCCCAGGTTTTGGGTAGTGCAGCGGAGATGATCTAAGGATGAAAGCATGCATGTGGAGGAGCTTTGGGAGGTAAATACCCCCCACAGGTTTCCTTTAACTCAAACACTGTGGCTATACTGTTTCGTGTTCCTTTAATTGGATAAGTAATTAATAGAAAGTCAAAGCATGCACTGAGTAAGAAAACCCATGTTTGGATACTCTCTTTAAGTACTGTCTATGTTATAAATGACATGTCACTAATACAGTTTACTGTCAACTGCAAGTGTGCTTTTTTTTTTTTTTTGCAGTCTACAGGCAATGGTTGCCTGCTGACCATATGATTTTTTTTGACCATGACCATTTTAATGAAAGAACTGCACTAGAAATCCGTTTCACCAAGTTGCAGTCAATCAATAAACTATCATTCCCATAAAAAAGGAATGAGTGATCCCAGCAGAAAATGTTATAATTTCCTCCAAATCAATCCTCAATAAACTCTCCTTGTACTGATGTTGGCCATTAAAATAAAGAAACTTTCACCACACAGACTTTAATAAAAAAAAGTCCTAGGCTTACTCAAACATGATATAACCCAAACTAGAGGTACTAATAAATCTTACATGCCACATAACTCTACGTGAAGTACACAAAAGGTAGAACAAGAGCTTACATTTTAGCGACCATTTAGCAACAGTGTGACCACCTTTGTTTTTTTTTGTGCTATTATGTGTAAAATTTGGAGTTTCCACTTCACCAAAGATCTCTGCAAAATCAGGCACACTTCACTGTATTTTTGCTATTTGGCAAATTGCACTGGGGTCATTGGGAACTTGAATTTGGTGGTTTTTGAGGTGGTTTTACTTGCAGGCAGACATTTAATACTTCAAAATGAACATTCAATAAAACATGCTATAACTTTGAACAGGTGACAACCAATAGACATTTTTTTGTTTATTAGCAATTCTTCCATAGGCAAATGTCAGGTCTCCCCCTATGAGAACCTGTTTTTCTTTTGTGGTAGCTTAATACCAGGATGTGTTGATTTAAAATTCTAGGCACAGTCCCTGTATCTAACTAAAGTAACAGCCATACAACCAAGGGTTAATCCATCCATTCAACTATGTAATCTCCTAGTGAAACAGACAGGAATGTTTTATACTGGGATTTAAGATTTAAGTTTTTTTTTTTTTCTTTGTTGTCATAACAGATGACAGAGGCCTTAAAAGCCTCCCCTTACACTCTGATGTGACACATCACAGGCTGTTAATCCTGCCCCCGGGTCAGGCTAAATTCATCTTTCATGTTCATTTTTATAGGGAAATGGCAGCTGCGGGAGTAGCCTAGGCTCCTTGGGGAAATGTAAAACAGCCTTTAATCATCGAGGATTGTTAAAGAAAACAATCTGTTGTGAGTAAAAGTTGATGAATCAGTTTGAATTCTAATACGCTAATATGTGTATGTTAGGCACAAGTCTGAAAATGCAAATCCTTTATAAGTGACCATCAAATGCTGAAACACAGGGGGAATCTCCTCTGGGATTCTGCTGTTTATGCAAAGCAAAAACAGCGTGAATATGTAACATGGAAAGTAAGCCCAAAATAAATTCTTTTTAGCTGACACATTGCCTCATTTTGCAGTACTGAAGGGTCTGCACTTGTTCCCCACTGTAGATAATTAAACAGTTTTGTTTTTATGTGCTGCCCACCTTATTGGGCTTTTTAGATTTAAGCCTATAATATTTGCATATATTTTAAAACTGTACAATGTTATAGTGGTGCCTGGTGCTTTAAATGCTTGAATAATAATGATTGACAGTTGGTAACACTGCATTCTGTACAGATGATTGCAAGAGTGTCATTACTATGCAGAAGCATTCATTTATGGTGATCACATGTGCCTCACCTCAGCCAAGTGATCCATCCAGAGACAAAATAATTGTGTGCATTACTGTCTTTGGAAAAGTGTAAACCATTAAAATGTGGATTGCATGGTTTGAGGAATTTCTAGGTTTCCAGAATCACAGAATATATGGAATATTTATGAGATGATCAATCGACTGGCATCCTATATATCTAGCTGGCCATGGAACTTCTAATTTTTCTAATCTTCCTTGGCCATTACAAGAGTCAACACTGAATTCACCTACCTATTCCTTTAGTTTACACTAAGGGCAACAAAGCATGTGGAAATACCTTGGCAAATAAATTAACGCCAATCTGAAATTCAACCCAATGGCTTTAATAAATGGATGCAATATTCACTAACCACGCTTTCGCAGTCTTCTATAAAATGAAGAACAATATGGTGCAAGAAGTCAGTAGCAGCAAATCAGTGATTTGTCTACTTATTGAAACAATATATCCATTCTTTGCACCATTTAATGTATTCAGCGACTGATGATGAATGAAAAATATCTTGTTGGCTATAGTAAAATATTTCCTTCTCATGCCTCGTACACACGACCGGTTTTCCTGGCAGGAAAACTGCCATGAGAGCTTTTGGCCGGGAATCTCAGCCGTGTGTATGCTCCATTGCAGTTTTCCCGACAGGAAAACCACCGGGAATCCCAGCGGGAAGAAAGAGAACATGTTGGGGAAAACCTGCGATGGAGCATACACATGGCCGCGTTTCCTGACCAAAGCTCTCGGGAAACCTGGCCGTGTGTAGGGGGAAAAAGCTACCAAGCAGGTTCTCGGTTTTCCCCTCAGTTTTCCTGGCGGACTTTATACCGTCCGGAAAACCGATCGTGCGTACAAGGCATAACTGTCATTTCTGCAGACCATATTAGAGATAAAAACAAATCTGATTGGTAGCTATAAGCAACAAGTAATGTTCTAGTTAGTATGTTTTTCATGCAACAACCTTAAAGGGGTTGTAAAGGTAAAAAAAAAATCCCTAAATAGCTTCCTTTACCTTAGTGCAGTCCTCCTTCACTTACCTCATTCTTCGATTTTGCTTTTAAATGTCCTTATTTCTTCGGAGAAATCCTCACTTCCTGTTCTTCTGTCTGTAACTCCACACAGTAATGCAAGGCTTTCTCCCTGGTGTGGAGAAAGCCTCTTGAGGGGGCGAGCATGAGTGTCAGGACGCCCACTAACACACAGCTCCTTTCTCTATCTGCAAAGTAGAGAGTGTCCTGACACTCCTGCTCGCCCCCTCAAGAGGCTTTCTCCACACCAGGGAGAAAGCCTCGTATTACTGTGTGTAGTTACAGACAGAAGCACAGGAAGTGAGGATTTATCAGAAGAAATAAAGACATTTAACCTCCCTGGCGGTATGATTCTTTCAGAAAAAACATGCTAAAAGCGGTACCATTATTTGCAAGGAAATTTGGCGTTTTATATTGTAGGTCTGTAATTTTTAGAAATAACTCACTTAAATCTGACCAAACAAGATTCTAATAGGCATCCCGTGTATTACATTTTTTTAAAAACAAAATTATAAATTATAATATAATAAATAATTATAAATAATTATAACAAATAATAATATAATTATAATAAAAATTATTCAATAATGTAATCAAATCAAAATCACTGAAATTTGCTCAGTTGCAGAATTGTCGCTGTCATTACTTTTATTTTTTTATGACGAATTTCCCCACAAATCGCTATCGCACAATTCTGCAAGTGATTATAATTTATTATCGCTGTTTTTTAGCTGATCTAAAACTATTTTTGACATAAAGGGACACTTTTGGTTGCTATGGACAATCTACAGTTTGCAGGGAGAAAAAAAGGTTTTTATTATATAAAATGACATGCAGGACACTGGGCAGACCACTAGGGACAGGGGGGGTGTGTTTTTTTACATACAGTACTGTAATCTATAAGATTACAGTATACTGTGTGTATAGTGTTTGTTTACGTTTTTGAATTTGGCGCCGTTCTCCGTCCCCGTGCGTCGTAACGTCGCAGGGAACGGAGATCGGCGTCACACGGAGGCACTATGTGAATCGAGCGAGGTCCCGCTCGCTCACACAGCGCGGTGGCATCGCTGGATCCAGGGACAAGGTAAGTAAAAAGTGCCTGTGGATCTAGCGAGGCAAGCCCGTGACTGACACGGGGTTACCGATAGTAGCAAGAAAATCTAACCCCGTGTCAGTCTCGGGAAGACCGCCAGGGAGGTTAAAAGCAAAATGGAAGGATGGGGTAAGTGAAGGAGGACTGCACTAAGGTAAAGGAAGCTATTTAGGGATTTTTTTTTTTTACCTTTACAACCCCTTTAAATCTTGATAGGCTATTATTATTTAACATGTCAAAGTTGACTCACTATACCCACTGCAATCTGCAGGTCCAGTTATGCAACAACAATACATTTTAGACATAGCACTACAAAAAACAGAAAACCAATTTTCCAAAGGGATTGTGCTAAGCCATTACTGAATCAAAACACTTGTGAACTCGAATCTACCAACCTAGCTTGCAAGAATTTATTGAATCTAGCATTAAATGAGACTTAAGCATACATTTGTAAAAATTAGAACTGTCAGTGTTTTCTACAGTAACTCCAGCTTTTCCCATGCATGCTGTCAGAACAGATTAGGAAATAAAAAATAGAAGATGAGTGATCAACACAGACAGTTTAAATTTCAGACACTTATATAAATTAGGCCTATGTTATCGAATATGTGGAGTGGCAAATTAATAGCATTTTTTAGGGCATAATTCCCAAATGCAAGTTCTTAGGAGGTTTGCATGGCAGATAGTAAAATACAGAAAGAACTAATCTCCCCTGCTTATCCAAGCACCTGCCATTCCAAACAAAAGGAATTGTTTTGTTTGCATAATTTACGGTGCTCAAATGGTATAGTTTGAGACCATTTCCAGGCTGATCCTTTAAACAGTGTGATTAAAGGGATTTTGGTGCAGGAAGATAGCAGATATCTAATGTTTGCCCTTCTATGGGATTTTAAAGTTTAATGCCTCCCTATCTAATGGATAGTAACCATCCAACAAACCTTTCCACTCATCATTGAACCATTTTTGTTTGAGAGGATTTCTTTGTCTATACAGGATTATCTCACTGCAGACAGCTGTTAAAATGAGATGAATGAACCAAAATATTCCTGCATACCATGAACATAAAAAAGGATAAAATTTCAACATAAACTTTACAGACAGCAGACATTCACAAAGAAAAAAATAAATAAATATAAGAATTTGCTTTTAGTGGATATATTTGTGTTAACATACTTATGTTATTATGCAGCATTCCACCAAGATTGCGATAAACTGAAAGGCCAAATGTGACATGTTAAAATAAACTGTTAGTCCACATTATATAAGCCAAGTGTCTCCCTTAATCTTCTACAATTCGTGAATGTAACAATTCAAATCAAAAGAGTAGAAACTTTGTTTATGTAGTCAACAGACTATTACAGTCTGGTTATGGTAGTCACATGTTATTACTGGCACGTGGAATTGTAATATTTGAAAAAAGGTTTGATAAAACTCTTTTAATTCAGGAGCCAACCAGTCAATTATAGGGCACCAATCTGAGCCAAACGGAAGCTAGAACATGTTCACTCCCGTTTTCACATTTTGCTGCCAGGCATCCAAAGATTCTCAGTAATAACTGACTTAACTGGAAAGCCCATCATCGAAATCTGGCAAAATTATCAGTGTTGGCTAAATTTACAAAGCTTCAAGTCTAGAAGCAACTTATGTTAGCAAGATGGTAGGAGTGCACAACAGAGTTTTTCCAGCCATGCTCAGAAGGACTGATCACTAAGTAAAGTTCTTGTCCTAAAAGAGTACCTATGATGTAGAATGTTCCTTGCAAGACAGGGGATGACAACAGACAATGGAGCTAAATTACTACATGAGTAAAAATGTTTCACTTAGCAATGGGTCACTTGCAAGTTTTGAATACCCAGTAATCTGCAAGGAAAATGTAAACACTTTTTTCTAGCAGATGATTAGATGAAGTGAAGCCTCTGCTTATCTACCAAGCTTAAAGGGGTTGTAAAGGTAAAAAAAAAAAATCCCTAAATGGCTTCCTTTACCTTAGTGCAGTCCTCCTTCACTTACATCATCCTTCCATTTTGCTTTTAAATGTCCTTATTTCTTCTGAGAAATCCTCACTTCCTGTTCTTCTGTCTGTAACTCCACACAGTAATGCAAGGCTTTCTCCCTGGTGTGGAGAAAGCCTCTTGAGGGGGCGAACAGGAGGGTCAGGACGCTCTCTACTTTGCCGATAGAGAAAGGAGCTGTGTGTTAGTGGGCATCCTGACACTCCTGCTCGACCCCTCCCCCCTCAAGAGGCTTTCTCCACACCAGAGAGAAAGCCTTGTATTACTGTGTGTAGTTACAAACAGAAGAACAGGAAGTGAGGATTTCTCAGAATAAATAAGGACATTTAAAAGCAAAATCGAAGGATGAGGTAAGTGAAGGAGGACTGCACTAAGGTAAAGGAAGCTATTTAGGGGAAAAATGTTTACCTTTACAACCCCTTTAATGGACATTTACTCTTCAAAGTAAATAATGTTTACTCCCTCAGTAAATTAACCCTAATGTTCATGAGAAGCTTTGTCAAACACTGCATCTTATCCATCTTTATCAGAAACACCATTATGACAACTGCCATTTTCAGAATTACACCACAGACCTAAAATTCATGCCGTAGCCAAAGATGTTGGGGCTAGTGAAACAAGTAAGGAAGTAACACTAGACATATCAAAAACAGTACCGCCAACTACAAGAAAATAAACTCTTGAGTTTCCTTTTGATGTTATCATTTCATCAGCTCTGTCTATTTGTATATTTGAATGCTCAGCAGCCAAATGTATCTACTGTGATCCTGCCAGAGTTGATTACTATCTTAAGTGAAAGAAACTGCTGAATGAGTCAAGCTATATGTTTCCGATCATTGAAATAACTCCAGTAAAATGAGTTTGCAACAATTCTGTGAAAATGTGACATTCTATGCTTTCCAATATCACACACGACTCAAACTCCTCAGCCAGATTTAGGAGTAGCTCCTCCTTTTTTATTTGAAACACTTTTTCTAGTGCTCATTCCAGAAACTACAAGGCTCTTGACAGAGCTTTCACTGCCTTCTAGTTGATCTCTGGCCACTGTAATCTTGAGAACATTTTCAGACAGTCAAGTAGGTGCTTCACATAGTATATGTGAGTTCCATGTAACTAGCTGATAAAGAGCAAGCAACACCTTATGTTGTACGAAGGAGAGAAAGTTGGAGAAGCATTCATGCTTAAAACTCCCAAAATTATTTTCTTTTACATTTAACAAATACATTGAAATACAAATAATCAATCTTAAATAGTACTATTCCTTTGTGTTTGTTGAATTTGTTTTATTTAATTGAATCTGTACATTTAGACATAGAGAGCAGTATTTTTTTTAAAGAATTAATGTAAATGCATTCAATGGCTGTCATAGTGAAACAGACAGTAGTTAAAGTCTAATGCAGTGTATACACGGTCAGACTTTTGACCGTGGAAAATTCTGATGGAAAAAATCAGATGGGGCATACACACCATCAGAATATCTGATGAAAAGCTCCCCTTGGATTTTTTCCATCGAAAATTTTGACCATGTGTACGCGGCATAAGTTTAGTTTCATTTTTTTTTTTTTTCATAAACAAGAACTAGAGACAATACCTAACTTTAATGAGAAATGTCCTTTTTGCTGGTGCAAGTCCAAAACCCCATAACTATAATCTTTGAATGCCATGAAGCTCTGAACCTATCGCAGGCACTTATCAAGAGTGCCAACTATGCCTGCCCTTTCTGCCCCCTCCTCCACTCATATAAGTTGCATTACAGTTTCCTTGAATTAAAAGCACTCTATAAATGGAGGAGGTTGACCTTTCATTTATTGCCCTCATCCTCCATTCATAAAGCCCTTTTTATTGATGGGATCTACAGTACTGCTTCTATAAATGGAGGAGGAGAAGAAATGGTGGGCATAGTTGACAGTTTTGACAAGTGACGGTGACAGGTCCAGTATTTGTATTAGCCACTATCACACTAGAAAATTAGGGCTGCAGGGGTATGAGGGGGCAGAGGACTTTGGAATTTAACTAGGATGGCTGGTACCAGCACATGCTGTAAAGGGATATAGGATTTTTCTATTGGATCTACTTTTTTCACCAATAAACACAGATTAAAAATTGTACAGCTATTTTGGTATCCTCCATGTACCAAATGTATTTGTATGTCTATATCATTCAACATTTGGTTATTTAACTATATGGTACCTCTTCCTGATGCATTGTTACTCATGTATCTACTTTTTATATCCAATAATAATATAAAGTTAAAAAAAAAACTCTTTAACTGGGGATCCACCAGCTAAAACTGATAAAACACCCAAACATTTCATCAAGTATATGAATTACTCTGCCAGCTTTAGGAAACACCAGGCATTTATTAATGTAGAACTATAGACTAAATGTATTTTTTTCATTTTAGATAGAGTAAGGGAGGGTTATAACTCCATGTCAGATTATTTTCGCCATCTCTGTCCCATTGCAGAGATTTTCCTTCACTTCCTGCCCCATAGCCAAAGAGGAAGGTAGAGCAAATCCCTGCAGCTTAAAGGAATTCCTTGGGAACTGCCAGGTCACTAGAACTAGTGTCCCCCTTGTAAAATGTCCCCTCTATTACTTTTCTGGGGAAACCCCAAAATTTGGGATTTTCTTCTACTTTCACTTTCAATGATAATGGTAAATAGGACAAATGGAGAGGATGAAGCGCCCTAACAGGGGCACAGACAGCAATAAAAACTGACAAGCATTCTAATCTATTTCTACTCTATCAAAAACTAAAAAAAAAAATGCATTTAGTTATACTTTAAAGAAAAGTGTAGGGGGTGTTGCTTTCTCATGGTTGAGAACAGGCAAAACTTGTAAAAACTCCAGGAAATATTGAGAAAAAAGTGTCTTGGATTTAACTATATCCTAATATGTCCCATTACACTCATGCCAGGCGCAGAGCCTTGACAAAAATAAGCTCTACAAGATGCTAACATGCAGTATTAAGCCTCGTACACACGGCCGAGGAACTCGACGTGCCAAACACATCGAGTTCCTCGGCCAGTTCAGCACTGAAGCCGCCGAGGAGCTCGGCGGGACGAGAGCTCCCATAGAACAACGAGGAAATAGAGAACATGTTCTCTATTTCCTCGTCGAGCTCCTCGTCGGCTTCCTCGGCCGAAACTGTACACACGACCAGTTTCCTCGGCAGAATTCAGCCAGAAACTCGGTCGGAAGCTGAATTCTGCCGAGGAAACTGGTCGTGTGTACGGGGCCTGAAAGATGGCTTTCTATGGTGACATGAGAAGAGGAGTAGCAGAGAGCAACCACAGGGGACCCCCAGAAGAGGAGGATGGTGGCTGCTCTGTGCAATATCACTGCACAGCGCAGGTAAGTATACCATGTTTATTATTTTAAGGGGGGAAAAATTGAGCATTTACAATCACTTTAATCATGTCTGTATGTAGGAAAGCTTAAAGTGGTTGTAAACCTAGGTACACCACTTTTACCTATGGGTAAGCCTATAATAAAGCTTACCTGTAGGAACTGAAAATATCTCCTAAACCTGCATGGTTTAGGAGATATTTATCATATACGCATGCGCACTGAAGAAATGATACGGTCGTGCCATTTCTAAAGGGCACGTGCATGGGAGTGACGTCGCGTGACTTCAGCCAGTCACAGAGCCGGAGTCCACGGCCCCAGAAGGAAGAGAGGTGAAGATGGATGCGGCCACCAGGGGGGACAACGCGGTTCATTTGCAGGTAAGTGGCACATAATGGGCTTGTATGCAATGTATTCTGGCCCATTATGCTTTTACTTTGCAGGGAACAAAAGAGGAAGTAAAACCCATCAGGGTTTACTTCCCTTTTAAGGGAGTCATAAAGGCAGATTTTTTTTTATTGTAATGCATTCTTTGCAGAAGCCTCCCTCACCCCCCCCCCCCCCTTTAGTTACCTGAGCCCCATCTCTGTCCAGCGATGTCCACGAGTAGCTCAGCTGTCCAAGACTCTCACTCATGATTGGCTGAGTCACAGCAGTGGCACCATTAGTCAGTTAGTCAATTAGGAGAGAGAGGGGGCAGGGCCGAACAGCATCTCCGCGTATGACTGGACACACAGAGTTGCAGCTCGGCTTAGGTGTCCCCATAGCAAGCTGTGGGGGCACTCGATGGGAGGGAGGGGCCAGGAGCAGTGAAGAGGGACCAGAGAAGAGGAGGATTGGGGCTGCTCTGTGCAAATCCACTGCAATAGAACAGGTTTGTTATGTTTATTTTATAACGAGACTTTACAATCACTTTAATAAACCCTTATTTTTTAGGAGACTAAAAGTGTAGCCTTGGTGTATATATCTAAACAATAAAACTAAAACTCAAAACATAAAAACTTTCTTCTGTTTCCAAAAAAGTATGAAAATTAAACTTTGCCAGCTTTATTTGTGGGATTTTAAAGCCTTTCTATAACTGTTTATTTAATAGTAAAAATACAACAAACATATATTCCATAAATATAACCCATGTATATTTTATACACCTGAGCACATGTGTGAGCAATCTACTCTAAAAGTTTGACATTTCAAAAGGTTCCGCTACACTTCAATTTACTTTGCCATGTATCTTATCTTACTCAAACAATCTAATTGCCACCCAATCTTTCAACAGCACATCATCTTAGCACCTAGCTGACAGGATCGGCATTCACCTGAGGGCCTCATTAGACTATAGCAGTTCAGTGGGACAAAAATACCTCAACAATACCTGCTCAACACCCAGGCTGCTGACTGACAAGCAAATAATTGGGCTAAACAAACCCAAAAGCACTGTGCAGCTGCCAGAAACCAGTGTGTGTGCTGTGACTCTTCCACAATAACAGTCAGTAGTGACTGGTTAACGTCACAGCAAATCTTTGAACAGCAGATAGTGGTGACACATGGCAATGACAGCCTTAGAAATGTCATGCTAGTTACTTCAGGGACTACAGTCTCTTATTCAAAATGGCTTCAGGAAACTGAAAATATTACACTATAGGTAAGCAAAAACCCACATGTATCTTTTTTTTAAATAAACACACTTTACAGAATTTACAGAACTTAATTAATTTTCACTAACTTACATCCATTTTATTTAAACAACCTGCTTTTTTCACCTAGCATTGTGGTTATTTAATCTTCGAACCAGAACTATGTATGGTAACAAAAGAAATTAGGCCACCAAAGCTGACTCTGCATGCAGCTTAAAATGCACTGCAGCACTTTTTTTTAAAGGATCAGCACACCAATTACAAGGTACACAAGTTTCCTTCATTTTAAACATTTAGAAGCTGACTAAAAAAAAAATGATATCTTCTAAAATGTTCAATCCTGGTTTAAATCAACAAACAACTATAGACATTTAGTTCAAAGAAACCATGTACTCTGCCTAAAAAAGTCAAACTCATACCAGACACTTTAGAGTGGTTGTATACCTTTTTTTTTTTACCTACAGGTTAGCCCAGGCAAGGGCAAACTCTGCCCTCCAGTTGTTTTGAAACTACAAGTCCCATGAGACATTGCAAGACCCTGACAATCACAGGCATGACTCCTAGAGGCAGAGACATGATGGGATTTGCAGTTTCACCACAGCTGGAGGGCCAAGATTTCCCACCCATTGGTTAGCTTATAATAAGGCTTACCTGTAGGTAAAATGCATATCTCCTAGACCTGTTACGGTTTAGGAGATATTCACTTTGCAAGCGGCCGCTGACGTCAGCGGTGCATGTGCTGTAAAGGCCTGGCTGAAGGTCCGACAGATGCTGCCGAATGTTGCCGGAAAGAAGACACCCGCGAACATGTGTGGGAGTGACGTAATCGCGGCTCCGGACCCTCACAGCGCCGGAGCCACGAACCCAGAAGAAATGCAGAGGGAACATGTCAGCTCCCTCGGCATGGACTGGGATGAGATGTGGATGCCTCGTTCTGTGGTAAGTATTTCATAATAAGCTAGTTAATTATGCCTTTGCCTTACAGGTATATTTGTTAAAAAATAAATTTAAAAAATCTGTGCGAGTATACAACCACTTTAAGGTGGATGTTGTATGTGTGCTTTTGCCACATGCAGGCCAACAAATGTCAAAGAGGACAGATGTAGCACAGGCATAAGGCATTAAGTGACACACAGAAAATCCAATCAGTCAGGCAAAGATCTATTTAAAGGAACAACAGTAACTGGCTGTTAAAACGCATTCTGGATGATCAATTCTTCCCCTGAGATTGGTTGACCATATTTTATATGCCATGAACGAACACAACAGAAAACCAGGATTCACTTAAATCCTTCTGCACAGCAAGTACAAATCTCAACCCAGTAATCCACACACACAGACAGCAGCTTGCCACTCTAGCCAGTTGTGCCCTGGGGAAATAGCAATCAACTGGGTTGGAGTCTTCCTCTGGATTGCAGTGCTTCCTCTGGGATAAGGCCACTGCTTGAGATGCTTATCTGCAATTCCCCCGACCCTTCCTTCTAGAGCACAGGTGTCAAACACAAGGCCCGCGGGCCGAATCCGGCCCTCCAGGCCATTTTATGTGGCCCTCGCACATCTCCTGCAACTGCAGGAGAGCTCCAGCCCTACTCCAGACCCTTAGTTTCTGCTTTCAAGCAATGCATCCAGCTTCTTCCCAGCAGCTGCATAAGGAAAGGGGAGTACACTGTAATGTAAGGGAGAGTGGGGGATTCAACTTCTGATGGTGGGGTGGGTTCTTAACATTGAATGTAAGGAGAGGGGATGAGCTGGACATCTAATCTTACAGATACAACTGGCCCTTTTGAGGGCAATCATAATGCTGATGTGGCCCACAATGAAATTGAGTTTGACACCCCTGTTCTAGAGTGTAAGCTCCTGTATTGAATTGTATTGTAATTGTACTGCCTGCCCTCATGTTGTAAAGCGCTGCGCAAACTGCTGGCACTATATAAATCTTGTATAACAATAATAAATAATAATAACATTGTTGAACTGAATCTCATAATATCCAAGTTATTCAAAATAATTCTAGGGTTTGTTTATACGATCACACAAGATTCACACATTTTTCCAATCGAATACATATAGACAAATGCGTGGATCTGTGTGAACGTTCTGTGAATCTTGGGTAAAAAAATATATATATAAAAACACCCTTGCATAATGTATTGTAAATACACAAATTTACATAGAAATAAAAAGTGTATATTTTATACATATTGAAACATACACTGGAACAGAAAGATTATCGATAGGTGTATTGAGATGAATCTCATTAAATTATCTTTGTTTTATTGTCAAATCTAGAAAATGTGTTTAGTGTATGTCTAATTTTAATGACTGTACTCAACAGCAAAGCATTGAAAGACACCCAGTTCAATTGTTCCCAACATGTGAACCATAATTAATGCATTGCAAGCTGTATTCATTCCTAGAACTAGTGTTGTTTCATGTTACCATGTCTCAAGCATCGTGTAATGCTGTAACCACGATGTAGAATATTTAGATGTTCTCCCCCCTGTTAACGGCCAACCCAAGCTCAATAGGCAAGTCACTCTCGAATGTTCCTCCGGAGCCTGTTTCCAAGGAGACTGTGCCCTCAGAGAATAAGTAACCTGAGCTGCACCAGCCCCCTATTATCTTTTGACAAGATGTTGACTGTTAGAGAATGCCATATCCCTTGGGATTGATAGCTTACTTGGAATCGAAAAATGGTTGTGCCAAACAAGTTCTCCATAACTGGCACCCACTTCAACATAACAAAAGAATGACAATTACTGGATTTACAAAGCTCACGGCAATCGTGCTTGGAGCTGCCCACTTGTGAAAGACTTGTAAGAACTAGCCTCAGTCTTAGTTTCTGATACTACCGTGTCACCACAACAAGGTAAAACATATGCACTGCAAAGTATTCTTTGAAATAAAAGAACATTTACCAAGTTGAATAACATCAAACTCATATTTTTTTGTAGTGAAGTAACCATCAGGTGGTGTGGGAGTTAACAACTGCTCAACAAAACAATGTAGCAACAGTAATAGTGTATTTTAGGCATTAACAAAATGTGTACATGCAGTGTAAATAAAAATTAGATTGGTTAGACTTGAATTTCCATTTTTTTTTACTGTTTCCTTTATACGGGGGCAACACCTAGGCTCTTAAAACAATCTCTGTCCAATTCATGAACCTCAAAGTGAGGTAACGGGAATGTTTAACTACTTGCCGACCAGCTGCCATCATTATACTGCGGCAGGTTGGATCCCCTGCGCGAATTGCTATAGCTGTACCACGGCCACCCGCAAACGCTCCTCAGAGAGCCAGAATGGGGATCTGTCAATGTAAACAGACATATCCCCATTCTGACAGGGGAGTAGATAAAGATCTGCTGGTCCCAGTTGTTGCCATACTTAAAAGCAACACAGTGATCAGGAACAGAAATCTCTCTACTCCCAGTCAGTATACTCCCCTGACAGTTAGAAACACCTCCCTAGGACACACTTAACCCCTTGATCGCGCCCCAGTGTTAACCCCTTCTCTGACAGTGACATTTGTACAGTGATCAGTGGCTATTTTTAGCTCTAATCGCTGTATAAATGTCAGTGGTCTCAAAAAAGTGTCAAAATTGTCTGATCTGTCTGCTGCAAGGTTGCAGTCCCACTAAAAATCGCTGAACACCAACATTACTAGTAAAAAAAAATTATAATAAAAATGACATAAATATATCCCCTATTATTGCGATTGTTATTTACCAAATGTATGTAGAAGAATACATATTGGCCTAAACTGACATTTGTGTTTTTTTTATAATTTTTTGGGGATATTTATTATAGCAAAAAGTTAAAAATATTAGTTTTTTACTTCAAAATTGGCACTCTTTTTTTTATAATTTATAGAGCAAAAAATAAAAAACACAGGGGTGATCAAATACCACCAAAAGAAAGCTCTATTTGTGGGGAAAAAAGGTTGCTTGGGTACAGCGTGGCACAACCGTGCAATTGTCAGATTGAAGCGACAAACTTGCTGTATCGCAAAAAATGGCCTGGTCATTAAGGGGGAAAATCTTGCGGTCCTTAAGTGGTTAATTACTGAATGCATCAATTCTCAATGGACAAGCAAAAATTGCATTTACTGCACCTTAGAGGTCAATTACACCCAAAATTTATATTTCAGATTTGGATTGGTAGCTGTCGTTTCAGTCACCAAGTAACCGCTGATATCTGATTAAAACTAGTGGTGATTTTTCCTTACAGCTGTTAACATCTTTGTTCACTTGCCACCAAAATTATATCTCTCCCTTGCAACAAATTTTCTAAAATATTTGTTATTCTACACTTTAGAGCACTATCACTGTCACAGTGGGCTCTGAAAGCTCTTAGATTCCAACATGTATTTGTAACCCCTCAAACAAAATGTCAGTGTTTTACAGCAGATGAGATAAAAGGTCCAACATACAGTATATGCTGTTATACCACAGTCTCCAATGAATAATTTCATTCCCTTGAAGGACTTGCCTACTTAGTGCTATTTGTTATTAAACAGTACAGCTATTGTAATAACAATACAGTGTTTTCCATTACCTTTTAGATCCCCATACCATTAACCTCCCTGGCGGTAAACCCGAGCGTGACTCGGGGTTGGTTTTTCATGCTGTGATCGGTATCCCCGAGTCACGCTCGGGGTGGATGTGCAGAGCGTGCAGCGGCGCGGCTTACCTTCTCGCTGGATCCACAGGCAAGTTACTCACCTTGTCCCTGGATCCAGCGATGCCACCCCGCTGTGTGAGCGAGCGGGTCCTCCTCGCTCGATTCACAGTCTCCGTGTGCCGCCGATCTCCGTTCCCTGCGACGTTACGACGCACGGGAGCAGAGAACGGTGCCAAATTCAAAAAAGTAAACAAACACTTTACATACAGTATACTGTAATCTTATAGATTACAGTACTGTATGTAAAAAATACACACCCCCTTGTCCCTAGTGGTCTGCCCAGTGTTCTGCATGTTCTTTTATAAAAATAAAAAATGTAATTTCTGCCTAAAAACTGTAGATTGTCCAAAAGTGTCCCTTTATGTCAAAAATGGTTTTAGATCAGCTAGAAAACAGCGATAATAAATTATAATCACTTGCAGAATTGTGCGATAGCGATTTGCGGGGAAATTCGTCATAAAAAAAAAAAAATAATGACAGCGACAATTCTGCAACTGAGCAAATTTCAGTGATTTTGAGTTGATTACATTATTGAATAATTTTTATTTTAATTATATTATTACTTGCTATAATTATTTATAATTATTTATTATATTATAATTTAAAATTTTGTTTTTAAAAAAATGTCATACCCGGGATGCCTATTAGATTCTTGTTTGGTCAGATTTAAGTGAGTTATTCCTAAAAATTACAGGCCTACAGTATAAAACACCAAATTTCCTTGCAAATAATTGTACCGCTTTCAGCATGTTTTTTCAGACAGAATCATACCGACAGGGAGGTTAAAGGGGTTGTAAAGGTAAAACAAAAATCACCTTAATGCATTCTATGCATTAAGGTGAAAAAATATCAGATGAGTAAGCCGCACCCCCCCCCCCATCCGGAGCCCCCGTTTTACTTACCTGACCCTACGAAAGAGCCCCCGTTTTACTTACCGCGCCCTTCATCCTCCTCGAGTCGAAGCCTGGCCGTTGATTGGCTGCAGTGGATGTATTGAAAGCAGCGCAGCCATTGGCTGACACTGCAGTCGATCACATTCAATGATGCGGCGCGCCGGTGGGCGGGGCTGAGTGATACATTGATGGCTATGGCCGCCACTGTATCACAGGAGCATGCCCGCAACAGCTACACCATGCAAGCTCACTTGCACGTCTGTGTGTAGTTGCTGCAGGGAGGAGCCGCAACAGAGGTCGAGAGACCCCAGAAGACCAGGATCAGGGCCACTGTGTGCAAAATTAACTGCACAGTGGAGGTAAGTATAACATGTTTGTTATTTAAAAAAAAAAATTCCTTTACAACTCCTTTAAGACTATGTTCACACTGAAAGCGCCTGGGCGTCGGCGGTAAAACACCGCTATTTTTAGTGGCACTTTACCATCATTTTTGCAGCGCTTTTCAGGCGCCAGCGGGGTGCTTTTAACCCCCGCTAGTGGCCAAAAAAGGGTTAAAAGCGCCCGCAAAGTGCTAGCGGTTCGGCAGCGCTGCCCATTGATTTCATGGGGCAGGGGCGCTTTAGCAGCGGTGAGTTCACTGCTTCTAATGCGTTTCAAAGAAGCTGCTGGCAGGACTTTTTCTGACGCCCTGCCAGCGCACCGCTCCAGTGTGAAAACCCTTGGACTTTCACACTGGAGTGAATGGAGCGGCTGTTTCAGGGTGCTTTGCAGGCACTATTTTTAGCGCTATAGCGCCCGCAAAGTGCCTCAGTGTGAAAGGGGTCTTAGAGAAACCCATACCATGCCATGTTAACAATATAAATATATGGACTAGTTACATCATTAGTAAACATTAGATATTCTTTGCCTGATCTATAAATTTTAACAGCAAATGCTGTCTGCAAAACATAAGCAAGAGGAAAAGTGCTGAGTTGTTACATTCTAAAGCATTATCTATTAAATTGGATAGTAAGATGCCTTAAAAAATAATAAATTAAAGTTTAATAATATTGGTTCAGCATCTATGATACAAAGGGTGAAAAGCAACAGATAAGAGAGAATAGTGCTTTCAATGGACTCTTGAAGAAATCCAAATATGTGCACTTCCTGCAATCAGCCAATTAATGTGTGCACTCAAGGCTATTCTCCTTCCAAAAGAACACTTGAAAACAATTTGCTTTCCAGCTTGCTATCTTTTAAGCAAAAGTTTGCACTAAGCAATTAAACAGCTCATTCAAGCTTTATTCAACACACCTTATGCAAACAGACATTCTGTAGGAGTCACTCACCAGCTGATAGCGTGTGCGTGTGTGAATACATGTACTTAAAGGTGAAGCAAGAATCATATTCGCCACAAAATCCTAAGAATAATAGCACTGATAACCCCAGGCTCATAAATACTTTGTTACTGCCTTTGTTCCACTGAGATAAAATACAACTCAGATTAACGATCTAGCGCTTTATACAGCCTTGACAACCATTCACTTGGAATTAGCCTTCACCTCCTGGACAAATTAGAGCATGATGTTGGCTCATTAAAAAACATTGATGAAAGCTATAAAAATAAAAACAGCATGAATCCACAAGCTTAAAATATTGCACCTGATATCAAGCTGTTAGAAACAGTTCTGATACATTGTCAGATCTTCTTTCTGATAGGACTAAAGGTCCAGTATTTGGTTGTCTTGTAAATTACTGTTGAGAATCATGCAAATACACAGTATATCCCAGGGAGTTAATAAAATCTTGCAAACCCTAGTCAGATGACTGTGCTTTGCAAGGACTGGGATTCAATAATGACTCATAGAATCATTAATGAATCCTGAAGTAACATAGCAAATGTGCCAGGTATGAGCAGGCATATTCGTTAAGTGCTAACTGACCAATTACATTGTAATTAGCCATGACATTAAGGTTGCATCATAGCTAGACCAGTTAAAGGCCACTAGAGGCATAAACAGAGATGAATTATCATGTCTCGCTCTGGGATTCTGGCATTTCCAAAACATTTCCCACCTACTAAAACCACTCTGTAGTCTTTTAATTATGTTTTAACACAAGTGAGCCAGTAAAATAAAATGCAAGCTACACATGATGTGAAAATTGCAGTAAGCCAAAGCAACCAATTCTATATAATCCCTTAACTGATGTGAAAACACTCAAATAAACTCCCAATGCTTAAGATATACTGTATATTATGTAATACACCGTCTAATTAAAATTCCAAACACTAACAACTTTCTTGACAGAACTTCTTTAAAATTGAAAGAGATGTTTAAAACTTTTACAAAATTCCTGTAATTGGCCAACAAATGTATTTTCCCTTATAAAAGTGAATAATGCCCTTACCAAACCCCTTCCACATTGGGACATCAACTGAATCAGAGGGAAATTGTGGTGAATTTGGCATACTGTGAATGAGGATTGGCATAACTCTTCTGGCCTGGCATTCTAGGTGTTAGATCTAGCCCTGTATGTTTGCCCTTATCTTGCACATGACCATTACACTCTGCACTGCCTTACTGTATTATCCTGGATGTTATCCAGAAATATTTGTTTCTATCCTAAAATACCATGCTCAGCAAATTTATTATGCCTGCTGCTAAGATGACTGCCACTCATGGAAAAGGAAATCCGGATGGCTGCACTCCAATTCTGAGATCCAAAATGCCTTTATTGGTATAAAATCACGAAGAGCACAACACGTGCAAGCAGGGGAGGAAAAGCTAACACATAAACTGTGCTTTATCAAAGCCACTCATGTTCAAAATAGTCAGATTTCCTGTGGGATAAACAAGCACAACAGCTTAGAGGTTAGGACTTCTACCTTGCAGCATGGAGATCCTCAGTTCCAATTCAAGTTTTACAGAATTTGAATGCTCTAAAGCAAGCATGAAATCATGTACTATACCATTATTATAAATGTGTAAATCTTTATTTCAGCAAGAGTAATATACAGTAATAAACCCGATCCAAAGCCTACACCACTACTCTGAGCCTAAAATAATTTCAACCAATTTATCCATTTCACTTATTGACCCCACATTATCTCCGAAACCTAAAAACCTTGGCTAAACCAAGCAGGCTTTTAACATCATCCTTTCACGACCTGCCTTGCAGGGAGATTCTTTACATGAAAGGACTTAGCTTAGTCTGCCTTGTGCATCTAGCACCTTGTCATGTCATCATCCATATCCGACCTAACCCTGTCCCATTATGCTTAGACCCTGCTCTTAAAGGACCTTGCACTTATCAAACAGCAAATACAATTACCCTTCATTAAGCTGACGACCTCGGCAGCAAAATATATTTGACTAGGATAGTGGGGGATGAAAAAAAAGGAGTACAGAAGTCTTATGTAAACAACCGAACAATACAGCTTTATCTTATCTTGAGAACGTATTGCTGCTTGTCTGTGACTGTGTGCTTTACTGCCAAAATAAAATAAATTGAATCAGCTCACACATGATAGCATGTTCTTTCCTAAGTCATACTAATTGCTTGGCTAATTGATGTTTGTTGAACTTTCTCCATTTCATTGAGTGATTAGGTACAAAGCTAACAGTTGACATCTGTAGGCGCTTAACTGGCGTCTGTAATTACTGTTAATGTTAAATAATTGTTAGTTAATTGGAATGGTAACTGGCTGAATGGAATCCAGATTGTGAAGCAACAAAAAAAGAAATCCAATTTTAAATAAACATACATATTTAAGAAAAACATTTTAACACGGTTGTGAAAAGCCACCAATGGCCTTCAAACAGTGTTGCATTGCTTTGACAAGGATCAATATGAACCGTGGGCAAACTCAAGGTTTAAATGTATAATGATTAGTATTAGGGTATGTCATCTAATGAGCTGTATATCTAATTATCGCTTATATGACGGCAGGTTTCACAATTTGGAACCTTTTCACATATATATTCTATACTTATTCATCCTATCTGTCAAGTTCCAAAACTTCACCAAAACCTGATAGCAATAGCAAAATTTTCTTCTGATACAATTTTTTTTATTTTTTTTGTTTTGTTTTTTACAGTTAATCATGAATGTAGCAAATATGTATATATACATTCACCAAATACGTTTTTTTATTAGCAAGATGATCATCTAAACATAGGATTTTCTAAGTTTTTGGAAGATTTTACCAAAACACATTTTCATTGCTACAAAATAAACCCTATAGCTATTATTGTATCATAATTTTTCTAAAAGCATTGGAGCCCTTGTAACAGAAAGATGCAAACTATTAGTGCAAAACTATGCATATATACAAGTGCTCCCTTAACCAGAAAAAATTATAATAAAACAAAAAAACATTTGATCTATCACTTTATACAAAGTACACCAAGTTGCCCTTTCTACCATTTGATAACGTCATTTTAATAATGCGGTCAGTCTATCTTCAAAACAATGGTACTAAATACCCCAAAAAAATAGCTTGAATCAAAGCCAAGACTGGAAAACATTTATAATTAGGAGAAAACAGTTGTATCACACAACTGCCTTCCATCATTGAAATACAGTGTTTCTTTTTCACAGGAGTTGTGCACAGGAGGCCAAGTATATTTAACACATGTCAACACTGTAGATATCTACGCTGCACAGATTGCTTTAAAGACAACACGAAAGAGTTAGAAAATGCTGATACAGCAATTAACTAGTCTTCAGATTCCCTAGGATTAAAGAGTGTTAAACTGCTAATCTAGGAAATCTCATTAATCATACATAATGTATTGTTCTAATTGGATATCGATGTCTAAATCCCATTTACAAACCTTGTACATTCAGAATGCCGTGTGAATTGCGGCCTTTTAGAATACAGATATGGTTCAGACAGGAGAAAATTGACCTTCCTTTCAGCGTGTTCTTTGCTCTTGGCAAGTTATACGACATAATGCGAAAAAAAACATGACTTTTAAAAGCAGGCGAACCTGCTTTGTTTAAGAACTTAAACATGATGTTCATCAATCTGACAGCTTCTTGACAGCATTGTCAACTACCTATCTACCAAATCACTGAACACGCTGCAGCCAAAACCTTTCTCGTCTCGCACAAGCATTACACACAAGAGTACTTGCACCTGTTTTTTAGTTTGAATTGATACTATCAAATAGCAAAGGATTTCCTTTCAAGTTGTTTTAGATTTGATGTTTACAGAGCTAATCCTGTGAAAAATTCCCCTTAGGCATTTTCGACTCTAATTTTTTTTCTCTCCCCAAGTCCAAAATAATAATAATAATGTGAGTAAGCCTAATTCTCTATAAAAAAAATCTGGCACCTGGGCTATGTATGGAGTACTAGCTCCTTTCACAGTACCAGTAAGAATTAGCATATGGCAAGAAAAAGAGGACTCGTGAACAGAGAAGAATGGGCCCATTTTAATGGAAATAGAGGCCAAAAGAATCTACCATCCACTAAAAAGCTTATTTGTGTATGGATTCCCAAGCAAAGCCTAGAAGAGCTGATGTTGATTTTAGAATACACAAAGAAGCTTTAATCCTTTCAAGGGAACTAAATCACAACAGAGAGCTTCACAAGAAAGTCTTGCTGTCAAGAATGCTTATTCAAAACCAAATAGATGCCACAAATCAAACCCTGTAAGTAAACACAAATAGAAATTTGGGAAATAGGTTTGACAGAAGAAAAAGAAAACTGAGGGAAGGGAACAAGGGATCCTCTTCATCAATCACGCCTCATTCTTAGTGGAGTGGGTCCTTCACCCCAGAAACAAACCATCAGGTAGGAATGTAGATTGACCAGGCTGCCTTTCATTCTTATAGTTATAGCTTAACAACCACCTTAGCAAAACTTCAAATATCTTAGTTCATTTTACAAAATACAATTACATTTAATATATACATTTCAAAACTTTTTTATTATGGGCCATTTACATTTTTGTTTACATTTCGGTGCTTTTTTCAAATGCTTTTTATTTTTTATTTTATTTTTTCCTTTTGTGATTTATTTATTTATATTTTTTGTGCCGTTTCCTTAGTTTATGTCTTTTGTCTATTTGTTAATGAATACAACAGTATAACTAATATGATATATTTTACACTTACTTACACACTTGCTTTACAGCATTGTTAAAGACCCCTGTTGTGGCATTAGTTGAAAGTTCATTGTAGTGTTTATGTCCACCACATGCACCATTTGACTATGAATATTTTTTATAGGCAGGCAATAAAAATAAAGGTTTTTCTTTGCTGGCAAATAGCTTAGCATACATTAAAAGAAGTCTTAAGACAAACTGCCTTAGTCACAGCACTTAAGGCTTTGTGAAAATAGGTAGCATGCCATATACTGCACGAGATGTTTAATATAGGTAATATGTGCAAAGTAAATGGATGTGATTAGTAAATGGCTGGAAATCAGCAGTATTTTATTAATCAATTCTGGTTTATTATGCAGATGGCCGGTGCTATAAAGAATGACTTTAGACATGGTATTATGGCTTTATCCCTTTTGGAAACTAAAAATAGTAATCATATAATTTATTCACTTACTGAACCCTATACAAATACTTGACTTTCGGGTAACAAAAAATATAAACTCATATTTGTTTTTACATATATATATATATATATATATATATATATATATATATATATATATATATTTATAGATGTATATCTATCTATCTATCTATCTATCTATCTATCTATATATATATATATATATATATATATATATATATATATATATATATATATATATATATATATATATATTTATAGATAGATAGAATAGATATATCTATATATAGATAGATAGAATATATATATATATATATAGAGAGAGAGAGAGAGAGAGAGAGATAGACAGATCTATCTATCTATCTATCTATCTATCTATCTATCTATCTATCTATATATATATATATATATATATATATATATATATATATATATATATATATATATATAAAAAATTCTACAAACTATCTCTAATAACAAGCATGCAATTAACCTACGCTCTTGTCAAAGTTTGTAGTTCTAACATAATTAGGGTATATAATTTTAGGCCTATATATAACCAATGTTAACTGTGATTTTAACATAGCTACAACAGTCAATGACAGCTGCATCGATATATTACGATTTAGATTATCCATGTGCAAAGGGATTCAAGGGATTATTATGACTAAAAGCAAATGGCAAGCTACCCAAAGTTCAGGCATATAATAATCCAGAAATAATTACAATTAATGGCAAACTTACCATTTTTTGAGATGGTGCTGAAGAATTTTTCTGAACTGGCATCTGAAACCTAAAATATAAAACAAAAAAAAAGGCATTTTACCTTTTCCGGCCATGACCACTTGCATTTTGAATATATATCATTACTGTATCAAATTTACATTTTAATTTCCCATGAATTATACCCTCTTTTATATAAAGAGTTATTTTTTCATATTTTCAGATGTAAAAATTTATTTTTCTTTCACAACAAAGGGTCTAAAGCAGCACTGCCAAGTACATTTCCACACGGTGGTGCTATTTAGCTATGCATTTCACAAAGTGGCTTTCGCCTGAAAAAAAGGGTTTTACGAACACCAAATGATGTTGTTTCCAGGCCCATGCACTTTCTTGATGCGCTGTGTTACCAAATGTGATACAGCTGAAGTGGTGCAGCGGTGTTGTGGTTTCATAGACACATTATTTTTAATTACTCTCTCTCTCTTGGCTCAGCACATTTCTGTAACTCTGGGATGTTTCCTAACCCACAGCAGTTATGCCAGAATTGTTATTGCATTTGGGAGCTCCTACAAAAATCTCAAACTATTGAGCTTATTTAACAAGGCTGTGAAGAGAGCAAAGATGTTGTGTAAAAAGCAGTGATCCATTGTAATGAGTCAAATTTCATCTGTCATTGTTTTATGGCAATCTCTTCAAAGAAAAAATAAAATCTCTTTGTTTGCTATAGGTTATTGCTTATTGTGCAGTGCTCCTAACTGAAAGAGCCTGGAATGTGTATTTAGGGAACTATAAAAATGAAAATTATGCATATAGGCCATATATATTATGCATTTCATCTGAAAATAGCTCTTTAAATATTACAACTAAATAAATTATCACACATGCAAAATATGCCCTCCATTTAAAAACATGCATTCTTTATTTTACATTGATGATGGCCTCTAATGATTTTTTTTTTTAAATAAAAATTTCTATTTTTACTGTGCTTTTATTTGTGGTGAGATGTACACTAGTATAATTTTGCAAGCTACCGCGTGAGCATTTTTAAGGCCGCTCCATAGAAAGATGAAATATTTGGGGGAAAAAAAGCCTTTTCACACCTCCATATGATGACTGACTTCATGAGCAGCATTGATTTGCTGTGATCTGTTGGAGGTCAAGGGTCACTGACTTGACCACAAACTCTCTGGACAGCTGAAGAGTTGCTGGAAATCCTACAGACCTGCAAGCCTGAGTGAACCTTTGTATAATACAACTCATGGCTTTGTATTTTAAAGAATCAGCCCATAAAATATTCAAATCACTTGTACCACTATTAGTAGAGGTGCTAATTTAACCAATACCCACTATATGACAAAGAAGAAGAAAGGGGATTCAATTGCAAATGCATACTATAAATTGCAATACAAAGCATTTTCTTATTGTTTTTATTATGTGCAAAAATTTGGCAAAATATGCTCAAAATGATCCTGCATCAATATTAACCCTAATATATACTGAAGAAAATATAGTTTATGTGTTAAAATAAAAATGCAACAGAATTAAAACTGGGAACAGTTAACACTGAAATATAGGCATTTTGGGGTCCAATATATTAACACTATTTTTATTTTTATTTTCAGAAAGGGGAAGAGAGTTACAACTTTCTTTACCAAATTTAGAACAATTTATCATATAATACTGAGATATAACAACATATTTATACACTTATTAACTACTTCTATCAATAACCCCACATCTTATCAGGACCTCTTTTCTTTTTTAAGTAACTATAACAATTTACAGAGAAAAAGAAAAAAAATGTTTTTGTGAACTAATTATAGATTGACCTAATTGCACCACTTAGACCCATTATATTTCATAAAATGCTTTAATGAGAAACAAACTGCAACCAGAGACTGACATGTAACCGGACAGTCGCTATTTTTAAATAAGAATCAGCGTTTTATGATTATTATCTAGGTTGGGCCTAGAAGAAATTAAAATATTTACACCATGCTTTTGAAGCACTGTTCTCACACTATTTTATAAAATTAACATTTCCCAGTTTTTGCCTGTATGGAACATTAAATATTTCTACATTTCATATATAATTGGAAACCAAAATCCAAACAAATTAATAATCTTTGTAAAATCCTCAATAATTTAAACTATAGTAACATGTTTATTTTTCACACCTTAGGCACACTTTATAAGGGATCCTATTTTACATTAATGACAACAATGTATTCATGCTGCATATAAGGGAAAAACTAAGAATAATGTCAAGATCGGGTAAGGTCAGTAAGTTGAGTGTATGTTTCCAGTTCACATTGACATACTGTGTCGGCATGCAATATTTAGGTATTGACTAACTAAATACGTTTTTCGAAAAATCACCATCAATGCTATCCAAAAGATGCCTAATAATAAATATATAAACCCGTCATTTAAATTCTTTCAATAGGACGGCAGTAAACCACATCAGTCTTAGTTTCCACTGGAACAATTGACGTTAAAAATATTCTATTCTTTTGACTATTTGAGGACATTATAATTTTATATCAAGGCATCAGCTCTCTCCCTCTTCTTTCACTCTGAGGCCCATGCCTATTCAAATCACAGTTGTTGAACTGATTGTGACTATTCTCTTGCTGTCAGTTGATATTAATGACTACACTGACAATCACAAATTCATATAGCCAAAATTAGACTTCTTAACGCAATCAGGGAATAGGGTAACCTCATTCCATTCAGCATTATCCTTCTAGAACTTTTCATCAAAGCTATAACAAGGAGTTTTCAGTCCAAAAAATAAATAAATGATACTTTTTATTGATATGCTACTTTATATTGATAAATTGAAGGTGCTTTCAGCACTAGCACTGGAATTTCAGATACATTTATTTTATGCAGACTTGTTTGACCATTAATTGACCATCGATGCTTCTACTGATTGATTAGTCAGTGGAAGCATCCCTTATAACACGTATCTACTGAGCTTGAAAAATTAGTAGTACATCATGACCTTCTATGACCCACTATCATTTATGCAGTAGATATCGGCAATGCATATATTTGTAGATGTACACTGTTCTGCGTACAAGTCCAAACCTTAATGGCAACCACAAGTCTGATCAGCATTTAGAATTTTTAGACTTGTATTTTGCTGGAAAATATGTTCATATTCTTCAATAAAGTGGTAGACATAGAACCGTGTTCATAGTAAAAGTGGTATGTTAGTTATTTGTATTTTGTAGGAGTTAAACATCCTTTGTTTATTTCTGCCTAGAATGCATTGTTTATTGTTGGCATACGAAGCCAGGTTTCCAGATTTATTTCTTTTTTTTTCACAGTACTGTCACCAGAGAAAGAGTGCATGATGAGAGACCTTGTGCTGCAGAAGGTAGATAAAAATAGCCAGCTGAGGGTAGAGGAGTGGGAGATGCTAAGAAGGGCAGTCAGGGATAGTGAGGGCAGCTGCCTCTCTGCTTAGCTACATTCTATCTTCCCTGCCCAGTTGGGACCCAGATCAAAGAAATCTTTCTAACATATTGTTTTCCGGGAAGTACAGCACAATGAAATACACAAAAGGACGTGGCAGGCAAACACAAACTACAGAAAAATATAAATAAAAAAACAACACAAGTACACAAATTTATTCATCTGCATATACGTCATAAAATAGCTCTGTCTAATATGTATTAAACTTTTTTTTTTTAATGCAATGAAATAGATATTCTTCTATATTGTACACTCTTTCTTCACGTAGACCACCCATACTCATTCAGGGTTCCGTGAAACCCTAGGGTTCCACCAGAGGTTGCTAGGGGTTCCTTGAGCTGTAGCTGATTGACCTCCCATCTGATGGTGCTTGCATAGTTCCTGGTCCGATGCCATTTGGCAGAGTCAGCTGCATGACACCAATACTCTTTTTAAATGTCTGTAAGAGGGACATTCTGACCACCACTGTAAGGGGGAGAGGGGGAGGGGGGTCATTCTTTCCTGGTCTCCAATGTCAAGAGACCATTCTTTCCTGATCACCAATGTAAGAAGGGTTATTCTTCCCTGATCACTAAGGCAAGTGGGTATTCTTCCCTGATCACCAAAGTAAGGATGTATGGGGGCATTTTTCTTTGATCACCAATGAAAAGGAGCATTCTTTCCTGATCACCAAAGTAAGGGAGGAATTCTTCACTGATCACCAATATAAGGGGGCATTCTCCATAATAATCACAGTAAGGGGGCTTTCTCACCCATGGCCAAATTAAGAGGAGGGGGGCATCCTCTCCTGATCATCAAAGTAAGAAGGGCATTCTTCCCTGATCACCAATGCAATTGGGCATTCTTTCCTGATCACCAGAGCAAGGTGGGCATTCTTTCTCTGATCACCAAAGTAGGGTATTCTTCCCTGTTTACCAAAGTAAGTGGGGCATTTTTCCCTGATCCCCAATATAAGGAGGTATTGTTCCCTGATCACCAGAGCAAGGAGGGTATTTTTCCCTGATTCACAATATAAGGGGGTATTGTTCCATGATCACCAGAGCAAGGAGGGTATTCTTCCCTGATCCCCAACTTATAAGGGTATTGTTCCATGAGCACCAGAGCGGGGGGGGGGATTCTTTCCTGATTCCCAATATAAGGGGGTATCGTTTCATGATCAACAGAGCAAGGGGGGTATTCTTCCCTGATTAAAAATGAAAAGGGACATTTTTCCTCGATCACCAAAGTGGGGTATTCTTCCCCGATCCCCAATATTAGGGGGTATTGTTCCATGATCACCAAAAAAAGGGGGGTAATCATCCCTGATTAAAAATGAAAGGGGGCATTATTTCCTGATCACCAAAGGGGTATTCTTCCCTGATCACCAAAGTAAGGGGGTATTCTTCCCCTGATCACCAAAGTAAGGGGGCATTCTTCCCTGATAACCAAAGTAAGGGGGTATTCTTCCCCGATCCCCAATATAAGGGGGTATTGTCCCATGATCACCAGAACAAGGGGGGTAATCATCCCTGATTAAAAATGAAAGGGGGGCATCCTTCCCTGATCACTAATGTATGTCTTAATGACCACTACTGTAAAAGGGGGGGGGGTGTTTGTTTCACTGGCCCCCAAAAAATGACATTTTAGCAGGGGTTCCCTGCAACCAGAGAATTATTTGAAGGGTTCCTGTGGGGTAAAAAGGTTGAGGATGGCAGATCTAGTAGACAAAGACTGAGCAGCTGCTGTGCTGTGTAAAGTGACCAGCATATGTCATCCATTAGCATGCCCCCCCCCCCCCGTGTCGGGGTCCTGACAGCACCTAGAAAGCCATGCTGTGTACACATAGTGACATCCAGAGTCGGTCCCATCAGAGGTAAACAATAACAAACCAACATCAATGAGAGACAATCGGAAGAGCTCCCCAAGGTCAGAGTAAGTCCTGATCGGGACTGAGCCCCCCCCCCCCCCCCCCCACACACACACAACAGCTGCTGGAATAAAACAGGACAAGAAAAGAGACTTTGGACCGTACCTGTTTCCCGGAGCCTCAGATCCTACAAATCCAGATGGCAGCTTCCACACCAACAATACAAGATCTCAGCTTCGCAGGAGCACAAAGAATAATCCGTGAAAGGAGGATCCCTTCCAGCCATTGACAATAAATCCACACATCGTTATTTTCACAGGCTAGAGAAGGGAGGGGGCGATGCCAAGTATATTCACAATTACATCTACACAAGTAAAAGTGAGAAGAAATGAAGCGATCGGGGGTGCCTTTTGCTGAAATCCCGGCTGCACCGTCCAAGGGGGGTGATAATCAATGCAAAGGAGGCAGAAGGGAATCAGAGCAGCAGGACAAAGAAAGCCATGTGCAGCAAGGAGGATCGTGCCTTCAGCTCCTGATCCCCCTTCCAGCAGACACACACACACAGACAGACAGACAGCAGTAGCAGCAGCTTCTCCTCCCCTGCCTGCCTGCTGCTCCTCCTCCGATCACACAGCCTCAGCCCCGAGCTGATCCTTCACCCTACAGCTCCACACAATCCTGGGACACCCCCTGTCACCTTCCACACGTACTTCTCCCGACAAGAGCAAAAAGGCAACAAAATATCCCTCTGCTTTTATTTGCAGCACTTTCCTCCTATCCTTTATTATTAGGATTTTCCTCCCAAGTCAGCACATCAAGTCAATTCCATTGGGATAGATCCTTCCAGGTTGGAGAATGCCATCAGGTCATCATAAGCTGAGAACTCCCTGCTAAATGTATCCAATCTTGTGTGATCGGTGCTGGCTCCTCTCCGGCAGGATCTCCAGCACTCACAGAGGCTGCTAGTTCTTGTGTGTCTCAATACAAGTGCTTATTCATACACTGCATTCCACACATGGGGACTTCCCACTGACTGATGTAAGCCCTCCTCTTACTTCCTGCATCAACCTGACAATCATAGACAAGGCACCTTCTCCTGCTCTCTGCCTCTCCCTCTCTCCTTCCCTCCCCTCCCCTCCTCTCTCATACTCGTCTCCCTCTCTCATTCCCTCTCTGCCTCTCCCTCCCCTCCTCTCTCATACTCTTCTCGCTCTCTCTCTCTCCTACTCTCTGCCTCTCTGCCTCTCCCTCTCTCCTTCCCTCCCCTCCTCTCTCATACTCTTCTCTCATTCCCTCTCTGCCTCTCCCTCCCCTCCTCTATCATACTCTTCTCGCGCTCTCTCTCTCTCTCTCTCCTACTCTCCCTCCCCTCCCCTCCTTTCTCATACTCTTCTCCCTCTCTCATTCCCTCTCTGCCTCTCCCTCCCCTCCTCTATCATACTCTTCTCCCTCTCTCATTCCCTCTCTGTCTCTCCCTCCCCGCCTCTATCATACTCTTCTCGCTCTCTCTCTCTCTCCTACTCTCTGCCTCTCCCTCTCTCCTTCCCTCCCCTCCATTCCTCTCTCATACTCTTCTCTCATTCCCTCTCCGCCTCTCCCTCCCCTCCTCTATCATACTCTTCTCGCTCTCTCTCTCTCCTACTCTCTGCCTCTCTGCCTCTCCCTCCCCTCCTCTATCATACTCTTCTCGCGCTCTCTCTCTCTCCTACTCTCCCTCCCCTCCCCTCCTTTCTCATACTCTTCTCCCTCTCTCATTCCCTCTCTGCCTCTCCCTCCCCTCCTCTATCATACTCTTCTCCCTCTCTCATTCCCTCTCTGTCTCTCCCTCCCCGCCTCTATCATACTCTTCTCGCTCTCTCTCTCTCTCCTACTCTCTGCCTCTCCCTCTCTCCTTCCCTCCCCTCCATTCCTCTCTCATACTCTTCTCTCATTCCCTCTCCGCCTCTCCCTCCCCTCCTCTATCATACTCTTCTCCCTCTCTCATTCCCTCTCTGTCTCTCCCTCTCCTCCTCTATCATACTCTTCTCGCTCTCTCTCTCTCTCCTACTCTCCCTCCCCTCCTCTCTCATATTCTTCTACCTCTCTCATTCCATCTCTGCCTCTCCCTCCCCTCCTCTATCATACTCTTCTCCCTCTCTCATTACCTCTCTGCCTCTCCCTCCCCTCCTCTATCATACTCTTCTCGCTCTCTCTCTCTCCTACTCTCCCTCCCCTCCCCTCCTTTCTCATACTCTTCTCCCTCTCTCATTCCCTCTCTACCTCTCCCTCCCCTCCTCTATCATACTCTTTTCCCTCTCTCATTCCCTCTCTGTCTCTCCCTCCCCGCCTCTATCATACTCTTCTCGCTCTCTCTCTCTCTCCTACTCTCTGCCTCTCCCTCTCTCCTTCCCTCCCCTCCATTCCTCTCTCATACTTTTCTCTCATTCCCTCTCTGCCTCTCCCTCCCCTCCTCTATCATACTCTTCTCCCTCTCTCATTCCCTCTCTGCCTCTCCCTCTCCTCCTCTATCATACTCTTCTCGCTCTCTCTCTCTCTCCTACTCTCCCTCCCCTCCTCTCTCATATTCTTCTACCTCTCTCATTCCATCTCTGCCTCTCCCTCCCCTCCTCTATCATACTCTTCTCCCTCTCTCATTACCTCTCTGCCTCTCCCTCCCCTCCTCTATCATACTCTTCTCCCTCTCTCTCTCCTACTCTCTGCCTCTCCCTCTCTCCTTCCCTCCCCTCCATTCCTCTCTCATACTCTTCTCTCATTCCCTCTCTGCCTCTCCCTCCCCTCCTCTATCATACTCTTCTCCCTCTCTCATTCCCTCTATGCCTCTCCCTTCCCTCCTATATCATACTCTTCTCGCTCTCTCTCTTTCTCCTACTCTCCCTCCCCTCCTTTCTCATACTATTCTCCCTCTCTCATTCCATCTCTGCCTCTCCCTCCCCTCCTCTATCATACTCTTCTCCCTCTTTGCCTCCCCCTCCCCTCTTCTATAATACTCTTCCTGCTCTCTCTCTCTCTCTCTCCTACTCTCTGTCTCTCCCTCTCTCCTTCCCTCCCCTCCATTCTTCTCTCATACTCTTCTCTCATTCCCTATCTGCCTCTCCCTCCCCTCCTCTATCATACTCTTCTCCCTCTCTCATTCCCTCTCTGCCTCTCCCTCCCCTACTCTATCATACTCTTCTCGCTCTCTCTCTCTCTCTCTCTCTCTCTCTCTCTCCTACTCTCCCTCCCCCCTCCCCTCCCCTCTCATACTCTTCTTACTCTTTCATTCCATCTCTGCCTCTCCCTCCCCTCCTCTATCATACTCTTCTCGCGCGCTCTCTCTCTGCCTCTCCCTCTCTCCTTCCCTCCCCTCCATTCCTCTCTCATACTCTTCTCTCATTCCCTCTCTGCCTCTCCCTCCCCTCCTCTATCATACTCTTCTCCCTCTCTCATTCCCTCTCTGCCTCTCTCTCACACCCTTCTCTCTCCCTCTCTCTCTCCCCTCCTCTCACCGTTCTCTTTCCCTCTCTCTCTCCCCTCTCCTCTCACCCTTCTCTCTCCCCCTTCTCTCCCCCTTCTCCCTCTCTCTCCCCCCTCCTTTCACACCCTTCTCATTCCCTATCTCTCTTTCCCTCCTCTCTCCTCTCACCCTTCTCTCTCCCTCTCTCCCCCCTCCTCTCACACCCTTCTCTCTCCCTATCTCTCTTTCCCTTCTTTCACCCTTCTCTCTCCCTCTCTCCCCCCTCATCTCACACCCTTCTCTCTCCCTCTCTCTCTTTCCCTCCTCTCACCATTCTCTCTCTCCCCCCTCACACCCTGCTCTCTCCCTCTCTCTCTTTCCCCTCCTCTCACCCTTCTCTCTCACTCTCTCTCTCTCTCTTTCTCTCTGCAGACAGTCTCATGGCTGGTAGGACATACGTCTTCTTCCTCTCTCTATGATCATTGCTCTGTTACCTACAGACACCTAGGCAGATCCTCTACAACAAAGCCAGGTTCAGTGTTTACAAAATATCCCCTTTATATTTACCATCACATGCTGATTGACAAGCAGTTCTCTTACTTGGAATAAAGTGTAGCCAAACAATTCTTTGGTGTTTTAAAACACACTGACAGTTCTGTTTTATTTATGTTTTAGGATGAGTACAAGTATCTCTTGTGCCTCTTGCACACAGTACTGCTGTTCAAACATCACAACTTCTGGATGTAATTTCAGGTGTTTATGTTGGGCGTTTGTGCTCGTATACACGTGCATGGGCGCCAAAATACTGACCAGCAATGCAAATTTGAATTTTCTTTTACTGATCAATACACATCGTTTGTTTATGCCAGCATTGCCAACCTACTAGATTGACCCCAGATATATTTAAAAGGACCTGTCATGCTTTTTTTCTATTACAAGGGATGTTTACATTCCTTGTAATAGGAATAAAAGGGACCCCAATTTTTATTAAATTTTTTTAAAAACAGTGTAAAAATAAATAAAATAACGTAAAATAAATAAGAATAAAAAAGCACCCTGTTCGAGGAGCAGTGCCGCATATGAAAACGGTGTTCAAACCACACATGTGAGGTATCGCCACGATTGTTAGAGCAAAAGCAATAATTATATCCCTAGACCTCCTCTGTAACTCAAAACATGCAACCTGTACAATTTTTTAAAAGTTGGCTTTGGAGATTTTTAAGAGTAAAAGTTTGTCGCCATTCCACGAGCGGGCGCAATTTGGAAGCGTGACATGTTGGGTATCAATTCACTCAACATAACAACATCTTTCTCAATACAAAAAGAGTGGGCTAACTTTACTGTTGTCTTATTTTTTTATTCCGAAAAGTGTATTTTTTTCCCAAAAAAGTGCGCTTGTAAGACTGCTGTGCAAATACGGTGTGACAAAAAGTATTGCAATGACCGTCATTTTATTCTCTAGGGTGTTGAAAAAAAAAACGTATAAAGTTCTAGCAAAAAAAAATGTTTTTAGCTTGTAAACATCACATCTAAAAAAGAGACTCGGTCCTTAAAGCGGAGCTCCACCCTAAAGTGGAACTTTCGCTCATTGGATTCCTCCCCCCTCTGGTGCCACAGTTGGCACCTTTCAGGGGGGTGCAGATACATGTCTAAGATATTTTCACCCACTTCCGTGCATACAGTCTGTGGGTAGACTGCGGGTAGTGCGTCCCTTCCCGGTCGACCCCCCTCCACCCCCCCTTATTTATGCCGCCGTAGCGTATCTTTTTTACGCTACGCCGACGCAGCGCAGAGAGGCAAGCACTGGATTCACAAAGCCAGTGCTGCCAAATCTGCGCTGGGTTTCTTAGGCGTAAGTTGTCGTATGTGAAAGTGGGCGTGAGCCATGCTAATGAGGCGTGACCCCATGCAAATGATGGGCCAAGCGCCAGATAGATACGAATAACGAACGGCGCATGCGCCGTCCCATGGACGCATCCCAGTGCGCATGCTCAGAATCACGTCGGAACGAATGCCTAAGATACGACGGATCACTGCCTACGGCATGAACGTAACCTATGCCCAGCCATATTCATGTACAACGTAAACGACGTAAAATACAACGGCTTGTGTTCCCTGGTCCATACCTTTGCATGGGTTGCGCCTCATATATGGGGAATAACTTTACGCCAGACGTACGACTTACGCAAACCGCGTATATTATGCGCCGGGCGCAAGTACGTTTGTGAATCGGCGTATCTCCCTCATTTGCATATGTGCCTAGAAAATCAATGGGAGCGGCAAATGCGCCCAGCCTAAATATGAGCCCACAATACGCCGGCATAGACAAGTTACGTCGGTCGGATGAAGCCTATTTTCAGGCGTATCTAGTTTTGTGGGCACGGCGCACAGATACGACGGCGCATATTTGCACTTACGCGGCATATCTTGAGATACGTTGGCGCAAGTGCTTTGTGAATCGGGGCCTATGTCTCTATACCCTGTAAACAGTCATTTCAGCAAAAAAATTTTTTTTTATTTACAACTCCTTTAACCCTTGCAGTGCAGGGAGACCTGCTGCAATGTGATTCATTCTGGTGTCTAGAGTTGGACCTTAACCTCCTGGGCGGTGTTCCCGAGTCTGACTCGGGGTGAGATTTTTGGGCTAGGATTGGTAACCCCGAGTCAGACTCGGGCTCGCCTCGCTGGATGTACAGGGAGTTTTACTTACCTTGTCCCTGGATCCAGCGATGCCACCGCGCTGTGTGAGCGAGCGGGACCTCGCTCGATTCACACAGTGCCTCCGTGTGACGCCGATCTCCGTTCCCTGCGACGTTATGACGCACGGGGACGGAGAACAGCGCCAAATTCAAAAAAGTAAACAAACACTATACATACAGTATACTGTAATCTTATAGATTACAGTACTGTATGTAAAAAAAACACACCCCCCTTGTCCCTAGTGGTCTGTCCTGTGTCATGCATGTCATTTTATAAAATAAAAACGTTTCTTTCTCCCTGCAAACTGTAGATTGTCCATAGCAACCAAAAGTGTCCCTTTATGTCAAAAATAGTTTTAGATCAGCTAAAAAACAGCGATAATAAATTATAATCACTTGCAGAATTGTGCGATAGCGATTTGTGGGGAAATTCGTCATAAAAAAAAAAAAATAATGACAGCAACAATTCTGCAACTGAGCAAATTTCAGTGATTTTGATTTGATTACATTATTGAATAATTTTTATTATAATTATATTATTATTTGTTTTAATTATTTATAATTATTTATTATATTATAATTTATAATTTTGTTTTTAAAAAAATGTCATACCCGGGATGCCTATTAGAAGCTTGTTTGGTCAGATTTAAGTGAGTTATTTCTAAAAATGACAGACCTACAATATAAAACGCCAAATTTCCTTGCAAATAATGGTACCGCTTTCAGCATGTTTTTTCTGAAAGAATCATACCGCCAGGGAGGTTAAGGTAGATCTACACCTAATCACTAAACTCTCAATACAAGCTTTTTGCAGGTAAATTTAACTTCAAAAGTTATTGTCCATACTTTTAAATCTGTAGCTTTCATTAAAATAATACTTGGTGGTCCTGACATGAAGGTCCCCGTTTAGGCAATTCTTGTTATGCGATGACAATTGTCTATGGTTTGTGCTCCTGCATTGTCACCCTGTCACATGCACCCCTGGTGGAGACTACAAGCCACCATGCCAATACACATTCCACAGGCATGGTCTATTGTTGTTACCAGCCCAGAGCAATGATGTGCAGCCAACACTGAAGCAAGTGCATGTAGACAGGAACCGTCTAAAAGAGGCTGTAGGAGATCAGCAGCGCTAAGATGAATAAAGGGGAAAAACAGAACCTTGATAATTGTTTATAGTACATAATGCTTTAGCAAATGAAATGCCATCCAGTTAGGGCTTAGAAACACTTTTAAGCTTGTTGTAGGTAGGAAGTGGCTGAAAAAAAATTGTAATGTAATGCATCTGTAATGCAGAACCCCTACGCCATCCTTATCTCGTTGTGATTGGTAGCTAAAATCTAACACGGACAGCCGCCTCCCTCCCCTCTGGGTCTGTTTGCTACACATTAGAGGTACCTAATCACATTGCAATCATCACACTATTCAGTAAAAGTCAGCTGAGGCAAAAGCCAGGTAATGTTTATTGGCAGATTAATTCTATTCCCATATACATAAGGTACTGAACTGGTTAAGTTGTCCATTGGCAGATTTCATTAGTACCTATTAAACCAGCCCATCTATGCCGTGATTGCAGAATGCTAAATGTGGCCACGACTTTTCCCCCTATCTCTGTTTTATTTGAAACAGGCACAGTCTCAGACACCACATATTCCCCGTTGAAGACGAAATTTAAACTGGCCACATCATTAATCTGGGTGGTGTGCATACAGCATTATACACCATGAATAATACATATTCATATATTTAAAAAGGTTCTTTGCATACTTTAAACCAGGTATTTGAATTGTGTGTTGTTTGCTATCCGACTAGGTATACTTGTATTAGTACTGCGTGGATTGGAGATAATGTGAAGCCATTTGAATGAACGCTAGGTATACAGCGTGTAATACAGTAGATTACTGATGCGAACACAGCATCAGGTAGGAAAGTAATTGTGAGGAGAATGAACTGCCTGCCATCTTAGCTTACAATGGAGGTTGCTGCTATAATATATTCATAGAAGAGGCATTCAAAAAAATGAAGAACAAAAAAATCTCTATGGTAGAGGCATTGCTAAGCTGATGCAGAGGTGAAAAAAAAGCTTCTTTATCTGTTTAGAAATTCATACTGTGCCACCCTGGATAATCCAATTTAGATTGTTAACTATAATTGTTCCGTGACACATGGGTAAAAAACTATGATCATTTTGGAGGTACTTATGGTATAAATATGCATCCGGACCAGAGTAGGAGTAAAGGGAAGTATTGGAGTCAGAGAATAGCCTACATTTCTGTGTCCTAAAGCTGGCCATACACTAGCAGAATTTTGTTTGACATTTTTTTGTGTTAAAGCTGAATTCCAGGAATTCATCTACTTTGTAAAAACACTAGCTGCGGAGCTGCTCGCACCTTGGGGTCCGGTGTGTCCCTGTTCTCAGTTTTAGGTGCAAATCAGGTCCAAATTCTTACCTGAATTCAGACCTGAAACGGAGCCGAAGACGCACAGGACCCTTTTTCAGCGTGGACCACGGCCGCCCTGGAGGTGTGTGAACCGACTCCATTGAGAGCAGTTCACAGTCTTCTTTCATGCGAATTGAATGCAGGGAAACCCGCATCCAGTTTGCATAAGTGTGAACCCAGCCTGAAAGGTTTATTGGGCTCACAGAGCGGCAGCACTGCTCACTGTGGTCTCAGCTCCTTCAAGAGAAGAGTCACTGGAACTGCTATGCCCATCCCTCCCCTCATTTTGCCCATTCACAGAAGCCTTTGTATTATGTAAACTCATTCACAAAATACACAGGCTTTTGTGAATAGGCAGTAGAGGGAAGGGCCAGGCATAGCTGCTCTGTGTGCTTTTCTCCTCTTACAGCCAGAGTGTATCCTTGGGGAGTGCCACACATAAGTAATAGAGGCAATAGAGGTAAGTCCAGGAGGTGACATGCACCTAAGTGGACTTAACTAATAGTGTGCGTACATTTTTTTGCAAAATTGCTGAATTCCTTCAGTAACACTTTACACACAGCAGTAAAATCAGTCTGTACATGTAGTAAAGCATACTTGTTATACTCACTGTGGAATCTAAGGGGTTAATCCTCTACATTGTATAAAGAGGCAGTTTGATAATGTCTCCTCTGATCATCTCCTTCTTCCACAGTCTCCAAAAAATAACCTGATATTTACAGAGTCAGAGGACAGGCTGCACATGATCAGTTTGGTGTGTATTGCTACTGTAGGATTTTTTTTGTTGGGAGAGTGCAATCAGCACTGTCCAGACAGAGGGTCAGGGGTCAGGCCTCTCATAGGACAATTGTGGGAGAATGAAAACTCCAAGGCAGCCCACAGATACTGTCAGGCACATGAGCCCCTCAGGAAATGCCAGATTTCTCACCCAGACCTAGATTATAGGGTCAACTTTGTCACCCAACAATATCACAAAATGATAACTTATAAACTTATATGTACTATATATTTGGGTGCAGTCAAACAGCCTGATTAATATATTGTCCAACATTTTTCTGGGGATAATGAATTGAGAAAATACATCTAAGGGTATGTATTTGCTAGCACTGGCATTTACCCCACAATGCAGGAGCACAGTGTATTTAGTAATATAGTAAATATGGGCAGAAATACACCACACATGAGGCTCCTGGGTCCTGGAAATACAGGCATATTTTATGTTGCATAGCCATATGCCTACATTTACATTTCTGAACTTGAGCCCTTACAGAGACGCTGTATTTAAATATTAAATATTCCTGTATTTACACCACCTGGGAGCCCCAGTTGTGGCATATTTCTGCCCATATATGCTATATTTTTCTAAACTGGAGAATGGTGCATTAATGGAAATATGTCCATGCGAATGTAATTAAACTGACAGGGGCTATAACCCTCCCTTACTCTTTGCAAAATGAAAAAAAAAGTGTTGCCTATAGTTCTACTTTAAGCACAAATTTTGGATAATTTTATGGAGAGGACAAAGAAGATATAACCATGCCAACGGTGCAGCAGAAAACATACTGTATAGCACAGTGAGGAAGGTTTGCGGTCCAGAATGATAGGACAGTCAAAATTAGAAGCACAGTTGCGGAATGGCGGCCGCCCTCATACCGAAAGCAGTGCGGCCGCTTTATGGGGGGGCTAGACTAATTTGCCCTTCAGCCCAGTCCACCCCATAAGATTGGCGCTACACTAACAGTGTAGCGCGACCTGGCGGGGACTCTTTCCATGCTGCCCACCTGCAAAGTGCTGCCCTAGGCCAGGATACAGCATTGATGGTCATACATGTACATGTATGAGTCCTAATCCACTGGACACTACCAAACATCATTATTATATATGTATATAAATCACTCCATATCTTGTAGACAATGTGTGAGGTCATCCAGGTTATAAGGAAGCAATGGCCAAATTACAGGTGACTATGATTCTGAAGCTGAATAGTCAAGTCTAAAAAAAGTAAATATAGAAATCTTCCATTAGAAAGTGCCCAGTTGCCACAATTGCATTCTCAGATTTTTGCATACAACCAATCATGACTGGTTCTCTTTTAAGAATTTCTATAGGCTTTTTTAGTTATATTTGAGAGTGTAAAAAGCTTTACAGTGTATTTATGTTTTACAATTTTTTTTTACATAGCTTGTAAGTACGAATTGAGGAGAATTTACTAAAACTGGAGCAGACAGAATCTGGAGCAGCTGTTCCATTTAATGCTCACTATATGCTATGACATACCTTCTTAGACTCAGTCTGTCCAGACAGTATGGTCACATGCTGACTAGTCATCATCCACAGGCAGCTTAACTCTTCAATAAGACACAAAAGTTGAAGCAAACTCAATTTTATTTCAGCTAATTGCATTATAGAGAATGTTTTTTTTTTGTTTTTTCAGTCTTGAAATGTAAGAAGATAATACCTTTCCAATGCCAACACTGACTGAGTGAACATGGAAAAGACAAGGAGGGCTTAGCTAGATCTAAATTAACTATCACTTAACAGAGGGACAGAGAGAGAAACCAAAACCACATAGTAGAAAATTGAAGTGGCCCAAAACCTCTGCTAGATGTCAGCATATGGACAACAAAACCAACAATAATAGTCTGATGCAGTTCAATACAAAACAAAAAAATGACATAGAGGTTGGGTAGAACAAGCTGAAGATAGAGAGAAGCATGCACAGCGGCTCCAGATTCTGTCTGCTCCAGTTTTAGTAAATTCCCCTACTACATATAAAGGTTGTGCTCCTTCTTTATAAACAGTGCAGCATTATTATCCCTCTCTCAAAATGAGTTTAGCCGTTTAGTCAGATTGGTTGAAAGTAATGGACTTCAGGTGGCCAAGTGATTTTATCCAAAGGGCCCTTTCACACGGGCTTTCCGATCAGATCCGCCTGTCAGTTTTCCAGGCGGACCTGATCGGACCCTTCATTTACTCCTATGGGTCAGCGGTGACATGTCCGCGGACACCCGCTGCTATCCGATGAGATCCTGTCCGTGAAATCCAGACAGATGGTGACCATATTTTCTATCTGTCTGGCGGATTGGTTTAGATGGGATTGGATGAAGATGGATAGGCAGTCTGTTTTCATCCAAACTCCCCATAGAGGAGAGCAGGGCTCTGTCTCTGCACAGTAAGGCCTCGTACACACGACCGAACATGTCTGCTGAAACTGGTCCGCGGACCAGTTTCCGCGGACATGTCCGACCGTGTGTAGGGCCTACCGGACCGGATTCCTGGGCTAGCGGACATGCTAAGAAACTTGTCCGCTGGAACCATGTCCGTCGGACATGTCCGATGGTCAGTATGACTCATCGGACATGTCCGCTGGTTATGATGTATAACCAGCGGCCCGAAATCCTGCGCATGCGTCAAATTGATTCGACGCATGTGTGGAAGCATTGAACTTCCGCATCAGAGAACATTGGTGTCGTATACGTCACCGCGTTCTCTGCCCGCAGGGATTTCAGTCTGATGGTGTGTACACACATCAGACCAAAACATCCCAGCAGACATGTCCGATGAAAAGAGGAAATGGACCTGTTATCCACCTGCTCAGCAAGGATCAGCAAATCGATCCCCCCGCTGAGCAAAGCGGAGTCCGCCAGGAGGACCGCACGTGTGAAAGGGCCCTTACAGTCCTTCAGCAAGGATGCTATTCATTTTTTCTACTTATACACACATGCACTAGAGGGTAATCTACAAAAGTACAGCATATAAAAGACAGCCGTCAGATTATAGAAACTATGGTCATGTTAACACATAAGCCATGAGAAAATGACTTTAGGGTAAACCTAGAGGCAAAATGTGTACATACTGAAAATGCCGTTTCATTTAAGCAGCCACTGAGGATCTGAGAAATGAAATTCATAAACAAGGACATTCGTTAACCACTCCATTCCCATTGCACTGCCTGATATAAACTGATGCAGGCTATTGTTAAAAGACGAAATCTTGTACGCTTACAAAGAAAAGGGATAATATTTCTAGTATAGTGTTGATTCTCATTAGCAACCTAAGTGGTGCTCACTAACGTGACAACAATAGGTTTGTTTTACAGAGTCTTCATAATACTTGTATTTTGCAGATTTCTTCTATTATCTTTATGCTTTGGCTAAACCCCATCGGTATTCTAGGTTCAAACTCCCACGCGCGTTATAAGTAAGTAACAAGTTATCACATTTGAAGCTGCAAAGATATAGGAGTGGTACAATAGTCCCGCGAGCCATTATCAGTGGCTACCAGGGTGCCACAGTATCAACTCATACGATAAAGCCCTTGGCTGACACCAAGGGAAAAAAAATGATAATTCTCTTCCGCCATGAAATCCCCCTCCCACCTTTTTTCACAAGGAGGCTTTTTACACTCATTAAATGCAACCTTATCTCAGAAAGACTGCAATCCTCAGCAAATGACAAGTGCACCTAATCTCATTTCCTGACAAGAGATTCTGACAGCACCTTGCTTTTGATTTCTAAGACACGTAGCTAGACATATATTAATCTGTCAATCATTGCCTATAGCAAGCGTGGGGGAGGGGTGGAGTAGGAGAGAGGGGGAGCATTAGGATGTCTGTGTAAAAAAAAAAAAAAAAACAAGTGCGAGAGGAGGAAAAAACGACTAAAGGATTGGGAGCTAAAGAAAAAACGGCGGGTGGGTTTTCATTATTGTTGCAGGATTATGAGATTTTGTACTACATGAGGATGATTGAAGGCAACTATGAGACATTTATTGCGTTCTTATTGTAATGTGTCTTGAGTTGCAATTGTTTAAAGATGAAAACAAGTCATTCTGCAAATTCTTCCTGGCTAGCCACAGATGACCATCATTTTCTTTTTCATAAGAGCAATGAGATATAAAATCCATCCTCATTATATTCCTTCAGCATGTGCATTGCCGTAGGCCCTGTGCTGACATGGGTGGCTGGTTATTTCAAAGGGGAGACTGATGTAAATAGAACGGTATAGGAAATAAATATCCAAATCAGATGGCGTATGAATGCCTGTTTTTTTTTTATTCCTACTGTATATAACACAACTGCAGAGTTGTAAAAAATATGTCAGATCTGGTATCTTACACATATTATGGAAATTCTGTAAAGGTTTGTTCTACCCAGCTGCAAAGCTCTCTTTCTTTTCGCTAAGCTGTGTCTTGAAAGAGGTGCAAGGATTTGATTAACCATTTCCATAGCTAAATTAACAAACATTTTTATTGTCATAAAGCGGTTGTTCACACTGAAAAAAAAAAATGAAAGCCAGCAGCTTCAAATACGGTAGCTGCTGACTTAACCACTTAAGCCCCGGACAATTATGCAGCTAAAGGACCAGACACCTTTTTGCGATTCGGCACTGCGTCGCTGTAACTGACAATTGCGCAGTCGTGCGGCGTGACTCCCAAACAAAATCGATGTCCTTTTTTTCACACAAATAGAGCTTTCTTTTGGTGGTATTTGATCACCTCTGCGGTTTTTATTTTTTGTGCTATAAACATAATTAGAGTGACAATTAAAAAAAAAAAATGCAATATTTTTTACGTTTTTGCTATAATAAATATCCCACAAAAAAAAGAAAAACATGTTTTTTTCCCTCAGTTTAGGCCGATACGTGTTTTTCTACATATTTTTGGTAAAAAAAAAACGTAATAGGTGTTTATTGATTGGTTTGCGCAAAAGTTATAGCGTCAACAAAATAGGGGATCGTTTTATGGCATTTTTATTAATATATATTTTTTACTAGTTATGGCAGCGATCAGCGATTTTTATCGTGACTGCGAAATTATGCAGGCACATCGGACACTTTTGTCACTATTTTGGGGCCATTGTAATTTTTACAGCGAAAAGTGCTATAAAAATGCACTGATACTGTGAAAATGGGTTAACCTGTAGGGGGCGCTGATGGGGTTAAGTGTTTCCTAGGGAGTGATTACTACTGTGTGGGGGTGTGGCTTGGCGTGTGATGTCACAGATCGTCGTTCCTTATGACAGGGAACAGACGATCAGTGACAGTCACACTAGGAAGAACGAGGAAAGGTTTGTTTACACTTACCTCTCCCCGTTCTTCAGCTCTGTGACCCGATCGCGGGACACCGGTGGCAATCGGGTCTGCGGGCACGGCCACGGAGCACAAGAGCAGGTCGCGAGAACACTGCCGGTGGCGCCCTCGCGACCCACTGCTGGGCTCTTAAAGGTGACGTACAGGTACGTGCTTGTGCCCAGCCATGCCCTTCTGCTGACATATATCGGCGTGAAGGGGTCCTTAAGCAGTTAAAAAAAAAGACACTTACCTTTTCAAGGATCCAATGCTGTCCTTACCCGGACCAGTTCTTCGTCGGGGTTGGGGTCCCCGAAGACTCCTTACAGATTTACAGATGGCTTCCCAGTCTGCTGCAGTTTGCTGGGACCTGTGACATGTTGCAAAAGACTGCAGGGGGGGGGGGGGGTGGGCTGGTTGCTTGCCAAACTTCTTATGAAATCGCCTAGGCAATCGACAAAAAGTGGGAACAGATACCATAGTAAAACTAAGATATCTGGATGATGCCTGTAGCTGCAAACATCATTCAGATATCTCCACTCAAAGTCCAGGACGTCATATGATGTCCACCCGGGGGAAGTGTATAGACCAGTCATAGGTAGGAGCAGTGACTTTTGTTTGTTGGGAAGTGGTTTATGTTGTGATCAGGTGTCTTGGCCCACCAGATGTCAACAACCAGTCTAAAAGACTAGCTCCACTCTTATCAGAAGTCAAATTGTATATTCCTATACCCTGTACAATCATAAAAAAAATACTTACTAGTCCATGGAGTGCAGCTGTGTCTTATTAGCAGGTAAAGTTCTGTCTACACTGCTCTTTTCTGGCATCGCAATTTTGAATTGAAATTCGGCAAATGCGGAAACATGACGCTGGTTACTCTGGGAGCCCTTGCATCATTTTTGCACAATGTGTGGTTCCCAAAAACAGTTTTCTGTGATGCAAGCCGTATAGATTTCAGAAAGCAGTTCATGGGACCTGGCACTTTTGCAGAAATACCGCAAGGCCTCCTGAAATGAACCGCAACATGTCTGCACATGTGTGGGTTCCAGGTAAGCCATCCCCAATGATTAGCCACATGAATTTAAGAAAAGGAGAGAGGTATTTGCTTATTTATTTACTTATTTATGTATTTTGCAAATGTAATAGGTAAAAGGAAGAGAGCAGGAGAGAGGACCCTAAGTTCTGATGGTCTACTTTCAAGCTAGGTACTTGGGTTTCTTCAAGCATATTTGGAGCATGTTTTATGTGCATTGTGAAAGGTTTGGATTTGAATGTTTTTCTGCTTGCCATTCTGCTTGCCATTTACTTTTTTCTGCCAGTGGAAAGCTAGTTACTAGAAAAAAGAAGAGGCAAGTTTGCCAAAACATGCATTTATAGACATTTTTCTGGTGCTCCCATTGTAGTCTAGAAAGACCCAATAAAGCACATATACTTTTTCCAGAGATACGCATAATGCTACAAGTGACAGAGGGTTGAGGTGAGAACATTGGCTATCAACTTAAATGGGACTCAACCTGTTGAAAACTGTTGTGTTTTAACATAAGTGCAACAAAACACTCATTTGTGAATACAGTGTAACAATTTGGCAGAAATGTTGGTCTACTCAATAATGGTAACAGTCATCAGTGGGAGACACACACCTGAGGTAAGTTAACTGAAAGCAAGACACAATAATACATTTGGTTGGAAAACCCTTAATGCCCCGTACACATGATCGGTTTTCCTGTTTGAAAAAGTCTGATGAGAGCTTTTGGTCGGGAATCCCGACCGTGTGTATGCCCCATCAGACTTTTTCCAACAGGAAAACTGCTGAAAAAAGATATAGAGCAGGATCTCTTTTTCCCCGTCACGAAAAAAACTGTACAAATCCCAAAGCACAAAGTTCCTACGCATGCTCGGAAACAATTTGACGCATGCTCGGAAGCATTGAACTTCATTTTCTTGGCTTGTCGTAGTCTTTTACAGCACCGTGTTCTTGGCAGTCAAAAGTTCACTGAACTTTTGTGTGACCGTGTGTTTGCAAGGCAGGCTTGTGAGGAATTCCGTCGGAAAAAAAAAACTTTTTTTCTGATGGGAAAACTTCTCGTGTGTACGGGGCATTAAAAGTTGTTCACAGTCTTATGCACTCATTTTGCATCAGGTAAGCAAGTACACATGGAGATAGGTGTTGTCATGTTATGCCTTATGCATTGGAACACTCTGACCACAGAACACCAATGTTATGGGGGCACACACCACTAAACACCAATTTTATGTAGGCACTTATCCATGGCCGACAAAACAAGAAATTGGTCACACACTGGAACTCCAAATTATCTTGATGTCATCTTTATTGTCAAAAGGATCAGACAGATACAGGCAATGGTAGACAAGTTTCACAAGCGATAAATTGCTTGTTCACAACAACATTCACAACAACGTTCACTTATCTATGACCACCAGTATTATGTGCACACTCACCATTGACCAACAATGTTTAGGGAGCACTTGCCACCAATGTTTAGGGGACACTTACAATTGTCCACCAATGTTTAAGGGGCAGCATCGCTGACCACCAATGTTTAAAAGGGCAATCAATGCTGACCACAAATGTTTAAAAGAGAACTGACTTCAAATGTTTAAGGTAGCATTTAACTCTGAATACTATTGCTTAAAGGAGCACTGACCACCAGCAAAAGGGACCACAAATTCCTGTCCACTGTACTCTGCAAGCTGTGCATACATTAATTACTTCTGAGCATTGCACTGAGCTGTACTTTTCATAACCCCAACTTCTGTTCTCTCTACAATATTTCGTACATTACATACTCCTGACCAAAGCAAGCTTTGTCTCAGAGATGCTGATTGCCAAGTAGTGCACAATTATCTTATTAAAGTACTTTTTTAAGGTAGGTTTAGATGAAGTGTTGCTCTCTGTCTGTGGTATATATGCAGATAGGCATATACATATATATAAAAAAAAGTGATTAATTTGTTTGTGCTGAGGTTTATGTGTGTATGTGAGACTCCCAGAACTATAAATGGAAATAAAAAAAGAACCATGGTATGTGTATGCAGTGTATAAAGTGAATACACTCACGTTCTATTTAACTACCCCTTTTAGGATGCTTCTTGTTCAATGCAACCTGGCTACATCCACTTTTGGCCACAGTATGTTATGTGTGCTGCAGAATTTCTCCTCTCAGTAAGCCCCATGGTACAACATCCCTGAAATGTTTTGTAATCATTCTTGCAGAAAACATGTGAATGATGCCTCGTACACACGACCGAGAATCTCGACGGGCGAAACACATCGTTTTGCTCATCGAGTTCCTTGTTAGGCTGTCGAGGATCTCCGCGAGCCAAATTTCTCCATTCCCGTTGAGGAAAAAGAAGACATGCTCTCTTTTTGGCTCGACGAGATCCTCGACAGTTTCCTTGTCGAAAAGTGTACACACGACCGGTTTCCTCGGCAAAAAAAAATACCAGCAAGTTCCTTGCTGGTTTTTGCCGAGAAACTCGGTCGTGTGTACGAGGCTTGAGTTTGAATCCAAAGGTATTTTTTTTTTGTCTCAGCAAATGTCATATTTTTTTCACTATGCACTAATTACTGTATGCTGTTATCTTGCATACAATACAAGAAAAGAATGTCTGTGGAATTCAGATGCCAGCTGTGAGAGAAAGCTGTATTGTTTTTAAATTAAGTTGGTGACATTATTTTAGTTTGTTCATATAAAAGACAAATGGAAATGTTTGATACATAATATAATTGTCTTCTAAAGAATTTTTTAGGCCTTTTAAAACTTACACTACATAGTAAACTATTGGAACACCACATATGTATGATGATAAATTAGTATACCAAGTTAGAACTACCTGTATTGTTCAAACTTTAAGGTGAAAATTTCCTGCCTCCTATTAGATACCACAGGTCCTGACCAAGAGAACGTGTCACAAGGTACTTGTTATTACAAGGAAAATGTATACAGGAAAGCTTTGTTAGGTTGTCATCCATGTGCACTCTCATTGCAAAGGGGGCATGTGTATGCATAGGGCTTAGACTCTAATGCAGCATACACATGACCGTTTTTCATGATGAGAAAAATGCAATTTCTTAAATTGGTCATTAAAAACGACAGTGTGTAGGCTCCAGAGCATTTTTCGTGAAAAATTTAGAACATGCTGTATTTTTTCTTAACGTTTTTCACGTCGTGAAAAATGGTTGTGTGTAGGCTTTAACGACGGGGAAAAAAACATGCATGCTCAGAAGCAAGTTATGAGAAGGAAAATTAGCATAATCAAGCCCAAAGGGTGTCGCCATTCGAATGGAACTTCCCCTTTATAGTGCCGTCGTACTAGTACGTCACTGTGATTTTCTCAAGCATTTTTTTTTCACGATCGTGTGTATGCAAGGCAAGCTTGACAAGAATCACATCGAGAAAAATTTTGTTTTTTCCATGACATTAAAAACGATTGTGTGTATGCGGCATAAAGGCCCATACACACGGTCGGAAGTTTTCAAAATAGTCCGAGTGTGTGTATGCTATGGGTGTGACCGGACAACTCCCTTCAGACAAAAATCCAAGGGAAAGTTTGTTTGATGTCCGATCGTGTGTATGAGGCTTTAGACAGAAAAAAAAATCGAGCCTGTATTGCATAATGAAAGCATGCTTAGCAAGGGCTCTGAGTTTTTTTTTTTATAGAGCCTAGTAGGTCATTAATAATGCCTGCTCGAAAGTGGCACTTTTATCTTCTGACAGAGTGTAGAAAAGGTTCACTTTATTGACCTAAATGTCAAAAAGAAAAATCTAGTTGGTGATTCCAGGAGACGCAGATAGAGATTTTTAACACATATAGAAAAAATGAAGCTGAATGTCCATTATTCTTGCGCTACTTTCATTATCTTTTGACCCAAAACATGCCTGATAGTTTCATAGTTAAAAAATATAAGGGAAATTGCTAGGGAACAAGAAATTGTCCATGCAGAATGCGATCTGCTTTTACTTGTTAATAAGCATGTGTTCATTTAACTGTAAACGTTATACAGGCTAAGATAATGCACAAAAATACAGTATTAAAGGCTGGTATTCTTGTGTTTCCTTAGTTCTCATTTCTTGTACCTCATCTTTCAAGGTAAACTCAAGAGACAAACTATCCTCTCCGGCTATGCCTGCTTTTATGTCTCCCCTTAGAATTCTGTGCTCTTTCTGGATCAAATAAGCCAGCTGTAAGAAACATATTAAAAATGTGTCTGAACCAGAGGATATATTCCACTGAGACTGTTCCATGTGGCATGCTTGGGGATAAGCCCACCAACTGTGTTTTCATTTTTCCAATGACAAGTGCTCTGGGGTCACAAACTGGTGACAAGGTTTAAATATCGGCTGGAGACCTGAGACTTTTATTTCCTGCTAAATGACTGCACAAGGGGTAACATAATGCTTTCTGTGAATCTTTAACATAGACCATTTTACATGCACACCCAAAGTAATCGCCTGGAGCAGCACACACTGTCCGTCATGAGACAAGGTCAGCTGGCCTTTGATGTGTGTGTTGGTCTGAGCTATTTCAAGCTATCAGTATACATATTATATTATCTACACAAAGACAATCTCCAGCCAAATATCATTTTAGAATTAATTTTGAGCTGCAAATTAAATTTTACCAGCAACAGCACATCTTTATTTGCTAGTAGCTCAAATTAAATTCATATTTTTAAAGGGTACGTGCAATAAAATTATTGTTTTGTTAACTAGTAAAAACATTGGGTACAGTGCAGAAGTCTAAGGCAAGCCAGTGGGTTGAAAGAATAAAATGAACCAATTCCCCCATCCACATACTCAATGTGGATGAGAATCACTTTAGCCCTGTACATACGGCCCAGATTCTCGTCAGGAAAAAAACGTTGTTTTTTTCCTGACGAGATTCCTGGCAAGATTCTCTTGCCGTCCGAGTGTACACACACACCATTCAAAAGAACTGCCGTTCTTTTGAATGGCATGAACGCAGTGACGTCATCGACTATGACGAGCATGCGCTTGTCACACTCGATGCCGTCGCGGCTATCTTGCTTCACCCTACCTATGCCTTGGAAGCTACCGCGCATGCGTCAAAGTAATTTCGAGCATGCATGGGTTTCCATGGAGAGGTAAGTATACACACACTCGGGTTTCTCGGCAGGAAAACACTGCCGAGAATCTTATGACAAGAAAATAGAGACTGGACTTCGGGCCCATGGAATAACCTGCTCTTACCATCACCCAGTGCACCATGCTGATCTCTATTGCAGTGCATTATCCATGCCCTGTAACGTGGTGTTGTTCCCACAGTGCCTTTTTTAATTAGTCCATCTTCCTACCATTGGTATACCTCCCTGGGTTTGACCCCTTACACTGTACTACTACAGTGCTGTCAGTCCATCCATGGCACATTCCCCCCTCCCTATGTCCACCGCGGGGGACCCCCTCTTGTGGTGCTTTGATGTCCCAGGGTTCGGCAGGGGCCTTAGACATTCTCCTGATGAAGCGGTTCACACCGCAAAACTAGTAGAGATGCCCTTCGCGACCCACGTCCCATTGGGATTTTTTCCCCTACTTGGGGACTTCTCTTTTGGTGATCTATGTGGTCTGCCACTAAATGGTTTTAACTATGCATGAATGTTATTGTCTTTTATTGATTTTTATTAATAGCATTTAGGTTTTTTTCTATATATGTGTCTTTATACCTTACTTTATCTTCCTACCTGTACCGCGATAGTCCAACTGCCAGCTTTCTTTTTGTTTCGGGGGTTTGATCTGGGGACAAATCTTTTGATTCCTCTATACCAAGAAAATAGAGAGCAGGTTCTCTATTTTTCTTGACTAGATTCTGGGCATTTTTCTTGAAAAGAAACCTCAAAGCCTCGTACACATTCACGGTTTACTCAGCAAGAAAGCTCTGCCAGCAGTTTTCTTGCTGTTTCTTGCCGATAAAACCGTGCGTGTGTAGGAGGCTTTCCTCAGAGCTAGTTTATTTTGCCGGCAGAGAGCCTTCCCCACTAGCAGAATACAATTATCGGTGTTTATGGATATGGCCAGTGGCACTGATCATTTGGAAAAAAATTAAAGGCTGTTTGTAACACAAGTTGATTGATAGAGCGAAATGTTTACAACCAGCTAGCCCATACAGAGATCGAAATGTGTCCGGTCCTCGCTGAACCAGCTGAATCGATCCATGTATGGCTGGTTTACAAAATTTGTCAACATTTTTATTACTATCTGCATTCCCGTTGAGGGGATTTTCTATCTGTTTGATAGGTGTTAGGATTAAAACAGGAAATGTGTGGATATCTCCCCAACGAGGACACTGACAGGAAAATATTTTTAACATAGTGGAGAAGGCTTAGAAGTTTTATGAGGTTTATATTACTATCTATGTGCCAAAAGAAGTGAGAGGAAATTTCAGAAACAGGGACATCAATAAAGACCTGGCAGATATTCTAGTCATCTCACTTTCTATTTAAAACTGGAGAAAAAAACGTTTGTTAGAGCTGGACTTTCAAATTATCTTGACTTACCACCATTTTATTGTCTGACACAGTGACCAGATTCTTTTCAAGGGAGAACTCTGACAAGAACAAGATAATCCCCTCTATGGGTTACAATGGTGAAAGCCCTAGCATAAATACTGCAAGGTATTGAAGATTATTTGTAGTTTGACTTAAGAAAAGAAAACATTTTTTTTCATTTTCTCCAGCTTAAGTAAACAATAAGATATCTGTTTGATACCCTATCTGCCTCTTTAGATGAAGGGGGTGAAGTGTATGAAGAAATAATACATAATCAGGTTACCTTCAGTGGAAACCAAATCAAAATGAGCAGTAAATGTAGTGCTATAGACAGTTGAAGTTTTATCTCAACTTTTTCTGTAAAGCTTGGTTCTCCCACCCAAGTTTCATTATTAGTCAGTGAGGTAGCCCATAACATTAAAAACAAATGATAGAGAGGCTTGTATTGGGAAGAGTGAGGTAAACCCTTCATGGTGTAAGTGGGACTATATATATATATATATATATATATATATATATATATATATATATATATATATATATATATATATATATATATATATATATTAGCTGCCTAATGATTGGATGGCTGGAGTTCTTTGAGGTAGGGAAATATTTTGGGAACAGTGTGGGTTGTATGATGGAGGTGCATGGGATGTGAAAGGTGTTGGTCTTGTGAGGGTGAATGTCTGAGAACAGGACAAAAAATTAATGGAAACTGCAGATTATGATAGTTAAGAAGATATACATGCAGATTTTACTTGAACTCTGTTTAGAGAGTTTTTCTTATACTTCTATATTCTAGATAGATATTCATTTTGGGACGACCGTAAACCACTGATAAAACCTCAATTTAGTATGCCCTCTGGACCAATACAATGATCTCTATATAGTGGACTGGTTCGTGGTAAGACATTTGTGCTTCAGGGTCTTTTGTACCCGATAACCCTAGTAGAGTTTATACTGTATAATCATCTTGTATTCCTCATCATTATCTTGTCTTTTACAGGAAGGACCAGAGTGGTGTAAACTATTGTAAAATTGAGTTGACCAACCCTACAATGATGCAATTTTAGGTCTGTATGGGTTGCTTTTGATTTGACCTTGCTCATCAACTGCCCTTTTGTCAGGAAATGTTCCACTCGCTGGTAATACCATCTGATATTAAGTGTGCATTACTGATGTCCACAAGCAGCTGTCTCCTGGCAGTTTGGAACTGTCAGGAAAGCCTTTCCCTGCTGGTGTTATGTGATCTTTGGGCTGCAGTACTGGCGTCCACCAGCGGGTGGATCCTGGCAGGATGGAGCATGTATCTCTTCCTGCAATTAGGAATCACCTGAACATGATAGCAGGTACTGGTATAAAAACCTGGCAAGTTCAACATACTTTGCCTTGGCTTTGTCTTGTGCCCTGATTGGAACTTTGATTCTGAACCTGAACCTGAACCTGATCCCAAACCTATTTGTACCTGTTCCTGTCTGTTCTGTATCCCTAGATCCCTGCCCTGCTATCTGATCCCTTCCACCCTCTCCCTGTCCATTGCTCCTTGTCCCCCATTTGCTGATCTTCGTTATGACCCTGGCTTAGCTAGACTACAATTCCGGTATTCCCTTTTGGCTGTATTTATTTGTCTGATAATTGTTATTTTGGGGTCTTGTCTAATATTGTTTTTTTGTGCACTGTGTATTATTGGTGGTGGTTGTGTTACATATTATTCACATTTCATTAATAAATTATTACTTTCTTCACCTATATATGTCTGGTTCACTTGTGCAGTCCACGCAGTTCTGATCGCATCTGATTCATGACACCTTTATAATGAAAGTCCTAATTTAATCTTTTTGCTTAAGGTTGTTACAGTTCTGCAGTAATGGGGCCTCGCTCCCTGCTGCTGTCTTTTTCCTTTAGCTGCTCCTGTGGAGTTACCCTGTGCTCACCCCAAGGGGTGGTGGAGTGCCTTTTTCGTCTGCAATGAGCTTGTGGTAGATTGGAATTTGTCCTTAGGGTGACTGTTTAGATTTGATATCCCTCAAAGTTCTCCTGAAGAATTGAGTCTATCCCATTGAACGCGTAGAGGTACGTCATAAAAGTGTATGAGGACTCCCTTTGTACAGTATATTGGGGAAAGATATAGAATATGTGACATGGGTAACCCATAGTGTTGTCTGATACAACTAAGAGGGTTTCTTAACACAATTCAGTCTTGACTTTAAAAATATAAAGGTTTTTAAAGGTTATGTAGCCTCTTTTCACATTTGTTGACTTCTAAGAAGTTATTGAAAACCTTCCTTCTGAGTCTACATGGCATACCTGTTTATGATTACAGTCATGACAGTTTGAACATTTTGTGGGGTAATAATAATATATAACTATTTTTCTAGTAAATTTGAAATGAGTGGATCTGTTCTATCTCTGTGCCAGCACCCCAATCTTGGGCAATTACAAAGCACCTGCTGGCTTCCACAATGGATTACCTGTTGAGATCTATTCATTTGGTTATTCCTGTGTAAATATACACCTCCTATAGAAAAAATTAAGGAAATCATCTGATCTGAAAAAAAATGTGCCCCAAATTATGAACAATGCAGGATCCGAATTTCAATAAGGTACAAAGCTCTGTGCTTGCAGTAAAGAACAGTTGATATATCAGGGATATGTGTGTACTAATATGTCAAACAAAATATAGAGCTTTTTGGATTTACTGTACCTAACTACACAATTCACTGGCTCTTCTAAGTAAGATGAATTCTACAAAATGTCAGTTGCCTTGAATTTTTTTAGAACAGTAAATACATTCATGCTTTCACACTCACACAGGATGCATGAAACTCTAAATACAAACGAGTAAGTTATCTTGATGAATGAAAACAATTCTGTGGAAACCGACTGCAGAATCCCACTGCTCACGTCGAAGAGACTTGTAGCCCCTTTATATCTCACAGCTGGTCTGTGAGTTAAAAAAATGTTTTTTGCCTGAGGCCTTTGATTTGTAATTTCTAGCCTTGAATTGTGCATCCAAATAAACATCTTTAATCATTTTGTGCAGTGCAGTGGAGCTTTATGCTGTCTGGATGCATATACAGTCAAATAAACTACTGCAACAATATCAGTTCAAGTTCAGATGCTGCTCACAATAACAATTATACATAAGCAGAAATGTTTTACACTTACTGTAAGATTGTACCAGAACACATAAGGATAAAAATAACTACAAAATTATTTTGTTTTTCAAAGTGGGTTTAGCTGTAAAGGCGCAATGTGTAATATTAGGAAGCGTATATGGTATATGTGATATGAATAATGCAACAACCGAACTAGGGGCCATATTCTGAGTAAATCTCCGCCTGCTGCGCTTAGGGCACTTACACTCCGCTGTCCCAACTTACTGGAGCAGGTGTTGTATTCCCCAACCACTTGCTCCATAAGTTGGGACAGCGGAGTGTAAGTGTCCCGGCGTAGCCTGGCGGATCTCCAAGGGGGCGGCTTCTATTCAAATGAAGTGCGCCCCCGATACAAAAGAACTGGGCATGCGCCGGGCTGCAAAAAGCCCAGTGCGCATGCTCCAGTTCTCGGCGGAAAACGTCAATGACGCCGACGTGTGCGTCATTGACGTAAAGTCGTATGCAAGAACGACTTACGTAAACGACGTATCCGACGAAAAAACACGACGGGGACCCGACGCCATCCGTAACATGGCCTACGCGAGACTTGCGGAAACTTACCCCTCATATAGCAGGGGTAAGTTTCCGCTTACGCAAACGACGTTAGCGACGGTTAAGCGACGCAAACTCGTTCGTGAATCGGCGTAGAAGGATCATTTGCATATGCAAATGACTCCTTCATGTAAATGCCATCTAGCGGCGGCCGGCGTTATTGCATTTAAGATCCGCCAGTGTAAGTGACTTACAGATGGCGGATCTTAAGTGTATCTATGCAAAAATGATTCTAAGAATCAGGAGCATAGATACACGGGTCAAAAAAGGGAGTTACGATGGAGTATCCTGAGTTACTCCATCGTAACTTTACTCAGAATATGGCCCTATATATTTTTTTTACAAATCAGTGCATTACTGTACTTCTAAATTAACAAAGAACTCCAGTCTGCTATAAAAGACACAATGCAGTATATATATTATTTAATACTATTTTAACCTCTCGACAACCAAGGACGTCCCTGGGACGTCCTCGAATTTGTGCGATGATATCTGAATGATGCCTGCAGCTACAGGCATCATTTAGATATCACCATCTTCAGCCACCAATTCTCTGCATGATAAGAGCGATCAAAGTGGCAGTTCCGCCGCTTGATCGTTCTTATATGCAGCGGGAGGGGACGTCGCCTCTATCCGGTGCTTCTCCGGGCTCTCCCGTGCCATCGGGGGCCCGGAGAGCGAATCGGTCGGCGCTGCCTGGAAAGCATAGAGATGACTGGTGGCCAGATGGTCACCAGTCATCTCTATGACCGTCGGAGGCCCGGGCGCGACGTAACGTCATGACATCACGCCCAGTCCCCGGAAGTAAACAAAGCCGCAATTGCGGCTGTCGGCATGTGATCGGTGATTTTTTTCTCACAGATTTCATGCTTGTAAGCCTGGAGGAGAAATGTGGGGTCTTATTGACGCCACATCTCTCCATAAAGAGGACCTGTAACACTGATTCCTATTACAAGGGATGTTTACATTCCTTGTAATAGGAATAAAAGTGATAAAAAAAAAAAAGTGTAAAAAAAAAATTAAGTAAAACAAAAATAAAATTAATATTTTGTTTTTAAAACGCCCCTGTCCTCATTATCTCGTGCGCAGAAGCGAACACGCATGCAAGTCCCGCCCACATATGTAAACGTCGTTCAAACCCCACATGTGAGGTATCGTCGCGTGCGTTAGAGCGTGTGCAACAATTTTAGCACTAGACCTCCTCTGTAACTCGAAAATAGTAACCTGTTAAAAATGTTAAATCATCGCCTATGGAAAATTTTTAAGTACCGAAGTTTGGCGCCATTCCATGAGTGTCCGCAATTTTAAAGCATGACATGTTAGGTATCTATTTACTCAGCGTAACATCCTCTTTCACATTATACAAAAAAATTGGGCTAACTTTACTGTTTTGTTATTTTTTAATTCATGAAACCGTTTTTTTCCCAAAAAAAGGCAATTGAAAAATTATTGCGCAAATACCGTGCGAGAAAAAAAAGTTGAAATGCCTGCCATTTTATTCCCTAGGGTGTATGCTAAATAAAAATATATAATGTTTCTGATTAATTTTCTAGCAAAAAAAAAAAGATTTTTACATGAAGGAGAGAAGTGCCAAAATAGGCCCGGTTGTCAAGTGGTTAAAGTCAACTAGTGCAAGAGGACTTAGATTGTGAAGCCTCGTACACACGACCATTTTTTCCGATGGGAAAACTGCTATGAGAGCTTTTCGGTGGGAATCCCGGCCGTGTGTATGCTCTATCGCAGTTTTTTCCGACCAGAAAACTGCCGGACAAAAAAAGAGATCAGGATCTCTTTTTTCCCCCATCAGGTCAAAAATCCGAGTGGGAAAGCCATTCGTCTGTATGGTTTTCCGACGGGCAGAAAACGCATGTTCAGAATCAAGTATGGAACGGGAGCGTTCTTTTTGGTAAAACTAGCGTTCAGAATGGAGATAGCACATTTGTTGACGCTGCAAATTATTGCATCATGCATTAATGTAGCGCATGAAAAGTGCAAATCGTCTCTCACCAAACTTTTACTAACACGAGGATCAGCAAAAGCAGCCCAAAGGGTGGTACCGTTGGAATGGAACTTCCCCTTTATAGTCCCGTTGTACGTATTGTACGCCACGGCACTTTGGATGGGCGGACCTTTGTCTGAGTGTGTGTATGCAAGGCAGCCTGAGAGAAATTCTGTCGGGAAAACCGCCGGATTTTTATCAGGTATAGCTGAAGCAGCTATTTGGGTGTACTGAATGCAAATGTGTTGTTGAGCCCATTCAAAATTTTGAATGGGCTCAAATTGCACTGCAAATGTATCGGTTTTGGGTACCTGAGCATTTTCACGAGTACAAGTACTCATGAAAATATTTGGTATTGGCACTGATACGTATCAGTGTAACCCTATATGTACCTATTTGTGTGAAAAAAATTATATATTATATACATTTTGTTTGGTACAACCGCGCAATTACCAGTTAAAGTAGCGCAGTGTTCTTTCTGTTAAAAGAAAAAGTAGCGCAGTGCTAAATAGTAAAAAAAATCCTGGTGATGAAGGAGGTAAAATCTTCAAGAGGTCAAGTGGTTAAGTCATATGACTGGGACAATACAAAACATCAAATTTTTTCTCTCTCCCACCTTCCCCCAATCTCTATACATCTTTTAGCCAAAATTTTAGGATCGTTAAAGAATTGGTATCAACACAAAGTTAAGATTTTTATAAAATCATGTAGCACTTGGTCCCATTTAGATCTGTCTCGTTGTGGCTGAGCAGTATGTTCAGACAGCTCACCCCCCATCCTCCCACCACTTTCCACCCATTCTGCTAGCAGGATACTTAAAGTGATTATAAACGATGACCTTGTAAAACAACCCATTCACTTTAAAATATTTGTATGGATATAAAAATACATTATAAATACCCATTTTCTCTTTTTTTATAGATGATCACATTCCCTCTGTTCTTAGCTGCATAAAAGCTTGGGGGGAGGAGAAGCAGAAGCACACTGAGCTTCCCAGTGAATAGCTGTGCAGCAGGGGCGTGTCAGGACATGTCAGATCATTGGAGGAGAGCACACTGAGTTCCCAGCATAGGCAGAGAACTGACCACAATGTGTTCTCCTGCTTAGTATGGTCAGTTTTTAATAGAAAAGAAGAGGGACTGGCAAGAACACCAGGGATTTCAAATAAAGGAAGCATAGAAATAGAACAAGAAGTGTGGAGAATAGGGCACTTTGGATAACAAGGAGACTTTTAACAAACAGTACATGACTGGCTCTTGAATGTAATTAATGCACCACAGCAGCACTTCAGAAGAGGGAAGCACACCCTATAGGAAAAACAAAGCAGAGAAGAAGTTCAGTAATAAAACACTTTAATGACAAGGAAGGGTTAAAAAACACTTACAATATGGAAGTGAAAAACAGGAATATCAATTAATTCATAATGTCCAGTGGGATGCCTCCTGGGAGTAAAGACAGCTGCAGGTGGAAGTTCCAGCCAACCAGCGGTTTTAAACACTGTGTCTCTGATCCAAGATGAAGAGTCGTGCTGTCAGGAACAGCATGGAATCCAGGCAGCCAGAAGTGACGTGAGAGTGGGTGGTCACTTCTTGAAGAAGGAGGGACTGGGCATGTGCCAAAATATGTACCACCCACTCTGACGCCATATCTGGGTTGCCTGGATTCTATGTTGGTCCTGACAGCACGGCTCTCCATCTTGGATCAGAGACACAGTGTTTACCACCGCTGGTCAGCTGTAACTTCCACCTGCAGCTGTCTTTACTACCAGGAGGCATCCCGCTGGACTTTATGGATTAATTGATATGCCTGTTTTTCACTTCCATCTTGTAAGTGTTTTTAACCCGTCTTTGCCATTAAAGTGTTTTATTACTACACTTAGAAGCACCCCCTCTGCATTGTTTTTCATACAAAGAGAACAGGATACTTTCTCATACAAGTACATGGTACAACAGGCACATATCAGGAATATGAAGTTTTGGGGTAAAAAACACTTTAATGAGGGCTGATTGACAGCATTCCTCTCTTGCATCAGACACGTGCTAGAGATGAGAGTCGATATTCATTACAACAGGAGCAACGTCAGCTCTGTTCATTAGACAAGCACTGACTGTTCATTCACAAAAGTAAAAGAATAGTTAGTGGAGTTGTGTGTGCTATCTGCTGACAATGGATATCTACTATTAGCTGGCAGATCGATCACACAGACCTTCTGTATTTACTGATTTCTTACAATTGAATTTGTAAAAAAACAATCAGTGATGATGGCGCTGTGTGATGTATTGTGGCAGTGATATGTATGTTTGCTAGTAGTTGGCAGCTTTATCGCATGGCCCCACGGCCATGAATGTTCATTTATAATAGTAAAAGATCCTTTAGCTTAGAGAGGGGGACTCAGTGTCATGCTGTAGTTTCCCCATAGGAACACCAATTAATTGGGCTTCAGCCTAGGGTGGAGCTACAGATACACTTTATTAAACTACACACCTGGTATAGCGCAGTGCTGAAATCTGGAAAAAAAAGAACTGCCAAGAACATGGAATTAAAAGACATGGCACCAAGTAGCAGTAAATGGCACCAAGTAAAAGCACTTTTTTGCAAATGCAGCAGTCAATGAATAAAGCACAAAAAACAAGCAATGGAAAACAAGAACAAGAGCAAAATGAAATCAGCAAAAGTCTTGGTAAAACTCAAGGAAAGACCCCTTAATTTGCTCATTCTTATGCCACGTACACACAGTTGGATTTTCCTTGCTCTATCCAGATACATGAAGTTAAAACAATTGTGCTGGAGTTACATATTAATGACATTCTGGGATCTGAATTTCTCTGCTTTTAAACTCTAGAATAGATATGAGTGTGAAATATAATTCTTAAATGCTTGTTGCGTGATGATCATCTGATGACCCAGGAGGAGCATCACAGGACCCAGAGGAAGCACAGGCAAAGACAGCAGCAGCAGGGGAAGAAACAGTGATAGGCTCCAAGACCCATTATCGCTAGAGAATAGTACACTGGGAAGTAAGTGTGCCATATAAAGCTCACCCCCTCCATGATACATGGTCAACCCAATAACATAATTGTGCTGATGCCAAATGCAGAAATTATCTACTACATTTTTGCCCATAGGAAAGTTCACGGCAAAGGCTTATTTTGTCTAAAACAAATACCAGTGCCAGCTAGCACATGGAACTATGGGCCAAATTCTCAAAAAAGCTGCCTAACTTAACTTTCAGCAGTTAAGTTACACTGACTTAAAATCTCTACCTAAGTGCCCGATCTTCAAAGCACTTACGTAGAAATTTCAGGCCGTGTAACTTAAGTGCCGCCATCGCAAGGCGGTCCTCCTCTACGGGGGGCGTTTAAAATTTAAATGAGGCGACGGGACACTAAAGTTGCGACGGGTGAAAAAAAATATACGCGCCGGGAAAACAAATAATTATAAAAAAAAATGACAGCGTCGCTCAGCATTCATTCCTGAGAGGGAGAACTCCATGCCAATTTTCAAAGAAAAAACCGGCATGGGTCCCCCCCCCAGGAGCATACCAGGCCCTTAGGTCTGGTATGGGTTGTAAGGAGACCCCCCTACGCCGAAAAATCGACGTAGGGGGTCCCCCTACAATCCATACCAGACCCGTATTCAAAGCACGCTACCCGGCCGGTCAGGAAAGGGAGTGGGGACGAGCGAGCGCCCCCCCCCCCCCTCCTGAGCCGTGCCAGGCCGCATGCCCTCAACATGGGGGGGTTGGGTGCTCTGGGGCAGGGGGGCCCACTGCGGGCCCCCCCACCCCAGAGCACCCTGTCCCCATGTTGATGAGGACAGGACCTCTTCCCGACAACCCTTGCCGTTGGTTGTCGGGGTCTGCGGGCGGGGGCTTATCGGAATCTGGGAGTCCCCTCAAATAAGGGGGCCCCCAGATACCGGCCCCCCACCCTAAGTGAATGGATATGGGGTACATCGTACCCCTACCCATTCACCTGGAGGCAAAAAGTAAAAGTTAGTAAACACACAACACAAGGGTTTTTAAAATAATTTATTATTCTGCTCCGGAGGCCCCCCCTGTCTTCTTTATTAGCTCTATTACCAGGGGGGGCTTCTTCTTCCACTCTCCGGGGGTCTTCTTCCACTCTCCGGGGGTCTTCTTCCACTCTCCGGGGGGGGTTTCTTCTTCCGCTCTCCGGGGGGGGCTTCTCGGCTCTCCGGGGGTCTTCTTCTCTCTTCGCCGCTCTCCGCTGTTGACTCGGCGAACCCCGGTTCTTCTGCAGATGTCCGGTGCCTTCTTCTTCAGCGCTGGCTGCCTGCTATCTTTGTGTGTTAGCTCAATTAGTAACAGGCAGCCAGCGCGGTCTTCTGTGACGTCAGGTTCTTCTCTTCTGTTCTTCTCCCCTCTTCCGATGTTGACTCGTCGCATCTTGTCGCTGCAATGATGGAAGCGCGCCTTGCATCCCATTTATATAGGCATCACCGTCCCATCATGCTCCGGCAGGTACCCACGTGGTGGGTGCCTACCCACGTGCACCCACCACGTGGGTACCTACCGGAGCATGATGGTGTCTTACACATGTCAGATTTTCTGCCTAACTTTGGAAAAAGCCTTTTGAGAATCGTTTCCAAAGTTAGGCACAGACTGAACAGCAGTTAAGTCTGCGTATCTCTTTTGAGAATTTGGCCCTATGTTCTGGAATCATCAGCATCTAGTACATTTAGAGAAATAGAAACATTTCTAAACGTATATTACAATTTGGTGATGTTTTGTGTGCTGTATTTGTTCTTCTATTCAGCAAAGCAATTTGAACAGAGGCATACACCAAGACTTCCAACATAAGGGCAAGATGTATGGTAACATAAGGTATTCGTGTTCCTAATTACCCCTCATCACAATCTGCTTTGCATACATAATTCTTGCTCTAGAGTTGTTTTTCAGTCTTGAAAATCCTGTCACTGCCACTTTAGCATCAAATCGATAACAACGCAAACATTATAAATATGTCCATACAACTGCTTATTATGGAGAAAGATATTTCCTGCCTAATCTAGTAGTAATTTCCCCCTGAAGGTGAAAAAATATCTCTTGTAAATAAATAAGTATATTATTGGACAATGAAAGATTTACATGATTAGTTGAAATAGTAACATGATCACATCTATCAGTGTATGAGATAGATAGATAGATAGATAGATAGATAGATAGATAGATAGATAGATAGATAGATAGATAGATAGATATTTCCAATATAGTCATTAGCTATTAGCTAGATTCACAAAGAGTTAAGCCAGCGTATCAGTAGATACGCCGTCGTAACTCTGAATCTAAGCCGTCGTACATTTAAGTGTATTCTCAAATTGAGATACACTTAAATGTAGCTAAGATACGACGGCCTGCGCCGTCGTATCTTAGCTGTCTAGTTCCGCCGGCCGCTAGGGGCGTGAACGCTGATTTACGCCTAGAATGCGTAAATCAGCCAGATACGCCTATTCACGAACGTACGCTTGCTCGTCGCAGTAAAGATACGCCGTTTACGTAAGGCGTTTCCAGGCGTAAAGTTAGTCAAACAAAAAGCTGGCCTAGCCAATGTTAAGTATGGACGTCGTTCCCGCGTCAAATTTTGAAAATTTTACGTCCTTTGCGTAAGTCGTCCGTGAATGGGGCTGGACGTAATTTACGTTCACGTCGAAACCAATAAGTCCTTGCGGTGTACTTTGGAGCAATGCACACTGGGACATGTCCACGGACGGCGCATGCGCCGTTCGTTAAAAACGCCAATCACGTCGGGTCATGGTTTATTTACATAAAACACGCCCACCTCTTCACAATTTGAATTAGGCGCGCTTACGCGGGCCCATTTACGATACGCCGCCGTAACTTAGGAGGCAAGTGCTTTGTGAATACAGCACTTGCCTCTCTGACTTACGGCGGCGTAGCGTAAATACGATATGCTACGCCGGCTCAAAAATACGCCGCCCTACGTGAATCCAGCTATATGTGTGTATTTATATTTTCTCATTTTTTACAATTTTTGCTTTCGTTGATACATGTGGCTACTGTTTAAATGCATCATGCTCATAATGATTTAAAAGAAAATGTAATTATGTAAATACTAGGTCTAGGCTCCTCTGCTGCAGTATGAATAACTTTCATTCTTTTCTTGTAAGATGTAAAATAGCAAAACATAAAATGCAAAGAAAATCATTTGGATTTCATTTGTATTTCAACAAATGCATTATGAATGAGTAACTAGGTAGTGGATTAGCATGGTAAGGAAATTATGTTTCACTTTTAAATGCTAATTATGGGGCCCCGGTGAAGTTAATGTGCAGGGTGTTCTGTCAATTTTTAATGTTTATGCCAAGTGTAGTCTTCAATTTAACATGAGCTTTTAATCCTTTGAGTACTAAATTGCCTTTTAATGCTTGCAGCACAACAGCATGTTTGCACAAAGTCTGGTTTGAAAAATGTTTTCAGTACATGATGGGGGAGGTAGGTGGGAGTTTAGACAGTGTTTCATTCTTTCAGATGCTACTAGAGCATTAGTAGTTCATTCTCTGGAAAATATGAAGGCGTTGATTGTTTTCACATAATTTTTATTCTGCTTTGCCAATATTTTGGACAGGCATACAATGAAAGTGGCATAATGTGCTGGAGCAAGTGATGAAGCCATACGCAGTGTGATAGGATCAGACAACACAAGTGAAAAAAAAAAAAAAACATGCCGGTTATGCATTCATTACACCTTGTAAAAAAAAGAGATTGGTTATGTAGCGCCCCCTTACTTTCAGTATGGGCACTACACTAGAGTTAGTGGGGAATGGGAGGGTTAGTTTACTCCCATTCACAATTTGTTGAAATTCGGGCTGTTGTCAATTCAGAACTGTCCTGTGGGTCAGTCTGGCGCTAGAGGGGTCCTGACAGACCCACCTTCCCCCAGCAGCCAATCAGAGGAGTGTTTCCCTCGTTGGGCATGCTGGGAGGGGGTATTTCTGTGGCATCCGCCATTAGCTGTTCTGTTCTATGTGGAGCCCGAGTTCCAGGTGCGGCATCCACCTTCAGGGTGCACGCATCCATGGGCCCCCGCCACCGTGTCCTATCTGACTGAAGCTGCGCACCATGCAGAGTTTCGCCCTGATATTGAGAGGTGCCCCAGCGACTTGCTGGGTCCTAGACCTTCACTGAGAGGATCCTAAGCTAGGAGCTGTACGATGGGGGAAAGGCTTGGGGAGAACCTAGAGATAGAGGTTGTCCGGGAGGCCTAGACGAACCATCAAGGATCCGGTCACCACGTTGCATGACAGGTACACTAAAGCTGTCAATTGGTGACCCTTATTTGAACTAACTGGGAGGATTGACTCTATTCAATCCCTTATACCTAAAATCTTTAAGCCTGTGGCAGGGGCCTGTTCCTCCCAGTGATTTGCAAGTGACACTTCAGGCCCGTGGCAATTGCCTGTCCGGGGGGACTTTACCCACTCTAGCTGGAGTGGCGACGAGTTGAGCTAAATTATTGCCGAGAGCAGGCTTGCTCTCCTTCATATCCAAGGCCTGATACTAAAGTTCTCTCCATGCTCATCAACCTTTCTCTATTGTGTACCATGTTGATGTTGGCCGTGTTGGGCCTTGGAATAAAGCATTGAAAACATATTTGATGTCTGGGCACTCGCTCTTTATCCACACTCACAAGTATCACCCCTAGACAAAATTAAGAGGGGCAACTTAATACGCCGGTCCCAAACTAATCAGTGGCTCCTTCGGGGGTGAGCGCTACAGTTATTTTTAAGTAATGGGACACCGGTCTTTACATGCACATGAACTTTAATGGCATCCCAGTCTTAGTCCGGTGGACTATAACAGCTTCAACTCTTCTGGGAAGGCTGTCCACAAGGTTTGGGAGTGTGCTATGGGAATGTTTGACCATTCTTCCAGAAGTGCATTTGTGAGGTCAGGCACTAATGTTGGACAAGAAGGCCTGGCTTGCAGTCTCCGCTCTAATATCACTCCAAAGGTGTTCTATTGGGTTGAGGTCAGGACTCTGTGCAGACCAGTCAAGTTCCTCCACCCCAAACTCATGCATCCATGTCTTTATGGACCTTTCTTTTGCACTGTTGCGCACTCATTCATGTTTGAACATGAAGGGACCATTCCCCACCACTGTTACCACAAAGTTGGGAGCATGAAATTGTCCAAAATGTCTTGGTATGCTGACGCCTTAAGAGTTTCCTTCACTGGAACTAAGGGGCCAAGAACAACCCCTGAAAAACAACCGCACATCATAATCCCCCCCCCCCTCCAACAAATGGTTTGGACCAGTGCACAAAGCAAGGTCAACAAAAACATGGATCAGCGAGTTTGGGGTGGAGGAACCTAAACCATGTGGACAGCCTTCCTTGAAAAGTTGAAGATGTTATAGCTGCAAAGGGTGGGCCAACTCAATATTGGACCCTATGGGCTAAGACTGGGATGCCATTAAAGTTCATGTGCTTGTAAAGGCAGGTGCCCCAATACTTTTGACATTATAGTGTATGTACATTGTTGTTTGATAAGTCTAGAACATTAAAGTGGGCCAAATTAGTTTTGAATCATTGTTATATTACCCTATTACAGCAAAAGGTAGGGTACAGTGTTTCTTGGGGGCAACCCTTTTGTTAAACTCTAATGAGTATTCACAATTTCCTGTTTACAGCAAACCTACATACTTTTTAACAAATAATTCTACTTATCTACCTGCATTTCGCAATGTATGATATCAGACCAGAGCTATTTAATGTCTCTTGGCATCTTGAAATAAACACAATGAAAAAGAAATACCATATTTATCGGCATTTAACCACTTAAGCCCCGGACCAAAATGCAGGTAAGGGACCAGGCCCCTTTTTGCGATTCGGGACTGCGTCGCTTTAACTGACAATTGCGCGGTCGTGCGACATGGCTCCCAAACAAAATCATTTTTTTCCCCACAAATAGAGCTTTCTTTTGGTGGTATTTGATCACCTCTGCGGTTTTTATTTTTTGTGCTATAAACAAAAATAAAGCGACAATTTTGAAAAAAAATCTATATTTTTTACTTTTTGCTATAATAAATATCCCCCAAAAATAGTTTTACTACTAATGGCGGCGATCAGCGATTTTTTTCGTGACTGCGACATTATGGCGTACACTTCGCACAATTTTGACACATTTTTGGGACCATTGTCTTATTCACAGCAAAAAATGCATTTAAAATGCATTCTTTTTTGTGGAAATGACAGTTGCAGTTTGGGAGTTAACCACAGGGGGCGCTGAAGGGGTTATGTTTCACCTAGTGTGTGTTTACAACTGTAGGGGGGTGTGGCTGTAGGAGTGACGTCATCGATTGTGTCTCCCTATAAAGGGGATGACACGATCGATGCAGCCGCCACAGTGAAGTTCTTCAGTTTCGGGGGGCGATCGCGGGACCCCAGTGGTGATCGGGTCTGCGGGTCCTGCGGTCCTGGAGCTTCGGACCGCGGGACCGCGACTGGGTAGATGGACAGGACGTGCCGGTATGTCCATCTGCCCAGCCGTGCCATTCTGCCGATGTATATGTACAGGCGGTGGTGCACAGGCGTATAACACGCACCTTCATTTTAAGAGAGACGTTTCAGGAAAATACCTTACATTTTAAATAAAGAACTTTGAAGCAAAATAAGGGTCAGTGCCCATCAATGCTGGCTGATCAATGCCCATCTGCAGCTTCACAATTGCTCATCAATGCAGCTGGTTCAATGCCGGCCCAGGAGATAGGACTTCCTATCACAGAGGCCGCTGAGTAAACAGGAGATTCTCGCTGTATGTAATCTGACAGAGCTCGCCCCGCCCCCCTCCTCATTCTCTCTGAGGCAGCCCAAATTGCAGTATCGGCATTTAACGTGCACACATTATTTGTAACCAATTTTCAGGGTGAAAAAGTGAGTGTTATCCACCAATAAATACAGTAATTGTTTGGAAAAAAATATATATTAGCCACTAATTGAAAATCTAATGCATATTCAAGTCTAGATTGCAGTTATTGGGACCCAATGCACCTTTTTACCTTATAAATGTGAATGATGTGTGAAGGAATGCTCTGTTTATACATGTTTGCCTTAAATGATTAGCCATTAGGGAGAAAATAACTACAGATGAATGCAAGATAAATTGGTTTATGATTAAATAATATGTTTCTAAATGTGTGCTTGAAAGGTCATCTTTAAAAATGAAAGCAAATGTGATCGTATGAAAGCTTCATTGCATCTGGGAAACAAGAAATCACAAGAAATAGGAAATCTTCAGCATTTTAATTGTAATTCACTATGAAATGGATGGGTTTTACACATTCAATATATGCCAAGGTATTTATTTATCTGTTTATTGTATAATAGCTTTCTTTTTCCAAGCATGCATTCATTTGATTTACATTTTGCAGTGAAAATGTGCCATCAAATGTAATGTACAACCACTATAATGTTTAATAATGTGCAACATGCAGAGGAAGTTTTTCTGTAAAGGTCATATAAAGGGAAACTGTAGAAATCAATGTCTACGCTACTGTGTGAACTTCATTTCAGTTCATTTATTAAGTAACTGTAGTGACCATGATAGCTTAGAAAATAAAAAATAGAAATCACTTTTATGAAGGAAGTTAAGTTGCCTGTTAAGGTGCTACAAAAGTCAGTTGCTCCCTTTTTTCTAGGCCCTACAAAGATTGGATCCCCAAAATAACCCAATAGATAAGAACAGTTTGATTTAACAAAGGAGTAGACAGTTACATTGAGCTTGAAATGTTCATTGTCCCCTGAATCCATGTCTATTACAGTCATCCAGTCATAGTTAGGATTTTTTTTTTTAATATTCCCTTGCCCATGGTTATCCGTTTTAAGTAAATTCAAGTTCATTGGGATAAGTGACCTCAACTCCTTAGCATTTAATTTAATTATACCAAAACCTCTGACTGCATTACCGGTTGTGTATTTTCATTCAGCTCTCCATACCATGGGTTGCACAACTATGTTCCTAGAAATATATAACCTGTTGGTGGAGACCATTAGTTGAATTTTAGTTGGAATTCTTTATTTTTGGATATATAAAGGCAATGCAAAGTTTTCAAGCTAGAGCCCAGGTGAACAACCTGTAGGTTGGACCCTAAAAGAGTAAAAGCCGGTTCACACTGGGGCAGCATGACTTGCCGTGCGACTCAGCAAGGCGATCTGCCCACGACTTCAGAGGCAACTTGCAAAATGACTTCTGTATTGAAGTCAATGCAAGTCGCCCTGAAGTCGACCCAAAGTAGTACAGGAACCTTTTTCTAAGTCGGAGCGACTTATGTCGCTCCTATTAGAATGGTTAAATAGTACAGAACAGAGTATGACTTGTCAGGCAGCTGACGAGTCGCGCCTGTTTGAACCGGCTCTAAGGGCTCATGCACATGAGCACATTTCTCCTTGGAACATAAACACGCTGGTGTATTTTGGTATGAGGGAGCTTCTGGTGCTGTATACAGCCCCCCTATATACAGCAATGGGTGTAGGCAGCTGTACACAGGTATGAACTTCTACTTTCAGAAAGTGACATGTGTACAGACATGAGTCTCAGGACACAGGCTGTCCACATTGGGGATCTTCTTCTGTAAGAAATCAGTTCTCTGACTTGTCACTTGTTACTTATTCATACTTTATATTTGATGCTAAAAATATTATTTTTTTTCTGAAAAAATAGCTCCTATGAACATATATAATAAAAGATTACCATACATTTTGCTTAAAATGGTTTGATATCTGTTTAAAAGGAACTGGTCCTTGATACAGAAACCATGGACTGGTTAGGCTGTTTCACACTGGGGCGGGCGTTGACGGTAAAACTCTAATAGTTTTACCGGCGCTTTAATGTCATTTTAGCGGTGTTGTTTGGCCGCTAACAGGGCAGTTTTAACCTCTGCTAGTGGCCGAATAAAGGGTTAAATGTGCCAGTGCAGCACCGAAGCACTTTGCATTCATTTCAATGGGTGGGAGTGGTGGAGGAGCGGTGTATTTACCGTTTATTCACCGCCCCGAAAGATGCTGCTTGCAAGACTTTTTTTAACGTCCTGCCAGCACATCGCCCTAGTGTGAAAGCACTCTAGCTTTCACACTGGAACTGCAGGGGAGGTGTTTTTCAGGCACTTTACAGACATTATTTTTATCCCAAAAGCACCTGAAAAACGCTCCAGTGTGAAAGGGGTCTTAGAGTTATAGTAGTTGTAAGTTACAGCTCATGTATTATAGCTATTGATTGACAAATGAGCAACTTGGTGCTGCCACAGACATCGGCAAGCAAAACAAATACCTTGAATGCCATTCTTGTTCCGGCTGCTGTTTGCCACAATGATGAGCTGTGATTGGTTGACAGCTTGTCCTATATTTTGATGTTTGAATTTTACAAATCCCTACTATAAATGTTCTAAAGCGTATGAGAGAGATGGTGAACTGTACCTACCTGAGATTTGCTGACCGTATGAACATGCACTTAGTCATGATGTAATTTTTGCATAAAAAAAAGTCACCAGAAGAGAAAATCCTAAAGTACACCTAAAGGCGAAATTTTTTCTTAGTTTTAGATAGAGTGAAGACGGATTAGAACACCTGTCAGTTTTTATTGCTGTCTGTTCCTCCATTAGGGAGATTCACCCTCTTGATTTGTACTGTTTATCATTATTAAAAGTGGAAGTAAAAGAAAATTCCACATTTTCGGTTGTCTCCAGAAAAATAATAGAGGGGAAATCTTCCAATGGGGGCACTAGTTCTGGTGACCTGGGAGACCCCAAAGGATTCTCTCAATTTGTATGGCTTTCCTCCCACTTGCTGTTTGTTTATGGGACAGGAAATGAAGGGACATCTCTGAAGTGGGACACAGATGGCGAAACAAATCTGACAGAGGCTTTTACACTCCCTTGCTCTATGCAAAATGAGAACAACAAAAAAATGTTTTGCCTATAGTTCCATGTTAAGTCAGTGGGGTTAATTTACTAAAGGTAAATAGACTGTGCAGTTTGCAAAGTGCAGTTGTACTCTACAAGTGCAGTTGCTCCAGAGCTTGGTAAATGAGGTAAATCTTCACTCTGGGAAGAATACCCAATCACGTGCAAGGAATATAAAAAGAAGCAACATTTTTGCTTGCACATGATTGGATGACGGGAGTTAGCAGAGCTTCTGCTCATTTTCTAAGTTTTGGAGCAACTGCTCTTACATAGTTCAACTGCACTTTGCAAAGTGCACAGTCTATTTGCCTTTAGTAAATCAACCCCTGTGTGTCAGTGCACATCAAATCTTCTGTCCAGCAGTGCCATAGAACTACCAATAATTTAGCTTATTCCATTTGCCCTAAAATCACAAGTCTCTTGGACAATAGTGTGGGTTATTGGCTGGGTTGTGGACATTGGGTGAGGTAAGTATGTAACTGCGGACCATAGGGGAGAAACAGCTGTAAGTATTGAGTGGGATAAGCAGAGAGGCTTTAACATAGAACAATAGACTGCATAGTAAGGTTGCAAAAACATACAAAAAAAACGTATCTTATTTTCTGGTTGGGTGCTTTCAAATGTATAATTTTGAATGTTATTAGTGGTTCTTTAGAGCAAACATTTAGGCTTGAAGTAGATAGTAAATTGCACACAGGATGAAATTACAGTCACCTCCTGATGCCTGCACATTCGTTACTTGTGACATGCCCTGATACTACAAAAATCTAGGTTGTGCTGTCAATACAAACACAGCCTCAAAAGATTTCTTCCTTTTATCTTGCTAATTCTTGAGGTTGATAGATATATGAATGAAGCCTGTATGATTCTTAAGTTCCGGACCCTTTTTTGTCGCGCATATCGCGCGATATGCGCGTATTTGAGCGTTTCCATTTCCCATAGAAAGTAATGGAAACGCTCGATTCAAGCGACTTGCGTGACAACGGGCGTTTGCTACGGGCGTTTCGTCAATAGAACTTGTCGCCCATGCAGAAGATTAAAAAAATCTACCAACATAGCAACAAGTGATGAAAAGATGATAGTTTTTCCTATTGGCTAAAAAAAAAAACGTCAAAGTACAAAAACGTCGGACAACGCTGTATGCAAACGCGCATATTAGCATGAATACGCGCGACAAAACGCCGGAAAAAAACGCCGGAAACGCCGCTATTGCCTACGCCTAGGTGTGAATGCAGCCTTATACTGTGTGTGGTCAACAAGTAACTAAGGCAATTATTAGATTCTTACTGATAACGTCACAAGTCCTGTTTTATCTCACCTGCCAACTGCGAATGGTATAATAATTGCAACTTGGCTAAAACAAGGTGTAGTCTGAAAAATTTCCTTGAGAGAATTATCATAAATGATCTGCTTAGAGCCATTATGCTTCTTTTTACCCTTTAGCTGAAAACAGTCCTATTTCTTCTTTGGCAGAAAAAGGCTAAATATGCACAGTATTACTGCTTCTGAAAGCATGTTGGCAAAGCAACAATGGAGCTGTCACACAGCAGAACTGAATGTTCATCCCAAAGAACTAATATTTACAGAATTACTTTTTATCACTTCTGGGGCTTGTTAGATTTATGGTACATTTTTCCCGTGTTTCTCAGCAGTTTCAGCTATAAAGAGGATGAGTCCCTTTAGCTGGGCACATTTCCACTTTGCTTCAAATCTGTCTTTCCATTGCAGAGCTGTAAAAAAATGTCAGTATGGGACTAGTAAATCACGCCAGCTTGATATACAATACTTTCTCTTTTGCCAGAATTTTCAAATGAAGGATGTCTGCAACATGTAGTTTTGGCATTAGTTAGGACTGAGTGTTGGCAGTAGCTTTCAGAATTGTCTTTGGCACCTCCTGGGTAATCTAGAGGTACCATTTTAGGCATACTGACCAACAAATCCTAACAATTCTGGCCTTGATTGCAACATAAATAATTGTAAAATTAATAAGCATCTGCTAATTACATAACAGCAGGATTTCCCACTGTTACAATTTGTTATATAATTATCTTTCAACGATAAAGTAGTGTTTTCATTTTGGATGTCATAGTTGTGATATTTTTAAACTCTTATTTGCTATGTTTGTTTCACAGTTTTTTTTACAGTTATAGCAAACTGTACATCTAGCATATTATGTTGACCACTGATTAGCTTTACAGCCTGGATGCATACATATAGCCGGATTCAGGTAGAGCGACGTACATTTGAGCGGGCGTAGCGCAGCTCATTTGCGCTATGCCAACGTAAAATAGAGAGGCAAGGCCAGTATTCACAAAGCACTTGCTCCCTAAGTTACGTCGGCATAGCGTAAATGGGCCGGCGTAAGCCCGCCTAATTCAAATTAGGAAGGTAGTGGGTGTGTTGTATTAAAATTAGCCGTGACCCCATGTAAATGACTTCCCAAACGAACGGCGCATGCGCGCGCATGCTCAGAATCACGTTGAATTTATGCCCTAAGATACGACGGCTCAATGGCAATGACGTGAACGTAACCTATGCCCAGCCCCATTCACGTACGACTTACGCAAACTACGTAAAATCCGATGGCAGTTCCGACGTCCATACCTAATATGCACCCAATATACGACGGCGTAGGAGACTTACGTCGGTCGTAGGAAGCCAAAATTCAGGTGTATCTTGTGACGGTATTGGTATGATATCCCCGTCAACGTTCCCTTCTTCCCATAACGAAAATCACCCCAATATTCCACGAGGAGGGATATCCCTGGAATCGCCCAGAAAGCCACACATGAGACCAGCTTACTGCTTGAACAACACAGACTTTAATGTTATAACACACAGCTTATATGTCATTTCCAAAACTGTTACAATGACAAATCTCCGCCCCCCTCACACTGGGGCTTCCATACAGATGAGTAGGTAGACACGACGGGGCCGATGCTGAAACACATTTTCTTTAGACAATGACATCAATGACGCTGAGCACTAGCTGTACTGAATACATCAACCAGACCGCTCGACCCCGCATATAGAGAGATAATTACCACAATGAAGCAATCAGAATAATTAACCCAAGCCACTTAAACCCAGCTCTCCTTCACACAACACAATAGATCAATTAACCTTTAGAAATAGTGAGGGGACATTAGCACATCAATAACCTGGCTAGCAGGGAGCAGTAAACTGAGACCTATAGGCAAATGTATCACATATCTCATTACAAGAATAAGGCGTATAGATACCACGGCACATCCATTGACTTGCGCGGCGTATATAAAGATACGTTGGCGTAAGTCTTTGTGAATCCGGGCCATAATATATATATATATATATATATATATATATATATATATATATATATATATATATATTGTGACAGGAAGCCAGGTAAATCTGGGGGTGTTTTTACAGACGGGAGATACATTTCTGCCTTGTTTAGAAAATTCACCAATTACTATTAGGTGTCGGCTGCAGAGGTAGCCAGAAAGGTTTAAGGAAGTTGGATAGCTTCAGCTGTTCAGAATGAGGAAATTAACGCCTCTATAAATTGTCCAGAGGATTACTACTCAATGCTACATCCTGAGGCTTGTTGAGTTAAGGAGAGCAGTGAGCTGAGGAAGACTTCTGAAGGTGAAGTGGTTGTTGATATCTTTGCTGTGTGATAAGAAAATCAAAAAGACTATTGTTTTCTGCTGGAAGACCAGCAGTGTCGGCCCAGAAGTAGGCTGTGCCAGACTCCATAGGTAGGTTCCTGTGTTGTGAAGGTAGACGGCCCAAGTGGCCAGGGTTTATTTTATGTTTTATTTTGTTCATGCTGTTTTGATGCTTGCACTTGTTTCTAGCAATATGGAAGAATAAACCATAACCCTTGTTTTTCAACCACCCACGGCTGCCTCTCTGTATAATTCAGTGTGTAGTGAACCCACTCAGGAGGTCACACACCCCGCTACCCCGCTACCGAGCTAACCCCTTACAATATATATATATATATATATATATATATATATATATATATATATATATATATATATATTTGTTTTAAGAATGAGTGGAATAGAATTAAAGAAGTCAAATGCGGAGTGCTACAGGAATCAAATGCTTGGTGATGCCACTGGTTTTAAAACATGAATCATTTTTTTCTTTACACAGGTGTACATAAAATTTTAGTTAAATTGGTTGTAATCTACATTGCCGTGTTGAAGTAGATTCTCGTTTAGGTTAATAATTTTGTTAAAGCTCAGGAACTATCTTATACATTTTCCATTAGCAGCCACAAGGAGGATGGTGTAAGACCTCATACCAGAAAACACCAATGTTTAAAAAGAAACAACCATAGAACGTTACAAACTATTGCTAACTGTTGTTTCTTTGTAAACTACGCTCAACACATTATAATATTTATTAAAGCGGAGCTCCACCCCAAAGGGAAAGTTCCTCCCCCCTCCGCTAATACATTTGGCACCTTTTGGAGGGGTGGGGGAGCTCGTACATGGTTTTAACAAGTACGTGTTTTCACTTCTGTCTAAGTTTGCCACAGTGAACTCAGCTGGAAGTTTGCCCCCTCTCCTCCTTACCCTGCAGCCGGCTCAATCAGAGAGCACAGCCTGCTTCACACATGTGCAGTAGAGAACTGGCTGTGAAGGTACAGGGCTTCACTGATGGTTTGCCTTAGTGGAGATAGAGGCGGCAGCACCCGATAGCCAAATGAAAAATTGTTTCAGCTTGATTCCTGGACAGGTAATTGTCCTAATATTAAAAGTCAGCAGCTACAGTATTTTTTCTGCATGAGCCTGGAGCTCCTCTTTAACCACATCAATACTGGGCACTTTCGCCCCCTTCCTTTCCAGACCAATTTTCAGCTTTCAGCCCTCTCGCACTTTCAATGACAATTGCGTGGTCATGGTACGCTGTACCCAAATAAATTTTTTATAATTTTGTTCGCACAAATAGAGCTTTATTTTGGTTGTATTTATTCACAACTTCGTTTTTTTTTTTTTTTTTTTTTGCGATTTAAGCCAAAATGTATTCTGCTACATGTCTTTTGTAAAAAAAAATCCTGTTAAGTGTATAATAATTGGTTTGTACAGGTGTGCACAGGTGATCAATGACATATGCGTGCAGATGATCATTGGGACATGTTATTTTACTGGGACATATGTGGGGGACAGGTGATTTTACTGTGTGGGGACAGCGCACGCGATATCCCTCCTTCTGAGGGACGTTCCTGAATGTCCACTCAGAAGGAGAAAGTGCCCACCTGGTCATATATATGCAGTGGCAGGGTGGGATGTGGTTAAGTTAAAATAAATATATTCTGTCATTAAAGCCCAACTTTGAGATAAGTAAAAATGCCCCCTTGCAGCAGGGCTCTGTCTGCACTAAAAGGGTTACATGCTTGTTTCTTTCTAGATGATGGGAAAAGCACTGCTTCTTTGCTCCCCATGCTCCAGTGGTAAACTGTTCAACTATGGCTATGGGCCCTGCATCAGTCTTGATGACATCAAAGGAACTTATAATAGTGCACAAATAATAATGATAGTAGTCCCAAAAAGTGAAGACACCACAAACAGTTTCAGAAAATAAATTAATGAAAATCTTCGTCCCCACAATCAGTTGGTACTCCAAACACCATAACAAGCACCTTCCACGCCCCATACGACGTCAAATGAGACAAAATGCTATCATTCGTGACATTATCACACATGTCTGAATCTAGCGCTTAATCCTTTTAACTTTATAAGTGGTTAGTGATCCTTACCACCTGATAAGCTGTGAACAATTACAGCTGATCATCGAGTGATCCAGGAAGTTCCGGTAAATGTATTTAGTCTATCTGTCTGTCCTAGTGACCATTGTTGCTGGGACTGGAGATGAGTGAAAGTCCTAAATGGTAGTTATTATTAGAACAAAAGGTAAAGGAAAATCTTCATCTGTTCCAGTGAAAATGGTCTTATGCCTGGTACACACGATCGGACATTCCGACATCAAAACCGTGGATTTGGATGTTCGCTCAAACTTGTCTTGCATACACACGGTCACACAAATATTGTCGGAAATTGCGAACGTCAAAAATGCAGTGACATACAACCATACGACAAGTCGAGAAAAATTAAGTTCAATGATTCCGAGCATGCGTCAAATTGATTTTGAGCATGCATAGAATTTTTGTGCGTTGAACTGTGTACACACAGCACACACGGAATTTCCAACAAGAACTTTTGTTGTCAGAAAATTTGAGAACAAGCTCTCAAATTTTTGTTGTCGAAAATTCCAACAGCAAATGTCCAATGGAGCATACACACGGTCAGATTTTCCGACAACAAGCTTACATCGAACATTTGTTGTCGGAAATTCCGACCGCGTGTACGCAGCATACTGTAAGAGTATAAACCCCCTCATTTTGCAGACCTTACTTTGTTATACCTCAGAGACAGGAAGAAAAAAAAAATCTCCCTAATGAGAGATAGACAGCAAAAAATTACCTGGCACATGGAGTTTTCCTACCCTAGCCAAAGCTAAATGAAAGGTTATGGCTATAGATACACTTTACATTTTCATACTTGCCTTTGTCAATCCTTCCAGGGTCACTGACTAGACAAAAAAAAAAAGTCCTCCGGCATTTTCTGTCTGCAGGTAGACAGTCAATAACTTCTTTATGGAGACTCTCCTACTCATTTTCCCTCTTGAGTTGGGTTCACTTAGTTCATGGCATCATGAGTATGGAGAAACCCCTAGCTTACAATCAAGATTCCCTAGATAAGTTTGATCTCTTTACCTTTATTCTTATTGTGTCATTCGGCTCCCATATGCTTAATCTCATTTGGATTTTGTACTGCAGTGGCTCCAGACCAGACTACTTTCCTCCTGTATTTTCTCTTAGCCATGTCTTTATTTTCCTTCTTTTTCTGCTATGCCTTCTTATCTTTTTGGTCCAATACATTTTCAATATATACAGTAGCCTTACACTGGAATGCTGGTTTTACTGCTGTTAAAATATTTCCCTTTTGGAATCATCCACCCTGTATTCCTCTCTGTTATATTTTCTTAAAATCGTATGTAGGTAATTGAACTTGTTTAACTTAATTTGCCAGCAGTTTAAAATGGGTTTAAAGAGGAAGGAACTAGGCAGGACCACGTATGGGGAACTCTAATACAGTGACCATAAAAATATTTAATGAATGAAATCAAATCAAGATAAGAAGAATAACCTTTTTAAGATTATGGTAGAAAGCACAGCGTCACCATGGTGTTTAGGCCCTTCAGGGCCACTGTTTGCAAGGAATGAATCCAAAAGTATCGGGGTATACTCCATGTTTAAAAATGTTTAATAAAACTAAAAATAATTAAACTACCATAATTATAATATCACACTTTTAAAATATCCACATTTTATCTAGTGGGCTTGATAGTAAAAGTTACTGTAATTTTTTTAAAGCTGAGGTTTACTTTTTAAGTAAAACTACAATAGTTAAATCCATAAAAAGGTACCGTATATACTCCCTTATAAGCCAACCCGAATATAAGCCGAGGCACATCATTTTACCACAAAACACTGGGAAAACGTATTGACTCGAGTATAAGTCTAGGGTGTCCATCTGCTTGCCTCACTGTGCCTCATTTTGCCTCACTGTGTCCATGTGCATGCCTCACTGTGTCCATGCCTCACTGTGTCCATGTGCATGCCTCACTGTGTCCATGCCTCACGTCAGATTGACGTTTAACATGGGAGTCTATGGAAGGGGTGCCCAGCTTTGAAAAATCTGTGCTTCCCAGCCATAGGTCCCCCAGACAACAAACTTTGCACACTTGTAGAGGAGAAATGGGGCTACATGTATGCCAAGTTGTTGTTACTGGGTCCCCTAAATCCGGGAGATCAGCCACAAAAAGGTGACTCGAGTATAAGCTGAGGGGGGGATTTTTAGCACAAAAAAAATTTGCTGAAAAACTTGGCTTATACTCAAGTATATACGGTATTCAAAAATGCATTCAAAAGTAATTTATGTCCAATAAGGTATTGGGCACAGTAGGTGGTTTGGGCCTAGGGGGTTCATATCTTTTGGCAGATTTTTCTGTCGAAAGTTGCTATACATGCCTTTTCTGTTCAAATATTTTTATTGAAAAATAAAGAATACAGAGTAAAATAACAAATATTTCCATTTAAGACAATAACGGAGATACAATGGCACATCTTGGGTACTGCTATACATGTCTTAAGCAGAAACAGATTTTTCGAACCTCAATTTTTGCACCAGCTGCTGTTTTACTTGCCAAGAAAAAGCACATTGCATCATATGATTTAAGTATTATCTAAATGTAAAAAAAATATTTTGGATAGAATATGATCAATTATGTGTTTTTGCTATATATATTTATTTCACAACATTAAGAAAACATTTGCTTTTTAGTATAACATGCACTAGACAAATAGTCAGTTGAAATGTGGTTGCTCATTATGGGAAACTTTCTGTCAGTTTTTTTTATCATCTAGAATTCTCTGTCACTAGATACACAAGTGGACATGAAAAGAATGTGATTAAACAAAACTACATTCAGGTGTTAATAAAAAGCTTGCACTAAACTGGAATGATGAAAAGAGCTGTAGCTATCAACATTGTCACTGCTGATTCACAAGCTTCAGTACCTGGCCCACCTAGCCCTGTCTACTGCTTTCTGGCTTGTCAGCACTGTCTCTGTTGGTAAAACCCTCCCACTGTAAACTGCAGTGTATGCAAAGGAAAGCATTAGGCCCTGTACCCACGATCAGTTCAAACTGATGAAAACGGTCTGAAGTTCAGTTTCATCAGTCCAAACCGACCGTGTGTGGGCCCCATCGGTCAGTTGTCCTTCGGTCCAAAAACAGAGAACTTTCTTTAAAATTGGACCGATGGACGCCTGACCGATAGGTCAAAACCGATCGTTAGTATGCAAAAGCATCGGTTCCAAACCCGGGCATGCTCAGAATCAAGTCGACGCATGTTTGGAAGCATTGAACTTAATTTTTCTCTGCACGTCGTTGTGTTTTACGTCACCGCGTTGGACTCGACCGTTTTTTTAACTGATGGTGTGTAGGCACATCAGACCATCAGTCAGCTTCAACGGGTTAACCGATGAAACTAAACTTCAGTCCGTTTTCATCAGTTTGAACTGATCGTGTGAACAGGGCCTTAGAGACACAAATAAAGGAAGATTTGGCTTAGTCGAGAAAGGTAAAGGAAGTGTTTTGTTTACTTTATGAGGCGTGGGCATCATCTAGTAACTGGATGTGGTACTTATTTAGACTGTCATACAGGAGTCTTTATGCCTCCTACACACGGTCGGACTTTTGACCGTGCAAAAGTCCGCCGTGAGTCCGTCGGAAGTCCGACAGAAAGAAAGAGAACAGGTTCTCTATCTAAGGTTCGTCAGACTTCCGACAAAAAAAGTCAGATGGAGGCTACACATGGCCGGACTTTCAGAGAAAAATGCCTGTCTGACTTTTTTTCTCAGAAAGTTCGGCCGTGTGTACGAGGCATTAGTGATACTTATAGAGTTTCTGTGAGAGCAAGATTATTCATGTATTGTATACTTGTTTTTAAAGGATTAGTATGTATAGAATGGAAATTGAATAAAATAGGTTTATAATGTTGGAAACCTACCTAGTTTCATTTGGTGTTTGCTTTATCTGCCGCGATCCAGCAATAAACACAAAAGGGCTTGATAGATCTGCATCTTCCTTAATTTAGATTATGAGAATGAATACGCCATGAACATTTTATGTGTCATTTATTTACCTATATCAACGTTATTTGTAGGCACTGTTTGAATGAAGATGTAATGTTTGCTTGTTCTAAAATATTGCAAAAAGTCAACAATATTCACGAGGTGTACTTTCTCACATTACTATATATATATATATATATATATATATATATATATATATATATATATATATATATATATATATATATATATATATATATATATATATATACCTAATACACCAAATCCATCAACAAATATTACTTTTAATTTTCTTCTGCATGTTGTACTAAACCAAGTAGTCTGTATCTAAATTAAATGTTACAATAAAAAAGGGTTCCTTTAAAAAAGCACTTGCCAGCATAAATAAAAAAACTATGAATCCTGTGTCTTGTCTTGATAGCTAGTCATTAAGAATTTATTTAGGCCAGTGATTAGCAAAATACACAACACTGTGTTTACAGGAAATTCTAAAGGGCTGTCCCATAAAAAATGAATCTAGAGGGCAAATCAAGTGCAATAGTTTGGCGACAGCCAGACCAGGCTATAAAATAACATGCAAACAGAAAGGTACCAGTGTTTTATGCTTCTTCATAATATGTCACTTCAGCCATCCTGTAGACGATTGGATAACTGAAATTAGATATTAATCCTGTTGCTTACTCAGTAGATGCTTACTTATAAATCTTTAAACATGGGCTTTTGACTGATGTCTGCATTTTAAAGTTAACCACACTATTTAATATTTCATACAAAAATATGCATGGTCAATAGGGACAATTCTATTCTCAAATGTAATTTTTGATGTCAGTTATTAAAAGAAAATGATTGGTATGTTTTGGCTAGAAGCAGAAAAAGATATTAGTCGGTTTCTCATTTTTTTTGCCTGCTTAAGCAGGAATTTTATGTTCAGTAAAATATGAAAAATAACATGAAGATCATTGAAATGCTTTTAGATACTAAACTAAAAGATTACTTATATAACATACAGTAGCTTTAGCTTGTTCAAATGTTCTACATGTGTACTGTATATGTTTTTTTAGTGATTAAATGTTAAACAAACCTGAAGTGAGAATATTATTATGCTGCCATTGCTGAACTCTGTATTTGAAAATGCTAATTTCCCTAAATTTATGCCAACCTAAAAGCTTTCATAGTGGGCAAACCATAACAAGTAAGCAGATAGAGTTCTAACTTTCTCCTGGCTTCACCAGCTGCATGCTTTTGCCAGATCAATAACTTGGAAAGTATAAAAGAGGACCTGAACTCTGGAAGCTCTTCCCAAAAACAGAAAGTAAAAGTTTAGTTGCCAGCATTATTTGTAAGCTCCCTTTAACTGATAATACCATGCCTTCTTATGCACTTTGTCTCTGTGTGGAGACGGTCATCTTGGAAGATTCAGGACTTTGCTCCCACATTTCTAAACTGTCCCCCAATAGCTGGTGATCTGATGAATAATGGAGGAATAATCAAGCAGCAGTAGGAGAAATGCAGAATTCTCAGATCCACAGAATGTATAAAATGGAAGCAGAGGTGCTTGCAACGTAGTTTTAACTCAACGTTTAACATTCCTAGATGTTCCATATAAAATAGCAACTCTTCCATTTTGTGATGTCAGGTCCACTTTAAGGTTGTATTATCCATTAAGGTAATAAACCTTCTGTTCTGTAGGAGTCGCCCAGCCCCCCCCCTCCTATATTTACCTGAGCCCAATCCTGATCGAGTGATTTGCAGTCTCTCTCCTCACTGGGCAGATTGATATCAGTGGAATATCTGATATAGGGTTATAGGGTTTCTAAAGAAAGAGCACAGCAGGAACTTTCTCCCTTCAGTCTATCTGTTTCTGATGGAAACTTGCTATGGGCCTCATCTTGGACCCCCTCAATTGTTTCTGTGTATTTGGTGCTAAAATTGGTATACTGAATTGAATTTTGCAAAAAATGATGATTGAAATGGAAAGGTAATATTTTAATAACATTAATAACATTAAACAACAATGTTTTTTTTTTTTTTTTGTGCCATATTAAGTTTTATAAATTTGGGGGCAGATCCACAAAAGGATTACGCCGGCGTATCAATAGATTTTAAATTTCCCGCGTCGTATTTTTGTTTTGTATCCACAAGACGTCTTAGTACGCCGTCCGATCTTAGAAAGAAATTTTTCGGCGGCCACTAGGTGGCGTTTCCGTCGAAATCCGCGTTGAGTATGCAAATTAGCTATTTACGGCGATCCACGAACGTACATCCGGCCGGCGAATTTTTTTACGTCGTTTTCGTTCGGCTTTTTCCGATATATAGTTAAAGGTTCTGTTATGAGGCAAACTCAATGTTAAGTATGGCCGTCATACAATTTTGAAATTTTTACGTCGTTTGCGATTAGGGATTTGCGTAGAATGACGTCACCGTCGGAAGCATTGGCTTTTTCCAGGTTAATTTCCAGCATGCGCCCTGGGATACCCCCACGGACGGCGCATGCACAGTTAAAAAAAAACGTTGTTTCACAACGTATTTACATAAAACACGCCCCCATTACATCCATTTGAATTCCACGCCCTTACGCCGCCAGAGATACACTACACCGCCGTAACTTACGGCGCAAATTCTTTGTGGATTCTTTGTGGATTCGAGAAAAAAAAAAAGTTGCGGCGGCGTAGTGTATCTTAGATACACTGCGCCCAGTGTATTAATGCGCCCAGGTACGTGGATCTACCCCTTGGAGTTCAGTGGGAACTGAGTGTCCAAGGTTTATATTGCATGCAGCCAATAGAGGAACATGCAATACAGAAATTGTTTTATTTCACTGGCTTTATTAAGAGGATAGAGGACTTCTCCAATTGATGCCGCTGGTCATGTGATTATGATAAAGGTTTCCCAACCTTAGTAAAGTATTAAAGTATGTCCTCCTCATAAAAGCCAGTTATCCCTATAATTTGGTGTAGAAGAACCCAGCATCTTATAACCTCATCAATGATTTCTTCATCACCAGAACTTCTTATTGTCTTAATTTTTGTCTGAAGTGTTATTAAATATATTTTATGCTTTTTCACTTTAAGTTTGATATCTTATTGCTAAAAAACACTGCTAGAATGCTGTGTGTAACCTCCGGTTTCAAATCAATACCTGTGATCAATGTTGCCTGTTTAGCTACTTCTCATTAAGTTTGGACTATCTTGGAAAGCTTGCTTTAACTCTGTGTAAAACACAGTAAAGAATTCAAGAAAGAGTAAAGCCATTTTTGTAATCTTTACCCATTCTTACACAAGCTAGGAGATGAATTATTGATTAAATGCACTTCTAGAAATGTCAGTAACAACTTATCTTCTTTAATAACATTCTTTTAAAAATATTTTCTATCCTTGGGCTAGATTTTTGCTATTTTAAGCTGGTTATAAAAAGCACTGAGATATTTTTCAAAATTACACCTGGTATCCCTGTGCATTATAGACTTCAATATATATTCTACAGCTTTCTGGCTGTTCACTGGGTATACAGTACCTGTGCATGTGAATATCGATTGACTTGTCTACAGCCAGACTGTTGTTTTTTTCCTGATTGACCAGTGCCAATAGCTATTGCCGGCAACACTGATCACTGTGTTCTGATGACAGGGAAGGCTCCCCACTGTCATAATACAAAGAAAAGAAACACAGGAAGGGTTTCACCTGGGATTCTATGGGCATAGGATAAAAAAAACAGATAGGAAAGAGTCGTATGTAAAAAGAATATACCGTACTAAATTTATTGGGTACAAAAAGCATGCGAATATACACAAGGTAGCTTAAAACACAAACTTGAAAGTCATAATGTATACATATATTACAGCTAGGTTCTGAAACTCATGGTTGATCTCATGATAAGAGGCCAAACAAAGTGCATATACACAGAAGTCTCAATGTGCATTGGAAAATTTTAGATACTTAATTCCTTCTTCAGGGACTGATTTAGAACACGCTGTATTACAAAGTAACTATTTTTGGGGAATCGCAGTGCACATCAGGATTCACACGTAAACAGGACTTGCATATCCAGACTGTCCAATCGCACGTTAGAGTACTCTAGGATGTGATTGGGAAGTATATACACATCCCTAAGCACCAGTTCACGTGCTAATTAGTGTTTCGTATGTTGTATGAGGTAAATAAAGCATACAGCGTTTCTGCCACAGGGACACAGGAACAAACGAGGATCGGCATAAATGGAGACGAACTTTGGACTGCTGTTGAGCAAGGATTTCCCTTATTTGCAGAGTTGTGTGATCCTGGCTGTGTAGTGATCCCCACTGTCATAATACAAAGGCTCAACAGGAAGGATTCCCCCAACTCCATTGAATGTGGAGATTGGGTAATCAGCTATGTTTTTTTCCTTCCTCCCGCTGGTTGAATAATAAAAACAAAATCTATAATGTGTCTTTTACAACCAGAGTGGTTAAAGCAGACTTAGTCCTAGACTCAAGCAACTGTATACTTCAAAGAGCACAACACAAGTTAGTTATGAATAAAATATTACTTACTGTAAAAGTAGCATGCTATAAGTGTCAGGTCATGAATAATGAAGAATACAACTTATGTTTTTTCCAGAAATAGGTCTTTATCCAGAGAAATAGAAGACTAATCAGAGGTGCGGCAGCTCCTTCATCATGCCTTGCTTTTGGCTTTGCAAGTGACGTAAAGGTTGCTTTTCTAAAGGTAAATAGGCTGTTCACTTTGAATGGAAATTATACCTAAAGCTTAGTGAATGCGGTAAAAAAGAACTTGCTCTGGGGAAAATTCCTATGCAAAGTGCAACTTCCCTTCCAAAGTAAACAGTCTATTTGCCTTTAGTAAATCGACCCTTCTAGTGTCTGGCACTTTGGCGGGCATACATGAATCTACAGAGGCTTCCATCTTCACCTGGTCTGTGGTCGATTGAATGGCTGAGCCGCGATGACATCACTCCCACTCATGTGTGCAGTAGTCACAGCCACAGCACAGCGCTTTGAAGAAACAGTAGGGGTATGGCGTTCCTTCAGGGTGAAATACGCCAGTGACATCACTAGCTGCTACTCACTGGAATATCTCCTAAACCATGCAGGTTTAGGAGATATTCATTTAACCTACAGGTAAGCTTTATCATACGTTTATCAGTAAGTTCAAGTAAAATATGCAATTTACATTGCAAGGTAGTAAAAGATACACAGTTGTAAACTACAGAAAGATGGTACAATTTGGCAAGGCAAGTTCTCACTGAGGTAGTGCAACATCCCTGAAATGTGTAGGGCTACACTTTTGCAGAATAAAGTGATTTACAGAAAAATCGATACAATTTGACCAGGCACATTTTCACTGGGGTAGTGCAATATCCTTGAAACATGTAGGTGTTTTTGAATAAAGGACATTTTTTGGAATAGTCTTAATTTTATTATCCATTATTCTAGACACAGCCCTCACACCACCACCTTTTCTCCCTGATCACCTCTTCAGTTTCTTCTGGACACCTTACTGATTATCCAGATTCTAAGGTGGTTTAAGAGCTTCGAATTGTTCTATCCAAGGACACTCACAGCGGGCATTCTGCAGCAGCTCTTTTTCCTAGACCCACTTTGTTATCTATTCCTCCTGACTGTGTGGATTCAAAGGGCCCGCCCTATTTATTTATATTTATGAAGGTGCGAGATGGATATTCTTTCTGTGAGGATAGAATAACAGGGGGTGGCTAGGCACTGTCACAAGTGCTGAAGTGTTCCAATCTTTCTATCCTACATACCTAAGGTTTTACTCATGAAAATATACAAATTAATCCCTGTTAGATATAAAAAGCTAATATTTTCTGTTTAAAAAAAAATAGAATTATCTTTAAAGGAATTGTCGTAGGGAAGTTTACCAAACACTTTGAATTCTTCTGTCAAAATAATGTTACTAATGTTACTGTTTAAATCACTCATTCACACTTATATTTTATTTTTAATCTGAACCAAGATGGTTGTGGACACATGCAAAAATTACCAAAGAACCCATATTTGCAATTTTGCTAATGAACCTGTTTTTTTTAAAAAAATGGACAGATTCTCTTTAAACATATTACTCTTCTTAATAGAGAATCTGGCACAGGAAAATTAATTTCCTGACTCAATACTTTAGCTTTAAACTTGCAAGATAGCGCTAACAGGTCGTTGTGATTTCTAACTAAATATTTCACTCCTAAGTGAATCGTTTGCATCCAAAGTTCCCGGAAGACTACTTTCCCAAATCTGCCTGTGAAGATGCTCCTTTCTGCCTCCTGCAAGAGAAGTTGCTGAGTTGTAGCTCTCTTATTCCCCGTTAGTGTCTGCTGAACACAGTTTAGAATGTCAAGGAGGGAATTAGCCTCTGTTGTACCATTTTTCACCTAGGAGAGAGCTAAAAAGTCTCTTCACGTGCAGATTTGGGATTTACAGCATAGGTTTCCAACCTCCAGAGGCTAATTATTTCAAGCATTCCTACAGTGCACCTTGGGCAATGCTTTATAGAGTTAGCTTCATGTGGTTGAACACACTTTTCCCATTGGCTGCTGGCTGTCACATTGCAGAAGATGGACTGTTATTTCATGAAGCAGTTTTAAATAGAAGTGGATGATTTTTCAAGCCATTATTAGCAGAAATGTCAAATAGAGAGGCAGAATTGGTTATCCCACTGAGAGGAGCCACTGAGGTGGAAAATGCATGCCGCTGCCAGTGAGAGAAGAAGTACAGTGAGCATGCTGTCAGACAAAGCTTTCTTTTGCTTCAGGAGCTGAATCCTTGATGTGGTGTTCTATTCTCCTTTAATGAGAATGTCTTAGCGACTTCTCTGATGTCTTCCTGTTCAAAACAGCAAATTCCTTTTGCTTGCACCTTTGATGTATATGTACTGTACGTAAACCAACCCCAGTTGCCAGAGGAATGGCGACTACATATCTTCACCCAAGCTGATATATGACGTGCACACCAAAACTGAAGTCTGTTTAAAAAGACTGCAAAACATATCTCTCAAAGTAGGTAAAGGAAGAGCTCAATACTATATGATGAGCATAGTAAACTGCTCGTACAGGGAATGCAGGACGGCATACAGAGATATAATACATAGTTGGTAACACATCGACTATATAGAGTTGATTCACCAAGAATAGAAGATGCATTCGTAGAGAAGTGATTGCTCGCTTAGGTTGGTAAATAAAGTGATATATTCAAATAACATCAAAGTTATACTGACTATATCCTTTTCCTAAATATCCTTGCATGGTAGGTTAGCTACCAAGGTATAGCAGGTTTTCCAATGTATACATTTTTATTGAATATTTTTTGCCTTATACAAAGATACATAAGACACATCACAAACAACAACAACAAATTCAAAGACATCCGACAAACTTAATCATAGGAAAAAACAAAACAAATAACACAAAAGCCCCAAAATGGCTGCAATGTACAGTATTCAAAGAAAGTATACAAAAAAAAGGCAAAAAACATCAATCCAAACCTACTCTGGGAGCAGAATATACACTGCTCAAAAAAATTAAAGGAACACTTTGAAAACATATCAGATCTCAACAGGCAAAAATCTATAGCTGGATATCTATACTGATATGGACTGGGTAATGTGTTAGGAATGAAAGGATGGCACATCATTTGATGGAAATGAAAATTATCCACCTACAGAGGGCTGAATTCAAAGACACCCCGAAAATCAAAGTGAAAAAATTATGCAGCAAGGTAGTCCATTATGCTGAAATTTCATTGCAACAACTCCAAATGGTCTCAGTAGTTTGTATGGCCCCAAAGTGCTTGTATGCATGCCTGACAACATCAGGGCATGCTCCTAATGAGATGACGGATGGTGTCCTGGGGTATTTTCTTCCCAGATCTGGACCAGAGCATCACTGAGCTCCTGAACAGACTGAGGTGCAACCTGGCGGCACCGGATGGACCGAAACATATTGTCCCAGAAGTGTTCTTTTGGATTTTGGTCAGGTGAGCATGGGGGCCATTCAATAGTATTAATTTCTTCATCCTCCAGGAACTGGCTGCATGCTCTCGCCACACGAGGCCGGGCATTGTCATGCACCAGGACGAACCCAGGACCCACTGCACCAGCGTAGGGTCTGACAATGGGTCCAAGGATTTCATCCGATACCTAATGGCAGTCAGGGTGACATTGTGTAGCCTGTAGAGGTCTGTGCATCTCTCTATGGATATGCCTCCCCAGATCATCACTGACCCACCACCAAACCGGTCATGCTGAATGATGTTACAGGCAGCATAAAGTTCTCTGCGGCTTCTCCAGACCCTTTCACGTCTGTGACATATGATCAGGGTGAACCTGCTCTCATCTGTGAAAAGCATGGGGCATCAGTGGCGGACCTGCCAATTCTGGTGTTCAATGGAAAATGCCAATCGAGCTCCACAGTGCCTGGCAGTGAACACAGAGCACACTAGAAGACATTGGGGCCTCAGGCCACCCCCATGAAGTCTGTTTCTGATTGTTTGCTCAGAGACATTCACACCAGTGGCCTGCTGGAGGTCATTTTGTAGGGCTTTGTCAGTGCTCATCCTGTTCCTCCTGGCACAAAGGAGCAGATACCAGTCCTGCTGATGGGTTAAGGACCTTCTACGGCTCTGTCCAGCTCTTCTAAAGTAGCTGCCTGTCTCCTGGAATCTCCTCCATGCTCTTGAGTCTGTGCTGGGAGACACGGAAAACCTTCTGGCAATGACACGTATTGATGTGCCATCCTGGAGGAGTTGGATTTCCTGTGCAACCTTTATCCAAGTATCGCCTTGTGCTACCAGTAGTGACACTGACCCTAGCCAAATGCAAAACTAGTGAAAAACAGTCAGAAAAGATGAGTAGGAAAAAAATGTCAGGGATGGGTTGAGAATCAAGCATGTTTAGGTATATATAAGGCACATTACCTCTTTTAGAAGAAGCAGTAAGCACCCTAAACAAATCTGTTGGTGTATATAATCTAATGCAATTCAGCTTCTGTTGAGCATATATAGCGTGTCAGACTTGAAAATATGAAAGAAATTGGTTCTAGAGATTTGAAACTCATCTTGTAATTGTTGAAAGAATTTCAAAACATTATCATAAAAAAGCTAATAGATGTATTTTCTGCCTTTGGATTGCCATTGTTCCATGTTACCCAATTTAGCGACTTCTGACAGAGTATAATTATCCAAAAGAGGGGTGTATATAGAGAATCTGTCAAAATTAGGCACAGGTTTAGCCGTGTCCCAAATTTTTGAATTAGTAATAAAGTAGGAAAGGACTTCAAATTCAGTAATGGTCTGGCTTCTAACATGAATACCACCCTCACATTACCCAAAATATCTAACATAAGTACAGTATATGTGTGGGGTTTCTTTTGCCATTCACAAGGTGATCTGTTAAATGTTGAATATGTTCATCCATGTAATATAGTGACAATCCTCCTTGATCTAAAGTAAAACTTCTAACTTCACACTTGGTGAGCCTCCCTTCCATACCAGCTCCTGAAATAAAGCATCAAAAATAATAAACCAACACTTGGGAATATAGATGAGAGCATTCTGTAACAAATATAGCAACTGGGGGAGTCAGATCATTGTACTCTAACTGAGTTGGTGCGACCAGCCACCAAGTGGGAAGAGAGAAGTGGCTCCAACCTTTACACCTAATGGGCAAAGTACCAACCACTGGGGTCAGATTCAAGGTCAAATAATCCTTGCAGCTTCAAGAGATATTAAAGCCCAAATAATGTAATTAATCCACCATTTTAATCATACCTGCATCATCAGGCAGAGGAGCCCTTAGGGCAGACATTCTCAACCAGGGTTCCGTGGAACTCCAGCCCCCCACCCCCACCCCCCTCCCTGAGGTTGCTAGGGGTTCCTTGAGCAATGAGCAATTTCTGGCTCTCAGATAAGTTCCCACTGACACCATTGATTCTTTTAGCTATCTGTAATGCCGTTCTTCCGAATGACAATCACACTAGTGTATCAATACTTGTAGCTACAGTCCTTTCAAGGGTTCCTCAGTGTTAAAAAAGGTAGGGAAAGCCTGCCTTCAGGAGTCTAATAGAAGTAACCTTGACTTATCTCAATTTATATCTAAAAATGAGAAATAGCTAAATCTGTGTATCAAAGACATTAAACTAGTTAAGGAGGTGGTAGTATCTCCTAAAAAGTAAAGTGTTATCAGCGTAGAATTTAAATTTTTTCGTCCAATAAGTGCTATATTCAAATAACATCAAAGTTATATTGACAAGATTATTTTCCTAAATATCCTTGCATGGAAGTTTAGCTACTAATGTATAATAGGTTTAATAAAACACTGCTCCAGTTTTTGCCTATTCAATAAGCCATTGCATAAAATGCAAATGCATTTACCTTTAGCAAATGTACTGTAAAGTAAAGAGACAACTTGTGGCACAATACTGCCCTCTGCACATCCTCATTACTCTATTACACTGTCTCCCTAAAAAACAGACAAGTATTGGTTGATTTGTAAAAACTGGAGCTACAATTATTCAGGTTTTAATTTTCAAAATAATCAAGGCATCTGGTTGGTTAGTGTGGGTGACATGTTTGCTTACGTTTTCAAACATAAGTCCCACTCATATGTTTAACAAAGAGGAATAAGAAATGTTTTTTTTATACATGGCATGATGTGATCGATTCAAGCATTGCTTGTGATAATTGGGTAGTGTAGTGCTTAATGAGCAAGCGATAACAAGCACATACAAGCTTCATAATTGCTTGCTATAATTCGCTGAGATTTTTGTAAAATCCCTCTGACTAATGAGCAATCATTCCAACATTTCCATAGAATCAAATGCCTGAGAGCAAAGTAGTGGAAGGTCTCTGATCATGACATGGACAGGCAACTGTCTCACTGTTCATCAGTCTCAAAAATAAATATTAAATAATTGACAAAGTAAATGTTTGAATTATGTGTGGGTTGCGCTAAGACCACAGTATAAATAAAATAAGTGCAAAATATAAAGTTGGTGCTCTAGTTACCACATCAGATACTAGGACAAACAACCAAATTATATACAGTACTTCATTTGTACCTAAACCCATTAATCCAAATCATGTATTTTAAAGCTTACTAATCCTTAGATCAGGGGTGGCCAACCAGTGGCCTGGGGGCCACATGTGGCCCGCGGAGCCCTCTGATGTGGCCCGCGACCTCCTGCTCTGGAATGGTGGGTTGGCAAGCCCAGATCGCAGGTTGCTGACCCACCATACCACAGCATCCGTGTTGTGAATGAAGCTGGTGGTAGAGGAAGAAAGCGGCTGTGGAGCAGAGCCCCATAAGCCAATGCTTCCTCTACAGCGCCGGATTTTGCCACAGGTGGTGTCTATGGCAAAGTTCAGCTAACCATCAGGATAGACGCAGGTGCACTACGCTGCACACGTGGTGTGGGTAAACTGCAGCACATCAGTGTGAAAGCAGTATTAGGCCCTTTTCACATTATCAGCCCGACTAAATGGGACCCTCAATTCACCTCTATAGAGCGACAGATGTTTGTTTACGCCCGCCTACCTCCAATCCAAAAAACAGAAGGGAATTTGTCCCCTTTCATCTGGGCGGATCGGAGGGCCTATAAAGTAGCCGTGACCTGTCATCCGCCCCGCTCCGCTCATTGTGGCCCTTGACTGGTTACCAAGTTGCTTAAGTGGCCCTCATTCTTCAAAAGGTTGGGCACCCCTGCCTTAGATCATGTTGGTGACTGCAATCAGTTTCTTCTTTCAGGCATTTTTTCCCTTTATTTTTACTTGGTGTTCTTAGCAGTAGTACACTTTCTGTTCTAGGGTGATAATGCTAACTCACTTCGCTGTATCTATGGAGAAGCATTCCCTCTCTCCTTTTCATTACTCAATAGGGGGGTTGTTATGTGGTTCACAAAGATAGCTGGGAACAATGCTAACTAACAAGGGTGCAGCACAGGCACAGTGCACATGAAGTTATCAGCTAACAAAAGTTCTTGCATAATAAACAAGTATTTTTACGCTAATTAAACAAATGTAACAAAGAGAAGTTTATTGTTAGGGTTTGCATACACATTAAGATACCCATATTACACTTTCACTGATCTTCATTTTTATAAATAGTACCTTGAAACTGGTGTCAAACTGAAATAACTGTGTAATTAAAAATCACAAACATTGCTATAACAAGCCTCTTCAGAAAGACCAAGACCTCTATCGTCATGTTTTCTGGTGTTTTTTTTTTTTTTTTTTTTTTGTAGCAATGAAGAACAGTAATAAAAATTACATTAAACATTTTATATTTCCTGTTTAATTATTCGGTGCTATCTGCCTTCCTAGCGTTACACAATTTATAACATTCTTATAATGGGCTGTGTTATGTAATGCTTGCTGTAAACTTTTTCCTCCTTTTAATGCACTTTCTTGCAGTTAAATTAAAAAATAATTTAAAAGAGTGTATCGTAATTGCTATAAAGGTATGAATATAATGACTTAGGCTGGTTGTTGTCTATTTGCTTATCCTGCCCATGACAGTCAGTCTTCACAGGGCCAGTGTCAGTTTCTCTTTATCACCTTGTCAACATGTCCCTTATTCTTGACAGAATAACCCTGAAGTAGAACAGCAGTTCTATGGTAATATGATCTGAATTATTGATTCTTCTTTTGAAGCTGTCACTGGGATATAATTCCACTGAGAATTCAAGTGAGACATTCATGTTAGGTAACCAAATGTTTCCCAAAAACACAACTTATATGTGAATGTGAATGCTCAAGTCTTCAAAATGTGTATACTGTATAAAGGTTTAGGTAATCAACTAAAGGCAACCATGTTCAAACAGCTTGTTTACATTTTTTTCAGAACAAAAATACGAACTAAAATAACTGGATAAAATATATTTTTACAGTCTTGAAGTGATTGTAAAGCGTTGAAAACGTTTAAAATAATAAATATGTCAAACTTACCTTTTCTTCGCATTGGTTTTGCACAGAGCAGCCTTGATCCTCCTCCTCTGGGGTAAACCACTCCTAAACCACTCCTGCGCTCTTGGCTCCTCCCCTCCGCTGAGTGTCCCATAGGAAGCCACTTCCTATGGAGGCACTTGTACGTGCTCAATCCTGAGCTGGGCTGTTTGCATCTTTTCCTGGCTTGGCTCCATCTCCCAGGGGAAAATGGAAAAGAGACACTGCAGACATGCACAGCACTGGACCGAGATCAGACCCAGGTGAGTATTTGAGGAGCAGGGGGAGAGCTAATAATAAAAGTTTTTTTTACCCTAATGCAGATAATGCATTAAGGTAAAACATTTTTTTACCTTTACAACCACTTTTATTTACACTATTTAGCACTCTGGCTTTATAAAGGGCATTTTATCATCTCACCCTCTGTTCCAGGGAAGCTTGTCCTTAAGGTGAAACTTGCTTAAAACATATCTAAGGTAATAACCGTACTAAACAAAGCTTGCATCCAAAAAAATCTGTTAGTCTTCTAATAAATCCATATATTCATGTGAAAACTCTTGGATGCTTGACTTACACTGTACATGAGGCCTCAACCTGTGCCAAATCCTAGGTTAAAATCTTCACCAATCACTTAACTTTCAAATGAAAGAATTGCAGAAATCATTAAAGGCTCTGGAATGCAAAGGTTAAATGATAAGAGCATCATTTAAAAATGTGAAGATGTTGTTAAATCTCAGCAGCAAAAGTTAAAGCGAATGTCTGCAATATTTACCTCTCCTTCAATGGGCCAAAGTCCCTTGCCGGAGCTGGCATCTTCTACCCACCTTCTTCCAGGTTCCTGACTGCAACCGATCTAATCGGCTGGATCGGTAGGATGTCAATCCTGTGCATGCACAGAAGTTTAGTCATCCTGGCACACATGATTGATTTGTGCCATAATGTATTGATCTGTGCATGGGTAGGTCAGAGTACATTCTAAAGAAGACTGGGAGTAGGTAGGCAATTTTATTTCATTGCTTAAGGGACATTGGGGGACATTTAGTAAAACTGGTGCAGCTTTGCATGGTAGCCACTCAGCTTCTAAGTTCAGGTTGTTAAAACGGGGGTTCACCTTACATTCAGCCAAGTTCGGCTGTTTTTCTTTATTTTATCCCCGTAAATACCGTATTTTCACCGCCGCTTCCGGGTATGTCTTCTGCGGGACTGGGCTTTCCTAATTGATTGACAGGCTTCCGACTGTCGCATACTGCATGTCACGAGTTGCCGAAAGAAGCCGAACGTCGGTGCGCAGGCACCGTATAGAGCTGACTCGCAATCCAGCTTCTTTCAGCAACTCGTGATTCGCTGTATGCGACGGTCGGAAGCCTGTCAATCTGTTAGGAACGCCCAGTCCCGCAGAAGACATACCCGGAAGCAGCGGTGAAAATACGGTATGTACGGGGATAAAATTTAAAAAAAAACAGGCGATTGTCATTCTGACAACTCGGCTGAATGTAATGTTAAAAGATTTTTGGGGTGAACCCCCGCTTTAAGCTTTGACAATAAAACTCGGAAGCTGATTGGTTCCTATGCAGAGCTGAACTAGATTTTGCACTCTCCAGTTTTAGTAAATCTCCCCCATTGTGTCTCTTTTGCAAAGGGCCTGCCTGCAGTTTTTTAATTAGAGAATTTAGTTCTGCTTTAAGGTCTCAAGTACAGGGTCTAGTGAGCTTCATGTTTGGATATTTGACTATCTTTCCCCCTTTTTTCCTAAATACATATAAAACTAAAATATATGCATTCAAATCCATTACTAAATAAAAGTCCTATCTGTCCTTTAAAAAGATGCATAAGGATGTATAAACACCATGACTAAAATATTTTAAAAGTTGTAGTCCAGTGGTAGACCATGTGTGGTACAATCATACAATTAGAATATTTTTAGATAATGATAATTTGCTAATTTAGACAACTTTAAATAAAATACCAGTTTCTCTTCTCAGACCATTCTTGCTTTCAAACTCTTCTAAATAATTTAATTTACACACATTGTAAAAAAAATATCTGGTACTTATGATTTAACAGGAGTTGTCTTAAACCCAAACTGATGAGTTGTGATTATCTTGTTTCCCAGAAATAAAGGCTTCTTAAAGAGGAAGTAAACCCTGATGGGTTTTACTTCCTCTTTATTTCCCAGCAAAGGTAAAGCATAATGGACTACTATGCATCGCATAGTAGCCCATTATGTGTCACTTACCTGAAACTGAAGCCTGTGATGTCACCGCTGTCCCCACTAGCAGCAAGCATCCATCTCCACCCCTCTTCCTTCCGGGGCCGCAAACTCTAGCTCTGTGACTGGCCAGAGTCGCGTGATGTCACTCCTATGCATGCGCGCGAGAGCCGCCAGTCAGGGCATGACCCCTTTAGAAACGGCACGATCTGACCTTTCTACGGCGCATGCACCATAGATATTGGCACATGTGCCGCATAGACATCGGCGCACAGCTTTATTGTAAATATCTCCTAAATAGTGGAGGTTTAGGAGATATTTGCAGCACCTACAGGTAAGCCTTAACCTCCTTGCCGGTATTCCCGTGGCTCGGGGTGAAATTTCAGTACCATTAGCGGTAATCTTGAGCCACACTCGGAATTGCATTGCTGGATCCTGAAAGAGGTTACCTTCCTTGTCCCCGTGATCCAGCTAAGGAATTCCCGCTGTGTACAGAGGCCGGATCTTCCGCCTGATGCACTGTGTGTTCCGGCTTCACTTCCCTGCGAGCATCGCAATGCAGGGGGGTGGAACCGGTGGCAAATTCAAACAGTATAAAACATAACACACACATAACATCATAATCTTATTGCATTACATTACTAAATAAAGTAAATCGACCATAGTTTGCCCCCCCCCAGTGCTTTGTCCAGTGCCCTTGCCTGCAGTTTTACTGTACTTTCTGCCTGTGTGAACTGTAGAGAGCTGGTCAAAATCTCCTGCTATTTCCCATCTAATTCGCAATGGTGTGAACCCAGCCTTAAGGAAGTAATCTTAATATGCCAAAGGTGAGCATTGGATTGATTTAGACCAAATTGTCCCTATTTGTAGATGACGGCCTTCTATATGTTACTCAACCTCATAAAGCCATGCCATCTATACTTAAAGTGAATGTAAACACAAAATGTTTTATTTATTTTTTTTGATGTCACAATGTACAGTATAAGATTTCCTATCTTCTGTGCCCAGTCTGGCCACACAGAGTTAATCCAGCTCTGAGCAATCCTCTTTTATTGTTCAGTGAAATAAAACAGACTTACAGAGAAAAACCTTAGTCCGTTCTGTCCCCTTGCTGTGAGTGACAGGTTATTTACATATCTCATGCACTAGCCTGGAGACAGGCATTCATTTTTAATTCCCACCCCCACTCCTTTTCTGAAGTCATGTGGTTACTTTTCTGGATTTTGACTGGATGTTAGTGATCATAGCGGAATTCAGGGTAAGGAATACACAGGAAAAAATGCATGTTGACAAAAGGAGTGTTAAGGAGGGCGGGGAGTCTACTGACATCACGACTCCACCCACAGAGCTCCAGACAACAGATCCACACACAGAATCTGCAGTTTTTTCAGTTCCTATAACAGACAGAGGGGAGACATTTGACAGGTAAGGATACATGCAGGAGGCAGTAGTTTAGAAAGGATGAGAGTGGGTTTACATCCACTAACCACTTCAATACAGGGCACTTTCCCCCCTTTCTGCCCAGGCCAATTTTCAGCTTTCAGCACTGTCACATTTTAACCACTTAACCCCCGGACCATATTGCTGGTCAAAGACCAGAGTACTTTTTGCGATTCGGCACTGCGTCGCTTTAACTGATAATTGCGCGGTCGTGCGACGTGGCTCCCAAACAAAATTGGCGTCCTTTTTTTCCCACAAATAGAGCTTTCTTTTAGTGGTATTTGATCACCTCTGCGGTTTTTAGTTTTTGCGCTATAAACAAAAATAGAGCGTCAATTTAAAAAAAAAATGAATATTTTTTACTTTTTGCTGTAATAAATATCCCCCAAAAATATATAAAAAAACATTTTTTTTCCTCAGTTTAGGCCGATACGTATTCTTCTACATATTTTTCTAAAAAAAAATCGCAATAAGCGTTTATTGATTGGTTTGCGCAAAAGTTATAGCGTTTAGAGGGTATTTTTATGGCATTTTTATTAATATTTTTTTTTACTAGTAATGGCGGCGATCAAATAAAAAATGCAGAACATTTTGAAAAAGATAACGTTTTTGTTTTTGTTATACAATTTTGTAAATAAGTAGGTTTTCTCCTTCACTGATGGGCAATGATGAGGCTGCACTGACAGACACTGATAAGGCGGCACTGATGGGCACTGATGAGGTGGCACTGATGGGCACTGATGATGAGACACTAATATGCAGCACTGATAGGCAGCACTGAAAAGTGGCACTGATATACAGCACTGATATACAGCACTTATGAGCATTTATAGGCAGCACTAATGGGCACTTATAGGTGGCACTGGTGGGCACTGATAGGTGACACTGATGGGCACTGAAAGACTGCAATGATGGGCACTTATAGGTGGCATTGATGAGCACTTATAGGCAGCACGAATGGGCAATGATAGGCAGCACTGATGGGCACTGATGGGTGGCACTGAAGGACACTAATGGGTGGCACTGATGGTCACTGATAGATGCCACTGGTATGCAGCACTGATGGCACTGGCAGGTATTACTGGTGGTCACTGATTGGCATCTTTAATGAGCAGTTACAGACCCCCCATCAGGAGAGCAGCCGATCTGCTCTCTTCTACCTGTACCTTGTCAGCGCAAATATTGGCACTTCCTGGTTATAATGTGATCAACTGTGATTCGATACAGCTGATCACATGGTAAAAAGCCTACGTTATAGGCTCTTTAATGAGATTGTTGATGTGATGTGTCAGACTGACACACCACACCACCAATCGCTGTGTTGCGTACTCCTGAGGGCAAGCGCGAACGGCTTATTCTGCTGGACATCATATGACGTCCAGTCAAGATAATGAAAGCACTTTGTAGCTGTCATATTGCTATATAGTGGGTGAAAAGTGGTTAAAAACTTGAAAGTCAACCTCTGCAATGCCAAAATCCTCAATGTGTCACTTCCTGAGTCAACAATTCAGTAAATTATGGCAAACTTTCCTTTTAGGATATGCTCTACTTCTTTGAAATACTTAGGAATACACATACCATTGGATCTTTCCTGACCTCAGGGGGCTAAAAAGACCTCTCCTAATGTTTTGAGCCCCTACTCCACACGGCCAAATCTGGGTTATAACAGGAAAACATTTTCATGGCTAGGAAGAATAGATATACAGTACTCATAATAGACATTACCTCTAAATTCTTGATTCTCTTCCAAACTATTCCAACCCATATACCAGCTTTACTACCTTTATGTGGGGTCCAAGGCAGCCTAGGCTAAATCACAAAAGACTTTCTCTACCAAGGACACAAAGGAGGAGCTTATGCCTCGGACATCCTTTTGACTTGTCACGCTTTGATCCTTGTTAGGATCATAGACTGGTTTCATAAAACAATAAAATAATCGAATAGTTCCTGGCCTTGCTTGACCTACAGGCCTTAATATGGATATTACCTCACAAACAAAGGAAGTCATACTCTATCCCAAACCTCACAGAACAAACCTTGGACCCATGGGATAGCCTGGTCTCAAATTAAAAAAATCTCTACATATGTAGGTCCTGTGACACTGTTGTTCAATAATCCATCCTTTCCCATTGCCATCCATAGTTCCTCACCTAGATTAAAACGACATTTAATCAACTTGCTACAATACTTCTATGTACTTCTTGTATTTAAAGAGGTATAGACTCCAGAGAAAGGGACATCATTTTGTCCCTGTACAAATCATTAGTAAGACCTCATCTGGAATATGCAGTTCAATTTGGGGCAACAGTTCACAAAAATATCAGAGAACTGGAGAAAGTGAAGAGCTCATCTATAACTAATGATTAGCTGAGCTGAATTTATACTCTCTTGAGAAAAGGCTAAGGGGAAATATGATAATCATGTACAGTGTAAATACATGAGTGGCCCATATAGTGAACTTAATGTTAAGTTATTTACTTTTATTTCAGTATTGAGGACAACTCTTTACGTCTGTAGGAAAAATAAAATTAGATTGCTAAGCATATTAATATTTCATTGTTGTAATAATGGCCTAAGCTCAAGTAGGGTCAATGATGTTACAGGGTATTAAGAGGAGATAAATCTCTAGAGTTTTCTGTGCCATTTAAAACTAAGTGATGGGATAGCCCTCATTTGTGAATGAAGCACGACATGGGGCACTTTTGGACTTCACTGGAACCTTAAAGGTAAACATTAGTATATAGATACATTTAAATACTTTTATTCAAATTTAGGTTTCTTTATACATTTAAATGTCATACCAGCATGCACAATAAACTGATTAGGGCACTAAAGAACTTTTAAAACCAGTTCACCTTTTCCCTTCTAAATGTTTTTTTTCCTTTGTCTGAATTTCTCACTTCCTGTTCCTCCTCAGTAAGCTTGCCCCCATCATCTGAGCCGTTCTGGCTGAGGGTTAGTCAGCGTGCTCACCCCCTCCCTTGGGACTACATCCCTACGGGGAGATGATGGGGGCAAGCTTACTGAGGAGAAACAGGAAGTGAGAAATTCAGACAAAGAAAAAAAACATTTAGAAGGGAAATCGAAGGAAAAGGTAAGTGAACCAACAATGCACTAGCTTAAATGAACCTATTTAGAAAATAAAAAACAAACCTTTACAACCTCTTTAAGAAGGAAAGGAGAGAGAGAAAATGAGAAGGAAGGGAAGCTCCTGGGATGCTGCATTGATGCTGCCTGAACCCCAATTTCAGAGGCAGGGAAAGAACTCCTCTTGATTAGGTTGTGAATAGTTTATCCATGGGGTCCAGATTTTCAAAAACTGATAGTGTTTGACCTCCACTATGGCCATTAACTTTTTTAATTTACAAAAATGAATCAAAAATTCAGTTGACCCTATAAGTGCTGAACCAGAGTTGAAAACACAAGGTCAGGACTGTCGATAGACATGCACTGCATAAATCAACACTTTGACCAAGCAGCTTATTGATTTGTATATAAAACAACCATTTAACTAGTGTTAGGTGATTTCCACTGTTCTGAAACTATATATCATTTCCAAAAAGGACTCAGTTTTGATTGTGCTTGATAAGCGCGGACAACTGGTGTAACCTCAGTTATAGGCGTGGCCTGGTGGAATCATTGTGCCTCTGGTTTATTATAGATTATGTATGGTGTGACTGACTTGCATTTATAACTAATTTGAAATTATTCTGATTTGCTTTTGAGTTTTTTTTGTATTCGCTTTGACTTGTGTGGGGAAGAAAACCACACACAATAGTCTCTTGTAGATGCTAGTGGTGTCCTCCGGCTACAGTTGACAGTTATGTTCCTCGCCACCTTGGACTTATAGGTTTTCCCACCCACCTTTGGGTGTTCCCACTTTTCCCAAGACCCCAAAAAATTTGACTGGAGATATGCTTTAAATTGCTATAGTGATAGTGATTTTAGCAGGTTCTTATTTTGTAATTGGCTTCTTAATTAGACTTGAGTTCATATTTAATTTTAATCTCTCCTTGACTAGACTTAAAATTAAAAAATCTCAGAAGATGATTTCTTTCTGCATTTGGAAGTTGCTATGTATCATTTAAAAGCATGATAAATTGTTTGGATAGCAAGATTTACCAAAGTTTAATTTGAACCCATGGTGAAAGAGCTGCTGCTTTTGGCACTTGAGCTGTATGTCTGCCATCACATTTTACAGCTAACAAAATTCAATCTTGGAACAGCAGGAGGGGGAAGGCAGTGCTCTCAGACAACCAAAAATCTCCCCTTCGTCCTGGAAGTTCATTATCGCCTCTCTGAAGCATGACGGTGGTGTGAAATGGGTTAGACGCACGGATGCCTCTGTTAACGGCCAAAGCAGGAAAAAAAATAAAAAAAATAAAAAAAAAGTCGCACATCATTAGGAATGGAATAAACGACACAGAGGCACAGAGCAGAAATGATTTGATTAGCAATTTCCACTTTTGAAAAGACCTGGAAAAGAACCAAATGACTATAGAGAAGGTGTGATGGAGTTCTTAATTGCTGTAACTGCACAGGGAGAAGCGATGATTTGTGACACATAATACAGCACAGTACGCTAACGCTAATAACTGTTAATTAACTGCGGCAATGATATACTCCAAATGCACATACACGTTACTATAATTTCTAGATTAAAAGCTGCCCCATTAGAATCAGAGGCATGGCGCAGAAATTGAGTGGCACCTCCAGCCTCTTAAATTCCTGTTAACATTCTACACTCAGTGAAGTGTCCAGGATGGCACATATACCCACATGTCAGAGTGAACTGTTACTGAATGAATTCTTGCTCAGGAGAACCACTTATTAATTCTGGAAGGCTGTTTTTGCACCAGACCATCTGGCTTGGTTCTGAAGGTTTCAGCAGCAGCCAGAGAGAAGTGATTTGTGTTGGCCTCCATCGCAGAATGGCTGCTAGCTATGATATAATCTTCATCAATTTTCTATTATTTTCATTTATAAATCATGTTACTTCACAGAGATAAAAGAATCTAACAAAATTCAGTCTGCACATTTGACAATACTCTAACAGTTAAAGAGAAGTTATATATGTCTGTATGATAATATACAAAATACCAAAATATACAAAAAAAAAACAATAGTACATATAGCACACAATATACTACTATACTGTTAAACTATTGGCTTTTCATTAGTGCAGTTGTCATTTTTCTAGAAGGTGATTATGTTATTATTGTTTAACTATTGATACATTAAAACATGTAAAGATACCCACAAATGTTATAGGATAGATTTGACACAGTAAAGTCATTACTGGGTTTAAAGCGCAAAAGAAGGCAACTTTGAGACATCAAATTAAAGCGCATTTAAGTGCAAAACTTTCCCTTTTGGATTTGCATTGAATGGGGGAAGCTTAGATTCTCTGCCAAGTTTTAACTGCTGTGTGCGTCTCTTTTCTATTTGTCTTAGTGACCACTGTCATCAAAACAGAAAGTATAGGAAGATCCTAAATATTAAAATTGTCATGAGAGCAAGAGGTCAGGGGAAATCTTTTAAAATGTTCAAGTGACAACTGTCTAAAGCCAGCCATAAACAGGTCAAATCTTGGCAAGTTCAGCAGGAACCGACCGAGATTCGAACCATGTATTCGCAGGCTGAATGTTGATGGAACAACTTGGGTATGACCAGCCTGTCAGATTTTTCAAGTGATTATTGCTAGCAGCTGTTAAAGCCACTACAAATAATCACTTACGTGTTCTCTCGGTGAGGATGGCTTTCACTGTCTGCCCCCCCCTTACCGGGAGAACACAATGGCTCTGCAGGAGGGATTCCCCCACTTTTACCTTACTTTGGAGAGATTTCTTCTCCCTACTTGTAATGTCACAGAGACAGAAAGTCAAGGGAACTCTCCCCAGCAGGTCACAGGCAACAATAAAATAACCCGGCATGGGCTTTTAATCCTTCCCTACTCTATCTAACTAAGTAAAAATATTTTGACTTTTCATACTCTTTAAGATGAACAGTTCAAAGGCCAAAAAATATTTTTTTTATTTAATTTGCAAATGACAGTGAAGAGGCAGGTATGACTGTGCAGTCCACAGGCTATTTTTTGGTCACATGTTCTTTGAAGATGTTATTGACTTTGTCCCTGTAAAAATGTTTTACAAATACATTAAAGTTGCATAATTAATGTATTTATAACAATATCAGAAGAGGGTTTGGAGGTGTGGTAATGCCCCATGAGGGGCCTCATATCCCCAGAGGAAACTGGTAACAGAGAAACGCGTGCATTGGGAGGGGCCTCACATGTGACGTTATTCCGCAAGTCAGCCTGACCGCTTGGACCTTACAATTCAAAATTGTAAGTGTGATTTTATAATTGTATTACAATTTTGGTGAAATATTACACTATGTGGATTTTCCTTCGTACTTTAACTTCCTCTATTGAGTCTATCTTGGCTTAGAAGATCATTGAACCTTTGCATGCAAGATGGTGTATATGCATGCTATGCAGCAAGGCATCTGATGGTCTTCTTGTGGGATCAGAGCAGCACATTTTATATGGACTATATTTGCACAAATTTGTTAATTTAGGATGAGTTCATCATTTGTTTAATGTGATTTATCTCTTATGTGATTTATTAACTTATACCTAGAACAAGGATAGTTCATTGTTATTGTTTGGTTGGGCACTTTTATGTATGCCTAACCAAACTCCAGGAATTAATTACTTCTGTTCCTCTACTTGCTTCTGCAGTAAATTAAAAAGAAACTGAAATGGCCATATGGTCCTAAGGTTTTTATCCTCAAAATGCTTCCTACATCTAGCATGGATCTAGCACAGGTTAAAGGGGTAAAGCTGCTTCTAGACCCCCAGGATTCAGTGAGCCAAATCTGTTGGCTGCCAAAGAATTCCCATGACTAGGGAGTCTTTTGGTAGACTTTGTAGTGAGCAGTGGTGGTTAGAAACCTCCCCATATGCAAGAATATATGTTAAAGCTAGTGATGTACATAGTAACAGCACTCTAGGCCAATCATAATGACATCATCAATCAAGTCACACAATGATGTCATCCGGCATCTAAAACTAGCCTCTCCAAGGTATGTTCCTGTTATACTGAATCTATTTCCGCTCATTCTTTCGATCAATATTGTTGTCTCCCTACTAGAATTTATGACGACTGAGTATATTCTAGCCAGATATATTCCAGCAAGCAATGCATAATACAGTTACACCTTCCCTCTGCAACACAGCATACAAAACAAAGCAGATGAAATTTTCAACGCGCACAAAAGAATTATTACGCTGTCATAGATTATGTGCTTAATCTTTCCTGGCAACTTTTTTACATTTCTAAGAGTTATGGCTTTGAAAAGTCACAGCTAAGATTACTTAATGAGCATTTGCCACCCTGGATGTGAAAGTAGTTCGGATATGTTTCAGTCAGCTATTAGCTTTACTGCCTCTCTTCTGTACTAAAAGTGACAAGTAGAACACATTATAGAGAGCTCAGATGTGTTATGTAGATGAAGCCTGCAGCAATATCTGCCTTCTCTCTATTATTTATGATGTCTATATAATACAATGGACCGAGATTTAAACCATTGTGATGCAGTTTGTTTTCCAGGGGTGCTAAAGTACAGCACATTTTACCGAGAATTGCATCTCTGTTACATATTAATCAAATCTTTCCTACATGCAGCTCTTTTGCTATAAAATAAAGGCAAAAAAAGATTAAAGTGTTTGGCTTTTTCTCAGCTGTCAAGGACTGGCAATAAAATAATAATACAGGCTTCTAAATAATGTGTATGACAGGTGTTAGCTCAGTATTACAATCCTTTATAGAGGTTAACTACAAAATAAGTTCCAGTGAGTGATTAGATGGGGCCTACGTCTATCGCTGTAATCCAGACTACTACATAATTCTTGACTCTGCTCATTTGCGAAAGTCTGGATTGGAAAGGCTCCAGCAATATTAGTGCCATACAGTCTACTTAAAGCCTTTATTCTTTGTTGGATACAAAGCATGCTTGTCTGACTTTTAAGTATAGGAAATCACTGTTTCAGATATTTTGGATTAAAGGGACCCTGTAAGGATAGAAATGAGTGAAATGGCACTGCTGACTAGTGTTTAAAAAAAGCAGACTCAGGTTTCACTACCTACAGTATGTGCAAATATAATCCTTATGTTGTTTCTTTGTGTAAGTCAAGTTAAATGGTGTCATTTTGGCAAGACAGGGTTACAATGGAAATAGGATTTAGACATATTGGGCCAGATTCACAGTGAGAGTACGCCGGCGTATCTACTGATACGCCGGCGTACTTTCAAATTTGCTGCGTCGTATCTTTATTTTAAATTCTCAAACAAAGATACAACGGCATTTGGCTAAGATCCGACAGGCGTACGGCTTCGTACGCCTTTGGATCTTAGGATGAAATACTTTGGCGCCCGCTGGGTGGAGTTTGCGTCGTTTTCCGCGTCGGGTATGCTAATTAGCTGTTTACGGCGATCCACGAAGGTACTCGCGGTCATCGCATTCTCTTACATCATCGCTTGTCGGCTTTTCCCGTCGTAAAGTTGCGACTGCTATTTCAATGGCTTATATTTAGACTAGCCATGTTAAAGTATGGCCGTCGTTCCCGCGTCGAATTTGAATTATTTTTTTTGCGCAAGTCGTCCGTGAATAGGAAAGGACGTCGCCGTTCAAAAAATTACGTCGGTAATTTCAAAACCGAGCATGCGCAGTACGTTTGGCGCGGGAACACGCCTAATTTAAATGATACACGTCCCATTTGAATTAGGCGGGGCTTGCGATGGACGATTTTAAGCTACACCGCCGCAAGTTTACAGGCAAGTGCTTTGTGAATCAAGCACTTGCGCGGAAAACTTGCGGCGGTGTAACATCAATGTAATACGTTACACCGACGCAGATGTACCTGAATCTGGCCCATTATTTTGACCTCAGACTTTAACAAACTGTCGGACATGGGTGATGATGATAAGTTCTGCATCACTTTCACCCCAAAACCAGTACTGCTCTAGTCATACAAGTGTTTCCTTTTATGATTGGAATAATTTCTTTGTTTACCAAAAATAGTGGGACTGATGGGATCTGCTGAAATAACATTGAATTGTTTTCTGATTCAGCCCCAAAAAAAGTTAAATCAGGAGCCAGTCATCTAATGTCTATGGTGTATGGTATGCTGTTGAAGAAAATGATTGATTAGACTTGGCTTCTTTAGGCTTAATCTGACAATAAATGGTATGTTAATTGGGGTACACTATCATTTCAGAAGCCAAATAGCTGTCAGTATAGAAAAATCTGCTGTACAGTCACACATGTCAGTGTATGCTGTAATTCTACAAATGTTTCAAGATCATCGTATATCAAAATACATACTAGGTTGGATAGCTTTATATTTTTGTTTATAGCTAATCTAGGCAAGGCTCAGTTCCGACTAGCCCGACTCCAAAGTTGCATGACTTCCAGTGCACCTTTGGAGTCCGACTTTGATATGACTTTTTACACTCTGTGGCATTGAAGTCGTATCAAAGTTGGACCAAAGTAGTGCAGGAACCTTTTCTAATGTGGGACAGACGTGTGTATCAGTTAAGAAAGCATTGAAAACATTGAATTTTACATGTCATAACTTGGGGTCTCGCAAGTCAGATCCAATGTCACATCAGTGTAAACCGAGCCTAAATCCCTTTAATGATGGAATGGAAGATTACCAGCTGCTCAGGGAGGCCATACACGGTTTGAATCTCGGCTGGTTCAGCAGGAACTGGCTGAGATTGGAACCGTGTATGGGCAGGCTGAATGTACCAAGTTGATTGACTGATTAACTTGGGTTCAACCAGCATGCCAAGTTTTACCTGTGATTATTGCTAACAGCTAAAAGACGCTAGCAATAATTACTGCCTTCTCCTGGCTGGGACTATTACATTATGGCTTTAAAGGAAATCTCTGAGATTAGCACTTCTTGCTGATAGAAAGAGGGACATGAATCAGACGTCTACTATTCTTACAAAGAGGAACACATTTATATGGCATTAATTTACTAAAATCTGTAAGTTTTATTTTAGTTGTGCTAGTCTACATCAAATTATTTAAATAGACAATATGTGTATCTAAAAAAAGGCTGTCTGTCATAGGCGTGTGCACAGGGTGTACCAGGTGTGCCTGGGCACACCCTAATCACCCTGTGTGGCACAGATACCTCCTTTTTAAGCCCCTTATATTTCAGCAAAACCCCTTCCCTAACGGGGCTTCTAAATATCTTTTTTTTTTAATTCTAAAAAATAGTAAAAAATAATAAAAAACTACTGACATCATCCACTGCTCTGCTGACACGTCAATGTATATACACATGCATGTGTTTGAGCTTAAAAGGTGCGCACCCTAATGCAATAGGCTGGTCACACCTATGCTGTCTGTATTAAGTGTATTTGAGGTAAAAATATGTTCATATAGCAGGAAATTCTTGGAAAATGGTTTGTGACCTTTACTGAAAATCCGCCATACAAGATTAATACAGCAGAAGTCGATTCTATGTAGTTGGAAGAAAGGATGGCTACATTTTAACTAGAGCTGAATGCTATTAACCTTTAATACAAAACTTAATAGCAGAAATTGTAACAATTAAAATTGATTGAACTTCTAAGCAAAGTTCACATCTGTTTCTGCTATTTTACACATTTTATTAATTTGTCATGCAGTGTATTAAATATATATTTTAATGCTAACATTAGAGTATTGTGTTTAACGTGTTGTATATTTTTAATAAAGAGCAATGGGCAAAGTCTAAGCAGAAAAAAATACAATACTATGCGCAATGGGTTTTGGTAACATGCTCCCATGTTTGATAACTATTTTACTGATCTCTAATTTGATCCAAAACACATATTAGCAGTATATGATAGACATACAAAGAAATGGTTTGATCACTGTTCTAATGCATAGAAACTATGAACAATCATTTGTAAATATTATTTTCTTCTGACAGTGTTGCATGGGACCAACAGGCTGCAGTGGTTTTCTATGCTTTATAGGTGATCTGGTTATTCTCTAAGCTTCATTCACACAGGGCATACAATACCATGCAGGGTCATGTTTACCTGCACGCAGGTGCACGGGTGCTCAGTGCATTCACATGTAGGCAGTCCCATTGATCTCTTGGGTCACAGTGGCTGTATGGAAACAGCCACTGTGTCCCAATATGATGTCCATGTGGGTGGCAGTGCATGCAGGTCTTCGAACATATCCGCATGCACATGGATGTCATATTTGGACACGGTGACTATGTACGTGCAGCCACTGTGTTCAAATAGACATCAAAGAGACTGCCTACATGGGGATGCATGGAACACCTGTACATACCCTTGCAGGTAAATATGCATGGGAGCATGGTATTGTATGCAATGCATGAATGAGACCTAATCCTAATGAAATAGGCTTCAAATAATATGAATCTTGCTCATGGTGATGTCTTCATTTTCAGTTCCAGAAATCCAGAGCTGGAACCCTTAGTATGGTGCTAGCACTGGAATCATAATAAAAACGGTATTTCTCAATATCTCAATGACACCTAACTTACTAACTACTGTAACTAATTAACAAACCCTAAGGCCCCTTTCACACGGGGTGGATCAGTAATGATCCGCCTCCGTATGCTCATTAAGCTCAGCGGGGATCGCTCCGTTGATCCCCGCTGAGCCAGCGGATGACAGGGACCGCCCTGTCTTTTCTCCGCTCTCCCCTATGGGGGGATCGGATGAACACGGACCGCATGTTCGTGTTCATCCGATCCGATCCGCAGACGGAAGAAAAAATAGGGTTTTCTTCCGTCTGCAAAATCGGATCTTTGCGGAGGCGGACGATTACGGGTGTCAGCGGATGTTCATCCGCTGACACCCGCAATCACATAGGGACCAATGTATGCCCCTTTTTCATCCGCAAACGGATGGATGAAAAAGCGGACATACGGTCCGCACGTGTGAAAGGGGCCTTACACTAATACCTAAAATTCCTGCTAATACTCCCCTGATGAAGTCACGTGATGTGACGAACACGCGTCGGGAACTTAGAGTACATACCAGGAGCAGCACCTGACGGACGGTGGACGAGCGCGGTGTTCGTAGCTACGTGACCGCCTTTAAACTGCCCCATGTGAGTGTTTTACCTATCATTTTTGTTTTAATAAATTTTACCTTGCTGTATGCTCCACGCAATGTGCCCCCCTCTCTTCTTCCACTTCTGCCTTTCATAACCCATTACGAGCGCACGGCTCGAGTGATACCAAGTGGAGAAACTGACAGCTGGAAGTGGATAAGGATACGAGCGCGGTGCTCGTGGAGATAGGCACACGCTCCCTACACACTCTTGTAAGTTGTGTAAGTGGACAGCCAACCACCTCCTATTTTGAGTGCTCTGTCTCCTATTTGCCTATAAGAAGATTTTGCTACAACATCTACACCATTGTTCTTTTATGTATGTACCGCGATTGAGATCAGACAAGCAGATATCCATCTAACGGCTAGCTGGCACAGTGATACACCTGGGTCTGTATAAGAACAGGGAGGTAAGCTGCTTGATTCACCATCGGTGAAGGGTGCACGGTGTGTGGACTTTACTTGATCACACACTTTTATTCACTTAAGCTTGCTATCTCCTACACTTAAAACACTGTTTCACTCATTTTGTCACTATATATTTGCCCGGTTGTTGGATTGCATTTCAACTTTGTCCACAAGATTTTATATCACATTTTTTTCAAGTCCTGTCAACTTATATTTATAAAATATATTTATTATTTATATTTGTAGACCTCTATGTGTGTTTTTTCTTCTACACAGTCTGGGTCAGATCACACCCATTTTATTTCCAACTGTAGGTCACTTCCATTCTGTCAAGCACACCCCACTACCACACTGGTCCACACTCTTTTGTCCACCTTCCCCTCCCTTCCCTTTCCCATTCCAGGTTTCCACAGCGCGGACACTCCCATCATCTTCACAGTATCATTTTTTGTCTTGAGAGGACATTCCTTTTTGTTTGCTGCAGTATTTCACGTTCACTCGCCCCATCACTCCCTTTCCGGCCTATTCCCCCTTAATTACATCCTATACAGCGCAGGAGTCTCACCCAGCATACTTAAAGTACAAGTAAAGTTTCCTGTATGACAGTCTTATCAAGTACCAAATCCATTACTATGTTATGTACATGCTTGATAAAGTAAACAAAACAATCCTCCCAGACACTGCAGCTCACCAATAGAAACAGTTTTGTCAGTCCAGAAAGCAGTGGACAGGTCTAGGTATGACCAGGTGATGGTAGACAGGTAGAGGCTTATAAAAAACAATAACAATGCTTATTTCCACACCTTATGTGACAATTTTTCATCTAATTTTGGTGCAAGCAGGCACAGTTCACATGAAAGTGACATCTCTGCTCTAAATTCAGGAGCACTGCAGCATTGTTGCCACTCAGTCATGGAAAGCTGTATGACCATTGAAGAATTGATAAGCAAAAATTGACTGGCTAAACCGAAAAGTTATTTTGTTTTTTACCAATTTTTTTATAATGTTTTTTTTTAAAGAAAGACAATAATGTGATAAAAAGGTTTGTGCGAATTTAGTGTAGTGTAACCCTTTTGGTGGTTAAAGTGGTTGTAAAAGATTTTAGAGGCCTGAACATCTGTACAAAATGATGGACAACTGAGAGAGAAGGAGGGGCAGAGGGTTTTGATTCCAGAAGAAGGACAGTTCCTCCAAGTGAGAAGGTGTGTTATTGGTGTTGATTTACTAAAGGCAAAAAGGGTATTTGCTATCCAATGGAATTTTTACTTTGCAAGGAAATGTTCCTTTAGCTTATTGATCAAAGTGAAGCTCGCCTAACTTTCATCATCCAATTGATGCAAGCAAAAATATTGTTCCTTTTATTTTTCTTGCACGGTTTTTGGTTTTCTTTGTAAAGTGAATATTCACCACATTTACTAAACTAAGGAAAAATTCCCTTGCAAATTGAAAATCCCCCTGCAAAGTGAACAGCCACTGTGTGAAGTCACAGTGGTGGAGCTTCTGATCTACAAACATCTTTCACCATAATGGAAGCACTAGTATGGTCAGTGGAAACCTACCTTAGTTTTGTTTGGACAAATACTGTATTACCCTGTTGAGACACGTTAACAACATAGGGACAGAAGTATGGAGGCGCCTCTATCCTCCAAGGATGTTTGAATCTCATGGAAAACACTAATTTTTAAAGTTATTATTAGAATTTATTTTGGGTTAACAATGAAATATTTCAACAAGCCTTAAATATTAATTAACTGTATTTAGTTTGTGAAAGCAACTGCGATTTTTAATTAACTTTGAAATAAAATAATTTGCGATTACTGTGGCATCTGATTGGGTTATGTGTACTGTATTTACTAGTGCAATTAATTTGTCATTCAGCATAAATGGTGTTATAGGTCATTAACAACTTGCTGAACATAATTAAAATCAGTTTCACACTAAAAAACTTCACTTACATTTCTATTAATGGATAACATAAAGCTTCACAGCTGACCCAAACATGTGTTATGATAATTTTTCCTATTTTTATTTAATTTCAACAGTTTTTAAGTGCCTACTGCATTGAGAGGTCTACATGGCAACACATTAGGCCATTGGTTTCAGTTCACTAATGTATAATTATGACTTTTTCATCACTGTAATGAAATAAACTTTTGTGTTTTGATGCTTCCTTTCACCCTGCAAGCAATTATGCCCAAAGAATCTGGAGTGAGAAAGTAAATGTGATGGCAGTAACAGCTTTTGTATTTTCACCTGTATGGTGCTGTTTGCATTAAAGGCAGAGTTTAGTGCATTTCACCTAAGCACATATTTCAAATCATTACTTCAGTGTTTACCTTAAATACATTTTTGAAAAAAATTATTAAGATTGTTACATGTTTCCTTTTTAGTATTGTGGTTGTATTATTTATAAAAATCTGCAAATAAGCCACTAGGGGAAGCACTCAGTAGATCAGTGCGATTACTTACTATTAACAATTGTTGAGATACCTCTCCAGGACTTTTCCAGAGCCTCTCCAAGTCTATGAAACTCCTTACCCCAATCTGCCCGTCTATCTTCTTTTCTATTAGCTTTTAGAGGATCCCTGAAAACCCTCCTCTCCAGAGAAGCCTATCCTACCCACACCTAACAACTGTATTTTCATTTTGTCCCTCTGATCATCCCCCACAGCTACTACCCTTTGTTCCACTTGACCCTCCCTTCTAGACTGTAAGCTCTAACGAGCAGGATCCTCTGATCCATCCTGTATTGAATTGTATTGTGACTGTACTTTCCTGATGTTGTAAAGCGCTGCGCAAACTGTTGGTGCTATATAAATCCTGTATAATAATAATAATAATAATACCTTCTACAGTGTATCGTTTTTGGTGACTTAGCTGAATCACAAACATGTATTAAAAAAAGGTACAGTAAAGCATTTCAAAGTACTGTAAAGCAGGGAGCAGAGCCAGCACATGTAGTAAGCAGGTATGGCTGCCTTCATGCACATACAGATATTTCGTTATAAGTTATGCAGAGAAACAACGTTTTTAAAACATTATACACAGCGATAAGAATATCTGCATCAAGTTAATGTAGTTCATCTAACGAACTGCAAGAAAAAAAATGAGCTTCATCTGTCAAATAAAGATGTTCACCAAAGGAAAAAAACACTAAATTGTAATTCAGTAGGCCATATAGAAAATATCATTAAACAACAACTACTACCCAACACCATATATTTATTAGCGGGAGAAACACAAATTGCCACTTCTAAGCTTATTTAGCAGGCCAGTGTTCAAGGAGAACAGTAGTAGAAAGTATGAATCCACATTCCCCATAGAAAGTCTGAATCCCAACCTAACCATAGATGTGTTTCACCCTAGAGAGGGTCATCAGAAAAGAACTCTAGACCAAGTCCATCACTAGAATGAAACACATCAGAGAGGGGAGGATCAAGGCGACAATTCCACAAGGCACATCCAGAACAATAAAGTTTTATGAAAATTCTGACATCATCAGTGTGAGGCCATTTTTGTAGGATTCAGCACAACATGTATTACTGATATGATTTGGCATGTTAATATATTCAGTGGGCTTCAACTTGTTATTTTATTATAGAATGAAGAGCTCAGCCAAAGAAAAGCCATTTAGGCTATGGCCTGTTATGGCATATGCTGGGAAAAGGGAGGAGAGTGAGCCAACACAAATGTTGAGATCATTAGACCTGCCCTCAGACTTTAAAGCTGATCAGATAGGCAGACGTGATCCAACCATCAAAGGAGTATCTTGAAAGATAGAAACTCACATTTAAGGATCTTTTTAAAAATAATTTTGCACCATTTTTTTTACTTTTCATGTATTATGGTTTATGTGGTCATGTTCATGTTTTTGTATTCTAATTTGTGCTATATACAAATGTGAGTAATTGACTTACATTTGCTCTTCATTGTCTACAATTAATTTTGTACTTGCAGAAAATTATTTTTGCTCTGTCTGGCTATGACGTTGAAATTATCATTGCAATATTTATTATAGAATAGTCATGTATTTATTTTCTCATATAATAAGTTCTTTCCCATGTTCTCAGATAGGCTATGGCCTTTAGCTTAATACCATGTTCACTGGAAAAAGGGAATATGAGCCTGACAGAAGCTTTGCAGGCATTATATTAATCTGTTTTAAGTAAACATCAGTAAAAAGAAATGTATGAACTAGACTTGTAGGTCAACTAAGTTTTTAGTTCACCTGATATATACTTGAGCTTATTTACGTTGTAAGAAGTAGTCTAATGGTTAGCAGGTTTTACAGTTGCATAGGGAGACATGTTATCCCCAAAGAGCTTACATAGCAGCACACAAATAACTGTTAATTGCCCATTACCAGCTCCTCCAAACTCAACCAGAATAAAACTAGTCCTTACTTTTACTTAGATAGAAGCAAAATGCATTGACTGAAAGAACAAGATTAGAGATGGGCCCGATGTTGGAGTTGAACGTAAGTTCGACTCCAACATCGTGTGTTTGCAGAATAGCGAACATTTTGGGGCATTTGTGGCAAATTTGAGCACCGCGGAATGCCCCATTATGCACTGCGAGATAGCAGTGCATTGATGTCTGATGATTGGCCAGAGCATGCACCTGACCTGCATGCTTTGGCCAATCACAAGAAGGGGTAAGAAAAATGTGCCTACTAAGTGCAGAATGTCAAACAATGATAGATTTATTAGTAAAAATCAGCCAAGTGGCTACTCACAATACAGTGGTAAATGTGCGCATGTAGAATGAGTTGTGGGGTCACTCTATAGGAATCACACTGTCGGACAATGCTCCGTGCAGTAATGTACCTCCTCCAGTGTAAAACTATCCGTACTGTGATAGGGGGAGTGTGGTAGAGCTCGATGGATGTCGGCAGAGCCGGAACTAACCCCGCAGCGGCATGCGTTGCAGACTGGAGAGCAAGCGGCTAACGGCGACAGGAAGTGACGTCAGACTGGACTCGGGTTGATAAACAAAAAGAAAGAAAAGAAAAAGTGCTGGAAATGTAACTGTCACATTGGTTGTGACATCCAATGGCTGGTGTCATAAATTATCACATGTGCAGCATCACGGCCGATGGCGATTAAACAGAGCCCAAGATGGCAACTTCCTTGGCTGAAAGAATAGAATGGTTTACTTCCACTTGCAACTATTCTCAATTGATACTAGCGGGCCCAAAATGTGCCAAGAAAATACCCCCCCACACCATTATAACCACCACCACCAGCCTGAACCATTGATACAAGGCAGGGTGGATCCATGCTTTCATGTTGTTTACACCAAATTCTTACCCTACCATGTGAATGTCGCAGCTAAAATTGAGACTCATCAGACGAGGCAATATTTTTCCAATCTTCTATTGTCCAATTTTAAGCCTGTGTGAATGTGAGTTTCCTGTTCTGGTGTTCGGTGTGGTCTTCTGCTGTTTTAGCCCATCTGCCTCAAGGTTGGATGTGTTGTGCATTCAGAGATGGTATTCTGCATACCTTGGTTTTAATGAGTGGTTATTTGAGTTTCTGTTGCCTTTCTGTCATCTCAAACCAGTCTCACTATTTTCCTCTGACATCAACAATGCATTTTCATCCACGCAACTGCCACCCGCTGGATATTTTTTATTTTTTGGACCATTCTCTGTAAACCTTAGGCCCCGTACACACGACCGGATCTATCCGCTGGGATTGATCCGCGGATCAGTTACAGCAGATAGATCCGGTCATGTGTACGGCCTAGCGGACATTTCCCAGCGGATAAAAATCTAGCCGATGGATTCCCAGCGGATAAAAATTTCTTAGCATGCTAAGAAATCTATCCACTGGAATCCAGTCCAGCGGACTGATCCGGTCGTCTGTACAGACTCACCGGATCAGTCCGTCCTCTCCCATCCCTCGCATGCGTCATAATGATTTGACGCATGCGTGGAAGTATTTACCTTCCAGGGTCGCGCACGTCGCCGAGCCATCATCGCGGCGATGGCGCGGCCACATCACCGCGGATGTATTCAGCGGGGATTGAGATCTGATGGTGTGTACAGCCATCAGATCCAAATCCGCCATGCCATGTTTAAAGTCACTTAAATCCCGTTTCTTCCTCATGCTGATGCTCGGTTTAAACTTCAGCACGTCATCTTCACCACGTCTTGATGCCTAAATGCATTGCATTGCTGCCATGTGATTGGCTGATTAGCAATTTGTGTTACCAAGCAATTGAACAGGTGTACCCAATAAAGTGGCTGGTGAGCGTATATTCCTATTATACCACCTATCTATAGTTTAGATCAATAAATGTAACTGTAGAAGTAATATAAGTCATACAAGCTGGAGTATATTGTACTTTAAATTGGGTAATGCACTGCATGTCAGATGAAAAATAAGTTGTTTGGTTGTAAACCAGTACCGTCGATTGATGATTTGGTGGTCTCCTGCAAGCACAGGAGACCACCAAATTGGTCATGACAGTTTAATAATAATTAAATTACAGCTAAATGCTTCTGCAATGCACATTATTGGCGAAAGGGGTAATTCACATTGCAAGAATAATATCTTACATAGGATTTTCACCTTTTAAATCAGTAATCTCTCACCTGTATGACAGTGACTTGAGCTTGACAGTGACTTTGATTGCAGGCTTAATGGAAATGTGTAATATTTTGCAGGGGGACTAAGGGAAAAACGTAATAATAATAATAATAATAATAATAATAATAATAATAATAATAATAATAATAAAGTGCTTCCTGCCCATGGATGTCTACACTCACTCCTCTACTGTATGGAGGGAGTCATGCTTGTCACCCCAACTAGACATCAAACATGTTTACCTTTGTTGATAGCAATTATCATTTCCATTCAGGGGTGATGAAATTAGTAATCTACACAAGAAATATATTATTTTATTGCACCAGTTCATCTCACAAGAATTGACTAGGACACTGCATTTCTGTCAAGTTTAACAGGTACAGTACAGACCAAAAGTTTGGACACACCTTCTCATTCAAAGAGTTTTCTTTATTTTCATGACTATGAAAATTGTAGATTCACACTGAAGGCATCAAAACTATGAATTAACACATGTGGAATTATACATAACAAAAAAGTGTGAAACAACTGAAAATATATTCATATTCTAGGTTCTTTAAAGTAGCCACTTTTTGCTTTGATTACTGCTTGGCACACTCTTGGCATTCTCTTAATGAGCTTCAAGAGGTAGTCACCTGGCGCAGCACCCCATCACCCTCCTTCTTGGTCAAATAGCCCTTACACAGCCTGGAGGTGTGTTTGGGGTCATTGTCCTGTTGAAAAATAAATGATGGTCCAACTAAACGCAAACCTGATGGAATAGCATGCCGCTGCAAGATGCTGTGGTAGCCCTGCTGGTTCAGTATGCCTTTAATTTTGATTAAATCCCCAACAGTGTCACCAGCAAAGCACCCCCACACTATCACACCTCCTCCTCCATGCTTCACGGTGGGAACCAGGCATGTAGAGTCCATCCGTTCACCTTTTCTGCGTCGCACAAAGAGCTCAAGTTTGGACAAATCAGACCAAAGCACATATTTCCACTGGTCTAATGTCCATTCCTTGTGTTCTTTAGCCCAAACAAGTCTCTTCTGCTTGTTGCCTTTCTTTAGCATTGGTTTCCTAGCAGATATTCTACCATGAAGGCCTGATTCACACAGTCTCCTCTTAACAGTTCTAGAGATGTGTCTGCTGCAAGGTGGCTACTTTGAAGAACCTAAAATATGAAATATATTTTCAGTTGTTTCACACGTTTTTGTTATGTATAATTCCACATGTGTTTATTCATAATTTTGATGCCTTCAGTGTGAATCTACAATTTTCATAGTCATGAAAATAAAGAAAACTCTTTGATTGAGAAGGTGTGTCCAAACTTTTGGTCTGTACTGTATATTCTGTACATGCTTAAAATGCTCTTAGTTTAAATTTGTTTTAAATAATGCAGCAAAAACATCTAGGGACTGGTAGGATGTAACATCCCAGGCTGTTGTCCCTTCAAGCCATACAGTAAAGCTTTTCTCAGTTACACAGCAGAGACCAGCCAAAGACAGGGAAGTGTATGTCTTTGTCTGCCATAATCTGACCAGAGGTACTGTTGATCCTCTGCCTTTATCTTGTCCATAGGAGCAAACATCAAAGTACATACTGCACCCAGGAGGATATCTGTAGAACACCAGTGTGGGGAGGGGCCTATTGGTAAGCACTATGTATTTTGTTGGCTGCATTTTCTGTGTTCCTGAGAGCAGGATTCTGCCAAAGGGGGTTACAGCATTCATTTTCTTTTAACGGACTACAGGGGGGGGGGGGGGGCGGCAGCATCCAATGTTTTTTCACCTTAATGCATAGATTGCATTAAGGTGACATTTTTTTTTCTTTACAACTCCTTTAAGAGGACCTGTGATGATTTTTTTTATTACAACGGATGTTTACATTCCTTCTATCAGGAATAAAAGTGACACATTTTTTTTTATTAAAAGAACTGTGTAAAAAATAAAAATAAAAGGTAAAATACATTTAAAAGATATAGATTTTTTTAAACATGCTCCGTCCCATCGAGCGCGTGCGCAGAAGCGAATGCATACATGAGCTGTGCCCACATATGAAACCTCCTCTGTAACTCAAAACATGCAACTTGTAGAATTTTTTTATAATCGCCTTGGAGATTGGGTACAATTTTTAAGTGAGACATGTTGGGTATCAATTTACCTGGCGTAACATTATCTTTCACAATATAAAAAAAAATGGGCTAACTTTACCGTTGTCTTATTCAAAAAGTGTATTTTTTCTTAAAAAAATGCTCTTGTAAGACTGCTGCGCAAATATGGTGTGACATAAAGTATTGCAATGGCCACCATTTTATTATTTTTTTTTTATAATATTTGGGGATTCTAAGTAATTTTCTAGCAAAAATAACTGTTTTTAACTTGTAAACAACAAATCTCAGAAAGAGGCTCGGTCCTTAAATGGTTGATACCGCTTTAAGGAATGAAAAGACATTTGGTAGGTTGTCAGTAAAAAGGTTACTTATTCACATACTTTAATGAGGGTGATAACATGTTTTATAACTCCTTATGTAAATCTAGTGAACAAATTTGCAATGTAGACCAATTGCAAATTCAAATAAAACTTTTTCTAAGGTGCTGTAGGAAATTATACAGATTTTTTTTCTATTTCTTTTCTTCTCCTGTCTGCAGAAAAACACCAATACAAATAAGAAAGTTAAGCTTGCTATTAGATTGCAATTTCCTGGCTGCTTCATGCTTTCCTATAAATAGTAGAAAGACCTGTACTATCTAGAGTGCTGATTATTCAAGTGCCATTATATCAAACTGCTGAATGACTTTGATTGCGTTTGATTAAGTATGAAATATGTTTTGAATTCAGCTTAGCCTTAGTCACCCTCCTTCCCTAAATGATAATTAGGTTTCTCAGATTCAGGAGTTCATACATTGTGTGGAAAGGAAGAGTAAAAAAATGAAAGCTATATGATGGTCTACTCACTGGGGATTTTCAATCCTGCAACTGCTGACCTGACAGCAGGGAAAGGTGACCTCACACTTGTCCTTCTTATCATTCACTAATAACCATTAGGGACAATAGTGAGATCTCACACCTGCTGCCTACTTGGATAGCATAAGGCCTCAGCAGGGTGTCTGGCAGTAAATCTCTACTTTACATTGCAGTCTTTTGTCACATACACAAACAAAGATTAAAAAAAAAAAATCCTACTCTCAGGGGAGCATGGGATGGACTCTAATGACCATGCATGTCTTGTGCAAGTGCTGGGAAAAAAGCCACAAGTTTTCATTTTCTAAGCTATTTTCTTTAATTTGTATTCAAATAAAAACATTGTTTTTTTCCTCTTAATAAAAGTTTTGAATTCTGTTTCATTTTATTTGTTTTTTAAATGGCTCAAATAAAAATATTTTAGTACTTAAAGGGGTTGTAAAGGTTCGTGTTTTTTTACCTTAATGCATTCTATGCATTAAGGTGAAAAAACACCTTGCTGTTGTGGCCCCCCCCCTTTTACTTACCTGAGCCCGTTCACCTGCTGTGCACATCCCCCGGCATCCTCTTCTCCATGGAGTCTCCGTTTATTGGATAGATTGATAGCAGCGCAACCATTGGCTCATGCTGCTGTCAATCACATCCAATGACTGGGGGTCGGGACAGAGTCATACAGTTGGCGTTTTTGAAAGCCAACTGTATGACGCGGGAGCGCGCCCGCAAGCTAACCTCCTTGGGAAAGACCTTCCCAGAGGGGGTTAGCTTTAGCAGGGAGGAGCCGAGACAGACACCTTGGGACCCCAGAAGAGGAGGATCAGGGCCACTCTGTGCAAAACGAACTGCATAGTGAAGGTAAGTATGACATGTTTGTTATTTAAAAAAAATTCTATCACTTTATATCACCAAGCCTACATTGCATCTAAAAGGCATAGTGCAACTGTGGTGTCAAAATGTAAACGTTCTGGCAAGGGTGAACATTTCTGTCATTTCTTTGCATATAGATAACTCTAGTTTCAAGTCTAATATCACTCCTATTCTCACAACATTTTTGAAAGCCCCAATAAGTACAAATTATAATTCTACCTATTGGGTCTACTATACACAGAAGAGTAGACATGTCTATAAAAAATATTAATTCAGCTATCTTTAGTCTTAGGTTGGAAAGCAAACGCTTAAAAAAAAAAACATTAATGCAGAAGTACCATGCTTGAATTTTGGATCAAGGTTAGAAATTATGTTTTACTCTATAAAAAAGAAAAACTGCATTCCAGTCAAAAAGCTTTCTACAGTTGAATCGAGTACCTTTGCTTACCTTCAAGGTTAATTCTATTACATTTCTAGAGGTAATTATAACCTTTGCTGCTCTGTATATTGCTTTTTCATTATGTATCTTCTCTATATAATACCAATATCAATGCAAGATGTTATATTCTGTTGTACAAAGTTTTTTGTAGTTATTGGAAATTGCAAGCTATTGCATACTTTATTCTGATAGAAAAAAGTAAAATATGTGGTCTGGTGGCTCCAGTGGTACACCTCCATCCCTAATATATATCCATAAAAACATGAGTATGCCCAGAGACTCTAAAGCGGAGTTCCACCCAAAAGTGGAACTTACGCTTAATCCACTCCTCACCCCCTTACATGCCACATTTGGCATGTCATTTTTTTTGGGGGGGCTTCGGGAGGAGTGGGACTGTCTGTCCCACTTCCTCCTTCTGCCCAGGGACCGCTAAGGCGATACATCATATCACCTTTTGGTGGCCCCTCCCTGTAGGCGATCGCCTGGGACACGTGACCGGCCATGAAGCCGAAAGCTGTCACAGCCAGGTGCCCACAGTTAGGATGGAGGCGCCGGCAGAGAGGGGGGAGAGGAGAAAAGCAGAGCTCCGTGCATTGCGTCGCTGGACAAGGGAACAGGTAAGTGTATGTTTATTAAAAGCCAGCAGCTTTGCTTTTTATAGCTGCTGACTTTTATTAAACATCAAAAAAGGCTGGAACTCCCCTTTAAATGAGGTGCAGCAAACACAGCCACTAAGTACATAGTAAACATGGTTCATAATTTATTAATGAAGGAAAACAATTCTCATCACATTACATGGAATATAAATAGTTGGTGATTTGTATGTGATTTCATAACAGTACATATCATACATAGTTAAAAGTTCAATATATGTTTAGATGAAAAATTGCATCTTGAAAATTTGGCGTTTTTGTGAGTTAACAGTCACTTCCTCAGGTGTAAATGCAAATAATAATGAATATCTGTAGCAGGGCTCAAGTCCTGCGGGAACGCGTGGGAACGGAGTTCCTGCACTTTTTCACAGCAGGAACTCAGTTCCCTTTACAGGACTAGAGCAGCTGAGAGCAGCCGAGCCGCCCGAGGCAAACCTTCACTAAGAGGCGATGCCCAGCTTGAGTCACTATCAGTGGCAGGCGAACCTTAGTAATCCTTTATGTTACTGGCTGCTTCCTGTATATGGATTCATCGGGTAGTGTGCGGGTATTCCGTCACTTCCTCGATGCCGCAATGTCTCCTGGGAGCTTTTGACATTGTTCCCAGGAGACATTGCAGAGGTCTGCCGCGAGTTATCGAGGGATTAAGAAAAAACATGCGGTTTAGTAATTATGCATATGAGCGTATCTTATTTTTTTTGGCGGGGGAGTGGATCTTGGGTGGGAGTTCCCACACTTTTTTCCCGAGGACTTGACCCCTGATCTGTAGTAAGTAAAACATCAGTATATAGGACAATTGATAGAGAATTATGTAATACAAGCCTCTCTGGGCAACCGTAGAGGACCCCATACTTACAAATTAGCTCAAATTGGATACACATGGCAATATTTCCAATAAGTGACTGCCAGGAACGTCTGGCCTAGGAGCTTTGGTAGTCGGACCTGCGAGGACTCAATTGGGCAAACAGAAGATGTATACAGCATGGGTAAAAATGAAAGCATGCCCATCCAAGTAAATTACCCAGAGTGATCGCTACAAAGAAAATATGTGCTTAGTTATTGTATGAATCTGGGTCCAACTAAGATAATATAAAAAACGATAAAGTGAAAGCTCCAGAGTAATGGAGAACAAAAAAGTGGATAGTGCTACTGAAACAATGACTGAATCTAGGAATTACAAAAAAGAAAAAGGAATCCATCTTTAAATGACCAATGAAAAAGAAAAAGGTTGTGAAGAAATATATTAATTTAAGTCCAAAGAAAGAAGAAAAAGGAAAGCAAACCACCAAGTCCACAAGACAAGTATAGAATAGGTTGAATGAAAGTTAACACTGAAAACCGCCATGGATGTAACATGATGGAACTGAAGAGCCAATTGTCTAGAGGTGAAAAAAAGAAAAGCTGCCTCCTATCCCTCCCATTTATACCCCGATGGGGATTTCAAATTACCCCCAACGTCATGTAAGTGCAGCCAGGGAGGAGGCACACGCATGGAAACAACATCCACCACCATTTGGGATAAAGATGCCAAGGGCCTGAATCGCCACAGACCACAAGGAGATGACAATGCACGCTGGCATGATGATGCCACGCACATGCTGACATCATGTGCTTGGCACACACATGGTGCCAATTCCATATGGGCTCCACCCTTCATAAATGGACAGTGGAGAAAGGCAAACCTCCCAATGGATCCCGGGACAGAATGACCCCATGATCCGGTCACAAAAGCGGCAATACCACATAAATATAGGTCTAACAGTCCATATACAGATAAACATGAGTATCTTGCATCTTTATTCTGATAGCTAAATCAGAGAAAAATCACGTTATCTCAGTTGTGCCCAGACCCAGCACAATAAAAGATTTACATATTTTGAACAATCAGTAAAGGTACTTTAAAATAAGCCCCCTTCACCTCTGTAGCTATAGGCATTGTAGAGAAATACATTTTTAAAGTTAATAACAGAGATAATTTCAGCTTTTGCCGACATGTCAGCCTTGTCTGCAATTTATATCCTCTGACATCAAAAATGCCCTTGCAGTGGCCATTTCTGATTTAAAAGAAGATTTCAGAGGAGTAGCATATCATATCTTTGATGTTAAGCAGTCTTCCAGCCTCCATGACACTGAGATCAGGGAGATGCGGAACATGACGACACTAAACACTAGACATGTACTGTAAACCGGAAGGCCTGGACAACTGCAACCTGTGGACTGAGGGGTTACCAGAGTCTGTAGAGCATGACCAACTTCCCATGGCTCTACAAACCCTCTTCAGTGAGTTGCTGGAACACCTTCAAGAAACACAGATCAAACAGGAATGTGCCCATAGAGATTTCATACTGCGTGGTAGAGATTCTGACCCCCTAAGAGAAGTTTTAATATTCAATAGCTCCAATGTTAAAGTATTTCAAGATCTTTCTCCCATTACTTTATAAAACCATAGAGTGCTGAGATGTGATTCTGCTGAATGTGCTTAGGGACAAAGTTTTCATTGAATGTGCTTGGGGAATGAATGTTTCCTGATTACCTTCTGCTCACAATTTTGGCAGCATTTATTGTAGTACCAGGGTCCTGGAAGTAGTTGGAGAGCCTGTCAAAAAGACCAATTCAGCTCAGTTTTGTAAGTAGGTGTTAGTACCCCCTTTAGTAAGGTCCCCTCCCTAGGTGGGTATGGTGGCCAGGGCTAGTATGTCCTATATATTCTAGTGTTGGAAGATCCTGGAACAGAAAGTGATGAAAAATGTTACCCCTGGTGATATGTAAACCTGAAGCCTTAGAAAGTAAGGGGTGGGCTGTGACAGTGGAGGTTGAAGAATGCATTTTTGGGGTTCTGCAGTGAGGACCGTAGAAGAGTTGAGCAGTTATCCAGTGTTTATGTTGGCTATGCATCGTGTGGAATATCCAGTATATGTCAGGTCTGGAGGAACAGAAAGTGTATTATATTATTATACTTCTACTACAGAAATAAATGTTGAAAGGCTGAACACATGGATATTTCCAGAGGTGTGCCTCATGCCGCGTACACACCATCGTTTTCTGCGATGGAAAAATGCGACGCTTTATGTGCTTTAAAAAAAACGTCATTTTTCAAACTTCAATTTGAACAACGACGTAGCATACACACCATCGCTTTTTCACAACGCTCTAGCACAGCGCAGTTCCGTCAATCACGCACGACGTCACTATAAAGGGTCGTTTCCATGCGGAAGACGGCCTCTTTTGCTGATATCGTGTTGCTGCGTGTTAGTAAAAGTTTGGTGAGATACGATTCGTGATTTTCAGTGACTGTGCTTTAAATTTCGTTTTCTTGTCTATAAGCTGAAAAACACCTTAACGAATGTGCTGATTCCATTCTGAACAGTCGTTTTACATGAATGAGCGCTGCCGTCTCCTAACTTGCTTCTGAGCATGCGCGGGCTTAAATCGACGTTTTTACGTACACACGGTCAATGTTTAGAACACAGAAAACGACGTCGGCCAAAAACGACACATAAAATTGAAGCATGCTTCAATTTTTTTCTGTCGTTTTTTAGAAGACATAAAACGACGTTTTTGCCCACACACGGTCAATTAAATTGACGTTTTTGAAAATGACGTTTTTTTCCATCGCAGAAAACGATGGTGTGTACGCGGCATCAGGCTTAGAGAATGTGAGAGTCCAAGATGTGAGAATTTCTCCATGTTGCAAGTGTGTTCCTTATATTAACCCTGAGCAGGAGCATGGTGGGAGGTGCCCTTGGCCAGCATGGCTGTTGCTGTGAATAAGGTCCCTACTTACAGGCTGGATGTAGCTTTGTAGAACTAAATTTAACCACTTGAAGACTGGACTGTTTCACCCCCTTCTAGTCCAGGTAATTTTTCTGTTTTTAGAAACTGTGAAGAAGAAAACTCAAGAGGTGTGCATAGGAAGCAGGACATTTCTGAATTTCTGACAAGAAAAATAGGTGTTTTTTTAACACTTACCACACAAATATAAAAAAACACAGACCAAATAAGAGAGGTTACTTGTAAGGCCTCGTACACACGATAGGTTAAACAGAGGACAACGGTCTGATGGACCGTTTTCATCGGTCCAAACCGATCGTGTGTGGGCCCCATAGGTTATTCAACCATAGGTTAAAAAAAAGCCAACTTGCTTTACATTTAACCTATGGATTCCTAACCGATAGGAAAAAAAACGATCGTTAGTATGCACAACCATCGGTTAAAAATCCACGCATGCTCAGAATCAAGTAGACGCATGCTTGGATGCATTGAACTGCGTTTTTTTCAGCACGTCGTTGTGTTTTACGTCACCGCGTTCTGACACGATCGTTTTTTTAACCGATGGTGTGTAGGCACGACGGACCATCAGTCAGCTTCATCGGTTAACCTATGACAACGGTCCATCAGACCGTTCTCATTGGATGGACTGATCGTGTGTACAAGGCTTTAGGGTTTGCATATGCTTAAAAAAAATGTAAAAGGTGCATCACCAGTTAATCCTTATCACTGCCTCTGTTATTTCATAAAATAAAAAGTGTCAGAATCTACCTCTCAAATTTATATCTGAATTAATTTTCTTTTTGTTGTTACCTGTTCAGCTGTGATGGCACATCCATCTCCTCCCCCCTTGCCTTGATTTGTTGCCACGATTTGTGTTTGTCGAGCTGTATTGGACTACAGGATGACCCAGTGATAAAAGGTGGTTAATGGTCATGTGGTATTATAACTGTACAGACCCACATCAGTCATCTGTGCTTCAGCATCATCCATCCCTGTCCAATATCATCCAGTGCATCCAGATCCCACCCAACACTGCACACTTTCCTGGGAACATGACAGCACATGTGGATAATGCAAATATAATACACATAGGGCTGCAAGGTTCATTCCCAAAGAAACTTCTAACTGGGTAGTTTTGCAAGTCACCATCAGCACTTCTGGATAGCACAAGGAAGCACTGGATAACCCTGCCCTCCACTAACTCTAAAGCCCTGTACACACGATCGGATATCTGATGCTATTTTTTCGTCAGATATCCGATGAAGCTGACTTTCATCAGTCTTGCCTACACACCATCAGTTAAAAATCCAATCGTGTCCAACGCGGTGACGTAAAACGCTACGACATGCTGAGAAAAATGAAGTTCAATGCTTCCCAGCATGCGTCGACTTGATTCTGAGCATGCGTGGATTTTTGACCGATGGACTTCCACACAGACGATCGTTTTTTTTTATCCGTTTTTTAACCATAGGAAAAATTTAAAACAGGTTCTATTCTTTTTCACCGATGGTAAAAAAAAACGATGGGGCCCACGCACGATCGGTTCGTCTGATGAAAACGGTCCATCGGTCCGTTTTCATCAGACAAACCGATCGTGTGTACAGGGCTTAAGAGTTAGGTGGTAACAGTGCTGATTTGAAGTGTCAAAAAATATTTATATATTGCACAACATAACCTCATTATATTATTACTGTACAGACCCGCATCAGTCATCTGTGCTTCAGATGACTGACTAGGAAAGTTAGGAAATGGTGGTTGGTGTGACAAAGACCCCTGGATTGGGGGGAGGGGGGCATTATGCTGCAGAATGCTCAGCTGTTGCATGCATAATATAAAAATTCAGATCTGAAAACAGATGATTAATATAAAAATGGAGATCTGCAAACAGAGGCAAAAAAAACAGGAAGTGTGCAGAGGACAAAGGACAATGGGCCAGATTCACAAAAGGGATACGACGGCGTATCTGCTGATACGCCGTCGTATCCCTGTTTCTATCTATGCGACTGATTCATAGAATCAGTTACGCATAGATATCCCTAAGGCCTCGTACAGACGACCGGATCTATCCGCTGGGATTGATCCGCGGATCAGTTCCAGCGGACAAATCCGGTCGTCTGTACGGCCTAGTGAATATTTTTCTGCGGAGATTCATCCAGCCGATCGATTTCAAGCGGATAGAAATTTCTTAGCATGCTAAGAAATCTATCCACTTGAATCGTGTCCAGCGGATTGATCCGGTCGTCTGTACAGACTCACCGGATCAATCCGTCCGCTCCCATCCCTCGCATGCGTCGTAATGATTCGACGCATGCGTGGAAGTAGTTGCCTTCCAGCGTCGCGCACGTCGCCGCGTCATCGTCGCGGCAACGGCGCGACACGTCACCGCGGAAGTATTCCGCGTGGATTTCGATCTGATGGTGTGTACAGCCATCAGATCCAAATCCGCCAGAGGATTTATCCGCTGGAAACGGTCCGGTGGACCGTTTCCAGCGGATATCCTCTGGTGTGTACGAGGCCTAAGATCCGACAGGTGTAATAGTTTTACACTGTCAGATCTTAGGATGCAGTACCGCGGCCGCCACTGGGGGGAGTTTGCGTCGTAAACCAGCGTCGGGTATGCAAATTAGCAGTTACGGCGATCCACAAAACTTTTTCCCGTCGTTACGTCGCCGCAAGTGTTAGTTTGCCGTCGCAAAGATAGGGCACCTTTTACAAAGTGTAAAATTACTACACCATGTAAAAGTATACCCGTCTTTCCCGCGTCTCTTTTGAATTTTTTTTTTTCGGCGCAAGTCTTTTTTTCACGTCGCGATTCACAAAACGTTGGCGCGTCGTTATTTCGCGCAAAGCATGTCGGGAAATTTGCGTCGGGAGCATGCGCAGTACGTCCGGCGCGGGAGCGCGCCTAATTTCAATGGTACCCGCCCCATTTGAATTGGCCCGCCTTGCGCCGGACGGATTTAGGATACACCACCGCAAATTTCCAGGTAAGTGCTTTTTGGATCGGGCACTTGGACAGAAAATTTGCGGCGGTGTAACCTAAATCGGTTACGTTACGCTGCGCCCGGGCTACGTGAATCTGGCCCAGTGTGAATGAACTTTTTTTTTTTGCACTTATACAATGTAAAACATATAAAGCACGATGCTTCTAATGGTATATTTAACAGAGCAAAGCTATGTTCTTTGTTAAGGTTTGCATATAGTTGAAGTCAAGTTTCCAGTCATATTCAATCATACTCCACACAATGCCCACTATCAAAATCATTTATATTAGCGACAATCTCCTTCTTAGCATGGGTGCCACAAACCTTTTGTGTATGAACAATAGTGGAACAATAGTGGAATAGTTGCCTTTAACAGGTTTATGGTCTTTAAGACAACATAATGAGAACATAATAAAAACACGGGACGTAAGTTCCTTGGCTGGTTTAAGGACTTGAAAGAAACCAGGTTTATTGGATTACTAATGAGTATCCTATTCATATGTAAAATATATAAGTGAACCCACATGTGTGTGCAAATCCACAGGCTGTTCTTAAATCTGGGAGTCTGTAACCCTGAGGCTAGGATTCAGAAACCAAAAGAACAAAAGAATAAATAATAAATAAATAAAAAAATTAAAATCTTAGATCATCCAGTTCTATGTTGTACTCTTTGTATAAAATTGCGCTACATTTATGTTTTCTACATATTTCTTTCATTAACTTTATAGATTTGCCCATTACTATACAAAAGTTGTTTGTGATGTGTATGCAAACCCTCACAACAAACTGCTCCTAGTTGCTCCCTGTTCTGTTAATTATGCTACCGATAGCACTTTGTTATACAGTATCTGATTGATGAATAAAAAAAAAAAAATACCTATGGATCCTGTAAAAAATGTTGTCAGCTAATAAATTCCATTGCACTTCACCTATGCTGCATTCCTATCAGTTACATTGTTCTCTTCTATCTCAAAGATCTGCAGAACACCTATGTTATTGAGAATAGGAGATGGGGAGGGTGTCTGTAGTCCTGTCCAATGGTGACAACAGTGCCGTTCAATAGATACAAAATGTTGAGTGAGCATCGTCTCTCTCTGAAAGATATTGTGTTACTGGTAGGTAAAAAAATAAATAATAATCCGAATAATGAAAATTAATGCAGCCACTGCATCTAAGGACTGGTAAGCTGTGCTGTATTAAATGTTTGTTACGCTTTAAAGTGATTCTGAATTAGCATAGCAGATACCTCCAGGTGTTTGTTTAGATACGAGAAGCCAGGCCAAAGCTTCTCTAAGATAAAAGGATTCCCTAATAGTGAAGCACTGTCTAAGATTTAACACTTCCTCTGTCTGAACCTTTAACCATCTCCTAAAATTAGCCCTTAACCACTTCAGCCCCCGACCATATTGCTGGTCAATGACCGGGCCACTTTTTGCTATTCAGCACTGCGTCGCTTTAACTGACAATTGCGCGGTCGTGCGACATGGCTCCCAAACAAAATTGGCGTCCTTTTTTTCCCACAAATAGAGCTTTCTTTTGGTGGTATTTGATCACCTCTGCGGTTTTTATTTTTTGCGCTAAAAACAAAAATAGAGCGACAATTTAAAAAAAATAATAATATTTTTTACTTTTTGCTGTAATAAATATCCCAAAAAATATATAAAAAAACTTTTTTCCCTCAGTTTAGGCCGATACGTATTCTTCTACATATTTTTCATAAAAAAAAATTGCAATAAGCGTTTTTTGATTGGTTCGCGCAAAAGTTATAGCGTCTACAAAATAGGGCATAGTTTTATGGCATTTTTATTAATATATATTTTTTTACTAGTAATGGCGGCGATCAGCGATTTGTATTGGTACTGCGACCTTATGGCGGACACTTCGGACACTTTTGACACATTTTTGGGACCTTTGGCATTTTTATAGCGATCAGTGCTATAAAAATGCATTAATTTCTATAAAAATGCCACTGGCAGGGAAGGGGTTAACACTAGGGGGCGAGGAAGGAGTTAATTATGTTCCCTGTGTGTGTTCTAACTGAAGGGGGGGAGGGACTGACTAGGGGAAATTACTGATCACTTTTCATACATTGTATGAACAGACGATCAGGCATTTCTCCCCCTGACAGGCCCGGGAGCTGTGTGTTTACACACACAGCTCCCGCTTCTCGCTCTGTAACGAGCGATCGCGGGTGCCTGGCGGTGGTCGCATGCGCCCCTAGTGGCTGATTCGCGAGGATACGTAGATCTACATGACCTCGGGCAGGGGAGCTGACCTGCCGTCGTATAACTGCGGTGGCTGGTCGGCAAGTAGTTAAAGAGGTGCTCCAGTCTCCCAAAATAAATTAATAGTGGTTGTTTTCACCCTTCCCCCTTCCACTGCCACATTTATCACCCACCCATATGGTAGATGAGATGGTTGACATGTAACAGCCCATTCACATAGTATTTTAAACACTATGACCAATTGATCAACTGCCATGGTGTTCTGATCCTTCTTAGTGGCCTTAGACCAGTCAGGTAGTGTTTGACTGACTAAGATCACAGAAGCCTCGAGTGGGGGCAGCTTTGGTCAAGCATGGCTGTCCCTAAATTTTAAAGTGGTGTGCACTGTATCAGTATAAGCTGAGATGGTCTCTTTAAGTTTTGGAGAAAAAAAAGAAGACTTTGGTCCCTCAGGAGCAGACTTATCTGTTAGGAACTCGAAAGGCTTAGCATCAGAGAGAGTCTTAGTGGCTGAGGGCTCAGAGACCTCTAATGTGGTGAGCAGATTAGATGCTGTTTGGCTCCTAAAATCTTGCTTGACTGCAGTGAAATCCTCCCTGAATAGAGTGAAGGAAATGGCCATACTCGACAGAGCTAAAGACCCCAAAGAAGAGAGCAAAATGCTGGTCCATCAGTGTCAGATATCTTAGGTGGCACATTGCAGGCAGCCCTAGAACCGTTAGTGAAATGTTGACTGAAAGCATCAAGTACAGCAGGACTGATTTCACCTGCATTTAAAATCAGACGTGTTGCACCACAAGATAAAAAAAAAACAATACAGGGTATGAGGCAAGGCCTTTGATACTGATCATGAACCCAACTGCTGGGAAGCAGTTGTATGGTCAGGAAAAAGAAGGTGACCAAGTCACTGTAGGTGGAAGCAGGAACAAACCGAGAAGTGTTTTTTAGCAGTAGGAGAAGAAGCGGTAGGGTGCTGAATGGTGGGAAAGAGAACGCAAAGCACATGAATGCATTACACCACCCAGCAAATTACACAAGCTACCTCCTTCCAGTAAAAGACTGATGGAAAGGGGGAACCTAACATCGCCTACTGGTTCTAGTAATTAGTATAGGCAAGTCTGGAAAGTACCGCAATGCAGCGGCCAGTGCTCAAGGGCCACATTTAATGATATTGCTCCAACTTGCAGTCTAGCAGGGTCCATGTACTGCCACCAAAGCCAGGGAGTTTTAAAGAAGGAATATTGATTAAAAAAAAGAAAAAAAATGGGGCACCAGCTAAAAAAGTTAAACTTTTCTTGGCAGTGCAGAAAATAGACATGCATCGCACACTAGCAAATGCGGGGAGTAGCAGGGGTTATATTGGGCTGGATCCCAATTTTTTTGTTTGTCGGTGTCAAATTGCCTAGTATGTGGCAGTATAACCCAATAATCTTTGAATTCCTGTGCCCCTCAGGGTTAGGATTAAAATGGAAAATAGTTACATTTTGATATGAATCAGTACAACATACAGATGGAACTTTCTGAGCTAGTGAAACCAGCATACCAGTTACATATAAGATACCTTTAAAATACATATATGCTGTGTCTTTAAGAATGTCTTTAAGAACCTATGATCATCATGGGGAGCCTACGTTTTTCTCTCCAGAGGTACTGCAGATTAAAATACCTTATTAAGATAAGCATAGTTATAGCTTTGCCTTAAATAACACAAGGGTCATGTTCTAATAATAATATGGAGAAAATTGTTTTAACTAGTTGACTGAAAATGTGCTTTTTATTTCCTCAAAGCAACAGTCTTGCTCAATACTGCCTGGAGGTATTAACTCACAGTGAACACAGCTTGTCTCTGTGGACCCTCCTAGCCCTTTCGTCATGTTGTGCTGACATTTTAATCGTGCTTTTGTGGGAGCTGGCTGGCAGTTTGTCATCAGGAATAGCACTGTGAGGGGCCAAAGCTGGCTGCTAGCAGAGACGACTGCTGAAGGAAGAAGTCCATTCTGACAGACTGAGCAATAATCTGAACTTACTGCATTGAGCCTGTGGGACACCAGCAGGACCGCTTTATCTTCTTCATTAAAGTGCGCTAAAAAAAATCCATTTTCCTTTAAAGTCCCAGGAACAGATGGAGTAAAATTAATTGCGCCATTAAGTCCCGATAGACAATACCAGAGTGGTTTTCTTTCAGTGGTGCATGTGTGTTACAAAGTGCTCTTCGTAAAAGGCAATTACTGCAACATTTGCCATAAAATAAAGGTTGCTTTAATGGGCAATAAACACAGGCTTCAAATTTTGTATGAAATGGGTCTCTGAAGGGAGCTGTTATAGGCAGCTCAAAGGCACAACTGACTTTAGTATTTTGCCCTGGCTCCAGCTCAGCTAGTTCTGAAAACAATGATTTCCACCCTTGGATGTTTCCTAATAGAATTATGCATGTGGGGGCGTGACATTGCATTTCAATCCAACTTTTCTCTGGATAGACAGACTGTAGGGAATTCACTAGGAATATTAACTAATGAATGCACGTTGCATGTCATAAAGCACTAACGCTAAGCTGTTTAATTTTGCCATGTGCTGAAACATTATGGCAAATGAAAATGCATACTCAGAATATCATAACAATAAAGTTGTATTTACAGAAAATGTTGCTTTGTGGTCAGGGGTTTCCAACCATTTCAAGCAAATCTGTCAGCCATTTTACAGGTTTAATCGTAAATATCCTATGTGAGAGCAGATTCCACAAGCCAGAAAAGCCTATTGTGTGCATCCTTCTGATCCAGTCTTAACTTAACTGAACAAGGGGGCTAAACCTTACACCTAGAGTTAAGCCTTACTATTTCTTTACCACCTTGACAAAAAACATCTTTATTGGCTATGGCTACTCAAATGTCCAACCTGAAAGTAGGCTTCTATGCTAGAAAAGCCCATTTGATGCATCCCTCTTATCCTTGGTTCACCTTCTTACTATGGTTCCTTGTCAGCTCAGTTTGGGGCTTTGCCCTGCTCCCAGTACAGTATGGTCATCTTTATTTGCCACCCAGGTGTTCTCATTGAGAAGCAGGTGACAATGGCTTGGCTAAGATTGGGCTGAAGCTTAGCTCCCTAAGTAACAAGGTAAAACCAGGATGTGAGTGCATGCAGAAGTGGAATAATGGCTAGAAAATGTGATAGCAAGCACCTTTTGGCACCATCTCTATGGCAGGAAAACCTAAAATGGCTGATGAACTTTCTTTAGATCAGTTTGCTTAAACCTTATATTTTAGCTTTTTTAACTCTTAGGCCGTGTACACACAGACGGACAATCCGGTGAAAACGGTCCGCCGGACCGTTTTCATCGGACATGTCCGCTGCCGGATTTTGGTCTGATGTGTGTACACACCATCAGACCAAAATCCCCGCGGACAGCGAACGCGGTGACGTGGTCGTGACTTGGCCGCGACGATAACGCGGCGACGTGCGTGACCATGGAAGGTCAATGCTTCCACGCATGCGTCGAATCACTTCGACGCATGCGAGGGCTTTCGGCCGAGCGGACATGTCCGGTGAGTCGTACAGACGACCGAACATGTCTGACGGACAGGCTTCCAGCGGACATGTTTCATAGCATGCTATGAAACATTTGTCCGCTGGAAACCTGTTTGCTAGGCCGGGAATCCGGTCCGGTCAGCCGTACAGACGACCGACCGGACCGGATTCAGCCAGTTTCAGGACCAGTTTCAGCAGACATGTTCGGTCGTGTGTACGAGGCCTTAAAGACTCCAGTTCACTGGAGATAATTGCTTTTTAATTTCCTGCGCTGCCTATCTGATGTAGCTATGACACATTTCACTTTTTTTCTATTAGATTTTCCCTCTTTGTTATAATTTACATTTCTACAACAAACGATGAATTGGGATTCTGAGGGTGGTCACACACACTACAATCTGATTGTACAATGCCTGTACAATCTTCCTTATATTTACCAAAACTATGTAATTTTATATTTACCAAAACTCTATAATATGAGGACAAATCTAAACAAGCCATTCCATTTTATCCAGTAACACACATTACATAGTTGTTGGTAGATTTATTTTGTACAATTAAATTGCAAAGTGTATACTAAGGTTAAGTAAGGAGAAAAAATCATAACTTGTCTAGGGAGATCTTATACTGTAGTCCCAGAAGGGAAAAAACAAGCCAATGAACAATTTAGGTCTGGAACCAGGACCACCTCATATTTTGTAAATTGCTGAAGCTATATAATTAACTGTAATAAATAAATAAATACAATAAAATCCCTGCTTCACATTAGAAAGTCAGAATTTCCGATGGAAAGAGTCAGATGGGAGCTTTTCATCGGATATTCCGACCGTATGTATGCCCAATCTGACTTTTTCCGTCCAAAATTCCAACGGATTTAGATAGAGAAATGTGCAGAAAATACTGTGCTAACCAATTACCAAAACAAAACAAGAAAAAAGCACCACAGCAGCGGCTCTGTTTATGTGATAGACATAAATAAATAATTAAAGAAACAGTGAAGAGCTGCGCTATACCATGAAGGACCAATATTGGAATCAGTCCATCATATATCCAGTGCATACAGACCAAAACAGATCATATATCATAATGTATCTGCTAGAATCAAATGTAACACACTTAAGGAGACTAACAATATAAATGTTGAAAAAAAGTCACAGACAAGGATCCAATCTCATCTAAAAAGAAAAATGTAAATATAAATATAGTCCCAATTCCTCAAGTGCAAAGAGGATCTATGCAGAGTGGATCTGTGACAGAAAGTAGGTGTTGATGAAAACAATGAAGGGATATAACTCCAGAATATTCGTGCAAACACCCGTGGTCCACCACCAGCCAAAATCACTTCTTACCAGAGGCAAGAGGACAACAAGCCTGTATTCCTCCAGTGGGTATGTACAAAGCCAACCAAAAAATAAAAACACTAGATAGTGTATTACCGTAAAAAAAGGTTTAATTTAAAATGTAGTAGCACTTACAAGAAAAACGACAATCGTCTTGATAAAAAAGCCGGTCGGCCGGCCTGCCTGCCTGAAGAAGCCTGTCTCTGGGTGATGTTGTCAGTACGTTCACCTCCCGGCGTACATTTTGTGTCAATACACGTCGTCAATGGGGAATCAGGCGACGCACTGACGCACCACTCTATTATAGCAATTATACAAAACCAAGCCTCGGTGTGAACCTCTGGCAGCGGAATTGTAGACTCCCATGATTCATGAGAAATAAGCTATCGGACTACCCTAATTGAATAGGAAAATATTCTCTATTTTTCTGATGGAAAAGATTCCTATCAGAAAATCCGTTCGTCTGTATGGAATTCCGATGCACTAAAAACCACGCATGCTCATAATTAAGTCGATGCATGCTCGGTAGTGTTGTACGTCACCGTGTTCTTGACGATCGGAATTTGGTGTGATCATGTATATGCAAGACAGCTTGAGCGGAATTCCGTCGGAATTCCATTGGAAAAACCATCAGAGTTAATTCCGACGAAAAAAAACGGTCAAATGTACAGGGCATAAGAGGTGCTAACAGCCAGAGTAGAACAGATAGGCTGCAAATCTGCAAAAATTGCAGGGGGTGATCAATGTTAGAGGAGAGTTTCAGAGGTGAACCATTTTGGAAAGTGGAGCGAGCAGTGTTGGAAGAGGGTGACAGGGAATGCAGAGGTAAGCAGTGCTGGAAAAGCGTTACAAATGGTGCAGACATGAAGAGAGTTGCTGGGGGTGCAGTGTGGAACAGTGCTGGTAGAGAGTTATGTGTTTGAAAAGTGTTTAAAGGGATAAACAGTGTTGTGAAAGGTCATCAGGGTAAACAGAGTTGCGCTTGTGGTGTCTGGAAACTGGGTTTTGGACTGTCAAGAGGCACCAATTTCTCCTCTCCACCTGATTGCAAAAGAATACAGGAGCAGCAAAGAGACTAGAGGAGTCAGTGGAAACATGGGTGAGTAGAGGAGATCTACACTAAGTTACACACATGTAGCATTGCGTAAAAAAGTATGGGAATACATTTGTTTGCTATAAATAAAAGTACGGGCTGCCTTAACTTAAAGCAGAACATCACCCAAAAAGGGAAACTCCACTTGTTTTCACTCCACCCCCACTACCACATTTGGCACTTTTTGGGGGTGGGCGTGGGTACCTGGTTTTAACAGGTAGCTGTTCCCACTTCTGGGCAAGATCGGCAAGGCAATCTACAAAGATGTCCGGCCCCTCCTCCTTCCCCCTGCAGCCTTCTGGGACACACACAGGTCCCAGAAGACTGTGTGACCATTCACAAAGCGCTGAGTGACTCGCGCATGCACAGTAGGAAACCGGATGTGAAGCCAGAAGGCTTCACTGCCGTTTCCCTTAGGCTGCATTCACACTTCAGTGTTTTGAATCTCGGGCAGATCTGCCATGAATCTGTCAGCGTTTTGAAAGCGCTTATGTGTGAATGGCAAATTGCAGGATTTGCATTTGAGATGCTATTCATATGAATAATACCTGAATGATGTGTGTTGCCGTGATTGCAGTGCAATTTATCATGTGACAATCCTGGCAGATCCACACCGTGATTGTCACGCAATAAATTGCGCTGCAATTACGGCAACACATATTGCAGGGAAGCATGTCGCCCACAAAAGTAGCTCCTGAACTTTTTTTGGGCGCCATGCTTCCTGCGATGCATGTTGCTGCAACTGCAGCGCAATTTATCGCACGACAATCGCCGCAGACCAGCACCGCAATTTGAGGTGCCATTCAAATGAATGTCATCTCAACTGCGAGTCCTGTGATTTGTCACATATCAAATCACGGGCAGATTTTTTGCAAATCTGCCCGTGATTCAAAACGCTGATGTGTAAATGCAGCCTTAGTAAATATGTGACTTTAAATAATCAAGTTTGGGTGCCAACATTGTGGAATTCCTGGACAGGTAAGTGTCCTTATATTAAAAGTTAGCAGCTACAGTATTTGTAGCTGCTGAATTTTTATTTTTTTTGGGGGGGGGCTGGATATCCTCTTTAATGCGAGATATAATGTGCATTAACACACCATGGGAATGGTTTTGTAAGAAAATTACTGGACTATGGTCTCACTAACGTTTAGAACCACTGCTCTATACCTAGTGCATTACGTGACTGCCATACCAATCATTCCAGTATGGATGGTTCTAACAGATTACTTTACCTGACCACTGCACTCTGTACCCTGTACTGTATATCAGTGGTTCTCAACCTCAGTCCTCAAGTACTCCCAATGGGCCATGTTTCCAGGTTTTCCTTTACTTTGCACAGCTGCTTTAAATCAATACCAATGACATGGTATTGATAAGAGCTATATTATCTAAGGGAAGTTCCCAAAACATTGCCTGTTGGGGGTTACTTGAGTACTGAGGTTGAGAACCACTGCTGTATATGACATAGACCTGACCCCTGTCCTTTAGAAGTTATTTTTTTTAGCTTTCTTTGTTTTTTGTTTTTTTGCTATACAGCTTTAGTAACATTACTTATCTCTAATGAAGTATGTCCCATGTTGTGCAGGCAGGTAGATCTGGGTGAAATGTATTACTTGGCTGCCCCATTAGCTTCTTGTGACTTTCTAGCACAAACAGGTTAATAGCTTCAGGCTCCAGGCTGACCTGCTGTGAAAAAAGTTCCTTAGGTGAACCAATTCCCCCTCCTCCGCTGAGAAATTATCTTTCATTGCTTTTGACTGCCTGTAACACACAGAAATGTCAGAAACAACAGCTAGCTCATCTAGCCCATTACCAGTAACAGCAGCATCACAGTTTGAAGAGCACACCACCATACTGCTGATTGGACAATACAGGAGGAGTGTAACTACGTTAGGCCATCCCTCTGCTCAGTTTTCTACTAGTCAAAATACAAAAAGAATCTGGGTGAAAGCCCTAGAAAAATAGGCTAACCCCAGAAATGAGGTTACTATAGGCAAATGAAGGACTATACTCAGTTGATACAAATGTATAAATGATTTATTAGTATCTACAAAACATCAATAAAAATTAGTCTGCGATGTATGATAGACCACGTGGCAGAACAAATGCTATGAATGGTATGCTACCGCGTGAGCGGTATAGCTAATATGACTCACAAACATAAAGACAACTAACAAACATGTAACATAAACCCAGGCAACTTTTCTTATTGGTGGACTGACATTTCTCCACACAGGATAGAATCCACCAGATTGCTGGACTTTAATTATGTCGATCAGACAAGATAGGAATTCATACACATATAAGTTGTGAACTCCAGGTTCAGGGCCTTGCCAGCACAACCTGCTTCCCCCTCCCCGCAGTGTCACTCCTGTGGTTTTTTCACTAATATCAGGTCTACTACTAACACATGTTTACAGATCGTACAGATCGGGGTTCCTGCCCCTAGTGAACTACCACAGAAGTCACACCACAGCATCCGGATTGCCTGGGTTTATGTTACATGTTTGTTAGTTGTCTTTATGTTTGTGAGTCATATTAGCTATACCGCTCACGCGGTAGCATACCATTCATAGCATTTGTTCTGCCACGTGGTCTATCATACATCGCAGACTAATTTTTATTGATGTTTTGTAGATACTAATAAATCATTTATACATTTGTATCAACTGAGTATAGTCCTTCATTTGCCTATAGTAACCTCATTTCTGGGGTTAGCCTATTTTTCTAGGGCTTTCACCCAGATTCTTTTTGTATTTTGACTAGTAGTTTTGGTTACGGCAAATACCCTCTCATTTGGGGGAGCGTCTTCTCAGAATAGCACATACCTCACATCATTGGTTGTCATATGGGACACTTCCCCTTCTTTCTTGTTTCTTGTCAGTTTTCTACTAGCATCATATTAATTGTCATTATAAGTACACTGTAGCATAATTGGACTGGTTCTGTCCTGCTGACCTTCCCTTTTAAAGTATGAGTGCGAGTGTACAGGGGTTTGCATAAAGCTTACATTAAGACAACAAGTTTGTTTTGGACAAAGTGGAAAGGTTTTATCTTTTTTTGTTTTGTGGTGGACAATTCCTTTATAAAAAAAAGTGCCGTGATGTCCATCCATCTTCAATCATGGCGTCCGATTAGCATAGAAAAAAAAATACGGAAAAATTCCACCTCCAAAGGAGGTGTCCCATAACTGCCGTTTTTTTGCTTTGACAGTTATTATATAGCCAATGGTAGGGGCCACCAGCTGACGTAACAGAGTGACCCCACCCCCTTCTGATGTCATGTGACTTCAGAGGGGGTGGAATCACCCATTTACATCACCGGGTGGCCCCGCCCTTGACTATATAAGAGCTGTCAAAGCAAGAAGACAGCAGTCGGTGGGATGCCTCCCATGGAGGCAGATTTTTTCCCTTTTTTTTAATCCGGGACTGTCTGCGCCATGATTGAAGATGGATGGACATTGTGGGACACTTTTTCTTAATAAAGAAGTTGTTCAAAACTGTCTCCTGTCATTTTTACTTTTTTGACACTTTTTTGGTGACTGGGTAGGGGTACAATGTACTCCGTACCCATTCACATAGGGGAGGGCCAGGATCTTGGGACCCCCTTGTTAAAGGGGCTTCCAGATTCTGATAATCCCTCTGCCCACAGACCCCCACAAGCACCAGGCAAGGGGTTGTGGGGATGAGGCCCTTGTCCCCATCAACATGGGGACAAAGTGCTTTTGGGGGGACCCCAAAGCACCCTCCCCATGTTGAGGGTATGTGGCCTGGTACAGTTCAGGAGGAGGGGTGCTCTCTCATCTCCCCTTCAGCTGCAGCCTGCTAGGTTGCACGCTCGGATAAGGGTCTGGTATGGATTTTGGAGTGACCCCCATGCCATATTTTTAAACATTTTGACATGGGGTTCCCCTTAAAACCCATAAACAAATAATAATTTGGTGCAGGGTTCCAATTAACCACTTCAATACACTATATTATGTATACTACACTGCCTGGATATAGATTCTACACTGAATATCTAATCTACGCTAAATGCAGAGTATATATATATATATATATATATATATATATATATATATATATATATATATATATATATATATATATACATATACAGTGCCTTTATAAGGCTGCTGCTTACACAGTGGCCGTAATGTGTAATGAATGAAGAGAGATTCTGACTGTGCGACACCAACTAAGCTGACAAATCTCTCTTCATTCATTACACTATACACCCGCCGTGTAAGCAGCAGCCTTATAAAGGCACCCTGCCTTTTGCCAATTATGGCTCTCTCAGCAGAGCATGCTGTGATTGGCCAAATAATGCAGGTCAGCTGCATTCTTTGGCCAATCATCATACAGCAATGCACTGCGATCTCGCAGTGCATTATGGGGCGTTCCGTGGCACCCAAATTTCCCACAAATGCCGCATATGTTCGGTTTGTTTTAGAACAAACAAACACCCAATGTTTGAGTCAAACTTACTACTCGTCCCTATTTGTGACAGACTCTCATGGATCACAACATCGAACTGGATTAATTGGAGATAGAATCTATTTTAAATGGGGGCTGAATTTGTCCCGCAATTAAAATAAGCAACATGATTTTCTTTACTGAAACCTTACATTTGTAAACAATAGATAAGAAGTAGATAAATAAAAGAGAATTGCTGCGTACTTCTCTCAGGTTTATATATTACCTTACACATGCAATCTGCAGACAGATAGTATTTTAACTTAATTGCACAAATAATATAACTAATTACTCTTGTTACAATCTCAGTGGAGCAGCGTACATAATACAAGCCATGCATCATAAAACCTAGCTCTATTTCAATCAATAACTCTTTATATACAACTGTCACTGGATGAAAATACAGGCTGCTTTGTGTAATACCTGCATACATAAAGTCGCAAAATCAGATGAATTCATTTTATGCTCACACAACACAGCTGTGGTGGCATTGCAGACATCAAGACCAATTAATACTGCATGAAATATTACATATTTAATGGAATGGACCATACGATAGGTTATTGATTACCACAGAATAGATGTATATGGTAATTTATCATTGCCAACCATGAGGAATGAGGTCTGGGGCTGCTTGTGGATGTTCAGCAAGAGCCACCAATTTCGTATCTCATATGATGAACCCTCTTTACCTTCCCCCAGTAGAACACATATTTATTGCAGTAAGTTAAATCCTTTCTTGGGGGTCACAAACTTTTAAATAACGAGATAATAAAAATATCATAGCCCTCATTTTTTTTTTCATATTTTGTTGGTCCACTGTTAAAGTGACACTAAACTAATATCCTTATTCTTCATAAATAATTCATACACATCCACCATTTAAAGGATAACTTCACCTTTCAGATTATGTTACACGTTACACCTAAAATTCAGGTGTAACATGTGACATGCTCCAGATTTTCCCCCTGCACACTTGATCCCCCTTCTGTAACAGCGGGTGGGGGTTCTTCTCCACACACCCGCTATCACATTTTGAAAGTAGGGCACTGGTGCATGCACATTATGACATTAAATTGCAGGGAGAAGATTTTTTATTATTATTATTTTTTTTGTGGTTTACTACTGCCTTAAGTAGTGAGTAAGAATTTGTGGGGAAAAAAGGACATACATTTTATTTGGGTACAACGTCACACGTCAGCACAATTGTCAGTTAAAGTAGTGCAGTGCTGTATTGCAAAAAATGGCCTGGTCATGAAGAGGGGGGTAAACATTCTGGGGCTTAAGTGGTTAAACAATCCCCTAGTGTGAACATCAGCGTGTAAAGTTCACATTAATTTTAGAGTTGATGTGTTTTTGGGTGAAGGTCCTGTCTTCTAAAGGATCATAGATGTGAATACCGTGTTACTCTAGTCAGTCTATAGGTAATTTGGTGAAATCTTCATGTCAGGACAAGTACCGTATTTATCGGCGTATACCGCGCACTTTTTTGCCCTGAAAATCAGGGCAAAATCGTGGGTGCGCGATATACGCCGATACCCGCTTCCCGAGCTGAGTTTGAACCACTGCGCCGGCATATACCGAGCAAAGCACACTCAGGTATAGTCGGGCAGGCTTGCCTCCTCTCGCGGTCACGTCCTGTGCGTCCTGTACGTCCTTTATGCGAGAGGAGCCGAGCCTGCCCGACTATACCCGAGTGTACTGCGCTCGGTATATGCCGGAGCAGTGGTTCAAACTCAGCGCGGGAAGTGGGGATCGAGCGGGGAGGACACCACGATGGCCGCGGAAGGACGCTGGACAGGACGAGGCCGCCGATGGACGCGATGAACGACGGGCAGGACGCGATGGACAACAGGCAAGACACCGACGAGGGGCATCCAAACTGTAAGTATTTTTTTTCCAGGAATTTTTCTTCAAGTTAGGGGGTGCGTGCTATACGCCGAGGCGCGCAATAGGCCGATAAATATGGTATTTGACTTGAAGAATGTGGTTCCTTTTTTTAAAAAAATCTTAAGAAAGTCACAGTCACAAAATATTCTAACCAGACCTGGGCTGTATACAACAGAAATGCAGTACAAGGCTTTATAGTTCGCTGCATTGTGAATAACATGGCAGAATGCAAAAAAAACATGGTGTCTAAACTTGCTCCACTGAAACAAAAACACATTTCCAGTGATATTACTATTTTCATAATCTTCAGTGAGTATATTTACATATATTAGGTAGCACATTAAAATGCATGCTTGTTTTAATATAATTTCACAGTAGGGGGTAGTAAGTATTTCCTTGAAGTACTAGAATATTCTGTAGCATACATAGCGTAGAAATGGTATAATACATCAGCACAATACACTAAACACCCAATGTTTGTATTTAAATTGTGCAAAATCCTATGGATGGCAGGATTAAAAACAATGAAAAGAAAATGTCTTTTGATATGACTCATTTCCTCTGCCATCGTGTTCACTTTCTATGTTTTAATCTGTTCTGAACATTCTGCGGCTTTATCTTGGATTAGCCATAGAAAAAATATATTGTACATTAACTAGGAAGCAGAAATGTTGTTGCGGTATTTGTGCGTGACTGACCTGAATATAAAAATATTAAGATGGATTGATCTATTTCATTAGTAAACAGTAGAATAATGTACACAGCTATAGTATTATTATACAGGATTTATATAGTGCCAACAGTGCCGCAGTGCTTTACAAGATAATAAACATATGGCCCATAACATTAAAACGGTTTTCCTTAGCTGAAATTGATATTTCATTAAGTTGTAGTAGATTAAGGTCTGGTTGACACCACAAAAACGTCCCCCAGATCCCTTCTGGATGCGTTTCTGTGTGATTTTTTTATGCAATTTTGATGCGTTTCCAGATGCTTTCACGATGCCTTTTTCTAATTTTTTCACTGTACTGGGTCCAGTGCATTTCTGATGCGTGTAGGAGCATGCTCGTGCATTTTTGATGAGTTTAACCACGTTCCAGTACAGTTCTGTGCAGGAAATTTGCAGCATGTTCCACTTTTTTTTTCTCTGGAACTAGAATGCACTTGAACTGCAAGCACTGTGAACTATGCCATTGAAAACCATGTAAGCTACTTTCTATGCATCTTGGATGAAAAAAAAGCTACTTTACACTTGTGTTTGGGGGGCAATAAACATGTACAATAATACAAGAAGTAATACAATAAAACATGTTAATTACTAAAGCAGCGCTAGTTGTCACAAATCAGGCGTGACCACTCTTTCTTATGATAGTCCATAAGAGAAAAATAAGTCTAGAGGACAGAAGGTGCATCAAGAGTCCAGTGAGAAAGTGATTCTAGGGTATGGTGAAGTCTCCACTGTAAACAGCTTCCACCGTGTACACTCCACTTCAAACTCCTCCTGTGTATCACACTCCCCTTATGGGTTTCTACTCACCAGAAGGTTGAGTTCAACAGACACTGCAAAACTGAATCCTCCGATCATCATCCGCCTCCAGAAAAGACCTGATCCACTGGACACTTCTCCTGATAATCTCAGGTTAGGAGAAAAAGAGACCGGAGATAGTGTAGTCCCATTTTATTTCCTTTTTATTATTAAGCAATCCTTAATAACAACAATCAGTCCGGTGACATTAGCATTAAACAGCCTTAATCACTTTCATTAAAAAGACGTGCCATCCCTGGCTCTCTTTAAGGTAGTGTATGTGTGTTTCTCAGTCCCGTCCACAGTAGACTAACAACACACCACTTCCTCACAATGGAGAGCAGCTGGAACGCACAACGTCACTTCCTCGGATTAAGGCTGTTTAATGCTAATGTCACCGGACTGATTGTTGTTATTAAGGATTGCTTAAAGGAGTTGTAAATAAAAACATTTTTTTTGCTGAAATTACTGTTTACAGGGTATAGAGACATAATAGTTTACTGATTCCTTTTAAAAACAATTAAAAATAGATAAAAATCAATCATATAATGTACCTGTAGTTTCTAGTTTCGTTTTTGCATGTTTCCTGCTTCTCTGCTGTACAGAGCCACAGAGCCAATACAGGGCAGTGATGGTTTGGAAAACAAAGCTGATTGGTGCTGAGGGGTTTTAGACACACAGTAATCACACATCCTTGATTAGTGACCACAGAGAGAAAGCTCCCAGTACTGTGGTTATCAGGAAACAGACAACCAGGAAGTGTGGAGATCAGAGAAGAATTACAGCAACTTGAGAGCAAAAACGAACAATGAGGACATGAAAACAGCACTGCATTAATGTAAAGGAAGCTATTAAGATAAAAAAAAAATTCCTTTACAAACCCTTTAATAATAAAAAAGAAATAAAACGGGACTACACTATCTCCGGTCTCTTTTTCTCCTAACCTGAGATTCTCAGGAGAAGTGTGCAATGGATCAGGTTTTTTCTGGAGGCGGATGATGATCGGAGGATTCAGTTTTGCAGTGTCTGTTGAACTCAACCTTCTGGTGAGTAGAAACCCATAAGGGGAGTGTGATACACAGGAGGAGTTTGAAGTGGAGTGTACACGGTGGAAGCTGTTTACAGTGGAGATTTCACCATACCCTAGAAGCACTTTATCACTGGACTCTTGATACACCTTCTGTCCTCTAGACTTATTTTTCTCTTATGGTCTATCATAAGATAGAGTGGCCACGCCTGATTTGTGACAACTAGCACTGCTTTAGTAATTAACACGTTTTATTGTAATTCTTGTTGTTGGTTTACTTTTTTATTATTTATGATTGAACATTTATTTGCTTTTAAAGTAGCAGCTAATTAGAATTTTGAATTTTAAATAACAAATGGTAACATTTGGATATTTTTGTAATCTGTTGTAATAAATCTGTATAGACCATAGCGCCAAGATAGTGATAGAAAGGCCATGAACTTCACTACTTTTTTAGTAAACATGTACAGTTGAGCTCCAACCACTCCCCTTTAACCACTTCCCATCCAGCAAAGTACCAGTATGTCACTGGATTGGAACAGCGATATCTCAGATATCACTGAAGCAATGATTAAGATATAATTTTTAGCCCCTTTTTCTGCACAAAGTAAAAGTAATCCTAGCGGCTAAGAAGTCACTGGATTACTTTAACAGGCAGTGTAAGTGGATCCCACCCCTCCCCCCATCACCCCCTTTACCGGGCTCATCCTCTGTGATTGGGGGAGCCCGGTAAGGATGCAACCAGTAGCATCTAGTTTCTAAGACACAGTGAGAGAGATGAATGTCATTCCCTCCACTGTGTGACGTCAGAAATCAGAAGGAACAAGGATTTCATCACTTTTGGTTTTTGTCTCATGTAAACAAGCCATTAGCAGCTTGAACAAACATCTGATCAAACCAATCTTGGTTTGATCAGATGCTTTGGAGGCAAGAGGAGAGATATCAGGTCTAATAAACCCCAGATCTCTCCATAAAGTGGACCTGTCATGGCCCATGCTATCACAAGAGATTGTTCGTCCCAAAAAGAGGAAACAAATTGTAAAGATACAGTGTAAAAATGTTTTAAAAAAGAAATGAATGAAATAATAAAATAAACATTAAAATAATTTTAAACCGCCCCTGCTCCTCCTTCCTCATGTGCAATTGCGAACATGCACATTGGTCCTGCACACAAACCTGCATTTTGTTTCAAGGTGGAGTCAGAGGCGGGGCTGGGGGTAGGGTTAATGGTGTGGTTGAAGGGGGCCCCATCAGGTAGGCTGTACGGGACCCCTTGATTTCTAGCAACATCCCTGGCACACAATTAGAACACAATTAGGTTGGATTAGGCCACCCATTATTAGCCCAGTTATACGTCTTTTTTAGGTAGCGTGGCAAACACATTTGTTTGTTTAGCATCCCTGGTAGTGGCACCCCAACCTGTTTCATTTCATAAATTTCATTTAGAAAATGCTTCCTTTTCTGGTAGTTTTGGAAGCAACATGATTTTTCATCAAGCTATACTAGGACTGCTTTGACCAGCATAAGTAGTAGCCAGAAAATATTTTTCTTTATAATATGAGTAAAAATATTAATCACAATTTAAAAACTCAGCACCAGTCATAACAATTTTTTTCTGTTTTCAGTCTGTTATATGGCAGTCTAGATCAGAGAAGCAATGATGTACATTAGCTCATGTCAACTAAACTGAATATTTTACTAGTTAGCAGTTAGAACAGTGAAAATAAATTCAGAGTGGTGGATATAAGATGGCTGCCAGCTGTCCACAGAAATTAGGTATACGAGCCCAATTTCTAATCCATTCTTGCAAACTATTTAAATTCTATTGTATTGTATGATTTGCTATTACAACATAAAGACAGTAAGTGTGCATCCAACAGTAATACAAATGAGCACAAATTGGCATGAAACCTAGGCCTTCACCTATTTAGCTTGCATTAGCTATTTAGATAAAAGCATCGGAATACTTGTGCCCAAAGCTTTTTAAACATCTGCTCTGAGTTGATGATAACTGGGTCTTTGTGGATTCTGTTATTGTGCAAACACAAAATCCAAGCAGATGTTTCAATTGTGTTTGCATTGTTTAAATTCAGATGCTTGTATTCATTACATGTTGCATAAAAGCTCATTTGCACTTCTACTGTGTGAACAATATTTCCTTCTTTGTGTCCAAATACACTACAGGGTAAAACATGACTGGAATATGTGGAGTTTAAGATTTTTTGGTAAATGGACTGGAGCCTTTGCAGTACATGATATGTCCATTTCACCTTGTGATTTTATGGAAAATGTGGCTTATCCCTTACAAAGATTATGGGCTAACACAATGGGTTGATTTTATAATCACTGAAACAAAAACAAAACAAAAAGTGGATAAAACGTAGAACAGTTGTCTATAGATGCTCTTGAGGATCTTAAAGTGGAAGGCAAGTCAAAACTTACAGTAACTATGCTTCAATCTACTCTCATCCCTATGTCTATTCTATCTACCCCATAAAAGAAAAGATGTATACACATACTTATTCTTAAGTCACTTCAGTTGGTCACACAACACCTCCATGCCTTATGCCCGTAAGGGCTTTTTCTTAAGAAACCCTTGCGGGCGTAACTCGTAGAGGTGGAGTTTGTTGATGTTATTGCGCTGACTGGCACACTTGCCTGATGATCTCTGCAGGGAGCATGACTTTACAGGCTGGCTGAGTATTGCATTTGCCATTTATATGTTTGGATGCTGTCACTTGGTTATACAGATGGTTTTTAACACCATTATGTAAGTGCAATACAGTATATGATGCTAAAGCGATATATTAAAATCACAGTAAGTACTGTCTTATATCTCTGCTTCTATACAGGTATGCTTGGTTCCTGGAATTAGATATGTTAACCCTTTGAAGTCATAGTGGTTCTTTGCTTTTAAGCACTGCTGCAGAAGACTTGTTGACCCTTTAATGTATCAAGCATTCTAATCCCTCGTACACACAACCATTTTTAGGCCGTGTAATTCAGATCCATCCACAACAAAAATACCAGCTACAGTAGGTTAAAATGGAATAAATGAATAAGAAAAATCTAGGAACATTAGCTGCAGCATGTTAGCAAACAAGCCAATAGAAAGCCATATATAAGGGTATGTAATAAAAGGTACCTTAGTCCTTTAAACATGGATCAAAAGGTCAATGAAGGAGGGCTGGAGTGGTATAAAGATATTCCAACAAAATGAAATAGGAGATACCAGCCGCCATCAAGGTGTCAGCAGCAATGGTGCAGTCACCTCCATTCAAATAGCTGTTGAAAACAGACAATGAATGAGCTAAATAACAGATAAGGTAAATAGCCTGAGTATCAGAGAGACAATTCAATGGTTGGACAAACAGTCCACTACAAGAGTGTCAAAACGATCCATACCTGAATAGGTAATCTTATTCCACAGTGGAGAAATCTGAAAAATCGTCCGCTCAGTGTCAGGAGAACTTCACTGACTGAGAGCAGCAATGTCAGGGATTGCGGCCATCGCCACGCTTATAAATACCGCCTCGAGCGGCGTCTGACATCACCGCCGAGGGTGGGCTCAATACAAAGCCTCCACAAGCATCCCTGATTGGTTGCCAAGGACGCCTGTAAATAGGTTCAGGCCAAATACCGCCCGTCCAAAGCGCGGTGACATACACCACGTACAACGGGACTATAAAGGGGAAGTTTCATACAAACTGCGCCACCCTTTGGGCTGCTTTTGCTGATCGTCGTGTTAGTAAAAGTTTGGTGAGAGAGGATTTGTGCTTTTCAGTTTTCATGTTTTCAGTCCGTTACAGCTTGACGAATGTGCTATCTCCATTCCGAACGCAAGTTTTACCAGAACGAGCACTCCCGTCTCATACTTGATTCTGAGAATGCACGTTTTTTACCCTCAGGAAAGCATACACACGACAGGGAATCCTGGCGGGAAAAAAGAAAACATGTTCTATTTTTTTCCCCGCAGTTTTTTCGTTGGGAAAACTGCGATGGAGCATACACACGGATGGTTTTCCCGGGTCAAAAGCTGTCATGGCAGTTTTCCCGACAGGAAAAACGGTTGTGTGTATGAGGCATTATGATTTTAGAGGTCTAATTCTGAGGTGAGCAGTATGTTTCATGAAGTGAAGAAGGGGACAGTTTGTGGTGGCACTTAATAAGTGTGTGGGAAAGAAGATCACTTGGTGGACTTATTATGTATTCCAGTATATTTTCACACTTTGAAAATTAATTTATTGGTGCACCCAGTTTAATTTGCACATTTTGTATATTCATTTTAAATTGGTCAAATGATATGTCTTCTATTATTTGTCATACACATGTTGAATATTGGGATGCTGATTTATATTTTAAAGGCACCTTGCACATAATTATAAACTCGATTGATTGATATTATTTAACTACTTCCCGACCGCGCACCGCCGTTCTACGTCGGCAAGGTGGCTGTCCTAGGCGAGAGCACGTAGTATAACTTCCTCTTTTCTAGCCGCCACTAGGGGGCGCGTGTGCGCCCCCCGCTCGCCCCCGACTCCCGTGCGTGTGCCTGGCAGGCTCGATCGCCGCCGGGCACACGCGATCGCTCGTTACAGAGCGGGGACCGGGAGCTGTGTGTGTAAACACACAGCTCTCGGTCCTGTCAGCAGGGGAAATGCTGATCTTCTGTTCATACAATGTATGAACAGAGGATCAATGTTTCCCCTAGTGAGGCCACCCCCCCCACAGTAAGATAACACACAGGGACATACTTAACCCCTTCCCCGCCCCTAGTGTTAACCCCTTCACTGCCAGTGGCATTTTTATAGTAATCCAATGCATTTTTATAGCACTGATCGCTATAAAAATGCCAATGGTCCCAAAAATGTGTCAAAAGTGTCCGAAGTGTCCGCCATAATGTCGCAGTACCAAAAAAAAATCGCTGATCGCCGCCATTACTAGTAAAAAATATATTAATAAAAATGCCATAAAAATACCCCCTATTTAGTAAACGCTATAACTTTTGCGTAAACCAATCAATAAACGCTTATTGCGATTTTTTTTACGAAAAATAGGTAGAAGAATACGTATCGGCCTAAACTGAGGAAAAAAAATGTTTTTTTATATATTTTTGGGGGATATTTATTACAGCAAAAAGTAAAAAATATTCATTTTTTTCAAAATTTTCACTCTATTTTTGTTTATAGCGCAAAAAATAAAAACCGCAGAGGTGATCAAATACCACAAAAAGAAAGCTCTATTTGTGGGAAAAAAAGGACGCCAATTTTGTTTGGGAGCCACGTCGCACGACCGCGCAATTGTCAGTTAAAGCGGCGCAGTCCCGAATCGCAAAAAGTACTCTGTTCTTTGGGCAGCAATATGGTCCGGGGGGTAAGTGGTTAACCTTTAAATTGTGTTATTATTATTAAGGGGTTGCACATGTGTATAGTTTCTGATACAGAGCCACACTGTTTTTTAGATATTTTTATCTACAGTCCATGACCTGTCAAAAGCCTAGTACAGGCTATTATTATAATTTTTTTCATTCAACACAGCGGGCTGAACAAAGCAAAATTGAAGGGCTTGGGGGGAATAGCTGTACTAACTATGTGATGTTAGTAGAACAATCTCCCCCAGGCTAAGCTATTGTGTTCTGACAGGGGGTGGCCCCCCTGCCAGAGCACACAAGTCAGTGCTCTCAGCCATCGGATGTCATTCAGCAGACCTTTTTCGGTCATGCCCCTTCGACAGAAGCCGGCTGAATAGCTTTGGTTGGACAGCTGCCATGCACAATGGCCGAATGGCTGTCGATTTCTGTCAATGCCGCCCAATATTCAGCCTGTGTGTACAGTGGCCTTTGACTGGTCACTAATAGGGATTGGCTTCAGGATTCCACCAAACCCTTGTTCTACCAAGCTATAACTATCACTAGGCTGAAACAATTTTTTTTTGTTACAAAAGATCTTTGGGTATGAACAGGTCATGCTAGATTTCTGGATCAGGTTACAGCAAGTGTAACTATTAGTGAGCTACCCTGGTTCAAACTAATTGGACTTCAGGTGTACAAAAAACTGACTCCAATTAGCTTTCCTTGAAGTAATTGGTGTATGGGTTCACATTTTCTTGCAGTACTATAAATGGTTAATGAGTGTGTTTAATAAAGACACAAGAAATTAAAATGGTTTGTGTGTTATCTGCTTAAGCACATATTGTTTGTCTATTGTTGTCATGAAGATAAGCTCACATCAAAACACAGTGTCAGAGTACATAACTGAGAAAGATGCTGAGCACCTAAGATACCCTGCTAGGGACTTCTGAACTGTCAATTTGACCACCCCAATGGCTTGACAGACAGTTGCACCCCAGATGAATTTCTGTCACTCTGCACTTTGTATCAAACTGATTTTTTTTATCAGTTCACGTGACTGATTGGCAAACATCCAGGGGTATTCTTAGTATCGGAGGGACATGGAGGGTACGAGAGGGGGAGGGGCATGACTATATATGAGGAATGATTTACAGGTAGAAGAACGGAATGACATCAATGATGGGCAAAGGGGGAGGTGTAGTCCGTATGGATGTATTTTACAGACCCCCTAACCTGACGGAAAAGGTGTAATAGGATATCCTTTCACAGATGGATATGGCAGCAAGACAGGAAAATGTAATCATAATGGGGGACTTCAACTATCCCGACATTGACTGGGCAGAAGGGACAGACCAGTCATTAAAGGCCTGACAGTTCTTAAATGTTCTGCAGGACACCTTCATGTCCCGATTGGTACTTTTCCCAACTAGAAGTAACGCATTGGTAGATCTAATTCCAAAGATACAGATCTGATTGCAAATGTGGAAATATGGGACTAGTGACCACAGAATTATTACATTCTGCGTACATCATAGGAAAGGGAGGCACAAGGGGAATACAGTGAACACAGAGTAAAAATGGAACTGCTTTAGACACATATTAAATAAATGGGTCACTGAGTGCATTCCAAGGGGTAATAAATATTGAAGAATGAAGGTTAAACCTCGGTGGCTGAACAATAATATAAAATGTCATATTACAGGACAAAAAAATTGCCTTTAAGAAGTACAAAGTGGAGGGGTCATTGTCAGCATTCCAACAACACAAGGAATGCAATGTGAGGTGTAAGACTGCAATTAGGGTGGCTAAAAAAGATTGAGAGACACATAGCGGAGGAGAGTAAAAAATGTTCCAATAGGTTTTTTTTAATACATTAACAGTAACAAGGTGAGGATGGAACACATAGGCCCCATAAAGGACGTGGAAGGGAAGGGTGGTTACAGATGACAAGGATAAGGCAGCTGTGCTAAATGCTTTCTTCTCTTCGCACAGGAAAAGGAGGGGTATACTGACTACAACATTATTGTTAGCAATATGCCACAGGATCTTCCCTTGTGGCTAACAGAGGCCAGAGTCTGGAAAAGAATTAGAGAAGCTTAACATAAATAAATCACCATGACCAGATGGCTTACACCCGAGAGTCCTTAAAGAACTTAGTCAGGTTATAGCCTGATTGCTATTCCTAATCTTCAAGTACAGCATACTTACAGGATTGGTAGCAGCTGATTGGCGAAAAACCCATGTGGTGCCAATATTGATAAAAGGGCAAAGATCTATTCCTGGGAACTACAGTATAGGCCTGTCAGTCTTGTATTGGTAGATTGAAAACTATTGGAGGGGATGATAAGAGACCATATCCTAGAATTTTCTAACAAAAAAGGTATAATTAGCGGTAATCAGCACGGGTTTAAAAAAGGTCACTCTTGCCAAACCAGCCTATTAACATTCTATGAGGAAGTGAGCTGCCATCTGGACAAAGGTAGGTCGGTGGACATGGTTTATTTGGATTGGGCTAAAGCATTTGATACAGTCCCCCACAAATGGTTAATCTACAAGCTAACGTCTGAAGGCATAGACCAGGTAATGCACTTGGAGGGTAAAAATATAAACACAAGTTACTCACTAGGGGGAGAAGCCCTAGGGGCTTCCAAGATGGAGAAGGATCTAGGGATCCTAGTAGAAGACAAACTGAGCAATAGCATGCCGTGTCAAGCTGTGGCTACTAAAGCCAGCAGAATAGTAGCATGCTTAACCACTTCCTGCCCAAGGTACGTAGTAGGACATCCTTGGCTTTGTGCGGGGATAGCTGAATGATGCCTGCAGCTACAGGCATCATTCAGATATTGTCTTTTTCAGTCGGCGATTCTCTGCACCTTAAGAATGATCATAGTGGCTGTTCCACCATTTTAGCAATCTTACGGGTGGTGAGAGGGGACTTTCCCCCTCCCACTGCCCTCCGGTGCTTCTACCGATTAACCGATTAACCGATGCGATCGGTGAGTTGTAGAACGGATCCGCCAGCCCTGGATGTTTACAATAGAGATTTACAGAGGACCAGATGGTAGCCGGAGTCTCTATGATCATCCGAGGCCAGGGCTCGATGTTATGATGTCACGCCCAGCCTCTGCATTCAAACAATTGGGAAGCCAAGATCGTTTTTTGGGGGGGGAGGGGGGGGGGTTACAGGCTTCCTAGCTTAGAGGTGAGATGTGGGGTCAATAAAGAGGACCTGGCATGTCAAATTCCTATTACAAGGGATGTTTACATTCCTTGTAATAGGAAAAAAGTGATCAAAAAATGTATTATTTTTAAAAAGTGTCAAACTAAAGAAAAAGAAAATATAATTAACAATAAAAAAATTTTTTAAAGCGCCCCTGTCCCCGTGTGCTCGCACGCAGAAACGAACACATACATAAGTCCCTCCCACATATGAAAACTCAAAACATGTAACCAGTAAACATTTTTAAAGTGTCGCCTATAAGGATTTTTAAGTTCCAAAGTTTGGCGCCATTCCACGAGCCTGTGCAATTTTGAAGCATGACATGTTAGGTATCTATTTATTCGGCGTAATAATATCTTTCACACTATGCAAAAAAATTGGGATAACTTTAATGTTCGGAAAATTGCTGCACAAATACCGTGCAAGATAAAAAGTTACAACGACCGCCATTGTATTCTCTAGGGTCTCTGCTAAAAAACATACATACTGTTTGGGGGTTCTATGTAATTTTCTAGAAAAAAAATATGATTTTTACATGTAGGAGTGAAGTTCCAGAATTGGCCCGGATGGGAAGTGGATAAAAAGGGAATTTACTCAAAACAAAACGATTATTCTGCCACTTTACAAAACTCTGGTTCGGCTGCATCCAGAGTATTCCGTCCAGTTCTGGTCACCAGAATGTGCTGGAGCTGGAGTCCAGAGAAGGAAAACTAAATTATTATGGGGACTGGAGGGCCTTAATTATGAGGAACAACTACAAGCGCAAAATGTATTCACCCTGGAGAAGAGACGATTGAGAGGAGATATGATAGCGTTATACAATTATCTCAATGGTGATCCCGGAGTAAGTATGAAACTTTTCAGTCCCAGAGAGTGTAAGAGGACATGGGGCCACACGATGAGACTGGAAGAGAGGTGGTTTAACCTTAAAGCGGGATTCCACCCGCAATTTTTTTTTTTAAAAAGTCAGCAGCTACTAACAGTGTAGCTGCTGACTTTTAATAAGGACACTTACCTGCCCTACTCGCCCGCACTGATGGCCCCCCCGATGCCGATCCCTCGATCGGTGCAGGTCGCGCACCGCAATTCACACTAAGGGAAACAGGCAGTGAAGCCTTACTGCCCGTTTCCTACTGCGCATGCGCGAGTCTCGCGCCGACTTGTGAATGGGCGGCTGCTCTCTGGGAACACACACAGTTCACAGAAAGCAGCGCGCCCCATTCACTAGAAGATTAAGAAAATAGACTGCGGTTACGAAAGTGGCAGATTACGGACTTCCGCAAAGCAACAGGTATTTCGGGTGAGTATAATTTTTTTTCATTTTTTTTTTAGGATTTTTTGGCTAAAAAAAAAATTCTGGGTGGAACTCCACTTTAAGCTGCATAGGGTTTTTTTTTTCACTGTCAGGGCGGTAAGGATGAGGAACTCTTCCACAATCGGTGGTGTTGGCAGGAAGTATGGATAGTTTTAAAAGACTGTTGGATAGACATCTTAGCGAAAACAGTATACAGGGATATGGAAAATGATTTTTCTACACTTTATAAACTATGTAACTATATCAACTTTGTGAATGTACTACTGAGTTCAGAATGGGTGGATTAAGGTAAAATATGATTATTGATTTCAGCCAAGCACAACTAGAATGATTTACTATAGAGGAGCAACATTTGCATATGGCAAAAGTCAAAAGGACAATTTCCCTGTCAGCGACTTCTTTTTTGAATGAATTTATATGATACCTATATTATATTCAAATTTAACATAATTATCAGTAAAAGGTCAGTATAATAAAAAATGGCATTAATAAAGTTATCCATTTAATTCAAATTATATCTTTTTAACCACTCAAGTTTCTTGAGATTTCCCTGTAGTAATACTTATATTTTCACTTTCTAGCTAAAATAGCTACAAATGTCAGCTTTTGTTTAAAATGAAATTGTCAGAGTAGAAATAAGGAAACTGCCACTGATGAGTCAATCAGAGGTCATCTGAAGTCTGACAGGTGCTGGGCTGTCAACTGCCTGACCTGACAAACTGTCACCAATCTTGTAAATGTGTTCAGCGTGTGAGGTTGGGCAGCTGATAGTCAACATCTGACACTCTACCTACAGTGCCAGTCTCAGACAAAGTAAGTAAATATAAAAAGGAAGGAAATTTAAATCTACACAGGTATAATGATTTAAGTGTGAAAGTTCAGATTCCCGAATAAGCCCAACTGTAACAGTTTTTTTTTAAATCTGAACATCGTGCAGCTATAAAAAAAATAAGTAATGCTCCTAATATAATTAATAATATTCTTCACAAACATTTATTTATAAATGTAGCTAGTTTAAGCACTTGAGTTTGACTTAGTATTAACCCTTTGTAATCCCCTTTACAGCTCTCCAAGACCATACCAGGTCCTTCGGTCCCTTTGCCACCTTCGGAAACCCCCACGTTCAAAAACCAGCATAGGGTCTCCCCAAAATCCATACCAGACCCTTATACGAGCAGGTCAGGAAAGGGGATGGGGACGAGCAACCCCCCCCCCTCCTGAACCGTACCAGGCTGCTTGCCCTCAACATGGGGGATGGGTGATTTGGGGCAGGGGGGACAGGGGGCTTCCAGATTCTGATAAACTAACAGTCAGGGTTGTCGGGAAGAGGCCCTTGCCCTGATCAACATGGGGACAAGGTGCTTTGGGGTGGGGGCACCCACCCCCCTCATGTTGAGGGCATGCGGCCTGGTACAGTTCAAAGGGGCTCTCACTCATCCCCACCCCCTTTCTAGACCTGCCAGGCTACATGCTCAGATAAGGGTTCCCCTAAAAATCCATGCCAGATCAAAGGGCCTGGTATGGTTTTGGAGCGGGAACCAATGCGTTTTTTTTTTACATTTCGCGTATAGTTCCCCATAAAGTTTCATACCAGACACAAAGTGACTGCATTGTCGGGATCAAAGTCAGATCCCCGTTCATGTCGGACTTCAAGTTGCAATGCAAAGTCGGATCCACATTCATACGACTGTCGTGTCGTACCAGTGTAAATTCGGCCTCACAGTCACAGGCTGTGTGCTGCAGCTCCCTTCCCCACCACCATTTTAACTTCTGGTGTTGTAAAAAGCTGCCAGAAGTGGCTGAAGTCAGCAAAAAGAGATGACATTCCAAGCTTTGAAGCAACACGAATACACACTATAGAAGGATGTGCCTTTTTCATGTCTGAGGTTTACAACCCCTTTAAATGAAAAAGTACAATGAGTGACATTGCAACTTTTACGATTTTCATTTACCAATATTTTTTTTTCCTCTGCTCTAATATGGACACCCCTGTACACAGGTGGGTACATCTACCAGTATAATAAACAGGTGGAAACATTAAAGTGATTATAAAGGCAGAAGGTTTATTATCTTAATGTAATCTTAATGCGGCAGCCTCCCTCAGCCCTGTAATATTTACCTGAAGCCCAGGTTCACACTGGATACGTTGTGCTTCGATTTGAGATGCGATTTCACATGTGAAATCGCATCTCAAATCGGCGGCATTTGCCGGCAATTGTCGGCAATTGTCTGCACCGATTTCAAAAAGTACTTTCTGTACTTCTTTTTGCGAATTCTGGCCGCGATTTACATTGACATCTGTGCAGAAACCTGCACAGATGTCTCTTAAATCGCGGCCGAAATCGGGACTGCCGGCAGGAGTGAAGCCGTGCAAGTTCAGCTGAACTCGCACGGCTTCACTCCCGCAGCCCAGTGTGAACCAGGGCGAAGTCCCTCTAGATCCAGCGATGTTGCAGGACTGTCTCGGCTCCCCCCCCCCCCAGTGGCTGAGACTGCAGCACGGCACAGTCTGCTCTCGCTGCTGTCAATTAAAGTCAGTCAGCTAATGATGAGACAGGGCCAGGCCTGTGAATGGACACAGGGAGCTGTGGCTCAGCTCGGGTGCCCCTATAGCAAGCTTCTTCCTTTGGGGGGGGGGGTGTACACACTGGACAACCACTTTTACCTACAGGTAAGCCTAGATTAAGGCTTACCTGTAGGTGCTGGAAATATCTCCTAAACCTCCTTGGTTTAGGACAAATTTACAATAGAGACATGCGCCGATATCTACTGCGCATGCGCCATAGAAAATGGGACAGCAGTGATATTGCAGGCTTCAGTTTCAGGTAAGTGACACATAATGGGCTACTATGTGATGCATAGTAGCCCATTATGCTTTACCTTTAAAGGGAAATAAAAAGGAAGTAAAACCCATCAGGGTTTACTTCCTCTTTAACAGCAATCTCTTCCTTAAAACCTCAAGCAATGAAAGCAAAGCATCACTTTTGAAAAAAGGGAAGTTGGAGGGGCATCATGATTTAGATGTCACTTGGGCAGCTTGATGTCCCAATGAAGTCCTGGCCAAGCGTAGAAAGTGAGAAAGAATCTATAGCACAACATAGGTCTTTTTTTTCTGTTTGGAAAATACAGCACATTGCATCTTTGATCTTGTTGATTTCTATCTTTTTACATTGTAAGCAGTAGAAAGCAGCCGAAAAACAAGCAGGATCCATTTTAACTTCATTTAACTTAATTTTCTTATGATGTTTTATCTTTTTTCAATGCACTATAGAAAATGGGACTGCAAGCTAGTTATATTATGAAAAAAAATGTAAATAGATCAAAGACAAAGCAAAGGGGATAGGAAAGAAAAAGTAATAACATAGACAGCATGTTGTTTCAGTCTCTGTTTCAGCGTTTTAAGACTAAAAATATATGTGTGCACATCCTCTAACACTAATTTCTATATTGTGTGTTTGGGGCTTATTAAACACAAGAGTTTGATATAGACTTTGTTAGAAAATGTTTTGGGTAACAGGCATCTTGTACCAAGCTGTTCATTTTTGAGGCTTTAATGAGTAGACTCGGGTTTTAATGAAAGCAAGCAGCTAACTTTGTGTATTGAGTATAAGCAGAAACAGCCAAGCTGACATCTAGAGGTTATCCGTATCGACCATTAGAGCCCTGAGGTTCTCTGTGTGTGTTTTCTTATAAAACATTAGGCTCAGTGGGGCTTTCAAAACCCCCTACAGTTGGTAACATTAAAATGGCACATGTTTGTTGCATCTAACGCTCAGTAATTTGTTTGCCTGTGACTAACGCAGCTGGCAGAAGCAAGGAAGGTTTCTGGCTTAAAAAACGTTGCTATTCTCTTTGAATTTTGTTGGCCAGACGAAAAGCTTAACAATATAAAGATGCAGCAAGCTTTACTTCCCTCCTCGCTGGAAAGAGTCTAAAACTCAGCATAGCACATAGTAATCGCTTTAAATGAACTAGCAATGTACTAACTAAATACTGTATTGCAGCAAACGCATGTCTGTAATGCTAAAGGCATTAAAAAAATGAAAAAACACTCCATGCAGTTAGTTGGTTCAGAACCGTAATCCTTTTCACATCCGAAAAGCCTAGTTGTGAACGAAGCCAGAGGCACAAGTAAATGAAATAAGTGATCTCAGCTAAATCCATAATAGCACTCAAAGAATTTATCATAAAGACATTGGATATACATTAGGAATGTACTTTTCCCTACTTCCTGCAGATCATAACCAATGATTTTTTTTTGTAAACAGACTGTGTAGTGTCACCTACCTTGAATCAGGCCTCGTACACACGGCCGAGAAACTCGACGGGCAAAACACATCGTTTTGCTCGTCGAGTTCCTTGTAAAGCCGCCGAGGATCTCGGCGAGCCAAATTTTCCCATTCCCGTCGGGGAAAAAGAAGACATGCTTTATTTTTGGCCCGACGAGATCCTCGTTGGTTTCCTCGTCGAAAAGTGTACACACGACCGGTTTCCTCGGCTGGTTTTTGCCGAGAAACTCGGCCACGTGTACGAGGCCTAACAGCATGGACAAAATAATACTTGGCATGCTCACAAACCGCTGCTATGACTTCAGAAAATATATTTTTTTTGTATTATCTACTGTAATAAGATGTTGATCATGCAGTGTACTGTACAATACAAAAGTGCTTTGCTAAACAGAACAAATAATAATGTTAACATATTATTTTGACATGTCTTTTCAGTAGGGTTATTGAATAGTGTTTTATATTAAATTTAGGTTTTTTGAAAAACAATAAAAGGTTAAAATAGATGTCTGATAACATGTTGAATATTATTGTGCCACCACCACCAGAGAAGGTTGACCGATGATGAAATGCGTTGGTCAGAGCTACAGCACAGTGACATCATAAATTGGGATGAGAGTATGGTGTGTCGCTCTCTTCATGAGAATAAACGTCCTCAGTGCTTGGCTACTGGCTAGCATTCTTGCATTGTATGGCCTGACGTAAAGCAAAGCACTTGCGCCGATGTATCTCAAGATACGCCGACGTAAGAACAAATGTGCGCCATCGTATCTATGCGCCGACCCACATACTAAGATACGCCTGAAAATAGGCTTCCTACGACCAACGTAACTTGCCTACACTGTCGTATCGTGGGCGCATATTTACGATGGGCGCATTTGCCGCTCCCATTGATTTTCTATGCACATATGCAAATGAGGGAGATACCCCGATTCACGAACGTACTTGCACCCGGCGCATAATATACGCGGTTTGCGTAAGTCGTACGTCCGGCTTAAAGTTATTCCCCATATATGAGGCGCAACCCATGCAAAGGTATGGACCAGGGAACACAAGCCGTCGTATCTTTTGTCGTTTACGTTGTACGTGAATATGACTAGGCGTAGGTTACGTTCACGTCGTAGGCAGTGATCCGTCGTATCTTAGGGAGTAGTTCCGACGTGATTCTGAGCATGAGCACTGGATGCGTTCACGGGACGGTGCATGCGCCGTTCGTTATTCATATCTTTATGGCGCTCGGCCCATCATTTGCATGGGGTCACGCCTCATTTGCATGGCTCACGCCCACTTCCACTTACGACGACTTACGCCTAAGAAACCCAGCGCAGATTTGGTGGCAAGTGCTTTGTGAATCCAGTGCTTGCCTCTCTGCGCTGCATCGGCGTAGCGTAAAAAAGATACGCTAAGGCGGCATATATATGCGCCGATGTTTTTAAGATGAATTTGAATACTTCTGATAAATCTGTTTTGTGCTATAATGGTTTCCCTCTTTTGTCTTATTTAAAGTATTATTGGATCATGTCCTGTTGAGCATGGGAGGAAAGTGATGCCAGAATTGAGTGATGGCTAATTGCAAATGGTTTACAATGCTTTAACCTATCTTTTAATTTTACCACTTAAGCCCCGGACCATTTTGTTTTTGCGATTGGGCACTGCGTCGCTTTAACTGACAATTGTGCAGCCATGCGACATGGCTCCCAAACAAAATTGGCGTCCTTTTTTTCCCACAAATAGAGCTTTCTTTTGTGGGTATTTGATCGCCTATGCAGTTTTTATTTTTTGCGCTATAAACAAAAATAGAGCAATAATTTTGAAAAAAAAAACAATATTTTTTACTTTTTGCGATAATAAATATCCCCCAAAAAGATATCATTTTTTTTCCCTCAGTTTAGGCCGATAGATATTCTTCTACATATTTTTGGTAAATTTGCAATAAGCGTTTATTGATTGGTTTGCACAAAAGTTATAGCATCTACAAAATAGGGGATTGTTTTATAGCATTTTTATTAAAAAAAAATTCTTACTAGTAATGGTGGCGATCTGCGATTTTTATCGTGACTGCGACATTATGGCGGACACATCAGACATTTTTGACTCATTTTTGGGACCGTTGTCATTTTTACAGCGATCAGTGCTATAAAAATGCACTGGTTACTGTGTAAATGACACTGGCAGTGAGGGGGTTAACCACTAGGTGGCGCTGTATGGGTTAAGTGTTCCCTAAGGCGTGATTCTTACTGGAGGGGGCGTGGCTTACTGTGACACGTCGCTGATCGTGTTCCCGATGACTGGGAACACGATCAGTGATAGTGTCTCCGTTAGACGATCGCGGGTATGCCCGCGGTGATCGAGTCCACGGGACCCGCAAAAGCGCTCACGGAGATCGCGGCGCGCGCGGGTCCGCAAAAATCGCTTCTTAAAGGGGATGTACTGGTACATCCTTTTGCCTGCCCGTGCCATGCTGCAGACGTATATCTGCGTGCGGCGGGCGGCAATCGGTTAAATGATCATTTTGGATCAGTGAGTTTATTTATTTTAGGGAAAATGTATGCAAATGCACACCTGTACACCTTTTTTTGTGTTTGCAACACTGATCTAAGGATAAATACTTAAAGTGTTTGTAAACCCTTACATACACTCACTGAATTGACAAGCCACAGATGATATACAGAGATGGAACAAATATTCCTACATACGTTTTACCTATTTACCTGCATTTTTCTCTTCTCTGCTGCCTTTTAAATCACACAGATCAAATGCTTTTTCTCAGCTCCAGTAGACAGGATGCAGGGATTTGGCATCACACACTGCATGGGGAGGACAGCTAAGTGTAATCTGAAACCTGAGTGGAATAAGGACACAACCCTACACAGTCTCATAGGCAAATATACACAGCTGAGGCGGTCAATCACCTCTTGTGTGCTGTAGAGGGGTAGGGCCATCTCCTGAGATTTTGTGGTTTTGGGATAACCTGACAGAAGCGACTAATGCAGATAACAGGGGATAGAGAGAGGAGACAAAAATTAGAGGATTGTGCAAAATGCATTGGGCGGAGCTTAGAGTGTGACGTCTGGTCGCCATATCAGAGCTGTGTGGTGGCAATTGATGTGTCAGTGGCTCATCATTGGGTTTTTATTGATTGTATTTTGATTTTATCTATATATTTGTATGTCTCTGCTGCTGTTCACTAGTCAAATAAATACTGAACTATATGGCATTTTTCTACTCATTGCCCTATGGTGGTTTTTGATCAACAAGCAGAATACTGCGCCCTGGTGAATGAAGGAAGGAAAGTCAGGATTTCCTTGGATGGATGTCTGCATCTGTTATTATTAATAAGCTATTTTTTCTGCACAATCACCTTGCAGCATTGCTTAATGGTGAGTGCACTTTGCATGTGGGTGGAAGCTGGTGTTTCTTGGACACTTTTTTACAACCACTTTAAACTCCCATGTCTGCATGCCAGGATGACCGCATTCCTGTGCATTTATGGGATTAATGTCACCCTATGTCAGTAATCAAGATGGCTGAAGACTGTGCCAGCCAATCAAGAAGCAGGGGAGAAGATATCATTGCTGACAAGGAACCTTGTGAGTGTCAGACTGTTGATGAAAGGATACATATAGCAGAGTTTAGCTCCACTTTAAATTGTCAAAAGGGCAGCTGACAATGATAATTTTGTTTATGATACTTGGACACATGCATGTATATGCAAATATGTCTGCTGAGGACCATGCAGTGCGGTGCTCAACCTTTTTGTACCACACACTGAATAGGAAACTAGCCCTACATTGCCTAACTCTGTCCCTCTAACTTTCAGTTTTACTCCTTGATTCTAACCCTCAATCACTAGGAAATCCTTAAACAGACTGGGCCAAATTCTCAAAAGAGATACGCAGACTTAACTGCTGTTCAGCCTGCGTATCTCTGTGCCTAACTTTGGAAACGATTCTCAAAAGGCTTTTTCCAAAGTTAGGCAGAAAATCTGACATGTGTAAGACACTTACACGGTCAGATTTTAGGATGCAGTACCGCATCCGCCACTGGGGGCATTTCTCATTGAAATCCAGCTTTGCGTATGCAAATGAGGACTTAAGCAGATTTTCAAAGCATTTCAGCACTTTGATTTCTGCCTAAGTTCCGAATTTGCCGGCGCAAAATTAGGGCTGGTTTTACAATGTGGAAAGTTAGCCAAACCTTGTAAAGGCCCATTCCAGCGACGGCATTTGGTATGCATTCCTGAGGGAGAACTCCACGGCAATTTTTAAATTCAAAACCGGCATGGGTTCCCCCCCAGGAGCATACCAGGCCCTTAGGTCTGGTATGGGTTGTAAGGAGACCCCCCCACGCCGAAAAATTGACGTAGGGGGTCCCCCTACAATCCATACCAGACCCGTATCCAAAGCACGCTACCCGGCCGGCCAGGAATGGGAGTGGGGACGAGCGAGCGCCCCCCCCTCCTGAGCCGTGCCAGGCCGCATGCCCTCAACATGGGGGGGTTGGGTGCTCTGGGGCAGGGGGGCGCACTGCGGGCCCCCCCACCCCAGAGCACCCTGTCCCCATGTCGATGAGGACAGGACCTCTTCCCGACAACCCTTGCCATTGGTTGTCGGGGTCTGCGGGCGGAGGCTTATCGGAATCTGGGAGTCCCCTCAAATAAGGGGGCCCCCAGATACCGGCCCCCACCCTAAGTGAATGGATATGGGGTACATCGTACCCCTATCCATTCACCTGTAGGCAAAAAGTAAAATGTAGTAAACACACAACACAAGGCTTTTTAAAATATTTTATTATTCTGCTCCGGAGGCACCCCCCTGTCTTCGTTATTAGCTCAATTACCAGGGGGGGCTTCTTCTTCCACTCTCCGGGGGTCTTCTCCGCTCTCCGGGGGTCTTCTCCGCTCTCCGGGGGGGCTTCTCCGGACTCCGGGGGGCTTCTTCCATCTTCTCCCCTCTTCCGCTCTTGACTCGGCGAACCCCGGTTCTTCTGCAGCTCTCCGGTGCCTTCTTCTTCAGCGCTGGCTGCCTGCTATGTTTGTGTGTTAGCTCGATTTCAAACAGGCAGCCGGCGCGGTCTTCTGTGACGCCAGGGTCTTCTGGTCTTCTGTTCTTCCGATGTTGCCTCGTCGCCTGTTGTCGCTGTAATGATGGAAGCGCGCCTTGCATCCCATTTATATAGGCATCACCGTCCCATCATGCTCCGGTAGGTACCCACGTGGGTAGGTATCACATGGGTAGGTACCAGAGCATGATGGGATTGTGAGGCCTATATAGGTCCGATGCAAGGCGCGCATCCGTCATTTCAGCGAGGAGGACCGGCGAGTCAACATGGGGAGAAGAAGAGAAGTGAAGAACATGACGTCACAGCGCGGAAGAAGAACTCACAGCACAGAAGAAGACGTACAGCACGGAAGAAGGGACCGGACTGCGAGACGAAGAACCGGGGTGCGACGAGTCAACAGCGGAGAGCGGCGAGACCCCCCGGATAGCGGAGAAGACCCGTCGGGATAGCGGAAGAAGAAGAGCCCCGCCGAAGACGCCGGAGTTAACCCGCCGGGGGGGTGGGGGCTTTTTTAAAAGCCACCCCCCCCGGCGGTGGAAGAGAACCAGACGGCGGCCCCCACCCACCCGAAGACGTCAAAGAAGAAGCCCCCCCTGGTAAAAGAGCTAATAAAGAAGACAGGGGGCGGCCTCCGGAGCAGAAAAATAAAATATTTTAATACACTGTGTGGTTTATTTGTGTTTTTACCACTTTTCTTGCAGGTGAATGGGTAGGGGTACGATGTACCCCATACTCATTCACTTAGGGTGGGGAGGCCGGTATCTGGGGGCCCCCTTATTAAAGGGGGCTCCCAGATTCCGATAAGCCTCCCGCCCGCATACCCCGACAACCAACGGCCAGGGTTGTCGGGAAGGGGCCCTGTCCTCATCAACATGGGGACAGGGTGCTCTGAGGTGGGGGGGCCGCAGTGCGCCCCCCTGCCCCAGAGCACCCAACCCCCCCATGTTGAGGGCATGCAGCCTGGTACGGCTCAGGAGGGGGGGGGGGGCGCTCGCTCGTCCCCACTCCCTTCCTGGCTGGCCGGGTAGCGTGCTTTGGATACGGGTCTGGTATGGATTGTAGGGGGACCCCCTACGCCGTTTTTTTCGGCGTAGGGGGGCTCTCCTTACAACCCATAACAGACCTAAGGGTCCGGTATGCTCCTGAGGGGGGGACCCATGCCGGATTTTTATTTAAAATCCGGCGGGGACTTCCCCCTCAGGATTCATAACACGCCGCACACGTGTAGAATTGGCGGGAATCCAAGTCGGATCTCCCGTCGCTTCTATGACGCGCTTGCTGGGATGTGCTGTCACTATTCCAGTGAGTGTGAGATGCCGGCGAGATCTCGGCACCCTGTCGCCGAGAATCAGTGCGACGCTGTCGTGCTAAAAGCACAATATCACAAACACCTACTGTAAGTGCTTTGACGATCAGGCACTTAGGTAGAAATTTTAAGTCAGTGTAACTTAACTGCTGAAATTTAAGTTACGCAGAGTTTTTGAGAATTTGGCCCACTGTTCTTAGTACCTGTTAGTACAGTTATCCAATTAGTTACCCATTAACATTTTCCATTCTCTCAGCATCAACAAAAATACTTTTATTATACTACTAGGCAAACCTGTCATACATTACAGGTCCATTCCTGTAAAGTGGTTTATAAAAAGCACTTGATTCAGGCTCACCAGGGAAGAAGGCCCAAAGCTGCAAACAAGGGAGCTTACATTCTAAAATGATAAAGGAACTTAATGTATATCACAGCTGCTTGGTACCCTTTAACGCCAAACCTAATACCACATAGCTACCTGTACCCTATAAAGCCAAACCCAATACCCAACAGCTACCTGGAACCCTAAAAAGCCAAAACCAATATCCCACAGCTACCTGGTACCCTGTAAAGCCAAACCTAATACCCCATAGCTACCTGGTACCCTATAAAGGGAAAACCCAATACCCCACAGCTACCTGGAACCCTATAAAGCCAAACCTAATACCCCGCAGCTACCTGGTACCCTATAAAAGCCAAACCCAATACTCCACAGCTACATAGTACCCTTTAAAACCAAACCCAATACCCCACCGCTAACTGGTAACCTAAAAAGACAAACCCAATACCCCACAGCTACCTGGTACCCTATAAAGCCAAACCTAACACCCCACAGCTACCTGGTTCCTTATAAAGCTAGCTAAAGCTAAAGCTAAACCCAATACCTGGTACCCTATAAAGCCAATATCCACATTTAGTATAATATTTAACACTTTATCTATTCAGTCCTCTCATGTTCCTCAATCAGCTTGAAAACACTTATGTGATGCTTCCCATAAGGTGCTATTTGTTTGAAAAGTAATCCGTGATTCTTACATAAAAAGTCAACTGGGGTTCTAATAAAGTTAACTTTTCCCTTATCCTATATACTGAATATCTTAAAGATGGGGTGAGCATTTAGTTTAATTAAGCTAAATGCATTCTAAGTGCATAAAAACAGAAGATGTGCAAAGTTTTACTATTTTCTTTAGAAAGCAGTTACCATCTTAGTAGAAGAGTCTGTTTCCTGTCAAAATCATGTAGAAAAGCACCCTGGGCACTATGTGAAAGCAGAAGTCCCTCTGCAGAGGTCCAGCATGGCCCCCGCTGAGTCAGTCCTATAGCTCTGCTAACAGTAAAGCTCATGTTTCCTGATGATTGGAGTGTTCTAGCTCTTACTAAACAGGGAGAATGTTGGGTCTCTGCAGAGAGACCACTGCTTCCACACAGAGAGAAAGGGTCTTTTTCTGTAGCACACTAGCAAGAGACATGCTTTTCTATTCAAGCTGTGCTACTTTTTAAAGATAATAAACTAACACCTAGCATGCATTTTGTTGTGATGCACCTGGAATGTATTTAGCTGATTTAAATTGAGAGTTCAGTTAGGTTTTTAAAAAAGCTCTAACATCAGTACATAGTATAATAGCTCACACTTATAATGTTGTATGTAAACAGTTCATTAAAGCAAACAGAAAAATAAGTCTCTTCATTTTTTTGAGTCTTTGACCAATCTAAGATGTCTTATATATCTCTTTCAAAGTCGTATGTGTATTAATAAAATTCAAGGACATGACAAAATTGTTCTATATTAGAACTCAGACTCAAAATCCCGAACCGTGTAGTGTAATATTGTCACAAGTAAGTAATCTCTCATGAAAGAGCAATAGGATGTGGAGCTGTATTTTCCCCATAACATGAGGTTGTTAGATGGAAGACTGGGTGTTAAAGCTGAAAGGTAATATCCAAGCCAGCTTCCTCAAGAAAGCATTTAATTTTCACTTTAATCTATTCAAGATTTATGAGAACAAGTTCTCATCACTACTAGGCACAAAGAAAAATGGAATTTTCAATTCACATTTTGGCAGACACATTTTACAGTTTTATTGCAAAGGGGCTCTGGAAATATCCATATTTTTGGACAGGGAACTAGTTTACTGCAACTTTATTGTTTGTAATAAATAATGCATTTACTATCCCGTCTGCCAACACTTAGAAATCACTGTGAGTGCCAGGCAGGGCCTTGATCTCTCCTCTGATAATATCAGTTTCATCTATTGGAGACACATTTTTAAACATTGTGATCCTTGCTCAACAACTGCACGTCCCACCCATACTTAAAATTAATAGATTTTGGAGCTTAACAGCTGGCAGTACAGAATTTTCCTCTTGGAAGTGCCTTGCTGGCACAATCAGCATGTACATAACCAATTCTCCGGATGCCTTTGCTAAGGAAAGGCCAGAAAGAAACTACTTATATTCCTCAGATACCTTTTTAGTCAAGAAAAAAATAGAGAGAAGAAAGAGAAAAATAACCTTACTTAGCAATTTGAGCAGCATAGTTTTCAGAAATGAATTCACATATCTACGTTAGAAAAAAGCATAAGGGCTGCAATAAGTCTAGGACAAAAGGCAACAGTTCAAATTACTCAGTTGCTTTAACCACTTTTGGCATACCTAAATTCCAGTTAGCAGGTCAATTTAATAAACTGTGGACAGAAAACTCTGTTGGGACTTAGTTGTCTGGAGCCAAGAAGTCAAACAGTGGAGCTATTTGGTTACCCAATATGACAACAATTTTAAAGAAATATTAGTATACTTTTACTCTACATAGATGAGAAAGCAGACCATCAATAAAAAAAAAAAATGGTAATGATATAAATAATCACTGCACATTTCAGCACGGTATCTGGAAGCAGTTTGATTCTTATTTCTAAGCCCAAAGGGAATGTAAATACTGACTCTTACCGCAAAAGTTGGACCCCGGTTTTAAGGAGGTCTGCCGGCTCTGGTAGGAATTCACTCAACTCAGGGAGGGGTGCTTCAATCTTGCAAAGGAAGAGGAGGCCATTAGCTATCTATTCAGGCTGGATCATGCAGACAAACGGTAATCAAATTCACTTGCGATGATACCAGATACTGGATACTGATTCAGTTCACTCAATGGAAAGAAAAAAAGGGGACAAATCCTCATCGTGCAGTATGTCCAAAAAAAGTCATTTATTAAAAATCATAAAAATGTCACAGCAGATAAAAAATCAAGAAAATATCTCACAGCAGGTCAAACAATCCACAGCAACAATATTTCTGAAGAGGATTTTTTGGTCTTTTTATGCTCTTCAGAAATATTGTTGCTGTGGATTGTTTGACCTGCTGTGAGATATTTTCTTGATTTTTTATCTGCTGTGACTTTTTTATGATTTTTAATTAATGACTTTTTTTGGACATACTGCACGATGAGGATTTGTCCCCTTTTTTCTTTCCATTGAGTGAACTGAATCAGTATCCATTATCTGGTATCATCCCAAGTTAATTTGATTACCGTTTGTCTGCATGATCCAGCCTGAAGAGATAGCTGAAGGCCTCCTCTTCCTTAGCAAGATTGAAGCACCCCTCCCTGAGTTGAGTGAATTCCTACCATAGCCGGCAGGCTGTGATGCACATGCTGTTTTGACCTCCTTAAAACCGGGGTCCAACTTTTGCGGTAAGAGTCAGTGGGGTAGATTCAGTTAGATTTGCGCAGTTTTTACGGAGTCGCAGTGCACCGTTTTGCCGCTGCGCCTCCGCAAATTACCTGCGCTACCCTTGATTCACGGAGCAGTAGCTCCGTAAATTGTGTGGGCGCTCCGGCAAAATGCCCGGCATAAGCGCGCGCAATTTAAATGATCCCGTAGGGGGCGTGGATCATTTAAATTAGGCGCGTTCCCGCGCCGAGCGTAGTGCGCATGCTCCGTCGGGAAACTTTCCCGACGTGCATTGCGGTAAATGACGTCGCAAGGACGTCATTTGCTTCAAAGTGAACATGAATGGCGTCCAGCGCCATTCACGATTCACTTACGCAAACAAAGTAAATTTCAAATTTCGCGACGCGGGAACGACGGGTATACGTAGCATTGGTTGCCCCTGCTAATAGCAGGGGCAGCCTTACGCAAAAACCGACGTACGCAAACGACGTAAACTGCGTACGCAGGGCTCGCGTAGGGTTGTGAATGGGCGTTAGTATGCAATTTGCATACTATACGCTGACCACAACGGAAACGCCACCTAGCGGCCTGCGTAAGAATGCAGCCTAAGATATGACGGCATAAGGAGCCTTGTACTTGTAATATCACTTGTACTTGTAATTGCTTGGAAAATGCGCACCTATTCTTTGTATGTATGTGTTTTTGAGTTTTAGGTATTTAAACTTATATAGGCTGCAGCATTCCCTTTCTCTTATCACATAATTTTTCACATTTTATACTTTGTTATTAAGTATTTTTTCTTTTTATATGGTGGGTTTAGCGCAGAGTTTTTTCTTCTTCTTTTAATGATATAAATAAAAATGGAAACATTTATTTAACAGGCAAGTAACACCTAATTTGGTGAAGTAAGTAAAGTAAGTAATGTCGGGAGACATTGGGCTATATAAAAAAAAAAAAAACTGCTGACATTCGGCCCATATATGTTGGTCTGTCCAACAGAAGCCATCCACTTGGCCGGCTTCTGTCGGACGAGCATGCTGGAAAACCAGCAGCTGACCAAATCCCGATCAGTGCTCTCAGCCAATGGCAGAGAGCGTTGTTCTGAGTGTTCTGGCAGGGGGGGCGCCCCTTTCAGATAACAAAAGCTTAACGGGGGAGACTGATGCACTAACTTCACATGGTAAGTACAGCTGCTCCGCCTGGAGCCGACAGTATTTTTCCTTCAAACCGCTGGGTTGAAGGGGAAAAAAATCATAGTCTGTACCAAGCGTAATGAAAATTATGACTTAAGGTCCATGCACACTCAGGCTCTTCTAAATGCTTTTGTCCTGGCAGGAGAAAAGCAGCTTCAAAAACGTGCCTAAACCGTATTTTTGCAATCACGTTTAGGTGCATTTAGACATGTCAAACTCTTGGGCGTGTATTAATTTCACTAACCAGAATATTAATTAACTCTGATAACTGAAATTAATAAATGCTCTAGTGTCACATATGCCTAGTGCTCATGTGCTTAGACACATTTGCAAGCGTTTGGCACGTTTTGGCATTTTTTCAACCAAAATGCTCTTTTGAATGCATAAGTGATATTTATGTTTTTATGACGCAAACCACTCCTGTTTCTATACGTATGTAAATGCCTATTTGTGCATGTACACATGGGCTAACATGGAGGCAGAAACAAAAAATAAGAAACTCAAACACCTGTAAAACAGGTGTTTTTGAGCTTGAGTGTGCATGAGGTCTTAGGCTGGCCATACACATTAATATAAATCACTTAATTACCCCATCTAAACTAGCAGGTTATTGTTATTCTGACAGCCAGCACCTGTGGCTGTCAGAATACCCGGACAGTGCCTGCATCTGACTACATGAAGACACCATTAAGATGAATATTTTTGTCAGGCCTTTGTCAAGGTGCTGGAAGAAGAGAGGAAAGATCCCTGGTGCCACACATCCACGGAGTTCTATGGTGGTATGAGAGAGAAAACCTCAGCCTGGGCTCCTACCAGGCCTTGCTCCCAATGCGTTTCAATCCACCTCTCTGAATGTAGTCATGGGAGCTTTTGTCAAGGTGAGTGGTGCCAACAGTACATTCCATGAAATAAGTTTTGGTCAATTCAGAAAAAATCTGATGGAGTTCAATGGGGTTCTCCTACTAACACTGGAAATTGCAAAATCTGGTGCAGCTCTGCATAGAAACCAATCAGCTTCCAGTTTTTTCTTTGTCAAAGCTTAATTGAAAAACTTTTCAAAGGGCCACTTTACTGTCCTCCAGACTTTAGGGAAGCCGAATTGTGGCCAGTGGGAGTAGGAAATGTCCCGAGCCCAGCATCAGTGAGAATAACCATGGCCTTAGAGTTTGTGGTCAGTATGAGGGAGGAGTATTGGCCTTAATGTGGGTAATAGTACTCCATCATTGGTAGCAGTGGAAGAAATAGTGCCCCGATGTTGGTATCAATTGGAGAAATAGTGCATCATATATTTGGAAGAAAAAGTGCCCTAGGGGGGCAGATAAAAGGCTAACAAAGGGCTGCACCCATCCTTGGGCCACAGTTTTGAGGCTTCTGCTATATATAATAGTAATTATAAAGTGGTCTGAGACTTCCCATGGAATTTTTATGACATTTTTTAAAGTTTGCAGTGAACACAGAAAGATAACTGAGAATCCTCTTGTTGTAACAAATGTGATATGATTCCAGAGCTGGAAACTACTACAGGGAAATTTCAGGGCAGAAAATAGGATAGTGGATACCTTAGTACACCAATGTGTATCTGGCTCTTTTGGAGAAACGGTAAAATGGAGGCTCTGACCAAGCTGTCTGCATGTTGGTTCTGAGAGTGGAGGACCTCTCACCTAGCTGCAGATCACTTGCTAACTTATTTATGCTCCATTATGTATGACATCTCTGAGCTGCTGAGGATTGTTTCCAGGAACCCAGGGAGTTGAGGGAAAAAGAGGTAAAGGGGCCCACACTTGCATTCACACATGGTGAGTAAATGGGCACTCTGCTACAAATATTGCTCATCAAGTGGTCGTTTTGGTTTAAAAATCACAGAAAAAAATATTTGGCATTGTTTTCAATTCCACGTGTAACATCAAATGAAGAAACATCCCTTTCTTAAGTCACGCATTTTGTTTTGATGTTGCCACAGTCATAAACATTAGCCACAATGTGATATAAAGGTTAAAATGGACAGCCGTATCATTTACTGTGTATCTTTCTTGTTGAGGTTGTGTGTATGATGTTTATACTAGAACAGCTGCAAGTCTTTAAATATGCATGTTAGTGTTTGTAATGTGGCCATTTTTTGAATTTTCATGTCTTAGTTATTTTGCAGCTGCACTTTATTAAAAACCCCTACTTCCTTCACATTCCCAGCAATAGGTTGGATAAATGTTTGACAAAAAAAAAAAACTGTAACAACTTTTGTCTCAAACCGGGGATCACTAAATTTGTGGAGGTGGAACGATAACTCATTTCCTTCAATTGAATAATATGTGTTGACGCAGTAATAATCCAGTAAATTCCTGAAAACTCCAGCAGAACAATACAAAGTGGTTTTGAAATTATACAATATATGGTGTAAATTTTAAAATTACGTCAGTTCCTGGTATATTAATCATTACAAAGAACACGTTCCACTCTGTCCAATGTAACAATGTCTTACTGTTAATATCTGTAAGGAACCATATCTAACTGCACAAAGTCAGAAAATAAAGACAATAGTTTGAGTAGAGATATATGAAGTAATATATGTTAATAGGCATTTTCAATTATTCAAAGAGCACATTTAGTTTAGTAAGAAGCCAAATATTGTAAAGAAGTTGGATAGCGGAAGGAAAAATAGAGTTTATTAAAATTAAACTGATGGTTTTTGTTTGTTTTGGAATTATAATGTTTAAATCCCATCTTCAATCAAAAAAGAACCCCCTACCCTCCTCCCACCCCACCAACTACCCTCTGCCCAAAGTCAATGTCCCTCCCTAGTCCTGTTGCATTTGGGGGTTCTGACTGGTGATCCAGCACTGCATTCTGTCCCAATGTTGCTTCTTCAAGATGCCATGTCTCCACTGAAGTTTTCTAAAGCCTGAGATGACCCTACTACTTTACAGGTGATGGTAAGGGTCCACATTCCTCAGGCAATGACGTGAACACCTAAAGAAGGACCCCCTTGCTCTTGAGGATGCCATTTTTGCCCACCCTCCCTGTTTGTCTTTGATACCTTTTAAGATGGTTGGTGGTCATGCTTAGGAGATTTAGCAGCATTCACATACTCATATGAGTAGCACTGTAGAGAAGAGCTATTCACTCATGTCATTATAACCAGGTGACGCAGCAAGTTAAGTTAGGCACACCATGGCAAAATCTTAGTTTATGTAGAAATAAAAGTACAGCATTTACATGCTGATTTTAAAAGAATGCTAGGCTCATTATATATATACAGTACATATATACAATATTAAAAAAAAAAAAAACATTGGAAAGGGAAGATGACTAACTAAGGGTGAGAAGTGGGGTTAGGCCCAGAGTTCAGCTTTAAAGGGAAAGTCCAGTCTAATCCAATCTACTCTTAAACCTGTTTCCACCTCATTCTAAGCCCTATACTAATTAGCCCGTAAAGGAAAGCTGTGTATAAATGCCAATTCCCTGGGCTCTCTGTTCCAGTCAAGTGATTCCTCCAGTGACCATCTTCAAGGGAGAGTAGAGATCATCGACAATAGCTGCAATGCCTATGCGGTGATGTTGCCCATAGGCTTAATAAGCGCCATCCATTGTTGGCTGTCCCACCTTTCCCCTGAAGCCAACACTTGTAGCTGATTATGTGACTGGACTGGCACATCCAGGAAATAGTTAAATATGCAAATATTTCCTATATAGGCTAGCTAGTATAGGGCTTAGTATAGAGGTGGGAGCAGGTTTAAGTTTAGATAAGATTATACTGGACTTCTACTTTAAGGCCTACTCTAGTTCTTTGCATATTTACAATGTTTGTTTGTTACCATTGCAGCAATAACAGTTTTTCCCATGAGGTAGTCATTCAGCCCTGAATTTGGAGTGAAATCCTACTCTTTCATAATCTAGACTTCTTACAGCAGCCATATATCAAGTTGTGAGGCTTAAAAGGGAAACTATAATGGGTTTGGGTCAATTGAACTTTAGTTTTTCTTTTAAATGTTAGGCTACATTCACACCAGTGATTACATTGGTGTGAATAATAGCGGCATGATTTAGAGATTGCTGCTGTTCTCAGTGGCTAGGTGCGGCCACTGTCCCCATTCACTATAATGACAGGTCACTAGTGGCTGCAGCTATTCACGTCTCTTTCCGCTCAACAAGTGTTTACCTGCAGTGATCACTGCTGGATGTACTTTGTGTGTGAGTTCAGCAACAATCACTGCAGATAATTTCGGGTTTTCCAGAAAGCCACTAATAGCTGTCATTAGAATGAACAGGGCTGGCGGCACATATAGCCACTCAGGACCTGCCACTACAATTTACAGCGGCCTTAAACAGGAGTGTAAATGTAGCTTTAACCTCCCTAGCGGTATGATTATTTCAGAAAAAAGGTGCTGAAAGCGGTACCATTAATTGCAAGGAAATTTGGCGTTTTATACTGTAGGCCTGTAATTCTTAGGAATAACTCATTTAAATCGGACCAAACAAGAGTCTAGTAGGCATCCCGGGTATGATTTTTTTTTAAAAACAAAATGATAAATTATAATATAATAAATAATTATTAATAATTATAACAAATAATAATATAATTATAATAAAAATTATTCAATAATGTAATCAACTCAAAATCACTGAAATTTGCTCAGTTGCAGAATTGTCGCTGTCATTACTTTTATTTTTTTATGATGAATTTCCCCACAAATCGCTATCGCACAATTCTGCAAGTGATTATAATTTATTATAACTGTTTTCTAGCTGCTCTAAAACCATTTTTGACATAAAGGGACACTTTTGGTTGCTATGGACAATCTACAGTTTGCAGACAGAAAGAACAGTTTTTATTATATAAAAGAACATGTAGGACACTGAGCAGACCACTAGGGACAAGGGGGTGTGTATTTTTTACATACAGTACTGTAATCTATAAGATTACAGTATACTGTATGTATTGTGTTTGTTTACCTTTTTGAATTTGGCGCCGTTCTCCGCTCCCGTGTGTCGTAACGTCGCAGGGAACGGAGATCGGCGGCACAGGAGGACACTGTGTGAATCGAGCGAGGTCCCGCTCGCTCACACAGCGCAGTGGCATCGCTGGATCCAGGGACAAGGTAAGTAAACCATGCCTGTGGATTCAGCGAGGCGAGCCCGAGTCTGACTCGGGGTTACCGATCGCAGCCAAAAAATCTCACCCCGAGTCAGACTCGGGAATACCGCCAGGGGGGTTAAAGATGTTGTAAAGCCTAAACATTTTTTACCTTAAAGCGGTTGTATAGCCCCAGTTTTTTTTTACTCACCTGTAAGGCAAAAGGCATAATGAGCTTGTATGCACCGCATACGAGCTCATTATGAAATACTTACCTTAGAACGAGGCGTCGGTAACTTACCTGGTCCACACCGAGGTAGCTGACATGTTTCCTCGGCATGTCTTCCGGGTATTGCGGCTCCAGAGCTGTGAGTGGCAGGAGCCGCGATGTCGTCACTCCTGCGCATGCACGCTGGAGACTTCTTTCCAGCAAGGTCCGGCGTCTGCCGGGCCTTTAGCCAAGAATCCCCAGTGCGCAAGCGCCGCTGCAGTCAGCCTCTCATAGCGAGGGGAATATTTCCTAAACCGTAAAGGTTTACTTATTATAGGCTTACCTTATTATAGGCTTACCTGTAGGTAAAAGTTACAAAACATACTATACAACCACTTTAATGCATTGCATTAGGGTAAAGATGGATGGAAATGTATTAACATAGGTGTAGTTACAGCTACTGTGTGTGAGGGTAAAGCTGCCCATACACTGATTGAAATGTGTCAGGTTCAGCAGCAACTGGATGAATTTCAATTAGTGTATGACAGTCCCCGATCAATAGAAGTCAATCATTTGATCAACATCTGTCAAAGGGATATGTTGGAATTTTTATATTGATCAGTCGTTGTTGCTGTCAGAATACAATGTCCCAGAGGGGACATCCAGCTTGTTTGTTTGTTTTTGTTTTTCATTTAACCCAATAATGGCATATAGTTAGCTTAAAGATATTGTAAAGTCAGAAGTTTTTTTTTTATCTTAATGCATTCTATGCATTAAGATAAAAAGCCTTCAGTGTGCAGCAGCCCCCCTAAGACTTATCTGAGGTCCCTCTCTGTCCAGTGATGTCCACGAGTTTCTAAGCTGTCCGAGATTCTCCCTCCTGATTGGCAGATGCTCCTGTCAATCAAATTCAGCTAGCCAATAAGGGGAGAGAAGGGTGGGGTCAGGTCCGGGCTCAATATCTGAATGGACACAGGGAGCTGTGACTCGGCTTGGGTGCCCCCATAGCAAGCTGCTTGCTGTGGGGGCACTGAACAGGAAGGAGGGGCCAGGATCACAGAAGAGGGACCTGAGAAGAGGAGAATCCGGGCTGTTCTGTGCAAATCCACTGCAACAGAGCAGGCAAGTATAACATGTTTATTATTTTTATAGGAGAAAAAAATAGACTTTACAATCACTTTAAGTTGGTGACAATCAGTTCAATCTCATTGGTGTGTTTGTGAAAGAAATGAGTAAGGCTGGCCATAGGTGAGTCAGAAAAACTGACTCAGTACACCTTTGCACACATTTTATTCTCACAGCAGGGAAACATCATTGCCATCAGAATACACTGATCAGCGTTGTAGTGCTGATCATGCAGGAAAAATAGGACAGGGTGGTTGTACACAAGTTAATTGATTGATCAACTTGTGTACAACCAACGTGCCCATACATAGGTTGAAATTCAGCTGCTTCAGATTCAGATTAAATCAACCAGCCAAGTTCAAGATTTAACCAGGAGTGAGCTAATTTACAGTTGTCATATATCTGTCATATATACACAAATATCACCTGATCCATCAGCCAGTCCATTAATCCTGATTTGCTTTTTTTTTTAAACATGTCTGCTATTTAAGCATTCCAGCTCAAAACCACAATGCTTCCTGATAAATTAATGAAATATTTAGGCCTCACACACACTGGACGTTATAAAACTGCCAGTAGCTTTAGCTGTAAAATGCCACGTTAAAATCGCAAGCAAATTCACTTTGCACGACAAGTGTGCTGCAGGTGCACTTGGAAGTGCAGTCGCTGTAGATCTGAAATAAAGGGAAGCTCTGCTCATATGACGTCCGGTCAGGATAAAAGAACCACTTTGCGCACACCATATTGCTATATGGCAGGCAGGAAGTGGTTAAACTGAATGGGGTGTTTTAGAACGTGATTGTTTACAATCACTTTAAAGATAAGGAGGCCTTGTCCTGAGCAAAAAAAAGCGAGAAGATTATTTTGAAAAAAAAAATGTAAGATCAGAGACATGGGGGAGCTGATTGGACAATTGCCAGTGGAGCAGATTTTTGATTATTCGCTGATCTTTAACTAGAGGTCATAAACCTCTAGTATTTCCACATAACTCCAGTGAACTAAATAACTATTGTCATCTTAACTTTCTATCAAAATATTAAAAATACTGATTTGTGTTAAGGTTTATAACATGCTTTGTTCCTTTAAATCCCAAAATGATTAATAAAAATATAAAAATAAAAAAATAATAAAATTCAGCATCCTCACTCTTTCCCTCCTGCCACTCGTGTGCTTGTCTTTAATGAGCAGCTCCAAATGACAGCTTTAATCACTGCCTCTGGCCACTGAGAGAGACCGTTAATGATAGAAAAGAACAGAGAGCCATTTGCATCAATCAGCTCTAAATCACTTTTTATGATAATGCATCGGAGCGGAGAACAAAGTCTCTGATGTCTCCTGCATGATGATGTACCACGGTGCTGTCTCCTTGGCTAAGGCCAGAACATAAATCTCTTAAAGACGAACAAACCATAACCTGTGCTACTGAGACTGCTGGCCCTTATTTCCCAAACTGCTAATGATCTTTTAGCAAAGAAGAGTCAAAGAGGCCAAGTTATCAGATGATTCGACAGCTTTGAATATCATAAGGTACGGTGTAATGAGAAGCCGAGATTTAGGTTGTGATGACTGTGACAGTAACACAGCTTTAGCTGTTCCTCTGATAGGTCACCGATCAGACTACAATCGGAATGTATGATATCACATTACATTAAACTGGCTGCCTCTAGCTATGCATACCCAAGGTTATCTTTGGACCGATCTAAAAAAAAAAAAAATCTTTCAGTGAACTCCCCCAGGTGTAATGTTTCTTCTCATAATCCAAAAATATACTAGTAGGTTAATTGGCTGCAGCTTGTGTGGATGTGACTGTAGTGTCCACAGAGGCATAACTAAATGCCACAGGGCTCCAGAACAAAATTTAAAAAAAAAGGCCCTTTCATATCTTCTACAAAGACCTCTGAGTATGTCATTCATTGCTTTGGGTGACAATTTTTAATACATTTTGCCTTTTTAATCCCTCCCAGATTACTAAAGCCCCAAACAACACATAACAGAGTCAACAAAGAGATGTGAAGGGAGGGGATCTGCAGAATATAATGTACATAATAATGAACATATAAAATCTCATGGGTCCACAAATTATTGTTCCCTCTGCTTCAGTGGTAGAAAATTAGATTCCAACCTCTGCTGGGACTGATGGAAATGACAATGCTGCAAAAATGTGTCCGTGAAAGTGCTCATTTATGCAGGTCATGGTAGATAGCTAGTAGTAGTTGTGTAGCAGTACCTCTGTAGGAATTGCAGGTGTCACATAGCATTTTCCACTCTCATCCAGACTCAGAAAACCAGTCGTTAAGCTTGTTTTGTTTTGTTTTTTTTTGTTATTAACTTGCAGGATTAGGGATTATAAAATACCCAACTTGACAACAACAGAAAATCCAGGAACAACTTCCTCCCTATTTATAGCTCCACTTCTTCCTCCTGCACAACACTTGATCCTTGCACAGCTCCACTTGAATCACTCCTTAAGAGCTAGCAGTTTTAGTTAGCTTAGCAACAGCCCCTTACTGGCTAGGAACTCCTAGTCCGAAGTGCAAAGTAGCACATGTAGAGTGAACTGCACCTTGCACCACCTTTTGCTTGCATGTAGACACTGATGCCAGATTTACTGCTTGAAGAAATGCTAGCCCATCTGGCTGCCACCCGCCCACTAGGCTGCTTCTTCTTCCCAGTCCTCCTGTCTGACACACACTGGATTCCCCAGGACAAGGTCCCCAGGACAAGGTTAGATAAAGACTTAGCACACTGCTGTCTTCAAGAGAGACCTGCTATAGCTGGCAATCTGTCCCCTTGTCTGTCCCTGCACTGTGCTGATCTACTCACTCTGTCTCTTCTTGCTCTCTGCTGCCTCTCTAGCATGGTTTCTTCCAACTGCCTCCTGTAGTAGGATCCTTCCAGGCCAGACTCCCAAGCTCTAGTCTGAGGTAAAACCCTTCCCTGGCAGAGGTCCCTCAAGGGCCACGACAGACTCCCCTAGCAATGCATCTCCATCTTCCACCCAACTCCCATGCTGGCATGGCTCATGTCTGTTTAAGGGCTCCTTAGTTCCCTGCCAGGCCCCCAACCTGGGGATTGGCTAAGGGCCCCTAAATATGCAAGACAGCCCTCAAAGCTTCCACTCTCTAACTTCCATAACATTCTCCAACATTCTAGAAACAGGGGGAGGCACCAGAGAGCTGCCTGGATGAGTCATCCAACCCTGGCCTCTAATAACCCTGACCCAGATTCAGTGACTATGGTTTGCCTGTAGTACCACTAGTAGTTGGTGCTATAGTTGGCTACATCAAGAAAAATTGAGTACTGTCTGTGATATTATTATTGTTAGATAGGATTTATATAACACCAACAGTTTCCGCAGCACTTTACAACATGTGGGCAGACAGTACAATACAATTCAATACAGGAGGAATCAGAGGGCCCTGCTCGTTAGAGCTTACAATCTAAAGGGGGGGGGGGTCAAGTGATACAAAGGAAAATATCTGTGGGGGGTGAGCTGATAGAGAAAAGAATAGGGACAGCTGTTAGGGGGAAGCAGGATAGGCTTCTCTGAAGAAAAAGCTTTTTAGGGATTGCCTAAAAGTGGTTGGGCCTTGAAGAACCCAAAAAGCTTATCCTGAAAAATTGGAATTGAGTGCAAATAATAAAAAAAAAGTATTGTTCTTTTTGCAAGTGTGCCAATACAGCTACAATTACCTAAAGCATGATAGTTACATAAAACTGGATTTATTTTGTAATGGTAAGGAAATGTTGTAGCTTAACTAAGCCACTTCTTCAGTTCTAATAGAACCAATGAACTTGCTTGGATAAGATACCAAATGTCTTCATCATTACAGAGCAAGCCCAGTTAAATATGACTAACTACTGCTAGCTCTGTAGAAATATGTTGCTGCTGTGTTCTTGCAGATAATAAATAACTTTTTTACAACTTGTATTTATCTTTACTGTGAACTGCCTGTCTAGCAAAAGGATATTTTAGTCGCTTGGATTACCAGAGAGTGAGAGATGAGTGCTTTGTTGATCCCTGCTAGATTATTTCATGTACATTTACTCTTTAACATTTCTCATGAAACTATTATCCAAACAGCTATTTCATGTGAAATTTGTAGTTTTATGGGAATTGTTCCTCCATGCTAGTAAATTTTTCTAGATTGCTCAAAGATTTATTTAATTCATAAAAATGATAAAAGAGGCATACCATTTTGAAAACTGTTGCTTTGTGACTAAAATGTAACATGCCCTAAAATGTTTAGAGCAAATAGGACATTTTTTTTATAAATTCCATGTCCAGTGCATAAAGATCTTGTGGTATTTCTTCCAGGTCACTGCCATGTTTGTAAAAAATTAAAGGGGTATTAAACATAAAAACAAAATGTAATATATTTCAGCTTAAGAGTCCTAAATATGTTTATGGGTTAAAAGCATGTGTTAGTTTTTTTCAGACTATTTACCTTGATTTTCACCTGTGATCTGGCCAGGATTACACTTCCTGTCTTAGGTTGTGTCTTCTCTATGGAGGAGCAATTGATCCACCCTTGCCCTTGGACAGCAACATTGTTAATATGGAGAGTGGTTAGTGTTAGATACACTAGCAGTTTTAGATGGCAGTGGTTTTCTCCCAATGTACATGAACACTTGACGAGCTGATCACAGATGCTGGAGTGTGTGGCCTCAGTGAGAGGGCAGTGATCAAGACTGGGCTGACCAGCTGGGATGGTAGATAAGGCTGCCAGTGGATGCCAGAATGCTGCCCAGGAATGATGGTGATAGGACGTGGTGACCTGCAAGCTGTATCGGTTGCCTTGACGACGCGTTTTGCGCGCATGCGCTTTGTCACAGACTGTCTTGACCCTGCTTGCTCCTGATATCCCATTGTTGATTCTGGCTTGTGAGCTGACCCTGTCTTTTGCTTGTTGTTTTGGTACCTTCCCTGCTCCCCAATATTGACCCTGGCCTGGCCCTGACCCTGTTTTGTCTCCTGATTCTGAACCTCTGCTGCCCGGCTAATACCGACTCTCCTACAAGGCACTCATACCACTCTGTGACCAGGAGAAACCGGACAGGAGATATAAGGGAAAGCCCTCTCTTTGGCTCAGTCTCGACCATAAAATTGCATCTATTCATAGGTGTGCGTAGCCTATTGCATTAGGGTGTGCACCCTCAAACACATATGCGTGTGTGTGCATGTGTGTATATATATTGACAGTGTAAGTACAGCAGTGGACAGTGTCAGTAAGGTTGAGATTGGTGTTGGTAGAGCAGTGGATGGTATCATTATTTTTATTATTTTGTTTTTTATTATTTTTACAGAATTCTTTTTTTTTTTTTTTTAGGAGCATCGTTAGAGGACTTCAGTGAAATACCATGGGTCCAAACAGGGGCAAATCTGCGGCACATGGGGTTATTAGGGTGATCCCAGGCACACCTGGCACACCCTGTGCACACACCTATGCATCTATTCATACTACCAGGTGACTGACAATTACAGCTTTACAACTACCATACATATTGAGGATGATTTACTAAAGGAGACAGGTATGTTAACGTTCAATGTGAATATTTACTTAGCTTAGTAAATAAGATTGAGTATTTTTTGCAATGTAAATTTTCCCTTTTAATTTTGCCTTTATTACACCTTTTTCACTAAGATTGAAAGTGCACATGTTCTGCTCCTTTAGTAAAACCGGGTCACTGATGATGATAGAGAAGTGGAGCATGTTCACTTTACACTTTAGTAAATCTTCACTTTGCAAGTGGAAAGGTTAGTGAATGTGTTGAATATGTTTACTTTGCAAAGAATGCACAATAACATTAAAGGAATATTTTAAAAAAAACAGTTTTTTTTTGCTTGCATAATATTGGACGATAAAAGTTGATGTGGCTTTCCCATATTCACTAAACTAAGATACATTTTAACTCATAAAGGATTATTAATTAAAGTAACGAAGAGCAAAGACCTAAAGTGTGAAGCTCAATACCCATAGCAAACAAGAAAATTCATCCTATATCTATATCCTATAGCATCCTATAGCTTCACTGAGGTGGATGCTGACTGGTTGCTCTGGCCAACTGTTCTTTGTACCAAGCCACAATGCTTGTGACATTATACTTGCTTTGCACCCATCTGACATTGCATATCAATAACACATCAAATCATTCATCTTAGAGCTCTACAATGCAACAATGAAAAAGGGTAAAAATACAAGTTGCAATTATGGTATGCTTTTACTTTTAGTACATTACATTGGTTAGTTACCTGTGCTAGCAGTTTAATTGATATGCTAAACTAGTCTTTACAAGAAACCTAAACTTTAGTGTATTTTAGATATTTATAATGTCTATTTGTGGTTGTATTGCTTATCAGCTTTGTTTGCTGATGTCTTTCTCTAATGGTCAATGGTATTTTACTGTGATTACACAAATTACCTACACTTTGGGATGCCAAGATTGTGAAGTAATTATCTTATGACACAACCATAAACAGAGCTAAGGGGTAAAAATGTAGTAAAAAAACATAAATTTAACAGTACCCTGTTGTTAGTCAAAACACTCATAAATGACTTTTTAATGCATGCTTTGTAAGATCCTTTAATGTTCCGCTTAATTTTTGTCTATATTGTACACATAGCATAACCTGTTTAAACTCAAGCACCGTAAACTTCACTTGTACAGCCAGTTTAATGCAAAATAGGTAGCTTCATACAATCTGGAGTTATGTCATCTTGTTTAGATATGAAATTGCCAAACTGGCATGTCAACTATAACTGTAATTCCAAAATAGAGATGTAACTTTGCCTTTAATCTATTTAAAGATTTTAACTTTGGAATTCTAACTGTAAAAAATGAGAAACACTTTCAGGCTTTTTTTATGGAAAAGCAAAATTGTGCCTACAAATCACGCTTGTAATACTAAATCTTCCTTGGAAAAAGCAATAGACCCTTCAAAAAATCCAGTCACTTTCAGATGATATTAAATGCAAATTTTCCAGTAAAATCCTTTTTATGATATGCTAGGCTGTTTCTAGTGGACAGTTGTAAAAAAAAAAAGTCTTGTGAATATAAGTGCTGAATATTGCTTGCTGGCAGAGTTATTCCTCTTTAGCTGCCAGTCATCAAAGCCAAAGGAATAGACAGTGCGAGTGGTGGGGATGCATTTTCTATGTAGTAATACATAACAAGATGGAGAGAGTGCTGATTATGGTTTACATTTGGAAACTGATCCCCTCAGCCAAAATTTATTTAGAAACACGGTATAATTTGCAAGAAAACCAAGATTGCTTTTACATTTTACCAGCCATACGATTGTAGGATTTACAGAGATAAAGGGAATGGAGGTTCAACTTCTGCCTGGCTCATCAACAGAGTCTTTAAAACTGCAATCCAAAACTGCAGTATTATGCAATACAATTGTACTTTTGCCAGGGCTAGTTTTAGACAAAGTGGAGCCCTGGGCAAAAATGTAAGTAGGGGGCCATATATTCTTCTGTACATATAATTCTGCACTGCGTGGCAGGGTATCTTAAACCCATCAACAGAACACACATATATCAACCAGATATTTTTTACCAAGAGAAGTGAGGAGATTCATAAAAAGTGGGCTTAAGTAATCTGCAACTTACTGTATGTATCTGCATATTCAAAACCATAACACCTAAGTGTACAATACTAATTGTAGTGGTTGAGTCCTTTAGGATACCTAAATAGTGCGGTCCTTTAGAATGTCCAATCTAGGGGGACACTGAAGAAAGAAAATTTGAGGTGTGCATATCATATTGTGGCACTTACTGTACTTTGCCACATCACAATTTGCGAATGGGTGTTGATATAAAGGCGAAGTTATGAATAAAAGGAGCCTTTAATGTACAATATACTGTAAAGTATGACGTTTTGGAGTCAGGGGTATGCAACATAAAACATAGGGGGTTATTTACAAAAGGCAAATCCACTTTGCACTACAAGTGCAAACTACAAGTGCAAAGTGCACTAGAAAGTGCAATGAAAGTGCACTTGGAAGTGCAGTCGTTGTATATCCGAGGAGAACATGCAAGGAAAATAAAAAACAGAATTTTAGCTTGCACATGATTGGATGATAAAATCAGCAAAGCTTCTCCTCATTTCAGATCTACCCCTCAGATTTACAGCGACTGCACTTCCAAGTGCACTTTCAGTGCAATTTCAAGTGGATTTGCCTTTCGTAAATAACCCCCATAATGTATTGTGTGAAACAGTCAGGCATTTGAAATGTACAATATGCCATATGTAGTGAAGGAGTCATGTGTATAGGGCATTGGTCAGAAGTATGTAGCATACTGCCCCTAAGATTGCTTATCAGTGGGAGGAAATTATGCCTCAAGTGGTTACTAAGAGGAAGAATGATCAGCATTCCTGGTCTAGCAATGGTGTCTTTGGTTTCCAACAAAGTGCACTTATCCTTTAGTCTCTCCATTGATATGTTAATATAGCTACCCCCCATACGCATACTTACCATGATATTCAGTATACTGGTCCATGACTGTGCCTGTCTATGTGCCATCCCCTGACATACTGATGATTGGTGGCAGGATGTAAACAATGCTGGTGACCATGGATATGATATGCATCTGGGAAGGAGAGGAGGGACTATATATGCTTACTAGATAGGGGCAAAAAAAAAGTGAATTTGTTTTCAAAGTACACTTATCCTTTAGTTTTACTACTGACTGTGCACGGCCCTTGGCCACTTGTCCCTCTCTCTACAGTGAAACATTGCTAAGGTACAAATAATACACATTTTCTGAGAATGTGAGAAAATTAAAGAATTCTGCAGAACGGTGATAGAAACTACTAAAAAGAATAACAGGAATGTCTCTAGTAGACAGACGGGAAGCACTTTTATTATTTGATATTCCTATATCAATGGAAAAAAATAAAAACTCAGTGCTCAGACACCTTCTCACAGCCGCTAGGGTGTGTATCCCTGCCATGTGGAAAAAGGAGAGCCCCCCATCCAGTGTACAGTGGTTCGGCAGAATCACCGAAACTCAACAAATGGAGAATCTTACTATGACAATGAAAGATCAAGATGAGAGGTACCCAACGATATGGGCTCCCTATATTAGATATAGGAAGGAGATGAGAGGGAAATTAAGCTGAACCGGGGGGGGGGGAGAGAGTTGGAGCTGTCTTTCCTTTTTTTTTTTGTGGGAGGGAACAAGGGGGGGGTGGTAGTAAGAAATAAATTGGAGGTAGAGTAGGTAAAGACAATTCACATTAAAGTAAGGAACCAAATAGGATATACAAGTATAGAAGATGACTATATTTAGAATGGTAAATTGAGGTAATATAAAAATTTGAAAATTATAATGTGAATATGAAAATTATAAAAAATAAAGAATTTATATATATATATATATATATATATATATATATATATATATATATATATAAAAAAACATTGCTGTAGTATTGCAGCTAGCTCAGGAGTGAGGAGCTGTCGGTTGAGTGCTGCCAGGGCATAGATGGGGGGGGGGGGGGGGGTTGTTGGTCCAAACCCTCCCAGAGCAGACAAAGCAGCTAGGCTAGTTAAGTCTGGCTCATTCAATGTGGAAGCTGCATAATTTAAGAACCTTCTCAGGCCAGTGAGAGGAAGGAGAGGGAAGACTCTGATTAACCACATTAGTGGCTTGGTCAACCCCACCCACCAAAGCCACAGGGAGAGAGGAAGAGGAAGTGTGGCTGGACTGAAGCTCCTCCCTCAACCCACAGAAGCCAGAGATAGAAAAAGGACTTTCTGTACAGCACTGCAGAATATTACAAAGTGATATAATTGTATAATAATGTGTGACTCTGGTAGCATTATAGAAGTTCCAGAGGTGCAAAAAAATATGTGAATAGTTCAGCGTTCTCTGTACAGCACTGAGGAATGTGTCAGAGAAATGTGATGTAAATGGTTCAGAGTTTTCTGTACAATAGAGAGGAATATGTCAGAGCTAAATAAATGTAAAATAATAGGAGTGTGAGAGGGTAATGAGACATTAGAATTAGTTCCTCTGTTTCAGAGACTGGTGAGACTGTTCTCTGTACAGTACTGCAGAATATGAGGGCAATAATATTATAGTATCTTAACCACTTAAGGACCGAGCCTCTCTCTGACATATGTTGTTTACAAGTTAAAAACATGTTTTTTGCTAGAAAATTGCTTAGAACCCCCAAACATTATAAAATTTTTTTCTAACACGCTAGAGAATAAAATGGCAGTCGTTGCATTACTTTATGTCACACTGTATTTGCTCAACGGTCTTACAAGCGCACTTTTTTGGGAAAAAATACACTTATTTGAGTTAAAAAATAAGACAACAGTAAAGTTAGCCCAATTTTTTTGAATATGTTATGCCGAGCAAATTGATACCCAATATGTCACGCTTCAAAATTGCGCCCACTCGTGGAATGACGACAAACTTTTACCCTTAAAAATCTCCATAGGCGACATTTAAAAAATTCTACAGGTTGCATGTTTTGAGTTACAGAGGAGGTCTAGAGCTAGAATCATTGCTCTCACTCTACCGATCGCAGTGATAGCTCACATGTGTGGTTTGAACACTGTTTTCATATGTAGGCCCTGCTCACGTATGCGTTCTCTTCTAGGCGCGAGCTCGGCGGGACAGGGCGCGGTTAAAAAAAAATCTTATTTCATTTACCTTTTTTTTTCCCTTTTTTACACTGTTCTTTCAAAAAAAATAATGGTGTCACTTTTATTGCTAATACAAGGAATGTAAACATCTCTTGTAATAGAAAAAAAGCATGACAGGACCTCTTAAATATGAGATCTGGGGTCAAAAAGACCTCAGATCTCATATTTACACAAAAATGCAACAAAAAATAAATAAAAAAAAATGTCATTTGAAAAAATAAATAATAAAAATGTCCCTTTAAGAGCTATGGGTGCAAGTGACGTTTTGACACTTCTTCTGCCCTGCTATGGTATGGAGACAGATGGGGGCCATCTACCCCTCACTCGTCTTCATACCCAGCCAGCAAGAGGACCCGCTCCAGAGGATCCCACCGCTGATAAAAGTGATCTTGTGGCGAATCCATCACATAGACCACTATTATCGGAAACCGGACCGCCGGCTAAAGAGGGGGATACCTGGGTTATGGCAGCTAGCTGCTGCCATAACAAAGATATCCTTCTTCAAACAGCCAATGTATATTGGCGTGCAGCGGTCCAGAAGTGGTTAATAACTTTACCCTACTGTTGGCCTATTCATACTATGTCTATTGAGCTGCATAGATAAAGTCAGACTCAATGCAAAGGTTCATAGAAAACAATTGTGTTCCATGTGCCCTGTTCACAGCATAAATGTGCAGTGATGTGCTGTGCAGTAAAGTTAAAAATGTAAACAATGCAATACATTGAATGTGCACTGCCCTCACAATGCACACAAGTGTGCATGTCTATGGCTATGTACTAATACCTGCAAGGGAACAGCACAGCCTACAGAGAGAACTGAGCTGCTGACCGCCACAGTGTCACCGATAGCAAGAAGAGCAACAAGAGATCCTGAAAGTCCGCCAACAGTTTAGCAGTGCAGAGCATTTCATTTCTTTAAAAGGGAGTTTTAAGGGAATAGTGGGTGTGGGGGCCTTTTGAGATTTTGGGGAATTTGAAAATTACCTTGTTTTCCCGATCTAAAAAACGGGCTGACTTGGGCTGTGGGCTTGATAAATGATGGTAGGCCCCTTTCACATGGGCTGCCCGATCAGGTCCCCCTGTCTGTTTTTTAGGTGGACACTCCATTCACCCCTATGGAGCGGCGGATGTCAGCAGTGACATCCACCTATATCCACCTATATCTGATCCAGACGGATGGTGGTCCTATTTTTCATCCGTCTGGCAGATAGGATCGGATGGGATCAGATAAAAATGGACAGGCGGTCTGTTTTCATCTGATCTCCCCATAGAGGAGAGCAGGACTCTGACAGATCTGTCTCTGCACAGGGAGCGGCGATGGGCCTATCATCTGCCCACTCAACGGTGTAAAAAGTGCCTTAGATTTTAAATATATCTAAAGCCAACCTGTATTTGACATTTGAATTAAAGAGGAAGTAAAGCCTCTTTTTTTAACACCCTGCAAGAGAAAGGCATGATGAGCTAGTATGCATAGCATACTAGCCCATTATGAAGTACTTACCTGAGATCGAAGCCCCCGCAGCGGTGCTCGATGCCCTCCTCCGTCAGCGCCATCTCTCCACCAGTCACTTCCGCATATCGTGGCTCTGGCGCTGTGACTGGCCGGAGCCACGATGACATCACTCCTGTGCATGCGCGCGGGTGCCGCCACTAACGGCATGATTGCCGTTTGCAGTGGCACGCTTAGTGCACCGGCGCGCTGTTGTCTACGCCGCATGCGCCATTGACATTGGTGCTTTTCTTTTGCAAATATCTCCTAAACCGTGTAGGTTTAGGAGATATTTGTTGCACCTACAGGTAAGCCTTAAGCCTTGTACACACGATCGGATATCTGATGGAATCTAATCCGATGTATTTTTTCGTGGGATATCCGATGAAGCTGACTTTCATCAGTCTTGCCTACACACCATCAGTCAAAAATTAGACCGTGCCAAAACACGGTGACATAAAACACTATGACATGCTGAGAAAAAGTTCAATGCTTCCAAGCATGCGTCGACTTGATTCTGAGCATGCATGGATTTTTGACCGATGGACTTCCACAAAGACGATCGTTTTTTTCTATTGTTTTTTTATCCATAGGAAACATTTAAAACATGTTCTATTTTTTTTCACCGATGGAAACCAAACCGATGAGACCCACATACGATCAGTTTGTCCGATGAAAACAGTCCATTGGTCTGTTTTCATCGGACAAACCGATCGTGTGTACAGGGCTTTAAATCTAGGCTTACCTGTAGGTTAAAGTGGTCTGTAACGGTTTACAACCACTTTAAGTGGGAAGAGGTTGAACCTCTGTTAAGTTTTTATTGCTGCATGTAGATGAAAAACACAAGTAGCTTGAGGTACCAACCACAAACAGTTTTACTAAAATGCTAAATATTTTATTAGCGATATTAAAAATTATATTTATCGCCCTTATAGAAGACCTCTTTGATTAAAAACATTTAAAGAAAAGTAAGGGTTAATATATATATCCTATATAAATTGATGTGTAGAGGTATCTGTTATTAACTGATAAATATGTCCCTTCGAAATAGATGGCATGTTTATTATTATTTTTATTTAGTAATGGCAGTGATCTGCAATTTTTAACGATACCGCAACATTGTGATGGACAGATCAGACACTTTTGACACATTTTTTGGGACCATTGACATCTATACAGCGATCAGTGCTATAAAAATGCACTGATGACTGTATAAATGTCACTGGTAGGGAAGGGGTTAACACTAGCAGGAAATCAAGGGGTTTAATATGTGTTCCCTTAGTGTGTTCTAACTGTGTGGGGATAGGACTGACTAGGGGAGGAGACATATCGTTGTTCCTACTTAGTAGGAACAAACAATATGTCTCCTCTCCCCTGATAGCACAGGGATTTGTGTGTTTACACAAATTCCATGCCTGGCTCTCGTGCACGCGATCGCGCGTGGCCGGTGGCGATCGCGACCGCTGGCCATGCGCATCGAGTCCCCCGCCGTGCAGCTGTTATGTTTATGGTGATACGTATCTTAGAATTGATTTCAAAACTACAGTGTAAAGGATTTGGTGCTTGAAAACACAGAAATTATATAGATAGAGCCCCACAAATGCTATATGGTTGCAAGGATGCTAGATATCTATCAAGTTAAGCATCACAGCTTTCCGTGATGGCAATATTAGGAAGGCATTCTCCAGAGCACTGTAATAAAATCAATTCTAGTAACATAAATGAGAAAAAAACATCCAAAAGGCCAGACCACCAAAAAAAGAGCAGAATGTCCTTTAGCACACAATCGTCTGCGCCGTCGTATCTTAGCTGTCTAGTTCCGCCGGCCGCTAGGGGTGTGAACGCTGATTTACGCCTAGAATGCGTAAATCAGCGAGATATGCCTATTCACCAATGTACGCTTGCCCGTCGCAGTAGAGATACGCCCTTTACATAAGGGGTTTTCAGACGTTAAGTTAGTCCAACAAAAAGCTGGCCTAGCCAATGTTAAGTATGGACGTCGTTCCCGCATCGAATTTTGAAAATTTTACGTCGTTTGCGTAAGTCGTCCGTGAATGGGGCTGGACGTAATTTACGTTCACGTCGAAACCAATAAGTCCTTGCGGCATACTTTGGAGCAATGCACACTGGGATATGTCCACGGACTGCGCATGCACCTTTCGTTAAAAACGTCAATCACGTTGGGTCATGGTTTATTTACATAAAACACGCCCACCTCTTCACAATTTGAATTAGGCACTCTTACGCCGGCCCATTTACGCTACGCCGCCGTAACTTAGGAGGCAAGTGCTTTGTGAATACAGCACTTGTCTCTCTGACTTACAGCCGCGTAGCGTAAATACGATACGCTACGCCCGCTCAAAAATACGCCACCCTACGTGAATCCAGCTACATGTCAGCAATGAAAAATTCTGGACTATTCTAGAGTAATGTTGGCTTGATTAGTAGAAGTCCAAAACTCTCTAAAATCTTCAAATATGTTAAACTGTACTGAAGATATTTTAATACAATCCACAATCAATATTGATAAATGCATCCAAGCACATTTTTAGGTAGATATCAGAATCAGTTTCAAATAATGTAGCAGCTATGGCTTTTACAACTAAGTCAGTATCCTCCTTATACCCATATCAACCAATGCTATTTTCAAAGAGTAACGAGCACTATATTATAGCGATCCAAGATGGTAAGATCGGTGGGGGACACAACAGAGACAATGTGGCCATGTGACCAGCACATCTGTAATGAATTTCATTGCATGGAATTTTGGTGATCACAGGGCCATACTGTGGCTGTGGCCAAGGTGCTGTACTCTACAGCATTTGCTTTACAAGAAACACCTTTCACAATATGGAAACAAAAAGAAAAAAAAAGTACTTGTTAGTAATGTTTTATGACAAGAAAAGAAGAAAAATGTTACTTAAGCTTTGATGGTGCCAACATAAACCTTACAAAACACTCATCACCTGCTGTTGTCCTTTGAAGCCTTAATTTCCTCATTTAATGTGTCATTTCCAAGGGTTTGTAAGGGAATGCTGTAGCCAGAAAAACAGAGATTTATAAACTATCTTAGCTAAGCCTTACTTTTCACCATGAGCTATAAAAATTCAGCAGGAACAGCTTTAAGGCCTGTTCCCCTCTGTGTTGACCCACTGTATAGCACACTTGATTTAACTGACAGATTGCGGATTCAAGGTTGGGATTTTTAGCCTAGACAAGAGCTTGATTTTCTTCCAAGTTTTTACTGATTGGCTCAGCAGGTTAGCCTTTCATTTAATAGGCAAGACCATGTTAAGAACACTGCTGCTGCATATCACACTGTGTTCTTTCCAAACTCATCAGATAAGATTGAAACCTGAGGATTATTTGAAGGTAGTTGTACACTTCAAATGATATTTGTTTGAAAGTAAACCTATCTATCTATCTATCTATCTATCTATCTATCTATCTATCTATCTATCTATCTATCTATCTATCTATCTAAGCGACATATCATATCATTTTAACAAATCCCATTAATTTAATGATGCATGTTCTTTGAAAAGCGCAAGTCTTTTTAAACAGCTTGACACAGGTTTTTTTTTAGCTCAAGTATACAAATGATCAACATGTATCCACTCTAAAGATTCCTGTATGACCGACAATTTCTAATGTTAAATCCACAGGTTTAGATAAAACTGCCCTCGCTTCCCCTTTTCTAAGAAAATTACTAATACTGGCAGAGTGAGAATGACTAGCTGATAATAATGCAAGTGGGGTTATATATGGACTCACCAAGTTAGATGGCTATTATACGTAGCGCCCTGCTGCTGTTGAGTAGGCACTATTTGTAAATTTAGTTATCTCAGCTGTAGTTTAGCTCAGAATGATTATGCCAAATTATGGGTTTCTGTCCCAGTTCAGCTGTGTTGCACATTTTCCACTTGACTGTGGGTGTCCCTGTCACCGGGAGTCAAGGTTGGAAATGCAGTGAGTTGGGTGTATTGAGTGCATCTTTACCCAGAAGAAGCCCAGTAGGCATGGTCTTCTTCTCTGTGCGTTCTGGGAGGGGGTACTTAAGGGACAGACATTAGATCCTGACCTGATGGCCCTCCTGGCCTCAGAGATGTGTTAACAGTCTTTTTTCCTCGGGGCCTGCTGGCCGGAGGCTCTGCTACTGAGAGTAGGTCCAGGAGTTTTTGGGGCCTACTGGTCCAGGGGTGGTCCTGTGCTGTCTTGCCTGCGGGAAGAAGCCAAGCAATTGGGGACTCAATTGGAGTGTTAGGTCACCTGTGGCTAGATGACAGATGCACCCCGTTGGAGTCAGGAGTGCACCACAAGGTAGTGAACCCTATGGCAGACTGCTGCGGATGGACCACAGAGTGGATATGGAGGACAGGTCCACTGGGGCACAAACAGGGATCCCACAGGAAGCTTGAGCCCAAGATTCTCCAGGGTGCGAGGTCTAAGATCCAGCTGGTATTCACCAGAGCCTCTACTGGTGAGGATGGCCTAGTGAGTCCCCTAGGTCATGCTCCGTAGGGAGAGAGGGGAAGCAGCCACTCAGGACACAAGAGATAGTGAAGGGTTAAGCCAAGGTCAGGGCGACAAGCAGACAAGAATAAACAAGGGACAGGCCAAGGGTCAGGGTCACAGGCAAACAGGAATAGTCGGGGACAAGCCAAAATCGTTACACAGAGATAAACATAGCACACGGCAAGCAAGAACCCAAGCACACAATGCTTAACAAACAACGTTGATCAGCAAGGCAGACCTGCAGGGCACTGGTTAATGTAGAGTTTCTGGGATGGCCTGGGGTGGAGCCATACAGGGAGGAGAGATTATTTAAGCAGCCAGGTAAGAGTGACTGGCCTCTAAGGTGAACACATGGAGAAGGTAAGCTGACACACAAACATTACTGCATATCCATGACATGGAGGACGCATCCTGGCCAATTTACTTCACAGTGCTGCAGACTGGCTGAAAGATCCTGGCACCGTGAAGCTGTATCTTTTTTGGATCTTTACAAAGTGTGTGTAGTTACACTATCCTGTGGCAGAGGACTGTGTAACTACTCAACGGCACTCATCAAGTCTGTGGCAGGGACTTTTGAACAAGCTTTGCATCGGTTGCTAGGTCAGTGAGAGTGGGCCTATCCGGTGGTTGCTGAATCCAGTGTGGAAACGATCTGTCCTCTGGATCTATGAACATATCTGTGATCCGCAAAGCAAGGTACCTGAATCTCTCCTACACCTCCATCCCTCTGACAGAATTTGTTTAATAAAACGATTGAAGAAAAGAAACGAAGTGTTGGTGAGGACATTTGTAATAACTCTTCGAGGAGGACCCCTAAGAGAGCGTGGTGAACAGTAAGCTAATGGCAGGCCCAAATATTATCCAGCAGCTCCTGCGGGGGTAGTGCTACACATACAAAGCATATTTTTTATCTGTATAAACTTGTCATTTATTTGCATAGACACTGAATGGCCAGAAATGTCAGATATTAGTATGCATCATTCTGAATAACAAGCTCTTTTCCTAGGAGATGGCAACCTTTTGCTGAATTGGTCTGAGGCCTATTCAGATCCCGCTGGCTAGAAAGCACTAGTTTAATTCATACTGTAACCCACAAGAATCCTGACAGAAGGTTTCAGAATAATAAGCAAGCTTTCTACCTTAAATGTGGCCTTTCTTATATGAAATAGTGACCATGTTGTTGTCCAGACTGCATATGCTAACATTAATCCTTGTTTCTACAGTAAACATGTCATTTCTGAATAGTACTGTATAGTACATTTCTAACATGTATGATGCTGCGTTCCACCGCGCCGAATGTGGCGTTTCTGCCTCCCCCAGTACCAGTGCTGTGATACCATCCAGGGACCTCCAGAGACACCGCCCTCGGCCCCTACTGTGTGGATTTACCATCACGCTGCCTGAAGCCTGTGAGAAGATCTTTCCAGCAGAGTCCATACACTCCAGACGCCAGCCTCAGATGACACCAGTATTTCAAATTCCCTGTATCTTTGTGAGTAACCCCTCATATGAATTGTTGTCGTTTGTCCTTCTTATTAAACTCCATACTACGCTTAGAGGGCGCCGCTTTTTGTTTTTCTTTTTCTTATGATAAACTTGAATTCTGGCATTTCCATCACAATACCCAGAATGGTTAATGGACTACCATGGCAACATTTATGTGCAAGAAAAATTTGATTATTCATATATCACATTTCACACCACATAATGATTTTAGAAGGTCTATTAGATAATCAATGGCAACCACTTAGTGTGGGGCTGAAATGGCAGACTATGATAAATGGAGCTCATATATGATAAGGTATATCTAATAAAAGTCTTGAGTGGAGACTGTGTTCTTCTAAAGATTACACTAAACAGCAAAGAGCATATGTACAGGTACTGTTGAAGTTTTGCATTGAAGTTGGCTTTGTATATATGTCGTAGATTTTGATGTTAAAATGATTGTAAACCCTTAATATATATATTCTTAATAACAAACATGTTATACTTAAGTACAATGATTTTGCACAAAGCAGGCCCAATCCTTTTTTACTTGCATCCCCCACCAGAGATCCTGGCTTTTTTTCTCCAGCAGAGTGCCCACCATAGAAAGCTGCTTGCTATGAGGACACTGATGCAGGCTCGCTTCCCAATGGACACCCAGAGTGCAGCTTGGCCCTGCCCCAAGCTCCCTCCTTACTGGCTGTGATTGACAGCAGCGGGAGCCATTGGCTATCTCTGAGGCTATGAGGAGGGAGAAAGCTGAGCTTAGGAAGCTGCTGAATTGGGATCAGGCTTATGTAAGTATAAAAGAGGCTAGGGAGCTGCATTAAGAAGGTTGTTTACCCCTAATGGACAGAATGCATTAAAGTAGAGAAAACCTTCAGCCTTTATAACCTCTTTAATGTCTGAACAAAGATGATGTGACATGTCAGTACAAAGTAATTCCACCATAAACTATGATTTGTGATGGTAGCTTCATTCAGTTCTTTGATGTACATCCCTGGTTCACACTGGTGCGTTATGACATGCGATTTGACATGTCAAATCACATGTCAAATTTGCGGCATTTGCTGGCAATGGCACCGTCCTAATTGGTGCAACACCGCATTTGCGGTGCTGCACCGATTTCAAAAAGCAGTTTCTGTACTACTTTTTGCGATTTCAGGCCGTGATTTACATTGACATCTGTGCAGAAATCTGCACAGATGTCTCTAAAATCGTGGGCGATATTGGGACTGCCATGCGGAAGCTCATTGGTTTTAATGCAAAAGTGAGCCTGATTTTGCACTTTCCAGCTATCGTAAACAAATTGTGTATTTAATTGTGTACTTGTGTACTTTAAACTGGGGTATGCCTGTATATATATATATGTGCAGGCATACTCCACTTTTAAGTACACAATGGGGTTTATTTACTAAAGCTGGAAAGCGCAAAATCAGGCACACTTTTGCATAAAAACCAATGAGCTTCCAGGTTTTATTACCCAACGTTTAATTGAACTAGCTGGGGTTAGAAGCTGATTGGTTTCTATGCAGAAGTGAGCCTGATATTGTGCTTTCCAGCTTTAGTAAATAAACCCCATTGTGTACTTAAAAGCGGGGTATGCCTGAATATATATAAATGTATGGTAATGATGGCTCCCTTTTGTGGTACATAATGTCCCCAGGGCCTCATATTTGCTCTGCAATCTTCAGAATGATAGGTCTATTATTATTTCTCAGGATAGATTCCAGAAAACAAGTTGGTATGGATTTATTTATTTCATTTTTAAACTTATTGGGACATATGTCTTGATACATATACAGGGGATGCATTGGACATACATCCCTTTGTGGTTTATAAATGACCATGCCAAATTACGAGATAAAGAAGCCAAGAGCCTCATGCAACTTTTTTTTTAAAAGCACTGTCTGTTTGAAAGATGTTGCTCTAATGTTGTAAGTCCTATTATGTGCATTATTTACCTTGCATGCTGTGCAGATATAGCCACGATTTTACTTTTAAAGCTTCAGAATAACCATCGTATCACCTTGAATGCTTTTGGCTCAATTACTTTGGGTTGTCCCCTGAGGCATTAAACATATCATGCCTGCTACGCTTTGCTAGCATCCTAATATGCCTTTTGCCTTGGTGCATCTTTTTTCATTGAAATGAATGAGAACAGAATGCCATTCATTTTAAATTGCTTCCAGCATTATCTGCGTTCCAAGGTATTGAACTGATGAAATATCCATACTCATAACCGTCAAACCAGTGCTAGAGAGTAACATTTGGTGTTCATCACTCTCTGTAAAGTGTCCACAGGGATTATATGGAAAGGTGAATCTGCCCTCAGAAGAAGGTTACATCTTTTTAAGTTGTGGCTGCTATTAAAATTCTATGGTTGTTTGTATCTATCTATCTATCTATCTATCTATCTATCTATCTATCTATCTATCTATCTATCTATCTATCTATTATTTGTATATCTGTCTGTCTATTTTTCCCATGTCCTTGTTAACCATAGTTGTGCAGATATCTTATAGAGAACAATAGGCAGTGAGACTGAACTTGCACTCCCTGTAGCCCCCTGTGATTTTCTCCCTGAATGAGCTGAAGATGAACGGTTGCTTATGTTTGGGGATATACTAAGGGGATTTAATAAAACTGGTGCACAGAGAATCTAATGCAGTTGTGCATAGTAAACAGTCACCTTCTAACTTCAGCTTGTTCAATTGAGCTTTGACAATGCAACCTATAAAATGATTGATTACTGTGCACCACTGCACCAGATTGGTTACTATGCACAACTGCACCAGATTCTCTGTGCACCAGTTTTAGTAAATCTCCCCAAAGATGTTGCAACAATTTGGAAAGTCTCTATGTGAGATAATGATCCTAACCAAGTTGTCATAAGCTGTGCTGCAACCAGGCACCTCACTGGACCATGTATGATCATCCAGAGGCTCATCTCATAATTGTTATTTGCCCAAGAGGGAAATCACCTCCTCATTCTTTAACAGGTATAATCAAACCCCCATGAAACAAGTTTTTCCAGTTCTAAACATATGTTCACTAAATAAAATTTACATTTCACTTCTGGATTTGCACCAAATGCCTTATTTATAAACCTTTTAAGGATCGGTTCAACTTTAGTAACATTTTACACCCTTATTTAGGATTTAACCTGGTGCTAACCACAGCCTCCCTCACATCCAATACCCCCTGTGTTAGCAAGAGGGGATTCCTTTTCCTGAAGCTGACACAGCCACTTCATTCACTCACAGAGATCTGTGCATGAGTAAACTACAATTCCCGTCTTCCACTGTGGCAGACAGCTTGTAGTTCTCAATGGAATACGAGCGCACTGATCAACAAGACTACAACATACTGGCCTACCTTTATGTAGGTTGACTGGGCTTTCTCTTTTTTGGTGCTGAAGCAAGCAAAATGTTTACAACATTTATAATGGAGCAAAATTATTAAAATTGGAGCAGACAAAATCTGGAGGCACTGTGTATAGCAGCCAATCAGCATCTATCTTGAGCTTGTTCAGGTAAGCTTTGAAAATAAGAGATAGAGGCTGATTGGTTTCCAGGCACAACTGCTCTAGATTTAGGCTGTTTCAGTCTTAGTAATCTCCCAAATATGTGTGTGCTTAGAAGCTGTCTTCTCTCATGCCTAAGTCCAATGATAAATACAGACACAGTCTAAGGCCCCGTACACACGGCCGAGGAACTCGACGTGCCAAACACATCGAGTTCCTCGGCGAGTTCAGCCCTGAAGCCGCCGAGGAGCTCGGCGGGCCGAGTTCTCCCACAGAACAACGAGAAAATAGAGAACATGTTCTCTATTTTCTCGACGAGTTCCTCGGCGGCTCCATCGGGCCGAAAGTGTACACACGACAGAGTTTCTCGGCAGAATCCAGCTCTGACCGAGTTTCTCGCTGAATTCTGCCGAGAAACTCTGTCGTGTGTACGGGGCCTAAGGGTTGTTAATGGGGAAATCCTTTTTGGCTTTTTGACTTATTTCATGCATTCTTGACATCACCTTTGCAATTTGACCGTTTATTAGGTGTCTATTATCAGTATCGGACTGGAATTAGAGATAGGAACCAGAACAGAACAATCCGATCACTCCAATCTGGATGCTGGTTTTCCAGCATGCACGTCCGATAGAAGCCAGACGGCCTTGTGTACCTGGCTTTAAGTCTGCCATACACAGCTACAATTTCATCAGACTTCTGCCAAATCAGCTTTAGGCTGTCCATAGATGGAGCAAATGTATTTGGGTTGCAGGAAAGAAATTATCTTATCAACACAGTCAGTGTTGACAGGGAAATCCCTCCCACCAAGCCATCGTATTCTCCTGGCGGGGGGTGGGGGCAGGGTTTTGCCATCACCACTGGGAGAACACAGTGATTATTGCTAGCAGCTACAACAGCCGCTAGAGATCATCCAATATAAAATCCGGCAGGCAATCAATTTGGGTATAATCAGCCTGCCCATTCATTGTTCGAATCTTGGCCGGTTTCTGCATAACTGGCCGAGATTCTAATCATCTCTGGCCAGCTTTAATGGAGTTTTGGGTGTCCCTATCAGCACCGTCTGGCTTGATAAATGCCTTGTAAGATAAAATTATACTATAACAACTATTCAACAGTAGAGATTCAAATTATTACAAAAGGCCATTGGTAGAAGGTTATTTTTAAAGTCCATTTTTACTTTTTGCAGTCAATATCAGCATTATATTTGTTACGTGTTCCCATTTATACAGCATGCCTAAAAACATATTTCTTACCTTTCTAGTTGTTTACTTTGGAGCAGGTTTACAAATAGGACTGCACAGTATACTGCACACTAGAGTGAGATCTGTCACCACAGTACAGACAGGGGTAATTACAGTAAACATTAACTATTTTGTTTTCTGCAAGCCCTACTTTCTCATCCCCATCAGTGCCTGACCATAAAAATGCACTTCTGTATGGTCAAACATTCCCATAGACACCCTCCTAAACCTTGTGGACAGCCTTCCCAGAAGAGTTGAAGCTGTTATAGCGACAAAGGGGTATAGAAATATCACTCCATGGAGTGTATTTCCTCTGGTGGGACTTTGAATTGGGTCGTTGATAGCTTATGTAGGAGAAGTAGGAATCAGGTGGTTCCTATTTCTCCTACATAAGCTATCATTGACCCAATTCAAAGTCCCACCAGAGGAAATACACTCTTTGGAGTGATCTTTCTATATTCTATTAGGGATGTGGTCAGCTGATGCTATAGCTCCACACAAGGGTAAGTCCTCGTACACACGACCGAGTTTCTCGGCAAAAACCAGCAAGAAGCTTGCTGTTTTTTTTTTTGCCGAGGAAACCGGTCGTGTGTACACTTTTCGACGAGGAAACCGTTGAGGATCTCGTCGGGCCAAAAAGAAAGCATGTCTTCTTTTTCCTCGACGGCAATGGGAAAATTTGGCTCGCCGAGATCCTCGGCGGCTTCACAAGGTACTCGACGAGCAAAACGATGTGTTTCGCCCGTCGAGTTCCTCGGACGTGTGTACGAGGCTTAATACCACTCTTTAGTAGCTGCAAAGGGTGGGCCAACTTAATATTGAACCCTACGGACTAAGACTGGGGTGCCATTAAAGTATAGACATTCCCACACATGCACATTCATGGCCCATATTTAAGGAACAGCCCAAGTGAAAAAAATATGACTCCTTTTTTAAAGCTCATTCTTCTTGTAGTGAACAGCCTAACAATATGCTTCATATTTTTCCTTTCTCATCAGTTATAAAGATCTTTATATCATTTTGGCTCACAGTGTGGATTACATATAATGAAAACAGTAGAGTGAACCTAGGTAACCTGAACAAATAAGAAACATACTATATGTATATGTGAAATGGCCCTAAAGCACAGCCACAGCCACAGCCTAAAGCAGTGCTATTGGCTGGGAATATGCATGCAGCACATTGTTTTCTCAAGGTACTTTTATTCCTGGAGGACAGTAACACATAGTAATAAGCTATTCAAAATTATAGCAGAAGGTCTTGTAGTGGAGACAACAGTGGGAAAGACTATAAAAGCCCCAGAAATATATATAGCATTTAATGGTTATCTTGTTTCTTCTCAATTTTCATTCCTCTACTAAACTCAATGCCCTGTTTCAATTTATTTTATTTCTATAAAGAATATGATCCCTTGGCGGTTTATTGGACAATGGCAAATCATAATGTGTAGCAGCAGTTAAAAAATGAGTTAATGAGCTGCAGGATAGAGGAAACAATAAATAAAACCTCCCCCTGCAGGCCAAAGAGATGGATGTAAAAAATAATGTAAACCATTAATATGGCATGAGTCGCAATTAAATTACAAGATTCAGTTTGACATGCACAATGCTAGCTTTTAAACCATCGAATTTATATGATATAAAATGGGTTTGCAATTTGTTATAGCAAGACAAGCTGTTTTGCTTCAGATATGGTAGTTCATTAACAAACTGGATTGATGCCATGCCCTTTTCTTTAGAAATAAAATGTGTTTTTTTTTCCTAGTCTTTTAATTAATGTCCTACATTGACCTCACCTCTGCTGATTCTAATCAAGCCTTTATGTAATCACACTGTAAGGATAGCATGAAATGATTCACATTAATAAAGATGTGAGAATGGGCCTTGGAACCACAATCCGTTGTTACTGTCATGCGATTAAAAGTAACAGGAGAAGCAAGCAGTAATGCACTGAGATATTGTACCTTGAGCTCTTTTTCTTAAACACTGACTATAACAGTTTATTAATCAATACTTTAATGGCCAATTTACTGTCTTTCTTTTTTATATCCACTAATAAAATAGAGAAATAAAAAAATCAATATAAAAGAGACATCAAGATTAATCTTAAAGCGACAATAAACCTTTTTTTTTAATTAAAATAACAAACATAGTATACTTACCTGCTTTGTGCAATGGTTTTGCACAGAGCAGCTCCGATCCTCTTCTATTTGGGTCCCCCATTGGTACTCCAGGCTCCTCCTCTTCGGCAAGTACCTTTATGGAAAGCCGCTTTTCATGGGAGCACCAGTGTGTGCTCACTCCCAAGCCACCCTATCTGGGTCTATTGACACAGAGCAGACAGCTTGACCCTGTCCCCCGCTCACTCGGCAAAGCATTTGATTGACATCAGCTGGAGGCCAATGTCTCCTGCTGCTATCAATCTTCCCAGGGAGGAAGAAGACAGCGGAAAGATATGCTGCTCTTGTACACATTGCTGGATCGGATCAGGCTCAGGTAAGAAGCCCAACTCCAGCCAAAATGTTTCATTTAATTTTGGATAGCGTGGGATTTGGATGTGCCTACACAACTTAAAAAAAGCTGGACTTTAAACATAAACATAGTGTTAAACATAATCCACTGTTGGTAAGGTATAGCCGTTACAATTTTGGTAAACTACGTTGTAAAGTCCTACATGCCTGCCACATGTAATGAAGCTCATACATTGATTGCACTTACACTTCTTACTTCTTGCAGCCACTTTCAGGTTCTTAAAGTGGATGTAAATCCACCACTCACCCAGTTTAAACTAATGGCACAGTATGTATATACATGCAAGCCTCTACATGTATCCCTATATTGCAAATGTCACCCCCTTCAGCAGTAGGAGCCCTGAAAAAATCTGGAATAGGTGGATGGGTCTCTTTGCCGGAGCTCGGTGGGTGGAGTCGTGATGTCACAAGACAGGTACTTAGGGGGACAAGGTGCTTAGGGGGAGATCACACATTTTTGTGTTGTGTGTGTGTGTAAGTACCCCCATTAAAATCCATACCAAACTTTAATGGTATGGTTGCCATTTTGGGGGGGGGGGGCTCTACAAAATAGCTTTTTTCATGCTTATTATAGGAAGTTGCCCAGGGCAGTGCCCACTATAAATGCTATATTTTGACAACCCTTTGGATATTTGCTCAGAAAGGTTACATTTCTGACTTGACAGATTGGTTTCAATGGGATTGAGGTCTGGCTTCCTTGAAGTATGACTAACCCTGCTCAAACCAAACCCAGGGCAGTTCAGTTTATGACTTGTTTTCAGTTTGAGGCCCCGTACACACGTCTGAGAAACTCGACAAGCAAAACACATTGTTTTTCTCGTCAAGTTTCTAGTTCGGCTGTCAAAAAACTTGTCGAGCCAAATTTCCCCATTGCCCAACGAGGAAATAGAGAACATGCTCTCTATTTGGCTCGACAAGTTTCCCGACAGGTTTCTCGGCGAAAAGTGTACACACGACCGGTTTTCTCGGCAGAATACGTCTCCCATCGAGTTTCTTTCTGGATTCTGCCGAGAAAACCGGTCGTGTGTACGGGGCCTAAGTAGAAAAAGACCATCCTTTTTTAGGGGGGGGGGGGTTGGCTCTACACAATTGCTTGTTTCATGCATGCTATAGGATGTTCCCCAGGGCAGTGCCCACTATGAATGCTATATTTTTACAACCCTTTGGATATTTTCTCAGAAAGGTGCAATTTCTGACTTGACAGATTGGTTTCAATGGGATTTATGTTTGGCTTCATTGAAGTTTGACTAACTCTGCTCAAACCAAACACAGGGCAGTTCAGTTCATCGCTTGTTTTCAGTGTAAGTAGAAAAAGTCCATCCTTCCATTGGTGTTTAGTGGGAGGTAAATAAAGCCCACCCTTATGTTGGTGTTTAGTGGGAAAAATACAGCCATATCTTGCATTTACGTTCAATGGTTACTTACACAATCACACTGCCACACTGCAGCTCTGTAAAACCCATTAGGCTGGAACTATGCTGTCACTATCATGCTTCAGCTTACCCAGATGGCAGTACTGGTGTAATTTCAGTGATGGGTGCTGGAAAGCAGAGAGTGTTCCTCTGGAGTACACATGCACTATTGGACAGTGTCTAAAATCTTGGCACTGTCCTGCAGAATCCAGAACAAATTTGCAGCTATGTGTTAGCAGAATATTAGACTCCAATTTCTTATACCTTTTAGCATACTTATGTTTACACCCTTGCAAAGGGTCATCTTTGCCCACATGGAATGCACAGGTGTTCCATCCAGGGTGTACGTTCAGGGACCAGCGGCTGCACGAACAATAGACATGAATAGGCCTGTACATTGATGCCCAAAACATTTGAGCATCTCGTGCATCCTATGTGAGCAAAGATGGCCTTCACAAAGATGTTCTTATAAGCGAGTCTAGGTGAATGAGGCCTCAAAGCCTGTGTCAAGAGACCTTGGGCTTGTTGCCCAGTTGATGTAGTTGACTTTCTTCTGACCTGCATATGACCTGCTTCAAGCTGATTTTACATTCACGTGGAATTGTATGGAAATTTAAAACTTGAGCAACAGCCCATCAACACAGGCTCTTGCATTACTGTGCAACTGATAAGCTTGAACATAACAGTGTATGTTTGTCCTAAAGGAACATGTAGGGTTAGCCTAGCAGGGATTATGTTGCCATGAATTGTTATTCAGCAATTGAAGAAAAAAAAAACGGCTTGAAATAGGCTTATATTATTTTATTCAGGGGCTTGTGCTTATCATCTTTCTTTGAACTGTACTGCTTTATATGCAGAAAATTAAGATGCATTCAGCTATGTTTGACTTTTTGCTAACGCCATGCCCTGTCATTCAACAGCTTCTGATTTACAGCATGTACTGGTTTAGCAGGATAATTTCTTTCTGAATAACTTTTTTTTATTCTACTTTAGGTTAACTGCACAGAGGGGAAGTATTCCCTCCTTCTTTTGCCTCGGGCACTGAGATCAGGAAATTCATTGCTAATCACTGCGGTTGTGATTTCTGATTTCAGCTGGCAGCAGAGAGAATTGAACTTTGGTCCCTCGGGTGCAGGCTGGTTTCACAAGGTAGGCCTCGAGCTTGTTAAGTTAGAGGCCTGCCACGTGCTTATCAATTTTAAATGAATCTCCAGCTTCCAGAGCAGTTGCTATAAATACAGTGGTATTATCAGTTAACCCCTTTAAACCTAAACATCTAGCAAGTAAATCCTTAAGAGAATTCATTGACTTTCTATTGTAAATGCTAAGGCTTTGATACATACACATATGCACATTATAAACATTCTTCTGTAGTAAAGACAAATGTAAGAATTGTACTTGGTTTGTTTTGTTTGCTATTTTGTAAGTTTATCTTGGTTAAAAAAAAAAAACATGTACAGTACACATCTGCAGTATATGCACATCTATCCATATTTGTTTCTCTAAAAACATTGCAAAAATGTTGGTCCTGTCAGAAACCCAAAAAGCAAGCAATTGTGCTGTAAGTTTGAAAATGACTTGCTAATCTATTGCTAGACTTGCCAGGCTTCACAAGTTTGTTGCACAATTGCAGCAAGTGTGCATTACAGGACTTCAGATCAACTTTCTTTGCAAACTGTATTAGTATCAATGGTGATGTCAGTGTCAGTCAGTGGCGGCTGGTGCTCAAAGTTTTTGGGGGGGCGTAAACGAAAAAAAAAAAAGAAAAACAATTGCAGCCTCACTGTGCCCATGAAATGCAGCCACTGTGCCATCAATTGTCACCACTGTGCCATGCCATTAAATGCAGTCACTGTGCCATGCCATCAAACGCAACCACTGTGCCATCAATTCGCATCACTGTGCCATGCCATCAAACGTAGTCACTATGCCATGCCATCAAACGCAGCCACTGTGCCATCAATTGTCATCACTGTTCAATGCCATCAAATGCAGTCACTATGCCATGCCATAAAACACAGCCACTGTGCCATCAATTCGCACCACTGTGCCTTGCCATCAAACGCAGCCACTGTGGCATGCCATCAAACGAAATCACTGTGCCCATCAATTGTCGCCACTGTGCCAATTGTCACCACTGTGCCCTTTAATTGTCGACACTGTGCCCATCGTGCCACTGTTCCCATTGATGTCACTGTGCTCTTTAATTGCCGCCACTGTGCCCATTGTCCCCACTGTGCCAATTGTCCGCACTGTGCCAATTGTCACCACTGTGCCCATTGTCACCACTGTGCCAATTGTCACCACTGTGACCATTGTCCCCACTGTGCCAATTGTCCCCACTGTGCCCAATGTCACCACTGTGCCCATTGTCACCACTGTGCCTCCTAGTCCTTCCACGTCCCTCGATGTCTTCTCCCGCCCTCGATGACGCTTCAGCCAATCAGGTTACCGATAACCAGAACCGGTGAACCTGATTGGCTGAGATGCCCATCAGTCTTAGCCAAGGAACGCACCCCCAGTACGTTCCCTGGATAAGCATCCGGAAAGGCTGAGGGCTTTACTCGAAAGCCTATCAGAGCCGCTGGCTCTGATAGGCACTTCTGCACAGCCAACCAGCTGCCGTTATTCAGGTGGCCGGCGCTCAAGGTCCAGCCATCTGAATAGACCAGCGTCCGGCAACAATAACATAGATTCATACAATGCATGATTCTATGTTATTGTAATCAGTGGCGGTGCGAGCTAGAGGGGGTGGTGCTCCAGCGCCCTCTATAGATGCACCGCCACTGGTGTCAGTTATTCAGTTCCCACCCAAGGTCAGTTAGCGTCATATTGTCTGCCGCACAATCACAATCACTATATTTCACCGATCACTGCCATTAGTAGTATACAAAAAATACCAGTATATATACCATAGTTTGTAGACACAATAACCTTCATGACACCTTTTTTTACCTATGACATGTAGCAGAATACATTTTAGCCTAAATTTATGAAGAAATTCTGGGATATGTTTTATAGCAGAAACATATATAATTTTCATTTATATAACAACTAAAAGAAAGCCCAGTGGTGATCAAATACCACCAAAAGAAAGCTCTATTTGTGTGAAAAAAATGATATACATTTTGTTTGGGTACAGCGTTTGCACAATTACCAGTGAAAGTAGCACAGTGCTAAATAGAAAACAATTACCTGGTCATGAAGGGGAGTACAACCTTCCAGAGCTGAAGTGGTTAAACACAGCCAACAATGATAACCTACTTTTATCTCCCCTGACAGGTGTAATTTAAATTGACAATTTTATTTTCCATGCATCTTTTTTAACATACTGTATTCTAAGCAGCATTACTTTGACTTCACTTTCCCAGGCATGGCCATGGACACACGTTCTCCCAAGCCCCTTTGAAAAAACACAGCTATAGCTACAACTTAGACACCCACATCCAGTAAATTGGTCACATGAGTGCCTCATCACTTATCATGCAGGTTACTCCTTCTCAGTTGTCTCTTTAGATAACCCACAGTACTCTGGGACCCTTTGTCATGAATACAATGTTTTTTTTTTGGAACACACTGATTGTATATATAAAGCAAAACAAAAGTTTTAAAATATCAGTTTAAAAACACTAAGGTCCAACTGAACTTTTTATTTAAGAACCTACATCAAAGTGGAACTTCAGTTCTCCTACCAGGTGGCTCCATCTCCCCCTCGGGTGCCACCATTATAGCAGTGGTTTATTTAGGTTTTGTGCTGCCCTAGGCCTGACTAAACTTGTGCACCCTCTAATTTAAATATGATCCACTCCTTCCTGTCAAGGTCACACCCCTTGCTGTTTAAGACCCCCCCCCACAGTTGTGGAATGCCAACCGCCCACATACTGGAAGCAGTGCGGCCGATTTTATGGGGGCACTAGACTAACTTGCCTAACAGTGTAGCGCAAGCCAGCAGGGACACTTTCCGTGATGCCCCCCTGAAAAGTGCTGCCCTAGGCCCGGGCCTTGTTGGCCTAGGCCAGGATACAGCATTGCATTATAGCACAAGCGCAGATGTGCTCTACTTAGTCTTTGAGTCCTAGCAGACTTAACACGTCGGCACATCTGGGCAAGCGCAGGTGATTTTCTGTGCACGTGTAAAGACAGAGAAAGTTGCGGACTTCCATGGTAGCAGTCTTTTCATGTGCGTGGGAAACACTGCATGCATGCACATGGCTGGGGGAACTTGTGCATACATAAATGTGGCATAGGGCTCTTTCAGGATCCAAACCTGTGATACATCCGCGCAAGTGCAGAGGCAGAGGGAAATTCTCGTCTAGCTTTGCAGCATGAATAATTCATATTAAAAAGTCTGTTTATACGAGAGGGAGGGGGAAAGAGGCAGGGCAGCCTAACATGCCCTTTAGGGAGAAGGTCCTCTTTTTACAGCTGTCTTTAATTAGAAAGCAGCCACAACCTGTATAGAAAGTCTGTCTGCCAGCATGCTACAGAGAAGGACTCTTGCTCTGTGTGGAGAAGTGCTTTTCTCTTGTTTTTGTACTCACAGTATGCCTTAAATCTTTTAGTTGACTGATGCTGGTGGGGGGGGGGGGGGGTCATTCAACACAGAAGTCTGAGGATATCTTGTGCCTGAATGTATTTACTGTGGGGGGGGGGGTGGGGGCAGTGCTGGAGAGGAGGTAAGTATTGCAGCCAGAGCTTTTTAATAATACAAGGGACCATTATATATTATATATATATATATATATATATATATATATATATATATATATATATATATATATATATATATATTATATATATATATATATATATATATATATATATATATATATATATATATATATATATATATATATATATACACATTACCTATAACTAGGTATAATTGTATTAAAGCCATTCTAGTTTCCTCTTAAAAGTTTTAAAGCAGGTTTATTTTTTGACAATAATTATTAACTATAGCAAAATGTATGTAAGTCAGAAAAAAAAAAAAAAAACATTAGAGGCCTAGGAAAGTAAACAATTTATAATGTTTTAATGAATGACTGAGATGAGCATAAAGTACTCTTCATTTTGGTATTGGTTGTTGGAAAAAGATATCACACTAATGCCTCGTTTCCACTGAGCGGATCGGTTCGGTACGGTTCGGTTCGGTACGCTATTTTGGGTGTTTCCACTACGAAAGTGTGCCATTAAACCGAACCGTACCGGACCATTCTGGGTCCTGCTTCAGATGTGGGGCCATAGGAAATGGAACTGTTCCATTAGGGGAGGAGATGCAATACATTCCACTGATTGGTGGACGCGCTAGGCATTTTTTCTAAATCCTGAATGGTCCCCGACGGTCCGATTTGCAGTGGAAACGCTCACGAGAATAGACCGGTCCATTCTAAACCGCTCCATTCTTACTGACCCGAACCGTTCCGTGCAGTGGAAACAAGGCATAAGTCTATGCAGCTGTCATTGGTCAACGCAGCTTTGCTTATGATAGTTTACAGTGCTAATCCTCACTTCCCCTTACAGTATGGGTTGCAGTCCCATTGTTCCATAGTATGTTATGGAGAAGGTCTGGGGTCAGGGTGAGAGCATTATACAGTTTCATTGCATTATTATTATTATTATTATTATTATTATTATTATTATTATTAATAATAATAATAATAATAATAATAATAATAATAATAATAATAATAATAATACAAAAAATATTTATACAATATTTTTTTCTCAAAATACTGAGCTATAAGTGTTGAGCTATAAGTTATGTAGGTTTCTTTTATGCTTTTCAGCTGGAAAAAAAAATACAATACTTTCTTGTTAACTTGCATGTACAATTCACAAATCCTACAGAGGATTGTCTGTGCTGATATTTTAATGTGTTTTGACAGTAAGTCAAGGGGCTTAGCTGTAAATTGTAATACAAATTCTCAGCTTGCTGTATCTTTGACAAAAAAAAAGCAAATAAAAAAGGAACAAAAAGGGTCTAGACAGACTTTCCTTTAACTCACCAGGGAGAGATTTTTAAAACCAGTTTATGAGAAAATAATTCAGGTTTGCACAATGCACTTTTTCCCTCCTTTTTTTATATTACCGCAGAGCGACTGACAAATTAAGAACCCAATGAATTTTATCCAGAAGAATGTGGCTCTGTAAAAAATGTACATTTTCCTCACAGTAGGCTTACTTTACATAGTTGGTTCCCATTTATAAAGCTGTTAGGAATGGCCATAAAAGACGTAAAGAAGGAGGTCATAAAACCATTCATCCTCACAGTTGTTAAACTGTTTTGTTGAAATTCCTTCAACTTATTCGGTCTTTGGTTCTTGAAATGAAAAATAAATAGAAATAATAAGAAATCTTTTCAAATTCAAACTAATTTGCTTCTTCAGATGATTGCATTACAAGATATGTTTCATAGTGGATGCTTAAATAAACCTGTGTGGTGCCAAATGCCAGACTTTGGCTAAATTTGTCCATACCCTATTGTTCCACTTGTTGTATAGCAGTAAGCCAATACCTTCAGGAGAAATTAAAGCTTGCTTAACACAACATCAAAGTAATGTACTGCCATTACATTGTTCACACTAGGGTAGAATTACTAAGGCCTATGTGAGCCTTGTTGGTTCAGGTCCCCAGACATATACACTTTGAGTAGTCGTTGTAGATAGCAAAAAAAAAAAAAAATCTGTGTTCCATATACAATATTTGGTAAAAAGTTCTGGAAACTGGAAAAAATAACTGCCCTCTCACTTACAAAAAGTTTAAAACCTCTTATGTGTGGTAGTCATAGCCCTCAGTGGAGTTCTTTAGGAAGCAGAACTGTAATTGGGCAAAGCTCCTTGACTAGAGACTCAGCCCCACTGATTTTCATGCTACGGCACAAAGAGTGTCAGTTCAAGATCCTATTTAAATGCTAACCTCTGAATTGATACCAGACCAGGAGTCATTGTGTACCCATGACTTGATAAATATTGCTGCAGTGCTCCCCAAGTACCATGAGGTATGCAAAAATAGATTAATGGAATTTGATTTATGGAGTAGTTAATGCAGATTCATGGCTTTGAGGCCTGCTTTTTTTCATTTTCTGTAGACCTAAAGTGGAAGAAAACCCCATGTGTCACATGGCCTGCCTTAACCTCCCTGGCGGTATGATTCTTTCCGATTTTACTTGCTGAAAGCGGTACCATTATCTGCAAGGAAATTTGGTGTTTTATAGTGTAGGCCTGTAATTCTTAGGAATAACTCACTTAAATCTGTCCAAACAAGAGTCTAGTAGGCAACCCGGGTATGAAATTTTTTTAAAAACAAAATTATAAATTATAATATAATAAATAATTATAAATAATTATAACAAATAATAATATAATTATAATAAAAATTATTCAATAATGTAATCAACTCAAAATCACAGAAATGTGCTCAGTTGCAGAATTGTCGCGGTCATTACTTTTATTTTTTATGATGAATTTCCCCACAAATCGCTAGCGCACAATTCTGCAAGTGATTATAATTTATTATCGCTTTGCAGGCAGAAAGAACAGTTTTTATTATATAAAAGAACATGTAGGGCACTGGGCAGACCACTAGGGACAAGGGGATGTGTATTTTTTACATACAGTACTGTAATCTATAAGATTACAGTATACTGTATGTAGGGTGTTTGTTTAGCTTTTTGAATTTGGCGCCGATCTCCGCCCCCGTGCGTCGTAACGTCGCAGGGAACAGAGATCGGCGGCACCCAGAGGCACTGTGTGAATCGAGCGAGGTCCCGCTCGCTCACACAGTGCGGTGGTATCGCTGGATCCAGGGACAAGGTAAGTAACTTTGTCTGTGGCTGCAGCGAGGCGAGCCCGAGTCTGACTCGGGGTTACCGATCGCAGCACAGAAATTTAACCCCGAGTCAGACTCGGGAATACCGCCAGGAGGGTTAAGATACTGTATCTGAAAAAGTTAAAGGGGTTGTAAAGGTTTGTGTTTTTTCACCTTACTGCGTCTATGGACACCGAGTGTATGACTCAGAAACTTGCCCGCAAGGTAACCCCCTCGGGAGAGCTTTTTTCCAAGGGGTTTATCTAATGCGGGAGGAGCCGCAGAGGGATCCCAGAAGAGGATGTTGAGGGCCACTCTGTGCAACAGGAGCTGCACAGTGTACACATGTAAACATGTATGACATGTTTGTTATTTAAAAAAAAAATATCCTTTAGTGTCACTTTAAGCATATAAATATAAGCAGAAAACACAGCTGAAGAGTTTCTTTGGGGTGGGAGGGGTGAACCTGAAGTTGGGGTTTAGGCTCCCACAATCCAAGATACTTTGAGGTACATTTACTAAAGGCAAAATGACAGCGCACTTAGTAAATGCATTAAACAGTGTCAGGACAAGGTCATCTAGAGCCCAGGGTGAACATGCCAAATTGTGCCCCCCCGAAAATGTATGAGGATTATGTGTCAGCAAAAATCCCTCCCCCAAAAATAAAAATTTACATGCTTACCCCCTAAGCATAAATTCCCTCTCCTCCTAATACAAATTCACCCCCTACTGAAATCCCCTTCCCAGCAGAAATCTTTGCCCCCCCCAACCCCTCAGTTCATTAAATCATTTCATTCCCCATATGCCCCTAGCACAAATCCACCCCTCCCCCCAACAAAAATTCCCATTTTCTAGTAAAAATCCTCTACCACTCAAATTTCCACTCTGAGCACAAATTCGCTCCCCCTACTACAAATCCCCCCTTCCAGAAATAATTCTCCCCCATCGTAGCACAATTCTCCCCAAGTTTCCCCTCCAAGCACAAATACCCACAATCATCCCTGCTAGCACAAATCCCTCTCAAACAAAAAATTTCCCTCCTAGCACAAATCCACTCCTCCCCTATCATATTACCTTTTCTAGCACTAACCCCCAAAATCTTCTTCCCCCATTCCATCTCCCAACACAAATCACCACTCCTAGCACACCTCCCATAATGTCCCCTCCTAAAACAGTACTTATCCCTTTCCGCTGCCAAATTCCCCCTCCCAACACAAATCCCCTCCTCCAAACCTTCTTGTGATGCCTAAGGCAGCAGTCCCTCCTGCCAATACCTTGTCCCTTCACTTTACAAAGAACACCTAATCACTTGCAAGAAAAAAAAAACATTTTTGCTTGCACATGATTGGATGATGGAAGCCAGCGGAGCTCTCCCTCATTTACTAAGCTCTGGAGAAACTTCACAGTGCAACAAAAAGTGCACAGTCTATTTGCCTTTAGTAAATCAACCAATGTGTTTCGTAAATGTGAAACAATCCACAGTGTTTGGATTTTATACTTTAGGTGCTTTTCATAGTACATAGGGCATTCATCCAAAATGTACTCAGTAGTAGGGATGAGCTCCGTGTTCGAGTCGAACGTATGTTCGATTTGAACATCGTATGTTCGATCGTTCGTCGAAATACGAACAAAACGGGTCGTTCGCGCCAAATTCGAGTGACGCGCCACGGCCCACAATTCACTGCGGCATTGCGCGCTGATGATTGGCCAAGCATGCACTATGACCCGCATGCTTGGCCAATGACAGCGCCGTCAGTACAGAGAGCCGTAATTGGCCAAAGCCAGGGTGGCTTTGGCCAATTTTAGCTTAGCGGGTTTAGTACACACCCCACACTATAAAAGGCCGCCTGCAGGTCAGCCTTGTGTAGTGTGTTCCGGCGCTGTTTAGAGAATAGATCAGTCAGAGAGAGAGAGTGTAATTTTTTCTAGGTAGATAGAGCAGGCAGGCAGGCAGGTTAGTCAGTTAATTTTACAGTGTGTAGAGGATATATATACATCCCAGGTGTTGTACATATATTTATACACTGTATAGCTTAGATAGATCAGTTCTTCCTAATTTACTGGCAGGTAGTCGATTGTGCTAGCTGCAGTATTCTCATGTGGTGTATTGCCTGTGTCCTCTGCTGTGTGCACCATAAAGCTACACAGGCATACTATAGACACCCAGCAGGTACAATATGTAAAGGAATTTTTCATTTTTTTATTTTTATTTAAGCATCATTAAAATCACTGCTCCAGAAAAAAAATGAAAAATTCCTTTAAATATTGTACCTGCTGGGTGTCTATAGTATGCCTGTGAAAACGTCTTTGAGAACCCGGGTCTTGCCCCAGGGAACATGTATCAATGGAATATTTTTTTTTAAATGGTCGTTTTTTCTGGAGCAGTGTTTTTAATGATGCTGCATCATTAAAATCACTGCTCCAGAAAAAACGAACGTTTTTAAAACTTTTTTCCATTGATACATGTTCCCTGTGGCAAGACCCTGGTTCTCAAAAACGTTTTCCGACAATAACTTGCATATGGGGCTTTAAAATTAGCACTTTTGAATTCGAACGTTCGAGTCCCATTGACGTCAATCGGGTTCTAAATGTTCGCGCGAACGTTCGGTCCGTTCGAAGGTTCTGGTGCGAACCGAACGCGGGGGTGTTCGGCTCATCCCTACTCAGTAGTGACTGCACATGCTTTAAGTTTTACAAAAACAAAACAGCATTTTCTCCTCCAACCTATTTCTATGTGAATAAAATAAAAGACTTGCTGATTCATTAAACCATCTGGGCAGTTTATTTGGGCTTTATGTAAACTAAATATTCCTTATATACTGTTTGTCATGTTGTAGTCAATCAGCAACTGTTCTTCTTTGCACAAAATTAAAAAAACTGGGATAATATTATAGTATGCTGCTTTTTAATATTTATAGCTAGAGCATAGGGAACAATTACCTATTTTCGCTATCAACCAGTGTGTCCTCTTGACACTAGATCAAGCTATATTCCCAGTGTTAGTACAGATTGTAGCTCTGAAAAAATGAGGAAAAAAGACAGTATAACAGCATATTAAATCACTTCAGTGTATTTTACCAGAGAGAAGCAAGGAATTTGTCACTCCGGCGAAACAGCTTTTGAGGTTTTGAAGAGTGTAATCAACCTATTTTTACTCTGTACTACAGAGTCCTGCTGGTTTAAGAACAAGAAATGCTGATTTAACACCTCCACTGACAAACTTGCACAATCTATTTTAGTGACATGACTGAGTTCTATAGTACGTACCACACAGGAATTATGGTAACCCAGTGACCTGTGAACAACCTGAGCAGGAACATTTGAAAGAATAAAATCTGAAAATCTTTGAATTAAAAATAAAAATGGGCCAGTTAATCACCTACTGGCAGCTTAATATGGATTCCTGCTGGAATTTTTCGACAGCCAAAATCATAATCTGTAACACTTTGAAAAAGCATAGACATGATGATTTATGGTACATTGATTTGAAAGTAAAAGAAATAATAATAATCAATGGTCCTACATTTTTAAACAAAAAAGATTCTACTTCCCCTGCCATATAAAATGTACGATGGGACTTGCACCATAAAACACATTCTGGAAGCAATAGAATACAAAAGTGTAACTCACATTTAGATTGATTGATAGACTTGCAGCATGGGAGGTGAGGGCAGTTGACAGCTGTTTTGTACCTGACTGCACTTTGTTGAAAGGGAATGCATAGTGTTTTTTTCATGAATGTTCTTCATCTATTATGTTCTAGACTAAAAGATAACCTTTTAGAATGTCTTTTTTCCTTTTCACCAGATGAATATAAACTATTATAAAACTAAGAATAGGCTATACAGTGGGTACGGAAAGTATTCAGACCCCCTTCAATTTTTCACTCTTTGTTATATTGCAGCCATTTGCTAAAATCATTTAAGTTCATTTTTCCCTCATTAATGTACACACAGCACCCCATATTGACAAAAAAATACAGAATTGTTGGATTTTTGCTGATTTATTAAAAAAGAAAAACTGCAATATCACATGGTCCTAAGTATTCAGACCCTTTGCTCAGTATTTAGTAGAAGTACACTTTTGATCTAATACAGCCAGGGGCGGACTGACCGTTTGGGCACTCGGGCACCCAAGGGCCCCATGCCACTAGGGTGCCCCATCAGGGTTTCCAGCCTCAGTAAAACCAGGGACAGTAGGTAAAAATTGGTGTTTTTTTACATCTGTTCCTGAAATGTCCCTTACCAACATCCTTTTGGTCTAAAAATCCCAAGATTATAGCTGCCCCGCCTCTCCAGTACCTTTTCAGTATGTGTATGTGCATTCTGTGTGTATGTATAATGTGTGGCCCCATAATCTATTGCCTGGGGGCCCCATAATATCCTATTGCCTGAGGGCCCCATAATCTCCTATTGCCCGGGGGCCCCATGAGTTGTCAGTCCGCCCCTGAATACAGCCAGTCTGAGTCTTTTTGGAAAATATGCAACAAGTTTTTCACACCTAGATTTGGGGATCCTCTGCCATTCCTCCTTGCAGATCCTCTCCAGTTCTGTCAGGTTAGATGGTAAACGTTGGTGGACAGCCATTTTTAGCTCTCTCCAGAGATTCTCAATTGGGTCAGGGTTCTGGCTGGCCCATTCAAGAACAGTCACAGAGTTGTTGTGAAGCCACTCCTTTGTTATTTTAGCTGTTTGCTAGGGTCATTTTCTTGTTGGAAGGGAAACCTTTGGCCCAGTCTGAGGTCCTGAGCACTCTGGAGAAGGTTTTCATCCAGGATATCCCTATACTTGCTATTCAGGGCATTTTTTAAACACGTGTTAAAATCAGCATCTTTTTTTTTTATGTAGATTATTATGAGAGAATATGTTGGCCAGTGTGAGATATTGTGATCTTTTTCAATTCCACACAAGTCCTGTAAAATAAAAGAACAAATTTCCCCTTATTAGGCCTAGTACACACGAGAGGATTTATCCGCGGATACGGTCCACCGGACCGTTTCCGCAGATAAATCCTCTCGAGGATTTCCGCGGATTCGGATCCGATGGAGTGTACTCACCATCGGATCGAAATCCGCGCCGAAATCCCATCGCGATGACGTGTCGCGCCGTCGCCGCGATGATGACGCGGCGACGTGCGCGACGCTGTCATATAAGGAATTCCACGCATGCGTCGAATCATTACGACGCATGCGGGGGATCCATTCGGACGGATTGATCCGGTGAGTCTGTACAGACCAGCAGATCAATCCGTTGGGATGGATTCAAGCGGATAGATTTTAAAGCATGTCTTCAAATTTTTATCCGCTTGAAATCCATCCCAGGGGATAAAAATCCGCGGAAACAGATCCGCTGGATTGTACACACCAGGGGATCTATACGCTGGAGCCGGTCCGCGGATCAATTCCAGCGGATAGATCCTCTCGTGTGTACGGGGCCTTAGTTTAGCAGATGAGTTCCATGCAGCTATGTGGACTTCTGTAATCAAATCATGTTCAAGCAAAATACAGTTTTTTTTTCTTACTTGAACATGATTGTGTATTTTTTACTAAATGATTTTCACAACATTCACTAAGGAACAATCCAATACAGCCTATTTGCTTGTAGTAAATCAGTCACTTATTCTCCATTCCCCTCAATACTCTGAGCTGAGCTGTAAGTGATGTATATACATTCCAAAACATTGTTGCCTATGGTGAATAATTTTGGTCAATATCAAAAACGATAAGTAGATCAAGAGGTATCCCCGGGGGTCCAGGGGGGGCAGTACTGTTATATGCAAATCTCAACTGTTATTGTAGAAGTCAATATTGGTTCCACCTTCTTCCACCTCCCCAGTCACTTGTTGGTTGATCAAACTAATAGGGAGTCTCACTGTTCAATATGGAGACTCAAAAGATGGGAGGGTGATGTCACCAAGCTCAACTTTTACAAGAAAAGTTGAGATTTGCATATAGCTTTAGCTGCTACTCTGGTTCAGCTGATGATTTTGCATGTGATTTACAATGATGGTAACCACTACGAATGCATTTTTATATGATATGCTTGGTTTGAATTGGCACTTTGTGACAGGTTTACTTTAATTGCCATCATACAACCAAGATGTAGCTGTGCCTTATGAATAATCAAGACCACATTTTTCAGATATCATGTCTATTGAACAATATTCAATATTTAATTAGTTTTTAGTATTTAATATTTAATATTTAATTTAGTTTAGTTAAATTGAGGTATTGTTTAATTGAAAAAAATAAAATAAAACATCAGTCCTTTATGATCTGAGAGTTTTTTTCCATGCAAAAGTCCTTTGAAAGTCGTGATAAAGAGTCTGTTTAATCAGTAGCAAGAAATAACTATCCACGACCCTATTAGGTGCTATGTTTAGATGTGAAATACAAAACACCCAAGTATATTATTGCTGGTTATTTGTGAAGCAGTAGAGATATACTCCTAATAGGAGTAAGGATGTGCTGACATCGGAAGTGAGACTGACAGGCCCGCAGTTAACTGTCATTTCCATCAGAGCTCTAATAGCCTTGCCAGGCATTCTCCAAGCACATGAAGAAAGGGAGGGTTTCTGTATGACAGTATTGTACAAGAATGCATGTGAATACCATTATGGTATTGAAAGTGTCAGGTGCCAGCAGAACAGCCCTGATCAGATAGACAAGCATCACACTGAATGCTTTAAGGTTATTTGAATCCTGTCATTTCTATCAGCCAGTTATCCACAAGTGAATCTTTCATTAGTTTGTTTTGCTTAGTAGCAAGGCACAAAAGGGACACAGACCCGGCCCCTTTGGCTTCCTCATCATTAACAGCTTATGACGGGTGGCGAGAGGAGAGGTAGCAAGCACAACTCCACCCCAAGAGTCTCCTCATTAACGCCTGGCAGTGAGGAGCAGGAGTTAGTGGACACTGGCACAGGCTGAATATCTATTTTGAAGGGAAGGCCAACAAGGCTCTCTGTAGATTTAATTAAAACCATAGTGAACAGATGGGGAAGATGGAAAGAGATCCAGCTTGAGACCATTCATCTGTCTAGACTTGAGTGTTTTAATGAAGCCTTTTTCCTCTTTGCATGCCCCACATTGTGGCTTTCTACTTAGCAGTATGCAAAAAGCTTAGAGTTGCAACCCTGCTGTTAAAGCTATAGTATTTTAGACTATTCCCCAACAAAATATCCAGTGTGTCAGATCTAAATTCCCCTTTCAAAATGCAGCTAAATAACCCAATATTCATTTAGCTGTGCAAGTGTTTAGCTACAGGGCGATTTCTTAATAGCTGTTGCCAGCTGTTGCTGCCCACCCAAAGGTACTATGGCAATCAACCGTAATGATTTGTTGTGTGACTTGCTCCATGGAAAAAGCTGAAATAACTTTTTTTTTTTGTTTACTATTTTTCAGAAATCAATAGAAATCTCAATTTTTGGCTTGACATGGGGAGTTTAACCCTAGGGAAGTATTGGAAAAGTAATTTTAAGGCACATAAAAAGATTCCCCCAGGTTTATTTTTTGATATGTTTTATATTCTTCTGTGGCCTAACACTGCAAGGTTGATATAATATTCTCTGCAGAACTTGATTGCCTTTTTAATAGTTCAATATTGCCTTAGCAAATTTGAGCTGGTCTACTATGAAGTATAATGAAAAGCATAAGAATTGTTTAGCAATTGTAAAGTACAAAACATTTGAAATAATAAGAAGAATAAAATCAGATCAGTCTATGTAATCTCTCTGCAGTAAAATGTCTGTAGAAGCTACACTATATTGTCAAAAGTATTGGGACACCTGCCTTTACATGCACATGAACTTTAATGGCATCCCAGTCTTAATCCATAGGGTTCCATATTGAGTTGGCCCACCCTTTGCAGCTATAACAGCTTCAACTGTGATGGGTAGGCTATCCATAATGTTTAGGAGTGTGTCTATGGGAATGTTTTCTTCTAGAAGCGCATTTGTGAGGTCACTGATGTTGGATGAGAAGACCTGGCTCGCAGTCTTTGCTCTAGTTAATTTCAAACGGGTTGAGGTCGGGACTCTGTGCAGGCCAGTCAAGTTTTTCCACCTCACTCATCCATGCCTTTATTGACCTTGCTTTGGACACTGGTATAAAATCATTTGGCGGAGGGGTATTATGGTAAAAGTGACATTTGTATTCTGTTAGAAATTCAGCAGCAATATTTTACCCTACTATAATATTCATAGTCATCTGAAATGAATAAGAATAACTCACTGAACAACTAAAGTGGTTGTAAACCCTTACATTTACCCAGTGAAGTGATTTGACTTAGTTGATACACAGAGATGTAACAAATCCTCCTACATATGTTGTGCCTGCTTATCTGCAGAAAATATAGCATTGATAGCCATTTGCTCCTGCTGCTGTCAATCAAATCCTGTGACAAAGGAGCAAGGGGGCAGGGCCGAGTCCCACTGTCTGTGTCAATGGATGCAGCAGCGGGACTCTAGAACAAGCCTGTATGGGTGCCCCCATAGAAGTTGGCTTTCTGTGTGAGGGCACCCAATGAAGAGGGGGAGCCTGGAGCGCCAGCGGGGAACCCCAGAAGAAGAGAATCAGGGCTGCTCTATGTAAAAGCATTGAACAGAGCAAGTAAGTATAGACATGTTTGTTATATTAATACAAAAAACATTTTTTTTACAACATCTTTAATTGTTAAATCCAGAGGATTACCTTACAGCAAGCTAAAATCCAAAGCAAGAAAATGAGAAGGCAGAGATACCATAATAAAGTCATCATATCAACAACGAGAACATCTTTTTTAATGTGATTGTCAAAAAATCAAGGGCAACAATGCAACCTTCGTTATAAGCCATAATACAATGTTCCCAATACACTCAATAGTTTCAAGTCAGACTATTAATTGATGATCCGTCAATTGAACCTCTACCTTTCAACTAAATTAAACTATACTTTGTATTCTATTAGTAGAGGCCTTCTTCCCTTCCCCCAGGTACTAAATAATAGACTGACTGCCATCCATCCAAATAATACTCACCCTCAGACCCAGTATTGCTAATCCAACCCTAAACTATGCTATCATAATGAAAACAGTTATTCCTATATTGTTCTTCTGGTCCAATTCTGTGGCCATCCTCACCTGCATTCTCACATAGAAAAAATGGTAGGAACCTATGAGGTATTTGCCCTGGGCCCATCCATTTCTTAAAATATCATGAGTGTGTTTTAAGACTATCATGCCACATGTCCCAAATTCTATGAGTCAAAAACATGCAGGTCATAATCTGGACTGCAAAACACTACAAATACCATCTACAGCTACTTGACCATTTAAATACTGGTATCTTTCCAACCGCCTAAACAAATGCTAGCCAGAATATACAAAACAATCTATTCCATTAGTAACTTTGGCTTTCTTTTAACAGCTTTGTCTTATACTCTGTACACACGATCGGAACTTCCGATGGGATAAAATCTGATGGAATTTTCCATCGGAATTCCGTTCAAGCTGTCTTGCACACACACTCAGACCAAATTCCGACCATCCAAAACGCGGGATGACGTAAAACAATACGACGAGCCGAGAAATATTAAGTTCAATGTTTTCGAGAATGCGTCAACTTAATTCTGAGCATGTTTTTTTCTCCGTCGGAGTTCCACACAGACGATCGGAATTTCCAAAAGGATTTTTTTCCATTGCAAAAAAAATTAAACATGTTCTATTTCTAAACTCAGATGGAAAAAAAATGCGATGGGGCCCACACACGGTCGGAATATCCAATGAAAAATTCCATCTGACTTTTTTCATCGGAAATTCCGATCGTGTGTACAAGGCATAAGTGTGGTACTGTAGTAGTGTTTTTTTTTTTTTATGTTTTACAGCACTATGTAATGCTTTTACTAAAATACAAGTTAAAAAATGTTCTAATGCATAAAATTCATACATGCCAAAATTGATATCCCTTAAAAATGTATCACATATTTAGAAGAAAGAGTGCCCATCTAACAAATTGAATGATCTCTCTGGTCCCTTGCTGTTTTAACTTAATTAAGAAGGGCATGGTTTCTTAACTTGCACCTTCTCAGGCCAGTTATAGGCTTTGTTCTAGGTCACAAAGAACAACTTTTCTGATTGATCTGTCCAGAAAAAATCTGATTGATTGCCTCTTAATTACTAGAGTAGCTCCATGGCCCTTGAGGTTTGAATTGGACAGCCTTGATCTAGGGACATGCTGACTTGAGTGACAGGAGAGCAATTGTGCCTTGGGCTAATGTGGATGTAATGATTCAGGTCACACTGGGATGGGAGCGTTTTTATTGCTATAACCAATGTGCAGCTGCTGCTTAACCTTTTGGGAAGAAATATTTTGAGTCAATATATTTAAATTCCATATATGGGTGAATGCTATAAATTTCCCCTAATCATATGCTGTGGAAATTGTTTTAATGATCTTGCTACATAAACATGTTCTAGGCTCCATAATAAGTAGGCTATCAGTTCTCTTCTGCTGCCACATTCTATGTTTCTATATATTCTTACTGCAAAAAATGTACATTTTACTGAACATATTAATCACATATTGTACCACACTAACCATACCTAGGTACCACATTTAAGCAAAAAAAATAATTTTTGGAGTAAGAAGGGGGACGTTTATATTCCCTGTTGGGTTTAAATACTGCCTGTGTCCCAGTTGAGAGATTTCATTTCACTTTATGTTCTCATATCAGTCACATTTGAATTCCGCGCCCTTACGCCGCCAGAGATACACTGCGGCGCCAGAGATACTACATTACGGCGCAAATTCTTTGTGGATTCGAAAAAAATAAAATAAGTTGCGGCGGCGTAGGGTATCTTAGATACGCTGCGCCCAGCGTATTAATGCGCCCAGGTACGTGGATCTACCCCATAGTTTGTATTCCTCTACTTTGGTTTTATCTTATAATCTTTTTGAAATAACTAACCAGGCCCTGGTCTCACAAAAATTTCTAACCACTATCCTAGAGCTCCTTCCCTATGCTTACATTAGATAATACGAGGCCGGAAGGCTACCAGGTCACAGCCTGGAGAGGAAAGCAGAGTGAGCTGAGCTGCTGGGAGAATTATCTAAAATACTTTAGTGCTTCTGCTTTAAATACTGAGAATTGATTGTTTCACAGTGCCTACAGCTACAAAGGCAAGTAGCTGCTTAGGCATATGTGCAGAAAATATTTGAACTTCCATAGCCTGTCCATGGGTTTATTTTAAAGTGATTGTAAAGTCTTGTTTTTTTTTTCCTATAAAAATAATAAATATGTTATACTTACCTGCTCTGTTGCAGTGGATGTGCACAGAGAAGCCTGGATCCTCCTCTTCTTGGGTCCCTCTTCCGTGCTCCTGGCCCCTCCCTCATGTTCAGTGCCCCCACAGCAAGCAGCTTGGTATGGGGGCACCCGCGCAAAGTAACAGCTCCCTGTGTCCATTAAGACACGGAGCCCGGGCCCCACCCCCTCTATCCCAGGTTGGCTAACTGACTTTGATTGACAGCAGTGGGTGCCAATGGTGTCTCAGCCAATCAGGAAGAAGAATCTCGGACGGCTCAGACATTCGTGGACATCGCTGGACAGAGAGAAACCTCAGGTAAGTGTTAGAGGGGCTGAGGGGGGCTGCTACACACAGAAGGCTTTTTTATCCTAATGCATTGAATGCATTAAGATAAAAAACCTTCTGCCTTTACAACCCCTTTAATGTTAAGGGGTCCTTACATGAAGTGATACTGACAACACAAAGAATTCAGGTACAGTTTCATAGAAACTTTACAGACAATGTTATATAAATGATCACAGCAGACAAAGTTTGCTGTATATAAAAAGATTGCTTAGATGGAAATTATCAGACAGGTGGTCACAATTAAATACTGTGGGCCAGATCCACAAAAGCATATCTCAGATAACCTACGCCGCCGTAACTTAGAGCGTAGTTTCCGTATCCAGAAATAATTTGCACCGTAAGTTAAGGCGGCATAGTGTAAATGTGTCGGCGTAAGGGCGCGCAATTCAAATGACTAAGATGTGGGCGTGTTTTATGTTAATTCATCTTGACCCCACGTAAATTACGCTTTTTTTTAACGGCGCATGTGCCGTCCGTGGGGGTATCCCAGTGCGCATGCTCGAAATCACGTCGCAAATAGTCAATGCTTTTGACGTGAACGTAATTTACGCAAAGCCCTATTCCCGAACGTTTTACGCAAACGACGTAAACAACGGAAAATTCGACGCTGTCCCGACGTCCATACTTAACATTGCGTACGCCTCATAGACCCAGGGGTAACGTTACGCCGGAAAAAGCCTTACGTAAACGACGTAAAAAAATGCACCAGGCGGACGTACATTTGAGGATCGGCGAATCTAGCTAATTTGCATACTTTACTCGGAAATCAACGGAAGCGCCACCTAGCGGCCAGCGCAAATATGCACCTAAGATCCGACGGCGTACTAAGACGTACGTCAGTCGGATCGAGCCCACATTCAGTCGTATCTTGTTTTGTGGATACAAAACAAAGATACGAAGGGGCATCGTAGAACTTATGCGGCGTATCAATAGATACGCCAGCGTAAGTTCTTTGCGGATCTGGCCCTTACAGTATAACACTGAAATACTGTATACATAATGTTGGATTATGATTCATACTATCTATACTAATCATTCAGTTTGCATATCATGTGAGCACATTTGTTTTGCTCTGATAGTGTGATGATGCACAAACGAGCAACACGTTTCTCCCATGTATGATCAGCCTTCATCTTTAGCAGATTATACAATGTTTTTATGATTGTTGCTTATCAAAGAAAATATCTGTGGCAAAATTTGAACTTTGTGGCGGATTCAATGCATTAATTAATATAATCTGAGTAAATTCTAAAGAAGGATCTCCTTCAAAAAGCAATTTGTGCTTTCAACATATAAAATGCTAATTGCAGATTTCATATAAAAAGTCCTAATGACTAATTCCAATGTGAAGAAGATATATTTTTTCAAAAGAATCTTGATAACAATTTCTTCCCAGTTCTTCACAAACTAGTTATGCGAATATGTAAAAACAGCTCTTTGCTCTGCTAAATTCCCTACTATATTAATCTCATTATCCTTTGAACCGTTTAACTGGCAATGCCAAATGCAATTTGTATTCTGCAGCAAAGCAAATGCTCTAAACTGATTATCCCAATATGAACCGTAGCAATCCTCGATATTGTTGGGCCTGAAAGGCCGTCTATGCACTGAATAGAGTTCCCATATGCCTTCTGAGCTTCATGACAAAATGTTGCGTCTGCTTTGCAAGGGATAAATTAAGCGTGTGAAAGTCTTAGCAAAGCCCTCATTTTCCAGTTAATCAAATCTCTCCTAATCAAATTAGCACACATAATTCCTCTGGATGCACGGCACAAAAAGTGCATTATCCCCTTCTTTGGAGTTGAAAGGGAGAGAACAGCATGATGCCTTTTCTCCTCTGCTTGAGTGGGCCCAAATAGAGGAGTTCTTCAGAAAGGCAGTTTGAGGTAAACTTTGGCAGCATTAGTGTTCTCAGCTCATTAAATCCACTGCCTCTGTGGCCACCTCCAGGGACCACTGAAGCATTCTGTAATGAGATACTTGTTTAATTTTTCTTCAAAGGCCGGACATCTGTGACAAACCTCCCCATTCTAGCCCCACACAGGCAAGTTTATCAATAGGCCTTAGGCCTCTATCTATTTTGATGGAGTGTTTTCCATTGAATAAAGCAGATAATAAATTTTGAAGAGAACGGAACAATTGCCATTAACTCTCTTCTCTCCGAAAAAGTCGAAGCCCATCATGAAAATTCAATAGCCAGCAGAGCTAAGTGGATAAATGTTCACAGTCAACCTTTTTAATTGATTTTCCTTCATGAAATGATCTAGTCTCTTAAGCTAGCTGTCCCCAAGCCCCTCTTTAACCTTTCTTTTCATCCCACATACATTTAGAAACACTGAACAAAAACGAATAGCTAAAATATTAATCTCCCTGGAGAGTAAAGGCCTGCAACAAACCATATTCTTAGATCAATTCCCAACAGTGTCAGTGGTCGACAAAAGAATGAAACACACTTTTAGCTCTATTCAGTAAGGAGCTGCTCCTGACCTTTATTGAAAACCAGCCACCACATCCCGACACTAGCTGGAACTAGAAAAGGCCCTCATCAGATAATAAAATTCACTGCAGATATTGTTATGTCTCTTTTACTTAGTCACTTTGGGTTATTTGATAATAAGGTGCATTATGCAAACATGTCTCCACAATATTTGCACTTTAATGCTTTATTATGTCTATATGAATATGTTCTAAGTGATAATGTTGTATTTCTTTTTTTCAGGATTTTCATGTGCTTTTCAAAGGCATGGGAAATGATAACAAGCTATTATAATTTCTGAGCTCTTAAACAGCATGAATAGCAACAGTTATGAGAGTCTTATGATTTTACTTTGTTTTCAAACCAAATTTAGAAATGAAGTATCCCTTTGCCCCCCTAATCATTATCCATTGTATGTAATTTCATGCTTCTTGACGTCATTCCCTTCTCACATGGTTTCTTTTTCATTTTGCACATACTTACTTCATTTAGATATATATTTAAAGCTTGGGAACATCTGTGTTTTGAAAGACAGTTTATGGTTTGCATTTCATTAACTCTTTCAATTCTACTGTAGCTCTGTAATGAAAATGATTCCTTGGTTAAATCACAGTTTTGTTTTTTACTATTTATTAATTCTCCCTACAGTGTGATGTGTGTTATTACAAGATGACAAGATGAAAACCATGATCGATTGTGGGCTCACTGTCCAAAACCTTCATGTCCTGGCTGAAAATATGTATAATCCCTTGTGTCAGGCACTGAAATCACATCCATTAAAGATTTCCCACTTCCACCCTCAATGTAACCCCAATAACTAATTTTGAAAAACAACAGACTTACTGACCAGATCACCAGATACAAATAAAGGAAAGAAAGCCTAAACAAAGAAAATGTATGCAGCCATCACATCTGAAGCCTTGTACACACGACCGAGAAACTCGATGGGCAAAACACATCGTTTTGCTCGTCGAGTTCCTTGTTAGGCTGTCGAGGATCTCGGGGAGCTAAATTTCCCCATTCCCGTCGAGGAAAAAGAAGACATGCTCTCTTTTTGGCTCGACGAGATCCTCGACAGTTTCCTCGTTGAAAAGTGTACACACGACCGGTTTCCTCAGCAAAAAAAAAATACCAGCAAGTTTCTTGCTGGTTTTTGCCGAGAAACTTGGTCGTGTGTACGAGGCCTAAGAATTGGTACTTCCTAGTTTCCATGTCTAGGCAAATGATGTTGTACATCCCAGCCCTCACCACGCTGTTCAACATCCCAGAAGGATGGGAATTTGTAGCACAGTCAGTCTGCTTTTTTAGCCATGCTTTTGTACTTGACCCAGATGTAAGAGTGTTACTTTTTTATACATTAAATATCTAGTTTGGTTTTACACTATGGCAAGCATTTATTTTTTGGGTTGCTACGAGCACAGCATCCGAGGGAGGATTTTGATATGACCATCTGTTTTGCCAATGTGTTGGAATTTTATCTGGTCCAACCCGCCATTTGCTTTCCATCCTTGGAGACAAAGGCCCTTGCTGGGTATTAGCCACAAGTGATTCAGTTTGTGTACGCTGTTAAGCGTGCACATTTTGTGGTAGTGGATTTACACTTTGTGCATCAGTATGATTAACTATCAACAGGGGGAGGACTTTCTATTGGGATTTTATACATCCTTTGTTTGCATGGGTGGTGCGCTGCCTTTCCATGCTATTTATTTATTATTATTATTATTATTTATTATACAGGATTTATATAGCGCCAACAGTTTGCGCAGCGTTTTACAACATCAAAGAATACAGTACAGTTACAATACAAATTAATACAGGAGGAATCAGAGGGTCCTGCTTGTTAGAGCTTAAAATCTAGAAGGGAGGGTCAAGTGGAACAAAGGGTAGTTAATGTGGGGGTGATCAGATGGACAAAATTAAATTGTTTAAATGTATGTCCTTTCATCCTGCGTTTTTATAATATAAATCCGGTCACTTACTATTTTACAATCCGCCGCCGATCTGCATAGATATTCAAAAAAGATAGTTTATAAAACTATGTCTAAACCGTTGTCATTTTGCTTGTGGGCATTGTGAATCCTACAAGCACTTACTTCCTGGAAGTCTTGGATGGGGAGTGATAATTGGACAGCGCACTGCATCCTGGGAAATGATGACACACATTTCCCAGGAGCATTAGAGGGAGATGATGTCAGAATCCTAGGTGGTTTCAAAGGTAGATTTCGTGGGACTGCATAGCAACAGGCATTTCCAGATGAGTAAAACATTTTTTTTTTTTTTTTTTTACTTTTTTAGGTCTAATGAGCACAATAATGAAAACAAAATTGGGATGGAAACTCCACTTTAAGTGGGTAGGTATGTGCTAAGGATATACCCTTTCAAGCCTCTTCACTAGTTCCTTGGGACTATCAATATATATTGTTCTTTGATTCCATTACTGTATTGTTTTACAGTTTTGTTTTTATAATGTTATGAATGTAATAGTCCATATATTGTCACACTTATCAGTTTGTTGTTGTGGGAGCGCAGCTCCATTTATCACTGCCCAATAGCTTAATACATTGCTACAACTCAATCCCACAACCCTTGCACAGTTGTTGGCCAAGCCCTGGTTCCATCTTATGCATGGATTCACTAGATACTTGGGGCTGCCATGAGTACAGATCAGCCACAGGATTACATTGATCCAATAGCCTGCATGGGTTGATGGACTTGGTTGGGACTTTTTGTGCAAAGCATGGGTGGCATCAGCTAGGGATGCACAGTGAAGATCTCTGGCGTAAATGAAAGTAGTAGCTTTGTGGAGAACACTTGGGGAAGGGGGTGGTAAAAGACAACTATAATAAATGCACACTATCCCTAAATATTTGCATAAGGCAAGAGTTGCAGGGATTGATTTACTAAAGACAAATGGGCTGCTTACTTTGCAAGGGAAGCTACACTCTACAAGGAGGGTATGCTCCCCAGAGTTTAGTAAATGTTGTAAAATGTAATTTAAAGACTTCAATACCGGGCACATTTACCCCCTTCCTGCCCAGGCCAATTTTTAGCTTTTAGCACAGTCACACTTTAAATTACAATTACGCGGTCATGCAACACTGCACCCATAAGAAATGTTTATACATTTTTTTTCACACAAATGAGATTTATTTTGATGGTATTTTATCAATCCTGTGTTTTTTATCTTTTGCAACAAAAAAAAAATACTGTAAATTTGTAAAAAAGACCACATTTTTGTTAGTTTCTGTTATAATTTTGCAAATAAATAATCTTTCTTCATAAATTTAGGTCAAAATGTATTCTGCTACATTTCTTTGGTAAAAATACCTCAAATCAGTGTTTATTATTTAGACTGTAGGAAAGTTATCGAGTCCAAAAATGATGTTATATATTCTGATGTACTGACCTCCTTTCTCATTTGTTGAGGTGAAAATTCCAGGATAGTACAAATACCCACAAATTATTTTTTTTGGAAAGTAGACAGACCAATGTATTTCGTAAGAGGCATGGCATGTTTTGTAAAGTTGTATTTTTTTGCCACAATTATTTTGAAAATGAAGAAATTTAAAAAATGTACGTGTCACAGGTGCAGTACAGCATTATCATCTAACTGATGTGGTGGTGATCATGGACTCTGATTTGTGACAGTATGTACAAAAATGTCACTAATAAATAAATAAATATATATATTTTTTACAATTTTCTAACACACTGTGACTAACTGTTTACAAATCATGATTGCATATACCAATGAATCTCATTGGTATAAGCAACCGTTTTTACTGACAGAAACTGGTTCATTCAGTGTCTTTTTTGCGATTAGCTGTGATTGTTCAAAGCTAATCACATGGTATAGATGGACTGTGAATGGCCCTGTCTGTACCATGTGATCAATCACAGCTAGCAGCACAATTGTATACAATGTATGGCATGAAAGGAAGCCATCCATTATTTACAATTGTCATGTGACCTGCTGTGATTGGTCACAGTGATCACATGACACTGGCAGCGGGCCAGGGAGTGCTCCATCATCAGCTGTGTATGATGAATGGAATGATGACAGATTGCATCGCCTGGCCTTCCCTGCAGTCACATGAGATGTGCATTCTGGGAGGATGTCATCCACCCCATAATGTCAGCAAGTTGCTTTAAAGGTGACCAGATCATGCAGATGCATGAAATTTGTCATTGATGACAGGCCTCCAAAATAGTTCCAAATCTGATGTTTGTGCAATTGGCAGAAATTGTCAACTGGCACTTTCAGCTGTATATAAAATCAGAGGCATGATGTAGCCTAGGTTCACATTGGAGTGATTTAGCGTGCTATTTAACATTGCATGCCAAATCAGAGGCAATTGCCAGCAATAACACCGTTCGAATCGATGAGACATCACTGATTCCCAAAAGTAGTTTCTGTACTACTTTTGGCGACTCGAGGGTGTGATTTCCATAGACATCTGTGCAGAAACCCGCACAGATGTCTCTGAAATTGCCCCCGAAGTTGGGACTGACATGCTGGAATGAAATTGTGTGAGTTCAGTGTGAACCTGGGCCTAGACTAGCATGCTGAAAAAAAAAAAAAAAAAACAGGTGGACAATTAAAATGGAAATATGCAGGAAGGGTCAGGTAATACTTCATGCAGCTGTGTATTATTTGCAAAGGCCTTTAAATGCATGTTTTTTCCAGCATTTGAAGACAAGTCTAGTAGCCATATCCTTTAAGATCTCAAGTATGCAAGCCTGTTAGTTTTGGCAAATACTGCTTCTAAAGACATAAAACACCAATGCAGATGATAAATACAGGCCCAATTTAAAAGCAGATTTCATGTGCTTAACTTTAGGCTATTATTTGAGAAGCTGACCTTACTAATATACAGTACTATGTAGATCTCTTGCCAGCTACCCATTGGACTGTAAAGCATGGCTTCAAGCTGTGGGCAATGATCTGTAAAAGAAATGAATGAGTGGGTTTTAGCAGCCAGGATCTGTAGCCTAGTATCTGTATCTGACAGCTGTCACCCTCTCTACTGAGGCCAAACCCTAGCCCTTCATTTAAAAGCAGTCTGGCTGATCAGATTACTGGGACAGTGTGTCAAAAGTGACTGCACACAACTAGAAAGACTTAAAGTCAGCCTATAAATAGATATAAAGGCTGTCTTTCTGCACATCTTAAAGGGTCAGACAGTGGATTTGCTACTGCAGGGCTATGTGTTGCCAGTGGTAAAATGAGTCAGTGCAGTCTAAATGTGGATGTTGGCCGACATCAATGTATGTTTCTGGAGATGAATGTGATTTCCCTGCCCTCATCCATTCCACAGAGATTTGCAGGCAAAAATGAAACCCTTGTTATTTGCATAACTAGATAATCCTAAAGGCATTACTTCTGCTAAAATAAAGCCCAGGACAGAGCTTCTTTATTTCATATCTGTTATATATGTCAATGAATGCTTCTCTCACAACAGCTGTTAAAGCACTCAGACAGGAACGTCAGGAGAAAGTTATCTATAGGATGTAATAAGAGCAAAGCTTAACTTACTGGGCACCGCTGAGTTATAAATGATCTGACAGACATTTTATAGCACGTACCAACTTTTCCAAGAAGTATTCCTTTCCCTTCAAAGTAATGCTGATGAAGTTATTGGCATATGAATACTTGTAAACAGCTTCAAATAACAACCATGTGGAATCATGAACATGTGCACTTAAGTATATCATTATTAAGCTCTCTTAGCTATTAAACCATGCCAATAATGTAATGATAAGGGAGAGTTCCTCCTTAAGCCCTGTACACACGCTCGGTTTTCTTGGCAGTAAAAAGTCCGCAGAGAAAACCGAGGGGAAAGCCGAGAATCCGGCAGGAAAACTGCCATGGAGCTTTGGCCAGGAATCCCGTCTGTGTGTATGCTCCATCTGCACTGCCTAGCAGTGTTTCCCATAGGTAAGTAGTAGATCTGGTGGGAAAAAAAAAAGCACGGAATCCCGACAGGAAAATAGACAACAGGTTCTCTATTTTCCCGCCAGGATTCCTGGATGTTTTCCTGATGGGAAAACTGCAAGGAAGCATACACACGTCCGGTTTTCCCGGCCATAAGCTCTCCTGGCAGTTTTCCTGCCGGGAAAACCGGTCGCGTGTACGTGGCTTAACTGTCTTGCAACATGCGACCAAGAGTTAGGCCCCATACACACGGGAGGATTTATCCGCGGATATGGTCCAGCGGACCGTTTCCGCGGATAAATCCTCTCGAGGATTTAAGCAGATTTCTCTGCGATGGAGTGTACTCACCATCGCATTGAAATCCGCGCCGAAATCCTCTGGCGATGACGTGTCGCGCCGTCGCCGCGATTATGACGCGGCGACGTGCGCGACGCTGTCATATAAGGAATTCCACGCATGCGTCGAATCATTACGACGCATGCGGGGGATCCCTTCGGACGGATGGATCCGGTGAGTCTGTACAGACCAGCGGATCCATCTGTTGGGATGGACTCCAGCAGATGGATATGTTCTGCATGTCAGCAAATATCCGATCTGCTGGAATCCATCCCAGGGGACATATATCCGCGGAAAAAGATCCGCTGGCGTGTACACACCATAGGATCTATCCGCTGAAACCCATTTGCTGGGATTTATCTGCGGATGGATTCTATGGTGTGTACGGGGCCTGAGTCTGTTTTTGAGAGAATCCCTTGTTTCTGATTGGATGGAGATGGGTGTTATTTACATGTTAATTAAGACGGCCACTTAGGGCAGTGGTTCACTAAGAACACACATGGATTTGTGAATGGCAAGCAAAGCAGTGAAGCAGTCAGCGTGTGATTTTACTTTGTTTTAAATAGTGATTCAATACACACAGTGTGATATATTTCAAGCATTTCTTTCTTTAATTTTGATGATTATGGCTTACAGCTAGTAAAAACCCAAAATTCAGTATCTCAGAAAATCAGAATATTACATACGACCAATAATAAAATGATTTTTAATACAGAAATGCTGGCTTGCTGAAAAGTATGTCCATGTAGTATAGTATGCACTCAAAACTTGGTCAGGGCTCCTTTTGCATGAAAAAATTAATCAATGCGCCGTGGCATGGAGACGATCAGCCTGTGGCACTGCTGATGTGTTATGGAAGCCCAAGTTGCTTTGATAGTGGCCTTCAGCTCGTCTGCATTGTTGGTTCTGGTGTCTCATCTTCCTCTTGTAATACCCCACAGATTCTCTATGGGGCTTAGGTTAGGTTAGTTTTCTGGCCAATCAAGCACAGTGATACCATGATCATTAAACCAGGTATTGGTACTTTTGGCAGTGTGGGCAGGTGCCAAATCCTGTTGGAAAATGAAATCAGCATCTCCATATAGCTGGTCAGCAGAGGAAAACATGAAGTGCTCTAGAATTTCCTGGTAGAGGGTTGTGCTGACTTTGAACTTAATAAAACACAGTGAACATGCAAATTTGATACATGTTTTTGTCCTGTGTGAGGTGTGAATTTGTCTTGCATTTTGAGGTGGACAGGTGCGAATTTACAGCAATTTTACTGCAAATTTACCACAATTTTACAGCAAATTTCAGGAGGCAGACAGTGAAAAATTTGAAGAGATGTGAACTGTGTGCTGCGAGTTTACTGAAAGTTCAATTAAAGCCTATGAAGATTGGAATTTGCATCGCACCCACAGTCAACACACACTGGACCCTTTTTTTTGTAGCAAATTAGGGTTGTCCCGATACCGATACTAGTATCAGTATCTGGATCGATACTGAGCATTTGGGCAAGTACTTGTACTCGCACAAATGCTCCCGATGCTTCACCTGATACTTTTTTTTGGGTGACGAGCGGGGGCTGAGAGGGGGCGGAGAGCGGTGGCTGAGAGGGGGCAGAGAGCGGGCTGAGAGGAGGCGGAGAGTGGGCGGTGAGCGGGCTGAGAGGAGGCGGAGAGCGAGCTGAGATCGGGCTGTGAGAGGGGCGGTGAGTGGGCAGAGAGTGGGCTAAGAGGGGCAGAGAGTGGGCGGAGAGAGGCAGAGAGTAGGCAGAGAGCAGAACGAGCAGGTTGGAGAGCAGAGCATTATTCCTCGGGTAAGTAAAACAGAATGTGTGAACACTGAATACTGTCACTAGCATACCTCCCAACTTTTGAACCATGGACTGCAGGACAAATAGGATTAAAGTGGTTGAAGAAGTTGATAAGCGGGGGGGGGGGGGGGTTGTGTCTACCGCCGATCTGGGCAGAGAGGCAGAACATGTTTAATGTATTTTCACTGATCATCACCAATGTAAGGAACATTCTTACCACTGACCACCAATGTAAGGGGAATTCTTCCTACTGACCACCAATGTAAGGGGCATTCTTTTCACTGATCATCACCAATGTAAGGAACATTCTTCCCACTGACCACCAATGTCAGGGCCATTCTTCCTACTGACCACCAATGTAAGGGGCATTCTTCCTACTGACCACCAATGTAAGGAACATTCTTCCCACTGACCACCAATGTAAGGGGCATTCTTCCCACTGACCACCAATGTAAGGGGCATTCTTCCTACTGACCACCAATGTAAGGGGAATCCTTCCCACTGACCACCAATGTAAGAGAGCATTGTTCTCACTGACCACCAATGTAAGGGACATTCTTCTCACTGATCACCAATGTAAGGGACATCATTCCCACTGATCACCAATGTAAGGAACATTCTTCCCACTGATCACTAATGTAAGGAGCATTCTTCCCACTGACCACCAATGTTAGGAGCATTGTTCTCACTGACCACCAATGTAAGGGACATTCTTCTCACTGACCACCAATGTAAGGGACATCCTTCCCACTGATCACCAATGTAAGGAACATTCTTCCCACTGATCACCAATGTAAGGAGCATTCTTCTCACTGACCACCAATGTAAGGAGCATTCTTCATATCATTAGTCTGTATTGTGGTTTGAAAACTATCACATGACATTAAAAAAAGTATCGTAATCGGTATCGGCGAGTACATGAAAAAAAGTATCGGTGCTTGTACCCGGTCCTAAAAAAGTGGTATTGGGACAACCCTTTAGCAAATCCATAGATGTGAACCAAATCCATGGAATACTACTGTATGCTTTTTGCATGACCTGCAAATCTGTGTTCCTAAACGCATCAAACCCGCTGTAAATTTGCATCAGTGTGAACCCAGGCTTACTGTGGAAACTTCACACTGGACCTCATGCAACTTGGATTATGTGCCACTCCACTCTTCATACAGACTCTGGAACCTTGAATTCCAAATGAAATGCAAAATTGACTTTCATCCAAAAAGAGTACTTTGGACCACTGAGCAACAGTCCAGTCCTTTTTCTCCTTAGCCCAGGTAAGATGCTTCTGACATTGTATCTGGTTCAGTAGTGGCTTGACAGATGAATTCATTTGTGTGTGCTGGCTCTTGAAGCACTGACACCAGTCGTAGTCCATTATTGTAAATCTCCCCAAATTATTGAATAGTCGTTGCTTCATCATCCTCTCAAGCCTGCGGTTATCCCTGTTGCTTGTGCACCTTTTTCTGACACACTCTTTCCTTCCACTCAACTTTCCACCAATATGCTTGGATACAGCACTCTGTGAACAGCCAGCTTCTTTAGCAATGACCTTTGTGACTTATCCTCCTTGTGGAGGGTGTCAGTGATGGTCTTCTGGACAGCTGTCAGGTCAGAAATTTTTCCCATGATTGTGTAACTTACTGAACCAGACTGAGAGACCATTTAAAGGCTCAGGAAACCTTTATATGTGTTTTGAGTTAATTAGCTGATTAGAGTGTGACACCATGGGTCTACAAAATTGAACTTTTCCACAATATTCAAATTTTTTGAGATACTAGATTTTGGGTATTCATTAGCTGTAAGTCATAATCATCAAAATTAAAAGAAAGACATGCTTGAAATGTATCAGTCTGTGTGTAATGAATCTATATATATGAGTTTCACTTTTTGAAACTAATTACTGAAATACATACATTTTTTGATTGTATTCAAATTTTTTGAGATGCACCTGTATACAAAAATCTGGCAATCTTGACAACATTTTGCCATTTTGGGTCAATGGCAAAAGTAAAATGGAAAAGTAAAGCAAAAACTTTAAAGCAATAGTACACACATACTGTAAAAGTCAAATAGACCAAAAAAGGGAAACAAAACAAACATAAAGAACATTTGTTAAAATAGACTGTCCCCCTCCCCCCACCACCAAAACATATATTCTTAGCAAATAGGAAAAAAAATATACTTTTTTCAGCTTAATAGTTAAATTAGTAAAATTGAGAGTATCAGCAAAAATGTCCAAAATCTGTAATTTTGTGGCCAAAATCACTCTTCTCATCCCTTATTGCATACTGTTCTACTGTGTTATGCTTGATACTAGATATGTTATTGTGCAGTATACAATACTGAGTTTCAATGTATTAGTTGCCGACAGCTGAATTAGTATGTTATACAGTCAATGGGCCAGATCCACATAACGCATCGTAATTTTAGTCCGGCGTAGCGTATCGTAGTAACGCTACGCCACCGCAAATTTGAGAGGCAAGTGTTGTATTCACAAAGCACTTGCCTCTAAAGTTACGGCGGCGTAGCGTAAATCTGCCGGCGTAAGGGCGCGGAATTCAAATGATAAAGATGTGGGCGTGTTTTATGTTAATTTTACTTGACCCAACGTAAATGACGTTTTTCTGAATGGCGCATGCGCCGTTCATGGGGGTATCCCAGTGTGCATGCTCGAAATTAACCCGCAACAAGCCAATGCTTTCGACGTGAACGTAATTCTACGCAAAGCTCTATTCGGGAACAACTTACGCAAACGATGTAAAATTTTCAAAATTCGACGCGGGAACGACGTCCATACTTAAGATAGGATACACCTCATATAGCAGGGGTAACTATACGCCGAAAAAAGACTTACGGAAACGACATAAAAAAATGCGCCGGCCGGACGTACGTTCGTGGATCGCCGTATCTAGCTCATTTGCATACTCGACGCGGAAATCGACGGAAGCGCCACCTAGCGGCCAGCGTAAGTATGCACCTTAGATCCGACGGCGTACTAAGACGTACGCCAGTCGGATCTAGCCCAGCTTCAGGCGTATCTTGTTTTGTGGATACAAAACAAAGATACGCCGGAGCAAACTAGAAGTTACGCGACGTATCAATAGATACGCCGTCGTAACTTCTTTGTGTATCTGGCCCAATATATTCACTCCTGATATAGAAAATCCAGAGCCTGAATATGTCTACTTTTGAATTCTACTTTGTGGAAAACTCTACTCCTAATGAATATAGGGGTTAGGAATTTTCCAACACTTTTTCACATGCCTATATAGGCTACACATAGAAAAGCAAAAAAAGATCTGGCAAACATGTTTTTTTTTTTGCAGGGGTGTTTTACAGTTTGCACTAAACAGCAGAATGACTAGAATTTTACAACAGTGTGTTGCTGTGCTTCATAGCAGTCACTAATTCCTAATCTTAGGAACACAATGCGTCATGGCCCTTATTACACACATAGACAACAGGTAAGACAACAGACAGGTTAAGTTATATGGTCTGTTAGTTAATGATGGCAAATATGTGTAAGTGAAAGAAGACTCAGGTATAGTTTCCTGCTTGCACTCTATGTTGTTCAACAAGTCTAAAGCCTTGTACACACGATCTGATAGTTGGCCAACCGAGCATCTGATTTTTGTCCAAAGGGCGTGTGCCTGGATCTTGTCTTGCATACTAACGGTACACAATTTTCGGCCAACAAACACGAACACAGTGATGTACTACGAGGAATCTCAGCTCTTGAGTGCCACCCTTTGGGCCCCTTCTGCTAATTTCGTTTTTGGTGAGCATTGATTCAGAGCATGCGTATTTGTACTTTTGACTTTTTTGTGACGGACTGTGTGGTGACCATACGAAAATCAGACAACAGACTGTTTACTAGCCTGCCATCCAACATTTGTTGGCCGAAAGTTGGACAACAATTGTCAGAAGGAGCGTACTAACAGTCATATTTTAGGCCAACAGTCTGTCAAAAGTCAATCCCCTGCCAACAATCGGATCGTGTGTATGAGGCTTTAGGCTGTATACATCGCTTACCTTGACTGCTGGCCACCAGAAAACATAAAATGTTGCAAAATTGAGCCTCAATTTTACCATGATTTTGCCAGTCAAAATGGTCCTATCCTGAAGGCAATTCTCCATGTTCAGGAGAGAGAGGTTGAGGGAGGCTGAAACTCCCCTAAATGCAGCAGCTCCTAAACGATACTAAAAACCTATGTGTACATTGACACGTAGACTTTTATGAAGTTGAGTTTAGGAGCTTTGGCAAAAAAAGAAAACACTAAAAGCTCAAGTTTAGGAGATGTAGTGTACATGAAGTTTTACATTGAAGATCACAGAGCGTGCAGTTTATTTTAAACATCCTACTGTTGGCCAGCAAATACAGTACCAACTTCCCAGTATCTTGTTCTTTTAAATATTTTTCAAAGTAAAATGTTCTATTTCACAGTTTCCACTTTTGCCACAGTAACACAGTTTCAGCCATATGGGCGCTGAGTCAGCCTAGGCCATCATTGCATTTTCTTTTTTAAGCCATCTCAGCCTGAAATTGTGCTAACATTATTGTGGCTGGAGAGTGTGCAGAAAATGTAAAATTAGCACTATCATAAATAATGCAAATGTTATAGTAAGTGCATTAATTACATTGTTCCCGAATGCCATTAGAAAAAAAAACGACACCTTCCCCATTATATTTTAACCTGGACACCTTTCTAAATGTTTGTTCATGTCAAAAAAAGAATTGGATAAGGTCGCTCCATTGAAAATAATTTTCACAATATTTTAAAGGAAAAAATTAACACTTTAAGTAAACAGCAGTAATGTTTGCAAATCCCAATAGAAAATAGGATGGAATTTTAATAAGATCAACACCTGGGAAAAACTTTATTCTGTATTTCTTATTATAAACAGTACATCTACTTTTGCTCTTTTGCTTGTTTTTATATCTTCCCAAGTGAGTTGCTAACTGATGTTTTTTTATAAGTATTATGCATTTGTACAGACATTTAGACATGAGCAGGCCTTTTGTCATGCCAAGAAAATGATATTTACTCTCTTAAAATGATTAAATGAGAACTTATCAAATGTCTTTTTAATCATATAGTATATGTGTGAATTTATATGCTGGAACAGGCTTTTCACTTCAATGTAGTACTGTTATGTTGATGGTCAAAGGGGTTTTGGTTTACTGTCTTTCTCCATTAATGGCTGGGGGTATGCAATGAATACGCTTTTCCAGTAATGGTATGGTCAATGTATAGCAAAAACAAAACAAAAAACTGAACATTAAATCTTAAAAACACACTATATAAGTATATCACAAGCTTTAAAACTATTTGGGCATTCATTCAGCTTTGTAAGCAGATGTTGTTTTCTTTAGAACATCCCTTTATTCTTGACTAAAATCTTCCACAATTTTTAATCTTTATCCTTGAACTATGACCAACTGTTGATACTTGTTTGCTTTGTTGTGACAGTCTTTGTAGTAATCCATGTCTAATTTTTGAGAAGGTTCACATAACATTCCTAAGACCCTGTCACACCTCCTTCAACAGCTGTTAACAAGGAACTGTTTTAAGCAGCCAACATATACAAATGTTTTGTCTTGCCTAATATACTTTAAAACATGTTTTTTTCTTTCAGCATGGAAGTACTTTGAGCTTGAAGAAAAAAAAAATCGAGTATCCTCTTTGGTGATTTCTATTCTATTATGACCTGCACTGCAATAATGGCTGCTGTATTTGACTGGCTGGTATGGACAACAGCCTTTTTTATATGCACATGGCAAGTTTAGGCCACCATGGTAGTTAATTGATTATAATTCTTGATTTTTAATCCAAAACAGTATCTGCATGTGGTAAGGCAGGGCTACGCCCTGCTCTGTGTGAGAATAGGCAGAAGACACACAGGGTTATTAAAGACACAGCTTAAGGTGCTCCGGAGTATTGTGCCTCAGTGGAGAAGACTGAGTTTTAAGTGTTGTGGGTTTTGTGATCCTGGAACATGATTCAGAGTCCGAAGAGTCTTGGGAGGGATGACACCTTCAATTCTGTGTCTAGGTCTTACTAGAGACCTGTAGATTGAGTATGCAGGTGTGTACACTTGTTATAAGCGAGGCTTGGGTATTGCTCAGGGTTCCCTTCATGAGACAGGTGTGTGCTCCGTGCAGGAGACAGGCCTACTTCTATCAGGGGACAGGTGTGGGCTCCCATTAGGAGATATGTACCATTCTAGAGACAGCACTTCATGCTGGAGGAGAGATTCCTTAATCACAGGACTGAGACAGTCAAGGAGGCTAAGTAAGCTTTGGAAAATGGGAACGTCGGGATGACTGTGCGAGTCATGTAGCCTGCAGGAATCTGGAGGACTCGGAGGAGATAAAGAGAGTGTGGTGCCATGTGACCCCCTACTGAGAGGCTAGGAGTGAGCCTGGGCAGCCGGGTGCTGTTACTACAGGCTGACTAAGCCAGGAGAGACCAGAGCCAAGAGAGCTGGGAGAGGTGGTCTGAGGAACCAGTGAAAATCCTGTGTGGGCAACTGTAAATAAATTGTTAGCCTCTTAGTAAAGGACACATAGTCTTATTACTAATATTACCATCATCCAAATAAATCAATATTGAATAGAAATAGGGCTTTAGGGTGCCCACAACCCAAAAGACCGGGGGGGGGGGGTTGGACTATTATGGTACATGGTGAGTAGGTAAACTCAACAAAAAATTCTAAATGTATTAATATTACATCAAATAAAAAATACAGACAACAATATACAATAAAAAGGAAAGTCGTAACGAACCATACATGTCACCGATACTAATAAACCCCTAAGGGAGAATCACGGTGGAAGTAGGAGTCACAAGGAGGGTCTCTATTAGTTTCCAACTTTTTTTTAAGTTTGTTTTTCGAAAAGTAGGCTGGCAAGCTTAAAAGTACAGTTCAGACTAGTGTGGTCTTACTACAAATGCTTCTACCACTGAGCTGAATTCTCCAATATCACAGGAGCTTAGATGTCAACACAGTGTTTTTGTGCATTTCCTTCCTCAGTCCAAAAGCATAACAAAATGTTAACCAGCTTTAATTTGTATGTCCACATATTATCCACATTTAACCCTAAACCTCCCTTGCCCTCATGAGTGAGCCAAGGCTCATTCCATCCACGTACAAGTAGGATAAAATGTTAAATGCTTGTAACACAATTTGTAACATTCATATTTTTTGTGTAAAGAGTAAAAACAAAACTCATGTATAGATGATATCTTAAAATTCAACCATACGCTGTCTTACAAATCGAGCAAGAGCAGTGTGATATACAAAATCTTGTGTAAAGAAGAATCAGTTTGTGTGCGTGATCTGATTGCTGAAGCTCCCTGGGATTTTTGCTTCTGGCAACACCTTCAGCCCTAGCTAAGCAGGTGTAAAAAGTACAACAGCCTTGAAACTGCAGCCTAGATACTACATGGCACATATATCTTTGAGGATTTGGCTAAGTCTACGAGGGATCTAATGCTTTTCCACCTATTGACATGTACAAAGCAGTTTAAATGATGCATGAGAGGCCTGAGGCACATGCAGTGCACAAGACATAACTCTGAACAACAAGGGAATTTAGGCTGACCAACACTTCTTATTGTACTTGACAGTGAAAGATAGCTTTTGCTAAGGCACCACCATAAATGCAGAGCAAAGATGACAGAATTACAGCTGGGGGATACTCTATGCAGATTACCAGGCCTAAAAGCTATCCTATTTTGTTTCCAGGTTACCTTGTCTCTGGGAACAAACCTCACTCTCCTATAAATGCTATTCAGCAGTCTGAAAAATAAAAGAATTGACACAATCTGCACTTACTGGTTCTAGTTTAAAAAGCATTGGTAGGAAAAAAATATATATCAAAAGGAAAGTTGCTTGCTAATTCACAGGTTTCAAATTAGGCAAGGACCTAAATTACTATTGTTAGCAACTGCTACAACTTTCTCCCTATCTTTAACCTCATCTTTATTACTTTGACCCTGTTTTTAGCACTGTATTGACTAGTATAGCTTTCATGACTCATGCACATGGCAGCAAAAGGCTGTAAAGCGTACAGAATGGACACATTGCTTTGTCCAGGAGTCCCAGGTACAGCATACAGCTGTGGACAGCTATTGATGTCAGGCTTCATGCCTAACTCCCGGGCAATTAAATATGCCCATTCTGTATGGCCCTTTAATATTATGTGTATGAACCCTTGAAATGCGACAGTGACAACAGGTTTTCCACACCCTAATGACTATCTTGCAGTATATTAAAACGTGAACCCAATCAACCCAATATCACACATATTTAATTAAAATATTCCCCCCAAAAATCCATACCAGACCCTTTATCTGAGCATGCAACCTGGAAGGCCGCAGGAAAAGAGGGGGGGGTGAGAGAGCGCCCCCCCTCCTGAACCGTACCAGGCCGCATGCCCCCAAAATGGAGAGGATGCTTTGGGGGTCTGTGACCCCTCAAATCACCATGTCCCCATGTTGATGGAGACAAGGGCCTCATCCCCACAACCCTTGCCCGGTGGTTGTGGGGGTCTGTGGGAGGGGGGCTTATCGGAATCTGGAAGACCACTTTAACAAAGGGAACCCCCAGATCCCGGCCCCCTCCCTATGTGAATTGGTAATGGGGTACATTGTACCAGTACCATTTCACGAAGAAAATGTAACAAATTGTAAAAAAAAATACACAGACACCGTTGAAAGAAGTCCTTTATTAAAAAAAAAGAAAAGATTCCAGCGGTGGTAATCCACTCTCCGTCTCCGCTCCAAAGCTGTCGGTATCCTGCGATGGATGCTCTCCTCTTCAGGGTATAGTAATGAGATGATATCCTCTTCATATAGGTCCAGGATCCAGCGATGAGATGTCCAGGAGAATGCTCGTAATCCAAAGTACTCGCATATCAAAGTGAGTTTCCCCATTGAAGTCAATAGAAATGAAAATAATTTGTTCCGCATTGACTTCAATTGCATGCAATACCACATGCGGCCAGAGGTGGGGGCGCCGAAGAGCCTTGGAAACAGACAGAAAGGCCCAAGGACAGCTCAGCTGACCTCAGCAAACCTTGGAGAGGCTCAGGAACAGAGTACTTCCGTGTCTTTCCGAGCATTATTGAATGGCTGGGATCGGCACCGTTCAGCGCCGCTCGGCTCCGCCACCCCCCACCCTAGGCCAAACGTGGTACTGCACACTGTTTTGGCCTGAATCCTGCTAGTTTTGAGAGACAACACTCACAAACCGAGTTAGGATTTTTTAAAATACAGTGCTCATATTGCGAAACACTTGTTAACCGCATTACTCGCAATCCAAGGTTCCACTGTATTAGTATGCATTAAAATGGAAATTTACTTTAGAGATAAAACAATTATTCAGACACTTTATAAAACTCTGGTTCGGCCGCATATCTGGAGTATTCTGTCTAGTTCTGGTCACCAATCCTCAGAAAAGATGTGCTAGAGCTAGAGAGAGTCCAGAGAAGGGCAACTAAATTAATATGGGGACTGAAGGACCTCAATTATGAGGAACGTCTACAAGCGCTAAACTTATTCACCCTGCAGAAGAGACACTTGAGAGGAGATATGATAGCAATATACAAATAACTCAATGGTGATCCCAGTGAAAGTATGAAACTTTTCAGCCTCAGGAAGTGTAAGAGGACACAGGGCCACGCGATGAGACTGGAAGAGAAGCGGCTTAACCTTCAGCTGCGTAGGGGATTTTTCACTGTCAGGGTGGTAAGAATGTGGAACTCTCATCCACGATCAGTGGTGTTGGCAGGAAGTCTGGATAGTTTTAAAAGCTTACGGTACATCTTAGCGAAAACAATATACAGGGATATGGGAAAATATTGTTTTCTACACGCACACACCTACAGAGGTTGAACTGGATAGACTGTTGTCTTTTTTCAACCTTACCAACTATGTAACTATGCAGGTATATGTATTGCTTTCATGCATTTTGTTTATTTTTACACTAATGCAACTAAGACAGGGGCCTCTGCTTTGAGATGTAGGCTTCCATCGCTAGCCTTTTTTACCAAAAATACTAGATATAATAGTGACTCATGGCTTCAAAACTCTCTGACCATGAACAATTTTGCATAACAGATTTCTGAGAGATGTGACTGAAGCCTCGTACACACGACCGAGTTTCTCGGCAAAAACCAGCAAGAAGCTTGCTGGGGTTTTTTTTGCAGAGGAAACCGGTTGTGTGTACACTTTTTAACAAGGAAACCGTCGAGGATCTCGTCGGGCCAAAAAGAAAGCATGTCTTCTTTTTCCTCGACGGGAATGGGAAAATTTGGCTCGCCGAGATCCTCGGCGGCTTCACAAGGAACTCGACGAGCAAAACGATGTGTTTCGCCTGTCGAGTTCCTCGGACGTGTGTACGAGGCTTAAGGAAATACATCCTCCTGCTTGCAACAAACAGATGACATCATCTTAGCCTAGACAAAGTCACCAGATTGGAGCTCAAGGACTACCTTTTAATGATAAACGGTAGAGCTTTAAAAAAAAATACTGATAAAGCATATTGTGATAGGTCAGGAATTTATTCATGCAAACTTGTAAATGTAATGAAAGGTCAATTCTACCTTGTACAGGACAGAGGAAATAAAAATGTCATTACAGCAGCAGTTCTGTGTCACAGTTATCTATAAAATGATCAGCTTCAAATTTGTAAATGCAATTTAGCTTTTTTTTTAGGAAACTGATGAGTACTATGACCATTAAAACACTTAATAATATAAAGTGCTTACATTAACTATAATACTATAATACAGGAATCAATAATCCATAACAGAGATATATGACTTCAAACGTTAAGATCAGGATTGAACTAAAGCCAGGTAAATTGCATTAGGCTGAAATGTTCAGTTAAATGAAATACTAGTGCTTTCTGAGACACCTTCTCTTTTTTTTCCTGCTTGCATCTTCCCACTGGCTGCTGTGTGGCATATATGCAGTGGTAATATGCACAGCCAACCTCAGTTTTGACTGTTTTTGACAAGTCCTGTGATATAGCCACCTTAGGGACTGAAAGGCACATCTGTGAGTAGATGTTGTAGTTGCCATCTGCAAAAGCTGCATTATTTAACTGCACTGGCACTGATTAACATTTTTCTGTAACCTATGGTAATGGGCTCTGGGGGCCTCACTTGTCTGCTGCACAGTGGCAGATGATGTCTTCTGTTCCATCCTTAAAACAGGATGCTTAAATATTTAATGGAGCACATGTTCAATTGGCTATACAAACAGGCTAATCTGCAAAGCATGTGCTCAGTAACAAGCAGCCAAGCTATGCCATCAGAATAACAACATGTTCTGCCACTCCGGAGGTGTAAATATTTCTAGTCAAATACTGTAATTCAGCTGATATTGATAGGGGCATTGGGCAACAGCACAGCAACTCAAGAAAATGCCAATGTAAGTGACAACTTATGTGAGATTTTTGTATGGCTAGCATTACAGCAGTATGACACTAAATACCATAGGAAAGTAATACTAATACTATTTTATTTCTTATTTTTTTTATGGTTGAACTGTATGGACTTCTGTCTATTTTCAACCTGACTAACTGTGTAACTATGTAACTATGCAATGCGACTCACTAAGAAATAAAGAACAACATTTTTTAAGTGGTTGTAAACTTCGGACATGAAATACAAACACAGCATATCCCTCTATAATGTGTACTCTCAATTAAGAGCACTAAGTGTCATTTCTGTCTGCTGCTTCGTTCCTCTGCTATCAGCATGGATCACTTCTGAAAAGTTTTCTGACACCAAGAGAAAAAAGGTGACAGGGTACACCGTGCCCAAATAAAATGTATATCCTTTTATCCCACCAATAGAGATTTCTTTTAGTGTTATTTGATCACCTCTGTGTTTTTATTTTTTTGCGCTAACATAACAAAAACAGACAATTTAGAAAAAAAATCTGCTATAAAATATATCTAATAAACAAATTGAAAAAAAATCTAATTTCTTCATCAGTTTATTCCAATATGTATTTTGCTTCATATTGTATTTTTTGCTCCATAAGACGCGCTTTTCCCCCCCAAAAAAATGAGGGGAAATGACTGTGCGTCTTATGAAGCGAATACTGACCAGCCGCCGCCGTGTTACAATATCGGGCACCTCCCCTCTCCTTTCCCTGCTATGCCTTCTGAGTCCCGTAGGCTGGCTGGGGTTCATGTCACTGGCACACGCGCAATGACGATTTTTCATCCCTGCTCGATCGATGAGGTCAGACCCAATCGAGCAGGGGATACAAGAGACCGGCATTTCCAGGGTGTCATCTGCTGGAGTGACCATGCAATGTGTGTAAATGGCAACAGGTAATCTAGTCATTCTCTTTTAGGTCTTTATCAGACTGCACCTGCAGTACTGTGCTCACAGCCTGCATTGTGAATGTGTTATTGATGGTGATATTTCCTATGAATTATATATAGACTGAATTTGGTGACATGGCAATATTTGTTTGCTGCCTGGAAGCTATCTGACACACTTGATAGATGCCTATAAGTTAAGTTAGTTACAAACTATAGTCCGCATTGACAATTACTGTGCTTGTGTGTTAGGATTTTTATTTTATTTTGTTTTATTAGTAATGGCAGCAATCAGCGACTTATAGCGGGACTGCGATATTGTGGTGGACATTCTTGCACTAACTGACACTACGCACACTAAAAATATGCACTGTCCCTGTACTTATGACACTGGCTGGGAAGGGCTTAACATCAGGGGCGAAAAAAGGGTTAACTGTGTGCCCATCCAGTGTTTTACTAAACTGGGGAATAAGGGGAGGTTAACCACACCATTGAATAAAGAGATTTGAGTCAGGTGAAAGGGATGAACTTAATTGTATGGAGGCTCTAGAATAGAGCAGATGAATGTAAATGAAAATAGAAAATGTAAATGTATATGTATGGTTTTATTTTTGTATGGAAAACATTTTCAAAAAAATTATTAAAGAGATTTATTGAGAAAAAAACTGTGGGAGGTGCTTTTACTAGGGGAAGACATGGATTCTAGTCCCTGCTTTGCAGAGACACAGAATCCATGCCTTCCCTCCTGTCATCTGACTAATGATCAGCAGGTGTCGGTGGACATCAAGTCCACTGTACCCAGCGATGGGCTCCCACTGTGTGTAATCACAGCGGTAGCGAACCTGCGGGGTGTGCATTAGCGCCCCCTACCCAGATGTTTTTTAAGGGGGGCTCCATGCAAAAAAATGTATCTATCTATCTATCTATCTATCTATATATATATATATATATATATATATATATATATATATACACAGTGATACCTCGGTTCACGAATGCTTCTGTTCACGAACAACTCGGTTCACGAACAGAAAAGTTCATAAAAATATGCTCCGGTTCACGAACTCCGCCTCGGTTCACGAACAGGAGCCGCGGCCATTTTAATGCTATTTCCAGGCTGTCACATGGTCGTGACTTCCTGTAGGAAGACAGTGGAGAGAAGAAGACACACAGAAAGAAGTACTGTGAGTACTCTGCAAACATTTTAAGTGATTTTTTGATTTTTGGTGTGCTTTTTAGCACATACAGTACTGTACTGTACTACAGTACTGTCCTTGCTGTATTGTACAGTTCACTGGACACCCAATATGGCTCCCAAGAAGCATAGTGGAAAGAAGAAAGTGCTTTTTTTGAAAAGCACCACCCCAAAATAACTGTCGTGAACAGAGTGTTAAATCTCATGAATGATAACGTGGTCTCTCATTTCCGGAGGGTTATGCAGCGCAGGAAGAGACAAGTGACATTGGACAGATTTTTCAGAAAAACTGAGCCTGCAGCTAGGAGACAAAGGAGAGAGGAAACCCCTGAAGGAGATCCCCCTGATGTCCTTATGGAGGGGGACTCTTCCTCCAAACAATAACTGCCTCCCACCTGCCTTCCTCCATGCCAGAAGTCATCTCAAGCAAGGTTAGTGTCCTCTCTTTATACATTACTATACTGTACTAATGTGTACAGTATTGTAATTTGTTTCATATTTTTGTGCTTCAAAAACCCCCCAAAAAAATGTCAGCGCGGATTAACCGGATTTACATTGAACCCTATGGGAAAATGTGCCTTGGTTCGTGACCAATTCAGTTCGCGACCAGAGTCAGTTCACGAATTAAGTTCGTGAACCAAGGTATCACTGTATATGTATTTAGTTCAGATGGTGTCAAGCGTGTATGGTGGCAACCAGGTGAGGAGTACAAAGACAAGTGTGTCTTGCCTACAGTTAAGTATGGTGGTGGGAGTGTCATGGTCTGGGGCTGCATGAGTGCTGTCAGCACTGGGGAGCTACAGTTCATTGAGGGAACCATGAATCCCAACAAGTCCTGTGATATATTGAAACAGAGCATGATCCCCTCCCTTTGGAGACTGGGAATTACAATATGATAACAACCCCAAACACGCCTCCAAGGCAACCACTGCCTTGCTAAAGAAGCTGAGGGTAAAGGCGATGGACTGGCCAAGCTCTCTAGACCTAAACCTAAAACTGCTATAGGGCAGTCGCTAAGTGGTTAAGTAAGACTCTAGTCCGTCAGCTAAATGCTCACATATATTTAACAGTCTTACCTGTCAAAGGATTTGTATTTCAGCCCAGCCACCTTTATACATATATTGTACATCTGCTGGACAGCACAGCCAAAATGGTTACACTACCTTGTCTGGTGGAAATGTGGTATACGTGGGTTCTGATGAATTAAATTTGGCTGGCTTAGCAAGGACTGGATGAATTTCGATCTGTGTGTGGGCCTCCTTGTTTAATAGAAGTCTGTTCAATGGCCAAACTGGAAAACGTTCATTAAATCAACAGCAACAGTGAGTCCCCAGTCTGTGTGGGAACAGACACAATGTGAGCCTGTCCAAAAATTCCTGAAATCTGCTATGAGGCCTTTTTCTCAGAAATATTGAAAAGGTAAGAAACATTTAAGGTGTGCTGTGTGAAAAGTGGGGATTACTTAACTTTGACTGCAAAACTGGAAATACACTTACTAAGGCCCTATTTACCATTGAGTAATGAGTGTCTTTGATCATGTTGGTGCAATTATTTTTAAGTGTTTGTGAAGGTATTTGTGTGTGCTTTGTTAGTCTTCAGCAAGTGTTTTTCTTTTATTTTTAGCCAGTAGAAAACCTGCAAGAAAATGCACACAAAGAAACGCATTGCATACTTTTATGTTTTTACTTTTTCAAGCTTTTAGTGACACTATGCTCAGGTTAGAATGAAATTGAATATAATATACAAATTCTAGTGTCAAATTCTGCTGAAAATCGCACAGATGTGAGGCCAGTTCAGTTCAGATTATTTGAATGCCAATAAATTACTACATCAGTTCACCGCTGTAATCTTCTGGTGTGGTGGGTGTTTATGCAACTAAAGGGCTGTCACAGGTTCTCATCAAGAGAGTCCAACTGTGAATGCCCTATCGCATAGGCTGGTGTTAACCTAGTCTTAATGTGTTACAACTAGGGATTAGCTCAGTGTTCAGTCCAAACATTTAGGGAATTCGATGTGGATATATGTGACCGCTAAAGTAGCAACAGATGCTTGTACCCAGTGCATCCTTACCAGCCTCTAATATCACACAGCCCATTCACTTGCATGGCCAGGAATCTCTGGTCTCAGATGGGAATGGGGCTTAGAGGGGGTTACATTATTTCCTAATATGGCCGCAGAGTCATTTGCTGTGTATAGTGTCAGGATCATGTGTGTGAGTTGGGTTGTTAGGAAAGCTGGCAGGGGGCATTGTGATTGACGATGAATTTGTAATGAGGGACTTTATTTGGCATTTTGATTTTTTAAATAAAGGACTATTTAAAAAGTTGGCTTACAGAATAAAAAAATGTGAGTTTACAGATTATGATAAGCCCTCCACCCACAGACCCCCCAAACCATTTGACAGGGTTGTGGGGAACAGTCACCATAGGTGTACACACACATCCTATTATTGATGATGAATTGCTGTAATCACATAAAAATTTACGTCTACTTATTTCAACATGTTTCGCAGAAACGGCTTCTTCAGGAAAGGACGTATGGACTCATTTATTAGATATAGAGAATCATTGTTCAATCAGCTCTCCAATTGAGCATTGGAATTAATTCACATGGGGACTTGAGCTGAGAGACGTTGCAACCCGATGACCAGATCCAGTCCAAGGAGTGCTAGATCACCCGTAGGGAGGGATAACACACTTATCACAAAGACTAATTTTCAAATTTGTAGCCTCAATCCCACCTGTCACTTATTAAATATACTGGGAGCCTTGAGCGGACCAAGAAGCTGATATTGTTGTTTTATTGATATAAAGGGGGAAACGCAAGCATCTGTATATGTCCCCACACCTGTCCAGAGATCACTTGCACAATCCACACAAAGGCAGAAAAGGAGAAGGGCACAGGAAAGGGGGAAAGGAAATTGAGTACCCAGAAGATTGTGCAAGTGATCTCTGGACGGGCACTAGTCCATACATCCTTTCCTGAAGAAGCAGTTTTGGCGAAACATGTTGAAATAAGTGGACGTATATTTGTTTGTGATTACATCAATTCATCGTCAATAATAGGATGTGTGTGTACACCCATGGCCATGACTATACTGTTTTCATTATCTTTATAATATTGATTTTTCAATAAATATTTTGTATATTTTTATACTACATCTGAGTGAATTTTTATATGATGCACCTTAGAAGTCCTATATCTCCAACCAAATCCATTTTCTAGTTTCTAGGGATGTTGGTGCCATATCTATCTAAATACGTTTCTTTGCTGATCTCTGCCACATTTTTGACCAACATAAAGAGTTGAATACCAATAAAAAATCCAGGGCTCTAGAAATCAAAACCTTTCATTTAACACTAAGATTAAGCATGCATGCCACTTTCCTAAGCGCCTGTTAGTGCTCCCAGTCTGCTTTATTTATCTATGGTGTAGAATTCCAAAATGTTTACACATGCAGGGGTTATTCAACACAGTTTCTCTGAGCTACTGACTATGTATCATCCATCACAGTCTGCTCTTTGTTAAGCTGGCCATACATAGATTGGAAATTCATCCAGTTCAGTGATGTGTGACCACTTCAGTTGAACAGAAGTTGACCTACCAATTAATTTCTGTTAAACCTACCTGTTGGCATTTTTCACTCAATCAGAACTGCAGGCAATATGCTGCAGTGCTGATCTGTGCATTCTGTTGGTGGCGGAGTCTCCCTGTTTTCAGAATACAATGACACAGCAGAGAAGATTCCCACATACACATCAAATGTGTGGATGGAGGTATGAAAAAAAAAACGAACCCATGTATGGCTAGCTTAAGCCATATAACACAACTCGAGTTCCCAGCCTCCCTGGTGGATTGTTTTTCTTAGCCCCCTATTCAGGTTTTCAGCCTGTTCACTGTCAGACTACCCACGTCTCAGTAGGGATGAGCTTCGAGTTTGAGTCAAACTCATGTTCGACTCGAACAACGAACAATTTGGGGTGTTCGCGGCAAATTCGAAAAGCCGCAAAACACTCTGTTAAAGTCTATGAGAGAAATCTAAAGTGCTACTTTTAAAGGCTAATATGCAAGTTATTGTCCTAAAAAGTGTTTGGGGACCTGGGTCCTGCACCAGGGGACATGTATCAAAGCAAAAAAAGTTTTAAAAACGTCCGTTTTTTCGGGAGCAGTGAATTTAATAATGCTTAAAGTGAAACAATACAAGTGAAATATTCCTTTAAATTTCGTACCTGGGGGTGGGTGTAAAGTAAGCATGTGAGATAGCGCATGTTTCCCGTACTTAGAACCGTCTCTGCACAATGTCATTTCTGAAGGAAAAAAAGTCATTTAAAACCGGACTCGCGGCTATAATGAATTGTCGGCTCCTGGCAATTCAGAGAGAATTAATTCATAAAAAAAAAAAAAAAAAGTGTGGGTCCCCCCAAATTCAATTACCAGGCCCTTCAGGTCTGGTATGGATATTAAGGGGAACCCCGTCGTCAATTAAAAAAAAATGACGTGGGGTTCCCCCAAAATATCCATTCCAGATCCTTCAGGTCTGGTGTGGATTTTAAGGGGAACTCCACACCAAATAAAATAAAAATGGCGTGGAGTTCCCCCAAAAATCCACACCAGACCCCTTATCCGAGCACGTAACCTGGCCGGCCACAAAAAAGAGGGGGGACAGAGAGCGGCCCCCCTCTCCTGAACCGTACCGGGCCACATGCCCTCAACATGGGGAGGATGTCCCCATGTTGATGGGGACAAGGGCCTCATCCCCACAACCCTGGCCGGTGGTTGTAGGGGTCTGCAGGAGGGGGGCTTATCAGAATCTGGAAGACCCCTTTAACAAAGGGGACCCCCAGATCCTGCCCCCCCTATGTGAATTGATAATATGGTACATTGTACCCCTACCATTTCACGAAGGAAGTGTAAATAGTTGTAAAAAAACACACACACCGTGGAAAAAAGTCCTTTATTAAAAAAAAAAAAAATCCAGTGGTGGTAATCCACTCGGTCCCGGCTCCCCGCTCCAACATTGTCGGTATCCAGCAACGGGTGATCTCCTCTCCGGTCCAGTGATGAGAAGATCGTCCGGGATCCAGAGCGCAGCATCGCCGACCGCCTGTCTCCACCAGAGACAGCCCGGCGAAGGACACTACTGAAGCTGTGACATTTCTTATATTGGTGAGGCGGGGCCACCCATCACGTGACCCTGCCCCCTCTGAGGCACCCTCTGCTACGTCACTTTCTTTTTAATAAAGGACTTTTTTCCACGGTGTGTGTGTGTGTGTTTTTTTACACCTATTTACACTTCCTTTGTGAAATGGTAGGGGTACATTGTACCCCATTACCAATTCACATGGGGGGGCAGGATCTGGGGTGCCCTTTGTTAAAGGGGTCTTCCAGATTCTGATTAGCCCCCCGCCCGCAGACCCCCACAACCACCGGCCAGGGTTGTGGGGATGATGCCCTTGTCCCCATCAACATGGGTACATCCTCCCCATGTTGAGGGCATGTGGCCTGGTATGGTTCAGGAGAGGGGGCCGCTCTCTGTCCCCCCTCTTTTCTGTGGCCGGCCAGGTTACGTGCTCGGATAAGGGGTCTGGTGTGGATTTTTGGGGGAACTCCACGCCATTTTTTTTATTTGGAGTGGAGTTCCCCTTAAAATCCACACCAGACCTGAAGGGTCTGGAATGCATATTTGGGGGGAACCCCACACTTTTTTATGAATGAATTCTCTCTGAATTGCCGGGAGCCGACAAAAATTACTTTTTTTCCTCCAGAAATTACACTTTGTGCAGAGACAGTTCTAAGTACAGGAAACATGCGCTATTTCACATGCTAACTTTACACCCCCCCTAGGTACAAGATTTAAAGGAATATTTCACTTTTATTGCTTCATTTAAAGCATTATTAAATTCACTGCTCCCGAAAAAAGGCAGTTTTTAAAACTTTTTTTGCTTTGATACATGTCCCCTGGTGCAGGACCCAGGTCCCCAAACACTTTTTAGGACAATAACTTGCATATTAGCCTTTAAAATTAGCACTCTAGATTTCAAACATTCGAGTCCCATAGACTTTAATGGGGTTCTAAAGTTCACACAAACGTTTGGTATGTTCACAGGTTCTGGTGCGAACCAAACAGGGGGGTGTTCGGCTCATCCCTACTCAACAGCCCTCCTTGCACACCTATTTAGCAGCAATAGCACTCCTGTTCTGGACACCTTCCCATGGAATGTCTGCATTACATGAAGCCCCAGCATTAGTGGCTTACACAGGAGCCATGACTGAAGTTTGCATTTGTGGGCAAACTCACCTGTGCTACCTGTCCTAAACTCTTATGCCCCGTACACACGTGGAGGAAATCCTGAGGGAAAAGCTGAGAACCTGCTCGGTCAGTCTTTCCCCCTTTCCAGTCTTTCCAATCTTTCCCGAGAGGAAAACTGCGATGGAGCTTTGGTCGGGAATCCCGGCCGTGCGTATGCTTCATTGCAGTTTTTCCCGTAGGAAAACTGCCAAAAAATGCTGGGCAAAAGTCAATATCCCCCCCCCGCATTAATGCCTCCCATAGAAAGTCTATGGGGGCACTCGCCAGACAGAGGAGCCTCAGGCGTAGAACTCTAGAAGAGGATGTTCAGGGCCAATTTTTGAAAATCCATTTTATAGAGGAGGCAAGTATAAACCTGTTTGCAATTTTTTCAAATAAAAAGCACTTACAATCACTTTAATAAAATTAACCAGGACTAACAGTGCATTAGTGTACAAAGCATTAGTATTTGCTCCAGTGGAATTTTAATGCACTAACTCCCTTTCTTTTATTGTGTTGAATGTTTGGCCTTTGATTCACAAGTTCATTCATTTACAGACATTTTATTTGAAAGAAGGAATTGAATAGATTTTTAGCACCTGTAAGTCTTCCTCTAGCTCTCTTTGTATTGATTGTTCGTACTGACCTTATCTATCTGGCAAGTACATTGAGCTTGTAGATTGATTTGGCTAAACATTTGATGGAATGCTTCAAGACTGTCAAAAGCTCCTCCTACATATTCACTAATATGGTTTATTACCAGCCAAAACATTGTATAAAAAGGACTTGACCTTTGACCTTAAGACTAGCTTTTTAGTGATTGGCTTTTTTTTCAGAATCCAAGAGATGCCCAAGAAAAATAATTACATAATATTAACTATATTAGGAAGAGATGAATTCCAAAGTATGATAAGTGAGGGGCACCTATTTTTTGCTGTTTGTTGGCATTTATTGTGTTTAAAAAAATCTTTGTTAACTCAAGATGTAGTCATAACCTGAAGGATCACTCTTCTAAATGTTCCTTTATCAAATGAAGATATAGGGCCAGATCCACAGTAGAATTACGCCAATGTATCTATTGATACGCCGCGTAATTTCAAAGTTCCCATGTCGTATCTTTGTTTTGTATCGAGCACCTGGGCTCGATCCAACAGGCGTACGTCTTAGTACGTCGTCAGATCTTAGGTGCATTTTTCCGGCGGCCGCTAAGTGGCGTTTCCGTCGAATTCCGCGTTGAGTATGCAAATTTGCTAGATACGGCGATCCACAAACGTACGTCCGGCCGGCGCATTTTTTTACGTCGTTTGCGTTCGGCTTTTTCCGGCGTATAGTTACCCCTGCTTTATGAGGCATACTCAATGTTAAGTATGGCCGTCGTTCCCGCGTCCAATTTTGATTTTTTTACGGCGTTTGCGTAAGTCATTCGCGAATAGGGATTTGCGTAGAATGACGTCACCGTCGGAAGCAATGGCTTGTTCCGGTTTAATTTTGAGCATGCGCACTGGGATACCCCCACGGACGGCGCATGCGCAGTTGAAAAAAAACGTCATTAACGTCGGGTCAAGACGTATTTACATAAAACACGCCCCCATCACATACATTTGAATTGCGGGCCCTTACGCCGCCTAAGTTACGCTGCGCCGCCGTAACTTACGGTGGAAATCCTTTCAGGATACCAAAAAAAATGTAAGTTACAGCGGCGTATCGTATCATAGATACGCTACGCCGGACGGAGGAATGCGCCGATCTACCTGGATCTGCCCCATACTCTATATAATGCTAGATTTTTTGAGATAAAAGATTTTTTTTTTTTTTTTTGCTTTGTTGTGTCTATTATAGTTCATTCTACCAGTTATATGCTGCATAATTATTAAATACCAATCTAATGCATCACTTGCAACAGTCACATTCATAAAAGTCAGTATAAATGGTGTCTTCATTGTGTTCAGTGGTTAATATTTTTCTAGTGCCAGGAGTTTAGATTAAATGAGGATTTAGTGCTGCATCTACCTATTGTAATTTATTACTTTCCCTGTTTTCCTAATGCAAAATTTGTGTGTGTGCAATGCCATTTCACAGCATCTCAATAATTCTTAGAGCAAATGGATAGGAAACTGGCTAAAAGATTGCTAAAAGATTACTCAGAGAGTGGTAATTCATTATTCATATGATTCAGACTAAATGGTCTAGGGTTAAGAAACCCCAATATTTTAGAGTTTAACATAATTAAAAATGATAAAGCATTTGGGATTAAAATTACCATTTGATTGTTTGCAGATGACACTAAGTTACAGTATTGGAATAACAACTTTACAGAGTGCCTTCAATTTACAAGCCAATCTCAATGCACATCTTAATTTGACACAATTTTTTTAGAAAATTAAGTTTAATACTGATAAATCTAAAATTATGCACAGAGGGCTAAAAACATGCATCAGACATTCTAGCAGGAGAACAGCTGGGGGAGTTTTGCCCCTGCACAAAACAAAGGATATTAGAGAACTGGAAAAGTAGTGAAGGGCAACCAAACTGGTAAGAGGTATGACGGAGCTCAGCTATAAGGAAAGATTAGTTGAACTGAATTTGTTCCCTATTGAGAAGAGGCAATTAACCTTCTCCTACCCGCGCTAAAGTCAAATGACGGCTACAGCTCAGGCCTTAATTGCTGGGAGACCATCATATGACATCCTCCCGTGCATGAGCTGCCTGTGCGCCCCCTGTGGGGTGTGCGCTGTAATCACTGAGTCTATGAGACTTATCACAGATCGGAGTCAATCCTGGCTCCTTACCACATGATCAGTTGTCAGCCAATGACAGATGATCATGTGATGTAAACAGAAGATTGGTAATATTTTTTTCTTGGCAGGCTTCCCAATACTTTTGACAATATAGTGCATATCATATACTTTGTATAGTATTTTTGTATATGTTTTATTCTGATCTAACATGGCATATAAATATTTCACATGTACTATTCTCCAGGCTTTGTTCATAACCTGGTGCAACTTATCTTCTTTACTGAAGAATACTTTTGTTTACAGGCTGAATATCTAAAGCCTCGTACACACGACCGAGGAACTCGACGGAGAAAACACATAGTTTTCCTCGTCGAGTTCCTTATTAGGCTGTTGAGGAACTCGACAAGGCAAGTTTCTCCATTCCCATCGAGGAAATAGAGAACTTGCTCTCTTTTTGGCTCGTCGAGTTTCTCGACAGTTTCCTCGACGAAAATGTACACACGACCGGTTTCCTCTGCAAAAAATATCTCCCAGTTTCTTGCTGGTTTTTGCCGAGAAACTCGGTCGTGTGTACGAGGCCTGAGGCTAAAATTACACACACAGCTGAGCAATTCCAAGGAATGACTTATTCCGACCACCTTCTCTTTGCCTTTCTGTCCAAGCTCTGTATGGATTTTCACAGTCCAGTAGGATCAAATCTATTGCAGTTCTCCATTAGAAAACCCATTATGCATCATAAGTGCTACCTGCATTAAATGCTTATTTGTAAAATAAAGATCTTATATAAAAAAAAAGTTAAATAAAACCTAAACTTGTACACATGAGAAATAAAATAATATCTATCCATAACCATTATAGTTTTTCTATAATCTAGCAAAAGACCAAGCCATTCATGGAGAAAATTGCTGGGATTGTTATATAGGATGGAAAAATAGTACAGTAAAATTACCTGTTTTATAACAAACCCCTAGAAAGACAGAGTTCTAGATCAATAAACAGTAGACATTGTTCATGCAAAAAAATAAAATAAATCACTGATTTCTGAACTGCCTATCCAAAAGACTTTGTATGGTTGGAGTAACGCAGTACATTGTTTATATTTTTTTAGTACAGTCTACAAAATAAATAAATAAAGGATAACTTTGATGTTTTCAATGATTGTCCTTTTTTTTAACATGATTTCACTGCTGAAAAAAGTGACATATGGTATAATCCACTAACAGGAAAGCGTACTTTGAATTTCATTGTGAAAAACTAACACTCAAACAGGTTCTCACAGATGGTTTTCTTTGCTTCTGGGGAAATTAAAAAAATACTTCAATAAGGCTTCAAAACACATTCTAGATTCGACAAACAATTATTTTGTCATACATGCAGAATTCTTAAAAATATGGAGTGTTTCATTTATTTAATTTACATATTATATGTTAATTAGATATTTATAAATCTAAACTTAAATGTGGGGATGTTTACAACTAAATTACTAATATAGTGTGTGTTATGATTTGTTAAACAATCAACTGCATACATATATATATATATATATATATATATATATATATATATATATATATATATATATATATATATATATATATATACATAGCAGGTTATTCATTTAAATATTTTAATATCACCACAAATTATGAAATAAAGACCACCTAAACATATATGTGAAATCAATCAAATTTACCAATAGCTAGGCAATCACCAAAACTACCTAGTTAGGTAAACTGTAGTATGTGTGCCCAGTATATTTATACCTAATCTTGACAATTCACTTACAGTACCTCCTGGGTTCTGATACAGTCTGCCACAGTTATTATGACTGTAGTCATTTTACATTTCCAATGGTTTTCATTTGTTCTTTCAAGTTTTACAAGGACACAGCAAGTTAGCTTAGAGTCTGGCTATATGATACTACATTGGTAACAAACAATGAGGGACAATTCACATACATTACATATTGTCCAAAATATATTTTGGGTAAGTTGCATACCAATGACTCCACTAAAACAGGAAATATCAGAAGTAAACATAAGGGAGGCAAGGTACATTGGGGTGGATTTACTAAAGACAAAAAACACTGATAATTTTTCAAAGAAAGTTGCACCTTTCAAATTAATTTTCGCTAGAGCTTAGTAAATGAGGTGAAGATCTATTGACTTCCATCATCCAATCATGCACAAGCAAAAATGCTGTTTTTTCATTTTCCTTGCAAACGATTGAGTATTCTTTACAATCCAAAATTTCACCTCATTCACTAAGCTCTAGGGAAAATTCCCTTGCAGAGTGCAACCTCCCTTGCAAAATAAGCAGTCTTCTTATTGTGTCCTAGTCTTCAAGAGTAGCATGGGAATATTGATTATTATAGATATTGAATTGGTGAAATGTAAAGTGTCGAAGCTTGAAGAAAAGGCTCACAAAATACTGTGAGCAGTTAGAGAAAAGAAAAAGTACAAATTCAAGGTACGAGCCCAAGAGAAATAAAAACAAAAGTCCTTTGGTTAAAGGGAACTTCAAAAATACTCAAGAAAGGAAAACTTTTGAACTAAGAATGATAATACTGTTTGACACAAAGAATCATTGACTAAATGTCAACCTCAAGTTTCTAAATCACTATCCAACAGTTTTGTGACCACTCTCATCTCTGTAATTTTTACACCCCCCCACTCACACATATACACACACACACACACACACACACACACACACACTTTCTCCATGGCCCAGTCCATAACCCTCTCTTTTCATTATCTTACCAGATATCCAAGTTTAATTACCATTGCTGTGCATGCTTGTTTATGTTTTTGCCCTCAGAGATTTTTTTAATTGTTGATATTTTCAAACACTGACAATAGGCGCCCAGAAAAGATGGCCATCTGCTGTCACTGGGGGGGGGGGGGGGGCGCAGCTGCTGGAACATGTTACATGTTCCACCCTAAATACTGGTGGAACATCTAACAAGTTCCAAAAGTTGAACTTATCCTTTGAAGGACACTGGCAAGTATCTTACCAAATACCAAGGGTCGTGAGACATCTGCCTGCCATGGAATGCATTGCCATACCGTAAGGCTCACCATGATCTTCTCCCTAGTAGTTGCTGATTAAACTTGTCAAGTGGAAAAAAAATTGTGTAATTTTCCAAATAGAAAAGGAAACCCAATTGTGGCCATTCACACAGAGACCACGAGCTGCCATAACAAATGCATATGTCTATCATCACTTACAATTGCCTCCTAGATAATCCTAATATGGCCTGATCCTCACCAGATGTCACTCACAAGCAATGTTTGAATTTGGGTGCACCACTTGCAAAAATCAGGTCATTATCCCGGTACTAAATTGCAACTAACCTTAAAGTATCGAATACTAAAATACCAAATCAGTCACTCAAATTTCTCATAATTAGTTTGTTTTTACATTTCGCATTTCGCTCAATGAGGCAGATGCTAAAAGGAGAGACAGGTGTGATTGAAATTCTGTATGATAAAAGAAAGGACATTGCAGAAGAAGAAACTAAGCAATGCTTAGACATACTGATATATGAGTATATTGTTCTTTGAACACAATCAGTCAACTTGGTTGGGTCCATTATGCCTTGTTTAATCTAAATGAAGGACAGCTGTTTTACTAGCTTGAACTACAGGTAAATATAGAAATGTAGTTCAAAAGACAGTTATGAAATAATATAGAAAGCACAAGCAATATTGCTGAGCAGTTGCTATCTCCTTGTAGAGTTTTGATGCAAAGCATTATCTTTTTATGTATGAAGCCTTCTCAAAAATATTCTATGACAATACAGGCTGATTCTGAATGTTTGATCTGAATTTGTACATCTGGTACACACTGTGGGGAAACCAGTGTACAGGAAATTTAATAGAAAATCAAAAAGCTTTTCAGTTGTTTTAGTAATGGCACTGCTGGTCAAAAATAAACATCATAGTAACACAGAGCTAAGAAGTATTATCTAAGGACATGGTGGTGAAAATGATATATAGAGGTATATGTTTACTTACAGTACGGTATGTTATGCATTTTAGTAAATTATTTTCTATCCCAAACATCACAGCATAAATATTGGTGTGATCTGCATTATCTTTTCAAAGCTGTGCTCCAAACATCTATCCCCACAAACAATGCTCACTCTAACGTATCCCTGCAATCAATGAATACAAAAAAGATGTGGTCATGTGATGCACGTGGTCCTACATCTTCTCTCTTACTTACTGTGGAGTGGAAATGGCCAATACAGATTTGATATTTGTGATCAGTTTTCTTGTAATTCCTACATTATTTTGTTGCAACTGACACCAACACATTGCATACATGCCTATTTGGCACACAGTTGTAGAGGTGGCTGGAGTCCATGAATTATTATGAAAATATCCTCTGTTAATGAGAAACTACAAGCCCCAACAGCCTTTGTGGATGTTGGCTTGTAGTTCTCAATTAACTACTATGATGCTATTGAGTGCTATGGTAGTTAACTGTTTATTCCTGTTAGTGTGTATCTTCCTGCCCATACGAGGTACAAGCATAATATATATATATTATTTATCTGCCATACTGTAACTTTATTCTCAGTTGACTTGCTTCTGCTGGAAAAACACTATTTGCACTGTCCAAAAAGGGGGATCTTTAAAATGGTTGTGATAGCTGATTATGGTTCAGTAATGGACATGGTCTTATTTACAATAAGTTAACCACTTCAGCCCTGGAAGATTTGGCTGCTCAATAACCAGGCAATTTTTTGCTATAATAAATGTCCATTTTTTTTTAAATAAATAAAAAAAATCCTCAGTTTAGGCCAATATGTATTCTTCTACATATTTTTGGTAAAAAATAGCAATAAGCGTATATTGATTGGTTTGTGCAAAAGTTATAGCGTCTACAAAATGAGGATAGATTTATGGAATTTTTTACTCGTAATGGCGGTGACCAGTGATTTTTATCGGGACTGTGATATTGCCGCGGACAGATTGGACATTTTTGACATATTTTTGGGACCAGTGACAATTATACAGCGATCAGTGCTATACAAATGCACTGATTACTGTATAAATGTCACTGGCAGTCAAGGGGTTAACACTAGGGGGTGACCAAGTGTGTTCCCTAATGTGTGTTCTAACTGGGGGGATAGGACTGACTGGGAGAGATGACAGATCGGTGTTCATACTTTGTATGAACACACGATCAGTCTCCTCTCCCCAGAGGGAACCAGTATCTGCGTGTTTACATACACAGATCCTGGTTCTCGCTCTGTCAAGAGTGATCGCGGGTGCCTGGCAGTCATCGCGCCTGCCGAGCACTCGCATTTGCTCTGGTGATGGGTGTGCGCCCCCTAGTGGCCAAAAGGCAAAGTGGCATAAGGTAACGTCGATTTGCTCAGCGGAGCCAAGTAAAACTGTGGCGGCTGGTCCGGAAGAGGTTAAACATGTTTTTGTGAAAGATTGGCACATGCCAATGCAACCAGTCAACTCTTTTCTTGTCATGGAATAAATATGATTTGCTGCTATTTGTATCATCACATCATTGCTCTAGCCAATGGTAAAATAAAAAAGTGGTCAGACACTACAAAGATTCTATTGGGATTTGTAAAAATTATGGTGAAAAAATTGTGAAAGGTTTTAAAACCTTTACATGCTACATATCTGTATAATGACGTGCAACTTGGAGATGGCAGAAGGCTTGAACATAGTACAGGAAGTTTCCAAGCTCATTGTCTGAACAATGACATCATCATCTAGTTATATCGAGTGCCAGCACTGTGTAAATAAACTGAAATAAAATATTATGGCAGGTAGAAAGATAGACAGATAGATATTTACATTTTCCCTGTAAAAGTCAAGCTTATACTTGCTCCTTCATCTTCTGATTCTCTCTATTGGTACTTTAGTCATCATTACTGATTGTAAGGGAATATGAGAGCGACTCAAGCCATATCTCTATTTTATAAGGAAATTTTTTCATATGCATAAAGTCGATAGTCTGTCTTTCCGGATATGCTCATTGTTTTATTAAATTGACTCTGAATAGTTTACGTTAAAGTGAATAAACAGGTTATTTTTTTTTTTTTTTATTTATACCTAAAAACAATGCTTTCTTAAATATCAGTACTCCACCAGAACTGAACTATTTTGGTGGAATGTTGAAACGTAAATGATAACCACCAATCTTACAAAATTATATCAACCCTCCCTTACCCACTTACCACTGCTGTGTTACAGTTGATTACCAGTTTTCACTACATTGCACTTAAGCCATGGAATTTCTAAAGACTGGTGCAGACAGATTTTTGCAAAGGGTTTTGGATGCATTCTTAAAGTGGCGATGCTTGCACCAAATTCATGTACCTATCTAGAAGTTGTACTTGAATTCTTGAATTTGGTGCATGCTGCACCACTTTTAGAACACATACAAGACACTTTGCAAAATCTGTATGAACCAGGGTCTATATTTGTATGCCAAAAGAGAGTCAGCCTTAATTAGCTCCACTTTTCTATGATACAAACTGTTAGTATTTTGTTTTGAATTTGGTGCAATCATTGACCCCAATGTAAAAGTGGGGCATCCTCTGAATACAGCAGTGCAGTGGATGTAGTAAAGTTATTCAAAAATTCCTCACTATGATGTCTTACAGGACAACTTCATGTCCCAATTGGTGGATTCCCCAATTGGCAAGAATGCCCTGCTAGATTTATTAAAGGGGTTCTAAAGGTACAATTTTTTCCCCTAAATAGCTTCCTTTACCTTAGTGCAGTCCTTCTTCACTTACCTCATCCTTCGATTTTGCTTTTAAATGTCCTTATTTCGTCTGAGAAATCCTCACTTCCTGTTCTTCTGTCTGTAACTCCACACAGTAATGCAAGGCTTTCTCCCTGGTGTGAAGTGTTGTGCTTGCCCCCTCCCTTGTACTATAGGAGAGTCAGGACGCCCACTAACACACAGCTCCTATCCCTATCTGCAACATAGAGAGCGTCCTGACTCTCCTGTAGTCCAAGGGAGGGGGCAAGTACGACACTCCACACCAGGAAGAAAGCTTTGCATTACTGTGTGGAGTTACAGACAGAAGAACAGGAAATGAGGATTTTTCAGAAGAAATAAGGACATTTAAAAGCAAAATCGAAGGATGAGGTAAATGAAGGAGGACTGCACTAAGGTAAAGGAAGCTATTTAGGAAAAAAATTGTACATTTACAACCCCTTTAATTACAAATGATCCTAGTCTGATCTCAGAGGTTGAAGTAAAAGGACAATTTGGGATCTAGCGATTGTAGGATGATCACATTTAACGTAAAACATAAAAAAAGAGGCACAAGGGAAGCACAAGAACACAAAATTTAAAACAAGACAATTTTTCAGAACTGCAGTCATTACTATATGACATCAATTGGGACCAAATCCTAGATACATTGAACATAGAAGAACAATGGGAATGCTTTAGGAGTATATTAACCACTAGCCGACCAGCCACCGTCATTATACGGCGGCAGGTCGGCTCTCCTGGGCGAGAGCCCGTAGCTATACGTCCTATCGTATAGCCGCCACTAGGGGGCGCGTGCGCGCCGCCGGAGGCGCACGCGCGCGCCCCCCGCTCGCCCCCGACTCCCGTGCGTGTGCCCGGCGGCGCGATCGCCGCCGGGCACACGCGATCGCTCGTTACAGAGCGGGGACCGGGAGCTGTGTGTGTAAACACACAGCTCTCGGTCCTGTCAGCGGGGGAAATGCTGATTTTCTGTTCATACAATGTATGAACAGAAGATCAGGGTTTCCCCTAGTGAGGCCACCCCCCCCCCCACAGTAAGAACACACAAGGGACATACTTAACCCCTTCCCCGCCCCCTAGTGTTAACCCCTTCACTGCCAGTGGCATTTTTATAGTAATCTAATGCATTTTTATAGCACTGATCGCTATAAAAATGCCAATGGTCCCAAAAATTTGTCAAAAGTGTCCGAAGTGTCCGCCATAATGTCGCAGTACCGAAAAAAAATCGCTGATCACCGCCATTACTAGTAAAAAAAATATATTAATAAAAATGCCATAAAAATACCCCCTATTTTGTAAACGCTATAACTTTTGCGCAAACCAATCAATAAACGCTTATTGCGATTTTTTTTACGAAAAATATGTAGAAGAATACGTATCGGCCTAAACTAAGGAAAAAAATTTTTTTTTATATATTTTTGGGGGATATTTATTACAGCAAAATGTAAAAAATATTATTTTTTTTCAAAATTGTCGCTCTATTTTTGTTTATGGCGCAAAAAATAAAACCGCAGAGGTGATCAAATACCACCAAAAGAAAGCTCTATTTGTGGGAAAAAAAGGACGCCAATTTTGTTTGGGAGCCACGTCGCACGACCGCGCAATTGTCAGTTAAAGCGTCGCAGTCCCGGATCGCAAAAAGTGCTCTGGTCTTTGACCAGCAATATGGTCCGGGGGGTAAGTAGTTAAACAAAGGTATCACAAAGTACATTCCAACGGGCAATAAATATAGAAGAGGGAAGGTGAACTTGTGTGGATAAACCGTAATGTAAAAAGCCTCATTAAAGAGAAAAAAATGGCCTTTAAACAATATAAAGTGAATGGGCCATCGACAGCATTCCAACACTACAAGTAATGCAATAAGAAGTCTAAGAATGCAATCAGGGCGGCAAAAAAAAGCTTATGTGAGACATATAGTGGAGAGTAAAAAAAATCCAAATACATTTTTTACATTAAAAAAGGCAAAATCAGAGCACATTGCCCACATAAAAGACAAGAATGGGAGGACGGTAGGATAGTTATGGATGACACAGTGAAGGCAACTGTACTTACACAGGAAAAGGAGGGGTATATCAACCACGACAGTACTGTTAGTGACAAATCACAGGGCATACCCTTGTGGCTAACAGAGGCCAGAGTGAAGGAAAGACTAGATAAACTTAATACAAATAAATCACCAAGACCAGATGGCTTACACCTGAGAGTCCTCAGAGAATTTTGGTTATAGCCAGACCATTGTTTCTGATTTTTGTGGACAGCATACTGACAGGATTTGTACCAGCTGATTGGAGAAAATCCAATGTGGTACCGATATTCAAAAAAAGGACAGAGACAAATCCCTGGGAAATACAGGCCAGTCAGCCTAACATCAATTGTTGGTAAATTATTGGACGGAATGATAAGGGACTATTTCCAAAAATGAAATGAGGAAAAAATCTCATAAATAGTTATCAGCATGGGTTTACGAAAACTCGTTCTTGCTCTGTTAACATTCTACAAGGAAGTGAGTTGCCATATAGACAGGGGAAGGCTGTGTATTTAGTGTAACTGGATTTTGCAAAGGCATTCGATACAGTCCCCCATAAGCGCTTAATCTACAAGCTGAGGTATGCAGGTGTGGACCATAGGGTTTGTTCTTGGGTAAAAAATTGGTTACAGGGGCATGTCCAAAGGGTAGTGATAAATAATTAATAATTTGACTGGTCTCAATTTTTGCAGATGACACAAAAAAAGAAGGGCAATAGCTTCAAATCAGGATATATACATTTTACAGAAAGACCTGGACAAAATAATGGAGTCGGCAAATACATGGCAAATGAGGTTTAATCTGGAAAAATGTAAAATAATGCACTTGGGGCAAAAAACATAAATGCAAACTACTCACTAGGGGGAGAACCATTGGGGGAATCAAGGATGGAGAAAGATCTGGGGTCCTTGTAGATGACAGATTGACAAATAGCATGCAATGTCAAGCTGCAGCTACCAAAGCAGGCAGAATATTAGCATGCATAATAATTTATAAAACTCTGATTAGACCACATCTGGAGTATTCTGTCCAGTTCTGGTCACCAGTCCTCAGAAGGGATGTCCTGGAACTGGAAAGAGTCCAAAGAAGGGCAAGAAAACTAGTAAAGGAACTGGAAGACCTAGATTACAAGGGACGACTGCAAACACTAAATCTATTCTCGCTGGAGAAACGACGCTTGAGAGGAAATATGATATTGATTTACAAATAACGCAATGGCGATCCCAGTATAGGAAAAAAAAGTGGTTACTGGTCCTTAGATGTGGTCAGTGTTTGCTTTTTTCAGTCTTATTTCCCTTTGTTGTTTTTTTTTACATGATGATCCTGTCAATAACATACTCTCTGGCCTAGGAATACAGCACTTTCTTACTGCTCTGTATCTATACTGCACCTGATTTGGACTACAAGTACCTCCCTTTCTTCATCACCAGTACTTAGGGAAGTGCCCTTTAGTTTACAGAAGATATTCTGGGAAGGCAGATATCATGTTTGAAATTTCAGTTCAGTACACACAAAGTTGCAAGGAACTATTTTCAATATAAAATGAACTGGTCAATAAAAAAAATCACATCTAAGGACTGGTAGGCTGCACATTGAGCATCCAAATAACACTGTTTTCAACATGTTTATCCTGATGAATGTTACTAAGACAGACACATATAAATATTTTACTTTAGGATAAAGAAATATGGTCAGATCATCAAGAAATTTACACATGCCAGGCAAAAGCTCTACAAACTGTTCATTAAAGTTTAAATAGGCCATTCAATTAACAACCACAACTTGAACCTAAAGCAGCGGCCTACTGTCAAAAGGTGTTTTGTTGCATTACAATGCAATGCATGCCCACATACTGTCACCCACACTGTTCAAATGCTTTTCTGCAATTTTTCTTTTATTCTGTGGAAATTGTTTTGGGTGTGGACTGCTATTCACAGCTATGGGGTTTGGAGGTTATTGGAGTGAGCCTTTCTTTTTATTCAAGGTCGTACCTCCTCCTGCCTCCATTTTCATCTACAGTAGGTGAGAAATATGTGTCAGCCTCCCCGCAGCCTCCTGGGATACTGATGTCACATATTCCAAAAGGCTTCAGGCTTCCCCAAAGCACAAACAAGATGCATTGGACACCATGACATCAGGGGGGCAGTTACAAGAACCCAGAGAAGACAGCTGGCCCTAGCTAATGTACAAAAGAAAGGTAGCAGCATGGAATGAGACATGTACGAGATGAAAGAGCACAACGCTGGGTCCACGGAGCTTTTAGGTCTTTTTGTGGAAATAACAGAATAGGTACGCAAAGGACATAGGAACTGTATTTTATTTGGGAAGGGTGAAATTCCTCTTTAGGACATCCAGTTTCCAGGGTGCTTTAACACAGTCAGTGAGCCTTTGAAGAAATGTGAGCCTTGTCATTTTTGTGCTGTGTATTATATCAAGTGTATGGAGCCCAGAGGGATAAGTGTTATAACTGTGACCTCTGTACTGCCTGTTACTGTATTCAGAAAAGTTGCATAATGTGTGCTGTATATTATATTAAGTCATTAGCCTAATTTGATGTTTGTTTATTCCTAACTGAATTAACTTTTATAGCTTTTTCCAGACAGACACATGCTCTTGTTTATTTCAGTAATGTTCCGAGAAGAATCTTTAATGTATTAAAAAGTAGGGTATTTTCTCATGAACCATTGGCTCTAAAGCAACTAAATGATTCAAGGAAAAATGATTCATTTTGCATTGACAGTGCACGCTCACTGTTCTTCCCATATGTGTATACTGAATGTGTAGAATGTTTGTATTAATGTCATTTAAAAAAAATACAAGACTTCATTTATCAAGTGAATATGTGTCCCAACAGCCACTGTTTGATTGGACTAAGTTCTAGTATTTGATGAGAGTTAGTGGTAGCAGGCTGATTTGATTTGCATGGAAAATAAAAAAACATTGTACAGCCAAAATGGTCTGCCAATTTCATCTGTTTCTTGGCTAGACTGAAATTATCCTGAGTTCCTGCCATTGCTAAATTGACTCTTGTTTACAAGTAATAAAAATGTGTTTTTTACATTTTTGGAATGTGTCAATGAAATCTGTATTATGGTGCTTCATATTCCAGGTATTAACATTTTTCTGCCAATAACGTGATTGTACATGAGGGCAAAATATGAATTAATATGTGAATCATGTATATAATAAAATATGTATAATGAAATTATTATATCATTTTAAAATCTAGAGATAATATGCTGATTATTTAAAATCTGACAAAAAAAGAAAATGAACAAAAACATTAGAGTGGTTTCTCTTAGTTATATGTTTTCATAAACTTCAAGGTGAAACCTAATTAATTGTTATGGGCAAAACCTCCAATTTCTAGTTTTATTGAATCATCCCTAATAGGGGCTAAATTTATATATACAAGGGTGTCACATACCAGCTAAGTGATATCACCACACAACAATGGTTAGGCATGATATACAGTAATCAAACTGATTACTACAGGCAATCTGAAGCTGATATTTTGTTATTGACTTACCATGACTTGTTTTGCATGTGTAGGTGAAATTCAAAGCAGGGGTTTGTTTTCTGTCCCACTGATGACTGGTGGAGGAGGAGAGATAGAGGAAGGGCAGATCCACTGAATTAATAAAATAGTAACAGGAAGATGTTCCAAGTCAAAACAGCTCACTGGGTAGATATGCTAATGTAGGTAAAGCTTTTTTGAAAGGAATAGTCACTGGAGGTGGAACATGGATCCATCACTTTGAACTGGAAAGCAAATGCCAGTGTATGGGATGGAAAACTCAAGTCAAGAAGAAATTCAAAACTCAACTGTCCACAGGAAAAGTGATGCTGAGCCAGGAGGCGGGGTCTAGCTGCACAGTCATGCTGCACTAGAGCTCCGCTCTGTGGGGAAAGAAAACCGCAAATAATTGATTTTAATAGAGCTGCAAACGAACAGAAAACGACGGGTCGAGTTCCCAGGAGGTGAGGAGAACCATTTTATTGAAATATGGTGCTGGGGGGTGCCAGAAATAAGGGTAAATCCAACCCTAATAGCACGGCCCAGCAGATGAAGGGCTCTGTAAAAAAGGCGGCATTCTCCTCAGCCACCTCAGCTACCTCAGAGTCTAATACTGAGGGGAAAGGCAAGCAACGCTTGTTAAAGGGAATGAAATCTGCAGCTTCTCTGAGGAACATGGACACGGACAGTGAGGAGGAGGACATGTCTAATACCCCACAAATAGCTACATTAAGTAAGACAGTCCCCTCAGAGCTCCTAAGTCAAGTCGAGAAAATGCTGAATAAAGCGCTAAAGCGCACCTCAGAGCAAATCACCACTAGTCTAACTAAGGAAATAAGAGACTTGGGCTGCCGCACAGAGACTTTAGAGGCAAAAATGGACGAAATTGAAATTTATACTCAAGATTGCCAATCAGAACTAGATGCGCTTAAAGAGGAGAACTTGGTACTTCATAGCAAACTAGAAGATTTTGAGAACCGCGCCAGGAGATCGAATTTGAGATTCAGGGGAATTCCTGAGACGGTCCTGGACCTTTCAGGTACCATTCTAGCATTGTGTCAGGAGCTAGTGCCGGGACTGCCTGTAGAACGCCTGGAATTTGATAGAATACATAGGGCATTAGCCCCAAAAAAATCTGAGGGACCCCCCAGGGATATCATTGCAAAATTCCACTACTACAGAACAAAAGAGCAGGTTCTGGAAGCAGCCAGAGAGAAGAGCAGTTTAACATTCCAGGGAAACAATTTCCAGATATTTGCCGATCTATCGCAACTGACAATTACCAAACGGCGTGCAATGAAACCCCTTTTAGTGGAATTACAACAGCGAAACATAAAGTACCAATGGGGATTTCCCTTCTCCCTCAGATTTACATTCCAGGGCTCAAAGATAGTGTGCAGATCACCTGATCAATTACACCAAGCTTTAATTGATCTGAAGCTCATTGATCACAGTATGACACACAACTCCTCCCGCAGAAGATCAGCATCAACATCTTCCCGCAATGGCATCATTCAACCTGAAAAGAACAATGGAACTCATCACACAAACAAACGAGGAAGATTTGTGTCTCAACCCCAAGACCAAGAGGATACCATGGACTGACCACCTTCCAGAGGACCTCATGAATTTCTTCTTCCCCTGGTCACAAGAACACTTCACAAGAAAAGATGTACAGATTGCATGAATTTAGAACTTGATGTTTTTTATTTTTATTTTTATTTTTTTTATTTTTTTTACTCTTATTTTTAATTTTTACTTTTAAATTTTTCTCTTTTGACTCAATTTTATTCTCATTTTCACCGCTTATTGCGATTCTTATTTTTCATTTTTTACCTTGCACTCCTACCTTTATCACATTCTTACTTCTTTCCATTTTTTTTCCACTTTCCCCCCCACTTTTTATTTCCTCACCTCCTCCTCACCTCAGGGTGGGGAGGAGGGGGGGGGAAACGACAAGGCCTGCCTCTTCATTCGCAGGGTCCCTCAGACTTATGACATCCCACATCATTTAATTACACCCCGGGTACCTAAGAGACACCTCTAAAATTCTCTTATCCTCCTCTAGTTATAATATCCAAAGTTGCTTCACCACATTACACCACCTCGTGCACTAGTAGCCCAGTCAGCGTCCAGGCGCAAGGCGAGTTTTGGTGTGTAGAATCTGCATTGTTTTAATGGTCAATAGGTAGATACCCAATCTGACATATATCTGATCAATAGAAGCCTAATCTTACCCAAACTATTGGACCTACTTGAGGAATTTTTTCCTAAAATTCCAATGGAACACATGATCCAATTAAAACATCTTTGGTATAGGCTAATGAATTCTACAATCTCTTTATTTAATTAATTAAGGATAGTTAACCCCCTCTCATATCTCTCGCCTAAACAACAGAAGGCGAGTAGTTAGTGTTATCCTGTTCGAAATGTTATTAACAGCTTAGTTGAGAAAAAACACCTCAGACGGTGTTTACTTGAACATATTTACAGCGGTTTTCCACCGCACGGAACCAACCTGTGCTCCACCATGATCTCCTCAGTTCCCCGCAAGATTAAGCGGGGGATTGATGGGATCCCCTTTTCCCCTGGCGGGGGTAGTCCATCCCCGCCACGGGTAAACCTAACAAACTTTATTGGTTTATTGTTGACTGTTTATTTACTATTTTTTTCTGTGTTTCCCTTCCTTTTCAAGGTTGAATACCCCAGAGTCCCCTTTTCCTTTTCTTTCCCCAAGTCTGCAGGGATTGGGCTGGCCAGATGTCCTCCGGTTTATTACGGTAAGATGGACAGAGAAGTAAAGCTACCATGGCACCATTGAATATATTGTCGTTAAATGTACAGGGATTGAATGTGCCACAGAAAAGAACCAAGGCCTTCAGAACATTTCAGGCCAAAAAAGCCCATATTGTTTGCCTACAGGAAACTCACTTTACTACGAGCACGACTCCTAGATTTTTTAACCCCTCCTATCCACAAGTCTATTCAGCCTCTGCTTCAGTCAAAAAAAGGGGAACCCTTATCGCTTTTCATCGCACCACACCATTCACTCTAAAAAACGGAAATCAAAGATCCAGAGGGCAGATACATACTATTAACAGGCCAAGTGTTAGATACGGAGATCACGATAGTATCTTATTATGCTCCTAATCTAAACCCGTTACCCTTCTTATCGCATCTTTTCCAAATAATTAATTCACATAAAATAGGGACTCTCCTCATCTGCGGAGACTCCAACCAAGTCCTTCTTCCATTCTTAGATAAAACCCCCTATGTCACACCTAAACACCAAGCTAAATGGACCCTTCCCAACTTATTAGCCAAATACAATTTAGTAGACACGTGGAGAGAACACAATCCCACAAAACGTAACTACACATACTTTTCAAACCCACACCAATCCTTCAGCCGAATTGATCATATTTTTGTGACAATCGGTATGGTCCCTGAAATACTATATTCAAATATAATACCCATCCCTTGGTCAGATCACAATGCGGTGTACACCACAATGGCATCAACCATTCCGAAAAACCATGATCCCACTTGGTATCTTCCTGAAATTATACTCAAACACCCTGCCCATTGCCAATTGATTGAACAAGCTCTAAAATACTATCTAGAACTCAATGCAAGCCCTGAAATATCCCCACTTACATTATGGGAAGCACATAAGCCAGTCCTCAGAGGAGCATTCCAGCGGCAAATAGGGATCTTAAAAAAGGAGCGAGCACTGATGGCAAGAAAATTGGAAACAGAATTCAACTTAGCATTTCTGGCCCTACAAAACTGCCAAACTCAAACTAATAGAACTCGGCTGGACAAAGCACGTCTGGAATACGACTTGTTCTTAACCGATTCGGCGAATAGAACACTTAATAGATCTAGACATGCTTTCTACAAGCAAGCTAATAAACCAGGGACATATTTAGCTAGAGCGCTAAACACACTCAATAAGACTTTTAAACCCATAAAGTTAAAAATTGCCAACAGGGTTCTCTCGAGCAACCCACATAAAATAGTTCAAAAGTTTAGCTCACATTTAAAACAACTCTACTCAGAAACTACTGTATTTGACGAATCTAAAGCTGACTCCTTTTTTGCACAAATTAATCTTCCACAAATAAGTCAATCACAGAAAGAACAGTTGGAAGAACCAATTACGCAAGAGGATGTAGCTTTAGCCATTCGGGAACTCAAAATTAACAAAAGACCGGGACCTGACGGGTTCTCGGCAAACTACCTCAAAACTTTTACTGAGTTACTTTCACCCAGACTGGCAGAGGCATTTAACAACTTACTAGAGCAAAAAACCTTCAGACCTGAAACGTTGCTAGCAACGGTTTGTATGATTCCCAAACCACATTCGGATGACACACTTTGTAGCAATTATCGTCCCATATCTATGCTTAACATAGATATAAAACTATTAGGTAAAATACTAGCTACCCGCCTTAACAATTTTATTGGTACTCTAATCAATCGAGATCAAGTAGGTTTCATGCCATCCAGACAAGCGGGCGATAATATACGCAGGGCATGCCTCTTGGCCAACATAGCAAAGAAAAGGGGTATACCGGCGTGTTTTCTCTCTCTGGACATCAAACAAGCTTTTGATTCTGTTTCCTGGGCGTATTTAAAATATACTCTACAGAAATGGGGCTTTGGCCCTAATTTTACTAATTGGATTATGGAACTTTATAATAACCCTAAAGCTTATGTTAAATACGCAGGATATAAGTCTGACACATTTGATATCAGAAGAGGAACACGTCAGGGCTGCCCGTTATCCCCGTTATTATTTGCCCTCCTTATCGAACCGCTTGCTCAGAAAATCAGATCAGACCCCACTATCCTAGGTATAGAATTAGGAGGTCATAAACATAAATTATGCCTATTTGCGGATGACATTCTTTTATTTCTTTCTTCCCCGCAAGTAACTGGCCCTAATCTCATCCCAATACTTGATAGATTCGCGACGTTCTCAGGTCTAGCCATTAATCCCAAGAAATGTGTAGCACTAAACATATCCCTCTCAAGACTAGAATTAAGTGCAGCCACAGTAGGTCTTCCATTTACATGGTCGGATAAGAGCATCCCGTACTTAGGAACACACGTAACGGCTGATACATCTGATTTATTCTCTTATAATTATCCCCCTCTTCTTAAACAGATAACAAACTTACTCAAATCCTGGTCCCAGCTCCCATTATCCTGGTTAGGTAGGATCAACGCAGTTAAGATGACAATATTACAAAATTGTTGTATCTTTTTAGAGTGCTCCCGAGTCCAATACCGGCTTACTTTCTGAGGATAATACAAAACAGAATGACGACCTTTATATGGGGCACATCTAGGCCCAGAATAAAGGCGAAAATCTTGCATCTCCCCAAAACTCAAGGAGGGTTAGGATATCCGAATTTTACAAACTACTATAGGGCAGCGCAAATTTCAACCTTGGCCAAATATCATGCAAAAAAGGAAACACCTCTCTGGGTAGCGATTGAGGCAACCGAGTGTGATCCCATCCCTCCAGCTAACTTACTATGGATTCTTCCCAAGCTACGCGGGAAAATCTGCAATCCAATTATTAAACATTCTCTCTCGCTATGGGATAGCTATAAATCCAAGTATTCACTGGTGTCCCCTCTCAACCCACTGCTTTCATTTTATAAAAACCCAACATTTTATCCGGCATGGATCTTCCCTAACACATTCAAGGAATGGGTAAGGAAAGACTGTATATATGTCTATAAATTTTTGGATTCATCGGGTATCATGCCCTTCCCGACAGTATGTAAAAAATACGGTATACCTCAATCAGAATTGTTTCGATACCTCCAAATAAAAATTTTTGTGGAAACACATCTGACCTCTTCGGCTCTGAAAAACCAGATGTCACCTTTTGAAAGTATATGTAAATATAATCCACATGTAAGAGGTACAATTTCGGTTCTGTACTTGCAGTCACTATCCCACAATAACACAACAAAGCTTCCTTATGTTCAGAAATGGGAGAGTGACCTGGGTATAGAACTTAATACCTCGGATTGGAATCAAATATGGCGAAACACTAAATCGGCTTCCTCGAATATAATAGCATTGGAAGCGGGCTATAAGGTATTAATGAGATGGTACCTGGTGCCAAGCAGAATAGCTAAATATGCACCAAACTGCACCGGACATTGCTATAGGGGTTGCATCACCGAAGGTACATATTTTCATACTTGGTGGACGTGTCCAATAGTACAGAAATTCTGGGATAAGATTTTCAAGATGGTAAATGCGGTGACTAAATTGAGAATACTTCCAGACCCTAAATTGGCACTACTGAATTTAAAGCCCATCAATCTACCACACACGCACTTCAAGCTTCTAGCACAACTCTTTACGGCAGCCAAACAAACCATAGCAAAAGCTTGGAAAACTCCAATTTTATCAACGACGGAAACAAAAAATAGAATGAATATTGCTATGACGCACGCCAAAATGGAAGCGTTAGAAACGGACACGATCGCCAACTTTGAAAAAATATGGAACCCTTGGATACAATATGCTATACCAGAAAATTTTAATAAAGGTGTAATGATGCCATGGTAGCTTTCCTATACAAAAATAACCGTTGTACATTTCATGCTTTGACGACGGATCCTAGCCCATCCCTGCAGACTTCCTTACCTGACCCCCCCATTTTCCTTCCTTTTCTTCCCTTCTTCCTTTTCCTGATCTGATACTGCATAAGGTAGTACCCTCGTGTATCTACCATTAACTTTGAAAAGGTAGCACATTTTAGAAATTTAAAGTTGATAGGTAGTAAGGTTACATTAAATAAGGACGTATTATCTTTGATATATTATCCACTAGCCACTAGGACAAGTTGTAAGGATTACATATTTGGCTATGTTAACTACTTAAACTCTTCCTGCAATAGTACACAGAACATGGCTAAAATATTCCTGTTTATTGTTGTTTAAGAAAGATGATACTGTTAGTCAATCTTATGTTATAATAACCACCTGATTACTGTAACGAATGTATGCTTCATGTACAATTTATTCTTGCATTTAATAAAGATATTCTTGACAAGGAAAAGTGATGCTAATAGTTGTTTTTTTTTTGGGGGGGGGGGCCCACAAAGGCATTACATTATTGAAGAAGAGAACAACAATAAACAGTGCATGTAACAGTGAGATGCTGTGCGACAAGGTAAAGTCTGTAATTTGAGCCAAATGCAAAGGCCTACTGTTGAAAGGTGTTTTGTTGCTAAAAGCCAAGGATGATATCTGTTTAATGCCCAACTTCAGGCAAAAATCATATTTAAATACCATATTGCACATCGGTTAACTTACTCCTCAAAACGGGTTCAGGTTGGTGGCATCATGTGACTGCAGCAACAGATAAGTAAAATGGGTGCCTGGACTGTTTCTTTTCATACCAGTGGGTAGAGGGAAATTGGGGGGTTGCTAATATCCTGGAAATAGGCATTTAGCTTGTAGGCTTTTAGCAAATATCGAACTAGAATGCATGCAGTATTTTTTTATAAAAATGGGCATTCAAGGATGAAAACATATTCCACTAAACTATAGTAACAGATGAAGATACCCTCATTTTATTGCATAATTTTAAACCAGATATATAAAAATGTACATCCTACTATGATTCGTTGTCCCTCTTTATTGGTATCTTATCAGCAGAGTGCTAAAGCTGAAGAACAATTGGTTCATTGGTGGTTCTCTGGACTTTTTACTTTTATTCCCTCACTTGCTCTCCAGCAGACCTCAGATAATGTTGACACTGCTTTTAGAAGGCAGCTCATCAAATACATGAAACTGCTCCCAGGGCTCTTGTGAAAACAAGATGGTGACTGAAGCCCTGTGCACACGGCCGGGATTCTCATCAGGAAAAAAACGTAATTTTTCCTGACGAGATTTCTGGCAAGATTTTCTTGCCGGCCAAGTGTACACACGCACGATTCAAAAGAACCGCCGTTCTTTTGAATGCCACGAACGCGGTGACATCATCGACTATGATGAGCATGCGCTCATCACATTCGATGCCGTCGCCGCCATCTTGCTTCACCCTACCTATGCCTTGGAATCTACCGCGTGGGTTTCCATGGAGGCAGGTAAGTATACACACGCTCGGGTTTCTCGGCAGGAAAACACTGCCAAGAATCACAAGGAGAAAATAAAGAGCATGTTCTCTATTTTTCTCGTCGAGATTCTGGGCAGTTTTCACGATGAGAAACCTCAAAGCCTCGTACACACACACTGTTTACTCGTCAAGAAAGCTCTGCCAGCTGTTTCTGTCCGAAAAAAACGTGCGTGTGTACGAGACTTTAGTTATGCAATTTCCTGTATTGCACAAGAACCGGGAGAGCAGTTTCTTGTATTCAGCAAACATAAGCAGCTACAAAAGTAACAGTGGGACTACATCTCTCTAAAGTCTGCTGAAAGGTGAGTGAGGGTGACAAGACTAAAAAGAATACACAGTAGCCTTGACCAAGTCATCCCTTTTCTAGGGAGGCAGCAAAACAAAGTACAAGTGCTCAAGCACATACAGCCCCTCTCTGCATGCCTCTACCTTTTAAATGACTGTACTTTGCAGATGGAACCTGCAGTACAACAGACAAGCTAAGGCACCCACCATCCAGATGCAGTCCAGTGCTGACATCAGGGGACAGCTGTAGAGGCAGTTGCCTAGGACACACAAAGGCACAATGCCATGCTAGAAAAATGGATTAAAATTCCTGTATGATAAACATATTTAGTTTCAGTATGAACAAGAATATTGTGCATATGAATAGGGATATATTTCCTAAATGGACGCGTAGGAGGAATATAAACTGCACTTTGAATAAAATCATTGGGAATTAACACAAATATATTGAATGACTGAACGTTGGTCTTTTTCATTAATCAAAAATAGAACAAAATCAATGTAGCAATCATTTCCTCACCTCCCGTAGATTGTCTGTGACAGTTTATTACAAAAGTGTGTTTTCCTCAGTTTGGTTGGAGATGTTTAAATAATAGGAAGAAAGGAGAAACAAAGGACCCGGTACTGGTTTTGTTTTTTCATGTTTTGTTTACACACAGCAGGCTCTGAAGAGAAAAGTGACATGCATTGTTACACTTATAAAAATTGCTACTAGTCCCCTACGGATGTCCATTATGTCTCCAAGGTCTGTGATTTATAATGTAAAAGCTTAATCAAAAGAAATGCTGGCTGTGCCCAGTCAGGGATGGGTAGACCAGTCAATTTAACTTTATGTTAAAATAAGAAAATAATTGGACAAAATGTATTTGAAATAGAAATCTGAAATGGCTTGTTGGCAATTTATTTCACATAAATGCAGCAGTAAATACACTTCTGAAAGCATTTCTCCTGAAAATGAATTATAAGTAAAAGCTAAAATCAGTGCTAAAAGTTTACAATAATGCATTCACTTAAAGGTATAGGAGTTCCTGGAACTTGCTTGATAATTTTCCATGATTTGTCAGTAGTTTAAAAATAAAATGTAAAAGGTTGGGTAAACATAATTTCTCATAAATAAGTAGCTCATGTGAGCAAAACACTTTATTGCTTTATGAATGATTGGACAGGATTGAAAAAGTAGGCAGTAAGTAGTTAGCACTTGAAGAAGGACTATGCCTGAAACATTGCACTTTATGGCCTTGATGCTTGCATAACAGTCTATTCCCATCTTGCAAAAGTGCTCCAAGACTATTTTGTACATACAAGGTCCAAAAAAGAAAAGAGACTGAGGGGGTTATTTCAGTCTGCAGTCACTGTAAATCTGAGGGGGACATGCAAGGAAAATTAAAAACAGCATTTTACCTTGCACATGATTGGATGATAAAACAGCAGAGCTTCCCCTCATTTCCGATCTTTCCCTCAGATCTTCAGCGACTGCACTTCCAAGTGCTCTTGCAGGGCCCTTGGAGTACAACTTGGCTTTTCCTTTCGTAAATAGCCCCCTATGTCTGTACTCTTTTTTTTATTCAACAAATCAAAATAGTTACCTGCTGAGTTGGCACATGGTTGCATATGAAGCTGCCAACATTTAAAGCAATTCCACAGATCCTTTTCTGAAAGGCTCTTAACTATCTCCATCATTTTTGCTTTCATATCTTCTAATAACATACAATGGGTTCCTTTGAGCACCAACTTGATCTTGATCTTTGGGGAAGTCACAGGGAACCAAGTCTGGCCAATCAGGTCTGGCCAATCAGGTCTGGCCAACCAATGTTTCTGTCATAGATTTCTTCTGTTTCCAAGGAAACTTTATGTTAACTCATTGTTCACTCTTGGACCCTGACATTTTCACTCATACTGAGGGAAGGGATCGAGTTGAGCCTTGTGTCACTGTGAGAGGTTAGAACATGTTCTATAACCATTTCTTTGTTTCTCCCCCCCCCCCACTCTTGCTTCCCAAGCTATAGGATTAGTCTTTTTTTTTTTTTTTTACCATATATATTTTGAATGCATATTGACATTAATTCATAGATATGCTTCTAAGATAAACAAAGAAGACATATTGCAGTCATTAGATGTGATGGCTTTGTTAGTTCTTTTTTTTGTATTTTTTTTTTCTTTGTCCTCATCTGTTGGTTCTGCCAGTGACACGTTTTGATCTGTGCTGTGTATATGTAGGAGCAATTTTACATTGGGATAGGTTATTTGTAGTCTACAGGAAGAACTCAAAACAATAGAAAGTAATAATATGGCAGAGGTAGAAAAAACTGGAAGTTATTAGCTCACAAGAATTCCAGCTAGATCAACAAGTACTATTTTCCCCTATTGAATTAAGTTATCAAATTAACTTTTAATTACATTTTTATTAGATAAAATGGTAATAAAAAATTAAATTTTACTGTTAGGGATAACATATAGTTTAAGGTTCAAAAAAGATAACTTCAGCCTCTCAATTCAGTTTTAGTTAATAATGGTCAATAAGAAGCTAAGAAATACAACACAGTTTTAGTATTAAGCTGGCCATATGGGCTGTTAAAAAAACAAAAAACTGAACAGATTTCCCAATCCACACAGGTAAGGTAGATGGAAGACTCCTTCTCACTGCGCTATTGTATTCTGACAGCAGGACTCCTCCACTGTAAGAATGAACCGATCAGCACTGCAGCCTATTGACTGCAGGCCCAATCAAACAAAAATTTATCAGAATTCCAATTTTAGAGGAGCCAATCATTAGATGGCCCCCCCTCTCTAATGGGAACAGACCTATATGGATTGAAATTTGGCCAGCCCCTGCTGAATCAGACACATTTTGATCCATTTATGGCCAGCTCAAGGCTGTCCATCACAATGGTTGAGCTTAAGTTGTATGTGACTGTTATAAATGCAAGTGCTGTGAACATCATTTTGGGTGGGTTGATCCTTTAGTCTGTTAATTGTTATGTAGTAAAAACTAGACATGTGCATTCGTTTTTGTCCAAATGCATTTTCGTCTGAATTTTTAGGGATTTTCGTGTTTTAGCAAACGATAAAGAATGTGCAGAATCCGAAATCTGAAAGATCCGACATAAAAAATGCTTTATTTTCATTTAGTTGAGACAACAGTTCGATACAGATAGAATATTCGACATGACGATGACTATAGCGATCTGTGTCTATCAAATCTGTGGTCGAATGTGCCTAACTTAACTCTATTGGTCCAAGATTATTCGACATAAAGATAAAAGATTCAACATTATAGGGACATGAAGATTCGACGAAGCAGCTAAAAACATACGATCTCTGCAAAAGGACATTTATGGTCAAATGCTCCGCCCATAGGCTATAGAAGAATTCTAATGTTGGTGGGACTCTTTTCTACATTTGGAACTCAAATTCCATTCACACTTATTTCATCACTGAAAGTCATTGCCATTACTCACTCAATTCCATTTTGAGTTGTTTTATTCTTGGACTTTGTGTTATTCACCTATCACTTGGCACTAATTGGACTTCATATGCTTATTGCCTGATGTGGTTCCTTTTCCTTTCCATGTGCATTATTCATATGTTTTTTGTTTATGCAAATTTCTGATTTTATTGTCACTTGCGATTATATCAAAGCGCTGCACTATTTTTCCATAATGTTGGTTGACTAGTAATAATAATTAATAAATATAATTATTACTAGTCATACAACATTAGAATTCTACTATAGCTTGTGGGCGGAGCATTCAACCAAAAATGTACGATTGCGGCGTCGTACAGTTTAGCTGCTTTGTCGAATCTTCTTAGAACATTCGACAGACACCATAAGCCTTCAATTGACAGATTCAACCTTAATTAATTGGTATTTTCGGATAAATGCATTTTTTAACGAAACTAAAGACAAAAAAACACATTTTGGGAGTAACTAAATAAATATAATTTGTATAATTCGCTTTTAAATCGCTTTGTAATCATCCATATGGACATTCCATAAGAGATTTTCCAATTTTAATAACAATTATTGCATGAATGCAATAATTACTGATTTGAGAAAGATACAGCGCTTAATCAGGTTGTTAAAAATGAGCCAGGATTTAATAAGGATTATTGCACAAAGCAAGGTCCATAAATACATGGATGAGGGAGTTTGGGGTGGAGGAACTTGACTGGCCTGACCTCAACCCGATAGAACACCTGTGGGATAAATTAGAGCAGAGACTGTGAGCCAAGCCTTCTCATCCAACATCAGTGCTTGACCTCACAACTGAGCTGCTGGAAGAATGATCAAACATTCCCATAGACACCCTCCTAAACCTTGTGGACAGCCTTCCCAGAAGAGTTGAAGCTGTTTCAGTTGCAAAGGGTGGGCCAACTCAATACGGACTAAGACTGGGATGCCATTAACCTCCCTGGCGGTATCCCCGAGCGTGATTCGGGGTGTTTTTTTCATTCTGGGATCGGTATCCCCGAGCGTGACTCCCTGAGCGTGACTCGGGGTGTTTTTTTCATGCTGGGATCGGTATCCCCGAGTCGCGCTCGGGGTAGCTGTGCAGAGCGTGCAGCGGCGCGGCTTACCTTCGCAGCATCCACAGACAAAGTTACTCACCTTGTCCCTGGATCCTGCGATGCATCCCCGCTGTGTGAGCAAGCGGGTCCTCGCTCGATTCACAGTGTCCCCGTGAGCCGCCGATCTCCGTTCCCTGCGACGTTAATAGACACACGGGGCGGAGAACGGCGCCAAATTCAAAAAAGTAAACAAACACAATACATACAGTATACTGTAATCTTATAGATTACAGTACTGTATGTAAAAAATACACACACCCCTTGTCCCTAGTGGTCTGCCCAGTGCCCTACATGTTCTTTTGTATAATAAAAACTATTCTTTCTGCCTGAAAACTGTAGATTGTCCAAAAGTGTCCCTTTATGTCAAAAATGGTTTTAGAGCAGCTAGAAAACAGCGATAATAAATTATAATCACTTGCAGAATTGTGCGATAGCGATTTGTGGGGAAATACGTCATAAAAAATAAAAGTAATGACAGCGACAATTCTGTAACTGAGCAAATTTCAGTGATTTTGAGTTGATTACATTATTCAATATTTTTTATTATAATTATATTATTATTTGTTATAATTATTTATTATATTATAATTTATAATTTTGTTTTTTAAGATAAATCATACCCGGGATGCCTACAAGACTCTTGTTTGGTCAGATTTAAGTGAGTTATTCCTAAAAATTACAGACCTACAGTATAAAAAACCTACATTTTCTTGCAAAATAATTGTACCGCTTTTGGTACGTAATTCCAGACAGAATCATACCGCCAGGGAGGTTAAAGTTCCTGTGCATGTAAAGGCAGGCGTCTCAATATCTTTGGTAATATAATGAATGTTTAATATGTTTCCCATTCACAAAGTATACCTAAAAATAAAAATAATAAAAATTCTTGTGCGCATCTAGTTTACAACTAATAATGAAATCTACCACCACAGTTAATTATGATAACAATGAACTTCACAGCTCCCTCCTTAACACTGCACAGTAGAGGAAACTTTTTGATTTTTTTTTAGAAAAGAACTAAAATAGTAAGCAGTAATGGAAAAATGTAACAAATATAAGTAGGTGTTATACCAATTTGGCTGCAAAAGTGGAAATACACTTCAATATCCAGAAAATGAAAACAGAATTAGATATTAGTTGTCAAAGGCAGTCTATAATAAAGCTGTGGACATTTTGAAAGATTAAGGCCTCATGCACACTGGACATTATAAGAATGTAAAAAAAAAACTGTGTTGCAGCTGAAAAAGGTTTTTTTACAGTCCAAAACGCCCCTGCCAAAACAGTTGATAACAGCCTATGTGTGCATAGACACATAAGATAAAATGATGGGGAGTTTATTGACTCTAGAAAAAAAAACATCTGATGCCAAAAACAGCAGCTGTAAAAACTTCCAGTGTGCATGAGGCCTAAGAGTGATGGACATCAGTCTTCTTTCAGCCTAAATAAAAAGTAAATATGTGAGTTAGTCAAGCAGGTGAAGATTTTCAATTACCTCCTTCCAAAAGCTTTACCAAGCAAAACAATAGGCCCTGTACACACAACCGTTTTTCTCGGCAGGATAAAAAAAACAAAATGTTTCCGGACTGGATTCCTCTTAAGCCTGCCTTGCATACACACGTTCGGGCCAAATACCGCCCGTCCAAAGCATGGTGACGTACACCACATACGACGGGACTATAAAGGGGAAGTTCCATTCAAACAGTGCCACCCTTTGGGCTGCTTTCTTTTGCTGATCCTCGTGTTGGTAAAAGTTTGGTGAGAGACGATTAGCGCTTTTCAGCCTTGTGCTTTTCAGTCCGTTACAGCATGACGAATGTGCTATCTTCATTCTGAAGGCTAGTTTTACCAGAACGAGCGCTCCCATCTCATACTTGATTCTGAGCATGCAAATTTTTTCCCCTTGGAAAAGCATACACACGACCAGTTTTCCCGACAGGAAAATGTCCGCCGACAATCCCGGCGGGAAAAAAGAAAACATGTTCTTTTTTTCCCGCAGTTTTCCTGTCGGGAAAACTGCGATGGAGCATATACACGGATGGGATTCCCGGCCAAAAGCTCTCATGGCAGTTTTCCTGCCGGGAAAACCGGTCATGTGTATAAGGCATCAGGCAAAAAAAAGAAAGAAAAAAAAACAGGAACCAAAGGATGGCAGAAATATATTATTATATTGCATAAACATATGAAGTTCTTTGAAAACTGCTTTCAACTTTACATTATGCATGTCCATCTGGTACCAAATGTGTTTCTTTTTTCCTTATAATGCTTTTTCTTCTTTTCCTTTGAACTTTTTGAGTTTTTTAAATTTCTTTTTGATTCAAACCTTTAGAGTTGAACTGAGCCAGGCCAGCAAAACACAGCAGGATATGACTGAAATTCCATTTGCAAGAAGGACTTTAATATGATACCACCTCACACAGTGATTCTGATTTATGTGCTATTTCTCACTTGTGGGTTAGGGATGATATCTTCTAGCCAAAATATCATCCAGACATTTCTGACCTCTTGCATCCACTGCCAAATCCTTTAAATAACATGGGACTCAGCTTTAGAAACAAAATATTTTACACCCTTAAATGAGAGACATGTTGAATATCTAGAAAGCAAAGTACAAATAAGATGTGTATGATTTGGCTTATAGATTTAAAGCGTTGGAGAGTATGAAAATGCTCTTTGATTGTTAACTACATCTGTATGTGACAAATGCTTTACAAAAATCCATTACCTAATATTAATTCCAGATGTATCAATGGAAATACTTAGTCATATTAAACAATAGCATTTTTTATTGATACATCTGGTTTTATTAAAAACAAAAAATCATAATAATGCTCAAGGGAATTATTTCCATCTAGTCATAAACACAGAAAATGAACCAGGGTAATTCACTTAACGTGTGCTCCATGCTACCAATATGCATTTTCAAAGGGACAGACTAAGGGTGACCATACATGGATCGAATTTCGATCCATGCATGGGCAGGGTGGTTGTACAGAAGTCAATTTACCGATCGACTTCTGTACAACCACCCTGTTGGGTTTTTCGTGAACGATCAGTATCGCTGACTATAGCTGGAAGTTCTGTGTATTATGATGACAGGGAAATCTATCCACTGTCAGAATACAATAAATCAGTAGGAAGGATTCTTACATCAACATCAAGTGTGTGAATGGAGAAAAATCGGATCAACTCGCTGGCTGAACAAAAAAAAAAAAATATTAACCACTTGACCGCCAGAAGATTTATCCTCCCTTCCTGACCAGGCCAGTTTTTCCCCTACGTTACTTTAACTGACAATTGCGTGGTCGTGTGACACTGTACCCAACTAAAATTTCTGTCCGTTTTTCCCCACAGAGCTTACTTTTGGTGGTATTGGATCACCTCTGAGTTTTTATTTTTTTTCCGCTAAAAAAACAAAAACAAATGTCAATTTTGAAAAAAACAACAACACATTTTTTTTACATTTTGCTATAAAACATGGAAAAAAATCTAAAGTTTTGATAAATCTAGGCCAATATGTATTCTGCTACGTATTTTTGGTAAAAAATCCCAATTAGCATATATTTATTGGTTTGTGCAATTGGTGATGATCAGCGACTTATAGCCGGACTGTAATATTGTGGCGGACATTCAGACATTAACTGACACTTTTGAGACTTTTTGGGAAGTAGTGACACTAATATAGTGAGCAGTGCTAAAATATGCACCGTCACTGTACTAATGACACTGACTGGGAAGGGGTTAAACATCTAGGGCAATCTAGCCAGTGTGGTGCTTTCATTAGGGGAAGTAATAGTTTTTTTTTTCCCTGCTTTGTGGGGGAAAAAAATATGTTACTTCCCTGCTGACAGAACAGGGCTCTGCCTTGTTTACATATGCAGAGCCCTGTCCTGTGTAAATTCATAATGATCGCCTGGCAGCAATTCATTGGCCAGCACCCAGTGATCGACATCTGCTGTGTTTAATCACAGCAGGGTCGGGTCGCAGGTAACGCGCACCCCCTACCCGGAAGTGTTGGCTCACGTACAAGGTACATGATCTGCCGCGTATATCTAGGTTGTATGGTCTGCAACCCTTTATTGTATGGTCTGCCTTAGACAGAATGGGACCCTAGGCAAGGTAGCAGCTTTGACCTCCCTTTCTCAATCCTTTTGATTGACATAGATAAAGATTGCATTAGGCCGTGATAAGCCACAACATTTGCATTGTCTGTGCAACCATGGCCCACCATATCACACAGAAAATGCCTACAGGTTCATTTGCATTTGTAAAGTGATAAGCAGGTCACAGACATTAGTCCCTTAGGCCAGCCATACATGGTTTGAATCTTGGCTGGTTTAGCAGGAACTGGTCGAGAATTGAACTGTTAATGGGCAGGCTGAATGTACCAAGTTGATTAATCGATTAACTTGGGTACAACCAGCCTGCCAGATTCTCTTGCAATTATCACTAATGGCTGCAATAGCCGCTAGAAAAAATCACTGTCTTCCCCAGGTGCAGTCGGCTTCACACAATTTAATCTTCTTTAGATCTACCGTTAACTAAATAGGTTGCATAGGTTAAATATTGTTCAATAGGATTGTATAGTGCATGCCCAATCTCTAGGCTTACTGTGGCCCTGAGACAAAATCAATGGCAAGTGGGTAGAATTTAAAGTCAAACAACAATTTAAAGCCACAAAACAAGTAGAACAAGCATGTGCTTAGAGAACACAGAAAGAGGTGGCATCATGGAATATTTTCCCCTAACTTTCATGCCCTAATTCTTTCACTGCCTTACTTAGCATTGGTTTAGTTTTTTGTAATTTATTGTTACCTGCTATGTTTGATAAAATATGCTTCTTTGACATATTGAGCGACTCAATTTTAAAAGTTTGATTTGAAATAATTTCAGATACCAAAAGATGTCTGACAAGTTCATATGGGTGTTATGATGATGGTAAGTTGTCTACATTTATGTACTGTTATTTTATAACAAGTCAAATAATCAAATTTACAAAACTATTTACACAGAAAGAAAAGCAATATTTCTGTATATGCAGCCCTAATGCTTTCCTTCTCGGGTCCCCCACCGGCACTCCTGCAACTTCTCCCTTGACCAGTGCCCCCAATAGCAAACCACTTGCTATGGTATGGTATGTTCACTACTGAGCCCTGCTCATACCATGACACATAGAGCTGGGGCTTTGCCCCACCCCTTCCTCTCCTCATTGGCTCATTGGCTGTAATTGACAGCAGTGGGAGTCAATGGCTTCTACTGTTATGTCTCAGCCATCGAGAACAGAGAGACCCGAGACCGCCAAGGCTCCCTTACATATCGCTGTATTGAGAGGGGGCTCAGGTGAGTATAGGGGGGCTGTGGGGGGAGCTGCATACAGAAAGCTTTTTAACTTCATGCATAGAATGCATGAAGGTAGAAAACATCCAGTCTTTACAACCACTTTAAGGCAATGAGAACAAATATGTACTGCATATCCACAAACTTGTAGGAGCATTCAAGTTAGCACATCATTGTTTTTTCATAATTTAGTAGTAGCAGGTCACAGCAACAGCACAAAACTTACCAGAATGGATCTGCAAAAACTGGGTTACACAAAAGTTAAAGTTACACTAAATATCATTTTTTCCATTGTAATCTACTTTGTAAGTAATCTCCTGTTGCACAAGGACCATGTAAGAAATTAAATTATGAAAAAAAGTCTGGAAACAACTAATTTTCTGCTACGAATTTCCTCTTTTCACCACAAACGTTTCTAGTTTCCCCTTCATCATCTTTAGCTTCAATGTGTAACATCTGGTTATTCTTTTACTTCCAAATGTCAGAATATTATTTTATTTAATATAGCTAAAACCAGGTGCAATATAAATAAATCTCCACTGGGTAGTAGTCCAACAGCTCTCATGTTTTAATTTGTTACAGAGATATGTCCTGGAATGATCTGTGCAGTTTGTTTGTACTACCTTATCTGTTCACTCTGCCAAAACATCTATTATTTTCATGATGTAGCTGCCTTCCACAGCTCACTTACAAATTGGGTAAAAAATAGACAGAAATGGAAATAGACGGAATGTTAACCAAATGTATGTTTTTCATTCATGAAAAACAGAAGAATACTGTTTAAAAATAAAAAAATAAGCAGCCCCCCCCCAAACCCCGGAATCAATAAAATAAACAAGGTTTACTTAAATTAATTTAATTTATTTTAATTTATTTTAAACTGAAATAGTAGTTTAGCATTTTTGGTGTTTTTGTGTTTTTTTTTAAGCATTTCAAGACCAAGCCTATCTTTGACACTTGTCACTTACAAGTTAAAATCTGTATTTTTTACTAGAAAATTACTTAGAACCCCCAAACATATATATATTTTTAAGCAAAAGCCCTAGACAATAAAATAGTTGTCATTGCAAAATTTTATATCACACAGTATTTGCGCAGCGTTTTTTTAAACACTTTTTTGGGGGAAAAATTCACTTTTTATAAAAAAAAAAGAAACTGTAAAGTTAGCCCGATTTTTTTACATATTGTGAGAGATTATGTTATACTGAGTAAACAGATACCTAACATGTTATGCTTTAAAATTGCATGCACTCATGGAATGGCGACAAACTACGACACTTAAAAATCTCCATAGGCAATGTTTAAATTTTTTTAACGGTTACCTGTTAAGTGTTACAGAGGAGGTCTTTTGCTAAAATTATTGCTCTTGTTCTAACGATTGCAACGATACCTCATATGTGTGATTTAAACACCATTTACAATTGCGGTCGTGACTTACGTATATGTTTTCTTTGGTGAGCAAGCTCGCGGTGATGGGGGCACTTTTAAAAAATGTTTTTTTTTTAATATATGTATATATATATTATTTCATAAAAAAAATCGGATCACTTTTATTGCTGTCACAAGGAATAGGTACAGTACTGACAGGTACTCTTTATGAAGGGATTGGGGTCTAAAAGACCCCAAACCCCTCCTTTGCACTTCAAAGTATTCAAAACCCCAAAATCAGTATTTTGAATTACTGTTTTTTTTTTAATTGCCACCATTGTGACGTCGCGTCCGTGTTTTTACTTTGGAAACCAGATCTAAGCTATTTCCGGACACTAGTTCTGGACTCCACACAGCAGGTGCATGTGCTGGATGATCGCTCCGGTCTCCCGGTGGTTCCCGGAGAATCGGGCAAAGCTGTGGAAGGAAGCAATGTCCCCTCCCACTCCTTATGATAACGCTCATTAGCCGCATCGGTTGTTATCATGAGAGAGCCAACCACTAGCTCTAAAAAAATGGTACCAGGGTGATGCCTGGATCTGAAGGCACCACCCTGGTATAACCACTTCAACCAAATGATGTGCAGATTTGTCATTTTGCGTGAAGTGGTTCATACCATTTTTTTGTTTGTATAAAATTTATATTTTACAAATATACTAATATATAATTTTATAAATAAGGATTAATATCCAGTTCATGTTTCAGTGTGTGTTCAGTGTTTGGTGAATGGTTCAAGTCGAGCAAAAGTGCGTCCTGAACGTCGCCTTTTTGCCGTTCAGCGAACACCCAAATTTGCGGGTCGCTCAGCGGGATGTTCGCCCACCGAGCGACCCACAATGCCCTGCACGCTTCACAGTGCATTCTAGGGCCCTAATTAAATAAAGGCTTGCACTTGATCACTAGTCAGGTGTAAGGTTTTGCCAATTAGGGCACCAGAGCCCTGTTTGGACAAAGTGATGATGACTTTTTCCAATCACGGCTCAGTGCTCATAGTCCTACCCCACACTATAAAAGCTAACTTTCCATAGGAAGCTTTTGAATTCTATTGGAGTGGAGATAGAGCAGTTCTTGGTTTGCTACTGGTGAGTTATTGTGTTCACTTATTGTGACTTTGAGTGTATAGTGTTAGTGTAGTGTTAATATAGTGTGTGAGTATAGTGTTTTTTGTCTTTTTTTTGTCCCCTGCCTGCCTGCATCCGATGAGTGCTTGCAGTCAATTACTGTATGCACTGATCCTTGTGTTCTGGCGGGTGGGGGGAGGGGGAGATTGGCAGTTAGAACACAAAGGGACACCAGGGGTAGATCACCACACTAACATCTCTTGTGCTACAGTAGTATGGCAATCTCTCAGGCCTCGTACACACGGCCGAGGAACTCGACGTGCCAAACACGTCGAGTTCCTCGGCGAGTTCAGCCCTGAAGCCGCCGAGGAGCTCGACAGGCCGAGAGCTCCCATAGAACAACGAGAAAATAGAGAACATGTTCTCTATTTTCTCGACGTGTTCCTCGGCGGCTCCATCGGGCCGAAAGTGTACACATGACAGAGTTTCTCGGCAGAATCAGGCTCTGACCGAGTTTCTCGCCGAATTCTGCCGAGAAACTCTGTCGTGTGTACGAGGCCTCAGTTTTATTATGAGGGTTGTAGTATCACATCAGTCATAATGTTTTTAAGTTACATGTTTTATATTTGTTTAATACATTTTCATTTTCAAAATATTTTTTTTTTAAATCTTTATTGTCTCCCAGTGAGAGTGCACTCTCTTGTGTGTTTAAAAAGTCCTTACTACAGTCCTCTTTATTCATTCTTGCTTGTTCATTCAGGGATGTTGGCACCCAACATACATGGCCTGAATTAGTACTTAGGTGAATGTAAAGCCAAAACATTATTTTTCTTTGAGTAGAGTAAGGTTTTAGTTTAAAATGGCTAAAAGCAATAGACACTATTCTGTACTACTTCTCCTGGACCTCTCTGCTGCCTTTTATACAGTGGACCATCCCCTCCTCCTCAAAAAACTCCACTCTTTTGGCCTTCATGATTGTACTCTTCGCTGGTTCTCATACAACCTATCCCACCGCTCATTCGGTTTTACTTACAACTCTACTTCCTCCTCTCCTCTTCCCTTCTCCGTCGGGGTCCCCCAAGGTTCTGTTCTTGGACCTCTCCTTTTCTCAACCTGGTTAGTTGATAGCCTCCCATGGCTTTCAATATCATCTCTACGATGAGGACACCCAAATCTACCTCTCCACCCCCCCCCAAATCACTCCATCTATCTCATCACACATCACCAACTTACTAACAGACATATCAGGCTGGATGTCACATAATTTCCTCAATCTCAACCTATCAAAAAAAACAAGCTTGTGATATTTCCTCCCCTATGTGCCACTCAACAGCCGGCTCAACTATCAACTCGTCCCCCCATGCCAAGGTCCTAGGTGTAATTCTGGACTCTATCCTTTTCGGCCCCACATCCAATCGCTATCCAAAGCTTACCGCCTCAACCTCTGCAACATCTCTAAGTTATGCCCCTTCTTAACCAGTCTCACCACAAAGCTTCTAATCTACTGCCTAGTAAACTCTTGCCTTGACTACTGTAACTCCCTCCTCATTGGCTTACCTCTAAATAGGCTATCCCTCTTCAGTCCATCATGAAAACTGCTTCCAGGCTCATCCGCTTTAAAAAAACGCTTGGCGTCTGCTACCCTTCTCTGCCAAACCCTTCATTGGCTGCCACTTAAGCAACAAATGAAATTCAAGATACTAACAGTAACTTACAAAGCCATCCACAACCTGGCCCCCAACTACATCACTAACCTGGTCTCAAAATACCAACCAAATCATCCTCTTTGCTTCTCCAAAGACCCCCTGCTCTCTAGCTCCCTTGCCACCTCATCCCATGCTCACCTCCAGGACTACTTCCGAGCCTCTCATATTCTCTGGAATGCTCTACCCCAATCTGTCCAACTATCTCATACTTTGGCCACTTTTAGACGATCCCTAAAAACTCATCTCTTCAGAGAAGCCTATCTGGCCTCCACCTAACAACTGTACATTTATTTTCTCCATCAGCACATCTCCCACAGTTATTATCTCTTGTATCTCTTGACCCTCCCTCTTAGATTGTAAGCTATAATGAGCAGGGCCCTCTGATTCCTACTGTATTAAAGTGTATTGTATTTTTACTGTCTACCCTCAAGTTGTAAAGTGCTGTGTAAACTGTCGGGTCTAACCATTGCCTGCAGCAGACCTCAAATTTTCCACTCGCCTACTCGCATTTTGCGAGTGGAAAATGTGGTCTGGCGAGGAGCTGGGCTGCCTGGGAAAAGGGGGGGGGGTGAGCACCGCCAGTGGCTGTTGTTGATCGGGAGCTGTTCTCCCAGGACAGCGGTACCGCCGAGTGTTATGGCAACATTGAACTTTTCTCTGCTCGTTCTCACACACAGCCCCGCCTCCTCCTAATCCCGCGCCTGTATGACAGAGCGCATCCCAGCATTGAACTCGCATTCTCTCTATTACAGGCGCGGGGTTAGGAGGAGGCGGGGCTGAGTAAAGTTCAATGTTATGCAGTGGCAGAACTGCTGCCCGCAAGCCAGCCTGTCTGCTGTTAGAGGTGACACATTACAGCCACTACTTCATTGCTTATCACATTAATCGCTGTAGTCTTCTCATCTCCGTCCCCTGTACCTCCCCCCTACCTCTCCTCCAGCAGTTTTTTCAAGCACGGCCACTGTCATCCCAGAGGTAGAGCCCCTGGTCTCTGCTGTTTGAGTGGGCGGGGTGGGGGTGCGTCTGACCTACGAGAACGCTCCCGTTTGGTGTGACAGTGAGCAGAAGGAGACAAGCCAGTGTGTGGACTGTGGAGGTAAAAATCATCTTGCCATACCTTGTGTAGCTTGCAGGCACCTCTATGCTAAATCTGCTGGATTACTGCAGTTTAGCATGGAAGTGCTGCCTGTTAGCTGAAAATTGGGCTAAATGATTGTCACTGTCTCCAGGTTGTCACTGCCCCCTACTGTAAACCCTCCTGACCCTCCCTGTTGTATACCCTCCTGACCCTCCCTGGTGTATACCCCCCTGACCCCTCCGTGCTGTATACCCTCCATGGTGTATACCCTCCTGACCCTCCCTGGTGTATACCCTCCTGACCCTCCCTGGTGTATACCCCCCTGACCCCTCCGTGCTGTATACCCTTCTGACCCCTCCCTGGTGTATACCCTCCTGACCCTCCCTGGTGTATACCCTTCTGACCCTCCCTGGTGTATACCCCCCTGACCCCTCCGTGCTGTATACCCTCCTGACCCTCCCTGGTGTATACCCTCCTGACCCTCCCTGGTGTATACCCTCCTGACCCCTCCGTGTTGTATATCCTTCTGACCCCTCCCTGGTGTATACCCTTCTGACCCTCCCTGGTGTATACCCCCCTGACCCCTCGGTGCTGTATACCATCCTGACCCTCCCTGGTGTATACCCTCCTGACCCTCCCTGGTGTATACCCCCCTGACCCCTCCATGCTGTATACCCTTCTGACCCATCCCTGGTGTATACCCTCCTGACCCTCCCTTGTGTATACCCTTCTGACCCCTCCCTAGTGTATACCTCTGTCTGAACCCCCCCACCACTATCACCACTGCCTCTGACTGAACCCCCCACCATCACCACAGCTGCATTGGATGAAATCCCCCAACCACCACCACTGTTGCATGTAACTCTAACACCCTAATACATGAAATTTTCTCTTTAGTTGTCATGATATAAAATAAAGTATGTAGCGGCCTTCTGGTGGGCGTACTTTTTTTTGGGAGGGGGGCAGCATTTAATTCTTGGGCCCAGGCAGCACAATGTCTTGGTCCAGCCCTGGTTATGCTATTACAGCGGGCTATACCACTAGGCGATACCACGGTCCTCCTCTACCTCAATGCTCTCTGCCACAGGCGATCGCTGGGAGAACAGCTCCCAATCAACAACGGCCAACGGCGGTGCTCGCCCCCCCACTCCACATCATGCAATGAAGCGGTGAGGCGCATTTAATATTTAAGGTTGTCAGGTAAAGGGTGGCTAATTACCCTTAAACGGAAATGTGTAGGTGTTAATTGACAGTGGGTTATACAGCTCGGTGATCCCACAGCTCTCCTCTTTCTCCTGTTATGATCTGGCCACCAATGGGGGCACAGTGAGTCCGCAGTGGGGGCACAATGAGGCTGCAATGGGGGGCACAATGAGGCTGCAATGTGGGGCACGGTGAGGCTGCAATGTGGGGCACAGTGAGGCTGCAATGTGGGGCACGGTGAGGCTGCAATGTGGGGCATGGTGAGGCTACAATGGTGGGCACAGTGAGGCTGCAATAGTGGGCACGGTGAGGCTGCAATGGTGGGCACGGTGGGGTTGCAATGGTGGGCACGGTGGGGCTGCGATGGTGGGCACGGTGGGGCTGCACTGTTGGGCACGGTGAGGCTGCAATGGTAGGCACAGGTGAGCCTGCATTGATGGGCACAGTTGAGGCTGTACTGAGGGAAACTGATAAAGTTGTTAATATTTATTTTTGTAACTTAATTCTGCATAAAACATTTAAGTGTCATTTCAGGAGATAATTTATGAGGGCGGGATTAGCGGCATAATTAGGGGCAAGGCATGGTAGGGGTTGGGCCGGGGAAACTGGTGGCGAGTAACCCTTGAGGCCTGGCTAGTGGCTCAAGACTTTGAAATGTTGAGCCCTGGCCTACAGTATACAAAACTAATTATAAAAATAAGTTTTGCTTTAACATACCATTTAATCCCTTTTTATAAAATTACCACTGAGTTGGTTTTATTTCCTTGTCTGCATTTTAAAAATGGCAGCTGAATTATAATTCCCCACCCTTTTCATCTCCTACAATTTAATATATAATGTATCAGTAAACAATAAACCAGTTGTTTGAAATTTGCTCTTTTCATGAAAGCCTCCATATCTCAGCACTTTAACAACATTTTTTACAAGACCCATTTTCATCATAAACAGCACACAATATTTAAGAGCATTCTATAAACACCTGCAAAATCTAACAATAGTAATGTATAATGATGAATAAGTCACATTGTGCAGGATGTCGACCTTTAGACTCATAAAAAGAACATAATTACAGACCCTGATGTAATTTTAGTCCAGCGAGACTAGTAATATACTGTAAAGAATAGCTGGACCATTTTAACATAAAAAAAAAGAAAAGCGCGTACATTTTCAAAGCAAGTGTCAGGAATTAATTGGGACATGAACCCAGTCTTTGAAGAATCATACATTTTTATTTATTTTTCCCTTTTTTTTTTTTTTTGATGTAGGGGAAAATAAAGAGTAGAACATACGCTTTCTATCTGTACTGCACGACAGCTGATTAAAAATGCTAACAACTAAGACTGTCCAACAACCAGAAGCTCCCATGAGACTCATTCACACAGATGGTGATTAGTTTACGATGGCCAGAACAATCACTGGTACCATGTTGCAGTAACACCCACAAACTATCTGTCACATTCCCCAGAGGCCAATAAAAGCTGTTAGCTTCATATACTTAACTTCAACCATAAGCTTTACAAGCATCCCCAATACATTTTTAATCACATTTTTCAAAAACCTAAATGTTCTCTTTAGCTAATATGTGTCTGTACTTTGAATGTCTTTAGGCCTTGTCTGCGAGTGATTCGTTTTGGTACTGCAGAGTCAGAGAGCTCCATTAATGTTTCACAACAGAAGCCATGCACAGATGGAGACATTTGTGCTACTAAGTCTGCTAGGTTTTCATCAAACACTCCTGTGGCTTTAACCTCATGTAATCCATCAGTGCTCCCGACGGAAATTAAGGATCAATACTTTTCTCGTAGTAAGCAGCTGAACGCTTGCATTACAATTTGTTTTCTGCAATACCCTAATGCATTTTTTTTTACTTATGTGTAAATCCATTTTTATTTACTTGAATGGGTTAAGATGGAAATGGGTTTTCATATTGCCGCTTTGCTCTACTGTTGGTGATAAAAGGTAATCCATGCAGCAAACCAGAGTTCATCACTTTAATGTGGTCAAGTCAATTAAAAAATATTTTTGACCAGGGTTCATGGATTAATGCACAATTATTCTCTCTTTTTGGTGAATGGTACGGCAGTACAACTATGCTGTTTTTAAAGAATGTACCATATCATGTTTTTTATTTTTGAAACTTTTAGCCTACCTTTCAGCTACATTTAAACACTGATATATGGGAAAACATAAAGTTCAACTTCAGGAAACTTTAAAAATTGCTTGTGACCTGAGAAAAGTGTGTGGGCCACTCAGGTTCGATAGGGTGGGGGTATGTAGACAGTGCATCCGCAACTTCTGCTGACAGGGGATGGAGCCTGTCCTGGCTCTTGCAAAGATTGTGGGAGCCCCATGAATAAGCTCCAGGGGTGAAGTGAAATGTGTGGGGGGCGTATCCTGGTCGGAGTGCAGGCTGAGGTTGCCACTCAATTTATTGCAACAGGACACCATAGATGTGCGACTTCCAGGGGTCACCCTATCTTTCTTTAAAAATTGCTTGTTTAGGTCTAGGAGACTATTTATTGTATATTTACGTACCCAATCCTATGCCCCTTGATGCTAGACCAGTCCCCACAGCACCTTCTCCCCTATGCTGCAGTGATCTGAGGTATTGATGTCATCAAGACTAGTGGAGTGTCCATAGCTCTGCACTGGATTTGATTACACCAAGGGACTGTTCATTGTCGGAGAGTGAGGGAGTGCCAGGGAGCATAGGATCCGATACGTAAAAGTGCTTAATGTCATCAAGACCAGTGAAGGATCCAATTGCTTTCACACTCCCCTAAAGGAGCAATTTTCAAGTTTCTGGAGTTGGGCTTTAAAGAAACCAGGTCACCAAAATCTAAGCCTTACCATGATCATTTTTCAACCTTTTTTTAAATATGCAGCTTTCATGAAAATAACACCTGTTGAACCTTCAGTGAAAATCCTTGTGCACACACTTCTTGTTTTGGGATGACACCTGTTTCCTTGTTGTGTTTAGGTGTTGTTACATAATAAGATATATGATCCAGAAACATGTAACAGGAACAACTCTGTTACAAAAAGGATTCTGTAGTGCATGGAATATTCAATGCTTAAAACTTAAATACATTTATTTTTTGTCACTATTACTGTAAAGTGACTGCTTAGTTGCTCTAATAAACTCCCAATATCTTTTTTTAAACTGTAGAGTTCAGATCATTACTGGATTTAGTATGTTGCCAACAATGGGCATGGCTTTTTAAAATATAGACAAAATACACGTAAACAATTGCATATTTGTGGAGAAAAAAATTGACTATATGAAAATTTTAAACAAAAACTGAACAGGTTGGTGGTAAACTAATAACTCTTTAGTGTGGACACTCTGACTTGAAAAATAACCTTTCCACTTTTAATCATATGACATTAAAGGGGTTGTAAAGGATCGTCTTTTATTCTCTAAATTGGTTCCTTTAAGCTAGTGCATTGTTGGTTCACTTACCTTTTCCTTCGATTTCCCTTCTAAATGTTTTTTTTCATTGTCTGAATTTCTCACTTCCTGTTTCTACGCAGTAAGCTTGTCCTCATCATCCGAGCGATGGAAAGTCATTTAGAACAACTTACTGAACACCTTACTGAAGAGGAACAGGAAGTGAGAAATTCAGACAAAGAAAACAAAGAAAAATTTTTTTTAGAAGGGAAATCGAAGGAAAAGGTGTGTGAACCAACAATGCACTAGCTTAAAGGGTCACTAAAGGAAAAACATGTTTTGCCTAAAATTAATGTCTGCAAGGTAGACAGAGAGAATAGTGTAATGATTCTGTTAAAAAACGAGTAAATACCTATTAAATTCCTTCATCTATATCACCTCCGGCATTCTAGTTTCTGTTCTCTCATTCACTTGCTGGTTTGCATCGCTCGTTCATGTAAGAACTACATTTCCCAGTATGAATTGCGGCACACCCAGTAATCCACACCTCCTTGATGTCTCTAACACGTAGAGAGCGTCCTGCCACACAGATGTAGTTCCCAGGAGGGGATGAGCACATTACTGACCACCGCAGTAAAGCCTCCCATCACGGTGGTCAGTAAAATGAGACAAGCACGAAGTGAACCGAACAGAAAAGAAATAGAGCAACTTCTGAGCAAAAACGAACAATGAGGAAGTGAAAAGAGGAATGTCTGTAGGTAAAGGATGCTTATTATGAAAAAAAAAATTCCTTTACAACCCCTTTAAAGGAACCTATTCAGAAAATAAAAAACAAACCTTTACAACCCCTTTAACTCTAGCATTCCCCACAGGATTTTAATAGGCACTGCAGGGATTGTCTCTTACCCCCTTTCCCTCCCCATGTTCACTCTACTACACATACACACGCCCATCTCCAATCGCATTCCTATTATATTAGTTATCTTTTATTTTTCTCTCTACCACCTAGACAATCTATGACAACCTATACTACCTATTATATAGTTCCTGTACAGCATTCCATAAGCACACAGTCATCCCACAGGTGCTGAGCCATTCCATACCTATTGTACCACTATACTATGTTTTTGTGTTCTACTTTGCTATTGCTAAAAATTTACAAATATGTATTTACATTTTCAGCTCTGTATTGTAAAACTTTACATTCAATAAATGTAGAAAAATAAAAATGCAATTTTCAATTTTGAAAGCTGGGAAGATATATACCAAAATTATACAGTAAAACCTTGGTTTGAGAGTAACTTGGTTTGAGGGCGTTTTGCAAGACAAGCAAAACATTTTAACAAATTTTGACTTGATATACAAAGCAATGTCTTGATATAAGAGTAGCATCATGTCACAACTGAATATAAAAGAGAAGAGAGAAGAAAGCAATATGGTTAATTTTAATGAAGGTACAACTTCGCTTTGATATACAACTGCTTTGGATTACAAGCATGTTTCTGGAACGAATTATGCTCGCAATCCAAGGTTTTACTGTATATTATACACATTATGATACTGTAGATCTACTTTAAGTGACTCTGAACAAGAACTTAACCTACAACATATGCTTAGATTCAGTTATTAGATTCAAAGTTTTCCTTAAAAGGAACAACAAAAAAAAAATCCTTAGATAATATTGCATAGTATGCCTTTACCATTATGTTGGTATTTAACTGCTATTTATAATATCATTATGATATAATATAATCCTTGACGTGTTCCTTAAGGTGGAGCCAGGTAGGGTGCCCTTAAATCCTAGCTTGACCCAAAACACTTTTTACAAAAGTTAATGACTGGAGTGAGGAAGGGTTCTTGGGTGCAAGTCTCAGCTTTAATACCTGGTTCCTGGCTCCAGAGTGAAGGAAGTTGTATCTTGGCGGAGGCACCCAGGCAGGGTGCCAGGCAGGGTGCCAGGTGGTCCATAACACACCCCCCCCCCATTTCCTGCTCTGCCAGATACTTATCACTTAGGCTGTTAAATAATTTCTCTCCAATGTGGAGACGGATAGCAATAAGAGCCCTAAAAGTTTTTTTGTCCTTGCCTGTGTCCCTTATGGCAATATTTCTCCTCCTTCCTGTTCTGCCTAACACCCATCTAACAGTGAGGAGGTGATGAAAAATATAAAAAAAATTGGGCCACAGGCTCCAGTAAAAAGTTGAGAGTTCTGTATTCAAAACAACAAAATGTTTTTGCAGAACTTGGGGTTAAAGGCAACAAGTTTCAGATGCTGTCTTGGATCTCTGAAAGTTGTACCATAACCTGAATCTGAGCATATTAGACATCGTTGCTATACATGTAGGAATACCGTAAGTCAGGTTTTAAAACTCAAGGGAAACAGTGGGCTGAACTTGTGTGGGAAAAAAAAATCTACAAAGGGGCCCCAGTCTAACTAACATTACAGTAATAACTACAAATGACAGTATATACATAAAATACATTTTTGGCCTGGTTCATACTGCAATAAGACTTCTTTAACAGAAGTCAATACAAGTCATGCTGAAGTTGCACTAACCTTTTTCTAAGTCGGAGCGTCTCGAGCCGCTCCTGTTAAAACGGCTCTACTGCACTTAATAGGGTGCAACTTGTCATGTGACTTGTGCTCTCAAAATCGGAACGTATGTCGCACCAGTGTGAACCGGGCCTTCAGCTGTAACATTATTTAACACTGGAAACAGTATGGGGTCTCATTCAGTTTAAGGGGGGGTTGTAAACCCTCATGTTCTGACACTGACCGGCCCCCCAGCCCCCCTGTTTTACTCACCTGAGTCTGTTACTTCCCTCAGCAGAGACACGCTGTACCTCTCTACCCAGGGTTCCTGGCTCTTGATTGGATAGATTGATAGCAGTGCAGCCATTGACTCCCACTGCTGTCAATCAAATCCAATGATGCGGGCACCGAGAGCGGGGCCGAGTCTGGCATTCTGTGTCTATGCATGCAAATGCTGGACTCGGGAGCGCGCCCGCAAGGTAACCCCCAGTGAGAGTGCTTCTCCCAGGGGGTTTACGGATGCAAGGACCACAGAAGACTAGGTTCGGGGCTACACTGTGCAAAACGAACTATACAGTGGAGGTAAGTATGATATGTTTGTTTTTTTAAAAATACAACCCCGTTTAGTTATTTAACTTTGGCTGAGGTTCACATAGAATGAATGAGAAGGCCACACAAGGCCCCAAAACACTAGTTTGACATGTCTCCTGTAAGTGAAGCTTGATAAAATGACAGTAGATGATCTATTCCATTTTATTTTTTAAATAACCCCATTAACCAGTTCTTTGTTGCTGCTGCAGCAAACATCAGATAATGTCAAATAACATGTCAAGTTAAAAAAAAAATTATAATAATTATATGATGGATTACTTTATGGAAGATCGAACCTAGAATATATTAATGGATGTTGTAGTGAATCGGAAGCTTCACATTGAAAAACTATAATGGGCGAGCTACTTAAGATGTTGCTTACACAAACTATTAAGATATAAAGTGATACAGCACCCCAAGGCACATAGAGAATTGCATTAACCCACAACATTTATTCAGCAGTCTCACAGACACTCATCAATCATTAAACTCAGGAAGAAGAAACACAATCTGAACGGCTTAAGGGGATTAATCTAACCATATTGATAACACTTCAAAAATTAATGAGGTGGAATGACTTGGAAGACAAATCAAAAACCTCAGAAACAGTGGTTCATATGTCAGGACCTTCTGTTAGTATGCACAAAAATTAATAGTTCTCCAATATATATGAAAATTAGAGTGTAAGCTCTTTAGTACTATAGATTTGTAAGTTTATCTTTTGCCTTATATTCATAATCTGAAGTAGCTTTTATATTTAATAAAAATAAAAATAAATGTCATAATAATTTCATTTTTCAAACCAGCTGATGTTATATAGAGTTGAATAACAAATACAAAAATAAGAAAACACAAACATTCTACATAAAACAATCCCTATTAAAGTGGATGTAAACCTACTCTCATCCTTTCTAAACTACTGCCATTGTGCTGATCTATAAGGATATAGATGCCTCCTGCATGTATCCTTACCTATCAAATGTCTCCCCTCTGTCTGTTATAAGAACTGAAAAACTGCAGATTCTGTGGGTGGATCTGTTGTCTGGAGCTCGGTGGGTGGAGTCGTGATGTCAGTAGACTCCCCGCCCTTCTCTACACTCCCCTTGTCAACATGCATTTTTTCCTATGTATTCCTTACACTAAATTCTGCTATGATCACTAACATCCAGTCAAAATCCAGAAAAGTAACCACATGACTTCAGAAAAGGAGTGGGGGTGGAAATTAAAAAATAATGCCTGTCTCTAGACTAGTGCATGAGATATGTAAATAACCTGTCACTCACAGCAAGGGGGCGGAACGGACTAAGGTTTTTCTCTGTAAGTCCGTTTTACTTTACTGAACAATAAAAGAGGATTGCTCAGAGCTGGATTAACTCTGTGTGGCAAGACTGGGCACAGCTGATAGGGAATCTTATACTGTACATTGTGACATAAAAAAAAATTGGGTTTACATCCACTTTAAGCATATACCAAGAAGTGTTCTGAACACCAAAAAGAACTGTGTTTAAAATCAAGAGTGTATATAGATGGATTTTTTATTTATTTTTTGTGATGTCCATTGTATGCAGTGGCTAGATGTATCCACAATGCAAATAGGAAGAGCTCTGTCTCCAAACATCTAATTTTGCTATGGGTATGTCAATGAAATATGTACACAGATAGGTAAAAAGCATTTAGCATTGTTTTGCACATCCTATTTAGTTCTTGTGTTTTATTTAAAGGATGAGTTCACCATCCCCCCCCCAAAAAAAAATGCACATATTTTTGCAGAAAAAAAGTGCATTTATATTTTTTTCCTTCTGGAGCCTGGAAAGCATTGCACTGGTGATTAGTGGATCAGGGGTGCAATGCCAGGCTTCTACATACCAAGCCTGCAGCTTTCTGCCCATACCTTCATACACTCTGTCTGTTTGAAAGCTGCAGGGCTTGTGAATGAATTATGAGAGCACTTATGAGCACTTTTATAGTTCATTCCAAACTACAAGCCGTCAGCCACGATGGATGACTATACTTGTAGTTCATTATTTCACAGAAAATTGTGAATGAATAGTGTATTTTTTTTCGAAGATTCTAAGAGGGGGAGGGGGGGTCAGGGGAACTGGTGGCAGGAGCTGGAACATGTTACAAAAGGTGAGCTTAGCCTTTAACATGTTTTGTAAGCACTAGGAGAAATTAGCAGCAAAAAGCAACAACCTTTATCACACTTTTGCCACATATTATGAGAAATGCTACTTAAATAAATAATTTCACTTTAACCACTTGCCCACTGGACACTTAAACCCACCCCCTTCCTAACCAGACCAATTTTAGGGTTTCAGTGCTCTCACACTTTGAATGACAATTACTCAGTCATGCAACACTGTACCCATATTTTTTCATACACATAGCGCCTTCTTTTGGTGTTATTTCATCACCACTGGGTTTTTTATTTTTTGCGCTATAAATGACAAAAGATCAAACATTTTGTACGAAAACATTTTTTTTCATATGTTTTGGTTATAAAATTGAGCAACTCAAATTTTGGCTAAGATTTATACTGCTACATATCTATGCTAAAAATAAAAATTATTTGGTCTTTGTAAAAGTTATGGAGTCTAAAAATACCCCCCAAATTCCAAGGTATTTACTACGAGGCATTGTGAGTTTTTTAAAGTTGTATTTATTTCCTACAATTCTTTGCAAAATTAATATTTTTTCTTATTTTATTTTTTTTCACAAAATTGTAATAATAACAAGTTATTTCTCACACACAGCATATGTATAACACAAATTACAATCCAAAATACATTCCACTACTCCACCAGTATGGCGACACCATATGTGTGAGACTTTTTCACAGCCTGGCCACATACAGAGGCCCAACTAGGGAGCACCATCAGGCATTCTAGGGACATAAATTACACATTTAATTTCTTGACTACCTCTTACATCTTTTTCGGGCCCTGGAGCACCAGGACAATGGAAACACGATTTTGCAAAGCAAACACCACAATGTATAATCTATAAGGCATAATGAGTCTTTTGAACATGTGATTTTTTTCCCACAAGTTTTTGGAAAATGTGGAAAGAAAATGAAAATGCATCTTTTTTTTACACAAGGTTGTCCATGTATAAGATATTTCTAATACATAGCAAAAATTATGCTCCAAAATATATTCTGCTACTCCTCCTGAGTATGGTGATACCACATATGTGAGACTTTTACACAGCCTGGCCACATGCAGAGGCCCAACAGGAAGGGAGCACCATCAGGTGTTCTAGGAGCATAAATTACACTATCTAATCACATCTAATTTGACTACCTATTACACTTTTGTGAGATACTTATGGGCACTGTAGTGGCACTGATGGGCACAGTAGTGGCATGGATGTACTGATATGGCATGGATTTGGCACAGATAAACACTGATGTGACACGAATGAGCACTGATGTGGCATGAATGTGACATGGATGAGCACTGATGTGGCATGGATGTGGCACGGATGAGCACTGATGTGGCATGGATGTGGCACAGATGATCACTAATGTTGCATGGATGTGACACTGTTGTGGCACGTATGAGCACTGATGTGGCATTGATGAGCACTGATGTGGCACGGATGAGCATGGATGTGGCACGAATGATAATTGATGTTGCACGGATGATCACTTATGTGGCATATATGAGCACTGATGTGGTATGGATGTGGCACAGATGAGGTATGGATGAGGCATGGATGAACACGGATGTGACATGGATGAGCACAGATGTGGCATGGATGAGCATGAATGGGGCATGGATGAGCCATGGATGGGCACGGATGGGCATGGATGAGTCATGGACGAGCATGGCTGGGCAAGAAGGATCATGGCTGGGCATGGATGAGCATGACTGGGCATGACTGAGCATGGCTGGGTATGACTGAGCATGGCTGGGTATGACTGAGCATGGCTAAGCTTGGCTGGGCATGGATTAGCATGGCTTTGCATGGATGAGCATGGCTGGGCATGGATGGAGCATGAATGAGACTGGATGGAGCATTAATGAGGATGGATGTATGGATAAGCTATAGATGGGCACAGATCAGTGCTGTGGGCACTTCAGATCCAGCTCACAGCGCTGCTGCACCCTGTTCTTTACTCTCCATGCACACTGTACCGATTGGTGCGAGGAGATGGGAGGAGCTGAACCAGACATGCTCTGGGCTATTGTCAACTGATCGATCCATCATTGGATCATTGGATTAGATCACGTAGTAAAGGGCCATTGTTATTGGACCTTTACTATTTTCATGATGCTCTGGGTCCGGAGGACCTGACAGTCATGGGCATTTCCGGGTGCATGCCCCAGTGGCGTGCAGAAGCTTGATTCTGGGAGGACAGTATATGACGATCTTCCAGAGGTCTAGTGCTAGAATTATTGCTCTCGCTCTGACAATCGCGGCGATACCTCACATGTGTGATTTGAACACTGTTTACATATGTGGGCACAACTTGCATGTGAGTTTTTTTGCTGTGAAGCTCGCTGAGAGGGGGCTCTGAGTGTCAGCTGCACATAGCTTTTAATTGAGCTGCTTCAGTCAACCAACCTGCACACAGTCCATTATCAGATAGCCATATCTATATCTCATCCAAGGTTACGCACATGCAAAGTATAAAGTACATATTTCTGAATTTGGTCATCTTTGGGCAGATATGTTTCTAGCTGCAGTCAGAACAAATGGCTCATTGCGTAGAACCACAATAAAAGGATTGGACCCTTACTATGAAGCTGTGCAGCAACGTGTTACAGAAAGTCAAGACTTGTTAGTGACCTGCTGCTTTTTTTAAAAACCCAATGGTACTTTCTTGTTTTATGTAACTCATAACTATCTCTTTCATTTTTCAAAAATGGTGAAAGCCACAAGAGTTGGAGCAAACTGAAGGGTTATTTTCTTACTTTACAAATCCTGGTTTGTCTTGTTTTCATTAGTCCTGAAATATTGTGTTAATTAGGCTAGCTGATTAGGAGAAGCAACATATGAATTAAGTATACTTAGAAGGAATTACAGTATATTGGGCTTTAATCACAGAACCAGATTGCATGCAGTATTTACCAAGTATTTACCAAGTACTGCATGCAATCCTGAAAATAGCAATTACCTATTGCTTTTTGTGGTATGTACCACATAAAGCAAAAACACTTGGTAAATATTGCATAAAACAGGAGTGAAAATCAATTCACAAAAGGGAAAAAAATGCATGCGGTTAAGTGATTCCAGCATGCAATATTTAAGGAATCGGCAGCTGTTGGCATCCTTAACAACCAGTAAATAACATGGTTGTTAAGGAGTGGGTAGCTGTCGTGTCATTAGCAACCAATGAGTCACTAGCTGTCAGCAGGATTTCCCGCTGACAGCTGAATCTAAAAACAAATATGCCGGCAATGAAAAACTAAGAACAAAAAATGGCATTGAATCCCCCAATGGGGACAATAGAATGAATTCCCCAATAGGGAAATAGACAATAACAATAACCTAGCAGAGGTTATAACCACCACCACTATACAGTATCCCACATAATAAAAAAAGTTTTGCCTTTAGATACAAATATGACACAAATATATAATGAAAGGTGTTGCACACCAGCATGATCCTGCAGCCCTCTGTCTTTGAGCTGCCAGGTTTGCTAATTTCTACATCCTTTAACCATTGATTTCCTTTTTTTATTTCACATTGTTTGCATGTTGATGCTTGTTTAGGTTTTTCATTAAACCACGATATTTCAACAAAGACCTTATTTGGGATCCAGGTTAATTGGGAGAATTTGCATATACAGAGACAATACTTTGGATCTCTATGTACCCTGGTGTGGAGAATATTTGATTCCCAGCAGCATTGCATATATTGTAATATTTTGACTCGTTTTAAGATTCATTTATTCTGTTGTGTTCTATTCTGTCGCAAATTACCCTGCATGACAAAATTTCTACCCAATCAAACACTTCTGTAGTTCTCATCTATCCATAAACAGTCATACCACATTGATTCTCTCTTTCGATTTCACAGTCACTAGATGTAATATACGATTGCCTTTTTCAGTATAATGGTAGTGTCTACTGTAACAGCCTAGTTGTCAGAAAAATGTTTTCTTCATATGATCTGTTTCAAAACGTTTTGCATTGTACCTCTACTATCACATCTACACCTGCAAAAAATATACTTTTAAGAAAGAAAATGGCAAGAGTTGTCAGTTACATACATCCATACCCTGGTAAACTAGTTTGTTTTAAACCAATTCCTTTATAATAAGCATATGCATGAGGTTATAACCACCTATACAAGCAGGTATCCAATAGGATATTAAACAGAAGCAAAAAACAGTACTACAATAACTATATATGTCAATGTATATAGAAATGAAAACTAAGTATACTGGGCACAATTCACTAAAGATTATTGCATGTGTTATGGCGGTCACATGACCACTTGAAGTATGCGGTAAGGAAAATGTAAATTCACTATTGCCGTATGCGGCATTTATTGTAGGTCTGGTGCAGCGTGTTGTACACAGTCAGGTGCAATGGCATGCTTATATTGAAGTAATACAGCAACAGTCCACAACAAACCCAGTGGGACAGCTACTTAGCCAGGCAAACTCACAGTTCCAATAACATGAAGACCCTATGTTACCCTACATGCTCATCAGGGTACCTTTCCTTACTCTACTAACTAAAAAAGCATGCCAAACCCAGAGGCCAGTGTCTTAAATAGACTCTGCCACACCTAAGATGACCACTAGAGTCACATGGGTGGCCAGCATCCAATTGGATCGCTGCTCCAGTGACCCAGGTAACCATAGAGAACCCTTGCTCTCCATGACTTCCTATCTCTTTACATTGCTGCTGCATTGAGTGCCACCTGCAGTGGCGACAGCAGACTACACCTGCCCACAAGTTTATGCATGCCCACTCTGGTACATGAAGTTGTTTGCTATCTTAAGCATCCTATGCAAAAACTATTTTGTGTTTTAAGTGACTAGGCTCACCTTTGAGACATATCGGCACTTAATCTGACCTTGTTTCCACATATGAGAGCACCCCAGAGAATGAAAAAAATAAATAGCATATACTTCTTTATACACTTCAGACACTTGCAAATATATTTTACATAGTTATTATAAAATGTAGCCTACATTTAAATTAATGTGCATGTATATTTTTTATAACTAAGTCGCAGCCTTTACTACACTCATTCTGGGAAAATTGTGCAGTTGTGTAGAATAATAATAAGGTCAAATAGGATATAGTCAGCAAAGGGATTTAATTAACTTGGGATCTAATAAGTGTCATGCTGAATTTATTTACATTATTTGCACAGAGGTTGAAGATGATCTGAAGAATGATGATTTCCCTACAATTTAGACTGCATCAAGAAGAGAGATATGGATATGCCTGTTAATAACAACATGGCAATGCTTTGGCAATCAGATTGCAGCATTAAATTGGTTACCTGAATGAGGTACTTGGGGGCTCCTATGATCATTAGCATTTAATCGTTAGATCTGGGGATATATTATTTATGTTTATAAATTAGAATGAAGCAATAGCTTGTACATGTATTTGTTTATTTAAAAATGTTTTCACATAGCTTTTACCCAAGATTCACACATTTTTTAAATGCAATTTAATTGGCAACATGAGCGAATCCTGAGTAAAAGTTGTCTTGTGTGATAACCTAAATAAATAGACCCCTGAGAGTGTATCTAAACCCAAGAACAAGAATGCAATATATTTGCAGTTTATCAGTCCATAAATATGGTAACTACATTTGTTAAAATGTTTTATTTTAATTTAAAGGAACACTAAAGGACATTTTTTTAAATAACAAACATGTTATACTTGCCTCCACTGTGCAGCTCGTTTTGCACAGTGTCCCCGAACCTGGTCTTCTGGGGTCCCTCGGCGGCTGTCTTGGCTCCTCCTCACAAGAACTCATCACCTTTATGCGAGCGAGCGAGCATGGTGATGAGTTCTTGCGGGCACGCTCCTGTGATACAGCCGCCGACTATAGCCGCTCACTGTATCACTTGGCCCCGCCCCCGACGCACTGCATAATTTAATGTGATTGACAGAAGCGCGAGCCAATGGCTTTCAATCAACCAATGAATGCGCCAAAAAGCCTGCACGTTCACTGTGCGGGACTTTCAAAAGGTTTCAGGTAAGTAAGGGGGGCTCGGGGGGCGCTAATCTTCAGATGTTTTTTCACCTTAATGCATAGAATGTATTACCTTTACAACCCCTTTAATAAAATTCTCTGATACACTTGCCAGTAATGCGCTTCCTGTACTAAGGTGACAATTCTTACTCACTGTTTTGTACCTGTAGAAGCGTCGTATTTTCACTCTTGGTTGCTAACTTCTGATTTTGACTTTAGGGTGTCTAGCCTGATTCTCATCTCCAGCATAGGGGGAAGGTTGTCTGTATTCCCTAGAGGTGAACTGGGCAGGGCTGATAGCACTGTGCTGTCTGCTCACTACAGGAAGTTATGAGCTCACTGGATTGCGGTCAGGATCAATGTGTTTTTTTTTTTGCAAACATAACAATATACCCTCATAGCATAATTAACAGACCAAAATTAAGAAGATAATAGAAGATCCAACATATAAGAAATGTTAAAAAGTAAAACATTGACTGATAACTATTTATATCTGTAAAATTACTCTTCCAAAGGAACCATATATATTGTGCTTTACCTGTGATAAATCCTACAGTAGGTCATATAAAATTTGATTTGTAGTAAATACAGTAGTATGTCACCAAATGCTTATTAGCAATAACACAAAGAAATATCACCAATAAAATAAACATACTGACTTGACAAGAGGCTCCACAATGCAATATGCACATTAACAACATATCATTAAAGCGGAGGTCCCACGAAAAAAAAAATATTAAAAGCCAGCAGCTACAAATACTGCAGCTGCTGACTTTTAATAAATGGACACTTACCTGTCCAGCACGCCCGCGATGTCGGCAGCAGAAGACGAGCAATCACTCGTCTCTCTGTTGCCCCCACCACCATCCTCGGTGAGGGAATCAGAAAGTGAAGCCCTGCGGCTTCACCGCCCGGTTTCCTACTAGTGGCTCGTTCCCAGTGGTCCCCGCTGTCTCCTGGGACCAGTGTATTTCCCAGAAGGCAGCAGGGGGGGGGCGGGAAGTGGAGTGACTCCTGTAAGAGTCTCTCCCTGGAAGTGGGTGCAAACTACCTGTATTAGACAGGTATCTGCACCCCCCTCCCCCTGAAAGGTGCTAAACGTGACAGCGGAGGGGGGGAGGGTTCCGAAAAGTGGAAGTTCCATTTTTGGGTGGAACTCCGCTTTAATGGACCATTTATTTAACCACTTAAGGACCGCTGCACGACGATATAAGTCGGCAGAATGGCACGGCTGGGCACATGGGCGTATATATACGTCCCCTTTAAGAGCCCAGCTGTGGGTCGCAAGCGCGCCGGTGGCGGCGCGCTCGCTACCCGGTCCGAGGCTCCGTGGCCGTGCCCGGGGGACCCGCGGACCCAATTGCCACGATCAGGTCACCGGAGCTGAAGAACAGGGAGAGGTGAGTGTAAACAAACCTTCCCCGTTCTTCTCTGTGGCATTGTCAGTGATCGTCTGTTCCCTGATATAGGGAACGACGATCACTGACTTCACACGTCCAGCCCCGCCCCCCTACAGTTAGAAACACACATGAGGTCACACTTAACACCTACAGAGCCCCTAGTGGTTAACCCCTTCACTGCAATTGTAATTTTCACAGTAATCAGTGCATTTTTATAGCACTTTTTGCTGTGAAAATGACAATGGTCCCAAAAATGTGTCAAAAGTGTCTGATGTGTCCGCCATGTCGCAGTCACGAAAAAAAAATGCTGATTGTCGCCATTAGTAGTAAAAAAATATATATTAATAAAAATGCCATAAAACTATCCCCTATTTTGTAAACGCTATAAATTTTACCAATCGATAAACACTTATGGCGATTTTTTTTACCAAAAATATGTAGAAGAGTACGTATCGGCCTAAACTGAGGGAAAAAAAATATATCTTGTTTGGGGATATTTATTATAGCAAAAAGTTAAAAATATTGCATTTTTTTCAAAATTGTCGCTCTATGTTTGTTTATAGTGCAAAAAATAAAAACCACAGAGGTGATCAAATACCACCAAAAGAAAACTCTATTTGTGGGAAAAAAAGGATGCCAATTTTGTTTGGGAGCCACGTCGCACGATCGCGCAGTTGTCAGTTAAAATGACGCAGTGCCGAATCTCAAAAAGGGGCAAGGTCCTTAACCTACATATTGGTCCGGGTCTTAAAGGGGTGTTCCAGCCTTTTTTTAAGTTTATTAAAAGTCAGCAGCTACAAAAAGTGTAGCTGCTGGCTTTTAATAAAAAGACACTTACCTGCTCCACGGTTCCAGCGTCGCGCCGGCCGTGGCTCCGCTCCTCGCCCCCCCCTCGCCGCCCGGCATCTTCATTCCTAGTGTGGGCACCTGGCAGTGACAGCTTTCGGCTTCACGGCCGGGCACCCACTGCGCATGCGCGAGCGGCGGCGTCGTCCGATTGGACAGGCGCTCGCCTACAGGGAGGGGCTGCAATAAGGCGATTAAGCTATTCACCTTACCAGCCCCTCGGCGGAAGTAGGAAGTGGGACAGGAAGTCCCACTCCTCCTGAAGCCCCCACTCCCCCCCAAAAAAATTACATGCCAAATGTGGCATGTAAGGGGGCAAGGAGTGGATTAAGCGGAAGTTCCATTTTTAGGTGGAACTCTGCTTTAAGTGGTTAAACACCACCAACAGAAGCACAGCTCAAATAGAAGTATTATTGAGATGCACTCACTAATAATGCCCAACAATGGTAACAATGGGTAAATATCATATTTTTCCTGTGTGTTACTCAAATGTTTCAGTATGGTGGTCAGAGTCTTAAAGTGGATGTAAACCCAATTTTTTTATGTCACAATGTAGAGTATAAGATTTCCTATCATCTGTGCCCAGTCTTGCCACACAGAGTTATCCAGCTCTGAGCAATCCTCTTTTATTATTCAGTGAAAATTAACAGACTTCCAGATAAAACCCTGTCTAAATAAAAAGTCCATTCCTCTCTCCTTGCTTTGAGTGACAGGTTATTTACATATCTAGCTTGGACATGTTTATTATATGTTGTGTTATGTTTATCATAATATGAGGTGATCCACAGTATAAAAAGTGAGAAATCCACCCCTCCCCCACATAACACATCCTGGTAATATACAATGAACTGTGAATCACCTCATATTATGATAAACATAACACAACATATGATAAACATGTCCAAGCTAGATATGTAAATAAACTGTCACTCAAAGCAAGGAGAGAGGAATGGACTTTTTATTTAGACAGGGTTTTATCTGGAAGTCTGTTAATTTTCACTGAATAATAAAAGAGGATTGCTCAGAGCTGGATTAACTTTGTGTGGCAAGACTGGGCACAGATGATAGGAAATCTTATACTCTACATTGTGACATAAAACAAATAATAATAATTTGGGTTTACATCCACTTTAACTGGCATAGGACAGTCTCAGGTCTATGTCAAAGGCAACAGGCAAGATAGGAGCAGTATCAGCACATAATATGTACAGTATGTTAGTTTTTTTCCCCCTTTTGATTCATCTTTTGACACCTGTGGATACAAGCATCAAAACTAGGGATAGAAGTAGGGGGTGTGGACTGGCGACAGGGCCAGCAGACTCACTATGACAATGCAGTAATGTCAATTTTCACTTTCAATCTCCTCATGTTTCTTGAACTAAGTAGAGGTCAAGAGAAATCTGCTACCAGATTGTAATCACCCAGTTAGTGGGACTCAATATTATTTGAACAGGTATACATCACAGAAAGTTTAAAGGGGTTGTAAACCTTCCTGTTTTTTCACTTAATTCACTTTTAAACATCCAATAATTACAGGCCCCCTTGCCCCCGTTTTACTTACCTGAGCCCTCGAAAGTTCCGCATTGAGAACGCGCTGGATCTTGGCCCGGCTTCTCAGCTCTTCATTGGATAGATTGATAGCAGTGCAGCCTTTGGCTTCCACTGCTGTCAATCAAATCCAATGACGTGGGAGCCTGGGGGGCTGGGCCAAGTTCGTGTCAATGGACGCAAATGCTGGACTCAGGAACGCGCCCGCAAGGAAATCGCTTCCCAGAGGGGGTTATCTGATGTGGGGAGGAGCCGAGACAGGCGCCAAGGGACCCCAGAAGACAAGGATCGGGGCCACTCTGTGCTACACAGTGGAGGTAAGTATGATATTTGTTTGTTATTTTTAATTTTTTTATTCAACCTTTACAATCACTTTAACACCACTTAATAAAATACTAAAAACAAAAAGTTCCTCAGAGCCATGGCAACAGAAAGATAATATTTATTAACCAAATAAACCATCTAGCTAGATATTGTCCGTTCACTCAGCAAGTAAATTAAATTTCAAAGGCGGATTAAATGTCAACTAAATATTATTTACAGTATTGGAAATAAAAAATGATAATTGTATAAATAAACTTGTCAACCATAATCAAGTAAAGCAGTGTATTACTTGACATATTATAATTTGAATGTATAGCATACAGCAATTATTTCGATTCTTCTAACTCAATTAATTTAATATTTGTATGGCACATAATGTAAAACTAATATGATCTAAATATTATTTTTAGAATTATGTTAAAAATAGAATTTTTGTAAAAAAAAAAAAATTCTGATTAAACATATCCCTTTATTATTTAATTGTATTATTTAACAAGGGTCATGGAAGCGATAGGGATATTGTTTAACCACCTCAACACCAGACAGTTCCACCTCCTTTTTTCAGATTTCAGCGCTGTTACCTGTGTGCCAATGCAACATTGTACTGAAATTACATTTTTTTGTTATCATTTTGTTTTAGACAAAGAGCTTTCTTTTGGTGATATTTAATTACCACTGTGTTTTTTTAATTTTTTTTGCTATTTAAATGCAAAAATTGCTGAAATTTTTAGAAAAAAAAAACACTTTCTTTCCTGTTAATTTTTTTTGCAAACAAATAATCTTTATTCATAAATGTATGCCAACATGTATTATACTACATTTGTTTGGTAAAATAACCCAAATTAGTTTATATTATTGTGTCTGTGTGAAAGGTATAAAGTCTACAAGCTATAATATATATATATATATTTGAAAATTGATCAGTCTTGATTTACTCACTGCCCATCTCAGTTCTGGAGGCACTAAAATGCCAGGACAGTACAAATACCCCAAATACCCCAAAATAATGCATTTTTAAAAACTAAGCACCCCAAGGTATTTAGGCATGGTCAGTTTTTGAAGTTGTAATTTTTTTTGTCACAATTTTTTTGAAAATTAAGAAATTACATTTTTGTTTTTCACAATTTTTTTTTTTACATACTGTCACTGTCATCAGAGTGATGCAGCATCATCATGGTGGTGATAAGGAACACTGACTGTATGTAAAAAAAAAAAAAAAAAATATATATATATATATATATATATATATATATATATATATATATACAGTACAGACCAAAAGTTTGGACACACCTTCTCATTCAAAGAGTTTTCTTTATTTTCATGACTATGAAAATTGTAGATTCACAATGAAGGCATCAAAACTATGAATTAACACATGTGGAATTATACATAACAAAAAAGTGTGAAACAACTGAAAATATATTTTTAGATTTTAGTATACTGTAAAAATGAAAAAAAGAATTCTAGGCCTTGGACTATATTTACATAGTTACATTGTTTCAGGTTGTACTAATGTACACTGATAACTGTTTGAGAATGCCCCACAGATGCTTAAAGGGTCACTAAAGGATTTTTTTTTAGCTAAATAGCTTTCTTTGCCTTAATGCAGTCCTGGTTTCATGTCCTCAGTGTTCGTTTTTGCTTTGATGTTGCTGTAATTCCTCTCTGTTCTGGACACTTCCTGGTTGTCTGTTTCCTGATAACCACAGTACTGGGAGATTTCTCACTGTGGTCACTAATCAAGGAGGTGTGATTACTGTGTGTCTAAAACCCCTCAGCACCAATCCAGTTTCGTTTTACAAACCATCACTGCCCTCTATTGGCTCTCTGGCTCTGTAAATCAGAGAGACAGGAAGCAACAGGCAAAAACTAAACTAAACTGCAGGTACATTAGATGATTTATTTTTATCTATTTTTAAAAGGAATCAGTTAACTATTATGTCTCTATACCCTGTAAACAGTCATTTCAGCAAAAACTATTTTTTTCCTTTACAACTCCTTTAATAGGGTTTAGGTCTGAAGACGTGCTTGGTCAGTCCATCACCTTTACCCTCAGCTTCTTTAGCAAGGCAGTGGTCATCTTGGAGGTGTGACACTCCCACCACCATGCTTGACTGTAGGCAAGACACACTTGTCTTTCTACTCCTCACCTGGTTGTCGCCACACACACTTGACACCATCTGAACCAAATAAGTTTATCTTGGTCTCATCAGACCACAGGACATGGTTCCAGTAATCCATGTTCTTAGTCTGCTTGTCTTCAGCAATCTGTTTGCGGGCGTTCTTGTGCATCATCTTTAGAAGAGGCTTCCTTCTGGAATGACAGCCATGCAGACCAATTTGATGCAGTGTGCAGCGTATGGTCTGAGCACTGACATGCTGACCCCCAACCCCTTCAACCTCTGAAGCAATGCTGGCAGCACTCATACATCTATTTCCCAAAGACAACCTCTGTATATGGCGCTGAGCATGTGCACTCAACTCCTTTGGTCAACCATGACGAGGCCTGTTATGAGTGGAACCTGTCCTGTTAAACCACTGTATGGTCTTTGCCACCGTGCTGCAGCTCAGTTTCAGGGTCTTGGCAATCTTCTTATAGCCTAGGCCATCTTTATGTAGAGCAACAATTCTTTTTTTCAGGTCCTTAGAGAGTTCTTTGCCATGAGGTTCCATGTTGAACTACCTGCTCCCCATTCACACCTGACACCTTGTTACACTAACGAGTCACATGACACCAGGGAGGGAAAATGGCTAGTTGGGCCCAATTTGTTCTCACTTTTGTTGCCAGCGGTTTAGACATTAATCGCTGTGTGTTGAGTTATTTTAAGGGGACAACACATTTACACTGTTATACAAGCTGTTATACATTCACTACTTTACATTGAAGCAAAGTGTCATTTCTTCAGTGTTGTCACATGAAAAGATATAATAAAATATTTACAAAAATGTGAGGGGTGTACTCACTTTTGTGAAATACTGTATATATACATATATGTGGTTTTGCCCAAGTTCACACTGGGCTGCAAGAATGAAGCCGTGCAAGTTCAGATGAACTCACATGATTTCACTCCTGCTTTTCAGTCCTGATTTCGGTCACAATTACAGAGACATCTGTGTAGGTTTCTGCACAGATGTCAATGTAAATCGCGGCCCAAAATCCCAAATAAGTAGTACAGAAACTACTTTTTGAAATTGTTGCAGCGTCGCAGTTGCGGCATCACACCAATTAGGACATGCCATTGCCGTCAATTTCACGCCGATTTGACATGTCAAATCACATGTCAAAACGCACCAGTGTGAACCAGGACTAAGAAGATTAGATCAGAAATGGCAGCCACTATGGGCCAGATTCAGATACATCGGCGTATCTTTAGTGCGGCATAGCGCATCTGATATGCGCTACGCCGACGTAACATAGAGAGGGAAGATCACTATTCACAAAGCACTCGCCGACAACGTTGAGCCGGCGTAAAGTAAATAGGCCGGCGTAAGCCCGCGTAATTCAAAGTAGGTGGAAGGTGGGCGTGATGTATTTAAATGAATCGTGACTCCATGTAAATGAAGTGCCGAACAAACCGCGCATGCGCGCGCATGCTCAGTATCACGTCAAATTTACTCCCTAACATACACCGGCTCAATTCCTGTGATGTGAACGTAACCTACGTCCAGCCCCAATTACGTACGACTTACGTAAACGACGTAAAAAATGGCTGTTCCGACATCCATACCTTAACATGACTTACCCCTGCTTTATGAGGGGTAAAGTTACGCCGGACGTAAGCCTTACGTAAACGGCGTAGCTTAATACGACGAGCGCAAGTACGTTCGTGAATCGGCGTATCTAGGTAATTTGCATATTCAACGCGTAAATCGACGGAAGCGACCCTTGCGGCCAGCGTAAATATGCACCCAAGATACAACGGCGTACTAAGACTTACGTCTGTCGGAAGAAGCCATATTTCAGGCGTATCTAGTATTGTGAATAAGGCGCATAGATACGACGGCGCATCTCTACTCTTACGCTGCGTATCTGTAGATACGCCAGCGTAAGTGTTTTCTGAATCTGGCCCTATATTTTCTTAATATCTGGGTTTTCTTGAAATAGGCATGTGAAGTTTTTTTTCCATGTATACAACACACATTTTCATCCTCCAATCACTGTATAAATAATTGTCTCGATTTCCTAGTATATAAACTACAAATATATTTTTGGGGTTTTCACATTCTTCAGTAATACACTTGTTTTTGGATCAGTTCTTTATTCTGCACAAACAAGTCTAAATCACATATTTTGTTCTCAGGCTGAATAATCTTTTAATGTATTTTTAAGCTCAACTTGAGAAAAAGAGTTTTCATTCTAATTTTAATGAAGTGTTTGGCACTTCATTTTATCATACTAGTAAAACAATCAAATGTGATTTTATTACATGTGTTAGCCAATTCATTTAATCAGAAAAGAGTTAATCTGAACTGTATCAACTGGTTGGACATGACAACCCAATCTGTGAAAAGTCTCAGAGAGAAATGAAAATGTTGCAGCAGAGGGTGAGAAGTAGAGATTAGCACATTTTTATACTGCTATACCTTGCTTGCCAATCTAATTAAAAGGTGTTTTGACACTATACTTTTGCAACACAGAGTTTTCATCCATCACGTTGCTAGTGGGACTAAATTAAAACATGCCTAACCAGGATAATTGTGTTCCATTTTATGAAATAAATAAATAAAAGCAAAAAATACTGTGTCTAGTATAGTGAAGCTTTGTTGCTTGGCTCGGAGCTAACTGTAGCACATACATTACTGTCTCCGTTAAATCTGTGTCCCTGCTCCTAGAATCAGTTACATTCAATCTTCTGAAAGGGCTATTAAAATGCTGATAAAAAATTCATAAAGGAACACACAATAATGAATCAAGAGATTTCAGTAAAGTGAGGTATCGTGAGAGCAGGGCAAAAATGAAGGTGAACGATCATTTGGGCCTGGCGGGCATGAAATACCCTTTCGGAAGATGAATAATTCTGTTTAGGGCTGATAAGTTGAACTAATTTATAATGCTGTTTTAGGTCCACTGCTGAAATATATTTCAAATCCCTTAACTTTAAAATGCATTGCCTGTCAGAAGCTGGTCTCTTAGCAGTTTCCTCTTAACATTCTTTAAAACGTAACCAAGGCCAATTTGCATTGATTTACTGCTTATTGTATTGCTCAGTGCAAGGCTTTATAAAAAAGCAGGCAATAATAGGCAAGATGAAGTGAAGGCGGTGTAAGAGGGATATAGCATGGCTTGTGCAACAGACAAAGAATAGGGAGAAAACCTTTGTCCACAAGGAATATGTGTGATGTGTTCAGTCTATTCATTTTAAAAACTACTGCTGGCTTGTCAGATCTCACTTTATAAACACTTTTTTTCTGGCAAAAACAGAAACAACTTTTTTCTTCTACGTATTCTTCCATAGCATCATGATGATTTAACAAGCAGAACTGAGCTCTTTCTAGGGCATCATGTGTTGTGTTGGTTAGAGAATAATGACATAAACTTAAAAAGTCAACACGTTAGGATTTACATATGTTATGATGTTACACCACCTAGTCAAGTGTTCACCTTCATTAGACTAAAATAGCTAGATGCAGTAAGAGTTAGGCCGGCGTATCAGTAGATACGCCGACCTAACTCGGAATCTGCGCCGACCTAAGTTTAAGTGTATTCTCAAACAGAGATACATTTAAAACTATCTAAGATACGACGGCTTGCGCCGTCCTATCTTAGGGTGCAATATTTAGGTGGGCCCTAGGTGGCGCTTCCATTGCGGTTGGCGTAGAGTATGTAAATCACTAGATACGCTTGATCACGAACGTACGCCCGGCCGACGCAGTACAGATACCCGTTTACGTAACGCATTATCAGGCCTAAAATTATTCCATCAAATAGCTGGAATAGTAATGTTAAGTATGGTCGCCGTTCCCGCGTCAAAATTTGAAAATTTTACGTCGTTTGCGTAAGTCATCCGTGAATAGGGTTTTACATCATTTACGTCCACGTCTGAATCAATAGGACCGTGCGACGTACTTTGCCGCAATGCACACTGGGATATGTAGGCGGACGGCGCATTCGCCGTTCGTAAAATACGTCAATCACGTCAGGTCAAGCCCCATTAACATAAAACACGCCCCCTCAGCTAAATTTGAATTAGGCGCCATTATGCCCGCCCGATTTACGCTACGCCACCGTAACTTAGCAGGCAAGTTCTTTGTGAATCATGTACTTGCCTCGCTAACTTACGGTGGCGTAGTGTAAACACGATATGCTACACCGCCGTAGAGTTAGGACGCCCTCTCTGAATCTAGCTAAATGTGACTAGACTGCAAAGAGGGTAGGGGGACAATGATTGTTGTTGTGTAGTTCTTGTAGTTGAAAAGACCAAGAGCAGATGCATAATAATCAGATCCAGGCATATCTTGTTTTGGGTGGGAATTCTGGTGACAATGGTATGTTACTGATAGTGATGAGCTGAATGTGCCTGGGTTCAGTTCATAGAAAGTTTGCCGAATTGTGCTGAAGTTTTGAACATTAATCCAAAACCTGTGAAGTCAATGGGAACCAAATATTTAAAACCATTTCTGACTACTTTCAAGGATAATAGGCTAATACTTTCCGAATAAAGGGGGACGAGGATCTGGGCACTGCCCTGTAGCAATGCCTCGCAAAACTGTTTAAAAAATAATTTTGATGGGAAACAGCAAATTTAATAATGCCTAAAGTGAAAAATTAAAAATTCCTTTATATAACATGCTTAAAGCGGGGGTTCGCCCTGTTAAAAAAAAAAAAAAGTTTTTTTTTATTAGACAATTAAATTCGGCATCGTAGCGCGAGCTACGGTATGCCGGTCTTACATTTTTTATGCCCGTACTCACTGTGCTATCGTTGATTGAAGAATCCGGGGAATGGGCGTTCCTATGGTGAGAGAAGGTGATTGACGGCCGGCCCTGGCACGTCACGCTTCTCCGGAAATAGCCGAAATAGGCTTGGCTATTCACGGCGCCTGCGCATAGCCTGTGCGCAGGCGCTGTGAATAGCCGAGACCTACTCCGGCTGTCTTCGGGGAGCGTGACGTGCCAGAGCCGGCCGTCAATCATCCTCCCTCTCCATAGGCACGCCCATTCCCCGCGGGAGTCGGATTCTTCAATCAACAATAGCACAGTGAGTACGGGGTTTAAAAATTAAAGACCGGCATACCGTAGCTCGCGCTACGATGCCGAAAGTAATGGAATAATGGGGTGAAGGAGGGTGAACTACCGCTTTAAGGGATGTCCTAAAACATATATATATATATATATATATATATATATATATATATATATATATACACACAGATAGATAGATATATCTATTTATACACTGCTCAAAAAAATTAAAGGAACAGTTTGAAAACATATCAGATCTCAACAGGCAAAAATCTCATGCTGGATATCTATACTGATATGGACTGGGTAATGTGTTAGGAATGAAAGGATGGTACATCATTTGATGGAAATTAAAATAATCCACCTACAGAGTGCTGAATTCAAAGACACCCCTAAAATCAAAGTGAAAACATTATGCAGCAAGCTAGTCCATTTTGCTGAAATTTCATTGCAACAACTCAAAATTGTCCTCAGTAGTTTGTATGGCCCCCAAGTGCTTGTATGCATGCCTGACAACATCAGGGCATGCTCTTAATAAGATGACAGATGCTGTCCTGGGATATTTCCTCTCAGATCTTGACCAGAGCATCACTGAGCTCCTGAACAGACTGAGGTGCAACCTGGCAGCACCGGATGGACCGAAACATAATGTCCCAGAGGTGTTCTTATGAATTTAGGTCAGGTGAGCGTGGGGGCCATTCAATGGTATAAATTTCTTCATCCTCCAGGAACTGGCTGCATGCTCTCGCCACATGAGGCCAGGCATTTTCGTGCACCAGGAGGAACCCAGGACCCACTACACCAGCGTAGGGTCTGACAATTGGTTTAAGGATTTCATCCCGATACCTGATGGCAGTCAGGGTGCCATTATGTAGCCTGTAGAGGTCTTTGCGTCCCTCCATGGATATGCCTTCCCAGACCATCACTGACTTACCACCAAACTGGTCATGCTGAACGATGTTACAGGCAGCATAAAGACATTCACACCAGTGGCCTGCTGGAGGTCATTTTGTAGGGCTCTGGCAGTGCTCATCTTGTTTCTCCTTGCACAAAGGAGCAGATACCTGCTGATGGGTTAAGGACCTTCTAAAGCTCTGTCTCCTGGAATCTCCTCCATGCTCTTGAGACTGTGTTGGGAGACACCGCAAACCTTCTGGCAATGACACGTATTGATGTGCCATCCTGGAGAAGTTGGACTGCCTGTGCAACCTTTATAGGGTCCAAGTATCGCCTCGTGCTACCAGTAGTGACACTGACCCTAGCCAAATGCAAAACTAGTGAAAAACAATCAGAAAAGATGAGTAGGGAAAAAAATGTCAGACACCTCTACCTGAAAAAACATTCCTGTTTTGGAGGTCGTCTTATTGGTGCCCATCTACTGCACCTGTTGTTAATTTCAATTAACAGCAAAGCAGATGAAACTGATTAACAACCCCCTCTGTATACATAAATATCCCAGGAGTTCTGATTCAAAAGTGTTCCTTTAATTTTTTGGAGCAGTGTATATAGATATATATACATAATGTACTACAGCAAAACTGGCATGCAATAATACATTAAAAAAATACCATTTAAATTGTCAGTAAATTACATTTTCCCTCTATTTCATTTTTTTTTTATGCAAAGTGGCTGATGATGCCCTTCATCTATACCGGAGCCGTATCCTGTATGAAATTCTGGTATTGAAGTTAAGGAGAACTTAACGCAAAAAAATAAAAAAACAGCATGAGATCCACAATTTTTAAGGGAAACTTCAGGCAAAGGCAAGCAAAAGTGAGCATGCACCCCCTCTCCAGAACCATACTAGGCCACATGCCCTCACCATAGGGTGTCCTGTTCCCATGTTGATGAGGACAGGGGCCTCTTCTCTACAACCCCTGCCCAGTAAATGTGGAGATACGTGGGTGGGGGACTAATCAGAATCTGGAAGCCATCTAAAAATATAGGTGACTAGATACTGGCCCCATTTCCACATAAATGAGCAAGGGTAAACATTCAGAAAAATTGTAAATAACATAAAGACATCACATGCCTGTGCCAGGCACTTTATTAATAAATAAAAAAAACTCTTGTAAATCATGTCATCTAGCAACATAGATCTACGTCAATCATGTTAAATGATGAGCTGTTGAAACAAAAAACACATCTGCTCCTGACTTGCTGCAGAGTAGTCCATTTGGGCATAACTGTATTTAGTCTGTGATTTTACAGGGGATCCCCTGCCCACAGACCCTCAGAACCATGAGAGACCCTTGTCTTTATTAACATAGCAACAAGGTGTTTTGCCAGGGGTTTCTTTATTTACTGTTTACTTTGAGTGAATTAGTAGGGGTACTATGTATACATAGCCCGAGATGGTATTTGGGTGACTCCTTAATGTTAAACCCTACAAACACTCAAACACTGGGCCATGTTCATTATGATTTTTTTTCAGACTACAAACACAAATAAGGATCCTATGTGGATTTGGGGGGACCCCCCATCTTTTTTCCCTTTTTATTGCATAGGGTTCCCCCTTAAAAACCATACCAGCATACGATCTTAAATACAGTTCTAGTACTGATTGTTTAGAAGGAAAAAATGTTTTTTGAAAAATAATGACAAAAAACAGCATTAAATACCCCCCAAAATTAAAGTTGAACCCTGCAAAAATCTATAACAGACTTTTACATCAGCATTCGGCCTGGCAGGCCAGGAAAGTATTTTTATACTACTAATGGCGGTAATCAGCACTTATAGTGGGACTGTGATAGTGCAATCTGATACCAACTAATACTTTGTGGGAACTGATTAGTTGACACTGACATCTCCAGTTACACCAATATAGTGATTAGTGCTAATAATATACATGGTCACTGTACTAATGAGACTGACTGAGATGGGGTTAACATCTAGGGGCAATATGGGGTTAATTATGTACCGAACAATGTGTAGTGTGCGCTGATTTTACTACACATCAATTTCCCTGCTTTGTGTGCAGAATAAACCAAAAACTGGGTTCCTTCCTAGCTTCCTGAGTTACAGTATGTTAAAATAAAATGAAAACTCAAATTCCGAAGGGCCAAAATTGCTGTGAAGGTTTGCTGTCACTGTGAATAGTTTCTTTCATAATGATATTCTTTTATAATAATCTTCTGATCAGTTTAAATACTTGAGAAATGCAAAACTAGTAATGATGCTCACAGTTAAACTACATTACTGAATCTCTACGCTACAACACATGGAACTAAATAGGGAAACTTGAGTAGTATGCACGGAAGTCAGTCATTACAGTAATAGAAAATCCAACACAGAAGCCACACAGGCAGGATGAAAACAACTCTTTTAAAAACCATAAAGTCCTTTTTTTTTTTCACCTGTTCTCTAATCCATGAATGTGCTGTGTTTGCAGTCATCTATCAGCACTTCAACATTTGAATCGGTATGCGCCACTTTTTTTTTTAATTGTTGGCAATGACTGTAGCCAAACTATAAAACCATGAGAAAGCCTCTACTGCTTCTGAATTAACCTTGGTGATTCCTGTAATGCTCAGCTGTCTTTCCTGCTGTTGTCTCTTTGGCCATCTGACATGAGTCATAAATGATAGTCAACAAGATAATCCCAAGTGTGGAACAAGCTTCAAAACGTTGTCTTACCAAATACATACATTTTAAGACCACAAAATAAACTGCCATATTCAAAAGCAGGAAGAACTCATTTGCAATGCTTTTAGAAAATAGATAAGGCACCAGTCTCCATTTTTTTTACATAGAACTAAAATATCCTCTACCATCCAATGTCTGCCATCCTATACCTGTCATTGATTTATTTATTTTACTCACTTATATAGTACTGATATTTCTGCAGCTTTCCAAAAAATACAAAATGGGGGAATTAATAAAAAAGTGCCTAAGACAAGTTCTGTCTCAACTAGTGTTGTTGCTCCTACCAACCAATCAGGTTTTATTTTTCATTGTTTTCCACACAGCTTAGAAAATGAAAATGTTGGAAAAGTACCGTATTTGCCGGCATATAAGACGACTGGGAGTATAAGACAAGTGAAAACTTTTAGCTTTTGGGCTGAACTCGCTCTATAAGACTACCCCCTTCCAAGGCAACACCATTTAAAAAAAAAACATGGATTCTACCACATATTCACCACGACCATTGCAGCCTCTGCTCACCTGTGCCAACAATGCAGCTTCTGCTCACCTGCGCCAACATTGCAGCCTCTGCTCACCAGTGCCAACATTGCAGCCTCTGCTCACTAGTGCCAACATTGCAGCCTCTGCTCACCAGTGCCAACATTGCAGCCTCTGCTCACCTGTGCCAACATTGCAGCCTCTGCTTACTTGTGCCGAGGATCATTACGAGGAAGAGAAAAGCTGCAGGGTTGATCGGGAGCCGTGCATAGAGCATGGAGGAAGAGAAAAGCCATGGGGGTTTATCAGGAGCCGTGCATAAAGCAGGAGGAAGAGAAAAGCCGCAGGATTACAGAGCGGATAGTCGGCTGTTACAGCAGAGTTTACAGAATAAATGCCTCCAATCCACTCGTGATTACACACAGCCCCGCCTCCTGACCTCGCGCTTGTAAGATGGACAGAATGCCAGTCCAATTCTGGGATGTGTTCTGTCCACCTTACAGGCTCGGGGTCAGGAGGTGGGGCTGTGTATAACCACGAGCAGAGTGGAGGCAAACTTTGCTGTAACAGCGGGCTATCCGCTCTGTAATCCGGCGTCTTTCCTCTTCCTCCATGCTCTATGCACGTTTCCTGATCAACCCTGTATGCCGGCGGTACCCGCACTCTCTCCCCCCCCTACTCCTGCACACCCAGGCTGAAATCATATGTTGGGCGTTTTAAACTCGGCGTATAAGACGACCCCTGATATTTGGCCTTTTTTTAAAATGTAAAACGTTGTCTTATACACCGGAAAATACGGTATGTGTGTCTCAGACATATTCTGTTTATTCACACCAATGTGACTGATTATGTACTTTATGCATTGAATTTTATGTTGCATCTGTTCCTTCTTATAATAGAACCTATAAACGAATATCTCCTTCACATATTTTCTGACCACATAACTACCCACCCAGTCTTTTTTTTTCTATGTTCTATTTATTGAGTTTTATCTTACACATACATAATAAAAACAATCACATTTCTCACCTAAGTGGGGATAAACTTTAACAAAATTGCAAGTGCTCAGCGGGGATCCTCCGTAAAATCCCTGCTGAGCCGTCGGCTGACAGGGCGGTCCCCGCACACTGTGCAGGGACCGCCCTATCTTTCTTCCACTCTCCCCTATGGGGGGATCGGATGAACACGGACCGTATGTCCGTGTTCACCCGATCCGATCCGCCAGATGGAAGAAAAATAGGATTTTTTTCCGTCCGAAAAAGCGGAGCTTTGCGGAGGCGGGTGATTACGGGTGTCAGCGGATGGTCATCCGCTGACACCTGAAATCACATAGGGACCAATGTATGTCCCGTTTTCATCCGCAACGGATGGATGAAAATGCGGACATACGGTCCGCACATGTGAAAGGGGCCTCAAGGATATCTAAACACAAGTTTTTTTTTAATTATTTCCCCTGGCCATTTTAACTGTCCTAATGGAGTTGATTTTCTGAAACTGTAGAGTTAAAAATCTGGTGCAGCTTTGTATAGAAATCAATCAGCTAATAGTTTTTTTGTCAAAGCTTAATTGAACAAGCTGGAGTTAGAAGCTGATTGGCTACAATGCACAGCTGCACCAGATTCTAAATGATCCAGTGTTAGTAAATCTACCCCACCGTGACAACCCTTAATATACTGTATCTATAAAAGACTGGTGTTGTCACCCTAGGACAGAAAGTGTAATAATCTGGAGAGGTGACCTAGGCATGGCTGATAACACTGTAGGACATTACCAGCTCACTGGATTTCTGGCAGGATCAACAGGAATTTGTTTGTATAGACTTGTTTGAATAGACTTAAAGGGGTTGTAAAGGTTTGTTTTTTATTTTCTAAATAGGTTACTTTAAGCTAGTGCATTGTTGGTTCACTTACCTTTTCCTTCAATTTCCCTTCTAAATTTGTTTTTCTTTGTTTTCTTTGTCTGAATTTCTCACTTCCTGTTTCTCCTCAGTAAGGTGTTCAGTAAGCTGTTCTAAATGACTTTCCATCGCTCAGATGATGGTGGAAAGCTTACTGAGGAAAACAGGAAGTGAGAAATTCAAACAAAGAAAAAAGACATTTAGAAGGGAAATCGAAGGAGAAGGTAAGTGAACCAACAATGCACTAGCTTAAAGGAAACAATTTAGAAAATTAAAGACAAACCTTTACAAACCCTTTAACAAAACATTTTCAAAGCAAAATTTAACAGGCCCAAAGAAATAAAACAAGACATGCATTTTTAGTGTTTAAAAATAATGTACTCACGCCCCCCAACATATTATTCCATTCCATACAATGGGAAATACAATGATATGGTTTTGGTATAATGAAAATGAGTTACCCAGCATAGGTCTGTGTAAGGTTAACATCTTTTTGAAACAGTAGGTTTAATGCTGCTCTAATAGCAAGTATGATGTGGTTTAAAGTTCCTTACTGGTTCATCAACAGAACAGGTGGCAGCATGCTAGAATTGGACATGTTGGGAGGTCTAATGATAGCAGCTGGTCCTGTATTTGTAAGTCAGCGTGTTTTTTTACATCTGTTATGATTTTTACTTTTTTTTTGCTATTGTGTACCCTGTATATGTTGTGTAACAGGACTTTAGATGTCAAACAAAGATTCCAAAATTTGGTTTGATAATTGATATCAAACAATGTGATCAGTTTGTCAGATACATATAATTCTTGTTGTTCCATGTCTCTATAGGCAGTTAATGTATAATTAAATTCTCCAAGAATTTTATATTTTGGAGCTTAGTTGACTGCATTGTTTTTCTTTTTTTTCAGGGTGTTTTCCTTTCTCATGTTAATAATTTGCCACACTTCCTGTCACTGGGCTGCTACACTCACTCCTCCACTATATCTATGGAGGGAGTTACTGTTGTTACCATGGCTAGACTTCAAACGCTTCCTCCTCTTCATTACTAGGGAAATATGAAGATTTTAACTTTACTTAATAACATTGCTTTAGGTTTCCTGTTCATGTCACAGAAAGGGACAAGGACACTGCATTTCTGGAAAGATCATCAGGTATTTTTTGTTCTTCCTGAAAATGTTCCTAATTTGGAAAAGGGAAACTAATGTAGCCACCATACTTAGTAATTGGTAAGTTTCAGTATATTAAATTGTTGTTCTTGGGTTTATTTATTTTTTAAACATATGATTAAACTAGGACAGACACCATAGTAAATTAGGTGATAGCATGTGAAGAGAAGAGCATAGATAAATGGGAGCATACTTGATGTTTAGCCCTAACACACTACTATACATGATAGCTTCCTTGCTGCTTTCGTATATGTTCCCCCAGGGCAGGGCCCAGCCCCAGTGCCCTTTGTTTTTACAATCCCATGTCTCTTAGCATATAAAATGGCTATTATTGCTATTTAACATTCAGCTTCATTTGACTTCACTGGGTATTGGATTCAGCGCCTGAATTTTACAGATGTTCTGCCAACCCAGGTTTGGCTTATCCCAAGTTTATAAGCAAGTTATTTTTTTTCATTAGTTCTGGAAGAGAGGAATAAGAACACAAAAAACTGCCATTTGTCATATTCCTGGCCTTCAGTCTAATATGGGACCACATAGAAAAGAAATGGTAAGTATGGTACGGGGGGGGGGTGGGGGGCGGGGGGGATGGGTTGGGCTTTAAATGTTTTTGCTTTCTTTTAGATTTTCCCAGCATCTTATAAAGTTTTACTGTGGGTGGCCAATTATCTGTTAGTATCCTTGTGCATCCTCAAAAATGTTGACAGTAAAATTGCTTAAAGTGGAGGTTCACCGGTGTTTTTTTTTTTCTCAGCACATACCTCGTTATCACGATTTTCACCCCCCGGCAATCCCGCGGGACTGGGCGTTCCCAAGCACTGCCTGTGATTGACAGGCTTCCGAACGGCGCATACTGCGCGTCACAGGTTGCCGGAAAAACCCGAACGTCAGTGCGACTCTATACCGCGCCTGCGCACCGACGTTCGGGTTCTGTCAGCAACCTGTGACGTGCAGTATGTGCCGTTCGGAAGCCTGTCAATCACAGGCAGTGCTTGGAAACGCCCAGTCCCGCAGGATTGCCGGGGGGTGAAAATCGTGATAACGAGGTATGTGCTGAGAAAAAAACACTGGCATTCTGTCGGTAGGATGGCTCGACTCCATGTGATGTCAGAAATGTTTTTGAGGGTGAACCTTCACTTTAAAGTAAAACTATAGGCAAAACTTTTTTTTTTTTTTTGGGGATATACCAATTGAGGGTTATAACCCCTGTCAGATATTTTTTTCACCATCTGTGTCCCATTGCAGAGATTTAACTTTACTTCCTGTCCCATAGTCAAACAGGAAGTGAGAGGAAATCCCTGACAATTCCGAGAATTTCTTGGGGATCCCCAGGCCACTAGAATGTGTGTCCTTATTGGAAGATATCCCCTCTATTACTTTTAAGGGACAACTTGAAATCTAGGATTTTCTTTTACTTTTACTTTCAATGATAATGGTAAACTGGACAAATGGAGAGGGGTGAATCTCCTTAACAGGGGCATAGACAGCAATACAAACTCACACAAGTTCTAATCTCTCTCCACTCTATCCAAAACTAAAAAAAAAAATGTTTTATCTTTACTTATACTTTAAAGTGGAGGTTCCATAAAAAAAAAACAATTTTGCTTTAAACTGTAGCTTACGACTAAAAAAAAAAAAAAAAAAAAAATTTGTTTTTTTTTACTCATCTGGAAATGCCGGTTGCTATGCGGTCCCACGAAATCTGCCTTTGAAACCACCTAGGATTCTGACATCATCTCCCTCTAATGCTCCTGGGAAATGTGTGTCATCATTTCCCAGGATGCAGTGCGCTGTCCAATTATCACTCCCCATCCAAGACTTCCAGGAAGTAAGTGCTTGTAGGCTTCACAATGCCCACAAGTAAAATGACAACGGTGTAGACATAGTTTATAAACTATCTTTTTTGAATATCTATGCGGATCGGCGGCGGATTGTAAAATAGTAAGTGACCGGATTTATATTATAAAAACGCATGATGAAAGGACATACATTTAAAAAATGCTAATTGTGGTTGGAACTCCGCTTTAAGTTGACTGATTGTTGACAATTCAGGAGGAGCATCAGAAAAGGAAGATTCTCTGCATCTCCAGCAAGCTTTTCGTTCCACCCTTCCTATTTGCATGGTTTTGTTGTGGACTTTTTTAAGGGAGAATAATCATCTAACTTTATGCATTATAGATGAATGAAGGCCCTGTTATAGTTGGTTATCTATGTTTCATTCGTCTGAGCTGGCTAGCTAGGTCCTTGGAAATGCAATGCAATTATTTATTAAATTATTATTTATGGTTTGTTAATTTTAGCTTAGTTTAATCACCCCTTAATAAAGCACCAGCATTTTCAGCCACTTTGAATGTAATTAATGCTGTCTGTGAAATTGTATTCATTTTTTTTTCCGTTGTGCTTATTACATTTATGCACATTCCATCCCATGATATTGATCAATGTTTACACTTTGAATAGCCACACTATTCTGACTATACACTGAATTTTCTGAGCAAGATACGAATCAGAACCGGATCATCAAACCTTTATTATCATACCTATATTTAAATTAGACCACTTTCTTCACACACAATTCATCTCCCAGTATATTTCTGCATGTTAGGAAGAAGCATATGCAGTGAAATGTTTTCATCATCTACTGGGCTAGCCATCTTTTTCTATGTCCTACTAACTTCTGCTGCAGTATTGCGCTGGGTACATTGCTGCTGAAAAAAAGAAGGAAGGAAGGACATAGTAAACTGTCAAGCTGGCCATAGATCGATTGAAATTTGGCCGGTTCAGCAGGAACTGCCTGAATTTCGATTTGTGTATGGGCAGGCTGGTTTTACTGAAGTCAATCTTTTAATCAATTTTAGTACTTTAGTACAGCCAGCCTGTAATATATATGTTTTTGTTTAATCACTGCTGAAGGATATAGCTTTCAGCAGTGATCATTGTATTCTGATGGCTGAATACAATAGCGCAGCAGAAGGGATTAACCACTTAAGCCCCGGACCATTTGGCTGGCCAAAGACCAGAGCACTTTTTGCGACTCGGCACTGCGACGCTTTAACTGACAATTGCGCGGTCGTGCGACGAGGCTCCCAAACAAAATTGATGTCCTTTTTCCCACACAAATATAGCTTTATTTTGGTGGTATTTAATCACCTCTGTGGTTTGTATTTTTTTCGCTATAAACAAAAAAAGAGCGACGATTTTGAAAAAAAAGCTATATTTTTTACGTTTCGCTATAATAAATATCCCCCGAAAATATAAAAAAAAAAAAAAAAAAAATTCCTCAGTTTAGGCCAAAACGTATTCTTCTACATATTTTTGGTAAAAAATCGCAATAAGCGTTTATTGATTGGTTTGCGCAAAAGTTATAGCGTCTACAAAATAGGGGATAGTTTCATGCCATTTTTATTTATATTTGTTTTTACTAGTAATGGCGGCGATCAACGATTTTTATCGTGACTGCGACATTATGGAAGACACGTCGGACACTTTTGGCGCTATTTTTGGACCATTAACATTTACACAGTGAACAGTGCTATACATATGCACTTATTACTGTGTAAATGTGACTGGCAGTGAAGGGGTTAACCTGAAGGGGTTAAGTGTGTCCTAGGGATGTGTTCTAACTGTAGGGGGGATGGGCTATGTGTGACATGACACTGATCACTGTTCCCAATTACAGAGAGCTGTGATCAGTGTCCTGTCACTAGGAAGAATGGGGAAATGCTTGTTTACATTAGCATTTCCCTGTTCTTCCTCTCTGTGAGACGATTGTGGGTATCTCTGCAGACAACGAGTCCGCGGGACCCGTGATCACACTCACGGAGCTTGCGGCAGGCGATGTACAGGCCCACAAAGATGTTATAAAATTTCACTATTATTAGTCAAAATGTTCTATTTGGTAAAATTTGCAAAGTACTAATGACCTGTAAGTGCCTGTAGCATTTATATTCAATATGAAACATGTAAAAATTGGTTATTGCCTAATTTTTCTAAAACTGCAATAAAAATATGTATTCATGTATTACTTATTTAGTATCTGGTATACCTGGTATAAATTACCTGTAATAATTTGTATTATCTGGTATACCTTAATAGAAAATATGCCCCTTTGTAAATTCACTGTCGGATTAAAACACAAAGGCCCGGATTCAGATAGAATGGCGTAACTATATGCGTGCGTTGCGTATCTCATATACGCTACGCTGCGGTAACTTTGAGAGGCGAGTACTGTATTCAGAAAGAACTTGCGCCGGAAGTTACGGCGGCGTAGCGCATATGGGCCGGCATAAGCCCGCGTAATTCAAAGTAGGCTGGTAGGGGGCGTGTTGTATGGAAATGAATTGAGACCCCACGTAAATGACGCGCCTAACGAACGGCGCATGCGCGCGCATGCTCAGTATCACGTCAAATTTTCTCCGTAAATTACGCCGGCTCAATGCTTAGTCGACGTGAACGTGATATTAATAAAAAATGTATATTTTATATCAGTATAGTTTTGTTACTTTTGGTTGCCTTTAAATATCCCATTTAAAGAAATCTTGACAACACAAACATGATGACCTGTGCACAATGATCCCCTCATCACTAATGTTGTTTACTGTCCAGTTCACAGGCCAGCCAGCCATTGTACTGTAATAGGGACTTTACCTCACCAAAAGTGTAGCAAAACATTGTCCAGTTTATTTATTATTGAATAGAATAAGGCCGCGTACACACGGTTGGACAAATCCGATGAGAATGAACCGAGGTTCAGTTTCATCGGTCCAAACCGACCGCGTGTATAGCCCATTGGTCTGTTGTCCTTCGGTCCAAAATTTTAAAACATGCTTTAAAATCGACCGATGGCCCGCTGCCCGATCGGTCCAAACTGATGGTTAGTACAGAAAGCATCGGTTCAAAACCAACGCATGCTCAGAATCAAGTCGACGCATGCTTGGAAGCATTGAACTTAGTTTTATTCAGCACGTCATGTGTTTGACGTCACCGCGTTCTGACTCGATCGGTTTTTGGAATGATGGTGTGTATGCACATCAGACCATCAGGCCACTTCAGCGGTGAACCGATGGAAATGGCCCATCGGACCATTCTCATCGGATTTGTCCGACCGTGTGTACGCGGCCTTAGACTAGAACCCCCTACCAGATACATATTTCTGTTCCTATTGTAGATTTCTCTCTCTTCAGTTCTGGTTAAACTATTGTCAGCAGGCCAGAAAGTAAGGGTACATTTCTTCAGCTGAGTCCCAGTCAGCAGTAAAAACCTGACACAGGTTCTAACCCTCCCACATTCTAGGGAGGAGTTTCAGATTTACAGGAAATCCCCAAGAAATTCCAAACCTTTGGTCAAAAGATTTGCAGGTTTGCCACCAGTAATAAACCTATAATGCAGTGAATAGCATTTGCCCTGGGTCAGTTGAGTCCCAACAATAATCGAAGGGTTGGGTAACCCCACTCACTTTCTATAACAGAGGGGCACACAGCAGCCATATTGTCTGTTTATTTTGATTCTGTTAGGGAGAGTGTTTTTCGTAAATTGGGGATATGGGAGCAAGGTTTATCTTAGGCTGCCCATCCTTCTCCTTGCGTAAAGCAGATCAAGCTCACTTACCCTCACATTAGAGACCCAGGTCCAGTTATAGACCTAGCTGTACCCTAGGCACTGATTACAGGCCTCACATAACAAGGTAGACATTGCAGGAGGCAGCCAGTACATAAGATATTTTTTCATTATTTACCACTGTTATATTGGGCATACTATTACACATATACTTTTAATGAATCTGCAAACTAATAACAATGATTTTCCCTGTATAGTCTCATATTCATGGTACAAATTTAGGGAGCATTCAAGAGTTAAGACATCATTAGACATGCAAGATAAAATATCTCCAGTGGGTGCCTGTTTCATGGTATTGTGAAGTAAGATGAACCTTTGAAGATCGGCTGATTTGAATAGCTACTTAAATCTAGGTACTTGACAAAGGGTCTTTTCAGTCCAATCTTATCCAGTGTATGCTCTTTGCACTGCCAACAATGCTACTATTACAAGAGGGGCTTCTAAGATAACCGTGATCAAGTTAACATGCAGGTCATATTCAGAAGGATTAACTCTGAAACTGTATCAATTGCTCCCAAAGCTGATTTTGTTGATGACAAATTGTAAATTGAGCAGTTCATGGAGTAATCATGTACTAAACTCCTAGGTATAGGAAAGAAAAGAACAGATCAATCTGTTATTCCACATCAAGGCGGCAAATATAATGAAATGAAATAAGCAACAAAAGTAAAATAACCATTAAAAAATGGCAAATGTTCTTTTTTAAATGCCATAAGTTTTACTAGAAATGCAATGGATGTTTAAGTTATCTCATGGTGTAAGGATTACAAAAAATAAATAAAAAAAACACCTGTGACTAAAATCTGCATTGTTAATTCTGGAAAGTTTCTAGCATACATCACCTTCCTTTATGTTTTATTATTACTACTTAAAACAGACATGCGTTTTAAGAACTCTGGAACCCAGTGTAACCCAACTTATCCATAGTTGATAGTTACTTGGAAAATATGGAATGAGTTAACTTTACAGACTTCAAATGAATCAGTGTGTTTAAATATATTTCCTGAGTATGATGTTTCTCCATATTTACTAACTCTGAAATCATATGAATGTAGTATTTAATTCATCAGTACTGGATCAGGGTTGCCATCATCTCTGTAATTTGTATATAATGTCAAAAGATTTCTTTAATGGGAGCTGCGGTGGCTCAACGCAATTGGCACTGCGCTGACAAGCCATTCACCTCTGCAGCTAGGGGTTCGGATCCCGGTCTCGGCTACATGTGAATTGAGTTTGGTGGTCTCAGCCCGGCTCCCGGTGGGTGTGCTATGCGAGGTAAGCCTGCGCTTAGTACGCCCACCCCCCTCCCACAAAAACCACCTCACTTACATGCACTCGAAATTGGGTTAACATGCACGCACTTTGACCACGCGGTCTCTAAAAAAGAGAGGCAAAGGACTAACGGGGCTGGTTGAGCGGGCTAGATCCTCTCACTCCCTTATAGGGAGTCCCTCTGCCCCGTTGGGCTTCAAAGCGGAGCAGGTAGGGCGGGCTGTGTGGGAGGACCCCCTCACACACCCACCATTGCCACCCGGGGCATGGAGAAAGGTGGCAGATTGCCTCTGCGGGAGGCCTGCCTACTCCCAACTCCTGCAGTCCGGCTCCTCTCTCGAGTACACGCACAAAAATACACTTTAAAAAAAAAAAAAGATTTCTTTAAATGGGATATTTAAAGGCAACCAAAAGTAACAAAACCATACTGATATAAAATATTTTTTTTTTTATTAACATCACTTTAAAAAAAAAAAACTTCTCACATGAGGCACATTTTTTTTTTTTAAAACAAACAACGTGTTCTATTTGTTAAAAATATAGCACAAAACATTTGAAAAGTGGTGATATCCAAAACCTTCAGTAGCTGTATGATCCAAGTTCAGTAACAGCAATACATGGAACAGGCTATCCAATAGCTTTGAAATCATAAGTATAATTATTTATATTCATGCTCCAAAATAAACTTTGTTACAAATAATTGTATTATGAATCTTTCTGATTAAAGGGATACAGAAAACACAATACTCCTGAAATGTTGCACTGGGGCGGTGCGCTTGCAGGATATTACAAAAAGTCCTGCAAGCAGGAACTTTGGGGCAACCACCCCTGCCCATTGGAATGCATGGACAGCGCTGCAGAAGTGCCTGCAAAGCGCTTTGGCAGCTGCGCTACACGGGTGCTTTTAACCCCTTTTTAACCCCTTCTAGGGGGTTAAAAGCACCCACCCAAATATATAGTATATAGTGTGAGAATAGATGATAAATAACAGTAAATTATCCACAAATAGCGCACGCTTATGACTTTGATCCCCAATCTCTATCCCCAAAACTTTAGGGTCCTGTTGGATAGCTATTGCCAAAGTTTCTATAGCTATGACAAACAGTAGGGGGGATAAGGGGCACCCCTGTTGAAGACCAGAATAAATGAGGATTGGTTTTGAATTATGGCCTTGCAAAGTCAAGGGCGTACTATAAAGAGAATGAAGCAAGGCCAAAAATTTAGGGTCGCAATTCCATTTCTCCAGCACCCGAAAAAGGTAAAGCCATGAGGGAGAATCAAATGCCTTGTGGATGTCATCCACCGCCAACCCAAGAAGAATGTAACAGAGGTATAAGATCTATCGCTCAATATTCCTGGTCTGTCGCCTATCTGTTTGGAAGAAGCTTCACTGGACTTTAGTGTATGTAGTGAGCCGAAAGGGACAACAGCCTGTTGTCAAACCTTTTTTTGTGAATAGTTTCAAGTAATTCTTGATTAAAGTGGTTGTAAACCCTCTCATTTACCAAGTGAAGTAAATAGCTTCAGCTACAGCTACAGAAATGAAACAAATCCTCCTACATAAGTTTTACTTGTTTATCTGCAGTATTGTCTTGTCTACAACCCTTCAAAAGTACACATTTGTTATAAGGGGTGCAGCGGAGGGGGTCGAGAGCTGCAACTACAGCTCTTATACACTGTGTAAGAGCTGATTGGAGGAAAGGGACACCCCCCCCCCCCTACACATAGGCAGATTAATGAAGAAACATGCAGATCTGTGTTCTGAATAGACAAGCTGCTTGCTTATCTCCCTCCCCGTCACAAATTTATGCCATGAGTTGGGAAAACTTCTCAGAAGTGACTCGTGCTGATAACAGAGGATAAAGCACCAGAGAAAAATGAAACTTAAAGCTCTGGAGAGAGACAAGTAAACACTGCAGATATATGAGCTCTGTTCAGATTTCATGACTGGGGTTTACAACCACTTTAAAGAAATTGGCTGGTAGTTAGCCACATCAGTTGAATCTTTTTTTTTTTTTTAAGTGTATTTTCAGTTGAATCTTTATAGGGATTTGGGATGAGGGTTATGAATGGTCTATTGGAGTCTGAATCTATTGGGGCTCCATGCTGTATAGCGTTGAAATATTGTGTCAAGGGGGAGCTAGGAGAGAAGCAAACGTTTTATAGTTTAGTGTCATGAACCCATCAGATCCTTGTGCTTTACCCATCAGGGCCTGTTTAATGACTGATGACACTTCCTCAGCTGTTATCTCCATTTCTAGAAGTTCATTATATTCTTCTGATAAGGTCAGCATAGAAAGATGGGCAATAATAGTGGTCAAAATCTTGCTGGTTGATTACATTCCTATCTTCATATAAACGCTTAACTATTTTAGGATTTTGTGTGAATGAATGAACCATCTGCTCTCTTGATCTTAGGAACATGGGGTCTAGGAGCTAACTTTGTCGCTAATAGTTTGCCAGATTTATCCTTCGAGAATAACATTTGACCTTCACAGTAAAGCAGATGTTCCATTCTAACCAAACAGTTGTTTTTCATTTTTCATTTTTTTAAATGTTATTAATTCAACTTTATGTGGGGCAGTGCATTGCTAAGCATTGTCATGCATTGTAACATGCTGGGTTGTAATAAAATGTATGCCTGCATCATGTTACCACAATACACACCAATGCAACACACATGGCACTGTGATTGGGCATTATCACAGTGCATAGGTGGAAAGCCAACCAGTAGATTTTTTGCATAAGATGCTTATTAACAGTTGTGCCTACTTTTAATTTTATATTTATTAGGGTTCGGTAATAATATTGTAAGTTATGTTGTGTTTTTGCTAAACATTTTTTTAGTGTATTTTTTATCAAAAATATGATTTAAAACATTTGTGCAACTTTTATGGGACCTGCAAAATCAGTAGCACCATCTTTTTATTCTACTGGTCTTGTGCTTTCAGAAAAGCTATAGGTTGGGGGGGGGTATTTTACAAATTCCAAATATTGTAAATGGAAAATAAAAAAAAAAGTGAAAAATTGCAGAAATAGTCTGGCTACCTGAGAATAAAAGGGGAGTGCATGGCCTGTCAGTGGAACATTTAATGGTGTGGCAGGTAGATTACAAGTGAGGCTAAGGCTGGATGGAGGCATATAACTCTATAACCTCTTTATCATGTGATATAAATAACAACTCATGGCTTGTTTATACAAGAAGATATATTTATGGCAGATAACTTTTTTGGGGGGCATTTGATAGGCAGTGAGGAGGCATTAGGTCACACTCTTACTGCTTGTTTTTAGCTCCTTTCACACAAGAGATCTATTTGGGTCTGGTTTCCTTTTTTGCAGTCGAACCTGATTGGACCCTCCATGAAAATGGACAGCTGGTCTGTTTACATCCCACTGTCCATAGAGGAGAATGACTGTGTCCATGTCCGTTCTGCATAAGCGGAGCAGGCACTCCACTCAGCTCAGCAGGGTTAAGCAAATTCAGTGTCTGTCCCTGTGAGAGGGGCCTAAACCCTTAAAAAAAACTTGCACCACCAGTTGAATGGGTCGTGTTCAACAGCTTAATGGGGAGTGATTGGGGTTGGTAAAAATTAAATGTAACCACATGTTTTTACTGGCCCAACCACAAGTGTAAACTTAGCCTTATTGAGGTAATCTGAAAGAGTGCTCTCTACTGAATATGTATCGGGCATGGAATTAATTGCAAAACACAAATCTAAGATAGTTCATATGTCTTTGAGTACCCTAGGGTTCTGGAAGAGACTTTTTTTTTAAACACCATTGCCGTTCCACCCTGCATTGGTGTTCAGAAAACTAACGGCAATGGTGTTTAAAAAAAAGTCTCTTCCAGAACCCTAGGGTACTCAAAGACATATGAACTATCTTAGATTTGTGTTTTGCAATTAATTCCATGCCCGATACATATTCAGTAGTCATATGGGGGGGCACATGAACTGTATGTTAGGGGACTTTTTTATAAAACATGGAACCAGTCCATAAAGAAGAGTTTTCAAACATAAATAATCTTATCCAATATATACACTGTGTAACTTATGCAAAAGCATTAATACAAGACAGACATAGATGCTAGACTCACAAGGGCCAGAGACACTCCAAACCTGATCTGCAAATGCAAATTTGTTGCACATATGGCAGCAAATACAGCAAAATATTAGCCAATGTAATGAAAAAGCAACACACTAAGGCTGGGTTCACACTATTGCGAATTGGTTGTGTGTTTCCCTGCATCTAATTCGCATAGCAGGAAACTGTGATCGGACTCTATGGAGCTGGTTCACACATATCCGCAAATTACAAAATTCCTGCTGAAATCTGACCAGAAATGGTGAATGGAGATGCACTGGACTCCTGCTTTGAGCCGCTGTGTTCTCCAGTGTGAACCCAGCCTTAAACTTAACCACTTCCATACCGGGCATTTTCACCCCCCTTCCTGCCCAGACCAATTTTTAGTTTTCAGCGCTGTCGCACTTTGAATAACAATTGCGCAGCCGTGCGACGTGGCCCAAACAAAATTGACGCCTTTTCCCCCCCACAAATAGAGCTTTCTTTTTGTGGTATTTGATCACCTCTGTGGTGGTGCTCCTCTGCTCGCATACTGCCAGGTCTGCCAGCCCATCTGCCACCTTGCTTGCCTGCCACCTGTTGGGTCCAGCTTCCTGTCTGTGAGTTCCTGGCTTCTACTGGCGCAGACTCCTGGGCTGTTCATAGGCACTATTACTCTGCCGCACTCCTGGGCTTACTGTCTCACTATTAGTGGTCCGCGAGCCGGAGCTGTGCGAGAGGCCTCACTCCACACGTCTGGCTCATCCATCAGGTACGTGACACTGAGATGGCCACTCCAGAACCCTCACTTTACTCTGCTGCTGCTGTGTTTTGGATCATTGTCATATTGGAAAGTCCAAGTATGTTCCATGTGCAGCTTCCTGGCTGATTAATGCAAATTTTCCTCCAGTATTTTTTGATAACATACTGCATTCATCTTGCCATCAATTTTGACCAAATTTGCTGTGCCTTTGTAGCTCACACATCCCCAAAACATCAGCAATCCACCTCTGTGTTTCACAGTAGGAATGGTGTACCTTTCATCATAGGTATTGCTGACTCATCTCCAAATGTAGCGTTTATGGTTGTGGACAAAAAGCTAAATGTTGGTCTCATCACTCCAAATGACTTTATGTCAGAAGGTTTGAGGCTTGTCTCTGTGCTATTTGCCATATTATAAGCACAATACTATGTGGCATTTGCATAGTAATGGCTTTCTTCTGGCGACTCGACCATACAACCCATCTTTTTTCAAGTACCTCCTTATTGTGCATCTTAAACCAGCCACACCTCATACTTTCAGAGAGTCCTGTATTTCATCTGAAGTTATTTGTGGGTTTTTATTTTGCATCCCAAACATTTTTCCTGGCAGTTGTGGCTTACATTTTAGTTGATCTACCTGACCGTAGTTTGGTTTCAACAGAACCCCTCATTTTGCACTTCTTGGTTAGAGTTTGAATCCTGCTGATTGGCATTCTTAATTCCTTGGATATCTTTGTATATCCCTTTCCTGTTTTATACAGTTCAACTACCTTTTCCCACAGATCCTTTAAAAATTATTTTGCTTTCCCCATGACTCAGAATCCTGAAATGTCAGTGCAGCACTGGATGAAAGATGCCAGGGTCTTTCAGGAGTCCAGAAACTCATTGACCTTTTATACACACACACTAATTACAAACAAACAGATAATAGGTGAAGATGACCTTTAATAGCCATTTAAACCCCTTTGTGTCAATTTGTGTGCTTGTTCAGACCAAAATCACTAGGTTATGTAATCTTTTGATCAGGGTCATTTGGGTAGTTTCTGTTGTCATGATTTAAAAAAAATAAACACAGTTGATTGATAATAAATGGCTTCAGCCAAACACTAACCATGAGTGAAAGAAAAGTTTTTTTGTGTTATCATTCATATTCTCAATGAAGAAATCATAAATTCTGCCAGGGTATGAGCACAACGGTATATATACAGTATATTGTATATCTAGAATTTTGCATTTTTTTAAGCTGATTTTACTATTATAAAGTTAAAAGAAAAATCTTTGCAGTTCACCTCTACATCTAAAATGTGTTTTTTATGGTGGCTCTAAGTACTCAGGGGCCTAACATTTGTTATAACCATTGTGAAATCCTGGTCAGCCACTATAGGAAATATATAATGGTTTTTGCTGTTGCTAAGAGTGGTTTTACCAAATAATAATACAAGGAATCATATGACAGACTGTGAAGATTATAATAATGGTCACAACAAAGACATGAAAGAGTACAATTGTTTGTGTGCAAGCCATTCAGGTAGAATGCATATACTATTATTATCATTTAGGTGAAGAATGGCCTATAATTTAGAAAGCATTAATGTAGACATTTAGGTAATTTCATAAGGCTAACAAGCTTTTTTTTTTGTGCAATACATACGTATTGTATTTAAAGCGGTGTTCCACCCTCAAAAAATAATTAAAAACCAGCAGCTACACATACTGCAGCTGCTGGCTTTTAATAAATGGACACTTACCTGTCCTGGGGTCCAGCAATGTCGGCACCCGCAGCTGATTTTTACATTAGCTATCGGGTGCTGCCGCCGCCATTGCGAGTAAGGGTACCCGTCAGTGTAGCCTTTCGGCTTTATGCCAGGAACCCTACTGCGCATGCCTGAGGCCCACTTCTCCCGGAAGTGGGAAAGGATACCGGTCAAAGACAGGTATCCTGTCCCCCTCCCCCCAAAAGATGCCAATTGTGGTACTGGGGGAGAGGAATCCGATGAGCGGAAGTTCCACTTTTGGGTGGAACTCCGCTTTAAACACATGTATATTTTACAAATTCAAACACACTATGTTAAAGGACACATGCAGCTTTAGGTAATGCATGGATATTGTTCAACACTAGTTTGTTTTTCTTCTACAATTCAATATTTAATACAAATATTCAAGAGATACAAACATTACCACTTTACTCTATCCAATTAATACCTCACGTTCTGTCGTCGCACAGATTAACAGACTTGTTCACAGTGATTAGAACATTTCTTCAATTAACATGCTGTTTAAAACTTGGAAGAAAACCACGGTTAATGAGATCCTGGCAAGGTGACACATTGTGGCTTCTCTACACAGTGGTGGGGGCCTGTCTGTGTTTGTTGTTAACTTGTTTTACATAGTTATTTGAGATCTGACAAGATGTTTAAGTTTAGAGCTGGGAAATAACAGGAGCCATGGACTGGGAGTCATATGTAATTGAAAGAATCTGTGTTGCATAGACAGCATTATGCTTCCACGGTCATGAACCTGTATCATTAAGGCTGCCAGCTCACAAACATCAACCATGGGCCAGTATTAATGAAGCAGATGTATTAATTTCCTATTTCAGAGAATCTAGGCAACTAGCAGACTAGCTGGATGCTAGTTTCAATCTGACAGCACTATTAATGATCTTTAATGCCCCACAGGCACTAATGGGTCCCGCTGGGAGTCCAGAAATACTGCAATTTGTATTGAGGATTTAGATATAACAAAAAAGCTTGATGCCCAGGGGAGAGGGAGCTTGATCAGCAGCTTCCCCGTCTGGAATTGCACAAGAGAATAATAAATAATTAAATCAAGCATTCTGCTTTAAGTGGCAGAGAGAGTGTGATTGTCACTAGCAATAGACAGCTTGTTAACACCAATGGTGTATGAACAAACAACAGTCAACACTCACTGAAAGGAGAGAACACTGTACACCATATCATTTAAATGGTTTATGTATTGCCAGGGGACAGGCAAATTGGCATGGACTCATACAGGGTTTACTCCCCTTTGCCACGTTTCAACAGAAAAAAAAAAAGAAGGAAAAAAAACATCTGCTCTTATGTTAAATCAGTTATTTTTCCTGAAGTGAATATACTGTATCATACAGAAAGAGTATGTTTAATGAAGCCGTTGTAGCATATATACATAAAAGATGCAGATGGTCCTTTAAGGATACTATTACTCTGACACAGTCAATCAAATAAAAGTGAATCTTATATGTATAGTGATTGCAGGTAAAGATGATAGCAGCTCTACTTATCTCCCTATGGTGTGATATACATTCTATCTTTTGTGATATTTATTATCACAGGGATTTTTAAAATGTATTTATATTACTTTGACACAGACTGCTGCTACATAGCATATTAGTATACTGAAGCACACCAAGTCATTCAAAAGAAACAAAAAAATAACAATAATAATAATGTGACATATTATTGGTACAGCCCAGTATCATGAATTGAAACTGCAATTACAGATTCAACTAACAGCACCACATGCTCAGCTAGTACTACAGAATAAATATAAAATAAGTGATCTCCATGAAGAGCATTACTATTGAAAAGTGTTTCAATAATTCAACATTTTAAAACTCACTTCATTAACAGAATTTAGTGTTGAACTGAAACTAATATTATTATTATACAGGATATATATTTATTTATATAGTGCCAACAGTTTGCACAACACTTTACAACATGAGGGCAGACAGTACAGTTACAATACAATTCAATACAGGAGGAATCAGGGGGCCCTGCTCATTAGAGCTAACAATCTAAGAGGGAAGGTCAAGTGATACAAAAGGAAATAACTGTGGGGTATGAGATGATGGAGAAAATAAAAGTAGAGTTGTTACGTAGGAGCAAGTTAGGCTTCTCTGAAGAGATGGGATCTTTCAGGAATCATCTAAAAGTGGACAGAGTAGGACATACTAAACAGATTGGGGTAGGTAGTTCCATAGGATGGGAGAGGCTTGGGAAAAGTTCTGGAGGTGAGCATGGGAGGAGGTGACAAGGGATCCAGGGAGCAGGTGGTCTTGGAATGAAGACAACGATTAAGTTGATATTTTGATTCTTGGTTAGATATGTAGCTGGGGACCGAGTTGTGAATGGCTTTGTAAGTTGTTGTTAGTATTTTAAATTAAATTCATTGGGTGAGCGGAATTGAAAGAGAGGTGTAGCAGACACTTGGTTGGAAAGATTGATGACAAGCCTTGCAGCTGAATTAATGATGGACTGAAGGGAGATAGCCTATGTAAAGGTAAGCCAATGAGGATTGATTTGCAGTACTCGAGGCGAGAGATGACCAGGGAGTGAATTAGTGGTGTCATTGGTGGCTTTGTGGTGTCATTGGTTAGGAAGGGGCCTATTTTGGAGATGTTGCGTAGGTTTAGGTGGAAAGCTTTGGACAGTTATTGGATGTGGGGCTGAAAGGTTAGTTCAGGGTCCAGGATAACACCTAGCACCTTGGCATGCAGGGACGGGTTGATAGTTGTTCCATTGATCTTGACAGAGAAGTCAGGGGAAGTGGCACGAGGGGAAGAAAAAGCATGAGCACGGTTCTGGATAGGTTGAGTTTGAAGAAGTGGTGTGACTGCCAGACTGATATGTCTGTTAGTAAATTAGTGATGAGTGTGGAGACCGATGAATTAAGCTGTGGGGTAGAGAGACAGATCTGGATGTCATCAGCATAGAAAAGGAATTGGAAGCCACGGGAGGCTATCAACTGACCCAGGGAGGAGGTGTAGATCAAGAATAGGAGAGGTCCAAGAACAGAATCTTGGGGTACCCTGATGGAGAAAGGAAGAGGGGAGGAGTAAGTAAATTTGTACGTGATGCTGAAGGTGTGGTAGGATAAGTAGGATGAGAACCAGCAAAAGTACTGTCACGGAGACCAAAGGAGTGGGGTGGTGCACTGTTTTCAAGGCAGCAGAGAGGTCCAGGAGTAGGGGTACAGAATAATGTACTTTTAGCCATTAGGAGATTGTTTATGAGTTTTAGGAGAGAAGTTTCTGGCGAGTGTTGAGGGTGAAATGCAGACTTAAGAGGATCAAGAAGGTTATTTTCAGTGAGATGATTGCTCAGTCGGTTGTAGAGCAGACATTTATGGAGTTTGGGGGTAAAGGGGAGCAAGTAGATTGGGAAAAGGTTGTTAAGATTGATGCGGTCCAAAGAGGAGTTTTTAAGTATGGGGGTGACTATTGTGTGTTCTGACAGTATAGAGAAGATCCCTGTATTATCAATTGTAGTTGCAGTTGGGGCATATTTTTGCCATGTCTGAGATCACTTTGTCATACTGACAAAAAACTTGAAAGATTAAGAGGAATGTAATGACAGTTCTGTCAATGGATATGGAGATACATGTACCAGAAGACCAGGTAACCAGCTGAGCAAAATGATAATGAAACATGAATATTCTTATTTTCAGAGTTTTAAACTGCCACTGGTGAACCTTGCCCTAGATATGTCATCACATTCTGAGCTACTTATAACATTTAACTAATGTTTACTTTAAACATGATCTTATTCTCTTTTACTGGCACCTTATGATTGAAGTAAATTACATCAATGGGCATAGACGAGATACATAACTTAGTTCTGATCAAAGATAGTATTTCTGGAGATGCTTAGAAACAATGCTTTTGGCTACTAATGGAGCAAAAGTTTTGGAAGACAATCCTCATTGAATGTGCTTTATGGCACTTTTACAAGACTGAATGTATGATGAAAGCTTTTCATTTTTTATACCTCCCATAAAACAAATGATAACATATTGTTGGGAGAACAGTCTACATATATTATTTTGACATTTCTATTGCGCCTGTCCCTTACCTCTCTATTCTCCAGGCATTTAATCTACATACAGTAGAAACAGTACTGGGACCCATCACCACTGAATACAAATATTTGCCATATAATTTGGGCAGTTCACCTGTGCTGTATACCAGGTCAGCTGTTATCTGCATTGGTTTGGTGTCAGAGCTCCACACTGCACAAGGTCACACTACTAGTATTATTCTACAAGTCATTGCATTGTATGACAGATATAATCTTAAATGGTTTCTGGCATGTGTTATTTTGTTTGCCAAATTAAAGTGGATGTAAATACGATTCATGAAATTTGAGCTGGGCACATAAATCTGCAGTGTTTTTTTTTATCTCTCTTTAAAGCACTAGGTCATGTAGCTTTGTCCTCCTCTGTTGCTCTGTTATCAGCCTGATAACTTTTTTCAATCTTTCTGAGATGGGAGATAGATGTGTGTGTCATGGGAGGTTCCATTTGTGTGACCGTGTGTATGCAAGGCAAGTTTGAGCCAACATCCGTCAGAAAAATATCCACGGTTTTGTTGTCGGAATGTCCGATTGTGTGTACGCGGCATTATAGTTTTTTTTCCATTCAACCCGCTGAAAAAAACTGACAGCTCCAGTCGGATCTTCCCTGCTGGTCGGCTGGGAGCTGATCGGCTGCTGGTTTTCTCGCATGCTCGTCCAACAGAAGCCGGCCAAATATCCAGCTTCTGACATACAGGCCGAATGTCAGCCGGTCTTTATTGAACCAGCAGATGTCTCCTGACATTTGGCCTGTGTATCCTAGGCATAAGCATCTGAATCAGAAACACATTTAACAGTTTATCATAAGGGTGGCATTTACAAAGCTCAGTGTGTATGAACAGGGATTCATAGCTAATGTTCCACTGCAGCCCCATAAAATGTAACTGCTTTGCCCCCTCTCTCTTCAGTATTACTGCTGGACAAGCTCCAGCTGAGCGGTGTATGTGATATGTTAATTCAGTTAATATGTGCCCTATTTCTTATCTTAATAAACATCAAGGACCAGATTCACAAAGAATTGCCCTGGCGCAGCGTATCAGAGATACGCTACGCCGCCGTATCTTACCTGGCGTAATTTTGAATCCAGGAAGATTTTGCGCCGTAAATTACGGCGGCGTAGTGTATTTCTCGGCGCGTATTTCAAATTGGGCGGGTAGGGGGCGTGATTCATTTAAATGGACGACTTACGCAAAAAAATTAATTCAAAATTCGATGCAGGAACGGCGGCCATACTTTAACATGACAAGTCTATCTATACGCCACGAAATAGCAGCTTTAACTATACGACGGGAAAAGCTGACTAGAGACGACGTAAGAGAATGCGACGGCCGCGCGTACCTTCGTGGATCGACGGAAAAAGCTAATTAGCATACCCGACGCGGAAAACAACGCAAACTCCACCCAGCGGGCGCCGAAGTATTGCACCTACGATCCGAAGGCGTATGAAGCCGTACGCCTGTCGGATCGAAGCCAGAAGCCGTTGTATCTTGGTTTGAGGATTCAAACTAAAGATACGACACGGCAAATTTGAAAGTACGCCGGTGTATCAGTAGATACACCGGCGTACTCTCACTGTGAATCTGGCCCCAAGTGTGCTTTTATAATGATGCTACAAACATATATAAATAACTAATTTGTAATAAATATAAAAAAAGGTGCAGTATGGAGGAAATCTAAAAATAATATATAATATTTATTTTCTCTATGGCCTCGTACACACGGCCGAGGAACTCGACGTGCCAAACACATTGAGTTCCTCGGCCAGTTCAGCCCTGAAGCCGCCGAGGAGCTCGGCGGGACGAGAGCTCCCATAGAACAACGAGGAAATAGAGAACATGTTCTCTATTTCCTCGTCGAGCTCCTCGTCGGCTTCCTCGGCCGAAAGTGTACACACGGCCAGTTTCCTCGGCAGAATTCAGCCAGAAACTCGGTCGGAAGCTGAATTCTGCCGAGGAAACTGGTCGTGTGTACGGGGCCTGAGTCAATTTTACATATCTGATATGATATTCAGACTTCTTCCATAAATACCAGAATGTATAATTTTTGTTGTTTTCCTATTAATTTAAGGATAGAAGTATGGGAGCTGCAATTGCTGGTTTCATTGCTCAATGAGCCACTGACCTGGAAAAAGCATTCGGGAAGTAAACTTAGGCCCCGTACACACGACCAGTTTCCTCGGCAGAATTCAGCTTCCGACCGAGTTTCTGGCTGAATTCTGCCGAGGAAACTGGTCGTGTGTACACTTTCGGCCGAGGAAGCCGACGAGGAGCTCGACGAGGAAATAGAGAACATGTTCTCTATTTCCTCGTTGTTCTATGGGAGCTCTCGGCCCGCCGAGCTCCTCGGCAGCTTCAGGGCTGAACTGGCCGAGGAACTCGATGTGTTTGGCACGTCGAGTTCCTCGGCCGTGTGTACGGGGCCTGAGACTTTTGTGACCTCTTGAAGCAGCATTGGTGTCTTAGGTCAGTGATTTACTACACAGTATATCAAAGATGATGAGGACAGCACCAAGAGTTTTCTCTTTAACAAAATGCCATCAATGGCAGCTCCTCTATCATTGTCTTCACATACTCATTGGATTACACTCAATTAAACATTATCTTAGTACTAAGAACATACTTTATATGCCCTAAAATATCCCCCTGTTGGACATACTTTGTATGGTCCCAGTAAAAACATAAAAAGCCTTTAGCAGCATCTTTTGCTTCACTGGTCACTGTACTAACAAACTGCAGTAAACAGTAAATACTATAATGTAATTATTTTGTTACATTATAGTTAGTCACAGCTGTCAGAAAGAGCTAATTACAATGTAACAATTGTGTTACATTGCAATTAGCTGCAGCACATCTGCAAATAAAATTCTACTTTTCCTTTTAAAATTTGCCCTATTTAACCACCAATTTATCCCCAGATAACCTCTATCTGTTGGCTAACTTTTACACCAATGTTTTATTTATTTTTTACCACTTGTATGCATATGTACTGTAGTTATGTGAAATAAAATTGTTGCAGAAAAATATCTGCAAATAAAAACAGTAACACAGATTATGTAATAACTTTCACTGATCAAACTTGAAAGTGGTGTATTTTTTTATATTTTTATTTTTTGTATTTACAAAATATAGAAAATAAAGATATTTTTTGGACGTAATACTCCAAATGAAAATCATCATTTGATTCCAATCAAGTACAGTACGCATCACTTTGGTGTCATAAACAATGACAAAGTTATTAGGCCTATAGCCAAAATGTAATGAGCTACACAATCTGCTGACTTTGTTGGGTTTGCATGACACCTGTCACTCATAGCATCTTTAGGCTGATTTGGCGCAAGAGAAAATTGCAATTATTAAGATACATGCAACTGGTATTCTGCAATACAATTGCTGAAAAAATAAGAGCTTCCCAGCCACCAAAATATGAACGTATGAATAAAGTGCATTTTATACAGGATGGACATGATGGGCTAGATTCACAGAGAGATACGACGGTGTATCTCCTGATACGCCGTCGTATCTCTGAGTTAGGCCCGTCGTATCTATGCGCCTGATTCATAGAATCAGTTACGCATAGATATGACTAAGATCCGACAGGTGTAACTGTGTTACACCGTCGGATCTTAACTGCAATTTAAAAATGGCCGCGGGGGGCGTTCTCGCTGATTTACGCTGAGAAATATGTAAATCAGCGACATACGCCAATTCACGAACGTACGCAGGCCCGACGCAGTGTTGTTACGACGTTTACGTAGCGATTTTCCCGGCGTATACTTACCCCTGCTTCTTTGAGGCGCAGCCAATGTTAAGTATAGCCGTCGTTCTCGCGTCGATTTTTTTTTTTACGTTGTTTGCGTACGCCAATTCTCAAACCCGATCGTCGCTAGTTACGCTCATGCCGAAACCACTGATGTCCTAGCGACGTCAGTGGGAGCAATGCACGCCGGGAAATTTCGCGGACGGCGCATGCTCATTTAAATCGGCGCGGGAACGCGCCTGATTTAAATAGTACACTCCCCCTAGCCGCGGAATTTGAATTACGTAGGGGGATTTACGATCCGCCGCCACAAGTTTGGAGGTAAGCGTGTTGTGAATTACCCACTTGCCTCTCAAACTTGCGGCAGCGGATCTTAAATCACATAGATCACGCGGGTCTAAAGATCCGCTGATCTATGTGAATCTAGCCTGATCACATGTTATTGTGTTTGAAGAATCACTACACAACTCTCCCCAATCCTCTTCAGAGAAAAAAAGCATTACTACACACTTTTGCGGCATATACATGATCGGAATTTCCGACAAAAAATGTTTGATGGGAGCGTGTTGTCGGAAATTCCGACCGTGTGTAGGCTCCATCAGATATTTGCTGTCGGAATTCACAACAAAAGAAATTTGAGAGTTGGTTCTCAAATTTTCTGTTGGTGGAAATTCTGATCTTGTGTACACAATTCCGGTGCACAAAATTTCAACGCATGCTTGGAACCTAGCAGAAGAGCCACACTGCCTATTGAACTTCATTTTTCTCGGCTCGTCATACGTCTTGTATGTCACCGTGTTCTTGGCGTTCGGAATTTCCGACAACATTTGTGTGACCGTGTGTATGCAAGACAAGTTTGAGCCAACATCCGTCGGAAAAAAATCTACGGTTTTGTTGTCGGAATCTCCGATCATCTATACGCGGCATAAGGCTCATTTAGAAAATTTAAATAGTAGGATATAGCTCACTCTTCTGCTTAAAAGGACAGTGTGGGAAAGTACTGTATACCACTGTTTGGCCTGAGCTACACAGGTGATTCCCGAAAGCTGTGTTGGGCAAATAGACATTTTTACCTGGTTTCCTACTAATGATCTTGCTCTTTCTGACAAGTAATGCATAAGGAATTTGCCACAAAAGCTGAAGCAACATTAGATATCTATGAGAAAAAAACTAAAACAATGTGAAAACATTTAAAAGAATGGGTCCGTGCAGGGTTATATTAGTAATAAACAAGCATCTATTTACACAGCAAAAGTGTGTTGCAATGTGCATAGTTAAACAAACCATTCAAAATGAATGAGCCAAAATGCATGGCAACACATAGAAAATTGGGAGTAGGTTGCATATTTTTTACAGTGCAATAAAACACACAGGGCACTGTGCTTTGTGTTGTGGAACATTGCAGTGCACAGGTATTTGAAGGTACATTTGGGTGCCATTCACAATGAATGGCACTGAAGAACACAGACATGTTGCCACGGTGTAAGTGGGCCCATAGACTTTGTAGACCACGTTCTGACACAATCGTTTTTTTAACCGATGGTGTGTAGGCGCGACGGACCATCAGTCAGCTTCATCGGTTAACCGATGAAAACGGTCTATCGGTCCATTCTCATCGGATGGACTGATCGTGTGTACGCGGCATTACATAGTATATCCCTGTATGCTGCGGTTGTTTAGGTGCGTATCTAATAGTTTTTTTAAACTATCGATTTCCCCCCGCTGAAACCACCGCCTGTGGAAAATTATTCCACATAATTGCCGCTCTTACAGTAAAGAACCCTCTACGCAGTTTAAGGTTAAACCTCTTTTCTTCTAATTTTACCTGAATTTTACCTGAAAAAAACAAACGTTTTTAAAACTTTTTTTCCATTGATACATGTTCCCTGGGGCAAGACCCGGTTTCTCAAAGACGTTTTCACAAGCATACTATAGACACCCAACAGATAACAAAGGAATACTATATTTCACAGGCATACTATAGACACCCAGCAGGTAACAAAGGAATTTTTCATTTTTTATTTATTTAAGCATCATTAAAATCACTGGTCCTGAAAAAACAACTGTTTTTAAAACTTTTTTTCCATTGATACATGTTTCCTGGGGCAAGACCCGGGTTCTCAAAGACGTTTTACAACAATAACTTGCATATTAGGCTTTAAAATGAGCACTTTTGAATTTGAATGTTCGAGTCCCATAGACGTCAATGGGGTTCTAAATGTTCGCGCGAACGTTCGGTCCGTTCGAAGGTTCTGGTGCGAACCGAATGGGGGGGTGTGCGGCTCATCCCTAATGTTCCCAGACCTTCAATTTGTCTGATAGTCCCTAGCCTGGAGGGCCGAGCTCATGAATTTTACATTAAATACCTCAACCATGACCTAATGAAAACAGAAATGTTTTTTCGCATGTTTATTGGAAAAAGTTCCAAAGACTTTAATGAATCCATAGACATTAAATAGACAATAATCTAGGTGTCTGAAGTGTGTGAAAGGCCGTCTCAAACATTATTGATAGCATACCAATGGGAGAAATGCATTGTTCTGGTTTAATACTTTCACATTACGTCCAGGCCTCTGATGTCACAAAGTCCAGGCATAACTGTATTTTTAATTATTTATCCTGTGTTTGCTTCAATTTCATGATGCCCAGAATAAAGCAGCATTTCCCTTTAACATCCATCTCTTTCACAATCAATGTTCCTGTTTTTTTCTGTTAGATTTGTACCTCTAAGGCCTCGTACACACGGGCAAACATGTCCGATGAAAACGGTCCGCCGGACCGTTTTAGCGGGCATGTCTGCCCGGAGATTTCTGTATGATGGCTGTACACACCATCATACAGAAATCCGCGCGTACACGATACGCGATGACGATTCCGCGCCGTCGCCGCAACGATGAAGCAGCGACGTGCGCGGCCCTGGAAGTTCAATGCTTCCACGCATGCGTTGAAGTGATTCAACGCATGCGAGGGATGGCGGCCGCTCGGACATGTATGGTAAGTCTGTACAGACGACCGAACATGTCCGACGGACAGGATTCCAGCGGACATGTTTCTTAGCATGCTAAGAAACATTTGTCCGCTCGAAAACGGTCGGGTGGACAAATGTCCGCTGGAAACCTGTCCGCTCGGCTGTACAGACGACCGAACATGTCTGCTGAAACTGGTCCGCGGACCAGTTTCAGCAGACATGTTCGGTCGTCTGTACGGGGCCTAACAGGCATATACTGTAAGGCCTTCGGAGATAGACCATTCCTTTCAAATGATTTTCAAGCCCAAAGGCTGAACTGAGTTTTATATTTGATATGAAGATCAGCACACAAATGTGCTATGCTCTTCTGAAACTTTATGGTCAACTGCCATTTTTACTATTTTGATTCAAATCACCCAGTTTAGATACATTTTGTTCTAGTCCTCATTATCTGCATACTTGGTCCAGGATAGTTAATAAGAAAATTGAAGCCAGAGGCACATCACAACAACCAGGCAACTAGCATCTGCAGAATAAAATGTTTTCATAAAGGTTTCCTCAAAGTGACATTAAAGGCAACATGTTTTTATTAAAATTTTAAAAAAAGATGTACCTGCTTGCATTGCACATATTGTACGAAGCAGTCCCTTATCTCTTCTTTGTTAGTGTTTTCTAACCATTCTAGACCTAACTGTTGTAGTATAGGTATAGTTTGCGGGGCTATGGTTATCACATTCGGTGACATTTTGGCCCATTTGTCTTGTAATTTTGCTTCCTGTTACTGCCTAATTTAAACTATAAACTCTCTTTAAATGAATAGGATTCACGCCTGTAAAAAGCTCCAGTAACAATACAGCTTTCCCTAAGGTTTCCGATTTAATTGAAATTAATTTGAACCAGAACATGGCTCTAACATAGTACAGTGCAAAAAGTTGTGAAGAAAAGTGAGACATAGTTTGCTCCAATAATTATCAGCCTTTTTTTTTTCTCCAAATTTCTAAATATTTTAGTGATGTTTTGGCTGTAAAACCTGGACAAATCAGTGAACAAATACTGACTGAGATTTATTTTGAAACAGATTCCTTGTGCTTTAACAAAAATATTTTTTTTCCTTTTACAAATGCAATCCAGCTCTCTATCCTCATAACCTCCATGTTTATTTTTGTATGTCAAGTATCTTTTGCCATTTTAAATTATACTAGAACACATTTAAGATGCTGTTTAAGCCCTGCAAATGAGTAGCAGATTTTGCTAAAGGCATGCGGTTAAAAAAAGCAAGTAGAAAAACCATGAGCAAAGTAAAATTAACTCTGAGATGTAAAAATGTGATAAAATAAGTCTGAGATGTTACCTTGACCTATCTTGACTTATTACCTAGGTTGAAAACTGTATTAAATCTGCAATAATAGTAAACACAATACTGATTAAGATACTTTAGAACAAGATTATCTTATTAATGTCTTAGTCTTGAACTGGAAGCTAACTAAAGTAACAATAAAGTAAGCTCAAATGAGGCTGAAAAGAAACTATATCACAGAACTGAGCTGTAGAAACATATCTCAAAACAGTATTACGTGTTTGTCTCAACTATATTCATATGAAGAATTTTATGTAAAATGAAAATGGTGTAAAATGATCAAGCTGCATAAAGATCCTATTTCCCTTGATGCACCACCCACACACCCACAAATATGTATGCTCACAAAATATGAATGTGTACGCTTATGTGAAAGATCTTTTACAGTTCCTATCTCAAAGGATAAATAGGCATTCAGGAAAATTTTCAGCCAAACACATTCTCGCATACAACATTTCCTGAGTTATCGATTTCCTCACACATAGCCTGACTATTAACCAATCCGGCTGAAATCTTAGATAGTAAACAACATGAAGTCAATGCACCTTTAGAAGCACTCACGAGTAAAACGTTTTTCTCTAATTAAAAGCATATTGTACATATAAAAGGTTGTGCTAGCTAGAGGATTAATGATTCTCTAAAGCGTTTCCAAATTAAGAACACCCTTATAGCTATCAATGCAAAAAAGTTATGGCAAATATATTATTTTTTCATTTGCATTAAGTTTCAAAACCAAGTCTATTAATTGTTTAATTGTTTTAATAGTAACATGGAAATTGTAGGTATAAGCATAAACAGATAACAGCCACAGTCACACAGTCATAGTCTTGACCAAGCTGCATTGCTTTGACTGTAGTTTTCAGGGACCTGCTGGTGTTGAAAGAAGACTTTTGCGTGCGCGCATGCGCATTCCTGTGCAGACTAGACATAGGCACCTATGCGTGCCTGTGCGCCGGCGCGTGCATGCACGATATCGCTACTTGGTGCCAGTGTGCCTTTAAAAGGTCAGAAGCTGCAATGGTACATTGCTATTTGATCTGCAGCTCTGTACCAGTACCCCGTGTATCAGTCTGCTGATTACCTGTATCTGACCTGGCTCTGTCTGACTACCCGCTGTCTCCAATCCTGACTTTCGGTAGTGCATTTGTCATTTTTCTTAAATGAAGACAACCCAAGTTTTTTTTGGAAGTGAGGCTGTCCATTCTTCTAGCCTTTATAATTTGCCTTGTGCATTGCTGGCACTCCTGGTCTCCTGAGAAGCTATTGATTATCCAGCATACCCTCCTGGAGTGGTAACTCCCCTTTTTCTATGCTGTATTTATTACCCGATTACCTGCTCCGAACCGGCTTGTCTGACTCTGCTACTGCCTGCTGCTTTTGTTCTGTTTTGCTCCTGTATCTGACCTGGCTTGTCTCACCCTGCTCCGACTAGCTACTGATCCTGCCAGCTCATCAGGTCGCTGACCTGCAACCGCCCTGCTGCCTGCAGTCCCAGCCATCCCTGGAGGGTCACCGTCTTGCTACTGTGATAGCTTGCTGCAACTGTTCCAAGCACTCCTACCTCACTGCGCTCTCAAGCTCACTGTTCTCACTCCAGTGACTCCTGAGTCAGGGCTGTAAGAGAGGTCACCTCCTACTAAAGTCAGGCTCTACTACAAGGTATGTTTAGTACATAACAGTAGTGGGGAAAAGTGAATGGTCAGAATTTTGTATTTTGTATGCCACAGGTTATATAGTGTCGGGCTAAACATAATTATGTACTGTTTTTGTTAGGTAAACAGTTCACAAAAATGTAATTCAAATGTATACTATAGTTATTCATTTTCCTACACTTACACATTAGGCTGCCCAAACAAAACAGTTTTGTGTGTTGAGGCAAACAAACTTAGTGTACATGCATGCAAATTATGTACATACTATGTTATTTCCTTACGCTGTGGTAACAAACGGTAGAAGGCAGATATTACTGCAAGTAAGAATATAGTCTTGTGATTAATGAGGCTTAGATGGTAATGCAATACGCTCATGAGCTGTAAGTCTTTAAGCCTATTTACAGGCCTGTATTCTTTGTTCAGTATAAAGTGAGAATATATTGTGACTGATTGTGTAATAACTGATTGTGTGCAAAACTGGTCTTTACTCCACCTTTACAAGAAAAAACATGCAATAATTTTATTGGGTAGTGAATTGACTATATCATGATCAGATTATCAGCCTTCAAAGAATGCATCTTAGTCCTAAGTACTTATTCACTTATTCTTAAGTGCAGTAACCCAATTAAACAATTAGAGTAGATCATGTCCTGGTCTGACTTTAGCAGAATAACTTGTAACTGGTTGCTCTGGGATACTGCACTTTAACTCCTTATTTTTTATTCATAACAATCAAATACAATCAATATGCTTGAGGTGATTGTGCACTTGCAACAAAAACAACTGCCTATGATACATTTTTATTTGCACTAACAACCAAATTTTTGAAACAATCTTTTGGGGTGCAAAAGATTAAAGAAGGTGACCCTTCTTTAAAGTCAAAGCAGTAATAATATACACAGTGGGGGTTATGTACTAAAATTGGAGTGTGCAATATTTGGTGCAGCTCATGGAAACCAATTAGCTTCCAGGTTTTATTAAAAAAAAATGTAATTGAACAAGCTAAACTTAGAAGCTGATTGGCTACCATGCACAGCTGCATCATATTCTGAGTGTACCAGTTTTAGTATATCTACCCCACCGTTTTAGCAGAAAGTTAAGTGAACCAATCTCTAAAGAGAGGAAAAAAAACACAAAAACAAACATACATTTCCCATGGACACAGAGGATGACAGATCGCACATCAGCACAGTCTGGGGGGTGCGCTCAAGGTGCGTTCTGGGGAGGACATCATATGACGTCCACCAAGATCTAGAACGGTCTATAGTCAAATAAAAGCCAGGTGGAAACTGGTTAAATGCTTGTTTATTTGTTCTTTCCAACCTCTGTGATCCCCAATATACTAGTCCACTTTTGCTGCTCTCTTAACCCTCAGGACCTGCATGTCTAATGCCAGGGTGATTTTTTTTATTATTATTTTGCAATGTGTTTGCACAGTAATAATATGGTGTTAGTGTGTGATGCACACAGTTGAAGGATACACTGAGTGATACTTTTTTATATATTCTTTACTTTACATATATTCTTATCTATGCAAACACATTTACATTGTTTGCATAGATTGACATGTTTTATTTATTTATTCATGGTAGCACTGTAATTTTTTGGATATCGTATTGAACTTTAAAGTAAAAAGTTTTATAGAGCTCCAATCTTGACACAGTTCTGTACTTGGAATCAACAGGTCATATTTCAAAATGAAAAAGAGATTTTTTTTTTACATTGTAACATTAATTAACACCGGTAGATTTCGTACTAAAATCCATATAGTGCACTGTTGCATATTAAAGCAATAATTAACTGAGGATAGATAGCCTCAAAAGGAAACGTTCACTGAGAACATTATAAAGCCTACCATTTCGGACGTCTCCTCATGAAAATGCTAGTAGCCTAGCTATCATTCTTAATTAATAAAAGTGAAGGTGAAACCTGCGCTTAGGATAAGTTGGTAAGTGGAAGGTAGATGTAATGACCAGACTGCTGCCCCCCCTAAGGAATATTCTCCAAGGAAAATATAAACGAAAAACCAAATAATAAAGTGGGGGTGGTGGCGCTGTCTGTGTACTTCCTGTGATGAGCAGGGAAGGCCTAGCTAATAATAGCAGCCGAGTGATAATCCTGACCGCTGATAGCGGAAGTAAATGATATGCAAATATGTGTTATACTCATGAAATAATATATAAATAGTGTCCACTAGGTGGCAATGTGTGCCATTACCGTGGGGTGCAAAGATATAAATATGTGTGAGTCCTATACACACACCATGTGAGAGTATATATCTCTCCGCTGGTAGCGGAAATAAGGATATGCAAATATATGTTATACTCACAAAAGAATATATAAATGATGTCTACTAGGTGGCAAGGTATGCCGTTACCGTGGAGTGCAAAGATATAAATATGTGTGAATCCTATACACACACCATGTGAGAGTATATATCACAACTCTCCAACATCAATAAGTGAAATATATAAAATGTAAAAAATCAATACAAAAAATCAAATGAAAAAATAAACATCAAAAAGTGATGCCCTAATTGTTGGGCAGTTATATCCACATAATACAAAAATACCACTAAGTGACGTGGTTAATAAGTGGGGGTGCACAATATTAGTGGGTATAATAAGTAATAAACATTCTTAATTAGTGGCTGAGTTACTTTGGATATTTGTATATATATATTATTATATATATACGTGGGGTCACAGTGAATTTACATAAAACACACCCACATCATCCCCATTTGAATTAGGCGGGCTTACGCCGACACACATAAGTTATGCTGCCGTAACTAAGGGTGCAATTCCTTTCCGCATACGGAACTTGCGCCCTAAGTTACGGTGGCATACCGTATCTGCGATACGTTACGCCGCGCCGACAGATACTGCAATGTATCTGAATCCGGCCCACAGTCTTTAAGTTTTTGTCAGTGCAGGTTTCCTTTAACGTTGTTCATGCCCATTATCATTGATTAAAGCTTAGATGTCTAGGTCCATCACACTGGCTCAACCCCGTGGATCACTTCACACCTTCTTCCCCCTTCGTGCCAGAATCACCCTCTCCTCTTCCAAACTTTAACCACTTTCGGAACGGCTTGCTCTACGTATTAGGTCTCCTCCCTATTAGGCCCAATGACCCCGCTTAGACACAACCCAGACTTCGCTCTGGGTCTCTCCTCCTCCTTTTTGTCAGCGGCTTGGCCTCACACTCACATGCGTGCGAAATACTTCTTTGAGAACGATCGTCTTCTCTATTTAATGTCCAAGATGAGGAACGGATCGTTCCCGTTCTGGACATATATCCAAATCAGGCACTTCTTTAACAAGCCTCGTCCGAAACCGGCCTGGTCCCGCCAACTCACACCTTTTGAAACGATATGCTCGGGTACTGAACCTCTGACCCACCTAATCTCTTCTACGTATTCACTACTATTCCCAGATCGCAGGTCAAAAGACAATGGGGCCAGCTGAAAATGGGAAACAGAACTTTCCATAGACCTAACAGATCAGGATTGGGAAGCTATATACTCTTGCATACACAAGGGGATGGTGAATGTACACACCCAGGAAAAGCTTTTAAAATATTTTCAAGATGGTACAGGACCCCCCTCAGGCTACACACCAATTACCCCTCTGTTTCCCCATTATGTTGAAGATGTGGAGCCGAGATGGGCTCCCTACTACACATTTGGTGGTCGTGCTCTAAATTACAAGCATTCTGGAATGAGGTCAATCGCCTCACCAACAGCATATCCACCAATAACCTAGACTTCTCACTGGCGCAGTTTCTGCTCCACCATTCCAACATACCCCTGAAGACCTACTCCCGTTCTTTGGCAATGCAGCAAAACTTTGTATCCCCGCGAAATGGCGGTCTCTGGAACCACCGACTATAGCTGAGTGGTTCGGGCGTATAAATCAGATTGCAGACATGGAGAACCTGATCCATCAGGCACACGACGCACCTTCTAAATATACTGAATCTTGGGCTTGCTGGATACACTTTACCTCAACGGATGATTATAAGATGGCTATGTCTTAATGGACTTCCGAGAGCTGTGGTGGGAAACTGAAAAACTGTGAATCCCCCACTCCGGTTTTTGGCTTGGGTGCCCCCATAGCAAGATGCTTTCTGTGGGGGCACTCGACAGGAGGAAGGGACCATGAGCAGCGAAGAGTAACCCGAGAAGAGGAGGATCTAGGCTGCCCTGTAAAAAACTAAGAATAACATGTTTTGTTATTTTATTTTTTAAACAAAGATTTACAATGACCTTAATGCATTTTCTTTTGAATTAAGCTTTCTGTTTGCATGTAATCAGTTTTGCACGTGATCAAGAACCACTTTGATTGGCTCTTTTTATTGAGGACTTACAGCACAGTTTAACAGCAAGCATTCATGCACAGTTTCAGCAAGTAGCTTTCAAAAGGGATGATGCAAATTAACATGTGTTCATCACAGAGCATCTACAGATTGTAAACAGGAAAGGATTAGGTTACTTTCACATTACTTCATAGCAAAAACGCGGTAAAACACATGTGTTTTTGATGAGTTTTTGTCATGTTTTTGATAATTTTTCAAATAATTTCAATCACAAGGTACGTTTTTGGTTCTGTTTTCATACTGCACCAAACCAAGCATGCACCAAATATGCAGCTTGCAGGATTTGCAAAAAAAAAAATGCAATAGACCAGTTCAGGAGTTCCATAGGATTTATTGGCCATGCGTTTTTTTTCCTGCCATTTTAACGCAAAAACTGAAGTAAAAATGATCAATGTGAAAGCAGCCTTGAAGTTAGCCTTATAGGGCTGGATTCTAGTAGAGCGGCGCATCTTTCTGCCGGCGTAGCGCATCCCGTACGTTGCACCGGTGTAATGTAAATTCGTCGGCGTAAGCCCGCCTAATTCAAAGTAGGTGGAAGGTGGGCGTGATACATGTAAATGAAGCGTGACCCCATGCAAATGAATGGCTGAACGAACGGCGCATGCGCCATCCCGTGGACGCTCCCAGTGTGCATGCTCAGAATCACGTCGTAACGAACGCCAAAGATACATCGAATCACTGAACAGAACCTTCGCCCAGCCCTATTCATGTAGTACTACGTAAACAACGTAAAATACGACTGCTGTTACGTGGTCCATACCTTTGCATGGGATGCGCCTCCTATATGTGGAATAACTTTACGCCGGACAGTGCGCGTAAAGTTCTACGTAAGGCGTAAAATTATGCCCCATAAAGCAGGTGTAACTCAGCAGCATCCATGCAAAGTGCTGCACCAGGGAACACAAGCCGACGTATTTTACGTAGTTTACGTTGGACGTGAATATGACTAGGCGTAGGTTCGTAGTTCCGATGTGATTCTGAGCATGCGCACTGGGATGCGTCCACGGGACGGCGCATACGCCGTTCGTTATACATATCTGTCTGGTGCTCGGCCCATCATTTGCATGGGGTCACGCCTCATTTGCATGGCTCACGCCCACTTCCACATACGCCGGCTTTTGCCTAGGAAACCCAGCGCAGTTTTGGCAGCACTGGATTTGTGAATACAGTGCTTGCCTCTCTGCGCTGCGTCGGCGTAGTGTAAAGGAGATACGCTACGGCGGCATAAATATGCGCCGCTGTATGTAAATCCGGGCCCACCAGTTTGCACCTTGCTGTGAAATCCGGCCAAGTATTTGCTTGGGCACAGTATGGCACCCTGACTGCTCACTAAATTGCTTGCCCATCTGCTAGTCAAAGCTTGCCCCTTTGGAGTATCTTTTATTCTCTCTAGACTCCTAAATAATCTGCATCAGTGTACTGCTACCTGCATAAAAAGTGTCACAAAAAGCTGTCTGCTAATGGTGAGGAGGTTTTAGAGTTATTATATATTCTATTACTTCAATGGAAATAATGTAATGAAAATGGTTTTCAATGTGTTAGTTTTATAATGTGACTATTATTATTTTATTTTTTTCATTTTATAGTAGGATAGTCCTATCTGTATTATTAGAATAAACATGTCCTGATACTATTTTGATAGGTGTTGTTGTTAGCTATTTGATACTATTACAGCGGACTGCCCTGAAATGTTCTGTATTTATGTAGCATATCTGTGATATTTAAAGGTTCTAATGTGATTTTTCTAGCTACACCCCCCAGCTGTTGGGGCAGGATTACTGATGTGTTATGTCTGCTTGCAACTGACTTGGGAAGGAAACAGAATACCCCCCGAGGGACTGTACATATAGCAACACAGTAGGCTATACAAACTCTTGTGAACTATGGCATGGCTGCTGGGTAACCCTGCCACAGCAGCTGCATATTATTTAAGTAAGACATGAAGAAGTGTGATTTGTGAAAGGCTCACACTGGTGTCTGTTTAAGCATTACTACAGAGTTATAACATTGATGACTTGTTTTTACCTTCAAAGATAGACAGATCTTTTCTTTCACATTAAACAAAATATGTATGCCAGTATATTTTTTGCAATTTTTTTTGTAAAGTGTATTCATTCATAATTGGTCTTATTAATTAAAGAGCATGTTTTAATATATAGAAATTTGGTTTAGGAGCCAGCATTTGTTTTTTTCCAAGCTTTTGCTCTTTTATATTCACCTGGTGATTCCACCAGTAACACGCTTACAGTCCTAGAATGACCATAATTATTCACTGTACTGTATCAGAATGACAGAAACAAGATAGAACTATGGAATCCTGCCCCTCTCATATTTTAAATAACACAGCGGAAAACTCAGGCAAAGAGCATAGGAAGTTATCAGCTGATAACTTTTTTGTAAATTATTATTTTTTTTTTTACTTATTGAACAGACATAACAAAGCACTGTTAATTGTATACAGTATTTAACAGAGAAAATAGAGTGGTTGTTCATTTAATTTTTTGGGGGTTAAGGCACTTTTAAATGATTTAACCAATAAGAATTAATTTTCACTTCAGCTAAGTGAATTATCAATCTGGCATTTTAAAATTAATGCTGGGTACATACGGGGCAAATACTGTCCGAAATCAGCCAGTATAGTAGAAACCGGCTGACATTGGGCCCTTGTATACAGCTCCCTGTTTTACGACCAGTTTCGGACGAACGAGTATGCTGGAAAATCAGCATCCGATCGGCATCCTGTGTGCTCTGGCAGGGGGCAATTCCCCTGTCAGAACACAATAGCACAACAGGGGAGAATACTGTACTAACATTAAGCCAGATTCATGAAAAATTGCAGCGGCGTAACGTATCCCCTTTACGTTACTCCGCCGCAAGTGCTTGATTCACAAAGCACTTACGTGTTAACTTGCGGCGGCGTAGCGTAAAGCCGTCCGGCGCAAGCCCGCCTAATTCAAATGGGGCGTGTGTCATTTAAATTAAACAAAGCCGTACGCTTGTCGGATCTTAGCCAAAAGCCGTCGTATATTTGTTTGTGAATTACAAATAAAGATACGACGCGGCAAATTTGAAAGTACACCGGAGTATCAGCAGATACTCCGGCCTACTTTTTCCGTGAATCTGGCCCAAAGCTTCTATTAGTACAGCGATTTGTCAGTGTGTACCCGGCTTAAGACTGAAGACTGATAGGTCTGTTACACTGTTGCATTGTTACATCTTTACATTTTGGAGATACTTTACTTACCAATCCTAATTCAGAAATGTGTTTTTCTTTAAGAAGTGCTCATAGAAGCAATAGATGTACTATACAGTTTAGGTAAGCACCAAAATAGTGTAATATTTATTGTATTATAAATATGCCTCTGAAAGGAAACTTGTACTTGATAAAACAATCTCTTTTCCCCCTTAGATAACATACAATATATATGACCTGAGATGACTCTCAGTCCACCCTCTACACTGCCCAGGCAAACAAACAGGACATTTCTGGCTAGTTCACCATTCTGAACATCCTGACAATGTTTATATATGCAATTTCGTCAGCCGAAACTCTCCAAGATTGATGTGGGTCAACATCACAGGATGAACATGTCATTGGTAGGTGTTCTACCATTTAGCGGTCACAATCATACCGTTAAATTATAGATCTCTTGTCACTGTTTGTAACCAGGTTCCCTTTTTCAGGAGCACATAATACTGAAGAGGGTTAAGGCCTAAACATTTAAAGGATATGTGTATTTTTAATGTTGCCCTTTAAAGATAATTTAACCACTTAAGGACCACCTAACGCAGATATACTTTGGCAGAATGGCACGGCTGAGCACAATCACGTACAGGTACGTGGCCCTTTAAGTGCCCAGCCGTGGGTCGCGCGCGCCGCCGGCAGCACATTCGTGACCCTTTCCAAAGCTCCGTGACCGCGGGACCCGTGGATTCAATTGCCACTGGTGTCTTGCGATCGGGTCACAGAAGCTGAAGAACGGGGAGAGGTGAGTGTAAACAAACCTTCCCTATTTTTCTCTGTGGCTTGTCACTGATCGTCTGTTCCCTGTCGTAGGGAACGACGATCAGTGACATCACACGTCCAGCCACGCCCCCCTACTGTAAGAAACACTCAATAGGATGCACTTAACCCCTTTAGCGCCCCCTAGTGGTTAACCCCTTCACTGCCATTGTCATTTTCACAGTAATCAGTGCATTTTTATAGCACTTTTCGCAGTGAAAATGACAATGGTCCCAAAAATGTGTCAAAAGTGTCCAATGTGTCTGCCATAATGTCGCAGTCACGAAAAAAATCGCTGATTGCCGCCATTACTAGTAAAAAAAAAATATTAATAAAAATGCCATAAAACTATCCCCTATTTTGTAAACACTATAACTTTTGCGTAAACCAATCAATAAACGCTTATTGTGATTTTTTTTTACCAAAAATATGTAGAAGAATACGTATCGGACTAAACTGAGGAAAAAAAATTTTTTTTTTATATATTTTTGGGGGATATTTATTATAGCAAAAAGTAAAAAATATTGAATTTCTTAAAAATTGTCGCTCTATTTTTGTTTATAGCGCAAAAAATCTAAATCGCAGAGGTGATAAAATACCACCAAAAGAAAGCTCTATTTGTGGGGAAAAAATGGGCGCCAATTTTGTTTGGGAGTCACGTTGCACGACTGCGCAATTGTCAGTTAAAGCGAGGCAATGCCGAATCGCAAAAAGGAGCCAGGTCCTTTACCTGCATAATGGTCCAGGTCTTAAGTGGTTAAAGACCCCCCGATGCTGAACAGTATTTAAAAAAAATTGGTACAAAGTTTTTAAAATAGAATCTTGTATATTAGCATTTAAAAAATACAGAAATGGGATTTGGCGCTATGTTTGGTTATTTGCAAATTTCCTCATGGTGAATTTGAAACAAACTGTATAAAGTCCCAATAGAAGCTAAACTTCTCACAGTACTCAACCTTGTAATAGTGGGTGCTTGCGTGTGTAAATACAAACTACTTTACTTCTAAGCATATTATACAATGTGTTGCCCAGGCACCCTGTGTTATTCAAGATGACTAATTACAAAAGTCTGGACAAATGCTATTAGTATGTAGAACATGATTGTTCTGATATAATACATAATATACTAATGAGACTGTCTTGTAGTTAGGAGACCTAGATTCAAAAGTACTGTCAGGTCTGCATAACAATGAAAAGAAAAATAACACTCATGCATTCATTTTCAGAAAATTTGAATATTTATAGATGGAGTTCACTAGAGGAAGTATTGAACAATTTGAATTAGCAATAATTTATTGTTGGGCTCATGGCTGTCAATGATTGATTGTAAGTCAAACACATTTACAAGTCAGTGTAAGTGAAACATTAACATGTAAGGGATACCAACTTAGTAGCTTTGGCAAGCAAAATGTATGGTTTTTAACTCCATCAGGGTGTATAGCATTGTAAAATGTATTTATGTAAAACATGCAGTCACAGATATACCATTAAAAATGTTTACAGGATACTGTTGCTGTGTTATTCATAGAGAACACCATTTGTTAGTCATGTTATCACTTTTAAATAGAGTATAAAGGGTTATTATTGCTGTTATGTGTCCCTGCTGGGGTAATTCACCCTTGCGGGTGATGGCTGTACCTCTGTACAGAGGCAAAAAAAAAAAAAAGTTTCTATTACTCTTTTCAAAATAAAACAGACACAAAAAAATACAGATACACTTGCAGAGTGTGCCCTCTATTCTCCAGGAAGTTATTGCACTAAAGCTAAATTTCACTTCTGTAAGATTTATTATGGGAAAAAGGTGTCTCCACTGATGCTTTATCACCAAGGCTTGTTTCCACAACAACCCAACATTTTCAAAATCCAATTGTCATAGGGACAGAAAGTGAGGTGAGATCTTATGAGCAGGGGCACAGACAGCAAAACAAATGTTACTGGGGTATTAATCTTCCCTATGCTATCCAAAAATGTAAGAACAAACCTACAGACCCTATCTTGTTTGTAACCTGGGGACCGCCTGTATAGGGTCCTCCTAAGTAGACTTTGGGTGGAGCAACATGCCAGATGGCATTAAGAAGGCCTTCCTTGATGATATGAAGAAACCTTGCCTCATATACTAATGATCAGAATCCATTAGCCCTAATGTTTTTCCTGTGGGTGTGGATCAAATTTCTTGGTGTGAGAAATGCAAGACTCTTGTTCCTGATTTGTATGTATCTTGTATAATTTAAATGAAGATGTATTTATTTATTTGTTTATTCACTATGGTGATATGTCATTTATGTAATTTCAGTTCACTCCTGTGCCTAAAGTCTCATAGCTGTATATCTGTAGTGGGAATCTAGAGCACTATGCCTGTAACTGCTAATTGTAAAGGATTTCTAGTGAAATGTTATGTTATCACTACTATTCATAGGCATGCGCACAAGGTGTGCTGGGTGTGCCTGGGCACACCCCAATCACCCTGTGCGGTGCTGATTCCTCTTTTACTGGTGTTCCCTGTCTCTCCCCTGCAGTGTTTCTAGCTTCCATCCTATCCTCTGCTATTGGCTTCTGTGGGGGATGTTTCAGGATGAATGAATGAATGAACACAGTGAATGATCTGTACCAATTGCTCATGTGTTAAATCATAACAGAAGCATAGTAAACAGGAAGTCGCTCAGCACGGAGCACGTCCTCTTTATTCACTGTCCAGTGCAGCTGAGGCTGCAGATAAAGGGGCTGGGAAGCTCTATTGTAAAAAAAAAAATATGAAATAATAAAAATAATAATAATAATAAAAAAAAACTATTGACACCGTCCACTGCCCTACTGACACCAATTTCTGCTCTCCTGACACCATCCACTGCTCTTCTGATATACACAAATGTGTGTTTGGGCTCTGAGGTGCACAACCTAATGCAATAGGCTGCGCAGCTCAATGCTGTTCTCCTTTCTTAAGAGAAAAGTGTAGCAGAAGACCTGCATTGTAAAGATCTGTATGCCTCTGCTTTATTCATTCTATGTATCTGTGCTTTCTACAACTATCCAACTGCTTTTTTATCATTGCCCCACTTAGGCCCTGTACACATGGTCGTTCCAAACCGATGAGAATGGTCCGACGGGCCATTTCCATCGGTTAACCGCTGAAGTGGTCTGATGATCTGATGTGCGTAAACACCATCGTTACAAAAACCGATCAGGTCAGAACGCGGTGACGTCAAACACACAACGTGCTGAATAAAATTAAGGTTCAATGCTTCCAAGCATGCGTCGACTTGATTCTGAGCATGCGCGGGTTTTGAACCGATGCTTTCTGTACTAACCATCGGTTTGGACCGATCGGGCAGCGGTCCATCGGTTCGATTTTAAAGCATGTTTTACAATTTTGGACCAAAGGACAATAGACTGATGGGCTATACACATGGTCGGTTTGGACCGATGAAACTGAACCTCGGTCCATTCTCATCGGTTTTGTCCGACCGTGTGTACGCGGCCTAAGGGGAGAAGGTCTTACATGATAAAGCAAGGCCCTGCTTTTACCAAGATGGCTACCTCCATTTAGATAAACAGAGTAGAATAAGACATTGGAAGTTGGCAAATCAGCTTCAGGCATCTACAGACAATACTAAGAACCATTAATTTGCTCTCTGCTTGCTTTTTTTGTCACAACTTCCACACTGCAGGTTTTCTGACTCCTAGATACACTGGAAAGGTGTGCGACCTGAAGCCCTTAAAAAACAGTGTCACATCTGGTTAATCCTTATCGCCTATTTCTTGCATGGTCAGCTTCCCCTCATCTCATACTAGTTATCCCTTTTCTCCTCAAGGGGACCATGTGCAGCTTTGAGTTATCTCTGTAAAGCTTATTTCTGTCATTGTGGTACCTCTGATATTCTTTGACAAGCACGTTTGTGTAATGCAGTTAGATAAAAAAAACACTGCTGAAATATAAGGTCTAAATAGGATTTTCTAAAACACATATTATCCTATCAATACTAAACTGAGGCTCTCTCCTCAGCTAAACAATCTCATATCACCTCACTTTTTGCTATACCATTCCGAAAGCCAAGAAAACTGCTCATAAATTTTAACTCTCTTCCGTGGTCAACTCCTCTATCTCATAATTTTTTGCCTCTTCTGAAAACTGACAGGTTTTTCTAAGAGAAAAGTGAGCTGTCAAAATTGATTCACCTTAACTTCAATAATGGGAGATATAGCTCCTTTTGTCATATCACATTCACAAACTTCCGCAAGTCCCTTATCCTACCCTTTTAACCTATACCTCTCTATTTAAACATACAATAATCCAACTGACACAAAAAAAAATCTATGTCTGCAACATTTCTAGGCAAGCACTGCCAAGCTTCCTTCCCCTTCCCTCTTCTCCCCTTCAAGATGATAGAGAAGAAATGTCATTCAAAATTATCAACTTATCTCTCTTCTCATAATTTGGCTAGGTTCAAAGACAGAATTCCAAGCTAATATTCTTTTTCTGTTGTGGATCAACATTTCCTACTACAATTTCTATCAAAATTAAGATTTCAGAGACATACATTAGCAAAATGATCTTCTTAGCTTATGGGTGATTCTTTATTTCTTACTCTGGCTCTGCCTTTTGCTATTGTTTTTTTCGGCATACATATCTCAATCTGTGTTTGGTCGGTATCTATACATGAGTACATTTTGTATTGGGCAGTCAGTTCACTTGTTCCTTTCCTTTGCCATCTATATGTTGTTAACACATGCTGCACATGTACGTTATCTATGCTCATCTTCTAACTTGAACACTGTGCAGTTGTAACTTTCTGGATGTCCTCTCAGTTAGTTTCACTATTCCATATAAAAAACACCACTGCAGACACCCCAATTCCCCAAACCTGCTATTTTAAGGTTATTTTTCTCTGTACCCCTCAGGTATAAAGTTGTGAAGAGGTTTAAAGCAGGGTTAGGTTATAAACAAGTATCCCAAGCTTTAAACATCTCACAGAGCACTGTTCAATCCATCATCCGAAAATGGAAAGAGTATGGCACAACTGCAAACCCACCAAAACATGAACATCCACCTAAACTGATAGGCTGGGCAAGGAAAGCATTAATTAGAGAAGCAGCCAAGAGGCCCATGGTAACTCTAGAGGACCTGCAGAGAGCCACAGCTCAGGTGTGAGAATCTGTCCACAGGACAACTATTAGTCATGCACTCCATAAATCTGGACTTTATGGAAGAGGGGCAAGAAGAAAGCCATTGTTGGAAGAAAGTATAAGAAGTCATGTTTGCAGTTTGCAATAAGCCATGTGGGGGACAAAGGAAACATGAGAAAGAAGATGCTTTGGTCAGATGAGACCAAAATTGAACTTTTTGACCTAAATGCAAAACACTATGTGTGGCGGAAAACTAAAACTGTACATCACCCTGAACACACCATCCCCACCGTGGTGGCAGCATCATGGTGTGGGATGCTTTTCTTCAGCAGGGGACAGGGAAGCTGGTCAGAGTTGACAGGAAGATGGATGGAGCCAAATACAGGGCAATCTTAGAAGAAAACTTATTAGAGTCTGCAAAAGACTTGAGACTGGGGCGGAGGTTCACCTTTCAGCAGGATAACAACCCTAAACATACAGCCAGAGATACAATGGAATATTTTAGATCAAAAGCATATTTATGTGTTAGAATGGCCCAGTCAAAGTCCAGACCTAAATCCAATTGAGAATCTGTGGCAAGACTTGAAAATTGCTGTTCACCAATGCCCTCCATCCAATCTGACAAAGCTTGATGTCAGGTCACCTGTAGCCAGGTGACGAGTGCACACCATTGGGGTCAGGGATGCACCACAGGGTAGTGAACCCTATAGCCGACTGCTGCAATCAGAGAGGAAGCGTTAGCCCAAGATTCCCCAGGGCGCGGAGTCTAAGACCCAGCTTTGTGTTCACCAGAGCCTCTAGTGGTGAGGATGGCCTTCGTTGCAGCTGGATCCAGGTTGCGACCCCTGGGATCCCCTAGGTCATGCTCCGCAGGGAGAGAGGGGAAGCAGTAACCAGGACAAGCAATAATGATGGGTAAGCCAAGGTCAGGGCAACAGGCAGACAAGGGTAACCGAGGGACAGGCAAAAGATCAGGGTCACAGGCAAACAGGAGAAGTCAGGGACGAGACAAAAACGGTACACAGGAAGGTAAACGTAGCACACTGCAGACAGGAACTTAAGCCAACAACAAGGTTGAACAGCAAAGCAGACCTGCAGTGCAACAGTTAATATAGACTTCCTGGGATGGCCATACAGGAAGGAGAGATGATAAAAAGGCAGCCAGAAGAGGGTTAGGCCTCTAATGGACACATGAGGAGAAGGTAAGCTGCCAGACATTATTGCATGTCCATGACATATGACCTACAGTAATCTGCAAATAAGAATTGGCAAAATGTCACTTTCTAGATGTGCAAAGCTGGTAGCGACATTCCCATAATGACTTGCAGCTGTAATTGCAGCGATAGGTGGTTTTACAAAGCATTGACCCAGAGGAGCTGAATACAAATGCACAATTTATTTTATTGATAAATGGTGTATTAAGGTAATGCGCTAGGCTGGTGCGCCCTCTCTTTGTTTATTCAGTGTTTGGTACATTTAGACTACTCCAGTCCTAAGAGGGTAGAAAGTTGTGGTGGTCACTTAGGAATGGGAAGTGAAACAGAAACAGTGAGGCCCTGTACACATGGTCGGATAAAACCGATGAGAATGGACCAAGGTTCAGTTTAATCGGTTTAAACCGACCGTGTGTATAGCCCATCGGTCTGTTTTCCTTCGGTCAAAAATTTTAAAACATGCTTCGAAACCGAACCGATGGACCGCTGCCCGATCGGTCCAAACCGATGGTTAGTACAGAAAAGCATCGGTTCAAAAACCGCGCATGCTCAGAATCAAGTCGACGCATGCTTGGAAGCATTGAACTTTGTTTTTTTCAGCACGTTGTTGTGTTTTACGTCACCACATTCTGACCCGATCGGATTTTGAACTGATGGTGTGTACACACATCAGACCATCAGGCCACTTCAGCGGTGAACCGATGAAAACAGTCCGTCGGACCATTCTCATCGGTTTTGTCCGGCCGTGTGTACAAGGCCTGAGAGTCACACTTATGTCACACTTGTGCGCAGGGAGCTGTTTCTACTATTTGCTTCCTATGAGCACTGTTGCTACCTTAGGCACTTTCAAGGTTAGGTCAGGTTCATTTTAACATATAACATCTGCACACCAGTAAATCTAAAGCTTTAATTATTTGTAACATGTATCTGATTTTTCAACAATACAGATATACATCTACTATTTGAAATGCCTGTGAATCCAAATTGACTTATTTTACTACCCATAAAAACTTTAAAGTATAATAAGATTTTAAGGTAAAGGCTGCAGTGCTATTTATTGTTAATGAAAGAAGTCTAATTATATTTGCTTAGTATTTTCTACCTATAAAGGCTATGCATTGGGTCCTTCATTTTTAGCTGGCCCCTAACTTTATTGGGTATAATAAATATGAGCAACTTCTTTTTAAAACCAGCTATTCATAGGAGAAAAAGCAGCTTTCATGCAGTTTCTTTTTTTTTATTGCCTCCCAGGTGCCCTCTACAACTGTGATACTTTTGTTACCTGATTCGGCATTGAACCAATGCAAACAGCACCGATACTTGTGTGTTTATATGAAATGCTCCACTCATTTTTTTGCCTCTATGTTAGGCCTAAGATCAATGGAGCAATCTGTTAATGTTACACTCTTATGAAATAATGATGGAAAGAAACAGCCTTTTAAAATTACTTTTCTTAGTTGTCACCATGGAAACAAGCCAACACAATCTCAAGGCACCTCACTTAAAGCGAATAAGGAACAAGCGTTATCAAGGAAAAATAAACAGAGAAAAATCACATAAACCTAAATTTATATGCCTTGAAACGGAAGTTTCCTTTGCCACATCCTGTGTTGCCAACATATTGAAAGGTTGCTTTTTTGATGTTTAGCTGGAGGAAAATAGGGTGACAGTGAAAACTAGACAGGCCAAAGTCACAAGTATCCTGTTTTGCAGAAAATGAAAGAACAACTTTGTGCTTAATGTTATATTACAGATTACTAGACTCCGTTGGGAGTATTATGCAAATAAAGTCTGGCACACAAATAATGAAACATACTGTACACATTTATTTCTTTATCTTTGTGCTGCTGTAGAAAGTATGACTTTTTTTTTTAAGCCTTCATTTTTTACTGATACTATACAACAAACATATACAGTATCACTCTTTGATACTGGGTATACACTGTTGCGTTTTAGTAATGCACGCATTAGCACTAAGGCTACTACTACACACAAAACCAGGTTTTTTATCACCTTGGTTCACTGCTGTGTCATTAATTTTAAATGACACCTCAACACACCTTGTCAACAGACGCTGCAGTTCACAGCAATGCAGCACTGATGTGATACAAAAATTAGCCACGCACCTATTTTGGTGCTGGAAGGAAGCAAGGAAATATCCCTTTTGGGCACATTCACGGAGTCCTATGGTGGTATGACAGAGACAAGGGGACTGTAGGGGTACAGTGTACCCCATTACCATTTCACACAGGGGGGGTCAAGATCTGGGGGTCCCCTTTGTTAAAGGGGTCTTCCAGATTCTGATAAGCCTCCCGCCCGCATACCTCCACAACCACTGGGCAAGGGTTGTGGGGATGAGACACTTGTCCCCATCAACATGGGGACAAGGTGCTTTGGGGGGCACCCCAAAGCACCCTCCCAATGTTGAGGGCATGTGGCCTGGTGTGGTTCAGGAGAGGGGGGGCCGCACTCTGTCCCCCCCTCTTTTCTACGGCCGGCCAGGTCAACGTGCTCGGATAACGGGTCTGGTTATGGATATTTAGGGGGAACCGCACGTCATTTTTTTTTTTAAATTGACGGCGGGGTTCCCCTTAATATCCATACCAGACCTAAAGGGTCTGGTTATTAAATTTGCGGGGACCTCCGCACATTTTTTTTCTAAAAGTCCGTGTCCTATTGACTACAATGGGGTTCGGAGTTTGGGTTCGGGTTCGGGTTCCCGAACCCAAACTTTTTTTTTAAACATCCAGGTGTCCGCTCAACTCTATACATTAACAAACATCCTTTACACAACTTTAGCAAAACTGTATCTCTGTTTGTTTAACATTGATTTGTTCACATTATGTTTGCTGTTGTGATGATGTGAAAATAAAATAAAAATAATCTGTAAATGGTGTAGGGAACTTCACTGTAATCTTCCCAACCATTTATAGCACGGAGCTAGAAAAAGCTGATCAAGCAGTAAGGAGTTTTTCTTTCTATTTGTACAGTATTTGTAGTTTCTAAATCATGTTGAATTGAACAGAATTTTGAATGAATGTTCTGACTTGCTGCTACAGATCACATGAGTTATTGATATGCTTAACCACTTAAGGACCAGCGCACGATGATATACGTCAGCACAATGGCACGGCTGGGCAGATGGACATACCTGTACGTCCCCTGTAAGATGCGGCATTGTGGGCGCCCATCGCAAGCTCCGACTGTGGGTCCCGCAGGTCCTGGCGGTCGTCTCACAGAGTGGAAGAACGGGGAAATGCTGATGTAAACAAGCATTTCCCCATTCTTCCTAATGACAGGACACTGTTCAAAGCTTCCTGTAATCAGAAGCAGTGATCAGTGTTGTGTCACACATAGCCCACCCCCCTACAGTTAGAAGCACTCCCTAGGACACACTTAACCCCTTCAGTGCCCCCTACTGAATAATCCCTTCACTGCCAGTGTCATGTTTACAGTAATCAGTGAATTTTTATAGCACTGATCACTGTATCAATGACAATGGTCCCAAAATGGCATCGAAAGTGTCCAATGTGTCCACCATAATGTCACAGTCACGATAAAAATTGCTGATTGCCGCTACTAGTAAAAAAAATATTAATAAAAATGCCATAAAACTATCCCCTATTTTGTAGATGCTATAACTTTTGCGCAAACCAATCAATAAACACTTATTGCGATTTTTTTTACCAAAAATAATGTAGAATAGTGCCGAATCACAAAAAGTGCTTTGGCCTTTGGCCAGCCAAATGGTCTGGGGCTTAAGTGGTTAAAAAGCTTCTTCAGTCAGGAAATAAATAAATGTCAACAGCTACAAAAACTGTAGCTTCTGACTTTTAATAAACAGACACCTGTCCAGGGACCCAGTGCTGTCCTCACCCAAGTTGGCTATTCACCCTTACTTCGGTCCCTAGCTCTGGCATCTTAACAGTGGGCAGTCAGCTGTGACTCCTTGCCACTGCACAGCTGGCTGCCAATTTCACATGTTCAAACCATGCTTCACTTTGTTAATGGTCCTTCAGTCTACTGGGACCTGTGACATGACATGTGGACTGGGAAGAGGGGAGGAGTGGGTACCTAGTTCTGACAGGTACCCACTCCCACTTCCGCCCAGATCACCTAGGTGATCTTAGCTGAAATGGAGGTGGGTACCTATCAAAACGGGGTACCCCCCCCCCAAAAAAAAAATATGTTCTAAATATTGCAGAGGAGGTAGGAGGAGGACTAGTGGAAGTTCTCTTTTTTGGTGATTTTTTTAAATATATAAATTCTTTATTTATTGTGGTGGGTTTCTAGCCAACAAGCAGAGTTATATAATAAAAAGCACTAGGTGGAGCCTAGATTTAGGCTTTAAATACTGATTTGTAAAGCAAAGATTTTTATATGCAAAAAAAGACAACAAAATACAATAAAACCATCAACTCAAAAAATTGCTCAAAGCCTTCATGCTTTACTTTCCCTAGTCTACTAAGAGGAAACCAGTAGTACGAGAAAAATAGAGGCTTCCATTGCTGAGCTTCATCTCACTTTCGCAGGGCAGTGACTTTGGATGTATTGAGCCCATTGGCAATGGGAAACCGCGGTAATACCGCCCGCAATGCGCCTCTGCAGAGTCGCATTGCAGGCGGTATTAACCTTTTATCGGCCGCTAGCGGGGGTTAATACCGCACCGCTAGCGGCCGAATCCCGCGGCAATTCCGACGGTATAGCGATGTGAAAGGGGCCTTAGACTGATCATATTATTATAGTAAAAGTCATTAATTTGAAATATATTAGCAAGTACACTGCATTGGCCTGTCTCAATATTAACAGCACACTGGGAGGAAGAATTTGCAATTAAGGCTGCTAAAATTCTTGAAATGTATATAACTGACCAAGGAATTTTTTTGTCAGCGACAAAATGTAAATATAATTGCATAATGTGCCTCTTCATCTTTGGTTTCAGTTATGAATCAGTTGTACAACAGTAAACAGATGGCTGTAGTTGGTTTACTCTCTCAAAGTATGTGTGCGAGATCCAAGATCTCCAGAGAATTAAAAGCAGCCAATGCACATTTCACCTGTATATGACATCATGGGCCATAAAAATAATGCTCTACTTAAGGATAAGTTTTAGTTTGGGAGGGATTTGGACATGCACTCACTGAGTTATAGTCTATTCCAGGCCTTCCGTCACAAAATGCTATGTTATTACTGATTTTTATTTTTATTATTTAATTGAATTCCCCTCTATCATGTAGACCAGGGGTCTCCAAACTATGGCCCTCTAATTGTTCAGGAACTACAATTCCCAACATGCATACAGTAGTCATCTCTGTGAATGTCAGTTTTACAATGCCTCATGGGACGTGTAGTGCCGCAACAGCTGGATGGCTGTAGTTTGGAGATCCCTGATTCAGGTTAAAACATTACTATCAGCATGCACAAATGTATTTACAAATAGCCTAGTCCAGCTCGCCACACCTTAATATCTCTATTTTGACAAACCTGACGGTTAAGGCAGAGTTTCCACTTATGCAAATTGGATGCGGATTTCCCCCCATCCAGATTGCATGACAGGAGACTGTGGCCAGTTCTAAATGGAGTCAGTTCCCATAGCTTCCTGGGGTGGTGCGGTCTGCATTGGAAAAGGGTCCTGTGCTTTTTTGGCAACTTTTCAGGTGTGAATGCAGGCAAAAATTCAGACCTGATTCGCACCTGAATCGGTGTACAGGGACGCACCGGACCCCCTGCTGGGACCCACGGCTGAATCAGTGTGAACCCAGCCTAAGGCTGAACTCCAGGAATTAGCCAAAATGTACCCTTAGAGTGGACCACCCTGCACTGCAAAGGTTAAATGCCTGTTAAAGTGATACTAAACAAATAATGTTTAATTTCCATTATCTCTTCTATTTATGTATAAAGATCATGCCACTGTATTTAATTTAAAGAGGAGCTCCAGTCTTGGCAAAAAAAAAGTCAGCAGCTGCAAATACTGTAGCTGCTGCCTTTTAATATAAGGGCATTTACATGTTCAAGGATCCAGCAACGTCAACACCCGAGCCAATTCTTCAATGGGCTTTAGATGCAGGGGTCGGCATCTTCACTAAGGGTCAGGCGTCACAGCTTAAAACCAGGTACCCGCCCCCCAAAAAATGCCAGTGTAGGGGGAGAGGGTGCAAAGAAGCGACACTTTAGTATTTGGATGGAGCTCTGCTTTAATTTAAAAAAATCTAGGTACCTTATTTAATCATTACTGTTCAGCTGTCACGTGATATTTCTCAGATCTTTCCTATCCACAGGGAAAATTCTAAGGAAGGAGTTTTTGTATGCTCTATAGCAGGGGTCTCCAAACTTTACAAACAAAGGGCCACTTTGTTGCCCTTCAGATTTTAGGAGGGCCGGATTGGGGCCAGCAAGGGAAGAAAAAGTCACGGGCCCGGCATCAGTGAAAACATATATGGCCTCAGGGTTGGTGGTCAATAGGAAGAGGAGTATTCCCCCTATTAGTAGGAGAAATAGTATCCCATCATTGGTATCAGTGGATAATATAGTGCCCCATTGTTGGTGTCAATGGGAGGAATAGTGCCTCATGTCAGTGGGAGGAATTGTGCCCCAAGGGCCAGATAAAGGGTAGCAAAGGGCCACTTCTGGCCCGCGGGCCGCAGTTTGGAGACCTCTGCTCTATAGTACCAAGAGGGCATCTGAGCTATGAATCTGTGTCTGCACGGTGCTGATTGGTGCTGTGCTGGTCACATGACTTATGTTCCGCCCCCATAGTGTTTACTAATACAAGTACATTGCTCAGGAGGAAGACAGGGGCCTGTCATTTACCACAGTGATTACATCCACAGAGGTAGCTCTATAGTCACATGGGCTACTTAGGATAATAGACATCAAAGTTCACAAGTTTTGAGTGTTATTTAAAAAAAAAAAATCATGAAGTTATTTAGAACTGTCACTTGAGTTTAGATTTCACTGGAATCCAGCAGCACCATTCACACAGTTGCTGCATTGTTGTCTCACAAGATGTATTTAAACATACAGATTTACGTTAATGGTAATTAAACACTACATCCATTTTATTTTTCTAGCTTTCAGTCTCTGAGCTGCCTAGCCTGCTTTGTATGGGTGAGTACTAATTACCTTTAGGGTCCAACTAGCAGAATAATCACACTGTGAACCTCTTACTGTATATGCCACTTGGGAAATCACTATACTTTTGTGATCTGCAAATGAACTCCAATAGCAAAGCATGCAGAGCTCCACATTAGATTACACAATACCTCCCTTCAGACAATTTTGAATACATTTTTACATATTAACTAAGCAAATGCCATGGTGCACATTCATTTTCTATTTTAATGACTAAAAATATGCATGCAGAAAGCTCCCTAATTACTGCTTTCCTGACAGATGCAGTCATTTCCTTGTGTGTGTGTGTGTGCGCGCGTGTGTTTTAATTGCCATTAGCTTTCCTTTCTGAGATTTATTCCAAGCTATTCTCCCTGTGCCTACCCTGCTTCCCCAGAGCCCCTCACTCCTCCCTCTTAAGGGCTTGTCAGCACGCCTCTGATCCCCAGGAGAGACTGAAGGCCTTGTAAAAACCGACTGTGAAAACAAGCATTCCTGTTCATTTATCACATTTAGCATGCGCACTTCCACGCTCATCAAACCCAGGCCTGTGCTTGCTAACTCATTTCCCTCTTCCAATTACAAATTAGTCCATTAGGCTGTCTGCAGTAGGCCCTCTGTTGCATCTTGGTAATGGCTTTTGAGATTTCCATCATAATCATAATGGCTCCCTGTGCAGCCATGAGGGCAGATGGAGGCCGCTCGTGGGTAATGAGCTATCACACTACCAAAGGGCACAGCTTTGGGTTCATTATTTAGCCTTGCTGTTTTGTGAAAACAGAAAGAAAAGGTAGACGCTTAGGAGGGGGTTATGGTTTAGCATAGAAAATGAATAATTCTCTGAACATTTTTCCTGTAAACAAGCCATTTCTTTTTGCTGTGCTGCAGCCTTTTCTTAGTCTCAAAGCGTAGCTGCTTTATGGCACAGCTTTGATCTTTTGCTTCATCACAGGCCCTCCTAGGGATTTGGTAAATACATTTGTGCGTAGTAAAAATGATTTACTCGAATTTCCTACTGTCAAATGGACTCTACACACTGCACTGAAAGTGATGATAACCTTTACCCCCCTTTGGTTAAACAGGAAACCCTTCTAGGCTTTACAGAAGCATTTCCCTTTAGGGTTTTGTGCGGCAATTTGCTAAAGATGTCAAGGGACTAATAAGTGCTGGCTTCTCCTGTCAGTGGTGACGGCTGGACTTTGCCCTAACTTGATTTGAAAGTCTTCAACTCCCTGCCTGCTCTTTATGGAGCCTTTAAATATAGACGCAAATTGGCTTGGGTTGAGAAGTTTTTATTAATATTTAAGAATAATTATATAATGGTTTGAGGAACTTACCAGAACCATATACATTTACAGAAAAGCTTCACAAAGTGTCGATCAGGTATACGATCTGATCATATGACCTGTAGATGCAAAATTTGAAGTGTTTACAGGGACCACATTATGCACTGAAACCTCCCCGGACACAGAAATTCTCCATAGAGAGCCTGATACTTAGAACTACCAGATCTATGAACAGGCAGCAATAGCTGGAAGAGTTTTGAGAATAGATTTTTAAATAATTTGTCTCAGCACTGCCTGTATGTAAAATGGCAGCAAAAAAGCAAGATGATTGCTTCAGAAAAGCCACAGCCCTATTACTTAAGGAGTGATTGAAATAAGTATCTTTTCTTTTGTCAAATGGGAAATAGGTTTTAAGGGATAATTACCGTAGTTATCGGGGTATTGCGCGCTCCGGCGTATAGCGCGCACCCCTGAAGTGGACCCGCATTCCTGTAAAAAAAAAACATTTTAGTCCTTACAGTTTTGGTGTCTTGCGCGGCGTCCATCGGTGGCCTCATCGGGTCCGTCTGCAGCTTTGGTGGTGTCCTCCTCGTTGGGTCCGGCATCCTTCTGCGACGTCCTCCCCGCTCGATCCCCGCTTCCCGCGCTTAGTTTGAACCACTGCGCCGGCATATACCGAGCGCAGTACACTCGGGTATAGTCGGGCAGGCTCAGCTCCTCTCGCGGTCACATCCTGTGCGTCCTGTCCGTCCAGGACGTGACAGCGAGATGAGCCGAGACTGCCCAACTATACCCGAATGTACTGCGCCCGGTATATGCCGGCGCAGTGGTTCAAACTCGGCGCGGGAAGCGGGTATCGGCGTATATCGCGCACCCATGATTTTACCCTGATTTTCAGGGCAAAAAAGTGCACGGTATACGCCGATAAATACGGTAAACCCAAGAAGAAACATGCAATATCTTGCAGATTACATCCCTTAGATGTGATGGCTGCATAGTTTTTTAACATTTTTGACTGCTGCCTGCCTGGCCACTGCACATGTATGACCAGGTGGGACAAGCGTTATTCTGGAAGGATGTACTTGTATGTACTCGTATGTCCTCCCAGAACTGCGCCTCATGTGTGCCCCAGGGAGTGCGCAATGGCACAATCTGTGACCACATGTCCAGAAGTAAAGATGGCTGCCATTCATGTAGATATTTAGAACTACTGTGATCTCTGTGATTGGTCACTGTGATCACATGGTACATGGCCAAGCACTGCCTCCTTGTACCATGTGATAGCTGTAACCAAACATAGCTTATCACAGTACTTTTCAATAAATGCAGGAATGCAGCTGATAATTGTCAGAAATGATTGCTTATACTGTCACCATGGCATGCAAAGCCCCCCCCCCAAAAAAAATCACATCCTAAGAGTAGTCCACTGTCACTATTGCAACACTGAACTGCTCTATTGACAGTATGCAAAAAATGTTATGATGATTAGTATTATTCTTAATGTAAATTATTACATTTTTTTACATACTGTTACCAGAGCACGTGCAATGTCATTATGGTGACATTGTATTACTGTGGCACTAAACTAAGTGCAGCATTAACCACTTAAGCCCCGGACCATTTTGTTGCTAAAGGACCAGGCCCCTTTTTTGCGATTCGGCACTGTGCCGCTTTAACTGACAATTGCGCGGTCGTGTGACGTGGCTTCCAAACAAAATTGATGTCCTTTTTCACCCCACAAATAGAGCTTTCTTTTGGTGGTATTTGATCACCTCTGCGGTTTTTATTTTTTGCGCTATAAACAAATATAGAGCAACAATTTTTTACTTTTTGCTATATTAAATTTCCCCCCCAAAAAAAAAAAAAAAATTTCCTCAGTTTAGGCCGATACGTATTCTTGTACTTATTTTGGTAAAAAAAATCGCAGTAAGCATTTATTGATTGGTTTGCACAAAAGTTATAGCGTCTACAAAATAGGGAATGGTTTTACGGCATTTTTAGTATTTTTATTTTTTTACTAGTGATGGTAGCGATCAGCGATTTTTATCGTGACTGCAACATTATGGCGGACACATCGGACACTTTTGACACTATTTTGGGACCATTGTAATTTTTACAGCGATCAGTGCTATAAAAATGCACTGATTACTGTGAAAATTACACTTTCAGTGAAGGGGTTAACCTATAGGGGGCACTGAAGGGGTTAAGTGTGCCCTGATGAGTGATTCTCACTGTGTGGGGACATGGCTTGGTGTGTCACTGATCATCGTTCCCTATGACAGGGAACAGACGATCAGTGACAGTCTGACTAGGAAGCACAGGGAGAGGTTTGTTTACACTTACCTCTCCCCGTTCTTCAGCTCTGTGACCCGATCATGTGACACCGGCGGCGATCGGTCCGCGGGTCCCGCGAGCGCGGTCACGGAGTACCCGACCGGGTCGCGCGCCGGCACGCGCGCGATCCATGGCATATTAAAGGGGACGTACCTGTATGCCAATATGCGCAGCCGTGCCATTCTGCCAACGTACATCGGCATGTGGTGGTCAGCAAGCGGTTAATAGTATTGAGAAATATTTGTAAATTAGAAACTCACATGGGAAGAAGAAATTGAACTTTTGCATGTAATCTGTGAGAGGTCAGCTCATGCATCTGGGATGGGGAGCCTCTTCCTACAATTTGCAGCCTCGAAAATCCAGATGTTAGGCTGGATGATAGCTTAGATGAGGAAGTGGAAAGCAACAAGATGGCAGAGAGCTTCTTGTGGGATGCAAATTAGACTGGAAGTGATGTCGTCTGGATGTTAGGGGGCGAACTATACACTTCAAAGCCACCCAAGCCTCTTTCTCAAGACACTAGTCCACCCAGTATCACCAGTATCACCAGACCAGTGTAAACCAGCGACAGTGTTCCTGATCACCCCCGCACCAATACATTGTTGCCTTTACCTGCCATCTGTACCAACCCTGAAATGTACATTGTTCACATTTCTGACTGTTGCCTGAACCATACCTAATATAAAGATTACAGTACATTGGTTTTGATATGATTGGATAATTTGTGTTAAAAATTCTAAATATGCCAATTATGTGTGTGAAAAATATCTTATTAAAGCGGGGGTTCACCCTAAAAAAAAATTCTAACATTACATTGAGCTCACTTCCGACATTGACAGTATGATGATCTTTTTTTTTTTTGCCGTACATACCGTTGTATCGTTATTTCCCCCCCGGCTTCCGGGTAGTGAATCCCGCGGGAGTGGGCGTTCCTATGCACAGGCTAAGTGATTGACGTATGAAAAAAGCTTCCCCCGGCGCATACGGCCGCATCACGAGTTGCCAAAAGAAGCCGAACGTCGGTGCGCAGGCGCCGTATAGCGTCGTATAGAGCCGACTCGCAGTTCGGGTTCTTTCGGCAACTCGTGATGCGGCCGTATGCGCTGGGGGAAGCTTTTGTCATACGTCAATCACTGTGCATAGGAATGCCCACTCCCGCAGGATTAACTACCCGGAAGCCGGGGGGAAAATAACGATACAAAAAAAAGATCAGCATACTTTCAATGTCGGAAGTGAGCTCAATGTAATGTTAGAATTTTTTTTTAGGGTGAACCCCCGCTTTAAATTGATAAGTGTTTGTAAAAAAAAAAAAAAAAAATTCTTGCTTTCTAAAAACTTGTGGCAAAGCAATGAAGTCTTTAAAAGGCTCACCATGACTCTTAAAAATACCTTGGTGTGTTTTCTTTCCAAAATGTGATAATTTTGTGTGTATTTCTACTGTCTTAGCACTCCAGTGCCTCCAAAAATGTGATAGGTAGTCAGGAAATTAGATGTATAATTTATGCTCCTTGAAAGTCCAAAGGTGCTCCTTGAAATTTAGGTCTCTCTAAGCATCAAACAAAAGTCTCACGCATGTGGTATTCCCATACGTGAAAGGCATAGCAAATTGGTTTTGTGTGTAATTATGAGTATGCCTTTTGCTGTGTGTGAGAAATAACTTACACACGACACCCACAACATAACATAGCCTTTTTTTTTTAAACATACTGCAATCAGAGCAGTGCAGTGTCACCACACTGAAGTGATAGGGTGTTTTTTTGTACCCTGTGATGCTTACAACTGTTAATAATGCATCTTTGTTTAATACTGTGATTGACCCTGTACCATGGGATCTCTGTGACCAAACACTGCAATCACAGTAGTAAACAATGGCTGTATGAATGTCAGAGGGATACAAAAAAAATATATAACCTCCTTAGATTAGTATAGTGTCACTGTACTGTTAATGTAATCTCTGTGAATAATCATAGTGATCACATGGTACTGGGCCCTGTACCATGATTTGTGATCTACTGTAGCCAGGGGACACAGCTATCACAGATCACACCACTTTGTGAACCCCAGGACCCACAACAGGCGCAATCAAGAGAACCTACTCATAAGTCCTCCCAGAATGACGCTTGTCCCCCCTGGCTGTATATGTGCAGTAACTTTATTTGTGTGGTCGCAATATTTTTAACAGCCAATAGCACATAAATGAAACAGATTTTTTTTTTAAATCTTTGCATTCTGCTGCTTTTTAGTGCATTTGATACACTGTAAAAGGGAAAGGCTTCAGGCCTTTTTTTTTCTTTATATAGAGCAACATCAACATTTGTTTAGGCCAGTATTACTATGTAAAAGTTGCAAATGTTTCAAGTAAAATAATTATAATACTATGGAAACTAAAGAGTGAAATGTAAAATTTGAAGTTATTGGAAGGCATCAGCATACGAAGCTGTCTTTTCCTGTAATGAAATAGCCCTAATAAGAAATTACTATAATTCCCTATTTGCTATTAACTATAATCCCTGTTCTCTTTGCAGATAAAAGGGGGATTGCTATTAGATCCTGCATATACTACTGACCAAGCTCAAAGGAAAAGGGGGAGGTTAAAGGCTGCATTGAAAAACAGGTTTCCTGCAGGGTGGGGGAAAGAGTGCATGGTGTACTGCCATACCAAAGGTAACAATTAAAGTTTCTTAAAGCGGATGTCCGCTGAAAAAAAAGATTATTAAAAGCCAACAGCTACAAATACTATTACCTGTCCTGGAGTCAAGCGACGTCCGCAGCAGAGGACGAGCGATCGCTCGTCACTCTGCTGCCCCCCCTGCCATCCACGGTGAGGAACCAGGAAGTGAAGCGCTCAGGCTTCACTGCCCGGTTCCCTACAGCGCATGCGCGAGTCGCACTATGCCTGCCGATTGGCTCCTGCTGTGTTCTGGAAGCCGAGTGTTCCCAGAACACAATGGGAAGGGGGGGGGTGTGACGTCATGCCCGCAGTTTACCCGAGACTGTGTAGCCGGAAGTGGGTGCAAATACCCGTCTTTAGACAGGTATCTGCACCCCCCTCCCCCTGAAAGGTGTCAAATGTGACAACGGAGGGGGGGAGAGTTCCAATCAGCGGGAGTTCCACCTTAGGGTGGAGCTCCACTTTAAGCACCTCTTTGCAAATTCATTATATTGCAAACAAATTTTAAATATCTGCTGATGAAGTAAAAATTAGCACCTGGTCTGGTAAATTGTCCTAAAATTCCAAACATTCATTTGTTGCTAAATTATGCCAAAAGCATACTCTCAGCTCCAGATCTCTGGATGAGGGGTGAAGAGGTGAGAGTAATTAAAAGTCCAAACTCACCCTAAACCACAGTGATTTATGGTGTTGTATTGTGAACATACAACAGTAAATTGCACACCAAAGTTACATATGTCAAATACCTAATTTTCTGTGCAAGTCTGGGGACTTTTAAATACTTTATTGTCTGTGTTAAAGGTAAAGAAGTGGTTACAGATTGGAATCAATTTCAATTAAGCACAATTTGATTGTTGATACTCTCTATGGAGGACAGGTATCGATATATGATGCTGCTGCTTTATAGGCTGTCTGTTTTATGCAGTCTAAACAGGCTTGTAGACACGAAGGATCAGTGCCTGTAACTCAATGAGGGATTTTACTAGGAGCTGCAGTGTTTCTCCAGTCACACTTTATTTTATGTTCTGCAGGCAGGCTTGACACATTTATGGGGACAGTTTTCAACTTTCACGAAGCAGTAATTGTCCAGCAAAACAAGAACATTTTTTGTGGATAGTGCTTTTGTTTGACTAGAGAACATTTAAACAGAAATGGCTTTCCTCCAGGGAGTATTTTGTTACTTAGAAGTAAAACCCCTGTAGCAGTAGAGCCCAACATCTACAAACAAATGTAGATAAGAAATGAAACGTAGTCAAATAAGCCTTTAATTCAGAATAGGAAGTGGAGGAAAATTGTGTGTCTGTTATTCTAAAAGATTCAGCTTTAAATGTATGTAAACGAAATCACTAAAATCTGATATAATCTTTAACATGTTATTGATTTTCCAAAAGCTATTTTAATATTTAGATGTACCGATTTTATTAGAACAATACTTGGTAACCCTGCCATGAAAATCCCTGTCACCTAATGCTCTCCTGCCTTGTCACCCTGTCACATGCGCTTATTGGGGGAGACTTTAAATGGCTTTGCCAAAACTCATTGCATGAGCAAGGTCCACTATTGTCACCACCAGGAAGCCTGCCCTGAGCAATGACAGAGAGCTTCTGTTGGAGCAAGTGCATGTGGACAGGAAGTGAGCGTAAAGAGGAAGTAAGAAAACATCAGATGCAACTAAGGATGAAGGAAAATATATCAATTACATTTCCACTGTAAAACAAATTATTTGATCTCTAAATATGATTGTATTACACACCCATTGGGGGTTATTTACGAAAGGCAAATCCACTTTGCATCAAGTGCAAAGTGCACTGCTGTAGATCCGAGGGGGACATGAAAGAAAATTGAAAAACAGCATTTTAGCTTGCACACGATTGGATAATAAAATCAGCAGAGCTTCCTCTCATTTCAGATCTACCCCTCAGATTTACAGCGACTGCACTTCCAAGTGCACTTTCAGTGCAATTTCAAGTGCACTTTGCACTTGTAGTTTGCACTTGTAGTAAATAACCCCCACTATCTTAGACTGCAATTTTTTTTAATTATTATAACAGTGTTTACCTTACTGAAAAGCTGTGCTTTTTCTATGCAATAAGAAAACAATTTCTTTAACCCCACCAGCACAGTTACCTTTGATTATATTTCATTTTTTGTGTCAGCCGCAGGGAGCAAGGAAAGGAAGTCTTTCCGGTGTAAGCTGTGGGTCAATCTAGTTAGGGTATATAACACATTTTCTTCCCACCCACATACAACAATGCTGGACCAATCTCCACGCACCACAAGCAACAGTGCTGTCAAATGAGATGAAGAGGAGTGAGTGTGCTTCATCATACTTTGAAGACCAGTTATTTTTCCATCACTCCCCCACCATGGACTAGGGAAGGAAAGGTGTATTAATGTTGCTAATAAAGGGAAAATTCTGATTTTTGTCTGCCCTGTGAATTATTTTGTTCAGGATGGAAAAATGTATGGCAGTTGATCATTGTCAAAAATGTAAAATGTTTTCTAAACATTCAAAAAAAGGTCTAGATTAGGATACGGATATTGTTTTAAGCCTCGTACACACAATAGGTTAACCAGAGGACAACGGTCTGAAGGAGCGTTTTCATCTGTCAAAACCGATCGTGTGTGGGCCCCATAGGTTATTTAACCATAGGTTAAAAAAAGCCAACTTGCTTTAAAATTAACCTATGGATTCCTAACCGATAGGTCAAAACCGATCGTTAGTAGGCACGACCATCGGTTAAAAATCCACGCATGCTCAGAATCAAGTCGACGCATGCTTGGAAGCATTGAACTTTGTTTTTTTCAGCACGTTGTTGTGTTTTACGTCACCGCGTTCTAAACACAATCGGTTATTTAACCTATGGTGTGTAGGCGTGACGGACCATCAGTCAGCTTCATCGGTTAACCTAGGACAACGGTCCTTCAGACTGTTGTCCTCTGGTTAACCTATCGTGTGTATGAGGCTTAAGTCTTATGCTTTAAAATCAAAATACCATGCTTCCAGTTTATAAGGAAATAGAACATTAATCTGAAAGGATTTGCAATATGACACTAATTCTCCAATGTAATTTTTCTAAAACATAGTTTACTGTGGGGGCACCCAAGCAGGCACTCTCCCAAACCACACATTTAAGTGTCCATTCACACATGGAGCCTTGGCTTTGCCCTGCCCTTCCGTCTCCTGATTGGCTCACTGGCTGTGATGGATAGCAGTGGGAGCCAATATCTCCCTCTGCTGCCAAAACCCAATCAGGAGTGTGAGTCCCTGGAGAGGCAAGGCTCTTGTGAACATCGCAGGATAAAGAGGGGGCTACGGTAAGTATTAGAGGGGGCTGGGGGGGGGGGGACGCTGCACACAGAAGGTTTTATACCTTTATGCATAAAACCTTATGCCTTTACAACCAACCACTTTAACAAGGGTCATAGCAAAATAACTTAGTCACCAATCTTAAATTTTACTACCGTAATTCTACTCCATCTGCCTAAAGCTTGCCATGGCCATGAAATGACATTTGACCACTACAGTAATTTTCAAGTGGGCAAAAAACTCATGTCTATTATGTCTCCTCTTCATAATACTGCCATCGGGAGCTCCTCTCCCCATAATACAGGACTAAAAATTAAGGCTAGGAACACTTGTTTAATCTGCTTCCTTATAGCTGCTTGTGTGTGCAATCTAAATTATAAATATGCAGTATGGTTCATATTGTGTCTAGAGTTAAAACAGCTGTCATTATTTCACTGCTTTTGATTTTGCCACAGAAAAAGACCAAAAAAAAGTGCATTCATCATTTTCAATCAGCTCAGTGTAGTGGAGGAAAAGTGTATAGCAAACTGAAAACATCAACCCAGCTAGAATACAGTATAATCACAATGTGATCTTCATCTGTAATAAAGCCAGATAGATTAGCCAAATTAGCTCACATGTTTCAAGTCAAAGAGGAAACAGGTTTAATTCAATGCTATTCTGAGTCAGCAAAGTTCTCAATAATATGTATGTGTGTTCCTTGACACATGACACATGAGACCTGTGGGGTAGGTTCATAAGACTGATAAGAACCAGTTATGTATACAGTTGTGCTCATAAGTTTACATACCCTTGCAGAATTTATGATTTCTTGGCCATTTTTCAGAGAATATGAATGATAACACAACAACTTTTCTTTCACTCATGGTTAGTGTTTGGCTGAACACATTTATTATCAATCAACTGTGTTTACTCTTTTTAAAACATAATGACAACAGAAACTTCCCAAATGACCCTGATCAAAAGTTGACATATCCCAGTTTTTAATACCGTGTATTGCCCCCTTTAACATCAATGACAGCTTGAAGTATTTTGTGGTATTTGTGGATGAGGTTCTTTTTGTTCTCAGATGGTAAAGCTACCCATTCCTCTTGGCAAAAAGTCTCCAGTTTCTGTAAATTCTTGTAAACTCTTGCATAAACTGCATGTTTGAGATCTCCCCAGAGTGAATCAATGATATTGAGGTCAGGAGACTGAGATAGCCACTCCAGAACCTTCACTTTATTCTGCTGTAGCCAATGACAGTTCGACTTGGCCTTGTGTTTTGAATCATTGACATGTTGGAATGTCCAAGTATGTCTCATGCGCAGCTTCCTGGCTGATGAATGCAAATGTTCCTCCAGTATTTTTTTAAAACCATACTGCATTAATCTTGCCATCAATTTTGACCAAATTTCCTGTGCCCTTGTAGCTCACACATCCCCAAAACAACAGCGATCCACCTCCGTGTTTCACAGTAGGAATGATGTACCTTTCATAATAGGCCTTGTTGACTCCTTTCAAATTTTAGCATTTATGGTTGTGACCAAAAAGCTAAATTTTGATTTCATCACTCCAAATGAGTTTGTGCCAGAAGGTTTGAGGTTTGTCTCTGTGCTGTTTGGCATATTGTAAGTGGGATACTTTGTGGCATTTGCGTAGTAATGGCTTTCTTCGACAACGCGACCATGCAGCCCATCTTTCTTCAAGTCCCTCCTTATTGTGCATCTTGAAACAGCAACACCACATGTTTTCAGAGAGTCCTGAATTTCACTTGAAGTTATTTGTGGGTTTTTCTTTGCATCCCCCAAAAAAAAAATTCCGAGCAGTTGTGATTGAAATTTTAGTTGGTCTACATGACCGTGGTTTGGTTTCAACAAAACCCCTCATTTTCCACTTCTTGATTAGAGTTTGAACACTGCTGATTGACATTCTCTATTCCTTGGATATCTTCTGATATCCTTTTCCTATTTTATACAGTTCAACTACCTTTAACTGCAGAGCCTTTGACAATTATATTGCTTTCCCCATGACTCAGAATCCAGAAACGTCGGTGCAGCAAACAGATCACAGGTGAGGATGGTTACCTTTGATAGCCATTCAAACCCCTTTGTGTCAACTTGTGTGCATGTTATCAGGCCAAAATCACCAGGGTATGTAAACTTTTGATCAGGGTCATTTGGGTAGTTTCTCTTGTCATTATAATTTAAAAAGAGTAAACACAGTTGATTGATAATAAATGGTTTCAGCCAAACACTAACCATGAGTAAAAGAAATGTTTTTTTGTTATCAATAATATTCTCAAAAAAATGGCCAATAAATCATAACAACCTACAAAAAAATACCAAACAATTAAAAAGAATTAAGACATGTCTAAATATAATAATCATAATTGTGACACATATGCTAATGCCTTTCCACTTCCTTATTCCTTGTCTAGGCAGGAGTGACAAAGTCATCAGCCCCTTGCAGCCTCCAGAGATGACAGCAGCTAAGTCATCCATGCAGGTGCAAAATTTAGCAGTACATCATCAGTAGGTCAACAGTAAAACAGGAAAAGATAGCTAGATCCTGATGATCCTGAATCCAAGATGGTGGCGTGGAAGGAGAGCAGTGCAGAGTAAACATAAGCTGCAAGGAAGATATTGCTAGATTCAATTAACTAGAATATATAGTTTGTTAAATATCTTATAGGGGTAGGTATTAGAATAGTTGATTTTACTTTTGCTAGGTAGATTGAAGGCCCACTTTATTCATAAATTGATCAAACACGTGTTTGAGTTTTATATTTTAAAATTCCCTAATACACAAATTATTCAGTCTTTGAAAACTTTGGTTACTTTTACACTATTTTGAACTTTGTGGTGTCTGGTTCATATAGCTTACTTCGTATCTGCCTCATCCTTCTGCATAACCAACATGATGAACTATCCCTCCCTCCGCTTGCAGAAGTGACCTTCATCTCTAATAGTGAGAACATTAATCCTGAATGTCCTGTACATATCAGATTAATGTTAATAGTAATTAGCAATAAAATTCCCACAATCTCCTATGATTCACAGCATGATCCCTTAGATCTGTTGGTTACTGTATCACATATTATGATATGTAGAAGAGGGTTAACTGATTATATAAGACCTGGTCCCATTGTCATGTCATCCATGATAAAGTGTAAGATCCATTTTTTTCAGTACTTTCCGTTCTCCTTCACAAGGTCTTTTTATTTGCCTTATGTTCTAGAGGAGGTGTGTATTATCTCAGCATTCATTGCCTGGCAAGCTACAGGGAATTCATGAGCTGGTCTCTTAAATGAAATCCTGAGCATAAGAGGATGGAAAGCAGTGAACTTAGTCAATGTCATAAAAATGAAACATTCATTGTTCTCTAAAGTAAAATTGATAATCTGTGTGGAAGTATCATTAAGGGATAAGTGACATTTTAGACTTTGATTTGTAACTCCATGGATATATCTATTTCACATCTTTAAACATTTCCTCTAAGTAATATCCATCTTTATTAACTGCACAAGGCCCTTTAACCTTTTGTAGAAGGGATGCTGAGCACATTTATAGCACAAAATTAATATAAAGAGTGCTTAACAATAGTATGGATTGTAAAGACACACATGCATGCACACATTCGCAGACACTGATAATGATGAATGCATGCAAAGGTGCTATTTTAAGACAGGGTCAGCAAATTCTAATTTTCTTTACATAAATTTGGTGCTTAACCCTTTCATACAGCTCTCATTTTAAATGTCAGGTGTCATTGTGATACTACACCTTGCCATTTGTAAATGTCATAAAAAGGTAGTAGTTCTCTGTGCCACTATCACAGTATCACAGTTTGCAATTGATGACAGACTGTATTTTTTGAGTTATTCATAAAAAAGAATATTCCCTCCTGATCTTGGAGTGGCATACTATCACCTTGATTGCATGCTCTTCTGTAATGCAGTCAGAAACCCGACTAAGGAAAAACTCAGCCTACTACATCTTTGCTGGAGAGTTGTTGTCAGATGTCAGTTTGAAGATGTATAGGAAGACATATTACATTCAGTCTCTTATGTTGGGCAGGGAGCTAATTTATTATTTTTCTACTTTCTACCAGCTATGTGCAATCTATGGTTGAGAACCACACAGTCATTAAAGAGGATATAAACAAAAAAATGTAGTCTTGCTGAGTTATAGAGAACATTTAGTAGTGCACAGTCCACATTTTGTAGTGAATTACACACTGCATGCCAAGAAGCAATGTACTTCTTGGCATGCAAGATTTGGAGAGAAATTTGATGAGGTGACTACTGGGCTGCTTACTGGAGAGAAACCCGTACATGAAGATTTGTACCTGCATCTCCCTGCTTTGATTTATTCATTCATTCTGTGGACTTGTGCTTTGTGAAACTCTCCTGCTGCTTCTTGAATATTACCTGTCAATTATTAAATCAACAGTCATCAGAAGAGTAGCTCTGAGTGGAGGTAGCAAAGTCCTGTCTCTTCCAAGGTGGCCACCTCCACACAAAGGCAAAGTCCTGAACAAGGCATGGTATGACTCTAACTAGGCGAAGAACAACTGTGGGGAGCCTACAGCCAATACTGGTGATTAGTCTTTTGTTCTCTTGCCTTTTGGAAACAACCTCCACTGTTCAGAATCCATTTTCCTATATGGAGGCCACCTTATTGTTAGAAGGGCAGTCTGTTGTACTAAAGATAGGCTAAACTATCTAATAAATTCCATTAAAAATATCCCCTTACATTGAAAAAACACAGTCCTTGCAAAACTACTGAAGGCTGGTCTTAGTACATGCATTAGCAGCCATTGAATACTGCTATCATACATCTATTACAGGTGTTTCTTTTGTATCTCATGGTGTTGCATTTGGCTTACATAGTACAGTATAGAAAGGCATTTTTGGCAGACTGCGTAGCAGTGGCTATGGATAGACATTTCACAGCTACATAACACCATGAATGATGACATATACATTCTAAAAATGAGACACGTTATGCTTAAAATCCCCGCACTGGGACCAGCTCCCCATAAAACTCTGACCATTAAAAATGAAGACAGATCCAGGGCATATATCCCTGCTTTAAAGTCTCCATTTATTGTATCCATGTCTGCATCAAACCACAAAGAATTACAGCTTGCACATTGTCCCTTTACTGCTGTAAAGGTTAGGACTTTCCTGGAGTCCACAGACATTAACCTCATAAATATTCCCAACTAAAAGATCTTATTAAAAAGGTAAGTATCCCCAGAGTATAAAAGCCATCAAGCTGTAAATTTTATTTAATTTCCCAGGAGATCTGGTCTCATACATATAATTAGCGTGCAGTATAGAACACTTTTTGTGTTTTGTCAATAAATCACTAGGGGACAATCAACGTTTAAGAGGACAAGCTTTAATGATTTTTCAGACCCCTAAGCAATCACGCTTGCCATCAAGGCAATCTAGTCTTTAACCTCCTCTAACTAGGACTGTAGGCTGTAAATATTTGGTTAGTCTCCAAGTACAAAAGATATTATGTTTTCTGGCCAGGCAATCAAGCATTATACTTTAAAAATTAAAGGTCAGTGATAGACATTTACGTATTAAATTTGTAATACGCAGGCTGCAGATGCTTTAGTTAGAATATTACAGATCATCATGAAAAAGTGTATCTGTAAGAAAATTTGAAAATTAATTCCTAGGGGTTTCTTTTCCATTCTTCAGACAGTAAAAAAAAAATCTAAACATTTTTTATGATTTAACAATGTCACTTAGATATATGGCCAAATTGCAATATAACTTGTTAATTTTGCTGAGCATAAACATTAGTCAAAAGTACAGTACATGTGTGTATAAGAAATGTGGCAGCACCCATAATTGTAAATTGTCACTGTGCTTCTACTAGTTTGGGGGTTTAATATAGCTTGTATTAAAAGAAGAACAATTTATTTTAATGCTTCCAGGTCAGATAGTGCTTGAGGCAGGACTGGTGAAACTCCTCGATATGAAGGTAAATATACAACTAATGCATGTTAGCTCTGCCTCTTCTCTGAGTGCCCAGTGCATGCTCTCACATAGCAAGATGTGTGTGTCCATAGATACACACAGTATGGCTTGGCTATGCCCCCTGCTCCCCCTTCATTCCCAGGATTTGACTGACAGCAGTAGGAAGCCATGACTCTTAGCCTGTCCTGTGAGAGCAGCAAGAGAGACCAGTGCTGCTGAAGACAGGCATGGTGCTGGATTGAGAAAGAACTCAGGTATTTGGGAAGGAGGGAGAAAGTAATAGCTAGTGCAAGTTTTTTTACCTTAATGCAGGTAATGCATTAGGGTAAAAAAATACTTTGACACTACAACTACTTTAAGTTTTAGAGCTTGTCTGATGGAGGAGTTGAAGGTTAATGGCTTAGGTTAGGGTTAGGTTTTCTCCTACTTTTTCAATGTGCTAAAACCCCAAACAATAAACAAAATTGTGGATTATCAATGCAAGGGGTAATGTTCTTGATTTAATAACCTGAAAGAAACTAACCTGGTAAAAAAAAATATATATGCCCAGCACATTTATGGACATCACACTCAAGCTTATTATACCAATGTAGACTTTTTTGATTTGGTTCTCTGAGTAAGGAACCCCAATCTTCTTGGGCAATTCCAGCTAACTTGGAAATATTTTCATATTAAAATATAGATCTACTTAACTGTCAGGCCCCCATCAACAATAAGGGCTCATCTACACTTGTTATCTGTGAATCAGTGGATTGATTTTAACAGAGTGGCACAAAGACAGCTGACAGGATTTCAGGAGATGAAACTGTCAGCTCCTAAATGTCATTTTTTCACAGGCAAACAAAAAGCATGCTTAACTTTGCGATGGGAAAAAATTACTAGCAAAAACCTTTGTGGATCACCGTAAAAGCTCATTTGCATACCCGACGCAGGAAAACGACGCAAACTCCACCCAGCGGCGGCTAAAGTATTGCAGCCTAAGATCCAAAGGCGTACGAAGCCGTAAGCCTGTCGGATCTTAGCCAAAAGCCGTCGTATCTTGTTTGTGAATCACAAATTAAGATACGACGCGGCAAATTTGAAAATACGCCGGAGTATCAGTAGATACTCCGGCGTATCTCGTCTGTGAATCTGGCCCAATGTGTCTATCCCCATACAGCTGTCTTTGCAGCTTAAGGGGGACAGTTTGGGAGGGAAACATGCAGTTTAACTGCCTATTTCTACACCCCCCCACCCAAACCACAGGTATAAACTAGGTCTTAAAACTACAGTGATATTACAGTGGGACAACTAATATTACCTTTAAACATTTGGTGAAATATTGTTTAAGGGTGATGAAGGCTCAATTGGAATCCATGTCTATTGGACCGCCTTTGTGCATGTACCCTGAAGATTTGGACAAGGGAGGGGGCCAATAGAGCAGAGAATTTTTTGTAATACAAGGTTTTAAACCCATCCGGGCCTGGTATTTTGCCCATTGGGGCCTGTTTTATAGCAGCCAGAACCTATTCCACCATGATATCCTTATCTAGAAAGTCTCTATGCTCATCTTTCAAGGTCAGAATAGGCAAGTGGTCGACAAAATCATCAAACTCCTACTTGGCAGTGACATTGTCTTTGTTATATAACTTTTTATAGTAAGCTTGTAATTACTGCAGAACTGATTTAGGATTTTGGGTGAAAGAACCGTCTAATTTCCTGATCTTAGGGAGATCAGAAGGGGCGTCTCGGGGCCAGCCTTGTCTATAAAATGTTACCCGGTTTATTAGCTTTGTAGTAAAAATTTGCCCAAGTCCATCACATTGTTTTTCTGCCTTGGTATTAAGGAAAATGTTTAATTCCAGGCGAGTGGTTTCAATTCTATCACGTAGGTCTAGGTGGAGGTTACTTTTGTGTTCTTTGAGTAGGGCGGCCAAATCTTCCTCTTTTTGCTTCAATAAAGCGTTATTGTGTCTCCTATACCTGGCAGCCATCTCATCGTAGCTTTGTGAGCGGCCCAAGTATACATAGGAGAAGTATGCAATTAGTCATTTAGAGAGAAATACCTTTAACTCTTTTCTATAAAACATTTGAACAAGAGAAATCTTGTGCTCAGCAAAGCTACTTTATTCCTTCTGTTACTTTTCATTTAACCAGCCCAGGAAAACATTTAACCTATGCTAGCTTTAAGTTATAAGCATCTGAGTTTAAGTCTTCTTTAAGTTTAGTGCATTCTAACTGAAGCAACACAGTTGTTTTTGTACAAATAATACTGACAAGAATCAATCTTTTTGATGTTAAAAGTGTTCTGATGATTAAATAAACACACACTTGAAGAGGTTGATGCTTTGGTTCTAAAGGTATGTGTGGTGAGTGAAAAGCAATATAAAATTAGTGTATACTTGCCTGGCCTGGATTTTGGATACGGACAAAGGTCAGCTTGTCTGACCTCTGCCGAAACATGTAGCGAAATAAACAATTCTCATGGGAAGTAAAGTGGAAATTAAATGAAAAGGCCTTTCACCGCAGTGTTTGCAGAAAGTGGAAGTATAGTGTAATTTTCCAAATGGATGGCACAATCACTGTCTTGAGGAGAATTTGACAAGCATACTGGCTCTCCTGTTGGCAGAAAGCAATACTGTTCATAACATCTCTGCAGTGGCATTCAACACAGCCATCTATTCAGTACCAATAAATAAAAAACTGTGGGGCCTCAAACTCTGCTCACATGAAACTACTACTTGGTGACACTTTCCTATTACTGTTGTCACATTTACTCTCAGCATACACTCCACTGCAGGTCATGTACACAAAATTTGCTGTTGAATTGTGGAATAAAATATCAAATGTGGCATTTACCTCTGCCATGTGTTAAAAGCTGTAACATGCAGTTCTCATCTAACAAAAGTGTGATTCCTATTTACAACATAGATGAATTGTGCTATGTGGAATGAAATGTAGCTGTGGAGCTGTGTTTACATTTGATTCAAAGGCACTATCTGAGTGCCCATTCTTAATCTTTAAATCTTAAAGATAAAACAATATGTATGCATATGAAGACAACACAAATCCAAGTGTATCATTAGGGGTTGGAGAGTTGACACTGATACCCTCTGAAGTCTTCAGACGTGATGAGTCAGTGTCAGGTGCACAGAAGGAGTCTTCAGGATCATAGCTAACAAAAGCTCTCTTTTACTTTTGTGCAGCAGGCAGTTTAGCTCCTTTAAAGGCTTCTACGTGTCTTAGCAGTACAACCAGGACATACTCCCTTTCTGGGAGTAGATGTAATGCCTTCTGCTTCTGCTGCAGCCCATTCAGTACTGTAAAGGTTAAAGTGGATGTAAACCCACTCTCATCCTTTCTAAACTACTGTCATAGTGCTGATCTTTAAGGATATACATGCCTCATGCATGTATCCTTACCTGTCAAATGTCTCCCCTCTGTCTGTTATGAGACCTGAAAAACTGCAGCTTCTGTGGGTGGGTTTGTTGTCCAGAACTCGGTGGGTGGAGTCGTGATGTCAGTAGACTCCACCTCTACACACCCCATGTCAACATGCATTTCCTCCTGTGTATTTCTTACATTGGACTTCTGCTATGATCACTAACATCCAGTCAAAACCCAGAAAAGTCACCACGTGAGTTCAGCATGCCCAATCATGCTGAGGTGTGGAGCAGCCAATCATGGGAGAGTTGGAGAAGAAAGGAGGAGGGGATAAGAATTACACATAATGCCTCTCTTAGGCTCGTGCATGAGATATGTAAATCACCTGTCACTCACAGCAAGGTGGATAAATGCACTCCTCAAGAGCTCTGACTAACACATTTTCCAACTTTTTGGGAGATTGACTGCACCCTACTAATTTAAAGGAGACATGTCATTAGACAAATATGAAGGCCACTATTGCTGACCTATTACTTGCTAATTGTCTGGGTAGAATGCTAATCCCCTCTCTTTAAAGTCATGGTAAAGCGGGGTTCCAACCACAATTAGCATTTTTTAAATGTATGTCCTTTCATCCTGCGTTTTTATAATATACATCCAGTCACTTACTATTTTACAATCTGCTGCCGCTCCGCATGGTTATTCAAAAAAGATAGTTTATAAAACTATGTCCACACCGTTGTCATTTTGCTTGTGGGAATTGTGAAGCACACAAGCACTTAGGGCCAGATTCACGTAGAAATGGGCTACGCTGCGGTGGCGTAACGTATCCCATTTACGTTACACCGCCATAAGTTTTCAGTGTAAGTGCTTGATTCACAAAGCACTTGCCTGTAAACTTGCGGCGGTGTAACGTAAATCCGCCCGGCGCAAGCCCGCCTAATTCAAATGGGGCGGGGACCATTCCGTCCCTAAAATTTCCCGACGTGCATTGCTCTAAATGACGTCGCAAGGACGTCATTGGTTTCCACGTTAACGTAAATGGCGTCCAACGCCATTCACGGACGACTTACGCAAACGACGTGAAATTTAAAAATTTGACGCGGGAACGACGGCCATACTTAACATTGGTTACACCACCTAGAGGGCATGCTTAGTTTTACACAACGTATCTCTACGGAAACTGCGTAAATTTCGAGCGACGGGCAAAGCGGACGTTCGTGAATCGGCGTAACTAGTCATTTGCATATTCTACGCCGACCGCAATGAAATCGCCACCTAGCGGCTGGCCTAGAATTGCAGCCTAAGATCTGACGGTGTAAGTCACTTACACCTGTCGGATCTTAGGGCTTTCTATGCGTAACCTGATTCTATGAATCAAGCGCATAGATACGACAATCGTATCTCAGGAGATACGCCGTCATATCTCTTTTGTGAATCTGGCCCTTACTTCCTGGAAGTCTTGGATGGGGAGTTATAATGGGGAAGCGCACTGCATCCTGGGAAATGATGACACACATTTCCCAGGAGCATTAGCGTGCTGAGGAGCCGAGGGAGATGATGTCAGAATCCTAGGTGATTCCAAAGGCAGATTTCGTGGGACCGCATAGCAACAGGCATTTCCAGGGGTGTAAAAAAATATATATATTTTAATTTTTTTATTTTTTAGGTCTAATGAGCACAATAATGAAAAAAAAAAATTAAGAATGGAAACTCCACTTTAAAGCCTAATTTATTTTGTATTAAAATAAAAAAAGAGGTTATACTTACCATATCTGTGCAATGGTTTTGCACAGAGTAGCCCCTTACCTTCTCTTTTGGATTTCCTCACTGGCACTTGCTGTTCCTTCTTCCTACAAGTGCCCCCCACAGCAAGCCATGTGCTACCAAGCCAGGTTGTGTGAATCCATAGACACACAGAATGTGATTGCTTCTGCCTGTGTCCCCTATGTCACCAGGCAGTGAAGGGAGAATAGCTGCGGCTGGGACAGCACAAAATCGTTGACAGATACATGTTTGGTGGGGGTGGGGGTGGGAAAGTTAGTGGGGAATTTTTTTATCACAATCCAGTGAACGCATTACGGTAATAAAAGTGTTAGGCTTTAGAAACACTTTTTTTAGTTTTTAGTAACTGACCCGATATAAGTATGGCGATCAAAGGTCAGAACTTTTTTCTTATTTTTACTTTTAAAGTTTTTTCCTTCTGTATCCAAAACTAAAAACTAAAATAAAAAAAGTTTTGTCAGGCCTTAAGCCACGTACACACGACCATTTTTAATGTCCTAGAAAAAACTATGTTTTTCTCGACGTGATTCTTGTCAAGCCTGCCTTGCATACACACAATTGTGAAAAATAAAATGCTCGAGCAAAGCGCGGTGACGTACAACACGTACAACGGCACTATAAAGGGGAAGTTCCATTCAGATGGCGCCACCCTTTGGGCTGCTTTTGCTGATTTTGTGTTAGTAAAAGTTTGGTGAGAGACGATTCACGCTTTTCAGTCTTTGTGCTTTTCAGTCTGTTACAGCGTGACGAAAGTGCTATCTCCATTACAAACGCTAGTTTTACCAGAACGAGTGCTCCCGTCTCATTACTTGCTTCTGAGAATGCGCGTTTTTTCGACGTGAAAAACAACATCGTGAAAAACGACAACGTGAAAAACAACGTGAAAAAAAATTAGAGCATGTTCTAAATTTGTAATGCCCATTTTTCACGTTGAGAAAAATGCTCTGGAGCCTACACACGATCGTTTTTAATGACCATTTAAAAACATTGCATTTTTCACATCATGAAAAATGCTCGTGTGTACGCGGCAATATACTGTAAAGTTTTTCTTTGCACATGTATTTCTAATAAAGTTAACAAGTAGACCTCTTGCAAGTGGTCAATCTAGCAGAAAAAAAAACAAACAAACTTTGGTCTTCCTCAGTGGTGCTGGTCTGGCTTTGTCTTTAACCATCAGTCAGAAACTGATGAGCCACATGCAAATTCTGCTGACATCACCTTAGTCCCAGTCTTTGGCTTCCTTCCCAGATACAAACCCTGAAACAGTGTTCTTTGATTACAAAACACAGAACTTTGAGTGACATGTACATCCTGCCTACTACCATTTCTGGGAGCTTTTTGGTCATTGGTCAAACTGCATGCTACACTTACATCAACCATTCCAATCAATGAGCAATCATATGTATAGTAAATAGATGTTGACATTTATAGTGTGTGGTTGATTTTCAAAGGTTCCCCAGCCGAATAAGGGTCATCTAAGGAAACAGCACATGAGAATCTGCTTTAAGATTTGCCTTATGTGACTAATCCACAGTTGAAAACCACAGTTGAAGAAGTAATGCAGTTTTTTATCCTAACTTGAGCTTGAGCTTTGAGCTCTGTAAACGATAGGATCTTTACCACAAGAAGTAAGGTGAAACAGTACAAAAGAAGCTGAATGTTATGAGGCATCTTGCACGTGATCAACTGAGCCCATTTAATGTGAATGCCAGTTTCTTTCCCCCACTCAAGAAGTGCACAAACATTTGTATCTATGGGACACTGTATTCTACACCTGGGCTTCCCAGGTGGAAGAAAGACATACTTTTACATTGAGGGGCTGCTTGTATGCAAGAGCCCTTATACAAAATGTCATCCTACTCTGACAAACAGGAACCTCTGATTCCTCCGTTATTGAATTGTATTATTACCGTACTGTCTGTCCTCATGTCGTAAAACGCTACGCAAACTGTTTGCACTATATAAATCCTGTAATAATAATAATAATAATAATATTTACTTGGAAAATACACATTTAGTTCACATTAATAGATATAAAACCCATTGTTGCAGCACAGCAAATATGAGTATTTCAAGGGCACTTGAGGTACCGGTACAAGCTAAATAAATACCTGCTTTTTTAGTTTATAGTAAACTTGTTAGTCAGTGTTATTCTTTACATTTGTGAGTTTTCTTCCACTTCTACCTACATAATGTCAGCATAAGTTAACTACTTAAAGCTAATAGGTTTACTTGACCCTTGCACACTATTTGTCAGGAACAATTGGTAAAACAATAACCTGAAAACCTGTTAATATAAATTGCATGTCATAAAAAAGAGCAAATGTGATATTGCTCACAAATAAATAATTTTCTCCCTGCTTGTGTGTTATTGCATTTTTATTGTCTCCACAACAAGGGTTATTGTTCTTATCATATTAGATTTGTAAATGCAACGCTAATTATGATGTACTGTACTACACTTGAATTTGCTGAAAATACACTTTTTGACTTTACAAGTCTAGAGCAATACATTTAAAGTATTTGTTACACAAGTTTTATAAGAAAATAACAATGTTGTTAAAGGAAATCTGTTATAAAAAAAATGTTAGTACAGTGGTTCTGACCTAATCGTTCAGGTCGTGTGTACTAGGCTTAAAGAGGTTGTAAAGACAAAATATTTTCCTCTTAAATTAAAGTCTGACAGTAGCTGATAAAGTAAAAAGTAATGTTTTGCATTATAATTAGTTTGATGCCTGTTGAAAGCGAGCTGTTTTATTCACCTCCAGCACTCCTGAATCATTATTCTCACTGACTTCCTGGTTTGCGGTGCGCATTCATTCTTGCTACATCATTGCCTAATGGGAACTACAGTTCCCATTAGGCTTAGCCTCCATGCCTGTGAGGGATAAGAGAGCATCTTAATGCAGGGCTGTAGTCATAGGGAGGGGGTGAGCACATTCTGCTTTCCACCATGCAAAACAGCTCAGACGCTGGTGAAAAGCAAGAAAAGGAGAGACAGGAAATGGCATTTTCAAACCTGTATTTCTGTATTTTGGAGGTCAAAAGGAAAAACGAGGTAAGTGATATTTAAATGCTCTTGCTTACAGCAATCAATTGATCTAATAAAAAACAAACCTTTAGTGTTCCTTTAAGTCACTAAAATCTCATATAAGTGTTAGCATGTTAATAACATTTGAAAAGCAATATTTATTACTTTTAAATCTGCAGCTTACATTAACAAATACCTGGTGATCTTGCCATGAAGGTCCTTGTTCAGCCATTTCCTGTCATGAAGTATAACACTTTGCCCCTGTCTCACAACATTGCTCATACATGGTCATCCTGCCACACGAGCTTCCAATAAAGACCATAAGTGGTAGTTTCAAAAACACAATAAACATAACAATAACAATGAAATATTACTGTTAAATGATTGCCATAAGCTTTCTCTCTGTACAAAGCATTTTCCTTATTCAAATGCTTAAAGCTAGTGAGAAAAGAAGAAGTTAAATATAAAGATTGTGGCCCAGATTCACGTAGGGAGCATGTATTTGTGAGCGGGCGTAACGTATCCTATTTACGCTACGCCTCCGCAACTTTGACAGGCAAGTGCAGTATTCACAAAGAAAAGTTGCGGCGGCGTAGCGTAAACAACGTAATCTATGGAAAATTCGACGCTGGCCCGACATCCATACTTAACATTGGCTGCGCCTCATATAGCAGGGGTAACTTTATGCCAGAAAAAGCCTAACGTAAATGGCGTATCTGTACTGCAACGGCCGGGCGTACGTTCGTGAATAGGCGTATCTTGCTGATTTACATATTCTAGGCGTAAATCAGCATACACACCCCTAGCGGCCAGCGTAAATATGCAGTTAAGATACGACAGCGTAGGAGACTGGCGCTGGTCGTATCTTAGAGAAATTCTGGTGTATCTGATTCTTTGAATCAGGCACCAAGATACGACGCCTCAGACTCAGAGATACGACGGCGTATCTGGAGATACGCCGTCGTATCTACTACGTGAATCTGGGCCTCTGTGTTATAGTATACATAACAACTTTTTTTTTTGTACAGAAAAGCAGAGAAATAAAATAAAGACAAGCGAGGAAATATAAATCACATGTACTCAACATCACTTATTTGTATGAGATGTGACATAAAGAAACATTATACTAGTTGGGATTTAGTGGAGTTAGCAAGATCTCCTAATTGTGCTAAAGTTTTTGCCTTGCTGCCAAAATTACTTTAGCCAAAGAAACTGAAAATAATACTCTACCAATCAATGTAATATGGCTAAGCACTGTGAGTGAAAACAGACATTAAGGATTATTTTCAATCCAACGTTACAGGGAGCTTTCCAAGTGAAAAGTCCATCAGACCATTCAACAGCCAAAGCATCTTAACTGTTCTACTGGAGTTTCCAAAGACAAGACATGAAAAGTTTAATGACTATTATGGCAGAAGTATTTGGAAGAGGATTACCCTAGCTTTTTATTAATACTTAAATTTCATTAAGCTGAAACATGCCTTCTAAGAACGTAAAATGACTGTTTATATACCTTTTTGCTGGTTAAACCTTTTTAGTTATGCCTTTTAATGATGATGATGAAGCTGATGATATCTGGGGAGTAATTTGGTAAAATTGATTAAAGTCAATGATTTGAGCAAATTACTTTTTAAGTGAAAGTTTGCTGAAGCAGAAACTCTCACTCGCCGAGTTGCTTAGGTGAGATTTGCTTGAAAAAAAAAAGTCTACTCTTTTTTTTTTCTTTTGTTAGAGTGTTATTTTAGTATAGGGTCAAGTAAAATATAACTAAATGCAAAACGTTGTTTTTGTTTTGAATAGAGTGGAAAGATATCAGAACACCTGTCAGGTTTTTATTTCTGCCTGTGCCCCTATTCTGGAGATTCCCCTTCTCTATTTGTCATGTTTACCATTATCATCGAAAGTTAAAGTAAAAGAAAATCCCACATTTTGTGTTTCACTGGAACAGTAATAGAGTGGAAATCTTCCAATGGAAACACTAGAGCTGGTGACCCTGGGGACAACCAGGGATTTCTCTCACTTTGGCTGGATTTTCTCTCACTTCCTGTTTAGGCTATAGGAAGAAAAATTATGAAAATCTCCCCAAATAGAACTCAGATAAAAAACCAACAGGGTTTATAACGCTCCCTTTTTATTCTATCCAAAATGATACAACAAAGTTGCCTTTGGTTCTACATACAATCATTTAAATTTTTTATATGGTATGTTTTTTTTTGTTGCTTTGCCCAGGTTTTTCCTGCCCATTTCTTGCCCATGTGTTATAGCAATTGGCAGTTTGTTGTCAATGTGTTCTAATGATTGTTGTAATTTCATGTCTTAATACTGTGACATTTGCCAGAGCAAGCATACATCCTTTTTGGTCTGAAAAGTCCTAAATATCCTACGTCCTATCAGGTAAGGGACTCACTAGGCAACTTCCTTATATAAACTTTCATATTTCTATCCACAGAAGTTCACAATAAAACCTAGCTCCAGAGATTTTGTCAGATTCTTATTTCAGTCTGTTTCACCATTGTAGATATTTCCCCTCACTTCATGTCTGGGCAGGAAGTTGCAGGAGATCTTTACATTGAGGACATGAGCTACAACAAAACACTTTTTTAATAAAAATGTGTAGGGTAAAGATATCTGTGAGGTTATTATTACTGCCTGGGTCTTATTGCCTTAGTGACAACTGCTCAACTATTTCTTGTCTTACTGTCACAGGGGCAGGAAGTGATCTACAATCCCTCCAACAGGTTCATGGACATCAATAAAACTTGACTTAACTATTTACTCTTCTCAAATCTTTCCATAACTACAAAATAACATGTTAGTATTGTAGGGCTTTAAGCAAAATTCTGAAAATATTGCATAATCATCATCAATAGCTATGAATCTTAAAATGCAATGCAGAAGAATATTTTTCCTGCTGTTGCTATAACTCATAAAATTGTCAGTTATCCTTTTCTGTACACCTTCCAGTTCTACTTAGTTGTTGTTACACTATTGGAAACTATTTAAACAATAAATTGAGGAAAGGAAAAACACTTACCGAGACCAAGTATATTTTTAATGGCTTAGCAGTGATTTCCCAAAGATATTAATGTCTCACATTATTTTATGTAGCACTCATCATTTTTAATTGCTGGCATGGGACATAAGGGTTAAATGGGTCTTGATTAAATTGGAATATTTGGTTACTAATGACCGGGTCAGGAAAAGTAACTTCTGCACATAAACACTAGAAAAAAAATTGCTAGCTATGCAGGTTTCATGCCAGGTCATTATGGTGTCTTCAAAGCAGGCTGACATCTTCTCTGGTTTCATGCTGGAACTCATAAAACTTCTGAAAGTGTTATATTGGTCTAGTAAAACTGGCAGGCATAGAAAGAGTAATTCTTGAAGCTGTTTGGGGGGGCAGGGGAGATATTAAATATTTCACACGTGCTATGGAAAATATAAAGTTTTTTTTTCTTGAGCATCCAGAGCTGTTCAAGGGATAATGAGAAACAGACAAAGTGAACTCTGGACATTTCAAACATTACAGTGTGATTAACAGATTGTTGCAACTTCAAGATTCTTGATCCTCTGGAAAAAAATTCACCAAACTAATGTGCTTGCTGCTACCTTTCTCTACATTGTGGAAGACTGCACAACATTACAAACATGTGACAAATGCACTTCAAACTTTAGTAAACATTCTGACTACTAATATTTAAATTAAAAATGTAGTTCAAGCTATTTTTCTATTAGTTAGGAACTGAGAGGAGGAAGACAAATCAGTTTTGAAAGGAAATTATTGACTAATATTTTTTACTTGTTACTAAAGAGAAACATCTTTATTGCATCCTGCAACATTATCTTCAAGCTTGCTAAGTTCTTGTGGGGCAGTTGCTTTTGAGCCCAGTTCCTATTGACATAGAGAAACCCTCATGCCGCGTACACACGATCATTTTTCAGCATGTCTGAAAAACAATGTTTTCCCAACTTCATCATTAAAACGACGTTGCCCACACACCATTGTTTTTAAAAAATGATCTAGCAAAGTGCGGTGACGCACAACACGTACGACGGCACTTTAAAGGGGAAGTTCCATTCGCCTTTGGGCTGCATTAGCTGATTCACGCTTTTTTGTCTGTTACAGCGTGATGAATGTGCTTACTCCATTATGAACGGTAGTTTTACCAGAACGCGCGCTCCCATCTCATAACTTGCTTCTGAGCATGCGCAGGTTTTTTTAGTCGTTTTAGCCCACACACGATCATTTTTTACAACCCGAAAAACGACATAGTTTAAAACGACGTTAAAAAATGCAGCATGTTCGAAAAACAACGTTTTCTTCATGCTGAAAAATGATCGTGTGTACGCGGCATCAGAACTAAACCTCTTTTCTCTGCACACAGTGGGCCCAGCAAATTATTATTTTTCTAAACAATTTTTGCATATGCATGTGTGATGCACACTTCAGATGTGCCAAAAAAACATAGTGTGCCTAAGTGAAAGAGTAGAACAGAGGAGGCAGCTGTCATGCTTTGTTTGATAAGTGATCATACAGACACTTACCATAAGAAGCAGACTGCAGATAGCTCTGCCCTTCTCTCCCCCTGATGATCAAGAGATAAAGGAGAAGAAGTGATACTGTGGACTTCTATAGCTTGCTGTATCACTCCTAGTACGGTGACAGTGCACCAGGTGTGTGTTGTCACTGTATAATATACAGATAATAAGCAGAAGTCCCTTGGGGACCTCTGTTTATTGGGGGTGCATGTTTGTTCAAACAAGCATACATGGCAGGGCACTGAACCATCTATAGTTCATCAGGCCCAGTGTGTTAGGCAGGCTCTTGGGAGTCAAGACAGCAGCATTGTTTTACTAGGAAAGAAAACAATGTATGCATTTGGAGAGCAGCAGAGGGGTGTAGGGGAGTTCTGCTTTTCAGCAAACAAGGCTGACAACATTGGTTGGAATTTCAGTGCAGCAAAAGTATTATGTTTTCAATTCAAATGTGACGTTAGGAGCACACTGGATTTCTGGAAGATCAATAGTTATTTTCTGCATTGGTAGTGAAAATCTGACAGACTGGTTTCAAATTAAGTTTTTTTTTATGGATAGAATAATTAGAAATTCATTTATAGCAATAGTAAGTTAAGCATAATCATTTAAGAGTTATAGTAAAGATAAAAGTCAGCAGTACTTATTTGACATCCACATTAAACCACTACAAAAAATGAAATGAACTCCAAAAGCATTTTCATTTAAAGAATGTAGATTAATTATAGCTTATATGTATTCAGACATCATGTAATATCCAATTTTGGCAGAGGAAGAACCATGTCAGCAGAACATAATTAAATCAAAGACAGTTGAGCTCTTAACATAAGTTGTGCCTGGGATATTTTCTGTACAAATATAAATAAGGAAGGTTGCCTCAAAAATTAAAAAAAACTATAGAATAGGAAATACAAACAATTATCACGATAATACTAGAACTTCCCACACAGACTGTTGCAAGGATTTACATTTTCTGTGTTAAGGGTTTAAGGGGTGGGACTAAATTAAGACAATTGTATTTGAACACAAGCGTGTAGTTATTTTTTATATATGCATATGGGGGATATATGTATATATATATATTTATAAATGTATTCTGTTTTGCATGTATTTTTAAATAAATAAATAATAAAATTGTTTTATTTATAAATCTATTTTGCATGTATTCGTTCATCTGTACAGGTTTCCAAGCAATGGCATTAGGTTACCTATTCAGCTATTAACAAAGCATGATCCATGATTCCGGTAAAAACATTAGAGATCTCCTACATATTTTGTGCACCTTCTATGTGCATGTAATCAAGCCACTTAACATTAGTGGAGTGTGAAAAATAGAACATACAGTATGTCTGACAACTTGGCTTCCTCACCGTGTCAAAGCTGAGCATATCAAAACCAGTTAAAAAGGTTTAGCCACAACTTCCAATTGTTCATCATTTGGAGGTGCTGTCCCTCTTTTGCAACCAAGTTCTTATGTCCCCTTTCCCTCCTCCATTGCCCCTCTTTTTGATCTGATGCATAGACCTAAATACTGTATAAAGGTTTTTGTTATGGATAGCGTGAATAAGGGTTAGATCTCCTGTCAGGTTTCATTGCTGTGCAGGGGTAAGCTGGCCATACACAATATCATTTAATTGTATAATCTCTATTGCATTTTTTTTAGAATTTGCAAAACTATGCAATACTAAACAATCTATTCAATGTTCAGGAGGCCCTCACATTACAAGGTTAATGGAAGTTTATAGTGTATGATTCGCTTTAAAACGATTTTCCCTTTAATCCATTATTGGACAGCAATTGAGGGAAAATCTGCAACAAGGACATAATTTCACTTAAAAACCCTTAACTAAAATAAGTGTTATACTGGACTAAATGTTTCATCCAACGTCTAAAATATTGCATTTGTTTTTTTGAAATGCCAGTATAAAGGATGAGTATTAGTGGGAAAAAAACACACTTGTAGGACTAGCCTGTCATTTAAATTCTTCATTGTCTACTTAACGGGAGATGTGGTTGGGGGCTTGTCCTTTATCTACATAGGCCCAGATTCACATAAAAACGCCTATCTTTAGGCGGGCGTAGCGTATCTCAGATACACTACGCCGCCGTAACTATGGGCCAGATTCACAGAAGAGATATGACGCCGTATCTCCTGATACGCCGTCGTATCTCTGTGTTACGGCCATCCTAACTATGCGACTGATTCATAGAATCAGTTACGCATAGCTAGCCCTAAGATCCGACAGGTGTAATTAAATTACACTGTCGGATCTTAAGGATGCAATTCTAGGCCGGCCGCTAGGTGGTGAGGCCATTGCGGTCGGCCTAGAATATGCAAATGACTAGTTACGGCGATCCCCGAACGTCCGCGCTGCCCGTCGATCTAACTTTACGTAGTTTCCGTCGAGTTACGCTGCATAAAATTAGGGCTGAGCCCTAGTTGTTCTAAGCCATGTTAAGTATGGCCGTCGTTCCCGCGTCGAAATTTAAAAAACCATGGGCCAAATCCTCAAAAGAGATACGACGGAGTAACTGCTGTTACTCCGTCGTATCCCTGGTCCTAACTATGGAACTGATCCACAGAATCAGATTTCCATAGTTAGGGAGAAGATCCGGCATGTGTAATTGAATTACACTGCCGGATCTTAGGATGCAGTACCGCATCCGCCGCTGGGGGCATTTTGTGTCGAAATGCCGCCTCGGGTATGCAAATTAGCACTTACGGAGATCCACAAAGCTTTTCTGCTTCGTTTTTTCTCCATAAGTATTAAGTTGCATACGCAAAATTAGGGCTGCTTTTACATGGTGTAAAGTTAGTACACCATGTAAAAGCAGACCCTTCTGTCTAGCGACGCGTTTTTTTTTCGAATTTGATTTTTTTTTTCTCGCCGTATCTTTTTTTTTCCCGACGCAACTTTATTGACCCGTCGCAATCCACAAAGCCCGACGTAACGTAATTTCGCGCTATGCACGTCGGGAAAATGACATCACGAGCATGCGCAGTACGGCCGGCGCGGGAGCGCGCCTCATTTAAATGGGAATCGCCCCCATGAAATGAGCAACGCCTTGCGCCGGCGGAATTTAAGTTACACGGCCAGAAATTTCTAGGTAAGTGCTTTGTGGATCGGGCACTTAGGTAGAAATTTTAAGGCAGTGTAACTTAAATTAGAAATTTGCCGTTACGCCGGGTCTTTGTGGATTTGGCCCCATGTCGTTTGCGTAAGTCATCCGCGAATAGCGCTGGACACCATTTACGTTAATGTCTAAACAAATGACGTCCGTGTGACGTCATTTAGCGCAATGCACGTTGGGTAATTTACCCGACGGAGCATGCGCAGTGCGTTCGGCGCGGGAACGCGCCTAATTTAAATGGTGCCCGCCCCATTTGAATTGGGCGGGCTTGGGCCAAGCGCATTTACGTTACACCGCCGCAAGTTTACAGGTAAGAGTTTTGAGAATCAGGCACTTACGCTGTAAACCTGCGACGGTGTAACGTAAATCAGATACGCTACGCTGCTGTGGAGCAACGTAATTGTATCTGAATCTGGCCCATAGAGCGCAATGTCCTGTATTCAGAAACAACTTGCGCTCTAAGTTACGGCGGCATAGTGTATCTGACACGGCGTAAGCCCGCCTAATTCAAACTAGTCTGTTAGGGGGCGTATTGTATGTAAATGTGTTGTGACCCCACGTAAATGACGCTTTTTACGAATGGCGCATGCGCGCGCATGCTCAGTATCACGTCGAATTTTCAAAGTAAATTGCTTAGTCGACATGAACATAACCTACGCACAGCCGCATTCACAGACGACTTACGCAAACGATGTAAAATACGACGCTGTTCGTACGTTTCCGACGTCCATACCTAACATGACTTACCCCTGCTTTATGAGGGTTAACTTTATGCCGGCGTATGTCTTACGTAAACGACGTATCTTGATACGCCGGGCGCACGTACGTTCGTGAATCGGTGTATCTAGCTAATTAGCATATTCAACACGAAAATATACGGAAGAGCCACCTAGCGGCCAGCGTAAATATGCACCCTAAGATACGATGGCGTAGGAGACTTACGCCGCTCATATCTAGGCAACTATGAGGCGTATCTGATTCTATGAATCAGGCGCCGAGTTGCAACGGGCCGCACTCAGAGTTACGACGGCGTATCTGGAGATACGCCGTCGTAACTCCTTTGTGAATCCGGGCCTAAGTTTGCATTTTGTCAGAATGTTGGGAGGTATTGGCTCAGCACCAATTATGCAGTAGGAGTTCTTTCCATTTGTCAATTGTAAGCTAAACTATCACTAACTATGTCAAAGTGGCGGACATACATAATAAATATGTAAGGTTGTTTTTTCTGCATACTGTAATGATGTTCTCTAATTAAAAGAAGATTATGATAAAACATATTTACTGGATTGCTACAGTAAAAGCCTTTTCACATACAGTGCTTTGAAAAAGTATTCATACCCCCAGACATTTTCCACATTTTGTCACGTTACAACCAAAAAAGTATTTGTATTTTATTGGGGTTTTATGTGTTAGACCAACACAAAGTGGCACATAAACACACATTCTCGTAATAACTAAGCTCTGATATTTGTGCAAAACGTGTCTACCTCTTTGTCCCCTGCTCCATCTGACAACCACTTGTCATATAAAGCTTCAATAAAAGGATTTTTGGAAGTGCAGCCGTCCGGAATTATTTCTTCACAAAGTGGCAAATAATTATGAAGTGGAAGAAAAATGGTAAAAGGCTTTACATTTTTTTACAAATAAATATTTGAAAAATGTGGCATGCATTTGTATTCAGCCCCCTTTACCCTGATATCCCTAATTAAAATCTAGTGGAACTAATTGCCTTCAGAAGTCACCTAATTAGTAAATAGAGTCCACCTGTGTTTAATTTAATCTCAGTATAAATACAGCTGTTCTGTAAAGAATTCAAAGGTTTGTTAGAGAACCTTAGTTAACAAACCACAAAATGAAGGCCAAGGAACACATCAGACAGGACAGGGATAAAGTTGTGAAAAAGTATAAAGCAGGGTTAGGTTATAAAAAAAATATCCCAAATATCCCAAGCTTTGAATATCACATGGAGCACTGTTCAATCGATCATTTGAAAATGGAAAGAGTAAGGCCTCGTACACACGATAGGATAGCCAGAGGACAACGTTCTGAAGAACCGTTGTCCTAGGTTAAAGTATGAAGCTGACTGATGGTCCGTCGTGCGTACACACCATCAGTTAAAAAAACGATCGTGTCAGAACACGGTGACGTAAAACACAACAACGTGCTGAAAAAAAACGAAGTTCAATGCTTCCAAGCATGCGTCGACATGATTCTGAGCATGCGCGGGTTTTTAACCGATGCTTTTGCATACTAAGGATCGATTTTGACCTATCGGTTATCAGTTCATAGGTTAAATTTTAAAGCAAGTTCTCATTTTTTTAACCTAAGTTTAAATAACCTATGGGGCCTACACACAATCAGTTTGGACTGATGAAAACGGTCCTTCAGATCGTTGTCCTCTGGCTATCCTATCGTGTGTACGAGGCCTAAGACACAACAGAAAACAGGGCCGGTGCTACCACTAGGCAAACTAGGAGGCTGCCTAGAGTGCACTGCTGCCTAGGGTGCCCGGCCGCTGGTTTCCCTACTCTCCATCTCTGCACTGTAAGTTTTCGGTGCTGTATTATAAATACCTCTGAAATAAATATTATAACCTCTAGTGGGTGCTGCTGGAATAAAGTGTGCACATCTAGGGGGATACAGGGAATGCCTTTTCTGCATGTTACTCAGGCGGCTGCTCTGTAGTGTCATTATAGAGGCACAGCACTGGAGGCCATGTCCTAATGGAATGGAAGCAAACATCGCCTGTGCACGTCTATGATCAGTGATCTCCACTGCAGCTGCATGCTTCCTCTAGTGCCGTCTCCTGGTACACTGATGCTCTGGCAAAGGGGGATGGATTCAGGGGCTGATGGCAAAATTAGGTTTTGCCTGGGGTGTCAAAAATCCTTGCACCAGCTCTGACTGCAAACCTACCAAGACATGGTCGTCCACCTAAACTGACAGGCCAGGATTAATTAAAGAATTAGCCAAGAGGTCCATCGTAACTCTGAAGGAGCTGCAGAGATCCACAGCTCAGGTGGGAAAATCTGTCCACAGGACAACTATTAGTCGTGCTCTCCACAAATCTGGCCTTTATGGAAGAGTGGCAACAAGAAAACCATTGTTAAAGGAAAGTCTCATTTGCAGATTGTGAGAAGCCATGTGGGGGGAACAGCAAACATGTGGAAGAATTGTGATCTGGTCAGATGAGACCAAAATGTAATGTTTTTTCCTAAAAGAAAAGTTCTATGTGTGGTAGAAAACGAACACTGCACATCACCCTGAACACAACATCCCCACCATGAAACATGGTGGTGACAGCATCATGTTGTGGGTATGCTTTTCTTCAGAAGGGACAGGGAAATTGGTCAGAGTTGATGGAAAAATGGATGGAACCAAATACATGGCAATCTTAGAAGAAAACCTGTTATGCCACGTACACGCGATCTGTTTTCATCAGATGAACCGATAGTGTGTGGGCCCCATTGTTTTTTTCCCATCGGTGAAAAAACTTAGAACCTGTTTTAAAATTATCTGATGGTTAAAAAACCGATAGAAAAAAAACGATCGTCTGTGGGCAAGTCCATCGGTTAAAAATCCACACATTCTCAGAATCAAGTCCTACGCATGCTCGGAAGCATTGAACTTCATTTTTCTCAGCACGTCGTAGTGTTTTACGTCACTGCGTTCTGACACAAACTTATTTTTAACTGATAGTGTGTAGGCAAGACTGATGAAAGTCAGCTTCATTGGACATCTGATGAAAAAATCCATCGGTCCGTTTTCATCGGATGAACCGATCGTGTGTACGTGGCATTAGAGTCTGCAAAAGACTTGCGACTAGGGTGGAGGTTCACCTCCCAGCAAGACAATGACCCTAAACATACAGCCAGAGCTACAATGAAATGGTTTAGATTAAAGCATATTCATCTGTTAGGATGGCCCAGTCAAAGTCCAGACCTAAGTCCAATTGAGAATCTATGGAAAAAACAGACGCTCTCCATCCAATCTGACAGAGCTAAAGAAGAATAGGCAAAAATGTCACTCTCTAGATGTGCAAAGCTGATAGAGACATCCCCAAAAAGATTTGCAGCTGTATTTGCAGCACAAGATGTTTCTACAAAGTACACATATTTATTTGTAAAAAAAAAATGAAAATCATTTATCATTTTCCTTTAACTCCACAATTATGTGCCACTTTGTGTTGGTCTATCACATAAAATACATTTACATTTTTGGTTGTAACATGACAAAATGTGGAACATTTCAATGGGTATGAATACTTTTCCAAGGCACTGTAGTACCAAGCAACATCTATAACATCAAAATTATAACATTACCAAGCACTAATTGTAACTGTAGGAGATTTCTTGGATTCAGCGGCCTGACTAAAACATTATTTTATGCAAAGGCAGTAACAATATAACCACCTAAGATATCTATAGACATGAGATGGAAACAATACGACTGAGCACAGAAAGTTATTTTTTTTTCTAATTAAATTGACCTATAAGCTAACTCCATGAGCATTCATTCAAAGAGATGAATGGTTTGCACTTAGGCCCCGTACACACGACCGGATCTATCCGCTGGGATTGATCCGCGGATCAGTTCCAGCAGACAGTGCCAGTCGTGTGTAGGCCCGAGCGGACATTTTCCAGCGGATAAAAATCCAGCCGACGGATTTTCAGCGGATAAAAATTTCTTAACATGCTAAGAAATCTATCCGCTGGAATCTGTCCTTCGGACTTATCCGGTCGTCTGTACAGACTCACCGGATAAGTCCACCCGATCCCCATACCTCGCATGCGTCGAAGTGATTCGACGCATGCGTGGAAGTATTTACCTTCCAGGGTTGCGCACGTCGCCGCGTCATCGTCGCGGCGATGGCGCGGCACGTCACCGCGTATGTTTTCCGCAGGGATTTTGATCTGATGGTGTGTACAAACCATCAGATCAAAATCCGGAGGAGGAATGTCCGCTGGAAACGGTCCGGCGGACCGTTTCCAGCGGAAATCCTCTCGTCTGTACGAGGCCTTAAAGTAAATATTCCCGATCACTAAAATCTCAAATAAGCTTTAATACAGTATGTTATGGTAATTTTAAAAGTTATTTTTCCATCTTTTAAATCTGCAGTTTTCATTAAATAATACCTTGTGGTCTGGACATAAAAGGCCCTTGCTCATGAACTTCCTGTTAAAATTTGCAAAACTGTTCCGCAACTGTATTGTTGCCCTGTCAAATTGGTCTCTGGTTCAGACTACAAGCAATCATGCTGGCACACATTGCATTGGTATAGTGCACCATTGTCACCATCAGTAAAATGGTCAAGAGAAATTATGTGAAAGTCAGGACAAGTAAATGTGGGCAGAAAATGTGTGAAAAATGCTGTTTGAGATCAGCAACAAGAAAGATTGAAAAACAGGTAAAAACTTTACATTAAAGGACAAAAACATGGAAAATTTTCATAATATACATTGCTTTAGTAAACCAATTGTCATCCAATTAGGAAATTAGATCTACTTTACGTCTGAACCAATTGGAGAAACATATGAAGGCTCTACCTGATAAATGATTATGACTATGATGTGCAAGGAATGCCTGTTATGGTTGCTTGAGTTCCATAGTGAACCAGATTCTTGTCTAAACCTTATTTTTTATTATCTTTTTTTCCACTATTGCTAAATAACTATTTTTGCAACTTAAACTGCTTAGTTTAGTAAATGCTGGTATTAAATGCATAAAAAAATGTCAAGTGGACTCAGTTCAATGCCAAATACTTTGACCCCCTTCGGCAATCTACTGCATAATGAATGCTGTAATCTTCTGTCACTTAACATCCTTATGAATAATAAACACAATGTCCAAAGTTCTGCCTTTATGAGTTTAATGTTTCTGTCCCCTACCACATCCTCAGTGCAGCCTTACCATTAATCTTGGACTATTTCTGATTTATGATTTCAGCATGGCCCTGATTGATTGGTCTGACCTTCTAGATGTGAAAAGATGTGAAAAGACTTTGGCTCATCTACCATGCAAGTCTTTATTTTCCTGGCTCTTTCCTTTTAGCAGTCCATTTGTACTAAACCTCAGAATCCTGCAGCTAGCCAATAAGTTAATTGCAGGTTAACAGCTATCTCTGGGGATGTATACAATACCCCGCCATTCATATTTCTGCATGTAAAATTACTTGCAACACCTTTCAGTTTATTTGTTTTTCTGAGGTTTTTGCTTATTTATTAGTGCTTGCCATTCCAAAAAAGGAAAGTAAAAATAATGTAAACAGTCAATCTATTAAACCTTAAAATCTTTTCCCATGTCTGTGCTGAAATTTCCTGGTTTTGTAAGAATATGCGTTATTTAAATTTATGGAATGCCTCTGAAGGCACTAAGAAGCCTGTAGTATGCCCCTGGCTACCTGGGATGAAAGAGAGGCACAGTAAACATGAGTGCTTTATATGAAACCAAGTTGGCACATAAGCATTGGAGCAAAATTGACCAGGAGTCCAGGCTGTGACTAAACATGCATGTGTGAAATATGCCAAAGAGTCAGTGGCCTAGGTTTTTTTTCTGATGCATCCCCCAGAATGCGATTTGTGCACGGGTGTGATCTGTAACCGCTGTGTCAAGCGGACACAGCAGATTACGATCATGGTACCGGGTCAGATGATACCGGGTACTAGACCACAGTAACAGTAATTACATTTACAATATTAAATAAGGCTGTCATTTATGATGGCTTGTTTACTATTGTGTGATCTCTGTGACCAATCATAGCATCGCAGTAGTAAACAAGGTTTCATGAATGAAATCTTTGAACAGTGTTACAGATTGTTTATTACAGTGATCATCACTGTAAAAAGCAAAGAAAAACAAAATCCCTAAACAGTGGTAACACTGCACTGCTCTGGTGACAATATGTAAAAAAAAAGTGTAAAACATAGTATATAGTGCGTAAACGTATATATATATATATATATATATATATATATATATATATATATATATATATATATATATATATATTCCACCCATTCACAGTGTTCCTTATCACCTCCACCCACTCACTTCCCTAATCACTGTTGCCCACTCATAGTGTCCCTAATCACTTCCACACCAGTCAGAGTGTCCCTAAACACTGACACACCAAGCATATTACCCCTAATCACCGCAAAAACACTGTGTCCCTAATCACCATTATACCGGTTACTGTGGTCCTGATCACCACCACACCAGTCACAGTGTCCCTGATTACTGCCACACCAGTTACTGTGTCCCTGATCACCACCACACCAGTCACAGTGTCCCTGATCACTGCCACACCAGTTACTGCTATATAAAGGAAAGAATACCAAAAAGATTGCCTGGCCTTCTGGTACATGGTTGCCCCCAGGAATGCCATGCCCACTGGCCTGGTTTCTTGACTGCCAATACCTAAATATCCTGTAAATGAGGTAAGGGAGAGACAAACACATTGGGGTGGCTGGGCCAGAAATGGCATTGGAAAATGCTTCTGTTTATCATGAAAAGTGAAGTTCTACCCAAAAAGGTGAACTTATCCTTTAACCACTTAAGACCCGGACCAATATGCAGGTTAAGAACCTTGCCCCTTTTTACGATTCGGCACTGCATCGCTTAAACTGACAATTGCGACGTGGCTCCCAAACAAAATTGCGCGACAATTTTGAAAAAAACACAATATTTTTTACTTTTTGCTATAATAAATATCCCATTTAAAAAAAAACCTTTTTTTTCAGTTTAGTCCGATATGTATTCTTCTACATATTTCTGGTAAAAAAAAAATCGCAATAAGCGATTGGTTTGTGCAAACGTTATAACGCCTACAAAATAGGGGATAGAATTATTACTTTTTTTTATTATGTTTTTTTTACTAGTAATGGTGGCGATCTGCAATTTTTATCACGACTGTGACATTACGGCGGACACATCGGACACTTTTGACACATTTTTGGAACCATTCACATTTATACAGCGAACAGTGCTATAAAAATGCACTGATTACTGTATAATTGTGACTGGCAGGGAAGGGGTTAACACTAGGGGCATCAAGGGGTTAAATATGTACCCTTGGAGTGTATATTACTGTGGGGGGAGGGGACTGACTGGGGAAGGTGACCGATGGTTGTCCCTATGTACAAGGGACACACCATTTGGTCTCCTCTCCCTAACAGGACGTGGAGCTCTGTGTTTACACACAGAGCTCCACGTCCCTGGCTCTGTGACTGCCGATCGCGGGCGCCTGGTGGACATCGCGGCATCTGCACCTGTGTTACGCGGCGGCGCGCTCCCGAAGGCCGTATATTGACGCCCTACAGAGCCACCTTGCACCCGTAAATAGTCGGCCGCAGGATGGCAAGTAGGTTAAGGAAGATTTGGTTTAGGTAAAGGACATTTTTTGTTTACTCTAGGGTTATGCATCCTAAAGACAAATATGCTACTGTTCCAGTTAGAGGTAACTGCCCTCACAGGTATTACACAGTTCTCACTTTTTCAAAATCTTGAAAACCACAAGAAATTAAGTGCATGTTGCTCTGCAAGATACAATTTACAGAGGCAGCTAAGTAAGCATTTTTTTGCTGGGAGGTGAATGGACGTACTCAAACTTTGATGTGTAGTTAGAGCAAAAACGTTAGGATTTATGTTAATGAGTCATGTTTTATTTTTCTGGACAAGTTGCTCAAAGTATTAAATGGTGGAACTGATTATTATTATTTTTTAATGCAGGAATCACAATAAAACTGGTTGCAGACAGTTTAAAACCTACCTGCTGTGTAGTCTCTTGCTACCTGTACAGAAAAAAAATAATACTAAGAGATGGCAAAAGCAAGGCTGCTGTCATTACAATATAAATAATAAAATTATTTCTGATGGTTAGTATTTTGTTTTGCTTGGATTCTCTCGAAGTTAAACTCAGGCAAACTGCATATATATTATTACAGATTTCTGCTAGAAAATGCTTTGTTTGAATATCATTTATTTTAGCTGTTTCAGGAGTTACTGTATACTTATTTATATTTGTGTGCAAAGATATGTGTTTTGTTCAGTCATTATTTTCAGGGCCTCCTAAAATATCTGTCCTGCAACAATAGCAATTGTAATGCAGAACTTATTAAAACTGGTTTATACAGCACCATACAAAATAATAAAAATAGAAGCCAATATGCATTATTATTAATTCTGCAATACAAAAGTTACACAGAAAAATGGTTCATTAAAATGTGTAGAACTTTGTTCAGATCCAGTGAACAATGAAGCTCTTATGCTGAAAAAGAAAATTATGAGATGATAAAATTTAGAAGTACAAGAACTGAGGATTAAGTGTTTGTAGTAAAGATAAGATTAATGTTAGTGTTTTTCTTAATCCACAATTCTTTGCAAAGGAAATGCATAGAGGTTTTGTATGTATGATTAAGACCACATGCCCACAACTCTGCTCATATATTTTTACCTTTTTCTCATTCACATGAGGGAGCAATATCTGTGGGCCCCTTATTATTAAAGGGGGCTTCCAGATTTCAATAAGCGTCTCATCCGCAAGACCCCTATGACCATGGGGACAGGGTTTTTGGGAAGAGGCACTTGACCTCATAAACATGGAAACCAGGGGGCAGATCCACATACATCTGCGTGGGCGCAGCGTATGTGAGATACGCTACGCCACTGTATCTTACTTTGCTATTCTTTGAATCCTGAAAGAATTTGCGCTGTAAGTTACGGCGGCGTAGGGTATCTCTCGCGGCGTAAAGGCGCGGAATTCAAATGCGGCGAGTAGGGGGCGTGTTTCATTTAAATGAAGCGTGTCCCCGTGCCGAACGAACTGCGCATGCCCCGTCTGTCAAAACTCCCAGGGTGCATTGCTCCAAATGACGTTGCAAGGACGTCATTGTTTTCGACGTGAACGTAAATGGCGTCCAGCCCCATTCACAGACGACGTATGCAAACGACATAAAATTTTCAAAATTATACGCGGGAACGACGGCCATACTTAACATTGAGTACGCCACCAGATAGCAGCTTTAACTATACGCCAGAAAAAGCCGAACGGGAACGACGTAAAAGAATGCGACGGCCGCTCGTACGTTCGTGGATCGTCGGAAATAGCTCATTTGCATACTCGACGCATCTAAGATCCGAAGGCGTACGAAGAGGGTTATTGTGTGGAGATTCCAATCACAGTGAATCTGTACCATATGATAGCTGTGGCCAATCACAGACTGGAGAATGTAAAATCTGGTGCAGCTGTATGTGGTAGCCAATCAGCTACTAACTTCAAATAATTGAATTGAGCTTTGGCAAAAGAAAAACTGGAAGCTGATTTTTTTTCATGTAGAGGTGCACCACATTTTGTACTCTCCAGTTTGGGTAACCTCAATGAATGGTTATGAATGAAAGCCATTATGTACTACTGACATGGTACCAGGCCCAGCCCAATGATCTGATTGGGTGACAGATCGTGTCACTGTGTGACCCCAAGGGCACGCAGGAGGAACACACCTGGAGGACATCATATGATGTGCACCCAGGATAACACTCCTCCAGCTCAGCTATCATTTTACAAGAGGCGGGACAGGAAGTTGTTAAAAAATATAAATATATAGAAAAAATGTCCCAAACCTATTATAATTTCTCATCAAATGCATGTTAGCATTTTTTTGTAAAACAAACCTCAACTGGCTTAAAAATTTTCTAAGCATAAAATGCTGCTGGATTTCATTGTTCAGCCTAAAATAATTGCCTGTGTCCCTGTGTGGTCTAGTTGGGTCCTAAGCCAATGCTCTACATGAGGCCTTTACTACTGATCAAGTCAAGATTAAAGCGGAAGTAAACCCATCTATTTGATAGTTTAAAAAAACAGTTAACATTCCCGGCATTCCGGAAATGCTAGGTGTCACATTTGCTTGTGCTCTCAACCAAACTGTCGAACCATCCAATTGCTGGTTTCATAACTGATCACATGTGCAGCATTGTGGCAGTTGCAGATTAAACAGAGGCCAAGATGGCAGCTTCCTTGGCTGAAAACAATAGGAGGGTTTACTTCCACTTTAAGCTGTGCCCCTTCAAATGGAAAGCCTGCAATGTCAATTAAATGCCAAATGGTAGAACTATGGCCAGTAGAGACCCTGGAATTTGACAGTTCCTTAGCAGCGACGGGGCTAAGTTTTAAGAGAGGACAGTACTAACTTCTGACCTTTGTGTCTATGCACATATCGCTTTCACAAATGTGTCTTGATCAGCATTAGTTTTAGAAACTATAGTATCTGGAACAATTAGTTAAATCCCATAACCTAATTAGATGATAATTTTCATAAAACATGTGTTTGCATTGGCATTTTTTTCATTCCTATGGACATATATAATACGTTAAAAGCCTCCAATCCCTGCATCTCTACGCAAGGCCTTTGTTTCCATGGGCACTGAGGCCTGTATACTAAAAATAGGTTGTTTGCTTATGTTCCCCCTAGCCGCTAGATGCTGTGTGCAGACAGCCAATTCAAATCTAGGAGGAAGCAGCAGCAGCAAGGACAGAGCCATCCTAATGTGACAGGCATGTGGGTGCAGTTGGGTGGCCTCGAGCACACACTGTCTGTGTTTGGGGCCATTTACTCACACCTGCATGCCTGACACATTAGGAAAAATGACCATGCATCCTCATAGACTTGATGGGTTGGGACACATGAATAAACAGCCCATGCACAGTGTTTGGGCATCGGTGCCCATCTGAGGAGGCCTAAAGAGAGATATGCTTACCTGTTAAAAAAGTGCCACAGCTTTTCTGAATATAATCTTCTGTTAGAAAGGACCTAGTTATTTGAGCCAGTTAGACAGTGGTACACTAGGTAAAACACTAGATAAACAGTGTAAATTGGTCCAACCTAAACTTTATTATACATGATTTCTAATGGAAGCAGAGCTGCAAATTGACTGGGTTACTGGATATGTTACTCATAAATTGGAATAGAAAATAGATAAATAGAAAACACTCAATTGCTGAGCACTTTCTAATTTTCCAATATTTATTCTCATTTTAGCTACAAAGCTGTTGAGCATTTTGTTTTGATTAAAAATTAATAGCTGCTTTTGACCCAGGTGGATTAATTTCACTTTCATTGAGTATCAAGTTAATTATCATAAACTACAGCTAGGTGAAAGAACCAATTAACAGACAGAGCAAATAACTCCTTTCCCTCCCTTGTGCTGAAAGTTGTTTTGACTGAACACTTTAATGGACAATTTTCATATCATGGCAATGAGATTAATTACACAACAACTCAGAGAGGGAAAAAAAATATTTAAAATAAAATGTAAGCATGGGTGTTGAATAACCATGAAAATGAGTTAAACATGTTTCTTATTGCTGACAATTAGTTCTGCTGATCAGAAAAAATATAGCCTTTTCTTACCTTACCATCTTTAATGTTAAAGAAAAATTAAAAGTCACAGTAAAACTTCTACTATGTATATTTAATTACCGTTAAAATGTGTATACTTGACCACGTAAATAACGTAAAAAAATATATTTTTCATCGAGTTTCGAATAGAGCTCTTTTTTAAACAGTTATAAACTCAAGCATACTCAGAAGACAGGATAGTCATTTTTAGCAGTATGTTTTATTTTATTTTTAATTGGAGTTGTCCAGTTACATATCCATATTTAGGAAGAACATGCCTATTACTTGCTTGTGTACTTCTGATCTTTGTTACGATTTAATATTTTAAAAAGGCTTAATTTTAGAGTATGCATGAATGCTACCATGCCTGACGGTTGTTCATACCTTGTCTAATCTGTCAGGCCAAGTTGCCTGGTGTATATCAACTACTCTTATCATAACACATGTCTTATGCTAATCTTCTTGTACAAAGTTCTTTGAAGTCTGCTAATGTCACTAATGAGAGGAGATTAGCATTTTCATTAATTTAGTCACATTTACTTAACAAGAAAATGTGTACTTGGAGTAATATTGATAAAGACTTGGAAATATGGAAAAAAGGAAAAATATCATTACTTTGTAAAATTCCTTAAATTGTTTCTATCAATAACTGTCATGATTTCCCATGAATGCATTTTAAATAATTATACAGCTATGTAGGAGTATATACAGTAGGCAATTGTAGCGCTACCCCTGTAGGAGCCAATGAATAGTATAGGACCTCTGGGCCTACTCTGACCTTCAGAACACTTTGACCCTTTTGTCACCTTAGGCTTAATAATGCATTTTGCAACTACACTAAGGTGTTTGTCATAACTAGCTTTCAGCATAAAATAAAAAAGAATCAGGCAGTGTAATAAAATAGAATTCTACTGGATTGATACAACCCAAAATAATGACAAAGTCAACAATCAGGCATATCAACAGCTGTACACAGGTATATAAAAAACTATGTATGGTAACCATTAGTCATGTGCATTCTTTTTCGTCCGAATGCATTTTCCTCCAAATTTTGGCTATTTTCGTTATCGTTTTAACAAACAAAAATGAACGTGCAGAATCCGAAATCCAAAAGATCCGACATAAAAAAATGCTTTATTTTAGTTTTCGTTGCTACAACAGTTCGATATAGATAGGAGATTCGACATGACGCTGACAATTGGAATCTGTGTCTATCGAACCTGCAATCAAATGTGCCTAACCTTAACTCTATTAGTCCAAGATTATTCTACATAGAGAGAAAAGATTCAACATTATAGAGACAGTGTTTGGGTAGACCATTCGACATGAACGACGAAGATTCGAAGAAGCAGTGAAAAACATACAAATGTCGAATCTGTCATTGAAGGCTTATGGTGTCTGTCGAAAGTTCTAAGAAAATTCGACAAGCAGCTAAACTGTACATTTCCGGTCAAATGCTCCGCCCATAGGCTATAGAAGAATTTGAATGTTGGTTGACTAGTAATAATAATTTATAAATATAATTATTACTAGTCATACAACATTAGAATTCTTATAGCTATAGCTTGTAGGCGGAGCACTCGACCGGAAATGTACGATTTGACATACAGTTTAGCTGCTCCGCCGAATCTTCTTAGATATTCGACAGACACCATAAGCCTTCAATGACAGATTTGACCTTAATTAATTCGAATTTTCAGAGGAATGCATTTTTTAATGAAACAAAATAAATAAAAACTAATTTCAGGAGTAACTTAATTAATTTATTTTTTGTCCGAAAACGAAATTCCTAAATGAAATATTTCAGTGTGCACATGTCTAGTAAACATAATATACTGTAACTGGCAAAAAATGAACCAGCTAACCAGATTCAGCAAAGCTGTAGCAATAGCCCTGAAGTGCAACTATGGCAGCTGGAAAGGGAAAATATTGGATAAGGAGTCTATGCTGCCACAGAGCACTCAGGGAAGCATATAATAAGCATATAATAGCAATAACAATATCCCAATGTCCTTATGAATGTCCCTCAGGGGATTCTAGGTCTTCTTTCGGCAACGTCAGGGTTCTATTACCATTGTCTTCGAGGCAACGATAATACTTATGGCTCTGCTAGCTGAGAACATATAAAGAATGTATAGTATTCCACTGGGCGAAGTTCTTCTCGTATAATACTAATAGTATAACTGGCCTTGCAATCAGAATAATGTGATATAACTGGTCCTTCTCTCAGAGTGATGTTATATCACTTGGTGCACAGCCCTCTCACCAGTCCACTGTAACACTTAAGGCATTCAATGGTGTGATGACTATTGCACTGCTAAAGGCATTCACTGCTGTAATGACTGCTGCACTGCTGAAGGCATTCACTGATGTGATAAACGTTGTGCCTCTGAGAAGGGACAACTGCTGTGTGACTAAGGGCCTTCCCCATGGACAATGCTAGTACACCCTGATATGCCATTATGGCTCCATGCTGTCAAGAGAGTGAACCTTGCACACAGAAACTCCTTATAAGGCCAGGGGGCGTTCACTTGTCAGAACACAACAGATCAGCGGGGAGGGGGGAGGTATCCCCAGGAAAGGTATTACTGTGGTATGCCATTGTTTTCAATGGAAAGGAGCGGTAAAGGAGCGGTATACACACCACTCCTCTCACCACTCCAAAGATGCTGCTTGCAGGAGATTTCTTTTCTCCCGCCAGCACATCAACTTAGTGTGAAAGCCCTTGGGCTTTCACATTGAGAATGCTGGGGCAGGAGTATTTCAGGCGTTATTTATGTGCTATTTTTAGCTCTAAAATGCCTGAAATACGCCTCAGTGTGAAAGGGGCCTAAATACAAAGTGAAATCATTCTACAAAACTGCAGGCCATTAACCAACTCTACTGCACATAGGACTATCCCCACTTATTTTTTTCAGGAATAAAAAAAAACGAACAATCATTTGTTAAAAAAATAAGCAATAGCTGGAATCTTCTGATGTGTGTAGTTTATTGAAATAATGCAAAAAAAATAAAAAAGCTATTTTAACTTTTAAATAACTAGAGAGTTAATATGAAATGCACAGGAAATTCATTAAAATAAGACAGAATGTAATTTTTTTTTGATTATGTTGTGTGACTGAAAGTTAGCCAAAAAATGAAAAATTTTGATTCAAACCCCAGCACCAATAAAACGATCTGTAGAACAAAACACTAGACATTTAAAAAAAATACATAAAATGTTTCTAACATATCTTTAAGACTGGATAGGTTTTCTTTTATTGCAGAATGTAATTTTTTTTTTTAATATGAGACATGAAAGCACTTCAGAATTGCTCATATATAATATAATCTGTTATGTTCATTGGCAAATCACTACTAAGTAACCTATTAAGTTTAAATCAAGTGAAGTGGAAACTTGGCTTATTGTAAGATGTTCTTCTATCACCTGTCATTGCTGTCATGAAAAGAAAATGAATAGGCAGTAGATCCACTTGATATCTTGGCCAAGCTCTATTTAACAAATGTTGCTGTCATCATTCAACTTCACACCCAAAAATTCAACTTGAAAAGACTGACAGTATGTTCTAAATTGTAGGAAATAAAAGCTTAAAAAACTAGGAATGAAAGTAGGTAAATTAAAGGGACACACCCCTTCACACAGCACACAGGAACAGAGCTAAAAATGTCAATCTGCTTGAGTGTCTTCCCCTGTACCCTTGTTTCTCTGAGTGTCAGGAAAACAGAAGCAGAGGAATGAGGAAGCAGACAAAAACTATACTTAGTTCTCTGAATAGAGACAAGTACACACCTCAGAGGTATATGCTTTGTTCATATTTCATGGCTGAGGTTTACAACCACTTTAACCACTTATGGACTGCCTGCCGCAGGAATATGTCACTACTTTGAAGAGAAATACCATTGTTATGGTAGCAGCTAGCTACCATAACCCCGGTATCCTCTTCTTCAGTGGGCAGTCTGCGTCAAGATAAAAGTGATCTCTGCGGCGGATTCGCCGTGGCAGAACGTTTATCGGCGGCGGGAGAGAGGGCGCCCCTCCCACCGCTCTCCGGTGCCCTTTGCCACTTTCCAGAGCCGTCGCCAGCGGCGGCGTCGATCTGGACCTGAGGGGAAGATGGCCACCACCCATCTCCATTTCACTTCAGGGCAGAAGCAATGTCAAAATGTCACTTCTACTCATAACTCTGAGGCCTCGTACACACGACCGGACATGTCCGCTGAAACTGGTCCGCGGACCAGTTTCAGAGGACAGATCCGATCGTGTGTACAGGCTAGCGGACAGATTTCCAACGGACAAAAGTTTCTTAGCATGCTAAGAAACTTGTCCGGTGGAGAGCTGTCCGTCGGACATGTCCGCTGGTTAGTACGTCTAACCAGTGGACCGAAATCCCGCGCATTCGTGGAATCGATTCGACGCATCTGTGGAAGCATTGAACTGGCGCGATAGAGAACATCGGTGTCGTCTACGTCACCGCGTTCTCTGTCCGCGGGGATTTCGGTTTGATGGTGTGTACAGCCATCAGACCGAAATCTCCGAGCGGACATGTCCGATGAAAACGGTCCGCGGACCGTTTTCATCGGACATGTCCTGTGGTGTGTACGAGGCCTTAAAGGGACATTTTTATTATTATTTTTTTAATGACATACATTTTTTGTATTGCATTTTTAGTCTTAATATGAGATCTGAGGTCTTTTTGGTCCCAGATCTCATATTTAGGAGGAACTATTTTATTGTAATAGGAATAAAAGTGAGCCAAAAATTTGGTTTAAAAAAGTGTAAAAATTTAAAATTTAAGTAAAATAAATTAGAAAAAGGTTCCTGTCTCGAGGAGCTTGCACACAGAAGCGAACGCATATGTGAGCAGTGCCAGCATATGAAAACAGTGTTCAAACCACAGATGTGAGGTATTGCCATGATTGAGGGCAATAATTCTATCCTTAGACCTCTGTAACTCAAAACATGCAACGTCGCCTATGGAGATTTTTAAGGGTAAAAGTTTGTTGCCATTCCATTAACCACTTAAGACCTGGACCAAAATGCAGCTAAAGGACCTTGCCCCTTTTTGCGATTCGGCACTGCTTAGCTTTAACTGAAATTGCGCGGTCGTGCGATGTGGATCCCAAACAAAATTGGCGTCCTTTTTTTTCCCACAAATAGAGCTTTCTTTTGGTGGTATTTGATCACCTTTGCGTTTTTTATTTTTTGCGCTATAAACAATTTTACACACGGCTCTCCCCGTTCTTTAGCTCCGGGGACCGATCGCGAGACTCCAGCGGCGATCGGGTCCTCGAGTCCTGCGGTCATGACCCCACGGCTGGGCTTAAAGGACAACGTACCTATACGTTGATGTGCCCAGCCGTGCCATTCTGCCGACGTATATCGGCGTGAAGGGGTCCTTAAGTGGTTAAGGGGGGTGGAACTTTGATGTCTGACATGTTTGGTATCAATTTACCCGACGTAACATTATCTTTCACAATATTAAAAAAAAATGTGCCAACTTTATTGTTGTCTTATTTTTTAATTAAAAAAATTGTTTTTTTCCTCAAAAAAGTGTGTTTGTAAGACCGCTGTGCAAATACGGTGTGACAAAAAGTATTGCAACGGCCGACATTTTATTATTCTCTAGGGTGTTAGAAAAAAATATATAATGTTTGGGGGTTCTAAGTAATTTTCTAGCAATTCTAGCAATTTTTTAACTTGTAAACACCAAATCTCAGAAAGAGGCTTGGTACTTAAGTGGTTAAGTCAGCATATGGAACTTTAGGCTTCTTTACAAATGTTTCCAATATCACTTTGTCTTATGTTGGAAAAAGCTTGTTGTTTACAAAATTAAAAAACTCAGGCTGAAGCTTAAGTGCACAAACACATAGACACACACTCTGATGACTCGCAGTGATACCTTATCAGATCACTCAGTCTAAAGTTTCAGTCAGACAAACTACATAAACAAGCAGTGTGTGCTAAACTGTCTCTGAAGTTAGCCCATGGTGCTCTAATATATTATGGAGCTGCGACCCTGTTTCACTGGTGCATGTGAGCAATGTTTACCTGATTTTGGCAGGAATATTGATTGCACACCTCTGGGCTGAGTTTATATTGCTCTCAGGAAGACAGCTCAGGGCCCACACTTGGGAACAGCTCCACTCCACAGGCAGGTGGCCTGGTGTAGGAGTCGGGAGGGCTTTCAGGGGGAGGCAGCTCCACGAGAGAGAGACAGGCGATCTCTGGGAGTCAAAGGCTGCAGGTGGCAATCTGAGAGTGTATGTCTCCAGGAGGTAGATATGACCCACGACCAAGCAGCACGAAGCTGAGCAAGTAAGCTCCAGGAGGGAGTTTTGAGTATATAGGGCTGTGCAAATTAACTTTTAATTAATCGATTAATCTTACAATTCTTTTGATTGGTACTCACCTCTCGGCCGGCTTCTGGGCCTTCAGGGAGTTCCGTTGGAGATCCAGTAACGTCACGGACACCGGCGGGGCTTGCCGTGTCCATCTGAAGGGCTCCTTTGCTGTGCCTTTATATCTGCATGCCGGCGGGACCTTACTATCTGCCACACGCAAGGGCTGTTACACTTCCCTCTATCACTTCCCTCTATCAATCTGGGATTCTACAGCCATCCACTGGGAGTTGTGATAGTTCCCTTCATGGGACATCTACATGCCGATGGACTGATGTTAACCTCTTCTCATCTGGATTCAGCAGTGGTATCGTTGTACACATTTTTATACCAGTATCATACTTATCATACTTAGCTACATGTTTTTATGACTGCTTCTGGTACCCTTTGGTATTACTCGCAGCATTTTTACAGTTTATGTAGCTACATCAATTCTATCTCCAGTGCAATATTTATTTGGTTACCTACTTGAAGACTATAAAAGTTTTAATGCTATTCCCATCGAGCGCTGCCTTTGTGTGTTTTTTGTATCCTGCTATGCATTTTTCCAGTGGTTGGTAGCTGCACTGGAAATCAGCCTGCAAGGAGATCAGCTAAAAGTAGTTGGATCTGTATGTGCGTTATAATTAATCAAAATTAGTCGATTAATCGATAAAAAAAAAAACGATTAATCGAACATAAAAATTTTGATCAGTAACAGCCCTAGTATCTAATAATACAGTTTCAGTGGGAGTAATTGGTCAACCTCTTCTCGAAGGTATATATATATAATGATTATTCAGTTTGTTAGGGATTCTGTTTTAATGCTTTTCAGCAATATTTTCTATAAGGTGAGAAATCCTACCTAATTTTCCAACAAAACCTATTAGTACTATATGGCCTTGGATTTCTAAGTGGCTAAGCAGTAAACACTTTTTTTCTGTGGTTACCAGGTAGTAAGAATAGGAGAAGCATTTTTTAGTAAAGTGTACATTAAAATACTAGTACTATGGTATGAACTTTTTTGGCTCTTTGGTGAAATGAAATGGTGTCTATGGATGTTCTGGAGAACTTTGGTATAATAAATATTAAAACACGGTGGATTTAACTAAATAGATTTAGCTAAATAAAAAATGTTGACTTGCAAACACACTGGCTTTCTTATTATTTTTAAAACATCTTCAGATTTAATGAAAATAGTTGGTGGCTTTCAAATCCATCAGCTTTGCAGAACTGGCATACAACTATTGGGGATCAGAATTCTGTGTTTTTTTTGTGTGAAATAAGCAAATCATTAGCTAAAGGGTTTTATTTATATTAAAGGCGTGTATTTGAATATTAGTTTCAGTAACTACGGTATTTAGTCTTTTGGGTTGGTTTATAAAGAATTCAGACAGTGAAAGTATATGTGCATTCATTCTGCGTGACTGAGGAGAAAACGCATGTTATTAAGCTATATCCTATGTTTTTTGATTATAAGTGGATTGATTTTAAACAGAAATTACTGCATTTGGCCTCTAAACAGAGATAAGAATCATAGAAATTTCAGATAATACTTAGCTCTATCTATTGGCTAACTGTGGTATTTTACATTGAAAAACAATAAAGTAAAAATCGAAAAGCATAAGGTATAGCCTAATAGCATAATTGTTTTCTTGCATAAAACAAATGCACATGCGCTTTTACTGGGCAAATAGCTATGCTAATTAAACAACCCCTTTGTGTAAAAAATATTTTTTTTTATGTCTTTAATCTATCTCAGTTAACCAGTATTTGCTTCCTCCAAAGCAAAAGGTATCTTAAAAAAAGGTAAAAAGTTGGATGTATTAGTGAAATTCAGAAGGAGGAAATGTTGATGTTGACTTACCCACATTAAATAACATTATGGGAGCTTAAAAGTCTTAATTTGTTTCAGGTACAAAGTAACTGTGAGGTGTGTATAATTCACAGAACCCCACTGTAAAGCACATAAACACATCAGTGTCTAGGCAGCTGGCACATGGCACCAATTACATTTAAGGAAATTCCACCTTTTCCAAAACGTATTTTGTTCCAAAGAATCTTTGTCTACTTGGCAATCCTTAAATCTGTCAAAGGAGTCCTACCTCCACCATTTTGATGGATAAGTACAAACATATTTTTACTAAATTATTTCAATATTTTAATAGTGGCTTCCAGAAACATATTTGTGTAGCAGTGGGAAATACTTCAATATTACAGATAGTATAATGACTCTATTTCACATTTCAGGGATTGGATTTACAGTTATAATCCAAAGGCAATACAAAGACGTCTTTTGTAATAGATAAATGAAGAAGATGATAATAATAATAATAATAATTGTGGTGTTATTTGTACTAATACATATAATTTGTTACACGTAGGAAAAATCTCCTAAAAAATTTCAAGACGAGAGACCAGTGCATATGGGTGCTAGACAACTCTCCAGCTGTTATAGATAGTAAAAGTTTGGGTGAAATAGACGTGTAACAGCACATAATCACGGGAAGCTTTTCTTATGTGCATCAACATTTAAAGTTTGTGTGTCAATGGAACCCCATGAGTGGTCCCAAATTGGGTGCACCACTAAATCCAGATCCAGACAAGGTGATGTGGTTGAAACCAGTTTTAAAGTTCAGTTTCTTCGGACCAAACCGACCGTGTGTATAGGCCATCGGTCTGTTTTCCTTCGGTCCAAAATTTCAAAACATGCTTCAAAACCAAACCGATGGACCGCTGCCCCATCGGACCAAACCGATGGTTAGTACAGAAAAGCATTGGTTCAAAACTCGCGCATGCTCAGAATCAAGTCGACGCATGCTTGGAAGCATTGAACTTTGTTTTATTCAGCACGTCGTGTGTTTGACGTCACCGCGTTCTGACCCGATCAGATTTTGGACTGACGGTGTGTACACATATCAGGCCGTACGGCCTCTTCAGAGGTGAACTGATGAAAACGGTCCGACGGACCAGTCACATCGGTTTGGTCCGACCGTGTGTACAAGGCCTTAGGCCCCATACACACGAGAGGATTTATCCGCAGATACGGTCCAGCGGACCGTTTCCACGGATAAATCCTCTCAAAGATTTCCGCTGATTTCGATGGGATGGAGTGTACACACCATCGCATTGAAATCCGCGCGGAAATCCTCTGCCGATGACGTGTCGCGCCGTCGCCGCGATTATGACGCGGCGACGGGCGCGACGCTGTCATATAAGGAATTCCACGCATGCGTCAATTCATTACGACGCGTGCGGGGAATCCCTTTGGACGAATGGATCCGGTAAGTCTGTACAGACGAGCGGATCCATCTGTTGGAATGGATTCCAGCAGATGGATTTGTTGTGCAGCACAGCAAATATCCGATCTGCTGGAATCCATCCCAGAGGAGATTTCTCCGCGGAAACAGATCCGCTGGCGTGTACACACCATAGGATCTATCCGCAGAAACCCATTTGCTGGGATTTATCTGCGGATGGATTCTATCGTGTGTACGGGGCCTTAGGCTCATATATCCATATTTGGTAGTCCTGCCCAATGGCAGACATATTCTGGACTCAAGTTCATGACATTTTACATAAGCTATTGTAAAAATCTATATCCTTGTTGCCTCAAGAAGCCCTCCTTAATTTACGACCTAAGGAGGTTATTTAGAAGAAACATGCTTTGACGGTCCATGTCGTGACAGCCGCAAAGCACACAATTGCTAGGGCATGGTTGTCTAAAATGTTACCGATAACCAAGGTTAACTCCCGTATGCAATGGGGTTTAATTAATAAAAAACTCACCGTTAAATTACATGGCACCATGATTAAATGAAGGTGTATCTGATATCCCTGGATTTCCCACTATCTTCTGAGAAATGTTGATCGCTGTCTCCTTGATCTCTGAGCTATGGGCCAAATTGGACAAAGCCCCTGTGTGGAGACGTGGAGTGCTCTCTACCTCTTTCCCTTCTCTTCCTCTACCCTTCTCTTTTTCTACAACCCTTCTGCTAATCTCCATCCCTAGTTTTTTTAGTACTTCTCAATAACTTTAAATACTTTACTACAAAGGCTAGGCCCATGCTCTGGGCCTCAGATTACAAGTGTGGCCGTAAGCCATTTCTGTATATAATTGCACTATAGATCTTCATTTGTTTGACTATTCACAAGACTGACAAGCTTTCTTTTACCTTGCAATTTCACACTTCATAATACCTTGATACATTTTTGATTGCTTCATGTGAACTTCTCTGAAGTGCTTTGTTGTACTATAATTGTACATTTAAATACAATAACAATATTGAATAGGAAAGTTTGATAGTCATCCACCTGTGTGTAGCAACCAAACACAAACTTGTTTTTATTATTATTATTATTATTATTATTATTATTAGTATTATTATTATTATTAATAATAATAATAATAATAATAATAATAATAAAAAGAGCTTGACAATTTGAACAATAGGTCTAGTAATATTTGCCTTCAGATACCAATTTGTTTTCTTTTTTTGTGCTACAATATCTATGTATTGTACATTAGGAATTTCATGAGACTGATACCTCAACCAACCTGCCATGAGAGGGATTTTTTTAATTTTAACATTGGCATGAGATATAAAAACTGTGCCTAATGTACATTTGCAGAACTAATTTATGTAATGTCATAGTCACACACAGTCACAGTCAAAATACACAATACGGTCACATAACAAGTTGATGTTGCATGACTGTTACAGGTCACTTGACTCATGGTATTTTTTTTTAGATACATTACTCAGCTTTATATTTCCTGCAGAGATTTTAGCAAAAATCAGTGGTGGAATTCACTAAAGTCCTGGTTTTAATTGTTCTTGTTAATGTGTTGTGCTTAATTTAAAAAAACATCTGCAACAGTTTTGGCTCTGGCAGAAAATAATGCACTGAATTCCAGAAGATCTAATTTGTTCCACTTCTACATTTTGGTGCAACACCTGCGCCACATTCAAAATAAAATACAGAGAGTTTGTATCTTGCGAAAGTAGAGTTGAATAAGACCAACTTTCTTTTGGTGTACAGAGACACATTATGCAAAAGGGCCTCTCATGCATTCTCAAAGTGGCACAGCATGTGGCAAAGTCAAGTACAAGTTCTAGACATGAATATGAATTTGGTGCACACTTTTATAAAGCATGGGAGACACTTATGCAAAATCTGCATGTGTCAGTCTTTTTGAATTCCAGGGAATATATTGTTTCAGCCAAAAAAATCCATATAGAATACAGAGCCATTTAGCTAAATCTCATGGAATATAGTGATCTTCAATTTTATTCAATATATGAACACAACAATCCACCTATACCGACATTCCTTGTATTCTCCCTCCACATTCTTGTCCTATCAAAGCCCTCGAGTATGTGTATCAGAAGTGCAACCCTAACCTATAAACAATATAAAACCTTCAATCCTCTCTAAAATAACGTTGAAATATTTTTTATAGTTACACACAATGAACACAATAATACAAACCTAAATGAGCAACATGTGCTGAGTGACTGAGCATCTTGTTGGGGTATGAGTAATTTGACAGATTAGCACCACTGTTTTTAATTTATATGTAGCATTGCACAACCTCTACAACAATCTAAGCCATGAGCACCTGAGGGGATTTTATACATCCATTTCCCAGATGTCTACATTATTGCAACCATAATGGGTAACATTATACATGATTTACATATAATTATAGAGAGGTTGTATTTAATTTTTCATAAATATTTTTTATGGGTTATTGGTTGCAGTTCTGATATACTCTATTTATATATGTATATACAACTAGCATCTTAATTCTCTCTTTTTATGAACAATTTGGTTTTGCTAATATTCATTTATAGAAACGTACTTCGCTCTTTCAAGGTACCCTCCAATCCATTTATACTTACATTCTCCAAGCCCCCCTGCTGCCATGTTGCAATATTGAGGCCTGAAAGTCCAAAATCTCTGTAATCTCTGTATCAGATGATTTTGAAGTGTACACAGGGTTGATGACATCATCCTCAGCCACAAATATTAGTGCTCAAGCCTGATAATTGGTTGCTTAGCCCTGAGTGCTAGTAGAAGCTGAACAGCAGAAAGCATTAGGTTTTTCTTGAGGGCTTTGATAGGGCAAGGATGTGGTGGGAGACTACAAGGAATGTAGGTATACATGGATTTAGCAAAGGTTCTTTGTATTAAAGATAAATTGTACATAAAAATAAGAGATATAAAATATCAGTTTAAACAAGTATAAACGTAAGTAAATAACATAAAATTGAGCCAGAGCCATTATAGTTTCTTTTAACCACTTAAGGACCGCCTCCTGCACATATACGTCGGCAGAATGGCACGGCTGGGCACAAGCACGTATATATACGTCCTGTACTTGTACCCAGCCGTGGGTCGCTGGCGCGCGCCCGTGGCGCGCTCCTGCGGCGCGCTCCCGCAACCCGGTCCGAAGCTCCGGGACCGCGGGTCCCGCGGACCCGATCGCCACTCGAGTGCGGCGATCGGTCCCCGGAGCTGAACAACGGGGAGAGCCGTGTGTAAACACGGCTTCCCCGTGCTTCACTGTGGCGGCGTATCGATCGCGTCATTCCCTTTATAGGGGAGACACGATCGAGGACGTAACACCTACAGCCACACCCCCCTACAGTTGTAAACACTCACACAGTGAACCCTAACGTCTTCAGCGCCCCCTGTGGTTAACTCCCAAACTGCAACTGTCATTTTCACAATAAAGAATGCAATTTAAATGCATTTTTTGCTGTGAAAATGACAATGGTTCCAAAAATGTGTCAAAATTGTCCGAAGTGTCCGCCATAATGTCGCAGTCACGAAAAAAATCGCTGATCGCCGCCATTAGTAGTAAAAACCAAAAAAAAAAAATGCAATAAAACTATCCCCTATTTTGTAAACGCTATAAATTTTGCGCAAACCAACCGATAAACGATTATTGCGATTTTTTTACCAAAAATAGGTAGAACAATACGTATCGGCCTAAACTGAGGAAAAAAAAAAATTATATATGTTTTTGGGGGATATTTATTATAGCAAAAAGTAAAAAATATTGCATTTTTTTCAAAATTGTCGCTCTATTTTTGTTTATAGCGCAAAAAAAAAAAAAACGCCGAGGTGATCAAATACCACCAAAAGAAAGCTCTATTTGTGGGGAAAAAAGGACGCCAATTTTGTTTTGGAACCACGTCGCACGACCGCGCAATTGTCTGTTAAAGCGACGCAGTCCCGAACTGTAAAAACACCTTGGGTCTTTAGCCAGCATATTGGTCCGGGGCTTATGTGGTTAAATTGCACATGGAGTGCTAAGTGACAATTATGGCCATTTTCATCAAGTGTGTGTGTTTCGGGGGGGGGGTGAATTAAATATCAGGGTTAAGACATATTACCAAGCTGTAGTCAGAGGTAATATTTGTTAAATCTGCTATTTAATCAACACATGAAACTATTTTAAAGGTAGAATAAAACTAGCATTTATGAGAAGAATAGACTTAGCTGCATATTCTTTAATGGCTTGGTGTTGAAAGTTACTTTTAAGTGACTGAATCATAAAAATGGGTATATAATCATTTAATTGCACTTAAAAATTATAGCAGCGACTATGCATGTCAGAGAGAAAATCTATCCACATAGGCAAATAAACAACAATCATTTTAGACTTGCTAGAAAAAAAAAAAAGATATGTTATGTATAGAGGGTTTGCAATTTTAAACTAGAAGTAAATATGCAGTACATGAATATTATGTGTGTGTCTGTGTATATGTATGCACACAATTTGTATTACTTTTGTTATTTAATTGAAGAAAAATAAATATACAGCCCATTTTGTCTGTCTGTCTGCTGTATACACAGGGAGCTTTTACGTCTGAAGTGTATTGTTTTAAGACTGCATGCTCACTAGTTCAATTGTCCAGGGATAGATAAAACACAAGAGCTGGTATGGGTAAAAATAAAATCTATCTGTGCCATCGACATTGACTATCCTTGGTGCAGGAAGTCAGGCCCACTGAGGAATCCATTATTATGCCTGCCCAGAGCACAGACTGGAGCCAAGGAACTTGCCTGAGAAGCTAGTAAAATTGTAATGCACTCTGTAGTGCAGTCATGTCATATTCAGTTATAGCAAATAATCCCAGATGCCTGCAGAGCTAAAATGGAGCTGTAATGTGCTTGCCTCCTAACCCGAGCTGACAGCAATGATGTACGACTACCATTAGCGGAAAATATCACTTCAACTAACCCATGATCCGGCTCCGCTAGGGGTCATATTATCCATGAGGAACAAATTACACTTTGAAAGTAAATACAAATTTCATGTATAGAACTGGGTGCAAAGAGGGTAGATAGTGCCATGTTACCTGTGAAAACACCCTGCTCAGTGACAGTTGATAAAAGACATGACTGAGTATGGGAGGACAGGTTTGTGAAGCCTAATCGTTCAAGCGTCTGCTCGGTGAGCATGCACTCATGCCTGTAAACTGTTCCTCCTTAAAGTGACAATTGTGTAATTTATGACATGGACATCCTCCTTCCAGTTTCTATTATGATAGTCACTGCACATGCCTTCCACCTGCTGTAACCCTTCACAGTCAATAAAAAAGTGTTCCATTACATTAATGAGAAATAAAGATCAAATACATTGTATCTTAATTATCAAGAAAAGCGTATACAAGATATTCAGTATGCTGATTTAAAGCTTGACTCCTGGAAGTGATTAAAAAAAAAAAAACATTTAATCAAGTGAAGCATTCAAAAGCAAATCATTAAATGTATATTTACATGTCATTAGCATAATACCTGAATCTTTCTCAATATGGGCCCCCTGTAATCCCCTGCACAGTAGCAATCTGAGACAGAAAAGGAGACAGATAGTACTAGTAAACAGCCAGCACTCCACTGCGTTTAATAGTGCTGCCAGTCTACTTAAATAAATATGTTTATAAGACGCAAAGTGTGTGGATGATTTTATCCATGTACTATTGCTACTTGTCTGGTCAAAAGCTAAGGTGTGTCCTGGACCAGGCTGTATTGTTTAACCACTTGACCTCTGAAATATTTATCTCCCTTCATGACCAGGCCATTTTTTTTTGCGATACGGCACTGTGGTACTTTAACTGACGATTGTGCGGTCATGCAACTCTGTATCCAAATAAAATGGATGTATTTTTTTCCCACAATTAGAGATTTCTTTTGGTGTCAGGGCCAGGACAAGGGGTGGGCGATAGAGATGTCTTTCCTGGGCACAAAGGTTTTTACTTTCTACTATAAAATATATCCAATAAAAAAAAAAAATTGAATATCTTCTTGAATGCTATATTTGGAACACGGGACATATGCTAGTTGTTAGTTGTTTCTTTAATGACATTCAAGAAAAAGTGATTCCTCACAGTCAAGATGAATCATATTGTATTTACATTCAGGAATTAAAATATATTTTAGCATTGGAAGAGGAGGAGTAGAGGAAAATAAAACTTAAAAAAATATTTCAGAGATATAGAAGACTACAAAAGGCAATTTGTTTTTAAGTGGCAAGAAAATATAGAGGGACACACACCTTTTCAATCCACAGGTCTCAATGACCCTATAGAGGGATCCAGTAAATGGTAATTCGGTGACTACTGGATCCAGTCCCCCAGATGATAGGACAGGCTACTGTTGTGTCAGAGGGGGGCGGGGTCACCCGTGACACCACTGGGAAACTGCCGGAAACCCTGTTGTGTCAAAGGGGGCGGGGTCACCCGCGCACATCGCGGGTGGCCCCGTCCTCAGCTATTTAGAAGCTGTCACGGCAGGTCTCGCGTCATTCAGTGAGCATCTCCCATGGAGGCAGAATCGATCGTGGCGGCGTGTGTTTTTACGTATCGTCAGGTCGTGGAAGGATTACATCGCTGGGATTTTTTTTCTTTTTTATTAAAGGACTTGCCCCAAGCTGTGTCTGTGTGTTTTTTTACAATTTTGTCACTTTTTTGGGTGAAATGGTAGGGGTACAATGTACCCCGTTACCAATTCACATTGGGGGGGCGGGATCTGGGGTCCCCTTTGTTAAAGAGGTCTTCCAGATTCTGATAAGCCCCCCACCCACAGATCCCCACAATCACCAGGCAAGGGTTGTGGGGATAAAGCCCTTGTCCCCATGTTGAGTTCATGTGAGAGAACGTCCCCCCCTGAATGGCCTGGAACATTCAGGGGGGGACGTTCTCTCATCACCCCTCTTTTCCTGCAGCCTGCCAGGTTGCGTGCTCAGATAAGGGTCTGGTATTGGTTTTTGGGGGACCCTACGCCATTTTTGTTTACTTCGGCACAGGGATCTCCTTAAAATTCATACCAGACCGGAAGGGACTGGTATGGAATTTAGGGGGACCCCGAAGCAATTTTTTTTTACATTTTGGTTTGAGGTTCCCCTTAATATTCATACCAGACCCAACGGGCCTGATAACGGACTGTGGGGAACCCAAGCTTTTTTTTCAATGACTTTTATCTGTATTGCTGGGACCCGACAATTCAATATAGCTGAGAGTAGTTTTAAATTACATTTTTTCCTTTAGAAATGTCATCTTGTGCAGGGGCTGTTCTAAACACAGGAAAAATTGTGCCCACTTACAGGCATACTATAGACACCCCCCAGGTACAAAATTTAAAGGAATATTTCACTTTTATTGTTTAACTTTAAAGCGGTAGTTCACCCCCCCCCCCGACACATTTTACCATCGAGACAGGCATTGTAGCGCGAGCTACAGTATGCCTGTCCCGATTTTTTTAACCCCGTACTCACCTTGTAGTCGTCCATCGTAGATTCCGGCTCCCGCGGGGAATGGGCGTGCCTATGGAGAGGGAGGATGATTGACGGCCGGCCCTGGCACGTCACTCTCCCCGAAGACAGCCGGAGTAGGTCTCGGCTCTTCACGGCGCCTGCGCACAGGCTATGCGCACGCGCCGTGAAGACCAAGCCTATTTCGGCTATTTCCGGAGAAGCGTGACGCGCCAGAGCCGGCCGTCAATCATCCTCCGTCTCCATAGGCACGCCCATTCCCCGGAATCTTCGATGGACGACTACAAGGTGAGTACGGCGGTAAAAAATTCGGGACAGGCATACTGTAGCTCGCGCTACAATGCCTGATTTTAAGGTAAAATAAAAAAAAAAAAATTTTTTCCCGTCGATAGGGTGAACCCCCGCTTTAAGCATTATTAAAATCACTGCTCCCGAAAAAACTTCAGTTTTTAAAACGTATTTTTCCATTGATACACATCCCCTAGGGCAGGACCCAGGTCCCCAAACACTTTATATGACAATAACTTGCATATTAACCTTTAAAATTAGCACTTTTGATTTATCCCATAGACTTTTAAAGGGTGTTTCGTGGGTTTCGAATTTGCCACGAACACCCCAAATTGTTCGCTATTTACGTTCGACTCGTTCAACTCGAACATCGGGCACATCCCTACTCAACATCCAACCATTATTAACCTTTCTATCATTATTATGAAGAGGAGGGTAAGGAATATGGGGCCAGATCCTCAAAAGGGATATGCCGGCTTAACTACTGTTACGCCGTCGTATCCCTGTTTCTAACTATGGAACTGATCCACAGAATCAGTTTTCCATAGTTAGGCAGAAGATCCGACATGTGTAATTGACTTACACTGCCGGATCTTAGGATGCAGTACCGCATCCGCCGCTGGGGGCATTTCGTGTCGAAATGCCGCCTCGGGTATGCAAATTAGCACTTACGGAGATCCACAAAGCTTTTACGCTTCGTTTTTTCTCCGTAAGTTTTAGTTTGCAAACGCAAAATTAGGGCTGCTTTTACAAAGTGTAAACTGTTTACACCTTGTAAAAACAGACCCTTCTGTCCAGCGACGCAATTTTTTTTTGTTTTGATTTTTTTTTTTCGCCGTATCTTTTTTTTTTCCCGACGCAACTTTATTGACCCGTCGCAATCCACAAAGCTCGGCGTAACGTAATTTCGCGCTATGCACGTCGGGAAAATGACGTCACGAGCATGCACAGTACGGCCGGCGCGGGAGCGCGCCTAATTTAAATGGGAATCGCCCCCAATCGCCCCCATGGAAAGAGGAATTTAAGTTACACAGCCAAAAATTTCTAGGTAAGTGCTTTGTGGATCGGGCACTTAGGTAGAAATTTTAAGGCAGTGTAACTTAAATAGTAAAATTTACGTTACGCCGGATCTTTGTGGATTACCCCCATGATTCTTCATATGAATCCCACCAAAGAACCCCCTTGAGTGCAAAACCGCAGAGTTTTTCAGGCAAGGGCCAGGGTAAGGTAAAAAAAACAAAAACAAAACAAGGGGGTGCAGGGAAGGGAGGAAATGAAACACCCAAGAAAAAGGAAACGCTAAGAGGGGAAGGGATTTTCAACCTAAGCAGGACCGAGGTTACAGACCCTGAAAAATGCATTTTAGATAAATGTCTCAAGTTTGCGCCCGGCAAACAAGTTTGAAACATTCATAGATGTGCAAAGATACATGAGGAAATTGAGCATAAAAAGGCACTTCCTGACTAATCTTATTATGAGGAACTTTGAGCCCACTAAGAAGTCAGAATATTTTCAGACAGATCTCTGCAATTCCTCATTATTTAACCCTCCTGCAATTGTAGGGGGTAATTTTAAGGTATTTAAAGATCTGGTAGTGAGGAATTTACACAAGGCCAAATATAAATTTGAACCCCAGAAACAAATACACAATGTGATCAAGTCTCTATGTAAAAAGAAAATACTTAGTTATACCATTGTCCAATAAATAAAGAAGATTATAAGAAATAAATGAATCGCCCTTTATCAGGTCTCAATATATATGAAATTCTAAAACGAGATCCCACCCACTCATATAAAAAACAATTAGAAAGACTTATGAACAATGGATTTAAAGTCAACATTTAATTAGGATGAAAAACGTTTTTTGGTGCCACTGGCCCTAGGATTCCCACCATACACTATCTACTGTACCAAAGGTTCACAAAAGTCTGAACAAGCCACCGGGGAGACCTATAGTCAGTGCCATAGACTCATTCACTTCACGTAATGGCAGCTATGTAGACTCTTTTAAACAGCCAGTGGTAATAGGAACCCCTTCCTTTTTGAAGGATACTATAAAATGTATAAATTAACTATCTACAATTCATATAGAAGGAGAAATGCTGCTTATTACAGCCAACGTTTCTTCTCTATATGCTTTGGGGTGTGTGAGCTGTGCGGCTGCACAGGGCGCCATGGGCAACAGGGGCACCATGCGGCCATCACAGCTCGCACACCCCTGAGGCTGCCATCCTGTGCCCTCCATCCTCCGCTTTACTATACGCCGGTGCCTGCACTCATCTCACCTGTCACCCCACACAGCCTGTCCTCCCTGCACTGCGCTGTCAGGGCACAGGGCCAGGAGCTACACCCATAGCCAATCGGTGAGCTCGGAAGGGCGCAGAGGGGCCAGGCTGTCGCTGTTCCCTATGTTCCTCCTTCCAAGCTGGAGAATTGGGGATTTGGGCGGGTGACGTAGTGATAGTTTCCCAGGACCAACAACACTGCATCGTGACTCTTCCCTGGGCGAGGACACCTAGGGGGAGGGAAGGGGGGCACAGTGACATGAGCAGGGGGAGGACTCTCCAGTGCCCCGTGGGGGGGCACCTCTACCAGGCTAGATCCTGGGCAGTGCCAGCTCTGCCAGCAAGATGGTGTTGTGGATCATTTCTAAGGCCATGGTGTAAGTCATTCCACATTCTCCTCCTTCCAGGAGGGTGCCAGCATCCCAGGCATTGTATGTCTGTGGATGATGGAGGCCCTCCCTCACCTTATATACATGTATAAAGGTAATGATCACTGACTATGTTTTCCTTCCATATCTCTATATATTCCTCTATACAGGGCTCAAAATTTCAAGTCCTGAGCCACTAGCCAGGCCTTAAGAGTTACTGGCCACCAGTTGTCCAACCCAACACCTCCCCTGCCCCACCGCTAAGTCCGCCCCTAAATACACCCTTGTAAATGATCTCATGAAATTACACTGTTAAATATTTTAAGCAGTATTAAGTTCCAAAAATAAATATGAACAACTTTAACAATAGTAAAATAAAGCATATCAGTACCCATCTGTGCAGCCTCAGTGTGCCCGAAAATGCAGCCTTACAGTGCCCCATCAATGCAGTCTTACTGTGCCCCATCACTTGCAGCCTTACAGTGCCCCATCACTTGCAGCCTTACAGTGCACCATCACATGCAGCCTTACAGTGCACCATCACTTGCAGCCTTACAGTGCCCCATCAATGTAGCATGACTGTGCCCCATCAATTGCAAAATTACTGTGCCCCATCACTTGCCCCATTACTGTGCCCCATCACTTGCAGCATTACTGTGCCCCATCAATTGCCACATTACTGTGCCCCATCAATTGCAGCATTACTGTGCCCCATCACTTGGCGCATTACTGTGCCCCATCACTTGCCGCATTACTGTGCCCCATCAATTGCCGCATTATTGTGCCCCCATCAATTGCCGCATTACTGTGCCCCATCACTTGCCCCATTACTGTGCCCCATCAATTGCCGCATTACTGTGCCCCATCAATTGTCGCATCACTGTGCCCCATCAATTGCTGCATTACTGTGCCCCATCAATTGCCGCATTACTTTGCCCCATCAATTGCCGCATTACTTTGCCCCATCAATTGCCCCATTACTGTGTCCCATCAATTGCAGCACTACTTTGCCCCATCACTTTGTCCCATCAATTGCCGCATCACTTTGCCCCATCATTTGCAGCATTACTTTGCCCCATCAATTGTCGCATTACTTTGCCCCATCACTTTGCCCCATCAATTACCGCATCACTTTGCCCCATCAATTGCAGAATTACATTGCCCCATCACTTTGCCTCATCAATTGCCGCATTACTGTGCCCCATCATCACTTCAGACTCACCTCACACAAACACTGCCCTGGCCCTGCTTTGAGCTGAGGCTGCAGCGCTCTCCTTCTCCTCCTCTTGTATCACACACACAGCGTGCATCTTCCACTGTGTGTCATGGAGCAGAGTCTGTGTTTTGGCGGCATGGTGTGATAAGGTCCCGCCCCCCTAGACCAGCTAATGTGATAGGCAGAACACCGATTCAATCTACTATCACATTAGCTGGGAGGCGAGACCTTGTCACATCGTGCCACCAAACACAGACCCTGCTCCATGACACACAGCGGAAGATGCCCACTGTGTGTGTGATACAAGAGGAGGAGAGCGCTGCAGGCTCGGCTCAAAGCGGTGCCAGGGCAGTCCAGCCCTGCCACTCTCTGTGGCCTTCGGCTGACAGTTTCCTGGCTGATCGCTTCAGCCAGAAAACTGTCAGCCTGGTTCACCCCGCTACTCACTCGCCTTGGACTGAATTCCACTCGCAAAATGCGAGCAAGCGAGTGGAATTTTTGAGGGTTGCTCTATATACTTCTATATACCTCTATATATACCTCTATACATATCTATATATACCTCTATATATACACATCTATATTCCTCTATATACCTATATATATATATATATATATATATATATATATATATATATATATATATATATATATATATATATATATATACTTCTATATACCTCTATATATATCTATATATACCTCTATATACTTATATATATATACCTCTATAAACTTCTATATATACACCTCTATATATTCCTATATATACTTCTATATACTTCTATATATACCTCTATAAATACTAATGTATAATATAATATAATAATAATGTTCCCAGTTATTATTGCATTTGCACATATATTATCTCTAAAAAACAATGTATAAAAGATTGCACTGTTAGCTGTTTTTTTTCTGTGTTTAATGTATTTAATATACATCATTGTTACCAGTCTATCCAGTTATTTATTATTGTAATTGTTTACACATGCACTTAAATTAACTGTTATTAAAACAATTTATTTGTTCAAATATTTTTTTCCTCTTTGTGTATGTTTAGGTGACCAGGGGCGAGGGGTGAAGATGTGGGGGGCGCCACAGGATTAGCTCGTACATGGCGCCTTAACACCTAAGACCGGCCCTGTACGCTATCATTCCTCATCATAAGGGTTATGAAGCAGTACAATACTATTTAGACCTGAGAAAATTCCACTTTTACAGAAGAAGTTCATTTTGGATCTTTTAAAGTTTTGGATGGAGTGCAACTTTTGTTTTATGATGAAACTATTAAACTATTACCTAAAACGCACTGGCATAGCCATGGGTGCCAAATTTGCCCCTAGTCTCCTCAACTTATTTAGGTAACCTCCCTACAAGATTTTATGGGCGATTTAAATTCGAACAGTTGGGGCATCAATTTTACTTAAAGTTGTAATAATTCCATACATTTTCTGGATTTATAGAGAAGGCACCAAATTATTAAGCAGAACACATTTTAAAGCAACAGACAGAAATGGCTTTATTCCTATTGACAGCTGCCATTACACTCTCTGAATGAAGTTTTGGCGTATTCGCCAAAACTGTTCTAAATTGGATGATTTTCATCATCAAGCACAGATTTTGAAAGAGGGATTCATCCAGAAGGGGTATGATACAACATCCTTGGAACAGAGTGTACTAGAGGCTGCAGATTTAGACAGAAAAAAAATGTTGGTACCCAAAAAAAGAAAAGGGGAAAATACATTGGAACATCAACTAGCATTTCTAACAACTTTTTAAAATCAATGTAATTGGCTGTCCAATGAATGGGCCATTTTTTTGCAATTGTGATGCTGTACCCAAACAAACTTGACATCCTTTTTTTCCCACAAATAGAGATTTCTGTTGGTGGTACTTGACCATCTCTGAGATTTACATTTTTTGTGCTATAAACCAAAAAAGAGCAACAATTTTGAAAAAAACACAATATTTTGCACTTTTTGCTATAATAAATATCCCCAATTTAAAAAAAAAGCATATCTGTTCTCAGTTTAGGTCGATATGTATTTTTTTTACATATTTTTGGTAATAAGCGTATATTTATTGATTTGCGCAAAAGTTATAATCTCTCCAAAATAGGGGATAGATTTATAGCATTTTAATTATTATTATTTTTTTTTACTAGTAATGGCAAAGATCTGGGACTGCGACATTATGGCGGACACATCGGACACTTTTGACACATTTTTGGGACCATTGGCATTTATACAGCGATCAGTGCTGTAAAAATGCACTGATACTGTAAAAATGTCAAGGGATTAATTGTGTTCCCTAGTGTGTTTCTAACTGTAGGGAGATGGGACTGACCTAAAGGAAATGACAGATCGTGGTTCCTAGCAATGAGGAACTCACGATCTGTCTTTCCTCACAGAACAGGGATGTGTGTGTGTGTGTTTAAGCTGGCCATAGATGTATTGAAATTTGGCTGGTTCAGTCAAATTTTCATCCATCTATGGGCAGGCTAGTTGTACAGAAGTCGGTCTCTCGGTTGAAAAATGTACAACCAGCCTGTTTGTTTTTTTGGCAATCAATTGGTGCCATCAGCTATGGCCAGCAACACTGACCATTACATTCTGACAGTGAGGAATATTTCTTGCTGTCAGTAAGCCTCTGATTCATCTTAGTGGTGGATTACCTGTTCAGTACTCACTACACTTTCCCTCCAGCACTGAGTCGCTTTTTTGTTGGATCCAGAATACTGAACTTTTGATATTGAACTTTATTACTACAATTTTTCAATTTTAAGCACATTGATCTTTTGTGAACTTTACCACTTATGTCCTTCACGCATGAGGGTCTCACCTAATTATTGTTTGTTTGCACGCATTACTAGCGCTACATTTTTTCTTGTTTTTTGCTTGTCTGTTCAGAATTTGATCGAATTCTGTAGTGTTGGCTGCTATTTTATACGTTTTATTAGTAGCCCAGTGATTTATATACTTTTAGTATATTGTATTCTTAGAGTACAATAGTTACACTGGAGGGATTCCCTCATTAACACATGTTAGATTTTATTGCTGTTTGCACCCCTGTCAGGATGATTCCCTTATTGTTTTCTGTCTCAGATACAGGAAGTAAGTAGAAATCTCCCCAAACTTTGGAAAAATCCCACCTTTAACAATTTAATTTGGAATGAAGTGCCCCCATGGGTATATATCCTCTCTCCCCTTCTGTTTCAGCAGATGTAAGATGTCCTCTCACCTTTCTGTCCCAATGACAATGGTCTGGACCTTCAGTAGGGACTCAAGAACAACCCCTTCCCATTCTATATGGAACTAGCAAAAAATATTTTGGCTGAAGTTCTGCTTTAATCTCACAACTCCAACTTTAAAAATAGGACCTCAGATATAGCATTGAATCTCAGAGCAATCATTTTCAATTCATATATCAACTAAGATCAGAAATTGTAGCATAAAACTTGAATATATTTCAAACTATGATTTGAGCATTGTAGAAACACAAAGCAGTCGAAAACATTAATAAATGCAAGGTAGGAAAGCCTATTTTCATTAAGACTAATTTCCTTTTGATCTTTGATTGGCAGGTAGAGAGACTATCTGAGCGAGAAACAGATTTTAATATGAGTTGAATATTTGTCCTTGTACTTTGTGAAATGCCAAACGTCTATCCTTAAATGCACAAAACCTAAGAAATGCTTATAAAGAGGCAACCAGTATGAACTATGTGTGCAAATGTGACATTTAAAAGCACTTCAATTTACAGTGACCTATGCTTTGCATATCCGGAATGAACATGTGTTACAAGTATTATTCACATTAATAATTGCTGCACACATTAGTGGGCATCGGTACCCTAACTTATTTCATAGATGCAGTTTTATAACATGTTATTACTATACCAGAGAAAATGGCCAGCACATATATACTGTATATACAATGTATTTACAGTATATGTGTTCATTGGGGATTATACTATTGTTTCTGTGATTACTAACCTATATTAATCCTGACCAGTCCTGGCCAGCTGCTCACAACACATGCTAATCCACAGACATGACCAGTTGCTCACAGCACATGGTGATTCACAGTCCTGATCAGCTGCACACAAGCAAGGTTTGATTCAAACCTTCCTGCATTGTGCAATAAAGAAAGATTGTAACATCCCCTTTCACTGCTGGAGTATTTTGCCATTAGGGATAAATGCAGTATTCATCTGCATCTGTTACTTCATAGATTAAGCCTATTGCAAAATTTAGCACCAAAATGCTGGCAGGATCCCACTACACATATTATTCACTCAAGAGAGGGCTCTGCAAGTTCAGGTGTTCACTGAAGGGGCAAACAGGCGATTTTGGGGCTGAACTTTTGCTCTGCCCAAACAGTTTGCCCAAATAAATACCCCCCCCCCCTGAATCTAAGTTATCCTATTTCCCCCCAAACCCCCCTCCACAATTTCAAAGCCATACAGCCTGGTGGAGGCAATACTCTTGAATTTCCTACCAGAAACATAAATGTACCTAACATACTCTGAGCTCTCGAAAGACACCTCCTTTCTCATGTTCTAGGTAAATCTGTTCCTGTAATAATTGTCTGCTCCTTTTTTAATCACCCTCTGTCAGGCTTTTATATCCTGAGCTATGCATGACATTCGCCACAGAACAATGTGATAAGTCAACACACTCTCTGTGGTGGCCCTGGAAATGCTGAAAAAAACAGCACTCCTCAACTTGCTCATGAAATATAACTACTCTTGTGCCCTACCCACCAGATCAGATAAACAAATTGACCATGATAATTCCTCTGCAAATATTGTTCCTTAGAAACAAAACTAGTGCATTCACTCTATCTCCACCCATCCAATGACAACTGGCATATAAGCAATTTCCCCTCTTCTGCTAAAGTCTAGTATTAGTTGTATGGTCTTATTCACAATTAGCTTTAGAATATTCTCCTTACACCAGCCTACTAAGCCCTCTATCTCTTGCTTCATAGCTGTCCCTTATTCTCATAATGACAGTGGTGTCATCAAGCAATGTTATCACTAAATCTGTCTCAAAATGTGAGACACAATCATAAAAAAACAAATAAAAGCCTAAAGCCCCATACACACCATCAGATTATCTGCAGATTTTTGTCTTCAGATTTACCAAAACCATATAATATGAGGTCAAACCTTAAGAGTTTCAATGTGTATGCAATCAGGCAGGCCCTTGCACTACATGGTTTTGGTAAATCTGAAGACAAAAATCTGCAGATAATGCTGATGGTGTGTATGGGGCTTTAGGCTGCATTCACACCTGAGCGTAGAGTTTTTTTACCGCAATTTCTCACTGCGTTTTTTACCGCGATTTTGGACAGGTCTAGGTCACCAATGTTAAAAACAGAAAAACGCCCAAATACGCTCAATTCCAGCGACAAAAAAGGGTCCAGAACTTGTTTGAGCTTCAGGCGTTCGGCATCAGGCGTTTTGGAGTGGAGATGTGAACCATCTCCATTGAAAATAATGTATTTTTTCCCCTCTAGCGTTTTGGAGCTTCATACTTCAGGCGACAAAACGCTCAGGTGTAAATGCAGCCTAACACACACTTTTAGAGGCACCCCTGTACTATGTGACAATGTCAAGGAACAGTATTCACATTTTTTTCCATCTGTGATCTATTAGTTAAACACAATTAAACACACAATTATAAAGAGTTGGACCTAAACTCAATAATTTAAGTTTATCAATGTGTTTTATAGGTAAAATTGCTAAAAACATCAAACTGAAATCAATAAAAAGCATTCAGACACAACTATTTTTCCTGTACATGACTTAAAAGTGTAAAGCTAAACAAATAGTATGCTCTGTAGATCTATTTACCCTGAAAGAAAATTGTTAAACCTTTAAAGTCCTCATTTTTCAATGAGTTAGCGTGACTCAAAATGTGCGCTACACCAAACGGTGGAGCAGAGCGTTTTATCCAGCCCCACCAGAACACATTTTTTTCAATGTGCCAAAGTATCAATTTTTAAAAACATTTCGTAACAATGGAAGTAAGCGCCACAGTTTGATAATCTTTTAACCACTTAAGGACCGGAAGAATATCCCCCTTAATGAGCAGGCTATTTTTTGTGATACGGCACTGCATCGCTTTAATTGACAATTGCTGCAGTCGTGCGATGTTGTACCCAAACAAAATTTGCGTCCTTTTTTGTGCCACGAATAGAGCTTCCTTCATCAGTTTAGGCATATATATATATATATATATATATATATATATATATATATATATATATACGTCTACATATTTTTTGTAAAAAAAAACGCAATAGGCGTATATTGATTGGTTTGTGCAAAAGATATAGGCCCAGATTCACAAAGCACTTACGCCGACATATAACACGTTACGCCGACATAAGTGCAAATTTACCCACGAACCAACATGCGCCTAAAAACAGGCTACACCCTGCCGACGTAGCTTGCACATGCTGGCGTAGGGTGGCCGTACATATGGGCTGGGCGCATGGTGCTACTCCCATTGATTAGCCATTCAAACATGCAAATTAGTGAAATATGCTGATTCACGAACGTGCGTGTGCCCGGCGCATGCTACGCGAGATGCGCGTAAGTTGTGCATCCGGCATAAAGTTATTCCCCATAAATGAAGTGCAACCTGGCAACAGACATGCACAGGTCTGCACCAGGGAACACAAGCCAGCGTATTGTGCGCTGGTTGTGTGTCTGGCTGGGCGTACATTATGTTCACGGCGTACGCGGTGATCCGGCGTAGCTTAGGCAGTTGCGCCGGCGCGGTTTTGAGCAGGCGTAGGCGGGTGCTGTGCATGCCTCTACGTTACGGCGCATGCGCAGTTCGTGATACGTACCTGTCTGGCGCTCGGCCCATCATTTGCATGGGGTCACGCCCACTTCCACCTACGCCGGCGTGCGCCTTCGAAACCCACGCCACGCTGGTGCAGCGTTGGGAGCACTGGCTTGCTGAATGCAATGGATGCCTCTCCGCGCTACGTTGGCGTGCCGTACAGTGTGTGCACTACGGCGGCATAATGTGCGCCATGCTCTCTGTGAATCAGGGCCAGAGTGTCTACAAAATAGAGGATAGATTTATGCCATTTTTATTATTATTATTTTTTTACTCGTAATGGTGGCATTCAGCAATTTTTAGCAGGACTGCGACATTGCGGTAGACAGATCGGACACTTGTGACACTTTTTTGGGACCATCGACATTTATACAGCGATCAGAGCTAAAAATAGCCACTGATTACTATAAAAAATTTCACTGGCAGGGAATGTTCATTGTCCCGACGTGCTTTGCACGGTTTTACGTTGCGCCGGGTTTTGAGAATCGCAACGGGCGTAAAAAAAAAAAACGAGTTGCGGCGGGAAAAAAACAATAAAAAAAAAAATTACAGCGACGCGGGGTAGAAGGGTCTACTTTTACAAGGTGTAAACTGTTTAGGCCTTGTAAAAGCAGCCCTAATTTTGCGACAGCAAACTAATACTTATGGAGAAAAAACGAAGCGTAAAAGCTTTGTGGATCTCCGTAAGTGCTAATTTGCATACCCGAAGCGGCATTTCGACGAGAAATGCCCCCAGCGGCGGCTGCGGTACTGCATCCTAAGATCTGACAGTGTAAGTCCCTTAAACATGTCAGATATTCTGCCTATCTATGTGAAACTGATTCTGTGGATCAGTTCCATAGATAGAAACAGGGATACGATGGCGTATCAGTAGATACGCCGGCGTATCCCTTTTGAGGATCAGGCCCTATGTTTTTTTGAGAACATATATATGTGCACTTTAGTTTTGAAATATTTTTTCAATATATAGTATTTTTGGATGTGAGAATGGGATTTATGTATAAGGAATTTCTTTGCACAAAAATATTTGTTTTTATATATAATTGGGTGGACAGTTTATCTGTTTATATATAGAATACATACACATTGTTGGATGTTAGGAGAATATTGCTAGCAATAGCATAACTTTTATAGAGTTGTACTAATTTGTTTCACATATGTTGATTGCAGGATATTCATCACCATGAGATTGCAGTATTTCTTAGATTTGCGCTGCTTGTTTCCCCTTTCTATTCCATTTTTATGTTGTCTTAGAGCACTGTCCCAATTTTGCCCTGAGTGGAGACAAAAGCTAGCCAAACATGGATCAAAATTTGGCTGGTTCAGCAGGGATCAGCTGAATTTTGATCCATATACGCCAATATGTTTGGTTGAATAGAAGTTTGTCGTCTGTACAACTGGCCTGTTGGAAAATTTTAGACTGCAGCGCTGGTGATACCGATCGTGGGGAAGTGTCCCAACTGTCAAAATACAAAGACACAGTTTGAAGATTCCCTCATCCACCTCAAATGTGTACATGTAGTCGTCTCACTTTTTTTTTTTCATTCAACCCACTGGTTGAATAAAAAAATTGATCTATCTATGGCCATAAATAAACACTCAGGATAATAATAAATGGGACCTGTTTTTTTCATATAGTTGTGCTCATGAGTTTACATACCTTGGCAGAATTTATGATTTCTTGGAGATTTTTCTGAGAATATGAATGATAACACAAAAACTTTTCTTTCACTCGTGGGTTAGTGTTTGGCTGAAGCCATTTATTATCAATCACTGGTGTTTACTCTTTTTAAATCATAATGACAACAGAAACTACCCAAATGACCCTGATCAAAAATGTACATACCCAAGTTCTTAATACCGTGTAATGCCCCCTTTAACATCAATGACAGCTTGAAGTCTTTTGTTGTATCAACATAAGGCACTTTATCTTCTCAGATGGTAAAGCTGCCCATTCCTCTTGGCAAAAAGCCTCCAGTTCCTGTAAATTCTTGAGTTGCCTTGCATGAACTGCACGTTTGAGATCTCCCCAGAGTAACTTATTGATATTGAGATGGCCACTCCAGAACCTTCACTTTATTCTGCTGTAGCCAATGACAGGTCGACTTGGCCTTGTGTTTTGGATCATTGTCATGTTGGAATGTCCAAGTACATCCCATGTGTAGCTTCCTGGCTGATGAATGCAAATGTTCCTCCAGTATTTTTTAATAACATACTGCATTCATCTTGCCATCAAGTTTGACCAAATTTACTGTGACTTTGTAGCTCACACATGCCCAAAACATCTGCGATCCACCTCTGTATTTAACAGTAGGAATGGTGTACCTTTCATCATAGGCCTTTGTTGGATGTGGCCAAAAAGCAACATTTTGGTCTCATCACTTGTCATCACTTGAGGCTTGTCTTTGTGCTGTTTGGCGTATTGTAAGCAGGAAACTTTGTGGCATTTGCGTAGTAATGGCTTTCTTCTGGCGACTCGACCATGCAGCCCATCTTTCTTCAAGTGCCTCCTTTTTGTGGATCTTGAAGCAGCCACACCACATGTTTTCAGAGAGTCCTGTATTTCACCTGAAGTTATTTGTGGGTTTTTCTTTGCATCCCAAACAATTTTCCTCACAGTTGTGGCTGAAGCATTAGTTTGTCTACCTGACCATGGTTTGGTTTCAACAGTACCCCTCATTTTCCACTTCTTGATTAGAGTTTGAACACTGCTGATTGGCATTCTCAATGCATTGGATATCTTTTTATATCCCTTTCCTGTTTTATACAGTTCAACTACCTTTTCCCACAGATCCTTTGACAATTCTTGTGCTTTCCCCATGACTCAGAATCCAGAAACGTCAGTGCAGCACTGGATGAAAGATGCAAGGGTCTGTCAGGAGTCCAGAAACTCATTGACCTTTTGTACACACACTAATTAACAGATCACAGGTGAGGATGGTTTAATAGCCATTCAAACCCCTCCGTGTCACCTTGTGTGCATGTTATCAGGCCAAAATCACCAGGGTATGTAAACTTTTGATCAAGGTCATTTGGGTTGTTTCTGTTGTCATTATGATTTAAAAAGAGTAAACACAGCTGATTTATAATAAATGGCTTCACCAACACACTAATCATGAGTGAAAGAAAAGTTTTTGTGTTATCATTCATATTCTCTGAAAAATGGCCAAACTTTAAAAAAAATTCTGCCAGGGTATGTAAACGTATGTGCACAATTGTAAATATGCTGGACTCCTGTATACTGTAAGCCCACCACCTTCCACTATACACAATCAGCTGCTTTATTACTTAACACAAGAGAAAGGGTATGAACTGTCATTGCTCTTGCAGGAGTGAGAAATCATTCCTGATCCCTTGCCCAGTCCACTAATAGTTTCCTTTGTCCCTCCTCATGTCTCTAATCCGTGATCAGTTCATCCTCTCCAACTTCTGATAATCAGCTGAAGTTCCTCTCTTCCCTCCACTAAGCAACAGTCAGTTGGTTCTCTGCCTTAAAGTGTTACTTAACCCACAACAGTAAAATCAGTCTGTATATGCAGCATAGCATAGTTATACTCATGGTGGAACTAAAGGGGTTAATACTCTGCATTGTGTAAAAAGGCTGTTTTATCCTGTATGCACAGATCCTCCCTTTCCTGTCTATTTGGGGAAGGCCAGCTAACACAGGCAGAGTAGCCAACCTGCACATTCTCAGTTGTGTCTTTTATGCTGGAGAGAACAGTTTATTTTTCTCACAGCTAGCCAAGTCACATGATATTGACATCACACATGTGGGCATGTATACAGACTGCAGTGGAAATCCCCTCCTTCCTGAACTCTCCGCATTTGAGAAAATGTGCAGTTTATCATGTAACCGTGGTACACGGATCATCCAAACAGGTATATAGTGGCAGCATTTTATTGTAAAAAGGGGGGGGCGATTAACTATGTTCATATTACTGGGTTTAGTAACACTCCAGTCACAACTTTATCCTTTGCCCTCCAACCATCTTCAGCCCTACTCTAGCCATTCTTCCAATGGTTCTTGACATATTAGCCTCCTCTATTCCTTGTCAATATATTGATCCCACTGGTCCACCTTGGACCAAAGTATGTGTGCATATCTCATACCTAAGGGGCCATTGAGGAAGCTAAGAATCAGTGGTTCTACAGTGATAGACTTGATCTTCCGATTACTATGCCAGGGGCATTCTCTCTGCACACTGGCCACAGGGGGGGCACTTGCTCAAAACTTTCATTAATTATAGAACAGCTTGTGTTATTTTCAAGTGAATACAATGTGTTTCCTAATTGAATAAGGTGGAGATAGCGACGTATTTTTTCTTTCTTTGCACCCCTCTAGAATTTTTGCACTCCCATTATATGTGTCTGTCAGTGTACTGTAGCCATACATATACTAAATATTATGTAGAGTCCCTTGTTTACAGTTAAGGCCCCCTGTACATTACATGTTGATTATCACTGCACTAGGCTCTCTTGGGCCACAATCTGTTTCCACTCTACCTCCTCTATTTCTCTGCCCCCAGGCACAGTTAGACAACATTTTATCTTATCTTTCTTCCCTCTTGTTCCAAAATTGGCTCCGGTTTACTGTACATTCTTTCTACCGCATAATCAAGTTAGTGAGATGGTACACTTGGACAATTTATCAAGGTAAAACCAGGCAGACTAAAAAAACTTGTGAATGAATGAGCACATATTTGCTATTCCCGTTTAAAAAATAATTATATGTCGATAATAAATCATGTTGTTCAGAATGGTTGTTAAAAGTCAGTTACAGGCAAAAGTGAAATCAATCAATTACTAATACATTGCAAGAAATTTTGCAACTGTAATGAAGTCAGAAAGTCACGTGAATTTACCTTAATGTTAGTTCATTTATGTGAAAAGCAAATTCATTGTCACTTTAAATACCCAATTATATACAGATGAAATAAGTAAACAAGAATTTGCTTAACATAAGACTGGATAATTCTAATGAATATTCACTCAATTTATTGAGTCAATCAACTTCTTCACTAAATCTGCTTCAATGTTTCCATGCAATGGCAACAATAATACAGGGGAGCAAAAAAATAGCTGCACATGTTTTGTCATCAGTGTTGTAAAGGTAGCATTGAAAGTAACAGTTGTCTGTACATTAATAGCTAACAAAAAAGGTTAGCTTTTAACAGATTGTCAGGCATACAAATATGCATCCTAAAGCCAGTGGCGACTGAAGAGGAGACAGCGCCACGGATTAGGCAGCGGCACTGCGCGGTGATAGACCACACACAGAGAGCCCAAGGCAGTGGCTTTGCAGGGGGGGTGCGAGCCGTACCAGAGTGACACCCGTCGACACATGACCCGGGACCCGGCGCAATGATCCCCTTCTCTCTGTGGTCACAGCTCTGATCAGTCTCGGCAGCAGATGCCAAAGCCGAGCAAAGTCGTCTCCCCCTCCTCCTTTATGTCTGCACAGTGCTGTGCATGCAGGAGGAAGGGGAGGCAGCTTCACTCTGCTCAGTTGTGACAGCCACTGCCGAAAACAATCAGAGCCGCGACCACGGAGAGAAGTGCCAATGGGTGTCACTCGGGTGCGGCTTGCACCCCCTGAAAAGCCACTGCCTTGGGCTCTCCGTGTGTGTTCTGAGGTACATTATGGGTCTGAAGGGGGATCTGCACTGCAGAGGGTGGCCTGTGCACTGTAGGGGTGAGGGGTCTGTACTGTAGGGGGTCTGTACTGTAGGGGGTCTGTACTGTAGGGGATGTCTGCACTGTAGGGGTGCATCTGCACTGTATGGGGGCATCTGAACTGTAGGGGAGTCTGTACTGTAGGGGGATTCTGTACTGTAGGGGGGTCTGTACTGTAGGGGGGTCTACACTGTAGGGGAGGATTCTGTACTGTATGGGAGTATTCTGTACCAGGGGGGAGTCTGAAGTGTAGAGGGGTCTGCACTGTAGGGGGGAGGGTCTGTACTGTAGGGGGGGTCTGTACTGTAGGGGAGGATTCTGTACTGTAGGGCAGGGTCTGTACTGTAGGGCAGGGTCTGTAGTGTAGGGGGTCTTTATTGTAGGGGAGGATTCTGCGCTGTAGGGGTGGTCTTCACTGCACTGCACTGCAACTGCTGGCAGAGCTTTCTTGCCGAGTAAACTGTGCATGTGTATGAGGCTTTGAAGTCAAGAAAACTGCCCAGAATCTAGACGAGAAAAATAGAGAACCTGCTCTCTATTTTCTCGTCGTGAGATTCTCGGCAGTGTTTTCCTGCCGAGAAACCCGAGCATGTGTTTACTTACCTCTCCATGGAAACCTGTGCATGCTCGAAATGACTTTGAAGCATGCGTAGTAGCTTGCCAGGTATCTTGCCAGGAATCTCGTCAGGAAAAACAATGTTATTTTTTCCTGACGAGAATCCGGGCCGTATGTACAGGGCTTAAGAGTATGAAAACTGTAGGTAAACTTTTTTTTTCTGTTCAAATATTTTTTATACAGGTTTTTAACTTTACCATATAACAATCAAGAACGATAGAACATGAATTTTAAAGTATTAACTGTATACAGTGGGCTAAGGCCAGATTAAAAAACATTACAACTTTAGGTCATAAGCCAATGTGTACAGCAATAATGACATATGCAGGAAACAATGTATTCCTTAAGTGCCGATGGGTGATGAGTGATAAAAAAAAGTGAGAAAAGAGAAGTAGGTAGGTGGGTGAGGTAGGGGAATAAGTGCAAAGGGGGGTTCCCGGGGGAGCCTATTTCATGGTGAAAAGAATACTAATGACAATAAAAGTTAGGAGCATGCCATTATGGGTCAAGTAGCATCAATCTTGCCGTGGATCATGTCGCATGATATTTAATTTTAAACTTAAAATTGGACTAAGAGTGGAGGTTTACCAGGCAGCTGCCACCGTCTGTTTAGCAGCTGTTATTATTTGTAAAATAATCTTGAATTATACAGTGGTCATTTTTTTTGGGGGGGGGGCATTTTTTGAATAGTTATAATGGGATCTGAAGCAATACATTTGTGGAGAGAAAATGAAAAACCTTTGTCCAAAACTTGTGAACTATGGGGCATGTCCAGCAGACATGTAGGTGTGTTCCTAATTCCTTGCAGCCCTAAAAGTACTCTGAAAGATTATTTTTTACATGTTTAGAAATGCATGCTGAGACCAGGTACCAGGGGAGGATGACTTTATACGAGGCCTCCAGCATGGCAACATTCAAAGAGCAGGACTTAGTGGCAACACTGGCAAGCCATGTGTCAGTTCAATCTTCAGGTTCTACAGTGACACCAAGGTCAGACTCCAGACCCCCACTTGCTAACATAGGGGGGAAGAGCTTGGAAAAGCATTGTAAGGCATAAGGTGAAGATTTGACCTGGAGCGTAGGGGTCTTTTACGTACATATGTTCAAACAGGGTAAGGTAAGCTGATAAATGGACGAGTGGGAAAATTAACTAGAAAGATAAAAGTGTTGACATAGCACTGGAAAAAGGGAGGTTCCCATCAGGACATCATTGGTGCAATGTAGTTGCAATATAAACCTACTACATATCCATAAAATTTAAGATAGGCTTGGGGGAAAGTAGAGAGGGAAGACATCAAATGAGAAAATGATGGCTGAACCCCCAATGTCCCAGAATATAGTGTAAGTAGGGCCACAGGACTGAATCAAAGGCTTTTCTAATGCCCAATGAAAGCAAGTATGCTGGCAAATGCCATACTGTATTTGTGCTTCTATAGGGAAAGTGGCCCAAAAAATATTGTCACTATTGGTGGATGGGGGATAAACCAGACTTGCTCTCTTTATAAAAAAAAGTGTAAATATGTGAATAAGAAACAATAATGCTGCTGCCTCTCTAAGTGTAAATGACACCTATAAACATGAAGTATGAAAAAAAGGTATGGCGCTCCTCATAAAGTGAATAATATGCTTATTACAAATTTAAAAAAAGACTCCTCTATAATTCACTAAACAAAAAACACAATAGTCCATCAAAACAAAAATCCTCCAATCACCATGCCTTAAAGTGACATATAGTTCCTCATTCAACTTAAGCGCTCCACCACGTGTGAGAGAAGTGCTCACTCACCAACTACAAATGACCACTGAAAGGTCTTGATCACTTTTTACAATAATTAGAAGGATTTCCTTCAATCACTCTTTAGGTGGTCCCAGGGCCAAGTTAAGTCCACAGCACTCAGACACTAGAATGAGAGAGGTTTATGTTTGAGTTTCTGAGTGCTGTGGACTTATCCTATCTTGGCCCTGGGACCATCTGAAGAGGGATCCAAGGATACCCTTTTGATTACCCTAAGTGATCAAGACTTTTCAGTGGTCATTTGTAGTTGGTGAGTGAGCACTTCTCTCACACGTGGTGGAGCACTTAAATTTAAGGAGGAACTTTATGTCACTTTAAGGCACAGTGATTGGAGGACTTTTTATGATTGACTATTGGGTTGTTTAATGATTTAAAGAGGAGTCATCTGTTTATTTTACTGGTCTTTCAAAGCTATAATTACTAACAAAACTTCCTCTAATGTTATGGGCTGATAAAGAAGGTTATTTTAAGCAGAAGATAAAGTGGGGAGGAAGATACCACTTTCTGGGGAGAAGGTACCCATTGTTGCATAAAGGATGGAAACAAATTATAATGGGATTACTTGTGAATTTGTCTCTGGACAGCTTTAGATAAATAGGTTTGTGGGCATAATCTAAGTTGCGGAGGTGAGATGCTAACAAGGTTTCAGGCTTATTGGCTTCCATGTAAATTTATGATTAGAGCAGTATAACATTTTCTCTGAGAATTCTGCTTATAAGAGATCAAGCTCTAGGCAGGTTTTTGCTAAGTGTTTTCCATTGGTTGGGAAAAATATATGCTGAGTTTGGTTATCCGTCTCCAGCTGTTTCAATATACATTATTATACATGCTCCTTTTTTCACCTGCTTATTTCCACTTGCTGTACAAAGCCATTTGTTTACAGATTTCAGAACCTCAAACCTACATACACACACACACGGCACATCAAAGCAGTAACTAGTACCATTTCAGAAAGCTACATGACATCTAAAGTTTCAAGCAGACAAAACCAACCTCAAGGCAGGCCATTATTACTATGTTGTCTCCTTAAAGGGGTTGCATAGGTAAAAGTTTTTTTACCTTAATAATTCCTATGCATTAAGGTAAAAAAAAATCTGATAGCACCAGCCCCCCCCCCCCCGAGCCCCGTTTTACTTACCTCTTCACTCAAAAGTCCCGTGCGCGTTCTTGTCTTGCTATTCGGTTCCCAGCCTGGCCGTTGATTGGCTAGGCTGAGCGGATTGATAGCAGCTGAGCCATTGGCTGGCGCTGCTGTCAATCACAGCAGATGACGCGGCGCGCCGGGGGGTGAGGCCGAGTGATACAGTCGGCGGCTATGGCCGCCACTGTATCACGGGAGCGTGCTGGCAAAAGCTTTCCACCATGCGAGGGAGCTCGCATGAACGTGGAAAGCTTTTGCGAGGAGGAGCAGAGACAGCCGCCGAGGGACCCCAGAAGACAGGGATCGGGGCCACTCTGTGCAAAACGAACTGCACAGCAGAGGTAAGTATAACATGTTTGTTATTTTTAAACAAAAACAATTTTGCCTTTAGTGTTCCTTTAAATAATCCAGAAAACAAGACATCTAAAAATCAGCCCCAAAACTATTGTAGTTTTCTCTAAAATGTCTTGGATACAAATCAGGAAGATCAGGAAAAGGTTCACTTGTAAGGCCCTTTTCACACTGGGGCAGTGGTGGTGTTGGCGGTAAAGCACCGCTATTTTTAGCAGCGCTTTACCGTCTTATTTGCAGGGGTATTCGGCTGCTAACGGGGCGCTTTTAACCCCCGCTACTGAACAAACAAGGGTTAAAATCAGTATCGGTATGGGCCGTGCTTTCAATGGGCAGGAGCGGTGGAGGAGTGGTAAACACACTTTTTTACCGTCCTGCTATTGCACCACTCTAGTGTGAAAGCCCTAAGGCAGGGGTGGCAAACTCAAATTCATCGGGGGGCAGCATTAGCAGTATGGTTGCCCTCAAAGGGCCGGTTGTATCTGTAAGGTCCCATACACACGACCAAACATGTATGCTGAAACTGGTCCGCGGACCAGTTTCAGCATACATGTTCCGTCGTGTGTAGGCGCGAGCGGGCAGAATTCCAGAAAACATTTGCCCGCCGGGCCTTTTCCCAGCGGGCAAATATTCCTGGACTTGTTTTAAAACCGTCCGCTGGAATCCTGCCCGCTCGGACATGTATGGTCGTCAGTACAGACCTACCGTACATGTCCAAGCGCCCGCCGTCCCTCGCATGCGTTGAATGACTTTGACGCATGCGTGGAAGCATTTAAAAGGCAGGCCTGCCCACATCGCCGCGTCATCGTCGCGGCGACGGCGCGGACACGCCCCGCGTATTGTTTACGCGCAGACTTCTGTACGATGGTTAGTACAGCCATCGTACAGAAGTCCCCGGGCAGACATGTACGGTGAAAATGGTCCGACGGACCGGTTTCATCGTACATGTTTGCCCGTGTGTACCCGGCCTAAGACTACGTGTCCACTATTATCATAAATAATTGTCACTGCATTTGTTTATTACTGGCTTTATGGAGCGCAGGATTCAGGAGTTTGCTGCGTATGAAATGCAGGATACAGGAGTATGCTATGGACCTTTTTGCAATATCTGACCTCTGCACCCTCCACTCTCCTTCTATCCACCCTGGGATGGGGTGGGGTAGGATGAGATGGGATGGAGTGGGATGAGATGGGATGGGGTGGGGTGGAATGGGATAGAATGGGATGGGGGTGGATGGGATGGGGTGGGGGGGTGGCGTAGGATGGGATGGGGTGGTATAGGATGGCATGGGGTGGGGGTGGAGTGGGATGGGATGGGGTAGGATGGGATGGGGGTGGGGTAGGATGAGATGGGATGGGGTATGGTGGGGTGGGATAGAATGGGATGGGGGTGGGGTAGGATGAGATGGGATGGGGTACCTGACATACATGGACCTATCTGACATACACAATGACTTCACCTACCTGACATACACTGACCTCACCTACCTGACATACATGGACCTACCTGACATACACAGACCTACCTGACATACATGGACCTACCTGACATACACTGACCTCACCTACCTGACATACATGGACCTACCTGACATACACTGACTTCACCTACCTGACATACACTGGCCTCACCTACCTGACATACATGGACCTACCTGACATACATGGTCCTACCTGACATACATGGACCTACCTGACATACACTGACCTCACCTACCTGACATACATGGACCTACCTGACATACATGGACCTACCTGACATACACAATGACTTCACCTACCTGACATCATGTGTCACAGCATCCAGCCAGCCAGCCAGAAAGGAGGGGAGGAGAGGAGAGCCGCCCGCCCATGCACTAGTGTTGTCATATTCTGCTCCCTAGTGCATGGTGTCGAGGAGGCTTGTAATTGCCGCCTTCTGGAGTCTTCGGCGCCTATGATGGATGTCACACATCCCGCGGTCCTGTGATTGGATCTCCAGGACGTCCATCATAGGAGCCGAGTGTACCAAGATGGCCGACCGCTCCGGAGCTAGGCCGAAGCCGCGGCCTTTCCTAAGGCCGAGGCAGCGGTGCGCTCAGCGGATCACGGATTGGTCACGATCCGTTGCATCACTAGCTGCAACGGACGGCCCGTTGCGCGGGCCACATGGCAAGGTCTCGCGGGCCGGATTCGGCCCGCGGGCCTTGTGTTTGTCACCCCTGCCCTAAGGGCTTTCACACTGGAGAGACAGCAGCGGCTGTTTCAAGGCGCTTTGCATGTGCTATTTTTAGCGTTATAGCATCTGCAAAGTGCCCCAGTGTGAAAGGGGTCTAAATAAGCCCAGTTTTCCAGACAAAACATTATGTATCATAGAGGGTTCCTGTATCAAATTGGATTACAGTAATTGAAAAAAATATGTAAAAATGATAATAATAATCATAAAAATTCCATGATTCTCATGTGTACTGGTATATATATGGTAAATTAAAGCAAATAAGAAAAAATGTATGGAAAATAGGGTAGTACAAAATAAAAAAAGCAATGAGTTACAGTTTGGCTTTGCTCACATGTGCCATTTCATATTTATTAAAAGATAAAATAAAATAAATTCTACATATATAGGACTTGCATTTGTTCAGTATGGCTTCACTGTATTAACTGTTATTCTATTTCCACTCATGAATGCTGTTATATTCATTACAGTGTGCCTGTTGTCAAGCACTGCAGAAAAAAAATGTTGACTTTTCTAAATAAATGCTAATAAAATATATTAGCCCAACAGTTATTTTGGGTTACAGGCCATAAATACACACAAGGACTGTGTTATCTGGTGGCTGCACAATGAACAGTGAGGTTAAATACTAGCAACCGGCTGTATTTTAATGATTTCTGCTCTGGCATTACGTTACTTTAAGTTCTGCAGTAAACATTTCTGAGAGCTATTATTATTCTGGGGTGAGATTAAGAAAGCTGTAAAACAAATATCGCTGCATCCAATAAAAAGAATGTAAAAAAAGCACTTTTAAATAGCACTTTACAAATGGCCAAATTAAATAGCACTGAAATTACATTACAGACATACATTGCCAATAATGGCAGTAATAAATTAAGAATATTATCTTACATTTGCTGTCAATTGTGCTACTAATTTCTAAAAACCAGCTAGAGAGAAAAACATGCTATTTCTCTTTCTAGAGGGCAGAAGTTTATTTTCTCTTATGAAGAAAAATATATTCTGTTTATGCTGACTTTTTCTACTCCGGTTGCTGAAAGGGCCTTTCAAAACATTGGGTAATGAGACACTCAGTATTGTGATGGTGTACAAACCTTAGTAAGTTATTTTATCAGGGACCACAAGAAATACAAGTTCTGCCCATCATTGTCCCAATCATGAAACTATTGATTCCTCTTTGCAATTCCTAGAAGCTACATTTATCCTTGATACAACATAGTAAAGGAGTTTTTATGGAGAAAAGGAAAAAGTCTTAAATTAACCTGAAAGATTATCCAATATGAAGGAACATTTCTGTAGGCAATAAAGGCACTAATGCTCTTGTGTTCACCATTGCTCCTTTGACAACATTAGTACTGTCCAAATCTCTAATGCACTGCTGAAAGTGACCCTGCTCTAGAATTTGCTGGTCGAGGGCTGTGTTGACTTTGGACTTGATAAGTGGGCCAACCCCAGCAGATGCCATGGCTCCCCAAATAATCACTGACTGTGGAAACTTCACGTTGGACCTCACCTTGGATTCTGTGCTTCCCCATTCTTCCTCCAGACTCTGGGACCTTGATTTCCAAATGAAATGCAACATTTTCCACAGCCTGTGATGATTTGGGGAGCCATTTCACTGCTGGTTAGGGATGAGCCGAACACCCCCCCCCCTCCCCGTTTGATTTGCACCAGAACCTGCGAACAGACCAAAAGTTTGTGTGAACTTTAGAACCCTGTCTATGGGACTCGAGCGTTTGAAATCTAAAGTGCTAATTTTAAAGGCTAATATGCAAGTTATTGTCCTACAAAGTGTTTGGGGACCTGGGTCCTGCCCCAGGGGACATGTATTAATGCAAAACTTTTTTTTTTTAAAACGCCCGTTTTTTTCGGGAGCAGTGATTTTAATAATGCTGAAAGTGAAACAATAAAAGTGAAATATTCCTTCAAATTTCGTACCTTAGGGGTGTATAGTATGCCTGTGAAGAAGCGCTTGTTTCCCGTGCTTAGAACTGTCCCTGCACAAAGTGTAGTTTCTGAAGAAAAAAAGGTCATTTAAAATCACTCGCGGCTATAATGAATTGTCGGCTCCCGGCATTTCAGACAAAAGTCATTCATAAGAAAATAAAAAAAGCGTGGGGGTCCCCAAATATTTATTCCAGACCCTCCAGGTCTGGTATGGATTTCAAGGGGAACTCCACCCCAAATAACAAAATGGCGTGGACTTCCCCCCAAAAATTCAAACCAGACCCATTATCCGAGCATGCAACCTGGCAGGCTGCAGGAAAAGAGGGGGGGCAAGAGAGCGCCCCCCCCGAACCATACCAGGCCACATGCCCTCAATATTGGGAGGATGCTTTGGGGGTCTATGACATAGGGACAGGGGCCTCAGCCCCACAACCCTTTCCCGGTGGTTGTGGAGGTCTATGGCCGTTTTAAAAAAAAAAATTATTGATACATGTCCCCTGGGGCAGGACCCAGGTCCCCAAGCATTTTTTAGGACAATAACTTGCATATTAACCTATAAAATTAGCATTTTAGATTTCTCCCATAGACTTTTACAGGGTTTTTTGTGGCTTTTCAAATTTGCCACAAGCTCATCCCTACTGCTGGTGTTGGCCCACTGTGTTTTTTAAGTCCAAAATTTGTGCAGCCCTCTACCAGGAAAGTTTAGAGCACTTCATACTTCCCTCTGCTGACCAGCTTTATGGAGATTTTGATTTAATTTTCCAACAGGACTTGGCACCTACCCACACTGCCAAAAGTACCAATACCTGGTTTAATGATCATGGTATCACTGTGCTTGATTGACTAGCAAACTCGCCTGACCTTAACCCCATAGAGAATCTATGGGGAATTGGCAAGAGGTAGATGAGACACCATACCCAACAATGCAGGTGAGCTGAAGGTCACTATCAAAGCAGCCTGGGCTTCCATAACACCTCATCAGTGCCACACAGGTTGATCACCTCCATGCCAAACCACATTGATGCAGTAATTCATGCAAAAGGTCCCCCGACCAAGTATTGAGTGCATGCTATACTGTACATGGTCATACTTTTCCGTAAGCCAACATTTCTGTATTTTTTTTTTTATTGGTCTTATGTAATATTCAAATTTTCAGAGATACTAAACTTTGAGTTTTCACTAGCTGTAAGCCATGATCATCAAAATGAAAAGAAAAAATATGCTTGAAATATATCACTCTGTGTGTAATGCAATACATGAAAAACTGGTCATGTGAAGAGAGTATTTGCATTACATTTACATTCACATGCATCCTTGGAAAGATGGACTTTGCGCCAACAAATGTTGGGTGGTACAAAAATTGTTACCAAATAAAATACATATTTTTTGACACCAAGACCCTTTGTGACGTGCCGTTGTTTAATATGGTATTTTTATTTTTCACCTCTGTCTGTTAATTCATAAGAAAAAGTTTGTATACCTTAAATGAAGACTCTTGCCAAAACTTTTCTCATTATTTTTTTTTCATTTCCTGAATTCTGTTGCAAACTGGTTGTTAGAATGTTTGTACCTATCTTAGAACCTGCTTGTCCATGGGTGAAATGTTATGCTTTATTATTGGGGCTTACGTTGTTTTATTTTTGTTTTAATTTACTACCCTTACAATAAAATATATTAGATTCAAGCAGTACTTCATAGTCTCAATGTGTTTACACAGCTGCCCTAACTGTTTATTCATGACCACTCAAATGCTTATGCCAAAATGCAAAGCTGGGGCAATCTATTGACTTTTGAGTCTTGACTAAGACTTCATCCATAGTTCCAATGTAAATAAAACATAGGATGATAATATAAAGTCTGACATTGAAGTAGATAAGAATGTTTGGTTTCCATGATCTGACAATATTTTGGGTTCAATAAGCCTCTGGACACCTGAGTCTACAGGCAATCCAAAGGTAGGTGCATTCCTTCTAGTCCCAAACTCTGTCAGAAGATTTTTTTAGTAGTCAGAATATAGAAAGTAGTTACTATTTAACATAAAATATACAGCTTTTTTTAATAATGTTTTTTTTTGTACATTCCAGCTTTCTGTGAGTGCACAGGAAGTGTAGCCTAGAAGAAAAACTCCTGATGTCTTTCTATATCTCTTCTACCAAGAAGCAACAAATTTTACTTTTTTTTACGCATCTCTTTAAATTATCTAAAACATACCAAGCCGTTGCCCGTATTTGCAATGATTCCAACATTGTGCATGATGTGTAAATACTGATGACTTTAACTAAAAGAACTTCCATCCTATCTCACTGTTGAATATAGATGTTAAATTATTAGCGAAAATTTTAGTCAGTCGATTGAATACCAGTATCAGTCATCTGGTTCATGAAGACCAAGTAGTATTCATGCACCTGAGTCAGGCAGGAGATAACATTCGCAGGATGATATTGATGACTGAAGTGGCACAAACGCATAATATACCATTTACAGTTTGTTATTAATAAAAACACTTAGTTGCATCTCTGATTTACTCCCAGAGTGATAGAAATATCCTCACACCTTTTGAACATGAATGTCAGGACAACCCCCACCCCTGGGGCTTGATCACTATGTTGTATACCTTACTTAAAGGGGTTGTAAAGGAAATATTTTATTTCCCTAAACAGCTTCCTTTACCTTAGTGCAGTGCTCCTTTACTTACCTCATCCTTCGATTTTGCTTTTAAATGTCCTTATTTCTTCTGAGAAATCCTCACTTCCTGTTCTTCTGTCTGTAACTACACCGTAATGCGAGGCTTTCTCCCTGGTGTGGCGAAAGCCTCTTGAGGGGGCGAGCAGGAGTGTCAGGACGCCCACTAACACACAGCTCCTTTCTCTATCTTCAAAGTAGAGAGCGTCCTGACTTGCCTGCTCGCCCCCTCCCCCCTCAAGAGGCTTTCTCCACACCAAATTCTGATGCTGCAGGAGACTAATTTCCGAGGCTCGGCTATCCCGACCCTGAATAACCCTCATTATCACCAATGGTATCACAGCATGAACCCGCAATCTAAGTCCAGGGGAGTGTCCATAGCTTTCCACAAATCCTTTCACCCCCAGGTCTTAGATTCTTCTATTGATCTCCTAGGCCGATACCTGTTCCTTAAATTGAAATCTAACTCTTCTGTTTTTACAGTGGCTAATGTGTATGGTCCGAACCTAGACCAGGGGAGCTTCCTATCCGGGGTTCTAGAAAAATTACTCTCTTTTGGCAGTCCCCGTTTCATTCTTGGTGGCGACCTCAATGTGGCTCTTCCTTCGTCCGTGGATTACTTCCTCAGGTAAGTCCTCCATATCCCACACTACCCTCACGCACATGAAATCACGTCTACATTCCACACACTTGGTGGATGTCTGGAGAGTACAGCATCCTTTTGAGAGAGATTACAGCTGATATTCCGTGGCCCACAATTCCTATAGTCGCATTGACTACTTCTTAATCTCCCAATCCCTGCTTGACACCCCACTTAAGGCCTCTCTGGGCAACATACTTTGGTCTGATCATGCTTCCATTCACCTTAGCTTGGCCCACCCTCCGACCTTGAATAGAACGTTTTCATGGCGAATGAATTACAACCTATTAACTGACCCCCTATGTGTCGCGAACGTTGAGCTGGCGATACAGAACCTTATCCGCGACCACCGTTCGGATGACACTAACCCTCTTACCAAATAGAAGGCCATTAAATGTGTGATTAGGTGGTCTCTCATACAGCACGGCTCTCTCCTTAAGAAGGCCAGAATGGCAGACATAACCAGACTCCTGTCCGTTATAAACACACTTGAGACGGCACACAAATGTAACGTAGATCCAGTTACATACGTTGACCTTTCCAATGCTCATAGAGAGCTTCTCCGCCTTCTTGATGCCAACTCCCTCATTGCCAGGGATCGGAGATGTAACCGACACTATCTGCTTGCCAACAAATTCAGCCAACATCTGGCAAAAGTCCTTCACCCCTGCCCCATGCGACGTCCCATACAACATATCTGTACTGCTGACCAACAAAAAATTAGCAACACACAGATGCCTAGATGCCATCCGACGTTATTATTCCAACCTATATAACTTACCCTCGCAGACTCTGCTAACCCAGATGGGAGACTCTGGTCTGTCCGCCATGAAGGCGTATATATCGGAGACGGCCCTGCCCCAGATAACCACCAAGCAGGCCACTGCCCAGGATAACCCCCTAATGGTCGAGGAATTCCTTACCACTATTAAGGGTTTGAAATCCGGCAAATGTCCGGGCCCAGATGGGTTTTTGCCTAGGTTTTATAAATCATTGGCCCAATCCTTAGCCCCTTTAATGTCCACTGCATTTAATTCCATTGACTACACTCATCTACCCTCCGGTAATCTCCTAGCCGCTAACATCTCAGTCATACCCAAACCTGGCAAAGATCCATCACAATGTAGTAGCTACTGACCAATCTCTCTCCTTAATATAAATGTTAAGCTCTACGCCAAGGTTCTGGCCAACCGCCTCTCCCCCTTGTTACCCTCAATTGTCCATAAAGACCAGGTAGGCTTTGTCCCTGGTCGTGAGGCCAGGGACAACAAGACTAAAACCATCCACCTGATATCCTACATTCAACGCCATAGCCTGAAGGCCTGTTTAATGTCATTCGATGCGGAGAAGGCCTTTGACCGGGTCAACTGGCAGTTTTTGCATCTCTCCTTGCAACAGCTGGGTTTGGGCCCTGCATTTATATCCAAGGCTATGGGTCTATACTCTCACCCCTCTGTGTCTGTCCTGGTCAATGGTTCTTCATCCACACCCTTTCAGATAACAAATGGTATGCATCAGGGCTCTGCAGAACACAAGCTCTCCCTTTATGCGGACGACCTACTGGTCTACGTGCAACAACCTCACACGTCTCTCCCCTCTTTAATGAGTGAATTTCGTAGGTTCGGAGACTTCAGTAACTTTGAATTAAATATATCCAAGACTGAAGCCCTGAACATATCCCTTCCCCGTACAACCCTCACTAGATTGCAGGTGAACTTTCCCTTCCAGTGGTGCCCTAAGGGCATCTCTTACTTGGGTATAACGATCCCCTCCAATATGTCACAGCTCTATGCTCTCAATTATCTCCCTCTTTTGGCCCAGCTTTGGAGGGAATTGGAAGCCTGGAACTCCTTCCTAATACCTTGGTTTGAACGTTAATACATTGAAAATGGACACACTTTCTAAATTACTCTATTTGTTCCAAACAGTACCCATCTCTGTTCCTAAATTATTTTTTTCTTCCCTACGTTCCATGTCCATACGTTTTATTTTGGCACCAAGGCATGTCCCGCATCCGTCACACCTTACTCACATACAAATCTTTGATTCATACAAATAGAGTTACACAAAGCTATGCACTAATATCCCATCATTTCCCATTGCTTTCCTGTTTGTCAATCACTGAGCAGTATTGCATACATTCCTACTACTTTAGGAAGAGACATACTTTGTGTGGTTAATATGAATAAAGGCTACTTTCTGCCAATAGCTGACATAGTTATGTAATTTTCTTCTCTTTTCAATGAAATGTAGGCCCGATGAGAAAAGAAAATGCTAAGAAAGTGGATGTTCAGTAGACAAGGTTAGGTGCTTCTTGCCCCATGATTTGCATAGAACAATCTAGTTCAATACTTCTTCCCCTCTCCAGAGTTCTGCAATAAATCTGTGCATAATACATTCTGAGGCTCATAAATACATTCATTTCGTTTCCAGCTTTGCTAAGTCAAGCAGGGTCTCACCACTAGAATATGACAATCCCTTCATCCACAGGAAGGAAGTTCCTAGTTGTCACTTAAACAAAAGAATAATACACAGCCTCCTTTTATAAGTGTATACTTTACCTGTCATCCAACATCCCATTATCATGTCACAGCAGAGTGCACTTTTCTACAGGTCACTTTGTTTAAAATGACACGGATAATGCACATGTCAGCGAGATGACAGTCCTGACCGTCCTTCAGAGATAAAAACGCAGGACGAGCGCCTGTTCTTATCGCTGCTACATGCCTCAGTCTATCATCTAAGTGAGGCAGAACATGATTTCTCCAGAGAGCACTTTTTTCATTTCCTGATTTTAAGGAAATCAAATAAGCACCATTTGTCTTCATCTGAATATGCTTGACCTGTTCAAATAATGATGTCTTCCATTTTATAACAGGCTGCATATGCTGCATACAAATTACAGGCATCAGATAAGCCTTATGTCTCCTGTCTTCTGGCAAAGCAGTGTTAGTTGGCAAGAGTTTCTAGGCTTTTGAGACTGCAAGTGTCATTGGGTAACAGAATAAAACATGACCAATAATAAAAATGTATGACCTTGTTCAGTGTTTTATTAATCCTTTTTATTACGCATAGATTTTTCATATACTGTGTTATAGGGGTTAATACAGATATAGCCAAATACTGTATGTTGTTAGAGACTTAAATATATCAGTATTTTGTGTTATGCAAATACAACATATCTGACAAAACCTATAGATCCTCTTTGTTCTTGAAAATGTGGGATAGATGTAGGACAGATATAGCTAGATAGGATGTATGACCTTATTGTATCATTATGTCAAAGTGGCAGGTAAGAAGACAATTTATCATGTTTGTCAATTTGAAATGTATTATTACATTTTTTTTATACCAGTTATTACAAAAAATAAACTGACTGCTGCCCCCTGCACCCAGGCCACACTCCTAATGTCTCCCTACATACTTACAAACACACACTTCTTTCTTGGTAATAGGTCTATGAAAATTCAGAATATTGGTTACTGACTACTAATCTAACACTATAAAAAAGTTTATGTATTTTACAACCTAACCTAGTATACTGATTTCTTTAGCAAAAAAACAAAAACAAATCTATTGTATTGTTCTTCTGTTTTATTAGGGTGCATGTGGTTGGTATAAGGATATCAGCTTCTTAATATTAAGCTGAATAGTAGCACTAATAAGGAACCTTAGATTTCAGTGTTGAGTAATTTATCAGCAGTTTTTTGTAAATTACTGATGCCTCGCTCTACTAAATGGAATTGTATCCTTTGTTAGAATTTTGCACTTATTAGATGTTGTCTTATAGATTTTTTTTAAACTATTTTTTTCTCTGCCTTAGTTCTGATGTCCCTTGCCTCTCCCTTTTCCAACACCACCCCTTTAGACCTTTCCACTTTCCCCAAGGGGGAAGTACCACCTACTTTGTGAAGCATGGTTTTGAACTAAGTTGGAAATAGATTCTTTATTACAGAAAATGCTAATAAAAGACTAAAAATAACTTTTACCTGTACACTGAGCAAGAAGTTACAAATATCTGTAGTGCTGATTGCTTAGTAAATCTGGTACAAACTTGAGTTATGACGTTTCTCAATAGGAATCAATAGTCTTATGGCTGGAATTCAAGTTGAAAGTCAGCCAAAATGTTTTTCTCTTGCTTTGTAAAAGGGAAGGTGATAGCCAGGACATGAAATGAGTGTAGATTTAGTTAGGGGACAGACATTAATGAAAGCCTAACAGTTTTAACCCTATAACCGCACACTAAAAAAAAAAATATTAGGAAAAGTTTAGTCTGCAGTTCAACTTCCAGGTTCTTAAACAATGCACGCAACAATAATCCGGTGGTCCTGATGTTCTCTACATTATACCTATTGAGAATGGCAAAGCAAAGAACAGTGATACTGTACAATAGGAAATACTCTTTTTTTTTTTTTTTGATAGAGAAAGGAAGGCTTATAACTCTTGTCAGATTTTTTATTTTTTTGCCTTCAGTGTCCATTTTGGACATTTCCCTCACTTCCTGTTCCATAGCTAAACAGCAAGTGAGATGAAATCCCTGCAAAATTAAGGGAAATCATTTGGGGACCCCCATTTTGCCAGAATTAGTGCCCCCATTGGAAAATGTCCCCTCTATTACTTTTCTGGGGACAACCCAATGTTTGGGATTTTCTTTACCTTCAATGGTAATGGTAACCAGGACAAAAAGAGAGGGTGAATCTCTTTAATGGAGGCACAGACAGCAAAAAACTGACTGGGTTTCTAATCCCTCTCCACTCTATCCAAAACTACCAGGGGAATACTATAGAGAATCACTTGAGTGACAGCTCTGAGTTGGCTGAGGCTGCTGACATCACATCCAAGATGGTGGAACCCAGCAGCAGTCTAAGGGCTTTTGAATATCTACACAGGGGAGGATTTTAAAATGTAGATAATATGCACAAATATGTTAAACCCAAATATCATCCTATGGGATCATTTTTTATTTATTTTTTAATAAATGTCAGGCAACATCAACCCTTTAATTAATGACTTATGTTTAGTTGCTATACTCCATGGACACATGTTGCACATTGTAATCTGTCTTAAACTTGGTTTATTGAATAACCCTGTGTCAAATGCTATTAAATAAAGAATGATGTGTAAAGTGCAGTGGATAACAACAATCATCTTCTACTGACTTCAATAAAGAGAGAACTAATTAGTTGCTATGGCTTACAGTGTCCTGCTTTTCATTACTGCTCTTTACAGACACATGTAAAAGTTCTACTGCTTTTCTGCAATTTTAACAAGAGTAAAACCCACTAACATTTTTATTATTACTGTCTTTTACCCAGTTGATGAACTGAAATGGTATTTTTTATTACTCATATTCTCACATTTTTCTGAGGTTATGGTATGTTGATTACCTATATAATGTTACCTGACATACATTTGTATACATCCATCACTATTGGCTATTGGATACTTGATTTTAACAAAGGCCCCCGAGGAGTGGAAACTGTATTGATATTGTTTTTAAATGGAGATGATGTTAAGTTGTTTTTTGGAGCCTTTATGAAGGGGGCATTTTTTAACCTGAAAATAAATTGTCTACTCTTTGATTAACTCCCTGACTTTTATCGGAATAACATTACATCTGTACATTTTAGCAGTGATTTGCTAAAAGATAGTGCTTTAATTTTCCTTTCTGTTATATTACACTACTATCCAAGGAGACTGTGAAGATCGCTTGGGGTGTAGCAGCCACCTGCCCGGAAACCAGTTTATTTACATCAACATCAATACGTTAGGATACTAATACCAACAGGATACCGTCACAAGTGATATTTTTACACTTTCTTTAACCTCCCTGGCGGTATTTCCGAGTCTGGCTCGGGGTGAATTTTTCATACCAAAAGCGGTAACCCCGAACCTGACTCGGGATCGCATTGCAGGATACAGGGAAAGTTACTTACCTTGTCCCTGGATCTTGCAATGTGTCCCCGCTGTGTGTGCGAGCTGTCATCTCGCTTGATTCAAACACTGGTGAATGCCAAATACCGAGCTCTGTTCCCTGCGAGCGCCGCAACGCACAGGGGCGGAGTTTGGCGGCAAATTCAAAAAATGAAAAACACAGTATAGATACAGTATACTGTAATCTTACAGATTACAGTACTGTATCAAATAATTGCACATACTATTTGTCCCTAGTGGTCTGTCCAGTGTCCTGCATGCAGTTTTATATTAAAAAAACTGTTATTTCTGCCTGGAAACTGGAGAAATTAGAATCACTTGCAGAATTAAACGATAGTGATCTGTGGGGAAATTCGTCATCAAACACTAAAAAAGTATTGACAGCAACAATTATGCAACTGACCAAATTTCTGTGTTTTTGATTTGATTACATTATTGAAGAATTTTTATTATAATTACATTATTATTTGTTATAATTATTTATAGTTTTTTTTATATTATACTTTATGATTTTGTGTTTCAAACTTTATCATACCCGGGATGTCTACTAGACTTACTGTATGTTTGGACAGATGGGTGAGTTATTCCTAAGGCCCCGTACACACGGTCGGACCAAACCGATGAGACTGGCCCGTCGGACCGTTTTCATTGGTTCACCTCTGAAGTGGCCGTACGGCCTGATATGTGTACACACCATCAGTCCAAAATCCGATCGGGTCAGAACGCGGTGATGTCAAACACACGACGTGCTGAATAAAACGAAGTTCAATGCTTCCAAGCATGCGTCGACTTGATTCTGAGCATGCGCAGGTTTTGAACCAATGCTTTTCTGTACTTCGGATCATTTATGAACTTCGGATCATTTTCATCGGACCAAACCGACCGTGTGTACGGGGCCTAAGAATGACAGGCCTACAATATAAAACACCAAATTTCCATGCAAAATAATGGTACTGCTTTCAGCATCAAAAATCTGACATAATCATACCGCCAGGGAGGCTAACCACCTTTTTTTTAATTATTCTGAGGATGATTTGATAATGGAGTTGAGAATGTTCAGACACAAAAAAAATGTATTGTGCTGGACTGCCAAATATTATGTATATTGCTCTCAACATGGTATGGCCTATTGGGTTACAGGAGGGGAAATTGTCTAGTAGGATGTTCTAACAATGAAACAAACATTTTTGAATAAACACAAATAAAATAAAAATATGCAAGAACAATATATGTTTGTAATGTAGAAGTGTAATTGCAAACCTAAATTCACCTTATTTCTTTATTTTTGTAATAAAGTGCCTTTAGGTTTGTAACTACACTTGTGCATTCCATGTATCTGTGGTGCACAAATATTCTTCTCTACAGTCTATATGTACTTAGGATTTAGATTTCATGGACAGATGTTTATTTGTCTGAGGTGATAAAGTGTCCTTACCCTTTCACAACAATGATAAGTTCATGCTATTGACAGCTCTGGAGTTGATCCTCTTCTGCAATACAGTGGATTCCCCTTATGCTTGACTAGACATCTAAGGGGCATTACAAATTCATGGGTTCTATGGAATGCATATAGCGCCTTGTGTTTTATTTAAAGAGGAAGTAAACTCCCCTTGTATTTTTGTACCTATAGGTAAACCTATCATGAGGCGTACCTATAGGAGACATTTACTGTACACTGCGTCATTTGACATCATCGGAGCATGCGCTCTGAACAAACAACCGTTCATGACCGTCAGCTCCTGCGCAGTGCCGGAGCCTGCGAACACAGAAGCAACTCCGGGAAAGATGTCGACCATGTCAGCAGTGTGTGGGTGCCGCTGCAGGGCTGCGTTCTAAGGTAAGTATTTCATAATGAGCTAATATGCGATGCATACTAGCTCATTATGCCTTTGTCTTGCAAGTTTTTGTTTACAACGTCTTTAATCACTTGAATTAGCACAATATCAAATATCACAAATTATTACCTATAAAGTTGACTTCCAGGGAAATATTTGATTTAACATTTTGTTTTAAAAACTTTGGGTAAAGGTTGCAGAAATCGATTTTTGAATTACATATCAATTTTTCAGTTTTACATACTAGAAATCAAGCTGAAAATTGAATCCCAGTACTGTAAGCTCATTAGAATGTCATAATAACATGCCTCGGGTACTGGAGGTTGGAGTGGGAGTTGTTTGGAAGGTATAGAAGAGGGACAAACATAATAATATGTATTTGTTTTCTAATGCATAAGCTGCAGGAGAAAGAAACAAAGAACATTTTGTTTCAACTATGTGTAAACCATGCCAGAGTTCATATTTCATTCTACTTATAATATAAATAAGCAACATTTTGAAAATTAATATGGCGCAACCAAATCATGAAAGGCCATGTTGCCAAAATGTACAGCATACAGAACTGTACCTCATAATATTGGTGAAGGATAGAAAATAAATATATTGCAAAAAATAAATGAACAACCCAAAACGGGTCTCTTACCTTTTCTTCCTGGTCACTGTCGCTGTCACACTAAAAATAGAAAACACAGACAAACTGTCACTTTTAAAAGGAAATGTCAACACAAATTAAAATATAACACACACTTTCGGTATGAAATAATTTTTGTTGCAATATGATGAGTGGTATGGAAATGGCTTTTGACAACAGTTTAACAAGGCAAAAAAGCAATGACCTGTGTCTAGACAGGTTTTAAATGTACCATAAAAAACTTTGTCATTGAATGTGTTCTTCTCATCATAAATTCTGTAATAAACAGTGACATTTAAACACCAACACTGAACAAATATTTTTTTATAAGTAACTTAAGACCCAAATCAATGCTACATTTAAAAAAAATCAAGAAGATTGTGAGATGTTGTGGATGGAACAGGAAAATTATATAAGCAAGTTCAGAATCAAGAGATTCTACTGTCTGGCCAAGAATAAGGACTTGGTTTACAATAAGGCCTCGTACACACGACCGAGGAACTCATCGTAAATGAAACATCGTTTTCCTCGACGAGTTCCTTGTCAGGCTTGTGGAGAAACTTGACAAGCTTTCTTTGCGTACACACTGTCAAGACCAAATCTCCTCGTTCTCAAACGCGGTGACGTACAACACATACAACGGCAGGGGAAGTTCGATTCCACTGGCACAACCCTTGGGGCTGCTTTTGCTAATCTCATGTTACTGCGTGTTAAGTAAAAGTTTGCACTTTTCAGACTGTTACAGCGTGACAAATGTGCTATCTCCATTACAAACGCTACTTTTACCGAAGGTGTGCTCCCGTCTTATACTTTATTCTGAGCATGCGCGGGTTTCTTAGCATACACACAAACGTGTTTCTCGTCGAAAACCAGCCCGACGAGGAACACGACGAGGAAATTGAGACTCCTGTCGAGGAAAAAGAGAACTTGTTCTCTTTTTTTCTCGTTGAGTTCCTCAACAGTTTCCTCAATGAAAAACATACACACGACCGTTTTCCTCGGAAAAAAAGCTCTGCTACCAAGTTTCTTAATGAATTCTGACGAGGAAACCGGTCGTGTGTACGAGGCCAACTTGTTCTCTTTTTTCTCGTCGAGTTCCTCGACAGTTTCCTCGATGAAAAACATACGCACGACCGTTTTCCTCGGCAAAAAAGCTCTGCCGCCAAGTTTCTTGATGAATTCTGACGAGGAAAACGGTCGTGTGTACGAGGCCAACTTGTTCTCTTTTTTTCTGGTCGAGTTCCTCGACAGTTTCCTCAATGAAAAACATACACACGACCGTTTTCCTCGGCAAAAAAGCTCTGCCACCAAGTTTCTCGATGGATTCTGTCGAGGAAAATGGTCGTGTGTACGAGGCCTTAGAAGAGTTTAAGCCCAATTCCAGCACACCAATTTTATTGTGTTTTTTATACTTAATTAAAACATAAACAATGTCATAATTCTACTACTTCATAAGCTCTGTAAGCTCAGCTGAATGACTCTGATATGTACAACTGGCACTTCTGGCTACCCGCTGCTGAATGAAGCCTATTATCGGTACCAGTCCTGGGGTTGTTCTTCTGCTCTCTTGCTCTACTGTTCAACTGTGTCCCAACTGCCTTGAGTTTATTTACAAGCTCCTCCCGTGTAGTTCTGGGCTTATCTTATGATTACCCCATGAGGCAACATTCTGCATGGATCTCCAGTCCGAGAGTGATTGATTTTTTTTTGTATTTCTCCCATTTGTGAATAATCGCTCCAACAGTTGTCTCCTCACCAAGCTTCTTGCCAATGGTCTTGTAGCCCATCCCAGCCTTGTACAGGTCTACAATCTTGTCCCTGAAGTCCTTTGACAGCTCTTTGGTCTTGCCCATGATGGCGAGGTGTGAATGGGAGAAAGAATTTGTGGACAGGTGTCTTTTATACACATAACGAGTTGTCGTTAGGAGCACCTTTTTAAATCGACAGGACTAATCTGTGTACTATATGAGCACATATTGTAGCTAGTCTATGGGAGACAGAATTATTATTGGAAAGACAAGCTTTCTTTGCGTACACACTGTCAAGACCAAATCTCCTCGTTCTCAAACGCGGTGACGTACAACACATACAACGGCAGGGGAAGTTCGATTCCACTGGCACAACCCTTGGGGCTGCTTTTGCTAATCTCATGTTACTGCGTGTTAAGTAAAAGTTTGCACTTTTCAGACTGTTACAGCGTGACAAATGTGCTATCTCCATTACAAACGCTACTTTTACCGAAGGTGTGCTCCCGTCTTATACTTTATTCTGAGCATGCGCGGGTTTCTTAGCATACACACAAACGTGTTTCTCGTCGAAAACCAGCCCGACGAGGAACACGACGAGGAAATTGAGACTCCTGTCGAGGAAAAAGAGAACTTGTTCTCTTTTTTTCTCGTTGAGTTCCTCAACAGTTTCCTCAATGAAAAACATACACACGACCGTTTTCCTCGGAAAAAAAGCTCTGCTACCAAGTTTCTTAATGAATTCTGACGAGGAAACCGGTCGTGTGTACGAGGCCAACTTGTTCTCTTTTTTTCTCGTCGAGTTCCTCGACAGTTTCCTCGATGAAAAACATACGCACGACCGTTTTCCTCGGCAAAAAAGCTCTGCCGCCAAGTTTCTTGATGAATTCTGACGAGGAAAACGGTCGTGTGTACGAGGCCAACTTGTTCTCTTTTTTTCTCGTCGAGTTCCTCGACAGTTTCCTCAATGAAAAACATACACACGACCGTTTTCCTCGGCAAAAAAGCTCTGCCACCAAGTTTCTCGATGGATTCTGTCGAGGAAAATGGTCGTGTGTACGAGGCCTTAGAAGAGTTTAAGCCCAATTCCAGCACACCAATTTTATTGTGTTTTTTATACTTAATTAAAACATAAACAATGTCATAATTCTACTACTTCATAAGCTCTGTAAGCTCAGCTGAATGACTCTGATATGTACAACTGGCACTTCTGGCTACCCGCTGCTGAATGAAGCCTATTATCGGTACCAGTCCTGGGGTTGTTCTTCTGCTCTCTTGCTCTACTGTTCAACTGTGTCCCAACTGCCTTGAGTTTATTTACAAGCTCCTCCCGTGTAGTTCTGGGCTTATCTTATGATTACCCCATGAGGCAACATTCTGCATGGATCTCCAGTCCGAGAGTGATTGATTTTTTTTTGTATTTCTCCCATTTGTGAATAATCGCTCCAACAGTTGTCTCCTCACCAAGCTTCTTGCCAATGGTCTTGTAGCCCATCCCAGCCTTGTACAGGTCTACAATCTTGTCCCTGAAGTCCTTTGACAGCTCTTTGGTCTTGCCCATGATGGCGAGGTGTGAATGGGAGAAAGAATTTGTGGACAGGTGTCTTTTATACACATAACGAGTTGTCGTTAGGAGCACCTTTTTAAATCGACAGGACTAATCTGTGTACTATATGAGCACATATTGTAGCTAGTCTATGGGAGACAGAATTATTATTGGTTGGAAGGGGATCAAATACTTTTTTACTCTCTGAACGGCAACTCAATTTATAACATTTGTATCATGTGTTATTTCTGGATTTTTGGTTGATATCCTGTCTCTATCATTTAAAATAAACCTATGATAACAATTATAGACCCTTAATTGCGTTGTTAGTAGGAAAACTTACAAAATCTTCAGGGGATCAAATAATTATTTCCCCCACTGTTGTGGTGGCATTTCTGGATTTATTTTATGAATGTTGGACAGGGTAATATACCATCGTAGATACATTTTGTTGGTAAGTTTCCATAAGTTAGCAGAGTGGGTACTTTTAAAGATAGCTCTGAAAGATGTTAATAATTAGAAGCCTGGGAAAGTATTGCCAATGTCAGATTCCCATTTCACAAAGGAGGGGATTTTCCTTAATGTTTTTTTATTTTATTTTGTAGCAGAATGTAGGAGATAGGGATACCTTTTGCCTTGTCAGTGCAAAAGAACAAAAAAATATTTTTTTTGTTAATTCTTGGCCTAACCAATAAACATAGATGCCTTTCAAACACATAGACACCTTTCACACTGAAGGCGGTTTTCATGTGTTTTAGCGCTAAAAATAGCACCTGTAAAGCCTGAGTGCTTTCACACTGGGGTGGTACGCTTGGAGGATGTGAAAAAAAGTTCTGCAAGCAGCATCTTTGGGGCAGTTTGGGAGCGGTGTATACACCGCTCCCAAAACGCCCTGCCCATTGAAATGAATGGGCAGCTCCACAACACGGGTGCTTTTAAACCTTTGTTTGGCCACTATCTGCTATCCGCTAGCGACTGAAAAGCAATGCTAGAATGACGGTAAAGCACGGCCCAGTGTGAAAGGGGTCTTAGTATTTCTGTAGAAAAAAATGTTCTCTGGTGCAGAGTAGGGCAAAGTTATTTATTTGTGGTGTAAGGTAATTCCCGTGTATGTGATTCCTGGATGTGATTAAACTTCTGCGTTATTCACTAAGTTTTCCACTAACCATACCATTTGGAGTGCACAGATTAGAGACTGCTTGTTATCAGAGCACTTAAACACCATTTCGTTGGGAGACATTAAAGTGACACTTAACTTTTGTTTAAAGAATTATATTCAAGTATGTGTTCTTAACTTTAAAAAAGTACCTTCTATTGCTCTCAGATTCACCAAAATGTCAAAATTTCCTTTTTATGCTACTGTCATCTAACCTAATGTTAGAGGGTGCCTATATTTGTTTTCCATGGTCCCACTGTAGGTAGGAAAGTACCCACCATCTCTTGCTCTCTCCTGAGATTAAAAGGTAAATGAACAGCGCACATCTTAAAATCCTGCAACCTCATAATAATAAATGGCTTTCAATTAACACATGTGAAACACGTCAATAAACCCTGTGAATATTATGCTATTGCTAAAAGTATTTTCCTAACATGTAACAATGTGTATATCCTCTGTGTGAACAAGTAAAGTGTCAACACAGTATTGTGTGAAAACATACACTTTTGTGCAAACAAATAACTTAAACGTGAATCTGGTGCTCACACCAGAAGCTGGTCAGATTATAAACCAGCAACTGTGCTTTTTGTGTTGTGTAGCAGGCAAGTCCCCTCTCCACCGTGCTGTCTTTGACATGTCTACTGACAAGAGGACACGTCAAAGACAGCACAGGGGAGAAAAGGATATGCCTGATATACAACACAAAAAGCGCTGTTGTTGGTTTAAAATCTGACCAGCTACAATTTGAGTTACTGAGTTACTGGTGAGTTACTGGTGAGTTACTTTAGGACTTATGGTGAAGGAGCACATCGGGTGTCCAATTATATGAAGTATTGGATTACGACTTTGCCTTTAATTTGTCACGGAATTGGAAACATGGACTTTTTGCACTTTATTTATGAATTATATTTGTTTGAGATTTGGAAACACATAATATATATATACATATAAGAATTTTTTGATGTGAGCACCAGATTCACGTTTAAGATATGTGTTTGCACAAAAGTGTATGTTTTCACATAATATTGTGTTGACACTTCACTTGTTCACACAGAGGATATACATATTGTTACATGTTAGGAGAATATTGCTCGCAATAACATAATATTCACAGGGTTTAATGATTTGTTTCACATGTGTTAATTGCAATCCATTTATTATTACAAGGTTGCAGGGTTTTTAAGATTAGCACTTCTATCTGCATTAACTAGTGTTTCACTAGTGCCAAGTGGCAGCATTAATAGCTAAAATCCTCCACCATCCATCAATATTCTTGGCACTGTCTTATTTTTGGTCTCTCCTGAGATTGACAAGGATTATGGACTATGGGATTTGTAGTGTGCATAGAGCACTGCACATGATCACAACTAACATGCACTGGTCATTCCAAACAACAGAAGTGAAGGGGGATATGAAAAATTCAGAAGCTCATGGTGGTTGTTACACAGAGGCAAAAAACACAGTAAGAAAAAAATTCATTATAAATAGATTATATGGCCATTAAGTAGTGAATGTGTATGGATGATATTTTGAGAATAAGGACAATGGAGGTTATTTACGAAAGGCAAATTCACTTTGCACTACAAGTGCAAAGTGTACTTGAAATTGCACTGAAAGTGCACTGAAAAAACAGCATTTTAGCTTGCACATGGTTGGATGATAAAATCAGCAGAGCTTCCCCTCATTTCAGATCTATCCCTCAGATTTACAGCAACTGCACTTCCAAGTGCACTTTCAGTGCAATTTCAAGTGCACTTTGCACTTATAGTTTGCACTTGTAGTGCAAAGTGGATTTACCTTTAGTAAATAACCCCCATTGTGTCACTTTAATAAAGATAGGGAGATTGGGGATTGGTGGTGAGAAAAGTAAATTTTAATTGTGGAAATATTCTGAAATCCTTGCTATGTGGGACTGCATACTGTATGTACACTGCACTGTGAATATAGTGCTGTCCGTGTATTCTAAAGAAATGCTGCATCCTGTTTGTTGTTGTCGTACAGCGAAAACTGCGAAGATGTAATGAGTTAATTAAAACGGGGTTCTAACCACAATTAGCATTTTTTAAATGTATGTCCTTTCATCATGCGTTTTTATAATATAAATCCGGTCACTTACTATTTTACAATACGCCGCCGTTCCGCATAGTTATTCAAAAAAGATAGTTTATAAAACTATGTCCACACCGTTGTCATTTTGCTTGTGGCCATTGTGAAGCCCACAAGCACTTACTTCCTGGAAGTCTTGGATGGGGAGTGATAATTGGGTAGCGCACTGCATCCTGGGAAATGATGACACACATTTCCAAGGAGCATTAGAGGGAGATGATGTCAGAATCCTAGGTGATTCCAAAGGCAGATTTCGCGGGACCGCATAGCAACAGGCATTTCCAGATGAGTAAAAAAAAAAAGTTTTCTTTTTTCTTTTTTAGGTCTAATGAGCACAATAATGAAAAAAAATTTTGGGATGGAAACTCCACTTTAATTTAATGGTGAACAGTGGTTTAATGATGTGAAGACTCTGTCAATGTGAACTGGCTCAATTACTTTATAAATCACAATCAAATTTATTTTACAAAATTATGTGAAATAAACTTTTATTTAATTTGCTCAATTCAATTATAGAAAGGTGAACTACTACATCTTTTTTTTATGCTTCCATCAGGGAAATGGTATGTATAATAAAAGGTACTACAATTATATGAATTCATTAATCATCTTTTGATATTAAAAAAAAGTGTACTTGAAGAAGTAAAGGTTTTGTAAAACTTGTGTAAACAGTTTTCTTGTGTTGTATTTCTATCTAAAAATGTGTTTGCAAGAAGAAAGCTGTTTTGCTAACAAAACCTTTTTTTTTAAATCTAGTTATTTCTAAACTGATACTGAATTGCATGCCAATTGGGTTTGTTGATTTTTACATATCCCAGGGCAAAAGAAGACCATGGACTCTGTACATGATTAGTGAGGGGAGTGCTTTCTAAAATGTTCTTTGTTAGAACTAAAGCAATTTTCCATCCGTTGCATGATGTGTAAACTTTTGTACAATACATTGTGGAATTGTTACATGTTTTTATAGTTTTCCTTTTTGTGAAATGTATGAATTTTGGGGATTGCTGTCCTTAAGCTAGTTACAGTATTTTACAGATGTCAGTACACCCCTCACATTTTTGTGAATATTTTATTATATATTTTCATGTGACAACAATGAAGCCATTACACTTTGCTACAATGTAAATTAGTGAGTGTACAGCTTGTATAACAGTGTAAATTTGCTTTCCCCTCAAAATCACTCAACACATTAATGTCTTAATCGCTGGCAACAAAAGTGAGTATACCCCTAAGTGAAAATGTCAAAAATGGGCCCAAAGTGTCAATATTTTGTGTGGCCACCATTATTTTGTAGCACTCTCTTAACTCCCTTGGGCATGGAGTTCACATGAGCTTCACAGGTTACCAATGGAGTTTTAGTCTGTTTGTATTCAGCAAGTTGTTTGCGGGCTTTCTTGTCCATCATTTTTAGGGGAGGCTTTCTTCTGGGACGACAGGCATGCAGACCAATTTGATGCAGTGTGCGACTTATGGTCTGAGCACTGACAGGCTGACCTCCCACCCTTCAATCCCTGTAGCAATGCTAGCAGCACTCATACGTCTATTTTCAAAGACAACCTCTGGATATGACGCTGAGCATGTGCACTCAACTTCTTTGGTCAACCATGGCGAGGCCTGTTCTGAGTGGAACCTGTTCTGATAAAATGCTGTATTGTCTTGGCCACTGTGCTGCAACTCAGTTTCAGGGTCTTGGCAATTTTCAATTTTCTTATAGCCTAGGCTATCTTTATTTAGAGCAACCATTATTTTTTTCAGATCCTTAGAGAGTTCTTTGCCATAAGGTGCCATGTTGAACTTCCAGTGACCAGTATGAGAGAGTGAGAGCTATAACACCAAATTTAATGGTGTTCCGCAGCTTTCGAACTTGCAGCGAACACTGCATAATGTTCGCTGAACACTCGAACATTGGGCTCATCCCTAATAGCCATCTCTGTCACAGCTTCCGATGGGAGGGCTATAGTCTTTTTGTATAAGTGGGAAGTTTACAGTTTTTTTTTAGTTTGGGAGGGTATTGGGTATTGGGGAGATGGTGGTGACCTTTAGGAGGGAGGTGGGAATTATAATATTTTAGGAGCATTGTGCCTTGTTTGATGCTGTTTTATATGTACAATAAATTATGAGGAAGTAGCCTTTGGGGGGTCAACCGTTTTTCTTTTTTCTTTTTTTAGTATGGCACAGGTACCTACCCATGGTTAAAAAACATGTCCCCACATGCTTGATCAGCAAGCAACCAGCAAATTCACATCACCTATATGAATGGATAATCATACCAAACCACATATAGTCAGAGCTACATAAACCCTTACCTATAAAAAGACTTACTGAACAATAAAAACAATATAAGAAAAAATTATAAAAAAATTGAAATTAAATATACTGCAACCCTCTTCACAATAACCTACAGCCATTATAAATTATTGACCATATAACCTGAGAAGACAGTGCACAGAAGGGTTAGTAAAAACTTTCTAAAAAAGTTTCTATGGAGAAACTTCTCCTAAATGCAAATAGTAAACCTGCTAAAAATGTCTATGTTTGATAATGTCCTGGTTGTAGTACAAACCAATTTGGCTCTGTAACAGGAGGAAGTAATACTGACAGTATGCAAAATAGGTCTAAAAACTTCTAGGGAGAAGCTTCTCCTAAATCAGTAATCTTGTTGAATGGATACATGTTTGTCTCGCTTGCAACAGGAAAAGTTTTTGCTCTGTCCACCTCACAAATCAGCTCTTGTAGAACTCCTGCTGAATGAATAAATGTTTGCCTGACTTACAACAGGGAACATTTTTGACTTACAAGTCACATGGTACAATATACAAATTAGTACCAGTTTGGAACATCATAGCTGTGGGACACTGTTTATTTTTGCTTTATTACCAGTCACATTCATGGTGCAGGTAGTTTTTTTATTTTTTTATTTAGTGCCCTTAATTTCCTAACATAACTTTCAGAATATTTAGTGCCCATTGGTTCTAACCTTCCAGATAACCTTTATTTCCTGTGTGAAAGTAGAACCCTAAAATAGCTTATTTTATATCCATGGGTAACTGTATGTCTGTCTTGAGTTACAGGTTGTGTATATTTTTAATGCCAATAATTTCTATTTTGGTTTGTTTAAACAAATATACAGTACTTCTGCTAAATCAGTATCTATGTAGCCTATAAAAGCAACATTGGCAAGACAGTCTATGGCTGGCTACTAATAGCAACCACAGAGAGGGATTTGGGGGAATTCTGGACATGGCTTTAGTCAGGCTAAAGGCCCAGTGGTTATATATATATATATTGTTCACCCCAGGTCATCCAACCTTGTAGAGAGTTAATAAACAAGAATGTATGGATGCATGAAAGGTATAGTTTTTAGAGACAAGCAATAGAGACTCTGGGAGACTATTGAATCTCTTGGTCCAAGTGAGCTTATTATGGCTTTGCAATAAAGCTGTCTTCTGAAAATTCAGTTTGGGATGGCTAGAGTATTACATAACTGTGTTTCGCTGGTATGAATGAAGAACATGTCATATGTTAATCAGCTTCTATGCATAAATGGTCAAGTATACACATTTAATAAATGTGAATTATTTTCACCACAGGACAGTGTTCTAGTTTATTTTACAACAAACTACGTGACTATGCAGTGGTGTAGAAAAGGATTCAAATGTGAGTAAGTGTGTCCTGTGAGTTGGTGCCCCCAGTAGACTGCTACTTTAGAGATCTAGCTACTCCCAGGGAATTGGAGACATTACCCAGAACATGCCTGAAGAAGGAGACTCTGCAACAGACTGCTTCTGAGAGTAGTATTAACTAATTTTCCATGTAGAAATTCATTGGTGAAGCTTGAGACAAACTGTGGGTAGCAGTCCTACTTGTTTGGGTTTATATAATTCTTCTGCCAAGTTACATCCCTTCCTCTTTTCAAAACACAGAACTACACAGGCAGTGTTGGTTGAATCCCTCCACCAAAACACTGCCTGTGAGGCCACACACTACCTGTATAGGCATGCACCGGCAGCACATGTTTTAAACTACTATAGGGGGCAGAGAGGTGGTTCTCAACTACTATAAGGGGCAGAGAGTCACATGACCTGCTGCCAGTCTTTGATAACAGAGGAGGCAACAGGGAAGGTATAGCTAGCTTTCCTTCCCACGGGTTTTTTTGGTTTACAATTATAATAGCATTTATGAAGCCAGGAATATAGAAGTCCCTCACACTTAAATGAAGTTGGCCTTAGCCAAAAGCTCATGTTAAGTTTATACAGAGGATGGTGTGGGAAGGTATGCTGCAGACACTTAAGCCTTGTACACATGAGCCGAATATCGGGTAGTATTGTCCAGTTCAATAGAGACCAGCCAACATTCGGCCCCTGTGTATGGCAGCCAGTTCGGCCTCTGCCAAAGTGGCATGTCTGAAAAGGGTCTGGCATCCGATCAACACTTTCAATGGCTGAGAGTGCTGACCAGTGTGTTCTGATGGGGGCGTCACCTGGTCAGAAAACAATAGCTCAGCGGGGATATCGCTGTACTAACATCGGACTGTTGGTACAAGATCTCCTCCCGAGCTCTTCAGTTTGTTTTTTTCATTCAGCCTGCTGGGTAGAGCGAAAAAAAAACTGATAGTGTGTATGAGGCTTTATGGTGGTGGCTTATCAGGGTGAAAAATAGTGATCTGATTGTTTCTCTTCCAACCTAATCTGTTTTCAAGTGTCTATGGACACCTTTCAACTACCCGCACCCAACATATCTCTCAGCAAGAATGACAACTGATAAGAGATGATGATGAGATTCTTGTCTCAACCAATGTTTCACTACAGTCTATAAAGTGAGAACATTGTTTTCTTCTCCATCGTGAATTATAATAGTCACTTTGTCACATATTGTTTCCAGTCTGTTAAAAAATTACAGCAATAAAAACTTCCAACAAGAATTGCTTATGTGCAAACTACTATGTTGCCTATAAATTGTATGTTATGCTTAACAAAGTCTCTTCTTTTGCAAAAATCAGGCACTGTATGGTTGTCACCTTGGTGCCGTCGTATTTAGAAAAGATTACACTGTTTTATTATTTTGAGGAAAGAGCTAAAAAAATAAAAATAAATGAGCATTAAAATTCATGCCTAAAAGGAAAATCGTAGTCTATGAGAGTTAAGGGACATTTATTCAAATCATTTGTTAAACATCTTTCTAGATGAATATAGCTTCCATCAAAGTGTTAAGCTTCCTGCCTCTGACAGTCCAGTTCTAATTTCAAGGTCCACTTAATTCTGCATCAGGTAATTACAGTTATACCCAGAAGCCTCTTGTCTCCAGAGTTAAGCATATGGCGAAGGACTGAGACCTACTGGTGTCCATTATGTAAGCAGCACGGCTGCCAAGATGATTAAAAATGCACAGGCTTCTTTCCCAACACACACAGTGATTGACAGTTTCACGATCTGGTCAGTCACTGTGTCTGCCAACAGCTTCTTCTGTGCTGAGGCCCACATGGCACAATGTGGAAACACTTCCAGCTCTAGTATTAAATTCTCTTACTGACCCGAGGACTGTGCCACAGGCTCAGCAGGAGCACGGCATCTAATTTACAGCTCCATCCACTGGATCCCTTAGTGCCAGCTTCTGGCAGAGATGGATGGTGGTCAGTGCCTCCAGCTCATAAATTATGCAAAAGCAATAAATGCATTCAAGAAGCATCTAACACATTTTCCAGGATTCAAATCCATTTTAAAAGAGAAAACAAAACAGGTACATGTAAAGGCTTGAAGTGCAGGAAATAAGAAAATAAAGTAGGCAAACAAACAACATTCATCCATGTCAATGACAAATTGATTCGCACTTTTCCTCATAATGCGTTTTAAGAAAAGTATTTTACTAATGTAAATTATATCTTATCTCTTCTAATTTGTATGTATAATATTCAGCAGCTGTTCACACTAAAACTATGTAAGTGTGTGTGTGTAGCCAATCAGCTTCTAACTCAAGCTTGTTCAATTAGCTTTGATAAAAAAAAAAAAGGAAGCTGATTGGTTTATATGCAGAACTGCACCTGATTTTGCACTCTCCAGTTTTAGTAAATCAACCCCGACATGTATTATATGCATTAGCATTATTATTATTATTATTATTATTACACATGATTTCTATAGCACTGTGTCTGCAGTGCTTTACAGCATGAGGGCAGATAGTATGGTTACAATACAATTCAATACAGGAGGAATCGGTAGCTCGTTGGAGCTTACAATCTAAAATATTACAAAATATTCAGCTGACAGCATTCCAAAATGTAGATAAAAACAAATGCTTTACATGTTTGCATGAAAGAATAATATGGGTTAGGTATGATTTCAGTAACAGATTATGGTATAAGTGGTTGCAGACAAAATATACCTGTTTTATACGTTTTCCTGTACCTTCCTTTTCTGAAGCCTCGTACACACGACCGAGGAACTCGACGGGCGAAACACATCGTTTTCCTCATCGAGTTCCTTGTTAGGCTGTCGAGGAACTCGACAAGCCAATTTTCTCCATTCCCGTCAAGGAAATAGAGAACATGCTCTCTTTTTGGCTCGTCGAGTTTCTCAACAGTTTCCTCGACGAAAATGTACACACGACCGGTTTCCTCTGCAAAAAAAATATCTCCCAGCAAGTTTCTTGCTGGTTTTTGCAGAGAAACTCGGTCGTGTGTACAAGGCCTGAGAAGGCCTGTGTTGGGTCCACTACAGATAATCAACAAGTACAATGCAGAGGACTTAATATACTCCTAGTCTTAAAAATAAAATAATATACAAGAAGCTGAACCTTAACTTTACCCTCAGTCTTGCACATGCAGGTACCATGTCGTAAGCTGCATAGTCCTTAACCACTTCAGCCCCGGACCATATTGCTGGTCAAAGACCAGGCCACTTTTTGCGATTCGGCACTGCGTCGCTTTAACTGACATTTTCGCGGTCGTGCGACGTGGCTCCCAAACAAAATGTGTGTTTTTTTCCCCCACAAATAGAGCTTTCTTTTGGTGGTATTCGATCACCTCTGCGGTTTTTATTTTTTGCGCTATAAACAAAAATAGAGCGACAATTTTGAAAAAAATTGAACACCGTTAAAGTTTATGGGACACGAACATGAAAAATCAAAAGTGCTCAATTTAAAGGCTTACAGTAAATGCAAGTTATTGCCATTAAAAGTGTATGGGGACCCGGATCCTGCCCCAGGGGACATGTACCCGATATCTATTTACATGGGGGGTGGAATCTGAGCATTGTTAAAGGGGGGGCTACCAGATTCCCCCCGCCTGCAGACACCCACAAACACCAATCAAGGGATGAGGGAAAGAGACCCTTGTCCCCACATGGGTACAAGGTGTTTTTGGGGGACCCCATGTTGAGGGCATGTGGCTTGGTACGGTTCAGCAGGGAGGATAATTTCTCGCCCCCCCCCCCCTTTCCTGTGGCCTGCCAGGTTGCATGCTCAAATAAGGGTCTGGTATGGATTTTGGGGGGGAACCCCACACCTTTTTTTTTTTTACATTTTTGCATTGAGTTCTCCTTAATATCCATACCAGACCTGAAGGGCCTGGTATGGATTTTAGGGGCCCCCACACCATTTTTTTTACATTTGTAAGCAGCCTAACATAGTGTGGGGCATGGACTCAGCCCCCTGAGCCATGATTGAACAAAACACACTCTGCCTTTGACCAATCATGGCTCTCATAGCAGAGCATGCTGTGATTGACCAAAGCATGTGGGTCAGGTTCATGCTTTGGCCAATCAGCAGCCATCAATGCACAGCAAGTTCATTATGGGGCGCTCCGCGGGCACTCAAATTTCCCCTGAACGCCCCATAATGTTCTAAATTCTTGTCTGGGCATTAGTAACTGAGATGGTCCACCATATTCAAAAATCTCTATATAATCTATTTATCAAAAAGAGAACTCAGCAAAAAAATCATTAGGAATCCGGATTTTAACTCATGAGGACAGTAAATATAGCAAGAGCAAGCACCAGTCAGATTATAATATCTGATATTGGCTGCTTTCTTGATTTTATCAGCACCAAATAATAACACTAGTACTGTCTATGGTTACATGGCTTAAATTTAATCTAAACCAAGATGAATAATTAACATACTTTATTTATAGTTTGCATGGGTTTAGAAATGATGATTTAGCCTTGACATAGTTTCAAACCTGTTATCCTTTTCAGCTAGGTATTGTTTTGCTGTTAAAGCGGATGTCCGCCATTTTTTTTTTAAATCAGCAGCTACAATTACTGCAGCTGCTGACTTTTAAAACAAGGACACTTACCTGTCCATCACGTCCCTCGGTCCTTGGATGCTGCCACCGCCATCTTCGCTAAGGGAATCAGGAAGTGAAGCCTTGGAACTTCACTTCCTGGTTCCCTACTGCACATGCATGACTCGAGCTGCACAAAGGCACTGGTCCCTGCTGTCTTCTGGGACCCGTGTGTCTCCCAGAAGACACCGGGGAGTGGGGGGGCCCGGACGTGGTGTAGACTGCGGCAGGTAATGTGGGGGTCTATGCCTGAAAGTTAGTGAAAACACCTGCTCCCCCCTCCCCCCTGAAGGGTGCCAAATGTGACACTGGAGGGGGGGGGAGGAATCCTGACAGGGGAGGTTTCATTTTTGCGTGGACCTCTGCTTTAACTGCCCCAAGACATCCACAATAAAGAGCAGGGGTCTTGTTTATTATATGTGTTTTAGATTTACTGGTCAGATTAATACTGTATAAAACAAATGCAGATTGCTGTTTCAGTGCACCTGAACCCATTTCATACAGCCAATTTTGTCCCTCTAGAGCTACAAAATTACTTTGCAAGCCAAAGACTGTGAAGCATATTTTGCAATGCGCATGTAAGCTTTACGCATATGAATTCACATTTAAGAAAAACATGATGTTCAGTATAGTACGAATGGAATCCATCAAACTGGAATACCATTAAAAAGTGAAAAAAAAAAAAAAAATACCTGTTTTCCTTTTTATAAGTGGGCCCCTTAGCTATGGGCCAAATTAATTATTTCAACACAATAGGCAAAGTGTTTTTCACAAATACAATGAGCATATGATAAACAGTGAGCAGGAAGGTCCACTGGAGGGAGTAATAATACAGCTTGGTCACAAAAGAGGCAATTGTACTTAAAGGTATTGGTAATATATTTTTTTCATGTTAAAAATAGTGGCCCGGATTCAGATAGTCTTAACGCCGGCGTATCTATTGATACGCCGTGTAAGTGCTACGAAGCGCCGGCATATCTTCTTTCTGTATTCAGAAAGCAAGATACGCCAGAATTTTACTAAGATACGGCCGCGTAAGGCTCTTACACTGTTGTATCTTAGGCTGCATATTTACACTGGCCGCTAGGTGGCGCTTCCGTAGATTTCCGCGTTGAATATGCAAATTAGGTAGATACGCCACATTTTTTTACGTCATTTACGTTAGGCTTTTTCCGACGTAAAGTCACCCCTGCTATATAAGGGGTATCCTATGTTAAGTATGGACATCGTTCCCGCGTCGAATTTTGAAAATTTTACGTCGTTTGCGTAAGTCGTTCGCGAATAGGGCTGTACGTAAGTTACGTTCACGTCTAAAGCAATGACGATTTGCGGCGTAATTTCGAGCATGCGCACTGGGATTCTTTCACAAACGGCGCATGCACCGTTCGTAAAAAACGTAAAATACGCGGGGTCACATGAAATTTAAATAAAACAAACCCACATCATCCAGATTTGAATTAGGCGGGCTTACGCCGGACCTCATACGTTAAGCCACCGTAACTTAGGGTGCAAGTTCTTTCTGAATACGGAACTTGCGCCCTAATTTACGGCGGTGTAACGTATCTGAGATACGTTACGCCCCGGGCCAGTGTCTTTAATACTGTCTAATCCTTAAAAGAAAGTTTTTTGCATGACATTTTTATGTGCAATAATGGGTTGTCTAACCATGTTTCCCACAATCACTGTGCTTTTTGCATCTATAATATCTAGCTAATGCAGTTAAAAGGAATTGTTTGCCTCTAATTATTCTCCATGGTGTGTTATATGTGGAACATAAGTAGATGTAGGGGTTTTGATTGAGAAAGTTTTTTAAGACTAACTGGCAATGATAGATCACAGCTGCCTCAATTTACAATGTGCATAATTATATATGTACTGTGTATATTAAAACCATAAAGACTGAACAGTGAATTTGTGCTACAGTATTAAAAGTTTTAATGAAAAGTAATGCTTTTAAACGGTAAAAAGTGATTAGATGTCCCGGGAGCCATACATCAAGTCAAGACGTGCTGTATCATAGTGAATGGCAGTCTCAGCCTGGACTCCTGCCAGGCCATGTCCCCAAACAGTAAAAAAAAAAGCACAAGTAATGAAAAATAATCTTGCTAAGATTAACTGCTTGCCGACCAGCTGCCGTTGTTATAAGGCGGCAGGTTGGCTCTCCTGCAAGAATTGCCGTAGCTTTACGTTGGCAAGCGCAGGCGCAGAAGCAATGTCCACCAGCGACCTGAGATCGCCTAGTACAAGGCGAATCCCCATTCTGACAGGGGACATGACAGAGATGTACTGTTCCCAGTCATTGGGAACAGTGATCTCTGTCATGTCCCCCGGCAGCCCAACCCCCCTACAGTTAGAACACACCCAGGGAACACAGTTAACCCCTTAATCGTCCCCTAGTGGTTAAAGAGATTGTAAAGGTCAAATTAAATAAAAAACAAACAAACGGGGGGCGCATGCGCGAAGCTCGTGATGGAAGACGCGTCCTTCTAGAGCTCCGCACTCCCCGCCACTATAACGGGCTCTGACTAACGATCTGGACCGCCCAGCAACCCCATTCTTTCCAGCAATCCCCTCCGGTAATCACCAGGCACCTCCCGGAATGGTCCTGACCGGACATCGAGGCAAAACGAAGCCTAAACCCATTAAGGAGGCCTTGGCCCGCGCCTCGTCCAAGATGGCGGCAAAGGCCTTGGCTAAGCAGCTCGCGGCCTCACCAGACAGATCCATCCGTGCTGAAAGTGAGGACGATGAAGACATCGAAGCACACCCCGGAGAATCATCTACTATACCGCCATCAGGTATGTCACAAGGGGACTTCTTTAAATATATGGAGGCCATGCTTCACAAAGCACTCAAAACCACCTCGGATCAGATCACCAATAGGCTGTCCCGGGAGATCAGAGAGCTTGGTCAACGTACATCAGACCTCGAATCTCGGGTGGATGACATTGAACTAACCCTCCAGGAACAGGCCCAAGAGCAGGCGGCTCTCCGTGAGGAGAACGCCACGCTTCTTTCTCGTTTAGAGGACGCCGAAAACCGCTCTCGCAGGTCCAATTTGCGTATCCGCAACATCCCTGAAACTGTAGATGACCTGCAATCCTTCTCTACAGCCTTGTTCCAAGAGCTTGCACCCTCCATCCCAATTGAACGCCTGGAGTTCGATAGGATCCATAGGGCCCTAACCCGCCGCCAGCAAGATGCCCCCCCCCCCCCCCGGGACATTATCATCAAGCTGCATTTCTTTCGCACGAAGGAACAATTGCTTGCTGCTGCACGGAACAAAGATACCCTCCTGCTCCAGGGCTATACCTATCAGCTCTTCTCCGATCTGGCTCCCCTCACCATCACTAGGAGACGGGCGATGAAACCCCAGCTGCAGGTTCTCATCCAGCACCACTTGAAGTATACTTGGCGATTCCCCTTCGCCCTGCAATTCACCCATCAAGGCCAACAACACTCCTGCATGTCGCCTGAATCCTTGCAGCGCCTCTTGGAATCCCTCCACCTCGCCGTCCCTGCTCAGTCATCAGAGACTAACTTGCCCCGCACCCCTGCCCGTGATGCCACTCATCCGTACTCCTTCACCCCGAGGAGAGCACAGCAGGGTCCCTCCTCAGTCCGCAAGGGGACCCCTGCTCGCTCACATAGAGATGGAGCTCCTGACCATCAATTGTATTCGCCTCGCTGAAGAGGCTTGTTTAACTTTATTTTTTTTCTTGCAGGTCTCCCCTTCTTTTTTTCGTTGTATCTTGTTTTCTTCCCCAGTGCCGAACTGAACTAATACTCAGATGATGCTTGTTGTCCTGCACTGTTCCACCTGCGGAAGATCTAGCTGAAGCTAGGAGAGTCTGCCAGCATTGGTTCTCCACTCCATTCTCCCGGAGAGAGGCTACTACAATCCTGTGGAACCTGCAGGAGTTGCTCAGGTTCAGTCCTCTATTTTTTTTGCTATCTACCATTTTTTCTTTTTCTTTTTTATGCCTTTTATTTTTTTTATATATACATATATATTCAGGCATGTTCTCCATTTAGTTTTGAGTCTGCTCGCCTCGGGCCGCGACTTTTTGTGGCCTGGAGTGAGTATGACACATTTTTGCACTCACCTACCAGGTTCATTTTTAAGCTATACCTATGCATTATGTGTGTTACAAATACAACCCTATTACCACAGGTATAGTTCCATTCTTACAGTTATTAATGGTTGTTTGGTTCACCATCAGGAGCCTCCTGGTTCCTACTATGTGCTCTGCATTGTGTCCCCCCACGGGACTTATGTCTCAGGAATAATGCTTCCCCCTCCCACCCTCCTTTCCCTATCCTTCCCAACTTACCTTAATCTTCCCTAGATCCTCTCCCAGCCCCCAAAATCCCATATCCTCCTTTACCTTCCCTTACCCTCCCTCGCCCATGCTCCCTTCCCTACCCCGCTACACCCTTGAGTGTCCCCCTGAGAGAATGGGTTATTTTAACACCCAGGTCTAGGACCAGGTACTTATCCTCTGTTATATGACGCTATACATACTGCAAGTGTTAACCAAACACACCCTCGGTTTAGTCTGAAAACGTTACTTAAGTTATCATTTATGTTTTTTACTTTTTGTTGTTAGGAATATGCTTGATTTAAAGTTACTGTATGTTATTCCTTTCACGTATTCATATGATACGCAATCTTTACATCCCCCGTTTGTGGTGGGGAGCAGTCATTGCTCCCCCTTTCTACGGTGCACCCACCCCCGTGCTGGCTGCCTGGCCGGTGATCGGTGCACTATTTGGTCGGGCGACAGAGTTCGACTCTCACCCTTCCTGATGTTTACTGGTTTGCCCTACGAACCCTCCCCTTCCCTTTCTTCCTCCTCCTTGTCTCACCTTTCTACTCTCTTCTCTCTTCTCTTTCCCTGTCGGCGTGGTCGGGGTCCCCTGGTGAGGCCTCAGAATAGTAATCTTTTCAGCCTTAAATGGCCCCCCTGAATGTTCTTTCCCTGAATGTCAAGGGCCTGAACTCTCCTAACAAGAGTGTTAAGGCGTTTCAAACATTTGCCTCCTTGAAGGCTGACATAGTGGCCCTCCAGGAAACTCATTTTTCTGACCGCAATACTCCAAAATATTTTAGCCCTAAATACCCTCAGGTGTTTACTGCCTCAGCTAGTACAAAACACCGAGGTGTCCTTATTGCCCTACATCACTCACTCCCCTTTACAGTGACCTCAGAAATAAAAGACCCTGAAGGCCGCTACATTGTATTGATTGGTTTGCTCCAAGAAGTAGAGGTCACTCTTGTTTCCTATTACGCCCCAAATACCAACCCAATTCCCTTTTTTTCACACCTGTTTCAGGTCCTACTTTCCCATTGCAAGGGCACTCTGTTCTTATGCGGTGACTCGAATTTGATACTACAGCCCCACCTAGACAAATCCCCTTATGCTCCTGATCAATACTCTCCCTCTCTGCGCTTTCGGAAACTTCTTCAACAGGCCTCCTTACTTGACTCATGGCGGGAATGTAATCCAACCAAGAAAAACTACACATTTTATTCTTACCCCCATAAGTCATTTTCCAGGATTGACCATATTTTGGTATCGGTTGCCTCCTCTCCTATTTTGCTTAGCTCCACCATCCAGCCTATTACCTGGTCTGACCACTGTGCAGTATTAACCTCAGTCTCGTCCTTGATTCCACGCTCTAAAGATCGCACCTGGTGTATGAATGAAGCCCACCTTACTAACCAGTCCTATTGTTTTAATATCCAGATTGCCCTGACAGAATATCTTAGGCACAATTCCACACCTGTAATTTCCCCAGTTCTCCTGTGGGAAGCGCACAAGCCAGTAATTAGGGGTAAGTGTATCTCCGTGTTGACCCACTTAAATCGTGATAGGAAATTACAGCTAGCCCAACGAGAACACGACTTTCACCAATGCTTCCTCCGGTTTCAATCCTCCCCCTCTGAGCCCCATAGGATAGCTATGGAAAGGGCCAAGGTGGACTTGGACCTGTTGCTGGCCGAGTCGGCAGATAAGGCCATCCGCAGGTCCGCCCACACCATTTATACCAAGGCCAACAAACCTGACACCTTCCTGGCACTACGCCTCCGCCGTCCAGATAAAACACATGTCCCTATCCGGCTTCGTACGGATAGGAACTCATTTACTAGCAACCCTGTTAAGGTTTTAGCGATTTTCCGTCGGAAACTAGAAGAATTGTACAAGGCCCAATCTTCTTTCTCATCGGCTGAAGCTGAAGCTTTGTTCCAAGACATCTCCTTGCCAGTTTTGTCGGATTCCAATCGTGAGCTTTTGGATAAATCTATAACGGTAGAGGAGGTAATCTCGGCTATAAAAACCCTTAAGCCCCATAAGAGACCTGGTCCAGACGGACTCTCGAGCAACTACTATAAAAATGTTGTTGTTACCTTGGCCCCACTTCTCTCTAAAGCTTTTAATGCAATCCTGCAACAGCATTCGTTTGGCCGAGACACTTTGACAGCCATTATAGCGATGATACCTAAACCCAACTCAGACAATACCATCTGGTCCAATTTTAGACCTATCTCGCTACTCAATTTAGATATCAAGATATTAGCCAAGATTATGGCCTTACGTCTTAATCCCATCATAGGAGGAATGATACACAAAGACCAGGTGGGTTTTATTCCCCGCCGCCAAGCTAGTGATAACATTCGCAGAGTGGTCCTGCTTCAACATGTTGCTAGAAGCCGTAAAATCCCCATGCACCTACTGTCCCTCGACATCAGGAAAGCTTTTGACACAGTTTCATGGCCCTATCTAAATTTTATACTCTCCCGATGGGGTTTCGGCCCACATTTTTTACAATGGATGGGCTCCCTCTATAGCCACCCACAGGCATATGTCAAATATTCGGGGTTCCGCTCTGATAGCTTCCAAATTGGTAGGGGCACTAGGCAAGGCTGCCCCCTATCCCCTCTACTCTTTGCCTTGGCAATAGAGCCACTGGCTGCCCTGATTAGGTCCAGCCCTGAAATTAAGGGACTAGAAATTGCCTCTACCTCTCACAAGATTTGTCTATTTGCAGACGATGCTCTCCTATTTGTAACTTCCCCCCGTCTAACCCTCCCAAGTCTACTACGAATTCTCGATAAATTTGCTAAAATCTCAGGTCTAGAAGTTAATCAATCTAAATCGCGGGCTCTCAATGTGTCTCTCCCTGATGACGAGGTTGCTCACCTCCAAGAATATTTCCCATTCACCTGGTCCACTGTCTCCCTGCCATATTTAGGCATAAAGCTGATGGGCGACCCAGCTTTCCTTTTTCGGTCCAATTACCTCCCCATGTTGGCACAGCTATCGTCTTTACTAGAATCTTGGAAACCCCTGTGTGTGTCCTGGATGGGCAGAGTTGCTGCTGTTAAGATGTCCCTGCTCCCTAAATTACGTTATCTTTACAGAGTCCTCCCGATAGCAGTCCCATCATATTATCATAGAGTTATTCAATCCCGAGTCTTCCAATATATTTGGGGCCCTATTAAACCACGGGTTTCCAGATCCATTCTTCTCCGCAACAGGCTTAGCGGGGGACTTGGGATTCCCAATTTTCTTCGTTATTATCAGGCTTCCTAGCTAGCCCAAATCACTTTGCTTCATGCGTCCACTGAAATACCCATATGGGTCGGTTTGGAAGCCATCGATATTTTTCCCCTATTGGTCCACAATTTGCTATGGTTACCATCATCGGTCCGCACCTCCATCACAAACCCGGTCACGCGTCACTCGCTTAGACTTTGGGACTCTTTACGTTCCCCTTTCCATTTAGTTTCCGCCCACGCCCCCTTACTTTCATTTTTTGGCCACCCACTTTTTTATCCTGCTTTTGTAGAACCGGAGTCCTTCCGGTTTTGGTCCCAAACAGGGCTATGTCGGATAAGCGATATAATGAATAAAACCACTTTGAAAACTTTTTCAGAGCTCCAGTCCCAAGTTCAGTTACCCTCTGTTGAATACTTTCACTACCTCCAAATATCCCACTTCACTCGTACAGTGGTGGGTGCTTGTTCCTCATTTGACGGTATGTCCTTCTATGAGAATATATGTAACTCAGATCCACATGCTCCCGGCATTATCTCACGGATCTATAGCCATCTCACGACCCCGCCTTCTGAACTCCCTCTATATGCTGCACAGTGGTCCAAGGACCTACAAATAGCTCTGGAACCAGAGGACTGGGCAAATATCTGGGCCCGCACTAAGTCCTCCACTCAGAATGTGGTGGCCATGGAAGCCAACTATAAAGTCCTCATGCCGTGGTACCTGGTCCCGGCTAGGATAGCTAAATTCTCACCTTTGTATTCTCCAGTATGTTTCCGGGGTTGTGGAGAGAGGGGTACCCATGAACATATCTGGTGGTCATGCCCCATTGTACAACAGTTCTGGAAGCTGATATTCCTTATGGCCTCTACCCTCTTACACGACACCCTCCTCCCTGACCCAGCTTTGGCCTTATTGAATCATATTAATGGTGATTATACCAGAGCCCAAAATTCGCCTTCTATTACAACTGACCACAGCTGCTAAACAAACAATAGCCAAGGCCTGGAAAACCTCCAAACTACATATAGCCGAAGTTAAACACAGAGTGACCCAAGCAATGATCCACAGCAAGACCGAAGCAATTGTTCTGAACCGGATTCCACATCATGATAAAATATGGTCTCCATGGGTGGAATTTTTTCTCCCTCCTGACTTTGTAGCCACCTTCCCTATCCCATGATTGTCGTGATGTTCTCATAAATTGACACACTGGCCCATTGGGGGCGCACCCGTCCGCGCCGACACACTCTTTCTTTCTTTTCTTTACTTTTTCCTCCTTTCACCCTCTTTCCTTCCATCTCCCATTTCTACGTCTCCCCTTCCCTGCCCTGGTCTCCCCCCCCCTTATGTTGAAAACTATTGTCTTATGCACTAGGGTGATACGGTTACCCGTGACCCCCCATTAGCCTTCAGTTCTCTATCCTTAAATGTGTTGAGTACGGATTATTGTTCTATGCCACCTTATGGAATAGAAACGTGTGCTTTGTTATCCTAGGTTTATTTGTCTTTAACCACTATGTCCCCACATAACCCTGGTATAACACCTTCTCTCACTGTGTTGCACTTAATCCCTTGTTAAGTAATTCCGGGTGGTCCTCCCGGTACTGTATGTACATGTTAATACTACCATATACCATTGTATCTCCGCAATTGTTTTAAGCGGAAATGTTTATTTTCTTTTTACTCTGTACTCTTTATTTTTGCAATAAAAAATTTGAACAGAAAAAAACAAACAAACATGTCTATACTTACTTAGTGGCCGCAAACCTCCTCTTCTCAGGTCCCCCACCAGTGCTCCTGGCTCCTCCTCTTTGTCCAGTGCCCCCATGGGAAGCTTCTTCCCATGGGGGCATTTATGTGTACGCACTCCCTAGCCCCAGTGCTGCATCCATTGACACAGACAGCAGGACTTGGCCCTGCCCCCCGCTTTTTCATCACTGGCTTTGATTGACAGCACTGGGAGTCAATGTCTAGCAAAGACCCAGAAGTGAGGGGAGAGAAGAGCTACAGAGGTGTATGGTGCTGGAGCGAATGGCAGATCAGGTAAGTAAATGGGGGGAATGAATGAATGAAAAACTTATATAGCGCGGCACATGCGAACTGAATCGCCTCTGGGCGCTTGATGTTTCGTGTCTCATGACATCAAAAGAGCAGAGTTTTAATCTGTCTTCTGAAAGACAGGTGGTTTTCCTCCAACCGAATGCTGGTTGGTAAAGCGTTCCATAGTCTCGGACCTTGAAAAGCAAACCTTCTTTCTCCTTTGGACTTGGATTTGGTTTTTGGCACCTTGACCAGATTTTGGTCAGTGGATCGCATAACGCGATTAGAATTGTGAGGTTCTATCTTGTCGCAAAGATATTGCGGCGCCTTCCCATGGATGCACTTATGTGTCAGGCAGAGTGCTTTAAATACAATTCTGTCTTTTACTGGCAACCAGTGAAGGGTTCTCAGCGAAGGTGAGATTGATTCCCATGTTTTTTTCCCAGTCACCAGTCTGGCGGCCGTATTCTGTACGACTTGCAGACGAGCGATTTGGTACTTTGGGAGCCCGAGGTAAAGGGCATTTGCATAGTCCAGTCTGGAATTCACGATTGTTCCCACCACGACTGCTACGTCTTCTTTAGGGATAAATGGAATAAGTCTGCGTAGTAGGCGCAACAAATGGTGCGATCCGCTGACTACTGACCCTATTTGTGCGTCCATTGTCATGAAGGTGTCAAAAATGACTCCTAGACTTTTGACTTTGGAGCTAGGGGTGATGCTTTGGCCCAGAACGGGCGGCGGTGTCCAGGTTGTTGCCAGTTGACTCTTTCGGCTGGCGTGAAACATAAGAAGTTCTGTTTTGGAACTGTTGAGTTTAAGATAACTCTTAGTCATCCAGTTTTCTATCGAAGAGAGACATTTCTCTAAACTGAGATGATGATCCTTTTTGTTGCAGATGCGAAAATACAATTGCGTATCGTCTGCATAAGAGTGATAGAGTAGTTCTTGGCTACTGATAATATCAAAGAGAGGCCGAAGATAGATGTTGAACAGTACGGGTGACAGGGGGGATCCTTGGGGGACTCCACATGGCACCGTGCGTTTTTCCGACGTGAAAGATCCCAGTTTCACTGTTTGTGATCGGTTTTCAAGAAAGGAGGAAAACCATGGTAAATCACCTTCTGCGATTCTGGCTACCTCGGCCAGTCGCATCAGTAACATTTTGTGGTCTACTGTGTCAAAGGATGCGCTTAGGTCCAGCAGAACCAGGAGACAGGATTCTCCCTCGTCTGCGACCTCGAGGGCATCGTCCCATATTTTGAGTAAGGCCGTTTCTGTCCCGTGTCCGGGACGGAAACCTGATTGAAATGGATCGAGTAGATTGTGGGTATCCAGATGCTGTTGCAGCTGTTGTACCACTATTTTCTCCATTATCTTGGAGAGAATATTTAGGCCTGTTATGGGGCGGCGGTGAGTTGGGTCCTTGGGATCCAAGTTAGGTTTTTTCAGGATGGGCTGGATTGTGCCCTCTTTCAGCAGGGATGGCACTATGCCTTCCTTAACTGACTGATTTATAAGCTGTGTGATGGGAGGCGCCAGAATGTCGGCGCATTCCTTCAGCAGCTTGGTGGGAATGATGTCATTGGGTGCTGTGCTGTTCCGCAACGCACCAATGATATTTTTGGTGGTATCGATGGAGATGGGTTCCAGAGTGAACTTAGTTGATTGTAGAAGGTTTCTGTTGGTGTTTTGTAGTTGATTGAAGAGGGGGCTGAGGGGGGTATTATTTTGCAGAATACTTACCCGGATTCTTTCGATTTTGTCGATGAAGAAATCCGATAGTTCATTACAGAACTCTTGGGTGTCTGAATTGGGGACTTCAAGACATCCCGGATTCATGGTCTGGGTGACCATCTTGAAGAGTTCTCGGGGGCGGTTCATGGTGCTGTTAATCGTCATAGAAAAATTATGTTTCTTGGCTTTGAAGATTTCTTTATGATATTGTGTTGTTATTGCCTTGTAGATGATGAGGTGATCTTCTGAAGGGCTTCTTTTCCAGGTGGCTTGAGGGGGGATACTGATGCCTAAATATTTTTATCTTAATGCAAGGAATATATTAAGGTAAAAAATGTTTAGATTTAGAGTGATAAAACGCCAAGGGTAGCTGTTTTCTGTTCCACTGTTATAATACTGTGTGGTTACTGTAGATAGTAATTTGGTTATTTGACAAAATAAAATGTGTTATTAAAGCAGTTTAATTAAATTGTAAGCCCTGAAATGCCAATTGTTGACCAAATCATCCTGAAAAAAATATCCATTACATTTCCATAATGCAGCAAATTTTGCATCTAAAAATAAAAAAAACATTTACAGATGATTAAAGTCAATTAACTTTTGAAAATAAGCTCATATGATAGACAATTTAGAAATGCTACAATGATTAATGTACCCAATTTAAGGAACTTCTCATTAAAGAATGATTTTTTATAATATATTTATTGCAGTATGTTGTACCACTCAAAGACCCATATGACTAAGGCTAGCCATACATTAAAGTATTACTAAACCCAGGACCCTGCCTTCATTATATCTGGTCTTCCACAGTACACAGAACATGGAAATGCAATAGTTTTAGTAAATCTAAACAGCTAAATACCTTTCCTCATCAGCAGTTAGAGCAGTTTTGTGACTGTGTTAAAGCATGTTTCCCCACCATCAGAGTTTTCATTCTCCCATGAGTGTCCTATGAGGATGCAGGGCCACTGACCCTATGTCAGGTCAGTGCTGATTGGCCCTGTGCTAATCACATGCACTCTTCCAAGAAAAAAAATCTCTCTAGCAATACACACCAAACTGAGCATGTGCAGATTGTCCCTAGCCTCTGTACTATCCAGAGATGGTTTGGGGACTCTGGAAGAGGGGGGAGATCAGAGAAGACAGGATAAAACAGCCTTTTTTACAGAGGAGTACAGAGGATAAACCCCTTAGGTTCCACAGTGAGTACAACAAACATGCCTTACTGCATATACAGACTGATTTTACTGTTGTGGGTTTAGTAATACTTTCAGCTATTTTATTTCCTTCTACCACAGGTGGAAGGAAAGAAAATCATTTGATTACCCCATCAACACATTCAATGTCAATGGACACATCACTCCCACTGCACTATTGTATTTTGATAGCAGGTTTCCCCACCATCAGAATACAATGATTACTGCTACCTGATATAGGCAGCAGCAATAATCGTACAAAAAAAAAACAAACAGGCTGGATGTACTGAAGTCGATTGATAGACTAACTTTAGTACAACCAGCCTGTTCTTAGATCAGGGGTGTCAAACTCAATTTCATCGTGGGCCACATCAGCATTATGATTGCCCTCAAAAGGGCCGGTTGTATCTGTAAGATTAGATGTCCAGCGCATCCCCTCCCCTTACATTAGATATCAAGAGTCACCCCACCATCAGAAGTTGAGTCCCCCACTCTCCCTTACATCACAGTGCACCCCCTTTCCTTATACTGGTGCTGGGAAGAAGCTGGATGCATTGCTTGAAAGCAGAAAGTAAGGGTCTGGAGTAGGACCAGAGGAGGGCTGGAGCTCTCCTGCAGCTGTAGGAAAGGTGCGAGGGCCACATGAAATGGCCTGGAGGGACGGATTCGGCCCGCGGGCCTTGTGTTTGACACCTGTGCCTTAGATGAATTGAAGTTCGATTGGTTCCTGCCAAATTTTGACCTGTCTATGGCCAGCTTAAGCAACCATTGTAAATTCCACTTTTCTTGCTATCGATAAGACTGTCTTGGATTGATACATCTGTAGCAGAGAAGGAGACAAATGTTTGATGTGTTGTCTTCTTTGTCCACTAATGTCTTATTCTTATGTCACCAGGGTGACTTGTGTCACTGTCCCTATTTTTCTTTCACGAAAGTCCATGTTTTAAGCTGTACTACCTCTGCAGTTACATTGTAGATCAATATTATCAATGGGGTGCTTGAAATGGCTGCAAAAGATAATAAAGTGTAAATATCAAATTATAGAAAAAGAAGTCAGCAGCACTCCAAAATGTTTGTATTCACAATTTAATAAAAAAAATTCTACACAAGCAACATACAGCACATAGTAACTAATGTTTTGAGGTTATAGAGTATCAGGAAAAAAATGTTAAACATATTGTTATATTCCTTTCTACTTTTAACCACTTACCACCCGGTCAATAGTAAAGCGCGGCGATCAGTGATGCGGGGTGTCAGTCTGACACCCTGCATCTCTGATCCCGGTAAAGAGCCTCTGGTGGAGGCTATTTACCACGTGATCAGCCGTGTTTATCAGCGCAGCCCACCCTCGGATGCCCACACTGGACCACCAGGGAAGCCACCAGGACCACCAGGGAAGAGGGCAACATGTGGATGGCCAGGTACATCCCCCATGGCCATCCACATGTAAAAAAAAATACACAAATGGGCACTTACTGGCAACATGGGCACTGTGAAAAATTAGTAAATAAATAAATGATGCCCAGCAATGCCATCAGTGCCACCCCTCAGTGTCCATTAGTGCCACCCCTCAGTGTCTATCATTGCCACCTCTCAGTGCCCATCCATGCCCAGTGCCCACCTATCAGTGCCCATCTGTGCCATCCATAAGTACCCATCAGTGCCACCCATAAGTGTGGCCCATGAGTGCCCATCAGTGCCACCTATGAGTGCCCATCAGTGCTGCCTATTAGTGCTCATTGCCGCCTATGAGTGCCCATCAGTGCCGCCTATGAGTGCTCATCAGTGCCGCCTATGAGTGCCCATCAGTGCCACATACCAGCGCCGCCTATCAGTGCCGATCAGTGCCGCCTATCAGTGCCACCTCATCGGTGCCCATAAGTGCCACCTCATCGGTGCCCATCAGTACTGTCATATCAGTGCCTGGAATTGAAGAAAAAACGTACTTATTTACAGAAGAAATTACAGAAAAAAATAAAAGCTTTATTTTTTTTTTAAATGTCGGTCTTTTTTTAGTTGTTGCGCAAAAAATAAAAACCGCAGAGGTGATCAAATACCACCCAAATAAAGCTCCATTTGTAACAAAATTATAAAAAAATTGTCCAAGTACAGTGTAGCATGACCGTGCAATTGTCATTCAAAGTGCGACAGCGCTGAAAGCTGAAAATTGGCTTGGGCAGGAAGGTGCGTAAGTGCCTGGTATGGGTGGTTAATAAAGATTTAATTGTAAAAAATATATATATATATCAAATGCTTGTATTTCAAATGTAAGTGACTTCACAAGAAAGTCATGACAAATACTAATTAAAATATGTATTACTGTTTGATATCTAGGTGCCATGCCATGCCTATGGACAGCTTAATTGCACAAAACAAAAACAAAAAAAAAGTTTTAAGCTAGCAAAGTGGATTTAATATGAAACTATTATATAACTTAATACAAGCAGAAGTTTTAATTGAATACATTTGCATCGATATTGCGTTATTAAATTGGAAGTAAGACTTAACTAAATATTACTATAGCCCACAAGAATAGTACTGTAACCAATGAAAGAATGCAAAATGCCAAGCCCAGTTGGCTGAACCTCTCCTTTAGGCTCCATGTGTAGCTGCGGGTCCATGCCTGGGGTCCTGTACACCAGTTCAGGTGCGGTTCAGGTCCATATTTTAACCTGAATTCACACCTGAACCAGACCCAAAGACGCACCGTCCCCTTTTTCAATCCTGACTGTGGCTGCCCGGGACATGTATTAACCGGCTCTATTGGGAGCTGGTCACACTTACCTGTCATAAAAATTGGATGCAGAGAAACCCACATCCAATTTGCATATGTGTGAACCCAGCCTTAATAAAAAATATGTAGTCTGTGCTTTCCTGCTATGGGGACATTTGCTAGATTTTTTTTAGGTGTCACAGTGACAGTAAGTGAAGGAACATCTCTCCTGTGTGGTCATATAAAAACCTGGCAGAAATTCTAACTCGTCTCCACTCAATCCAAAATTGGAAGAACACTTTTGAGGAAGTTAGGCTTTAAGGGTTGCCAAGAAATTGTCAGGACAAGCATTTTACACCCTTTCCACAGTAAGAGGTTGACTTTTGTCTGGGGCTTGTCCAAATTGGTTTTTAGAATGAATGCAATTTCTTTACTTTGTCAGTCATAAATATAATTGTATTTTTCATTTTTTTTTACCTTGTTCACAACCAGCAAAACACACAAATGGAAAATACTCAAACATATTATTTTCTAAGTTCTGGGGAAACATTTGTACAACCACACTTGCAGAGTGCACAGTCTATGTGCCCGATTACTATTATATGATTATTTTATGTATAATGTATGAATCAGCAGTTACTAACTTTGGCTTATGAGTTAATATATGAACCAGAAAATTGAAAAATTATTTCAAGAGAATGCTGTACATTCAAGTCAACTCTCCCTTACCTCAGTGTAATATGATAATGGCAAATTATTATCTTGCCAATTGGTTTTCAGTAAATGTCATTGTTATAGTATTTCTAAAATGGATGAAACACTAATAAGTTACTTTTATAAATTAAAATAAAATATAATTTGCCATCCAGCTCCAAATCACTATTTTAAACTTAATGTAATGTATGATCATGTCAAGGTTTGCATAACTAATATTGCTCTTCCCTGTTGTAGAAACAAATCCAGTGCATTTATTGCACTGTGTTTGAGAGATTTATCCATATTGATAGATTTATTTCAGCACATTAGATTTAAGTTCTAGTATTTTCCTGCTTTGTGTATATTTTGAACTCATATTTTAATCAATGCAGTGTGGAGATTTAATATCATTTGTCTCATGCCTGCATTAAACAGCTTTCTTCTGGCTGTATCATACATTTACAATGTAAATCACCTAATATTTTTTTAAATGATTCTACTATTTTATGTACTAAATTTCTATTACCTAGATTCCCATCTTTCAATTCCCCGATTCTATTATGCACACAGTGTGTAACTGACAAACTTAATGGATTTTTCCCCACAATATTTACCAGCTTCCTACATGAATATTAAAATAGCATAAAAGGTTAAATGCTCTATGTATTTGTTTGAGGATAACCATGGTAAAAGATTTTTCTTGACCAGCTAATGGACTATAGCTGTGTCAGTAAATTAACATTGCTTAAAATTAATAGGAAGTAACATCACTCATATTTCTTCTGAATTCATACAAGGTGATATATCAAAGTTTCCTCCATGTAAATTAAATTTTTTAAGCTGCCTTCATTAGATGCTTTATTGAAAGGGTAATTTGCAGTACCTTTTTCAATTGCTTTTAGGCAGGTTCACATTGTCAAAATTGGGCCATTTAGACCTTACCTGCCATAATTGGGATTCTTATTCACCAAATCCGCTTAGATATTAAATCTACAAGAAAAAAAATTCTGACAGCAAGGTGACTGCATTAGCACATGTTTGAAGTAATCATTGACTACATCCACATTGTTACCAACAACATCCATAAATTTGGTTCAGGTTTTTGATTTACATAAAATGAATCAAAGAAATAGGTTAAACTGTGCTATACATTTTGTTTGCTTTCTGGCACAATTGGCATTGGTATACCAATGAATAACCCTACAACTGTAACCTGGACTGTAGCCAATAACTGCTGCAGAACTTCTTCTTTTGTTATTGCAGTATTATCCATCTGTATTGTGGACAGGGTTAAACTGAATATTCATTATAGCAGAAGTGCAGCAACCATCCTTAAAGTGGTTCTAAAAGCTCAAGTTTTTTTACCTTCTTGCATTTTTTACCTTCATGCATTCCCCTCAGCCCCCAAATAATTACCTGGGCCCCATCGCAATCCAGCGGTGTTTACAAGAGCCTTGGCTTTCCAGGGACTCTCCTTCCTCATTAGCTGAGACAGCTGTCAATCACAGCCATTGAGCTAATACAGAGAGACAGGGGGTGGGACCACCCCGCGGCTCTGTATGTGAATGGACATGCAAAGCAGAGGCCTAGGAGAGAGTCTGCTTGGGTGCCCCATAGCAAGCTACTTGCTATGGGGGCACTTGCCAGGAGTGAGGGTCCAGGAGAATCAGCAGGAGACCCGAGATGAGGAGGATCGTGGCTACTCTGTGCAAAACCACTGTACAGAGCAGGTAAGTATACAATGTTTGCTATTTTTTGGAAAACAAGCCTTTAATACCACTTTAAGGAGACCACTTTGCAATGCTAATTTATGGAGTTACTGCAATGTAATACAGGGTCTGGATTGGTCTCGGAGGGTGGTGATTGGTTGATGCAACAAAGCAAGGCAAGTGTTTGTTGGCAGGGGAGGGGAAGGGAGAGGACAGTCTTAAATGTAGCTGGGGATTAAAAAAAGACTGGGTTGCTGTCTGAATGGAACCCTACAATTTCTTGAGTCTTCAAACAAGCAAAACGACTGTTCATCACACAGGACCTTGTTTCAGAAATTGAGAACCTTTTTCCTGGGAGGGTGTGAGCCTTTGTGAGCTACTGATGTCAGTTTTTGTAGGGCGGCAACCAAAGGTCGTGACGTCACCATGTTTTACGTTTGCGTCCCATTGCATTGTGGGAATGTAAGTCCTTGTGGATGCCGGTATGTGTACAGCTTTTAACGTTTTTTGTTTTAATAAACACATCCTTAAGGATTTTACGCTATGCAAGCCTGCCATTTTTTTGTCTCGTTACCGCTGGAGACTTAAGCCCCATACACACCATCAGATTATCTGCAGATTTTTTTCTGCAGATTTACCAAAACCATCTAATAGGAGGTCAAACCTTAAGAGTTTCAATTTGTATGCAATCAGGCAGGCCCTTGTACTACATGGTTTTGGTAAATCTGAAGACAAAAATCTGCAGATAATCTGATGGTGTGTATGGGGCTTTAGACTGATGGAGGAACTATACAGGGAGACTTGGTACCACAGTGAAAGGAATTTTCACAAAAGTGCTTCTTCTTCTTCTTTTGACAGAGAGTAACACACCTTGTGGTGGTGTTTGATCTGATAAGCGGATCTGAGACACACAGAAACTTTGATCGATAAAATCTGAATTCTGCCTATGGTTGTGGACTTTTCACATCATATATACAAACTTTTTTTCTATGTTTCACTATGTTTAATATTGATTTGTATATACACGGTTTAGCACGGCGTGTTGCTTATTGACAAAGGGATGAATTAATGGCATGCACGTAGTTACATTACATAGTTACATAGTAGGTGGGGTTGAACAAAAACACAAGTCCATCAAGTCCAACCTATGTGTGTGATTATATATCAGTATTACCTTGTACATCCTTGTTGTTGTCGTTCAGGTGCTTATCTAATAGCTTTTTGAAACTATTGATGCCCCCCCCCCACTAAGACCATCAGCTGTGGAAGGGAATTCCACATCCTTGCCGCTCTTACAGTAAAGAACCCTTTACACAGTTTAAGGTTAAACTTCTATTCTTCTAATTTTAATGAATGACCTTGTTAAACTCCCTTCAGCGAAAACATTTTATCCCTATTGTAGGGGCACCAGTACGGTATCTGTAAATTTAAATCATCTCCCCTCTCAAGCGACTCTCTTCTCCATAGAGAATACGTTCAGTGCTTGCAACCTTTCTTCATAACTAATATCCCCAAGACCCTTTGGTGTCCGTTTATGAAGCAGTGAAGAGCGGTGATCCCAAGGATCACCACTGATCACAGCCCATAAACAGTTTATGAAACAGAGATAATCGGGGGAGAAGTGTTTGAACTTGTTCTCCCGCAGATTATCTCCACACACAGTGAAGTCTCATAGACTGACACAGAAACGGCCAGTTTATGAAGCTGTGATCTGAGCTCTTCACTGGTGATCTGTGTCAGAATTCACACTCCCCGATTCACCAGCTCAGAGCTGGTGAAGCGGGGAGTGAAGAGGGAATCCCGGGGGTTCTGAGGAGGAAGGAGGAAGATTTTTAACTTCCTTCTACCTCGTTCAGATCCCCCAACACTGTAACCATGTCCCCCTGTAATTTTTATGTGTATACATATATATACATAAATATATATAATGTATACATGTACATATATATAATGTGTGTGTATATACATGTATATACAATGTGTATATACATCTGCAGCAATGCTGGCAGCACTCATACATCTCCCAAAGACAACTTCTGGATATGACGCTGAGCATGTGCGTTCAACATCTTTGGTTGACCATGACGAGGCCTGTTCTGAGTGGAACCTGTCCTGTTAAACTAATGTATGATCTTGGTCACCATGCTGCAGCTCAGTTTCAGGGTCTTGGCAATCTTCTTATAGCCTAGGTCATCTTTTATCTTTTATATTTAGAGCAACAATTCTTTTTTTTTTTCAGATCCTCAGTGAATTCTTTGCCATGAGGTGCCATGTTGAACTTCCAGTGACCAGTATGAGAGAGGGAGAGCTATAACACCAAATTTAACACACCTACTCCCCATTTACACCTGAGACATTGTAACACTAATGAGTCATTGACACCAGGGAGGGAAAATGGCTAATTGGGCCCAATTTGGACATCTTCACTTAGGGGTGTACTCATTTTTGTTGCCAGCGGTTTAGACATGAATTTCTTTGTGTTGAGTTATTTTGAGGGGAAAGCAAATTTACACTGTTATACAAGCTGTGCACTCACTAATTTACATTGTAGCAAAGTGTAATTTCTTCAGTGTTGTCACATGAAAAGATATAATAAAATATTTCACAAAAATTTGAGTGGTGTACTCACTCTTGTGAGATACTGTATGTATGTTTCCCTCTCTTATCATGTTAAAAACAGAGCAGTCTTAAATATTACTAGGCAAAACGTTTTATTTTGTTTTGAATACAGAAAGGTGAGAGGTGTACTTACTTTTGTGAGATACTGTATTTGAATTACAGAAAAGGACATATAGGGTGTTATTTACTAAAGGCAAATCCACGTTTCACTACAAGTGCACTGCAAGTGCAGTCCCAGTAGATCCGAGGGGGACAACGAAGGAAAATAAAAAACAGCATTTTAGCTTGCACATGATTGGATGATAAAATCAGCAGAGCTTCTCCTTATTTCAGATTCACCCCTCAGATGTACAGCCACTGCACTTCCAAGTGCACTTTAAGTGCACTTTCAGTGCAACGTGGAATTGCCTTTCGTAAATAACCCCCTTAGTTTTTAGAGCAAGGAGCGGGGGAGAGTTTCCAATAAGGAGATTGGAAAAAATATAATTGCGCTAAACCAAAATTAGTGCTGACAATACAAATGCATCAGATACACACATAGCCCAATGAATGAACCATGTGTGCCAACTAGTGATAATTGTGAGCATCAGTGATAATACAAAATAAAGAAAATAAATGTAAATCAAACATAAATGCAATTCACCACAGATTGGCAGTTGTGACACTACCGACATGCAAAATTAATCTACAAATAATCATAGATCCCAATTCATCTAGTGGATGGGTAAGTGATATGAGATATTTAAGAGTTCAGATAAAGTCCCAGTGGATAAAGAAGTCCATAGGTGAACAGCTGATTATACACCCGTGCACACTCCAACTGAATAGATCCTGGTGATTCTAATAAGCCTGCTGTGAAACCGCCACCTATGTTCAAAGTGTCTGCTTACCAGATGCAAAGGTCCTCATGGACAAAAACCAGCATATATATCCAACAGGAAATAGGTTGCTACTGTGTCCAAATCAGGAGCGCTTCAATACATGGCATGGATCATGAAAAAAGAGAAGCCTCACATGGCATAAAATCAGGGGGTAAATTTATTAAAAAGTAGGCATAAGTATACCACTCACATTTAAGAAGAAATGCAGGCAGGAGGAGGTGCTTATCTGAGAAAGCTCCTCTTTCCCTTCTTTCAGATGAAAGGAAAAAAATGACCATTAATGCTCATGCACCCTATAATTTTGTCCTACACCAGAAACCAACTAAATGTAAAAAAATTAAAAAGTAAATATAATGTAACTCCCCATATATTTACTAATGCTATCAGAAAATGAATTAAACATATTTAATGTTTATTGAGAGAATTTAGTTGTGTTTTAACCCCTTTTTAAACCTAGGGCTCTAATCAGTAATTACTTCCTCCTCTTTTCCACTTAGAATTTTTTTGTCTGTTTGCTTTACCACTAACATATAAACTTTTTGTTTTCATTTGTTTAGTTATTTTTTTAGAAACACATTTTTTTTAAATGTACAAAATTGGAAAAATATACTTTATTTTGTAAAAAACTTTCCCATGCTTTGTAATAGAAAGGTAATTTTAGTGCCATTCTAAATGGGGCACAATTTTATATGAACATTTTATTTATTAAGTAACTTAATAAGCTTTTTTTAAAACCAACACTGGTATCTAGTAATGACAACGTTATTGCCGTATCAATAGTCCCATAGCTGAAAAGTAAAAATTGTTCCAAGGAATACATTTAGGCATACACTAATAATATATGACCATTCATATGAATATGAACATTCATTAAAAAAATTCTCAGTACAGTCGATGACTTGGCGAATGCCATTCAAATTTACTTTTTGTTTGCTTTTCGAATGAATAGACTTTCCTGGAAGCAAACCGCATACCCTGGTAGAAATTTGGTCATTCAAGAAAAAATGTCCATCCTGCTTCTTTGAATTTTCTTGTCACTGTGATTAAAGGTGTACATTGATTTGACCCCACTAACAATTAGTAAGTCAAACAAAAATTGTAAAAACGAAATTCCACTAGTTTATGGCCAGCTTTAGTATTATACAGGTGTGAGAGCTGAACTGTTCAATGGGCATCTAATTGGTTGCCAATTATTATCCTTACCATTTTAGAAGAATTTTTCTACAAAGCTAGATTAGATGCATACAACAGTAAACTGCTTGCAATAGCTCATAACCTAAAATAATGACAAACATGTGATGCAAACATGCAAAAAAGAGCGAGTTAAGAAAAGATAGAGTGACCATCCATGGCAGATGAGTTTTCTGAAATGGCTCAGACACTGGAAACCCAAGGGATACTATAATGAAAAGTAGTGACCCATCCTGCAAAAACACACAGAATTATGTACACAGGCATTGGAGAAGGTGATAAGAGGAGTAACATGATAAGAGGGGTAACGTGATAAGAGAGGTAACGTGAAAAATGCAAATTAAATATAAGAGTTCTTGGAAATCAGCTAGCTCCTAGTCGATCTACTAGTATTATTTGTCTACTAGGAGTAGTGGATGCCTCATACATCATGTGCATAAGAGCATATGCCTATTGATTTTTAATTCTCTGTTTACACTAGTGCAACTTCAGATGTAACTTGAATTGTTCAGATTTGCATGATAATGGAAATCACATTGTTTTCAATGGAGTCCATTCACACCAGAGGCTCAGCATGGTTTAATTTTGAAAAAGGTTTCTGTACTGCTTTGGTGTGATTTCTTTATGACTTTGATCCCATAGAATAAGTAACCTTAACAATGTTGCATCAAAGTTGGATCCAAGTTGCACTACATAATTTGCGTTAAAAATCATATTAAAATCAGATCCCAGCAGTGTGAACCTAGCCTAAAATATATTAGTGGCATAAACTGCTATCAAAGAACATGTGTATCTACACATTTGCAGCTTGTGACATGGTTTTCAATTAAATGTAAAGTGCAAAGAGGACAATCATTGCTAATGACAAAGTAAATATTAAGCTGATAAATTTTTCTACATTTAATCCTAGAGTTTCTGTAAATAGAAATGATTGCACCTGAAAGTGTTTGAATTGAAAAGACTCTGTCAAATTCCTCTTGTAAAGAAACAATATATTTATGTCACATGCGTTATCCCAGTACGGTATGTATTTCCACTGTGCACTGGCTTGAACCCCATAAATATCAAATGTATATCTGTCATACATTATATTTTTGATTTATATGTTTCCCATACACAATGCAGGATAAGGCAGTATGAAGAGAAGTCCCTGTGTCAAAAGGTTGGCTTTTCGGTGATTAAATGTAAACTGTAGGTGAGCATTAGCCCCACATAAACACACAAGTTCCAAAATGAAAACAGTGCGTTTCTTTTTCCCCTTCTGAAAATTCTATTTGTATTAACTCAAAAAAACATACAATAAAGGAACCTCTAATGTCCAGGCTTTTCCCAAATAAATTGTGCATTTAAGCAAAACATTCTTGCAGAGCTTATTGTTAAAGTCAAGTGTAGTGTATTTTCAGCGAGTGTGTATTTACTATTAATGTTAAATGTGTATCTAGACCCCAGGACAAAAATGTAATAAATAGGAGATTATCAGTATCAAAATGCAGTGACAACATTAGTTTATTTATTTTAGGATTTTTTCTTATGCCATGTACACACGATCGGATATCTGATGGAATCTAATCGGATGGATTTTTTTGTCGGATATCCGATGAAGCTGACTTTCATCAGTCTTGCCTACACACCATCAGTCAAAAATCTGACTGTGTCCAACGCGGTGACGTAAAACACTACGACGTGCTGAGAAAAAATAAGTTCAATGCTTCCGAGCATGCGTCTACTTGATTCTGAGCATGCGTGGATTTTTGACCGATGGACTTCCACACAGACAATCATTTGTTTATATCGTTTTTTTTATCCATAGGAAAATTTTAAAACATGTTCTATTTTTTGTCACCGATGGAAAACAAACCGATGGGGCCCACACGATCGGCTTGTCCGATGGAAATGGTCCATCGGTCCGTTTTCATCAGACAAACCGATAGTGTGTACAGGGCTTTAATGTATTTTTAAATGATGATCCTGCCAGCAACACACTTCCTGTAATAGAGTAACAATATTGCTCATCCATGAAGAAGCAGCTGCTTGCTCCTTAATTTGTACTACAGAACATCTTCACTTCCAGCATTGCCAACCCCCAATTACTTTTTTTTACTAACAAAAGTGAAAATTTACTGACATAAACTCCTATTAGAAATTAAAGGAATTGATATTTAACCTTGCCTACTGGTCACTTTTATTCCCTTCCTGCCCAGGCAAATGTTCATCTTTTAGCACTGTGTCATGTGTGGTCATGCAACACTGTACCCGTATGACATTTTTATCATTTTTTATAGAGCTTTCTTTTGGTGGTATTTAATCACCAAAAAAAGGGCGATTTTTTTTTCATTGTTTGTTATAAAATTTTACAAACAGGTAATATTTCTCCTTCACTGATGTGCGCTGATGTGGCTGCACTGATAGGCACTGATAGGCTGCACTCATAGGCACTGATGAGGTGGCACTGATGAGCACTTATAGGTGGCACTGATGAGCACTGATAGGGGGTATTGATGGGCACTGATAGGCAGCATCGAATGGCACTGAGAGGTGGCACCAATAGGCGGCACTGGTGGACACTGATGGGCACTAATAGGTGGCACTGATGGGCACTGATAAGTGAAACTTTTGATAAAGCACTGATTGGCATCACTAATGGGCACTGATAGATGGCACTGGTGGGCACTGATTAGCAGTACTGTTGGGCAATGATAGGTGGTACTGGTAGGTACTGATTAGCAGCACTAGGGGGTACTGATTAGTAGCACTGTTCGGCAATGTTCGGACCAATGTCCCTTTATCGGCTTTTCTCTTTTCTCCTCCTGTTGTCAGCGTGAGGTGGGAAAAAGCTGATAACCGTCTTCTGTGTGATCAGCTATTATTGTCTTAAAGCTGATCATGTAATAAAGGACCACTGTGATTGGCCCTTTACCCTGATCTGTGATCAGCCAAGACTAATGCCCTGTACACATGATAGGTTAGTCTGATGAAAACGGTCTGATGGATTTTTCCATCAGTTATCCGATGAAGCTGACTGATGGTCAGTCGTCCCTACACACCATTAAAAAAACGATCGTGTCAGAATGTGGTGACGTAAAACTCCATGATGTGCTGAAAAAAATGAAGTTCAATTCTTCCAAGCATGCGTTGACTTGATTCTGAGCATACGTGGATTTTTAACCGATGGACATACCTACAGACGATCGTTTTTTTCTATAGGTTTTTTATCCATCAGATAATTTTAACCGCTTACTCACTGCCCTATAGACGATATACGTCTACAAGGCGGTTCCTTAACTCTGGGAGGACGTCCATGGATGTCCTCCCAGAATCACGCTCCATGGGGCGCGCACACGGGATCACGGTAAACCGCCGCTGATAGCAGCGGTTTACCACGTGATCACTCCATCCAATGAGGGAGCGATCACTTGTAAACAAACCGGCGTCATGTGATGACGCCGGTTCCTCCCGCCCCTCTCTGTACCGAACGGTACAGTGTGAGAGGAGAGGGGAGAGAGCGGATGCAGCAAGAGTGCTGTGGGCTGGATCTGTGACAAATGCAGTCACAGATCCAGCCATCCATCCCTGCTCAGCCATCCCTGCCCCATACTAAGACTACTCTACTGTGCAATACTCTGCAATACCCCACAATACTCTGCAATACCCCACAATACTCTGCAATACCCCACACTACTCTGCAATACCCCACAATACTCTGCAATACCCCACAATACCCTGCAATACCCCACAATACCCCACAATACCCTGCAACGTCGCCTATAGGGATTTTTAAGTAGCAAAGTTTGGCGCCATTCCACGAGCGTGTGCAATTTTGAAGGGTGACATGTTGGGTATCTATTTACTCGGAGTAACTTCATCTTTCACATTATGCAAAAGTATGAAGAAAAAATACAAAGCAGAGCATGATCCCCTACCTTTGGAGACTGGGCCACAGGGCAGTATTCCAACTTGATAATGACCCCAAACACACCTCCAAGATGACCATTGTCTTGCTAAAGAAGCTGAGGGTAAAGATAATGGACTGGCCAAGCATGTCTGCAGACCAAAATCCTATTGAGCATCTGTGGGGAATCCTCAAACGAAAGGTGGAATGCAAGGTCTCTAACATCCACCAGCTCCATAATGTTGTCATGGAGGAGTGGAGTAGGGTATATTTTTGTAACACTGAAAAGTATTAATTGGAGTGACAGGACACCCACTTTAAAATGTATGCAATTGACCATTAAGGTCAGTGGGGAAGGAAAGGGTGGAGTTTCAAATTGTGGAAGTCAACGAGATTATTATTCTGTGCCCAGGTTTGAATGGGCTTACAGCAGCAAAAGAAAATCATTTTTGAGCATTACAAATGTATTTGCAGGCGACCCATGTTTTCCTTTAAAATCACAATTATTTTACCAATAGTGCAAACCACGATAAGTTAGCTTTGGGTATCTGACTAGCAGTATATTATCCCTCAGTCTATTAATTTAACCAACATAAATGCTTTCTGAAATTTAAGCGTATACATTTACATTTACAGCAATGCAGATAAAAAGATCAGTATGGGTTAAAGTAAAACAAGGAACAAATTTTCTTCTTTAGTTTTGTGATACATAAAAATCACCCTGAGCCTTTTTTCTTTCTTGTCTGTCTGTGAAGCCAATTGCTTTGATTGCAGTGTTATGAGCATGCTGAAATGACTTGCCCTTGCTTGTGAGGCAAATGGAACATGCTAATAGAACTCATCGCATTACCCGATGCACAAGTGCCATAGCTCATTACCTTAAGATAAAAGGATATCATTGCAGACGGCAAGCAGAATTGACTTTCTGAGGCCCGACTTGATGATGATTTAATCAACTGCTCTCTTTCACTTCTCATCCCGGTGCCTGTCTGTTTCACAGGTGCCTTTAAATGAGACACTCGGAAAGTGAGCGAGGAGTAAGAAATTGCTGTCATTACTTTTCAAGAAACAAGGTATGCAAATATGCGACAGAATGATTGTGTTCATAATTGGGCTGCTAAGATACAACGATCATGCTTGACAGGTGAGGGCAAGTCATTTGTATGTCCTTAGAGTGAAGCAAACCTTTCTTATGTATTCCGAGCTCAATAACTGTTTTAACATTTTTCCTTGGACGCCATATCCTTTAAAAATCATACTGCACCACTGAATACATTGATTTACAAAGTACACCCTGTGTCTGTCTGTTATCTCCCATCAAAATCCCCAAACAGTGCTGTCTTTAGTGTCACAATCCCTCCAGTACTCATTTTGCCATTTATAATAACGGCACCTTTCCGTGTTACCCCCAAAGAATTGTCAAATATTTTCTACATGTTATAAAACCTCAAAAGTGCATTAGGATATTATTTAACCACTTGCCCACCAGGTAAATTCTGGCACTTCTCTCCTTCATGTGAAAATCACAATTTTTTTGCTAGAAAATTTATCAGAACCCCCAAACATTATATATTTTTTTTTAGCAGACATCCTAGGGAATAAAATGGCAGTCATTGCAATACTTTTTGTCACACCGTATTTGCGCAGCGGTCTTACAAGCGCACTTTTTTTGGATAAAAATCACTTTTTTGAATTAAAAAATAAGACAACAATACATTTTGCCCAATTTTTTTATATATTGTGAAAGATAATGTTACGCCGAGTAAAATGATACCCAACATGTCACGCTTAAAAATTGCGCCCGCTCGTGGCATGGCGTCAAACTTTTACCCTTAAAAATCTCGATAGGCGACGTTTAAAAAATTCTACAGGTTGCATTTTTTGAGTTGCAGAGTAGGTCTAGGGCTAGAATTATTGCTCTCGCTCTAACGATCGCGGCGATACCTCACTTGTGTGGTTTGAATACCGTTTTCATATGCGGGCGCTACTCGCGTATGCGTTTACTTCTGCGCGCGAGCTCGTCGGGACGGGGCGCTTTAAAAAAATTTTTTTTGGTTTTCTTATTTATTTTTATTTAGTTTTATAATTTTTTACACTGAAAAAAATAAAATAAAAAAAATTGATCACTTTTATTCCTATTACAAGGAATGTAAACATCCCTTGTAATAGAAAAAAGCATGACAGGTCCTCTTAAATATGAGATCTGGGGTCAAAAAGACCTCAGATCTCATAATTAGACTTAAATGCAAAAAAAAAAATAAAAAAAAAAAAATGTCATTTTTTCAAATGACAAAAAAAAAAATGTTTCTTTAAGAGGCTGGGCGGGACTGACGTTTTGACGTCACTTCCGCCCAGCAGAGCTATGAGGACGGGTGAAGGAGATTTCTCCTTCAGTCCCGTCCCCGCTCAGCTGCCGGACACATCGGATCCCCTCCGCCGCTACCGACGGCTCTGGTAAGCGGCGGAGAGCGCGGGAGAGCGGCGGGAGGGGGGGGGGCCCCTCTCCCACCACCGATAACGGCGATCTCGCGGCGAATCCGCCGCGGAGACCGCCGTTATCGTGTACACCACCGCCCCCTGCAAAGATGAATATCTCGGTTGTGGCAGCAGCTGCTGCCGTTATCGAGATATTCAACTTTAAAAAGGAGGACGTCTTTTTGACATGGGGCGGTGGTCAAGAGGTTAAACTTATGATATCGAGACGTGTGGGACCCCGATGAGTGTAGGAATGGCAGAACGTTTACCTTAAATAACAACTAGTAATGTCACTGGCCCATTTCACTTACAGGAATCCTTGGTCATGCAAGCAAAGAAGTCAGAGTTAGCTAAAAATAAAATTGGAGGGTTTCTCCATAATTCCTGCTTGGCCCTTCAGGTCTGTTATGTTTTTTAAGTAAGGCTCCACGCAAAAAATGTACACCGCTCACATTTTTGTAAATATTTTATTATATCTTTTCATGGTTATACAAGCTGTGACACAGCTTGTATAACAGTGTTAATTTGCTGTCCCCTCAAAATAACTCAACACACAGCCATTAATGTCTAAAGTGCTGGCAACAAACAAGAGTGAACACCTAAATGAAAATGTCCAAATTGGGCCCAATTACTGTAGCCATTTGTCTTCCCCAGTGTTATGTGACTTATTAGTGTTACAAGGTCTTAGGTGTGAATGGGGAGCAGGTGTGTTAAATTTGGTGTTATCACTCTAATGCCATGTACACAACGGAAATTCCGACAAAAAAAGTCTGATGTGAGCGTTTGGTCGGAAATTCCGACCGTGTGTAGGCTCCATCTGAATTTTTTTGTCATAATTTCGGCCAAGAAAAATTTGAGAGCTGGTTCTCAAATTTTCCGATGGAAAAAGTTCTTGTCAGAAATTCCGATTGTCTGTATGCAATTCCAATGGAGAAAAATCCAACGCATGCTCGGAATCAAGTCTACGCATGCTCGGAAGCATTAAACTTAATTTTTCTCGGCTCGTCATAGTGTTGTAAGTCACCGCAATCCTGACGGTCAGAATTTGGTGTGACCATGTGTATGCAAACCAAAAATCCATCGGAAAAATAATCCATGGTTTTCTTGTCAGAATTTCTGATTGTGTGTATGCGGCATAATTCTTTTATACTGGTCACTGGAAGTTCAGCATGGCACCTCATGGCAAAGAACTCTCTGAGGATCTGAAAAAAAAAATTGTTGCTCTATATACATATGGCCTATGCTATAAGAAGTTTGCCAAGACCCTGAAACTGAGCTGCAACATGGTGGTCAAGATCATACAGTGGTATAACAGGACAGGTTCCACTCAGAAAAGGCCTAGTCATGGTCGACCAAAGAAGCGAGTTCATGTGTTCAGCATCATATCTAGAGGTTGTCTTTGGGAAATAGATGTATGAGTGCTGTCAGCATTGCTGCCGAGGTTGAAGAGGTGTGGGATCAGCCTGTCAGTGCTCCGACCATACGCCTCACACTGCATCAAATTGGTCTGCATAGCTGTCGTCCCAAAAGGAAGCCTCTTCTAAAGATGATGCACAAAAAAGCCTGCAAACAGTTTGCTGAAGACAAACAGACTAAGGACATTGATTACTAAAACCATGTCATGTGGTCTGATGAGTCCAAGATAAACTTATTTGGTTCAGATAGTGTCAAACGTGTGTTATGGCAACCAGGTGAGGAATACAAAGACAAGTACAGTACACGTACAGTCAAGCATGGTGATGGGAGTGTCATAGTCTGGGGCTGCATGAATGCCAACATTTACTGTGACATACTGAAGCAGAGCATGATCCCCTATCTTTGGAGACTGGGCCACAGGGCAGTATTCCAACTTGATAATGACCCCAAACACACCTCCAAGATGACCATTGTCTTGCTAAAGAAGCTGAGGGTAAAGATAATGGACTGGCCAAGCATGTCTGCAGACCAAAATCCTATTGAGCATCTGTGGGGAATCCTCAAACGAAAGGTGGAATGCAAGGTCTCTAACATCCACCAGCTCCATAATGTTGTCATGGAGGAGTGGAGGAGGACTCCAGTGGCAACCAGTGAAGCTTTGGTGAAATACATGCACAAGAGGGTTAAGGCAGTGCTGAAAAATAATTCTGGCCACACAAAATATTAACACTTGCCACACCCTGACCTGATTACTGTCAGACCTGTTGAATCAAGAAATCACATAAATAAAAGCTGTCTGACAAAGTGAAGCATGCTAACAGATCACAAAAAGCCACACATCATGCCACAAGCAAAAAAAAAATTCAAGAACAGATTAGAAACAAAGTAATGTACCGATCTAGGAAGGGTTTCTAAGCCATTTTTTAGGATTTGGAACTCCAGTGAACCACGGGGAGAGCCATTATCCACAAATGGTGAACAGTGGTGAACCTTCCGAGGAGTGGCCGGTCTACAAAACTTAATTCAAGAGCATGACGACAATGGCTCATCCAGGGGGTCATAAAAGAACCCATAACAACATCTAAAGAACTGCAGGCCTCATTTTCCTCAGGTAAGATCAGTGTTTATTATTCAACAATAAGAAAGAGACTTTGCAAAAATGGCATCAATGGGGGAATTCCAAAGCCAAAGCCACTGCAGACTTTTAGGCAAATATTCTGTGGACTGATGAGACAAGAATGTAACTATTTGGAAGGTGTGCGTCCCGTTACATCTGGCATAAAACTAATACATCATTTCATAACAAGAACATAATACCAACAGTGAGGCCCCGTACACACGGTCGGACCGAACCGATGAGAATGAACCGAAGTTCAGTTTCATCGGACCAAACCGACCGTGTGTATAGTCCATCGGTCTGTTTTCCTTCGGTCCAAAATTTTAAAACATGCTTCAAAACCAAACCGATGGACCGCTGCCCGATCGGACCAAACCGATGGTTAGTACAGAAATGCATCGGTTCAAAACCCGCTCATGCTCAGAATCAAGTCGACGCATGCTTGGAAGCATTGAACTTTGTTTTATTCAGCACGTCGTGTGTTTGACGTCACCGCATTCTGACCCGATCAAATTTTGGACTGACGGTGTGTACGCATATCAGGCTGTACGGCCACTTCAGAGGTGAACGATGAAAACGGTCCGACGGACCAGTCACATCGGTTTGGTCCGACCATGTGTACAAGGCCTGAGACTTTTTTCACATAAAGCCAAGCAGGTTTGGACAGCTTGTTTGTCTTAATAAATGAAACCATCATTTAAAAACTGCATTTTGTATTTACTCGGGTTATCTTTGTGTAATAATACAATTTGTTTGATGATCTGAGTCATTTAAGAGTGACAAAAATGCAAAAAAATAAAAATAAATTAGAAAGGGGGCAAATACTTTTTCACACAACTGTAAATATATATTTCTTTTAGGGGGATTCTCATTGACCTATGGTCAATGACATCACCATAGATGCCCCTTTCCTTATACCAGCTGTAATCAGCTAAACCTGTCATTAGGCTAAAGTGACAGGACCTGCAGCCTATAGACATTATTGGGGGCCCCTTTATTCTCCTCTACTTGCCCTTTTAATGCAAACCTTCCACGGTTCAGGTCTTCTTTAAAAAAAAATATCATTAGGGAAATATGGTGGCTGCCACAGTTAACCACCTTTGGGAATTATGAAAACAATCTAGCTGACAAAATAATGGTTAGCAATAAAGAGTGAGATAATGTCCTTCACTCATATACTTCCTTACTGGTGAACACCATACATGGTACATTTGTAGATGTCTATTTGATGTCACTGTCCCCAAAAATGTGGATATGAATATGCAAACATAATACATAAACCTGAAAATAAATTAAAAATGTCAAAATCTGTTTTTAAAGATGTGATTTTGCAATGTACTGTACTGAAAGTTTTATGAGGCCAATACAATTCCAAGAAAGACATCTTTGTTGTCTAGCATCAAATTCAGACTTTCCCTTGGCACTGATGCAGGACACCCCCCCCTTTTTTTGAGCTGCCACAAAGGTGAGCAAATTCTTAGTGAGTAATCTCCAATCTCCACATGCAGTTAACAAAACTTTAAGAACTATTGCAGATTTAAAAGACTGTGGAAGAACTCATAAAAGGGGTAGTAAACACTAGGGATGAGCTTTCTTATTCGAGTCGAACTCATGTTCGATTTGAACATCGTATGTTCGATCGTTCGTCGAAATACGAACAAAACGGGTCGTTCGCGCCAAATTCGAGTTACGTTTCACAGACCATAATTCACTGCGGCATCTCTGGCTGATAATTGGCCTATGCACTATGACCCGCATGCTTGGCCAATCATAGCTTGCAAAAACTGGAGAGCCATAATTGGCCAAAGCCAGGGTGGTTTTGGCCAATTATGGTTTAGGGGGTTTAGTACACGCCCCACACTATAAAAGGCTGCCTGCAGGGCGGCCTTGTGTAGTGTGTTGTGGCAGTTAACAGAGAACAGAGAGAGACAGAGAGAGTGTAATTTTTTGCAGGTACATAGAGCAGGCAGGCAGGCAGGCTAGTCAGTTAATGCTACAGTGTGTAGAGGATATATATACATCCCAGGTGTTTTACATATATTTATACACTGTGGGGTAGATTCAGATAGAGATACGACGGCGTACCTCCTGATACGCCGTTGTAACTCTGAGATCCGACGGTCGGATCTATGTGGCTGATTCATAGAATCAGATTCCGCATAGATCTCCCTTAGATCCGACAGGTGTAAGTGACTTACACCGTCGGATCTTAGGCTGCAATCTCCCGCCGGCCGCTAGGTGGTGCTTCCATTTGTATACGCGACGAATATGCAAATGAGGAGATCCGCCGATTCAGAAACGTCTGTTTTTTTTTTACGTCGTTTGCGTTCGGCTTTTTCCGGCGGATAGTTACCCCTGCTATATGCGGCGTATCCTATGTTAAGTATGGCCGTCGTTCCCGCCCCGAGTTTTGAATTTTTTACGTCGTTTGCGTAAGTCGGTGGCGAATACGGATGGACGTAATTTACGTTCCCGTCGAAACCAATGACGTCCTAGCAACGTCATTTAGAGCAATGCACGCTGGGAAATTTAGTCGGCGGCGCATGCGCAGTTAAATCGGCGCGGGGACGCGCCTGATTTAAATACTACACTTCCCCTAGGTGCGGAATTTGAATTCCGCCGGGGGATTTACGATCCGCCGGCGCAAGTTTTGAGGTAAGTGCTTTCTGAATACAGCACTAGCCTCTCAAACTTGCGCCGGCGGATCGTAAATCAGATAGATTACGCGGATATAAAGATCCACTAATCTATCTGAATCTACCCCTGTATAGTTTAACTAGATCAGTTCTTCCTAATTTACTGGCAGGCAGGTGATTGTGCTATTTAGACTCCTGAAAAAAATGACCGTTTTTAAAACTTTTTTCCATTAATACATGTTCCCTGGGGCAAGACCCGGTTTCTCAAAGACGTTTTCACAGGAATACTATAGACACCCAGCAGGTACAATATTTAAAGGAGTTTTAATTGTTTTTATTTTTTTTATTTAAGCATCATTAAAATCACTGCTCTTGAAAAAACGACTGTTTTTAAAACTTTTATTCCATTGATACATGTTCCCTGGGGCAAGACCCGGGTTCTCAAAGATGTTTTACGACAATAACTTGCATACTGTATTAGGCTTTAAAATTAGCGCTTTTGAATTCGAACGTTCGAGTCCCGTAGACGTCAATGGGGTTCTAAATGTTCGCGCAAACTTTCGGTCCGTTCGAAGGTTCTGGTGCGAACCGAATGGGGGGGGTCCGGCTCATCCCTAGTAAACACCCCTCTGAATTATGTTTGGTCCGCACACCAAATTGGCCAGTGCTTTCACCTGATTGATAGTTGAATTTGTCAAAGACCAGCACTGAGACTGGAATGTCCTTACTAAACATTGCTTCCTTTGTGCACTTCCTCCCTGGGAACTGTGAGTGTCACATTGACAGGTCCATGGCTGGGGAGTGCAATAGCATGGTGAGTGGAGCCTAATGATGAACTGAGAGACTATATCTACCTTGTTGATTGTCTGAACATGGCAATGGGTGGATAAACAGCTGCTATTCAGTTCAAAAGCAGTTTTGGAGCCAGCCCACTGCCCCGCTCTAAGCACTAGCCTCTGTACACCTCTGTAGCTCAGAGCTTGTCTTAATCACAGCAATATTTTTTTAAACCGTTAGCTGGTGGTTATTCTTTAAAAACCTTTACTTGCCAAGTTGCCATAGTGACAGGCTGTTAAACTGGTAGTAGTTACACATGTGTTTCCCTTGTAGGTAATGTTACCAAAAGTGGTACAAATATTTGTCTGCTTTAGGCATAGGTAGTTTTATAGGAAGCTACTGCCAAAAAAATTATGTTAATGTTTTATTGATTTGGACAGACCCCTTCTAGGGATTTAATCCATGAAGCATTTGATCACCTTCAGGGAGTCCCAGTTAAGCTCCTATCTCCTCCCAACATAGTACACCTGACACCTATGACAATTCCCCATCCATTTTTTCTCCCCCCCCCTTTTCCCATTCTTTCCCACTCCAGGCTGGCTCTCCATTCTATACTACATTATTCTCCTTTCTTGCTTTTTAGTTGTTCAATTTGTTGATGAAAAAATTTGATGAAAAACTTCAGTGAACTTTAGTGAACTCCATACTCCTACATGTCACAGTGAAGCCTGGTTTCAGCAGCACTATCTACAGTATTTCCCTGGTTGCATACTAGCCAGTGGTGGACCGTCCATTAGAAGGGAAAGGGCGCCCCTTAATCCATGCGCCCGTCCCCTAATATACATGCATGGCGCTGGATGCATTGGATTCCAATGTTTTTTTTTTCTTTAGAAGCACATGATTAGAGCCAGAGACTTTAATTGCCTTCAAAAGGGGATGGGCCCGGGGCTCAGAGCACTGTGCCCTGAGCCCACCCAGTTGCGTGACAATAGCAAATTAATATTCACTATTGTCCTTCAGTTTCTCCTCCCAGCCAATCAGGAAGTGGTGGAGACCCGATTGGCCAAGAGGAGAAGCGATCATATTGGCCACTGCACCGAGGGAGGGAGGAGGGAAGCCGCAGAGGAGGAATCCGCCGTGAAGCACAAGGTGCAGAGAGGAGGAGACATGGAAAGGAGTTGAAGCTGCCTGCGACCTAGATGGGGTAAGTGTGGTGCCGATCGACTGGGGGGGCCGATGTAAGTGCGGGGCCGACCAACCGACAGCAGGTAATCGGCGGGATGTCTTGTTTGCCCCCTCAAAAATATACAGCACCAGCTTCCACTGATACTAGCAGTCAGTTGCAGTGAAGCTGCTTAACCATCCATTTTATAGCATTAATATGTAGCTGGGAGTTACAGTAAGCATGGGGAAGAATTATGTATGGCGGTTGCCACAGATAAATTCCCACTGATCATGCTAGCTCACTGGTTTTATCTAGCATGAATACTTTTAGGGCCACTAACCTGGAATAACATGAAAATCAGGAAATTTAGAGAGAGGTTATAACACTGGATCTGCCTACTTCTTCCAGGTCAGTGAGTCAGATCGTACTGAAACCACTGGGGTTGTATGATTGGCATTGTATTTTCAGAAAGAGAAGACAGCATATAGCAACTACCATACTTCCTCATTACAGGTTTCATTAAAAGGGTAACTTCACTTTCATGGGGAAAAATTATAGCAAATGAAGAAAAAATTATATAGTGTGTACAATTTCAATACAAGTCATATTGTGATTGAATATTGGTAAAAATTACCTTTCCTTATCAATCTGCAGCTGCTGTAATTTTCTATAAATGTAAAGAAATATGGCTACATTGAGTTGTTCTGTACACACTGACCACTCCCCAGAAACATAATTTCCTGCTTGTGTAATTGGCTCACCTATTTTCCCAGAAGTCTGCCTAAGATACAAGTCAGATTTCAGGCATCCCCTGCAACAAAATTGCACTTTTTGGTGAGATATTTCCAATAGGAACACATCTAAAGGGATGCAGGCCCAGCAGCTTTCCTGATTAGTGTCCTGCAGCTGCCACAGTTGACTGATAATTATGAAACCACTCCCATTAGACCCACTTATCACAGAGGCACAGACAAACACACAGGGATTTCTTCAGAATAACAAAATGTAGGAATCTGCAACAAAGTTTGTTATAATCCCTGCAATGTACATAGGTTACCCAGAGGGGAATGTTTTTTTTTTTTTTTTTCCATACAAATGTGCAGTTACGCTTTAATAGATTTAGACATTCTAACCATTTCATGCATTCAGAAACAGGCTCACATATTGTCATCAATAAACTCTATATACATAAACCAAGTGTAGCATAGCACAAACAACTTTTCAGCAAGTCTAAATAGTATTCAAAAGCAAACTCAGTCACTGTGGAACACTAATGTTTTCATGTCTCCAAAATGCATATGGGGGTAATCATAGATAACATGCAGCTGCCAGCACACAGAATGTCTCTCCAGACTACAAGGGTGAATAAAAGAGACTCTTCTGAAAATGAAAGAGAATTTGAGACTTAATCATTTCTTTCAAAAGCCAACAGAACAATGCTTTGCCTAGCTGGCATCCACACAAAGAAGCCATCTGTGCCAATAAAAACAAAACTATCTAATCATTTACCTCTGTATATATAACCTTCCAAGTGTAATCAGGGACCCAGGTTTAAAGTGCCGCTGAAAAGCAGTGCAAGATGGTAAACGTGACTTATATCTCATTAATGTCTGCCATGTTGTGTGTGACGATCCTGCGTGCAGTAGAAGCATGTAATCCTATTTTCTTTATTGATCTGCCTCCCGTGGCAAATAGTTGCCAAAGATACATCATCTTGACAAATCAGATATTATAAGGCAGAGCAGTGTAACAATAAACCTTGTAAATACTTTTCATTACCTATTTTCTTCCATTGTGCCGTTGTTGATGTTTGAAGCATTTGTTTGGTTCATTAAGAAACATATACATTTTGTTTGTTCCCATAAGGAGCATAGATGTCTTCAACTATCAGTAAATAACCTTTCACGGAGTAATCACATAGACACACCATTTTTTATGCAAATAAGTCCCATTATAAAATGCTTTAAAAAATTGCATAATCAAAAACTATACCGGCAAAGGGACACCATCAAAATAAAATGTACACAAATGTGACAATATTACTAGACTCTCTATAGCAAATTTATTGGACATTTTTTTGCTTTGGATTAATTTAGGAACTTGCAGGATTTTTTACTGGGCTGTAGAAATATATGTAGCGCTACCCCCGAAGAAGCCGCTGATTGATTTGGGATTGGCCTATTAAGTTACCCTGGCATTGTCTAGGGGTGCAATTGTAGGGACAAACGGTGAGCGGAGGTCCAGACAGTGAATAAAGGTTTTTTCCAATGCTTTATTTTCCAGGCCAACACGGCCAACATCAACATCAATTGGGAAGGACAAAGTTGATGAATAGAGAGAGAGGAAGAACCTTGCAGTATCAGGCCTGGATATTAAATAGAGCAGTCAGTACTGCTCTGCATAGTACAAATTTGTAACTTGTCACTACTCCAACTGAGTGGGTAAAGTGCCCCCGGAAAGACCTCTCTTTACAGGCCTGGCAGCCGAGATGCCACTTAGGATTTCTGGGAGGAACCGGACACTCTCACAGGCCCGGCTCGGGCCTCTGCCACAGGCCAATTACAATAACTGAGCTAGATAGATAGATGGAGCGAATCCTCCCAGTAGATTTATGCATCGGTCACCAGATGACAGCAAACATACCTGTCAGTACTCTGGTCACCGGATCCCCAATTGGTTTGTTCAGGCTCTGTTGGATGACCTGCCTCCGGGTCCCCCTCAAACCGACTCCCCAATCGAACGGCACCCAGCCTGGGATCCTTTCAGTAGAATCGGGATCCCAGCAAGTCGCTGGGGTCCCCTGGTACCTCCGGGTGAGGTCCCAAGTAGTCTGCAATCATGGCCAGGCGGGCCACGCTGGCGGGGTCCATGGATGTGTGCACCCTGAAGGTGGATGCCACACCTGGAACCGGGACCCCACAAAGATTTTAGAACACATGACACCTGTCACAGATATACTCCTCTCCAGCACGCCCCGCGAGGTAAAAACTTCTCTGATTGGCTGCTGGAGAAACTTACTCTGCCAGAACCCCTCTGGCGCCAACTGCTGGCCAGGGATGATATTGCATCCCTGGACCACAGACTGACCCAGTGGACATTTCTGGAATGACAGAAGTCCCAAAATGTTACCAAATAGTGAATGGGAGCAAGGTAACTCTCCCATTCCCCACTAACTTTAGCGTAGTACCCATACTGAAAGTAAGGGGGCGCTACATATAGAATCAGACAGGTACACTCACTGGCCACTTTATTAGGTACCCTGTTCAATTGCGTGTTAACACAAATTGCTAATCAGCCAATCACATGGCAGCAATCACAGGAGCATTTAGGCATCCAGACATGGTAAAGACGTTTTTCTGAAGTTCAAATGTGGAAGAAAGGGGATTTAAGTGACTTTGAACGCTGCATGGTTGTTGGTGCTGGATGGACTGTGTAACGGAATGACCCGTGACACCCAAGGACTTTGTGAGGATGGAGGATACTCCTGTGTCAGCCTCACTGATAACTCTTGGGTCTGAGTCCACTCTGTGCCCTTTGGGCATGGAGTGGCAAGTGAATCGTAATTCATGGATTACATGAGATTTGACATCACGGACAGTTCATATTGCAGGATCTTGAGAGACTACAAGATGTTGGTTAATTGTGACCCCAACCAGTCAATATTCTATGACTCATTTCTATGATTAGTCTAGTGACATGCTAATTGCATCAGGGCTTAGAGGACAGTCCATTGTCCTTGTGCAAAGGTGTTGTAACGGACAGGTGTTAATCCCAGGTCTGCTCCCAGAACTCTAATTATGCATACTAGAGACTGCTTATGTGTGATAACCCTGTCTACAATCTATTGATGCTCAGAGGTGTCAAGCGGTATGCGGAGACGAAGTGGGTGAAGGCTTTTGTTGTTAGTAATTGAGGAATGTTTAGTAATTAGCCTTAGTGTGTGATTGGGGGGGCAGTTTGATTGTTCCTGTAAATTCTGTGACCTGTTGTACTATATAAAAAGCTGAGAAGAAATCATTAAAAAGTATCTTTACATTTGGAACAAGTACAGAGCTGTGTGTCTCGTCTTGATTCTGGGAAATTGATATGGATCGGGTCCTGTCGGTTGGAGTGCCGATAAGCTGTCGTGACTGGGATGGAAGGTCGTAAACGGTGGTGACCGTTACAGTGGTGGCACAGCAGTGGGATAATTCCATCCCTTAAAGGACGGCTACAAGGACACAGGACGATGGAGATGCTGTATGAGCGGCTGAAGCTCTCTTCCCTCAAGGACTTGCTGGAGAGCCGGGGCAGATCGGCCTGCAACCGTAAGAGAAGGGACATTATCGCACAACTTGTCGAAATGGATAGAGCTGAGAGGCCCAGCGTAACAGACAGGACACCCGATGAAGAGTTTTGGGACCGGGCTGTTAGACGTGGACTGGCACAGTATGGACCAAATCCTCCACCGGAGATCATAGACCGGGTTATAGCGGCTGTGGATGCCACTTGGCTAGAGCAAAGAGGTGCTGCAGCAGCAGAAGTCACAGCAGCACCAACTGAAGAGAGGGGAGAGGTACAGAGACCAGTCACCATGGAAGTGGAGTTCCAGGGAGCCGGGGCAATTGGCCCCTCTCCCCAGCAACAAGCTGTGGTGGTAAAGCATTTACCCCCAGCTGAATCCCTGGCAGCAGGGCAGGATGATACTGGCTGCTGCACACAACTGCAGCTTGAGCTGACATCGGGGGATGGGACTGTGGTCTCCCCTCAAAGCGACCCAGCAGAAGGGCTGGCAACGGAGCAGAGTGCCACAAGTCTCTGCTCTCACCTAGCAGGAGAGGGAGTTCCTGGACCAGTGGATGGGACTTCAGTCTCCACTGGTATACCCCAGGGATGGTGGCCAGTTGGCCCAGATCCCCAGCAGCATGAGGAACTGAGCCCAGTCACCCTGTCTTCTCTCCAGCGGCTGAAAGGACTCCAGGGAGAAGGGCCAGTCCAGGCCTCTCCCCAGCGGCAGGCAGATTCTCTGAGAGAGACAGAGGTTGGCTGGGTGAGTAATGCTCTGTTTGGAGCAATTTATTTGGGGTACGGTATGGATACCAGCATTGGAGGACTAGATCTACTGACTGACTTCGGAGTCAACCCGTTCGGGGTCTCCTCCTGTGTCAGTCTCCCACCGAAAGGGGAGAGATGTAACGGAATGACCCGTGACACCCAAGGACTTTGTGAGGATGGAGGATACTCCTGTGTCAGCCTCACTGATAACTCTTGGGTCTGAGTCCACTCTGTGCCCTTTGGGCATGGAGTGGCAAGTGAATCGTAATTCATGGATTACATGAGATTTGACATCACAGACAGTTCATATTGCAGGATCTTGAGAGACTACAAGATGTTGGTTAATTGTGACCCCAACCAGTCAATATTCTATGACTCATTTCTATGATTAGTCTAGTGACATGCTAATTGCATCAGGGCTTGGAGGACAGTCCATTGTCCTTGTGTAAAGGTGTTGTAACGGACAGGTGTTAATCCCAGGTCTGCTCCCAGAACTCTAATTATGCATACTAGAGACTGCTTATGTGTGATAACCCTGTCTACAATCTATTGATGCTCAGAGGTGTCAAGCGGTATGCGGAGACGAAGTGGGTGAAGGCTTTTGTTGTTAGTAATTGAGGAATGTTTAGTAATTAGCCTTAGTGTGTGATTGGGGGGGGGGCAGTTTGATTGTTCCTGTAAATTCTGTGACCTGTTGTACTATATAAAAAGCTGAGAAGAAATCATTAAAAAGTATCTTTACATTTGGAACAAGTACAGAGCTGCGTGTCTCGTCTTGATTCTGGGAAATTGATATGGATCGAGTCCTGTCGGTTGGAGTGCCGATAAGCTGTCGTGACTGGGATGGAAGGTCGTAAACGGTGGTGACCGTTACAGACTGGTTTGAGTATTTCAAAAACTTCTGATCTATTGGGATTTTCACATAAAACCATCTCTAGGGTTTATAGAGAACGGTCCAAAAAAGAGAAAATATCCAGTGAGCAGCTGTTGTGTGGACAAAAATGCCTTATTGATGTCAGAGGTCAGAGGAGAATGGGCAGATGGTTCGAGATAGAAGGGCAACAATAACTCAAATAACCACCCGTTACAACCAAGGTAGAATACCATCTCTGAAAGCACAACACATCAACCTAAAGCAGATGAGCTACAGAGGCAGAAGACCACAGGGTGCCTGTCAGCTAAAAGCAGGAACCTGAGGCTACAATTCGCACAGGCTCACCAAAATTGAACAATAGACGATTGGAAAAAAGTTGCTCGGTCTGATGAATCTTTATTTTAGATGTGACATTCAGATGGCAGGGTCAGCATGTGGTTCAAACAACATGAAAGCATTGATCCATCCTGCCTTCTATCAACAGCTCACGCTGGTGTTGGTGGTGTAATGGTGTGAGGGATATTTTCTTGGCACACTTTTGGCCCCTTAGTACGGCCTACCCGAGTATTGTTGCTGGATATGTCTATCTCTGCATGACTACAGTGTACCCATCTTCTGATGGCTACTTCCAGCAGGATAATGCACCATGTCACAAAGCTCAAATCATCTCAAACTGGTTTCTTGAACATGACAATGAGTTTACTGTACTCCAATGGCCTTCACAGTAACCAGATCTCAATCCAATAGAGAACCTTTTGTGATGTGAAGGAGCAGGAAATTGGCTATATGGATGTGCAGCTGACAAATCTGCAGCAACTGCATGATTTTATCATATCAATACAAAACAAAATCTCTGAGGAATGTTTCCAACACCTTGTTGAATCTATGCCAAAAAGAAATAAGGCAGTTCTAAAGGCAAAAGGGGGTCCAACCGGGTACTAGCAAGATGTACCCTATTAAGTGACCAGTGTGTGTAATTAACGAATACAATTTATTATTTGACATTTCCATTATTATCTGCTGTGTTTTTGGGGTTCACAGGGCCCCCTTCTTCTGTGCCTTACATTTTTAAAGGGATTTAAATTGAGACAATGGGCTATACATTTAAAACCAAATGATTCAACAGGCACAAGCAAACAAGATGAGCTCTGGCAGCCAGTTTGGCTGCCAATTGAAGTATACGGTATGCCACTATGTGTGTCCATCAGATAAAATATGGGCTACTTGTGTCACCACTAATGTTTGACTTGAACTAAAGAGATAACGTGGATACATTTCATGTTGAAGATACCTCTTATTACAGTAAATAAATGACTGTGAACTGAAATACTCTACTTCTGTAATTAAGCTGAAGTGTAAGTCCAAGCATTATTCAAATTTACCCTCAAGACTTTCTCTGTCCCTCTAGATCAGTGGGTCTCAACTTCTGTGTTCAGGACCCACTAACAGGCCAGGTTTGCACGATAACTTAAATATATCATAGGTGATATAATTTGGTGCTCAGTGATTGCAGTATTCTAGTTTGCTTCTCTCCAAGGTAAAATCTGGCCTGTTAGTGGGTCCTGAGGACAGGAGTTGAGAACCACTGCCCTAGATCGTTTCCCAGAAAAAAATATTTTTATTTTAACTTGGTCTTGTAGTGAGAAACATCTTTAACCTCCCTGGCGGTATGATTCTGTCTGGAATTACGTACCAAAAGTGGTACAATTATTTTGCAAGGAAATTTGGCGTTTTATACTGTAGGCCTGTAATTTTTAGGAATAACTCACTTAAATCTGACCAAACAAGAGTCTTGTAGGCATCCCGGGTATGATTTTTTTTTTAAAACTAAATTATAAATTATAATATAATAAATAATTATAAATAATTATAACAAATAATAATATAATTATAATAAAAATTATTCAATAATATAATCAACTCAAAATCACTGAAATTTGCTCAGTTGCAGAATTGTCGCTGTCATTATTTATTTTTTTTATGGCGAATTTCCCCACAAATCGCTATCGCACATTTCTGCAAGTGATTATAATTTATTATCGCTGTTTTCTAGCTGATCTAAAACCATTTTTGACATAAAGGGACACTTTTGGACAATCTACAGTTTGCAGGCAGAAAGAACAGTTTTTATTATATAAAAGAACATGTAGGGCACTGGGCAGACCACTAGGGACAAGGGGGTGTGTATTTTTTACATACAGTACTGTAATCTATAAGATTACAGTATACTGTATGTAATGTGTTTGTTTACTTTTTTGAATTTGGCGCCGTTCTCCGCTCCCGTGCGTCGTAACGTCGCAGGGAACGGAGATCGGCGGCACACGCGGAGACTGTGAATCGAGCGAGGAGGACCCGCTCGCTCACACAGTGGGGTGGCATCGCTGGATCCAGGGACAAGGTAAGTAACTTGCCTGTGGATTCAGCGAGCAGGTAAGCCGCGCCGCTGCACACTCTGCACGTCCACCCCGAGCGTGACTCGGGGATACCGATCCTAACATTGAAAATCCACCCCGAGTCACGCTCGGGTTTACCGCTAAGGGGGTTAATAACCTCATGTAATATAACCACAAAATTTCTTGCAGAAACAGGTCCTATTGATATAGGCACCCCCAGAACTACATATCCCAATACCCCTTTTCTTAAACAGTGAGTCTCATAAGCTATATATGGTGCTTCCTGAGGCTTTTTCCTGAGGCTCATTTTTCCTGAGGCTCATATTGCAAATCGACAAAGCACATCCAGCATGCCGTCGCTGTGCAGGGAGCAATACAGCTATTGTTTCTTCTCTACTCTCCTCTGCAATCAGCAAGTGATTGCATGTGGAAAGAGAAATGCAAACAGCAGAGCAGCACAAATCTGTCCACTGCCTGCTCCCTCTGGTGAGTGTCACACTCACTTGAAGGAGCACTCATTAGAGGAAATCTACTGGTTCAGCAAGATAGTAGAAGGACGAGAGAAGTAGGCAAATTTTCCTGGCTTAGCATTCCTCTGCTAGGAATCTAAACAGGAGCATATCAGAGGAAGTCAGTCCAATGTGCAGATCTGTGCCTGTTTAAACAAGGTAGAGATTAGGGATGAGCTTCAAGTTCGAGTCGACCGTCGAATTGCGAACATTATGGACTGTGGCACGTCACGGGCCATTATTCACTGCGGCATCGCAGTGCATTGCTGGCTGATGATTGGCCAAGCATGCACTATGATCCGCATGCTCGAGTGGCATGTCACGGGCCATAATTCACTGCGGCATTGCAGTGCATTGCTGGCTGATGATTGGCCAAGCTTGCACTATGATCCGCATGCTCGAGTGGCACATCACGGGCCATAATTCACTGCAGCATCGCAGTGCATTGCTGGCTGATGATTGGCCAAGTATGCACTATAATCCCCATGCTTGGCCAATCACATCGCTGTCTGTACAGAGAGCCGTAAATGGCCAAAGCCAGAGTGGCTTTGGCCAATTATGCCTCAGGGGATTTAGTACACGCCCCACACTATATAAGGCTGTCTGGAAGTTGGCCTTGTGTAGTGTGTTCCGGCATGCTGACAGATAGAGAGAGAGAGAGAGACAGTGTAATTTCATTTGAGTTAGATAGAGCAGGCAGGCAGGCGAGTCAGTTAGCTGCAGTTACAGTGTGTAGAGGATGTATATGCATCCCAGGTGTTGTATTTATATGTATACACTGTATTCAGTTTAGCTAGATCCGTTCCTGTTATTCTCTTCATAATATACTGACAGGCAGGCAGGTGATTGTGCTAGCTACAGTATTTTTACTTTGTGTACTGTGTCCTTTGCACAGTGTGCACCTAAAGCTTACCTGAATACAAGTGCTGGTGTTCTCATACAAATACAAGCAGGGACATACAGTATTCAGTTTTATTGTCCTTTGCACAGTGTGCAGCTAAAGCTTACCTGATCACTGCGATATCATCTCTTGTTCCTGCAAAGTGTCTAAAGTGTCAGTTAGTGACCAATTGCATGCTGCAATATAGCAGTCCCGCTATAAGTCACTGATCACCTTCATTACTAGTATAAAAAAAATACATAAATATATCCCATAGTAAAAAACAAAACAAAAATATATATCCCATAGTTTTGACTGTAGATACTATAACACTTGTATAAATCAATTAATATACGCTTATTGGGACTTTTTTTATAACCAAAAACTTGTAGCAGAATACATATTGGCCTAAAGTTATGAAGAATTTGGGATTTTGAATTTTATATTGGATATGTTTTAGATCAGAATATATTGTTTTTTTTTTTTCAAAATTGTTGGTCTTTTTTTTATTTATAGTGCAAAAAAAAAAAAAAAAACACAGTGGTGATCAAATACCGTCAAAAGAAATGTCTGTGTGGAAAAAAAATTACATACATTTTATTTGAGTTGAATGCCCATGCAATTGTAAGCTAAATGAATTAAGTGCAGTAACACAAAAAATGGCCTGGTCATAAAGGGGGTAAATCTTCTGGCGGTCAAGTGGTTAACATTTATAACAAGATTTTTTTCTTATAAGAAAAAAAAGACAGTAAGCCAATATATTCACAAAAAATGTATTAATAGGAACAACATCATTTTTTTTAAAAGCGAGAACATTTTCAAAATGACAACTACGATTTGTGTTTAGTTCATTTTCATATGAGAGCAATTTCTTCTGAAACTTAATTTTTCCTATAAATATTATAATCCATACACAGCATGGTGCTGCAATTTAGTTTCTGCCTATCTATTGAACAGAGAATATTTTACAGCTAAGCTTGTGTTTGCAAGCTGATTAAGAGCTAAATATATTTCAGATTCTAAAATCTCTGTTTCCAATCTTTGTACTCAGTGACCATGCATAACAGGCAGAAGGAAAATTGACGAGCAATATACCTGCCAATACATATTACATTTACCAATTAAACACATGTCTCTTGGGATGGCATGAACCATGGATGCCATTTCCACGGTCAAAAAAATTAAAACAGTGCCAGTTTGATGCACTGCCATCAATGACTTTCTAAGAGCTAAACACCCTGATGGTTTTGTGATGCAAAAAATCTCAGTGTAAAATGGGTTTCCTCTCCCCCTGTCTCTGCTTCCATCTGCTGCTGGGCCAAGGCACAGCCGGCTGCCTGCCTGTCACAGCGTGTATTAAAATTAGCTGGGGAGGAGGTACTCAGTTGTGCTAATTACATTTTAATCATTGGAAATGTGTTGGCAAATCAAGTCTTGATTGCCATCTCCGAGTCTGCCTCTTCCAGCAGAGTGAAGGGGCTGTCTGCATTAGCTAAGACCTGCTGGGCTTTCTCCTTTCATAGAAGATAGAATATGGTGCCTGCTGGCTCACCACAGAGACTGCTTTGGCACATTATTAAAAAGCCACAAGGCTTGTTGCAAATCAGCACTGTGTGAGATCTGCTCATTCTGAAATCCCCAGGTATCGGAAGCCACTTGGAGCTCTTAACTATATATTTAGTATGCTGGTTTAACTTGTAGGATCGTATCGCTTCTGCATACAATATAAATGAATCCATTTCTGAGCATGTTCGGGGGGAAGTGGGAGGAAACATTTGTTAAGTCAATTAATACCAGTCTAACTCTCCTAATACACTGCAGGACAGAAAGCTTTTATCAACAGGTGGGAGCTTAATATTTTATGATAATGCTTGAAATGATTATCACAACATAATAGATTAACATAATTTAGACATATTTCCATCTTTAGTTACAAGATGTTACTAGAGGAGGAGATAATGCAGGTTTCAATTATGTTAAGGCTCTTTTCTGAGACTTTTCAATATTAATTCCAAAGCCTAAAATGCAGGAAGGATGAAAAATGAAAACAACAATGGTGTTGAAACATATTTTAAAGTGGTAGTAAAATTAGCTGCTTTCATCTCCCATCTGAAACAGGCACCATTATTACTGTTCCCTTTCTCATCAGTACACTGTAAAACCTCCGTCTTTTCTTGGGTGGAATCTCGCGCATGCGCTTTGAGTGTTTTTCGATCCGGGATAAGAAAGCTGTGCATTGGGATGCACTCTCCCAGGATTGCAATGCAATGGCGCAGAGAGTAGATGATGAAGGCACGGCATCCGCTGGAATGGATACAGAGCAGGCCGTGAATATTGACAAGTTTGTGCATGCACTGGTGACATCATTGCATCTATCCTACCTGGATTGCAACAGAATGGCACAGGTTAGACAAAATATAAAGAGGAAAATACACCCTGATTTTTAATCATTTTAATGCAGCAAAGTAATACTATTGAGTTTACTACCACTTTAAGTTATGTAGCTGTTTTTTCTACAGCAGGAGAAGGACTTATTCTCAGTGAAGTTACGATGGAGTAACTCAGGATACTCCATCGTAACTCCCTTTTTTGGCCCGTGTATCTATGCTCCTGATTCTTAGAATCATTTTTGCATAGATACACTTAAGATCCGCCATCTGTAAGTCACTTACACTGGCGGATCTTAAATGCAATGACGCCGGCCGCCGCTAGATGGCATTTAAGTGAAGGAGTCATTTGCGTATGCAAATGATCCTTCTACGCTGATTCCCGAACGAGTTCGCGCCGCGTAACCGTCGCTAACGTCGTTTGCATAAGCGGAAACTTACTCCTGCTATATGAGGGGTAAGTTTCCGCAAGTCTCGCGTAGGCCATGTTACGGATGGCGTCGGGTCCCCGTCGTGTTTTTTCGTCGGGTACGTCGTTTACGTAAGTCGTTCTTGAATACGACTTTACGTCAATGACGCACACGTCGGCGTCATTGAAGTTTTCCGCCGAGAACTGGAGCATGCGCACTGGGCTTTTTGAAGCCCGGCGCATGCCCAGTTCTTTCGCATCGGGGGCACGCTTCATTTGAATAGAAGCCGCCCCCTTGGAGATCCGCCAGGCTACGCCGGGACACTTACACTCCGCTGTCCCAACTTATGGAGCAAGTGTTTGAGGAATACAACACCTGCTCCTGTAAGTTGGGACAGCGGAGTGTAAGTGCCTTAAGCGCAGCTGGCGGAAATTTACTCAGAATATGGGCCTTTATTCTTAGGTGCTGCAATGTGTCTTGCGTTGGTACCCACTGAAGCAGCATATCTGGTCCTATAGTATGCAAAAAAGTCTTTCTCTCACTCTCTCTCAACCCCCCCCCCCCCAAAAAAAAAGCACAACTTCAGGGTAAATGCCACAGGGCAAGAATAATGGCACTTGAAACTTTGGAATAACCTGAGCAAAAGGTTTAACACAGAAGTATACAATGGGGTTGATTTACTAAAACTGTAGAGTGCAAAATCTGGTGCAGCTCTGCATAGAACCCAATCAGCTTTCAGATTATTATTTTTTGTTGACAAAGTTCAATTGAACAAGCTGAAGTCAGAATCTGATTGGCTACCATGCAGAGCTACCCCAGATTTTGCACTCTACAGTTTCAGTAAATGTACTTAACACTGCCAGTCCATGAAAGAAAATACTCTAAAAGGTACAAATTTTAAAAAGGGAAAAATGTTAACTCAACTGGAAGAAAAAAATGTTTAGCAATTGAGTATTATCTCTAATATTTCAGAGAATACAATGCTGGATTAAATGGGTTGATCAAAGTTTATACACATCTGGTGCAGCTCTGCAAAGAAACCATTCCGCTTTAATTTTTTTTTCAAAGCTTAATAAAACAAGCAGAAATTAGGCTGGGTTCACACTGGTATGACACGACAGTCAGACTGCTTTGGAACCCGACTTTGCCCTGCGACTTGAAGTCCGACATGCGCTCGACTTCAATGAACAGGGATCCGACTTCGATCCCAACAATACCAGGCACTGTGTCTGGTATGAATCCTGAGGGGGAACTTCACGCCAAATTAAAAAAAAATGCCATGGATTCCCCCTCTAGGAGCATACCAGGCCCTTCAGTCTGTTATGGGTTTTAAGGGCAAACCCTATGCAAAAAAAACGGCTTGGGGGTCCATCAAAAGCCACACTAGACCCTTATCCGAGCACGCAGCCCAGCCGGACAGGAAAGGGGTGGGGATGAGCCAGTGCCCCGCACCCCAAACCACCTTGTCCCCATGTTGATGAGGACAAGGGCCTTTTCCCGACAACCCTGGTCATTGGTTGTCGGGGTCTGCGGGCGGGGGCTTATAAGAATTTAGGAGCCCCCTTTAATAAGGGGACCCCCGGATCCCGGCCCCCCACCTTATGTGAATGAGTATGGGGTACATCATACCACTACTCATTCACCTGGAAAAAAAGTGTAAAAAAAAACACACTACACAGGTTTTTTAAGTAATTTATTACAGCTTCGGGGGTCTCTTTAAATGTCTTCTCCCCTCTCTGGCTCTTCTCCGCTGCCTCTTCACTTCTTCTCCCGCTATCTGGTGTCTTCTGCCAGGCTCCTCCGCTATCTTCTGCTCTTTTGCTAGCTCTTACCCAGTCTTGCCCGGTCTTCTCCATCGTCTTCTTTCCTCTGCTCTTCTTCCGATGTTGATGCAACGCTCTCTCCTGCTGTAATGCCGTGTGTGTGGTGCACAACGACTTATATTGGCATGGGACGTGGTCACAGGTGATGTCATTCGGTGACCCCACCCCTTATGGCATCACCACCCCACCATGCCCCAGGTGGTGATCTTATAAGGGCCAGGATCACAGTATGACATCACCCGTGACCACGCTCTATGCCAATATAAGTTGTTTTGCACTGCGCACACCGAATTACATCGGGAAAGAGCGTTGCGTCATCATCAGAAGAAGAGCAGAGGGAAGAAGACAATGGAAAAGAATGGGCAAGAGCTAGAAAAAGAGCGGCAAAAGAGCAGAAGGTAGCGGAGGAGCCCGGCAGAATACACCGGACAGCTGGAGAAGAACCGAAGAGACAGCAGAGAAGAGCCGGAGAGGGGAGAAGAAATCGGGAGAGACCTCTGGAGCTGCATAATAAATTACTTTAAAAACCTGTGTAATGTGTTTTGTTTTGGACACTTTTTTTCCAGGTGAATGGGTAGGGGTATGATGTACCCCATACTCATTCACATAGGGTGGGGGGACAGGATCTGGGGACCCCCTATTAAAGGGGGCTCCCAGATTCTGATCATCTCCCTGCCCGCAGACCCCGACAACCAATGGCCAGGGTTGTCGGGAAGAGGCCCTTGTCCTCATCAACATGGGGATAAGGTGCTTAAGGGTGGGGGGCACAGGGGCGCTTGCTCATTACCACCCCCTTTCCTGACTGGCCGGGCTGCATGCTCGGATAAGGGTCTGGTATGGATTTTGGGGGGAAGAAGGGGGAACCCATGCCGGACCCCCTTAAAATCCATGCCAGACTGAAGGGCCTGGTATGCTCTTAGAGGGGGAAGAAGGGGGAACCCATGCCGTTTTTTTTTTAGTTGGCGTGGCGTTCCCCCTCAAGATTATCAGAGCACAAGTCACATGTCAAAGTTGGATCAGGCAAGATGGCGATCCAACTTTGATCCGACTTCAATGATATTCAATGGGCTATAGTAGGATCAAAGTCGGACCAAAGTAGTGCAGGGAGCATTTTCAAAGTCGGACTGACTTGCGTTGGACCAGTTAAGATGGCCCCCATAAGGAAACATAGATTTTCACACGTCATGCGACATGAGCTCCCAATGTCGAAGCGTTTGTCGCACCAGTGTGAACCCAGCCTTAGAAGATGATTGGCTACCATGCACAGCTGCACCAAATTTTTCACACTCCAGTTTTAGTAAATCAACTTCACTGTTGTACCAAATCCAATAACCTTTGTTTCCTCTATGCAGCAACACTGTCAAGTTTGTTTCCCTCTTCCAATTCTTTTGTTACTGAATAATATGTCATCATCGCTGTCCATTATGAAATAGCAGATGTGGTAATGCACATGGTCCAAATAGCACCAGTTGCACAGCTCCCAATGTACACAGGACGATGTCTTTTGGCACACTGACTTATGGAGTTTGGGGCTCCCTGTGACTGTGCATGCAGAATTGTGCTACCATCTGTTGGTATGTTACAAAACTAGTCTCAAAATCTTTTTGCTACTACTATATATATATATATGTCACAAAGGTACACCACTCACATTTTTGTATATATTTTATTATCTGTTTTATAAAAAAAAACAATACAACAATAAAAAAATTACACTTTGCTACTGACTACTGTAAAGTAGTGAGTGTACAGCTTGTATAACAGTGTAAATTTGCTGTCCCCTCAAAATAACTCAACACATAGACATTAATGTCTAAACCGATGGCAACAAAAGTGAGTACACCCCTAAGTGAAAATGTCCAAATTGGGCCCAATTAGCCATTTAATTTTCCTTTTCCATTATCATGTGAGTCATTAGCGTTACAAGGTCTCAGGTGTGAATGGGGAGCAGGTGTGTTAAATTTGGAGTTAACACTCTCACTCTCTTATACTGGTATACTGGTTCAACATGGCACCTCATGGCAAATAACTCTCTGAGGATCTGAAAAAGATGGTCTAGGCTATAAGAAGATTGCCAAGACCTTGGAATTGCACTGCAGCATGGTGGCCAAGACCATACAGCGGTTTAACAGGACAGATTCCACTCAGAACAAAAAATTTGACAACAAAAGTTGAGTGCATGTGCTCAGCATCATATCCAGAGGTTGTCTTTGGGAAATAGATATATGAGTGCTGCCAGCATTTCTGAAGAGGTTGAAGGGGTGGGGGGTCAGCCTGCCAGTATATCGGACCATACGCCGCACACTACATCAAAATGGTCTGCATGACTGTTGTCCCAGAAGGAAGTCTCTTCTAAAGATGATGTACAAGAAAGCTGAAATGTCTTGGCTGCATACATTTTTTCTCCGGTATTTTCTCTAATGTTATGATTTGCTATGATTATCAGTTTTGTCTAGTGGCTAAAATGCAGTATAATATTTTTAAATACCTCAACAAGAAAATATACTGTGCTTTGGCCACTCGATTAGCTGATAATCATAGAAAGTCACAGTATTAAAGAATATATGGGGATAATTTGTGCAATTTGGATGAAAGCTTGTGACATTTGTCCAAAAAAAAGTTTTATAAATATACCCCATACTCTCAGAGTAACCTTCACTGTAACCTTAATCCTAATCCTAACTATCCTTTCATGTAACCCTCCTCTGGTAAACCTAGCCTCTTGTTTGCATACTCTTGTGATACACTGTACTGGAAACCAACCCTTCCTGTGCCAAAAGATACTGGTCCCATATAAATCCAAGTCCCATAAAACCTGCATACAGAGGCCCCCTAATTTAATAAGAGATTGTGGCTTTCCAATGCAGAATTTGTATTATGTTGTTATGTTTTGAATTATTTACATGTTGTTTGTTGTATAGTTTGAAAATATAAGGTCATTATTAAAAGATACATTTTAGTAACTGTGGAAATAGGCAGAAAACATTTGTGACAACATACAGTATATTCAGAAGACACTCGATCCTAAATGACATATGTATAGCAAATGCCTTCAGTCAACACAGTGGGACAATAGGGCAATATGGCACATTTCCTTGATATCAGAGCAGTATTGTGTTTATGACATACAACATATTCTCCAATTCCTGGTTTAAACAGGCCAGTTGGAAGAATCATGACATGCATGAGAATGAGTGGATTTGCTAATCTAGAGAGAATTCCCTGTCTGTCTCCAGGTGATTCAGAAAAATATGCCCACAGCACTACTATGAATCATAAATCTGTCCAGGTTGGTCCTGACCATGTTGCAGAAGTAATTTCGACTGGCACATCTGATGAAAGAACAGATTTGAAAACAGTAGTCTGCAGAACCCTGGAGGGATTCTTTCTTGGCTAATATTCCATGCACCTTATGGCACTTGCTTATATCTCTGTGAACATTATGAAAAAAAAAGAGAAAAAAAAACCTCAAGAATTGCCCTGGAAAGAAAAAGTAACCCTTTCAAACCTGGATTTAACTGATTTTTTTTCCTTTCAGGCAGTTCATATACATTGCAAAATAATTGTGTTAGAAAGCATTATGTATACTATTTAGATAGAGCAGTTTGATTGTTTTTACTAATTATAGTTAGTCTCCAGCATAGTAGTTGAGGACTATACAACACATTGCACCATTCATTTTAGTTCTTACTACAGTGAAACATACTGTCTAATGTGATTTATGCAGACACACACATATTAACAGTTTACTCAGAAGCCAATTAGCCTTCTAACACCTTTGTATTGTGAAGGAATTCTGTAGCAATGGGGAAAAAAATCCATAACCACAGAGAGAACATACAAACTGTAAGCAGACAGTGTCATGCTCAAGTCAAGCTAAAATGAGCCTTAAAGTATCTACAAACCTCTGAAATGAAAACTTACACAAAGCAAATCATTCTACAATGTGCAATTCCCCAATCTAAGCAACTGAATTTTGATTCTGTCTGCTCTCTCATTCCCCTGCTATCTGCATAAGTCACTTCTGACAGTTTATGCCAACACAAGGCAATCCTGGGGGATGATCCTAACCCCAACCCCCAGCAGGTAAGTGACAGCCTCAACTGCGCATTACTCCTGTGTAGAGACTGTGTAGTATGGGAGTATCCATTCCCTCCACTCATGTCTCAGATTTCACTGTGCTCTCTGCTCAGTGCTTTGCAGTGTGTGATTTCAGAACCCAACTCCCTGTCTCCTCGAAGCTAACAATACCCTGTAAACTGTGTACTATACAGGGCTGTAGAGGAGAAAGGGCTACAGTTTAACAGATACAGCTTATGTGGGAGAATTCACTTTCGGTGTCACTTACTACTCTACTTCATCCTCTCCTCTTCCTTTCTCCGTCGGGGTCCCCAAAGGTTCTGTTTTTGGAATTCTATTTTTCCCAATCTACACCTCCTCCCTAGGTCAGTTGATTGCCTCCCATGGCTTTCAATACCATTTCTATGTGGATGACACCCACATCTTACTCTCTACCCCCCAGCTCACTCCATCAATCTTCTCATGCATCACCAACTTACTAACAGACATATCAGCCTGGATGTCAGATCACTTTGCTCAAACTCAACCTATCCAAAACCGAGCTCATGATATTTCCTTCCCCACGTACCTCTTCCCCTGATTTCTCTGTTAAAATCAACGACTCAACAATCAACTCGTCCCCCATGCCAAGGTGTAATCCTGGACTCTGAACTATCCTTTCGGTCCCACATCCAATTACTATCCAAAGCTTGCTGTCTCAACCTTGGCAACATCTCCAAGATACACCCCTTCTTAACCAATGACACCACAAAGCTTCTAATCCACTCCCTGGTCATCTCTCATCTCGACTGCAACTGCAACTCCCTCTTCATTGGCTTACCTTTAAATAGGCTATCCCCCCATTCAGTCCATCATGAACGCTGCTGCCAGGCTCATCCACCTTACAAACCGCTTGGTGTCTGCTACCCCTCTCTGCCAATCCCTCCATAGTCTGCTGCTCACCCAACAAATTAAATTCACAATACTAACAATAATTACAAAGCTATCCACAACTTGGCCCCACCTACATCACTAATCTAGTCTCAAAATACCAACTAAATTGTTTTCCAAGTTCCTCCCAAGATGGCGCAAGTTTGGAGGTAAGTGCTTTGTGAATACTGCACTAGCCTCACAAAATTGCGCCGGCGGATCGTAAATCACATAGATTACGCAGATCTAAAGATCCGCTAATCTATGTGAATCTAGCCCCTTGTGTATAAATATATTTGTATAGCTACAGTCAAGGACAAGTAACTCAGTGATAACATATATGTTAACAAGTAACATACCTAGAATAGTAGGTGTAGGATAGAATGAATAAACCTAGATTAGTGTTTCTAGTATTAAGCAACCACTGACCACCTCTGACCAATTTAATAATGGGAGAGCTACAGATATATATATATATATACACACAGTATATATAAAACACACAGTAAAACCTTGGATTAAGAGTAACTTGGCCTGTGAGTGTTTTACAAGATGAGCAAATATTATTAAATAATATTTTTTAATACATTTTAACTTGATAAACGAGTTATGTCTTGCAATACGAGTAGCAACTGAGTATAAATAAGAAGGAGGTGCCTCTAAGTGTAGCAATATGGATACATTTATTGAAGGTACAACATTTTGCAACTCACATGGTTGATAATTAAAACAGACACAACTAAGTATGCAGGTATCTGGGGTAAAGCTGTCCACATAGACTGTCCTCTGCAACGCTGGCTCTTACCACTCTCATCAGTCTGCAATCATGACCAGGAAGACTGACCTGCAGTAAAGTGATCTGAAAATGAGGCTTGAAGCGCTCATGGAGCGCAGCGTGGAAGGGATGACGTCGATGGCAGTGGAGGTCTATGTGGACAGCATATATATATATATATACTGTATAGAATTTGTGTGTCTTTAACGGTTGTAATCACATTGCTACTCACTAAGTTTAACAGGATACTTTTAAGAATATGCTGTTGCATGACTTTGCCTGCAATCCATCTCTCTTTCTCTCTTTTGTCGCCTCTTACTCTCTCTCTATTTATATTCTATATGACATTAAACATTAGGCAGTCCTGTCACTCTCTGAAGTCTCCTGAATTACATGATGAATGCTTTTTTATTGTGGGATGGCCACTATTGTAAAGAAATTGTAAAGTGATCACAAAGAGGGTTCTTTAGCGTTTGATAGTTTCCAGATACTGAATATGATCTTAAGTCTTTTATTGAACCTTTTAGATTTTTCTGCTGTTTCTATAGAAACTTCCCCTGTCCCTCAAGTAAATGCTGCATGCAATCCCCAGGAGGACTCAGTTCAGATAATGGAGACAAGGAAATGAAAATCAAAATAGGGACACAAGAGGCAAGGTGCTTTTTAATTTGAATCAGATGTGATTCAAAGTTAAAACATCTGCCATAAAACATCACTGACCTTGTAAAACTGTGCAATTCACCTTCAGCTAAGGTAATCCTCTTTTAATGCACACAATACTACAGGGCATCCAATGTGCAACAAATTAAAAGCATTACCATAAATTTGAAAAGCTACTGAGCTGACATTTTGATTTAGAAATAAGAAGCATGCTTGAAATACCTATGTTGCTATTTCAAAGTATAATTAAATTACTGTTCCTACACAACAGAAGATTCCTCCTCATATACCAATGATTATGATAAAATGGGTTAGTTAAGCTCAATTTACCTGAAAGCTGAAAACAATCACTGAAAAGATTTTCAAAATGTGGGGAGGCAAGCAGTTTTGTTATTTAATCAGATATGTATTACAGTTGTCACAATGAATGTTGATTTCTACCTAGAATTTCTTGATACTTTGGTAGTACATTAGTATTGATCCACTGGCTTCAATAACAATATGAAGAATATATTTCTTTATTTTAAAGCTGGATTGATTTTAGCTTGCATGTATAGTTTTCCAGATTTGCAAAAATGTAATATTTACTGTTTATATATAATTATTGACACAAAGACAGAGGATCCATACTTCATGGATTCCAGATCTTGGACTACATACTAGCTGTGTTTCCACAAGCTCTCTGCCTGTTCTGCATGTCTATGTGTCAATGCATTATTGCTGACGGGACTGATTGACAGGAAATGGTGTAATCATATAAAGCAGGCATCCTCACAATATGGGCAATTGACTGGGAAGGTCCTGCATTTAAACCTGAAGGGTAACTTAGCCTCATTATTCACACCAAGCTGGGGACAGGGGAGATCTATTTTACTACCATTGACTCTACACTACTGAAACTACATTTTGTACTCACTAACCACTCAATTGCAGTGGGCTTTTTTCTCCCATTTACCTCTGATCTAAGGGCTTTTTTTTACTCCTGCTGACCACAATCCTTCCAACATTGCAAAGAACAGGGAACTGGCTATTTGCTTAAATATTTAGAGGGCCATGATGTAAACTATGATGGCACAGCTGCTCCTGGCCTGTGGCTAGATTGGAGCCCTACTGTAAACCCTAGCTATCTGCCTCTGGGAAGTCTAGAAGCAAATACTTACTGTACAAGGAAATGCTTAAAGTAAGTCTTATTTTCAGTCAATCCTTACCATCCCTTGCCAATCGTTGCAATTTAAAAAAATGCCTATGCGTGCATTCCTTTTCAAGGGGCTGTCTGGCTTGTCTGATGATGTTATGCGTCCTATCTCTTTTCCTGTGGTGGCAATGAGTGCCACTGCAACAATGAATGACACTCATATAACGATATGTGAGAGTCCTACAAGGGAAACATTTTTCTAATACCAGGCTGTCGGATGAAGAAGTGGGTTAAATGATGCTGGTTTTCATTCAACATGAAAGACTGCCGACTTCTGTTGGTGAAAAATAAGTACTGTGAAATCCAGTTCTGTATTGAGGTGAGTATTGTAGCAACAGTTTATTTATTTATTATTTAATAAGCTATTATTTTAACTAGAGTTCTACTTTAAAGTGACATCTATCTTGGTTTACAAGGTAGAGTTGGACTTCTTCACAAGTGCAGGACCTCTTCCTCAATGCCATTATGCATGGAGATAGACATCACTGCCTAATATGCAATGCTCAGGTGTGTGTGGCTTGCTGACGCTCAGGATCGTCACCTAAGCTGAGAGCTCTGTCGGCTGAGGAGAGTAACAGAGTGATGGTGGACCTCATCCACAGCCCATACATGGCTATTCTGCCTCAGGCACCCTTTTTCCTAAACCGGTGCCACAGGTCAGTCATCGCTAAGATGGTGCCGGCTCATTGCCCACATGCTGCTTTAACTACTACACTGATCTCCCTGCTGCTGCACAGGGAGATTCGGAGCCTCAGCAGATCTCTCTGTCTCCAAACCACTCTACAAAACATACAAAGTGTAGCGCTGAGTGATGTGATAATAAAATAAACACTGAGGGCCAGATTCTCAAAGAGATACGACGGTGTATCTCCTGATACGCCGTCGTATCTCTGAGTTCTGCCGGTCGTATCTATGCGACTGATTCATAGAATCAGTTACGCATAGATATCCTTAAGATCTGACAGGTGTAACTGTGTTACACCGTCGGATCTTAGGCTGCAATTCCAGGCCGGCCGCTAGGTGGCGCTTCCATATCTTTTACGCAACAAATATGCAAATGAGGAGTTACGCCGATTTAGAAATGAACGACCGGCCGGCGCTTTTTTTTTACGTCGTTTGCGTTCCGCTTTTTCCGGCGTATAGTTAAAGCTGCTATACTGAGGCGTACTCAATGTTAAGTATGGCCGTCGTTCCCACGCCGAGTTTTGATTTTTTTACGTCGTTTTCGTAAGTCGGACGCGAATACGGATGGACGTAATTTACGTTCCCGTCTAAACCAATGACGTCCTAGCGACGTCATTTGGAGCAATGCACGCTGTGAAATTTAGCCGGCGGCGCATGCGCTGTTCAATTGGCCTCGGGAACGAGCCTGATTTAAATACTACACGCCCCCTAGCCGCGAAATTCGAATTCCGCCGGGGGATTTACGATACGCCGCCGCAAGTTTTGAGGTAAGTGCTTTGTGAATTAACCACTTGCCTCAAAAACTTGCGGCGGCGGATCTTAAATCAGATAGGTTACGCGGATCTAAAGATCCGCTAACCTATGTGAATCTGGCCCTAAATGTCTATATCAAAACACCAAGTGACAGATGTGTAAAAAATATATATGATATAAGAAAAAGTCCAAATAATGTATAATGTGGTGAAAACTTGATAGATGAAATAGGACTGGATGAATAATCCCAGATCAACAGTGATTCCCACTTAAACGTGATGCACACTTGTCTGCCACCAGTAAAGCAGAGGCTTACCAGATAAATTGAACCCTAGTGAGCCTACGCCCAGAGGGTCAACAAAGCTGAGTATATACAAGGGATGTAGCAGCAGTGAACCAAATCTCCAAACGACAGGAAGCAGCCAGACCACCACTCAAAGGGAAGATGTCTAATGCTTGAAGATGGTAACTCTCAGATGGTCAAACCATGACCTGATGTATAGGAGAAGAGTGAAACAGAAGAGACACATAGCATAATATCGTAGGCAAATGAGCGTTTAATAATGGTTAGAAACACTTACATGGTTCCATGCTGCTACATCCCTTGTATATACTCAGCTTTGTTGACCCTCTGGGCGTAGGCTCACTAGGGTTCAATTTATCTGGTAAGCCTCTGCTTTACTGGTGGCGGGCATTTCACCAGTGTGGATCACGTGCAAGTGGGAATCTCTGTTGATCTGGGATTATTCATCCAGTCCTATTTCATCTATCAAGTTTTCACCACATTATACATTATTTGGACTTTTTCTTATATATTTTTTACACATCTGTCACTTGGTGTTTTGATATAGACATTTAGGCCCAGATTCACGTCCAGTGGCGTATCTCTGCGGCGGCATAATGTATCTGATTTACATTACGCCGCCGCAACTTAGACGGGCAAGTGCTGCATTCTCAAAGCACTTGCTCCGTAAGTTGCGGCGGCGTAGCGTAAATCGGCCGGCGTAAGCCCGCCTAATTCAAATTTGGATCAGGGGGCGTGTTTTATGTAAAACTACTGTTTTACATACAGCCCCATTCACGGATGACTTACGCAAACAACGTAACTTTTTCAAATTTCGACGCGGGAACGATGGCCATACTTAACATTGTTACGCCGCACTTATGCCTCATATAGCAGGGGCAACTATACGCCAGGAAAAACCTAACGTAAACGTTGTAACTTTACTGCGTCGGCCGCGCGTACGTTCGGGAATTCGCGTATCTAGCTAATTTACATACTTGATGCAGAATTTGACGGAAGCGCCACCTAGCGGTCAAAAAAAATGCAGTTAAGATCCGACGGCGTAAGAGACTTACGCCTGTCGGATCTAATGGATATCTATGCGTAACTGATTCTAAGAATCAGGCGCATAGATACGGCGAGTCGGATTAGGACTTACAACGGCGTACATGGCGCTGCGCCGTCGTAAGTCCTTTCAGAATCTGACCCAGAGTGTTTATTTTATTATCACGTCACTCAGTGCTACAATTTGTATGTTTTGTTTGTTATTTTCCTTTGTTCACTGTTTTTTTTGTAGTTGCACACTTATTGGATAGCGCGGACTTACTTTGTTTTGTATTTGTCCAAACCACTCTACAAATGGGAGTCTTGTGTTGGGCAACTCGCCGAAGGCTCGCTTGAGGATTGATGCCTTGCTATCTCCAGCAAACAGGGAGAGCAAGGAAATTAACCCTATGTAGTCCATTCATGCCCTACAAACCTCTACCCACTACAGGATAGCCAGTACAGGACAACACAATGAAGGAAATGCTCCTTTCACTCCAGTCCTCTTTAATAACAAACCTCACTTCTCTCATAAACATATTCTCATCAGACCTGCATAATCTAGGAGATAGAGTATCATACATTGAAAACAAAATGGAGGACTGTACCAACACAGTTAATGACTTAGTGAACGTCTATGATGAAGTTAGAGATGACCAGTTATGGATCAGGGCTAAATTGATGGACCTAAGGGGACACCTACTGACCGGAATCTCTGCCATGCCATGACTGCCATTCTACCTGATGCTTAGCCACTCAAGGTCATGATTGACTGAATCCCCCATGCCTCCAAACCACCCCACCTCGTGGACTCAAACTTCTCACTACTGCCAGATCTTTGGAATCTCTGCCTGTACTGTACGAAAATTGTTAAACTCTTCCTGGATCTATCTAAATATACTCTCCATTTGAAAAGGCAGCGCAATCCTATCACAAAAGCATTGAACAACCACAAAATCCAATATATATGGTGCTAACTGGCAACCCTATTGATCACCAAAAACGCCACCTCTCCTGTAGTCACCATTCTCACAGGAAGAATACAAATCCACTACAACTGGGGTATCATTTTGAATCCACCTTAAAACTCCAGCAACCCCTCTGTATCATGGCACTCATCCTCTAAATGCCACCCCCATTATGGGAAGCACTAACTGAAACCCTGATGAATTTGCCATACATTGGGCAATTAGCAACACAAGTTTACCTCTCAAAAGTCCATAGCTCTTGAAGCGGTTGTAAATCCGCCCCAGTGTGCATGTGCCAATGACATGCAGGGAACAGGGGATATCTCCTAAACCGTACAGGTTTAGAAGATATCCTGGGTAGCTACAGGTAAGCCTTATTATAGGCTTACATGTAGCATAAAGTGGTCTGTAAGGGTTTACAACCATTTTAACCTGTTTGCTTTATCTATCTAACTTTTCCCCCAATGCAGATCTGCTGCATTTAGCTTGTTTATTCCACTTCAATGTTTTACCACCCTAAAGCATAATATAGAGCTCAGTTGTTGTTTTGATTCACTTGTTGAATTCACTTATTGAGTCGTCTTCTTTTTTTAGCTTTCCAGTTCTGAGTTTGAAGAATCACAGCCCTCACCAAATTGGATTACGCACCCTCTCAAGGATTCCTTCAGCCTGGCAGTCGGGTTTCCATCACCTCTGATCCAGCTAACCGTGAGTGTTTGAGATCCACACAACTACACACACTCCACCAATAATGCCTATTAACATTCTGTCAACTAACACGAATGGGTTCAACCAGCCAGGCACTCACTGTGGAAAACTGCTCAAGCACAGAACTGTGACATTCTATGTGTTCAGGAGACATATTTCTCCAACTCTGCCACTCCTTCATGCTCCAACAAACACTACTCACATGTTTCCAAGCTTCCTTCTAGTCAAAAAGAGGCATCAAGATTGCTATAAAGGACTTGGTCACCTTCCAGATTAATCACAAAGTCTTAGAGCCCAATGGTAGATTTATTATTCTAGTAAGTTCTATCAACAATGTCCCTTACACGCTGATGAATGTTTACGCCACTAAAAACCACTAAATGTCCTTCCTCAATAAAGCCATGTTGGTTGCTAAGGAATCCCAACAAGGGATTGCGAAGATTGTGTTCACCAGGTGTTTACCCCACCAAACACCCTGCAATGCACTGTCTGCTGCACAGGGCAACGCTTTGCCCAATCAGGGCACAGTATAAGTTGGTTGTTAGGGAGCAGAGCCTGATTAGCACTCTGTGATGGATGGTGGCTCCTGTATGGAGGTCTGTGAATCCTCCCAAACTTACCCGTGTAGCGTGCAGAGGAAGAAGGGGAATGCCCCAATGGTGTAGCAATGGTGTAGTTTGATGAATTTATTACACCATTTGGGCATCCCTCTTCTTTCCTTTGCATGCTACAATGGTGAGTTTGGGAGGATTCCCAGACCACCATAGAGGAACCACCATCTATCACAGAGTGCTAATCATTGGGTTAAGGAGAGGAGGATCCCTAGAGGTAGCCGGGATTGTTTACACCTGAGAGCCATCAGCCGGCCCATCCGTAGGAGGACTTACAGAGGAAATTGGAATTACTTTTCCACTCCTGCTGTTACTAATTGTAAGATGAGAGGTCATTTTGCACAGAGGTGGCACTACATGGAAGAAGAGACACCTGTCACACATTTCTTACACCTGCACATTAAAAGATTTCAGCACCTTTATATATTCCAAATCTGCTCTAGGACTTTTTTAAAGACTCTCAGGACCTTTTTCATGTCTTCACTGTTATAACCTTTGCCTCACTAGATTATGAATTCATTAGCTGTGGCATTAATTGTTTAATCATTTTTTATGAGCACTGATTGAATACTTGTATACTATGTTTGGATGTTTTTTTTAGTTATGAAGATTGTTTTAATTCAATCACACACATCCCTGTGAGGAGTTTGCAGTATTGAAGGAATAAAGTCACTCATTTGCACTTTTGGTTGTGCTGCATTTTGTTTTCATTATTGTTCTTGTTCGGGACTGGTGCATATATATATATATATATATATATATATATATATATATATATATATATATATTATATATATATATATATATATATATAATTATATATATAATTTGTTTATTTTATTCTCACTTTTCACTTTTACACCTATTTAATAGCAAACAAAAAAAAAATTCCAGAAGGAAAAAAACACTGTGCTAGATAGAAAAGTGGGTGATAGACCCCAATAATTGATAGATTAATTAATAGTTAGCTGCCGGTACCAAAAAATTTGTGATACAAAAAATTCCTAAAACATGTGTAAAATACAGTACAGCACTCAGAAAACAAATGAAGAAGATCTAAAATAAATTGATCTTAAATAAACAATATTTGAATAGTGAAATGAGAAACGGATCTCACACTGGCAAATTCATATATAAAATAATGTGACAAAAAACATAAGTGAATATAGAAAAAGTCCCACTGTGTTGAATATATGAAAAAAAAACATATAAAAAATTAATTGAAAAAAAAGTCCTTGCAGGATAAGTGACTCCTTGAAGGGTAAATCCGAATGGACACCAAAAGAAAAAAGTTGAAGGATAGATCAAAATATTTCATCCGGGAGCTGCGGTGGCTCAACGCGATTGGCACTGCGCTGACAAGCCATTCACCTCTGCAGCTAGGGGTTCGGATCCCGGTCTCGGCTACATGTGAATTGAGTTTGGTGGTCTCAGCCCGGCTCCCGGTGGGTGTGCTATGTGAGGTAAGCCTGCGCTTAGTACGCCCACCCCCCTCCCACAAAAACCACCACACTTACACGCACTCGAAATTGAGTTAAAACATGCATGCACTTTGACCACGTGGTCTCTAAAAAGAGAGGCGAAGGACTAACGGGGCTGGTTGAGTGGGCTAGATCCTCTCACTCCCTTGTAGGGAGTCCCTCTGCCCCGTGGGAGGACCCCCCTCACACACCTGCCATTGCCACCCAGGGCATGGAGAAAGGTGGCAGATTGCCTCTGGGGGAGGCCTGCCTACTCCCAACTCCTGCAGTCCGGCTCCTCTCTCGAGTACATGCACAAAAATACACTTAAAAAAAAAGAAATAATTTCAAAAAATTTCTTCCACCAGGAAGACACCCGAATGTGGTATTGTAGTCTCCTTACCCTGTCAGTGTGACCACCATTACAGTGATCTCAGTGCGCCTGAGGATTTTAGGTCTCCCTCTGGACCCTCTGTGGGGTGTGTAAGGTGGTGCCTCGACCTCCAAGCCTCTGCCCAATACTCAGCAGACTCCATACTCTGCTCTGCACCGCTCATAGGGACTTCCTATGTGGACAATCTTGTGGTTCTCTGCCAGGATGGCGAGCAGGACCTATTTAACAGCGCAGCACCACTTATTATTTATTCACACATCACTGGTCACAGATCAACCCATTTCCAGTGATAGCGTGGGAGCATCCTACTAGTAGTTTAACAAAACTATGAAAATCAACCCGCCCACCTACCATCACTAGTGTACACCCACTGCTTTTACAAGCTCATAATGGCATCCAGTACAGGAAACTATGCCTAATCATTCTCCCTCTGGCAGCCCTGGATCCAGTTGCCCTGGGCAGCACTATACCTAAAACCTTGATAAGTTCAGGTCACAGAGTCTACTATTTTACAGTCATTATACGCCCTACCTGCCACGGCTCAAGCTTCAGCTAATCTTATCACATGGTTATTTCTGTGATACTTTTTTTATGTTATGTTATACCTGTTAATATACAAGATCTATGTTTGTTGGAAAGCAAAAGAACTGTCAAACATTTACCTATTTGTATAACTTACAGAAAATATCTATTGAAAGAATATGCAATGTTCACAACATTGCGACAGTGGACACATTTGTTGGAAATATTCCAATTACATTAAGCACTGCACTCACTTCCTTTTCTCCAATTATATATATAAAAAAAAAAAAGAACTTCATGTTTTTTTTAAATCTGGGATACTTCTCTCTGCCGCAGGGAAAGGTGACAACTTAATAAATTAGTAGCTTTTGGCTACTCATGGATAGAATAGGAATGTACCAGCTGTTTGCCTTATTGGATGGAATGCATGATTAATTTATTTGTTTTACCATACAGTGCAAGGGAGGTTTGACTCCCACAGTTTTGCTATGCTAGCAAGAGTTACAAGATATCAGCTACTGGCTGATTAATGTGAAATGCTCTCAACTGCATGAAAACACACCACAAATGGACCTATCCATGTTCTGCAAAGTAAACAGAAAATATGTGATGCCTTATTCATTAGAAATTGGCTTTTGATGGCTAATTTTTTTACTACTACCGTACTCAAAGCTGTACAAGTATAAATGAGAATGTCATTTTTCACTACAGCAACATTACCTAAGCATGGATTTTGTTTTTTTTGTGGCAATTTTGGAATTTTAGTATAACATCTAATACAAATATTACAACTGGACTCTGATTTTTTTTTTTTTAAATGTGCTCTGGCTTCCACCCTGCAAGTGTTAAATGCTTGTTAAGTCTAGTGTAGAGGTATAAGTTGTAATATTTACCTTATTCCAAGCTTTTCTATCTGAAACTTCAGGTTGTTGGTGGACCCTCGTCATTCTCACATATAAAGTAAAACGATTGTATCTGAACTGTACTTGATGACACCAGAATGCAACTGCTGGTTGAAGCACCAAAAATAAGAGGTTTTCAGGACCATCATGGAAGAAGCCAGTTGGATCAAGTAGTAAGGCAAATATTACAACTTAATTTTTCACCCTCAGACACAATCAGCATTTGACCCTTTCAGTGTAAGGAGGCCCCACTTCAATGGTATTCTTTTCTGGTGCTTTGAGTGGAACTTTCAAGTTTGCAGGTGCAGAAAGTGTGGCTATTATCCCTGTGCTTTTTATGTCCCGCATTTGTCAGCACATACTGTATATCAAGATATATTTTCCAGACACTCTTGCCTAACCACCTCTTTGGGGAAGGGACAGACATATAATTAATATTTGGTATGACTGGGGAGGAGGTCACTGGACAACGTATGCTTTTGGGCAGCCTTTCAACATGGAGGAGCCCTTGAAATACATTTCCAGACTCAGGGAGTCCATGCTAATAATTACTATATGTATTGCTCATGGTAAATTTGTGTGATGATCACTGGGAAGAATGTTTCTTACATTTATGGTCATTGGAGATACCCCATTACAGATAGGTAAACACATACATTGGTGTCAGTGGTTACTCATCTGAGTGGCAAAAGTTGCTCATTGCTCAAGGAAACCCTGGCAACTCTCTGGAGGAAACCTGGTTGAGAAATGCTGCCTTTTGGGTCACTTTCTCTGCCACTGGTTTACACTAAACCTAAAATAAAAAAGTTACAGAAGTAAATGATGACAATACATTATATGTTTTTTTTTTGTTTATGTTTTTACCCAAGCATAGTATGTTCTCTAATTTTACTTATTATTAGCCTCTTACAACCTCCTATACTGCAAATTAGGGGAAAGAGGGGGCTCAGAGCCAACCAAGTGTGCAGCATGCAAATGTATTGGCAAGGAGCATGCTGATTAGAAGAAATTGGGAGATCTGTGTAAATCTCAGGACTGCATTCACAGAAATACATATCCTTTTGACAGTTAAACAGTTGCCTTATATTTCATCGGTATATACTGTATATATACCATATATACAGTATATATATATATATATATATATATATATATATATATATATATATATATATATATATATATATCTATGGCAGCCATCAGAAATGTTTTGGCCGCATACACAGCTTTAGACCTGCTTCCCCCCCCCCCCCCCGAGCCTGACCACCAACATTTCCCAGGGCTTGTCCATGGGCCATCCCACCAAATCCACACACCGGCCACCTTACCTGTACGCACTCAGCCCCCACAATCCTGTATAAATGCTAGCCCCCACTCACAACTGTATATATTTCAACCCTACCCCCCACACACCTGTATATATGCCAGGCCCCTCAAACCTGTATATATGTCAGCTCCCCCCATCACACCTGTATATATGTCAGCACCACACATACAAAAATCTGTAAACACACAAGCCTCTGGCCCCTCCCTGTACACAAACAGCCCCCTCCCTTTCATTCACAGACCCTACTTGTAAAGGAAATCTTCCTACCTAGCCCCAGCTCATTTTCACAATGCTGACATGTTGCTAAATAACATGAATGCATTTTGACATGCTTTCTATTAGACATGTGGGGTTCGTTTCGTTCCATATTAATATTTAGATATTTTTTTTGTTATTCAGAGAGTTAGATATATCCGAATACCCGAATTACAATATAAACAAATTTTACGGAATGCTCCGAATAACATAACGAGGTTCATCTAAATTTCGGAAATTCTGAACTGAAATTCAAATCGAATTTTACACTGAACTCCAGTCAAATTCTAACTATACATGTTGCTGAAATCAAGGACTGTGTGTGTTATTAGAGTACCATTTTGAAATAATGCTGTTTTTTATTAAGCCAAAGGTGATTTAAAGAGTCATTGTAATCATTTGATGAAGATTTTTCTTTTGTTTGTTCACTTTTCGAATCGAAAAAATCTGTAAATTCAAAGAAAATTCTAAAATTCCGAATACAAATACCGAATGCGAATTACAAATATGAATTGAACGAATCAACTGAATTGAACTAAAATAAATAACTAGATTAACAAATCAAAACAAATGCACATGTCTACTTTCTATGGTACTGAAAAGTTAATTTATATACAGTTTCAGCACCAGGAGTATTGATGTAATTTTTGTAAAATGTAACCCCCCCCCCCCACCCCTCTTGAGTAAACCAGCATGACTCACCAGGCAAAGCCACAATCACACATCCCCTTGGAGGGGTTTTTTGAAGGGGGCTCACCCAAATAACAGGGTCCCCCCAAAGAATTCTTGCCTGATGCTGATCCTACCTACCCCCTCTCATTTAGGGAATGTAAGTATTCACCACCTTCCTGGGGAACTAGTCTTAGGGGTCTTCCGGACCACTATGCTGTCCATCATTGCGTTCAAGTAAGAGAAAGAGTTTAGGAATAAATACAGTACACAAGTTAACCATTTAAGACCTGGACTATTAGGCAGCTAAAGGACCTGGGCAGTTTTTGCGATTCGGCACTGCGTCGCTTTAACTGACAATTGCGCGGTCGTGCGACGTGGCTCCCAAACAAAATTGCCATCCTTTTTTCCCCACAAATAGAGCTTTCTTTTGGTAGTATTTGATCACCTCTGCGGTTTTAATTTTTTGCGCTATAAACAAAAATAAAGCTATAATAAATATCCCCCAAAAATATATAAAAACATTTTTTTTCCTCAGTTTAGGCCGATACGTATTCTTCTACCTATTTTTGGTAAAAAAAATTGCAATAAGCGTTTTTTGGACTTTCACTGAGGTCACCAGTGTGTGTGCTATTTTAGCACAGTGATTGCATATGGTCAAATCGAGATATTTTTTGCTATAATTGTTTAGACATTAGAGTGTACCATATACACATTTCCCACATATACCATTTGGGATCCCGTTTTCAACACCCCATTAGAGGTATTTTTTACTAGCGCCCTCTTCCCCCATTAGAATAAGCGTTTATCGATTGGTTTGCGCAAAATTTATAGCGTTTACAAAATAGGGAATAGTTTTATTGCATTTTTATTAATTATTATTTTTTTACTACTAATGGCGGCGATCATCGATTTTTTTTGTGACTGCGCCATTATGGCGGACAATTCGGACAATTTTGACACATTTTTGGGACCATTGTCATTTTCACAGCAAAAAAATGCATTATAAATGCATTGTTTACTGTGAAAATGACAATTGCAGTTTGGGAGTTAACCACAAGGGGGCGCTGAAGGGGTTAAGTGTGACCTCATTTGTTTTTCTAACTGTAGGGGGGATGTGGCTGTAGGTGTAATGTCATTGATTGTGTTTCCCTATAAAAGGGAACACACGATCAATGACGGCGCCACAGTGAAGAACGGGGAAGCTGTGTTTATACACAGCTCTCCCTGTTTTTCAGCTCCGGGGACCGATCGCGGGACTCCAGCGGCGATCGGGTCCGCTGGTCCCACGGTCACGGAGGTTCGGACCAGGTCGCGGGCGCACGCCGCGGGTGCGCGCCCGCGACCCACAGGTGGGCACTTAAAGAGGACGTACCTGTACATGCTTGTGCCCAGCCGTGCCATTCTGCCAACGTATATGTGCAGGAGGCGGTCCTTAAGTGGTTAAAATCTCTTTATCATTTTTTTTTAACTAATATTAACCACTTGCCGCCTGCCAATGACAGATTGACGTCGGCAAAGTGGTTGTAGAATCCTGACTGGACGTCATATGACGTCCTCAGGATTCTTAGCCTCTGCGCGCCCCCGGGGGCGCGCATCGCGGCGATCGTTGTTGCGGGGTGTCAGTCTGACACCCCGCAACACCGATCTAGGTAAAGAGTCTCTCACGGAGACTCTTTACCACGTGATCAGCTGATCACGATGTAAACAGGAAGAGCCGTTGATGGCTCTTCCTCACTCGCGTCTGACAGACGCGAGTAGAGGAGAGCCGATCGGCGGCTCTCCTGACAGGGGGGGTTCGCGCTGATTGTTTATCAGTGCAGCCCCCCCTCGGATCGCCACATGGACCACCAGGGATGCCCACCAGGGAAGGGCAAAACAAAAAAAAACGGTAAAAAAAAAAGTAAAAAAAAAAAAGTCTAAAAAAATAAATAAAAAGTCTGGAAAAAAAAAAAGATGCAAAAAAAAAAAAAAGATGCCAATCAGTGCCCACAAATGGGCACTGACTGTCAACAAGTAAATCAGTGCCGCCCCACAGTGTCCATCAGTGCCGCCCCACAGTGTCCATCAGTGCCACCCCACAGTGTCCATCAGTGCCACCCCACAGTGCCCATCAGTGCCACCCACAGTGCCCATCTGTGCCACCCATAAGTGCCACCCCACAGTGCCCATCTGTGCCGCCCATGAGTGCCCAGTGCCGCCCATGAGTGCCCATCAGTGCCGCCCATGAGTGCCCATCAGTGCCGCCCATGAGTGCCCATCAGTGCCGCCCATGAGTGCCCATCAGTGCCGCCTATGTGTGCCCATGAGTGCCGCCTATGTGTGCCCATCAGTGCTGCATACCAGCGCCGCCAATCAGTGCCACCTCATCTGTGCCCGTCAGTACTACCTTGTCGATGTCCATCAGTGCCATCTCATCTGTGCCCATCAGTGCCACCATATCAGTGCCCGTAATTGAAAGAGAAAACGTACTTATTTACAAAAAAATTACAGAAAAAAATAAAAACTAAATTTTTTTCAAAATTTTCGGTCTTTTTTTAGTTGTTGCGCAAAACAAAAAAATCGCAGAGGTGATCAAATACCACCAAAAGAAAGCTCTATTTGTGGGTAAAAAAGGACGCCAATTTTGTTTGGGTACAGTGTAGCATGACCGCGCAATTGCCATTCAAAGTGCGACAGTGCTGAAAGCTGAAAATTGGCTTGGGCGGGAAGGTACGTAAGTGCCCTGTATGGAAGTGGTTAAAAACTGAGATACTTCTTTATGTTGCAGGGAAAGGTGACTTAGTAAATTAGTAGCTTTTGGTTACATATGTATAGAATGGGAATTACCATATTTGGTCAAAGACATCACTCAGGATCTCTGACGCTGTATTTACATTACGCAAAGCTGGAGATCTGTCATTTAGAAACTGGAGTACATCAGGTTTACATTGGCAGGCATCAAATCATAATGAGTAATAAGGATTACACTGCTGGCCATGGTGAATAATGCTGGACATTAATAATTTTTTTATTGCATTTGTGTTTTACTCTTACAGGACAATTTCTAAGGTGTGTTTGTTTATTTATATTGAACTATTTGTAGGAATGGGTAAGGGGTACCTCTGTACACTTTTACCTGGGAGCGGAATGATATCAGGGCCCCCCATTATCATATATTTGGCTTCTAGATTCAACTCTAAAGCCTCGTACACACGCTCGGTTTTCTCGACAAGAACCAGCAAGAAAACTGCTGGCAGAGCTTTCTTGCCAAGTAAACTGTGCGTGTGTACGATGCTTTGAGGAATCTAGATGAGAAAAATAGAGAACACGTTCTCTATTTTCTTGTTGCGAGATTCTCGGCAGTGTTTTCCTGACGAGAAACCCGAGCGTGTGTATACTTACCTCTCCATGGAAACCCGCGCATGCGCAAAATGACTTTGACGCATGCGCGGTAGCTTCCAAGGCATAGGTAGGGTGTAGCAAGATGGCAGCGACGGCATTTAATGTGACGAGTGCACGCTCGTCGTAGTCTATGACATCACCGCGTTTGTGCCATTCAAAAGAACGGCGGTTCTTTTGAATGGAGTGTCTGTACACTCGGCCGGGAAGAGATTCTTGCCAAGAATCTCGTCAGGAAAAACAACGTTTTTTTCCTGAGGAGATTCTTGGCCGTGTGTACAGGGCTTAAGTCATTCTCATATTAACCTCACTTCTTTCTTGGGGCATGAAACATTGGGACAAGGGTACTTTATAAGTGGGAGGCCAAATTGTTTGCAGGAAAAATGTTCTTTAGTTCTGTTTTAAAGCATCTCAAAACTTCATTTATTATGCTACTCTAATGCAACTTAAAAATAGTTTTTCATATTGTATTAGAAATTAGACAGTCCTAGGCCCCGTACACACGGTCGGACAAAACCGATGAGAATGGACCGAGGTTCAGTTTCATTGGTCCAAAACGACGGTGTGTATAGCCCATCGGTCTGTTTTCCTTCGGTCAAAAAATTTAAAACATGCTTCAAAACCGAACCGATGGACCGCTGCCTGATCGGTCCAAACCGATGGTTAGTACAGAAAAGCATCGGTTCAAAACCCGCGCCTGCTCAGAATCAAGTCGACACATGCTTGGAAGCATTGAAATTCATTTTATTCAGCGCGTCGTGTGTTTGATGTCACCGCGTTCTGACCCGATCGGTTTTTGGAACGATGGTGTGTACACACATCAGGCCACTTCAGCGGTGAACCGATGAAAACGGTCCGTCGGACCATTTTCATCGGTTTTGTCCGACCGTGTGTACAGGGCCATAATCGGTTAAAATACTTACAGTGTATCAAAATATTTAAAAACTTGGAAAAAATGAGTGCTTCACAGATGAACCAGATGTAAGTTTGACTCTGGTTATATGAAAGAATGAACAAGATTATGTATACACTGAAAACAGCAATATGTTTAAAACTAGTGCCTTCTTTTGCATAGCCGTAAGCTGGATTTAAAATGAATAATTTACCAGTTTACTTTGTGATTTGGTTGTTGCTTGCCAGAGTTGGTCACAAAGGGAGCAAGTATTAGGTGAAAAGCAGACTAGGAAGATTGCCTTGGAATGCTTAGCGAGTAAGCTGCTTTCTGTAGATGCAAAGACGATGCCTAATGTGGATTCTGGCAGAAACAGATGGTGCCGGAGGGCAGCGTTATGTAGCAGTGCTCCTGGGGGTTAGGCAAGGAAAGATAGAGGGAGGTACAAGGAGCGAATAGGGATTATTTTATGGTAGCAGGTAAAACCCATTTGTCACAGCAACTCCAACTGGGCTTTCAGCACAAAAGTTAATATCTGAAACCAATGAGGCATTCTGCCCTATGATTTTAAAGAGGGAACAAAGAAAGGATACGGCTCTGAGCTATCATTCTTGTCTTTCAGGCAGGAACATGGCAGGCTTTGCCTTTCCATGGAGAGCTTTGCTTTTTTTTCTTTTTCTATTTCTCTTTGATACATAAAGGAATACTTATGGAGGAAATAGTGCTGCTTAATGGTATAAAACCTTGAGGGAATGAAAGAGGGAATACAAAGAAAATAAATGCATTCTTATTTTGTTTGTCGCTGAGAAAACATCAATAACATTATCAAAGTGCCATGGATATTATACAGTCACTTTCTGCCATTAAAGAGCTGTTATCCCTGTTCTCTTAGTTTCCTTGTAAAAATCTATTACAACTTTTTAGGAAGACCTGTACTACACATTGTTGTAAACGCAGATATTAAAGAATGAATGAATTTAATTGTGTTTAGGGGCAAGCACAAATTTTTATGAGAAGTGTTAAAATGTCAAATGAAGCAAAATACTTGCATGTGACATGCATGTTAATCTAAATTATAAAACAAAAAAAAAAATAGATACCATATATCAGGGCTCAAAATTTCAAGTCCTGAGCTACTAGCCAGGCCTCAAGGCATCCAATCCTGGGATGGGTGATCTGCCTATCAGTTTCCCGGAGGGGAGGGGCTGTATAAGACGCGCGCTGCGGGGAACACACAGCTATTGAATTGAAAGCTGTAATGTTCCCTGCGGTTTGAACGCTGCGGCGGCGGCGGCTCCTCCTCTCCTCGCTCGCCCCCCCCTGCTCCCAAGCAGCCAGCCAGACACTCGCCAGCCCTCAAAATTTACTCGCAAAACGCGAGAGGCGAGTGTAAATTTTGAGGGCTGCCATATATACTTTAGTATAAGCCGAGTTTTTCAGCACATTTTTTTTGTGCTGAAAATGCACCCCTCGGCTTATACTCAAGTCACCTTTTTTTGTCTGATCTCCCAGATTTGGGGACTCGGTACCGGCCGGACGTAGGTCCCCTGGACCCCAAACTTGGCACACATATAGCTCCACTCTTCTTCTACAAGTGTGAAATGTTTTTTTTCCAGAGGACCTACGGTCGGGATGCACTGATTTTTTTTTAAATTCGGGCACCCCTTCCATAGACTCCCATGTTAAGAGGTAATTTCTATGGTAAATTTGGGGACCCGGGAACCGACCGGCCGTAGGACTCCAAACTTGGCACACATGTAGCCTCAGTTCTCCTCCAAAAGTGTGCTGTCTGGGGGACCTACGGCTGGGGAGCACTGATTTTTCAAACCCGGGCACCCCTTCTATATACTCCCATGTTAAACGTAAGTCTAGTCATGGACACAGTGAGGCATGGGCACAGTGAGGCATGCACATGGACACAGTGAGGCACAGTGAGGCATGCAGATGGACACCCTAGGCTTATACTCGAGTCAATACGTTTTCCCATTTTTTTGTGGTAAAATTAAGTGCCTCAGCTTATATTGGGGTCGGTTTATACCCGAGTATATACGGTACTTTATTAAAGTGTGTCTATAGCCAAAACATATTTTTGTCTTTTTTCTTTAACTTTCAGATGTTTAGATCACTGCAGGGGTCTTTTTCCATGGGGCCGCCTATATGCGTATCTCTTTTTGTGCAGGGAGAGTGCAACACAGCGCACTCCCAGCACATAGATCGATCTCTCACTGACAGCCCGGCTCTTGTACTAATGATTGGGTCCCGTGACTCAAGGTTCCAGGTCATCTGATCACTGTGGTAACCTCTGAATGGCTATCACAGTGATCAGACTCTGTGAGCCCACCCCTGTGTTTACTCCGTCTTATGAATGAAGAGGAAGGCACATTGTATCTTTCTCTTCTTGCAGGAGAGGAAGATATACACAAACAAGTGTGTGTAGAAAAAAAATACAAATTAAATACAAATATTAAAAAATAAAGAAAAAATAACAAGATAAAAGCTAGGGTTAGGGTCAAGATTGGGGTCAAAGTTCATGTTAAGAATATTTTGGGTAGAATTAAAAAAAGAACTAATTAGTATTAGAGTCAGTTAATGTCAATGGGGTAGATTCAGCTAGGGGCGCACTGCTACGGCGGCGCAGCGTACCGTTTTTGAGCTCTGGCTGACATTTAGAAGTATTGCAGGGAAAATATTTTTAATTTAAATGATCCCGTAGGGGGCGTGGATCATTTAAATTAGGCGCATTCCCGCAGCGAACGTACTGCGCATGCTCCGTCGGGAAAATTTCCCGACGTGCATTGCGGTAAATGACGTCGCAAGGACGTCATTGGCTTCGACGTGAACGTAAATGGCGTCCAGCGCCATTCACGAACGAGTTACGCAAACGACGCAAATTTTGAAATCGCGACGCGGGAATGACGTCCATACTTACCATTGGCTGGGCCTCCTAATAGCAGGAGCAGCCTTACGGCGAAAACGACGTACGCAAACGACGTAAAAAATGAGCGCCGGCCGTGCGTACGTTTATGAATCGGCGTTAGTATGCAATTTGCATACTCTACGCTGACAACTACGGTTGCGCCACCTAGCGGCCAGCGTCAGAATGCACCCTAAGATACGACGGCATAAGAGACTTATGCCAGTGGTATCTTAGGCTACAGTCGGCGTATCGAGCTTTCTGAATACAGAAAGTTGATACGCCGGCGATAAGATTAAGTTCAATTGCAAAGTATTATTGTTAATCTTGTAACTGGTAAATAATCCAAATACTGTATTTGCTGGCGTATAAGACTACCTTTTACACTTGAAAAAACTGGCCAAAAAGCAGGGGTCATCTTATACGCCGAGTCAGCTTCTCGGATGCCTGTTGGATGTGCGGTGATACTGTATGTAGCTTTGGCTACATACAGTATATACCGCTTAGCCAATCCCGGTGAGCCATGTATTCAAATGAATACAGAGCTTGCTCAGATTGGAGTAACAACCTCTGCCAATTCGAGCAGGCTACATACAGTAGCCTGCTCGGATTGGCGCTAAAAGTCAGAGAGGCATGGTCTGATGATGTTATAGCCTCTGCCAATCCAAGCAGGCTTTGTATTGATTAATAGAATACATCGCTCGCCGTGATTGGCTCCAGCTCCAGCATGAAGGAAGAAGAATATGGCTCCAGATCCAGCAAGAATGAAGAAGAATATGGCTCCAGAAAGAAGACATATGCAGCGTCGGAAGCCTCAGAAGGGGGTCGTCTTGGGGGACGGTGAGTACAGGTAGAAAATCGTAAAAAAATGTGAAATTAGGGGGTCGTCTTATACGCCCGGTCGCTTATACACCAGCAAAAAATAACTAAATTCATTCCATACCCATTATAGTTAGATTTAGTTTTTCAGACTTATGAAAAATACTTTATTACCATAGTATATACTTCTTTGGTTTATTATCAGACACTAAGACTCTATAAATCTGATAGCACTGGGGAGTTCTCAGATACACAGCATTGAAGCCACTACTTTAAAGTTTAGTCATTCTGATAGAATGTAAAAGCTTATATCAGTGACAGGTTGACAGAAAAAGCTGTTTTCATTTCCATTTCACAGACTTTTACGTATGAAAACCATGAAACATGTCAGGTCTTCTAAAAGTCTATGAAGACGGAGATGGCATCTGTTCCCAATGGGGGGGCTCTTCCAGACAGCAATACTGTAAAATGTCCTGATTTTGAGCTCTGGCTGACATTTAGAAGTATTGCAGGGAGAATATTTTTAATGGTAAAAAGAAGTGCAGCAGATTTATATTGTAACTCATCTCATAATGACAATTTGTGTATGGCATGACTATCACAAAGTCGTATAACTTAATATTTCTAAAAGTCCTTAAACTTAGACAAGTATTGCGGGGAACTGAAAATAAGGAAAACAATGGTTAATATCAGTATAGAATTCCTTATTAAGTAAATTGTAAACTTCAAAGTGAAATTCAATCTTTTTCTAAAGAATCCGATGCAAGTTGTACCCTGTCCTTTTCTCATACTGACTGCTAACTTGAGGACTCTAACCTGTCTAACTAAATGTCTAATCATTCTCAGTGTTGTAATAAGAAAATGATCACCCCAACATTTCTTTACGTGTGAAAAACTCCTACTAGAAATGGACAACCTAATCTATGGAAAGCCTGTAAATAGAATCTTTGCAGATGTCTATGCAAAGTACTAGTGATGCAAACATATGAGCAGGAAATTAAAGTTTTAGGGGTGTTCTGTACTCAAATAGTGTAAAAAAAAAAAGATGCCAAAGTCATAAATAAGCAACATACAATGTTTCTTGGCAGTGTTAGAAAATTCACAGCTGCAGATTGAATTAAAATGTAATATTTTTAGTAGCTTTTATACATTAATTTGTATAGCCATTATATTTTGGATTTTTATTTTTTTTTTGCAAAATCTGAGTTTTCTTTTAAGGGTTCAGAAATTTTCATTCATGCTAGTATTACAAAATAATACCCACACTCAGTCAGTAAAGATATAGTAACACAAAGAAACACTAATGCCCCGTACACATGATTGGAATTTCCGATGGCCTAAAATCCGATGGAATTTTTCGCCGAAATTCCGTTGAAGCTGTCTTGCATACACACTGTCAGACCAAATACCGACCGTCCAAAACGCGGTGACGTAAAACACTACGATGAGCTCAGAAAAATTAAGTTCAATGCTTCCATGCATGCGTCGACTTGATTCTGAGCATGCATGGGTTTTTTTTCTTCGTCCGAGTTGCTTACAGATGATAGGAATTTTCTATAGTTTTTATTTCCATCAGAAAAAAATAAAACATGTTCTATTTCTAAACACCGACGGAAAAAAAGGCAGATGGGGCCCACACACGATTGGAATTTCCAATGAAAAAAGTCCATCAGACTTTTTTCATCGGAAATTCCGATCGTGTGTACGTGGCATTAGGTTGATTTACTAAAAGAAAATATATAGGAAGTGCACTGCAAGTCCATTAGACTTTTTTCATCGGAAATTCCGATCGTGTGTACGTGGCATTAGGTTGATTTACTAAGAGCAAATATATAGGAAGTGCACTGCAAGTCCATCAGACTTTTTTCATCGGAAATTCTGATATTGTGTGTATGCGGAATTAGGTTGATTTGCTAAAAGCAAAAATATAGGAAGTGCACTGCAAGTGCAGTTGCTCTAGATCTGAGGGGAAGCTCTCAAATGTGCTCTGCTGATTGCTATCATCCAATAATGTGCAAGCAAACATGCAGTTTTTTTATTTTCCTTGTATGTTCCCTTCAGAACTAGAGCAAGAACTTGCAGTGCACAGACGATTTACCTTTAGCAAATAAACCCCATTGATACATCAACCCAAACCATATTAGTCCCACCTGCGCTCTCATCCACTCCTAAAGTACATAGACTAATCTCAGCACCAACTTATTAGGAAGAATCTCAGTTATAAGCATCCCTGCCTGCTCCAGCATGCCATGGACTGACTAAATTTGGTTGTTTGGCTACAAATTGTAAGTATTACATTACAGTTGCCTGGAGTTTTAAATAGCAGCCCTACAGCGGTACAATATGGACTACCCATCTCTGACCACCAGTTTTAAGAGGGTGAACATAGCTGTTTAACCACTTAAGGACCCCTTTGCGCTGATATACGTCGGCAGAATGGCACGGCTGGGCACAATCACGTACCTATACATGTCTCTTTAAAGCCCAGCCGTGTGTTTTTTATAAAATTGTCGCTATATTTTTGTTTATAGCGCAAAAAATAAAAACCGCAGAGGTGATCAAATACCACCAAAAGAAAGCTCTATTTGTGGGAAAAAAAGGACGCCAATTTTGTTTGGGAGCCACGTTGCATGACCGCGCAATTGTCAGTTAAAGCAACGCAGTGCCGAATCGCAAAAAGGGTCAAAATCATTAACCTGCATAATGGTCCGAGTCTTAAGTGGTTAAAAAAACATCAAAATATTTCTATAGGGTTCTGTAATTTATTATTTTACCCTTACCAGCAACACATTTCTTAAGTATTAACCACTTAACCCCCGGTCCATATTGATGCCCAAAGACCAGAGCACTGACAATTGCGCGGTCGTGCAATGTGGCTCCCAAACAAAATTGGTGTCCTTTTTTCCCCACAAATAGAGCTTTCTCTTGGTGGTATTTGATCACCTCTGTGGTTTTTAGTTTTTGCGCTATGAACAAAAATAGAGCGACAACTTTGAAAAAAATGAATATTTTTTTACTTTTTGCTATAATAAATATCCCCCAAAAATATATAAAAAATAATTTTTTTCCTCAGTCGCAATAAGCGTTTATTGATTGGTTTGCGCAAAAGTTATAGCGTTTACAAAATAGGGGGTATTTTTATGGAATTTTTATTAATATTTTTTTTACTAGTAATGGCGGCGATCAGCGTTTTTTTTTCAGTACTGCGACATTATGGCGGACACTTCGGACACTTTTGACGCATTTTTGGGACCATTGGCATTTTTATAGCGATCAGTGTTATAAAAATGCATTGGATTACTATAAAAATGCCACTGGAAGTGAAGGGGTTAACACTAGGGGCGGGGAAGGGGTTAAGTATGTTCCCTGGGTGTGTTCTAACTGTAGGGGGGTGGCCTCACTAGGGGAAATGACTGATCTTCTGTTCATACATTGTATGAACAGAAGATCAGCATTTCTCCCCCTGACAGGACCTGGAGCTGTGTGTTTACACACACAGCTCCCGTTCCCCGCTCTGTAGCGAGCAATCGTGGGTGCCCGGAGCCGACAATATATTACGTGCTCTCGCCCAGGGGAGCCGACTTGCCGCAGTAAAACGAAGGTGGGCAGTCGGCAAGAGGTTAAGTACCAGGCTAATCAGATCTTTTTTTTTTGCTTGACAGTCACTATTCATTTTCTCTTTGGATGACCCCTAATCTTAGGCAGAGCAGTAGAGCAGTGGCTCACATGTCCTAAAATGACACTGAGAAAAAAACTTGCCACATGTGGGATCTTCACTACATCATGTTTTTTGAGAAACATGATTAAGTCCTCTCCTCCAGGTCACTTGTTCCTAGTGAGCATAAAATTGGTTCTATGGTCTATGTGTGTGTGTGTGTGTGTGTGTGTGTGTGCGTGTGTAGATCACACATTCATTCCATGTTCCTAGTCTAGACAAAGAAGACAGATTACCATTCAATCTAATAATGTTTAGGAGGTATGACCATCAAAAATATGAATACAATGTAATTGTTTTTATACAATGATGATTTATTTGTTTCTTAACTGTCTTGGAAAGGAACCAAGAGTATGCAATACATTATAATAAAACAGAAACCAAATACTTAGCCAGTTTACAAAAATCGGGAAAACTTCAAAAAAGTTATACTCACATAGGTAAATGACATACACTTCCTGCAAACAAGTGTAAATATTAGAGATGTATATCGTTTAAAGTACCTATTTTAAGCTTTATGTGTAATTTAGCAGTGCATGTGATTTAATTACACCTTATGTAAAGGTCACAATTCTCACTAGACCTTGATAGATTACATTTTATGTTCAAGCACAAAATATAATCTCTGTATTTTGTTTTTAGAATGTCTAATTAGCAAATTAACATTTACTACCATAGCAACTTGATTAATTAATGTTATGTTATGATTTAGTCACTAATTGCTTAATTAAAAAAAGTATTGAGGGAGAAAATAAAAATGTATACATTACTCATTAATACAGATTATTCATGTAACCCCCTTTGGTGTCTGAGTGATGCCTATGGTGCACTTTTGCCCTCATAAATATTTAATGTTTGCGGATATTTGAAGTAAAAAGCTCAGCAATCCACGAGGAAATACCAATTTCTTTCAGCTTCGAGGCTCTCAACATGGCAAAGTGGTTTGTCAACCATAATTACTTCCCAATTACATGGTCAAAATATTATATTAAGAGCACTTTGTTTTCTGATTGCAGTCCTTTGATCATTTTACCATGGAATGTGCTGGCATTGTGAGCTTACATGATGTACGATCGCTGTCAGTGTTGAAATAACAGAAAAATGCGTCTGGGTAGGCCCCACCTGCTAAGCAGTATGTTCTCAATCCCTCAGGCATAGCTGTGCACCACTTGGCTAAGAAAACTTCCTCCCACTGAGCAAATGGCAGAGTAGCGAAATGTATGCACGCAGCCGAGAATACAGACAATGAGTGGGAAGCTGAGGACGTGTATGTGCCAACCCCTAAAAAACACTTCTTTATAGTTGGACTGTAAAACAAGCACAGGATGTTCACATAACATGTATCATTATCATAAGTGGCTTAAAACAAGTGATTTGGTGATCTCCCAGTCTTGATGTCTGTTTCATGAAAAATCAAGTCAGAGGTATAACAATTGTGTGAATATTCTGTTGTTCACACCAGTGTACCTGTACCAGTATTCTAATGCAAATAGGATGCTGATATTACAGTAGCTGCATCACAAATGGAAATTTGTGATGCAATGTGATCTAAGGCCGCGTACACACGGTCGGTCCATCCGATGAGAACGGTCCGAGAACGGTCGGTTGACCAATGAAGCAGACTGATGGTCTGATGTGCCTACACACCATCAGTTCAAAAACCGATCGAGTCCAATGCGGTGACATAAAACACAACGACGTGCAGAGAAAAATAAAGATAAATGCTTCCAAGCATGCGTCGACTTGATTCTGAGCATGCGTGGGTTTTGAACCAATGCTTTTGTGTACTAACCATCGGTTTTGACCTATAGGTTAGGCGTCCATCGGTTGAATTTTAAAGCAAGTTCTACATTTTTGGACTGAAGGATAACTGACCGATGGGGCCCACACACGGTTGGTTTGGACCGATGAAACTGAACTTCAGTCCGTTTTTGTCCGATTGTGTGTACAGGGCCTAATAGTTTTCAGGCCATCTGTGTAGATCTGAAAGCTATCAGACAGGATAGAAATGTATTACAGATAGCTTTATTTCCTCCAACATTGGTACACATCTAAGAATGGGGCTACCAGGGGCATAGTTAGGATTAAGAAACATATAGGAAATCCTGAAGAAAACAATGATTTAGTGCTGTGTTGAATGTTGGATGTGGCCTAATTGCATTACATGCATTATATGCATTAAGATAAAAAGTCTTCTGTGTGCAGCAGCCCCCCTCAGCCCCCCTAATACTTTCCTAAGATCCCTCTAAATCCAGCGATATTTTATGGAATGTCTTGGCCATCTAGGGCTCCCCTCCTCATTGACAGAGACAGCAGCACAGCACCATTGGCTCCTGTTGCTGTCAATCAAAGTCAGTCAGCCAATGAGACGAGAAAAGGGGCTGGGCCGGTTTGCTGCTGTCTGAATGGGCTCAGGGAGCTGTGGCCCAACTCGGGTGCCCCCACAGCAAGCTGCTTGCTGAGTGGGCACTCAACAGGAGGGAGGGGCCAGGAGCACAGAAGAGGGACCAGGGAAAAGGAGGATCTGGGCTGCTCTGTGCAAAACCACTGCACAGGACAGGTAAGTATAACATGTTAATTTTTAAGGAGAAAAAAACAAGACTTTAGTATTACTTTAACATTGAGAGGGGCGTAAATAGATATGATTAAATAAAAGCTGAGCCTACGTAATGTGTGCAATACACAAATACTTTCAGTACTCACAAAATGCCCTGTACCACAAGAATCTCACAGACATAACCTTAAGCTCAGCACCTGAAGTTTGTATAGAAGAAAATATGTGATTCATAGGCCATAAAACAGTGATGAGTGGGTGTTACTAAAGTGCACTTGATATTGGTTGTGAACATAGATAAATACAATAAAAGGCTTCCTCTGACTGGCCACAGTAGAGAGGAGGGCAAAAGACAAATACAACACTTCTGCTGAATGGCAGAAAAACAAACTATTACAAGTGGTATTAAAGATGGAATTCTACTTTAAAGTTGAACTCCACCCAAAAGAGAGTAAAAAATTAAATGAAGATTTTCTCCTGTACAATACAGTGAGCACCAAATGCCTGGTGCTGAAATGTACTGTTCTGGCTGTGTACACTGCTCATGAGTACACAGGGCATTGCAAATTGCTCGCTTTACAGCTTGTTGATCATGAAAACGCCTTGCATTCTTTTCAATGAATACAAGGCATTCTGTGATTGGAGGAAGTTTAGCTGAATGTCACAATACGCTTCAATCACAGAATGCTATACATTTATTGAAAAGAGTGCAAGATATTTTTGGAATGGATGATCTGCAGAGTGAGTGGCCTGTTATGATCAGTATACTCCAGCTGGAACTGTAAGTTTCAGCACCTGATGTTCAGCACTGACTGGCGAATGAAAATAAAAGTATTACATAACAGGAGCAGCAGCCGCACATTGCATACATTTCATTAGTGTTCACTTATTTTTTACAGTGCAAGTGCCAAAAGATTGTTTTTGGTCAGAGTTCAGCTTTAAGCATGTAATTTTGGAAGCAAAGGATGTAATAACAGAAGATTCACTGTTAGTTGTGAATTCTTCACTTGCAGAAGTTACTTTCAAGAGTGATTACCACCCCCTCAAGACTAAAACCCCTAGACAACTGCCCACTATTCTCAAAAGGAAATGTACATATATATGCACATAACCCTGCAACCTTTTCTTTGTAGTGGTACTGTATTTTATCAAGTAATATTTCACTTTTTTAAAATGTTAATTTCAAGGAAAGATTGTGCATATAAATACAGCCTATTTTGCTTTGTATCTGACAATTTTTAACACTATGCTCTGAAATGTCTTTCGTCTTCAGAATCCTAAGCATATTTTTTCTTTTCTTTTTTTTTTAACAGTCAACATTTTCCTGAGGCGGAACAGCAACAAACAATTTTCCTTAGGTTATAAATGTAACCTGTAAAATACTTGAATGTCATAAGTCCTTTGGCTTGAGGCATTACAACACAATCTTGCAAATGTCAAGATTTATACAAGCCAGAGGCACAATGTTTATATACTGCAACCATTTTATCTTGTTATGTATGAGCTTTTGCATATACAATGAGTGGTATTTGCATATACCTCAAAATTAGAATGTAAAGATAAAAATATGCTTGAGTTCTACATTATAGTTCTCAGAAATGAAATGTCTAGAGTGATAAATATGTGCTGTATGCCAAATCACTTTGCTTGGCAACAGCCTTGAAAACTTAAAAGATACCTTGTATGCTTTAAGTGGTATTTATGAAATGATGTGACTTCAAAACTTGGAACAAAGAAGCAGTGAAGAAACAAATTCAGTAATTTCATCAGTCTCTTTCTGTTGTTTGCTCTGTGTTTATATATATATATATATATATATATATATATTAGTGCTGTCAATCGATTAAAATTTCTAATCGCGATTAATCGCATTAATGTCATAGTTAACTCACGATTAATCGCGCGATTAAGGAGGTTCACCCTTTAAAACATTTTTTTTTTGTTTTCTTATTTATTTATTTATTTATTATAATATTAAATTGTGTTTTTTTATTTTTTTACATTTTGATCAGTTTTATTGCTGTCACAAGGAATGTAAACATCCCTTGTAAAAGCAATAGGTGGTGACAGGTCCTCTTTATGGAGGGATCGGGGGTCTAAAAGCCCTCCAAGCCCTCCTTTGCAGGCATCATCCCGGTATAACCCCCGAACGCCGCCTCGTTAATCGCGCGATAAAAAATTTTACGACGTTAACATGGGTTTGTGTTAACGCCGTTAATAACGCATTTAACTGACAGCACTAATATATATATATATATATATATATATATATATGGTTGTCTTTGATATATTGTATAGCATAACAGTCTTGTTGCTGTTTTCTTAATGGATTTAAAAGTGATTTAAATAAATTACAGCTTGACTCAAGATATTATTTTGTTTTTTACTAAAGGAGATATTTTAACTTTTGATTGAGCAAACTTTAATCTAATCATGTGTATGATTTCCTTAAAAAAACTGTACATGTCTTTGAAATGATAAAAGGTTCCTTTTGCTTTCAGAGAAATTATATCTTGAAGCTAATATTTACTTTGCCAGAGTTGATTGATTCGTACCTTCCCTATGATACCCTTTACTGCAGTCTACTGCCCTATTAGTCAAGACCACATACTTCAGTGTATGGAAGTAAGCACTTCACTGATTTCTAGTTGTGGTAGTTTAAATATGTGGTGCCTGAGCAGCCATTATTCAGGACTAAGTCCTGTGATGTAAGAATGGGGGTAGCATTCACAACTAGACATGGGACGAATGACCCCCAGTTTGGTTTGCGACAGAACCTTAGAACATTGCAAAAGTTTGGAACCAAATACCGAACCTCATTGAAGTCTATCGGACCCGAACTGGAAAAATCAAAAGTGCCCGTTTTGAAGGCTTATTTGCAAATAATTGGGCATACAAAGGGTATAGGGGTCCAGACACTGCCATGGGGGACATACATCAATGAAACCAAAGTTTGTAAAGAACATAACTTTTTAATAAGCAGTGATTTACTGATGCTTAAAGTGAAACCATAAAAATGAGAAATAACCATAAAAATGAAAAACTCCTTTTAATTATAGTGCCTAGGCTGTCCCTATAGTCTGCCTGTAAAGTTTCAGATCTGTACCGTGTATGGAACCTGCTGCAGAAGAAATTACATTCTCAAAGCGGAAAAAATGAAATTTTCCCTGCAAGCTTTCTTTATTTTCTAAACCACGGCTTGGGGAGCCAGTCTTTATGATGCAGTCACAATTTAGTGCTCTCAGAACAAGATCACTTAATCAGTGAAATTGGCATCAGGGGCTTGATAGCTGCTGCTATTCCGGCACTGATTCATTTTGATAAATGTCAGCCGGTCCATGGAGTCTGTGGACAGACAAGCGCTCGTATCTGTCACAAAACCTCCAGCAGCAGTGATTGTATGTTTGGAAAGCACGCTGGATGCCGGGCAGCCGAACACCTACTTTAGTGTACCTGATCTAATTGCCAGTTGCTAACCTGACCTGCCTGACTTCACACTAGTCCTAATTTCCTGTGCCATGATTAACCACCAGCCTGAAGTCTCTCAGTTGAAGCTTTACCTTACTCACCATTTTGAGCTCTACAGTTTATGATTCAGTCTAATAAATACCCACTTATCCTATGGTTGTCACTCGCTGCTGTGGTATTCCTGCTTGCTATTCCTATTTCCAGTCTCCTGTCTGTTATCTTTTTAGTGGAGTTTACACATTACTAACCAGTCCAGAGATGTCTCTATTCCTGCCCTTGTGCCACCTGTTTGCTCTACCAGGAGCCCTGAGCCAGAGTTAAAAGAGAGACCATCCTCATCTTTTCGGGCTCATCTGTCAGGTACAGCTATGAAACTGCAGCCTTCAGACTTTCTATATCATTAAAGTAGCACCTCTGAGACATATTTTCAACAAACTCTACAATGAATTTCCTAAAGCTGGAATATAAGGCAAAACTGCCGTGAAGAAACTGATATAATGATAGGCTGACCAACTGATAAACTCAGTCAAATGAAACAGTTTTCATCCACGTGTTTCATTCAAAGTTTATATTTAAAACCAAATGAAACCGTATAGTTACCTCCTCAATACTTACTCTGTTGCCAACTATTAGAAGTAAAAGGATAAATAGTATGGGCAACTATCTCACTGTAGCAATTGGGAGCATTGGTCGTTTCACATCGTCGTATAATGATTAATGAATAAGTGGTCATTTTATAATCATGTCTGTTTAACAAACATAGTTTTTTCATGTTTTCCCTTATTTTGGAGGATAATGCTCTCATACTGAATGCTAACCAAATTCAAAGGAGGTTTTATGAACATCACTAAAAATTGGATGTCTTATAGTGCTTGCTCAATCAAAATAATTAAACATCATCTTAAAGGGAAGTTCCAGAGAACAGACAATATTCATCTTCTCAGGATTTTTTTTTTAGACTTTTCTTGTTGAATGGTGCAAACTTCCACTATGCAAAGTTCAGGACATACCATGCCATACCAGGCATTCCAGATAGAAATTTAACTTATTGTAAGGACAAGAAGTAGTTTTTTTTGTATTCTTCTTGTTAAATAGTTTCTGAGAAACTTGACAGGGCTTAACATTGCCATTAGAAAAATGTTTTTTGGGGCAAGAGACTGAATGTTTTGAAAGTACAATGTGTCAGGTAATGTCCAGTTATAAAGAACCTGCAGCCATGGTTGTTCTGAGCCAGTATTACAGTTCAAGAGCAGGCACCTATACTGACGACCAGTAGAAATAAGAAGAAAAAAAAGTGTTCAAATGTTATTTCTGAAAGTAAAAAGCCCTTTCATGAAATTATTACCACACTGGATCTGGCAACCTAAACATTATTTAAAGATTAGAAAAAGCTGCACTAAATAGTCCCAATTGAAGTATGCTTCTGATCATCTCCTGTTATATCCAGGTAACAAAGTTCTCTCCCTGCCACCTGAATATGACAGGAGCCGCCTATGAGTGTACGCTCACTGGAGTCAGTCAGTGCAGACAATATTACACTATGGCCAGTTTTTCTTTTTGGGTCCTTTACTGAATGTGACGAGACCGGACTCCACAGGGGTTGATGTGTGATCCTCATATATGGAATTGAAATATTTATACTGAACAATCAAGGATTTTGCATACCTAAATTGGGACTATTTAGCGCAGCTTTTTCAAATTTGTATTTGTTCTTTGTTGTGTATCCCACATTAAGCTGCTGCTTGTATTTATTTTATTAATGTACTTTTTTAATTTTGGTGCATTAGCGCGGTATTAGCCCTATAAACATTATTTAATTTGTTATTTAGACCTAGTTTGGACTCTTCATTAACATGTTTTTCCTTAAGACTTGAACACAGCTTAACACCTGCTCAGCTGTGCTGTAGCACTTTTTTCAATCTGCCTTATTTATTTATTTCCTTCCCATTCCACTCCCTAAAATCGACAGAGAGATAATCTCTGGAGCAACTTACATAAATTATTCACATGATATTACAGTGTATGTCAGCAGTCTTGCCAGTGTTTAAAAAACCCTAACTGCAAGCCAATTAAAATGTAAACTGAGAAAGACGGATGGAGTTGGGTCTCTGTGGTGTGAACTCGGGCAGCTTTTAACAATACACACTACAACTTCCAGAGCTGCTAATTTGACAGCTACTTTCATCAGCTCAGGTTTTTTCTTCTTCTTCTTTTTTGACTGTGGAGTCTCTAATACAAGACAGTGTACCACCGGCAGATGATTAATCCCAAGGGTATTGATTTAATATACTGGAACAAATCAGAGCATTTGCAGGAAAGTTGTGAAACCACTATTTTCTGCTTGGTGATGACCAATTATAAATGTACTGTATAGAGAAAAATGTGGCTTGTGCTTAAGTGTGGATCTGTTTATACAGGTGTTCAATTTATATAAAGTTGAACACAAGCTACTTTTTAATAATGAAAGATGACCCCTTTAATAGAATTGTACTACTTTTAACAATCACAAATGTAATGTAAATAATTAAAACCAAAATAAAAGTCAATGTGTTGTCATTTGGAAAATAATTCAATGCAAGACAGTTAATGAATGCTAATTTGTAATTAATGGTAAGTAAATAGGATTTACTGTCTATAGTAAATAAGGTTATACTTACAAAAAATAAGTATACATAATGCTTATTGTCTTTTGTAGACTTGAAATTAATGTTTCTTTAATCCTATGGGCTTCTGTGGTGTTTCCCTACAATGGCTGCACTTGTAGATCACCCTGTAGAAGAACTGGTTTAGATATGCTTAGCTGTGATTCAGTACTTTAAAACCTCACTGTAAACACCAAATTCTCTCACATAATAACCACATTACTGCTATATACAATAAATGTATGCAAATTGTGGCTTTGTTTTCTTTGGAATAGTGTCAGGGGATAGTTACAGACTCTACGAATCCCTTTACCTCAGGGCTTGAATAAAAAATAAATAAATAAACTGAAACTTGGAGACACATAGCTTTTTTCCATATAACATATGCACTTCATACCCTTATTACATATTTGTCTAGAAACATTGGTAGTGAAGAGCCAACTGTCAAACTTTGGCTTGCCCTGAATTTTTCTGCACCATTTCCGATGCTCACTTTTGATCCATTGGAAGGCTGACAAATTCTTAACCACTTCAGCCCCGGAGGACCGGGCCATTTTTTGAGATTCGGCACTGCGTCGCTTTAACTGACAATTGCGCGATCATGCTACGTGGCTCCCCAACAAAATTGACGTCCCTTTTTCCCCACAAATAGAGCTTTCTTTTGGTGGTAGTTGAGATGATCAACTATCACCTTGGCGGTCTTTATTTTTTGTGCTATAAACCAAAGCACCCCACATTTTGAGGGCATATTTGTGGGAAAAAAGGACATCGATTTTGTTGGGGAGCCATGTCGCACAACCACGCAACTGTCAGTTAAAACGACGCAGTGCCTAATCGCAAGAAATGGCCCGGTCATTGGTCATTGGTATGGTTTGGTATCATTGAAATGGCCTGGTCATTGGTATGGTTTAGGAGGAGGGATGATCACTCACCTGCCGGGCTGCATGCTCCGATAAGTGTCATGCCATTTTTTTAAAATGTTGGTGTGGGAATTCCCCTCAAAATCTAAACCAGACCCAAAGGGCCTGGTATGGATTGGGGGGGGGGGGGCACACATTTTGTTTTCTTAATTTTTAATTGTCAGCAATTTTGTTTTTACATTCAGCTGTTAATGTTTGGTAAATATGCCAGTGGCTGCCCACTCCTTAACAACCAGGTATTTGCAGTTTGTTTTAAAAAGGATGACTACCACTGATAGTAAATTACCACAGTCTTTCACTACTAAAATACTTAATGACTTCATAAAATAACTCATGCAGTATTTTAGTAGTGTTTTTAAGTGAATGTCAACATTTTTTTTGAAAAACTCTGTGCAGTATTTTATTGCAAACTTAGATGCGGTAAGATACCCCTTTGTGAATTGAACCCATTGTTTCTAACCCCCCGCCACTCTATCCAAACTGAAAAAAAAAAGTTTGCCTTTAGTTATATTTTAAATTACAGGTTTTAAGAGTGCCGGTAACCACTTGTCACCTGTAGAACATTATATGACTTCCTAGAGTTTCAGTGGTTATGCCAGGTTGATACCTACAGCTGCAGGATGGATCCCAGTATCACAATTTTCAACCAGTGATTCTCTTTATGTAATTTGGAATGTAGAAGTGTATACAGCTGCTTGATTACTTCTGCAGGTGGTGGAAAGGGGTCCCCTTCCCCTGCCACTGCATTTACTGAGCTCTCCCATCCAACTGGGGAGCCTGATAATGATGAAACCACTTTCATAGCATTCCCTAGGAAGAGTGCAATGAAAAGGAAGTTCCCAAACCCTTTCTGTGATGTCAGAAACTGGAAGCAATACGGATTTTGTCAAGTCTGTTACTGGATTGTACAACATTGGTTCAAACCAATCTCAGTTTGATCAGATAATGTGGAGGCCAGAGGAGATATCTTTGGTTTAACCACTTGACCACCAGGCACATAAACCCACTTAATAACCAGACCAATTTTCAGCTTTCGGTGCTCTCACAATTTGAATGACAATTACTTAGTCATACAACATTGTACCCAAATTACAGTTTTGTCCTTTTTTTCACACAAATAGAGCTTTCTTTTGGTGGTATTTAATCACCGTTGGGTTTTTTATTTTTTGCGCTATAAGAGAAAAAAGACTAAAAATTCTGTAAATAAAATGAATTTTTCTTTGTTTCTGTTATACAATTTAGCAAATGTAGTATTTTTTCTTCATTCTTTTGCATAAATGTGAAAGATGAAGTTACGCCGAGTAAATAGATACCCAACATGTCACCCTTAAAAATTGCACACGCTCGTGGAATGGCGCCAAACTTTGCTACCTAAAAATCCCCATAGGCGACGTTGCAGGGTATTGTGGGGTATTGCAGAGTAGTGTGGGGTATTGCAGAGTAGTGGGGGGTATTGCAGAGTAGTGTGGGGTATTGCAGAGTATTGTGGGGTATTGCAGAGTATTGTGGGGTATTGCAGAGTATTGCACAGTCTTAGTATGGGGCAGGGATGGCTGAGCAGGGATGGATGGCTGGATCTGTGACTGCAGTTGTCACAGATCCAGCCCACAGCACTCGTACTGCATACGTACTCTCCCTCCCTCTCCTCTTACACTGTACCGTTCAGTACAGAGAGGGAGGGAGGAACCGGCGTCATCACATGACGCCGGTTTGTTTACAAGTGATCGCTCCGTCATTGGATGGAGCGATCGCGTGGTAAACCGCCGCTATCAGCGGCGATTTACCGTGATCCGTGATGCGCCGGGTCCAGAGGACATTCCCGTGTGCGCGCCCCAGAGGGCGCCCGGAAGCGCCATTCTGGGAGGACGTCCATGGACGTCCCCCCAGAGTTAAGCAACCGCCTTGTAGACGTATATCGTCTATAGGGCGGTGAGTAACTGGTTAAAAGACCCAGATATCTCTATCAAGAGGACTTGCCATGGGCCGTGCTATTACAATGGATGTTGTTCACCTCTAGTGAAAGCAATAAAGCTGATGAAAAAATATAGAGAATAAAGGTAGAGTGTTAAAAACATGTAAATAAATAAATAATAATAAAAAAAAAATGTAAAGCCCCCTCAACCCCCTCGTGCTCACACGCACATGCAAATGCTCCCTTAGATTCTGCACACATACGTAAGATTTGGTCAGATTGCATATGTGAGGTATCGCTGTAAACATCAGAGCATGAGCAATAATTCTAGCACCAGACCTCCTGTGTAACGCTTAACTGTTAATTGAAAGGTTTTTAAAGTGTCACCTATGAACATTTTTAGGTACCATAGTTTGGCACCGATCCAATGTTGTAGTTATAAAATATGCAATGTTTGGGTGTTCTATGTAAATTACTAGTAGCAAAACAAAATGTTTTTAATGTAGGAGAGTCATGTCAGAATTGGCCTGGGTGTAAAGTGATGGTGTTAGTGTTACAACCCCCCCCCCATGTTATTAGGCCTATACTATAATGTAATATTTAGTACAATGTAGCCACGCCCACCTTTCACCACCATAAGTCGTCTGCAACCTATTGCAGTTCCTCAAGTTCTGAAGTTAACAGGCTTGTTCTGCCTAAAAGAGTATGTTAATATTGTGTGTGAGTATTTGGTTTGTCTGTGCCAAAAGTATTTGTGCATGGATCACCCATATGATAGGTGTTATACTAGACCCACTGTTGGACATTACCATATACTAATAAGAACTGAATCAAAGCTGACAACCAGTATTTAATTAGAACTTTGAGCTCCATTAGATCTGACAATTTCAAACAATTTCTCATTAGTATTTAAAGAATAAGTAACATGTTTCTTACAGTGTGTTAGTGTGTTAATGTAATAAGCCATATGCCTTGGTTCTTTAACATGTGCAGTGTTAGGTTCATAAATTATAAATGATTAAAAAAATCCTCATACTGACTTGTCAGAAGGCTGCTGAAAGATGCAGAGAACAAGTCTTTTAAGAAATTTGAATTTCAACTGTACTGTTTTCATGAAAACCATCTTATTTTAAAGTTCTCCACTTTCATCAGGTTATGTTCTTGTTATGTTAATGAATTTTTAGTGTCAGGAAGGTGACAGGCAGAGTAAAGCTACCGTAGCTCATAAGTTGTTCATTTTTATAGTCAGCGCAGAAGTAAAATTTACTAGCACTATTAAAGCAGTAGTAAACTCCAGTAGCAAAAGAAAGAAAAGTCAGTGCAAGGCAATGTCATAACGTGCTAGTAAGAATTGCATACTAGCACATTATGATCGACTTACCTTAGTATGAAGCCCTGCAGCACGGCAATGTCACAGTTGAGAGGAATGACATCTTCCCCCGGTCCTCCTTCCAGGTTTGCGGCCTCTGTCTACATGAGTGGCCAGGGGTGCGTGACTTCACTTTTGTGCATGCACGTGGGAGCCCCCTGCTCTGCATGTCCTATACTTTAACACGGACATTCAGTGCCCATGAGCCGTGATGTCATCGGCTGCATGCATTCTGAATGTCTCCTAAACTGTGTAAATTTAGGAGATATTCACAGTACCTACAGGAAAGCCTTATTATAGGCTTACCTCTAGGTACAAGTGGTGTAACAGAGTTTACTACTAACTTAGCAAATAGCCCTTCTTTGAAGTATTTTTTGCTCGGTCCTTACAAAACTGACCACGTCAGTGGAGTAAATTTACTAAAGGCACATAGGCTATTCACTTGGACAGGGATTTTGTCTTCAGTTAGTGAACGTGAAGGAATTCACTTTGCAATGTGTACCCAATCCCGTGCAAAAAAATAAATAAAAAATTATTGCACATGATTGGATGATGGAAGTCTTTAGCGCTTCTCCCTATTCACTAAGCTAAGGTAAAATTCCCTTGCAAAGTGATCATGCTATTTTTCTTTTGTAAAGTAAACCCTATATCTATAAATAAGTATTCCCAAGCTGTAGCTTTTTAACCCTATATGATATAAATAAACTCTTACAGCTTTCTTTCTTTAGAATGGAACTGTGCTGCTATCCGCAGCTTCCTCTGTTGCACATTACTTTCTGCAAAGTCAGTCTGCTGTTTTTCATTTGGATCCCTTACTGGATTCTTGTGCATCTCTCCAACATATTTCTCTCTCCTGGGAAATGTCTGGCAAAATATATTTGGTCTGCTTTTTTAGGTATTTGCATGCTGCTCATGCAATTTCTCATTGAGAAGTACTGAAGGGGATTTTGTCTGATGCCATGTGTCAAAAAACACATAACTTCCTTATTGTACTTGGAAATTGCCTGAGGAAAGGTCCTCATTTCATAGGTGTTTGACCATGACTTTTCCTTAGAATTCTGTTCCTCACTTCTGCCTATTGTTTCCAATCTGAGTGTAACCAATGGCCGCATCCTGGGAACTGTCTGCAGCAAATCCCATAATTACATGTGTGTTGATTTCCTAGACTTTGTGCCTAAGCCCTCTTTCAAACCTACATTCATCTGGCAACATAGTGGGTCCCCATATTTCTGAGACACTACTCTGATACCTTAGTTATTCTCAAAAGGGTTTCTGCTCTTCTGCTGATAAAACTTGCCAATTTGGTAACACACCTTCCCCTAACAAAGCTCTTCAGAAAATTTAGGGTGAAGTCATAGATATGCCCAAAACACCCTAGGGGTTTTCCAACACAGCATTAATCTTAAAATATGATCATAAAATGTATAGCTAAAGGAACCTACAAACAAGAGGCTGTAATCTTTTTATCTGGACAGAAATGAATTCCTAGTCAGTGGGCCTTAGTTGATAACAACATGAATACCTAACCATCGGATCTCAGGGATAAAGCAACCATCTGTGTTGTAAGTACTTGGTAAGTCACTTTTGATTTTCCAATATAAGTCTGGCTCTAGGAACTAATATTTCTGGTCTCCCCTCCCTTTCCTGAACATGAGAATATAGGGCCAAATTATCAAAAAGCTGTGCAAATTTAGTATTATCTAACTTATGTCATTTAAGTTACGGCGCCCTAAGTTGGTGTCGTAAGTGCCGTATCCACAGCGCATTTGGGCACAAAATTGCGCCATCCTTAACCTAAGTTCCAATGCGTAAGGCGTGGTTATGGCAAGTGGGAATGAAGTGGGCGTGCTTCATTGTAATGAGCCGTGACCCCATGCAAATGAAGGGCCGGCCGTACTGCGCATGCGCGCACAAATCTGGACCTCACTGCGCATGTGCAGAACTTTTCTCATCGCAATCAGTGAGATAGGTAAAAGGCCAAGCGTACTTAGTTTGAGGATCGCCCTGTGTCTAAATAGCCCCAGTCAAACACACTTCTATTGCAAAAGTATTTCCCTGTGTTCCCTTCCTAAAGCAAGTTGCTTCTGCTTTGAACGTTTGTCAGTGTTTGTTGGTAAGATTTGTTTGTGAGAAAAGTTGTTGAGGAGTTGGAGGGTATAGTTGGTGTTTGTTTTTGATAATTTGTTATTTGTTTTGATTGTTTGCCTGTTTGTTTTTTGGTGTGTGATTGTTTTTTGTTTCCCTTTTTTGCCTGTTTGTTTTTGAATTTATAGTAGCTGTCTGTTTTTTTTTTTTTTGCTTGTTTTTCTTTTCTTTGTTGTGTGTGTGTATTGTTGATTGTTTTTTGGGTGAGTTCCCTGTTGCTGGGTGTTGTCTGTCATGGCCCCCAAGCGCAGGAAGCTAAATTTTACAGTGGCAGAGAAGCATATACTTGCTCAGGGCGTCATAAAATATGGGCGATTTCTCCATGGCCCTGAGAGCCACAACACCACCCCGGCCAGGAGGAAGGAGATCCTTAAAAATATCACCGATCGGATCAATGCGGCGGGGGGGGGGGAGACCAGGACCATCGCTGGAGTTAAAAAAAAAATCAATGATTTGAGGAGCGTGTCCCGGAACAAGCTGGCAACGCTGCATGCCCATACCAGGGGCACTGGAGGAGGGGGACCCTGCCCAGTCAGGATGAGTGAGGAGGAATGGGCAGTGGCCCAGTGTTTCCACCCACAGCAGGTGGTGGGCCTGCCTGGCTTTGACTCTGATCCTCTTATGAGGACAGGTAATTTTTTTTAATTTCTATCTGGTGATTAGCATGTGTGGGTGGGGGAAGGGAAGATGTGCCAAGTGTGCGGATCCACCAACCTGTGATTGTTTTGTGTCCTCCCCAGATGGCCAGGAGGTTGCAGCCCCATCAGCCCAGGAGGTTGCTGGGTCATCAGCCCAGGAGGTGGCAGCCCCATCAGCCCAGGAGGTTGCTGGGTCATCAGCCCAGGAGGTGGCAGCCCCATCAGCCCAGGAGGTGGCAGCCCCATCAGGTCAGGAGGTGGCAGCCCCATCAGGTCAGGAGGTGGCAGCCCCATCAGGTCAGGAGGTGGCAGCCCCATCAGGGCAGGAGGTTGCTGGCCCATCAGGGCAGGAGGTTGCTGGCCCATCAGGGCAGGAGGTTGCTGGCCCATCAGGGCAGGCTGCTGCACCACCCCCAAGACAGGCTGATGCAGAGTCCCAAGAAGGGCAGGATTCGCCATGGGAGGGGAGTGCCCACAACTCCCCTAATTTGGATGTTGAGTGGGAGGAGGATGAGGGGGAGGAAGATGACAATATTGATATTGGCCAGCAAATCCTGATGGGCCAAGATATGACCTTTGAGTCATCCCCTGAGGGAACCCCAGAGGCACACAGCAGTCAGGCCACCATCATGGGTGGCCCCTCCCAACCCTCCTCCAACATGCAGCAGCACCCATGGGTCACTCCAACCCCTCCTCCAAGGCCACAAGCCTCAGGGGCAAGTAGGAGGCCGACCCCGGAAACCAGGGGGGGGTTTGTGCGTCTGCCGGTCAGTCTGTTGAGGGACAATGCCCGGCAGACCCGCAGTCTGGCTGAACTAAAAAAATCGATGAGCAAGGTGGAGCACAGCCTGGGTTTAATGAGGGAGTCACTGGGTGACGTGGCCACCAACTCAGTGGGGGTCAACACGTGTTTGTGGGACCTGAAAAACACAACAACAGGCGTGGCCCAGGAGGTGACTGCCCTCACCCAGGCTGTGCAGGCCAATACCCGGGCTGTGCAGGCCAATACCCGGGCTGGCCAGGCTAATACGGCTGACATTACTTCCTGTCTGACAAGGATAGCCGTGGCCTTGGAGGGAAGGCCAGCAGGAGGACAGACACCAGGGGAGGCTCGTACTTCCCCTGCACAGATCCCCCCCCATGAAAATACTCCCTCCCCTGCACAGACCCCCCCCCATGAAAATACTCCCTCCCCTGCACAGACACCCCCCCCCGTGAAGATCCCCCAGTTGGCCGTGGCCGTCCCCGTGCCCGTGCCCGTGGGCAGCCCAGAAGGAGCACTCGGCAACATCATTAAGTTGCAGGGGTACTTTTGATTTTTTTTTTTTATACTGTACTTATGATTTGGTTTATGTGTGTGAATGATGTGTGAATGTGGGGGGGTGGCATTCCTGAAAACATAAGGGTGTCACCCTCAGTTTTGGTGGAGTAGGGATCCCCAGGACCAGGGAGAAGTCATCCTAGGTTCCTGAATGGTGTATGAATGCACAGTGACATAATTGGAGCCGTGGCGGGGCGTTACTGCTCCCAAGTACCAAAGGGGGGGGGGGTACTTGGATCTAATCCAATTCGATGTGCATGTGATGTGTCTGTGCTAGGGACCACAGTGACGTGCATTCATGCATTCTCATTGTGAGATAATTAATGTGCGTTTTGTACCAAAAAAGACATTCTCATTGACATATAAGTAATGTGCATTTTATGTGCAAAGAAAATGTTTAAAGGTCACATAATCTCTGTGATTTATTCTTGGCAAAGCAAAAAAATAAAGATAATTAGGGTCCATTTACTGGGCAAAGATGCCTTCAGCCAGTTGTCTCCTTATTGCCTGGCCCTCAGCAGACCGGGTAGAGGGGTTTGGGGGGGGGATTGCCTGGGTGGGGGGTTAGGTCAGGACATATCTCAACATGCACGCCCCTTCTCAGAGCAAAATTATGGAGGATGCAACATGCCCCAATAATTTGACAGACAAAGTCTGGGGAATACAAGAGTGTACCCCCAGTCTTGTCAAGGCATCTGAATCTGGACTTAAGAAGGCCAAATGTCCGCTCTTCTATTGCCCGGGTCTGGATGTGCACCTCATTGAATTTCCGTTCTCCGGGTGTTTGGGGATTCCTAAAGGGGGTCATCAGGTGGGGTCCCAACGCATATCCAGAGTCACCTGTAAGGGAAAAGACAGGAGGATATTAGTCATGCATGTGCCCCTTGTGATGTCTGCATCATGGGGGGGGCATACCTGACACCAATGTCACTCACCAATCAGCCAGCTGTCTCCATACACATTCTGCTCCAAGTCTTGGTAGATCTTGGTCTGCCGTAGAATGAAGCTGTCGTGGCACGACCCTGGAAACTTGGCACAAACGTGCCAGATGAGGCCATGGGCATCTACAATCATCTGGACGTTGATCGAATGCCAGCCTTTCCTGTTTCTGAACAGGTGTTCAGTTTCATGGGGGGGCTGTAGTGCCACATGGGTGCAGTCTATGGCCCCGATGGTCCTTGGGAAGCCAGCAATGCTGTAGAAGTCAGTCATGGCTTGCAGACGCTGCTCCTCCTTGGTGGGCTTCACAAATTGATTGGTCATGCGCCGCAGTATGGCAGGGACCACCTGATGGACACATCGGCTCATTGTCGACTGCACCATCCCAGCCAGACCTCCAGATGCACGCTGGAATGAGCCACTGGATAAAAAATGGAGGGTTGCCATCACTTTATGTAGAGGTGTCAGGGCATGGGAGCGTCTGGTTGGGGTGATAAGATCCTCCTGAAGTAGTTGGGTGATCTCCAGGATGGCTTCCCTATCAAACCTGTAGTTGCCATACACCTCATAATCTGGCATTTGGAAAAGATCACGCCGTGGCCGATAAACTCTCGCCTGTGCCCTCATCCTCCTCCTCTGTGCCCTCCTCCTCCTTTGTGCCTGTAAGGCGGCAAGTGCCGTCAGAATCATAGATGCCCCTGGCATTTTTAAAGACAGATCCTTCTCAACTATAGCTCTAGTCACTACCTACAGCAAACCCTTCCACGGCATGTGTAAAATTAGGGCTGGTTTTATAATGTGGAAATTTAGTCAGGGAAACTAACAGGTGCGCACAGGGCGGAAAATACGGCGCACACACTTAATTTTGAGAATCGCCCTAACTCCCTCATTTGCATCTTTGCCTATCAAAAACAGCGGCGAGACTAGCGTAATTTGCGCCCGGGGATGCGCAGGTGTAAATAATTTAGGTACGGCTGAAAATACGGAAATCTGGGCTTAACTCGTTTTGAAGATCGTGCGCAAAGATACGCGCCGTGTAAATTTAGAAAACTTGAGTTAAGTCTGCGTATCTCTTTTGAGAATTTGGCCCATAATGTGTAAATGTTTATGGAATGGTCTTGCAACAGGATAAGTGTACAGAGGTCATAGCATGTCTATATATCTCACTGGCCTTTAAAGTCTATAACAGGTTTAAAGTGGTTGTAAAGGTAGAAGGTTTTTTATCTTAATGCATTTTGTGCATTAAGATGAAAAACCTTCTGTGTACAACAACACCCCTCAGCCCCCCTAATACTTACCTGAGCGCCATCTCTATCGAGCGATGTTGCATGACGCGGCTGTACGCCATTGGCTCCTGATGCTGTCAATCAAACTAAGTATGCCAATCAGGGGAGAGAGAAGGGGCCTAACCATGTCTCTGTGTCTGAATGGACATACAGAGCTGTGGCTCGGCTTGGGTGCCCTCATGGCAAGCTGCTTGCTGTGAGGGCACCCAACAGGAAGGAGGGGCCAAAGGAGCACCAAAGAGGGACCCGAGAAGAGGAGGATCCAGGCTGCTCTGTGCAAAGCCATTTCACTAAGCACGTAACTATAACATGTTTGTTATTATTAACTAAAAATAAACAAGACTTTACAATCACTTTAACTTGATCACCTATGGAACAGGGAATAAAAGGAAATCCAATTCAAGAGGCTCTTTAAAGACCCTGGGCCAGATTCACAAAGAGATACGACGGTGTATCTAAAGATACACCATCGTATCTCTGACGTAAACTGGTCCTATCTATGCGCCTGATTCATAGAATCAGTTACGCATAGATAGGGCTAGATCCGACAGTGTTACAATGTGTTACACTGTCGGATCTTTTTTTCAATTTAAAAATGGCGCCGGGGGTGTTCCCGCTGATTTACGATAAATAATATGTAAATCAGCGAGATACGCAAATTCACGAACGTACGCGGACCCGTCGCAGTGTTCTTACGTTGTTTACTTAGCGGTTTTCCTTCGTATACTTACCCCTTCTTTTATCAGGCGCAGCCAATGTTAAGTATAGCCGGCGTTCCCGCGTCAAATTTGAATTTTCCTACGTCGTTTGCGTACGCCGATTCACGAACACGTGCGTCGCAAGTCCCGCTCACGTCGCAACCACTGACGTCCTAGTGACATCAGTGGGAGCAATGCACGCCGGGAAATTCCCCGGACGACGCATGCGCATTTAAATCGGCGCGGGAACGCGCCTGATTTAAATATGACACTCCCCTAGCCGCGGAATTTGAATTCCGCCGGGGGATTTAGGATCCGCCGTCGCAAGTTTGGAGGTAAGTTGTTTGTGAATTAGCCACTTGCCTCCTAAACTTGCGGGAGCGGATCTTAATTCACGTAGATCGAGCGGATCTATAGATCCGCTGAGCTACGTGAATCTGGCCCCCTTTCTTTCTTATGCACATTTTAAAATTTAGACTTGTTATACCATATGTATTGCTTAAAACAGTAAAATTCAGTAAGGATTCATACACACTTTCCACCAACATTTCAAAATTAATATAAACCTAGACTAAGCAGAAATCGCAATAAGTGAGGCAGCTTGACATTCTGCATGTGTCATTGAAATGGCATGGGACCTTCACATCTCATTTGTTTTTTGATCAAATGATTATTATATGCCCCCCTATTCAACTCTTTAATAATCATTAAGTAAACATCTGCCTCATCATTCAGTCTCAGACTGTTTTTAATTTACAATTTCATCTCATTTAAATATTTGGCATGTATCTCTACTAGAACAGCTCACCATAGTAAAACATTGCAGTTACCTGGATAAAATAAAATTATGCTTAGGAATACAGATATTATACCCTAAAAGTCAATGTCAATTCATTGCAAAAACCTAAATACGCATGACATGTTGGATCATTTTTATAGATAAATGGCGAGTACATATTATTCCTGAGGTGTCAAACCCTAGCAATGTACTTGCCAGAAATCCAGGAAGCTCCTAACTAGGGGTGAGCTTTTGCGTTCAGACTGAACTCATGTTCTGTACTAATTTTACATTATAGGAGATCTGCCAAAATCCAAACTTCAAGGGATATTTGGCTACATTCCATAATGAAACCTGGCTGCAGCTTGAAGCGAAACATTTAGCAATGGTGTTCTTACTGCTACTCAATGTGAGAGCTTCCCACTCAGGCTGGTTGTTAGGGAGTCAGCAGCCACTGAATTCCAAGCAAGCAGTGATGTATCCCTGCCTGGTCATTCAGCTGTCAATCGGGGATCCCAGCTGAATGTAAACAAATGGGTGTAATAAAGACAGCAGGCACATTGACAAGTTTTTTTAAAAAGTCCCACAATGTAAATGAATTGTCAATCACATCATCCAATGATGCAGATCCCTGTCAATCATGGTTCCAGTCAACCCATCAGTTGATGCACCTGATCATGTTGGCTGCTTGCACCAAATCAGCTGACAGAAACCAGGGACAGAAAAGGCAGCTGATTGACCAAATATTGTCATGTCCTTTAAAATGATCAGAATTCATTTGAAAGATTCAGCACAATTGAGTTCAATGGGGTTCAGATTAACATTCAGAAGCTGTTTGACAAACCTCTCGCAAACTGAACCCAGATACGTTTGGCTCATCACTACTCTAAACTGCTTAACTTCTTGTAGTAAGCTGGAAACACAAAGCAGGGTTGATTTACTAAAGCCAAATTGGGCTATTCAAATAAATATCACTGTACAAAGCATGCCCAATCACCTGCAAGAAAGAAAAAAAACTGCTGTATTTGCTTGCACATGATTGGATGATGGCAGTCAGCAGAAGTTCATCTCATTTGCTAAACTGTGGGGTAGATCCCATTGCAAAGTGCAAATTCCCACTCTGTGCTTTTGCTGCAATGAAATCTCAAAGAGTCTTAGAAACCGTGTTCAGGTTAGTTCTGTGAACTACAGATCACCTCCCTTCTATGTTATGGTGATGGGGAGAGGGGAAGTTGTTCTGGAGCCTAAAGCCAAATATGTTGCTATTTCATAGACATAGTAAAGTTATTCAGCATTACCACCCTAGTACAGGCAATGAGTTAAGGTGGTTGTTAAGCCACTCTAACCTGTATACACCATTAATTAAAGTAGTAGTGGCAAATCATTGATGTTTTGCTCATTGCCCTCATATCCCCTCTAAGCCAATGTATGTTGCTCACTGAGCCCTACAGGTATAGTGGCAGCATATAAAAGCTAAAAGACCAATTCGAACATTTTCCTGGAACCTGGTAAGAAGACAAATGAAGACATATTGTAGTATCCCCCTCTGTTTGTGATTTATAAAAATAAATGCTGACTGGCCAGCTTTCTCCTTTCCTCCTCTGAGAGATGCAGCGGGCAGGGCTGAGATTTCCCTGCTGATGTCAGTCTGGAGGGGAGGAGGAGAGAGCTGACAGGTCATGTGATCGCAATCTCAGCTCTTAAATTAGGTATTTACAGTATTTATAATTATAAATCATTCACAGAGAGGGACACTGCAATAGGAGGCAGTGCTGATGGTGTTATGGTAGCATCAGGAGGGGGGAGGGGCGGCTCACACACAGACAGAGAAGGAAGGGGAGAGGGGAGGAGGACACAGGAGCAGAGAGGAGAGCAGATAGCAGGCTGCTGATGACAGAGGCACCTAAACTAACCACGGTGTCTGGTCTCAGCATCCATGATACACTGTGGTCAGTTTACAGAGGGGTGGGGAGAAACTGGCAGGATCAGCGAGGTTTTTTAGGTGTTACAGGGGGCCAAATGGCACAGGACAAGGATAAGTGTCACATATCATGCTTTAACCACTTCAATACCAGGCACGTTCGGTCATTCCTGCCCAGGACAATTTTCAGCTTTAAGCGCTGTCACACTTTGAATGACAATTGTGAGACTGCCCCCAAACAACATTTTTATAATTCTCTTCCCACAAATAGAGCTTGCTTTTGGTGGTATTTGATCACCTCTAGGGTTTTTATTTTTTGCTAAACAAACTAAAAAAGACCAACATTTAAAAAAAATTACGTTTTTCTTAGTTTTTGTCATAACATTTTGTTTTCCCCTTCACTGACGGGCGCTGATGAGGTGGCACTGATGGGCACTGATGAGGCAGCACTGATGAGTTGGCACTGATAAACTGGCTCTGATGGGCACCGATGAGGAGGCACTGATATGTAGAACATATGAGCACCAATAAGCGGCACTAATATGCAGCACTGATGGGCACTGATAGGCGGAACTGATGGGCACTGGTAGGTGGCACTGACAGGCGGCACTGATGGGCACTGACAGGCGGTTGTGATGGGCACTGACAGGTGGCAATGATGGGCAGCGCTAATGATGAGGTACTGATAATTTACTGACAGGTGTTACTGTTGGGCACTGGTTGGCACTGTGGTGGGCACTGATTGGCACTGTGGTGGGCACTGGCACACTTTATGGTTGGGACACTGCTGGGCACTGATTGACAGGTGATTTGCACAACTGAGGGGGCTGTGCTGATAATCAATGTGCTGATTATCAACACAGACCCCCCCCTCTGACAGGGAGAGCCGACGATCGGCTCTCCCTGTCAGTGCGAACCAAGAAATGCTGTTACTGGCACCTACTGGTTCACGAGATGATGAGCTGTGATTGGTCACAGATGATCATGTGGTAAGAAGCCTTCTTATCACAGAGGCTTCTTATCACGATCGGAAATGCGAAGTGCCAGACTGACACAAAATAAGTGGTTAAAGAATACTCCTTTTACCAACAATACAATATAGAAGAAAAACATAAATAGATTAGCTTGTATAGTAGATTTTGATCTACATCAAAATCTTTTGAGATTTAGGATTTAATAATAATAATGATAATAGTAATAATAGTAATAATATTGCTATTATCAGAAAAGTGTTGGCATAATAAATAAGATATAAATTACAATAGGTACAGTATGTCTAACATTACCACACCCATTCTTCCTGGCCACAACAAAATTATGCATTTATGTAAAAGTTTTTCTGTCCTCCAGTAAAATTACAATCTGCCTACAGTCAGTGAGTCAGTCAGTCACACGTGTGTCTGCAGACCATACTGACTGTTCAAAACAGGTAAGCATCCAAGAAAGGCTCAAGTTCTCTTTAAAACATTCTAAGTGTGTAATATAAAACATCTGCAGAAGTGGCAATTATCCTTCTCTTTAAATGTTCCAATCATTTGTGCTGACAAGCAAGTTGGGCCACATTATAAGCAACAAAATGTATTATTAAATAATTAGTAGCTAAAATGCAGAAATTAGAGGCCACTTCCTTTCTCATGCATCTCCAACCTACTTCAGACTATTGATTTAAGGTAAACCGATCCTCTAAAGAGACCAAAATGGAATCCAAGACAGCAGTTTATTGTTAGACAATTACAAGGCTAATGATTGTTCCTTGAGAGGGAGGCAGGCATAAAATCCAGAAAATGCCACATAATTCAGTTTGTTGATCTGTGTTTAAATCCCAAGGGAGCTAAGATTTCTTCCAATCTATGTCTCGTACAGAGCTCATTAATTAAAGTAGTAGTGGCAAATCATTGATGTTTTGCTCATTGCCCTCATATCCCCTCTAAGCCAATGTATGTTGCTCACTGAGCCCTACAGGTATAGTGGCAGCATATAAAAGCTAAAAGACCAATTAGAACATTTTCCTGGAACCTGGAAAGAAGACAAATGAAGACATAAGGCAAGATTACAAGAAACCTTTGTGTCAATGTAAAGCAATTATAGTAGTCTCTAGCGTGTGACTCCATGATACTGTCAAATAATTATGTTGCTTGTTTAAACTTAAAGCAATCTCATTTCATGTTTAAGCTTTACAAAGGATGTAGTGCTAGTATCATATATCTTTAGGTATCACTACTGGAGTTGCAGGCTTTCTTTGGTAGTATTAAATGTCCCTCAATAAATAACTAGCATCAAATTGCACACTTAAAAATAAGGTTTAACTTTACACCCACATCTAAAGAAAGATTAGTATAGGTACAATAAGTAAGGAACAATGTGAAAGGTATTCCGATATAGAATCTACTCTGACTCCAATGTGTGTTATCCTTCCGTAATTTAAAATGTTTTATATGTTTTGGTACAATTTTAGGGGATGGATTTAGTTGCTTCTGTCCTAAGGTTGACATATACTGCACTGCACATGCCTGGTTGAAAGACACAAGTTAGGCCCCGTACACACGTCCGAGGAACTTCTGTGTGAAGCCGCCGAGAATCTCGGCAAGCCAACTTTCCTCATTGAACAATGAGGAAATAGAGAACATGTTCTCTATTTGGCTCGACGAGGAACTCGTCGGCTTCCTCGGCTGAAAGTGTACACACAGCCGGGTTTCTCGGCAGAATTCAGCTCTGATCGAGATTCTGGCTGAATTCTGCCGAGAAACTCGGTCGTGTGTACGGGGCCTTAGATGTAATTCTTAGACTCTATGGGGGTTATTTGAGTGCCAAATCTGATGCAACTCTGCATATTAACCAACCAGCTTTCAAGATTAATTGAACAAGCTGAAGTTAGAAGCTGATTGGCTACCATGCGCAGCTGCACCAAATTCTGAGTGTAGTTTTAGTAAGTCTTTTGTATACAGATTACTCATGTCAACCAAAAAGAAATGTGACAGTGGCAAGACACAAAACACTAAAGGAAAAAAAAAGGAATTTAGGAAATAAAGTACATAGATTAGAAATGTTCTAATTGGTCTAATTCGTTTTTTAGCATTTATATATCTCTAACCTTTTTTTTATTTTTTTGGGGATAAAGAATAGAAATTTAAAAACCTCTGTTAGTGAAAGAATGTCTCTCCAAAGTGAAAGTCACCTTTTAGATGGTTGTTTCAGGAACACTGGAAAACATATCTCTCCAAAGTGAAAGTCACCTTTTAGATGGTTGTTCCCAGAACACTGAAAAACGTTTCCTCACTGAAATTTTTTCCCCTTGCCTTCTGTTCTAGTAACAATCGATTGCTTTCTATCCAGGTGGCAGTAGTTGATAGGACAAATAGAGAGGATAAATTTCGGTGGGGACACAAGACAGAAAAAAAATTGAAATCCAAGACGACACTTTGAAGTTCCATAAGGCCCCATTTACACTGGGGCGGGAGGTGCGGTGGCGGTATAGCGCCGCTAAATATAGCGCCGCTATACCGTCGGAATTGCCGTGGGATTCTTCCGCTAGCGGTGCGGTATTAACCCGATAAAGGGTTAATACCGCCCGCAATGCGCCCCTGCAGAGGCGCATTGCGGGCTGTATTACCGCGGTTTTCCATTGTTTTAAATGGGAAGGAGCGGTGAAGGAGTGGTATACACACCGCTCCTCTCACCGCTCCAAAGATGCTGCTTGCAGGAGATTTTTTTCTCTCCTGCCAGCGCATTACCTCAGTGTGAAAGGCCTTGGGCTTTCACATTGAGAAGGCTGGGACAGGAGTTTTTCAGGCGGTATAGCAGCGCTATTTTTAGCGCTTTAACGCCTGAAAAACTCCTCAGTGTGAAAGGGGCCTAACACTACAAAACACTAGTTTCAAGAGCATGTGGACCCTCATTTTCAATGTGACAGAAACAAATAGCGGCAACCATGGAGATATATGTATATATGTACAGTATATACACAAATACACACATGTCATAAGGTGACCAGATTTATAATATGAAATCCGGGGACATATTGTTTTTTACTAGTAATGGCAGCAATCAGTGACTCTCTGCCTGTCGCCGCCGCCGCCCACCTCAGAGCCTCTCAAGTCTCACTCTCCTGGCCCCGGCTACTACTCGGTGGGGAGCAGAGGAAGATCACTCTGCCAGGGAAGGCAAGGAGATAAGCAGGCAGGCGACTGGCTGGGACTTGAGCCAAGGCAGAAGAACATGAGAGCGGAGCTGAATGGGCATGCACCGGAAACTGAAGAATTTTCCCTCTGCTCCGACCAGCACATTTGGATTTGTACAGTATGTGGAAACCAGCTTTAAATGGTGGATGCAGCCACTTACTTAAATCTTATTTTTTAAGCTTTTTTTGCCCACTTTTATTAAAACAATGTTTGAAACATTAAATGGGTTTCATCATAAAGAAGTCTGTCTGCATTTCTCTGCCACAAAACAAATGTTCGCCAGTCTCTTGGTTTCCACTTGCAGCACTGTAGGTTTGGCTTCAATCCTCAGGCCCTAGCTTTTCACCTCCAGACAGCCTTCTCACACAAACTCTATGCATATGCTTAACACCTTCCTGCTGCATTGGCTCTCATCTGCCTTCTAAATGGAGCCCTCCTGATATCTGGACTGAGACCTGCTCTGGAACCCAGAACACTAGTCGCCTCTTTAATAAAAGCTCTGTGAAGGCCTACACAATCCCACAAATCAAACCCTGGGACTGGACACTTTATCCTTTCTAAGTATCTACAAAGCCTCCATACTCCAGGGACCCACAATGAGTTTTACCGATCTCTGAGGAAACTGAAAATGCAGGTTGTCCTCATAAACCCAGTGGAGGGATGCAGAGCATTTATGCCCTTTGCTTACATTAAATAAATCAAACGATATTAGGCATCATTTGAGCTAGAAAACAGAATGGGTCTGCATCATTTAATCAATTAGGTTTATCTACTAAAGGAGTAGAGCATGTTCACTTTGCATAGTGAATTTTCATTTTGCTAGGACATTTTCACCTAGCTTAGTGAATGTGATGAAAATTCAATGTGTAAACAAATCCCAATCAAAACCAAGGAAAGTATGAAACAGAATATTTGCTTGTAAAAAATTGTACACGATTGGATGATAGATGTCTGCATAGCTTCAACACATTTACAAAACTAAGGGAAAATGTATTTGCAAAGTGAAAATGACAGGTAGAATATTAATTGGATGACCTTGTCCTTTCAGTCATTGTGAAAACAGAGAACCATAAATTGGCAGACAACATTAAATAGCATACATGCATTGCATACCAGCATATTATGATAGACATACCCTAAAACAAAGCGCTCAAGGGGCGCTTGTTTTACCACTGCAAAGGCTTGCATCTTCACCCAGTCTTATTTCCTGGTTTGCAAACTCCAGGCCTTCTATCTGGTGGAGCTGTGATGAAATCACAGCCGAGGCATATAGATCTGAAGGATGTCACAGGTATGTGACTATACTGGCTGCTGCTTGCTATAATATCTAGCATTTTACTTACAGGTGAGCTCTATTTTAAATGTACCCGTAGGTAAAAATAATAAAACAGAGTTTACTACCACTTTTAAATTTGTGTCAACTATGCGGGCATGTTGGACTCAAGGGGCAGCTGCTTTGGGCTCCACAACAATGACTGGTCCCAGTTTAAACGTGGCCTTTGTGGGGCCCAGACCCTTCAGATGCTTGGGCCCCCTACATGTGTATGGGCTGTCCCCCTGATGGCAGCACTGGCTGCATTACATCTTTTCTAAATGATTATAGTTTGGCTGTAGGGAACAAGCTGGATTTGTTCTGCTGTTAAAAGACGCATAATATTGGGAAACAATATGCTTCATCAAACTAAGCTCAAAATAAGAAGAAAGCAACAAAAAGAGCAGATGGGTCTTTCTAAACAGAATATACAGTTTTGTTTTAAATTTAGAATATATAGCAAGGGATATATTTCAAAAGTATACATATCCTCATGAATCCCTTTTCTGGTGACGACATTGTAACAAGGATAGAAAATGAGGGGAAATGTTCCCAATTGGGAGCAGTGAAAAACATGGCTTATGGGCTGGACATACAGTAAGATTTAAGATTTTTTTTAAAATGAAATGCGGCTATGCCAGAATGTCACATTATGTGTAAAATCAAATACGACCTACAACTCACAAACCACAATAAGAAAATTTATTTTTCTAGTATAGTAGGCTATAAACTGCTTACCAGTGGCTGTCTGTGTCCCCACTCTAGAAATATTCCCTCAATTCTTGTTCCCAACAAGACCTTAGGCAAATCTAAAATCTAGGGGCCAGATTCACAGAAAAAGTACGCCGGAGTATCTGCTGATACTCCGGCGTACTTTCAAATTTGCCGCGTCGTATCTTGATTTGGAATCCTCAAACCAAGATACGACGGCTTTTGGCTAGGATCCGACAGGAGTACCGCTTCGTACGCCTTTGGATCGTAGGTGTAATTCTCCGGCGGCCGCTGGGTGGAGTTTGCGTTGTTTTCCAGCGTCAGGTATGCAAATTAGCTGTTTACGGCGATCCACGAAGGTACGCGCGTTCGTCGCATTCTCTTACGTCGGTTTTTCCCGTCGCAAAGTTAAGAGTCCTATTTAGATGGTGTAAAATTACACCATCCATGTTAAAGTATGGCCGTCGTTCCCGCGTCGAATTAAAATTTTTTTTTTTCGTAAGACGTCCGGGAATACGAAAGTACGTTACGCACGTCGCTGTTCAAAAAACACGTCGGGGTGCCGTAATTTCGCGCAAAGCACGGCAGGAAATTTTCTTACGGCGCATGCGCAGAACGTTTGGCGCGGGAGCGCGCCTAATTTAAATGGTACACGCCCCATTTGAATTAGGCGGGCTTGTGCCGGACGGCTTTACGCTACACTGCCGCAAGTTTACACGCAAGTGCTTTGTGAATCAAGCACTTACACTGAAAACTTGCGGCGGTGTAACGTAAAGGGGATACGTTACGCCGCCGGATTTGTTCGTGAATATGGCCCTAGGTTCTCACTTTTCCTCACTAAAAAGGAAAAATAAATATTGGCAGACTCAATCATAACATCCATTCATCATCATCATTGCATATCTTAACTGCAATGCAGTACAGCACGCAGATTTCTTTTTCTTAAACATGTAGTACTTGTTGTTCATACCTGCTTTGGACAGGGACCATATCACATAATTAATTTTGTGATAAAAGCTTTTACAAAAATAAATAAACACCGACAATTGTAAGCAACCATACCAGTATTAAATGGTTTGTCTCAAACACCTAATTGCTACATTGTATGGACAACTTGGTTTGTTGAAGTTAAAAAAATAACAGACTTATTGGCTGGATCACCAGGTAAAAGAAGGGGAAAAGCTTAACAAAGAAAACACATTTAAGAATTGGTAAGCTCCTAAGCTGTAATTTTATACATTTTAATCTTTGTGTCTAACATTGCTTTAGTCCCCCGTTCTCACCAAATGTAACCAAAATTGTACGTCTTCACTTGAAATTGCACAAATTCAAAGCTGCCTGTCAGTGTGACTTTAGGTGCGACTTGGCTGACATCTGTGCTACTTCATTCACATATGTCTATGCAAGTCACACCTGAAATCACCAAAAACAGTGCAATAACTTATTTTTTTTAAATCAGTGCAGCACTGCAGAGTCGGCGTCGCACTGATTTGAACAGTTCCATTGCTGACAATAGGTTTCAACCTGTCATACGGTTTGGACCTGTCAAAATACACTACAAGTCGCACCGGTGTGAATGGGGGCTGAAAGGATAACTTTACCTTTACAACATTTTTGTCACCCATATTATACTTCCTGCTAAAGATCTCAGATCAGTAAGCAACCTCCCTCACTAAACGAGGTCCCCCCCATAAGCCCAAATGGAGAAACAATCTCTTTGCAGCATGAAGCCTGCCAGCTGAAACCATCATAGTCAAAAAAGGCCATGGTGGCAAAGGGGAGGTTAAAAGGAATGGATTAGCAAAATGTTTTACAAAGTAAAGCTATGCTATACATTTGCATTTTCCAAAAATCCTGTGATAGGGGGAAATCACACCACAAATAATATATAGTTATACAATAGCAAATAAATAACACCTGAAAATAGAGCCACTGCTGAAAAAATGCAAAAATTCTGATTACCGTATATACTCGAGTATAAGCCAAGTTTTTCAGTACAATTTTTTGTGCTGAAAATGCCCCCCTCGGCTTGTACTCAAGTCACCTTTTTGCGTCTAATCTCCCGAATTTTGGGGACCCAGTACCAGCCGGCCATATGCACACATGAAGCCCCAGTTCTCCTCTACAAGTGTGCAAAGTTTGCTGTTTGGGGGACCTACGGCCCGGGAAGCACTGAATTTTCAAAGCTGGGCACCCCTTATATATACTCCCATGTTAAACGTTAATGTCTAGTCATGGACACAGTGATGCATGGACACAGTGAGGCTTGGATACAGTGAGGCATGGACATAGTGAGGCATGCACATGGACACAGTGAGGCATGGACACAGTGAGGCATGGGCACAGTGAGGCATGGGCACAGTGAGGAATGGACACAGTGAGGCATGGATACAGTGAGGCATGGGCACAGTGAGGCATGGGCACAGTGAGGCATGGGCACAGTGAGGCATGGACACAGTGAAGCATTGATACAATGAGGCATGGACACAGTGAGGCATGCACATGGACACAGTGAGGCAAAGTGAGGCATGCAGATGGACACCCTAGGCTTATACTCGAGTCAATACGTTTTCCCATTTTTTTTTTGTTCGAGTCGGCTTATACTCGAGTATATACGGTACTTCTGTTCCATAAAGACCTCATTGTGTTATAACATGCATGATTATTTTGGTTATCTTCAAAATATTGCTATAATTGTGAAATATTTTATTCATTCTAAACTATTCACGATAACCTATTCTTTAAACAGGTATTATTCCAGAGCTAGATAAATAAACAAGCACAATTTTTATGAAGTGGACAAACTGCATAAAAAGTAAGGCTTACTTTTTAGTTACTGAACTTGTAAACTAAAAATAGCCATTTCATCATTATGCTTGACTAACTTGGGCAAACGAGACTTTAAATGTGCTCAGTTCCTTTAATAATTGCTTGATCTTCACTGATTTTCTTTAGTTCACCTCTATTAATTTCATTATATTTCATAAAACCCATTCAACAGACTGAAAAGTAATTAACTTTAATAGCTATACAGTGCAATGGGAAGCTAGTTTGAGGGTTGATGCTGCAGTGCTGGTAAAGGAAGGAGATACAATTGCACATTAATTAGGCACAAGCAAACAACCTCCTCCTTAATAGCTCATGTTCTGATTCCCAAAATGACAACAAAAGATATAACAGCCAGATGCTACGCTATTGTCTCTAGCCAATAGAACAAACACGAGCACTAAACTAAGCTTCTGTGGGGCAATATGCTAAAACCTCTTGGTTGCAATTGGGATACAAGAAAAAAAAATGGAGGTTATATTAATAGTGTCTTAAACTTGCCAAAAATGCATGTTTCTGCAGAGTTGTAAGTCCTAAAGATGTTGCTATACTGTAGCTGAAGCACTATCTAAAGATTACCTTCAGAAACATATTTTTCTCTTTTTGTGAGGCTTTTTCTGCCATCTTTGGTCTCATTGGAAACATTTTCCCTGGTGGTGGTAGGGATCAGGGGATAGTCACAAGGTCAGAAAAGGTATACAACATGTCCAAATCACCCCTTTGGAAATATTTCTCCTCAATTTCTGTCCTAACAGGAAGGACAGGAAATCAGAACACATAATTTTCATACTTGTTCCAAGTACTAAAGTTTGCGGATTGGTATGATTGACATGCAACCAGCACTAGAAAGGAAAGGTCCGTTCTAAGCAGATTCTGTATTGTCAAAGCACAGCTTTCCTTTAACCCCCCTGGCGGTGTTCCCGAGTCTGACTCGGGGGTGAGATTTTTGTGCTGCGATCGGTAATCCCGAGTCAGACTCGGGCTCGCCTCGCTGAATCCACAGGCATGGTTTACTTACCTTGTCCCTGGATCCAGCAATGCCACCGCGCTGTGTGAGGGAGCGGGACCTCGCTCGATTCATACAGTACCTCTGTGTGCCGCCGATCTCCGTTCCCTGCGACGTTACGACGCACAGGAGCGGAGAACGGCGCCAAATTCAAAAAGGTAAACAAACACCTTACATACAGTATACTGTAATCTTATAGATTACAGTACTGTATGTAAAAAATACACACCCCCCTTGTCCCTAGTGGTCTGCCCAGTGCCCTGCATGTACTTTTATATAATAAAAACTGTTCTTTCTGCCTGCAAACTGTAGATTGTCCATAGCAACCAAAAGTGTTCCTTTATGTCTAAAATGGTTTTAGAGCAGCTAGAAAACAGCGGTAATATTATTATTATTATTATTATACAGGATTTATATAGCGCCAACAGTTTGCGCAGCGCTTTACATCAGGGAAGACAATACAGTCACAATACAATCAATACAGGAGGGATCAGAGAGCCCTGCTCGTTAGAGCTTACAATCTAGAAGGGAGGGTCAAGTGGAACAAAGGGTAGTTAGCTGTGGGGGATGATCAGATGGACTCAAATGAAAATACAGTTATGTGTGGGAAGGGTAGGCTTCTCTGAAGAGAAGGGTTTTCAGGGATCCTCTAAAAGCTGATAGAGAAGGAGATAGATGAATAGATGAATAGATTGGGGTAAGGAGTTCCATAGGCATGGAGGGGCTCTAGAAAAGTCCTTGAGACGAGCAAGGGAGCAGGTGATGAGAAAGCTAGAGAGTAGGAGGTCTTGAGAAGAACGAAGAGAACGTACAGGTTGGTATTTAGAAACTAGGTCAGTGATGTAGCTGGGGGCAAAGTTGTGGATGGCTTTGTAGGTAATTGTTAGTATTTTGAATTTAATTCGTTGGGTGAGCAGAAGCCAGTGGAGGGATTGACAGAGGGGAGTAGCAGAGACAGAGCGGTTGGTAAGGTGGATTAGTCTGGCAGCAGCATTCATGATGGACTGAAGGGGGGATAGAGTATGCAGAGGTAAGCCAATGAGGAGGGAGTTGCAGTAATCGAGGCGAGAGATGACCAAGGAGTGAATTAAGAGTTTTGTGGTGTCATTGGTTAGAAATGGACGTATTTTGGAGATGTTGCGAAGGTTGAGGCGGCAAGATTTGGACAGTGATTGAATGTGAGGCTTAAAGGACAGTTCAGAGTCCAGGACTACTCCTAGGACCTTGACATGTGGGGATGGGCTGATAGTTGTACCATTAATTTTGACAGAGAGATCAGGGGAAGAGGCACGTGGGGGAGGAAAAATTATAAGTTCCGTTTTGGATAGGTTGAGTTTGAGGAAGTGGTGCGACATCCAAACTGATATATCTGATAGTAAATTAGTGATACGTGAGGAGAATGAAGAAGTGAGTTGAGGGGTAGAGAAATAGATTTGAGTGTCATCAGCGTAAAGATGGTATTGGAAGCCGTGGGAGGCTATCAGCTGACCCAGGGAGGAGGTGTAGATAGAAAATAGGAGAGGTCCAAGAACAGAACCTTGGGGGACCCCAACAGAGAATGGAAGAGGAGAGGAGGAAGTAGAGTTGTAAGCAACGCTGAAGGTGCGGTTGGATAAGTAGGTGGAGAACCAGCGAAGAGTACAGTCACAGAGACCAAAATTGTGGAGTTTTTTGAGGAGGAGTGGGTGGTCAACCGTATCGAAGGCGGCAGAGAGGTCCAGGAGTAGGAGCACAGAATAGTGTCCCTTAGTTTTGGCTGTTAGTATGTGGTTTGTTAGTTTTAGGAGAGCAGTTTCTGTGGAATGTTGAGGACGAAATCCAGACTGAAGGGAATCATGGAGGTTATTTTGAGCAAGGTGGACGCTCAGTTGGTTGTAGACTAGACGTTCAAGGAGTTTGGATAAAAAGGGGAGCAAGGAGATGGGGCGTAGGTTGTCAAGATTGGATGGGTCCAGTGAGGGCTTTTTAAGTATGGGGCTGACTAGTGCATGTTTCAAAGAGTTAGGGAAGATGCCAGAAGAGAGGGAGAGATTGAAGATGTGGGTTAGAGAGTGTAGAATAGAGACAGAGGGTGAACGTAGCATTTGCGAGGGAACAGGATCCAGAGCACAGGTGGTAAGATGGACATTAGCAAGTAATTTGGCGACCTCGTCTATAGTGGTGGGGTTGAAAGAGGGAAGTAATGACTGTACCTGTAGGCATGAGGCGTGAGGCGTGGAGGGTATCTGAACAGTAGAGATCTCGTTGCGAATTGTATCAATCTTCCGCTTGAAGTGATTGGCGATCTCCTGGGCGGTGAGTGAGTTAGTGGGTGGAGGCAATGGAGGACGAAGGAGAGAGTTGAAGGTAGAGAAGAGTTGACGGGGACGGGATGATAAGTTTTTAATAAGGGTGATAAAATAGGTCTGCTTGGCAGTGAAGAGGCTGGAATTGTATATTTGGAGGGCAGATTTATACTGGCCGAAGTCTTCCTGGGACTTAGTCTTGCGCCACAGGCGCTCGAGAGCACGGCTATGTTTTTTCAGACTTCTAGTATCATCTGTTTGCCAGGGTTGAAGGGGACAGGGCCTTATTCTGCGTGTAGTGAGAGGGGCCAGTCTGTCCAGTGATGATAGAAGTGAAGTATAATAAATTATAATCACTTGCAGAATTGTGCGATAGCGATTTGTGGGGAAATTCATCATAAAAAAATAAAAGTAATGACAGCGACAATTCTGCAACTGAGCAAATTTCAGTGATTTTGAGTTGATTACATTATTGAATATTTTTTATTATAATTATATTATTATTTGTTATAATTATTTATTATATTATAATTTATCATTTTGTTTTTTTTTAAAAAATCATACCCGGGATGCCTACTAGACTCTTGTTTGGTCAGATTTAAGTGAGTTATTCCTAAGAATTACAGGCCTACAGTACAAATCACCAAATTTCCTTGCAAATAATGGTACCGCTTTCAGCGCCTTTTTTCTGAAAGAATCATACCGCCAGGGAGGTTAAAGAGGAAGTAAACTTCCTATAATAAGGCTTACTTATAGGTTGTGTAAATATATCCTAAACTTGTACCGTTTAGGGGACATTTACAGTACATGCAGCCAGTGTAATGAACGGTGGCTCCTGCAGCTCCGGTCAGTCACAGACCCGGAGCCCGAAAACCCGTAAGCAAGACAGGTAAAATTGAAAGAAGCTGCAGCGCTGACACTGTGGCGCTGGAACAGATTTGTTTTAAGTTTTTGTTTTACATAGCGTGCTAGTATGTCATGCCTTTACCTTGCAGGAAGAAAAAAAAACACATCCGGCGGTATACAACCGCTTTAAGTGGTAACCAATTCATTAGTTGTGCAATGGCCTCTTGCTGTGGAATCTCAAACATTTAAAATCCAACTCCTGGCTGAATGTCTGTTAACTCCCCCTCCGCCGCCCCCCCCCCCCGTAGCCCACTAGCCTATTTGAGACACCCTAGCAGTATTTTCTGTTTTTTATTACTTACACTTTTCCTAAATCTACTTACTGGTCATGTTACATGCTGGTCTCTCTTTATTGTACTCCTGGTGGTGGGTAGTCCTGAATAATATAGAGCTTGGTGCTGATATTATGACATGAGCAGAACTCTCTGTATCAATAGGCTAAGCGTAGAGTGCTGTGTTCAAAAGGCTGGGCAATGATGTCCTACATTCATTTTTTTTTTTAGGGTTGAGTGACTCTGGGCATCATTCAACGCAAAAGACCAAGGACAACTTGTGGGGAACAAAAGGTACTGCTGGGTGCAGCCCTATATTGAAGGTGAGTATTGAAATCCTCAGTGTACCATTTAAAATAATTAGCTCTATGTTGGGCCTTCCATAACCTCAACATGTACATAAGTGTGTTGTCACTTTAAATCAAGACAGAACATTTTTAATCAATACCTTCATCTTATTTATAAAACACTCTTTTCCCTGCATGATTTAGCTTGATACAAATTTAGGCAATACAAGCAGTTGGTAAGATGGGTAACAATAGTAGTTTTCTTCCATAACACAGTAGCCCACATGTTTAATTAAAGCGGGGGTTCGCCCTAAAAAAAAAAAAATTCTTTATCTACCATACAAACGAGCATACTAGCGTCAGCTACAGTATGCCTTTTTTTTTTTTTGCGGTGTACTTACGGTTTAATGCGTAACTTTCGTTTCAGACTCCGGCCGGGAAATGGGCGTTCCTATGAAGAGGGGTACATGACTGACGTCCAGCTATGGCGCGTCATGCCTTCCGAAAAAAGCCGAAATAGGACGCTGACATATACGGCGCCTGCGCAGTCAGCTCCTAGTGTGTGCGCAGGCACCGTATAGCGCCGTGAAGAGCCGAGTCCTACTCCGGCTATTTTCGGAACGTGTGACGCGCCATAGCCGGCCGTCAATCATGTTCCACTCTTCATTCCCCACGGGTGTCTGAAACGAAACTTACGGATTAAACCGTAAGTACAGCACAAAAATAGAAAAATAAAGGCATACTTTAGCTAACGCTAGTATGCTGGATGGCATGGTAGAAAGTTGATTTTTAGGGTGAACCTCCGCTTTAAATGTCCACCATCCAGAGATGTTATATTTTTGTAAGTTTGAGCTGTGAAACAAGGAGATACTACTGACTGAAATAGATAAAAACTAAGGGGTAGATCCACATAGAATTAGATCGGCGCAGCGTATGTGAGATACGCTACGCCGCTGTAACTTACATTTGGCCGGTTCGAATCCCCAAAGAATTCGCACCGCAAGTTACGGCGGCGTAGTGTATCTCAAACGGCGTAAGGGCGCGAAATTCAAATCGGCGATTAGGGGGCGTGTTTCATTGAAATGAAGAGCGTCCCCGCGCCGAATGAACTGCGCATGCGCCGTCCCTAAATTTCCCGCTGAGCATTGCGCTAAATGATGTCGCAAGGACGTCATTTTTTTAAACATAGACGTGACTTACGTACTTTCCTATTCACGAACGACTTACGCAAAAAAAAAAAAATTGAATTAAACGCGGGAACGACGGCCATACTTAACATAGCAAGTCTAACTATACGCGACGAAATAGCAGCTTTAACTATACGCTGGAAAAAGCCGACTAGAGACACCGTAAAAAAAATGCGCCGGCCGCTCGTACATTCGTGGATTGTCGGAAATAGCTAATTTGCATACTCAACGCGGAAAACGACGTGAACGCCACCCAGCGGATGCCGAAGAATTGCATCTTAGATCCGAAGGCGTACGAAGACGTACACCTGTCGCTATCTAACCCAGAAGCCGTCGTATCTTGTTTTGAGGATTCAAAACAACGATACGACGCGGGAAATTTGAAAGTACGCCGGCGTATCAGTAGATACGCCGGTGTACTCGCTCTGTGGATCTACCCCCAAGGAGGCATAAGTTAACTAAAAACTCACAGCTTATATAGCACAACATTTTAATTGTAGCACAAGAAATTATCCAAATTGAGAGACTTTCTGGTTGGCACCATGGTCACCAGAACTAGTGTCCCCCAGTGATAGATTTTCCCTTCATTACTTTTCAAGGGACACTTTTCTTTCACTTTCATTAATACAGGTAAACATAAGTAATAGGGAGGGTGAATCTCGCTAATGGGGAAACATGCAACAATGAAACCATGACAGAGGTTCTAATCCCTCTCCTCTGCCTGAAACAAATAACAAAAAGACTTTTGTTTTTAACTATACTTTAAAGTGGTTGTAACCCCCCCACCCCCCCCCCCCAAAAAAAAATCCCTGTAAGACAACTAGCTCATTATGAAATACAATGAGTTATTTCCAGATTTGTGGGCTCCGACGCTGCGATTGGCTGTAGCCGCAATGGCGTCACTCCCAAGTGAGCCATTTCTTCAGTGCACATGCGCCAATGACGTTGGCGCAATAGTATATATGGTAAATATCTTCTAAACTGTACTGTAGAAATGGTAATAAAACAGGCATAGTTAGTGAGATAAGACAGAGGAAGAGTAATAGACTGGGGTGGGGGATGATGGTCACAGAGGGGGTACTAAAACTGTTGGGTAATGGGTGAGCAAACCCATTTCTAAATTCAGGCCACTATTTTTTGTGTCAAATAGAATTATCATTCTTGGTTCAAAAGATTTATTTTCCTGAATAGTTTTCCTTTATGAACTAAGACATTGAGGTCTTCAATGGTGAGATCTGGTTGTCCCACAGGTGTGCATAACTCATCTTCTTTATGTTCCTTGATGGTGTGTCTGTGCAAATTCATCCTCACTTGCAAGTTCTGTCCTGTTTCACCAACATAAGATCCTTTGCCACACCTTTTTCATTGGATGAGGTACACAACATTACTTGAGGCACAGCTATATGATCCTGTTATATTAAAGGTTACTTTTGTGAGTGTGATGCCGCGTACACACGGCCGTTTTTCGGCATGAAAAAAAAAACAACATTTTCAGCATGTCCAAAAAACAAAGTTTTTCCAACTTCATCATTAAAAACGATGTTGCCCACACACCATCGTTTTTGAAAAATGATGAACAAAGCGCGGTGATGTACAACACGTACGACGGCACTCTGAAGGGGAAGTACTATTAGCCATTGGGCTACTTTTAGCCGATTCCTTGTTAGTAAAAGACGAATCGCGCTTTTTTGTCTGTTACAGCGTGATGAATGTGCTTACTCCATTATGAATGGTAGTTTTACCAGAACGAGCAATTCCGTCTCATAGCTCGCCTTCTGGGCATGCACGGATTTAAAATGTCGTTTTAGCCCACACACGATCATTTTTTACAACCCGAAAAACTACAGAAACTGAAAAACTATGTGAAGCCCACACACAATGATTTTAAATGACGTTTTTAAAAACTTTGTTTTTTTTAATGCCGAAAAATGACCGTGTGTACGCGGCATGACACTTTAAGAGAGATTGATTTGGCTACACAGTTTGCAGTGTTTTTTATTGCAGGGTTTGCTTCCATTATTTGTGACTTCATAATCAGAATAAAGTTTTCTCCTGATTATTTTATATTTGAGTTTGGGAGGTAGTCTGAAGCGAGGATGAATTTGCACAGACACACCATCGAGGAACATAAAGATGAGTCCTGCACACCTGTGGGACATCATATCTTACAACCGGATCACACCATGGAAAACGTCAATGTCTTAGTTCTAATGCCGCGTACACACCATCACTTTATGTCATGAAAAAAACGACGTTTTTTAAAAACGTCACTTTAAATGACCGTGTGTGGGGGAAAAAGTTGTTTTATGTCTTGTGAAAAACGACAAAAAAAATTGAAGCATGCTTCAATTTTATGTGTCGTTTTTCAAAACGTCGTTTTTTATTTCACAGAAATTGACCGTGTGCAGCAAAAAACGACGTTTAAAACAACGTTTTTACACCCGCTCATGCCCAGAAGCTAGTTATGAAGCAAGCTTCAATGGAAAAACGTGGTGAACGTAACCTCGCTTTGCTAGAGCATTGTGAAAAAACGATGGTGTGTAGGCAACTTCGTCTTTGAAAATTGAAGTTTCAAAAACGTTGTTTTTTACTTCACAGAAAATGTCGTTTTTTTTCCATCACATAAAGTGATGGTGTGTATGCGGCATTAAAGGAAACTTCAAAACTATTCAGGAAACAAAATCTTTTGAACTAAGAATGATAATTCTATTTGACACTAAAAATAATGGCCTGAATTTAGATATGGGTTTTCTCACCCATTACCCAACAGTTTTACAACCCCATCTGTGACTGTCACCCACCCCCCCCCCCCAGTTTGTAACTCTCCTTCTGTCTTATCTCACCGACTATGTCTGTTCTATTAGGCCTCATGCCCACGGACGTTTTTACAGCCACTTTTCAGAGCGTTTTTTTCCGCTTAAAAACGGATCTCCATGTTAGCATATGGCCTCAAGCCCACCATGACGTTTTTGAGCTGTAAATGGCTGAGACGTTTTTAAGCTGCAAAAAAAAACTAGGACCAGTGTGTTCTGCAGCTCCAGCGTTAGAGCTGTAAAGATGTCAGACGCCGGAAAACGTGATTTATCTAGGCTTAACGCTGTGTTAAGCCTCGTCCGGCGTTTCGGGAGCTATGGGAGCTCATTGATTTGAATAGAGGTCGCACCAAAAGTGAATCAAGATGATCCGACTTGCATGGGGGCCAGGTGTGCGGAGAATCTTGAAGGGGAATCCCGTGAAAATTAAAGAAATATTTGCATGAGGTTCCCCCAGGATCCATACCAGACCCTTATACAAGCATGCAGCCCGGCAGGTCAGGAAGGGGGGCGGGCGGTTGTCAGGAAGAGGCCCTTGTCTCCATCAACATGGGGGCAAGGTGCTTTGGGGTGGGGGGCGCAGTGCAGTCGGGGGCAAAGCACCAACCCCCCCATGTTGAGGGCATGTGGCCTGGTACGGTGACCTGCCGAGTTTTTTTTTCAGTGTGGGGGATTCCCCTTAAGATCCATACCAGACCGAAGGGCTTGGTATCATCCTGGGAAGACCCCCGATCCCTCCTTTGCACTTCAAAGTATTCAGATCGCCGAAAATGGCGATTCTGAATACTGTGTACTTTTTTAAATCCGGCGCCATTGGCAGCTGAGAAACCCGGAAGTGATGTCATGACGTCGCTTCCGTGTTTTCAATGTGGAGACTGAATCAAAGCCGTTTACGGCTTTGTTTCAGAGTGCGCCTGGACGATGGAGGCGCCGGATCGGGTCAGAGTGGTGAGAGGCGGCGGAAGGGGGGGAATTCCCCTCCCGCTTCTCCGGCATAACAACCGAGCGTTTTTTAGCCGCATCGGTTGTTATGTCTGGATAGCCGATCACCGGCTCTAAACAATGGTACAGGGATGATGGCTGCAGGCATCATCCCGGTATAACCCCCAAAAGCCGAGGACGCATATATGAAAGGGATGTATAAAACAATGGCATGTGGCACCAGCACACTAAGTAAAATAATCATGGGTGCATTTCACTGAAGTGATGTAAATACCAGTGTGTGTAGTAGTGGGCAATCACAGGCCTTTATATAAGACAGTTTGCATAAGAAATAGTTCAATAAAGAAATATACTGTATATAATCCTTACTCCTCCATCAATGACCCAGGAAGCATATTTTTTAGCACGTTGACCAGCACTAATTATTCTGTTAAACTTACTTTGAGCCAACAGTAGATTAGGATTTATGCTCTTCAGGGACAAATTTGAAGAGAGTAAACACAAAACTGACAGTGGCGGCTGGTGCTTAAAATTTTTGAGGGGGCGCAATCAAACTGAAAAATACTGAAAAAAAACCACATCAATTGTAGTCTCACTGTGCCCATCAAATGCAGCCACTGTGTCCATCACATGCAGCCATTGTGCCCCATCAAATGAAGCCACATGTGACCATCATATGCAGCCACTTGTGCCCCATCATATGCAGCCACTGTGCCCCATCATATGCAGCCACTGTGCCCCATCATATGCAGCCACTGTGCCCCATCATGTGCAGCCACTGTGCCCCATCATGTGCAGCCACTTATGCCCATCATATGCAGCCACTTGTGCCCCATCAAATACAGCCACATTTGCCCCATCAAATGCAGCCACTGTGCCCCATCATATGCAGCCACTGTGCCCCATCATATGCAGCCACGTGTGCCCCATCATATGCAGCCAATGTGCCCCATCATGTGCAGCCACTGTTCCCCATCATATGCAGCCACTTATGCCCATCATATGCAGCCACTTGTGCCCCATCAAATACAGCCACATTTGCCCCATCAAATGCAGCCACTGTGCCCCATCATATGCAGCCAATGTGCCCCATCATATGCAGCCACTTGTGCCCCATCATATGCAGCCACTCGTGGCCCATCAAATGCAGCCACGTTTGCCCTATCAAATGCAGCCACTGTGCCCCATCATATGCAGCCACTGTGTCCCATCATATGCAGCCACTTGTGCCCCATCATATGCAGCCACTTGTGCCCCATCAAATGCAGCCACTTATGCCCATCATATGCAGCCACTTGTGCCCCATCAAATACAGCCACATTTGCCCCATCAAATGCAGCCACTGTGCCCCATCATATGCAGCCACTGTGCCCCATCATATGCAGCCACTTGTGCCCCATCATATGCAGCCACTTGTGGCCCATCAAATGCAGCCATGTTTGCCCTATCAAATGCAGCCACTGTGCCCCATCATATGCAGCCACTGTGTCCCATCATATGCAGCCACTTGTGCCCCATCATATGCAGCCACTTGTGCCCCATCAAATGCAGCCACTTGTGCCCATCAAATGCAGCCACTTGTGCACATCAAATGAAGCCACGTGTGCCCATCATATGCAGTCACTTGTGCCCCATCATATGCAACAACTTGTGCATATAAAATGCAGCCACTTGTGCCCCATCAAATGCAGCCACTTGTGCCCTCCAATTCAGCCACTTGTGCCCATCATATGCAGCTGTTTGTACCAATCATATACAGCCAACCGTGCCCCATCAAATGCAGCCACTTGTGCTTATCATATGCAGCCACTTGTGCCCATAATATGCAGCCGCTTGTGCCCCATCAAATGCAGCCACTTGTACCCATCATATGTAGCCACTTGTGCCCATCAAATGCAGCCACTGTGACCTCCGCCCACCCGCTGTCTGCCCGGCACTTACCCCATCTTGGTGGCGGGTCAGGCAGTGGGTGATGGCGGCGAGCTGTGGAACGGCTCCTGTGTCCTCCATGTTTCCCCCTTCTCTCCTCTTCCGTACTGCTGGGCGTCCAATAGGGGCACCTGTGCCTTCAGCCAATCAGGTGATGGGTATTAGACCCGCTCTTCCTGTTTGGTGGATAGGCGGTTAAGTGTTAGAAATGCAAATATTCATTTGTGTTTCTAACACATCTGGGTGGACTCTGAGAGAAATGATCTGTGCTCCAAGTTCCCCTTTTTTTATGCCCATTATAAGCCTGTGGCTCTAATCAGATGCTTCAAAAAAACACCCTGTCACTGTAATTCAGGTGTCCAGTGTCCAAAATGGGGGCGGACGCCTGAATAGGGGGTGGCAGCGGCTGCCATGGATAGATTTATGCTATGCATGAATCTATTCATTACCATATAGGGGGGTGGCGTGATAGAGGGGGCGGCACCCTTAATGGACGGGCCGCCACTGGAAACAGATGTTGTGATCTGTGTTTCTTTCACCAACTATCAATACCTTTGATCTGTCTACGAGTTTTTCTTTTGTTCCTCCTGGTGAAATTTCTGGTTTACTTCTGATTCAGATGATGTAATGACATTTGAAAGCAGCGTTAACTGCCTATTACTAAACAAAACAAGGTGAACCTTAGTCTGTTCTGAAAGAGAGGTACTGTAATTTAACAGTTAATCCTGCAACATGCAATTAGGCATTCACTTGGCAATCAAAAACCATGACTATATTCCATGTTTGCATTCCTTTTCAAAGCCTCTAGTAGAGGGGCACTTACTCTGTCAAATCTGCTATAGTAATCAAAACACTGAAATTACTCTTTCCACACTAAATACACTGGAACTGGTTGTTTGATTAAATGTAGAGTAGAGAGTGCAATTTGCTAAATTACAAGTATTCTGAACATGTAAATATAGTTTAATTACTGCAATTAGAGAAGATTACTGGAGATTGGCAGATGGGAATGTAATGCTGTTTTAATTAGAGCTTTTAATGCACTGTAACATAAGCATAATATTAACCCTTTTAGCATGAGACTGTCCTCCAAAAGGGAATTAAGCCAATCTCTGTTTATGTGCTCAAGCTGTCATTTTCCAAAAGGTAGCGATTAAAAAAAAGCAATAATATAATTAGCGCAGTATGAAAGATGAAGACTAATAATTTAAAAAACGTTATACACACAAATATATGTACATACCATATACATACAGTAGCTAGCGATGGAGAAACATCCGACGGGATGGTTCGCGAACGCTAACTGTGAAGTTTCGCAAATGTCCACGAACCGCAAGTTCGCGGCAGGCCCCATTGACTTTAATGGCAGGCGAATATTAAAAACCTGTAGGTCATATTTGCAGCCACAAAATACTTACTAGCTGTGCACAAATAGTCCCACAACATGGACACTGACCTACCAGAAGTATTAAGTGAAAAAAAACGGATACATAAGTAAGTGCCAGCCATTACAAGCCCCAAAAATTAGCCGACAGGCGTTCACCTGACAGCAAACAACTTTGTATTCTGTGGCTGGAGGTACATTAAGCTATTCACCGGATACAGAAGTAAGTGTCGGCCATTACAGGCCCAAAAAATTAGCTCACAGGCGTTCACCTGACAGCAAACAACCTTGTATTCTGTGTCTGGTGGTACATTAGGCATTCACCAGATACAGAAGTAAGTGTCGGCCATTACAGGCCCCAAAAATTAGCCCACGGCCACAGGCGTTCACCTGACAGCAAACAACCTTGTATTCTGTGGCTGGTGGTACATTAGGCATTGTAACAGCACTGGTGAATAGAGTGAACCACAACTGCGGTTAGCAAGGAATTCAATGCGATTCTCTGTGCAACAACTCAGTATTAGGCCCCAGGCGTCACTCCTCGCAACAGGAGTTTGGGGGATCTATACATCATCTCTGTGTCACATAAAGAAAAGCGTTGAGCTACTAAGCATGGACGCATTACATCATGCGACCAAGGCTTAGCGTTTAAAATTAGTTCAAGGACCCCAGGCATCACTCCTAGCAACAGGAGTTTGGGGGTTCTCTACATCATATCAACCTTAGCATGTAGAGATGTATTTAGGCCACTAGGGGAGATGCTATGAAATAGCATCAACCCCTAGCATAGAAAAGTTAGAGCGAACATGTTCAACAATTAGGACAAGGCCTATAAGTATTTTATACTTCTGTCAAGCACGTAGTAAAATGTATTTGTAGTAACAAGTATTAATTGCATACGAGAGATAGTATAGCTCAGGTACTTTGAGGATAAACGTATAATACACAAGTTGTACTGGCAACTAATAGAAATGTATGAGAGGCAATATAGCGCAGGTAATTTGAGAGTACATATAGTATTAGTAGTAACAAGTATTAATTGCATATGAGAGGCAATATAACTCAGGTACTTTGAGAGTACATATAATATTAGTAGTAACACGTATTAATTGCATATGAGAGGCAATATAGCGCAGGTACTTTGAGAATACATATAGTATTTGTAGTAACAAGTATTAATTGCATATGAGAGGCAATATAACTCAGGTACTTTGAGAGTACATATAATATTAGTAGTAACACGTATTAATTGCATATGAGAGGCAATATAGCTCAGGTACTTTGAGAGTACATATAGTATTTGTAGTAACAAGTATTAATTGCGTATGAGAGGCGATATAGCTCAGGTACTTTGAGAGTACATATAGTATTAGCCCACGGCCACAGCCGTTCACCTGACAGCAAACAACTTTGTATTCCATGGCTGGTGGTACAATAGGCATTCACCAGATACAGAAGTAAGTGCCGCCCATTACATGCCCCAAAAATTAGCCCACAGGCGTTCACCAGACAGCAAACAACTTTGTATTCTGTTGCTGGTGGTACATTAGGCTTTTAACGGATACAGAAGTAAGTGTCGGCCATTACAGACCCCAAAAATTAGCCCACGGCCACACTGACTCCACTGGGGACATTTTGCTGCATTGGGGACACGTGGCTGCAATGGGGACACGTGGCTGCACTGGGGACATGTGCTGCATTGGTAGACTGCATTTTTAAGCATGGATAAAGTTGTTGTTAATATTTATTTTTATAACTTAATTCTGCATAAAACATTTAAGTGTCATTTCATGAGATAATTTATGAGGCCGTGTCTAGGGGCGGGACGTGGTAGGGGTTGGGCGGGGCAACTGGTGGCGAGTACACCTTGAGGCCTGGCTAGTAGCTCAGGACTTGAAATTTTGAGCCCTGTGAATATATTACACACCTATGTACTGCACAACAAATAGCACACCTATACCAGTGCTTGAAAGAACTTATGTGGACCTGTTGGGTAGTGATTTGTGTCGCTAAAGTATGTCCCTGCTGGAAACGCCAACCTCTCCCTACACTGACGAAAAGTATATGAATGTATTAGACACCTATGTACTGCAGAGCAACTAACACACCTATACCAGTGCTTGAAAGGACTTTTGTGGACCTGTTAGGTAGCGATTTGTGTCGCTACAGTCTGTCCCTACTGGAAACGCCAACCTGTCCCTACACTGACAAAAAGTATATGAATGAATGTATTACACACCTATGTACTGCAGAGCAAGTAGCACACCTATACCAGTGCTTGAAAGGACTTGTGTGGACCTGTTAGGTAGCGATTTGTGTCGCTAAAGTATGTCCCTGCTGGAAACGCCAACCTCTCCCTACACTGACAAAAGGTATATGAATGTATTAGACACCTATGTACTGCAGAGCAAGTAACACACCTATACCAGTGCTTGAAAGGACTTTTGTGGACCTGTTAGGTAGCGATTTGTGTCGCTACAGTCTTTCCCTACTGGAAACGCCAACCTCTCCCTACACTGACAAAAAGTATATGAATGTATTACACACCTATGTACTGCAGAGCAAATAGCACACCTATACCAGTGCTTGAAAGAACTTATGTGGACCTGTTGGGTAGCGATTTGTGTCGCTACAGTCTGTCCCTGCTGGAAACGCTAACCTGTCCCTACACTGACAAAAAGTATATAAATGAATGTATTACACACCTATGTACTGCAGAGCAAGTAGCACACCTATACCAGTGCTTGAAAGGACTTTTGTGGACCTGTTAGGTAGCGATTTGTGTCGCTACAGTCTGTCCCTGCTGGAAACGCCAACCTCTCCCTACACTGACAAAAAGTATATGAATGAATGTATTACACACCTATGTACTGCAGAGCAAGTAGCACACCTATACCAGTGCTTGAAAGGACTTTTGTGGACATGTTAGGTAGCGATTTGTGTTGCTAAAGTCTGTCCTTGCTGGAAACGCAAACCTGTCCCTACACTGACAAAAAGTATAGGGAATGTATTAGACACCCATATACTGCAGAGCAAGTAGCACACCTATACCAGTCCTTAAAAGGACTTTTGTGTACCTTTTAGATAGCTATTTGATTGAATACAGCCTGTCCCTGCTGGAAACACCAACCTCTCCCTACACTGACAAAAAGCAGGATGTAAGATGGCCGCCAGATCAGGTCTATTTATAAGGTAGGGGGTATGTCCATGTGCTGAAATGTCTCAATTGGCTGATCTGCATCACCTGATGGATGTGTTATAGGTCAAAGTTCTTACCCGTAACATTGCGGACCATCGCCAACAAAGATCATTGCGAAATGACCGCCAGGCGAACCATCTCTAACAGTAGCGCTGCATGACATTCTATTCCAACTTGCCTTACCATATTCTTATAATCTTCTGTAGGGAATGTCTAATTCTGTATAACGTATGTCTTCTCCTCACTGCCTTAATTAATCTGTGACTCCATTGTAAGCACCAATGTATCTACTGCCCTAGCATTAACACCATTAGATTGGGATTTGACTCTCACCTCAATATCAACTCTGTGGGCCAGATTCACAGTCAGCTTACGCCAACGTATCTGTTGATACGCCACGTAAGTTCTGTGATGCACCGTCGTATCTATGCGCCATATTCAGGGAACAAGATACGCCTGAATTTTACCAAGATACGACCGACGTAAGTCTCCTACGCCGTCGCATCTTGGGTGCATATTTACGCTGGCCGCTAGGGGGGTTCAGTTGATTTACGCTTTAAATATGTAAATGAGCTAGATACGCCGATTCACAAACGTACTTGCGCCCGTCACAGTAAGCTACGCCGTTTACGTAAGGCGTACGTCTGGCGTAAAGTTACACCTGCTATATGAGGTGCAGCCAATGCTAAGGTATGGACGACGGAACAGCCGTCTGATTTTACGTCATTTACGTAAGTCGTACGTGAATGGGGCTGGGCGTAGGTTATGTTCACGTCGTTGCCATTGAGCCGTCGTATCTTTAGGGCGTAAATTCTACGTGATTCTGAGCATGCATGCGCCGTTTGTACGGTGCTTCATTTACATGGGGTCACGATTCATTATAATACAACACGCCCACTACCAGCCTACTTTGAATTACGCAGGCTTACGCCGGACCATTTACGTTACGCCGCCGTAACTTAGGGAGCAAGTGCTTTGTGAATACTGTACTTGCCTCTCTATGTTACGTCGGCGTAGCGCATATGAGATGTGCTACGCCCGCACAGAGATACGCCGATCTCTGTGAATCTGGCCCTGTGTGTATAAATTGTTCACTCCTATTTCAATTATGTCCCTGACTCTCTTGCCCTCTGCCAAGCTGAAATACAAGGAAAAAGGAAAAATTCAAGGAAAAAGTTTGCCTTTTTCCATCCCCAGTGCAGCTACACACTTTCCTGTGATGGTTATGTGGATTTGGAGGTGGTGCAAAATGTAATCAGTAATTGATTACCCCTGAGTAGGGATAAGCCAAATTGATGTGGCCTTTGTTTGAGCAAGGTTCAGCAAGTTTCAAAGAAGTTCAGATGCCAAACCCAAAATATTTTGAAATCAATTGGAGATGAATCTGGCAAATTAAACATGCCCTTTTTTGGCGGAAAGGGGTGTAAAAAATAACATTGAGGGGTACTGCCCTGGGGAATATGTGCTAATGCAAAAAAAAAGTCTCAAAAAATACCATATGGAAAAGAGTAGTGATTTTTTTTAAATACTTAAAGTGAAACAATGATACCTGGGATATGACCTAATCTTGCCTGTGGAGGAGTACATCCCCCTGATGCAAAGAAAGTGATGCAGCAGCAGTGAAAAAAAAAAGAGTTAAAAATTTGCCAGCAAAAGGCATTTCATTGCTGGATTATTTAACCACTTAAGCCCCGGACCAAAATGCAGCTAAAGGACCAGGCCCCTTTTTGCAAATCGGTACTGCATCGCTTTAACTGACAATTGCGCGGTCGTGCGACGTGGCTCCCAAAGAAAATGTACATCCTTTTTTTTCCCACAAATAGAGCTTTCTTTTGGTGGTATTTGATCACCTCTACGGTTTTTATTTTTTGCGCTATAAACAAAAACAGAGCGACAATTTTGAAAAAAATGCAATATTTTTTACTTTTTGCTTTAATAAATATCCCCCAAAAATATATAAAAAAAACTTTTTTCCCTCAGTTTAGGCTGATATGTATTCTTCTACCTATTTTTGGTAAAAAAATCGCAATAAGCGTTTATCTATTGGTTTGCGCCAAATTTATAGCGTTTACAAAATAGGGGATAGTTTTATTGCATTTTTATTAAAAAAAAATGTACTACTAATGGCGGCGATAAGCGATTTTTTTCGTGACTGCGACATTATTGGCGGACACTTCGGACAATTTTGACACATTTTTGGGACCATTGTAATTTTCACAGCAAAAAATGCATTTAAAATGCATTGTTTACTGTGGAAATGTCAGTTGCAGTTTGGGAGTTAACCACCGGGGGCGCTGATGGGGTTATGTGTGATCTGAAGTGTGTTTACAACTGTAGAAGGGTGTGGCTGTAGGTGTGACTTCATCGATTGTGTCCCCCTATAAAAGGGATCACACGATCGATGACGCCGCCACAGTGAAGAACGGGGAAGCTGTGTTTACATACAGCTCTCCCCATTCTTCAGCTCCGGGGACCGATCACGGGACTCCAGCGGCGATCGGGTCTGCAGGTCCCGCGGTCACGGAGCTTCCCCAGGGCTGGGCTTAAAGGGCAACGTACATATACGTTGATGTGCCCAGCCATGCCATTCTGCCGACGTATATCGTTGTGCATCGGTCCTTAAGTGGTTAAAGAAAAAAAAAGATAGAAATACAGCACAGAGACCACTCCAAATGTCTGCTATGAATTTTGAGGGGCATTTGAGCTGTTTTGTGTTTTGTAAATGTCACTTTTGCTGTAGCACATCCTACATGAAAAAATAAATTGTATAGTGTCGCCCCCAAAATACAAATCAAACACTATGGGGGAGATTTACTAAAACTGATGCACAAAGAATCTGGTGCAGCTATGCATACTAACCAGTCAGAGCCTAACTTCAATAACTTGTTCACTTAAGCTTTCACAAAAAAAATGAAAGGCTGATTGGTTACTAAGCACAGTTGCACCATATTTTGGGTGCACCAGTTTTACTAAATCTCCCTCTCCCTCTATGTTTTAGGGGTTGCCGATTATCTGGCACATTTCTCCATCGCTTCTGGGAATGCTCACATATAGCTCCAATTTGGCTCCTTTGCCTCCAAATAGCAAATGCTCAACTCTCCCTTACCCTATCTCAGTGTCTATTATTTGCTCCAATCACAAAGATTACCACACTACAAATAAGACAAACGCACACACTTTGTGTTTCCATTCATTGGATGATCGCCCTACACTGGAAAACTCAATCTGTACCTCTCTCCCAATCAAACTCTGAATGCCCATAAGCTATTCAGAATTCCATCATCTTTATATCATCTTTATATTGATATTGATAGGTACTGTATGTATTTTCTTCTTTGTAACACAGATATCTCTGACACCATTGCTCTCTTTTTGCGCTGTTTTTCTAAAAATGAAAATTTTTATACAATAGTTGTGTTGTTCTACAATTTCCAACATACTTGTACAGTAGGATCTTATGTTGATATTGCAATATGTTATACTTCTGTATCATCGTTTGCATTTTTCTAATAAAAAAGGCTGTAAACAAAAAAATCTCCTGCTTTAGGTCTGATATGGATTTTAAACTGAATAAGAGGCCACAATAGACTCCAATCACAATGCAAAAACAAAGAAAAAACATTTGAAACCAACTTAAAAATCTATACCAGAACCTTGATTTGATCATGAAGTCTGGCAGGTATGCAAAGTGGAATGACAAGTGTGGGCTTCCTCCTCAGCCATACCAGGCCACACGTCCTCAGCATCAGGGGTGCCTTACAAAGCATCTTGTCTCCATGTTGATGAGGACAAGGGCCTCTTCCCCACAATCTTGGTTAATGGTTGTGGACAGGGCTGGACTGAGACAAGAATTTGGCCCTGGACTACTTATTTTGCAAACACTCACAAAAACAGTATATAAACTATACGCAATTGCACAAAAAAAAGTAAAAACATTCCACTGTAAGTAGAAACAGATTTTTTCAGGGTCCCCAGAGAGCCCCCCACTTACATCAGTGTCCCCAGAGAGCCCCCCACTTACATCAGGGTCCCCAGAGAGCCCCTCACTTGCATCAGGATCCTGAGAGAGCTCCCCACTTGCATCAGGGTCCCCAGAGAGCTTCCTACTTGCATCAGGGTCCCCAGAGTGCTCCCCACCTACATCAGGGTCCCCAGAGAGTCTCCCACTTACATCAGGGTCCCCAGAGAGTCCCTCCTTACATCAGGGTCACCAGAGAGAGGGCAGGCAGTGAGATATAATGTAAGCTCTCTGCTACCCTTGGCTGCACAGTGACGGTGGAACAGCAGTAATGCAGGGCAGGCGGTGAGAGATGATGTCATCTCTCTGCTCTCTCGCCCTCCCGGCTCTCCCATGCTGCCAACTGCACAGCTGCAGAGAGGCCACCGCCCGGTAGTGGGTCGCAGCCCTGTGGTTGGGGACCCCTGGGACTCGGGGCTATGGGCCCCATATTTGGGGCTATAGCCCCCTAAAGCCACCCCCTAGTGATGCCACTGGCTGTCACTGAAACTGGCCCACTGAGCCATCGGCCCACCGGGAAACTCCCGGTAGTCCCGATGGCCAGTACATGCCTGGTTGTGGAGGTCTGTTGGTGGGGAGCTTATAAGAATATGAAAGCCCTTTGAATTTCAAGGAGGGTTTACAGATCCTGCATCATCTATGTGAATGAGTAAAAAAAAGATGACACCTAATAAAGACACCCAGACATTTGACAAGTCCCTTATTCATCTGCTGGAAAAGAAAATTAGATTTTTCCTGTGACATGATAATAAATAATTCTAGGTCTCATTCCTATTTCTCCAAAAAAGTAAGTGAGGAATCTGAGTCCACAGAATGTAATCATTTGTAGCAAATTTAGGTACCATGGTTGGCAAGTCCTGGTTTCAAGCATTCCTGTTCATAGGGTCATTTAAAAGTCTCAGTTGAAGGTAATGAACAAAGGAAACATTTTAACTGTCTCCATCTGTGATGTCCCATATTTGCTAGGTTAGTGTTCCGATAAATTTCTTTAAGTAAGAGCCATGTTAAGCAAGTCATGAATTTTTTTTGCCTTGTACATGCCAGTTGGCAAAAATCATGTGAAGGTCAGTTTTTGAAATCCAGAAAGGAAAGCCAATGATTTACAATGGCTGGAAAAAGATGGGATGGATGTTTAGAAAAAAAAAGACTATCACGGAAGGAACGGGACCAGGAGGAAGCCGCGAGTTTTAAAAAATGGACACCCGCCACCCGTCAGATACACTGACTATCACGGAAGGAACGGCACAGTGAGAATGGGCACAGTAAGGCTGCAATAGGCACAGTAAGGCTACAATGAGCACAGTCAGAATGGGCACAGTAAGGCTGCAATTGGCACAGTAAGGCTGCAATGGGCACAGTGAGAATGGGCACAGTAAGGCTGCAATGCACACAGTGAGAATGGGCACAGTAAGGCTGCAATGAGAACAGTCAGAATGGGTACAATAAGGCTGCAATGGGCGCAGTAAGGCTGCAATGTGCACAGTGAGAATTTTTCACAGTAAGGTTGCAAATGGGCACAACAAAGCTGCAAATGGGCATTGTTGACCCTCTTTTCTACTTACAGTAGCTGCTGAATTCTCATCCTAGGCTTATACTCGAGTCAATACGTTTTCCCATTTTTTTGTGGTAAAATTAAAGCCTCGGCTTATACTCAGGTCGGCTTATACTCGAGTATATACGGGTATACAAGTTTTTAATCAGTCTTTGTCTGGTTGTGCTTGTTTAAATTAAATTGTTAGTCAAATTGTTTTTTTTATAATTTTTGTGTATCTCAGTGCCTTTAAAGTTCAGTACCAATCCTTTCACTACTATATTCAATTTATGGGACACTTTGTTATATGTTATTTTTGGTATCCACAGCACCACCCTGTGGTGATATCCTACAATCATCAATTTCAAAGCTTAGTAGAAGTTAGATGATGCAGCAGGACAATGACCCTAAGCATGGAACTAAATTCACCACAGATTGGCTTCAGAAAAAGAAAATGCACCTTTTGGAGTGGCCCAGTCACAGTCCAGATCTAAAGTCCATAGAGATTCTGTGAAGTGTGGAGTTCATGCCTACAAATGTGCCTGAGCTGAAGCAGTTTTGTAAAGAGTGGTGAAAAATTCCTCCTGAATGTTGTGCTGGTCTGATCCACAGCTATCAAAAGTGCCTGCTTGAAGTCATTGCTGCCAAAAGAGGTTCGAACAGTGGGGATGAGCCGAACACCCCCCTGTTCGGTTCGCACCAGAACTTGCGAACACACCAAATGTTTGTGTGAACTTTAGAACCCTGTTAAAGTCTATGGGACTCGAACATTTGAAATCGAAAGTGCTAATTTTAAAGGCTAATATGCAAGTTATTGTCCTAAAAAGTGTTTGGGAACCTGGATCCTGCCCCAGGGGACATGTATCAATGCAAAAAAAGTTTTAAAAACGGTTGTTTTTTCGGGATCAGTGAATTTAATCATGCTAAAAGTGAAACAATAAAAGTGAAATATTCCTTTAAATTTCGTACCGGGGGGGGGGGGTGTAAAGTTAGCATGTGAAATAGCGCATGTTTCCAGTACTTAGAACTGTCCCTGCACAAAGTGTAATTTCTGAAAAAAAAAACATTTAAAACCGGACTTGCGGCTATAATGAATTGTCGGCTCCCGGCAATTCAGAGAGGATTCATTCATAAAAAAAAAAAGCATGGGGGTCACCTCAAATTCAATTACCAGGCCCTTGAGGTCTGGTATGGATATTAAGGGGAACTCCTTCGTCAATTTTTTTAAAAAATTACGTGGGGTTCCCCCCAAATATCCGTTCCAGACACTTCAGGTCTGGTGTGGATTTTAAGGTGAACTCCACCCCAAATTGTTTAAAAAAATGGCGTGGAGTTCCCCCAAAAATCCACACCAGACCCCTTATCCGAGCACGTTAACCTGGCCGGCCGCAGAAAAGAGGGGGGACAGAGTGCGCCCCCCCTCTCCTGAATAGTGTTGAGCAGAATATGCCATATTCGATTTCGCGATATATCTCGAATATATATTCGAATATTCGAGATATATTCGCTAAATTCGAATATTCGTGATATTTTATCGAAATTAAATGATTGCGATTTTTCGCTATTGCGAATGCGAAAATAATTGCGATTTTTTTAATAACTGCGGTAGGAGCACTCTGATTGGCTCAGAATATTCGTGATATTTTATCGAAATATCGCAACATGCGAATGCGATATTTATTGCGCAATTTCGAGAAATGCTGGAGGAGCGCTCTGATTGGCTCAGAATATTCGTGATATTTTATCGAAATATCGCAACATGCGAATGCGATATTTACTGCGCAATTTCGACAAATGCTGTAGGAGCACTCTGATTGGCTCAGAATATTCGTGATATTTTACAATACAAAATAATTGCGAATATTCGGCAAATGCGGAAGGAGCACTCTGATTGGCTCAGAATATTCTTGATATTTTACAATACAAAATAATTGCGAATATTCGGCAAATGCGGAAGGAGCACTCTGATTGGCTCAGAATATTCTTGATATTTTACAATACAAAATAATTGCGAATATTCGGCAAATGCGGAAGGAGCACTCTGATTGGCTCAGAATATTCTTGATATTTTACAATACAAAATAATTGCGAATATTCGGCAAATGCAGAAGGAGCACTCTGATTGGCTCAGAATATTCTTGATATTTTACAATACAAAATAAAAAGTGTTTTGCATTGGTGGTGATTCTTTACTCTATCCATCTGTCACAGCCGTTTGTCAATCAAACACCTTGAAGATTGAACACGTTCATGCTGCATGCTTTGGACTTTTTTTCACTTCACATATCAAAGACATTTTTATGAAAGATTATTTTTCTATTATTGGGACTATATTTCTTTATATATTTGTTTCACTGTGTATTTCACAAGTTATTTGCGCTTGCTTATTTTATAATTTGCCCACATGTCTTGTCACTAGACATATTTTTTATTCTTGTAGAGCGACTCCATTTTCTGTCTTGTATTAAATTATGTTGTATAACATTTTTGAGTTGCTGCTGTATTCTCCCCTTTTTTTAAGGTATGCGCAATTTTTTCCTTCTTACAAAAAAAAATAATATCAAACATACAAATATTCATAACAGAAACATACACAAAGCCCCCCCCCCTTTTGCATCAGAGACAATCAGAGTTCTCCTACCACAGTTATCGAAAATTCGCAATCATTTTCGCATTCGCAATAGCGAAAAATCGCAATGTTTTTTTTTTCAATTTGGCAACATAAAAGGATCGCCTCAGCTTAGCTACTCGGCCCAGGGTCTCTAATCATACCAGCAATGCTTTTAGACGTCGATAGGATGTGATCTGTTTTAAAAATCAAATTGAAAAAATGCGAATATTCGGAATTGCGAATATTCACCGCGAAATTCGAAATATAGCGCGATTTCTCGAATATGCTATATTCGAGTCGAATATTCGCAATGCGAATATTCGTGAGCAACACTACTCCTGAACTGTACCAGGCCACATGCCCTCAACATGAGGAGGATGTCCTCATGTTGATGGGGACAAGGGCCTCATCCCCACAACCTTTGCCTGGTGGTTGTGGGGGTCTGCGGGCGGGGGGCTTATCAGAATCTGGAAGACCCCTTTAACAAAGGGAACCCCCAGATCCTGGCCCCCCCTATGTGAATTGGTAATGGGGTAAATTGTACCCTTACCATTTCACGAAGGAAGTGTAAATAGTTGTAAAAAACACACACACACACCGTAGAAAAAAGTCCTTTATTAATAAAAAAAAAGAAAAAAAATCCAGCGATGGTAATCCACTCGGTCCCGGCTCCCTGCCCCAACGTTGTCTGTATCCAGCGACGGGTGATCTCCTCTCCGGTTCCCCTTAATATCCATACCAGACCTCAAGGGCCTGGTAATTGAATTTGGTGGGACCCCCACGCTTTTTTTTTTTTTTAATGAATGAATCCTCTCTGAATTGCCGGGAGCCGACAATTCATTATAGCGGCAAGTCCGGTTTTAAATGACTTTTATGACTTCTAAATATGACAAGCTATTTCACATGCTAACTTTACACCCCTCCTAGGTATGAAATTTAAAGGAATATTTCACTTTTAATGTTTCACTTTTAGCATTATTAAAATCACGGCTCCAGAAAAAATTGGCGTTTTCAAAACTTTTTTTTGCATTGATACATGTCCCCTGGGGCAGGACCCAGGTCCCCAAACACTTTTTAGGACAATAACTTGCATACTAGACTTTAAAATTAGTACTTTAGATTTCTCCCATAGACTTTAACAGGGTGTTCCGCGGCTTTTCGAATTTGCCGCGAACACCTCAAATTGTTCGTTGTTCGCCGAATAGGCGAACAGGCAATGTTCAAGTCGAACATGAGTTCGACACGAACTCGAAGCTCATCCCTATCAAACAGCTAATAACTTCAAGAGTTGCCAATACCAAGGGGTTAACTATTGATTAAAAGATGTGTTTGTATACGTTTTTGTCATAGAGGTCACACATATATTCGTACAGTCAAGTGCTGCAGTCTCTCCGATATAATGAACGTGAGTTTTAATCCTTATTTAAATGGATAGTGTTTACTCAAATATTGAATCTAGAAGAGGCAGTACAATAAAAGTTTGATACTTCCAATGCTATAATGTTGTATGCATGGTATCCCAAGGTTCAGTTCTGAAGCCATCACACTTTGATTTTCTTTTATGTTATAGAGTTTGGCGTTTTAAATACAGCTTTTAAATTTGGAGACAACACAGAGGTCTGTAGTGGAAAACAATATTTGCAAAATCTCCAACTTAGTGATATTGACAAATTGGTAAATTTTTCAGCTAAATGGAAACTAGTGTAGTTAAATGTAATCACCTAGAGGCTAAAAACATACATGCATAGTACAGATGTGTGAGGGGGGGGGGGGGTCAGGACAGATGCAGTGAATCAATAAGGGACAAGGTTTAAGATGTCTCTATAGATCATAGTCCAAATAACAGCCTGCAAGTATGCCAACCTGCTTCTTCTAAAGCTAGCAAGACAATTTATTTTCTTAAAAAGCATATTGTTTCAAGAGTACAACAAACTTTAGCTTTGCTTTTACAAAGCATTAGTATAGTATAGTTCAGGGGCATTGAATTAAAATTCACAGAGGTCCGATCCGTAAACTTGTCTTACAGCTGTGGTCCGAATGAATCGCCTGTTTGTACGATGACTCAGATAACAACCCCCTCCTTTGAAATCACAATCTCATTTTTACACCAGTTTCCTCAGTCCCCCTTTACATTAGAGTTTTCCCTTGACAGTGGTAACCTCTGCCCCCATCACATCAAACCCACCACAATAGTGTACCCTGCCCCCTTCACACTGACTCCCCCAGTAGTGTCCCCTGCCCCCACCTTCACATCCCCCCACAGCAATATCCTCTGCCCCCATTTTACCCCCTCAGCTCTTCCCCCATTTAAGTTACAGCCCCCCTAAGCTCTGCCCTATTCACATTGCAGTCCCCCTCAGCTCTGCACCCCATTTACATTGCAGCTCCCTATTCTCTGCCCCCATTCACATTGCAGCCCCTTTCAGCTCTGCTCCCCCTTTCACCTTGCAGCCCCCCTTAGCTCTGCTTCCCTCATTCTCATTGGAGCCCCTCTCAGCTCATTACACGCAATGCTAAACATGGATACCTGTACCACATGCCTACACAGACATTTTCCAGTTAGGATGTTTTAATTTCTAAAATGCCCACAATAACACATATAAACCTAAACAAGCTGTTTTACCATGCCCTTTATGCTACCTGATAAGTTATTCCAGAGTTTAACTCTTTTTCAATTAATAGTACTGCACATAATTCCCGAGCCTGGGAGGGACTCACCGGAACACATGCCACAGTTTAGGAAACATTGGGTTAGGGTTGGTGGTCCCGAGGATAAAAAATTTTCTCATATTAATAATGGTTCTATGCATTAATCATGTATATTTTCAAACCTAAGTATGACACTATGATGAAAAAAGTATAAGCACTGGTGAAATTAAAATTAGCTACTCGACTTGAACCAACAGAAGCTAAAAAAAAAAAAAAATCGGATTCACATTCAATTGTAAAAATGAACACACACAAGGTAGGAAAATAAACCTAAGAGCAGCCCAATCACAAGCCTTTATATAGGTTGTAATATTCCATGGCAAAATCAAGTATATATCACTTGGCCTGCTAAACACAAACATAAACATCAACATAAAAAAGGTAGCTGATGCAATACTTTTCAACAGTATGCCTTACAATCAATAAAAAATCATTACAATCCATTACAGAAATCAATCTTTGTCATACAGAATCAAGGTATTTTCAGTTTTTGTGTAGCATACCTATTTAATTTGTTAAAGTGATACCAAACTCTAATTTAAAAAAAGAAAATTGTATTCAAATAGGTATTCTTAACTTGAAAAAATACCTTCTATTGCTTTCAGCCACCTCCAAATCTCCAAATTCCTTTTCTATGCTACTGTCAATTGGCTTCCTATTAGAAAATGTCTATGTTCAGTCTCTATTGTCTCACTGAATGTAGAAACTCTCTCTTACTCACTCCTGAGATGGACTAGGGCCTATAAGTTATGAACTATGGGATGCATAGTTTATATAGAGCAGTGCACATAACCACAACTAACGTGCGCTGCTCATTCCAAAAAAACAGAAATGTGGGGGGAAAAGATTCAGGAGCTCATGTAGGATGTTACAAATAGGCATAAAAACACAGTAAGAAATTATTTAATTAAAAATGGATTACAGGACCATTAGGTAGTGGATGTATGTGGACAATTTCTCGAGCATAAGGATAGTGTTTATTGTCACTTTAAGTATATAGAACAGGGTGAATCAAATAAACTGTTTTCGCTTCAACTACTTGAAAAAAGAAGTCCCTCCACACACGAACGTTCAAAGGTATAGATACTATTTTAGCAGTTCATGGCTCCTCTTGGTGGTTTACAAGTAGATTCCAAGCTTTATTTCAGCAACTGGGATGTGAGTTTGCACTGATATGGAAACTGCTTCAACAAACTCATAAAAATGCAGAGCATATGGTAGAAATCAATTTTACATCTTAAAAGCGGAAATACAAAGTTCCTAAATTCTATACATATGTTTAGTAATGTACAAAGCTTAGTTTAAAATAAGAAAATATGCATTTGAAATTGAATCCTTTTATGAATGTGGTTGCTATTGTAGATGATACACACACATTTAATTATGCATTAAAATAAAAATCGTATACACGTCTCATTTCTCTAGAGTCTTTCTGTTAGCAGGATCTGGCATCTCTAGAGTTGAGCTTTCCAACGTGTCCTCTAGGGCTAAAGACCTAACATAATTTTATGATTTTTCTAATTAAAATGCAACCAATTAACTAGCATACTGCATGTATCACTAAGCAAAGTATATATATATTTATGCATTCATATATTTTTTTCTTTATGCCTAATTAAATTTAAAGCTTCAAAAGACAATGAATGGTCTTTACCATGTGTTATGTTTACCTGTTAATACTGTGAAATAATAAAAAAAAATCTAAAACAATTATTTAGAAATTACACTGTTAGAATTGAATGTATTGTAAAATAAAAATTTTCATTTATTTGTCATGGAATTTTTGAATAAACAAAGAACAAAATTACTGATATATATACTGTATATGAAGAAGTGAAGAGCATAGATGGGACAGTGAGGACATCATATAATCATTTTCTTCTGCCCTATAAAACATAAAGGTAAATCTAAGCCTGATCAAGAACCAGAAAGGTATAAACATGTTTACAAAGACATCTGTTTTTCCATTTGTAGCCTGACAATTGAAGATTTTCATAAGTTTAAAGTATTGATCCTTAGTGAGTAAACTAGGTTCACTCTTATGCTGGTCATATATGGCAATATTTAAGAAACTTCATCCATTTTTTCTATTAATAAGTTTTTTTTATTGAATTCCAAAAGCATTTACAAAGTAGGATGCAAGTAGGATTCAAAACAGTGGAAATATAGGCATCCATTGTGGGCACTGATTGGCATCCCTGGTGGTCTAGGGTGGCATACCTGGTGGTGAGCATCCCTGGTGGTCTGGTGGCATCCCTGGTGGTCTAGTGGCATCCCTGGTGGTCTAGTGTGGGCATCCTGGGGGGGGGGGGGCTGTGCTGATAATCGATCAGCACAAACCCCCCCTGTCAGAGGAGCATGCGATCGGCTCTCCTATACTCGCGTCTGACAGACGCGAGTGAGGAAAAGCCGATAACCGGCTCTTCTTGTTTAAATCGTGATCAGCCGTGATTGGACACGGCTGATCACGTGGTAAAGAGTCTCCGTCAGAGACTCCTTACCTAGATCGGTGTTGCGGGGTGACAGACTGACACCCTGCAACAATGATCGCCGCACTGCGCGCCCCCGGGGGCGTGCAGCGGCTCAATATCCTGAGGACGTCATATGACGTCCAGTCAGGATATTGAAACCAATTTGCCGACGTCTTTTTGCAATAGGGCGGGCGGCAAGTGGTTAACCTTATGGACTGATCACTGTGTTGAATTTCATCACGTTATAGATTTGATGTTTATTACTTGCAAACTGATCATTCATCATCACATCACATTTATATTATTATACAGGTTGACTATCTCCTGTTCACATGTTTTTTATATAAACACCTTCATCTTTATGTGCACTTTAGATACGTATCTGGTTGACATCAGTTAGATCGTTCGATGCCAATTGATATTGCTTTTTATTTTGTTGACTGCACATAGGTTTCTACTTATTTGCACAACATCCAGAAGTTTGGATTCACCTCCCTGGAATCACTTTTCAGGTCTTCATCATTAGCACTACACTTTATTTTATATGGATATATTAGAATAACTGAATTACAATATAAACTAATTTTACCGAATGCTCTGAATAACGTAAACAAAATTAGTCCAAATTTCAGAAATTCAGACTGAAATTCGAATCTAATTTTACATTGAACTCCAGTCGAATTCTAACTACACATATTACTGAAATCAAAGACTGTGTGTGTTATTAGAGTACCATTTTGAAATAATGCTGTTTTTGTTAAGCCAAAGGTGATTTAAAGAGTCACTGTAATCGTTTGATGAAGATTTCTCTTTTGTTTGTTCACATTGCTGCATTCAAATCTAAAACAATACAACATTTTTGTTTTGACCAATTTGAAAATTTACCGATTTGAAAATTTTGAATTAAAAAAAAACAGTAAATTCAAAGACAGTTCGAATATGAATTCCAAATATGAATTACGGATACAAATTACGAATACTAATTGAATGAATCAGCCAAATTGAAATAATTGAAATGACTAGATTAACGAATAAAAAAAAATGAAACAATTTTTTCTTTTTTATTTGTCATGCACATGTCTAATGTCACACACTCTTGTTTAATTTGGTTTTAGTGGGTTTATATATGATGCCATTAAGGCCTTATATTCTTGTCCATCAGCAAGTTTACACATCCAAAATGTTATCAAGACCTTCCTAATTTGATCCTTAATCCTTTAATCCTGAAATTATTAGATTTTACCGTCAGATCTCAGGATTTACTTCCATCCAAAGAAAACACACTATTCAGCTATTCTTTGATGATATCATTCTGCTTTTCACTGATCCAATCTCCTGCATGCACATGAAGCCTTACAGACCTTTAGCTCCATATTATATAACGTCAACTATGGCAAATCCCTTATGCTTGACTTAGGTATCGAGCCCTCCATAAAAGCACACTCTCAATCACTTCTCCCCTATAAATGGGATGACAGAGCAATCCCTTATCTTAGAATTACTTTATCTCCTGACCCTATTAATATGGCTGATCTAAACTACAAACAGACAAGGTTGCTATGAAACCTCCTATCTGAAAAAACCTTTTTCTATTTCGATCTGCCAGGATTGCCTCCTTTAAAATAAAACTCCTACCTCAAATCTCCTTCACCCCCCCCCAAATATTAATAATTCTTAACAGACTCTATGAGCAACTTCTTTGGCATGGTAAAAAAAGCTAAGCATAGACAGGCAGAAGGCATTGTATCTGTTGATCTAGCAGATTACTTTACAGCAACTTGCCTAGACACTGGTTTCACCCAACCCTAGACATACCTTGAATTTAACTAGAATCAACCTTAATGACTGAAGGGAATATTTAAAATGTTCTTTTACTTGGTGCTTGATAACCCTGGGAGCTAAAAACCCTCCCATCTTCTATTTGTTCTTCACTTGTAGGCTGGAGAAGATTTTAGTCTCTTCTCAGACACATTCCCACATTTCTTTAGTGCTTTTCCTATTTTCCCCAGTAGAACAAATTATTCCAACTTTACAGTCATATCATGGGTTGCAAAAGGCGTTAGGAAGATCTCAGATCTTTATGATGCTACCATACTTAAAGTGGAGGTTCACCCTAAAAACGAAAAACGAGCCAGAATAGTAAGGGCATATACTTTCGTCAGGTTTTTTTTTCTTCTCCGTACTTACCTTCATATTTTGATTTGGTCCAGGGCTTCCGCATTCTGATGACTCCGGGACTGGGCGCTCCTATCCCTGCCTCAGGGTTCCGATGACTGCGGGACTGGGCTTTCCTATCCTTCGGTTCGATGATTGGCGGCTTGTGAAACAGGTGACCTGTCACACAACGCGCGTCACCAGATTTCCGGAAATAGCCGAACTGCGAGTCGGCACTATACGGCGTCTGCGCCCGCCATGTAGAGCTGACTGCGCAGGCGCCGTATAGTGCTGACTCGCAGCTCGGCTATTTCCCGACATATGGTGACGCGCGTTGTGCGACAGGTCACCTGTTTCACAAGCCGTCAATCATTGAACAGAAGGATAGGAACGCCCAGTCCCGCAGTCATCGGAACCCAGAAGCCCTGGACAAAAACAGAATATAAAGGTATGTACGGAGAAAAAAAAAAAACGCCAAAAGTAAATGCCCTTACTATGCTGGCTCTGCTAGATGTAATATTATTATTTTTTTTTGGGTGAACCCCCGCTTTAAAAGCTGGGACACAACTTTAATGCAAATTTGGCCTATCATCAAAGGAGTTGTTTTAACACCGACAGATTTTACATGCTCTCCGTACTTTACCCACAGAGTTCAACTGGTTATCTGACAATTCTTGGGAGACTCTGGTCTCCAATATACTTTTACCTAAGAAAATGTCTTACTTTTACAATATCTTTCAAGATAAATTATCCTTCACCAAAACGTCTCCACGATTCCTATGGTAAAACGACTTAGCAACACAATTCTTGGCTATACAATAAAAAAAGATTTTCTATCAATATATAATGCCTCTAGTCATATAGACCAATGGGTTTTGTCTAGCAAAATTGCCTTGTGTTGGCATTACACTCCTTACCATTTGGCCAAATTCGATTTGAAACATCCTCCACTCTGTTGGAGATACTGTAGCTTGTAGGTACATTACCTCATATCCTATGGTATTGTAAACACCTCTGTGGTTTCTGGAGGAACATTTTTCAAATAATTTCATAAATTGCCTCTTGTATCACAAAACCCACTCCAGGGTTAGCAATTTTAAATTTAGGAATAGATAATCTCCCCCAATAATTCCATGTAGTAATTGCTTAACTACTGCTTGCACTACTGCAATCACTAGGAACTGGAAAAAAATGGAATGCGCCTAACCCTTCAGAAACCATTCAGATGGTGAAAATGAACTTTACTAATGAATGCCTGCTGGCCCTCAGAAATTATAATCTGCCTTTTCTTCTTCCAAAGTGGAAAACCTGGTTGCGAACCATCCTTAGCCCTCTAAGTTCATATATGCTGCTTTGTGTGTTTCATTTGTTTGTTTATTTACTTGTTTTTTTCTTATGACCAACTCAGCTATCTGCCTATTGTCATTCTTTGGTAACCAACACCTTGGTGTTTTACAGAAGTTTGTGCTCTGTAACGCATTGTTCATTTTGCATTGTCCATTCAGAGTTTAGCCCAACCCGTTTCAAATTTTAGCCACTTTCATACCAGGCACTTACGCACCTTCCTGCCCAAGCCAATTTTCAGCTTTCAGCGCTGTCGCATTTTGAATGACAATTGCGCGGTCATACTACACTGTACCCAAACAATTTTTTTGTTCCCACAAATAGAGCTTTCTTTTGGTGGTATTTTATCACCGCTGCGATTTTTATTTTTTGCGCAACAACTAAAAAAAGACAGAAAATTTAGAAAAAAAATAATAATTTCTGTTAATTTTTTTGTAAATAAGTATGTTTTATTTTTCAATTATGGGCACCGATGAGGTGCCACTGATGGGCACCGATGAGGTGGCACTGATGGGCACTGATAGGTGACACTGATAGGCGGCACTGATAGGCGGCGCTGGTATGCGGCACTGATGGGCACTCATAGGCGGCACTGATGGGCACTCATAGGCGGCACTGATGGGCACTCATAGGCGGCACTGATGGGCACTTATGGGTGGCACTGATGGGTACTTATGAGTGGCACTGATGGGTACATATGGGTGGCACTGATGGGTACATATGGGTGGCACAGATGGGCACTGATAGGTGGGCACTGGGCATGGATGGGCACTAAGAGGTGGCACTGATGGACACTGATGGGTGTCACTGATGGACACTGAGGGGTGGCACTGATGGACACTGAGGGGTGGCACTTGTTTATTTACTATTTTGCCAATCAGTGCCCATGTTGCCAGTCAGTGCCCATTTGTGGGCACTGATTGGCATCTATTGTGCCTATTTTTTACATGTGGATGGCCATGGGGGATGTACCTGGCCATCCACATGTTGCCCCCTTCCCTGGTGGTCCTGACGGCTTCCCTGTGGTCTAGTGTGGGCATCCGAGGGGGGGCTGCGCTGATAAACAATCAGCGCAACCTCCCCTGTCAGGAGAGCCGCCGATCGTCTCTCCTCTACTCGCGTCTATCAGACGCGAGTGAGGAAGAGCCGATCAATGGCTCTTCCTGTTTACAACGTGATCAGCCGTAATTGGAAACGGCTGATCACATGGTAAAGAGCCTCCGCCGGAAGCTCCAGGACCCGCGGACACGATCGCCGCTGGGGTCCCGCGACCGGCCCCTGGAGCTGAAAAACGGGGAGAGCTGCGTGTAAACACGGCTTCCCCGTGCTTCACTGTGGTGGCTGCATCGATCGTGTCATCCCTTTATAGGGAGACACAATCGATGATGTCACTCCTAAAGCCACACCCCCTACAGTTGTAAACACACACTAGTTGAAACATAACTCCTTCAGCTCCCCCTGTGGTTAACTCCCAAACTGCAACTGTCATTTCCACAATAAACGATGCATTTTAAATGCATTTTTTGCTGTGAAAATGACAATGGTCCCAAAAATGTGTCAAAATTGTCAGAAGTGTCCGCCATAATGTCGCAGTCATGAAAAAAATCGCTGATCGCCGCCATTAGTAGTAAAAAAAAAATTAATAAAAATGCAATAAAACTATTCCCTATTTTGTAAACGCTATACATTTTGCGCAAACCAACCGATTAATGCTTATTGCGATTTTTTTTACCAAAATATATTTTTGGGGGATATATATTATATCAAAAAGTAAAAAATATAAAACATTTTTTTAAATTGTCGCTCTATTTTTGTTTATAGCGCAAAAAATAAAAACCGCAGAGGTGATCAAATACCACCAAAAGAAAGCTCTATTTGTAGGGAAAAAAGGACGCCAATTTTGTTTGGGAGCCACGTCGCACGACCGCGCAATTGTCAGTTAAATCAACGCAGTGCCGAATCGCAAAAAGGGGCCTGGTCCTTTACCTGCATTTTGGTCCGGGGCTTAAGTGGTTAACAAATGAGATTATTTTCAGGATTTTCCCACTTTAGAGAAATTTTAAGTAAAAGATCCCCACTATTTCTGGTTCTAAAACTGATATAGAATGTGGGAAGCAGAAAGGGGAGCCAACATTAACTTTATGTTGATATTCTAGAGTTTTATAGCAGCACAGATTAACTTTAAACATATGAACGTTTTATAAAATATGCAGATGACAAATTGCAATTGTGAAATGTTCATGTGACTAAACACTGTTTATTTCTATAACTGCTCTCCAAAAGCCTCATCACACCTGAGGCATGTGAGTCTAAAAGGCGTTGTATGATCCATGCACAAAGGATAAAGCATACAGTATATAATGTAGCAGTATTTTGATAAATTAAGTAAGATATTTTGCTCAGTACTTAGGACACATGACTAGTCACACAAACCCTCCTTTTAGAAAGGAGATAAATGCATTCTTTATCCAAGTGTACAGCACATAGGCACATATTTCATGCCCACTGGCACCTGTGATTAGCTTTTCTACACTTATTATGTATGACTTTGATGGAAGTGATTTTTTAAAGGCCTCCACATATGTAGCAATGATTTCACTAGTCTAAAGTCCTCAAGCAATCAAAAAAGAACAAGAAAAACATTGGCTAAATGCTATTAGCTGTTACAGAAATACCAAATTATATTTAAAAGGTTTAAGAAATGTTGCGCCAATATAACACATTACTTAAAGTATTTTTTTTAATCATCACTTTCATTTTGTATTTTTTGCAGAAATAATTTTGAGGATTTTAATTTCATTTCATTTTAATGAATTGCCCTTTCCTGTTGGTTATACATTGATGAGCTGCTTGCCATCTCTCATTGCTTTTCTAGGATAATCTGTAAGTAAGCTCTTATTTCAGTTTAGTCAATGCTATGCCAGACAAAGTATTGATGCTCCTAAATATCAGAGTTGGGGGTCACACTTTAAAGGTACCTTGTTAGTGGTGGAGAGACATGGGGAAGAGACACACGCTGGCCTGGTGTAGTCATTTTAAACACCTTTAATAAAAATAATACATTATACTCACATGTATACAGAGTTTATTGAATTCCAGTGGCCATCAGCAAGAAATGAAGTCAGGAAAAACAGCTGGATCCAAAGATGGAGACATTAAAGTAAAAGTTCAGACCACAGTGCATGCCAAGTATCAAACAGTATTACCCACTTCTGCATGTGTCCAAGGAAGACAAAATAATTTCTTGAAACACATCCCGTCCCTCAGGAGACATATGCCAATCTCAGAGATACCTCTGAAACTTGGCATGCATTGCAGTCTGGAATGTTACTTTGAACGTTTTTTTATCTATGGATGCTGGTATTCTTTATTGACTTTATTGTTTTGCACTGTCCACAGGAGTGCATAAAATAATTTGGATAGGTATACACCTAATAGGGTATGCAAGTGGAATTTATTATTTATATTAACAGCTTGCAGACTGGCTCACGCACATGTACGTCGGCAGAATGGCACGGCTGCGCAAAGCAACGTGTATATACGTTGCTTTAAATTTTGTGCCATGCAGGCGCATGCTCCGTGACCGTGGGACCCGCTTACTCGATGTCCACCGGTGTCCCGCGATCGTGTCACGGAGCTGCAGACCGTGCGCCTGTCACCAACGTTGGTGCCAAAGGGGCTATTTAAAGTGAGTGCACCAAAGACTCTTTGCTGTTTTGTCTGCAGCTTCTGTGTGTCCTGACCTCTGATCCCTGACCTGGCTTGCTCTCACTAACCCTGTTTGCTTGATACCCTGACTTCGGCTTGCTTTTGGACTTCTCTTCTGCCTGCTGCTCTCCTTGATCCACCAGGACGTCTCCGACCCAGCCTGCCTGACTCTGCATCTGCTCCTCCAGCCTGCTGCAGTTCTGCGATCCAGTCTGCCAACATTTCTGGTCTACCCGGCCCTTACCAGTCCACCTGCTGCATCTCTAGCAACGAGCATCCAGCCATACCGATACTGGACTGATTCTAGGCACTCCTGCGTCACTGTGCTTCTGTGGCTACTGTCTCAACCTCAGGGGCCCACAAGCCGGTGCGTCAAGAGAGGCTTTCCTCTACACGTTAGGCTCACAATCCAGGTACGTGACACTGATTTCTGCTCCCTGTTGTCGGGAGCAGTGATCAGTGTTATGTCACTGGTAGCCCAGCCCCCACACAGTTAGAATCGCTCCCTAGGACACACTTAACCCCTTCTTTGCCCCCTAGTGGTTAACCCCCTCCCTGCCAGTGTTTACACAGTAATCATTGCATTTTTATAGCACTGATTGCGGCATAAATGACAACGGTCCCAAAATAGCATCAAACTTGTCCGATGTGTCTGCCATTATGTCGCAGTCATGATAAAAAAAACGCTGATCGCCACCATTACTGATAAAAAAATTAAATATTCAATAAATGCCATAAAACTATCCCCCATTTTGTAGACGCTATAACTTTTGCATAAACCAATCAATGCTTATTGCGATTTTCTACCAAAAATATGTAGAAGAATACTTATCGGTCTAAACTGAGGAAAAAATTTTTTATATATATTTTTGGGGGATATTTATTATAGCAAAAAGTAAAAAATATTGATTTTTTTTCAAAATTGTCGCTCTATTTTTGTTTATAGCACAAAAAAATAAAACTGCAGAGTTGATCAAATACCACCAAAATAAATCTCTATTTGTGGGAAAAAAAGGACGTAAATTGTGTTTGGGAGCCATGTCGCATGACTGCGCAATTTTCAGTTAAATCGAAGCAGTGCCGAATCGCAAAAAGTGGTCCGGTCATTTGGCAGCCAAATCCTCCGGGGCTGAAGTTGTTAAGGGTGTTTTACAAGGTCGGGCCACGAATTCCAGCAAACATTTGCCCGCCGGGCCTTTTCCCAGCAGACAAATATTCCTGGATGTGTTTTAAAACCGTCCGCTGGAATCCTGCCCGCTCGGACATGTACGGTCGTCAGTACAGACCTACCGTACATGTCCGAGTGCCCGCCGTCCCTCGCATGCGTCGAATGACTTCGACGCATGCGTGGAAGCCTTTAAATGGCAGGCCCGCCCACGTCGCCGCGTCATCGTCGCGGCGACGACGTGGACACGCCCCGCGTATTGTTTACGCGCGGACTTCTGTACGATGGTTAGTACAGCCATCGTACAGAAGCCCTCTGGCAGGCATGTACGGTGAAAACGGTCCGACGGACCGGTTTCATCGTACATGTTTGCCCATGTGTACCGGGCCTAAAAGGAAGGTTCTTGTTGCCCAGGGTAATAGTGGCTTCCAAATCCCAAAGCTCTAGATTTATCGTTAGAAAACGATGCAATTTTTGCAATAATTTTCTATTCTAAGTTGAAGACGGATCTTTTTAGTTGTAATAATAACGTCAGCCATGTTCAAAAGGCAACACTGACTCTGGTTTACATATGTTATATATTCCTGTTAAAAAAAATCAGTTTAAACAGTAATGCCCTGTACACACGATCGGTTCATCCGATGAAAACGGTCTGATGGATTTTTTAATCAGATATCCGATGAAGCTGACTTTCATCAGTCATTTAAAAAACCGATCATGACAGAACGCGTGACGTACAGTAAAACACAACGACGTGCTTAGAAAAATGAAGTTCAATGCTTCAGAGCATGCGTCGACTTGATTCTGAGCATGCATTGATTTTTAACCAATGGATTTCCCCACAGACGATCGTTTTTTTCTATTGTTTTTTTAACCATCAGATAATTTTAAAACAGATTCTAAGTTTTTTCACCGATGGGAAAAAAAACGATGGGGCCCACACACGATCGGTTCGTCTGATAAAAACGGTCCATCAAACCGTTTTCATCAGACGAACCGATCGTGTGTATGCGGCAAAAGGGTAATTGAAAACTTTAGAATAATTGCATGTTAAAAAGAGGGAAACTAAAGTCAGCAATACTAGTTATTCAGACATGGTTTCTAACAACGTGCAAGTATGACCGAGTCCAACCAATGCAATTTGAATGGGTCTCAAAATAAGACTGCAACGGTTATGGAAAGGCTTTCCAAAGCTTTGGGCTTAGACATGTGATAGTTTACAAATGATATAAATGCTGCACCCCTGTTATACTCTAATACAAGAAGACTCAGTACCAACAAAACACATTTATGTTGTGAAACTATTAAAATAACTTGTTAAAAGTTTTGTGTGTGTGTGCCTTCCTAAAATGAACTTATAAAAATGAAATAATACTTTATAAATGATTCATGTAACACTCCAAAATATTCCTGAATTTATTCATGCGACACTCCACCATATTCCTAAGGTGGATCATACGTTTTACCTTATAAAAGTACATTGAGAACTCATGATTTGCATCAGACCATATTTGTGAATATACCAATAGAACATAGTGTTACCCTAGCAATAGAAAGTTTATTTATTTTTTATCTCCTAATAAAGGTTGAGTTTTATTGCATGTTATGTTCTGACAGACTGCAGTGATATTATCAGGGAACTGCATAGGCCTGAAAAACGTTTACTAATCAAAATAAATATTCTATCTGAAATATATTTACAAGCAACGTGCTGTATATATTAATGGAAATGTACTCCAGTTAAATACATTCTAACTTAAAGAACGAATCATTGTGAAAGTAGTTTGTATCTAGGTTTACCAAAACCGCCTTAAAGGGGTTGTAAAGGTACAATTTTATTTTCCTAAATAGCTTCCTTTACCTTAGTGCAGTCCTCCTTCACTTACCTCACCCTTCCATTTTGCTTTTAAATTTCCTTATTTCTTCTGAGAAATCCTCACTTCCTGTTCTTCTGTCTGTAACTCCACACAGTAATGCAAGGCTTTCTTCCTGGTGTGGAGTGTCGTGCTCCCCCCCTCCCTTGTACTACAGGAGAGTCAGCACTCTCTCTACGTTGCAGATAGAGAACGGAGCTGTGTGTTAGTGGGTGTCCTAACTCTCCTAACTCACCAGGGAGAAAGCCTTGCATTACTATGTGGAGTTACAGACAGAAGAACAGGAAGTGAGGATTTCTCAGAAGAAATAAGAACATTTAAAAGCAAAATCGAAGGATGAGGTAAGTGAAGGCGGACTGCACTAAGGTAAAGGAAGCTATTTAGGGGAAAAAAATGTACCTTTACAACACTTTTAAAGGGAATTCGCCATAAAGAACAAATAAAAACAAAAACAAATTGAAGTGTCTGCAATACATTTAGCAGCCTCCTATAACCTTCCTATTATGGACAAACTATAGACCATTCCAGCAGGCAAAACTGCAACACTTCTGATTAGTGTTGGAGTTTGCTGCTAGAGCCCCACCATCGCACATTCTTTTTGGGCCACTACAATAATAGGCAGTCTCGCTGGCCACCAGGAATGATCAGAAAGCAGAATGAGGTGAGGACCTTTACCTGTAATGCCCTGTACACACGATCGGTCCATCCGATGAAAACGGTCTGATGGACCGTTTTCATCGGTTAACCGATGAAGCTGACTGATGGTCAGTCGTGCCTACACACCATCAGTTAAAGAACCGATCGTGTCAGAAGGCGGTAACGTAAAACACAACGACGTGCTGAAAACAACGAAGTTCAATGCTTCCAAGCATGCGTCGACTTGATTCTGAGCATGCATGGATTTTTAACCTACGTGCCTACAAACGATCGTTTTTTTTTCTATCGGTTAGGTATCCATCGGTTAAATTTAAAACAAGATTGCTTTTTTTTAACCTATGGATAAATAACCAATGGGGCCCACACACGATCGGTTTGGTCCGATGAAAACGGTCCATCAGACCGTTCTCATTAGTTTGACCAATCGTGTGTACACGGCATTAGAATGGGCCCCTTTAAGTCTTTACATGTGGGTTTGGGAGGTTGCTGCAAGTTTGTGTGGGCAACCTTCCATTTCTGCACTTTATACCTTCAGCAACTTTGGTTTTTGTTCCCATGACAGAGTTTTTAACGCAGTAATGTAGAATTGTATTTTTTAACTGAGAAAGTAAAGAATTGGTCTGTTTAAAGTGTATATTAATCCAGATGATGAAATGTACATGTTGCTTATTTGTAAAATGCAGTGCTTATATGTATAATATAGACTAAATACCCATCGACTATGCCATTGCTCTATATGTTGCAGGGCTTCCTGTTTTCTTCTAACCATGTTAACCATAGATGCATCCACAATAGTGTAGTCAATTTGTGTCCTCTTTTGTTTGCTTGGGATCTCCATGACACAGTGCCAATGCATGATGTGGTCCCATTGACAGCCTGTAAAATCACAGGCTGATTAGCCCTGCAGATCCTGATTGACAATGGCTCCTGATTGAATTCTGGCTGTCAAGGCAGATACTTACAATTGAGCCATGCCCCCCCCCCACTTTGCAGAAAAGACTCTGTGGGTGGGGTAAATGGGGTCAGATGATTGCTGAATAGAATTTATCTTTTCAGACTTCTACTTGTACAGACTTAAAAAAAAAAAAAAAAAAAAAAAAACAGGGCCATTTTAGAGCTGACAGAGTGGATGTTATTTGCTAACCTACTTATTATTTGTGTACTTCACATACGCTTAAAAGAGGAACTGCAGTCTGCTCACATAACTTATAATAAAAGCATCTTTGACACTCTGATGCTTCCCCCCAACCACTTTGCATATTATTTAATATATACTGTGATTCTGTATTGTCAAATATGCTGTCTAACTCTCCCTCCAGTGAGTCTGACTGCAGCCATTTTAACTGTGGGCAGCTGAGCTGCTGCCTGTTCCACTTCCTGGATTTACACAAATACACAGAGGCACACCTCCAGCTCTGCAGCCCATTGGACCTCGTATGACTCATCCCCACTCCCTTTCTGGCAAACTCTCACAAGAGTGAGAGAGAGCTATGCATTATGTTATAAGCCTAGGCTAATGACCAGACAGGAAACAGGATGTGGGCTGAATAAGGCATTTACTGGCAGGAAAAAAAAATGTTTTACTGTCTAAAGTTAAAACAACAAGGGAGGAAGATTTAATAGATGAAAAGTTGAAAAAAAATACTGAAGGTCCGCTTTAAGTAATGTCAAAAGTTTGTTTCTAAACTTTTTGGCCAGGAAGAAATTATTTATAACATCTTCATGTCTGCTTTAGGGATAGCTGTGATACTTACTGTCTAACACTGGCTTCCACAAAACAATTTGCTATGTAGTCGGCACAAAACATAGCAGATGAACAGAACAGTGTAATATCTTCAGATCACAAAAGGGCAGCCTTGTGTAAGTAGAAAATATTGCAATACTATATTGGTTTGTGCTCATGGATCGTTACTAAAATACAGTTCTCCTTCACAGAAAAATAAAAACATATCAAGCTTGAATAGGTGCTCGTTTCACTTATATAACAAGCTGTTATTCAGGTTCAAGAATTGGTGTTCCATATGAATAGGCATTTATTATGGTTAAAACGGAGTTGAAGACAACTAGGTCAATACACAAGTGAAATGAATATATGGACTGTTTTACCTGTTTATTCTATACTTCACAATGTTGCCTTCTTTGAAAACTAAGGGCCAGATCCACAAAGCGCTGTGCTTCTTTACGGCCGCCGTAGTGTATCTCAGATACACTACGCCACCGTAACTTACATCGTATTTCCCGTATTCTCAAAGAATTTGTAAGTTACGGCGGCGTAGTGTAACTGTGTCAGCGTAAGGGCGCGCAATTCAAATGGATGAGATGGGGGCGTGTTTTATGCTAATACGTCTTGACCCAATGTAAATTACGTTTTTTCTGAACGGCGCATGCGCCGTCCGTGGGGGTATCCCAGTGCGCATGCTCGAAATTAACCCGCAACAAGCCAATGCTTACGACAAGAACGTCATTCTACGCAAAGCCCTATTTGCGAACGACTTACGCAAACGACGTAAAATTTTCAAAATTCGACGCGGGAACGACGTCCATACTTAACATAGGATACGCCTCATATAGCAGGGGTAACTATACACCGAAAAAAGCCTTACGGAAACGACGTAAAAAAATGCGCCGGCCGAAACGTACGTTCGTGGATCGCCGTATCTAGCTAATTTGCATACTCAACGCGGAAATCTACGGAAACGCCACCTAGCGGCTAGCGTACATATGCACCTTAGATCCGACAGCGTACTAAGACGTATACCAGTCGGATCTAGCCCAGCTTCAGGCGTATCTTGTTTTGTGGATACAAAACAAAGATACGCCGGAGCAAACTAGAAGTTACGCAGCGTATCAATATATACGCCAGCGTAAACGCTTTGTGGATCTGGCCCTAAGCCTTTTTTTGTTATAGTAAAAGTTTAATTTGCGGTACAAACACAGTATATAAACAATACAGGGAGTTGGAGTTAACTACAGGAATTAAAGCCAAGTCTATGGGATAAAAGTCAGCATTGTTATAAAAGGTTTCTGAAGTGGCCAGAGCTCAATTTGGATGGGTGGATTCAAATACTCCAAGAAGACACATGTTGGTCAAATTTGTCATGCAGTTGGGCTGTCAGTTCATTCATTTGCTGCAGGTAGGTTACCAATTCCTTGAGGGAAAGAGGTTAGATCTCCAAAGTCTGGATATCGCTGTTCTGTCAGCTATGAGGAAGAAATTAAGAAAGCCTTTCTTGTTGCTTCAAAAACCTGGGAACTCAGAGAGGAAGGTAATTTATGGTGTTCTTGAGATGCAAAAGCTAGTCACATGTTCATATACTATATTGTAAAGATTTGCATCCAGAAGGGGGAGATCAGAGGGCAGGACCACTAGAATTGTAGTATAGTACTTTTCTCTTTCATGCAACGCCATCAGCGATCCAATTCCATAACTATGAGGGGTTCTACCCAACCATCTCACAAGTGATGGAAATAGGGGAATGGATGCTCCTCAACTACTCTAGGAAGGAAGTCACATGGTGGGAAAAGGGTTTCCTAGGGAAGGAGTCATGGGACCTATATATGAGGAAAATAAAGTCCTTTTAAATAGTGCATTCTGCATTCACAAAATGGGGGTAAACAAATTGTGCGGGTAGTAAGAGGATGGGTAAATCTTGTCTAGGGTAAATAAAATAGGGGGGAGAGAGATAAGGGCAGTCTCTAAGCTGACCCACAAGTTGTCCTTGTCATAAAATATCCAATATAGGACTAGGACATGTGTCAGTAGTGCAACTTTTTATACCTTTATAGTGCAGTGCAAAAAATGTATTTATCACTGAACTATGAAGGTATACATTATTGTTTGGTGTTGTGAGATCACTGAGTGTTTAGTTTACACTTTACAATAATTTAGAAATTATTTTGAGCTACTTACTGTATCTGGATTATATTGTTTTTTAGGTTGAGATATTTTTGATTGCAACAATTGTCACTATACACTAGTAGTGCAACTTTGTAGTACATTTCCAAATGGCCAAAACACCCTGATTGCCTGTTAAAGACTAAGATATCAAAATGAAAACTAAGAGGGGAGTAATTCCATACTGTATTTAGTGAATCAGGGTGGTTCACAATGCTGTACGCTTACTACTTTACATTGTAGCAAAGTGTCATCTCTTCAGTGTTGTCACATGAAAAGATATAATAAAATATTTACAAAAATGTGAGGGGTGTACTCACTTTTGTACGATAGCACCGTGTTTGGTATGAATCTTGAGGGGGAACTCCACGCCACATTTCAAATAAAAAAACGGCATTGGTTCCCCCTACAGGAGCATACCAGGCCCTTGAGTCTGCTATGGATTTAAAGGAGAACCCCCGTACGCCGAAAAAACGTCGTGGGGTTCCCCCCAAAATCCATACCAGACCCGTATCTGAGCAGCAGCCCGGCCGGTCAGGAAAGGGGTGGGGACGAGCGAGCGGCCCCCCTCCTTAACCGTGCCAGGCCGCATGTCCTCAACATGGGGGGGTAGGTGCTTTGGGGCAGGGGGGGCACGCTGTGGCCCCTCCACCTCAAAGCACCTGTCCCCATGTTGATGAGGACAGGGCCTCTTTCGACAACCCTGGCCGTTGGTTGTCGGGGTCTGCGGGAGGGGAGCTTATCGGAATCCGGGAGCCTCCTTTAATAAGGGGACCCCCAGATGCCGGCCCCCCACCCTAGGTGAATGAGTATGGGGTACATCGTACCCCTAGCCATTCACCTGGCGGAATTTTTTTTTAAAAAACACACTACACAGGGTTTTTAAAGTAATTTATTAGTCAGCTCCGGGGCCCCCCTCTCTTCTTTAGCTCTTTTACGGGGTGGGGGCCTGCTTCTTCGATGTTTTCTGCAGGGGGGGTCCCGGTCTTCACCGCTGTCTGGTTCTCTTCCACTGGGGGGGCGCTTTCTTCTTTAGCTCTTTTACAGTGGCCCCCTCCCGGGCTTCTTCGATGTCTTTGGCGGGGGGGTGTGCCGTTCTTCACCGCCGTCTGGTTCTCTTCCGGGGGGGGGGGCGCTTTCTTCTTTAGCTCTTTTACAGCGACCCCCCTCCTGGGCTTCTTCGACATCTTCTGTCGGGGGGTGTCCGGGCTTCTGTCGCCTTCTGCCTTCTTCTTCGCTTAACTTCTTCTTCGATGTTGACACGTCACTTCCTCCCGCTGTAATGCCATGTGCGCGGCTCGCACCGATTTATATAGGCTTCTTATGAGGTCACAGTCCCATCATGCTCCGTGCACCCAGAGCATGATGGGACTGTGACCTCATAAGAGGCCTATATAAATCGGTGCGAGCCGCGCACACGGCATTACAGCGGGAGGAAGCGTCATGTCAACATTGAAGAAAAAGAGAAGAACCAGACGGCGGTGAAGATCGGGACCCCCCACCGCAGAAGACATCGAAGAAGCAGGCCCCCCTTGTAAAAGAGCTAAAGAAGAGAGGGGGTGGGGCCCGGAGCTGACTAATAAATTACTTTAAAAACCCTGTGTAGTGTGTTTTTTTAATTTTTTTTCCACCAGGTGAATGGCTAGGGGTACGATGTACCCCATACTCATTCACCTAGGGTGGGGGGCCGGCATCTGGAGGGCCCCTTATTAAAGGAGGCTCCCAGATTCCGATAAGCTTCCCTCCCGCAGACCTTGACAACCAACGGCCAGGGTTGTCGGGAAGAGGCCCTGTCCTCATCAACATGGGAACAGGTACTTTGGGGTGGGGGGGCCACAGCGCGCCCCTCTGCCCCAAAGCACCTACCCCCATGTTGAGGGCATGCAGCCTGGCACGGTTAAGTAGGGGGGGGCGCTCACTTGTCCCCACCCCTTTCCTGACCGGCCGGGCTGCTGCTCGGATACGGGTCTGGTATGGATTTTGGGGTGAACCTCACGCCGTTTTTTCGGCGTACGGGGGTTCTCCTTAAAATCCATAGCAGACCCAAGGGCCTGGTATGCTCCTGTACGGGGAACCCATGCCGTTTTTTTATTCAAAATTTGGCGTGGAGTTCCCCCTCAAGATTCATACCAAACTCATCTGACACAGTGCACTGCGGTTACCTGCGGTTATGTGGCGATAGCTGCGAAATTTCGCAGCTGGACGCATCCAGTTCTATTTTTTCTATCCGCACAAAACTGTGGGTAACAAAACCGCAGGTAATCGTAGTGTGTGAATGATGTGTGCTTCTAGCTGCGGTAAAATCCGCAGCTAAAAGCACCATTCTATCCGTCCGTGTGAAAGGGGCCTAAAACTCTGACATTCACAGACATGACTAAGCATTATGGGAATTTGTAGTTCCTGAACAACAGGAGGGCCGTAGTTTGAAGATCCCTGGTGTATATTATTAGTATTGATCACTGTATTAGAGTCACTGTTTATGTTTGTTCTTTAGACAAGCTTTCACGTCTTTGTCCCTTTTTTCCCCCTCTCTTTTACCCTGTGTATTTCTTGTGTTTTTGTTTCTCTTGTTTTTGTGAATTGAGAAGTCACCTTTAAAGGCGCTATACAAAATAAAGTTTATTATTATAATGGATTTAAAAAGAAGAAATAGGTGATGAAGAGGCTCTGATAAAGAGGGGACCCCCTTGAAACGCGTTAGTATCTGCTGACCCGTGTGCCAACTTCCCAGGATACAAGAAGTATGACTCTGCATTTGAATATTTGTGATGAGCTTTGAAATGGGGGCCCCCACACAAAACATATTAGCAGTCCTAGGAAACAAGAAGTTATTGCAGCGGCTGCGGCGACTTCTGAATATATGTGACGAGCCTGTCCTTTTTTAATAAACTGTGTTTAAAGATAATTCACTAGGCTGTTCTTTCTTACATAAACTTCTGACTACTTACTACACTGCCACAGCTCTGAAAAGTTATCTGTATTCATATTGCTTTTCAGAGGCGTTTGCCAGGCAGTGGCTGTTTTAACCCTGTAAATTCCACACCAACACGCCGCAACCACGTGCATCACACATGCTTTCTGGGTATACACAGTGCATCCCTTTGACTTAAATAGGTTTGCGTTTAGCAGCAATTCAAAAGCATTCAAAACTAAGATTTTTTTTTTAGCTTACTATACACCTTCATGGACTGCATCTCTTTGCCAGTTGCCATCCTCCTTCTGGCAGGAATGTGGGAAAGCAGAGGACCCCAAATCTTGAGAGAATACACGTTGGCATAGTGCAGTATTGTCTTCTCAGGAGACCTGCAACACTCAGTGTTCCCACAATCACAATAAAAGGGTCTCTTTTGGGATTGGGGGGGGGGGTTCAGTGTTAATATAAGGAGGGCTTCACATTCCCTTAAATATGTCCTACACAATGAAGTCAAATAAAACTGCTTGTACTTGCTTGTTTAGTGCAGCACGTAGAAGCATGAAATAGTTTAACACATGATTTTTTTTAGCATTACACTGTACACGGTAGAGTGCATATTAACACATACAGTACATGTGCTGTTCACATGGACAAGACCTCACTCTAATAAAGGATTCATTTATCACAGTGTCTGAGAAAAACTGAGAAGACAGTGTTTGTTTGTAGTTGTCCATGAGTCTTAACTACGTAGATTAATCAGAGTCACATTTACACTGGAAAATCTCATTAGTAAAACAGTCTTAAAGTGATTTTTTTTTACTTACCTGTGCTGTGCAATGGAGTGGCCCCAAACCTCCTCCTTAGGGTTCCACACCGGTGCTCCTGGCTCTTCCTTCCTGGCAAGTACAGTACCCCCAATACAAAGCTACTTTCTATGGGGGCACTCGTGTAGGCTTGTTCCCGAGCCTCACCGTCTGCATCTATTGACACAGACAGCAGGATTTGGTCCTGCCCCCGTTCCCTCATCTCCAGCTTTGAGAAGCCAGTGAGACCAGGAAGTGCAGACAGATGCAGCACTGGATCGAATGAGGGCTCAGGTAGGCGGCCGCGCAATTGTCAGTTAAAGCGACGCAGGGCTGTTTCGCAAAAAAAAATACCTGGTCATTAAGGGGGGAAATCTTCCGGTCCTGAAGTGGTTAATCAGATTGGTTGCTGCAATACCAAAAAGAGGGTTTGAGAAAGAAGAAGGCTCATGTTCCTGGAAAGGTAGAGGATCAAAGCAGTCCCAGATATATTGAATGAGGACTCCTAAGTGAAATATAAAATGGGAATAACTTCATGGAAAAAGGGACCACAAACGATCATGTTCCCGGTAGCAATAAATTATGTCATTTTTCTAGGGCAATTTAAAAAATGAAAGCAAGCATTTGTCACTGCTGTCTTCTGCACAGGTTTTTGTAAATGTTCCCATTTATTTAACACACCTCATCCTATGTGTTTTGTATCATTTACATGTTTATCACATATAAGGCATCCCTAATTGAGACACTTTATTGTACACATGTTGACATTTAAAATGTATTTTATCTAAAATGTGTTCCCATTTTAAAACTGCAAATCATTCGTTTTATGGCTTCATTTGATATATTTATGCACAGGATCCCAAGAGCACCTTTTAGCGTTTAAAAGACATAATAAAAAATGTAAATAAACCGTGAGGAGAGTTTGCCATGCAGCAGGAAGAACTGTACTGCAGTCTCAGGTGCAATCGCAAAAAAAAAACCCACAGAAGAAGATTGACTTTCTAAATTTCAGAATTATACAGCACTCTGTGGGGTATCTTCTATCTCAACTACAGCAACCCACTAGGGGATTAGCATGGATAGTCTCTCTCCTGTGAATCACACAGCTAACAAATAAAGCCACAGTGCAGAGTGGGCAGACAGGAAACCACCAAAGCCAGAGCAGTGATTATGTACATGCTGTGCGAAATGTATTGAGCATTGAGCCAAAATGTTTGTGTGTGTCAGAGCAATCTTTTCACTGACCAGGACAGCTGTACTCACAGGGGGATCACCAATCAGCCTGCAAGGAACTGCTTCTGTCCTTCAACAGGCAATTAAAGTGAGTCCATTACAGCTCCCTTGGGGCACCAGGAGGGGACTGAGGGGAACTGCAAATGACATCGATGGAAAGGTCACAAACCTCAGGAGGATAGAAAGGTAGCTGTGCCTGGTGAAATGGAGTGGAAAGTAGTAGCTATTTGTCATCCACTAGCAATTCAAAGGGAGGGGGAGAAGTTCCTTTTCCAGACTGCTCATGAATTTAAATTTTTTTCCACTGTCTGAAGATGAGGTTATACAAGACTCCTAACACCAAAGCTAAAACAAAAAAAGACCGTTTTCATCCAGACACAATAAAAGTTCACACATTTTGCTGCTCCTTGCATTAGCTATAAAGACCTTTGTTTCCTTAATCCTGGCTTTGCCTGGCAGGTTGACAAACCTGACTGTGGTGTACAGCTACTAATGGATCAAAACAGTGTCAGCTATTGCTCAGGAAGGGCTGCTATTTTAATTTATCTTCTTGGCTTGCTGGGAACTTGTTTTTTTTAACAGTTATCTGGGGCTGATAACTAAAAAAATGCTGACAATGGCAAAAAAAATAAAAATATTTGAGGTGACAATTGATTACCAGAATATTATCTGCATTAGGAACCTAAAGGTGGGTACGCATGGGACGAACATATGTCCGGTTTTCCTCGATGTTTCACAGCAAGTTGGAACCAAGGATAGAAATAATGTACGAAAAATCTTGCACCACTAATGCCGCGTACACACGATCATTTTTCGGCATGAAAAAAAACTTTGTTTTTAAAAACGTCATTTAAAATGATCGTGTGTGGGCTGCACATCGTTTTTCAGTTTCTGAAAAACGACAAAAAAAAATTCGAACATGCTGCATTTTTTAACGTAGTTTTTCGGGTTGTAAAAAATTATTGTGTGCAGGCTAAAACGACGTTTTAAACCTGTGCATTCTCAGAAGCAAGTTATGAGATGGGAGCGCTCGTTCTGGTAAAACTACCATTCATAATGGAGTAAGCACATTCATCACGCTGTAACAGACAAAAAAGCGCGAATCGTCTTTTACTAACAAGGAATCAGCTAAAGCAGCCCAAAGGCGAATAGAACTTCCCCTTTAGAGTGCCGTTGTACGTGTTGTACGTCACCACGCTTTGTTCATTATTTTTTAAAAACGATGGTGTGTGGGCAACGTCGTTTTTTCCGACGGTCGCATCCATCGCGTCACGATTTTCCGAAAGAAGCCGAACGTCGGTGCGCAGGCGCAGTATAGAGCCGCACCGACGTTCGGCTTCTTTCGGCTACTAGTGACGCGATGGATGCGACCGTCGGAAGCCTCTCGGAAGACTGTCAATCAAGAAGGAACACCCGCTCCCGAAGACCCATACCCGGAAGCGACGGAGAAGATGCATCTCGAAAACGGTAAGTACAGCTCATATTTTAAAACAACTAGCCGATCCCCCTAGACAAAACGAGCATCCATCTAAGGGGAAAATTTGTTTTATGGGTGAACTCCCGCTTTAATGCAAGCCCATAGATTTTAGATAACAGGTTGCATCCAATCATCTAATGATGTCACTTGAGCCCGCATCTCCCCTAAACAGGAGTGCTCTAGCAGCATGAACATTCCTAATCAGGGTAATATAGAAAGGATGAGGAGTTCCTGGCAGACAGTAAATGGCCAAAGGAACACCATAATGATCAATTATTTTGTTCCTGAACAATTCTTGTTTGAGCCTGTTGTGCATCACCCCACCGACATCAGAACAAAAGGTAAAATCTTGCTGCTGACTCATTTTAACACACTTATTAGAATTTATCCTGTTTTAATAAAGAAACCAACTAAATGTGTATGTACAGTATGAAGTAGGCTTCCATGACTGATCTTTCTGGTAACTGTTAGTTGCTTGGCACATGTGCCCATTCTTTTCATTCGGTGTGGATAGGAGAAGACATGAATATTACAAGCTGAACAGACCGAAAACATCAAAACGGTATGCATAGCTGAGGTTTGTGTAATGTACAGTGTCTTTGAATAGGAAATCAGAGGAAAGCTGTATGCAAAGTATTTTAATTTATGTTAACAGTTTTGCTTGGTCTCACAAGTAAAGAATAATATCTTTAAAAAACATGGTGCTCCCTCCATTGCTGATCACACAATCACTTCACGAGCCTAGGCATTTTATAAATGAGAATTGGCTTATCTAAAAACCTGATTCCCCTTCAGAAGTGGTCACAACTCCAAATGCTTGGACTTAGAAGGAGTTTTAGAAGAATACTTTCTCTTTCAGCCCTGCGTTAAGCTGGCCATAGATGGATAAAAAGCTTGGCTGGTTTAGCAGGAACCAGTTGAATTTGAATCCATGTATGGGAAGGCTGGTTGTACAAAAGTTTATCTACTGATTGACTTCTGTACAGCCACCCTGTTGGATTTTCTCCACTCGATCAGTGCCACTAGCTATAGCCAGTGGTGCTATTCAGTATATTCAGATGACGGGGAGTTCTCCCCTCTGCCATAATAAAATACCTCAGCGGGGACCATTCCCCTAGCCACCTATCGAGCGATTGAATGAGGGTGTCGAGAAAGATGCATGTATGTGCGCATTGGTTCTTGTAAGCCCTGTTTGTGCCATTTAGTGGGTGTGAATGTGCGCATTGGCACCAGGCAGGCTATTTAAATTGCACTAGTTTCTTGTGTCAGTACCCTTTGGTCTATTACGTTCCTGAGACATCTGTGTATCTGTTCCTGTATTGCTCTTCTATTGCCGACCTGACTTTGCCTGCATCGACCCCTGGCTTGCCTCTAGACTACGCTTCTGCCTTACCCTTCTGCTCATCTGCATCCTGTTGTTACTGACCCCAGCCAGGCTTCTGACTACTCTTCTGCCTGCCACCTGTGTCTGATCTGCCTGCTAGTTGCTAAACTGGACTGCCTGACTTTGCCTTGGCTCTTCTACCTGCACCTGAACAAGCCGTAGCTGTGCCTGACACCAGTTCTTGCTCTTCTGCGAAAATGCCACCAGTCAGCTGCTCCTGCACATCAGCATTCTTCTCTGTGCTCTGGCGTTCCCTGTAACTCTACCAGGGCTCCTAGATCAGAGCTATGAGAGAGGCCTTCCTCTACACTTTGGGCTCCACCACCAGGTACGTTACAGGGGGAATCAAGGTTTGTTTTTTATTTTGTTTAACCCACTTGGGCGATGTATAAAAATCAGTGCAAAGTATAAAAACAGTTTTTTTTTTTTGCTCTTTTAATTCTGGAAAAAGCTTGTATAGCTATAGGAGATCAAATGTATGTGTGCATTACCAATATAATAGTGCCGTTTCTATTTATACAGATTACTTTTTTTTAAATTAAAAAGTCCTTTTTGTTGACTCTGCTTAGACGGCACACAAAAATCGAATAATAAGCTCTATATTCGGAATTAGGAACTAGTTTCCATAATCAGGGTACGCCTGCATGTAATGTGATCTGCAAAAAGCTGGGGGAGGAAAGTAGGGATCAACACTTACTATTTAGTACACAAATTTCAAGCAGGTATCCAATATATCTTTGTGTAGAATAATTCTCCCATGGGCTCATTTTACAAGGTTGCCTCTTTCCTCCTGGGGAGCATTTCTTGAATCTGAGCCCCTAATAGCATCCGTTAATTTTGCCTGGAGATAAGAGGAGCCTGGCTGTTTCTGCAAGTAATTTAATAGAAACTTGAATCTAATTTAATGGATCCTTTATGTCTCTGTCAGAGACTGTTAAAATGTATTGATGCAATATCTCATAGAAGTTAGTAAATACATTAATCTCTGGGGATCTTGTGATAACAGTTCTCTTATCAGTATGTGCAGTAGGTAGAACACCGCATGAAAACTGACTGATGCGATGCAATCAAAAATAAAGTGTGTTTGGTTTTACTCAGAAAATCAAATACATCTTTTTCCTACATTTGAAGGAATAAAAGATTATGCAGGGATGATTGATCAAAGAGGATTTTTTATGGGTTTCATGTTAATTTTTTATAATCTGTATAGCAGAATGTTACATATTTAATGTAGCTGTTGCCCATAACAACCAAACAGAAGTTTATTTTCATTTTCCAACCTGCACAGAATAAATAAAACAAATCTAAATGAAAGGGATTGTAAAGTCTTGTTTTTTCTTTAATGACAAACATGTTATACTTACCTCCTCTGTGCAGTTGGTTTTGCAGAAAGCAGCATGAATACTCCTCTTCTCAGGACCCTCTTTGCTGCTCCTTGCCACTCTCTCCTGTCAAGTGCCCCTACAGCAAACAGCTTGCTATGGGGGGCACCTGAGCCGAGTCACAGCTCCGTGTGTCCATTCAGACACGGAGTCCCAAATCGGCCCTGCACCCTCTCTCCCTTGATTGGCTAACTGACTTTGATTGACAGCCACGGGAGCCAATGGTGCCACTGCTGTGTCTCAGGAGGAGAGTCCCAGACAGCTAAGACACTCGTGGACATCTCTGGAGAGAGATGGGGCTCAGGTAAGTAATTATGGGGTGCTGGGGAGACTGCTACACACATAAGGTTTTTTATCTTCATGCATAGAATGCATGAAGATAAAAAAATCTTCGATCTTTACAAATCTTTTAAGCCTGCCATACATGGTTCAGAATTCTGAAAATTTGGCAGGGGCTGAACTAATTTTAATTAATGTATGGGCAGGCTGCTTGTACAGAAGTCGATCTACAGATCAACTTCTGTACAATCAGCCTGTTGGTTTTTTTCTGCTATAGCCGGAAGCACTGATCACTGTATTCTGACTTTCAGTCAGTGGGGTAGATTCAGGTATATTTGCGCATTTTTTACGGAGGCACAGCACACCGTTTTGCCGCTGCGCCTCCGTAAATTATCTGCGCTACGCTCGATTCACGGAGCAGTAGCTCCGTAAATTGCGTGGGCGCTCCTGAAAAATGCCCGGCGTAATCGTGCGTAATTTAAATGATCCCGTAGGGGGCGTGGATCATTTAAATTAGGCGCGTTCCAGCGCCGAGCGTAGTGCGCATGCTCCGTCAGGAAACTTTCCCGACGTGCATTGGGGTAAATGACGTCGCAAAGGCCGTCATTTGCTTCAAAGTGAACGTGAATGGCGTCCAGCGCCATTCACGATTCACTTACGCAAACAACGTAATTTTCTAATTTCGCGACGCGGGAACGACGGGTATACTTAGCATTGGCTGCGCCTGCTAATAGCATGGGCAGCCTTACGCAAAACCTGACGTACGCAAACGGCGTAAACTGCGTACGCAGGGCGCGCGTACGGTTGTGAAACGGCGTTAGTATGCAATTTGCATACTCTACGCTGACCACAACGGGAACGTCACCTAGCGGCCTGCGTAAGAATGCAGCCTAAGATATGACGGCATAAGGAGCCTTATGCCAGTCATATTTTAGGTTGCAGTCGGCGTATCGAGGTTCCTGAATCAGGAGCATTCGATACGCCGGCACAAGTAAGCAATTGCGCTGCGTAACTATGGTTACACAGACGCAATTGCTTTTTGAATCTACCCCAGTGTGTACAGCAGTCTGTCTGACAGAAGTCTGTCTGACGACTGGCTTTTGTAAAAAGGGACATGCTGGAAAACAGCATCTGATAAGTGCTCGCAGCCAATGGCGTGAGTGAAGATCAGTTATTCTGGCAGGGTTGTTGAGCAGTCGCCCTGTCAGAATACAATAGCACATTGGGAGAGATCATCACAGCACAGCATTTATTTCATTTAAATTGCTGGGTTGAGCAAAAAAAAGCAAAAAAAATTGCAGTGTTTACTGTGCTTTAGATTCTTTGCTAAACCAGTTGCGTTTTCACTATTCTTTTCACCAGGTATCAGTGTAATTTTAAAGGCACTGTACAATTCCAAATGTTTTTGCTGTTTTGACCCGGTATTAGTATGGTTATACTGTACTGTATTTACTGTGTTGTTTGTTTGCCTTACCTTTTATTGATCAGCTTACATATTGTGGCTTCAGTTTTTAGTAACACGGCTGATTGATTCCCCTATGTCCATGTGTTTATTCACCAAGCTTGTTCTTATTTGCTAAAGGGACAGAACAACCCCTTGTTCCGTGTCACCTAGAGTACAATCCATGCTTCACTATTTTCTCTGTGTCGCATCACAAATCTAGGAGTGCTAGTGTGATAAAAAAAACTGCATTGTGATCTCTATGTTAATTTCTCTGCCTGTTTTTATCCATTCTGGAGCTAATTACTGTTTAGCTCTAACTTGCACAACACTAGACTAAGAGAATCAGGGATTGTGAGATGTGTAGTTGGACATTAAAACAGACAGAAATTTAAACCTTAACTACTTAATCCCTGGACCATTATGCAGCTAAAAGATCAGGCCACTTTTTGCGATTCGGCACTGCGTCACTTTAACTGACAATTGCGCAGTCATGCGATGTGGCTCCCAAACAAAATTGACGTCTATTTTTTCCCATAAATAGAACTTTCTTTTGGTGGTATTTGATCACCTCTGCGGTTTTTTTTTGCGCTATAAACAAAATTAGAGCGACAATTTTAAAAAAATTCAATATTTTTTACTTTTTGCTATAATAAATATGCCCAAAAAAGATATATAAAAAAAAAAAACTTTTTTTTCCCCCTCAGTTTAGGCCAATACGTATTCTTCTACATATTTTTGGTAAAAAAAAAAACACAATAAGCATTTTTTGATTGATTTGCGCAAAATTTTTAAGGGATAGTTTTATTGCATTTTTATTAATATTTTTTTTCTAGTAAGGGTGGCGATCATCGATTTTTTATCGTGACTGCAACATTATGGCGGACACATCGGACATTTTTGACACTATTTTGGGATCATTGTCATTTTTGCAGCGAACAGTGCTATAAAAATGCACTGGTTATTGTAAAAATGACACTGGCAGTGAAGGGGTTAACCAGGAGGGGGCGCTGTAGGGGTTAAGTGTGTTCTAAGGGAGTGATTCTTACTGTTGGGGGGCGTGGCTGGGCGTGTGATGTCTCATCGTTCCCTATGACAGGGAACAGACGATCAGTGACAGGCTCTCTAGGAAGCACGGGTAGAGGTTTGTTTACACTTACCTCTCCCCGTTCTACCTCTCTGTGACCTGATCTTGGGACACCAGCGGCGATCGGGTCCGCTGTTTCCACAGGGATGGTCACGGAGAAGAGGACCCCACCTTTTCTCCATTCTTTGTTAGGAACTGCCAAATGGGCTCCTCAAGACTAGTGAGCTGCCTAAAGATTTATACAGACCAACAGAGTTTCTAATGCAAGCACACCCCTATCCCAACCACAATATAAACTTGACAATGGTTATATCTTTCCCTACTCTACTAAAAAAAAAAAACATTTTTATTTCTGTCTGTGTTTCTGTTGGGATGTTCTCCACCACTTCCTGTCTCATAATTAGTTGCCATCAAAACAGGAAGTAAAGAAAAATCTTTATAAAAAAGACCTGGGTAGCTCTATTCAAAACTTGAAAAAGGGTTTGGCTAGAGATACACTTTACCTATAAGCAAATATTATATTTTATTGTCTATATCATGGGCCAGATGCATCTTCTGGATGCATTGTTTAATGATGTGCTATTGCAGAGATATTACTTTAATATTGAAACCTTTGAGCTTCTCCCAGAGTATCAATAGCCTCAAAAAATTAAGAGTAATCTGTATTGTGAAAGTTGCTAAAAATTTAACTTTATGAGGAATAGAGAATTTCTGTAGCCTTTAGGTGCAATGTTTGGATTATTACCATAATCCTACAACTTTTGGAATAATGGAAGAAGCTGAAACAGGATTTTTATTTATGGGCTGGGGGAGAGGAGGGTCCAATTACCTGGTTGCCATAGTCACTACCCACATTATGCTCACACCGGGCTTTCAGGAAAAAACTCAAGACCCATCTTTTCTGAAGGCTACAGTAAATAAAAGGAAAATGGATGCCAAGCGCCTTGAGGCGATTCAGTTCGCATTTGTAGCGCTATATAAGTTATTCACTCACTCACAATGCTTACTGAAAAGAGGAGGTCTACCAATATAGAAAGCTTTCAACTTGCAGATGATGTGCATTCTTAAAAAGGAGGTCCACACAACAAGTGAACCTCCCCTTTTTGGAACCCGCCCTCCCTCCGGTGTTACATTTAGCACCTTTCAGGGGGAGGGGATTTGCACCTACTTCTGGGCATAGATAACCGCAGAATCTGTGGATATTTACGCCACTTACCGCCGCCCCCACTGCCAGCTGTGTTTTGGAAAACACACAGTTCCCAGAACAAAGCGGGGACCAGTGAAGATGCGCAGCGTGACTCGCAGATGCGCAGTAGGGAACCAGGCAGTGAAGCCGCAATGCTTCACTTCCTGATTCCCTCACCGAGGATGGCAGCGGGGAAGCCAAGAGATGAGCTATTGCTCGTTTTCGGCTGCCGACATCGATGGACTCCAGGACAGGTACAGTAAGTGTCCATTTATTAAAAGTCAGCAGCTGCCATATTTGTAGCTTCTGGCTTTTAATATTTTTTGTTTAGGTGGACCTCCGCTTTAACATAAGTTATGTTTGTGCATCTTCAGTGTGAATTCGTAATAGTGTGAACCCAGTCTTACTGGAATTTCCATATATAAAGAAATGAAATAAGTAAATGGCATGTTTGCCCAGGTTTGCTATAGAAATCTCCCTATCTTTTGTTATTCCCTGTGTATCCAGATCCAGATGCCAACTGTGCATCCAGATCCCCAAGTTTATATAAAATATATACATTAAAACATGTAATCACATATCTTAGCAGCACTTTATATGTTTTCTGTAAAGTACAGTTTTGCAAGTACACAGAGCAAGAGTCATTTGTAAATCCATATTATACTAATAAAATACATGTATTTGGTTTAAAATAAATATTGTTTCAAATGTCTTTTTTATATTTCATAATATGTTAAACATTTTGTTTCACTGTGAAGGTATTTTAAAATTCCTTATGGAAATAATGTAGTGGTAAAATTAAAACATATCTGTTTTTCTGTTTCCCTGGTTCGGAAAATCAGTTTTGATGTGTAGCCACTTTACAAGCAAATGACTACACTTTCCAGAGCATTGTGTAAGTAAAGCCAACTTCAAAAACTCCCCTAAGACCCACAAGAACAAAAAAAAAGTCTACTAAATCAAAGTGTTTAATATGGAAGGAAAAGAGATGGTGCACTTCGAATTGAGAATGCAATAGACTCAGTGGGGAAATAAACAGACTGTTTTATGCCTACAGTTACTGAACTATAGGGCACACATTTCATTTCAAGAGCTGAAATTATCCAATAGTATAACTTTTTCCAAGCCAGATGTGCTTGTGTGTAGTTGAAATATTTAGGTCACAATAATACTAGAGGTTCAGCTAATTGCTATAATTCCCCTTGTCCTTGTCAGGACATGATGTTAAATGTGAAAACTGGCTGTTTTCATTTGTTCCAGCATTATGTGTGGGCTGAGCTGCTCAACAGATTGGCATATAGAGAATGTGACTTTCCTGCTCCTGAAGGCTGTGTGACTAGACCAAGCCAAACCCAGAATCCTCTTATGCCTACTTCCCACTATGAGAGCTATCAGCTGGCTTCCAAAAGACCAGGTGGCCACTCAGCAGGCCTTATAAATAGGCTAAAACTTTCCACATGCCAAGCAAGCTAGAAACAATATCATCCAACATGTATAGACAGGGTCCTTTCTTAGAAAATTAGAAAAATATAATTTTTTGCACGTTAAAAAGTACTTGTTTATAAAGTTTTCATTAATACTCAAGTTCAAAAATTCTTTGACACACGTCAAACATTTTGTTTATTGAACTTACTATGAACATATTTTGCTAGAAGAAGTCACGAAAACAGTTTTTGGCATTGTATTTGCCTAAAGAAAATACGATTTTTGTTGCCATGGAACACATTTAAAATGTATGCCTACAAAGTATTTTTGTTTGCTGTTTCTAAATTTGTGATGAAGTGAGCTGTAAAACCATAAATTTGTAAAACGATATTTTTAATACAAAATGAATAGTCATTAGGTATACTTTTGTTTGATGTGAATAATTTTAAAAATATATGTTTAACCACTTCAATACAGGGGATTTTCCCCCCTTCCTGCCCAAGCCAAATTTTCAGCTTTCAGCGCTGTTGCTTTTTAAATGACAATTGCGTGGTCATGCTACACTGTACTCAAACAACATTTGTTATTATTTTGTTACCACAATAGAGCTTTCTTTTGGTGATATTTGATCGAAACAAATAAAAAACAAATAAATAAGCACAAATAAATAAGCACAAATAAAAAAGCACCAAAAATGTTGAATTTTTTTTTTTTTCTTTGTTTCTGTCATAAAATTTTGTAAATACATATGTTTTCTCCTTCACTGATGGGCACTGATGAGGCTGCACTGACGGGCACTGATAGGCAGCCCTGATGGGCACTGATGAGGTTTCAACAATGAGGTGGCACTGATGAGGAGTACTGATGGGCACTGATGGTGGGCACTAATATGCAGCACTGATGGGCGGCACTGATTGGCACTTATATGCAGCACTGTTGGGTACTTATGGGTGGCACTAATGGGCACTGATAGGCATGGATGGGCACTGATGGCCATTGATAGATTGCACTGATGAACATTAATAGATTGCACTGATGGGCATCACTGATACGGAGGCACTAGCAGGAATTACTGATGGGCACTAATTGGCATCATTTGTGGGTACAGCTTGGCATCCCTGGTGCAAAATATTAAAGTGTATTCGTACAGATTACTTTAATATTTTGCACAACTGCACCACCTGGTGGAGTACACCACAACTGCAGCAGACCAAATAATTTAATTTATATTAACACGTAATATTTAATATTTATTTGTGCCGGTACAACCACTCACAACCAAACTGGCATCCCTGGTGGCCATGGGTGGCATCCCTGGTGGTCCTATGTGGGTATCCTTGGGGGGGTAATCAATCAGCACAGACCCCGCCTGTCAGGAGAGCAGCTGATCGTCTCTCCTCTACTCATGTCTGTGAGACGCAATTGATGAAAAGCTGTTCCATGGCTCTTCCTGTTTACGCCGTGATCAGCTGTGATTGGACATCAGAGGCTCATTACTGAGATTCTCCTACTTTTCATGATTGCAGTGATACCACATATGTATATTTTATTTATTTTTTGTATCCATGGTAGGGCCCAAAAACAATATTGAGCCTTTAGCTTTTTTATCCAACCTAAAACACTGACCTTTGGCCCTAGCCTTTCACCCTAACCTTGACCCTAACTGACCTTGGCCTAAATCAAAACCATATCCAACTATTTTATCTTAATTTCATTAGAATTTTTTTACAATGTATCTAGTATGAGACCCGGAGCTGTCAGTAACTGTCAGGCTCTGTGTTGGGAGTGTGATGTGCAGTGTGTTCTCAACACAATATGCAGCTCAGTGGGAATGGGTTAATAATAGACAGTGTTTAAAAATATGATATGAAATGATTATACTCAGTGCTGCTCCAAAAATATGCAAATACATAAATGACAAAAATTGATGATAAGATTTGAAAAATAAAGAGCTGTGCAAACACATTAAGTGCAATCTAGTTGAAATCAAAATAATCCTCCAGTGAAATTAAGCTTGTACACTTCTGCTTGTGGGGGTAGAGGTGACACTCTGTGCTCCTCTCCTGGGTCCCCACTCACCAACAGTAAGCTTTATAATGCAAGTTCTTTGTCCTACATCAATGGCTAGGGTATCACCTTTCAACAACAGGCTTTGAATGATCCCAAAATAGTTGATTCACAGCTATGCTTAGGTCTCCATTGCAGTAGTATGGGTATGTAAAGTGCCAATGAAAAAGAAATGCACAAAGCATAATACTGCTAAAAAAATCTATTGTTAAAACCACAAAAGAAATGCACTTACATCAAAAAAAGGAATACAGGTAAAAATTGCCACCTTGGCGGGCTGCCAGCCATCACTGTGCCTTGTGTTTGAGGTCCCTGTTTGACGCGTTTTGCCCTTTCCACTAGGCATCTTCAGAAGATATTTGAGAGACTGAAGTATAACTTGCTATGACTAGGTGTCAGCCATTTTACAGAACAAAACATCAGGAGTTAGAGTGGGCTCTCATATAAAGTTTACGCCAAAAATTTACTCTTTAACGTATGGTGCAAACTGACATATATTAATTCCGATTTAATTCAGTTGAATTAAATGGTAAAATACAGGTCAACAAATCTGTTTGATGCAGGATTGTACAACGCATTGAAGCAAAATGCATTGGAGGGAAAACAATGAAGTATAATGCATTCTAATCATATCCAGTGTGAATGGGGTCTGGGCAGTAGGGACCAAAAAAAATCCTTAGTAAGGAGATTACAAGGTTGAAGCCCCCAAAAGATATAAAAATACATCTAATGTTTCTGTTCACTATCATCCACTAAAATGATACATAGGTTTTTGGGGGACTAATTATTTAAATTATTTATTTTTCGTATTGTATTGTATATCCTTTAAACTTCTACAGGGCAGTCAGGATGCATAGATAAATAAATAGTGTTCCCAAAAGCCCACATAGTCACATAGTGCAACATGATAATAAACTAAGAAAAAAATACCATTTACCACATTCAAACCCAGGATTCTTCTGACTCCTATCGACAACCACTAACGTCATATCTGTGCAGTGTTTCGAACACCCTTAGCTCATATAAACTAATTCCTGTGATTCTGTATGCTATTACACACTCACTTTACAATTTGTATTAGAACATAAAACAAAATAAATCTCCACTCCCCTATTATTATTCTTACCTAATTAAAAAAATATATATGTATGAATGTAAATACCTCATACCTAGTAAGGATGAGTCGAACACACCCCCTGGTTCGGTTCGCATCAGAACATGCCAACAGGCAAAAAATGTGTTCAAACACGCAAACACCAATAAAATCTATGGGACACGAACACGAAGAATCAAAAGTGCTAATTTTAACGCCACGACGATTTACGTCAACAGAATGGCACAGCTGGGTACAGGTACGTCTCCTTTAAGATCCCAGCCGCTCGCAACCTGATCCTGAGCTCCGTGACTGCAGCAGGTGTCCCGCGATCGGGTCACAGAGCTGAAGAACGGGGAGAGGTAAGTGTAAACAAACTTTCCCGTGCTTACTAGTGAGCCTGTCACTGATCGTCTGTTCCCTGTCATAGGGAACGACGATTAGTGATGTCACACGCCAAGCCATGCCCAACACAGTAAGAATCACACATTAGGTCACACTTAACCCCTTCAGTGCCTCCTACAGGTTAACCCCTTCACTGCCAGTGTCATTTTCACAGTAATTAGTGCATTTTTATAGCACTGATCGCTGTAAAAATGAAAATGATCCCAAAATAGTGTCAAACGTGTCCGATGTGTTTCCACCATAATGTCGCAGTCACGATAAAAATCACTAATCGCCGCCATTACTAGTAAAAAAATAAAAATGCCATAAAACTATCCCCTATTTTGTAGACGCTATAACTTTTGCGCAAACCAATCAATAAATGCTTATTGCAATTTTTTTAACCAAAAATATGTAGAAGAATACTTATCGGCCTAAACTGAGGAAAAAAACTTTTTTATATATTTTTGGGGGATATTTATTATAGCAAAAAGTAAAATATATTGATTTTTTTTCAAAATTGTAGCTTTATTTTTGTTTATAGCGCAAAAAATAAAAACCACAGAGGTGATCAAATACCACCAAAAGAAAGCTCTATTTGTGGGAAAAAAAGGACGTCAATTTTTTTTGATAGCCATGTCGCACGTGCAATTGTCAGTTAAAGCGACGCAGTGCTGAATCGCAAAAAAAGGGGCCTGGTCATTTAGCAACAAAATGATCTGGAGATTAAGTGGTTAAAGACTTATATGCATGGTATTGTCATAAAAAGTGTTTGGGGACCTGGGTAGCATAGGTAGCCAAATTTATCATAGGCAGATTTTCTTCTCTCAGTCTCAGTTTTTTTTTCATTAACAGATGTCAGAAACATCTGCAGTCTCTTGTTCATGCCAGTAATGATATTTGTTTTTTTTCCCCTGTTGCATCTTATATCTTCCAACAAACTCCAGAATTGTAGAAAGTAGCCCAATTTTTTGGAATGCTTAAAATCTTTACTAAAATGTTTTTTCTAAAGCACTGTCTGGCAGTTAGGTTTTGCATTTATCTTGCAGAAAAATAACCTATGCCTTGCACACACGGTCTGACTTTTGACCGTGCAAAAGTCCGCCGTGAGCCTGTCGGAAGTCCAACGGAACGAAAGAGAATAGGTTCTCTATCTAAGGTCCGTCGGACTTCCGAAAAAAAAGTCAGATGGAGGCTACACACGGCCGGACTTTCCTAGAAAAAAGCCCGTCTGACTTTTTTTCTCGGAAAATCCGGCCGTGTGTACGAGGCACTGGAAATATTTTCTAGTGTGCACCACCTGTGGCACATGCACATTGCAGTGTACACTCCCAGCAAATTTCCATGTGCAAAATGCAAAGAATGGAGCCAGGTGCCAGACAATGTAATTTCTGTGTACATGTACAGGAGTCATATTGTCACTGGTTTCCCAGTGACTGAAGGAGAGTGTCAGGGGCATATGGAGTATCAAGGAACAGCAAAGGACAGCAGTGTTTTGTCATCACAACATAATGGATGAGTGCACACCAGCTAAACGTTGAACTTATTTAGTAATAGCAATCCATAAAGCATGTACAAAGCATTGAAGAGACCTCTGTATTTGAATTATGCCTTGCTATTAATTAGTACCCTCCATTTATGCACAATTCTCACTGCACACTAGGATGCTGCCCTATAACCTGATCTACAGCCATGCCTGTCATTTGCTGCTGCAGTTCAAAGGAGATATGTGTAAGACTGGAAGTCATTTAGTCTGGGACTAATGGCCATACTAAATGAATGAATGAATGAGTGACTTGTATAGCGCTACACATATACTGTATCCAGTTCCTCAATGCTGCTTGAACAACATAGCCTGTAATGTATATAGAGAGAACAGCCCCAGAGCCAAGGAACGGCCTTCAAATGAGCTAACGACTGCACGGGAGCCCCAAACCCAAGTATGGGCTCAGTGTAAGGGCAACAGTGGGTGCAACTGAGACTTTGTGGAATAAATGAGGTCTGTGATTTCTGTTTCTTCCTGACATATGTTCTGCCTGTCCTCTACTATTAACTGCTTGTTTTCTACTGATTGTAACCAAAATCAATTGCCCCCTTCTGTAGCGCCTGCCCCCACCATCAATTTCCGTGTCTATTCCTGCCATAAACTGTTCCCTTTTTGCTGCCTGTCCCCACCATCAACTGCCCCCTACTGTACTGCCTGTCCCCACTATCAACCGCTCCCAGTCTATTGCCTGTCCCCACCATAAGTTGTTCCTCTCTGTACTGCATTCCTCACCATCATCGTATGGCTCTGTAATGCACTTTAATGTCCCCACCATAAATCCCCCCCCCCCCCCAGCACGTTGTTCTGCTTTTTTCCCCTCCCACTGACACAGTCCTTCCGGTGATATCACTGATGCAAAGGTATTTGTTTCTTCTAGTGATACCTCAAACACAGGGATGTTTCCCTATCCAATGATACCACCAGCAAAGGGGGCCATTTTTTATTCCCCTGACACAGATACTGAGATATTTTTTCCTTCACTACTGATGCAGGGACATTTTCTCCATCTCACTAACATGAAGTTGCAGTTGCAATGTTTCCATCCAATGACACCATCAAGTAGGGGCATTTTTCCATCACACTGATTCTGGAGCATTTCTTCCATCACCACTGTTGCAGTATTTTTGTGGGTACAAGGTCTGCATTATATTTGTATAGTTGTATACAGTAAATAGGCACAGAATCTGTTTAATTATCTGCCTTCAAGCCAATCACATTGTTATATGCAATCATACCATACCCACCCTTTGCACACTGTTTTGACTTCTTGGCTGTAAGACCGGGCAGATTACCTGGGTACTGTTAATGTTTACATATTGTTTAAAGCTGAGTTCCACCCATTTTTGAGAGCTGGTCTTAAATTAAAGACCACCTCTCAAAACCTAGTTTTTAGATATCAATTTTTCCTTGTTCTTAGCCGGCTCGTGGCTCATGACGTCACGTCCTCTTCTGCGGCAGGCTCCCCTGTTGTCTTCTGGGACATGTGTGTGTCCCAGAAGACAAGCTGGCCATTCACAAAGTGCCATGCGACTCCCGCATGCACAGTAGGAAAATGGCAGTGAAACCACAAGGCTCCATTGCTGGTTTCCCTTAGTTGGAATGGCGGTGCCAGCACCCGATCCAATGGATGGATCGGCCTAGGGGGGCTTACATCATAGGCTCCCTGGACATGTAAGTGTCCTTATTAAAAGTCAGCAGCTACAGTGTTTGTCAAATAGATTTTACCTCAGAGGTTGGGATTTTAAAGGCAATAGTCAATCAAAATATATATATATAAAAATTATATGTTTATTACAAAAATGACACAAAGGACAAAAATACTCCACAAATATGGAACAATGGTTAAAAATGGATAACATGAAAAAACATGAGAGACAAATCGTAACTGCATCAGACCTCAAGAACATTGTACAAACAGTTCCTGGAGATGACAGGCTGCGTAGGCCAAATGGTTTTGAAAATGCAACAAATATAGAAAATTCTTCATCAGGGACAGCAATCATTTCTGAAATTGCAGAACATATTATCAATGCATAGAATACATATTGTATCACAATATGAATATCCACAGTAAATATTTCAGCGAATATGGCAGTGCCTATTTACAGTATATCGTCAACAACTTACATGTTCATCTGTTTATTCAAGAAAAAACACACAGCTCCTCCATCTCGGACGGTCCACCAAGGTCCACATCAGCCTTTCACAGCATAGAGGAATCCCAGAGTATGAAACGCAGAAGATGTCAGGCCAATAAAAGTCTCTCCACCCCAAATTTATCCCAACCCCAAAATGGGGGAGGAAGAGGGAAAGGATGAATAAATTATTGAATAATGAATGGCTAGAAAATAAGATCAAAACCGGACATTAAATAACAAAAGAGAAAAATTGAAAAACCTCTGGAAGCGCCCTAATTGCAAAAGGATATTGTTGTTATGGACCCATAAATAAATAGGCCAAATATTGGGGAAAGATCCCACCATAGGCGATTCCACCCAGGTGGGCGTATGACCCCCCAGTAGTTGGGCAAAAACCACTAAGGACAAAAAGCCCCAGTAACCATACACCCAGAGCTACATACAAAATAATAATAACAGTAAGCAAGGGAAAAATGTACTATTTACAAAGCCTTAAATATCCAAGGGGTAAACAGCAAGCATGGAGTTCTCTGTGATCTAAAAACAGAGATCCGACTGTTGACTGCAAAATCCTGGGCGACAAAGAAGAAATTTACCTAAAGTGACATCCAACAACATGTCCGGAGGGAACTGGCATCTAGGGATACACAGCGTTCTACTTACATAACCCAAAAAGGGCGCCAGGATGTTACGTAAATGGGTGGAGCCTAGGCGTCATATCCTGGAACACTCTGGAGATCCAATTGCAAAGACGCAGAATGCTGGAATGCAGCATCGCCAAAACCAGAAGTGACCTCACATAAGGAGATCATCCCTGGAAGTGACAAATGCTGCAAACCAGAAGTGACAAATGTTGCAAACCGGATGTGACCTCACAGAGAAAATCACCACCGAAATGGAGCAGCGGTGTCTCGTGTGACACTGACGGAGCCGAAAAGCATCCTGGATCGGGTCCTGTCCGCAGTGAAAGTGTCAGTTATGGCTAAATAACTAAAAGCCAGTGGAAAAACAAAACTAACGCCACCACCCAATGGTAGCGCGAAGGCTAGATGTCCACATGGTTAGAGGACCAAAAAGGTCCATCTGCCAAGGGACAAAGGGAAATACCATACTGGGCATAATACCCTAAGGGAAAATAAGTGGGCCATACACTAAAAAAACAATTACATAAACAAAGAATGCAAAGTGTATAAAGAAAACCCTCCTTAAGGAAAAACTAAAAGCCCCCCAACACAAGATAAATCCCTCCCACTTCCAGAGGGCGATGAAAAAATATTGCCACACTGGAAAGTGGGAGGGCATGCCTTCTCATGCTGATAAAAGCAAGGGAGCTTGGGTGTGCCAGGCATGCTGTGATGGCAGTGGACATAGAAGGAAGTCCTTAGGATGGAGGAAAGCCATGGTCCCTCTAAAAAAACAAAATGACAAAAAATAATAGTTTACAACCATTATACAAAGTGCTCTTGTATGTCGCAAAGGACACTGCCCGCTGTCTCCAATAGAAGGAAGAGAGCGAGCATATCCAATCATACATCACAATTTTATACAAAATAACAAAAAAAGCTAAAACCCCCATACATATACTTTGGTAGTATCCATACATAGATATTGACTGCCTCATTAGGACCCGGGGGTGTAGTAGCATCTAGATTTGTGCTACAAACAGTAATTGTAGCTGATGACTTAAAAAAAAAAAATTCGGCTGAAACACCGCTTTAAATATTGATAGAAATTAACATGGATACAGGAAGGAGAAGGTAGCCCAACTCATGGTCTTGCAAATAGGTCCCCTAAATTCAGAACATTGCCCACATATCAATAAATAAGTCACCCATTCACTTGTGCACACATTCTCAACAATGAGCTGGGCATGCACCCAGCATAAATGTGGGCATGAGTGGGTGAAGCTAGAATGTTTTTTGTACATTTTTACTTTTGATCTATCAACACACGAGGAGAGAAATAGCCAGGTGAGTCTACCATAATGTGCTGCATTATGACAGGGCCATAGCAGCAACAGTTCTAGTTCTGCTTTAAATAATATTTTTTTTATAAGTTAAATTTATTTAAAATTAATCTTAATAGCAAAAAAAAAAAACAGGAGACATAGAAGATGTACTTTAATCAATCAGATAAGACTTGTATAAAATATACAAGCAATGCCAGCTACAATACGTTAAGAAGCTTTAACCTGTCATCTGAACAATTCCAGATAAGTTGCATTACATATCTGCCCTACCTTTACCATTTGTTGAAGATTATCCAGTAAAGAACATAAATTATTATATCATAATTGCATATATCGGCATTACACTCAGCTTCAAACAAACCACATACTCTCCATGAAGGTCTACCTAGAGCTTAGGCAATGACCTTGAGTGGCGCAGCATTGGCTTCAATAAATCATATGCTATATTCTTTTACTAAAATACAGAATTAATTTAAAGCCCCATCTTCTGTGTCTCACCTAGACCTGTGTGAACAGTGTGGCCACACCTCCAGTAGAATAGGTGGGTGGAAGCAAATATAGCTGTCTGTGCAACCAGTAACTCTGATTTGCACAGACTTTCACATCAGGAGGCTGGCTATCGGGTGATAAAATACAGGGCATAGAGTATGTCTCACATGTCACAACTACACAGCTTCATTGATAACAACATCTATCCAACAAGAAGGTGACATATGCCTGCAGATATGTTCAGTCTCAGATATGTCCAGCCTGGTCATTGCATTAGGGTAACAGCTCAATTAACAATGCACAAATGTCCCTATGGCATGTTTGCAATTGTAACCTGCAAAATCCCAATCCAAATAAACTCATCTCACTTTTATCTTATAATACATAAACATAAAAAAAAAAAAAAGGAGTCATGTTTGTTTATATTCATATCGTGCATATAAAACAGGAACATAAAAAGTGAGGTAATAGTAGTTTTAATAATGAGTGATGAATGTAGAAAGCAATAGCCTACTGCAAAATTGGATTGTAAAGGTTCCATCATTTATAACCCAGCTGTGGTGTCAACTACTCTAGACAGAGATAATGTAATATGAAATTTGACAGGAAACATTATGAAGCTGAAAATCTTTCATTAATCAATAAAAGGTTGAATGTGAATGTCAGTATGAACCTGTATATCAACTATCCAGTTTATGAGTGGTTAGATTAGTTGAGTGCTGGACCGGAAAGGCAGACCTTTGAGTTTAATTCCCTTTGAGTCTGTTCCATTAAAAAAGCCTAATGGTAATATGCATTGCTTTTATTCTTCCTCCTTAGCGATTTAATGTATATCATAAAGTGCATACATTGTGTATCTTTTCAGATAATATACTATAGAGTCAAGGCATTCTGTGAGTTTATTTGAAGTGTTGGGCAAGGTCATGGTTTGTCATTGATTTTACATACATTATCCCTTTATAAATGCTTCTTCAAAATAGCTTATATGAGTAGTTTCATTATTTACAATGTGGCATTGTATGTAAGATGTTTTTGTATTGTTAGTTTCTCATACTAGGCCGGATTTTACAATCAACATTTAATAATTTTTTTACATACTGAAATCAAGTAACTATAACAAAAAATATTTAATACAAATCAGTAGATGGTCTATTATAAACGTTCAAAGCAGTCAAACACCTCTTTAAAGCCCTGTACACACGGCCAGGAATCCTGTCTGTTTGAAAACCATCAGTTTTCCTGACCGGATTCCTGCCAAGCTTGCCTTGAAAAGCCATGTATACACACGGCCACACAAAAGACCCACCATTCTTTTGAATGGCAACAATGTGGTGACGTCAAAGACTACGACGAGCTGGCTAAATTACGTTCTATGCTACCGTGCATGCGTCAAATTGTTATTGCGCATGCACGCTTTATTTCCCTTTCAGGTAAGCATATAGACGACTGGTTTTCTCGGCAGTAAACACTCTGCCGGGAATCCCAACGGGAAAATAGAGAGCAGGTTCTCTTTTTTTCCCAGCAGTTTTCCATTTGGGAAAACTGCTAGGGAGCATACACACGGCCGGGATTCCCGGCCAAAAGCTCTCCTGGCAGTTTTCCTGCTGGGAAAACTGGACGTTTGTACGAGGCTTTAGACTTAGTTATGTAGGGATACACAACATACTGTATTATCACCATTCCACATTTATGCAGACAGGTTTATATCTATATTTCAGTAGACCATGTACTTCTAGCAAGTGCTCTGAACTATGTACCATAAAAAAAAATATATGAATAAATCAAGTGTACCTGTTCTCTGGAAAACCTTAAGCAGCTATTTTATTCAAAAATAAAGTTGTGGGTACAGAGCAGGAGTCAGAATATGACCAGAAGAAGTGGCATCATATCTTACCAATATACCAATACCAAGTAATCAACAGGAAATGTAGGGTAGCAAAATATTTAGTAGCCTCATGCCTTCTTTCAGCATACTGGCAGAACAGGCAGGTTCAGGTTTGTTATTTTTCTTAGAGTGCCCAAGAGTCTGGGAAACTTGGAGAATCTATGACTCAAATTCAAATTTTATCGAAGAAGTTGGCGCATTGGTCCCACTCCTTCTACATTTTAATGGTAAAAGCATGTCTATAATAGTGATATGTCAGTGTAGTGGGAGAAAAAAATTACTAAGCACTGACTTTCAAGTTGAACTTTGCATCACAGAGCACCCTAAGCTCAGGGCTTCAGAGGCACTGTATGGCATTGTTTAACATTGAGGCTGTAAAGCAGGCAGGCAGAGGGTGTCACCCAATCCACCTCTTCAGTCTTGAGAAAAACCTTTATATGGGAACACATGGACAATCTCAACTTTATCCCAAGATTCATGAACAGCACATGTTCTGCCAAATGAAAGGCTGACCACTGTCACATGGGTGGCATTGGGTATGCAAGGTAAACTTTTAAAATCTGTAGGATTTTGGACAAGCTCTAAAGGTAAGATCAAGCACCTTACGCATGCTTTACAACACTGTGTAAGATTTATTAGGTGTATACCGTATCTATACAGAGTAGTTTTTACAATACAGCATTTTTCTTAAATATAATTTTTAGGTAGACAATTTTTCTTTATACACCAATGATGTTTTTGCTTGTATTGAAATTGAATAATAATAATTTATTTACCTAAAAATGTGCATAGTGATTTTTAAGACCAAGAAACATGTGGGATACTGACATAATATAATACATGCTGGAACAAACAGAAGGAACACAAAAAAGACAGTAACAGTATTATTTTTCTTACAGCTTCAAAGCTCTGCACATCTAAGAACAAGCCCTGAAAATTGCTTTCATTTAATCCGTTGACGGAAACAACATGGCTGAAAAGATTTAGCAACAACATTTATCAGTCCAAACAATACCACTAAGAGAAAACAAATTTATTTTCCAATTTAATAAATTCCATATGCTTCTGGCAAGCTGCTCTTCTGCTGTGTACCTACCCATTTAGCAATCTATTTCTCACACAAGAAAATTGGACATATGCTTACTGTCACTGTAAGCGTATTGTTCAGTGAATTTTTGGAAATCTTTTTAAACAGTGTCTCAGTTGCAGAATGCAATTTGTTCTGTAAAATACAGACTTCAAGTGAATTTGGGAAATGATACGGTGCCAGATTTAGAACAGAGTACATGACACCTAAAATGGATGTCAGAACTCTGAAAGTACCATGGCTGTCAGAGATATCCTTTTGGTATTTGTTATCCTACTTGTTAACTATAAAACACAGAAATCAAGGTAGCCTAATTATATCAGTTATAGCTCTAAGTAGAAGTTATCACTGTACCTACCACTGAAGTTTATTACAGGATCCCTTTATTCATTCTATGTCATATTGAGATGCAGTTAACAATTCGTCAATGTGCTAGAATATCTCAGAAGCCAGTGTTGAGATCAGTATTGGTTGCTCTGTCCTTTTTAAACTACTAGAGTCTTTCCAGCAATGTTTGGATAGGATGTATGGTCACGTATGCCGCTATCTGCCATCTTCTGGACACCACAGTGTTTATTTTGTACTGCACCTGCATTTTACGGCTCATTCATAAAAGGCAGGATGCACCGTGGAGTTTGTGATGCACCATGGACCTCTTTCTGCATAACACTGTAGGGAAAACTCCAGTGGCGGCTGGTGCTCAAAACTTTTGGGGGGACGCAAACAAATTGAAAAATTCTAAATTATAAACATCAATTGCAGCCTCACTGTGCCATCAATTGCAGCCTCACTGTGCCATCAAACGCAGTCACTGTGCCATCAATTGCAGCCACTGTGCCATCAAACGCAGCCACTGTGCTCATCAATTGCAGCCACTGTGCCCATCAAACGCTGCCACTGTGCCATCAAATGCTCCCACTGTGCCATCCAATGCTGCCACTGTGCCATCAAGTGCTCTCAATGCTGCCACTGTGCCATCCAATACTTCCACTGCGCCATCCAATGCTCCCAATGCTGCCACTGTGCCATCAAATGCTCCCACTGTGCCATCCAATGCTACCACTGTGCCATCAAATGCTCCCACTGTGCCATCCAATGCTGCCACCGTGATGCCCACTCGCCATCTGCCCGGAACTTACCCTGTCTCGATGGGGCAATGGGTGATGGCGAGCGGTGTCTTCTCCCCTCCATGCATCTTCTCCCCTCCATGCGTCTTCTCCCATCCTCCTCTCCTATGATTGGATGCCTGATAGGCATCCAATTACAGTGCCTGAAATTTCAGCCAATCAGGCGACCGGTAACAGACCCAGAAACCTGATTGGCTGAGAGGCGGGTCAATGTTAGCAAAGCTAATTCCTTCAGCTTTGCTAACATTAAGCTGAGCGAGAAGGCACGCACAGCGTTGCGCCCGCTTCTCACTTTTTTGGATGCCTATTAGAGCAAAAGGCTCTAATCAGCTGCTTCCAAAAAAACACCCCCACCACTGTAATTCAGGTGCCCGGTGACCAAAAAGGGGCAGGACACCTGAATAGGGGGTGTCAGCAGCAACCATATATAGATTCATGCAATGCATGAATCTATATATGGTAATTAGAGAGTGACAAGAGAGGGGGCGGCACTCCTGCGCCCTTATGGACGCACCGCCACTGGAGAACTCTTTTATTGGAGAGATAAGTCAAATGGTTTCAACAGGTCATCTTACTTAATTGACTCTGATCTTTTAGGCTTTTTTTTTTGTGGTGCCCCACTTGCTTTGACGTCCTGAAACAAATTGAGCTTAATGCACATTTGTGAAGCACACCCTTTGCTAAGGGTATACTTCTGTTATACAAATAGTACTCTTAGCTTCTTTCCTTTTTTCCTGCTGCAGCTTGGATAATAAAAATACAATTTTATGAATTATTGCTATGCATAAGCATTCAAACTGATACACTAATGCACTGTCTTGTGTAATGGCTATGATTAAATACATATTTCCTCACAGATCTGATTGTAAGCATACTGCATAACTCTGAATCTCCCCCTATGAGAAACATAAACTGAATATGGAAGTGTAATATATCTCCCATATAGCAGTGGTGCATGTATAAAGGCAGGAGTTCAGTATTCAGAGGGCCCAGCCATTACCTTCAATTTCAGTAAATGCAGTACATCAGTGAGGAAAAGTAATGTCCACACTGCAGACTGCCTTTAGGAAAGAGAAAATAGGTCCTTGTCCTTTTGGCATGCGCCCCCATAAACACACAGGGAACCTTCCCAATGTTAAAAGCAGGTGGCTTGGTATGGCTCAGAAGAAAGGCCTCTCCTACTTTTATGGCCAGCCCTTTTAACCCTATTTCTCCTGGGATTCACAGTACACCTCATTGACCTGCTTTCAGATGACAGCAAGCTAAATTCTGGTCTTGGCTGATGTCAATTTAATTTCAGGATCTACCCAGATGTCTGCACTGGCAGTTGGCTCAGCCTCTCAGTGAGTTGCTGGGAGACTGAGCCAGCTGCTCCCTCCACAGTCGGGCACTCCAGTAAGCACTGAAGAGGCAGAGCAGAGAGTCGGTGACTGACAGTTCACTAGCTCTCTGCTCACTGAAGGCCAAGAACTGAGCGATAAGCAGTCTTTGACAGGGGACAGCTGCAGGTGGGATCGGTGAGGCAGCCATTTAGGTGAGTATGATTGTTTTTTTTATTTTCCATTTCCAAACTTTTTTTTTTATATCTACCACTAACTGACAGATCCCTGGCCTCTCTTTGTAAGCAAATAATGCTCCTTTTACTTCATACTGCATCTGCAACGAAAATATACAAGTTTAAGGTCAAAGTGTGCATTTTTGATGTTGCTCTATAAGCCACTTTAAAATTCCCTCTCACCACTGAACTGTATTAATTTATTTTTGTATTGGTACATGTCCCCCTTTGCAGTGGCTAGTTACCCATGGCCTTTTTTTTCCAAATAGATTTTTATTGGGGTTTCCAATAATACAATCATATAAACCGTTAGGCATTCATTTATACGTTTCGCAATATTCTTTGCAGTTAAGAGGATTTGTTGATCAACAGTACGCTTTAAACAAAACTAGCGTACATATAGAGAACTGTGGACTAGGAGCAAATGCTAACAAAAATAAATAAATAAATAACTGGCATAGAGGAGAGAAAAGGAGAATAATAAGGGGCTAAGAGGAGAGGAGTAGGGGGTAAGGGAAATGAGGTATAGGTTAAGGAGAGAGCATCTCTATAATGGAAAATTATAGTGGGACTTCAAGTACCCTTGTTTGAGTGTTATCAGAAGGATATTATTCCAATTGTATTGCATACTATCGTTTCCATTGAAGCCATAGATTTTGAAGTTTGTAGTATGAAGGTTTTCCACACGATAGTATGGATTCATACGTGTAGTGTGTGTGTACCAGGGTAATTACCTCTGGTAGGGTTGGGATGTTTGATGACTTCCAGCATCTGGTGATGAGTAGTTCCGTTGCTAGGAGTATGTTTGTGAGCACAAGTCTAGAGGTTGGTTGAATGGGCTCCGGAATCATGTTTAGAACAGCCATTTGTGGGGTAAGGGCTATGTGAGATTGACAGACATCTTGGATTAGAGTTTCTACTTTTTTCCAAAGGTTTTTTAGGGTTGGGCAAGCCCACAAAATATGGGACCGGTGTGATTATTATTTCTCCAACAGAGGGGTAGGGTGTTTGACTGGAATTTGGCCATTATATGTGGTGTTAGGTACCATCTTAGTGTTATTTTGTTCATTAATTCCCATAAGGATGTGCAGCATGTAGCTTTATATATTAAATTGAACGCCTTTTGCCGTTGCTGATCTGAAAAGTGTGACTGTAAGTCTTCTTCCCAATCAGTGTATGGTTTAGATTTATGAAATACCAGTTTTTCCTGTAGAGTAGTATAAATTAGTGAAATACCTTTTGTATCTGTGTTGTTTGAGAAAAATATATTCCATAGTCTGGTAGGCAATGCTCCCTCTAAGTGGGTATGGGCTGCTAGACACGTTTGGATTCTGTGTAAATTGAAATAATCTGTGGTGGGTGCGTCGTATGTCGATTGAATCTGAGTAAAGGATTTGTGTATTTTCTTGTCTCTGAGGTCAGACGTGGTTAATGCCTGATCTAATATCCATTTGGGTAAGGTTAGGTCAGGTGGGTGTGTAGAGGTATTTGTAAACGTTTGATGGTGAGCGTCGCCCATTTGGTATTGTGAAGTATTTTCCATGCCTTAACTGAGGCTCTGATGGTTGGGGAGTAAAGGTGTAGGTGTGGTATGTTGGTGGTGGTGCTTAACAGTCCGTTTTTAAGGCTGTTACCCAGTGTCATGTGATTTTTGATATTAACCCATAATGTGTTTGGTTGCTTACAATCCATCATTTGAGATAGTATAGTAGCTAGGTTATAATCCTTTAAGTCAGTGTATCCCATTCCTCCTGCTAGCCTGTGTTTGATTATTTTTGAGTGGCTGCTTTTCGTTTTTTTGCCCTGCCATACATAGTTGTGTACAATAGATTGGAGAGATTTGAGATATGAATTCGATAGTTGTATGGGCAAAGTATGGAATATATAGTAGTTTAGGAAGTATGAGCATTTTTAAAGCTTCCAGTCTACCAGAACATGAAATTCATATTTGGAGAGTTTGGTTGTATCACTGATAAGCATTTGTTTGGCTTCAGCGTAGTTATTACTGAATAGTCCTTTCGTTGATTTGGTAAGTGTAATTCCCAGATAAGATATACCTTTGTCAGCCCATGGGTAAGTGTAGAGGTCACGCAGTATGTTACTGGTTATGGCATCTAGACCTAAGTCCAATACATATGACTAATTTTCATTGACTTTATAGTATGAGACATTACTACATTTCTGTAATACAGATTGCACCGCAGCCAGGGAAGACACAGTGTTAGTGAGCATTATTATCACATCATCGGAGATTGATTTTGTGATCAATAGACCCAATTTTAAAACCTGAAATGTGGGCATTAGTTCTAATATGTTCCATTAAGGGTTACATCAATAGATTGAAAATTAGTGGTGATAAGGGGCAGCCTTGGCGGGTGCCATTGGTAATTGGAAATGATTTTGAGAACATCTCTGCTGTGTAAACTTGGGCCGAAGTTGTCGAATACAAGGCCATTATGGCAGAAAGGATGTGGCCTTGGAATCCAAATTTATGAAGTGTTGCTTTCAAATATGACCAGTGGACTCTATCGAACGCCTTCTCTGCATCCAAAGATAGGAGCAGAGAAGGCATTCGGGTGGTCTCAGCAGTGTGGATTATATTGATGATTCTTTGTGTTGCGTCAAAAGTTTACCTCCCCTTCATTAAACCAGATTGTTCTGGGTGTATCAGTAGGGGCATAACATTTACTAGTCTGGTCGCTATAAGTTTGGCATAAATTTGTGTGTCTATATTGATAAGCGAAATAGGTCAAAAATTTTGCGGTGACGTAGGTTCCTTACCTGGCTTTGGTAATGTAATGATCAATGCATTAAGCATTTCTTTTGGGAGAGAGGAGGAGCAGGCAGCGTCATTGTACATTTGAGATAAGAAAGGAGCTAAAGTTGTATGAAATTGCTTGTAATATTCCCCAGTGAGGTCACCAGGGCCAAGGGATTTATTGGCTGGAAGAGCCGAAATGATATCTAGAATTTTTAGAGGGGTAAATGGAGCATTCAATTTGGAGAATTGCTCCTGGGATAGTTTAGGTAAGTTGATTTCATGAAGGAACGAGTCTATGTCAGCCATAGAAGGTTGAGTGGTGGTGGTGGTATCATCTTTTACGTTGTATAGTGTGTGGTAGTAGTGGCTGAACACATCAGCAATAGCTTGAGGGTCCATAAGTTTTTGTTTTGTGGAGGGATAGAACAGGTGTGAGATCTTGGTTTTAATGTGGTAACCTTTCATTCTAAGTGCCATGGCTTTCCCTGCTTTGTTTCCTGTGGAATAGTGTTTGGCTTTAAATTGTTTTGGGATCTATCGTACGACTCTAGTAATATGCGTCTGAGTTCTTTTCTTAGGAGTACTAGTTTGTCTTTCAATTTGGGGTTGTTTTTTTAAAATTCTGGTCTTCTAGTGGTTTATTGGAGGCTGTGAGGGTGTCTAGACGATGTGATCTCCTCCTCTCTCTAGCACTTATCTGCATAATAATCCCCCTAATGAACGTTTTATGGGCGTTCCAGAGAATGGTGTTGTTAGACACTGATCTGTGGTTGAGGTCAAAGAATTCTTCCAGGTGTTTGCGAATGGATGCTGAGTCTTCGGGTGACTGGATGATCGAGGCATTGGCTCTCCAGATCTTCATGCGAGGGGAAGGTGGCCCCTCTTCTATGGTCATTGATATGGGTGCATGGTCCAACCATGTAATTTCGGCTATAGAGGAGTTTGATATTTTGGGCAGTGTCCATTTGTGTACCAAAAATTAATCAATCCTGGTGTACGAGTTTTGTCTATGCGAAAAGAAAGAATAGTCATGTTCGGTCGTGTGGTGACATCTCCAGACATCGTATAGGTCATTGTTCCTTATGAATGACCACATTGGTGAAGCGAGTCTGGTAGTGCGGGATAATGTGTCAATGGAGTTGTCTGGTACTATGTTAAAGTCTCCAAGTAAATAAGGTGACCATCAATTTAGAGAGGAACTTTATTTGTCTAGTGTTGGGTATGTACTAGTGTTGAGCAGAATACGCCATATTCGATTTCGCGATATATCTCGAATATATAGTCGAATATTCGAGATATATTCGCTAAATTCGAATATTCGTGATATTTTATCGAAATGAAATGATTGCGAATTTTCGCTATTGCGAATGCGAAAATAATTGCGAATTTTCAATAACTGCGGTAGGAGCACTCTGATTGGCTCAGAATATTCTTGATATTTTTTCTAAATTTCGCAAAATGCGAATGCGATATTTACTGCGCAATTTCGACAAATGCTGTAGGAGCACTCTGATTGGCTCAGAATATTCGTGATATTTTACAATACAAAATAATTGCGAATATTCGGCAAATGCGGAAGGAGCACTCTGATTGGCTCAGAATATTCTTGATATTTTACAATACAAAATAATTGCGAATATTCGGCAAATGCGGAAGGAGCACTCTGATTGGCTCAGAATATTCTTGATATTTTACAATACAAAATAATTGCGAATATTCGGCAAATGCGGAAGGAGCACTTTGATTGGCTCAGAATATTCGTGATATTTTACAATACAAAATAATTGCGAATATTCGGCAAATGCGGAAGGAGCACTCTGATTGGCTCAGAATATTCTTGATATTTTACAATACAAAATAATTGCGAATATTCAGCAAATGCGGAAGGAGCACTCTGATTGGCTCAGAATATTCTTGATATTTTACAATACAAAGTAATTGCGAATATTCGGCAAATGCGGAAGGAGCACTCTGATTGGCTCAGAATATTCTTGATATTTTACAATACAAAATAATTGCGAATATTCGGCAAATGCAGAAGGAGCACTCTGATTGGCTCAGAATATTCTTGATATTTTACAATACAAAATAAAAAGTGTTTTGCATTGGTGGTGATTCTTTACTCTATCCATCTGTCACAGCCGTTTGTCAATCAAACACCTTGAAGATTGAACACGTTCATGCTGCATGCTTTGGACTTTTTTTCACTTCACATATCAAAGACATTTTTATGAAAGATTATTTTTCTATTATTGGGACTATATTTCTTTATATATTTGTTTCACTGTGTATTTCACAAGTTATTTGCGCTTGCTTATTTTATAATTTGCCCACATGTCTTGTCACTAGACATATTTTTTATTCTTGTAGAGCGACTCCATTTTCTGTCTTGTATTAATTTATGTTGTATAACATTTTTGAGTTGCTGCTGTATTCTCCCCTTTTTTTAAGGTATGCGCAATTTTTTCCTTCTTACAAAAAAAAATAATATCAAACATACAAATATTCATAACAGAAACATACACAAAGCCCCCCCCCCCCTTTTGCATCAGAGACAATCAGAGTTCTCCTACCACAGTTATCGAAAATTCGCAATCATTTTCGCATTCGCAATAGCGAAAATTTGCAATTTTTTTTTCTTCAATTTGGCAACATAAAAGGATCGCCTCAGCTTAGCTACTCGGCCCTGGGTCTCTAATCATACCAGCAATGCTTTTAGACGTCGATAGGATGTGATCTGTTTTAAAAATCAAATTGAAAAAATGCGAATATTCGGTATTGCGAATATTCACCGCGAAATTCGAAATATATCGCGAATACTCGAATATGCCCTATTCGAGCCGAATATTCGCAATACGAATATTCTTGAGCAACACTAGTATGTACACGTTCACAATGGTGTATCTGGTTTTGTCCAGGGTATAGTCCAGAGCTATATATTGGCCTTCTGCATCAATCATGCTGTTATGAAGTGTGAAGGTGATTGTGTTTCTGATTGTGATCAAAACACCATTTTTCATGTTGGGGTCAGGTGCTTGAAAAATGTGAGAAAAACGTTTGTTAGTGCAGTGAGGCTCCGCTGATTTTTTTAAACATGTGTCTCTTGTATACATAGTACGTCACACTTAGATTCCTGGGCTGTGCCCCATAGGGAGGTTCTCTTTGCTGAATAGTTTAGCCCTTTGGTATTGAGCAATATGAATTTAGGCATCCTGGTTTGTGTTGTGCATAATTAAGTAAGATAGGAATTTACTCACGAATATGTCTAGGTGATTCGCTCTTCAATGCGGTCCGAAGATTGAAGTTCTCTGTTCCTTATTCTTATATTGCTCTCAGTGGTGGGAGATACACAATGAGGGTAAGAGGAAAAAACTAAAAGTTAAAGATGAGAAAAACAGTTCAGTAGTATTAAAGCGGGGGTTCTCCCTAAAAATATTTTTTTTTCCTAGCATCTTATTCAGCATAGTAGCGTGAGCTACAGTATGCCTTTATATATTTTTTTGGCGCCATACTCACTGTGTAATCGCCTACGAAAGTTTCCAGGGAATGGGCGTTCCTATTCAGAGGGCTTGTGATTGACGGCCGGCTATGGCGCGTCACGCTTCACGCTAGGTATTTGCTCTTCACGGCGCCTGCGCAGTCAGCTCCGATATCTGTGCGCAGGCGCCGTATAGCGCCGGGAAGAGCCGAGACCTACTCCGGCTATTTTCGTGAAGCGTGACACGCCATAGCCGGCCGTCAATCACGAGCCCTCTGAATAGGAACGCTCATTCCCCGCGGGGAGTCTGGAATTTTACTACGCGATATAACAGTGAGTACGGCTCCAAAAAAAAATATAAAGGCATACTGTAGCTCACGCTACTATGCTGAATGAGGTGCTAGAAAGTTGTTTTTAGGGTGAAACACTGCTTTAAGTAAGTAGTACATGATCAATAACTGACAACAGCTGATTGTGTCTGGGCTGCTGTGAAACTATGGGGTGAAAGTTTGTGGAACTAATTGCAACAAGCAGGTAGGCCGCCATTCAGACATAAGTCAGTGTTTGCCAGCATGGAAATTTGGTTTGGGAGGATGAGCGTTCTCTCTATGGTGGGGCTGGTCAGGGATGATGCCCCACAGGTTTAGGAGTTTAAGGCCTTCTTCCACTGTGGAGATATTATGTTTGACTCCATTTTTGGTGACCATGCATTTGGTAGGAAAACCCCCATTGGTATGGGATTGTGTGATTATTTAGTGGCTTGGTAATGGTGTTCAGTTGCCTCCTCAGTTGGCGTGTATGCAGCGACAGATCCACGTACAGCTGGAGGTTGGTGTATGCCGGCGGGAGTTGACCCAGATGTCTTGCCTTACAGAGGAGTTGGTCCTTGGCATGAAAGAAATGGATTCTCATCAGCACATCATGGGGTACATCAGCTGAGAGGTGTGCTGGTTTGGGAATGCAGTGATTTTTTAGTGGCTTGGTAATGGTGTTCAGTTGCCTCCTCAGTTGGCGTGTATGCTGCGACAGATCCACGTACAGCTGGAGGTTGGTGTATGGCGGCGGGAGTTGACCCAGATGTCTTGCCTTAAAGAGGAGTTGGTCCTTGGCATGAAAGAAATGGATTCTCATCAGCACATCATGGGGTACATCAGCTGAGAGGTGTGCTGGTTTGGGAATGCAGTGAATACGGTCTATGATAGTTTCCATAGGTGATAAGACAGGCAACATTGTGGAAATAATTTTTCTAGCAAATGTGTTAAGATCGTGCGACATGACGCTCTCAGGTATGCCTCTGATCTTTACATTATTACGACACGACCTGTCCTCGAGGTCCACCATTTTGGCTTTCATCCATTGTTGTTCATTGTGGGTATGGTCATTGGAGTCAACTAAATCATTAATTGTTTCAGTCATGTCACCTTTGTGATGAAAACTTGGTAAACATGGAAGCAATGTCATTATGAAGAGAACTCTGTAAAGAGATGAGCATCTCTTTCATGGCTGTGTCTAATAAAGGGTGTTTAGTGGACTGGTAGGGAAGGCTGCTATAGGGGATGCTTGTACTGAAATAAGCTCAGATGCAGGGCTCACCTCATGGCCGTTCGGCTCGGGATCCATTCATATCCGCAATTTTGCTGGACTATTGCTGGCCGATGATGATATGGAGGAGGGAGAGGCATCCAGGGAGTGATTTTGTGGGGATATTTCTTGTCCTTCCTCATCTGGAAGGTCTGTATAACCTGATGTGGATCCATGAGCAGGGCCGCGGGCACCATCTTGGATCCCTGTGTCTGGCAGCTGTGTGAAGAAATCTGTCAGTTTCTTACGCTGACAATATTCTTTCCGTTTGCAGGGTCTTGCCGGACATGCTGTATGTGTGTGTCTGTCCTCCGGTATGTCTGTCTGTCGTAGGGAGCTGTCTGGATGGTGGTGATGCTGTGTGCTGTTCCGGTCGGTGCTGGAGCTGAGCAATCAGACGTCCATCTCCCTCTGCGGTTAACCAGGCCCCCCTTGCCATTTTTTAATACCAAATTCTGTCCTGACTTCCACATTGCATGTCCCATCAGGCTCAATTAGACACTTAGAAGATTGTGATAAAAGTTTACCATAAAGCAAAGTTTCACTGTAGTAGCAGGTATTGACACAGGTACCATATGCACAGATCTGTCTTCATATCAAGCGTATGTGAGAAATTGATATTTTGGGAATCAGATAATAATGCATTAGAATCATCTGAAATGTGTTAGTTTGTTGTTCTTTTTCTTTCGGAATGAGGTCATTTTGGTCCCATTAAATCTACTATTACTATTTAATGTATTTGTACCTTAAAATCTTCTAAAACTTCTAAAATTTCAGTAATAGTTAAATGCTCAAATGTTTATCAACTGCACAGCAAAACAGATTCATCTGGCCTGCACTTATTAAATAAAAGATGAGAACATTAGAAATAATGTTTTTCATTGATAGTGAATTCTCGATGGAGCAATGAAAGATGTATTATAATCTAAGTGTGCAATCCCAAAGCTCATGTAGCTGAAAGATTTGTGAATGCATTAAGACAATCAAAAACACAGGAGGGAAGAGTGCAATACATCAGGAAGCTCTCACTCTTTAAGGGTCCTCACTTGCTATGAGTTCTCTGACAGCTGATGAATCCCTATGCTCACCACTGTGCTTCTGTGTGTGCATTACATGTTCTCAAAGCTTATACAGCATAATTGTTTGCCGTTGATTTCTCTAATTCTTAATCTACAATGATTAGACAATCAAGCCTGTATGTTGATTGCTCTAATCAGGCTGTCATTTTATATGAATGATTTGCTGATTTTTTTATACATCAAGATATTTGTAAATAGAGAGTAGAAAATATGAATATGTGGTATAATTATAATTTTATAGGATTGATGGTGTATTGCGTGCTATGTTACATAGTTATTCGGGTTGAAAAAGAAACACCACAAGTCCATCCAGTTCAACCAACAGAGAAAAATAAAAAACACGCACAGAGATCAAAAATTCATGTACACAATCCTATACCCACAGTTAATACAGAGGATATTATTAGATACTATGCAAACCGCTGTTCTTGTAAAAGATTTCACACATTGCAATTTGAGATACTGGATATATACCGTAAATTGCTTAGCTGATAAGGTTAAAAAAGACATAGGTCCATCAAATTTAACGTCTGTTGGGAAGTCTTACTTCTGTCAAATATAAGACTTCTCAAAGATCTCTATGTTATGCTGACTGAGAAAAATATCTAAAGTTTTTTTAATTTACATTTTTACAATGTATTTATTAACACCCTCGGGCAATACAACATCCTGGGAGAGGATTTTTGTATTTTTGCTACTTTTACAGTAAAAGAACACCCTTTTTCATTTAAATTTAAACCAAATTTCCGTCCAATACCTAAATGTGTCCACATATCTTCTTTGGAGACCTCAAAGTTAACAGGTTTTACAGCTTCTATTATCACCTATTATCACCTTTAGGGCCCTTTCAGATGTGCGGACCGTATGTCCGCTTTTTCATCCATCCGTTTGCGGATTAAAAAGGGACATACATTGGTCCCTATGTGATTGCGGGCCCCCGCAAAGATCCGATTTTGCAGACGGAAGAATGTCCAATTTTTTCTTCCGTCATCGAATTGGATGAACACGGACACACCGTGTCCGTGTTCATCCGATCCCCCCATAGGGGAGAGCGGAGAAAAGACAGGGCGGTCCCTGCACAGTGTGCGGAGACCGCCCTGTCATCCGATGGCTCAGTGGGGATCTACGGAGCGATCCCCGCTGAGCTTACGGACACACGGAGGCGAATCATTACTGATCCGCTCCGTGTGAAAGGGCCCTTATTATATTTATACATTTTGATTATATCCCCCGCCTCTTTTCTAAAGTGAATAAATGTAATCTTTGCAACCAATTACAAAGATTATCCTTTTATGAAGTTGTAAATCAAGAATGCTTTAAAAAATAGAAGTGTTAATAGTTTATTTGGATCAATTAACAAAATTGAAAGCAAACAGAAGAGAACTCCAAAATCAAATTAATATTTGCCTTCAAAACAGCATAAATTCTTCTAGGTATACTTGCACACAGTTTTTGAAGGAACTCGGCAGGTAGTTGGTTGCAAAGATTTTGGAGAGTTAACCTCAGATCTTCTGTGGATGTAGGCTGTCTCAAATCCTTCTGTCTCTTCATTTAAGACAAAGACATAAAACTAATTCTGAATATGCATCCTTAACATGAATTGAATGAATCAACCAAATTTAACAAAACAAAATAACTAGATTAACAAATCCAAACAAAGCAAAACACATTTTTCCGTCATGCACATGTCTAATGGTGTATGACCTGCGACACACAACTTTCTTCCACAACCTCACTTTAGTGGCAAAGTTTGGCTGTTCCTCATCCAGTTTTAAGCCTTCTACATGGCTGTTTCCATTTCACTTAATAGCTGTGTTTCAACCTACATATGAAATTGATGATCATTGGCACATGCTTTTATATAACTGGTTAATCATACACTCGAATCCTACAAAATCTCAGACTTTGTGCAAGCGTACAATATAATTGATCTCAATGCTACTCGCCACACCAAACCCAAAAAGACTCAAAGCATTTAATTGTTGACTAAACCCTTCCCCACTAACTGATCCTGAAATCCACCAAATGGTTGCAAAGGAGATCCCTCACTTTTTCATGTCAAATACCTCAGATGACGTAGCACTCATGAAAATATGGGAAGCACATAAATGCACTATAAGAGAAGAATTTATAAAATGGGGGGCGAGAAGCAAATGTGAGAGGACAGCTGACATCACCAAATTAGCTAACAAATTAGCAACATTGGTAATGCAACACAAAAAATCTTTAGCCACCAAAACTAGTAAAGAACTTCTGTAAACCTGCAAACGACTTCAACAAACCCTAGATTCCAAAGCCAAACATATTTTATTCTTACGGAAATTTCTAGCACAAGCACTAAAAGATACTCAAATAGCATCTAACAAAATCTTTCACAGAGCTCATAGCTAAACAATTTCAAACCTACTACTCTAACCTATATAACCTTCCCCCGCAACATAAACCTGCCTCATTACAAGGCAACAGGGAATCCATTGTAGAAGATTATCTGAACCAATGAAAGATACCCACACTAAAACAGGCTGGCAGTGAAGCCCTAGAAAAACCCATTAACAAGGAGCAATTGGTGGAGATCATCAAATAATTGAAACCAGCTAAAAGCCCAGGGCCAGATGGTTTCACTGCCAAATATTACAAAACTTTCCTACCACTACTCAAGACTTGTCTCTTAAATACATTCAACTCACTTAACAAACCACAAAACATCCCAGACACTTTCACCATATTACTGTACTACCGAAGCCCAATAAAGACACTACAGAATGTACAAGCTACAGACCAATCTCACTTTTGAATCTAGACCTGAAGCTTTTAGCTAAAATACTGGCAAATCATCTAAGGCTACTTCTCTCCAGGATCATTGGACCTGAACAGGTAGGCTTTATGCCTCGACGTGAGGCTAGGGACAACGTGATTAAAGCGCTGAGCCTGATTCACAAAATGCATAAAGACAAAATAGAGGGCCTTCTCCTATCCACGTATGCGGAGAAGGCCTTCAACAGAGTAGCATGGGACTACATGTTTACCACATGTAATCATGTAGGATTGGGCAATCGTTTGATGTCATGGATTTCCTCCCTATATCACAGACCGGAGGCAAAGGTTAAAGTAAACGGCTCATTATCCGACCATGTATCAATATATAACGGTACTAGGCAGGGATGCCCGTTATCCCTAATACTATTCATAATATCTCTGGAACCATTTGTATGTTCTATTAATCTTAACATATCTGTCAATGATCTGAAAGTAGCAGAAAGGGAATATAAATCCGCTGCTTACGCAGATGATCTTCTTTTTTTCATTTTGCAACCACACATATCATTGCCCAATCTACTAGCAGCTTTCTCAAATTTCGTATATATCTCCAACATGAGAATTAACTATCACAAGTCTGAAGCATTAAACATATCTCTCCCCCACCCAAAGACTTAACTAAATTACAACAAAATAGCCCATTCAAATGAGAATCTAGAGCCATACAATATCTAGGTGAGAAAATCTCAAAAGATCCCGCCAAACTGTTTGTATCCAACTTTCCTCCCTTACTGGTCTCTAATAAAAAAGACCTTAAACTATGGTCAGTCAAAAACGTCTCCTGATTTGGCAGGGCCTCCATCATTAAGATGACAATTCTGCCGTGTCTCCTTCACACCCTCCCCACTGGGAGTCACGCCCTAGATACCGCTACTGGACAGCACCAAGTCACTATTACAACACCCCATGATATGTACCTTTCACCACATCAGCAAGAAAAATTACAGGGTAGATTCACTAAGAGTTAGGCCGGCGTATCAGTAGATACGCCGACCTAACTCGGAATCTGCGCCAACCTAAGTTTAAGTGTATTCTCAAACAGAGATACACTTAAACCTATCTAAGATACGATGGCTTGCGCCGTCCTATCTTAGGGTGCAATATTTAGGCTGACCGCTAGGTGGCGCTTCCGTTGTGGTCGGTGTAGAATATGTAAATCACTAGATACGCCTATTCACGAACGTACGCCCGGCCGACGCAGTACAGATACGCCATTTACGTAACGCATTATCAGGCCTAAAGTTATTCCATCAAATAGCTGGAAAAGTCATGTTAAGTATGGCCGTCGTTCCCGCGTCGAAATTGGAAAATTTTACGTTGTTTGTGTAAGTCGTCTGTGAATAGGGATTTACGTCATTTACGTCCACGTCGAAACCAATAGGCCTGTGCGGCGTACTTTGCCGCAATGCACACTGGAATATGTAGGCGGACGGCGCATGCGCCGTTCCAAAAAAACGTCAATCATGTCAGGTCAACACAAATAAACATAGAACACGCCCCCTCAGCCTATTTTGAATTAGGCGGCCTTACGCCCGCTCGCTTTAGGCTACGCCGCCGTAACTTAGCAGGCAAGTACTTTGTGAGTCATGTACTTGCCTCGTTAACTTACAGCGGCGTAGTGTAAACACGATACGCTACGCCGCCGCAAAGTTAGGATGGGCTATGTGAATCTAGCCCTTAATCTCCTCCTCTAGGCTGGCTTACACTTCCACCCAGTATAAAGTTTGTATACAGACCATTAAATAAACCCCTTCTAGCGACCCACTGCTTTAAAACTTAAGACCCGGACCAAAATGCAGGTAAAGGACCCGGACAGTTTTTGCGATTTGGCACTGCGTCGCTTTAACTGACAATTGCGCGGTCGTGCAACGTGGCTCCAAAACAAAATTGGCATCTTTTTTTCCCACAAATAGAGCTTTCTTTCGGCGGTATTTTATCACCTCTGTGATCTGCGGCCGCGGTCACGGAACTTCGGACCGGCTGGGCACTTAAAGAGGACATACAGGTACGTGCTTGTGCCCAGCCGTGCCATTCTGCCGACGTATATGTGCAGGAGGCAGTCCTTAAGTGGTTAAGGTAGGAACATTCAAACCTAAGGATTCCCTGGCTAAGGAACTAAAACTTAGAGATCTTCCTTTTTGGCTATACTTACAGACTCGCTGCTATCTCATGACACATAAGACTGTACAATAGACCACTAACAGCTTTTAAACCAATTGGCTGAAAGGGGATGGGACAAATAACATTTTCTAAGCCTACACTTGGCTGCAACAAAAATACCCATTAAGACTGATTCAAAGAAAATTGGGAACAAACTCTATTGCCGCGTACACACGATCATTTTTCGGGTTATAAAAAACAAAGTTTACTCCATTACGAACGGTAGTTTTACCAGAATGAGCGCTCCTGTCTCATAACTTGCTTCTGAGCATGCACGGGTTTTTCACGTCATTAAAGCCCACACACGATCATTTTTTACACCCGAAAAACGACATTGTTTAAAACGTTGTGAAAAAATAGAGCATGTTCGAAAAAAAAAATTGTCGTTTTTCAGAACCCGAAAAATGCTTTGAAGCCCACACACAATCGTTTTAAATGACATTTTTAAAAAAAACGTTGTTTTTTACAACCCGAAAAATGATTGTGTGTACGCGGCAAAAAACAAGAAGAGGGGCGCCTCTGAGTATGTATCATAAGAATAATTTAATAAACAACAACATCCACTCACATGGAGAACAGGTAAGTTGCATTCAAATCCGGTTGCTGGGCTGAAGAGATGAAAGTGGGACTGCAAGTCACAGCAAGTCCTGTAAAGCTGGCACCACATCAGATCCGTGTAGGATGGAGTGGGATGGCTGAGCACAGCATAGTTTACTTCAGTGATTCAGGTTTGGGCATATCTTAGTCTATCAGCAAAAGTCCATCTGATAAGAATATGGGTTCCAGGTAAAAGGTGTAGAGGAGAGTGACAAAATTCAGTGGTTATGGCAAGCCGTGCTGTGGCTTTGGTATGCACTCTGTCTCTGTAGATTGAAAAGTAAACATGGCTGTGTATTAAGAGTGAGACTAGAGGAGCATCACAGCACGGCTCCCGGCAATGAAATCACACACATGCGACATGTTTCGAAGCTAGCAAGCCATTGATGGAAAAAAGCTGCACCTCTTTTTCAAGTGATGCTCCTCTAGTCTCACTCTAAATACACGGCCGTGTTTACTTTTCAATCTACAGAGACAGAGTGCACACCAAAGCCACAGCGCAGCTTGCCATAACAACTGCCTTATGGCCCGGATTCAGAGAGATCTGCCTGTCTCTCGGCGGGCGTAGCATATCTCAGATACGTTACGCCGTCGTAAATTAGGGCGCAAGTTCCGTATTCAGAAAGAACTTGCGCCCTAAGTTACGGCGGCGTAACGTACGTGGTCCAGCGTAAGCCCGCCTAATTCAAATGTGGATGATGTGGGCATGTTTTATTCAAATGTAGTGTGACCCCACGTATTTGACGTTTTTTACGAACGGCGCATGCGCCGTTCGTGAAAGATTCCCATTGCGCATGCTCGAAATTCCCCCGCAAATCGTCAATGCTTTAGACGTGAACGTAACTTATGTACAGCCCTATTCGTGAACGACTTACGCAAACGACGTAAAATTTTCAAATTTCGACACGGGAACGACGTCCATACTTAACATAGGATACCCCTCATATAGCAGGGGTAACTTTACGCTGGAAAAAGCCTAACGTAAACGCCATAAAACAATGCGCCGGGCGGACGTACGTTTCTGAATTGGCGTATGTACCTAATTTGCATATTCCTCGCGTAAATATACGGAAGCGCCACCTAGCGGCCAGCGTAAATATGCAGCCTAAGATACGACGGTGTAAGACACTTACACCGGTCGGATCTTAGGGAAATCTATGTGTAACTGATTCAATGAATCAGTCGCATAGATACGACCCCGCAACCCAGAGTTACGACGGCGTATCTGGAGATACGCCGTCGTAACTGCTCTTTGAATCCGGGCCTATGTTTTTGTTTTGTTTTTACTTTTAGCTATAATACATATCCCCAAAAAATATAAAAAACACAAACAAATGTATTCATCAGTTTAGGCCGATATATATCCTTCTAAGAATTTTTTGTAGAAAAATTGCAATAGGCATATTGATCAGTTTGCACAAAAGTTATCGCGTCTACAAAATAGGGGATAGATTTAGGGAATTTTATTGATTTTTTATTGATTTTACTACTAATGGCGGCAATCTGCGATTTTTAGCAGAACTGCTACATTTCAGCGGACAAATCTGATCACAAATTACACTTTTTGGGGACCAGTGACATTATTACATTGATCAGTGCTAAAAAAAACACTAATCAATGTAAAAATGTCACTGGCAGGGAAGGGGTTAACACTAGGGGATGATCAAGGGGATAACTGTGTTTCCTCAGCGTGTTCTCACTGTAGGGGAGATGGGCAACCAGTGACATGACAAAGATCATTCTTCCCGATCACTGGGAAAATAAGATCTCTGAAATGTCACTAGGCAGAATGGGGAATTACCTTGTTTACAGTTCCCCGTTCTGCATGTGTGCAAGGCAATAGCGGGTTGGCAATAGCGGGTCGGCAGCAGACATCTAGTCCACCCCCAACCGACCTGCACAGCTACTTGCATTGTATTTGCATTGGATGACATACCCAGAGTGCAAAATGGTGGTGTATTATGATGACTAGTATGGTTCAAAAAATTCAACTGAAAAAAAGCGTACAAAGTTCATAAATTCAGAGGCACGCCTATCATATTATTTCTTTTAACAACCCCCTCCTTCTACAATGCATCATAAAGTATTATTTGCAATAAAAAGAACCTTCCTGTTTGCATAATATTTTTTTTTTCTTTTGGTATAGTGTGATTTTAGATGTACTATATGTGTAAACGTGGAAAGGTTGTACCCTTTTTCTTTTTTTTTATTTCTTTCTGTTTCCCTGTTGAAGATATTTACAACTTTGTCCACTGTAACTGAGAAAGAATGGGAGGGGAAATTCAAAATCTAAAAGCTTCCACTGCAGCATGGCTTGAGGGTTAAACATCCAATCGGTTAAACATCCAATATGGAGACAACTGTCTAAGGAGGGGAATCTTCCTAATTTTGAGGAAATTTCATGTCATTTAGTGTTGCTTTACCATAATAGGTAGTGGAGAGAACTCTCCACAGTGGGACCCCTGAGAGCAAAAAAATTATCTTATAGGAGTTTTAACTGTTCCATGCTCTGTCCAAAACTCATTCATATCTACTATCTGTGATACAACCTGATTATAAAACTTCCAGCTTCCTCTCAGTATATGGCTGCAGCTAGGACATGTATCTGTATCTGCAACTCTGGCTTTCTGGAACAGCAATTATTAGAGTCTTTCCTGGTTGTAAAAGGCAGAACAGCTTTTTCTATGTTCCTTATTCAATCTGACCATACTAAGCAATATATAAAAAAATGCAATGTAAAATTAAGTTATGAAAAAAAATTATCGTCGATGATACAAATGTGACATGGATCTTTAGATATTGTTTTAACTCTTCCCTGCTCTGTCCAAGACTTAAGAAAAATGCTTTTAAAATAAGCTTGACATTAATATTACTACTATCTGTGATGTGATACAACCTGATTATAAAATATCCAGCTTCCACTCACTCTATGGCTGCAAATAGGACATGTATCTGGAATCTGTATCTCTGGCTTTCTGGAACAGCAATTAGTCTTTCCTTGTTGTAAAAGGCAGAACAGATTTTTTCTATGTTCCTTATTCAATCGGGCCAGACTAAGTAATATATCTCAATAAAATGCAATGTAAAATTAAGTTATGAAAAAAAACAGCAGCCTACACGATACGAAATGTGACATGGATCTTTAGACATTGCTTTTCTATGATTCATCTCATATAAAACTGATACACTTACTATTAAATAAGACAGTGCTATGGCAGGTGGAACTCCCATCCCCCAAAGATTTCTGCTACTTAACTTTCATCTTCAATATTTTAATTGGTTCTCAAATGAGTCCAGAAAAAATGTGAGATTACATTAGGTGTTCCAACTATAAAATATCCCTATTCAGTCCCCTGAAGGCTTTGTGTCTGTAGTCCGCTTGCATGAGCAGTGTATCACTGTTTTTAATGCATATGTCATGATTTCTCTTATCCCCCACTTCCCTTAATGGTTGCCTGCACGCTTTTGCTAGATTTGGTTTTGAAGTAATGATATAAAATTCATTTCATCTATACCCCTCCCCTGAAGGCCTCCTCCCTCCCCCTGAGCCCGAGTCTTTCATACATAAAATCAGACTTGTCATATCTGAGGAATTATTAAAATAAGACAGAGCTTGCTGTATCTGAGCAGAAAAGCTGCTTTGAGCAGGCATCCTCAGGAGGGAAGCAAGCTCTATCTCATTAGTCTGTGCTGAGAAAGCGTCCTAGTCACTTGGTTCAAGGTGATAAAAGATTAGGGCGTTTGGCCTTGGCTTATTGAGTATGCAGAGCACACTGCTCTCTGCCTGTGAACATGAAATTACACTGAACCTGGGGAGTCGAACTCCATTAATTTTAAATGGAAGATTAATTTAACAATATGCGGCAGATATTTGTTACAAACCTATCATGTAAAAAGTGACGGCTTGCAATAAATTGTGGTGCCTCACAATGGTCTGTGGTCTAAGCTCAAATAAATCATAAAGCATTTACACATAATTGCTATTTTTAAAGACAGGGAGACAAGATGTGTGCCTTGTTTGAGAAAAGGTTGGCAAGATGACAAGACAACTCTGAACTGCAATGTGGCTTTTGATCAGCTGAAATGCTCTAGCTACGGACACCAGAAATTGAACTAACGTTAAGAAAATGATTTGCTAATATTTTGATGGTGGTGTAAAGGAATGCATAGATTTCTATTCAGTTTAGTGTTAAAGATGATCACATTTCATTTATTAGTCTGCAAGAAAAGATAAAAGTAACTGTTTTTCCTTATTGCTAGTTTGCATAGCAATTGTTTCCACAACTGTATGCAGAAGGGTCTCCCATCATAAGAAAGGAAATGGATTTGTCCTTGAACCTACTTCTTGTGGTGTCACAAAAAGATCCATCCTCCTGCACACCTAAGCAACATAGGGGCCTGATTTGACAACCACTGATAAATCAAATCAAATTCTATTTGTTTGTTAAACCTGAATAACACATAAGCAGTTATCTACACAATTCAAAAACACAAAATGAGGTGCTTACCTATCAAATGATTTGTAATTTTGTGCAGTGTGTCAGTGTTTGTTGCAGACAACCCCCCCCCACCACCACCACCACCAGTGCAGCTTGGTTAACAAATACCCCCCTCCAGCCTTTTTAGTGGACAATGAAAAGTGAAGCAGTGATGGGGTCATCCCTTTGCTCACTCAGTTCTCTCCTCCTACCAGCATGTTTACTGTCAGTGTGCACTTCAGCAGAGTATGACTGGCTAATAACGGAGGCCCCCTCCTAATTTTTCAATCCGTGTGCTGCTGTTGAACAGGGGATTAGAGAGAGCTAATATAAAAAAAACACACAGGTACTTGATAGTAGGCTACTACAGCTCTCAGTTGGGGTCAAAACATAATACACGGTAGTGTTGTGTGAGGTATATGCCTTGTGCTGATTCAAATAAGAGAAGATCAATGTGAAAGCAGCCCCCCCCCCCAGCACCACAACCACCATTTTGTATATAAAGTGGATTTTCACAAGATGCCTGTCTGTAAGGGGAAAGTAGAATAACAGATCATCTATAGGGCCACATGAGAATTTCAGTAACATGGCAACTAATACTTTTAGAAAAAGGACACCATGGCAACATAGTATAAGGCAACATGCTGTCTAAATATCATAGCATTCATGCTGCATTGTACTTAGCAACACATCACGTCATTGACATGATATATGGCAAAAGAGTATCGGTGTACAATGTTTTTTGGCAACATTGAACCTAAGGGCCATGGTGTATGTTATCAAATTTTCCCACATGGCATTACATCTCAGTAATATATTATATGACAGGACTGGCAGCTGTGTAGTAAGTCACTTCTATCACATAGTATACGACACCCTTAACCCTTTAATGCCATCTATTGAATACTTTTTGGATAATTTAGTTTAGAAAACACTTGACCACTGCCATCATTGTGTATATTCTACTGAGGTATTCTACTAACACAGGCTGTAACACACAAACTTAGAAAAGACTAACGAGCCCAACTTTTCATTGACTTTGTAAATTTGTATAATATAAAATGTATCAAACACTGCAAAGTTAAAAGAGCTAAATGGTTATAAAAATACATACAGTGCCAAATTAAAGGTGTTATCAGAGACTCCCTCACTCTCCATTTCACTGTGATTATTTAGCTTATAATTATTATCACATGCATTTGTTTCTTCAAAACGAAATTAAATATTCATGTTTTAGTATTAAATCACATTTCTCAGCATGTGCAACCGTCACATAATGAGTTTCCAATTAACATAATAAAAAAACAGTTAAGATGACAATTTCACATCAAATGAATCAACTGTTAATGTGAAAATAGAATTCCAAAATGTGAAAAATTAAAATGCTTTAACAAATTGTATTGTATATTTCTATCACATTCTAAACTTGTGAATACGCTCTTGATTTCAGATATAAGCCTTGCCGTTGATCATTGAAGTTCTTGTACATGCAACTACTCCCATCAGATTCTAGTCAAAACATTATAGGCAGTTGATGGTATAAGCACTGGTACATTTACAAGCAATAAATTATGGTAAATGGTGCACTGAACCAATGTACTGTAGTAATCAGTCCTGGAAGGGTCAGGTGGTTTTCATTCTAGAGTGACGTCTGTCTATGGACAGGTGTTGGCAAGGTTCATGCATTTTATACTTAAGTGGTGGGGGCTGTCCGCCTTATACTTTTTTTTCTACAGGATTGCATGTGACCATTAGTACAGGTAATGTGAAATAGGATATGACAGAAAATTTAGGAGGTTGTCATCCCCAAGAGTTCAAAGGGATGTGGATTTCAATCTACAGTATGGTTGGCAAAAGGTTGAATTACTAGTAGCCTAGCTTTGGATAAATGATGTTAACATGGAAGGATGATCATGATAGAAATACATGTTGATACAAACTGGCAACATATTTACAAAGAAGGTGAAGCTTTTAATATTATTTCCAAATTGCTGTTGTATAAGAGTATTAGTGGAACAAGTAAAGACCATGCACTACTCTTTTAGGGATAGAAAATTAGCATAACCATTAAAAAAAACAAAGAAAGGCCTATATAACAGGTATACTGATCATTTGAGCAGGTCATACACATAATTATCAGACAGGGAGCATAATTACAATACATTTTTAATAAGAGAACCCTCAATAACACATCTCCACCAAGAAATGCAGGTGCCCAAAAATGTTAAATTGCGCTTGTTCGCTGTGTGGGTAAAGTTTGAGATCTGTGTGCTGGCATCAGTCAATTACCCTGACAAGATGTGCGGCTCAGTAATATTTCAGAGGATCGGGTAGGGCTAGGCCGCCATTTTGTTTGGTTAATGTCAGTAAGCAGAATGGACACCCTTAAAATATTACACCAGCCAAACCAGGAGAATAAGCCTGATTGTCACCTTTTGAAGTAACATCCGGACTTTTGAAAGAAGTGGTGGCAAGTCAAGAGGAAAGACCTGATTTATTTGTGAAGGAATATAGGTACTGCAGCAGAATGTTGCCCTGCGAGAGTCTAGAAAGAGGTTGTGACCCAGAATTCTCAACCAGGTGGGTTGAGGGGCTCCAGGGAGCTTGTGTTATGAAGAGGAAACTGGATTTTCAGTTTCCTCAGGGATTTCTAATGTCCGTTTTGGGACCTGGAGCCTGGAGATCTTTAAGTGATCCGGGTGGGATGAAATCCTGGGTCCAGGTTTTCAGGACAACCAGCACACTAATTGCTCAGGTGTGTCTTGGGCTATTAGTAATGACCTGACCATGGTTCTGGGCTCCACCCCGGCAGACAGGAGGTCTGGCACGGGAGTCAGGGGAGAGATACCTAGGAGAGAGGCGGGAGTCAAAGCAGCAAGAGGCTGGTAGCTGAGTTGGTGAGCAACCAGTATGACCAAAAGCCTAAAGGGTAAGGCCAGAGCAGGTGTACTGCAAGTGCAAGCAAAAAGGGATGAGTGACCATTTGTTTTGAAGCAAGAATGAAATGCTGAAAACCTCTGCGAGGAAAATTCATGTTTGTATTTCCTGAACTTTCTTTTAAATAAAAATGCGCAAGAAAAGCCTTTAAAAAGAAGAAAAGTGAGTCCATAAAAGCTCTACATTTGATGCTAGTTTTAACATTAACCAGTTATTTCAAGGCTTTGTCAGTCCATTTGAATTTGTAAATACTTTGCAAGTGGGAGATTTGAAAGGTGGATATTGCCATTGCCTCAGGTTTGGAAAAAAAAATTCAAGTAATGCCGCGTACACACGATCGGTTTGTCTGACTAACCGATCATGTGTGGGCCCCATTGGTTTTTTATCCATCGGTTAAAAATACAGGAACTTGTTTTAAAATTATCTGATGGTTAACTAAACGATAGGAAAAAAAACATCGTCTGTAGGCACGTCCATCGGTTAAAAATCCATGCATGCTCAGACTAAATTAGGGGACAGGAGCGCTCGTTCTGGTAAAACTAGTGTTAGTTATGGAGATAGCACATTCATCACATTGTAACAGACAGAAAAGCACGAATCGTCTTTTACTAACACAAAATCAGCTAAAGCAGCCCCAAGGGTGGCGCCATTGGATTTGAACTTCCCCTTTATAGTGCCGTCGTATGTTGTTTACGTGACCGCGTTCTGACACGATCGTTTTTTTAACCGATGGTGTGTAGGCACGACTGACTATCAGTCAGCTTCATCGGATAACTGATGAAAAAATCCATCAGTCTGTTTTCATCGGATGGACCGATCGTGTGTACAGGGCATTAGAGAGCAAACACATTCACGGATGAGGTAGGAGAGTGAGATAATCGGATTTGTAAGGGAGAACATCTGCATCTGCATAATCGGAGACTTTGAAATGAGAGGATCCTAATTGTAGTCCAAAAAATTTCTGGATTATGCCTGACCTTATCGGGAAAGGGTTCTAGCGAGAGGGCAAAAAAGAGTGATGAAAGAAGGCAGCTCTGTCTGGTGCCATTTGAAATTGCAAAGAGTTGAGATAAAACTCCATTGACTTTGACTTGGGTAGTTGGCAAAGAATAAATGGCCTTTATCCAGGCTAGCATTTTTTTACCTAAGCGAACATACAACCTATCAAATACCTTCTCTGCGTCAGTTGCTAGAAGAAGACATTGATTGTTCCAAGAGATCGCTGTGTGGACATGATTAAATACCTTAATGGTATTATCACTAGCTTCATGAGTAGTAAAAAAGACAACCTAATCTAGATATATCAGATCTGGTGTTTCTGTATCCGTGTTGCTATAATCTTAGTGAATATTTTGAGGTCCACATTCAGGAGTGATATGCCAGAAATATAGGTTTAAGGGCATCTGAGGGAAATGAGTATCAGTGTCAGTGAGAGCATTAAACATTTTCTAAATGAAGGGCTAAGAATGGAAAGACTGTTTTGTAATATTGCAGTGTAAAGCCACCTGGGTAGGGGAGATATTATGTAGACAGCTATAAAAATCTTTGAATGAATCTGCAATCTGATTCATTTTTCTGCTGCTGACGTGAAAGATGGGCAATATAAATGAGGAAGATCACTGGTCTTGTAGGGCTTGAGCTAATGAAGGTCTGCATCTATCTATCTATCTATCTATCTATCTATCTATCTATCTATCTATCTATCATCTATCTATCTATCTATATATATATATATATTAGACATGTGCATTCCTTCTCGTCCGAATGCATTTTAGTTCAAATTACAGGTATTTTCGTTATCACTTTAACAAACGATAACGAAAGCGCAGAAAACTAAAAACGAAAGATCCGTCATAAACAAATGCTTTATTTTCATTTTCCTTGCGGTCGAATGTGCCTAACCTTAACTCTATTAGTCAAATATTATTCTACAGAAAGAGAAAAAATTTGACATAGAGAGAAAAGATTTGACATTATAGAGACATGAAGAAGAGTCGACAGAGAGAAAAGATTCCACATAGAGAGAAAAGATTTGACATTATAGAGACAGAAAAATTTGACGAAGTAGCTAAAAACATACGATTGCAGCGAGCGGACATTTATGGTAAAATTCTCTGCCCATAGGCTATAGAAGAATTCTAATGTTGGTTGACTAGTAATAATAATTAATAAATATAATTATTATTAGTCATACATTAGAATTCTACTATAGCTTGTTCGACCGGAAAAGTTCGTACAGTTTTGCTGCTCCGTCAAATCTTTTTTTTTTTTTAAAGATTCTGTCAAATCTTCTTAGAAAATTCGACAGACACCATAAGCCTTCAATGACAGATTCAACCTTAATTAATTTGGATTTTCAGACGAATGCATTTTTTAACAAAAAACTAAATAAATAAAAACTAATTTCGGGAGTAACTAAATAAATGTATTTTTAGGATGAAAACAAAATTCCGAAATAAAATATTTCAGTGTGCACATGTCTATTATATATATATAGATAGATAAATGCAGACGTTCATTAGCTCAAGCCCTACAAGACGTTCATTAGCTCAAGCCCTACAAGACCATATATAGATATCTATACATATATATATATCTATCTATATAGATATATATCTATATTTATTTATTTGTGATATATATATATATATATATATATATATATATATATATATATATATATATATATATATATATATATATATATATATATACTGTATATCTATAGATATAGATATAGATATATAGATATATACAGAGAGAGAGAGAGAGAGAGAGACAGTATCTCTATATATGTGATACTGTTTTCGGCAGGATTTGAACATGGCTTTGGCTCTATAATTAGGAAGGGACATTGTCTGTTGTCTGAGATTTAGAAGTTCTGTCTCTGTCTTGACATCTGGATTGCGCTTGTGGGAGAGTTCAAGCTTCTGTATGTCAGAGAGTAAGACAGTGAATTTAGCTTCTTTCACGTTCAAAACCGGTTCCATGTTTAATCACGATGCCTCTAATCACAGCTTTATGGGCTTCCCAAATTATATTAGGATTGCTGTCAGGTGTGACATTTGATTTAAAGTAGAAGATAAGCTCCTTGGTCAAGTCTTTTAGTACTGAGGGTTGTTGTAGAAGGCTTTCATTTCCAATGCCATGCTCTGGAGGAGGGGTCATTCTGTTGGGAGAGTGTTAAGAACACAGGAGCATGATCTGACCAGGTTATATTGCCGATGTCCATTGATGTGACCAGGGAAAGATGTCAGTGCAAGATCAGAAATAGGTCAATGTGAGAATATATGTTGTGAGGAAATTTGTAAAAAGGGTAATTTCATTAATCTGGGTGTTGTAAGCACCAAACATTGATGAATCTAACTTTGGATCAAGAGGGATATAAAAATCACCTCCCAGGAGAAGTATACCCTCTGAAAAAAGTGGGTTAATTTCTCTAAAGTTTGTGCAAGGAAGCTATTGTGGTTTAGAAATTAAGATAGAGATCCCTTTGGATTTAGCAGTAGAGTTATCAGAATGATATATGAATAGAAAAGCACTATTCTTAAGTTTGGGAATATTTCCTTCCTTAAAATTAGTCTCTTATAGTCTCCCTTAAAATTAGTCTCTTATATTTGAGAAATATCAGTATGAAGATGTGTCAGGTCTAGAAGAAGCATTTTTCTTTTTTGGGTTGTATTAGGCTCCTTTACATTCCAGGAGACAATGTTGAGCGAGTCCATTTTGGGTGCTCAGGGAAAGAGGTGAAGAAAAAAAGAAAGGGAAGAGGGAGGACATGGGAGGAATGAGGGGTACAAGTTTATGGTAAATTAAGGGGTGGAAAACCTAGGTCTGGTCTGGTTAATGTTTGTAAGATGAGTTTTCATTCTACTCTGACTGTCCTATGACACTGCAGGGCTCCTGGCCCTCTGTCTGGACAGTGCTGATTGACCCTGTGTTGATCACAAGCAGCCTCCCAAGAGAAAAAAAAGCTCTCTGGCAATACACACCAAACTAAAAACATGCAGAGTGACTCCAAAGGTTCTAACAGGAGATGGATTAGGGATAGTGGAAGAAGGGGAGGATCAGAGAAGACAGGTTCAAATATTGTTTTTTCTCAATGCGGAGGAATAACCCTTTAGGTTCCACAGTGAGTATAGCAAGCATGCTTTAATGCATATACGGACTGATTTTACTGTTGTGGACTTAGTAACACTTTAAGGCCCGGTACACACGAGCAAACATGTACGATGAAAGCGGTCCGTCGGACCGTTTTCACCGTACATGCCTGCCAGAGGGCTTCTGTACGATGGTTGTACTAACCATCGTACAGAAGTCCGCGCGTAAACACTACGCGGGGCGTGTCTGCGTCGTCGCCGCGACGATGACGCGGCGACGTGGGCGGGCCTGCCATTTAAAGGCTTCCACGCATGCGTCAAAGTCATTCGACGCATGCGAGGGACGGCGGGCGCTCGGACATGTACGGTAGGTCTGTACTGACGACCGTACATGTCCGAGCGGGCAGGATTCCAGCGGACGGTTTTAAAACACGTCCAGGAATATTTGCCCGCTGGGAAAAGGCCCGGCGGGCAAATGTTTGCTGGAATTCGGCCCGCTCGCGCCTACACACGACCGAACATGTATGCTGAAACTGGCTCGCGGACCAGTTTCAGCATACATGTTTGGTCGTGTGTACGGGGCCTAAGAATAGGAAATTTAGACAATAGGGATGCATACACCACCTTATATAACACAAACACTGCACCTAGAGTAGAAACAATCTATTTTAGGGAAATGGAATAAAGGAAGCTCATACTAACCCTGCTGTTGCAAGGGGGTATTTGAGGTGTACTATGAATTTAGGGAAAACTACATTAATATTTGTATGGCACTTATGACAGAGCCCTTTGATTTGGGGTGGTTAATGATGCCATCAAATCTAAAACCTGTTTAAATTATTTAAAATAACACCTAACCTGTTTTAAAATAACCAAACTGTTTCATTTGTTACAATAAAGCCAATGTTTTAGGTCAGGGTATCCTGGTGTTGTCCAAGGTTCATGGTCAGATGCTTGTGAGTACAGATTATTGGGTACTAAGTAACATCTTTCATAAAACAAAGCAGTCCTCACATATACCTTATTCTGTAAAATATTCTGCCTTTGACCATGCAAAGCCTGAAAAAAGACAGCCTTCATCATATAAGAAAATTGGTTTCCAAGCTGCATAGCAAAGACTGCCAAAATCAGGTTAGATTTTATAGTATTTTGTGAAAATCTGAAACACTTCCTAGGACATAAAATGGGAAAAAGCTAAAGTAAAAATCAAGTCTATCAATCGGTATGGATGATGGATGTTCAAAGAAAATGATTGTTTATATTGCATTTATGCTGTGTCAGATGCAATGCAGCCTTTTTCTTTTGTAATCATACAAACTGATGACAATATGACAAATATGACAATTTTTGTTTATACTTCTGTTATGCCTCTGTTAGAGCATACAATATTCATTTTTTTTTCTGTAAAAGCAACCTGTCTAGTAACATATATAGCATATATATCTTGTCAATTGAACTCATACTTAGCTGCAATAGTGTCCCTTTACAGTGTTAGGTTCAAAAGACAGATGTTTAGTTTAAAGGTAAACTGATCATGAGTGTAATGTTTGCACTGCTATTATTGTCTTTCTGATAAGCTGAACTATGCTGTCATGCCTTTTTGGACTTTTCTATTACAATGCTGAATTTTGGTGCATTGCCTGCATTGTTCCAATTTACAAAATTGTCACTAAGCCAATTTTGAAAATTAATGCACCCTGCAAAAAAAAATAAACAAATATATATATATATATATATATATATATATATATATATATATATATATATGCACCTCCCCTGCTGCAATTGCCACTATTCACTTCTGTAGTGCCAAAAAGATGCCTGATAAAAAGCTTTCAGAATTTGTAGTCGCCCGCTGCACTTAGTGGTTTGATACACTGGCCCATGCATCGATATTGTATGAAGCTAATATCATCGCCATCATGAAGAACCAAAGCATGTGGTGGGCAACTAGGAAAATGGAACTTGCTGGAAGTGTCAACATCTTCAGAATCATCAGTAGTAGCTTCCTTATGACTACAAGAGCGGTCGGGAGCATGAGCATCAGGAAAAATCAGGATTGCATATTCTGGATACATTTAAGTTTACTGAACTGGGTTGTACAAAAATGCACCACACTCAAAATGTTTAGTGGAACAATTTATGACAAGTTGGCTTTAAAAAGCAATCATCTCACAACAGTTTTACTGGTAATTAAGATAATATAATAGGAGTAGCAGAACATTTGCAATGGTAATAGAAATGGCCTGTAACAATACATATCTTTAAAATAAGCATTTTTAGGCAGATAAACATCCCCATACGAGAAGTCTTATTTTGACCTTGTAGATATACAGTGCTTTGAAAAATGATTCATATCTCTTAAAATTGTGCACAGTTTGTAATGTTACAACCAAAAACCTTGTATTCTATTGGGATTTTATGTGATAGACCAACACAAAATGGTTCATAATTGTGAAGTGGAAGGAAAATGATAAATGGTTTTCAACATTTTTGACAAATAAATATGTGAAAAGTGTGGTTCCCATTTGTATTCAGCCCCCTTTACTCTGATACTCCTAACTAAAATATAGTGGAACCAATTGCCTTCAGAAGTCACCTAATTAGTAAATAGAGTCCACCTGCGCGTAATTTTATCTCAAACAGCATCATAAAGGTCGAGGAACACACCAGACAGGTCAGGGATAAAGTTGTGGAGACATTTAAAGCAGGGTTAGGTTATAAAAAGAATCTCAAGCTGTGAACATTTAACTGAACACTGTTTACTCCATCATCGGAAAATGGAAAGAGTATGGCACAACAGCAAACTTACCAAGACATGGCCGCCCACCTAAACGGACAGGCTGGGCAAGGAGAGCATATTTCTCAGAGAAGCAGCCAAGAGGCAACTCTAGAGGAACTGCAGAGATCCACAGCTCAGGTGGGAGAATCTGTCCACAGGGCAACTATTAGTGGTGCACTCCACAAATCTGGCCTTTTTGGAAGCGTGGCAAGAAAAAAAGCCATTGTTGAAAGAAAGCTATAGGATGTCCCATTTGCGGTTTGCGAGAAGCCCTGTGGGGGACACAGCAAACATGTAGAAGAAGGTGCTCTGGTCAGAGGAGACCAAAACTGAACTTTTTGGCTTTAAAGCAAAATGCTATGTGTGGCGGTAAACTAACACTGCACATCACTCTGAACATACCATCCTCACTGTGAAACATGGTGGGAGCATCATGTTGTGGGGATGCTTTTCTGCAGCAGGGACAGGAAAGCTGGTCAGAGTTCATGGGAAGATGGAGTAAAATACAGGGCAATCTTAGAAGAAAACCTGTTAGAGTCTGCAAAAGATGTGAGACTGGGGCGGAGGTTCACCTTTTAGCATGGAAACGACCCTAAACATATAGCCAGAGCTACAATGGAATTGTTTAGATCAAAGCATATTCATGTGTTAGAATGGCCTAGTTAATGTCCAGACCTAAATCAAATTGAGAATCTGTGGCAAGACTTAAAAATTGCTGTTCACAGACGTTCTCCATCCAAACTGAAAAAGCTTGAGCTATTTTGCAAATAAGAATGGGAAAAAATGTCACTCTCTAGATGTGCAAAGCTGGTAGAGACATCGCCAAAAAGATTTACAGCTGTAATTGCAGTGAAAGGTGCTTCTACAAAGTATTGACTTAGAGGGGGCTGGATACAAATACACTCCACACTTTTCACATATTTATTTGTAAAAAATTTAGAAAATCATTTATCATTTTCCTTCATTGTGTTGGTCTATCACAAAAAATCCCAATAAAATACAATTATGTTTTTGGTTGTAACATGAGAAAATTTAAGGGGTATGAATACTTTTTCAACGCACTGTAAATATAAGTAAGAACATACAAATATACAGTAAAAGAAAACAATATTTAAAAATGGCATCTTTCTTAAGGTTTCACCATATATACCATAATTTTTGTTTTAAAGACCAGTAAACCCAAATTACATTTCATTTAAATACGTTACTGTAATTATTATAAACAATAATGTACAGTGTATGTATACAGAGCTTCAATGTGTTTTTTTTTTTTTTCACAGCTGCATATATTTCTATTAAGCTTTGACTCTACAATGTGAGGAGATCATTTTCAACTCAGTTCCTGTTGAAAATCAAACTCAAGAACACAGTGGTCAACCTCTGCTGAGCGTAAAATCATAGATAACCAAACAAATGGTTGCATCCAGGTGTTCATATGAGAGCAATATTTTCTCATTTTCATACAAGGAATCTTGCATGCACATTTGCCAGTGTGATCAGTGGTGCATTTTTTAAATTAATGTATAGTATTTTCAGTTTTTAGACAAAACGTAAAAAAAAACATGATATAAATATTCGTATCTATGTGTGTTAACAAATGAATAGACTTGCTTGTAATATATGTATGTAGAGTGAATTAAATCTTTGCATATTACTTGTGCAGGTTCTGCTTCCTGCTTCACAGTTTTACACATTGGTTAAGTTATTGCAGTGAAACTCACAGCTCCCATAGTGACTTACCGTATCTAAAAATCCCTATAGTTAATAAAAAAAAATATATATATATATATATATAAAAAAAAAAAATATATATATATATATATATATATATATATATATATATATATATATATATTAGACATGTGCACACTGAAATATTTTGTTTAGAAATTTCAGTTTTATCTGAAAAATACATTTATTTAGTTACTCCCGAATTTCATTTTTAGCTATTTAGTTTTGTTAAAAAATGCATTTGTACAAAAATCCCAATTAATTAATTAGAATCTGACAATTGAAGGCTTATGGGGGGTTATTTACGAAAGGCAAATCCACTTTGCACTACAAGTGCAAAGTACACTTGAAATTGCACTAAAAGCGCACATGGAAGTGCAGTCGCTGTAGATCCGAGGGGGACATGCAAGGAAAATAATTAACAGCATTTTAGCTTGCACATGATTGGATAATAAAATCATCAGAGTTTTCCCTCATTTCAGATCTACCCCTCAGATTTACAGCGACTGCACTTCCAAGTGCACTTTCAGTGCAATTGCACTTTGCACTTGTAGTTTGTACTTGTAGTGCAAAGTGGATTTGCCTTTCGTAAATAACTCCCATTGTGTCTGTCGGATGTTCTAAGAAGATTCGACGAAGCAGCTAAACTGTGCGACACTGTGATCGTACATTGATGGTCGAATGCTCCGCCCACAAGCTATAGTAGAATTCTAATGTTGTTTGACTAGTAATAATTATTAATTATTATTACTAGTCAAATAATATTAGAATTCTTCTATAGCCTATGGGCGGAGCATTTGACTGTAAATGTCTGCTCGCGGCAATCGTATGTTCTTAGCTGCTTCTTCGAATCTTCATGTTGAACGGTATTATACATATTTTTGATCATATCGAATGATAGTGTGTCTCTCTACTAGCAATCGTAAGTGAAAGTAAGTTGGCTGTACGTGTGTACTTAAGTTCTAGCTATTTTACTTCTCCTCCTCTTTGGTTACAATCAGCCAATAATGTTCATCATCATCATTTTACTTCACCCACCCATTCCAGCAGTGACCACTAACAGCTCTTTTACTATTGTCTCTATAATGTCAAATCTTTTCTCTCTATGTCAAATAATCTTGGACTAATAGAGTTAGGCCCCATACACACGATAGAATCCATCCGCTGAAAAATCCCAGCAAATGGGTTTCAGCGGATAGATCCTATGGTGTGTACACTCCAGCGGATCTGTTTCCGCGGATATTTCTCCCCTGGGATGGATTCCAGCAGATAGATTTGTTTAGCATGTCAGCAAATATTCGATCTGCTGGAATCCATCCCAATGGATGGATCCGCTGGTCTGTATAGACTCACCAGATCCATCCATCCGAAGGGATCCCCCGCATGCGTCGTAATGATTCGACGCATGCGTGGAATTCCTTATATGACAGCGTCGCGCACGTCGCCGCGTCATAATCACGGCGACACGTCATCGCCAGAGGATTTCGGCGCGGATTTCAATGCGATGGTGAGTACACTCCATCGCATGGAAATCCGCTGAAATCCTCGAGAGGATTTATCCGCGGAAACGGTCTGCTGGACGGTATTCGCGGATAAATCCTCTCGTGTGTATGGGGCCTTAGGTTAGGCACATTCGACCACAGGTTCGATAGACACAGACCGCTATTGTCACCGTCATGTCGAATCTTCTGTCTATCTATATCGAACTTATATACAAAAAAACTAAAAAAAAGAAGCGCTGTGTGATACTGAACCTCCCCCCTGAGGAAAGAGGTTCCCCCTAAGGAAGACACGTGATTAGCCCTGTGTCGTCACATGTAGGGGAGGGGCCAGGACGGTGGAGGAGCTCGGATACTTGTACAAGCTGCTGAAACATACAAATTTGGAAGTCGTTTGGAGAGAAATCCTATGCTTAATGTTTTAAAGCGGTTGTAAACCGCATATATAATTTTTGTTTTTTAAAACCTGCAAGGCAAAAGGCATAATCAGCTAGTATGCACCGCATAATAGCTGATTATGAAATACTTACCTCGGAACGAGGTGAAGAACACTTACCTGGTCCACGCCGAGCGAGATGTCATCTTGCTCCGGCGTGTCTTCCGGGTATCGCCGCTCCAGGGCTGTGATTGGCTGGAGCGGTGATGACGTCACTCCCGTGCGTGCGCGCGGGAGATTTAAAATCAGCAAGGTCCGGCGGCTGCCGGTCCTTTCACCGTGGATTCCCCCTGCGTATGCGCCGCTGCAATCAGCGGCGCATTGCGAGGGGAATATCTCCTAAACCGTACAGGTTTAGGAGATATTCTTTATACCTACAGGTAAGCCTTATTATAGGCTTACCTGTAGGTAAAAGTGAAAAATAAGGGTTTACAACCACTTTAATAGTTTGGTGTGCTGGAAGCACCTAAAATGTGTGAGTACCCTGATGTTATGTTTTCTAAATACATTTTTAACTTAGCGATAATGCACTATCCAGCCTCTTTCTTGGTTTTAAATTTGAAGACAACTTCTCTGGATTTCCCTGTGTGATCCTGCTGATCCAGTTTCACTTATGCACGGCCGGACTTTCCCAGCAAAAAAGTCAGACAGGTTGTTTTTTTTTCTCTGAAAATCCGGCCGTGTGTAGCCTCCATCTGACTTTTTTGTTGAAAGTCAGACAGACCTTAGATAGAGAACCTGTTCTCTTTCTTTTCGTCGGACTTCCGACGGACTCACGGCGGACTTTTGCATGGTCAAAAGTCCGACCGTGTGTACGTGGCATTAGAGCCCAGAAGTGGTTCAACTGCTTATGTGGGCCAAACTTAAAACGGTGTTTCGGACATATTTTAATTTTTTTTTACAATCTCAAAATTAGTATAATATATATACAGTAAAATATATCAATACTTCCCGATCTGTTCAGTAATGAATTAAAAAACGTACAGAATATCTTTTTACCAGTCTTGTGGCCGTTTCCATCTTAGCTGTGGGCATTTGAAACACAGTTGATTTCTCTTCCTTCTTTTCCTCTCCACCTGAGAGAGGTGCATGCTGGGTAACCAGCATGCACCTATCGATCTTGCGCATGCGCATTTAAATGGCGCTCTTAGCGCGGTTAGTTTGTATAGTTGCCATAACAACGGGCGGCGAACAAGGAAGGTCCCGTCCTGTTATGGCAACTAAGATAACAGAAGTGTGATTCACTTAAATCTCATTATTTCCTGTCTGGAAATAACGTGATTTTTCAACACAGTAATGCCCACAGACTCCTGAGAAATGATGACACTAGTAACAGGGTCTTTGAGGCAAGTACATTTTTTTTAACTAAATTATTTTTTGATTATGATGATTAAAAGGAAGTCACACTGTTGGAGGTGAGCGCATTCACAAGGGGGGAGCACGTGTGTGCAGTCACCCTCTTCTGATCAGGAATATCATCACTAGAGTCACTTTTTGAACAGTAATACGTGTAATACCCCAATTTGTACCTTTGTCTGTGGATTGATGAAAATTGGGAAAAAAAATCTCTTTTTCTGGACACTGGATATTAACCTCTTGACCACCGCCCCATGTCCAAAAGACGTCCTGTTTTTAAAGATAAATATCTCGGTAACGGCAGCAGCTGCTGCCACAACCGAGGTATCCATCTTTTCAGTGGGCGGTGGTGTACACGATAACGGCGGTCTCCGCAGCGGATTCACTGCAAGATCGCCGTTATCGGTGGCGGGAGAGGGCCCCCCCTCCCGCCGCTCTCCCGCGCCCTCCGTCGCTTACCGGAGCCATCGGTAGTGGCGTAGGCGATCGGGACTGTTCGGCAAGTGACTGGGGTTGCGAGTGAAGGAAAAATTTCCTTCACCTGTCCCCATAGCTCTGCTGGGCGGAAGTGACGTCAAAACGTCAGTCCCGCCCAGCGTCTTAAAGCAACATTTTTTTTTTTGTTATTTGAAAAAATGACCGTTTCAATTTTTTTTTTCTTTTTTTGCATTTAAGTCTAAATATGAGATCTGAGGTCTTTTTGACCCCAGATCTCATATTTAAGAGGACCTGTCATGATTTTTTCTATTACAAGGGATGTTTACATTCCTTGTAATAGGAATAAAAGAGATCAACTTTTTTATTATTATTTCAGTGTAAAAAATTATTAACTAAATAAAAATAAATAAGAAAACAAACAAAACATTTTTTTAAAGCGTCCCGTCCCGACGAGCTCGCGCAAAGAAGCGAACGCATACGCGAGTAGCGCCCGCATATGAAAACGGTGTTCAAACCACACAAGTGAGGTATCGCCGCGATCGTTAGAGCGAGAGCAATAATTCTAGCCCTAGACCTCCTCTGTAACTCAAAAAATGCAACCTGTAGAATTTTTTAAACGTCGCCTATCGAGATTTTTAAGGGTAAAAGTTTGACATCATGCCACGAGCGGGCGCAATTTTTAAGCGTGACATGTTGGGTATCATTTTACTCGGCGTAACATTATCTTGCACAATATGTAAAAAAAATGGCCCAAATTTATTGTTGTCTTATTTTTTAATTCAAAAAAGTGATTTTTTTCCAAAAAAAGTGCGCTTGTTAGACCGCTGTGCAAATACGGTGTGACAAAAAGTATTGCAATGACTTCCATTTATTCTCTAGGGTGTTAGAAAATATATATATATATAATGTTTGGGGGTTTCAAGTAATTTTCTAGCAAAAAAAACAGTTTTAGTCTCGTAAACACCGAATCTGAAAAACAAGCCCGGTGGGAAAGAGGTTAAGGAATAATACACAATTTCTTTCACTGTGAGCTTGCTTGTTACACAATTTTTTTTTTATGTTCATAGTTTTATAATTTTTTAGCAATATTGATTTTCATTGTTTATGGCACTATTTATGCATTTGTAAGGTTCAGTATCACACAGTGCTGCATTTTTTTGTTTTTTTGTATGTGTTCACAGATTATGGGATTGTGATAAATGCTTAGCAGCTGTGAATTTGCACTTTGTTTCACAGTAATTGTTATACCACACCTGATGCTAGGTTGTAACCTCAGGTTACTTTACACCTGATGCTGATTGCAGTCTCAGGTTGCTCTAGAGTAGCTCGCAAGATTTATATATTTTTATATCTATATCAAACTGTTTTTGCAAAAATAGGAAAATATAATGGATATGAAAATAAAGCATTTTTTTTCGGATCTTTCAGATTTCATATTCTTCATTATCATTTTGTTAAAATGAACACGGAAATCCCTGAAAATCTGAGTAAAATGCATTTGGACGATAACGGATGCACATGTCTAATATATAGACACTGTGGGCCAGATCCACGTACCCTGGCGCATTCCTCCGTCCGGCGTAGCGTATCTCTGATACGCTACGCCGCCGTAACTTACAGTTTTTTTTTGTATCCTGAATGAATTACGGCGACATAGCGTAACTTAGGCGGCGTAAGGGCACGCAATTCAAATGTATGTGATGGGGGTGTGTTTTATGTCAATACGTCTTGACCCGACGTAAATTACGTTTTTTTTTAACTGCGCATGCGCCGTCCGTGGGGGTATCCCAGTGCGCATGCTCGAAATTAACCTGCAACAAGCCAATGCTTACGACGGTGACGTCATTCTATGCAAAGCCCTATTCGCGAACGACTTACGCAAACGATGTAACATTTTCAAAATTCGACGTGGGAACGACGACCATACTTAAAGCGGGGGTTCACCCTTAGAGGGCACTTTTCCCCCTTAGATTCCTGCTCGTTATTACTAGGGGAATCGGCTATTTATTTTAAAATATGTGCAGTACTTACCCGTTTACGAGACGCTTACCTCTCCGTCGCTTCCGGGTATGGGCTTCGGGAATGGGCGTTCCTTCTTGATTGACAGGTTTCCGAGAGACTTCCAACGGTCGCATCCATCGCGTCACGATTTTCCGAAAGAAGCCGAACGTCGGTGCGCAGGCGCAGTATAGAGCCGCACCGACGTTCGGCTTCTTTCGGCTACGAGTGACGCGATGGATGCGACCGTCGGAAGCCTCTCGGAAGAATGTCAATCAAGAAGGAACGCCCGCTCCCGAAGACCCATACCCGGAAGCGACGGAAGAAGATGCAGCTCGAAAACGGGTAAGTACTGCACATATTTTAATATAAATAGCCGATTCCCCTAGACCGAACGAGCAGGAAGCTAAGGGGAGATTTTTTTTTTTTTTTTTAAATGGGTGAACTCCCGCTTTAACATAGGATACACCTCATATAGCAGGGGTAACTATACGCTGAAAAAAGCCTTACGGAAACGACGTAAAAAATGCGTCGGCCGGACGTACGTTCGTGGATCGCCGTATCTAGCTAATTTGCATACTCAACGTGGAATTCGACGGAAACGCCACCTAGCGGCCAGCATAAATATGCACCTACGATCCAACGGCGTACTAAGACGTACGCCTGTCGGATCGATCCCTCATTCAGTCGTATCTTATTTTGTGTATACATAACAAAGATACGACGGGGGGACTTTGAAATTACGCGGCGTATCCATAGATACGCCGGCGTAATTCGTTTGTGGATCTGGCCCTGTATTTAAAAAAACAAGAATATTAAAATGTGAAAGTTATATTAGGAATGACCTAAAGGGGAACTTCACGCTTTCAATCAAGATTGACTATTTTTAATCCTTATGCTGCTAGTATTAGTAAATGGATGGGAAAGTTATTTAATATAATTCTTGTTTTAAACTTTTTTATTTACATTTCTTCAGTTACTTTCTGGTTTTTATGCCTAGGCAAATGATGTCATACATCACAGGAGGCCTCAGTAGGGGAGGATGGTCTTTATTAGCTAAGCACACCCTCTCCTGTCTGCATGCATAAGCTAAAGGTAGGTGAATTCCAGGAAGTAAATGCTGCATAAATTATCTGCCCTTACTCAAGATGGCCATGGCTAGAAATGCTAGGGGGTGTTTTTCAAAGTGAATTATCAACAAAATAAAGCATGGGGACATGGATGGATAGGGGAGTTTGCTTTGAATATTAAAAATGAATTAAATAGCAATTTTGGTTTGTGGTGCTCAGATGAAGTGTAGTTACACTTTAAGGTAAACACTACAATAATTAAAAATATGTCCTCTCTTAAAGTACACTATACGTTCTCTTTAAGTCACTATGTATTTTAGGTTTACCGGCCTTTGAATCACTATCTCACCTTTTCACATTTAATTACCCTGTAAAGGGAACCTGCATACATGGAAGACATTTGTTTTCTATGGCAAGCTGTTGCCCTTCGAACTGAGGAATCTGCACCCAATCACGCCAGAAGCCGCACTGCAGCTCCATTTCTCATTGTGTCACAACGGAAGTGCAGTGCTGCTTGGCATAGGTGGCGCATTCAGCAATGCTGGCAGCTTGGTGCTCAATGGCACTTATGGGGAAAAAAAGAAATGCGTTTAAGCTGTATAAAAGAAAATATATGTAAACTTCATTTGCATAAATGTGTGGCATTTTCATTTTTTGATTCATTTTTTTCTACTTTATAAGAAAGAAAAATAGGTGTTCCTATTGATGAAAATACTGTAGATAACTAATACAAACCACATGAGCTATGTGAAGATTTATAATTAAATGTTTATGAAAACTTCTTATTATTGATGAAGCCATTAAAAACATTAATAAGCATAATGCTACAAGAACGGAAGGTCTACTTTTCCTCTAGTTGGCACGTGAAGTACTGTTGACACAGTAAGGTAGCAATTTGAAGTCTTGACATGTACTGTAGTTTGGTGAAAGCAAGAGCAGCTTAGAAGTGACTGAATCAAAAGTGAATGAAATGGGAAGAACACACTGTAACATCAAGTATCTAAATTGTAATGTTTCAAAAAAAAAAATGCATTTAGCATTATGTCTCAGTAAAGTGGTCTACTTCAGAAATATTTTCTACACTAGAATGGAATCATATATAATACTCTACCAAGAAAACTGCCAGTATAAGTGCTTTTTCTAAAATGGAAGGCAAATGTAACTTGGAAGGTAACTGTAACTGTATTTCCACTTGGAAGTGGACTAGTACTCTGGGAGTTCTGGCGATCATCAGAAAAGTTGATAGATATATTGTAGTTAAAAGTTCTTGTGGCTATGGAAGCCTGTTTTTTGGTAATTTGTGTTGGAATATGTTTCTAGTCTTTTTAAGTTTAGAGCCTTTCTGTACCCCTGAGCAGATGTAATTTTTTTGGATGAACTATTCTGCTTGGAATCCAAATTTCTAAATTGTATAATTTCTGTTGATTTTACCTGTAAAATGTCACATTTGTATCTATTGATACCCACATTTAGTGCTACGTAGCAGGGTTCAGGGTAAAATGCACTTGTTACACCCTTAAAGAGATCAGAAAATGCCTAGCTATATCAACTTATGCTCTAAATCATGAGCATAACTTGCTTTACCCTTGGAACATGTTACATGTTCTACCCATATTTACCTCTCCCCAAATCCCCCTTTCCATGTGATAGCAGGCAGGGGTACCCACTGTCACAATTAGAGATGGGCTGTGTGTTTCAGTCGTAAGTTTAAATCGAAAATCAGCTGTTCATGTGTTCACTGAACACATGAACAAATAGGGAGGATGGCGGGAAGTTCTCCCGCCGATGAGCGTTCCATAATGCACCTCACTCTCGCAGTACATTGATTGCTGATGCTTGGCCAAAGCATGTACCTGACCTGTATGCTTTGGCCAATCACAGCACAATGTACTGTGAGGCCTCGTACACGCGACCGAGAAACTCGTCATAAAGGAAACATTGTTTTCCTCGACGAGTTACTTGTCAGGCTTGTCGAGAATCTTGTCAAGCTTTCTTTGCGTACACACTGTCAAGACAAAATCTCGTCGTTCTCAAATGCGGTGATGTACAACACGTATGACTGCACTATAAAGGGGAAGTTTGATTCCACTGGCACAACCCTTGGGGCTGCTTTTGCTAATCTCATGTTACTGCGTGTTAAGTAAAAGTTTGGTAAGATACGATTCACGCTTTTCAGTCTGTTACAGCGTGACGAATGTGCTATCTCCATTACGAATGCTACTTTTACCGAAGGTGCGCTCCTGTCTCATACTTTATTCTGAGCATGCGCGGGTTTCTAAGCATACACACGAACATGTTTCTCGTTGTAAACCAGCCCGACGAGAAACACAACGAGAAAATTGAGACTCCCGACGAGAAAAAAGACAACTTGTTCGGCAGTTTTCTTAATGAAAAACATACACACGACCGTTTTCCTCTGCAAAAAAGCTCTGCCACCAAGTTTCTTGATGGATTTTGTCGAGGAAAACGGTCATGTGTACCAAAGCCTAAGAGCCATGATTGGCCAAAGACAGCGTGCCTGTGGCCAATCATGGCTCAGGTCCCACAGTAAGTACCCAATGGGACCAGAGCATGTATGGAAAATGTACTTAAAGCAATACCTTTTTTCACTTCTCAATGCATGCACTGCATTGCAATAGTCTTTTACATGCATAACTTATCACCTTAGGCAAGCTGGCCAACCCCAAACTCAGATATATTATAGTCCTGGGTAACCTCTTGGTGCTCCCTGTTCCCTCCAAGTTTGGTGTCCCTGTCACTTATGATTCAGGATCAGTGTCATGTCAAGCTGACCAAGATTTCCCATAGACGCCAATGAGCATTGAAATCTGAAAATTGGTCTGAGCAGGAAGGTGGTGAAAGTGCCCTGTATTGAAGTGGTTAAGGGGAACCCTATTACAGAATTAAGAAATCAAAACGTCATGCCCCCCCCCCCAAATCCTTACCAGGCCCTTTGGGTCTGGTATAGATTTTAAAGGGAACTAAAGTAATGGCTAGTTAAAGGGGCTTCCAGATTTCTATAAGCCCCCACCTTCAGACCCCGACAACCATCAACATAGGGACAAGGTGCTTTGGGGGCTAGTATGGTTCAGGAGGGGAGGGGCGCTCTCTCATCCACCCTTTTTTCTGACCAGCCAGGCTGCATGCTTTGATAAAGGTCTGGTATGGATTTTGGAGGGGACCCTATGCCATTTAAAAAATAAAATAGCGTGTTTTTTTTTTTATTTTTTTAAATCTGTATTGCCAGGAGCCCCAGGGCAGTACACAGGTCGCCAAACATTTTTTATGGCAATAACTTGCATATAAGGCTTTAAAATGAGGACTTTAGATTTTTCATGTTCGTGTCTCATATTAATAGAGTTTTCATTTTCCCTAGAACTTTTTCTCTGTTCAAGATGTTCAGGTGCAAACATGACTGCCGCATGACTGTTCTGCCACGGCAGATGGACCGCTAGTTTCACTGGGCTGCTGATGAGCACTCTCGTAGTTCACTGACATGTCCTACTGCTTTTAAACAGAAAGCCGTACAGAGGTACAGGATGAAAGTCAAAGGACATGTCTGCAGGAACCCACATTGCACCTGTGACCTACTGATCAAGGGTGCAATGCTTTCCAGGCTGCAGGAAAAAAAATAAGTTCACTTATTTCTGTAAAAATATGTGCATTTATTATTTTTTCTGTAAAGGTGAACGTATACGTTAAGAAGTAGATGAAAACTCTAATTGGATGACATTTAGCACTGTGTATTAAAAACATGTGTTTTACGACAAAATGAGTTCCTCTCCTGTTTGCCCTTCTTATTGAGTGCACTGCTGGGCCATTTTGACTACATGGTCTATCCATCTTGGAACCCTTGCTTTTGACATCCATCTTTCCCATGGGAATATTGGGTTTAGGCACAGTTTTTCTTCCATTTTGGGTCCCAGTGGTTGATTGGGGCTCATCGTGTTTGCTTGGTTTTGTCCATTTTGGAATCTTGGCTCTGCCTGGGTGTGAAGAATCCTTCTTTATTCACTTTTGGAGCACTGGATTTTGTTGACACTTAAATGTTTATATGATTTTTTTTTGCACTGAAGCACTTTATTTCCAGGACTTTGTGGATTGATTATGGATTTTTTTTAGTACTTGCACATATGTTTTAAATCACATATTTTGTTTCTTTTTCACTTGATTGTATGATTATTACAATGATTTTATGCACTTTTTAATGATAGCACAACACAATATTATTTTTTTTCTACAAAGAATTTTGTTGAAATAATACAGGTACATGTGAAAAGGAGGAGAAATGACCCGGAGGGCAAAAGCTAATAATATATAGATTATGCAGGGTACACAGATGGAATGCATTTCCAAAAGAGTCCTACAAAGTAGGTTAATGATTACAGAAACAGAAGTCAATACTTAGGGTAACAGGGCCTATAGCTAAAAAGGGCCATAAAAAATGGAGGAGGAAGACCCACTAAACTGAGCCAGAGTCCCAATGCCACGGGGGCAAAGACAAAGGCTTTTGAGTTGGAATGAATTACACCGGGAAATACCCCAATGTAATATGCATGAGAGGATTAGCGGAGAGTGAATTGGCCATCAAATTCCAAAGGTGGGTGTTGGTGTCTGATTAGCTAGGGGGAGGGAGAAGGAGCAGGGGTGAGGGGAAGAAGAGAAATGACAGGGGAATTGTGCATTCCCCACATGGGGCACCCACAGCGGTAAACCAATTTGCCTGAATCAGATCAACACCATTTATTTTTATGGATTATGTATTACATATGTGGATATACTGTGAGACCAGCTATCACAGATATACATATTGTCTACTTAGATTGTGACACAATTACTTGTATAGTGACACTTTTGCATGACTTGTTTCAAATTCGTATACATATATTTTTATATATATATATATATATATATATATATATATATATATATATATATATATATATATATGTGTGTGTGTGTATAAAAAAATTGAAACAAGTCACGCACAAGTGTCACTATTTATATATATATATATATTTGCAGCAGCAGCAGTTGGCTGAGCTAAATGAAAATTCCCGTAGAAAGTGAACATCCACTTTCAAATTGAACAACCTTTTTGCCTTGAGTAGTTCAACCGTTACAAATAATATCTTTTTAAAATCTCTACCCAGGCAATCTCAGACCAATTCACACCTTCAGCCATGTAGATTCAAGAATTATCACGTTTTAAGCATGTCTTTAGGGTGTGAAAGGTAGTGCTGTTAGTGCCGTGGTTGGGTTTCAAACTGACAACCCTAGTAACCACTTAGCCACTGTGCTGCCTTACCTTCTAGGTTGGGGGGTCTTATAAGATAAACTGGTGGCAGTGATAGGTGTCTAGCAGTATACGGTGTGTTAAGAACTGTTCACACCTTTTCCACCATCCAAGGCATAATTTGCCTTTTCCTGGGACGAATAGGGGACATATGCGTTAGAGAAAACATGCATGCAGGCTGTGATCAACCATTTCTGCAGGTCTGACCAGACCCAAAGTGTTCTCACAACTAACCAGGAGGCTAATTAACTGTTTATTTAACTGTGATGAGACTTGCCCCTGCAAGGAAACGTTCATGAATAACCATGTACAGGAAGTCCACACACTTTGGCATCTGGATTACCTCTCTGTAAGCTCTGTGCTTGAAGCTGATTGCCCACACCATGTTATTTCATGCACTGAATGGGTAACTCTAGTTTATGGTAAAAAAAAAAAAAAAAAAAAACACAAAATGTAATGCCAAACTTTGTGAAGCCATTTATGATAAACAATGAGCCAATCACATTTGCAAAAAGACAGAATATCTGGGAGACCCTTTGCACAGGACCCTGTTGCTGCAATTGCAGATTTTTTGCTTTGGCTAGTTTTGAAAAATCAAAATTAATTCAAATCAACAGGTTAAAAAAATAAAAATACAGGAATAAATGCCTTGGGTAGCAATGATATTGGTTATATCAGTTGTCAACAAAAATGCATTTTTCTTTTCACTCTTTTCTATTTGTAATGAAACAGTGTTTTCTAATTAGAAAATGGATAAGTGTGCTCTTCCATAGTAAGATCAAAACATTACAAATCCATTAAAGATAACCAAGACAATGAGTTTGTACTAAAGTGGCACTTTCTCGCATTTCACTACCTTTAAGTTCTGAGCATGGAAAAAAGCAATCCCTGTCTAGTGAACTGTAAATGCTGAGCTTTTGGAGTCTTTAAAACAAGCAGCAAGAAAAAAAAATTACATGGTCAAATCTCAATATTCCTGTTAATGAAGAATTAAGACTCCCATTTACCATATTAAAGGGTTCATCAGAGGTCTCTTCTTTGCCCAGCGCGTGTTTGACGGCGGTGTCAATTTATCTACGTCTGAACTCAGAAGTGCGTGACAGTACATCATTCATAACTGTCACATCTACTTATCTCTCTCTTTGTCACATCACTAACCAAATACAAGCCACGCTTTCTGAAAGCATTTTAAATGAAAAAAAGAACAACAGAGCCTATCCAGCTTATTAGCTCTAATCTCTGATGTGTTGAGGTTTAAGTTACAACACACACATCAGGGACAATTTATTAAAGAATTCCATCCGCAATTCAAAGTTCAAAATATGTGTCATGCTCATCACGAGAATTTAATTTATGCTATAACAAGTTTTTAATGAAAGTTATGAAAGTATAATGACATGATATAGTTTGGTAGTTTTAGATGTGAATACCTGTCAATGATTACGGTAAGTAGAAGTGTTCCTTTTACTAAGTCAAATATTTCACTGCTCTAAATCAAAAGCAGGCAATCCATTATAAAATGACCTATTAAAACTGTTAAATCTAATTGGTTTACATTTGATGCCACAGGGCCATATTCTCAGAAGAGTTACGACGGAATATCTCAGGATACTCCGTCGCATCTCTGTTTTTTGACCCGCGTATCTATGCGAGTGATTCCTAGAATCATTTTCGCATAGATACGCTAAAGATCCGACAGGTGTAAGTCACTTACACTGTCGGATCTTAAATGTAATTCGCCGCCGGCCGCTAGGTGGCGTTTACGTTCAGGTCTCTGTTTATGCAAATGAGCCTGATACGCCGATTCCCGAACGAATTTGCGTCGCGTAGCCGTCGCTTACGTCGTTTGCGTAAGTGTAAACTTACCCCTGCTATATGAGGGGTAAGTTTACGCAAGTCCGCCGTATCCATGTTAAGTATGGCGTCAGGTCCGCGTCGTCTTTTCCCGTCGGGTACGTAGTTTTCGTAAGTCGTTCTTGAATACGATTTTACGTCAATGACGCACACGTTGGCGTCATTGACGTTTTCCGTCGAGAACTGGAGCATGCGCACTGGGCTATTTTAAGCCCGGCGCATGCGCAGTTCGAACGGCACGGGGGCGCGCTTAATTTAAATACAAGCCGCCCCCTTGGAATTACGCGGGGATACGCCGGGCCAATTACACTACGCCACCGCAAACTACGGAGCAAGTGTTTGGGGAATACAGCACTTGCTCCTGTAAGTTGGGGCGGCGTAGTGTAAATAGCTTACGCGACGCCCGCCGCAAATGTAGGAGAATATGGCCCACTGTCTTTGCAAACAAAAAAAAAAACTTGTGTTGAAATTTCACATTGCAAAGGGTACCCAATCGTGTTAAAAAAAAATGTTTGCTTGCACATGATTGAATGATTTAAGTCAGCAGTGCTTCCCCATATTCACTAAGCATCCAGGAAAAATTCTGTTGCAAGGTACACAGATTACCGTATTTATCGGCGTATAACACGCACAGGCGTATAAACGCACCCTAACTTTAAGAGGAAGTTTCAGGAAAAAAACATTCCACAGCCCCCCTGAGTATAACACGCAGGCACAGTTTACCCTCTATTTTCAGGGTAAAAAAGTGAGTGTTATATGCCAATAAATACAGTATATATTTTTTTTAGTAAATCAACCTCATAGACTCATTATATATAAGTGAACTTCTTAAAATATGATCTGCTGATATATAGCCTATACACCCTGCAGTCTAAATCAGTGTTTCTCAATCAGGATGCTGCAGCAACATAGTGCCATCTGGATCCTCCTTAGGTGCAGCAAGCATGGGACCCAGTTTTCCCTGGTTCAGCGTCATGCATTGACATGGTACAGGCTGACTGACTATAGCACCATAACAACCAGTGAGCACCTAGGATACAATGCATAATTTGATGCAATGGTGATGGCAGGTGGCAACACATCACTCTGATCCAGGGCATGCCCCCAGTATGTAGGAGAAGACAGAAGTCTCCCCAGATTCCTCCACCTTCCACCTTTTGCAACAATGCTGGAGCTAAAATGTAGGGTTATGATTTCATTAGGGGACTGTGGAATTGGAAAGCTTAGTGATACTGTATGTCTGGGGGGCTCTGTGATGGTGGATTCTGATGTGATGCAGGACTCTGTGGCAACAGAGGAACTTTGTGGTGATGAAGAGGCTATGATGCAATGGAGGGACTCTAATGTGATGGGAGAATCATATATGGGGGGCCTCTGATGTAAAAGGTGACTCCGATGTGATGGGGGGGGCTCTCATGTATAGGGGAAGCTCTGGTGTATAGAGGGGTCTGACATGAGTGGCTTTGGCCTAAAGGGGGTCTCTGATGTTATGAGGGAACCTTGACATGATTAGAGACCTCTGATGTGCTGAGGGCTACCCCCAATGTAATGGGGGCACATCTGGTGTGAAGTTAATTTCATGAAGGTGGTTGTGTGTATTGTCCAACAATTAGATTTCCCATTGATAGGAAACATTTCCTTTTTTTTTACATTTGAGACTGACTGGGGTGCCTTAAGATTTTCTAATCTATTTTAAGAATGCTGCAACTTAAAAAGGGTGGTTACACGCTAGTTAGATTACTGAGTGAATTACCACTATCATGGAGGAGATTTGAACCATGCTTTTTTTTGCGTGTAAAAAGTGAGACAACGGGATTGATTTACTAAAGGCAAATCCACTTTGCAGTACAAGTGCACTTGAAAGTGCACTGAAAGTGCATTTGGAGGTGCAGTCATTGTAGATCTGAGAGGAAGATCTAAAATGAGGGGAAGCTCCGCTGATTTTATTATTCAATCATGTACAAGCTAAAATGTTGTTTTTAATTTACTTGCATGCCCCCCCTAGGATATACAAGGAACAGCCATCTGCCCTTGCCACAGGAAAATGCTCCATGTGTGACTACATGTGAAGAGCAGTGGATTGTCAGCCTGTTATTCATACATTTAAAAATAGAAGAATGATGGTTGGAAAAAGACCAAATGGTCCATCAAGTCTGCCCCTTTTTTTGGTATGTTTGCTTATTTATATATTTTATTCACTTCTTGTTTTATCTGAGTATCTACGAGATTGTTAGTTCCATGCATGTTTGAATCCCCTTACCACTAACTGACACATTACCTCTGCTGGAAGTCTATTCCAATAATCAATTACTCTTTCAGTAAAATAATACTATCTAAGATTAATTTTGAACTTTCCTTCTGCTAGTTTGAGGTCATGTCCCCCTGTTTTTGATCTTAGCTTCATATTGATCCCTTTCCCTTCTTTCCTCCTGTTCCCTGCTCACATGCTGTTCATTCCTAATCCCCCATTTGAATGCACCCTTAGGTTGCCTAATAAAGATGGTTCACTGGCTTACCAATATATATTAAAGTAGAACTTGTAAATAAACCACTTTACATCCTCCTAGTTTAACATTACTGCTTCCTGGGTCAAGTCTAAATTTGTTTGTATTTAAAGTCCTATTCTTATTGAATACAAGACCATAAGCATACCAGTGTGCTCCACCAGCTTCTGTAACAGTGTATAATATAAAATATAACATTTCTGAGGTTAAATCTTCATAAAGACATATGTTAGATAGATTAGTAGGATTATATGGGATAGGGATAAATATACAGTGCATTGTTTAGTCTTTGGATGCTTAGGATCCCATTAGGCCCCGTACACACGACCAAACATGTCCGATGAAACTGGTCCGCGGACCAGTTTCATCGGACATGTTCGGTCGTGTGTACGGCCTAGCGGACAGGTTTTCTGGCCTAGCGGACAGGTTTCCAGCGGACAAAAGTTTCTTAGCATGCTAAGAAACGTATCCGCTGGAAACCTGTCCGTTGGACATGTCCACTGGTTAGTACGTCTAACCAGCGGACCGAAATCATTGAACTTCCGTGTTTGAGAACATTGGTGTCTTCTACGTCACCGCGTTCTCTGTCCGCGGGGATTTTGGTCTGATGTGTGTCCCAGGAGACATGTCCGATGAAAATGGTCCGCGGACCGTTTTCATCGGACATGTCTCCTCGTGTGTACAAGGCCTTAATGTCAAAAAACTTTTCTTTCTAAAACAAAAACAAATCTGTTAAATTCCTAGAGCACTAGTCAATGATATTTGTATGCGGTAGGAATATATGATTTGAGTTTCTTTTCAGCCTATTAGATGCAAGTTTCTAAGTGATTCCTCTTTTCTGGTGGGTCTGGGGCAAGTGCCCTATTTTGCCCTTCTTTAAATTGGTCTTGACTCCACACTATTAATCTAAATCTTATCTTTTAGTTATGTTTATATATCAGCAGGATTTAAGGGAATAAAATACAAGGAGATTTGCTTTGCTTACCATTGTTTACTGCATGCAAACCCCCAGTAAACAGTGGATTTGTATCCTGCAGAGAAAAGCTTACATCTGATTAAATAGTTTACATAAACTCAATCTATATTTTCTTCTACTGCTACATGCATTATAATCTCTCATATTATTCATGTTGATATTCCTCTGTGAACCATCAAATGTTCATTTCTCCAAAATGAATATGGAGCTCTAAGCATTAGTGGTCTTGAGAGCATAAAAAGTTTATTGCTTTGTGCTTCAAATTTTCTAGTAACTTTTGAAAGCTGAAACAAATTTTGCATTTAGATTAATGGAAGATATTTTCCATTTGAACAAGTAAGCGAGGGAACAGCAATAACAAAAAAAAAAAAGGTAGAAAAATCCCCTAAGGTTAAAATGTAGTGCTTTTGATTTTTACCAGAACTGTGTTAGCTGAACAATCATTTCTCAGCATGGAAAGGTAACATAATTGGTCTATACAGTGGCAATATAGGAAACGAGTATGCTTTAGAGAAAGCTAATATGACTCTACTTAATAATTTCCGTCAAGAGTTTGAATTTGAATGTATATTTCACCCAGCTTGAGGCAAACAATTTGTACCCGTACGAATTGAGTGGAAGTTACCAGGGGGTCATGCAATTTTACTTCTTGAAGTTTTCAAAACTGTGAAACACTAAAGGCATATTCACTTACATTGTTCGACTAGTAATTTGATCCAATTGGGCATCAATTCTATTTCTTTGTCATTTTTTTCTCACTCTATTATATTGCAGCATGAATTGTCAGAATATGTGATGATGGAAAATACTTTTTTTCTGCAAGGAAAGCTGAATGGGTTTTCATGCTGAATTCAAATCTGCCGCACACATCCAAAGCATTTTTATGAGTCATAACTGTAATAATAACCCTTACATTTTTTTAAAAACAAACAAAGACTATATGGTAAAGAACAACTTTGCTTTTAGTGAAGTTGTTTATATATCCCACCCAAAACAGTGTGCCCAGTAGTTTTAAATACCCACCTTGAATCCTGCTCTTTGGAGATGTTCACGGTGTGGCCTTGCCAGGCTTTTGTTGTAAAATTGTGTTGCCCAGTCTGTGTACAAACTGCACAAGCATGCCACTTGCCCCATTCACTACTTTGGATGAGGCTGCACTCCCATTAACCCCCTTAGCGGTATCCCTGAGCGTGACTCGGGGTGGTTTTTCAATGCTAGGATCGGTATCCCTGAGTCACGTTCGGGGTGGATGTGCAGAGCGTGCAGCGGCGCGGCTTACCTGCTTGCAGCATCCACAGACAAAGTTACTTACCTTGTCCCTGGATCCTGCGATGCATCCCCAATGTGTGAGCGAGCGGGTCCTCGCTCGATTCACAGTGTCCCCGTGTGCCGCCGATCTCCGTTCCCTGCGACGTTACGACGCACGGGGGCGGAGAACGGCGCCAAATTCAAAAAAGTAAACACATTACTTACAGTATACTGTAATCTTATAGATTACAGTACTGTATGTAAAAAATACACCCCCCCCTTGTCCCTAGTGGTCTTCCCAGTGCCCTACATGTTCTTTTATATAATAAAAACTGTTCTTTCTGACTGCAAACTGTAGATTGTCCATAGCAACCAAAAGTGTCCCTTTATGTAAAAAATTGTTTTAAAGCAGCTAGAAAACAGCGATAATAAATAATAATCACTTGCAGAATTGTGCGATAGCGATTTGTGGGGAAATTCGTCATAAAAAAATAAAAGTAATGACAGCGACAATTATGCAACTGAGCAAATTTCAGTGATTTTGAGTTGATTACATTATTGAATAATTTTTATTATAAATATATTATTATTTGTTATAATTATTTATTATATTATAATTTATCATTTTGTTTTTTTTAAAAAATCATACCCGGGATGCCTACTAGACTCTTGTTTGATCAGATTTAAATGAGTTATTCCTAAGAATTGCAGGCCTACAGAATAAAACGCCAAATTTCCTTGCAAAATAATTGTACCGCTTTTGGTACGTAATTCCAGACAGAATCATACCGCCAGGGAGGTTAATGATTGTGTATCCCAAAGTAAAGCCCCATCTATGGAAATAAATGTTGAAAACTATCATGAGATGCACATTATCTTTTTTTTAAAACAATTGGTAATGAGAAGTGCAAGATTATCTGCAACTCATTTAGGCTAAGTTCACATAGACTTGCAACTAATGCATCTGTTTTATTTTGTTTCAGATCAATATAATTTCATGGCATTGGAAGCTCAAAGGGTATATACTGTATTTATTGGCGTATAACACTTACTTTTTTACCCTGAAAATAGAGGGTAAACTGTGCCTGCGTGTTATACACAGGGGGCTGTGGAAAGTTGTTTCCCTGAAACTTCCCTCTTACCGCCGATAAATACGGTACATCTTCCCTTTATTTTTTTTAGCTTAAGACATTACATAGTATACAATAGGCCATATGTCCATAGCTCTCAGCAAACCCTATCAGCACCTCTGTTACCACCTAAATGCAGGAATACTTTTCATTTCTTAGGGGAATGCTTTATTTTATGTAGATGTAATAGTAATGGCTATATTTGTAGAGGTGATATTAGTAGAGGGTAAGGTGGTATTTCATCCCACCTCATGGTACCATTTTCAAAGGGCTTTTTTTACACCAATGTAATGTATGCATTACAGCATTTATGTTACCAACATGTGTGTCAATACAGCATGCACACACTGGTTTATTGTGGTGTCATTCATTTTGCAGTGCGCCACATTGCAGAATAGTGACTTTGCTTTGAAAAAAATGCAGCATTCCCTACTTTTGTGTGCCAATGTGCTTTATAACCATTTCTTTTTGTGAGCCCATGTACACTTTTTCAGACTGTGCCACAGTGAGTTTGTGTATGATGAGATGCATTGCTGTGCACTACATTAGGCCATTCAAAATCAAAGAGCTATAAACACCTATCTCAATGCACAAAATTTTAGAGCATGCTGAAATTTTTGCAGTACTCCACAATGGACCACATGGATATAAATGTGCCCAATGGTCTACATGTTACTGTATAGCCAGCCATCAATTTACCATTCCAGTTTCACCCAAAAAAATGTAATGCTGTTTGTTTTTAAAGAACATGCATCATGATTAAATTATCTTTTTAAATATGTGACCTGCCTATTAGATTATTTGCCTATCTATCAATATGCAATGCAAGGTAAGCCAAAAAGACAAGATTCATCATTTATAAAAAAAACATGTGAGGCTTTATGCCATGTTTCGTTATTTTCCAGTTATCATTCTCTTTTTTCTTCACTACTTTTCCATGGAGAGTGCAACTCTTTTACTTGGCATCTAAAGTGACAATGATATTCATGCCCAGGGTCACAATGAGCTGAAACTGAAATCCTGCACAATACCCCTAGTGTCACTGTTGTTTTATATGGCAAAAGAAGTCCAGATAGTTCAGTGACACTTTTGACAAGATTTATTTATATGATGTTACAGTTTAAGCTGCCTTGGTATTTCGCTCTTTATAGCTATAGCTATATGATACATTGTTAAGGCTCTGAGGCTAAGTAAATATGAATTTTTTTAACTTTGTCCAGCTGTTCCCAACAAATATGATTTTTAATGTCACAACACTACTGCCACCTTCTTGCTCTACATATACAAAAGGAGTACAGAGAAACATCCTTTTTACAAGTCAAGGAGCAAACTATAGAATTTAGCAAAATATAAAAAGGTTTTACTTTAGCGCCACAGATCCTATGAATGAATAAACTAAAAATTATGTAAGTAAAAAAGCTATCAATTCACACCAGATACGATGCTAACGTAAGCTTATTTGCAAAAGTCAATAGTAAACATAACCATACATTGCACTAGAATAACATACACTACTTTAATCTAAAATCAAATACCGTAAGGCCCTGTACACACGACCGAACATGTCTGCTGAAACTGGTCCGGCGGACCGTTTTCAGCGGACAGTCCGTCCGTGTGTACGAGGCCTAAGTATACAAGTCCCATAAAGTGATTAAAGTGCTCAAGCTTAGAATCTTTAGAATAATCAGGTGCTTTACTAGTGCTCAGTTCAAGTTCCCCACATGGATGTGCACTCACCCCAAATGTGAACCTACTATTTATAGCATGATCACTTGCACCTGTGGGGAATCCACCCTTTTGTGATGTCCTAGTTGGTAGCTCTGTCAAAGGGGTTAATTTCTAGGTTGCCTATTCCTGTTGGGATCTCTTGTATTTACATTCCCCATGGCAGTGCCCAGCTGCTCATGGCCTTTTTTAAATAAATGCTAACTTGAAAAATAGCATAGACTTCAATTGGGTTCAGCACTATAATCTGTATTCGTGAAATTCCCACCGGTTTCTGCAAATATGCAGCAGACCGAACTTTGGTTGATTCGCTCAGCACTATTGTACATACAACTAAAATAATTTCACCAGTATTTTTATGCATATGTTCTTTTTTTTCCAGCTAACACTGAATCAGAGATGGCATAAGAAGCAAAGCCTCTAGCACAGTAACACTGGCATTGTAAACTTCATTGTAAAAATGTGCCATGCACTGACTCTGACTCTGCATGACATTTGCAAGCCATGTAACCCATAGTCTCTCAGTGCTCCCATCGACTGCATTAGCATCTAATACACAACCTTCTTTGACCTTTGAGGTTGTTATTGGTTAATGTAACTACACTATCAACATTGTCAAGCATTTTCACAATGGCGTCGCCTCTCAGGCGATGTTACGCTGCAGCCAACAAATTGTAAATAACTGATGCTGACAACACATTACAGCCTTGCCATAACCAATCACTGTCTCTGCAGGGCAAAATGGCAGCTAAATTACAAGAGTGTGTGTAACAACATGTCTCTTAAATTGCCTCTGCTGCCTAGGCAACTAAAAAAAGTAATGATTTACGTATAAAATAAATAAAACCTCAACAGTTAACATCTCATCAGAATTCAAACTTTTAGAGCCATTATGACAAAACTTTTTTTTTTTTTTAAATTTAAATCTTCTAAGTTTGGTATATCAGATTGAGATGTAGGTTTCTATTTCAATGCTTAGTTTGAAATGTATTTTTTTTCCATAATGATTCATGCACCTATAACAATTTGTAAAGCTCTATATAACAACCTAATGAACAATTAGGAATGTATCCTACCTGTTTCAATATCTGCTTCTAAAGCCTCATACACACGATCCAATTGTTGGCCAACCGAGCGTCAGATTTTTGTCTATAGGGCGTGTGCCTGGATCTACTAACGGTACACAATTTTTGTGTAACAAACACAAATGTAGTGATGTACTACAAGGAATTTCAGCTCTTGAGCACCACCCTTTTGTTTGGTGAACATTGATTCTGAGAATACATGTTTGTACTTTCAACTTTTGTGTGACAGACTTGTGTACTGACCATCAGAGAATCTGACAACCAACCGTTGTCTGCTGAAAATTTACTAGCATGTCATCCTGCGCGTGTGCAATCACGGGTAACCTGGGTGCAGTCATGTGTGAGGAGATGCTGCTGATCGGCTCTTCTCATCTCACACTCTGTCAGTGTGAAGCGAGGAGAGCCAATAAACATCACTTCCTTGTTTACATGTGATCGGCTGTGATTGGACACAGCCAATCACTTGGGCAAAGAGCCGTGGAGTCACACCGTGGTACCCTGCGCGTGTGCAATCACGGGTAACCTGGGTGCAGTCATGTGTCATCATCCCAGAACGAAAGCCGCACCACTCCGCCGTAATTTTATGGTGGGTGGGCGGCAAGTGATTAAAGGATAAGTTCACCTTTACCTAAATGTAATGTTACTAAAGCAACAATACCCTCGCATCCCCAATCACAACTGTGACAATGGGCAGGGGGTAACCTCGCCCACTCCAACTGTCATAATTTGAAAAGAGCACGGCTCTGCAAGGCTCTGCATACACAGCTGCATCATTCATTCGCATCATTTTGTAAATGAATGAACTAGAAGTCCCATCTTCCACTGCTGCAGATGGCTTGTAATGCTCAATGAACTGTGAGGGCACTGTATTTAATTCATTCTTTCTGCTATTCAGTAACTATCTGCCTGTATGGAGGTATGGCCAGACAGCTGTACTGAGTGCAAGGGCCTGACATCTACTGATTGTGGGTGCAATGTTTCGCAGGCTCCATTTTAAAAGAAATATATAAAAAAATAATAAATGCACATTTGTTTTTTACCTGACAAATCGTGTGCAATTGTTATTATTTTATTTGTGTATTTTTTTTTTTTTTTTTTACAAAAGGAGAATTTAGCTTTTAAATGTTATTGAGTTTATTTGTTTTAACACATAGACATCATTCTATATCTATGGTCATGGTTTTCATCATTTGATTTCATGAGCTGCATTAGCCTCTATTTAGTGAGAGACATAACCTGATGTTGGTTTATCTGGAAGTTACTGATGATTGTACTTTTGACACTTCATAACTATAATTTCTTTCTCTCTGTATGTAATACAGTTTAACCACTTTCATTTTCTGTATGTTTAATTAAATGGAATACCAAAATATATACTCATTAATTTCCAAATATGCTCTGCAGAAACATAAATGAAGAACAGGGCAATCAGGGAATGCAACCACAAAGGCTACCAAACTCCTCTTGTGGGACACATACCTTATTATGCAGAGCTCATTATCATCACTCTAGTGTAGAAGAGAAACACCTAGAGAGCACATCATTAGCTTCCTACACATTCATTACTCTGCAAATGGAAAAGCTATTACAAAGCCATGGGGATACAAATATCAGATCTATGTGTTTGGCTAGCACACAAATACATATAAAACTTGTAGAAAACCACCAAACAATAATGCAGATGGGTACAGCAATATACAAACTGGTATTATAAAAACTGTTGTGTGAAGGAAACAATGTATACCTGTTGGCATTATTACAGTTTAAAAATAACTCAACTACTAAAACATTTAAAGAAGAACTCTTGCTTCAATTTTGTCCCCAGGGAACAAAGCACATGTAGTACTATATCGCGTGTTCCTAAGTGCTTTGTAAGCCTAGCTACGAAGTCGGAAAGGGCGCAAATCACTTTTCCCGCCCCCACTTCCCCTGTGACTGTCCAATAACACAACTAGCAAAGAGATGCCTACTTGATAACCAGTGCTTGTTTTTACTCCAAGTGCGTGCCCGAGAGACACCTGGCAGCAAGAGAAATACAGGAGAAAAGGCTGTCTACATCCCTCTGCATTACTCTTATCTCTGCTTGTCTGAAGGAAGTACATGAAGCTAAGTCAATTTTGGGTTATCAATCAGCCATTGCCTTGGTAGCTACTTTGTCACATGGCTGTGGGGGAAAGCAGGGATTCCTTTTCTGACCTCCTTGCTAGGCTTGTAGAACACATGTAGAAATATAGGATAAAGAACAAAGCGAGGGTTCTTCAATAAGCCATGGCGGGAAGAGATTTAATGAATACAGAAATTGAAAATTTTTTACTGAAAAGTGCACAGTCATAATGCATGTAAAATGTGCATGGAAATGTGAACTAAAAAGGTGCATATTTTTAGAAACATAGATGTAAATAGCTCTACCATTAAAAATTAAATAAAGAGTGTTTAAATTGGAGCTTTAATTTACATACAGAAATGTTTTTCTCTAGGTACTTTACTGTTGTAGTAATCAAGTATTAAACCTAAATTCTATACTTGTGATCAATGGTATACCTTGAAGCATAATAGGCCCAGAATAAATGAATGTGTCATTACAGCCTTTCATCAACACGGTAGCTATTTAGCTTATATAGTCTGTAAATATTCCATAATTATGTTAATAATATATCAGTATTTTGACAACATACTTTACTCTTAATAATATAATAGATACCAGAATGTATGTGATGTTTCACTACATTCCAATATAGAAGTTAAAATAACAATATATTACCATTATTATTTACAAAGCAGCAAAGGCTTTACAATCTTCAAAAATCTCAAACAATGTAAATGTGCCATATATATATGAAATCTATGCCCGTAGGAAACTTACAGATCAATTTTATTGATCTGCTAAGAGTGCATGAAATTCTGATATATTTTATATATATTATGAGTTACTGCTACTACACTTCAGAACTGCTTGACGTTCTTACTGATAAGGGTCTGCTTAGGCACATCTTGCACACTCTGGATATACAGTACATTATATTAAATTTATTCAATCACCAAAGTTGCCCAACACGTTCATAGTTTTGAAATACGATAAAGAACAAGAAATACATAACTACTGTGAAATACTACCAAGCATGGAAGAGACACTGAGTATGCAATGAGCATGTATAGCTACCTTCATGTGCACATAACATTTCAAACTATACATACAATAAAGGTTTTTAAAATGTTAGCATCTTGGGCAAATCAACAGATCATGGGGCATCACAATCTTGATTTGACCCCTCTCTATTTACTATTGACCCTCTAGTCAGTGACCCTACTCCACTCTAAAGCATCGGTCGGTGTCCATGTACTAACCGCATTGACAGTTTACAATACCTGTCAATGATCAGTGTACTCAACAGGACATCTTTTTTTAGTGCCTCAAAAGTCCCATTCTAGTTTATATATATATATATATATATATATATATATATATATATATATATATATATATATATATATATATATATATATATAATTAAAGTAAATCTGGATGTGGTGGAGTGACTTTCAAGATGTGTTACAGTTGAGTGAATGGCACACCATTGACATGAATATACTGTATATGCAAAATGGAGGTCTGACCAGGCCCACCTGCCCACAGGTACTACATGAGCTAATACAATTAAAGTTATACTCCCTTATTGGCACATATATTTTACTTTTAGGAGCCACTTATATTTGTGTTTTGCAACAATGTGCATGCTAATGTGCTTTTCCACAATGCATGTCAACACATCTGCTCTATGCGTGGCGTATTGCGATGCAATTCATTGCCAATGGCACCCCAATGCATAGTACAATAGATCGCAATCCACTGCAGTATATCACAATACACATACCTTCATAAGTACAGAAGTATGCTAATTAAGGATGAGCTTCGTGTTCGAGTCAAACTCACGTTCGACTCGAACATCGTATGTTCGATCGTTCGTCGAATTACGAACGTTATGGGCCGTTCGCGCCAAATTCGAGTGACGTGTCACGCAGTGCATTGCTGGCTGATGATTGGCCAAGCATGCACTATGACCCGCATGCTTTGGCCAATCACAGCGTGCAAAAAAACGGAGGGGGTTTAGTACACACCCCCGCCTGGAAGTCTGCCTTGTGTAGTGTGTTGCGGTGGTTAAGACAGAGAGTGTAATTTTTTTGAGTTAGATAAAGCAGGCAGACAGGCTAGTCAGTTACAGTTACAGTGTATACCTGGGCTTGAACCTGGGACCTCTTCTCTGTCTGGCATTGTCTTTTCCCACTGAGCTATATGAGATGCTGGACAACTCCCTGCCTGATCTGCTGGATAAACCTATATGATCCATTCGACTACTCTGCTTGGTGTCTTGATTGCAGCTGAACCTTGAACTCTTTGCTCCTCCCACAGACTTCCCATTAAAGCTTTGTCTCAGCACTTCCTCTTTGCCAGGTTATTGTGCCTTCCCAGCCAGTGCCCTGCGATTTGTCTGCTCTGCTGCCATTTGTATCTGCAACCACCTGTGTTTGACCCTTGGCCTGTTCCTGGACTTCTCTACTGCCTGATCCCAATCTGCAACCACCTGTGTTTGACCCTCGGCCTGTTCCTGGACTTCTCTATTGCCTGATCCCAACCTGCAATCACCCGTGTTTGACCCTCGGCCTGTTCCTGGACTACTCTATTGCCTGATACCTGCTCTGCAACTGCTGTAGCAATTGGCCTTCAAGCCCGACGCCTGATCGTGACAATAGAGGATATATATGCATCCCAGGTGTTGTATATATATTTATACACTGTATTGAGTTAGCTAGATCCGCTCTTTCTAATATAATGACAGGCAGGTGATTGTGCTAGCTGCAGTATTTTCACTTGGTGTACTGTGTCCTCTGCACAGTGTGCACCTAAAGCTACATGAAGACAATTGCTCTTGTTCTCATATTATTACCACAGGCAGTGGCTGATCAGCAAGTATTTTCACTTGGTGTACTGTGTCCTCTGCACAGTGTGCAACTAAAGCCACGTGGATAAAATTGCTGTTGTTCTCATATTAATACCACAGGCAGTGACTGATCAGCAAGTATTTTCACTTGGTGTACTGTGTCCTCTGCACAGTGTGCACTTAAAGCTACGTGAATACATTTGCTGGTGTTCTCATATTAATACCACAGAGTATTAGCTCCAACTAGAGTATCTGTGAGGGGTTGCAATGTTGTGGCACCAACACCAGTGCCTAAGGCCCAATTTTTCTGCCCCTGTTTAACAGGGGCATGTAATTACAATTTTTGATGCAATACTTTGCAGCAGGGCTCATTAGTGCGCTCCAACTAGAGTATCTGTGAGGGGTTTCTGTGTTGTGGAACCAGTGCCTAAGGCCCAATTTTTCTGCCCCTGTTCAACAGGAGCATGCAATTACAATTCTTGATCTAATATTTCTTAGCAGGGCCCATTCCTGCGCCCACCAAGAGTAACTGTGAGGGCTTACAGTGTTGTGGCACCAGCACCACCACCACCACCAACAAAGGCCCAATTTTTCTGCCCCTGTTCAACAGGGGCATGTAATTTCTATTCTTGATCTAATATTTAACAGCAGGGCCTATTCCTGCACCCACCTTACAGTGTTGTGTCACCAGCGCCAGCACCAAAGGCCCAATTTTTCTACCACTGTTCAACAATGGCATGTAATTACAATTCTTAATATAATAGTTCACACAGCAGGGCATTCCAGCGCCCACCAAGACTAACTGTGAGGGCTTACACTGTTGTGGCAACACCTAGGGCCCAAATTTCTGCAGAGTATATACGGCAGGCCCCTACTTTCAAACATCCATCTTACAAACGACTCCTACTTGCAAACGTAAGGAGACAACAGGAAGTGAGAGGAAATCTACCCCTAAGAAGGGAAATTCTCTTCTGTAAAAGGTGTCTCCTGTCCACTGATGTTTTATCACCAATCCTTGTTTCACTAAAAAAAAAACATTTTCAAAAAAACATTTGTCATTGGGACAGAAAGTGAGGTGCAATCTTCTGAACAGATGCGCACAGACAGCAAAACAAATGTTACAGGGGTGATAACCCTTCTCTAAGTTTTCCAAAAAGCTTAAAAATAGATTTTTTGGACTGGAGCTACAGTTTAAAAAAGTACCAGTTCAAAATTACAAACAGATTCTACTTAACAACAAACCTACAGTCCCTGTCCTGTTTGCACTGCCTGTATACTGCTGTTCAAAGTATATAGGGTCAAAGGGGCTGGTAATGACCAGGGGGAAGGGGGGGAACCCTTGCTATTTTTCTCAATGATTTTCATCCAAATTGCAGGGACCAGACATTACATTAAAGCCGCAAGCAGTTTAAATTAATTTTTTCTTATAGTAATATCATTTTGTGCAGGGACAGTTATAAAAAAGTGCCACTTCACAGGCATACTATAGACATCCAGCAGGTATGATATTTAAAGGAATTTTTCAAATATTTTTGCACTTTAAGCATCCAGAAAAAACATCCGTTTTTAAAACTTTTTTTTTTTCATTGATACATGTTCCCTGGGGCAACACCCGGGTCCCCAAACCCATTTTACGACAATAACTTGCATATTAGCCTTTAAAATGATTTTGCAGTATTGATTTGTCCCGATGAAGAGAGTGGATAATGTAAAAGCTTGTCTTGAAAAGTAGTTAACTGTTTTTAAGTATAAAACATTCCTTCAGTAGAAGAGGGAACAGGGGGGGGGTTCATGGAATAAATGTATAGTTTACAAACCTGCTGAAATTTCTATGCAGATAAACAAGATGTGTTCTGAAGGCAAAAGCATGCCCTTGTAATAGATAGGTGTACCAACATATTCTTCCCCATGTTCCTACTTTCCACCTACAAAGTGATTAAACTATAACCTTCAACAACATTTCTGAGATGTAAAACTCTATCCTTGCATGAAAAGTTACTACTGCGGTAGTGAGAGTATAATTTGCATGCCATGTTATGTTTTTTTTTGTTATCTTTATTAACCCTCCTGGCGGTATCCCCGAGCGTGACTCGGGGTTGACTTTTTCTACCAAAATTGGTAACCCCGAGTCACGCTCGGGGTAGATATGCAGAGCCTGCAGCGTGCGCTGGCTTACCTTCTCCTGGATCCAGCGATGTCACCACGCTGTGTGAGCGAGCGGGACCTTGCTCGATTCACACAGCGTCCTCCTGTGCCGCCGATCTCCGTTCCCTGCGACGTTACGACACACGGGAGCGGAGATCGGCGCCAAATTCAAAAAAGTAAACAAACACTATACACACAGTATACTGTAATCTTATAGATTACAGTACTGTATGTAAAAAAAACACACCCCCCTTGTCCCTAGTGGTCTGCCCAGTGCCCTACGTGTCATTTTATATAATAAAAACCTTTTTTTCTGCATGAAAACTGTAGATTGTCCATAGCAACCAAAAGTGTCTTTTTATGTCAAAAATGGTTTTAGATCAGCTAGAAAACAGCGATAATAAATTATAATCACTTGCAGAATTGTGCGATAGCGATTTGCGGGGAAATTCGTCATTAAAAAAAAAAATAATGACAGCAACAATTCTGCAACTGAGCAAATTTCAGTGATTTTGAGTTGATTACATTATTGAATAATTTTTATTTTTATTATATTATTACTTGCTATAATTATTTATAATTATTTATTATATTATAATTTAAAATTTTGTTTTTAAAAAAATGTCATACCCGGGATGCCTATTAGATTCTTGTTTGGTCAGATTTAAGTGAGTTATTCCTAAAAATCACAGGCCTACAGTATAAAACACCAAATTTCCTTGCAAATAATTGTACCGCTTTCAGCATGTTTTTTCAGAAAGAATCATACCGTCAGGGAGGTTAAAAGCATATTAACAGTGTATCAATAGGTACAGACAACTCAAAAACACTGCCAGTATCCATACATAGGGCAATTATCCAGAACTGATTTTCTCCACCAGGGCAAAAATCCTGGAAGCACTTAAAGAGGTTGTAAAGATTTGTAGATTTGTTTTTTATTTTCTAAATAGGTTCCTTAAAGCTAGTGCATTGTTGGTTCACTTACCTTTTCCTAAAATTTCCCTTCTAAATGTTTTTTTTCTTTGTTTTCTTTGTCTGAATTTCTCACTTCCTGTTTCTCCTCAGTAAGGTATTCAGTAAGCTGTTCTAAATGACTTTCCACCGCTCAGATGATGGTAGAAAGCTTACTGAGGACAAACAGGAAGTATGAAATTTAAACAAAGAAAAAATACATTTAGAAGGGAAATCAAAAGAAAAGGTTAGCGAACCAACAATGCACTAGCTTAAAGGAACCTATTTAGAAAATAAAAGACAAACCTTTACAACCCCTTTAAGGGTACAATATCAATATAACCATAACATGTACAAATATAGAATCATCTAGTAACTATGTTCACTAAAGGCCCAGACTAGGGCCCAGTCCCGGGTCTATCAGAGTCTGAAAAACCAAAAGAGCTAAGAAATAGAAGAAAAAGTGATGCAGTAGGAAAAAAGTGGAAAGAGTCCGAGAAAGTGGGAGAAAAAAAGAAAAGCAGGGCCAGAAAACAAAACCAGAAACAACAACCCCCACCCCCCCCCCCAATCCCAGAGGAGGGAGAAATTTAGCAATATGGTCAACAAAATAATATCTAAGTTGTGCACCCAAAGCATATCACTGCATCAGTTGTTTATAGAGGTCAGAGGTGGCAAAATCAATCCAGACTACCCAAGTCATATAGAACTAGTAATATCTATCTAGGCATTGGTGCCTCCGCTTCTGGAATTTCTTGTACCCTCAGGAGCCATTCTCACACCCTGGGGGCCACTGGGGATTTCCACTGTAGGGGTAAAAGGCTTCTGCCAGCATTAAGGAGGTGATGCATCAAAGAATGTTTGTATTTATCAACCAGTAATTTGGAGTCATGAAACAATACAGGAGGAGGGTCATCCTCAAGCTGGTGTTGGATGACTTTGGAAAAAAGGTTCCAGATTTCTGCCCAGAAGGGTTTAATGTGGGGACAGTCCCACCAAATGTGTAGAAATATTACCCTCTGTCTGCATCCTATCCAGAAATGTGCAGAAGCAGAGGGGTATATCCAGGACAATTTACCTGGGACCCTATACCAATGTGCCAGAAATCTGAAACCAGACTCCTGACGCAAATGTTAGATATATGAGCCAGTCTGGTGCCCTTATCAATTACATCTGTGGGGAATTGACTACCCAGCTCGTTCTCCCACTCCCTAATATAGTAAGGTATCATCTGAGATGAAAGGTCCAGCAAAAGCTTATATAGTTTAGACAGAAGTCTGGTCGCGTTACCAGTTACTATACATAAAGTTGCAAATGGAGTCAGGGATTCTTTCGGACACAGCCGACTCCCAAGCGTTCTAAAGAAGTCCCATAATTGGAAGTACCTCCAAGCCTCAATTGGGGTGGACACTTATTCCGGAGCTCTGACTAATGCCGCGTACACACGATTGGTCAAACCGATGAGAACGGTCTGATGAACCGTTTTCATCGGTTAACAGATGAAGCTGACTGATGGTCATTCGTGCCTACACACCATCGGTTAAAAAAATGATCGTGTCAGAACACGGTGACGTAAAACACAATGATGTGCTGACAAAAAACGAAGTTCAATGCTTCCAAGCATGCGTCGACTTGATTCTGAGCATGCCTGGATTTTTAACCGATGGATGTGCCTACAAATGATCGGTTTTGTTCTATCGCTTAGGTGTCCATTGGTTAAATTTAAAACAAGATTGCTTTTTTTTAACCTATGGATAAATAACCGATGGGGCCAACACACAATTGGTTTGGTCCGATGAAAACGGTCCATCAGACCATTCTCATCGGTTTGACCGATCGTGTGTACGCGGCATAAGACTTCAGCTCCGGACCCCTAGGAACCAATAGCACCAAACCTCTGTAGGGCCTCCCCAGGTTCTAAAAAACACCATTTGTTCTCCAGGAGCAAACCAGGGGAGCCATGTTATGTTTTAAACCAACTCCGTCACTACAATAAAACAAAAACTGCTTTTAAGCAGAAAGTGCAAGCACGTACAGTTAATGCATACATGTAACAGCTTTCATGTATCTGTTGTTTTGCCCAATGTTAAGCTTGCCTATTCCCATCAGCCTTCCTGGAAAATATGAACGTGCAAGAGACAGGAAGAGCCAGTACTTTTCCCAAAACACAGACAAGGCCTTGGGTGGAACAGCAGGGATTTGGAGGCTGTATAGGTATGTTTTACATGTTGGTGTCTCTGCTTTAGGTGCAGACAGCAGTTTCTTTTTTTTTTATTATAGTGCCAGAATTACTTTAAGCATCAACTACTAGAAGTAATTGTCAGCAGGTGTCACACACACATACAGTAGGAGGGAGGATAGCTAGGCTTGAAGTCTCTATTCATTTATATGCATTTCTATTTCCACCAATCTGAAAGATGTCATTTATTTTCTATTTTTCTCTGTACAATTACTTGAGAAGTGCTCAAGTTTTAACTCTAGTTTGTAAAAGAAGAAATCAGCAATGTTTATGCACATTTCAAAGTGCCATGCTTTACAGAGTACACTAAATAGTTATTTATATTTAGACAAAGTCAAATTCAGCCAAAGCTCAATCAAACTTCAGGTTATACATAGACAAATGCAGTCCAGGTTCATCAGAACAAAAGGTGTACAAAGTTTGAGTCTGGGTTCACACTTATGCGAATTGGAAGCAGATTTCCTAGCATCCAATTTGCATGACAGGAGATTTTGACCGGCTCTCAATGGAGCTGGTTCACACAGCTTCGGGGCGGCGGCAATCCGCATTGGAAAAGTGTCCTGTGTGTCTTTGGCTCCATTACAGGTGCAAACAAATTCAGGGAAAAATTCGGACCAGATTCGCACCTGAATCGGTGTACAGGGACGCACCCGACCCACTGCTGGGACACATGGCAGCATCAGTGTGAACCCAGTCTTAATGTAGGTTTCCTTTAAGAAGCAGCAACAGCATGAGTAGAAATGCCTGTCATCAGTCAACATACTTTAAAGAAGGGCCCTTTCTCTCTGTGTGTAAGCAGCGGTCTCTCTGAAAAGGTCTAAAATGTTCCATGCCAAAGCAAGAGCTCTTGAATAAGCAGTTAGCATGATCTTTTCTGATTGCAGAGCTAGAGTACAGTCTGAGCAGAGGATGTGCTGAGCGTATGCAGAGAGTCTAGTTCTTCTATGCAGAGAGCAAGGGCCCTCTCTTTTATTTAGGCTGTGGCTGCTTTCTAAAGAACACCAACTGTAAAGCTTTTATTTACATTGCCCTGTACAGTATTTAGCCGATTTTAGCTGAGATTACATTTGAACTTTGAAAGAAATAAGAATACACCTGTAAATCATTGTAAACATTTAATATACAGGCCCGGATTCAGAAAGAGTTTACGTTGGCGTATCTATTGATACGCCGCGTAAATTCTAGGATGCGCCGGCGTATCTTCTTTCTGTATTCAGAAAGCAAGATACGCTGAAATTTGGCTAAGATACGACTGACGTAAGTCTCTTACGCCGTCGTATCTTAGTTGCATATTTACGCTGGCCGCTAGGTGGCGGTTCCGGAGATTTACACCAAGAATATGTAAATTAGGTAGATAGGCCGATTCAGAAACGTACGTCCGCCCGGCGCATTTTTTTACGTCGTTTACGCAAGGCTTTTTCCGGATACGCTACGCCCGCACAAAGTAATGCCGGGCTTTCTGAATCCGGGCCCCAGTGTATATATATATATATATATATATATATATATATATATATATATATATATATACACACACTTACAGAAAATTATTTTCCCAGCTTCTGGATAAGCTAGCCTTAAACCATGAGATGTGCCTTTAAAGAAAAATGTCTTGTTTTATTACTAGAGCATCTTCTGCATTGCATTTGCTTAAAAAATCTAAAAGTTTTCACAAATGGCAACACTGCGCTTTAAAATGATGGATTGTTTCCTGCAACCCTTAAATTAACATTATAAAGCCTTGACCTTGTGTGCATTAAGTATTCCCCCGAGATCTTGAGGAATATTTTACGAGTTGTTTCATTTTGCTGTCTTGCTTCTGATTACCTTTGGGGCTTATTAAGAAATCCACTAGTTTTGTCTTGAGGGCACAAGAGAGAAGCAGAACGCCAACCAAGGTTTGGAGATATTGATGGTGTAAGATGAAAGTGATTTATTTACAGAAAACAGATTTGGATAAAGAAAAGACTGCAATTACTTTACGCATGGAATTATTAAAGCATTGCAGATGAGCAGAAAATAAATTCAACTGGAACACAAGCACAACAAGCAAGACAAACAACTAAGCCTGTCAACTAACTTAAATACAGCTTTTCAGATTGCATAGCTTACCATGGTAAAAGGATGAGCTTAATGATCAGGAAAAAAGTAACAAATTTGTAGTTTACTAACCAGGTGCAAGGTTAGACTCAATAATGCAAAACTGATTCAGGGTAACAAAGGGTATACACTAAAATAATGGAGGGCCAAGGATAAGGGGGAGGCACGTCTCTGGCCTATCACCTGGCTGAAGATCACTAAAGATCACTTGCCCAGTTACCTCTGTCTCAACAGGTGTGGCCTCTCTAGACTGCTGAGAGAATGAAACTTGTCAATGAACCTAGGGAACTGTGGAAAAAGGAGCTAAAGGCCTGCACCTGCATCAGAGCATGATGAACAAATGGGTACTCCATTATGCTATCCATATGTACATTATTGTACATTTTAGAAATGAGACATATACCTCCCTAACGTTGTCACCCATCGGTAGCAGGACCATCGTGTGCTGGCTATTGTGTTTGTGTCAGCGAGTTGTAGGGCCATGGTTCTACATTGCTTGTGCTGGATAACATGATTGTCAATGAATATACACCTTGAATTAAACATTTTTGTATTGATTATTATTATTATTATTATTATTATTATTATTATTATTATTAAAGACTTTGCAACATTGAAAGTGTGTTTATTTATATTTTTATTTTCCATAATCTGATAAGTGCCCCCCCCCCATCCCCAACCCCACATCCACTACGGTGGTCACAAAAAAAGGAATTTATTCCTCATTCTTGGATAGTAAACCAGTGGTTCTGGATGCACAGGTGGGCTTGGGGCATAATATAATGATTTGCATAACTCAAACCACTCTTTTAGAATAAGGATTAAACTCCCTTATTTTTATAATAGCAATCAGAGCCGATAACTAGCCACTTTATTGCTATTACAAGCAGCTCTCTTGGACTTGAACCCCACCGGGAGACTCAAGCTACAAGCTGGCACATCCGCCAGCTGGCCGGACAGCCCAACAAATCCAGGATCAGCTTTGATGGGCTGTCTGTACTGACATCACTTCCTGTTTACCCAGATGCTTTCACCGCCATTTTCAAATATTGAGATACATAAAAAAATACCAATCTCTGTTTTTGAATGCTTTTAAGTGCAGAAGAGGGATGTGGGGTCTTATTGATCCCAGATGCCTCCACAAAGAAAAACATTGGGTTATGTAATGTTTTTTTTTGCATTAGACTTTGGTATCAGCTTCAACTAAAATCTATGATGTACTTCAACTCTTTATGAGACAACCACAGCAATAAACAGACAAAGAGGTAATGTGTACTAACAAGTGTAATAATAATAAGGCCTTTAGTCACAGCATGACCTCCTTTAGAAACGTCACGATCGCCATTTATAAAGTGCGTGCGCCGTAGACATCGGCGCACGTCTCTATTGTAAATATCTCCTAAACCGTGGAGGTTTAGGAGATATTTTCAGCACCTACAGGTAAGCCTTAATCTAGGCTTACCTGTAAGTAAAAGTGGTTGTACAGGGTGTACAACCACTTCAATCACATTGCATAAAAATAACTTTTTGTTTGTGGACCTCAACCAGGAAAGTTGATATTGTTGAAAAGTTTCATCATGTAAATTTTCTGTTTTCACTAAAATTATCTTTTTGTTTTTCTGTTAAATAACATTGCAAGTACAATATGTTCCTGTTCATTTTCTGGCAAGCACACAAGCACATAGGCATATGAAAACTTCTCTATTGGGGCCAATTTTTTATCTGAAATTCAGTCCATCAAGAAGAACCTTAAACTTATTAATTCAAACTAGGAGGTGGGTCAGGCTTTGGACATTCAAGCATTGACATATTCCTAACATGCAGTCATGAATTTTAAAACAAACCACAGGCTGTTGGCTCTGAAAAGCAATTCATCCTCGAATTTCACAAGAGAAGCAGTGAAGTCCATTTTTATATGCACCTTCTGTATTTACACTATTGGTTAGAAGTTTGGTAGGTTGCCACGTCACTAGTGGTAAGAAGGTTTAAGGAACTGAGCTACTAAAATGGAATTTAAAATGTGATCAGTTGTAAATGTTGAAGATTAATTACTCCATAGTGTCTTTGGCCATATAGGTATTTGAGGTCTTGCTTAAAAGCTTATTTACTACTTGTTAATGATGAATTATCTGTACCTTCTAAAAATCTGAGTTGCAACCCCCAAGGGACTATATACACATAGCATGTATCCCCATCTCTATGTGTGGCCCAGCTGTGTGTTAAAAGACTATTTTTTTTTATTATATTTGTGCTGGCTGTCACTACATCCTCGGTGACAGACACATTTCCAGTTGTTACTACAGCCACTTCCCCCTCTCCTGTAAAAAGCACTAAAACCAAATAGTGAATGCAGTTAAAAATAAGAATAAGATAAACAGCAATGTACAGCCAGCAATGGTAATGTCTGAGATCCAGGGAGCACAATGGGTTAAGATCTCATGACTCAGAGAGCAGCTCCTATGTTTAAAGAGATACACGGTCCCTTAGGGCTTCTGGCTGTCAGCACTCGATGGTGGAAGGGAGGGAGATGGAACTCTCATATGCAGGCATCGCTGGCCGGGACTGTAGCACGGCTTAGGGTTTCTATTCCCAAGTGTTCAGCAGTCTGTGGTGAAGGGGAGGGTGAGGAAACCCTCAAACGCGGGCAGCGCTTGCCGAGACTGTAGCACGGCTGGGATGGGAAGGAACACACGCGCACGCCACCTCCGTTCCTCTATGGCGGATGACGTCACACGTCTGCGATGATAGCTGACGTTGGAGGAGACAAGCAGCGCTATGGATGGACAGTGCCGTAGGTGCAATGCCTGCACTTGGAGCATAGGTGTACTAGTGCTTTTTTCTGTGTTCAATCAGTACTTCCGGGTACGATTTTTTCCTGAGGCTCTGGTCTCTCTCATTTACACTCTCCTAGGAGATATTTGGTAACTTCCTGAATCATTAACCATCCATTATTTTTATCTATACTACCATTTTAAAGCGCCAGTGGGTTTTTTTTTTTCCCCTCTCCTGTGTCACTTTGGCAGAATCATTTGTATAACTTCCCCCAGGCATATCCAGGCAATGGAGAATGCTAAGGAGGAAGTTGGCCTGTTCCAGCCAGGTCACGTGATTACTTCCGGGGAAGTCTGTCTGACCCTCCTCCCGGAAGTGTTCCCCGGAAGTAATCTGCTGTCACGTGACCTGTGAGGCTGGAACAGGCCTCATCCTGATGGCCACAGGACAAGCCTGAAGACTCCACACATTCTGCTATCTTCACTTCTAAGCAGCCCATGGATCCGGGACGAGGACTACAGGATGTTACCGATGAGCCTTCTTTCCTTACCTTCTTGTAAGTGTGTTTTGTACAATGTGTCATTAAAAGAACCTCTTTAATACTGCACTTAGGTGGTGCTTCCTTTCTCTACCCCTATTTTAATACCACTGACTGATCACACAGCCCTGCCAATGCTACGTGTAATCCAGTCTGACTCCATCCCCTCCCCACTGTGCTGAGTAACTGTGCTTGTCATCAGTGTGTGTCTGCTACTAAAGATGAGTGCTGTCAATCAAACAATTAGCCCTATATTATATATTTACCAACTTGCTAGCAGGAGGGGGCAAGCTTCCTGAATATGCTGCTTAGCAACTACAGCATGAAACAAAACTGAACCAAGTGCTACTTGCACTTGGCCTCTTGTCAAATTTACCAGTCATTTTACAATGTAGTGATGCTATTTAAATATTGCATTTAGAAATGTGTAGATTATCAATTGAAGCGCCAGAAGGATGAATCAATGTCAGTATAAAGTTATACAGTTTGGGCCAAATTCTCAAAACCATGTGTAAATTTAGGATTATCTAACTTATGTCATTTAAGTTACGGCGCCCTAAGTTGGTGTCGTAACTACCGTATTCTCAGTGCATTTGCGCACAAAACTGCGCCATCCTTAACTTAAGTTTCAATGCGTAAGGCGTGGTTATGGCAAGTGGGAATGAAGTGGGCGTGCTTCATTGTAATGAGCCGTGACCCCATGCAAATGAAGTGCCGGCCGTACTGCGCATGCGCGCACGAATCTGGACCTCAATGCGCATGTGCAGAACTTTGGTCAGCGCAATCAGTGAGATAGGTAAAAGGCCAAGCGTACTTAGTTTGAAGATCGCCCTGTGTCTAAATAGCCCCAGTCAAACACACTTCAATTGCAAAAGTATTTCCCTATGTTCCCTTCCTAAAGCAAGTTGCTTCTGCTTTGAACGTTTGTCAGTGTTTGTTGGTAAGATTGGTTTGTGAGAAAAGTGTTTGTGGAGTTGGAGGGTATAGTTGGTGTTTGTTTTTGATAATTGAAATAAACAAAAACCAAAAGGTTGACGCTGCGCTAAATTAAATATTGAATTATAAATGTAAATAGCTGCTAGCACTAAATTGTGTACAACAACTTGGTAACATAAAAAAGAAAAAAACAGTGCAGCGCTAGTGAGTGATATTGTGCTCATATAAATTAATAATAAACAAAAAAAGTCATTCTGGAATAAACTGAAAATTTAGCCAGAATAGGAAAAAACATAAAAATGCAGATGGATATATGAAGAAAAAGTCTTAAAAAGCCACGAAACAAAGTTCATATGACTCTATCCAGTAATTTTCCTTGTGAAAGAGAAGTGGATTGTGCAGACAATGTGAAAGACTCTTGATTGATGTGAGGTAAGCTGTCACCAATACACCCGTGAGGAAGGATAAGATTGCCTGCTTACCAGATGAAAAGACTGTTTTGCATCAGTCTAATAGGGCCTGTGGGAAGTCTGGTCTCCCAATACCTTAGCCGTCAAGATAACCACGGTATAGCTCAGCATACAATCCGAAGAGTCATAAACCAAAAAAAAGAGAAGAAGGACCTCTCATAGCGTATAACGTTTAAAAATAGAAGAGGGTTTAATAAAAATTGCACTTACAATTAGGCAATATAAATACAGCATGGATAGCAAAACGTCTCCGATTTCTTGTTCCGATGCTTCTCGCTACTCGGTCAGGAAAACACAGCCGGCGTTCAGGACGGAACGCGATGACGTCACGGCACCCTACGATCGTTTCGTCGCTAATGGACTTCAACGGGGGAGTAAGCCGGATGTTGACGTCAGCGCGCTAGGTGTTTAAATACCCACGGGTTCCCTTGTTTGATACTGGAAAACTCGGGGAGAGTCCTCATAGTGACTGAGGGCAAAATAATTGAGTAGCGAGAAATGGAAAAGTGTTCTAATCATGTTGTACATAACGTATTATATTAGTACAGAACGCGGGGGTGTTTAATAACTGGTAGCGGAGCATCGAATAATGAAAATAAGATCGGAGGTTAACAATATATGCAAAAAGATTGTATCATAAATTTGCATAATCATAAAAATCAATCTATATTTAATTAGAAAAGATCTATATCATAAAAATCATCTATATTTAATTAGAGAAGATCTATAAATTAATTTAAATTTTGATAATGATTATGATAATTAAAATTGGAATAAAAAAATTTATAAAAAAAAAAAAAAAATTTTTTTATTATGAATTATTTAAAAAGCAGTTTATATCCCAATCTACGTTAAGTCCGAACGGAATAAAAGATTTCATAGAAAAAATCCAGCGAGTTTCGAGCCTAGATATGGCCCGAACCATATTAGTACCACGCCAATGAGGACGAATGTTATCTATGGCAAAAAAACTTGTCCCCTTTAATTGTCTCCCATGGAATTTATCGTAATGTTTCGAGAGGTTATGTTTAGGGAACCCGCTTTTGATCCTGCCCACATGCTCACTAAGACGTATATGCAGTTCTCTCTTAGTACGGCCGATATATTGCTTTGAGCATGGACATTGAATCATGTAAACAACGTATTTTGTTGAGCAAGTCATAAATGAATCTATGTCATAAATTGTACCAGTAGCTGTTGATTGAAAATTAGTACATTTCCGTTCCCTAAAGGAATTTACCTTGCAGATATTACATCTGCGACATGGGAAAAAACCTTTAAGGGACTGGAAAAATGACATAGTTCTTGGTGGATCTATAGCATTTGGTGCAATTTTTAGCCTTAAAGCAGGTGCCCCCTTAAAAATCACGATTGGATTATCAGGGATAAGTGATCCAATAATCTTATCACTTTTAAGAATGTCCCAATGCTTTTTTAAGATTTTTTTAATTGAAAAATGCTGATTTGAATATTTGGTAGTTAGGGACCAGCTAAATTTTTCTGAAGGAATAGGGTTCTTACTACTGTTTTTTACCAATAAGGATTCTCTATCCATCTGTTCCACCTTTCTCATGGTTTCGTTAATCAAAACTTCTTGATATCCTTTAGTCAAAAATCTTTGTTTCAGAACGTGTGCTTGTTCATGGTAGTCCTTAATATCAGTGCAGTTCCTCCTTATGCGTTGAAATTGACCTTTAGGTACTGCGGCTAACCATGAGCTATGATGACAGCTTGTGACAGGAATAAAAGCGTTCCTATCTGTCTCTTTGAAGAACGTGTTGGTAATCAGTTTATCTTCTTTTACATAAATGTTTAGATCCAAAAAATGGATGTGGGAGGTGCTAATATCATATTGAAGAGAAATACCCCTCGTATTGGAATTTAATTTAAAAAAGAATTCCTCAAGTGATGTTGTGTCTCCCTCCCATATGACTAACACGTCATCTATATAGCGTTTCCAAAGTCGTAATTGTGAGGGTGGTTGATCATCAATAGCTTCTCGTTCCCAATGAGCCATAAATAAATTGGCTAGGCTGGGGGCGAATTTAGCCCCCATCGCCACGCCACAGATCTGAAGAAAAAAGGTACCACCGAACCAAAAATAGTTATGTGTAGTTGCAAATCTTAACAACTCCAAAATAAACTCCTTCTGTAAGGGTGGTATATCAGATTCTTGCTGGAGGTAAAAGTCCACTGCCTGCAGACCATGTTGATGTGAGATAACCGTGTATAAAGAAGCCACATCAGCAGTGGCAAGGATATAGCCATCCTTCCATTGGACCTCTTTTAATAGATTCAAGACTTCAGTGGTGTCTCTAAGGAAAGCAGGAGTCGATTTCACTAAGGGTTGTAAAAAACTATCTACATATTTACCTATCCTGGCCGTGACGGAATCTATTCCGCTTATAATTGGACGGCCAGGGGGTTTAACTAAACTTTTATGAAGTTTAGGTAAATAGTATATCACCGGTACTCGCGGTGTGATGGGTATGAGATGGGCATGTTCTTTTTTGTTAAGAATCCCCTTATGTAGGCCTTGATCCACAAGATTGGATAACAACTTCCTATATTTTACTGTAGGATTCGAAGGTAGGGGGGTGTATGTTGAACTATCAGACAATTGTCGATTCATTTCTTCAACATACTGGGACTTGTCTAAAATGACAATCCCCCCCCCTTTGTCTGCAGGTCTAATTACTATCTCATTCCGCTGACAGATCTTCTTGATGTTAGTCTGAATAGGGAAAACACCTCTAGGTTTAGTAATTTTAAGAGACAGAAGATCTTTTGTAACCAGTTCTTTAAATACTTGTATCGCAGGAGCAACAAAGCCTGGTGGATTGAATAGTGATGCATTCCTCAGATTGCTATGTTGAATAGGAGCACAAATGGTAGGTGGAACGTCGTCTGAATTGACTCCAGATCGTCGAATAGAAGATGGGGGAATCCTATGGATAACCTGAGTGCCATTTCCAATTGGATTTAAAATGAAATGTGACGTGACGTCATCGCGTTCCGTCCTGAACGCCGGCTGTGTTTTCCTGACCGAGTAGCGAGAAGCATCGGAACAAGAGATCGGAGACGTTTTGCTATCCATGCTGTATTTATATTGCCTAATTGTAAGTGCAATTTTTATTAAACCCTCTTCTATTTTTAAACGTTATACGCTATGAGAGGTCCTTCTTCTCTTTTTTTTGGTTTATGACTCTTCGGATTGTATGCTGAGCTATACCGTGGTTATCTTGACGGCTAAGGTATTGGGAGACCAGACTTCCCACAGGCCCTATTAGACTGATGCAAAACAGTCTTTTCATCTGGTAAGCAGGCAATCTTATCCTTCCTCACGGGTGTATTGGTGACAGCTTACCTCACATCAATCAAGAGTCTTTCACATTGTCTGCACAATCCACTTCTCTTTCACAAGGAAAATTACTGGATAGAGTCATATGAACTTTGTTTCGTGGCTTTTTAAGACTTTTTCTTCATATATCCATCTGCATTTTTATGTTTTTTCCTATTCTGGCTAAATTTTCAGTTTATTCCAGAATGACTTTTTTTGTTTATTATTAATTTATATGAGCACAATATCACTCACTAGCGCTGCACTGTTTTTTTCTTTTTTATGTTACCAAGTTGTTGTACACAATTTAGTGCTAGCAGCTATTTACATTTATAATTCAATATTTAATTTAGCGCAGCGTCAACCTTTTGGTTTTTGTTTATTTCTATTGTCCTTTGTACTTAGACGTTGCTGCTCACCATTCACTATGGACATTTTTGATTTCAGATCACAATATAATATTAACACAGAAGGAGTTTTTGATGGTAGTATTGAGCATAATGATGCTCTTGGTGGCCTGTTCCTTAGACTTAAAAATCTTTTGATCTCTGAACTGCACACTATTTGGGATATCGCATATTTAGAGCATTATGTTGATAAAAAAATGGTACCCCGCAGTCTCAGATGGGAAGTAGCCCCTCAGAAAGGGGAGACTGACCTAGAGGGCTGGCACACCTATTTTAATGATATAGGGGTTAAATTTCTCCAGTTTCTTCTAGATAAGAAACAAGATAAAATAAAATCCCTGAATGAAGAAATTGGGGGAATAAAAACTAAACTCAATCTATTCAAGGATCAGGATTTATATATATCCAAATCTGATCAACTGAGAGAAATTATAGAGAAGGAAGGTTTGGACCAAAAAAATAAGAAAAAGAAGAAATTTAACCGCGATCTGTCGGATTATTCTAACAAGGTGGTCTTTAAATGGCAGACCAATTTGGAGAATGCAGAAATCAATAAAGTTGAAAGTGGAGCCTCTTCCCGGCAACCTGCTTCCTCTATTGATAACCGACCCCCTCCCCGTGGACCAACACAGGGCCCAATAAATAACAAAAATCAGACGACTGGTAATGCTCCTTTTTCATCCAAACCTCCTAAACTAACCAAAAAGGGTTATCCACAGGGCCCTCCTCAAGGGGCTCGCCCTAAGGGACCTCCTACAGGGAGAGATCCTAACTTTAGAGACAATGTTCATAATGGCTATTATGTCCCTAGAGAATCTCAGCCACATCTGAATTCTTCAGAACAGAGGGGAGAAGTTAGAGGCACCTGGCATTTTAGACCTCATCCCTATAATTCCACCAATTCAGTTAATGATTCCAGAGACTATCATACAGATCCACGGGATCGCTGGAACCTCAAACCAGCAATACAGGGATATAGGGATCAAAGAGCTGAAGGAAGAAATCAAACTCCAGGATGCATTCCCCTCGAAAACCGCTTTGCTGCGCTCTCCAACCATCAATTGGATACATATGAAGATAATTATGTTATTACTCAGCATCCGGAATATCAAAATAGCCTCCCAGTTCAGAGAGACTACTATATTGAATCTCCACGGGAGTATGGGATTACTAGTCCTCCTCGTTTTTTTCCCATGACACGGAGTCAGAGCAAAAAGGAGTACGACGACAGAGAGGCATCAGAGGGGGGAGGCGAATTCGGGCCAAAGAGAGGAAAACCACGGACCTAGCTGGTATTTTCAATCTTAGCTCAGCCTCATTAACAGTCGGCGAGCAAAATGTTTTGAGTCACGGTCTTAAATATGCCCCCCCACATCAACTCAATAAATTTGAGACCTTTATTGATGTTAACAAATTCATCCGCAAGATGAATATTAAAAGACATTTCATTTTAAATCCAATTGGAAATGGCACTCAGGTTATCCATAGGATTCCCCCATCTTCTATTCGACGATCTGGAGTCAATTCAGACGACGTTCCACCTACCATTTGTGCTCCTATTCAACATAGCAATCTGAGGAATGCATCACTATTCAATCCACCAGGCTTTGTTGCTCCTGCGATACAAGTATTTAAAGAACTGGTTACAAAAGATCTTCTGTCTCTTAAAATTACTAAACCTAGAGGTGTTTTCCCTATTCAGACTAACATCAAGAAGATCTGTCAGCGGAATGAGATAGTAATTAGACCTGCAGACAAAGGGGGGGGGATTGTCATTTTAGACAAGTCCCAGTATGTTGAAGAAATGAATCGACAATTGTCTGATAGTTCAACATACACCCCCCTACCTTCGAATCCTACAGTAAAATATAGGAAGTTGTTATCCAATCTTGTGGATCAAGGCCTACATAAGGGGATTCTTAACAAAAAAGAACATGCCCATCTCATACCCATCACACCGCGAGTACCGGTGATATACTATTTACCTAAACTTCATAAAAGTTTAGTTAAACCCCCTGGCCGTCCAATTATAAGCGGAATAGATTCCGTCACGGCCAGGATAGGTAAATATGTAGATAGTTTTTTACAACCCTTAGTGAAATCGACTCCTGCTTTCCTTAGAGACACCACTGACGTCTTGAATCTATTAAAAGAGGTCCAATGGAAGGATGGCTATATCCTTGCCACTGCTGATGTGGCTTCTTTATACACGGTTATCTCACATCAACATGGTCTGCAGGCAGTGGACTTTTACCTCCAGCAAGAATCTGATATACCACCCTTACAGAAGGAGTTTATTTTGGAGTTGTTAAGATTTGCAACTACACATAACTATTTTTGGTTCGGTGGTACCTTTTTTCTTCAGATCTGTGGCGTGGCGATGGGGGCTAAATTCGCCCCCAGCCTAGCCAATTTATTTATGGCTCATTGGGAACGAGAAGCTATTGATGATCAACCACCCTCACAATTATGACTTTGGAAACGCTATATAGATGACGTGTTAGTCATATGGGAGGGAGACACAACATCACTTGAGGAATTCTTTTTTAAATTAAATTCCAATACGAGGGGTATTTCTCTTCAATATGATATTAGCACCTCCCACATCCATTTTTTGGATCTAAACATTTATGTAAAAGAAGATAAACTGATTACCAACACGTTCTTCAAAGAGACAGATAGGAACGCTTTTATTCCTGTCACAAGCTGTCATCATAGCTCATGGTTAGCCGCAGTACCTAAAGGTCAATTTCAACGCATAAGGAGGAACTGCACTGATATTAAGGACTACCATGAACAAGCACACGTTCTGAAACAAAGATTTTTGACTAAAGGATATCAAGAAGTTTTGATTAACGAAACCATGAGAAAGGTGGAACAGATGGATAGAGAATCCTTATTGGTAAAAAACAGTAGTAAGAACCCTATTCCTTCAGAAAAATTTAGCTGGTCCCTAACTACCAAATATTCAAATCAGCATTTTTCAATTAAAAAAATCTTAAAAAAGCATTGGGACATTCTTAAAAGTGATAAGATTATTGGATCACTTATCCCTGATAATCCAATCGTGATTTTTAAGGGGGCACCTGCTTTAAGGCTAAAAATTGCACCAAATGCTATAGATCCACCAAGAACTATGTCATTTTTCCAGTCCCTTAAAGGTTTTTTCCCATGTCGCAGATGTAATATCTGCAAGGTAAATTCCTTTAGGGAACGGAAATGTACTAATTTTCAATCAACAGCTACTGGTACAATTTATGACATAGATTCATTTATGACTTGCTCAACAAAATACGTTGTTTACATGATTCAATGTCCATGCTCAAAGCAATATATCGGCCGTACTAAGAGAGAACTGCATATACGTCTTAGTGAGCATGTGGGCAGGATCAAAAGCGGGTTCCCTAAACATAACCTCTCGAAACATTACGATAAATTCCATGGGAGACAATTAAAGGGGACAAGTTTTTTTGCCATAGATAACATTCGTCCTCATTGGCGTGGTACTAATATGGTTCGGGCCATATCTAGGCTCGAAACTCGCTGGATTTTTTCTATGAAATCTTTTATTCCGTTCGGACTTAACGTAGATTGGGATATAAACTGCTTTTTAAATAATTCATAATAAAAATTTTTTTTTTTTTTTTTTTTTTATAAATTTTTTTATTCCAATTTTAATTATCATAATCATTATCAAAATTTAAATTAATTTATAGATCTTCTCTAATTAAATATAGATGATTTTTATGATATAGATCTTTTCTAATTAAATATAGATTGATTTTTATCATTATGCAAATTTATGATACAATCTTTTTGCATATATTGTTAACCTCCGATCTTATTTTCATTATTCGATGCTCCGCTACCAGTTATTAAACACCCCCGCGTTCTGTACTAATATAATACGTTATGTACAACATGATTAGAACACTTTTCCATTTCTCGCTACTCAATTATTTTGCCCTCAGTCACTATGAGGACTCTCCCCGAGTTTTCCAGTATCAAACAAGGGAACCCGTGGGTATTTAAACACCTAGCGCGCTGACGTCAACATCCGGCTTACTCCCCCGTTGAAGTCCATTAGCGACGAAACGATCGTAGGGTGCCGTGACGTCATCGCGTTCCGTCCTGAACGCCGGCTGTGTTTTCCTGACCGAGTAGCGAGAAGCATCGGAACAAGAGATCGGAGACGTTTTGCTATCCATGCTGTATTTATATTGCCTAATTGTAAGTGCAATTTTTATTAAACCCTCTTCTATTTTTAAACGTTATACGCTATGAGAGGTCCTTCTTCTCTTTTTTTTGGTTTATGACTCTTCGGATTGTATGCTGAGCTATACCGTGGTTATCTTGACGGCTAAGGTATTGGGAGACCAGACTTCCCACAGGCCCTATTAGACTGATGCAAAACAGTCTTTTCATCTGGTAAGCAGGCAATCTTATCCTTCCTCACGGGTGTATTGGTGACAGCTTACCTCACATCAATCAAGAGTCTTTCACATTGTCTGCACAATCCACTTCTCTTTCACAAGGAAAATTACTGGATAGAGTCATATGAACTTTGTTTCGTGGCTTTTTAAGACTTTTTCTTCATATATCCATCTGCATTTTTATGTTTTTTCCTATTCTGGCAAAATTTTCAGTTTATTCCAGAATGACTTTTTTTGTTTATTATTAATTTATATGAGCACAATATCACTCACTAGCGCTGCACTGTTTTTTTCTTTTTTCTTTTTTCTTGTTTTTGATAATTTGTTTTTTGTTTTGATTGTTTGCCTGTTTGTTTTTCATAATATTTTTTTGGGGGTTTTGTTTATATTTTTTGTTTTCCTTTTTTGCCTGTTTGTTTTTGAATTAATAGTAGCTGTCTGTCTATTTTTTATTTTGGCTTGTTTGTATTTTCTTTGGTGTGTGTGTGTATTGTTGTTTGTTTTTTGGGTGAGTTCCCTGTTGCTGGGTGTTGTCTGTCATGGCTCCCACGCGCAGGAAGCTAAATTTTACACCGGCAGAGAAGCATATACTTGCTCAGGGCGTCATTAAATTTGGGCGATTTCTCCATGGCCCTGAGAGCCACACCACCACCCCGGCCAGGAGGAAGGAGATCCTTCAAAAGATCACCGATCGGATCAATGCGGCGGGGGGGGGGGGAGACCAGGACCATCGCTGGAGTTCAAAAAAAAAAAAATGACTTGAGGAGCGTGTCCCGGAACAAGCTGGCAACGCTGCATGCCCATACCAGGGGCACTGGAGGAGGGGGACCCTGCCCAGTCAGGATGAGTGAGGAGGAATGGGCAGTGGCCCAGTGTTTCCACCCACAGCAGGTGGTGGGCCTGCCTGGCTTTGACAATGATCCTCTTATGAGGACAGGTAATTTTTTGGAATTTCTATCTGGTGATTAGCATGTGTGGGTGGGGGAAGGGAAGATGTGCCAAGTGTATGGATCCAACAACCTGTGATTGTTTTGTGTCCTCCCCAGTTGGCCAGGAGGTTGCAGCCCCATCAGCCCAGGAGGTGGCAGCCCCATCAGCCCAGGAGGTGGCAGCCCCATCAGCCCAGGAGGTGGCAGCCCCATCAGCCCAGGAGGTGGCAGCCCCATCAGGTCAGGAGGTTGCAGGCCCATCAGGGCAGGCTGCTGCACCACCCCCAAGACAGGCTCATGCAGAGTCCCAAGAAGGGCAGGATTCGCCATGGGAGGGGAGTGCCCACAACTCCCCTAATTTGGATGTTGAGTGGGAGGAGGATGAGGGGGAGGAAGATGACAATATTCTGATTGGGCAGGAAATAATGATGGGCCAAGATATGACCTTTGAATCATCCCCTGAGGGAACCCCACAGGCGCCCAGAAGTCAGGCCACCATCATGGGTCGCCCCTTCCAACCCTCCTCCAACATGCAGCAGCACCCATGGCTCACTCCAACTCCTCCTCCAAGGCCACAAGCCTCAGGGGCAAGTAGGATGCCGACCCCTGAAAACAGGGGGGGGTTGGTGCGTCTGCCGGTCAGTCTGTTGAGGGACAATGTCCGGCAGACCCGCAGTCTGTCTGCAATACAAAAAACTATGAGCAAGGTGGAGCGCAGCCTGGGTGCAATGAGGGAGTCACTGGGTGACGTGGCCACCAACTCCGTGGGGGTCATCACCTGTTTGTGGGACCTGAGGAACGCCACAACAGGTGTGGCCCAGGAGGTGACTGCCCTCACCCAGGCTGTGCAGGCCAATACCCGGGCTGTGCAGGCCAATACGGCTGACATAACTTCCTGTCTGACAAGGATAGCCGTTGCCTTGGAGGGAAGGCCAGCAGGAGGACAGACACCAGGGGAGGCTGCTTCCTCCCCTGTACAGTCCCCCCGCCCTGAAAATACTCCCTCCCCTGCACAGTCCCCCCCCCTGAAAATACTCCCTCCCCTGCACAGTCCCCCCCCCCCTGAAAATACTCCCTCCCCTGCACAGACCCCCCCCCATGAAGATCCCCCAGTCGGCCGTGGCCGTCCCCGTGGCCGTCCCCGTGCCCGTCCCCGTGACCGTGCCCGTGCCCGTGGGCAGCCCAGAAGGAGCACTCGGCAACATCCCTAATTTGCAGGGGTACTTTTTTTTTTTTTTTACACTGTACTTATGATTTGGTTTATGTGTGTGAATGATGTGTGAATGTGGGGGGATGGCATTCCTGAAAACATAAGGGTGTCACCCTCAGTTTTGGTGGAGTAGGGATCCCCAGGACCAGGGAGAAGTCATCCTAGGTTCCTGAATGGTGTATGAATGCACAGTGACATAATTGGAGCCGTGGCGGGGCGTTACTGCTCCCAAGTACCAAAGGGGGGGGGTACTTGGATCTAATCCAATTCGATGTGCATGTGATGTGTCTGTGCTAGGAACCACAGTGACGTGCATTCATGCATTCTCATTGTGAGATAATTAATGTGCGTTTGTAAATAAAAATAAACATTCTCTTTGGCATATAAGTAATGTGCATTTATTTAGCAAAATAAAGATTTAAAGGTCACATAATCTCTGTGATTTGGTCTTTGCAAATCAAAAACAAAAATATAATTAGGATGCATTTACTGGGCAAAGATGCCTTCAGACAGTTGTCTCCTGATTGCCTGGCCCTCAGCAGACCGGGTAGAGGGGTGTGGGGGGGGGGGGGTTGCCTGGGTGGGGGGTTAGGTCAGGAGATATCTCCACATGCATGCCCCTTCTTAATGCAAAATTGTGCAGTATGCAACATGCCCCAATAATTTTGCATACAAAGTCTGGGGAATACAATAGTGTACCCCCAGTCTTGTCCAGGCATCTGAATCTTGACTTTAGCATGCCAAAAGTCCGCTCTACTATAGCCCGGGTCTGGATGTGCACCTCATTGAATTTTCGTTCTCCGGGTGTTTGGGGGTTCCTAAAGGGGGTCATCAGGTGGGGTCCCAATGCATATCCTGAGTCACCTGTAAGGGAAAAGACAGGAGGATATTAGTCATGCATGTGCCCCTTGTGATGTCTGCATCATGGGGGGGGCATACCTGACACCAATGTCACTCACCAATCAGCCAGCTGTCTCCATACACGTTCATCTCAAAGTCTCTGTAGATCTTGGTCTGCCTTAGGATGAAACTATCATGGCACGAGCCGGGAAACATGGCACAAACGTGCCAGATGAGGCCATGTGCATCTACGATCATCTGGACATTGATCGAATGCCAGCCTTTCCTGTTTCTGAACAGGTGTTCAGTATCATGGGGGGGCTGGAGTGCCACATGGGTGCAGTCAATCGCCCCGATGATCTTAGGAAAGCCAGCAATATTGTAAAAGTCTGTCATTGCTTGCACACGCTGGTCCTCCTGGGTGGGCATGACAAACTGGTGGCTCATGCGCCGCAGTATGGCAGGGACCACCTGATGTAGACATTTACTCATGGTTGACTGCACCATCCCAGCCACACCTCCAGATGCTCGCTGGAATGAGCCACTCGATAAAAAATGGAGGGTTGCCATAACTTTTTCAAGAGGTGTCAGGGCATGGGAACGTAGGGTTGGGGCGATTAGATCCTCATGAAGGAGTTGGGTGATCTCCAGGATGGCCTCCCTATCAAATCGGTAGTTGCCGATGACCTCATAAGCTGGCATTTGCCAAATATCACGGCGTGGCCGATAAACACGCGCCTGTGCCCTCATCCTCCTCCTCTGTGCCCTCCTCCTCCTTTGTGCCTGTGCTCTATTTAATCTATTTGTAAGTGATATAACTTAATATTTGGTGAGTAAGATATCTCTTTATTTTAGACGACACAAATGTGTGCAATAGTGTTGATATCCCCGGAGATGTCCCACTAACATGGAACATAATTTGGCATTGCTTGAAGATTTGTCAAACCAATGGAAACTTAACTTCAATGTTTCTAAATGTAAAATAATGCACTTAGCACTTTCAGAAGATGCTCCTTGTCACTGCTGCGAATTTAATGCGGTGGAGACGCCGGTGCTATCTCCTGGGGTGCTTGGGTCACCCTACAGACAAGTTGTGCTGCGTGCTCCCTCCTATGTGTTGTAGGTTTGATAGATCTGTTGATGTGTTTTTGATATACTACCATGTACCATGTTTTGTACCGTTGTTTGGAGTTTGTATTCAGTAATTACATGTAATGTGTCGGGCCATGCGGGTCCTGCCCTTGTTATAAATAAAAAAATTAAAAAATAATGCACTTAGGAAAAAATAATTCTTTGATAGACTACAATATTGGTGGTACAGTGTTAGCCAGCACTACAAAGGAAAAAAAAATTCGGAGTACTTATTTCAGATGATTGCAAAATGAACAGTGTGGCCCTGCAGTATAAAAAAAATACAATTCTAAGGCTGCAACATTAGAGGGGCCACCAGCAGGAGGAAGGGGGTCGTGATTCTCCTATATACTGTATGGCCCGGATCACAAAGCACTTACGCCGACGTATCTCGAGATACGCCGCGTAAGTGTAAGTATGCGCCGTCGTATCTATGCGCCGTGCCCATAAACTGAGATACGCCTGAAAATAAGCTTCATCTGACCAATGTAACTTTCCTACGCCGGTGTATCGTGGGCGCATATTTACGCTGGCCGCAAGTGGCGCTCCCATTGATTTCCTATTCAAATATGGAAATAAGGGAGATACGTCGATTCACAAACGTACTTGCGCCCGGCGCATAATATACGCGGCGTAAAGGCGTAAAGTTATTCCCCATATATGAGGCGCAACTCATGCTAAGGTATGGACCAGGGAACACAGCCGTCATATTTTACGTCGTTTACGTAGTACATGAATAGGGCTGGGCGTAGGTTACGTTCACGTCGTAGGCAGTGATCCGTCGTATCTTGGGGGGTAGTTCCAACGTGATTCTGAGCATGCGCACTGGGATACGTCCACGGATGGCACATGCGCTGTTCGTTTTAAGTACTTGTACGGCACTCGGCCCATCATTTGCATGGGGTCACGCCTCATTAGCATGGCTCACGCCCACTTCCACCTACGACGACTTACGCCGAGGGAACCCAGCGCAGTTTGGGAGGCAAGTGCTTTGTGAATTCGGTGCTTGCCTCTCTGCGCTACGTCGGCATATCATATATTAGATACGCTACGCCGGCATAAATATGCGCCAATGTATGTGAATCCGGGCCTATATCTTTAGTTAGACCTCATTTTGATTACTGTGTCCAGTTCTGGAGATATAATTTACAAAAAGATATTGATAAGATAGAATGGGTCAAGAGACAGGAAACAAAAATGGTTACAGGTCTGAGGGATAAAGCATATCAGGAGAGTCTTCAGGAACCTAATATTTACAGTCTGGAGTTAAGAAGGGAAGGGGGAGACATGACTTAAAACTTTAATTAGATCAAGCGCGTGAATAAGGTTCAGGAGGACAATATTTTTCAATATGAAGCCAAGGTAAAGAACACAGGAACATGACATTGACCTCAAACGAGCAGGAGGAAAGCTCAAAACGAATCTTTGAAAAAATATTTTACTTAAAGAGTAGTTGATGCTTGGAACAGACTTACAGCAGAGGTAGTGTGACTGCCAACAGTAAGTGGATTCAAACATGCTTGGGACAAACATAAAAGACAAAACACAAAAAGGTGAAAAAAAACACAAAAACAAAAATAAAAATAAAAAAGCAAAAACATGCATACATATTAAATAAGGGGGGCAGATTCGATTGACCACTTGGTATTTTTTCTGTTGTCACTCTTCTGTGTTTCTGTGAAGTATAGCAGTGAAAAAGTGGGGTTGAGCACTGAAGAAAGGCTCTGTCAACTATACTATGGTATGTTCCTTTTAAAATGGACCCTTCACAGGCCTATTAAACCAAAGAAAATATCTAAAGTATTTAATAAAACCTTTCAGTGGTAGCAGATCATAATTGTGTCATCAGTTGCTTAATTTGAGTTACCCCTCTGCCATTTCCTCTGAATATTCTTCATAGCTTTTGAAAGGTTGCCATAGACTGTTAACAGTGTTTTGTTCAGGGATCTTTGAGCCTGGACAGAAGATAAATACATAGCATGCAGAAGAAAAGTGCATCTGGTCTTGGATCATAAAACACATTACAGTGAGCTTTGCACCTTCCATCTGGAGAGCCGGTGGGAAGGGAATTCAAGCAACCCATGGATTAAAGACTGACATGGTCTAGTGCACGAAGGAGCTTCCATTAATCAGACTGCAGGTGTCACAGGAAGGGGCTAGCATTAGTGCAAACCTTCAGACACCAGATATCCTTCTAAAAGAAACCGTATGCCACAGCCAGTGTAAGCAGCCAGCAAAGCCTAGTGGAGATGCACATAATGAAATACAATCCAGTCAGGGATGGCCCTTGGGTAAAATTTTCACTTCTACAATCCATTTTCAGTTTAGGTCTGGATTTTTAAGAAGACAGCAAGCAGCAACTCGACTCCCAGGTGACATGATGTGTTCCGATTTAGGCTTTGAATGTTGCAAATTAAATTCCCTCATCAGTCCTCTAATCACTCTTACCAGATGGGGCTTGTGCTCAATTTTGGATCCACAGGAAATTTAATGGTTATTGTTTCTGTTTAAATAGGAGATTATTGCATTTTAATAAGTTCTCTTTGGGACCTGCAGCAACAATAGAGCACTATGAATTACTGTAGATAGCTGTTACTGCATGCTGGGGAAAAATCAAGTTAGTAAGTGTGACAAGTTGCTTTTTCTTGCCTTCCAGCAATCGCTCGGAGTGTATTTACCACCAAATTAAGTATGTGCCATGGGGATAATATTTTTATCCTGCCAAGGGGGGAAGGTGCTTGTCTGTGGATTTTCATTAAAATGACACATCTGTTCAGCAATTTCACAAAGTAATTCTACTGAAAGTTTTATCAGCTAATTTTAATTATTCACTCCAGTGAGTTGAATACAGGATTCATCATGTTGAATTAATACATTTGACGGGAATTTCACAAAGAGGGGGCTAGCAAAAACAATCAACAAATTGAATTGTCATGCAATATGGATTTAATTGAGATTCTTTAATTAGGATAAGACCGAGATGCGTTTTTTGTTGGCATTAAACAGCTTAGCAACGCAGTGGTAAAGATTAAAAAAATGCAATTAAACACTAGTGGGTGTGAACATACTATAAATAAGTGGGAATCATTTGAACAGCCTTGGAATTATGTTTTAAAGCCTCTACATGAGGTCTGGCACATATTGGAAACATTTCTTTTCTAAGTAACTCACTATAACAAATAATTTCATGTTTAAAGAGACCTATATACAGGAAAAGCAAAAGAATGAAATGTAGTGTAAAACTGACACAAACGACATGGAAGACACATACACAGTCAAATGCTTTTTTAGGGATCAGTGACATTTATACAGTGATCGGAGTAAAAATAGTCACTGACTAATGTATAAATGTCACTGCCAGGGAAGTGGTTAACACTAGGGAGCAACCAAAGGGTTAAGTGTTCCCTAGGGAGGTGTTTCTAACTGTGGGGGGTAGTGTTCTGACTGGGAGTAGAGAGAGATCGCTGTTCCTGGTCACTAGGAACAGCAGATCTCTCTCTACTTCCCTGTCAGAATGGGGATCTGTCTGTTTACATTGACAGATCCCCATTCTGATTCTCTGAGGAGCGATCGCGGGTCGCCGGCGGTTATCACGGCCACGCGCATCTGCTCCCATGTTGCGGGTGTGTGCACGCCTCCAGCAACGCCCGCCCCCCTATGGCCCTTAAAGTGATACTAAAGGTTCAGTTTTTTTTTTTTTTTAAATAACAAACATGTCATACTTATCTCCACTGTGCCGTTTGTTTTGCACAGAGTGCCCCAACGGATCTTGCGACTCCTCCCCGCAATAGATAACCCCCCTCTGGGAAGCTTTCTCTCAAGGGGGTTACCTTGCGGGCGTGCTCCGGTGTCATACACTCGGTGTCCATAGCCCATAGGATGCATTAAGGTGAAAAAACACAAAGTTTTACAACACCTTTAAAGCAGCCACCATACAGTTTCCGTGATTCACACAGGGAAAACAACCTGCCGCTGTATAACTTTGGCAGGTGGTTGGCAAGTTGTTAAAGCAGTGTATCAGCCAAACTTATACTTTTTGAATAAAAATACCCCTATAATACACAAGCTTAATTTATCCTAGTAAAGTGTAAACTAAGGTCAGTTTTGTTAGTTTATAGCAGTAGTCTGTTATTTTATAAACCTACAGCAGGCCGTGGCCATCTTAAGTGTGGGCATCTAAAGCCAGACTGTATTTCTTCCTGGATCTCATCCTTGCAAATCTCGCACAAGCAGGGTAAAAGATTTTAGGTCAGGTTTCCATAGCAATGGCAGTGTCAGAGGAAGTTGCCTCCCCTTCCCAGGAGGCATTGCAAACAGGAAATGATGCGATGGGCCACGGACAGGAAGGAGGAAGTGAAAAATGAATACAGCAGATATACAGTAGGTGCTGAGAAAAAAAATATCCAATTTGTTTACAGTGCACAGTTTAGTGAGGGATGCTGAAGAGTTGTAAAAGTGGGTGGAACTCCGCTTTAAAGTCCATTGGCGTGTAAAGGCAGGCATGCCAAAACTCTTGGTAATATGGTGTATATGTGTGCATCTCTACTTAAGCTGTTGTTACAATAGTGCCCTCTAGTAGTACTTTAACGTTTAGGTTCACCTTTACACAAAATCTCGACCCCCTCCCCCAGGTCCCGCTGTACCAGTGTCCCACAATTCCCTGCTGTCAGGCATCGGAACACTTCACCGGGCTGGGGATTTGAAATCCGAATAGGTCAATACCGCCACATGGATGACATTGACCAATCAGAATATGTCTAGCCCGTCCTGTTAGCGCTGTGAGGAGAGAAGAGAAAAGCCAGGAGAATTTCAAACCACCGGACTGATGAAGAGGCGTTCCAGTGCCAAGTGAGTGTAATCACGGGACACTGGTACAGCAGAACTGGGAAGGATGGGGAGGGGTCCAGTGTAAGGTCATCTTACAGATTTTCTGTAAAGGTGAACATACACTTTAAAAATTAGGAATGGTAATATCCTGTGCAAAATCCTAGCAAAATATGGTAAAACATCTAAACATGTAGTCCATTTATAAGTGATTAAAAAAAACACTCCTAGTCACATTGTAATCAATTAACAAAACAATATAAATAAAGTAAAAACAAATATTTGATTTCAATTGTGCTTTAAAAAAAATCATCAATATTTCAAATATACATTCCATCATTCCCTGGTTAGAGTGAAGATATAGTGGCATAAAATCAAATGATTCCATGCTGATTATACTTGTGCTCAGGTGTCCATCACACCACATGAGCAGAGTCTCTGTGGGTGACTTCACTTCTGTATTCAAGGTGGAATGCACATCAGCTCCAAAGAGAGCAGTAAGTGTGGTGGCACTCTTCCTAGAGGTCTAGGGACAATTCACTTAGCGATGAGTGATAGCCACTAATCCATGTGAGTGCATTCTTTTGTTTTCTTGTCACAGGAGTGTTTTTTCAAACTATTGTATTTGTATCTGATTGCAAATAAATCGACTACACTTACAAATTTTTCACCATATTATCTAGGGTTTTGCTTGTTCGATATTGTTGTCTATGCTTAGCAGACAAAACAACAATAAGAGTGAACAATATCAGCCGTACAATAGGATCTAGTAAATGGTTACACAAAAAAGTATGGATAATAGAGCAACATTAACCATCATTTGGGAGCAGTGTAAGCATTTCTAGACGTTGAATGTAAAGTATGAGGTTTTGTCAAGAGCCCTCGGGCACCCCATCTGGGAGAAAACTGTGCCTAGGGGGAGAAAACAACATGACCAACCATTAAATTTACTGATTCAAAAACACGTGGAAGAGAGAAACAATAGGTTCCTGTGAAAAAATTCAAGGAACAACGTAGATGTTAGAGGTATAAAGCAGATGCATTGTGACAATAAAAGGAGTTTGGGAAAGATCGAGCTAGACCAAATGGCCAGTAAAAGAAAAACAATAAGTAGAGGTAAACTGTTGGATATTGTATTAAAGTATATTGAAATTCTTTGGGCATATCACCTATTAACAGGGACTGGGGGGTACCATTCCCCATTTTTAGCTGTTTATGAAGCACAGTGCTTTAGCAAACTAAATTTCATCAAGTTATTTGAGCTTTCCTAGGGAGGGCCTTTCTGCACTCTACTTTATCTCTAGTGGAGGTCTCCTAGCTCGATTTCATCCGATACTGTCCTATTGGGTCTCCTGGATCCCTGGGACATCCTATAGCTAGGGTTGCCACCTTTTCTTCAAGCCAAACCCGAACACTTTATTTGCCTGGGACAGTAGTAGTGCGGTGCGCATTGCCTGCTGCAGCAAACAGTGGGTGCAGCCAAATTACTAAAGCTGACATCATTGTCCTGCCCCCCAAGTGATTCAAAACCTGCCTCCAGACAGCCGCCCACACCTCCCAGACAGATTTGTGTGTGACTATTTTGGTTACATAGGGAGCCACAGTCCAGTCTGAATAATGTGTCTGGGTTTCAGTCTGCTTGCTGCTGGAGAATTTCCTCTCAATCAGAACTGCAGGTTATAGCTTTCAGCGCTGATCAGTGTATTCTGTCGATGGAGAAAGCCTCCCAATGTCAGAATACAATCACACAGCCGGAAGATTCCCCCATCTTAATTGTGTGGATGGGGGAATTGGTTTGAATGCAAAAAAAATAAAACTGACTTCTTTATGACCAGCTTAACATTATGCTGCAAGCCAATCAGGGACCAATAAAAGAATGTGGAATTGTGGCATGAAATTCCTCAAGAACTAGTTCTAGCCAGCTCAGTAAATTGTTTTAAAACAAAAAGAAAACTAGATATGTTTCTAAAATCACATAATACAATTGACTAAAAAAATATATGTAAGGTTTAAGATTTTGTACATACAGGTTTTCAATTAAAGGGGTTGTAAAGGTTTGTTTTTTATTTTCTAAATAGTGCATTGTTGGTTCACTTACCTTTTCCTTCGAATTTCCTTCTAAATGTTTGTTTTCTTTGTTTGAATTTCTCATTTCCTGTTTCTCCTCAGTAAGCTTGCCACCATCATCTGAGCGTTGGTTAGTCAGCCAGAACAGCTTACTGAGCAGCTTACTGAGGAGAACAGGAAGTGAGAAATTCAGACAAAGAAAACAAAGGAAAAACTAATTTAGAAGGGAAATCGAAGGAAAAGGTAAGTGAACCAACAATGCACTAGCTTAAAGAAAATAAAAAACAAACCTTTACAACCCGTTTAAGTCTATTTATTTATTTATTTATTTATGTATTTATTTATTATCTGTTTAACTTGATGGACGTGTGTCTTTTCTAATCTGGCTAAGTATGCAACCATGTAACTATAAGTAGCACATGGATGCTAGTTAAGGTACTAATGCCACATTATGGGCTTTTGTACACAGCTGTAATTTACAGTGTATGGGCATACAGAGTAAAATATGGCTGTTATGGTGTCTGGGAACTACAACTGTAATGTTTTTTTTTTTTTTTTGCCCACAGCAATGCATTACAGAAAATGCTGTGCATGCAACCACTATGCAACCATGAACCCACTAAAATTGGCTCACGTCTCTCTCATGCCTGCGGCCAAACTTTTTAAAAGTCCTATGGGCACGCTGTACACCTGTATTTTGTAAATTATGGGTGTGTGCAAGAGCCCTTATTATCATCAGCGGTTACATTTTTTACTGTTATATGATATGGCATTGAGAGTCTTCATACATTAACCATGTATGGGGATGCTTGCAATGATTGTTAGTTACATTAAGGGTCAACAGAAGCATTTAAACAGGTGGTACATTCTTCAAGTTATCTACCATTTTTTGAGGGTACTGGCAATTTATTCTACATCCAGATTATGGAGTCAAGTGCTGCCACATACCTATACCCTTAGCAACATTTCTTCTGTTATTCTCTAAATCTTACAACAATGGGCCAGATTCAGGTAGAATCGCGGCGGTGTAACGTAGATACGCTACACCGCCGCAATTTTTCATCGCAAGTGCCTGATTCACCAAGCACTTGCGTGAAAAATTACGCCGGCGGCCTCCGCGCCGGACCTACTGCGCATGCTCCATTTCGAAATTCCCGCTGTGCTTTGCGCGCAGTGACGTAATTTTTTCAAACGGCAACGCGCATAGCGTAATTCCGTATTCCCGGATGGCTTACGCAAACGACGTGAATTTTTAAATTTCGACGCAGGAACGACGGCCATACTTTTTGAACATTCAGCATTTATTGAAAAGAAGTCAAGAAACAGGTTACATTGTATGTCATATGCAAGTACAAGTACATCAATAAACAATGTGATACCGTATGTACATGAGTCAAGAGGATTGTAAAGTACTCCTATTGTAAGCAAATCAATAGTTCAAAGGTTGAAACTTAATCTTCCTAAGCATGCCCCAAAGGGTCTAAATACTGGTGATGTAGCCTCGTCCTGAGCCTGTGGCCTAGGTCATCTTCAGGATTTAGAGGGGTGTCATCAGTAATGCGGCCTAAGGTTGTAACGGTTCATCAGCATACATTGCACATGGAACCATGTATGAAGGGGGTTAGTAAGAGGAGAAAAGACAGTGGGGAAGGGAAATGAGTAAGAACAGAGGAGTACCCCAGAAATGACACGGGTAGGGAGGGAGGGGGAGGGTGTACATCAACACGCCAACACTTGCCCTCCAGTCAGGAACGCCTGAGGGAGAAATATTGGAAGGACTGAGTCTGCAAAGGCCCATGTGGCCCGACGTCCTTAGTTAGGTGGTCTGCATAATGTCATTATACTCCTGTGAATATCGAAAAATGATCCAAGGCCTCCAAGTAGTCTGGAAGGCCTCTACTCTGCTATGTTCCTGCACCACAGTGTCCTCCATCTCCCATATACCTCCAACTTTCTTAAGCCAATCTACCATTGTGGGTACCTTAGTTGATCTCCAATGAATAGGAACCAACGACCTTGCTGCGTTAATCAGATGTTTGGTTAGCGAGTGTTTGTGTGTCTGTAGAGTAAGATGGTTGACGTGTAACAGGCAACAAGCTGCATTCAAGGACAACTCCGTTTCTGTGATTTTTCTGATCAGGTGTGTAATTTTGTCCCAAAAGGACGCAATCAGCGGGCACTCCCACCAAATGTGGAGAAGAGTGCCTCTCTCCGTCTGGCACCTCCAACAGGTCGGGGGTGTCTGAGGGTTCCACTTATGAAGTTTGTCAGGAGTATTATACCGACGGCCATACTTTATACAGCAATACGTTTGCTGTGTAAAGTTAAGGCACCCAAAACTACGACTAACTTTGCGACGGGAAACTAGACTAACGGCGACGTAGCGAACTCCCCCCAGCGGCGGCCGCGGTACTGCATCCTAAGATCCGACAGCGTAAAACAATTACACCTGTCGGATCTTAGGGCTATCTATGCGTAACTGATTCTATGAATCAGACACATAGATACTCTGAGAGATACGACGGAGTATCTGAGATACTCCGTCGTATCTCCGCTGTGAATCTGGCCCAAGATTCTTAAATTAGATCTTACTGTCAAAAAAAGCAGAAATATTTTAGGGTGTGTTTATTTAAAAAAAAAAAAAATGCTACTCATCCTATATAACTGGATGTACATCCTGAGTAAATGGGGGGAACATTTAATGTTACTAGACGATTTTCTCTCCAGGTCACATGGTATTCATTTATAAGGAATATAATCAGAAAAACACTGTGTTATGGCCACTAGATGGAGCTGATGATCATAGGAAATAATTTTTACAATGATCGTCAGCTGCATCTATTGGTCATAATGTGTTATTTTCTTGATTGAATCTATATTTTATGAATTTAAGAAAATAGTTCAATAACAATTCATGTTGCCTCCATTTGCATAGAACTAATATACATGCAGATTTGTGGATGGAAAGCTCTGTATGTTTATTTTAAAGTTTGTTTCTGAAATATTCCCAATAAGCAGAATTGCTATTATGTTTCAATAAAGATCATTTAAAACTAATAACTATATAACTTTTTTCAGAATAAACACAATACATTTGTTATTAGCTGGGCATTTAGTTGAATGCTTTTATTCAGTCATGGCATCTCATTGTTACTTTAGCATACATTCCAATATCACATTTTTAGTTTAAGGTAAAATAATGGTTGTCATCTTCTATAATACTCCCAAATAAATGCATTACTTGAAAACATAAAATGATAGCTTCCTTAAACACAAAGAAAATCCTGTATCAGGTCTATAGTAGGTTAGCATACCACCCCTTTGTAGATTTTATTTTGCTGATATTCAGTTCACTTTTCAGGTAATAGAAAGAAACAGATTAAAAAAAGATAACATCTTTACAGAAAACAGTGACCCAACTGCTAGACTTTGACAGCTACACGTACAAGCCATGGAAATATATATTTTTTCCTGCAGGTGTCCACATGGCAGGAATCTGTCTTTAAGCTTGGAAATGATGAAGAAGTGCCACCTATTTGATAGATATATTTAAAAAGTTTCCATTTGCCTGACCTCAAGCTGCACATGTGCTGTATTTTTTGCTGTTACAGAAGAAGAGAATTAGATCATGCAGACAGTAGACAGAAAATAAAGCTGGAACAGTAATGTGGATGAAAAGTTTCACACAAAAATATTTGTAAAGTTCATATTTTATAATTAGGTTTTTTTCTCTGTAGTTGAAAAGTGGTAGGAAATAGCAAAGCAATGGAAAGAAAAGAATGGAATTATATCCAGCAGTTTTCATAAGCATAAAGAATTAAATTGTCAACTTTTTCATATTAATCCTATTTTGAAAGTATACTATCAATGTAACATGTATGTGATCTACAAACTGATGTTTTTCAGGTGCTAGTGGATGGTATGTTTACTAATAACATATTATGGAAAAGGAAACTACCAAAAATGTGTAATCTGCAAATGAAAGAGATACTGGTGGAAGTTTAGCAAAGGCAAAAAGTTTACTGTAGTATGTTAGTACAGAACAGGGAGCCCTAAAGTGACAAGTAGTAAATATGTTTTAAAACAAGACATCCCTTACCTCTATAGCTTTAGTAACTGTGGAGCAATTCATACTGAAGCCATTATTTTAGGCCGCGTACACACAATCGGTTAAACCGATGAGAACGGTCTGATGGGCCGTTTTCATCCGTCCAAACCGATCGTGTGTGGGCGCCATCGGTTATTTATCCATCGGTTAAAAAACTTGTTTTAAATTTAACCGATGGATTCCTAACCGATAGAAAAAAAAAACGATCGTTAGTAGGCACGACCATCGGTTAAAAATCCATGCATGCTCAGAATCAAGTCGACGCATGCTTGGAAGATTTGAACTTCATTTTTTTCAGCACGTCATTGTGTTTTACATCACCACGTTCTGACACGATCGTTTTTTTAACCGATGGTGTGTAGGCATGACTGACCATCAGTCAGCTTCATCGGTTAACCGATGAAAACGGTTCATCAGACCGTTCTCATCGGATGGACCGATCGTGTGTACAGGGCTTCAGTCATCTTAATTCACACTGCTTACCCTTTGCAGAGCACCCTCTTTGTGACATTAGGGATTACAAGACTGGAATGCTGCCAACTCACTGATGGGAGGGGATAGCAGGAGTATTGTAGGCTGAGTTGACAACGCTTCTGCTGTGAACTATGAGGATGAATTGCTCCACTGTGCCTGCAGCTACCAAATGCAACTGAACATAAATTGGACAAATAAGGACACTAGCTAACATTTTGGTTGAAGGAGAGTTGAATATCCTGACAGTTTTTAAAGGGGTTGTAAAGGTTTGTTTTTTATTTTCTAAATAGGTTCCTTTAAGCTAGTGCATTGTTGGCTCACTTACCCTTTCCTTTAATTTCCCTTCTAAATGTTTTTATTGTTTGTTTTCTTTGTCTAAATTTCTTACTTCCTGTTCCTCCACAGAAGATTATGGGGGCAAGCTTACTGAGGAGACACAGGAAGTGAGAAATTCAGACAAAGAAAAAAAAATGTTTAGAAGGGAAATCGATAGAAAAGGTAAGTGAACCAACAATGCACTAGCTTAAAGGAACCCATTTAGAAAATAAAAAACAAACCTTTACAACCCCTTCAAAATCTGCACATCCACTGTAGCCATTATGAGGGGATCCTACCATCCCTTATGGATTTGTACTTATTCATTTTATAATATAAAGAATGCAAGAGAAGATGCTGAAATGTGCAAACATTGGCTAAGACACACCCATAGCTATAGCTATAAGGCATTATGCAATTTTAAAAACAAATTGCTCGATTCTGCCATCAACTCTTTCAGTTTTAAGGAAATCCCTCCCACAGAGCTATTATATTCTGACAGCGGGAAGTTTCCCAGACATCAGAACACAATGATCACTGCTAGCGGCTATAGTCGCAGACAAACAAAAAGAAACCTTTCAGGCTGCTTGTACTGAAGTCGATCAATAGATTCTACAGAAAACAATAATATACTTGACACCTGCAGAGCCATTTGGAATGTTCTTAAGAATTTGTTCACAAGGAAACCCACTACAGAACATTGGTCCAAGATAGTGGACGTTTTCTGGGAGCGATGCAATTTTCTGAATTGTGTAACCGCATTTGATGGGAAACATATCCACATCATTAAGCCCATTGTCAGGGGAAGTAAATTTTGAAATATTTCTCATTCATCTTACTAGCAGTAGCTGGGGTGAATTAATGTTTTAGCTACATAGACATAGGATAGTATGGCAACAGCTTTGACTTATGTAAATCTGCATGTTCATCTTTCAGTAGAATGATGCAGAAAGATAGGCTTGAGAGTCCACCAGATTGTCCACTACCAGGGTCAAGCTGTCCTCCTTTGCCATATGTATATGTTGGGGATGAGGCTTATGCCCTTAGTCAACACCTATTAAGGCCTTATTCAAATTGGAATCTGAATGCAGAGAAGAGAGTTTTCAATTAACGCCTAACAAGGGCAAGATGAGTTGTGGAATGCCCTTTTGTCATGTTAGCAAATAAGTGCCATTTCCTACATACAACAATTATTTAAAATGGAGAATGCTATATCTGTGGTTCAATCAGTGATCTTCACAACTTCGCACAGATTCGTAATGGGTAGCTTTTTGAAAACGTACTCATGCATGATATGGAGGGTGGATATTTGTGTACTAGTTGGGGCACCAGCAATGGTGTCACTGTTTGTGAGAAATTCACATTCTTTTTCATGTCACCTGCTGGGAAGGTCCCATGGCAGCTGGATGCCATTGTATATTATACAGTATCTCCTAAAAAACAGTTTGTAAGAGCTATATACAGAACAGCATTTTTGTCTGTGTTCCAGATTAAAATAATAACATATATAATAAAACTTGATCCAGGAAGTTATGTGTAGTGGTTGTGCGGTTTCTGTTATTATATCTACATTGTATACACATATAGTACAGTATACAGTAATGCATGTACTCTACTTAAAATAAAAAAGACAAACCCACAATTGCTTTTTTTTTCTGCCACTACTATTCCTTTATATTGCCTTGTGATACTTACAAATGCAGAAATGTAGAAATTGGATGAAAGGTTTCGCACTGGGAAACACTTTTTGTAAGATAAAAAGTGCATTTTATATACAACTATATAGATCAGACCAAAATGAGGGACACATGAGGAGGAAAGAGGGACAGGGGGACATTGTTTCAAATCAGGGACTGTCCCTTGAAATCAAGGACAGTTGGGAGCTATGCATTACTACCCTTTCTCTAAACTGATGATGCTGCTGTTCAAGGGTGGCCCTATTGCACCTCTATCCAGAGTGGGGACACCCTAATACAGGAAGTTTGTTGGTTGTTGGCTGGCTGGCTGACTGGATCACAAGGGGAAAATGAAGGGAAGAAAAAAATGCAGTCACCACATCTAGAACTAACATATAATATATTATTTTTTTTCCTCAGTTTTAGATAAGCTTTAAAGAAACTATTCAAGGTCTGCTCACAAATGATAAATACACTTACAAAAGGATGTGCAGCAGCCCCTACCATCTGATGAGGTAAATTAAAATGGGTCACTGGCAGACTGAGATGTTCTCACCATTTGGTAAATTATTCCTGAGATTTTACACATAACAGAGTGCGAGTCTCTACAGAAGGAGTAAAAGTGCTATTTGAGATTCTCATGATCACAAGTATAATTGAGTGAAAAACAAATCTGTTAAGTTTCGGGAGGGGTGGCAAAAATTTGGGCAGCTGTAGCATAAGTGCTGTTAAAATGTTAGTGAGCAGAAAAAAAAGGAACAGCAAAAAGACAGCATTACATGTTACATTTGATAAATATTCAGACATTGCTTGTGAAATGCAAAACTATAAATTTCTTTAAGTAACACAAAAGAAATTAGGCAAATAGCTCTCTTTAAATCAACATCATTGTTAACCATGCCGATACAATGCGGTTGTAATGGCATAGAGATCATGATTGCTATATTGTGCAGAGCATTCTTCAATCTAAAAATCTTCCAACTGAAAAAGAGGACACTGCTTAATAAGACAATGGATGACTTTGGTAGTCATTAAGTATTTCAGAGTAGATAACTACGTACTGCGTAGCAGAAAATTTCAAAGTACCGTATACTGATTTATCATGCTGACCTTTTGTACAAGATATGTAATGATTATGCACTTGTTTAAACAGATTGACTAATCACAAAGGGATATGTAACAAGTTCAATGTTCACCTCAGACTGATTTACCTGTCTTTTAATGAGTTTATTAAATCTGTAAAGTTGCTACTGTATTGGGCTTTTAGGTGTTTTGCTCACTGAACATACCTTTCCCAATGTTAAATGGTTTCACTGTGAAATAAAGAGCCCTGGGCTCGATGGGCTCACATTACAATACTACAAATGTTTTAAGGAAATCTTGTCTCCTTGGTTACTTTCTACCTTCAATGTCCTCTCTTACCCTAACGCATTACCAGGACGCATGTTAGGTGTCCACATAACGGTCCTCCCTAAAGAGAGTAAAGATGCCACGCAATTATCAAATTATAGACCCATTTCCCTGCTAAACGTACATTAAATTATATGCAAAGATACTGGCCAATAGACTGTTTCCCCTCCTGCCTAACTTCATATCTCTAGATCAGGTGAACTTTATACCAGGTAGGGAAGCCAGGGACAACCGAATCCATTAAACCCCCACCACTGGCTGACATCATCCAAAACCCCAGTCTTTTTCTTATTGCTTGATGCAGAGAAGATGATCGACAGGGTGGCCTGGGACTACATGTGCAAGGTTCTAAAACGGACTCCATTCGCGCATGGTGGCCCATATCTTAGCACTGTATTCCAATCCTTCTGCAAGTTTTCAGATTAACGGCCACATGTGGAACAACTTCACCATCAGCCCTTTATCCCCCCTGCTATGTCCTCACCTTGGAACCCCTTCTCAACAAATTAAGATTGAACCTTGACATTAAGGGACTCCTGATAGGAGATAGAGAGTTATAGGTTGCTGCATTTGCAGACGACATCCTTCTATCCCTAAGGTCGCTTCACATTATCCTGCCAAATCTATTCAAAGACGTAGACCACTTTGGTACCCTGTCAAACCTCAAAATCAACTATACGAAATCACACGCCTAGAATGTCTCCCTCTCCCCACAGAAGGTAGAAGGTTGCCAGAGTTCCTTTCCATTCCTATGGAAAAGGGATGCGATTACATACCTAGGAATCCAGATTACCACCAAATTGTCAGATCTATACAAATGTAATTTTCAAGTGGCATTGAATAAGGCCAAATTTCACCTAAAGGACTGGGTGGGCTTAAATGTCTCGTGGTTTGGCAGATCTGCTTTGCCTAAAATGACTGTTCTCATGCGCTTTCTATACTTAATGCAGACCATCCTGATCCACCTTCCTGCATCCTTTTTTGCAACATATAGACGGGCCTGCTCAATGTTTGTCTGGAGAAACTCCCCACCGCATATCAAATACTCCTGGCTAACTTGTAAAAAAAATTAAGGGGGGGAATTGACCTACCAGATCTTCACAAATACTATCTAGCCTGCCCCCTTACAAGAATCGTTAATTGGAATATTCACAAATCCAAAAAACTTTGGGTATATTTAGAAACTTCCTTCACACAATTTCCAAATCATACTCTCCTGTGTTTACTCCCTAGACACTAGACAAGAGAGATCCTAGCACATCCACTCATTCAACCTTCCCTGGCACCCTCACACAGGCAGAAAAATTTAAAGCCTTCTTTTCCACACCGGGTCCCCTAACAACGTTAAAAGGAAACTCTGACTTCCCTCTGGCAACATAAGCTCATTTCTGGGTCGCGAGTGTCCTTACAAAGGTATGTGGGCACACCACTTCTTCTAGAAAGTCACTCCTTGCTCATATGAGGACTTGAAACATCTTGCTAATTCTTTTCCTTTCTGGACGTACAGACAAATACAAAACTTTCTCTCCACACAGGCATCATCGTCAATATGGACAAGACAAATCACACCATTTGAATCCCTATGCACATGAAAATCGCCACATAGACACGTAATATCCCTCATTTATACGTTGCTCTTGAAAGAGTCTCACACCATCAGAGATCCCGCATGTATAGCATGGGAAAAGGAATTCCAGACTTCTTTCCCTGATGAGGAGTGGGAGACTATCCACGAATATACACACAATGAATGTAACCAATGATTTACCACCATACATAGCAACTCATGATTAAAAAGTGAAAAAAACCTGTGTTGCTAAAGGGTGAAGAAAATTATATGTGATAAAAATTGATAGCTATAAACTAATGTGATGTGAAATTAAACACATTTGATGTAAAAATGAATGGCTAAAAAACAAATGATACCAAGTGCCAAAGTGAATGAATTAAAGTTCATGGGATGACATTAAAAAATATAGTCCATAGAAAAAAAATATATATATATATATATATATATAAAATAGGTTCCAAACGGAAGAAGCAAAGCAGACTCTGTAATAATATCGTATTCCAATAGTGGATCAGGTATAACACATCAATCCATATGATGGAAGAAAAAGCAGCCAGATAACCTCTTACCAGACACGATGGACTCCTTATTACGGAAGTCGGTCTCGCATATCTGTCTGAAGGGATCAGCTGTGTATTTACACTCTCCGATCCGCTGCATACACACCTCTGTGTCACTCCCTGGGTCACTGAGCTATTTCACAGACTTACGGCAGCAGACTTGCACTTCGCTCAGCTTCTCAAACACTTCCATGAGTTATTAGCCAGACTAAACAAGCCGCTTCACAAGTGTTTAGCTCAATAGTTCCGTTTAGCAGTAGTGCAGTTAAAAAAGTGAAAAAAGAGGAGAACTTCATGTGCGGTAAAATTTTGGTGCTTTATTATTGTCTTCTAGTGCGTGGTGACGTCACAGAATTCTCTCTTACCGACACGTTTCCCTGTAAGAAGCATCGACTGGGAATAGAGACTTTATCACATATAATTTCCTTCATCCTTTAGCAACACAGTTCTTTTTTACTTTTTAATCATGAGTTGCAATGTATGGTGGTAAATCATTGGTTATATATGTGTAAATTTCACCGATTTTTTGGTCACTCATTTGGTTTTTGCACATCTTTTTTTTGTTTTATTCGTATTGTTTTTAGATTTAGTATTAATTCCTTGAAGATTGCTGCATTATTAATTAATTATTTTTTCACATCACGTTTTAATTAGCATTAGGGTAAGCGCAGAATCACCCATTTTTACACATCTCCATGAATGTAGTCATTCAGAAAAATTGCTACAATATTGAAACCCGATGGTATAGCACTCCATTCCTCCTCCACAAATTCCCACCATTTATACCTAATACCTGCTGGAGGTGTGGTAAAGCAGAAGGTACAATGCTTAACATCTGGTGGGAATGTGAATCCATCCAGCCTTTCTGGAAAGAGGTACACAACATCATTGCACATGTCACCACATTTAAATTAAATTATACTCCAGTACAATACCTATTACACCACACGACCCTGTCTAAAAAAAGACTACAACAGATCTTTATCTATGCACATAATGAATGCGGCAAGACTTTGTGTTCCGATACATTGGTAGTTGATACGTCCTCCGACTATCAGAAAATGGTTCACTAGATGTTCTAAAATAGAGGAGATGGAGGAACTTATTTATACTTCTGTTGGACCCACTTTAAAACTACTGAACGTTTCCAAACCTATGATTCTTAGATAACAAAGTGTCGCCCATGGTATAGTTGGAGAGTGTGACAGTCCATATTGAACCAACAGGCGGAGGGGGAGGGGAAGCAGGTACAACCAGTCTCGCTACCCTAATCGTCCGCTCCTCTTCCCTCTGGTCATTCTCTTTTTTATCCTTCTTCCCCTCTTCCTTCCCCCTTTTTTCTTTTGCTTCTATTTTCTCTTCTGTTAGTTATCTTATTCTGATTTAACATTACTGGCAATCCCTACGAACCAGGCATAGAGGGATTGACGACCATTTGCATAGCGGTACAAATAGGCTTTTAAATGAGCTGCGTAATGGATATTTTGCCTATATGAATCCCAAAATGTACTGTTATATTTTTTCTGTTACACTGTATGGCTTGCAAGCCACTGATGGTCCGTAATATACCTGCATGTCATATATGATGTTTGAAGTGTAAGCACTTACCTCTTTTTGACTTCAATAAAAAGTTTATGGAAAAAAACATAGGAAAATGCATATAAATAAATCTTTGTTCTGTCTGCCAACTTTTGACCCAAACTTCAGGGCATATTTCCATATTTGCAATCACATTTGAGAAACTCCCACTATGGGCCAGATCCACAGAGCGCGGCGCTTCTTTACGGCCGGCGTAGTGTATCTCAGATACACTACGTCGCCGTAAATTACAGCGTACTTCCCGTATTCTCAAAGAATTTGAGCCGTAAGTTACGGCGGCGTAGTGTAACTGTGTCGGCGTAAGGGCACGCAATTCAAATGGATGAGATGGGGGCGTGTTTTACGGTAATACGTCTTGACCCGACGTAAATTATGTTTTTTCTGAACGGCGCATGCACCGTCCGTGGGGGTATCCCAGTGCGCATGCTCGAAATTAACCCATAACAAGCCAATGCTTACGACGTGAACGTCATTCTACGCAAAGCCCTATTCGCGAACAAATTACGCAAACGACGTAAAATGTTCAAAATTCAACGCGGGAACGACGTCCATACTTAACATAAGATACACCTCATATAGAAGGGGTAACTATACGCCGAATAAAGCCTTACGGAAACAACGTAAAAAAATGCGCCGACCGGACGTTCGTTCGTGGATCGCCGTATCTAGCTAATTGGCATACTCAACGCGGAAATCGCTTTTTGGCCGGCTTCTGTTGGATGAGCATGCTGGAAAACCAGAAATTGTCGATCTATTTTTCTTTATAGTACAAAAAAATTATGCATTGGTGATCAAATTCCACCAAAAGAAAGCTCTATTTTTGGGAAAGAAAAAAAATGCCATACATTTTATTTGGGCATAGGATGAGCTCAATGGTCAGGTAAAATAACAACAGTGCTGTATCGCAAAAAAATGGCCTGGTCATGAAAGGGGTAAATCTTCCGAAGGGCAAGTGGTTAAAATGAGTTTGGTGAGCATAAAATGAAAGCCAATTATTGGAACACAACTTAAGCTTGTTTCACTATGCAAAAAAACTTGTACACTCCTAAAACAGTTACATCTTCCTGCACTAGTCAGTTAGGATGGCCAAAAACCCTGAACCTGGAAGCAGCCAAAGAGAAGATGTCAGTGCCAGGAAGCTTAGGAATGTCACGTCAGTAGAGCGACAGTACGTGTAGGCTGAGCTTAGTTCCACTTTAATCCATAAAAAGATTAAATACACATTCTAAAACACTGAGAAGACTTAAAGTGGAGGTCTGCGCAAAAAGTTAACATTTGCTTTTCGGAACCCTCCCCCCTTCCGGTGTCACATTTGACACCTTTCAGGGGGGTGCAGATACCTGTATAACACAGGTATTTGCACCTACTTCCGGGCATAGACTCCCACGGGTGTCACACCCCTTCCCCCTCCGCTGTCTTCTGGGAAACACACTGGTCCCACAAGACAGCGGGGATCAGTGAGGACGCACAGCGCGACTCGCACATGCACAGTAGGGAACTAGGAAATGAAGCTGCACCACTAATTCCCTCACCGAGCGATTGCTTGCCTTCGGCTGCCGACATCGTGGGCACCCTGGACAGGTAAGTGTCCATTTATTAAAAGTCAGCAGCTGCAGTATTTGAAGCTGCTGGCTTTTAATATATATATATATATATATATATATATATATATATATATATATATATATATATATATATATATATTTTAGGTGAACCTCCGCTTTGATTGCTTTGCAAAGGGAAGGCCTAAAATGTATGCAAGCCCTGACAACAAACAATTTTTTTGCTCTCTTTTGGTTTGATAAATATACATAATTAGAGTTAATACAATTTTCCAAATCACCACATTAGATTTTTTTATTTTCTTCTTTTTGTTATACAAATTCAGGCAACAGATGTAATCATCCAGAAAAGACTGAAATGGTGCCAAAACCAGAAGGGCCACAATGAACCTTTAATCTGAGCTAATATCTAATATACAGTAAGTGAAAACAGATTCAGCAAGCTTTTTATAGTGTTCGTGGGTGAGATACAATCTCTTACCACATGATTCTAAGCGGTGCACAAACCTTGTGTAAGAACCACCAGGGGTATTGATTAAAACCAGGGAACTTTCTGTTTCTTTTTTTTGTACAGGCCCAGATTCAGAAAATAAAATTACTAGCAACCATACAAGTTAAGTTAGTAGGATAGCAACCTGCACAAGATAATGATGATAACTAGAACCCCTAAATAGGTAGGTTGTATATTAAGCACAATAAATATAAATGTTTGAATTCTGAAATTTTAAATATTAATAACTTTATGATGGGAATGATCTCAATGGTAATGTATTCTCTGTATTCTCTGTTTTTCATCATCACAGTGCTGTAAAATAATGTTTTTTCTTTCGAGCCGCCGTCTATTTTTAGATTTATATTATATACATATAGCATGCTTTTAAGAGCTAATGGAAGATAAATTAGCTTTTAGAAAAGCTATTTTGAATCACAAAACTGCCCTAAATGTGTGATTTTAAGTAGAGTGGTCAAGGAAAAAGTGACCATGCGCGAACCTAGCTCTCTTTATGAAGAATGATACCACTGTAAATGCACCCAGTTTTCTTAAAAGCTATCGTCTAGTGTCTATTATATAACCACTAGAAGTCCTTTTCCAGGCAACAACATCATTATCCTTGAAAGCGACAAAAGTACTTATGGTGAAGGAAGTGGTAATAATAGTTCAGTATGAAGGGGATCAATTACCTTTATCATTTTCCACCAGGCACCAGAATTTATTGTAAAACATAAATCTGTTATATATGTAGTATACAGTGCTTAGAATGTATATGGTTTCGGGCATAACCATAAAGTTTATAAATGCTCAGCTTCCATTGGGAGCATTCTAAAATAGACAGACTCAAATAATGTATCCCTTGAGACTAAAATGTAGATATTACATTTGCAGCCTGTTCTGTTGTTAAATGTTTTTTTTCTCACACAACAAGCTGGAGAGAACATGTCTGGCACACAATGGACAAAGTCTGGAACTGTTTCTGTGTTAGAGCCTTATCAAGCACTGGCTATGTTATGAGCTGCTCATTTTAGTCACTAGCAATGCTTCACCTACAAAACTTACTTTTCAAGAACAAATCAAGATAGTACTATGTTCAGAAGGACAGCATTAGCTCCATAAAACACAGTACAACATTGTCTGTGAAAGACAAAACTTTTGTGCTACCTTCTTGCCTTTTATCCTTACAGTAGGTACATCTGAAGAAATAAGAATCTTTGTTCCTGAAGTAGCTGAAATAAACCTTTCCTAAGTGAAATATATGGGCTGCTAGACTATCAATGCCACCCCATATAACATTATAAAATGACACCACTGATGGCACCATGTGCATAGTTGCCCACATTAAAAAATAAAAATAAATCCAAGGACACGTTATTTCGGTGTGTCCAGCCAGCCATTGTAGGCAAAAACTCTAATTTGAATAGGACCAGTGCATTAATTTAAACCAGAAGAGCACTACAATATGCATATTGTTAACCTATTGTAAAATGTAATTACGAAATACTGTATATACAAGGCTATTTATCATAGTAAGGACAGAAACACGGCCAAGAAAATATATTTTTTAAATTGTGTATTTGTTCAACTAGCTACAACCTTTAGTCTACACTTTAAGATACTGGAGAGTTTAATAAAAGACCACACAGATAAGTTCTTGCTGGAAAAAAATATATTTTAAGCAACACACAGCATGGATTCATGAAAGACAGAAGTTGTCAAACAAATCTGATTTCTTTTTCTGAACAGGTAAGTAAAACCTTGGACAGAGGGGTGGCGGTGGACGTGGTATACTTGGATTTTGAAAAAGCATTCGATACAGTTCCCCACACACGGCTCATGTGTAAAGTGAAGTCTACAGGCTTGGAAATATCAGTTTGTAAATGGATAAAAAAAACTGGCTAAAAGACAGAATTCAGAGAGTAGTGGTTAATGATTCTAACGCTGAATGGTCTAAGGTTATCAGTGGTGTACCCCAAGGTTCAGTGTTGGGACCCTTACTTTTTAATATCTTTATAAATGATATTGGGTCTGGGAGCAAAAGTAACATTTCTGTCTTTGCAGATGACACCAAGCTATGCAGTGGAATAACGTCCTTGCAGGATGTCTCCAATTTACAAGCCAACCTCAATGCTCTGTCTCAGTCTAAGGCCCCGTACACACGACCGAGGAACTCGACGTGCCAAACACATCGAGTTCCTCGTCGAGTTCAGTGTGGAAGCCGCAGAGGAACTCGGCGGGCCGACTTTTCCCATTGACTAACGAGAAAATAGAGAACATGTTCTCCTTTCGGCCCGACGAGTTCCTCGACGGGTTCCTCGCTGAAAAGTGTACACACGACCGAGTTTCTCGGCAGAATCCAGCTCCGAGTTTCTGGCTGAATTCTGCAGAGAAACTCGGTCGTGTGTACGGGGCCTTTGTGGCAGATGAGGTTTAATGTTGATAAATGTAAAGTTCTGCACTTGGGGGCTAAGAATATGCATGCATCATACATACTAGGGGGAGTACACATGGGGGATCCATAGTGGAGAAGAATCTGGGGGTTTTGGTAGATCATAAGCTCAATAATGGCATGCAATGCCAAGCTGCGGTTTCCAAAGCAAGCAAAGTCCTTTCTTGTATTAAGAGAGAGATGGACTCCAAAGAGAGATATCATTTTGCCCCTGTACAAATCATTAGTCAGACCGCATCTAATGAAAAGCTGACTTGTAAGTAACTTATGAATAGATATTTTTTTCCCTCCTGCTTTCTTTCTCAACTGTTTTCTCGAGTTAACCATCAAACTATATTGACACTTATATGTTTTTTGTACCTTAATTTCGCATTTGAAAAAGTGGAGTGAATTCCACGAACCGCATCAAGCTTTTAATATGCAGTTATTATAATCATCGTTAACAGTTGAGATTATTATGAACCTTTTGCAAGCATTAATGATTTCAACATATATGTTTATGATATGGATTACAAATCAACTCATAACTACAATACTTTATATCGCAATGTGCAATTCATGACATCTGTGTTTATTTATATGAATTACAATATGTCATCATGACATCTGTATATATATATATATATATATATATATATATATATATATATATATATATATATATATATATATATATGAAATAATAAATGTGCCATCATGTGTTTTACTATTTTACCAGCTATGTGCCGCGTGCTTAATTTAAAGTCCCAAACCTTTTCTTTTTAATTTAAGATTTAGGGATGGAGGGGCATGACCAAAACCCCCATATACCCACTTTGTCTGTGTGATGGTCAGTTTATAGCCCAACAACTGCATCGTAGTGAAGTTAGTTCAGTCATACAGTGTGTTAAAAACAAAATTAATGTCAAAGTATGTGTGCTTTAGAAAGAAATTACAAATCAGGACACTTTATGCTGACTTTAGTATATTACCCTCCATTACATTCTGAAAGAACAACATAAAAAGGTAATATACAATGATTGTAAAATGTAGTCATTAGTAGATGACACGTTCATACTGTTTACACATGCAGCTTTGACTGGATTGCTAGACAGTTTATACACAGCAGAATAAATAATAAAATATTTTTTTATTGTAGAGATGAATGAAGCTTTGTTTTTTTTCTCTATACTTTTTATCTCTGTAAACAGACAGAACAATGAAGGTACATATGCTATCAATCTCTAACTTTTTTTAAGCTGTCAAAGGGTACACCGTTTATTATGATAACCTCATGTTGGTTTCAAGATCTGATGGATTTACAATATGTAATCATTATTAATTCTGGTATTGTTACCATAATTTAAGCATTAATGATGTCTATAAAACAATACTATACAAGTACCATACTAATACACTGTACTACACAGTTTCTGGTATAGCATATTGATTGCATTTGGAATGTATAATAGGAATAAAACATAATTGTTCAAACTTTCAAATATTGTTTAAAAAAAATGTATATACCATAATAAAAAAAATAAGCAAACTGTAAACACTTGGTACGATGAAAGTATTTTCTGGTCTAGATACCTGTACTATATTTTAGCAGTTAATTGCAAGCAATTGGATTCACTTGGGGTGTTTGCTGATTGTCTAAAAAAGAAATCACCTTCCGATAAGAATATAACAGTCAACTTCATGCCTTGAACTCAATCGATACAGTACTTGGTAGAGGCAAGCAGCCTTACATGAAACACAGGCTGTAAAATAGACACAAAAGACACATAATATTCTCCAAGGTCCCCGGCAGCTATAATATCCATCTTTGGCAGCTTGTTTGACATTTATTTGCCCTATTTCCCAGTTCTACTGTTTTTTTTCTTCTCTTTCCCTCCAAACAGCTAAGTTTTCACTCTCAAGGGCTTGCCGTCTGGGTGAACAGATAACAAACCTGTCAAAATGGGTTTGGCTGGGGAATAAATTCTGCAATTGCCAGGAAATGATGTGTACAATGGGAAAGTACAAGCAACCACATGAACTGTTCCTTTGGAGAGGCCAACTGAGAAAAGTCTTCAAATGTTACACTTTATCCATATTCTTGGTTTGTGTTAAATTGACTCCTGGACAGAGCATTTTAATCTCCTTTGGGACTCAGAAGGGACACAGCAAAGTATGCTGTTCTACCAAAATATCTATATGTTCTACAATATAATGATGGGAATATTGCATTATTTGTGGCGAAGGCTGGGACAAGAAAGAAGTATGGAATTCATATATCTGTGTCTCGGAAAATGTCACTTGGACTCACTTGGGTAGACTAGATTTCCACTTACAGAAGGAAAATAAAAAAGACTTATCTGTATAATTTAATTCAGTATCTTTCAATGACAGGTTGCCTAGTGCCTTTGTAACAAATCTTATTTTGACTGGTGCAATAACATTTTATCATTTCTTTTATAAGGAAGGTATTTCAATTCTAGAAGCAAATCTAGTTATGAAAATAGGAAGCCACCTCTTGAATGAATGTTAATCGTGAAAGGTAGCAGTGCTTACATTAAAGTTTCATTACGGATTGTAGGCCTAGTGGTCTATATTATAGAACCTTCTGTGACATTTTTTTCAGAATATTTTGGTATTAGAACCACTTAAAGTAAAACAGCAGTCTAAACAAAAGCATGCTATTTTTCTAAATATAACTTACTACAGATTTTTTTTTCTTGTTATTGGAAAATACCTTTGTGATTAAATTGCCATTGCCCTAAAACACAACAACTATTTGTGATACTACTACAATATTAGAGGCAAGTATATCAGATCAGTGTTCTACCCATGTTCATATTAACTGTCACTTCACCAACATCATTATCATCATCAACAGCAACTTAACACTGGAGCTCAATAATACTCCTAGGCCACTTATCGCTGTGTAACTGTGATGTCTATTTACTGGAATGAAATAGGAATTTCGCAGGAGGCAGAGGAAAGCAGCTTGGGGATTTGACAACAGAGCTGACATTTCAGGGCACTGATTTCCAAATTTTTGCTGACCTTGGTCCTCCCACTATCACTATCTTTTCTTATTTTAGTGACAACTCAAAAGTTTGGATTTCCTATTTTTTTATTTCCAAATCCGAGGGTTCACTGTACCCTACAGGTACGCAAGCAGCAGTAATCGCTCCATAGGGGTTCTAAGGGCCATATTCACAAAAGAGATACGACGGCGTATCTCCTGATACACCGTCGTATCTCTGAGATCCGCCCGTCGTAACTATGTGCCTGATTCATAGAATCAGGTTACGCATAGTTCTCACAAGATCTTTGGCTGCAATTCTATGCCGGCCGCTAGGTGGCGATTCCATTGCGGTCAGCGTAGAATATGCAAATGACTAGTTACACCGATTCACGAACGTACGCTTTGCCCGCCGCTCTAAATTTACGTTGTTTCCGTCGAGATATGCGGCATAAAACTAAGGCTGCCCTCTAGGTGGTCTAGCCAATGTTAAGTATGGCCGTCGTTCCCGCGTCGAAATTTGAAAATTCACGTCGTTTGCGTAAGTCGTCCGTGAATGGCGCTGGACGCCATTTACGTTAACGTCGAAACCAATGACGTCCTTGCAACGTCATTTAGCGCAATGCACGTCGGGTAATTTTACGGACGGAGCATGCGCAGTACGTTTGGCGCGGGAACGCGCCTAATTTAAATGGTGCCCGCCCCATTTGAATTAGGCGGGCTTGCGCCGGGTGGATTTACGCTACGCCGCCGCAAGTTTACAGGCAAGTGCTTTGTGAATCAGGCACTTACGCTGTAAACTTGCAGCGGTGTAACGTAAATGGGATACGTTACGCCGCAGCAGCGCAGCCAGATTCTATGTGAATCTGGCCCTAACTGCCTTATTCTATCCAAAAATAAAATTAAATTAAAATAAGGGCTTTAGATGTACTTTTATTTTACTTTTTGGTCACCAGTTTGCCTGTTAAAGTCACTGATACCACCTACGCTGCCCAGTTATTACACAAACTTGTTGGAATTGCCTAATGGATTGGCTATAAGCCGCATTGGTTGCCAAAATTGTATTTTTTTGGAAAATGCTTTGATCATATATACTACCTGCAACTCTCCGTCACTTTATATTAATCACATCTGGCAGTCATTTGACTCAGAACTGTGAATATGTGGTTTATCGTCTTGGGTTTGTAGGGCAATGTACGATTAATTGACCTAATGAATCTACTCAGTGCACATTTGCACTTTAACACAAATACTTCTTAGTGCCATATGTTCAATGCTAATTCTAATAATTCCATAAAAAATGCTTTATAGATTGCACATGCAAGCTTGTATATTAAACAGTCAAACCTCAAATGCCACGGAATGTAGAATGCACATTGCTCTTGTTAGCAGTTCATATGAAGAGAAAATTCTATAGCTATTTTGAGACTGCGGTAGACGATACACAAACATAATGACTGCCTGTGCTTCTAATATATTCATGCTGTGTGAGTTGATATTAAAACATATTTACAGTTTTATGTACAGGAATTTTTAGAAACACTGGGCTAGTTTTACATAGCAAGCTTCAGAATTAAGCTAAGGTTTGCACAAACCACACCAATTTCCTGGACTTGCTCATAGTGTTTAATGGCAGTGAGCCGTGCATATTTTATCTGGTAAGGTAACATGGTGCCTCATTAATGTGAACACTTATTAGAAAAAAGAAAATATGTGTTTAAGGTTATCCAAAATGTTGATATTTTAAAATGACTATAAATATGCACTCTTTAGAATCCAATTCGACTTCTAGGCAACATATTAAGACATTGTACAATTACTATAGGGAGGCTTTAAAGTGGTACTTTACTCTCTCAAACAACATTGACTATTTTTAATCCTTATGCTGCTAGCGTTAGTAAATAGCTAGGAAGGTATTCTATATTTACTTGTTTTGGCCTTTTTTTTTACATGCCTTCAGTTATTTCCTGGTTTCTAGGCATAGGCAAATTATGTCATACATCCCAGGAGACCTCAAGAGGGGAGGAGGGGCTTTCTCAGCTAAGCACACCCTCCTGCATGTGTGCCTGATCTAAGGGCAGATGGATTCCAGGGAGTAAATGCTACTTTAATCATATTCCCTTACTCAAGGTGGCTGTGGCCAGAAACACTTGGTGTTTTTCAAATCGGATTTCTCAGAAAAATAAAGCATGGAGACGTGGATGGATGGGGGAGTTTGCTTTGAATATTAAAAATGAATTAAACCACATTTTTTGGTTGGGGTACTCAGATGCAATGTAGTTCTGCTTTACAATGCAATTTCCAAGTCTTGGCAAAGATCCTTATATAATTACATGGCAATGGTCCTTATTTAACTACTATTTTGTAAAGAAGAAATTTCCAGCACTATGCATTCTAGGACTCATTCACACTACTTGAGTTGGAAGTCTCAATACAAAGACAAGGCAATTTTCCCTGTTTTTTTATGGTGCCAGTGCATACCACTGTAGAGAAAGAAAACCGCCGCTCCAGACAAATGCACTTCAGCGGTGAGTATGGTTCAAAACCCGATGGGTGCAGGCAATGCACAAAGCATAAATAAGAGGGAGGAGATGATGGACAGCCGCACTCCAATAAAGTGTAAAAAATGGTGCCTTTTATTCCAGTAAAACGAAAACTACAACAGCAAAAAAAAATGCAAACAGTGGGATAACAGAGCTTACTCATAGCATCGGTTATCGGTTATCGATGTGAAACGCGTCAGCTCTTTTACCCCACTGTTTGCGTTTTTTTTTGCTGTTGTAGTTTTCGTTTTACTGGAATAAAAGGCACCATTTTTTACACTTTATTGGAGTGCGACTGTCCATCATCTCCTCCCTCTTATTAGTGCATACCACTGTGCTGCAGTGGTGTATGCTGAAAAACAGGCTTGGGGTTTGCCCCAGAGCTTAGTAAATGAGGTAAAACTTCACTTTGCAAAGAATAATTAATCACATCCGGGGGAAAATAAAAAACAGCCTTTTTGATGGAAATCAGCAGAGCTTCCCCTCATTTCAGAGCCTCTCGACAAATCTAGATCAAATGCACTTTAAGTGCACAGTATTTTTGCCTTTAGAGCAGAGCTTCTGCTAATTTACTATGTTCTGGTGCAACTGTTCTTGCAGATTGCAACTGCACTTTGCAAAGTGCACAGTCTACTCTCTACTGAAAACTTGAAACTAGCAGCAAGAAAAAAAGGTTTATGTTTTTGTTAACCTAAAAAAAAAAAAAGATCCCCTTTCCTTAACCACTTCTGCCCGGTCAATTGTAAATTGACGTCTGGAAAGTGGTTGCGTCCAGCAGGATAACATGCCGGCGCACGCATGTGGGGGCGTGCAGCGCGGCGATCGGTGATGCGGGGTGTCAGTCTGACACCCTGCATCTCCGATCTCGGTAAAGAGCCTCCGGCGGAGGCTCTTTACCACATGATCAGCCGCGTCCAATAATGGCTGATCACGATGTAAACAGGAAGAGCCATTGATCGGCTCTTCCTCACTTGCGTCTGACAGATGCGAGTAGAAGAGAGCCGATCGGCGGCTCTCCTGACAGGTGGGGTTTGCACTGATTGTTTATAAGTGCAGCCCCCCCTCGAATGCCCACACTGGACCACCAGGGAAACCACCAGGACCACCAGGGAAGGTGGCAACATGTGGATGGCCAGGTACATCCCCCATGGCCATTCACATGTAAAAAAAAATTACAATAGATGCCAATCAGTGCCCACAAATGGGCATTGACTGGCAACCTGGGCACTGTCAAATTTCCACTCGCCTACTAGCATTTGGCGAGTGTAAAAAAAGGGGGGGGGGGAGGAATGGAGACTGGCAATCTTGTATCGCGGTAAAGCAAGACCTCGGCCACAATGATCACAAAGTAACAAATTATAATAGTATTGTACCTGTCCATAAAATAGAGGGACAGGATAAGTACAAGTAAAGTACTAAAAATCTGATTGCAAGAAAAAATTATTATTATATGTGGAACACAGCATACCTGTGGCTGAGAGTGAGTGCTGTAAGATTGGCCAGAGGGGTCAGTGGAGAGCTGGATGGCTCAAGTCTGCAGGTAAAATAGATAGCATTTAGAGTCATAGTGAGCCAGGAATGGGGATTATAAATGGACCTTTGAGGAACTTTCTGCGTCCTGCTAGTGATGTCCCATCTAGGGGTGTGCAGATTCGATCAAGCGTCCTGAGTGGTATGTCGTTTTTTATCTGTGCTTTTGATGTACATATTGCCATTTTCTCACTGTATGTTACTATTTCCAACATATATGTTATGTTATTTTGTCTGTTTTTCTAGAAAAGTTGTTGAATACATCTTTGACTCCATATATACCTCGGACCCTGAAGAAGGGAAACCCGAAACGCGTAGGGCCCTGTAAATGTATTGTGGACTCTATTTTCGACTGACACTCCCTTATGCATTGTTTTTAAATATTTGTGTTATATATGTATATCCGCTTTTTTTGAATATTAAAGATACTATTTTTGTACTACTTTGACTATCCTAACTATTGTTGCCTCAAAAGCCCCACTCTGGGGGATTCTCCTTTTTGTTTTTTTTACCTGCATAAAGGTCCGGGTCTTAAGTGGTTAAAAAAACTGTTGCTGTAACTGCTTATCTAACTGCCGAATAAGCTGGAGCTTGGCTGCAATTTGTTAGTGTCTCTAAATCTGCTAGTGCAACTAATGTTCCCTTCCCCCCTAGACTGACAGTGCTTCTGTCCAAAGGTGCCCCTGTGCTCCTTCCTCCAGAGTGGAGGCACTCTAATACAGGAGGTATGTTACTGGCCAGATCACAGGTGAAAAAAGAGGGAGTAAAGTCTAAAAAGGAAAACATGACTGTGTATATATATATATATATATATATATATATATATATATATATATATATATATATATATATATATATATATATATATATATATGTTCCTTACGTGTGATTAGTTATTTTTATTTTTTTTGAAAAGTGAAACTTTACCTCATTCACTAAGCCCTGGAGCAACTGCACTTTGCAAAGTGCACAGTCTATTTGCCTTTAGTAAATCAACCCCACAGATATTAGAGTATTAGGCCCCATACTCACGACCAAACATGTTTGCTGAAACTGGCCCGCGGACCAGTTTCAGCATACATGTTTGGTCGTGTGTAGTTACGAGCGTACAGAATTTCACCGTACATTTGCCCGCCGGGCCGTTTTTCAGCAGACATTTATTTCCAAACTTGTTTTAAAACCGTCCGCTCAAATCCTGTCCGAACGTACATGTTTGGTGGTGAGTACACAAAACCAACGTACAAAAACCCCGCGCATGCTCAGACTAAATGAGGCCACGGGAGCGCTCGTTCAGGTAAAACTCACGTTTGTTTGGGATATGGCACATTCGTCAATAGAAAGATTAATTCTAGCAATAGAACACTGAAGCAAAACACACAATAACCAATGCTTGATGCCGTCGTTTTATTCATTCTTCTATTGCTATAACTAATCAGTTATTTAGCTCATGTTATTTCAACTGAGTTGTTCCATACTGAAAAGTGACATTTGTTAGCTGTGATGTAGTAAGATTTTTGCAAACTTTTATTGGCCCGACGTATCATATTTTTAGTGGTCCTCCACATTTCAAATTTTTTGCTTTTAATGTTTAATGGTTATCTTTCCCACTTTCTTTAGGTGTTTATAGTTATGTCACCATTTAGAATATTTTAATAGGAAATAGTTTTGATTTAGCTTTTGTTTGTATATTTAACAGGATTTTTTTGAAGGTTGTTTAAATTGTCTACCATGTTGGCACACCAAATGACCCCCCCCCCCCCCACATGAGTTAGTGAATATTTTAGATTAAACATTTTATTTGTTTGTAATGTTTGATGCCTAAAATAATACCCACAGTATTACAAACAATAGGCACGTTTTTCAAATCAACAAAAAGGCTTTTATTTGAGGAAATTATAAAAAGGATCAAAATCAGAATGGCAGCACTTGAACAGCTAGCAACATACATGCAAACTTGCATTTGAAACATGGTGAAGGATAAACTAGCCAACCTCAGGAAGCACACTAAATAAAATCTGAAGCAGCAGCACATAACCAAAGGAACCCAAGCTGTGGTAGTCCAAACAAGATGCCATTTGTGGGGGATCAAATGGAAGGCAGGGCATCAACGTCTCCTCTTCCTTGCAACCTTCCTTCCAGGCTGCCTTCCAGCGGGTCTTCCCTGGGCCCTTGCAGGTGGGGATGATGTGGCAGCATGAGAATGGTGTTCAGCAAGCCGGGCCGGGTCACATAGCCCAGTGTCTGGGGTCAGCAGCTCCCTCTGCATCCACCAAAGGGCCTGGTTGATCACGCCCTTTGCCAGTTGCCTCTGCTCCTCCGTGCCTTGATTCAGGTCATGTGCCACGGAGGCACTGTAGGCCTCAGTGGGGTTGAGGGGGGCCCTCATGATGGCACTCGCCTCCTGAATCATTTTCAGGCTGGCTTCCTCCACTGCCCCCAATTTCTTCTTACGGCCTGGTGGCCTAATATAAAGTGGAGGAGCCTGGCTGGTGGTGGTTGTCCTGGGGAGCTGCTGAACGCCACTGGGCCCGGCCTCCTCCTGGCTGCCACTGACCCCTTCGGCCTGGCTGTCAGTGAGGAGAGGATCTGCCACCTCCTGGCTGGTCTCTTCTTCCTGTGTAAAAAAAAGGGACATGTTGTAATATATTTAGGAATATACTCACTCACATTTTCATGCTTGAATCTTATTTTTTGCCTTGAATTGAAACTTGAAAACAGACTCACCCTCTGACCCCTGCAGTTGTCATCCCTGACACCTATTTGTTTGCCCACGATTTTAGATTTTTACTTCCCAGCTTGTATTTTATTAACCAATATCAAGTCAAGAATCAAACAATAATTAATATTATTACATAAATAGTTATGAAACTACTATACCTCATCATCGTAGAGGCGCAGATCTGCCTCTCTGTCAGCCAGGCCCTCTTCATCCGACTCTGCAGGGCTGTGGTGATCTGGGGAAGTCCCGCTGGGAGGTAGCGTGGAGGAAAGGTTGGGATTCAGACTCGACATTGATGGCCTGCCTTCCAGTTGATCCCGCAAAAATGACATCTGGTTGTAATACCACAGCTTGGGTTCCTTTGGTGGTCTTGCTGCTGCTCCAGATCTTAGCTGCTTTTGGTGAGCTTTGTACGCTCTCCTATATGTGCCCCTGAGGTTGGCAAGTTTATCCTTCACCATGTTGGCACTGCATTCTGGCACCCATGTCCTCATGTATGCTGCTAGCTGTTCAAGTGCTGCCGCTCGTACGTCCTTATTGTGGTAATGGTCCTGCTTTGAATCCCACAGGATGGGCATTTCCCGAAATTTATCCAGCAAATGCTGGATAATGTCTTGGCTCTGCAGGAGATCCATTGTGAATTTATTTTTTTATTTTTTTTATTCTAGATAGAAAAAATGAAAAGAAACCAAAAACACAATTAAAAAAAGCCTCAGCATTTACATTGATAGAATATGTTGTTAAAAAAGTAGTACCTATATAGAAATACAAACACAGTGTCTCTTGTTTTGAAAATGCTGGCCAGCTCTGCCCCATTGGTTGGTTTTAGCTAACATTTTTTTTTAACATGCCGCCCCTTTGGTTACATTGCAGGAAATAATATAAATCTACAACCATACACAATTCTTACAAATGACAGCATTCATCAAGGCACTATTGCATGTGTAGATATCCTGCCCCTCAGCATTGATTACATGAAAGAAACTTCCTAATGACCTCTGTCCAACCAACACAGAACAATACTTGGCCTGATCTGAATACACCCTACATAATTACTAATGAGTCACAGCATTTTTGATCTCTCTATTTTGTGATGTCTACAAAAGCATTTGGGTATGAAAATCACATTCTGGTATCCAAGAGACATAATAGCTTAATAAAACTGTGCAACCAACAGACCAAACCCCCATCCCATTGCTCTACATTTTAGAGCCCGCTGCTGATCCCATGTTTAAATTTCTTACCTGCCTCTCTCACAATCCTCGTTTCTTCCGCTCGCTGAATTAACACGTAACCTACGTAATCACGTCAAGCGCCTTTTATCCACTCCGCGTATGTATGAAACGCCGCCCTCGTCACCTTTGCCATGCCCCTAATCAATTGAAAAAGTAAATATGGCGTTAACTGTGTAGGTTCTGGAATCGCGCGAATATTCTCCGCGTAACCTACGTCAATACGTTGTTGGCATTCGCGACACTCCGCATATGCAATAATCCCCGCCCTCATCTCCGCCCCTGACGGGACATTTCCTCGTTTCCACGCCCCTAATCTCTGTGGGAAGGAAAGATGGCGATGTCACACGAGCGGGCACGGAGCTCTCATGGCGCAAGTGAAGGGACAGAGGCTGGACCGTCCCGATCCAGGCCTAAAAGATATAAAGCCACTAATATGGCGTTCGAAGAAATGGTGGAGTTGGTTTACATCATGAGGAGGAAGGATTATGATGGTGAATGTGGGCCCTACAAAACACCGAACCGTAGGAAGTCACACATAATGGACAAGGTGGCAAGGAGAATGAGGAGAATGTTTGGTGTCACCAGGTCAAAGGAGCAACTACGGAAGCGTTGGTCCGATTTAAAATTGAGGGAGCCACATCACATGAAGAAGATCCTCAAAATTCTGCGTAAAAGTAAGTCCATATTATTTAAGGGGGGGGGGAATGTCTGCAATAATGTGTTGACATGTATTTTTTCACATCTGCCTCCTTGGCCTGCTTTTACTTTTGAACACGTGTAGATACTGTATTGTGTTTATGTCAAATAACAACCTTAAACAAATTTTGTGAAATAGTAAACACGCGTAATATGACATTGTTTAGCAAAAATGTGACGTTACTCCAGGAACAACACACCTGGACATGGCTGACTGGCCCCAAACTTGGTTTTCCAACATTGTTGAATAGCAAAATCACAGAAATTAAATTGAGTGAATGTGACAGGCAAACAAGATTCATTCTCCAAAATGCAAATAAAGCTGATGTTTTAACATCTTGAAATGCAAAGCACCTGTGTCTCAAAAATCAAAGTATATTTATTTGGAGGGTCGACGAGAATTAATGTTTTGGGGGGACATCCATTTGTGTCACTTCTTTGCAAAAAAGGGGCAGGATCAGAGCTTGGCCTAGAACTACGCCAAAAATGGAGGATTGCTGAAAGAATAAACAACCAAAAATCATCATAAATGTATCGTCTATGCAATGTGTGCGATTTATGATATCCAATATCAGTGTGCTGATGAGTATACCTTTTGTTTTTTATTATTTCTTATAGGGGAAAGAAGACGCCAGCAATTGGAGGAGGCAGAGAGGGCCAGACACCCGGAAAATCAAACACCTCCACATGTTGAGCAGGAGGAGGCTGGGGAAGGAAGAGAGGAGGATGTGGAAGGAGAAGAGGATGTAGAAGGAGAAGAGGATGTGGAAGGAGAAGAGGATGTAGAAGGAGAAGAGGATGTAGAAGGAGAAGAGGATGTGGAAGGAGAAGAGGAAGGAAGAAAGGAGGAAGGAAGAGAGGAGGAAGAAGTTATTTTGGACTTAGAATTTATATCAGATGAAGGGCAAGTGGCGGAAGAACAATTTGGCAAATTGCAAGAAGGTGGATTGATGGATGAAGGAGGAGTCGAAGATGATGGGGAGGTGGTGGAAGAAGGAGGAGTGATAGAAGATGATGGGGAGGTGGTGGAAGAAGGAGGAGTGATAGAAGATGAAGAAATTGGGGATGTGGAAATTATCAGGCCATCAGGTCAGTGTCACCCCTATATTAATAGGGCCAAACATATGCAGATAGGCTGGAAATTATTTACATATTTTGAATGCCAATTTGTTTCTTTTTAGGGGATCAAGATGGAGTAGCACATTTTTCACGTGCAAGTGCTTCTATCATTATACAGCAACTAATGGAGTGCAGCACGGAAATGGACATTATGCAGGAAAGGATGCTAGTCATGGAGCAGAATGTGCGAAATGTCATTTCAGAGTGTAGCACGGAAATGGAGAACATGCGACAAAGGATGCTAGTCATCAACCAAAATTACAAAAATATCATGGACATGATGGGCCGTGTCAAAGACTGAACCACAGAAGCCCATCCCCCGCCCATCCCCCGCCCACAAAACCCTTTTTAATTTTTGTACTTTATAATACGCCAAAATTTCTAAATGCACACACAGTGTGCCAATATGTGCTAGCTGCCATCACAGACTATCTATTGTCTGTGCTTTGTGGGTACAAACCCCTCCTCGATCCTCAAGTAGTTGAGAGGAAGGGTTTGCTCCCACAAAACACAGACATTGATCACCCATGATGTCAGATAGCACATGTGGCCATTTGTCTGTTTAACCAATGACATTTGGCGAGTTTTCACTGAATGTGTGCATTTAGAAATTTTGGCGTGTTCCAGTGTGAAAGCACACCATCCATATGACTGACTGCTGTTCATTTTTTTAATTTTTGTTTGGTGTTGATCTTTTTTGGTTTGTAAATGTTTCCATTTTCAGATCACAAAACGAACAATAAATCTCACCTAAAGAAAGAAGTTAACTAATTTTTGTAAAAACAAAAAAAATGTTTTGTGTTGTGTTAAAATCTTGTAAAAAAAATTAGACACAAACAAATGACAAGCCCAAAAATTCTAGCGTATAGTTTCAGTGAAATTATTCTTACATTGTGTTTCGATCATTATTATTGATAATCACTGTCAATAAAGACAAAAAAATAAATAATTAAAAGCCAATATTTTGTCTCAAGAATTTGCAGGAAATGTTTTCTGCCTAAAAATACACATTTCTTGTTAAAAAATGACTAAAATAAAAAAAAAAAATGAGACATCAAAAGCAGAAAAAAGAGTGGCTTCTTATTTCTAGACTGAATACCCAGTTAGTAGATGAGTGAATAATGTGCAAATGTGGTTAGTTAATACATCTGAGTAAGTAAATCTGGCACTAGAAGTGCACTATTTTTGGAGATAACCTGGAAGACAGAAAAATAGAGAAAAAGCAGTAATGACAAACAACTGTATAAAGTCCAATGGTCTAATTATTTATTAGTTGTGAGAATATTCCTTTCTTTGGGGGCCGAATTAGAAAGAAATATGATCTGGCATAGCAATGGCCCCCCGACCCATGAAGTACTCAACATATTTGTCGCGTACCTCACGAGCAGATTGGGGGGCCAAGCCAGCGCGACCAGTGTCCAGGCCAGGAATGTTCTCTGAGGGTAGTCCTGCCTCAGAGCCCATGGAGGCTAGGTACGTCTGGGAGTGCCTGCGTAGAAAATTGTGCAAAATGCAGCAGGCAAATATAACGGTGTTCAATTTATATTCCGCCAAATGTATCGATGTCAGGAACAGGCGGAACCGGTTGCTGAGGATCCCAAAGGCATTCTCGACTACCCTCCGAGCCCTGGACAACCGAAAATTGAACACACTCCTCTCTGAGGTGAGGGTCCTCTGGGGAAAAGGCCGCATTAGGTGAGGTCCAAGGCCAAAAGCCTCGTCCGCTAGGAACACAAACGGAAGTCCTTCCACATTATCTTCATCTGGTGGCAATGCCAGACCACCAGTTTGGAGACGATCATAGAAATCAGTCCGTGCGAACACTCCCCCATCTGACATCCGGCCGTTCTTCCCCACGTCCACATATAGAAACTCATACTGTGCCGACACCACCGCCATCAACACGATACTATGATAACCCTTGTAATTATAATAGTAGGACCCCGAGTGGGGTGGGGGCACAATGCGGACGTGTTTCCCATCTATTGCTCCACCGCAGTTAGGAAAATCCCACCGCTCGGCAAATTGGGAAGCCACAGACTGCCATTCCTGTGGTGTGGAGGGTAGCTGTGGGGACAAACAAAAAAAGAGATTTAGTACTTTGGCACATAAACATTGCAAACATAATCATACAAGCATCCTTGTGCAACTTTACATTTTTTAAATAGCATTTGCAAATTATGAAGGGAGAATTTCGGGGCACAAATATATAGGGCCAATTAATTAATAAGAGACTCCACAGCCCTCTGATGGGGACAAAAACACTTTGAAGGGGGGGTGGGGGGTGTTTAAACTGTTTTTAGAAAACCAAAAAAATAAAAAAATAGTGGCATGGTGGGGGTTGGCCCGAAGATAGCATGCTGGACAGGTTAATATTGGGTAAGATCAAAATATGCAGGTAGGCCAAAATAAAAAGAACATGTAAAAGCTGATATCAACATGCATAGTGAGAAAAGGGAACGTTAGTTAAACACACAGCATATCTGGGAAATAAAATAAAAAGTTAGTTTGCCACATTATTAAAGACACATTGTGAGGTTAAAATGAGGAAACTTACCTTCATATACTCCTCGTGCATAACTTTAATGATGGCAGCACACGTGTCCGGTATGATGACCCCAAGCGCCTGCGGAGAGATGCCTGTCGAGAACTTGAGGTCCTGCAGGCTCCTCCCAGTCGCCAGGTACCGCAACGTGGCAATAAGCCTCTGCTCGGCCGTGATGGCTTGGCGCATCACAGTGTCCTGCCTCGTGATATAGGGGGACAGAAGATCCAGCAGACTGTTGAATACGGGGTCCGTCATGCGGAGAAAATTCCTATAGTCATTAGGATTATTCTCCTGGATTTCCCTAAGCAGAGGCATATGTGAGAACTGGTCACGCTGGCGCAACCAATTCTTGGTCCAGAAACGCCTCCGCCCCCTGTTTCTGGCCAAAGTACTGGAATAATGAACATATCCAGCAGCCATCCCATAAACAGCACCAACTCGCGAAAATTGACGCTGCTGCTCCATCATGGCTTCAAACCGGCCGGCTGGTCAGTCAAGAACACACTCCAACAGAAAGCACAATCAAATCCAGTGGTACCTGCAAAGAACGCACGACACACAGATACGAACGCACAGTACGAATCTGCTAAGCAGAACGAACTGCACGCCTGTACCCGAATGCCAACTACGTACCCACAAGCACACGCACTGAACGAGAAAATACTACCTGCTAAAGCCTGGAGACCGAGAAGCGCGAATCAGCTCTAACCAAACCTTCACTAACACGAGCAAAGCCGTAACTAGCAAAAGCGGAACAGAGGGCGTCGCCATTGACTTTGGCCTTTCCCTTTATAGTGACGTCAAACGTGGATTACGTGCACGCGTTCAGGTCCGCAGGGAAATATCGTCCGCTGGTGTGTACAAGCCAGCGGGCCAAATGAAAAAACAGCCTTGTACGCCGGAAACAGCCCGTCGGACATTTCGAACGGACATGTTTGCTCGTGAGTACTCGGCCTTAGAGTATTTTCAGGCCCAATACATGCCTCTGATGCCCAGACCAATGGACAACACTGATTCCATTTTGTGATGCTACATAACACTCAGTGAACAACATTAGTTAAGAGCAGGGGTCTTCAAACTTTCTAAACGGGGGGGGGGGGGGGGTTACTGTCCTTCAGACTTTAGGGGGGCCAGACTGTGGCCATTGGGAGTAAAAAAATCTTTGGCATCAGTGGAAGGTATTGTGCCCTGACATGGTGTTATTGGGAGGAATTGTGCCCCACCATTGGTGTCATTGGGTGGAATTGTGCCCCATCGCTGGTGTCTTTGGGAAGAATTGTGCCCCATTGTTGCTGTAATTGAGAGGAATTGTGCCCCATAATTGGTGTCATTCAGGGGAATTGTGCTCCATCTTTGGTTTAATTGCACCCAAGTGTTGGTGTCATTGGGAGAAATTGTGCCCCATCATTGGTTTCAGTGGGAGGAGTTGTGTCCCATCCTTGGTGTCAGTGGCAGGAATTGTGCTGCGTGTTTGGTGTCAGTTGGAGGAATTGTGCCCCATGTTTGGTGTCATTTGGCCTACTTGTTGGCGTTATTTGGAGGAATTGTGCCCCGTTATTGGTGTCATTAGGAGGAGTTGTGTCCCATAGTTAATGTCAGTGGTATTAGTTGGGCTCCATCGTTGGTGTCATTAGGAGGAATTGTGTCTCTTCACTGGTCTCAGTGGGGGGACATAATGCCCCATTGTTGGTATCAGTGAAAGGAATAGTGCCCCAAGGGCCAGATAAAAGCAAGAAAAGGGCCACATCTGGCCCCTGGGCTGCAGTTTGGAGACCACTGGTTAAGAGTATGGAAAGCTTTTTGTGTCATGGAATTAATGTCATGTCATGTCATGGAATTAATGTGGACTTATACAGTAGTGTACAACTCTTGTACTGCCCTGACTACTGTACTATATGACTGCTTTAGAAGCTAAGACCTGTCTATCTGTGTACAGATATTCAGTTATCCAGTCACCAACAGAGTGGGTTAGATAATATTTGATAGAAAGGATTGTCTGCAGTAGTATGCATGATCTCAGTGGTGTATGTTTAACATTGAACTTTGATTACTAGAAGCTCTATAATGATTTTGCTCAAAGGTTCTAACACATATATTTACCATCTACATGCAGTATCCTAATCAGTCAATGATCAGGGTAGGCACCTGCCAAGAGAACAGTTTTGGGCAGGGGATTCCTACAAGCCCATACACTGTCCTGTTATTAAAGGCATAGCTTCATACCCTCAAAGTAAGCTTCCAACAGGAAGGATAAGAGAAATCAAGAACACAAAACTATTTATCCATTTAACTTTAACCACTTAAGCCCCGGACCATTTTGCAGCTAAATGCCCAGGCCAGGTTTTGCGATTCGGCACTGCGTCGCTTTAACAGACAATTGCGCGGTCGTGCGACGTGGCTCCCAAACAAAATTGGAGTCCTTTTTTCCCCACAAATAGAGCTTTCTTTTGGTGGTATTTGATCACCTCTGCGATTTTTATTTTTTGCGCTATAAACAAAAATAGAGCGACAATTTTGAAAAAAATGCAATATTTTTTACTTTTTGCTATAATAAATATCCCCCAAAAACATATACTGTATACATTTTTTTTTCCTCAGTTTAGGCCGATACGTATTCTTCTACCTATTTTTGGTAAATAAGCTTTTATCGATTGGTTTGCGCAAAATTTATAGTGTTTACAAAATAGGGGATAGTTTTATTGCATTTTTATTTTTTTTATTTTTTTTACTACTATTGGCGGTGATCAGTGATTTTTTTCGTGACTGCGACATTATGGCGGACACTTCGGACAATTTTGACACATTTTTGGGACCATTGTCATTTTCACAGCAAAAAATGCATTTAAATTGCATTCTTTATTGTGAAAATGACAGTTGCAGTTTGGGAGTTAAACACAGGGGGTGCTGTAGGAGTTAGTGTTCACTTTGTGTGTGTTTACAACTGTAGGGGGGTGTGGCTGTAGGATTGACGTCATCGATCGAGTCTCCCTTATATAAGGGATCACTCGATCGATACGCCGCCACAGTGAAGCACGGGGAAGCCGTGTTTACATACGGCTCTCCCCGTTCTTCACCTCTGGGGAGTGATCGCGACGGAGCGGCTATAAACGAATAGCCGTGCCGTCGTCCCGGATCGCTCCCCGAGGGGATCCGCCCGCCGCACGCAGCGGAGGGGGTCCCAATCGGACCCCCCACCCGCTAGAAGGCAAGGCCGTATATATACGCCCTTCTGCCTGTCCGTGTCATTGTGCGGACGTAAATAGTCGTGCGGCGGGCGTTAAGGGGTTAAAGATTAAAGTGATTGTAAAGTCAGAAGTTTTTTATCTTAATGCATTCTAAGCATTAAGATAAAAAACTTTCTGTGTGCAACAGCCCTCAGCCCCCTTAATACTTACCTGAGGTCCATCTCTCTACAGCGATGTCCCATCCGGAACTCTCCTCCTAATTGGCTGAGACATTGCCTCCCGCTGCTGTCAATCAAAGTCAGTTAGGCAATAAGGTGAGAGAGGCGACACGCCGAACCAGGGCTCCATGTCTGAATAGACAGAGGGAGCTGTGATTTGGCTCAGGTGCCCCCATAGGAAGCTGCTTGCTGTGCGGGACCTCAACAGGAGGGAGGGGCCTGGAGATCTGAAGAGGGACCCGAGGGGCCCTCCACAGGGCAGGTAAGTATAACATGTTTGTTATTTTTAGAGAAAAAAAAAACCTTTACAATTCCTTTAAGATTAGGAATAGGAAAGCAAATACCTGGCATTAATCGGTCACCCAAATCTCAGAAATGTACTGATTAGTACATTTGTGAATGTCAGTTTTTCAAAATAAACATTTTACCAACTTTTAAAAGAAAGAAAATATGAACACGTTAGTCACACAAACGGACACAAACATAGTGATTTATATTAAATATTATTTTCGACAACCAGCTTGAAATACATAAAGCTAATAGAATAACATATAAATCTGACAATGTGTGTAATGTTATTTATGCATTAAACAGACCAACATCGACTTAACACTAAAGCAAAGACTTATTACCAAGAGGGATTAGAGAACATGTTATGAATACTCTCACGCTAAAAGGAAATTTAATTACAGCAATTGTTTTGTAGCATTTAAATTGTTGTTGACAGTAAATCTATCCACTGAGAAACCCACTTTCTTTCAGAGCTGCCTTTATACTAACATGAAAAGTTCCCTATTTTTTCTTCCATTTTACCTAATAGGAGACTCTATCAAGCTGCTGAAGCCCAGTTGATTTCCCACGTCCAATTATTTCACACTGCACTGTTCTCTGGCACAAAACACTTTACCTAGGGACATTGTCTGACTAAACTTAGAACGTTTAATGGAGTCCCTAAAGCTGTCTCTATTTCATTGCTTCTGACTAATAAGCAGCCATATTTTTCTCTTGCCAAATACAATTCAAATTTACTATTCTCTTATAAAAGCAAGTTTGATTGAATTCTCACGTGAAGAGTGATGCCTTCTGAATTAACCGTTTTCTTTAGTGATGATGAGAATTCATTTGTCAGCAGGTCAGATCAAGCCATTTTACCCAATAATAATGGTGATATGTCAACAGCATACTGGTAGAGCTATAGGGGATGCAATTACCTTATAGGCTGTTATCACATTGAGCCATTAGGGAACCACTGATATGGCACAGTATCCTTGGGAAAAAGTTGAAAACCACTATCATGAAAAATATTGTATTTTGATATCGGTATGGAGTTAGTACAGGTAATGATAGCAGCCAGTATATACAATATTTTATATATTAAATATTGATTTTTTTTTATTAACTTGAAAAAAAAACTATCTAACAAATTGATAGGGGTTGGTACACACTACAACACTGCAGATGGGGCTTACAACAGTGACCTGGTTTGAATCTTTCTTTTAAAAGTTTGCTCCAGCTGCTTAACCATTTGTGAACATTGGGTGTATGTAGTATATTCTGGCTTTCTGGCCTTTTGCTGCCCCCCCCCCCACACTTTCTAGAATTTCTCAACAGTTGAAATGACAGCGGCAACTGTCAAAATAAACTGCTGTGCAAATACAGCAGCTATAATTGTCGCTGATTTAAAAAAGCAATGGCGCTAAAGAGAACACTTATAGAACTGGATGTCAACAAACACAGGAGTAAGGTTGCCACCTTTTCCTGAAGCCAAACCGGAACAATTTTTTTCTTGTGGTATACACTATAGTATTAAAAAAGACCTGAGACCAAGGATAGTAGTAATGCAGTGCATGTTGTGCACCACGCCTAACTGTGTTTGTGGCCAAATTGCTCTTGCTGACATCATCGTCCCACCCCCCAGTGAGGCCGAACCTTCCCCCAGACAGCAGCCCACAGCTCCCAGATGGCAACAGATTTGTATGCGACTGTCTTGGTTGCTTGGTAAGCCACAGCCCTGTCTGAATAATGTGTCTGTGTTTCTGGCAGAATAAAACTGGGACACATGATTCACAACCCGGACTGTCCATGTAAATCCTAAACAGGGGGCAACCCTACACAGGAGGCCGCGGGTATTGTATCTTGGTAAGTATACACCTTTTGAGGGAACAGTTAGATCAGGGGGAAGGGGCAAAAAGAAAAAATATCACCTTATCTTAAAGTGTATTTATTCTTTAAAGCTGACTTGACAAGTAAAAAAAAGTATTTTTTTTTTAACTGAAATGTATTGCTATTTAATTGTATCTAATTCCAAAAGCACAGATTTTATATCTTGCAGCTTACCAATCCTTAAATGTGGTGGTTGCATTAGTTGCCTTCTGTGTTTGGTGAGTAGGCCAATAAGTCTCTTATTTTTCAACTTCCTTTAAAGTGAAAGTAAACTTCAATCTCTTGCTTTTATTTATAGGTAAGCCTATAATAAGTCTTACCTATAGGTAGTGTAAATATCTCCTAACTGTGAACTATTTAGGAGATATTTAGTGTACATGCAGCCAGTGACATCACTGTAGCATTCGCTTTGAAGGAATGAAGGAACGGCCACCCGTGCTGTTTCTTCGGAGCCCTGTGCTGTGGACAGTGGCTCCTGCAAGCATGTGCAGGAGTGATGTCATTTCGACTCCAGCCAGTCACAGAGCCAGAGTCCATAAACCCGGGAAGAAAGATGGGTGAAGATGACAGGGCTGACATCTTGGTGCTGGAAGAGATTTGTTTTAGGGTAAGTTTAACATATTGTGCTAGTATGTGATGCATACTTGCACATTATGCCTTTATCTTTCAGGTTAAAAAATAAATAAAGAGAGCGGATGCGGGGGTGGCGAGAGCAGATGCATTCCTAGACCGCTCCGCACACTCCCGGCACTTTGAGCCTTCTTTAGCAGCCCTCCTGCCCTGCTCACCCTCGGACGATACCAGGAGCAGCTAGTGCTTACCACGGAGACCCGCTCCATGTACACCCGGTCGGCGGGGAAGATCGTCGATTTTCGCTGTCAGCCTCGTGGGCCCTGGAAGGATTCCAAGATGGCGATCGGCAGCAGCGCCATGCGGACGGACAAAAAGCAGACGCAGCAGCAGCCACAGATACAGCCACAGGGGAACAAAGGAAGCCCCCTAGCTCAGGGACTAGCAGCATGCTCCCAGCTACAGTCGCTCGGACTTCAGGTGAGCTGACTGATCCTAAATCTTATTCACAGGCTTTATCATCGCCAAGCCATGCTTCCCATACTTCCTCTGCCCTTGACAGAGACATGGCTGACATCTTCCTCAGCCAGACCAGTGATCAGGATGCAGATATTGATATTATGCAGCCTGGTAGCCAGGGTGCAGACCCTGGTAGTCCTGAAGGATCCCTAGCTCCTCTGCCTGCACCGCTGCCATATTCTCCTGATGCTATCCTTCTTGCACGTTTTGCAGATATGCTGCAAAGAGAGTTGGGGAAAGCTACCACTAAACTGGCGGCCGATATAAAGCAACATTTCCAGGAGCTGGGCTGTCGCCTAGACAGCATTGAATCCAAGGTTGATGATACTGTTCATAGAGTGTTGCAAAATTCTACCATGATTACTGAACTTTATGATCGCCTGGAAGACGCTTACGCTAAAATTGATGATCTTGAAAATCGCACCAGGCGATATAACCTCCGTATCCGTGGTTTGCCAGAAACGGTTAAATATCTCTCCTCTGTCTGTTCTTTAATGCAATCTGCTATCCCAGATATTGATGAAATCCATTTGGAAATTGATCGTATTCACAGGGCCCTAGTTCTTCTGAAACCTGATGGGCCTCCCAGAGATGTGATTGTGAAACCTCACTTCTTCAGGGTCAAAGAGGTGGTCATGAAGTATGCCAGGGAACACCCGGATTTGGAAATTGAAGGCTACAAGGTCCAGATCTTTGCAGACATTTTCCAGGCTACCATTCAAAAACACAGAGCGTTTAAACCTTTGCTTTCGTCTTTGGTTCAACGTCACATTCGCTATCGATGGAACTATCCTTTCTGTTTACAATTTACCTACAACAGTAGGTCATATTCCTTTGCCACATTTGCGGAAGGGGAAAAAATCCTGCTGAAATTGGGCTTCATCTCCCATGATTCCTCATCTCAGAACCAAGCAAAATCCAGCGATCTTCCGCCTTCACCTCTTTGGTCTTCCCCATCGTCATGGAAATCTGCGAATTTCACGCAGAGTTACCCAAGAACTCTCTGATTGGCACCTGTTGATCTTTTTTTTTTTTTTTTTTTTGTGTGGCGGCGGCTTCTCAGTGGTCCTTTTGCGGGACATTAGCTGCTGCCTATGTGGGGGCATTTTATTTGATGTTTTATACGTGTGCCGGGAGGTGGCTATGTTCTCTCCTGATTTGTTGGACTCTTCCCATTGGTCACCTTTGGTGGAGACTCCCACATTTCCAGAACTTGGGTTCTGGACTATTTGGTTACGTTGTTTAGTATTTTTTATTGTCTAATAATTTCTTTATGCTGCACCTCTGGATACTGGGCATTTCTAAGCCTTTGTATCATTTTCTTCTTCTTTTTCTCTTTACTTTTTCTATTTTTAACCTTTTTTCCTTTTTTTTCTGAGGGTCAGCCGGAATTTCGCCTGGACTTTCATGTTGTCCGGCCTTTTTGTTTTTGTCCTTGTCCAAGTTAACTGATTCTATTGGAACCATACGACTGCTTTCCCATAATGTTCAAGGGCTGGGTTCTCCATCTGAGCGTATTAAAATATTTAATTATTATAGGTCTTTAGGGGCTGATATTGTGGCCCTTCAGGAAACGCATTTTCTCTTTTCCTTTACTCCCAGGTATTTACATAAGAATTATCCTGTTTGTTATTTTGCTAACGCTACAGAGAAAAAGCGAGGGGTGGCACTCTGTCTGTCAAGACGGCTTTTGTTTACTGAATCCAAAATATTGCGGGACAAAGAGTGGCGTTACTTGTTAGTGAAAGGGCACTTGGGAGAGAATTTGGTGACGTTCCTGGTGTATTATGCCCCCAATACAAACCAGGTGGCCTTTTTCCATTCTTTACTTCATTCTTTGGCACCTGAATTTGAGGCTGATGTCATTGTAGCTGGGGATTCTAACTTGGTGCTGGACCACATTTGGATAAGTCCCATTTTTCCCACCTTCAATCCCCTCCTAAACAAAGCTGCAAATTTTCTCAGCTGTTGCATCGTTATGACCTTATTGACGCTTGGAGAGAGGCCAACCCTACCACTCGAGACTACTCCCATTTTTCCAAAGCCCATAACCATTATTCACGTATTGATCATGTGTTTCTCCCCTCGGGTTTACTGCCCAAATTGGTCTCGGCTAAGATAGTTGCGACACCCTTGTCTGATCATGACCCCGTAGTGTTGATGTTTACTAATTTATCTGTCCAAGTCCCATTAGAGATTGAATGAATCTATACTTAGTGATGAATCTTATTGTTTAGATATTCTTACTCATTTAAAAATGTATTTTAGTTTTAATAAGGCAGAGGATACCACTCCTGCCATCAATTGGGCGGCCCATAAGGCCTCTGTACGGGGGTTTTTGATTCAGTTGGCGTCTAAACTTAAAAAAGCTTGTGATAAAGTACTCCGTACCAAGACTAGGGAATACAAAAGAACTAGCTATTCAACACAAACGTTCCCCACACCCTGATCTATTGATTAAACTTGAACAGGCACGTACGGAACTTAACGTTTGTCTCACAACAAATGCAGGAAAGTATTTACGCTGGACTAATCATATGTTTTTCACTTGGCGGGATCGACAGGGTTCATTGTTGGCGCGTAAACTTACTCCTAAACATTCACACGTAGCTCTTCCAAAAATTAGACTCTCGAGTGGTAATCTCTCCCAACATCCCCATAAGGTTCTTCAGGAATTTCAAGATTTTTACTCTAAAATATATAACCCAACTCAGGGCCACACTCCTGTTTCCATTGACAGTTTTTTGCACACCTTATCACTGCCATCTCTCACGGAATCCCATAGAGAACTTATGGACCAACCCATTATATGTGAGGAAATACTCGATTAAATTATTATCTTTGCATAAATCTCAGAGTCCTGATGGCCTCACTAATATTTATTATAAGAAATTTTCAGAACAGTTAGCTCCTCACATGGCTCTCTACTTCAATTTCCTGCGGGATGGCGGAAAAGTCCCTTTAGATGAAAATAGGGCATACATTAGTGTCATTCCCAAACCACACAAAGATTCCACGGACATCCTTAATTATCGGCCTATATCATTGATTAATTGTGATCTTAAAGTCCTGACAAAACTCTTAGCTTTACGGCTTGGTTCTATTTTAGCGCAATACATTCACAAAGATCAATCTGGTTTTATAACCGAACGCCAAACGTTGGATCAGATTCGTCATTCTGTAGCATTGATCTCTGCAGTACGCTCTAAATGGGATGCCCCTGTGTCAAGGGAATTATTACTTTTATCATTGGACCTCCATAAGGCCTTTGATAGCTTAAATTGGGACTACTTGTTTGCCACCCTGGAGGTGTTTGGATTTGGCTCTGCCTTTATCTTATTGCTTAAACAACTTTATAGTAACCCATCTGCCCAGGTTTCCATTCGGGGTTATAAATCAACATCATTCCCTATCCGACGCGGGACGAGACAGGGTTGTCCGCTCTCCCCTTTGTTATTCACTTTAGCGATTGAACCTCTAGCTGCATCAATTCGATCTCATCCTGATATACATGGCATATGTTGTGGGCAACGGGAGCATAAATGTTCCCTGTTTGCCGACGACATCCTCATGTATGTTACAAATCCTCAATTGACCTTACCTAATCTTTTGACCCTGTTCCATCAATTTTCCCAGATCTCAGGACTCTCTTTAAATACCCAAAAGACGACGGCCCTTAATATCTCTTTATCCCCCTCGATGGTCTCAACCTTACGAAATATCTATAAATTCCAAAGGACACAAAATTCCCTGCCATACTTGGGCATCCATTTGACATCCTCGATTGATACCCTCTATCGGGCCAATTATCCCCCACTTTTCCGTCGACTCCAGGAGGATCTTAAACGATGGGCAGATTATCCCCTGTCCTGGTTTGGTAGAATCAATTCTATTAGGATGACTTTGCAACTCTACTAAAAAAATTGATATAACGTGGGACCCATGGCTACGTTATCTATCTTCACCTTAGGGCGATTCTGGCTGACCCTCTTCTCTTCTCTTCTTCTATTCTTTTCTTTTCTTTCCTTTTCTATTTTCTTTTGAATTACTTACTGTTGATCTGGTTATTGTTGCTAACTATAGGATGCTTTGACAGAATTTCTATCTCTATGCTGACACAATGTTAGTAGAAGTGTACACGGGGGTTCCCTTTTCCCTCCCCTTCCCCACCCTTCCCTACCTTTCCCTACCCTTCCCTACCTTTCCCATCCCCCTCCCCTTTTTCTTTCGCTTTCTCTTTTTCTCCCCTGCTCTTTATAATATGTGCCTTTCTCCCTGTGCAAGTTATTTCTAATGCCATATGTTAATGTAGCTTGATGGGACAACTTATATTTGGTCCCTAGTGAATCAGGGATGTGTCTTTTTTTTATCATACAGTGAATGATTTAATGACCGAGGAGGGGAAAGATACAGACATTGTGTTTTTTTTTTTCTTTTGTTTATTCTTATGTCATATGGCTATGTTAACGGGTTCTCCTGTCGCATGCACTTTGTGCTGAGTTTGCTCTGCTTTATATTTACAGGTTCTATATTTTTGACAATTTGTATGAGTAGTACTATCTGTAGGAGCTTGATTGTCATTACCGTTTTTTGTCACTTGTGTCTTATACAACATGGTTTCTTCAATAAATATATTGAAATATAAAAAATAAATAAAAAATGTCCACTGTTTTACTGCTCTAAAGCCCCTTTCAAACCAGTGGACCGCTTGGGTCCATCTGTCTATTATGCTGAGCGGGGATCAGCGGACAGATCCCCTGCTAAGTCTGCTCTATCAACTTGCATTTACCAACTTGCCTTTTTGTCTGTGGAAACATGGACTCGTGGGCTGTAAAACTATACACACAAATATACCCCATTAATATACTATCCACAGCAATTTCAACTCTGTTGGCCTTTTTTTGTGTTATGCTTAAGAAGCCATTGTTCTATCTGGGAGACTCAATTTTTGTAAGGTACTATTCAAACTCTTCCAGATAGAAATCAATGTTGGACTAACAGGCAATACACCTATGCTTCTGAATGCATTTTATTGGGTGTTTCTCATACAAAAGGAAAACAATTTTTTTTTCCATGAGGGTATTTGTAACTATATTACTATTACATTTCTAGTTTTGGATAGATTATGGTAGGGTTAGAACGTGTGCCTTGTTTTTACTGCTATCCCTGGCTTTGTTGTTAATATTTCCTCTTCTGCTGACAACAGTTTTACCAGAAGGGGAGTGAGGCAAAAATCTGCAACAGAGACACAGACAGGAAAAATAATCTGACAAGGGGTCTAGCCTTTCCCATCTGTACACAATAAAAGCATTTTTCTTTTTCTTTATATTATTCCTGTCTGGTAAAACATTGTCAGCATGACAGGAAGTGAGGGAGCAGTGTGTATTGGGACTCTATTAGAGCCCTAAATAGCAGCAAAAATTACAATTGCAATTCTTCTCCATTCCACCTAAAACTAAGAAAAAAGTTTTGGCATGACATCCACTTGAACTAAGGTGCAAGTGCATCATAAAACATAACATACTGTACCATATAATATAATCACTTAAATCATAAGTTCACTGTTTCAGAAAAAAATGAAAGTTGAACTAACACCCTATCCCCACCTACTCCCTGGACCTTGCTGCACTTATCTATGTGGGTGATGAGCTGTCAATGCCCACAACAGCTGGTGTAGCAGTACAGGGATTTGAACTTTCGACTCTTCTTCCTCCTCTTTATGCAAGGCTTCCAGGACAGATAAGAGCGATTCTGATTGGTTAACACCTCACAGAGAATCGTTCTGATCTGTCCCAGTAGGCTTGAAGAAAGAAGGGGGAGAAGAGCAACAATTTCAATCCACTACAGACCACTACACTGGCTGTATGGGCACTTACAGTTTATCAACCATGGTGGTAAGTAAAGCAGGGACCGGGTTGGTGGGGAGGGTGTAGGGTGCTAGTTTGCCTCCTCATTTTTTTTTTCTAAAAAATGTGAACTAACCTGTTAATACATTTTTTTAAATATATGCCATATGATTTACATTGTGGCCTTAGCCCTTAGCAGAAGATGCTGTATTAATCAGAATGCTACTAACTATTCAACGTAAGGTGTATAGCTCAATTGAGTTCATTGGATGTGTATTTTATTTTTCTTGTTCTTTTATTTCTGCAATAAACTACATGAAATTGAGAAGGGAAGGTGTCATTTAATGGGTGGTTCTGAGATTCAATGTAAACATTACTGTGTTGCTTTCTACATTGCAATCTTCAAAGCTCAATACCCTTACTACTAAATGCTTCCAGTTCCTAAAAAAAAAAGAAAAAACCAAAAGCTTGTATCGCTCTATGAGCAGCTTTCTACACTAAAATATTTATCCTATACAAGACCCTGCACAGACTTTAAACGCATTAAGACATTATAGAGGTTGTCTGTGTGCCATTAAGTCAAATCTTACTCTGCTACATTACTAACCCACACTGGCATTTTTTACTTGCTTTTGATGTTTTTTCTTATAATCTTTTTATAGTATAATCACACATTTTGGGATGTGTGATCAAAGGAATGTTAAAGCTTCAGAGGCTAAGCCTGGATATTGGATCTATAATTTACTGAATTCATTAGATTTAATGGTATTCTCCAGAGAATAATGAAAATGTGTATTAAAAAGAAATAAATAGAGAGATGAATAATAAAAATGCAGGAAGTTTCTTGTCTTTGTTTTTTTTTAATCTTATGACATCTGGTGGTCAGAAGGAGAGTGTCCATCTCTTTGCCATTTTCTTATAGAAGTGGAACTTATGATCTGCATCTACTAAGTAGTTCATTCTAATACTGCATGCTGTAAAACTGAAGCACTTATCATTGGCTTTCTTGTTATGCTTCATTATTGCCTGCCTTGTGCCAGTGGCCATGCTTTGGTCACCATAAGTTTACATGTTACATTCCCTTCAAGCAATTATTTATTCTCCCTCTTGCATACAGTGTACCTTAGTATAACTATTAAAAACTATTTCATTGTTTTTTTTTTTTATGGTTATTTTTAGTAAATGAAAATATGTTACTAGAATTTTTAAGTATGCATGAGTAATGCATAAAAAGATAACATTTATTTCTGTCTGGAGTTTTATCAAATAAACTGGCTACCACCTAATGTAAAACAAGGTATATACAGTATATGTCATTGTTTCCAAAGCAGTGCTAAAATGCTTTGGAATTGAAAAGTGTCTACTGCCTACCTTTGATAGCCTTGCTTAAAATACACCATTTATCCTTTAATAGATAAGCCCAATATCTTGATATCTGGTATAAAAACAATGGGCCAGATTCACGAACAATTACGGCTGTGTAACGTATCCCCTTTACGTTACTCCACCGCAAGTTTTCGTCGTAAGATTCACAAAGCACTTGCGTGTAAACTTGCGGCGGCGTAGCGCAAAGCCGTCGGGCGCAAGCCCGCCTAATTCAAATGGGGCGTGTACCATTTAAATTAGGCGCGTTCCCGCGCCGAACGTTCTGAGCATGCTCTGTTAGGAAATTTCCCGCCGTGCTTTGCGCGAAATTACGTCGCCCCGACTTGTTTTTTGAACGGCGACGTGCGTTACGTCCTTTCTTATTCCCGGACGTCTTTTACGGTAAAAAAATAATAATTGAAGTTCGATTCGGGAACGACGACCATACTTTAACATGGCTGGTCTAAATCTAAGCCATGAAATAGCAGGCTTAAGTTTGCGACAGGAAAAAACGACTAGCGACGATGTAAGAGAATGCGTCGAACGCGCGTACCTTCGTGGATCGCCGTAAACAGCTAATTTGCATACCCGACGCGGAAAACGACGCAAACTCCACCCAGCGGTCGCCAAAGTATTGCATCCTAAGATCCGAAGGCGTACGAAGCCCCTGTCGGATCTTAGCCAAAAGCCGTCGTATCTTTGTTTGTGAATTACAAATAAAGATACGATGCAGCAAATTTGAAAGTACGCCGGAGTATCAGCAGATACTCCGGCGTACTTTTCCTGTGAATCTGGCCCAATGGTACTAGACCTTACATGTCAAGTGTAAAGTGTATATGAAGCGATTTATGTATAGCCCAGAGAGAAATTTCAGTAATCTATACTACTTAAAAAAAGTTGTAATATAGTTAAAGAGGATATATTATCAGATACACTATATTGCCAAATCTATTGGCACACCCCTCAAAATTATTGGATTCAGGTGCTCCAATAACCTTCATGGCCACAGGTGTATAAAATCAAGCACCTAGGCATGCAGCCTGCTTCTACAAACATATGTGACAGAATGGGTTGCTCTCAGGAGCTCAGTGAATTCAAGTGTGGTACCGTGATAGGTTAACACCTGTGCAATAAATAAATCTGTGAAATTTTCTTTCTACTAAATATTCCGCGGTCAACTGTTAGTAGTATTATAATAAAGGGAATGCAATTGGGAACGACAGTGGTAGGCCACGTCGAATGATAGAGCGGGGTCAGCACATACCAAAGTGCACAGTGTGCATAAGTCACCAACTGTCTGTAGAGTCAATAGCTACAGACCTCCAAACCTCATGTGGTTTTCAGATTAGCACAACAACAGTGCAAAGAGAGCCTCATGGAATGGGTTTCCATGGCCAAGTAGCTGCATCCAAGCTTTACTTTACCAAATGCAATGCAAAGTGTTGGAGATCCCAGGACCACCACACATGCACACATACAATTCCACCCTGCCAATGACTTAAATGTTGTTTTATCCAGAGGGATAAAGCAATCTACAGTATATATTACCTGGGTCAGTGTTTACATGTACTGAAATTCTGGGTCAGAGACAAAGTCAAGTAAATTGTAATGCTTGTGCAGTTCTTGGCTGTGTTTACAAATGTCTGATACAGATCAGCTCCCTACTGGAACGCTAGAGCTATAGTAGGGAGATAATATGTGAACTTTATCAAATAATTATGCCACAAATATCTAGTTATCTTTTTCAAAACTATACAGTCAACCAGGAGTGACTAGGGATGGTTTAATATAGAAATGTATGATTCATTAATTTTTCATCCAACTGAACATATTCATTATTATGTGCTGTGGAAAACTGTGTGTGACAGAACCCACTGTCACTGTGTGTTTTGAAAGGGGCTGTGGGCTCACCTCCTACCCACAGACTTTGGCCCAGCAGAGAACGTGAGATTTGGAGGGCTATTTGCTGTCTCCCACCACCTGGAGAAGATGCCACCTCCAGACATTTGTGTCCGCGGTTGCTGGTTTATCGTAACCGGGTGAACACGGTATATGTGGCTGGGCTCGTGGAGTCATTTCCGGCTACCTAAACCTATTGCCTAGCTGGGCTAAATATATACTTTTATTCCACAAACAATGTACTTTTAGTTGATAAAGGCATATACAAGATGACGGTATTCCCAAAACGTGGGGCTACGAGATTTCTGGACAAAATGGCATTGATATAATGTAATTCTACATCCCTTCTCCCCCACCCCCCCTCTTATTGCTGTGTTTAATTGTGTTGGGTCATGACACGTAGACAATGGTCTGGAGACACATCTCAGCAGGGGATGTGTAACGAGGGGCTGCCTGCTTATCATAATCCCTTGGTGTGTTTCAACTGTAGTTGTTTGAATATACAAGTGTTAAGTTTCCATTGGTTCTTCCTTGTCCCCTACCCCCTCTATGACAAGGCTAAGGGGAGTGTCCCTAACTGTGTTTAAAAGTGTATGTTCGGTACTTAATAAAGAGTTGATGCTCTGCATGTTTAATCCTCAACACCTGTGTGGCTTGTGGGCTGGTTATGGCAAATCTGCAGGCTGCAGGTGCGTTTGGAGGACAGGAGACACAGGTCTGGCGGAGGTGCCCACCTGGGGTATCCGAGATCCATCACAGTGGTGGCGGCAGTGGGATGCGTCCTGCAGTCTGGGACATCCAAAACACCACAAGCATTCAAGATCCGGGCAGCCGCCGAGGAGCGATACTCGGTAGGAGGCTGCAAGGCATGTGGAAGCAACATAGGTAACCAGCGAGGGAGCACACCATGCTCAGCTGGGGGGATGTGATCTACCGGCAACTCTGGAATCAAACACTAAGCCATGAGCAGCACCATCAGGGGAAGATCCTTCCCTCCTCCACAGAGATGTATTGGACGCAGTACTGTGTGTGAGAGGTGTTCCTGAAGAGAGCGACCGTGAGATGAGTGTAAGATGGAGATCGGAAGATTGGTCTGGAAGAAGGTGAGGCTGGACACCAGCTACAGAGCCTTTCGGTGGTTCGCGATTAAACTGTGGCCAGGTACAGCAGATGGCAGCCTGACAGAAGGAGTTGGCTACAGCGGCGTGGGGCTGCTTCATCAAAAAATGCGATCAGGACAAAACTGGCTACATAACGGATCACGCTGTATTCTCCTGCTAGGAAAGCAGAGAGACTGGCAAGAATACCAGGGATTGCACACAAAAGAAGCAATACAAAGAGAATAGCATACTTTTTCATACAAGTGTATGTTACAGCAGGCACGTATCAGGAATATGAAATGCTGGATATACATATTATTTGAGTATAGCATGGAATTCATGCTTACTTAGTTAGCATAATGATGTAAAAAAAGATTCCATCATTTAATACACATTTTTCCTCAGTGCAACATCAAGGAACAATTATACCTGAGGGAAAAAAATTCAAAGAAGAATAACAAAGTAACAAGGGAGAATATTCAGAAGGCCAGCATAATTATTCTGTATACACTGTATACACAGCACATACATTTATACCAGATCAGTATGAATGCAGAAGGAGTATACTTTATGAAGTCTTTGCTGTGCAGCTTTCTCTATCTGCTTTCTCTCTTTCAAAGGTGCATGGCAAATTATAATCGGATTGGTGGTTGGTAAACTTCTTACTAGCATTTTACATCAGGCTTTTTATGTTTGCAAAGCAGCAAGGAAGTGTTCCAGCATCACTAGCGGATGTGTTCCTTAACCACTTAAGGATCGGACCAATATGCTGCTAAATGACCCAAGGGGTTTTTACAACTCGGCACTGCGTCACCTTAACAGACAATTGCGCGGTCGTGCGACGTGGCTCCCAAACAAAATTGGCGTCCTTTTTTCCCCACAAATAGAGCTTTTTTTTGGTGGTATTTGATCACCTCTGCGGTTTTTATTTTTTGTGCTATAAACAAAAATAGAGCGACAATTTTGAAAAAAATGCATTTTTTTTTTACTTTTTGCTATAATAAATATCCCCCAAAAACATATATAACAATTATTTTTTTCCTCAGTTTAGGCCGATACGTATTCTTCTACCTATTTTTGGTAAAAAAAATCGCAATAAGCGTTTATCGATTGGTTTGCGCAAAATTTATAGCGTTTACAAAATAGGGGATAGTTTTATGATTTTTTTTTTTTTACTACTAATGGCGGCGATCAGTGATTTTTTTCGTGACTGCGACATTATGGCGGACACTTCGGACAATTTTGACACATTTTTGGGACCATTGTCATTTTCACAGCAAAAAATGCATTTAAATTGCATTGTTTATTGTAAAAATGACAGTTGCAGTTTGGGAGTTATCCACAGGGGGCGCTGTAGGAGTTAGGGTTCACCTACTGTGTGTTTACAACTGTAGGGGGGTGTGGCTGTAGGACTGATGTCATCAATCGAGTCTCCCTATAAAAGGGATCACTCAATCGATGCAGCCGCCACAGTGAAGCACGGGGAAGCCGTGTTTACATACGGCTCTCCTCGTTCTTCAGCTCCAGGGAGCGATCGCGATGGGGCGGCTATAAGCGAATAGCCGCGCCGTCGTCCCGGATCGCTCCCCACGGGAATCCGACCGCCGCATGTAGTCTGGAAGTGGTTAAAACCTTTAAAATCAATAATGCACATGTGCAAAGAAAAGGAACAATAATTCATAATTTGGGGGATTCTTGCACTTCTTTCAAAGTAGAATGTATGCTATAAAAAGTGATGCCCATAACTTAAATCCACAATTTCTTTAATTAAATTCAGAGTGCAATTACTTCCTTTTACTTATATATAATGCTTTTGGTCTATCAGGGGGCCTATATCTCCCAGAATAGATCTTTTTTTTATGGGACTGAATCTTATAATAGTCTCAAATGTGGAATTGACCCATTAGACCAGGGGTTTCAAACTCAATTTCATTGTGGCATTGGAGCATTATGATTGCCCTCAAAAGGGCCAGTTGTATCTGTAAGATTAGATGTCCAGCTCATCCCCTCCTTTTACATTAAATGTCAAGAGCCACCCCACCATCAGAAGTTGAGTCCCCCACTCTCCCTTACATCACAGTGCACCCTCTTTCCTTATGTTGCTGCTGGATGCATTGCTTGAAAGCAGAAAGTACAGGCTCTGGAGGAGGACCAGAGGAGGGCTGGAGCTCTCCTTGTGTTTGACACCTGTGCATTAGACTTATATCATGTGTTCTGGACCTGCCCTAGGATAAAACATTTTTGGTGAGCTGCTTCTCAATATGATACAGATTACTTTGTGAACTATATGCCTCTCACCCTAGTGTGGATGTTTTAGAAATGCATGGAGCTAAAATCACAGAAGTAGAAAGTTATTATCTATTATATTCTTAAAAAAAGTGATTTTTGTGACCTTCCTTAAAGGGGAGTTCCAGCCATTTGTATGTTTATTAAAAGTCAGCAGCAACAAAAAGTGTAGCTGCTGGCTTTTAATAAACAGGCACTTACCTGCTCCAGCGCTCCAGCGACGCGCCGGCCGGGGCTCCGCTCCTCTCCCCCCCTCCCCGGCCGGCGTCTTCATCTTCAGTGTGGGCACCCGGCCGTGACAGCTTTCGGCTTCACGGCCGGGCACCCACTGCGCATGCGCGAGCGACGCGGCACTGCGCATGCGCGAGCGGCGCGGGCCCGGCGCCGCGCCGTGTAATTGGCCAGGAGATCGCCTAGGACCTGTGACGTGTCCTAGGCGATCGCCTACAGCAGCCACTTCCTGAAGGCGATTAAGCTTAGTCGCCTACAGGAAGGAGGAAGTGGGACAGGAAGTCCCACTCGTGCTGAAGCCCCCACTCCCCCCCAAAAAAATTACATGCCAAATGTGTCATGTAAGGGGGAGAGGAGTGGGTTAAGAGGAAGTTCCAAATTTGGGTGGAACTCCTCTTTAACCACGTAAGGACCGCCTCCTGCACATATACGTCGGCAGAATGGCACGGCTGGGCACAGGCACGTACAGGTACGTTGCCTTTAAGAGCCCAGCCATGGGTCACGTGTGCGCGACCGCGGCCGCAGGACCCGATCGCTACTGGTGTCCCGCGATCAGTCACAGGAGCTGAAGAACGGGGAGAGGTGTGTGTATACACACCTTCCCTGTTCTTCACAGTGGCACTGTCATTGATGGTCTGTTCCCTGATATAGGGAAAGACGATCAATGACGTCACATGACCAGCCCCGCCCCCCTTCAGTTAGAAACACATATGAGGTCACACTTAACCCCTACAGCACCCCCTAGTGGTTAACTCCTAAACTGCAATTGTCATTTTCACAGTAATTAATGCATTTTTATAGCACTTTTTGCTGTGAAAAGGACAATGGTCCCAAAAATGTGTCAAAATTGTCCGATGTGTCCGCCATAATGTCGCAGTCACGAAACAAATTGCTGTTTGCCGCCATTAGTAGTAAACAAAACATATTAATAATGCCATAAAACTATCCCCTATTTTGTAAACGCTATAAATTTTGCGCAAACCAATCGTTATTATTGCGATTTTTTTTACCAAAAATAGGTAGAAGAATACATATCGGGCTAAACTGATGAACAAAAATGTTTTTTCTATATGTTTTTTGGGGATAATTATTATAGCAAAAAGTAAAAAATATAGCATTTTTTTTCAAAATTGTCTCTCTATTTTTGTTCATAGCGCAAAAAATAGAAACCGCAGAGGTGATCAAATACTACCAAAATAAAGCTCTATTTGTGGGAAAAAAAGGACGCCAATTTTGTTTGGGAGTCACGTTGCACAACCGCGCAATTGTCTGTTAAAGCGACGCAGTGCCGAATCGCAAAAAGGGGCAAGGTCCTTAACCTGCATATTGGTCCAGGTCTTAAGTGGTTAAACTTTTTCTTGGATAAACTGATGTTTGTCTTTTGAATGGACTGAACTCAAACAACTCTATGGAAATAAACACAGAGTTTAACTGAAGTGTGGGAGTCATTTATTGATTCTTCACCAACTTTAGCCAAGCAAGAAATTATACAAACCATTGCTTTGACCTCTTGGTACATAATTTGAACTCTTTCTAATGACCCCCATAACTACCTTTAATCTCCTCCCATGTTGTTTTTGTGGGAACCCAAGCTGTTGGCTTGTATCTCTGAACATCTCTGTACATTTTTCTTGCTATTGTTTTGTGTGAATGTGTCCCATTGACATTTTTACCTATCATCTTATTCTTGTAGTCTTTGGGCTAAATTCAGATAGCCCGCCGTAAATTTGTGCGGGCGTAGCGTATCTCAGATACGCTACGCCGCCGTAACTTAGTGAGGCAGGTTCTGTATTCACCAAGAACCTGCGTCCTAAGTTACGGCGGCGTAGCGTAAATCTGCCGGCGTAAGCGCGCCTAATTCAAATTGTGAAGAGGTGGGCATGTTTTATGCAAATAAAACATGACCCCACGTAAATTACGTTTTTGACTAACGGCGAATGCGCCGTCCGTGAACGTAACCCAGTGCGCATGCTCCAAATTAACCAGCAAAAAGCCAATGCTTTCGACGTGAACGTAAATTACTCACAGCCCTAATCACGAACGACTTACGCAAACAACGTAATCGACGGAAAATTTGACGCTGGCCTGACGTCCATACTTAACATAGGATACGCCTCATATAGCAGGGGTAACTTTATGCCGGAAAAAGCCTAATGTAAACAACGAAAGAAAATGCGCCGGGCGGACGTACGTTTCTGAATCGGCGTATCTACCTAATTTGCATATTCCTCGCGTAAATCTACAGAAGCGCCACCTAGCGGCCAGCGTAAATATGCAACTAAGATACGACGGCGTAAGAGACTTACGCCAGTCGGATCTTAGCCAAATTCCGGCATATCTTGTTTTCTGAATACAGAAAAAAGATACGCCGGAGCATCCTAGAAGTTACGCGGTGTATCAATAGATACGCCAGCGTAACTTCTTTATGAATCTACCCCTTTGTTGGCTTGTATTTTTGGCACTGAAAAGGTGTGTCGAAAAAACATAATCAGGTGAAAACAAAATATCCTTCTAAAGTATTACCTCCTATGTAGGCATAAACTGCATATCAATGGAAATGTTCAGTTATTTATAAAAAAAAGAGCAGTCGATTGCAGACTTTTGTCAATTTAAGAATTTATGATGAAGTTAGCATTTCTGGAAACAAGATGGATATGCTTCCAAATCTAATATTTCTTTTTGTATTTTTTGGAAAAAAGTCATATAGGGTGAGGTTCAATTACTTGCATACACTGAAGTAAATGCTAATTACCATTCATTAGATCTGTACATGAGAATTTAGGACTTGAAAATAAGAACATTCAGAGAAATGACAGCCTAAACAAGGTGCCAAGAGATAAAAGCAATATTTCCTCTCCCTCACAATTTTTACTGCGCTCAAAACAAACATTTTGGTAAGCGTTTAGTTCTGCTTGGAAGCAGTCAACATGTCAGCACAAAGCTGGTCACAATTAAGTACATATCATCGCCCCTCCCTTGGCTGGGATTTTTCTGCATACATTTTATCATAAACTCAAAGCCAGGCCTAAATTCACTCCAAGCCATTCCCATTAATGGTTAGCCTCTCCAAGACAAGAGCTCTTGGCTCCCAAAAGCTGCCTGTTAGTAGGGGAGCAATGTACTGCCAAGTTGGCTGTGAAAAGTCATTCAGACACATTTAAAATTAAGTCCTGCTTGTAAAAACAGCCAGTCATGTGTTTTTAATAAAGAACTGGAATATAAGAACAGAATTTTACAACTTTTTTTTGCTCTGTGGGCAAAAAGAGCTTTCTTTTTAAACAATCTGAATGGTGAACCGCTTATTATAAACTATGAATGTGCTAGCATGTCAAAGTGGCAAAACTAAATATTTGGACTTAAATTTTTAATTGCCAAATTATTAATTTAATATTACCTTTCACTGATGTACAACACACCCATATTGCTACCAGGGGCATATTATGTTTAATGCCCCAGCATTCTTAAGAAATACCATTGGAAAATTTTCAGTAAAAAGCTAGCCTTTAACCACTTCTCCACCGCGCCATAGACAAAAGACATCTACAGCGCGGTGGAGTTATTCTGGGAGGACGTCCCTGGGACGTCCTCCCAGAATCCTTCACTTGCGCGCCCCCTGGGGCGCGCTCCCGGAATCATCTGTGAGCGCCGGGTCTAGAAGACCCGGCGCATCACAGATCGCGGTAAATTGCCGCTGATAGCGGCCGTTTACCACGTGATTGCTCCGTCAAATGACGGAGCGATCACTTGTAAACAAACCGGCGTCATGTCATGACGCCGGTTCCTCCCTCTCCTCTCTGTTCCGATAGGTACAGTGTGAGAGGAGAGGGGGGAGAGCGGAAGCAGCAGCAGCTGCTGTGGGCTGGATCTGTGACAAATGCAGTCACAGATCCAGCCATCCATCCCTGCGCAATACTCTGCAATAACACCAATACTCTGCAATACCCCCCATACTCTGCAATACCCCCCATACTCTGCAATACCCCCGATACTCTGCAATACCCCCATTACTCTGCAATACCTGCTAATATGACAGAAACAAGAATTTTTTTTATTTTTACAGAATTTTCAGTGTTTTTTCTTTTATAGCGAAAAAAAAACAAAACACAGAGGTGATCAAATACCACTAAAAGAAAGCTCTATTTGTGGGAAAAAAAGGACAAAAATGTCAGATGGGCACAATGTTGTATGACTGAGTTATTGTCATTCAAATTGTGAGAGCACCGAAAGCTGAAAATTGGTCTGGTTAGGAAGGGGGTTTAAGTGCCCAGTGTTCAAGAGGTTAATAATCACTTACTATAGCCAAAAAAAAGTGGATCCCTGTGTTGTTTCAGATCAAATGTTTAGTGTTTTGTATATCATTTCTTTATTATAACCTAATTTAATTTTCTTAAGTAAACTAAAAATATTACATATGAATAGGTAGATTTTTTTAGCCAGCAAGCGATACCCTAGGCTTTATTCACATGAGGATTATAAAGTGTAACTATACCTTTAATGCAGTTACACTTATATCTCCCCACCCCCAACTCCCCTACCACCTTTTCAATCTTGCACTCCTCTACTTCCGACCCAGCTTGATGTTACTCATTAGATAACACAGCTGCTTGTCAAAATCTTCCCGAATGGACTCAGGTTTGTGCTCTGCTCTTTCATTCATGCCTAAAGAGAGTTATTCCAGAGTACAAGCTTGGAAGCACCATGGGAATGAATGAGAGCACGCGCTGGCCTGGCCAGGAAGATTTTGACAAGCAGCTGTGCAATCTATTCAGTGATGTCTTGCTTGATCAGGGACTGGGAAGGGGAAGGGGGGAGTAGGGGGATCATGCACCAAATGACTGTTTACTGAGTTCAGTAGTATAGACACAAATTACACACATGCACACATACGCACACACACACATGACATGACTGAATGATTCAGAGGAGTGACCTATTCTACCTTCCCTCTCACATTTCCTTTTGCTTTGTATGGGGTTGATTCACCAAATGAAAAGAGCAAGTTCACTTTGCAAAGTGATTTGGAATTTTAGTTTAGAGAATGTAGTGAAAATTTACTTTGAAAGTAATACCAAATAACAAACATTTTTTTTTTCTTGCACATGATTGGATGTTGGAAATCAGCAGATGTTCACCACTGTCAGGGAAAGCATGTCTGTGAAGCTGATGGTATCTATCAGTGCACGCATGCGCATTCACAGACAGGCAAATGCTCAGAGAGATGTGCATAATCGTGGGTAAAGGTGGGCGTATCTATGCGAGCGAGCATGCGCATTCACGCATCTATACGAGCATCTGTCACTAATGCTGGTGCCAAGTGGGCTATTTTATCACCTCAGCCCCGGACAGATTTACCCCCTTAATGACCAGGCCATTTTTTGCAATGCGGCACTGCGTCAATTTAACTGCCAATTGTGCAGGCGTGCAACGCTGTACCCAAACAAAAATGTCCTTTTTTTCCCACAAATAGAGATGTATTTTTGTAATATTGGTTCACCTCTGCGTTTTTTATTACTAAGGAGAAATCAAGAGGTTAACTCTGTTCCCTGGTTGTGTTCTAACTGTGTGGAGGATGGGCTTACTGGGACAACACAGAGATCACTGTTCCTGATCACTAGGAATAATAGCTCTTTAAATTTTCCCCTGCGGTTTTAATTTTTTGCCCTGTAAACAAAAAAAGAGCAAACATTTTGAAAAAAAAAAATGTTTTACTTTTTGCTATAATAAATATCCCCAAAAATGTTTTTAAAAAACACATTTCTTCATCAATTTAGGCCAATATATATTCTTCCATGTATTTTTGGTAAACAAAAAAATATACAATAAGCGTATATTGATTGGTTTGCGCAAATGTTAAAGCGTCTACAAACTATGGGAAAGATTTATTGAATTTTTAGGGCATTTTTTTTTTTTTTTTACTAGTAATGGCGGTGATATGCTATTTTCAGTGGTACTGTGACAGACAGATCGGACACTTTTGACACATTTTTGGAACCATTGACATTTATACAGCGTTCAGTGTTATATATGCACTGATTACTGTGTAAATGTCACTGGCAGGGAGGGAGTTAACACTAGGGGGCGATCAAGGGGTTAAATATGTGTTCCCTCAGTGTGTTCTTACTGTGAGGGGATAGGACTGACTGGGGAGGAGACATATCGTTGCTCCTACTTAGTAGGAGCAAACAATACGTCTCCTCTCCCCTGACAGAACAGGGATTTGTGTGTTTACACACACAAATCCCCATGCTGTCTCTCGTGCACTAGATCACACCCGCCGGCCACAGGTATCAGGTCCCCTGCCATGCAGTGGGCATATGCCCTCTGGTGGCTCTTAAAAGGGACCCCGGACACATTGTGCCGCAGTAAATATGTGTGAGCCAGTTGGGAACCGGCTATTGTTTATTTTTAATATAAACAGTCTATAAAAAAGGTTTCCTAAAAAAGGTTAGAAAACAAAAGGTAAACTTTGACTGGTCACTACAGGCAACATATTTTTCTCCAAAGTGGCCTGAATTTCAGCTAAACAGTAGCTGAGTTTTCACTGCGTTCATTCTATTAGGATGAGAGCACTTACTAATTGAACAGCAGAGTAAATGATTTTCTGATGAAAAACACAATTCAGAATTGGTATAAGATCAAACAACAGTGTATCTATTGCCATTGTGCCTTGATTTGTTAAAGAAAACCATATTAACTCATTATACAATACACTTCTCATAATGGATTGCCTTGGAAAAGCTCCTAGGGAGCACCAATTAATCAATACTAAATTATTTCTAAACAAGTGCAGCACAGTTGTCAGGACCTAAATTTAAGTCAAGTGACAGATTCTCTCCATATGCTACTGTATCTGGCACATATTAAAACCTAATTAAGACTCTAATCAATGTAACTGGGTATGGGGGACTCGACTTTTTACCGCAGTTACAAAATAATACTGAACTGAGATAAAGCCACAATTAAACAGAGAATTAAAAATTACAATGGATATATCTTACACACAATGCAGAGGATTTATTTTCCAACACTGGAACATCTTACTGCATCTGAATTATCAAGGAAGGAAATTAAATCATCAGCATTTGATTAAAGAAAATATATTTCTAAATATTTACACTTATCAAACAACAAATCAATCAATCATTTAATCATGTTCAATATTTGTATTTACTTAAAAGAAATCAGCACACATTTACATCAAAATTTAGTATTCTGAAGTACATAATCATACACTCAGAGAGTACAATGGGTACTTGGTTATAATACAGTATAATAAACACAACTGTGCATTTTTGGTACCAGTAGAGATAAACTGAATCATGCATTATCCTTCAAGAATGCAGAAGCAATTGAGCCTAAAAGCTCAAAAATATAGTGCTAGAAGTGAATTACTACATAAGCCACTGTTACAAGAACTAAAAAGATGAGAAATAAGGGGAAAGAGAAGATCAGAGAGAAAATGGGTCAGAGTCTCCCTCCATATTGGCCAGCATACTAATCGGGAGCAGTAGAGTCTTTCTATAGTCACAGGTGATCCGTTCTTAAAGCGGATCTCCACCCTAATTACAACATTGCTTCATTGAGACTTGCGCTATATACAATCCTAAAAACGGATGTTTTGATTTAGTAAATATGTACAGTACCTGTAAATTGCTGAGGCTTCCGGTCTGTATTGTTGCGGGAGATTGATGGGCATTGCGTCACTTCTCGTTCGATGCTGTGCACTGTGGGAGCTTCTCTCCATAGCTCCCTGTCTTCACAGCGCAGCTGTGATATCAAATCTCGCGCTATTTGCCGTTGTCATAGCAACACTGACGCTCCCGCCTCTCCTCCCCGTTGCTCGTGCGCATGCGCGAGATCGAGCGGTGGATGCTGGGACATCAGCATCCACCCGAACAAGGAAGTGCCTGCTTGTGGGCTTATGCCCACAGGTAAAATGGCAAATGATCAGAACGGGGAATATAACTACATATTTAGCACAGAATGGCAACGGAGTGGCCGCGAAAAAAAAAACGTGAGTTTAAACAATAACTGGCATTTACCATTTAAATAGCCCTTAAAAAAAAAGTTTTTCCATGGGAGATCCGCTTTAAAGCTCAGGGGTAAAAAGTTGTCATTTCAGGGCTACAAACTTTGGTATGCCTAGGTATTAGTTCTAATAAGGTTGCCGCTATCTTGGGATTTTTCATAGCTTTTGGTATTCTATGTTTGGTTTCAATGAGGCATGATTTAGGCTGAACTCGCAGGATTTTACCCTCACTTGTCAGTCCCTGATAATTACAGAGACATCTGTGCAGGTTTCTGCACAGATATCAATGTAAATCGCGGGCCGAAATTGCAAAAAGTAGTACAGAACCTACTTTTTGAAACCGGTGCGGCGTCGCACCAATTAGGACGGTGCCATTGCATGTCAAATCGCACCAGTGTGAACCAGGGCTAAAGCCATTTTAAATTATCCTGTGTATTTTGGGGATACCCCTCTCTAGTTTTTGCTTCACATAGAAAAAAGGTGTGGGTTGGATCCGCGCAGCGGAGAACAAACACACAACAGCGAGTGGAGATTGCTGGTTTGTTTTTGTTTTTTGTTTTTTTAGTAGAGTGGCAGTCCACTCACCGTGCTCAGATGCAGTTTCAGGTCCCTTTAACTTTGGGTTCCTGGACATGTCCAGTGAAGATAAGTCGCTCAGCTTTCCTCCCTCCATAGCTCAGAGAGGCCACACCTGATGAAGAACAATTAGCTGAGCAAGTGATCTGTAGCCAGGTAAAAGGCCCTCCACTGTCAGTTACTTTCTGTCTGAGCCTTCATCTAATTAACCATGCTATTGCATTTCTATCCCCTGAGTGCATTTCAAAATAAATAGAGAAAACAAGAAAAATTGGCTTTAAGGGTTTTACACAGTTGGAAAATTACTATGCGTGTGTTGCTATCCTGATAAGAATCTTATTTAAAGGTCATAAAATGGTCCTTTTGCATCAGTAAGCTTTGTGGTTGCCATTGGTGATTATTCATTGTATGACCTTTCTAATGTGGGGTCAATTATTCTGCTGCTAGTGTGTGTGTCATAGTTATATTTATATTATATATTGTATAGGTACTAGATTTTTATACTCCATATATTCCATAATCCATATATTTAGAAGAACTGCACAAAGGCACAGCAGTTTGTGGTGGATTGTTATAGTATATGAACGGAAATGTGTCTGGGCATTTATTTTTGTGTACATCTTTGTTTGTTGCTACCTATTCTGAATGCATAATTCTTGAGCATTCAACTTTAATTTCGTACTTTATTAGTGGTGTTTGACAGCTCTTTAGAGACACAGACATTATCATTTTGGGGTTACCAAGCTCTCTCTGATGGAAGGGCATGCGCAAAAAGCTAAATTTATATATTTTTAATAGCTCTGTGTTTGTGGTATGCAAGGTATCAATGTATAATATATGCTAATTTAAGATATACTTGGGCAAATTATGTACTAAACTGACAAGGTGTAATAAAAAAAATGTGGACCTCTGCCATTTGCATTGTAAGTGATCCCCAATACATTTTATTTGTAAAATGAGGCTGCATGTCTTGTGTCTCCAGATGCACATTATGCTCCTAGCATTGTTAACCTCCATTAAAGGGCAAAAAGACCATCTCACTGAAAACTGCAAGAAAGACAGTAATTGGTCTGAGGCTTTTGAAGGAAAATATAATATCATGTATCCACTAGTGTCAATCTCTCTGACCTGATTCATTTTCACAAATAAATACCAAGAGAGTTAATCTGCACATTCCTTATGACAGCTGAATACAAAGGCCTACATATAACAATTATGCCATACTAAACTGAACTGAACAAAAACAAATAATGCAGAAGCTGTGTAACTGTATGCTTGAATTTTCTTTTATTTGGGGGATGATGTTTCCAAATACTTAACATTCTTGTAGAATTAAAGAACATTTTGTAATTTTTTTTTATACAAAACCAATAATACTTGGTGCCTTTATGCCCATCACATGAGTGTAAGCATATCATGACTTACAACACTCATAGTTGACCTTTTTGTTAACTTTACAAGTTTCCGTCATGTCACAAAATAAAGAAACAGTATATATTTTTATAGCATTAAAAGCAGTTCTTGAGCTCCAGACAAGTGGCTTTTCTGGGTTGGGATTATGTTCTCAATCTGCTGCAGGCAGGAGAATACTGTATATCCCCTTCAACTTCTTTACCCCAGTTATTAGACTGCTACATTGTTCTTATAGGAAGTCACAAGGTAAAAGGCTACAGCAGGAAACCCAGAGTTGCACAGACAACAGGATTAACTTGGTGTGTTATTTTTGGTTTGGTATCTCTTTCAAGTAGTTACAAAGGTATTAAAAAATTTGATTCTAGGTCCACTTTAACATCCGATATAGGATAGAATTCACTATAGAATACACTCCTACTTCTTACCTTTAAAAGCTTAAAAATAAACAGAATCTTAATGTTACCTATTAAAATGTATATATTGAGAAGTGATAAACAGTTAGGGCCTAATCCACAAAAACCCGGCGCAACGTAAATTTTGCCATTTAAGTTACACCGCCGCAAAATCTCTACCTAAGTGCCCGATCCACAAAGCACTTACCTAGAAATTTTGAGCGGTGTAACTTAAATCCGTCCGGTGCAAGGCGTTCCTAATCTAATGGGGTGAGTCCCATTTAAATTAGGCGTGCTCCCGCGCCGGACGTACTGCGCATGCTCCCGACGCAATTTTCCCGACGTGCTTTGCGCGGTTTTACGTTACGCCGAGTTTTGTGAATCGCACCGGGTAAAAAAAGTTGCGTCGGGAAAAAAAAAAGATGCGGCGGCAAAAAAAAAAAATGTAAAAAGAAATTTGACAGCGTCGCGGGAAAGGGTCTACTTTGACATGGTGTACTAACTTTACACTTTGTAAAAGCAGCCCTAATTTTGCGACGGCAAACTAATACTTACGGAGAAAAAACGAAGCGTAAAAGCTTTGTGGATCTCCGTAAGTGCTAATTTGCATACCCGAAGCGGCATTTCGACGAGAAATGCCCCCAGCGGCAGCTGCGGTACTGCATCCCGTCCTAATTTAATGGGGCGAGTCTCATTTAAATTAGGCGCGCTCCCGCGCCGGACGTACTGCGCATGCTCCCGACGTCATTTTCCCGACATGCTTTGCGCGGTTTTACGTTGCGCCGGGTTTTGAGAATCGCGACGGGCGTAAAAAAAAAAAGCGAGTTGCGGCGGAAAAAAAAAAAATGACAGCGACGCGGGGTAGAAGGGTCTACTTTTACAAGGTGTAAACAGTTTAGGCCTTGTAAAAGCAGCCCTAATTTTGCGACAGCAAACTAATACTTACAGAGAAAAAACGAAGCGTAAAAGCTTCGTGGATCTCCGTAAGTGCTAATTTGCATACCCGAAGCGGCATTTCGACGAGAAATGCCCCCAGTGGCGGCTGCGGTACTACATTCTAAGATCGTGTAAGTCCCTTACACATGTCGGATCTTCTGCCTATCTATGTGAAACTGATTCTGTGGATCAGTTCCATAGATAGAAACATGGATACGACGGCGTATCAGTAGATACGACGGCGTATCAGTAGATACGCCGGCGTATCCCTTTTGAGGATCAGGCCCTTAGATCTTAGATAAACTGAATGTGTTTTACATTTTGAAATAAATGTTGCTGAACACACCTGCAGCACTCCTAAAAGATAAGCTCACCTCACCAATATTTAGCATGTAACATCAGCCAGGTCTACCCCCTTCCCCCCTCCCCAATCCCACTTCTTGTGACAGTGGGTGGGGGATCTTCTCCTCACACTCACTGTCACTTCTGTGTCTCTGCCCACACAGCTGCATCATTCATTCACAGCTATAAGAAAGAAAGTCCCGTCTTCCACCATGGCAGATGTCTTGTAGTTCTCAATTAACTGATAAACTGCAAGGGTGCTGATGAGCATCATCATATTTCATTGTCACTTCCTCCTCCAGTTTTGTAACTGTCAGCCCATATGGAGGTAAAAGCAGGTACGCTGGAAGAATTGACTGCAGGAGCCTGACGTTGCACCTGTGGTCTACTGATCACCAGTGTAATGCTTTGTAGGCTCGTCAGAAAATAATAATACATGCCCTTTTTTCCTGCAAAATGTGTGCATTTATTCATTTTTTTCCTAAAGATGAGCTTAGCCTTTAACCTTTAGCAGTGACCTATTGTTGAATCTTTATGCTTAGGTCATTTCAGGCTTTCATGTGCCAGACTCCTGAATCTAAATACAGTGGTGCAATGCTCTGTGGCTCATCAGAAAAAAATAATACATGCCCTTTTTTCCCTGCAAAATATGTGCATTTATTTGTTTTGTTTTTTAAATGGGGAGCTACCCATTGCATGGAGCCGACCTATGAGACCGACACAATGCTGTTGTTGTTTTTTTTTTTTTTTGGCGTACATACCATTTTAGGGCTATTTTCACCCCCGGCTTCCCCGCGGGAGTGGGCGTTCCTAATCACAGGCTGTGATTAACGTGCTTCCGACTGGTGCATACTGCGCGTCACGAGTTGCTGAAAGAAGCCGAACGTCGGTGCGCAGGCGCCGTATAGAGCTGCACCGAGGTTCGGCTTCTTTCGGCAACTCGTGACGCGCAGTATGCGCCGGTCGGAAGCACGTCAATCACAGCCTGTGATTAGGAACGCCCACTCCCACGGGAAAGCCGGGGGTGAAAATAGCCCTAAAATGGTATGTACACCAAAAAAAAAAAAAAAAACAACAGCATAGTGTCGGTGTCAGTCTCATAGGTCGGCTCCATGCAATGTTAGGATTTTTTTTTAGGGTGAACCCCCGCTTTAAGCAATCTCCTTTTGGGGAAGCTGTTATGCTTAGGTCATTTCAGGCCTTCATGTGCCAGACTCCAGAACCTAAATACAGTAGTCCATACCAAACAGAGAGAGTCCAAACAGGCAGGATTGGTACCTGAGATCATTTTGTGCTAGAGAGTCAGATGATGGATGGTCAAAGTTAGGCAGAGGGTAAAACCATCCCATTAGCTATGATTAGGTGATTAAGCAGCAGCCTAGGTGAGGTCAAACCAAGATTTTTTTTATGTAAAACCCACAAGCCAAGCTTTAAATCTAGACTTAAGAGCAGGAATCACGAGTCACATCAAAGGTCATAACAGGTGAAAAATAAGTCAGATTAGCTAAAGTCAGCAATGATAACAGTCAGAAAACTACACAGATGTGCAACCTACAACCAAACTGTACTCTACAAAAGGCAACCTTGTGCACAAGTTCCACAGGTTTAAATAAAGGGCCAGCAATTAACAGGGTACCCTTAAGATACACTGGAGCAACTTAGTGGGCAGTTATGTGCCAGACCAACCAGTGAGAATAAAAATATACTATCATATCCTCCTATATAGTGAAGGTCTATATTCACTATCGTTTCTGTAGGAAAGAGTAGTACCTTTGAGTCACTGTTCTTAATCATATGCACAAGATGTTTTTTCAAATATAGAAAACTTGGATCATCCATTTCATCTTTGTTATACCATTTGGAAATTCAGAGGCAAGAGAGGTTAGCCATTACACCAGACTTCATCTGCAATGATACCACAGATTCAAAGATCTGAGCACATGCACATAGGGAGGAGAGTATCAAAGTGCAAGGATAAGAATTAATGACTGTTTTTCCTTTCAGGATATTTGGGCTGAGCACAGCCTCAACTGATCCCAGCAGACTCAGCTAATATTGTAATTGCACATTCAGCTGGATCATCTCTCCATACATCATTTGTTGAAAGAATCCCTGGCACCTGTTCCACATTAACTGGACTTACAGACCATATAAACCCTTCCATGAGTACAGGAAACATTTGCTGTGTGCCAGACCTCTTGTTTTAGTGCTCCTAATACTGAGTCCCTGCTCTTGTGATCCTGTTGCACTGCTTTTCTGTTGTTCATGACCTTGTTATTCCATTTGGCCTGAACCCATTATCCATTTGCCATCCTCTGCAGATGATCTGGCTTGTCTCCTGACTGCATTACTGTGACAATTTATTATTGTATTTTGTGACTTCCTTTGATAACCTGAGACTGCTTGCTGACTATGTTACTTTCTACTGATCCAATCCTGTGCTGTACTTCTTTTGCTATTAGGCATTAGCCTGCCATTTTCCCCATCTGTTGTCCATAGCATGAATCTGGAATTCTAACCTGGAAGTCTTTCAAGTCCCATTCAAACCATTGATGGCTCAGATACAAAACAAGTGTTCCTTGGCCCCTGTATCCCAGAGGAGCTTTCCATCTGTCAACAGTTTTATGACTGTACACCGTTTTAAATAGTGGGAAAACTTACTAGCCCTTTCAAAGCCCTAATATTCAAATGAAACATAGCTTTATCCAAGCCCTTATTTTAGTTTTTGATAAAATGGTTAAGCGGATCTGTGACCCGATTTGTGCGATTTCATCTCAGATGCGGTCTTGGCGATCACCTATGACTTGCATTTCGAGAACCATAAGTGATTCACTGTGCATGCCAAGCATGAGAAAGAAAGTGACATGTTTGACATGTGCAGTAGATTTCTCTCAGTTTCTGGAACACAGTGGCCCAGATTCAGGTAGATCCGCGCAATATTTGCGTGGGCAAAGGGCAACGATTTTTGCTCTGCGCCCACGCAAATATTTCGATTTGCCCGCGATTCACGGAGCAGTAGCTCCGTAAATTGCGCGGGCGCTATGCAAATTAGCCCGGCGTAAGGGCGCCTAATGTAAATGATCCCGCCGGGGGCGGGAATCATTTAAATTAGGCGCGCTCCCGCGCCGAGCGAACAGCGCATGCTCCGTCGGGAAACTTTCCCGACGTGCATTGCGGCAAATGACGTCGCAAGGACGTCATTTGCTTCTAAGTGAACGTGAATGGCGTCCAGCGCCATTCACGAATCACTTACGTAAACGACGTGAAATTTAAATTATACGAGCGGGAAGGGCGGCTATACTTTAACATTGGCTGCCCCTACTATTAGCAGGAGCAGCCTTGCGCTAAAGTCGCCGTACGGAAACTCCGTACCTTGCGTGCGCAGGGCCCGCGCAACTTTTGTGAATCGGTGGTAGTATGCAATTTGCATACTATACGCCGATCACAATGGCCGCGCCCCCTAGCGGCCAACGCAAGAATGCAGCCTGAGATATGAAGGCATAAGGAGGCTTATGTCTGTCATATCCTAGGCTGCAGTCCGCGTAGCGATGTTCCTGAATCAGGGGCATTCGCTACGCGGGAGTAAAACAGCTATTGCGCCGCGCAACCTATGGTTGCGCGGGCGCAACAGCTTCTTGAATCTGGGCCAGTGAGTTTAATCTACTAAAGGAAAATAGAATGTGTACTTTGCAATTGCAGTCACTCCAGAGCTTAGTAATTAAGGTAAAGTTTCACTTTGTAAAGAATACCCAATCATATGCAAGGCAAATTAAATAACAGCATGTTTGCTTGCACATGATTAAATTATGGAAGTCAACAGAGCTTCCCTTCATTTACTAATTTTGGGAGCAACTGCACTTATAAAGTACACTGTATATTTGTCTTAAGTAAATCAACCCCAGTGAGTTTCAATATGACACTGTTTACCATCCTGATGTTGGGGTATTGATGCTGTAGGATAATAGTCCAAATACTTTACTGTACAGTACTTTTCACACATACAGTATGCGCTTTGAGGATTAAGCAGACATAGGGACAATCAGAAACATCTGGTTCAGCTGCAAACAATTATAGCACATAGGAGAAGGGCATTTACATCATTTTCTTCTGTGTCTGTCACCTTAAGAAAGGCCTTTATGGCCTTTATGTTCTCATGCTGTTGGTACGTTGGTTTCTTTGACGTGATCACAAGCTAATCTCTCTGCATCTCCGTTAACCAGTGTGTTTGTGAATAAAAAAACCTCAAAAAAGGTGCCCATAGTAAAAGAAAAAACACATTTTTCTTTTTTTACTTTCTTTTTATTTATTTTTTACTGTGGAGCCATAAATTATTAGCATATCTTTCCTTATACATAGTACATCCTACAGCAACAATTACAACAAAAAATGTCATCATGAGGCCCAGCGCAAAAAATTCAAATGAGGTTTGGGCCCCCCACAAGATTCATACAAACTCTTATTCAAACATGCCGTCTGGCTGGCCAGAAAGGAGGGGGATCATTGTCAATCATGATAAATGTTGCTTGGCAACCCGGCAATGTTTCTGTCACTACTGTCTACTGAATGACAGATTTCTGGATGAAAACTGGTTTGTAAACAGAGGAGTGGGGAATGGTGGTTGATGTAATTGATCAAATATGGCCATGGTTACATTTTGTCAGGTATATCAGCTACCAACCCACCCCTCTGTGTACATTCAACTGTCAGCAGTGAACTGGCTGACAGCTGAAAGTCTACATATTGGTGCATCCTGGTTGCTAGTAAGACAGTGGCTGCTGGCTTCCTAATAACCAGCTTGAGTGGGAATCTGTCACATTTAGCAGTGATAATAATACTGCTGATAATGGGTCACTTCCCTCTACAGCTGGAGGTTTGGCTTGGCGAACAGGCAAACACCCATTTAATTCACCAGTTCATCAAACAGGCAAAGTTTGGTCTAAATTCCACTGCAGTCTGCACTTAAAGCTCATCCCTAGCAGCTATCTTAATGCCAGACAAGTGAAATTAACTTTTCTTACGTAAGTGACAGCTAGGTTAAAGTGATTTAAACTGCATACTGTTTTGAATTAGGCTAGTCTGAGAAGACAGGTTTGTACTGACAACTGCATTGCATGGCCAGATTTACATAGACCATGCTTTCTTGCTTAGCCATAACCAAAAGAAAGTACAACTCAAGATATTTGGATTATACAATTAGTGTTAATGTTATAACCACAGCATATTCTGGTCCTAACTTATACAGAAACAGTGTAAGCAATAACGGTCAATAGGGAAAAAAAGCTGAAGACAGTAGAATGAATGCAAATGGGGTAAAAAGGAGGCACTTGGACCAGGAGTGAACATTATAGGAGAGAAAAGCTTTTCAAAATTCTTCACTGAATATGGAGCTAGCAACTTGTTTAGCTTTATTTTATTTCATTTTAAAGACCAACTCTATTAAAAACAATGTTTAATTTGTTTTACATAGATTAGGGCCCAATTAAAACTATTGTTATATATTACCCAACTGAAGATATTTTCTGTCTATGTGGTGCTAGCGTAACAAATTACAGGATTTTAACCTTTTCATTGCTTTTGTTTCTGTCTCTTTCCCTTTTTTGGGTAGATTTTGTTTTTTTTCATTGTTCCCCAAACCCACTGTCCACGAAATACATGTAAAATCTCCCAAATTGAGACACAGCCTGCATTAAAAAAACATTACAGGGCTCTAAACCTTCTACACTACCAAAAAGGGTTGTGGCTGGGGTGGCCTTTAAAACAAAAATATAGACTGAGAAAGTTAACATTTGATTGATCGTGTCCATGATGTTAGATAGGAAAAGAAAGATGACTCACTAAAATGGACTTGGGTAATGTACATATAGCCATTTAATGTTCTGTAAAGTAAAGGAAAATTCTGTGCAGGTTGGGTCTGTGTGAAATGCTCTGCTGATTGTTCAGTGCACAGGGGAAAGCGAGAGCATATCAGATTGATTTCTACTTGCTCCTGACAGCCTGTGGATTGAAGTAGATTGTCACAGCAGGTTGCGACCATCATTAGCTGCAGTCTGAAAATAGCTCATAGCAGATGGCATGCTCACATAAGCAAGAAACAGGCTTCCATGTAAGGAATGTGGACGTGTTGTCATATCTAAACTTGATCTTTTTGTTCAATTTTAATGTACTTCTGCAGCTAAGTCATCATAGAAGTCTTTATTTTAAGGGAATGTAGCATTCCTCCCTATGGGGTTTTTCTTTTACTGGTCAGCAGTGTAGCAGCAGTGACATCTTTATCATTTTTCACGGTTATGACAAGATCAACCCTGGTCATCTAGTGCTTTTTGCCAGGACAGATTGATAAATGTCAAATGCAACACTGCATGCTATAGTGGGATACATTCAAAGACTACAGAAAATACAAACAAAAAAAACTTTTAAATTGTATATAACTATTATCATGTTACCTTCCAACCCCATTTTACCACCTTTTGTAGACTGTATTTTGACCTAAAACAGAAATTCTCAAACTGACTAAACCAAAAAATGATATTCACAATGTGTATTCTTTGCTGTTCATTTCAAACTTACAAGATGCAAAATACTAAAGAAGTTATATCTCTTAGCTGGTATGGGGCACCTTAAAATTCCAAAGTAATTACCTGAGTTTTTTCAATTTAAGTAAGGATTGGCACCTTGAAAATGATAGTAATGAGAACAACGTCTAGACCAGGGATAAGCAATTAGCGGACCTCCAGCTGTTGCAAAACTACAAGTCCCATCATGCCTCTGCCTCTGGGTTCATGCTTGTGGCTGTCAGAGTCTTGCTATGCCTCATGGGAATTGAAGTTCTGCAACATCTGGAGGTCCGCTAATTGCATATCCCTGGTCTAGACCTTCATATAATAAAGCAAAGATCAATGCGTCAAATATATAGTAGTAACTGAATGTAGTTGTCATTCATTGTTTACACTGCACTGTTGGCTGAAATAATATTCTTCACTAAAGAATATTGCATGCCATAGCTATTTTTTATAATGTTAATACATTTTAATGGGGACCTATGCTGATGAGCTTTTGTTTACACCAGATGAGTTTTGCATTTGTATATAAGCCTATGGGAATGCAAAACCTGCTTGAAGCAGGTCATATGCAAGTCAGAAGAAGTTCAGCTGAAGGTCTCATGCACCTGTCAGCTAATTCTAAATGATGTAAGAAGCATCTCAAACTGATGTAATGGACACCAGCCTAAAGCCCATCATCAGAAGTTGTTATAGACATTATTTTATTGTTTTCAGCAAGGCTGGTTGATATTTAGTGGTTACAAGTTAGTATCTACATCCTAACTTAGCTCTCCTATTAGCTTCTCATAAATATAAGTTAAAAAAAAAACGTACATAGAGGGGCTTTACCATCCATAGATAATGCATCATTGAGAAATAGCTGAAGTTCCAAACCATTGGATATAAAACGAGACCTGCTAAAATCATGGATACTTTTGGAAATACTTTTTTTTTTAGTTTACCTAATCTTATTTTAAAAAGAAAAATACTGGTACTCTTTACTTTGGGTAGAATGTGCATAGCACTAATTTAGAAAACATGTAGTGTAGTGTGTATTTTCAAAAAAGCAAAAAAGCAATTACCAAAATTTACAATGAATGTATACAGCTACCATTTCTGTAAACAATAAGAAAGTTCACAAAACACAAAAGAATTCTAAAATGAACAAACCTACAACAGGAACATTTGCGGATCAGAAGAAATTGCTTCACTGATGCACCCTTCCGTTTAGAAGCAGAAAGGCTACTCAAAATAGGTTACTCTCTGACATGCCTCAAAGGGGCCCTTAAGCGAGCCAGCGGCCAATCCAGACATGACCTTCTGTTTTCCAAACAAAAGGATGCTAAACCAAAAACTACTTGTATCATCAACACAATGCAGTCAAGACAATTATCAAGAAATATTGCCATTTATTATGGATAAAAAAATAAAAAATAAACCTGCGCTATCAGGGTAAACAAGCAGCTACATACAATCCAGTGAAAAAGGAAAGAAATATAAACAAAAAATCCAAAAAATGCAGCGCTGAGAAATAACTGGTGAAAAGACAGTAATGTCTATGTTAAACACACATAAATATAAACAAAAAATGTGAGTCCATGATGTGTACATAAATCATAAAAAATAATAATGGTGGTTAGTGTGATGAGACACTATAGACCTAAGTCTAGATGCCTGAAAAAATATAAGTCCATAAAAGTGAACGTGAAATCAAGAGTCAAGATGATCAATCAAATAACAGTGATGAAACACCCACAGTGATTCTGATTAAACTGGAATGTTGGTGATAACGCCCGCCACCTGAAGGGAAGGCTTACCAGATGTGATGGATCCAAGTGAGCTTATGCCCAAAGGATCAGTAAAGCTTTATAACGGTGATGGATTGAAGGATATACCGGGACACACCAAAACGAACGACCAGCAAATAACAATGAAGTCTTCACTTAGTGGCAGGTGGAAGGGATAGCCTCAGCTGGGAGATGGCTCATGGGAATTGGAGAGCTTGCCCAAAGTATGTGGAGGAAAATGAAAGGCACATAGCGTGATACCGTAAAAACGGATAAGTTTAATGCCGGATAAAAACACTTACAATTTGGTTGAAAAGGACATCAATGTGGAAAAGTGCATGGCAGCAGTAGAGTCCAGACTAGTTTCGCTACAACTAGCATCGTCTGGGGTAAGACTCTACTGATGCCACCATGCTTAAATGTGAAATGTGACCTCCCTAGGATCACTCCCCTGGGGGGTCGTCCAATGAGAATGCACTTCCAGGTCACTCTGATGAATCATACATTGTTTAAGTGTATAATGAGAGATCTATGTCCAAAATAAATGGTAAAATCGTTTAAAAACAGATCATTAATAAAAGTAAACTAACCTCGTCCATGTGTGATCTAAGGCAGACAGCCTACAATGGTCAGACTTAGTGAGATCACATAATTTGATCACGTGTGCATCCAAGCCGATTGTATGGGCCAATAGTATGCATCCGCGTCACAGGATAGCGCCATGTATCGGCCGGATATTCTGTATGTATTGCATGGACTGGCGCTTGGGTCACATGACCTCGCTGAAAGAAGGCGCATAAACAAAGCCTCACAGAGAGCGCCGCTAAGCTTAGTCATTCAGCGTGGCGCAGCCCAGCAGGGAGACGCTCGCGATGGGCGTGTCACCAATGACCACGATCCTCAACACGTGGGTGTGTGCGTGTATGCACACACGTTGCGTTCCGGATTGGAACGCAACGCTGCGCTCCATTATGCGTTTCAGGATGTGGAAACTGCCTCACAACCCGGACCTTGCAAATATTGTCTAGTATAATAAGACAACAGAGAAGGAAAAAAAAGGGGAATGGGCAAAGCATTGACTGCCACACAATGGTTATATTGTATCTAGAATGCTAAAGTCCTGTATATTATTTTTAAAGGAACTTTAAAAAATTAAAAAATTAAAAATTAATTGGGACAAGCCTGATTAATGGCATTGTAAAAATTAACAGAAAATAGGAAAAAAAGGCGAATCCTTATGGGGAAATACATCATGGCCTTGAATGTCAATGAACATTGACTATCAAAATAGCAACTCTAACACCCCCTAAGGGGGATGTTATAAACATAAGTAAAAATTTATGTAAAAGAGACAAAAAATGAAAATGTGTTTCTCTTAGATTGATGTGTATCCAATTAAGAAATTCATGCCTGTGCATATGTAAATGATATGTACAGTAAGTCCAGAAAGTGACTCTACACTGGACGAACCCCCATGACAAGTTGTAAGATTAAAAAATTATACAGTACATTCAATTACATATATACAAAAAGAGAGATATCTAAAAAAATTAAAAAAATATATATATATAAAAAATATATATAAAAATTATAAAAATGAAAGAAAAGAAATAAGCTAAATTACTATACAGAAACATATTATTTATAACATGAATTAGAAACAAAAATGTTTCGAATGGACACCGAATATACCAAATGTATCTAAATATGGAACATGAATTGGGACGTGCTGTACTTATTAGGATTTGTTAATAAAAGAGTTAATGTCCCACTCCACATTGAGACCTGATGGTGTATGTGTACCCAATTCGTATATCCAGAATGTTTCAAGTTGAGACACCCCACGGGTTTTCGGACTGCCTCTCCAGGGGGACACATACTGATCTATAATGAGGAATTGTGTGCCAGTGGGATTCTGAGCATGGTGATTTTTGTAATGCCTTGGTACAGTATGGTGAATATCACCAGCTAAAATGAGGGCTATATGCTCAGCTACTCTGATGGAAAATTTCCGGATAGTGCGACCAACGTATTGTTGGCCGCACGGGCAAGTAATAAGGTACACCACATATTTAGTTGAACAAGTACAAAAATGTTTTATAGGATAAACCTTCCCAGTTGTTGTGGAGCGAAACTCAAGGTTCTTGGTCTTACCTGAGATATTATATTTGCATACTGTACATTTTTTACAAGGATGGTATCCAACTAGCTGGTAAAAGAAAGAAGGGCGTGTGGGAGGATTGATAATGTTCTGGGCAATTTTGCTCTGAAGTGTTGGAACACCCCTAAACACAATTTTAGCTCGTTCAGGTAGAACGGTTCCTAAAACTTGGTCGTTCCTTAATACATTCCAATGTTTAGAAACAATGGATTTGACCAGTTTATGTTGTGTAGAGAATGATGTGTGCAAAGCCCATTTGAAACTTTCATCCTGTTCTCTTTTGGGTTTGACCTCTAATAGGGAACTTCTATCAACTTCGAGAGAAGATTTGAGAGCCAGTTCTATGTTGGCAGGATCATATCCCTTCTCAATGAACCTATGTTTGAGAATATTGGCTTGCATAGAAAAGGTATCTACATCTGTGCAGTTCCTTCTCAACCTGAGAAACTGACTTCGAGGTATGGAATTCAACCATGACGGATGATGACAGCTGTCAGTTGGGATAAAGCTGTTCCGGTCAGTTTTTTTGAAAAATGTTTTAAACTGAAACCGGTTGTTTACAATGCTAATCTCCAAATCCAAAAATTGGATGGTATCTGAGCTGGCTGTATGGGTGAGGGATATCCCCCTGTCATTGGTATTCAGATGATTCATAAAAATCTCGAGTGTTGCCAGACTGCCATCCCATAGGAGGAGGATGTCGTCAATATACCTAGCCCAAAACACCAAGGAAGTAGTGTCATAGGTATAGACGACATCCTCCTCCCATTTGGCCATGAACAAATTAGCGAGGCTTGGGGCGTATTTAGCCCCCATAGCGACACCTCTCTGTTGTAAATAAAATTGATCATTAAACCAAAAATAACTATGCACTTTTCCACATTGATGTCCTTTTTATCAACCAAATTGTAAGTGTTTTTATCCGGCATTAAACTTATCCGTTTTTACGGTATCACGCTATGTGCCTTTCATTTTCCTCCACATACTTTGGGCAAGCTCTCCAATTCCCATGAGCCATCTCCCAGCTGAGGCTATCCCTTCCACCTGCCACTAAGTGAAGACTTCATTGTTATTTGCTGGTCGTTCGTTTTGGTGTGTCCCGGTATATCCTTCAATCCATCACCGTTATAAAGCTTTACTGATCCTTTGGGCATAAGCTCACTTGGATCCATCGCATCTGGTAAGCCTTCCCTTCAGGTGGCGGGCGTTATCACCAACATTCCAGTTTAATCAGAATCACTGTGGGTGTTTCATCACTGTTATTTGATTGATCATCTTGACTCTTGATTTCACGTTCACTTTTATGGACTTATATTTTTTCAGGCATCTAGACTTAGGTCTATAGTGTCTCATCACACTAACCACCATTATTATTTTTTATGATTTATGTACACATCATGGACTCACATTTTTTGTTTATAATTATGTGTGTTTAACATAGACATTACTGTCTTTTCACCAGTTATTTCTCAGCGCTGCATTTATTATGGATAGATCCTACCTTAAATCCACATATACCCACTCTCCCTGCCATTACATATTGAAGAGATAGGTCTCTCAAGGACCAGCTGGTCCAAAGTGAGTTTGTGGGAACCTTTAGGTGTGACCCTTGCAAACAATTAGGCACCTTCACTTGTGGGGGGGGGGGGGTGCCCGTATTGCCAATATATGAACACACAGTCAAACATAGTCTTGCTCAATGGCCGCCCGTACAAACCATATCACTATGCAAACTTCAAGACAATTGGAATAGTATATTTGTTAACATGCCAATGCAATAGTTTCTACGTCGGCAAAATTAAACTAGAATTCCGTAAAAGGGCATATAGGAATATTGCCAATATGAACAATATGAAAACTTCCAATCCAGAGCTGCCATTGGGCAGACCTGTTAGAGGCCACCATCATGATATGTTTTCCCATATCCAGTTTATCATCCTGGACTGAGTTCAAATTTACCCCCCCACCCCCCCAGGTCTCAATGCGCAGTTGAGTTTCTGTCCCTTTTTGGAAGGATTCTCATCTGGAGGATGGGAAAAAGAGTGACCTAAGGTCCCCACCCAGATAGAGTCATTTGAACTGTAATCACTGGGTGGTATACCAACCATCATATAAATTACCCCCTTGTCATAGTATAGGGGCTATGGGGGATACACTGGTAGTAGATGAATTTTCTTCATGTATGTTCTATGATAATATTGCCTATTATACCGTCTTGCTATGTGTGTTTCTTCCTTTGATGTGGGGCTTTCTTACCCCTCCAATGATCCTGTTGTACAGCAATCAGCATACTGATCTACTCATCTTTAATCATTTGTTTCTTTGTGCCATTTTCTTTTGCTATCCTTGTCCCAGGGTAATGGGCTGCCATATCCTTTGGGCCCCAGTATGCTCCCGCTCGACCCACAAAGGTCTCCTGTCCTATTGGCGGGTGGCCTTACGTGCGGCCCGTGGGTGGGATGTAAATGCTGTCTGGGGTCACTACTGATCCCGGGCCGTTCTTTCCTTGACATGAGACCAGTTCCATTGTACGTCGGTGGACTGCTCATGCATGATGCCCTCCCATGTTTCATGGGTGGGCGCCGTTCATCTACACTCCTCCCTTGTCTTCACCATGCATGTGCAGATTCTCTGTATCAAGCATTCTTTTTCATCAATCGTACGGCCCCTGTTTTGTACTACCACGCACTCATGTGGTTGAGAGTGTGCATGCACCAGCGTCCCTAGCTGCATTTAGGGCAGCAGGTTTGCACTGAGGGGGCAATGCTGCCCGGGGTCCATGAATGGTCATGGTCTCCTCTCCCTTCCTGGACTAGGTATATACTGGTTTTTTTTAGCCCACATTTTACCTTCTATGTAGTCTTTGAGTTGTCTTGGTGTTCTCTGCTCTGTATGGGGGGCTCCATTGATATGTTGTTGTATGGTATGGGGTATGGGGAATCATAGATATGTTTGCCATAATTACTCCCTTTATAGTTCACTCCCTATGGGTAATATTTGGGAAATACATCCAACAACATATATGGGACCATCTACAGTATATTATAGACATCACTAAGTCTTAAGGTTGGATAAAGGCTAGGTCAGAGAATACCAACCAGCCATGTGGCTAATAGAAATGTGCAAGTAGACATTAGACTAATAGAAATGTACATGTCAGAAGACATTTGGCAAATAGAAATATGCATTCACGCATTAATGTTCACAGAACGGCTAACAGGAATGTGCAATTGGTGCGCGTGCAATGTATTTTGGCGCCAGACAAGCTATTTATGGATGCTTCTGCCTGTTCTCTATGCTGACTGGTCTTCAGCTTTCCCTGTGTCCTGTGTACCTCCAGTGTGTTTCCTTTGTTACTAACCTGATTTACTCCTGACCTGTTATTGGATTCTGCTTCTATCTTGTCGCTAGTTACTGACCCAGCTCGTTCCTGACCCAGCTTCTTTTCTGACTTTGGCTCTGCTCCTGATTTGGTACCTCATTGCCCGCCTGTTGTTGACCCTGGCTATCCGATGACCACGTTCCTGTCTCTGATCCTTACTTACCTCCCCACTCGAGTGTCTGCCCGGCTGTCTGCTGCTGAAGTTCTGCACCACGCTGAACATTTCTGCTGCAAGTCTGCTGAGAGCTCTGACCAGCCAAACACCCTAGCCCTGCAGATAAACCTGCTGTGCATGGCTATAGTTCCAGATCTGTCGATTCTCCTGCTGCCTGGGAACCTTATCTCCTACTGCAAGTTACGTGACCTACATCTGCAGACACTCGTGTTTCTCCTGTACCTTGGCACCCTCTATTTCACTCCCAGTGGGGCCTAGGCTGAAGATACAAGGGAGGCTGACCTTTTAATTTCAGTCTCCACACAGATACTTGACAGGCTAAATGTTGAGATTATATATACTTGGGCCCCCTCTCTTTCCTATGAGGGGGATGGGTTCAAGAAACTATCTATGTTTATCTTCCCCTTTTTTTACCCTGCCTTCCCTCTTTCTTTTTTCCTTTCTCTTGCAGACTCCTAACCAATAATTGCCTCCTCTCCCATTGACCATGGCCCCTTTCCTTTACACTTAGAGACACACCGCTGTGGATTGTGTAATTTTTTGGGATTCTTGTGCGGAACATCTGGAGCCTTGGGGCCTCTCTCTCTCTGAGAGTGCATGTGGGGGACCTTTTTGGCTCGGGCGCAGGAATATTCATTGGTGTTCTTATCTGAGATGACCTCTGTGCTGATTGTTTTTTCTGTCATGAAACCATTCATCTTTGTCACTATCTGCATCATAAATATATATATTATATTCCTGTCTCATTTTATAATGAATGCTATGTTCCATTATAAAGTACTATCATTTTGTGGCCTTCTCTATGTAAATGCCCCTGAAGAATAGACTTAGGCCACGTACACACGATCAGTCAAAACCGATGAAAACAGACTGAAGGACCTTTTCATTGGTCCAAACCGATCGTGTGTGGGCCCCATCGGTCAGTTAAAGTGGAGTTTCCATCCCAATTTTTTTTTCATTATTGTGCTCATTAGGCCTAAAAAAGTTAAAAAAATATATATATTTTTTTTTTACTCATCTGGAAATGCCTGTTGCTATGCGGTCCCACGAAATCTGCCTTTGAAAGCACCTAGGATTCTGACATCATCTCCCTCTAATGCTCCTGGGAAATGTGTGTCATCATTTCCCAGGATGCAGTGCGCTGTCCAATTATCACTCCCCATCCAAGACTTCCAGGAAGTAAGTGCTTGTAGGCTTCACAATGCCCACAAGCAAAATGACAACGGTGTAGACATAGTTTTATAAACTATCTTTTTTGAATATCTATGCTGATCGGTGGCGGATTGTAAAATAGTAAGTGACCGGATTTATATTATAAAAACGCAGGATGAAAGGACATACATTTAAAAAATGCTAATTGTGGTTGGAACTCCGCTTTAACCTTCGGTCAAAAAATGTAGAACTTGCTTTAAAATTTAACTGATGGACTGATAACCGATAGGTCAAAACTGATGGTTAGTATGAAAAAGCATCGGTTAAAAATCCACGCATGCTCAGAATCAAGTTGACGCATGCTTGGAAGCATTGAACTTCGTTTTTTTCAGCACGTCGTTGTGTTTTACGTCACCGCGTTATGACACAATCGTTTTTTTAACCGATGGTGTGTAGGCACATCAGACCATCAGTCAGCTTCCTTTGGACCGTTCTCATCGGATGGACCGATCGTGTGTACGCGGCCTTAGTTTTTCCTAAAAAGCATCAGCACAAGAGTACATTGCAGCATTGATTATCATATCAACAGTCATCCTATTATGTCTTGTTATATTTTAAAATGGTGAAGTATACACCAATGTTTTATCTGTGTATTAAATACAATTTCATATTCTATATAATTTTGATTTATCATGAGTTGCCCCTAAAGTTCCATTGTACCTTTTTGTTTATTTTCAAACGATTAGGGATGTTGGCAACAGTTTTTTGGCTTACTCTGCTGGTTTAACCTCTCTACATAGAACAGGTAAAGACAAAATAGTTGAATAAGTGACTGACTGTCAATAGGGTATTTGGAAATGAATAAGTACATCTTTCATTACAAAATTATTGTAACAAGTATAGTTTATGAAAGTTTTGTTTATGCAACACATAGTATGACTGATACCTTCTACATTAAATGTACAAAATATCTATTTTTTCGTATTAGAAAGGAAGCACTCCCATAAGATTCATATGAGATAAGTACAGTTTGTTTGTTTTTCTCTTTTTAATTAACTCTTGAGTAGTGGAAACTCCTTCTGCTGGTGTATATTGTCTAGACTAGAATAAAACAAAGTTTGTTAAATATAGACGAGTAAACAATACAGAATAAATCAGTATTTACGTTACTGGACACTGTTGTGGATAATATATTGGCAACCTTATTTTATTCTTGATAAGTACCATTGGCTATCAGTTTTTAAAATTGTGGTATGCAGTGAGGTAAAGGTGATGAGATGTGATATCACATACGATGCAGGATCATTAAAGTTCTTACTCCCACCACAACCACAACTAGAATAGCACAGCTGGAAAGGCAGGAGTGGTACTAAGTGTTCTTCCTGTGAGTAGGTGTGTTTGCCTGAACAGGGGCCAGTAGAGAACAGTAAAGATGACAGGGAGCAGTGGTGAGAAGTGGCAAGAAAGATTTTAGGTCCAATCACACCAGATGTGTTTGGTTGCATTGATCAATGCCAGATCCTACACATTGTAAAAGCAATGTATTTCAATAAGAGCAGTTTACACCAGCTGCCCTGTGCTGAAAAAAGTAGACCATGCACTACTTTTTTCAGTGCAGCATGATGCAACTTTGTATAAACACACTGCAATGTGCATAAACCTTGCGTGAGTCAAAATAGTCAGCTACAGTTTCCTTTCCAAGTAAAGCTTAGTAAAGTAAAAAATATATTATATATATATATATATATATATATATATATATATATATATATATAATTAACTCACACATTGGGGTGTGAATGGATTCTTAAGGCAATTTTCATGGTTGAAGTTAGGTGGTAGGAGTGGACATTGAAAGAAAGTGAAGGGAAATTGGTTGGGAAGTATTTTGTTTTTGGTGGCAAGTGAAAGTAGTGAGAATTAGGTGTGCACCTAATGTCATCTAACATTGCTAGCAAAAGTTAATCTGGGGAAAGGTGATGGGTAGAGGTGATGGGTAGAGGGCAAGAGGTGCAGCATCAAGGTGAAGGTGAAGTGTTGTGGCAACAAATAGTGGGCAAAGGCCAGGAGGTACAGCAATGTGTGATCATCAGTGAAGGTTAAGTGCTCTACACCTGTTTACGGGGAAAGGTTAAGAGGTATATTTAAAAAGCAGCAAATTTGACCAAACCTTCATTGTAGGTGTATCTTCCTGGTGCATTTGTTTTAAAAAAGAATGATTTATTCATTTGCAGTGGAGGTTTGGTGAAAGTCACATGCTAGTGTTGAATGATTAAGTGTTATATCTTAATGGGCTTTAGTGTAGAGAACAACCTATTTTAATTTTAGCAAAGCTACATATTTTTTTCACCTGTTCTTTACACTGGGAACCCCTATGCAAAAAACAAACAGCATCTGATACCCCTCTATAGAAACAAAAATATTTGGGAGAAATGGCGGACAGAAAATATGTTTTAACTGCTGTTTACCAGATGCTAGGCAGTGGCAATACATGAAGAGCAGGTGACAAAGCATAAATAATACCAAATTAAGAAAGTTAAATAGAGACTGGAAAGGGTGATGAGAAGACATAATGGAAGAAAGTAATATAAATAAGCCACACACTGGATCTAAATCAGTATCCAGAACTCTGATTTAGCAGGTATTTTTATTTAATTTTTTATACATATCCATGCACTTTTGGATTAAGAGTCCTTATATTTAGGATATCATCATAAGCTAATAAAGCTGAACCCTAGGGAAAAGCAATCTTTGGACCACTGTACTGTAAAAGGGCCAATTCAGAATTTTTTGTCATACTTGTAAAAATCTGTATTTTTTGCTTGAAAATGAGATTATATATATATATATATATATATATATATATATATATATATATATATATATATATATATATATATATATATATATATTATTGTTTTCTAAGCAGAAAGCCTAGAGTATAAAATGGTGGTTGATGCAATTTGATATGTTGCATGTTATTTGTGCAGTGGTTTATCAAATGCTGACGAATACATGTTAATGAGATTTAGTGAACACAACACAATACCCATTTTTTGGTAAGACATAAAACATAATGCTACATGAGTAAATAGATACATAACATGTCACGCTTTAAAATTGTGTATGCCCATGGAATGGCGTGAAACTATGGTACCTAAAAACCTCCATAGACAGTTTACCAGTTTAGTGTTACACAGGAGGTCTGGTGCTAGAATTTTTCTGTTGCTCTGACATTTGAGGCAATACATCACACGTGTGATGCGATCACCATTTTTATATGGGTGCAGGACTTACGTGCATGTGCACATTTGCACGTGGGCACAAGGAAGGGGGGAATTTTAATTGTTGTTGTTGTTAAATGTTTTTTTTTTTTTCACTGTACTTTTTTTTATTAACTTTATTGCTATCACAAGGGATGAACAACGTCCCTTGTGGTAGCATGAACTGTGACGGGCCACTTTATGGAGAGATCTGGGATGAATTATTATTATTATACATGGTTTATATAGCGCCAACAGTTTACGCATCGCTTTACAATGTAGAGGGGGGACAGCACAATTACATTACAGTTAAATCCAGAAGCTACAGGAGGGCCCTGCTCACATAGCTTACATTCTAAAGGAAGGGGGTGGTGGTACAAAAGGTAATAGCTGCAGAGAATGATTTCATGAGGGTGGGTCAGTATTAGACCCCAGGCACTGGTTGCATCCTTACCAGGCTCCTTCATGGGACGAAGGAGCATGTAAAGGCGATCCAGCAGTTGTATAGCTGCTAGGATCACTTTTGCATAAAAAAGAATTGCCAGCTGAAAAAAAATGCCAGGCTCATGACTGGACCTGTAGTGATGATCCTGGTATAACCATTTCAACCCACTGCTGTTTGTAAATAGCAAATGGACAGGAAGTGGTTAAACACACGCCATGTGTGGCTGATGTCATGTATGGAAAAATTCTTACTTTCATTTAACCCGTACAAAACATTCAACACCAAGGCTTGCACTTCTGGCTAGAGTATACAGATGATATCAGTTGGTTCACTCTGCAGCTCACTCTTTCAGAAACTGACTTGCAGTATTTTCACAGAATGCAAGACATTCTGTGATTGGAGGAGAGGAATTAGTAATGTTCATCCACACCTCTTTCATTTACAGAACACATTGCATTCTGTGAAAATTATAAGATGTTTTCTGAATGGAGGAGATGCAAAGCAAATAACCCACTATCATCTGTGTTATCCAGGTGGAAGTGGAAGCCTGGATCCTGAACGTTTGGCAATTTTTGTACTGTACAGGCTTAATGAAAGCAAGAGTTATCTGTAGATGTCTCAGTAATCATTTAGGCTTTATTCACACAGGAGCGAACAGCTGCCATAGCGTAGTGCTTTACCTCTTTGGCAGCTGTCCGTTTTCCAACTGTGATAGGGAGCAGTGTGCTCAATTTAGTCTATCATACACAGCTCCCTTTTTTATGTATTTTTACAAACTTTATTTGTATACAAAAGTACACATCCTTCATGTCGCTGTACAGCAGTGCAGCGCATGACTGCCTTGCGATTCTCTACAGTGTGCTGAGATAAAATGCAGCATGCTCAGCACTGCATTGCAGTGTAAATGGGACACACAGGAAACCATTTTTTTCTGAGTGTTTTTGCCATAACTAACATTTTACCTGCATGTTTGAATTAGCCCTTAAACATTATATGCCTGTCCAATCATCCAACTAATTGGCCAGATCGGGTGATGATTGTCTTCTGTCTAGGTGCATATTTAGTACTATAGGTTAAATTTGTATCATGTCATTCAAACTGATTTGTATTTGCTTGACTATATATGAGGACTATGGAGCAAAAATGAAAACACTGGCACAGAACTGATTTTGTATCATTGACTATAACATTTTGTATATTATTTTTAGCTGACATCACTTATTGCAGTGTTTCATATATGAAATGACAAGATTTCCGATGTGCAAACATGAAACCTGATGTACCTCAATCCTATGTATGGGTTCTTTACAATCAGACAAAGTAAACAGTGCACAGAGCCATATCTGTGGTTAAAACATAAAACAACATGTTTCTATAAGACGTACCTTTCTAATTATGTAAAATAAACAATATATCCAGAGTCATTCTGTTCAGCTGTAGTGAAATTGTACAGAACAAAGCAGCTAGTTAATGGAGTAAAAGCTGTGTAAATTGTTGGGAGAAGCCTGCAGCAAGCAATAACACATTAAAGCTTCTTTCTGCTTCCAATAATGGACTGCAGACGATGATCATGGGGAGTTCTGGGCGAAAGGGATCATTCTCCTGCACGTGGGAACAGTTCAAAGGACACGAGCCACACAGAGTAATTCCGCAGCAATTTGACCCCCTGAAACGCAGTTAGAAATGGAGGCCTGCCCCTTAAAATCTCAACTACAAAAACTTGTATATCATAAAGACTACATTCTGTAGCAATTTCCTAGATTCCTGGGGTTAGAAATCTAGATTGCCAATGGATAAGTGAGCCTTAAAATCACATCCCTGCTGACAAAAATTCATTTCTTATAACTGTCTCCATTTACTGGAATGCTGAATCTTTCCCATGGGGAAGGAACAAATGAAAATGTTATTTCTCTGCTCATGAACTCATACCTTTCTGTCTGCTTTTCACTGTCGGCAATTTCATTCTCTTCCAAATTTGACTAAAGCCCGTGACCTGAGGGAAATAATGTCTATATAATAATCTTCTGAAAACTCTAATTCTCCGTCATGTTTTTTGGATGTTGCCTTGCAGTTTATGAAAATTGCGATGAGATATGAAATGTAAGTGATGTGATGTCCTCACCTAACATTATCATTTTGTCTGCTGAACATGCGGCAAATAGTCATAAAATGTGTCAGATTGTCTAATCACTTTGGACGTATCTGAATGCCCAGCCAGGTGATAGCCTGGCTGCTTAACTATTCACTAATCAACTCAAAATTGGGATTCAGAAAATGTGTTGAAATTGCTGTGATTGTTGATTAATCTTTTTCTGAAATGGCCTAAATGAAAGACATTTCATTTATAAGCAATATGCAATAAGCTTTATGAAATACTTGGGCTAACAGTGTGAGAACAGTTGTGACCATATCAAAATTGCAATTTCATACAGTTTGCAATAAAATAAAGTTAATTTTCTGCCTTTCAGAAGCTTATGACACAAATTCAAATGTATGTGATAATGAATGCAAAAGTGATGATAAGCAGCCAGCTAGGCAACCTTTGTATGAGTAAACCAACTTCTATAGACTGAACAAGACAAATAGTGGCCTATACTTAAGGAGGGAGCTGTCAAACGTAGTTGTACAGGTATTGTGCTTCCCAGTGGATGCCATCCTAATAAAATGTATTTAATTGTTGGTTCAGGTGGCAGGTGCCTTTAGAGTAGGGATGGGCGAACGGTTTGGCCAGAGCATAAGTTTGGGCCAAACTTTTGCTGTTTGGAGGTTCGTCGAACAGTCGAACAAACGGATCATTTGAGCGTTTGTTCACTCCCCGAACCAACCACAATGCATTGCGGCGTCGACCAGTGCATTGCAAGCCCTGATAGGCTGAAGCAGTGAAAGCTTCATCCAATCAGGGCACAGAGCACTGTCAGAGTCATGATTGGACACTGTCATCATGACTTTAACCAATCATGGCTCATTCCCACCCCAACAGTATAAAAGTATTATTTCAGTGGCAGCCATTTTCAGTGTGATTTTGGCATGGAGAGAGAAAGAACAGGGCTCTGTTCAGTGCTATTAGTTAGTTAGTGTGCTAGACTGTGCGTTTTTACTTCAATTGTCAGTGCAGAATATTAGTTTAGTGTCAGTATAGGGATAGTGTGAGTGTAGTGAGGAGGACTATCATTCAGCTTTGCATAGTGTGCAGCTAGAGTAGGGACAGCTCAGATGGTTTCATTGTAGTGTAGTGAGACTCTGTCAGTCCTACATATATTCGTGTAGAATAGGACAGCTCAGATAGTTTCAGTGTAGTGTAATCAGACCGTGTCAGTAATCTTGACATTAGTGTATAGCTAGAGTAGGGACAGTTCAGACAACGTCAGTGTAGTGACGGTTGAACACCTTCTATTTGATTGCATTACTGACTGCCAGTTTAACAAAATTTACTTCTATATGCGTACTGCCAGTTAACGCCATATCGTTTTGCATGCGTTACTGCCAGTTTAAAGCCATATAGTTCTTTGTGCGTTACTGCGAGTTTAATGCCATATAGTTTTGTGCATTACTGCCAGTTTAACACCATATAATTTTGCATGCGTTACTGCCAGTTTAACGCCATATAGTTCTGTGCGTCACTGTACATTTGGTGCATTATATTGCAGTATATTATAGTGTATCCGTGGAGTGTGCCTGTGTAGTGTGAGTACTCAAATTAAAGGGCACCAAACACCTCTTTTCATTGATTAAAGTGCATCTACGTACATATTTCAAATTCTTATTTACATTTGCTTATAAGCAATGTAGGGTTACGGTGGGAGGGCACCACTGACACCCAAAGACCAAATTTTAACGCACCCGTTACTTCTATCCAAAGTCAAAGTGACACCAGAATGTATCCAAAAAATCTCTAATCTTGTTCCTAGTGCACTACATTGTGGCCTCATCATACACACTGCCTTCCCAGCTGTTGCTGAGCAAAATAAAGGAAGCTTGCAGGAAAAATTTCATTTTTTTTGGCTTTATAAATTCAATTATTGCTGCAGCAGATTCTAGACATGGTACAGATTTGCCACTTTACAGTTAGACTAAAGGGACCCACCCCAGGCACTATATTGGAGGGAATTTTTTCATTTTTAGACTTTCACTTTAAAAATCAAACAATCACTGCTCATTTATAAATGATGTTTTCACAAACTTTTTATTGATACATGTCCCCCAGGGCAGGACCAGGACCCATATAACCATTGTACGCCCAATTACTTGCATTTAAGCCTTCAAAATGGGCACTTTTGATGTTCGGGTCCCATTGACTTTAATGGGGTTTGTTATTCGGGTCAGAACTTTCAGTTGGAAGTTCTGGTGCGACCTGAACAGGGGTCCATTCAGCCCAGCCCTACTTTAGAGTCAGAAGGGGAATTAGAAAGCATTTTTGTTTTGGAGAAAAATCATTTTTCCCATGCTAAAAAGTAAAGAGTTCTGTTATCATGCTAATCACCTGTAAATACTGATCCTCAGACAAAGCCAAAAAACTTCCAGCAATGATCTTCCTGACCAAAGTCTAAAATTCCAATAAATACTTGTAGGTTACACAATTTTACTTGAATATAGGGTACTATATTTCAATATACATATTATGTGATACAAACTAACTTTTGATTCTTTTGACTTGTTCATTCCCCGACTTAGTTGGGGTAGGCGGTACACTTTGGTGGGGTGGGTCAGCCACACCGTGTGACCTTTGACCTCTGGGGACCCGCCTTCTGACCTTTGACCTTTGGGGGAGGTCCCTGTTCCAAGTCCTGAGTCCTAGCCATATTCTTCAATGGGAAACCCTAACCCTAACCCCCTAACCCTAACCCCTAACCCTAACCCCTAACCCTAACCCTATTAACTTTTGATTCCTAAAGATGTGCCCATAAATATTTTGGCTATGCAAAAAAAAAAAAAAATTCTTAAAAGATAACATCACCCCAAAAGATATATTTGAGTTTTTGGTTGTTTGTTGAAATTATGCACTGGCTTCTCACACCACTCTAGAAATGCAGTACAAAGTTTCCATGAATAAACTTCCACTGCTGATACTTAACTTAGTGACGTTCCCCTACCACTCTGTTCTCCTATTGGTGCCCTTGAAAATTCAGGTAGGGTGAAGCATATGACTCAAAACCCCCTTGTCCCATGATACATTGCTGGATAACTGAATGTTTAATCACTGGGTCTATCCATTATCACATGGAGCAAATTGAAGATGCTTAGCCCTGTGTAAACTTCAACCTAATCTAACCTGATACGTAAGAAAATTTGTTTAGGGCCCTGGAAAGCCAGCTGTAAATTGGAAGCTATTCCCACCAGGAGACAACAGGAATTATTGCTAGTGGCTATAGCTGTGTTACCAATAATTGGATTGTTAGTTTCCTTGTATACATTGCAGTATTGCCTGCCAAGTTGCCAAATAAAGATCACTTTGATACCAAACTTAGTACCCTACTGCAAGCTAAAGCTGGGTGGGTACACATGTATTGAAATTTGGCCAGTTCAGCAGAAACAGGCCATATTTTGATCTGTGTGTAGCCCTGTCTGTTCAACAAAAGCCAATCATTAGATTGACTTCTGTCAAACGCTCCTGCTGGAAAACGGACATTCGATTAGTGCTGATAAGTGCATTCTGATGGGGGGTGGGTGCAGTCCCCCCTGTCAGAATACAATAGTGCAGCAAGCGACATCCCTGCCTCTACATTGATTGGTTGTATGCAGGAATCTTTTTACAAATTATTACATCATTACACAAATCAACATCAAGGTTGTAAGTCAAAAATCATTTGCAAGTAGTATTATCTTTTTATATCTTAGTTTGATTGTTGATAACAATCACACTGACAATATGGTCATATATAAAGCAGTGAATGTGACATTCACTAAGCATTTAAAGGTGGTCAATCATTTAAATCATATGATCCAAAAAATTCACCTGCAGTGGATTTTTGACGACTGTAACATTTACTGCATCATAAATATTGCCCTATATTTAGTATATGTTCCATATAAGTATCTCTTACAGAAATGAATCAAGTGTTTCATGCTAAGCTGTCCTGGAATTTTCCACAGCAAATCTAGTAACATCAAACATAAATGAATGCTGATTTGACAGCTTGTATAACATCCTGTATAGCACCAGACATACCACCTGAGAACAATATGTGAACAGTTTATTGACAGAATGGAATTCATTGTAAGAAAACATTAATTCCTAGAAGAAAATAAAAAAGTAGAAGTAGGAAAGGAAATAGAAGACATAATAATAAAACAAATAAGGTAACAGTGTTTGCGTTCTATGGATATAAAAATATAGAAAATCTGAAATGGTATTTGGTCAGGTATCATTAAAAAATATAAAAAATTAAATATTAAAGCTGAACTTTGGGTGGTAACCCCTGTCACGTGCACACCCACACCCAATCGCTAATCATAAAATCCGACAGTCATATATTTAAAAAAGAAAAGACAAAAAATGTCAGTTTATAGTTGTAAACATTTTTGAAAAAGGGGGGCATAGCCAGCTACAGAGGAGTATGGCCGGACACACCGGAGCAGATTTCTACATTCCTGAGCCTCGGATTGTGACGGTTTTTCCTCCGAGAGGGTCAGGCACGTCCTGGGGACATGTCTAGGAAAAGAAAAGAATCCTGGCAGATCAGAAAAATTACGTATTTCTTCCAGCAGCCCCACCGCATGCATGCCCAAGATGGTGCCAGTAAAGCACACTGACAGAGAGCGTAGCAGGTTCTCAGGACACAGTGACAAAGTACAACGCTACTCTTACCAAAACAAAAGCCACACAATGGGCAGAACGGCCAGTCACAGTCATAAAAAAAAAAATATTTGGTGATATTCTAATTTGTTGAGATGCACCTGTATATGTGGCGGCTGCGTGTTTAATCTCACCCTCTTTGCTGCTTCATCTATGTGTCACACAGTCAGGAAGAGAAAATTCAGGTTCTTTGTTTGCATACATTTACAAATAGTGAAGCTGTACTGCTACATCAATGCATCTCTTCAAGTTGTGGTTGCCAAATCTAAACTATGAAACATAAATAGCAAAAGAATAGGGCTATCTCTAAGATATCAATGTTTATATTGAAATTTTCTGACATATTTACTGTATATGGAGGCTGCCAAATTGTATTTTGCAAACTGATGTTTCCTAGTTGCCCTGCTAATTTTCTGGCTTCAATACTTTCAGATACTGACCTGTAATAAGTATGTAGAGAAGGACTTCTTGCTTTCCTCTGACTTTCCTCATCAGCACATTTGTTATGGGTCAATATTGAAGCCAGCTGGTCAGTGTGACAGCCATGCAACTAGCATCTTCTGCAGCAATGGTGGTCTCCATGTTTCTCTCAGAAAAGTTTTCCTCCAGCACATTCATAAAGCACTACTGTGTGATTAATTTATATGCTGTGGGCCAGATTCTCATACATTAACGTTGCTCCTGGGCAGCGTAATGTATGTGCTATACGCTACACCGCCGCAGGTTTACAGGTTTACATCCTGATTCTCAGAACACTTACCTGTAAACTTGCGGCGGTGTACCGTTAATTCGCTCGGCGCAAGCCCGCCCAATTCAAATGGGGCGGGCACCATTTAAATTAGGCGCGCTCCCGCGCCGAGCGTACTGCGCATGCTTTGTCGGGTAAATTACCCGACGTGCATTGCGCTAAATGACGTCGCCCCAACATCATTTGCTTAGACGTTTACGTAAATGGCGTCCAGCGCCATTCACGGACGTCTTACGCAAACGACAATTTTTTTTAAAACTTTGACGCGGGAACGACGGCCATAGTTAACATTGGTTGCCCCTGCTAATAGCAAGGGGCAACCTTACGCGTCGCGTACGCTACGGAAACGACGTAAATTCTCAGCGTCGGACGCGCGTAGGTTCGGGAATCTCGCGTACTTACCTCATTTGCATAGACGACGGGGAAAACGACGATGCGACACCTAGCGGCGGGAAAAAAAATTACTTTTAAGATCTGACAGCGTAACAGCCTTACGCATGTCAGATCTAATGGTTATCTATGCGCAACTGATTCTGAGAATCAGTCGCATAGATACCCGGGGCCAGATGAGGAGTTACGACGGCGCTAATGGTGTTGCGCCGTCGTAACGCCTTTGAGAATCTGGCCCTTTGTGTTTTTCTTGCTTCAGTGCTTGAAAACAATTGAAGCCCCATTCATTCTAATGGAGGTTGAGAAAACCTGTCAAACAACCTGTTTAAGTTCAAGAAATTTAGGAATTTGCAGCAAAGTTTGATAAGCCTTAAATATGTATACATTTAGCCTAGGTTCACACTCACAGCGGGAATGAAATTATGTGAGTTCAGCTGAACTTGCACAATTTCATTCCCGCATGTCAGTCCCGACTTCGGGGGTGATTTCAGATGTCACAGATGTTTATGGAAACCGCGCCCTGAAATTGCCAAAAGTAGTACAAAAACAACTTTTGGGAACCAGTGCAGTGCCACAAATGCGGCATCCCACCGTTTTGGATGGTGCCATTTCCAGAAATTGACAAATATCATGCCTAATCGCTCCAGTTTGAACCAGTCCTTAAACTGACATTCAGGCAAAAAGCTAAATGCACAGATAAAATGCATACAGGGAAGCTGTTTTGCTTTTCAAATATATTTTTTTTCAGTTCTGAGATTCACAGCTCTGCATCATAGTAAAGATCTGCTTGGACCTGATCTATCTCTGCTGTCATTCAGTAAAAGTAACAGCTTTTCTCCCCATCTCCAGCCTATGACTGAACAGTGAAAGCATGGTAAGCTGTATTCTCTTTCACTCTGCTTTCACCTCCTAGCAGCATGCCATTTGTGCTGCAGATCAACTGATTGACTCTTTGTGCTACTTCTCCCTCCCCAAGTCTGAACTGCTGTACATGGGATTGCAAGACGTATACCAAGTCAAATTCAGGTATTTACACTGCTTGCATTTAGTTATGTATTTATGAAAACAGAGCTGGTGTATTTTGTGTATTTTATAACTGATTGAAGTTCAACTTTAAGGTGGCTAATTCTCCATGTACCGTCAGTACTCACGGTGATGTTTCTGTAAGACGTAACCAATATACAGGTTATTCAATGAAGACAATGGAAAAACATTGGCGTTCTGCAGACTATACCCTTGATGCAATAATAAGCACTTACAAGACTTGGAAATGGTTGTTATCAATCGGCAGCTGCCACCTACATGACCTGTAAGGGAAATACCATAGGTTTCGGACACCACCACGGGACAAAAGAAAGACCTCTTGTACATGTGGATATAACAACCAGTAGTAATAGCATCTGAATAGTCAAGATGTTAACAGATCCAACATACGTAGCTTAATTTCCCATTGTGTAATATGCTAGCAGACATTCAATATTTTAGTCTCAATTTTCTCCTATCTGGAAAGAATGTTCAAGTGTTTATTAAACAGAAATGCGTATTTTAGCATTAAATGTAGATATATAACATTTTCCATCTCCTAACCAAATGACAATATCATTTAAGCTTGCTGTAAAAAGGAAGTAAAGTCGTAAAGATGGATATCACATCTGATTTCGTCTACATCAAGCCAGCTGTCTAACTCCTGTTGGCATACAAACTATTCTAAAAGTACATTGAAGTCAGATGTGAACTTTTGAAACGTTACCCAGGGATGATTAACATTATCCAGTGGATTAAATTAATATGCTATCTAAAGACATCTTCCAGCAAAATATGGCAGAGCATTTAGGCGGGCCTGCAGGATCCATAGAAGAGAGGTGAGCTAATAAGCTTTGAAAGATTCTCATTTGCAAAGGGAAAAACACACGCACTGGTGACAGATGGTTCAGAGTTCTACTTGAGGCTTGGAAAGTATGAGGCTAAAACAGATGATTCCAAATGACACTTTAAATTCCCTATTACAACAGAATAAAGACAAAACAATCATCTTGTTCTAAGCCTTTACTTTACAGCTATTGTTCTGTTTATTCAGTTTTGCCTGCTAAATAATATGAAAAAAAAAAAAAACATAAACCATAATGTATGTATATACTGTATATATATATATATTTTTTTTTCTTCTTCATCTAATCATCCCTGTCTTTCATATAGTACAGCTTTTAAAGGGGTTGTAAAGGTTCAGTTTTTTTCACCTTAATGCAACCTTAGTAAGCAAGCAGGTATCCTGCGTGACATCACTGATGAGATATGGTCTTGACCACATTTGGTCACTGACATGGTTATGTTCCAGCAGCACCTGGGAATTTTCAGTTGCACTGGGAGTTCTGTCGGAGGGGATTCTCATGTCCCTGTTGGCGGGTCTTCATTCATTATGACTGACAATAGATTTACATGGATCTAGATCACTAGACAACATGATTGACTATGAATTTACACAATTTTATGTCAACAGTGTCTGTGTGTTTATTTACATTATTGTACATTTTTTTTGTAAATCCGTAACCAGGGATATTATGCACTTTGGGTCCTCCTATTTTTTTTTTCTTTTTTAAGTGTATTTTGTGCGTGTACTTGAGAGAGGAGCCGGACTGCAGGAGTTGGGAGTAGGCAGGCCTCCCCCAGAGGCAATCTGCCACCTTTGCTATTTTAAATGGGGTTTTCATATTCCAGTAACTCCTCCCTGCAGACCCCACACCCACTGAGCAACTGATGTGTGGATGAGAACACCTATCAACATCAACGTAGGGACAAGGATTGCCAGGGTTCTTTCCTAGCAAGCTGCCGCCCTAATGTTGAAGTAATTTGGACTGGTATGGTTCAGAAGGGAGAGCACCTGCTGTTCCTAGCTAGCCAGGCTGTATGCTTAGATTAGAGTATGGTTTGGATTTTGGGCATACCCCACATACCCCACATTTGTTTCTTTTGTTTTTTGTATGGGGTCCCTCCAAAGTACATACCGGGCTCTTATTATGGATAAGAGTCTGATAAGAATTTTGGATGGGACCCCACATTAATTATTTTCCTTTCATGCAGTCCCCCATAAATAACTCCCTACTAAACCCCTATCTTGGAAAAGGGTCTGCTTTATTTATTAAAAAATTTCAGGGCACATGACCTTATATTTTGCTTAAGGGGAGGGTAACACATGCTCACTGCAGCCTCCTTTTCTGGCCACCCAGGTTGCATGTTCAGATAAGGGGCTAGTATGGATTTTTAAGAGGCTCATGCAAAAAAAAAATCAATACTAGACCCGCATCCTTAATAAAGCTCTGGTCTAGGCTCCATGTACATGGGATGTTTTTACGAATGCTCCTAAAAGATAAGTAACCCACGTTTAAAACGTCCACGTTTAGCGTTGTTTTGCTGTGTTTTCATTTAGAAGCATTTAAAAAATATATATTATATATATATATATTTTTTTTTAAATGGCCAAAAGCAAAAAACGCCTATAAAAGAAGTTTGGTGTCTGAAACCTAGAAATCTTCTGCGTCTGAACCCATTGTTTTGCTTTCAAAGAAGCGCTGTTAAACGCAACTGCCTAAAAACGGCAATAAACGAGACTGTGTACATGGTCACATAGGATAACATTGAATGAGTTCAGGAGCAGTTAAAAAAAGCATCCAACTGCCTCTGAACATACATTTAGCAGCGTCCCGTGTACATGGGGCCTGAGACATTAAGGGGATCCCGAAAATGCTTTTTTGTGCTTTATCTGCCTGGGGTATCCACAAAATCTATACCAGACCCTAGTCAGCAACCATGTAGCCTGCCCCCTCTGAACCATACCATGCCACATGGTCTAAACATTAGCAGGCACCCTTGGCAGGGAACCATGTCCCCATGTTAACCGAGATCCCTGGTTCAGTAGATGTGTGGGTTTGTGGGGGGATATATTGAAATCTGGAAACACCCACTGGAATAAAGTGGCCTCTAGATATTTTCCCCCCACCAATGTGCATGAGTGAGGAGGGACTCTGTAAACAAACAGATATTGAAAAAGTATTTTAATAAATAAAACACAAGAGAAGAAAGAATTATGGTTTAGATCCATTGTCAATTAAGTCATCCAATGATGACAACCCACGAACACAAACATGATGAACCAACAGGGCCTCGCTGGACTCTCACCACAAACAGCAGCAATCCAGCTTGAATTTCAACAAACCATTCAATGATGTTCAATTAAGTAACCTTAAGAGAAGAGAAGCAAGCAAGGGAAGGAACTGTCATTTAGTGGAAATAGATTATTTTTTTCTTTCTAAATGTCATTTTTGCTGTAGTAAATCCTACAGCTTCAACACTTCATGAAGAGGTGTAAGCCATCACTAAAACAAGTTATCTAAGAGAATTGACTGTTTTTTATGTTTTAAGCTTTACTAAAAGACCCACTCCCAGCTGAAAGGTATTTTTTGGCACAACTCTCATATATCAGTGTCCAGCTACACATGCAAATTGATTTCCCAATATCTTGCAAATTGGCCATGAAAAAGAATTTAATGGAGTTTGGGCACTTTGGGTTGCGCAAATTTAAGGCTGGGTTTGGGGGTCCCCCCGCAAACTAAATCCAGGCCAGTTGTAATTAATGGGAATTTGTAGTAAGGAAAAAAATGGAAATAGGTTTTCCTTTAAGTCACAGGTCACAGTTGTGGACCTGGAAGGGTCAGAAGTATAGCTTTGAGTCCTTCTTCTAGCATGTGGAAGAGTGTTCAATAGTCACCATGCAGTGTTATATTTATACAGAAAGTGCAGTGTAGGCACTGTGTGCAGCCTATGTAGTTGCAGGTAGAAAGAAACAGAGTCCGTGAGAGAATACAGTAAGGTTGCAAAGGTCCACAGACTAGAGCAGGCAGTATCTCTTAATAATGTTGCTAGTACTGGAGTGATTATTGATCATATGGTGAGTGTGCGTGATATTAAAGGGTCTAAGAGCTTTGTGATGTTTTGGTAAGAGGGAAATTAGACCCCTTTCACACTGGGGCATTTTTCAGGTGCTTTTGGGCTAAAAATAGCACATGTAAAGTGATTGAAAAACGCCCCAACTGCAGTCCCAGTGTGAAAGCCCGAGGGCTTTCACACTGAGATGATACGCTGGCAGGACGTTAAAAAAACTCCTGCAGGGGGGCGGAGCTAGCCGGGGACCGCAATGGACGCTTGAGAGCGGAGCTCCTGAGATAGCAGGCTGACAACGGCTATTATCAGCCCATCCGAGCGACCAATTCACCACCCTGCACGGCGGAACGGTAGCAGGACAGGCTCCGGACAGAGCGGGCATGACCAAGCCAAAAAAAAACGGGGAATCGCCCCCAAAAGCTAACGGAGTTCTATCCCCTCGAGGCCAAGCAACATGGCGCCGGAGCGACTTCCACGCCGACGGCGGGCCCGCGCTCGCAGGCGCTCACGGACGGCAGAAACAACAAAAGGAGCAATCCTCCTCGGTCATCCACATCTCCTCCACCTACACCCTCTTCGGGAAGCCCAGAGAAATCCAGATTCAGAGTGGATGCCACAGATGAGGAGGTGAGCGCTTTATATATTTCTGGGGAGGAATCTAGGGAGGACACGAGGGAACTCCCTGACTCCATTGATACCTTCCCCACGGCCAATCAACCTGTAATGGACACGGTCCTGAAGGAGATGCTGGTTTCCCTGAGAAGCTCATTACACGCTGACATGGTGTCCTGCCTACACAAATTTAGCAGAGAACTGGGTTCAGTTACAGAAAGAGTGACGCATGTGGAAGTTAAAATGGGGGAATTTGCTGACACAATAAATGACCTGGTGGATGCTAATGATGGGAGGGAGGATGAGATGGAGGCACTTAAAACGAAAATGGCAGATTTAGAAGACAGAAGCAGGAGGAACAACGTTAAGATAAGGGGGATCCCTGAGACAGTACAACAAGCTGATCTACGTCAATATGTCTCCCAACTTCTGACTGCCACCCTCCCTGACATGAAGGAGCTGGACTTTAATATAGACAGGATCCACCGGTTACCCAAACCCTCATACCTGTCAGAGAACATACCCAGAGATGTTATTATGAGATTTCATTTTTACTCCACCAAGGAACAGTTGATGGCAGCATCAAGGGCAAAAGGGAAAATCCCTGCACCATACGACAGCCTGCAATTTTATGCGGACTTGTCGCAATTCACGCTGCAAAAACGCAGGAATTTAAACACAATAACAAAAGCACTCAGGAACCATAACCTTAGCTACAAGTGGGGCTTCCCGACGAAATTAATTGTCACTAAAGAAGGAACGGACTATGTGATTGACTCCATGAACAGGGGCCTGACCTTCCTTAAATCATGGGGGATTACACCTGACCCACAAACTCAGGAACCAATAAATCCAGGACGCTCTGCACAGCCTCAGGATTGGCACAAAGTGAATTCGAGGAATGCTCGCACCCATAAATAGCTCGGATGGGCATGACTTGTTTTACATCCTCCTGCTAGGGGAGAAGTACGTGCGGTCCGTACTCTACTAACAGCTCAGACTTTCCTACCCTAGTTTATCTGAGTGGCCATGAGCCACACTCTTGTTCAATTTTCATCAGTTGGGCTATTCGCCTATGTTGACTGTTTTTTTTCTTTTGTAGTTATATTCTTGTTTTTCTCCCCATTCGGATCCAACCGACGTCTCTGTGAGTGCACTAAGTCCATTCCATTTGGTCACAGGAAGAAACGATGGCCTCAAAAATGTCTACAGCATATACCAACAAAGACGACCAATCTTCTGACAGTGAGTAAGAAATATTCACCTCATTCCACCTCACCATACCACATATCCAAATGGCGTTAAAGTTCTTGTCAATCAACGCCAAGGGCCTTAACCACCCGGCAAAGAGGCGCTCATTGTGGAAGGAAGCCATACACCAGCATTGTGACATCTTGTGACATCTTGTGTGTTCAGGAGACTCACTTCACCCTGACCTCTCCCCCTAAATGCAGTCATCCCCAATTCCAACACTACTTTTATGCCAATGCGGATGCGAAAAAGAAAGGTGTGATGATAGCTATAAGAGATTCAGTAGCTTTTAAGCTGCACTCACTGGTGACCGACCCCCAGGGTCGTTTTTTGATCCTGACCTGTGACATTGACTCCACTACCTACACTATAGGGAACGTTTATGCACCAAACCATGGACAGATTCGTTTCTTTAATAGAGTTATGAAGAAATTGAAGGCTGTGGAGAAGGGTAGGGTTCTACTGTGCGGAGATTTCAACATCACCCCGGACCCCTCAGCGGACTCCACAGCAGTTCACAAACGGTCTCCTGTATCCTTGGGAGACTCCCTGAGGGCTCATGAACTGTTTGACTCATGGAGGTGTCTCAATGCGGAGGAAAGGGACTTTTCTTTTTTTTCCAACTGCCATAGGACGTACAGTAGAATTGATCTGTTCTTAGTAGATAAATGCTTATTGTTTGATTGCACAGATGCCCATATCAACACCATTACTTGGTCGGACCATGCCTCGATCACATTGTCTATTGGCAAGAATACTAACAAGGGAGGCGCACGCATCTGGAGAGCGAACCCTAGGCTGTTCCAGGATGGTCCGACCAGGTCCAGGATTGAGGGCCAATTGAGAGAGTTTTTCACACTAAATTGTCCATCGGTGTCTGACCCAGGGGTGCTTTGGAATGCCCACAAGGCATATGCAAGAGGGATATTGATCCAACAGGGGGCAAGGAGTAAGAGGTTGAGGCAGGCACATATGACCGATTTAATCTCGGAAATAGAGACTCTTGAGAGCCAAAACAAAAGTAGAATGACCCCCAATAACACAGCCCGACTGTCACAGCTCCGTACTGAACTTCGCCTGTTGTTCCAAGAAGACTTTGAGAAGTCTTCAAGGAGACTGAAACTACAATATTTCACTAGCGGCAACAGAGCAGGCAAAATGCTAGCTAACAAAATTAAGGGCCAAAGACGCAAGACGCAGATCCCCTTTATTATTCACCCAGTGACGAAGACTAGGCTTTACCACCCCCAGGAGATAGCAGATGCCTTTAGCCGATACTACAGTATGCTGTATAATCTTAAAGATGACCCTAATACTCCCCAACCGACCGTCCCTCTGATAGATTCATTCCTGCAACAAGTAGACCTCCCGAAACTCACTCCTAAACATTTAGATGAGTTAAATTCCCCCATTACAGAAACAGAGGTGGGCAAGGTCATCAAAAATCTCCCCAACAATAAATCTCCGGGGCCAGATGGCTTCACGGGAGAATATTACAAACTCTTTCAAGATACCTTAGCTCCACATCTGGAGAAACTTTTTAATTCGGTGGCGACAGACTCTCTCATTCCCCCAGAAATGTTGAGGGCTATGATAGTGGCACTACCAAAACCCGGAAAGGAACCAGATGTCCCCCAAAATTTTAGACCGATATCGCTGCTTAACAACGATATAAAGATATACGCCAAAATACTTGCGAATAGGTTAGTAGACATATTGCCCAAATTAATAGACAGGGACCAATCGGGATTTACTAGGGGGAGGCAGACATCAGATGCCACCCGCCGTTTGATCAACGTGATACATGCGGCGGTTGATGGGGGAACGCCTTCTCTGCTCCTGGCGCTGGATGCAGAGAAGGCGTTCGATAGGATTCATTGGCAATTCCTCTCCAGGGTATTGGATAAGTTTGGGTTCAGGGGATTCATCTACTCGGCTGTGATGGCTTTGTATACCCTTCCCTCCGCACAGGTGTATGTAGCAGGAGCACTGTCTACTCCGTTTACCATATCTAATGGGACAAGGCAGGGGTGCCCCCTCTCGCCATTGATTTTTAACCTGTTGATGGAGCCACTAGCTTCCTATTTACGTAGCCACCCTGATATCTCAGGCATCACAGCGGGGGGGAAGGAGCATGTCATCAGCCTTTTTGCTGATGATGTCATCCTGATGCTATCAAAAGCAGAAACCTCCTTACCTGCGGTACATGAGGCTCTAAAAGCATTTAATTCAGTCTCGTACTACAAAGTTAATGAGTCTAAATCATTTATACTAAACTTGGGCATTCCATCAGAGGATGAGGGCTATCTTAAAAAGAGGGTTCCCTTTGTATGGAAAAAAGAGGGCATCGCCTACTTAGGCATCACCCTAACCCCCAGCACTAAAGACCTCTTGAAGTCCAACTTTACACCCTTTCTCGAAACACTAAATACCAAATTGAAGGCCTTAGCGAAAACAGAACTATCATGGCTGGGTAGACTGGCTGCCTTCAAAATGCAGATCCTCCCACAAGTGTTGTATCTGTTCCGCATGCTCCCCATAGTCATACCAAATTCCTACTTTAAATCTATGCAATCCCTGATTAACAACTACTTATGGCAGGGAGGGAGGGCGAGATGTGCATTTAGTAAGTTAATCAAACACAGAAAAGCGGGGGGGATAGGCCACGTTCACATTCAGGATTATTATTTTGCTGCCATACTGACTCAACTTAAACAATGGTTCTTGCCAGACTCCGAGGCTGCATGGAAAAACCTAGAAGAGACTCAGGTCCCACAGAGGAACTTATTGAACTTCCTACTGACAGCCCATAAGGCAGGCTCACTCACCACGAAATTAGCCCCACCTATCCAAGCCTCGGTAAGAGCATGGATGTATCTCTCTAGAGACACGAAAAGGGAGGTGGACGTGTCTCCGGTGGAACTTCCACTGTCGGCACTGAGACTTCTAATACCTAGCTTAAAGATCTCAACCTGGATGGATAGGGGGCTTCAGTATGTAGAGGACATAGTGGAAGGGTCCCACATTAGGTCATTTGCCAGACTCCAAACAGAACATAATCTCACAACCTCCGACCAATATGCCTATATGCAAATAGACCACCTGTGGAGAACCAAACCAAATTTGCTTACCAGTATACCGAGGAGGATCTTGAGGTTCTACAGGGAATACCAGGGCTCGTCAGGTGGAATATCTATTGTATACAACACCTTACAAGGTAAATTAGTGTGTGAGAAATCTCAACATATGGTAGCCTGGGAAAGAGAGCTGGGGATAGAGTGCACAGACGGGGAATGGGAAAGAGCATTTAAACTTACCTATGCATCTACGAGAAGTACTAATTTAAGAGAAATGCAACAAAAAATAGTACTAAGATGGTACCTTACCCCATATAGACTGTCGAGAATCTTCCCTGGAACCTCACCACTTTGTTGGAGGGCCTGTGGCGAAAAAGGGTCACTGTGCCACATTTTGTGGTCATGTCCCAAACTGTACAGAGTCTGGCAACAGACTGAGAGATTGATAGCCGTAGTGATGGGTGCACATTGCGCGTTATCGCCGGCTATGGCGCTACTTTCACTAGACCTATATAAAGTACCGCCAGTGTTTAGGACCATAGTTTCGAACATTATCTTGGCAACACGTCTCGCTATCCTGAGACACTGGAAGTCCACAGAAGTGCCCACGATCACAGAAATCGTTCATATCATACATACCCACGGCACATATGAAATACTTCACTCATCGGCCATGGGTAATTATGATAAAGTATCACGAGAGTGGAAAGAATGGTTGAACTGGTTTGAGGGAGGGGCATGTATGTAAAGAGACCCAAACAATGATACTGTCATGATCTATAAGCGCACGTCACTCTGGAGCTGAATGTGGGAGAATCTTGTTTTGTTTTAGTTTGTTTTATCTATTTTGTTTTACTATGTTTTCATGGACAGTACTTGTATGTTAGGAAACCCAGTTAAATTAGTCCTAGGTGCTCGTCCTATATCCAACTACCACATATGCACGAGATGGGGTAAGGTACCAATGTCATAAGCAGTTTACCCATAAAAAGGGACATACCTTCAAGTGGGAGGGGGGCGGGTTGCTGGTTGCACTCCCTGGAGCGACCATAGAGAAGGATCGCGAGGGGGGGGCGAGAGGCGACCTTGTGTCCAAACTCTCGACTGATCATTCTATGATTATATGTATATCAGAAATACTTGGAGTTGTCCTTGCTGTACCCAATACCCTATGTGATATCTTGTTTTTGTTTTATCAGACGCTTGTGAGTTGTTTGGAGAAAAAAAATCTTTTTCAATAAAAAATATTGGAAATAAAAAAAAAATTTAAAAAAAAAAAAAAAAAAAAAAAAAAAACTCCTGCAAGCAGCATCTTTGGAATGGTGAAGGAGCAGTGTATATACCGTTCCTCCACAGTTCCTGCCCATTGAAATGAACGGGCAGCGCGGCCGAACCACCAGCAAAGTGCCGCTGCAGCGGCACTTTGCGGGAGGTTTTAATCCCTTTTCAGCCACTAGTGGGTGTTAAAAGTCCCCTGCTGGCGGCCGAATACCTCCACAAAAACTGTGGCAAAGCATCGCTATAAAAAGCGGTGCTTTGCCACCAACATCTCGGTGTGAAAGTGGCCTACGTGAAATGCTTTCTTTGACAAAGAATTTTATTAATAACCATAGCAACTACACAGTTTGAAAATGTAATAAATACATTATGAATAAACATAATAGAGAAACAAAAAGGCATTTTGTAAAGGAGATAAATATGGTAGTAAGAAGAAAATAACACAGTAAAAAGCAAATGAAGGTTAGGTACATAAAGATATTTAAATACGTGTAAGTCCCAAAAAAGCCACTAGGGCATTGTCCATTGTACAACAGATACTTATAGAGTCCGACTAAACAGGGACCTAAGTATAAACAGTGCTAGGCATCTATCCATGTACCCAACTCTTCAAGGCCTATGCCCAGTGGCCTGATAGATTTGAAGATGAGAAAAATGAAAATACTGGAAAGGGCAAGAAAAAGCAGGGACAAAAAAAAGCAGAGATGGATATGGTTAGAGAAAGGGGGGGGGGGTTTCCCGCGGCAGGAAGCCAAAGCACCTCAGATCCGTAGTAGAGTGGCGTCAAATCTTGAGGGTTTAGAGTAATCAACCCAAGGCTGTCAGACCCTAAGGAACTTATCATGGGTGTCTTGAAAGAATAGCCGTCAGCCTTTTGTTAATCATTATATCATCTATGCAATTTTTAACTGCCTCAAAGCTTAGTATTGGAGTTTTTCATGCCCTAGCTATGGTTAGTTTAGTTGCAGTAAAGAGGTGCATAGCCAATTGGCGTTCCGGACAAAGAAATTCCACAATCGATTTACAGAGAAGAGCCTCATATGGATCTCTTTTGAGATCAGTATGACATGCTTTCTAACTAAGAGAGATTACATGAATATGTTCATTGAATAAAGGCATTCACTCCCACTTCCTTACTTACCTTTAGTCTTGCAACAGTGTAGAAGCTCCTCTCCTGTACTGAAATTGCTTACTCTGCATATTGTGAACTTCATATAGCTTTTAAGTCATTTAGATATTTGCCTAACTCCCCCTAGAGCAGTGTTTCTCAACTCCAGTCCTCAAGGCGCCCCAACAGGTCATGTTTTCAGGCTTTCCATTATTTTGCACAGGTGATTCGATCAGTTTCACTGCCTTAGTAATTACCACAGCTGTTTCAATTGAGGGAAATCATGAAAACATGACCTGTTGGTGCGCCTTGAGGACTGGAGTTGAGAAACACTGCCCTAGAGTCAACCCACTGCTTGCAGCAGGGTGAGGGGCTCTTGTGAGGAGTACTGAGGCAGTCCATTTTTTTAATAAGCTATGTACAGCACGCTGTATGGTTATGGTTACTGTGAGCATTTACTTTGCCCTGATAAACTCCTTACATTTAATTTGCTTTTCCCCTGCTAAATTTCATTGATTATAACTTAATAATTTGCCATTCTTTATCCAGACTGTATGGAAAGTTGTAAAAACAACCTAGTTGTGTTGAGGTTCACGCAGGGTCGATACAAGGGGGGGACGAAACGGGTGGATGCCCTGGGCGGGACTATTTACTGGAGGAAGGGGGCACCGGAGACATGCTGGCATTGTGCTTTTAAACCTGGCTGGACAGAGGTTTGGGAGGTCTGAACCCCCCCCCCCCCAGAGCAGTTTTTAACTGTTATCGGAGGAGACTGTAAAAAAAAGTCCGCTTTGCTCCGGTCCGAGTTCTGATATCAGCCGGTGAGCTCAGGACACTGGCAGCCTGTCATGCTGTTGCTCTTTCCTCCTCCCTTCTCCCAGCAGACGGCTTCAGTGGAACATCTCTCCTCCACATGCAGTAAATCATGGCGGCTACTGTGCAGGGCTCTGACTTTGTGAGAAGAACACATCACACTTATTTTTGTGCCATTCATTGGCACCTAAAATGAGGTGCAGTTTTGCCACAATCATCACATGAAGCTTATTGCCTAAAAAGGTTAAATTCGCAAAGTTTTTACACCTGGATAAGGATTTTTATTTTATCCATGTAACTGCAATTTTCTAAGCTCATTGGACTGGACATGAACTGTCACTTTGTCAGTGATTTCAGTGTTAGTTAATTCCCACAAAGTGTCAGTTAGTGTCACTATCACAGTCCCACTATATGTCGTATAGTATATATATATTCCATCATTTGTAGACACTATAGCTTTCACACGTACAATTAATATATACTTATTGGGATTTTTTTTTACCAAAGACATGTAGCGGAATACATTTTTGCCTAAATATATGATTATTTGTCTTATTAAATGTTTTATAGCAGAAAGAATTTTTATTTTTTTTGTTCATAAAATAAAAATGAAAAAACCCAGTGATGTGAAAATACGGGCAAAAAAAAGCTTTATTTGTGTGGAAAAAAAAAATTATATACATTTATTTTGGGTACAGCGTTGCATGACAGCAAAATTACCAGTGAGTTTCCATACAGAAAAAAATGGACTGGCCATGAATGGGGTAAAATCTTTCAGAGATCCAGTGTTTAATTAACCCCCCCCCCCCCAGAGAGTTACCCACTTCATTTCATAATGGGCATAGCAGACAATCCCATCAATGCTGGGTGTTATTACATAAGCTAACAACATTGCTTGGGGTTATTTTTGTGGAAACTGATGCAAATGGGTTATTTTTGCATTTTAAATTATCAAATTAAACCTTAACCACTTCCGGACCGCCACACGCCGATATATGTCGGCTGTTTGAAGAGAGATATCTTTGTTATAGCAGCAGCTAGCTGCCATAACCCAGGTATCCTCTTCTTCATCCAGCGGTCCGGTTTCCGATAATAGTGGTCTCTGCGGCAGATTTACTGCAAGATCACTTTTAGCGGTGGCAGCAATCGGGGGTTCTTGCTGGTTGGGTATGGAGACGAGTGAGTGACGAGTGAGTACCCATCTCCATTCCATAAAATAGCAGGGGGGGAGCGGTGTCAAAACATCACTTCCGCCCATAGCTCATAAAGGGCATTTTTTTTCAAATTACATTTTTTTTTATTATTGCATTTTTGTGTAAATATGAGATCTGTGGTCTTTCTGAGCCCAGAATTCATATTTAAGAGGTCTTGTCATATTTTTATTCTTTGATGAAGGCCTAAGGCCGAAATGTGTCTGCAGTTTTGGATAATGTTACTGCTTCAATAAATATTTTCTATGGAGTAGCTGTCGAGTTGCTGGCCTGTACTTTCTATGGATGAGCTTAATTAGCCAGAGCACCGACTACTCTACATACTATATAGCGATAGAGTTTGGGTGAGTTTTCCGCTACTTTTAGAATGCTGCAAAAAAGGCAAAGTTTTGAAAAAAGATACCCAGATGATAACTAAAAGTACCGTTAATAAAGGACCTTGATACTTCAAAATTATTTTGACCATACATTTGCATTTTCACTGCTTATAAAATATACCAATGTGCATTTCTTCCATGCTAGAACTGTACTGTATCCTCTTTTTTTAAAACCGATAAAAACACATTATCAGCCTAATGGTGGAAACACATTTGTTGCAGGAGTAGCGTGTGTACAGATTTGCAAAGCGCATGTGCCCAGGGCCATTCTGGCACTATAGAGAGGCATTTTAATCAAACTGATATCTGATGGAAAGAGTGATTCACATCTTGCAGAGAAAGAGATGGTGATCAGATAGGCAGAGCACCTATATAGCTCAATGTGGGCAACTCCATAGTCAGGAGGCTTCAGGCTCCAGAGGCAGCAGCATCGACTTTCACTGCTTTGCACAAGCTCCTCTTTTGTGAGTGTGTTTTTAATCATCAATAAATATTGTTCAGATTGTTTACTACACTATGGAAGTTACGCTTGTTTTTTCCCTTTTATTTTCTCAGCCCAATGTTATCCAGTTTCTGTTGAGTGGTATTGGTACTATAAGTAAAAATGTAACCACGCATGTGTATCCCTGAACTAACTTTTAGTTAAATCTGCTGTAATGCCAGATGTAGATCAATTACTGAATTCTTGCCTTAACAGCCATATTATTGAAAGCAATGTACTTTAGGCTGACAAGCTGGTGTTATCTACAGTTTAGATGACAAAAGCTAGTAAGCTGTGAACATGTGATTGACTCACTAGTGATCACAAGGTCATAGTGCTAGAGGCATATATGTCACTTGGGCTCTTTAGATCTTTACTTACTTAAAAGATTAAACCAACCAGGCAAACACCCTCAGAGTAAAAAGATACTGCTTTGAGTAAAGCTGTAAGCTAAGCTGTCACTTTGTACATCAATAATATTGGTTGTTAAAAACAGATAACATAATTCAAATTCCAATAAAGCATATAATAAACAGCAAAAGAGTCACATTAAGAACCCTTCCTCCAGCCAATAGAGCATCCAAATATATTAGCAACATATAAAAATGTTCTTTCCTTGTTTTGTTTTTTTCATTATATTTTAAAGGAAACCTATGCACTGGTTGATATTGAGATATTGACTGACTTCATTTTTTTGTGAGTCACTGATCCAGAAACATCCAGAAACATTGTATGCCTATTATGTGGCAATAACCCAACCTTTACATTTACCAACAATGTACAAATTGTATGAATAGATATCCATTAATATTTGGTTTACTATCTATATTTAGTTCATGGTAGGCAGTGAACAGTGTTTCTTAACCACCACAGCCCCATAAGATTTTACCCCCTTAATGACCAGAGCATTTTTTGCGATAAGGCACTGCGTCGCTTTAACTGCGACACTGTACCCAAACAAAATGGTTGTCCTTTTTTTTCCCCAAATAGAGCTTTATTTTGGTGGGATTTGATCACCTCCGCGGTTTTTATTTTTTGCGCTATAAACAAAAAAAGGGCGTACATTTTGAAAAAAAAATATTGCTTTTTTTTTCAAAATGTACGCCCTTTTTTGTTTATAGCGCAAAAAATAAAAACATATATAAAAAACACATTTATTCCTGAGTTTGGGCCGATATGTATTCTTCTATATATGTTTGGTAAAAAAAAAAATCACAATAGGTGTATTTTGATTGGTTTGCACAAAAGTTATAGCATCTACAAAATAGGGGAAAGATTTATGCCATTTTTTTAGTAGTAATGGTGGTGATCTGCGATTTTTTGTCGGGACTGCGACATTGCGGCGGACAGATCGGACACTTTTTTGGGACCAGTGACTTTTTACAGCGATCAGAGCTAAAAATAGCCACTCATTACTGTATAAATGTCACTGGCAGATACTTGGTGGGTGAGCCCAGCATCCACTGATACCTAAAATATATTTTTTTAAAGGGCAACATCTTAACATTGTAAGTATATCATTTGGAGGGAGAATGCAACAGAAAGAATGAAATCCCTCCTGGTGCAGACAATCCTTTGGCTGGGAACTCTGTTGGGAGCATCCATCCATTGGAAAACATAGAGAGAAAAAAAAGTGAGCCCAAAACCCACCTAAAAACCCACCCTTAAATATCAATTTTGTATCAGGTTGATCATTTTAAGGTTCCTAGACACTTTACATATGACATTTGACAATATGAATGTTTCATATCCTGCTATATATAAATTAGTAATGTAATTGAAAATAATAATGCACCATCAATGAACAACCAGCACAAAAATTGGATTCCACCTAACACCAGCGATGAATAAGCACTGAAGCACATTGCGAAACGCGTTAGCCTTTTCCTGATTGTTTGCTGTGGCGTGTGATGTTCTGTGACCAGTTTTAATAAAAAGGAAAGTTTTTGGAGTGCGGCTGTCCCAGCTTCTTCTCTTCAATTCCACCTAACACCAGTTTAGCTCCGTCAGAACAATGGTAGATGCCGTAGTGTATTTAGGTTTTGTGCTGCCGTAGGCCTGACTAAACTTGTGCACCCCCTAATTTAAATATATATGACCCACCCCTTCCTGTCAAGGCCACACCCCTTTCCGTTTAGGATCCACCCTGATTTTTTTTGAGTGGGGACACTAGTTCTTGGGGTCTGGGGGGGGGGGGGTGGATTCCCTTAATTTTCATAGATTTCATCTTACTTTCTGTTTGGCTATGGGGCAGGACGTGAAGGGAAATCTCTGCAATGGGACACGGATGGTAAAAAATAAACTGTCAGGGGCTATAACCATCCCTTAAAAAAAAGTGTTGCCTATAGTTCTACTCTAATCACAAATTTCTGATAATTTTATGGAGAGGACTAAGAAGATATAACAATGGCAATGGTGCAGCAGAATACATATAGCACAGTGAGAAAGGTTTGTGATCCAGGCTGATAGGACAGTCAAAATTAGAAGCAGCTTGCGTTAGACTAACAGTGTAGCACAAGCCGGCGGGGACTTTCCGTGCTGCCCCCCTGCAAAGTGCTGCCCTAGGCCTGGACCTTGTTAGCCTAGGCCAGGATACATTGTTGGGTAGATGATTTTCTGATTGTTTTTTATGGGTTTCTATAGTCTGAACATGGATTGCACAGTGTCCACGAATGTCAGCTATTCCACAAAATTATTTTGATAGTTATCTAGACTAATTTGGAAGGATGAATGAAAATCCTCAAGAACAATGCTTGTGTCTATGCTTGCTGGGGATATAATAAGGTCAATTAAGAGCTACTTTGTTATAAGCGAAGACATTCATATCAATTATGTCTCCTGAAATCTTCCTGTATTACACTAAACAAAACAAGGATACATTTATTTAATTATACCCAAGTTGAATAAGCCTTATCTGCCCATCCCACAGAAATATGATAGAGTTATATTGTTGGAAAAGCTTGATGGTGAAGCTTTTTCCTTTTTATAATCACAGAAACATAGGTAAAAGGTGATTTAGATAGCCTGCTGTGGCACAAATTGTCAGGATCTGATTTAGAGACCTTGCTTTTGTCAAGAAAGACAGTTGGGCGTCTGCTTTAAAGAAGTACTGGGAATATTTTCATCAAAGCTTTGAATTGAAAAACAGTAGGGGGTAAATATCTGAGATGTTGCTAAGAAAGCCTGCTATATCTGCACAATTACCATTAACAGTGGATGGCAGTGGTTCAATGATGTAATTCAATCTGGTGTCCTACATTTTATCAGACAGTAATTCTGAACTGATATAAAGACTTCATAGTCTTATTGATATGCATTGCCTATCATTTTCCTGCTAGTTCCTTTAGTGTCTTTACCTAAATAGATTTCATAAAAGCCAAAGACAATATAATAGTTTCTTAAGCCATAGTGTTGAGTCCCTTCATGTTTCCCTACCATCAACTGGATAGCTAATATATGACTAAAACAGCAATCAGTAATTGTTCTGTCAACTTTGTTAGAATAAAATAAATGGCTGCATATTAGCATACTTAGATTGAATCAGGCAATTGTGCAATGGACAAAAGATGCGTACACTAAAATGCATATTTGGCCAGGACATGCAACCATATGTTCATACATGTCTTAATTCTACCATTGTGGGTGCATTCAATAAAAACTCCCTCATATCATATTTTGCATATGAAAAGCAAGCGTGACTACTACAGTATCTTGACCATGTCTTTGAATCTTTACACTCTTTTGGTGTACATCTCAATGCTAAAGTTCTATCCAGCTCTTTTCCCTGGAATCGACAGCATTCCCAATTAACCCATCTGTTGCTGCAGAATTATAGTGATATTTTCCTATTTGAATGTACGTGCAAAACTGTGAAGTTTATTTTAAGAGATAACAGGTATAGTCTAAAAATGGTGCACAGCAGGTCATTTCTAAAACATGACGGTATGCAAATGCCATATTTTAATTGTGTAGGTTCAATAATAGGAGTTGTGGCAACACAAGAAATGGGATTAAAATATTTCAAATTAATTGATTGAATTATTAAATCTGGTCTTGACAGATAAAGTAACTAAAGAGTATTTTAGATAACAAAAAATATAATTTTTTTAAATGTAAAAAAATTGTATTTTAAAAATGTTATAAGCAGTATACTAAAAAAAAAAGTCAGTTGTATGATAAGACAATCTGTTCTTTGGGAAATAGGAAGAGAGGACAAAACAGACACTCAAAATACAAACAATTTAAGTGTATCTTAAAGCGGGGTTCACCCTAAAAAAAATTCTAACATTGCATGGAGCCGACCTATGAGACCGACAGTATGCTGTTGTTTTTTTTTTTTCTTGCGTACATACAATTTTGGAGCTATTTTCACCTCCGGCTTTCCCGCGGGAGTGGTCGTTCCTAATCACAGGCTGTGATTGACGTGCTTCCGACAAGCGCATACTGCGCATCATGAGTTGCCGAAAGAAGCCGAATGTTGGTGCGCAGGCGCTGTATAGAGCCGCACCGACGTTCGGCATCTTTCGGCAACTCGTGAAGCGCAGCATGCGCCGGTCGAAAGCACGTCAATCACAGCCTGTGATTAGGAACGACCACTCCCGCGGGGAAGCCGGGGGTGATACTGTCGGTCTCATAGGTCGGCTCCATGCAATGTTAGAATTTTTTTTTAGGGTGAACCCCCGCTTTAACCCAAGTACAAAATGTAATAAAATGTAATTCACCAGCTCTTACATGTGATGGCTGCATTTGTTTCTTCTTTTTTTTTTACTTTCTTCTCTTAATTTTCACTTGGTGATTCTTCCTGTAACATTTTTCCTCTTCTAGGGTGAAAACACGTACACTGCTCTACATCTGTGGTGGAGCACTGTTGTCACCCTAGACCTCTCTCCTGATTTAGACAACAAACATGGAAATTGCTTCATAGTCAAATGAAGATAGCTGAGCAAGCTGATAACATTGTTTAAGATATCAGTACAGTCCACAGGAAATTGCAAGGATGCTGGATTTATATTAGGAGCAATGGGTATGTTCTGTACTTGCAGAAAATGTACTTAGTCTAAAAAAGAAAACAAATGCAGCTGCAATGTCTACGTTTTTGGATTTAGATATCCTATTCAAAATACATGGCGCCTCTAAAATCCTGAAACCTATATAGTAATTCATAAATCTTTTCCTATTCCATCAGTTAGTATTTCAATACATTACTCATTAAAAAAACACTCAATAGATGTATGTTAAATGATATACAAGTCTGCTAATTGCATGCAGCTGTTAATGTCTGTAATAGAATGTAATCACATGAGATACAAATGATAAGTATGTTAATGGTAGACATAAAGTGCCAGCTTCCACTGAAATTAATTAGACCACTAATCCTATGTGCTCTGTATCAGAATCACTACAAGTTAGGGCAATGTCACACTGATAATTTGACATTCGGCGTTTTGAATAGATTAGTTGTACATGTCTCTTTCCTGCAGAGCAGCATCCATTCAGCATTAAGATGAATAGAGATCACTCTCCTCTATCACAAGCACACCAGTAATACATAATATTTTTAGAGTTGATCACTTTCCCAATGCTTGTGTGACAAGGGAGAATAGTCTCAATTCATTGATATGCTGATGCAGCCCTTTCCAGCATCAACTCCATTATGTCATCCAAAGGAATTTTCAAATACTCAAATCTGACGCGCACAACAAAACAGAAAGTCAAAGAGTTGGAGTTTAATTCCTTCTATGTCCACAGAGCACCTTCCAAATCCTTCCTAACCCTCCCTCTCTTCTTTTGATGAATACCGTATTTATCTGTTTTCTCCAATTTCTCTGAGGATTGCAGTGATTTATTTGCCTCCTGAACTAGTATAGTGCTTTTTATGCCTTCTCAACCGGGCTACCCTACTTTCTCTCCTCCGAAATACCCACTATCATTCTTAGTTGCCTTAACACCCCTGTTAATGTTAACAGCCTGGCTACAGCCTAACTTCTCAACTCAGCCTCATCTTTTGAACTAACACAATGAACACTGACTTACACTCACTATGATGGCAATAAACTTAACCTTTTATTCTCCCATCTCTACATGCCTGGCAACCTCGCCAACTACCCATTTCTTTTCTCTGATCACAACCTCATCAGTTTCACAGTATGTTTGTCTTCAACCACCAATCCCTCCAAGCAGCAAATGATTACTTGTAGCAACCTTCGCCACTTTAACTCCTCTCTTCTCTATTCTGCTACTGACCACATCCATAACAAAGTCTATCCTCTTTCCTGTTCTGACCTGCCCACCGCTGTCTACAACAATTCACTCTCATTCTCAAAGGAAGCACTTGCTCCTCTAACTACACGCAAAATCAGAAATCTCAGGAGACATTTACATGCTTTTGAAGAAGTATGGCCTAAAACCAATCCCTGCAGGACTTCACCCTATATAAATCTACCCTCCTAAAATACAATTTCTGCCTCCATGCAGCCAAACAGACCAACTTTGTCACTCTTATTTATATCTTGTCATCCAGTTCTCAATGGCTATTCTCTACCTTTAACTCTCCACTGTGTCCCTCACCCCCTCTACCCACTAACTCACCCACTGCCCAAAAGATTGTGAATCAAAAACAAGATTGATTCAATTCACAAGGACACTTCCACTGTACAGATATCTTCCCCATGCACCTAACATACCTTGTCTAACAGCATAGTCAACACTTAAGACCCATCTTGTTGCTTCCATTTACCTCTAAACTTTTAGAACCCTTAAGGCCGCGTACACACGGTCGTTCCAAACCGATGAGAATGGTCTGACGGGCCATTTTCATTGGTTCACCGCTGAAGTGGCCTGATGGTCTGAAGTGCGTACACACCATTGTTCCAAAAACCGATCGGGTCAGAACGCGGTGACGTCAAACACACGACGTGCTGAATAAAACGAAGTTCAATGCTTCCAAGCATGCGTCGACTTGATTCTGAGCATGCGCGGGTTTTGAACCAATGCTTTCTGTACTTACCATTGGTTTGGACCGATCGGGCAGTGAGCCATCGGTTCGATTTTGAAGCATGTTTTAAAATTTTGGACCGAAGGACAACAGAACGATGGGCTATACACACGGTCGGTTTGGACCGATGAAACTGAACCTCAGTCCATTCTCATCGGTTTTGTCTGACCGTGTATACGCGGCTTTAGCCGTGTACACACGATCGGTTTGTCCGATGAAAACAGACCGATGGACTGTTTTCATCAGACAAACCGATCGCGTGTGGGCCTCATCGGTCTTTTTTCCATCAGTGAAAAAAAATAGAAAATGTTTTAAATCTTTCCTATGGATAAAGAAAAATCTGATCCTCTGTGTGGAACTCAATCAGAGAAAAATCCACGCATCAAGTCGAAATTTTTTTGGGCTCGTCGTAGTGTTGTACGTCACCGTGATTTGGCACGGTTGGAATTTTTGACTGATGGTGTGTAGGCAAGACTGATGAAAGTCAGCTTCATTGGATATCCGATGAAAAAATCCATCGGATTAGATTCCATCAGATATCCAATTGTGTGTACAGGGCTTTAGTCTTCAATGGTTTTAGCGCCTACCATCCTGAAAATAACCTTCTTGACCCCTTGCAGTCTGACTTTCACTCGCAGCATTCCACAGAAACTGCCCTACTAAAACTCACTAATGTTTTATTACTAGACCTCTAAGCAGCTTTTGAAACTGTTAACCACCCACTCCTTCTCAATAAAGTCCACTACCTTGGCCTCTTAGATTCTGCTCTATCCTGGTTCTCCTCCTACCTATCACAGCACTCCTTCAGTGTTAACTATAACGCTGTCTCCTCCTCTCCACTTCTTCTTTCTGTTGGGGTCCCCCAAGGCTCTGTTCTTGGACCCTTTCTCTTCTCTATTCACACCTCCTCCCTTAGACACTTGATAACCCTCCACAGATTCTAATACCACCTATATGCCAATGACACCCAAATATATCTCTTTACTCACCCCTCTTGCATTAGCAATTTACTAACTGACATTTCAGCATGGATATTTCACCCCTTCCGTAAACTATATCTCTCTAAAACTGAACTGATAATATTCCCCTCGCCTGTGCCCCCCTCCATGACTTTTTTTATCAAGATCAGTAATGCAACTATCAGCCTCTCCTCTCATGCCAGGTTATTGAGTGTAATCCTAGACTCTGACCTGTCCTTTCAGTCCTCAATTCCAATTGCTATCAAAAGCTTGTAGACTTCATCTCTGTAACATCCCAAAAATTCTCTAAAATACACCCTTTTTAAAATAATGATACCACCAATCTACTTATTTACTCCTTTATTATCTCTTGCCTTGACCATTTCTAACTAACTCTCTTCTCATAGCCCCAGTCCCAACTCTTTTGCAGTTTCTAACAGGTTTTCTTCTAAGATTGCCCTGTATTTGTCTCCATTCATCTTCCCATCAACTCTGACCAGCTTCCCTGTCCCTGCTGAAGAAAATCATCCCCACAACATGATGATACCAGCACCATGTTTCACAGTGGGTATGGTGTGTTTAGGTTGATATGCAGTGGTAATTTTTCCACCACACATAGCATTTTGCTTTTAGGCCAAAAAGTTAAATTTTGGCCTCATCTGACCAGAGCACCTTCTTCCACATGTTTGCTGTGCCCCCCACATGGCCTCTCACAAACTGAAAATATCAATTCTTATGGCTTTCTTTCAGCAATGGCTTTCTTTTTGCCACTCTTCTATAAAGGCCAGATTTGTGGAGTGCACGAATAATACTTGTCCTGTGGACAGATTCTCCCACCTGAGCTATTGATCTCTGCAGCCCCTCCAGGGCTATCATGGGCCTCGTGGCTGCCTCTCTGATTAATGCTCTCCGTGTCTGGCCTGTAAGTTTAGGTGGATGGCCATGTCTGGGTAGATTTGCAGTTGTGCCTTACTCTTTCCATTTTTGGATGATGGATTGAACAGTGCTCTGTGAGATGTTCATAGCTTGGGATGTTTTTTATAACCTAACCCTGCTTTAAACTTCTCTACAGCTTAATCCCTGACTTGTCTGGTGTGTCCCCTGGCCTTCAGGATGCTGTTTGTTCACTAAGGTTTTCTAACAAACCTCTGAGGGCTTCACAGAACAGCTGTATCTATACTAAGATTAAATTACACACAGGTGGATTCTATTTACTAATTAGGTGACTTCTGAAGACAATTGGTTCCAGATTTTAATTAGGGGTATCAGAGTAAAGGGAGCTGAAAACAAATGCATGCCACGTTTTTCAGATGTTTATTTGTTAAAAACTTTGAAAACCATTTATAATTTTCCTTCCACTTCACAATTATGTTTTGGTCTATCACGTGAAATCTCGATAAAATACATTTACGTTTTTGGATGTAACATGAAAAATGTGGAAAATTTCAAGGGGTATGAATAATTTTTAAAGGCACTCTATATGAAATTTATAATTTAGCTTTGACATGCACCTTAAGCAATGAACAATGTATTCTAGCTAAGATTAAGTGTTTTTATGACAGAAAGGAACATTATCTCCCGCATTTAAAGCGTTATATGTAGGCTGTGTTTGGGTGTCCTTACTAACCATACATACTCTGTGCTACATACTTTAGTCATGACTAAGTGAAACATCCCTTTACAAATTCCAACTCCTCTTTGTTTTGGCAGCATTATTAAGTCCGTCATTCATACCAAAAGCCCTTTGTATAAGTGTTATAGGAATGTAATGTATATGCTTTTCTTACATTTATTTACAGAGCAATTAAAATGAAGTATGCTAAAAAGGAAACAGTTTTTTTTTTAAGTTTTAATAGTTTTATTAAAGTAAACTATCCTGGTACAGTACACATACAGTTGTTTAAGGAATAAAATAATGTAGTCGTCAAACACTGTAATTGTGCTTAAAGTGACTCTCTTGGAAAACTAAGTAGGCTAAAACTGCTCTTCCTGCAAAAGAAGAGAGCAAAGACTCACTCTTTCCTCCTGTTGAGAAACAAACACTTCTTGGAATGCCAATTTCCTGGTTCCCAGCTCACTTCGCAGATCATCTCACCAACCTCCATGTCATTCTGTGTCCAGCAGTAATGTGCATGTCAGTTGAAGGAACTACTGAGTGCAGGGATGGAGATGTAGGATCCTAAAGTTTCAGTTTATCAACAGAGCTGAGAGATAGATTTCTCTTCTTTTACAGGGAGAGTTTTTTGTCCAATTGAATTTTGATGACAGATACATTTTAGGCCATATATGCCACCCAATTTACCCTAATCTGAGATCTTTTTTTTTTTTACAGATTTCACAGCTGAATGTGATAGGTGACTTACAGTAGTTTACAAAAATGTGTTGTAGCTTTTCTTGGTGATTAAAGGAGTTGTAAATAAGAAAAACATGTATGCTGAAATGAGTGTTTACATGGTATAGAGACATAATAGTTAACTGATTCCTTTTAAAAATGATTAAAATAGATAAAAATCAATCATATATTGTACCTGTAGTTTCTAGTTTCTTTTTTTGCATGTTGTTTCCTGCCTCTCTGCTGTACAAAGCATACAGAGCCACAGAGCCAATACAGGGCAGTGATGGGTTGGAAAACGAAACTGATTGGTGCTGAGGGGTTTTAGACACACAGTAATCACATCTCCTTGAAGTTAGTGACCACAGAGAAAGCTCCCAGCACTGTGGTTATCAGGAAACAGACAACCAGGAGATCAGAGAAGAATTACAGCAACTTGAGAGCAAAAACGAACAATGAGGACATGAAAACAGCACTGCATTAAAGGTAAAGGAAGCTATTAAGATAAAAAAAAATCCTTTACAAACCCTTTAATTAAAGGCCCTGAGAAGATAGGCTGCATTTTATGAATAAGGTGTCACTATATATATACTGAAGGGTTCTTATAAATAATATCATATTGATACAAATAATAATTTAGTCCAAGAAACAAATGACTGATGTTTTCTTTTTTTGTTTGTTTCTTGAGAACAGTTAGCAATCTGTATTTGTTCTGTTTGCCACTGTCATGAGCATTGCTAGTGATGGGAACATGTGGGGTGCCCCAGGTCCTACCACTGCAACCACTTATGACATAGCTGAGGGAAACATTTTAGAACTGCCAATCAATCTTACAGTTTCTAAAGTTTGGTGAGTTCATAGAGGGAAGGAGGTTAGTGCTTACCTGGAAATAATTTTAGCTTGAAATGTGTGCAATGATAGGGTTTTTGCTGTGAGTATGCACATTTTGCTGGTGGTAAACATTTTGCGTGGGGTGGGGTTTGTGCTGAGATAGATTTTTTGTTTGGCAGGGAAGGATGTAGATAGTGGAAGGAGGTTTTTTTCTGGGGTGGGAGGGGAATTGAGCTCTGGAGGTTAAAAATGTTGGCATATGGTGGTGTAAGGGAGGTTTTTTGTGTTGTGGGGTGGTTAAATAGGTGTGGGTAGGGTGGAGCATACTTGAACTTTGCACTTTCTTACAAATGCCTGAATGCTGCACTCTCTGATCTGCGTGAAGCGGTTGAACACTGAACAATGTATGGCGGAATTTAATAAAACGACATACAAATTGCAGCATTCAGAAATATTTAATGTACACTGTGTGTTGGGACGTGGGGGGGAAATGGACCTAATTAGAGTGGCTATTGAGAAAATTTACATTTAGAGTACCAGTGTGCCTGTAAAGATAACACAAATCCAGTAATGTATCATTAAAGACTGGTCACTGACCTGGTACATTCCCAGTCAAAAAAGAGATACAGAAGGGGAATTTTTGTCGCTAGTAATGGATTGCCTTGGTAAGCTGTGCAGTGAAAAAAATGTGTGCTTTTACTGCCTTTATAGCTGTTTTAGCAGCCCTTAGAGCTTCTGGGTGACCCGGCAGCACTGAATTGTTCTCTGCCTAATGTAGTCTTCCTCAGGCTTCCCAATGTATAACCACAATGACAGCTCTCCTGCTACCTCTACGTGATTTATAAATGCTTTATGTTAAGATCAATGACAGTGGGGGAGATGGTTGTGCACTCCTGTCTCATGCATTACCTACTTATGACCCCTGCCATCTGTTCTGTATGTACTCCTGGCCCCTACACTCTATGCCTTGTATACCCTGTACCTTGTATACAATGTAAAGTGTGTTATATACCCATGAACCCTGTAGTCTGCATATAAAATACTTTAGACTATTGCCCTCTGTGCACTGCTTACTCCTGACTCCTGCACCTTATGCATTATATACTTATGACTGCTGCAAAAAAGGGTGGGCTCAGGGCGTTTCTTGTGACAATAGTTAATATTCGCTATTGTCTTCCTGATTATCCTCCCGGTCAATCAGGAAGTGGGTCCCGAGACCCAATTAGCCAGGGAATCTTAGGACTCCCTAAAGATTGGGTCTCGGAAACCACTTCCTGTATGTTCAGCCAGGAGGAGAATCAACTGTCCCAAAGTGAGGGGTAGCTGGAGCGAGGAGCAGCAGCCCTACCCCTTGTCATCTGCCTCTTAAGGTAAAGAGGCCCCTGATTGCCATCTTACAGTCTATCGCGGGGGTGGCATTGGTGTGCCCCCCCTAAAATATTGAGCACCAGCCGCCAATGGATTTGGTGGATATACCACAGGTTTGGCTTCCACAGGGCTTTCTTTCTTGATGTCTGACTTGCAATTTGATGTCTAGCGATCTGATGATTGGTGGGGTAATGACTAAGGAAAAAATGGATAATACAAAGATCTACAGAATAAATAAAGTAGGCACTAGAAAGTCCTAGAAATTGTAGATTCTGCAGGTACAGTATCCTCTCCAGCAACCCCTCAGAAGAACAGTGAGCAGTACAGTGAGAATGTCACCACATCTCGCTCAAAATTTCATGAGTAACAATCCTCAGAGAACAGAGTGTAGAGGGACATGCCTAAGGTGATGTCACATTGCAGATATGCTACTATGGGACTACAGGAATAGCAGTACTTAGCCACAATCATACATCAAGTAGTTATTTTCCAAAAAGTTTTTAGGGTACTCTATTAGCCACTAATAACCTTTCTCTGTAAGATAGTTAATATTTACTTTTTGATTATGGGTACACTTTGAAATCTGGACTTGCCATGTGTCTTTGTATTACTCCATATTTGAAAAACCCCTGCAACATAAAAAAAATATTTATAGTTACTTTTTTATTCATGTTTTTTGGTCTGAACGGGTGATTTCACAAGTCTACTTCACCCTCTTCTTACTCCAGGGTTAGACAGGTCCTTAATACTGCAGCAAGAGTCACTGGCCCAGATTCAAGAAGCACTTGCGCCCGCGCAACCATAGTTGCGCGGCGCAAGTGCTTACTTGCTCCGGCGTAACGAGTGCTCCTGATTCAGGAACCTCGTTACACCGACTTCAGCCTAGGATGTGACAAACATAAGCCTCCTTATGCCTTCACATCCCAGGCTGCATTCTTGCGTTGGCCGCTAGGGGGCGCGGCCATTGTGATCGGCGTATAGTATGCAAATTGCATACTACCACCGATTCACAAAAGTTGCGCGGGCCCTGCGTACGCAAGGTACGGAGTTTCCGTACGGCGCCTTTAGCATAAGGCTGCTCCTGCTAATAGCAGGCGCAGCCAATGCTAAAGTATAGCTGCGCCTCCCGCCCGTGAAATTTAAATTTCACGTCGTTTACGTAAGTGAACCGTGAATGGCGCTGGACGCCATTCACGTTCACTTAGAAGCAAATGACGTCCTTGCGTGGGCGCAGAGAAAAAAATTTGCTCTTTGCCCACGCAAATATTGCGCAATTCTACTTGAATCTGGGCCACTGTGTACTGACTAAGGTCCCTTTTGCAGACAACTTGTTTAATCAGTTCAGTCATGTTTTTTCAAAGAAAAAACAGATGAAGTTTGCATCAGTTTTCATGTAGATGATCAACCATTTACAGCAGTTTTTCCATAGAGATGCATTGAGGAGCAAAAATGGACAAATGAAAGGGGCCTTATGCCCCGTACACAATTAAAAAATCGGGCGACAGATCATCCTTATTTTTTTGATTGCTAGTCGCATTTGGAAACAGAATAGGTTTCCAAAGTTACAAAAAAACTCATACAACAGATTAAAACATCAAAAGTGATGTAATGAATTGTATTGTATTTGTATTATATTTGTTTTGTAGTTGTATTGTATTTTCAGACGAAGACTGTACTGATTAAACGAACATCGTACAATCTGGTACCATAGAAGAATGTTTTGTGCGTTTGACCCTTTGGATAATATCAGATGAATTGTGGTGATCGGCTCTCGAAAAGCTGTGTACTAATCATCAGATTATTGTACAATCGCTAGGAAAGCAATATTTTTCACCCATATTTCTGATCAGGTGTACGGGCCTTTAGGGGATGAAATTTTGATGCTCTGGATGAATATAAAGTAGGTTGAAAGTGCAGCTCCCAGGGGGTTAGTGAGCAAAGCTGTTTTTTTTATATTTTGAAGGAGCTGGGAAATGCATTACAGTTGTTATAAAGGTAAAAAGGCGTTTTACCTTAATGTATTCTCAACATTAAGGTGAAAAGCTGTCAAATGAGCCTCCCCCAAACACTTACAAGAGCCGCCTGAACTTGATTCAGCCCTGTGCCTATAGACTAGACAGCAGCGGGTGCAATTGGCATCTTCTACTGCAAGCCAAAAATTGTGAGGAGGGAGCAGAGGGATGGGGTCAAGCCACGCTATGTGTGTTTATAGATGCACACAGCCTGGCTTGGGATTGGACCTGCACATCTGCATAGAAATCAGTTTGCTATGGGGGCAGATGAAGAAGAGGAGGAGCCGACAGCACTGGTTGGGGAATCCCAGGGTGAGATTCAGGACCACTTTTTCCAAGACCATTGCATAAATCATATAAGTATGACATTTTTTTAAACACACATATATATATATATATATATATATATATATATATATATATATATATTACAATCACTTTAGGTCCTGAATTCTTCTGTGTAGCTCAAATACCATTTTTTTCATGTTTATTACATGTGTATGTGTGAGTGTGGATAAACTGGGGTTTAATGTTAACCCTAAGCGAAGGGTTTACTAAAACCAGAGAGTGCATATCTTATGCAGTTCTGCATAAAAACCAATCAGCTTTCAGATTTGAGTGTCAAAGCTTAACTGAACAAGCTGAAGTTAGAAGCTGATTGGCTACCATGTACAGCTGCATCAGATTCTGAGGCTCTAGTTTTAGTAATCCCCCCCCCCCATATGTCTTGGAGTAGAGATTCCTATGGTGTCATAAACATTATTTGGGCTTATCAATATGTATATAATCGTAATATGAAAAGAAACTAAAGCGGAGCTCCACCCTAAAGTGGAACTTCCGCTCATCGGAACCCTCCCCCCTCCGGTGTCACATTTGGCACATTTCAGGGGGGAGGGGGTGCAGATAGCTGTCTAAGACAGGTATTTGCACCCACTTCCGGGAGTCCTCTCTGTGGGGATTCTGCGGGTAGTTTGTCACTTCCCGCCCCCGCCTGTTGTGTTTTGGGAAACAGCCCAGAACACAGCGGGGACCAGTGAGGACGGCACTGCTTGACTCGCACATGCGCCGTAGGGAATCAGGCAGTGAAGCCGGAACGCTTGACTTCCTGATTCCCTCACCGAGGATGGTGGTGGGGGCAGCAGATAGACGAGCGATTGCTCGTCTTCTGCTGCAGACATCGCTGGACTCCAGGACAGGTAAGTGTCCATATATTAAAAGTCAGCAGCAGCAGTATTTGTAGCTTCTGGCTTTTAATATTTTTTAAACGGCGGAGCAAGAATAACATACAAATAATACAAGCACTAAAAAGATTTCTCAAACCAAAAAACTCTGCAGACCAGTATATGAATTTTCTGCCTTCTACCAAATGCATTGAATTATACAAATTTGATTAAATGCTTTAAATTATACTTGTCAAGAGCTTAACATTCATGTACCCTTGAGGAATATAATAATATTCAACATTATTCAGTTTCTTTCTCCTCTGTTCTTAGTAAATGAGCTTAGATTATAAGTACAAGCCATAAATAGTTTCTTCCCACACTAAGTGATCTCAAAGTCTATGGGTAATAGCATAAACAAGGATGTATAATCAGTGTTTTGCCATATTGTGGGATAATGCAATAATCATATTTATTACTAACACATGTCAAAGTAAATTGTTATAAAAGAATTCTCTCATTGTCTATGCCATGGTAGACATCTGGTGTATATTTATTTTGTGTAAGTTAATAAGGCTCTGGGCCTGCCTAAATAAGTAAAGCAATTTTCAGAATAATTTTTCCAATGTACAGTCCAAAACATCCACATGGTTGATATTTACCATGAAGATATGTTTCAAGACATCTCAGACATCTAGACATCTTAAAGTAAAGCTATGCCCATGCTATGCTATGCTTCATTACTTTAAAACAATATAAAAATTATGCTACCATTGTTTTTATATTTTATTGGATAGACTGACTGTACTAGTAGTAAACATCTTAGTCTGACAAGCAGTAAACAGACTTTGAGTTCCCTTTACAAGTTGTTGGCAAAGATGGCTATTGAACCAATTGTGCTCTGAACAAATGAGTTATGTGGATTAACTTATAAATAAGGTCTAAAATGTGGTTCCATTTTATCATTGTTATACCAACCACTGACTAAAAGGTCATATGGCCATGTGTAAATTTTACAAAAACACGTACTGCCTAGGATAAGGAAGAAGTCAAGTGATTAGCGCATTGGGATTGGTGTAAACACACAACAAACATAAACTTATAAAAAACAAACACAAGAGGACGCCTCCATCTAGGTGTAACGATTTATTAAAAAAAGCATAAACGACAATAAAAATTTCACTTACTAGATAAAAGTAGATGAAGGCTTGTCATAGACACATATAGACCTCCATATGATCACTGTGAGGCTGCAGAGCTCAGTAGACATGTGGCTAGTTGAAGAAGAGTTTTTGATGGGATTGCCACTGTCAGGCTTTAGGCTGGGACATCAGCTGCATCAGCAGCTTCCAGATTTGGCAAGATGGCTGCGGCTCCAAACAGCACCACTCTCGGCTGGGTGATGACAGGAAGTGGAGGGGATGTGGGTCAAGAACTCTCTGCAGGCTCACAGCGATCCTATATAGGTCTACAATATATGGGTCTATGACATGCCTTGATTTACTTTAATCTAGTAAGTACTTTTTTACTGTCTTTTATGCTTTTTTTAATAAATCGCTACACCTAGATGCAGGCACCCTCTTGTGTTTATTTTTTTTATATGTGCGTTAAGTCCTAATTTGAAAGGCACTGCATCCATTTTACCTGGTGTTCACTACCACCCCCCTGGCCCTCTAATGTGCCCTGTTTAATGACGGTTGAGTTCCAGTCAGCGCAATATCTTATTATTTTTCTTTGGTAACAAATATGAACTGACATAGTTCAGTTTCTATCACAGAAGATCTCCATGACGGCATCAAATGGTGACATTACTGGGTATTTCCTAGTGAAGTATAATAGCACTAGAGACTGATTTTTTTTTAACAGTAATTTAACTAATAATTAAACTATTAACAGAACCAAATTTCATTGAATGTGCTTTCAGAGCCTTGGTTACTGTAGTGGGTTTAAATAAATAAAGTAAATAAAAAAAATTCTCTTACAAGACCTAAAATACATAAAAAATTATTAAAATGTCCCTCTGGCAGTAAAAATAACTAGTCAATATTTGTTATACCCCTGTCTAGCCTAGGCAGCAAGGCAGCATTTTATACAGTTCTGAGATGTCAATATAATATATAGAGTTGTGTGTAGCAATGCCAAGACCCCATGCCATTGCTCTCACATTTCCCTTTTGCTGGCACTGCAGGAATTGGAAGAATATGACACAAGGAATTTTTTATTGCCCCTTTTATAACATATGGGTCATTTTATTTTCCTAACCTTCATATTACCTAATCACAATGCTCTTCCCCAATTCTCCTTGTTCCACACAGAAGTTCTTAAATGCTTAAATGCTGAGACAATTACCACATCAGTTCACAAGAGAAAATGCACATTTTACAGGGTGCAACCTTTCGTCCAAAAAGAAACATTTATAGTGTTCAATTATACAGGGGCTTCACCACATTCCTAACATTTTCTTTATGACAAATTACTAGTAATGTTGTACCCACTGGTAACACATTTCTTCATCAGAGGAACAGTTTACTGTAGGAGGTGTGTGTAAGTGTGTGTGTGTGTGTGTGGGGGGGGGGGGGTTCACTGAAGAGATCTAAGGGTGTCCCCAGACAGTACATGGTATTACATTTCCATTGTAAAGTGTTTGCTTGTGAGTTAGATTACATTTTGTGCTTGTTGTGTGTTTAATATCATCAATATATATTGCTGCATATAGTAACCAAAGAAAGTGATAACGTCCACAAAATGCAGCTTCCTGTGATGGTGTACTAAAGATGCTGCACTGCTTTTAAATTCAGAGTAGGGTTACCAGTCTCCAGTATGCTTTACCTGCCTATGTTACAGTTGGATGAAAAAATGTGTCAACGAGATTGCTACCACTCACTGCTGTTGATTCACAAGCCTGCAGCTTGCCACTCTTCTCAAATCTGGTTGGTCTGTACAAACTGCTTTTTTTTCATGCTATGAGCCCATTATTCTGTCCTTGTTTTCACCTTTGCATACCGGATAACAACAAGTGAAAAATAGATTATGAACCAGACAAGGCATGATTATAATGCTATTTGACTGTCTCTGTGTTCTGCCTGTGATTACACTACAGGGCATTTTTAATGTTTTAGTTCCTTAATAAGTTCTCGGTTTGAAAATAGAACATATTTATAATGTTTAGAAGTGCTGAAAATATTGAGACTCTCCAGGAGTTGGGACTTTTTCCAAGTTACCAACCTCAGTTCGGTATCATGGAAAAGAGTAACAGATGGCATTTCTTATGTTCACCAAGCGTCTGAAATAGGAATGTATGAAAATGACACTGATTACTCTTGCATACACACACAGCCTGCTCTGTTTCGCTACTTTGAATTTTGTGAACATAATGTTGGTTTAAAGATTCATGTAATTGCATGTTATGCTCATCATGAAATAAGAGATAATTAATATGTGATATGAATGTAATATAAACGCTATAATGGAACACACATCAGTTATCAAAAAGATAGAAAAACGATACAATCATTTATTCTGCAGCAAAGTGCGCATTTACATTGAGCATGAAGTTACAGCTACATTACATTGCTTTCAATGGAAAGGAGCGGTGAAGGAGAGGTAAACACACCGCTCCTCTCACCGCTCCTCTCACCGCTCCAAAGATGCTTCTGGCAGGACTTTTGGAGCGGTCCCGCCAGCGCATCTCCTCAGTGTGAAAGCTCTCGGGCTTTCACATTGAGACTGCAGGGAAGGAGTTTTTCAGGCGGTATTTAGGCGCTATTTTTAGCGCTAAACCGCCTGAAAAACTCCTCAGTGTGAAAGGGGCCTTAGTGTTGTCTGGAACTTCCGCTTTACTAGTAAGAATTGAAAATATAAAAAAGAATTGCTCCCAAAGGACAGTACTTATTTTTAATATAAAATAAGCGGGTTACACTTACAAGATAAAAGTCGTTTGCAAGCAATACATAAGCGTATCGTTTGATAAGAACTGCTTTAGTCTTTTATTTCTAGCCTCATTTTCATTTGTAAAATTTTGCAATATCGCTAGCGCTGCATCTATTTTGTATATGTATAGTGTTATATATGTCTATAAAAAAAAATTGGCCCAGCCCAGCCTTTTCAAGTTGAGGACATTAAATGGTGTAAATGAATCCGCACAATGAAAACAAATATTGCCTGTGGGTGAGTTTTTGGGGTTTTGACATAATTAATTAATTAATTAATTAAGCAGCTGCCCTTACTTTATTTATTTCACCTAAGTGAGATAATGATTTGAGTAAGGAATGGAGGTAGAAATGGCGCCAGCTTAATTAATATATAAATATAGGGCCAGATCCTCAAAAGAGATACTCCGACTTAAGTGCTGTTCAGTCTGTGTGTAACTTTGGAAACGATCCTCAAAAGGCTTTTTCCAAGTTACACAGAAGATCCGGCATGTGTAATTGATTTACACTGCCTAATTTTAGGATGCAGTACCGCATCCGCCGCTGGGGGCATTTCGAGTCGAAATGCCGTTGCTAGTATGCAAATTAGCACTTAAGGCGATCCACAAAGCTTTCTAGCTTCTTTTTTGCGCCGTAAGTGTTATTTTGCAAGTGTAAAATTAGGGCTCGTTTTACAAAGTGTAAAGTTAGTCACACCTTGTAAAGGCCCATTGCAGCGACGGCATTTGGTATGCTTTCCCGAGGGAGAACTCCACGTCAATTTGTAAAAAACAAAACCGGCATGGGTTCCCCCCCAGGAGCATACCAGGCCCTTAGGTCTGGTATGGGTTGTAAGGGGACCCCCCCTACGCCGAAAAATTGACGTAGGGGGTCCCCCTACAATCCATACCAGACCCGTATCCAAAGCACGCTACCCGGCCGGCCAGGAAGGGAGTGGGGACGAGCGAGCGCCCCCCCCCCCTCCTGAGCCGTGCCAGGCCGCGTGCCCTCAACATGGGGGGGTTGGGTGCTCTGGGGCAGGGGGGCGCACTGCGGGCCCCCCCACCCCAGAGCACCCTGTCCCCATGTTGATGAGGACAGGACCTCTTCCCGACAACCCTTGCCATTGGTTGTCGGGGTCTGCGGGCGGAGGCTTATCGGAATCTGGGAGTCCCCTTTAATAAGGGGGCCCCCAGATACCGGCCCCCCCACCCTAAGTGAATGGATATGGGGTACATCGTACCCCTATCCATTCACCTGGAGGCAAAAAGTAAAAGTTAATAAACACACAACACAAGGCTTTTTAAAATAGTTTATTATTCTGCTCCGGAGGCCCCCCCTGTCTTCGTTATTAGCTCAATTACCAGGGGGGCTTCTTCTTCCGCTCTCCGGGGGTCTTCTTCCACTCTCCGGGGGTCTTCCGCTCTCCGGGGGGGCTTCTCCGGACTCCGGGGGGGCTTCTCCGGACTCCGGGGGGCTTCTTCCATCTTCTCCCCTCTTCCGCTCTTGACTCGGCGAACCCCGGTTCTTCTGCAGCTCTCCGCTGCCTGCTATGTTTGTGTGTTAGCTCGATTTCAAACAGGCAGCCGGCGCGGTCTTCTGTGACGTCAGGGTCTTCTGGTCTTCTGTTCTTCCGATGTTGTCTCGTCGCCTGTTGTCGCTGCAATGATAGAAGCGCGCCTTGCATCCCATTTATATAGGCATCACCGTCCCATCATGCTCCGGCAGGTACCCACGTGGTGGGTGCACGTGGGTAGGCACCCACCACGTGGGTACCTACCGGAGCATGATGGGACGGTGATGCCTATATAAATGGGATGCAAGGCGCGCTTCCATCATTACAGCGACAACAGGCGACGAGACAACATCGGAAGAACAGAAGACCAGAAGACCCTGACGCCACAGAAGACCGCGCCGGCTGCCTGTTTGAAATCGAGCTAACACACAAACATAGCAGGCAGCCAGCGCTGAAGAAGAAGGCACCGGAGAGCTGCAGAAGAACCGGGGTTCGCCGAGTCAAGAGCGGAAGAGGGGAGAAGATGGAAGAAGCCCCCCGGAGTCCGGAGAAGCCCCCCCGGAGAGCGGAAGACCCCCGGAGAGCGGAGAAGACCCCCGGAGAGCGGAAGAAGAAGCCCCCCCTGGTAATTGAGCTAATAACGAAGACAGGGGGGGCGTCCGGAGCAGAATAATAAAATATTTTAAAAAGCCTTGTGTTGTGTGTTTATTAACTTTTACTTTTTGCCTCCAGGTGAATGGATAGGGGTACGATGTACCCCATATCCATTCACTTAGGGTGGGGGGCCGGTATCTGGGGGCCCCCTTATTAAAGGGGACTCCCAGATTCCGATAAGCCTCCGCCCGCAGACCCCCGACAACCAATGGCAAGGGTTGTCGGGGAAGAGGTCCTGTCCTCATCAACATGGGGACAGGGTGCTCTGGGGTGGGGGGGCCCGCAGTGCGCCCCCCTGCCCCAGAGCACCCAACCCCCCATGTTGAGGGCACGCGGCCTGGCACGGCTCAGGAGGGGGGGGGGCGCTCGCTCGTCCCCACTCCCTTCCTGGCCGGCCGGGGTACCGTGCTTTGGATACGGGTCTGGTATGGATTGTAGGGGGACCCCCTACGTCAATTTTTCGGCGTGGGGGGGTCTCCTTACAACCCATGCCAGACCTAAGGACCTGGCATGCTCCTAGGGGGGGAACCCATGCCGGTTTTTTCTTTGAAAATTGGCATGGAGTTCTCCCTCAGGAATGCATGCCGCTGTCATTTTTTTTTCCCCGACGCAACTTTAAGCCGTCGCGATCCTCAAAACTCGGCGTAACGTAACTTCGCGCATGCGCAGTACGGCCGACGCGCATGCGCAGTACGGCCGCCGCGGGAGCGCGCCTCATTTAAATGGGACTCGCCCCATTTGAATAGGAACGCCTTGCGCCGGCGGAATTTTAGTTACACAGCCTGAAATTTCTAGATAAGTGCTTTGTGGATCAGGCACTTAGGTAGAAACTTTAAGCCAGTGTAACTTAAATTGGATTTTTTAAGTTACGTCAGGTTTTTGTGGATCTGGCCCATAAAGTGCAATGCTGATATTGTGGGTAATAGATTTATCCTTTTGTGTAAAGTGAACCTATACTTAATGTGTGAAAAACACAGTGCAAATGATCAACTCTAGATGAAATAGTGCACATTAATAAGTTCCTTGTGCTTCAAATAAATTACTAGTGATATCCAGTCCAAACATGTGCATAAAATAAACTGACAGAGAGAAAAATATATATGGAAATAAATATGATGAGTGAAAATAAAAATAAAAATAAATGTAAATATAAAAGTAAATATAAAAATAATGAGAACATGCGTTGTGCTGTTGTGAATGTCTAGTTCTATAATTCACACAGTGATCCACTCAAACTGTTCTCCTATGTGGCCCGCACTCACCGGATCTTCACCCCCTCTTGGGGTTTACAGCGTTCACAGTGTATGCCACTGTGCAGCACTCTGGCAATGGTACGTCCTGCTGTGATCCTGGTGGTGCTCCCAGTGGTTTTCCCATATGAAGGAGAAAAAGGGTCCCAAATAATGTAGTACCGTTTTAAAATTCAGCTTTTATTATTAAGTCAATTGAGTACTCACACTTTAGTTGATTCAACAGAGCATATCTTTACATGCAAAAAACTGAAGTGTTATGGCGTTCTATCGGATCGCTCGTCCAGTTTCGTCGACCTGACGTCATCTGGAGCGTCCTGAACGCCACAAGCAACTCCCCCTTTATCACAGACACTGCGTCCTGTATTACGGTGGCCATGTTTGGTAAGTTCTGGGGACAGAGGTCCATACACTCTGGTAAATGCAAACTATGTCCTGCATTACAGCGGCCATGTTCGATGTGATCTGAGGACAGAAGTCCATATACCCTAGTAAATACAGACGGCGGCCATGTTTGGTTAGATATTGGGGACCGAAGTCCAAGTATTATAATGAATGTTAACAGACGGTGATATAATCACCGTTGCCATTTTGCCTTAGTTTTAAAAAACTGTAGCCTAATTCCCCTTATTCCTGTATTGTTTTATCCCCGCAGGACGTAGTGTGTTTATTATTACAGATACAGCTATTAAAAACAATACATTAAATGAGAGGGACAAAGTTAGAGCATATGAATATAAAAATGCGTGTTATTAAAATATGTGTTTTAAAAACAAGAGATTTGTTGCTGGAATGACATCTTGCTGTGAGGAACTATTAATGCTAAACGAAGGAGATAAATTAAACTACATTAAGGCGCTGATTGCACATATGTATATATATGGGGTCAACAATTAAATATCAGATGTTGATGGTATTACAAATAGTTAAAATGTAGTAAAAATTTGTGGTCTCTGGGTGTTTTGGTGTAGTGCCCCTAGTGGTGAACAGACGTAATATACTTGTTTTAGTATAAATTATGAAATTTTAAATTAAATTAAGATACGTGTTGTATAAAAACATAGCATAAAATATAAAATTATATAAAGAATAAAAACATGCATTGTCACAAAAGTCATGTTTTCTAAACCAAACTGTGTATGAAAGGGGTCTTGAAGACCCTTTATATTGATACTTACAAATTAGTATTTTCCAACTCGAGTTTACAGCAGACATTATTTGCATATGTGAGCAACAAAACCAATACCAACATTTTTCATAGTCCAAGTTAGTATATTAACATTTTAGGCGTTTAAGAGTCGAAGCATAAAATTACAAGACAAATATATTATATAAAGTGTATTTTTAGCAAACATAGCACACATACGCTTATAAAAAGGTGCGCTCAAATGATGTATTTACCATTACATTTAAATAATATTAGGTGTAGATTTAAAAACTGTGGGGCAGATCCACGTAGCTTTGCGCCGGGTGCAGCGTATCTAAGCTATGCCGCCGTAACTTATCTTTTTTTTTTTATCCTCAAAGAATTTGTGCCGTAAGTTACGGCGGCGTAGTGTATCTCTGGCGGCGTAAGGGCGCGGAATTCAAATGGAAGTAATGGGGGCGTGTTTTATGTAAATACGTTGTGACCCGACGTAAACAAAGTATCCCAGTGCGCATGTTTGAAATTAAACCGGAACCAGCCAATGCTTACGACGGTGACGTCATTCTACGCAAATTCCTATTCGCGAATGACTTACGCAAACGACGTAAAAATTTCAAAATTATACGCGGGAACGATGGCCATACTTAACATTGAGTACGCCTCAGAATAGCAGCTTTAACTATACGCTGGAAAAAGACGAACACAAACGACGTAAAAAAATGCGCCGGCTGGACGTATGTTCGTGGATCGCCGTAACTAGCTAATTTGCATACTCGACGCGGAATTAGACGGAAACGCCACCTAGCGGCCGCCGAAAAATTGCAGCTTAGATCCGACAGCGTACTAAGACGTACGCCTGTCGGATCTAGCCGAGATGCCGTTGTATCTTGTTTTGAGGATACCAAAACAAAGATACGACGTGCAAAATTTGAAATTACGCGGCGTATCAAGAGATACGCCGGCGTAATATCTTTGTGGATCTGCCCCTAAAACTTTAAAAAAATTGTTTATTAGTGTCTTACACCATGCTCAAATCAGTATGTTTGTAACATACACAGGCTTACCTGCTGAGAATTGACACTGGAGCTTTCAGACTTAAGATGAAAAAGGTTCAGTGAGATGAAAGGTTACTTACATGGAACAAGACGTGTAGCACAATAAAACACTTCAATGAGACATGAAGAAACATTGCTTTTACATTTGTTATCCGAATACTTAGGAATTCCACATTTTCAACACAGCACACACAACAATATATCAGTCAGTTCCTATCTATAACGAGGAAGAACATGACATTTTCACCTTACACATCCTGATTATCTTGAACTGTTCTGACACAGTACAAATGCAATATCATCAGTCACTCTTAGTATACTGCTAAAAGTTGCACTTACAAAGTAGCCAGTTCCCAGGCTGGAGGCAGCTGAGCTCTGCAATAAAAAAAAACAGAAAAATAAAGTGGAAAATTAGTGTTGTGTTTTTAACACGTTCCAATCTGCACAGCTCATTACCAGCACTTTCCATATTATTTCATCACCATATCACACAACCGACATGTTGGTCCTTGTCAGTCGCTACTGGAACAAGGAAAACGTTGCTTAATTCCCCTTCCCTCACTTCCCCTCCTTCTTTAAATCTCTTAGCGGTTTGGGGATGGCAACGTGTTATGTACTGAATTCCAGGCTTCTGCTGTGGCTGTAATTGCCAATTTATTTGACAGGCAGCTGGGTAATGATGGCATTTCGCCCTGCACTGAGACTAAGCAGACACTCATCAAACTGCCTCCCTGACTTGCTGACATTCACTGCCCTGATCCCAAGTTACTATGTATTGTGGCCACAAAGTGGCAAGAGGGAGAAAAGAACAGACTAACTTCAAACAGGCAAATCCTACAGGGCTTGGATGACTTTTTCAGTGTGTGACCTGCTTGCCAATTGATTCCCGGGGGTCAGAGGAAAATGAGGCATGTTGTAAACATAATTAGTAGTCTGAGATGTGAGGAACGTGTAGGCACAGCCAGGGAACTAAAACATCAGGCAGCCGCAGACTCTAAAATTACCAAACTTTGAGCTACCTCATCATCTACAATAAGATCACAATATTTTTCTATGGCAAATTTATAATCAAAAGAGACAGTCTTTAATATAATGAAATACATGCCTTTGTTTTACTATATTTATGATTTTGAAGTGAATTGTTTAACAGTGAATCACAAGTAAACATATTATCAACTTGGGCAATTCATTTTATTGCAATGAAAAATGCACAAACAGAGGTTACCTTCACTAGAACCTCACATTAACAAATCCAAAGATTTAGTCATGTAAATTTATATAAAAATCTCAACCTCTTCCATTAATGGTGAGCTTATATCCCTCCAGTCCCCCACCCCCTTACTATGAGCCTTTTAATATGGTAGGTGGCATCCTTGACCAACTAAAAGCTCTGAAAGTAGCAGGGAAAATCTTAACTTTCACACGAAGAGTCAGCAGCTGCACCTTCTTATCATTTTAATGCATGGTTTACAATAAAGGCAACCTCTGCTAAATTATTTTATTATATGCTCAATCTGAACTTCACAGATTTCTCTAGTTTAAACAACATTAGTCAATTAAATGAAACATTAGTGAACAATTTTCAGAGTGGTCTATTGCCATTTATTCGTCCAAGATACTGATATTAGGCTCTATGAGCCAGATTCACGTACAGCGGGCGCAGCGTAACGTAACCGGTTTACGTTACACTGCCGCAATTTTTCCGATTAAGTGCCCGATCCACAAAGCACTTACCTGGAAATTTGCGGCGGTGTATCGTAAACAGGTCCGGCGCAAGGCGGCCCAATTCAAATGGGGCGGGTACCATTTAAATTAGGCGCGCTCCCGCGCCAGACGTACTGCGCATGCTCCCGTCACAAATTTCCCGACGTGCTTTGCACAAAATTACGACGCGCTGACATTTTGTGAATCGCGACGTGAAAAAAGATTTACGCCGGGAAAAATAAAAGATTTTTAAAAAATTCAAAAGCGACGCGGGAAAGACAGGCATACTTTAACATGGTGGAGTACTTTTACACCATGTTAAAGATGCCCTATCTTTGCGACGGAAATATAACACTTGCGACGCCGTAACGATGGGAAAAATCTTCGTGGATCGCCGTAACTCCTAATTTGCATACCCGACGCTGGTTTACGATGCAAACTCCCCCCAGCGGCGGCCGCGGTACTGCATCCTAAGATCCGACAGTGTAAGTCCATTACACCTGTCGGATCTTCTGGCTATCTATGCGTAACTGATTCTATGAATCAGTCGCATAGATAGAAACAGACATACGACGGCGTATCAGGAGATACGCCGTCGTATCTCTTTTGTGAATCTGGCCCTATGTGACAGGACCAGGGAACCACATTTGTTTCAACAGTACAGCGTACTTTGTGAGCATACAAAATACTGCACTAAAGTGCCTTCCAAACAACAACACAGCCATGAATCCCTTAAATTAAAATCTGATTTCTGTTGCTGTGTTTACAATTTTGAAATCTTTGTGAATAAAATTGGTTATGTGGCCTGAGGGAAATTCATCTGGAGAATAATTCATGCCAACCGACTGCTGTCTAAGTGCAGAAAGGCTTATAGAAATCTGTGAAAAAAAGACAAAGCCAAAGTGCTGTAACCCAAAGCAATCAATGGATTGCTCTTTACTTAAAGCAAACCCACAAAATAAGATATCTGAATAAATCTGCTTAACTACTATAGGTCACTCCACTGTACACTTACTGAATATGCTTGATGGCGAGAACACAATGCATACATTTCGATCGATGAAAATACACATATAACAAAACAACTCTTTAAAATTGATTGTCATGGAAAATATTTAAAGAAACATTATTCTTGGAATCATTCTAAAACAAGGTCATTTTTTTCTCACCTATTTGGTGCAAGATTTAGCTGTTTAAGTGTATAATTTATTTATTTATTCTATTTTCATGTCAAAAGAGCTGCCATGTGTGTCAAGGAGGTCCAGAAAACCTCTCTCCCAGTGACCTCAAGAAAAAAATAAAATGCCCACCTTTGAAATCATATTGGATCCACCAAACCTTATTTTACTTCATATACTGCTTTCTCATACTCTGTATTAGTGATGGACAAATGTGTTTAAAGTGGTAGTAAAGTAAGTGAATAGCATTAATGCTAACCAGCCTGGAGGTCACGTGACTGCTGTGCCTTAGTGCCGGAACCAAGAGCTCCCACACACATGCACAAGAGTGACATCATCATGGCTCCGGCCAATCGTATAGCCGGAGCTCGCAAACCTGGAAGACAGACAGGGGGAACATGTCAGCCCTCTCAGCGGTGACTTTATAGTGCTGAAGGGGTTTGTTTCAAGGTGAGTATTTCACAATGTGCTAGTATGTGATGCATAATAGGACATTATGCCTTGCAGTTTTTTTTGTTTTTTTTTAATACGCTTTAAGTACCACAGAAATAGGTTTAACTCAAATGAAGTGACATTTGTATGTATGATTGACTAAATAAAACAGATTTGTATACGTCTAAGTAATTAAAATCACGTGGGTTTTTCATTCACATGAATAGCTTTTACAAACAATGGCAAGAAGAAATAAAATTCCTTGTTGCATAGAAATGTAAATATATATTACCAGGGAGAAATAGGTGGCACAAGGGCTTTGTTATACATATTTGTCCTGACTTTTGTTTATGCTGGTCTGAGTGAATGAGGGAACAGTGGGTATCATTTCAATTTCTGATGTCAACATCAAATTACTTATTTAATTTCATGCCTGGTGAAGCATCGTATAGCTACATGCAGAATCATTTCACTTCATTTGTTATGCTGTGTTTTCTCGGCGATTGGCTTGCCTTCCAACTGACAGCTTTAATTGTGACAGAAATTTGATTGCACTGTTGAGGAATTAACATAAAGCATTAAAACATTTAAGGACCCAGACTTAAAAAAAAAATAGGCCTCGAAAGCCCATCAGCTTCCCTAAATACAAGCAGCCTGTCATCTTTATACAGCAATTATACAGATGCAGCCCAGCTAGATGTGAACACAACACAACTGAATGTCAGCACTGCAGAGCGCTGATTGTGCTCTACAGACTCATCCTTGCCTCTGTCTTAGTGATGTTGAAGTGTTTTGTCATCAAGCAAAACACAATGGTGCCTAGATTTTGTGAGCAAATGAATACAAATTGTGGGTATTGGTTATGCTATTACTTGATCTGTAGGTTTGAAATGTGTTTTGCAAGGGATATGCTAAATACTGTGATAAAAATATTAGGCGGTACCAAGATAGGGTAATGTAAATACTTATTGGTTAAAACAGAACCATGCACCATAGCAGATTTTTTAAAGTGATCGTAAAGTCTTGTTTAAAAAAAAAATGACATACTTACCTCCTCTGTGCAGTTGGTTTTGCACAGAGCATCCCCGATCCTCCTCTTCTCAGGTGCCTCTTTGCTGCTCCTGGCCCCTCCATTCTATCAAGTGCCCCCTCTGCAAGCAAATTTCTATGGTGGCACCCAAGCTGAGTCAGAGCTCTGTGTATCCATTCAGACACAAAGCCCCAATCTGGCCCCGCCCCTCTCTCCCCCTGATTGGCTGACTGACTTTTATTGACAGCCATGAGAGCCATTGGCTCCGCTGCTGTATCTGAACCAATCAGGAGGAGTGTTCCAGACGGCTTAGACACTTGTGGACATCGCTGGAAAGAAATGGGGCTCCGGTAAGTGATTAGGGTGTGCTGGGTGGGGGGGGGCTGCTGCACACAAAAGTTGTTTCATCTTAATGCATAATGCATTAATATATATATATATATATATATATATATATATAAAAAAAAAACTTCTGCTTTTAAAACCCCTTTAATTGTACACTGCTTGTGGCACCAAGGGTTCAACCAAAGTACAGGGACAATGTAATCCCTGTGCACATGCACAAGGGGTACATTATCAGTTACTGAATAAAGAAAGCATTTGCCTGGCAAAACGGGCAGAGCGAATAGCAGCAGTGGTAATGGGGAGCACAGACTTTGTATTGCTGGAAGACTAAGAGGTAAGTCTGCTATAATGTGCAAACATGTTGTGCATGCTTGTATATTATGGCAAGTGCTCATGATAGCTCATGAAGGCACAGTTCCTCGTAAAGAGTGGGACTGGAGTCATTTTAGCTGAATGCAATACACTATCTTCTGGTTTTCAAAGTGCACAACATTAAATATCATAATGATCATACAGTAAAAAGTAGACATAAGTTCTGTAACAGGTGGAGAATACTTGAAGCCAGATTTTCAGAAAGTCATAAGACGCAGATGGGTAATTCAACCTGCTAACATATAAACTGCATTATCAGTTTTGAGTGGGACTAATCAAAAATGCAAAATAGCAACTTTAATTGTTAGAAGGTTAGTCTGTATGACTAATTTGAGAACTACAGGAAAGTTGTTTCCTTCAGCATATCTGTTATAGGCATGTTTTTGTTTGCATCTAATAGGGGTCAGCTTCAAGTAGCTCGCAGAGAGGTAATATAGATGGCAAATTGTTATTTAAGGTTTTCAGCTCAACACCAGAGGCTGGGCAGCAAATAAACCTCATCAATGATGCTGTCCTGTGCCCAGTGGGACTGCTTGTCATAACTTGTAGACAAGCACAGATAAAATGGTCTCCCAGGACACATGAATGCTTTACAGCGGGTCACAACCCTTACAGGTATACTCATACTCCATATGCCTGTAGTCCATCTGTGCCGAGATTTGCACAATTCTTGGAAACAAACTTTGAAATGAATGTGTATATTTTGGGTGAAAGGATCTCAATTCCTCATAGAAGGTACACTGAATTCTGAGGGGAATGTACCAAGTGATGGACAGAGAATATTTTCCCACTTTGCTTAAACTGAAGCAATATATTGTTACCGTTGATAGGTAAACCCAAGTGAGTTATGTGTATAATTGACTGGAATGTCGTATAATACAATGACAGTAATTTGCTAACATCCTGTGAATGTCATCCTCCATGGCAGTACCCAGAGTGCAGCTGATGTATTTTACATAAATCACAAAGTTTCCTTCAGATGTTTGATTCAGCCGTCAGGTAAAAGAACCAATTATAAATTCATCATTACTCAGACATCCTATTTTTTGTAACTTTATCCATGGTGCAGGTTTATCTGCATCATGGCTTGTATGTAGGGCTGAATTAAAATATATCAGTTCTTGTGTTTTATTTGATGAAAACTCAGTACGGCTCGAATATTAATGGGTCCCCATAGTCTGAAAGTTATCTCAGCTTGTTTCCCTGCGTTATATGTTCACATTTGTGAAGTGTCATTCTTTTTCTTGGATCTCATTAGAGCAAGAGAAGAACAAGTCTCTGTCAACATGCCAAACCTTACTTTCCTGCACCTCTATGGTAGTAGCTAATAAGATGAATAGCAGAAATATATTTCATCCATGAGGAAGAACCATCTGACAAGCTTAAAGAAAAGGATAATCGCAATATCTCTCAAGCCATTTTTATTTTTAGACATACAGCATACTCACTCAATTTATTTCATTGTTATAGAAACTTGTCTCTATTAGATTTCCTGGATATTTATGAACACCTAATATATTCACATTTTTGGTGAATAGAAGATTGTCTCCATACTGTATGCTATAATTATTTTTCATTATGGAGCTAAGCTTGTAGTAAGTCACAGGCACACTATTAAAGCATACCTGTCTTCAGAGAAATATAGGGGATACCACTGCTGTTCTTCTTCTGAAAATGCTAATTGCCTAACTGTGTCCAGGTTTATTGCGACTCAGTCACACACTCTCAGCCATGTAGCAAATAAAAAAGTGTGAAGAGCGAGAAAAGTATAAAAATCATATGACTATACTTGTTCAAAGACAAAATGCTGAATCCAAAGCATTAGCATAACAGTTAGTAAACTAGTATTGAGAGACCTCCATCTTGTGATTCTGTTCAGTCTTGATATCTGTTGTTCTGTTGTGAAGATGATGAAAAGGTTAATTCCTGCATCTATGCCCTGACTAAAAAATATCTACTCTACCAAGGATCCTGACATGCCTGACATAACCTGCTGTACAGAATATGGTGTGAATGACCTAAAGAACACTACTTGGAATCTCCAAAATCATTTTGCATTGACAGCCAGACAAAATGAAACCCAGGATAACGTGAATTCTACAAGCAAAATGTTGTAGAGCAGGTGACAACCATAGCTGAACACAGAAGCAAGGAGCACATGTGAATAGAATTACAGATCTAGTAGAACCATTTCAGCAAGAAGGTAAGAATTTCATAAACAGAAAAGTGCAGGCTGGACCGTGACATTTACAACTTGATCTAAACCCCCTTTAGTGAACTCTTAGGCCTCGTACACACGGGCAAACATGTCCGATGAAAACGGTCCGCCGGACCGTTTTCAGCGGACATGTCCGCCCGGAGATTTCTGTATGATGGCTGTACACACCATCATACAGAAATCCGCACGTACACGATACGCGGTGACGAGGCCGTGCCGCCGCCGCGACGATGACGCGGCAACGTGCGCGGCCCTGGAAGTTCAATGCTTCCACGCATGTGTCGAAGTGATTCGACGCATGCGAGGGATGGCGGCCGCTCGGACATGTACGGTAAGTCTGTACAGACGACCGAACATGTCCGTCGGACAGGATTCCAGCGGGCATGTTTCTTAGCATGCTAAGAAACATTTGTCCGCTCAAAAACTGTCGGGCGGACAAATGTACGCTGGAAACCTGTCCGATCGGCCGTACACACGACCGAACATGTCTGCTGAAACTGGTCCACGGACCAGTTTCAGCAGACATGTTCGGTCGTGTGTACGGGGCCTTAGGGTTCTGCTGATTACACTGGATTTCCCATTCCAATTATTTTTATTTATTTATCAAAACTTGTTGTTGTTTTTGGAATTACCTTCTTAGGTGAGCTTGCTGGTCTACGTTCACTTCTGGTGACAATCCTATTGTCAATTGAGTCTCCCCCCACCAAAAAAACATAATGTTTTTGCTACCTATTTTTTATACCCTACTCCCCCCCCCTACCTCCTATCCACTCCCTCCCTTTTCCCCTCTTTACTCCCCCTCCCCCCATTATTCCCATTTCCAAAACAATTTCCTTTACTATAGAAATGTAATGCTAATACATAAAGTATCTGGGGATCCAGCTCCTGTCTGACCTATCTGAACTATTCTCCAGAAACACCCTTCCAGAACTTATTCCAGAATAAACCACAATTTTCTTGGTTTAGCCTGCAAATGGCAGTCCTCCCATTGTTTCTATACAAGCTGCAGAGAATCCCCATTACAATATCATCCTCTTTCTTTGTAACTTACAAGATGTGTACCAAATTCTATTGGCAGGAAACATCCTCTGCTTAGTTGAGCACAGTTGGTGTTGCTGAAGTCCTGGGGTGTCATTGGCCTTCCTGACTTTAGAAAATTATTTCTGGGCATGTCAACTCTCCAGGGTGGTAGACTGGAAGCTCCATGCTAACCTGGAATATTGGGCGACCATAGAAAGTTTTGTCTCCCCCTTGCCACTGGCTAATATTCCCTGGATATCACGGTTCACTCCTACTGCTTTGTTGGAGCATCCAACTATAGGCTTAACGTGCCTGTTGTAGCATCTCTTCAATATCATCATAAAGGGGTTGTAAATAGGGTTGTCCCGATACCACTTTTTTAGGACCGAGTACAAGTACCGATACTTTTTTTCAAGTACTCGCCGATACCGAATACCGATACTTTTTTTTAAATGTGTCCCCAAATGCAGCCATGTCCCCCACGAATGCAGCGATGTCCCCCACATATGCAGCCATGTCCCCCACATATGCAGCCATGTCCCCCACATATGCAGCCATGTCCACCATATATGCAACCATGTCCCCCACATATGCAGCCATGTCCCCCACATATGCAACCATGTCCCCCACATATGCAGCCATGTCCCCCACATATGCAGTATGCAGCCATGTCCCCCACATATGCAGCCATGTCACCCACATATGCAGCCATGTCCCCCACATATGCAGCCATGTCCCCCCACATATGCAGCCATGTCCCCCACATATGCAGCCATGTCCCCCATATATGCGGCCATCTCCCCCCACATATGCAGTCATGTCCCCCATATTTGCAGCTATGTCCCCCCACATATGCAGCCATGTCCCCCCACATATGCAGCCATGTCTCTCCATACCTAGATGCCGCCGCCTAGTTAATCAGCGTGCGGGGAACATTACAGCTTTCATTTGAATAGCTGTCTGTTGTTCCCTGCCGCGCCGCGTATAGACACTCCCCCTTGCTCGGGATTGGACAGGTGATCTGCACTTTGATAGACAGATCACCCATCCAATCCCGAGCAAGGGGGGGGTGTCTATATGCGACGGGGAACAGACAGCTATTCAAATGAAAGCTGTAATGTTCTCTGCATGCTGATTAAATAGGCAGCGGGGGCGTTGCGGTATGCGATGGCGGCGGCGACGGCGGCGGGGGGGGGGGGGGGGGCTTAGTATCGGATCTGGCATCGGGGGCATTTGCAGGAGTACAAGTACTCCCGCAAATGCTCAGTATCCGTCCCGATACCGATACTGGTATCGGTATCGGGACAACCCTAATTGTAAAGGTTCGTATTGTTCAAAACACCTGGCAATGAAGACCCCCCCCCCAGCCCCCCCCATTTTACTTAACTGAGCCCGTTCACCTGCTGTGCACATCCCCCGATATCCTCTTCCAAAAGGGGTCTGGCCATTGAATGGCTAGATTGGACACGGCGCGATGGGGGCGGGGCTGAGTGATACAGTATGCGACTGTAACAGGTGCTCCGCGCACCTGTTACTTCCTTGTAATGCGCTCTGCGCTGGAACGCATAACAGCGACCGCGCAATGACATCATCGCGTGAGGCGCACCGAGCAGTCCACTGTGGAACGCGGTAGTGCGCCGCAACAAACGGCGCTTCTCTTCAAATCAGTGCTAATGCACTGCACCTGAGCCCTATCTTTAAACAGAGCGGTGTGCCTCCTGCACACCATTCTATTATTGTCAGCCGTAGCTCGGCCATGCTACAGAGATTGGTGTCATTGCTCCCCATGCAGCAACACTGCTCCCGTTGCAACTACTCCTTTAGTGCTTTGCAACTGCAACTATGAGCCATTGCTGGGGACAACCTTTGAGGCCTCCTTGCTGAAAATCCTTGACCACAGAATCCCTATTGCCTATACAGAAGCCTTCAAAACGAAGAAGTAGCTACAGTGGGTGACTGCGATATTGTGTCAATCTCGCTCCCTTTCTCGGCGAGATTGAGCACCTACGAGCCCCATCGCGGGAGCCAGCGCCGAGCTGGCTTGCCGCGATAGAGACAAAGCCGTCATAGAAGCGACGGGAGATCCGACTTAGATTCCCGCCAATTCTACAAGTGTGCGGCGTTTGGTATGAATCCTGAGGGGGAAGTCCCCGCCGGATTTTATCTAAAAATTTGGCATGGGTTCCCCCCTCAGGAGCATACCGGGCCCTTAGGTCTGGTATGGGTTGTAAGGAGACCCCCCTACGCCGAAATAACGGCGTAGGGGGGTCCCCTACAATCCATACCAGACCCGTATCCAAAGCACGCTACCCAGCCGGCCAGGAAAGGAGTGGGGACGAGCGAGCGCCCCCCCTCCTGAGCCGTACCAGGCTGCATGCCCTCAACATGGGGGGGTTGGGTGCTCTGGGGCAGGGGGGCGCCCTGCGGCCCCCCCACCCCAGAGCATCCTGTCCCCATGTTGATGAGGACAGGGCCCCTTCCCGACAACCCTGGCCGTTGGTTGTCGGGGTATGCGGGCGGGAGGCTTATCGGAATCTGGGAGCCCCCTTTAATAAGGGGGCCCCCAGATACCGGCCCCCCACCCTAAGTGAATGAGTATGGGGTACATCGTACCCCTACCCATTCACCTGCAAGAAAAGTGGTATAAACACAAATAAAAAAACACAGGGTATTAAAATATTTTATTAGTCTGCTCCGGAGGCCGCCCCCTGTCTTCTTTAGCTCTTTTCACCAGGGGGGCTTCTTCTTTGACGTCTTCGGGTGGGGGCCGCTCTTCTTCGCCGCCGTCTGGTTCTCTTCCACCGCCGGGGGGGGTCGCTTTTATAAAAGCGCCCACCCCCCGGCGGGTTTCCTCCAACGTCTTCGGCGGGGGGTGGTGTGCTTCTCAGGGGGGGCTTCTTCTTCCGCTTTCAGGGGGGATCTTCTCCGCTATCCGGGGGGTCTTCTCCACTCTCCAGGGGTCTTCTGCTATGTTCGCCGCTCTCCGCTGTTGACTCGGCGCACCCCGGTGCTTCCTCTTGCTGTCCGGTGCCTTCTCCTTCAGCGCTGAACGTCTTCATCTTCTTCTTCTTCCGGGCTGTGACGTCGTCTTCTTCTTCTCCCGATGTTGACACGCCGGCTCTTCTCGCTGCAATGACAGGTGCGCGGCTTGCATCGGACTTATATAGGCCTCACAGTCCCATCATGCTCCGTACCTACCCATGTGATACCTACCCACGTGGGTAGGTACCGGAGCATGATGGGACTGTGAGGCCTATATAAGTCCGATGCAAGCCGCGCACCTGTCATTGCAGCGAGAAGAGCCGGCGTGTCAACATCAGGAGAAGAAGAAGACGACGTCCCAGCCCGGAAGAAGAAGAAGATGAAGACGTTCAGCGCTGAAGGAGAAGGCACCGGACAGCGGGAGGAAGAACCGGGGTGCGCCGAGTCAACAGCGGAGAGCGGCGAACATAGCAGAAGACCCCCGGAGAGTGGAGAAGACCCCCCGGATAGTGGAGAAGACCCTCCCTGATAGCGGAAGAAGCCCCCCCTGAGAAGCACACCACCCCCGCCGAAGACGTCGGAGGAAACCCGCCGGGGGGTGGGCGCTTTTATAAAAGCGACCCCCCCCGGCGGTGGAAGAGAACCAGACAGCGGCGAAGAAGAGCGGCCCCCACCCGAAGACGTCAAAGAAGAAGCCCCCCCGGTGAAAAGAGCTAAAGAAGACAGGGGGCGGCCTCCGGAGCAGACTAATAAAATATTTTAATACCCTGTGTTTTTTTATTTGTGTTTATACCACTTTTCTTGCAGGTGAATGGGTAGGGGTACGATGTACCCCATACTCATTCACTTAGGGTGGGGGGCCGGTATCTGGGGGCCCCTTATTAAAGGGGGCTCCCAGATTCTGATAAGCCTCCCGCCCGCATACCCCGACAACCAACGGCCAGGGTTGTCGGGAAGGGGCCCTGTCCTCATCAACATGGGGACAGGGTGCTCTGGGGTGGGGGGGGGCGCAGTGCGCCCCCCTGCCCCAGAGCACCCAACCCCCCCATGTTGAGGGCATGCAGCCTGGTACGACTCAGGGGGGGGGGGGGGCGCTCGCTCGTCCCCACTCCTTTCCTGGCCGGCCGGGTAGCGTGCTTTGGATACGGGTCTGGTATGGATTGTAGGGGGACCCCCTACGCCGTTTTTTTGCCGTAGGGGGGTCTCCTTACAACCCATACCAGACCTAAGGGCCCGGTATGCTCCTGAGGGGGGAACCCATGCCGGATTTTTAGTTAAAATCCGGCGGGGACTTCCCCCCTCAGGATTCATACCAAACTCCGCACACTTGTATAATTGGCGGGAATCCAAGTCGGATCTCCCGTCGCTTCTATGACGCGCTTGCTGGGATGTGCCTTTACTATTCCAGTGAGTGCGAGATGTCGGCACCCTGTCGCCGAGAATCAGCACGATGCCGTCGTGCTAAAAACACATTCTCGGCGGCAGGCACTGTATTATATCACTTGTAGTGCTATAGCAAGATCCGCTACTTATGTTCCATCTATATAATTGCTATTGTTTATCATGCCTGCTGACTATCAACATATTTAGGATATACTGTTGTGTTAATGGACTGTTTGCTACGGAATACCTTAAAGAGACATCTACACTTAAATACCCTGAGCTATATTCACCTTTCATATGTAACTATTAGTTGTTGCTACAGCTCCTAATTACTATATGTACTCTCAAAGTACCTGAGCTATATTGCCTCTCATACGCAACTATTAGTTGCCACTATAACTCCTGTATTACTACGTGTATTCTCAAAGTACTTGAGCTATATTGCCTCTTATACGCAATTAATAATTGTTACTACAACTCTTATTTACTATGAGCTTGACACAAGTACACATCCCTTATAGACCTTGTCCTAATTGTTTGAACATGTTCGCTCTAACTTTACTATGCTAAGGGTTGATGCTATTACATAGCATCTCCCTTAGTGGCCTGATACATCCCTATATGCTCAAAGTGATATGATGTAGAGCAGTGTTTCTCAACTCCAGTCCTCGGGGCGCACCAACAGGTCATGTTTTCAGGATTTCCCTCAGATCAAACTGCTGTGGTAATTACTAAGGCAGTGAAACTGATAAAATCACCTGTGCACAATAATGGAAAGCCTGAAAACAAGACCTGTTGGTGCGCCCCGAGGACTGGAGTTGAGAAAGACTGATGTAGAGAACCCCCAAACACCTGTTGCGAGGAGTGATGCCTGGGGTCCCTTACTGATAATCACTTGCATATAGAGGTGTATTAGAATATTGACCTTGAAGTATATTATGTTTTTAAACACTAAGCTCTGGTCGCATGTTGTAATGCGTCCATCCTTAGTAGCTCAACGCCTTTCTTTATGTGACAGAAAGATGATGTAGAGATCCCCCAAACTCCTGTTGCAAGGAGTGACGCCTGGGGCCAATACTGAGTTGCCACATAAGGAAGTGCATTGAAATCCTTGCTAACCGCAGTTGAGGTTCACTCCGTTCACCAGTGCTCTTACAGCGGCTATAGCCACCAGCTGTATCATGGGAGCACGCCCCCAAGCTAACCCCTTGGGAGAGAGCGTCCCATGAAGGGGGTTAGCTATTGCGGGGAGGAGCTGAGACAGCCATCAAGGGACCCCAGGAGACAAGGATCAGGGCCACTCTGTGGAAAACAAGCTGCACAGTGGAGGTAAGTATAACATGTTTGTTATTTTTTTTTTTTTTTAATTAAGCCTTACAACCGCTTTAACTCAGTCCCCTTATTCTGTTCAAGTACAACCTGGCCTTCCCACCTGGCATGTACGCATTCTGGACATTAAATGGGCTTACGCTTCAATGCGCACAAAGCAGTTCTTTCACAAGTGATGATTTCTGGACCTAGCCACACTTGTTGAGGCCTTGAACATGAAGACCTTCCTATTCTGGCCCTACTTTCAAATTCAGCATTCCTTGACCATTTTGGAATCCTGTCCCTTTTTTTATGCCACCCTACCTTTTTTACTATACCATACCTACCCTTTGCAAAGATGCTACAGCAACACCTCATACAGGGCTTAATTCACTAAAGAATATCCCATGAGATAACTGGATGATGTGACACATATTTTCCAATATTCTAAAGGTCAATTCACTGCCAGTTTATGCGATATTTACAGTGCTAGTAAAAATTGGACAGTAAACACTGCATAAACGAACTCTATTGTCAATTGACTAAACAATATAAATAAATAAATGTTGTGTGGTCTAGCCACACATTTTTAAAAGAAAATAATAAATTATTGCTGTGTCATGGTTTTTAAGGACGTGGTGGCCGCCGGCTCCCTAACAACCATGGTATTTACTGGTTGTTAGGGATGCCAGCGGCAACCCGCTTTTTAGCAATTATGTTTTTTACTGGTTGTTATGGACACCAGCTAGGCTTGGGAAAAGGACCTAGACAGGGATCTCTTTGAGTGACATCAGTCTGCCATCAATTAGAGAGTCCATAAAAGGTCCATGACTATCATTGTTCAAGGGAACAGCATTAAACATAGGTCAAGGTGGTACAGAATGCCAACCTTGCTCCATAGAGATACACACTGTTGTTTAGTGCAAATGAGTGACCCTTAAGGGTATTTAACATCTGTTAAAAAGTGCCTAGGTTGTATACCAAATAGTAACAAGGGAGTCAATCAGAGAATGGAGTCACAAGAACAGGGGATTGAATTGACACTTCAGGGAAAGCCTTCGGGTAGAGACTAGAATCTGTCTCCAAAGAACATGTAACTAGAAGATAAAGCTGCACCTCATACTGAACCTCACCAGCTTTCCAGCCCTCGTTCTCTGTCCTTCCTCACCATGCAGCCGGCTAAGCATCCCACAAAATTTGCGGCCGATGACCTGCACCATGAGTGAATGACTCACCACACACCAGACCTGGACTTGCTATGTGCCCTAATACACAACACCAAATGTGAGTGTAATTTTAATGTTTTTATGCAATAAACAGTCTACAGTCAGAGGTTCCTCTTTATCTTCTAGTTACAACCTTGCTCCATACAATATCCTAATTAAATTCCTGACTGTATTGAAGATGTGAAAAAGAGGAAGGCTCATTGATCCACATAAGGTGGTTCTGTCCTGTGATTTAAAACAGTAAAACTAAACAGTCACAGTGGTGTTTATACTCCCGGTGGAATATTCCTCTGCCTTTTACCTTCTTTACCACGCAGCAGTTTCTGCCTGACATTATCACAAGTCCCTAGAAATACATATGCTAAATGTGGCCAGGCTTTGTGTTTGGATATATTGCTGATTGAAATGTATCCCTTCCATTAGTGAGTGATTTGAGAAAACTGTCAATCTAGCTGAGTTGGAAGAACTGATCCAGATATCCCTCTAAATTTACAAACACCTGGGCATGCTGAATTCACTTCCAGACAGCCACCACATAGCACACTCAAATATCCTACGTACTGTGAGTGTGGTAACTAACACAAACAAATGAATAAGGCAGCAACCTGTGACCTAAAGAGACTAGACAACATGACCTCTCAGGTGCAGCAATGGTGTCGAGGAAATCCAGCATGGGGAGGGAATGGGGCACTGGAGACAGTGGGTGGGTGTTTGATGCTTTGAGTTTCTTAGCTAAACTCTGAAGAGGGATGGGTAGCCCATGGCTGTAGACTTTACCCCGTCTTTAGTGCCTAATTAATTATATGGGAGGGGTTGTAGGTTGGACAAAAGCGTGCTCAGGTTGTTAAGCCGCGTACCCACGATTGGTTTGTCTGCTGATGGACTGTTTTCATTGGACAAACCGATCGTGTGTGGGCCCATCGGTTTTATTTCCATTGGTGTAAAAAAATAGAACATGTTTTAAATTTTTCCTATGGATAAAAAAACAATAGAAAAATCCGATCATCTGTATGGAACTCCATCGGTCAAAAATCCGCGCATGCTCAGAATCAAGTCGACGCATGCTTGGAAGAATTGAACTTCATTTTTTTCGGCTCGTCGTAGTGTTGTACGTCACTGCGTTTTGGCACGATCGGATTTTTGACTGATGGTGTGTAGGCAAGACTAATGAAAGTCAGCTTCATCGGATATCCGATGAAAAAATCCATCGGATTAGATTCCATCAGATATACGATCGTGTGTACAGGGCTTAAGACTGTTTTTACTTGCAGCTCAAGATGGGAATAGGCAGCACACTGGCTACAGAGCAAGCCAGAAGCTCCAGCGAGCTCCGGTCAGTAGACCAACCTGGACAGCAGGGCCGGACTGGTCTACCGGGATATCGGGAGATTTCCCGGTAGGCTGCCTGTCCTGTGGCCGATTTCAGTTGCGTGGCTGCAGTGCTTCCTGTCCCCTCTCTCCTGCTCCTGTGTTTTATCACTGAGCTAGCTGGCTGGGTCTGTGTGTTCGGCGGTAACGATGTAGCACGGTCCCGTCCCCCCTAGACCGCCTCATGTGATAGTAGATAGAATCAGTGTTCAGCCTATCACACAAGCTGGTCTAGGGGGCCGGGACCGTGTTGCAGCGTCACCACCAAACACAGACCCAGGCATGCCAGCTAGCACAGTGATTATACACAGGAGATGAGATGCCTGTCGTACATCTCGGCCTATGGGAGGATCGGATTAGGCAGGGGGCTGCATAAAGAGGAATTGAGCTTTCTATATTCCTCCATAAAGCTGCTGAATGCTTGCAGGAGGGAGAGGAGGAGAATCAAGCATTCTGTGGCTGCGTGGAGGAATATAGAAAGCTAATTTTCTCTATATGCAGCCACCCTGCCTCTCCTCCTATCCAGTTCTCCTTGAACCCCCCCCCAGTGATCTCCCCCCAGTGTTCTCCACCCCTGTTCTTCCTCCCCCCAGTGCTCTCCACCCCTGTTCTCCCCACCCAGTGCTCTCCACCACTGCCCCCCCCAGTGCTCTCTACCCCTGTTCCCCCCTAGTGCTCTCCACCCCCTGTTCTCCCCCCCCAGTGCTCTCCACCCCTGTTCTCCCCCACAGTGCTCTCCACCCCTGTTCTTCCCCCAGTGCTCTCCACCCCTGTTCCCCCCCCCAGTGCTCTCCACCCCTGTTCTCCCCAAGAGTCAAGAGTGGGGGCACCGCCGGGATGGGGGTCATGGGAGAAGTCAAATGTGTGTGGACTGTGGAGAGGAGACTATATAGGATAAAACCAGAGCCACCGAGCTGGAGCCGACTGACTGAGCCCTGCATGGTGCACCTGAAAGGAGGTCAGTGACAGCACCAATGATGATTGACCCCTTTTACCACATTTAACTGGAATTTGCTTTTATATATATAAAGCCCTATGTGCTTTCATATCTGTCTTATCAATATATAATACATTCTTCAAATGTGCTTTAAAATGTATGGTTTTCACTTTCATGAACAAGAAAATAATGACGCTATGCTGTTACGCTGGTATAATAATGCTGTGGGGCTGGTATGAAATGTTTTCCAGGGCTGGTTTTTATTCCCAGCCTGGCCCTGCGCAACAGTTCATTTAAGAGAGTGTTCACATCAACTCTGGACCCAATGTAGTCATAGGTCATGTGGTTAAAGATCTGCCTGTGTGTGTGTGTGTGTGTGTGTGTGTGTGCTTCAAAAAACTCTGAAATGGGATGCTGAGGCAACTGTTACCCTCACTCCCCCTTCTTTCCTGTCACCATGAGAAAATGTGGGAAAGTGGTTTTTATGCAGCACCTTTGAGTTGCTTAATTATGTGCTCCTTTGTGATAGTGCCAGTAGATTAGCCATTTAAACTGTGGGCTCTAATAGGGTTGGCACTCAATAGTGGTACCTCTCCTTGATGACCTAAATACCAGACATTTGAGAAAAAAAGACCCAATGTACCAAACACTGACTGCAGGAGTATACACCTTCCAGTCCTTCCCAATCTCACTCCACACACTGTATGTACAATTTCTGGAGTTTGGAAAGGAGGACATGTTCCCCTGAGGCCTGCCCCATTTCCTCTTCCTCCTTAATGCCAGCATCCCAGCTCTCCTCTTCCTAGTATCCTTCTTCTTCTGTATGTTGCCTATTCCCTCTCTTATTCTCCTGCTGCTTTTACACCAGTATCTACTCTATGAGGCCATGTACTGTAGTGTGTGTTTCAGGGAGAACATAAGAGGTACAGTACCTGCAAAGTAAAAGCATAATGTGCTAGTATACATCGCATATTAGCACATTATGTGACACTTACCTGCAAACAAAGCCTGCACTGTCCCCGCTGGAGGCCGCATCCATGTTCGCCCTGGCTCTGAAACTGGCCAGAGTCACGTGACGTCACTCCCTCGCATGCACGTGGGAGCCGCCAGTCACAGCAGTTGCTATTGAAGAAGGGCCATTTCTTCACAGCACATGCGTCGATGACATCATCGGCGTAGTACAAAATAAATGTCTCCTAAACGTGCAGGTTATTATAGGCTTACCTGTAGGTACAACTTGAAAATGGAGGTTTACAACCTCTTTAATTTATATTAAAACTAAGATTGTTTAGTGAATGTAATCAATCAGCATACTGCCTCATAGGATTAGGAGGACATGGAGGAGGAGGGGAGGAGAGGAGGAGAATGTTATGTACCACTGTGTATATGCCTACAGTTGTGTCTCTATATTCATGTGGGCTGCACAGAAAAGGAAATAAGGCAATAAAGAGATGACATCAGCTTGTCTATACAATCTCAACCTGCAATATGTGAGAAGATGGGAGGGACAGCTGAAGGCAGGATCCACAGGGAACATTTTACTCAACACAAAACAAATGTTTTAGTGGCTTTGTGAGTATGCACACTCTGTTATACAGTAGTATGTAATGAGAGATTTTTTTTTTATAATCTGGGTTTACTTACACTTTAAGATGCTGGGCAAGAGGATGATTTGGGGGGCATTTGTTATTTCGCTAGGGACTCTCCAGCGGTCTTACCCCCCCCCCCCCAAAACCAATAATGTAATCAACAGCACAGCTCAGAGAGAGAGATCCCTGTTGATAAGAGCATTGTTCAGGTTCAAGAAAATGATGCAGTTCATGTTAGAGCAATGTTCAACCAAAGTGGTGACTTGAGTAAGTGCAGTGGATGGTGCAAGATTCAAATAGAAACATTTTATCAGCCCTGGTGTGTTATTCATTCCACTCTTTTTATTTTCAAAACAGTGTCACATTAATCAAAATAGCCAATGTTTCTTGTCCTCATAGGGTCCATTCCTCAAGTAGACATACTGACAATGTGTTGCTATGTCACCTTGAAGAAGAGCTCCTGCAAGGCCCATATACATTGAGTATTCCAACTAATGTAACACTGTCACTGAAACTAATAACACAGGAGTGCTGGTGTCTTTGTGCTTAGTTATATCAGAGTTTGTTCTTTGTCTGCAGTTGACCATGTGCACTAACCAAAAAACTCTGAGCAACAATATGTCAATACAAATACAGTGACAGCATTGCATACATAGCAAAATTATTTGATAAGTCACTACAACGACTGTGCCTTACATTAGGTCAACTTTCCTTTATAAACATCATAGCCATCTGATTTAATTAGTGCATTTATTTCTTGGCCTTAATGATATAAGGTGTCCTTTTATGAAAGTGAGATCAGCGGTGATCCCGATTCTCACTGCTGATCTCAGGTCATACACAGTTTATGAAGCTGAGGTAATCAGTTGAGAACATGTTCTTCACTGATTATCTCACCACAGTGAGAATCTGTAACTGACTGTCACAGAAACGGACAGTTTATGAAGGTGTGATCTCAGCACCTCACTGGCGATCTGTGACAGAATTCTCACTTTCTCTGAGGTGGAGAATCAGAGTGAGAAGCGTGAAGCTGGCTGAGTATTGTGGAGGAAGAAGGAAGTCTTTTGACTTCCATGCTTCACACACAAGCAGCCATACAGTCAGATCACATCTTCTCCACTTATTACACACCCCAAAATTATCAAGTTAGGAATTTATAGTGTATATATTATTATTATTATACAGGATTTATATAGCGCCAACAGTTTACGCAGCGCTTTACAACATCAGGGAAGACATTATAGTTACAATACAATTTAATACAGGAATGATCAGAGGGCCCTGCTCATATATATATATATGTATACATCATCATATAGCATATATATGTGTGTGTGTGTGTGTTTATTTCTATGTATATCTATAGATATATATAGATGTGTGTGTATATATATATATATATATATATATATATATATATATAAAATATGCACACACACACACATACATATATATATATATATATATATATATATATATATATATATATATATATATATATATATATATATATATATATATATATATATATATATATATATATATATATACATACATACGCACACACACACATATATATTTATATATATATATATATATATATATATATATAAATATATTTTTTATATTTATAAATAAATATATAAATAAATATTGTTTATATATATTTTATATCTAAATCAATATTATAAAAAATAATAAAAAAAATAAAATAAATAAAAAAATTATATAAAAATGACTTTAATAATAGCATTTTAATGCAGGTAGAATTTTTATATATATATATATATATATATATATATATATATATATATATATATATATATATATATATATATATATATATATATATAATATATTTTTTATATTTATAAATAAATATATAAATAAATATTGTTTATATATATTTTATATCTAAATCAATATTATATATATATATATATATATATATATATATATATATATATGTATATATATATATATATATATATATATATATATATATATATATATATATATATAAAAAAAATTCTACCTGCATTAAAATGCTATTATTAAAGTCATTTTTATATAATTTTTTTATTTATTAGTAAAAAAAAATTGTAAACCCTAGAATATGGTTTTACCCATGGACTGTTCTATTACAGTTATACAGGGTTTATATTTGTATACGTTATTAAAAATAAATAAAATGAATGATCATAAATGTATTTTTCATTTATATGAATGGTGTATAGCTGCATTACATATGTGGATTTCCGTTCATATACTATACACCATTCACATTTAAATAGGCACATGTATGAGCTTTAAATATTGATAAAAACAATGTATTTTAATAATTAGGTTAATGTATATTGTTTGGTAGGAATGTAACTTTATTATTTTATTAATATGTGGTGTATAATGTGTGCTGATTCGTGTTCAACTTTTGTATTTTTTACTTCCTCATACTGTAATCCCGCTACATCACACGAGATTACAGTGAGAGAAGCAGTTCTCAGGAGTTTGTAGATCGCTCCATGTTAAAAAAAAATGCCAAAATATGCATAAATAATGCCAAAATTAGCAATTAAAAACACACATTTAAACAATGTGCCAAAATGTGTGTAAAAAAACTGAGTTAAAAAAGCACTTATTATTTTCATGTAATAACACAGTCTTTTTAACTTTGGTTTCACTTTAAAAACTCAGCTGCTCTGTAATCACACAGGTGTATGAGGAGATCACAGGCAGCCCCTCCCTCTTCTACTCAGATCTCAAGTGTTCTCAGAGGAAAAACTTCTCATCTATTCTCATTCTGAGAACAAATGTTCTCAGCTTCATAAACAGGGTGCCAGAGGAGAAGATTTTTTTCTGAGAACTGCTGAGAACTGAAATGAGATAAATTATCACCGTTTGATAAACGTACACCTAAATGTTGTACTTACATCACTTAGTCGTTCATGTGAAGTGGCTCTCTGTGAAGGGTTTGATTCTCTGTTCTGACTTTCGTTGTCACTCTCTCTGCAGTTGTTCTGTAGTGGTTTCAGCTAAGGGCAGACAAAGAATAATAATTTGAATTAATGATTACATACATACAGACCTATTTTATTTTTTCACAGTTTTTGTATTCAAATCCTATTTCTAACAAACAGTGGTCTTTGCTTTTTTGAGAAATCCTTTTACAGTAATAAATAGAACATTTGTTAATACTTAGACGTGGTTCACTCTAGTGCAAAGCGATTTTGTCCAATTTCCAGTGCCATTTTGTAGGGTAACTGCAGTGCTGCATTTTTGACACTTTTTTTATGCGTTTGCTACTGCGACTCATGCCTACTGTCAGTAGAAGTGATGACTCATTGGTTTGTAATGAGCTAATTCCTGCTATCCACCCCAAGAAGCACACTACAAATATATATATATAAATTCAGGTGGATAATAGAGCTGACATTTAGGCCCCTTTTACACTTGTACGACCTGAAAGTTGTGCGACTTTGACATGACTTTGCCGCAACTTTGCAGCTACTTCAACACGACTTGAAGCAATGCCTGTGTAATCTTGAGTTCTATGGACCTCAACTCGCAACAAAGTTTGACCAAAGTAGTGCAGGGACTACTTTGAAGTTGCTGCGACTTGAAGTTGCACAGATATGAATGGTACTCATGGGAAATCATGGGTAAGACTTTCAGTCCCAAGTGGCAGGACAAGTCACACAAGTGTAAAATGGGCTGAAGAGGCTCCAGGAAGGGAACATTTTGGTAATTTTTTTCCAAGCACCTCACCGTATCAACACAAGTAAAGTGTTACTGTAGTTCATTCCAAAGCTGGCTGTCCCTATTTCTGCCAGTTAGCAAAATAAAGAATTTAATTGATCTATGGAGTAAGGCTGTCCTGTCTAATTAACTTAAAGTTTAATTCCAGTCAAATTCTAACTAAGCTTACTCGTAATCATTATTTTATGAGACATAATAAGTGTGTTGCTTCTTTAATTGTTTAATTGTTTTGTGTTGATGTTTATCCATTTTTTTTAATCCTATTTTGAGTTTTCTTTAAACGTAAAAAAAAAAAAATACAAAAAAATTCTAACTAAGCCTAAATCTACTCCCAACCACATAACCCCATTCTAAGACTATTTTATTTGCCCTGTAAAAGAAGAGTTATAAACTTACCTATTTAAAAAAAAAAAATGAGATGGTACTTGCCCCCCACCTCCCATGCTGTTTTTTTTTTTATATATAACCCTTTGCATTTTAGCCTACAAAAAGGGATTATTTTAATTTGGCAGGCTCAGCTCCTATTGATTCCATTTGGATTTGGGTTGGGCATTCAAAACTTCTTTGAAGTTCGCCAGACCCTGGTCAAACTGAACCCAACCCAGTTCAGGCTAATCCCTACTGGAGGCATTCTGTACACAGTTGGTGTACAGAACATCCCTAAACAGCATTCCCCGCCCACTGATTTTATTAGATGTCTGCACTTAAACACAAGTAAAACTGTAAGCACCCCCTGAAATAGGAATTTTGATTTTGGTAAGATACTCCCCAAGGTACGTGTCTGCTCCGCTGTGCAGAGTGGACAGGGACACAGTCCTGTTCTCTATGGAGAAATCGGATGGAAAATAGGACCACCATCCTTCTGTTTTTGGCAAACAGGATCAGATCAGATGGTGGCGGGTGCCAGCGGATATCCTCTGCTCCATAGAGGACAATTCTGACAGGTGGACCTGATCGGAAAACCTGTATAAAAGGCCTCTTTAGGGATAATTATTTCTAAAGGGATGTAGACACCGCAACATTCCACTTTAGAACCCTGACAGTGAACCTGGTGAATAAAATGCATCAGGTCCTCCCATTCAGAAATCTGGTCTTGCAAAGAATTGGTGGAACAAACAGCATTTCTTTCAAAATAGAAAGAAAGTAGATGTCTGCTACATAGTTTGCTAAAATACTTGCAATGTACATAAATTACCCAGAGGGCATTGCTTTTTTTTTCTTAAAAAAAGAGAGTTATAGAGCAATGGGTTGCCGATAGGCATAGTCACGCTCTATGTTTTCATTTCTATATATGCTCCAAGATGAAGGTTCTCATAGATTTGACTTAGGGACCACATTATCTAGAGAGGCCTTGACAAGTCACTGTAGCTTCCACATATATTTTCAAACACGTGCAACTGAAACCTCAGTTTTTACCTCTAATTGCTAAACAGTGTTTCTTTTTTTGTTTTTGTTTTTATTTTTCGAGGGGGGGCAGTTAGTAACTGTGATGGGAACTTTAATATTTTTTGTTTTGTTAAAAGTCCTTTTCATATGCACCATAGTTTAAAAACCTAGTTATATATTGAGTGTTTGCCAATTTTATTACATAAAAAAATTGGGTTCTTTAAATCTTCCCTACTCTATCTACTACTAAAAACAATTTGCTTGAGTTAATACTTTAAGTGTTTAGGTGGTGGAAAACTTAAGTCATTTAGCCTACAAAGGCTAAGAATAAGTAAGAGGCTATGGACATTAAAGGGAAAGTGTCAGTTTTTTTTTTTTTTTGCCAATGAAAGCCTTGTGCCCAAAACAGGGCCCAGGTTCTCCATGCGAAAAAAAACGAACAAACTGTGAAAAATGCAAAAGAAAAAAAAAGAGAGACAATCAGCCACCCAAATTTGCATATACCGGCATGAAAGGTAGAATAAAACTGTAATTTGTGTGAGAATGATAGTATTTTGAGGTTAGTGTCATTTCAATTTTGCATTGATTAGTGAAAAATGAATGCTGAAAAACAGGATATAATTCACACATTTTATAAGTGCTTGGGTTGTTAGGAATCAAATCTTGTGGTGAAAATAGAGTGGTACATAGCTATTAGAATGCAATAACCTATTTTTATTGTGTGTTTATTCAATTTTCAAGGCACCAGCTGCTCCTGCAGCAATCATTCCACAGAGCTCTTAACTGCAGCTGAAGTGTGTGAGAACTCAATGTTGATTAGCTGGCTGCCACTCTCCATCTACTAATTATGGCTAATCCCACAGCAGACTTTTAGTCACTGAGCGACTACTTCTCACTTGACCTACACAGCAGAAAAAAATGTGTGTCCCCTCAAATCCACATACTAATCCTGCCATCAGAAAAACCACAGGAGGCCATCTCTGGATATAATTGTTTAATTCACTGTATTAAAGTAATCCAACGGAAGTTGTGAGCCTTTTATCAGTTCACTTCTTTCACTTTGCTTCCAGCTTGTCTTTTGTATCATTTACTGCGTCTATTGACATTATTACAACATTGATACAAGATGTAAGATGGTTACATTTGTTATAGCAAAGCAAAATAGATGGCATTGCATGTTGTAGAGAAAGAGTAAGATAATGTCTACTGTCCATCTCCATCTTTCACTCCAAAAGGGACAGCTGAAATCTGATTGGCTGACATTGATGACACATTCATTTGCTTTCCCTCAAATTTTAGACACATGAGTCAAATATATACACTGAGCAAAATTATAAATGCAACACTTGTGTGTTTGCCCCTATTTATCATGAGCTGAACTCAAAGATCTATGGGCCTAATCCTCAAAAACCCGGCGCAACGTAACTTTTTCCATTTAAGTTACACCGCCGCAAAATCTCTAACTAAGTGCCCGATCCACAAAGCACTTACCTAGAAATTTTGAGCGGTGTAACTTAAATCCGGCCGGCGCAAGGCGTTCCTCTTCTCCAGGGGGCGATTCCCATTTAAATGAGGCTCGCTCCCGCGCTGGCCGTACTGCGCATGCTCGTGACGTCATTTTCCCGACGTGCATAGCGCGAAATTACGTTACGTCGGGCTTTGTGGATTGCGACGGGACAATAAAGTTGCGTCGGGTAAAAAAAAAGATACGGCGGCAAAAAAAAATTAAAATTTAAAAAAAATCGCGTCGCTAGCAAGAAAGCAGCCCTAATTTTGCGTTTGCAAAATAAAACTTACGGAGAAAAAACGAAGCTGAAAAGCTTTGTGGATCTCCGTAAGTCCTAATTTGCATACCCGAGGCGGCATTTCAACGCGAAATGCCCCCAGCGGCGGATGCGGTACTGCATCCTAAGATCCGACAGTGTAATTCAATTACACATGTCGGATCTTCGTCCTAACTATGGGAAACTGATTCTGTGGATCAGTTCCATAGTTAGGACCAGGGATACGACGGAGTAACAGCAGTTACTCCGTCGTATCTCTTTTGAGGATTTGGCCCTATGACTTTTTCTATTTAGACAAAAGGCCTATTTCTCTCAAATATTGTTCACAATAGTAAAGCAACTGGGGAGCACAGCAAAGGCAAAGTATCAATGAATATCAAAAAGTATGAGTGGGGTTAGGGGTGGTTACATCCTTTAATAGAATATGCCCACATTTTAGGATTTTCTTTTACTTTTAGCTCCAGTGACAATGGTACCTAGGATACATAGAGTGGGTGTATATACCCACACTTTACTTGTTCATAGGTGTATTTAAAACATTCTAAAAAGACTACAACTCCTCTATTTTCCTTGTGGGGAGGTGTAGCATGGTGCAGCTGGAGTAAACACCCAGCATTAAATTACAGTAACAGAAGTGTATTGAAGTTAAAGTTCAAATACCCAGTGAAAAGGCAACACAACCATGCACACTTTTTTTGCATTGATACATGTCTCCTAGGGCAGTACCCTGGTCGCCATACACTTTTTTTTACCAGAAAATACAGAGTGTAATTATAAAGGGATTGGCCTGCAAGTGCCTGATGTCTAAGCCAAAACCGATCTCCCACCTGGCCGGCGTCTGACGTCACTGGTCTGGTGCGGGCACCTATGTGCTGGCACACATGCGCTAAGCTCTAGGTCGGTCAGTAGACTACATGGACCAGAAGGTCGTTTGGGTCCGCATAGAGTGAACAGTGCCTTCAGGGGGTAAGTGTGCCACCACTGGTGGGAGGGAGCCTACACCCAATGCTGACAAACTGTCCACACTGTGAATGACCCGCAGCAGCATTCTGCCAATCAGCCGCTCATTGCTGGCCCCAAGTGAGGGGGTCAGACATGAGATGATCTTCTGGCAGTCACAATGGGCTGAGCCACATGAGGGATGGTACATATGGTGCATGACCTAACAGGGAAACATGGAACAGCACCAGTGCCCTGGACCTCCGTGCAGCTACACATGGCACATCCACAACCCACACAACAACTGGGCAGTAGACATGCTGTAGACAACTGGGTCACAAAGGAAAGCAAAAAGGGCAGTATTTCAGTAACCAATGGTCATAGATCATGGCTAATAGAAAAAAAAAATGACACAATGAATGTGCAGTTGAAAGAAAACAAATACATATACAGTAAACACAGATCCTCTTGGTAAATTATCTTAGATAATATACCAAGAGGATCTATATGATTACTGTATTACTGTGTTTACTGTATATGTGTTTGTTTTCTTTCAAATGTACATTAACACAGCACCTCTTTTCCTGTACTGCACAGACAACATTGATGGGGACAATTAGAGGTTATACTGGGTAAGCATGAGGTGGCTGGACAGAGTGAATAACCTCTTCACGCCGAGCACAAGAAAATATGTGGTCTCTCGGCAGCCGGGCTTTGGTGCCGAGTACATTACTGCCAACAGTGCTGTGCCGAGAGCGTGCGCCTTGCGTGCTCCCAGCACAGTGAACGGCGGCTCACGGAAAGTTCCCGATGGCTGTTTCCAATCAGGACTTTTCTGATCATGTGACCACCATGGCATCCAATCATGTGGCCATAAGCCCTGCCCTGCCTTCGGTCATAGCAAACCCCTTAAAGCGCCGATGGCAGCTGACACTAAGGGGATAATTATTAATTGTATTTTTTTATTTGTAAAGGACTGCATTTAGCCATGTCACCTAACCACATTATGAGACACCAGATGAAGTACCTGCATGGTCAGTGGTTGAGATCTGAAGGGAAGTGGCAGAGCTCCTGCAAAACTAAGTCGGTATAATACAAATACAAAATAAATCACGTGTACTCAACAGAAGAATCTAAAGTAAAGAGCAGAATACAAAGAAAATATCTAATATCCCATATAACATTTTAAGTAGTTTGGCAATAATTATACATTACCGAAGAAAAAAACGAATTTCAGAATAGCTTTATTATGAATGGTGTTTGAGCTCAAAAACTAGCATTACAGAATTATTTAATTTATTATTTTTGTCTACCTGATCTCTGAGTAGGAGAGAAGCTGTCACAAGCAATAAATATTGTAACATTATAGCAATGACATGACTATAACTTGAAATAACCATGGTATGCGACAAGTCTTCAGTATGCCACACGAGGCATTATATTTGGTACAGATGTAAGTTGAAACCTATAGTAATGTTAATAACGCACAACCTCTCTTGAACTAAATGCAAGATCATATTTATAGGAAATTCATCCGGAAAACTGGGTCAAAGTAAGTAATGCCACGTACACACGATCTGGCTTTTGCCCGGCCAAATCACATCAGAATTCCGACGGAATTCCATATGAAAAATATAGAACATGTTCTATATCTAAAGTCCGAATTCATCGGAATTTCTGATGAAAAAACTCAGATGGGGCTACACACGATCGGAAAATCTGATGGAAAAAGTCCATCTGACTTTTTCCATCTGAAATTCCGATTGTGTGTATGGGGCATTAGGGATGGTTTTCCAAATATTTAAAAAAAAACTAGCATTCAGTCTAGACATTACCAAAGACTTTTCACAGATGTAAGAATCTAGGGCCAGATCCACAGACAGAGTACGCCGGCGTATCTACTGATACGCCGGTGTACTTTCAAATTACCCGCGTCGTATCTTTAGTTTGAATCCTCAAACCAAGATACAACGGCATCTGGGTTAGATCCGATAGGTGTACGTCCTCGTACGCCTTCGGATCTAAGATGCAATACTTTGGCGTCCGCTGGGTGGCGTTCACGTCGTTTCCCGATTCGGGTATGCAAATTAGCTATTTCCGACGATCCACGAACATATGCGCGGCCGTCGCATTCTCTTACGTTGTCTCTAGTCGGCTTTTTCCGGCTTATAGTTAAAGCTGCTATTTTGCGGCGTATAGTTAGACTTGTCATGTTAAGTATGGTCGTCGTTTCCACGTCGAAATTCGAATTTTTTTTTTTGCGTAAGTCGTCCATGAATCGGGATGAACGTAATTCACGTCTAAGTTAAAAAATGACGTCGTTGCAACGTCATTTAGCGCAATGCACGGCGGGAAATTTAGAAACGGAGCATGCGCCGTTCATTCGGCGCGGGGACGCGCTTCATTTAAATGAAACACGCCCCCTAATCGCCGATTTGAATTCCGCCGCCAGAAATACACTACGCCGCCGTAACTTACGGCGCAAAATCTTTGAGTATTTGAAAGAACGCCAGGTAAGGTACGGCGGCGTAGCGTATCTCTGATACGCTGCACCAATCTATTTCTATGTGGATCTGGCCCCTAGTGTCTAGAACATGATGGGAAACAGAAGGAAACTGCATTTGCAAACAAGTAAACAAATGTAATGATTTGCAGAAGTATGATCAAGGAAAACAATGCCTCAAAGATAAGAAATGATCATATAAAACGATATGTTCAGATGACAAGTTAAAATACTATATGCATAAAAATAAAGATGGGTCCATTGATCTAAGGAAGCTGCAGTCTTTACGCACTGATATTTAATTTACTATTATTCTCTTGCACATATGGCTGTCTATATGAATATTTGACTAACCTGTACATGTCAGCATATTTCTCTTATAAATCTCTGTATTAATTTTTTTGAAAATATTCCATACAAAATATAAAACCATACATATACATTTACATATACATTTACATTTCCATTTGCATTCATCTGCTCTCCTCTAGAGCCTCCATACACTCTCAGCATATTTAACTAAAAAATTACAAGGAGCTTTGCACTAAATTCACTTTCTACTGCAACCAATCAGAATCTACCTTTTTACAGATTTTGATTAACTTAGTATATTGGCTCTGATTATTGAATATGTCCTACTGTATTTTGTATGCATACAATCATGCTAATATAGCTTTGTCCTTGATGTATTGATATAACTTGTATGTATACTCATACTGAGATATATATATGTATGTTATTCCTAAATTGATATAAAAAAAATTGTTTCAAAATGGCGAAAGAGTAATGGAATATTTTAATAAAAAAAATGTTCATGCCTAGAGTTTACTAAGAAAATTTGAAAATCCCCAATTTTGTTTCCTTTTATGTAGTTACATAGAATGTTCCTACCTACTATAAACCTTAAAGGGGTTGTAAAAGTTCGTTTTTTATTTTCTCAATTGGTTAATTTAAGCTAGTGCATTGTTGGTTCACTAACCTTTTCCTTCGATTTCCCTTCTAAATGTTTTTTTTTCTTTGTCTGAATTCTCACTTCCTGTTTCTCCTCAGTAAGCTTCCCACCATCATCTGAGCGGTGGAAAGTCAATCAGAACAGCTTACTGAACAGCTTTCTGAGGAGAAACAGGAAGTGAGAAAATCAGACAAAGAAAACAAAGAAAAAAAAACATTTATAAGGGAAATTGAAGGAAAAGGTAAGTGAACCAACAATGCACTAGCTTAAAGGAACCTATTTAGAAAATAAAAAATGAACCTTTACAACCCCTTTAAGGCTCCGATCACATATAGGCATATGTGAACCAGACCAGCTTTCAATAGTCACAAATTTGTGGGCCGGTTGTGTTGCAAATGAAAGAAAAGGGTTCTGTACATTTTTCAGTCTGTTCAGGCGTGAATTTGACACTTAAAGCGGGGGTTCACCCTATTAATAAAAAAAACATTTTTTTTTTCTTCTAGCATAACATGAGGCATAGTAGCGCGAGCTACAGTATGCCTGTCTTTATTTTTTTAGTCCGGTACTCACTGTGTAATCGTAGAGACAAGATTCCGACCCCCCTCGGGGAATGGGCGTTCCTATGGAGAGGCAGCATGATTGACGGCCGGCTCTGGCACGTCACGCTTCTCCGGAAATACCCGAAATAGGACTTGGCGCTTCACGGCGCAGGCGCCGTATAGCGCCGTGAAGAGCCGAGACCTGTTCCGGCTGTCTTCGGGGAGCGTGACGTGCCAGAGCCGGCCGTCAATCACCTTTCCTCTCCATAGGAATGCCCATTCCCAGCGGGGAGTCGGAATCTTGTGTCTACGATTACACTGTGAGTACTGGGATAAAAAAATAAAGACAGGCATACTGTAGCTCGCGCTACTATGCCTCATTTTATGCTAAAAACATGTTAATAAGGGTGAACCACCGCTTTAAATTGCACCTGAACCGGACTGCAAAACGCACATGAATCGCTGAATGGAACCCGCACCTGGACTCTGCACAAAAACCAGCCCGCGTATATTTGAACCCAGCATTAAACTTTAAACCTTTAATTTAGGGTCACATCACATTACCAAATCTCAAAATCAGATGGCAGAGTAGTCTTGCAGCTTTCAGGGAAAACCTTGAACGCTCATTAATTGTTAGTACATAGAGGGGTTATGCAAAGGGAAAACCAGCTTTCTTAATTTCCCCTTTAATATACTATTTTCATTTATCTTTTGTTGAATAAAAATATGTTGATTTTTATGCTTTTTTTATTCTTCTTTTGTACCACATTGTTATCATTGTATAAAACTGCAAGAGAAAGAAAACCTAGTAGCATTTTAAAATATTCAAGCTCCATCTCTCTTTGATCTTTCAAGTCAAACAATTTCATTCAAATGTATCAGTCCATTTTGAAAGAGGATTACTAGGTCATATTTATTTTCCTGTCTGTCAGCTGTGCAACAAGAAAAACAATTTATATGCAGCAGAAGGAGTAGAAGACTTTTTAAACTATGATTTAATCTCTGTTGAACTTTAATAGTTTTGGGAATCAGGTGTAAAAGAATCCATTACACTTTAGTTATTGATAGTATCTTAAATTTTCACGCTTACTAGGATACATTTAAATGACTGGCTGACTGCGCAAAGATATACAGTACTGCATTTTGATGTTGGAGTTTAGTAGAGATATTGTACATAGAGACAATTTAAAAAGACAGCCTTTTTTTTTCTTCTACTGCTTCTTCACTGTTACTGAATTTGACCTCGTAATACAAATATGCAATAACATGATATAAAACATACACTAAAATATTTCAAAACAATATATAGTCTTATAGTCTTCTTTAACGCTGATATATGTCGGCAGAATGGCACGGCTGGGCACAAGCACGTACAGGTACGTTGCCCTTTAAGTGCCCAGCCATGGGTCGCGCGAGCCAGTCCGAAGCTCCGTGACTGCACCGCGGGACCCGCAGACCCGATTGGTGCCCCCCCTGTCCTCCTTTTCCTCTCCCCCTCCCCGGCCTCCTCTGCCTACCCCATGGTGCAGTCATGACACGCAGGTTGTTACCTCTCGTAGGCCTAGAAGTGGCTTTCCCTTGTGTTTCCCCTTGGAGTATTTTTTCAACTGACCCCGGGGCCTTTCCCACCCCCTCCCTGCCGGTCCCCTAACCCAGGTTTGCTTCTTGATGGTGTGGCTCAGTGTCCGATCCCGGTCTGCTCTACGACATGTGTCTTAGTAAGTGGCATATATATATTCTTTACATCATTGTTTATTATATCTATGTCGGAGGACTACTTGCACCCTTCTTTCTACATTTATGTGTGGGTGGACGTGTCCTCCTTATGTTTGTTTATATTATTTATTTATTTACTTGCATGTACTCTTTTTATAGAACCTATGGCTGCGTTAAAAATTATTGTCCCCTGAAGAAGACCGCTACTACTAAGGTCGAAACGCGTAGGGGCTTTCTCGCCCATAGTGCTCACAGGTATACAGTACTGTTCCAATTTGTATTTGTTACCATTTTGTGATTGATTGTACTGTTTTTGATTGATTTTTTCTGTCAAAGCTCATATCCTGAGTCCTATTTTTTGGGGCTCTTTTTGATAATTTTATTTATTCCAATAAAATGTATACTTTTTTTACTAAACTTGTATATCATTTATACCTTGCTGCAACACAAAGCCCATAGGGGTAAATTTCCTTTTCTTCAAACATTTAAATGACTGGCTGACTGCGCACAGATATACAGTACTGCATTTTGATGTTGGAGTTTAGTAGAGATATTGTACATAGAGACAATTTAAAAAGACAGTCTTTTTTTTCTTCTACTGCTTCTTCACTGTTACTGAATTTGACCCCGTAATACAAATATGCATTAACATGATATAAAATATACACAAAAATATTTTAAAACAATATATAGTCTTCTTTAACGCTGATATACATCGGCAGAATGGCACGGCTAGGCACAAGCATGTACAGGTACGTTGCCCTTTAAGTGCCCAGCTGTGGGTCGCTCGCGCCCCGCCGGCAGCATGCTCGCGAGTCAGTCCGAAGCTCCGTGACCGCGCCGCCATCGATGTCCTGCGATTGGGTCACAGGAGCTGAAGAACAGGGAGAGGTGAGTGTAAACAAACCTTCCCCATTCTTCTCTGTGGCTTGTCACTGATCGTCTGTTCCCTGTCATAGGGAATGATGATCAGTGATGTCACACGTCCAGCCACGCCCCCGTACAGTAAGAAGCACACAATAGGACACACTTAACCCCTTTAGCGCCTCCTAGTGGTTAACCTCTTCACTGCCAGTGTCATTTTCACAGTAATCAGTGCATTTTTTTAGCACTTTTCGCTGTGAAAATGACAATATCCCAAAAATGTGTCAATAGTGTCCGATGTGTCCACCATATTGTCGCAGTCATGAAAAAAATCGCTGCTCGCCTCTATTACTAGTAAAAATAAAAATATTAATAAAAATGACATAAAGCTATACCCTATTTTGTAAACGCTATAACTTTTGCAGCAAACCAATTGGGTCCACCAGACCCATTGATTTTCTCCACGCATGTGGGCAGATCCCGACCCCAGTGTCACAGCTCTGTGGACTGGCTCTGTTACATTAGCAAACAGCGCACTGCACTCCTGTGATCCACAGGCAAGAAGAACAGCCAAACAAAGTTTGGATGTACTTCTCATGTAACCCCTTGATTGTCCCTAGATGTTAACCCCTTCCCAGCCAGTGTCATTAGTACAGTGTCAATGTACAGTATTATCACCGATAACTGTATAATGCCGCGTACACACGATCATTTTTCGGCATGAAAAAAAAAGAAGTTTTTCGACAAATAAAAAAAAAAACAATGTTTTTCCAACTTCATCATTAAAACGACGTTGCCCACACACCATCGTTTTTAAAAAATGCTCTAGCAAAGCGCTGTGACGTACAACACGTACGATGGCAAAGTAAAGTGAAAGTTCCATGTGGATGATGCCACCCTTGGGGCTGCTTTAGCTGATTCTGTATTAGTAAAAGACGATTCATGCCTTTCTGTCTGTTACAGCATGATGAATGTGCTTATTCCATTACGAATGGTAGTTTTACCAGAACGAGCGCTCCCGTCTCATAACTTGCTTCTGAACATGCGCAGGTTTTTAACGTTGTTTTAGCCCACACACGATCATTTTTTACAACACGAAAAATGACATAGTTTAAAACGTTGTTAAAATATGCAGCATGTTCGGAAAAAAAAAGTGTCGTTTTTCGGAAGCCCACACACAATCATTTTAAATGAATTTTTTTAAAAACAAGGTTTTTTTCATGCTGAAAAATGATCGTGTGTATGCGGCATTAGTGTCACTAGCGATGTCAGTGTCAGTTAGTGACATTCCCAGATATTTTCTCTGATTGTCAGATTGCCCGCCACCCACAGTCACACTATGGGGTTTATTTACGAAAGGCAAATCCACTTTGCACTACAAGTGCAAAGTGCACTTGAAATTGCACTGAATATGTACTTGGAAGTGCAGTTGCTGTAGATCCAAGGGGGACATGCAGGGAAAATAAAAAACAGCATTTTAACTTGCACATTATTGGAAAATAAAATCAGCAGAGCTTCCCCTCATTTCAGATCTACACCTCAGATTTACAGCGACTGCACTTCCAAATGCACTTTCAGTGCAATTTCAAGTGCACTTTGCACTTTTAGTGCAAAGTGGATTTGCCTTTTGTAAATAACCCCCTATAAGTCGCTGATCACCGCTATTACAGTATAGCATCTATAGCTGCGTAAATTCAAGTATATATATATGTATACTATAGTTTGTAGATGCTGTAACTTTTACACAAATCAACTAATATAAACATATTCATATTTTTTTTATTTTTTTTTACCAAAGATATGTAGCAGAATAAATGATGGCCTAAATTTACAAAGAAATTTTACTTTTTATTTTTTATTTTTTATTGGATATGTTTTATAACAGAAAGTAGAAAATATTGTTTTAGTGCTAGTGCCCCATCATCTGTATCAGTGGGCGGAATAGTGCCTCATCTTTGGTGTCAATGTGAGAAATAGTGCTCTGTTTTTTATATTATTAACAGGAATTATACCCCATTGTAGATGTCAGTGGGAGGAATAGTGTCTTGCATCAGTGGGAGGAAAAGTACCCCAAAAGCCAGATAAAAGCAAGCAAAGGGTCACATCCGGCCCTCCGATGTGACCACTTTAGAGACCACTGGTTTAAAGCATAATTACATATTCCACTAAGAAAACACTAAGCAAAAATATGGTTTGTGGAAAGGCATCACAGTGAATGTTTTCCTAGAAGCCTCATACTATCTGTGAAGTACCAAAGTTTGGGTCTTGCTTGTGACCCTAGTACTAGATAGCTTTTTTTTTCAATGTTTTTTTAAATTTAGCCTATTACTATGGGAAGATACATTTTACATACTCAACCCTAATACTTTTTACCCCTCGTACCCCCTGTGCAAGAGACTGGTTCTCTAACTTTTGAGGGAAAGACACTTTTGGTGAAGACCCTTGGAAACGCTATCCTCATTTTGAGAAGCAAAAATTATGGTACTGCTATGGCAGAAAACCGCTTGCTCATGGTACACAACAAGCATAACCAAACCTAAGGGACTGTGCCCAGACAAAGCTAAAGCAATATTAATGTCTATATTTCAAAAAAAATTCATTCAGGTAAATGATATCATCTATAGTAAAAAAAAATGTTTTTATTTATACATTTAACCCCAAATGTGAAATATGATTTATTTTTCATTAATATGAACATGCTTTATATGGTATTATACAGAAAAACTGGATCTACAATTCTATATGTATTTCATTATAATAGGTTCTTTCCTGCTGTCTTTAAAACTAAAGAGATGGATGGGGTTAAGCTTAACTGTAAGTGGTAACATGATTTGTGTTATGCAGTTTTGAAAATTGTTACAATGCTAATCAGAAAGCAATGTTTTAAGATACAAGTTAAAAACCAATAGTTATAAACTTGGATATGCTATTTCTGGCAGAAGGTAGCCAGAGGTATGGTGATTTTAAATAGTAGTGGTATGCGTTGGATAAGCATTTTGCTCAGAACCAGTTTACAGTGTCATATTCTGTGGAAACATTAATAATACATATGATGATGGTGTCAATACCTCACAGCTTTACAGTATTCTGCGAGTTGTCAGATTATCTAAGATCAGCAAGAATCTGAAGCAAAGTCATTTATATGATGGCTGTTGGTCAAATGTACCATAAATATTATCTCCAAGCTCAGAGCAGTAAAATGATAAGATGCTAAGGATTTTCTGCCCTCTGATTTTACAGCCAATAGGATTACCACTAGAAGCTCAGGGATTGAAAAAAAAAAAAAAACGTAAAAGAGAACAAATAAAACAGATGAAGTGACATGATGCTACATTAAATGTGGGTATGTGTTCTGCAATTACATACCAGTAATCATTCTTATTTATTTGTCATTATACTGTTTATTATTCTGAAAAGAAAAGCAACAAATCACCTTAAAGCCTTTTCTTTTTTTTTCTTTTGAAATGATGGCCACAGGTGTAAAAAAAAAAAAAAAAAAATGCAACTTATGCCCTGTACACACAATTGGTCAATCTGATGAGAACGGTCTGATGGACCGTTCTCATCAGACCAGACCAGACCATAACAGATGTGGGCCCCATCGGTTATTTATCCATCAGTTAAAAAATGTGAAACTTGTTTTAAAATTAACCGATGGATACCTAACCGATAGAAAAAAAAACAATCGTTTGTAGGCACGTCCATCGATGCATGATTGGAAGCATTGAACTTCATTTTTTTCAGCACGTCGTTGTGTTTTACGTCACTGCGTTCTGACCTGATCGTTTTTTAACTGATGGTGTGTAGGCACGACTGATCATCAGTCAGCTTCATCGGTTAACTGATGGAAAAATCCATCAGACCGCTCTCATCGAATTGACCGATCGTGTGTACAGGGCATTAGGCTTGAATTCTAACCTTCAGCTCAGACCTGACCCCCGAAAAAAAAAATTGTGACACAAGATGTCCTCAGTCTTTTGAGTCGATTGATGTCCTTTGTCACTCAATCCAGAAGACTGAAGAGCTCCTGTGTGTGAAGGTGTCATGGGCATGCTCCTTTAGGTGGCATCACCATGGTATATAGCATTTACAATATAATAGTGCATATGCATAAAATAGAATATCTATAGAATACAATATCTTTCTGAGACAGCATCTTAATACAGGAAGTAAATTGTGATTCTGGATGAAGTCTGAACAAAGATGGCTCTATCATTCTGAAGATAAAAGTGTGTGAAGCGATTGTAAGGGGAAGTACTACGATCTCTGTGAGAGGTGATAAATATCTATACGTGTTACACTTACAGGCTATTTAACATGCATGCACTTAAAAAAATATATCTTATATTATGCAAATTTTCAAATTAGTTAATTTTAGGAGATCCACCTATATGTCTTTATATGAGCCATCCATCCCTCATTGTTTTTCTCTCAGCATTTATGGATAAAGTTTGCATGGAACTTTCACTTATACATTGTTTTGGATTGACACTGTCATTCAATACAGCAGATGATTCACGGATGGACTTTATATACAGGGAGTGCAGAATTATTAGGCAAATGAGTATTTTGACCACATCATCCTCTTTATGCATGTTGTCTTACTCCAAGCTGTATAGGCTCGAAAGCCTACTACCGATTAGGCATATTAGGTAATGTACATCTCTGTAATGAGAAGGTGTGTGGTCTAATGACATCAACACCCTATATCAGGTGTGCATAATTATTAGTCAACTTCCTTTCCTTTGGCAAAATGGGTCAAAAGAAGGACTTGACAGGCTCAGAAAAGTCAAAAATAGTGAGATATCTTGCAGAGGGATGCAGCACTCTTAAAATTGCAAAGCTTCTGAAGTGTGATCATCGAACAATCAAGCGTTTCATTCAAAATAGTCAACAGGGTCGCAAGAAGCGTGTGGAAAAACCAAGGCGCAAAATAACTGCCCATGAACTGAGAAAAGTCAAGCGTGCAGCTGCCAAGATGCCACTTGCCACCAGTTTGGCCATATTTCAGAGCTGCAACATCACTGGAGTGCCCAAAAGCACAAGGTGTGCAATACTCAGAGACATGGCCAAGGTAAGAAAGGCTGAAAGACGACGACCACTGAACAAGACACACAAGCTGAAACGTCAAGACTGGGCCAAGAAATATCTCAAGACTGATTTTTCTAAGGTTTTATGGACTGATGAAATGAGAGTGAGTCTTGATGGGCCAGATGGATGGGCCTGTGGCTGGATTGGTAAAGGGCAGAGAGCTCCAGTCCGACTCAGACGCCAGCAAGGTGGAGGTGGAGTACTGGTTTGGGCTGGTATCATCAAAGATGAGTTTGTGGGGCCTTTTCGGGTTGAGGATGGAGTCAAGCTCAACTCCCAGTCCTCCTGCCAGTTTCTGGAAGACACCTTCTTCAAGCAGTGGTACAGGAAGAAGTCTGCATCCTTCAAGAAAAACATGATTTTCATGCAGGACAATGCTCCATCACACGCGTCCAAGTACTCCACAGCGTGGCTGGCAAGAAAGGGTATAAAAGAAGAAAAACTAATGACATGGCCTCCTTGTTCACCTGATCTGAACCCCATTGAGAACCTGTGGTCCATCATCAAATGTGAGATTTACAAGGAGGGAAAACAGTACACCTCTCTGAACAGTGTCTGGGAGGCTGTGGTTGCTGCTGCACGCAATGTTGATGGTGAACAGATCAAAACACTGACAGAATCCATGGATGGCAGGCTTTTGAGTGTCCATGCAAAGAAAGGTGGCTATATTGGTCACTGATTTGTTTTTGTTTTGTTTTTGAATGTCAGAAATGTATATTTGTGAATGTTGAGATGTTATATTGGTTTCACTGGTAAAAATAAATAATTGAAATGGGTATATATTTTGTTTTTGTTAAGTTGCCTAATAATTATGCACAGTAATAGTCACCTGCACACACAGATATCCCCCTAAAATAGCTAAAAACTACTTCCAAAAATATTCAGCTTTGATATTAATGAGTTTTTTTGGGTTCATTGAGAACATGGTTGTTGTTCAATAATAAAATTAATCCTCAAAAATACAACTTGCCTAATAATTCTGCACTCCCTGTACACGTTTTTTCATTAATGGTGTTTTTATCTTAATTAAAATTTTGAACTCACTAACAAGATGTTCTTTATTTCCTGACTTTTATTTTTCAGACTTTGTGTCACTGTTTTGTTTTCTTTTTTTGTTTTTGTGATTTTATATCAATGGTTCACATACACATGGTATTTTCATAATAAGCCTAAAGCCTCGTACACACGACCGAGGAACTCGACGGGCGAAACACATCGTTTTCCCCGTCGAGTTCCTTATTAGGCTGTCGAGGAACTTGACAAGCCAATTTTCTCCATTCCCGTCAAGGAAATAGAGAACATGCTCTCTTTTTGTCTCGTCGAGTTTCTCGACAGTTTCCTTGACGAAAATGTACACACGACCGGTTTCCTCGGCAAAAAAATATCTCCCAGCAAGTTTCTTGCTGTTTTTTACCGAGAAACTCGGTCGTGTGTACGAGGCCTATGAGCTTATGCACTCCAGTTTGACAGCGCACTTCACACACATTTCCATATTATTGCATCCCAATTTCCAGGGATTTTTTAGTGCAGCAGTTCTTTAGCATGTTGGCCAAGCGCACCCCTTTTTTAATTGTACAAAAAACATATTATTTTCCAAAAAAAGCATATGAGCGTGAGGACAATCAGTACAGCCAGTATGTGTTACACTTTTTAACTTCCAGTACACTTAGCAAAGGTAGTATTTGTCTAATAACTTACCGGCAACCTTTGCTAGTGGAATGGTTTAATCTCAAACTGGAATTGCAGTCAGAGACTAAAAGCCTCCTATTATAATATTACCCCAAAACACTTAGGCCCCTTTCACACGTGCGGACCGTATGTCTGCTTTTTCATCCATCCGTTTGCGGATGAAAAAGGGACATACATTGGTCCCTATGTGATTGCGGGTGTCAGTGGATAAACATCCGCTGACACCCGTAATCGTCCGCCTCCGCAAACATCCTATTTTGCAAAGGGAAGAAGATTCTATTTTTTCTTCCGTCTGCAGAACGGATCGGATGAACACGGACATACGGTCCGTGTTCATCCGATCCCCCCATAGGGGAGAGCAGAGAAAAAACAGGGCGGTCCCTGCACAGTGTGAGGAGACCGCCCTGTCATCCGCCGGCTCAGCGGGGATCAACGGAGCGATCCCCACTGAGCTTACTGACATACAGAGGCAAATCATTACTGATCTGCCCCATGTGAAAGGGGCCTTAAGTATTAGGACAGCCAGTAAATGCATCATTTCACCTCTTCCCTGACTAGATTTACAGACAACTCTAGAGTATTGAAGAAGATTCACACCATCTATTAGTAATGACCGTGTAATCAATTGAGAGAAGACCCTTTCAATTAAGACATATACATCAATAAAACTCAGCAAAGGTTACAACCATTCCCCAATATATCTCTCCTAAAAAATGGCTTGACTTCTTGCTTAACCACTTGACCACTGGGCACGAAAACCCCCTTAATCACCAGACCAATTTTCAGCTTTCGGTGCTCTCACAATTTGAATGACAATTACTCAGTCATACAACATTGTACCCATCTGAAATTTTTGTCCTTTTTTCACACAAATAGAGCTTTCTTTTGGTGGTATTTGATCACCTCTGCGGTTTTTATTTTTTGCGCTATAAAAGAAAAAAGACTGAAAATTCTGTAAAAATAAAAAAAAAATTCTAGTTTCTGTCATATTAGCAGGTTATTTCTCACACACATCATATGCATACTACAAATTACACCCCAAAACACATTCTGCTATTCCTCCCGAGTATGGCGATACCACATGTGTGAGACTTTTACACAGCGTGGCCACATACGGAGGCCCAACATGCAGGGAGCACCATCAGGCGTTCTGGAGCACCCAGGCCAATTTTGACATTTCTCTCCTACATGTAAAAATCATCATTTATTTGCTAAAAAATTACATAGAACCCCAAAACATTATATATGTTTTTTTTTCAAATACCCTAGAGAATACAATGGCGGTTGTTGCATTTTTTTATCTTGCACGGTATTTTCGCAGCAATTTTTTGAACGCGTGTTTTTAAAAAAAAAACTGTTTTGTGCTTAAAAAAAAAAAAACAGTAAAGTTAGCCCAATGTTTTTGCATAATATGAAAGATGAAGTTACGCCGAGTAAATAGATACCCAACATGTCACCCTTCAAAATTGCACACGCCCGTGAAATTGCGCCAAACGTTGCTACTTAAAAATCCCCATAGGCGACATATTGCAAGGTATTGGAGTATTGAGGGTATTGCGGAGTATTGGGGGGGTATTGCAGAGTATGGGGGGGGTATTGCAGAGTATGGGGGGGGTATTGCAGAGTATGGGGTGGTATTGCAGAGTATGGGGGGGTATTGCAGAGTATGGGGGGGTATTGCAAAGTATGGGGGGGTATTGCAGAGTATGGGGGGGGTATTGCAGAGTATGGGGGGGGGGTATTGCAGAGTATGGGGTGGTATTGCAGAGTATGGGGGGGGTATTGCAGAGTATGGGGGGGGGGTATTGCAGAGTATGGGGGGGGTATTGCAGAGTATGGGGGGTATTGCAGAGTATGGGGGGGTATTGCAGAGTATGGGGGGGGGGGGGGGGTATTGTAGAGTATGGGGGGGGGGGGGTATTGTAGAGTATGGGGGGGGGGTATTGCAGAGTATTGCACTTTACTTTACTTTATCTTTTTTTTTTTACTGCAGAGTATTGCGCAGGGATGGCTTGATCTGTGACTGCAATTGTCACAGATCCAGCCCACAGTGCGGCGGCTGCTGCTGCCGCCCGATCCCCCCCCCCCTCTCCTCTCACACTGTACCGAACGGTACAGAGAGGAGAGGGAGGAACCGGCGTCATTACATGACGCCGGTTTGTTTACAAGTGATCGCGCCGTCATTGGACGGCGCGATCACGTGGTAAGGAGCCGCTTCCATTGGCTCCTTACCGCGATCCGTGTTGCTGCGGGTCCCGTGGACCCAGCGAGCGCCGGTGATCGCGTGTGCGCGCCCGCTCGGGCGCGCAATTCCGACTCTCTGGGAGGACGTATATTGACGCCCTCCTAGAGTTAGGGAACCGCCTTGTAGCCGTATTTCAGCTATAGGGCGGTTACCAAGTAGTTAAAAATCTAACATGTTAGCAAATGACTGGAGAACTTAAAATGATTTATGCTATCCATTTATTTCCAGATTTCCTAACTGACCTAAGAATTATTGCAGTGTATTCTGCTAACAATCCCAAGTTTTACAAATTATACCATTAAGCAAATCTAAATATATACATGTTTAGCAGAGCAATCAATGTTTGCTATATGCTTCATTATTTCAATCATGTTGGTAATCCATCTCTCAGATCTTTTTAAGTGACAGCCAGGCTTGGAAGATAGATATTTGTATGCATTCATATATAGTACTCTGTGAAGCATGTCGTTTTATTGTGTATATTGTAATAGTTTATGAAAGCGAAACATTCGTTTGTTATTGTTTATTCAGCTCATGTTGTACGAACAGTGATTGTTCTCAGCCAACAGAATGTCTGCTATGTAGCATACATACATTTGGTGGATAAACCCTGTGTACCTCAGAGATTCAGAGCGGCATTCTGTCTGTTTGATTAAAATCCAATTCAACCCATTAAAGGACCATTCCAACCAAAACTGATAGTTCAGGTTTTGGAAAATGCTAGAGAGGTAAACCAGCTGACAGTTTCTATCTTTCAGAGGCTCTCTTTGTGAGATCCCTGTTCCTGAGTTCCTGGGTTGGCATACCCATTGTGGACAATCAAAGAGAATCTCACTTTACTATGTATTTATTAAATTATTTACATACTGTATATACAAATATGGAGAATGCAACAGTAGATACTAAAACATGGGGAGGCGGGTCGTAAAATAGAGCAGTGGCAGCCTGCTCCACCTTCCGCTGGTTCCTGTTGGTGGGCACCCTTAAAAAAGAACAGAGTATGATTTATAGAGGGGAAGACTGCTCAAAACAAGCAAAAATAAAATTATACCAGTACACTTACCAGCTAGCAAAAAAAAATAAAAAATGAAATCTAACAAGTAGCATTAAAAACAGAGGTTTTCTTTGCATAGCATTTACAATTAATTGTGGAGGCTGCACTGCCTCGTTAAGGCCTTTTTGTAGAGAGTGGTTATTTTTCTAATCTTTGAGCATATATACTGTAAAAATGTATAAACATGTATACATTAAGGGCAGGGCTGCTAACTGTCCAGCAGGCTCCTATGTCTGAATAGGATTAACCTATATTAAACCTTGGTTCATAATGAAATTCTCCATAACTTTATGTTTATTAAGTCTTTCATTACAAAAGTGTCCAACCCTGTCAGATCACATTAGGAATCCCATCCCAGATAGCAAGCAATTGTGCTGCAAGTTTGAAAATGACTTGCTAGGCTATTGCTAGACTTGCCAGGCTTCACACATTTGTTGCAAAATTTCAGCAAGTCTGCATTGCATAACTTCAGATCAACTTTTTTGCAAACATTCTGCAAGTCTGCTGCAAGTTCTGGTTCAGTTATGTTGTGCAATAGTCATCCCACCACAGGGGTCACTGTGGCTGAATTTTAATGCTGTAGACTTGATATATTCCTGAGAACTGCACTGCTATAGTATACTATACAACAGTTGTTAGTTGATAAGTAGTCACTGACTATGTTAACCACTTGAGTCTGTACCCAGATAGCAAGGATAATGTGCCACACATTTGTGACGGTGTTGAATTGTAAGTCTTGTTAACTTGCTGAACATTTTCACTGGCAAGTTGAAACATGTGGAGCACTTAAAGCACAATTTCCAGTTAACACTTTTCAAATTTGTAGCAAATTTGCATGGCAAGTCTCTAGCGAGAGCAAAGTCACAGTGGCAAGTCTACAGCAAGAGCTCTGCAAATCGCAGTGACTCCTGTGGTGGGGTGACTATTGCACAACATAACTGAACCAGAACTTGCAGTAGACTTGCAGAATGTTTGATCTGGAGAGCATACATCTGGAATGCATACAATGCAGACTAGCAATAGCTTAGCAAGTCATTTTCAAACTTGCATCTCAATTGCATCTCAATTGCTTGCTATCTGGGTAGTGTCTTTTAACCAGTTCCCGACCCGTTCATGCAGATGTACTGTGGCAGCATGGCTCCCCTGGGTGAGATCCCATACATATATGGCTTTGCCCAATAGAGCCACCAGAGGGCGTGCAAGCGCCACTGGAGGACAGATCATGTCTTTCTACAAAGTAGAAACCACGATCTGTAATATCTCCTAGTTAGTCCCCTCCCCACGACAGTTAGAACACACCATAGGGAACACATTTAACCCCTTGATCACCCCTAGTGTTAACCCCTTCCCTGCCAGTGATATTTACAGAGTAATCAGTGCATATATGACCAAAAATGTGTCAAAAGTGTCCCACCTATCCACCACAACATCACAAAAAATCATAAATCACAGACATTACTAGTAAATAAATAAAAACAAAAAACGCCATACAAATGCCATAAATCTTTCCCATAGTTTCCCATAGTTTGTAGACGCTATAACTTTTGTGCAAACCAATCAATATCTGCTTATTGCGATTTTCTTTTACCAAAAATATGTAGAAGAATTCATAGCAGCCTAAACTAAGGAATTTTTTTTTTTATTATTAGGATATATACTATAGCAAAAAGCAAAAGATACTGGGCCAGATTCTCAAAAGACATACGGCGGCGTATCTCCAGATACGCCGTCGTATCTCTGAGTTGCGCCTTCATATCTATGCGCCTGATTCTTAGAATCAGTTATGCATAGATTTCCCTTAGATCCGACTGGCGTAAGTCTCTTACGCCGTTGGATCGTAACTGCATATTTACGCTGGCTGCTAGGGGCGTGTACGCTGATTTACGCATCGAAATATGTAAATCAGCTAGATACGCAAATTCACGAACATACACCCGGCCAACGCAGTACAGTTACGCCGTTTATGTTAGGCTTTTCCCGGCGTAAAGTTACCCCAGCTATATGGTGGCGTAAGTGCGGCGTACCAATGTTAAGTATGGCGGTCGTTCCCACGACGAAATTTGAAAATTTTACGTTGTTTGCGTAACTCGTCCGTGAATGGGGCTGGACGTAATTTACGTTCACGTCAAAACCAATACAGCCTCGCGGCGTATTAGGAGCAATGCACACTGGGAGATTTCCATGGACGGCGCATGCGCTGTTCTTGAAAAACGTCAATCATGTTGGGTCACAGAACATTAACATAAAACATGCCCCCCGTCCCACATTTGAATTGGGCGGGCTTACGCCGGCCGATTTACGCTACACCGCCGCAACTTACGGAGCAAGTGCTTTGAGAATACAGCACTTGCCCGTCTAAGTTGCGGAGGCGTAACGTAAATCGGATACGTTACGCCCGCGCAAAGATACGCGGATGTACGAGAATCTGGCCAATTATGTTTTTTTCACAATGTACGCTCTTTTTTTGTTCATAGCGTAAAAAATAAAAACCACAGGGGTGATCAAATAGCACCAAAATAAATCTCCATTTGTGGGGGAAAAAAAGACATACATTGTGTTTGGATATAACATCGCACAATCGCGCAGTTGTCAGTTAAAGCGAAGCAGTGCCGAATCGCAAAAAATGGCCCGGTCATTGAGCAGCCAAATCTTCCGGGGCTGAAGTGGTGAAAATAGCACTGGGATAGAGACTATTCATCCCACTGCCATTTTAAAATGGCATAAGGTATCGGAGCCCCCTGTGTGTATCAGCAAAAGTTAAGGTTGGAACAGCCAGCTGTCAATGACAGCCAACATTCAGCACTGAATTCTTCCACATTATGTTTACATCAGGAGTGTGGTGACATTACAAATAAGGCCACTCCTATTCAGCATGGAGGCTGTTCTAGCACTATCCAGCCTCTCCCTGAAGCAATCACTTATATAATGATCTATTGCTAGCTGATTGCAGCCAGCAGAAGAGCACCATTAGTTCACTGCTGTGCCTGGTCTCCACTGAACCCATGAAAAAAACGTGTAAAAAAAAGTGAAAACATTTAAAATAAAAATATAGTACAGTGCATCCGGAAAGTATTCACAGCACTTTTCTTTTTTCACATTTTGTTATGTTACAGCATTATTTAAGTATTCACAGCCTTTGCTCAATACTTTGTTGAAGCACTTTTGGCACCAATTACAGCCTCAAGTCTTTTTGAGTATGATGCTACAAGCTTGACACACCTATTTTTGCACAGTTCCTCCCATTTTTCTTTGGAGGACCTCCCAAGCTCGATCAGGTTGGATGGGGAGCGTCCTACGCACAACCATTTTCAGATCTCTCCAGAGATGTTCAATTGGGTTCAAGTCTGGACTCTGGCTGGGCCACTCAAGGACATTCACAGAGTTGTCCCATAGCCACTCCTTTGTTATCTTGGCTGTGTGCTTAGTGCATACCTCCCAACATTTGAAAAAGCCACTGCGGGACATTATTGTTTGTTGAGCGGGGGGGGTATGGTGGCTGTGGACGACCAAAGTTGTTGAGCAGGGGGGGGGGGGATCACGGGTGTTGAGCAGCGGGGGAGCAGACGATCGAAATCCCGAGTCTCTTCCCTGTGCATTCTTGCCTCAGCGGCAAGAAGGCAAGCCCCTAGTCCCCTGGTCTGGTCTGTCACGCTAATGAAAGTCCACGAGCAATACATTTTAAAGCTCCAAAAGCAAATGTATGTCAGTTTATATTACTCACTTGTATTATGCTGGAATGCATAGTATTTTGTCAAACAAGGAAAAACATTTATTCCAGCAGGAATAATGCCACAGAGAAGCTGGTCTCTGCCCCCCATCTCAGCAGTCAACTGCAGTGAGGAGGATAAATATTATCCTAGGGATCCTGCACCTCACTGTGCAGATGCAGCATGGCACCCCCCTGTCTCTGCCTCAGCCCTGATGTTGGTGAGCAGGGGGGGGGGGGTTGCTGTGGATGGATGTGCAGTTCTTGCCACTCACCAGTGTGCAGCCTGTCAATTCTCTTCGCATGTCTCCCCTCCTTCCTGTGCGGGAAAATTAACCCCTTCGCTGGACTGCGGGAGGATGCAGTCTGTGCGGGATTTTCCCGCAGAATCCATGCCTGTTGGGAGGTATGGCTTAGTGTCATTGTTCTGTAGGAAGATGCACCTTCGCCCCAGTCTGAGGTCCAGAGCACTCTGGAGCAGGTTTTCATCAAGGATGTCTCTGTACATTACTGCATTCATCTTTCCCCCGATCCTGACTAGTCTCCCAGTTACTGCCACTGAAAAATATCTCCACAGCATGATGCTGCCACCACAATGCTTCACTGCACGAAAGCCAGCTGTCCCACTGCTGGCTTCAATGTCTTCTTCTTCTAGCTACCTTGTATGTAGTTGAAGAGAAGAGAAGACTGCAGATAAACAGATACAACTTATCGAGCCTGTCCCTTAACACCAAAGGGACAAGACAACTTCCTGTTCTGGGTCACTGTGTCCAGTACATGCATTGCCACCTGCTCTGTATCGCATCACAAATGTGGGAGTGCTAATGCACTAGAAAAACATCCTCCAGCTGCATGTTACTTTTTTACCCTTAGGTTGCCATCCTATATAAGAGATCACGCTTGCAGGAGTCCACTATTGGGAGCTTAAAGATCCTGGATTGAGCCCCCAAAGGGGAAAGTGCTACTTGGTCCAATTGGGGGCCGCTCTGGGAGGTGAGTGCATAATGTGACTGGTGGAGGGTCCATGTGGTGTTAAGTCACTCATTTTGTTACCATTCGCCATTGGATTGTGTGTGGACATCATTGGTTCACAGAAGATATTACTGGATTAATGGACTTTGTCTGACATACATTTGTGTTATAACTTTTGTAGCCACTAGAGGCCACTGGTTGTACATATCAATGTTATTTTGTTGTGAATTGTATATCCACTACGGGTCAATAGTTGCACATATCACTTTCATTGTGATATATTTAATATATTTTTTGTGTCATATGTAATACTCCCACTAGGGGTCACCACTTTATTTTATATTCACATCATATTGCAAAAGAGTTAGCGCTTCACATATTTTTATTTTTACTTTTTACTGTATGAATGATATTGGCCAGGTGTTCCTCCAGACATTACGCTTGCCATGTAGGCCAAAGAGTTTAATCTTTGTTTCATCAGACCAGAGAATTTGGTTTCTCATGATCTGAGAGTCCTTCGGGTGCTTTTTGGCAAACTCCAGCTGGGCTGTCATGTGCCTTTTACTGAAGAATGGCTTCCGCCTGGCTACTCTAACATACAGGCCTGATTAGTGGAGTGCTGCAGAGATGGTTGCTCTTCTAGAAGGTTCTCCTCTCTCCACAGATAAACGCTGGAGCTCTGTCAGAGTGACCATCGGGTTCTTGGTCACTTCCCTGACTGAGGCCCTTCTCCCCTGATCGCTCAGTTTGGCTGGGCGGCTCGCTCTAGGAAGAGTCCTGGTGGTTCCAAACGTCTTCTATTTACGGATGATGGAGGCCACTGTGCTCATTGGGACCTGCAGCCAATTTTCTGTAACCTTCCCCAGATCTGTGCCTCAAAAAAATCCTCTCAGTGATATTTCAGTTTTTCTTTTTTTAATAAATCTGCAAAAATGTCAACAATTCTGTGTTTTTCTGTCAATATGGGGTGCTGTGTGTACATTAATGAGAAAAAAATGAACTTAAATGATTTTAGTAAATGGCTGCAATATAACAAAGAGTAAAAAATGTAAGGGGATCTGAATACTTTCCGTACCCACTGATATATATATATATACATATATATATATATATATATATATATATATATATATATATATATATATATATATATATCTATATATATATATATATCTATATATATATATATATATATATATATATATATATATATATATTATCCTTATCCCGGATTAATCCTCTGGTTCCGATAATAACATTGAAAGAGCTGGAGGTCCTTTGCATTTATTGCGCAAACATCAAATGTTCATGTAAATTAACACAATGTCATTTTAAACTATCACAAACCTGTGAAAAAGTCACTGCATGCTAATTAGTGCCCTTGTCAGCCCAACTGAATGTAATCTTAATGTTACAGTAACAATTTATGGAAATCATTTTTTACCCCTGTGAATTGCAATGTAACGTTGAAAGAGGAATAAAGGATAGCGCATACATTCACTTTGATCTTTACCATCATGCTACATTACATAGAAGTCACACTTCTTTGTGATATACATTTCTTCATACATGATACATCTATGGGGATGCCCAAATTAAGTAAGCATTGCATTGGGAAAATAATGGGAACATACTTTATTTTCAAATTTTTCACTATTTACCTGTATTCCCAATTAAAAAAACACATTTGCTATATAATTAAAGCCCTATCTGTCCCAGACAAATATATTAGGGTAGACTACAAATGGTAAAAAGTATAACAAGTGGGACATCGCTGAAAAAAAATGCTCAGGGATTCAAAAGGAAGTTTAGGTTTGGGAAAATCAAGTTTTTTAAAATAACAAACATTTCATACTTGCCTCCACTGTGCAGCTTGTTTTGCACAGAGTGACCCCCTGTGAGAACAGCTTGAAGGACTTTAATGTTTCTTCTGTGATCCTTGAGGATGAATTGCTCCACAGGGCATATAGTTACAAAGACTAACAAGGGCTTATTTAACTGTTAATTCATTGTTTGTGATTTGTCATGTTAAATGTCCATAGCCTAGCCATAGGTTTATTTTAATTTTCAGACCCCCGAGGTTACATCAATGGGGAAGACACACCATAGTTCTGATGGTTTACTATACTTACAGGAAGTAAACTTATTACTGAGTTTTGGTAGTAAATCTTTTATTTTTATTTAGATTAAGACCTGTTTAGTTATGAAATAATGAGGGAAAAGGGAATGCAAAACATAGATCTTAAAGGGTAAGTATATGCAGCACTAACAATACAAACATAAAAATATGCAAATGAGAAGTGCACTGTAGTTTCGCATAAAGAGTCCATGTTCAGAGAAACTGGAACCACCCAAGGTGTATACAGGGCAAAATAAGGTGAATTAAAGATATCCTTAACCAAACACCTAACACACCGGGCCAGTTACCGCAAACAGTGTGCCACTAAGTTATAGGTGGTCAGATAGGCATAATATCTCCATAATAACATGACTCCACTCAGGAAACAGAAAGCTCAATCTCGTATAGTCTTAACATACGATGGATCAGCAGGTTCATGCATTAAATAAAAAGAAAGCAGCTCCTCATGATGCAGTATGTAGAATTAAGATACATTTATTCCATAAAAAGCAGTCATAATACTCACAGTTCATCAATAAAAAACAGGCATGTCAGGAGCTAAAATTACTCCTAAGTCTGAATTGTTTCCAACCGTCAAGATGGCCATGGTCAGCGCGTATAGTGTCATTGGGCATCAGATCTCCAGGCTCCACCATATGTGGCGTTTCGTCCAATAAGGAATGTCATCAGGGGCATGGTTTAAGATCATCACTTCCTCAATATATATATATATATATATATATATATATATATATATATATATGAAAACCTCTTCAGAACATCTAAAAAAGTTGTTTTAAAAACAAACTAAGCTCTATAAAGAGCCTTATAAAGGACCAATTAGGGAATATGGACAGTGCTGCTATTTTGTGGCTGGAAACAAATAGTACAACAATTAATAACAATTCAAAAAATGAGCCAATAAAAACAATGTAAGGAATATATCATGGTAAACACAACCTGGGAAATCAACTGTTATTAATGAAGGAATTTACATAGTATTCTATGTTCAAACCATGTGGTCTGTAAGATTTTAAACAAATAACCCACAAAGTTCGAACATGCAATGAAAGAATCTACATTGTATATTGACCAGTAACAGAGAAAAAAGAGAGAGATGTTATTTTGGCAAGCCTCACACTTTCTACATAAGTAATAGCCTTTAAAATCACCAAAAAAACTTTGTCTAACTGGAGGTGTAATTATATTAGGAGCTATATGGAGTCTAAGAGGGGGGCACCTCTATAGGTGACCCTAGGGTGTTCTGGAAGTAAAGGACCTAGTATTCTATTGTTCTTCAAAATATCACAGTGTTTTCTAAGGGTCTTTTTAATAGAAAAATGTTGATTCAAATAAGTGGTAAAAAAAACAAAAAACGGGAAGTAAAATCAGCATTATCATTTCTTATTCTTAGGCCTCATACACACTATAGGTTAAACAGAGGACACCTGTCTGATGGACCGTTTTCATCGGTCAAAATCGATCGTGTGTGGGCGCCATTGGTTATTTAACCATCGGTGAAAAAAAAAGCAAACTTGCTTTAAATTTAAAAAATCCATGCATGCTCAGAATCAAATCACGCATGCTTGGAAGCATTGAACTTCGTTTTTTTCAGCACATCGTTGTGTTTTACGTCACCGCATTCTGACACGATCGTTTTTTTTATACTGAAAAGATCTTTATTTTGAAGAAGACAAAATACAAAATACATCCAACAAGGTTGGTTATAAGCATGAACAGTCCGATAAGACATATCCCAACATAAAACATTCAGAGGAAAGGCCCTCTGTGATCAACCATTAGAACAGAGACATCATATCCAAGAAGACAGTTAATTAGAACTCGTAACCATCATCTGTCATAAGTGACATAAGGATAGCCTTTAGCAAAGGATCAACCATGTTAACGTGGATAAGCCAAAGAAAAGTAAAAAAAAACAAATCAAAAAAGATGACAAAAAAAAATAAAAAACACAAAAATCATAACGAATCACTTGAAATCTTATCATCTGAACAAGATCAAGATAGTTCTTCTCTAATAAACCATATACTCAAATTAGTCTATGACTGTTCCATTATACGATACAAGGACCAAGGGCTCCATTTAGCATCATGAAGATGCATAGTGTCTCTAAGAGTGTGATGAATCTTCTCTGTGAGCATAATCTGATCCACCCTAGCTACTATCTGTGCCAAAGGCACCACACAGGACTTCCAGTGGAGCGCAATTGTCCACTGAACTGCCACACAAATAGTGTGTAACAGCCGCATCAGAGGTTTCGGAGTATCGGGGATACTCTCGAACAGCAAACAGTGAGTGTGTGTCAGAGCCATGCCTCCCCCAGCCAACTTATCCATCAAAACCAAGACCTCCCCCCAAGTTGGGCGCAACCTTTCACATTCCCAAAACAAGTGCAAGAAAGAACCCTGATGGGGACATCCACGAAAGCATAAGGGGGAACTCTGAGGAAAAATTTTACTCAAACGGAGAGGGGTGAGGTACCATCGTGTGAACAATTTCACTGCTGTCTCCCTGACTGAAAGAGAGACAGAACATTTCCTCATGTTCTGCCAGCATGTCTCCCAGTCCTTGTAGTCATATCCGAGGCCCAACTCCTGATCCCACTGGGCCATGTGCTTCAAAACCAAATCGACATCCCCACCCCCCATAGAGCGGTACAGTACCGAGATTACACCCTTCTGTCTAGGGGAGGTTGAACATAGAGTCTCAAACACTGTGTTAGTGTCAGAGGGTACAGCTGCGTAATGTGTTTGAAAGAAATGACGGACCTGCAAATACCTATAGAACTCCCTCAAGGGAATATCTTTCAAATCCCTAAGAATAGAGAAGGAAATGAATCCACCATCATGTTGCAGGTCCGCCAAGTTAGTGAGATCACAGCTAACCCACCATCCGAAACTAGAGGGTGAGTGAAAGGCCAGGGGAAATCTAGGGTCCCCCAAAAAGGAGGCCCCAGGAGGGAACCTAGAAATAAGAGCCAAACGGGAGCCAAACTTCCTCCACAACCCCAGCTCCTGAGATACAATTTGGTTTTTTTCTTTTAGTGACACAGAATATGACTTTGAGGACCACAAAACGCTGGGTAAATAAAAAGGTTTAACTGAGTCAGCCTCGAAACGAACCCAGGGGACTCTAGGGCGTCTGATGTTCCACTGTGCTACTTGAGAAAGCCTGCTAGCCATGAAATACAGCCAAAGCTGCGGGACTCCCAGACCACCCATCCTGTATGGCCTATAAAGCACTTGTCTAGAAAACCTTGAAGGCTTGTCATTCCAAATAAATCTGTTCAAATGAGCTTGTAGTTTCAGGAGAAAAGTTTTAGATAAAACCACTGGAAGGGCCCTAAAAAGGTACAGCAACTTGGGTAAGAATGTCATCTTACTAGCCGTAATCCTACCCAAGAATGATACCCTGTATTTTGACCAGGAATTAAGAAGCTGCTTCAATTGAGCCACTAATGGGAGGTAATTAAGGGAGAAAAACTGTGCGTAATCCGCGGGTAATCTGATACCTAAATAGGAGATGTCTGAAACTGCCCAATGAAACTTAAAGGACCTCCTGAGGTTCTCAAGTTCCGCAGGAGGGAAGCCTACAGGGAGAGCCACCGATTTATTAACATTCACTGCTAGGCCAGAGACCTCAGCGAAAGAGGAAAGGGTATCCAGAAGATTGGGTAAAGAAACTAAGGGGTTGGTAAGGAATAAAAGCACATCATCTGCATACATGCACAATTTGTACACAGAATCAGATTTACTGTAGCCTGCGATATCAGGGTGCCTAAGAATTGCAATGGCCAGTGGCTCAATCGCTAGGGCAAAAATGAGTGGGGACAGGGGGCAGCCCTGCCTTGTCCCCCTACCTAGCTTGAAAAAACCAGAACTACAGCCAGGGATCCTAACTCGTGTACTGGGATTCCGATAAAGTGCATAAAATGAGTGCAGAAACTCCCCCCCAATACCATACCTCTGAAGCAGGCAAGACACATAGCTCCAAGACACACTGTCGAATGCTTTGTTAATATCTAACCCTAGTAGGAATAATTTTCGAGAAAATAAGTTTGCGTCTTGTATCACATTCGCTGCTAAGCGGATATTATCTGTAATAAACCTATGAGGGATAAAACCTGATTGGAAAGGGGAGATCAAGGAGGAAATTACACTACCGAGCCTATCAGCTAGGATCCTACTAAAAATTTTTAAATCATTATTCATCACCGAAATTGGTCTAAAGTTTTGGGGTAGGGAATGGTCCTTGTTGGGTTTGGGTATAAGGGACATGTTGGCTAAAAGCATCTCTTCAGGAAATGACCCACCCTGGAGAACAGAATTAAATAATCCAACCAATTTAGGGGCCAATTGGGGGGCAAACTTTTTATAATAAACGGCTGAAAAGCCATCGGGTCCAGGGGAGGAGCCATTCTTCAGACTTTTGATAACCGCCAGGACCTCTGAAATCGAAATGGGCACATTAAGTCTATCAGATTGGGACCTAGACAGGGATGGGAGGGGGACATCTTCAAATTTATCCTTGGAAGCTTGAGAAGGCTGAACTTTGGGGGCCTCTAACAGGGAAGAATAATAGTCTTTGAAAATATCTAGTACTTCCTGAGGGTGTGAAGTCAAATGTCCAGAGGGAGACCTAAGTTTGTATACATGAGGGGGACGGAGGGACTGATTAAGCTTCCTGGCGAACATCGTGGATGCTGCATTACTATGCAGAAGAAACCTGGCTCTGGACCATCTCAGTGCTCTCTCCACTTTCGCCGAAAGAAGAGCATCCAACTCTAGACGCTTTTGATCTATAGTCCGTCTAGTGGACTCTAATGTTAGAGCTGAGGCATTTTTATATAGCTTATCCAGTTCCGTAGTTAGTCTGAGAATGTCACCTTTATTTTGTTTATTACGGGCTGCCGCCAAACTAATAAATTTGCCTCTCAGCACTGCTTTATGCGCAACCCAAACCGTGGAGACGGGAGTCTCAGGGATAGCATTAAGGGCAAAATAACCATCTATGGCCTGCGACATCTCAGACTCCACCACATGATCCGAAAGAAGGGCCTCATTAATTCTCCATGTATAAGAGGAGGGGGTCTGTGAGATAAAGTCAGTGGAGAAGGATACAATATTATGGTCAGACCAGACACAGCTATGCACAGATGAGTCCCTCGAGTTAGCCAACAGAACTGGGGTGGAAAATACATAGTCCAATCTTGAGTAGCTGTCATGTGGGTGGGAATAGAACGTGTATTCCCTAACCCCCACATTGTGTGCCCTCCAAGAATCCACCAGCTGAAATTCCCTCAGACCTCTAGTCAGAGACTTGGAAAAGGCCCCTGAGCTCACAGTACCAGATGACCTATCCAGGGCAGGGTTGGCAACTAAGTTAAAATCCCCTCCTATCAACATATGAGGCGAAAGAAACTTATTCAAAATGTCAAAAAAAAATGAGAAAAAAGAGGCAGGGGATTCATTTGGGGCGTAAATACTAGCAATAGTGAGTTCCCTATTACAAACAACTCCTTTAATTATCACAAAACGACTTTCTTTGTCCTTATATACCCTCTGAACATCCATGGGGAACGAGTTATGCAAAAATATGGCTGCGCCCCTACTCTTGGAGGAGTGAAGAGTATAGAAAGACTGAGAAAAGGCCCTATTGAAGTAATTCGGGTGAGAGGAGTGGGCAAAATGAGTCTCCTGCAATAGTAGTACCTGAGCCCTTAGTTGTTTATAATGAGAAAAGGCCTTCTTTCTCTTAGAGGGGGAATTAAACCCCTTCACATTATGTGAAATGAAGTTAACCATTGGTCAAATTGGGGAGCCAGCCAACCCAAGCCCTGGAAGAGGGGCACCAACACACCCATCAACAAAGGACCTGTAACTACATGAGAGATATGACACCTGGAACCATATTTGCACATCTTAGAGAAGAACCAAAGCCATAGAATATGTTTAAATGAAAAAAACAGAGAGTCAAAAAACATCATACAAATAAAGAGTAAAAAATAAAGTTTAAAACAAAAAAAAGACATTGGATCAGGGAATCTTCTGAGTCCTGATAAGAGATACAAAACACTGAGGCACAAGGGCCTCGGACCCAGCATGAGCTCAAAACAAAAATAAAAGCCCAAACTAAAAAAGGGGCAAACAGAACCATCCTCCTGAGGAGCAGGGTGAGGAGAGCTCAGCATTGCTGGGGTGAGCCACAGTGCGCGGCACCAAGGGACAAGTAGCGAAGTGTGATGAGACTGAAGAATATAAAAAAGTTATTGTCATCGTCGCCCAAGACTATGAGGGAGCCTTTTGTAAGCCACAATAAGAAAAAAAAAGGCAAAAAAAAACACCAAAACAGCTACCCGATCCGTGGAGAGGCCTCTTCATATCGAATCCTACGTCTGTCTCGCCTGTTGGGGGGTGTATGCCAAATCTGCGATGGTCTGGGGGTCAGAGGGGGTCTGCGTAGGGCCGCAGCATCCAAGAGTCCCAACTTCACCAGAATCTCTTGACCTTCTGCGATGTTAGTGGCCGTATATGTGGAGCCATTATGAGGAATCTGTAACTTAAAGGGGAAACCCCAGCGGTAGCGAATCCTAGCAGCTTGGAGGGGGCCTGTGATTTCCTTCATGGCACGCCTTCTGTCCAAGGTTGCAGGGGAGATGTCAGGGTAAATTTGGATGACATAATTGTCAAGGGTGATCCTAGGGGTGTTGCGGGCGGACCTGAGTACCTCCTCTTTGACAAGAAAGTCTTTCATGCATAATACAATGTCCCTGGGAGGTTTATCTGCAGGGGGTTTTGGTCTCAGGGCCCTGTGAATCCGATCACATGTGAATTCAGAGGCGTCCTTGTCTGGGAGAAGTGATTTGAAAATCTTAATGGCTGCTGGGATCAAATCAGTTATAGTCTCCGGGACACCTCTCAGCCTCAAATTATGGCGTCTGTTTCTATTGTCAAGGTCCTCAATTTGGGATTGCATTAGGGAAAAGGCTTCCTGCAGGGATTCATGCTCTCTGCTCAAATCATTATAGGCCAGGGACAGCTCATCATGTTTATTTTCTAATAAATCCGTCCTGGCCCCCAAAGCAGCTATCTCCTGCGACAGAGTATGGGAGGTCTTGTGAAGCTCTGTCTGGAATTTCGTTGCCAGCCGGGCATACATGGCCTCCAGACTAGAGTCCAGATCTGCCTTGGACAGAGCATGAGAGTACTCACCCCCACCTCCGAGCGGATTGAGGGATCCCAGCGAGTCAGAAGCCGAGGACGGAGCTGGAGAGAGCGGCGGGGCCCCCGCGCTGTTTTTCGCCATGCTGCCCTGTTCCCTGGCGCGGAGAAGGTAGTGTGTCAGCGAGGTCTGCGAGCGGCTCCCGGAATGTTTTTTCTTGGACGACGGCATGCACAGACGTCTCGGGCGTCGGGGGGAGCAGATGAAAACGGGGAAAGTGCAGAATATAGCCCCCTTGGAGTTAAATAAGTCCCGCGGTGCACGGAGCTAAAGCTTCAAGCCGCCATCTTGCTCAGCGCCGCGCATGCGCTCTGCGACACGATCGTTTTTTTAACTGATGGTGTGTAGGCGCGACGGACCATCAGTCAGTTTCATCGGTTAACAGATGACAACGGTCCTTCAGACCGTTCTCATCGGATGGACTGATCGTGTGTACGAGGCTTCAGTTTTAATAAATCCTCTCTTTCCCTTGAACCAACATCAGCAATGACCAAATCAAGATCATTAGCTTATTATCCCTTCTACAAGAAACAAGTTTTGAGAAACCATGCCTGTCTCAGATAATGAAGGGAGCAGTTCCTCGTCAGTCTCAGAAGCTGACTCATAGACAGAGACTCATGATGGCTGTCCAACCCTTTGTAGCCATTTCTGTCCATAACCTTAAAATAGGTGGATGTAATAAATCTATCATCCTGTACTCTAATGTCCAGATCTAAGAAGTAAATAGTAGAAGTACTGGCCTCATGTTAGAGAACAATGCACTGATCATTGGTGTTTAGCTCTCCAATGAACAGATCCAAAGAAGCACGGTGTCCCTCCCAAATGAGGAGGATGTCATATATCTATCATCCCCAGAAGACCAATTTGGTCCTCTGTTGACCATAGATAACACCCTGCTCCCAGGAACCAATTGGCCATACTTGGCACTTATCGCCATTCCACGACCTTTCAGATAATAAGAGCCATTGAACCAAATAAATCAACATTCTGAAGCAAATTACTTGAAAGGAGGGATATATAGTGACCACTGCAGGTGTGGCTTCTTTGTATACCATTATTTCCCATTGCCAAGGTAGAGAAGCTGTGAAGTGCTACCTAGAGAGAGATTCTGGCATTCTGGCATTCACTTGTCACAACAATTTCTTCTCCATCTCCTCAACTTTTTTGATGAGCCATAATTAATTTTGGTTCGATATCTCTTATTATCTGCAAGGTCATTGAGTGGTGATGGGTGCCAATTATGGCCAATTTAGCCAAGTGGGAGGAGGATGTCATCTATGGTCAACAGAGGACCGAATTGGTCTTCTGGGGATGATAGACAGATGACGTACTCCGTTTTTGGGAGGGAGATATGGGATATGCAGCTAATGATATTGATTTGGTCATTTCTGATATTAGTTCAAGGGAAAGAGAGGATTTATTAAAACAAGGAATAAAAAATGATAATGCTTTTTTTCCCATTGTTTTGTTTTTTACCACCTTATTTGAATCAACATTTTTCTATTAAAAAGATCCTTAGAAAACATTGGGATGTTTTGAAGAATGATTGAATACTAGGTCCTTTACTAACAGAACACCCTAGGGTCCCCTATAGACTCCAGATATCTCCTAATATAATTAGACCTCCAGTTAGACCAAGTTTTTTTGGTGATTTTAAAGGCTATTAGTTATGTAGAAAGTGTGAGGCTTACAAAAATAATTTCCTTAGGGAGAGAAAATCTCTCTCCTTTGGCTTTAATGTTACTGGCCAAACATACAATGTATATTCTTTCATTAAATGTTTGACCAAGAATGTCCTCTATTTGATCATGTGTCCTTGCGGCCACGATGTAAGTTGCACCATTTGCAAATTAGAGACTAGACTTAAAGCGGAGTTCTGCCTGCAATAAAAAAAAATAAAAGTCAGCAGCTACAAATACTGCAGCTGCTGACTTTTAAAATAAAGACACTTACCTATCCAGGGCTCCCGCGATATCCTCACCCAAAGCTGACCTGTCCCTCGGCTGTGTGTCTCCCAGAAGACAGCGGGGGGGGACAGAGAAGGGGCCGGACATGGCGTAGATCGCGGCGGATCTTTCACAAGAAGTGAGAGAAAATACCTGAATTACGTAGACAGTTATCTCCTCCCCCCTCCCCCCTGAAAGGTGTCAAATGTGACAGTGAGGGGGGGGGGGGGACCGGATAAGTGGAAGTTTTATTTTGGGATGGAATTCTGCTTTATAGAGCATTTGGCTGAAATCCGTAAAGTTTTTTTTTAAAACCACATTCTGTCAAAACATTATGCGTTATGCCATTGTAAAAGTCTAAAAGCTATGTCTTTCATGGCCATAGATACGTTTAATTCTCATTGGAGAGGTAGCCATACCAGGAGAGAAATCTCAAAGATGGAAACCTGGTGTATTTTTGTTTAAAATATTACAGAGCACATGATTTGAACATAGAATGGGTTGTAAATGCCTTCATTAATAACAGTTAATTTCCCAGGTTGTTTTTACCATGATATATTCCTTACATTGTTTTTATTGGCTCACTTTTAGAATTTTTATTAACAATTTTTATTAACCACTTCAGCCCTGAAAGATTTGGCTGCTCAAGGATGAGGCAATTTTTTTTGTGATGCGGCACTGTGTCGCTTTAACTGACAATTGCATGTGACGCTGTACCCAAACAAAATTGACGTCCTTTTTTCCCCACAAATAGAGCTTTCTTTTGGTAGTATTTGATCATCTCTGCGGTTTTTATTTTCTGCGCGATAAACAAAAAAAGAGCGTAAATTTTGAAAAAAACACAATATTTTGTACTTTTTGCTATAATATATATCCCAAATTTTTTAATTTTTTTTATTTTTTCCTCAGTTTAGCCCGGTTTGTATTCTTCTACATATTTGCAGTAATAAAAATCACAATAAGCGTATATTGATTGGTTTGCACCAAAGTTATTGCATCCACAAAATAAGGGATAGATACATGGCATTTTTATTATTATTATTTCTTTACTAGTAATGGTGGGGATCTGCGTTTTTTATCGGGACTGAGACATTATGGCGGACACATTGACAATTATACAACGATCATTGCGATAGAAATGCACTGATTACTGCGTAAATGTCACTGCAGGGAAGGGGTTAACACTAGGGGCAATCAAAAGGTTAACTGTTCTCCCTAGTGTGTGTTCTAACTGTGGGGGGAGGGGACTCACTATAGGAGATGACAGATCATGGTTCCTAGCTATTAGGAACTCATGATCTGCATCTCTTCTCCTCACAGAACTGGGACGTGTGTGTTTACACACAGACATGTCCCTGTTCTTCCTCTTGTGCCCACGATCGTGACCACGATTTTCATCGTGACCACCGGCCACGAGCATCAGCACCCTCGCAGTGCAGCGGGTGAGCATGCACGCCTCCTATCCCGCTTAAAGGAGCCAACGTACAGCTATGACGGCTCGTGGGATCGTGCCAACCTAATGCAGTATGACGGCGGCAGGTCAGTAAGTGGTTAATTGTTGTACTATTTATTTCCAGCCACAAGATGGCAGCACTGTCCTTATTCCCTAATTGGAGCTTAGTTCATTTTTAACTTTTTTAGATATTCTGAAGAGGTTTTCATACATATATTGTTCTTGTTTCCATCTGGCCCAGTTTATTTTAAGCCCAGTCTCAGAATAGTGGGATATATGTTTCTGCTTCTAGTCACTCTAAATATGGCCGCCGTGGGTGGGCTTGACTGCATATGTCCACCGTGGGTGGGCTAGGCTGTATACATTCCAGCCATGCTGTTAGCATCCGACTGTGACGTGGTTGTGCTTCAGGCAATTGGGAGTGAGGCTTGGAATGCAAGGGGGAAGAGGCGTTTCTATTTCGCCCTCTCCCTATATATTGAAGAAATGACGAACTTCGACCACGCCCCTGACAATGTTCCTTATTGGACGAAATGCCACGTAGGGTGGAACCTTGAGATCTGACGTCACAATGCTATACGCGCTGACCATGGCCATCTTGATGGTTGGAAACAATTCAGACTTAGGACCGATTTAATTCCTGACATGCATGTTTTTTATTGATGAAATGTGAGTATTCTGACTGCTTTTTATGGAATAAATGTATCTTGATTCTACATACTGCACCATGAGCAATGTATATACTGCACCATGAAGCAATGTATATAATGTTATGGTACTGTGAAACAGCATCCTTTGAAGATGTTCCACTTGACCCTAGATTGTAAGCTCTAACAAGGAGGGCCCTCTGATCCCTCCTGTATTGATTTGTATTGTGACTGTACTGTCTTCCCTGATGTAAAGCGCTGCGCAAACTGTTGGTGCTATATAAATCCTGTATAATAATAATAATAATAATAATAATAATAATAATGAGTTGCTTTCTTTTTTTTAATGCATGAACCTGTGGATCCATTATATGTTGCGACTATACGAGATCCAGCTTTCTGTTACCTGAGTGGAGTCATGATATTATGGATATATTATGCCTATCTGACCACCTATAACTTAGTGGTCCACTGTTTGAAGTAAGAGGCCCAGTGTATTGGTGTTCGGTAAAGGATATATTTAATTCACCTTATTTTGTCCTGTATCCACCTTGGGTGGTTCCAGTTTCTCTGAACTTGGACTCTTTGTGCTAAACTACAGTGGACTTTTCATTTGCATGTTTTTATTGTTAGCTCTGCATATTCTTATTTGTTTTCATCTTATTGTTACCAACATTTTAATGCAAGCTGCTCTGTGGATATTATAGCGCAATGATTAATATTTATTTTTATTAAAACCTAGGATCTTAAATATTAAAATTCTTCCAAATTTGCACTGAAGTATCAGGATCCTAAAAGCAACTGTTTTCACAAAAAGGTTTGGTTTTGAAAAACTGGTGTTTGGTATGACATGGTCAGTCTTGGTTAGTGTATTTCTTCATTAACTCTGTTAATAACTGTAAGTTTTGCTTTTCAGTGGAAATGCTCAATAATTCTAAATGAAATCCCAAATAAATTTTGCAAAACAAAACAATTTCTGTGGTATATACTATTTACATTACTTGATTCAACCTTTATATTGTTTTTTTTTTTGTTTTGTTTTTTCGATTTGATTTGACATGTTTCATTAAATTCACACCTATGGCTCCTAAAACCTGTTGTGCAAATGCTGGAGCATTAAATTAGATTTTTGTAAAACTCAACGACACCTAATGACCAGAATGTTTAGAGTGGAACATTGTGCAGAATCACAAATGGCACGTGCTTTAAATTTCAAAAAATATTTGCCATATAATTTTTTTTTTATGGAAAATGTGAATGTACTGGATATGTATAAGTGGATATGGAAAGTGTGTCCCAAGAGATCCAGGTAAATAGTTTATTTTCATGTAAATAATTGTTCTATTAGCATTCATAACACTATCAAAACCCAAATCCAAAATTAAAATTGTCAAATATTAGTCAGAAAATAATAATTTACTGAACGTAAAGACGGGTAGATACCAAATACATATTATTTCCAGCACATATGCTTTAAAATTAATTTCCACTTTCATTTCAGTTTTACAAGAAAGAATCTTAGCAGATCAAAGTTGTGCAGGCAAGAAAAAAAAGAAACAAATTAATAACTATTTAAGTATTCTGTTTCATCATGATAACAAACAGATGGTTTTAATATTCTGGAGGCTAATTTCTGAACAATTAAAAACACAGCAAGATATTAACATCTAATGAAACATTTTAACTACCAGTATATGCATCTGCCATTAATTTCAACACAGTAAGGTCTTGGTTCCCCTCAATCTGTTCTTTATTAAGGAATTTTTTCCACTCTGAATTTAGTGAAGTAGAGAATTAACAACTGTTTTCAATCAGCAGTCAGCATGATATTTTGCTAGCGAAGGCTGAAATCATTTATACAATGAACCACAATTTTGTATTACAGCTTTGATGTACAGTATGTATAACTTAGAGTTACATAAGGACCTTTCTACTAATTGACAATGTTTCTTGAGCTGGCACTGATTTATAATTTTTCCTGAATGTCTGTTTATTCTGCAAAATGAAACTTCAAATTGGTGTTTACTTCACAAATACATTTCGATCTTTTTGCTTACTTAAATGAGTGTTTGAGGCATGTAAACCAAGAAGCAATGTATATAATGTTATGGTACTGTGAAACAGCATCCTTTGAAGATTCATGGGTATGGACAAGGGAAATGTACATCCAACCAAATGTATGAAAGCAAAACTAAGGCTTGGAAATACTCTGCTTTAAAGGTGTGCAAAGGTCCCTGAGATACATTTTTTCAAAAGATGCAGAAGCATAGCACAGCTTGAATCATTAGCTTATTATCAGCCTAGTTCTGCATCCATTTTGTATACAGAGCCTCAAATTTCTGTGTGCATAACTGGAAGCACTAGAAATACTATATACATAACATATATGTATTCCATCATCTGGACTGCTGTGCTACACTGAGTGATTATAGGAAAGTGAGGGCTACATGCAGTGTAAGTAAAGTGTGTTAGCCATCCATGGAGAAAGCTGTTGCTAGGCTTCAGTCCCACCTCCAATGATTCTCAACAGAAAGCATTGAGTGCAGAGAGTACTGCCCCACAGAAAGTCCTGTATTCACAGTGTATTTACACACAAAGCAGTGCTGATGTAATCACCTCGCTGCTCTCTTTATTATCCATGACCACCCACCACTGAGGGAGACCTCAAGGGGGTAGGGTCCACAGAGCCCAGAGTTGGACATTAGTGAATATAATTGGCAGTTATATTTAGATGCAAACTGAGATATCAGCTCCCGGAGACTTTAAAAAGTTATACACATAGCCTTCTTCCCACCCACATTTACTGCTAAGTAAGAGGACCGTTAATAATGTCATTTGGAGGTTTTGAGATCACCAGCAAGGCACTTGTAAATTGAAAAATTCTTACTGGTTTCTCAAAACAGGTAAAAACAAATGGCTTCTTTCAGCAAAAGTAAAGTAAACATTTCATATTCCTACTATAAAGGAAACCATACAACAGACTCACCACCAGACTCTCGGTCCCTCACTAAGATTTAGGGTTTCTACTTGTTTCCGGCTGCAACAAAGTTGCAGGGGTTCAGTAAGAAGTATTTCAGTTGCCAGAACATTTACAGCCTGTGAACTCCTCCACTCCTTACAGATACATGTGCTGATTCCTACCTGGTGCTTTTCAGGAACCCCCTGCATGTGGCTGAACTCCTTCAGGACTAGAGTCCCTGCAATCAGGGTTAGGAGCCCCCCCCAAAAAAAAACTCTTGGACCTCCAAAATTTGGGGTCCCTAATAAAGACTTATAAATCCAGAGAGTACTGAAAATCAGTCCTCTCCTTTTTAATCGGAGTACCCCAGATCCCACACCCTGAATGGGTAAGGATCCCTGAGTATTTAATGAGAGTATCAATTAATAATCCCACTATCAACATAGCAGTGACTGTCTTAATCTGAATCCCTTTGTACACAATTACATATATAAATCAATATTTAATTTAGTATATTAAAATAATGGATATTGATTAATAAATTAAATAAATTAAATGAATAAAATAAATTAAAATGTAATGCCAATTGATTGGATATTTAAATGTTGTTAATAAAACTATTAATATCCCATTCAACATTTAACCCCTTTGGCTGATGAGATCTTAATTCATATATCCAGCGAGTTTCTCACCTGGATATATGTCAAACTATGTTACTGCCCCTCCAATGTAGTATACCAACTTAAATACCAATCACCTTCAATTGCGATGGATCCTTGTTATGTTTTAATGTCAAATTTCTGAAAATTGTATGTTTTGGGAAGGCCTTATTAATGTTGGCTAAATGCTCGCCCACTCTGATGTGTAATGCCCTCTTGGTCCTCCCACATATTGTTTACTACAACTACATTGGAGTAGATAAACCACATTCTTCCTATTGCATGATATGAAGTTTTCTATTTTGTACGATTGCCCGTAACTGAGGATGAAAAAGTTGTGGTTCTAACTCTATTAGGAGCAAAACTTTGTCATCCTCAGTTACGGGTAAATCGTACAAAATATGGTTGTTAATGGTTTTATTAACAACGTTTAAATACACAATCAGTTGGGACTACATTTAAATTGTATTTATTATATTTATATTTTATTCATTTCATTTATTAATATCCATTATTTTATTATACTAAATTACTTTACCAATTAATTATTTTGATTTGTATATATAATTGTGTACAAATGGATTCAGATTAAGACAGTTACCGTTATGTTGACAGTGGGATTATTAATTGATGTGCATAATACAGCCATGACAAGACTAATTGTACTATGGAGAATTGATCATAATATTTGATAATTTGCAAATATTTGTGTGGACTGATTGTATGTGCCTTTTAAATGGCAATACATTCTGTCAGTTGCTGCTGGAACAGAGCGCAGTGGATCTCTTGGAACATGGCCACCATGGGCGGAATCTTGGACTACGGGAAGCTGGTGTTGCGGTTCACGCTGGCTCCAATGCTGTTTAGTTGCACTGCTCTCTAGTAGAGTTGATCGGACACCTGGATGTTCGGGTTCGACGGGTTCAGCGGAACTTCGGAAAAAAGTCTGGGTTCGGGACCCGAACTTGACCCGAACTTGACCCCGAACCCGAACCCCATTGAAGTCGAAAGGGGATCCAAACTTTTCAGTACTAAAATGTCTCTAAAAAACGAATGGAGAGGGCTGCAAATGGCAGCAAAATGTTGGTAAGAGCATGGCAAGTACTCTGCAGACAAATGTGGATAGGGAAATAACTTAAAATAACATAAAAATACATAAGAATAAAGAATATAGAGGAAACACTGCAAACACTGGAGGAAACACTGCAAAATATATTTTTTTGCCCTAAATGGGTGTTTTTTGAATAGAACAATAGAAGAACAGTAGCTAAAGAGTTTATCTCACATGTACAGATATGCAGGAAATGCACCAAAAAAAAATTTATTTGCCCTAAATAAAAAAAAATGGAATAGCACAATAGAAAAACAGTATCTAAAGTGTATCTCACACGTACAGATATGCAGGAAACGCTGCAGACACTAGAGGAAAAACTGCAAAATATATTTGTGTTGCCCTAAATGGGTGTTTTTTTAACAGCACAATAGAAGAACACTAGCTAAAGTGTTTATCTCACACGTACAGATATGGAGGAAACACTACAAACACTAGAGGAAAAACTGCAAAATATTGTTTTTTCTCTAAATGGATGTTTTTTGAATAGCACAATAGAAGACAAGTATCTAAAGGGTGTATCTCACACGTACAGATATGGTGGAAACACTCACAGTAACATATGCAGTGCTGGTATAATTTGATTTCTGAAGCAGGACTGACTCCTATATATTTCTCTCCCTACAAGCAAAACCAGGAACCTTCCCTAAAGTATCTAATGCAGAGTATCTCACAGTAACATATGCAGTGCTGGTGTAATTTGATTTCTGAAGCAGGACTGACTCCTATATATTTCTCTCCCTACAAGCAACACCAGGAACCTTTCCCTAAAGTATCTAATGCAGAGTATCTCACAGTAACATATGCAGTGCTGGTGTAATTTGATTTCTGAAGCAGGACTGACTCCTATATATTTCTCTCCCTACAAACAAAACCAGGAACCTTTCCCTAAAGTATATAATGCAGAGAATCTCACAGTAACATAAGCAGTGCTGGTGTAGTTTGATTTCTGAAGCAGGACTGAGTGACTCCTATATATTTCTCTCCCTACAAGCAAAACCAGAAACCTTTCCCTAAAGTATCTAATGCAGAGTGACTTGCACATATGTAGATCACTGAGTAATTTGATTTCTGAAGCAGGACAGTCTGACTCCTATCTAATTCTCTCCCTCAGAGCAGCAGTAGCAGCAGCCTTTCCCTACCCTATCTAAAGCAGAGTGACATGCTGTGCTATGTGCCTCTAGCTTATATAGAGGCTGGGTCACATGCTGGGTCACATGCTGCACTGGCCAATCACAGCCATGCCATTAGTAGGCATGGCTGTGATGGCTTCTAGGTCACACAAGTTAAACAAATGTTGATTGGCTGCCCTGCAGCGCGCCATTACATTGCCGAACCCGAACTCGAACTTACAGTAAATTGTTTGGGTCCGGGTACCAAAAACCCAAAAGTCCGGTACAAACCCAAACTTTACAGTTCGGGTTCGCTCAACCCTACTCTCTAGTGTTCATATATTATATATATATATATATATATTGTATATAAGGAAGTGATGTGAGCACCGCTGACCCTTACTGCCTCACAGAAGAAGTCCTATTGGACGATACGTACGTCAGGCTAGGCAAGAAGCAGCAGTGACTTCTGAGCACCCGTGGAGGATGCTGGACAAACAAGTTTTTTCCATTTGAGCCTATTTCATTGTTTTTGCTGCAAGTAGAACTTTTGATAAACTCCTATGTCCTTTTAAGAAGTTGCGCAATGAGTTTATCTTCCTCTTCCATATGCACACTGTGTGACCAGACTATGAAGTTCCCTTGATTGGTGATAAGCTGTGGGGGATACACCTGTGGAATCCAACCAAGTAGGCTGAACAGCTGATGGGGTTATACCCGTAGTGAGGTGTGAATACACACTGATGCGCATATAGACCTTGGAAGGTCTTACTATCTGGTAAGCAGATATATTTGCACTATCTATCCTGTGGGGAGCACTGGGTGTCTTGACTGTTTGAATATTGGATCAACACACTTTCAAGTGCATGTTATGGATGTTTAGGGATATCTGGACTATTATTTTCCTTTTCATCTTTTTTAATTTCATGTAATAGATTGACTATAATGCACCTTATGTTATTAATTAATTTGGACAGTGCAACATGTTGATTGTAATTGTTTTTGGTATGATGTGTACATTTTTGTGAGTGCTGCTGTCTCTCATGGATCATTTGTGTTAATTCATTTAAAATACACTTAGCGCAATATCATTTTGCACATACTTTAGCACAAGTCATAGATAGATAAAAATGTTGAGAAAGGCTACACCAATCATTGGGGACTTTCATGGACCTGTATGAGGCCCAGAACAATGTGACTTGGCATCAGGGGGCAAAATGACTTAAGGATGATAATTATATTTAAAGTGGATTTCAACCCAAAAATGAAACATATGCTTTTCCAATTCCTCCCCCCCCCCTCCGGTGTCACATTTGCTCCATTTAGGGGGAGGGGGGATTAGATACCTGTCTAATACAGGTATTTGCTCCCACTTCCGGCGATAGATCGCCACAGATTCTGTGGCAATCTACACCATGCCCGGCCCCTCCTCCTGTCATTGTTGTGGGGCCAAAGCAGCTGCCTCATACTTGCCAACTATCCCAGTTTAAATTCCCTTGTCCCTTGAAGTTTTTGTCCGTTGCTGTGTCCTGATATCTCAGTGTGAAGTGCTGCTACTAATGCTGCCCAGCTCTGGCCTATTGTGTACAGATGACTCCCCTGCAGACCCTGTATTAACATGTAAATTACCGTTATTCATATGTAAATAATGGACACATTCATATGCAAATAGCAACAGTATTCATATGAAAATAGCTGAGGCCGGTGGGATTTATATGTAAATAAATGAGGCATTCAAATGTATATCATGCCCCTCTGCAGTGAAGAGATGATGTGCTGTAACCTCTAGCAACCAATCAGTGAGCAGTAATACGGTACAGTAATCTCTAGAAACCAATCAACAAGAAGAAATCATGTGCTGTAACCTCTAGCAAATAATCAGTGAGTCGTAATATGTGCTGTAACCTCTAACAACCAGTCAGTAAGTGGAATGATATGCTGTAACCTCTGGAAATCAATCACAATCACTGCTTGATCTAATACAGTAAACTGATATTTATTGTATGTCTCAGAGCAGGTGAAGAGCAAAATTGCATGGGGGGGCCCCCCAAGAAAAAATTTGCCCAGGGTCCAATCAACATTAAAGACGGCCCTGCCTCCTCCGCCACCCCCGCTGTCTTCTGGGAGACACACAGGTCCCATAAGACAGCAGGGGCCAAAGAGGATGCACAGCACGACTCGCCCATGCGCAGTAGGGAACCAGGCTTTGAAGCCGCAAGGTTTCACTTCCTGATTCCCTTACTGAAGATGTTGGTGCCTGCACCCAGGAGCCAATGGATAGATCGGCTTTGGGTGAGGACATTGCGGGTGCCCTGGACAGGTAAGTGTCCTAATATTAAAAGTTTGCAGCTGCAGTATTTGTAGCTGCTAACTTTTAATTGATTTATTTTTTCGGCGGAACTCCGCTTTAATATAATTCTTCATGACTACAAATTAGTATTTGCTTGTTTATGATGCTCATGTAGTGTGCCCCAATCATTGGGGACCTACATGGACCTATGTGGTATTCAGAGCAATGTGACTTGGCATCAGGGGACAAAACAGCTTAAGGATAACGATTGAATTTAACATACGGTAATTCTGCATCACTATGAATTATTATTTCTGCATCATTGTTTAGTGCCTTATTTTTTTAAACAAAATGTTTATAGGATATGTTTATAGGATGAAAATATTGTTGTCATTGTTGTGCTTCAGGTTAACAATTTTCACTAGATCTGATAGAGAATGCTGGTAATTATTGCCTGCCTCAATATGTTTACTCTAATCTCAGCAATGTTTGTTCATGCAGCTAGATTCTGCATGCACTTCCCTTTATCTAACAGCAATTATCTGTTACTTACCCTATAGGCAGTAGTAAAATTGTCTGTATCTCTTGATGAAGGACCATAGCTTAGAGACATACAAGTGGGATGTGCTGATTAAAACCAATTAGCAGATTAAGAGATATTAATCATCTGAATTTGAGGCAACAGAGAAAATTAGAGCAAAAAAAACCCACAATCAACAAAACAGTTTTTATGTCTTGCTTAAAATTAAAGTGCTTTTTAAATACTCTATCAACATTGGACAGCTAGTAATTGAGTGTCATTTTAAACTTGTGGAATAAAATCCTTTATTCAAAAAGGGTGTCTTTCCAGTTGAATTTTAGTATTAATAGATTTAAGGCTTATACTGGCTCACAGATTAGTTAAAAGCTAATTCCATCTTTTTGCAAAAAAATACACCCATATTGATGTGCACTTATAATTTATTTTTTGAATTGGAGCCTGCAAAGCATTGTAACTGCAATTAATGGATTGTGGGTGCAATAGTCATGCTCCTGCAGACTATTTCTCCACCTGCAGAACCAGCTGGTGGAAGTACTTATGGAATTCATGTGCTGTGATGTCAGTCCAGGAAAGAGTTGTGAATGGAGTGTACCTGCTGCATCGGTTCTGGCATTTCATAAGATAAAATGGTGGCAGTGAAGGGTCTGTAACAGTATACAGCAGGTTAAGCATTAGTCACACCTTAGAGTAATCACTGTAGTGGAAGGATGCATGCGGGCTGTGAGGAAACATGTCTACCCATATACTAATGAATGAACGTGGGCAAAAAGCCCTTTTAACTCAATTTGGCATTCAGATTACCTTACTGCAGGCTCTCTTCTTGAAGCTGAACCCCAATATATATATATATATATATATATATATATATATATATATATATATATATATATATATATTGTGACAGAGTACATGATTCCAGGTATGTCAGTGTGAGATTGGAAAGGTCAGCTTTCCCTGTCTTAGAAAGGGTTAAGCCTGGCCCAACAGGTAAACCTCCTCTCTCTCCCTATTAATTAGCCTGCACCTGATAGAGTCTGGGGGAGGGAGAGCTCAGTGTGAGATCCAGGCTGTGCTGGATGGGCAGACTGAAGTCTGTCTGTGTATCTGAGGAACAAGGTCTGTCAGAACTTATTGTTTATATTGAACTATTATTTTAGTTTGTTTATACTGGAGGCCGGAATAGCCGCTCCAGTAACCCGTAGTGAGGGACACTACTGTTTAGTTAGCCTCCTAAGCTGGAGTAGGCCTTTTTGTTTGTATTATTATTTTGATGCAATAAAGCCATATTTATTGCTATTTTGGTGACTTTGCTGCGCTGCATGTTTCACTATTTCTACTAACCCAAGCGACTTTGCCACAAGTGGTGTCAGAAGTAGGATGTTCGCTGTTGTACCAGTCACTTTACAGTTACAGTGGCCTTAAAGGTACAGGACCCAGAAAATGGAAGATATTGTAAAAGCCCTGTTACAAGCTACCTCTGTGCAGCAAGAGACTAATAGACAGGCCGCTGCCTTAGCTGCAGCGCAACAAGAGACTAATAGACAGGTCGCTGCAGTGCATCAAGAAACTAATAGACAGGTAGCTGCAGCAGCTGCAGTACAGCAGGAGACCAACAGGCTCCTGACTTTGCAGATTGAAGCTTTGACTAAAGCACAACAGTCAGACCATGCTGTTCTCAAAGCAACCCTGGATCAGATGACTACCCAAGGGTCTACTAACCCACCAGCAGGGGGGGTAAGCCAAATTCGTGCAAGCAGCTGTATGCAGAAAATGACCCCGGATGCTGATGTGGAGACTTATCTACTGGCGTTCGAACGGACCGCCACCCGAGAAGGCTGGGCCCCAGGACAGTGGGCTGGAATCATTGCACCCTTCCTCCTGGGAGAAGCACAGAAAGCTTATTTTGATCTGGATGAGGTGGCTGCTGCAGACTATCCCAAACTGAAAGGAGAGATCCTGGCTCGCTTAGGGGTGACTTCCACAGTGAGGGCCCAACGTTTCTACAACTGGAGGTTCAAAGAAGGAAAAGCGCCAAGATCCCAGATGTTTGACTTAATTCATCTGGCTCGGAAGTGGCTCAAACCAGAGACTCAAACCCCTGCACAGATTATAGAAGCGCTTGTACTGGACTGGTACGTGAGAGAGCTTCCAAGTGGCCTCCGAGAGTGGGTCACTCAGGGAAATCCCCTGGACTGTGATAGTATGGTCGCACAAGTGGAGCGGTACCTGTCTACCAAAAATTTGGACCGATCTCTCTCTAGGACGACCGGGAAAACACAGAGAACAGGAGACCGGAGGAGTGGAGTGGAAGCAGACTTCGGATCGGGAGCCTGTTTTTCCAAAACAGACTTTAGAGGTCAAAACCCTGGGAGAAACTCCATAACTTGTTTTGAGTGTGGCGCCAAAGGACATGTCAGGGCAAGATGCCCCAATCTTCCTGAGCCCATGCAGTGTGGTCTAGGGGAAGATTCCTATGATTTTTGTGGACTCAGTTGTTTAGCAGGCCTGGTAGAAGGGGGACATACCTTCCGAGTACCTGTCCTGCTGGACAAACAAGAGACCGTGGCCCTGGTGGACTCTGGCAGTGCACTGACTTTGGTAGCCAGTAAATTGGTAAAACCTTGTTGGATACAGAAGCATAGAACCATGGGGGTATTGTGTATTCATGGGTGTACTGTGCGGTATCCTACTGCCAACATAGAAGTGTTAGTACAGGGCAGTTTGGTAAGGATCGTAGCAGTGGTAGTTCCTCGTCTACCATATCCTTTGATAATAGGAAGGAATTTCCCTAATTTCCATGCTCTGTTACAGTCCCCTGTGATGGGAGAACAAGGGGAACCTGAAGTGGAGCAGAGAAATACAGGGGTCCATGAAGTATTTCCCTTTGCTCATCCTGACTTGTATATCTCTAATCCAAAAAGAGGTAAAACGAGACGGGAACGCAGGGAGAGCAAGCTAAGATTTAATAGGGCTGTCAAGGAAGTCCTGTTGAATCAGCGTGGGGAGCAGTCCAGGAGAGGCGGGGCCCCACGACAGACAGAAGATGAGGCAGAGGTTGGTCAACCAGAACCCCCCCCAGAGGCTACCAGTGAAGGGGACGAGGGGGATACAGATGTCCTGGATATTTCGGGTAGTGGCTTTGGCCGGGATCAGGCAGATGATCCCCTGTTGCAGGAAGCCAGGAGTAATGTTGTGGAGGTTAATGGGGTACCAGTGGAAGGGGTAACGGGAAAGGCCTATCCCTATTTCTTTATCGTACATCACGGGACACAGAGCTGCATATTCATTACTATGTGGGTTATATGGAGTACCTTCAGGTGATGGACACTGGCAATCTCAAACAGGAAGTGCCCCTCCCTATATAACCCCCTCCCATAGGAGGAGTACCTCAGTTTTTTCGCCAGTGTCTTAGGTGTTGGTCACGGAATAGCTTGCCTCCATATCCTTGGGATCAAGGCGGGCTAACCGGATCTGTCCAGAGTGCCTCAGTGCCGAAGTGGACAGTACCCGGGCCCCTAGATCCGTGGGGTTTTGCCTATAATGCCCTCTCTGGAGGGCTGGACCCTGGGCCCAGGACTTACAGCTTTTCTAAGGCCAAAGATTCCTGTTTGCCAGAGGTGCTATATAGGTCCAGGACAGCGGTTCCTTCCAGGACCCCAGGGCCTGATGGTCTACTACACTACCCACGGACATGGGAGAAGATTGGACTGTGTTTGATTACAAACGTCCTGCGGCATGGAGCAGGTAAGTGGGGGGCCTGCGGAACTTGGTTCAACTGCGGGCTCCCCAAGGAGGACCAAAAAGAGGGGGCAGCCTAGATATGCTCTGCATGGGCACCTTGGTCACTATGTCTGTAGGTAGACAGGATGATCTGTTTTGTCCCCCCCATGTCTGGTTCCCTGTCCAAATTAATCTTTCTGGCTACCTGCTGCTCTGCTGGTCATACAGGGTCTGGGAAGAGACCTCTGGGCTAAAGCAATTGAGTCCTTAGGTTTCTCTATTGCAGCCTACCTGTCCGGGGGTTCAAATTTGCCGCCCTGCAGTGCGTCTTCTCTCCCAGCTGGTCTCCGTGTGTCTCTCTCCTTCCTGTGTTGCGTGCAGGGGCGTGCGCGCGCGCGTGGGCACGCAGTAAATAGACTTTTTCGCGCCGTCGGGAGGAGGGGGGGCGGGGAGCACGCAGGAAGAGGCGTGTCTTCGCCTCTGTTAAACACTGACAGGGCGCGCGCTTAGATCAGTCTGTGGCTGATCTGGAGGAGAGAGGACGCAGAGCGGCACTCCGGTGACCCCCGGTGGCAAGAAAGGGGTAGTACTTTATAGGCTTGGCCTATTTTACTGTTAAAGCCAAAAAATCCCCTTTTGCAGCAGGTTATAGAGCTGGTAAAGAGATTGGTGGGGCCGTGTAGAAAAAAGAAAAAAAAAAAAAAAAGAGAATGAATTCATTCTAATTTTAAAGGAACATAATAGCATATTTGAAAAAAAAAAAAAAAAAAGTTTTCCTTTATATTTGATTGACATATTCGGCCTCACCAGGGGTTTTGGACACTAGTAATCCTACTGTTCCCTAAACCTCTTTATTTATTTCCTAGCTGCGAACAGTCAGTTGTTGCATGCTAAGGACCTCGGTTTTGTACCATGGCTCCCAAAGGCTCAGGATCAAGGGGGTCTAAAAATGTCAAAAAGCAAAAGGGTTCCCCCTCGGATTCTGAGGATACGAGTCAGGCTATGCCAGTACTCTCCCCACCTGTTAACCCAGTTGTGGCCGCCTTGGTTGAGCCAATAGGGGGGTCTGGTGCGGCGGCTGGCCCAGATCCACCCAACCCTGTGTTTGTCACAGAGGAAAAACTAGCTACCGCATTAGAAGGGCTAGAGAAAAGATTAGCAGCTATGTTCACTAAATCTTTACCAGGCAAGAAGAGGACTAGGTCCCCTTCGCCAGATTGTGCATCCCCAGATGCTGAAGTGGTTTCGCCGGAGGAATCAGAATTTCAGGAGGACCTATTGGGCGAGAACCCAGAGGGTTCGGAAATTGAGGAATCTACTATTGAGGAACCATTCTCAGCCTCCCAAGCGGAGAGTCTGTGGGTCCAGTCTTTGACGGACATGGTACACTCAGCTTTTAACCTGCCTTTACCGGAGCTCCGGGGTCCGGCAGTTTCCTCTTTGGGTTCCTTAAAAGCGCCCTTGAATAACGTAGTTTTTCCAGTCCATCCGCTATTAGAGGAACTAATTTTCCAGGATTGGGTACGACCAGACAGAATCTTTTTGCCGCCTAAAAAATGTTCTGTTATCTACCCGTTGGAAGAGAAGTTTGCCAAAAGATGGGCGCTCCCGGCTGTGGATGCTGCCATCTCTTGTGTAAATAAATCACTAACTTGCCCGGTAGAAAACATTCAGATGTTTAAAGACCCGGTTGATAAACGGTTGGAAACTCTTTTAAAAGCTTCCTTTGCTACGGCTGGGGCAGTGGTACAGCCAGCGGTGGCGGCTATTGGAGTCTGTCAAGCCTTAAAGGACCAGACTAAGCAGATGCTTAAGGATATTCCTGCCCAGCAGGCAGAAGAGCTGTCCGATATACCCAGAGCTATATGCTTTGCGGTGGATGCTATAAAGGATTCCATTCAGCAGGCGTCTCGTTTATCACTATATTTAGTGCATATGAGAAGACTCTTATGGTTAAAGAACTGGGCGGCCGAGCCCCCATGCAAAAAACTCCTGGCAGGTTTTCCTTTCCATGGAGGTCGACTCTTCGGAGAAGATCTGGATAAATACATTCAGACTATCTCTAGTGGCAAAAGTACCCTTTTACCAGTGAAGAAGAAAGTTCGGGGTCCTACTTTTAAGAGGCAACTCTCCCCTGTATCAGGGCCCTCTAATTCCAGGCAGTATCGACGGCCTCCTGCACGATCAAACTTTAACAATAAATCGCAGGGACAGGCCCCTGGGGGCAAAAAGCCTTGGTATCGCAAGCCAGCAAAGCCAGCCCCTAAGTCTGCCTTATGAAGGGACGCCCCCACCCACGAGGGTAGGGGGGAGGCTTCGTTTCTTTTCAAAGATCTGGGAAGCCAACATCCCCGACAGATGGGTCCAATCTTCTGTGGCCACAGGCTACAGATTAGAGTTTCTAAAGTTTCCTCCTCCTCATTATCAGGAGTCAAGAATTCCAAACGATCCAACAAAGAGGTCCTCCCTTTTGGCGGCATTGGATCGTCTAATTTATCAAGGCGTGATAGTAGAAGTACCAGCCCAAGAACAAGGGCTAGGGTTCTACTCCAATCTATTTATCGTGCCAAAGCCCAACGGCGATGTCAGGCCGATTTTGGACCTAAAGAAATTAAACATTTATCTAAAGGTTCAGTCATTCCGGATGGAATCTGTTCGGTCAGCGGCCGCCGCGCTCCAGAAGGACGACTTTTTGGCCTCCATAGACATAAAGGATGCTTACCTTCATATACCGATCTTTCAGCCGCATCAGAGATTTTTGCGTTTCTCGGTGGCTCAGCGTCACTTCCAATTTGTGGCGCTTCCTTTCGGGCTGGCTACGGCCCCCCGGGTGTTCACGAAGGTTCTGGCTCCAATATTAGCCAGTCTAAGAATCCAAGGGGTCACGGTCCTAGCATATTTGGACGACCTCTTGATCATAGATCACTCATTTCCTTGTTTGGAGCGAGCGGTTGCCCTCACGGTTCAAAACCTCGAGAGGTTCGGCTGGGTCATAAACCGAGAAAAATCAGCATCCCAACCCACGAAACAGTTGGAATATCTCGGCATGAGGTTAGACACAGCTCAGCAAAGGGTATTTTTACCCCTGGTAAAGGTCAAAGCTATCAAGGAATTGATTCAGCTGGTTCTAAGCAAAAGAGAACCAACTATTCGCCTATGTATGCATTTACTAGGCAAACTAGTGGCTACTTTCGAGGCGGTACCCTACGCTCAGAGCCACACTCGCATCCTACAGGCGGCCATTCTGACAGCATGGAGCAAAAAGGCACAGGCCTTGGAGTTTCCATTACCACTATCAGCAAGAGTCCGGCAAAGTCTGTGCTGGTGGTTAAACCCTCAGAACCTGCAAAAAGGAAAATCTTTCAGCCCTATAGCCTGGAAGATAGTGACCACAGATGCCAGCCTAAAGGGCTGGGGAGCGATCTTGGAGGGTTGCACTCGCCAAGGTACTTGGGCACAGGCGGAGAGGCAGTTGCCCATCAATATCTTGGAGCTCAGAGCTGCTTGGCTAGCCCTCAAGGCCTGGACAGCCAAGTTGCAGGGGTTCCCGGTGAGGATACAATCGGACAATGCCACAGCTGTGGCATATATAAACCACCAAGGGGGGACCAAGAGTCAGGCAGCTCAGAGAGAGGTGAGCTTGATTTTCCTGTGGGCAGAAGCTCATGTGCCCTGCATATCGGCAATATTCATTCCCGGGGTGGACAACCTGCAGGCGGACTTCTTGAGTCGTCAGACTCTGTCACCAGGGGAATGGTCTCTGCATCCGCAAATTTTTCAGATAATCTGCCAGAGGTGGGGAATGCCGGACGTGGATGTCATGGCATCAAGATTCAACAAGAAGCTAGACAGGTTCATGTCCCGGACACGGGACCCTATGGCCTGCGGAGCCGATGCGTTGGTTTGCCCTTGGCATCAGTTCAAACTTCTTTATGCCTTTCCCCCGCTACAGTTGCTACCCCGCCTGTTACGCAGGATCAGGGTGGAGCACAAACCAGTCATCCTGGTAGCTCCAGCATGGCCCAGGAGGGCATGGTACTCACTAATCCTAAAGATGTCAGTGGGAGACCCCTGGACGCTTCCTCTACGGCCAGACCTACTCTCGCAAGGCCCAATCCTCCACCCTGCATTACGGCGTCTAAATTTGACGGCCTGGCGGCTGAATCCCTGATTCTCAGGGGTAGAGGGCTGTCTAGGCAGGTATCTCTACCCTGATCAGGGCTAGAAGGCCTACGTAGGCTGGTGTGAGTCCAAGAAATGGTTTTCCCGCAAGTATACCATTGATCGAGTGTTAAGTTTTCTCCAGCTAGGAGTGGATAAAGGCCTGGCATTAAGCACAATCAAAGGACAGATTTCAGCTTTGTCAGTGTGGTTTCAGAGGCCGCTGGCCACCCTCTCGCTGGTTAGGACCTTCATTCAGGGGGTCTTACGTATTAATCCTCTGGTTAAGTCACCACTTGTCCGGGGGACTTGAATCTTGTTCTGTCAACTTACAGAAACAACCTTTTTGAGCCGTTGGCTGAAGTTCCTTTGGTTCTACTAACAAGGAAGTTGGTATTTCTGGTCGCCATAGTTTCCGCCAGAAGGGTGTCAGAATTGGTAGCCTTATCTTGTAAGGAGCCATATCTTATTCTGCAGAAGGACAGGGTGGTTCTCCATCCTCATCCTTCCTTTTTTCCAAAGGTTATATCCAGTTTTCACCTGAACCAGGATTTGGTATTACCATCCTTTTTTCCGAAGCCCACTTCCAGAAAGGAAGGGTTGCTGCATACCTTGGATATTGTCAGGGCCATGAAGGCCTATCTTAAAGCTACAGAGAAGATTCGAAAAACAGATGTGTTGTTCATTTTGCCAGATGGGCCCAAGAAAGGGCAGGTAGCTGCAAAATCCACCATCTCGAGATGGATTAAACGGTTAATTACTCAGGCCTACGGCTTGAAGAGGTTGCCTCCTCCTTTGTCAGTAAAGGCTCATTCTACCAGGGCCATGGGCGCCTCCTGGGCAGCACACCATCAGATCTATGGCTCAAGTATGCAAGGTGGCAACCTGGTCTTCAGTCCACACGTTTACAAAGTTTTACCAGTTGGACGTAAGAAGGAACACAGATACAGCCTTTGGGCAGGCAGTGCTGCAGGCTGCGATTTAAGACCCTCGGAATCGGGGGCACCCTTGAGTTAAATTTAAAATTAAGTTTAATTTTTCTCGACTAAGTTGGATTTATTATTATTATTTGAGTATACCTCTAAATTAAATCCTTTTGTCTTGGGAAGATGTCTCCCTCCCCTCATTAAAAGCATTGCTTTGGGACATCCCACATAGTAATGAATATGCCGCTCTGTGTCCCGTGATGTACGATAAAGAAAAAGGGATTTTTAATACAGCTTACCTGTAAAATCCTTTTCTTGGAGTACATCACGGGACACAGAGCTCCCACCCCTCTTTTGGGGACCATTTTGGGAGGCATACTGCTTGCTACAAAACTGAGGTACTCCTCCTATGGGAGGGGGTTATATAGGGAGGGGCACTTCCTGTTTGAGATTGCCAGTGTCCATCACCTGAAGGTACTCCATATAACCCACATAGTAATGAATATGCCGCTCTGTGTCCCGTGATGTACTCCAAGAAAAGGATTTTACAGGTAAGCTGTATTAAAAATCCCTTTTTTGTCCTTAAAAATGATCTCCTTTACAGAGTGACCTCCGATGAGGGACAAGAGTTTGAACAACTGGTTGTGCCTTCATCATACACCCGGAAAATCCTGGATTACTCTCACTCTCATCTTCTGGGGGGAATTTAGGGGTGGAGAAAACCCAAGAACGGGTGCTCAGGAGGTTCTTTTGGCCTGGGGTATATGAGGGGATTAAAAGATATTGTGCTTCTTGCCCGAAATGCCAGCTGGCATCTCCCAGACCGAAGTTGAGAGCCCCACTCATACCTCTCCCTATAGTTGATGTTCCGTTTTGAGAGGATTGGCATGGACCTAGTGGGTCCCTTAGAGAAAACAGCTCGAGGGCACCAGTACATCCTTGTCATCCTCGATTATGCCACCAGATACCCAGAAGCCATTCCACTATGCAAGGCTAATGCTAAAAGTATTGCTAAAGAGCTGGTTCAGATGTTTACACGGGTGGGGATACCCAGGACATTGCTCACGGATCAGGGGACACCGTTTGTCTCCCGTATTATGAAAGAGCTATGTCAGCTATTTAATGTACAGACTCTGAGAACGTCAGTGTATCACCCCCAGACCGATGGGTTGGTAGAAAGGTTTAACCGGACCTTAAAGGGGATGTTGAGAAAAGTCGTTAGCAGGGATGGGAAGGATTGGGACTTGTTACTTCCTTACCTGTTATTTGCAGTTCGAGAGATTCCCCAAAGTTCTACGGGCTTCTCCCCATTTGAGCTTTTATATGGTAGGCATCCCCGGGGTATACTGGATATCCTAAAGGAAACCTGGGAAGAACAGGGGGTAACTGGGACCAATGTCCTCCAGTATGTTGAAGATATGCGGGTGCGTATGGCTCAGATTGCCCCTCTTGTTCGCCAGCATATGGAGCAGGCGCAGAGTAGGCAGAAGTCCTACTATGACCAGAGGGCCCTAGTGAGACAGTTTGAAAGGGGGGACAGAGTAATGGTTCTAGTACCCACCGCAGAAAGCAAACTTCTAGCACAGTGGCAGGGACCCTATGAGGTCCTGGAAAAACTGAGCCCAGTAAATTATAAAATTAGTCAGCCAGGACGCCGGAAGAAGGAGGCCATCTTCCACATAAACCTCCTTAAGCCATGGAGGGCTAGAGAGGACTGCATGGCCACAGTGGGTGACAACCCGCCTGTTCCACAGGCACCTAGTTCTTCAGTGACAATCTCTCCAGAGCTGACACCTGAGCAAGTAGAGGAAGCTAGAGGCCTGGTTGACAGGAATAGTGATGTCTTCTCCCCTAACCCTGGACAAACCCGAGAAATTACCCATGATATTATTACAGAACCAGGGGTTGTCATAAGAGTGAAATCTTACCGCATTCCGGAGTCCAAGAGGGAAGCTGTAAGGGCTGAAGTCAGGAAAATGCTTGAGCTTGGAGTGATAGAGGAGTCTCACAGCCAGTGGTGCAGCCCCATTGTTCTAGTGCCTAAACCTGATGGGTCCATCAGGTTCTGTAATGACTTCAGGAAGTTAAACGAGGTGTCTAAGTTTGACGCCTACCCCATGCCTAGGGTGGATGAACTGGTAGAGCGATTAGCCAAAGATAGGTTCTTCACCACTTTGGACCTGACAAAGGGTTATTGGCAGATCCCGTTGACAAAGCATGCTCGAGAGAAGACAGCCTTTGCCACTCCTGATGGCCTGTTCCAGTACAGGATTATGCCTTTTGGCCTCCATGGAGCTCCAGCCACTTTCCAAAGGCTAATGGATAAGTTGCTCAGGCCCCATACCGAATATGCAGCCGCATACTTGGATGATGTGATCATTCATAGCCCGGACTGGGAAAGCCATCTGGACAAAGTGCAGGCAGTCTTGGACACTCTTAGAAGAGCGGGGTTGACAGCTAACCCCTCTAAATGTGCCTTGGGTCTAGCTGAGGCTAGATACTTGGGTTACCTGGTTGGCAGGGGACTTGTTAAACCGCAAATGAACAAGATAGGAGCTATACAGAACTGGCCCAGGCCGTTGAGGAAAAAAACAAGTCAGAGCCTTTTTGGGGATCGTAGGCTACTATCGGAGGTTTATTCCTCACTTTGCTACAAGGGCTGGCCCGCTCACTGACCTTATTAAAGCCAGAAGTTCAGACACGGTAAAGTGGAACAGCAAGGCTGAGGAAGCCTTTGCTGGTCTTCGGGCAGCGCTTTGTGCCCAACCCGTGCTTGTGGCTCCCGACTTTGGGAAGAAGTTCTTTCTCCAGACTGATGCCTCAGAGGTGGGTTTGGGTGCAGTGTTGTCCCAATATGTGGATGGTGAGGAACACCCTGTCCTATATTTGAGTCGGAAGTTGTTACCCCGAGAACAGAACAATTCCCGCCGTGCTTTGCGCGAAATTACGTCGAAACAACGTAATTTTTTGAACTTAGACGTGAGCTACGTCCTTTCCTATTCACGGACGACTTACGCGAAAAAAAATTGAATTTCGACGCGGGAACGACGGCCATACTTAACATGGCAAGTCTATCTATACGCCGCAAAATAACAGCTTTAACTATACCCCGGGAAAAGCCGACTAGCGACGACGTAAGAGAATGCGATGGCCGCGCGTATCTTCGTGGATCAACGGAAAATGCTAATTAGCATACCCGACGCGGAAAACGACGCAAACTCCACCCAGCGGGTGCAGAAGTATTGCACCTACGATCCGAAGGCGTACGAAGCCGTACGCCTGTCGGATCGAAGCCAGAAGCCGGTGTATCTTGGTTTGAGGATTCAAACTAAAGATACGACGCAGCAAATTTGAAAGTACACCAGAGTATCAGGAGATACACCGGCGTACTTTCACTGTGAATCTGGCCCAAAGATTTTGGTTTATTCTTCCATCTTGCTGGAAACAAGTGCAAGCATCCAAACAGCATAAACAAAATCAAACATAAAATAAACCCTGGCGTCTACCTTCCACACAGGAACCTATCTATGGAGTCTGGCTCAGCCTAGTGCTGGGCAGACAGTGCTGGTCATACAGCAGAAAAACAATAGTCTTTTGATTTTTATCACACAGAAAAATCAATCCTCTCCTCACCTCCTCAGAAGACTTTCAGTACACTGTTCTCCTTTCTCACAAAGACACAGGATGCAGCAAATTAGTGGTAATCCTCTGGACTACTTATAGAGGCCTTAATTGCCTCATTCTGAACAGCTGAATTTTTCCAACGGCCTTTAGCCTTTTCTGGCTACATTTGCAGCCGACGCCTAATAACAATTGGTGTATTGTCTAAACAAGGCAGAAATGTATGTCCCGTCTATGACAACACCCACAGATTTACCTGACTTCCTGTCACAATATATAGTATATTTAGAAAGCCAGAAGTAAGGGAGACATTAGGGTCATGCAAGAGAATACCCAAGACACAGGTTTGTCCTACAGTTTTATTCAGCAAGGCAGAAAACAAACAGTTTCGGTGCAGGATGGCCTTGTCAGTAGCATACATTTAGTAAAGATTCCGATCAGCCTAGCCACTAACTGAACTCCCATCAGTTCCTGACTAAGGCTGGCCATAGACAGTTCCAATTTATTTCCTGCGACCACAATTCCCCCATTAACACTGTCAGTGCTAACAGGGGAAAACCCTCCTGTCAAGCAATTGTCTACTCCAGGTGGGGGAGGATGGATGAAGCCATCCCCGCAGAGAGAAGACAGTGATTATTGTTAGCAGTTATAGAAGCCGCTAGCGATAATCGTAAGTGAATCCGGCAAGCTGGTTGTACCCAGGCCCTTGGGCTTTTTGGCAACATGTTGGCCCAAAGGCAAGTATAAAGTGCCAATCTGCATACTCTGCATATGTTTGCTGATGTGTTGCCCTAGTTTTTACCTCGTTTTGCCTATTTAAAAGGAACTTCACTGACATTCCATTAGATATACAACACCCTGCAGTTCGCAAAATGTTTGACACAGAAACGTTCACCATTAGGCAGTGTGAAGTGTGTCCTTTTCCCAATGACAGAACATTGTAAATAGGTTCCACAAAGAAAGGTACCCCAGGTCTTACAGGAGTCCCTCCTTGAGTCTCCCTTGTACTCACTTTGCACATGTGTTCCACCAATAGATCCAGTCTTTTTGTATGTAATTTGATATACATTTTAATCTTTTTGAATATTATGAATACATAGTGTTTGTTATACATTGTTTATTACTTGTTGTTTCAACCTTTTTTGGAATGGTGGAAGCACTGCTATGCGTAGAGACCCCTTGTCTGTGTGCTCTTGTGTATTTACCCGACACAGAAAGGCCCCTGTATTCGTATTTGGGGATGTTCTTTCTCTCCACACTGTATTGGGTCTAATATAAATTTTAACATCACAATCTCTATAGACCAGGGGTCTGAAACTAGTGGCCCTCCATGTGTTGTGAAACTACAAGTCTCATGAGGCATTGCAAGGCTGACAGTTACAAGCATGACTCTGGCAGGTAGAGGCATGATGGGACTTGTAGTTTCGCAACAGCTGGAGGGCCGACAGTTTGAGACCCCTGCTATAGACACTCTGTGTCGGCAGCTTTTTTTGTCCCTGTGTTGTCTTTAATGAGACCGGATGTGACGCGGTAATGCATAGGATACATATAGGTGCCCTGACAGTCAGGGCCCCTGACAAGGGGGGCCACCAGTCCTCCGTAAAGATATACCATTCCTGCGATCTGCACTGCAGCAGTTTTAAAAAGCACTTCCCGAGTTCCATTCCTTAGTGTGTATATGTGGGGGGATGCAAAAGTAGAACGTATTAATCACTTTCGGGAGTAATCTGCAGATGCATATCCAGACCATTACATTAAAATCCTGGCTGGTCCCGGTGTATTGATATAGAAGAGATCGGAACTTTATTGTAATCGTCTGGACATGTGCAGATTACTCCCGAAAATGGTCAAATACGGTAGTTCTCTTTCTGCCCCTTGGCTTTGGCTGCTCCACCTCAGTGTCCAGGATGAAGGAATAGGAGCAGAGGTTTTAGAGGTGCTCAGCTTATGTCTGGTCCCTGAGATCTTAGCTTCAGAGGATTTACCCCCTTCCTCCTTAGTGCAAGCACTGAACAAGGACCTCAGAGAGAATCCAACGGGGCTGGGTGCTTGGGAAAGGGGGTGGTGGTAGTTATGGGGAATACTGTGCAAGGGCTCTGAGCATTAGATTGGACGTACTGCATATCCCCCCCCCCCCTCACACACACACTTATCTAAAGGATGGTAGATATTCACTGTGCCCGGAGTGAAATGCTTTTCCCTGCTATAGCTTTTATTCCATTGATTTATTTTAATGACAAGTCTAGTGAAGTAAAATTAGATGCTGCAGCACTAACCACATGGTTGAATTGACATATCTCAGGTGCATTCATTACCCACTCCTGACTCTTGAACTATGCAGGAGCACTCTACAAGGTTCTCACTCCTGACCACGGACCATGTAAATGACCTATTTCTGACCCCTGAACCATGTGCACACAGTATAGTACATACTTCTTAAATCTGCATTATGTTCATTACATCTTTATGACAAATGCATTTTGTAATTTACATACATACACCTGATCTGCACTCTGCATGTTAAATACATTTGAGCCCTGTGCTCTGTACATGCTTTTAGCCCTACTGTGCAATTTTGCTATACCCACATTTCTCCATTGCACACAGTCCACACCATCTCCTTCTTCTCCACTGGCTACCTGTGAACTATAAACAAAGGAGAGAAGGATATGGGAATCCCACCTATTTATCAAATATGTAGTACTCACCGATATTGTCGGGGGGTGCAATCAAAAATATAATGTACCAAGAGAGAAAAAAAGAAAAATGACTGCTGCACACCCTTAAGAGTTATTACTACGTTTTATTAAATATCAGAAAATAGAGCATAAAAGGCATTAAAAACACACAGGTAACCAATAATGGTATAGTACCCTAGAAGTGACCTGAGAATACACTCACAAAAGCGAGACGGCAAAAATCAGTGACAAATTGAAAACTGGAGCTCGATCATCCAATGAGGAGATCTAAGTCCATAACTCACCCATTCACCCTCCACACAACACAAAGAGACCCCCCCACCCCAAGCACATATAAAACCCCCACTGCTATCAATAATCCTAAAGATTTCCACACCATGCGGTGGTTCCCTGTAACTACAGGTGAAAGTACCACCGTCTAAGTGGGAAAAGTTGCAAAAAAGAAAAGCTCAAAAATGGGGACATGAGAAGGATCCACTATATAGTGGTATAGTAATACTGCTCAATTGGAGATAAATGGCAAGTGATAAATCAGATGAGAGAGATATAATCCCAGGGACCGCAGACAATTCTACTAGGCTGGAGAAAAAAAAATGGTATATATATATGCCTCTGCTCTTCAGATGGGTCGCCGCGTCTGGCGTAAACAGTTATTCAATTTTCATCAGATAGTAACTGATAAGGAGGCATTCAACAAAAATATATATTTGAGACACTGTAGTAGTGATCATTATGTATCAGAGTTCATCTATGCTGCACTTAAGAGGACTTTGCAACAATGTAGCCACAATTAATTGACGGGTTCCCATTACTTATGAGTAGTGTCCATTCAAATATATCAAGTAGATATGTCCATCAGATATTGAAATCTTGTTGAACTGCTAGTGGCAATTAGGCTTACATGAATATTGGATGTGTTGATATATACACTGTTGGTGAGCAGATAATTGATCAGCATTCCACAGAAAATAAACGGTTGAAGTTGTACTCACTGTTGGGCTGTTATGTGTAGCTCAAAGTCGTAGCTACCACATCAAATCTGTACTCACGTGCTGCCAGAGAGATTTGCAGCCAAGCCATCCATCCATGTGTAGCACACAGAGCCTGAAGCACTCCCCCTCAGTGCAGTAATGATAGGTGAATAATATAGTAATGTCCAGTATAGAACTGCGTTTATACAGTGTCTTCAATGATGTTGGGCAAATACCAATCTCCAAAGTTGAGAATAAAGAATGTATTAGGTCTCCATGGGGTCAGTCTCTCCAATTTGAGCGTGCAAGTTATGTTCAGATTGCACTGTTCATGTCTCCAAGTGATGCTTTTCCTTAAGTTGCTTAGTGGCTCAAGGTAACCATGTTACCGAGCTCCAAAAGAAAGAAAAGCACTGAGGTTCAAAATGTGCATCGGGGGTCCCTGTACCCCAAGAGTTTACATGTTTCGTTCCTTTAGAACTAGGAACTTCGTCAGAACTAACAAAGTTCCTAGTTCTAAAGGAACGAAACATGTAAACTTTAATTCTTTATTCTCAACTTTGGAGATTGGTATTTGCCCAACATCATTGAAGACACTGTATAATCGCAGTTCTATACTGGACATTACTATATTATTCACCTATCATTACTGCACTGAGGAGGAGTGCTTTAGGCTCTGTGTGCTACTATCAGAACCTGTACTCACCGAGACCGAGATGCTGAGGGCGGCTCACCTTTGCGACCCTGTGCAGACCACTCCCTGGAGTTGGGACAGAGGAGGGACGGCACAAGGAGGCACCGGCGCCGGGAGCTGGCAGGAAGACTTGGTGCAGCTGACGGAAGCAGGGCAGGTGCAGAAGACTGGAGACAAGCGTTGGTCAGGCAGGAACTGGTAGGTGAGTCTGGTAGGGTCCACAGGAGATGAGGGCAAATCCGAGTCACAAGCCGAGGGTCAAGGGCAGGAGAGTTCAGAGGGAGTCCATGAGAGCAAGCCAAGGTCAAGGGGCAGGAGATAACAGCAATCCAGGTAACGTTAGCCAAAGGGTCAAAGGTTCCAGGTGAGAGGAGAGTCGTCAGGAATTCCGGGTCAAAACAGGCAGGTACGGCAACAGGTAAACACATAGGAGCTGAAGACAAACCAGCAACCTGTTCAGGGAAGGCTGCTGGTTTAAATAGGAATGTCCGGCCTCTGATTGGCCCCAGGGTTGCCGCATACGTGCACGTGCGCGCTTCCACGCACACGGCACGCTGCCGTACCGCGCATGCGTGCGCGCAAACCACGCACAGGCATGCGCCGAAATGTCATTCTACTGGGCATGTGCGGGAATCTGTCAGAGATGGAGCTAGTACCCTGACAGCTACACATGGATGGATGGCTTGGCTGCAAATCTCTCTGGCAGCACGTGAGTACAGATTTGATGTGGTAGCTACGACTTTGAGCTACACATAACAGCCCAACAGTGAGTACAACTTCACCCGTTTATTTTCTGTGGAATGCTGATCAATTATCTGCTCACCAACAGTGTATATATCAACACATCCAATATTCATGTAAGCCTAATTGCCACTAGCAGTTCAACAAGATTTCAATATCTGATGGACATATCTACTTGATATATTTGAATGGACACTACCCATAAGTAATGGGAACCCGTCAATTAATTGTGGCTACATTGGTGCAAAGTACTTTTAAGTGCAGCATAGATGAACTCTGATACATAATGATCACTACTACAGTGTCTCAAATATATATTTTTGTTGAATGCCTCCTTATCAGTTACTATCTGATGGAAATCGAATAACTGTTTACGCCAGACGCGGCGACCCATCTGAAGAGCAGAGACATATATATATACCATTTTTTTTTTTTTCTCCAGCCTAGTAGAATTGTCTGCGGTCCCTGGGATTATATCTCTCTCATCTGATTTATCACTTGCCATTTATCTCCAATTGAGCAGTATTACTATACCACTATATAGTGGATCCTTCTCATGTCCCCATTTTTGAGCTTTTCTTTTTTGCAACTTTTCCCACTTAGACGGTGGTACTTTCACCTGTAGTTACAGGGAACCACCGCATGGTGTGGAAATCTTTAGGATTATTGATAGCAGTGGGGGTTTTATATGTGCTTGGGGTGGGGGGGTCTCTTTGTGTTGTGTGGAGGGTGAATGGGTGAGTTATGGACTTAGATCTCCTCATTGGATGATCGAGCTCCAGTTTTCAATTTGTCACTGATTTTTGCCGTCTCGCTTTTGTGAGTGTATTCTCAGGTCACTTCTAGGGTACTATACCATTATTGGTTACCTGTGTGTTTTTAATGCCTTTTATGCTCTATTTTCTGATATTTAATAAAACGTAGTAATAACTCTTAAGGGTGTGCAGCAGTCATTTTTCTTTTTTTGTTTTTTTCTACCTGTGAACTAGAGGGAGGGGTGCCAGGTACAGCCCTGCCAGGTAGGCTGTATGGGGCCCCATGATTTCTATTGATATTCTATTAGGCAGCCCGGTGAGGTAACCATTATCCAAAGGGATCAAGCATTCTACAGGGTGAATATGCACCGTTATCACCCAATGGATTCAATTCCTCCACTATTTTCTTTTTACAGCCCAAATACCTAAATTTTTTGGTGTCACACATTTGGATATTGTCCAGCGGTCCTTGTATATCACAAAGGGCAAGTTACACAGACAATTTGTGGTTCCCCTTTTTAGCTGAAGGAGTGCTCCTACCAAGAATGTTTAAAGAATTTAAGCGTATATGCAATGTAGCCAACTATATGCATTATATATAGAAGTTACAAATATTGACTCTAAAACGCAATTATTCTATATTTCAAAAGTGGTATTAATCCCTGAAGAAGATTTTGTTTATGCTTATACATTTCGATATCCCAATCTACTAACAACCATCAAATGAGTGAGTGAGAAACTTATATAGCGCAACACATGCGAACTGAATCGCCTCTGGGCGATGAATCAATTCCATGCATAGAGCCCCTTTGACCTCAGAAGAGATAGGTTTTAATCTTTCTCCTAAAGGCCAAGTGGTTCACCTCCAACCAAATGGTAGTTGGTAGATCGTTCCACAGACGAGGTCCCTGGACTGCAAATCTTCAATCTCCTTTGGACTTGTATCTGGCTTTGGGTATCTGAAGTAGATTTTGGTTGGTGGATCGCAGCACACGATTGGGGTTGTGAGCTTTTATTTTTTCGCATAGATATTTGGGGGCGTTTCCTTGAATACACTTATGCATTAGGCAGAGTGCATTGAAAGTGATTCTGTCTTTTACTGGCAACCAATGAAGGGATCTCAGTGAAGGTGAGATTGATTCCCATGGTTTTTTGCCGGTCACTAATCGAGCGGACATATTTTGAACGACTTGCAGACGAGTGATTTGGTATTTGGGGAGTCCGAGATAGAGGGCATTTGCATAGTCAAGTCTGGAATTAATAATTGTTCCCACCATGACTGCAATGTCCTCTTTCAGGATAAAGGGGGTGAGTCTGCGTAGTAGGCGCAGCAGATGGTGCGATCCGCTGACTACTGACACTATTTGTGCATCCATTGTCATGTTGGAGTCGAAAATGACTCCAAGACTTTTGACTTTGGTGCTAGGGGTGATCGCTTTGCCCAGAATGGGCGGAGGTGTCCATGTTGTCGCGGTATGATTTTTTCAGTTGGCGTGAAACAGGAGACGTTCTGTTTTCGAACCATTGAGTTTAAGATAACTCTTTGTCATCCAGTTGTCTATCAAAGTAAGGCATTTCTCTAGTCCGAGGTAATGATCCTTTTTGTTGCATACGCGAAAATACAGTTGTGTGTCATCTGCATAAGAGTGATAAAGTAACTTCTGGTTACTAATGATTTCGAAAAGAGGGCGGAGATAGATGTTAAACAGTACAGGCGTCAATCTGTCGTAAAAAAATAAAATAATGAAAATTATTTTGGATACAGTGTGTCTTGAGCTAGTAATTGTCAAACTATCAGAGCACTGAAAGCTAAAAATAAAGCCTGGTATTGAAGGGGTATTACAGGTTGGTACTCAAGTGGTTAATAATCTGCATTTATACGTGAGGTATGCATAACTGTGTAGCTTGTAGCCTTGTATGGCACTGAACTCTCAACATGCATGCACATCATCTACTAAATATATTTCATGTGACATTAGTAAATCTAGCCCCTTTGACTATGAAAAACCTTAACATGAAGAACAGTTGTAAAGCATTAGGGAGGTTGGGGGAAAAGGGAAATATTAATGGAGCTGCTGCACTCTTTTGTTGCTCTGTTTCATAAATTCCATGAAGTTGATTGCCGGTATTCCACAGCACGTGATGACAACAGCTGCATGGATCAACAGTAATAAACCTCGGGCAATTTAATAGCTTTTATTGTTCTACTGTGATGTTTGAACGCATCCACTCTTCTCTCCTAGGATTCTGATGGAAGCTGCGATTAGAGAAGATCTCATTTACCTAAAAGTGCTTATAAATTTTTAATTTGCTTTAACAAGTAAATTAACAAGTCCCTCATTCAGGCAAGTTTTATGGCCTCTGGTCACTTGGGGGAACCATAAAAGTTTTATGGGTAATCCGGAGCTTCTGAGACTGTTCATGATAGATTGTCTGTTTCCTGTTATTTTATCAAACCAGCATGCTATCTAAGGCTTCTAGTCATATCTTTAGTACTATGCTGCTAATTTAAAGTCTAGCTTCTAGATTTAAAAAATATATGCATCTGACTCTTGATATAGTGATTTTCGGTTGCACTTGATGGAAGTTGCCTTAAAATGGATATATATGTAAAAATATTTGATCTATGTCTTTGTATTCTACACATCGACTACATTTAAGGAAACGCAAAAGCATGCCTTATTTGTAGATTTAATTTATGTTTCACAAATTTAAATGCTAATTTAAATATTAGTAGGGAAAGCACAGAACATGAATCTGAACAATTTAAGGTCACTAACCTATTACAAGCAGTAAATAAGGTTTGAAAGCAGGCCCTTACTGGCCTCTGCAACTGCCAGTGGCGGCTGGTGAAGTTTTAGGTTGGGGGGTGCCAGCCCCCGGCCTTCCTTTTTGACCCATCCCACTTCTCATAAGCCCCACCCCCTATGGAATCCACCCACTCCATCCCCTGTATTCCACTTGCTTCCACCAATGTCAGGAGTATACAGCCCCAGTATCACAGGACAGGGTATACAGATCAGCCTCACAGATCAGGGTATATAGCTTAGCATCACATGATTGAGTATACAGCTCAGCCTCACAGATCAGGGTATATAGCTCAGCATTACAGACAGGGAATATAGTGCAGACTCATAGATTAGGGTATATAGTGCAGCCTAACAGATCAGGGTATATAGTGACACCTCAGTCACAGATATATTACACCCCCTGTACATATTACCCCCCTTCCTGTACATATTAACCCCTCCTGTATATATTACCCCTCCCCTCCCAGTAGATATTGGACCCTCCTGTACATATTACCCCTGTGTACATATTACCCTCTCCTGTACATATTACCCTCTCCTGTACATATTAGCCCTGTACATATTAGCACCTCCTGTACATATTATTATCCCCCTGCTTGTGCATATTACCCCTTCTGTACATATTACTCCCCCCCCCTGTACATATTGTACCCTCCTGTACCTATTACACCCACCTCCCTGTACATATTACACCCTCCTGTACATATTACACCCTCCTGTACATATTACCCCTCCTGTACATATTACACCCTCCTGTACATATTACATCCTCCTGTACGTATTGCCCCCTCATGTACATATTACCCCCATCCCTGTTCATATTACACCCTCCTGTACATATTACCCCCCTGTGCATATTACACCCTCCTGTACATATTACACCCTCCTGTACATAATACCCCCTTCCTGTACATACTAACCCTTCCTTTACATATTAACCCTACCTGTACATATTATCCCCTCCTGTACATATTACACCCTCTTGTACACATTAACCCCCCTGTACATATTTCCCCCTGTACATATTACCCAACCTGTACATACTACCCCCTGTACATATGACTCTCCTGTACATTATACACCTGTAAATATTATCCCCCATACATGTTACCCCCTGTACATATTACCCCCCTGTATGTATGTAGCACACCCTGCCTGTAAACAATACCCCCTTTTGCCCACATTTACCTTTTACATTTGACTTTCTCTTGTGCACCGTCTCCAAAAAATATGGTTGAGATGTTGCAGTAATTACTGCTCAGCCTGGCAGGGGTTAAAGCTGATGCTGTCTCGCTGACTCACATTCTCTCCTCAAATTCCTAAAATCCAGGGATAAATCTGCCAACTTGTCAGTTCCCTGAGGACTGCAGAGCTAAACAAAGTCCCATAACAAGCCACTGAAGCTGATTGCAGGCTTCCCAGAGAGAGGTCTGTTGGTTACCTGGGGGCAGTCACAGCGCCAGAGAATAACTGTAATGGACCTGCAGCAGCTTCCAGGTCCACCTGGAGCACGCCTATGTGTAGGATCTGGAGAATAGAGAGGAGGTAGGCCAGGAGGAGGAAGAACTGCTCCATACCACCATAGCGAGCAACACCACTAAACACTCTCAACACAGCAGTGAGCCAGGAAACCGGAAGTGACACAGCAGTGGCATGCAAAAACCACCGCAAAGTCATCCTTAAAAAAATTAAAAGGAGGCAACATACAAATCACTGGAGAGTGGGAGTGTTTGCGGGCACATCGCTAGCGCCCTGAACCTTCCCTTAACACAGGAAAATCAGCTTGATTGCAAGCTTGAAAGCTTCCCATAAATCACTGTGTATCCGACGCCTGGACACTCTTTAAGGGCCTTTTTTTTTAAATAGCTTGGGGGCGGTGCCCATGCGCCCCCTATGGACAGGCTGCCACTGGTAACTGCAAGCACCATGGAGCAGCTTATGCATAAAGTTCACAGTAGAATCACTGAAGTTGTCCAAATCATTCTCTCCACAACTCAGTCACCCTCCTGCTCCCCCTCACAGTAGTGATTTGATATCTTTTAAGCCTTCTAATCTCCAATATAAACACCCAACAAGTGCAGAGTAAGCTGAGTTACCTGCGATAATTAATTTAGTGCTGCCGCTGTGAACTTTAGTGACAATATGTTTCTATGTTTCACAGTAACTACAGCTACAAAGGTCAGTGAGGGCTTGTTTTATAGCTAACATTCTGCTTCCTAAGAAAATGGAAATTCTTGAATGTCTATAACCTGATCAGATGCTCATGTCAAGTACAAGCACAGTTGCTCTTACAGCCAGCATTTTTATTTATTTTCTATGTTTCATAATGGATAGGCCTGGGGATGTAAAATATTACTCTTGTTCCTGAAGGGTAGCATTTGTCCCAAACTGAACTATTAATTTCAGTGAATTTAACCTTATACACACAGGTTTAGGCACCTTATGAACTCAAAGGCTTAATAGGGGTAATAGGTATAAAATAATTATGCTCCTTGGAAAGTACAGTACCTGTCACCGAGAATGTGTTTCCAGCACGACAGCATCGCGCTTATTCTCGGCGACAGGGTGTCGACATCTCGCACTCGCTGGAATAGAAAAAGCACATTCCAGCGAGCGCGTCATAGAAGTGACGGGGATCCGACTTGGATTCCCGCCAATTCTACCCGCGGCAAAAGGTATGAATCATGAGGGGGAACTCCACGCCAAATTTTAAATTAAAAAACGGCATAGGTTCCCCCCCAGGTGCATACCATCACGGCAAGCCGGCTCGGCGCTGGCTCCCGCGATGTGGCTCGTAGGTGGTCAATCTCGCTGAGAAAGGGAGTAAGATTGACACAATTTCACGGTCACCCACTGTATGTTACACTGCTTGTCAACATTTGTACACATGAAGGCTTTTTTGTCCCATCTCATAGGAATAAAATTGATGAAGCCCTTATTTGCCAAATATAACATTGGCAGCACTATTGGACTCCGCTACAATTTTATTTTTTGTCATTACAATTGTGCCCCTACATGAGGCAAACAAGCCTGAAAAATGGGGATAAGAAAACAAAAGTGTACATGTGTAGCAAGTTGCATAAGGACATCATAAAGTAGCTCTGATCCACAATAAACTTTTTTTCAGGAAATTGTGATAGATAAAGATACACCTAAAATGCTAGAGCCGGATGCCACACAGGCACTTTTGCGAGGTAGTTTTTTTTAGCAGGTCTCCAGCTGATTACTGAACGATACTATAGATCAAACTTATATTCACCACTATTCAACACAACTAGGCTCAGGGCACTGATAAAAGGAGTACATTTATCTTCATGAATCAAAGTGGAATATGTATCTAAGGCCGAGTACTCACGACCAAACATGTTCGCTCGAAATGTCCGACGGGCTGTTTCCGGCGTACAAGGCTGTTTTTTCATTTGGCCCGCTGGCTTGTACACACCAGCGGACGATATTTCCCTGCGGACCTGAACGCGTGCACGTAATCCACGTTTGACGTCACTATAAAGGGAAAGGCCAAAGTCAATGGCGACGCCCTCTGTTCCGCTTTTGCTAGTTACGGCTTTGCTCGTGTTAGTGAAGGTTTGGTTAGAGCTGATTCGCGCTTCTCGGTCTCCAGGCTTTAGCAGGTAGTATTTTCTCGTTCAGTGCGTGTGCTTGTGGGTACATAGTTGGCATTCGGGTACAGGCGTGCAGTTCGTTCTGCTTTGCAGATTCGTACTGTGCGTTCGTATCTGTGTGTCGTGCGTTCTTTGCAGGTACCGCTGGATTTGATTGTGCTTTCTGTTGGAGTGTGTTCTTGACTGACCAGCCGGCCGGTTTGAAGCCATGATGGAGCAGCAGCGTCAATTTTCGCGAGTTGGTGCTGTTTATGGGATGGCTGCTGGATATGTTCATTATTCCAGTACTTTGGCCAGAAACAGGGGGCGGAGGCGTTTCTGGACCAAGAATTGGTTGCGCCAGCGTGACCAGTTCTCTCATATGCCTCTGCTTAGGGAAATCCAGGAGAATAATCCTAATGACTATAGGAATTTTCTCCGCATGACGGACCCCGTATTCAACAGTCTGCTGGAACTTCTGTCCCCCTATATCACGAGGCAGGACACTGTGATGCGCCAAGCCATCACGGCCGAGCAGAGGCTTATTGCCACGTTGCGGTACCTGGCGACTGGGAGGAGCCTGCAGGACCTCAAGTTCTCGACAGGCATCTCTCCGCAGGCGCTTGGGGTCATCATACCGGACACGTGTGCTGCCATCATTAAAGTTCTGCACGAGGAGTATATGAAGGTAAGTTTCCTCATTTTAACCTCACAATGTGTCTTTAATAATGTGGCAAACTAACTTTTTATTTTATTTTCCAGATATGCTGTGTGTTTAACTAACGTTCCCTTTTCTCCCTATGCATGTTGATATCAGCTTTTACATGTTCTTTTTATTTTGGCCTACCTGCATATTTTGATTTAACCCAATATTAACCTGTCCAGCATGCTATCTTCGGGCCAACCCCCACCTTGCCACTTTTTTTTTTTTTTTTTGTTTTCTAAAAACTGTTTAAACCCCCCCCCCCCCTTCAAAGTGTTTTTGTCCCCATCAGAGGGCTGTGGAGTCTCTTATTAATTAAGTGGGCCTATATATTTGTGGCCCAAAATTCTCCCTTCATAATTTGTAAATGCTATTTTAAAAATGTAAAGTTGCACAAGGATGCTTGTAGGATTATGTTTGCAATGTTTATGTGCCAAAGTACTAAATCTCTTTTTTTGTTTGTCCCCACAGCTACCCTCCACACCACAGGAATGGCAGTCTGTGGCTTCCCAATTTGCCGAGCGGTGGGATTTTCCTAACTGCGGTGGAGCAATAGATGGGAAACACGTCCGCATTGTGCCCCCACCCCACTCGGGGTCCTACTATTATAATTACAAGGGTTATCATAGTATCGTGTTGATGGCGGTGGTGTCGGCACAGTATGAGTTTCTATATGTGGACGTGGGGAAGAACGGCCGGATGTCAGATGGGGGAGTGTTCGCACGGACTGATTTCTATGATCGTCTCCAAACTGGTGGTCTGGCATTGCCACCAGATGAAGATAATGTGGAAGGACTTCCGTTTGTGTTCCTAGCGGACGAGGCTTTCGGCCTTGGACCTCACCTAATGCGGCCTTTTCCCCAGAGGACCCTCACCTCAGAGAGGAGTGTGTTCAATTTTCGGTTGTCCAGGGCTCGGAGGGTAGTCGAGAATGCCTTTGGGATCCTCAGCAACCGGTTCCGCCTGTTCCTGACATCGATACATTTGGCGGAATATAAATTGAACACCATTATATTTGCCTGCTGCATTTTGCACAATTTTCTACGCAGGCACTCCCAGACGTACCTAGCCTCCATGGGCTCTGAGGCAGGACTACCCTCAGAGAACATTCCTGGCCTGGACACTGGTCGCGCTGGCTTGGCCCCCCAATCTGCTCGTGAGGTACGCGACAAATATGTTGAGTACTTCATGGGTCGGGGGGCCATTGCTATGCCAGATCATATTTCTTTCTAATTCGGCCCCCAAAGAAAGGAATATTCTCACAACTAATAAATAATTAGACCATTGGACTTTATCCAGTTGTTTGTCATTACTGCTTTTTCCCTATTTTTCTGTCTTCCAGGTTCTCTCCAAAAATAGTGCACTTCTAGTGCCAGATTTACTTACTCAGATGTATTAACTAACCACATTTGCACATTATTCACTCATCTACTAACTGGGTATTCAGTCTAGAAATAAGAAGCCACTCATTTTTCTGCTTTTGATGTCACAATAAAATTTTTTTATTTTAGTCATTTTGTAACAAGAAATGTTTATTTTTTGGCTGAAAACATTTCCTGCAAATTTTTGGTACAAAATATTGGCTTTGAATTATTAATTTTTTTGTCTTTATTGACAGTGATTAGCAATAATACTGATCGAAACACAATGTAAGAATAATTTCACTGAAACTATACGCAAGAATTTTTGGGCTTGTCTCCTATATATCTATCTCTAGAGATAGATATATATATATATATATATATATATATATATATATATATATATATATATATATATATATATATATATATATATATATATATATATACACACTTCTAAACATAATTTTTTTAAACTTTGGTTCAAAATTAAAGTTCTTATTTAGTTTGGTTTTCAATAACCCAGACTAATTTATGTTGTAATTTTTTAGGGTATTTTTTATTTTTTTATATTTTTTGGGTATTTGTTTCGAAGACATTTATTTACATTTAGAAATGTTTGGGTATTGTTTTTATACAAAACATTTTTTGGCTTTGTATTTGTTTGTGTATAATTTTTTCACCAAGATTTTAACACAACAAAATTTTTTTTTTTTTTTTAAAGAAAATTCGTTAACTTATTTCTTTAGGTGAGATTTCTTGTTCGTTTTGTGATCTGAAACTGTAAACATTTACAAACCAAAAAAGATCAACACCAAACAAAAATTAAAAAAAAGAACAGCAGTCAGTCATGGATGGTGTGCTTTCACACTGGAACACGCCAAAATTTCTAAATGCACACATTCAGTGCAAACTCGCCAAATGTCATTGGTTAAACAGACAAATGGCCACATGTGCTATCTGACATCATGGGTGATCAATGTCTGTGTTTTGTGGGAGCAAACCCTTCTTCCTCTCAACTACTTGAGGATCGAGGAGGGGTTTGTACCCACAAAGCACAGACAATAGATAGTCTGTGATGGCAGATAGCACATATTGGCACACTGTGTGTGCATTTAGAAATTTTGGCGTATTATAAAGTACAAAAATTAAAAAGGGTTTTGTGGGCGGGGGATGGGCGGGGGATGGGCTTCTGTGGTTCAGTCTTTGACACGGCCCATCATGTCAATGATATTTTTGTAATTCTGTTCGATGACTAGCATCCTTTGGCGCATGTTGTCCATTTCCGTGCTACACTCTGAAATGACATTTCGCACATTCTGCTCCATGACTAGCATCCTTTCCCGCATCTTGTCCATTTCCGTGCTGCACTCCATTACTTGCTGTACAATTATAGAAGCACTTGCACGTGAAAAATGTGCTACACCATCTTCATCCCCTAAAAAGAAACAAATTGGCATTCAAAATATGTAAATAGTTTCCAGCCTATCTGCATATGTTTGGCCCTATTAATATAGGGGTGACACTGACCTGATGGCCTGATAATTTCCACATCCCCAATTTCTTCATCTTCTATCACTCCTCCTTCTTCCACCACCTCCCCATCATCTTCTATCACTCCTCCTTCTTCCACCACCTCCCCATCATCTTCGACTCCTCCTTCATCCATCAATCCACCTTCTTTCAATTCGCCAAATTGTTCTTCCGCCACTTGCCCTTCATCTGCTATAAATTCTAAGTCCAAAATTACTTCTTCCTCCTCTCTTCCTTCCTCTTCTCCTTCCACATCCTCTTCTCCTTCCACATCCTCTTCTCCTTCCACATCCTCTTCTCCTTCCACATCCTCTTCTCCTTCCACATCCTCCTCTCTTCCTTCCCCAGCCTCCTCCTGCTCAACATGTGGAGGTGTTTGATTTTGTGGGTGTCTGGCCCTCTCTGCCTCCTCCAATTGCTGGCGTCTTCTTTCCCCTATAAGAAATAAGTAAAAACAAAAGGTATACTCATCAGCACACAGATATTGGATATCAGAAATCGCACACATTGCATAGACGATACATTTATGATGATTTTTGTTTGTTTATTCTTTCAGCAATCCTCCATTTTTGGCGTAGTTCGAGGCCAAGCTCTGATCCTGCCCCTTTTTTGCAAAGAAGTGACACACATGGATGTCCCCCCAAAACATTAATTCTCGTCGACCCTCCAAATAAATATACTTTGATTATTGAGACACAGGTGCTTTGCATTTCCAGATGTTAAAACATCAGCTTTATTTTCATTTTGGAGAATGAATCTTGTTTGCCTGTCACATGCACTCAATTTAATTTCTGTGATTTTGCTATTCAACAATGTTGGAAAACCAAGTTTGGGGCCAGTCAGCCATGTCCAGGTGTGTTGTTCCTGGAGTAACCTCGCATTTTTGCAAAACAATGTCATATTACGCGTGTTTACTATTTAACTAAATTTGGTAAGGGTTGTTATTTGACATAAACACAATACAGTATCTACACGTGTTCAAAAGTACAAGCAGGCCAAGGAGGCAGATGTGAAAAACTACATGTCAACACATTATTGCAGACATTCCCCCCCCCCCTTAAATAATATGGACTTACTTTTCCGCAGAATTTTGAGTATCTTCTTCATGTGATGTGGCTCCCTCAATTTTAAATCGGACCAACGCTTCCGGAGTTGCTCCTTTGACCTGGTGACACCAAACATTTTCCTCATTCTCCTTGCCACCTTGTCCATTATGTGTGACTTTCTACGGTTCGGTGTTTTGTAGGGCCCACATTCACCATCATAATCCTTCCTCCTCATGATGTAAACCAACTCCACCATTTCTTCAAACGCCATATTAGTGGCTTTATATCTTTTAGGCCTGGATCGGGACGGTCCTGCCTCTGTCCCTTCACTTGCGCCATGAGAGCTCCGTGCCCGCTCGTGTGACATCGCCATCTTTCCTTCCCACAGAGATTAGGGGCGTGGAAACGAGGAAATGTCCCGTCAGGGGCGGAGATGAGGGCGGGGATTCTTGCATATGCGGAGTGTCGCGAATGCCAACAACGTATTGACGTAGGTTACGCGGAGAATATTCGCGCGATTCCAGAACCTACACAGTTAACGCCATATTTACTTTTTAAATTGATTAGGGGCATGGCAAAGGTGACGAGGGCGGCGTTTCATACATACGCGGAGTGGATAAAAGGCGCTTGACGTGATTACGTAGGTTACGTGTTAATTCAGCGAGCGTAACAAACGAGGATTTTGAGAGAGGCAGGTAAGAAATTTAAACATTGGATCAGCAGCGGGCTCTAAAATGTAGAGCCATGGGATGGGGGTTTGGTCTGTTGGTTGCACAGTTTTATTAAGCTATTATGTCTCTTGGATACCAGAATGTGATTTTCGTACCCAAATGCTTTTGTAGACATCACAAAATAGAGAGGTCAAAAATGCTGTGACTCATTATCAATTATGTAGGGTGTATTCAGATCAGGCCAAGTATTGTTCAGTGTTGGTTGGACAGAGGTCATTAGGAAGTTTCTTTCATGTAATCAATGCTGAGGGGCAGGATATCTACACATGCAATAGTGCCTTGATGAATGCTGTCATTTGTAATAATTGTGTATGGTTGTACATTTCTATTATTTCCTGCAATGTAACCAAAGGGGCGGCATGTATCAAAAAAATGTTAGCTAAAACCAACCAATGGGGCCGAGCTGGCCAGGATTTTCTAAACAAGAGACACTGTGTTTGTATTTATATATAGGTACTACTTTTTAAACAACATATTCTATCAATGTAAATGCTGAGGCTTTTTTTAATTGTGTTTTTGGTTTCTTTTTATTTTTTCAATCTAGAATAAAAAAAAAAAAATCATAATTTCCCAATGGATCTCCTGCAGACCCAAGAGATTATCCAGCACTTGCTGGATAAATTTAGGGAAATGCCCATCCTGTGGGATTCAAAGCAGCCCACCTACCACAACAAGGACGTACGAGCGGCAGCACTTGAACAGCTAGCAGCATACATGAGGACATGGGTGCCAGAATGCAGTGCCAACATGGTGAAGGATAAACTTGCCAACCTCAGGGGCACATATAGGAGAGCGTACAAAGCTCACCAAAAGCAGCTAAGATCTGGAGCAGCAGCAAGACCACCAAAGGAACCCAAGCTGTGGTATTACAGCCAGATGTCATTTTTGCGGGATCAACTGGAAGGCAGGCCATCAATGTCAAGTCTGAATCCCAACCTTCCCTCCATGCTACCTTCCAGCGGGACTTCCCCAGATCACCACAGCCCTGCAGAGTCAGATGAAGAGGGCCTGGCTGACAGAGAGGCAGATCTGCGCCTCTACGATGATGAGGTATAGTAGTTTCATAACTATTTATGTAATAATATTAATTATTGTTTGATTCTTGACTTGATATTGGTTAATAAAATACAAGCTGGGAAGCAAAAATCAAAAGTCGTGGGCAAACAAATAGGTGTCAGGGATGACAACTGCAGGGGTCAGAGGGTGAGTCTGTTTTCAAGTTTAAATTCAAGGCAAAAAATAAGATTCAAGCATGAAAATGTGAGTGATTATATTCCTAAATATATTACAACATATCCCTTTTTTTTACACAGGAAGAAGAGACTAGCCAGGAGGTGGCAGATCCTCTCCTCACTGTCAGCCAGGACGAAGGGGTCAGTGGCAGCCAGGAGGAGGCCGGGCCCAGTGGCGTTCAGCAGCTCCCCAGGACAAGCACCACCAGCCAGGCTCCTCCCCTTTATATTAGGCCACCAGGCCGTAAGAAGAAATTGGGGGCAGTGGAGGAAGCCAGCCTCAAAATGATTCAGGAGGCGAGTGCCATCATGAGGGCCCCCCTCAACCCCACTGAGGCCTACAGTGCCTCCGTGGCACATGATCTCAATAAAGGCACGGAGGAGCAGAGGCAATTGGCCAAGGGCATCATCAACCAGGCCCTTTGGTGGATGCAGAGGGAGCTGCTGACCCCAGACACTGGGCTATGTGACCCGGCCCGGCTTGCTGAACACCATACTCCTGCTGCCACATCATCCCCACCTGCAAGGGCCCAGGGAAGACCCGCTGGAAGGCAGCCTGGAAGGAAGGTTGCAAGGAAGAGGAGACGTTGATGCCCTGCCTTCCATTTGATCCCCCACAAATGGCATCTTGTTTGGACTATCACAGCTTGGGTTCCTTTGGTGTTATGTGCTGCTGCTTCAGATTTTATTTTGTGTGCCTCCTGAGGTTGGCTAGTTTATCCTTCACCATGTTTGAAATGCAAGTTTGCATGTATGTTGCTAGCTGTTCAAGTGCTGCCATTCTGGTTTTGTTCCTTTTTATCATTTGCTCAAATAAAAGCCTTTTTGTTGATTTGAAAAACGTGCCTATTGTTTGTAATACTGTGGGTATTATTTTAGGCATCAAACATTACAAACAAATAAAATGTTTAATCTAAAATATTCACTAACTCATGGGGGGGGGGGGGGCATTTGGTGTGCCAACATGGTAGACAATTTAAACAACCTTCAAAATAATCCAGTTAAATATACAAACAAAAGCAAAATCAAAACTATTTCCTATTAAAATATTCTAAATGGTGACATAACTATAAACACCTAAATAAAGTGGGAAAGATAACCATTAAACATTAAAAGCAAAAAATTTGACATGTGGAGGACCACTAAAAATATGATACGTCGGGCCAATAAAAGTTTGCAAAAATCTTACTACATCACAGCTAACAAATGTCACTTTTCAGTATGGAACAACTCAGTTGAAATAACATGAGCTAAATAACTGATTATTTATAGCAAGAGAAGAATGAATAAAACGACGGCATCAAGCGTTGTTTATTGTGTGGTTTGCTTCAGTGTTCTATTGCTAGAATTAATCTTTCTATTGACGAATGTGCCATATCCCAAACAAACGTGAGTTTTACCTGAACGAGCGCTCCCGTGGCCTCATTTAGTCTGAGCATGCGCTGGGTTTTTGTACGTTGGTTTTGTGTACTCACCACCAAACATGTCCGTTCGGACAGGATTTGAGCGGACGGTTTTAAAACAAGTTTGCAAATAAATGTCTGCTGAAAAACGGCCCGGCGGGCAAATGTACGGTGAAATTCTGCACGCTCGTAACTACACACGAACAAACATGTCTGCTGAAACTGGTCCGCGGGCCAGTTTCAGCAGACATGTTTGGTCGTGAGTATGGGGCCTAAGAGGTAGTATGCATTATACGTCTTAAAAGGGGAGCTGTAATGTTCTCACTATCATGCCACCCAGAGCTTGTTATATCTCACCCCATGCAGTGTTTTCAGCATTGTTGCTGTACAGACTTGTCAGGATGGGTGGAGGTATAACTGAATACTATCCAACAAGTACATATGATAGAGATCAATATGTTACTGTTAACGGGAGAATTGTTTTCTTTATGCTTAAAGTGGTTGTAAACCCCAGATCCCTTCCCTCCAATCAAAAAAAATCTGGAATTTAAATGGCTGTAGAGAAGAGAAGATTGCAGATAAAAACCAGGTTTGGCGACAATTTTTGAAGTTCAGGTTGCAACTCTAAATCTCATTAAAGTCAATGGATGCCGAATGTTAAAAATCTGATGGCCACTTTATGGGCAAACTGACAGAGGGGGATGGACACTACTCTAAAGAATGTGTCGCAAAGCAAAATTAATATACATTTTGCTGGCTTAATAATACATAAAGTGTTCACTGCCCATATGCAATTTCATATCTTCTGAATAGTACATACCAGAACTCCTCCTTTGTCAGCTTTCATTTGACTTACCAAAATCAGACAAGCCAGCTGTGTTCTGTCCAAATTCTAGAATATTTAGGAATGGTGTTCAGCTCTCTCTATAGCAGAATTTTTCTACCCCAACACAAGGTATTCATGAATAACATTACTAGCCAAAGGAATACATCATCTCATCTAAGTATCGGTGAGAGATTGCATGAATCTTATTGGGATCCTGTTCTGTAACATTCCAGCATTAAGTTAAACACACTGGAATCTTTACAAAGTGCAGATTTGCTTTTACCATCTTCAAAAAATATAGTATATGTCACTTCTTTGGTTGTGGACACACTTTTAAAGCAGCAAGGAATTATAGGAAGATGACCTACCATGATCTGTAAAAATGTCCAGAAGAGCACATAACACTTAAAAAAAAAAAAAACATTCTGTAGCCAATTCTCTCAGTTGTCTTCTGTCTGCATTGGATCAAGGCCTGAATAAACCAAGTGTCCAGCACATTTGGCACTGTCAGGGACTCTTTGGGCCATGTATCCCCTGGTAGTAAAGTTTTTTATGAGCAGCCATTAAGATAGACCGCTGGTGTGACCTGATTTTCCAAACTAGGATCTACCATTAGTCTTGGACTGTTTGACTGAAAAGCATTTTTTTCCTGCCCCTATGTGTTCCCTATAGTATCTGTCTCTACTTACAGTCATAACTTCAGCTTGTTGGATTTCAGATATCCAGCCCTTTTCATTTTTAAAAACCCCTTTGTCAATTTTGTGTTGAAGCTATCTCTTGCCTTTCTTCCTAAGGTTTCTTCAGAGTTCCATTTCAGCACTCAAACTGTTCTAACATCCTTCAATGCTTTTAGTAAGCTTGATGAATATATTCATTTAGGAATGCTGAACCCTTATATCAACTTATCTAAGGAAGAGGGGGTTGCTAGGAAAACAGACAGACTCTTCATGCTTCCAAAGGATCCAAAAAGGGGATGATGACTTCATTGAGAATCCTCTACCAGATACTATTTGGATCCACCTGGCATACACATTGCCAGGCCCTCCCCTACAGAAGAAGTAGGGGGTAATTCTGGTACATGAGTGGCTGTATCACGGGAAGTATTTGAGAAAGTGTCCACCTGTAAAGAAGCCAGCTTTAGAACACCATAAAACTTTTTCAGGCATTACAATGTGATCCCAAAGGTGTGCTTATACAAGGTAACAATTTTCAGTAATATAAATCTTAAAAGTCAGTTTATCTCCCATTTATTCAACTCAGTATTCAGAATACAGCAATCTTTATAATGCATTTTAGTACCACAAACTTAAATATACTTGAATTAAATAGTTTCTATACTTGGATTATCATTTATTATTGTATCATTATGATCACTTGATTACAATGCAGAGTCTGCTTTGCCAAGATGTAATAGACAATAAGCTTTTTTTCCGGACTGCCATTGTGTCAGACCAGAGTATTTCTAATATCTTCCAGACATTATTATGACTCAAGACTCACTGAAGTAATAAAACTTGAAACCAATCAACAGTGGAAAAGCCCCTCAAAAACAGCCCTAGGATACAGAACATATCTACTTCCAACATGAATTCACAATATAAGTCCAAAGAGACTCAGAGAAATTGCTAGCTATATATCTACTTTTTTTCCCAACAAATTTCACACGGAAAAGATTTGCACGCCTTCATTTTTTATTTGAAAATGTTCTGCCAGAAGACATTTCCATTAACGCTGAGTGATCTCATGATCTGGCGTGCCAGAGCCCCTCAGAAGTTCTGGATCTCCATTCACCTTTCAGGTTAATCTTTTCCTTTCCTGAAGAACTGAGTGTCGTCTGCATCTGCTCCCCTGGAGGCCCAGGGCTTTTAACATGAAAGAGAAAAGTTGAAACCACTAAACCCTCCCTAGTTCTTTCCAAATGCATATTACATTGTCAATTTGCTTGCTAACTACATACAAGAGGACAGTGAGTATGTTGAATTCAGATTTGTTTCCCCCTCTAGTGCTAGAAGGTGGCTAAAAGAATTCAAGCTATTAAATAAAATGTTTCATATGATGTATCATAATGTTTAAGGGTTGATGTCCAGTGTCATTTATTTATATTCCTTTAATTGGAAACATTACTGTGTCAATTCAATAAACCACAGGAATTACATTACATGTGTTTTTAGTACCATTATATTATATTTATTTAAGCAAAACATTCAGTTCACAAACATAAATATATATATATATATATATATATATATATATATATATATATATATATATATATATATATATATATATATATATATATATATATATATATATATATATATATATATATATATATATATATCAATCATACTGCAATTACATTTTTATTAACAAATCAAGAGCAAAAAAGTAATATAATACAGCTTACCAATTTTTGGGTGTGGTAGCTGCACTCATTTTCTTTTTCAAGGCTTTTTTCCTTTATTTTTACTTGGTGATCTGGCCAGTAATTCTGTTATTTTGTTTCCTTACCAGACCAACCCTTCCAGCAAAGGTTAGCACTGATGGGGGTGCGTGATTACAATGCAAATTTTGATTTGCCAAGATGTAATAGACAATAAGCTGTGTCCAGGACTGCCATTTTGTCAGATCTTTCAAAGATCTACATAGTCAACAGTGGAAAAGCCCTTTAGAAACAACCTTAGGATGCATAACATATCTACTTTCAACATGAATACAAAATATAAGTCCCAAGAGACTCAGAGAAATTTATAGCTTTATATCTACCTTTTTCTAGGTATTTATCTACATCTGCTAAGTGCTAATAGGCCTTTGATTCTTCTTATTATTGTGTAAATCTTGTTGCTGAAAGTGGATCTCTATTTAAAGCACAGTTTTACCCAAAAGTGGAACTTCCACTTATCTGAATCCTCCCCATTGGCACCTTTCTTTGACAGGCATCCTTTCCCACTTCTGGGAGCCTCAGCCGCGGATATTGACATCACGGCTGGGGCTCCCTCCTCCTCCCTCCTCCTCTCCCTGTCGCTGGGCCTGTAAGAGAGAGGAGCATGCCTTGCGCATATGCAGAAGGGGTCCCGACATGAACCCGAAAGGCTACACTGCCAGGTATCCTTACCCGCAATGGTGGCGGCAGCACCCGACGGCTGATGGAAACATCAGCTGCGGTGCCGAAATCACTGAACTCCAGGACAGGTAAGTGTCCAATTAATAAAAGCCAGTATGTGTTGCTGCTATTTTTACTTTTTTTTGGGCGGACCTCTGCTTTAAAGACCTCCTCATCTCTTCATCTTTGGTTACTCTGGGACACTTGATGAGCGTTTCTCGACCCTTGTATTACAAACATTTTTGTTTAAATGTTGAGCGCTCCCATACAAGTTAAAGGTCCTCCCTGATGGCATACTATTTGCATTACATTGCATTGGCCAGTGGTTTGTCAGGGTCCTAGGGTAGTAGCTAGGCCTCATCAACATTCGGGATTGTACTATTACACTACACAGTTATTTAATCCTCTTGTTTATTGCTGTCAACAGAGTTGCTCCCTCATTTACTGGCAAGGCCATTCATGGGTGAATAATGGGAATGAACACCATCTCCATCTACCCAACTGCATCTTTGCATTCCACAGTGGTTGATATAGTGTCAACCCTGTTATTGTTAATTGTGCCTAATCTGTTTTTTTTTTTTTTTCAGAGTTTGCTTCAGCCTTAATAAAGCCGGTTTACATTTTTGATATGTTACTTAAAGGGCAGTTCATCATTGCAAATGGTATGAGAGCCCAACTTATCCACCAGCTCATTCAGGGATCAGTGTTTTAATCAACCCATACTCTAACCACAACTACAAAAAATGGCTTTAGATATGCTTAAAATTGTTAACAGCACAATCCTTTATCCTTAATACAGTATTAAGGATAAAAAGAGGTCTTACTCCAGATTTTTTTTTTTAAATGAGTCCAAAGACTATTGTAGCGCCTGGTTACTTTCCAGAACCAGTGCTAGTGTAAATTTAGAGGGGGTCAGAGAGTTAGGTAACTCTGACCATGTTAATTGGTTTAAATTTGAGCCTCTGTCTCAGCTTTGGCTGTGCTGTGGGCTCATTCTGTGGTTTCTGGGGTGCTGATCACACCCCAGACTGACAGGTGGCAGCAGTTTAGTCAAGGATTTGGATTATTTTCCCAGCAGCCTATCAGGAGGAGTTTCCCTCGCTGTGCATGCTGTGAGAGGGTATTTATGAGGCAGACGCCATTGGCGTGGGTCTTCTTCCCGTTTGGTGCCCACCTTCATGGTAGCCATACCACAGTACCCCGGCGAACTGGCCTCCCGGGCCGGGGTGTGCATGCTACGTGGTGTTCCTGGTTCCAGGACCATGTTGACCCGGAGCAACTGAGCTGTGGCGGGGGCCCAGTAATGCGACTGGGTCCCCAAACTAAGGAGGTCCCAAACTGTCCGTTCCTGTGTGAGGAAGCTGTTCGGTGGAAAGTCTACCTGAGGAGAACCAAGAGAGGCTGGTGTTCCATGAGGGCCCTGACTATCCACCGGGGACCAAGGTACCTGGGTGCTGAGAGGCTGGACGTCGGTCGCCTGTCAGCCAGTACCTGAAACAAAAACTACCTGAAGGAGATCCAGGTGTCGAATCTGTTAAGGAGGATTGGGAACCACCATTGTCTCCATGTTGTTCAACCATTTGGGAGGGTCTGTGGCAGAGACTTAACCCCAGTTCGAGCGTCATTCTGGTTGCCAGGCTTGTGAGAGAGGCCTGTCCGGGTGCGCTACATCCACTCCTGTTAGAGTGGTGAGACAGAAGTTTGTCATTGGAAGCAGGACTGTTTCCAATTTACATACACCTGGATTTGCTGTTCTTCATTCCCACTATCTCTTTACTTTTCACCAAGTTCTACTGTTTTTCCCCGGCTGGGTAATAAAAGCACAGAAAAGACACCTGTCGTGTGGACATTCCATTACTGCAACTCTCATAAAGTATCCCCTAGACAGCGGAGGACCATGAGGTAACATGCCACCCAAAACAAACCAGCAGCTCCTTCAGGGGTAGTGCTACACTATATTGTTCAATTGATACAACAATCAGGGCAAATGGCAGCCAATGTGTTTTAGTGACCACACAATCTTCTTTCATTGCAACTGAGCAAAATTGCAGAATGTTAATTGGACACACCAATACTCATAAAAAGGCTGATTTGCAGGCAGATGATGTTTAAAACAACAGTCAGTATGGTGTTCACAGTAAAAGTAGCAAGCCCATTGCCCACATGTTGCTAAATCCCTGTCCAGCACCCCTCTATGATAACCTTGTGGAGATTTTCTCTCACCTGTCCCTTTGTTGACTGTACATAAACAGAAGGAAAGTTGTCATTGGGACAGGTAGGTGGAGACAGCAAAAAAGACACAATGAAAAATTCATACACTTACCATACTCAAACTACTAGGACCTTTGTCTGTGTGACTGCTGAAGAGAAGAGATTTTCTCTAATTTCCTGTTTTGATAGTAAGTATCCCCCATATGGACATAGATGGCAATAAAAACCTTATAGATGTAACCCATCTGGCTCTTTCCAAAATATAATGAAATATTTTTACTGGAGTAAGCTGTAAGTTTGTTGGGGATTCACTATATACTTGCTTGTCATTGGAGTCTCAAAAAATATTAAGGACCACTTGAACAGCAAGATACAGGAAACTAGCATTTTTGGAAGGGGAAGTTGACAAGTTAGCCTCCATTTTTATCTTAGAAAATCTTTCCTTTTAGTTCTACTGTAAGTATTCAATAGCTGCTACCTAAATTCTCAGACATTATTATAAGTACTTGTCTGACCTCACTCACATGGATAATAAATTAACAACTTTGGCCAGTAACATAAACTGCTTATTTTCTTAAACTTCTGCAACCTAAATTTGGCAATCTCTCTTTACTTCCTGGGGTCCAAAAGAAGCAAGTACTTGTTAGCAAGAACAAAGAGAAACAAAGTGAGGCCTGATGTTTGTCCACATTATAAATCACATAATACCCCTAAGAAGGAGAAAACTTAAGGAGTAATCCCATTCTGCAAATGCACACATGATGTGCAATTAAAGTGAAAACTGCTGTTATACATTTTAACGCTGTGAGATGTAGGATGTAGGATTAGTTCTCAACAGGCCATTGTGGAATTATATACCAGCCAAAACCTTTGTAGTATGTAGTCATTCCGCCAAAGCCTTTTATCAACATGTCAGTGACTTGTGACATATCATACACTGACCACAACTGTTATAGCTTAGCCATTAAGTAATGGCACCTGACAGAATAATCCCATTAACAGAGAGGGATAAAATGAAAAGAAACAGAAAAAGACCTAGTTGAATTTAAGGAAGCAATTACAGCTTATGAAAAACATAAAACACTTCTGGATTTTTGTTTTACTCGTTACCAAGTGTGATTTTAGTACTTATTGGCCAAGAAGGGCTAATAAAAAGGTTGCTGTGCAATAATTAAGTGTACAAGGTAGAAACAGACTGCAAAATATATTTAATTTATATACAGTGCTGGCCACCCTCTATTTCTGAAACAATCTATTGCTGAGCTGCAAACTATATTAAACACTCTGGTCCTAAAAAAACAGTTTGTGCATATAGGAAATCATTTACAACATCTCATTTTACATATATACAACTGAATTTACAGGTAAATATTCTATGAGAAATGTTGGTTCTATGACACCCTTTTACAAACTGCAGTTCTTCAGATCGGCCTGAATATGTGTGGAAAACTGGTCTCCATGTAATTTATATGCTCTGATTTCTGATTTCCTGGGACATTTCTCAGGTGCCTGGTATGTTGTTTAACTGTCCTCCATTAAAGTACCACAGGGGAGGTCTGAGCTGGGGAACAGAGGGGCATCTTCCCTACCTGGGCAATTGCAAATAATATATTTTGAAAAGGGGGCCCTCTTTAGAGATACTACCCTGTTCAGACCTACTGTTCAGAACAAAGCTACTATGCATCATCTAGTTATCTGCTCCCTGTTTAGATGTCACATAACTATGAAGCTACAAAGAAAGTCAGCACTGGACAAATACAAATCTGTGTGTTGTGTTAATTTAATTAAAGAAAGCTGAATTCTAACAATTTTTTTTTTCATTATGTCATGGTATTTTATTTGAGACAGTCCTTTTTATTTTCACAAAGCATGTGTGAGTCATCTTGTTCAGCTTAAACCGTACATTTAATCCCTTACCATCCCCCTGTGTATCATAAACTGTACATGTGAAAAAGTTACAATAAACAATGGGCCAGATTCACGTAGAAGTGCGGCGGCGTAACGTATCGTAGATACGTTACACCGCCGCAAGTTTTCATTGCAAGTGCCTGATTCACAAAGCACTTGCAATGAAAACCTATGCTGGCAGCCTCCGGCGTAAGGCCGCGTAATTTAAAGGGGCATGTGCCATTTAAATTAGATGCGCTCCCGCGCCGGACCTACTGCGCATCTGAGATACTCCGTCGTATCTCCGCTGTGAATCTGGCCCAATATTCTTTAGACTTGGAATTCCCTCCCCGACTTTAGTATCCCATGACCCATAAAAAAATGTGTATACATACCCCTTTTCGTTGATCTTTGATCCCATTCACCCTCTTCATCCTCCAGTGGCTACCGGGTGCTAAATGCTGCGGAGAGCCATTACTTGTCACTGCTCTCTGCACAATTCTCCTGGGAGTTTAGAATGATGAAGTTGATATTTTGATGATCTGGGCTTAGAGGAAATATGCTGAATGGAGCTGGATAGGAACGGTCTGAAAACAGGTTGGAACCAAACTTTGGCTGTTTGGCAATGGCCCGAACACTGGACTTTCCGATTGTTCAGAAGGGAGCTAAAAATCATATACAGTGGTGATAGTTCAACTGCTATCATAAACAGTATATGATAGTTTCCTTTCTGTCAATGGTTGTTAAGGAGGTGGTGAGTGCAAGCACCCACCTCGTCCTTAGCAACTAGTGACATCACCCGGCCTCATTCATCTGCTTGCTGGGAATCTCCAGCTGTGTAAACAAACAAACATGGATAACATTGTGACAGCTGGGGCGCTGGCAACCTTCACCAACTTGTAAAACATGGCTGGTCAAATTCACACTGTGCGTAATGGGGTGTAGATGGCTAAATCAAAATAGGAGCGCACGCGCGCCCCCTGCTCGCTCCTGACGCCGGCGCGCGTGCCTGGCGGGCGCGATCACCACCGGGCACCCGCGATCGCTCGTTACAGAGCGAGAACCGGGAGCTGTGTGTGTAAGCACACAGCTCCCGGTCCTGTCAGGGGGAGAAATGCCTGACCGTCTGTTCATACAATGTATGAACAGCTATCAGTCATTTCTCCAAGTCAGTCCACCCCCTTCAGTTAGAACACACCCAGGGAACATACTTAACCCCTTCCTCGCCCCCCTAGTGTTAACCCCTTCCCTGCCAGTGGCATTTTTATAGTAATCAATGCAATTTTATAGCACTGATCGCTATAAGAATGCCAATGGTCCCAAAAATGTGTCAAAAGTGTCCGAAGTGTCCGCCATAATGTTGCAGTGCCAATAAAAATCGCTGATCGCCGCCATTACTAGTAAAAAAAAATATTAATAAAAATGCCATAAAACTATCCCCTATTTTGTAAACGCTATAACTTTTACGCAAACCAATCAATAAACGCTTATTGCGATTTTTTGTATGAAAAATATGTAGAAGAATACATATCAGCCTAAACTGAGGAAAAAAAAACGTTTTTTTATATATTTTTGGTGGATATTTATTACAGCAAAAAGTTAAAAATATTATTTTTTTTCAAAATTGTCGCTCTATTTTTGTTTATAGTGCAAAAACTAAAAACCACAGAGGTGATCAAATACCACCAAAAGAAAGCTCTATTTGTGGGAAAAAAAGCACGCCAATTTTGTTTGGGAGCCATGTCGCATGACTGCGCAATTGTCAGTTAAAGCGACGCAGTGCCGAATCGCAAAAAGTGGCCTGGTCTTTGACCAGCAATATGGTCCGGGGCTGAAGTGGTTAATTGTATAAGATGAAGTCCTAATGTAGCCATGTCCTTAATTAAGGAGGCAATTAAATTGACCAATTATGGCTATGGTCATATTTGTTCAATGGAAAAAGAAAATAAAAAAATGCGCAACCCAATTAATCAAATAGTTAATGTTAAAGGGGGCTTCCAGATTCCGATAAGCCCCCCCGCCCGCAGACCCCATCCCCACAACCACCGGGCAAGGGTTGTGGGGATAAGGTCCTTGTTCCCATCAACATGGGGACATACTCCCCATATTGAGGGCATGTGGCTTGGTATGGTTCAGGAGAGCAGGCCACTCTCTCGTCCCCCCCTCTTTTCCTGCGGTCTGCCAGGTTGTGTGCTCGGATAAGGGTCTGGTATGGATTTTTGGGGGGAACCCCACGCCATTTTTTTTTTTACATTTTGGTGCGGAGTTCCCCCTAAAATCCATACCAGATCTGAAGGGCCTGATATGGGATTTGGGGGGACCTCCATGCTTTTTTGCTTTTTTTAACCCATGCTGTTTTTTTTCAATTACTTTTATCTGTATTGCTGGGACCCGACAATTCATTATAGCCACGAGTAGTTTTAAATGACTTTTTTCCCTTTTGAAATGTCATTTTGTGCAGGGACTTTTCTAAGCATGGGAACCATGTGCTACTTTACAGGCATACTATAGACATCCCCCAGGTATGAAATTTAAATATTTCACTTTTATTGCTTTACTAAGCATTATTGAAATCACTGCTCCCGAAAAAACTGCCATTTTTAAAACTCTTTTGCATTGATACATGTCCCCTGGGGCAGGTCCCGGGTCCCCAAACACTTTTTATGACAATAACTTGCATATTAGCCTTTAAAATGAGCACTTCTGATTTTTCATGTTCGTGTCCCATGGACCTTAATGGTGTTTGCGTGTTCTAACAAATTTTTTGCATGTTCTGCTGTGAACTGAACCGGGGGGTTGTTCGGCTCATCCCTACTTAGGACACACATAGATCTATACATAGACAAAAAAGTTATGAAAGTAAAAAAAATAAAAAAACGGGCAGACTTGATGGACTACGCAGTCTTTTGTTTGCTGTCACTATTCTACGTTTCTATGTTAACCGTACACATGTGTATGTCTATATGCATGCATGCACATATTTATGCCAGAAGTATCAGAATCAGAAGTGTATATCCACGTACAGCTGAATCCTGAATTCAGCTGTGTCTTCCAGATAGGGACTATTTTATGTCACTTGGCCCCAGATAGTTGTATGCCTGAGGCCCATATACAAGGCATGAAACTCGTAGCTGTGCCTGTTAAATATCTTGTGTACGGCTGAAATTTGTCATATTTGGTTATTTTTCTTCTCTACTGGTTCAGGAAAATATAATAAAAATCATGGTTATGGATGTTGGTAATTGTTCTGTCTGGAAATATTGAGGAAAATCATGGAATTAACATGCTGTTTCCAGCTGGGTTGAATTGTTCAAGCAACTTCTACAGCTCTCAAACAACAAAGCCATACCACTTTCTCAAAGGATTTGAAATGCTCTATGGCTTTTCAATAAAATCTCTCTTAAAAATACAAGAATTATAAAAAAAAAGGCATCATATAATTTCCTTTTAGTCTGGCATCCTTTTCAAAGTGGCTACTGTCCTGGTCTGCTGTTGTAAGCCAAGTCATGGACAAATGAGAAAGCGATGCTTTCAAGAGACATTAACTGAAAATAATAACATAAGAAAAAAAAAGTGGGAACGCATCCAAATCTGCAGCTGTGCTAGCCTATTAAAAAGCTGAAACTCATTCTGCAGTTCAACCTCATGCTTATCACCACATAACTATTCATCAAAGAAATTTCGGAGCAATTAATTAAATTATTCCCACGTCTGTGCCACAGAGTCGTTATTCCAATATCAGCTTTCACTCACACTCTCCTAAGCTCATGTGTGCATGCCAAGTCACATCTCCTGGGCTGTCCAGCCTCAATAAAGCTGCTCCCTTCAACACTTGCTCAAGCTATCATTTCTCCTTTTTATTGCCATTTATTTTCCGCTAGGACTTCTCTGCCAGTATATTGGCAGGACTTCCAGTATATGGATGTAATGAAATATACCACAGTCACTTAACACTGGGTCAGGCTTGAGCTCAGCTCATGTGAAGCTGTAATATGATAAACAAATGCTTCCAGGGGGAGGATTTTATTGGCTCAAAAATAGAACACGGTATCCTCTGGAATGCCAGTCCAGGAATAGTTGGAGTATTTTGCAAATCCTTGTGATAATTAAGTTTAAAGCGGTCCTCCACCCTAAAGTGGAGTCCCGCTGATCGGAACCCTCCCCCCCTCCGGTGTCACATTTGACACCTTTCAGGGGGGAGGGGGGTGCAGACACCTGTCTAAAGACAGGTATTTGCACCCACTTCCGGCCACACGATACGGGCGAAAGACGGGCATTCCGTCACATCCCGTCTGTCGCCCGTTGTGTGCTGGGAACACTCGGCTCCCAGCACACAGCGTGTGAGCCAATCGGCGGGCGCAGCGCGACTCGCGCATGCGCCGTAGGGAACCGGGCAGTGAAGCCGCAGCGCTTCACTTCCTGGTTCCCTGAGCGTGGATGGCGGGGGGAGCAGCAGAGTGACGAGCGATCGCTCGTGCTCTGCTGCGATCGGCGCTGGACTCCAGGACAGGTAAGTGTCCTAATATTAAAAGTCAGCAGCTGCAGTATTTGTAGCTGCTGACTTTTAATATTTTGTTCCCATGGCACATCCGCTTTAAGGTTGAAATGTGCTTACATAAGAAATATGAGATAGGGTATGGTGTCTCTGTCGTATAAAAAGAGACACTAAAAGAGGGGAGTAAACCATTTTGCTAATGAATAAGAATACAAATTATATATATACTGTATGTATATATATATATATATATATATATATATATATATATATATATATATATATATATATATATATATATATATATATACTGTATGTATATATATATATATATATATATATATATATATATATATATATCATAGGTGTGCGCAGCCTATAGCATTAGGGTGTGCACCGCAGAGCTCCAACACATATGCGTTTGACATTACCGGTCTCTTCCGCGCTCTCCATCCTGAAACAATGGGGGGAAAGGGGAGCACATGGGGGACCCGGGCAACAGAGGGAAGAGGAACAGTACGCCCACCCCCTCCCACAAAAACCACCACACTTACACGCACTCGAAATTGGGTTAACATGCACGCACTTTGACCATGCGGTCTCTAAAAAGAGAGGCGAAGGACTAACGGGGCTGGTTGAGCGGGCTAGATCCTCTCACTCCCTTATAGGGAGTCCCTCTGCCCAGTTGGGCTATGTGGGAGGACACCCGCCATTGCCACCCGGGGCATGGAGAAAGGTTGCAGATTGCCTCTGGGGGAGGCCTGCCTACTCCCAACTCCTGCAGTCCGGCTCCTCTCTCGAGTACACGCACAAAATACACTTTAAAAAAAAAAAAAAAAGACAGTTCTGAAGGGAGTCCAACCTGTTACTAGCAAACTGTTCCCAATAAAGTAACTGGTGAGTTTATATACTGTATTTAAATACTGTATTTAAAAAAATATGTGTACACCTTAAGAAAGGTGGGCCATGCCCCATCGAACCATTGGACACTAATTATAGCTATTTTAGTTTTACACTATGGATCCTCTTCAAGTCTCGATCTGTAAGAGCAGGAATTAGCTCAGGCATGTTCAAATACTAGTCAGAACCAACCTGACTGAGCCAAGAAGCTGTCACTGTATTAGGACAATCATCAGCGCCAAGGCATCCCCCATTCCCCCACCCCACAGCTGCACATATACATGCCCCTTATATTTGTGAGGGTGTGTAGCTGGGAATACCCCTGACGCAGATGATTGAACCAGCACAGGTGACAGCTTCCTGGCAGGTTTACTCAGGTTGGTTCAGATTAGAATCATCATCCTTATTTAAGGGCCAATCTCACACACATAAGGGCCATTTCACACATTGTTTTCTATGAAAGGAGTGCCACTTTTGCTGTGACTTGTGCTGAATTGTGCACCACACCGCCCCTCTACCACCCTAACCAGTTGACATTTAGTTTGCTAAAGCACTGTATATAATAAACCATTTACATTTTTATTTACTATAGAAAATGCAGCCTTCACCTTTTTTATTTGTTTTTCCATCACAATGCTGCTGATTTCCTTCAGCAACCTGGTAACCATTTCCAATCTGCATGCACTTGCTGTACAGGTACTTGTCATTGACCTAGGGCTGATTTCCAGAGCTTTTTTTCTCAGAAAATAGGTGCAGGAACTCAACCACGACCCCGTTCAGATTTCACAAACAGTAGAAGGGTCTTAAAGGGGCATTAAATACCACGATTGCATTACATACAGAATGCAGAGTTCAGGTGGTTACACACACAGTGCAGAGCTGTCACTTGTAAACACAGAAACCAGATTTCTGTGTTTACAAGTGATTGTGGTGAGCAGGCACCAAAAGGTCTGAGCCAGAGGTGGTGGAACTGAGTTCCCCCAAGTTCCCCCTAAAAAAAAGCCCTGTCAGATTTCCTAAACTTGATCACAGGGGTACATGTCTGTGCAATGAGCATTAGTACAAACTCTTATAGCCTCCACTGGAAGTGCAAGTGGCAGGGTGACAAAGCAAGTGAACAACAGAATGACAGGGACAAAGGGTTGTCACCATGTAATAGAAAGTGTAATGGTCCAATGTTATGAGTGGTGTACCCCAAGGTTCAGTGCTGGGACCCTTACTTTTCAATATATTTATAAATGATATTGGGTCTGAGATCAAAAGTAACATTTCTGTCTTTGCAGATGACACCAAGCTATGCAGTGGAATAACGTCCTTACAGGATGTCTCCAATTTACAAGCCGACCTCAATGCTCTGTCTGATTGGGCGACTAAGTGGCAGATGAGGTTTAATGTAGATAAATGTAAAGTTATGCACTTGGGGGCTAAGAATATGCATGCATCATACATACTAGGGGGAGTACAACTGGGGAGATCTGTAGTGGAGAAGGATCTGGGGGTTTTAGTTGATCATAAGCTCAATAATGGCATGCAATGCCAAGCTGCGGTTTCCAAAGCGAGCAAAGTCCTTTCTTGTATTAAGAGAGGTATGGACTCCAGAGACAGAGATATAATTTTGCCCCTGTACAAATCATTAGTAAGACCTCATCTGGAATATGCAGTTCAGTTTTGGGCACCAGTTCTCAAAAAGGATATAGGAGAACTGGAGAAAGTGCAGAGAAGAGCAACCAAACTGATAAGAGGCATGGAGGAGCTCAGCTATGAGGAAAGATTAGAGGAACTAAATTTATTCACTCTTGAGAAGAGGAGAATAAGGGGGGATATGATCAACATGTACAAATATATAAGAGGTCCATACAGTGAACTTGGTGTTGAGTTATTCACTTTACGGTCATCACTGAGGACAAGGGGGCACTCTTTACGTCTAGAGGAAAAGAGATTTCACCTCCAAATACGGAAAGGTTTTTTCACAGTAAGAGCTGTGAAAATGTGGAACAGACTCCCTCCAGAGGTGGTTCTGGCCAGCTCAGTAGATTGCTTTAAGAAAGGTCTGGATTCTTTCCTAAATGTACAGAATATAACTGAGTACTAAGATTTGTAGGTATAGTTGATCCAGGGTAAATCCGATTGCCTCTCGGGGGATCAGGAAGGAATTTTTTCCCCTGCTGTAGCAAATTGGATCATGCTCCGCTGGGGTTTTTTGCCTTCCTCTGGATCAACTGTGGGTATGGAGTTGGGTGTATAGGATTTTACTGTGTTTTTTTATTTTGTTTTTTGTGGTTGAACTGGATGGACTTGTGTCTTTTTTCAACCTGACTAACTATGTAACTATGTAACAAGGACCTTCATGCCAAGATCCCTGGGTATTGTCTGGATAAAAACTGCAAGATTAAAAAAAAAATTTAATATCTCATAAATATCTTAAACATTTTAAGAGAATTTAGCTTTGAATTTATAACTACGATACTTTCAACATGCTCATGTGGCACAATATTTATATACGATATACAGATGCAATTGTTTTCAAGCAACAGGCCACATTTTCTATTGTGCAAAACTGACTAAGATGTAATCTATTCATCATATTGTATATCCTTTTTGTGATATAATATGAAACGAAGGCTTCAGCATTCTGTGCATTCACTGCTATAATTGATTAGATGCTAAGGGTTGCTGCATTAATAAATAAAGAGGTCAATAAAAATTCATTGCAAAAATTGTTTTATATGTCTATTGTTATTCAAAGCATAGGACGCCAACAACTTCAATATCCTGTAGTTCAAGGAAACAAAATGCAAATTCAATATCCTTGGTAAAGATCACGGTTCTCGGCTGCAAGCACAACTTTATGCCTTCTGACAAATAGTCCCACTGTATAATATTTCAAATGTAATCATTAATTAACTCTCTTGTTCTGACATAGTGCTGAACAATTTACTTGCTTTCTCTGCAAGTGTGTTTTGTTAGTCAATTCATAGATAGAAAATGCCCAAACCACCAAAGCAGCCAATTATTTAGTTTTATCACATCTAAGGGCCCCTTTTCAACTGGCAGAATGAAACGTGTTCTGTTGTACAATCAGCACACTCTGATAGTTGCGAAGAGAATAACGATAACATAGCTAAAAAAGACACATTGTTAGATTAATTGAAATGCAATCTAAATCTCAGACAAATGCAGCACATTTTGTTTTTACTGTGGCACTTACAGTTAACTAGCCTCTCTACCCAACCCACTGATGACCTAATACTGTAATTTATTAAAGTAATTTATTAACAAATACCGTATATACTCGAGTATACGCCAAGTTTTTCTTTTTTTTAGGGCTGAAAATACCCCTCTGGGCTTATACTCGAGTCAGTGTACCTGAATTCTTGACAGGCTTCTTTTTTTTTAAAAGTCGCGGCTTCCTCCTGGCGTTCCGTTCCATGATAGGCATTTAACACTGTGTTCCGCCTATCACGGAGGTCCTCTCATCCTCGGACCGTTTCCCAGCAGACACTGTGTTTAGTGTTCCGCCAATCGCGGACGTCCTCTTGTCCGAGGATGAAAGAATGTCCGTGATTGGCGGAACACTGAACACAGTGTCTGCTGGGAAACTGAGTCAGAGGATGAGAGGAGCTCCGTGATAGGCGGAACACAGTGTCAAATGCCTATCACGGTATGGAACACCAGGAGGAAGCTGCGACTTTTAAAAAATGGATGCCTGTCAAGAATTCAGGCACTCGGGCACAGTGAGACTGTAATGGGCACAGTGAGTTATGGCACAGTGAGATTGCAATGGGCACAGTGAGACTGCAATGAGCACAGTGAGGTATGGCACAGTGAGACTGCAATGGGCACAGTGAGGTATGGCACAGAGAGACTACAATGGGCACAGTGAGGTTGCAATGGGCACAGTGAGGTTGCAAATGGGCACAGTGAAGCGTGCAAATGGGCATTTTTGACCCTCTTTTCTGTTTACAGTAGCTGCTGCATTCTCACCCTAGGCTTATACTCAAGTCAATACGTTTTTCCATTTTTTTGTGGTAAAATTAGGTCCTCGGTTTATACTCGGGATGGCTCATACTCGAGTATATACAGTAAATGTAAACATTATCTACTGATGTAAATATATTGTCAATCACAACATGCAGTGATGCAAATTTATCATCAATCATGATGACCTATCACCATAATGGCCTGCCCCATGACAATGCTTCTCCACTGCTATTCTATCACAAATGACAGCATACCAGTGCTTCTGAAATGTAAATATTACATCCTAGGTGAAATCATTGACCAAATATGGTCTGGTGTGCAAACTGACTAAATATGGTCAGTATACTTAGTGGTTTGCTGACCCTCAATCAGGCTGGTTCCTGATGAACTCTTGTTCAACCAAGAATCAAATTTCATCCCTAGTAAATTTCTCAAATGTATTGGCTTCCTGTCTTTGTTTTTATGATCGTATTCCGAATGCAGAATCTGTAGGTTTTGACATTCTAAATAAAGTTGAAGGTTTAAGATGGAGGCAGCCAGGAAGGGCACATGCTAAAAGTTTTGGAGTATTATTGTAGTCAATATGACCTATTATGAATGTTCTCAGTGAAGAGCATAGAAACATTTACACTAAAAATGTACACATCCCTTAAATACATTGTCAGTTTCCACTAAACAGCTGTTCTGGACCATTTGATTTAAAGGAAAACTGCACTCAAAAAATAATGGGGGGGGGGGGTTTTGGCCTTACTGAGCACTTTTTCAAAATGCTAGTTGCATGGCTGCCACTGGCTTTAGTACTGTGAGTCGACCTGGAACCAACAAGCAAATCCAAAATGAGAATGAGGCCAGAACTTCTGATGTTCATACTTGTTGTGGCCAACCACTCAAAAACGAAGGACTATACAGGTATCAGAATTAGCATCAGGCAACTAACTCAGAAAACAAAGTTAGTAATGACAGTCTCCATATTTCTTTAGTACAGCTTCCCATTAAGAAGGTATTAGATGCACCTGATTCTATCTACATTGAATAATGTCTCATTGAAACCAAGAGTTTTCTGAAGTCATTGCAATTGGTGATATCAATACCTCCTTGTGGAAGGTTCTTGTACTATAAAAATAGGTTCATACTTAAAGTGAAATTGAGGCCAGCCTATGGATAAATATTTTTAACAAGTAGAAAATAGATGACAGGCCTTTGCTGACCTATGTAGCTGTAGGTATTGTAGAGTAATTCATCATAAAAGTTTTACAGCAGATGCCCTTCTACTTTTACTTTCACTCTCAACAGCTCATCCTGTTCCCCCTGCCCAGCAGTGACTTATCAGCACCACACCTTCTAAATTCAAATTTTAACAGAGGACAGGCACAGAGCAAGAGAGAAAAGATAGATATATCTGTTTAAAAACGTTATTGTTTTTCTTGTGAAATTTGAGGATGAATTTCCCCACAGCGCCTGCAGCTACAATGACCAGGAAGTGTAGCAAACATACAGGAAAATCAAAACAAGCCAATCATATTTCCACTCCTGATGATGCTCAGCATGGGGATTTTTAGCAAGGTCAAGTTAATACAAACGATGACGTCTGGAATAGGGCCATAGATAGCCAATTTAGACAATTATACTTTGTGTTGACTTAGACACCTTAACCAATGACTCAGCTTACAGTTACATGAGTCTTACTAGTGTAATAGGTTAAAAAAATAAATGATGGTGATGATTACTATCTGTCATTTACTACCCTCACACATTGTGTTTTTTGTTTGCTACACATAACAAGACCTCGGGAAGCCAGGTGAATTGGTAGCATACAGTGCATACTGAACTTTGTACGCATGAAGGAATTGATTGCAGCTTTTAAAATGTGTTTTTTTTTTCCTTTTTTATTTAATCCAAAATACTCATATTCACACAACATAAAAAATACCATATGTACAGAGAGAAAATCCAATTTGAAATTGTAATTTAGATTGCTTTAACAACATTTATTCATTCTCTGTATTGTGGAATTTGCTCAATGTCTACAGGCTCTCCTGTGTGCCTTAATGAATGCCCAGCTTTGTTGTCTGAGTATATAGCCCACAAAGGGAATTCCAGTCTGTTCCAAACACAGATGCTTTTGCACAGACCATTAAACCGAGAGTACAGTGCTGCATTTCTATGTTTTTCACTGGCTGTAATCTTAGCTTTGCACACAGTCTGAGATAGGAAAGATAAGAATAACTAATATCCAGCATACAGCCCTTCCATCTAAATATGATCTGGGGCAATACTAGGCATATCAGAGAAAAAAAACACATATGTTATGGTTCGATAACTTTACTCCTGCTGTGGTTTGATAACTGCGTTTCACACGGTGTGTGCTGTCAGGCGCATTTTTGCACTTGTGTCCCTTCCATTGTCTGATTAAGAGTATTGTAATCTGGAAAAAATGCTTTGGTTAATGCTGTTTTTAGAGAGATGAAAAGACTTGTGGCTCTGGTTCAATACACCAAGCTTCTGCTGCTCTGAATGCATAAGGTCTTGCGCAGTGTCTTGTTCTTAGCCTTCGAAACACAAATAATGGCCAGGAGGAAAAAAAAGGAAGAAAAAAAGAGACTAAGAAAGGGTATTTGTAAGTGTAAAATTATTCTCTGGCTTTGTCAGTGCTCACTCCCAATCCTATAACAGTTAAAGGCCGCCAAGTAATAGGCATTGTAGAGCTTCCCCTTGGGTGGCAGCCAAGGCCACTAACCCTGCTATTAGAGTCCTGACAAGCTTTGTCAATGCAATCTGCTGAATGCCGTGAGTGACAAGCGATCAATATTCTCCACTCTCCTGGGTCATCACAGGTGACAGAGGCCTAAGTAATAAAACGGCCTTAGCTGCCTTCTCTTACTCAAATGCTTCCCCTGCCACAATATTTCTTCCTATCTCTCTTTCTTTCTTCTTTTGTCTCTATGCCTCAAGCTAAATTTCTCAAAGATCGAACTATCTGACGTTGCTGATAGAGGTTCGCAGGGACTGCAGTGTGTGAATTGATGCTACCTAAAGCAAACCACAGCAGACATGAGATATTACTTCAAATAAATTGAAAACAAATAAGAACAACGTTGTGATCTGCCAGCATATACAGTATGTCCAAACCCTAGCAGCAAATGAAAAAAGATAGCCTGGCAAACACACAGTTTACAACCTGCCACTATCAATTTTACATCTCTCCATAGTCAGTTTAAATACCATTATTTTATAGCACACTAGGTTTTTAGCAATCTTGTCTAATTAACCAAAGAACCATGCACTAGCCAGTTGAAGCCAAATATAAAGCATGTTTTACTAATCTGCATAGAATAAGATTTTTTTTTTGTTAACAGCATAACTATGACTGGATGCGTTAACACATGTTTATATATATATATATATATATATATATATATATATATATATATATATACACTCACTGGCCACTTTATTAGGTACAACTTGCTAGTCCCTGTTTGGACCCCCTATTGCCTTCAGAACTGCCTTAATTCGTTGTAGCATCGATTTAACAAGGTGTTGGAAACATTCCTCACAAAATTTGGTCCATACTGACATGATAGCATCAAGCAAGTTGCTGCAAATTTGTTGGCTGCACATCCATGATGCAAATCTCCCATTCCACCACATCTCAAAGGTGTCTATTGTATTGAGATCTGGTGACTGTGGAGTACAGTGAACTCATTGGCATGTTCAAGAAACCAGTTTGAGATGATTTGAGCTTTGTGACATGGTGCATTATCCTGCTGGAAGTAGCCATCAAAAGATGGGTACGCTGTAGTCATAAAGGGGTGGACATGGGCAGCAACAATACTCAGTTAGGCTGTGACGTTTAAACAATGCTCATAAGGGGCTCAAAGTGTGGCAAGTAAATATCTCCCACACCATTACACCACCAGCCTGAACTGTTGATACAAGGCAGGATGGATCCATGCTTTCATGTTGAGGTTCCAACCCTGGATATAAAGTGTTTGAGATTTGCAATCCCACCTTCTTGGCCCGTAAGTGTGGGGCTTCTGGGCAACTTTACATGTTCCTACCCTGGGATAGAGGATTATGCATAGGGTTTTGTCTTTTAATTGTTTAAAGCGGAGATCCACCCTCAAATCACACTCTGCATCAGCACATTTAAAAAAATGTCATTAGCCGAGTAAAAAAATAAATACAATTTTTACATACCTTAAAATGGTTGTTGCTAGGCAGACTTCCTAATCTGCCTTCTTCCTGCACCACGGTGCTTTTCCTCTGTAGCCTACGCCGCACAGACTCCTGGGAATGCTGTGTCATAATTTCTCAGGAGTCTGTGTGCTCCTATGCCCCCCGAAAAATTGCGGGATTTCAGTAGATGTAATGACGCGATTGGGGCTGTTTACAGCGCCATTTTCAAAAAGGGCATAAAGCCCTTACTTTTCAATAGATCGGCATGACATTTTTTTTATTAGAGTGGGGATTATTGTCATAACAATGGGGCAGGACGTTCCTCCGCCGCCGCCCGTTGTTATGACAACAGTACAAACAATCGCAGCTACAAGAGGCGCTCTAATGCGCACACTCGAGATTTAAAGGTTACCCAGCAGGCACCTCTCCACGGGGAACAGTAAAAAAAATGTGCTGGGCTTCAATTGCCCACACAGAGCATGGAAACGGCCACATCGTACTGCACAGCAAAGGAGGCAAGTTTTTTATTTATTTACACATCGATGTGGTATGTTTAATGCATTACAATGGGATCTTTATCAGCATAACATTTAAATGGCAAAAAAAAAAAAAAAAAACGTGACTGGAACCCCACTTTAAGATACTTCACTTCTTTAGAGCGTTTACCCTGACGAAGCATATGTAGCAAAATGAGTCAGAGTCACACGCTTGCTTTACCTATGTACATTTGTCTGATTGTTTTGTACTGTTAATTTTAATCTAGATGGCATATTTTAACAAGATACAATAATGCTGTAATGTTTTTATGATGTGAGGGTTTTTTGTATATATTATTTGGTTTCTCACTTGCTTGGAACATTTAAAGTTCCTTCCCCGGTGGAGAAATAGCCTTGTATCCATTTGGATCCCGGCCTTCATTAGGTGAATTTACATTGTAGGGAATTTTCATTCTGGGTTACTCAGTAAAATAATACAAAAAGTAAGATAAAAGTAAGATAAATTGCAACAAAACAATCAACCAGACATTATTTATTTATTACTGTGATGTGACTACAATAAACTATAATCATTTGTTGGTATTGATTACTATAATTTTCACATTGTTACTATTCTTTTGACCACTGTACTGTAATTAGCTTTATTGTAACATTTCAGAGGCCAGGCTTGGTCTTGTTGCTTATAGGGGACACACTTATCATAAAAATGCAGAAATGTGCCAGCTTGGCTTTTATAATATGCCACATAGGCACTTGCTTAGGCTAGGTTCACACATGTATGGAACCAGCATGCCATGTTTGCGTGGGAACAGCAGACCATTCATTTGAATAAGCTGATCTACCCACGGAAAATGCACTGAAAAAATCCCTGACGTTTTTTTTTAATAACATGGCTTCATGGAACCACATGGTGCTTCAAAACCATGCAGTTTCACTCACCAAAAAATAGCCCTAACATCTACAGAGCATTTTGCCCGCAGGTCAGGAAATGTGTGCAGTTAGCACAAGTTCTCTGACCCGCACATGTGTGAACCTAGAGTTAGGATGTGAACATTTCAATCAGTCGCATAATAATTATCACATTATACTCTTTGATGCTTATTTAGACAAGATAAACAAAACTTACTTACTACCTGGTAAGCATATACTGTGTGGCACATTGAAATAAATTATTAGTTCTTTTGTAATGTTATTCCATTATACCATTATAATATATGACTTCAGAAGCCTTTGAACATTTGGGAAAAATGGAAATTTAATGTGCATTAATGTAATTTGTCAAGGTTATTTTAAACCATTGACACACAAAGTATGCACAAAAAGAATACAAGGGTGCTATGAATCGAAAGCCATATTTCACATTGTTAACACAGCAATTACAGCCTTTTTAACTAACTCGCCAACCTTCATTTTTGTTCTCCTACAGGCCATTGTTATGAAAACAACATGCATTTATTTAACAAGCAGTTGATATTTCATTCTCTACATCATCATTTTTATATAGTGTTTTCATCAAAGCACAATGCTTTTTCTTATTTGTAAAACCAGTTAGTACTAATGGAATGGTTAAGTGTAATTTTCTGAATTTCCTTCAATTTACTTTACTTTTAATACACTCTGGGCCAATCTTGTTGTTGGTTCAAAAACATACTTCGATGTGCTTATTCTCCTGGTGGAAGTTGTATTTTAACTTAGAGTGCTAACAAAGAAAAAATGTATTACGTGCCCTAAGCATTCTCTTGGATGCATCTTTAGTTTGCTCACCATTTGTTTTTTTATTTGTGCTGTTTTATTATAGTTTTACTTGGATAGCAGTACTTAAATAACTTCAGCCAATTCCCCCACCCCATCTATATAGCCCACTGTGAACGTCAGATCAGCTGGCACCTTCCTTTACTGATCACAGCCTACATTAACTTATACAATCCTAAAATTCAGCTCACAAGGGACTGAGGAATACAAAACACATATAGCTTTTTTCTATAGGTCCCAACGGAGAACCTTTTCATAGGATAAGGACAGAGAGGAGGGCAGTTGGCCCCAACTTGCCTTAGATTCAAGGAAAGGGCCTCTACTTCCCACAACAACCTGTTTTCCCAGGTACAATTACGTGCAAAAAGAAAAAACAGTAGTGCTAGAGGGATGAGTGACAAATGACAAATTCTATAAATCCAATAATCATACATTCATAGATATAAAAATTCCAATTATCAAAAAGTCCAAAAATAGTATATAAATGTCCATGAACTGTTAAAAATATATGGTGAAGGTAGTAAAAAGCAGCACCAGCGGCAGTACCCTATAAAGCGAAACAAACAACTCTGTAGACATAAAAAATAACACAGGAGTGCCAGACTAAGTGCAGCATGTTAGTACAGAAAATGTATTAAAATCAAGACAAAGGGCAGATTACATAATCTCATTTAAAAAGATCAAACAGGCATGTATAGAATCCAGTCGCCAGCCTTAAAAGTCTCCCTGACAGTCATGATGAATGTAACCGGCATCAAAATAGTGGAGCTGTGTTCCTTGATCACAACAGGAAGTGGTTGATCGCCGCAATGACCAGCATGGAATGCAAGATGGTGCCTGACCGGACGTGACGTTACTCAGGAGGCTGTTTTGATGCGGAGGGGGTGGTAACGTGTTTTACATTTTCCACTTCTTCGTCAGACCTGATTGGCTATTGGAAAAGTCAATGTAATATAGGGAAAGAAGTCCGGGGGCAGACCTTGGCTATGATAATCCCTTATAAATCACTTATAGCTCACAACCACTGGAATAGAGGTGTAGCATGTGAAAAAAACATATAAAGTTGACCCATTAAAAAAAAAAGAAAAAGGCAGTGCTAAGAAATTTATCAAAACCCTCAATCAGATTCATAGCTGTCATGGATGGAAAGTGATCAGTGATACATGAAGCAGATAGGAAAATAATACAAGCTTTAAGAATTGAACTCCCACTGGCCCTGTTATGTAGTCAGTGAAAATCCTAATACAGAGAATCAGAAAATTCATATCAAAATACTGGTAAAGTTAAGGATTTATTTTAATTTTAGCAAATTTTCTGTGTTCCCTGGATAGCATTAAAAACGCACAGATTAATTTCACTTTTATTCCTGGCCTGGATTTGTACTTTATTAGCTCAGCTTTGATAATAATTTTTCCATGAAAATCCAGAATAACCCTTGATTTAATTGAAATAACACCCGAAAGTCAATGTCTGTATAACACTCAGGCCGCGTACACACGGTCGATCCAAACCGATGAGAATGGTCCGACGGACCGTTTTTATCGGTTCACCGCTGAAGTGGCCTGATGGTCTGATGTGCGTACACACCATCAGTTCAAAAAATGATCGGGTCAGATTGCGGTGACGTAAAAAACACGACGTGCTGAAAAAAACGAAGTTTAATGCTTCCAAGCATGCATCGACTTGATTTTGATTTTGCGCGGGTTTTGAACCAATGCTTTTGTGTACTAACCATAGGTTTGGACCTATCGGGCAGCGGTCTATCGGTTAGATTTTAAAGCAAGTTCTAAAATTTTGGACCGAAGGACAACGGACCGATGGGCCGTACACACAGTCGGTTTGGACCGATGAAACTGGACTTCAGTCTGTTTTCATTGGTTTAGACCGATCGTGTGTATGCGGCCTGACAGAGTAAAGGGATTGTAAACAACATTGGTTGGTAATCATACAGATGCTTCACCCCATTAGATTTTTTTTTTACCTCTTATCTGGTTTGCTGGGGTATACTCGATTCACACACTTAAATGCCATGCTACTCCAGCGCTGTTCTACTGTGATCCACCACCGTCCTTCTCTCTCTATCCAGCGCTGTGTATGTCTCAGATGAAGTTTCCTGGGATATTTGTTGTGTCTATCCCAGGAGGCAGGCTCCAGAAGCAGGGACATATCATTCCCACATAGGTAGGGGGAAGGCTGGACTGAAATGATATATATCTATATATATATACATATATATATATAGATATAGATATATATATAGATATATACACACACACAGTATATATACTATATTTAAATAAACACAAAAGTTCGTTGTTACACTGAGGAGGGGAAAGGAATCCAGTGAGGTAAAGCATATAAAACGAGTGAACGTGTGCTTTAACACACTTTTGCTTCCATTTGTTTAGCAGTTAACTGATTTACATTGATAAAATACACACTGATAAAAAAAGCTAAAAGGTGTACCGGAATCTTAAAAAATACTTTTTTGTCTGAAATACACTGCAGGTGCCTGTACTGCAACATTTATCTACTCATTATTGCTTAAGATTCTTTAATCCTCATCTGAAGACTATTAGAAGCAAACTTAATCACAGATGCAGCGAGGCTCTGAGCAAAGCTTTAAAAGGGTTTTGTGTCACGATCGATTGGCCGTTTTTTAAACAGTTTTAGTGAAAAAGCTATATTGTTATTTATAGTTGCAGTCTATAGAGCTGTTATATAATTTGGTAATTTTTTATTCTGTGGCTACCCTTTGTCCATTGACATGTCTGTATGTTCTCAAATGGGCCGTGGTGTGGTAACCTTCAGTGCCCTGCACTAAAATATAGTCCACTTCTGCTCTACTCTGTCAATCCTTTATGGGAACGGTGGCTATAGAAATAAATATATCCCCTTAAAAATAAAGGGTTTTAGATAATTGTCTGCCTTTTACCGGTTCCCGACCAGCTCACGCAGATATACTGCGGGAGATTGGCTCTCCTGGGTGAAGCTGTATATGTACGAGATTTTCGCCCAGGAGAGCCGTTCTGCCGCAGAGCAGCCACATGCAATTGCGTTGCACGAGTGGGAGCACGGGGGTTTGTGCTCATGCTGTCTGAGGAGAGAAGTCAGATCGGGTGTTTCTACAAAGTAGAAACCACGATCGGTCATCTCTCCTAGTTAGTCCCCTTCCCCCCACAGTTAGAACACACCATAGGGAACACAGTTAACCCCTTGATCGCCCCCTAGTGTTAACCCCTTCCCTGCCAGTGACATTTACATAGTAATCAGTGCATATTTATAGCACTGATCTCTCTGTAAATGTCAATGGTCCCAAAAATGTGACCGAAGGACCGTTGTCATCGGTTAACCGATGAAGCTGACTGATGGTCTGATGTGCCTACACACCATCAGTTAAAAAAATGATCGAGTCCAACGCGGTGACGTAAAACACAACAAAGTGCTGAGAAAAATGAAGCTCAATGCTTTCAAGCATGCGTCGACTTGATTCTGAGCATGCACAGGTTTTTAACCGGTGCTTTTGCATATTAACCGTCGGTTTTGACCTATCGGTTAGGCGTCCAACGGTTCAATTTTAAAGCAAGTTCTAAAATTTTGGACCGAAGGATAACTGACCAATGGGGCCCACACACCATCGGTTTGGACCAATGAAACGGTCCTTCAGTCCGTTTCCATCGATTTTGACCGACCGTGTGGACGCGGCCTAACACTTTCACAACAATATATAATATATATATATATAATATACATATACACACACAAGTTACGTTATGTCTGGAAGGAAAAAAGCTGTCATACTACTGATAAAAAAATATATAATTTGGGCATGATGAATGAAAATAACAAAGTATGGGGTTTCTTTACTGTGGTTTCACTGCAGAATGTCAAGGCATCTGTCTGCAATCTGCAATTCTAAGACAGGTAATGAAACACAACATTGTTTCCGAAAACTAGTTAAATAAAATTCCATATTTAGGAATGGCTAAATCGGCATCCTATCTCTAATTCCACTCGAGTGTTGTGGTAAGATCTGATAAAGGCCATTCAAACAAAACTTCCTAAAGATATACAATAACTAATTGAAATATTTTGCATATAACAAAGCATCAAACAAGCTCCTTACACCAGTAATGTATATTAGCTATAGTACCGTAGCTGTTTGTTTGAGGAAATTACCAAGAAGGAACATTCCAGTCGTTTCTAAATGTAAAGGTTTTTGTTATTTTTCCATCAATTAAAGTGTTACTAAACCCAGGACCCTGCATTCACTATATCTGGTCTCCCACAGTACACAAAACATGGAAATGCAAAGTGTGAGCGTAGGCCAGTGGAGGAGTGCAGAGGGAGCGCAGTCAGTCAGGCATGGATCAGTTCAACGATGCCCAGTGTAAGTGCACCCTTAAACAGGAATGTTTCTATTTTCTGTGGTGCTTTCAACATCAGATTACATTTTAAGAGACTTTCATGAAGTGATCCAGAACATTTCTAAAAGTCTCCATATTTATTTCTGCCAAAATGTATGTGCAGTCTGTTAGTAGCTCTCTAATACCAAAGCAATAAAATGTTTTAACAACAACGCCTTTGGTGGGGAACAGTAACTTTATTAATGCTTAAAATGAAACATTAAAAATGCAAAAATCCATTAAATAACATGCCTGAGTGATGCCCGGACCATGTCTGTGAAGTTGGGCATCTGTGTGGTGTACACAATATACTTCAGTAAGACTGACATCTACAGTACAAAGAAAAAAGTGTGTTTAAATTGATGTAAAAAAAGTGCGCCTTTCAGGTATGTTATAAATTTTAAGAAAACCAAGCAGAAAAATGCAAACAAAAAAAGACATAAGGTCCCCTCAAACTCTATCAGACCTTATCCATTGTGCAGCACCCCTCTCCTAAACCATACCAGGCCATGTGCCATTAACATGTGGGGTCCCCACAGCAAAAACCCTGTCCCCATGTTGATGAGGACATGGGCTGCCTTTTTCCTTCTCGGACAGGGATTCCCAGCAAAGTAAGTGAATGTGCCTAGTGATGTCAGTGGTTGCTAAGGATGTGGCAAGTGCAAGCACCCACTACTTCCTTAGCAACCACTGGAAGCAAGAAGCTGTCTTGTTTGAACTTTCAAACAAGAGAATGTTCAGTATGAACTTATATTTGAAATGAACACTAGGGGTGAGCGGAACTGCCCTGGGTTCAGTTCAAGCAGTGTTTGGTGAACTTTAAATGAGTTTTTTAACAAGACTGCTCACCAAATGACAACTACCCTAGCTAAACATGTGACCGTGCTGGCAAAAGTTTGGGTATTCGTTCTAATGCTGGAAAAGCCAAATTTTGGTTTGAACCTAAATTTGGAGCGAACCATGTGCCTATTCCTACTGAGCATATAGCTTAAGCCTAATAATAATGTATCTTTCAGTAGCACTGAAAAATAGTACTTCCAACCATGTTCTGGAGACTTGTTTTTACAACTGTTTAGAGAAAATACAAAAAAGAAAATAAAGATGAAACACTTATCTTGCTTTGTTTACTGTAAATGAATGTTTTGCTGATTCATCCGTCTCCAAGGACAATCAATTGTGATAATGGATTATACTGCATCTGATGTGTGGCTTACAAAAAAAAAGCACAACTGGCAACACACCACCAACCTCCTGTACTTAAAATCAATTATTGGAGCACTTAGATATCATTCCCAAGGTAATTAGTTTGTTTTATCCTGTTTATCCTAATGTTCTTTGAGGTTGTACGGTCAGTTCCTTATTAGTGAATCTAGATGAAAATCAACATGAAACCCACAGAGAGATTATAAAGCGCCAATCCAGTCTTAAAGTAGAACTCCAGCCAAAATATTCACGTTTTAGATAAAGGGAGAAATTTTGTATCATCTCATCAGAGGCAAACACAAACTGGGGATCTTCACCAGCATGCTGGAGCAATACTGATTTTCTGGTATATTACTTTACCTTTGAGTAGTAAAGGACTGTCTTCAGGATGGGGTTAGGTACTGCACTTTTCTGAAGTCCTTCACACAGTAGTGTGCCTTTACATGTATTTGCAAATGTATGCAACAAGCTTTTTTTAACCTTGTTTAGTTTAGTTACTGTAGAATTAGCTGAAAAGTGTTAGGCCGCGTACACACGGTCGTTCCAAACCATTGAGAATGGTCCGACGGGCCATTTCCATCGGTTCACCACTGAAGTGGCCTAATGGTCTGATGTGCGTACACACCATCGTTCCAAAAACCGATCGGGTCAGAACGCGGTGACGTCAAACACACGACGTGCTGAATAAAACGAAGTTCAATGCTTCCAAGCATGCGTCGGCTTGATTCTGAGCATGCAGGGTTTTGAACCGATGCTTTCTGTACTAACCATCAGGTTTGGACCGATCGGGCAGCGGTCCATCGGTTCGGTTTTGAAGCGTGTTTTAAACTTTTGGACCGAAGGAAAACAGACCGATGGCCTATACACACGGTCGGTTTGGACAGATGAAACTGAACCTCGGTCCATTCTCATCGGTTTTGTCCGACTGTGCAATTTGCACTTCAAATTGCACTGAAAGTGAACTTGAAAGTGCAGTCACTGTAAATCTGAGGGATTGATCTGAAATGAGGGGGAGCTCTGATGATTTTATCATCCAATAATGTGCAAGCTAAAATGCTGTTTTTTATTTTCCTTGTATGTCCGCTCGGATCTACAAGTATAGAAGATGTAATTTCATGGGTTTTTTATATCTTTTTTTGGGGGTATTTATTATAGCAAAAAGTAAAAAATATTGTTTTTTTTTTCAAAATCGCTCTATTTTTGTTTATAGCGCAAAAAATAAAAACCGCAGAGGTGATCAAATACCACCAAAAGAAAGCTCTATTTGTGGGAAAAAAAGGACGCCAATTTTGTTTGGGAGCCAACATCGCACGACCACGCAATTGTCAGTTAAAGTGACTCAGTGCCGAATCGCAAAAACTGGCCAGGTCCTTTACCTGCATAATGGTCCAGGTCTTAAGTGGTTAATAGAAAGTCCCGCCTTCTGTGATGTACAGAACAGTTGTTCAATGGCAGCCCAGGAGACGGGACTTTCCTTTACACAGGATGCCGTGTAAACAGGAAATACTCCTGTATGCACAGCGCTCATCCCGCCTCCTCCCCAGCAGCCAGCATGTATTTCTTTTGTGGCCCCCAGTGCTCGGGAATTCGTTGGGGGCCACAAAAGATATACATGTCAAAATGACCAGGTGGCCGTCCAAAATTAGAACGTGGGCTTAAAGAGGACTTTTGACTACTCTAAACACATAAAAAATTGTCACTTTTGTGTGTGCTTATGTGGATGACCCCAAGGGCCCAGAAACCAAACATGAAGTTTAAGAGGTAGAAGGCAAAGTTATTGACTATGAGAGCTGATCGCATATCAGACCACCCAGGTTTTTCAGGCTCCCTTGACACTCTATGGAAACTTATAACAGTTATGAAAGAATCTGGAAAAGTCCACCCTGCAAAGTAAATACCAGCCTTATATAGTTTGTACAGCCACAGTTTCACTTTAAAGCAAGCCTTTGCTTTCCCCATCTACAAGCACCAGTACTGTCCTCTAGAAAGAGCCCATAGCCCTATGTAACCTAAGATTATAGCAACTGTTTTGCTTCTGGCAGCCTAAAGGGGCAGAGCAAAGTAAAGGTGAACATGTGCTAATGGACATGGGAGAATAAGTGAACCTGTTGCTTTGTCCTTCCATGCAAAGTATGTGTTCATGGTAAAGCAGTATTCAATCCAAAAGCAAAACATTAATTATATTGCAGCTTACCATACCTTAGATGTGGTGGCTCCATCACTTTTCTTTTTTAGGCATTCTTTACAATATTTCTGGTGATCTGGCTAGTAAGTCATTATTGTTCAATAGAACAAGCTGTCCTGCAGATGTAGCAGTTAGAGAATTGAGACAAACCATTTACCGCTGACAGGGGTGTTTACAATGGTCAGCTTTATGCCAATAGAAAAAAAAAAAAAAAACTGCTTATAAAATATACGCTGGAGTTTGTCTTAAATTTTCTTAGTGCCTCTAATGTTGGCCATACACCTATAGATTATCTGCAGATTTTCTATGGTTAGATTGAAAAAGTGGAACGGATTCCTCCATCTATGCTGAACTGTGTGGATGGAAGAATCTCCCACTGGCCCAAGCTTCCATATCTTTCTAGTCCGCCCCGCTGGCTCTCAACCTAAACAATGCCTCCACCCAATCAGAACGTTTAGGTATTGTGTCAGCGGGGCTGACTAGCAAGATATGGAAGCTTGGGCCAGTGGGAGATACTTCCATCCACACAGTTAAGCGTAGATGGAGGAATCTGTTCCACTTTTTCCATCTAACCATAGAAAATCTGCAGATAATATATAGGTGTATGGCCAGCATTAGTCTGCTAGTGCATCTAACACTCTCCTTCCCCCAGACTGACAATGCTAATGATCAAAAGTGTCTATGTTGCTCCTTCCTCCAGAGCAGGGGTCTCCAAACTTTCTAAGCAAAGGGACAGTTTCCTGTCCCTCAGGCTTTAGAGGGGCTGGACTGTGGCTAGTGGTTGTAGAAAATGCCCCAGCATCAGTGCTCCATCATTGGTTTTAAAGGGAAAAACGGTGTAACCAATTGTGGTGTCAGTAGGGGGAATGGTGCCCTATCGTTGGTGTCAGTTGGTAAAATAGTGCCCCAAGGGCCAGTTAAAGGCCATATGTCAGATCTGGTCCTTTGACCACAGTTTGGAGACCACTGCTCCAGAGGATAGGCGCTCTTATACAGGAGGTGTGTTACTGGCCAGATCACAGGTGAAAATTGAGTTAAAAAAAGCCTAAAAGCCACCACATCTAATGATTGGTGAGCTGCAATATATTACATTTTTGTTTTTAGGTTTAATAATTTAAGCTAGCAAAGAACTATTGTTTTGACAAATGCACAGCCTCAGAACTTGCAAAAGCTAAACTGACGACCTGCTCTTGCAAACCTCTAGTGCTGCACAGTAGGAATACAACTCTTGGTTCTTTGAAGTGCTATATGTCAGTGTCCTGGAAACCATGATAAATGTTGCTTTAGACAGGAAAATAAATGACACTCCAAGATTTTTTTATTGAACTAACAAAGCAAGATAACAGAATTGATGAGTGCAGTAGACAGGGTTTCTGGTGTTTTATTAAACCAATATTGACATATTTGTTGCAGTCTATTTTATAGCACATATTGTATAGTTGAATAAACTAATGCCTTCTAAAGTATAATAACTAACATGTTATGGTGCTGCTTGAGGAAACACTGGCCCTACATGTTTCAAACAGAATATTCAGTCTAAAAGGTTATTAGGGCCAGATTCAGATACAATTACGTTGCTCCACGGCAGCGTAACGTATCTGATTTACGTTACACCGCCGCAGGTTTACAGCGTAAGTGCCTGATTCTCAAAACTCTTACCTGTAAACTTGCGGCAGTGTAACGTAAATGCGCTCGGCGCAAGCCCGCCCAATTCAAATGGGGCGGGCACCATTTAAATTAGGCGCGTTCCTGCGCCGAACGTACTGCGCATGCTCCGTCGGGTAAATTACCCAACGTGCATTGTGCTAAATGACGTCGCACGGACGTCATTTGTTTAGACGTTAACGTAAATGGCGTCCAGCGCCATTCACGGACGACTTACGCAAACGACGTGGTTTTTTTAAATTTCGACGCGGGAACGACGGCCATACTTAACATGGCTTAGAACAACTAGGGCTCAGCCCTAATTTTACACGGCGTAACTCGACAGAAATGACGTAAAGTTAGATCGACGGGCAGCGCGGACGTTTGGGAATCGCCGTAACTAGTCAATTGCATATTCTACGCCGACCGCAATGGCCTCGCCACCTAGCGGCCGGCCTAGAATTGCATCCTTAAGATCCGACAGTGTAATTCAATTACACCTGTCGGATCTTAGGGCTATCTATGCGTAACCTGATTCTATGAATCAGCCGCATAGTTAGGACGGGCGGATCACAGACATACGACGGCGTATCAGGAGATACGCCGTCGTATCTCTTCTGTGAATCTGGCCCTTAGGTCTTTGCGGATTGTAAAGCTGGCCACATACCTTACAACTAATTTTATGTGTCAATCAATCTTACATTCTTATTGTAAGAATATTTACATTTTTGTACCATACAACCTAAATTTAGTATAAGGTACAAACAGACTAGGACAAGTATGGACAGCTTTACCTAGGGTAAACAAACAACTTATCCCAGTGCTGAATGGGATGCTAAAGGGGAGAATCTGACTTGGGCAATGGAACTATTCACATTTGCTTTAGCACTGTAACATAGTTTCCTAGTATTGGAGAAATTCATTTTTGAACAACTACTTGGTGAACCGTTAATGTAAGCTTATTGCATTAATTTGTGCTCAGCAAACCTAGCCAAAGTTATTTATGTTAATAAATAAATATATTTACAAAATTCAGGAAAAGATTGGGGCATACCGTTTACATTCTACCAAACCTCTGTCTCCATATTATGTTGTATGGAGATGCACATACCAGGTGATGAGAATGGATTTGGTATGAAAACATTTGAAAAAATAAATAAAAAAATCAGCGATATCTTGAATATACAAGTTTGACTTTCTCAATAAAGGACTCATAAACCTTATCCAGACTTTTCAGATTGAAAAAAATCTGTAACACCATCCTCAATTGTTCTTACAGTGCCTTGAAAAAGTATTCATACTCCTTGACATTTTCCACATTTTGTCATGTTACAACCAAAAATGTAAATGTATTTTATTGGGATTTTATGTGATAGACCAACACAAAGTGGCACATAATTGTGAAGTGGAAGGGAAATGATAAATGGTTTTAAAAATGTTTTACAAATAAATATCTGAAACGTGGGGCGTGCATTTGTATTCAGCCCCCTTTACTCTGATAACCCTAACTAAAATCTAGTGGAACCAATTGCCTTAAGAGGTCACCTAATTACTAAATAGAGTCCAACTGTGTGTAATTTATTCTCAGTATAAATACAGCTGTTATTTGAAGCCATCAGAGGTTTGTTAGAGAACCTTAGTGAACAGCCAAGGAACACAACAGACAGGTCAGGGATAAAGTTGTGGAGTAGTTTAAAAAAGGGTTAGGTTATAAAAAATATTAAAGAATAAACCACGCTACATACAACAAACTGAATAATGAAACACTAAAATGAATAATAAAACACAAAAAACATTAAAAAACAACAACCGCTGGAAAAAGTCCCCAGTGAAAAAAGTGTTTGTGCTGTTGGAACAGTATTGAAGGTCTCATGTTGAAATATGGATGAAAAATTCTGTGCTCCTTATGTGCTTAAATAGGGTGCCCCCCTAGTAGATGTGCACTTACCTCGGCCAGACTTACTATTGGGCTTGACTGGGCTCAAGCCTGTGGGCCCCGCCCCGCCCAATAGGGGGCCCGCACGTTTAATTTTTTCCAATAATATGCCAGTCATTACATTTTTCATTTAAAGTGTGTTGATTGGTATAGCATTTTTACCTGTTCTAGGGACATTGATCATTTTTGTCCTCCGTCCATGTAGACAAACTGTCTTTCTTTTATTATTACCCTTGTGAAGCTAATATTGCAATATTATGCCTGGTGTCTGTCCTTTGGCTGGATGTGGCATGTTACTTTGGCTCCAATTGCTGGATTTGCCCTTTGAATACATTGCACTCTGACTTGTGTCAGTGTTTTTTTGTGCCCATGCTCAGTATACATCATGTCCTGCAGGACAACGCTATGTTTACTATTGATGACTATGCGTCATCATTATGCAACGCGGTCGCAATGACGTCATTAAACCAGGTCATTCTTCTGCGCATGTGCGGGCATCCAAATTACACTATTTATCGCTGCGGCGATACCGATGGACAGACATGACGGCTCGTACAGGGGAATTATATGATCCCTCTCCATCTGACAGGTACAGCGGAAGCTCTTTCCTTGCCAGGCTCTTTGTGGTGATATTGGATTATTTATCCCCATACACACATTATTTTTATGCTGTTTTGCTTCCCAAGGCATACCCCTTTGAAGTGGGAGAATACATAGCTTGTGTATATATCATTTTGTTTTATTTAAAGTAATGTATAGAAGGTAGGGCCCGAAAGTGACTCAAGCCCAGGGCCCCCCACCACCAGTCCTGCCCTGGCACTCACCCTTGGGATTGGACCATCTATCGCTAGTTAGGTCAAATGCATTTGTGGGGGGGACCCCTGTAGGTATCCTCTGGACCGGTGGTTGGATATGGTAAATAATCCTCATGTGGATAGATATGATAGAAAAAGCCTCATTGCACAGTACCATTTAAACGTGACTCAACCTTTATGCATTTTGGCCTATCAGATTGGTCGTCTTCAGGAAGTTGCCACAACTGATTGATGGCAGTCTCAGCGAGCCGCTTAGACGCTGAGATGGCCGCTCTCCGCCCCTCTACTGAGCGCTGAGAAGTAGAGCAGAAGTGACAGGCAGCATTTCTCTGCTCGGGGAGGAGTGAGAACCGAGCCATTGTGGTGTTCGGTGGCTCGGTTCTCAGTGTAGTCTGATGCTGCAGCCACCTAGGTAAGTATGAATAGGGGGGAAAAAACATACTTCTTTTAATGTGTAGATAAATGCATGAAAGAAATGTTGTGAATCACATTTATTTCAGTCTGCTTGAGCTAATAAACAAGTGACTTCTGTCATGAATCTGCAGTAAGTTGTTATGCTCTGACTGTCTGCTTACCTCTCATGTCTGTATCTCAGCTCTAGAGAGCATGCCCCCACACCTGAGTATTTAGGTATGAGCTCTCAGCATGGCTCCACCCCAGCCTCTCAAAAGAAAACATTTAACCCCGCCCACTGCAAGCCAGCCTTGCCAAGCAAGTTTCTGTTTAGGCTTCTGGTGTGCTGTCCTACTGTATGACTATCTCTGACTTCCATGTCCTGACCTTGGCGTGTCTCGACCATTCCTGTCTGCTAGTGACCCCGACCTTGACGTGCCTTCCTGACCATCCCTGTCTGCTAGTTAGCCCGAACTTGTCTTTTTCTTCTGATTATACTGTGTTTAACCCTGTACTGCTATTTCCGCTCTGTCCACCAGAGCATTTCAGTGAGCTGGAGCTGAGAGACCCCAGGGCCGTGACCTGGAGTCAACTGCAGCCAAATCAATCCTCACCACTAGAAGCTCTGGTGAAAACCTGCTGGCTCTTAGATTCCGCTCCATGGTGAATCTTATGCTCTAGCTTCCTGTTTGGTCCGTGTCAGTGTTCAGGTGGAAATGTTTTCTTGAACTACCCAGAGCTCCATCTGCAGCCGTTAGCCGAAAAGTTCTACAACCTTAGCGTTGCACTCTAACCTCAGCGGTGTGCATCTGTCACCTGGCCTCAGGTGACCTGACAACGTCTAGGGTTGAGCTGAACATAGGTTCAATTCCAGGAGATTCACTGAATTGTGCTGTAATTCTGAAAGTTATGGCAATTATCAAAGCTAATAGACAAGGGGGCGTCAAACAAATGGCATAGGGGCTGGACACTTCCCTAGGGGACATTTTCTGTTGCAAAAAAAAAACATTTGGCAGGGAGTGGTGATTTTATTAATGCCAAGTGTACTACAGCAAGTAATATTTACAAAGTAAAAAAGCCATTTAAATAGCTGACAAAGGGAATTTTCCAGCCAACAAGGTTTTATTTGCAAAAATAGGGATGGGAATCCTTAAGGGTTTGGTGTGCGTTTTGAGTGATCTTTGCAGGGGTCTCCATTCCATTTTTTTATATATAAGTAAATTCGTGCATTTTTTTTCTAAAATTTCACTTTTCTGTGGCATATACTAAAGCAAGAAAAAAAGTGCGCCAAAAATCTCCTCCAACATGGAGGCCTGTTTTCTGAGTAGAGCACCTAATTTAATGGGAGCATGCCTGTCTCCTTGCTGGTGCACACAGCTTTCTCCTTACAGAAGCTCTGCGCTATGGTCAGGTCTTAGCTTTTACCAAACGTGGACACCTGTAGATCTCCATTAAGATCTGGACACAGGATTGAAGGCTTCATTCCACCCAAGACTCTTTGAAGCCTAAATACAATACTCCAAACTTAACACTCTGCATAAGATTGAACCCTATTTCCCCATACTCGACCAGTGACATGGATTAGCACTGTCACAGTATATGTTTTATAAAGAGCAAAACATTTTAATAAATTGGTGATTCACATTGGAAAGAGCTGCTATCAGGTAGAGGTAGTATACTCTCCCTTTAAACATTTAAAAAAATCATATAAATTGCAGTGTTCTAAATACCATAAAATACATTTTAATAAAATTTAATACGTGAAATTCGATAATTTGAATAATCAAAACGGTGATCACATTATGCATGCATCTGCTGGATGTCAAAATTCATCAGACCAGCAAAATATAATAAATAAATAGTCCAAAATAAAGTTCATCATAACAAAATCCAAGTGAGAATTCTTCTGTGTTCTAGTTTGGCTGCATTGCACACTCACCAGAAGGACAAGCTACTCACTTAAGTGCAGCATATACGCATATAAGCTGTTAATTTTGAAGACAGCTTCTGACAATTAAACCCAGTCACATGAATTATTTTGGAGCTGGAACTCAGAGAAGAACATATAGGGCTAGATTCAGTAAGAATCGCCTATCTTTAGGCGGGCGTAGCGTATCTCATATACGCTACGCCGCCGTAACTTTGAGAGGCGAGTCCCGTATTCAGAAAGAATTTGCGCCCGAAGTTACGGCGGTGTAGCGTATATGGGCAGGCGTAAGCCCGCCTAATTCAAAATAGGCTGGTAGGGGGCGTGTTGTATGCTAAATATTCGTGACCCCACGTAATTGATGCTTTCAACGAACGGCGCATGCGCTGTCCATGAAAGTATCCCAGTGCGCATGCTCGAAATCACGCCGCAAGTAGTCAATGCTTTCGACGTGAACGTAACTTACGCACAGCCCTATTTGCGTACGACTTACGCAAACGACGTAAACGATGCAAAATTTGACGCTGTCCCGACGTCCATACTTAACATTGGCTACGCCTCATATAGCAGGGGTAACTTTACGCCGGAAAAAGCCTTACGTAAACGATGTAAAACAATGCGCTGGGCGCACGTACATTTCTGAACCGGCGTATCTAGCTCATTTGCATATTCTACTTGGAAATCAATGGAAGCGCCACCTAGCGGCCAGCGTAAATATGCACCCTAAGATACGACGGCGTAGGAGACTTACGCCGCTCGTATCTAGGTAACATTGAGGCGTATCTGATTCTATGAACCAGGCGCCGAGATGCGACGGCCCGCATTCGGAGTTACAATGGCGTATCTGGAGATAAGTCGACGTAACTCCTTTATGAATCTAGCCCATAGTGTAATACTGCTAGATAACATCCACTCCCCAGTAGCCACCAGCATAACCCGATAAAGTGCAAAAAAATGCTTTAAAAAAACTGCCTCCACCCGCATGCAATTCACACTAACCGCATTGTTAGCTGCCAAATCAATGTGCAGCATTGCAGCATAAATAGCTTGTATGGTGGTAATAAACACAGATAATAATCTGAGGAAATCTTCAGTCTTTGAATGAGCAGCATGTCCTTCTGGTGAGTGTGCAATACAACCAAACTAGAATTTTCACTTGGATCTGTTGCTGATAACTTTATTTTAGACTATTTATTTATTTATTATATTTCACTGTTCTGGTGAATTTTCTCCTGACCTCCCTGGCCCTAAGCAAAATTACATGTCACATTAAAGTTGAGAAGCGGGGGGGGGGGGGGGTGTTCTGCTGTCGGAAATTACATCTTACATTAAAGTGAGAAAGAAGTGGGGGGTGCTGACTTCTTACCTCTTCTCCCATGCAGCCAGCGAGTTGAGAAGCGGGTGAGGGGCCGGAAATTACTTCTCACCAGGCTGGGCCTCTAGTAATTTGGGGGGCCCTCCACAGCTTTGCGGGGCCCTAAGCGGCTTGCATAGTGAGCCTATAGGACGGATCGGCCCTGCATGCATCTGACAGAGAATAAGCATTTAAAAAGCTGGCACATACACCGAAAAGCTCTGATATGTAGTTGCACTTAGATGGATATAAATACTGATTCAAAACCTATGACCAAGGGGCATTACTATTCTAGGCAGTTCTTGCAATGTAAAATAACATTTTGGAACCCTATGTGCGTTATTAACTGTTTAAAATTTTGATATGCATGTATATCTAATTAAAAGCATGTGTTAAACCTGTTATTGCTTCTGATGGTAAAGCATTTACTTTAGTGTGGTAATGGCCATACACATGCATCATAATGATGAACAATGTTAAACATCTGAATCAGAAGCTCAGTTGAAATAGCGGAACATCTTGCTGTGGAAAATGTGCTATAGTTATAGCTAGAACCTTTGGTCTAATAGGCATAATGGAACTTGCCCGCCGGCAAGTCTTGTTCACTGAACGTTTTAATCATAGACAGTCTACTGAGACACAGCTTCACTGCATTAGTGAATGCTCAGCGCATGCTTTGGAAACGAAAGAAAAAAAAAATACAACATTAAAATAAAGCACTGTAAAGAATGGCTTACATTAGAACCATTAATTCCTATTGCCTGGATAATCTTTTCTCTGGGTTCTAGTCCAAAACACAGGAGTTAATTATATTGATCTAAGCCATTTCAATCCAGCATGTGTTTCATTGGCTTTTATTCTCAGTGGTGCCTTGTAATTTAAATGTCATTCTGATGCACACTTTTTGTTCGCTGTGAACAGAAAAGCATTTTCCTACTTGACTGTTGAGTTTAAGAGCAGCAGAGAATTTACCCTGTATTTTAAATCTTTACCTCATAGAGTAAATGGATGTAATACAATCAAGATGAATAGAGGGAAGCCAGACCTAATATTATGAGCATTTGATCCTCCTCTTCTGTATGGGGACTTAGAAGATGTACAGAAATATATATATTTTGTACAGTGTTTTCTTTGTAGGAGGAAATTTTCATTCTGAGTTAAACCTTCTGGCCCTTAGCAATGAGTCAAAGTGTATAAGCATACAACAAAAATAATAACAACATAATCCACATATCTAATTTCTTTATGGTTTTCTATTGCTGTTGACACAGCATCATGCCCCTAAAATCACAGCTCAGTACCAGAACTGAACAGATGATGTCATGGGCGTCCGCTGAAATTTTTTCAGAGGGGGGTGCTTCGGCAGCGGTGATACACAGTCGCATTTAACCCTTTCTTAAAACGCTAACGGGGGTTAAAATCGTCCCGCTAGTGGCGGAATAGCGCAGCAAAACGAAGGTAAAGCGCCGCTTTTTAGTGGCACTTTACCGATAACGCGGTCAGCTGGCAGTGTGAAATAGCTTTTGAGATAATTCAGCTTCACTCCATGCCCATATAAATATAGCCTAGAGAATGTACAGACCCCCCTTCAGCACAGACCCCTCCATTCAGCACAGATGGACCCCCCTTCTGCACAGACCCCCCCCATTCTGCACAGACCCCTACATTCAGCACAAATGGACCCCCCCTTCAGCACAGACCCCCCCATTCCACACAGGCCCCTCCATTCAGCACAGACCTCTCTTCAGCACAGACGGACCCCCCTCCCCCCATCCCATTCAGTACCTCAGATTAGCCATCAGCGCGGCACAGGCACAGCAGGTTCCCTCCCCCTGTGTACACATAAACACTGAAGGGGGAGGCGGCTTCACTCTGCTCGCTGTGCCTGTGTGACATCCGGGCCGAGACCGCTCAGACAGCCCGCGGCCGCTAGACTCTTCAACACCTTCTCGATTTTCCAGGGGGGGTCAATTGCCCACCCTTGCCCTATGGAGCGGATGCCCATGGATGATGTACTATTCATTGATATAGAGGGGCAGATTTCTCATTGAAAACAATGGGTGTCAAGACGTGCCCTATGGAACTTGTTTTGACAAACCTACCTATAGGCACCTATATGGACAGACATGATTCAATCTTTTCCATGGCTCTGCCAGTGAGTGGATGTTCAAAATGCTAGTACAGTGTTGTTCCTTTTCCTACATAGCAACTAGTAGTCAGTTGCACACCAATGTGTCCATGTGTTAGAAAATCTCTGTATAGGTTTACGCGTGCTTCAGAATACTTCAAACGCCTAAATGCTGCTAAAGCCCAGTATGGTAAAGTAATCAGCCAGGTCCCAAAAGATGCTTGAATCCTTCACATTACCTACTTTGCTCAAGCTGTGTTGTCTATATTGGAGGCCAAGGTTTCTCTTGTTTCATCACCTTTCTTTCATTTGTGCTTTGGATATTACTTTTTAATATGAGGTGTTGGGGGCTTTGTAGCTGCAAAAAATGATGGTAATCATGGCAGCGGCACAGTAAAGATGGCCTACAAGAGCTTGCCACTTAAATGCAAGCCTTCAGATTACATTATGGTGCGTCTTCTGCGATAATGCATACAAAGTGACCTCATTGTATAATGCTTTCACAGCTGTACACAGTTTCGAAGCACATTTCTGCCCAATAATGTACATTCACTTCTTTAAATAGAATAAAAGAGTTAGATCTTTTCAGATTTGAAGGGATTCCTATGTGCCATGAAGATTGCTTTGTGCATTTTGTTATGCTACCATTTCCCCTAACTGTGTGTCCTGGTGCATATTGTGGATGCATTCTTGTAGAAACAGGTTTATTTATTTTTTTCAGGTACTTATATAGCGCCGTCAATTTACGCAGCACTTTACATATACATTGTACATTCACATCAGTCCCTACCCTCAAGGAGCTTACAATCTAAGGTCCCTAACTCATGTTCATGCATACACTTAGGGCCAATTTAGCCAATTAACCAGCATGTATTTGGAGTGTGGGCGATAACCAGAGTACTTGCAGAAAACCCATAGGCACAGGGAGAACATGCAAACTCCAGGCAGGTAGTGTCATGGTTGGGATGCGAACCAGTGATGCTTTTGCTGTGAGGCAAAAGTGCTAACCACTACACCACTGTTTCAAAATTCTGACTAGCTCCTGTTGACATTTTAGTAACTTTTTATCAATCTTGTATAGAATGTGAAAGGGTTAGAACCTATGCCAATGTTTTATTGCTGTCTGTGCCCTCTGTTTGGTGAATTCAACCTCAGTTTCTGTTAGTGGTGGCTGGTATTTTTTTTCTGGGAGGGTGTGGAAAAACAACCACCCCCGGCAGCACCTCAAACGTCCCAGCCCCCCGCTCACTCACTGTCTTACCTCATCTAGATGGCAGGTGGCAGGTATCGGCCAGTGGGCATCAGAGCGGGAGCAGGCAGCGGCAGTGGGCGTCAGGCATATCCTTCATCTCAGTGGTGGTTATGTGTCTCCTCCCCTCCACCTAGGCATCCAATAGGATTACCTGTACTTTCAGTCAAACGGGTGATGGATCTCAAAACCCGCTTCCTGATTGGCCGGTAGGAGGATCAGTGTTACAACAGCGAATATTCATTTGCTGTTGTAACACACCTTGGTGGGCTCCGTTCACATTCTCTGTGCCCCAAACCCACCCTATTTTGAAGACTATTAGAGCCTCAGGGTCTAATCAGGTGCTTAAAAAAACATCCACCCTGCATTGGAATCCATGCATCCGGCGTCCTGAAAGGGGTTGGACGCATGGATGGGGGGGTGGCACCCGTGTGCCCTTAATGTATAGGACTCCCCTGGTTCCTGTTATGTTTGATACCCATCAAATAGATACAGTAAGAATTGTTCAGAAACCACTTGTGTTGCCATTTGTGTATAATACATACCTTCTTGAAACCCTATTTCAAACTTCAATGTAAATGATTATATATTACAAACTCTCAGTGTTTTTACTGTTTTTATTTAATACTTCCATATATATTTCTATTGTTAACAGACAAACGCTGATGTACTTTTCTTCTACGGACTGTTTGCCAGAGATTAAATGCATGTCTGAAAAACACGTATTTAAAAAGACAAAAACAAGAAAGAAGTGGAAGCCCAATGGTGGCAAACAAAACAATAAAACGTTGTAACATGTTCTAAACCTTCCAAAACTGACAAATGTTATGATGTCATAGCAACTAGAGACCTCTAACTGCACTCATATTTTATATATTTTGGATCTCACAGTCCACAGGGCCAAAGATCTAACTAAAACTGAAAACATGAATTCTATACACTGCACCTACCATAGAGTGACTTGCTAAATAAATGCAATAATGGTACATTATTTACTGGCAAATATACTGTGTGTACATGTCTACTTAGCACTCTGCTAAAGAAACATTAGTTATATTTGTGTATCAGTTGCCATAATGATCTTTTACCTCCTGATCATTACAAAACATTTAACATAGATCCCTTAAAAGTATTGGCAATGTCGGTTTAGACTTAGAGAGGAATATGACAGATGGAAAATATAGACAGAAATTAGACTATGATCTAAGTTATGATTTGTACTCTGTGTAATGTTAAGTATTTACTGTGCAATATTTAATTTCAGTATATAGTTCTATAATATGATTACATAAAAAAAACAAAAAAAAAACATAACATATCCTTGAATAAGGAATGTTTTGTATGCTTATTAGTTACATAATTTAAAGTGACTGTGCAAAGCTAACACCTTATCTATAACCTTTAAAATCTGTTTTATTAAGATTGATATGGAAGCCTGCCATAAGCTTTTCAACACTCCAGCAAAAACCAATTGGCTGCTAACATACAGCAGTACATTTTCCATCTCAGATGCCAATGTTGTGATTAGACCCCATATGTTATAAGATTTGCTTTGCTTATCTATAAGGAACAGTGTCGGCTTTCTTCCAACATTGGCTTGGATATATATACCACCAGTCTGGATGATTTGCTTCACTTCATAATGAATGTCAATCTGTTTTGCTCCTGCTTGAGCTGCAGCATTAGTTTTCAACAATTTAGATTCATAGTACAAATTATTTCTAATGTCACAAAAGATCTTCCATCTGGCTATCCCTGTAGTATACAACTATATTTACAATTCCTATAGATCCTAAAGGCCAACTCATTCTCACTATTTTCCCACAAATTTTTCACGACTATGAAAAAATTCTCCCAACACCAAAACATAACTGATTGACATTACATACGAATCCACCCACACTAAACATAAAGGTAATGTTTTAACGCTAAACAGAGATTTGTAAAAAGCTCTGCTTTAATGACAGTTGATGGTGTAGTTCTTTGTTGACATTGCCAATGTCCAATGTGCATGCTCTAAAAATAGACCTAAACCTAAACCTAATCACTAAAAACTTGATATAAGGTATAACATGTTAATAAAGTTTCAAAGTTCTTATTAAATCTGTAGCTTTTGCTAAAATAATACCCAAAGATTCTGCCATAAAAATGATTGTAAAGTAAAAGATTTTTTTATTTTTTTTACATACCTGCTCTGTGCAATGGCATTGCAGATAGCAGCCTCTTGCCTCTTCTTCTGTGTGTGCCAATAGTAGAAATCCATTTACTCTAGGGGCACACAGGCCTGATGTGCTCCTGAGCTGGGCTGTGTGTGTTCATAGATACACTTAGCACACCTCGGCCCTGTCCTCGCTCCCTCTTCACAGGTTTTGATTGACAGCTGCAGGAACCAATTGCTCCTGCTGCTCTTAAAAAAAGCCTGTGCAAGCAGTAAGAGAGTAGAGAGGACCTGCAGCCCGGCGCAGTACTTAATTGATAGAGGACTCATAGGTAAGTGTTAGGGAGGGGGTAACAGGCCATGGAAGTGTTGCCTTATGAGTTTATGCAAAATCTCCATTAATAGCTGTAAAATATTGTAATTATGAATATATTTCAGTTAGCTTTGTATCTATGTAACAGAGCAACCCAGAAGACTATGTAAAGCAGACAAGTCGGTGCAAGGCTTGTGTATCTAAACAATGGGACCCAACCCTCATTGTGCTACACATATTCACTTCAAAGGATCCCATGCTGGGATATGCAATGAAGGGAAGCCAACCCGTAATCAATACTTAACTTCCCGGGAAAATTCAAGTTAATCTACGGCTCAGAATAGTCACAAGGGTTTGCATTAAAGGGGGCTGACTTATGCAAAGTATAGGGATTGGAGATGTAGCCAGTCCTTAACCAGAAATAGAGAAGCCCACCAATCAGAGCCACGCTATACCAACCAATGAGGCATCAGCCTGTAATGATATACACAGACTACATAGGAGGGAAACACACACTTTATGGGAGAGCAGCCATCAGAATGGAACCTTGGTGCAAAGGGAAAATATGGGAAAGGTCTGCCTTTTACTTATAACTAAATATGTTTGTAGATTCATGTTTTATGGAATATATTCTGTATTCCTTCATGTAATTATTTTATTTTAACCTAATATTTCCTTCCTTGGTGTAGACTATAGATGATTTGTGTATTAGATAGACTACTCAATACTCACCAATAAATATTGTTATTGTGTTATAGCTTTCACTCATGGTCAAAGAACTGTCATTTAACCCACATCATATCTTTGAGATATTAAATCTTAAATATAATTAACGGGTAACAGAACTTTTCTTGTTTCTTGTTTAGAACCATTTTAAGGTCTTTATTTAAGTACTTTATATTATGTGCTAACACAGCTTTGTTCCTGTCTCCCAAATGCTCCCCCGAGTTGTGTCCCCCTTATTCCTTATTCCATATTGCTATTTTGGTGACAACTCAAAATTTTGGATTTACTTTCATGTTCGCTATCTGTGACATAAAGAAAGAGTGAATCTCCCTAACAGAGAACTAGGCAGCAACAAAAACAGTGGCTTTAACCCATCATCACTCTATCCAAATCCATAAATATATACCTATACATATATACTTATACTTTAACCACTTGGTGCCTGCTCTATAGCCATAAGACAGCTACAGCATAGGCTTAAAATTCTGAGAGGGCATCAATGGACGTCCCCATGTTCTCGAGCTGCCCGCGCATTCCCTGCACTTTGTGATCACAGAGTCCTTGGGACCAATCACAGCAGGCCCTTTACCACGTGATCAGCTGTCAGCCAATGACAGCTTATCATGGAAGTGAACAGAATGCCAGTTATCTGATTTTTTTCCCTCGCACTGATAGCGTGAGGAAAAAAGAAGAAAGCCATTAACCAGCTTCTGTTAGAGGGACATCAGTCCCCTCAGTGCCCACCAGTGCTGCTAATTAGTGCCCACCAGTACCATTTATCAGTGCCCACCAGTACTGCTAATCAGTGCCCAGCAGTGACTTCTATCAGTACTCATTAGTGCTGCCAATCAGTAAATAGCAGTGCCTCATCAGTGTCACTTATCAGTGCTGCCTATCAGTGTCCATCAGTACTGCCAGTGCCGGTAAAAGTCATGCATGGAAGTTAACTTCCACTTTAAGACTAAAACTAAATATGCATCAAAAGATCAGTTACATGTACTGCTGTACTCAAATTTTAAAACGTATTGGTCGATTTCAGAGTTTATCATAAATAACTTTCAACTGATTTGATTAAAGGGGTTGTAAAGGTAAAAAATGTTTTCCCTAAATAGCTTCCTTTACCTTAGTGCAGTCCTCCTTCACTTACCTCATCCTTTGATTTTGCTTTTAAATGTCCTTATTTGTTCTAAGAAATCCTCACTTCCTGTTCTTCTGTCTGTAACTACACACAGTAATGCAAGGCTTGCTCCCTGGTGTGGAGAAAGCCTCTTGAGGGGCCGAGCAGGAGTGTCAGGACGCCCACTAACACACAGCTACTTTCTCTTTCTGCAAAGTAGAGAGTGTCCTGACACTCCTGCTCGCCCCCTCCCCCCTGAAGAGGCTTTCTCCACACCAGGGAGAAAGCCTTGCATTAATGAGGTAAGTGAAAGAGGACTGCACTAGGGTAAAGGAAGCTATTTAGGGATTTTTTTTTACCTTTACAACCCCTTTAAGCCATCAAAATTGGTATCAGAAGATTAGATTTGTATATTTATAGACCCCATTTCTTTGGCGTCTGTATTACTAGAATAGGTGTTCTTCAAGCATGATGCTACACATGTTTAATAATATATAGAGGACCACTAGAGGGATCTTTTATTTATCTCTGTATAAAAAAAAAAAAGGATACAAATATGGAACAGCAGATCATTAAAAATATGGAACTCACTTGAGAAATTTCAAATCAAATGTTACAAAAAATATACTATATTATGCCTGAAAATAAAAATTTCCAACCACAGATAGAGATTTCCTAGTAAGTGGAAGAGCACTTGAACACATAGAAGTTCACCAATTCTTTTGGTGAGTGTGCATGTGTGCTAATAATGTAACAAAAAATGCGATCATACTGAATATATGTGTGCAGAGGCTATACATAGAAGACACAATGTAGGTTATATGAAACTGATAAGCTTCTCTCTGCTGAAGTGTCAGAGATTTAAATAACAGCCACTCAAACCCCTGATTCATTGATGAGTACTCACCAATGACAACTAAAATGTAAAGAGTAAAAGGGATTTCTGCAGCATCTTTGTCAGCTCTGCAACACCGACCTTTCCTTGCTTGTGACAAGTGTGTTTTAATCTAAAATGGCTGATAATAGCTGATAAAACTGAACAATAGCTGTACTCTCCTGACTACTAAATATAGATGCATTATGAAATATCTGGATGGGCACATTAATTCTGCATCAATGTCTTTAAAGCTGAACTCCAGACAAACAGCTTAATGCAATAAATACATAAATGCAGGGCTTTTTTTCAGGGGGGAACTTGGGGGAACTCAGTTCCACCACCTTTGACTCAGACTCTTTGATGCCTGCTCACCACAATCACTTGTAAACACAGAAGTCTGGTTTCTGTGTTTGCAAGTGACAGCTCTGCACTCTGTGTGTAACCCCCCTGAACTCTGCACTCTGTATGTAATGCAATACTGGTATTTAATGCCCCTTTAAGACCCGTCTACTGTTTTTGAAATCTGAACGGGGTCGTGGTTGAGTTCCTGCACCTATTTTCTGAGAAAAAAAGTTCTGCATATATGGGATATGTTTTACATGCCAAAGAATTTGTATTCCTCTCTAACCAGTCCCAGGAATTAAACAGCTCAATAACACAGTGCTGCCAGTAGGATGACATCACTTATGGTTAGGGAATACAATTGTGGCCTCTCTCCTTCCCCAGCTTGTTGACTGGACAGTGAAGAAACATCAGGAGACTAAGGTCATCTCTCTACTTACTCTGTTCTGTTCTCCTGCCAGCATGTTCCTGGTTGGCACATTTTGTAAGAGGCACAGCTGATCGGCTTATGGTTCTGTCTTTTCCCTTCCAATATGAGTATGGTTGCAATTGTATTTTTATACAGTACAGTATATATTTTGATATTAAATCTAAGCAGTCAGGATACATTTGTCCTTGAAAATAATCTGTGTCATTAACACAATACCAATGAGGGTAGCATAAGGATAATGAGCCCAGCAAACATCGTCCTAAAGCTAGAGTGCATTCCAGAATTATGTCAGGGTATTAACCAAGAGAAGAATGATAACTTAACAAGAAGAGCTGTGTTTATGGTTGATCTTCTTGCCAGACTACTTAGCGATCATCTGTTGTATACTGTTCAGATGAAAGCCAGCTATTCATCTCCAAGCCTCTAAGATTACACTTAAGGCATTTTTGAATGCCATTCAGACCACTGCTATACAGACTGTTATTATTAAATATTTTGGTTAAATATAATTGGCCCTGTAAGACTGCCACATTGTGCCCAACAATAGGCATATTTGTTTTGGCAAGCTAGGCATTTTATTGTTTTCCCAGACATTAAAACGAAATTCCAGGCCAATATGAAAAACCACTGTGAAGCCCAGTTAGGTATTCATTCAAATATATTAAATGTACTTTAAGTACACACAGTATAAATAACTGAATATGTATTTCAATTATTTCCCTGTAATCTTCAGATTAGAAGCATTCAGGCTGAGGCATTTCTAGGTTCAGTCCTATAAATCAATCCGGACTCTTGCTTTGGGTGGAGTGTAGGCATAGAGATGGTGTGCTTATACTCCTCCACACCCACATTCCAATCTTGACCACTTTCTGTCCCTAGGACGAACCCGTACATCCTTGGGAACAAGTGGTTATATCAAAATCATGATTCAGTATCAGTTTGCAGCCGGTAATTGGCTTTCATGTAAAAGTGATCTGAGTGGCTCTAAAGCTGTCTGACCACTTTTACAGAGCCATTACCTCCTGCCACTGCCTGCAACCATTCCTGGGCTCTCCCATTACACCAAGGAGCCCAATACCACTACAGTCTGTCAGGCCAGCTGCAGACAGAGGACAGGAAGGAACATCAGATCCTTTTCCTCTGTGATGATGAGTATTACGTCTCTTCTGGTTTAGGTTTATTGTTCACAGGGCTGTACCGATCAGGCAGCCAGTCAAACCGTTCTAGGTTTGATCAGTTACCTTAGAGGCCAGAGGTCTAATAGACCCCAGATCTCACAATAAAAAATGTCTCTCACTGCCCATGCTCTCACAGGAGATATTGTGCATCCCTTGTGATAGCAATAGAGCTGAATAAAAAAAAGTTCAAGAAACAGTGTAAAAATTGTATTTAAATAAAATAAATAATTATAACAAAAAAAAAAGTAAGCATCCTGTCCCCCTGTTTTCACACATAAATGTGATGTCGTATGTAGGTCCTGTATGCATATGTCAACTGTGATATTACTTATGTGAGGATTTGCCATAAATGTCAGAGTGAAACAAATAATTCTATCACCAGAGCTCATGTTTAACTGTAAATTTGTACCTGTAGACGCTTATAAAGTGTCGCCTATGGAGATATTTAGGTACTGTATTTTGTCACCATTTTCATTTCCATTTCATTTTTGTGCAAAATTTTAAATCTCGACATGTTTGGTATATATTTACTCGGTGCAACATCATCTTTCTTATTTTTTTAAATTCTGATTTTATTTTTGAAATTTTATAACAAGTAAACAACAAAGATCAAGGTCAAATCATCATTCTAAACAACAGCTAGTTTTCCCATGATAATTACAGATACACAAAAAGATATTCGTAGATAATCAGAGATATTCTGAAATTTTCAGAAATACCGCAGAGCAGAAAGTATGGCCCGGATTCACAAAGCACTTACGCCGACCTATCTCGAGATACGCCGCGTAAGTGCAAATATGCGCCGTCGTCTCTGTCCGCCGTGCCCACAAAACTAGATACGCCTGAAAATAGGCTTCATCCGACCGACGTAACTTGCCTACGCCGGCGTAGCGTGGGCGCATATTTACGTTGGGCGCATTTGCCGCTCCCATTGATTTTCTATTCACATATACAAATGAGGGAGATACGCCGATTCACGAACGTACGTCAGTCCAACGCAGGCTACGACTTGTGCGCGTAAGTCGTACGTCCGGCGGAAAGTTATTCCCCATATATGAGGCGCAACCCATGCAAACGTATGGACCAGGGAACACAAGCCGTCATATTTTATGTCGTTTACGTTGTACGTGAATATAGCTGGGCGTAGGTTACGTTCACGCCGTAGGCAGTGATCCGTCGTATCTTAGGCATTCGTTCTGACGTGATTCTGAGCATGCGCACTGGGATGCGTCCACGGGACGGCGCATGCGCCGTTCGTTATTCGTATTTATCTGACGCTTGGCCCATCGTTTGCATTGGGTCACTCCTCATTAGCATGGCTCACGCCCACTTCCACTTATGGCGACTTACGCCAAAGAAACCCAGCGCAGATTTGGCAGCACTGGCTTTGTGAATCCAGTGCTTGCCTCTCTGCTCTGCGTAGCGTAAAAAAGATACACTACGGCGGCATAAATATGCGCCGATGTATGTGAATCTGGGTCTATATGTTTTTGGGTCCCCTTTTACAGGTCCCCCCCCCAAAAAAAAAAACACCCCCTGATATTTATCAAGGTTTTCAATTAAAATGAGAACACAATACATCAATCCATTTTCTCCAGATCCTTTCAGACTTAAAATGTTGCATTAAACTTAGGTATGTTTTTCAAACATTACATATTTATCCATTTCATGAATGCAGTCCCCCAGGCTAGGATTCTGTGAAACCCAGTGAGAGGCTATCATTTTACGTGCTATAAAAAGAGATCTCATGATAGCCACTAACTGATTATGATCTGTGCTATAAGGGTTTACATAAACTAAGAGACATAAAATAGGGTCCAGAGTCAGCCTGGTATCATATACAAAGTTTAACAAGTCCAACACTTCCTGTCAGTACCAAATTAGCTTTGGACATTTCCAAAAGAGGTGCATAAAAAAGCCAGGAGATTAAGCACATCTTGCACATTCAGAGTTTTCTCTTCTGCCTACCCTATGCAACAGCTCTGCGGTACGATAAGCTTTATAGAGAATAAAAAGTTATATTACTCTATGAGTAGGAGATATTGAGGCGAGCTGTACATTCTGTAATATTTGATCCCATATAACACCCAGAGTAACATCGATCTCTGCCTTCCATCTTTGCCCACATGGAACAGTAACGCAAGATAGTATTTCAGATAATAATTGTGTAAAGACCTTAGTAATAAGGGCCTTCATAGTGTCTGCTGTGGCTATACTGTCCAAAAATAGGAAAAGTGGAAAAGAGACTGTTGAGTTCAAACCTTAAATCTTCAAAGCATGTCATAATTGTAAATATTGAAAAAAATAAATGAGTTTAGGTTATATTCAGTACAAAGTAGATACAACTATATTTCAAGAGGGTCTTGAAAGTGTATCAGGCTAGTAAGGGAAACCAGCAGTGAAGCCTTCAGGCTTTACAGCCGGTTTCCCACTGCGCATGTGTGAGTTGCTTTGCACTTTCTGGTCCTGTCGTCCTCTGGGACACACACAGGTTCCAGAAGGTAGCATGGGGAAGAAGGGGGGGCCAGACATAACGTAGATCACTGTGCAACGATTTTATCAGGAAGTGGGAGCGGGTACATGTGAAAACCAGGTACTCCCATCCAAAAAGTGTCAAATGTTGCAGTGGAGGGGGGGAGGGTGCAAATAAGCAGAACTTCTCCTTTTGGTGGAGCTCCACTTTAGCTTTAACTGTCATGGACATCTGGATCACACTATTAACTAAACATAATTTTAAATCCTTTTAGTAGGTAAACATCTCCTATAAAAGTATTTCAGCTATGTATTTAGCTGTCTTCCAGGAGATCATCTTTAAAAGTGCTGCCATTGTGTTAAATTGTATGATACAATTATAATGGAGTTTTGAAATCTTTATGAAATGTCATAAATGTTATGCTCCCCACTGCTGTTTAACAACCTAATAGATGGGGCTTTTCACATTACTGCTGAAAGGGAAAACTATACATTTATATGGATAATAGAAATATGATAAGAAAAACTTGCACTTTTTCTGACAACACAAAGTTATTTTTCTATTATCACTAGCAACTGTATTTTAGAAAAAAAAAAAATTGTAACTATAATGTCATCAGTCAGTAAACCGGTTAAGTATGGCATTTCACATGGAAAATGGTAGCACTCATATTGATAGTTCATGTATGAATGAAGGATTTTCAAATATGTGCTACTTGTAAGGCACAATGAATGTGATTTACCTATACCAGATAACTTGCACTTCCTCGCAACCTGTAGTAATGAACTTAAATAAGAGTTTTAAGTTTACTGAAAAGTGGGAAACATTCATGGCATTTTGGCAACATTCAACATTTCGGCTGAATACAATAAAGTCAATAGGATAGGTAAAATTGGAATAGTGTGTTGTAATTTTGCAAGGGTGCAATTGTCTTTAAATGGTGCCTATGGGTTAAGGAAGCTCTAATAAAGTTTTGTTTCTTCATTTTATTAAAATCTTTACAACAGCTTTGAAGCAAAAGTGGTTGTGGCAACTTTTAATGAACAAGCAATGTGATCACCATATCATTGCTGAAATGCTAATCAGATCTTCGTTTATTTACAAAAATATAATTTGTGTTGCAGTTAGAATTTAGCGTTAGATAGATTGTCAATAGCAATAGGGTTAGAGCCGGTTCACAAAGGGGCGACTTGAGATCCGACTTCAAGTCGCCCCAATTTGCCAACAGGAGAAAATCAATGTAAGTGAAAGAACCGTCTTAACCACTTAAGACCCGGACCATTATGCAGGTTAAGGACCTGGCCAGATTTTGCGATTCGGTACTGCAACTTTTTAACTGACAATTGCGCAGTCGTGCGATGTGGCTCCCAAACAAAATTGGCGTCCTTTTTTTTCCACCAATAGAGCTGTCTTTTGATGGTATTTGATCACCCCTGCGGTTGTTATTTTTTGCACTATAAACAAAAATAGAGCGACAATTTTGAAAAAAAAAACAATATTTTTTACTTTTTGCTATAATAAATGTCCCCAAAAAAAGATATAAAAAAAAACATATTTTTTTCTCATTTTAGGCCGATATGTATTCTTCTACATATTTTTGGTAAAAAAAAAATCGCGTTTAACAATTGGTTTGCGCAAAATTTATAACGTTTACAAAATAGGGGATAGTTTTATGGCATTTTTATTATTATTTTTTGTTTACTACTACTGGCGGCGATCAGTGATTTTTTTCGTGACTGCAACATTATGGCGGACACATCGGACAATTTTGACCCATTTTTGGGACCATTGTCATTTTCACAGCAAAAAATTCTAAAAAAATGCATTGTTTACTGTGAAAATGACAATTGCAGTTTAGGAGATAACCACTAGGGGGCGCTTTAGGGGTTATGTGTGACCTCATATGTGTTTCTAACTGTAGGGCGGGCGGGGCTGGATGTGTGACATCACTAATCGCCTCTCCCTTTAGACGCCGGAGAGCGGAGAAGTTGGAAGAAGACCCCGAAGTCTGAAGAAGACCCCTGGAGTCAGAAGAAGACCCCCGGTGTTGGAAGAAGACCCCTGGAGCTGACTAATAAATTACTTTAAAAACCTGTCTAGTGTGTTTTTTTTCTTGACACTTTTTCCCCCAGGTGAATGGGTAGGGACATGATGTACCCCATACTCATTCACATAGGGTGGGAGGCCAGGATCTGGGGATTCCCGTTTTTTGACATGGGGGTTCCCCTTAAAATCCATACCAGACCTAATGGCCTGGTATGCTTTTGGAGGGGGAACCCATCCCGTTTTTTTATTTAAAATTTGGTGTGGAGTTCCCCCTCATGATAAGCCACTGGCAAAGTCCCCTGTCCTGGAGGCGACCTCAAGTCACGTTGTAAGCCGCTCCAAGTCGCGCTGTGGTTCACGCTCAAGTCTTGTCCGAGTCGCTTTGCAAAGTCGCGCACAAGGTTATAAACAAAGCCATTGATGACCATAACAGCACTGTCTTTTTAATTTAATCACTTCAGCTCTCAAATGTGCACACCCCTTATGTACCAAAGAAATGTTTAAATATTTTTCTATGAGCTTGTTTATTGGGCAATACATTTGCCGTTACTTTTTTAATGACAAACAGGGATTTCTTTTGGTGATATTTTCTTGTAAACATATTTTTATGGAATCCATAGTCATATAAGGTAACATAAATTAATTAATAAAAAGGTAAACATGCAGTGCTATAAAGTCAAGTTATATTGCACACGTGATGGATAATACAAAGAAAGACAATATGCAGTGTAATTGAGAGAAAGGTGAAAAATCCCCACAATAATCTTCCATGTACAGGTATAGCACACCACCCCACCGTGCTCACAGCGGGTCTCCTTACCAGATAAATAGGGCCCTCAAATTAGAGAGTGGCCTTCAGAGTGAGTTAACAAGATAAAGTATCATCCGACTAGTCAAGGACACCTGCCAGAGTGATTCAAATCAGCCTCCTGGAGATCCGACCAAATGATCCAGATTGACCTCCACAAGATCCAACACACAATCACTCATTCAAATGGAGCACACCAAATGGTAAAAACAAAAGATACTTCCACAGTGAAGATACTTTTAAAAAGGAGAGATGCTTTATTGTAGTGTACAAGTATCATATAAAACAGCATTCCAAACGATCATATAGATAAGACGCAGCTATATAGCGTGCTTGCGTCATTCAGTGTCAGGTCTCAGCCAACGCGTTTCATCATCAACTGACATCATCAGAGGCTCTGATGATGTAAGAATTTAACTAGAACAGCATTAAAAAAAAAAAATATATATATATATATATATATATATATATATATATATATATATATATATATATATATAATGAAGCTTTTTTTATTACTTTTTTATTACTTGTCAGGTTGTTTGCTACCATAATGCTACAATCACACTAGCATCCTGCATTTGGAATTTTATAAAGCAGTTACAATTATCTAGTACGTATAGAAAAACTTTCTGCTTCTCAGAATGCACTTACATTCACACACATCTGCATGTGTTTTACATGTGTTTAGACACATTCACAATATCTAATGTATCCTGGATGCACCTAAATGCAGGTAAGTGCTTAGTAAATATTATACCATTAAAAATCATTACATGCATATGTTTAGAAATGTCATACAATGACATATATTTGTATGTATGTCATTCCAAATGTGAATGAGGCCTCAACTGAGATCATGTGCAGATCAAATTCTATCCTTTTCATTTACAGATAAATTGAATGAGACTGGTCACATGACCATCTATGTAAAGTCAGAGAGAGCAGTCATGTGACCAGGCCAGTGGGAAAAACTGAGCTATTGAGGTATATGGAAGCTTCATTTTACAATATGAGTGACACAGGAGGAGCAGTGTGGAAGTGGCTGACCATAGGTGTGCACAGCCTATTGCATTAGGGTGTGCACCCCAAAGCCCAAACACACAAACTACCGATCACTCACAATGTTCATTCAGAAAGGGAAGGAGCCGGTAAATCACATTTACTGGCCCCATTCCCCACTCCTAAAACATCCCAGCAGCAAGAGCAGATAGAAGAGGAGGGAAGCTGGTAGCGCTGCGCAGGGAAATATGGGAGCCAGGGCAGTAGGGGGAATCTGTGCTGCACAGAGTGATTAGGGTGTGCCTGGGCACACCTGGCATACCCTGTGCGCACGCCTATGGGGCTGGCAGTGATTTTTTTTCTTAACTGTAGAGAATGCTGGCAGCACTGCCCCAGGAGACTGTGGGTCTCCTGGGAATGCAGGGGGAGGGAGCTGTGTACTGGATGGGGGCTGTATACTGGGGAGGGGTCTGTGTACTGGATGGGGCTGTATACTGGATGGGGAGCTGTGTACTGGGGAGGGGGACTGTATACTGGATTGGGGGCTGTGTACTGGGGAGGGGGACTGTATACTGGATTGGGGGCTGTGTACTGGGGAGGGGGCTGTATACTGGATGGGGGGTTGTGTACTGGGGAGGGGGGCTGTATACTGGATGGGGGGGCTGAATGCTGGATGGGGGCAGTATACTGGGCTGTGTACTGTGCAGGGGGAAGGAGACTGTGTATTGTAAAGGGGGCTGTGATTTGGGCTGTGATTTGATTTGGGGCCCCAATTTTAAGACGGAAGTTTAAGGATTTTTTTATCCTTAAACTTCCGTCTTAAAATTGGGGTGCGTGTTATACGCCTGTGTGTATTATACGCCGACAAATACGGTATTTGAATATTAAACAAATTTGAGCATTCACTTATCCTTTGCTCCTGGTATCCCCTGAGAACTCTAATCAAACGTCTAACAGTTTAGCCAAATTTGGTTTTAAGACTAATAGCTGATCACTTGTCAATATTCTATAGATATGAGCAAGGATCAAGAACAAATAAATGCTGAGGATAACCATCTTCACACAAAAAGGAAGTTTAAGCTGTTGGCCGTTCTTCTTCCCCACCAAATCTTGTGACTAACAGTTCAATTGGCAGTTACAGCTATTTTCAAATTACTATACTACAAAAATTATGATTATAGGAATCCAAGATTTTTTATATGGTTCAGCTAGGACACCAGACAGTGGTGTGTTTGGTATACAAATATTATCATTTTGTCAAAAGTACTTTTTAACTACACCCTATGGTTGACAAACAAAGATATATCAACCAGTAAATGTATAAATAAAAGTGACAGGTATGCCATGATGCTAATTTGCCTTATGACTAAGTACTCATTGCAAAACACATCAAGCTGTATCTGTCAGGTGTTGTACATTTACTTGAGTAAACCTTCAGGTTGCTGTGCTTTTCACTGTGGACCATCTCTTTATTTTTCAACAGCTTAAACATAATTAAACGTGTGATTAAGCACCATTAGGTGCACAATGCATCAAGGCGTATCTGTCACCCATTGTATTTGTGCATTTACTTGGATAAATTCTCTGATTGCTCCACACTTCACCGTGGATGATCTGTATATCTTTCTGCTTGGTCTCCAGGCAAGGCTGGGTTTATGTAGACGAGCTGCATCAGGTGAACTTTGAGTGGTTTTTCTGGTGGTAGCGGCACATCTTTGCTGCTGACATATGTAGAGAGCAGTGAAACAAGTTAGTGTCACAGGATGGGCAGAGATGTCTTTGTTGTGAAGGCTGGGATAGACAACTTGGCTTCACTTTCTGTATGCTTTATGAGATGTAAGTAACAGCATTATTTGGGGAAATAACTTTTGGGGAACAGACTGGACCAGACAAAGTCTGTTCAAAACATCCCAATGATCATATTGTTGCACATATTGGCAGTTTAGTAAATATGTTCTAACACTTATCTCAACTAACTAAAAAAACTACTTTTGCATACAGTGGACTATTGTTGCCTATGCTATAAATACTACCTATGCTTTTATTAACATAAATAAATAGATAATTCAAATTATATATTAACCATTTCAGCCCCAGAAGGATTTGCCCCCTTAATGACCAGACCATTTTTTTGCGATACGGCACTGCATCTCTTGCGATACGGACTGCTAATTGCGCAGTCGTGCGATGTTGTACCCAAACAAAATCAATGTCCTTTTTTTACAACAAATAGAGCTTTCTTTTGGTGGTATTTGATTACCTCTGCAGGTATTTTTTGCAATATAAACAAACAAAGAGCGACAATTTTGAAGTATGGGTTGATATATATTGTTCTACATATTTGTGTAAAGAAAATCACCATAGGCATGTATTGATTGGTTTGTACAAAAGTTATCGCTTCTCTATGGGATAGATTTAGGGACTTTTATTTATTTTTAATTTTTTTAATAGTAATGGCGTCAATCTGCGATTTTTAGTGGGACTGTGACTGATCAATGTAAAAATTACACTGGCAGAGAAAGGATTAACACTAGGGGGCGATCAAGGGGTTGAGTGTGTTCCCTAGGTGTGTTCTAACTGTAGGGGGGGTGAGCTCACAGGGACATGGCAGAGATCACTGTTCCCAATCACTGGGAACAGTAGATCTCTGTCATGTCTCCTGTCAGAATGGGGATAGCCTTTTTTACATAGGCAGTTCCCCGTTCTGCCTCTCTACTAGGCGATCGCGGGTCGCTGGCAGACATCGAGCCCGCCCGACCCGCAGGGCACGTTTCCGCATTGTGCAGCAGAAATGAGAGTGCACTGCCGGTGACACGCTCCACGCCCGCACCTGCGTCTGCACGAGTTGCCGTACAGGAGAGCCGACCAGCTGCGGTATATCTGCATGAGCTGGTCGGCTAGTGGTTAAGAAAACACTGATCTGGAGTTTTTTTTTTTTATTATTATGCATAATGAATAGGGAAAACATGCTGGATTTCTGATCCCAAGACTGTGGAGTGCTTTCAGAGGATCCTTGAAGAATTATGAGGGAAATGTTAAAGATTTTATTTGGGCTGCTTTCGTATATATTTCTAGTAAGCCTTCTATTTACCTATAGCAGGGCTTATCTGGTCTCTTAAAGGGAGAGTACATGGTAAATGTGTAGTGAGCATATTATATAAGGGCATTAGCCAGTGGATCCCATTGGGTAATAAATTTAAAAGAGCAAACAAATGTCATGGATGGCTTAACGCCAATGTAAAAATGCATATAAAAGCAAAAGAGAAGGCATTCAAAAAATACAAGATTGAGGGATCATCAGCAGTATTCAAACTTTATAAAGAATGCAACAAGAATTGTAACAGGCTAACAGAGGACATAATAAGAGATAGACTTGGAAAACTTAACATTAATAAAACAACGGGACCAGATGGCTTGCACGCAAGGGTACTTAGGGAACTCAGTCAAGTAATTGCCAGACCATTTTTCCTCATTTTTACCGACAGTCTACTGACTGGAATGGTACCAGTGGATTGAAGAAAAGCCAATGTAGCACCTATGTTTAAAAAAGAGCCAAAATACATCCCTGGGAAATACAGACCAGTTAGCCCAACATCCATAGTATGCAAGCTCTTGGAGGGGATGATAAGGGACTATATACAAGATTTTAGTAATGAAAACGGTATCATTAGCAGTAATCAGTATGAATTCATGAAGAATCGTTGTTGCCAAACTAATCTATTAACCTTCTATGAGGAGGTGAGTTGCCATCTAGATAAAGGAAGGCCGTAAATGGGGTGTATCTGGATTTTGAAAAAGCATTTGACACAGTTCCCCATAAATGTTTACTGTACAAAATAAGGTCCGTTGGCATGGACCATAGGGTGAGTACATGGACTGAAAACTGTCTAGAAGGGCGAGTTCAGAGAGTGGTGATAAATGGGGAATACTCAGAATGGTCACGAGTGGGTAGTGGGGTCCCACAGGGTTCTGTGCTGGCACCAAACCTATTTAATTTGTTCATAAACGACCCGGAGGATGGGGTAAACAGTTCAATCTCTGTATTGTGGATGATACCAAGCTAAGCAAGGCAATAACTTCTCTGCGGGATGTGGAAACCTTGCAAGAAGACCTGAACAAATTAATGTAGTGGGCCACTACATGGCAAAGGAGGTTTAATGTAGAAAAATGTAAAATAATGCATTTGGGTGGCAAAAATATGAATGCAGTCTACACACTAGGGGGAGAACCTCTGGGGGAATCTAGGATGAAAAAGGACCTGGGGTGCTAGTAGATGATAGGCTCAGCAATGGCATGCAATGCCAAGCTACTGCTAACAAAGCAAACAGAATACTGGCATGCATTAAAAAAGGGATTAACTGCAGGGATAAAGCAATAGTTCTCCCCACTCTACAAGACTCTGGTCCAACCACACCTGGAGTATGCTGTCGAATTCTGGGCACCAGTCCTCAGAAAGGATGTACTGGAAATGGAGTACAAAGAAGGGCAACAAAGCTAATAAAGGGTCTGGAGAACATTAGTTATGAAGAAAGGTCGCAGGCACTGAACTTATTCTATCTGGAGAAGAGACGCTTGAGAGGAGGATATGATTTAAATTGACAAATACCATACTGGTCACCCCACAATAGGGATAAAACTTTTTCACAGAAGGAAGTTTAAGAAGACAGGTGGCCACTCATTAAAATTAGACGAAAAGATGTTTAACTTTAAACTACGTAGAGGGTTCTTTACTGTAAGAGCGGCAAGGATGTGATGTGGAATTCCCTTCCACAGGCGGTGGTCTCAGTGGGGGGCATCAATAGTGTCAAAAAACTATTAGATAAGTACCTGAACGATGGCAACATATAGGGATATACAATGTAATACTGGCATATAATCACACACATAGGTTGGACTTGATGGACTTGTGTCTTTTTTCAACCTCACCTACTATGTAACTACAGACACTGGCGATTGGTACTCTTAATGTGACAGTATATGTGGTCTAATTGTGTCAGTGCAAATATTGCATGCATTGGGTAATTGGGATAAGATACACTACATCAGGGATATGCAATTAGCGGACCTCCAGCTGTTGCAGAACTACAAATCCCACGAGGCATAGCAAGACTCTGACAGCCACAAGAATGACACCCAGAGGCAGAGGCATGATGAGACTTGTAGTTTTGCAACAGCTGGAGGTCCGCTATTTGCTTATCCCTGCACTACATGATAATCCTCTTTGTTTTTTTGTGTTTTAACACTGTTTCATAGCATCTGTGGATTAAGACCAATTGTGTATCCAAATGCATAAGAGAGAAACAAATAGACTGGAATCTGTATGAAAATGTCTTTTTAACCTACGTACCATTAAAGCCTGGCTGTCCTTGGACTGTGTGTGTTTCTTTTGTTTTTTCCATTTTAACAGAATTATCCAATAACAAACCTATTTGTTAACTTGGCATGCCACCACCTTTTCTTTTCATTCCTATTATTAGTGGCTAATATTATGCTAGTGTGCAATATTTGCCTGTTTATTAAAGTGGAAAGTTGTGAATGATTGCTGCTTTGTGAGTAGTTTTTATGACAGTTTTAATTTACTGTATTACGTATGACTTACTACACTATGGGATTGATCTTCTCTTCTCTTATCAAACATCATATTGCAGTGGATTGGAGCAAAAGAAAGGGAGTGCCGTTTAAGCATCTTCCCAACTGAATAGGGAGAGTTCTCTGAAAACTTGATTGAGACCATATTAGAAAAAAAGTGTTGTATGGCTCACTTAGTTAAAACGAGTCAGTAGGATCTGGTAAGCCTCCTTTACCTATCCAAGGGATATAGGCTCACAGTGGTGGACTACATGAATGAATTTGAGTTTATTGATATATAGGAGAGGTAATTTTGGGCTTGAATTATAATGTTATTCAGTGCGATGGAATTTTATCACATAACACACTTATATGTAATACGGTTTGGCTGATAAACCTGGGAGGTGTTTTATTTACTGTAGAGCTGGTTTATCTAATATTCTGGTACGTCAAAACATTAGGACAAAGGTAGGCAAACTTTGAGAGGTGGAAATCTACCTGAACAACATGAAAGAGATCAAAGATTACCAGGGTTTGACACCCTTTTTTTTAAAGAAATTAACTAGCAAACTTTGAAAGTCAGTCAGTAGAACAGTGAAAAATGAAAAAAGGTGCCCCTGATGATGTCATTACGACGAAACGATCGTCGGGCAGACACACTCGCATTGCGCATGCGCTAACGGCCTTAGGCGGTCTGATATTCATACGGAGCTTTTTATCCTTGCAAGGACTTTTGTATCACTCTCTATGAATGAGAGTATTTTAAGCTGTTTGAATTTTTTATTTTTTAAATAAACCCTCTCGTTTTTTACGCCTACACTATGGGATTGTCCCTTTCTTTTTCCCCACATGGTGTTTGATAAACACACGTTCACATACATCTATGCAAGTTCCATTTGGAAGCAGTGGTTAACCCTATGAGGAGCTGTGGCTTCTACCATCTAATCTGTGGAGAGATCCGGATTCGTTCCTGACACCCCAAAGGATCAGAATTTCCTGCTATGCCTGTTTAGACTATTCCTGAAAGGGATTAGTCACAGGCTTTCTGGTAAGCCTTTATTTCTACTGGTGTTGGGCCACTGATGACTGAAATCTCCCTCCTTTCTCACCTGTGGATCTCCTAATTGGACTTTCATTGTTTGCATCTTTTCATCACCTGCATTGGAAGGAGCTAATAACTCCCAGCTTTTTTCTGTGAACTCCCAGCTTTTTTCTGTGGACTCTATTTGTTTTGCACCTCATATGCTGAATTGGTCATTTTATTTTACACTGTTTATTTACCTGTTGATATTTATAAGTACTTTATGCTCAGTGCCATATTGATTGGCACAGTGTTATAACAACCCATGCATTTATAGCTTTTGTGTATTCACATATTGAATTAAGTTTCAAAAGATTGTTACCACTTATAGATTAACATTGTTTACACCTGTTGCTTCAGATACTTATGTGGTATACTGTATGCTGTCCAGCGCTACACTGTTTTTGCACACAGTGAAAAATGTTAGTAGGGCAGCTGATGGTGTGTGGATAGTGTCAATAGGGCAGTGAACGGTGTGTGCACAGTGTCAGTAGGGCAGTGGATGGTGACAGTAGGGCAGAGGACGGTGTCAATAGAGCAGTCGACAGGGTCGTAGAACAGCATTTTTTACAATAGTATTCTTAATTTTTTTAAGAGCCTCTTTTGGTGAAATATCAAGGGTCTAAATAAACTCCTGTTGTCCTACATTTCAGATAGAAAAACAGACTGAGGACAGAGATTCCCTAGTCCCTTTCTCTGCAGCCTCAGCTACAATTGACAGTGAATGAATGATAAGCAGTGTTGGGTGAATGGTTTGGGCCGAGAAAAAGTTTTTCTCAAACACCACCTGTTCACCCCTTCAGCAAACACCAGAATTTGAGGGGCGCTCACTGAGATGTTTGTCCACCAAGCTCCCCACAATGCACTGAGTGCTGCACAGTGCATTCTAGGGTCCTAATTAGACAAAGTGGAGATTGATAGAGCAAGGCTCAGTTTGCTACTAGCGAGTTAGCGTGTTTCATTTTTTGTGACTCTGAGCGTTAGTGTAGTGTTAGTATAGTGTTAGTATAGTGGGTCAGTATAGTGTGAGTATAGTGTGTCAGTATAGTGTAGTGTCAGTGTAGTGTGTTAGTGTAGTGCAGTGTTTAACACTACATTACATAACATATAATGCTGTTTGCAGTGCTAAATACACTTTTTTTGTCCCCTGCCTGCCTCCTTTTTTTAAATTGTCAGCCACAATTTTTTTATAGATTTTACATTTCTATCAGTGTCAGTCCTCAATTTAAAGCACAACAAACACCCATTTTAATTCAATAAAGTGCATACAATCACACATTTCCTAGTTGCTATTCAATTTGGGTAATAAGCCCCTCATCATGCCTGGGAGGACAAGGAAAGGCAGATTTTCCCATGCCCCTATGAGGATCTGTGTCCACAGGTAAAGGTTGGCATGCTCTCTCCTCAGACAGGGCACATTTGTCTGTTTAGTGATGTTGCCCTCACTATCCAGCCACAGCATGCAGAGGAGGTGGTGGACTGGCTTACTAAACCATTCTCATCCTGCTCACCCTCTATCACCCAAGCTGAGACTAGTGTGCAGTCCCCCACAGCTGCCAGAGTGGCTAAATCTGCCTCCTTGTCCACAGTTGCTCCTACCATAGCCCCAGCATCATGCATTGCGGGGTCAGCAGAATTGTTTTAACACAGCATCAGCCACTTTCTTCTTGACGATGCACAGGAATTACTTGATTCTGATGTTGGTTCTGAGGTTGAAGAAGGGAGTAACATGAGCCTACAAAGAGGGGAAAACACTGACAAACAACAAATTGGTAGTCATGTATGGCCAAGTTGTCTCCAGTGATGAGGAGTCATACAGACTGGCTCGCCACGCTGTTGTTTAGAAAATAAAGAAAGCTTGCAGGGAATATCAATTTAAACATCATTTTTTTTCTTTATATGTCAGTTTTGCTTTAAGCATCATCAAAATCAATGCTCCTTTAAAAAGTATCTTTAAAAAAAAATGTTTTGCATTGATACATGTCCCCTAGGGCAGTACCCAGGCCCCCATATCCTTTTTATGGCTGATAACTTGCAAATAAAGTTCAAAATGGGCACTTTTGATTTTTCAAGTTATGGGGCCCATAGACTTCAATGGGGTTCAGAGTTTGGTTCCTGAACTTTAACGATGTTAGAGAGTTCTGGCGCAAACCAAACCAAGTGCTCTGTGCTGAGCAGCTTCCTGATCATTCACAAACTGTAGCACAGCAAGCACACTACTACACTATGCTTAGGTATGAATGAACACAGTGAGACCAGTAAATTATGTGTTCTTTTAAGTGGACATAATTATATATTATGTATGAAATGCTTTATATAATTAAATTCCATAGTTACATAGTTGGTAAGGTTGAATAAAGGCAATAGTCCATCCAGTTCTACCTGTGTTGGTATGTGTGTTTGTAGAAAAAAAAATTCCCATATCCCTGTATATTGTTTTTGGTAAGATGCACGTCCAAGAGTCTTTTAATACTAGCCATACTTCCTGCCAACATCACCGATTGTGGAAGAGAGTTCCACATTCTTACCACCCTGACAGTGAAAAACCCCCTATGCAGCTTAACCCCCTATGCTGCTTCTCTTCCAGTCCCATCGTGTGGCCCCATGTCCTGGGACCGAAACATTTCATATTTACGCTGGGATCACTGTTGAGATATTTGTATATTTCTATCATATTTCCTCTCAAGCGTCTCTTCTCCAATGAGAACAAACTCAGCCCTTGTAATCATTCCTCATAATTGAGGTCCTCCAGACCCCATATTAATTTAGTTGCTCTTCTCTGGACACAACCTTTCTGATCTTGACATTTATAAACTTACTTTGTGAAGATCCTCAAACATTTACTTCCTTAAATTCTGTGTTTTCACTATGCACTGTGAGTAGAGTTGTCACCTCATCCCTTTAAATAGGAAGTAAACTTCCTCTGCTGGCATTTACCTATAGGTAAGCCTATAATAAGGCTTACCTATAGGTAGTATAAATATCTCTTAAAAGTGTACCATTTAGAAGATATTTACATTACATGCAGTCAGTGACATCACTGGCGCATGCGCTTTAAAGGAACGGTCGCTTTCCGGGCCCTGTGCCGTAAACGGCGGCTCCGGCATGCATGCACGGGAGTTACGTCATTGCGGCTCCAGCCAGTCACAGAGCCAGAGCCCGCAAACCCAGAAGATGGATGCAGAGCTGAAATTGCGGCGCTGGAACAGTTTTGTTTTGAGGTAAGTTTCACATAATGTGCTAGTATGTGATGCATTATGACTTTATCTTGCAGGAAGAAAAAAAAACATGTCCAGAAATATACAAAACCGAAAACATATTAATTATTTAAAAGGGATGAGGTGGCAACCCTAACTGTGAGTAGGCACTGCTGTGTCAAGGCACCATGGGACATGTAGTCTATACAAACTGAACTTAAACAGCAGAGAAGTAGCAGCAAAGCATGCAGGGAATCAAGGAAGTTGTGGGAAGACCAGCAGACAGGGAGAACTCAGAAACTCATAACTCGAGAAAAGATTTTTTATCAGTGGCGGCCCATCCATAAGGGGCACACAAGCGTCCCCCCATCCAATGCGTCCGGCCCCTAATCTACATGCAGGGTGCCGGATGCATGGATTATAGGGGGTGGGTTTTTTAAGCACATGATTAGAGCCAGAGGCTCTAATAGGCTTCAAAATAGGGTGGGCTCTGGGTACAGAGCACTGCACTCCAAGCCCACCCAGTTGTGTGACACTACCGAATTAATATTTGCTAGTGTCACACTAATTCTTCTCCTGGCCAATCAGGAAGTGGGTCTGAGACCCGTTTCCTGACTGTCCGAAAGGAGAAGCTACGCTGACCGCCTAGAGGAGATGCAAGGAGACGCAGGGGAAGCTAGCCGGCTGCCCATCCGTCGCCCGTAGGGAAGCCTGAGGAGGAGCTACGCTGACCACTGGGAGGGGGAGAAGGAGGGAGGAGACGTGAGGAGACGTAGGGGAAGCCGGTCACACAGAGGGAAGCCCGGGGTAAGTGTTGACAGTGGGGTAAGTGGTAACAGACCGAACAGTGGGGTGGGGGGGGTGACTGGATGTGCACTGTTTGTCTCGCCCCCCAAAAACAAAATACCACTGGCTGCTAGTGTTTTTTATGTGGGCTTATATAGGATTCTCAATACTATTTATTGTTACCATTGTTATTTCAATGCTGATGTTTTAAAAATAATATATGCTGTGACTATAGTTCTCCTTTATGGAAAACACATCTAACTATACATCTAACTATACAAAAGGAAAGTGCATCTGTCAAAGCCTGGTATGTCAATGTAATACACAGATAAATAATATAAAATATAATATGTATTGTACAATAAGGACCAATCTGCATTAGCCTCTGCCAGTATTTTGTGTATTACAACGTAATTTATTATAACACTAACGTTTTATTAAAACTCGCTTCTGTTGAATGATGCAAGGAAGCAAATTAAAAGCTGTAACACGCTGTAATGTCATCATGTATTTTATGACAAGGTTTACAGAAAGTCCATAGAGAACCTGGCCTTGAAAATACTGAAATGACCTTTATGCTGTGCTGTCCTGCCTCATTGGCTTCTTGTGCAGCCTGAAAAAAACGCTTGATGCAAAAGACATACAAAGCTGATAAAGCTCCATTTATACGTATTCTACCACAGAACTTTCCAGAACGAGAGTCTAAACTGGAACTAAACAGTGCCATCTGCTGCAAATAATAGGTAAGAGATTGAAATCATATTTTATATTAGAGTTTTGACAAAAGAAAATGCAGAATTTCCCAGAATATTATTAAAATAGTTTCTCCTAATAAAGCACATTAAATATTTTAGGTGCCTTACTGGTCATTCTTCCAACACTGATTATGATTCAGCAGTGGCAAGTGATGTTCCAAGTGTTGTTTCCACTTACTTTTTAATATATATGCTACTAAAATGAAAGAATAGCTGTTCCAAAGATCATTCTTTTACAGATAGCTTACAGAATTTTAAAGGCTAATATAAGTAATTACTTTGTTTTACCTGGAAATTAATACACTGTTAGTTCTATAAATGCATCTAATGAAAAAATTAAATAAAGTACACAAAGTCACAAATAAAATAACCGATAATCAATAAGGTTTGCACTACTAGGACATTGAGGCCTCGTACACACGACCGAGAAACTCGTCGTAAAAGAAACATCGTTTTCCTCGACGAGTTCCTTGTCAGGCTTGTCAAGAATCTTGTCAAGCTTTCTTTGCGCACACACTGTCAAGACAAAATCTCGCTGTTTTCAAACGCAGTGACGTACAACACGTACGACGGCACTATAAAGGGGAAGTTCAATAACACTGGCACAACCCTTGGGACTGCTTTTGATAATCTCATGTTACTGTCTGTTAAGTAAAAGTTTGGTCAGAGACGATTTGTGCTTTTCAGTCTGTTACAGCGTGACAAATGTGCAATCTCCATTACGAACGATACTTTTACCAAAGGTGCGCTCCCGTCTAATACTTTATTCTGAGCATGTGCGGGTTTCTAAGCATACACACGAACGTGTTTCTCGTCGTAAACCAGCCCAACGAGAAACACGACAAGGAAATTGAGAATCCCGACGAGGAAAAAGAGAACTTGTTCTCTTTTTTTCTCGTTGAGATCCACGACAGTTTTCTCAACGAAAAACATACACACAACCGTTTTCCTCGGCAAAAAAGCTCTGCCACCAAGGTTCTTGATGGATTTTGTCGAGGAAAACGGTCCTGTGTACGAGGCCTCAGTGTTTGATAAACTGAACCCTGGTGTTAGATTAAGCATAATTCTACAAAATATTTTTTTTACTTTGCTGATCTTAAAAAAACTAAAATAATTTTCCCTGTGAGCTTGCATGAACATACCGTTAAAACATTGAAAAATAAATAAACAGTATATTATATTTGGTAGGGTAACAGGTAGCTGTTAGGCTGCTTTCACACTGAGGCACTTTAGACCACATTCACACCTCATCGTTTTGTAGCTTGAAGCCTGAAGCTATAAAACGCTGGAGGGGGAAAAAATCTATTATTCTCTATGGAGATGGTTCACGCCTGAGCCAGAAGCTCCAAAACGCCTGAAGCTCAAACAAGTTGTGGGACCTTTTTTTAAGGCAGATTTGGGCGTTTTTTTTCTGCTTTTTACATTGGTGACCCTTTGACCTGTACAAAATCACGGCAAAAACGCGTTAAAATCGCGGGGAAAAAATCGGTAAAAAACTTTGCAAAAATCGCGGCAAAATCGCAGTAAAATTGCGCGACTTTCTGCCTGAAAACGCTATGCTCAGGTGTGAATGGAGCCTAACAGGTGCTATAGAGCTAAAATTAGTGCCTGCAAAGCACCTGTAAAGAGCCTCTCCTCTCACTCCAGTGTGAAAGCCCGAGTGCTTTCACACTGAAGCGATGCACTGGCAGGACACCAAAAAAAGGCCTGCAAGCAGCATCATTGAGGCGCTGTATACACAGCTCCTACAGACCCCCAGCACTTTGCGGACGCTTTTAACCCTTTTTCGGAGGCTAGCAGGGGTTAAAAGCGCCCCACTAGTGGCCAAAAAGCTCTGCAAAAACAATGGTAAAGCCGACGCCTCCAACGCCCCAGTGTGAAAGTAGCCTTAAAGAGACCATCACCAGGCTATTTTTTCAATGATAATCTTTCTCTAAGCCCTGGTTCACATTGATGCTATTTTAAAGTGGCCTACTTCACTTGAAGTAGCAAGGTAAGCGCAATTTCAAGTGCCACTTGATGGCCATATGTGTGGCTTCACGCACAGATGTCTATTGAAGTCGCACCTCAAATCGGCAAAAATAGTGCAGAAACTACTTTTGCAAATTTGTGCGGCGCGGCAAAATTGGTGTTGCACCGATCGGAACAGTGCCATTGCCGCCAATAGGCTGAAACTTGTCGTGCGATTTGATCTCTCAAATTGCATGACAAATCGCTCCAATGTGAACCTAAGCTTAAATGTATTGGGTTTGATTTATTAAAACTGGAGGGTGCAAAATCTTGTGCAGCTTTGCATAGAAATCAATCAGCTTCCTGGTTTTTTTTTTGTCAAAACTTAATTGAAAAAGCTGAAGTTAGAGTGCAACTGCACTTGCACAAGTGCATAGTCTAGTTGCCTTTAGTAAATCAACCCCAATGTCTTATTTTGTATGAATCAAATATTAATAGAAAATTAGCTAATAACCAAATATTCAGAGCACAGTTTTGAACTCAGTACAATAACATCACTCTTTTATATGCTGTGAGGAATTGAGTGGCTGCTTTAAAAAAGCTTTCAACACTGTAAAATTGAAGTAAAGCGATACTTTAGATCCATGAACTTCCCAATGCTTTGTAGGTCTTTCTAGCAGTAATGAGTTTAAGGAATGCTGTTTAATCCTTTCTATGCCTCCGGATAATATCAAATGACGTCTGCCAGACATCTAACAATTCCGTAAATCCCAATAACAGCTATAAACAGCATCATTGCTTTAAAAAAATAGAAAATGGAGTCAATAACTTCAGGCTGCAAAGCTGTTTTTAAACCTATTCCTTGCCTGTAGCCCAAGATACCTTAGTGAGCACAATCCCCTGGGAAAGATATTAAAGGCAGCAATTTTCAGAACTGTCTGCATTATAAGCAAATTTGAGATGACAGAGGCCCTTAGGGCCTACACAAATAACGTGGCATGTGTCCACTGGGGCTAATTCCATTTTTTCCAGAGATACAAGTAGTATTTCTTTATTACATGCTTTACGAAGGCCTGTGTTTCTTATCATTGAGTCTGTTTAGGACAAACTATGCCTCTACCCCAGTCATGGAGCAAATGGGATGGGGACACATTTGTTTCAGAACATTTCCATTTGTGCATTTGGCAAGATATTTGTTTAAATGAGGATTATTATATAGAGTATAACATATTTTTTAGAAACATTGGCTTTTGCCAAAAAGTTTTTTTTACAAATATAACAACTTACTCCTGCACTTATTTTCACTAAGTATTTAAAGCCATATTTGTAACATATGCCTAAAATAATGCTTAATGTAATTTTTATGTTAGGGCTCTTTCACACGGGCGGACCGTATGTCCGCTTTTTCATCCATCCGTGTACGGATGTAAAAGGGACATACATTGGTCCCTATGAAATTGCGGGTTTTATCGGATGAACATCCGCTGACACCCGATCTCACCCGGGTCCGCAAACCTCCGATTCTGCAGATGGAGGAAAATCCTATTTTTCCATCCGTCTGCGGATCGGATCGGGTGAACACGGACAGACGGTCCGTGTTAATCCGATCCCCCCATAGGGGAGAACAGAGATCTGACAGGGTGGTCCCTGCACAGTGTGTGGGGACCGCCCTGTCACCCGGCGGCTCAGTGGGGATCAGCGGAGCGATCCCCGCTGAGCAAGCGGAGGTTCATGCTACGGATCATCACTGATCCGTCCCATGTGAAAGAGGCCTTACAGTGTTGTAGTTTTATATTTTTATAACCATATTTGCTAATGTTTCCTAAGACAATCTTTGACATATCAACATTTAAAGGGGTTGTAAAGGTAAAAGTTTTTTTACCTTAATGCATCCTATGCATTAAGGTAAAAAAAATCTGATAGCACCGGCCCCCCCCGAGCCCCCGTTTTACTTACCTCTCCACTCGAAAGTTCCATGCGCGTTCTCGTCTTCCATTCGGTTTCCAGCCTGGCCGTTGATTGGCTAGGCTGGGAGGATTGATAGCAGCGCAGCCATTGGCTGGCACTGCTGTCAATCACAGCGGATGTCGTGGCGCGCCGGGGGGCAGGGCAGAGTGATACAGTTGGCGGCTATAGGCACCGCTGTATCACGGGAGTGCGCAGAGTGCGGGAGGAGCAGAGACAGCCGCCGAGGGACCCCAGAAGACACGGATCCGGGCCACTCTGTGCAAAACGAACTGCACAGCGGAGGTAAGTATAACATGTTTGTTATTTTTAAACAAAAAAAAATCTTGCCTTTAGTGTCCCTTTAAGTATTTACATATGTTTATCAAGCAGTAAATGAACCTTAAAACAAGCCAACACTGATCTATATAACAGACACTGTGGAGCAATGAATTCTCAGGGTTCAGAGTAGAAACACTAAACTTGTTCAAGTTTTTCTCTTAGTGCCTGCTCTATGTATACATTAAATATGAGAAAACTGGACAGCTGACAAGCTACTGCTGGGAAGGGGAGCAGGGTGAGCACACCTGCTGAGTGAATGAGTTTGATGTCTTCATTGTTTATGCTATAAACATTGAGGATGAATTACTTTAAAGTCAGAGGTTACTTCAGAGGTCATTTATAGCTCATTAGAAGGTAAAACTATAGGCAAAACTTATTTTTTTTTTTTCATTTTGGATAGAACAAAGGAAGGTTACAACCTCTGTCCGATTTTTCTTTGCCATCTGTGTACCATTGCGGAGATTTACCTTCACTTCCTGTACCATAGCTAAACAGGAAGTGGGAGGAAATACCGGCAAATAAGGGAATTCATTGGGGACTCCTAGGCCACCGGAGCTAGTATCCACATTGAATACATTCAGGAGATTGCCTCTCATTTATTTATTTTTTCTTGGGACAGAAATTGAATGGGCCTCTCGCCAACCAAAAACAGAAAAACTGACCTAAGTGAAATTTTAACCTTTCCCTTTACTTTCCCCCTACACTTTCAATGTAAGGACATCACCAAATCCATCTTTCACCAAGCTAAGTGAATGTTCATTTTGATAAATGGACATCCTTTAATCTTTTACAAAATCAAGTTACAGGGGTTGATTTACTAAAGAAAATATGCTTGCACATGATTGAATGAATGTAGTCAGCAGAGAATCACCCCATTCACTAAAGCTAGTGGCCATACATTATATAATTTTATTGTACAATTTTCTTTTAGATTTACCAAAACCATATAATGTGAGGTCAAACCTAAACACTTTCAATTTGTATGCAATCAGGCCGGCCCTTGCACTACATAGTTGAAGGTAAATCTAAAGTCTTATGTGAGGCACCACGTTTCTAACTGGCTGTATACTGGAAGTTAATGAATTACTTCTAGCTTCTAATGCTAATTATAACTGACAAGCAGTATGATGTCTACCAATAGTATTAAACTAACAAGAGAATGGCCGTCTCTGCACATTTGTAGAACTACAGATGTTTGCTCACAAGAGACGAAGAGTGGTGAAATATTAAAATTAAAGACCCACAGGTTTATTTTAGTTTATTTTCTTTATACAGCTGCATTGAGCAGGTAATCAATACCAGGTTAAGTTGACATGTCACTTTAAAGCTCAGCGGCTGTCATTCTACTGTGTAGAATATCAATGACTGCGTGCAACAGCAAGTACACAGTCTTGGCATGGGGGACTGGAAAATCGTTTTGACAAAGCAGAGGTCAACAGTATTGACCCTGCAGCTGGTCTTTTTCCTAATACTGACTTGCCCTGCCTTGTCCTGCACTATGCCTCTGTGTGGAGGTATCCATCTAGGTGTAAAACAGGGCTTTGCTTCCTCATTATAGGATGCCCCTCGATGCTTGGTGGAGTAAAAATCAGCAGAAGAAGTGAGGAAAACACAGCACCACAAAATGAATGAAACAAAAGCAGGGAGATCCTTGTACTAGAGATCATTAGACAGCTTGCTCTCCAGCAAGGAAAACAGGGAGCAGCACAGCAATGACATTGGTAAATCTCAGGCCTCGTACACACGACCAAGTTTCTCGGCAAAAAACAGCAAAAAACTTGCTGGGAGATATTTTTTTGCCGAGGAAACCGGTCGCGTGTACATTTTCGTCGAGGAAACTGTCGAGAAACTCGACGAGCCAAAAAGAGAGCAAGTTCTCTATTTCCTCGATGGGAATGGAGAAACTTGCCTTGTCGAGTTCCTAGACAGCCTAACAAGGAACTCGACGAGGAAAACTATGTGTTTCGCCCGTCGAGTTCCTCGGTCGTGTGTACGAGGCTTCAGTCTATAGTTGATGAGACTGTCAGTCAGAGACACAATGCTTTAAATAAGCTCATCCTGCAAATATACAGCTCATGGGGCAGAATGTCTGGGCACAGAATGTGCACTGTTATTCATCATGACAAAAGATAGGTTTTCCTACAACATTTAAAAGTGAAGTTATTTAAGACAATATATAGACTTTGGATTGTGGTTGGAAGGACCAACTGCTAAAATATTCGCCACAAACATGCACAAGACACCCAAATGTGGAATTAGTTATGGAGTTAATGCAGTAAAAAAATCATGTCAAATATATTTTACCGTTTCCGTTAAAGTGGTATTAAAGGGTCAGCTTCTTCTCGGGTTCCCCGCCTGCGTTCCTTGCTCCTCCCACATGACCCCTATAGCAAGCCTCATGCCTGAGCCCTGCTCTATGTGTCCATAAGACAAATAGAGCCATGACTCGGCCCCTGCCCCCCACTTTCTTCTGACTGGCTGTGATTGACAACAGTGGGAGCCAATGGCTCCCGCTGCTGCCTCAGACATTGAGGTGAGGGAGCCCTGGGACAGTCGAGGCTCTAGTACACATTATTAAATCGGGCGGGGGCTCCGGTGAGTATTAGGGGGGCTGACTTTTTTCAATTTTTTCCCTTTATTTTCATCTAGTGATCCAGCCAGTAAGTCTGTTATTTTTTTACTTTTTAACAGAAAAAACTGTCTATAAAAAGTATCAGTAAGAGGGTTGAGACAAACCATTTAACATTGACAAGGGTGCCTAAAATGGTTAGCCTTTATTTATTCATGTAAAACCTTTATCTCAAAAAGGTGTGCTGCGATACAGTGTTCTAGAGCAAATTGAAAACATGTAGAAATTGATTTTACCTTTAAAATCAGCTTTTGCTGACTAATACTTAGTTCAAGAATCAGTTGTGCCACCCCAGGCACAAGAGAATATGGTAAAAGGGTCCTTCCACCCTAAATTGATATTTAAAGTCATAGTAAAGGGTTTTTTATTTATTTATATATATATATATATATATATATATATATATATATATATATATATACATATATATATATATATATATATATATATATATATATATATACATAAAAAATGTTATACTTACTTACTCTATACAATGGTTTTCTACAGAGAGGCCTGGATCCTCCTCTTCGGGGGTCCCAGTTGTCTCCACTTCTTAACCATGTGCCACCATAGAAATCGGCTTGCTATGATGGCACACGCGTGGGCTTCTTCCCAAGCTGGGTTGTGTGTGTCTATTGACACACACAGTTCAGCTCAGCCTTGCCCTCACTCCCTCCTTACAGGATTTGATTGACAGCAGCAAGAGCTAATGGCTCCCACTGCTGCCTCAGTCCCTGTAAGAGGAGAGAGGCAAGAGCTGCTGCTCTCGGGCACAGTGCTGAATCAAGATCGGGCACAGGTAAGTATTTTAAAAATCTGGAAGTTTTTTTTTTACCTTAATGCAGAGAATGTATTAGGTTAAAAAATAATAATATTAACAACCACTTTAATTTATGGTTGGGTTTGCTGATTTAATTCTCCCACTAACTATCTCTGTACTATCCCTTGACAACCCCAGCTGCAATAAATTACTATGGGGTTGCTTTACTAAAACTGGAGAATGTAAAATCTGGTTCAGCTCTACATGGTGGCCATTCAGCCTCTAAATTAAGCTTTGACAAAAAATCCTGGAAGCCGATATATGCAGAGCTGTACCAGATTTTGCACCTTCCAGTTTTAGTAAATGAACCCCTGTCTCTTTTCCAAACACCTGTGCATTCTGATCTTCCACCTACTGTACAAAAGCAGGTTTACATTGTTACTGTGTTATTATTATTCTTTTTTATTATTCATTATATATTATTATTATTATTATTATTATTATTATTATTGTAATATATATATATATATATATATATATATATATATATATATATATATATATATATATATATATATATATATATATTACAATTATTTTAATATATCAGTAAAAGTCAAACAAAGAGAACATACTTCACTCATAATGCTGCAGATTTGCATAACAGTATTTTAGTGTAGATACATAAAGCATTATTAAAAGATTTAACCCAGAATATACCCAAATTGGAAGAAGACATTTTGGTTGTACTAACCATTTCATATTTTATTTTTACTTCTAATGAAAAAAGGGCATGCTGTATTTACAACAGTCGTATGGGCTTGGTGTTTATACACATTACTGAATATCCAAGCGATTTCATGAAAAGTTTAGTTACAAGCATTGACCTGCAGATGGCACAAGCGCCTTGTATTTCAGTCATCTCAGTCTTCAGCAACAGGGCTGATTCACATAGTTGTGCATTTATTTATATTGGGCATTAGAAAAAATATATATATTTTTTGCAACAAATAAAGAACAACAAGTATACATTGGATGTGTTTTTGCACAACTGTTAAAAAAGTATATAATTTAAAACTGAAATATGATCATTAAATGGGTACCCACAGCTTAACATAGTTGGTACGAAAATCTTGTAACTCTTAAAGAACAGCAGAGCGATCCAGCTGTCAGATGATACTGTGCTGAGGAAATTAGAAATGACATTGAGGATTCATGTCCCTCATTTCTTACCTAGGGTGCACCATGCTTATGGTGCATCAATTGAAGCACAGTGCAACAAAGCACATGTAAATACAATGGGGGTTATTTTCGAAAGGCAAATCCACTTTTCACTACAAGTGCACTTGGAAGTGCAGTCACTGTAGATCTGAGGGGTAGATCTGAAATGAGGGGAAGTTCTGCTCATATTTTCATCCAATCATGTGCAAGCTAAAATGCTGTTTTTTATTTTCCTTGCATGTCCCCCTCAGATCTACAGCGACTACACTTGAAAGTGCACTTTCAGTGCACTTGTAGTGCAAAGTGGATTTGCCTTTGGTAAATTACCTCCAGTATGTCCATTAGTGTTGCAAACATAATGGACATATTTACATGCAGCTTTGAAAATAAAAATAATAATTTTATAAAAACATGTAATTATCAAAAGATAAATGATAATTATATGTAGAGTATGCTTTTGCTATGCAATTATTTACTTTGTGTATGTAAAGGAAGGGTACATTTCTGTTTTGGATGGAGTAAAGGATGAATTTTTGATGGGGCACACTGGCAGAAATTGATGGGGCACACTGGCAGCAATTGATGGGGCACACTGGCAGCAATTGATTGGGCACAGTGGCGGCAATTGATGGGCACAGTTGCAGCAATTGATGGGCACAGTAGCTGCGTTTGATGCCACAGTGGCGACAATTTATGGGTACAGTGGCTGTGTTTGATGGACACAGTGGCTTGCACTTGATGGGTACAGTGGCTGAGCTTTATGGGGTTTTTTTTTCAGTTTGTTTGCGCCCCCTCAAAATATTTTGAGCACCAGTCGCCACCCATTCACACCTGAGCATAGCGTTTTCAGGCAGAAAGTCACACAATTTTACTGCAATTTTGCCGTGTTTTTTTGCCGCGATTTTGTACAGGTCAAAAGGTCACCAATGTAAAAAGCAGAAAAATGCCCAAATCTGCCTAAAAAAAGTCCCAGAACTAGTTTGAGCTTCAGGCGTTTTAAGAGCTTCTGGCTTCAGGCGTTTTGGAGCGGAGATGTGAACCATCTCCATAGAGATTAGTAGATTTTTTCCCCTCCAGCGTTTTGTAGCTTGAGGCTTCAAGCTACAAAACGCTCAGGTGTGAATGGGGTCTTAGTGTGTGTTAAGCTGCATATATGTCTGACTCCTGCATGCTGTACCATACATACACTTGAGGCCTGCACTCTGTAAATAACATAATCCTAGCTCCTGAACTCTAAATGCTAGCCTGTACATTATATACTACCGACCTATTTACCTTGTACACTGGGAAGTTCATTACTTTTACTCGTGACCCCTAAACTCTGTAATGGTATACTATTGACCCATTCACTTGTGTATATAACACACATGACCCATAGACTCTGTATATAACAAATTCCTGACCCCTGTACTATGTACGTACTGAAACATACTATTGATACTTGCACTAAATACACAGCACACTCCTTACACTTGTAGATTACATACATCCTGAAAACATGCATTTAGTACTTTACATACTTCTGACCCCTGCTCTCAGTACTTTTTATACTCCCCGTCCCTAAACTGAGTATGTTACATATACCTGACCCCTGTGCTTAGTATGCTATACACACACACCTGACCCTTGCATTCTGTACATAACATACTACTGACCCCTTCAATCAGTCAATCAGTAAGTCAATCAGTATATACTTCTGCCTATTGCACTTAGTATGTTGCATACTCCTGACCCCAGCAAGTTACATGCTCTTGACCCCTGCACTGTACACTGGGCTATATGTTACATACTCCTAACTCCTATTAGGCTGGCATTCAGTTTAACTATGCCATTTAAGCCACCTCCACTGTAGGGTGTGACTTGGTCCTTGCACCAAAAGGTTTACCACATTTGTGTTCCCCAGGGTGCCCCAAAGCTTATGCAATTTTAGCATTGCCCCTGCACCTGTACCAGCAGGGATGGACTGGCCATTGGGACTACAGGGAGTTTCCCGGTGGGCCGATGGCTCGGTGGGCTGGCTTCAGTGACAGCGGACTGCTGCCCCCTCTACTCCTCTGTCTCTCCCTCCCCGCAGCGCTCTCCTGGGGGGAACAAAGAAGCAGGGGGAGGACCAGAGGAGCAGGGGGGATGACAGAGGAGCATGGGGGACGACAGAGGAGCATGGGGGGAGGGGACAGACAGCTGACTCAACAGCTATGGCCTGGGAGTTTCTCACTTCTGCCTAATCTTGTCCCATAAGGAGGGGCACCAAACTGATTGTTTGCCCCGGATGAAGTAATGTCTAGCTTCCCCACTGGTACTGTCTATAAGAGTACTAGTACCAGCCATTCTACTCTAATAAAGTAGAACGGCTAGTGGCTAGTGAAGGGGGAGAGGGGGCTTGGGTGGCCAGGGGGGTGCAGGAGTTGTCCGGCCACCATGGAAGAGACCTGTCAAAGTGGGTCAGTCTGGATGAAGTCCAGGGCCAAATTTCTGTTCCAGTCCAGCCCTGTGTACCAGTGACATACTGGGGTTGATTTACTAAAACTGGAGAGTGCCAAATCGAATGCAGCTGTGAATGGTAGCCAATCAGCTTATAACTTTAGATTGTTCATTTAAGCTTTGACAATAAAAACCTAGACGCTGACTGGTTACAAATTGTACACAAGCCAGTGGGTATTCCACGTGATTCCACTGATCACATAGAGTCATGATCATATTTGGTCAGACAGCTTACATTCAGCTTTAGAGCCATTAACTATCATGGTAAGTCTGTTGAGAGAACATCATCATGAGTGGCATCGCTTGATGATTGATTGACAATGGATTTACACCATGTAAAATTTTGCTTTTTTTTTAAATTTATTTAAAGGACTTTATCAATGAAGTGTGTGTGTATGTTTATTTACTTTCTAACTTCTTTGTAAATGGTTAACCAGGGGTACTCTATATCCCTTACTCATTTATATAGGTGAGCCCCAAAACAGAACCAAAAGGCACCCATGGCTTTCAGTTTTGCAGAAACGAATGCTCTAGTTTTTGAATGGGGGGTCAGGTCCTTTAAACAGGTGTACAGGTTCTGTACATGACCTATAATTCGGAAACAGCTTCTTATTCAAAACCTGAGCGATGCTTTTTTTTTTCTGTAATGAGGAAGCTGGAATGCTTGGGAACTATTATTGAAACTGTTCTTAAACTTTCATATTTTCTGATGTTGTTCTTATACTGTAGGTCTGCATAAATACCAGTATTTGGTCTATTCTGCACAGTTAAGAAAATACTTAACATCTTGAGTTTTTTCCCATAGGAAGAGATGTTGCAAAGGCATTTTATGGCTGACGGAACTAATTTAGTGCAGAACAGGCAGTAAGCTATCTTTAGATAAATGCTAATGAGAATGTGACTGCTCTGCTCTGTTATGCTGAGAGGGAAGGTCAACATCTAATAAATCCTGTTAACAAGGCAATCTGAACTACACTTCAGCTTAACATCGCTCCAACATATAGTCATTACTGCCAGTGGGCTATTAAATAGAAGCAGGTCAAATAACAGAAATACATACAAGACACGGAAGACGCAAACCGCTTTCAAAAGTAAAATATGTGCCTCCAAATTCATATTTCATTTATATGATATGTTTATATAGTATTGATTTATGGATTTTAAATAGATCTAGCCTACGGTTCAGTAATTGGAATGTTAGCTTGTACAACCTTTGCCCTCGCTCCTTGCATGTGGTATGCTTTACTGTGTTCCCCATTGTAGAAAAAGGTCAAATGACTTAGGGGTTACATTTCCAGCTCATTTGTTTACTATGTATTAGCCTTTTATAGGGCATCAGTGGTTAACCTTCTCTGTCATCAGTATGGCTGCTGTTAAAGTAAACTTGCCATAGAGTTAATTCAGTCAAGGAAGAACACAGCTAAAGACAATTATTTATTTTTGGGAAAGTTTCAATGTCAGGTATATTACAATTGTAAGGTCTGCCCCAATTGTTAAAGAAAACCTGTCATTAAAATAATACTTAGGCTCTCCTGGCTGACCATCTTTTAGAAAACCCCAACTGTCTGATAGGCTGACTCTGGTTTACTGCAATTTGTGCAGTTTTGATACTTGTCCTAGATTGATTAATCATAGTATGTGAGTCATTGGATCAGTTTAACATAAAACTAGTGTAGCACTACCCCGAAGGAGCTGCTGGTTTGTTTTGGGTGGCATGTTACCTCATGGCTTCTCCGCCGTCTAAGGGTGTATGGGTAAAGCAGCAGTAACGGAATGTCCACGACATATGTCTTTTTCTGTGCTCTTTATTACCCAGCCAGGTAAAAACAATAAAACTTGTGGTCAAGAGTAAAGATGTAGTAGGAGAAGAAACAGCAGACTCAGGCGTAACAATAAGGAAACAGTCCTACTTCCAACAACACTTTGTTTTCTTCGCCACTCCAGCCAGAGTGGGTGTAGTGTACCTGGACAGGCCTCTCTCACTGACCTGGCAGCCAGAGTATCACTCGGAACTTTAAGGGAAAAATTCTCTGCCACAGACCCTGCTTAGAATTGAGTTAGCGAAGATAATCCTCCTTGATAGACTTTGTGCCTGGATCTCCTTCAGGTAGTTTGCAGTTAGGTTACCAACTGATAGGTGACCAATGTCCAGCCTTTCAGTGTCCGGTTACCTTGATCCCCGGTGGATTGTCGAGACCCTATTGGATCGCCAGCCTCTCTTGGCTCTCCTCAGGTGGACTCCCCACCGAACAGCTTCCTCTCAAAGGAACAACGCTTGGGATCTTCTCAGGATTGGGGACCCAGTCGATCACTGGGGCCCAGCCACAGCTCAAATGTTCCCGACCAACGTAGTCCCGGAACCAGGAACACTGCATGGTACGTGCACCCCGGCCTGGTAGGCCGTTTCGCTGGGGTGCCGTGATGTGGTCACCCTAAAGGTGGGTGCCACACTGGAAGAAGGACCCAGACCAATGGCGTCTGTCCCATAAATACCCTACCCCAGCATGCACAGCAAGGAAAACCCCCTCCTGATAGGCTGCTGGGGAAAAGCACCCAAACCTCAACTCCACTGCTGCCACCTGTCATCCTGGGGTGGTATCAGCACCCCAGAAGCGACAGAATGAGCGCACAGCCAAGCTGAGACAGAGAGCCAAATTCAAACAAATCAGCCTGGTCAACCAACTAACTCTCTGACCCCCTCTAAATTTAAATTAGCATTGGTTCTTAGAAGTAACCAGGCGCAACACTAGAATTTTAAAACAGAGGTCAAGAATGGTAGCTTCTTTTTATTTTAAAATGTATCTTTGATAATGCTATCGCTGCCTAACCCCACCTCCCTCCCCAACACAGTGTTAAAAAACAAACAAAAAAACAACCTAAGTCTAAGACCCTGTTTACCTACATAGATCTATGGTACTTGCCATGACTTGACTTTAAATTCTATACTCATTGCAGAATGAGAGTATCCTTCTTCAGGTGTCCACTATGCTGCATGTGTGATCTGGACACTTTCTGTTGGCTGTACAGTGGGGGTGTCCTCTCAGGCCTCGTACACATGACCGAGAAACTCGACGGGCGAAACACATCGAGTTCCTCGTCGAGTTCCTTGTTAGGCTTGTCGAGGAACTCGACAAGCTTGCTTTGCGTACACACAGTCAAGCCAAAATCTCCTCGTTCTCAAACGCGGTGACATACAACACATACAACGGCAGGGGAAGTTCGATTCCACTGGCTAAACTCTTGGGGCTGCTTTTGCTAATTTCATGTGTTTGCGTGTTAAATAAAAGTTTGGTAAGAGACGATTTGCACTTTTCTGTCTTTTACAGCTTTAAAAATGTGTTATCTCCATTACAAATGCTACTTTTACTCCCGTCTCATACTTTAATCTGAGCAAGTGCGGGTTTCTTAGCATACAGACGTCCGAGTTTCTCGTTGAAAACTAAGCCGTCGAGGATCTCGATGAGCCAAATCAGACTCCCGTCGAGAAAATAGAGAACTTGCTCTCTTTTTGGCTCGTCAAGGTTCTCGACAGTTTCCTCGACAAAAATGTACACACGACCGGTTTCCTCAGCAAAAAAATATCTCCCAGCAAGGTTCTTGCTGGTTTTTGCCGAGAAACTCGGTCGTGTGTACGAGGCCTCAGACTGTAGAAGACTGCAGCATTGTGGCAATATTGTGACAAGTAGACCAATTGGAAGAAGTGCCAGCAAAGGACACATGATGGCATACTCATGTAAGTAGGAAAAAGCATTAGAGGGCATTTGTAAAAAAAAAAATGTAATAGAAATGATTAGTGGAAAGGTGGTCTAGCAATGTGCTTTAAAGCTTCCCCTTTGCTTTTCCTAATGCAAGCATAAAAATTCTAGGAGGTTAAGTTACACGGCTTAATTGAGGTCTTCTTTAAGGTATGGGCTTGTTGAATCATCTTGCCTAGAGATTGTGTTTCGATCATAAGTATACATGAGTTTTGTCTCTAAACTGGGACCATGGTTCTCACCCAGTATACTTCCCCCACCCTACTTCATTCTCTTTTCTTTCTCTGGCCTTCTTACTCTTGTTCTACTATGTTTTTATGCTTAATGTATATCTGGACATTGACACCATAATATGTCATACAATGCCTATATTGCCTTTGCTGACTAACTATGTTTTTACTGCCTGCAGTTTATGTACATGCAGGCTGCCTCTTGTTCTGTGTAAGCGTTTTTGTCATGCAGATGTACACCCTAAAAGTCTCTAAACAAACACCTAGTGAAAAAAAAAAAAAAAAAAGTTATAATAGGTATGGTGTATTGAGATGATGGGAAGAGACTTGGCTCTCCTCAAAAATTCATTATATTAAATCTAATCTGTAGCTATGGGAAACAGACAGCTGTTGCTTGGAAAACATTGGTAAATAAAGCATATACTTCTGCCTGTAATAAATCCCTATAGGATTATGTAATACGTGATGAATGCAAAGTACAGTAGCCCATAGCTACCATTTAAAACTTACTTTGCTATTGCCAAACTAAGTTGGGATGAATGGTGATTCACTGTCATCAATGCACTCAATGATCCAATGTTAAGCTTAACCCACGTTTGGCAAAGGAATTAATTAAATTAAATGAAGGTGAGAACGTAAATAAACTGACTGCAGCACTCACTCATATTCACACATAAATATCAAAAGACAACGGAAAAAAAAAATGTTGTGCTGTCAGGAAAACTTCTAATTAAATGTATAGTGTATGACAACCAAATCAAAAAATCAAAGTCCTATAAACAAAATATCAAAGGCCACCAAAGGCAGGTTGGGGGGAGGAAGTTTAGCCTCCCTTATTTAAACTATTGAAAACTAAAGCTGCAGCCTCCAATACCATTTTGATGTATTCTGTACAATTTCTGTTATTTCTTTCAAGTGTTTTAACACCTTGGCACTGGCGCCTCCCGGTCCTTTAAGGGGTTTAGGAATGCCGGGGAGAGATTTTTGATCATGTGACCGCCGTGAATCGCTCTCACAGCAGTCACATGATCAGAAACCTCCCGACCGCATAGAGCAATCTGGAGCTTTGAAGAGGAAGAAACCCCAGATGGGTTTTACAGTAGGTGCACGCGATATTGTGTCAATCTCGCTCCCTTTCTCGGCGAGATTGAGCACCTACGAGCCCCATCGCGGGAGCCAGCGCCGAGCTGGCTTGCCGCGATCGAGACAAAGCCGTCATAGAAGCGACGGGAGATCCGACTTGGATTCCCGCCAATTCTACACGTGTGCGGCGTTTGTTATGAATCCTGAGGGGGAAGTCCCCGCCGGATTTTAAATAAAAATCCGGCATGGGTTCCCCCCTCAGGAGCATACCGGGCCCTTAGGTCTGTTATGGGTTGTAAGGAGAGCCCCCCCTACGCCGAAAAAACGGCGTAGGGGGTCCCCCTACAATCCATACCAGACCCGTATCCAAAGCACGCTACCCGGCCGGCCAGGAAGGGAGTGGGGACGAGCGAGCGCCCCCCCTTCCTGAGCCGTACCAGGCTGCATGCCCTCAACATGGGGGGTTGGGTGCTCTGGGGCAGGGGGGCGCACTGCGGGGCCCCCCCCCACCCCAGAGCACCCTGTCCCCATGTTGATGAGGACAGGGCCCCTTCCCGACAACCCTGGCCGTTGGTTGTCGGGGTATGCGGGCGGGAGGCTTATCGGAATCTGGGAGCCCCCTTTAATAAGGGGGCCCCCAGATACCGGCCCCCCCACCCTAAGTGAATGGATATGGGGTACATCGTACCCCTACCCATTCACCTGGAGGAAAAATGTTAAAGTCAATAAACACAACACAAGAGTTTTTAAAATAATTTATTAGTCTGCTCCGGAGGCCGCCCCCTGTCTTCTTTAGCTCTGTTTACCAGGGGGGGCTTCTTCTTTGACGTCTTCGGGTGGGGGCCGCTCTTCGCCGCCGTCCGGTTCTCTTCCACCGCCGGGGGGGGGTCGCTTTTATAAAAGCGCCCACTCCTCGGCGGGTTTCCTCCGATGTCTTCGGCGGGGGGTGGTGTGCTTCTTCTTCCGCTATCCGGGGGGGGGTCTTCTTCGGCTATCCGGGGGGTCTTCTTCACTCTCTGGGGGTCTTCTGCTATGTTCGCCGCTCTCCGCTGTTGACTCGGCGCACCCCGGTTCTTCCTCCAGCTGTCCGGTGCCTTCTCCTTCAGCGCTGAACGTCTATCTTCTTCTTCCGTGCTGTGACATATTCTTCTTCTTCACCTATATAGGCCTCACAGTCCCATCATGCTCTGTACCTACCCATGTAATACCTACCCACGTGGGTAGGTATCACATGGGTAGGTACCAGAGCATGATGGGATTGTGAGGTCTATATAAATCCGATGCAAGCCGCGCACCCATCATTGCAGCGAGGAAAGGCGACGTGTCAACATCGGGAGAAGAAGAGAAGTGAAGAACATGATGTCACAGCACGGAAGAAGAACTCACAGCACGGAAGGAGAAGAAGACGTACAGCACGGAAGAAGAAGGCACCGGACAGCGAGAGGAAGAACCGGGGTGCGCCGAGTCAACAGCGGAGAGCGGCGAACATAGAAGGAGACCCCCGGAGAGTTGAGAAGACCCCCCGGATAGCGGAGAAGACCCGTCGGGATAGCGGAAGAAGAAGCCCCCCCGCCGAAGACGCCGGAGGAAACCCGCCGGGGGGTGGGGGCTTTTTTAAAAGCGACCCCCCCCCGGCGGTGGAAGAGAACCAGACGGCGGCCCCCACCCACCCCAAGACGTCAAAGAAGAAGCTCCCCCTGGTAAAAGAGCTAATAAAGAAGACAGGGGGAGCCTCCGGAGCAGAAAAATAAATTATTTTAAAAACCCTTGTGTGGTGTGTTTATTAACTTTGACATTTTTCCTACAGGTGAATGGTTAGGGGTACGATGTACCCCATATCCATTCACTTAGGGTGGGGGGCCGGTATCTGGTGGCCCCCTTATTAAAGGGGGCTCCCAGATTCCGATAAGCCTCCCGCCCGCATACCCCGACAACCAACGGCCAGGGTTGTCGGGAAGGGGCCCTGTCCTCATCAACATGGGGACAGGGTGCTCTGAGGTGGGGGGGGCGCAGTGCGCCCCCCTGCCCCAGAGCACCCAACCCCCCCATGTTGAGGGCATGCAGCCTGGTACGGCTCAGGAGGGGGGGGGGGCGCTCGCTCGTCCCCACTCCCTTCCTGGCCGGCCGGGTAGCGTGCTTTGGATACGGGTCTGGTATGGATTGTAGGGGGACCTCCTACGCCGTTTTTTTCAGCGTAGGGGGGCTCTCCTTACAACCCATAACAGACCTAAGGGCCCGGTATGCTCCTGAGGGGGAACCCATGCCGGATTTTTATTTAAAATCCGGCGGGGACTTCCCCCTCAGGATTCATAACAAACGCCGCACACGTGTAGAATTGGCGGGAATCCAAGTCGGATCTCCCGTCGCTTCTATGACGCGCTTGCTGGGATGTGCTGTCACTATTCCAGTGAGTGCGAGATGTGTGGCTATGTGGGGGTTCTGAACACACAGCCATGTCATTCATTTACAGAAATCTGTGAATGAATGAACAACAAGTCTCATCTAGCACCGCAGCAGATTGCTTGTATTTCTTGATGAACTGCGGGGGCACTGGTGAGTGCTCTTATAGTTCATTTACATTTGCTACAGCTTTCAAACAAAAAGCCTGTACAGAGGTATGGGCTTTAAGCTGTGACAAGTGTCTGCAGGAGCCTGACATTGCACCTACAATTCTGTAGGCACTTGAGAAAAAAATTATTAATGCACATACTTACCTGGCAGGGGAGACACCATGATCATGAAGGCGGTTCTCCCAGGGCGAGGCACGGCTATTGCACACTCTAGGCCGTGCTGATCGTGGTTGTCTTCCCTGCCGCTTCTCGGCCTTTTGGCTGGGACTGGGTGTGGTATCTGTCCTTATCAGTTGTCAGCGGAGCGCTGAAGCACCTCCTACATGGGGAGGGTGGATGCAATCCAATGACGTCATTGCACCTGGAAGGATGGTTTCAGCAGGGACTACGCTGTGCTGCCCGATAGAATACTGGGGGCCGGCCCATGGTTGAGTCTGAGCCATCTGGAAGGGTGCTCCTGGTGAGGATGGGTACTGCGCTTGGTCTCGGTCTTTTTGCCGAGTTCTAGTCTGGCCTTCTGGCTGGCTGGTGTAAGTGCTATCTCTGTCAGCGATCCGGGAGGAGGAGCTGGTAATGCCCGGTGGTAGGACGGGGCAGAACCATGTAAATCCGCTGGGTTGGCTGGCAGGGGTGGAGGGCTGCACTGGCCGGTCGGGGGGTCGGATATGGAACGAAAAGCCTATGGTGCATGTGCCCCTGGAGTGGCAGTCCAGGGGTATCTGAAAATCACTGTGTGTGAGGGACACTTTGATTTAAGATACCACGGTCACTGCACCAGATACACGCTTTTTTTAGCACCTGCCTCCTGGGCCGGGCCTTTTGGCTAGGACCGGAGGAATTTTTTATTCCTGGCCGGAGGGCCTGGTCATTGTTTCACCACAATGGCCACTTCTTTCACTCTCCTCTCCACTATCCCTTCCCCCACTTTATTTTATTTAAGCCTGTGTTTGTCACTTTTTTGTCTTTTTTTTTTGTTGTGCACGTTTTGTCACTGTGTGATTAGTAGGGTGCGGGTCCTCGGGCCAGCCCTGAACGTCTTGGGAGTGGGTGGACATGGCCTTCTGGCTTAGTTCGCCTGCTCTCATGGGGTCTCCCTTCGGGGGAGCCCCACCTAGTACTGGGAGGGTTCTGTTTCGGCAGTCCCTCCGAGGAAGTTGGGTCCGTGTCGGCTTCGGTTGCTCGGACCACAGTACCTCAGTCCCCGTCTGGAGCCTAACGCCCCGGGGGATCAGGGTTTGGGTCCCTCTTCACAGGAGGACCACTTGACGTTGCACCCGTCTGCACGTTTTTGTGAACACTCTTTATGTGTGTGCACATTTTTTCTGGATCGGGTGGAGTTTTTTGGGTGTGTTCACACGCCATAGGCTTTTCAAAAAAAAAAAAAAAAAAATTCAATAACACATGCCGGATCTTCTCCCTAACTATGGAAAACTGATTCTGTGGATCAGTTCCATAGTTAGGACCAGGGATACGACGGAGTAACAGCAGTTACTCCGTCGTATCTCTTTTGAGGATTTGGCCCAAATTGCCTTTAGATATCATTTAACGCCTCATGTACAAGTGCATAAAAATTACTGCTGTTATAGGCGTACAGTATTTGCCTCTAAATGCAGTACAATGTTAGCCTATGTGTCAATGCACATTAGGCTTTAGATCATTTATTTATAAGCAGTATTTAAAGGCATAACAAAAAAAGCACCAAACCTGCATTCAGAGAGGAGCTTGTGTAATATGGACAGAATAAATGAGCACACTTCCATTATGCAAAAAAAAACCTTAGTATTCTGTGGATTACTTGACATTCAGCTGGGGTCTCCGACTTGTAGTCTAAGAAAATGGAGCGGTATGAATTGATACTATTTTTGACTTTTTGACTCAACTTTATCAGCAATACATGTGACCTGACCACACTAATCTCAATCTACTAATTTACAGAGCTGTTATCGTTTTTTATTGCTGTTTGAAGTGTGATAATCATTGTTCCACATCATAAGTCTAATTTTGTTTAGCGATTATGACACATTGCAGATTATTTACAAGCTGGAGCTGAACATCAATTGATAGATTTGCAACCTGACCTCACAAATGCATCCAGTGATGTTGATTTATGGTGTCAGGACAATGTGGTTAGTCTTCCCTTGACCATTGTAATTCACATTGATTTATTATTCAGTGCTGGTTCAGCAAGCTTATTAAAAGTTCACATTGCTGTGCAGAGGCAGCATTACAAATATTACAAATGTATAGGAGGTGAAGAGGTTCTCGATTGTATTATATCTTTTTTAAACTTGTCCTATTCTGCTTAATGGAAAGGGTCATCTTTTGAAAATAAATAAATAATCGCAAATATTTTTGCAGGAAAAAAATGTGCATTAATAATTTTTTTCTCAAGTGCCTACAGAATTGTAGGTGCAATGTCAGGCTCCTGCAGACACTTGTCACAGCTTAAAGCCCATACCTCTGTACAGGCTTTTTGTTTGAAAGCTGTAGCAAATGTAAATGAACTATAAGAGTACTCACCAGTGCCCCCGCAGTTCATCAAGAAATACAAGCAATCTGCTGCGGTGCTAGATGAGACTTGTTGTTCATTCATTCACAGATTTCTGTAAATGAATGACATGGCTGTGTGTTCAGAACCCCCACATAGCCACACTTTTTATGATATTTGACAGCTCGTGCAGGGAGAGGATCCCCCGCCCACTGTCACAAAGGGGGAACCTTGAGGGGGGCGTGGGCTGCTTGGAGCATGTTAAAAGTTACACCTAAAACATGGATGTAACGAGTAACGCGCTCCAAACGGTGAACATATCCTTTAAGATGATTAAATAAGGTTATTATTAGGGATCAACAAATTTGCCTTGGTTCACTGGGGGAATGTCAAATCATGTTTAAAATCCACAAAACACATATGGCCACACCACCTTAAATGCACTCGATTTTATTTGATCTCAGAAGCTAAGAAGAGTTGGGCCTGGTTAGTACTTGGGTGGGAAACCAGGTGATGTAGGCTAAAAAAAAAAATGTCAAACCCAAAATTAGCTATGAATCCTATTGAAGTATATTGGAGGTAATTCCTGGCATTAAAGCGGAGCTCCACCCTAAAATGGAATCGCAACCCTCCCCCCTCCCATGTCACATTTGACACCTTTCAGGGGGGAGGGGGGTGTAGATACCTGTCTAAAGACAGGTATTTGCACCCACCTCTGGCCACAGTCTGTGGGCAGACTGCGGGCAGGACGTCACCTCCCATCCCCCCTGTATGGCAAAACAGAGTGCACAAAACACTTTAAAACCACAACCCTGCATTCTCTGAACCCCTTCCTATCTCTGTATGCCCAATCATTCCCAAAATATTCAAAATACAGTGGAACTTTGGATTGCAAGTAACACGGTTAACAAGCATTTTCGCAATACGAGCACTGTATCTAAAAAAATCCTAACTCGGTTTGCGTTGTCTCGCAAAACGAGCAGGATTCAAGGTGTGCAGTACCGCGTTTGGCCTGAGGTGTGGGGGCGCCAAAGCCGAATGGCGCCGATTACAGCTGATTGGCAAACCTCGAGAACGGAGTCTTTCCAAGGTGTGCCGAGGTCAGCCGAGGTGTCCTCGGGCCTTTACGGTCGTTTCTGAGGCTCTCTGGCACCCCCCACCTCTGGCCGCAAGCGATATTGCAAGTTTCTTGCTGGTTTTTGCAGAGGAACTCGGTCGTGTGTACGAGGCCTGAGACATTCCATCCTACGGATATCTGCAAAAGCCGATAGGAATTGCGAAAAAGTAGGAGGGATAGTAGCCCTCCAACATTGCGGAATAACACGCTTTGCTGCCAGAAAGATGAAAGCCATTAATTTGCAAAGATTTGGGGGAATTTTTGGGAGAGGCAACCCCAGTAGGAGATGTATGGGTTGAAGGGGAATGGGGACTTCCGAGAGTTTCTCCAGGAGACCATGAACCTGCGACCAAAAGGGAGTAACAATTGCCCTTGATTTTCTGTTTCCTCTGCTTCTGTTGTTACTAGTAATTTGACTTGGTGCACAACTACAACTCCACCACTAAAAGCCATTGTGCAGACAAGGAAGTTCTACAACCTGCACCCCAGAGAGAAAATTCTAGTTGGTGACAGAGAATATGTTCTGTCTGTCCCCTATTAAGTAGGCTCAACCCTATCTGGATTTTGTCATGCTGACCTCCGTTATAGAGTCTTCCAAACCTCCTACCAATAATGCGTAAAATCCTGTCAATCATCACTGTACAGTATAAGATTACATACTCGGTGGACATGTTTTTCTGAGAAGCAGTCAATGTCTAATTTCCATTTTCTGGAGTCTTGTAGATTTTTTTTTTTTTACTCTCAAAACAACCCACTACAGAGCGTTTGTCTAAAGTCAGTCAGTGTGCCATTACTTCCCAACAACCTAATTTGGGTCCCAAACCATTGTTTAAAGAAATCTATAGTCACAGCATTCACTTTCAGTTTTTTTTTTACATCAGAATTGTAATAGCAATTCAAACTATAGTTACATTTGACAATACAATATAAGCTTATTTTAAAAATCTCCTTTCATGTTTTGAGTCCTGGCTAAACATCAGCCATCTCTTCTCTTTCTACAACTTCCGGAATTCCCTGTATACTGTGTAGCTTCTCATATGCTGTTTACTTTTTAATATCTAAGGACTGCCATCGTACTCAGCCTGCAACAGTGATTCCCATACTCACTCTGCCTCCTGAAACATGTCTTCTCAGCACCTCTGCAGTTCTGGAGGTAGGCATTCTGAAATGTGTGACACAGCAGTGCCCATTGCCTATCAACAGGGAATAATGAATGGATGTCACACAATTTAAGGAAGAAAATGTGTGTTTTTTACAAAGTAAGTTTACAAGCTTCAAGATGATTCAAATGAATAGGAGTAAGATAGAAATAATTGAAATACAATGTGGGAATGAATACATTATTTTACATTTTTAACATAGATATGATTTAAGAAACATTGGTCCAAACCTGCCCAATGTGGGTCAGAATGCCACCCTTATAAATTGCTAAAAAGATCATTGGTGTCATACCACTGACATTTACAAGCAGTGTTGTCCCTGCAACTTTGCAGATGCCATCAAATGGGAGGTCAATTGGCCACACATCAAGGAACCCCTAGCAGTCTCTGGAGGAATCCCAGGGTTTCACAGAACCCTGTTTGAGAATAGCTAGTCTAAGGTATATAGTTTGTATTATTGCAAGGTGTGTGCACCTTTATTTCTGGGCATTGCTTCTCAAAATATAAAGTGTATAGTCAAATAATAACAAACATTGCTGCAGGTTTAGAGCAACACTTGCAATAATCATTTAATTTTACCATAAAAGTCGGTGTTGCCTGTGATTGCACAGATTCCCCTATCGCACTGCGAGCCATCCCCATATTTTTTAAACATGAAGGATCAAAGAATGGCATATGTGCCAACATCACCATCAGGAAATAATCTCAGTAGGTCCCAATGCTTTGACACTTACCTGATTATGAGCAGATAACTCATAACCTCATGTTTAGGAAGATACCGTATATACTCGAGTATAAGCCGAATTTTTCAGCACATTTTTTGTGTGCTGAAAATGCCCCCCTCGGGTTATACTCAAGTCACCTTTTTGCACTTAATCTCCTGGACTTTGGGGACCCGGTACCAGCACACATATAGCCCTACTCTTCCTCTACAAGTGTGAAAAGTTTACTGTCTGGGGGACCTACGGCCAGGGAGCACCGATTTTTTCAAAGCCGGGCACCCCTTCTAATTACTCCCATGTTAAACGTCAGTCTAGTCATGGACACAGTGAGACATGGGCACACTGAGGCATGCACTCAGTGAGGCACAGTGAGGCATGGACATAGTAAGGCATGGACACAGTGAGGCATGGGCACAGTGAAGCATGGACACAGTGAGATATGGGCACAGTGAGGTATGGGCACAGTGAGGTATGGGCACAGTGAGGCATGGGCACAGTGAGGCATGCACATGGACACAGTGAGGCAAAGTGAGGCACAGTGTGGTATGCAGATGGACACCCTATGCTTATACTCGAGTCAATACGTTTTCCCATTTTTTTGTGGTAAAATTAAGTGCCTCTGCTTATATTCAGGTCGGCTTATACTCGAGTATATACAGTATGTCTTTATAGCCATGTTAAAATCTTCATAAATTCACCAGAACAAAATTATAAGCTGTCTAATATGAAAAGGATTGCCATGTAGTTGTTTACAATGTAAATATGTACTGTAAATATATTTTAAATAAGGAAAATGCTATTTATATGAGTGTATTTAATTTATATCCAGTGACCATACTTGTGCCCCTTGTATCTAATACAGCCCCTGGTTTAGTTTATAAATCACAGATCTAGTCTACGCTTCTCTGCAAGAGAAAAAAATAGTATGTGAATGTTCCTTTGCCCTGCAGCTTTGGTCAAGAGTGCTGTGTTTAAAGGTTATAGTGATTAAGCACCGTGATTAATTAAGTCTCAAAAGAATCAATTCCACTCAACCACAAATCTAATTTGCATTGCAGTTCAGGCATTGCTTCATTTTGCTTTTACACAGTCTATAGCGCCAAATGTATCTATGGCCATTTTGGGATTGTAACATTATTAAGAGTCATTTTGCAAGAGCTAATGGGAAGAATTTATCTATATGGCAGCATTAGCTTCAAGTAGCTTCTTCTGCTGATGTCAATTAGTTGTGTATGGCATTTCCCCATAGTGATATTAAATTGCAATGAACAACAGTAAGTTATGAAAACAGTTCTTCCATTTAACAAAGTTATACAATATAATATGTCCTAATTATCTAAGCAACATGAAGACTGCTCCCTTTGTAATTTATAATACCAAGCAGTGCAATTTAAAGCGTGCACAAGTAGATTAATTGCATTTGTCAATGCTACTTTTCCCATATTGAACAAATAGCTTTAGAGTAATAATATAAAACTCATTATATAAGCCTATCAAACCAGCAGTTCCTCTTTTTTGCCAAATAATAGATTCTACAGGATATTCAGTTATACACACCACATGGCAGTAAGACATAAAAGAAATGGGTAGGCAAACAAGTCACTCACAGCATGAAGAAGCACTTAATTTATGTATGACAGGCTCCTCAACTGCCTGCCACTCGTGACCAATGCTGATATCTTACCCACTTACGGACCGCTGCACGCCGATATACTTCGGCTGCTTGAAGAGAGATATCTCTGTTATGACTCCAGCTAGCTGCCATAACCCAGGTATCCTCTTCTTCAGCGGGCGGTCCGGTTTCTGATAATGGCGGTCTCTGCGGTGGATTTGCCACCAGATCACCGTCATTGGTGGCAGAAGAGGGGGCGATCGGATCCTCCTCGTGGCTGGGTATGGAGATGAGTGAAGGGAAGATGGTCCCCACCCGTCTCCATACTGTCAAAACCTCACTTCCGCCCATAGCTCTTAAAGGGACATTTTTTTTCAAATGACAATTTTTTTTTAATTATTGCATTTTAGGGTCTTTTTGACCCCAGATTTCATATTTAAGAGGACCTGTCATGCTTTTTTCTATTACAAGGGATGTTTACATTTCTTGTAATAGGAATAAAAGTGACACTTTTTTTAAAAGAACAGTGTAAAAAATATAAGGTAAAATAAATGATGCACCCGTCCTGCCGAGCTCGCGTGCAGAAGAAAACACATACGTGAGTAGCGCCCGCATATAAAAAAAGTGTTCAAACCACACATGTGAGGTATCGCCGCGATTGGTAGAGCGAGAGAAATAATTCTATTCCTAGACCTCCTTTGTAAGTCAAAATATGCAACCTGTAGAATGTTTTAGATGTTGCCTATGGAGATTTTTAAGGGTAAAGATTTGTCGCCATTCCACGAGCGGGTGCAAATTTGAAGTGTGATATGTTGGGTATCAATTTACTTGGCGTAACATTATCTTTCACAATATAAAATAAATTTGTCTGACTTTACTGTTGTCTTAGTTTTTAATTAAAAAAGTGCATTTTTTTCCAAAAAAAGTGTGCTTGTAAGACCAAAGGAGAACAAAGATTTGCAGTCCAAGGACCTAGACTGTGGAACGCACTTCCAACCAGCATCCGAATGGAAGTGAATCACCAGGCCTTCAGGAATAAACTCAAAACCCATCTATTCTGAAGGCAAAATAGAGTAGGGAATGGATACCAAGTGCCCTGAGGCGATTCCGTTCCCATGTGCTGCGCTATATAAGTTTCTCACTCACTCACTCGCTGTGTAAATACGGTGTGACAAAGTATTGCAACAGCGGTCATTTTATTCTCTATGATGTTAGAATTTTGTTTGTATAATGTTTGGGGGTTCTAAGTAATTTTCTAGCAAAAAAATGTTTTTAACTTGTAAACAACAAATCTCAGAAAGAGGCTCGGTCCTTAAGTGGTTTGATTCAGAACCAACCAGCATGATTCCTGATCACAGACATGTATACACTTCAGCACAATAATAATACTATTACATATACATATGATTTTATGGTCAGATGTATGTAATGTACAGTATAGTGTATATGGTTTATATAGTGCAGGGGTGTGTAATGCGCTATATAGGGTATATAATGCAGGAGTGTGTCATGTACAGTATAGTGTATATAGTGCAGGAGTCTGTTACGCTGTCTATAGATGGTTTGTTTTTTCTTGTTTAGCCAAATTAGGTGGCTGGGGGAATCCACCTAGGTTAGTCTGTCCCCCAGTAGAATACCCCCCCCAAGTCAGTCTGTCCCCCAGTATAATCTTTCCTCCTAGATCAACATGTCCTCCAGTATAATTTCCCCTCAGGTCAGTCTGTCCCCCATTTTAATCCTTACCCCATGTCAAACTGCCCTTTAGTATAATATCCCCCCTTGTCTGTCCTCAGTACAATACCCCCCACCCCATCAACCTGTCCCCCAGTCCTTCCTCCACCCCTTAGGTCAATCTGTCCCCCAGTATAATACTCCCAGGTCAGTCTGTCCCCCAGTATAATCCCCCAGGTCAATCCGTCCTCTTGTTTAATCCCCCCAGGTAAGTCTGTCCATTCGTATAATCACCTCCCCAGTCAATATGCCCGCCAGTATAATCCTCGCAGGTCAGTCCGTCCCCCCATAAAATTCCCTCCGGGCAATCTGTACCCCAGTATATTCCCCCCAGGTCAGTCTGTCCCACAGTATAATCCTCCTGGGTCAATCTGTACCCCAGTATAATCCCCCCCAGGTCAGTCTGTCCTCTAGTACAATTCTCCTCCAAGGTCAGTCAGAATGACCTGGGGGATTGTACTACAGTATATATACTGACTCCCAGTTTAATCCCTGCAATGGATGATTTTTTTAGGCCCTGCAATAGTTGTGCAAATATTTATTAAATCACTCTGACTAAAAATACACTAAAATCATTATTGGCACTCATAACTTACAAAACGCCTGTTAAATTTCTACTAAAGCCTTATTAACCACTTCTAAACCGCCGTACGTCTTTATACGGCCTAACTTTAAAGATTGATATCTCGGTAACGGCAGCAGCTGCTGCCACAACCGAGGTATCAATCTTTAGTGTCAGCGGTTCTGTTAACGATAACGGCGGTCTCCACGGCGGATTCGCCGCGAGATCGCCGTTATCGGCGGCGGGAGAGGGGCTCCCCCCCTCCCACCGCTCTCCCGCGCCTTCCGCCGCTTACCGTAGCCGTCGGTAGCGGCGGAGGCGATCGGGACAGTTCGTCTGGTGACTGGGGACGAGACTGAAGGAAAAATCTCCTTCGCCCGTCCCCATAGCTCTGCTGGGCGGAAGTGACGTCAAAACGTCAGTCCCGCCCAGCCTCTTAAAGAAACATTGACACAAGTGAGGTATCGCCGCGATCGGTAGAGCGAGAGCAATAATTCTAGCCCTAGACCTACTCTGTAACTCAAAAAATGCAACCTATAGAATTTTTTAAACGTCACCTATCAAGATTTTTAAGGGTAAAAGTTTGACGCCATGCCACGAGCGGGCGCAATTTGTAAGCGTGACATGTTGGGTACCATTTTACTCGGCGTAACATTATATTTCACAATATATAAAAAAATTGGGCCAAATTTATTGCTGTCTTATTTTTTAATTCAAAAAAGTGATTTTTTTTAAAAAAAAAGTGCGCTTGTAGGACCGCTGCGCAAATATGGTGTGACAAAAAGTATTGCAATGATCGCCATTTTATTTTCTAGGGTGTTAGAAAAAAATAAATATATAATGTTTGTGGGTTTTAAGTAATTTTCTAGCAAAAAAAACTGTTTTAGTCTTGTAAACACCAAATCTGAAAAACACCCAAAGTAGAGAAGTGGTTAAGATAAGCTGTGTTAAAATGTACACTCATGCAAGGACCGTGTTTACGAGCGTGGGGATGCACAGGTGTCCCATGCATCTCATTCATGTTAATTGGGATGCAGTGGCTGTATGGATACAGTTGCTGAGCCCGTTCTCACATCTGTGTGGGTGCACAGTGTACATTCAGAGACATGCACCTGCACCCACAAGAATGTCAAAATGGGAGCAGTAGCTGTGTCTGTTTAGCCACTGCTTTCCTTTTGGCAGCAATGGGGATTCACGGAACACCTGTGTATCCTTGTGGGGGTAAACAAGGCCTCACACGGTTGTACACTGTAATATGTTCCATATGAACAAGGTCTTATTTTATTTTTTTACAATGTTATTTTTAATCTTTTTTACATTTTTTTTTTTGGGTGAGGAGCCTTTGGTGAAACATCAGGGGTCTAAAGGGACCCCAATGTTACTTTTTTGAAACAAAGAAAAGGGACTGAGGACATAGGGGGTTATTTACGAAAGGAAAATCCACGTTGCACTACAAATGCAAACTACAAGTGCAAAGTGCACTTGAAATTGCACTGAAAGTGCACTTGGAAGTGCAGTCACTGTAGATCTGAGGGGGACATGCACAGAAAATAAAAAACAGCATTTTAGCTTGCACGTGATTGGATGATAAAATCAGCAGAGCTTCCCCTCATTTCAGATCTACCCCTCAGATTTACAGCGTCTGCACTTCCAAGTACATTTTCAGTGCATTTTCAAGTGCACTTTGTACTTGTAGTTTGCACTTGTAGAGTAGTGCAAAGTGGATTTGCCTTTTGTAAATAACCCCCATAGAGTCCCCTTTCTCTGCAGCCTCAGTTGTACTGCAGATGAATGAATAGAAGTCTCTGTACAGAGGTTCCTATTCATTCATAAACTGAAGCATAGTCAATACAGTTGATTATGCTTCAGTGATGAATGAATACAGAAGCGATCAATACCGATCAATAATATATAAAATGCTAACCCTTATTCAATTTGATGCTAAAAGAACGTTTTAGTGCTGTATTGAATAAGGATTAGTCTTATACGTATTAATACTAAGGATTTTGTAGTACGACAGCTATTTTCTGTATAGTTTTCCTTATTTTAGTTTTCATAATTAAGCGCAGAGTGGGAATATAATTGAGATCAATACCAATCACTCACTATGTTCATTCAGGACTAGGCTGGTAAACATGACATGTTTACCAGCCTCCCCATCCCCGCTTGAACACCACACTAATCACCCCACCAGCAGCAGCCGGTGGGAGGTGGAGGAGAGGAAACCAGCCAGCAGTGCTGCGGGGAGGGGGGTGTGGGAGATCAATGCTTTGGAGGGGAGCAGTACAAGATGGGTGTAGGAGCACCATGGATATACAGTATGTGTTTATTCAAACTGAGGCTCCCCTTCAGTAGCTGAAGCCGGTGCAAAGGGGAAATGGGAAAGCTGGTCAGTAGCACTGCAGGGAGGGCAGCAATGGCATCCCTAGGGGGGGACAGAGGGGGCCCTGCCCCCCCCCCCAACATTATGCTGTACCCCACCATGTGCCCCCATGTGCATTTGTTTTGTATTTTGTTCGGGCCGCCGCTGGAGTAAGCCAGTCTCTCCTGAGAGGGAGAGCATCCCCAGTCAGTCCTCTCCCCTCCCTCTGCTCACTGACACTGCATAATGCGAGTGCTCACACAACCACAGCCTTCCCCTGCATCCTCATTAGCACGGAGAAGAGCGAGTTGCAGGAAGGACTTCACGAGCACTGTGGGGGGCCTTCATCACAGTTTCTGAAAAAACAGACTGATTTCTCCCATCCTTAGGACAAGAGAACCAGCCTGTAAATTCCGAGAGTGGTGAATGGAAGCTGACCCGAGTGTCAGTCTATGACACTCTTTCACAGCCCAGCGAGTCCAGCCACTCCCCCCGCTCACATACGAGCAGGGAGGAATACAGCTCCTCCTCCTTCCAGTCCCGCCCACACTATCCCGGTGTGCTGTATCTGAAGAGAGGGGATGTGTGGGCGGGAAATATGAAAATCAGCAGCATTCCTGGCTGTGTGTGAATGATGCCTGAGATTCTAGCTTGGACCGTGGGTAAGTGTGTGCACTGAACTGCATTATCTCCATCCCTTCTCTCCCCCATCTGTCTCCCTCCCCTCTCCTGTTCTTTCAAGACATTCACAATTTATTTTTACTTCCAGTTAGGCAGGTAATATACGGTACAAATTTCTTTCCTGCATCCACAGATTGCAGGAAAGAAACTTGCATGATTCCCCCATCAACACAGACAGTGGTGACAGGGGAATATCCCTCCTGCCCAGCAATTGTATTCTCCCGACAAACAGTGATTATCACTAGTGGCTATACAGCAACCACTAGTGATAATCATAAGAGAATCTGCTCATTAATGGTTCAAATCTCAGCCAGTTCCTGCTGAACCAGCTGAGATTTAAACTGTCTATGGCTGGTCTAATAACTCTTATGCCGCGTACACACGATCATTTTTCGGCATGAAAAAAACGTTGTTTTAAAAAAATGTCATTTAAAATGAACGTGTGTGGGCTTCACATCATTTTTCGGCTTCTGAAAAACGACAAAAGATTTTTTCGAGCATGCTGCATTTTTTAACAACGTTTTAAACAATGTCGTTTTTCGGGTTGTAAAAAATCATCGTGTGTGTGGGCTAAAATGACATTAAAAACCCGCGCATGCTCAGAAGCAAGTTATGAGACGGGAGCGCTCGTTCTGGTAAAACTACTGTTCATAATGGAGTAAGCACATTCATCACGCTGTAACAGATAGAAAAGCGCGAATCGTCTTCTACTAACACGGAATCAGCTAAAGCAGCCCAAAGGGTGGCGTCATCCGCATGGAACGTACCCTTTATAGTGCCGTCGTATGTGTTGTACGTCACCGCACTTTGCTAGAGCATTTTTTAAAAATGATGGTGTGTGGGCAACGTCGTTTTAATGATGAAGTTGGAAAAACTTCGTTTTTTTTTATGCCGAAAAATGATCGTGTGTACGCGGCATTAGGCAGCCCATACATTGATCACTTTTTTTCATTCAACTATTAGGTTGAATAAAAAAAAGAATTTATCCAATTCCCCCATCTACACATTATAGGTGGATGGGGGAATCCTCCCAGTGTGGACCAGTGCTGGAACAACCAGAGTTGCTGTCCTGTCCTGGCTATTCACAGCGCTGGTCTCTGTCTCCATGGCAGCAGCGGCAGCACATTGGAACCCAGTGCTGGTTACTTTATGGGGCTGATGTACAAGAGGGCCAGCACAATTTGTTGTTAGAGATGGGCTGGGCATGTTCGAAATTCCACATGCCAGAGCATGCCAGGAAGCCCACACTGCACAGCGCTAATCACAGGCAGTGAGACATTTCCCGGTCCGCAGCTGCACAGATCAGGAAATGTCTCACTGGCTGTGATTAGCACTGTGGAGTGTTGGCTTCCTGGCGGGATTGGGCATGTGGGATTTCAAACACACCCGAGCCCATCTCTAATGGTTGTAGACAGTTAAACTCCCTGCAGGTTGCTTAGCAGCAGTGGGGCCTTCTCTGACAAACTGATCGGGATGAAATCCCGGTGATGCTCCTAGTCAAATGCTAGTGTTAAATATCAGTGATTTTATTGATCAAAGCCCACACTTTACAGGCATAGAGCCCACATGGCTGCTGATCATATGGTTGATTATATTTATGTGGTTGTACTCTTGATGCTAATAAATACTGTGTTTATTAGATCTGACTGGGAGCATCACCTGGATCACATCCCGATTAGCATGTCAACAGAGAAGGTTATACAGCATTACTGCTGCTAGGTGACCAGCTGGGGGCTCGGCTCTCTATAACCAATAGTGCCAGCCTTCCCCTGCATGCACCCATAATGCCACCAGCACTAGGTCCTAATAGACTTCCGCCGCTGCCAAGGAGACAGATTATAGACCAGCGCTGTTAATAGCAGGGATAGGACAGCTGGGGAACCCCACAGTGGCAGAACACCAGGGCCCGTTGGCAAGACAACCTTTGCAACCCTGATAGTTCTCCCACTGCTTTGGACCCTTATATTTTCTTGGTGTGCTGGTGATATATATCTCTGGTTTTCTGCCACCCTGGGGGGCCCCAGTATAGTAGGAAGGGAGTTCACTGCAGAACATGTGAAAGGGCCCGTTGTGTGATCGTAGTAAAGGGCCCCAGGATATATTAATATATATATATATATATATATATATATATATATATATATATATATATATATATATATATATATAAAAATTTAATTTTATAGTTGGCCCCCCTACTTTTGTCCCTGTCCCCCCATGTGCCCCCCTAAATATGAAAGCTGGAGATGCCACTGGAGGGCGGTGCCGGGGATTGGTGAGGGGGGCCCATTAAAGGTGGGGTTTGAGCAGCAAGGGGATATATTTGGGGATGTAAATCGCCCTGCAGGGAAGCTATAGTAGATCAGTGCGGGGTAAGGGGGTCAGCTCCTTCATGTGTGTAATGTGTGAGCCACCAGGACCCACATTGTACACATGGATGAATGCTACCCCACTGTGTCTACACTTACACTTTAACTGTAAACATATCTTCTGCCATGGACTACAGCCAAAATCTCAGGAAAAGGCAGACCTCCTTGTTGTGGTCCTACATGTTAGTTATCACTTCTGAGGGACGTTATCTTTTGAGCCAAATATTATATGTATAAAATAATTTATAGGCATTTCTGCAAATATAGTATTATAAAGAACTGAATGTGTACTGTATCTCTTTTTTATGTTTTAGTAGGACAGCATGTAAAAATACACTCTTGTTTAGCCTTTGGCAGACAGGGTTCCATGGAACCTAGGGTTCCTCCAGAGGTTGCTAGCAGTCCCTTTAGCAACGAGCAGGATTTCTTCCACCTACACTAACCACCAATGCTATGGGGCAATTCTCCATTGATCACCAACTAATGGGGTCACTTCTACACTGACCACCAATGTTGAGCATTTTTTCTGTGTGTCAAATTTTGTAAGGATAAAGAGTTAAATGAGGTCTCCACCATGCCACTTGATGAATTTCTTCCTGTCTTCTTCTGGTGCTGTATAACCACTTCAGCACCGGGCCTATTCTGGCACTTCTCTCCTTAATGTAAAAATCGTATTTTTTTTTGTTAGCAAATTAGTCAGAACCCCCAAACATTATATATATATTTTTTTTAGCAGACACCCTAGGAAATAAAATGGCGGTCATTGCAACTTTTTATCTGGCACGGCATTTGCGCAATAATTTTTCAAACGCCTTTTTTGGGGGAAAAAACTGTTTCATGAATTTAAAAATAACAAAACAGTAAAGTTAGCCCAATTTTTTGTATAATGTGAAAACTTTGGGCCAGATTCACATATCTTTGCGGCGGCGTAACGTATGTCCTTTATGTTACACCGCCGCAAGTTTTCAGCGCAAGTGCCTGATTCACCAAGCACTTGCATGTAAACTTACGGCGGTGTAACGTAAAGCCGTCCGGCGCAAGCCCGCCTAATTTAAATGGGGAGTGTACCATTTAAATTAGGCGCGCATGTTCTGCGCATGCTCCGTTCACAATTTTCCCACCGTGCTTTGTGCGAAATTACGGCGCCCCGACATGTTTGTGAATGGCGACGTGCGTAACTTACTTACGCCAACAAAAAAAAAATTCAATTTGACGCGGGAACGACGGCCATACTTTAACATAGCTGGTGTAAAGTTAAGCCATGAAAAAGCTGGCTTAACTTTGCGACAGGAAAAAACGACTTGCGACAACGTAACGCACACGAGTACCTTCGTGGATCGCCATAAAAGCTAATTTGCATACCCGACGCAGGAAAACGATGCGAACTCCACCCAGCGGCGGCCGAAGTATTGCAGCCTAAGATCCGAAGGCGTACGAAGCCGTAAGCCTGTCGGATCTTAGCCAAATGCCGTCGTATCTTGTTTGTGAATCACAAATTAAGATACGACGCAGCAAATTTGAAAATACGCCGGAGTATCAGTAGATACTCCGGCGTATTTCTTCTGTGAATCTGGCCCTTTGGTACTTAAAAATCTCCATAGGCGACGCTTTAACTTTTTTTACAGGTTACTATTTTTTGTTGCACACGCTCTAGAGCATGCGGCGATACCTCACATGTGGGGTTTTAACGGCGTGTACATATGTGGGCGGGACTTACATGCGTGTTCGCCTCTGAGAGCGAGCTACCGGGGACAAGGGCATTGTTTGTTTGTTTTTTCATTATTTATTTATTTTACTTTTTTTTTTGACCACTTTTATTCCTATTACAAGGAATGTAAACATCCCTTGTAATAGGAATATATTGTGACAGGTCCTCTTTATGGAGAGATGCGGGGTCAATGAGACCCCACATCTCTTCTCCAGGCTGGAAAGCATGAGATCGGGAAAAACAATTTACCGATCTCATGCTTTCAGTTGCGATTGCGGCTTTGTTTACTTCTGGGTACCCACAATGTCGCGCCTTGGCCTCCGACGGCCATAGAGTTGACCGGTGACCATCTCGTCACCATAAATCTCTATCGTCGTGAGCCTGGCGCCGGCCGATTCGTTCTCCGGTCCCCCAATGGCACGGGAGAGCCCGGAGAAGCACCGGATGGTGGCAGGAGGGGGGACGTCTCCTCCCATCACCTATAGGAACGATCATTCTTATGGTGCTCAGAATCACCGGCTGCAAACAATGATATCTGAATGATGCCTGTTAATGCAGGCATCATTCAGATATCACCTCACAGAGTCAAGGATGTCATATGACGTCCTCGGTGTAGAAGTGGATAAACACATGCCTCTCCCAGAAGTGAGCACACTGCTTTAGCTGCAGATTGAGAGTGCCAATTTGACATTATGTCATACACCCTTCTTCTGACCTTCCATTTTCTATTTCAGCAGCTAGTACCATGTCAGCCTTTTCTGAAAACATGTCAAATGCAGACATACAGGTAGGTGAAGTTATATGAAAATCAGTCAGTGACTCTGCTCATAAGGAAAGGGTTGTTATAAGAAAAATACTTGATACTTTGCTGTATGTAATCTTTACTTACTGTATTTATTGGTGTATAACACTCACTTTTTTACCCTGAAAATAGAGGGTAAACTGTGCCTGTGTGTTATACGCATGGGGGCTGTGGAAAGTTTTTTTTCTGAAACGTCCCCCTTAAAATTAGGGTGCGTGTTATACGCCTGTGCGTGTTATACGACGATAAATACGGTATTTATTTGTTCACTATACTCTCAGTTTGAAGCACAAAGTTTATGACAGGCTTATTTTAAGGCAAGAGTTTTTCCTTTAATAAATTACTTTTGAAAAAATCATTTGAATTCTTCTAAACATTTGTTTGCTTTTAAGTATGCTTTCACAATGCTAAAATAAACAAAATGTCCTTTAGAAATAACACATTTCATCTCTCCTGAGTGTTAATGGCTTTACAAACATGTTTTATTCCAAGTGTTTAGTTTAGCACCGTGTTATGAAACTTGTTTTATTTTTGCTTTTTTTTCTTGTTGTACTTTCTCCCGTTGCTAGTTTGAAGCAGAACAAGTAGAGGCAATTACTTTAAACACACAAAAATCAGCATAACATTATAGTCATTTCATATTTGTGGCTCTGACAGCAAGTGAAACAAAAAGATGTTTTTGATCTCCAGCTGATATTTTTTTCTGCATTTCTTTCTCACATTTAAACTGAGGTAGTTAAAGGATTCAGTCCCATACAATGGCACCTGGGCTCCATTCCCAAATGGGAAATACTCACCAAACATAAGCATTACAAACAAAAACTATCATACAAAGTAAAATAAATAAATAAACACTAATGCCTCGTACACACGGATGGATATTCAGAGAAAAAAAGTCAGGCAGGCTTTTTTCTAGGAAAGTCCGGCCTTGTGTAGCCTCCATCGGACTTTTTTTGTCGGAAGTCTGACGAACCTTAGATAGAGAACCTGTTCTCTTTCTTTCCGTCGGACTTCCGACGGACTCATGGCAGACTTTTGCACGGTCAAAAGTCCGACCGTGTGTACAAGGCATAAAGGAAATTTCAACTTGTATTTCAAAAAAATAATTGTGACCAATTTAAGTGAAAACACAGTGTGATACATTACCACAGCAGGATAATATATATATATATATATATATATATATATATATATATATATATATATATATTTATATTGTGGCGGTGGGACCCTGTGCGACCTTAAAGACTGTTGGTTTACGCCAGATTTTGGAGAGAAAGATACGCTAGTTGCACAGCTGTGTGTTGGGCTATTTAGTTGTGACCTGACTATGGCTCAGGGCCCCACCCAACAAACAGGAAGTCTGTCCCGGGAGTCAGGTGGACTCCCATCCCTCTGAGAGGAGTCAGACGCTGCATGGGTGCAGCCAGAGCATGCATGCCTGCAGGAGGCAGATGTCCCTGGTGATTGAGCAGCAAGGCGCTGATCAGGAGTAATTAAGCTAGGAGAGAGCTTAACTCTAGGAAACTCTGTTTGTTCTGATGAGCAGACCTAAGGCCTAGGCTAAAGGCCTGAAACAGCCGGATGGCAAGAATGAAAGCCAGGAGGCTAAAGTGTTGAGTATGCAAAATACAGTAATGGTGGAACCCCCCTGTGAGGGCTACTGATGTATTTGCGAACTTTTTGTGCTTTTAAATAAAAGTGGGCTACCAGGCCCTTAAAAATTCAGTTCTGGACTGGCATACTCACTAAAAACGCACCTATCACTGGAGTCTGATGACCCCAATCTTACAATATATACTGTATTTGCTGGCGTATAAGACTACCTTTTACACTTAAAAAAACTGGCCAAAAAGCAGGGGTCGTCTTATACGCCGGGTCAGCTTTGGCTACATAAAGTATATACCGCTTAGCCCAGTGGTCATCAACCCTGTCCTCAGGGCCCACTAACAGGCCAGGTTTGCAAGATAACTGAAATACATGACAGGTGATATCATTTGCTGCTCAGTGATTGCAATATTCTAGTCTGCATCTCCCCCAAGGTAATACATAAAACCTGGCCTGTTAGTGGGCCCTGAGGACAGGGTTGATGACCACTGGCTTAGCCAATCCCGGTGAGCGATGTATTCAAATGAATACAGAGCTTGCTCAGATTGGAGTAACAACCTCTGTCAATCCGATGTAGTAGCCTGCACGGATTGGCTTTGAGAGTCAGAGAGGCGTGGGCTGATGATGTTACAGCCTCTGCCAATCCAAGCAGGCTTTGTATACATTAATAGAACACATCGCTCGCCATGATTGGCTCCAGCTCCAGCAAGAAGGAAAGAATTCATGGCACACCAAAATGAACCTAAAAACACACCATCAGTTCAAAAACCGATCGTGTCAGAACGCGGTGACGTAAAACACACAGCGTGCTGGAAAAGACGAAGTTCAATGCTTCCAAGCATTCGTCGACTGAAAACTGAATACCTCTGGATTGGTGGGATGCGTCAACTTGATTCTGAGCATGCGCGGGTTTTGAACCGATGCTTTTGTGTTTTAGCTATGACTAAGAACTGATTGTGCAAAACGCGTCAGCTTTTTTACCCCACTGCTTGCTGTGCTGTGTTTTGTAGTGCTTTTTATCCTTTTTACACCAATAAAGGCTACCTTTTTAGGTTCATTTTGGTGTGCGGCTGTCCATGAATTCTTTTCATTGATTTTTTGCCTTGTGCATTGCCAGCATCCACGGTCTTTGAGGAGGACATTGATTGCTTATTGCATTTGCCTGGAGCGGCGGTCTCTTTTTCTCCAGCAAGAAGGAAGAATATGGCTCCAGAAGGAAGAAATATGAAGCGTCGGAAGCATCGGAAGGGGGGGTCGTCTTATACGGCGAGTACAGGCAAAAAATCTTAAAAAACTGTAAAATTAGGGAGTCGTCTTATACGCCCGGTCGCCTTATACACCGGCAAATACGGTACATATACACATACACAGGACTTTGTGAGAAATTCCATTCACATATACTGGTATTGGCCTAGTTCTGACAAAATGGTAGTCCATCCAGCAAAAAAGGACAATACAGCTCAATGGAGCACTTTGAAGGTGGTAGTGTTGGAGTGATTGTAGTCTTGTTTTTTTTTTTTTTTTTAAATAATAAACATGTTTACTTACCTGCTCTGTGCAGTGGATTTGCACAGGGCATCCCAGATCCTCCTCTTTTCAGGTCCCTCTTTAGCTCTCCAGGCCCCTCCCTCTTGATGATTACCCCCACAGCATGCAGGCTGCTATGGGGGCACCCGAGCCGGGGCTGAAGCTCACTGTGTCCATTTAGATACGGAGCTGTGGCACATCCCCATCCCTTTCTCTCCTCATTGGCTAACTGACTTTGATTGACAGCAGCGGTAGCCAATAGCACCGTGCTGCTGCCTCAGCCAATGAGGAGGGGAGTTTAGGCAGCTGAGACAATCCTACATCGCTGGATAGAGGGGGGCTCAGCCCAGATTATTATTATGTCTTGTACAATTTTTGGAATTCATGGCTCATTCTTATTGTGCACCTATTCTTACTGCTCTGGTTACCTTAGCACCACAAGGCTAAAATGATGAAAAATTTGGAAAATAAGTTACTTTGGCTTTTCTATGACTTTACTGATTTACATACATTTTCAGGTCAGTAAAATTATTGAAACCAGAGAATCAGCATAGCAGCCATAGCAACTATAACTTTCAGAAGAAGGTCAGTAAAGGCGGTCACTATTTCTCCCATGACAGGCTTAATTTAAAATGCAACTCTCACCTGTAATGCCGCATACACACGGTCGGAAATACTGACAAGAAAAGTTCGATATGAGCTTTTGGTCAGAAATTCCGACCATGTGTAGGCCCCATCAGACTTTTTCTGTCAGAATTTCCGACAGCAAAAATTTGAGAGCTGGTTCTCAAATTTTCTGACGGGAAAAGTTCTGTATGCAATTTCAACCCACAAAAAAAAAAAACATGCTCTGAATCGATGTGTTGTAGTGTTGTACGTCACGCGTTCTTGACGGTTGGAATTTCCGACAACATTTGTGTGACCAGGTGTATGCAATACAAGTTTGAGCTGAAATTCAGTCGGAAAAAAATCTACGGTTTTCTTGTCGGAAATTCCAATCGTGTAAGACTTACTGTACTAAGTAATGTAAAAACTCCAGAAAAATAATTGGCTTATGGCATCCTTGACAACTTATGATTCGGTTTATTTGTTGATACATTGTTCCTCTTCAGAAATGTAATATTCTTTATGTGGGACGGGTACACTTTAAAGAAGACTGTGTTATATACAGTATATAAATACTGAATCTGAGAATGTACTACTTATTTTAATCTTATCAGTTTTATTTTCCAAGTGCCATAGCATTGTGTTTTGTCAGTACCCGCATGCTTCAGCTTTAAATATTTAGCTGAACTTGATCTTCTTTAATGTATCCACCAGGCCAGCGCAGCTTATCGTCATTCATTCAGCAAACACTTGTTCCCTTAGGAGGATGAGATGCTCCCACCGTAGCGGGCACATACACAGACACACACATACCCTTACATGCACAAGTATACAGAAGTTTGACAGATTCATTTTGTCAAAGCTCCACATGAACATGAAGGCAGGCAATCAATCCAAGATCCATGCTACGTCTAAAATGACAGTGACTCTTATTCCTTCATCAACCAAAGTGACTTGGTGACCTTTTCAGTCTAGGCAGCTGCCATATATCCATATTCAATCATGGAGAAGATTGAGTCTCCTGGGCATATAGGAAAGGAAGGGTAACTTGCTTAAGAATATTTTGCACAGTTTATTTAGGGCAAATGATTGAACATCATGATATTGATTGAAGGGCTGTGTATATGTTTGTGAATGTCTTTCCATCAGTAAATTCTAGGAAGCATGCATAATGCAGTTGTTTACATGTGTAGCTCACCAGTAACATTTTAACATGCATTAGGTCTTATCATAATTCAGAACACTTATAGAACTTCTCATTCTGAAAATGCTGTATACAGTGTATGGCTGTCATGTTGACATTTTTTCTGTGTGCATAATGACTCAGAGTAATCATGCAGATAGGGACATCCAATGTTTCTCCAATTATCAGAGAAGAGTTTGGATAGAGTGGGGCAACAGGATTTTCCTGGTACCGAAGGACATTACAAGGTTTGTTATAACCAATACATTTTATTTACATACAAGTACAATATTCCAAGGCCAATTATCCTGAGCTGCATATGTGTTCTTGGTCAGTTACTCATAACTTTCCTTGAGCCCTGGTTCACACTGGGTACGATTTGGAACGATTTGAGATGCGATTTGACATGTCAAATCGCATCTCAAATCGGCGGCAATTGTCGGCAATGGCACTGTCCTAATCAGTGCTACGCCGCATCTGCGATTTCAAAAAGTAGTTCCTGTACTACTTTTTGCGATTTCGGGCCGCGATTTACATTAAATTGCGGCCGAAATCGCGGCAAATCGCGGCAAAATCGCGGCCGCAAAATCGCGGTAAAATCGCGCATTTTACCGCGATTTTGAATTCGCAGCAGTGTGAACCTAGGCTCAAAGTTTGTAATGTACATATTACTAAATAACTTCTCTCTCTCTCTTAAAAAAAAAAAAGCTTGATGCCTTGAATTGTCTTCTGTTGTATTGCTCCACTCCTTTATCCCATCACAACAAACTATAAAGACTTTGGGTATATGTAATCCCTGAGCAGCCACACATATCACTGGTATATAATGAGTGCATGTCCTTGGTCCCCATTCAAAGCCCAATCACATTAAAGAGTTCCACCCTTTTAATAAACAGACACTCACCTGTCCCACAGTCCAGCGATGTGGCCACCCGAAGCCTCGCTTCTCTCCCCCTCCTCTCTGTGACGCCGGCATTGCAAGTGTGGATGACCGGCTGTGGCTCTATAGCCAGGCATGCACTGCGAATGCACGAGCCGTGCTGAGCGTTATGAATGGCCGGGCAATTTTCTGGGACCTGTGACGTGTCCCAGAAGATTGCAGGGATGGAGGGGGGAGAGGTGAACTTCCTTCCAGGACCACGGCTCCAGGAGAGGAAGTGAACGCTGGGTACCTGTGAAAACTAGGTACCTGACCCCCCCCAAAAAAATTACATGTCAAATGTGGCATGTCAGGGGGTCACGAGTACTTAAAGCGGAAGTTGCCTTTTTGGGTGGAACTCCACTTTAAGCATTCTAATGTGGCTGGGAAAGGCATGTGACCACAGCTCCTTCAGGTACTTAGAGGACACATAGAGGTTGATTTATTAAAATTGTAGAGTGCAAAATGTGGTGCAGCTGTGCATGCCAGCCAATCAGCTTCTAACTTCAGCTTGTTCAATTAAAGGATAAGTTCCCCTTTTCGGACAGAATTTCACTTTTCATAATAAATAGAAGCGTTTTCTAATGCTATTTCTGGTCCAGCCCTCCCAATGTGCTTTTCTCTCACTTACCTTATCCACAGAAGGTTTAATCCAATCTGGGTTATGACGTCCCGCAGAATAACATGCCAGAGCGCTCCCGCAGGGGCGCCCAGAGCAGTATTCAGTGGTGCTGTGTGTCACTCTGACACACTGCATCTCCGATCGTAGTAAGGAGCCTCTGATGGAGGCTCCTTACCACGTGATCAACTGTGACCATCACAGCTGATCACAGCGTGAGCCAGGAAGTGTCAGTAAATAGATTTCCTTGGTTTGCGGCTCTCCCTGTCAGAGGGGGGGGGGGGTCTGTACTGAGAATTAGCACATTGATTATCAGCACAGCCCCATTGGATGTGCCACCAGCATAGGCGTGCGTCGGGTGTGCCAGGGCACACCCTAATCCCCATGGGAAGTGTCGATTCCCCCTACTGCTCATGCTTCCCCTATTTTTGCACCCCTCGCAGCTGTGGGGTGTGTTTCAGGATGGAGAATGAAGGAAGGGGCTAGGTAATATGTAATTTACCAGCCCCTTCCTTTTCCAAATGAACACAGTGAAAACACTCTCTCACGGTGTTCTTTCATTACTGAAGCATAGTAAACTGCTATGTTTCAGTTTGTGAATGAACAGGAAGCCACTCAGCACAGAGCACTTCTCATTCATTTGATTGAACTGGATAGAATTGTGTATTGTTTTTAACTGGATTAACAATGTAATTTTGTGGCTTCACAGAGCCTGGGGACCTGTCATTCACTGTCCAATGCAGTTAAGGCTATTAAGAAAGGCATGTTTGAGCTTTGGCATGCACACCCCAATGCAATAGGCTGTGCACACCTATGTCCACCAGCAATGCCAATCAGTGCCCATCAGCTGATAGTCAGTGCCCCATCAGAAACGCCTGTCAGTTCCATCTATTAGTGTTCATCAGGGTCACCTGTCAGTACCTCATCAACAGTGCTGCCCATCAGTGCCATTTATTAGTGTCCATCAGGGCCACCTGTCAGTGCCAAACAGTGCCGCCTATCAGTACCAGTGTGTATATTAGTGCTGCCTATCAGTGTCCATCAGTTCCACCTGTTAGTGCCCATCAGTTCCACCTGTCAGTGCCCAGTGCCATCTATCAGTGCCCACCAGTGCCACCTATCAGTGCCCACCAGTGCTGCATATCAGTGCTGCCTATTGGTGCCCATCAGTGCTGCATATCAGTGCCCATCAATTCTACACATCAGTGCCCATCAGTAAAGGAGAACACAAAATGTTATAACAGAAACAAATAACAGAGCAAATACCACAAAAAGAAAGCTCTGTTTGTGGAAAGAAAATGATAAAAAATTTGTTTGGGTACACTGTTGCATGACAGCTCAATTGTCATTTAAAATAAAAGCTGAAAATTGGCCTGCACAGGAAGGGGTGAAAGTGCCTGGAATCGAAGTGGTTAAAATCTTGTCAGTTTATTTGAATTTTTTAAATGATTTTCAGATTCCATCACTTCCTGTAGATCATCTCTCAGCATCCACGTTCCTTTAGGTCATCTCCCAGAAGCCCTAACTTCCTTGTTTCATCACAGAAGAGATTCAAATATGTGTCTCCCTCCATTTTTTCTAGCGTTTCCACCTATTCCATAGTTCTGGTAAATCTAATGGAAATTGTAAAGAGATTGTACAATCAGTTTGCATAGTGTATGACCATATTTATACAAGTACATAAGAGGGGTGGATAGGGACAGGCATCATTCATATCTCCATTCCCACATTCGTGAATGTTTTGGAGCATCTTCACTTATCACGCATAGGGCAGCCATTCGCTCTCTTGTTTTTTTGTAATACTACACTGCTTTTTTTTTATTTGGTGACTGGGTAGGGGTACAATGTACCCCATACTCATTTACATAGGGTGGGATCTGGGGCCCCCATTCTTTAAGAGGGCTTCCAGATTCTGATAAGCCCTCTGCCTCCTGCCTGCAAGGATTTTATCTGATAAGCCCCCTGCCTGCAGACCCCCATAATCACTGCTTATGGGAAGAGGCCCTTGGGGGTGGCCCCTGCCCAAAAGCACCTACCCCCCATGTTTAGGGCATGTGGCCTGGTATCGTTCATGAGGGAGGGCTCACTCATTACTCCCTTTCCTGACCTGCCGGTATGGATTTGGGCTTTTTTTGGCATAGGATTTACCCTCAAAATACATAACAAACCATGGTCTTGGGGGGACCCCAGGTCTTTTTTTTTTTTTTTTTTTTGACGTGGGGTTTCCCCGCAAGATCCATACCAGACTCAAAGGGCCTGGTATGGATTTGGTGGGGACCCCACTTTTTTTTTAGCCGATTTTACATTGCTAACATTGTATACACATGATCTCAGAGCACAAGTTGCATGCCACAAGTCAGATCAGTAAAGATGATGATCTCACTTGGATGCGACTTCCATTCAAATCACGCCCAAGTCAGACCGAAGTAGTGCAGGAAACTTGTTCAAAGTTTTTCAAAGTCAGACCAGTTAAAACAGCTCTCATAGGGAACCACTGATTTTGCCATGTAATGCGACTTGTGGTCTCGAAGTTGGAGCGCATGTCGATCCAATGTGAAGAGTATTAAAACCAATAGCAAACATTTATTATATTGCATCCTACCAATTCTTAGATGTGATGGCTTCATTGGTTTTCTTTTTTTAGACTCTTTCTTCTATTTCCATCTGGTGATCTGGCCAGTAAGTCTGATGTTTTGTAAAAGAACAAACCGTATTCCAATTGTTTAATTACGCAGGAATAACAAACCATTCAACATTGGTAGGGGTCATTACAATGATCAGCTTTTATTTATTTATGTAAAACCTTTATCCTAAAAGGAAGAAACAGCTGTTTGCTGTAACTGGTTATAACGTGTGAGCTGGAGTTTGTCTTCACAATCCCCCCCCAACCCAAACTGACAATGCTGCTGTCTGCTGAGCCCCCTCTGCTCATTCATCCAGAGTGGGGCCACTGAAAAGATCACCTGGTGAAAACAGAGGGAAAATCTAATGATTGGTAAGCTGCAATATATTACATTTTTGGTTTTTGGTTTAATACCGCTTTAAATCGAAAATGAGGATCATACCGTAACATTGAATGAATGAATGAATGAAAAACTTATAAAGCGCGGCGCATGCGAACTGAATCGCTTCTGGGCGCTAGTTGTTCGTGTCTCATGACATCAAAAGAGCAGAGTTTTGATTCGTCTTCTGAAAGTCAGGTGGTTTTCCTCCAACCGAATGCTGGTTGGTAAAGCGTTCCATAGTCTAGGACCCTGAAAAGCAAACCTTCTTTCTCCTTTGGACTTGTATTTGGTTTTTGGTACCCTGACCAGATTTTGGTCGGTGGATCGCAGAACGCGATTCGAATTGTGAGGTTCTATCTTGTCGCAAAGATATTGTGAAACCTTCCCATGGATGCACTTATGTGTCAGGCAGAGTGCTTTAAATGCAATTCTGTCTTTTACTGGCAGCCAGTGAAGGGTTCTCAACGAAGGTGAGATTGATTCCCATTTTTTTTCCCAGTCACCAGTCTGGCGGCTGTATTTTGAACGACTTGCAGACGGGAGATTTGGTACTTTGGTAGTCCGAGGTACAGGGCGTTAGCATAGTCCAGTCTGGAATTCACGATTGTTCCCACCACGACTGCTACGTCTTCTTTGGGGATAAATGGAATAAGTCTGCGTAGTAGGCGCAACAGATGGTGCGCTCCGCTGACTACTGACCCTATTTGTGCGTCCATTGTCATGAAGGTGTCGAAGATGACCCCGAGACTTTTGACTTTGGAGCTAGGGGTGATGATTTGGCCCAGAATGGGCGGGGGTGTCCAGGTTGTTGCCAGTTGACTCTTTCGGCTGGCGTGAAACATAAGGAGTTCTGTTTTTGAACTGTTGAGTTTAAGATAATTCTTAGGCCCCGTACACACGATAGAATCCATCCGCAGATAAATCCCAGCAAATGGGTTTCTGCGGATAGATCCTATGGTGTGTACACGCCAGCGGATCTGTTTCCGCGGAGAAATCTCCTCTGGGATGGATTCCAGCAGATCGGATATTTGCTGTGATGCACAACAAATCCATCTGCTGGAATCCATTCCAACGGATGGATCCGCTCGTCTGTACAGACTTACCGGATCCATTCGTCCAAAGGGATTCCCCGCACGCGTCGTAATGATTTGACGCATGCGTGGAATTCCTTATATGACAGCGTCGCGCCCGTCGCCGCGTCATAATCGCGGCGACGGCGCGACACGTCATCGCCAGAGGATTTCCGCGCGGATTTCAATGCGATGGTGTGTACACTCCATCGCATAGAAATCTGCGGAAATCTTTGAGAGGATTTATCCGTGGAAACGGTCCGCTGGACCGTATCTGCGGATAAATCCTCTCGTGTGTATGGGGCCTACGTCATCCAGTTTTCTATCAAAGAGAGACATTTCTCTAAACTGAGATGATGATCCTTTTTGTTGCAGATGCGAAAATACAGTTGCGTATCGTCTGCATAAGAGTGATAGAGTAGTTCTTGGCTACTGATAATATCAAAGAGAGGGCGAAGATAGATGTTGAAAAGCACCGGTGACAGGGGGGATCCTTGGGGGACTCCACATGACACCGTGCGCTTTTCCGACGTGAAACAACCCAATTTAACTGTTTGTGATCGGTTTTCAAGAAAGGAAGAAAACCATGGTAAATCACCTTCTGCGACTTCTGCTACCTTGGCTAGTCGCATCAGTAACAGTTTGTGGTCTACCGTGTCAAAGGCTGCGCTTAGGTCCAGCAGAACCAGGAGACAAGATTCTCCTTCGTCTGCGGCCTCGAGGGCAGCGTCCCATATTTTGAGTAAGGCCGTTTCTGTCCCGTGTCCGGGACGGAAGCCTGATTGTAATGGATCCAGTAGATTGTGGGTATCTAGATGCTGTTGCAGCTGTTGTACCACTACTTTCTCCATTATCTTGGAGAGAACATTTAGGCCTGTTATGGGACGGCGGTGAGTTGGGTCCTTGGGATCCAGGTTAGGTTTTTTCAAGATGGGCTGGATTGTGCCCTCTTTCAACAGGGATGGCACTGTGCCTTCCTTAAATGACTGGTTTATAAGCTGTGTGATGGGTGGTGCCAGGATGTCGGCACATTCCTTCAGCAGTTTGGTGGGGATGATATCATTGGGCGATGTGCTGTTCCGCAAAGCACCAATGATATTTTTTGTGGTATCGATGGAGATCGGTTCCAGAGTGAACTTTGTTGATTGTAGAGCGTTTCTGTGGGTGTTTTGTGGTTGATTGACGGTGGGGTTGAGGGGGGTATTGTTTTGCATGATGCTTTCCCGGATTCTTTCAATTTTGTTGATGAAGAAATCCGATAGTTCATTGCAGAACTCTTGGGTGTCTGAGTTGGGGACTTCAAGACATCCTGGGTTCATGGTCTGGGTGACCATCTTGAAGAGTTTGCGGGGGCGGTTTAGGGCGCTGTTAATCGCCATAGAAAAATGATGTTTCTTGGCTTTGAAGATTTCTTTATGATATCGTGTTGTTATTGCCTTGTAGATGATGAGGTTATCCTCTGCAGGACTTCTTTTCCAGGCGGCTTCCGCCCTTCTGCGCTCTTGCTTCAGAAGCGACAGCTGGTTGTTAAACCAGCCGGACTTTCTTTTTCGGATGCAGGCTTTGCGTTTCGGTGCTACTAAATCGGCTGACTGTAGCAGGGCTGCGTTTATGGCATCCAGTGTATCTGCGGCTGTTTGATGTGGATGGATTGTTTTGATTCTGTTTCCCAAGGTAGATTTGAAGAGTTCCGAATGGAGCTTCTTCTGAGATCTAGCCCAGTGTATTGTCACCGGCTTGGGTGCTTTTATCACTGGGGGAATTTTGGAGATTATGAAATTAATTGCATGGTGGTCTGTCCATGGCAATGGTTCATTTTCTAAAATGCTTATTTTCAGATTTTGTCTGAAAATTAGGTCGAGTGTGTGACCTGAAGCATGTGTTGGCCCGCATATAAGTTGCTGTAGCCCTAATCCCTCCAGGTGATCAATGCAGGCGTCCGCAATGGGATCCTGTGCGGAGTTGGCCCACAGATTAAAGTCCCCGAGCAGCAAAAGGTGTTTGCTGTTAAGGGTATAAGTGGATATTACATTGATGGGAACCCTCAAATATGACCAATATTTGATTTTAGGTCTCCATTTTAATACCTTACGGACAGGGGTCAAGTCCTGGGGAAAAAGTGTGGGAACTCCCACCCAAGATCCACTCCCCCACCAAAAAAAAAAAAAATGATACGCTCATATGCATAATTACTAAACCGCATGTTGTTGTTTTTTTGATCCACTGTACCTTAGTAATCCTTTATGTTACTGGCCGCTTCCTGTATATGGATTCATCAGGTAGTGTGCAGGTATTCCGTCACTTCCTCGATGCCGCAATGTCTCCTGGGAGCTTTTGTCATTGTTCCCAGGAGACATTGCAGAGGTCTGCCGCAAGTTATCGCAAGTTCTTTCTAAATCCCGCGATAACTCGTGGCAGACCTCCGCAATGTCTCCTGGGAACAATGACAAAAGCTCCCAGGAGACATTGCGGCATCGAGGAAGTGACGGAATACCCGCACACTACCGGATGAATCCATATACAGGAAGCGGCCAGTAACATAAAGGACTACTAAGGTTCGCCTGCCCCTGACAGTGACACGAGCTGGGCATCGCCGCTTAGTGAAGGATTGGCTCGGGCGGCTCGAATGCTCTCGACTGCTCTAGTCCTGCAAAGGGAACTAAGTTCTTGCTGTGAAAAAAGGGCAGGAACTCCGTTCCCACGCGTTCCCGCAGGACTTGAGCCCTGCTTACGGATCAAAGTAAGTTGCCACCCGCTTAAACTATCCAATAAGATGGAATAGGCTTATGTTATACCCAATGATTGCCAGTTTCCAGGGGTGTCATGGGATCAGTAACATTTTCAGAAGGAGAGGTCAGACACGGAGGTCTCTATTTTTTCTCATAACAGGTTTCCTTTGAAGACAGCCTGTTTTTGTCCATACAGCAGCAGAGAAAAATGTCAGTGTCATGTAATACTACATAGATAAATCACTGCATTTCACACTAAATTAAGGTACTACTGAGCTGTTAATTGGGTTGTAGCTGCTACAGCTGCCATTGCATGAAAGGGTTATGCAGTAGTAACAGCAAGGCAGTTCTCAGACAGAGATAACTTCTTATCATGGGGGAAATCTATCAAAGACTTTGTACCATCTGTATGAAGAGAAAAAACAACAGCTGGTGCAAGGAATAGCAAGATGTTGGACCTACAAATGACAAGATGGGAAATGACAAGAAACAGCTTTTTACCCTGCAAAGAGCAGAAGAAACCTACATCGAAAATTGCATGTTTGAAAACCTCCAGATGCCATCCTGTTCTCACATTTCCATACCTTTGTTCATGGCACATCTGAAGGCTTTTCTCTGTGCCATGAAAACACAAAGAATATCTATCTTTACCCTGCCAAAGAGCTGCTAAATGAATTTTAATAACACGATTGCAAAGGAGGGGGAGAAAGAAAAGAACTCTTTAAGGCTAATGAGGGAATTTACAGTTACATTGTTTCACCTGTTTTTGTAAATGTATTGGAATGTTGGCGCTTCAGCTGTTTCAAGTGTTACTAAACCCAGGACCCTGCATTCATTATATCTGGTCTCCCACAGTACACAGAACATGGAAATGCAGTTATTTTAGTGAATATAAACGGCTAAATTGGTTGTGAGTGTCACCGGCGCAAAAGGAAATAAATAAATAAATGTGAACCGTGATATGCTGCAGTACTGTGTGCCCTTAGTGGGGGTCAATAGTGCTCTAAGAAGAAAAATGTTACTGCGCTGATTTAATTATCCAGAGGTATTTAATCTCTGGGAATATGAACATAAGTGAAATATCAGGGCCACAATGTACCCAATCTTAAGTGTGAATAACCTGAATACAAACAATAAAAAATATAAGAAATATATGAGTCATACAAATGTGACGCAGTGATTTCAAACTTAAATCATATATCTAGATCAGTGTGTCAGCATACAATCCATATGCCACAGTGCTTCTATGAGAAAAATGGCTGTTGTTGCTGCTACTGACCAACCAAATAGTGAAAACAATACGAAAAAAAATATTATATATATGTGTGTGTAAAAACACAATATGCAGTATGCCAACTGCACCGTGAGTTGTCCAATAACCGATATTGGAACAAAAATAAGATAAATATCAATAAAAGTGAAATAATTATCAAACAACCATACAAATGTGCAATGTGCTGGCTGCACTTAAAAATAGTCCAAATGACAGGCAATCTTGCTCTTATAATATAAAATAATAATAGTGCAGCGCAAAACAAACAATTTTAAACTATACATACAGAAAGTTAAAACATATGATATATGATATATAATTAAAAATTATATAATAAAGTCCATATAAAGTGCTCAAGTGCAAAAAGATGATCCAAATCGGAATATAATAGTGCAAAAATCCAAAGGGTGATATCCAGAAGGAACCTCCACCAAATAGCAGGAATGGCCTCTCACCTTACAACTTCGACCTGCAATAGGTCACAAAGCATAATCAGAGAACCACCTGTTCTCAGAGGACAGCAAGCAATGCAGCAGTAGAACCACGATATCAGTCAGACTCAGGATCAGGACATGGCAATCAGGGCATAAAAAACAAAGGAGAGGAAATCTAGTGCTCTCTGAAGCCAAAATACATTTATTTAAGAATAAAAAACGAATACACTCACTGTATAAGCACTCTCAAATGAGTGCAGCGAAACAGCATAAAACATCCATAAGAGCATGGGTTTCAGTCTAGGTCGGCGATCGCGGTTGACGTCACATGTGGCCCCTTCCCCTCGTACGACGTTACGTCCCTATGAGCGGGACTTCATCAGCGTGGGGTGAAAAAAGGCAGCATGCAAACGTCCCGCTGTCTAGGTATAAGAAGCCTGTGGCTGCCATGACACACCCACTAGTAATCAAGCCCTCCCATCAATCCTAATTAGACAACAAAGACTGTCAGCAAAGGAAGGCACAAACTGCACCATGATGGAAAAAAGTGACAGATTCGATCATAATGGGAAAAAGGAAACACATTCGATCGGAATACTATCAAAGGGCAGACTCCTAAATACCAAAAGTTATATATATGCAATAAGGATAGAAATCCTCAAAGGCAAAAAAGACCCCTTTAAAAAGAAATCTTACATAAAAAATATAAATGACGTCAGCCACGATCGCACACCCAAATTACATAAAATACATCAAAAACACATATGTAAATCCTTATATATTAACCCATTAAGGTCTCGAAAAGGAACACTACGTGTAACAGATAGATACTGGACATAAATGTTAAGAATATTAAAAATAAAAATATTAATATTAAAATATATATATACATTTATATATATATATATATATATATATATATATATATATATATATATATATATATATATATATATATATATAAACACATACATAAAATATAATATATACAAAATATAATTAAAAATATTTAAAAAATATTTAAAAATATACAGATACATAAGAAAGGGGGGATTATCTATTGGAAATGAAACAATTAAGGTCAAACTCTACATTTAAACCAGCTGGCGAGGATACTTTAGTCTCATATATCCAATAAGACTCACGCCGACTCAATTGGCGGATGTAATGTCCCCCTCGCCAATGTTTTGTAACTTTTTCAATGCCCCAGAATTTTAACCCTTTGGGAATCTTGCTCTTATACAATAGGTTCCAGCAAACACAAGGTTCAATGTTGGTAATGCTGTGTACAGGAAAGTGCCGCTATCTCTTCCACCCGACAAAGATGTGCCACCATCACCAATGGTTAAAATCAACACTCACCAGACCCCAGATATTATTAGGCTCCAAAGTGGTGTCTTTTCTTTGTCGGTCAGTGGGTGTTGCCTCCTTTTCCCTTTTACAAGGTGTCATCAATTCCTCAAAAACAAGGGGCTCATCATGGTGTAGTATATTAAAATATGTATGTACCTTTAAAAAAGGTAAAAAAATATAACACTTACAATATAAAGTGCCTCTGACCGGCACTGAGTGTCTTTGGCAGTGTCAACCGTTAAAAGCCGCTGACCAGCATTTAAGTGGCGTCCTAAGAGGTGTGCTTGCCCCGCTTTGCTCCGCATGTATTGCTACAAGGGGTCCGTGCACGCTGGTGTGCTGCACCATCAATGTGTGTGTGTGTGGCTGTTTGGACACACACATTGAGGGTGCAGCACACCAGCGTGCACGGACCCCTTGTAGCAATACTTTTAGAATGCATGAGAGACACTTTTGCTAAATCTTCCTGCGCCAGTCTTTATGAATTTCAGGGTGTGCACCACAAAGAATTTCAATGCTTTTTCTTTTAGAACATTGGTGCACGAGTTGCTGTCAGAACCAAAAGTATTACAAATGCTTCCTAAATTTGGCACAATTCGACAACAATAGGGATTAACGCCAGAAAAGTGGCACAACTTTATTGAATTCCCCCAAATTTTTTCACCCTTTCATCCCTTTTTGCGCCTTATTGCTTCCATTTTTCTCCAGCCTTCTTGCAACAACTTCCTGTCTAAATGCATGCACTCCAGTGGTGGCTGTTCTCATTGCTTAGGGCAGGTTTTCTGATGACAGAAACATTGGAACAAGCCTGCACAGTGAGCACTGGCATAAGGCTTGATAGTTGCCACCAGAAGAATGTAAAGAATGCCATCAGAAGCCTTGATAGTTGCCACCAGAAGAATGTGACAACACAGGAGAGCAATTGGGAGAAAGGCACAAAGTGTTGTCACTCTATAATAGAAATAGCCAAAACAAGGAGTTTCAGAGCAGGCAGGGGCGGACTGACAACTCATGGGGCCCCCGGGCAATAGGAGAATATGGGGCCACACAGTATACACACATACAGTATACATACACAGTATACACAAACAGACACACAATATACACACATAGTATACATACAAACAGAATACACATACACACACTGAAAAGGTACTGGAGAGGCGGGGAAAGCTATAATCTTGGGATTTTTTTAAAAACACACGTTTTTACACACTGTCCCTGGTTTTACTGAGGCTGGCAACCCTGATGGGGCCCCCTAGTGGCATGGGGCCCTCAGGCAGTGCCTGAGGGCCCAAATGGTCAGGTATTTATTTATTAGAAGCTGTAGATTACAGTGGACCTGGGTACAAGGAGTATAGGGGTAAGGGAGACCGGATGATGTGCAGGATATCACCATAAATTGAGCGTCCTTGGAAATCAACCAGCATGCTGACAATTTATCAAGAGAAAACAAAGTTCCTCAATTTGGATACAAGTAACAACATTCACACACCAATATCATTGCTGTCACCACTCACAGCTTACAGTCTTGTGAGAAACCTTGCCTCTGACACCTACAATTTAGTACACTCTGGCATTAAGCAAGGAATACAACTTACAAAATAAGTATCTCTCAAGCTCCTAGAGTTAAATAGAAAATGTGGATCATACCATAAAATAGATGGGACCCTTCCAATATGATTATTTTTTGATTGTAGATCTCCATTTTAATACCTTACAGACCAAAGTAAGCTGCCACCCACTTAAATTATCCAAAGAGATGGAGTAGGCTAGCAGTGCTAAGATGTTAAAGCCGGAGTTCACCCGAAAAAAAATTTTTTAACATTAGATTGAGGCTCGTTTTGTGAAGGGGAATCAGGTAGTTTTTTTTTAAATCGAAGCAGTACTTACCGTTTTAGAGAGCGATCTTCTCCGCCGCTTCCGGGTATGGTCTTCGGGACTGGGCGTTCCTATTTGATTGACAGGCTTCCGACAGGCTTCCGACGGTCGCATACATCGCGTCACGAGTAGCCGAAAGAAGCCGAACGTTGGTGCGGCTCTATACGGCGCCTGCGCACCGACGTTTGGCTACTTTCGAAAAATCGTGACGCGATGTATGCGACCGTCGGAAGCCTGTCGGAAGCCTGTCAATCAAGTAGGAACGCCCAGTCCCGAAGACCATACCCGGAAGCGGCGGAGAAGATGCATCTCTAAAACGGTAAGTACTGCTTCGATTGTAAAAAAAACACCCAATTCCCCTTGACAAAACGAGCCTTAATCTAATGTTAAAAAAAAAAGGTTTTTGGGTGAACCTCCACTTTAAGTGTTAGGATGTTAAAAATGTTTATTAAAATAAGTGAACCTATGATCCAGATGTACTCTCTTGGCAGGATCATGACTGAGATTTAAATAAGATTGAAAATTGCTTTAAATATGCAATAGCTAAAGAGTAAATGACATTTTACAGATTTTATACATTTCATAATTTGGACTTACATCTGCTTTAAAGAAGAATGTGTATATATATATATATATATATATATATATATATATATATATATATATATATATATATATATATATATATATATATATATATATATATATTTATTTATTTCAGTTACCCATGGGTACATTTATTACTTTGTCCCGTTGTCCAACATGAAAGCTAGAAAGGAGACTGATGCGTTAAAATTTTTAAATTGACTGCTTGTCTCTGGCTCTCAGCACTTGCCCACGGCATGCATGGGCAAAAAGAATGCAAAGGAAGATGAGAAGTCTCAGTGTTTCTTTCCTCTGCATTTCCTGTGCCCATGCCTGCCTTGGCAAGTGCTGGAAGCCAGATACACATGCTCACCATCAAAGCAGCCATCTCATTGCTAGCTGCAGCTTTGGGCAGCCATGTGCTAAGAAAGGGGGATGCCCTGCATTATCAACAACACCACACATAATTCTAGTGCACAATCAACATCAGCATGTGCTTTATCTGTATTGCTCAGAGACGCCACTCACAGTGAAACCTTTACCCTGTAACTACAGACAAATCTTACAGGTGACATTTCTTTCTCTAGACAGCCATACAAATCATTACTATTATACCTTGCTTTAAAAACATACTCCAAAAGTCAAAACGATAGTATTAAAAGGCAATGCCAATGGTAGTAGCACACAATTTCTTTCAGCTTTAGGTAATAAAGTATGCTCACATTCTCATTTTGATTGCCATGGTGCAAAAAATAAAATATAGCTATTATTTCTGAAGCTCTAGCATTTCTACAATTTATTGCAAACAGCTGCAAATATAGGACAAACTAAACTGAAGCTTTTTTTTTCTATGAGTGATGAGGAAATTGCCATACTAATGTACTGTCATATCTTGTAGCCTGACCTTTTCACTGTGTTGTATCAGAAGATGACTGTCATGAAGGCCTGCCATACTTAAATGAAAATAAAAATCAAATCTTCTCATGGAAAAAAAAAAAAAACACTCTGAGAGCTAAACAAGTAAATACGTTCAGTTCTCAGTAAATACAGTGTTACCGTGTCGCAAGAATTATGAGCATCCAAAGATATAACAACACTCCGCTAATGCATAATGGAAGACAATAAGGCTGACTTACTAAAAGGTTAAGTGTTTAGCAGCTTTATTGAATCACAATTTGCTATGCCGCAGCAAACAGCTTCAAAGGTCTGGCCTCTGTCTTCTTAAAGGTTGCTAGTTTAATGCATTATATGATGTGTCATAACAACAATTTTTAGCAAATAATGAGGTATATTTATGTCGGTTGGATGTGATGTTGTAGAAATGCTTCTTTACAGTTTGGATTATTTCTGCAAAAGTGAGTTTTGTTTATCATAACAATACAGAGGAATTTTTATAAGTCTGACCTTTATAACTTGCTTTTTTTAGAACATTCCTGTGCTTTAAAGTTCTACAGTGATACCGCATAATATTTTTAATGATGACACTGACTTTCTCGAATGAATAGCTCATAATATTGGTGCACTAACGTCCTCATTCGGTGAGGAGTTTAAAGGGGTTGTAAATTTTGCTTTTAAATGTCCTTATTTCTTCTGAGAAATGCTCACTTCCTGTTCTTCTGTCTGTAAGTACACGCAGTAATGCGAGGCTTTCTCCCTGGTGTGGAGAAAGCCTCTTGAGGGGGGAGGGGGCGAGCAGGCAAGTCAGGACGCTCTCTACTTTGCAGATAGAGAAAAGAACCGTGTGTTAGTGGGCGTCCTGACACTCCTGCACGCCCCCTCCCCCTTCAAGAGGCTTTCTCCACACCAGGGAGAAAGCCTTGTATTACTGTGTGTAGTCACAGACAGAAGAACAGGAAGTGAGGATTTCTCAGACGAAATAAGGACATTTAGGCCCCTTTCACACTGGGGCGTTTTTCGAGTGTTATTCAAGCTTTTTTCAAGCGTTATTCGAGTGTTATTCAAACATTTTTCCAGCGTTATTCGAGCATTATTGGAGCGAAGCCTCATCTGCAATCCCAATGTGCTGGTAAAGCACCGCGAAGACCCTAACGTTTTAGGGTGTTTTTGCAGTGCCTCAGTGTGAAAAGGCAAGCGCTTTCAATTCATTTCAATGGAGAGGGGCGTTTTTGGAGTGTTTTTTAGCGCCCAAAAGCTGCTCCAAACATGCTGCTTGCAGGACTCAGTGTGAAAGGGTCCATTGAGATGTATGGAGAGCGTTTTATGAGCGTTTTAAGAACGCTATTTTTAACGCAAAAATGCTGTAAAACGCTTCAGTGTGAAAGGGGTCTTAAAAGCAAAATCGAAGGATGAGGTAAGTGGAGGACTGCACTAAGGTAAAGGAAGATATTTAGGGGGAAAAAATCCTTTACAACCCCTTTAATAGTCCAAAGTAGGGACTATTTAAAATGTAACTTAGTGATGTTTTCTGATTGGCCAATGATCCACACTCAATCTCTTTCTGACAGTGCAAAGCAGCAGCAACTTGAAAAGTTAGCCTCAAAGTGGTTCTAAAGGCTGAAGGTTTTTTACTTTCATGCTCCGTGGGTGCTGTCTCATTGTCATGCCGCCGGGGGGGTGTTTGTCTGCCGCCCTCCTCCCCCAAAAGAAGAACCTACCAGCACCGTCACTGCTTGCCATCAGTGTAGTGAGATTCTTAATTGACCACCAATGTATTATTTTTTGCATAATATGTTTTTTTTTTATATACATTTTCTGATATATATTTGCAATAAAGGATTCCGAATACATACATTGTCAAATAAATAACAGCAACAAAAAAAACAATGTAAAGGAGCACTATTTGCCTGATCATCAATGTAAACAAGAATTTCTCCACTCACCACCAATGTAAAAAAAAAGTCAATTTTAAAGGTCTGTGTTTCCTTACTGACAACAATTATTTGTTTAATTCTCTGTTGTTGTTGTTATTATTATAAAAAAAAATTGTCATATAGAGCATTCCTGGGTGTAAAATACACTTTAACCACTTGACCACTGGGCACGTAAACCCACTTAATAACCAGACCAATTTTCAGCTTTCGGTGCTCTCACAATTTGAATGACAATTACTCAGTCATACAACACTGTACCCAAATGAAATTTTCGTCCTTTTTTTCACACAAATAGAGCTTTCTTTTGGTGGTATTTAATCACCGTTGGGTTTTTTATTTTTTGCGCTATAAGAGAAAAAAGACTGAAAATTCTGTAAAAAAAAATAATTTTTCTTTGTTTCTGTTATAAAATTTGGCAAATTTAGTATTTTTTCTTCATTCTTTTGCATAAATGTGAAAGATGAAGTTACGCCGAGTAAATAGATACCCAACATGTCACCCTTCAAAATTGCACACGCTCGTGGAATGGCGCCAAACTTTGCTACTTAAAAATCCCCATAGACGACGTTGCAGGGTATTGTGGGGTATTGCGGAGTATTGTGGGGTATTGCGGAGTATTGTGGGGTATTGCAGAGTATTGTGGGGTATTGCAGGGTATTGCGGAGTATTGTGGTGTATTGCGGGGTATTGTGGGGTATTGCGGGGTATTGCGGAGTATTGCGGGGTATTGTGGAGTATTGCGGAGTATTGCGGGGTATTGCGGGGTATTGCGGAGTATTGCAGGGTATTGCGGAGTATTGCGGGGTATTGCGGAGTATTGCGGGGTATTGCGGAGTATTGTGGGGTATTGTGGAGTATTGCGGGGCATTGCGGAGTATTGCGGGGCATTGCGGAGTATTGCGGGGTATTGCAGAGTATGGGGGCATTGCAGAGTATGGGGGCATTGCAGAGTATTTTGGGGTATTGCAGAGTGTGGGGGCATTGCAGAGTATGGGGGTATTGCAGAGTATGGGGGTATTGCATAGTATGGGGGCATTGCAGAGTATGGGGGCACTGCAGAGTATGGGGGTAATATTGCAGAGTATTGCACAGGGAGGGAGGGATGGATCTGTGACTGCATGTGTCACAGATCCAGCCCGCAGCAGCAGCAGCAGCAGCTGCTGCTGCTTCCGCTCTCTCCCCTCTCCTCTCTCACACTGTATCGTTCGGTACAGAGAGGAGAGGGAGGAACCGGCGTCATCACATGACGCCGGTTTGTTTACTAGTGATCGCTCCGTCATTGGATGGAGCGATCACGTGGTAAACCGCCGCTATCAGTGGCGATTTACCGTGATCCGTGATCAGCCGGGTCCGGAGGACCCGGCGGTCACGGAGACTCCCGTGTGCGCGCCCCACAGGGCGCGCGGGAGCGCGATTCTAGGAGGACGTACATTGACGCCCTCCTAGAATTAAGCAACCGCCTTGTAGACGTATTTTGTCTATAGGGCGGTTGTTAAGTGGTTAAAGAGGAGTTCTGCCACCCCCCCCACGAAAAAAAAATACTGTAGCTGCTGACTTCACTTGTACTATTAGGACACTTACCTGTCCAGGGTTCCCGCAATGTTGGCACCCCAGACAATTTTCGAATTGTCTCTCAGATGCTGCCGCCACCATTCATGGTAAGGAAAATCGGCAGTGAAGCCTTTCGGCTCCACAGCCAGCTCCCTACTGCAAACGCAAAGTGTACTGCACTTTCTAACTGGTCCAGCGGTGGAGGAAGGAGAAGGAGGGCCGTAATTTCCAGGGATGACGCAGTCTCCCGAAAGTGGGCAAGGGTATCTGTCAAAAACAGGTACCCGTTCCCCCTTCCCCAAATGTGGCACCATGGGGGGGGGGCAGATAAGCAGAAGTTTAAGTACCCCAACGCTCCCTTTTCTTTTATTTATTCTTATACCTCAACTTCCTGTAATGTGTTATAAACTCTACATATTATACATTTTAAAATGTAAACAGGGGTTCCTGGGACCTAAAGTTATGTCAACGGTTCCTCTATTTTAAAAGGGTTGAGAAAAGCTACTGTACTCCAATTATACACCAAAAGAAAAGTGTTGAAAAAGGATATGTTTTATAATGTGTAAATGTTTCTGGCTGAATCTGGTAATGATATTTTTTTTTAGAGCTCTATTATACTGGGGCTTTTCCTGAACCAGCTGCATTACAGTACAAGATTTACATATTGTTATGGTTATCCTCTTTCCTGTTTGGAATACAACATGACTCCAGGCACGTGGCTTTTGTGTGTGTCTTCTTGATATCCGCATAAACATAACTGAGAGTAAATTACATCTCTGACAAATCAGTTTGGTTTTTTTGATCTACAAACTCATGAATTGCGGTTGGGGAACAGAGATAATTCTACTCCTCGGTTATGTTTACTCCCTACAGGCAAAAAATAGTCAGTTACCATAGCATCCATATAACGTGAGTCTTTGCAGAAACATTTCTATGCATAGAAATTAAATCTGTCTAAAGAATAAAGTACATTCCATTTGGGCTTAATCTGTCAGTCTAGGCAGGATTGGTAAACAGGAGCATCTAACGCCTGATGACTAAATTTGATTTAAAAATTTGCGTTTGTTTACATTTTGTAATGGGGCGTCTGGCATATATAGATCAGCCCACAGGCATTCACTCAGACTTGAATTAAATATGTCTTATTTTCATTTCCCTCTGATAATATTAGACAGTAAAAAAGAAACTCTCTTTAAAAATAGGCCACTCATGTAAAACTAAACAATATGGTATGACAGCATCGCTCATTTATATTCCACTGCATGCCTACATAATGAAGACTCTAAAATGTAATACAAGACACTTACTTCAATTCACACAAAGTGCATCAGCAGCATCAACACTGCTCAAAAAAGAAATAAACCCAGGGACATTTTGGTAGATACTGTATATACTCGAGTATAAGCCAAGTTTTTCAGCCCTTTTTTTAGGGCTGAAAATAGCCCCCTCGGCTTATACTCGAGTCAGTGTACCTGTCGGGGCGTGGGCGTCCATTTTTCAAAAGTCGCGGCTTCCTCCTGGTCCGTGATAGGCGTTTGACACTGTGTTCCGCTACCGCCTATCACGGAGGTCCTCTCATCCTCGGACTTTTCCAGCAGACACTGTGTTCCGCCTATCATGGATGTCCTCTTGTCCGAAGATGAAAGAAGGTTCCTGATTGGTGGAACACTGAACACAGTGTCTGCTGAGAAACTGAGTCCGAGTATGAGAGGACCTCCGTGATAGGCGGTAGCGGAACACAGTGTCAAATGGCTATCACGGAATGGAACGGGACCAGGAGGAAGCCGCGACTTTTGAAAAATGGATGCCCGCGACCCGACAAGAATACAGGTACACTACAGGCAAGCCCATGTGTTAAGTAGATGGTTGGAATCTGGTGACCCTGGGGAAGATTCTGCAGAAAAAGAAATTGCTAAGGAAGTTAAAAATGAACTACAGCAGCTGAAACAACAAACAGAGGAACGTGTACAGAAACTGTGGAGAAGAATAAAGTCCACAATTATATTACTCGCATTGAGGAAATGACTGCATCACTGATGTCTTTTCTTTGCCCATGAGGCTTGCAAATGGGTAGAGTGAAGCTGCAAATGGGCATTGTTGACCCTCTTTTCAGCTTACAGTAGTATGTGCATTGCGTATGTTCAGTTGTACATATTCTTTGGGATTCTGAAAGGATCACAATGTAACTTTTCTTTTTGTACACATCATGTTCCTTTTTTACAACAGATAAAAGATGGCGTATGAGGGTGGTCCAACAGCATTTAACTCCATCCTATGGAAGCATGTTGTACTATTTCAATTAAAGTGGTTGTAAAGGTAAAATGTTTATGTACCTTAAAGTGGTTGTTAAGCCACTCTAACTTGTATACACCATCAGCACTGCCTCCTATTGTATCCCCCTCTGTGTGTGATTTATAAAATTAAATGCTGTAAACACCTAATTTCACTGCAGAGATAGTGATCACATGACCAGACAATGTTCTCCTTCTCTCCTCTGAGAGATGCAGTGGACGGGGCTGAGATTGTCTGCTCATGTCTGGAGGGGGGGGAGGAGAGGAGAAGAGAAGAGAAGAGAGCTGGCTGGTCATGTGATCGCAATCTCTGCTCTTAAATTAGGTATTTACAGTATTTTTTATTTTTAAATAATTCAAAGAGGGGAACACAGCAATAGGAGGCAGCGCTTATGGTCTATACAGGTTAGTGTTACGAGAGCAGCAGGAGGGGCGGCTCACAGACAGAGAGGGGAGTGGGGAGGAAGACACAGAAGCAGAGAGGAGAGCATATTGCAGGCTTCTGATAACAGAGGCACATAAACTGACCACAGTGTCTGGTCTCAGCAGCCATGATACACTGTGATCAGTTTACAGAGGGGTGGGGAGAAAGTGGCAGGATCAGCCAGGGCTAAATAACACAAGACAAGCACTGTGCCATATAACAAGCTTTAAAAGAGCAGGATCCATTTTTTTTGTTATGTTAACAAAGGCTTTAATGCATTTTCTGCATTAACCTGTTACTAAACCCACAACAGTGAAATCAGTATGTATATGCAGTAAAGCATGTTTGTTATACTCACTGTGGAACCCCAAGGGGTTAATCATCTGCATTGTGCAAAAAAGGCTGTTTAATCCAGGCTTCTATGATCATCCCCTTCTTCCACTGTCCCCAATCTATCTGCTGATAGAATAGAGCCCTGGGGACAATCTGCACATGCTCAGTTTGGTGTGTATTGCTAGAGAGTTTCTTTTTCTGCACTGTCCAGACAGAGTGTTGCCTCATGAGTTTATGTGAATTCTCCATTAATAGCTGGAAAATATAGTAATTATGAATATATTTCAACTAGCTTTGTATCTAAGTAACAGAGCCACCAATAAGGTTAGGTTAAGCAGACAAGACGGTGTCTAGGCTTGTGTATACAAACAATGGAGATCCAAACCTCATTGTTTTATACATACTCACTTCAAAGGATCCCATGTACAATGAGGGGAGGCCAACCCGTAATAAATACTTAACTTCCCTGAAAAATTTAAGTTAATCTTCTGCTCAGAATAGTCACAAGGGTTTACATTAAAGGGGGCTGACTTATGCAAAGTATAGGGATTGGAGATGTAGCCAGTCCTGAACCAGTAATAGGTAAGCCCTCCAATCAAGAGCCAAGCTATGCCAACCAATGAGGCATCAGCCTGCAGTGATATACACAGACTAGATGGGAGGGAAAATTCTCTTTATGGAAGGGCAGCCATCAGAATGGAACCAAAGGGTAAATATAGGAGAGGTCTGCTTTTTTACTTGTAACTGAATATGTTTGTAGATTAATGTTTTAAGGAATATACTCTGTATTCCTTCATGTAATTATTTTATGTTCACCTAATAGTTTCATCATTGCTGTAGACTATATAGATAGATGTTTATCTATTAGATATTATCAACGATAGTCCAATAAATGTTATTGTGTTTAGGCTTTCACTCTTGGTCAAAAGAACTCTCATTTAACCCACATCCTATCTTTGAGATATTAAATCTTAAATATAATATTCCGGTAACAGTGGGTCAGGGGTCCTGCAGCCTCATAGGACAATCGTGGGAGAATGAAAACTCACCCTACAAGCTTTAACCAGAATTATAGAAGTCACAACACTGCTGATGAGAAAAGGTATTTAGCAGTTTATATTTACTAACACTATTTCATTTCCATGCTCTGTGTACTGTGCAGTGTCCTGGCTTTAGTAACACTTTAAGATAAAAAAAAACATTTTTAATGATAGCCCCCTTGCTAAATACTTACCTGAGTCTGATCTCAATCCAACGCTGTGAACTTTTACAAATCTCTTCTTCCCTCCCCCATTCTCACAGGCTTGATTGAGAGCAGTGGAAACATTGGCTCCTGTTGCTGTCAGTCAAAACCTGTGAGCAGGGGTGTGTGCTGGGCTGTGTGCCTGAATAGACGCAAACAGCCCAGTTTGGGATTAAGGACGCACTAGTGCCCCCATAGGAAACTATTTCCTATGGTGGGGGTAAGACAGGAGCGCTGTTGAGGCACCTGAGAAGAGGAGGATCGGGGCTGTTCTGTGCAAAACCATTTCACAGAGTAGGTAAGTATAACATGTTTATTATTTTAATTAAAATATAATAATTATAGCTTTACAGTGACTTTAATAGTGCTTGTTCCATTAAATGCAATGCATATTGTAAAACATAAGCTTGTATCAGTCATTCGTGTTGTTCTTGGCACTGGCATATTCATAGGGGGCATGATCAATGGATCCATTGAACAACTACACTCTACATTCTGAACATAGGGGGACAGAGTTGATGCACTCACAAGCATTAATGGTTGTATTTTAACTTTTTTTTTTTTCATAATACAAACATCCCTATCTCCTGCATTATTAGTGCATGTAATGTGCAGATGGAGCATTTTCACATGGCAGAGCATCTCAGCTTGTCAAATCAGCTGCACTGCATGCACTTGCTAAGGCCAGAGATTGAGATGTTTATAGAACTGCACAATAAATTTGTCCTGGCCATGCCCCCATCCCTGTGTATGTAATAATGGATAAAGGATGCACAGGAAATAAGGGCAGATGTAAATGTGAGATCATGGCTGAAGACCAGGAACTGATTTTTGTAGTATATTTTTTATATAAGTGTCTCTAACACAGCAGTTTTCTTCTCTCATGGTGCTGTGCCTCTTGCATGGAAGTGTGTTTCTACAATCCATGGTATGATATTTCTCAGCTCTTTAATATTAAGCTGTGTTTTCCACATGGCAGCATACTTATCCAAAATAGCAATGAGCATCTATCATGTCAATGTCTCCACAGAAAGACCCTGTTTTTCACGACAGCTGTGCCTCATGTAGCAGTGCCACCCGACGTGGTAGCATAGCCAGGTTTTGTTTTGTGCAGCCTTTGCAATGACATGGAGTACCAGCAGGAGGGGAAGAAGTCTGACGCAGACCACCACACAGCATTACCACTGATTAACTCCTTTATGTCTGCAGGCAATTAAAACCTTTTTTTCACAGCACGTCTTGCAAATTTGTTATAAATTAATCAATGTGAATAGAAAAACTTTCTAACTCCTTTGCATTCCCAAATGACTTTATATGCAAGTATTAATTTTCTATTAACATTGCGAAAAAAATGTTTTTGCTGATAAAGCTTAATAATGCAATTAACTAAACAAATTGGTTAAACTCTAACTGTTATTGTAAATACACTAAACACCTAAGCAACTGAAACATGGAGTGTGATCACCATAACAGGTTCTTATAGTAGTGATAATGTGACTAAGAACAACTCTGGTGTCCAGTGCATGATGTTGGTGAAGTAGGGCCCTCTGGTTCCTCCTGTATTGAATTGTATTGTAACTGTACTGTCTGCCCTCATGTTGTAAAATGCTGTGCAAACTGTTGGAGCTATACAAATCCTGTATTATATTAATAATAATAATAATAATAATAATAATAATAATAATAATAATACAGGGGGGGGGGCGAATCTCTTCTTGACGACTAGACATGTGCAAACTTGAAATATTTTGTTTCGTAATTTCGTTTTCGTCAGACAAATAAATTTATTTAGTTACTCCCGAAAATTGTTTTGATTTATTTCGTTTTTCGTTGGGAATAGCTTTCATCCGAAAATCCAAATATACTTGGTTTCAGTGTCTAATGGTCAAAGAATATTCGACGGAACATCGAAATTTTATGTTGAATCGTATATTTCCGGTCGAATATTCCGCCTACAAGAATTCTAACGTTGTATGACTAGTAATAATAATAATAAATAATTATATTATTATTATTACTAGTCAACCAGCATTAGAATTTTTCTATAGCCTATGGGCGGAGCATTAAAAATGTACAAGTGCAGTATATCTTCTCCGTCGAATCTGCTTAGCACTTTCGATATACACCATAAGCCTTCAATGACAGATTCGGCGATTTTCGATGCTTTGTCGAATCTTTTCTCTTCTCTATAATGTCGAAAAGTACCGTATGTGTGTGTAGTAGAATATCAGGTTCGATAGACAGATTGCTATTCAGTCAGCGTCATGTCGAATCTCCTATCTATATCGAATTGTTATACAGTATTCGCAACGAAAACTGAAAAAAGCATTTTTTTATTACGGATCTCTAGGTTTTCGTTTTGTGCGCTTTTGTTAAATTTTGTTAAAACGATAATGAAAATACCTGAATTGCGGATGAAAATGCATTCGGACGAAAACGAATGCACATGTCTATTGACGACTCCTCTCTGGCGACTGGAAAAAAAATCCAGTTGGGGGTTCTATAAATTGCCCACCAAAGCACCTTCTAGAAGATTCTAAGGTCACTTCACCCTAACTAGCCAATGCTTATTTAACCTTCTCACCTTTTGGAAGCTTCTCTGTCATGTGACCTTATAGAATAAGCCCCATTATAAATTATTTTATATTATTGTAATAGCCAACACCATGGTCCCATGATAAATAGACTGCCCCCCTTTTACCCCACATTCTAAAAATATACTGTATGTTTAATAGCCAAGTCTGAAATATGTCTAATTTTCATAGATTTATTATTGCGGATGAAGGCATTCTGAAAAAAAGTTTTTGATGAGCTGAATTTTGTCCTCGTTTTTAATCACTTTAGGACTGCCCCATAACAGTTTGCCTGCGTGTTCACACTGCTGACAGGCTGCTTCTGCTGTGATTATTCACAGCAGAAACCGATCAGTAGGTTCCAGGCAATGGATGTCCTCTGGCACCCACAGATTGTCAGTAATACACACAGAACTGAGCTCTGCCTTTGTAAACAAGTCAGATCTCCATTCTGACAGGGAGGATGGAATGGATTTTGTGTTCCTGCAAGGCAGGGAACAAATCCATCTCTTCCCCTAGTAAAAGCACCTAGCACAGTACACTAAAACGCTGGCTAGGCACACAGTTAACCCTTTGATCACCTTAGATGTTTAACCCCTTCCCAGCCAGTGTCATTAGTACAGTGGCAGTGCATATTGTTTTAGCACTGATCACTGTATTAGTGTCACTGGTTCCCAAAAAGTGTCAAAAGTGTAAATCAGTGTCTCATTGTCCGCCACAATATCGCAGTCCCGTTATAATGTAAGTTGCTGATTGTCGTCATTACTAGTATATAAAAAAAATCCATAAATATATCCCATAGTTTGTAGACGCTATAATGTTCACGTAAACCAATCAATATACGCTTATTGTGATTTTGTGTTAACAAAACATGTAGCAGAATACATATTGTACAAAAAGAACGTGGGATTCCTTGGTTCGGATGGGGCTTCTAGCCAAAATTCACTCAGAATACTTATTGGCCTAAGTTTATGAAGAAATTGGATTTTTAGAATTTTTTATTTTGGTTATTTTTTGGAGCACAAATTTTTTTTTCTTGTATACCTCAAAAAAATAAAAACACAGTGGTGATCAAATACCACCAAAAGAAAGCTCTATTTGTGGGGAAAAAAAATAACATTGTATTCGGGTACAGTGTTGCATGACCGCGCAATAGTCAGTTAAAGTAACGCAATAGTATCGCAATAAATAAAGTAAATCTTTCCGAAGTCAGGTGGTTAAATAAGCTTCTCAAATGGGCAGCCTTTCTTTACCTTCTTTTCTCTTCCAGTATCCTAGTGTAAAGGAAGTAATTCCCAAGAAACCAGACTATCATTTGCAGGCATAGCAGGGAATGTTATTTACCAACCTACAGTTAGGTTGTTTTTATAGGAAGTCTCCTAAAAATACCAAAGACTGTTACCTTTAAGCTTCCTTCAGCCTAACATGCTGATGCCATGCAGCTCTGAGCTGCACAGAAAATATACATAACTGTTAAATATTTAATAAATATGTTCTGAATGTTAGCATTAGTTTATGAATAAATAGCTCTCTTTACCCTAATTAACCCAATACTTTATTACCCAAATTACCTTGTTTTAGTATTCACAGCTGCACTGGTTAACATTTAGTAATGTAAACCTACCTAAAGAATAAAAAAGATTGTTATATGTGATACAAGCAAACACACTTTCCTTTGGAACACCATTTGAAGCTAAACGGATATGTGAATGTGATATGTTTGCCTGCTCACAGAGATTATTTTTCGCATTTTGGCAGCTAAGGTTTTAAAACCTTTCATGTGCAGAAACAACCTGTTTAACAATTACGCTGAAGCAGAGCAGCGAGACTTTATTAAACAGGTTTAATTACAGGGCAATTTAAAGAAATTCTTATTAATTCCTTACATTTATTTCAGCTTTGGAGCTAGACGGGTTTACAGTGCAGAGAAAAGCAAAGCAGAGGATGTAATTACGGATGAAGCATTTTGCCAAACTTTGGAAACATTAAACAAGAAGCATTTGTTTTCCCTACAGAGGGGAAGCATGTGATCTGCCGCAAGTGCCCATGGATGTGATATCTTGCCAGTTCATGATAGGTGTATCAATATTTGAAATTTCCAAATACTAAGCTTATTGAAATTGAAGGGACCTTCCTATCGTACAGTGGGTCAGAAGACACCAAAAATGTGGGATCAGTTTGGACAACCAACAAATCAAGTAACAACACTAAGAAAAGAATGTCAGGACACATTAGAGAACCAAGCAATACTTCTGCTAGCTAAACCTATCATACTGTATGTATCATGTATATCAAAGCTAGTAGTTTTATAATCACCGGTAAAATAAAAGCTTGGATTTAAAAAAATAAATACATGTAGAACACATACTGCTAAAAAAGGCAGGTAGGCATAAAGGGTCCACACAAACTGGTGTACCCATGGAGATAAGTGCAGTGGGGATTTTTTTTTTGGGGGGGGGGATTAGGGTATTAGCTTACTTTTCTTCTTTTCAGAAAAAATGAACTTTAATTAATTTTATACCCAATATTTAATAGAAAATACTGAGAATTGCATTGTTAATGAAAACTTAAAGATCAGCTCCACAGCTTTTGAATTCAGCATATTATCGGCAAACTGAATTACATGCTGGCTTCTTACATCTCTGGTGGTAAAGTATACACAATATGACAACTTTTTGTCACTTAAAGTGGTTATAAAGGCAGGAGTTTTTTTTTTTTATCTTACTGCATTATATGCATTAAGATAAAAAGCCTTATTTTTGCAGCAGCCTGTTTCTCCAAGTCTGAATGATATATGGAGCTGCAGCTTGGCTTGGGTGCCCCCACAGCAAGCTGCTTGCTGTGGGGGCACTAAACAGGAGGGTGGGTCCAGGAGAGCTGAAGAGGGACCCAGAGGGGATGAGGATCAGTGCTGCTCTGTGCAAAACCACTGCAAAGAGCATGTAAGTATAACATGGTAGTTATTTTTATAGAAAAAAAAAACAAGACTTTACAATCACTTTTAGACACATGGGAGTCAAATGTGATGGGGTTAATAAACCACATGGTGCCATCCCTGAAATCAAAACAGTAAATAAACTTAAAATAATATATAAAATACTTATATTATTTATATTTTTTCTGTGTGTTTTCTACAGATGATACCTACAGTATATCTACAATGCAGTGCTTATTCTGAAGAAGTGACCGTTGTGAAACATATTTAGCTAGATTCAGGTAGCTGGGCGCATCTTTGAGGTGGCATAGCGTATCATATTTACGCTACGCCGCCGTAAGTCAGAGAGGCAAGTGCTGTATTCACAAAGCACTTGCCTCCTAAGTTACGGCGGCGTAGCATGAATGGGCCGGCGTAAGCACGCCTAATTCAAATGAGGATGAGGGGGGCGTGTTTTATGTAAATTACTCGTGACCCGACGTGATTGACGTTTTTTACGAACGGCGCATGCGCCGTCCGTGGACATATCCCAGTGTGCATTGCTCCAAAGTACGCCGCAAGGACGTATTGGTTTCGACGTGAACGTAAATTACGTCCAGCCCCATTCACGGACGACTTACGCAAACAACGTAACATTTTGAAATTTCGACGCGGGAACGAGGGCCATACTTAACATTGGCTAGGCCACCTAGGGGGCAGCTTTATCTTTACGCCGGCGTACCTCTTACGGAAACGGCGTATCTTTACTGCGACGGGCAAGCGTACGTTCGTGAATCGGCGTATCTAGTCATTTGCATATTTTACGCCAAACTCAACGGAAGCGCCACCTAGCGGCCAGAGGAAATATTGCACCCTAAGATACGACGGCGCAGGCCGTCGTATCTTAGCTAGGTTTAAGTGTATCTCAGTTTGAGCATACACTTAAACATACGACGGCTTAGATTCCGAGTTACGACGGCGTATCTACTGATACGCCAACGTAACTCTTTGTGAATCCAGCTAATTGAGTTTATCACTGCATATATGTAATCATGGCATATGTCTCATGTGTAACCCTGTATGACCATTTTTAATGCGTATATGTTATATCATTATTTTAATGTTTATTAAGAATAACATTGTCTTTTAAATGACTATTGTCATTAATGTGGACTTATAATGTGCGGTTTAAATTCCATACGACATTTCACATATCATCATGGAGGTCTTTTATTTTACTCACTATTGTCATTAATTTAGTCTTATAATGTGTGGTTTAAATCCCATACTACCTTTCTCATATCATCATGAATGTCTTTTATTTACTTATGACAATGTTTTTAATTTGTTGGTGGGGTGAAGTCACAAAGATTTAAATAAAAATAACACCAACAGACTTTAATGAGTTTATGAGAAGCCAGTGTGTGTGCCTCCTTAATGGGTGCTTATCCTGTGACCCTCCAGCTGTTTGCGGAAATACAATTCCCATCATGCTTCTGCCTTTGGGAGTCATGCTTGTAACTGTCAGCCTTGCTATGCCTCATGTAACTTGTAGTTCTGCAACCACTGGATGACCACAGGTTGAGCACCATGACCTACATGGAATTTAAATACCATATTTTAGTAAACTTAAAATGTTCTCTTCTCTTGCAGGAATTTTTAAATATATTTTAAATGCTGAACTGTGACACTGGAAACTAACCAATCTGTTTTGAGTGAGCTTGTCTTTTAATATACAAGGTATATTTGCAATACTTGTACTTACATAGTATAGTAGGCCCTTCCATTTGTAAAGAGCCCCAGCAAACCGGAAACCTGAAATACAAACCTTATGAAAGCAGCATCTAAGCTATTATGGGCATGGGTGCTAGCCTACCCTGTCATGGTCTGCGTACTGGACACACGAAAAGCTGTATGTGTGGCAGCTAGTTTGTCAGGTCTCAAGTCACCCATGCCATTTTGTCATAAGAGCTGTAGCTGCAATGACCTTCCCCCTCCCTCCTCCTTTTAGACTACACAATCCACAACCTCTTGGTTGCACACCAGACACCTCTTATTAGTCTGTTATTAGGACTAGCAGAATCAAAATCAATATGCACCTCAGTGCCTCATAAATCTGTATGTCTTGTAAATATTTTATTGTGCACCATTTTTTTACCCTTATTAAACTATATTTTGAAAAGTGTTAAAACTCTTCAAATGCCCTAGCGCAAACTTAAAGAATCCACGTCTATTGAAGAGCACTACTACATGATAAATCTCTAAACATACCTGCCTGTGTTGACAGTGTGTGCACAGGCGTTTTTTTTTTATCATAATTGTATTGCTAATCTTGTGAATGTTTCCGACTTTTCGGTAAAAATCAATGATGGCAGTTTAAAGAGTTAATTGCTTAGTTAACATAACCCAGTGACAATCACTCTCAGTCTGTTGGCACTTAGATTGTGGTCCTGCGAGCTGGAGAATCTTTGTGCAGAGTGAGTCTGAGAGTATAATTGTTGCGTATAAGTGACAATGTGGTGTGAGGTCGAACAGTCATTTAATAAGAGTTGGTGAGAGGGCAGTGGTCTGACATTGCGTTCGTTAAACATCCCATTGCTTCATCTGCTTCATTGTCACAGTAATAAGCTAGTTATAAGTGATACACAGTTGGGATAGGCATTCCATAGCTCGCAACCAACAACCATAGTAACTTGACTAGTACAGGAGGTCCCCTAGTTACAAACATCTGACTTACAAGTGACTCCTACTTACAAACAAAGGGAGACAAGTGGAAGTGAGAGGAAATCTACCGAATAGGAAGAGAAATTCACTCCTGTAAGAGTTATTATAGGAAAAAGGTACCTCCACTGATACTTTATTACCAAGGCTCTTTTCCACAGCAACCCAAAATAATCAATATCCAATTGTTATTGGGACCTAAAGTGAGGTAAAATCTTCTTAACAGGGGCACAGACAGCAAAACAAATGTTACATGGGTGTTAACCCTTCCCTATGCTATCCAAAAAGCTTAAAGCGGTGTTCCGGCCAGGAAAAAATAAATGGACAGTTACCTGTCCTGGAGTCCAGTGATGTCGGCACCCGGGTGCTCCACCACCATTGCGGGTAGGTTAACCTGGCAGTGTAGCCTTTCGGCTTCGCGCCAGGAACCCTACTGTGCATGCACGAGGCCCCGCTCCTCTCTCCTATCGGCCCGGCGGCCAGGGGAGGAGGAGGGAGCCCCGCGGTGACATCACTCCTCCGCGGTAGGGACTCACGGAAGTGGGAAAGGATACCTGTCATAAAAAGGTATGCTGTCCCTCCTCCCCCCGAAAGGTGCCAATTGTGGCACCGGACGGGGGAAGGAATAAGATGAGCAGAAGTTCCACTTTTGGGTGGAACACCGCTTTAAAAATCTTTTTTTTTGGCTGGAGTTACACTTAAATTTTTTTACCTGTTCTGACTTACAAACAGATACAACTTAAAAACAAACCTACAGACCCGATCTTGTTTTTAACCCGGACACTGCCTATATTTGCAAAAAGAAGGTACATGGGAACCTACCCATGTTCATGTACTTATTCTATAGGAAAGTTGGCTTGATTTGAAGGTACCTATGATTCAATGCTTGTACACATTCAAAATGTGTTTTGTTTCAAAGATTTTTTCTCTGTATGAGAATTGGATCATATTTATTTTATTTGTCTGAACACTTTGAAAAATTGGCAGATGACATAAGAGGTTTATTTTGAAATGGGACCACACAAGTTGTTTACCAGAAATGATGGTTTATAAGTTTAGATAAGTGGAAGGAGACTGAACAGTTTGAAAATCAATGCAAACAAGGCTAAGACTGCAAGCTGCTTATACATCCACTTGAGTCTGTGTTTATTCCACATCCTTGATCACAAATGTATATGAAATGGTCTTGGCATTATACCAACAACAAATAATTCACGCAATCCTCATGAGTTTGTTACAAAAAGGGCTTAATAATAATGCCAGATACAGATAAGTGCTACACGATCTAACTGCAACATTTATTATCACTATATCATTTTGCTCATGCACAAAGCAATTCAGTTCATAATAGTCAAGGAAGCATTAGTAATCAGGGACACATAATAGACATAATAGTTCCGTTAACAAAGCCTAACTAAACCAAGCCTTGACTGGCAATATATAGCATAGTGGTCCTGTCAGGAAAGAAGAAATATGTCCAGACACAAAGTTATGTGCAAACTGAGAATTTCTGTTAGCCAAATGCACAGATGGAGAAAACCTATTAGCCAAACCCATATACAGAGAATCCCCATTAGCCTGCCCCACGTGCATGCAAATCAGCGTGTGCACAGGCGCGCTCACCACTTAATGGCACCAAGTGGGCTACATAAACACCTCTGCTGCACTAGGACTTTGCCTTATGGTCTACAGCCTTCTGCTACCTGCTTCCTGTTTCCTGTGTCTGATCCTGTTGCCATTCTGATCTGTCTGACCGCTCTTGATTTTCACCTGAACCGATCCCTGGCTTGCTCTGCTTGCTCCTTCTGTCTGCCTGCTTGCTGTTGCCAACTCTAGCCTGACCCTGACTTCTCTGCTGCCTACTGCTCTGTTCCTGAAGTGAGTGCTACTAACCAACCAGGCTTGCCTGACCCTGCTCTGTGCCAAGTACCTGCTGTCTGCTACCTACCAGCCTGCCTGCCAAGTACCTGCTATCTGCTACGTGACTGCCGGCCAAGTACCTGCTGCCTGTGACCTGCCAGCCTGCCAAGTACCTGCTGTCTGCTACGTGCCAGCCTGTGAAGCACCTGCTGCCTGTGATCTGCCAGCCTGCCAAGTACCTGCTGCCTGTGACCTGCCAAGCACCTGCTGACTGTGATCTGCCAGCCTGCCAAGCTCTGCTGCCTGTGACCTGCCAGCCTGCCAAGTACTGCTACCTGTGACCTGCCAGCCTGCCAAGCCCTGCTGCCTGTGACCTGACAGCCTGCCAAGTACCTGCTGTCTGTCACCTGCCAGTCTGCCAAGTGTCTGCTGCCCTGCATCACGATCCAGCCTGCATCCAAGTATGCACAGACCTCTTATCTGCTGCCTTCACTATCTGAACTTGCAGGCACTCATGCCACTCTAGGCTTTCCGTGCCTCCTATTTACTTTATCAGGGGTACCAGGGCAAAGGTGTAAGATTGCTTTCCTCTCCATGTTAGGCTCCATCTCCAGGTACAGGACAGGTCCATTGTAATTTAGTTGGCCAGTTTTGCTAAAACACAGAAAAGTATATTGCAGTCTAAAAAAAAAAAAAGAAAAACTGTATTTGGACCCTACATGGAGTTGACATCAATAGTGCACTACAATGCAAATATCTCCTAAATGGTGCATGTTTACCTTTATGTAAAAATTGGTCAGGGGGGTTTACAACCACTTTAAAGTTGTTGTAAACTCAAAAAAAATAATAATAAAAAAAAAACTGCAAGACAAAGGCATAATGAGCTATCTCACCCGGAGGTTACTTCCGGGTATCGCCGTTCCGGCGCTGTGATTGGCCGGAGCGGCGATGACATCACTCCGTGCATGCTCGCGGGAGCCATCAAACCCGGCATTATCCATTCTAAAAACCGTAGACATTGGTGCATTTTTCTCTGCAAATATCTCCTTAACCGTGTAGGTTAAGGAGATATTTCTTGCACCTACAGGTAAGCCTTAATCTAGGCTTACCTGTAGGTGAGTGATCAGAAAGGGTTTACAACCACTTTAATATGAACTCTACTGAAGTCTCGGGGAGGGGACACTAGGGGACATGGTGCTAGGAACAATAGCAGTTGCTCAGGCCATGCATGAGGAAATAAGCCCAGCCTAAATAGAAAGGGAGATAACCTGGCTTGACTGGACTGGATTGGGCTGGACATGTAGCTAGCTGAATCAACAGCAGGTGGTCAGCCAGTTTTGAATACAAGTCTTTTGGGATAGCAGGTACCAGAAGAAACTTTCAAGTTAAAGCCATGAAACTACATGTATAGGGTTGCCACCTCATCCCTTTAAAAAGGAACACATCTGGGCTAATTTAATGCAGATAAGGCACCAAGTGAGTTTAATTACCACCTTAATCAGCCACAGAACCTGTGTAATTCAGATGTGTTCCTTTTTAAAGGGATGAGATGGCAACCCTATACATGTACCAGCTTACCTGCTGGTCTTTGGGAATAGAGAAGGAAGACCAGCAGCAAAACTGCAGATCTGTGACAAATTCTAGACATTTTCAGGGCTAATAAGCAAGTGATTGTCAATTTGGGCACTGCTGTGAAGAACATATACCAATGCAAAAAAAAAAAAAGTTTAAAAACACAACTATAAGTGGTGTTAAGAAACAGTATGATTCTCTTAAATAGTATCAGTGATTTCAGTGATTTCTTGCATCACATATTTTGCATTGTAATTATTTTTTAAAATGTTATATTTAGTTTGGCACAGAAGCAGCCCAATATAATTCCCTTCACCATTCAAACGTTTTTTTTAGGCAGTTTTGGTTGCAACACCTGAATTCTTTAGTGTTAATTGCAGCAGCAACAACAGATGTAAGTTTAATAAAATGTCAAAACAGAGTCCATAAAAACACTTCAAAACCACAACCACACATTTTAGAAATAATGCAGTTTTTGTCTTGAAATAAAAATTTGTGTGCCTCATTTCAGATACAATAGCCACACATTTATCACAGTGGCTGAAGAATATGTAGTCAGTTTGATTGAGCTGCAATATAAGATGGAGAGATAAGTCAGATTTTGTATTTTTTTAAAAAAAATAGAGTGTATTGTTTCAGAGACAACAGTCAGAAATATTGTACAGGCTCTATACACATTATTTAAAGGACAGAAACCAGGTGCTTTTTGTTAAAAAAATGAAAAAATAAAAATAAATCAACACCACTCCACATACAGTATTTAGGCTTAAGACACCAGACAACTTTTAGCAAAAATCAACCTTAAAGTGTATGATTTCAAAGGAAACAGGTATAAGTATTATTATTATTATTATTATTATTATTATTATTATTATTATTATACAGGATTTATATAGCACCAACAGTTTGCGCAGCGCTTTACATCAGGGAAGACAGTACAGTCACAATACAAATCAATACAGGAGGGATCAGAGGGCCCTGCTCGTTAGAGCTTACAATCTAGAAGGGAGGGTCAAGTGGAACAAAGGGTAGTTAGCTATGGGGGATAATCAGATGGACTCAAATGAAAATACAGTTAGGTGTGGGAAGGGTAGGCTTCTCTGAAAAGAAGGGTTTTCAGGGATCCTCTAAAAGCTGATAGAGAAGGAGATAGATGGATAGATTGGGGTAAGGAATTCCATAGGCTTGGAGAGGCTCTAGAAAAGTCCTGGAGACGAGCATGGGAGCAGGTGATGAGAGAGCTAGAGAGTAGGAGGTCATGAGAAGAATGAAGAGAACGTACAGGTTGGTATTTAGAGACTACTGGTTCCATGCACAGTATTTAGGCGCTTGAAAAGGGCAGACACCAGGCAGCTTGTAATCCAAAAATAAGCATTAGATTGTATATATTTCACAGAGAAAGACTAAAATATTGTACTGATGCTATACACTGTAGTTAAGCACTTTTAGTGGCCCACTTTTTGAAAATGAGAAAGACAGCAGTTTTTAATAAAAAAAAAAATAAGAGATATTATGCAGTTGTTAACTACTTTGGTTACATACTGAATTGAAAAGGAGGTGAAATCATGTTATAATGGGCTCATGCTCACTACTTCTCTTTACAGTTGTGCCATTTTCACCGTTGTTATGAAAAAGCACATCCCTTTATAGACACACTATGAATTTCTCATTGAACAAACTTGGAACACGCAGTTATGTTGATTCTCATCAATAGCTAATTTGAATAGAGAGGTCACATCACCTCTCATCATCTGCTACCTGGTCATAATTGCAGATTGCATTCATGACCAAATTATTACCCATTTATGTAGTCATAAAAATGCATACATGTACAATTGCTGGATTGGTTTACATAAACAGTTATTTTGTAATATATCATTTGTTTTTTTCTAAGATTCATTGATTGTGTGTGGTATTGATGCTAAAAGACTTGCTTGACATCTGCCCATCTTTACAAATGGCCATCTTTTTTTTTTTAGATATCATCCTCCAACAAAGAATAACCTTGAAAATTAACATTGTCAATAAATCAATGCAACTTCATTCACCTTAATACACCTTTTTCCTAAGGCAACATTACCATTATATCTGTGTACAATCAGGTAATATTTAATAAAACACAAACAATTGTAACGTCATCCTAGTGGACAGTTGTAAGTGCCAGCATCAAGTCAAGCAATAGGTTTCCCTGTGGTTCAGCTTTATATTGGTTAACAGGATTGGATAAGCAACACCAAGACTATCCATAAGGACAAAGTAGTTTGGCAGCCCTTAGTGAATATGATTCAGCATATGACTTGTGGAAACATTATTGGCTGCTGACCCATGTGAGTCCCATATGAGGGGTTTGTGAGTTTTTACTAAACTCCTAGGAAACAGAGCCATTTTTTTCAGCGCTTATTGCTCATGTTTATTAGGAAGTGAGGCACAAAGCTGATCTCATTAATATTTTACAGTTTTTGTAACCAACTGTAAACAAATCCTGTTCTTCAATAATTAAAGATCATTTCAAGACCATTAAACCACAATAAGCCAAAAAAGGACACAGGCGTACAAATAAACACCCAGTAACTCAGATTAATGCAAAGTTTATCTGTTATAATCTCAGATTCAGAATGGATTATGTGTCTATCTATATGAGTTTTTAAATATGAAAATGAATTCATGTTGTATCCAGCATCTCCGTGGCACTGTCCCAGCATCCATATTGTGTTTAGAGTGTGCACTTGAGAGGAAAGGGATAGCCACACAAAAATCTGCTTCAAGCATCTCTTGCCCTCTCAAACACAACAAATTCCTTCAAGGCTTGGAAAAGTGTCATCACAGTTCATTGCTCAAGGACATGTAAGTGGCAGCCTGCCTGTGCCTACATCAGCATCATTCAGATCCATCTTGGGAAAATGTTAGATGAAAAAAAAAATATGTTATACATGCTAATGTTCAAATAAATGCATTGCAAACATATTACACTTCTATTTACACCACAGTGCCAAGCGTTGTTGACATAGAAAGGTGTTTTTGTAGGGAGTATGGATAAAATCAATTTAAAGCTAAAACGAATGTAATCTACACATTTTAAAAATGATTATTACATGTTATTAGAGAGATTTGATTGTTCTGTAGGTTGTGAACAACATATACCCTACCTTAGGAAATGTTTAATACAATAATGATCTAAACCTTATTTTACAGAATTCTTATTGAATAATTATTGAACTATTCACAGTGAAAATTAGCATGATCAACATTCATGAGCCAATCTTTTTTGTTTGTTTGAGGTCTATAAAGGCTCTGGGGCAGATCCACAAAGATCTGCCCCGGCGCAACGTATCTGAGATACGCTACGCCGCCGTACCTTACCTGGCTTTGGTTCGAATCCATAAAGATTTTGCGCCGTAAGTTACGGCGGCGTAGTATATCTCAAGCGGCGTAACGGTGCGGAATTCAAGTTGGGTGGGTAGGGAGCGTGTTTCATTTAAATGAAGCGCGTCCCCGCGCCGAACGAACTGCGCATGCGCCGTCCCTAAATTTCCCGCCGTGCATTGTGCGAAATGACGTCGCAAGGACGTCATTGTTTTGACTTGGACGTAAATTACGTCCGTCCCGCGATTCACGGACGACTTACACAAACAAAAAAAATAATTAAAATTAAACGCGGGAACGACGGCCATACTTAACATAGCAGGTCTAACTATACGCCACGAAACAGCAGCTTTAACTATACGCCGGAAAAAGCCGACTAGAGACGACATAAAAGAATGCGACGGCCGCTCGTACGTTCGTGGACGGTCGGAAATAGCTAATTTGCATACTCAACGCGGAAAACGACAGGAACGCCACCCAGTGGACGCCGAATAATTGCACCTTAGATCCGAAGGCGTACGAAGATGTACGCCTGTCGGATCTAACCCAGATGCCATCGTATCTTGTTTTGAGGACTCAAAACAATGATACGACGCAGGAAATTTGAAAGTACGCCGGTGTATCAGTAGATACGCCGGCGTACTCTCTCTGTGGATCTGCCCCTCTGTGCGCAGGTGTGACCAGTGGCAAAGAGAATATTTACCAGGGGGAAAATGTTGCATAGGAGCTGACTTTGGGGTTGATAAATCAGGTTTCTAAGGGGAGTGTCCTATAGAAATGATAAAATGGAATCTGCTACCTAAATGGTGAGTATACTATAAAGGGGAATTGAGGGGCTCTCCAAACCTCCAAACAGGGTGAATGTCCTATACGGGTGATAGGGAGAATTTGTGGTGTAAGTGCCCAGTAGATGGAGATGTCAGACCGCCACTAACTGCTAATGTTGGAGTGTGTGACGTTATACATCAAGTATACTCTGGTTTTATTTAACCATGCCTTTTTCAGACCCTCCCACTGTTAGCTCACTCTGGCCACACCAACCACCCATCCTTTCTGCATGGCATGGCAGGGCATAGTTTCTGACAATTATCTGCAGTCTTGGTATATTGCTATATTACTTTAAACTGATTCTAAACACTAGACACTAGATTAAGGTAAAAAAAAAACTTTCACTATGTGTGTTCCCTTCCTCCCCTTCCCTAACACTTACCTAACTCCTGTATCAATACAACACTGTGCCCAGATGCCGGTCTTCTTTCCTTCTCTTCTTTGTCTCACAGGCTTTGCTGATAGCAGTGAGAGTCATTGGTTCCTGTTGTCAATCAAATCCAGTGAGGAGGGAGCGGGACTGTGCTCCAATATGTGTGTCTATGGACACACACAACATGGCTTGTGAGTGAGCTCATGTGACATTACAATCTTTTTAAGACAAGCACAAGAAACTGCTTGGACTGAGAAAGGGAATACCATGAAAGCCTGTCCTGAAAATTTAACTGTAATGCCTTGTACACGCGATTAGAATTTCCGATGAAAAAAGCCTGATGGAATTTTTTCAACAGATATTCCGACCGTGTGTGGGCCCCCATCAGACTTTTTTCTGTCTGAGTTTAGAAATAAAACATGTTTTATTTTTTTCCTATGGAAAAAAATCCTATCGTGTGGAACGCCGATGGAGAAAAAAAAACATGCACGCTCAGAATCAAGTTGACGCATGCTCAAAAGCATTGAACTTAATTTTTCTCGGCTCGTCGTAGTGTTTTACGTCACCGCGTTTTAGACGGTCGGAATTTGGTCTGAAAGTGTGTATGCAAGACAGCTTGAATGGAATTCTGACAGAAAATTCCATCAGATTTTATCCCATCAGAAATTCTGATTGTGTGTACAGGGCATTAGTGAACACAAAAAAGTGGAAGTCTGAAATGCATACCCTAAAAAAGAGGTGCCATAATGGCTGAGGTTCTATATAGCAGGCTGTTTGTGCCTAATGTAGCTGGAATATCCTGTGGCAGGATCTAGCATGATGGCAAAACTCGATGCACAACTAAAGTCAAAATTAGAGATCTAGAAGTTGTTTGGGGTCAAAGCCAAGCAATCAAGCAAGACAAAAACAAAAATATGGCAAAAACAGGCCTTGGCCCCCCAGCTAACACTTTATAAGTAGTTACAGAAAAACGTTTTTCCTTATGGGATAAAGGTCTTACATAAGTTTATAAAAACTGGTTATACTATATTATAAGCACCACGTCAGTGTTAAATGGTTTATCAACTGCAATTTTCTCTGGAAAATTTGGTCTGTTAAAGAAAACGTAAAAAACTAGATGGATCTCTAGGCAAGAATAAAGTAAAAAACTGAGAAATTAAAACTAATGCAGCCACCACATCTAAAGATTAGTAAGCTACAGCATATTACATTTTTGTTCTAGGGTTTAACACCAGTTTAAAGTGATACTAAAGTCTTGTTTTTTGTTTGTTTTTTGTTAAAAATATAAAACATACAGGACTTACCTGCTCTGTGCAGTGGGTTTGCACAGAGCAGCCAAGATTCTCTACTTTTCGGGTCTTGTTATTTTAATAAAAGATGTATATTAGAATGATTGAAAATATGAGCTCTACAGCACTGCTCCTTGTTTACTAAATCTACAATTAGCAGACTAATTCATGGATCTATCTACCAATTGCAACTTATTGTTTCATCTCACAGGATTGTTATGCTGTTCCCTTTTGTTTGTTTCTTGATTTATTTTCTCTACAACTGTTTTGGTGTATAACATGGGGAGACTTCGTACTAACTCTTTTGCCGCGTACAGACGGTCGTTTTTTGTGATGAAAAAAACAACGTTTTCAATCATGAAATAAAACGACGTTTTTGAAACTTCATTTTCAAAAACGACGCTGCCTACACACCGTCGTTTTTCAAAATGCTCTAGCAAAGCGCGGTTACGTTCAGCACGTACGACGGCACTCTGTTCCATTGAAGCTCGCTTCATAACTTGCTTCTGAGCATGCGCAGGTTTAAAAACGTTGTTTTAAACGTCGTTTTGCCCACACACTATCATTTCAAATGACACAAAAAACGACGTTTTGAAAAATGACACAAAAAATTCGAACATTTTCGATTTTTTCTTTTTTTCGTTTTTCAGAAGACATAAAACGACGTTTTCCCCACACACGGTCATTTTAAATTATGTTTTCAAAAAACGACCGCCTGTACGCGGCATTTGTGTCATTGATTATATTGGAACTTATAAAATCAAAGTAGTATCAATTCTCCGGTCCATAGACAGTTTTCTCATTACATATTCTGTCTTTTTTCTTTCATTATTACTTTGGTATCTCCTCGACTGGCAATGTTGATTACAACAGCCAACGTCTCACTGAACTGTTATGCAGTAATTGTAGACATAGTACAGAAGATGGTCAGAGACTGCAGACATAATACAGGAGATGGTCAGAGACTGCAGACATAGTACAGGAGATGGTCAGAGACACACCTATACTTATAACACTAGTTCTGGATGAACACAAACAAGGAGAGAAGGAGGGAGGGAAGAACTCGGGCACTTTGGCACCCCCACCTCTGCAAGTGCCTGGGTGCAAAGCACCCTGTGCACCCTGCCTAGGATCGGCCCTGCCTAGACTGTATTTGGGTTTCCCAGATTACAGCCCTTACCGGTGTGTTTGGGGACTTGGTCCAGCGACAGGGCTTGTAGGTGGTCAATCTCGCAGAGAAAGGGAGCGAGATTGACACAATATCGCGGTCACCTACTGTATACCATAGTTTGTAGATGCTTTCACAAAAACCAATCAATATACACGTATTGGGATTCTTTTTTTTACATGTAGCAGAATACAGTTTGGCCTAAACTTATGAAGACATTTTAGATTTTTAATTGGATATGCTTTATAGTAGAAAGCAAAAAATATTGGGCCAAATTCACAAAGGACTTACGACGGTGTATCTCCATGTACGCCGTCGTAAGTCCGAAAGTGCGCCGTCGCATCTATGCGACTGATTCATAGAATCAGATACGCCTCACTGTTGCCAAGATACGACCGACGTAAGTCTCCTACGCCGTCGTATCTTGGGTGCATATTTACGCTGGCCGCTAGGGGCACTTCCATAGATTTTGTTGAATATGCAAATGAGCTATATACGCCAATTCACGGACGTACTTGCGCCCGGCATATTAATATACGCTGTTTACGTAAGACGTACGACCAGCATAACTTTACCCCTCATAAAGCAGGGGTAAGTCATGTTAAGGTATGGACGTCGGAAACGTCGGAACAGCGTCGTATTTTACATTGTTTGCGTAAGTCGTACGTGAATGGGGATGGGCGTAGGTTACGTTCACGTCGACAAAGCATTGAGCCGACGTATCTTAGGGAGTATTTGCGACGTGATTCTGAGCATGCGCACGCATGCGCCGTTCGTTAGGGGCGTAACTTATGTGGGGTCACGATTCATTTCCATACAACACGCCCCCTACCAGCCTACTTTGAATTAGGCGGGCTTACGCCGGCCCATTTACGCTACGCCGCCGTAACTTAGGGCGCAAGTTCTTTGTGAACACGGTACTTGCCTCTCTAAGTTACGGTGGCGTAGCGTATATGAGATGCCTAAACTTAAGCCATTCTTTCTGAATCTGGCCCATTGTAGTTTTTTTTTTCAAAATGTTTGATATTTTCCATTTAAATAATAAAAAATAAAGAAAAAAAAAACAGTGGTGATCAAATACCACCAAAAGAAAGCTCTATTTGTGTGAAAAAATGGCATACATTTATTTTGGGTACAAGTTGCATGACTGCTCAATTACCAGTTAAATTAGCTCATTGCCAAATGGCAAAAAAATGGCCTTGTCATGTAGCGGGTATAACCTTCCAGAGCTCAAGTGATTAAATTAGCATGTTACAGATTATATAAGATTTTAGAAATTGTGTTTGCATCTATTATAAGTGACATACAAAGCTGATGGCTAATTCAGCTGACCCTCCAATACACTGCATACAAAATATTTTATGATTTAGAAAACATAATGGTGTTTGTAGCATGCTGTATGAGTAGAATCTTTCTCTGATGTTCTTGCTATATTTCATAATGCATTGGGTTTGTGGATATGTCAGCACTATAAAAAAAAAAAAAAAAAAAAAAGACCTACTGTTCATTATTACCACTTGCCATCAAAAAGCTGCAACAAATGCTCTACAGCTGATGTTAAAATATGTAAAACATATGTTGTTTAAAAAGTGATATAACAAGTACCAGTCTTTGAGGACAATATAAACATATTTTAATTTATGTTTCACTCTACATTTAAAAAGATGGTAAGGAAAAAAAAAAGAGGTCACACATGAATTACTTGCCTTCATTCCTTTCCTACAGTAATTCATTTCTCAAGAACATTTTAAATTAATTGCCATCTAATACTCTAACAATCCAAGCAAGAATCTTTGAAAATCTGCATGCAAAGCTACACTTCCATTTGAAGAGGAAATAGGATTTCAGCCGCAATCATTTTCTTCCAGTAAACACAAGGCTTGATGCTGGCTCTGCTTGAAATGTTTCAATCTGCTCACAGCATCGTAGCCCACTCTGCTCAAGCTACTTGCACTCACAATGCAGCTAATCTGCATTAATATCCAGATGCTGTATTGTAATCAGAAATAAGAGAAATACACGGAATTAGATTTCAACTCAATCACATTGCTGTCACGATCTGGTCAAGGGCTGACAAGCTCTGCTGGGCTTAACATAGGAATGTTTAACTAAAACAAATAATTTAGTGCATACAGTAAATTATAATGCTGTAAATGCATCGCTGTGTGATACTGAACCATACAAACTCATAAAACAAGGAAAAACAATATTGCTAAAAAATGTAACTATGAACAGTGTGACCACACACTTAAGTTTGGTCCACATAAGCAGTTGAACCACTCCTGGGCTCTAATGCCACGTACACACGATTGGAAATTCCAAATACAAATGTTCGATGTGAGCTTGTTGTTGGAAATTCTGAACGTGTGTATGCTCCATCGGACATTTGCTGTCGGAATTTCCGACAAGAAAAATTTGAGAGCTGGTTCTCAATTTTTCCGACAGCAAAAGTTCTTGTCGGAATTCTGATCGTCTGTATGCAATTCCGATGCACAAAAATCCTACGCATGCTTGGAATCATTGAACTTACCGTATTTATCGGCGTATAACGCACACTTTTCCCCCCTTAAAAACAGGGGGAAATCGTGGGTGCGCGTTATACGCTGATTCCCTGTCTCTGAGCGCCGCCGCCAACATATACCGAGCGCAGTACACTCGGCTATGCTCGGCTCCGCTCGCGGTCACGCCCTGTGCCGCCTCCTAGCCTTTATGCGAGAGGAGCCGAGCGTTGCCAAGCATAGCCGAGTGTACCCGAGTGTACTGCGCTCGGTATATGTCGTTGGCGGCGCTCGGAGACAGCGCGGGAGAAGCGGGGAGGACACCACGAAGGCCGAAGACGGACGCCGGACCGGACAAGGCCGCCGATGGACACCAGGCAAGACACCAAAGAGGGACATTTAAACTGTAAGTAATTTTTTTTTCCAGGAAATTTCCCTCGAACTAGAACTGGGTGCGCGCTATACCCAGATAAATACGGTAATTTTTCTTACTCATCGTAGTGTTGTATGTCACCGCGTTCTTGACGTTCGGAATTTCTGACAACATTTGTGTGACCGTGTGTATGCAAGACAAGTTTGAGCCGAAATTCAGTTGGAAAAAAATCCACGTTTTGTTATTGGAATTTCCGATCGTGTGCATAAGTGAAACTGGCTCAGCAGGATCACACAGTAAAATCCAGAGAAGTTGTCCTCCCTGTCCCCTACACAAAGCTCTGTGCTCAGCCAGCCAGGGGGAAGAAGTGAATGCTGTAAATGTTCACATGTCCTTTTTCATAAAGAGAAGCAGACTCACCAAATGTATTGAATTGTGCACCGATTGGACCTTGAAAGACTTGTAGTAATTATCATCCTGTATGTGCATCAGTAATAATATTGCTTAAAGGGGACTTACCATAGCTCAAAAAGTGAGGATTTGCTATCTTATTAGGAATATTAGGACATTTTAAATATGACTAAACAATGTCTTGAAAGATGTTCCATTTGCTTAAATTTCTCCAGAAAGATAGCAGTGTATTTTTTTAAATGTAATTTTGTTTAGGTTCTGTTCTATAGACTAATAGCTGTATACATGCACCATGAGATCATCTAAAGCACTGCTGCACCTGACTACTAGTCTCATTATTAGATGGGATGTGATATGCTGATGCCACCACTGTACTTCTCATTATTCTCCTGAGGACCTGCTGGAGAGGAAGCTGTCTGTGAGGACCTGCATCATGAACATCTCAACAAGATTGGATAATATGGCACACTCATGTTCACACTCAGTACAAATAAGAAGGGATTGGGTGGAGAGGCCAAGGGAATAGCAACAGTTCTTTTTGAGGATTTAGTCTATGTAAAGTTAAAAATAATTGTAATAGTAAATAACTGTCCAGAGAAGTTCAATTCAAAAAGTTTTAGAAAGAAAGCCTGAGGAAGCAGTACGCATACTCTGAACGTGAGGCATCACCCCACTGACCCGACCCTGAATTGACGTCATCCGAAGTGTAGCACTAATCGTAGTCCCATCAATCTGGAAGCACCGTGCACCAACAGTGTTGCCGGAGAACAGACCTGATCACGGACACCAGTCCACACCAGTGATGTCGGACTCTTCCCTCTCCCGGAAGTCGGAGCGGATGTAATATCACTTCTGGGTTTGGCCACCAGTAGCTTCAATGCAGAGCAGGTGAAGCATCAGGGGTCAAAAAGACCCCTAAAAACTCATTAAAGAGAAACTGTCACAACTTTTGGTCCCCAATGTGATAAGTAAAAAAAAAAAAACAATGTTACAACCAAAATACCCACTCACTTCTATGTATGAAAATGTCAACTGCACTACATGTTCTAAATTGCTGTGCAAGCTGGAGTAAGAAAAATAATTTTGAGGGCCATCATTCATTTTCAAGATTTACATGTTCGGTATCTATTTACTCAGCACAACCTCATAATTTATGTTCATCAAAAATTGCTATAACATTTCATTTTCTAAAATTAACATTAGTATTTTTAATAACAAAATGTTGATAAACCGTGACAAAAAATCTGATCCACTTTCTGAAAAAGGATCATTTTGGAGGTGTTTGTACTGTCCTTGCTTTTTTATTTCATGTGTTTTTTACTAGACAATAATGGAACCTTTTTTTGAATCTTTTTGAATCTTCCTTCCTTATATGGTTATTAACCACTTCCATACAGGGCACTTATACACCTTCCCGCCCAGACCAATTTTTAGCTTTCAGCGCTGTTGCACTTTGAATGACAATTGCGCGGTCATGCTACACTGTACCCAAACTACATTTTTATCATTTTGTACCCACAAATAGAGCTTTCTTTTGGTGGTATTTGATCACCTCTGGGATATTTATTTTCTGCAAAAAATAAATAAAAAAATGACTGAAAATTTAGAAAAAAAACGTTTTTTTTGTTTCTGTTATAAAACATTGTAAATAAGTATGTTTTCTCCTTCACTGATGGGCACTGATGGTACTGCACTGAAGGGCACTGATAAGGCGGCACTGATGGGCACCGATGAGCTGGCACTGATGTGGTGGCATTGATGGGCACTAATATGCGGCACTGATGGGCGGCACGGATGGGCACTGATAGGTGGCACTGATAGGCGGCATGGATGGGCTTGGATAGGCAGCACGGATGGGCACGGATAGGTGGCACAGATGGGCACAAATAGGCGGCACGGCTGGGCACGGATAGGCGGCATGGACGGGCACGGATAGGCGGCACGGATGGGCACGGATAGTCGACACGAATGGGCACTGATAGGCAGCATGGATGGGCACTGATAGGCGGCATGGATGGGCACTGATAGGTGGCACGTATGGGCATTATTGTATGTGTTGTACTAATGGATGCCAATCAGTGCCAAACAATGCCTGCCAATCAGTGATGCCCATTGTGGGCACTGATTGGCATCCATTGCGGCACTGATTGGCATCCATTTTTTGTGTCCTCCTCATCCCTGGTGGTCTAGGGTGGCATCTTTTTTTTTATCCCTGGTGGTCTATATGGCCATCCCTGGTGGTCCAGTGGGCATCCTCGGGGGGGCTGTGCTGATAATCGATCAGCACAAACCCCCCCCCTGTCACAGGAGCAGCCGATCGGCTCTCCTGTACTCGCGTCTGACAGACGTGAGTGAGGAAAAGCCGATTACCGGCTTTTCCTTTTTACATCGTGATCAGCCGAGATTGGACACGGCTGATCACGTGGTAAAGAGTCTCTGTGAGAGACTCTTTAACTTGATCGGTGTTGTGGGGTGGGGTGCAACAACGATCGCCGCGATGCGCGCCCCCGGGGGCGCGCAGTGGCTCAGAATCCTGAGGACGTCATATGACGTCCAGTCAGGATTCTACAACCACTTTGCCGACGTCAATATGTCATTGGCGGGCGGCAAGAGGTTAAATACCACCAAAACAAAGTTCAATCTCTCTCCAAGAAAGTATATAAAATTTATTTAGGCACAGTGTTGCATTAATGAGTAATTGTCAGTCAAAGTTTTACAACACTAAAAAATGGCCCAGGAGGGAATGTAACATGCCGATCCTGAAGTGGTTAAAGATGCTTGATAGTCAGACTTCCTTTAAAGTGGAACTTAAGTCCTGCTGTAGAAAACTGCAAGCAGGCAGGGTTTTATTGCAGAGGACATACCCCTACCTGCCTGCTCACCGTTTTCTCTAGGTCTGGCACATGCACAGCTTAGAATACAGTGATGGATCAGTTTTTGAGTGCTGGGATGATGGCCTCCTGTGCATGTGCAGGAGTGTCTTCATCCTCCACTGAAGAGGCCCGAAGACTGGCACACAGGAGAAGATGCCGGCACCAGTGCTGAACCATTGGACAAATTGACTTTAAATTGAAATAAAGCCCTCCCATCTTTTGCAGCTAAGGACGTTTATCTTAGCCTCTTGTTTGATCTGCAATTGCCATGGTGCTGCACATGTGCTCAGTTATGACACCAGCTATTTGATAGTTTGACAATTTAATTGAGAACACAAGTACTTGTGACAATTATTATTCATGGTATGCCATGAATGTAACTGTTTTGGGAAACAGTTAAATTTGTGTGTTAGTTCAGTTTTAACATCTGGGATGACCACTTAAAATGGAACTACAGTAAGCTTAAAGTGACAATAAACCCCAAACCAAAAATGTTATATATTGCAGCTTACCAACTATTAGATGCAAAAGCTACATTTATTTTCTTTTTTTTCTTCTTTTTTCTCCAGTTTCTTTTTTTTTTTACAATCAAATCTTTTTTCCCCCCTCAGTTTTACCTGATGATATAGCCAGTAACCCACCTATTGTATTATAGTGCCTACACTCTAGATAAAGGAGCAACAGAGATGCCTTTCGACAGCAGTACTGTCAGTCTAGGAGGGGGATGTTAAATGTACTAGCAGATTTAGTTACACTAAACACATTGAAACCAAATGCCAGCTAACCCTAATACATTAAGCAGTTACAGCAACAGTTTTGATCATTTTAGAACAAAGGATTAACATAAATAAATAAAAGCTGGTCATTGTGAGCAGCCCTGTCAGTGGTAAATGATTTGTCTCATACCTCTAACTAACACATCTGCAGGAGAACTTGCTCTGTTGAAAAACAACAGACTTACTGGCAGGATTACCAGGTGAAAATAAAAATAAAACCAATAAAAAGAGCATCCATCTAGGAATTGATAAGCTGCAAAATAATAAATGTTTGCTTTTGGGTTTAATACCACTTTAACCACTTAAGGACCTGCTCACGTACATATACATCAGCACTTTAACCACTTCCTTACTGGGCACTTAAACCCCTTCCTGACCAGAGGACTTTTTGCGATTCGGCACTGCGTTGCTTTAACTGACAATTGCGCGGTCGTGCGACGTGGCTCCCAAACAAAATTAACGTCCTTTTTTCCCCACAAATAGAGCTTTCTTTTGGTAGTATTTGATCACCTCTGCGGTTTTTATTTTTTGCGCTATAAACAAAAATAGAGCGACAATTTTGAAAAAAAAAAAAACATTTTTTTACTTGTTGCTATAATAAATAGCTCAATTTTTTTTTTTATGTTTTTTTTTTATCCTCAGTCTAGGCCGATACATATTCTACATATTTTTAGTAAAAAAAAAAAAAAAAAATCGCAATAAGCGACTGGTTTGCGCAAAAGTTATAGCGCCTACAAAATAAGGGACAGAATTATTATTATTTTTTTTTTTTTTTTACTAGTAATGGCGGCGATCTGCGATTTTTATTGGGACTGCGACGTTATGGCGGACACTTTTGACACATTTTTGGCGCCATTCACATTTATACTGCAATCAGTGCTATAAATATGCACTAATTACTGTATAAATGTGACTGGCAGGGAAGGGGTTAACACTAGGGGGTGAGGAAGGGGTTAAATGTGTACCCTAATTAGTGTTCTAACTGTGGGGGAAGGGGGGTGACTGGGGGGGTGACCGATCTGTGTCTCTATGTACAAGAGACACAGATCCGTCTCCTCTCTCCCCTGACAGCACCGCTGTCTGCGAGAGCCGGGAATGAGAGATGATCTCATATGTAAACATATGAGATCATCTCTCATTGGCCGCACAGATCGCCTAGGAAACGGCCGCTCCGATTGGCCGTTCACGGCGATCTGTGACTGGCTGTGTCCAAGGGACACGGCCAGCACAGCAGTTCCCCGCAGCGCGCTCGGGAGCGCGTGCGGGGAACGTGCAAAGGGGAGGCCGTAAAAAGACGGCCTGTTAGATTTTGGGAGCCGCGCTGAGGCCGTACAAAGTCGTACGGCCGTCAGCTAGTGGTTAAAGATGGATATCTCGGTAACGGCAGAAGCTGCTCCCACAACCGAGATACCCATCTTTTCCGTGAGCAGTCCTGTAACCGATAATGGTGGTGTGTGCGGCGGATTCGCCGCAAGATCACCATTATCAGCGGTGGGAGAGGGCCCCCCTCCCGCCCTTCTCCCACGCCCTCCACCGCTTACCGGAGCTGTTGGAAGCGGCGGAGGCAATCAGGTTCTGTTCCATGATGGGTATGGAGACGAGTGAGGGAAAGATGCCCCCCCCATCACCATACCATAGCAGGGCGGAAGCGGCATCAAAACGTCACTTCCGCCCATACTTCTTAAAGGCACAAATGAAAAACAAATTTCACACATTCTCCAGCTGTGCCAGAGTGACCGATTCCTGTACTCATGCGCAGGATCATGTCATTCCCTCACTGGCCAATCAAGAAGCTCAAAACCTAGCAGATGACAGTGGCCAGTGGGCGATGCAAATGCCACATTGTTTGAAGGTGGAGGTAAGTTCCACTGTAAACGAGTGTGCAAAATTCCCTCCAAGATGATTAATGATTGCAAATTAAATAGCATACATTAATACATTTTTTGGGTCCCTAGTTGCCAAAAATAATATTTGTTTGGGTGTTACTAAAAAAGACAAAACTAGGGGCAAATGTAAACCTGGTTCCTGTAAACATGTAATGTACCTATTGACTTTAGATAAAAAAAGGGAGGGCAATTGGGCATACTGATTTTATGTGAACAATAGTTTCAGCGTTTTACAAACTACTGCTCCCTGTAATAAAGTTAGCTTGTATGCCTTTGTTTTCTGCATGTACTTCATTGTGCAATTGTATGTGTCTGCCACAGTAGCTAAAAATAATTCTGGAAACACTGCATGAAAGGAACGATAATAGAAAACTTTCATGAAAGATGGTGGAGATAGTTGAACCAAAAGGACACATATTTATGCTGTATAGTGGTCATTCCATACAAATAACCTTTTTACAAAGTTGAATACCACAGTCATCAATAAAATACATACTAATCTGACCCTGTCTTGTAAAATGAGGGTGCAACTTTTAAATACATTTATATGTCACTTCCTTTTAAACGTATTTCATAAAGAAACCCGTTAAAACTGATTTTGCATGTCAATATAGAAACTGTAAAAATGTGTAAATTTGAGATATTATTTGACATATGCTGCTATTTGAACAATAATTTGACTGAAAAAATGTGAGTGCAGATAATTGAAACTTTATTTTTAAATACCTTGGGGCCATAATGAAAAAGAGTCACTGCACTTCACTGATAATGATAGTGATGGTGGTGGGATGATATACAGACAGTCCCCGACCTACCAATGCAATAAGGACTGTAGGTTTGTTCGTAAGTGGAATCTGTTTGTAAGTTGGAACACTGCATATAAGTGTAACTTCCGCCTGTGTAGGGATGTAGGATGTTCCAGATTCCACCTGTGCAGGGATGTGACATGATCCGGGCACCTCTGGGGCTCTTCTGGCCATGCAGTACATGAAGTACTGCAGTGGGGAATGTGGCAAGATAGCTGCTCGGAGGTTTCCAGGACCATCATGGAGCACAAGCAGCCGACATTGAGGCCCGTTCATAAGTAGGAGTTGTTCGTAAGTCAGGCGTTCCTAAGTCGGGGACTGCCTGTAGAGAATAGGGGCAATTGATTCTTTAACAGGAGATCAGGTTTGTCTTGGATTTGCCAGGTTTTGAATCACTCCTTAAGGAAATCTTACTGTTTAAAGAAGATTAGACCCTCTTTAGACTTTCCCGCCGTACTTGCACACTTACTACTTGGTGAGTACTGGACACCTTTCTGGTGAGTGAAGTTTGGTGAGTTACCAAAGAGTGGAGAATGGTTGATGTTTTTCATTTGCAGGTTGTAATCATATCCATTTTTATGGGTCATATAGAAATATGTTTCAGAACGATTAGGAAAATGCATCAAATTTCTAAACAAATATAACTTTAATCGGTTCTATACGGACTAAGATGGTATATTATCAAGTACATTTTTATACAATGAGCAAAAGTCGGCTATCATTTTTTTTTTTTAATTAACAGGTGGTTGTCCAATACCAGTGAGCTACTAATCTTATACATTGAATTACACCAAAACTGAAAAAATATGAAGATTTAAAACAAAGAATTGCAGCTCTGATGCTCCAAGTACACTTCCTCAGTAGAAATACTGTACTTATTAGCCTCAGTTAGTCAAATGAATGCCTAACAGTAAACAATATCAGCATCACTTGTGATTTTATTGCTCATGAATACAACAGAAAGGAACTTTTTGTGCCTATGGTGACCAATCAGATGCCATGGAGGGGATTTACAAAAACTGGAACATTCATAATCTAGTGCAGCTGTGCATGGTAGCCAATCAGCGTCTAACTTCAGCTTGTTCAATTAAGCTTTGACAATAAAACCTAGAAGCTGATTGGTTTCTATGTAAAGCTGCACCAGATTTTGCCCGCTCTAGTTTTAGTAAATCCCCCTTATGTGTTAATATAAAAGAGAACCTGATAGATCACCATACCTTTAAGACATAATTTTCAGCAACTGTGTTTGCCTTGTACTGCATGCAGCAAAGAAATGGTGACATTTATCCTCAAGTACAGAGAACCCCATAAATTACATATGATGTATAATTATCATATAGCATGAAAAGGGAGGACATGGTTTGGTGGTTATGCATGTATATTTAATACATCTATTGATAGCAATAATGATGAGAAAACTCGGTTAGACCAGACACGTACATCCCAAATTAAACCATGTAATATATTTCCAAGCCTGGAGCAGGACAGACTTTACAAAGTTTGTTTTATAATATATCGTAAATCTGAAAAGACAAACTGCAACAAAAATTTTAATAACCCAGATTTGCATGCTTTTTCCTCAAAATGTGACTGCCTATAGCACTAAAATCATACCTGATGATGTACTAACCGAATGTAGCTTAATGTTCTTTAAAAGGTGCTCTACAGTTTTTTTATTATCTACAAGACCAATGACTGCAAAGGAATTATTCTGCTTTTTTTAAAACTGATGATTACTTAAAGATTACTTAAAGCCCTCACTACATAATCAGAAGGGTTGAGCGTAATCATAAAAAGATAAACGTACCTTCTCGTCATACTTGAACTTCACATAAAACCAGCTAGACTTGATCATGGTCTCCAGCTATGGGTTTGAAAGTTAGTAAGGTGTCAGAATAGAGATCCAAACAAATGGTCAATGCTGGAGATGAGGCTTATCCTTTGCTGTGAAACAGTTACACACAAAAACGGACAAAGCCTTTCGATTCTGCCCAGTTGCCCACTAAGTCCTGCTGTGCTCTAGCTCCCTGCTTCCAGTGTGCCGTGTGAATGCTCCGTGCTGTGTTTCTCTGTCAGCTTGGCTGCCTGACAGGAGAATTCCTCAAATGGACTTCAGCCGTGTTCATCACAAATGGCACATGTCAGTAAGCCAGGAGGAGGCTGGCTTCAGACCTGGCAGCATCCCATGAGAACGACCTCCCTCCAGTTAGATGAATAATGAATTCCTGTACTTCCCTCCAGACATGGATTAACACCTGGCTAAACATTATTCTGACAACATGCTGCCCAGTCAGGGATTGCAGCGCGAAAAGATTAACTCTTATAAGCCTTAATGTGTCACTATGTTCTCTGCTTTCTGTCCTTCTGTGACCAAAGAGACTCCTGCTGGAAAAGCTAAGGCTTTTATGTACTTTACTTCCACTGATAAATGTTCACAGGAAAAAAATAAAACAATACGCAACCAATATTTTTTTTTTTATTTGGTTCATTTATTTGGCACCAACAAACTCTTCAGTTTTTACATTAGACAATTCATATGACCTCCAAGGTATCTTTCTATGTAATGTCCTGGCGGCCAGTATTTACACAATTGTGTTAATTTTTGCCTGGAAGACCGTTCAAGGCTAAGTTCATGTTTTGCAGAAAATAGCCTAAGCAGCCAAGGGAACTCAGAAGATATTAAAAAAGAAGTGTGACCGAAACGGCTATACTTCTCCTATGGATCACAGGAGTGCAGGTTGTGTTGCACTCCTGTGACCCATTTTCAGCTGACAGTGGGCTAACACCCACTAGCAGCTAACCTCACTCAGTGGTTCCAGGCTCTGGAAAGTAGTGATGTCCAGTTCATGAACGAATCGTTCTTTTGAATCGGTTCTTTTCAGTGAACTGAGTGAATCGATTCATCTGAGTGAACTGAATCGTTTGGATTGGTTCTCTGTGCACTCAATACAAAGCATAGCAGAGCAGGCCTGGTAATATGATCCTAGAGTGAGAGAGCTCGGCCCCTCCCTGCAACCAATCAGCTCAAGGCACAGAGACACTCAGGAACTGCATACAAGTCATGCAGTACACCGAGTTAAAGAATCATATGAGTTAAAGAACCGTACGAGTTACTGAGTGAGTTGAAGAACCATAGGAGTTACTGAGTTGAAGAATCATATGAGTTGTTAGAATACAGTACACTGAAATACCAGGAGTCACCACCAGTAAATCAATGATCAGGTAGCAGGAATACATTGCAGACTGCTTTAAAGACAGAGAGGGCAAAGAGTCAGGATAAGAAGATCTCCTCATTCCGATTAATTCTTTAACCCTTTAGTATTTAGTTGGCTTATCCTAAAGGAGATATGTATGTTAAAAGGGACAGACATCCCTTCTGGGACATGTGTCTAATTTAGTAGCTGTTTAACTGATTTTTTTTTTCATTAAACAATAAAGAAACCCCTTTGGGGCACTTTGTAATAGAGGTAGTTATAACAGGTAGCACAGGACATTCATTAACCATAAATTATATTTCTAGAATTATTGCAGTCACTCTGTTTGTGGTGACACCTAACGTGTGAAGCAATTGTCGTTTATGTACACATGCACGCCCTACGCATGTTTATTCATATGCAGATATCAGGGTCAGTGGGGATGGTTTTAGTTATTTTGTTTATTTTCTCACTTAACAAGCCCCTATGTCAAGCGTGCTCAACCCATGGCCCTCCAGCTGTTGTGGAACTACCAGTCCCATCATCCCTCTGCCTTTGTGAGACATGTGTGTAACTATCATCCTTGCAATGCCTCATGGGACTTGTAGTTCTGCAACAGCCGGAGGGCTACAGGTTGAGCATCCATGCCCTATGTGATAGTTTTTTTGAAGTAACAGGTTCTCTTTATTGCTTCTGGGGTGTGTTATATGATCATATGAGTATAGGATTGTGCTCAGTAACCTGGGTAGCAGGTGTTCTGTCAGATCAAGCAATCTATAGGATCAGCCAATATTGCCACTTACGGCGACGCACAGACAGCTGTGTAAACGAAAAGTGGGGTTTTGTGCATGTGACCTGCATTCTGATGGGCCAACGTCACAGTTAAAATGGCTAGCCATCAGATTTGTCCGTAGTCTTTACAGTGCATAATGAGGCCCCTTTCACACTTGTGCGACTTGTCCTGCGACTTGGGACTACAAAGTCACATGACAAGTGGTACCCCATGATTTCCAATGAGTACCATCCATATCTGTGTGTCTTCAAGTCGCAGCGACTTCAAAGTAGTCACTGCACTACTTTGGTCCGAATTTGATGCGACTTGAGGCAGAAACCTCAAGATTACATAGGTATTGCTTCAAGTCGCATCAAAGTCACTGTAAAAATCGTGGCAAAAATTGCACGACTTTTAAGTCGCACAAGTGTGAAAGGAGCCTAACGATTGGATTTTACTACCGTGGGTACTTTGTCCGCCCACGCTAGTAAAATCCGATAATTTTTCCCTGGGCATGCGCTGTGAAGACTACGGAAAAATATGATGGCTAGCAATGTTAACTGAAGTTGGCCCATCACATGCACAAAAACCTGCTTTTAATTTACACAGCTTTTTGTGCGTCACCAAAATTGATGACGCTGTCTAATCTCACAAATTGTGGACTGATACAATAGGATTGTGCTCTGAACAAGGAACTAAATACAAGTAAATGTCCCCCCGGGACCTGCAAACCTTCTGTGAAGAATCGTTCTTCTGATTCTAATCATTTAAGGTTGAGTGAGAGCTTTGGTTCACTTGCTTGTCAGTAGACTCAGCAAGTGAATCGAAGAATCGATTCATTGAATCGGTTCATTTCAGTGAGTGACTCGAAATGAACCGATTCAGTTAAAAGAATCGAACTTCCCATCACTACTGGAAAGCACCCACCCATATGCCTGGACCTGCACCTGGCTACACCTGCAATCTGGTGAGCGCCTTACCCAGCCCCTCTTGCCCTCTCCCCAGCCCAGCGCTCCAGTGAGGGGAGAGCAGAGAGTCGTTTCTGCTCAGAGCAGAAGGGAGATCAGCAGTGTTTGATCACTCAGTCCTCGCTGCAAACACAGGATTGATGCTGCATCCACCTAGGTAAGTATAAATATATTTTTTTTATCGAAAATGTCTTTTAAGGTAACTGTGCAGCTTTGTAAAATGTTCATAACATTTTTCTCATACCTGTAAACCATTTGGGCCTCTCCCCGAAGCCTGGTCAAAAAAACTCCTAGTTACTAATTCCCAGGTCCTTGCCTTGTTGCTAGGAGGTTTCACTCCTGTAATGTTAAGGGTGAGCATCCAATTGTTTTCATATCCTAGAACAAGAATGTGGGCATTGCTAGCTGAAAATACAAAAAACCTGCAGGTATGAAAATGTTAATGGTCCCTTGGCCCCTGGAAAAGGTTAACCTATCATTATATTTACGTCTATGAGAGGAAACCAAGGCACCTAGTGCAAACTTATAGAAACATGGGGAGAGCGTGCAAACTTTTCTGTGTTCATAGCTAAGCTTTAGTGCTGAAAGGTGAAAAATTTTAAAGGGGCTCAGTCGTCACCCCAAACATTTGTCTTAAAGAGGAGGTCAAGCCTGGGTGAAAAAAAGTCAGCAGCTAAAAATACTGTAGCTGCTGAATTTCAATATTAGGGCACTTACCTGTCCAGGGAGCCCCCGATGTTGGCACCCCAGCAAATCTTTGGATCAACTCCCGGGTGCTGCCGCTGCCATTCTTGGTACGGGAACCAGGCAGTGAAGGCTTTCGGAATCTACAGCGGGCTCCCTACTGCGCATGTGCGAAGCGTGCATCACTTTCTAATTTTCTTGGTGGCGAGGGAAGGAGCAATGGGACAAACTTCCAGGAGATTGGGGCGTAGTCCCCTGTTCCAGCCTCCCCCCTGAAAGGTGTCAAAGTACTGCCTGTGCCCTGTTGCTTTCCAGAGGCACATGCGTCCTAGGTAGCATAGCAGCTTCTCTTACCTTTACCTATTGTCATTTAATATTAGTTTTTTTTATGTAAGTAAGTTATCTCAATCAGTGCACACTAACAAAAGGAATGTACTTAATTTATTTCCCAAATAACTGCCAACTGAAGTAAAAACTGAGAGCAGTGAATGTAAAATTACAGAAATTATAATTTTCATAAAAAAAAACACAAAACCAATACAGCCAAAGTAGAGAACAATTAATTAGCAAGTACATGTATGGTACAATGTAAACATCAGTGATTAATGAGGTAAGGAGATATTGCTCACTTAAATCTTTATTTTTAAAATTATCTTCTGTTGCATTGTTGAGCAATCTGGTGAAGGAAAATCTTTACTTGTAATTCCTGCTGGATAGGTAAAAATAATCCTAATGAGCAATTAATAAATGCGCACTATCTGGAAACAGATGTTTCATGTTGTCAGAGTCATTAAGAAATGTGTATACCGTTTAAAATAATTTAGAATATTATGCAGTGAAGTCTTAGCAGTTTTGCTGCAGAGAGCAGAACAAACTCTGTTGTCCTTAATAGATGTTTTGGGACTCATTCATCTGTAGCAATATCATAACTGAAAAAATAACTATTACCCTTGAATATCAATCCATGAAAATTATCTATAATTAGATTTCTGAATTTTTTGACTTGAAAAACGTAAATGTGATGATAATATCACTTTCAAAACTATAGCATCATATTTAACCATTTCAGTCTCTTTTGAAGATTTGGCAATTTTTTATCCTACATTACTGTTTTTTTACTTTTGTAGTGAATCCTAACAATCCTAATCAGGATATAACATTTGCACTAGGGTAGGAGAGGATAGGGTCACATGTTTTTTTAACTACCTCCAAAATGATGGGAGCAGGATCCTCTGTTGTTCTGGGGAGCTGTCATATGATTGCGTCCCAGTGTCACTGCTCTTGCGCGACCACAGGGCCACGCAGGGCGATAACAGTTGCGCCGTGTTCCTAGGACACGGCGCGACCCCGATCTGGGTAAAGAGCTGATAATGCAGCACTTTAACCATGGGATTGATTGTGTCCAATCACAGCCATTCACATGTAAACACAGAAGTGTCATTTTTCGTCTCTCCTCGCCCTACACTCACAGAGTGTGAGGGGAGGAGAGCAGATCAGTGGCATCTCCTTGCACGGGAGACTGTACAGAAAATCAGGCCACTGATCATCAGTGCCCTGATTATCAATGTAGCCCAAGCAGTGCCCATCAATGATACCAATCAGTGCCCATTAGTGATGTCAATCAATGCCCATCAGTGATGCCAGTCAGTGCTGCCTTGCAGTGCCCATAAGTGCCTGCTCATCAGTGCTGCCCATCAGTACAGATCGGTGCTGTCCATCAGTGCCCATCATCAGTGCGCCTATCTGTGCCGCCTTTCATTGTCCATCAGTGCCACCTATTAGTGACCACCAGTGCCACCTATTAATGCCCATTAGTTGCCGCCTATCAGTGCTCATTAGTGCCGCATATTAGTGCCACCTATCAGTGCCCATCAGTGCGGCATATTAGTACCTACTCATCAATACCACCTAATCAGTGCCCTTCAGTGCCACACCATCAGTGCCCATAAGTGCTGCCTCATCAGTGCACATCAGTGAAGAAGAAAACAATTACTTATTTACAACATTTAGTGACAGAAACTAAAAAAATAAAATTCTTTCCAAAATTAGTTTTTTTTCCCTTATTTTAGCAAAAAATTAAAAACACAGCATTGATTAAATACCACCAAAAGAAAGCTCTTTTTTCTGAGAGGAAAATTCTAAAAATGATATATGGGTACAGCATTGCATGGCTGTGCAATTTACTGTGTAATTTACTAGAGCAATGTAATCTGAAGCCACAAAACAGTTTTTTATTCTTATTTTTATTTATTTTATCTTAAAATCTGTGGTGTAACAGATATGATTAAGCTGGGTCTTTGCGGACAGGAATTTGTATGTTAGCACCATTTTCATAGGATTGTGGTTGCAAACATTCTGCACCTCCCAACTTTTTGAGATGGGACACTTATTAGCCAAAGTATGTAGTCCTAGGACACACTTTGCCATGCCCCCTTAAAGGAGAATTATACAAAAATTATTATTAGTTAAACCCACAAGTGCTTTTTTTTTACCACTATTGTTCTTTTATACTGGCTTTTATACAAGCTCTTTCCACGAAAATACTTTACGGTAGGAAGGATATGCCACACAGATTTCTGGCAAAGACAGACTTAAAAAAAAACATCCGAGATCGCCGATGTATGGCGTGCGTTCTACAGAGGCGGAAATTGCATCACTGATTGCCGCAAACTGGAAGTTACATTGATGTATTTTGCCCCGCTTCCAGGGCGTCATCAAAGGACAATAACAGGAATAGTTCAAGCCCAGTGGGACTTGCTGTCAAAATACAATAGCGTCAGTAGGCGGTCGATCCATCCATATTGTGTAGCTTGGATGGAGGAATTAGTTTGATTTTTTCTGTTCACCTTTATATGTATGACCAGCCATGGTCACAGAGTTATGACATCTAAACCCAATGAAGCCAGTGTCAGAACCCAAATGTCTAAGGCCCCGTACACACGATAGAATCTATCCGCAGATAAATCCCATCGAATGGGTTTCTGCGGATAGATTCTATGGTGTGTACACTCCGGCGGATATTTATCCGCGGATATTTCCGAATTCCAGCAGATAAATATTTGTCGACATGCACAGAATATCTATCTGCTGGAATCGGATCCCACGGATGGATCCGCTCGTCTGTACAGACTCACCGGATCCATCCGTCCAAAGGGATTCCCCGCACGCGTCGTAATGATTTGACGCATGCGTGGAATTCCTTATATGACAGAGTCGCGCCCGTCGCCGCGTCATAATAGCGGCGACGGCGCGACACGTCATCGCCAGAGGATTTCAGCGCGGATTTCAATGCGATGGTGTGTACACGCCATCGCATAGAAATCTGCTGAAATCCTCGAGAGGATTTATCCGCGGATACGGTCCGCTGGACCGTATCTGCGGATAAATCCTCTCGTGTGTATGGGGCCTAACAGTAAAAAGGAAGCACAATTACCTGGTGCTATGGCAGCTATCAGATAAAAAGGTATTTGATGCTACAATTTTGAGACTTTCCATATGTTATATCAAATATACAAATCAAATTACGGATATGCACATGACATTTTGAATATTAGGGTTTATGTATAGTTAAAAACATTTATTTTAGGAAGTCAATTGATTTTAATTACACAAGTGTTCCCTTTAAAATTAGTTTGGAATACTTAATATTCCCTGACAACAAACTAGCTTCCCACACACATCTAATTACTGTCTCTATGCTGCCTTTGTGCATCAATTATGGTAATGGCTAGCGCATTCTGGGAATTGTCTAGCTACTGAGTGCATTAGAGCAATGCCTCTGTAAAAATTTTTTTAAATATGTGTATCTGATGTCTTCATTTACAAGACTGCAATTACTGATGTTGTAATATCATTTTCAGCAAGGGTATAAAGGGAGGGAATAAAGCAATCCACATTATATTGCCATGCTTGTCCATTATCATCCATTCATTTTTCTGTTCTGCAAACAGTGCAACTAAAACATTTACTGTATTATGAGTTTTCCCAAATGTATACAGTGCATCAATTAATGATTAGTTATGATCCAAACTGCCCTGGGATCGGTTAGGCTGGGGTTCAGCAAATGTTTGCCAAACCTCAACCCCATTGAAACCATGGGAATCAATCTCCCATCACTGAGAAGCCTTCACTGGCTACCAGTGAAAGACAGAATCACTTTCAAAGCACTCTGTCTAACGCACAAATGTATTTGGGGAAATACCCCCCAATACCTATGCGAAAAAATAAAAGCCTACAACCCCAATCGCGCTCTGCGATCATCCAACCAAAATTTACTCCAAATCCAGATACAAGTCCAAAGGAGAAAGAAGATTTGCTGTCCAAGGCCCTCGACTTTGGAACACTTTACCAACCTCCATTCGTTTGGAGGAGAACCACTCGGCCTTTAGGAGAAATATCAAAACCCACCTCTTTTTAGCTCAAAAGAGAAATGGTCAAACAAGCGCCCAGAGGCGATTCAGTTCGCATGTGTAGCGCTATATACGTTTTTCACTCACTCACTCACTCAACCAATGGGAACAGAATCTGCCAAAATAAAAATGCCAATTTTCTGGGATAATATGCACGGTGGTATAGAAAATAGCATGAAGGTGTGGCCATTGCCCTGGGGAACATATTTTTTTAAATGTCATTCAGCCAGGAGCAGTGATTTTTTTAAATACTTAAAGTGAAAAATTAAAAATGGTCAATTCCTTTAAAGAACATGCCTAGGAGGTGTCCTAATCCTGTCTGCGAAGGGGTGCATCTCTGTGATGTACAGAAAGTGCTGCAGCAGCAATGACATTTACAAAAGGTGCAAGGATCTGCCATGTATTCTCGGAAACCTTTGGAGCAGTTTGTGTGGATTTTTTTTTAAGAAGATGCCAATTAATGTTGACTAGTTAAAGTGGATGTAAATCCACTCCCATCATTTCTAAATGTCTTCCATATTGCTGACTATAAGGATATACATGCCTCCTGCATGTATCCTTACCTATCAGATATTTACCCTTTTGCTGTTTGGAGCCCTGCAATACTCCGGATTCTGTGGGGAGGTCTGTTGTCCAGGGCTCGGTGGGTGGAGTCGTGATGTCAGTAGACTCCCCGCCCACCTCTACACTCCCTCTGGCCAGGCATCAATATTTCTTACACTGAACTTCTGCTGGTCTTGTGGATTATGCTCCATGATCCCTAACATTCAGCCAAAACCCAGGAAAGTCAACACATGACTTCAGCATGCCCAATGCTGAGTTGTGAAGCAGCCAATCCTGGGAGAGCTGGATAAGAACGGAGGGGTGGGGGGTGTAAAGTACACAGAATGCCTTTCTCACACTCGTGCATGAGATAAGTAAATCACCTGTCATTTACAGCAAGGGGGGAGAAACAGACACCCATTTCTCTGTGTGTTTTTTTGGAGGTTTACATCCAGTTTAAACAGATTTTTTTCTTTCTCTGTAGATTTAAAATTGCGTACCGCCCCCCCCCCCCCCCCCCCCCCCACACACACACACCAAAAAGCATACTAGATCTTTTAAGTCTGCCATGGATTTTAAACTGGCACCTCACACAGAAAAAAAAATATGGTCCCCCAGGAAAATCCATACCAGACCCTTCAGATCTGGTAAAAAATATTAGGGGGATTCCACAAAAAATACATGAGGTCCCTGTGAAAATCCATACCAGACCCTTAATATGAGCATGCAGCCTGGTTGGCCAAGAAAGGGAGGAGGTGAGAGTGCACCCCCCCCCAAACCATACAATTTCATGTGTTTTTAAATTGGGAGGTGCCTAATCCCCACCATCCTGCCAGTGGGGTCTGCAGATAGGGAATCTATTGGAATATGGAAGCTCCTTTTAATAATAAGGGGGGGCCCAGATACCATTTCACTGCTTTCCACATGTAAGAGTATTGGGTACATAGGGCCAGATTCACGTAGCCCGGGCGCAACTTAAATTTTCCGATTTAAGTTACACCGCCGCAAATTTTCTGCCTAAGTGCCCGATCCACAAAGCACTTACCTGGAGATTTGCAGCGGTGTAACTTAAATCCATCCGGCGCAAGGCGGGCCCAATCGAATGGGGCGAGTCCCATTTAAATTAGGCGCGCTCCCGAGCTGGACGTACTGCGCATGCTCCGTCGGGTAAATTACCCAACGTGTATTGCGCTAACTGACGTCGCACCGATGTCATTTGCTTAGACGTTAACGTAAATGGCGTCCAGCGCCATTCACGGACGTCTTACGCAAACGACGTTGATGTTTAAATTTCGACGCGGGAACGACGGCCATACTTACCATGGCTTAAGACAACTAGGGCTCAGCGTAGATTTAGATCGACGGGCCGTTCGGGACGTTCGGGGATCGCCGTAAGTCTTCATTTGCATATTCTACGCCGGCCGCAATGGCCTCGCCACCCAGCGGCCGGCCTAGAATTGCATCCTTAAGATCCGACAGTGTAATTCAATTACACCTGTCGGATCTATTAATCAGTCGCATAGTTAGAAACAGAGATACAACGGCGTATCAGTAGATACGCTGTCGTATCTCGTTTGTGAATCTGGCCCAATGTACATAGCTACATGTTTTTAAAGGTGACCTATTTTTTTACATTAGAAATCTCAAAAATGATGGCAAATGTGGAAAAACCATTAAAAAAACATAAAAAAATTTAATTGCTTACATTGCATTGTGGACAATCCACAACTTGTGGCAGGTGACATGGCCAGGTGATGTGGCAAGTGGACAATCCACAACTTGTGGCAGGTGACGTGGCCAGGTGATGTGGCAGGTGATGTGGCCATGTGACATGGCCTGGTGACGTGGTAAGTGGACAATCCACAACTTGTGGCAGGTGATGTGGCAAGTGACGTGCCAGGTGATGTGGCAGGTGACATGGCCAGGTGACATGGCAAGTGGATAATCCGCAACTTGTGGCAGGTGACATGGCAAGTGGACAATTCACAACTTGTGGCAAGTGATGTGGCCAGATGATTTGGCAAGTGGATAATCCACAACTTGTGGCCAGGTGACATGGCCAGGTGACAATCCACAACTTGTGGCAGGTGACGTGGCAGGTGATGTGGCCAGGGGACGTGGCCAGGTGGACGTGGCAAGTGGACAATCCACAACTTGTGGCAGGTGATGTGGCCAGGTGACGTGGCCAGGTGACATGGCAGGTGATGTGGCCAGGTGACGTGGCCAGTGGACAATCCACAACTTGTGGCAGGTGACGTGGCCTGGTGATTTGGCAAGTGGATAATCCACTTGTGGCAGGTGACGTGGCACGTGGACAATCCACAACTTGTGGCAGGTGTCGTGGTCAGGTGACGTGGCAAGTGGACAATCCACAACTTGTGGCAGGTGACGTGGCCAGTTGACGTGGCAGGTGACGCGGCCAGTGGACAATCCACAACTTGTGGCAGGTGACGTGGCCAGTTGACGTGGCAGGTGACGTGGCCAGTGGACAATCCACAACTTGTGGCAGGTGACATGGCCAGGTGACATGGCAAGTGACGTGGCCAGGTGACGTGGCAGGTGACATGGCCAGGTGACATGGCAAGTGGACAATCCACAATTTGTGGCAGGTGACGTGGCCAGGTGACATGGCAGGTGACGTGGCCAGTTGACGTGGCAGGTGACATGGCAAGTGGACAATCCACAATTTGTGGCAGGTGACGTGGCCAGGTGACATGGCAGGTGACGTGGCCAGGTGACATGGCAAGTGGACAATCCACAACTTGTGGCAGGTGACGTGGCCAGGTGACATGGCAGGTGACGTGGCAGATGACGTGGCAAGTGGACAATCCGCAGCTTGTGGCAGGTGATGTGGCAAGTGACACGCTAAGTACAAGTACACTGCTGCTCTCTCAGCTGCTACTCACTCTGGTCTCACAAAATGGCTGAAATGGTTAAATAATACTGTTTTTTGAGCTTAGGGGGGTCTTATGATGTTTCTTAACTAAACGCTTATAAACGCAAATGCGGTAAACGCAGTAAAACGCCGCAAAATTCATGTGTTTAGATGAGTTTGCATCTGCGTCTCGTGTGCATTAGGTCTTAGACATTTTGGGGGTAATCCACAAAAGGGATACGCCGGCGTATCTACTGATACGCCGTCGAATCCCTGTTTCTATCTATGGAACTGATCCACATAATCAGTTTCAAATAGATAGGCAGAAGATCCGACATGTGTAAGGGACTTACACTGTCGGATCTTAGGATGCAGTACCGCATCCGCCGCTGGGGGCATTTCTCGTCGAAATTCCGCTTCGGGTATGCAAATTACTTACGGAGATCCACAAAGCTTTTAAGCTTCGTTTTTTCTCCGTAAGTATTAGTTTGCCGTCGCAATATTAGGGCTGCTTTTACAAGGCCTAAACTGTTTACACCTTGTAAAAGTAGACCCTTCTATCCCGCGTCGCTGTCATTTTTTTTCCCGCCGCAACTCGTTTTTTTTTTTTTACGCCCGTCGCGATTCTCAAAACCCGGCGCAACGTAAAACCGCACAAAGCATGTCGGGAAAATGACGTCGGGCGCATGCGCAGTACGTCCGGCGCGGGAGCGCGCCTAATTTAAATGGGACTCGCCCCATTAAATTAGGAACGCCTTGCGCCGGACGGATTTAAGTTACACCGCTCAAAATTTCTAGGTAAGTGCTTTGTGGATCGGGCACTTAGGTAGAGATTTTGCGGCGGTGTAACTTAAATGGGAAAAAATATGTTGCGCAGGGTTTTTGCGGATTAGGCCCTTTAAGCTTTTACAATAAGGCAAAGTATATTAACCCACGTTAAGCAATTCAAATTTTGCTTTTAAACATTTGATTTAGTACAAAGATATGTAAGGGTTATGTCATACCATGGGTTACTGTATCTAGAACTTTAGCTGTGTCCTTGACACTTACTGATTAAAACTGTCAAAACACATTAAAATTATATTGTATAACATTTTTTCTGTCTCCTTAAAGCTGACCATATTTGTTACTTTCTGATGCAGTGTGAGGGCCTGTCTGATTGAATGTAAACTGAATAGACTGGCCTCATTCCTATTGTTTCAGGCATTTCCATATTTTCGAACGTTGTGTTATACATACTTCCAGACCATTAATGACCACGCCACATCTCAATCCAGATCTCAAAAAACCCAGACAGCAGTTTCCTGGTTCACACTGAAAATATACAGTACATCTATGAGGCTGTAGACAAAAGCATCCCTCTCATACCAGGGTGTGCACTATTATTTTTCTGGAAGAATTCAATACAAAAAGATAGTTTTTTCAATGTAGCACACTCTACCGTAGATAGGTGCTAGAATAGGATTTTTCTAGGGAAACTGTCAGCGCAGGTAAATTTAGGCAGGCCTATGCTTCAAGCTAGGCCTGCTTGTTTTGATCTGGGGGCCGGGAGTAGTTAGTGTAGCAGTGGGTGTGACCACCTGTGCTCCAGTTCTGAGGCACCTCCTCTGCTTTCAGGGAGATTGTTCTGGAAGAGAGGCAGGGCCTAGAACTGGAGTGGCAGGCAGCTCATGTGAGGAGCCCTGACCAATCCCCACTTGGTATTGGCAGGGGACAGGCCTCCCATATAAGCTGAGGTAACAGGCCACTGGGGGAATCTGTCGGCCGGGAGAAGTGGAGAATGGAGTACTAGACAGTGGCAGGAGGTGGACCCCATCTGGGGGGGATGCACAGAGCGTGGAGGAGCCCAGGATAGCTGTGAGGGAACTTCACCCTTACACAGTCATGGGTAAAGTCTTCATCATTTCACGGTCATTGATGAGGAATTCCTGGATCAGAGGGGATGGAGAGAGGCTGTCGGAATGTATGTCCAGATGAAGTTCTCCATCATGGACTCGGGGCAGGAGAAGGTCGTGAGTGTACCACAGTGGAGGGCTGGGTGTGGAGGCATGCCAGGAAGTCTGGAAGGGAACTTCATCCTTACACGGTCATGGATGAAGTCCTCATCTTTACATGGTCATTGATGAGGAGTCCTGGACCAGAGGAGAGACTGTAGGGAATTGTGCCAAATCGAGGGTGCAGGGTTTGAAAGTCAGGCTAGCTGGGATCAGCAGTCCATCAGTCAGTTCAAGCTGTTAAATCACTAGGTCTACAGGGAGAGGTACTGCAGGCATCTGGCCTAGTACTCATGCAGCAACTACAGCCAGCAAGTTGGGATTATTCAGAGTGATCCCTCTTTGTCACAATGAAGATGATGGGATGGGATCTAATAGTTTTACAGTGGAAGTTTGTGCAGGAGGAGAGAAGTCCTGGGAGCAACAGTCTGCAGGAGCTTGTACAGAGGAGGATGAGCAATAGTCTGCATGGTGATATGCAGGGGAAAAGACTGTAAATATTAGAAGTACATCAGTTCTTCAAGGCTAAACCAATTCATCAATGTTCACTAAATATGATGGCAAAGCAACACGTTCTATGGGCATCCCATATCCCCTTACCCCAATCAAGTTATATCCCCCAATAAGCAAAAACAAAACAACGCAATTGACTGTTCATTGTCTCTGAAGTAATAGATAGAAGTCTGGCAGCGGGGTGATATGGTGGATGTTAGTTACTAGTAGTGTTGCTCACGAATATTCGCATTGCGAATATTCGACTCGAATATAGCATATTCGAGAAATCGCGCTATATTTCGAAATTCGCGGTGAATATTCGCAATTCCGAATATTCGATTTTTTACAAATTTTTTTTTTAATCAGATCACATCCTAGATATCTCCATCGACGTCTAAAAGCATTGCTGGTATCATTAGAGACCCTGGGCCGAGTAGCTGAAGCGTTCATTGAATTTTCCAGAAAGATCGCAATGCGATTATTCGGCAAACGCAATATCGCGCGATTATTTTCCTTGCCCCGATCTTCCGCATCAGAGCGATTTTTACAGTTTCATTTTTAAAACAGATCACATCCTAGTGATCTCCATAGACGTCTGAAAGCATTGCTGGTATGATTAGAGCCATTGGGCCGAGTAGCTGAAGCGATCATTTTATATTGCCGAATATTCGCAATGCGAATATTCGGCAATAGGAATATTGCGCGATTATTTGCTCCGCCCTTTTGCATCAGAGCCAATCAGAGTTCTCCTTCCACACTCGTCACAGGTTAGCAACCAATAGGAACCTGCCTGCATGGACATTATATAAGCTCACTCCCAGCACCATTTCATTGCAGATTCAGAAGCTGGCTGTAGAGTGTGGAGGCTGTTTCTGTGTTCCTGGTTTCCTGTGTCTTTGTTCTTGATTGATTTAGATCATCACCAGCATTGCTATTTAGTGATTCCAGTGGATCTTTTCCAGTATATCAACTGCTTTTTTCAAAGCAATAGACCCAAGAGCTTTTTTCAAAGCTACGTTTTGTGCTGTTTTGTGCTGTTTTTTTCATTTGTGTTACTGTTTGATCCTGCAATCCTCCCTGTTCAGTTATATTTGCAAGAGATTTCAGAACACATTTTGCTGAGCTTTATAAAAGAGCTTTTCTAAAAGCTAAGTTTTGTTCATCTTGTGTTACTGTTAGATCTTGCAGGTTCGCTGTTCAGTGATATTTGATAGGCATCTCAGTTCAAATTTTGTTTAGTTTTCCCTAAAGAGCTTTTATAAAAGCTAAGTTTTGTGTTCAGTTTAGTTAAATTTTGTGTAGTAAGTGTACACACTGTTAGTGTACATTTATTTCATCTAGCTTAGCTTAGTGTGTGTTTAGTGTCTGTGTTTTGTGTTTAAAAAAAAAAAAAAAAAAAAAAAAGTTAGTGTTTGTTTAGTGCTTTTTTTTTTTTCTTTAATTTTGTAGTCCTTGTCTGGTGTACTACTTTTCTTATAGTTTAGTAGCTGTCTGTGTACGTCTTTGTCTGCGTGCCTGTCTTGTAAAAAATACACAAAAACACATTTTGTTCACATTTTCCCCCCCCAATAAAGTTTAACCCCCCCACACACATATCAGCAATTATGAGCGGCATCCGTGGCCGTGGCAGTAGGGGTAGGGGAGTTACTCCCAGTGCTGGATCGCTGCCAGCACGGGGTACCTCTCGTGCCCCTACTAGTGGTAGAGGATCGGGTGCAAGGGGAGTACGCCTGATCCGGGAGTTCTTCCCATCGGGCAGCCGCCCGATATTGCCATCTCAGGCTCAAGTAGTGGTGGACTACATGGGGCACAGCAGTGCCACTGAGTCGTCGGTCCCGACTCACAGTAGTACCACCATTACACCGTTGCCTGTACTACCCCCCCCAGCCCCCAAGAGTCCAGCATCTTACTGTTCGACAGCGACAGTGAGAGGGATCTCTTGGGGGAGGCCATGCATCAGGCAGACCTCCAGCTCTGTCCTGATGGTCAGGACCTTTTTGAAGGGATGGATGAGGAGGATGGGATACCTGCTGGCAGTATCCCAGAGACATCCCTTCAAACTGGTGCTGCTGTTTTGGTGCAGGAAACAGCAGCACCTAGTCAGACCCAGACGTGGGTGAGGGGACAGCGGAGCCAGGCTAGAGGCTCCATGTCACGTGGTTCCCTCAGACCAACACATCTCAGCCCTTGGTCTGACATCTCTGGGGGCGAAGAGGGTGACCCATCATGGTTGCCATCTGACGCGTCGGCTCACTACGTCAGTGACGACGGGGAAGGTAGGCACCCTGGTGAAACGGTGCGCCAGGTCACCACCAGGGAGACCATCGTCAGGGTCTCCACTGGTGATGGCAGCAGGAGGTGTCAGGAGGAGGAGCAGCAGCAGCAGCAGCAGCAGCAGGCAGCTCCACCTGTGCGCACCGAATCCCAGCAGGTGCAAGTAAGCGTCACCCCATCTGACAGGAGGGCGGTGCTGAAGTCACCTGTCTGGAATTTCTTTACCCTGGTGGCAGACAACCCTACCGTGGCCATCTGCCGGATTTGTAAAGTGAGGGTGAAGAGAGGGAAGTGTTTGGCTCGGGTGGGTACCACAGCCCTGAACCAGCACCTGAGGATAAACCACTGGGCGTTGTATGACGAGATGAAGCGTGGTGGTGGTAGCAGCGCCACCACCACAAGTGAGCAGGGTACAGCAGCCCCTGCCACATCTTCATCTGTTTCCAGCAGGTCATGCCCCCCCGCTCCCTCTAGTAGAGGTACTGGTACCGGCAGCCAGACCTCTACTTCCACAGCACCCTCCACGTCTGTGTCCCGCACTGCCGTCCGGCGCCAGGCGTCGATTTCAGACGCCTTTGACCGCACCACTCCCTTCCCCCCTGGAGACCGACGTGTGCGTTCCCTCAATGGGCTCCTGGCAAGGGTTATTGCCCAACATCTGCTGCCCTTCAACATAGTTGACAGCAACCCCTTCAGGCAGATGTTGGAGCAGGCCCAACCCCAATGGCGTGTCCCCAGCCGCCATTTCTTTGCCAGGACTGGTGTCCCTGCCCTACACCAGCACATTGTGCAGAATGTAACCCTGTCGCTGGATCACGCTGTCAGCGACAGGGTTCATCTGACAATGGATGGCTGGACCAGCAGGCATGGGCAGGGACGCTACATCAGCTTCACGGCCCATTGGGTTTCCCTCCGAGGCGTCGGTGAGGGATCGTCGGCAACCGATCTTGTGGTGCCGCCCCGGGGTGTCCAGGGGAGAACTGCTGGTCTCCCTCAAGCCACTGTCTCCGCAGCTGCTGAGCCTCCCAGCAAGCGCCCCCGTAGCTACTCAAGTGTGGGGCACGTGCGCTGTCAGGCCGTGCTCCAGCTTGTTAGTTTAGGGGACCGGAGACACACTGGAGAAGAAGTGCTGAAAGCACTTCAAGCTCAGGTCCAGAAGTGGCTGACACCCCGAAGGCTCCAGCCAGGTATGGTTGTCTGCGATAACGGCAGCAACCTACTCGCCGCCCTCCATGCTGGCAGTCTGACGCACGTGCCCTGTCTGGCACATGTCCTCAACCTGGTGGTGCAGAAGTTCCTGCGCACTTATCCAGGGTTGAGTGACATTGTGGCAAAGGCGCGTAGGATTGCCAGCCACTTCAGGCGCTCCCCAACCGCTACCGCGTCCCTGTCCAAATTGCAGCGGAAGTACAATCTGCCCCTTCACAGGCTGATTGTGGACAGTGTGACGCGGTGGAACTCCACCCTCCACATGCTGAAGAGGTTGTGGGAGCAGCAAAGGGCGGTGAGGGAGTACCTGATGGAACTAGGCACTGAGAGGGCTTCACCACAACTCCCTTTCATCGCCTGTGCGCAGTGGGGGCAGATAAACCAGGTCTGCCAAGTGTTGTCCTCCTTCGAGCAGGCGACCAAGATGGTCAGCAGTGAGCAAATTGGCCTCAATAGCGTGCTGCCAATACTGTTCATGCTGGAGAGGACACTAGATCGCCTGCTCGAGGCTGGGGAGAGTGCCTTGGTGGAGCAGGAGGAGTCAGCAATGCTCCACCGAGACCAGGGCCAGGACCAGGAGGAGGAGGAGGAGGAGGAGGATGATGATGAAGAGGAGGAGGAGGTGGTTGCTGGTGTCGTCCCGGAGTCAGGGCCTGGTCAGGAGGGAGAGCCGGTGTTGGGGGCACCGATAGTCCGGGGGTTGGGCATGTCTGAGTTTGACCAGCAGCGCCTCAGGGAAGAAGAGTCGCACCTCATTCACCTGGCCAGCATTGAGGAGTCACAGCGGGCTGTGCTCTTCCCCATGGCTGCCCACATGCTGAGATGCCTCAGGAGGGACCCCCGGGTTAAGACCATCAAGACGAGGGATGATTTCTGGATGGCCACCCTTTTGGATCCCAGGTGCAAGGGGAAACTGGAGCAGTTCATCCCAGCCAGCCGGAGGCAGCACCGGATGGAGGAACTGCAGGCAGCCATTGTCAGACGGTTGGAGCAGGCAACTCCCCGGCCTCCAGTTGTCCCCCCTCATCTCACCCAGCAGGTGGCTGCACCCAGCTGCAGCCGAGCAGGGGACCTAATGGAAGAGATGAGGATGTTCTTCCAAACCGAGCGACCCAGTACCACCACCAGCAGCAGCAGCAGCAGTCACCACCAGCGGCTGGCCCACATGGTGGCAGACTACATGGCGTCCGTCGGTGCTTCTGACAGTATGAGCACCGACGACCCCATGGAGTACTGGGTTGCCAGATTGGACACCTGCCGCGAGCTCGCTCAGTATGCGCTGGAGTTATTGTCTTGCCCCCCCTCCAGCGTACTATCTGAGCGGACATTCAGCGCGGCAGGTGGGGTGGTCACGGACAAGAGGACCCGTCTGTCCACAGACTCCGTGGACAGACTCACATTCATAAAGATGAATGAGTCCTGGATCGGCGGTGACTTTCTGGCACCCGTCGTCGGTTCAGGGCGCTGAAGGGTCCCTTGCCATGCATTCCCTGATGAAGCCCCGGACCTGATGTATTTACAGTGCTGAATATAACTATTTCAACATCAGAGAAAATCAATGTTAATATTTGGTACAGTAGGATTTCTTTGCAATTACAGCGGTCAAACATTTCTTGTAGTTTTACACCAGCTTTGCACACACTGGAGGAGGGATTTTGGCCCACTCCTCCACACAGATCTTCTCTACATCAGTCATGTTTCTGGGCTATCGCTGAGAAACACGGAGTTTGAGCTCCCTCCAAAGATTCTCTATTGGGTTTAGGTCTGGAGACTGGCTAGGCCACGCCAGAACCTTGATATGCTCCTTACAGAGCCAATCCTTGGTTATCCTGGCTGTGTGCTTTGGGTCATTCTCATGTTGGAAGACCCAGCCTCGACCCATCTTCAAAGCTCTAACTCAGGGAAGGAGGTTGTTGCCCAAAATCTTGCAATACATGGCCCCGGTCATCCTCTCCTTAATACAGTGCAGTCACCCTGTCCCATGTGCAGAAAAACACCACCAAAGCATGATGCTACCACCCCCATGCTTCACATTAGGGATGGCGTTCTTGGCATGGTACTCATCATTATTCTTCCTCCGAACACGGTTAGTGAAATTATGATCAAAAAATTATATTATAGTCTCATCTGACCACATGATTTTCTCCCATGACTCCTTTGGATCAGTCAAGACAATTATGTCAGCAGTTATTTCACACCCTATATACTCTTATTAAGACTGCTGTACATCATGGCAACTCCTGCCCATGTGATATGACTCTGTATCAACTACTACTGTTAATACTACTACTGCTGCTTCTGCTGCTGCTGCCGCCCAGTCAATACACCTATGTCAGCAGTTATTTCACACTCTATATACTCCTATTCCTACTGCTGTTCATGATGGCACCTCCTGCCCATGTGATATGACTCTGTATCAACTACTACTGTTAATACTACTACTGCTGCTTCAGCTGCTGCTGCCGCCCAGTCAATACACCTATGTCAGCAGTTGTTTAACACTCTATATACTCTTATTCCTACTGCTGTTCATCATGGCACCTCCTGCCCATGTGATATGACTCTGTATCAACTACTACTGTTAATACTAGTGCTGCTTCTGCTGCTGCTGCCCAGTCAATACACCTATGTCAGCAGTTATTTGACACTCTATATACTCCTATTCCTACAGCTGTTCATCATGGCACCTCCTGCCCATGTGATATGACTCTGTATCAACTACTACTGTTAATACTACTACTGCTGCTTCTGCTTCTGCTGCTGCTGCCCAGTCAAGACACCTATGTCAGCAGTTATTTGACACTCTATATACTCCTATTCCTACTGCTGTTCATCATGGCACCTCCTGCCCATGTGATATGACTCTGTATCAACTACTACTGTTAATACTACTGCTGCTTCTGCTGCTGCTGCCCAGTCAATACACCTATGTCAGCAGTTATTTGACACTCTATATACTCCTATTCCTACTGCTGTTCATGATGGCACCTCCTGCCCATGTGATATGACTCTGTATCAACTACTACTGTTAATACTACTGCTGCTTCTGCTGCTGCTGCTGCCCAGTCAAGACACCTATGTCAGCAGTTATTTGACACTCTATATACTCCTATTCCTACTGCTGTTCATGATGGCACCTCCTGCCCATGTGATATGACTCTGTATCAACTACTACTGTTAATACTACTGCTGCTTCTGCTGCTGCTGCTGCCCAGTCAAGACACCTATGTCAGCAGTTATTTGACACTCTATATACTCCTATTCCTACTGCTGTTCATCATGGCACCTCCTGCCCATGTGATATGACTCTGTATCAACTACTACTGTTAATACTACTGCTGCTTCTGCTGCTGCTGCCCAGTCAATACACCTATGTCAGCAGTTATTTGACACTCTATATACTCCTATTCCTACTGCTGTTCATCATGGCACCTCCTGCCCATGTGATATGACTCTGTATCAACTACTACTGTTAATACTACTGCTGCTTCTGCTGCTGCTGCCCAGTCAAGACACCTATGTCAGCAGTTATTTGACACTCTATATACTCCTATTCCTACTGCTGTTCATCATGGCACCTCCTGCCCATGTGATATGACTCTGTATCAACTACTACTGTTAATACTACTGCTGCTTCTGCTGCTGCTGCCCAGTCAATACACCTATGTCAGCAGTTATTTGACACTCTATATACTCCTATTCCTACTGCTGTTCATGATGGCACCTCCTGCCCATGTGATATGACTCTGTATCAACTACTACTGTTAATACTACTGCTGCTTCTGCTGCTGCTGCTGCCCAGTCAAGACACCTATGTCAGCAGTTATTTGACACTCTATATACTCCTATTCCTACTGCTGTTCATGATGGCACCTCCTGCACATGTGATATGACTCTGTATCAACTACTACTGTTAATACTACTGCTGCTTCTGCTGCTGCTGCTGCCCAGTCAAGACACCTATGTCAGCAGTTATTTGACACTCTATATACTCCTATTCCTACTGCTGTTCATCATGGCACCTCCTGCCCATGTGATATGACTCTGTATCAACTACTACTGTTAATACTACTGCTGCTTCTGCTGCTGCTGCCCAGTCAATACACCTATGTCAGCAGTTATTTGACACTCTATATACTCCTATTCCTACTGCTGTTCATGATGGCACCTCCTGCCCATGTGATATGACTCTGTATCAACTACTACTGTTAATACTACTGCTGCTTCTGCTGCTGCTGCTGCCCAGTCAAGACACCTATGTCAGCAGTTATTTGACACTCTATATACTCCTATTCCTACTGCTGTTCATGATGGCACCTCCTGCCCATGTGATATGACTCTGTATCAACTACTACTGTTAATACTACTGCTGCTTCTGCTGCTGCTGCTGCCCAGTCAAGACACCTATGTCAGCAGTTATTTGACACTCTATATACTCCTATTCCTACTGCTGTTCATCATGGCACCTCCTGCCCATGTAATATGACTCTGTATCAACTACTACTGTTAATACTACTGCTGCTTCTGCTGCTGCTGCCCAGTCAATACACCTATGTCAGCAGTTATTTGACACTCTATATACTCCTATTCCTACTGCTGTTCATCATGGCACCTCCTGCCCATGTGATATGACTCTGTATCAACTACTACTGTTAATACTACTGCTGCTTCTGCTGCTGCTGCCCAGTCAAGACACCTATGTCAGCAGTTATTTGACACTCTATATACTCCTATTCCTACTGCTGTTCATCATGGCACCTCCTGCCCATGTGATATGACTCTGCATCAACTACTACTGTTAATACTACTGCTGCTTCTGCTGCTGCTGCCCAGTCAATACACCTATGTCAGCAGTTATTTGACACTCTATATACTCCTATTCCTACTGCTGTTCATGATGGCACCTCCTGCCCATGTGATATGACTCTGTATCAACTACTACTGTTAATACTACTGCTGCTTCTGCTGCTGCTGCTGCCCAGTCAAGACACCTATGTCAGCAGTTATTTGACACTCTATATACTCCTATTCCTACTGCTGTTCATGATGGCACCTCCTGCCCATGTGATATGACTCTGTATCAACTACTACTGTTAATACTACTGCTGCTTCTGCTGCTGCTGCTGCCCAGTCAAGACACCTATGTCAGCAGTTATTTGACACTCTATATACTCCTATTCCTACTGCTGTTCATCATGGCACCTCCTGCCCATGTGATATGACTCTGTATCAACTACTACTGTTAATACTACTGCTGCTTCTGCTGCTGCTGCCCAGTCAATACACCTATGTCAGCAGTTATTTGACACTCTATATACTCCTATTCCTACTGCTGTTCATCATGGCACCTCCTGCCCATGTGATATGACTCTGTATCAACTACTACTGTTAATACTACTGCTGCTTCTGCTGCTGCTGCCCAGTCAAGACACCTATGTCAGCAGTTATTTGACACTCTATATACTCCTATTCCTACTGCTGTTCATCATGGCACCTCCTGCCCATGTGATATGACTCTGTATCAACTACTACTGTTAATACTACTGCTGCTTCTGCTGCTGCTGCCCAGTCAAGACACCTATGTCAGCAGTTATTTGACACTCTATATACTCCTATTCCTACTGCTGTTCATCATGGCACCTCCTGCCCATGTGATATGACTCTGTATCAACTACTACTGTTAATACTACTGCTGCTTCTGCTGCTGCTGCCCAGTCAATACACCTATGTCAGCAGTTATTTCACACCCTATATACTCTTATTAAGACTGCTGTTCATCATGGCACCTCTTGCCCGAGTGATTTGACACTGTATTGTCAATGTCTACTACTACTATTACAGCTCAGTCAAGACACCTGTGTCCCAATTTTTTGGTACACTATTGACTACTATGACCACTACTGATGCTGTAAAGTATTCCCCAAGTGTTTTTATGCTATGTATTACTATTACCACTACTGCTTGTAAATCATGCCTGTGTGATACTTAGTGGGAATGCTTTAATAAGCATTCCCAGTATGGATACCCGTAAATGTATTAATCTTAATTAGTGTGAATGCTTTAATAAACATTTCCAGTATTGATATACGTAAATTTAGTAATCTTATTATTCCTTACGTTTTTTGGTTCTGCGTAACTTCGGCATACTTTCAGCTATTGAGACCATTCAACTGTAAAAATGTTCGTCTCTTTCAGCTAATGATGGGACTTCTTCAAGTTTTTTTCTACTTTTTACACTTTTATAAATTTTAAGCTTTTAGACCCTTTTTTTAACATTGAAGTCAATGAGAACATCCTTTTCCCCTTTGAATTCACATGCCCTGCCAAAAGTTTCAGCTACTTCATACTTTCACTTACAGACACTGAAAAAACTGTAAAGCGGTCACAAAATATTTAGCTATCCGGCTATGACTTTTCAGATCGTCATCGTTTACAATTTTTTGTTGAAAACGCAATTTACGTTTTGCGAATTTTTCACAAAAATGCGATAGGTTATAATGTAATCCTATGGAGGGGATTTAGAGTCTGTCATGTGACCTTAACATTGGAGATCTTTGTAATTAAAAATATCTTTACAAAAAGGGGAAACAAAATGGTCTCACGCCCACAAGATCTACTTTTCATACACAATTTTTATATCAAAACGTAGCTATGCTTGTCTGGTTTCTGGCAATGTGATCAATTCTGCGATACGTATTTTAGTTTTAGTTATTGGAGCAACAGCCAGAAATTATGTCTCATAGACTCTCATGTTAAATTATCTAAAAAATGTTGCTGCAAAACTCACAAAGACGCTCTTTTCTAAATCGCAGACATGGCCACATTTTTAAGTTTATCAACATAAATTTCATATCAATGCGTTCACAAGGGCCGTGTATTTCAAACGGTGTAGTCGTTGTATCGATCGCATGTACGGTTGAGGATTTATTAAGCTTTGTTTGGAGGCTTAAATCATGTATTTGATCTGTGAATTAAAAGCGTTTGTAATGTTATTTCTTTCCATAAATAACTTTCCTGACCTCAGTGCAATATTCCTCCTCACTGACCTGGGGGGGAGGGGAAACCTCTTGAGGGGGGAGGGGCGACCAGGAAGTCAGCATACTCTATACTTTGCAGATAGAGAAAGAAGCTGTGTGTCCTAAAGATAGTGTAGTGGTTATGGTGAATGTCTTTGGCAAGGGGCTCAGCAATTAAGCTATTCAGCATTCCCACTCGCATTTTCCTCAGGAAATGCATTGTCTAGTTACATTATATTTTAATACTACTGCTGCTGCCTCCATGCTGAGTAAAGCTTCATGACCTCTCTGGCACAGCGGATTCACCAACAGCCTCCGCTTCAAGCTACCAGACCGGATCGTAACAGCAAGTGTAACTAAAACAATTAACCTTATGTTAAACCCTGGTTTGCGGCCTTTATACTGCAACCATTAGGCTGTCTGCAAGAGCAAATCTGCACTCTCTCTCTCTTTCTTGCTCTCTCTCTCTCTCTGTATATATATATATATATATATATTGTTGCTTTTGTTATGTTCATTTTTCAACAGTTTATTTTGTGTTCGTCGTGTCTGTGTCCGTGTGCTTTAGTTTGTCCTAGGTTTGTGTTAAATAAAATGATAGTATAAAATGTTTTTGCTTATTATGAAGTTAGATGTGTTGATGTTGATTTGTTCGATGTGAAGTTAGATGTGTTGAAAAACCTAAAAATCGATCTCAAAAAGAAATGAAACATTTCCAAAAAATAACATTTTTTAATCAAAAAATTAATTCAGACATAGCTGAGCATGAGCTTCTGAAGCCTTTCCAGCTCAGCAAGATATTCTAATTGCTGCTGCTCTAGCTGCGTATTTTGCTGGACCAGGTAGCGAATTTGTTGATGATTTCCCTTAATCCTCAGATGTGTCTTCTTTAGCAGCGCGTGCTGCTGCATCATCTTTCTTGCTACTGTTAGGATATAATAAAAAAACATTTGGATTTCAAAGAACGTTACCAAATAAATAAAATATTTTTTTTGCTTATTAATCAATCATTATCATGTGTATACACTTGTTATGTGTCTAACACATCCCGGGAGTGCAGAATTATTAGGCAAATGAGTATTTGGACCACATCATCCTCTTTATGCATGTTGTCTTACTCCAAGCTGTATAGGCTCGAAAGCCTACTACCGATTAGGCATATTAGGTAATGTACATCTCTGTAATGAGAAGGTGTGTGGTCTAATGACATCAACACTCTATATCAGGTGTGCATAATTATTAGTCAATTTCCTTTCCTTTGGCAAAATGGGCCAAAAGAAGGACTTGACAGACTCTGAAAAGTCCAAAATAGAGAGATATCTAGCAGAGGGATGCAGCACTCTTAAAATTGCAAAGCTTCTGAAGCGTGATCATCAAACAAAAGAAACGTGTGGAAAAACAAAGGCGCAAAATAACTGCCCATGAACTGAGAAAGGTTAAGCGTGCAGCTGCCAAGATGCCACTTGCCACCAGATTGGCCATATTTCAGAGCTGCAACATCACTGGGGTGCCCAAAAGCACAAGGTGTGCAATACCCAGAGACATGGCCAAGGTAAGAAAGGCTGAAAGACGACGACCACTGAACAAGACACACAAGCTGCAACGTCAAGACTGTGCCAATAAATATCTCAAGAAAGATTTTTCTAAGGTTTTATGGACTACTGAAATGAGAGTGAGTCTTGATGGGCCAGATGGAAGAGCCCGTGGCTGGATTGGTAAAGGGCAGTGAGCTCCAGTCCGACTCAGACGCCAGCAAGGTGGTGGTGGAGTACTGGTTTGGGCTGGTATCATCAAAGATGAGCTTGTGGGGCCTTTTCGGATTGAGGATGGAGTCAAGCTCAACTCCCAGTCCTACTGCCAGATTATGGAAGAGACCTTCTTTAAGCAGTGGTACAGGAAGAAGTCACCATCCTTCAAGAAAAACATGATTTTCATGCAGGACAATGCTCCATCACACGTGTCAAAGTACTCCACAGCGTGGCTGGCAAGAAAGGGTATTAAATAAAAAAAAGTAATGACATGGCCTCCTTGTTCACCTGATCTGAACCCCATTGAGAACCTGTGGTCCATCATCAAATGTGGGATTTACAAGGAGGGAAAACAGTACACCTCTCTGAACAGTGTCTGGGAGGCTGTGGTTGCTGCTGCACGCAATGTTGATGGTGAACAGATCAAAACACTGACAGAATCCATGGATGTCAGGCTTTTGAGTGTCCTTGCAAATAAAGGTGGCTATATTGGTCACTGATTTGTTTTTGTTTTGTTTTTAAATGTCAGAAATGTGTATTTGTGAATGTTGAGATGTTATATTGGTTTCACTGTTAAAAATAAATCATTGAAATGGGTATCTATTTATTTTTTGGTTAAGTTGCCTAATAATTCTGCACAGTAATAGTAGTCACCTGCACACACAGATATCCCCCGAAAATAACTAACACTAAAAACAAACTAAAAACTACTTCCAAAAAAATTCAGCTTTGATATTAATGAGTTTTTGGGGTTCATTGAGAACATGGTTGTTGTTCAATAATAAAATGAATCCTCAAAAAATACAACTTGCCTAATAATTATGCACTACCTGTATACTTCTAGCATCAATACCATATTATGGTTCTACAATCTGACAGGTGCGCTTTATATGTTGTCCATTTTTATATCTACATTTTGTTGTTGAAATGTTATTAATCATTGTGCACATATTTACCTTCCTGAGCGAGGCTCACAGGACCGCTCTCTTCCTCCTGCTCTTCTGCTTGAAAAGTTGGGGTGGTGGGGGGGGGAATCTCCTCAGCTTGCTCCTCAGCAGGAGCTGGGGTTGGGGAGTGGGAGGGCCCTGGCTGCTCCTCTTCATCCATCTCCTCCTCTGCCGCATCCTCCTCTGCCGCATCCTCCTCCTCCTCCTCATCGGCCTGGCGCCTTCTGCGCTTGGCGCGGATAACTGGCATTGGAGCTCCTATAATAACACAATGTTCATATATTATAAAAATGTTTTCTAATGACGTATGCAAATTCTGTGTACTCTGCTGTATTGTATATGAATACAAATTGATTTATATAGACAGTTAACCAATGGGACAATGTTATATTAAAGGGTCTTGTGGGCACTACAGGGGACTGAGCGTGAGCTGGGATGCAACCATGTTAAAATGAGCTGTTTTTGTCTCCTTTGTTTTGTTCAGACCATCTCATGTTAAAAAAAGGGCCTGATGGAGCACACGGGATTACTATAACAACCCCACTCCTAACACAGGAATTTAGTGGTAATCTATATATATAAAACTCAACGTGTGTGTGTGCATAAATGTATGTATGTATGTATGTATGTATGTATGTATGTTCCAGCATCACGTACAAACGGCTAAAGATATTTATATGAAACTTGGCACACAGGTTACTTATATGTCAGCCACAAACATAGGATAGGTGGTTTAAACCTTACCCACCCCCACTTGCCATGGTCGGGGTTTTTCTTTAAAGTCCCATGCAAAGCAATGGGAAAATTATGTTCCCACATAACTTCTGTGTTCCTGTCTGCTGCCCCATGTCTTTTTTCAACAGTACTATGAATACCTTGGCCGGTGGTGATATATGTTAGCACAACATGGCATCTTGGTTAACAACATCTGACCTTACATGAATTACATATGACCTTACATAACTGTCACCAAAGGAGCTGCGGTGGCTCCACGCGATTGCCACTGCACTGACAACTGATTCACCTCTGCAGCTAGGGGTTCGGATCCCGCTCTCGGCTACCTGTGAATTGAGTTTGGTGGTCTCAGCCCCGCCCCTGGTGGGTGTGCTATGCGAGGTTGGGTTGGGAGGACCCCCTCACACCCGCCATTGCCAACCGGGGCATGGAGAAAGGTGGCAGATTGCCTCTGGGGGAGGCCTCCCAACTCCTGCAGGCCGGCTCCTCTCTCTTTCGAGTTCACGCACAAAATACACTTTTTTAAAAAAAAACATAACTGTCAACAATAACTTACCTGGATGATATTTAGCCCGAAGACGTCTGACATGAACCATTTGGCGCCTCTTCAGGTCAGACCACTTCTTAACAATGGCCTTGTGGTCATGTTGGCCGCCAAAGTCAGCGATTAGGGCGCTGACCACAGCCCTTTTCTCTGGCTGCCTCCGCAGCTCATCGTATCCTGTTTCCAGGAACTTCTGCAAGATGAAGAACAAAGTATATTGTAATACTTCTGTTGACAGCCTTATGGATATATGACGTAAATGTATGCTATTCAACAATTGGAAGCATTCTCGCCTTATTAATCAATGACAGGGGTAACATGAAAGATTTTATATCCTGCCATTTCGGTCGCCACCTTTTTTGCATAAATATAGCAGCCATTATCATTTGCATAATTATGAATATATTATTAACAACACAGGATACACGTATAGGGGAGATATGCGTTGCTAACTCTTTTCCCTGTCAGGAGCCTAACGCCCCGGGGGGTCAGAGACGGGACCTTTTTCGGAGGACCACTGACGTATGTACCCGTCGCAGTTTTTTGTGATGTCACTCTTTAGGTGTGTGCACATTTTTCACTGCATCCGGGTGGAGTTTTTGGGTTGTGTTTTGCACGCCACAGGCTTTTCAACAGGAAAAAAACAGCTGGAGGCAGAATGGTTGCAAAACACTACGTGTTTGTTACTTAACTCTGGGTTTCAAGACCAGTCCACCTCCAGCTGTTGCAAAACTACTACTCCCATCAGCCACGGTCTGTCAGTGCATGCTAAGAATTTTACTTTTGCTGCATCTAGGGTGCCACAGTTTAGAGACCCGTGCATAAAGGCCTGAAAAATGGGGGCCTGCAGAACTTACAATACTAGAAGTGCCAGCATTCCCAGGCATGCTGGAAGTTGTAGTTCTGCAACATCTAAAGGGCAATATGTATTCGAACGTCCTTGGGCCTTGAGGACACTGAAGTCAGGACGTTCGCATACGTCCTATGTCCAAAAATTTTTTAAATTCATTATGCTAAATAACAAGGAAAAGTGCCTAAATACACATTTGCCAACCAGGGTGTCTGCAGCTGTCCAGGCATGCTGGGACTTGTAGTTTTGTAAAAGCAGGAGACACATTTTTTGTGAAATACTAATATATGATCATATATACTAACTTTTAAACTAGACTAAAATGCAGTTGAAGATGATGAAATAACAGTGGTCAAAATACTTACACAAATCAGCAACTTTTCCTCAGACTTAGTGAAATTGCTTCCAACCATGTTGCTGTGTGATTGCGCTGCGATCATAAGTTGGAAACTGGCAAGGCTCCAGGAAATGGTCGCGTGTTGTTCGCGTGTTGATTGCGCTGCTTGGACCGAGATGGGTCCATATGGCTTCGGCTGTATGGACCACAGTAACTCTTTTCCCTGTCAGGAGCCTAGGAGCCTAACGCCCCGGGGGGTCAGAGACGGGACCTTTTCGGAGGACCACTGACGTATGCAACCGTCGCAGTTTTTTGTGATGTCACTCTTTAGGTGTGTGCAAATTTTTCCTTGCACCGGGTGGAGTTTTTGGGTTGTGTTTTGCACGCCACAGGCTTTTCAACAGAAAATAACCAGCTGGAGGCAGAATGGTTGCAAAACACTACGGGTTTGTTACCTAACTCTGGGTTTCAAGACCAGTCCACCTCCAGCTGTTGCAAAACTACTACTCCCATCAGCCACGGTCTGTCAGTGCATGCTAAGAATTTTACTTTTGCTGCATCTAGGGTGCCACAGTTTAGAGACCCGTGCATAAAGGCCTGAAAAATGTGGGCCTGCAGAACTTACAATACTAGAAGTGCCAGCATTCCCAGGCATGCTGGAAGTTGTAGTTCTGCAACATCTAAAGGGCAATATGTATTCGAACGTCCTTGGGCCTTGAGGACACTGAAGTCAGGACGTTCGCATACGTCCTATGTCCAATAAAATGTTAAATTCATTATGCTAAATAACAAGGAAAAGTGCCTAAATACACATTTGCCAACCAGGGTGTCTGCAGCTGTCCAGGCATGCTGGGACTTGTAGTTTTGTAAAAGCAGGAGACACATTTTTGGTGAAATACTAATATCTGATCATATATACTAACTTTTAAACTAGACTAAAATGCAGTTGAAGATGATGAAATAACAGTGGTCAAAATACTTACACAAATCAGCAACTTTTCCTCAGACTTAGTGAAATTGCTTCCAACCATGTTGCTGTGTGATTGCGCTGCGATCATAAGTTGGAAACTGGCAAGGCTCCAGGAAATGGTCGCGTGTTGTTCGCGCAATTGCGCATGCGCGATCGAAAAATCGCAATCGCAATATGTATTTTGGTTAAAATATCATACATATTCGATTTCAGAGTGCTGCTACAGCAGTTTTCGAAATATCTGCAATAAATTTCGCATTCGCATGTTGCGATATTTCGATAAAATATCAGGAATATTCTGAGCCAATCAGAGCGCTCCTCCAGCATATCTCGAAATTGCGCAATAAATATCGCATTCGCATGTTGCGATATTTCGATAAAATATCACGAATATTCTGAGCCAATCAGAGCGCTCCTCCAGCATATCTCGAAATTGCGCAATAAATATCGCATTCGCATGTTGCGATATTTCGATAAAATATCACGAATATTCTGAGCCAATCAGAGCGCTCCTCCAGCATATCTCGAAATTGCGCAATAAATATCGCATTCGCATGTTGCGATATTTCGATAAAATATCACGAATATTCTGAGCCAATCAGAGCGCTCCTCCAGCATATCTCGAAATTGCGCAATAAATATCGCATTCGCATGTTGCGATATTTCGATAAAATATCACGAATATTCTAAGCCAATCAGAGCGCTCCTACCGCAGTTATTAAAAAAATCACAATTATTTTCGCATTCGCAATAGCGAAAAATCGCATTCAATTAATTTCGATAAAATATCACGAATATTCGAATTTAGCGAATATATCTCGAATATTCGAATATATATTCGAGATATATCGCGAAATCGAATATGGCATATTCTGCTCAACACTAGTTACTAGTAGCGACCAAGAGCTACACCCATAACATAGGAAATCTTCACATTTTGGGTTCAGGTCCACTTTGAAGGCAACAATTACATTATACTGCGTACAGTGCCTGTCTGACTGGATGTAAACTGAATGTACTGACATCTTTCTTATTGTTTCAGGTATTTCTGTATTTTCCCATTTTGTCTTTCAGCCACAAATGCTTCTAGGCACAGCCTGTTTGCAATTTTCCACTCACCTACCACATTTGAAATGCAAACATCCTATGATCACATCCTTGACTTCCTTCTAACTGCTTGTAGTGGTTTCTTTAATTTTTTAAGCTTCTGGGCCTTATCCAACAGCTGCCATTATGAGCACTTATGCAAGTGAAAAAGGAAAATGAAACATAAAGCACAGGATCTCAAGAGAAATGCCGTATTTCCTGAACTGAGAATGTTTTTTATCAGTGACTAAACCTCCATCACATCACTGCTGTAGAAGAAGTTGTAATATTTTAGCATTTTACATGCTTATAAAGCTATGCCACGTTACTTGGTTGCTCAAGCAAAAGCACATAAATTCTTTGGATTGTCTAAGGATAGACTTTCCTAATTTGCCCCTTCTTAAATAACATTGCACTACACAATGTTTTAGAAATAATGTTCATCAAAAAATGTAAACATCAAATATAATTGCTACACAATACACGTTGGTGCTCTGGTGCTGAGGTACGTCCCATAGAAAAAGTGCACGTGTACGTGCTAAATAATTATTTATAAAGTGTCTTGTTTGAGTGTCATTTTTCTTTTTAGACAACTGCTGTATTTTTTTATCATGTATCCTGAGGAAACTATTTTTAGTGAAACGTGTTAACACATGAAGATTTCTAATCAGCATTGGAATCTGTGAAGCATGTTAACATTTACTGCTGTATGAATCTATATGGCTGGCTCTACCTTTAATCACATACAATGTAATTGTTTTTAACCACAAATATGCATACATGTATGTTTTAGATTTTTTTGTAATCAAAATGTCATGATTTTATATATGTTTATATACTCTGTTTGGCCTATATAGCCCAATCTTCTTTTCTTTTTTCCATTGCTACAAAAGCTGTTAAATATATGTGATACATTAAAAATACCTCTCGATCTCATTATGTGGGCAATAGAATTTTCTAAAGTTGCTAGAAAAGTCATGTTTTGTTTTCAAGTAACTATGGCAACACTTTTTGGGGTGTTTTGTACTAGGCATGTGCATTTCGTTTTGTTCCGAATCGAAATTCGGACACCATTTTCATTATTCAGACATTCGGATGCATACGAATTCCCGAATTGTAATATTAACGAATTAACCGAATCCGAACGAACGTTTTCTAATCGAAAACCCGCGTACGAAATTCGATCGAATTCAAAAACAAATTCTATTCGACTCGAATTCGAAAACAAATTCTATTCAAATCGGATTCGAAAACAATTCGATTCGAAAACAAATTTGAATGAAAATTGAAAGCAAATTTGAATCTAAATCTAAAAAATAAAAATCGATTTCTAAAAAAAGAATACAATAAAATAGAATATAAAATAATAAAACAATAGAATGAAAATCAAAGAATAGTAAAGAACAGAATGGAATTTAATAGAATGTAATCAAATACAATAGAATATGACCTGGCTTCTTCTATCTATCTTCTATCTATCTATCTTCCATTTTCTGAAATTCTAAATTCATATAGAATGAACTCAAATTCGAATAGAATTTTTTTTAGAATAGAGTAGAATAAATATATATATATATATATATATATATATATATATATATATATATATATATATATATATATATATATATATATATGTTTATTATTCTACTCTTCTGAATTTTGAATTTCAGATAATGGAAGATAGATAGAAGATAGATAGAAGAAATCGATTTATATTTTTTAGATTTTGATTCAAATTTGCTTTCAGTTTTCATTCGAATTTGTTTTCGAATCGAATTGTTTTCGGATTCTATTCGAATAGAATTTGTTTTCGAATCCGATTGAAATATTATCGAATCCGGTCGAAATATTTTCGAATCCGACCGGATTTTTCGAAATTCGGACGAAAACGAACGAATTCCGAAAACGAATTTAAAACATGTAACGAATCTAACTTAACAAAATTAATTAAATAACGAATTAAAACGAAACGAAAAAAAAAAAAAATTCCCTTTTGCACATGCCTATTTTGTACACTTTTTAAAGACATCTAATTTGCTGGTCATGTGAGCCACTTCACATGTTGTCCAGAAGCTTACACAAAGCATTGGGTTGAATGCAAGCCATCCCCTGTTTTGTCATTAATAATCTAGTAGCTAGTGTTGGGCGAATGGCTCAGCCCAAGCATCAATTTAGCCCGAGCATTAGCTGTTCGCCCGTTCAGCGAACACCCTAATGGACGAGGCATTTGACAATTTGTTTGGCCCGCCGAGTGCCCCACAATGCACTGTGTACCGCACAGTACATTGGAAGCCCTAATTGGCTGAAGCAATTAATTTTTTGTCCAATCAGGGAACAGAACACTGTCATAGTCATGATTGAAGAAAGTAATGATGACTATGCCCAACCATGGCTCATTGCTCACAGACCCACCCCCCACTATAAAGGAATCCTTCCCCGAGCAGCCATTTGCAGTGTGATATTAGAGTGGAGATAGATAGAACTGGGCTCTGTTCATTGCTATTAGCAAGATAGTGTGCTTTTGTGATTCTATTGTGAGTGTAGAGTGTAAATGTAGTGGGAATATGGTGATAGTGCATAGTGCGACCATTTATTTTTACTTTAGTGTCAGTTTAGTGTTTAAGAGCAAGTTTACTGCAGTATATCGAGGTGAATTAATGCATGTTTACTGCAGTATATTGAAGTGCCTTAGTGCACTTTTACAGCAATATATTGAAGTGCGTTAGTGCAGTTTTCCTGCTGTATATTGAATTGCATTCCCGAGAATTTTTGGCATCAAGAAGTATCACTATTGTTTGGCAACCCTACTTGACCACGGTCATAAGAGTAAAGTCACAGAACATAGGACACCTTAAAGAGGAGTTTATGTAATGCCTTTCCAGATTCTGCTAGGTTAGAGTCTCATGGAAAGACTAGTTTTGAAACTTCTGTTGGGCAAGAGAAAAGTGGTGGAGAAGGGGGCTGCCTCAGTATCGAATTTCAAATTTTTTCAGTCCTCAGCACCCAGGGCTGTCAGCTTCCACATCCCATCGACAACGTCTGCATCATATGGTGGGAGATTATCTAGGGGCAAAAATAGACATGGAGATCTTTCCAGTTGACGATCCACTGAGTTACTGGGTCATAAGAATAGACCACTGGCCAGAACTTGCCCAGTATGCAATTGAGTTGCTGGGCTGCCTTGCATCCAGTGTGCTTTCCGAACAGACATTTAGTGCTGCCGGAGGTTTTGTGACTGAGTGACATTTATCAAAATTATTGTGATCTTTACTGGATTAGCAGTAGCTATCAAGCCCATGATTCCCATATTGCCGGATTAAGTGTTTTTGGGATGTGCAATCTGTGCAATACTGTCTAGGCTGCCTAGCTTCGTGGGTATTGATTTTATTGTGAAGAAATATTTTGGAATAGGTTTCATGTGAGCAATTAACACAAAAGGAAAAAAAATCTGCACCTGTTTGACAGATGCATATAATTTCAACTTTCAAGAGTACCTTTATAGGGTTATGGTGTGAAGGCACCACCAACACCCAAAGTCCAATTTTTCCGCCACTGTTTGACCAGGGCATATCATTTGAATTTTTTAAAGCAAGGCCAATTCTTGCTTTTATCAAAAGTACCTCTATAGCAGGGGGTCTAAACTGGTGGCCCTCTAGCTGTTGCGAAACTACAAGTCCCATCATGCCTCATTGGACTTGTAGTTTTTCAACAGCTTGAAGGCCACCAGTTTGAGACTATAGGGTTACAGTGTAAAGGGACCACCAACACCCAAAGCCCAATTTTTCCACACCTGTTACTTTTATCCAAAGTCTGCAAAATAGGCACCAGAAATTATCCCCAAAATCTTTAATCTTTTTAATGAGTGCACTAAATTGTGGCCTCATCATACAGACTGGTTCCCCAAGCCATTGTTTATAAAATAAAGAAAGCTTGCAGGGAAAAAAATATATTTTATTGGCTTTATAAATGTAAGTTTTAAAGATTGTTTTTATTTTTATTATTTCACTTTAAGCATCATGAAATCACTGCTCATTTAAAAATGTTGTTTACCAATTTTCCTGAGATCTTGTGATATTTTTAAAAATCTCTAATTTAAGCTGGTAAACAAAACTTTCTAGTGACATGATTACTGGGCACAGGATGTAGCAAGGAATGGCATTGCAGGTTCTTTGTTCACTTGGATTCCATCCGCTAATACATGCAATGAGGACCCTGTTCCTACATACTATACCTAAGCAAAATATAGTCAATATATGGCATATTTACAGATGGTAGAAACCAGGTTGGGATATCTTGCAAACATTACAGCTGATTTAAATATTTGTCTCCTTCATTTCATCTCAGTTAGAGCATACTAAGGGCCATAATATGATATAAGAACCCCATCCTATTCTTCCCTCAGAGAATTCCAACTGAAATTAGATTCTCTTTATGTCCAATGCTCAATGCCCAGAGATACTAACACCAGTATGCATCAATGGTACAATACATGGAGTTCATTGCATCTATAAAGTCAGCCATTCTACAAACAGCCTCATTAAAGGAAAGTGGTATCTTAGCTGGCTGTTATTTCCATTGGAGCTCTGCAAACAAACAAGCAAGAGTATACTTGTATGTGCTAGCATCTAAACATTTTTTTTGTAACTAAAGCTTGTGTAACATACATCTGGTCATCTGCTGTGGACAGTCTGCAGATGTCACTCTAGTTTTACAGATCTTTCTGGCAAGAAAACAAGGACTGCCACATGTCAATGGTTTAAAAAGACTAATACATCATTGTTTAATCAGAATGTATTTCCAAATTGCAGTGTGTTTCTTATCATAAATCACCTTTAGAAAAAAAATGATGTTTAGACAGATTAAATAATTTATAAAAACAATGCATCTGGTTTAATTAAACTGCAGGATACTGTACATGTGAATAAAATATAGTGTAATTATTTTCAATTTTAGGACTCCAAATTGAAAGACATATGGCATGGGCTCAGGAGTCATTTTCAGAGGACAACTTGAAATGTGTGCATTTGGTGGATAAAAGTTAATACATTCACTTACCGTTCCAATCAACAAGATCCCAGGAATGCTGAGCATCCCATATCTCACAAGTTGACACTACAGGATAGCACAGGAACATCTTCTCAAGAGATTTGGGATAATCAGGGCTACTCTGGATCTTTCAAGAAAGACAATGAGATCACCCGCTCAGGCAACCTGGGCAAAAGTCTGGGAAAATATAATACTTTTTTTATCTTTAAGGTATTAGCAATAGGGGATGTGGCCCGTGTACAGTATATTAAAGAGACCTTGCATTCTTACCACAAGGTCTACTTTAAGTTGAAGCTTATTTGTAATGTACTGTGACCTCCATTCACATACCATGGTGATTTGTGATGACAGTGGGCTTTGAACATAAATTTTGACTTCAGTATCCACTTCAACCCCGGACCATTTGGCTGCCAAATGACGGGCCACCTTTTGCGTTTCAGCACTGCGTCGCTTTAACTGACAATTGCACGGTCGTGCGACGTTGCTCCCAAACAAAATTGACATCCTTTTTTCCCCACAAATAGAGTTTGGTGGTATTTGATCACCTCTGCGGTTTTTATTTTTTGTGCTATAAACAAAAATAGAACGACAATTTTGAAAAAAAGCAATATTTTGTACTTTTTGCTATAATAAATATCCCCATTTTATTTTTTTTAAAAAGCTAATTTGTTCTCAGTTCAGGCTGATAAGTATTGTTCTACATATTTTTGGTAAAAAAAATCTCAATAAGCGTATATTGATTGGTTTGCGCACAAGTTATAGCGTCTACAAAATAGGGGGTAGTTTTATGGCATTTTTATTATAATTTTTTTTTTTACTTGTTATGGCGGTGATCTGCAATTTTTATTGTGAATGAAACATTATGGTGTACACATCGGACAATTTTGACGCTATTTTGGGACCATTCACATTCATACAGCCATCAGTGCTATAAAAATGCACTGATTACTGTATAAATATGACTGGCATTGAAGGGGTTAACCACTAGGGGGCGGGGAAGGGGTTAAGTGTGTCCTAGGGAGTGATTCTAACTGTTAGGGGGCATGGCTTACTGTGACACATCACTGATCGCTGCTCCTGATGAGAGGGAGCAGACAATCAGTGTTGTTTCACTAGGCAGAACAGGTAAATGCCTTGTTTACAAAGGCACCCCCATTCTTATGTTCCGTGACCCAATTGCGGGACACCGGCGGACATCAAATCGGCACGCCCCTCTAGGGGGCAGGTTCAAAGCAACGTATTTATACATTGTTTTGACTGCCCGTGCCATTCTGCCAACGTAAATGTGCGTGAGGCAGTTGGCAAGTGTATATATACAAGTTTGGATTAGGGCCATAGCAGTCAATCTTCAGACCCCAGAAACCAAATCATGTGACCACATAATGTATTTGCTTGCCATGGGATTGTGAGAATAATCTGGTAATATTAAAGCAAAACAGTGACTAGTGACTTAAGTCATCGGGCCAGATCCACGTACATCGGCGCATATATAGGCCGGCGTAGCGCATCTCATTTCCGCTACGCCGGCTCATCTCAGAGAGGCAAGCACTGTATCCTCAGAGCATTTTCTTCCAACGTTGCGCCGGCGCAACGTAAATTAGTTGGCGTAAGCCGACGTAATTCAAAGTAGGAAGGAAGTGGGCGTGTTCCATTTAAATGAACTGTGACCCCATGCAAATGAAGGACCGAACGAACGGCGCATGCTCACAACTCCGCCCGGCGTAACCCCTGAAATACGCCCAGTGCATAAATAAGCCCGTCGAGCGCAAAAGTACATGCGCTTCTTTCCCCCCCTGAAGCAAGGTACTTTTGTTTGCTGTTTGTTTTAGAGCCATGTCTGCTCCAGCTACTGAGAAGGACAAGAGGAAGAAGAATTTTACGGACCAGGAGAAGGATATTATCATCAGGGCCATGTCCAGGTATGATGTGTACCTACATGGTGCAGAGAGTGGCAACACCACTAAGGCCAGGAAGGCTCAGATCCTGTTGCGACAGAGGTCAATGCCCTGGGATATGAGGTCAGGTCCTCCAAGGACATCCAGAAAAAAATCAATGACCTGCGTCGCCTGGTCCGAGGTAAGCTGGCCAAGATAAGGAGTCATGCAAGTGGCATTGGAGGGGGACCAGCCACTACTATGACGCTCACTCCTGATGAACAGGTGGGTTGCCCAGTGTCTCCACAGGCATCAAGTGGAGGGAGTGGAGGGCTTTGACTCCATTGAGGATGCCTTGAGGACAGGTAAGTGTGTGTGTGTTTTATCTCCTATCTGGTGTGTAGCATGTGAGGGGGTGGAAGGGAACATGTGACAAGTGTGTGGCTCCACCAGCATGTGAATGTTTTGTGTCATTCACAGATGTGCTGGAGGGAGCTGGGCCATCTAATGCCGGTGGCCATCCCACACCATCCCCCGAACATCATTCCGAGCCTGACCCCCTGGGAAGCCAGGAGTCATCGGTGGAGGGGAGTGGCCACACCTCTCCTCAGGAGGTGGTTAAGGAGGAGACGGTGAACATTGACACAGATGTTTGCTTCTACTTGGAAGAGTCTCCCCCTTTGGCCGGGCCCTCTCAGACCTCCACCTCCATCAGGGGAAGCCCCTCAGGGTCCTCCCCCAACAGGTCACCCTCCTCAAGGGCCACCCCTTATAGACGGCCCCAAGCCTCTTCTGGCCACAGGAAGGCTACCAGGAAGACTAGGGAGGTGCCTGAGTTCCTCCCAGAACATCTCAAGAGAGAACAGGCCCGCCAGACCCGCCATCTGGGTGAGGTTGCCGTACAGATGCAGCGAGTGGCAGACAGCATGGCCTACTCTTCCAACATCAATGAAAGTATCCTGGATGTCAGTGCCAACTGTGCTGCTGTTGTCACCTGCCTGGGGGATCTGCAGGCCACCACAGCAGGCCTCGTGGCAGAGGTACAGACCCTGGCAGAGGCCGTATGGGACAATACTGCTGCCATCCAGGCGGAGGGGAGGCAGTCAAGGCTGCTGCAGGCCGAGACCAATGCGGTCCTCACCCGCATCGCCCTGGCGTTGGAGGGCAGGCAGCCAGCCATGGAGAGACCAGGGGATGCTCCTCCTCCTCCTGATTCCCCCCCCCAGCTGAGGCTCCCACCATGCAGTTAAGGAGCCGGGGCCACGACAGGGCAGATGAGTGCATTTTTTTTTGGATGCTCAGGTTATGAGTTTTTTTTTGTTTGTAGACCTAGCACACGGTCAGTAGTGCAGGCTACAGCGTGACTGGTGTGTGAATGTGGGGGTGACACTCCTGCCAGTAAGGGGTGTCACCCTGGGTCGTCGGGGAGAAGTTATCCCCATGAACGTGTGAATGTGGTATGAATGGTCAGCGACATAATTGGGGCCTTATCGCGGCGTTGCTGCTCCCAAGTCCTGCATGGTCGACTTGGGCTAATCCAATGTGATGTGGATGTGGTGTGTGTGAGCTAGGGACCACAGTGGTGTGCATGCATGCATTCTCCGTGTGCCATGATGAATGTGTATGTTTACTGTGCAAACATGCCTACCACGAGGCATCTCCTGACTGCTCTTCCCTCAGCAGACGGGGTAGCCTCGGTTAGGGGGGGACTGTGTGGCTCAGGGGTCAGGTCATCACGTATGTCACTCTCCAGGCCCTTTCTCATGGCGTAATTGTGCAGAATGCAACATGCACCGATGATCTGCAACACAAAGTTTGGGGAATACAACAGGGTCCCCTCGGACTTATCCAGGCATCGGAAACGGGACTTCAGGATGCCAAATGTGCGTTCCACCACTGCACGGGTACGTATGTGTGCATCATTGTATTTTATCTCTCCTCTGGTTTGGGGATTCCGGAATGGAGTCAGGAGATGGGGCCCAAGTGCATATGCCGCATCACCTGGAAGGGAAAAGACAGGAGGATGTCAGTCATGCATGTGCCCCTCGTGATGTCTGCATCATGGGGTCGGACAGTCATGCCTGACTCCCATGTCACTCACCAACCAGCCAGCTGTCCCCGTCCACGTTCTGTTCGAATTCCGTTGGGATGTGGCTTTGACGGTATATGTAGCTGTCATGGCTGGCCCCGGGGTGTTTGGCACCGACGTGCCATATGAGGGATTGGGCATCGGATATCACCTGTACGTTGATGGAATGCCACTGCTTCCGATTACGGTATATGTGTTCTGTGGCACGGGGGGGCTGTAGTGTCACATGTGTGCAATCAATGGCCCCGATGGTGCGTGGGAATCTTGCAATACTGTAGAAATCACGCATTGCCTTCTGCCGCAGATGCTCCTGGGTGGGTCTGATGATGTGGTGGGACATACATCTGAGGATTGCGGGGACAACCTGGTGCACACATCTTCTCATGGAGGATTGTGCCATCCCAGCCACAACTCCACTTGTACGCTGGAATGAGCCACTGGCAAGGAAATGGAGTGTTGCCAGTACCTTGACCAGTGGCTCCACTGCATGTGAGCGATCTGCCTGGCTGGTGATGTCATCATGCAGGGTTGTGGCTAATTCCAGGATGACATCAGAGCTGAATCTGAAGATGCGATACACCTCCGAATCCTCCATGCCAAAGACGTTTATGCGCAGTCGGTATATCCTCTCCTGTGCCCTCCTCCTACGCGCCTGTGAAGCCAGTAGTATAGCTATGACCATGGATGCCTCTGGCATGTTGGCATACAGATTGTTGTCCTGCAAGTGTGGATGCTCAGCTCGTCCGTAACGGTGCTGCTGCAGCTGCTCTCCGGATGACCTGTGCATGTCTGCTGCTGACTTACCCCTGCTTTTATGAGGGGTAACTTTAGGCCGGACGTACAACTTACGCGGGGCGGGCGTAGCTGGCGTCGGGCGCACGTATGTTCGTGGATCGCCGTATCTCCCTCATTTGCATATTTGAATTGGAAATCAATGGGAGCGCCAGATGCGTCCAGCGTATATATCCGCCCACGCTGCGCCGGTGTAGGAAAGTTACGTCGGTCGGAAAAAGACTATTTTCAGACGTATCTAGTTCTGTGGATACGGCGCATAGTTACGTCGGCGCATATATACACTTACGCCGCGCATCTCGAGATACGCCGGCGTAAATGCTTTGTGGATCTGGCCCATCATGTTTAAAGATAACCAGATTAGCAAGCCATAATAATGTGCCTCTGGAAGCATGGGCAATCTTCAGAAAAACTATTTGGTTGTGAATTTTATTTCTGCACCCCTTGTTTTTCCATGTACCAATTTGAAGGTGTTTGTTCATCCCACAACCTAATAAATAAGACCAAAATATCAGACTATAGTAAGGTGTTGGCTTTTTTGTTCTCAGACATCTGAAAAAATAGCTAATTGTGAAATTAAAGAGTAATTCCAAGTAATGTCTGAACAGTAAGTGAATTGCTTATGGTAGCTTTGAAATAATGCAGATTTGCGAAATACCTAGCGGTAAAATGCAAGGCTAGATAAATACATAAGGTCCACCTCTCTAATCATAAATAGCAGGTGGAAGGACAATGGCAGGTGGAATGCTTAGAGAAAATAAGTACTGTATATTAAATAGCTTTTTTCCTAAAGTATTGACTTTTATTTAAAAATGGTCTATATTTATTAAGCAGACCCTGCATTTTTACTACAAAGTCGGTGGATATGCTCCCTAAATCAATCAATTGTCAAATTCAAATTTCCATGGCAGGTTTGAATCTGATCAGTGACAGTTAAGAACATCTTAATATACTGAGGGGCATGGCTACCGCGCGCAGCTCCGCTCCAGGCAAGGGAACCGCTAGTGACGGGGACGACACAATTGGCTGTAACCCCTCCAGACTCCCGCATAACGATCCCGAGACACCCGCGAAATGACCCGCAAACGCAAAGAGACGGTGAAGCCGAGAAAATTGGACGACTTCTACCTGCTGAACAGCCGCGGCCTGATCCAAGATGCCGCCGGCTCGGGTGATATCTCCCCTTCCTCCTCCTGCAGCTCGCGGTCCACAGCATCTAGCCCAGGAGTGCAGTCGGGCTCCGTACAGCATTCCCCAGAGGCATCGACCCCTCTAACCCGGAGCCCTGCAAAATCCAAACCTCGTCTGGAGGAAGACATCAGGAAGGTGAGCTCTGCCCATGAATCTATGGAGGACACGAGGGAGCTAGTGGATCCATTTACTGCATTACCCACATCAGGCAAGGCAGTATCTGATACCACTCTTAAGGACATGCTTGTCTCGCTCCGCAGCTCCATACACGCTGACATACTGCAATGTATGCGTAACTTTAAATCAGAAATAGGAGACCTGGGGAATCAGGTGGCCCATGTTGTGGAAAAAATGGGGGAATTTGCATCATCCCATAACACCCTAATTGATGCCCATTCTGGTCATTCAGAGGAACTGGCTTGGCTTCGGGCAAAAGTGGCTGACCTTGAGGATAGGTCAAGGAGGAACAATGTAAAGATTAGGGGGGTGCCTGAGATTGTACTCCCCATGCAACTTCAACAGTACACCCGTGACCTATTGCAGCAAATCCTCCCCTCTGTCTCTGGGTCAGAATTGCAAATAGACCGCATTCACAGACTGTCCAAGCCATCCCAGATAATATACCGAGATGTCCTGATGCGTGTGCATTATTATCAAGTTAAGGAGCAGCTCATGATGACGTTTCGCAAGACCCAACAACTCCCAGAGCAATTTGCACATATTCAACTCTTTGCGGACCTGTCACAATTTACAATGCAAAAGCGTAAGTCTCTGCTCCCGGTGACTAAGGCCCTTCGTAACCATGATATCCCTTATCGCTGGGGGTATCCGGTTAAGCTTACTGTCACACATGATGGGCAGAATACTGTGGTTACTGAGATAGAGGAAGGCCTCGCATTGCTACGCTCCCCGGATATACTTCCAGACCAAACACCTGCAGGCCCCTCACCTGCTGCGAAACTCAAAGCTCAATATGAATGGCAAACGGTGTCAAAAAAGAAAAGTGGCAAAAAACATACTTCATAATCATCCTCCCTAAGTTTAAACATTTTCTCAACAACCAAGGTTTCCGCGGTGTTCTGGAGTACTCCGTTCACAGTTTCTGTTTATGCCTTCTGTAATGGGCAGGAGTTCTGCCCTCAGGTTCTTGCTTGGGCAAGATTTTTTATTGCATTATCTGTTTTTCTTCTACTTTTTGACTTTTTTTTGTTTTTTTCAACCCACTTTCTTTCCTTCACTGCTGATCTGCCCTGCTTTTGAGTCAACTTCTCTCCACATGTTTGGACTGGTTCTTCTCATCCCACTCTGCCCATCATCGATGGTGAAGGATGGACAACCTCCTACCATTGAGAGTAAGGTACTGTTATCATCTGCACCTGCACTGTGCCCATGGCGCTTAAAATAGTCTCCTTCAATGTGAATTGCCTCAACCACCCGGCTAAAAGGGCCTCGGTCTGGAGAGAGGTGCTCAAACTCCAGGCTGACGTCCTCTGCATCCAGGAGATGCCCTTTCTGGCTGATAAGCCTCACCGCTTTCAGCATAAAAACCTCCCACATATTTTTTTGGCTTCGGCTTCTAGTAAACAAAAGGGTGTATTGATCGATGTCAGAGACTCTGTTGCCTTCAACCTAACGGAAACTCATGCCGACCCTGAGGGGAGGTATCTTATTCTGGTGGGCGAACTCAATAACAAACCCTTCACTATTGCTAATTTATATGCACCAAACTCCCACCAATTTCGCTTTTTAAAGAGACTATATTGTAAAATCACCTCCCTTCAACGTGGATCCCTGGTAATTCGTGGTGATCACAACCTGACAGTTGATCATACTTTGGATTCCTCTTCCAAGGTGAAACGTCCTCCTCCCCAGCTTCAGCGCCTGCTCCTTGCCTATGTATGGTAGGCTAATTCTCAAGTTCTTCAGATGCCCTCCCATGTGGCTATGTTGACTGACAGTTTATCCCCCAAAAAATCTGAAAATACGGGCTCGGTTTCTGACCCGGCAATGTTGTGGTGTGCCCATAAGGCATTCATCAGAGGTATTATTTTACAAATATGTGCGAGGGAGAAGAGGCAGAGGACACACAAAGTGGACCATCTCCTTAATAACATTAAAATCCTAGAGGCCCAGAATAAGGTCCGTGTAACTGCGCAATTGGCACAGCAACTTTCCCAACGTCGCTCTGATCTCAGACTCTTACTCATTGACCGTTATGATAAACATCTCCAAAGCCTGAAACTAGCCCATTACTCCTCGGGTAATCGAGCGGGTAGATTCCTGGCCCAGAAGCTTAAAGCCGTGAGGGTTAGATCTAAAATCCAATTTCTGCTTCATCCATCTGATAAACATAAAATAATTAACCCCAAAGAAATAGCGAATTCCTTCGCGGAGTACTACTCCTCTTTATATAACCTTAATACTGATCCTAATACACCTCAGCCATCAGAAGACGATATTCAAGCATTTTTGGCAAAAATTAACCTCCCCTCCCTCTCACAGGCACACCTTCAGTCTTTGAATGCACCCAATTACGGAGTCTGAGATCAAGAGGATTATTAAGACACTTCCGCTGGGCAAATCTCCTAGCCGAGATGGTCTGCCAAATGACTATTACAACATTTTCCAAAACAACATGGCGCCTACTCTGCAGGCAGTTTATGCCGATGCAATGTCCTCTGCCTCATTTCCTTCTGAGATGCTCAAGGCGTATGTGGTTAAGTTTCCCAAACCGGGGAAAGAACCCACTACTCCAGCTAATTTTAGACCATAATCCTTACTCAATACCAATGTCAAACTATATGCAAAGGTTTTAGCACATAGACTTTTGCCTTTCCCCCCCGCTCTCATTAGATCTGATCAATCTGGCTTCACCCTGGGGAGACAAACGTCGGACGCCACCAGGCGAGTCATTGGGGTTGTGCAGTATGCTAAACCCTGTCGGACGCCTTCTCTGCTGTTATCTTTGGAGCTGCATGAAGAATACCTTAGAGAAATTTGGCTTTGTAGGACCCATCCTCTTGGCCATACTTGCTCTATACTCATCCCCTTGCGCCCAGGTTTACACATCGAATTTGTTATCGGATACCTTTTTGATCTCTAATGGTACGAGACATGGGTGCCCCCTGTCCACCTCGATCTTCAACCTTCTGATGGCAGAGAGGATCAGGTCCCATCCAGGTATTACGGGCTTCCCTATTCAGGGCAGAACTCACATTATTAATCTATTTGCAGATGACATTATTATTTTCTTGTCCTCCCCTTCTGTCTCTTCCACATGCCCACAAAACCTTAACGGCATTTAGCAACATCTCCTATTATAAGGTGAATTTAACAAAGTCGGTTATCCTTGAACTTGGTATTCCACCTTCTTTAAAAACCCAACTTCAGACAGCCTTTCCCTATTCTTGGAGAAAATCCACTATTTCCTATCTAGGAATAAAAGTGATGGTGGATCTGCGACACCTAGCGGAGGCCAATAACTTGCCATTGGTTGACAAACTCACTAAGGAAACTAAAAAAACTTTCCAACACAGAACTGTCCTGGACTGGCCGTTTGGCCGCATTTAAAATGTTGGTCCTTCCACAAATACTTTATATTTTTAGAACACTCCATGTCCCCATACCCCACTCGCACCTCAACGCTTTGAATGCCCTGCTATCTAAATTTATCTAGGGATCCGAAAGACCGCGATGCTCAAGGGCTTTGCTTGTAAAACATAGAGCGGCGGAAGGGATGGGCCTTGTAGAGATTCAGGATTACGTTCGTGCGTTGATTCTAACACAACTGAAAAGTTGGGTGGACCCGACATTGGACTCAATCTGGAGTGATATTGAAAGATCTTTGAGCCCGGTTAGCAATCTTAAGCTCCTCCTTTTATTGGATGTGTGGAAACCATTTATCACGCATGGTCTGGTGCTTTTACACTACTAACCCTGCTCCCCTCAAGGGCATTACCTTTTTCTACAATCTCTTTCAACATAAATTACAGTTTACAAAGTCTCAAACCTATAGAAAATGGGAAGAGGATCTGGGGGTAGCCATCACAGATGCACAGTGGCAACATGCGTTGCGATCGATATATAAGGCGTGCAGGTGTGTCAACCATTGGGAACTAACTCAAAAAGTTGCCCTTAGGTGGTACCTAACTCCCTACAGACTCTCTAAGTTTGTAAACCTTGGTTCTCCGTTATGTTGGAGGAACTGTGGGGAAACAGGTAATTTGCTACATATGATGTGGTCTTGCAGACACTTGACACCTTTCTGGAACTCCACCTTTTCCTATATTTCTAAGATCACTGGGTTATTGACCCATCCTAACCCCAGCTTAGCAATACTCCATGTTGGCATTGAAATGTTCCCCCCTGATCTTAGAGTAGTGATAACCCACATTCTACTGGCAGCTAGGACTCTGATTGCAAGACATTGGAAGGCAGATAAGGCTCCTAACGTGTCAGAGGTTCTTGTGGTTACTCAGACTCACTATGAATATGAGTCTCTGAAGGCGAATAGGAGGGGAGACAGGCAAAGGTTTAATAACAATTGGAAAACGTGGACGAAATGGTTTAAAGGTAAAAGTTGAACTTCCCATATGGACTATGTATACGCCTCTGATAATATGTGATAGATCTTTTCAGTTAGGTGCAAAGGTAAAGGCAGCATACACACACCCTATGTACAGGCAATAGTACCATATAAAAGATTACACAAATATTACATTTGTATAACATATCAGAATATAGTAAAAGAGAATCACAAACTTACCTTTTAATGTTATAGTATTAGTACTGCCAAAATTCAAGTTATTTTATGTTTTCAGAACCTGCTTAGCAGCATGAAGCCCTAATTTAAGTCTTCATGCTGTCTGATCATTCTTCCATTATGTATGCACTTGATCAGGTTTGAAATATGAAGGTAGCACCAGACTTTGCTGTCAACAATCTTTATATCACAGTAAATTTAGACTGTGGGAAATATGCATGTGCTAATATATTGTGACACTTATGGCAATGATAAGCTTCCCGCTTTAAGGAAAAAAAAAACAATAGAACAAAATTATCCTGCCTACAAATTACACAAAGGAATGCATAATTTGTAAAATATATACTGAAGTTGTAGCACAACAGTGCACTCTGATACACATTATGAATAAACATAACATTTAGGCCCAGGTTCACATCAGCAAGTTGTGCAACATTCTCAAAAAATGGTCAGCTGTGGTTCTAGGGGGTGGTTTTAGGAGGAATTCTAAACAGGTTAAAGCAATCCATTAGATACTAATGCTATCAAGCACTGAACTGTTCTGAAATTAGAACATTCATACAGTTTGGGTTTGAATGCTCTGTTATCTCCCATTCAGATTTTAAATGGTAACTAAACAGCGAGTGTAGTTTTTTAAGACAGTGTTGTGTATCTTTATCTCTCTTTCTCCACTCTCTGATTCACAAATCACCTTTAAAGTTTAATGACCAGTTTAAATGTAATGGGTTGTTGTAAGAAATCCCTTGGTACTGATATTTTTGCAGTATGCAAAACACAGCAAGGACCCTGCAGTAGGTGTTCCAACCTTACATGTTTGCACGTTTTGGGATCTCGATAAGGGAATAGGGTGAACAGGTTTAGGACAGAAATATAGAATGAAGAACTCAAGCTGGTAGGCTTTATTCTCATATTTTTTTAGGGACTTATAAAGGGTCAGTTAACAGGTACATATCGAGAGTGATGTTGTATTCTTCGTACAATAAAAAAATGGCAACAGAAAAGTGCCAATCCTACATATTCTCCGACCTAGAAACCCTGACAGACATTACCCTGACATTTTTAGAACCAGAGACAATGACTGACATCAAGAACACATGATAATGCTTTGAGCAATTACTAATGAAATTCTCAATAATTGCATATTCAGGACTCAAGTATTTCAGGTGCATAGTTCAATGTCTGTATTTGCGCAATCATTTTTCAAAAGCCTTTTTTTTTAAAAACAGTTTTGTGAATTAAAAAACAACAAGACAGTAAAGTTAGCACAATTTTTTTGTATAATGTGAAACATTATGTAAATAGATACCTAACATGTCACGCTTTGAAATTGCGCACACTAAATATTTTTAGAGGAGGTCTAGTGCTAGAATTGTTGCTCGCACTCTAAGGCCCCGTACAGATGAGCGGACAGTCCAATGAAAACGGTCTGCCGGCCCGTTTTCATTGGACATGTCCGCTGGGAGATTTCGGTCTGATGGCTGTACACACCATCAAACCGAAATCCGCGCGGACAGAGAACGCGATGATGTAGACGACACCGACGTTCTCTATCAAGCGAGTTCAATGCTTCCACGCATGCGTCGAATCAATTCGACACATGCGCAGGATTTCTGTCCGCTGGTTAGACATACTAACCAGCGGACATGTCCGCCGGACAGCTTCCCAGCGGACATGTTTCTTAGCATGCTGGAAATCTGTCCGCTAGCCTGTACACACGATCGGATCTGTCCGCTGACACTGGTCGGCGGACCAGTTTCAGCGGACATGTCTGGTCGTGTGTATGAGGCCTAACACATGCGGCGATACCTCACATGTGTGGTTTTAACAGCGTTTACATATGTGGGCAGGACTTGCATGTGTGTTCACTTCTGAGTGCATGCTACCGGGGACAGGGGCATTTTAAATATATATATAAAAAAAAAAAATTTGCACTTTTTTTACATTTACATGTTTTTGATCACTTTTATTCCCATCTTTCCTCCAGGCTGCAAAGCATGAGATTGTGAAAACAATTCACTGATCTCATGCTGACAGCCACGATCGCAGCTTTTCTTACGCCCAAGCCTCCGACGGTCATGGAGCAATCTCTATGCTTATCATTTGGCGCCAGCCAATCGTTTCTCTGTGTCCCGGATGGCACGGGAGAGCCCGGAGAAGCACCGGATGGAGGCGGGAGGAGGAGACTTCCCCTACCATCACCTATAAGAACGATCAAGCAGCAGAACTACCATTATGATCATTCTTATGGTGCACAGATTCGCCGGCAGAAAATAGTGATATCTGAATGATGCCTGTAGCTGCAGGAATCATTCAGATATCCCCACTGAAAGTCCAGGACATCATATGATGTCCTTGGGTGGGAAGTGGTTAAACTGTATATTGACTTTGCATCCTAGCATTCCATTACTCATTGTATATACAGGGAAGCAGTGTGCAGGTGTTGTGGCAGCTAAACAGTGTACTGATCTCAAGAAGTACCACTGAACTACCATTAATGTTGTGATTTGGCAAGTCCTTCTCTGCGTACTTTTTATTCCAAACTGGGAATTAAAATGTAATTTATTTTGGGAATCAGATTCTGAGTTGTTGAAAAAATTCTATCATCATGGGGGTTATTGATCTACAGACTTCAGTGGCAGAAAGGCCGGGCCAGTTTAGTTATTTTGATGCCATTGCTTGCTAATTTGACCTTACAGTCTCCCCATAGTCACTTCATATGCAGATGGTTGATTGATAATATGAAGGTTAATGGGAGATTGAATAGTTTAGTAGCCTGGTATTTACAGTAGATCTCCATTGTAGCAAAACCTTTGAATATGCTTATTAGTCTTACACCCATCCCTAGACAGACTGTTGATTGACTACTTTTTGCAAAACATAAAAAAAATGTTGGTCCTTCAGAATCCTGAATCTATAGGCAAGTGTCTAGCATGTTCTTTATATTGTTAAAAAAAATTACAAAATGTATTCAAATTGTCGTCAATATTTGTCTTTGCATAAACAACTTGCCTGTAATATTGGCATGTATTATTATAATGTATATTACTCAAATGGCATATAAAGTATATAGGAATTTCACAGTACACTCGGTTCTGTCTATTTCGGTGGCGCTCGTTCCCTCTGAGGCAGCCATTTGGCATATAACACGCACCCACGATTTTCCCCTGATTTTATTTGGAAATGACAAATATGCAATATATGGGTCAAAGCTGGTAACACTTGTGTGTAAATGCACGTTTGCATGGCTTATGTATTATATAGCAAAATACATAAAGTTTTGTGTTGGTTTCATGTTATTAATCAAGGCACATAAACCAAGGTATTGCAACTTGTATTTTCCATAAGATATACATGAAGTACAGTAAATATGCAGATAAATGTTTTAACTCAGTCACCATGACTAAATAAACTGTAATTCTCCCAAGACTCATATTTTAAACGTTTATTTCTATGCTATAGCAAATATTTAACCTGTAGATACACCAACACGGTTTTTATTATCTTAAATTGCAAACAGGTGACTGTAAATGCCTTCACTAAACGATATATGAAAAAGAAAAAATGGTCTAATGTGAAATCTACAGTTCAGAGCTGTGTGCATTTTTATGAAAAAAATTGCCATTAGGCATCACATCTGCATACATAAATAAAAATCAGCTACAGACTTGTTTTAGGCTTAAAAGAGATATAACCCTTACTTAAGGCTATGATGATCTCAGCAGCCAGATTAGAGGGGAACCATGTTTTATTTCAAACTATTCAAAATTGTACAAAACAGTGTCATATAATTTATCAAATATGGGCCTTAACATATCTGTTGTATTATCAACATTTTTGTAATTTTAAGAATAGTATGCAATAACTAAATATAAATGATAAAAACAAAATAATAATAATAATATGAAGCAGATCACTTGTTGGTACAATGTGTATGATATTGGTCTTTGAAAGAGGGTGGAATACAATGATTAAAAAAATAAAACTAACATCTGTATTGAGGTGATGCCAAATTTACATGTAGTTACAGAAAAGGGAGGCTTGTTTTTACTGTAAAGCTATATCGATTTGGACAGGCATCAAGATAAACTGAATGAGACAAAATTTAGTGTTTTTAGTAACTGGTGGTTTAACTCATAGAAGCATGATTATTGGGTGTTTTTAAATGTGTTTGGGACAGAACCTTTGGCAGAATTTGTGTTATTTGTTTCTAAGAACAGGGCAATGCCACAATATAGTGTATGTGTGGCAGAACCAATCTGTTTACACATAATGGGCCAGATCCACATACCCTGGCGCATATTTCCTTCGGGCGTAGCGTATCTCTGATACACTACGCCGCCGTAACATAAATTTTTTTTTGTATCCTCAAAGAATGTGCGCCGTAAGTTACGACGGCATAGTGTAACTTTGGCGGCGTATGGGCGCGCAATTCAAATGGATGTGATGAGGGCGTGTTTTATGTAAATACGTCTTGACCCGACATAAGTGACTTTTTTTTCAACTACACATGCGCCGTCCGTGGGGGTATTCCAGTGCGCATGCTCGAAATTAAACCGGAACAAGCCAATGTTTACGACGGTGACGTCATTCTACGCAAAGCCCTATTCGCGAACGACTTACGCAAACGACAAAACATTTTCAAAATTCGATGCGGGAACGACGGCCATACTTAACATAGGATATGCCTCATATAGCAGGGGTAACTATACGCCGGAAAAAGCTAAACGCAAAAGAATGTAAAAAAATGCACCGCCTGAACGTACGTTCATGGATCGCCGTATCTAGCTAATTTGCATACTCGACGCGGAATTCGACGGAAACGCCACCTAGCGGCCAGCGTAAATATGCACCTACGATCCGACAGCGTACTAAGACTTACGCCTGTCGGATCGATCCCTCATTCAGTCGTATCTTGTTTTGTGGATACAAAACAAAGATACGACGCAGGAACCTTGAAATTACGCGGCGTAATTCGTTTGTGGATCTGGCCCAATATGTGTTCAAAGTAATATTTCCAGGACTAAGTAGGTGCATCATATTAGAAGGATTCTCTATCAAATTAACTTGATAACTATCATCAGTGTTGTCATCATGACAGCGTAAGTGAAATATTAAGGTCAGCTTACCACTTTGATCATTAGATCTAATTTGTTTTCCATTATAGACTGATTCAGTTTAGAGTACCTATCAGAGAGCATGCCACATTCAATAAAAAAAACATATAATTCAACTTAAAGACGAATAATTAGAAGTCGTAATCTCACGTGGGTGAGTGTGAAGCTGATAAAATCATACACCTGATATATTCTGAGTCAATTTTAATGTAGATGGATTATATCTATATTTTAGAAATTAGTTTAAGGTTCGGTCTGAGAGCAAATTTGGACCAAACCTTGGTTGTTCAGATGTTTTCAGCCAAACATCTTGTGTAATAGCAGCATTACTTCCGCTATTATATATAGCTTCCCACTGTCAATTGTTAAAGATGCCTGCAGGTGTAGGCACTGATGGGTCCTTATCAACCAATGACATTACTGACCCCAATGACTTCAAAGGGATATTTTAAAAAATGGCATGGGGTTCCCCCATAATTCATACCAGGCCTTTCAGGGGGCCTGCAAAAAAAAAAAAACAGAGTGAGATTATCTCTTTTAATCTGGTATGGATTTAAAGGGGAACCTCATGTAATAATCAAGAAAAAGGTGTGGGGTTCCACTCAAAAATTCATACCAGACCCTTATCAAGACATGCAACTTGAATGGCCTAAAAAGAGTGGGCATAGTGTGCGTGGCATCCCCCTGAACCACTTTAGGCCACATACCCTGAACATGGGGGATGTCCGTGACAAAGTACTTTGTCCTCATGTTGAGGAGGGCAAAAGTCTCTTCCCCACAACTCTGGCACAGTGGTTGTGGCTGTCTCTAACTTTAACATTGAAAGGCACCCAGATACTGCCCCACTGTGTGAACGAGCAAGTGGTGCATAGTACCCTTACTCATTCACAACTAAAGTAAACAGTAAAAAACCTAAAAAGAAAACCACACACAGTTTTTGACAAGTCCATTGATAAAAAATAAAAATAAATAGTCCCACAATGATCCTCTATTATCAATCACATTGCCCAGTGATGTGGATCCACATCAGTCACAATGTCAAATGCCGATAACCATCCGTGTAACTTTATTTATGCAGGGTATGTACATTGCTTAAGAATTGAATACCTAGGTGACTTAAAGTGTAACTCCACTTTTGTTGAGAAAAAAACATTCCCCTCTGGGTGATCTATGTACATTTCAAGGATTATAACAACCTTTGTTGCAGATTCCTACCTATGTTATTCTGAATAAATCCATGTGTGTTTGTCTGTGCCTTTGGTCTGAGTGGGTCTAATGGGAGTGGTTTCATATTTATCTGTCAGCTGTGGCAGCTGCAGGACACTAATGCGGAAAGCTGCTAGGCCTGCATCCCTTTAGATGGGTTCCTATTATAAATATCTCACAAAAAAAAATATTTTTGTTCCAGGGAATGCCTGAAATCTAACTCTTAACTTAGGCAGACTTCTGGGGAAATTAGTGAGCCAATCACACACAAGCAGGAAATTATGTTTCTGGGGAGTGGTCTGTACACATTCTGTGTGCAGAACTACTCCAAATAGGTGGAGGTTGCTAAAAAAAAATTATTTCTTTTTGGCCCCGTACACACGATAGAATCTATCCGCAGATAAATCCCAGCAAATGGGTTTCTGCGGATAGATCCTATGGTGTGTACACGCCAGCGGATCTGTTTCCGCGGAGAAATCTCCTCTGGGATGGATTCCAGCAGATCGAATATTTGTTGTGCTGCACAACATATCCATCTGCTGGAATCCATTCCAACGGATGGATCCGCTCGTCTGTACAGACTTACCGGATCCATCCGTCCAAAGGGATTCCCCGCACGCGTCGTAATGATTTGACGCATGCGTGGAATTCCTTATATGACAGCGTCGCGCCCGTCGCCGCGTCATAATCGCGGCGACGGCGCGACACGTCATCGGCAGAGGATTTCCGCGCGGATTTCAATGGGATGGTGAGTACACTCCATCCCATCGAAATCAGCGGATTTCTTTGAGAGGATTTATCCGTGGAAACGGTCCGCTGGACCGTATCTGCGGATAAATCCTCTCGTGTGTATGGGGCCTTAGGCATATGAAGCCTAATAAAGTCTAGGAAGGCCTATTCATACAGTAGATCTAAGGAATATTAAATCCTCTCACGCTATAAAATTTTATTCTATTTATGATTTTTTTCTTGTTTGTCTTTGTTTTTTGCTAAATAGCTTCCTTTAGGGGGCGTGGCTTGGCGCTTGATGGCGACGGACGCACACTAGAGAGGCTCCGTGAGGAAACCCGGCTCACAGCCTAAAACCCTGCCAGATCCACGCCAGAAATGGGCAAAAAGCTATTTCAGACCCCGCAGACGCGATCCAAACGTGGCACAGCGGCGGTACCGGCCCGGAACATACCAGACCTCTTTAAAAACAGCGCGGTCTCCAACAGCAGCATGGCAGGCCACAAAATGGCGCGGCCGCAGCGGGAAGAAGACGACTCGAGCGAGGACTCACTCTCGGTGGCGGACTCAGGTAGGGGATACAACCACCCCGACCACCCCTTGACTTATGCAGACATGTCAGGATTTGCAGCGGACATTAAATCCACTTTCTCAGCTGCTATCACCGACCTCAAATCCAACCTGCTTGTCCTCACTGAGAAGCTGACAGCAGTGGAGGCAGGTGGACGGCACAGAGATAAAAGGCTGCAGAGACTAGAGAGCGCAGTGATCTCCCATTCCTCCCATCTTATTGAGATAAATCGACACCTGGAGGACTTGGACAATAGAGGGAGAAGGGCAAATATTAGGGTGAGGGGGATCCCTGAGTCTGTGGAGAGCGTGCAGATCATCCCTGCCCTACAGAGAGTGTTCAACAGCCTCCTAGAGAGACAGGAAGATGCAGCTATTGATTTTGTCCGCGCTCACAGAGCCCTCAGGCCTAAAGGCCCTGATACGGCGCCTCCACGGGATATAATTTGCTGCATGCAGAATTACCCACTTAAGGAGGAAATTATGAACAGGGCACGGAGAAACGACAGTGTTGTGTTCAACGGAGAGACTATCATGTTATTTCATGACCTATCACAAATCACTCTCAGAAATCGCAGGGCTCTGCGGCCTTTACTGGAAGCGCTGAGAGAAAAAGAACTGACATACTCATGGCGATTCCCATTCGCCCTAGCCGTAACACGCGCCGGCAGACAACACGTGCTGCGCACCCCTGCTGACCTCCCTGACTTTTTTGAGGCGCTGGACATGGAACCTGTTGCAGTCCCGGAATGGTACCAGGAGTTTGCTCTCCCTAAAGCTGAGGGAGGCCAGTTTCGTTCCCCGCTCTCAACTCCAGAGAAGAGGCCTACCAAACGCCCTAAACAGAATCGAGGCCACGGTTCACAAAGCGGTACACCTAGGCCCAGACAAGGTCCGCTTAGGGCCCAAGAGGATGAATAAACAATGCATGCTTTGTACAGACCGGATTCTTTTTCTCCCATTTTTTCATTTTTATTTTATTATTATTTTTTCTCCCACCATATCTCGAGTCAACACCCTGGTTGCACGATCTCCCCAAATATGGTCTGGGAAAGCTCTAAGGACAACAGTGAGCCGCCGCGATCACCTCCATGCAGGCCTCAACGGACCCTATGGTCATCTTCCGCCATCTACTGGCCATCCAGAGGAATGACGCTTAGTATAGAGCGACATGAACATGTTAACCTACTGACAATTGCCAATGATGTCTGCTGAAGGGAGAGAACCAGACGGGGACATACCACATGACCCAAAGTGATACAATACACCCACCACCCAGAAGGGTGGATACCGTATTCAGGGCTATCCCGCTGACCTGATGAAGGAACCACACGGCTTAGTGTTATCTACTTCACATGGGGCCCCATGAGAAAGTGCCTAGTTAGAGGATGACACTTTATCTGAAGTAGCATAACGCCTGAAATTCACTGTTCTTAATTGTATTTTTTGTTTGTCGTTTTGTTTTTTCTCCTCTATGTTGCATGCTAGATTTATGCTCTGCTCTACATTGGTGGCTGATGTACTCTACATGTTTATGCTTACACCACTGAGTGAGATAAAGCCAAAATATCCTGATTTACCTACCTATAATCAAACCTCGCAGGGTTTATATGTCACCACTCCAGCCTCCGTGCTCCTTGAGTATGAAGGCTGGACATACAGTATTAATCAAAGGCCGGGTTTCCTCTCTTCTTGCCTGAGCTGTGAGAGAGAGTTGTTATATACTTTTTTTTTAAAATTTGTTTAAATTCTTATTTTTCATTCTGCCAGATTTACTTCTGCTACAATAGAACAGCTTTTTACGGACGGTAACGGATTCCACGGACTGCAGTTTATTGGCAGTGACGGGAAATCCTGTGGCAGCCCCCTACGGGTGCCACAGTGGCATCCGCCTCCGCTGTTGTCTTGTTGCCACGCTACGACCTCGCAGAGTGGGCCCGCGGTGATACTTTCTTACGCTGCGGACCCATTACTTCTAATCTCGGGGTGATCATCACATCCCGAGGTGCTAATTGAACCCTCTCCTTACCACACCTTCCCCTCTCCCTCTCTCCCCTCTTTTCTAGCTCTCTCCCCCACCCTGTCTTTCCCCCTGGTCCTCACCCCTATCACTGAAACATTCAGTAGTGGGAGAAACGGCATATCACCACACCAGTACCTGTCTAACCAGCTGTCTCATTTTTCAGATTCTGTCAGATAAGACACAAGTGAACATTCCAGATGGCGTACTCAACACTAGGTAACGGACCTACGATCATCTCACACAACGTTCAGGGCCTGAACATACCAGAGAAACGGACCACACTGCTTAGAGAATTAAAGAAAGGTAAACCACATTTCGCTTTTTTGCAGGAGACTCACTTTCGGACCAATAAGGTTCCGAAACTGACTAACCAATATTTCACGACGGCTTTACACGCGACAAATGACCTAAACAAATCTAAGGGCGTTTCTATCCTAATAAGCAAAAATGCGCCCTTTCAAATGACTGAAAGGCTGACTGATCCAGAAGGCAGATACATATTCGCCAAGGGTAGTTACGCTGGCTCCCCAATTACGCTAGCGAATGTCTACTTTCCTAACTCTGCACATGTGAACTTTTGCCAACGTATGGTACGGGCCCTGACAGGTTTTGTGTCCGGGTGCCTAATATTGGGGGGGGATTTTAACATCCCACTGCACCCACTGTTGGACACATCGACAGGTAAAACTTGTATTTCCTACAAAATCCTTAAAAAAATAAAATCTCTCTTACAGTCCTTACATCTGGTGGATACGTGGAGATTTCTCCACCCAACAGATAGGGACTTCACTTTCCACTCCATACCACACAATCGATACTCCCGCATCGACCACCTGTACATCTCCCAAAGGGATTTGGCCAGAGTGACCGAGGCTAAAATAGGGCTCCAGACCCTGTCGGACCATGCACCCACTTCTTTGACGATTATTGAGTCCACACCCCCGACCTTGTCAGCCTCCTGGAGACTAAACGCATCGCTCCTGACGGATCCAGAACTGCTACCTCAAATTACAGATGACATAGTGAACTTTTTTAAACAAAATGAATCTGAAGAGACTGACCCTATGATGGTATGGGGAGCTCACAAATGCACAGTCAGGGGGGCCCTGATTCGCTTAGGAGCCCGACGCAAGAGACTACAGGAGGCTGAAATTACTAAACTACTGAGCACAATCTCCACGCTAGAGGCCAGACACAAACAGTCTCTGTCTGAACAAACGGCCTCAGAGCTGTTAGAGGCCAGACAGAAACTACAGGCTGCTATGGCCATCAAAACAAAGCGCTTTCTCTACTTTAGGAAAAAAATATACTATGAGGCAGGAGACAAGTCAGGTAAATTGCTGGCGAGGGCCCTACGAGATCCTCACTCCTCCGCTCATATTGCTGGGATCAGGAATGATTCCGGGGCTCTGGACGTTAAGACGGAGGATATTGCGAGACACTTTCACGAATACTACACAAAACTATACAACCTGCCACTACAACACAGACCGACGGGGGGGGAGGGAGATAGGAGTCAAGCTATATTAGACTACTTAGAACAAAGTGGCCTACCCAGATTATCAACAGATGCTACTTCCGCCCTAGAAGAACAGATCTCCCAAGCAGAAATTCACGCTGCCATTAAAGCCTTGAAATCAGGGAAAAGCCCGGGTCCCGATGGCTTCACCTCGATTTACTATAAGACCTTTAGCAATATCCTGGTGGGCCCTATGCAGAAGGCTTTCAACTCCCTAACCAACCCCAGACCCCTCCCACAAGATTTTCATGCTGCACACATCACGGTCATCCCGAAAGCAGACAAAGACCCTGAAGCATGCGCTAGCTACAGACCCATCTCCCTCCTAAACATCGACCTGAAATTGCTGGCGAAAATCTTGGCAAACAGGTTGAGGCCACTCCTACCCAATGTAATAGGCCCGGAACAAGTGGGCTTCATGCCGGGAAGGGAGGCGAAGGATAACATCATTAAAGCCCTCCTACTGATGCAGGCCTCCCGTACGCAGCATGTCGAAAGCCTTCTCCTGTCCACCGACGCGGAGAAGGCTTTTGACAGAGTGTCATGGGACTTTATGTTCGCGACGTGCGCCCACATAGGCCTCAGTTCACGCATGATGGCGTGGATTACATCCCTATACCACCACCCCTCGGCCAGGGTCAAAATTAATGGGACATTATCAGACGTAATAGAGATTCGAAACGGGACACGTCAGGGGTGCCCGTTATCCCCTTTACTGTTTATCCTCGCCCTAGAGCCATTCATTCGTACGGTGAATAAGGACAACGCAATACAAGGGATCTCGGTGCGAGGTAGGGTGTACAAAACGGCGGCGTATGCAGACGATCTTCTTTTCTTTGTAACGGGTCCACATATCTCCATCCCAAACCTTCTGAAAGCATTTGGCCACTATGGGTATCTCACCAACCTCAAAATAAACTTGACGAAATCGGAAGCGATGAATCTTACGTTGCCTGACCTGACTCTCTCCAAAACACAGACCAACTGTCCTTTCAGATGGGAAAGCAAAGCCCTAAAATATCTGGGAATATGGCTGACTCCGTCCCTAGCATCACTATACGACGCCAATTTCACACCATTACTACACAGAATAGAGGCAAACCTCAAGCTGTGGAATACAGGATACTTTTCGTGGTTTGGGAGGGCAGCCATCATCAAGATGGTGATGTTGCCCAGGCTCCTGTACCTTCTGAGGGCATTGCCCATAATCCTACCCACTAGATTCTTTAAAAAACTCCAGACCGCTCTTCTGACCTTTCTATGGTCACATAAAAGGGCAAGGATCAAATTCGCTCTCTTGACCAGGCCAAAGGAAGGGGGGGGTATGGGGTTGCCGGACTTCAGAAAATACTACATAGCGGCACATGTTACTAGAGTAGTGGACTGGCACTGCCACAAAAGGGCTAAGGACTGGGTGACTCTGGAAGAGGATCTTAGTCCTTGCCCTCTCCTTTTCTCCCCCTGGAACCCCGGAGTAAGAAAATCGCGCTTGCTGCTCCACCAACCCCTTATAGCTAACACCCTGAAGGTGTTTGACATGGGGACTAAATGTTCCCCCATTTCATCAACAAAGGGCCCGCTCACACCACTCTCAGACAACCCAGACTTCCAGCCAGGAATGGGAGCGCGGACGCTTAGCCGTCCAACTCCTAAAACACAACTCAAGGCTGGAGACTGTTTTAAAGAAGGGACATTTCTGGAATACCAGACACTTAAACAAACCACCGACCTGCCTGCCCTACCGTTCTGGACGTACCTACAAATACGTAGCTATACTTGTGACAAGATGAACAAACCGCACTTCACCAGACAGATGACTGAGCTAGACGAGGTCTGTCTCAAAGGTGATCTCCTGCAAAAAACGACGTCAGTCATATATAAGTGGTTGCAAACATCCTCTACTACAACGGAGGACAGATTTCAAAAGGGATGGTCCAAAGCATTAGAGAGGACCATTTCAGATAGACAGTGGCGAAATGCTTGTATCCTTGCACACAAATGTTCTATCAGCACGAAAATGCAGGAAACGTCCTACAAGCTACTCACGGACTGGTACGTTACACCAGCTAAGCTGAACTCCTGGTATGCTCAGACACCTAGCGCCTGCTGGAGATGTGGAGAGGAAAGGGGCACGCTGATACACATCTGGTGGTCCTGCCCTTGCTTGGCTGGATTTTGGCAACAGGTCAAAGATTTAATCAAGCAAATCACAGAGACCAGTCTGGAACTGGACGCTGCGTGCTGCCTACTCCACATCTCTACCTTTTCACTGAAGCGGTATAAGAATTCGCTGACGAAACATTTGCTAAACGCCGCCAAAGCCCTGATACCGATTCTTTGGAAGACCCCGAAGGCGCCCACGGTTAAGCAGTGGCTAGGAAAGATATCGGAGGTCTATGAAATGGAAAACACACTTGCGCAAGCCTCGGATAGTGTAGAGAGATTCCACAAGACTTGGTCCCCCTGGTTTGAGTTCCGCTTCTCTGAGACGTATGAGACACTTTTGGGTGACTGCTGAGCACCTGAGAGTTGTCCTCTAGTCGCACGACTAGGTGCTGGTGTGGTAGACTGACTGATATAGATAGTGAATGCTCCTCACCTCACTGCTCCCCCCCCTTCCCCACCCCACTCTCTCTCTTTCACCACTGACCCCCTCCCCTACCTCTTTCCCCCTCTATCTGCTACGGCCCTATCTATCAGGCCCAGCAGGATGGTTAAGCCCAGCCTCAGGGTATGGTAGTGAGGAATACACACCAAAAGTTATGGATGTCTCTTTCACATTACAACATTGTTTAATTTTGTACCGTCGAAACTAAACCTATAGTTTACGAATACTGTTATGTACTCGAACATTTGAAGACCGAATTCACTTTCAATGTTGGTTGAGTTTAGCTTTAATGCATATCACATCAAGAAACATGATCCCTATAGTTCACCGAAACAGTCCTGATTGTCAACTGTGGATGTATAAAAGTTTTGTGTGTAACTGTCATTATCATCCTACACTGTTATGTTGGCTGTATTTGCTACTCTGTTCTTTTCTGGAACACTAATAAACTTGGAATGTTTAAAAAAAATAGCTTCCTTTACCTTACTGCAGTTCTGGTTTCATGTCCTCATTGGAAAAAATGATGTGGGAGCAACTGCGCTAATAGATATGAAGATGAACAAACTAATGCTCATGAATGATACACATGTGTAAACAAAATCAATGTAGATAAAGCTGCACCTTACTGTGAATATTGTACAGTAGTTACATAAAGAAGAAAAACAAGAGGCGCTATATAAAAAATATAAATTCTAGAGATCATGACATAAATCAGTGTCCATGAATGATACAAAACGTGAAAAATCAATAAACATAGTCTTTAGACAAGCCACGAAAGTCCTGATCACCTGTGCAGTGAAGGAAACAGAAAAAACAGTCCATAAGTGTTGATCAAAGGCTGAGGTGACGATCCAATAGACAGAAAACCTCCACCATAAATCAATATATCTGCTTACCAGATATCCAGCTGTCTCCTAATTAAAAGAAGAACCCAGAAGGCATGTAGGTAGACACTATGGTAGTTGGAACGTAGATAGGCTGAATGTCATGTACACCTCCGTCTCAAGCCAATGGATGGAAAATTAGGATCCCGATTACTTGACAGGAGCAACATCACAGCTTGCCAACCCAGCCTAAGGGTTGGTCGAAACCAATGACGTCTTTGCGGCGTACTTTGGAGCAATGCACACTGGGAAAAGTCCACGGACGGCGCATGCGCCGTTCGGGAAAAATGTCAATCACGTGGGGCCACAGAAGATTTACATAAAACACGCCCCCCTAATCCAAATTTGAATTAGGCGGGCTTACGCTAGCCGATTTACGCTACGCCGCCACAACTTACGGAGCAAGTGCTTTGAGAATACAGCACTTGCCCGTCTAAGTTGCGGCGGCGTAACGTAAATCAGGTACGTTACGCCGCCGCAGAGATACGCCGCTGGACGGGAATCTGGCCCTATGTCTCTATACCCTGTAAACAGTCATTTCAGCAAAAAATATTTTTTCCTTTACAGCTCCTTTAAGTAATCTCTTCCACCCATGAGATCCAATAATTTGGTGTGCCTCTTTGAGATCCTTTTTTTTTTTTAGAGAAGACACCTGTATACTTTCAGAGCTGTACAAATTGCTCCTACACTCTTCTTTAACACAATAAACCAGAAATGCTGTTATGAATGAATGAATGAATGAATGAATGAATGAATGAATGAATGATCCAATGGTATATAGTCCCTAACAAACTCAATATACTGATATGTCAGACCTCTGCTGGAGAGTTTGTGCCCAGAAAGGAACCTTCTTACATATTTGATGAGACTGTCCTGTTCTTACCCAGTTTTGGATCGGGTCAAGGCACACATATGTAGAGACCTAGATACCCCTTTGAAAGACAACCCCATAGTACAATTTTTAAATAACACAACTCGACCTGTAAAATCTTACAAGAAAAGTATTTTATCACACCTTTTAAATGCTTCCAAAAGCTTTATTATAGCCCTCTGGAAGAGGCCTCATCCACCATCTATTCCCAAGTGTATTACTAGGGTTATTACCTTTAAGGTCTCTAAACAGTTCCACTATAGTGACCAAATGACTACCTTGCTATTTTCTTAATCTAATCAATCCATTTACTACTGTCTTGGTGAGCCCACTGTTTAACCTCCCTGGCGGTAAACCCGAGCGTGACTCGGGGTTGGTTTTTCATGTTAGGATCGGTAACCCCGAGTCACGCTCGGGGTGGACGTGCAGAGTGTGCAGTGGCACGGCTTACCTTCTCGCTGGATCCACAGGCAAGTTACTCACCTTGTCCCTGGATCCAGCGATGCCACCCGCTGTGTGAGCGAGCGGGTCCTCCTCCGCTCGATTCACAGTCTCCCCTTGTGCCGCCGATCTCCGTTCCCTGCGACGTTACGACGCACAGGAGCGGAGAACGGCGCCAAATTCAAAAAAGTAAACAAACACTTTACATACAGTATACTGTTATCTTATAGATTACAGTACTGTATGTAAAAAATACACACCCCCCTTGTCCCTAGTGGTCTGCCCAGTGCCCTACATGTACTTTTATAAAAATAAAAAGTGTAATTTCTGCCTAAAAACTGTAGATTGTCCAAAAGTGTCCCTTTATGTCAAAAATGGTTTTAGATCAGCTAGAAAACAGCGATAATAAATTATAATCACTTGCAGAATTGTGCGATAGCGATTTGTGGGGAAATTCGTCATAAAAAAAAATAATAATGACAGCGACAATTCTGCAACTGAGCACATTTCAGTGATTTTGAGTTGATTACATTATTGAATATTTTTTATTATAATTATATTATTATTTGTTATAATTATTTATAATTATTTATTATATTATAATTTTTAATTTTGTTTTAAAAAAAAAATCATACCCGGGATGCCTACAAGACTCTTGCTTGGTCAGATTTAAGTGAGTTATTTCTAAAAATTACAGGCCAACAGTATAAAACGCCAAATTTCCTTGCAAAATAATTGTACCGCTTTTGGTACATAATTCCAGACAGAATCATACCGCCAGGGAGGTTAATGGTTGCCACCGAATGCCCAATAACCCCCCCCCCGCCCCCACACACACACACACAAGCAAACCCCCTGTCAGTTTGCACAGTTTACTTATTTGTCCTAATTACTGATATTTAATGCTCACTTGCACTGTCTTTTTCTTCCTTCCTCCCTATACTCCCTATTCCCTCCCAACATCCATCCCCCAACCCCCATTCCCCACACCCAAATCTTGTTTTTTTTTTTTTTTTTCCTGATTATCTCTTCTTTTAGAATGTATACCTATACAGTATATGTACAATTATCTGCCATGTCTATATTACTGTATATATGTAAGTTGTTATTGCCAACTGTCATATTTACCCTACCTATACTCAAAATGTTGCTTGTTTGAGCTGTAATGAATATATGCTGAAGCAGAAATAAAGATGATATAAAAAACAAAATACAGAATAAAAAAAATAGCAAAAAATTTCAACAGGACATATAAAATTCATATTTAAAAAATATAACATACAGTATCTAATATGAAAGTAATTCATGTTACAGTTGTGCCTTTGCATTCCTAACATATGGATTATTTCCAAACATGTTTTATTCAACTAAATCCTTCCATAAAGGTTTAAGCTGGAAGAATAGACAATCAGCCCAATTCACTGTTGTAGTAAATACAGTACATATGCCTTGCCTTACCTGCCAAATGACTTATTATTCTGTCTTGTGATGAAAAGCAATCTGGGCCGGCAACATAGCCAGGCCAATGATATAATTTTTCCAGCAATGCCAACCCATCCCCTGCTTATGATTAAACAGTGAATGAGCTGCAGCACACTGATGAGGCAATCTGCATGCTTTCTTCTCCTTAAAGGGGTTGTAAACCCAGATTTTTTTTTAAATAAAAACCTGCAAGACAAAGGCATATTTAAGCTAGTATGACTAGTATACTAGCTCATTATATATTACTTACCTTAAATCGAAGCCCCCGAAGCTGTCCTCGTCTCCCCCTCCGGCCGCAGACATCTCTCTGGAAGGTTACTTCCTGGTATCGCTGGCATTATCGATTCATAAAACCGTCATTTTCAGTGCGCCTGTGCCGATGTCTAAGGCGTGCATGCGCCGTAGACATCGGTGTATTATTTTTGGCAAATATCTCCTAAACCGTGTAGGTTTAGGAGATATTGCAAACACCTACAGGTACGCCTTAATCTAAACCCCAGAGGGTTTAAAACCACTTTAAAGCTTGCTTTCTGTGTTAAGCAAACCATATATTATACAATTTACTTTCCTTCATGAAGGAGAGAAAATGCCTTGATTCCCCCATCAACACAGTCAGTGTTGGTGGGGTAATCCCTCCTGCAGTGTTATTGTATTCTGACAGTGGGAGGTTTCCTAGCCATTAGAATACATTGATTATGGCTGGCAACTATAGCCACTGACCGTGATCGTGCAAAAAAAAAAAACAGACTTCAGTACAACCAGCCTACCCATAAATGGATCAAAATGTACCAGTCTATGGCTGGCCTTAGATTTCACAAATGCATATCATGTCTGCCTTAAGGCACAGAGGAACCAAACTCTGTTCTTGTCCTGAGTCAGTATAAATGCAGCATATTATTTTCTGAGAGAAGTGCAATTTTAAATGAATAATATCAGCAATATTGTAGGATAAAAAAAAACATCCTGAGAAACGAAATTGGCAATAAGAACAATAGGCACATTATGTTTTTTCAGCTATATATAATCATCAATACAACCATTGAGGCAGGACTACAGTATATGACCAACCATTTCCTCCCAAACAAATACTAAAAAAAAACTTCTATTGAAGCCTTTACTCTTGCCACAGTTCAATATGTATTTAAATTTAATGATCAGTCATTTTATCTACTGAAGACTCTGGTACTCTGGTCTTTGTTTGAGAGCCCCCTCTATTACAGCCCTACTGCTAGATATTTCATTACTTTTATATCATGTGGAATGCAATATGATGCATGTGAAAACCCCATAAAGAGTTGGAACATTAAACTTCTTATTGTCCTTCTGGTGTAAAAACAGAAAGCATTGGCAGTCTTGCTGGATCATCACCATCGATACATAGTTTTTTGAATTCCAGGTTTTAAAAAAAAGCTGGGGTGTTAGCGTAAATGTTTGTGCCAATGTGAGCCATTTGTTCAGCCAAAACAGTTGTATTCAAAATTAACAGGTACATTTACTGAATCCCATACATGATGTCTTAGTTTCCTAAAGCATATGTAAACACAACCACTAAAATCTTGTATAAGCTTTAAAAAGTGAATGTACTTTCAAAAGGTGCTTTAAATATATTTTATATTTCGCTTCCATTAAAATAAAAATTGTTTATCCTGCCATAGAGTTCCTTTTTGAGGCACTTTGTTGCAAAACTACAAGTCCCAGCATGCCTCTGCCTCAGGGTTTAATGCTTGTGGCTGTCAGAGTATTGCTATGCCTCATGGGAAGTGTAGTTCTGCAACAGCTGGAGGTCCGCTAATTGCATATCTCTGTTTTAAAGGTTTGAATAAACAATAAAGTACTAATGCGCTACCAACGTGTTCAACAATAGTTATATATTAATAACAAAGTGCTAAGGGTGCTAAAGTGAAAAGTGTAAACAGCAGTCAACTTCTGTAGTGTTGCCAACACCCATAACATTGTGTAAAATATTGAAGTAGCGCTGATTACTCTATAAATGTGTGCTAAAAATACTAAAAATGCAACAATTCTACTGAATATATATTAAATAGTAAATATAAACGAGGAATCACTGTCTGCTGGATACCCACTGCTTGATACACAATTAGACCCATTGGGGTCCATCTATGAGGTGAGAGGCTGGTACTATAGGGGGAGGACACAAGGATTATTTCTGTGTTACCTACTTACATCTGCAGAATGGGACTCCCTTACTCATCCCTCCCCCCCTCTTCCATCTTGTTTATATTTTCAACTGTCCCGTTGTGTTAACCACTTCATTACTGGGCACTTAAACCCCCTTCGTGCCAGACCAATTTTCAGCTTTTCAACAATATTTTTTACTTTTTGTTATAATAATATCCGCCCCCCCTCCCCCCCCTCCTTGGTGCTCTTCTGAACGGTGATTTAGTCATGGTGCCCCCCCCCTCCTCCTCACCCTATAGATCACCTAGTTGTTTGAGTTCTTTCTGTTTCCACTACTAAGATTCATTGTTATGTATAACTGTTGATATGTCTAGAGTCCATCATTTTAGGTGCACCCTGGTCGTATCTCCTACTATTGTCCAGATCCCACCAGTTCACATACGCGTGGGGGTGGTGTCCTCCCTGGCATCCTCCTCCTTGTTTGGGGTATTCGGACGGGGATCCCGCCTTTACCAAGACCCATACCCGACTTTTTGTTTGTTTGAATTTACTGTTTCTGATCCGCTAAGCACAGTATTCATGGTTACGTGTAGATAATACACTGCTGGGGCTGCGTCCTCATTTGCTATGTTTTTCTGCTCTGCATCGTGGATTCTATTTGCTGTATTTTGTGAAAACTTAATAAATACTTTTACAAAAAATAAAAAAAAATAATAATATCCCAATTTTTTTTAAAAAAAAATATTTTTTTCCTCGGTTTAGGCCGATACGTATTCTTCTACAAATTTGGGACCATTCAAATTTATACAGCGATCAGTGCTATAAAAATGCACTAATTACTGTATAAATGTGACTGGCAGGGAAGGGATTAACACTAGGGGGTGAGGAAGGGGTTAAATGTATTCCCTGGGTGTGTTCTAACTGTGTGGGGGGAGGGGACTGACTGACGGGGAGGTGACCGATGCTGTGTCCCTATGTACAAGAGACACAGATCGGTCTCCTCTCTCCCTGACAGGACGTGGAGCTCTGTGTTTACACACAGAGCTCCACGTCCCTGCTGTCACCGCCGATCGCGTGTACCCGGCGGACATCGCGGCCGCCAGGTACACGCATCGGCTTCCCAGCGATGCGCCGGCACAGTGTTTACCCGCTGCATGCCCCCCAGTGGCGCGTGCGGGTAATGCACAGAAAAAGACGTCCAAAGACGTCCACTCGGCACTTGAGAGCTTTGGATCTTTAGAGTCTTCCGTGGATACTATATATCACATGCACTTTACACATGGACTTTTATGCTATTTATTATACACTTTATTCACATGGACTGTGATCATCTGTTGTAACACATGTTGTGCTACACTATTTAATATATATTCATTAGATTTGTTGCATTTTTAGTATATTCTTTTTAACACATGTTTATAGAGTAATTGGTGCTACTTCAATATTTTACACAATTGTGTTAAAGGTTGACACTCTGTTCTCATGTCCTAACTGTGCTCCAGAGTTGTTACCCATCCCCACTTGTTCCATTAGAGACTACAAATGGCAATTTCTGCACACATTATGCAGGCATGGTCCACTGTTGCTACAATCAGAAAATCAATGCAGGTATCGCTGTAGTGCATAAATGTATACAGTAATTAATTTATATACATACATTCTTTCACTATGGTTTTGCACTGTGCCATTGTCTGTGGTTACAAAACGCTACTCTTAGCATCATTGGTTGCAACAGTGTGATAAGTGCATCCCAGCACTGTATTACTGCATTGCTGCAGAGGGCACAGGATATTAGCAGTGCTGAGATGCAACAAAGGGTGGATTTCCACAAAGGGTGGAAAAAAGTGTTTATCATACACAAAGCTCTAGCAATCTAAAAATCACTCATCTAGGATTAACTGTAAAATGATCAGATATTATATTTGAGTTATTGTGTACAACATGGACACACAATTTGTAGTATTTAGAATCAATGGTATAACCCCCCCCCCCCCAACAAAAAGGTAGCATGGGCAGGTGCCTATAAGCACAGAAGATGGGAGCTGTAATACCCCTCTTGGGATACATGGCATGTACATAGCTCCCAACTGTCCCTGATTTGGAGGGACTGTCCCTAATTTGAAGAAATATCCCTCTGTCCCTCATTTCTCCTCATGTGTCCCTCATTTTGGTATGAACTACATAGAAGTATATAAAATGCACGTTTTATCTATCAACAGGTGTTTCCCAGTGCTAAACCTTTCATCTGATTTCTAAATGGCTGTATTTGTAAATTCCAAAAGCCAATATAAATGAATAGTAGTGGTAAAAAAAAGCACTTTTGGGTTTAACCAATCTTGTTTTTTTTTTGTACAAGTCTCCTTTAAGGGGGCGTGGCATGGGGTGTGTCCTATGCCTGCAATCTTTTACTGATAGATGTCCCTCATTCCCATCTCAAAAGGTTGGGAGGTATGCATGTTTTTTTTTTGGCCCTTACAATAATTTACAAAAATAGCTAAAATACAGCGTGTCATAAGGTTTTGGAGGTGATCAGATTATTTAAAGGTTTGTGTCAAGGAAGTGACAGTCTCAGTTTTCACTTCTGCTCAGGTTGGACTGAGAAAAATATATTTTACCTTAGCTTTGTATAACAATTCTGTTATGTATTATAGAGCACACTGCTAAACGTGAGGAAGAACTCTGTAAACAGGTACATAAATAGCAATAAAAGCTTGTGGAATAATCTAACTAGTACCTCCATACAGATTCATACGATTATAATCTTCATATTATCAAATTCATCTTCTTTCTGAACTCTTGGGATTCATTTAGCAAAGCCCAAAATGTTAATTTGGGCCACTGTTAGAAAGAAACTCACATAAACCTCAGTGGAAATGTTCGACCAATATCATCCCAGATGGCCACTTCAAATTTTATTGAATTTCCTCCTTTGAGTGTACTTTTCACAGTTTCATTTTCTATAACTCTATGAAATACACCACATACACCCATAAATATTCCTGTTTTGTCACCATTTCAAAAAAATATGTAAACCTTGCACAAGATAAGACCGTTACACAGCTGTTCATAAGTATAATAAATCTTAAAAATAGCTTTAGGCTTTATCAGATTCCGCATGGTAACACAATATTTTTAAAGAGACTCATACAATAAAAATAATTTTATAATAGGCAGTCCAGGGGGTATATTTTCCTTTATATAACAGATCTTAAAGATATGGTTAGGAATGTATAAATACAAATTCAGTGTTTAGAGCAAAGCAAACCATCTTTGAAATGCTTAAAGTTTTGTTTATCTATCAATAAAAAATAAATAAAGGTAAAATCCCTATTGTGATGCACAGGTAAATTATTTTAATATAAATAATAAATACTTAAGCATACTGTGCTATACAATATAAGAATGAAGGGCCACAATGGAGATCAAAATGAACAAAAAGGGCTAAGATTATATAGATCTTTGTAGGGTATGATTTCTAATGCCTTGACCGTGCAAAAGTACACCGTGAGTCCATTGGAAGTCAGACGGAAAGAAAGAGAACAGGTTCTCTATCTAAGGTCTGTCAGACTTCGGAAAAAGACAGTCCGATGGAGGCTACACATGGCCGGACTTTCTGACTTTTTTTCTCTGAAAATCCAGCTGTGTATACGAGGCATTAGGGTTGCTGGCTGTTGCTGGTTTTCCTAGTCACTGACCCAGAGCAAAAATAAACTGAACATCACAGAGCAAGATTGACACACAAGGAATGCTGAGGATGGGGGGAAAGAGGTAGAAATAGACAAGTTGCAGACTCTGCATCAGTATATTTTGCATTAGAAGATTAGAAAAACCATGATATTACTCTGAAATGCTGTAAAAATAACTCCTCCCTGCTTAAAGTGGTTGTAAACCCCATTTTACAACATTATGCTACATGTAAGCCCATATTAAGGCCTACTTGGTTTAGGAGATATCCCCTGTCCCCTGCATGTGCCAATGTCATTGGCACATGCGCACTGGGGAAAGCAATGACACCTATGTTACCATTGCTGCAGTCTCCGTGCCGCTACCGGCAGCTCCTGCGTGCATATGCACGGGAGTGATGTCATTGCGGCTCCGGCCAATCACAGTGCCGGAGACGCAATATAAGTAACTCTGGGACGACATGTTGGTGGCCGGAGGGGGATACGAGAACCGCTGCGGGGGCTTCGATCTGTGGTAAGTAATACACAATGAGCTAGAATGCTATGCATACTAGCTCATTATGCCTTTGTCTTGCAGGTTTTTTTATGTTTTTTTTTAAGAGGGTTTACCTCCTCTTTAACTACTTCCCGCTCGGTCAATAGCAGATTAATGTCCGGGAAGTGGTTGTGTTATCCTGACTGGACGTCATATGACGTCATATAATGAGTTCACAGAGACCCCAAATTTTGGGGGTAGGTAGCCTAATGCTGTGTACACACGATCAGTCCATCCGATGAGAACAGACCGATGGACCATTTTCATCGGTTAACCGATGAAGCTGACTGATGGTCCGTCGCGCCTACACACCATCGGTTAAAAAAACTATTGTGTCAGAACGCGGTGACTTAAAACACAACGACGTGCTGAAAAAAACTAAGTTCAATGCTTCCAAGCATGCGTCGACTTGATTCTGAGCATGTGGGGATTTTTAACCGATGGTTGTGCCTACTAACGATCGTTTTTTTCCCATCGGTTAGGAATTTAACCACCATGGCGTTTGTAACCTGTGTGTATCTGGCTCTGATACTAGCCAGTGCCTCACCAGCCACTGACCTCACTGCATGTCCCTGAGCCACAGTAAGTACTGTAGTGTACTGTACATTTACTTGTGATGATCCCTGTCCATATTCAAGGGACAAAATCACTTTAAAGATAGTATTACCCTCTCTAAGTAGTTTAGAGGGTTTTGTATTATTATCCTATAGATCTCCATCTAACACACACTAGTTCATTTGAAAGGCAATGCATCTGCACTGATACATTATAAGCAAAACAGTCAACTTCTCCAGAGTAAAATCTTCACTCACAAATAGAATCTGCCCAATCTTGTCATACAATTATGATCTCCTATCACATTACTTCTACACAACAGTCATTCCCACAGTTTTGAGTTTATATGAGAGAACTTGACAGTGCAGTCATCTCATGAGCTAGCAGAATAATTCTAGACATACGGACCCAAAGTGGGTGAGCTGTAAGTACATAATACACTATTCCAGAAACAGATGTGTGGGTGGCTGCTCCTAGTTTGGGCACGATCTATGTTGGCTGTGCAGAAATCTGATCCTAGGAAGGGATGAGCCCATGATATGGTCTGAACCTAAATTTTGAAAAAAAGCCTGAACCTTTGCTTTTTTGCCCCCTTTTCATTCCTTAAAAGATCTATAAAAAAGCAGTTTGTTAATCTAGTGGGTGCTCTACTCAAGATCCAGTGAGTCTCCAGTCACCTTATAGTTCTGTCTCCAGCCACCTGCAGCTCCACAACCTAGCGGTGACAAGGACACATACAGAAAGAAAAAGCCCCACTAAGACCTTGTACACACGACCGTTTTCCTCGACAGAATCCATCAAGAAACTTGGAGGCAGAGCTTTTTTGCAGAGAAAGCTGACGTGGAACTTGACGAGAAAAAAAAGAACAAGTTCTCTTTTTCCTCGTCAGGAGTCTCAATTTCCTCGTTGTGTTTCTCGTTGGGCTGGTTTACAATGAGAAACATGTTTGTGTGTATGCTTAGAAACCCGCGCATGCTCAGAATAAAGTATGAGACGGGAGCGCACCTTCGGTAAAAGTAGCGGTCGTAATGGAGATAGCACATTTGTCACACTGTGACAGACTGAAAAACGCGAATCGTCTCTTACCAATCTTTTACTTAACACGCAGTAACATGAGATTAGCAAAAGAAGCCCCAAGGGTTGTGCCAGTGGAATCAAACTTCCCCTTCATAGGGCCGTAGTACGTGTTGTACGTCACTGCGTTTGAGAACAACGAGATTTTGTCTTGACAGTGTGTACGCAAAAAAAAAACTTGTCAAGATTCTCGACAAGCCTGACAAAGAACTCGTCAAGGAAAACGATGTGTCTTTTACGACGAGTTCCTCGGTCGTGTGTACGAGGCCTAAGAAACAGGGTTGAAAACCTCCTGCAGCATTTTTTAGTGACAAAACATTTACTGGCGGAGCACATTTTCTACTGGCAACCTGAGAAATTACAGAACTCCTATTGAAAACTAACACAGTGAATATTTGAACAATATAAACATCATATGGAAACACTGTCAATAACTATAACAAAGTAATTTGCTTGATGTACACATAAAAAGTCAACACAGCGTGAAATTATCAGCCCCTGACATTTAATGGCAGTTGTAAAAAAAAAAAAACACAGATTTTTACAAATTGTCAGCAAATTTACTGGTGGTTGGAAACCCTGGTAAGAAAGCTCAATTTATTTTCAACAGACTGATACCATAGTAACAGGATGGAATTTTCATTCAAGGTATTCAAAGGCTTCTACTATCTTTTATGACAAAAAAATGCAGTCAAACAGGAGAGCTTTGAGTCATACAATGCAAATAAATTGGACCGTTGTTCTAAGAGAATATGGAGGATGCTGACTTCTCATTTTAGAGTTGCCTGACTGTTATACTTATCAAATAATTTAGCACTTTTAGAAGCTAGACTGGATCAAATAGGCAGATAAAAAGTTTGGAGTTAAAGTAATATTATGGGCAAAGTTTCATATATGATGCAGTCTGTCTCTAGCATTGAAGCTGAACTTCGGTAAGGGTCAAATGCTTGTTTACTCTAGGGGGAGTTTAATGGGCATTATTATTTACATGACTCTTCACTCTACCCTGCTAAAAAAGTTGTTTCCTCTCCCTAAAGCTCTGGCCTCCACATCATCACAAGCAATGCAATACACAGTGATGTACAATGTGGGGAAGAGTATGTAACTGCAGCTCAAAGGCAGTCCATAGGTGAGTCCGTTTTTTCTTTCCGTTGTTCAACCAGCGTGTTTGACAAACAAAAAACTAACTCCCCCATACACACATTTTAGGTGGATGGAGGTATCCTCCCTGCTATGCTATTCCATTCTGAGACTTCCCCACCATCAGAATACAATGATCAGAGTTGTAGGAAAATCTGACAGGGCAGTTGTACGGAAGTCAACCCATATATGGATCAAAATTCTGCAGATGCAGATCTGGCTGAATTTTGATCCATGCATGACTAGCTTTAGAGAAAAGACTGCAGGGAATGGGTAACATGGATCAAGGGAGTCTGCAGGAGCCAGGGGTAAAATAATGAATTTCTCATAATCTTTGCTTTAGAGAAAAGACTACAGGGAATGGGTGACATGGATCAAGGAAGTCTGCAGGAGCCAGGGGTAAAATAATTATTTCTCATAATCTTTGCTTTAGACTAAATGTGCATTTAACCCTTGCAATGCCAGGGAAGGGGGCACTGTGGCACAAGTTGAGTGTTAGCTCAAGTTGGGTTTTCTTTTGCTTGTCTCTTTCCAAATGTCCATTGAAAGCTATGTTGTGCGTGCATGTGTATCTAAGACTAGGGTGACAGTGCTGATGTACAATTTCACTACAGAACAAACAGCATTGTCATCCTATTACAGTGGTTGGAATAATAATGGGTCTACTGACAGGATCAGCAGGTAACAAACCCATGCTACAGGGGGACTCAAAAATTAAATATGTTGTATTAATGCTAGCGATACAGTAGGTATGTATTTTTTATATTGCCTAGGGTTCCTCTTTAAAGTTGACTTTAAATCTCCCATCCCCCCCTTTGAAAGTAAAGATATATATATATATACATATAAGTACACATAAACACAGGTATAGAAATGAGGCACATAAAAAGTGAGGTAATTATCTGTTTAGACACGGGAAAACCCCCCCTCCCTTTTTTTGGGGGGGGGGAGAGTTGGGGGGAGCTGGTTAGGCTGCCCAGGTTCTGCCTCTTTTTTAAAAAAACATTTTTATTTCAGATCCCTCTGAGTTTGAGAGGTCTAGGAATATAAAGAGAATGTGTTATAGTATAAGACAGAACTACTCTAGGCGCATGCTTCGAAGGCTGGATCCTTCTATGTACCTATACATGTATTATTGTATGTTTTATGAATGTATTTATGTGAATTTGAGAATGTTTTTGTAATTTTATAATTGTTGTTTGTAAAGTATGTAAAAGTTGACTTTCTAATTTGAATGCTTGATTGGGGTTAATAACTGGTGCTAAAAGTTTCATAGTCAGAGATATTCGGGGAACCAGTATTTTTAGAGAGAGTTGTAAGTATAGCCTAGTGCTCTCAAACTTAAAGGTTCTCTTTTGTAATATGTTACATATTCTACCCATTTTTAAAATGGAACATGTACCATGTTCCCGCATCTGCATCTTCTTCCCCCAATCACCTCCTACATATGACAGTGGATGGGGGATCATCTCCCAACATCCACTGTCAAAATTTGAAAACAGCGTGGCCATTCAGGGCTCCACCATTACAGTTGCTGTTTAACAAAAGCCCTATTGGACACTGCTACCTCCATACATCAGTGGGGTTATGGATACTGCCAATTAGATGCGGGAACATTACAGGCTAATCCTACTCAACATGTAAAAAATACCTTCCCCAGAAATGGTGTCAGTGAATTTTGACCAACTTGGTGAGAAGTGGTCAATACCATCTGTTGAGTGCTTATTGCTTATAGCAGGGGTAGGCAACTTTGGCCCTCCAGCTGTTTTGAAAATACAAGTCCCACGAGACATTTCAAGACCCTGACAATCACAGGCCTGACTCATAGAGGCAGTGGCATGATGGATTTGTAGTTTCACCACAGCTGGAGTGCTGAGCTTGCCTACCTCTGGCTTAGAGTGTGCACTGTAGTGATTAATTCATGAAATTGGTGGAAGACACAGAGGTGTAACTGAAAATAAAACACATATTGCACTAGGCACATTATTTGCATGGATACTGTTTTGGAAGATGAGAGCTGTTTTGGAAGAAGTGGACTTTTTATGATATGCACAGTTTTATTTGCACTTATAACTGGTTATAGTACATTATGATTGTTGCAATTCCAGTGTATTATTTGTCATAATTGTTGTTAGATGGCTTAGACACTTAACTGTATACACATAGTTAGTAATTATTATCTTTGAGAGCACCAAGAGCACTAACAGCTTTTACTCATTATCATCACTGATAATAAGTACAGCAGCTTAGTTTAAAGTGTTTCTAAAGGGAAAATTATTATAAAAAAAAAATAACAGCCAAGTGCCCCATAACAAGCTGCTTGCTACAGGGGGAACTTATGCATGCTAGCTCCCGAGCCACACTTTTTGTCCATTGCCACACAGAGTGTGGATTGGCCTGCCCCCCACTCCTTGCTTACTGACTATAATTGACAGCAGGAGGAGACAATGGTTCCCACTGCTGTCTCTGAGCCAACGAGGAGATAGGGGCCAAGAGAGCCTCTGCTCTTGTGCACATCACTGGCTCAAAATCGGGCTCAGGTAAGTAAAAGGACGTGTTGGGGGGCTGCAAGCATTCTATACATTAAGCTAAAAAAAAAACTTCTGCCTTTAGAACCACTTTGTTTAACACTTTTAGGTTACGAAAGATAGGTAAGCCTGGAGGTAAAGTTTAACAACATTTTTAGAGGGAGTACATTTAAACCTAAGAGGAGGACTTAAGTAAAAGTGCCACTTTTAATCCTCCTTGACCCCACCACTTATACTTTAATTTTCTTTTCCTTTTATATGTTGGTTGGATACCTTTTCAACAGGTACCCACCCCCACTTCCTCAATTTTTGACCAGGTAAGAATGATGTGTGCTTAGGCATGCCCCCAAACATCTCAGAAGGCTGCAGGATCATTCCCACAGTGTTTTATGATTTTATTGGCAGTGGGAAGATGGCTATGATTCTTCAGCCATCTCCCTTTTACAAAAATGCAGAGCTGGGGACCCACAGTAGTGAGAAGAACCGGCTGCAGAAGGACAGTGCTGGACTCCATGCCCTGGTATAATACCTGATTTCTAAAAGTTAGCAACTACAGTATTTTCTACAGCTACATTATATAGCTACATTTCTATTTTCTTTTTTTTATTATTATTGAAAGACTGATATTTCTCTTCATGTGGTTTCCTGTAAAGCTGAGGTTTAATTAAAAAAAAAAAAATTCTACAGCTTTAGTTACATAAACTACCTGAAATTAAGAATTCCCCATGATGCAGGATTCTGTAGAAATCTTCCCTGCAGCGCTGCCTTGTCCTCTGTCGGCTGCTGAATTTCCGGCACTATGGAGGTTAACAGCTTCAGGTATTCGGGCACAGCTGCACTATATATGATCCAACTGGGACACACCCCTACCTGCCCTCCAATCTATTGACAAAAAAAAACAACAGGCTGGTTGTACTGAAGTCAATCAATAGATCACCTTAGGTACAACCAACCTGCCCATAGAAGGATCAAAACAATCAGTCTATGGCCTGGCCAAAAGAGGAGGTCCAGCCCCCCCACAAAAAAAATTAATTCAGCAGCTACAAATACTGCAACTGCTAACTTTTAATATATGGACACTAACCTATACTTTTCTTACCTTACCAGCCCACAATGTCAGCACCCCAGATGATCTTCGGATCTGCTGCTGGGTGCGGCTGCCGCCATTCCTGGTAAGGGAACCTGTCAGTAAAGCCTTTCAGCTTCACAGCTGGTCCCTACTATGCATGCACGAAGCGCGCTACACTTTCTAATTGGCCTGTGTGATACATTTGCCTATATGTCTCAGTGTACTGCTCCCTGCTAGCCATGGGTAGAGGTAGAAAGGAATTTCATGTGTGATTCATTCCTCTGACAGGTTATTGACGTGCTAATGTCCCCTCACTATTCTAAAGGTTAATTGATCTATTGTGTTGTGTAAAGAAGATCTGTGTTTACCCTTAAAAGATGTGTATTGTATCATCAGGCTAAATGATTAGAGAAGTAGTATGTTAATTATTCTGATTGCTTCAGTGTATTAATTAACTCCCCTGATGTCTTTATCTAAAGAAACGTGTCTGCATGGTCGGCTCCGACTTGTCTCCTATAATCTGTATGGGAAACCCCACTGTGTGAGGGGGGCGTTCCTAACAGGCTGTAACCACATATAAGCTGAGTTTTTGTGTCAATAAAGTGTCTTGGTTCCAGCATCCAGTCTTGACTCATGTGTGGGGAATCCTGTGATGTTCTTGTATGGAGAGGAGGGAATGCTTGACTGGGATATCATACCGATACCGTCACAAATTGGTGGCAGCGGTGGGATCTTCCCTTCTACTCTCCTTCACACCCGGATTCCAAGCAGACACTGGAAGAACTACTGGAAGGATTGCTAGCAACAAAACCAAGCGGGTCATCATAGCGGAATCAATGGAGATAGACCAGGAGGACGGGATTGCAGCAACGCCAGCAGTACAAGAGATGGATACACCAGTGATTCAGGAGGAGGAATCGCCAGCCAACAAGCTAATGAGAGAGAATCTAGCGTGGTTCGGCCCGAACCCAACGCCGGATGTGGTGCTGAAAGTGATGGACCTGTTAGTAAACGCAGAGCTACAGAAGGCTAAACAAATAAGGGATGCAGAACTACAGAAGGATAAACAAATAAGGGACGCAGAACTACAGTTAAAACTGGCAGCAGTCCAACAAGCAGCCGCACCTTCTCCGAACAGTGAGTACAGCACAGCAGACGCAAGGAAGATTCCGTTTAGCGCTTTTAAAGCTTTTGATGAAAAGGACTGTGAGATTGATAACTTCCTGGTGGATTTTGAGCGACAATGTAACCTGCACCGAATAGCTAGAAGAGAGTGGGTTGCAATATTGTCAGGCAAACTGTCAGGCAAAGCTTCTGATGCTTTCCGGACCGTGCCAGATCAGGATATCCATAGCTACGCCCGGGTTAAAGAAGTGCTCCTGGCTCGTTATGCAGTAACCCCAGAGTCCCACCGACAGAAGTTCAGGGACTCACGCAAAACCACAAAAGACTCTTACGCAGAATGGGCATGCCAGCTGTCCCTGTCGGCCTCTAACTGGGTTAACAGCAGCCAGGCCACCACCGCAGAGGACATTTTGCAACTAATGCTCCTGGAGCAATTTTACAATCACATCCAGACGGACGTCAAGGATTGGGTGAGAGATCGCAGGCCCATGACTCTACCAGAGGCCGCGAAGTTGGCGGATGAATATGCGGATACTCGCAAGACAAACCAGGTCACACCACGGGTACAACCCCCACAACCAACGGCGCCCTCACACCCACCAGCCGCTAGATACCAACCGCCTAACAGACCGATGACATATAGCCCTCGCTACCCACGCCAGGAGGACAACGAACAACGCTGCTTCCGGTGCAAACAGTTGGGTCACTTCAAGCAGAATTGCCCCATGAATGACAACACCAGGTCAAATTGGTCTCAACCTGGGTACCGCCCACCAGCAGCAGCCCATTGTGTAGACTCGGCTTGGGATCCCCAGGAGCTGGGTCAGGAAGAACCATTGGGCACCCCTTACGAAGCCCTCATGGTACAATCTGTTATTACGGACAACAGGGAACACCATTGTCAGCTGGTCATGGGCGACAGCCATGAGCCGGAGGGGCCTTGGAGGGAGCTGGGCAGAAAGAGGCACCGCCAGCTACCCTCCAAGAAGAAGAGGTCCTGGAAGTCATATAACCAGCGGACCTGGGAGGAGAAGAAGCGACTGGAGGAGATGGAATCGCAGCGGGCGCCCCAGATGCGGGCCGAGATGTTCGCCAAGGGCCCACCGGTGGCCCCTTACACCACCACCCAGTTCCTGATGATGAAGGACCACGTGGAAAGCCTGCAGGACATGAGCAAGCAGGATCTGATCCGTGAGTACATAGAGCTGGAGGAGTGGATAAGCCGCATGGAGGAGGAGAACAACCACCTGAGGTCACAGCGGGCTGACCCCCCCAGGCTCCATGAACTGGAGATGGAGCTGGAGAAGCTCAAAGAGGAGAACCAGCGGCTGCGGAGGGAGCAGGGGGTGGCTGACCTTATGGGGCTCTGAGTCCCCTCTTCCCCCCCCGGACTCTGAGCACCAGTGCTACAGCATTTCAACAAATATAACTTTTTCTTTTTATGAATCTCCTGTGATTGTCACTTCAGAGCCATAACCTGCCCCTCCCATAGCGGGACACCTAGACGGCGGCGCACAGACCCATTCGCTGTCTTCACACTGACTTCTGGTGACTTTGCAGATCGCACAAAGACTTGGGGACTGACCGGCGTGTGATCTGACGACCCGGTGACATACCTGAGTCTGAAGCAGTTGCCAAGGGAGATCAGTCATGCCAAACGGAGTTAACCTCGGACTAAAAGCTCTGAACCCGTCAACCCTACTGGACCAGGAAAGGTCCAACCGGATTTGCCGGAGCAGGGAGCAAAAGGGGGGCCATTGTGATACATTTGCCTATATGTCTCAGTGTACTGCTCCCTGCTAGCCATGGGTAGAGGTAGAAAGGAATTTCATGTGTGATTCATTCCTCTGACAGGTTATTGACGTGCTAATGTCCCCTCACTATTCTAAAGGTTAATTGATCTATTGTGTTGTGTAAAGAAGATCTGTGTTTACCCTTAAAAGATGTGTATTGTATCATCAGGCTAAATGATTAGAGAAGTAGTATGTTAATTATTCTGATTGCTTCAGTGTATTAATTAACTCCCCTGATGTCTTTATCTAAAGAAACGTGTCTGCATGGTCGGCTCCGACTTGTCTCCTATAATCTGTATGGGAAACCCCACTGTGTGAGGGGGGCGTTCCTAACAGGCTGTAACCACATATAAGCTGAGTTTTTGTGTCAATAAAGTGTCTTGGTTCCAGCATCCAGTCTTGACTCATGTGTGGGGAATCCTGTGATGTTCTTGTATGGAGAGGAGGGAATGCTTGACTGGGATATCATACCGATACCGTCACAGCCTGGTTGTGGAGGAAGGAGGAGGGGGCCCTACTTCCTAGAGACTGCGCCACGGTTGTTGTCTCCGGAAGTGGGGAACGATACCTGTCATAAACAGGTACCCATTCCCCCTCCCCCTGAAAGTTGCCAAATGTGGCACCGGAGGGGGGGAGGAGAAGGATAAGTGGAAGTTCCACTTTTAGGTGGAACTCCACTTTCCGTTACTATATAAACCAGAAAACCTCAAGTACCCCCAAGTCAGTCAGGAAAAAATGCCAGCTTGGCTCTGTTTCTTTTTTTCTTGTTCTTATATTGTTCCAATGTTTCAACCAGTGAAAAAAAAAATCCAGAAGGAATACCTTGTCACATTTCCAGCAATTCGTAGGTACTGACTTCAGGGACTACTCATATCCTCGCTACATTTTCTATGGCTCTCCAGGTGTCCCCCAAAGCCTATTTTTAAATTTCAAAATCAAACTGGATCTGTTTTTCAAAATAAGTTTTCTAATTATCATTGATTACCAAAAAAAGTTTTCTAAAACTATTCTGTGATGGGAATATTCATATTCTCTATTCTGTAAGCTATAGTTTCAAGACATACTCCATGAATGCAGCATAGGTAAAGTGTTATGCAGCATACACATAGTCGGAATTTCCGACAACAAATGTTCGATGTGAACTTGTTGTCGGAAAATCCGACTGTGTGTATGCTCCATCGGACATTTGCTGTCTGAATTTCCGAAAACAAATGTTTGAGAGCTGGTTCTCAATTTTTCCGACAACTAAAGTTCTTGTCGGAAATTCCGATCGTCTGTATGCAATTCCGACGCTCAAAAATTCTACATATGCTCAGAATTATTGAACTTCATATTTCTTGGCTCGTCGTAGTGTTGTACATCACCACATTCTCGGCATTCGGAATTTCAGACAACATTTGTGTGACCGTTTGTATGCAAGACAAGTTTGAGCCGACATTCCGTCAGAAAAAAATCCACGGTTTTGTTGTCGGAATGTCCGATCGTGTGCATTACTATTTAGGGTCGCTTATGTGTTTCACAACAATTCAAATTAAAAAGCAAACAAACTTTAACCACTTCCTATCCGGCCATCGATTATTGACGGCCACAAGGTGGCTCTACAATGCCAGGAGGCCGTGAATATACGCCCTCTGGCCTCTGGCCTCCCGCCACATCACTCAGGTGCCAATGCACATGCCTGGCGGCCGTGATGTCCAAAGGGCACCCGCGATCGGCAGTCAAAGAGCCAGGGACGTGGATCTCTGTGTGTAAACACAGAGATCCATGTCCTATCAGGGAGAGGAGACCGATGGTGTGTCCCTTGTACATAGGGACAACCATCGTCTTCCCCAGTCAGTCCCATCCCCCCACAGTAAGAATCACCTAGCAGGGAACACATTTAACCCCTTGATCACCCCCTAGTGTTAACCCCTTCCCTGCCAGTCACATTTATACATTTACGAGCACCAGTCGTAGCCTGCATATTTAAATAGAAAATCACTGGGAGCGCCACATGCGTCCAGCGTAAATATGCGCCCACTCTACGCCGGCGTAGGCAAGTTATGTCGGTGGAATGAAGCCTGTTTTTAGGCGTATCTTAGTTTTGTGGGCACGGCGCACAGATACGACAGCGCATATTTGCACTTACACGGCGTATCTCGAGATACGTCGGCGCAAGTGCTTTGTGAATCCGGGCCCTTGTGTTTTTTCAAAATTGTGGGTCTTTTTTTTGTTTATAGCGCAAAAAATAAAAACTGCAGAGATGATCAAATACCACTCAAAGAAAGCTCTATTTGTGGCGAAAAAAGGACCACAAATTTGTTTTGGAGCCACATCGCACGACCGCGCAATTGTCATTCAAAGCGTGACAGTGCTGAAAGCTGACATTTCACCTGGGCAAGGAAGGGGGTATATGTGCCCAGTAAGCAAGTGGTTAAGCTGCGTGTACATGGGCATCAAGCAAACAGTCCTGCATAAACAAATGTATGTCGCAGTAAAACCCCTCGTTACCTAGTTACCTATATGATGAACATATGCTGTAGTAGACACACAATTGGTACAGAGCCACATTGTTGTGCAGTGCAAACTTTAATTGTGCTCTAATTCGTTTTTTAAAAAGCTAAGTTCACCTTTCTGAACATGTTATGTGTCCAACCATATTTAGGGTGAAACATACTGTATAACATGTTCTAGCTCCTGTCGCCATTTCCTCCGATCCCCCCCCCCCCCCCCCCCATTGACAGTTAATCATGGATGTAATGCTTTTCAAGCTCTTGCAGGAAAAATAATTAATGCACATTTGTTTCTGCAAAAATATGTGCACTAATTTTTTCTGGAAAGGTGAAGATACCCTTTAAAAAAAAAGGCTTTATATCGCTTAGTATTATTATGCATAGATAAAAATGGCATTCCCATTTGCGTGCATATTAAAATACTACAAAACAAACATAACAATGCAGAATGCGGTAACAGTTATATATATATATATATATATATATATATATATATATATATATATATATATATATATATATATATATATATATATATAGTATCAATACGTTAACTGGCAAGATATCGGGTTGTATCTGCTAAAAGCGTTCCATGAATTCCTGAATCCTTCGGACAGCTCTGTCTGAGTGGTATGCAATCTTGCTCATACACCACAGTGAGGAGTGCTCTCAGCATACGGTAATGGTTTCTATGAAATTGTAAGATTTAAGCAGTGTTTCAGTTTAAACTGCAGAGGGAGCCAAATCCATTCTTTCAAGCTCACAAATAGATTTGTTTTCTCTAGTACATGAAGATCCGTCAGAGATGTTTACTTCAGTTTCAGTGACACAGAATAATGGCATTACAATGACAAGCAAAGGAAAATAAACCTATTAGCAAGCAGAAAAACGAACTCTGAATTGGTAAGCGTCCAGAACTGTGTGTCCTCAAAAGTCAGTACTCCTCTGCAGCGTTCAATGATTTACAAAGTATTAGTTTGGGGGATGCAATGTATGATGTCATACATCTTATATCTTGGAAAGCACAAAACATTAAACTTCATAAGATTATACAAAAATAATTCAGATGCAGCACAGGATCTATTTCTCTAGAATACCTCTTTTGAACCCAAATGCATTTGTCCCACTTTCTTCTACAAATAAATATATTATTAAACTATGGCATCTGTGATAATTACTGCGAACTTTACTAACAAAAATGTTTGTGGATCAAAGCTGATTGTCAGAGTGCAAGCGGCTGGGGAGGCAAGCTGTGTTAAAGTGGGTCGGGGGTTATGTTAAGGTAAGGGGAACCCCCCTGGTGGTTGTTAAGGGATACATTGTGAGCTTTGGGTTGAAAAGGCTGATGTATGCAGGGTAACCAAAAGGGTTGGGAGGAGGCTGAGATAGTGAATGGGTAGGGGGTGTATGCAATTGGTAAAATGGATGATACTGCTTGTAACAATGAAGGCAAATTAGGTTTGGTGGGTGGCAGGGGGTGCTGTGACCATATGGGTGTGGAAGTGGCTGGCAAGGAGGCTCTTGGTCTGGACAGGGTGGTTCACATAGAGACCTTAGAAGGAGATTATATGGGTGGGATGGGGACCCTTTGATCTTGGAGGTGGAATGGCTGGCAGAAAGACACTGAATGGCCATGTAGGTGTAAGATGAAGTGGTGACAGAGAGACCCTGTAACTGGGGGTATGAGGTGGCTAGTAGGGAGACACTGTGACTGGTGAGTAGAGGGTGAGGTTGGTGGGAAACCCTTTGTCCTCAGGGAGAGGTGCCAGGTAAAAAGATGTTGTAACTGATTAAGTTGCGAGAACCTCCCCTGAATGTTTTAGACATGGGGTGGTGGGGGGTAGGGACTTATTCAGCAAGAGGTAACTCAGGCAGGGTGGTCAACACTGCTTGGGATTTCAATGCAGTAGAGCATTATCATTTTCTGGCGCGATCAGCACATTCTTTCTGTACGTGCAACCTTCTTAACCACTTCAGCCTCGAAAGAATTGGCTGCTCAATGACCGGGCCATTTTTTTGCGATTACACACTGCGTCGCTTTAACTGACAATTGTGCTGTACCCAAACAAAACTGATGTCCCTTTTTCCCACAAATAGAGCTTTCTTTTTGTGGTATTTAATAATTTCTGCTCCATTATTATTATTATTTTTTGCTCCACCAGCACTTCCCAGTAGTTACAGAGCTTGCCTGCCCCCTCCCACCCTATACTCATTCTTAAAGGCCAATAAGTGAATCCATTGTACGATAAACCAATAAGAAAGTCAGAGATGGCAGGGAGCAGGCATGCTCTGACATTTCCAGGAAATGTCAAATCTTTGTCTGTTCAGAACAGTCAGCCATTCATGTAAAACACGGGACAAGAAAAGCTTCTTCAGGTATGTACTGACACCTTTAGTTGCCTACACTTTATACCTGATCTTAACTTTATTTTTATTATAGACAACAGAGTCTCTTTTAAGGGTTACATTTTAAGGTTAAATTAACTTGAAATTCAAGCCTAATGTAGGGTACACACAATGGGCCAGATTCACATTCAGTATCTACTGATACTCCGGCGTATTTTCAAATTTGCTGTGTCGTATCTTTAGTTTGAATTCTCAAACCAAGATACCACGGCTTTAGGCTTCGATCCGACAGGCGTACGGCTTCGTACGCCTTCGGATCGTAGGTGTAATACTTCGGCGCCCGCTGGGTGGAGTTTGTGTCGTTTTCCACGTTGGGTATGCTAATTAGCTGTTTACGGCGATCCATAAAGGTACGCACGTTCGTCGCATTCTCTTACATCGTCGCTAGTCGGCTTTTCCCGGCAGATAGTTACGGCTGCTATTTCATGGCTTATATTTAGACTGCCCATGTTAAAGTATGGCCGTCGTTCCTGCGTCAAATTTTAAATTATTTTTTTTTTTGCGTAAGTCGTCCGTGAATAGGAATGGACGTAACGCACGTCGCCGTTCAAAAGATTATGTCGGTGCGACGTCATTTTGCGCAAAGCACGCCGGGAAATTTCAAAACGGAGCATGCGCAGTACGTTCGGTGCGGGAACGCGCCTAATTTAAATGATACATGCCCCATTTAGATTAGGCGGGCTTGCACCGGACGCATTTACGCTACGCCGCCGCAAGTTTACAGGCAAGTGCTTTGTGAATCAACCACTTGCGCTTAAAACTTGCAGCGGTGTAACGTAAATGGGATACGTTAGACCGCCGCAAATGTACCTGAATCTGGCCCAATAAGTTTTTCTTTCCCTAAGGGCCCTTTCACACTGGTGCGTTTTTGCCGCATTTTTGACACGTTTTCGCGGGAAAAATAGCGCTATTAAAACGCTCCCCATGCCCCTCTCCATTGAACTGAATTTACAACTCACCAGTGTGAAAGGGCCCTAAACCTCAGCACACTGAATAAAAAAAAAAACACACACATACTGACACATCCAATGTTAGTGCGCCGATCTCCCCCACCAAGCTATTGTGCTCTGACAGGGGAACTGCCCCTCCCCAACAGAATAGAGTGATCTTAGCCATTGGCTGCAACAGCCAATTGGATGCTGGTTTTTCAGCATAGTCGCGAGACCGGTTTCTGTCAAACGAGAAACTGTACACAGGGACTAAAAGTCAGCCAGTTCCTGCTGAACTGACCATTTTTGGCAGATTTTCAGCCCGTGTGTACCTAACTTATTAAAAATGTTGCCTCCTACCTATCCTGCCTACTATATGTAAAAAACGTGTGTATACTTCTTTTTTTTAATCCTTTCTGGTCCAGTAATGTCATCTTGTGATGGCAATCACTCTGGTGACTATGAGATCTTTAGCACAAATTTTTGGTGTAGGGCAGAAGTACCACTGGCCCAACCCTTTTACAGCTCTAAGTAGAAAACCTTCAGAACTTTACAGCAGTAGTAAAGACATAATAGGAGAGCTAAAGCTTGTCAAATTATGCTGCTCATAGTTGCCACTTAATGCCGCATACACACGACCATTTTCCATGACGAGATATTTTTTTTTAAATTGGTCATTAAAAATGATTGTTGGGCATAAAAAATGTAGAACCTGCTCTATTTTTTCTTGTTGTTTTTCACGTTGTCGTTTTTCTCGTCATGAAAAACGGTCATGTGTAGGCTTTAACAACGGGGAACAAAAAAGGCAAACTCAGAAGCAAGTTATGAGAAGGGAAATTTGCATAATCAGCCCAAAGGGTGGCGCCATTCGAATGGAACTTCCCCTTTATAGTGCCGTCATACATGTTGTACGTCACCGCGCTTAGCTCAAGCATTTTTTTTCACGATCGTGTGTACTGTATGCAAGGCAGGCTTGACAAGAATCACGTCGAGAAAAAACTTTTTTTTCCATGACATTAAAAACGGTCTTGTGTACAAGACATTAGTGTTCATTTGTTAATATTAACCACTTCAATACAGGACACTCTTACCCCCTTCCTGCCCAGGACAATTTTTAGTGTTTGGTGCTGTCATACTGTGACAATTGCGCGGTCATACAACACTGTACCCATAACACATTTTTATAATTTTTTTATGCAAATAGAGATTTATTTAGGTGGTAACCCTCTGATGAAGTCACGTGATGATGATACGCGTCGGGATTGGGGCACTAGATTAAGCATTACCTGACGGTAGGAGACAAGCTCGTCGCTCGTGGAGGATTCAAAACGCAAATCTGCTATTTATGTGAGTTTTTTACATTATGTTTTATCATTAAATGCGTTCTCCCAGAAACGCTACCTGTCATAGCTGCCAAGGGTGGGTCAACTCAATATTGAACCCTACGGACTAAGACTGGGATGCCATTAAAGTTCATGTGCGTGTAAAGGCAGGCGTGCCAATAGTTTTGACAATATAGTGCAAGAAAATTGATAAATTCTGATGAACTAACGGCCTATGTAAGTTCTTAAATGCCAAAAAAAGCTAGGATAGTATAATTATTCCTCAAATTATCAATTCTCGGAAAGTAAACAGTCCAAGATGTTTAGTAAAATGCATACCATGTTTTTTGAAGTGGTCATTTTTATTTTTTGTCGCAAATGTTTTGAAAATTAAGAAATTAAAAAAAAAAAGTCATATTTATTTATTTTTCTTTACTTACTGTCACCATTGCAGCTGAATGTCGCCATATAACTGGAGTGGTGGTAATCAGGGAATATTACTGGTGACAGTATATAAACCATAGTACTACTCTGGTAAAGTGATCAGGGTTTTTTTTCTTTTTACTCATTATGATTGCTTATACCAGTGAATTTCATTGGTATAAGCAACCAATTTTACTGAATGAAACTGGTCCGACAAATGCTCCGACATTGGGAGCTCATGTCGCATGACGTGTGAAAATCAATGATTCTCTATGAGAGCCGTCTTAACTGGTCCGACTTTGAAAATGCTCCCTGTACTACTTTGGTCCGACTTGATCCTACTTCAGCCCATTGAATATCATTGAAGTCGGATCAAAGTAAGATCCTTATCCTTACCATCCGACTTTTGACATCCGACATGTGATTACAGCAGCAGTAAAAGGAATTTATCTCACACTGGGATTGTTTTGATTGGTCAAAGGACAAGTCAGACTATCATGAAGTTGGATCAAATTAGTATCCTGTTCATGAAAGTCAGATAGATGTAGGACCAATGTAGGATTGATGTAGGACTGATGTCGCAGAGCTAAGTAGTATGAAAGTTGTATTACTGTCGTATAGTATCAGTGTGAACCCATCCTTATGCCCTGTACACATGATCAGTTCATCCGATGAAAACGGTCTGATGTTTTTTTTTTTCATCAGATATCCGATGAAGCTGACTTTCATCAGTCTTGCCTACACACCATCAGTTAAAAAATTGATTGTGTCAGAACGCGGTGACGTAAAACACAACGACGTGCTGAGAAAAATTAAGTTCAATGTTCCTGAGCATGCGTCGACTTGATTCTGAGCATGCATTGATTTTTAACCGATGGATTTCCCCACAGACGATGTTTTTTTTCGTTTTTTTAATCATCAGATAATTTTAAAACAGGTTCTAAGTTTTTTCACCGATGGGGAAAAAAAACGATTGGGCCCACACACGATTGGTTCGTCTGATAAAAACGGTCCATCAGACCATTTTTATCAGACGAACCGATCGTGTGTACGCGGCATAAGTGTCTTTTGTTGTGATTAGCTGTAATTGGCCAAAGCTAATCAAATGATAAAGATGGGCTGTAATTTGCCCTGTCTGCACCATGTAATTACGGTGACCAATCACAGCTAGCAACACAATTGTATACAATAGATAGCATGAAAGGAAGCCTTCCATTGTTTACAACTGTCATGTGATCAGCTGTGATTGGTCACAGCAATCAATTGGTACTGGCAGTGGGCCAGTACAGTGAGCAGTCATCGGCTGTGTCAGGTGGACATGGCCAGTGACAGATTGCACCGCTGCATGACCATGTGAAATAGGATGTATGGCGAGCCGCACTGCACTTTGTGAATGGTCCCGCAGTCCTCTGGGACCTAAGCCTATTTCTGTTTAGTAAATTAACGCCATCATGTGTAAAAAAATAAAATAAAAAATCTTACTGCAATATAGTTGCTTTTGCACTTACTGTAGTTTAATCATATACACAAATAAACTAAGTGCAAAAGTAACTATATTGCAGTAAGATTTTTATTTTTTTATTACCATGATGGCGTTAATTTACTAAACGGAAATAGGCTTAGGTTAATGAATGTGGCAAAAATTCTCATTGCAAAGAATACCCAATTACATGACAGAAAAAAAAAACTGTATTTTTGCTTGTGCATGATTGAATGATGTGAGTCACTAAGTTAAGAGAAAATTCCCTTGCAAAGTGAACAGCCTATTTGCCTTTAGTAAATTAACCCTGCTGTATCTGTGTAGAGAATGGGTCTGCTTTAGGGGATTTCTGAAAAAAATATACAATGTGGTGTTTTCAAAAGCATGTGGACTATTTGGAAAGTATATAGCCTATGTATATTTTATGTGATTGTAAATATCGGTTATTACAAATCAGCTATTGCCTTTGAGTACTTACCACTCATAAACTGACCGCCACTTACTAAGCAATACAGCTAAAAACATTGCCCCTAATCCCTCTTAGAACCACCCAGAGCTAATATTAACAGTACTTTAAAAAAAAAAAAGTCATTATTGAAATCTTTAGCAATAAACAACCTCCACAGCACGCCCGACAATGTAAATGTGCTTTAGACACAATAATCAATTATAGCTGTGATTACTATAGCAGAGTCACTGGAGGAAAATGCTTTTTACACAGCAATACATGAAACACTAACACTGCCAGATGGTTTAGCACTAAGCAGAAATAATTTCACAGGAGAAATGTTTTTCAGATGGTAAAATTTGACTCGCTTTCTCTGAAAGTATTAACATCCTTGCTGAAACTAGGATAACGTCACCCTCTTGACCCTCGTTTTATCAAAGAAACCTAAACCTGATATGGCCAGCGGTTAATTAGAACATTAAAGTGAACCTGTCAGCTTGTTTAAACTCATTACAAATCATTGTACTGCCAAAAAGTCAGCATTAAAAGATGCCTGTTATTACATACACTACTAGAAAATGTGTGTACCTCTGATTTAGATTCAATTTCTTACTTGGGGTTAGACTTCTTTGTCTTCTGGGCTATGCTATGCTTTTTGTTATGTTGGTTTCTTTTTCTGGCCTCCTCTAGCCAGTTATGACTAAAGTGCAGGGGGTGTTAGTAGGGAGTTGGAAGACCAGGTGTAATTTAAAAATCTAACCCACTTTCTCCTCTTTTTAGTAGTCCATAAAAACATTGCTTGTTTCCTCCAATTATATTTTTTTGCAATATGGCCCTGGTTTTATCTCTCTACCTGTTCTTGACCTACATTTCATCTTACACACTTGTACAGCTGCTTACCTTCCTCACGTTTCCATAATAAAAAAGATGTGTGCCCAATTACAGTCTTATTTAAAGTATTTTTAAAGCCAAAATGAGTTACCATATATACTTGAGTATAGGCCGACCCGAGTTTAAGCCGAGGTACCTAATTTTACCCCAAAAAATAGGAAAACGTATTGGCTCGAGTATAAGCCTAGAGTGAGAATGCAGCAGCCACTGTAAGCGGAAAAGAGGATCAACAATACCCATTTGCACACCTCACTGTGCCCATTGCAGCTTCACTGTGCCAAACCTCACTGTGCCCAACCTCACTGTGCCCATTGCCACCTTACTGTGCCCATTGCAGCCTCCCTGTGCCCGAGTCAATGTACCTAATATTTTTACAGGCTGAGGGCGTCCATTTATTGTTTAAAAGTCGCGGTCTCCTCCTGGTCCCGTTCCATGATAGGCATTTCCCAGCAGCCTATAACGGATGTCTTCTCATCCTTGAACTCAGTTTCCCAGCAGACACTATGTTCAATGTTCCGCCTATCACGGACATTCTGTTGTCCGTGGATGAAAAAATGTCCGTGATTGGCAGAACACTGAACACAGTGTCTGCAGGGAAACCGAGTCCGAGGATGAGAGGACATCCGTGATTGGTGGAACACTGAACACAGTGTCTGCTGGGAAACGCCTATCACAGAAAGGACCAGGGGTAAGCCGCGACTTTTAAACAATGGACACTTGCAGCCTTTCAGGTACACTGACTCGAGTATAAGCCGAGGGGGGTATTTTCAGCCCTAAAAAAGGGCTGAAAAACTTGGCTTATACTCGAGTATATGCAGTATTTTTTTTATTTTGGATGGTAGGAACAGGTAAAAACCACTATCCCTTTTTTCCCATCTGTGTTTCATAAGGGAGATTTTCATTCACTTATTGTCCTGTAGACTCAACAAGAGATGGGAGGATAGCTTTTCAACATGATGGAAATCCTATCTTGGACAGCTGTCATTGGAATAGGTACCCTTACCGGAATATTTCTATTCTGTTCCTTTTCTGGTGGCAGCTCAAAATTTTTGATTTATCTTCAATTTCATTTGTGGTGGCACTGGTGATATAAACTATTAAAGACGTAGAAGCTCTCTAAGGACTCTTTCACATTGGTGGTAATGAAGCAGCAGCTAGCAGGCAAGCTTCACCACATGATGCCTGTTTTTTTTTATTTTTTTACTTTTTGCTAATTGCTAAATGTCAATTTTTATATTGCAGGACTGTGTCAATGCTGCAAGCAAGCATGTGGTGTGCTGTTTTAGTAGTGACTTGACCATGGTTCTGGGCTCCAAGCAGAGTTCTCTCCACAGTGCTGGTGAGAAAACAGTGTGTAAGGTCCTGAAGTGTAAGGCCAGAATGGCAGTGTTCTATGTATAAACTAGGAGGCTACACATTTTTGTTCTTTGCAAGAGAGAAAATTGCTGAAAACCCTAATTGAGGGAAAGTTGATTTTGAACTTTGGAACTTTCATTTAATAAAATTGGGCAAGAAAAAAAGAAGAAAGTGATTGGTAGTGCTCTTTAAAGCTCTACCGTTTGATGGTAGTTCTCACAATGGTTATAAGAGAGGAGCACAGGGTGATAGCCTAACATAGTTATAGCTTGAATCTGGTTATAAGACAGGAGCACAGGCTCCTGGTGTTGCTTCCCCTTCATTATACCATTACAAACAGTTTGATGACCATGCAATACTGTTTAAACACTTAAGGACCGGAAGGATTTACCCCCTTAATTATTAAAAAATACTTATAAACGCAGTCTTACCCATTGGCCTCGATGCGTATGACTATAATGAGCAGGGAGATTCTGATCTTCTTAATCTAGCTCCCTTACTGGCCAGGATGCAGTGACCTATAAGCCCCCATAACACTTCTGGAAGAGCAAGGTCTTCAAACTCTTCCTGAAGCTTAGCAAATGTGGTGGTGTTTTTTAGGACCAATGGTAAATCATTCCATACCTTACCCCCCTGCACTGAGAAAGCACGTCCTCCTCGTCTCTGTTTCCTCACCCTAGGGACAACAATATTCATTTGTCCCGATGAACGTTGTGCTCTACTGGGAGCATATCGTGTGATTTTTTTTCCGGAGGTACTCTGGTCCACCTTCAGTTATATGATGATACTGTACTGCACTGGTGACAGTATGTAAAAAAAAAATGGTGAAAATTTTTTTTGGGGGAATTTCCAAATAACTGAGATAAAAAATTACATCTTCAAAAAACCTTAACATGCCTCTTACTTAATACCTTGGACTGTCTACTTTCCAAAAATGGGTAATTTTGGGGATATTTGTACTGACATTTTTCACGCCTCAAAAAGTGTCAGGATGGATTGTTTTTCAGATATACTGTATATACCATAATTTGTGGACTCAATAACTATCTTACATACCAAAATAATAATATACACAGATTTGAGTAATTTTCACCAAAGAAATGTAGCAGAATACATGTTGGCCTAAATTTATAAAGAAAGATTACATTTTTGTATGTCTATTTTTCATTTATTTTGCAAAGAAAATCAAAAACAACGGTGATTAAATACCACCAAAGAAAGCTCTATTTGTGTGAAAAAATTATAGCGGTTGACTACAGTGAGGTTACCAAGTTGGTGGTGTTTCTGAAATATTGTGGAAATGGACTGCCTCCACAACATGTCAAATTGTGTTAGTAAAATAGATACCATGTAAGAATTTGTGCTGTGCATAATAGCTAATTGCCTGAATCTCAGCTTTAAAGCAAACAGAAGAAAAAAATGAACAGGGTGACAGTGTTCCAATGAGAGAAATAGAAAAAGAGAAGGATACAGTTTCCAATTTAGTTTGCACAAAAATAATAAAATGAGTTGTAAAGTTGTTATACAAGTTCAATTATCATGTAGAGAGGTTTTCCACTTTGAAGCTATGCAGTGGAAAACTGTTCACAGTGTAAGCAATTATGACCAGCAGCAGGTGATGTGCCATCGTTAACCTTGCTAAACAGTGGCTGTGTGGCCCCTATGAATATGTCCACTTTCTGCACTAATGAGAACATCAGAGAAAGTGTAGCCCCTTAGGAGTGCACAGCACTGCAGAATTTTCCCTGCCGGAGCTTCTACACTGTATTGCTGTACCTCCATTGTCATCATCAGAAAATAGGCAACTAAAGGAAAAATATGCATTAGATTAGCTTTTGCTAGATAAATTATTTGGTTTTGTTTAATTCTTCCTACTTTCTGTGCTGACCATACTCTTTTCTGTTTTGCTTTAATTTATTATGGGTATAGTTGTAGGCACGTGGGAGAATGGATGGACAGCCGCACTCCAAAAAGTCTTGTTGAAAAAAGACGTGCTCTTTATTGTAAAAAGGAAAATATGCACAGCACACAACAGCATACAGTGGGATAGACAGCTGACGCGTTTCGCATTAACAACTAATGCTTAGTCATAGCTATGACTAAGCATTAGTTGTTAATGCGAAACGCGTCAGCTGTCTATCCCACTGTATGCTGTTGTGTGCTGTGCATTTTTTCCTTTTTACAATAAAGAGCACGTCTTTTTTCAACAAGACTTTTTGGAGTGCGGCTGTCCATCCATTCTCCCACCTGCTTAATTCTATGCATTGCCAGCACCCGTGTGATTCCTGAGTGGACATTGATTATCTGCCTGTGCTCACCTGGAGCGGCGGTCTCCCTACCTATAGTTGTAGGCACCATGAACAGTAGATTACCTTTAAGGCTCTAGGAAGCAAAAATGTCAAAGCATAGATTAGTAAAGGGATTGTAAAGGTTGTGATCTCTGGCAGTCTCATGTAAAATACCCCAGTCACGCACTGTCTACAGCTGCATGCCAACAGTTTTTTATGTCCTTTAGTCTCCAATAATCTACCAGAGCGATTCTATGGTCTCTCATAACATGGCATATGCAGACTACATTAGGATTGATTTAGTAAAGGCAAATAGGCTGTTCACATTGCAAGGGAATTTTCCTGAGAGCTTAATGAATTTGGTGAAGTTTCACTTTGCAAAGAATATCCAGTCATGTGCAACACAAATAGAAAAAAAAAACACTTTGCCTGTATGTGTTTGGATCATGGAAATTAGCAAGCTTCAACTCATTGACTACGCTCTGGGGAAAGTTATCTTGCAAAGTACAACTTTACTTGCTAAGTGAACAGTCTACCTCTGATATGGCTAGGCAGTAGTGTTGCTCACAAATATTCGCATTGCGAATATTCGTTACGAATATGACATATTCGAATATTCGCGAATAACTCGAATTTCGCGGCCAAAATTCGCTATTCCGAATATTCGTATTTTTCCAAATTTATTTTTAAAACAGATCACATCCTAGTGATCTCCATCGACGTCTAAAAGCATTGCTGGTATGATTAGAGACCCTGGGCCGAGTAGCTAAGCTGAGGCGATCCTTTTATGTTGACGAATATTCGCAATCGCGAATATTCGTATTACGAATATTCGCGAATACTTTCTCCGCCCTTCTTTTGCATCAGAGCCAATCAGAGTTCTCCTACCACAGTTGTCATAGGAGAGAGTGGAGTGTTTCTGTGTGTTTTTCCAGTGTATCACATCTTCAAAGAATTTTCCATCTTTTGTCCCGTGTCATCATTTGCATTTCACCTCTTTAATGAGAATAATAACTGTTTAACATAAAGACATTTAAGAGATGTCAACGTAAACGATTTACTTGGCTTTTTTTTAACTCAACAGAATCAGGGGCCCCAGTGTGCGGTTGATCTTTACCTAACTCAATACAGGTCAGTCTAGAGGAGAGATCTGTATTTTCCAAATCTATGGTTATTCAATATCTATTAAACTAATCAATATACAAATTGGTCAAAGTAAACCCTCAAATCTATATAATAATGTATTTATTTTATTAATACCTTGTTGTTAGTTGCAGGGTCCATTACGTAAAACCACACTTTTTCCAAAGGGCAGGTGAAATTGAATGTTTCAAAATTTCGCAATCAATTTCGCATTCGCATTAGCGAAATTTCTCAAAAAAATTTTTTTTTATAAAATATCACGAATATTCGATTTTAGCGAATATTTCACGAATATTCGTCTATATTTACTTGATATATCGCAAAATCGAATATGGCGTATTTAGCTCAACACTACTAGGCAGTCACACTGTGACAGGAAGCATGAATGAACTACCGCAGTGCTCAACAGCATCATGATAGTTCATTTTGAACTACAAACCGACATCTACAAAGGCTGTCGGACCTTGTAGTTTTCCCATTTACAGAACACTGTGAATGGATGATGCGGCCGGGAGGGCAGAGCCTCGCACCGCAACATTTGTTGCAGATTGTGAAAGCTAGCGGGGGATAAGATCTCCCACTAGCTGTCAGAACAGGGGATTGGGGGAGTAAGGACTGGTGTATCCTTAACATGTTATACCATGAATAGGGTGTAACATGCAACATGTTAGAAAAGGTGAACTTATCCTTTAAGGTGGTTTCCTTAAAATTTCTAAAAATTACAGGAGACATTTATCTCCAAAATGTTGAAACATTATAAGTGCCAAAACATCAATGCTGATAGTCTCTGATGCTGAGTGATGAGTATGTGAATTTTAGCCAGGTCCTGATGAATAGGACATTTGTTTTTTCAGTGGCCTTGTAAGCCTCCTCCCACTGGACATACTTTAACTGAAAAAGATCAAAGAAGCTAGAAGCTGTCCCCCCCTTCCACCATTCTGGTCAATGTCAGTACCTGATCCTGGAGCCTCCTGGGATATTAAGATCACACCTCCCAGGAGGTCACATTAATGGTCACACAGGGGGCGGGCCTGAAAATTAGTGAAACCGGTAGCTCGCCATCTGTACTGAGAAAAGGCAACCAGCTGAACAGAATAAAGATGGCGGGACAGGACCCAGTGTATGTCACAGATTGCAGCAGGACAAGGGATTTGCTGTGTAAGTATGTGTTTTGAAGAGAATGTGGCACTACAGGTAAGAGGGGCAAAAAATTACATGGTGGGTGGTGAGTACCAATTTTATTGTCCAATGTTTCACAAAGATTAGAAAATTTGCAAGAAATTGCAGAAAGCATCTCAGTATAAATATTTAAACTGAAAAGATGGTTAGGTTTAATATGACAATCAGAAGTGTTTTCATGGGAATCCTAAAGCAGTTTACATACATAATAGGGAAAAATATAGCCCATTGCTGGGTTCAAATCTGTTGATTTGTACTACCTACCTACATACACTTTGGCTTTTTTTATTATTATTATTATACAAAATTGGGACTGCTCTGTAAGGGAGTAGAATTGTAACAGAATTCTGTTAGAAAAATACTTCAGTTTTTAAGAGCCATGTCTCTGTTGAATATAGACTGATCTAAAAGTTCAGTTAGACAAATATAGCTGTCTAACCCAGGGGTGCCCAACCAGTGGCCTGAGGGTCACATGTGGCCAGCGGAGCCCTCTGATGTGGCCCTCGACCTCCTGCTGTGGGATGGCAGTTTGGCAAGCCCAGACCACGGGTTGCTCACCATTCCCAGAGCAGCAATTTTGTGAATGAAGCCGCTGGTAGAGGAAGCAAGTGGCTGCAGAGCAATGCCACATAAGCCAATGCTTCCTGTATAGCGCCAACTCTTGTTACAGGCAGAGTGATACCAAATGCACTTTGCCTGGGACAGCAACAGCCGGCGATACCTGAATGAAAAACTGTTATTAAAGGTAAGTTTACTACTAAATTCACAGTGTATATATGGGCATATTTGTTCTGCAGTGGTTACTGGGCTGCGTTCAAACTGATCCGCAGGTACAGTGCAGCTGCGGGTTACCTGCATGAGCCATAGACTTCTGTTATTATCTGGTAGCCTGAATAATCTGCAATTTTAGCACTTTTTGGAGAAAATATTCCCTGTTGATTAAAATATTTGTTCAAATCAGAAAGCATGCTTAGTGCAAGGTAATTTCATTGCATTTTAATTTCCACAAAGCAAACACACATATTAGGAGTTGTGGTAATTTTCAGAAGTTAAGCAATTCTGCTATTTGCTCTGCTGGAAAGCAAATAAAAACATAATTGCTTTGTCTCTTATTTAGAACATTGGCTTTAAAGGAAAATAGTGCATTTTCAGTGTACACATATTTGTGCTATTAAGTCATTTTAGAGGTTACTTCCACATACTTTCCAAATTATTGTATAATTTCCTTATAAGTCTTGCAATGCGCAAAGTTAGTAAACCTTGTCTGCTTATTACATTAATGTCTCATCTGGCTATCACTGTAGTGATCCTAGAACATGCCATGTTGTAGTGATGGAACACCCTTTTTGCTGCCTTTCATACACAAAAAAGCTTGAGATCATAAAAATGTCAGTACTAATAAATTAATTAACCACCAATTTGATTCAGATATCTCTTACATATTTGAATGTGAATGGTAATGCAGGAAATGGACAGAGCATGAGAGAGAGAACAAAAGAGGAGGAAGATATTACAGGTTTCAGGAACTTCCATCTGACACCCTACTGACATAGTGACATGGTCTGTATGTGCTGTGGCGGCAATAGAATACAAAACATTTGGAGGTCAATTTTAGCACAACTGTATTGTGTTGGAATGCATTGGATGCTCACTGACTGTTTGACTGAAAGAGCTCCCAAGGCTAGCTTCACACTAGCCTGCATGATAAAATACAGGCTAGTGCAGTGCCAGTTGTTTTTAAACCTCATTTAAACTGTCACATTTTTTTTTTACTAAAGCCAAAAAAATCTGGTGCAGCTGTCCATGGTAGCCAATTAGCTTCTGACTTAATTTTATTCAATTAAGTTTTGACAGAAAAAACTGGAAGCTGATTGGTTTTCAGTGGCGGTGCATCCTTAAAGGGTGCAGTAGCGCCGCCCCCTCTCGCTCCTGCACCGCCACTGAAAAACAATACATAGATTCATGCATTGGGTTTACATCCACTTTAATAGAAAGATCATAACTTGCATGGATGAAAGCATGGATGAAAGCTCTCTGGCACACTGTAGGACACACACTGCTTGATAGTAGGTCAAATGCAAAGCCACCCAAAGATGTCATATTGTTCTCACATTAGGGGGACCCCCAGGGATGATTGACAGGACTTCCTCTGAATCCAATCAACCATGCCATTTAAAAAAAAAAAAGAATAAAAGGAGACCAGTGAACCAGATACCAAATTTTATTAAAAACTAGAAAGTACACTTACACAGAAAAGGGCAGATACAGCGCTGTATAATTACATTAACATGAAAGACACATCCAGATTGTTATGATGCCACATGCATGGCCCTGCCCTGACCGGTTTTCAAAAACCTATTTATCAAAAGGTCTATTTATAAAAAAAAACACTGTGAGAATGTTTTAACATTAATGGGAGTTTAAAAAATAATACCCATAATGTTTGTAATATCTGTATAATAGTTTTCTTGTTGCCTTTGACTGGGTGAATGTTACATTCTTTAACATTCCGTCCTAAGAGGAAAGTAAGTAAAAAAACATTTGAACGTGAGTTCAACATTCACCAATAGAGAATGTAGCCTAGCATTCAAGGCTAAGCACATTTGACTAGCAGGGCAAATATTATGAGGGAGACCTCTGCACTGTGTACTGTATTTGGGGAATATTGTGTAAACGGCCACACAAATTCAGCTAAATTAACCTCTAGCTGCAGTGTGAAGCAAAACATTTAGCTGTGATATTATCATCACTGCTTTCTACTGTTTTTTAAGGAGCTGACACCCACCAGTATCCTAACAACCAGTGACTTCCAGCCCGACGCATTCAGCTGTCAGTCAGAGATTCTTGACTGAGGTTGGACAAATGAAAAAAAGTGTGCCCGTACCTTCCGAAATTCATACCAGACCCTTCAAATCTGGTACAGATTTTAAGGAGGAATCTCTTGCAAAAAAAAAAAAAAACACAACATGAGGTCCCCACCCAAAATCCATACCAGACCTTTATTCAAGCATGCTGACTGGATGGGCAGGAAAGTGGTGATGAACATGCAACCCCCTCCCTAAACCACATGCCCTCAACATGTGGTTTACCTTGCCAGAGAGGACACCCTGGCAAAGCACCTTGTCACTGTGTCGATGAAGTCAAGGACCTATTCCCCTGGTTGTGAGAAAGAGGCCCTTGTCCTGGCATGGGGATCCCAGTGACATCATTGACCAAATATGATCATGTAGAAAAGTGCATGTATGCAAAAGCATGTGAGCACTACTTTGTCAATATGAAAGAATGTGTCCAGTTCACCTCCTCCGATATTTCATGGGGACATGTTAGTTCCAGTCTCTAATGAACAATCATAATCCAATCAACAACAGTCTAAGCTGCTGCATTTAATTTGAAATTTCCAGTCTTACACAAGTGAATCTTTTGTCAAATATTACAAACATTTTTTTTTAGAACTGGATGCCCTCATTATGAACACCTAGGCTTCGGATTCAAGTTCTAGCAAATAATTTTCCTCTCTCAAGTGCTGTTTTGTTGAACAGAGCTTTTCAAGCACCCTGGGAAATATCTGTGACAGACACTACTATTTTGTGTCACTTCAGAGTGCTTGTTCTCACATGTTCCTTCACACATCTGCTATTTGATCATCATAAGTGACCCTTAAATGTGACATAAGGAGAAGAGATAAGGCAGGATAGCAATTCCATTGGCAGTTGAAAAAGCAAAGCTGTGGAATATACAAATAAACATAAACAGCAACACAGAAGTATAGTAAAAAAAGCTGCAACATTGACATGCAATGTTCATTATATAAATTATAATAATTATCACAGGTGTTTATATAGTGTCAGAATTTTACACAGTACTTTTTATACATTCAGTCTCTGCAAGTCTCTGCAAGCATAAGGAAAACATGCAAACCTCATGTAGGTAGTGTCTTGGCTGGGATTTAAACTAAAGACCCAAGGGCTGCAAAACATAAGTGATAACCAATAAGACACTGTGCTGTCCAATTATAAACCCCTTGGCGCAGATCGCACGCAAATATGCAGCCTCTTGGTGGGTGGGCCTTAGCACCGAGTGGCGGAATATTTGCGTGAATTGGTGTTAATACAGCTGTGCTGAGGGCTTGCTCCTGGCACTGTTACCAGTGTCTAACAGAAAGCCCCCGATCACTACTTGCCATCGGGAGCTTTCCGAACATGTGACCACCGTGGCAGCCATTCGTGACGGTCACATGGTCATAAACCCCACCCCACCTCCCAAGACCCTAAACCCCTTAAAGGGATGGGAGGTGCTGGCTCCAAGGGGTTAAAACTAGATTTAGTCAACACATCTATTTTAGAACTGCCTTCATTGTGTTACTTAAATGTTCACAGTGCCCTTTGATAATAGATATTTATAAAGTGCATGGTAATTGGTCAAAATGGTCAATGGTCAAAATGTAAAATCATTCTCTAATTTCCACATCATATTTCAATTATTTCTAGCATACTACTCTTAATCTGGATGATCTTGAAGTTTATAAACTTACTTTGCATAGATCCGCACACATTTACTTCCTTGAATTCTGGGAAACCTATTCACTATGCCCTGTGAGTAGGCACTGCTGTATCACACATTTAAAGTGGTTGTAAAGCCACTTTGTCATGATCATACAATCCCCTCTGTTAGATAACATTATGCGCCCCATATGTGCTTTATAAAAATAATGCAGATTTGTAATTTTTTTCAGAGCACCTCTTGGCACTCTACCGGTGACTGCTCGCCACTCTACCCTCCCAGTCTGACAACTACGGTGGGAGGGGTTGAAAACTCACACTGACATCAGCAGGAGAATGACAAACAGTTAGGGTTACAAACATTTTAACACTGCCTGCCGTGTAAACTACAGAGGTACTAAGATAAGGAGTTTCAGCAGGCATAGTCAGTACAGATACCACTGTTGCAGGCAGCCAGGTACCATGGGATATGTAGTCCTTAGAAATTGAAAGCAAACAACAAAGGAGAAGCTGTAAAGCATGCAGGGAATCCAGAAAGGACAGCAGATAGGCAAAACTCACAATATGAAAGGAGATTTTTCAAATAAGCTTATATTGAATTGTCAAAAAGAATAATATTTATACTATGCACCATGTTTATGTTACGCACAATGAAATAGGAAAAATGTATTTTACCTGGTAAATAGTCCTGTTTTATATTTCAATGAAAGATTTTGCTTACTACAAATACTTATGATTTACTGCATGCAAGGAACATAAACCCAACAAAAAGGCATTATTTTGTCTTAACATAGTAAGTTGCAGATTCTATTTTATAGTGAGGAGCAGATGTTTTCCTCTTAGCTGGAATATTATACAGGGTTTAAGCAGATTTATTTTCCTCACAGAAGATCTGCAGAAGATTAGAACATTATGCCACTTGTAGAAAATAAACAGTTTTTTTTTAAACAAGATAAGCGTTGTATTATGAGATGGCAAATTAACTTTCAATTACCTGAACCTTCTGCAAGACTGTCCTTAACATAATCAGCCATGCATTATTCCTAATACACAGTGTTAGTCTGCAGTGTCATGCCTTATTATGTGTGTTACAGTCATCGCAGTTGTCGGTTCTGGAGAAAAACAATATGTACAGCTTAGTAATCAATTAGCTATTCATTCTTTTTATGTTAAGCCACCGACTGACAGTAACACAGTTACAGTAACTCATTTGATGCTGGCTCAGGCTGCCGAGTGTGTACAGCTGTCAGGCTGCTTCTCAAGGCTCTATCTATAGCTATTCTTCTGAACAGAGCCCACCCACAATTTCTATTTCAATTAGCAGCTCCTAAAAAAACAGTAATGAAAGCAGCTGTTAAAAAGCACTCCAGCTTCATTGAAATACTGCAAGACCAAACTGTAAATAGCACATTATAAATCCCTTGTCACTGCTCCTGTCAGATCTTTCTAGGACCTCACAGCTAAAGACAATCAGTCCCATCTGTCAACTTGCCTTTGAATGTTGACCTTAGCTCATTCCATCTTGTCTCCATGGTTGATATATAGATAGCTGGATAGATGAATCTCCTTCTACAAATAGAAGCCCCACAATATTAGTCTGCATTCACACCTGAGCACAGTGTAATTCTAATTATTTTGACACCCATTTTCAGGTGTTTTGCAAGCTGTGTACATGTTTTTTTTCAGGTGTATCAAGCTTTAGGCATTTAATCTTGGGTTGGGCAAGGGAGGACATCAGTTCTATAGAAGGAGCAAAGTTTAAGGACAAAAACAAGCATAAACATGAATGTTCCATGTTTACAAGTGTACCCATTGAAGTGGGGGAAAAAATGCCTGAAGATGCTACAGAAAAAAAACTCAGAACCTAGGTTTTAGAGCAACTGAGTGTACAAGGGACAATTAGGAATATTAGGATTCTGCAGGTGTAGCATAGTCAGGCATAGTCAGTTGTGGACAAATACGTTTAAAAATGCTCAAGTGTTAATGGCAGCTGAGAATACAACTTCACCTTTCCAGAAGATTGGATATTGTGAGGTAAGGATAGGAAATTGTTCACTATGATAATACATTTTATTAGATACTATAGCTGGCTTCTGTGTTGTTCACTTATAGCAGCCCTCCTTCCCATAAGGGAAGCAGGCCTACCGGTACTCAGTTGCCCCAAGGACATATACACACTGGCTACCACACTGGGGCAAATGTGAATTTTTTTTTTTTTTCTACTACCATAAAATCAGGCATTGTAGCGCGAGCTACAGTATGCCTGTCCCGATTTTTTTACCCCCGTACTCACCTTGTAATCGTTCATCGAAGATACCGGGGAATGGGCGTGCCTATGGAGACGGAGGATGATTGACGGCCGGCTCTGGCGCGTCACGCTTCTCCGGAAATAGCCGAAATAGGCTTGGCTCTTCACGGCGCCTGCGCATAGCCTGTGCGCAGGCGCCGTGAAGAGCCGAGACCTACTCCGGCTGTCTTCGGGGAGAGTGACGTGCCAGGGCCGGCCGTCAATCATCCTCCCTCTCCATAGGCACGCCCATTCCCCGCGGGAGCCGAAATCTACGATGTCCGATTACAAGGTGAGTCCGGGGTTAAAAAAATCGGGACAGGCATACTGTAGCTCGCGCTACAATGCCTGTCTCGATGGTAAAATCATGTGGGTGAGGGTGAACTACCGCTTTAAGCACAGCACCACAGGTACTATTGCAGTTGGCATGAAGGCAGAGTGGTTCAATGACAGTCCAGGTACAAGGCAAGCAAGGTTCGGAATATTCAGGGTTAAATCCTTAGTCAAAATGCAGGGGGGGGTACAGAATAGTTGCTATCCAATCCAAGGTCATCAACGAGGGAATCCAAACAGCAGAGCAGGACAGACAAACAGAGCTCGGAGCACACATTACAAAAGCAATATCACAAGCATGAGACTGCAGGCTTGGCTTGCTTAAATCAGGTTCAGAGACTGGCTACATCAATCACCTTGCAGGTGGACAGACAGGGAAAATGCATCATAACCAAAACCAGAATGCTGTAACCAGCAGCTATGATGGTGAAGGAGCGCACACACTCCTGACAGTAGATGTATCTGTGGATGTCCTTCAGATCTATGTACACAGACAACTATATTTCACGCATGGAGTAAAATATAGCTTTGCATAAAAAAATACAGATTTAATAACAGATACTGTACTCATAATAAACAAAAAAGTCTTGAGTGAAATGCTCTTAGCTAATAGTGCTAACAAAATTGTAGGAAGGCAATGTATCCCTAGGGACTTTACAACTCAAGTATGAAATAGTAGAAACATTTAATTTTCTAATTTCGATTCTGAAAGTATTGCAGTAGCCAATCAGAGACTTCAGTGAAATCAAATTTTCCATTCACAATAAGTAGGAAAAGTAAAACTGGTTTGTGGAAGGAACATTAAGCTCCTAAGCACATTTTGGGCTGGAAACATGTTAAAAAGATGTGGAACTGTTCTTCATGTTGCATTACAAATATATACACATTGAGTACATGGAAAAAAAATAACACAATAAATAGTAGTGCTATAGTGGAATCGGCAAGTATCAGAAAACAGAACTGAGAATAACCTATAATTAACACAAATGCACGCCATACAAACAATGTGTTGCATTACCAAGCAACAGCTACCAAAGAAGTGTTGCTAGAATTCAGGAAGCACTATAATTTAAGCGGAAGAATAGATACATGTCTTATTGAGACACAACTGAAAACCAATTACTGAAGTTTTCATGTTCAAATTTTAAGTAAACCTTAAAAAATAAGGAGATTCTCTAATTTCCTCCCTTTCCCTTTTGATCCATAAAATATGCCATTGGAAGTATTTTTTATATTTGTTCAAAAGGTGGAAATATTCACCTATTGATCATGTGAGAATTTCAGAGCTGCCCTGTACAGTATATTATACATCCACATTAAACTCTGCACTCAAAGAGCTTACAATCTTAGTTCTTTCATTCATGCATACACATACTAGGCACATTAACCCACCAGCATGTCTTTGAACTGTGGGAGGACACCAACATAGACACAGGGAGAACAAACTTCAGGCAAGTGGTGTGGTTGGTATTTGAATCAACGACCCTGGTGCTGTGGGGCACAATTGCTAACCACTTTCCTGAAATACCGTATTTAGGAAAGTGAATCTTCATAGCAGGGACTCAAGCAGCAATACAAATCTGACAGATGTTCAAACCGCTCACTACTCCAAAAAAAGTTGTGGGATTAGATACACGTTAACCATTAACTACCCTTGTGAAGACCAGATCACATGTATAAATGCTAAACAGACAGTTAAATTATTCATCTATAACTACGGTAAAACAATAGTGAATGTGATCTGAGTTATATGGAAAATCAAATGTGTACCTGTCACGTGATCTCCCCCTCCCCTCCTCACGTGGGGGTTGGGGCGGACACACACTGCGGGTCGACGCCACGCCCACATGGCTCCCACGTCTGTCCATCTGCGTCTGTCATGTGGGAGGCTTGGGCACCGAGCGCCGAGCGCGTCATGCCGTTTGGACGCTGGTGCCGCTCCTCCCTCTATAATGACGCTGCGTGGCGTTGATGGTCACCATTGGTCCGCGGCCACAATTTATTCTCCAGCTGCACAGCTCATACACTCTAGGATTATTTTCCTTTCATGACACGATTGCACCTATTTGGATTATTCCCTTCCATATACCCTACCAGGTATTTTTTGCTAACCTGCTTGTCACCATCTCCACCTTTCTTACACTTTTACCCTGGCACCTTCCTGGTTTTGGTTATCTGCGCTCTTCTAATTATGCACTATCTTTATTCTTACACTTGGAATTTCTCTTCCAAAACACAAGCTACATTACCAATTATTGTTATCCACCCATCTCCACAGATACCTCTGGGAATGGTTTATATTATTTGATACATTTCTGATGACGACCGATCATTTACCCTGTCTTTCACCTTCTGCTGATGCAGCCGCTGGACCCTTGGGTTTAACCATCTCAGCTCCCGGGGAAGATACTGTCCATAGCCGCCCCCTACCATTGATATTATTCTATCATCACATTATCATGCTACCATTAGGTAAGAGTGTTTGGGACCTTGTTTGCTCCCCCTCTTTCTTTTATGCATTATATATGTTTTATAGTTTCATTACCATTTTATTATTTTGGCATTTTCTTTCTATTGTAGATACCCCCATACTGCATATCTGCTCCTGACGAGTGGTACAAACCACGAAATGCGTAGAGATTCTACACTATGATATGTCACAGTATAGGCCTATCCTTTACCTTACCAATTATCTCCATGGATCAACTACCATATTATTTATTTACGTGTTACCAATACAGCTTCGGTCTTCACACGCCAGGTTTATTGTCATGCTCTGTTTTTATGAGATATTTTTACAATTATGTACTGTCTAATATATATTCAGTGTAACCTACAATTGCTATGCATTACCATGTACGCTTTTATTATTAGGTACTACCATGCACTGTTTAGACTCTAGTTTTTGTAACTCATTACTAGTGTTGAGCGGAATACGCCATATTCGATTTCGCGATATATCACGAATATATAGCCGAATATTCGTGAAATATTCGCTAAAATCGAATATTCGTGATATTTGAAAAAAAAAAAATTGCGAAATTTCGCTAATGCGAATTTATTGCGAACATTTTGCAAATTTTTTTTTTTTTTCTGATTGGCTCTGATGCAAAAGAAGGGCGGAGAAAGTATTCTCGAATATTCGGAAATCGAATATTCGGAATATTTTATCAAAAAAAAAAAATGTTGTGAAATATTTTGACAACTGTGGTAGGAGAACTCTGATTGGCTCTGATGCAAAAGAAGGGTGGAGAAAGTATTTGCGAATATTCGGAAATCGAATATTCGCGAATACTTTCTCCACCCTTTTTTTGCATCAGAGCCAATCAGAGTTGTCAAAATCTCGCAATCAATTTCGCATTCGCATTAGCGAAATTTTGATAAAATATCACCAATATTCGATTTCAGAATATTCGCGAATACTTTCTCCGCCCTTCTTTTGCATCAGAGCCAATCAGAGTTCTCCTACCACAGTTGTCAAAATATTTCACAACATTTTTTGTTTGATAAAATATTCCGAATATTCGATTTCCGAATATTCGAGAATACTTTCTCCGCCCTTCTTTTGCATCAGAGCCAATCAGAAAAAAAAAAAAAATTCGCAAAATGTTCGCAATCAATTCGCATTAGCGAAATTTCGCAATTTTTTTTTTTTATATTCGGAATAGCGAATATTGGCCGCGAAATTCGAGATATTCGCGAATACTCGAATATGCCATATTCGAGCCGAATATTCGCAATACGAATATTCGTGAGCAACACTACTCATTACTATTATACTTACCTACTCCTTAGTGGCGTTTGTCATGCCCTATCTGTAACCAATAAATGTATTTACTTCAGTTGATTCATCGAGTTCAGCAGTGTGCCTCATTTAAAGTCCCAACATTTAGCAATTCTTTATTCAATTATTTGGGGATGGAGGTATATACTAGGTTTTGCCTCACTTAAAGTCCCACTTTAGCTTTAGTTTAGCATTTCTTCCAAACAATCTAAAACAATTAGTTACACATCTTCCAGCTTAATTTAGCCAAAGATGTAAAAGGCATGAAACATAGATTGTGCTCTAATAAATATGAGTGATATCAAATAAATAGACAATTATGCAAAAAGTCTATAATATACAGTTCAAATAAAGTGCATCCAAATGTGATAAAAAAAGGTGCTCCTTTCCCAATAGAAGCACACACCACTCACCAGAAATAGATCACTTATTTTCTCAAAGAAGACCAAAACTCACTGAAAGTATCTGCAATGGGTGGTCCCATATTCAGCTGTAAGTTTTACAGTCGGATGATGGTATCCTGTACACATGGACCACTGGATCTCACAGACCTCACTCAGGAAGTGAAAAGATAGATGAACCTCTCAGTGTAGTAATATTCAGTTTTATAGAAAAAAATATAAAAATGTACTTACATCAATGTAAAAATAATGTGGCATGTATCAGCATAGAAATGTAAACTGATAGTGCTCCACCTGCACTCCAATGACCAGAAGTCATGTGTACTGGAAGTCTAGCCCAGTGTGTTTCATCAGCAATGTCGTATATAATTAGGGATCACCAACCATCAGCTGACTGAAAATCTAATAGCTGTGTATGGGAGCACCCATTAAACTTTAAACAAGTTTTTACACTCTGAGAAAGAAGGTTGTATATTTATGGTGAGTGCGCTGTGCTTCTACTGTCAAAAGAGGGAGAGCACTACTTTCCTGGGTGTTCCTTTTTTTTATCACATTTAAATGCATTATTTGCACTGAGCACTTTATTAAGAGTGCAGTCTAGTGTTCATCCCTTTTACTAAACAGACAGTGCTACAGGGAGGAGCAAGCTACAGAAAACAGTGGCTATTCCACAAAGCATACTATGGCCACTATGCTGTGTGTGTGTACACAAGTTTAGAGAAAAAACTTGCATAATAAAAATGTACCGTATTTATCGGTGTATAACACGCACTGGCGTGCACCTACATTTTAAGAGTGAAATTTCAGGAATTTTTTTTTTTAACTAAACAACTTTGAATTAAAATAAGGGGCAGTGCTCATCAATGCAGCCTGTTTAGTGCGCATCTGCAGCCTGATCATTGCTCATCTGCAGCACATCTCACCAATGCAGCCTGATAAACGTGGCATGATTAATGCCCATCCCATCATGCAGCCTTATCAATGCCCATCTCATCATGCAGCCTTATCAATGCCCATCTCATAATGCAGCCTTATCAATGTCCCTTTTTAACCTGAATGCAACCTCAGCATTAATGAAGCCTGGACAGTGCATGAAATCACATAGCCTTCATCTCCTGTTCGGCTCTCTCACTCGGGTTTTACTTGGCAGTCACACAGACACACACAGTCCCGCCTCCGCTATCGACATTGAACCAGCTCCTGTAATAGACAGAACACTGGTCCAATGCCAGTGGCGGAGGCGGGACTGTGTGTGTGACGTGAGCGCCGAACAGGATATGATGGCTCGTGAAATCCAGCTGTTCATCTCTCACTCGGTAGTCACACACACACAGTCCTGCCTCCACCATCGGCATTGGACCAGCTCCTGTGATAGACAGAACACTGGTCCAATGCCAGTGGTGGAGGCAGGACTGTGTGTGTGACGTGAGAGCAGAGTGAGAGCCGAACAGGAGATGATGGCTCGTGAATTACGGCTGTGTTTGTCCCCCTCCTTACCTTCCAAGGTACACTATCGGTGTATAACACGCACCCGCAATTTCCTCCCAATTTTCAGGGAAAAAAGTGTGTGTTATACTCCGATAAATACGGTAAATACATGAAAAATAATCAGGAATGATAAAGCCATTTATGTATTTCATTAACCTGACCAAAGGGCTCTTTATCTTAATAGTCAAAAATCTAGTCAACATTGAAACATCAGCTATTCAATATCATAATTATCATTATAAAATGAAGCAACTTTCCAGTAAAAGTTAATTCTACTAGTTGCATTTTATTAGAGAATCATGCCATATAGCTCATTTACTTGAAAGCGCTCCTTTTAATAACTTCCAAATGCTGGTGTACATAGTAGCACTTAATTGCTGGCTTTTCTACAGTTTTCAGACATTTAATAAATATTTTTGTTAACAGCTGAAATTAAAATGAAGGGTTGAGAAATGTTCATACTGCTACAAAAGTATAAGCTTTAATTAACACACTCATGAGAGCTTGCAGATCTAAGAGGTGTCAGAGCTTTAGGTTAAGCTGATGAATACATTATGCTACCTGTTCAAATGCCAAGATGATTTGAATAAAAACTACCAAGGAATATATTCTATCCAAAAAGCATATCATTTTTTATATATTGAGTTATATTGAGTTATGTAATTATTGTAACGCTTCAGAAAATCATTTTTCCAAATCATTGTCGGAATTTCCGACAACAAAAATTTGAGAGGTGGTTACAAAATTCCATGCATGCTCAGAATCAAGCAAAAGAGCCGCACTTGCTATTGAACTTCATTTTGCTCAGCTCGTCGTATGTGTTGTACGTCACCGCATTCTTGATGTTCGGAATTTCAATATTTGTGTGACTGTGTGTATGCAGGACAAGTTTGAGCCAACATCTGACAGAAAAAAATCCACGGTTTTGTTGTCGGAATGTCCGATCGTGTGTACGGAGTTTGGAAAGTAATATCAAGGATGACTAATCTAATGGTGAAGGTCATAGGGAAAGTTCAAGAGGGTAGAGGGATGAATAGGAATGGGGGAAGGGGGTGGAACAAAGGAAATGGGTAACAAACAGAACATTTGTATACATTTTTTTAGGTAAACAATAAAGTTCTCCTTGGATCAGATCCAATAAGGCTTAAACCGTCAACAAAGTCTATAGTTGAAGAAGCTATTAGTTGAGAGTTCCGTGGGATTGTGCTTGTATAATGAATCCATGTGGCCCATATACTGTAGATATTTATCATATTTCCCCTTGCATGTTGCCATCCATTTCTCCGCAGCCATAATATTATTCACTTATCTGTTCTTCCCGGGTTGGGATTTGGGCTGATTTCCAGTGAACTGGGATCAATCACCCAGCCGCATTTCAAAAGATGGGGCAAGACCGATTTACAGTAATGACCGGGAGGAATAGAGGGGACATGCAGCAATCAACATCCATTATTGCTTTAATTTGGGTCCTGATATCTTGCCAGTAGGGTTGCAGCTTGGGGCACTCCCACCAAACATGTAGGAATGTCCCCTGTAGCCCACAATCCCTTCAGCAATCTTCTGATAATGTTGGATACATTTTAGCAAGTTTGGAAGGGACTCTGTACCAGTGAGTAAGGGTGTGGACAGTGACAGGGGAGGTATACTCAGATAAACCCCGGTGCTCTCTGGACACCGATGGCGAACGAGCCAGGTACCGGACCACTAGGAATTTTTCCAGAAGAACCCACAATTTGGTTGATGGGCTCCGTCCATGCCATATATATTTCAGGAACAAACTGTTTAGGGTCGAGAAGAAGGATCTGGGCATAGAAATGGGTATAATTTGCAAAAAAGCAAAGAACCCTGGGTAACACATTCATCTTTAAAACACTGAATCAGCCCATTCACGAAAAAGTCACCCGTTCCCATTTTTGTAAATCCGCTCTAATGGTGGAGATCAGTGGAGAATAGTTACAGTTACTGTATATAACTGGGAACAATGGGGAGGGAGGTGGATGCCCAGGTACTTCAGAGAAGTATGACACCATGTGAAAGAGAATGAGAATTGCAGCCCTGTACGCAAGTCTGGAGAGATACTCAAAGGCAGGATCTTCAACTTGTCATAGTTTATTTTAAGGTTTGAGATCAGGTTAAAGTCCCACAACTCTGTAATGATGTTGGGAAGGGAGAGCAACGGGTCCGAGGCATAAAACAGGACATCATCTGCGCAAGCAGATAATATATGCTCCGCGCGCCCTACACACAGTTCTTTAATATTGGGATTTAAGTGTACCTTATTAAGCAGAGGCTCGAGGGTAAGTGCAAATATAAGAGGAGAAAGTGGGCATTCCTGCCTCATTCCACTACAAATGGGGAACGGGTCAAAGAGAGTACTCCATTCACTCTAACCCGAGCCTCTGGAGAATTATAGAGTGACGCTGTCCAGGAAAGCATATTAGTAACCAGGCCTAATCCGCCAAAAAGTATGTTCCGTCCACCCCGTCAAATGCCTTTTCAGCATCTGTGGAAAGTTAGAGATGATCTGTCTGTTGTTGGGTCCAATGTAACAGCTGAAGAGCACGGTTAGAATTATCTCTAGCCTCCCTTCCTATTAGGGATGAGCTTCGAGTTCGAGTCAAACTCATGTTCGACTTGAACATTGCCTGTTCGCCTGTTCGGCGAACAACGAACAATTTGGGGTGTTTGCGGCAAATTCGAAAAGCCGCGGAACACCCTGTTAAAGTCTATGGGAGAAATCTAAAGTTTTAATTTTAAAGGCTAATATGCAAGTTATTGTCCTAAAAAGTGTTTGGCGACCTGGGTCCTGTCCCAGGAAACATGTATCAATGCAAAAATAAGTTTTAAAAACTGACGTTTTTTCAGGAGCAGTGAATTTAATAATGCTAAAAGTGAAACAATAAAAGTGTAGTATTACTTTAAATTTCGTACCTAGGGTGGGTGTAAAGTCAGCATGTGAAAAAGCGCATGTTTCCCGTACATAGAACTGTCTCTGCACAAAGTGTCATTTCTGAAAGAAAAAAAGGCATTTAAAACCGGCTTTGCGGCTATAATGAATTGTCGGCTCTGGCAATTCAGAGATGATTCATTCATAAAAAAAAAAAATGTGGGGGTCCCCCAAATTCCATCAACAGGCCCTTCAGGTCTGATATGGATATTAAGGGGAACCCCGTTGTCAATTAAAAAAAAATGACGTGGGGTTCCCCCCAAATATCCATACCAGACCCTTCAGGTCTGGTGTGGATTTTAAGGGGAACTCCGCCCCAAATTTAAAAAAAAAAATGGCGTGGAGTTCCCCCAAAAATCCACACCAGACCCTTATCCGAGCACGTTAACCTGGCCGGTCGCAGAAAAGAGGGGGGACAAAGTGCGGCCCCCCTCTCCTGAACCGCACCAGGCCACATGCCCTCAACATGGGGAGGATGTCCCCATGTTGATGGGGACAAGGCCTCATCCCCACAACCCTTGCCCGGTGGTTGTGGGGGTCTGCGGGCGGGGGGGCTTATCAGAATCTGGAAGATTCCTTTAACAAAGGGGACCCCCAGATCCTGGCCCCCCCTATGTGAATTGGTAATGGGGTACACTGTACCTCTACCATTTCACGAAGGAATGTAAATAGTTAAAAAAAAACACAGACACCGTAGAAAAAATTATTTTATTAATAAAAAAAAAAAGAAAAGAAATCCAGGTCCGGTCCAGCGAGGAGACGATCCATCCGTCCAGAGCACAGCAAGTGAGCTCCTCTCTCCGCTGGACACAGCCCAGCGGAATGACGCGCTGGAGCTTTGACATTTCTTATATAGGGGAAGCGGCCACCTGTCACGTGACCCCGCCCCCTCTGACGCACCCTCGTATGTCACTGGGAAAGATCATTTTTTACAACCCGAAAAACTACAGTTTAAAACGTCGTTAAAAAATGCAGCATGTTCGGAAAAATTTTTTGTTGTTTTTCAGAACCCGAAAAATGATGTGAAGCCCACACACGATCATTTTAAATGACATTTTTTAAAAACAAAGTTTTCTCCATGCCGAAAAATTATTGTGTGTACGCGGCATAACATTGACAACATACTCATTAAAAAATTGGAAAACTACACATGACTCATGTTATGTAAACTCTTTTTAATTTTTTAGAGCTTCACATAATCCCTAAGCATGCTGTTGTCTGAGAGCCCTTGCAAGTAGCTGTCCACATTTATTCCCATATTCATAAAACTTGTGGGAGACATGGTGCAATCAAGCTAGGATCCGGGCATCTAATAAATTTGCCATCTCTAAGCATAAGGACAGAAGTTCCTCAGCTAGTTCTGGAGTGGCATTACGTTTATGCCGGAGCTCTGCGGTTCAAATTTTTGTCAGTATCGTTTGCAGTTCCCCTTTGCATGCTTTTTTTTTAGTCTAGACCCCTGATGACTGCCTTATGACCTTCACAGATGGAAGCCAGCCCCACATCATCTATGGAATTGGAAAAGTATAGCGATATCAAATCCGATACCTGTTTAAGTTCCACTGCATAATCTAAGGCCCCGTACTCACGACCAAACATGTCTGCTGAAACTGGTCCGCAGACCAGTTTCAGCAGACATGTTTGGCCGTGTGTTGGCCCGAGCGGACCATTTTGGGACGGATCGGACAGGTTTCCAGCGGACAACTGTTTCCCGGACTTGTTTTAAAACAGTCCGCTGGAAACCTGTCCGCCCGGACATGTACGGTCGTCTGTACAGACCTACCGTACATGTCCTGCCGCCCGCATCCCTCGCATGCGTCGAATGACTTCGACGCATGCGTGGAAGCATTTTTAAGGCGGCCCGCCCACGTCGCCGCGTCATTGTCGCGGCGACACCGCGTCATCGACGCGGCGACACCGCGGACACGCCCCGCGTAATGTTTACGCGCGGGCTTCTGTTCGATGGTGTGTATAGCCATCGAACAGAAGTCCCCGGGCAGTCCCCGGCCAGACATGTCCGATGGAAACGGTCTGCAGACCGTTTTCATCGGACATGTCCTGTCGTGAGTACTCGGCCTCAGATGTTCTCTTTCAGTCTCCAGGTCCACCACTTCATGTCTGAGGACAATGGATGTAAGGAAATGGAGATTGGGGCATGATCAGATAAAGTTAATGATCCAATTGACGCATAGGAGAGTGACTCCAAAGAATACTGATCCATTACCAATAAGTCTATTCTAGAGATTGATTTATCTTCTCATGCTGGTTCTAGTAAGTAAATGCAGCTAAATATGTTCCTGGTTTTTCGAAAATACTGTACGAGTGCACTGAAAACAAGGCCATCAGTGCATGCAACAGACAAAATGTCAAATACACTGGGTAAGAAACGGAACAGAAAATGTGTGTGTGTGTGTGTGATTCACTCATTACTACTGATGATTGAAAACTGAAATCCAATGAAATAGAAGGGCCAGGCCTGAAACATTAAGGTAAGAACTAGATGATGCTGGATGTTCTTGGGCCAGAAAATGATGCAAGCTCTTTTTGACTTATTTTAGCTTCTAAAGCACAGAAGCTCACAATGTGCAATAAAATCAGAGTATGCAATTTCTGTACAGGAGAAAAGCATGTGCACAAATGCTAGGATGAACTTAAGGCTGGAGCTCAGCTTAAACATATAATAAAAAAAAACACTCACAAACAGAGTAAATCATTGTAAACACCGGTGAGAAGTTCCAAGTCTACAAGTAGGCCAAAAATGTATTTTCAAAGTAATATCAACTTCTGTTCCCTTGTAAAGTGAATCCTCAGAATCTCTAGCTGTGACACAGCAATGACAGCATGACTGCACAGGCTTGGTCACAAGGTAAATGTAACCACCTTACAGGTTGCAATAATCCTTAAATGTCAATGATATTCAAACAAGTTGTATGCATAAGTTGTATAAAATGGATGGTTCATTGGTCTATTGGCTACAAAAGTAACATCTTTACAATACTGTTATGGGAAATACTGTACTAGCCAGTAAACATTTATAAATGCAAAAGCAAGCATGTGACTCATGCCTCTTCCATAAACCTGCAATTTTTGTTGCTGACAATTATTAGTTCTTTGCACAAAGCTAATACTTGGAAAAGATTTGATGAGAACCCTAAACTCATAATTGTAGGTTTATTTAGGCATAATCTATACATATTTGTATTGATTATAAGTATGACTGATTATAGTTATGCTATGTTCACTATGGCTAGCATTTAAAATGCATTTATAAAAAAAAAACGAAATCATTTTTTTTTTATAAACCAGAAATATCAAATGAGTAAAAAAGACTAATGCCGCGTACACACCATCACTTTATGTGATGAAAAAAAACGCCATTTTCTGTGAAGTAAAAAACGACGTTTTTGAAACTTCAATTTTCAAAGACGAAGTTGCCTACACACCATCGTTTTTTCACAATGCTCTAGCAAAGCGCAGTTACGTTCACCACTTTTTTCCATTGAAGCTAGCTTCATAACTAGCTTCTGGGCATGCGCGGGTTTAAAAACGTTGTTTAAAACGTCGTTTTTTGCTACACGGTCAATTTCTGTGAAACAAAAAACGACGTTTTGAAAAACGACACATAAAATTAAAGCATACTTCAATTTTTTTTGGGCGTTTTTCACAAGACATAAAACAACGTTTTCCCCCACACACGGTCATTTAAATTGACGTTTTTAAAAATGTCGTTTTTTTCATCACATAAAGTGATGGTGTGTACGCGGCATCAGACATAGTCTTAACGAATTTTGAGCATATGGAGTTTTGCTTAACCATACAATGAATCAATATATTGCTATTTGTAATCCAATAATGTGTCAAAGTTAAACAATAGTAGTACTCTATTATTTCCTTATTCAATTTACAATTAATGTATAAAATGTGCAACCAAAACTTTTTTTATTTTGTATAGAGTGTAGAATGATTAGAACCCCTGTCTGTTTTTTGCTGCTATATGGGATATTTACTCTTACTTCCTATCACTGTCACCATGGTTCAACCAGACAGGATGTTAGGGAAAATCTTAACTGCAGTGCAAACAATAATAAAATTACTTTTTAATAGAGTAAGAAAGCCTAAACCCAAATCACCTTTTTTTTTTTTTACTGATATCTGATTTACTGATGGTTTCCTATAGAACATCTCGTCCTACTTTCTGTCTGCTGAAACGGTTACCACTTTCTGTTTGTTATAAACCATTTCTTAAAAACATATACAAATAGACAAGGGTGAGCTATGTAGCTCTGTAAAAAAGTTTGAGTGGACATGTATTTTGAATTCCTTTGTTGCTTTAGAAATTGCTGAAAAAGTAGAATGGAAGTAAGTAAATAAGAGAGGTTTTATTTTTTTCACTTTGACACTTTGTTGGAATTCCAATAGTGCTGTATAAATTGTATAATTAAACAAAGTTATATGTATTAATAATAGTAACACCATGGTTACATAAAAGGTTTACAGTATATTGAGGTATAATATAATTATATGGATGTTGTTTTAATAAGCCTATTTTCATATGATACATGAATAAAATATACCTCTGATTTAGTTCAGTTTAAACAATGATTATAATCTATATCAACAGCTCCCGGTAAAACACAGCAGACTTAATATTACACTATCATAACCTGTATCATAAAAATAACAGTGGAATAATTATGTGAGAAGAAGAATATTTTAGACTCCAGTAGCCCTTGGGCAGTTTAAGTCAAATAAATGATTTAGGAAATGAGCCCCTGATGGGTTGAGCCTGACATAAGTGATTAAAAGTTAATAGTATCATTCATGAGGTGAACAAGTTACCTCTCCAACAAGCCTGTAATACCTACTGAATTGATAGACTTTATAGAGCTGATTTTTAGAGGCCAACTGCATAGTGACACCGCATGTTATATAGACAGCTGTGTCTCAGTCAGAGGCTAATAAAGCAGCACTAAGCTCATCATGAAAATCCTTTCTTTGCCTCAGGTGGATAAATCAGGTCATAGGTTGGTGTTATTGTGACACGGTGTTCAGCAGTAAACAGCCAAAATAGAAAAAAGAAATGTGTCTTACCTGGTTGAGCCTCTTCTGAAACCTTTTCTTTCCTAGCTTTTGGCAGAGGTTACGGTCATTTTCCCTGTCTGAACCATAGTGGGGGTCGTACTTGTTGTTCTTTTGCAGTTTATAAGACAGTCCATTGCTTATAATCTCCCTTTTCTTTTTGGTGAGAGGTGTCTGCTGCTTGGCATCTCGCTCATCTGGCATCAAGGCACCATCTTTCTACAAAGAGACCATACAAAAAGGTGGCATGAGATGTTGTTATAGTTGTGGAAAAAAATTCTACTTTGAAGTCAATCACTGGCATTGATGAATCAAGATGCAATTTTCAAGGAAAAGCCCACATTGAAGGCTAAATATATTTTAGATGCCTTAACCATTGATAGTTAACTTACAAATGAAGGAAAAACCTTATGGTTTATAAAATCAGAACACCAGGATTCAAAAATCTGCTCCAAAAAGAATATGAAAATGAAAAAAGAAAATGTGGTGCCCTCGTGCCTAACACAATTGCATCCAATAAGTGCCAGTCACCTGAAGCAACGCATTTACAGATGTTTGTTATAAGTGTTCTGCAACGCAACGCCACCAATCATTCATTACTGTGCCTTGTTTTTATGCACATTACCACAGTGCACATTTGTAAAACTATCCTTACACTGCTTTTAGTTTTAGGGCCTTTTTAGACCAGTGAGTTGTGGTAACATACACATTTTACCATACATTGATGCAATGCACAGAACTAAGTGCAGTGCTTTGCAGAAACACTAATTTTGAATGGTACCAAAGTACACATGCACATCACACTACAACACCACCCTTTCTCTAGTAACAGATATTCATGGATTTGTATTTACAATGATTAAATGCTAAAGTCAAAGAAAGCATGTCAATTTATGTGACCAGACACTATCCATATGTAACCATTTACCTCACAAGTATGTAGAAAATTCCCAAATGTAGCTCATTTTGCAGAGGTACCCATGGATGGAATGAGTTTGTGACAGCACAGATTATTATCTGATGAAGTTTGTAGATATGTGCAATTTTTTTCCGGCCCAAATGTAAATTCAGACACATTTTGGGTTAATCAGGGATTCAGAATGAAATAGTAACAAACAATTCGTGGAAATTCATTTTGTTTATTCATTTTCAAACTGAATTCTGTGTGAAGAACAGCTGGTTGTTCAGAAGCGGAAATGTAAACAAAACAATGCCGGCAATAGAAAATACAGAAAAAAAACAGCATGCCCCCCCCCCAAGCCTTTACAGGCCCTTATTCGAGCATGCAGTCCCGCAGTCCAGGAAAGGGAAGATGAGTGAAAGCTTTTCCTCCTGAGCCATACCAGGCCATAAGCTCTCAATATGGGGGGGGTGCTTTGGGGCAGGGGGGCTCTGGTCACCAACCGGGGCACGCTAGGTCAATGACATCAAAAAGGGGGAGGGGTCACCTGCTGATTCCATTGGGTGACTCCACCACTTAGCTATTTATGAAATGTCACAGGGCGGAGCAGGAAGTTGGCGGGAAGCCTTTGACAAGAGTTTTTTTTTTTATTCGGGTCTGGCAGTACTGCGGACATCATGATTGATGATGGAACTACACCAGGAGACATTGTTTTTTTATTTTTGAAATTGTCAAAAACATGTGCACTATCTTTATTCACCTTTTTGGTTGGGTTTGGGTAGGGGTACTATGCACCTCATACTCATTTTACATGGTGGGGCGGGAACTGGTGTCCCCCTTGTTAAAGGGGGCTTTCAGATTCTGATAAGCCCCCTACCCACAAATGCCGCAAGCACCACCCAGATGCAGCAACTGTGCCCAGCAAAAGCAGCCACTGTGCCCATCAAAAGCAGCCAACTGTGCCCATCATATGCAGCCAACTGTGCCCTGCAAATACAGCTGCTGTGCCCCGCAAATACAGCCGCTGTGCCCCGCAAATACGGCCTCTGTGCCCATAATATGCAGCCACTGTGCCCCCCATGCCCATCATCTTCCTGCTTTGCTAGGCAGCCAATGAGACCGCCTCTACCTTCAGCCAATCTCAGGTGCCCGCTATTACATCCGGGCCTCCTGAGAGGCAGTTCTGTGTTACCAAAGCAAATATTCATCATATGCAGCCAACTGTGCCCATCATATGCAGCCACTGTGCTCGTCATATGCAGCCACTATGCCTATCATATGCAGCCACTGTGCCAATCAAAGGCAGCCAACTGTGCCCAGAAAAAGCAGCCAACTGTGCCCAGCAAAAGCAGCCAACTGTCCATAATATGCAGCCACTGTGCCTGCACAGTGGCAGAAATGGGGTAGAAATGGGAAAAGAGAAGGAAAAAAAAAAGAAGGAAAAGTAGGGTAGGCACTGCACCCAAAGATCACAATGTATAAACGTCAACAAAGAGATGTGGGACAGTCTAACAGTAAATAAACTTATAAGTATGGGGAAAGTCTTTAGAATGTCTGAAACAAACCCATGTAAACCACATGACAATAAAGGTTATTGTTTCTTTGTCACCGGAAAGCATCTGTTCCACTTGGTTATGGAGTCTATCTCAAGCAATGAAAACATAACTGCAACTGGTGTTTTTATTTGCCTGAGGTCCAGCTTAAATCATATATTTTGTTGTCACAGCCTTACATTTGTAACATAAAAACAACCTATACAAAGCAAAGAAACAAAGAAACAGCACACAAGTAATACAAAATAGCAGTTCTGAACAGCCACACTAAATTGCACTGTTGCAACAAAAAAGTCAGACTAAAGTCAGTGTCTAGTCTTGTACTTATGTACAAACAAATGGCACATATGCCAAAATGCGTAAAGAAAAATAATGGCACATACACCAAAATGCTCAAATGTTTAAATAAGAGCAATTGCTGAAATGTAGGTCCACACTCCACACACAAACACCATCTCTGGGGTTCATTTAGTGTCAAAATTCTTTACACAGACATTCTGGATGGTATTGTACACTAAGCAATAATATGTTGATAGCCTGAGTTGGCTGGGCCTTGAAAATCAGACAGCAGTAATGCTTGGAGCATAAATGGCTGAATTCATTAGACATTATAGTTCTGGGCAGAAGGCAGATTTTGGAACATGATTTGAAAGAGGCTGTCAGGTCAGATCAACAGGATTGGCAACAACAAGCAAAGTACTTCTTCATCTGATCTGGGGGTAAGGGAAATGTCTTCACCATTATTCTTTTTTATATGAATGTTTAAAAACAGGTTCCTGTTTATGAATTTATAACACTCTCTGGACTCATAAAATGTTAGAATACACCTTGCATAGCTGTGTTATCATAATGTAATTTAAATCTATTTTTTTTTTATAATGCACTCATGTCATACAAATTTGAATTAATTTGCATTTGGAATGCTACTTAAAGAAAGGTTTTATGGGGAGCTTATGTCTTCTTTATGTACTGTATGTCTTATTATATGTTACAGAATGCTATTACTTTCCAGAATAAAACACCTTTTATATAACCTTTAAGCCTTGAATGGCTATTTGAAAATTCTCCTTTTATGCAGCCTAAAAGCACAGGAATTATAGTAATTTTCTATATAATTTAAATGGTAATAAATATAAAAAAGGATATACAGTAAAACCTTGGTTTGAGAGTAACTTGGTTTGGGAGCGTATTGCAAGACAAGCTAAATTTTGAAATACATTTTCCCTTGATATACAAGTGATGTCTTGATATAAGAGTAGCATCATGTCACAATGGAATATAAAACAAGAAGAGAGGTGCCTCTAAGTGTAGCAATATGGTTACATTTAATGAAGGTATAACATTTCATAACTAACGTGGTTGATGATTAAAATAGGCACATCTATGTATGCAGGGATCTGGGGTAAAGCTGTCCACATAGACAGTCCTCCGCACGCTGCGATCCACAAGCCCTTCAAGTCTCGCTTTCAGATCGCTCTACTGCAGGGTAGTCTTCCCAGTCACAATTGCAGACTGACAGCGGTAAGAGCCAGTGGTGCGGGGGTCTATGTAGACAGCTTTACCTTGGATGCCTGCATACTTAGATTAGATGTAACCATATTGATACACTTAGAGGTGCCTCTGTTCTCTTTTATACTCTGGAGCTCCTTCTGGATTTTGCTTCTAATCCCCTTGGGGAGGTTTTTTCATTTGTGGATGGACATTTTATGGTTACACAACCTATCACATTGCTATATTTTTTTTATATGGACTATAAAATGAAGGATTTATGGATAAATGGTTGTGGAATAAATCATCTGTGTTTCTATTATTTCTTATGGGAAAAATTGCCTTGATATAGTTACATAGTTACATAGTTAGCAGGTTGAAAAAAGACACAAACCCATCAAGTTCAACCATAAGAAATAAAATAATAATAATAATAATATCGTACAATCACATATACCCAATTCTATACCCACAGTTGATCCAGAGGAAGGCAAAACACCCCAGCAGAGCATGATCCAATTTGCTACAGCAGGGAAAAAAATCCTTCCTGATCCCCCATGAGGCAATCGGATATTCCCCAGATCAACTTTACCTATAAATGTTAGTACCCAGTTATATTATGTATATTTAGGAAAGTATCCAGGCCTTTCTTAAAGCACTTTACTGAGCTGGCCAGAACCACGTCTGCAGGGAGTCTATTCCACATTTTCACAGCTCTTACTGTGAAGAAGCCTTTCCGTATTTGGAGGTGAAATCTCTTTTCCTCTAGATGTAAAGAGTGCCCCCTTGTCCTCAGTGTTGACCGTAAAGTAAATACCTCAACACCAAGTTCACTATATGGACCCCTTATATATTTTTACATGTTGATTATATCTCCCCTTAATCTCCTCTTCTCAAGAGTGAATAAATTCCTCATAGCTGAGTTCCTCCATGCCTCTTATCAGTTTGGTTGCCCTTCTCTGCACTTTCTCCAGTTCCCCGATATCCTTCTTGAGAACTGAAACCCAAAACTGAACTGCATATTCCAGATGAGGTCTTACTAATGATTTGTACAGGGGCAAAATGATATCTCTCTCTCTCTCTCTGGAGTCCATACGTCTCTTAATACATCTCAATCTCTTAATCGCTTTGGAAACCGCAGCTTGGCATTGCATGCCATTATTGAGCTTATGATCTACCAAAACCCCCAGATCCTTCTCCACTACGGATATACAAGTGCTTTGTATTAGAAGCATGCTTTTGGAACAAATTATGCTCCCAATCCAAGGTTTTACTGTACTGCATGTTGTCACCTTTTTTGTATCTAGGTTGTGTGGACTGAAATTCTAAAGCATTAACAAGATGTTCTTTATTAACCTCCCTGGCGGTATGATTCTTTCTGGTTTTAGGTGCTGAAAGAGGTACAATTATTTTGCATGAAAATTTGGCGTTTTACATTGTAGGCCTGTAATTCTTAGGAATAAATCAATTAAATCTGTCCAGCAGACATCTCGGGTATGATAAAGTTTGAAAAACAAAATCATAAATTATAATATAATAAATAACTATAAATAATTATAACAAATAATAATGTAATAATAAACATTATTCGTTAATGTAATCAAATCAAAAACACTGAAATTTGCTCAGTTGCAGAATTGTCGCTGTCATTACTTTTATTTTTTTATGACGAATTTCCCCACAAATCGCTATGGCTCAATTCTGCAAGTGATTATAATTTATTTTCGCTGTTTTCTAGCTGCTCTAAAATCACTTTTGACATAAATGGACACTTTTGGTTGCTATGGACAATCTACAGTTTTCAGGCATAAAGAACAGTTTTTATTATATAAAAGTACATGTAGGGCACTGGGCAGACCACTAGGGACAAGGGGGCTGTGTATTTTTTTACATACAGTACTGTAATCTGTAAGATTACAGTATACTGTATGTAATGTGTTTATTTACTTTTTTGAGTTTGGCACCGTTCTCCGCCCCCGTGCATCGTAACGTCGCAGGGAACGGAGATCGGCGGCACACGGGCACTGTGTGAATCGAGCGAGGAAGCCGCTCGCTCACACAGCGGGGATGCATCGCAGGATCCAGGGACAAGGTAAGTAACTTGTGCCTGTGGATGCTGCGAGGCAATCCCGAGTTTTTCTCTGGGATACCGCTTTTGGTATTGAAATCTTACCACGAGCCAGACTCGGGAATACCGCCAGGGGGGTTAACATTGGCATACAATCACAACCTAAAAGACCTTGGTGTTGATGTACTAAAGGCAAATATACTGTGCATTGCAGTTGCTCCAGAGCTTAGTAAATGAGGTTAAGCTTTGCTTTGCAAATAATACCATGCAAGAAAAAAACAACAACATCTTTGCTTGCACATGATTGGATAGTAGAAGAAGCTTCTGCTCATTTACTAAGATCTAAAGCAACTACACTTACAGTGCACAGTATATTTGCCTTTAGTAAATCCACCCCTTGTGTATTATAAGATTTTATGACGTGGAGTTTCATTAGAGGGCATGCATGATAACAAAAATTGCATGGCCATGTCCCACTGTTGCATCAATGTGAGGCACATTTCTAGTAAGTAAGCATGTGTACAGGACACATATTTAATAATTATGTATATGCATGTGAAGCATGGAGAGAATAGCAACCATTAATGCCACTGGAATCACTGAGCACAAAAATGAAACGGAAAATTGTGAGAGAAAAAAAATCCCCCCATGCTGGTGGCCTGAAGTTTTTTTTAAAATTTTGCATTGTCTAGCATTGTATCCAGTTACTGCTTCCTATGTGACCACATTTCAATAGCCATATTGACTAGTACTACACTATACATTATTTTAAAAATAACTGATCTGCCCCTCAAAAATACATTGTATGATGCCGCGTACACAGGACCATTTTTCCTGTCATGCAAAGTTTTTTTAGACATGATTCGTTGTGAATCCTCTAAAGCCTGCCTTGCATACACACGTTCATGAAAAAAAACGCTTGAGCAAAGCCCGGTAACGTACAACACATACAACGGCACTATAAAGGGGAAGTTCCATTCGAATGGCACCACCCTTTGGGACGCTTTTGCTAATTTTTGAGCATGCACATTTTTTCCCCCCCTCGGAAAAGCATACACGATCGGTTTTCACGACGAGAAAAAGAACGACGGGAAAAACGGCGAGAAAAAATAGAACAGGTTCTAATTCTCATCGAGAAAACTGCTATGGAACATACACACGACCATAAAAATGGTCGTGTGTACGCGGCATGAGAGTTATTTTTCCTTTTTAACATAATCAACACCTATAATATGAGCATGTAACTGACTGATTTTTCTGATTGTACATTTTTTTATTCTGTTGACACACAAATGTTTTCATTGTTATCCAAAGTCCTTCTATATTTGATTTTAAAATCATTCTATGTTTTTACTATATATCATTTGTCATATAACTCAACTGCACCCATCCACTTTTAAATAACTGTATTAAAGTGGTCCTAGTATATATATATATTTTTATTTTAAGTGTATGTATTGTAAATATTTAGTAGGTTGCATATGTATTGCCTCTTAGCCATCTCAGTACTCCTCCTCACAATGCCTTCATCTGCTTTTTTCATCAGAAGGAAAGCCGCATCTTGTTCAGGCACTTATCAGGATCATAATCTACTTCCTAAACTGAGATTACTCAGAGATGACAGAGTCATGTAAATCTCTTTTTTTATTGCCAGTGACCCCTCTATGTTTTTAGTGCTGTTCAGTGGTTGCAATTGGCTGGCAACAGCAGATTGGTGCTACAATAATTCAATTATTTAACCATTAATACTACTTGACTGTCAGAGTAGCACTACTGTCAAAGTCAGGGGTTAAGCTCAGAGGCCAGTAGCTCTATCAGTAGAGAGGCTCCCACCAACCAGCTGGATAAGTACAGCAGCAAGTCACACGGGCTGCTGATGGTGGAGATGGGTTTTACTGCATGTTAGTATTAGGTTGCAGTCTTCGGAATCACCCCACCAGGAGGAGAGCAGGCCGGGGCCCAGTAGCAGATAAAGCAAATAGGGATCAAGCAGAAGCATAGTCAATAAACAAGAAAAGGATTAGTAACAAGTGGTTGCAGGTTGGGATTAAGTAAAAGCATGGTTGAAGAACAAGCCCAAAGTCATTAAAGAGAGGTAGCGGAGATATGGACTGCACCAGGTGTGACAAGACCGAGATATTGGCTGGATAGGGCACAGTAATATGGCAAACAGGAAGTGCAGAGACATGGCTTAAATCAGGAAGTTCATGGGAGGACCAAAGTGTTTAAAGTAATTGTAAAATCTCTTTATATCTACTAAAATAACAAACATTTTATATTCACCTGCTTTGTGCAGTGGTTTTGCACAGGGCAGCCCGGATCCTCCTCTTTTCAAGTCCCTGGCTGCAGCTCCTGGCCCCTCCCTCCTGTTGAATGCCCCACAGTTTGCAGCTTGCTATGGAGGCACCCAAGCCGAGCTGCAACTCTGTGTATCCATTCAGACACAGAGCCATGGCCCGGCCCCACCCCTTCTCTCCTGATTGGCTAACTAGTTTGATTGACAGCAGTGCTGCTGTGTCTCAGCCAATCAAGAGGGTGAGTCCCGGATGGCTGATTCACTCATGGACATCACTGGAAAGAGAGGGGGCTCAGGTAGGTATTAGAGGGCTGAGGGGGGCTGCTGCACACAGAAGACTTTTTATCTCAATTCATAGAATGCATTAAAGACAAGATTTTCCAATGGATCATACATAATACCCATTTCAGGTTGCTCAGCAAAAAGAGACATTAGGGTTGATTTACTAAAAGGAAATAAACTGTTGCTCCAGAGCTTAGTTAATGAGATAACACTGCACTTTGCAAAGAATACCCAATCACATGAAAGAAAAATGTAAAAAAACTACATTTTTGCTTGCACATGATTGGAATACACAGATCAGCACTGTAGCCTATTTCCTGCAGTGCTGATTGAACAGAAGTATACAGACAGGGAGGTTGAACACAAGCCAATCAGTAGATCTATTTCTGTTCAACCACAGTGGCCACACATTGATTGAAATTTATATGGTTCCTGGTGAACTGGCTGAAATTTGATTTATGTATTGCCAGCTTAACCAAAGTCACTTGACTGAAGCTTAAGGACTTTTTTTAATGATAAAATGTATGATACCGTTACAGTATATTATCAGGAATGTATTTAAAATGGTAAAGTACTGAGATACACTTTAATAAGTGATGCTGCTATCACCCAGATCAGATCCTCTTTACATCATGCTAACCATGTGAGTTTGACAGCAGTGTTTAATAGTTCATTTTTATTTTATTTAAGACCACTTAATAGGTCAGAATATTCCCTTTCTCTTCTAAACTGTGAATTGTTGTTTCCAAACAGTAACGTGTCTCCTGCACACTAGCATGCTTAATGTGTTATTCTCTTGAAGTGAAGCCTCTATCTGTTTTGTTGCCTACGGTTAATGGTTACATTTATTTAACAGCATGTACTCATTCCAAAAGTAAAATCAATAAGGACATGATAAGAGAACAATAAGAGGATTGCAGACAAGATTTATCACAAAATTACACAGAGTTAAATCTACCCTAATACTATCTGAAACACTGTCAATATCTTTTGCGTTTCCTTTGTTCACTTTCAATCCTCAAGAAAATCACACACTGCAGAACAGATAAACATTGGCAAGGCGATGGAACTGTCAAACAGAAGGAAGAAAATGCCTGAGTTACCCATAAAAACCAATCAGATTCAAGAAGATATTTTTCTTTTACGGGGTAAAGAAGGAAATGGTACATTGCTGTGGGCAAAAGAAGAATGTTTCACCTACATTTTTGAAATGGGTACTTAGATTCATAAACAGGTTAAACCTTTTGCTGCAGGGCCTTTTTTTTTCATGAACATGCAAAATAATGTATCTATCTATCTCTCTATCTATCGTGTATAGGCTAACTTATTTGTAATAGCACAAAGGAAGTATGACATGTATTCTTTATGAAGATATCCAGGATCTAAAAAAAAATCATTTTTTATTGCAGGGCCATTCCCTATGAAGCTTAAAGAGGAAGTAAACCCTCGGATATTTTTTCTTAAAGAATAACCTGCAAGAGAAAGGCATAATGAGCTAGTGTGCACAGCATACTAGCTCATTATGTGTCACTTACCTAAGATCAAAGCCCCCGTCCACCGCCGCCACCATGTTCCCTCGTCGCTAGTTCCTGTTTTCGCCGCTCCGGTGCTGTGATTGGCTGGAGCGGCGATGACGTCACTCCCGCGCATGCGCGTGGGACCGACAGGTCCCTGCATATGCACGAAAAAACAGCATTAACCCTGTTAATGCCATTCACAAAAACGGCACTGCCGTAGACAGCGGTGCCCGTTTCTGTGAAAATATCTCCTTAACCCTGTAGGTTAAGGAGATATTTCTTGCACCTACAGGTAAGCCTTAATCTAGACTTAGCTGTAGGTGCAAGTGTTAACAGTGGGTTTACAACCACTTTAAAGTAAAACTTCACTCTCTGAATCAACATTGACTATTTGTAATCCTTATGCTGCTAGCATTAGTAAATAAATAGGAAAATATATTGTATTTATTTGTTTTAATCCTTTTAAAATTTCTTTGGGTTACTTCCTGGTTTCCAGGCAATGGCAAATGATGTCAAACATCCCAGGAGTCTTTAGGAAAGGAGGGGCTTTCTCAGATAAGCACACCATCCAGCATGCATGACTGAGCAAAGGGCAAATGGATTCCAGGAAGTAAATGCTTCATGAATCATCTGCCCTTACTCAAGATGGTTATTGTCAGAAATGCTAGGATATGTTTTTCAAAGTGATTTCTCAGCAAAATAAAGCATGGAGACATGGATGGGTGAGTTACCTTTGAATATAAAAAATTCATTAAATAGCGTTTCGGTTGGTTGTGATTAGATGCAGTGTAGTTCCACTTTAAATCAGTAACACATATACCATTTGTTACAAAGGCACATAAATATGACTTTAAGAGGATAGCTTAGTCTAATGCTGCATGTACATGATCGGAAATTCCGACAACAAAACCGCGGATTTTTTTCCCGACTGAAATTCGTCTCAAACTTGTGTTGCATACACATAGTCACACAAAATTCTGACTGTCAATAACGTGGTGATGTACAACACTACAACGAGCCGAGAAAAAATAATTTTGATGATTCCGAGCATGTGTTGAATTGATTCCGAGCATGCGTCAAATTGATTCCGAGCATGCATGTTTTTTGAGTGTCGGAATTGCATACAGACGTTCGGAATTTTCGCCAAGAACTTTCCCTGTCCAAAAAAATTTGAGAACCAGCAATTCTGACAGAAATAGTCAGATGGAGCCTACACACGGTCGGAATTTCCGGCCAAAAGCTCACACCGAACTTTTCTTGTCGGAAATTCCGACTGTGTGTATGCGGCATAAGTAATTGTTTTTTGTGGGAGAAGTGTATTAGTATGAAGCACCTATAGATTTCAAATGTTTTATATATCTCTCAGGTGATCTTAATCTAATGTACTGTTCATGTGCAATAGGCAAGAGCAGACTAGATCTGTTCTGTGAGAAAGAAAAAACAATTTTTCAATACACAGGACAATGTGGAGTTCAAATTATAGCTCTGTATGAAAGTCTATTCAATTTATATTACCATCAGACTTACAAAATGCATCTACATCAGACAAATAGAATCAGTGTCTCTCTGCAAACTGATATGCACGGCATTGTGTTGTCTGATATAAATCCATATTGGCAGTTATTCTGCCAAGAGAGCAAATGCAAGGTTAAAAATGCTCCAGCCAGCTAGGAGAAGTTTATCACAGGTCATGTTGTACCACATTTAAAGTTTTTAACAGTCTTGATGGGTCAGAGTTAAACATAATGTTATACCTGTGGTACAAAAAGCATTGCCTAAAAAAAAAAAAAAACCTGGGGATTAACATTATATAACATTGATACTAGGTATAGGTTTGGGTAAATTCTACACTAAGGCCCCTTTCACACAGTCGACTGTTTTGCCGCAGCTAAAAGCATGTTTATGTTTTGCTGGAATTCAAGACTCCAGGCACAGCGATTAGCTGCATTTGTACAGTGCTTTTGCTGTGGTTGCGTTTAGCCGCGGCACGATATAGAACGGGGATCTGACTTGGATCCCTGCCAATACAAAGCACTGTGTTTGGTATGAATCTTGAGGGGGAACTCCACGCCAAATTTCAAATAAAAAAATGGCATGGGTTCCCCCTACAGGAGCATACCAGGCCCTTGGGTCTGCTATGGATTTTAAGGAGAACCCCCGTACGCCGAAAAAACGGCGTGGAGTTCACCCCAAAATCCATACCAGACCCGTATCCGAGCAGCAGCCTGGCCGGTCAGGAAAGGGGTGGGGATGAGCGAGCGCCCCCCCTCCTTAACCATGCCAGGCCGCATGCCCTCAACATGGGGGGTAGGTGCTTTGGGGCAGGGGGCGCGCTGTGGCCCCCCACCCCAAAGCACCTGTCCCCATGTTGATGATGACAGGGCCTCTTCCCGACAACCCTGGCCGTTGGTTGTCGGGGTCTGCGGGAGGGGAGCTTATCGGAATCCGGGAGCCTCCTATAATAAGGGGGCCCCCAGATGCCGGCCCCCCACCCTAGGTGAATGAGTATGGGGTAAAAAAAATGTAAAAAAACACACTACACAGGGTTTTTAAAGTAATTTATTAGTCAGCTCCGTGGCCCCCCTCTCTTCTTTAGCTCTTTTACGAGGCGGGGCCTGCTTCTTCAATGTCTTCTGCGGGGGGGGGGGGTCTCCGGTCTTCACCGCTGTCTGGTTCTCTTCCGCCGGGGGGGGGCGCTTTCTACTTTAGCTCTTTTACAGCTGCCCCCCTCCTGGGCTTCTTCGACGTCTTCTGCCGCAGGTGCCCGGGCTTCTGTCGCCTTCTGCCTTCTTCTTATCTTCTCTTCTTCTTCGATGTTGACAAGTCGCTTCCTACCGCTGTAATGCAGTGTGCACGGCTCGCACCGATTTATATAGGCCTCTTATGAGGTCACAGTCCCATCATGCTCCGGGTTCTGTTTTTCATCATCTGTATGTAATCTAATCTAATAAAGATTTTACAAAAAAAATGAATAATGCAATGTTTTCCTTTCCAGAGTCAATTGCTTTAAGCCTAATTCCCCCTCCCCCAAATGCCCATCCCCCCACATTATAATGTGACACAGATTTTTGCAGCCTCCTCCTTTAAATTCAGGGCACCCTGATAAAGTACCCCCAGGAGGTGGGTCCGAAGTGTAACAGGCGCTCCTTGCGCCGTTATAATGCGTTCCAGGGTGGAGCGCATTCGGCGGCGCCGCGTGCATTCCACCGTGGAACGCGGAAGTGCGCCGTAACTTACGCCGGTTTTCTTTGAATCAGTGCTTATGCACTGCACCTGCCTCTATGCTCGGCCACGCTACAACCAATAGAGAAAAGGGAAACTGCCGCTCCAGGTGAGTGCACTCAGCAATCAGTGTCCTCTCAGAAGCGTGGGTGCAGGCAATGCACAGAGCAAAGACTGGAGAAAAAGACTGGAGAGTTGCACTTCCACGAAATTCTTAAAATGTTGCTTTTAATACTAAAAAATGGAAACAGCACTACAAGTCACAGCAGACAGTGGGGTGGATAGCTGATGCGTTTCGCACTGGGGTATCAGCGCTTTTGTGATACAAAAGAGGGGTATTTCAGAGCCTGGGAGTCACAGGTGGTGCATACAACCTGTTGCCAGCAGCCTCTCAAAACCATTGACAGCCTGAAATACACACTACACAAATTTGACTATTGTCTGCATACAAGGCCATATGCATATAGTGATTTATACCCTGAACACAGAAATTCCATGTTTAGAACATATGTCCCTGTACACAATTGGCCCTATATGCGATTACCGTTTAGAGGTGTGTAGCTGATATGTATTTCAGGCTGTCGTTGACAGACTTTTGACACGCTGCTGCCAGCAGACTGTATGCACCATCTGTGACCATCGGTTGCATTTTTTATGCTATAAGAGCAAATGTATCCATATGCATGAACCCTAAAGATGATCTTTCCAGGCGAACTTCTTCTTGCACAGACCCTCCAGCAGGACAAATATAATCCACAGAGCTTTGACACTCAGGCAGAGCCCAGAGGCAGAATGAACCATCTTGGAAGGTCGCTCCAAACATTTGTAGTGCCTGGTTACTTCCAAGTACTGGTGCTTTGTTAAATTTAGAGGGGGATCAGAGAGTTAATTGGCTCTGATCCAGTTAATGTGTTCAAATTGGGTCTATGTCTCAGCTTGGCTGTGCTGTGGGCTTATTCTGTTGTTCCTGGGGTGCTATTCCCACCCCAGGACGATAGGTGGCAGCAGTGGAGTCGAGGTTTGGGTGTTTTTCTCCAGCAGCCTATCAGGAGGGTTTCTCCTCGCTGTGCATGCTGGGGGAGGGTATTTATGAGACAGACGCCATTAGTCTGGGTTCTTCTTCGAGTGCAGCACCCACCTTTAGGGTGACCGCATCACGGCGCCCTGGCGAAATGGCCTTCCAGGCCGGGGTGCGTGTGCCACGCGGTGTTCCTGGTACTGGGACCATGTTGGTCCGTAACATTTAAAGCTGTGGCGGGGGCCCCAGTAATCAACTGGGTCCCCAATCCTGAGAAGATCCCAAGCATGTTCCCAGTGAGAGGAAGCTGTTTGGTGGGGAGTCCATCTGAGGAGAGCCAAGAGAGGCTGGCAATTCAATAGGGTCTCAACAATCCACCAGGGATCAAGGGAACCGATTACTGAAAGGCTGGACGTTGGTCACCTGTCAGTCGGTAACCTGCAAACTACCTGAAGGAGATCCAGGCCAAAGTCTATTAAGGAGGATTACCTCCGTTACCTCAATCCTAAGGAGGGTCTGTGGCAGAGACTTTTCCTCTAAATCCCGAGTGATACTCTGGCTGCCAGGTCAGTGAGAAAGGCCTGTCCAGGTACGCTATACCCACTCCGGCTGGAGTGGCGAAGAAGACAAAGTGTTGTTGGAAGCAGGACTGGTTCCCTATTGCTATGCCTGAATCTGCTATTTCTCATTTACTTTAACTCTTCTATCACCACAAGTTTTATTGTTTGTACCCGGGCTGGGTAATAAAGAGCACAGAAAAAGACACCCATCGTGGACATTCCGTTAATGCTACATTCACCATACACCCTTAGACGGCGGAGGAGCCATGAGGTAACATGCCACCCAAAACAAACCAGCAGCTCCTTCGGGGGTAGTGCTACACATTTATCATTCTCCTACAGCTCACACCACTAAGCAAAATCCCCAGTGATTGGCAGGAGATGATAAATATTAATAACTCAGGTATTAGTTCTCTGCACACTGACTAGAAGTTCCTCAACCGTTGCAGGCAGAAGCAATCAATATCCTGATATTAGAAAAAAAAAAAAAGTGCACAGGAAAAGCAAACAAAGCTCAAGATAGATACAGTCTCCGCTTTATAAAAAAAAAAGAGAAAGAAACTAGGAAAGCTCCAGATTAACACAGGTTCCCTACACTTAGATTAGCATAATGGATTAGTTAGTGAAAGAGACACAAAGCTCTTGGAGCCAGATGGTTTAAATATCATTGAAACTGCAAGTAACAAGAGTGCCTGTTGCTAAAGAACTAATGATTAAGCATCTGTCAGTGTGAGTGATTTCACATAAAGTAGTCCAGAACATGATTATTGAAGCATTTAGATGCCACTGACATCATTTTTATTTCTGAGTGCAATTTTACTTCCTGGAAACGTGTGTTTACAAGTAATAATGGTGTAGGCCTCACTTGCTTTTGCTATGCATGATCAGTTTTCATCTGAAATACGTAATCCTATGTTTTAAACCACCCTGTCACTACCCTATACTTAAGTGCTTAATGACAGTAACCTGCAGAAGAACAAGACACACAAGAGTTTCTGGCACTGCTGCTATGCAACACTTACATAACACATATTCCCCATCATGTGTTATGGTTCTTCCCATGGACCCCTACTTTACTACAAAACACATTTCTGATATGGAGGCCAGCAGGAGCTATCACAGCATGTAGCAGGGGAAACTTTATTTGACACAAGGAAGTTTTTTCACAGCAGTGGCACTAGGAGTATTTGTTTCCTTTTTTTACAGGATGGTTGCCATTGAGTGGTCTCTGCGGCGGATACGCTGCAAGTTCACTTTTATCGGCGGCGGGAGAGGGTCCCCCCCACCCGCCGCTCTCCAGTGCCCTCCGCCACTTACCGGAGCCGTTGGCAGTGGCAGAGGTGATCCAGTCTTCTCAGCTGCTGTGTATGAGATGAGTGAGTGGAAGATGGCCCCCACCTGTCTCCATATCACTGCAGGGCCAAGCGACATCAAATTGTCTTAAACTGACATTTTTTTGTTGTCATTTTTTCGAAAGACAAATTTATTTTTTATTTTTTATTGCATTTACGTTCAAATATGAGATCTGCTGTCTTTTTGACCCCAGATCTCATATTTAAGAGGACCTGTCATGTTTTTTTCTATTACACGGATGTTTACATTTCTTGTAATAGGAATAAAAGTGACCCAATTTATATATTAAATATGAAAAAAAAGCATATGAAAATGGTGTTAAAACCACACATGTGAGGTATCTCCGTGATCGTCAGAGTGAGAGCAATAATTCTATCCCTGGACCTCCTCTGTAACTCAAAACATGCAACCTGTAGAATTTTTCAAAGAAAGAAAGGGTTGGGACTTTAAATGAGATGCGTGTTGATGCAAACAGTATGTATAAGTAAATAAATAAAGTAGTATAGCGTAATAACCAGGCTCAAACTTACCAACCAAATTGCAAGCCGAATTCAACTGTCTAACTTAGTATGTTAAAAGCTGCTTTTAACATACTAAGTTAGACAGTTGAATTTGGCTTGCAATTTGGTTGGTAAGTTTGAGCCTGGTTATTACGCTATACTACTTTATTTATTTACTTATACATACTGTTTGCATCAACACGCATCTCATTTAAAGTCCCAACCCTTTCTTTCTTTCAATTTTCAGGGATGGAGGCATGTGTCATCCGCATGCCTCATTCAAAGTCCCAAACCCAGTTCCATGTTTATCAATAGGGATGGATATGCGATTTTGATGCTTATACATTTACTCTTATGCGTTTTTTCCAGTGCTCTTCATTGCTACACCTATTTTAGATGGAGGCTGGCTGGTGACACACACCCCTAGTCACCTGCTCTCCATCTACTCATTAGCACTTGTATGCCTCTACTGAGGAAACTAGAAAAGTTTAGTTAGGACCACGGGAATGCAGAGAGCCTTGTAAGCGGCCTGTGACTTATCCATATATTTGCAAATGTGTGCAACCAATCCTCTGCTTTTAACATACTAAGTTAGACAGTTGAATTTGGCTTGCAATTTGGTTGGTAACATTGAGCCTGGTTATTACGCTATACTACTTTATTTATTTACTTATACATACTGTTTGCATCAACACGCATCTCATTTAAAGTCCCAACCCTTTCTTTCTTTCAATTTTCAGGGATGGAGGCATGTGTTATCCACATGCCTCATTCAAAGTCCCAAACCCAGTTCCATGTAGAATTTTCAAGTGTCACCTATGGAGACTTTTAAAGGTAAAAGTTTGACGCCATTCCGCGAGCGGGCGCAATTTTGAAGTGTGGCATGTTGGGTATCAATTTACTTGGCGTAACATTATATTTCACAATATAAAAAAATGGGCTAACTGTAGTGTTGTCTTATTTTTTAATTAAAAAAAGTTAAATTTTTCCAAAAAAAGTGCGTTTGTAAGACCGCTGCGCAAATACGGTGTGACAAAAAGTATTGCAGTGACCGCCATTTTATTCTCTAGGGTGTTAGAAAAAATTGTATAGTGTTTGTGGGTTCTAAGTAATTTTGTAGCAAGTTTTTAACTTGTAAACACAGAGTCTGAAAAACAGGTTCGGTCCTTAAGTGGTTAAATAAATATTATGCAGGTGTATTGGAGTCCACATCAGCACATAAATTGCACTAAACAGCCTTCATGTACAGTAATTGGCCCATTTGCTAATTCATAGTCTGAGTCCAGGGCTTATTCCTACTGTATAACAGCTTGACTAGAGAGTACATAATAGAAATGACATCCTTTAGTGAAGCAATCATATATTTAAAATTAGAGTTGTTTGGTTTATTGTGAAATTAGAACTGCATTTAAAAAATAAAAGGAATAGATATTATTTTACATCCATAGAAGATACTGTATATGGTAGCTAGTTATAGGAGTTCTGTCAGGTTAGAAAAGTCAGAAATGTTTTCTCTTGATACATGATACCAAATAATTAGAATTTTTACAGAAAGTCAGCTGTTAACAATAGTATCAATATTTCTTTCTGCTCATCCTTTTCATGGTATTTACTTTTATTTCCCGAATCCTGAAGAAATAATTAAAGAAGACTGATACAGCTGTACTGTCTGTCTTCTAAGAACATTTGATGTAAGGAACAAGTTTCCAATATGCCCTGCACATAATGCATAGCTCATTTATCACACTGATTTTATCATGCAGTCAGAAAAATAAAATGTCACGAAGAGATAAAAGGACTGACTGGTATGTTAAATTGCCTAAAGAAATTCCTAAATCAATATTAATTTTCTTTTGTAGATCATCATAAAATATGGGACAAACTCCTAAAATACATACAGATTATGGGCCCGATTCAGAAAGCCCGGCGTTACTTTGTGCGGGCGTAGCGTATCTCAGATACGCTACGCCGTCGTAACCTAGTGAGGCAGGTTCTGTATTCAGAATGAACCTGCGCCCTAAGTTACGGCGGCGTAGCGTATGTGGTCCGGCGTAAGCCCGCGTAATACAAATTATCCAGGCAGTGGGCGTGTTGTACGTTAATCAAGGCTGACCCCACGTAAATGACGTTTATGACTTATGGCGCATGCGCCGTCTGTGAACGTATCCCAGTGTGCATGCTCCAAATTACGCCGCAAATAGTCAATGCTTTTGACGTGAACGTAACTTCCGTACAGCCCTATTCGCGAACGACTTACGCAAACGACGTAATCGACGGAAAATTGGACACTGGCCCGACGTCCATACCTAACATTGCATACGCCTCATATAGCAGGGGTAACTTTATGCCGGAAAAAGCCTTACGTAAACTACATAAAAAAATGCGCCGGGCGGACGTACGGTTCTGAATCGGCGTATCCACCTAATTTGCATATTCAACGGCGTAGGAGACTTACGCCGCTCATATCTAGGCAACATTAAGGCATATCTGATTCTATGAATCAGGCGCCGAGATGCGTCAGCCCGCATTCGGAGTTACGACGGCGTATCTGGAGATACGCCGACGTAACTCCTTTCTGAATCCGGGCCTATGCCTTTTTTCTGGAATACTGCCTTACATCAGTGCAAGATATCTTTTTCCTCCCATTTTATTGGGGGCTGAGATGAAAGCAGGAGGACAACTGCATTTATCTAAAAGCGTGTTTCATCATGTGTACATTTAAAAAAAAAAAAAAAAAATTCTCAAATGCCATGCATAGATGGTGGGACTTTTACAAAACTAGACAAACCCCACAAATTGGACACTGTCTGTATTTTAATGCATATTATATATTGTTCATCTCTTGCACAACTCATACAACTTGTAGAAGACCGTAGGGCAGATCCACAAAAGAATTACGCCGGCGTATCTCTTGATACGCCGCGTAATTTCAAATTTCCCGATCTTAGGTGCATTTTTTCGGCGGCCGCTAGGTGGCGTTTCCGTCGAATTCTGCGTTGAGTATGCAAATTAGCTAGTTACGGCGATCCACGAACGTACGTCCGGCCGGCACATTTTTTTAGAGTTTGATGGAGGGGAGGGGCTTTGCTTCTAGTAGGATACATTTTTTGCCATAAAATAAAAAATACACAAAAACCTGTTACAATACAGTGAGAAAGGTGATGCCCACAAAAAGTCTCAAAGGGCATGTTTCTAATTTGGTAGTCAAAAGATTTGCACATAAAGGTAATAATCTGATACCAAAATTCAAAGATCCAAAGCTTTTTATTGACAGCCCTTAAAGCAGGACTAATAGGCCCATAAACCTAGGGAATGCCGTTTTATAGGAGTGTAGTAAATCTAATTTAGCAGTAAATCTGAAATAGTTTGAGTTATAAAACTTTGTCCTTAGCTGAGATGAGAGGAGATATATAGGACAATCGTCTTCTATTAACATTCGGTATAAGGGGTGGCTCTTTAGAGCAGTCACATTTAGCTCTTTTAGTACTCAATTGGGTCTATTAAAAGGAGAATATTTATTTACCAGGCCAGAGGTTATATGTGAGTGAGTGAGTGAGTGAGAAACTTATATAGCGCAACAAATGCGAACTTAATCGCCTCAAGGCGCTTGGCATCCAGAGTTGTACAGGTCTTTCAGAAGAGGTGGGTCTTCAGTTTTTTCCTAAAAACACGATGGTCGTGGGTAGAGCATTCCAGAGCCGTGGTGCTTGGACCGAGAATCTACGTTCTCCCTTAGAGTTTTCCTAGAGCTGTGTAAGCAAGAACATGAAGGAGGTGATAAACAAGAGAGAGTCAATCCCTCCATCTTCCTCTAATCAGTCTGCTAGAGAGGTAAAGATCTCAGCCAGAGGAGATCTGAGATCTCAAGCTATCTACAAAATAGATAAACAGGCAAATGTCATAGAGGCATGAAAACAGAAAAGTGAGGCCAGGGAACCAGTCAGAAGTCAGGGCAGGCAACATCAAAAGCATAAATTCTGAATAAATACTGAAAATAAATATGAAGTAAATAGACAGACTGTAACACAAACATTTGAGATCAGGCACTGACTGAAGGCTATTTAAGTACATTTGTTTGAGGCTAGATGTGACTGCAACATGAATACACTAAGAAATGTAGATGGTGGAGGGGAATATGTATATCTAGCTGATGTGAATGTAAAATAAATATATATATATATATATGAAGCACTATGTAAATTGACAGCGCTATACAAGCACCTGTAATAATCTTGTGAGTCACGGCTTTTACTCACACTGCTGAAGAACTGTGGGAAATAGCATTCATGGACCGCAAATGATTGTTACAAAACCGCTGTACATTATACAAAAATTGTGACTGAGCGCCCCTGGCTTGTTTCCTACCACCTGTCTGTTTGCCTTACAGATGCTCCCCTGGCTACTGCAGAATCGATAAACTGAATCCTAGCTAAATGAGGAAGTCATGTTTTTTCCAAAATCTGCAAACCTTGCTGGAAAATGAACAAAAGAGTTCTGACTCACACCAATCCTTTTGCTCATTAATTGTGAAAAAAAAAAAAACATTATTTGTGCTCTAGAAACAAACTAGAGCAATGTTTCCTTGAAGGAGTAGCCAAAAGTTTATACAGAAATGTAAGATTGCTGAACCTTGGCAACAGTTACAAAAACAATAGATTACATCTATTTTGCTAAAATATCACAACCAGATTGTCAAGCAAAATTATTTTTAAACCTGGGTTTAAATATTTCATATTATCCTACACCAGGGAAATTACATGAAAACAATACTGCTATTATTTTTTGATCTTTGGATCTTTTTCTACTTATACTGTCTAAAAGATCTGATACAATGAATTGTCGAAAGCTCCAAAGTGGGCTGGGAAATAAGAAGGGGCAACCCAATCTTTACAACACTTTCTAAATATAGTGACAGCTTGTGAGACAAGGTTTTGATTGGGGCCATTATACCAACAGTATGTTAATAGAGTAGTAAAATGATTCTTTCACACTTGTGAACATAACTGGAAACAGCCCCTTTCAGAAAACATAATCACTAGACACTGGAGAAAATGGCCACATATACAATGGCCACAGATATAAGATATTGATCTGCCTGTTCACTGACTTGAAAGTTTAGGATAACTTAAAGCAAGGTCCACTTTATTACTAAGGGCCTCTTTCCCAATGCCAAAACACTGCACTAAAATTATAAAAATGGAACAAAAGGCTGTGGATGAAAAAACTCACCTTCCTTAACCGCTGCTTCCATACTGCAGGGTTTGATATCACCATCTTTTTGATAAAATTGAATTGCCAAGTAGGCCAAATATATGAGGCTTCAGCACAGACCAGTAGCACCTTCTCGTAATATTTTGGGCTCCTCAGATGTTCCCATGATCTTGCCATAAGGATTATGATGTCACCCTTGCTTTGGTGGAAGCCCTGGGTAAGGTAAGTACTAACATACCTTTTTCTACCCACATGTACTTTTTTTTATATTTTAATGCAGTGTGTTGGCATGGATTAGGGAGTCCAAAGTAAATAGGCAGTCCTTGCATTTTTATTGCAAAGGTTGCTTTGCATGACTTAAATATTGACTTGTCCAAATGATACGTGCCTGAAAAATCTAAAAATAAGAAGCCAGCAAACATGTTTTGATTCAGCACATCACACAACTAATGTATCCCTGCATATGAAATCCATACCTCTTACTAATCTTTCTTTAGTAAACTTAAAAATAAATGCTCTAAAAAATCATAATGTGCAATAATGGTAATAATGTAATCTAGGTACTTTGTATAAAAATCTTCCAAAGTTAAAATAGCATCTATACACACCTTAAATCATACCTATATTTTATTACCTGCTCCCCATTTCATTATGATCTTTCAGTTCCTATACACTAAAGCCTCGTACACACGATCAGTCCATCCGATGAAAACGGTCTGAAGGACAGTTGTCCTAGGTTAACCGATGAAGTTGACTGATGGTCTGTCGCGCCTACACACCATCGGTTAACTAACCGATCGTGTCAGAACGCGGCGATGTAAAACACAACGACGTGCTGAAAAAAATGAAGTTCAATGCTTCCAAGCATGCGTCGACTTGATTCTGAGCATTGCATGGATTTTTAAATTTTTAAAATTTTAAAGCAAGTTTGCTTTTTTTTAACCGAAGGTTCAATAACCTATGGCGCCCACACACGATCGGTTTGGACCGATGAAAACGGTCCATCAGATCGTGTGTACACAGCCTTAAGCTCACATGGTCATAAACTGAACTGTTGAAGTACTGAGAACACCTTCTTAGCCAGAAGATGGCCAGATCTGATGAGAGGATCGAATGGCCAATACTTCAGAATTTGGTCAGAATGGGGGTTGGTATTAAAAAAAGAGGAAAAAGGGTCTGACATTACATATAGCAATTTTAATTTTAACAAGGGTAGTTCAAGTGCATTCTTGTAAATGTAGTATGCTTTTTTAATATATTGTATCTGAGGTAGTCTAATGTTAATATGGAACACCAAAATATCCTTTTAACATTTAAATGAATATGTAAATCTAACCATGTTCATTTTTAAATCTCATTACAATTTTGTCTGGATGTTTTAAATCACATTACAGTTTTGTCTGGATGTTTTAAATCAACACAGTGCAAAAGCACATTAGGCTAGCAAAATTATATTTCAAATATGTTATAGTTCACTAATAAATCCAAACCACTAAACTGTGATTTTAAACATGTTTTCCAAATGAACACATGGCAGTTGCTGATATGGACTGGTCAACAAGTGTGGTTAGGTTTTACAAAGAAAGCAGTTAGCTTATCTTATGTCGCAGAAGATGGCTCACACTTACTTATATGGGAATATATTATTCCTATTTTGTATGCAATTGGAATACTGCATTTAAAACGTAAACAGATTAAAATAAAAAGCAAAATAGGCTAGGTGAAATAAATGATTATGACACAAGAATTAAGGGACACATTTCAGCTTGAACTATGGAAACAAAGAAAAGACTATTCTGGTGCATACACAAGAGACAATGAGGTTATGAAGATTTTTTAACAGAATAGGGTGTAACTGCTATTTGAAATTTACTAAACAGGGTCAATGTTAGGAGCAATAATGCAAAATAGCTTCAGCATGGACTCTTTACAGCAATGTCTCTGGCTTAAGCAGAGTTATATGTGACTTCATAGTATAGCCCCTACAAGACTCCATAGCAACAGTGAGTCTAGATGAGAATGACTACTTCAGTAAAACAGTTCAGAAAACAAACAGCTACTTGTGATTATCCTATGCAATCAAGCGTAGATTTGGTAACACAGGTGAGCAGCTCTGACGATGGGCAATAGGCTGAAATGCATCAGGTGATGCTGTGAGGATGCTAGCACGCTATAAATGTGGGATTGTTCATTATAGACTTCACTATGTGCCTCTTCATTCCTTTGATGAGGTGTATGTATTACACTGATTGTGATCAGAGTTGATGCCAATTATCATTTGGGAGAGGAGGCTGCAGAGGATCCCTTGCCCAAGGAGCTATTGAGCTGATCTTTGTGTAATAGTGGATGACACTGCCTATAGGAGACATTGAATGTGCCATACACATATGCTGGTTATTTCTGGCTTTCTGGTAAGATTAGATGTGAGCACGGTGGTGTGTTGTGATAATACATTGAAGCTGGTGTGAGGGTCTTGGCTCCTTCGTTGTACTTTTCATGTTCATACTATATTTTATTTTTTCTATATTATTTATGCTAGTTGCTGAATGAATGAATGAATGAATGAGTTGCTGGTTTTTCTTTTGTACCCCACTATTTAAGTGCGGATATTACCCCTTGCTATTAAACAGCTAGAGAGAACCGAGTACAAAGGGCCAACCCACTAGTACTAGAGTATTGTCAGGGAGGGGCACCCCACAGTAGTTGGGTCTTTTGGAAAAGGCTGTTGTTATTAGGTCCCTATCTGGTTGCCCACACATCAGTTCTGGCAATGGAGGGCTTCTCACCTGGTAGTTGATCATTTGCCTAGATACCTCTACCTCAGGAGATGTGACAGCTTTAAGCTACCGAGGGAGGGAATCCAACGAAATTATTTTTCCTGGGCATGCCCAGGAACCCAGAAAATTGTGGGAAAGAGTGTTTAGTAAGGTGCTTGTACTTACATCTAAGCTTGGTGTGTAAATAAGAAATATGCTTTAACCAAGGTTAAATTTGTTCATTTTAACTATTTTTACTACTATTTTATTAAAATAATGTTTAGAGATTAGATTGCATCATGATGCTACAATACACAGTCAGTTATGCTGTTCAATACTAAGCCTAACAAATTCCTTCCTTTGTTAGAATCATAACAAGCTGCAACCCTTAAAGTTAACTCTTGTTAACATTTCCTTAGAACCAAGCTAGAATTGCTCACCAAGGGACCACAGGCAAAATAATGTGTCTCTGGAGATTTTTGACCCCCTAGGATTTTTTCTGTTGAAAAGAAATCTGAAATAGTACAATCAAATGGCTGAAATTTCAGTGGATAACAGTTAAAAGCTGTCCAGATTTCCACCTTGCAGTTATGGAGGTACTTTGAAGTACAGACCTGGCACCTTATCAGTTCACTGCAGAGATTGTATGTCTGTGAATCATTTTAGACATATTAAGAGGAAAATGTGCTGGTTATGTTGTGGAGAGCATTTATAGATACTTTACTGGAAATAATATTGCTGCTACCAAGATATGTTTGTTCAGGATAAATGAAACACATTTCCATAATTTAAAGATATATTGCAGCCAGACTCTGAATTTATCACGTAAACACATACAAGGGAAAGAGCCTACCTGCCTTAGGATTAGTTGCTTTTTATACTGCCAGTGTTTGAGTACACTAAGTCACTCCACAGTGTAAAATTGCTTACCAATAGCTTGGTGTTTTGGGAATACTTAATCAAATTCTTGTTATTCTGCAAGTCAGGGATTCACAGCTTCAACCATCTATGCATTTCTTCACGCTTTTCTACCGGTACCTTAACCCTAGCAGAATATTCCAGTGATGCTCTTAAATTTTGCCTGCATGTACAATGTATGTTTACCAAAAACAATGTTTTGGGGTAGAGTAGAGCAAGGTAAAACTGTCAGTTTAATTTGTTGTTATCTGTCTCCTTTTGGGAAGATTATGCCTTACACCATTTTATTGTGCACCTCCAAAATGCATCTGCATTGCACCACTTTGCATGATAATGTACTACCATGCTTTAGCTCAATGCACCAGAATGGAAATTTATGAAGGGGCCCCCCAGACATCTGTCACTGGAACAGATGTCTCCTTTCCTTTGGAAGAGTTCTCCTCACCTATTATTCTGCTGACAGCCATAACATTTAGGATTTCATATTACTTTTAGCCTCAGTAAAAATATTTACTCAGCCAATTTGAGAGGATTAATCTACATATCTGGACAAAGGTAATAAAAAAAAGTTGACACAGGCTTTAGTTCTTCTATTTTTTATCCAACACAAAAAAACTGTGGTTATATATACAGTACATGTTAATGACCCCATATTTAGTTCTGATATGGGAAAAAGGGACACCTTTTACCACTAAATATGTAATCAATGGGCACATACCATGCCATCTTACATGGACAAGAGCTTGAATGACCACTTAGACCCCTTTCACACGGAGTCACCTGAAAACTGGCCAAAAAACATCAGGCATTTTGCTGTGCTTTTCAAGCTATTTGCGACGATAGCGGGGCACTATTTTACAGTCACGTGACTCAAAAGAGCCATTTTGCGTCGCTTTTGAAGTGCTGTAAAACATGAACATAGCAATATAAATATACAATTTAGTTATTTTTGACAACCCAATATAAAATATCCTTTTATGTTGTGAGTGCTGCCTGCCTGCTGGCCATCTGTTTCCACAACTTCTTGGAATCCCTGCATGCTTTGCAGATTCTTCTCTGTTGTTTATTTTTAATTCCTAAAGACTACAGATCCCATGGTACCTTGTTGCGTGCAAGCAGCGATTCCTATATGGGAGTTCAGAGGCAGGCTCTGTGAAATATTGGATACAACAATGCCTAATCATAGGGAAAGGAGAATATGTGTCAAATAATTTAAGGAAGTAAATGTATGGAATTGCTTACAAGGTAAAGCCTAGTACACACTAGTATTTTTTTTTCTTTCAACCCAGCAGTAGAGATGGATGAACTTTTGCTCAGCCCAAACATCGCCTATTTGCCCGTTAAGCAAATACCCTAATTTGCAGGACTTGCTCACCCAGCCAAACGCCCTGTAAGGCCCCGTACACACGACCAAGTTTCTCGGCAGAATTCAGCCAGAAACTCGATCGGAGCTGAATTCTGCCGAGAAACCTGGCCGTGTGTACACTTTCGGCCGAGGAAGCCGACGAGTTCCTCGTCGAGCCAAATAGAGAACATGTTCTCTATTTCCTCGTTGTTCAATGAGGAAAGTTGGCTTGCCGAGATCCTCGGCGGCTTCACACAGAACTCGACGAACAAAACGATGAGTTTTGCCCGTCGAGTTCCTCGGACGTGTGTACGGGGCCTTATGCACTGTGCCTGACAGTTCTTATATAGGTAAGGGGTGGGGGCACCTGATAATGTTTCCTGGTGGCACCACGCTTACCTATATAAGAACTGTCAAGTGGGAAGCCAAGCATTTGGCGGTTTGCCTTAGTTGACGGCAGAGCATTTTTTTTCCGGATTCGGTGGTGGCGCCGTAGTCATGATTAATGATGGATCTGGTGTTGTTTTTGTACTTTTAATAAAGGAATTGTCAAAAACGGCCTCCTGTTTTTATTTTTGTTTACACTTTTTTGGTGAATGGGTGGAGGTTCTATGTACCCCATACTTATTCACATGGGGGGCTGGGATCTGGGGGCCCCTTATTAAAAGGGGCTTCCACATTCTGATATGACCCCCACAACCACCGCCCAGGGTTTTCGGAAAAGGCCCTTGTCCCCATGAATATGCTTTGGGGTGGCAATCTCCCCTGCTGTTCTATTGTGTTCTGACAGGGGGACAGCCCCACTGCCCAAAAAAAAACCTCCAGTAGAGCTTTAAGCCATTGGCTGAAAGGGCTGATTGGAAGCCGATAAGCAGACTTTTTTTTTGGTTATGCTCCTTTGACAGAAGCCGGCCATTAGGATTGACTGCAGTACACAGAGTCTGAATGTTTCTATTGAGTTTACAAACGTCATGATCATTCAGATTAACAATAGTAGACCAGAAATATTTGAAATGCAATGTGGAAATTAATATATGATATACATTTTGACCATTGACCATACAGTTTAAACTTACTGTTTTTTTATGTTTTTTTTCTCCTCTTTTTTTCTTTATATTAGTGTTTAAAAGTATTCAGTGCAATATTCTTAAAGAATGGAAAAAAGTGTGGTACTTTAAATAATTGACAATTATATAAATGTATACAGATTTATACACCTTTGATAACAGGGTGACATTCATGGAAGAATTAGATAAAAAGGCATTTGATAATAAAATTGGGATCAGCCACCAAATTAAAGCGGAGGTCCGTCCACAGCTGCAAAAATTAAAAGCCAGCAGCTACACATACTGCAGCTGCTGACTTTTAATAAATCAGACACTTGCCTGTCCTGAAGTCCAGCGAGGTCGGCACCACAGCTGATGTTTCCATCAGCTGTTGGGTACATGCCGCCTCTATTGCAAGTAAGGGAGCCCGGCAGTGAAGCCTTACAGCTTCATAATGGGAGCCCTACTGGCCCGACGGCCAGGGAAGGAGGAGGGAGGAGGAGGGAGCACAGGCAGAAACATCAATACCCCCGGCTGAGGCTCCCGGAAGTGGGATCCTGTCCCCCCTCCCCCTAAAAGGTGCCAAATGTGGGAAAATGAGGAGTACAACAAGCGGAAGTTTCACTTTTGGGTGGAACTCTGCTTTAAGAACATTTTGGAGATATGCTTATATGTACATGAAACCTCATCAGGCAGGTGAATGCCAGCACTATAGATGAGATCTTAAATAAGCAATGTGCATAACAGAAAGAAAAGGAACGTGGATATGTGACCCTGAGCAACCAATCACACATCAGTAAAACAGTGCTCCCTCTGTATTTTTTAATAATTAGGGTGCTTTCTCACAGCTCAGGTGTGGTTTGCCTGCAGCGCTGGTGCAGCCCAGTGTACCCACTTTTTTTTTGTGGATTAACCACGCTTTTTGTAGACTTCTATTAGATATGGTATTTGTGGTGCATTTTCTGAAAGTGCATTAAAACTCATGCATGCTGCATTTTTTGGTGTGCTTTCAGAAAACACACCAAAAATTATAGAGGTCTATGGGGAAGCTTGCATAACCTGCACAACAACCTGTGGGGAATCTGCACCTGAGCAGTGTGAAAGCACCCAATGACTCACTAAATCTAAAGAACATTGCTTCTTATATAAATTTAACATTATATTAGGACAGTTTAAAGTTGAAAATCAACAGTTCTTCACACATATCATTTTCTTTTATATTATCATCATAAAAAAGAAGGAAAACATATAAATGTATAGCTCAGGAAATGTTTATCTCCAAATAGCTATAAATAAAACAATATTCATGGCACCAATAAAAACGTTTATTTTTTTTAATTTCCTACTGCCAAATGCCAGCTACTCCAAAAATCACCTCAAGAAGCTCTTCTAAACGTAACATACAAATAAACAGTCGCAATGGTGAAAAAAATGCTACCTGTGGCATGGGGTCAGTTTCCAAATAAAAGTTAAATATGTTCCTGTTCCCTCTCTGTGCTAAGTGAAGGTTCCAATAACCATTATGTAGGTGGTATTTTTTGACATCTGTTGAGCCATTGTAATTTGAGATTGACATATACAGAGGGAAAAATGCACACATCTACACACTCAGCCCCCTGCTGTGCTGTTATTACCACAAATGGTATCCAACAAAAGCTTCCTAGTCACTTCATGAGAGGAAAATAACTCACTTCATATTTCTGCAGGCAGAAGGGAGTACAATTACTTCAAATGCCAACTTTGAGGGGAAATAACACAGAACATTTTTTTTTAATCTACTGGGAAACATTTTTGCTCAGGGACATGGCATTGTTGGTTTTATATGAAAAGCATTCAAAATATAGATAATGGTGAGGAAAGTTTTAAATCTTTTGGTTCAGAAGCATTTCTGATTTGAGTTTAGATAATTTTTATAAAATGATTGCTGGGGGATTTTTTATTTATTTGTGTACAGTACAAGGTTTTATACAGTATGTTATATTGGGTATTAAAATGCTTTGCAAAAATTGATTATTCATTAATTAAAACCTGAAATAAACAAGGTCATTCAAGCTGAGCAAAAAAATAAGTAAGCAGGGTTTTATTAGTAATTACAGGAACCAAAATCATCAGTAGATGTAGAGATATGAACAGTAGAAGTTAGGCCCCGTACACACGGTCGGTTTGGTCCGATGAGAATGAACCGAAGTTCATTTTCATCGGACCAAACCGACCGCGTGTATAGGCTATCGGTCTGGTTTCCTTCGGTCCAACATTTCTAAACATGCTTCAAAAGCGAACCTATGGACCGCTGCCCCATCGGACCAAACCGACGGTTAGTACAGAAAAGTATCGGTTCAAAACTGGCGCATGCTCAGAATCAAGTCGACACATGCTTGGAAGAATTGAACTTCGTTTTATTCAGCACGTTGTGTGTTTAACGTCACCGCGTTCTGACCCGATCGGATTTTGGACTGATGGTGTGTACACATATCAGGCCGTACGGCCACTTCAGAGGTGAACCGATGAAAACGGTCCGACGGGGCAGTCTCATCGGTTTGGTCCGACCGTGTGTACGGGGCCTTACATGCAGATCACAACCTTTTCTGTACTCTACACTTTCTGCCTACCAATTTTTTTTCTATTACCATATATACTTGAGTATAAGCCAAGTTTTTCAGCACTTTTTTTGTGCTGAAAATGCCCCCCTCGGCTTATACTCAAGTCACCTTTGTGCGCCTAATCTCTTGGACTTTGCCTCACTCAGATAGACATCTGGATGACGGAGAGTCACCTCAAACTCAATGGAGCAAAAACAGAAATCATTCAACTCCAAGCAAACAGGAGGAAACTGGCCAGGACTACCTGGACCCCTCCACCCATTTTAGGACAAGCCATCACCCCTAGAACCAAGGTCAAAAGTCTAGGAGTCATCTTTGACTCGGACATGACAATGGATGCACAAATAGGATCAGTAATTAGCGGATCGCACCATCTTCTATGGCTCCTACGAAGAGTGGTTCCCTTCATCCCTAAAGAAGACACAGCGGTAGTAGTAGGGTCAATCATTAACTCGAGATTGGATTATGCAAATGCCCTTTACCTGGGACTCCCAAAGTACCAACTCGCCCGGCTCCAAATCATCCAAAACATGGCAGCTCGACTGGTAACAGTCACTTTCAAGGCCTTATGCATAACGCACAAATGTGTACACTGAAGCGCGCCCCTATATTTAAGTGAGAAAATAAAACAACAAAACCCAAATCGAGTTCTTAGCTCAACTAACCAAAAATTATTACAAATTCCCAAAGCCTGATATAAGACCAAAGGAGAACGTTGTTTTTCAGTTCAAGGACCTTGACTATGGAACGCTTTACAAACTAATATCCGAATGGAAATTGATCACCTGGCCTTCAGAAAAAAACTAAAGACCCATCTATTCTGAGGCTTAAACTGAAGGAAAATGGATGCCAAGCGCCTTGAGGCGATTCAGTTTGCATTTGTAGCGCTATATAAGTAATTCACTCACTCACCCGGTACCAGACGGCCGTAGGTCCCCAAACTTGGCACACATATAGCCCCACTCTTCCTCTACACGTGTGCAAAGTTTGCTGTCTGGGTAATACGGCCAGGGAGCACCGGTTTTTCAAAGTCGGGCACCCCTTCCATAGACTCCCATGTTAAACGGTAATTTCTTCAGTAATTTTGGGGACCCGGTACCAGCCGGCCGTAGGTCCCCTGGACACATATGTAACCCCAGTTCTCCTCTACAAGTTTGCAAAGTTTGCTGTCTTGGAGACCTATGGTCAGGGAGCTCTGATTTTTCAAAGCCGGGCATCCTTTCTATATACTCCCATGTTAAATTTAAGTCTAGTCATGGACACAGTGAGGCATGGGCACAGTGAGGCATGGACTCAGTGAGGCATGGACACAGTGAGGCATAGGCACAGTGAGGCATGGACACAGTGAGGCATGGACACAGTGAGGCATGGACATGGACACAGTGAGGCAAAGTGAGGCACAGTGAGGCATGCTGATGGACACCCTAGCCTTTTACTCGAGTCAATACGTTTTCACATTTTTTTGAGGTAAAATTAAGTGCCTTGGCTTATAATCGGGTCGGCTTATACTCGAGTATATATGGTAGTCCTTCATTGATCTATACTCAGACAAGTTAGCGAAACCCCCTCCAAGAAAAAAAAAAAAAAAGGGATTGCTAGACATCTTTTTCTGTCATCATGTTTCTATATTTCTTTAATGCATTAGATGGCTCCCCTGACTACTACTGACTGCTTGGCAGGTGGGAGAAGACAAGGCCAAGTCAAGGGTCTAGATTTGCATATCACTTCAGCTGGTATCTTTGACTATAACGATCATTTTGAAATGTAATTTCACTGAAGTTATTAATTTCACAGTGTGAATTTCCTAGGTTTGCTTTAAAGATCTACTTACACTAGGAGGAAAAAAAAATTGTAAGCTCCTTCTTTTTTTTTAAGCCTGATTTTTTGCTTAAACGTACACAGGTTCACTGAGCTAAAGCAAAGCTAGCCAGAAGTGAAATGATTTATAATTAATTTAGGAACAATCAGACCTTAGCAATATCCACCTTTCACTAAACATGCTGATCCATGTTTCAGCGTTGATGAGCGACTCCTTGCCAGTAAACTGCAGTTAGAGTATCTTAAGATAACTATAAGACATTAGACAAAAAAAAATAAAGTTTTTTTTAAGGGATATTTAAGCTAAAACACTGTTGTTTTTAAAAATTACAACACCGGCAAACTAAATGGACATATGATGCAACAAATGTCTCCTGTCAAAGGGGGATATTCTAGACAATACAATGTTGTTTTTTCATAATACCACTTTGTTCACTATGCATTATATTCTTTGTGCGGAACTAAACTGAAAAAAAATGCTGCCAATTCTTTTGGTAGAAGAGAGTGACTGCTTAACCCATCTGCTAGCAAGTTGTTATCCTTGTGTACGCTGCCTGTACACTACTGGTCTCGTGGACATGGGCAGGAGTTACATTATTAGCGGCCAGTCTAAAACAGAAGACACCAGGGTGGAAGAAAACCAGGGGAGGCAGACTGAGTGATGGGGGAGCATGGACCTATCGTGTTTTTGGTCTGTTGGCTTTTACTGAATAGTCAAATAGTCTTGAAATTAAAAGGCCAAAATGTTTGAACCACCTGGGGTCTCGTCCGCCCCCCGCATTCTGCGGGGGGGGTTCCGGGGGGGTGCGGGGAGTGGATCCTCTCGTGTTCTCTCTCTCTTTCCTTTTCCCACAGTGCTCGCTCATTCTCTCCCCCTCCCCCTCCCCTAATCCTTTTTCTTTATCCCCCTTCTCTTCTCTCCCCCTCGCTTTCTCTCTCCCCTTCTTCTTTTTATTTTCTTTTCTCTTTCCTTCTTACGCCTCTCTCTCTTATGGAGAGTGACCTTTTACCCGACATGATACACTGCTTTTCGTTGACTGACCCTGATTGGCACCTGGCACCTTCTCCCCCTTTTGCACCAGTTCGGAGGGGGGAGGCCATGGGGGGAGGGAAAAACTGGAATTAAGATCCTCCACCCTTAGTCGCTCCATCACACTCTGTACACCCCAGTTAGGGTCTGGAAACTCCAATTACTGTATTTTGTTGTATCATGTAACGTACCTTTTTGTAACCTTATGTCATCCTTTGTTATGTGATGATTACCGTTGCACTCTTTGTAAACTGCTCTTGTTTCAATAAAAACTTTTATGGAAAAAAAAAGGCCAAAATGTCCATGTCATAGGTGGAATCTGGTGTTCTGAATTGCACTTTTGCTTCTTGTATATCTTAGGAACTTCAGTGATTGCATTGGCTTCCACATTTCCTTGTTACAGTTGGAGTCTTACTTATCATGCTGCAGTAGAGGGTTTCCCACTTGTCCTGTAGAATGTTTGATAATATTAAATGCATTTTAAAAAATCCATCAGGGAGGGGACCCTCTTCTAAAACTTGCAAATGGTGTGTAGTCAGGGTAACTCAAGTGCATAGATCTGATTATCTAAGTACCTGAAGTCAATTATCCAGCATATATATTAAACTGGAATATCAGATTAAATCTGATTAAAGTAAATCTAAAAATAAAAAGTTAACATGCATCTAAAGCCAAAACGTTTTTTGTTTGTTTTGAATAGATTAACCACTTCAGCCCCAGAAGAATTGACTGTGATTCTGCACTGCATCACTTTAAATGACAATTGCACGGTCGTGCGATGCTGTACCCAAATAAAATTGAAGTCCTTTTTTTACCACAAATATGCTGCATACACACAACCGTTTTTTCCGTCGGAATAAACTCTGACTGTTTTTTCCGACGGAATTCTGCTCAAGCTGTCTTGCATACACACAGACACGCCAAATTCTGACTGTCAAAAACGCGGTGATGTACAACACTACGACGAGCCTAGAAAAATGAAGTTCAATGCTTCCGAGCATGCGTCAAATTGTTTTCGAGCATGCATGTTTTTTTCTCCATTGGAATTCCATACAGATTTTCGGCCGAAAAAGTCCGATGGGGCATTCACGCGGTCGGAATATCCGATGAAAAAATTCCGTCTGACTTTTTTCATAGAAAATTCTGACGGTGTGTAAGCGCCATTAGAACTTTCTTTTGGTGGTATTTGATCATCGCTGCGGTTTTTATTTTTTGCGCTATAAACAAAAAAAGAGCAACAATTTTGAAAAAAAAAAACACACTATTTTGTACTTTTTGCTGTAATAAATAGACCCATTTTTTTTAATAAAAAGCTATTTTTTCCTCAGTTTAGGCCGACATGTATTCTTTTACATATTTTTGGTAATAAAAAATCGCAAAAATAATATATTGATTGTTTTTCGCAAAAGTTATAGCGTCTACAAAATAAGGGATAGATTTATGGCATTTTTATTATTATTATTTTTTTATTACTAGCAATGGCGGCGATCTGCGATTTTTATTGGGACTGCAACATTATGGCGAACATCCGACACTTTTGACACATTTTTGGGACCATTGGCATTTATACAGCGATTAGTGCTATAAAAATGCACTGATTACTTTGTAAATGTCAATGGCAGGGGGCGATCAAGGGGTTAACTGTGTACCCTAATGTGTGTTCTAACTGTGGGGGGAGGGGACTCACTATAGGAGATGACAGATCGTGGTTCCCAGCTTGTAGGAACTCTTTATCTGCATCTCCTCTCAGAACAGGGATGTGTGTGTTTACACACACATGTCCCTGTTCTGCCTCTCGTGCCTCTTGTGCCCACGATCGCTTGTGGCCGGCGGTCATCGCGACCACCGGTCACAAGCATCAGCACCCGCTTAAAGGGACCGACGTACAGCTATGACGGTCCGCAGGAACGAGCCGACCTGCCGCAGTATAATGACAGCGGCTGGTCGGCAAGCGGTTCAGGATTTTTTAAAACCCCTATTAAGTATGTATTGATATTTGTGTCCACACTGGAGAAATGTATGTCCTGGTGACTATTGTCACCTGGACTTAAAGCAGTTCTTTACCTTGAAAATACAATTTACTCCTCTCCAACCCTCCTCCACTCAACTACTTAAATACCTCTCTCCTCTTTTTTTTTTTCATTTTGTTGCCTTTATTTTTTTTTTTTTTTGTGTACAGGTCTCAGTTCACTCCCCACCCTCTATTCGCCATTCTCTGCTAGGTGAGCAAGTAACTGAATTGAGGACAGCCCAGTATCAGATAAGCAGGGGTTAAAAGTAAATAAATAAATAAAGTTTCTCTTTAAAGCGGAGTTCCACCCAAAAATTGAACTTCTGTTGTCACATTTGGTACCTTTCAGGTACCGGTATTTGCTCCCACTTCCAGGCATGCATCGCCGTAGTATCCGCGAATATCTACGTCATGTCCGGCCCCTCCGCGTCCCCCCCACACACAGGTCCCAAAAGACAGCAGGGACCAGTGAGATAGCACAGCATGACTTGTGCATGTGCAGTAGGGAACCAGGCTTCACTTCCTGATTCCCTTCCGGAAGATGGCGGTGCCTCCACCCGAGAGCCGAGGGACAGATCGGCTTCAAGTGCCGACATTGTGTGTTAAAAGTCAACAGCTACAGTCTTTTAAAATATGGGTGGTGTGATATACTACACTATGGATTTTTTTTATATCTCTGCAATGCTGAGCTGGAGGTGGAGGATGCACTACTGACCTATTCACATTCCATATGCAAGATGGTTGGATATGCAAGATACGCGTTTACGGAGCATGCGCTCCTTTCTCAAGCGCATGCTCCGTAAACGTGTCGCCTATTGGCCCCCTGAGCAACCTGGAAGTGCCATCATCCACACGGCCCATCACTCACCTGGAACTGACGTCACAGCCCTGGCTCCCTGTGTGATCGAGATACAGGAAGCGTCGGTATCCACCGGCGCCACCTGCTCCACTACACCGCAGCCATCCACAAGTCACTGTACTCCTGATGTTCCATGGTTTTTCATGCCTTATCTCATCCAATGTTTGTGAGTACATTTGCTATATTTGTCCAATAAATGATATGCAACATACTCTACTTAGAGTGGTGCCATTGTTTTTTCTCCCCAATCAAGCTGATTTTGCATTCCTATTTTCTTGTATAAAAGGAGGCAAAATATTAATGCCAAAAAAAGTACATCCACACAGGTCCTTACAAGAGTGTTTATTAAACACTGCTGTGTGGTAAGGACCTAAAGCAGTGCATTTTGCTTTTAACAAAGGTTAACACATGAAATACTTTCAGAAACAAATTTCATTGTAACATTTTTACATGCAATTGTAAATGCTTCTGGTTTTTGCATAGGTCAAGTCATTTGGCTGATTTACTTTGTGAAACATAACATATGTTTTACATATGACCTTCAACAAGGCAATTCATGTGGTGATTTCTAGCCTGTAAAGGTCAAAACAAAGTGCCTTAACCTCAACAAAGAAATAAAGACAACTGGCAAAACAGGAAATATTTATTGGAGAATAAATAGTATTAATGGTATTATCATACCCTGCTAAAGCTATGTATTAAAAAAAAATTACGGATGAACTCATGAACAGAGCAGTTCATAAATAATGTAGCATAGAGTCAGGAAATGCCCTGCAGAAGTAATCTTGCTGCTGGTGCATGTCTGCAAATGCCTTTGCGCGGGAGCTATTAAAACTGGGCTTGTAAACAGAGTCAGTGCTGTCTGATCTGCAGCTTCCTGTGACCCGCCGCTACCTGTAACCTACTTTGAAATCCTGTTCATGTATTCTGATCCGGCTTGCCTTTGACTATTCCTGCCTGCTGCTTGTACATGACTCCGGCTTGTCCCTGACTTTGATCCTGCCTGCCCCACTTGTTACTACGCTGTCCGCCTGTTGCCAACCAAGCTTGTACTTCGACCTGTCTCTGCTGCTGCACCTGTCCGGGCTTATCAAACCTGTGTGTGCCTGTCTGTGCTCTAAACCCCTTTAGGACTTATCTGCTGTGCAATAAGATTTAATCTGTATTCATCGTGACCAGTGTACAGTACCAGCCCTCTGCAGCAGCAATATAAAAATCCTCAAAAGTCATAATTTAAACAGTTGTACTATTTAAGAAATGAGAGTGATTCACAATATTTACTGCGCAATCAGATGATATTTTGGATTGACAAGTTTTATTTGGTCAAGTGTGTCATCTCATGTTCAATCCATACCAACAGTCCAGGTAGGAGGACTACACACAATATTTGTGCAACTGTTTATCAAAAATAAATTTTCAAGAACAAATACACTGAAATATTTTTTTCTGCACACAAACACAATATAATATCCTACTTTAAATTGCATGCACCCATGAAATGGCAAAAAATATGTCATTTAAAACTATATAGTATCTACTGTATATATGTATCTTTAAAGTGTCTATATGGGACACTTTAAAAGTCTTTAAAGTTTATTGATTTAGTGGTAACCATGACTGTAGAATTACTGTTCTCACGTTAACCGTCACAGTAATATCTTACATGTGTATGCCTTATATGCACATTTATATTTGAGTGTGTGAGTGGATTAACAAGGATGCTTTTAAAAAAAAATTATATATTTTTTTATATTATATTTCAATTTTTCTGTCACTTTTTTATTTACCTGAATTACTAACAAGCGCACAATGTGATATCATGGGCAAATGAAAAGGTTCTCTTTATGGAGCTATAAGGAGTCTATTAGACCCCCAATGCCTCCCTTGAAATTCACTTTGGTTAATCAATGTGATTAGATTAATTGATTAGATTCTTCCCCAGCTACAGTAGATTCTTCCCCAGCTACAATGACAACTCTGAACCTGGAAGTGACAAAATCCTCACCATTTCCAAGTTCATTAGTTGCAGTGGAAACTGGAAAGAGTATGTTCTCTGAACTCTTTTTGGTCTCCATCCTAAAGCCATGTATATCAGTTTTAGGCTCCCTAGAGGGTTGGCAGTACTACTGGCCACTTGTGAGGGAGGGGTGGCATGTTTACTGTGCTGTAAAACTCTGTTTAAAGCAGTTATATAGTCATTTTTGGAACTTTTACCTACAGGTAAGCCTATAATAAGGCTTATCTGTAGGTAAAAAAAATATCTCCTAAATCTTTACGGTTTAGGAGATATTCCCCTTGCAATGAGCCTCTGACTGCATTGGCGCATGCACACAGGGGATTCTCGGCTTAAGGCCCAGGAAGACACCAGATCCTTGCCGGAAAGAAGTCTCCCGCGCTCATGCAATATCCAGAAGAGGCAACATGTCAGCTACCTTGGCGTGGACCAGGTAAGTTACCGACGCCTCGTTCTAAGGTAAGTATTTATTTCATAAATGAGCTAGTATGCAGTGCATACTAGCTCATTAAGCCTTTTGCCTTACAGGTGACAAAAAATAAAATAAATGTATGGGACTATACAACCGCTTTAAGTAAAAGGCATCAGATGATTTTTTAAAAGCAATACTACGCTCATGAGGTTTTTTAAACCCTTTTATTACCAGGAGGTTTTATAAACAAACCCTGGCAGACAAGGGGTTAAAAAAATAGCGTGCTATGTGACTCTCCAGATAAAGCCACATCAATTTTAAAAGAACTAATTTCTGTTAAGTGTGTTTGCAGCAGTATTATGAAAACAACACTTTAATGTGACATGATTTGTCAAGTGCCAGCTTGTTAAAGCATTTTCAGGAAAGTCTATATTATTATTTATAATTGATACTTTTGGTGTTTGTTACATGTGCTTATAATGTGCAGTTTCCTCATCAATTCCAGGCTTGGAATAAACGTGTGAACTGTTTTTATGTTGATCAAATTACAAAGAATGAGAAATCCCAGGTGTATAAAGTGCCAAATATACTCAATTTTTCATTGCTTTATTATTAATAGCAGCACTGAAACCCTGACTTTTGTTTCTAATGTTTTATTGGATTTTACAAATACCTGTAACAATTAGCAAGGACCATTAGAGGATAATATAGACTGGGAACAGCAGATATGAAATATTAAGGTCCTCTGCCTAATTTATTGAATATTTCAGTGCTGTAGCCATTCGTGAACATATTTAAAGAGGACGCATAACTATGTCTGTCTAAAGAAGGGGATCCTAAAAAGACATAAAATGCTGGCATATCTCAATGTAAAATTATTTGTCGACATAAATTATTGAAAAATATCTTTTGGAGTGCTGTGAAGATTGAAGATTCTCATGGCACAATCTTTTGCAGTCCTTACAAGCACCCTCCTGGTCATACTCGTCTAGCACTAAAAGAATTGCGGAGCTCAGGACAAGATTTTCACCATATTTCTCCAAAGAAAGGAATTCACAGAAATTTGATTGGGTCCCCTCTGTGAAGAAATATGCAAATGGCCACCTTTTAATGACCCTCTAGGAAAACAATCGCAGGGGCTTATTAGTCATCACACCAGTGCTTACTCCCATTGGATGACTGGATTCTGAAACACTATTGATTCTTTAAAGGAGCCATATTATTCTTGGTTGTGTTGCAGTGCAAGGTTGCAAAACCAGGTTTAATTAGAATTGAAATATGCAGATACAGTACCTCCAGAATGTTTTGTGCAGTTCTGTATTGGTATTGACTCCAAGTCCTGAAGAGCTAGGGTTTTTCACATGCTTCAGACAAGTAACATGATTCTTACAGATTGCAATGACTGACCTATGGGGCAATAATACTTGCATGTAAAGGGGGGGGGGTTAAGAACTTATGTAGTTAATATGGGAATTATATACTAAACAGGATCTTTACTAAAATAAATAAGCAGACTGACGTCGTTGACCTCCTTCGGAAGTCAAGACTTTCCTGACTTTAATGCACATTTAGTGGCTTTAAAAAATAAATAAACATCCTGGTTAAGTTTGTATTCTTAACTTAGAGGCTCTCTGCCACCTCTAAATCTCCAAATGTATTTTTCTTTTTTTTGCTCTTATTTGGCTTCCTGTTAGAGGGTGGCTGCATTTGTTCTCCAAAGCCCCACTGTCTGTATGGACATAGCCACATTTACTTTCACTCTTGAGATGGACTATGAACTATAGTTTTTAGTTTTTGTAGAGTGAATAGAGCAGTGCACATGAACAGCATGGTTGATTCTCTCAACCAACTATAGTATTTAAACAGTGCCTGCAGCTGTCTGAAAACTCAAACAGTGACTGCATCTGATAGAAGAAAGACTGTGCGGCTGACAAATTTCCACCAACTTTTTTCACCATCACCATAATCAAGCAGCAGAATGTGCTTTGGGGTCTAAGTTTGTGTTAAAAAAATCCGATCAATTGACAACTTTGTGAAAAATAAATAAATCTTTCCTGCATTCTCCAATACATAGCAGAATGTGTTTTGGGGTGTAATTATATGTATGCATTTGCATGAGAAATAACTTAAACTTTAAATGACAACTTTGTGAAAAAATATGTATTTCCAAATAATTATGACAAAAAATGACAACTTCCAAAAAAGCACCATTTCTCTTACTAAATCCATCCGGGTGTCTACTTTTTAAAAAGGGGTAATTTATGGGGTATTTTTACTGTACTGTAAAACAAATTCTTATATGTTTACCAAGGATAGTAGTGTGAAGCCCCATACACACTATCAGTTTTCCTGCTGGTTTTCTCTTCAGGTTTACCAAAACCATGTAGTACAAAGACCTGCCTGATTGCATTCAAATTGAAACGCTTAAGGCCCCATTCACACCTAGGCGTTTTTACGCCTGAAACGCACTGCTCACGAACGCGGGAGGGCAGATTTAACATTGTTTCCTATGGTGCCTGTTCACACCTGAACGCCTGAACGCCTGAACGCCTGTCGCGCGAAGCTCAAACTAGTCCCGGACCTTTTTTTGTCGCGCGAAGCGCGCGACATAGGCGTTTCCGCGCGTTTTTTTTTACCATAGAAAGTAATGGGAAACGCGCGAATTGAGCGTATCGCGCAACAGCAAGCGTTTTTATGCGCGTTTTTACGCACGTTTTGACGCCCATACAGCTCCAAAACAAAACAGGAAATGACATATTTTTTTACAGGAACTTGTGAAATCACCATTTTACTTTACTTACAATAAAGAAAAGTCACATTTTTATCAATGGAGGCCGAATTTGATAGAACCCTTTCGATGCTGGAGCCTGAAAATTTCATCAGGATGGTGAAGGAGCACCCCTGTCTTTATGACAGCAGGGCACCGGGCTACAAAATGAGGACCACCCGTTGGGACGCTTGGTGTTCTATTGGGAGCCAAATCTATGAGAACTGGGCACGGATAAATAAGTCCCATGATAGCAAAGGTAAACTCTATCAAAAAACATAACAGAAATACAAAATGCCACTAATGAAATAATGGAATGATTGTTTGTCGTTACAGTAGGCATTTATTACCGTACCAATATGCTGTTAAGTTTAAAAATGTGTCTTTACAAATATGACTATTGTGCGGTCAGGCGACATGGCTTATAAACATAAATTGCGTTCTCTTCTTCCCACAAATAGAGCTTATTAATGGTGATATTTGATCCCCTCTGTGATTTTTAATAATCCAAAAATTTAGTGACATTTTTCAAAAAAAATATTATTTTACACATCTTTAATCTAAAAAAATTAAAAAATTCAATCGACCTAGCGACTACAGCGTCAGGTGGGGACGGGGGCTACACAGGACCTACACTCTGCCTGCAGTGATCAGTAAATATATGTTCACTGCATTCATTGATACTGTGACAAGGGGATGGGGGAGTGGATTGGAGATCCAAAAGGGGATTGTGCCTACGTGTACTGGTGTCAGTGTCATCACTTCCCTCTTCCTGTGTTTACACAGGAGGAGAAAGTGACACGCAGGGGGACACATATAGAGCCACTTAACCCCCGGATGTACCCTGGGGGTCCTGATCGGACCCCCAACCCACGTCTAGGCGGTCACTTACAGGCCCTTTATTAGACCACAGAATAAATACATAAACTAAGTTTACAATAGATAGAATGTCACTAATATAAAATGGCACACAATATCATAGGGCTATTGAACCCAATGATAAAACTGTATCAAAATAAAATTAGAATGAGACTTCTTAAAACATGAATCATTTTTTATTTTTTTTCCACAAAACAGCATAGTAAAGATTATATTTCACAAAATAAGCGTGTCAAAAGCTGAAAAGTTCAATAAATTAAATGGAATTGAGCTGCCAAGGGACCTGCCCTTCAGGAGAGACAAAGTATGCCGCATACTGTTCACGGACATGTGTCCCCTGTGTGTTCCCACGTACACCAGTCCAATGAGCTCTTTCCAGAGTCTCATGGACTGGCTCCTCGTAATCTAGACCATCGCGCTGCCTGACAAAATTGTGCAAGGCACACGCCGCTTCTACAGCACTAATGGCATTTTGCATGTTGAGCACAATCGGTGTGTGGAGAACCCTCCACTTGTTCGCCAAAATTCCAAAAGCACACTCAACTACGCGGCGTGCTCTGCTAAGCCGGTAGTTGAATATGCGTTTGTCTTCGTTCAGATTATGTCCTGAATAAGGCCGAAGTAGGTGTGTGTTCAGAGCAAAAGCCTCATCACCCACAAAGACACTTGGTAGGGGAGGGCCGTTTGTGCCCGGGAGTGGACTATTTTGTGGAAGGTCCAGACCATCTGTTCGAAGTAATTGCCCAAAAGAGGAGTTCCCAAAAATCGCAGAGTCTGCACTACTTCCATAGGAACCAATGTCAATATAGGTAAAGCAATAATTGGCATCAGCCACAGCCATTAAGACGAATGAAAAGTATTTCTTATAATTGAAATACTGGCTCCCACTAGCCATGGGCTTAACAATTCTGATGTGTTTCCCATCGATCGCTCCTAGACAATTCGGAAAGTTACAGCGTTCCCAGAATACTTGGGAAATTTTTTCCCAGTCCTCTGCTGCCGGTTTTTTAAACACAATGGGTTTCAGGACTTCCCAAATGGCACTGCAGGTGTCCCGAATTATATAACTGGCAGTAGATCTTCCAATACGAAACGAGTAATGCAGACTTGCAATCGATTGTCCAGTTGATAGATACCTACAAAGAAAATAATATATATTATTTTATTTTATTTTTTACAGTGAAAATTCTAAAACTCAGATGGAAGAGTATAAGGGACGCCTACGCTCGCCAGCTGAAGGCACAGCGGGAGCAGCGGCGAAGTGGGAGTGGAGCATGTTCGGTGAGAGAATACGTTCATGCAAAGGAATTGGAGTTTCTGAGACCGGTGCTGGATTTGGGGAGGTAAACCATTATCTGTACTTTGCTCGGTAAACCAAATGTTTTAAAATTATTTTTGAATACATGATTTCTTTTTTCAGTACTGAAAGCTGCTGGGACGAGGCTGCCACAGCTGTAGTAGACAGAGAGAGCGTGGCAGAGAGAGGGGACAGAGAGAGCGTGGCAGAGAGAGGGGACAGAGAGAGCGTGGCATCGGGGGATCAAGCGATGGCTACTCTGGAGCCGGAACCGCAGCACTCCGAGGCATCAACTTCTAATGCAACAAGACCACTTGCAGAGCAGCCCCCAGTTAACATTGCGCATATTGGACCTCCGCGTGCTCTGCGTAGGAGGGCTCCTGCTCCGGATCCAGCCCTGGATCGTATGTTGGACATTATGACCAACATGTCTGACCGGATGAGCAACAGATCGTATGGCCAAAATGTAGCAAAATGTCTGGGGGAACTAATCGACAAAGTTCCCCCAAATCTGCAAGCGGTGGTGCTGTCCTGTACAGCTAGATACATCTCGACATTTATACCCCCGACAGAAGCTGACGATTTATCCGAACCACCACCACCCTATGGCCCATATGCCAATAAACGGACCGAGCATGTCCCAACACCACCCACGACCCATTTCTCCCCACCACCCGTTACCCTTTGGACAGGACCACAGCTTTCCGACCAACCTCCTCGACCAACACCACCACCGACTTCTGCGCACCATCCTTTCACCACCACTCTATCTCATTTACCTCCTGTGCCAACACCTTCCACTCACACTTCTCTGAATCCTTTTCCTTATACACAACCTTCTTCTTACCACCCTCATTCTCCTTTTCCTCATCTCTCAACACCACCTGTCACATACAGTACTCTGCCTCCTACAACACTTTCTTCTTACCACCCACCACCTTCTACTTACCCTGCGTTAACGACTACACCTACATCACATTACCCACATCGACCGAGACAATCGACTTTCAGGAATGCCCCAACACGAACACCACCACCACCACAAGCAACACCACCTTCCAATTGGTCAGGGGAAGACAGCACCACCTCCACTTGGCCCCCTTTTGCCCACGCACTGTCGGTCGCCATGTCACCGCACGGGGAAGAGGACTCCTCCCCAAATTTACAGCAATTGTAAATAAGGATTATGTATAAAACATTTTTGTATATTTTGTGTATTTGTGCACTTTGTGTATATTTTCATAATAAAAAAAAAAAGACCCAATGTTTTGGTTGATTAAAATATTAAAATAATTTTGTTCCTACAGAATTTTTGTTTGGTTTTTATTACACACATATATATATATATATATATATATATATATATATATATATATATATATAGAGTGTATTACATTCAAAGCGCTAAATAAAAATTACCTCAGTGTTATGATAAGTCGCTCCACAGGGGGGATACAGTTGCGGAAGTAGGTGTCCATCCTCTGCAATCTGTTGATCAACAATTCCAGCAACTCATCAAAGCTGTAAAGGAAAATGAAATTTAAAATTGGCAATGGATTGGTACTAGGGTTGCCACCTTTCCGGGATTCACCAGAACAGTTCGGGTTTGGAATCATGTGTCCGGGTTTCAGACTGCCTGACACTCTGACAGATTTTTCTGACCAGAATATGGATTTCCGGCAGGGTTAATGGCTGCAGGGGATGAAAACTTACAACCCAGCAGCCACAGATATACCAGGATGAGATGTGCTATCTGCCAAGGGGTGAGTGAGCTCACCCTCCATCGCTGTCTAACAGAAGCACCCACCCCCTTTCTCTATCCTGCCTCTTGGTGAGTACACTAGGAAAAATCAGAGTTCTCACATTGGAGTCCTCTCCGTACATCAGAGATCTCGGTTTCCCCCTTAGATCATGGTTCACAGAGCATCCCTTATGTCTGAGTATCTTGAGGTCTCGCTTCAATCAGATTATGTTGGTTAACCCATACAGTGAAAGGGAAATCTGGGAGTTGAGATGCAAAAGGGTGACTGTGATGTAAAGGGGGACTCTGTGCACTGTAATGTAAAGGGGGATTCTGTGCACTGTAATGTAAAGGGGGACTCTGTGCACTGTAATGTAAAGGGGGACTCTGTGCACTGTAATGTAAAGGGGGACTCTGTGCACTGTAATGTAAAGGGGGAACTTTGTGGACTCTAATGTAAAGGGGGAACTCTGTGGACTCTAATGTAAAGGGGGAACTCTGTGCACTGCAATGGAAAGGGGACTATTTTTATTATATTCATATGATTAGAAATGTAAAATACTAACAAAATATATGTATAGTTCATAGTATTAAAAAAAATAGTTGTGCACCGCAGAAGTGTACATGTTTGACTTGAAGAAAAGGTGGCAACCCAAATGGTACAATGTAAAAAATAAATGATTCCAGATCATTTTTTACTAACCTTTTTATGGACATTCTGGTGTAGTCCAGAAATTTGTCTTCATGGTCACGGAGGTCTTGGTACATCACCCAAAATTGCCCTCTTTCTTCCCGATCAGCAATGACGGGGTGTATCCAAAATCTGCGTTGCCTCTTCCTTTTTCTCTGCCTCTCGTTTACAAGATATTGGCTAGCAGTGGCTGCTGCCATGAACAAAGCCATCTCGTCATCACTCATTTTCACAATTGAGTCAGAAGCACAAGGATGACCCGGAAGAGGAATTATCACCCAGGAAGAGGAAAAAAAAACCTTTCACATAGCAACAAATGATGACAGAGGTGATCTATTTTACTATTGGTCAAAAAAAAAAAAAAAAACGCTGGACGTCGCTCTGCTCAAACGCGCGCAAACGCGCACAAACGCGCGCAAACGCGCACCAAAACGCGCGAAAAAAACGCGCGTAAAAACGCCTGGTAACGCCAACGCCTAGGTGTGAATGCAGCCTAAGGTTTGACCTCATATTAGATGGTTTTGGTAAACCTGAAGAGAAAACCATCAGGAAAACTGATAGTGTGTATGGGGCTTAAGGATTAGAATAGTTAAAGTGATTGTAAATTCTCGTTTATATTCTTTTATAAAAAAATAACAATTATGTTATACTTACCTGCTCTGTGCAGTTGGTTTTTCAAAGAGCAGCCTGGATCCTCATCTTTTCGGGTGCCTTTTCACAGCTCCTGGCCTCTCCCTCCTGTCAAATGTCAAATGCCCCCACAGCAAGCAGCTTTCTATGAGGGTACCTGAGCCAAGCCCTGCCTAGACATGGAGCCCTGACCCGGCCCCGCCCCTCTCTCCCCTGATTGGCTAACTGACTTTGATTGACAGCCGCGGGATCCAGGAGGAGAGTCCCAGGCGGCTAAGACACTTGTGGACATCGCTGGAGAGAGATGGGCTCAGGTAAGTTATAAGGTGGTGCAGGGGAGACTGCTACACACAGAAGGTTAATGCATAGAATGCATTAAGTTATAAAAAAAACCTTCTGCCTTGACAATCCCTTTAATGTTGATAGAGAGAGTTGAGTTCTGTTTTAATTGGTGACTTATGATATTCTCATTCATGTCTCTGCCCGTGTCATCATTCTATCAGTTTAAAATCTCAAACAGTGAACTCTCAGGTTCCACTGTCTCTAAACCAACTGTGGTCTCTTTACAATTCCTGAAACCTAGTCACAGATGACTTCAAGATTATAGGGCCTGAAACTGAATTGCTTAGGCCTTTACATAATGCAAGCTGTATGTATGCAAGCTGCTGCAAACTAAAACAACCAAAGGGAAATATGGTAATATTGTGGGGGGAAAAATAGCAAATAAAGAAAAAATAATATAGCATATACAATTGTGACTCAAGTCATATTGTAATTCAGTGGTAATCAACCCTGTCCTCAGGGCCCACTAACAGGCCAGGTTTGCAAGATAACTGAAATACATCACAGGTGATATCATTTGCTCCTCAGTGATTGCAGTATTCTAGTCTGCATCTCCCCAAGGTAATACAAAAAACCTGGCCTGTTAGTGGGCCCTGAGGACAGGGTTGATGACCACTGTTGTAATTGAATGTTATTAAATCTGTAGCTGTGTAATCAATCAATATGGCTACCTGGAGCAGTTCTGTACCCAGAAACATAATTTTTCTGCTTGTGTGATTGGTTTAGAGCCGGTTCACACTGCAGCAGCATGACTTTGGGGGCGACTCTGCAAGTCGTCCTGAAGACGACTTCAGAGGCGATTAGCAAAATGACTTCTGTATAGAAGTCAATTCACATCGCCCGAGCCGCCCCCGAAGTCGTACAAGAACCTTTTTCTAAGTCGGAGCAACTTGCGTTGCTCCTATTAGAAAGGTTATATTGCATAGCATGGGAGGAGTCGCCCCAGTGTGAACCGGCTCTTACTGATTTTCTACACTAAGATATAAATAATATTTCAGGCATCCCCTGCAATAAAAATTTAATTTTTTGTAAGCTACTTCCAATAGGAAATTACTGCTAATGGAATGCAGACCCTGCAGTATCCCACATTAGAGTTTTGCAGGTGCTGCAGCTGGTTGATAATTATGAAACCACTCCAATTAGATACACTTTCCCACATGGACAAAGAGGAACAAACAGTGATTTCTTAAAAATGACAAAAGGTAGGAACTTGCAACAAAGTTGATTGAAATCCATGCAATGTACATAGAACACCCGGGGTGGGGGGTCTTTTTTCAACAAAAGTGGAATTACACTTTAAATCTCTTTGGTTGCCACAATCCGTAGTTCACTCCTGTTATATAACTATGCAGTCTTTCCATGATGGTCCTGGCAAAAAATACAGCTACATGCTTGGTTTACCTGCATATTCCTAAAATAAATACAATGTACACACACACACACACACACACATAGGTTTGGATAGGCCAAGCCAAAAAGCCAGTGTCACCTAATCCACTTACTTACCACTGCCTCCTAATTTATATGTTTTGTTAAGTTTCAAAGGGCACTCGAAGGAAAGCTTACTTGTCATTTAGAGACAATCACTTATCTGAACTAACACACTGCTCTTGTTCCAGTAATTAGTTAGGAAAAGAAAAAACAAGCTTTGGTACTTCTGTTCTGGTAATTAACAGTGCTAAATCTGTCATTGATAATTTAGAACGCAAGGGAATGAATTGTTACATTTCTTCAGTGCTCATGCCTTTATCTGCTTGCAAGCATTTATTTATCAGTTCTTTTGTGGTTGACATAGACAAAGATTCCTATTCATGCAGCATATGACTTGTGTCAAGTTGTTGAAATTGCCTAATTCCTTTTCTTCTGCTGTCATAAATATATGAATAGAAAACACACAGGAATTTCTAAATACATAACTAGTTATTAATTGGAAAATGACTGTACAATGTAATTACCAGGAGAACACACTGTGAGAAATTATTAGGTACATTTATCAAATTGCTTTAAAACTCTGTTATGCTTTATTTTATTGCATAGAAGTGTAATTTTTCACCTGATTTAGCTCTCGTTGGCTAAACTTACCACATTGGTGGAAAACTAAAAATAAAACAGCAGTAGCTAAACAATGTTAAATGCGAGTAAATGTAGTAGTTTATATTTGAATGTAATCAATGGCCCAGATTCAAGTAGAATCGCGCAATATTTGCGTGGGCAAAGAGCAAATTTTTTTCTCTGCGCCCACGCAAATATTGCGCTTTGCCCGCGATTCACGGAGCAGTTGCTCCGTAAATTGCGCGGGCAATATGCTAAGCAGCCGGGCGCAAGGCTGCCTAATGTAAATGATCCCGCCGGGGGCGGGAATCATTTCAATTAGGCGCGCTCCCGCGCCGAGCGAACAGCGCATGCTCCGTCGGGAAACTTTCCCGACGTGCATTGCGGCAAATGACGTCGCAAGGACGTCATTTGCTTGTAAGTGAACGTGAATGGCGTCCAGCAATTTGCATACTATACGCCGATCACAATGGCCGCGCCCCCTAGCGGCCAACGCAAGAATGCAGCCTGGGATGTGAAGGCATAAGGATGCTTATGTCTGTCACATCCTAGGCTGCAGTCGGTGTAACGAGGTTCCTGAATCAGGAGCACTCGTTACACTGGAGCAAGTAAGCCCTTGCGCCGCGCAACCTATGGTTGCGCGGGCGCAAGTGCTTCTTGAATCTGGGCCACTGTTATGATATATTTACAATAGAGAATTACTGAATGGTTCCTTATCTCTCAGAACTCTGAATTTTCTGGATGGATTTCTGGGTCTGCATAGCTGCTGTGAAACTTGCTGTTGGGTTTTTAGCTTGTCATGGCTAATTCATGTGGAGAAATATAACACACGGTCATATCAATTTTGTAGGAGAAGGTGTAAATTTAAAAGATGTTCTATTTTTTTTCACCGATAGAAAACAAACCGATGGGGCCCACACACGATCGGTTTGTCTGATGAAAACAGTCTGTTTTTATCAGAAAAAACAATTGTGTGTACAGGGCTTAAAGCGGGGGTTCACCCTTAGAGGGCACTTTTTCCCCTTAGATTCCTGCTCGTTTTCTGTAGGGGAATCGGCTATTTGTTTTAAAATATGTGCAGTACTTACCCGTTTACGAGATGCATCCTCTCCGTCGCTTCCGGGTATGGGCTGCGGGAATGGGCGTTCCTTCTTGATTGACAGTCTTCCGAGAGGCTTCCGACGGTCGCATCCATCGCGTCACGATTTTCCGAAAGAAGCCGAACGTCGGTGCGCAGGCGCAGTATAGAGCCGCACCGACGTTCGGCTTCTTTCGGCTACGAGTGACGCGATGGATGCGACCGTCGGAAGCCTCTCGGAAGACTGTCAATCAAGAAGGAACGCCCGCTCCCGAAGACCCATACCCGGAAGCGACGGAAGAAGATGCAGCTCGAAAACGGGTAAGTACTGCTCATATTTTAATACAAATAGCCGATTCCCCTAGACCGAACGAGCAGGAATCTAAGGGGAGAAAAAAAAAAATTTTATAAATGGGTGAACTCCCGCTTTAAGGTCCACTGCTGAAAATCGACCACTAAAGGAACCAACCGTTTAAAGAACCGCATAACACACAGATCTAACCAGACATGCACAGTAGGGAGCTGCTAATTAAGGGTATTTGGCAATTCGTTGTGCTGTATACATATTCAGTAAAATCCTGGCACTAAATACAGCCAATACCTTGATTTCAGTTTGTCTCTACTATAAAGCTTTAGGAGAGCTACATTACTAAACTGGACAGCAAAAAAATTGCCCTGAAAATTAGCTGAGCTCAGGTAGTTGATGTTCAGGCAGAGCTGAAACAGAGGCACCGGCATTTACAAGCAAAAGACAGATAAACAACAGAATCCTGGATGTAATCAGGATATAGCCAATCACAACCAGAAAAACAGATATAATCACAGACCAGAGAATTAAAATAGCATAGAGAATTGGGAATTGGGAAAGTGGAGTTCATGCTTAGTTTGTTATAGCTAGATTCACATAGAGTTAGGCCGGCGTATCAGTAGATACGCCGACCTAACTCGGAATCTGCGCCGACCTAAGTTTAAGTGTATTCTCAAATAGAGATACACTTAAACCTATCTAAGATACGACGGCTTGCGCCGTCCTATCTTAGGGTGCAATATTTAGGCTGGCCGCTAGGCGGCGCTTCCATTGCGGTCGGCGTAGAATATATAAATCACTAGATACGCCTATTCACGAACGTACGCCTGGCCGACGCAGTACAGATACGCCGTTTACGTAACGCATTAGCAGGCCTAAAGATATTCCATCAAATAGCTGGAATAGTAATGTTAAAGTTTGCCCGCCGTTCCCGCGTCGAAATTCGAAAATTTTACGTCGTTTGCGTAAGTCGTCCGTGAATAGGGTTTTACGTCATTTACGTTCACATCGAAATCAATAGGTCCGTGCGGCGTACTTAGCCGCAATGCACACTGGGAAATGTAGGTAGTCAATCAAAAAAAAAGTCAATCACGTCAGGTCAAACCAAATTATCATAAAACACGCCCCCTCAGCCTATTTTGAATTAGGCGCGCTTGCGCCCGCCGCATTTACGATACGCCGCCGTAACTTAGCAGGCAAGTACTTTGTGAATCATGTACTTGCCTCGCTAACTTACGGTGGCGTAGTGTAAACAAAGTTAGGGCGGCCTACCTGAATCTAGCTATTAGTTTCCCAGTGTTCTTAAAAGAATGTATATTTGGCACATATTGAGATTGATTTACAAAAGGCAAATAAACTGTGCACTTTGCAAATGCAGTTGTATTAATTTCCCCCCGAGCTTAGTCAATGTGGTGAAGCGCTACAAATTTCCATCATCTAAGCAAAAATGCTGCTTATTTTTTCCTTGCACCTGGGTATTCTTTACAAAGTGAAGCTTTAGCGCATTGACTAAGCTCTGGGGAAAATGAGTGCAGTTTCACTTGCAAAGTGCACAGTATATTTACCTTAAGACCCCCTTCACACTGAAGGCATTTTTCAGCCACGTCAGCGCTAAAAATAGCACCTGTAAAGCGCCTGAAAAAAGCCTCAGCTGCAATCCCAGTGTGAAAGCCAGAGTGCTTTCACACTGGGGCGCTGCACTGGCAGGGCATCAAAAAAAGTCCTGCCAGCAGCTTCTTTGCAGCACTTTAGCGCCCCTGCCCATTGAAATCAATGGGCAGCGTTGCCGAAACCGCAGTGACACTTTGCGGGTGCTTTTAACCCTTTTTCGGCCGCTAGCGGCAGGGGAAAAGGAGCAGCTGCCCAGGGCCCTGTCATTGTTGTGGGGCCCAAAGCAGCTTCCTCATACTTGCCAACTATACTAGTTTAAATTCCCTTGTCCCTGGAAGTTTTAGTCCTCTGCTGTGTCCCGATATCTCAGTGTAAAGTGCTGCTACTAATGCTGCCCAGCTCTGCCCTATTGTTGTGTACAGATGACTCACCTGCAGACCCTATCTTTACATGTACATAACCATCATTCATATGCAAATAACGGGAGCATTCATATGCAAATATCGGCAGCCCGTGGCATTGATATGTAAATAAAGGCGGCATTCATATGTATATCATGCCCCTCTGAAGTGAGGAGATTATGTGCTGTAACCTATAGCAACCAATCAGTGAGCAGTATTACTGTACAGTAATCTCTAGCAACCAACCAACAAGCAGAAATCATGTGCTGTAACCTCTAGCAACTAATCAGTGAGCTGTAATGTGTGCTGTAACCTCCAGCAACCAGTCAGTAAGTGGTAATGATATGCTGTAACCTCTGTCAACCAATCGCAATCGCTGCCTGATCTGATGCAGTAAATTGATTTTAAGTCTAGCTGATATTTATTGTATGTCTCAGAGCATGTGGAGAGCGAAATTTATGCCCAGGGTCCAATCAATATTAAAGACGGCCCTGGCTAGCGGGGGTTAAAAACGCCCTTCTGGCGGCTGAAAAAAAATAGCGGCCCTTTACCGCCGACGTCCGGGTGCTTTCAGTGTGAAAGCACTCTTTGTATATCAACGAATTGACTCTACAGGCAGCACATTCCATCTGTGTATATTCTGAGCTGTTGAAATGCTGCCCAGCAAATGTGGTGTATACAAAATTACTTATCTTATATAACGCTACATGTTACACTAGTCAAGTGCCTTTTTCCTAGGATATCGAACTATTCAGCAGAGATCATGTAACCAAAGGCCTATGCATTTGTTCATAAGATCAACACTGGAAGAGACCCGAAGCAGTAGTTTTCTAACAAGAAGCATAAATATATTAGTGCTTCTAATACTTTATATTCATCTCATCAAGACTGTTATGCCTAGTACACACGAGAGGATTTATCCGCGGAAACGGTGCTCTGGACCGTTTCCACGGATAAATCCTCTGGCGGATTTTGATCTCCTGGTTGTACTAACCAGGACATCAAAATCCCCGCGGAATTCCGTCCGCGGTGACGCGTCGCGCCGTCGCCGCGATGATGACGTGGCGACGTACGCAACGCTGTGATATAAGGACTTCCACGCATGCGTCAAATCATTACGACGCATGGGGGGGATGGATTCGGACGGATTGATCCGGTGAGTCTGTACAGACCAGCGGATCAATCCGTTGGAATGGATTCCAGCGGATAGATTTCTTAGCATGTTAGGACATTTTTATCCGCTGGCAATCCATCCCCGGGGACAAAAATCTGCGGAAACAGATCCGCTGGATTGTATACACCAGGGGATCTATCCGCTGAAACCGGTCAGCGGATCAATTTCAGCGGATCGATCCTCTCGTGTGTACGGGGCCTTAGTATAACTTTACATTTATAGTTGTTTATAGGTACAATATAAGAAATACATTGACTGTTGTATAATAAACACACTTTGGGAAAAAAGCTACATATCACCTATTGAAATTGGTAAATTGTATAAGGTCCCACTGGGCAGAATTATTTTGTCTTCTTAGCAGTAACATGTACAAAAAAATATAAATAATTATTTCACTTGTGAGACTTTGAAAACCTAAAAAAAAAAAAACATGAATTATTAGCTGTCTCTGAAGACTGGTATTAGGAACCATGGGCCAGATTCAGGTACATTTACATTGCGCAGCGGTGGCGTAACGTATCCCATTTACGTTACACCGCCGCAGGTTTACAGCGTAAGTGCCTGATTCACAAAGCTCTTACCTGTAAACTTGCAGTGGTGTAACGTAAATCCGCTCGGCGCAAGCCCGCCTAATTCAAATGGGGCGGGCACCATTTAAATTAGGCGCGTTCCCGCACCGAACGTTCTGCGCATGCTCCGTTAGGAAATTTAATGACGTGCTTTGCGCGAAATTACGGCGCCCCAGCGTTTTTTTTTGAACGCCGACGTGCGTTACGTCGTTTCGTATTCCCGGACGTCTTACGCAAAAAAAATTAGAAATTCACGCGGGAACGACGGCCATTCTTTAACATGGCTGTTCTAAAGATAAGCCATGAAAAAGCAGGCCTAAGTTTGCGACGGGAAAAACTGACTAGCGACGACGTAAGAGATTGCGACGAACGCGCGTATCTTCGTGGATCGCCGTAACTAGTCATTTGCATATTCTACGCCAACCGCAATGGAATCACCACCTAGCGGCCGGCCTAGAATTGCATCCTAAGATCCGACGGTGTAAGTCAATTACACCTGTCGGATCTTAGGGCTATCTATGCGTAACTGATTCTATGAATCAGCCGCATAGTTAGGACGGGCGGATCACAGAGATACGACGGCATATCAGGAGATACGCCGTCGTATCTCTTTTGTGAATCTGGCCCCGTATATATATATATATATATATATATATATATATATATATATATAGATTGTACTCATTAAAATACATTTTAAGTACTTTATGACCTACCATTGCAGCGTTGTTGATACAACAACTGGAAAACACATCTATAAATGCAGAAACAGCATTATTTACTCATTAAAAATAATAGAATGTTGAATCACTTTTTACATACATCTGTAGGACATATGCAACTAAAGCAAAACAGCATGAGGCCAAGAGCTTGTTGAACCAAAAAAAATTATGGAATTATTATTTTATATGATATATTTTCCTAATGATTCACCGAATTACAAATATAGAAAAAAAAGAAAAGAAAAATATTTATTCATTTAGGAAAGCTGATTAAATAAAATGTTCAGGCTTTATTCCAAGAAATATTTGATTGTTCAAAACAATACAATCCACGTTTTTACAGTATAATACATCATCATACGTAATGATTAACATATGAACTTGTCACTGTATTTACATGTGATAATAATTATCTTGTTTTATTACGGTTTCCAGCTCATAATAATAATAATAATAATAAGAAAGCATTTTTGTTAAAGGATAAGTTCCCCTTTACAAAAAAAAAAAAAAACAATTCAAATTTTTTTGCAGGTAAACAATATGCATTTATTTTTTTAGTAATGGACCCGTAAAGCATTACTTTGTAAGACCATGGTACCTTCGATACAGCCAGACATACTGTGATAGGAAGACTTAATGAACTACCACAGCACTCAACAGTGCCATGGTAGTTCATTTAGAACAACAAGCCGACATCTGCAAAGGCTGTCAGACCTTGTACTTTTCCCATTCACAGAACACTGTAAATAGATGATACTGCCAGCTGAGATTATTGCCGATTGTGACAGCTAGTGGGGGGAGAAAATCCCACCTCTAGCTGTCAGAACTGGGGATCAGGGGGGAGCGGGGGCTGGTGCATTTGTAACATGTTACACGTTAGGTCTCGTACACACGACCGAGGAACTCGTCGTAAATGAAACCTCGTTTTCCTCGACGAGTTCCTTGTCAGGCTTGTGGAGAAACTTGACAAGCTTGCTTTGCGTACACACTGTCAAGACCAAATCTCCTCATTCTCAAACGCAGTGACGTACAACACACACAACGGCAGGGGAAGTTTGATTCCACTGGCACAACCCTTGGGGCTGCTTTTGCTAATCTCATGTTACTGCATGTTAAGTAAAAGTTTGGTAAGAGACGATTTGCACTTTTCAGACTGTTACAGCGTGACAAATGTGCTATCTCCATTACAAACGCTACTTTTACCGAAGGTGCGCTCCCGTCTCATACTTTATTCTGAGCATGCGCGGGTTTCTTAGCATACACACGAACGTGTTTCTCGTCGAAAACCAGCCCGACGAGGAACACGACGAGGAAATTAAGACTCCCGTTGAGGAAAAAGAGAACTTGTTCTCTTTTTTTCTCGTCGAGTTCCTCAACAGTTTTCTCGATGAAAAACATACACACGACCGTTTTCCTCGGCAAAAAAGCTCTGCCACCAAGTTTCTTGATGGATTCTGTTGAGCAAAACGGTCGTGTGTACGAGGCCTTACACTCTGAATATGGGTGTAAAATGTAACATGCTACAAAAGATGAACTTATCCTTTAGCCCTGGTTCACACTGGGCTGCGGGAGTGAAGCCGTGCGAGTTCAGCTGAACTCGCACGATTTCACTCCCGCTGGCAGTCCCGATTTGGGCTGTGATTTAAGAGACATCTGTGCAGGTTTATGCACAGATGTCAATGTAAATCGCGGCCCGAAATCGCAAAAAGTAGTACAGGAACTACTTTTTGAAATCGGTGCAGCGCCGCACCGATTAGGACGGTGTCATTGCCGACAATTTCCGCCGATTTGAGATGCAATTTCACATGTGAAATCGCATCTCAAATCGAAGCAAATCGTACCCAGTGTGAACCTGGGCTCAAGATGACTACTAAACTAAAAACACTAATTACCTGTTATACAAAATCTGAGAGCAAAATATGCATAATAATTTCAATAACTGTACAGACAATAGGCCGTGGTGGGTTTCATAAAGGATGTGATTTTAAACCATTCTAGAGGAATGGTGGAACCTGAATACTGTGGGCAATAACATTTTCAAATTCCACATTTTATATGTGAGATTGATTTGCTTAGCTGCACAGCAAATAAAACATAATTAGGCCTTTGTTGACTTTCAGTGACATTATGTACAGGTTGATTATCTAATTTTTCTCTCCTGTAGTTAAAAAGGAACTTCAGCTCTCTGCTTCAATTTTTTTTTCCATCCCCTTTTACCTTTTATACAAGGTTCTGTTCAGGAAGCATACTGTACTTTAACACCTAGCAAATCCAACGTTGTACTGTAGGGATCTACCACTCGGCTGATGCATACCATGGTCCATGGCACCATCTCCCACTCCTGCAGCTGGATCCAGCACTCTGTCTAGGCCTCTAATGCATCCTGGGATATCTAATGTGGATAATGTGGATATCCTAGGAGTCTGCGGGAGCAGGGCAATGTCATTCTCATTTAGGTGAGAATAGAGAGGGAGGGTATAAACTGTTGAACCACAACAAAAGGCATGACAACTATTTTAGGTTAAGGAGGAGGAAGGATTACAATTACTCAAATAAGTAGTTTAGGGTAAAGGTCCTCTTTAAGTAATACCAGCTTGTGACTGATTAGTGGGGGAGCAGCAGAAGACTGATTATGTCACCACTCTATTTTCTTCCATTTTCAGTGTGTTCCTTATCAGCACATGTGTATACTACACACCTGATTAGCTCATAATACAGCCATTCCTTCTCCTTATCTGAGCAATGCTGTACAAGTGAGTACAAGCACCTGATATCAAGCAAAAATTTAAGATGTATGCCACTTGTATTTCCAAGTGCATTCATTTATTTTGAATGATTGCCTAACTGTATTCAGTGTTGTTTCTTCTATCTAGATTTCAGATTTACCAATACATATAAACATTATCGAATTGAATGCTGCAGACCTTTTCAGCATTTAAATCAATTTGGTAATGGTGCAAGGATCTAGCCAAACAGAGATCATGCTACAAGCAGAAGCAAAAAAAGTTGCTTCCTCTTTAATACTGCCATTAATTAAAAAGTTATTCCCGTTACACTAATTAGTAATAATTAGCTTTTTAACAAAAAATTCAATAGTCACCTCTGTTATTATTGATGCACATTTCACATTACAGAGGGCACTTAGAAAATTGTTGGGAATTTGTTATCTTTTTTCCAAGATTTACTCCAAGAATGTTCAAGTCTGTTTGCTGCTTGCTTTACTTACTGGTCTGTGAAGTTAAAGCCCACATTAATAGGATCTAAGGGCCAGATCCACAAAAGGGATACGCAGGCGTATCTGCTGATACGCCGTCGTATCCCTGTTTCTATCTATGCGGCTGATTCATATAATCAGTTACGCATAGATATTCCTAAGATCCGGCAGGTGTAATAGTTTTACACTGTCGGATCTTAGGATGCAGTACCGCGGACGCCGCTGGGGGCATTTCTCGTCGAAATTCCGCGTCGGGTATGCAAATTAGCACTTATGGAGATCCACAAAGGTTTTTACCTACTACTACTAATTCTCCGTAAGTGTTAGTTTGCCGTTGCAAAATTAGGGCTGCTTTTACAAAGTGTAAACTTAGTACACCATGTAAAAGTATACCCTTCTTTCCCGCGTCGCTGTCAAATTTTTTTAAAAAACATTTTTTCCCCGCCGCAGCTCTTTTTTGCCCGTCGCGATTCACAAAACTTGGCGCAACGTAACGTAATGCAAAGCACGTCGGGAAAATCGCATCGGGAGCATGCGCAGTACGTCCGGCGTGGGAGCGCGCCTAATTTAAATGTGACTCGCCCCATTAGATTGGGCACGCCTTGCGCCGGACGGATTTAAGTTACACCGCTGCAAATTTCTAGGTAAGTGCTTTGTGGATCAGGCACTTAGGTAGAAATTTTGCGGCGGTGTAACTTAAATCCGAATATTTAAGTTGTGCCCGCTGTACGTGGATCTGGCCCTAAGAGCTTAAAAGGGAAAATGTCAAATAACTATTTCAACAGAGGAAAGACAATATATTCCTGCAGGACAAGTCCCAAATCCATTACTATTCGATGCACAAGCCTCAAAAGTTAAACAAAAAACTTTAACTTTAAACGTAAAAAGTTTGTACACACAGTTATCTGTTTAATATGTTAAAGTACAATAGTAATGCATGAAGGAGAAGGCTATGAGTTATTCAGGTTTTTTATAAGCTTTTAAATTTGTCTGTCCATATTTCACATTTCTTGTCAAATTTTGCACATTGGAGAGAGTTAATTGCTTGTAGACATTTAAGGGTGTAGTGTTGGATTATTCTTGTTACATCAGTAATGTTGATGGTGGGGGCATTTTTTCCGTTGCCGAGTACTAGAGTATGAGCAACTAGGAGAATATGGGAGACGACAGACCTCATTGTGTATGAAAATGTTTCTGTTCCTATGTGGAGTATTGCCAATGCAGGGTTAGGGGACTTATACTACCTGTTAGTGATGAAATCATTTGGAATACTTGGTTCCAGAAGCTAATTAAGCTTAGGCATTCCCAGAATTACCATTTTGGTTTGGTGTCAGTTATTAGATCTCGTATGGTTCGAATCCCATGAGCTGGGAACTGTTTTAACAATAGCATTGATATTTTTTCCTCAATTAATTATAGAGGAAATTGTTTTTCTACTGTGAGATTATTTGTGTGGTGTTTGTTGAGGAGGAATCTCAGTGCCTGTAATGATACCATGATAGTGGGAGGGAAATCTTGAGTGTCCCAGGGTTTCCAAATGTCGCCCATGAGGAGAGCGGTAAGATCAGATATTGGGGCTAGGGCTCTCTCACTCTCTACCCGTAGTGGAGTATTATTGACTGTGAACCAGTATTTGAGTTGATCTAGTCTGGCTGCCAACTCCCTACAACATTTATTCATCCCAATATAGTGCAAAAAGGAAGTAGTGCAGCATTATTGCCACATCATCACTGGAAATTGCATTGGGAAAACTTCACTGGAAGACCAAACAAGTGTTGGCCTTTGCAGGGGACTAAGAAAAACTGTAAATGAAGATTCCGTTATAAATATGTGCTAATTTGTGGAAAGTATCATCAGAGTTTTGTTAACATTAGCAAGGGACACCTTGACACATAAAGCTACTATAGTATTTCTCCTACCCAATTATAAAATTAGACATTTAGCCCCTGTGCACAACAATGCGACTTGTCATGGGATTCGCTAGACCAAAGTTGTATGACAAGTCGCATCCTATTTCTGGCTATGGAACTGTTCAAATCAGTGCATAGCTGTTGGCAATTAAATTGCACTGACTGGTGGCTTTGAAATTACACTGAAGTAGCACGATTTCAAAGCCACATTCGGTGTGAACTGGGTCTTGTCCACAGTTGGAATAGCTTTTTTTTTTTGCTTTCCTTAAAGAAAGGCATGAGCATTTTTCTCTATTAAAGATCCTGTGGTCACATGCTAAATGTTTGGATATATTGTACTTTAAAATCAAACAAAATCCACAAGCAATTCTTCCTGACATGAACCTCTAAATACCTTAAGCTTTGCTTCAAAAGGAAACTAACAGCACTTGGAATTCCCATGAGATATCTGTGCCATGACCTACAGCATCTAATGGACATCTTCTCATTCTACATCCTAGTAACCCATAAAGGCGAGCCCTAGGCAATCTATGTATTGCTGAGAATGATTTATTTGTGAGGCTTATCTAATGTTTTATAACATGTGTACTGCCATACAAGATTTTTATTTGTCCTTGACCATAAACCTTGCAGATAAAAGGCAAAACTCTGTAAAATAAACCCAAAAAATGAATGCAAAGGTCCAGGTTAGGAGTAGAGCACATTGGTAATCAATCAACAGTTGAACAAATTAAGTATTTTCACGCCAGATGACTGGTTATCTTGCCTCACGCTGCCCTGGGTAAGTGTTGCATAAAAACAGAAGAAAAATTCTGACAAGACCCTGTGTACTCCTATAATTATGTGGATGGGGAAATCTTACACCCCCTTCCTATGGTTGTTTAAGAAGCATAATAAAAAAGGGTGGACCTAAAATGGATTGCTCTAAAAAAGCCACAAACCACCATGTCAATCTTTTTGTGTGTCTGTATATTTTAGTTGGATTTAGGAACATAGCCTAGTCAAGAAGTAATAAGATGCTTATGATTGCGATCTAACAAACTCCTCCAGAACATATTGATTAATAGGTTCTTTATATTCCTAAACACACACTGATAGCCCATTTTTTGCTACCCATTAAGACGAAGAATTGGAAACCATGAATAAATATATTTGAGCCTCATAAAAAGATTAGCAAATGTACCCAATATTAATGTTTTGCTATGCACATAAAAATGAAAAAAAAAATCTATATTCAGAGAACTGATCATTCCAGAGTACTTAAATCAAGTCGGAAAACCATAGAAAGATTATGGTTTTATAAAAAGTTTTATCCTTTCTTACCTTTATACATGCAGTATTTCAGGATATATTTTTAAATTCAGGTCCAACTAATCATCAACACAGAGTCAGTTGGAATTGTATGAGCAAAGGCAAAACTTGTCCTTTCCCTTAATTTGGCAGCAACTGCTTTTTCTTCTAATACCTCACTGACCCTATTGAAAATTATGTAGAACGTTTGTGTCACTGCTACTGGAATGAGTTCAAGACTCAAGATATTTAGCTGCAATAAAACATAGCCGGAATGATGTGAATGAAAACAAAATTAAAGTGGAAGTAAACTTCTATCTCTTGCTTTTTAGGTAAGCATATAATAAGGTAGTGTAAAAATCTCCTAAAAGTGCACAGTAGGACAGGGGTGTCCAACCAGTGGCCTGGGGGGCCACATGTGGCCCACAGAGCCTTCTGATGTGAACTGCGATCTCCTGCTCTGTGATGGAATAAAATAGAATACTGTTATTAAAGGTGTATTTATTACTAAAATCACAGTGTATATATGGGCATATCTGTTCTGCAGTGGCTACTGGACTGCTTTCAAACTGATACACAGGTGCAGAGCAGTTTACCTGCGGGTTACCTGCACTGAGCCATAGACTTCTATTATTACCTGTGAGTTTGGTGAGCTTTCTGAAAGTGCACCAAACCTGCAGAATATAATAGAAAGGAAAGCCAAAGGTACACTTTATTGCACCCGCGGTGTGGGTAAACCGCAGCGCATCAGTGTGAAAGCAGCCTTACACACTGTCAGACCGACAGTCCGACCAATTTTACCCTCCATTCACCTCTAACGAGTGGCAGAAATAAACTTGTGTCCTACCTCCAATCCAATCTGCAAAAAAATAAATAAAAGAGTATAGTGGGCTGTGTCAGTGTCTGCTCTGCATATGCAGAGCAGACACGGACATGCCATCCACCCGCTCCGGTCATTGTGGCCTGCGACCGGATACCAAGCCGTTTAAGTAGCCCTCGCTCTTCAAAAGGTTTGACACCCCTGGTTTAGGCAATATTTACTGTACATGTGGCCAGTGACATCACTGGTGCATGTGCTCTGAAGGAATGGCCACCCATTTCATTTCTTCAGAGTGTGGACCCGGAAGCAATGGGGGGGGGGGAGTGAGACCACCTACAGTGCTGACATCTCGGCGCTGGAATGAAAATGGGGACAATACACTCTGAAGTGTGGATTTTTATTGTCTTATCCATGTTTATTTACCAATGATTGGATATGAATAATAAATATAAAAATCTACAAAACAAAAAAAAATACTAAATAAGCACAAGGGACTTTACTTACCTTAGATGTAACCTGTTGCTTATGCTTATGTCTCCTGTGTTCAGTAGTCATATTCCTTCTTTGTTGCCTTCCCCCACCCCTGCCACTGCAATTTTCCAGTGAGGCAGGGGTTAATAGAAATTAGGAATCTGTCACTGGCTCTCATCAAGAGTGCCCAACTATTCCTACCCTTTCTGCCCTGCTCCTATTAAATGCACTTATCATTGCAATCGAATTAAATAATCTCCAGAACAACTAAAATTTATGTCAAATAGATGCCATATAAACAATGTACAATGAATGGATGTAAACAAGCCCAAGTCAGTTGACACATGTCCTTACAGGTAAGCTAGAATCATTTTGGATCACTTTTTTCTTTTTTGTTTGTTTTTAAACTGTTGTTTTGTATTTTTTTATTGTATGTGTACAAATTTTACTTTGAATACAGAGCACTGTGGATTTTGGTCTCTGTGACTGTACTCGCATTGGTTCTTCTATCCCACCACACCTCCTCCTCTCCTCTTCCATTTTACATCAGGGTCCCCCAAAGTTCTGTTCTTGGACCTCTCTTATTCTCGATATACACTTCCTCCCTAAGTCAGCTCCAATGGCTTTCAAAACCATATCTACGCTGATGACACCAAAATCTATCTGTCTACCCCTCTGCTCACAACATCAGTTTCCTTACTCATCATAAATTTACAACCAACATGTCAGTCTGCATGACACACCACTTCCTCAAATTGAATCTAAAACCAAACGCATAATATTTCCTCCCTTGTTCTCCTTCTCCTGACTTTTCTGTCAAAATTGATGGGACAACTATCAACTCATCCCCACATGCCAAGGTGCAAGTTGTAATCCTGAACTCTGAACTCTCCTTTCAGCTCCACATCCAATCTCTGTCCAAGTCTTCCTGCCTCAACCTCTGCAGCATCTTCACAATACGGCGCTTCTTAACCAATGACACCACAAAGCTTCTAATTCACTCCCGGATTATCTGTTGCTTCGACTACTGCAACTCTCTCTTTTTTTAATTACTTTTACGCAGGCTATCCCACTTCAGTCCATCATGAATGCTGCTACCAGATGCATCCACCTCACCAAATGTTCAGTGTCTGCTTCATCTCAAAACTTAAAAAGCCATCCACAACTCTACCTCCTACTACAGCACGTACCTAGTCTCAAAATACCAAACAATTAATTAACTTTATTAATTCCAAGAATTTTTTTTCTAGCTCCCTAGTCATCTCCTCCCATGCTCATCTCCAGGACTTCTCCTGAGGCTCTGCCATCCTCTGAAACCCCCTACCGCAATCTGTCTGACTATCATCCACTTTTAGAGGACTCCTGTCCTATCCTGCCTAAACCTAATAACTGGACTCTTATTTTCTTCATCAGATAATGCCCTACAGTTATTACCTTTTGTATGACTCGACCCTCCCTTTTATGGTGTAAGCTCTGAAGAGCAAGGCTTTCCCATTCCTTCAGTATTGAACTGTATTGTAACTGTACTTTCTGCCTCATGTTGTAAAACGCTGCACAAACTGTTGTCACTATATTAATCCTGTATAATAATAATAATAATAATAATAATAATAATAATAGTGAAATTTCATATTGAGTCCTTTGATAAGAGAGGAGTCACTGGGTTTCAGTCATTCAATTCTTTGCAAAGTTAGGGCCACACAAGCAATTACATATATTTGCTATGTTGATACTAAGGCTGGCCATACATGTTCAATAGTCTTGTACAATATTCCTTTAGGTTCCTTTAGGTTTTCCAAACCCCATATAATAAGAGATGAAAACTAAACAAATTTCAATTGTATCCAATTAGGCAGACCCTTGCACTATATAATTGGAGGTAAGTCTAAATGGGAAATTGTACAATAAAATTGAACATGTATGGCCAGCCTTAGTGGGCAGTAGCTTCATTTGCAGGAACCAGCTAGAATTTTGATCCGACTATGGGCAGGCTGGTTGTACTGGTTGCCGTGATCATTGTATTCTGATAGCTGCCGCTGCAGGAAAAAATACAATAGTGCAGTCAGTGTGATGGGGGATTCAAGCAACTTAATTTCCTTTAACCTATTTTAACCTCTTGACCACTGGGCACTTAAACACCCTTCCTAACCAGACGAATTTTCAGCTTTCGGTGCTCTCACATTTTGAATGACAATTACTCAGTCATGCAACATTGTACCAATATGAAATTTCCGTCCTTTTTTTCCCACAAATAGAGCTTTCTTTTGGTGGTATTTGATCACCTGTGGGTTTTTTATTTTTTGTGATATAAATGAAAAAAGACTGAAAATTTGGTAAAAAAAATGAATTTTTCTTCATTTCTATTATAAAATATTGCAAATAAGTCATTTTTCTTCATAAATTTTGGCAAAAATGTATACTGCTACATATCGTTAGTAAAAATAACCCAAATTAGTGGATATTATTTAGTCTGGGTGAAAGTTATAGGATCTACAAGCTATGGTGCCAATCACTGAAAATTGATCAATTTGATCACACCTGATGTGCTGACAGCCTATCTCATTTCTTGAGACCCTAACAAGCCAGCAAAGTACAAATACCCCCCAAATGACCCCTTTTTAGAATGTAGACATCCCAAGGTAGTTAGTAAGAGGCATAGTTAGTTTTTTGAAGTTGTCATTTTTTCCCACAATTCTTTGCAAAATTAAGATTTTTTTTTATTTTTATTTTTTTCACACCAAATTGTCATTATAACAGGTTATTTCTCTCACATGGCATGTACATTCCACAAATGACACCCCAAAATATATTCTCCTACTCCTCCTGAGTATGGCGATACCACATGTGTGAGACTTTTACACAGCATGACCACATACAGAGGCCCAACACCGAAGTAGCAACTTCAAGCATTCTAGGAGCATAAATTACACATCTAATCTCTCAACCACCTATTACACTTTTGAAGACCCTGGAGCACCAGGACAATGGAAACGCCCACAAAGTGACCCCATTTTGGAAAGCTAACACCCCAACGTATAATCTATGAGGCATAATGAGTCTTTTGAACAGTTCATTTTTTTCCAGATGTTTTTGGAAAATGTGGAAAAAAATAAAAACGCATTTTTTTTTACAGAAAGTTGTCCATTTATAGGATATTTCCAACACATAGCATGTACATAGAAAAAATTACACCCCAAAATATATTCTGCTGCTCCTCCTGAGTATGGCGATACCACATGTGTGAGACTTTTACACAGCGTGGCCACATACAGAGGCCCAACACCGAAGTAGCAACTTCAAGCATTCTAGGAGCATAAATTACACATCTAATCTCTCAACCACCTATTACACTTTTGAAGGCCCTGGAGCACCAGGACAATGGAAACGCCCACAAAGTGACCCCATTTTGGAAAGCTAACACCCCAACGTATAATCTATGAGGCATAATGAGTCTTTTGAACAGTTCATTTTTTTCCAGATGTTTTTGGAAAATGTGGAAAAAAATAAAAACGCATTTTTTTTTACAGAAAGTTGTCCATTTATAGGATATTTCCAACACATAGCATGTACATAGAAAAAATTACACCCCAAAATATATTCTGCTGCTCCTCCTGAGTATGGCGATACCACATGTGTGAGACTTTTACACAGCGTGGCCACATACAGAGGCCCGACACCGAAGTAGCAACTTCAAGCATTCTAGGAGCATAAATTACACATCTAATCTCTCAACCACCTATTACACTTTTGAAGGCCCTGGAGCACCAGGACAATGGAAACGCCCACAAAGTGACCCCATTTTGGAAAGCTAACACCCCAACGTATAATCTATGAGGCATAATGAGTCTTTTGAACAGTTCATTTTTTTCCAGATGTTTTTGGAAAATGTGGAAAAAAATAAAAACGCATTTTTTTTTTACAGAAAGTTGTCCATTTATAGGATATTTCCAACACATAGCATGTACATAGAAAAAATTACACCCCAAAATATATTCTGCTGCTCCTCCTGAGTATGGCGATACCACATGTGTGAGACTTTTACACAGCGTGGCCACATACAGAGGCCCAACACCGAAGTAGCAACTTCAAGCATTCTAGGAGCATAAATTACACATCTAATCTCTCAACCACCTATTACACTTTTGAAGGCCCTGGAGCACCAAGACAATGGAAACCCCCACAAAGTGACCCCATTTTGGAAAGATAACACCCCAACGTATAATCTATGAGGCATAATGAGTCTTTTGAAAAGTTCATCTTTTTCCAGAAGTTTGGGGAAAATGTGGAAAACAAATGAAAACGCATTTTTTTTACACAAAGTTGTCCATTTATAAGATATTTCCAACACATAGCATGTACATAGCCAAAATGACACCCCAAAATATATTCTCCTGCTCCTCCCGAGTATGACGATACCACATGTGTGAGAATTTTACACAGCCTGGCCACATAGAGGCCCAACATCCAAGAAGAACCATCAAGTGTTCTAGGGACATAAATTACGCATTTAATTTCCTTACAATCTATCCCATTTTTGAAGGCCCTTCATATTTCTAGCATATACATACCAAAAATTACACCCTAAAATACATTTTGCTGAGTAATGGGTAAACAAAATATTACCTGTGGTTTTAGTAGTCCAGTTGTCCACAGGAGGAGAGCCCTGATCCAGGCAGCAGGCAGGGACGTGGTCAGCGTCGGTGAATGGAATTGTCCAGGCAGAAATATTGTCCATAGTCAGTACTGGCAGGGTTACAGTCCAGGGTCAGTGCAAGTAGAGACATTGCCAGCAGTGCCAAAATATTGGTCCTGGTAGTAAGCAGGAACATGGTCCAAGTAGCAGGCCAGGAAAGAAGGGGGACAGGGGTAGAGGCTTCTCCCACCCAAATCTCTTTGAAGCCTCCGGGCAACCAGACCCTAATCCGGGAATGAGAAAACTAAAAAACTATTTTTTTCATCCAGAAAAACAATTCTGGAGCCCCTCACATATGTGAGACCCCTGTGTTCCCACTAGCATAGCAGGGTAAAAGATCAATCCAAGGGGCAGGCAAAAAGCGTGGTCAAACAGTCCAGGGTCAGTTCCAGAGCGGGCAGAAGTAGGTACAGTTTAGTGTTAGGCAGAAGCATAGTCGTATAACAGGCCAGGGTCAGTTCCAGAGCAGGCAGAGGTAGGTACAGTTTAGCGTTGGACACAAGAGTAGTCGTATAACAAGCCAGGGTCGGTTCCGGAGCAGGCAGAGGTAGGTACAGTTTATCGTTAGGCAGAAGAGTAGTCGTATAACAAGCCAGGGTCAGTTCTGGAGCAGGCAGCGGTATGTACAGTGGCATAAGAGGTGTGGCGGTAAATGACAATTATGTTTACCATACTTTCCTAATAATTTAGAAAAGAATGGTAACGGCGGAAACATTGATTGAAACAAAGGCCTGGTTGGGAAGGACAGTCAGGGCAATAATATATAGTGTCTCTTCTAGTTCCTGCTTTGGTGCACACACGGCATCTCTTCTGACGTTTTCGGCCTGATTCATGGGGGGGGAGTTTATCAATATAGTGTCGTTCATGGAGTCTGCTCACGCAATCAGAGCGAATGACATCTGGTGAATCGTCAGGGTACAAAAGGGAGGAGACAATTTCTTCTTGGTAATAAAGATAAGATAAGGGGTTACTTGTAGATTTACGGTAAACGACATAAGTGTTGTAAATGGCCAAACTGAAAAGATATATGGAGACCTTTTTGTACCAATAGCGGCTTTTTCTTGTGGGAAGGTATGGTTCGAGCATCTGATCATTGAAATCTACTCCCCCCATGAACAGATTATAGTCATGAACACATGCCGGTTTTTGGACAGGGCCGTTTCTTTTGGGGATTTCCACGTAGGTGTCATTATGTATCGTTGAGAGCATGTGGACGTTTCGTTTGTCCCTCCACCGGATAGCCAATACTTCTTCATTCCGCAAAGACGCCGTCTCCCCTTTTTGCAGTCTTTCCATAATGAGCCTTTGCGGGAAACCCTTCCTATTGGGTCGCACTGTACCACACGCTGGAGTGCCCATCCGGTGAAGGTTGCGGAAGAGGGGCAAGCTAGTATAGAAGTTATCCACATAAAGGTGGTAACCCTTTCCAAGGAGTGGATATACTAGCTCCCAAACAATCTTTCCGCTGGCTCCGATATATTCTGGACATTCAGGGGGCTGCAGTTGGGTGTCCTTCCCTTCGTAGACCCGGAAGGCGTAGACATACCCCGTGACCCGGTCACATAGCTTGTAGAGCTTAACCCCATATCGGGCCCTTTTGTTTGGGATAAACTGCTTGATGCCAAGCCTGCCTGTGAAGTGGACCAATGACTCATCCACGGAAATATTTTGGTCGGGGACAAATAACTGGGGAAATTTCTCTGAGAAAAAGTTTAGAAGTGGCCGAATTTTAAATAATTTGTCCTGTGATGGGTCATTTCGGGGAGGGCACTGGTCGTTGTCATTGTAATGGAGGAAACGCATTATCCTGTGGTATCTGGTTCTTGACATAGTGGATGAAAAGACTGGCATATGGTGGATGGGTTTTTTGGACCAATATGAGTATGATTCATTTTTTTTTGAGAGCCCCATGTTGAACGTTAGGCCTAAAAATAATTTAAATTCCTCCACTGTCAATGCTTTCCATTGATAGGGACGGGCGTAACTTGAATCAGGGTTGTCTCTTATGAATTGCTGTGCATAGAGGTTGCACTGGGCCACAATGGAGGATAATAGGTCTGGGGTAAAAACTAAATTAAAAAAATCAATAGGGGCAAAGTTCTCTGTGTTCACCTTAACACCTGGCTGGGCGGTGAAAGGGGGGACGTTTGCTGCTCCGGAATTGGGGGGAAGCCACGTAGGGTTTTCAAGGGCATAGGGAAGGCTGGCATGGGTCCTAACCCTTTGGGGCTGAGATGACACTCTGCTGGTTATTGGCCTTTGCTGCAGTGGTACTTCATTTCTCCTGGATGGTACTGAGCTGCTAGTTGATGCCACTGTATTTCTGGTGGATGGCTGCGAGCTGCTGGTTGATGCCACAGCGCTACTTGTGGTAGCCTGCTGCCCCATGTCAGAACGCCTTCGTTTCATGGGCACACTTTGCTCTTCCTCTGAATCTGTAGAAGACCCAGTGCTTCCAACCGGTTCATATTCTGAATCAGAATCAGAGAGCTCCCTGCTGCTCTCGTCGGTCAAGCACATATGTTCGTATGCCTGCTGAGTGGTAAAAAACCTTTTTGCCATACTGGTGACTGTGGGCTGTGGTGACAAACTATGGTAGGGAAACTGGAACAGATATGGCTGCACTGATGGGTGCTGATGAGATGAGGCTGGTCTAATGAGTGTGCACTGATGGGTACTGAGGGTGCACTGATGGGAACTGATGAGGGTGCACTGATTATCTGCCACTGATATGCACTGATAAGGCGGCGGTGATGAGGATCCACTGATGAGCACTCACTTATGGGCACTATTGGGCACTCTAGTGGCACTGATGAGCGCTGTAGTGGTGTAGATGAGCACTATAGTGGCGCTGATGTGGTACTGATGGCACTAATGTGGCACTGGGCACTGATGGCACCGATGGGCACTGTAGTGACACTGGGCACGGTAGTGGCACTGACGGAGCACTGGTGGCACTGATGGAGCACTGGTGGCACAAATGGGCACTGTAGTGGCACTGATGGTGCACTGACGGACACTGGTGGCACAGATGAGCACTGGTGTAGCACTGATGAGCACTGACAGACACTGGCGGCACAGATGAGCACTGTAGTGGCACTGATGGAGCACTGACGGCACTGAGCACTGTAGTGGCACTGGTGGTGCACTGATTGGCACTGATGAGTACTGTAGTGGCACTGGGCACTGGTGTGGCACTGATGGACACTGGCAGCACCGATAAGCACTGTAGTGGCACTGGGCACGGTAGTGGCACTGACGGACACTGTAGTGGCACTTATGGACACTAGCAGCACCAATGGGCACTAAAGTGGCAGAGGTGGCACTGAAGTGGCAGAGGTGGCACTGGTGGGGACTGTATTGGCACTGGTGGAGACTGTATTGGCACTGGTGGGGACTGTATTGGCACTGGTGGGGACTGAAGTGGCACTGTAGGGGCACAGATGGGTACTGTAAGGGCACAGATGGGTACTGTGTGGCACAGATGGGTACTGTGTGGCACAGATGAGCACTGCTAGGCACTGCTGGGCACAAGAAAAAAATGACACTCACTTTAAAATGTCTTCTCTCCTCACACTCTGTAACAGGGTGAGGAGAGAAGAGAAGGAGACCTTTGAGTGACCTTTTTTTGTTTACTGTTGCTGTTTATTGATCGCTCCCTCATTGGAGGGAGCGATCAGGTGGTGAAGAGCCGCTTTCATTGGCTCTTCACCGCGATCTCTGTTGCGCCGGGTCTCCTGGACCCGGCAAGCACACACACTCCCGCGAGCGCGTCGCAGGACGCGCGCGAGACACGGAGGTGTACGAGGACGTCCCATGGACGTCCTGTCACAATAACCCGGCCGCGCTGTAGCAGTATTTCTGCTATGGCGCGGTCGGCAAAAGGTTAATATATGGCGTGCTTAAAAGTCTTAATATTTTATTTTATTTTTAAAAGATATTTAAACATTTCAGTCCAAATACACATTGGCTTTTAATGCCCAATGCTCACGTGCATCTACTTGTACCCCACATCAGATGACAGTGTTTAACAAACTGTTACTTGCTTGCTCAGACAACAATGTATGATGGTGGGATGAACAACACAAACATTAACAGGAGCTTATAGAATGGAATGCCTTGTACACACGATCAGAATCGCACTGCTGATTTTATCATCCAATCATGTACAAGACAAAATGCTGTTTTTTTATTTTTCTTGCATGTCCCCCTCAGATTTACAGTGACTGCACTTCCAAGTGCACTTGTAGTGCAAAGTGGATTTTTCTTTAGTAAATAAACCCCACTGTCACACCTAATTCTGACCGTCAAGAACACGGTGACATACAACACTATGACAAGCCGAGAAAAATTAAGTTCAATGATTCTGAGCATGCGTTGACTTGATTCTGAGCATGCGTGTTTTTTTCTCCATCGGGGGTTCCATACAGACGAACAGAATTTCCGATAGAATTTTTTTCCATCGGAAAAGAAGAGAACATGTTCTCTTTCTAAGTCCGTTGGAACTTAAGAAGGAAAAACTCAGATGGGGCACACACACGGTGAGAATATCCGATGAAAAAATTCCGTCTGACTTTTTTCATCGGAAATTCCGATTGTGTGTATGCGGCATAAGGCTGCTACTAATTCTTTTACTGTTCATTTTTTTCACTAATACAATAGAGCTATGATAATGGAAATGTTTAAAAAACTGAGACAAGACTGTATATCAGAGATGTCTACTTTTAAAAAGAAATGGTGTGAGGCTTATCAGAACCAGTGATGGATTCATGATCCATGCTGATATGATATTTGCTCAGGGAAAAGGGTTTTGTTTCCTTTATCTTTGCTAGTTTTCTCAGAAAAGAGGTCATAACTCAGCAAAGGTGAAGTCTCTAGTGAGTTATGAAGCCTGTCTTTTCACAAGTGAGTACTGTAGATAAATTGACATGCTTGGGATAAAGTCTTGTCCAGTTACATATTCATTCAATGCAGAGGGAAAAGGCTTGTGAATACAGAATGTATTGTGTGTCTGAGGAACATTCAGCTAGAAATTCAGTTAAGGTGAGACATTAGACATCTGCTTGTCCTTGAACTCCTGCAATATAGCTTGAGACTCAGCCAATGCAGTTACCAACTTTGTTCCCTTTTCTCTGCATAGAAAAAGGAAAGATCCATCAAAATGTAACATCTCTATGTACTATAACAAGCACTTCTGATAAGGTGGAAACCCTTCTTATCACTGTAGGAAAGCTCAACACAAAACCAACCCTTGTCCAGGAGTCTCACGGAGTGCTTTAGTTGAGTCGGGATGTGTAGATAGGAAACATTGGTGACACATTTACACCATCAACAACCCAGCAAGCCAAAGCTGATACAAAGTCAGTATACACATTCTTGTTAAGATATCCTAATGCCGCGTACACACGATTGGGCTTTTACCCGACCAAATGCACATCGGAATTCTGATGGAATTCCATCGGAGTAAAATAGTACATGTTCTATTTCTAAACTCCGATGGAATTCCTCTGAAAAAGCCCAATTGGGCATACACACGGTCGGAATTTCCAATGGAAAAGGTCAGGACTTTTTTCATCGGAAAAAACGTTCGTGTGTACGTGGCATTACAGCCAGACCACGATCGTCAGTTGTCAGACAAAGCGGAATATTAGCAAGGCTTTTTTATTTGTATGTACATTCAAAATCACATGCTACAAATTAACCATTCACAAAATGACTCTTCCTTTAACACATTATACCTATTGATTATAGAACCTCTCTGCCAGGAATGCATCAACTCTTTATTCTGCATTTTATTGTCAGCTGGTAGGAAATTTGATTCACTTGGTATTTCACAAAAGATAGATGTTGCTAAAAAAAATACACATCATATGATTATTTTCCATCTAACAAAAGTCATTCAACCATGTGATGTCTGACATGGAAGAAAAACTCTTCAGCAGCATGAGCCTCATTTTGATTATCTTTCCAATAACCCTGTTGGTAGTAAATTAAAAAGCATATGCTTTATGATGATAGACTGAAACTGAAAATGTCATAGGCATACATACTGTACTGTTAAATATGCAGGATTTCTTCATTTATAAGTAAATCGTATTGGGGCAATCATCCCACTGGCATCAAATGGGAGATGTGCAATGGAACAATCCAAGGATTTGGTGCTATTTAAGCTTATCTCATTGCAATGTTCACTATATTGTCAAAAGTATTGGGACACCTGCCTTTACATACACATGCACATTGATGGCATACCAGTCTTAGTCCGTATGATTCAATATTGAGTTGACCCACCCTTTGCAGCTATAACAGCTTCAGAAGTATATCTATGGGAATGTTGGGCCATTCTTCCACAAGTGCATTTATGAGGTCAGGCACTGATGTTGAATGAGAAGGCCTGGCTTACAGTCTCCTCTCTAATTCACCCTGAAGGTGTTCTGTCAGGTTGCAGTCAGGACTCTGTGCAGGCCAGTCAAGTTCCTCCACCCCAAACTCTTTCATCCATGTCATTATTTCATTATGGTCCTTGCTTTGTGCATTGGTGTGCAGTCATATTGGAACAGGAAGGGACCATCCCCAAACTGTTCCCACAAAGTTGAGAGCATAAAATTATCAAAAATGTCTTGGTATGCCGACGCCTTAAGAGTTCCCTTCAGTGGAACTAAGGAGCCAAGCCCAACCCCTGAAAATCAACCCCACACCATAATTCCCCCTCCACCAAATGATTTAGTCCTGTGCACAAAGCAAGGTACCTAGAGGCATGGATGTGCGAGTTTGGGGTGGAGGAACTTGACTGGCCTGCACAGAGTCTCTAACTACACCTCCTCCCTAGGTCAGCTGGGTCACCTTCTCTCATGGCTTCCAATACCATCTCTACACCGACAACACCCACATTTATCTCTCTACCTCTCAGCTCAGTCCTTCCGTCTCTTCATGCATCACTTATTTACTAACAGACATATCAGTCTGGATGTCACACCACTTCCTCAAACTCAATCTATACAAAATCGAGCTTATAATATTTTCTCCACCACATGCACCTTTCCCTGATCTCTCTGTCAAGATCAATGGCACAACTATAAGCCCATCAATCCCATACCAAGGTGTAATCCTAGACTCTGATCTATCCTTTAGGCCCCACATGCAATCACTGTTCAAATCTTGCCGTCGCAACCTCAATAACATCTCCAAAATAGTTCACTACCTGGTCATCTTTCGCCTTGACTACTGCAACTGCCTTCCCATTGGCTTACCGTTACATATGTTTCCCCCCCCCTCAGTCCACCATGAATTCTGCTGCCAGGCTCATCCACCTTACCAACTGCTCCATGTCTGCTACTCCTCTCTGCCAATCCCTTTATTGGCTTCCCATCACCCAATTTAATAAATTTAAAATACTAACAACAACAACTCACAAAGCCATACACAACTCAGCCCCCACCTACATCACTAGCCTTGTCTCAAAATACCAACCTAATCTTTCTCTTCATTCCTCCCAAGACCTCCGCTCTCTGGCTTCCTCATCAACTCCTCCCATGCTCGCCTCCAGGACTTTTTTAGAGCCTCTCCCATCCTAGGGAACTCCCTACCCCAATCTGTCCGATTATCTCCTACTCTGTTTGCTTTTAGACAATCCCTGAAAACCCTTCTCTTCAGAGAAGCCTGCCCTCACCTAAAAACTGTATTTTGATTTTCTTCATTGGCTCATCCCCCACAGTTATTACCTTTTGTATCACTTGAGCCTCCCTCCTAGATTGTAAGTTCTAACAAGCAGGGCCCTCTGATTCCTCCTGTATTGAATTGTATTGGAACTTTATTGTCTGCCCTCATGTTGTAAAGCACCGTGCAAACTGTTGGCACTATTTAATAATAATAATAATAATAATAATAATAATAATAATAATATAAAAATATTGTCCCCTGTTCGTAGCAAAGCAAGAGGCACCATCAGCATATATACAATCCCATCCTCATGCAGAAAACTGTTTTCTGGTGAAAGAAAAGTTATTTCAAAGTGTACACCTGTCTTAAGAATCTGGAATGATGGCAGACATTGTTCTTGTACAATGTTTAGGAAGTTAAAGGAAAACTGTCCTGCACAGACAAGTATGCAGATAAGAAATTCTGACTTTAATCTGACATTCCTTACCTTCATACTTGTTCCAGGTCAGTGACTTAGAAAGTATTACATGCATAATATATGTTGTATGGGCAAAGGGCCAAGGGAACATTTCTCAATTAAATTAACTGTAAATCTAAAAAGGTTCTTTATAGCAAAATGTTTACCAGTAAATTACAATTAGGGTTATCTCAACTGATTATCACAAGTGCTGGTATTAATTTAAATTGTGGATAATTTGACTAGTTTAATTATTTTTATTAATTGAGAAAACGTGAGACACATTTTTTATTTTCTTAGTAACATTTCAAAAATATCCAACCAGTAATAATTAAGTAAACAAAAATCATATGTGTGTATCAATGTGTATTTTACATTATACTGTAGTTACAATATGTTAACTATCTATGATATATCGTACTCTGTGCGCTGCTTTATTCATGAAATATGTATATAAAGTCCCTTTTTTACAGTAGCCAAGGAAGCTAGGAACTCAGCACAAGCTGACAAGCTGACAAAGGTTTCATTATAGAGCTGTTTACTGCATTTACTTTTTCTGTTCTGATTGTTTTCAGGGTCAGAGAACCAAAGATGCATTTCACTTGTGAAATGATTACTAGACAGAAACTTGTATGTGGTCTTACAATTTTACTGATCGTAGGTTATTCTCAGCAGCAGTCTACTGGCAGTTCAATGTAGCATAGTACGATAATCATAATATCACTCTCTTCAGTCACTAATCCTGTGTGAAACTGAGCAGCAATTGCCCGATTTATCATTTGCAACACTACTGTAGCCAATGTGAGTTACATGCTGTTATACTGCAAGCTCATTATTTTATACTGCTACTGAGAGTCATTGAATTATGGGAAAATTCTGTACTGTGGGCAGTTTTATAGAACATGAAGTCATATAAAAGACTGTAAGGCAGCCTTGATATTCAACTGAAGGCACCTTTTTATTAAGCACTGGTGATGGGGGTAGGGTTCACTACCATAGGTGGGATTTGCATTTTTTTTTAACTTTTTGGCCCAAAACCTTGTAGGTTTACCAACAGAAATAAGACACACCCTATAATGCAGTGCATACATGTTGCCCCTAAATAAATGGATAACCCAAGCCCCACTATATAATATATTGGGCTCACAGTTGCCATATTGTTGGTATTTGTTACAGCTGTTGGGAAAAGCTGACAGTACAGTGTAGGAAGAAATACTGTTTTTTTTTACTTATTTTTGTGCCAATTGAGTGACACAGGTGTAAAGAAGGGCCAGTGCATTCCGGTAGGAGAAGTCTAGTGCATGCGGATGCTTCTCTGCCGAAGGTACGCAATACACGTATTAGCACAGACATATTGGTGTGCACTCTAAGCTGCGTGCGTATAAGGGCATGTGTATGTTTGGCTCCAAAAGCCTTATATAAGATTGTGTGTGATATGGAAAGATTGCTGCGTGGTCTTCAGTTAGTTCCTGACTTACCTGTGACCTGCCCTGCTTCCTCTGCCTTCCCACCTACGACCTGGCTTCCCTTTGACCTATGTTTGGAGTCTGTATGCCACCTTCTAATTTGGTACCTCACTACCCAGCTGTTAACTGACCCTGGGCCTATCTACTAACATTTTCTCTAGCTTATGTTTCTCCTAGATTCATTCCTGTTAGCTGGCTGGGTCTTACCATGTTCCTGCATCTGTTTTTTACCCAGTGGTTCACAGTCATTTGGCCCTTGTGCCTTATCCTCACATCCCATGTCATCACTTCAAGGGGTATTTCATTTGGATAGCCATTATTTAAAAATGATACAGTAATATCTGTGCACCTTATTTCTAACTGTAAATGTACAATACAAAATTACCACTCAATGTCAACTATACAGCTTGGAAAAGCACATGCATATATTTTTCACATGTTAAAAAAATTGTCTGCTTTGTCTTTAAACATCAAACAATGATAATTAGAGTTTAATATTGACTGTAAAGGGATTTGACAGTTTTATTTGATATCATTTTTATGAAAATCCATTTAACCTATCAGTAACGCTAAATTCACACCTAGCTTTTTTTTAACTGAACACTTTTTTGTGCAACATGCATGGGGCAGTCCATTAATTTTAATGAGCTGTCCTATGCACCACAAATGTGAACAAACAACATTCCCCCTGGAATTGGACTTTAAAAGCCAGACACTGGGATATACATAGAAATTGTATTTATTAGAATGGAACATTTTAACAGACATGCGTACAAAAGTTAAAAACACATAACCCAAGGTGACTGTAGCTCATGTACGTAACAATACAGGCGTCAATAAGACATGTAACAAAAAACACAAAAAGAATGGCACTGAAACTCTCCTATGAATAAAGATCCCTGGTACTCCTATGTACCACAGATGTGACAAAGTAGCTCATGTAGCTTTTTGTCCTCTTTAGAGCCCATTCACACCTAGGCGTTTTGTCGCCTGTAGTGTGACGCCACTGCCGCCCCGACACGCCAGAGGGATGATTTAACATTGCCCTCTATGGAGATGGTTCACATCTCCACGCCGAACGCCTGCCGCCTGCCACCTGAAAAAAAGTCCCGGACCTTTTTTTCAGGCGGCTTTCGGCGTTCGGCGGGGGACAATCTAGGGGCACATCTAGGCGGACAATCGCAGCGTTTTGTCGCTGCAAATCGCGGTACAAAACGCTGCTATTTGTCGCCGCAATTCGCGGGACAAAACGCCGCGATTTTGTCCGCCTAGATGTGAATGCAGCCTTAGGGTGCCATTAACAAGCAATAGCACCACTAATGCAACACTTATTGTTATTGAGTTTTGTAAACATACGCAAAATATTATGATTTACAAAACATGCAGATGTGAATGGATCCTAAATATTTGAGTCTATATAATCCCTAACAACGAACTTATTTTTTTTTGCTCAGTTGAACCATTATTTTGTTAAATTTGTGCTGATCCTGAAAGAAATCCAGAGCTTTCATGTGTCCTGTGCACACTGCTGTGTGATCTCAAACAATGTTATTAGGGAGTGTGTTGGGTAGTGCTAAGTATATTAGGAATACCAAACAAGAACCCCCCCCCCCCCTCGCCATGTTATGGCTTCCTGTCTTATGGTAAAAAATGCTACTCCTGGCTAGCTACAATGTATAATAATAATGTATAATTTGTGTTTTTGAGTTTTGATACACTTTAGGCAAGTTACATATACATTAAGTAGGGACAGTTCTGACTGGCATGCCAACTGGTATGCACATGGTCAAAAATGATACATTGCTATCAGAAAGTGGCTTGGACAGTCCACAATGTACACCCCCTCCCCTATGGTATGGCTCTATCCACATGAAAGTGTGATGTCAGACCTTTGAGAATGGACATTGTCAGCTCATATGGAGCTTTTACCAGAAATTTCAAAAGTTAAAATAAAAAAAGATGAAGAAAACAGGGTGATGATAAATGTAACAAGATCACAAGTTTGCAGCAGCAAAGCAGGACTACATTCTAGAAGGCTGATGTTAGATGAATATATTCTTGTGGTGCCAGTAAATCTGCACTGGTTATACTACCCATCTCCAAAAAGCACTCTGCTTCTTTTTGGGGCTAGGGATGAGCGCAAGGTTCCTTGGCTGTTTGGATGGACACCCAAACATTTACACTTTTTGTGGGTGCTGTGACAGTGACATCACTGACCAAATATGCCATGGCCATTAGCCAAATATGGTAATATCCTATAATTTATATCACCATACCCCTACCTCATTGTATATAAACATAATGACAGCTCTGAAGCTGCCATTAGCATGTGAGTGCAGCCCAAGCAGGTCAGTGTATCAATGTGGTTTTTCTTTCGGTGCTTAGCAGGCAGCAAATCGTGAGTAACAGTCATCATGAATGATGTTGAATTTCTTATTATTATTGTTTATTTAAAACTGACTTTTTTCATGATACGTTCCCCACAATCACCAAGTCATATTTTTTGGTACGAAGCTTTGTCCTCATGAATATGAAGCCTCTCTATGTTTAAGGCACATGGCCTGATATGGATTTTCTGGGGGACCTCATACTATTTTTCCATGGGGGACCCCCTAAAATCCATACCATACACAAAACGTATGCCATAATAGGCTTGTGGCCTGGGATTGTTCAGGATGGGGTCTCCCTTTCCTAGCCAGTCAGGTTGCATGCTTGGATAACATCTAATTTAATTCCTATTCAGTAATGATTATTTTACATAAGTTGAAACTCAGCATGAATAGGTGTATGTTTTTAATTTCTACTAAGTTGCCCTTTAACCAAATGTATTTAGCACTTCTAATAGGTACCCTAATGGCAAACTACTAAAAACTTTTCTACATTTAGATTATAGTGTTGACGTACTAAAAAGTCATATGTTTACTTAGTCAAAGTGAAGCTGTTATCACTTTAAGTGCTCAATCAGGTATGGGGGTTAAAAAAAAGGATCTTCCTTCGAACATGACTGGTTCATGAAAAGTAGCACTCTTTTACAGGTCTAAGTGAATAGTCAAGTCATAGATTAAATACTTTCTAGTTCTACTGTATACATACTCTGGCCTACATTCTTTTATTAACCTTAAAATGTTGCTATTACTGCCTATTATAGTGGATAAAACTCTATGTGGTCTCTTTATAGCAACCACCATATAATATATAATATTTTAGATAAGACTGATGGAAACGGTTTATAATTAATAAGAAGCTGTTGTAATATATAGGGTTTGAAAGTTTATTTTTGATAGAGTAAGTTTTATGGCCTATTGGGCTCCCTTCACTAAAGCAGATGGCATGCAGCATTTACCAAATTTTTACCAAATATTGCATGTGATGCTGAAAATGTCAAATTACTATGTTTTTATGCAGTATTTACCTTAAAAAGCAAAAACTATCGGTAAATACTGCATAACACAGAGTTAAAGTAAATTTACTAAAGAAATTTAATAAATAAATTCATGCATTAAAAGCCACCTGCATAAATAGCTGGTTGTTAAGGAGCGGGTGGCCTCTGCATCCTTAGAAACCATGACTCAACTGCTGTCAGCGGGGAATGTACACTAAAGAAGTGTCGGCATTAAAAAAAAAAAAACAGAGTGGATTTCTCCCCAATCCACTCCCTTCAGGTCTGGTATGGTTTTCGAGGGGAACCCCATATCGGCTGCTAAATGATCTAAGGGATGGAACCACCCAATGACGTCACTGGGTGGCCTCATCCCCTTATGATGTCTTTAACTGGGCATATTTGTTAAAGAGGGGTTTCCAGATTCTGGTAAGTCCCCCCAAACCCCCATAACACTGGGGGTTTAGGCCTGGGTTTTGGGGAAGAGGCCCTTGTCTTCATCAGCATGGGGGCAGAGTGCTTTTGGGGGAGTCTCTCCTCCCAGAACTATTTTAAAGAAGTACTCCCAAATCTACAGTATTTCCTCTGTAGTTATTGTCATTATTGTACTCTATCAATGGACTAATTTTACCTAGGCATATTATTTTACATTTAGAAACATTGAACTGCAGTTTCTGCTGCTTAGAACAATCTTCCAGCAATGCCAAATCATGTTCCATGTTACAGACACCTCCAGGGATATCAACTCTATCACACACCTTTGTGTCAGCAGCAACAAAGACATTCCTTACCTGTTAAATCAAATTTAGTTATAGCCAATACAAACAGATTAAATAGAAAAGGACCTAGTACACAGATATGTGGTACACTATTAGTGACTGATCTCTATTCTGAATTAACCCCATTTGCAGCTACACTCTGATATCTATCCTTTAGTAAACTGCATATTTTCCCAACTACCCAAGGTTCGGGTTATAGCTTGTACAACTTTGTTTATGAGATCATTATGTGGAATTGTATCAAATGATTTGCTGGTCCAAAACATTTGTGATGTAGTAAAAAAAAAAATTCAATCAGATCAGTCTGACATGATTTGCCCTCTGTAGAGCCATGGTGCTTTGGGTATAGCAAGTTTTGTCTCACAGTCTCCCTGGATCAGCCACTACATGTGTTTAATTACTTTTAAACTATCTTTGGCTTCTCTATATATGGGTTCCAAAGCGTATTTCCCAAAATAATTATCACAGATGATTTCTACATGCCTAAACATATTAAAAAGTAATGTCTATTTCTACATGTATGAACAGATAGTGTATATATATATATATATATATATATATATATATATATATATATATATTTGCATGCGTTTAAAAAATGAATTTAATCTGGTCTTTTATCTAGCAGCACTACTTAAAACAACACCAATAAGCTTTCACAGAGAACAAGTACAGGTAATAAAAGTAAATGCATTTGTGTACCTGGCAGTGAATCTGCATTTGAATAGTCAATTAATATTCACAATGGGTTTGCTGATATCAATTATCCTACCTAAACTGCAATTATTTTGTTGAAATGCAAAGTGATATAAAGTGTGTCAACAAGCTAAAAGCCTCTTCTGCTATGGGAAAATAGATCAAATACTCCTCGCCTAACATCAATAGAAAAACCATTACAGAAAGAGTATGCTGTTAGCCATTATTCGTAGTTAGAGAGTCTCAGGAGAAATCAACATGATGGAATGACAAGTATGTCTCTGATATTGCTATTATGTAATGTTCTTCAAGCGAGAGAACAATGAGAAACAATGTATATGATGATACTATGAAAAAAACAAAAACGGGTATTTTGATTGCATACACAAAGCAGTCATGTTGTACTTAGATTTAGATGTCCTTTTCTTGTTAACTTAATCTTTACCTTTATGACAAATTATATATAATGGTATGTTATGCTGTATAGATATATCCAGTATTGAGTCTATTCACAGGTCTAAGTCTACAAAAAGGCTGTATTTAATCATATTTCACCAAAAAACAATAAACACGATTTTGAAATAGGCCACATCGTTCAAGAGTCTACAAGTGCATATGTAAGCAAGATAAGCAAAGTGTTATTTTTTTTTCTCTTATAACACAAAAGGGTGACATTAATTTTGACTCTCAGAAATACATACTTACCTCTCCATGGGGGGCGACTCAAATCTTCATTGTGTCATGTCAGGGATGTCATGTGCCTGGTCCCCTCTGCATGCTGTAGTTCACCCCCATCAGCCACATTGTTACTACTGTGTACTGTAGTGAATGATGTAGGGGCCAGTGGGAAGAACAACATATCACAGTAGGTAAACAAGAATGTGATTGGCCTATTGATCTAACATGGGGGGGGGGGGGGTCTGGAGGGTGGCATAGCTTAGTTCCTAACCAGGAAAGCTGATACATATTCACAATCCAAAGTTCTCATATGATTTGATATATGGGCAAATCTGGCCTTATTTTTAGGTTTGACACTACCAAAAATACCAAATTTAACAATTCAGCAAGAAAACAAACCCTGGCAGAATTCTAAAAATATTTGCTAGCTGCAGTGAGATGCAGGAAGCCTGAGGAGTACATTCTAGAAGCTCACTTAATAGAGCTACATTAAGAAAAGTTTTTTCAAATGTTGAAAGTGTTTGTAAACCTCAGACATGAAATATGAATAAAGAACATCCTTCTAAAAGTGTATTTTCTCAATTAATAGCACACTGGAGGGGATTTCCTAAAATATGAACACTCAGAATCTGGCGCAGCTGTGTATAGTAACCAATCTGCTTTGAACTTCAGCTTGTTCATTTACGCTTTGACAATAAAACCTAAAAACCGATTGGCTAGTATGCACAGCTTCACCAGATTCTGTGTGCACCAGTTTTAGTAACCCCCCTAAGTGTCATTTTTGTCTGCTGCTTTGTTCCTCTGCTAACAACATAAGTCACTTCTGACAAGTTTTTCTGACACCAAGAGAAAAAATGGAGGGATCTCCAGAAGTTTGACAGCCTCAGCTCAGTTCTTATGTGCTCTGTGTAGGGGGTGTGTGTCTCTTTTCTCCAATCAGCCCTCAGACCTCTTCCCACTATGCTCTGCAGTGTATAACTTCAGCTCTTCACCCCCCTTTTTCTGAATTCTCAGACAAGCTTTTTACAGTAAATCAGCACTTTGAACTGATGTAGAAAAGAGAAGACTGCAGATAGACAGTTACAATGTATGCAGAAGCATTTGTTTATTCTCCGTGTATCACCTGAGGCCAGTCACTTTACTGGGTATATGTAAGTGTTTACAATCACTTTAAAATCCTTGTAAGGGCAATTTTTAAAAACAGACTACTCAAAGACAGAAATATGGAAGCTGGCATTTGAAGGGGTTACAATGGTATCTGACAGACCAGCCAAGGGTTTAAAACTGCAAACTACCAGAAGACCCTCGGTACCGTGAGGCAACTCCATTGAACAGAAGATACCAAGAATGAGTTTGGGAAATTGTCTGATCTTTATTGGGCTAGTATACAGCTTATATTTGGTTCAAATTGACCAATCACAATAGAGAAGGGGGAGTGGTTAGTAAAAGGATACATTGAATATCATTAACAATGAAATTATTTAAACTCTAAAAACATGGCTAACATAAGGTTACTCAAGTAGATACACTAACTGGCTATGACTAATAAGTCATGAACTTGCAAAGATGGCGGCCTCCTGGGGAAGGTTACTGGCGACACGAGTAATCCGCGCTGCAGCGGCTCCCGTTTCACGTTCCGTCCAATGTCCTGTCATCGCAGGAGCCAGTACAGGCTGAGCTGTCTTCTGTGCTAATCCAAAGTTTAATTTCAGCACCAGTTGCTCGCGGCTCTTCCCCGCCGTAACTCAGCATGCTCCACAATTCAAAGGGACAGCCGTTGTCAATGGAGAGTTCAAAGATTTAAGTCTGGATGACTTCAAGGGAAAGTACCTGGTGCTGTTCTTTTACCCATTGGACTTCACGTTTATCTGTCCAACCGAAATTGTGGCCTTCAGTGACAAAGCCAGTGAGTTCCATGATGTCAACTGTGAGGTAGTGGCTGTCTCTGTGGATTCTCATTTCTGCCACCTGGCCTGGACAAATACCCCAAGAAAGAACGGAGGACTGGGACACATGAATATTCCACTGCTGTCTGACCTAACAAAGCAGAGCTACATTAAGCTACATTAAGAAAAGTTTTTTCAAATGTTGAAAGTGTTTGTAAACCTCAGACATGAAATATGAATAAAGAACATCCTTCTAAAAGTGTATTTTCTCAATTAATAGCACACTGGAGGGGATTTCCTAAAATATGAACACTCAGAATCTGGCGCAGCTGTGTATAGTAACCAATCTGCTTTGAACTTCAGCTTGTTCATTTACGCTTTGACAATAAAACCTAAAAACCGATTGGCTAGTATGCACAGCTTCACCAGATTCTGTGTGCACCAGTTTTAGTAACCCCCCTAAGTGTCATTTTTGTCTGCTGCTTTGTTCCTCTGCTAACAACATAAGTCACTTCTGACAAGTTTTTCTGACACCAAGAGAAAAAATGGAGGGATCTCCAGAAGTTTGACAGCCTCAGCTCAGTTCTTATGTGCTCTGTGTAGGGGGTGTGTGTCTCTTTTCTCCAATCAGCCCTCAGACCTCTTCCCACTATGCTCTGCAGTGTATAACTTCAGCTCTTCACCCCCCTTTTTCTGAATTCTCAGACAAGCTTTTTACAGTAAATCAGCACTTTGAACTGATGTAGAAAAGAGAAGACTGCAGATAGACAGTTACAATGTATGCAGAAGCATTTGTTTATTCTCCGTGTATCACCTGAGGCCAGTCACTTTACTGGGTATATGTAAGTGTTTACAATCACTTTAAAATCCTTGTAAGGGCAATTTTTAAAAACAGACTACTCAAAGACAGAAATATGGAAGCTGGCATTTGAAGGGGTTACAATGGTATCTGACAGACCAGCCAAGGGTTTAAAACTGCAAACTACCAGAAGACCCTCGGTACCGTGAGGCAACTCCATTGAACAGAAGATACCAAGAATGAGTTTGGGAAATTGTCTGATCTTTATTGGGCTAGTATACAGCTTATATTTGGTTCAAATTGACCAATCACAATAGAGAAGGGGGAGTGGTTAGTAAAAGGATACATTGAATATCATTAACAATGAAATTATTTAAACTCTAAAAACATGGCTAACATAAGGTTACTCAAGTAGATACACTAACTGGCTATGACTAATAAGTCATGAACTTGCAAAGATGGCGGCCTCCTGGGGAAGGTTACTGGCGACACGAGTAATCCGCGCTGCAGCGGCTCCCGTTTCACGTTCCGTCCAATGTCCTGTCATCGCAGGAGCCAGTACAGGCTGAGCTGTCTTCTGTGCTAATCCAAAGTTTAATTTCAGCACCAGTTGCTCGCGGCTCTTCCCCGCCGTAACTCAGCATGCTCCACAATTCAAAGGGACAGCCGTTGTCAATGGAGAGTTCAAAGATTTAAGTCTGGATGACTTCAAGGGAAAGTACCTGGTGCTGTTCTTTTACCCATTGGACTTCACGTTTGTCTGTCCAACCGAAATTGTGGCCTTCAGTGACAAAGCCAGTGAGTTCCATGATGTCAACTGTGAGGTAGTGGCTGTCTCTGTGTATTCTCATTTCTGCCACCTGGCCTGGACAAATACCCCAAGAAAGAACGGAGGACTGGGACACATGAATATTCCACTGCTGTCTGACCTAACAAAGCAGATATCTCGCGACTACGGAGTCCTACTGGAAAACCCAGGCATAGCGCTGAGGGGTCTTTTCCTCATCGATCCTAATGGAATAGTGCGACACATGAGTGTGAACGATCTTCCTGTTGGCAGAAGTGTGGAGGAGACTCTGAGGCTTGTGAAAGCTTTCCAGTATGTGGAGACACATGGAGAGGTGTGCCCGGCCAACTGGACTCCCCACGCTCCTACAATTAAACCAAGTCCAGAAGGATCAAAGGAATACTTTAATAAAGTGAACTGAATGTCCCGCTCACCGCAGATGTCCACCACGCCGCCCCCTATATGCCTGTGAGGGGGGTGGGAAACCCCCAACAGATTTTCCGCTGTATAGTAATGTTAGATGATTGCTCAATAAACCACTCAAACCATAAAAAAAAAAAAAAAATAAGTCATGCTTTCCTGTTGCCTGTTTCATGTCCCATTAAAGAGGAAGAAAGTCTAACCTGCAGTCTTTATATAGAAGATACAAAGTAGAAATGTTTATGCAAGTTATCTTGTTGTGTGTGTGCCTTGCAAAATGCAGTTACAAGCTAGAAACACAGAATGAGCTCATAACTCGGGTCTGAGACTTTAAGTTTATGATACATGAACTTATAGCCACCAAGATGGAGTCACTGTTTTTCAGTTAAATTACTACAGCATTGTTTATTTCTAATTAAACGTGCAAGTTCTGTGCATATGCTCTTTCACTACTTGGTTAGTCACTGACCAGAAAACAAATGGTTCCAACATAAATAAGACAGTGAAAAGACGTAACCAGATGTAGCACCTTGACAGCGATTGCTGCTTCTATATATTTATCTTAAAATGTTTACTTTATTAAGAACATACTTCGGCTGGCCTTACACAGTTCGAATGTCAGCCGGTTCAGCAGGAGCCAGGCAAGATTTGAACCATTAATGGCCAGGCTTAATGCACCAAGTTGATCGATCAACTAACGTGGGTACAACCAGCCTACCGAATTCTCTTTTCGATTATCACTAACGGCTGCAATAGCTGCTAGCAATAATCACTATCTTCTCCTGGCAGGGACCGCTTACTCCAGTCTATTTACAAACAGTAGGCCACATGCAATGGGGTTGATTTACTAAAGGCAAAAAAGCTATTCACTGTGCCAGGGAATATCCACTTTGCAAGGTACTTTCCGCTTACTTTAGTGAATGAGATGAAGCTTTTGCTGACTTCTACCCATTAAGTGCAGACATAAATGCATTTTTTTGTTTTGTTTTTCCTTGCACTTGATTTAGTAAACTTTTCAAATTGAACTAATGCAAAATTACTTTTCAAAGTAGAATTTCCCTTGCAAAGTATACAGCCTGTTTCCCCTTAGTAAATCAACCTCCTTATGTTCACTGGTATCTGTGGGAGTAGAGGTTTTATCTTTGTTAAATAATTATTTATTTTCTACATATCTTGTAATATATTAACTGCTATAACGAGTTGTCTTCATTTAGGGTCATAGTGATTGTAGATTTAATGCTTCAATAATATACTGTACATTTACATGCAGGGAGTTGTACAAGGAGCTAGTTAAATTTCTGTTAAATGAAATCTAAATGTAATGCTGCTTTTCAAGTGATTTGTTGCCAAAGACTCATGGGTCTCTACAGTACATGCACTCCACAGGGAAACACTGTGTTTGTTTGTACATGATCTCCAGTTCTATTTAATAATGAATACACAGGAGTAATACAGAACTGCTTGTGACTGCTATGTATTGTACATCACTATAATATTACCTCTGCAATTTTTTAAGTATCTATCAGAAATATCATTGTCTGTTGTACATTGTTACCTTGAGACAGAAACAGCCTAAAAAGTGAATGCTAATATAAATGTGTATTCACACAGTAAGATATTACACAATAACAGCAGAAGGAAACACATAGACCCCTTTCACACTGAGGTGCCTGAAAAGCACCTCCAATTCATTTCAGTGTCTTTTCACATAAGGGCAGTGCGCTTGTGAGACATTCAGAAAAGTCCTGCAAGCAGCATCTTTGGGGCAGTTACCACAACATGGCCGATTTTAACCACTTCTTTGGGATTAAAAGCACCCACTAGCAGGGAAGAAGCACAGCTTAGACAGCAGTAAAGCACCACTAAAACAAGTGGTTCTTTTAGCGCTAACACGGTCATGGCTCCAGTGTGAATGGGGTCTTATAAAGGAAATATAGTTCTCCTTAAGGCAAAAAACTAAACAAGGATATTAAATGGTGAACAGATATTCCAACTTTTAGGCAGGCAATAAGCGGTACAAGAAATGTGTTTGCACAATTCCCTCATCAACACAGAGAGTGCTGACATGGGAATCCCTCCTGTCAAGACATTGTATTCTCCTGGCGGGGGAAGCCATCTTCACCGGGAGAAGACAGTTATTATTGATAGCAGCTATACCAGTTACTAGAGATATTTGCAAGTGAAATCTGGAAGGCTGGTTGTACCCAAGTTAATTGATCAATCAGCCTACCCATTCAGGGTTTGAATCTCGGCTGGTTCCTGCTGAACTGACCAAGATTTAAATTTGAACAGTCTATTGTCTGCCTTAATGACTAAATACTTAAAGGGCTGTCTAAGCTTGCTAGAATGTATGGATGTTTATGGAGCTCAATGAGCCTACACCGAATATATTGGGAAGGAAAGGAAAAGGGGGGTAGGCAAGTGATTGACTAGAAAATTCCAGTCAGTCAAATTTTTATACTACAATTATTGATCAGGAATGTGTATGAGTGCTGGAATCTTGAATGTACTCCTTGATCTTAAAACTGATTTTTGACCGAACTGAAATCAGCAAGATAAGGTGACAGTCAGCTCATTTCTAAAACCTAGTACACATGTACTAAAAGTAGGCCAGTACAGCAGGAACTAGGATTGGTGTGAAAAAAACACAAACATACAAGAATGACCACAACTAAAAGCACTGATTGGGACCGCCTCATATGGAAATGATTTTGGATAAAAACAATAGAATAAAATCATAAGTCGATTTATTTGATCATGAGGTAAAGTGGATAATTTCCAACAGATAAGAAAACTCCTCACTTGGAAGGATCAGCTGTGCAACATGAATGCCACTGTGACACTACCTTAAAGAGCAGTGAACAGTGGACCAGCTGTATGGAGCAATGCTGCAGTTGTAAAAAAGACCTTGTGCGGCAGGTGTGCACCGCCGTGCAGGGAGAGCGGGTGTATGCAAAGCCAAATGGAGGATCAGTAGTGTCTAATGAAGCTCCAGGGGTGAGCGGCAAGATGGCCATGAAGGGAAGAGGAACCATAGGCAGCTGGAGATGCCACTAGCATGGTCCGGCAGATGGGAACTCCAGAGCGTGACGTCATACGCTCAGGGAGCGTGGATCCAAAGCGAGGCTTGAGACACAGGGTAATGGATGAAGCGTAAGTGGAAGAGAGAATGCGTTTTGAGATGTGGCCCTCCTTCAAGTCACGTGACAGGAACAGCCAATGGTGTTTACTGTAAGTAGGAGTCAGCCGTGGGAGGTGTCTCATTTTTAAAGAACCAGGGCTGATTAGTGGTAAAATCAGCTTTGGTTCCCTTAAAAATGTCACACCTCCTACAGCTGACTCCTACTTAAACCCTATTTGCTGTTCCTGTCACATGATTTGAATAAGGGGCACGCCCAAAAATGCGCTGTCACAACAGCCTCCATTTTTTCCCCTCTCTTCAGCTTGCGCTTCATCCATTACCCTGTGTTTCAAGCCTTGCTTTTGATCCGTGCTCCCTGAACGTATGAGGTCACAGTCAGGAGTTTCCATCTGCCAAACCCTGGTAGCTGCCTATGGTTCCTCTTCCCCTGATGGCCATCTCACTGCTCACCACTGAAGCTTCATTTGACACTACTGATTGTCCATTTGGCTTTGCATACACCAGCTCTCCCTGCATGACGGTGCATGCCTGCCACATGAGGTCTTCTTTACCATCGCAGCCTGCCACATGAGTTCTTCTTTACTATTGCAGCCTGCCACATGAGGTCTTCTTTACCATCGCAGCCTGCCACATGATATCTTCTTTACCATCGCAAGATTGCTCCATACAGCTGGTCCACTCTTCACCACTTTATAAGGTACTGTCACATTGGCATTCATGTTGCACAGCCAATCCTTCCATGTAAAGCATTTTCTTATCTGTTGGAAATTATCCACTTTACCTCATGATCAAATAAACTGATTTTCTCCTATTGTTTTTATCCAAGATCATTTCCATATGAGGCAGTCCCAATCAGTGCTTTTTATTGTGGTCATTCTTGTATGTTTGTACAAAACAGAATGTTTATATAAGTTTTCAATTTAAGACTTGGATAATATAAATACAAATTACAGATATCACTAATTAGGTATGGAACTCGAGTAATTGTTTTTTTATTATTATTATTATTATACAGGATTTATATAGCGCCAACAATTCAATATAGAAGGAATCAGAGGACTCTGCTCGTTAGAGCTTACAATCTAGGTTTAAATAACTTTTTTTACATTGCATTTTCCTTACCATTCTAGTTTTGAATCAAGAGATATTTATAAATATCATGCAATCACTTTATTGTTATTAGATCAATTAAGGATTAATGCTGATGGCTTTTTGCTTTACAACTCTTGCTGTTCTGTCTATTAGTAGAGATTCCTGGAGTATCTAACTCTCTGCAAGAATAACATGCATTAAACTTTACTATTTTTGTTCCAAAACATCTGATTATTATTGTATGTGTGATGTTCTTTTTTGAGGATAAATACAATAAAGTGATTTAAATGTCAGAATTTGACTTGTAAAAGCTCTTACAAATCCAATGCATAATCCAGAAACAGAAGCATCCTAAAATATTTAACTGTGACTCTGAAGATGACCTGATTTTAAATGAAGTGTTCATGTAAATTTAAAGTAAAGCCGCTGTACCGTGTGTGCATTTTTCTGTTGGTGGAAGGCTTGCTTTCATCCTTAGAGCAAACAAAATATTTTAGTAAGAACAAAAATACTTGGAAAGGAAATGAAACTCATAGATCATAGAGAATTGTTTACTGCAGTTTTCAAATTTAAGACTGACCATTAAAACTGCAGTGGTAAAGAGCACAGTGTTCTGCAAACAAACTAGATTTATAAACCCTTAGGTGTAAACTAATTTCTTCATAGCTAGGAAAGGGGATATTCCAGTACTTGTCTCAAGAAAGCCTATAGAAAGACACTTAACCTATCTTGTTGAGAATTACTATGTGCACATAAACAACCTTTGAATGACAATACAACCAGAATCATTACTACATGCTTAAAACTGCATTAACAAGTTAGGCGTATCCTAAATAAGTACTGGCACCTTCTACTATGGGCCCTCTGCTTGCCCCTTTGTCTCTGACTTGTCAGCCATCACAACTGGTAGCAAGTGAATATAAATCCATCAAAGGTGATATATGTAAAACCTTGGGAACTTTTGCATGTGGCAATAAATGGATAGGCAATAGGGTATGGGGCAGATTCACGTACAATTGCATGGGCGCAGCGTATGTGAGATACGCTATGCCGCTGTAACTTACTTTTCAAAGCTTTGAATCCAGAAAGAATTTGCGCCGTAAGTTACGGCGGCGCAGTGTATCTCTCGCGGCGTAACGGCGCGTAATTCAAATCGGCGAGTAGGGGGCGTGTTTCATTTAAATGAATCGCGTCCCCGCTCTGAACGAACTGCGCATGCGCCGTCCCTAAATTTCCCGCCGTGCATTGCGCTAAATGACGTTGCAAGGACGTCATTGTTTTGACGTGGACGTAAATTACGTCCAGCCCCATTCACGGACGACTTACACAAACAAAAAAATATATTTTCAAATTCGACGCCGGAACGACGGCCATACTTAACATTGCGTACGCCACCAAATAGCAACTTTAACTATACCCAGAAAAAAGACGAACGGAAACAAAGTAAAAGAATGCGAAGGCCGCTCGTATGTTCGTGGATCATCGGAAATAGCTAATTTGCATACTCAACGCGGATTACGGCGGGAACGCCACCCAGCGGATGCGGAAGAATTGCATCTACTATCCGAAGGTGTACGAAGACGTACGCCTGTCGGATCTAACCCAGATGTCGTTTTATCTTGTTTTGAGGATTCAAAACAAAGATACGATGTGGGAAATTTGAAAGTACGCCGGCGTATCAGTAGATACGCTGGCGTACTTCCTTTGTGGATCTGCCCCTATATGTACAGGTTTACACGCCTCCATTCACACCAAAATCACAGAAAAACACGAGATGCATTTGCGTAGCCCTTATTTCTCCATGGCACCCTGAATGCGGTGTGATTGTCGCACGACAAGTTGTGGCAAAATCGCACAAACCAAATTACAGGATGTATGTCACCCAAAAGAAGTGTCGAACTTCTTTTGGGCGACACGTTTTCCGCAATTTTGTTTGTGCAATTCAAATCGCCCAATGTAAATGGAGCCTAAGAGCAACTAAATTTGTCAAATTGTAGAGAAATGTATTTACTGGCTGTGAGACATTACTACACCATAACTGCAAGAGGGAGGTTGTAGTTGGGACACAGTGTTTTACATAAGACATGAGTCTTTCTGAAAAAGGATATAACAGCTTGCACAGCCTAAGCGCAGCAAGCTGACTGATAGAATGGTTCAGTCAGTGGACAGAGCTTATCACTATTAGAATAATAGAGAAAAAAGCTGTGCTAATGTGGACTTTGAATGACACCAGTGATCATAAATACTAGATGGAATCACAAATAAATAGTGTGGTGCTGAACATTGAATAAGTGAAAAATTATTATAAAGATGGTCTAGGTCTCAATGGAATAGTGATGCAAATATATATATATATATATATATATATATATATATATATATATATATATATATATATATATACATATATTTATATATATATATATATATATATATATATATATATATATATATATATATATATATATATATATATATATATATATATATATATATATATATATATATATATATATATATATACATATATATAAATAAATAATAAAAAGTGATAATTATTATCTCCAAAAATAAATGAGAACTGGAAAATAACAAGTGAATGGATCTCAGTCCGTGTAAAAATTAATAAAGATGAGGATAAAAAAGCAATCCTTGAGGGTGACACAGTGACGATTGTGTCATAAACAACAAAGGCAAATGTCCATATAAACTAAAAATTCCCCAGTGTGCAAATGGATCCACAACATTCAGAAGAAAGTGATAACAGAAAAGTGCCTCCACTGGAATGACACACTGCCGCTTACCAGATGGATGTGATCTCTTAGTTATAGGAGATCAATTGGCGCATATGGCTATTAACCCAGCCTGGGGTCTCTATATGATGAGATATGTGCCTCAGCTTGCATGGAAGACGTCTCATATGACACAACGATTTGGCGTACACCACATAGGACAAAATAGACTTACATAGCATAAAACCCTTTATATTTTAATGAATATCATAAAAATGCACACTTACATTTAAGTAAAAAAATGCTGGCATATAAGAACAATCGAGCCGGCCGGCCGGCGGTGACGTCGTTCCTCCCAATGTTTGGTCACTAGAGGGACGTGGTCAACGGATGACCACGTCCCTCTAGTCACCATCCCGTGACCACGTCCCTCTAGTGATGAAACGTTGGGAGGAACAACGTTCTGACGTCACCGCGTTGCACACTAGACCCAGAAGATACTGGCTGCCATATCGAGGAGCCGGCTGGCTCGATTGTTCTTATATGCCAGCATTTTTTTACTTAAAGGTAAGTGTGCATTTTTATGATATTCATTAAACTATTGTTAAACTATTGTTTCTAGGCCCTACTATAGGTACAAACAAAAATAAAATACATATGAGTGGTATTGTTGTGATCATTGGGAGAATTTATTTTTGGGGTGTTATTTGGCAGTAGAATATGGTAATCACAAGAAATATACAGTGAAATTACAAAAAAAAAAAAATATATATATATATATATATATATATATATATATATATATATATATATATATATATATATAAATATTTTTTCTTTACTATTTTGTGCCAATTTCCCTTTGATAATAATGATTAAAAAAATCATGGGGTATCCATTACCATTAACAATCAAATGAAAACCCAATTTGTCCTAAAAATAAAAGAAGATATACATTTACCTGGATATACTAGGTAGTTGCTATGATGTGTACACTTCTACTAACACATGTTAACATTTAAAAACTGTGTTTAACCATTATGATTTTTATTTACCCTCATCATGAAGGGTTTAAATGTTAAATGTGAGACCACATGTTTAGAGTGCATCCTTGCATGAAGAGCAAAGGTTGTTAAAGTGGAAAGTGAGGATTTCAAGAATAATAACAGGTGCTTAATGACTGTCTACTTAGGCACCTAGCTCTGTTACATGGGAATAAAAAAGTCCTCAGGGCTGTGTATGCTCCACGTCATGACATTAAGCTTACACAGGGATTACTCTCTACATCCCTACCAACCAAATCAAGCAGTGGTAAGTGTCATTTGGTGGGACCAACATTAAATTGAACTTGCAGCTTTGCCCTGCATTGGGAAAATCACATGTTCACACAAAACCCAATGTTTCTGGTTTGAATAATCCACAAATACATAGGGAAAATTAATCAGTTAACCAATGTTGATTATACCAAGATCCCAGGATTCCAAACCCTTGTATCTTATAGAATTCAACACCTACAAGGTTCAGGGAACCATCTTTCACATTGGGCTATTTTTTATTTATTTTTTAATCAATATGATACTTAACAATAATTATCAGCACATGTTCTTTTTTTCTCCTTTTACAATTTGTTTTAATGAAACATGCCTTGATCAGTAATACAACTACCGTAGAACCTTAGAGAATTGTCATTGTTTTGATCATTTACAGCAAGCAATCAAATGCCCTCAACTCATGTGCCATAACAACAGAAGGTATACTCAAACTTGTCCACCCTGTTCACTTCTATTTCAGTCATTCAGCATCAAATCCATGTTCTTAACTATAAGTATTTCAAAATCATGCGGCGAAAACAGATTTTTCATTTTGGCTGGCTTTGTCCTGCATACAGAGAGATTGCAACTTTGATGGGTATTTCACAGTCAGCCACTGGCACAATCACATCCATTTGTTTTTATGACTCTTTTTATCTAAACACAGAAATCTCCTTTCAGGATATATGCTATATATTCCTCGGTGTCCCCTCAGAAAAGGGCTACGCTATTGATTTTAATGTAGTCATAATGCTCCACAGCACAGGAGTACCAGGAAAATAATCCCTTCTTAAATTTACTTGACCTCGTAGAGGAAATAATTTGATGGGTACTTAGTCCCTGCAGTGCTTTATTACACAAGTTTGTGATTATCTGAGTAAGCTTATTAAATTGCAGGATTTGAAACCCAGATTTTGCACAAATCCTGCTACAAAAGAGGATCTCAGATAAAGTTGAGCACTTAATAAGCATTTACTTACCTACAAATTCCCAGGAAAGTGTTGTGATCTTGGATAAAGGCATTTATTTTGCAAAACATTTTTTTTCTGCTCTTTAGGAATCATAAAAAGGTGCATGAATATTTTGGGAATACCTATATACTATTATTTAAACTAGAAATAAACAAAGTATTTAAAAATACACTCCTTAAATAATTCACCTCATAGTCTGCTTCTCCCTATGAATATCTGTCATAATCTGTGATCCTTTTAGGTTTTTTAGCTGTCAAAAGTTTCCCTTTAAAAAAAGAGTGAGAAGATGAAATGAATGCACCTTAAGCATCTTGGGCTAGACAAAGAGAAGCATCATATGCACCATCAACATCTTGACCCTCTGTGACCCATGGTTTGTTTCGTGTTCCAGTCAGGCTTGTTTACCATGGGGAGTAGTGTGGGTGATGCTGCAACCACTGCAGGAGTGCCAGCAAATGATAGACCTCATCTCAGCTCTTGTACTTACTAGAAGCAATGAGGAAAGATCCCTGGTGCCGCACATCCAGGGAGTCCTGTGGTCATATGAGAGAGACAACCTCAGCCTGGGCTCCAGAGGGCAAGGCCTGGCGGGAGCCCATGCTGAGGTTGTCTTTCATACCACCATAGGACTCCCTGGATGTACGGCACCAGGGATCTTTCCTCTCTTCTTTTAACATCTCAACAGGCTTGAGGATAAGAAAATAAATAAATAAAGGTTTAGAATGTATATGTATATATATATATATATATGTGTATATATATATATATATATATATATATATATATATATATATATATATATGTTTTGTATATATAATTTTTTTTGGTCAGAATTAGCAATTAGTCTTAGGACAAGGTGAGGTGGGGCAGTCAGTAAGGCTGGGTTCACACTATTATGAATTGGATGCAGGTTTTTCCGCATCCAATTTGCATAGCATGAGACTGTGACCGCCTCTCTATGGAGTCAGTTGACACATCTCAGCAGCGGCTCCGGTGTGAATTGCACAGGAGTCATGTACGTCTTTTGGTCCATTCAGGCCTGAATTCAGCCAAGAACTTGGGCTGCAATTGGACCTAAAATGATGAATGAAGACTCACCAGTGGCTTTTCACTTACAGTATGGGTTTATCACACAAACGCAATCAATTTACTCCTAAAATAATTTTTTATAGATTTTCTTCACAGGGTATTTTAATATCACAGAAGGGCATCATGGACACCAGACACAGACTTTGGGGTGGATTTACTAAAGGCATCTTTGGAGCGGTGAAGGAGTGGTGTGTTGACCGTTTCTCCACCGCTTCTGCCCATTGAAAGCAATGGGACACCGCGGCTATACCACTGGCAAAGCGCTTCTACAGAGGCGCTTTGCGTTGGTTTTTAACCCTTTTCCGCCGAATAGCACAGCAAAATTAGTTGTAAAGCACCGCTAAAAATAGTGGCGCTTTACCACCACCGCACCTCCCGCCCCAGTGTGAAAGGGGCCTTACTTCAATCCCCTTCCCAATGATAATGACAGGTTGCACCAGCAGAATTTGTTTCCCCCAATTCTTACATAAAAGAATGAAGGGTTGACAACAGTTGCTGGGAGATTTTCCAACATAAACAAACATATAAAACAACAGTCATTGAGATTCCTAACAACATGAAAAACGACAACAATAGAATCTTTCTTTCCTACCTAATTTTCCCAATATAATAGGTACAGGGGAAATAATGCTTACCTAATTGATCATACAAAATGTAAGAACGAAATCACGATACCTAATACAAATGACAAGCACCCCAATTTTTTAACTATAGCTGACTTTAAACTGCCTAGTACTATATCTATTGTTTACCCATCTAAACAGAACTGTTAGCAAGCAAAGTTACTTAATACTTTAATCTAATTTCACTATGTAAGAAAGATGGATTATGCATCTAACAAAATACAGTAGTAAACATAGGATGAAGTGCTGTAAAGAGGAAGTAAAGTATTTTTTTGTTATACTTACCTGCTCTGTTCAAGTGTATTGCACAGGCCAGCCTGAAACCTCCTCTTCTGGGGTCCCCTGCTACCACTCTCCACTCTTTCTCATCCTCATGTGCTACCAGAGGAAGGCCTTTCCTGTGCGGTAACACATTCAGGCATGTTCCTGAGCTGCACTGTGTGCATCCATAGACATGCACAGCATTGCTCAGCCCCACCCCCCACCTCACTGGATTTGACTGACAGAGGCAGGAACCAATGCATCCCGCTGCTCTCAGCCAAGTTTGTGAAAGTGGGGAGAGAAGACAGAAGATCTGCAGATGTGCACTACACTCAATTGATGTAGGACTCAAGTATTTAGAAACCTTTTGACTTTAGAACCTCTTTAAAGGGGTTGTAAAGGAAAAAAATGTTTTCATAATAAGCATCCTTTACCTGCAGACATTCCTCTTTTCACTTCCTCATTGTTCGTTTTTGCTCAGAAGTTGCTCTATTTCTTCTCTGTTCTGTTCACTTCCTGCTTGTCTGATTGTTACTCACCACTGTGAAGGGAGGCTTTACTGCGGTGGTCAGTGACTTGCTCGCCCCCTCCTGGGAACTACATCTGTGCGGCAGGACGCTCTCTACGTGTTAGAGACTTCAAGGAAGTGTGAATTACTGGGTGTGCCGCAATTCATACTGGGAAATGTAGTTCTTACATGAACGAGAGCCGCAAACCAGAAGGTGAATGAGAGAACAGAAACTAGAACGCCGGCGGTGATATAGATGAAGGAATTTAATAGGTATTTACTCGTTTTTTAACAGAATCATTACACTATTCTGTCTGTCTACCTTGCAGACATTAATTTTAGGCAATTTTTTTTCATTTACAACTCCTTTAACCCCCTTGGCGGTAAACCCGAGCGTGACTCGGGGTTGGTTTTCAATGATAGGATCGGTATCCCTGAGTCACGCTCGGGGTGGACGTGCAGAGTGTGCAGCGGCGCGGCTTACCTTCTCGCTGGATCCACAGGCAAGTTACTCACCTTGTCCCTGGATCCAGCGATGCCACCCCGCTGTGTGAGCGAGCGGGACCTCCTCGCTCGATTCACAGTCCCCGTGTGCCGCCGATCTCCGTTCCCTGCGACGTTACGAGGCACGGGGGCGGACAACGGCGCCAAATTCAAAAAAGTAAACAAACACTATACATACAGTATACTGTAATCTTATAGATTACAGTACTGTATGTAAAAAATACACACCCCCCTTGTCCCTAGTGGCCTGCCCAGTGCCCTGCATGTGCTTTTATATAATAAAAAATGTTCTTTCTGCCTAAAAACTGTAGATTGTCCAAAAGTGTCCCTTTTATGTCAAAAATGGTTTTAGATCAGCTAGAAAACAGCGATAATAAATTATAATCACTTGCAGAAATGTGCGATAGCGATTTGTGGGGAAATTCGTCATAAAAAAAATAAAATAATGACAGCGACAATTCTGCAACTGAGCAACTTTCAGTGATTTTGAGTTGATTACATTATTGAATAATTTTTATTATAATTATATTATTATTTGTTATAATTATTTATAATTATTTATTATATTATAATTTATAATTTTGTTTTAAAAAAAAATCATACCCGGGATGCCTACAAGACTCTTGCTTGGTCAGATTTAAGTGAGTTATTTCTAAAAATTACAGGCCTACAGTATAAAACGCCAAATTTCCTTGCAAAATAATTGTACCGTTTTTGGTACGTAATTCCAGACAGAATCATACCGCCAGGGAGGTTAAGCAAACTTATACTGAGAGATAGACAAATAGGCTACCATTATTGTCTAAGACTGCAAATTGTTGTCATTTAGCTATAATGTTAAATTAATGACTTTAATACTTCATAAATAACTGGAATGTAATTCTTTATGGGTAAACAATACACAGGTGAGTAGTTCTGACTTTAATCTGAATTCACTTGATGTATGCTTATTGCGGGTACTGTAAGTAAACCAAAGTACTACATTTATCCCCATCCTAACCACTGAAGGTATATGTGTTTGACTGTGCAAAAGCAATGGGATGACATTATGTTGGTAGTAGTTATGATGCTAAGTGAGAACAACTCACTGAGCAGCACTGAAAGACAATGAATGGCATCAGGAGCTTCAAAAATGGCAATTCACATAGCTGTGGGAGAGCAAGCACACTGTAGGATGAGAGATAATCTAAGGCAACATGGGAAATCCTAGCAGAGGTCCCACAAAAATTCATATAAATTGCAAAATATCCATTGATAGCCACACTGAGGGCATTATTGTGTTATGGCAGAATGCTGATTCAATAATCACAGGTTGGAAGGTATAGAACCCAACTGTTTGCCTCTCAGTCCACAATAATATGCACTCCTGTCGATAACATTTCACATTCTGCGAAGACTGTGCATCCTAAACAGAAATAAAATAGGAACATTATCTCTGAGCATGATGCTGATATGCAGTTTCACACATTTAAAACCTGCAGTGTTTTGCTGTTCACAGCAAGTATAAGACTGCTAAATCTGGTAACTGCATAAAATGTACCCTTTATAAAAGAGCTAAAAATGTCAGCATGTCATAAATACTGGTTATAGGATTTCTTCAGCATTTTTTTCTGGTAGAATTATCAATATAAATATTAGTGATATTATTAAAACAATCTCCCTAGGCAATACAAGGAAAAAATAATTTGAACCTGTGCATTCCCTATTTCTCATTAACCTCCCTAGCGGTATGATTATTTCAGATTTTAGGTGCTGAAAGCGGTACCATTATTAGGCGTGGAAATTTGGCATTTTATATTGTAGGCCTGTAATTCTTAGGAATAACTCACTTAAATCTGACCAAACAAGAGTCTAGTAGACATCTCGGGTATGATAAAGTTTGAAAAACAAAATCATAAATTATTATATAATAAATAACTATAAATAATTATAACAAATAATAATTATAATAAAAATTATTTAATAATGAAATTTGCTCAGCTGCAGAATTGTAGCTGTCATTACTTTTATTGTTTGATGATGAATTTCCCCCCAAATCGCTATCGCTCAATTCTGCAACTGATTATAATTTATTATAGCTGGTCTAAAACCACTTTTGACATAAAGGGACACTTTTTGGTTGCTATGGACAATCTACAGTTTGCAGAAAGAACAGTTTTTATTATACAAAAGTACATGCAGGACACTGGGCCGACCACTAGGGACAAAGGGTGTGTTTTTTTTACATACAGTACTGTAATCTGTAAGATTACAGTATACTGTATGTATTGTGTTTATGTACTTTTTAGAATTTGGCGCCGTTCTCCGCCCCAGTGCATTGTAACGTCGCAGGGAAGGGAATCAGGGGAACACAGTGCATCGGGTGGAACATCCGGCCGCCGTGCACTGCGGAAATACATCACTGGATCCCAGGGAAAAGGTAAGTAACCTTTTCCAGCATCCAGCGAGGCAATCTCGAGTGTGGCTCTGGGTTACCGATAGTAGCACAAAAATCTCACCCCGAGCCACACTCGGGAATATCGCTAGGCAGGTTAAAGTGGTTGTAAACCTCAGACATGATAGGAACAAAGCATATCTATCTATAGTGTGTACTTCCCAATTAAGAACACTGTGTAGATTATTTACTAAAACTAGAGAGTGCAAAATGTAGTGCAGCTATGTATGGTAGCCAATCAGCTTCCAACTTAATCTTGTTTAATTAAGCTTTGCCAAAAAACAACAACCTGGAAGCTGATTGATTTCTATTCAGAGCTGCAGCAGATTTTGCACTCACCAGTTTTAGTAAATTATCCTCTAAGTGTAATTTCTGTCTGCTGCTCCATTCCCCTGCAATCAGCGCGAGTCTTTGCTGGCAAGTTTTTGGGACACCAATAGAAAAAAGGTGACAGAGAGGGAGTTCCAGCACACAGCAAATCATTAACATCCTCAGCACTGTTCCTGTGTAAAAGGTGGGGGGGGGGTGTCCCTTTCCTCCAATCAGCTCTCAGAGCTCTCCTCACTTAGCTCTAAAGTGCTCTCTGCCTCTTGTTTTCTGATGGCTCAAACAAGCGTTATAAATTCTGCACTGCAAGGGTTTACAACCACTTAAAGTGGAGGTTCACCCGGAAATAACATTTTTTAACCTTAGATTCCTGCTCATTTTGTCTAGGGGAATCGGCTAGTTGTTTTAAAATCGAAGCTGTACTTACCATTGTAGAGAGCGATCTTCTCTGCCGCTTCTGGGTATGGGCTGCAGGACTGGGCGTTCCTATTTTGATTGACAGTTTTCCGACAGGCTTGCGACGGTCGCATGCATCGCGTCACGATTTTCCGAAAGTAGCCGAACGTCGGTGCGCAGGCGCAGTATAGAGCCGCACCGATGTTCGGCTTCTTTCGGCTACTCGTGACGCGATGGATGCGACCGTCGGAAGCATGTCGGAAGACTGTCAATCAAAATAGGAACGCCCAGTCCCGAAGACCATACCCGGAAGCGGCAGAGAAGATCGCTCTCTACAACAGTAAGTACAGCTTCGATTTTAAAACAACTAGCCGATTCCCCTAGACAAAATGAGCATCAATCTAAGGGTAAACATTTTTTTATGGGTGAACTTCCGCTTTAAACATATTGTTAAAGAGTAGCAGTATCTGACAATTGGCTAAATAAATATACATTTTCTTAAAGGCAGTCCTACATCATAATATACCATAGTATGATTATTTAATTCCATAATGTTGTCTTGGTAAGGAACCCTGGCTACACGTTCCACACAATAAAAAATATGCTGCTGCTTCTCTACAAATACAGCTTCCTTTCTTCTGTTAATAGGTTATTTACAGCTATTTAAGTTATTAGCTCCCACAATGCCATTTTACAATATGAAACTTTTATATATACAAATGATAGAGTTCTGATATGCATTCCTTTTATACAGAAATAGTATATCTATGCTTTGTATTTTCACTGGATATACTATAGGGGTCAATATTGAGTTGGCCCACCCTTTGCAGCTATAACAGCTTCAACTCTTCTGGGAACTGTCCACAAAGTTAGAAGTGTGTCTATGGGAATGTTTGACTATTTTTCCAGAAGCGCATTTGTGAGGTCAGGCACTGATGTTGGATGAGAAGGCCTGGCATGCAGTCTCTGCCAATCCCAATTGAAGCATTTTAGGGTAGGCCAACTCAATACTGAACCCTACGGACTAAGACTGGGATGTCATTAACGTTCATGTGCGTATAAAGGCAGGTGCCCCAATACTTTTGGTAATATAGTGTACCGTATTTATCGGCGTATAACACGCACAGGCGTATAACACGCACCCTAACTTTAGAAGGGAAGTTTCAGGGAAAAAAACTTTCCACAGCCCCCTGCGTATAACACGCAGGCACAGTTTACCCTCTATTTTCAGGGTAAAAAAGTGAGTGTTATACGCCAATAAATACAGTATATATAAAACAGGTTTGTAGGTCTGTCATGCACTTAGCAAGACAGCAAACAGAGTTTCAGCGCAGGAGAGCTTTGTAAGCAAGTTGTCAGAGGACCAATACTAGCACAGCTAATGCTAATGCTAATACAACAGCTAATGCTCATTTGTGTGCAACCATGCAATTTCCCATGTGCTAATGCTCATGCACATGCACATAGGCAAGCTTGGGCTAATATCCAGCTTGCACTAACTTGTAGGTGCATCTATCCAGCTTGCACTAACACATCCACGCTGCTTATTTAAAGCGGGAGTTCACCCATTTATTAAATTTTTGCCCTTGTCCCCTTAGATTCCTGCTCGTTCGGTCTAGGGGAATCGGCTATTTGTATTAAAATATGATCCATACTTACCCGTTTTCGAGATGCATCTTCTTCCGTCGCTTCCGGGTATGGGTCTTCGGGAGCGGGCGTTCCTTCTTGATTGACAGTCTTCCGAGAGGCTTCCGACGGTCGCATCCATCGCGTCACTCCTAGCCAAAAGAAGCCGAACGTCGGTGCGGCTCTATACTGCGCCTGCGCACCGACAATTGGCTTCTTTCGGAAAATCGTGACGCGATGGATGCGACCGTCGGAAGCCTCTCGGAAGACTGTCAATCAAGAAGGAACATTCCCGCAGCCCATACCCGGAAGCGACGGAGAGGATGCATCTCGTAAATGGTAAGTACGGATCATATTTTAAAACAATTAGCCGATTCCCCTAGACAAAACGAGCATTAATCTAAGGGGAAAATGTGCTCTCTGAGGGTGAACCTCCGCTTTAAGGGAAACCCTGGTATGTGATAATCACTTGATGTTCTTCAACTTTCCCATGACTCATGTTCCTGTGTTTATTGCCTTTGACTATTCTCTACCTGCTTCCCTGTTACTGACCTCGACCTGCTACTGGACCTTGCTCTGTCTGCTTCCCACTGATGATGTTGCCTCACCGTATGTGACCCTGGCTCTGCTTTACTACATCTCTGTCTGTGGCAATCACCTGCTACCAAGTTACTGGCACCCATGCTTCTTTGTGCATTGTAGTTCTGTCACCACATTCAGGGGTGCTCAGACCAGAGCCGTTAGGGAAGACCTCTTGTTAACTTAGACTCCAACCAAGGTACGTGACAGTCCAAAGCATAGCTACTAACTAAACTCAGGTAAGTTCCTGAGATTTTTTTGTGAATGAGAAGGGGTACTATGTATCCATCACTCATTCATATAAGGGGTGATATCTTGGGCCCCCTTATCTTAAAGGGGCTTACATGTTCTTTTAAGCTCAAACCTCCCACAGACCCCCATAACCTCCCTGGTCAGGGTTGTGGGGAAGAGGTCTCTGTGTTCATCAACAAAGTGAGAATTTGCTTTGCCAGGTGTCTCTCCCTGGCAAGGTACCCTCCATGTTAAGTGCATGTGGCCTGGTATAATTCGGTCACACACACTTTTCCCATCTTTTTCAGGCTGCATGCTCAGGTAAAGGTTTGTTGTGGATTTCTCTTATGTTTCTTTTTTTCTTGCTCTTTTGTATTGGATTCCCCTTTAATATTGATAGAGATGAAATTTGGGGGCATCCTGTACATTCTCTGGGGGTCCCTCTTGACTTTAATATTACACTCCTACAAGGATAAGGGTTTGGTATGTATGTTAAGGGGAAACCCCATGCCATTTTTTTAATATTATAATATTTATACCACACTCTCGTCTAGAATAAGCGTCTGGTATATATGTGAACTCTATAGCTGCTTTTTTTATAAACAGAAAAAAGCAGCCAAGAGCTGGATGCAAATTTAAACACCATTTTGTCTTCATAAATGTCAATTTTGCTGCATTAGGTTTTATACATTAAAGAACCACTTTATAGGCAGATTAACCACTTAACCCCCGGATCATATTGCTGGTCATATTTGCTTCTATACAGCAATTCCCAACCCACAATGACATTTGTTTGACAATCACTTGTATATTAGCCTAGAAAATGGGCATTAATTGTTTTTAACATTCAGCTTCCATTGACTTCAAAGGGGTTTGGATTTGTCAATCAAACTACAGTAAAGCTCACCAAACCCAAGTACATTTGGCTCATCTCAACTCGCCAGTAGTGATGAACCAAACTGCCTTGGGTTCAGTTCCATCAGCGTTCAGTGAACTTCAAAGAATTTCCGAATCCAAACCCCATAGAGATCAATATGAATTACTAGGAATCTGGGCTAATAGTCAAGGGATTTCAAAAGATAGCATGGAGGATGGGCACTGCTCAGAAGAACATGTACCAATGCAAAAATAACACATTTTAAAAATTTCATGCGATGAGGAGCAGTGATTTTTTTTTAAAGCACTGAAACTTACAAAGACGAAAAGAGTTGTAAATTGCTGGCAAATGTCATTTCGCTCTTGGCTTTTTTTCTTTTTTTAAGAAAAAACATCACATAGACAACAAAGGTACCTAAAAATACACATCAGACACCTAAAGGTCTATTATGTATTGTGGTGGACCTTTGGTGGGGTCTGTGTGCTGTTTTTTTTAAAGTCAGCGTTGAAGTTTTATCTGTCAATTTAAGCTGTGCCATTTTTTTATCTTTGCAAATGTCACTGTTGCTTTGCTGTAGCACATCCTACAGAAATAATAAACAAATAATAATAATAATAATAAACAAACTTGCACAGTGTTCCCCTACAATTCATACCAGACCCTTTGAGCCTGATACAGATTTTAAGGGGGACTTTATGCAAACAAACAAAAAAATGTGTAAAGTCCCCCTTAAAATCCGTACCAGACCCTTAATCCAGGCATGCAGCCTGGCTGGCCAGGAAAGAGGGAAGGAGTGAGTGTATGAGTGTGCACCCCCCTCCTTAATAACTTGCCAAATGCCATCAACATGGGGAAAGAGCTTTGTCCCCATTTTTATCAGAACCAGGACCCTATCTCCACAACCCTGGCTGGCAGTTGTGGGGTCTGTGGACAGAGAGGCTTATCAGAATCTGAAAGGCCCCTTTATTTGTAAAGGGGGTCCAGATACCCCCACACACACACCTGTATGAGTATGGAGTACATAGTACATCTACTAATTTACAAAACAAAATAAAGACACCAAAACATTTGACAAGCCCTTTATTAAAAAAAAAAATCCCCCCAAAAGTTACTCATTGTAAATCCATCGTCGTTCATGCTGCATACCGGAGAAAAAACCTGACCGGTTGCATATGACTAATCCCAAAAACACTCATAGCTGATTGGTAGCTCCAGGAGCTGTTAACAACTATATGAAAAAACGGGGATAGTAGTGACATCATTGCTTAATTATGGCCATGGGGCCATATTCAGACAATGACGCAACCTCCTCCTTTTCTTACCCATTTGCTTACATGGTCAGGGATTCCCAGCTATGTAAGCAAATAAGCTGTGTCACATCAGTGGTTAATAAGGTCCCAGGGGACGCAAGCACCCACTCCTTCTTCAGTAACCATTGACAGCCAGAAGCTGACATGTTTATCCACGCCAAATGCCCTAAATCAGTGATGGCGAACCTTGGCACCCCAGCTGTTTAGGAACTATTTCCCATGATGCTCATGACTCTGCAGTGTAGTTTAGCATCATGGGAAATGTAGTTCCAAAACAGTTGGGGTGCCAAGGTTTGCCATCACTGCCCTAAAGTTTGATGAATGAATGAATGAATGAATGAATGAATGAAAAACTTATATAGCGCGGCACATGCGAACTGAATCGCCTCTGGGCGCTTGATGTTTCGTGTCTCATGACATCAAAAGAGCAGAGTTTTAATCTGTCTTCTGAAAGTCAGGTGGTTTTCCTCCAACCGAACGCTGGTTGGTAAAGCGTGCCATAGTCTCGGACCTTGAAAAGCAAACCTTCTTTCTCCTTTGGACTTGTATTTGGTTTTTGGCACCTTGACCAGATTTTGGTCAGTGGATCGCAGAACGCGATTAGAATTGTGAGGTTCTATCTTGTCGCAAAGATATTGCGGCGCCTTCCCATGGATGCACTTATGTGTCAGGCAGAGTGCTTTAAATACAATTCTGTCTTTTACTGGCAACCAGTGAAGGGTTCTCAGCGAAGGTGAGATTGATTCCCATGTCCTTTTCCCAGTCACCAGTCTGGCGGCCGTATTCTGTACGACTTGCAGACGAGCGATTTGGTACTTTGGGAGCCCGAGGTAAAGGGCATTTGCATAGTCCAGTCTGGAATTCACAATTGTTCCCACCACGACTGCTACGTCTTCTTTGGGGATAAATGGAATAAGTCTGCGTAGTAGGCGCAACAAATGGTGCGATCCGCTGACTACTGACCCTATTTGTGCGTCCATTGTCATGAAGGTGTCAAAAATGACTCCTAGACTTTTGACTTTGGAGCTAGGGGTGATGCTTTGGCCCAGAATGGGCGGCGGTGTCCAGGTTGTTGCCAGTTGACTCTTTCGGCTGGCGTGAAACATAAGAAGTTCTGTTTTGGAACTGTTGAGTTTAAGATAACTCTTAGTCATCCAGTTTTCTATCGAAGAGAGACATTTCTCTAAACTGAGATGATGATCCTTTTTGTTGCAGATGCGAAAATACAATTGCGTATCGTCTGCATAAGAGTGATAAAGTAGTTCTTGGCTACTGATAATATCAAAGAGAGGGCGAAGATAGATGTTGAACAGTACCGGTGACAGGGGGGATCCTTGGGGGACTCCACATGGCACCGTGCGTTTTTCCGACGTGAAAGATCCCAGTTTCACTGTTTGTGATCGGTTTTCAAGAAAGGAGGAAAACCATGGTAAATCACCTTCTGCGATTCTGGCTACCTCGGCCAGTCGCATCAGTAACATTTTGTGGTCTACTGTGTCAAAGGCTGCGCTTAGGTCCAGCAGAACCAGGAGACAGGATTCTCCCTCGTCTGCGGCCTCGAGGGCATCGTCCCATATTTTGAGTAAGGCCGTTTCTGTCCCGTCCCCGGGACGGAAACCTGATTGAAATGGATCGAGTAGATTGTGGGTATCCAGATGCTGTTGCAGCTGTTGTACCACTATTTTCTCCATTATCTTGGAGAGAATATTTAGGCCTGTTATGGGGCGGCAGTGAGTTGGGTCCTTGGGATCCAAGTTAGGTTTTTTCAAGATGGGCTGGATTGTGCCCTCTTTCAGCAGGGATGGCACTATGCCTTCCTTAAATGACTGATTTATAAGCTGTGTGATGGGAGGCGCCAGAATGTCGGCGCATTCCTTCAGCAGCTTGGTGGGAATGATGTCATTGGGTGCTGTGCTGTTCCGCAACGCACCAATGATATTTTTGGTGGTATCGATGGAGATGGGTTCGAGAGTGAACTTAGTTGATTGTAGAAGGTTTCTGTTGGTGTTTTGTGGTTGATTGAAGAGGGGGCTGAGGGGAGTATTATTTTGCAGAATACTTACCCGGATTCTTTTGATTTTGTCGATGAAGAAATCCGATAGTTCATTACAGAACTCTTGGGTGTCTGAATTGGGGACTTCAAGACATCCCGGATTCATGGTCTGGGTGACCATCTTGAAGAGTTCTTGGGGGCGGTTCATGGCGCTGTTAATCGTCATAGAAAAATGATGTTTCTTGGCTTTGAAGATTTCTTTATGATATTGTGTTGTTATTGCCTTGTAGATGATGAGGTGATCTTCTGAAGGGCTTCTTTTCCAGGCGGCTTCCGCCCTTCTGCGCTCTTGCTTCAGTAGGGACAGCTGGTTGTTGAACCAGCCGGACTTTTTTTTCCGGATGCAGACTTTGCGTTTCGGTGCTACTAAGTCGGCTGATTGTAGCAGAGCTGCATTTATGGCATCCAGTGTATCTGAGGCTGTTAACTGAGGATGAATAGTTTCAATTAGGTTTCCCAAGGTAGATTTGAAGAGTTCCAAATGGAGCTTCTTCTGAGATCTAGCCCAGTGTATTGTCACCGGCTTGGGTGCTTTTATAACTGGTGGAATTTTGGAAATTATGAAACTAATTGCATGGTGGTCTGTCCATGGCAAAGGTTCATTTCCCAAAATGTTTATTTTCAGATTTTGTCTGAAAATTAGGTCGAGTGTGTGACCTGAAGCATGCGTGGGTCCGCATATAAGTTGCTGTAGTCCTAATCCTTCCAGGTGATCGATGCAGGCATCCGCAATGGGATCCTGTGAGGAGTTGGCCCACAGATTGAAGTCCCCGAGCAGCAAAAGATGTTTGCTGTTAAGGGTATAAGTGGATATGAACTCCGTTAATGATGGTAGAAGCTGCGATTTTGGCCCAGGTGGCCTATAGCAGAGGAGAATGTGAACAGTCTCCTGGGGGTTAGTTTGAAGTTGAAGAGTAAGGGTTTCCATAAATGGAAGAGGATTTTGAAGGACCGGCTTAGTGATTGCAATATGAAACTTATGGATCACCGCCAGGCCTCCTCCTCTTTGCCCTATTCTGTTTTCCGTTATAATTCGATAATTTTCTGGCACCAATTCTCCAAGAATGGTGTTGCAGTCGTCTGAAAGCCAGCTTTCTGTGATAAAGAGGCAGTCTAGATCGTTTTGTAGTAAGAAATCGTGGATTTCTGATCGGTGTTTTACTGCCGATCTTGTGTTGATCAAAGCACATGATATGTGCTTGAGCTGGGTTAAATGGTTGAAATTTTTGATGGTCGATCGTTTATCGAATCTTAAAAGTTGGTCTAATTTTAAGGCCTTTTTGGTGACGGCTGGTAATACTGTTGCGAATTGTCACAGACCCCAAATCGTTCCTGCAGAGTATCGCAGTTTAACCATTGTTGCCAGTCACCGGGGGGGGGGGGATTAATTGCAATAGAGGGAAGATTCGCTGAATCCTCTCGCTTGGCCTTGGTCCAGAGGAAGGCAAAAAAAACCTGGCAGTGCTAAGCCAATTTGCTGCCGCAGGGAAAAAAATTCCTTCCTGATCCCTGAAAGGCGATCGGACGAAACCCTGGATCAAGTACTGTTTGGAATGGGGGGGGGGGAAGGGGGGGGGAAGAAGGATGTCACTGTAGCTGAGGAGTACCAAGATGGCCGCCGACCAGGCCACAGGCCTCAGGTTTGGGGGCTGTTTGGCTTGGTGGGTATGAGCTGGTTGTTAATCCAGGGGAGGATGGGATCTTCCAGGGATAGGGGGATGATCCCTGACAATTCCAGGAAAATTTCCAGGCTGTCAGTGCTCCTTTTTGCGGCGCGCCGCTAGGCCGCGGCTGAAGCCGCAGTCTTTCCTAATTGCGGCGGCCGCAAATAAGGCCTGGTCTGGCGCGGATGCGGGAAAGAGCCGCAGATCGCCAGAAAAAAGCGCTGCTATGCGCGGCGGGTGGCCGGGGTGATTATGGGTGACTGATTGGGGTGCATGCGGCTCTAAGAGAAGGTAAACAGCCGCAATTTGGATCGCTGGAGTGGCTGTCCTGAAAAGGACGGTCACTAGCGATTCCTGGGGGTGGAAAGATGGCCCTGAAAGACAGGGTCTTACCTGAAGAGAGGGGCCCACGAAGGTAAGGAAGGAGCCGGTCCTATGGGCTGCAAGTTGATTCATGCAGCAAAGATTGTAGGAGCCTGCCTGCCTGTCTGCGGTGTCTAGCTGGCTATCTGTCTGGTCCCTGGAGAGAGCAGACTCGTCGGGAAGCGTCCTACTCCCTCACTGAACTGACACTGACTGATTATCCAGCTAAGCCTTGTCAGCTGTTGATGATTGAACGAATGTCCAAAAAAAGCCAATGTTTGGTTCGAACATAATCACCTCATCCATACCAGCAACAGGATACATATAGAGTACCAAACAGAATAGGGAATATCTTTTTTTTGTGTTTTGCTCTCCTGCTGGCTGAATGAGCAAGATATTTGTTCCCTCCCCCAATACTTACATTTTTCTGTCAGCTATGGAGCAACACCTCCATCATCCAGCCAGGGAAGGTCACATGGAAGTAGGAGCAGTTTTTTAGCTATCTTCTCACTGGTAAGTTATTGTCAAAGACATAAACTCTAGTGTGAGAGCTGTCCAGGTACTGTATATCTTTATATGTACATACAGTACATACATAGAGGTATTACATTAATATGACTTTAAATTAAATAAAATTAAATATATATTACTTATGTAGGCATGATGGAATTCACACCTATAGATTCCCGTGTGTTGTGTTAATTTGCATTAACACTGATTGAGCTAAGGCTGACCACTAAAAAGCCAATGCACCAGAATAGACAAAAAACATAAAGTATAATTTTAGCAATGTAGTACATCACAATGCTTAAATGTCAGTGCTGTACACCAACATCCATAACATGTGAGTTACCATAATGCATACTGTAGGTGTAAATCCAGCCTAAAAATATTAGACCAGGAGAGGTCAAAAGTTCTATAACTTCAACTGGGGTTGCAAAGTTAGATAGGACATTATATTTTGGTGTAAAATCTGTCCTGGAGGAAGTTTAGATGTCTTGGAACTGCAATGGCTAATGTAATGTTCCAGCGTCCATAATGATGACCTCATTAGTGTCAGACACAGTGATGTCACTGTCAAAGAAAATCACTCAGTGTTTACGTACCTAGGACTATGTACAGATCATTTATGATGTGTCGAAAATTTTAAAGCAGTTTTTTAATAGCAGTGGAAACATGATTATCTTAAAACACTATGCAAAAGAAAAATAAAACAAATTATTTCACACAGAAGGTATTTTGCCTTGTTGTCAATATTCCCAGGAAAACTGTGAAAGGAAAATAAAACACATATAATTTACTACTGAAACCCACAGCTAGTCAACCTCTAAAATACAATTACCATTTCTTTGACTGAAAATATATTATGCTTTTAGAGTCAATTGCCACAACCTGAATATTGTTGCATGTCATCTATAAAATACGTGCTTTAAAATGTAGCAAAATAAACAGATATAATGATGTATGGCTATGGTAAGTAAGAAAACAACATGTCAGATTTATCCCTATCACATTTGCTTCATTATTTATTGTACCTGACAGAGCAAGGCAATCACTTCCTTAAATAAAATAACAGAGCCTGGCTGCAAAAGCCAATATAAATCCTATGAAGTGCAGCATCAATTAACCTAGTGGCAGAAGGGAAATAGGATTCTTGTGAAAGCACTTATTGATGGGTGTGGGTCGAGTACATCTTGGTTGCCTCCTTGTACCCATAATGCCTTTCCAATAGACCTGTAATGAAGTGACTTTTGATTACTCACTACAGGTTTTACGCCGTAAAAGCTGGACAGCAAATAAATTAAAAGTACTATGATATCTCCAGAGTCTGTTTGAAAAACACGATCAATTACCATCATGGCTGAAAAGCTGGATTACACCGTGCATTAAAGTTTGACTCTGGGGTAGTAAAAAAAAACGTATTAAATATTTATTTTACTGTACTAGAGTAAAACAGGTATGTTTTTTTTAATACACTTTTTGGCTTTATTTGGCTAGTTTCACATTTTAAAAAAAGTGCCAATGCCACTTCTTGTTAGTGGTCATCACTACTCTTTCAGACTACATTTCTCATTGTGCAATGGCAAAGAGTGTGAATAGTGTTAAGCTGGGGTTAGTTTTGGATAGCAGGGAGAGGAATTAGAACATCTGCCTGTTTTATTGCTTTCTGTGCACCCTGTTATCCACTTGCTTACTGGGCACTTAAACCCCCTCTTGCTAAGACCAATTTTCAGCTTTCAGCGCTCTCACTCTTTGAATGACAATTGCGCATTCATACAACACTGTACCCAATTTTTTTCCCACAAATAGAGCTTTTTATTGGTGGTATTTGATCACCTCTGCGGTTTTTATTTTTTGTTAAAGAAATTAAAAAAGACTGATTTAAAAAAAAATACAAAACCGTTTTATATTTTGTTATAAAATTTTGCAAACAGGTAATTTTTGTCCTTCATTGTTGTACGCTGATTAAGCTGCACCGATGGGCACCGATAGGCTGCATTGATGGGCACGATGGGCTGCACTGATGGGCACTAATAAGGCGGCACTAATGGGCACCAATAAGGTTGCACTGGTGGGCACTAATAGACGGCACTGATAGGTGACACTGGTTGGCACTGAGAGGTGGCACTGGTGGGTACTGAGAGGTGACACTCAGAAGTGTCACTGATGGGTGGCACTGAAGGGCATTGATAGGTGGCACTGGTGGGCACTGAGAATTGGCACTAATAGGTGGCACTGATATCTGCCTGTGATGGGCAATGATAGGTGGCAGTGATGGGCACTGATCGGTGGCAATGATGGGCACTTGTAGGTGACACTGATAGGCAGCACTGCTAGGTGGCACTGATGAGGCACTGATTGGCACCACTAGTGGGAATTAATAGGTGGCACTCGTGGGCATTGATAGGTGGCACTGTTTTGCACTGGTGGGCACTGGCAGAGGTACTGGTGGGCACTGATGAGGCAGATGTGCCTCTTCCTCTTCAGAACGTCGCTTGCACAAAAGCCGGTGATCGTTTTTTTTTTTTTCTCCTCACACTGTTAGTGTGAGGAGAAAAAAATGATTACCATGCTTTTGTTTACATCACGTGATCAGCTGTCATTGACTGACAGCTGATCACATGGTAAGGGGCCAGGACCGGCCCCTTACTCGGACCTGTGATCACTCGAGTCTCAGTGACTCAGTGATCACAGTGCGTGTAAAGGGGAGGACGTCTATTGACAGCCTCCCAGCAAAGTAGATCTGCGTTCTAGCCATCATTTGGCTAGAGCGAGGGTGGGAAGTGGTTATTTGTCCTGTTTGTCATTATCATTGAAAGTAAACACTTACATCCAATAGGTAAAAACAGGCATTTCATCAAGTACTTTAATTAGCTTGGTTGCAGATGTAGTATGAAATGCAATGATATGGATAAGCCATGGGGTTTGATGAAATGTCTGTTTTTTCCTAAATGATGTAAGTGTTTTATTCCTTTTAAAAAGCATGGTTTTACACTATGTGGAGATATTCTTTGTTTCTATGATGGCTGACCAGCTGGATTGAGCGTAAAATGTTTACCTTGAATGATGCTAGATCTGATTCGTTGACTCATCACACAGATTATAGATTTGGAGAGCTTTTTCTCCTGATACCTGCTTGACTCAGTGCTGATAGCATTGGAGTCCACACATTTTGGTAAACGCATTTAACCCTCTGTGGCGGATATCTACACCGTGGCAATCTCTTAAATGGACCTTTACGGTTTCTCCTATCAATATCCAAGTTAAAACTCCTGTGGCCTTCACCTTTTTTGGACTTTGTTGTTTAATGATAAACTCACCTAATGGATTTTTTTTCATTGTCCTTATATATCTGCACTGCATATGTGTTTAACATTTTAAATATTGATACATATATGTGATTTATATATTGTCATTTATTATTCAGTTAGCATAAATCGCTTTTATCACAAATCATAGTGTAGCACTTTTTCCTCCTTATAATATTACACAATGTTTTGTCAAATTGTGGTGCTTGCAGCTGTTCACTTTAGTTGTTAATAGCAAAATATAAAATCAGAATGTATTAGTTCTGGTGACCTTGGTGACACTCCATGATTCCCTTACTTTCTCTTTTGGCTACAGGACAGGAAGTGGTAGAAAATCTACACAATGTGGAATAGATAGCAAAAAAAAATGGTTAAAATCCTTATTTACTCTATCCAAAGATGAAAAAAAAAAAGTTTTTGCCTTTAGCGACACTTTAACAGAACCAAACAAAATATTAACAACACTTTTCAGCAAAAAGTTCATTAAAAAATTTCAGCACTTATGCCGTGTAGACAACACATGTTCGATTTGAGCTTGTTGTCGGAAAATTGTCGTGTATAGGCTCCATCGGACATTTGCTGTCGGAATTTCTGGTTCTCAAATTTTCCAACAACAAAAATTGTTGTCGGAAATTCTGACTGTGTGTACACAATTAAATGTACAAAAATTCTACGCATGCTCAGAATCAATTCGACGCATTCTCAGAATCATTGAACTTAATTTTTCTCTACTCATCATAGTGTTGTACGTCACCGTGTTCTTGACGCTCAGAATTTTCCGACAACATTTGTGTGACCGTGTGTATGCAAGACAAGTTTGAGCCAACATTCGTCGAAAAAAAATCTGCGGTCTTGTTGTCGGAATGTCCGATCGTGTGTACGCAGCATTACTCTCCAAACCGTGCACTACTTTCACAGGAATTTGAGAGAAAAAAGTTAAAAGGTAATTAAACACCTATTGAAGTCAAATAACATTCACAAATTAAGTGTTGTATTGTAACAACATATTTAACAACCAAACTGTGATATTAATTATACTGTCTTTCCCTGATAAAGCTTGTGTTAACTGTACGGTGTTAATTACTTCAGCAGATACAGTAGTTAATAAAAAGGTAAAGGTGACAAATCAATACATTCTTTATTATACATTATATTGTATTTATGTCCTCATTACTTATGACAATAATAACTGCACCAAGGGTCTTTGCAGGTGGTGCTGATGTATAAACACTAAATGCTCTTTTCAGAACGTATATGAGCAAAACATAATAATTTGCATATGGTCTGTATAGTGCATGTGTGTACATGTGTATACGCATATATACATGTGTAAAAATTCTTCTATCTCTCATCAGGCCTCGTACACACGACAGAGTTTCTCGGCAGAATTCGTCGAGAATCTCGGTGAAGAGCCGGATTCTGTCGAGAAACTCGGTCGTGTGTACATTTTCGGCCCGATGGAGCCGCCGAGGAACTCGTCGAGCAAATAGAGAGCAGGTTCTCTATTTTCTCGATGGCAGTGGATTTTGGCTCGACGAGTTCTTCATCGGGCTGTTTTTTAAACGAGAAACTCGGTCGTGTGTATGCTAAGAAACCTGTCAAAAACTTAGACACTGGAGACCAACATAGGTAAAACTAGCGTTTGGAATGGAGATAGCACATTCGTGTCGCTTCCAACATTATTTAATCGTTTATTTGCAGCGCTTTACACAATTTTTTCTAAGGGCACAAAACAGCAATATAATAATTTTTTTTTACGATATTCACACAGAGTTCCTTAAAATTAGGTGGAACCTTTTTCTTACTGGACTCAATATTTTTTTTTTTTTTTTATTGTCACCTTATTTTGGTCGTGTGTTTTAAATCCTGCTTTTAATATTCACCTTAATTTTAAATTTTAAAAAAATGCAAATACTTTTTTTTTTTGTAATGTCAAGTTCCCCCCATAGAAACCTTATTGCTTTGTCTTATCTCATGTGTCCCTTTCAAATTACACCTTATATCCAATTTTTTAAAAATAAGAACCTGCCTTCTCACTTGCAAAATTGAAATGTAAAAAAATACAAGGACAAGTATGAACTGTAAAAAAAAAATGTACCATTTATTTTGGTAATAAAAATAAATTTAATATGCAAAAGTCAGCACTGGAGAGCTTGCTGCCATTTGTGCACAGCCAGGTGTGGCCTGATGTGACTGGTGATCAGTTGGAGGCCAAAATGGGGACTTGAGAGGTTCATTCAGGAAGTCACGCATCAAGGTCTTGGACTCCCCGAGGTCAGAAACTGGAGCAGGGCAGGCAGATGTCACCAGGTTGTGGTACTACAGCAGCCTGAACTCTGGTACACCACATGGAAGTAAGGGAGTCACTTTCTGGATTTCTTCAAGGCCTTCCTTGGTGGCTTCCCTGCAGCCTGCTCTTTCACCTTCTCTGCAGCCTTCTCAGCAGCCTTCCTCTTCTGCCTGGCTGGAGGTGGTGCCACAGGGGTAGTACTCATGCCAGGAGGAGGAGTAGACGAAGGTGGTGGAGGATGAGTAGCCGACGGTGGTGGAGGAGGAGGTGGAGGAGGAGGAGGAGCAGTAGAAGGAGGAGGAGTAGTAGAAGGAGGAGTAGAAGGAGGAGGAGCAGTAGAAGGAGGAGGAGTAGAAGGAGGAGGAGTAGAAGGAGGAGGAGCAGTAGAAGGAGGAGTAGAAGGAGGAGGAGCAGTAGAAGGAGGAGGAGTAGAAGGAGGAGGAGTAGAAGGAGGAGGAGCAGTAGAAGGAGGAGGAGTAGAAGGAGGAGGAGTAGAAGGAGGAGGAGCAGTAGAAGGAGGAGGAGTAGAAGGAGGAGGAGCAGTAGAAGGAGGAGGAGTAGTAGAAGAAGAAGAGGAAGCAGAATGTTCAGATGGAGCAGGAGAAGAAGAGGAAGCAGAATGTTCAGATGGAGCAGGAGAAGAAGAGGAAGAAGAATGTTCAGATGGAGCAGGAGAAGAAGAGGAAGAAGAATGTTCAGATGGAGCAGGAGAAGAAGAGGAAGAAGAATGTTCAGAAGGAGCAGGAGAAGAAGAGGAAGAAGAATGTTCAGGTGGAGCATGAGAAGAAGAAGAAGGTGGGGGAGCTTGAGAAGGAGCATGAGAAGAAGAAGAAGAAGAAGGTGGGGGAGCTTGAGAAGGAGCATGAGAAGAAGAAGAAGAAGAAGAAGGTGGGGGAGCTTGAGAAGGAGCATGAGAAGAAGAAGAAGAAGAAGAAGAAGGTGGGGGAGCTTGAGAAGGAGCATGAGAAGAAGAAGAAGAAGAAGAAGGTGGGGGAGCTTGAGAAGGAGCATGAGAAGAAGAAGAAGGTGGGGGAGCTTGGGAGTTATGTGGTGTGTGAGGATGGGGATGGCGGCAAATCACAGTGTCCTCCGTGAGAAGACCCCTCACCCCCTGATTTGCGAGGGTGATGAGGAGGCCCTCAAAGAGGAGGCGTTGGTCTAATGTCATTTCTGACATTTTGGCCAAAACCACTGTTACAAATCCCTCCTGAGCAGTGGGAGGCTGTTGCAGGGTTGCATGGGCGTCCCGAATGAGGGCTAGTGAGGCGTCACGCACCCTTGTATCCCTCACCTGCCTTCTCGGACGCAGACGAAGAGGAGACACCTGGCATCTTGTGCTTGGCCCAGCAACCTCGTGCAACCCACTTGGGCCTGCCACCTCATCCGCTCCACTTGGGCCTGCCACCACGTTACTGATACTTGGGCCTGCCAACACGTCCAAGATACTTGGGCCTGCAGCCTCCTCCAAGCCACTCACCCTGTCCTCCTCCTGCCTGGCATTTTCCTGATCCTCCTGCTGCCTGGTCTCGTCCTGTGTATGGAAAAAAAGTAAAGTTTTACTATTTTAAAAAATTTTTGTTTTATTTATTTAAGCTCCTGACTGTTGCATTTTTTTTTGTCACGACTTAGCTAAGCCAATCATTCTGACCCATGTTTTATGGTCAATCACACCACAAAAATTCATGGCCAATACTGACAAATTTTAGGAATAACACTTTTAGATCTAATTTTTATTTACCTTTAATATCTTAATTTACATCTCTTTAACAACATTTAAACACCACACATTTGCACATTGAAAGTACTATATACCTGGCTCCAGCTGGGCAAATCCGGATCTTCATCCAGGATGGAAGGCTGCTGAGAGGGTTCATCTGCAGAGGGAGCAGCAGGTTGGCTGGAGGGAAGGCTGGACCTTCTGTGGCTTCTGGGGGGAAGGCTAGAAAGTGACTCCCTTACCTCCAGGTGTTCATCCAGGAAGCTCAGTTTGCTGTAGTACCACAACTTGGGTTTAAATACCCGCCCTGCTCCAGCTCCAGACCTCATCGAAGCCAAGACCTTGTTGCGTGCCTTCCTGTAGGTGCCTCTCAAGGTCCCAATTTTGACCTCCAACTGGTCAGTTGTCACATCAAACCCCACCTGTCTCCGCACAAGTGGGAACAGGCTCTCCAGTGCAGTTTTGCGCAATTCTCTATTTCTAGAGATGGGGTCTTTGGTGGCCCACAGAACAGGAAGTTCTTGCCACCTATCAATGAAGATCTCCAAGAAGTCGGGTCGGTTAAAGAGATTCATCTTTTCCTGTCCAAAACCAAGGATAAAAAAATAATGTCACTACACAATCTATAAAGTCAATTACTCTTTCTCACAAGCTAGCCCTTAAAGGGTCACTAATGGATAACTATATTTTTTGAGGAAATGACTGTTTACAGTGTCTAGAGACATACAAGTGCATACATATAATGTGCCTCTAGTTTCACTTTTGGTTTTAAATTTATTTAATGTTTCTGTGAAGTAAAGAGACACACAGAACCCAAAAAAAATAAAAGCAGGGCATATTTTAATTTCTAAAATTATTAGCATTGTTTTGGTGGATTTTTAGACACACAGCTTAGACCACAGTGACAAGCTCCCCTGATAAATTTGAGAGGGAGCCAGAGAACCAGGAAGTGATGATTTATGCAAATGATTACAGCTGCTTAAAAGCAAAAAGGGACAATGAGGACATGAAATCAAGACTGATATAATGTAAAGTTAGTTATTTCTGCCCCAAACAATTTTGGCTTATTGCTCCTTTAAATGTCTGTCTTTCCTGAATATGCCACTGCTGTCCCAAGTTCGAAGCATACCTACACGCTTGTCGTTCAAACGTCTTTCTTACGCAACCCGGTCGTATGGACGCTACATGTGTTCGAGCCTTATATACACTCCGCACACGACATCCGCCCATGCTTAAAAAAAATTGATGTTTCCCCCCCGCCCCTTATCTTCCGTCGCAAAAACGACAAGGAGGAATTGGCAGCAGATCATGTTGGGTCAGTTCCTAGGAAACAGATGACCAGTTGTGTCGAACTAATAAGCCAGATCTCATCCTCATTTGTGTATGAAACGTTAGTTAGAGAAAAGCACTCCCGATATAGTTTGGTCAAGACATAAAAGCGACCATTTGCATCATGTTTAAACCGACTTGTTTTTAGAAGACATCCTGATGAGAACCGAGATTGCCCACACAACAGTAGTTGGATCAAAATGCATAATCAAAGCGTTGTTTACGTACGACGGCACTATAGCGGACCATTACCTTCAAATTTCAAACTGGCTATGTTTTAATTTATGAACCTAAGATGTAGGCCACAAAATCATTCAATCAAGAAAAACATGTAAAATGTAGTTACATACCGGTCTTTGACCCGATCGTTATCTCCGCCGTCTTCCACAAACTGTGAACGCCCCTTTTACTCACGTGGTAGCCCTTTATACACGCGCATGTGGGACTTTACGCACGTCTCCCCGCCCCTGACGTTCATGGTGTCGTATTTTCCCCGCCCCTTTTCCAGCTTTTTTTTGTTGGAAGCACATGGAGAATATGGCAGCACGGCGAATCCGTTGTAAGGCCTCCAACATGACCTTTGAGGAAATGGTGGAGATGGTCCTCATCCTCAAAGCAGAGGACTACGATGGGAGGCATGGGCCATATAAGTACCCTAATAAGGTCAAGGCCCAAATAATGGAGAAGGTGAGGAGGAGTCTCCATCAGAAATTTGGGGTGAAAAGGTCCAAGGAGCAGATCCGGAAAAGGTGGTGTGACCTTAAAAAACGTGAGCCGGAACAAATGAAGAGGATCAGGAGAGTGATTAGAAGAAGTAAGTTTGTTATATATTTTGTAAGATTTGTTCCGCGCCATGTGTTTTTTATTTCAGGTTGTACTGTAATATTTTTTTATGCACAAGAATTTGTCGTCAAACTGGACGTCCATTCGGAACGACTAAATATTGTGTTTAAAATCCTACAAATTATGACATTTTTTTAAAATTGTGGTGAGATCAATCGTGAAAATTATGTAGATGTGCTATTAAAACCACAAAACTTTTTTTACTAATTAAATATACAGTAAAAGGAGAGTCTGCTCAGCAGTCGGTGACACATGTGGACTCATTTGCATAATTGTTGTCCCCTTTAATAACCCATTTTGGGCTTCACACAGAGCTGAGGTGATCCAGTGTATACTTGGTTGGCTTACATGTTTAAAAGTAGACCAAAGCTACAAGATTTGTCAGGATCTTTGTGAATGCCTTCAATCCTGTGTTTTGCCCTGAGGGGTTTTTCTAAACATCAATAGTCCCAGAAATTGTATAAAGTGAATCATATTCCTCTTTCAGGCCTATAAGCTATAAAAATCCTGTTTCCATTTTCTTCATTCTCGTAGGGCGTCATGAAGCAAGAAGGGAGCAAGAAGTCCAGCAAGCCACACCCCCGAGGGATGGTGATGATGCGCAGCCTGCCACCACATCAGGTAAAGTAACATATAACTAACCCAGCTTCAGGTAATGTAGATGTAGGCCTGCCTAATTTAAAAAAAAATTTTTGTCCCACATTTCAGGATCAGGTGGTGGCTTGGACAGGCATACTAAACAGATGCTGATCTCCGAAATATGGGCCTGCAGAGAAGAGGTGGAGGAGATACATCTGGCCAACAGAAAAATAAACGAAAGAGCAAGGAGGGTGGAAACTAAATTAAAAAATTTAATAGATGTTTTGGGGAGAGTCTGAATCAGAAAAAAATACAAAAAAAAATTTTAAATACCAGATTTAGCTGTTTATTTAATTAAAAAAAAAACAAAAAAATAATATAACCAGATTTAGCTGTTTATTTAATAAAAAAAAAAAAAAAAAAAATAATATAACCAGATTTTATACTTTATTTAATTAAAAAAAAAAAAATATAATAAAACCAGATTTTATACTTTATTTAATTAAAAAAAAAAAAATAATAATATAACCAGATTTGACAGTTTCTTTAATAAAAAAAAAAAACAAAAAAATAAAATAACCAGATTTTAATGTTTATTAAGAAAAAAAAACTAAAAAATTACAAAAATGATTGTATATTGTATGAGAAAAATGACCAACAAAAATACAAAAATGATTGTATATTGTATGAGAAAAAAAAACAAAAAAATTACAAAAATGATTGTATATTGTATGAGAAAAATCACCCACAAAAATGATTGTATATTGTATGAGTAAAAAAAACAAAAAAATTACAAAAATGATTGTATATTGTATGAGAAAAATGACCAACAAAAATACAAAAATGATTGTATATTGTATGAGAAAAATCACCCACAAAAATGATTGTATATTGTATGAGAAAAATGACCAACAAAAATACAAAAATGATTGTATATTGTATGAGAAAAATCACCCACAAAAATGATTGTATATTGTATGAGAAAAATGACCAACAAAAATACAAAAATGATTGTATATTGTATGAGAAAAATATACCAAAAATGTTTGTAGGGTATTTTTGAAAAAATAAAAATAAAAAAATTAAGAAAATAAAGAGCTTTTGAACATCAAAAAAGTGTGTGGTGTTTTTCCTAAAATACGTTAAATTTTCTATGTGTTTGGTTTGGGGGTCACCTGGGAAATGTTTGCTAGTTGATAATGAAAATACACTTAGTTACACTTAGTAAAGAACTCCAAACAACACAAGCAAGACATAACAAGTTTAGAAAAAAGATTATGATTTATTTTGTTGAAAGCTACAATTAGGGCAAATTTGATTGAGATGGTATTGCCCCCCTACCCATGAAATAGTCAATGTATTTGTCCCGGACTTCACGGGCACTCTGGGGGGGCAGTCCTGTGTGGCCAGCTTCAAGGCCCGCCAAAGTTTCTGCAGGGGTCAAATGTTGTGCCTCGGGCCCAACCAGGGCCATATAATTTGGAGATTGTCTCCGCAAAAAATTGTGGAGAATGCAGCAGGCAAAAATAATTGTATTCCACTTATATTCCGCCATGTGGAGAGAGGTGAGGAAAAGGCGGAACCGGCTGGCCATGATGCCGAAAGCGTTCTCAACCACTCTACGTGCTCGGCCCAGCCGGAAATTAAAGACACTCCTCTCTGGGGTGAGGGTGCGCTGAGGGTATGGCCTCATAAGATGGGGTCCCAGGGCAAACGCTTCATCAGCCAGGAAAACAAATGGCAGGCCTTCTACATTCTGGTCATCCGGTGGCAATGACAGATCATCATCCTGAAGGCGAAGCGCGAACTCCGTCTGCCTGAAGGCTCCCCCATCCGATACCCGTCCATTCATCCCGACATCCACAAAAAGGAATTCATACTGTGCTGACACCACCGCCATCAGCACAATACTGTTGAACCCCTTATAATTAAAGAACTGGGATCCTGAACGGGGTGGAGGCACGATGCGGACTTGTATCCCGTCGATGGCTCCCCCGCAGTTGGGGAAGTTCCATCGGGTCTGGAAGTCCAAAGCCACAGACTGCCACTCCTGTGGTGTGGACGGAAGCTGGGGAAGAAAAAAAGAAAAAATTAGCCACATAACCTTGCAAGCAGATTATACAAAGACATTATAAGCATTATAACATTTCTGGGAACTAGCATATTATATCTAAATATATTTAGACAATTAACACATTAAACACCCCCTCTGATGGGCCAGTGCCCAAGTTTGGGGGAGGGCTAGATGAGTTTGGGAGTACTAAAAAAATATAATTTTGATTATTGGTGAACATAGACTTTACAACACATTTGGGAGGGGAGGGCTAGATGAGTTTTGGAGTCCTAAAATATAAAAAAAATTATATTTAATATTGGTGAACATAGACTTTACAACACATTTTGGAGGGGAGGGCTAGATGAGTTTGGGAGTACTAAAAAAATATAATTTTGATTATTGGTGAACATAGACTTTACAACACATTTGGGAGGGGAGGGCTAGATGAGTTTTGGAGTCCTAAAATTTAAAAAAAATTATATTTAATATTGGTGAACATAGACTTTACAACACATTTTGGAGGGGAGGGCTAGATGAGTTTGGGAGTACTAAAAAAATATAATTTTGATTATTGGTGAACATAGACTTTACAACACATTTGGGAGGGGAGGGCTAGATGAGTTTTGGAGTCCTAAAATTTAAATAAAAAAAAATTTAATATTGGTGAACATAGACTTTACAACACATTTTGGAGGGGAGGGCTAGATGAGTTTGGGAGTACTAAAAAAATATAATTTTGATTATTGGTGAACATAGACTTTACAACACATTTGGGAGGGGAGGGCTAGATGAGTTTTGGAGTCCTAAAATTTAAATAAAAAAAAATTAAATATTGGTGAACATAGACTTTACAACACATTTTGGAGGGGAGGGGGGGGACATTACAATGGATATAACACAATACATTGGGAAGTGACTAGACTAGGTAGGTTGGGGCCCAGGATAGCATGCTGGGGAGGTAAGTGATGGGAAATATGCATGTAGGCCAAAAAAGGGGCATCAAAGTTTACATCATGCATGGGGGCAAAGGGGACATTCACAGCATATTCCAGACATGGTAATTAGGGAAGGAGGAGATAACTACAAGACATTAGCATACATTATAGACATAAAATGTGAGATTAAAGGAGAAAACTTACCCTCATATATTCCTCCTGCAGAACCTGGATGATGGCAGAGCAGGTGTCAGGAATGATGAGGCCCAGAGCCTGGGGGGAGATGCCCGTCGAGAACTTTAAGTCCTGAAGGCTTCTCCCAGTTGCCAGATAACGGAGGGTGGCAACTAGCCTCTGCTCAGCACTGATGGCTTCCCGCATAACGGTGTCCTGCCTGGTAATATAGGGGGACACCAAAGCCAACAGGTGCTGAAAGACGGGATCAGACATCCTCAGGAAATTCCTGTAATCAACAGGATTATTTTCCTGAAGCTCCCGCAGCAAAGGCATGTGAGAGAATTGGTTCCTACGGAGCAACCAATTCTTGGTCCATGAACGTGTCCTCCTCCTGTTCATGAACTCCTCATCGTCTAGGTCATAAACAAACAGACCTATACTCAGAAGATGCTTAGCACTAAGTCGGCGACGACTAGGTGCCTGCAACATGGCTACAAGGCTAGTTACGAGCGACAAATCAGAATTGCACTAAACAGACCGCAGTGAAGAACAGCAAGACCTATGAAGAACGACCCTGACAATGAAAAACGCGGGGACAGGACCGCAATGTAAAACAATACGACCTGACCGCACGTCTCGATTGCCTAGATACGACCCACACAAGTACAAACTGAACGGCAGAGATCAATCTGAAAGCACAAAGACTGAAAAGCACGAATCGTCACTCACCAAACTTTTACTAACACGCGTAAACACGGAATCAGCAAAAGGAGCCCCAAGGGTGGCGCCAACAAAATCAAACCTCCCCTTTATAGTCGCGTCATACGTCGTGAGCGTCATCGCGCCGGAGAACGACCAGATTTTGGTATGTTACGTGTGTACGCAAAGCAAGCCTGCCGAGCTTCTCGACAAGTTCAACAAGGAACTCGACGAGGAACTCGACGGGCTTGGCACGTCGAGTTTCTCTGTCGTGTGTACGAGGCCTCAGAATGCCAAATATTCAAATAATATGATGTACTATTCAAGAGGGAAGGTGTGACTTACGTGAGTTCATGTGCATGCATTTGTGTGTATGAACAAAAAATACTAACCATTTTTTTTTTTTTTTACTAATCTAAATGTGGAGCTAGTTTACTTATATTTAGGTGTCGATGAAAAGCAATAGGCTGCAATCAAATCACTAAAAAAAATGCCTGAAAGCATAAAACCCTGGCATTTTAAGTGACCGTGTTCTAGAAACCTCAAACTGTATACGTGTATACACTTGTTATAAAATATTTTTTTCTTGAAAAATACAATAATGCTGGCACAGAAAAACTGCACATCTATCTCTGCAACGCTTGTCTCCCTAACAACATGTGCATTTTGAAAAAGTCTGATATGGTTTTTGGATTTTTTTTATTAGGTCAACAAAGCCTAGTGCTTGGCCTTGTGCAATTTGGCATTATTGGGTTAAACATATATTGTCTTTTTTCTCTACCAAAAGAGTAAATCTTAGTTAATCTATCCAACATTTTCAGTCATCAATGTTATTGCTAAGAGCAAAAAGCAGGGCCAATAGCAAAGAGGCAATATTATATTTAAAAAAAGTAGAATTATACTTGTGCATTTAGCAAATCAGGAAGCCAGTAGTTAAAGCCCAGCTTCGCGACAAGTTTTAGCCCTTCCTAAATAAACATACGATAGTGGGTGGTCTTCACCCATGGGTAGAGGGCATTCATTCTGTTCAGTAGTATTCTGAGCCTAGTCTAGTGTAATGACACATGCCTGGGCTGTCCTTGATGCCCAGGTCTCTAAGAAAGCAGTTGGGTGATGCTATGAGATCAAATTTACAAAGGTCATGTAATATACTGTAGCTTCCTATTTTACAGATTCTCCCTTATTAATAAAAGTGCCAGAAATGACCAACCATAGATTGGCAAATCTGTCAACAGCAGGAGAAGAGTGACAACTGTTAGAATTTCTCCATCTTCAACATGCTAAAATTTAACCAAGTAACACTATGAAACACATGCAACATTTTTTCATTATGTTTGAAAAAGTATGTACATTCATTATCCCTAATGTGAAACACGCAGTATTTGATTAACTAAGTTACATACCTTTCTAAAACCAGGCTATGTATGGCCTCTCAGGCCCTCCCCCTGACAACATCATCTGTGATGAAACATGTAGGGTGGAGCCTACGAGAGTGACGATATCATGCAAAGCAAGCCGTTTGCCGGCCAGGACTGTATAGCTTTCCCATAGTAACAAGTTTACATGAAACATGCTTGGATGTTTTATAATCTTTTAAGTGTGCACTTTACTTTTTATAAATAAAGGAGTTTATATGATATTATGCCATGGGATCTCCTTGCATTTTGTTTGTTTGAAAGATACGATCAACATGAAACCATGGCTCTAGATCAATGTAAAGTATAAAATACCAGGATTCTTAATCCCTCAAGCGCTGAGTGACCATTTATACATATAAAGGTCAATGACACCTGGAAAGAAGCTGAAGTGTGTTTAGTGCATGGTGATTTTGTTTGGAAGAATTTGATTAATACTTTATTTTATTCTGTATGGATTTTATATAGACACTTTATGGTGATTAATGTGTCATAACTCTTGAGTGGACATTTAAAACACCATGTGCATTTCATTTTTTTTTCTTCTTTACATGTACAGTAGGCATATTATTACATAATATGACTGAGTGCCGCACTTTCCTTTTCGTACATATTGCACTGACCTACCATTATAAGGGGAGTTCAATTTAATATTTTGAAGGCGCAACAATTTGTGTTTTATCTCGATTTTACCAGCTGTTTCATTGATTTCATTTTCTTAATAAGAATTTTTCATGTTTTTAACATAATAGTGTTGTGTTCATTGGGGTGCAAAGAAAGTCCAAACATATTCCGTATACAGGTAGTATTTCTCTATTCATTATTGGATGTGGCACACCCTCATCACATTATTAGACAGGCCTGTAAGTTTTCCACCCTGTAGAGGCTTCCTTCAAGTATTTCCTAAAAGCATGGCCCAGTAATTTTCAAATTAAAGTCTAACTGGGATTTCATTTTTTGCATGTTTCAATTTAGTGACATGTTCAATGCCCCAAACACGTATTGTGCCGCGTACACATGACCGTTTTTCCGTTTCTAAAAAATGATGTTTTTTTTATGTCATTAAAAATAATTGTATGTGGGCTTCAGAGCATTTTTCTGGTTCTAAAAAATGGCCAATTTTTTTTTCAAACATGCTCTATTTTTTCATGACATTTTTAACGTTGTCATTTTTAAGGTTGTAAAAAATGGTCATGTGTGGGCTTTAACGACTTGAAAAATCTGTGCATGCTCAGAAGCAAGTTATGAGATGGGAGCGCTCGTTCTGGTAAAACTACCGTTCGCAATGGAGTAAGCACATTCATCACGCTGTAACAGACAGAGAAGCGCGAATCGTCTTTTACTAACACAAAATCAGCTAAAGCAGCCCAAAGGGTGGCATCATCTGAATGGAACTTCCCCTTTATAGTGCCGTCGTACGTGTTGTACTTCACCACGCTTTGCTAGAGCATTTTTTTTTCACGATTGTGTGTAGGCACGGCCGTTTTAATGATTGGGTTGAAAAAAACATAGTTTTTTCTAGCCCCTAAAAACTTCATTTTTTAGAACCCTAAAAACAGTTGTGTGTACGCGGCATTAGAATCTTCAAAAACCGACATTATTAGCTAAACAAACGCACCAGTAGTGTTATTTCTAAATAAATTGTTTCATTTCAGCCGTTTGTCATAGTTCTGCTTTAGCTGATCGCCTTTGAAACACTGAACCAGTGTGTTGTTTTTTTTTCTACCACTGTTGGAAATTAGAGCTATACAATTGTTTATACATGCAGGTACTAGCAGGGTTTGAGCTGCAAGCTGGTTGATATTAGCTGCAATGAGATTTCTGGAAAAGCATTTAGGAAAGGAAAAAACATGTATAAAACTGATTTTTCTTGGCAGCACCAGTCTCAGCGGCAGAGTAGCATGATATTATTTACATCCCATATGTACGTGTTGAAATAGGGTTTGCTGACATATTTTTGGCATTATATCTGGTTTAGAGGCCCTCTCATAACCTTACATTTTTAGCAGTGCATAAGCATGCAGAAGTGTATGTTATATAAGAAAATTCTCCTGGACAGATCCTACTTAGAAAAATCATCTTAAAATGTTTCATTCTGCAGTAAAAGTACAGTTAAGTGGAAATGTATAGACATAATATGGCCCATATGCAATACTTTTGGGTTAGCTCTAAATGAATATAAGGTTAAAACAATTGTTAAATATGATTAAATGAACCCAATCAATTGCAGACACAGTGGGGTTGATTTACTCCACTTGCTCCAGAGCTTGTTTTCCTTGAACGTGATTGGGTATTCTTTGCAAAGTGAAGCCCTACATCATTTACTAAGCTCTGGAGCAACTGTATTTGCAGGGGGCAACTTGCATAGTGCACTGTAATTTTACCTTTAGTAAATCAACCCGATAGTGTAGAGATTCAAATTTCCCCCAAAAATATTTAAGCTGCTTTTTTCTTAACCTCCCTGGCGGTATGATTCTTTCTAGTTTTAGGTGCTGAAAGCGGTACAATTATTTTGCATAAAAATTTGGCGTTATATATAGTAGGTCTGTAATTCTTAGGAATAACTCACTTAAATCTGACCAAACAGGAGTCTAGTAGACATCCCGGGTATGATAAAGTTTGAAACACAAAACCATAAATTATAATATAATAAATAACTATAAATAATTATAACAAATAATAATGTAATTATAATAAAAATTATTCAATAATGTAATTAAATCAAAAAAACAGAAATTTGCTCAGTTGCAGAATTGTCGGTGTCATTACTTTTATTGTCTGATGACGAATTTCCCCACAAATCGCTATTGCTCAATTCTGCAAGTGATTCTAATTTATTATCACTGTTTTCTAGCTGTCTAAAAGAACAGTATTTATTATATAAAAGTGCATGTAGGACACTGGGCAGACCACTAGGGACAAAGGGGATGTGTATTTATTTCCTACAGTACTGCAATCTATAAGATTACAGTATACTGTATGTGTACTGTATATATATTTTTTTTAATTTGGCGCTGATCTCCGCCCCCGTGCGTCATAATGTCACAGGGAAAGGAGCTCGGTGGCACACGGGCATTGTGTGAATTGGGTGAGGAGGCAGCTCGATCACACAATGGGGAGGCATCGCATGATTTAGGGTCAAGGCAAGTAAACTCTGCCTGTGGATACTGCGATGCGATCGCGAGTCTGGCTTGGGGATACCGCTAATGGTACAGGATTTCCACCCCGAGCCAGACTCGGGAATACCGCCACGGAGGTTAATGCTACTCTATATCTTACCTTTTCTTACTACTAAGGCCACACTTATGCCGCATACACACGACCGGAAATTCCAACAAGAAACCCGTGGATCTTTTCAGACGGAATGTTGGCTCAAACTTGTGTTGCATACACATGGTCACACAAAATTCCAACCTTCAAAAACGCGGTGACGTACAACACTACGACGAGCCGAGAAAAATGAAGTTTAATGCTTCCGAGCTTGTGTCGACTTGATTCCGAGCATGCGTGTTTTTTCGCGGGTCGGAATTGCATACAGACGATGGGAATTTCAAACGAAAACTTTTCTTGTCGGAAAAATTGAGAACCAGCTCTCAAATTTTTGCTGTCGGAAATTCCGACAGAAAAAGTCAGATGGATCCTACACACGGTCGGAATTTCTGACCAAAAGCTCACATAAAAAAGGTTTCTTACGGTGTGTACGCAGCGGCATTACTGACCGATTTGCACCAGGAGTCCATTCAATACATTTTTATTTCAAAGCACTTCATGTAAATCATATGTTGCTATACCACAGAACTCCAGGCAAACAGCTTAATAAAAAAGATGTATCTCTGCACTGTGGTGGGGCGGCAGCTGACACAGATAAGTAATACAAAAAAACGTATAAATATTCTTAAGAAAAAGTGTGTAGCACCAAAAGTAAATGAATAGCCATGAGATGAGAATACTGGAGTTGATTTACTAAAACTGGAGAGTGCAAAATCTGGTGCAGCTGTACATGGTAGCCAATCACCTTTAACTTCAGCTTGTTAAATTAGGCTTTGACAATAAAACCTTGAAGCTGATTGGTTTCTATGCAGAGCTGCACCAGATTTTGCACTCTCCAGTTTTAGAAATGTAGATGGGAATCAACAATAAGAAAACAATGTAGTGCAAAATATAGATTTAAATGCACCATGATAGGACCAGCAATATAAACTTAGTGAAAACACAATAGTTCAATGCAAAGATATGCACACAAATGTGGTGGTGACTTGAAAAATGAAGAGGTGATCTATTACAGTGCTCCAGAATCATACACTGCGCCCCTGTGAAATGGACACTCACCAGAAAAGTTGGCTACAGCAGCAAACACGCACTCAGTGTAGATCTGCCACCTGTTGTGGGGAAGGCTATTCAGCAACTCGCACCATCCAGATGTAGCTGTAGTAAATAATGCTCACCGGGAGACATGTGAAGTCTCCATAGTGTAGTATTTATAGGAATTGTAAGTTAAAAGCCAAAATAAAATGAATCAAAAAAACATATGACAACCGGTGCCACTGCCGATCCGGTGTCGGACAATGGCCTGACCTCAGCACTAGTGTCTGCCCCCCAAAGCTTTTCGTCCAATAGAACGTTATCAATGGTTCCTGATTTACCTATATATTTATCTATATATATTTGTTCTCACTTTAGAATTTTTTGCACTTTTAACACTTTTGGACTTTATTTCAATGTGCTGTACATTTATAACACAGTATTCTCAGCTCATCGCTGTTCATTTACTTTTGGCCCTACACACTTTTTCTTAAAATGTAAACTGTCCACCCAGTCCAGAGATTTTCACAGCATAATCCTGTCTGCCAAAACAGAATAGCATTTAAATAACACTTTTTGGTCTTGTCCCCCCACAAGTCTTTGACTGGACATTGAATAGAGAAACAGCACTGATGAACTCTTCCTGCTGTCAATCTGAATCAGAATGTTCCTTGTTAGCACATAAGCATGGCAGCACAGATGATTGGCTCCTTATGCTGCTACCCCCCTTTCCCAGTCTAAATGGTATTGTAATATAGGGACTGTGGTAGGCTAGTACAAAGTCAAATGAATATACTTATGCTGCTTGCTTTAGAAAAAATGTATTGAATGACTACTGGAATTCCCTCTTCCCTGGCCTGTCTTTACACAGGCTAGCCCCCTTCAGTCTATCATGGATACAACTGCAAGACGTATACACCTTACTAACCAATCTATGACTGCTGACCCTCTCTGCCAATCCCTTCAGAGACTTCCACTAGCCCAATATATAAAATTCAAAATACTAACCACTACATAAAAAGCCATCAATAACACTTCCCCCAGCTACATCACTAACCTCATCTGCAGATATTGCCAAAATTGTCCTCTTGCTTTCTATATACCTTGTTACCTCCTTTCGTGCTCACCTTCAGGACTTCTTTAGAACCTCCCCTATCCTCTGAAACTCCCTACCCCGGAATAAAGTTTATCTCCTTTAGGCAATCCTTGAAAATGTATTTATTTCAGGGAATCCTACCCCACCTCCACCTAAAACTGTACTTCGGCCACCCCCACAGCTATAACCTTTTGCACAACCTCCCTTTTCCATTAGATTATAAGCTCCATGAGCAGGGCCCTCCAGTTATTTCTGTAATAAACTGTATTGTAAACATACTTTTTTCTTTTGTATTGTAAAGTGCTATGCAAACTGTGTGCGCTATATAAATCCTGTATTAAAATAATAATAATAATAATAATAATAATAATAATAATAATAATAATAATAATAATGGTGTGTTAATATATACTTTAAGTGTACTCATTTACAAATATATAGAATTGTACTGTACATTTCACTGCATTTTTTTTTCAGTACTGCACTAAATGCTTTTTTTGGTGGGGGGAGATTCTTCTTTTTGAAAAGGGTGGTTTAATGGGCTTATATCATCTTGACATCACTGTGAACATTGCAAGTGGAGGTATAGATCCCCCATATAACGGCGGCAAGTTACTCAGTATTTGGTGAACCTAATGGGTGACACCACTATAAAGAATTGTAGTGTTCATGATTCTGTGTTGTCACCCATCAGCAGGAACTAGGGCATACAATAGTTTTCAAGCTGGTTCACAGGGTATGGGTAAGTCGATTTTATTATTTTTCTACAGTGAAGTTTGAATCCTGATTTATAATTAACTATTTAATATCAATAGCTCTGAAACCCTGGTGGTAAATATATTTTTTTACACAAGGTTAACCACACAAATCCATATACATATCTCAGATGCTATTCATGTTTTCTGCTGTCACCTATGTTGGCTTTTTGAATATCTATAAAAATGCAGCAGTGGTGAGAGTGAAATAAGGGTGGGTTACAGCATATTACCCCTTTTTATGTATATTTTTTGTATATGTAACACATTACATAACAATGCTACTAATAACAACATCGAAACACACTACTGATTCCTCCATAGCCATGAAAAAATTAAAGCCTAACGCCAACATTTTTGTTTGTTTCTGTTAGAGTGGCATTTATTTATATCTGTGATCTTATTAGGGAGATGTTTCCCTCATTGGCTATATAACAAACTGGAGGACTGTTTGTGACTAGGATAGGGAGGCACAAAGAGCTCTGCCTCCACCAAGATGGCCACATTCACACCAAGACATGGGAAGTAAGTAATAGGAAAAATGGACCAACTGTAGGCAATTTTAGTGATTAATTCATTGTCCCCTGCCTGCCCTTTTTTGGAGGACAGCTTTTAGAATGAAATTCCTCTTTAGGAAGTCTATAGAACCCCATAATTGATTTTAGAATAGAAGGGAAGACTTATTCATATGTGTTTTTTTTTTTAATGCCATTAATGATTATGCTTACTGTTGCTTACTTAAAAAAAAAAACTTGTCTTGAATTTGTATCAGGCAATGGTGATAGTTTATTGTTTTCATGCTCTATGCAAACTATGTCTTAGACAACAGAACAGTCAGTACTCTGTGTAATCAAACAAAAACATCCCCAAGGCTCCAACTGCTTCTGTGAACAATCTAAAAATTATTTGTTCCATTAACAGCCAGAATGCATTTTAATTTCTAAACAGAAAGCCTCCCAAAGTGCTTGGAATATTTAATATCTCATAAATCCGTTCCTCTGTTTGTTTGGATTCAGGCACTTAGCATCCATATAAAGCATGCTATTTGCTCTGATATTCATTTAGTGTTTAGACAGGATATCATTTGGCCTAAAGGAGCAGGGTTTCTCCCTGGAGAAAAATCTTTATACACAAACTATGGCTCTTCTGTTACAAAGGAAAGCTTTGAGCATGCACCGACTGCCAATATAACATGACAGAGTTGTGCAATTGTGGTCACATCTTAAATAAAATATCATTTTAAATACACCTAAACCACTTTCACAGTCTCAAAATTATCTTTGTACACATGAGTATTTTAATATGGCTACATATGTTTTACATTTTTCTTACAATCCAATTCTCTAGAGTTTATTTGTAATTTGTTTTCATACACATTTCCTTTCAGGCAATGGTGGTGGATTGGTTCCATCTGTGCTGATTCATTACAAGTAGTTGTAGTGTGGGTCAGTGACAGCTGGTGCTCAATATATTTTTTTTGGGGGGGGGGGGCAAATAAACCTGGCTCCATCACTCGCACTACCACCACCCCCAGCCCTCAGTCAATCAATCAGGGAGGCAGCAATCCATTCACAATACCCGCCCCCCCCAAGGCATGCTGCAAGACTGCTACGTGTAAAATAAAGTACAGAATTTAGAACCAACAGCAAACTATACATTGTTTTCACATGCCTGGGTAAATGTGCTCATGTGTTATAAATGCAATCAGTGACAGGCTGTACAGCAAGCAGGCAGGCTCTAGGTAGGTAGTAGAGTAGGTCAGGTCGGTACCCCCAACGATCGAGCGAACGATTGGGAAGGCCTTACCTTATGCTGTGGTAGAGGTGGGGGGGAGCAGGACAAGGTGGTGGTGCACTGCTGAATCCAGGGTAGGGCTCCTGGAAGAAGCTGTTGCTGCCAGGGCCTTTGCTTCTCCTCCCAGCCAAACAGGAAGTGGATCCTGAGACCCGATTGGCCGGGAGTCATAAGACTCCCTGGCCAATCGGGTCTCAGGAATCGCTTCCTGATTGGCCGGGAGGAGAAGCAGGAAGACATTAGTGAATATTAGTTCGCTAATGTCACACAAGTGGATGGGCTCGGGGTGCAGTGCTCTGCCACCCTTTTTTAAACCAATTAGCACCTCCAGGTCTAATCACGTGCTTCCAAAAAAAAACACATTGAAATCCATGTGTCCAGCACCGTGCATGGATTCATTCATTCATTGGATTTAAGCTCTTTCGAGCAAAGTGGCTGAGCATCACCTAGGATGGTACCTTGGATGGCCTTCATGCAAATGTAGCCTGCCTAGGAATTCCTTCTCCCAAAAACCAGCTCACACAGGCCCGGATTTACTCCCTTTGCCACCTCAAGACCAGGTCCTTCAATGCTGCCCCCCCCTGCCAAAAAAACTGAAAGTCCCCCAACCTGTGCCCATCATTGCTGCCTCTTTGTGCCCATCATTGCTGCCTCACCATTATTGCAGCCTTACCGTGCCCTCATTGCAGCCTCACCAGCACTGCCGCCTTACTGTGCCCTCATTGCAGCCTCCCTCACCATCATTGCTGCCTTACTGTGCCCTCATTGCATCCCCCCTCATCATCATTACAGCCCCCTCACCATCATTGCAGCCCCCCTCACCATCATTGCAGCCCCCTCACCATCATTGCAGCCTTCCTGTGCCAAACAATGTAGCTTTACCAGTCAATGTGTGCATTACGCACATTGGGCATCTCCTGCTCATGCTGTGTCATGGAGCTCACTGTGAAAAGTTTGGGCGCTGTGTGATAAAAGTCCCGCCCTCCTCCTAGACTAGCTTGTGTGATAGACAGAACACTGCCTCTATCACACAAGATGGCCTAGGTAGAGGGTGGGACTTTTATCACAGCGAGCCCAAACTTTTCACAGTGAGCTCAGTGACACAGCATTCTTCAGCTGTGTGTTAAAACCAGCGCCGCCCCTTCACCCACTGCCGCCCGAGGCCTGGCCTCAGGGGCAGGGCCATATTTTCCATTGGGCACACTGGGAAGTTGCCCGGGGGCCCCGCTTGCCTGGGGGGCCCCACCGGCTGCCCAGCAACCCCAGTAAAAAATTGTGGAGAGTGACGGGTTAGAATTGCCCATGCCCAGTTTGCGGAAATCACAGGGAAGATCTGGTCCTCCACGAGTGTGGGGGGTTGCTGATGTAAGGGGGGAGTGAATGCAAAAATGTAAGGGGGCACTGATATAAAGGTTCCCCCTCCTATATTAGTGACCCCCCTTACCTTAGTGTATTTACTCTACTGAAGGTGGTCTCTGGTTGCCAGAGTGCCCCCCACATCAGAGTTCCCCTTTACATCAGAGTCTGCAGAATTCCCCCTTACAATGCAAGGGGGAACTCAGTCTGCGGACCCTGATGTAAGTGGGAAAGAGAAAGCAGTGGACTCTGATATAAGGTGGTCTCTGGTCACCAGAGCCCCCCTCCACATCAGAGTTCCCCCCTTAGATCATGATCTGCAGCGTTTCCCCTTTACATAAGAGTTCCCTTTCACTGGAAGGGGGAATCCTGCAGACTCTGATGTAAGAGGAAACTCTGTGCTGGCTGGGTTATAGTAACCTGACCTGCATGTCAATGAAGACATTTTTTTTTTTACTTTTGTTTAACTTAAACACATTGCTAATAGCACTAGCTATATGTTTATAGTTTAAATACTGACATTTGCATTGTTCGGCACTGAAAACTGTAAATGTAGGTACTTTTTTTGCAGTGGCAGTAAAAAATGTGGTTCTGCCAGTAAATGTTATGATTTTTGTCAGTAAATTCTCGTGCGTGATTGTGTAGACAGGGCCCCAGTGCACTGTATTGCCCGGGGGCCTATAATGCTCTTAAAGGGGAGTTCCAGCCATTTTTATGTTTATTAAAAGTCAGCAGCAACAAAAAGTGTAGCTGCTGGCTTTTAATAAACAGGCACTTACCTGCTCCAGCGCTCCAGCGACGCGCCGGCCGGGGCTCCGCTCCTCTCCCCCCCTCCCCGGCCGGCGTCTTCATCTTCAGTGTGGGCACCCGGCCGTGACAGCTTTCGGCTTCACGGCCGGGCACCCACTGCGCATGCGCGAGCGCGAGCGGCGCGGCACTGCGGCCCGGCGCTGTGTAATTGGCCAGGAGATCGCCTAGGACCTGTGACGTGTCCTAGGCGATCGCCTACAGCAGCCACTTCCTGAAGGCGATTAAGCTTAGTCGCCTACAGGAAGGAGGAAGTGGGACAGGAAGTCCCACTCGTGCTGAAGCCCCCACCCCCCCCCCAAAAAAAATTACATGCCAAATGTGGCATGTAAGGGGGAGAGGAGTGGGTTAAGAGGAAGTTCCAAATTTGGGTGGAACTCCTCTTTAAGATGACACTGCTCAATGGCCTTGTCGGGAATCCGGCCCTGAGCTCACTGCTTGCATCATGGTTGATGACTCTTGAGAGAAATACTGAAGCAGGGTACTGTAATGTTTTAAGAAAGCGATGTAAATCACCTGACTGGTCTTTCCCACCAGCTATGATAATTTTATGCACAGAAATCCAGAAATACATTTTAAAGGGTAAAAAGGTATGTAATGAACATGGAAATATTTTATTTCAAATTGTAGTTAGCATGTTGATAAGGAAGGAGAAACCTTAAACTAAATATCCACAAAGAAATAGACTTTAGCATGGGCATCGGTACTGCCTGATACAAGGTGGACAAGGTGCTTTGGAGTGGGGGGCGCAGGGCCCCCCTGCCTCAAATCTCCCCCTCCCATGTTGAGGGCATGTGGCCTGGTACGGTTCAGGAGGGGGGCGCTCACTCATCCCCACCCTCTTTCCTGGCTGATCGGGCTGTGTGCTCGGATAAGGGACTGGTATGGATTTTGGGGAGACCCCCACGCTGTTTTTTCGGCGTAGGGGATTCCCTTAAAATTCATACCAGACCGAAGGGCCTGGTATGCTCTTGGAGGGGGAACCCATGCAGTTTTTTTTTTAATTTGGCATGGAGTTCCCCCTCAAGATTTATACCAGACACAGTGCCTGGTATTGTCAGGGATCAAAGTCGGGTCCCTGTTCATTGAAGTCAGACGGATGTCGGACTTCATGTCGCAGGGCAAAGTCGGATCCAAAGTAGTACGACTGTCGTGTCGTATCAGTGTGAACCCAGCCTTAAGGTTACCATACCTCTAAAGATATCAGTAAAATTTGGCACAGCTGGGATTAAGTAACAATCTAAAAGTTTAGCCTTCACTGACTGTGCAGGATTACCTTAGAAATAATTTTATTTATCCAATTTGTCTGAGGATGACCCTATGAGCTGAGAGTAAAGGTAATAGGGCTGTGACTACCTTCTGACTTGCTTCTAAGCTGCCCTAAAGTGGTTTTAAACCTCTACATCGAATATGAACAAACATATCCCTCTATAGTGTGAACTTGGAAGTGTAGTCACTGTAGATCTGAGGGGGGCATACAAGGAAAATAAAAAACAGCATTTATGCTTGTAAATGATTGGATGATAAAATCACCAGAGCTTTCCCTCATTTCAGATCTTCCCCTCAGATCTTCAGCGACTGCACTTTCAAGTGCACTTGCATTGCACTTGTAGTGCAAAGTGTATTTGCCTTTAGAAAATCAACCCCTTTGTGTCATTTCTGTCTGCTGCCTCATTCCTCTGCTATCGTCATGAATCACTTCTGACAAGCTTTCCTGATACCAAAAGAAAAAGGTGACAGGGGAGGGATCATTAGCTGATTGACAGCCTAAGCTCTCTTCCTGTGTGCTGTGTGAAGTGGTGCATCACTTCTCTCCAATTAGCTGTCAGAGCAGTCCTCACTGAGCTCTGCAGAGTGTAATTTCACTCTTCTCTCCCTTTCATCTGACAGCTCAGGCAAGCCTTATACATTCTGGATATTGAAAAGGTGTAGGGATAAGAAGACTGAGGATAAACAGGTACAACTTATGTAGGAGGATGTGTTTAATCGCTGTGTATCATCTGAGGCCAGTCACGTCACTCAATTTATGTAAGGTTTTAAAGCCACTTTAAGTTGCTTTTCAATGCCTATTGGTTGTCCTGGGATGAAAGCAGTTATGACATAACTATTACCACAAGCCCTTCCTCAGGGAAGGTCTCATATCTACATTTGATCTTCTTCTGATCTGAATTTTACCTCCGTCATTGTGTCAAACTGCTTCAAGCTCCTCAGTCATTCCTATTGACTTTGCTGAGGAGTAAAGCAGTTTTGCTGGAAACAAATGATCGTGTACACATTTGTTGGGCCCAACACCCAGCAGCTCCTATAAGGCCTCGTACACACGGCCGAGGAACTCGACGTGCCAAACACATCGAGTTCCTCGGCCAGTTCAGCCCTGAAGCCGCCGAGGAGCTCGGCGGGACGAGAGCTCCCATAGAACAACGAGGAAATAGAGAACATGTTCTCTATTTCCTCGTCGAGCTCCTCGTCTGCTTCCTCGGCCGAAAGTGTACACACGGCCGGGTTTCTCGGCAGAATTCAGCCAGAAACTCGGTCGGAAGCTGAATTCTGCCAAGGAAACTGGTCGTGTGTACGGGGCCTTAGAGTGAAGTAAAGTCACCTCACTCTGACTGTGGTTGCCAGAGTGGCTAAAAATTGGTGGGATCCCTGGTGCATTGAGAATAATAAGCTTTTTAAAAAAAAGCTCTGAACCACCAAAGTTAATAACAATTAACTTCATGTGGTCCCTTGGTACCCCAGGCAACTGCCATCCTCGCCCAGGTCTAAACCAGAGCAAGTGAGCAGTCCTGGAAAGTCAAGTGCAAAGTATGCATCTCTAGACACATAGTACAACCTACTGCATTCACCAAGAACTGAAATATTAATTTGGGGTGAATCAACCCATTGAGTAGTCAATCTTATGTTAAAATGCATTAGGAACAGCATATTTGCGTAGTGCAAGCTGTTCTAATCGTTGTTTAATCTTCTTCATTTTATAATCATATGCAAATGAATTATGGTGCATGAACTGCCCAAAGAGATTAATTATATTTGTATTTTTGGCAGACTACTTCAGCTTGCAAGAACCTTCTGTAAAGGTTTGACTAAGTAATTTATACATAATGAAATGTTGTTTTACTTGCAATACTCATTCCACTTTTTATGTAAAACTTGTTATGTAAATTTGCTAATATATATCTTATCAACCAAAATCACACCAAATGCATAGGTTCAATCGAGAGCAAAATTAAGAAAATTGAATTTTTTATTACAATGTACAGTATATACTGGTTCTGGTGATTTATAAAAGTATTAGTACATGTAACATATTTATTGTCATTTTCAGTTTGCCTAATTTATTGAGGATACTCACAAACTCCTTCGGTTTAATCACCATGAGTGAAGAAAGACAGCCCTCTGTTAAATCCCAAGATACTCCACCTAAAGCTTACATAGTACTGAGGACTCAGTGTTGGGCCATTTACAAAGCCCCAATGCTTAGTCACATACAATGAGTCCATGCACCTTCATATTTAGACGTACTGGGGTATTGTTTTCACTCAAAGTGACTGACTGAAGCAGTGAATGAGCAAAGGAATGGTGAGTATAAACTGCTAGTCTAAATGGTATTAAAACACATGTGCTGCTATGACCTGCATGGGCAAAATACAGGTTTGCTTTAAAAGAGAAATATGGCTAAAGTTTTTTTGATTATACTTCTCTTCAGGGTTTCTGATCCAGAATCAGCTGACAGCAGTCTTTAGCTTTAAGGGCGCAAAGCTGCTCCAGGCTCTGGATGGATCCCAACCATATTGTCAGGATCCACCCAGCTGCCTGATTGAGAGCTGGCCCTGGCCCAAGTCAGTTGTGGCCATGCCACGAAAGCATGGTGCACCAGTGGGCACTGAAGGGGCAGAGCAGAAAGCAGACATTGGCAGTTGTTCTTCGCTCTGAGAAGATGGAGAGACGAGCAATCAGCAGTCATGCAATCACTCAGTTTTAGGGCTTAAAGCTGAAAGGGAACAGCTGCAGCATTCATCATACCTATGCTGCAGAATAGAGATGAGTATACATGATTGTTTTATTTGGAGCCCCAAACTTTTAGTTTAAGTAAGTGGTTGCATGTATTTTTATTCTCTAGTGCCCGTGATTATATATACAGTATACTATAACATAGTTTACACCAAAATCAATTTGTCATTGAATACAATATTGTGTGCAATAGTTATTTATGTATCATTGCTTTTTACATGGGAGTCTTTATTTTTTTATTATTAAGAAAAGAAAAGTCCTGGTGACCTTAAAGAATAGCCAAACAACACTGTGATAAATGAATGTCCGTTTTGTTCAAGGCAGCTGGAGATTTATGGCATTCAAAAATCCTTGCATTACCTTACATAAATGTGCATAAATCAGACCACACATTGGCAACCAGTCCTGTTTTCATTGCTCTCCTAAATTTAAAATGATATAGACCCGCCTGAGTGCTGAAATGAGAAATAATTGTTATACAGTGTGTACAACATTGTCCCTCCTAAAACCAGTATTAAAAACCTATTAAAGCACTTGGAAGAAAGATGTATTTATTTTAACAAGAGCTCAAGTGCTGAATGTATAATGGGTTCAGCTCTGTTGCTTTTTTCTTTGTGTTTCTAGTGCTTGGTATAATGTGATGCTACAATTTTCCAGACCCGTATAACAGTCTTAAGTAGCCATACAGACAGAAGGGTAATTTAGCAAAGTGGACTCTGTTATTTGCTCTGCATTTGTGGTAAAATATGGTCCAAAGGAACATTTATTAGTTCTTACTAATTCAGCAGAATGGCAGTTTTCCTGTTTCAAACAAGAAGCTCATGCTGGAAGGTATACTATTTCACAATGGACTATGAATTGAAAAGCCATGCCCCATGTGACATCATTGGCGTAATAACGAAATATTTTACTCTAAAATTAACAGCTATTTTTATAATCAAGTATAGTACTTCTTTATTATGGTAGTAAAATCATACAGAGGACAATCAAAAGGGTTGATTTACTAAAACTGGAGAGTGCAAAAACTGGTGCAGCTGTGCATGGTAGCCAATTAACTTCTATTTTCAACTTGTTCAACTTGTTCAATTAAGCTTTGAAAAAAAAAACAAGAAGCTGATTGGTAAAGCACATTATTTTATGTATAAAATTAAAAAGAAAAGTACCTACAGCTTTGCTCACATCATGTGTAATAAAATATTAATTAAAATCACAGTCAATTGCCATGGATAATTTGATAATTCTTTTCATGATCTTAAAAAGATAGAGGCTGTGGAAGACTTCGCCCTGTGAGGAAACTCTCCAGCTTCTTCTCAGCCATGAGGCAAACAAAATGGTGACTTCCCATCCAATACAGCCCAGTGATGCTGATCCAGCTATGGGCTCTGCGAAGGACCCAGCGACATCTGGATCCTCTACCCCCCACCCACAATCCGGCCAATTCAAGGCCACGCAGGGAATCATCGGAGGACCCTGACCATGCCCTGCACATATACAAAAAATGTATGTGTCCTGCGCTTAAGATGTTTGTATGAAAAAGGCTGCTGCCCCCCCCCTATTAAATTCCCCAAAGGGGAACCTGTGATAGAAGGAAAAAAGGGTAAGTGGGGGTAATGTCGCTGCCTAACCGGGACACACTAGCTACGGGGACCTGCAAAGGGTTAACCACCTCATAAGATGTTAATTACGAAACGCGTAAGGCGGAGTTACGCACTTACGTCTTATCCGGGTACTGCCAGCTGGAGCGCAGTTGAAGCGCACGCCATGGTTTCCAACTTGGCTGTTACACTGTGCCCATTGTATTTATTATTTGATTACTTCCTGGAAACAGGCAGTGGCTATAAATATATTTTTTAACTTTTTATATTGTAGTACACCATTCTCCTGTACTTTTTTTAGTGTTTTTGGAATAAATATATTTTTACATACTACATCATGGAAGCCTTACTTTTCTTTTTCTGAGGACACTGGATATACATCACTGCCTACTTCCTGTTAAGCCTGATACTTCCTCTTTCACAAACAACCAGTCTGGAAAGTGGAGGAACAGAGGAGTGGAGATCCAGGAGTTTTATCCTATATGCACTATACCCCTGGAGGGGTGATTGGATCTGGTGAGTGGGGACCCATGTGGGGGAGCGCCACTAACACTTCAAGAGCACCTGTATTCACCTCAAGATCACTTGCTGTGTTTCACTATTAATTTGCATTGTGAGACTTTTTCACTGGCTTTTGGATATTGACAAAAGGAATCCCAAAAATGTCATACCTGCTGGGTGTCTATAGTATGCCTGTGAAAACGTCTTTGAGAACCCGGGTCTTGCCCGAGGGAACATGTATCAATGGAAAAAAAGTTTTCAAAAACAGTCGTTTTTTTTCAGGAGTCCTGAAAAAAACGAGAGTTTTTAAAACTTTTTTTCCATTGATACATGTTCCCTGGGGCAAGACCCGGGTTCTCAAAGACGTTTTCACAGGAATACTATAGACACCCAGCAGGCACAATATTTAAAGGTATTTTTTATTTATTTTATTTTTTTAATTTAAGCATCATTAAAATCACTGCTCCTGAAAAAACGACCGTTTTTAAAACTTTTTTTCCGTTGAGACAACAATAACTTGCATATTAGGCTTTAAAATTAGCACTTTTGAATTTGAACGTTCGAGTCCCATAGACGTCAATGGGGTTCTAAATGTTCGCACGAACGTTCGGTCCGTTCGAAGGTTCTGGTGCGAACCAACGGGGGGGTGTTCGGCTCATCCCTACTTCCTACCTTCCTTCAGTAATACCTTTGGGACATCCTGCTACACATGTACTTCTTTCAGGTCAAAGGGAAGCACATCCTGCCAATCTGCAGGTCCTACCAGAACTTTGTCAGTACATGCTTCAATTAGGAAGGAACCTCAATTCTATCACCATGGCCTTACATAATCCCAAAATTGCATAGGAAAATGGCGCTCCGGCGCATGCGTGTGCATGACAGAATTGGACAGCGTGGTGGCGCTCACATACCGTGAATTACGGAACCCCCCTGCCGGCCTATAAAAGGCTGACCATATACATTCCTAATTGCTGGATTATTTCTCTGCTCCCCTGTATTCCTGAACCTGTATTCTGTTTCCTGTGTTTCCTGTTGTGACCCCGGTTTAACCCTTACCTGCTCTGATCTCTTCTCCTGTGTATGACCAAGGCTTACCTGAAGGACTCTGCTATTGCCAACCCTGCCTGCTCACCTGTGTATGTCCACTGGCTTGTCTCAGGAATTTCCCTGCTGCATAAGATCTACCTGACCACCTGTGTGTGACCCCGGTTAGCTTCAAGGACTTGTTATTGCTAACCTGCCTGATCACCCGTGCATAACCCCGGCTTGTCCTACGGACTCTGCTTTACTTGACTACGGCCTGTCTCATGGACTCTCCTGCAGCTGTTGCCAGCCTGATCATCTGTGTTGGATGCTCGACCAGGCTTTTTCTGAGCATTCCATATGAACCAACCACCGTACAGAGTTATGATCCTCTAAAAACTTACTTCCACCCTTCTGCTACTCTTTCAATTGGTTTCCAAGTGGTCATATGCTCAAGCCCTGCACAACCTGCTGGTAACCCATGCTTCTTTGTGCCCTATACCCTCTGTACCACCTTTAGGGGTATATTGCGCTTAGCCGCAAGGGGAGCCTCTCTCAGCATCTTGGCCTCGGATAAGGTATGTGACACCGTCCGACCCTATACCTAACGGCTCCTCTTCACCACGCTCTCCTGAACGCATTGTTACAGATTGGTAGGTGGTATCAAAAAGGACTCATACCTCACACAATGCCTAGTGGCTACACTCACACCGACAACTTTAACTTTAAGCTGTGTCTCTGGATTTAGAAAAAGTACCAGTCACCGTACAATAAAAAAATATATATTTTTGCAGCGCATACTACTCAGGTTTGTTCTCTATGAACTTTTTTTAAGCTTGCCATTATCCGTCTGCTAATTCTCTAGTCACCAACGCTGGAGACTGTTTTGTTCTATTCTTATTTTATTTCTTGCCAATATGTATACTTTCCTCTACCTTCCTATTGGCTCTAATGGTCTCCTCCACCATCCATTTTGGTCAATCAGACCCACACGAATTATCTTCACCTGATGTTATCCCCAAGTTTGCCTACACTGCACAAGTATGCTTTAAGGCAAGGTGTTATGCTTCTGTTTTCAGTCTCAGACAATGCTCCAACAATGCGTTTTTTCTGGATCCTGCACATCTTCTTACACATCATTTGGATAATCTATTATGGGACTTAAGTTGCCCTCTGTTAACTCCCACAATCTCAATCATCCTACAAAGCACAACTCCCTATGGAAAGAAGCTTTGTTCCACAAAATCGACTTTCCGCAGAAATTCTACACCTAAATGTTCCCACGGAAACTTGGGAACCTGTATATATAGTATATATTTGGCCTCTACATCTGCAAAGAAGCTGGGAGTAATGCTTGCAATCAGAGACGTTGTGTCCTTTACCCCAGAAGACTCTATTATCAATCCAGAAGGTAGATTCATAATTTTATTATGAATTATAAATGACTGTGCCTACACTTTAGTCAAAGTGTATGCATCCAACTTGCACCAGTTGAGATTTTTGAGCAACATCTTTATTGAAATCTCTAAGGCCTCGTACACACGACCGAACATGTCCGCTGAAACTGGTCCACAGACCAGTTTCCGCGGACATGTCCGACCATGTGTAGGGCCGACCGGACAGTTTTCCGGCCTAGCGGACAGGTTTCCAGCGGACAAAAGTTTCTTAGCATGCAAAGAAACATGTCCGCTAGAAGCCTGTCCGTCGGACATTATCTGATGGTTAGTACGACTCATCGGACGTCGCCGCGTCATCGTCGCCGCCACGTCACCGCGTTTTCTGTCCGCGGGGATTTTGGTCTGATGGTGTGTACACACATCAGACCAAAATCTGCCAGCAGACATGTCCGATGAAAACGGTCCGCGGACATGTCTGGTCGTGTGTACGAGGCCTTAGGTGTAATATGGGAATTTAATTCCTTGTGATGATTTTAACCTTACTGTGGACCCACATTTGGACACATCCTCGTTGACAAAGGGTCGTAACCCCTTGTTGGGTGGCCTCTTGCCCAAGGAGGATGTAGCACTGTCAACATGCTAACAAGAAAGATTTTACTTACCTTTCCCCTAGATACAACTCCTATACCTGTATAGACTTGTTTTTGGTGGAAAAATGGCTCTTGCAATGGGCTTCCTCTTCTATACACAACATCACTTGGTCAGACCATACTGTTATCACTATGGCGTTAGAGGAACAAAACTCCTGCCCACCAGTGTATGTGTGGTGCTGCACTAATGCTATACTACAAAACCTCAGTTATCAAGAGTCAGTCTCCAAGCACCTCCAAGATTTATTTTAGTGTAATAACCTTCCAGATAATAATGTGTTTGTCCAGTGGACTGCCCATAAAGCGTAAATGTGAGGCATTATGTAAACAACATGATAAATACCTATGCCACCTTAAAGACGTTGTAAAGTTGCATAATACAATTACCTGTATCATCTCTGTTTTTGCTAGATGTAAAATGTAGTGTTTCTTTTAATTTATAATCCTAACTATCTTTTTGAAAAGCTCCTCTGTGCAGTCGTGTGATCTCTATATGCTCTGCTTCCTCAATCTAAGAACAGTAGAGGGAGGGGCTGAGATTCCTCAGTGATGTCAGCCAGCCAGCAGGGGGAGATCATGTGACCACACAGAGAGGTTATGCAGAAAGGTTTTAGGATTAGCATTTTTTTTTAATTGACGTACTACACTGAATATCTTGCTAAAACAGAGAGCATACAAGTAATTGTGTTATGTAATACATCAGAATAGAGGCAAGAAGAGAGGGGAGGAGCAGGGAGGAGATTGGCTCTGCAGCAGGGATGAGCCGAACACCCCCTGGTTCTGTTCTCGGCAGAACATGCGAACACGCAAAAAATGTGTTTGAACACACAAACACCATTAAAGTCTATGGGACACGAACATGAAAAATCAAAAGTGCTAATTTTAAAGGCTAATATGCAAGTTATTGTCATAAAAACTGTTTGGGGACCTGGGTCCTGCCCCAGGGGACATGTATCAATGCAAAAAAACGTTTTAAAAACTGGCGTTTTTTCGAGAGCAGTGATTTTAATAACGTTTAAAGTGAAACAATAAAAGTGAAATATTCCTTTTAAATTTCGTACCTGGGTGGTGTCGATAGTATGCTTATAAAGTAGCGCATGTTTCCCGTGTTGATAACAGTCCCTGCACAAAATGACATTTCCAAAGGAAACAAAGTAAATTAAAACTACTCACAGCTATAATGAATTGTTGGGTCTCGGCAATACAGATAAAAGTCAAATACCCCTACTTTTCAATCTTCCCACTTAAGTTTCCAAAGTGTTCTCAGATATATATTTAATCTTCTGCCTCATCTTTTCTCTCACTGTAATCCATCAAGGCCAGCACTAGCCATTCTAAATCTAGGAGTTGAAAACTTCCTACCTATCTATCGTTCAATAGTTGCACACATACTTATGGCCTCTAAGTCAATTATAACCATAAACTGGAGAAAATACTTGATCCCTCACTTGTCTGAGGTAGCAGTCTCTATTAAAACTACTTATGAATATGAAAAAGGGTTATCTCTTCAATCTGGACTGAAAAAGTTGGACCGCGGCTATCATGGGTTAACTATTAATGTTGCTGATGTTGTGGATACTGCAGTTTATTTTGTTTATATTCTTATGTTGTCTTCTGAAGGCCCTTGTGGCTGTGTATTGCAACTCAGAAATTCATCTATATTTGTTGTGCTCGTACATTATTGTACTCTGCTTTGTACACCTTGTCTTTCTGATTCCTTTTATGTGAAACTTCAATAAAAATGTATTGAAAGAAAAAAATATATATTTAATCTTGAATCCTGTCCAAGTTTATACCATACAACACTATTATATTTCCCTTTTAAATAGGTCCTGTCCATTTTTTTTAAATGTCTAAATAAATAATGGAAATACGAAAAAATCTAATCATAAAATATGTTTTGGGATTCTTTCAACATGATGACTAATATATATGATTTTCAGCCATATGATGTTGTCAAACATGTCAGCTTTCCAATAAGGACTATATCGTCTGCAAAGCTGCCATTCATGCAATTATTTTTGGATCAACAGTAGATTTATATCAATGCCTAACAAGCTGCTGATATCGGAAAAACTCTGCAACATGTTGTCACTGCCAGAGGCATGAATTAATTTTTTTTCTCAGTTTTTGCTTTTAGTATGTGATCTTATTTGGAACACGAGTATACTCAGAGAAGCAATGGTTTCATTTATCAAAGTCTCTTAGATCTCTGACAGATACAAATTCAGTTATACCTCTTCAGGCAAGAAATATACACAGGGTTTTAGAAACTCTTACTGACATACTGAGCCAGAAGCAAAACAAATACGGTACTTCTTGAGCATTTTGTATTTAACCACTTGCTTACTGGGCACATATACCCCCTTCCTGCCCAGGCGAAATTTCAGCTTTCAGCACTGCGTCGCTTTAAATTAAAATTGCGACGTGCCTCCAAAACAAAATTTACATCCTTTTTTTCCCACAAATAGTGCTTTCTTTTGGTGGTATTTGATCACCTCTGCGGTTTTTATTGCGCTATAAACAAAAAAAGAGCGACAATTTTGAAAAAAAAACACAAGTTTTTTACTTTTTGCTATAATAAATATCCCATTTTTTTTAAAAAAAACTATTTTTTTTCTCAGTTTAAGCCGATATGTATTCTACATATTTTTGGTAAAAATTGTTTGCGCACAAGTTACAGTGGCTACAAAATAGTGGATAGAATTCTGACTTTTTTTTTATTATTTTTTTTTACTAGTAATACGGCGATCTGCAAATTTTGTCAGGACTGCGATATTGCGGTGGACACCGGACACTTTTGACACATTTTTGGGACCATTCACATTAATACAGCGAACAGTGCTATAAAAATGCATTAATTACTGTATAAATGTGACTGGCAGGTAAGGGGTTAACACTAGGGGGTGAGGAAGGGGTTAAATGTGTATCCTGGAAGTGATTCTTACTGTGGGGGGAGGGGACTGACTGGGGGAGGTGACTGATGCTGTGTCCCTATGTACAAGGGACACAGCATATGTTTCCTCTCCCTGACAGGACATGGAGCTCTGTGTTTACACACAGAGCTCCACATCCCTGCTCTGTCATTGCCAATCGCGGGTACCCGGCGGACATCGCGGCCGCCAGGCACGCGCATCGGCATCTCGGGGACGCGCCCACACTGTGTGTAAACAGTGTATAGTCATTTGGCAGCGTGCTGCTGCTAAAACACTGTGTTGCTTTCTATTTGATTGCTGTCCACAAGTCCCGCCCCCATTACAACACATAGACTATAAGAAGTCTAGCTCTTATGGAAGCATTGTTACTGGCTGAAGAAGGAACCGATGAGCTGTTCCGAAACGCGTCCTGTCACTATGACACACTTCCTGTCCACTTCCTGTTTGTGTTCCATGCTGGTTTTTGTCTCGCTTCCTCTGACATCATCCCCAGGCTCCAGCACTATTGTGTCCCCTGAACATCCACAACACAAGTTGGCTGTAATCTCGTGGACTTCCGTGGAAGCTTTACCATCACAAACTGGGACTGCCCTGCCACTGGAACATCTTCTGGACGCATTTACCTGCTACATGCCTGTTTCATTCACCATCTTGTAAGTGTTTTTAACCCCTTTAGGGGATATTAAAAGTTTTATACTTCTGCAGTTAGAGGCGCCTTGTTTGTTTTTCTGTCAAAATTCATAATAGCCAGTTCTGGTATTAAACACTGTTTTTCATTTGTTGCCCTCCTTGATCCTCACAAGATTGCATGCCCCTCTCAAATCAAGCTTCGGGAAAATCGTTGCTTCCTTGAGGCGGTCAAACAACTCTGTAATCAATGGAATCAGATAATCATTCTTAATCATGAAATGATTGAGACCCCCTATAATCAGTAGAAGGTCCCACTTCACCACTCTTTTTCACAAAGAAGAAACCAGCAACAGCAGGAGATGAGGATTTTCAGATGAATCCTCAAGAAAGTGCATTGACAACATACTCCTCCATGGCTTTGTCCTCCGAGACAGACAAATGGTAAACCTGTCCATGTGGGGGTATGGTACCAGGTTGAAGGTCAATTGCACAATCATATGACCAGTGTGGAGGCAAACTACAGGCTTGACCTTTGTCAAAGACATCGCTAAATTTGCAGTACTCCTCAGGCAGGGAGGAGGGTGAAGAGGTGCACAAGACCTTAGTCACTTTCTAAAAACATGTCTTTCAGCATTGTGTCAACCAGGAAAAACCTCAGCAAGAAGCCAATCAAAAGAGGGGTTGTGCCTCTGTAACCAAGGATAACCAATAACCACTGGGAAATGAGGTGAGGAAATTACTTGGAAGTGGATTATCTCATGGTGAAGAGGCCCTATGGACATGGTCAATGGAGCAGTCTGCTGCCAGTGTACCAAATTCAATGGCGTAATCGGCAACAGTTCTCATACTCTGCTTGATGGGCATGAGGCTCTTGGCAACAGAAATAGAGCATGCAGGAATGTCAAATACCCTTTTAAAGGAAGCCACAAACTCAGGGTAACTAAGGACAACATGTGTCTCCCATAGAGGGTTTGCCCAGGCCAAGGCTCTCTCAGAAAGCAGAAAGGGAAATGCCTGGGGAAACAACTCAAAATATATCCCAACCTGGTTGAGAAACCCTCTGCATAGAACTGGATCACCGCCCAAATCGCTGGGGAAGCAGAGTGGAACCAGACATACCTCTTATAGAGGTAATATTCAAGGCGGGCACCTGCACAGAGAGCATCAGCAGGGATGGCCTGCAACATAGGTTGCACCGGAACAGCCTCAGAGGGAGGATCCAGCAGAGCAGTGCGACTCAGGAGCATCCGTAACTCTGTGGCAAACTGATCCATGCAGTGATCTTCAATCTGGAAAAAATATTACCAACAAGTGTATTGCCTGCATCTTCTGAATTCATGGCATTCACCTACTGTCAGGAACCATGAATCAGATTGAGACAGAAGTGCAGTAAAAATCACACTATTTTATAAAATGTTATAAACAGAGCAAACGTAGTGGAAACATAGCAAAGGTTTGGTAACCTGAATGGGTAGTCAGAACAAGCCAGAGAAACAGGAGTCCAGAGATCAGCAAAGTCGGGTGCAGCAAACAGGATCAGGAACCAGACAGGTAGTCAGACAAGCAAAAGTCTTTCACAGAAAAACACAGCAGAGAGAGTCCAGATATGTTGACCAAGGTGAAGGCATGGAAGATCTAATCCATGCAGTTTAAATAGCTAGCAGAGCTAGCTGAAGGGCAGGAAATGAAGACCAGGTGATTCATTGTGGTATGAAGAGTGCTGACAATTAACCGACATCTGAGCACAGAGCTCTGAGAAGGAAGGGCTGAGCCCAGCCCTGACACCTATGCAGCTGAGGCTGCAAAGAAAAAGGACTGTACAATCTCTGTCCTCAGTCCCTTTTTCTGTCTCAAATGTGGCATTTCAGATCACTGATATTTAATCAAAGCCCCTCAATCAGGCATATAGAAATTTAAGAAAATAAATAAATACAATTCTAAAAACTCTAGAGGAAAAAAAAAAAAATTATGATTTGTTCACATTTTTGTCTCTGAAGAGCAATAAGCATTCAGAGAGCATCTGACAGGTGGTAAGGTGACGTTGTATCATTGTATCACCTATTTAACCACACACTAGCATGCTGCAACTGTGTGCAATTCACACAGTTGTGGGGCACTTGCAGAGCAGCATATTTCACTTGAATGGGTCATATTTAACACTGGGTATAGTTAATGCCACAGCTGTGAAATAAAGCATTATGGAAGCATTATGTGTACACCTTCAGACACTGCCTCTACTGCTAAAGAGGTAGTGGTTGAGACATCCATGGGGTGCCAGAATGTCCCTTCTTGCCATCGTAATTTAATCAAATCCACATTTTAACCACACCCACTTTTAAACAACACTCCTCCCCTGAAGTGTCCCCCATTTTCTCAACTTCAAAAATTGGGAGATGTGCACAAGGTTCTGTGTGGGCTCTGCCCTCTGTGTATTCCTGACACCTCCAGAGAAGGCATAGTATCAGGAGAAAGGTAATGGAATGGGGCATTAAACAGGTTGCAAAGATGTGAGGGAGGGAGGATTACATAAGATGCTGTAAGGTATACAGGTGCATATGGGGGGAGTGGTGGCAAAATGTTCTGTACCCCTCTAGGGGTTACAGAGGTGTGTTCATGGTGCAGGAGGGGGTGCAGAGATGTCCTGGGGGAGTACAAATATGTACTGGGGGTGCATATGCATATTGGGGGTAAAAAGACTTGCAGGGGGTACAGAGGTGTTCTGGGGGTACAGTGATGTGCAAAGGGTACAGTAGGTGCAGAGATGTGCAGGGGAGTACAAAGATATGGTGGGGTGAAGAGATTTGCTGGGGGTAAGGATGTGTGCTGGGGATGAAACTGTGTGCTGGGGCATACAGGGGATTCTGGAATGTGCATATATGTGTGTTGGGGGGGTGAAAAGGTGTGCGGAGGAGTGCAGAGATGTTCAAGAGTGTACAAAAATGTGGTGGTGGATATGGAAGAGTGCTAGGGGGTGCGGAAGTCTTCTAGAGGTACGGAAATGTGCTAGGTGCACTGACATGTGTTGGGGGTACAGAGATGTGCTGGGGCTACATTGGTGTGCTGGGAGTACAGAGGAGTACAGAAACGTGCATGGAGTGAAGAGCGAAATTGCATGGGGGGCCAATAAAAACTTTGCCCAGGGCTAAATTAATATTAAAGATGGCCCTGGTGATAGCTACTCTTTCTGGAGACATGAAGGGGCTATCAGACCAACAATGTCTCCCCTGTCCTCCAAAACAGCCAACCAAGCACATACCACGCTTGATTAGCTGCTTTCCAGGTTGTAGCAACCCGGAAATGACAGCTCTGAATCTGTAAGTGACAAAATCATTGTTGCTTCCGGCTTCATTGATCACAGAAAAGATCAGGGAATCTATGTTCCTCCTTCCTCTCTGTGTGAAGCTATCCTGGCCATTTGTCTTGATCCTGGGGTCACTGGAAGAGTGGGGGAACCCAGGAACCAGTGCAATTGTTGATGGGAGAGGGTGCCCTTCTTAGTACCCTAAAAATGATTAGATGGTTGTAAACCCCTTCGTATTATATTTACTAAACAGTCAATCTCCGTCAGTAAAAAAATGAAACCAAGCTCATAGCGGAATTGTACTCACCTCAGCCTTCTTCCAGGTGTCCTATCCTTTGCAGTTTTGATTGCACAGTGATGAAATCATTCTCATGCATGTGCTGGAATTTTGCACATGCACAGTTTACTTTCTCTCCTGAATTAAATATCCTGCCTGCTCATCGTTATTTTTTTCTTTTGCTGAAATTCAACTTTAATGAAAGCTTCATACTTAAAATGATTGAAAACCACTTTTGAAATGATATTACTATCTGACCACTTATGATTATATGAGATTTTAGTGGTTGGGTTCAAATTTACTTTAAAGGTTATGTCTCTACTTATATCATTTCAAAAACAGTAATTTTTGTCCTTTTATCTTTTTTTATTCTCAAAATTTAGCTAAATGAATTCATCAATGGCTTGTAGGACATGCCAACTTCAAGCAATATTGTCTTGTCACTTGTGTGTATTCCCTTATGTATAGTGTGGCTGGAAAGGATGATCAAAAACAAGACTGCTTTCCAAATCAAAATGAATCTAAAGCTGTATCGGTAGACAGCTGAACAGGAAAACTGTTCAGACTTACATACCAAAGCAGAAAGGGATCTCACAGGACATGATGCATTAGTAAGCCTAAAGCTGTTCAGACATATTTCATAATTAAGTACAGGTACCTTATTTCAAATTAAACATTTACCTTCTGCTTGTGTTTAACACAATTTATTACTGTAATATATTTTCATAATTTACAAACACTGCCAGTAAAATTAAAAACCTTACAATAATATCGCCTAGTGAAAATAGTTTTTTATGAATTGCAAGTTAAGTAAGTAAAGCAGTAAAAGACAAGCGTGCATTAATTTTGTTACATTATATTTATTTTTATAGTCCTGTAGCAGTAAAATCCTACAGTACAAAATAAATTAATGTATACCTTAAAGCTGAACTGTAGTGAACGCATATAATAACTTCTCTTGTTTACAGTCACAGCGTGACTGTAGAATTATCTCTGCTCTGCTAGGATACAGGTTTCAGGTTTGATGTTTCTAGACATACTGCATTTGCATGCATACTTCCCCCTGGTAATGGCCACATGTGATGCTGAGCCTTAAATGATAGAGCGAAAAGTAAATAGCTTTCAGGGGTAGGCCAGGGACTGTGAGGATTGAAAAGAAAGATGAAGTTATGCAGCCCAGAAAAAAAACAGACTCAAGGTACCAGCTTCTGTTTGCTTGTTGTGTGGAAATCATAGTGTGCAAGGAATAGAGACTAAGCACATTAAGCACAGAAAAAAACTCTGCAAGTATGCAAAAAAAAAAACACAGTAGCTTAGTGGTTAGCACTTCTGCCTTGCATTACTTGGGTCTCATTCAGAGCAATATCTGCCTGGGGTTGTTACATTCTCCACATGTTTGCATGGATTTCCTCAAACACTTCTAAGACATGCTGGTAAGTTCATATGCTTTTGTCTAAAAACTGGCCCTGCTATGATATTCTGCTAAACAAGCATAGGATGGATGCTTCACCATCTACCACAACACAAGATAAAGTTAAAAGCTTTGAGTCTCCAGGGAAAAAAGCACAATAGAAATGCAATAAATAAATTCTGCAGCCTTTTTGTAGCCACATTGGGGGTTGTTTACCAAAGGCAAATCCAGTTTGCATTACAAGTGCACTGCAAATGCACTTGGAAGTGCAGTCGCTGTAGATTTGAGGGGAATATCTGAAATAAGGGGAAGCTCTGCTGATTTGATCATATAATCACGTGCAAGCTAAAATTATGTTTTTTATTTCCCTTGCATGTCCCCCTCAGATCTACCGTGCCTGCACTTCCAAGTGCACTTTCAGTGAACTTACAAGTTGACTTGCAGTGCACTTGTAGTGCAAATTGGATTTGCCTTTTGGAAATAACCCCCATTGTGTTTATATCTATGCACACCAGTAATAGGTACCAAAGAAAAAAGAATACGCTATTGCTCTGACTGGGACCCAACCTTCATTGAACAAGGCACATAAAATGGCCAAGAGAGTGTTAGGGAACACCAGGTAAAATGGATGCAGCTCCTCTCAAATAAGGTCTTAGCCAGATCCCCTCCACTCCCTGTCTTCACCCAGGTGAGAGAGGTGCTGTTTTGGAGCCGCAGCCAGTGTGAAACCTGACAGCTGCACTTCCTTAAAGTACTCTGCATCAACCAGCCATGTGCCTGCTGAGCTCTGCAGCCTCACGGTTATCCTATGAAGGTCTATATTGGTCTATGACAAGCCTTGATCTACTTGTATCTAGTGAGTGCATGTTAATTCTTTTTTATACCTTTTAATTAAATCGCTGCATCTAGATAGAGGCACACTTTTGTGTTTGTTTTTTACTCCAGTAATAGGTGAATGCCTGAAGTTGATATCATTGAACCATACCTGCATCATTTGGGTTAAAACGGCTATATCCAATTTTTAGCAGAAGTCCAGGTGACAGCATGACAACATGGGAGCACAACTGGGAGACAGTGACAAAATGTTCCTCCCTGGTCCTGAAAATTAAGTGGAGGAAAATATACTGGAGGCACTGTTGTATGTGATGAAACTGGAACTGACTTGAGGGGACTTGTGCTACAATTAGGGTTGTCCCGATACCGATACTAGTATAGGTATCGGGACCGATACCGAGCATTTGCGCGAGCACTTGTACTCGCACAAATGCTCCCGATGCCTTAGTCGATACCTGGGGGGGTCAGCGGACAGAGCGGAGGGTGGAGCGTCGAGCGAGTCCTGAAGGAAGTAAGCTGGCAGGGACATCGTCTCGTCACATTCGGCTACCCATCTCATCTTGCTACGGAAGTGACGTTCCACTGAGAAATTTCGCACTGCGCATGCGTGATGCGTTCCAAACGATTTGCAACAATTCAGAGCAGTGAAACTGTCAGATAATGTCACGAAAGTGACGTTACAGACAATAAAAACACTGGGCTATGCGTTAAAAGACTAATACTTCCCTTGTTACCTAGTGTCTCCAGAACAGCCAGCTGTCCCTGTACAACCCAAAGCAACCTGTGGTGTTAGGTTCTGCATTGCTGGTACTTGTAGTGCCTATCTAGAGCAACCTGTGGTGATAGTGCCTGCTATGCTGGGACTTGTAGTGCCTCTAAAGATGCCAGCTGTCCTTGGACTGCCCTATACAAGGCAGGGCAACCAGTGGTGATTATCATGCCATGCTGGAACTTGTAGTGTCAGAGGTGATACTCACCTCTCCAGTAATCCCCCACAGTTGCTACTTCCATTCCATTTGGTTTAAAATGGTTGTAAACCCTTTACAACCACTTTTTGCTACAGGTAAGCCTATAATATGGCTTACCTGTAGCTACCCCAGATATCTCCTAAACCTGCACGGTTTAGGAGATTACCCCTGTATCTGCATGTGCCGGCGTCATCTGTACATGTGCACTGAAGTAATGGCACATACGTGCCATTGCTTTAGTTAGTGTGCCGTTACCGCTAAATGACCTCATCGCAGCTCTGGCCAATCATAATGCCGGAGCCCGTGATACCTGTAGTAACTCCAGGAAGCAATGTTAATGGCCGGAGCAGGGTACGAGGATCGCTGCTGGGGCTTCAATCTAAGGTAAGTAATTCATGATGAGCTAGTATGCTATGCACACTAGCTCATTGTGGCTTTGTCTTGCAGGTTTTTTTGTTTTTTTTTTTTGTGGGGGTTTACAACCATTTTAAAATATCAGATGATTCAGGGTATGGGGGAGAAACTCTAGGCCTGTGCAGTATAACATGACAGATTTGCCAATGTTACCTCGAGGTTAAAAAAATAGACGTTGTTGCATGTATTACTGTTATAACTCTTTTTATGAAACATTTTGATCTATAATGGTTATAATGCAGATATTGTACAAAGGAAAATTGTTAACCACATAATAATTACTTTTATACCGAATGGACATACATCGACTTAAAAATCTTTTCAGCCGTTAATAGTGTTATGTGTTCTTATGTGTCCTTAAGTTGAAGTGAAATTATGAGCTGACAACTGCAGATTAGCACAAAGCACTTTACTGGTACTTCAAGTCAAGGAAAACGACATGGCATTTAAAACCTTTTCTTGCTTTTTATTAAAGTTCATAAAAAAAATCTCAAAATCGATTGAGAGTTCTATATCATTTATTTTTCAATTTCATGATTTTTAGCTACAGTACCTCAAAATCCAAATTCCACCATGTTACACTAAATTTTGTGATACATATTATCTTTGTCATAAAATGCTAAACAGTGCATATTTTACTATTTCAAACTGCAGTAGCATGTAAGCATGACAGGATGTTTTTTCATTTGAGCTGACACTCAGCATATTTCATTGCTATGATCATCAACTTTTGTATGATAAACTTATTAAAGCATTAGCTTTGACATTTTTCACAGCTGTGAGTAAACATTCACCAGTAGATGGACAGAAGGAAGCTAGAAAAGAATCATGGAGGGGGGCACACCCTTGGGCAAAAATTATTTTTTTTCTCTTCTAGGCATCTGTTTTGCAATTTTACTGGCCCATATCATTGAGGTGAGTTTCACATTGATCCTGGGTATAAATATATAATTACCTGTTCTAGGGGCTGTTTTACAGCTAGTCAAATCCATATCTTATACATCAGTTCTTCAGTGATCATTGATTTCTTAAACTTGATGCGATTGTATCTATAAGTAGATAACCTCCTTCTTGACCCGTCCAGGTTTTAAGTAGTTCTCCTGTCCTACGACACCTTTGATACAAAAAGTGTAGCTGCTGACTTTTAATAAACAGACACTTACCTGTTCCACCGCCCAGCGATGTGGCCAAACGGAGCGTCGCTCCTTTCCCCCTCCTCTCCGCCACGCCTCCACTGCAACTCTGGGCACCCGGCCACGACAGCTTTCGGCTTTACGGCCAGGCACGCACAGTGCATTTATGGGTCGCACTGCTCTCCCAGAGTGGACAGGTGATCTCCTGGGTCCTGTCACTTGTCCCAGGAGATCGTATAGAAGGAGTTGCCTCAGCGGCCCTTGGGTAGAAGGAGAAAGTGGGACAGGAAGTCCCACTCCTAATGAAGCCCCCATCAAAAAAATTATATGCCAAATGTGGCATGTAAGGGGGCAAGGAATACTTAAAGCGGAAGCATCCAGTTTCCTAAAAGTATAAAATTTTCTTTAGAATGGAAACTTGAGATTAAATAACGAATAAAAAACATCCTTTACGTCATTAGATATGTTTTTTTCTTAGATTAAAATAATTGTCCCTATTAGAGAGACCTTGCACTTTGTCGACCACCATTATTGGGGCAAGAAGTGAAGGAAGTCTCCCTCTCAAAGGCAGTACAAATCTGACATATTCTAAAATTTCCTCACTCCAAAACTAAAATTGGAAAGTGTGATGAAACCATGTATTGTCTCCTTGAGTATGGATATCAAGTAGGCATTCAAACCTGTCAAGTAAAATAGTATAATTAACAAATTAAATAATGGTCTGTGCTGCAACATAAATGAAAACTCTCAGACTTCCCATGTATTTATCATGTTATTATTGCAGCAGTAACTGGAGAATTTACTAGGTGGATTTATGCACTCAGCAAGTGAGTACATTTATCTGAAGCTTTCTTGTCAGATTTAGTGAAGATGATAAGAGACAGCTTTCAAATCATTCAAAAACAGCTGTCTAGCCTATTCATGTACTTCACTTATCTATGGAATCTGTCTGGTGCTATATACTGGACATGCTTTACCCAGGCTGTAAATTACTTCTAATATACTAGATATCATACAGAAACAATTAATCAAATGACAGAAATAATTAATCAAATGACAGCATATTATTATTATTATTATTATACAGGATTTATACAGAGCCAAAAATTTGCACAGCGAATTACAACATAAGGGCAGACAGTACAGTTACAATACAATACAATTCAAAACAGGAAGAATCAGAAGGCCCTGCTCGTTAGAGCTTACAATCTATGGTCTACACTTTAATTTTTACTTACTGTTTCATGGCATTATTAGATTAAGAACATTAATAGATAACACCTAACCTAACCTAGATCCACAGAGAGAGTACGCCGGCGTATCTACTGATATGCCGGCATACTTTCAAATTCCCCACGTCGTATCGTTGTTTTGAATCCTCAAAACAAGATACAACGGCATCTGGGTTAGATCTGACAGGCGTACGTCTTCGTATGCCTTCGGATCTAAGATGCAATTCTTTGGCGTCCGCTTGGTGGCGTGCCCTTAGTTTTCCGCGTCGAGTATGAAAATTAGCTATTTCCGACGATCCACGAACGTTCCACGAACGTAGCATTCCTTTACGTCGTCTCTAGTCGGCTTTTTCCGGCGTATAGCTAAAGCTGCTATTTTGTGGCGTACTCAATGTTAAGTATGGCCATCATTCCCGTGTATAATTTCAATTATTTTTTTTGCGTAAGTCGTTCTTGAATCGGGATGGACGTAATTTACATCCAGGTCAAAACCAATGACGTCCTTGCGACGTCATTTCGCGCAATGCACGGCAGGAAATTTCAGGACGGCGCATGCACAGTTCATTTGGCGCGGGGCCGCGCTTCATTTAAACGAAACACGCCCCCTACCCGCCCAATTTGAATTCCGCGCCGTTACGCTGCTTGAGATACACTACGCTGCCGTAAATTACGGCGCAAAATCTTTATGGATTCGAACCAAAGCCAGGTAAGGTACGGCGGTGTAGCGTATCTCAGATACGATGCGCCGGGGCAGATCTTTGTGGATCTGCCCCCATGTTGCTGTAAACTCCAAACTAGCAGAAAACAATTGCAGTTTACTATTTTCACATTAAACTTGCTTTGAAGTTCATCATAGTAATAGGAATTTTTCTTCTTTATTGCATTTTACATTTGTAAAAAAAAAGTTGTATTAGACTTTTGCACATCTTGCGATTTTCTTAAAACCCAAGCATTTTTCTCAAGCTTTACAGACTTCTCTATATTAAGGTGAGATGTCAGCTTTCCTGTGAAATTGAACTTGAAAAAAGACACATCATTTTTCTCTACTACAAAGTGGTATATTTTCATTCACAGACAGTATAAAAATTAACTACCAAAAATTAACACATGTACATTTAAACTTACACCTTGGGCAGATTTCTTTTTACAATTTATATTTAACACACTTATGGCATAGGCCTAAGTAAGCTGTTTTGAAAACTATAGTTTTTACATCATAAATCCAAACCTGAAAATACACATGGGCTAGATTTCTGTCCTGCAAATAGGCATTGTCCCAGGATTGGAAGTGTGTCTTTTCTAGTGATAACTTTATGCCACTCTTTTCAACTTGAAAAAGTATTAACCAGAATTTCACTTTAACTCAATCAAATTTATATTAGAAATTGTTTAATCGACAGAAAATAGCATATGCTGGAAAGTAGATTTTTTGAAGGCTTATGGTGTCTGTCAAAGAAGATGGAGCAGCCTACATGCTATAGAAGAAATGTAATGTTGTATGACACTAGTAATAATTATATTTATAAATTATTATTACTAGTCAACCAACATTCAAATTCTTCTTTAGCCTATAGGGCCGAGCATTTGACCAGAAATGTACGATTGCGGCGTCGTACAGTTTATCTGCTTGTCGAATCTTCTTAGAACTTTCGACAGACACCATAAGCCTTCAATGACAGATTCGACATTTGTATGTTTTTCGTTGCTTCATCAAATCTTCGTTGTTCATGACGAATGTTCTAGCCAAACACTGTCTCTATAATGTCAAATATTTTCTCTCTATGTCAAATCTTTCCTCTCTATGTAGAATAATCTTGGACTAATAGAGTTAAGGTTAGGCACATTCGACCGCAGATTCGATAGACAGAGATTGCTATTGTCAGCGTCATGTCGAATATCCTATCTATATCAAACTGTTGTACCAACGAAAATAAAGCATTTTTTTATGTCGGATCTTTCGGATTTCAGATTCTGTACGTTAATTTTTGTTTGTTAAAACTATAACTAAAAATACTCGAAACTGAAAATGCACTTCAGAGAAAACTAATGCACATATCTACTGGAAAAGTCAGTATAGGAACCTACCAGATGTGAGGACCTTTGGCATTAGATATTTTAACCAAAAAGAGGACCTGAAATGTTGACACTGTTCACAGAAAAATGTAGAACAAAGGCATATGACTGCTTATGAGTAGTGCCTGCAGTGATTCCCCCCCCCCCCCATTACTGAGTTGCAATGCCTTGTTCCACACTGACTCTCCATGTAGAGGTGACCATCTAGGCAGAGAAAGAAGGGCTTTGTTCAAATTGTCAACCTGATGACTGGGATTAGATGCAACAAAATTCAAGCAGTAGCAGAAAAGGTGGAGGAAAAGTGAATCCAGAGAATGAGTGAAGCAGATCCTCAGATATAGCTTCTACCCCAGCAAGGAGAACAGTAAGCTGCACAGTAGTGACAGTAGCAAATTTCAGTCCAACGCTGATGAGAATAGTAGTCTGAAGCAGCAATGCTTTATAACATTTTACACAATAGATATACAGCTTTGAGTCTATGGATCTAGTCTGGTCTAGGTATGGTCACATCACAAGTGCACTGCTGTTTTTTTAGGAGGAATTCAGGGCAAAATATATATTTTCCATCACATTGCTTACAAATAATAAAAATTTCAAAAACCTTCACTTTAAAATTCAGGTCTGCTTTAACAAACGGGTGTAGATTTAATCATACACACATTTCAAAAAATAATACAGACCCGTCTTTCTGCTAATGGGCTTGGAAGGTTTTTGCATATTTTGCAAGGAAAACACAACTTTTTTTCTCTTAGAATTTGAGCTAACCTATGCATGGTTAACTTAGCATTTTTTTAGGACAACTTCAAAACATTAAATAGAAGATATATATATATCAATATGTAAAATATGACATGCAAAGTGTATAAAAAAATATGTGAACCATGTTTACTTTGCATGATTCTTAATAATGGGCCCACAAGGTTTAATTAAATTATAATGGTATACAGTATATAACCACTGGATCAGTGTTGCACTATGCTTTGGCTTCATAAAAGCCTTTTGCATGTTTAAATGGAAATCTAAGGGTTTGTTAGAAGCCCATATAAATCAGCACTATATCAATTGTGGAATATATTTTAGAACATTTTGAGAGTAAAAGATACAGATCAAAGATTGTTATAACTTAATATTCACTTTTATTTTAAAATGTCACAGTCTTTTTGGCAACTGAAACATATTTTTCCATTAATATGTTGGCAGATGGTGAGTCTTTTAAACATCTTTTCTTGAGTGCCCTTGTTCATCCAAGTTGATAAATGCGTAGATCATACAAATTGGCTCTTAACTATACTTTTCTTAACATTACACTTCTCTGGAGCAGTATTTGAACAACTAATGTCATAATGGCAGCTTGAATTACATATCATTTTGTGGGTGCTTTCCTAGCTTGACTTTAAAATGGTCTGAGATTAAGGCTCTCTGCGTGGGATCAAGTTATTTTATAGTTTAAAGCTTATTACATGAAACTGGCAAGCATTAAAAATGGTGTATGATTTTTAAACTCAAAGTATTATTAGCTTCAGTAATTTTTTGTGACATACTGTTATCAAAATGCAAGAATGGCTTTGAGTCAGAAAGAAAATGGTAGATGCCTTGAAAAATGTAATGTATTTTGTAAATAAAAACGTAAGCATTTTAGACTGGTAAAGTGTTTTTGATGTGTGTTATGAGGCTCGCTAGCATTATACAGATTGAATGGAGTATGCCAAGAGCACATTAGGATTACAGTAATAGCTGACCCTAGTATTAAATTATTAGTAAAGCATGTAGAAAAAAAACACATGCGCGTGTGCACACACACACACACACACAAATCAACACAATACTAAACTCAGATTGAATAAAAGGTATTAGTTCGTTTTCAAATTTTTCACTAAAAAACATGAATGGCTTGAAATAATATACATTTCTACATATTTCTTCTTCGACGTGATGTTATAAATTCAGATTATAGTTTATATGTGTAGAGCAGTAATACTACACAGAGCAACAATACCAATACATTCACTATATTGCATAACAAATGGAATGGAAAGGGGTAAATTCTGTGCTAATAGTGCAAAAAATTGATACAGTAAATAAAGTGAAAAAAGCTGCAACACAAGAAACATGTAATAATCGTGTAATGAAGTGGATAAAGATATTATAGCTGTGCTAAATAAAACTAAGTGCATGAATGAAAATATTGAGAATACCCATAAATAAAGCAGAATACAATGTACCACTAGTGACAAATTACACTGTTCATATAGGTATAAAATTCACCATACATATGTGCAAAACAGCAAAGATAAATGTGAAATATGTAAATACATCAAAAATACTGAGAAAAATTTACTTATATCTCAAAGAAGTTTAGATAACCGTAATAAGTGTCCGTGTATCAAACAAACAGCGAGCAGTAGAAATGTTAAAAAGCCGTCAAGAAACTAAAAAAGGTGCCCTTTCATTTATGATGAAACTGGTCAGGGCAGTGCTGCGTATCGACGTCAGCACACTCCCACGTGACCCCGGAAGCACGGGCGTTCATTATTTTTTAGTTTCTTGATGGCTTTTTTAAATTTCTACTATCAAAGAAGGAACACCAATGACTTCCAAGTGAGTTAACAAGCTTCTAAACAGTGAACCGTAGCTCTTACATATGTTGTGCCAGCCCACCACCATAAATATTGGACTCAGGGGAACATACGTCTCCGTGAGCTCAATAGGCATGTGTTGTCATAAACCGACAAAGTGAAAACTGGAAAATCCTCAGTGGTTGTATCTTATGGCATCCAAACATCCGTAAGGACAGGATCCGTGCAATCCACAGGAAGGGATGGTGTATGGTGAGAACTCACACCAATAATGTATTAATGGTTCAGGGGAATAAGAGAAGAAGAAGGCCACATCGTGTGATTCCGTTTAAAATGTACAAAGAACTATTTATTACAGCTGTTAAACTTACATTTAGCAGAAGGTTTCAAGCGCTTGTATAAAAATAGTTTTGAAACATACTGTTCATCAATATGTAAAACAAACATTTCAATTGACAGTCCCATTTTGTTGTGAAATAAAGTGCTTGAGCGTAAATCAATTATAGGTGCTCCAATTTTTAGTGTTCAGAAAGAGGTGCCCCACATAGATGTTCACCCTTAGGCCTCGTACACACGGCCGAGGAACTCGACGTGCCAAACACATCGAGTTCCTCGGCCAGTTCAGCCCTGAAGCCGCCGAGGAGCTCAGCGGGCCGAGAGCTCCCATAGAACAACGAGGAAATAGAGAACATGTTCTCTATTTCCTCGCCGAGGTCCTCGTCGGCTTCCTCGGCCGAAAGTGTACACACGGCCGGGTTTCACGGCAGAATTCAGCCAGAAACTCGGTCGAAAGCTGAATTCTGCCGAGGAAACTGGTCGTGTGTACGGGGCCTGACACATTGACAAACCTATTGCTAGAGTGGTCACTTGTGCTTTGTGGGGATATATGACCCCTGGATGGTTAAATCCCAGTCAACTAATGCTTAGGATGGTCCTCCATGGATGGGGAGAAAGAATGACCGAAGGGGGACTCCATAGTGTAAAACCGCATCCGAGCGGAGACTGGCCGGATTACCTTTATAACTACACACATGCTGATCACACCGGGTGCCAGGCATAGGCACCAAACAATGTGAGTGCATCCCATTTGTATAACTAATTTGTATTTTTAATAAATTGTGGTTTTACACTATGGGAGCCCCCCTTCTGTCATTCTTTATCCCCGTCCATGAAGCACCATCCTAAGCGTTAGCTGACTGTGAATTCACCATCCAGGAGTCGTATATCCCCACAAAGTGCAAGTGACCACTCTATTCATAGGTGGTCAACGTGTAGGGGTTAGCGTGCATCTATGTGGGGCACCTCTGAATACTGGAAATTGGAGCACCAATAAATGATTTACACACAAGCACTTTGGCCCAGATTCACAAAGGAGATACGACGGAGTATCTCAGATACTCCGTCGTATCTCTCAGAGTATCTATGCGACTGATTCATAGAATCAGTTACGCATGGATATCCCTAAGATCCGACAGGTGTAATTGTTTTACACTGTCGGATCTTAGTATGCAGTACCGCGGCCGCCGCTGGGGGGAGTTTGCGTCGTAAACCAGCGTCGGGTATGCAAATTAGGAGTTACGGCGATCCACGACGGTTTTTCGCCTTCGCTACGTCGCCGCTAGTCTAGTTTCCCGTCGCAAAGTTAGTCGTCGTTTTGGGTGCCTTAACTTTAGTCAGCAAACGTATTGCTGTCTAAAGTATGGCCGTCGTTCCCGCGTCGAAATTTAAAATTTCACGTTGTTGGCGTAACACGTCCGGGAATACGGAATTACGCTACGTGCATCGCCGTTCGAAAAAATGACGTCACTTCGCGCAAAGCACGGCGGGAGTTACGAAACGGAGCATGTGCAGTAGGTCTGGCACGGGAGCGTGCCTAATTTAAATGGCACACGCCCATTTAAATTACGCGGGCTTACGCCGGAGGCCGCCGGCGTAGTTTTCATCGCAAGTGCTTTGTGAATCAGGCACTTGCGATGAAAACTTGCGGTGGTGTAACGTATCTATGATACGTTACGCCGCCGCACTTATACCTGAATCTGGCTCTTTATTTCACAACAAAGTGGGACTGCAGATTGAAATGTTTCTTTTACATATTGATGAATTGTACATTTGAAAATTCATACTAGCTAAGCGCAGTGTTTTTTTCTCTTTTATGTCACTGTGATGTTAGTCAGCTCACATTCACACTGCTGCTGGAAATCATTTGATTTATTATTAATATGTTGTTTTCTATGGTGCAAAGTTTTTTCTTTTACATCCTGCCATAGACTTTGACAGAGAAACATGATGGCTGTTCTCAACAGAGTATAATATGCACACACTCCCATTAGGACTAGCGCTATTATACTATAGCCATTCACTGACAAACACACTTGCACCCTCAGAAACCTCAGAAATTACCTAGCTGATATAATTAGTTTACATGTAAAGTAAATGCATCACATGTTTCAAAAGAGCTAAAGTTTATATGGCCAACTTGTTGCTAATACCTAATTAAATAAAATGTTATGTACACATAGAGATTCATGGGCCAAGACAGCCTGTCAACCATACCCATTCTTGTGCAATTTTCTTTTTCAAGAACCAAAAATTTATGCATATACATATATATTTATATATACTCACACACATACACAAATAATACACAAATTGTTGTATATATCACATCTGTATTTTATTTGTGAAGGCCCCCATAACGTGAAATGAGTTCCCAAGGCAACAAGAACCCTCCTCTTGTCTCCATAGGAACAAACTCAGGATTCAGAAATCTATTTTGGGTAAAGTAATGTATTAAACTCCTCTCTATAGGGCGCCACAATGAGTCTTCCCAGACTTCAACAGTTACCATGCATCCTTTTGACTTCAATCATCTCATTACACAAATCAATTGCTTTCTACTTTGAGTCCTTGAGGATAACTATTTTGGACAACAACAGCGATAGTGTCAGTATTCTTCTTAGAATGAAAACTGTAGAAAAGTATGAAAAAATAGTGGACATTTAAGTTGAAATAATGATATAATTCTTGTTCTTTAAACCAAGTAATTATTTTGAATACAAGTCTAGAAAGACAAAAAATAACAAACAAAATAAATGACTATAGCTACGTTTACAAACTGAAAAACATTCTTACATTTAACCATTTGAACTATTGTACATATTTGAGTTTTATACCACAGGAGAAATCCCCGCAGTAATTTGGTTACTTGGAAAGCGTAAAGTATTAAAACCCAACAACCCAAAAAATACTATATTGCAGCTTATTAGTGACATTTGGGGTTATTTTGGGGCATTTTTCCTTTATTGTCAGCTCTTGATCCAGTCAATAAGTTTGTTATTTTACAACTTACTTTAACCACTTAAGCCATAGAAGATTTGGCTGCTCAATGACCAGGCCATTGTTTGCGATTCAGCACTGCGTCACTATAACTGACAATTGCACTTTAATGCGACACTGTACCCAAACAAAATCAATGTCCTTTTTTCCCACAAATAGAGCTTTCTTTTTGTGGTATTTGATCACCTCTGCAGTTTTTATTTTTTGCACTATGAACAAAAGAAGAGCGACAATTTTGAAAAAAACACAATGTTTTTTTTGTTTTTTTTACTAAAGGCAAATCCACTTTGAACTACAAGTGCAAACTACAAGTGCAAAGTGCACTTGGAAATGCAGTCGCTGTAGATCCGAGCGGGACATGCAAGGAAAATAAAAAACAGCATTTTAGCTTGCACATGATTGGATGATAAAATCAGCAGAGCTTCCCCTCATTTCAGATCTACCCCTCAGATTTACAGCAACTGCACTTCTAAGTGCACTTTCAGTGCAATTTCAAATGCACTTTGCACTTGTAGTTTGTACTTGTAGTGCAAAGTGGATTTTCCTTTTCGTAAATAACCCCCAATATTTTTTACTTTTTGCTATAGTAAATATCCCAATTTAAAAAAAAATCCTCAGTTTAGGCCGATATGTATTCTTCCACATATTTTTGGTAAAACAAAAAAAATCACAATAAGCGTGTATTGATTGGTTTGCGCAAAAGAGGGGATACATTTCTGGCATTTTTTTTTTTTAAAAGAAATTTATTGAATTTTATGCAAGTACATACTTTAAGGTCACACCAAATACAATACAAACTGGAAGGTATAAGTAGTTGTATCCAGACGCCGTGAAAAATCCATACCTATAATACATGTCTTATCGCATCAGTAAAATTCATTTCTGGCATTTTAATCATTATTATTTTTTTTGCGGTGATCAGCAATTTTTATCGGGATAGCGGCGGACAGATCAAACACTTTTGACATATTTTTGGGACCAGTGACAATTATACAGTGATCAGTGCTCTAAAAATGCACTGATTACTGTATAAATGTCACTGGCAGTGTAGGGGGCGGTCATTGGGTCAATTGTGTTCCCTCATGTGTGGTCTCACTGTGGGGGGTGGGATTGACTAGGAGAGATGACAGATCAGTGTTTATACTTCGTATGAACACACAATCAGTCTCCACTCCCCTGAGAGAAGCATGATCTGTGTGTTTACTTATATTTAACTCATGTATTTAACTATTTATATATTTTTGTGAATTAACTTTAACCACTTGACCTTGACCGGAAGATTTAACTCCTTCATGACCAGCCTATTATTTTCGTGATACAAAACTGCGTTACTTTAACTGACAATTGCTCGGTGATGCAGTGATGCACCCAAAAAAAATTGATGTCCTTTTTTCCCTACAAATAGAGCTGTTTTTTGGTGGTATTTGATCATCTAACTGTTTTTTTGCACTATAAAAAAACAATGTTAAAAAAACAAACAAAAAAAAATATTTTTTTACTTTCTGCTGTAAAATATATTCAATAAATAAAATGTTTTCATCAATTTAGGCCAATGTATAGTCTGCTACATATTTTTGGGTAAAAAATATCCCAATAAGCGTATATTACTTGGTTTGTGCAAAATTTATAGTGTCTGCAAACAATGGGATATTTTTATATATTTATAATTTTTTTTACTAATAATGGCTGTGATCAGCAACTTATAGTGGGACTACAATACCATGGCAGACATTCTGACACTAACTGGCACTTTTTTGGGGGACCAGTGTTAAAAATATGCACTATTTTTAGAGTGTTTTTGTATTTTGAGGTAAATACCGCATAGGCTGATAGTGAATTGACATTTTCACCATCGCATGCGATATTTAGGAAAAATTTGTCAGATCACCTAAATACTGAATGCCATCTGCTTTAGTAAATGGATCCCAATATGAGCATGATAAAATGTATTCAACTTTTAGGCTCGGGTTAACACTATTGCGATGTCAGACATTGCATGTGATTTGCACAGTATTGCTGGGCAGATCACATGTGATGTCTGTGCGATGCAAATTCAGATTGTATGGCTAAATTCACATCGCATTCGAACACAAATGGTGCAGGACCCTTTTTGGTCCGCACTGGAATCAGATCGCATGGGTGTTCACACCCGTACAATCCAATTCCTGCACCATTTGACAATTCCCACTGCCACCTGCGAAACGATCTGGGGGTGTCATTAAATTTGTATTGACACCTGCAGCGGTCTACATACTGTAGGGCATGTGAATTACCTGCGAGAGACATACGATGCGGGAACCCGCACTGGAATCGCATATGTGTGAACCTAGCCTTAAAGTTTTTTTATGAATTTAAAACAAAGACATAAAATATGTGTCATCTGGTTTGCAAGGTAAAGTTTTGAGGCTCCTGAACCCTTTACAGGGGGACTTTGCTTCTCCCTCTTGCAAAGTACCCCTGGGTTGGGGCAGCTGAAAATAGAAAGTTTTTTTGCTAGGCTTCAAACAGGCTGGGTACAGGTTAAAATTATGTTCAAACTTGAGGCTTATCCCTACAAAGGATGAGACCTTTTTGTGTTTCTACTTAGAGGGCCCCTTAGCAGAAATCCAATATATCTTTGTAAATAGTTTATAGATTTTTAGTGCTACTGTATCAGCCCCAATATTAATATATTAATAAATAAACAGAGGTTTCCCGTTAAGTCTACCATGACTTATTATGGTTCCAATCTCCACCAAAGCTTGACCTGAGTCCAAGGCAGCAGTACTTTGCAAAACGTGTGATCTACAGTGCACAGTAGAAACTCAACGCTAATAGGGCAATGAAATTCAGTGAAGAAGCTAACAGCAGCAAATACTATCCTGCTGTTACATACCATTGACTTCAATTGATTGTTTTAAATGAGGGAATTTATTTGAGGAGCTTCAACTGTTTAAGTATTTATGCTGTTCTAGAGCCAAACCTGTAGATGAAGGAAAAAGTGCGGCATAAGTGAGCTCTTGAACATACAAGCCTCAGCGGATGCAGACACTCACACAACCCTTTTAAAAGCGGTGCCAGTTTCTGCCAGGATTCATAAATATCACACATAATTATTTCAGCACATTGCAAGCTCTCAGTGAATACACACAATATGTCATATATAATAGAGAGCTGTGTTTTCCTTGATTGTTTGGGTGTCTGTCATGTATTAACAATATTTTAAGTGGAAATTAATTATCTAGTATCAGCCAACAATTAGGACCAACACTTTCCTGTAATACATTGTTTCGGTACATAATTGTGGAATATCCCTAATGTGCTTTTATTTCCAACCTGAAATAATGCAGAAACAACAATTGAAGACTTGATAAAAATCATTTTAAAATGTGTTTTGCAGACATAATAAACACAGAACAGAAGAAACAGCATGGGGACTTAAACATAGAAAAGCATTCTGTGGAATAGATGTGTTTTCTATTTTTTGGGAAAAAACTTTAGCTCTTCTTTTTATTGGGAGATGGCCATTGTGAGTCTAAAAGGCAAATTTTATGTGAATAAAAACACCTTTCAAATCAGGTGCAGAATTCAGAAGCCAGTCTTCCAGTCATTCCACTAGGATTCTTAGAACAGAACAGTAAAGACATCTGCTGGAATCTCTTATTGTTGGTAAGCATCTGTAGCATTTATAGTTAGATTCTAACCAACAATCACAACTGCATCACTGTTTCCACCTAGAGAACAAAGGAAATTAATAACTTCCCCCTCCTAACAACCAAAAGTCACATTCATTCAATCATTATTGGTTTATTTATTCTGCAATTTCAAAACCTTAATTCAGCTAAGGCAATATTGAGTCCACCCCACATTGAAAAAAATCACCCTTCTGGCTACCAATGCCCTTTGAAGTTTTGGCAACTGTAGGGCAAATGGTGATGGTGAAATGTAGATTCCTGGTACATTTCTTATCATTGTCTGATTGCTTCACCTACCAAACATGAACAGGTAAGCCCTGTACACATGATCGGTTTGTCTGCTGAAAACCAACCGATGGACTGTTTTCATCTGACAAACCGATCGTGTGTGGGCCCCATCGTTTTTTTTCTATCGGTGAAAAAAAATAGAACATGTTTTAAATTTTTCCTATGGATAAAAAACCGATAGAAAAATCTGATCGTCTGTGTGGAACTCCATCGGACAAAAATCCTTGAATTCTCAGAATCAAGTCAACGCATGTTCGGAAGCATTGAACTTAATTTTTTTTTTCGGCTCGTCGTAGTGTTGTACTTCACCTCGTTTTGGCACAATCACATTTTTGACTGATGGTGTGTAGGCAAGACTGATGAAAGTCAACTTAATCGGATATCAGATGAAAATATTCATCGGATCAGATTCCATCAGATATTTGATTGTGTGTACAAGGCTTTACATTTTATGTATAGTGATATGTCATATAATGATAATCACAGAATGCAGCACAGGAATCTATTATGACTCCTCATGTCATTCACATGGATTGATAGATGGAGGGATGATAAATAAAAACACAGTTATATCCTTGGAGTCCTGATCAAAGACTTTTCCTTCTATGGGTGATCTATCAGCAGTGTGTCATATTTAGTTGCTATGAAATCAAAGGGCTTAAGACTGTAGTTGACTGTAATGTCTGTTGATGACACTGTGCCAGCTTTAATGTAGAGTAATAGATTGGGGTCTGGCATTAGATGCTCAAATCATTCTAGATGGGCTTTGAGTTTAAATTGTGCTGATGGAGAGAGGGTTGGCTAAAAAAACAACAACAACAAAAAAAACAACAGTGTATGGCCAACTAAAGCTGTTGAGTGAGCTGCAGAAGCTAGTTTAGTGGCTAATAGTAGTACTCTGGGGTTTTTACTATGAAACATTATGTTTTCTATGCCTGATGGATAATGCAGCACATTGGGGAATGCTGTAGTTCCTGTGTTTTAACCACTTAAGCCCCGGACCAATATGCTGGCTAAAGACCCAAGGGGTTTTTACAGTTCGGGACTGCGTCGCTTTAACAGACAATTGCGCGGTCGTGCGACGTGGCTCCCAAACAAAATTGGCGTCCTTTTTTCCCCACAAATAGAGCTTTCTTTTGGTGGTATTTGATCACCTCTGCGGTTTTTATTTTTTGCGCTATAAACAAAAATAGAGCGACAATTTAAAAAAAAATGCAATATTTTTTACTTTTTGCTGTAATAAAAATCCCCCAAAAACATATATAAAAAATGTTTTTTTCCTCAGTTTAGGCCGATACGTATTCTTCTACCTATTTTTGGTAAAAAAAATCGCAATAATCGTTTATCGGTTGGTTTGCGCAAAATTTATAGCGTTTACAAAATAGGGGATAGTTTTTTTGCATTTTTATTTTTTTTATTGTTTTTACTAGTAATGGCGGCGATCAGCGATTTTTTTTGTGACTGCGACATTATGGCGGACACTTCGGACAATTTTGACACATTTTTGGGACCATTGTCATTTTCACAGCAAAAAATGCATTTAAATTGCATTCTTTATTGTGAAAATAACAGTTGCAGTTTGGGAGTTAAACACAGGGGGCGCTGTAACATTTAGGGATCACTGTGTATGTGTTTACTAGTGTAGGGGGGTGTGGCTGTAGGACTGACACCATCGATCGAGTCTTCCCTATAAAAGGGATGACACGATCGATGCGGCGCCACAGTGAAGCACGGGGAAGCCGTGTTTACACACGGCTCTCCCCGTTCTTCAGCTCCGGGGAGCGATCGCGACGGAGCGGCTATAAACAAATAGCCGTGCCGTCGTCCCGGATCGCTCCCCGAGCGGACCCGACCTCCGCATGTACCGGGGGGGGGGTCCCGATCGGACCCCCCACCCACGTCTAGGCAGGCACGTACAGGTACGTTGATGTGCCTGTCCGTGCCATTCTGCCGACGTAAATGTACATGAGGAGGTCGGGAAGTGGTTAATGTCTCGTTAGAATATTGTATTTGTGTCTGGGTCCTCTACAGTCCTCTACAGGCCCAAACAAAGCAGTTGACTGTTGTCATGAGATAGGTAAGAGATAACGGAATAGGGAAATTATAGGTAGAGATAGATTTGTTTGGAAAGTGTGATCATTTAAACAAAAATGCTATTGTAACCACATTGGACATTTTAATTTAATTTTACATTATTCAAAGTTCCTGAGGCATGTTTGAGAGCAATTTCTTTACGTTTAGGTCATAAAGCTGGTACCCCCCAATTTTTTCTTAATAAAATATTTGCACAAGTAGAGCATAGATGTTTTGCTAGATGGGGCCCTGCTTTGTTTTTTAAAGCATAGTAGGTAGCATTGAGGCTTTTCTCACATTTATATTCAAGGAGGGTATGAAACATTTGTCTACCTTTAGTCATTTCTGAATCCAGAATGAGTGTTTTTTTAATGGTTTAGCTGTTTTAATTTTCTCTAGTATCTCATCTAACTGTTGTATATATTGTTTCTCTGCATGAGCACTGATTTTTAGTAGGATGTCATGTATGTAAGCTTTATGAGCATTCCATATGAAGCAATCCATGTCACTAGAGTTGTTTTTCTCAAAATATTATTTATATGCTTCTGAGATGTATTGTACATATGTAGGCTTTGCCACAGGGAAAGTGTCAAGCCTCCAAAGGTGAGTTAGGAGGGTTGTGTTCCATGACACAGATCCCTACAGCTGCGTGATCAGAGCAGGTTATATTACCTATCCTTGACTCATTTACTTTTAAACGCTTAAAAACGCCTGTCCATGTTATTCTATGGCATCATGCCCACATAGGCGTTTTTGAGCTTCAAATGGCATAGGTGTTTTTGAGCTGTAAAAAAAACGCAGGACCAGGGCATTCTGAAGCTCCAGAGTAGAGCTGTAGAAACGCCAGACGTTAAAAAACGCGCGAAAACGCTCAAAAACGCTACCGCTGCGTTTTTTTTTTTTTACAAAATAAACATGGACAGGAGTTTTTAAGCTGTAAAAAAGGCTAACACAAGTGGCTGTTAAAACGCCAGTGGAAATGAAGCCTTAATATCAAGTTTATTCTGTAATATTAGATGTGTGACACAGAATAATAGATGAGCTCATTCTCAGAGCCAGGTTGGCAGCCCCAAACATCAAACAAATCTTGTTGACAAAATAACTTCTTAAGTGGGCTTGTACACCTTTGATGTTTTGTGTTACAGTTCATATTTGGGTCTTCACATTTATTGAAGTATCCTCCAATGAATGGAAAGCCTTGTTTTATTTTGTGAATTTGTTTGAATAGTTTATATTTATTCAAAATGTGACATATATATATATGTTTATTAGTACATCAAATACATTGTTTATTGTACAAATTCAAATGTAATATTGGTCCTGTGTATATTCTATGCTGTGTAGGTGATTAGAGGAGAGGACATTTTTAAAAGCCTATACATTCTACTTGCCAAAGTTTGCCGTATTTACATATGGATATTGTTTGTAGTTCAGAGTTCGCATTTATTAAAATCGGCTGACCATGAGTCATGTAGTAGTGTAGTAGTCACCGTTCCAAGCTTTCCCTGCTACAAAGCTAATTGGGTGGTGGTCTGAAGAGCCTGTCCTCACTTCATGAATATTAATTTCAGATCACTGATGAAAAGGAGAAACCCCACACCAATGACATCAGTAAACTTTTATTCAGCTATAAAAGCAACACAGCTGGAGACAACCCCTCTCTAACATGTTTCACCCTTATGGGCCTAGTCATAGAGATCAAAAGAATTTCTGCTTTCATGGAGTTGTCTTCTTTGAGAAGTGTCGACCATTTGTGAGGCCCCGTACACACGGTCGGACAAAACCGATGAGAATGGACCGAGGTTCAGTTTCATCGGTCCAAACCGACCGTGTGTATAGCCCATCGGTCTGTTTTCCTTCTGTCCAAAATTTTAAAACATGCTTCAAAACCGAACCGATGGACCGCTGCCCGATCGGTCCAAACCGATGGTTAGTACAGAAAGCATCGGTTCAAAACCCGCGCATGCTCAGAATCAAGTCGACGCATGCTTGGAAGCATTGAACTTCATTTTATTCAGCACGTCGTGTGTTTGACGTCACCGGGTTCTGACCCGATAGTTTTTTGGAACGATGGTATGTACGCACATCAGACCATCAGGCCACTTCAGCGGTGAACTGATGAAAACGGTCCGTCGGACCATTCTCATCGGTTTGGTCCGACCGTGTGTACAAGGCCTAAGGGTTCTGTGGTCTGTTAATTAGTAAGCCATAGTATTTGGCATCTGGAACAACATTTTTAAATTGTTGGAGGTAATCCTTGAGTTCTGCATGGAGGATATTTTTAGGACTCCCTCCATTTTAAATGTTGTTGCCTCTGAAGTGGTTATCCATATCTGCTGTCAGATCTCAACCATTTCATTTCTGTTTCCTGGTCATTGTGGGAGTCTACAAGATTACTGTGTGCTGTAGTAAACAAGCTCATCTTAGTATTCCAGGTGGTTGATTCTGTCCCCAAAGCCTTAAATGTATCTATTGTTTCCATAATTTTCTGCATGTTCTTTAGAAGGGTAGAAACCATCTTCAAATCAGATTCAAAGTTAAATCATGAAGGAATTGATTACATGTGGGGTAATTCTCAATTGATGCATGTTTCTCTATGTGTTTTTCTCTTCTGTAGTTGCTCTGTTTTTTAACCACCTTTGTGTGTTTTATTTTGGCTGGGCTACATGTCATGGGGGTGCCTGGTGGAAAAAAATCACCAGAGCCTTAGTGGTGCTCAGTGGTAGGAAAAATATGAGTCTGATCTGAAGTTGTGTGGAGAGGACTCTGTGAGAGAGGAGTAATAGGTGTCACCTTGTATTCTCTTCGGTGATTAAATCAGTGACCTTTTTCTGTGGTTGTTTTTTTTATCTCTGATGGCAGTGGTGTCAGAGGGAAAGTGCCAGTGCACAGAGGCAAAGGTACTGTAGATTCTGTAATGTTGCTGTGCAGGCAGGCTCAGATTAAGGCCGCTGAATGATGAAGCCATTTTAATTGCCAGCTGAACACCCCTTTACTTTAGTTAGATTTAGTCAGCATTTTACCTTATTTATGTATCCACAAAACCTGTTTAATTAACTTTTAACAACATTTTAAAGAGTAGATTATACTGTATCTAACTAGTAGACACAGGAGAGTGCAAAATTTGGTGCAGCTATGCATAAAAACCAATTAGCTTTCAGGAGGAGCACCAGATTTTGCACTCCCTGGTTTTAGCAAATCAACCCCTATGTCTACTAATCAGATATAATCTAAAAAGTGTCTCCAGTAGTCAGTGGATTTCAAATTAAAATGGTTCTGTAAACATGAAAAAGCAGTTATGTATGAAAAATGCATGCATTTTAAATAAATGTAAGATGCATTTTTTTTTTCAAACAAATAAAAAAAGACTAGCTTAAAGGAACACTAAAGGTTTGTTTTTTATTAGATCAATTGATTGCTATAAGCAAGAGCATTTAAATATCACCTACCTCGTTTTTACTTTTGACCTCTAAAATACAGTAATAGAGAATTAAGGATATTGAAATCAAAATTTAAATTTAAATGGTCTGACATTGCCCTTACATACTTGGGAACCTCCATACCGGCGGACCTAACACAAGTTTTCAAACTTAATTTTCTGCCCTTGCTGTCCAAAACATGGGTCCTCCTGGATGGATGGCATAGGGGGTTTCATTCATGGCTGGGGAGATCTAGCATCATCAAAATGAGTATATTACCCAAATTTCTGTATCTCTTTCAGACCCTCCCGATAGCAACACCCAGATCTTTCTTCAGGCAGGTACAGGCTCTCATTAATAAGTTTATTTGGGCAAATAAACGCCCAAGAATTAAGGCTCATATTATATCACTGGCCAAACGGGACGGAGGAATTGCGGCCCCAGATATTTTTAGATATTACCAAGCAACACTACTGGGTCGACTTATTGACTGGAGCTGACATACTGGAGAAAAGTTATGGCCGGGGCTAGAGCAGGACCAATGCGGTAGTATCCTACAGCGGGCAGCATGGTGTTACCGGGCTCTCCCAATAGAAATGAAAAGACATCCGCTGATAGGACCCACCTTGCGGGTGGCACACAAGCTATTTGTAAGGGGGATACTATCGACGGAGGACTCACCCCTTTTCCCAATTCTGGGAAATCCGCAGTTTGTACCAGGGTCATTGAACGGCCCCTTTAGTAAGCTAATGGAACAGGGGTGGTTCCAAGCATCGCATTTCTTGAGGGAGGGCGCTTGGATCCCCAGGCAGGAAATGGAGAGGAAAGACTCGCCCTATCAACTAGACTTTTGGAGATCTTTACAATTGTACCACTTCTTAGACACCTTAAAACCACCAGTTAGATACTGCCGAAGCCTGACATTGTTCGAGAGGTACTGTAGCGGGCAGGGGACTTTACGGCACTCCCTCTCAAGAATTAGTGCGTTACTTAATACTCCATCAGCGGACTCTCAGTTACCCTTCTTTAATAAGTGGGAACGGGAATTAGGAAGACCTTTTACAGAAGATCAAAAAACCAAGATAATAGGGAATATTTTCGAAACATCCATGTGTATAAAGACACAAGAGATGAATTATAAAATCTTGTCTCAGTGGTATCGGACCCCGGAGATTTTGAGTAAATGTTTTCCAGACATGACAGACAGATGTTGGAGGTGTGGGCGGGAAGGAGGAACCCTAATGCATATCTTTTGGGCTTGTCCTAAGATTCTAAGTTACTGGAGTAGGGTCCGGGAAATTACACAAAGATTTTGTAGGGAACAACTACCAACTGAATGGTCTTTTTTCATACTTCAGGATGTGGAAATATCAGTGAGGCGTTACAGGAAATCAGTGGTGTGCCATCTCCTGAACGCAGCCCGGGCTTGTATTCCAGGGCTGTGGAAACAGACAAGGGCCCCATCCATTAAGATGTGGCTTAATAGAGTGGAAAACTTGAACAGAATGGAGGACCTAGTATGGACCTCAAGGCAGAAGCGGAGGGTTTACTTGGAAACGTGGGCGGAATGGAACATATTCAGATATTTGGAGGAGGGGAAAGCCTTGATGGATGTAGACTGAAGGTGGGATGACTGCGGCGGGGTCCGTGGGGGGGAGACAGGCAGGGGCGTTGCCTTTTTTTTTTTTTTTTTTTTTTTTCCTTTTTGCCTTTTTTTTTTTTTTGGGGGGTTTAATGGGTACTGGGGATGGGTTAGGGACTGGGGGGGTCAAGTAAAGTAAACAAGGAGATACAGGGGAAATGTCCCAATCATGGCGGGATTTTGGTTTCCTGCTATGAAGGGGACGGAATCGAAACAGGATATTAAAGGTGCTATCAGGGTGAGAGCCCCGGCTTTTGAGGAGTGAGGGAGGGGAAAGAAACAGGGATAAGAACATTTAAAATGTAATTTGTTTTTCCTTCCCCTGGTTATAAATGAAGAATAATTTGATGGGGAAATGGTTTTTTGAAATGTGTGTTTTCTTTCCATGGGTAATTAAATGGATATTCCTGTTATATGTGATCAAAGGGGGTTAAACCAGAGGAATACCCCTCGGGTTTGGTTTCTTTTTCCTTTTTCTTTTCTTTGGATTGTACTCGTGAATCTCTGTTTTCCTTGTTGTTTAAAATCAAATAAAGGATGATTAAAAGAAAAATGCATGCATTTTAAATAAATGTAAGATGCATTTTTTTTTCAAACAAATAAAAAAAGACTAGCTTCAAGGAACACTAAAGGTTCGTTTTTTATTAGATCAATTGATTGCTGTAAGCAAGAGCATTTAAATATCACTTACCTCGTTTTTACTTTTGACCTCTAAAATACAGTAATCCAGGTTTGAAAATGCCATTTCCTGTCTGTCCTCTTCTTGCTTTCCACCAGCATCTGAGCTGTTTTGCATGGTGGAAAGCAGAATGTGCTCACCCCCTCCCTATGACTACAGCCCTGCTTCGAGATGCTCTTTTATCCCTCACAGGCATGGAGGCTAAGCCTAATGGGAACTGTAGTTCCCATTAGGCCGTGATGTAGCAAGAATGAATGCGCACCTGCAAACCAGGAAGTCAGTGAGAATAACGATTCAGGAGTGCTGGAGGTGAATAAAACGGCTCGATTTCAACAGGTATCAAACTAGTCATAATGCAAAACATTACTTTTTACTTTATCAGCTACTGTCAGACTTTAATTTAAGAGGAAAATATTTTTGTCTTTACAACCCCTTTAATGGATTGCTATAGCTTAGTTTTATACTGTAGCTACCTTTCATATGAAAAACTGGGAGTAATCTAAGTACACATATAATCTAATAAAAATGGAATAGACAAAACAATAATTAATGTGGAAGATGTAATATTGCTTTTAGACTGATGTCTTGAAGAAATAATTATATATAAGAAAAAAAAGATGAAAAAAGGATAATTGTTGAAATAACTGAAATTGATTACAAGTCGGGAGTTTGATTTATACTCACACAATTTACAGCAATTATTTATGATGGCGTTGATTGTAGATTTATGCTGAGAAATTCTAATTAAGGTTTAGCACCAATATAACGAGCTCAGCTAATTACAGTAATGGCTTTAGCAAACAATTGATCATCAGGTGGAAGTAACGATAGCTTGAAATTGCTAAAGATGTTTTTAGACTCTAAAAACAAGTATCAGAATTACAGAGACTTCCAATGAGACAATATTTACATTTGTCTATTTACATGAAGAAACTAACGGTAAAGATATTTACTCCCCAAAGCATGCTGACTGTCCTTTACGGTAGATCTATTTATTTATTTATTTTTAGTTTAGGATTGAGAAGGGAACAGTTAAAACCCCTGTCTTGTTTTTGCTGTCTGTGTCCTATTGAGGCTTCTTTTCATGAGAAAAAAAATCTCTCAAAAGTGAGGGTCTTAAAAAGTTGACAAGTATTCCATCAGTGGAGAATGTATATGGCACGTGTGAACTGGTAATTTCCCCTCTTCAAATTCAATACCAATAAGATACAAGTGGCTATTCCTGCAATTTTTGAGATGATGCATAAGACTAGCAATGTTTTTTGTATTTTGCCATTTTTAATGAGTGATCTTGAAACAAGGAACTTTTTATATGCATTCAAGCCAGGGTCAAAATGGTTTTACATTTTTTTAACATAGAATATGAACTAACTAATGTACTGTACATATTGATAGAATTAATAGTTTAGAAAGTATAAAACAGAATTCTTACTCTAGGTGGGTTTGATGCAATACTTGAGAACTAATGCTAAGGCACCATGCACACTGGCGTAAAAAATATTGCTTCTACAGGAGTTTTGTGTTCTGCCTGTAGAAGCAACTCAATGATTTGCTATGTGTCCATGCACATTAGGATGATTATAGGCATATTTTGAGATCAACGTTTAAAGGCAGGGAAAAAAAAAACTTCTCATTTGTGTTTCCGATTGTAGCTCACTGGCAGAAAAAATGTAAAACTCTACTAAATTCATCTAAACTTTGTACAAAAAATGCTCTATATGAGCGTTTTTTACTCCAAAGAGAACAGAAATTTTTTTAAGCGCAGTGAGCATGGAGCCTTCAAGTTTATGCTGTCACAACATTTGAGATTACTGTGGCCAATTTCCAAGTAGCCTTAGGCCGCGTACACACGGTCGGTCCATCCGATGAGAACGGTTGCCAGGAATCTCGTCAGGAAAAACTATGTTTTTGTTTTCCTGATGAGAATCTGGGCTGTGTGTACAGGGCTTAAAGGGGTTGTAAAGGTAAAAATGTTTTTCCCTAAATAGCTTCCTTTACCTTACCTTTACACCAGGGCGAAAGCCTTGCATTACGGTGTGCAGTTACAGACAGAAGAAAAGGAAGTGAGGATTTCTCAGAAGAAATAAGGGCAGAATAAAGCTAGATCGAAGGATGAGGTAAGTGAAGGAGGACTGCACTAAGGTAAAGGAAGCTATTTAGGGGGAAAAAAATACCTTTACAACCCCTTTAACTCTTTACAAAAATAATAAAAAAACTAATAACACAATACCTAAATTTTTCCAACTAACTTTTAACATCCAGTTTATTTGTCCAGACTTTGAATCTTTTAAAGATTTATGCACAGTGTACAAAGAAAACTCAGCAATAACAAAGATAATATATATTATATTGTATAAATATAGTTTACATTACATAAAGCATAATTAATTCTAATGTATACAGTGAAGAAAGTTGCTTCTAGACCATTAAGCAAATATAATACACTATTAAATTCACACTAGATACTTAACAGTGACACCAATAGGTCCTGTCAAATAATTGAGTGTGTGTTTTTTAGGCTGGGGCTTAAAATTAGTCTGTTTAATAGCCAAAATGATATTATAATATACAGTCAATGAGGTATAAATAATTTTTCCCTGTCACATTGTTTAACTTACTGAAGAAAAGTCAAGCACCCTACATGACGTTCTCAAGATAAGACAGCAGAAATGCAGGGATTAATATTTATTAACTTTTAAACTGTCTGGCATAGCAGCATTGCTCTGTCACATTCATTTGCATGATTGAAATGGGAAACCTGAGACTCGGCAGCTTACATTTAAATTGCAATGTGAGGGTGGACTATTTTATGGCCCATATTAGCTCTTCAGTACAACTTTAAAAATATATTCCTGCTTACCAGTTATGGCACTAAGTAGACTATTAGTTCATTATAGCAATTAAAAGAGGTGATTTTGAATATAAGAGGAAATCACTTTACATAATTTTCTGGTTATAAAAAGACTAATGTCTATCAAGTTCAATATTACAGAAAATTCCTGAGATATATTATATTTCAAATATACTGTATATAAATATAATCCTTAAAAATGTAATAAAAAAATAGCAATTAAATACTCATGTAAAGACTCCTTCACTGTAGCTTGGTGAAAAGGGCAGTACATACGGTGCCTTGAAAAAGTATTCATAGCCCTTTAAATGTTCCGCATATTGGCATGTTACAGCCAAAAACGTAAATGCATTTTATTGGGATTTTATGTGATAGACAAACAGAAAGTGGCACATAATTGTGAAGTGGAAGGAAAATGATAAATGGTTTTAATTTTTTTTACAAATAAATATGTGAAAAGTGTGGTGCGCATTTGTATTCAGCGCCCCCTGAGTCAATACTTTGTAGAACCATCTTTTGCTTCAATTACAGCTGCAAGTCTTTTTTTGGAGTATGTCTCTACCAGCTTTGCACATCTAGAGAGTGACATTTTTGTGTCTGTGAACAGCAATTTTCAACCACAGATTCTCAATTGGATTTAGGTCTGGACTGGGCCATTATAACACATGAATATGCTTTGATCAAAACCATTCCATTTTAGCTCTGGCTGTATGTTTAGGGTCGTTGTCCTGCTGGAAGGTGAACTTCCGCCCCAGTATCAAGTCTTTTTTCGACTCCAACAGGTTTTCTTCTAAGATTGACCTGTATTTGGTTCTATCAATTCCCATCAATTCTGACCAGCTTCCCTATCCCTGCTGAATAAAATGGTGTGTCCAGGGTGCTGTGCTGTGTTAGTTTTCCACCACACATAGTGTTTTGCTCGTGTTTTGCTCGTAGGCCAAAAAGATCAATTTTTATCTTATTTGACCAGAGAACCTTTTTCCACCAGTTTGATGTGTCCCCCACATGGCTTCTCACAAACTGCAAACAGGACTTCTTATGGCTTTCTTTCAACAATGGCTTTCTTCTTGCCACTCCTCCATAAAAGCCAGATTTGTGGAGTACACGAACAATAGTTGTCCTGTGGACAGTTTCTCCCACCTGAGCTGTGGATCTCTGCAGCTCCTCCAGAGTTACCATGGGTCTCTTAGCTGTTTCTCTGAGGAATGCTCTCATTGCCCGGCCTGTCAGTTTAGGTTATGTCTTGGTAGGTTTGCAGTTGTGCCATTCGCTTTCTATTTTCAGACGATAGATTGAACAGTGCTCCATGAGATATTCAACGCTTAGGATATTTTTTTTATATTCTAACCATGCTTTAAGCTTTTCCATTATTTGACTGACCTGTTTGGTGTGTTCATTGGAATTCATGATGCTGCTTGTTCACTAAGGTTCTCTAACAAACCTCTCAGGACTTCCCAGAAAAGCTGTATTTATACTGAGATTAAATTACACACAGGTGGACTGTATTTACTAATTAGGGGGACTTCTGAATGCAATTTGTTCCACTAGATTTTAGTAAGGGGTATCAGAGTAAAGGAGGCTGAATACAAATGCATGCCACACTTTTCACATATTTATTTGTAAAAGATTTTGGAAACATTTATCATTTTCCTTCCACTTCACAATTATGTGCCACTTTGTTGGTCTATCACACAAAATTCCAATAACATACATTTTATGTTTTTAGTTATAACAAAATGTGGACAATGTCAAGGGGTATGAATACTTTTTCAAGGCGCTGTATTTGATATTTACAGTGGGGCAAAAAAGTATTTAGTCAGCCACCAATTGTGCAAGTTCTCCCACTTAAAAAGATGAGAGAGGCCTGTAATTGTCATCATAGGTATACTTCAACTATGAGAGACAAAATGTGGAAACAATTCCAGACAATCACATTCTCTGGTTTTGAAAGAATTTATTTGCAAATTATGGTGGAAAATAAGTATTTGTACAAACAAGCAAGATTTCTGGCTCTCACAGACCTGTATCTTCTTCTTTAATAGGCTCCTATGTCCTCCCCTCATTACCTGTTTTAATGGCACCTGTTTGAACTTGTTATCAGCATAAAAGACACCTGTCCACAACCTCAAACAGTCACACACCAAACTCCACTATGGTGAAGACCAAAGAGATGTCGAAGGACACCAGAAACAAAATTGTAGACCTACACCAGGCTGGGAAGACTGAATCTGCAATAGGCAAGCAGCTTGGTGTGAAGAAATCAACTGCAATAATTAGAAAATGGAAGACATACAAGACCACTTATAATCTCCCTCAATCTGGGGCTCCACGCAAGATCTCACCCCGTGGGGTCAAAATGATCACAAGAACGGTGAGAAAAAATCCCAGAACCACACAGGGGGACCTAGTGAATGACCTGCAGAGAGCTGGGACCAACGTAAAAAAGACTACCATCTGCAACACACTACGCCACTAGGGACTCAGATCCAGCAGTGCCAGACGTGTCCCCCTGCTTAAGCCAGTACATGTCCGGGCCCATCTGAGGTTTGCTAGAGAGCATTTGGATTATTGGAAGAATGTCATGTGGCCAGATGAAACCAAAGTAGAAACACAACTCGTCATGTTTGGAGGAGAGAGAATGCTGAGTTGTAACCAAAGAACACCATACCTACTGTGAAGCATGGGGGTGGCAACATCATGCTTTGGGCTGTTTCTCTGCAAAGGGAACCAGACAACTGATCCGTGTACATGAAAGAATGAATGGGGCCATGTATCGTGAGATTTTGAGTGCAAACCTCTTCCCATAAGCAATGGCATTGAAGATGAAACGTGGCTGGGTCTTTCAGCATGACAATGTTACCAAACACACCGCCCGGGCAACGAAGGAGTGGCTTCGTAAGAAGCATTTCAAGGTCCTGGAGTGGCCTAGCCAGTCTCCAGGTATCAACCCCATAGAAAACCTTTGGAGGGAGTTTAAAGTCTGTGTTGCCCAGCCACAGCCCCAAAACATCACTGCTCTAGAGGAGATCTGCATGGAGGAATGGGCCAACATACCAGCAACAGCGTGCAACAACCTTGTGAAGACTTACAGAAAATGTTTGACCTCTGTCATTGCCAACAAAGTATATATAACAAAGTATTGAGATGAACTTTTGAAATTGACCAAATATGTATTTTCCACCATAATTTGCAAATAAATTCTTTCCAAATCAGACAATGTGATTGTCTGGATTTGTTTCCACATTTTGTCTCTCATAGTTGAGGTATACCTATGATGATAATTACAGGCCTCTCTCATCTTTTTAAGTGGGAGAACTTGCACAATTGGTGGCTGACTAAATACGTTTTTGACCCACTGTAAATAAATGGCAATCCTATCCATGTTTTTATAGCTTGGGCTGTCAGGACTGGAAGCCAAGTTCTACCCCTTTAAAACATATTATCACTTTAAATGTGACGGATTAAAAATAAAAAATTGCTAAAAGGTTTCCTGTTTGTCTTTAATCACTCCTTCTGTAGCCTAAGGAGCAAGATGTCACTCCCATCACTAGTAATCAAGATTAATCATCATTTGGGCCAGTGACAAGGCACATGTTGCTGCATCTATCTACAAAGGGAGTGGTTCCCTAGAGACAGACTGGCAGCCTCCATAGCGATCCTGATACTAGTGATTTGTCACAGAATCACCCCTCTGTCTACAGCCACATACACACGATCAGACTTCCAATGGCCTTTTCCATGGATTTTGCTCCGAAGGGTGTTGCCCTCGAACTTGGTATGCATACACACGGTAGTACTTTTTCAGCCAAAAAAAAGTAGTGACGTAATAGACGCACTACGTGGTTTTTCTGCTCTTTACCACCATCCTTTGGGCAACTTGTGCTATTATTGTCTGATCTTTAACATTGGTTCTGAGCATGCGTGTTTGTACTTTGGACTTTAGTCTGATGGACTTGTGTACACACGTTTGGATTAGCCGACATAGGACATTTGTCACACAGCGAACATTTGTCCAAAGAAAAAGCAAAAAAGTTTGTCTGATGAAGCGTACACACGGTCAGATTGTCTGCAAAAACAGGTCCGTCGGAGGTTTGTTGTCAAAATGTCCGAACGTGTATGTATGGGCCTTTAGAATCAGCCATTTGACATCAGTCCAAAAGTCCATGTTATTTAGTAAGTGTACTAATTATTTTTATTAGGTATTTTCTCTGACCCAGTTGGTGATGAATGGTAAGGTATGTCACCTTGTTTATAACCAACCAATGAGTGTCTAGTTGGGATTGTACAACATTTTTAGGTCTGGGTGACATATTTGTTTCTGAATCTCCATATTCACTTATGTGTTACCTTATTGGAAGTGACAAGGGAAGTTGCTAAAGGAAGTATAAATTTGTGGGCTAATAGTGTTTGCTATTTTGAATCATGGTATCATTTAAAAAAAGGAGAGCACTTGCTGTCTTTGAAGAGGACTGGGTTGAAGCATAATGATTTATGTTCATCAAGTGTAAAGAGTGGAATGGAAAATGTTTTCAAGTAAAATAAAGGGGTTAAAAATGTCAAAGTAAGTATATGAATGCATCCTTGTACTGCCAAGAATGTATTACATATGAAAACTGGAAAACATTATAAAACAAGAGTGCCTTTGTGGGCTTTGAACTGAAAAATAAATAAATAAGAATAAGACATGTTTATTACAGTGAGCTTTAATTCATTTTTCTGTCTTTAAACTATGTTTGTCAAGATATTTTATGGTACCACTTATCAGTGCAGAAAACCAGGGTGTATTCCAAGTGGTAACTAAACAACCTTTAAATTAAGATGAAAAAGGAAAATGTTATAATATTATTTCACAGCTGACTAATGGTAATGAACCACTGGTCTATATAATATAGTACCTATTAATTAGATAACATATAACACCACTATGAATATTTTACAAGAAATCCTCAACATGTTTAAAAGCAAAGTGATAAATGTAGAAGCCTATTTTTATTGGAATATAAATGTAATATATTCTCTCCCACTTCGAACTTCAAGTAAAAAAAAAAAAATCTCACGTCTATTTGTTTTATTGGTCTGCTTCCCAGTTACTATATCATTAAGCAGCCAACTTTATAATTTACATAGCATTTTTTTCTTACTCTTCAATGAACTGCAGATTAAATACTGCTAGAATATTACTTTTTCTCCTTACCATAATTTCTTATTTAGAGCTCCACGGTATAATGTGTACCTGAACTAACATAAAAAAGCACAGACCTGCAGCCACATATTACATTTTTTAAATTTTCACGCTTGAATAGGCAAGTAATATTAGTCTCTCCGAGGAGACCATGTCTGTAAACCTCATTGCTTGTAGAAGTAATAAGAGTAATTGTACACTGGAATAAAATCAGGCTGATTAAAATGCTTTGATGCTGTGCATGCAGGCAAAGAATTTTAAAACTATGCAGGAAAAAAAAAAAGCAAATGTTTTACTGCATAATATCTTTTATAGGCCCTCTTTACCAAAGTAACTGCAATTCAAGATTCCGTGTTTTCTGGAACTACTACTTTACATAGACACAAATATAATGTAATAGTACTGGTGCTGCTGACAATATTTCCCAATAAATTATCAGTGTTACTTCTTTGTTGTTTTTATTTTAATCTATTTGTTTAAAGAACATATTTTCTTTAATTGAATGATTAGTTACTTTTCAGTTCACTTGGTAACAATATATTTCTACCAACCGTCTTTACTACATCTCCATATGCTTTGCTATAAAACAATTCTAATTCATACTGCATATTGCAATAGGGCATATTGACTATAAATAGATTTTTAATGTGTCAGTCAATCAGAACTCAGCTTTTATTAATTTGATCAGTGTTACCCAATGCAAAACCAAAACGCTGCAAATACTCACCTCTCTTTCAGTTATGTGACATCCACAAGTTTCCTCACTGGATGTGTTGTGTTGTATTTTACATTTGAATGAGCAACCAAGGGTATTGTATTGCCAGTCAAACTAAAAATACCCATGTGCTTGGCTATAGGCAAGAGAGTTTCAAAAATAACATGGCGGGTGGACACTGCCCTGGGAAACATGTGCCAATGCATTAAATTAAATTCCAATTGGCAGGCAGGAGCAGTGATATTTTTAAATCCTTAAACTGAAACATGTTGTAATGGGCCCTACGGCTAATCAAAAGATGTGTACTACAGATGTGTACTACAGTATGTTACTAGACTGGAACTGGAACAGTTGGAATGTTGGGCTTTAAGGAGTGCAGACAAGCCCTCCAGTAGTCACTGTCTCCTTAGTCTATTAATCCATGCCTTTAGACAGAGTAGGAAGTTCACTTGAGCAAACTTTTTAAACATATTTGCAGGGTGTGTAACTTATTATGGATTGACACACTTTGTAGATAGAGGTGCTCTGTGACACTTGACAGCAATTATAGTAACCCTTACAATTAGTCAATAAGGGATCATTCCCTATGTGTTAATTGAGAATACAGTTCTGGTGTTCTCCTTGTATGTGGGTGTGCACGAGTTTATAGTATATATGCAATTTTATTGTACCATATATTAAGGGTATTTTTTAGCCCCTAGTCATATTGATGAGTGGGTTTAACTCCTCCCTCTTTTTTCTTCTTCAGGCTGCTTTCACACTGAGGAGTTTTTGAAGCACTTTTGCATTTAAAAAAAGCTCAAGAAAAATGTGTTCCCTTAAATTCTATGTATGTGTTCACACTGGGGGTTTGCGGCATTTCTGGAGTATGCTTGGTCAGTTTAACAAATCTCACCAAAAACACACCTCCCCATCGACAGTGTAAAAACGTGGCAAAAAAGCACCCACAATGCAACTTTGGTTGCGGTTTTGAGTCACATGTCCTTTAACGCCCGCCGCACGACTATTTATGTCCGCAGAATGGCACGGACAGGCAGAAGGATGTATATATACGTCCTTGCCTTCTAGCGGGTGGGGGGTTCGATCGGGACCCCCCGCTGCGTGCGGCGGGCGGGTTCCCTCGGGGAGCAATCCGGGACGACGGGGCGGCTATTCGTTTATAGCCGCTCCGTCGCGATCGCTCCCCAAGGCTGAAGCACGGGGAGAGCCGTATGTAAACACGGCTTCCCCGTGCTTCACTGTGGCGGCGTATCGATCGAGTGATCCCTTTTATAAGGGAGACTCGATCGATGACGTCAGTCCTACAGCCACACCCCCCTACAGTTGTAAACACACACTAAGTGAACACTAACCCCTACAGCGCCCCCTGTGGTTAACTCCCAAACTGCAACTGTCATTTTCACAATAAACAATGCAATTTAAATGCATTTTTTGCTGTGAAAATGACAATGGTCCCAAAAATGTGTCAAAATTGTCCGAAGTGTCCACCATAATGTCGCAGTCACGAAAAAATCGCTGATCGCCGCCAATAGTAGTAAAAAAAAAATAATTAATAAAAATGCAATAAAACTATCCCCTATTTTGTAAACGCTATAAATTTTGCGCAAACCAATCGATAAATGCTTATTGCGATTTTTTTACCAAAAATAGGTAGAAGAATACGTATCGGCCTAAACTGAGGAAAAAAATATGTTATATATGTTTTTGGGGGATATTTATTATAGCAAAAAGTTAAAAATATTGCATTTATTTCAAAATTGTTGCTCTATTTTTGTTTATAGCCCAAAAAATAAAAACCGCAGAGGTGATCAAATACCACCAAAAGAAAACTCTATTTGTGGGGAAAAAAAGACGCCAATTTTGTTTGGGAGCCACGTCGCACGACCGCGCAATTGTCTGTTAAAGCGACGCAGTGCCGAATCGCAAAACCTGGCCTGGGCATTTAGCTGCAAAATGGTCCGGGGCTTAAGTGGTTAAAAAACACAAAATCACGACCAGAATGCATATGCGTTTTTGCCACATTTCTGCAAAGCGACCTGAAACAGCCGCTGCTGTCTCTCCGGTATGAAAGCCCGAGGTGCGCTAGCAGGGCGGTAAAAAAAGTCATGGTAGCAGCATCTTTGGAGCAGGGAAGGAGCGGTTTGTATACCGCTCCTCCACTGCTCCTGCCCATTGAAATCAATGGGGCACCGTGGCTATACCGCCGGCAAAGCGCCTATGCAGAGGCGCTTTGCGGTGGTTTCTTAACCCTTTCTCTGCCCCTAGCGGGGGAAAACCCGCTAGCAGCCAAATTAAAATTGACAGTATTTTTAGCGGTGCTTTACCGCCGACGCCCCACCCCAGTGTGAAAGAGGCCTTATTGTTACACACAGGACAGGAATGCATGTGACTGTATAGTGGCCTAACACTATACAGTCACATGAATAAAGCATCACTTTAAACATTCCTCGAAACGCCCACCACACAAGAGTATTTCAGAGCTGGTAAGAAAAGTACCCTGCTTTGACTACGCAGAGATTACCCAATCAATGGCAATCTACCAAAAGTAATAAGATCTTTTCAGATAACAAACTGTACAACATTAAGCATGATATCCAGTTTACATCTTGGGAAGAAAATTTGCTAGCAATCATTGCACATTTTCGCCATTTGTATAGAGATCACAAAAGAACAATTGCAATGTTTTGGAGTTGCACAGGACCCCTTCTTCGGGCATGTAACAAGTTTGCTAGCAATCAGTCAACCAGATCCTTTCAGAAGGGTAATGCTAACTAATGCTGTAAAAAGTGTTAATGACATCTACAGCCTCTTGGCTAATTGTTGCTAGACTGCTCACAGACAGGCAGAACTGAAAAAAGAAAATGAGGTTTGTCAATAAAAAGAATGTGAGGCTACGGCAGTATGCTGAGCCTGCATGGGATAGAGCAGAGGGAGAAGTGGGCTGCCGCGCTCTGGGGTAGTAACAGCCTCTGATTGGTCAGCTGCGGCAGCCCCCTTCTCTGATAGGTCCGTTCGCGTGAGGTAAAACCCGCACTGGACGAGCCTATATAAGGGAGAGGCTGAGGCGATTTGCTCAGTCACATCTCCTGACAAGCAGCATCGCCCGCCTCTCCCTCTCTCTCAGGATGAAGCGCGCTGTGCAGGACAGCCGTGAGGAGCTCTTATGTAGACTCCTAGAGAAGGCGGAGAGCAGGGGAGGTGAAGAGTGGCTGAAGCGTTGCCTGTCTGAGGAGAGTGGCTCTGTTTTATCTGTCAGCCCAGCTGCAGTACCAGAGATGAGCGTGGGCGCCCCCAGGAAACAGCCTGGAAGAAAAAAGAAATGTAAGACCAATAATTTAGCTCCTCAAGCTGAGGGAGCTGCAACAAGAGGTGCTTCTTGCCAGCAAGGGAGCAGCGCTGCCTCTTCCCCCCCTCCTGGGGACTTGGGTGAGCATGTTTTACCTGAAGTTGTTTTCAGTAATGTTAACCAGTTATCTGCATTTTCTAGTCTAATTGAATCTTTGTCTGTCATTGTGCAGCAGTTCAAAGGTATACATGATGCGGATTTTACCTCACAAAATGTAAATATGTATGTGCAACCAGGTGAGAGTCTGAGTACTCAGGCATGCACAGTAAGTCAGAGTGCACAGGAGACTGGTGCTGGAAATAGCGATAATGCTATTGATATGGAGGAGGTTGGTGTGGTGTGGCATGAGGCTGGTCATCCCTCTCTGCTAAATAAGGATGTTACTGTCAGATCGAGTGTGAGGTGTCCTGCTGTTAATAATACTTTACCCCTCAGATCCTCGGCTGCTATGGTCAGCGAGTCTTCCTTTAAGGAACCCCTCCCTTGCAGTTTATCCCCGCTGGGTTTTCATCTGTCTAAGTCAGTCAAAGAAAAAATTTGGAGGGGTGAATATCTCGATATATTATCACTTCTCCCTGCTTCTAAGGAGTTTTTGGCTAAATCTGACAGGCAGTCCAGCGAAAGAACAGAGGAAGATAGGAGGAGAGCGGTTCCTAAGACATTTCAAAACTGGCTGCAAGCGTTCTGTATCTATTCAGCAGTTATGGGAGAACGCTTCCCGGGGAAGTGCTCAGGTTTATTCCAACACCTGGATATTATTGCGGAGGCCTTTCGCCACTTTGGCGGCTCCGCATGGTTCTCATATGACGAGAATTTCCGTCAAAAACTAGCTGTGCACCCATCGCTGCATTGGGGGGCTAAGGACGTTGGTTTATGGTTAAACCTTATGCTGCCACCTAGGCCCCAGTTCACCCCTCGCCCCGCTTCAAATGGTCAGAGTCCAGTCAGGAAGGGTGTATGCTTTGCATTCAATGAGGGTCAATGTAAATTCTTATTGAATTGTAGATACAAACATGAGTGTTCTTATTGTGGCGGTACTCACGCGGCGAGCAGATGTTTTCGTAAAGCTGCCGCTAGTTCCTCTCATTCAGGACCCAAGGACACACATGGGAAAGGCCCCGACTCCGGTGAGCCTGGCAAGAATGCGCCCATGGCTCGAGCGCTATCCAGACCACAGGATGGCGGCTCTGCTAACTGAAGGTTTTGCCAATGGTTTCTTAGTGCCATCCTTTACTGGTTCAGGGTGTACACCAGTTAAAAATTTACTATCGGTATCCATGCACTCTAACTTAGTGCTTGAGAAAATTTGCAAAGAATTGTCTGAGGGTAGGGTGGCTGGCCCCTTTAATGACCCGCCATTCTCTAATTTCCGGTTGTCCCCTTTGGGCATCGTACCCAAGAAAGAGCTGGGTGCGTTCAGACTGATCCACCACCTATCTTACCCACCGCATTCGTCACTCAATGACGAAGTTGCCTCTGTGGAGGCTCCAGTCTGCTACGCCTCATTTGATGAGGCTTTGTGTCTTTTGAGGCAAGCAGGGCAAGGGGCTGTGCTAGCAAAGGCTGATATTAAGTCGGCTTTCCGCCTTCTTCCCGTGCATCCACAAGGCTTCAATTCTTTGGGTTTTCAATTTTTGAATAAATATTATTTTGATAAATGCATGCCAATGGGGTTTTCTATGTCATGCTTTTATTTCGAGGCTTTTTCCTCCTTCTTACATTGGGTCGTGTCAGTCGTTATCCCTCAAGGCCTTATCCTACATTATCTAGATGACTTCTTGTTTTTAGGTCCCCGGGGGTCATCAGTGTGTATGGAAGCTTTACAGGTTTTCTTTGACGTTTGTCATGACTTTGGCGTGCCTCTGGCCCAGGAGAAAACAGTTTTTCCCACGACAGTTATTGAATTTTTGGGGATCACGGTTGACTCCGAACGAATGGAATTCAGATTGCCACAACAGAAGATACATAAAATGAAGTCTATGATTGCAACCTTTCTTGTCAGTAAGAAGGTGTGCTTAAAGGAGGCACAATCTTTGCTGGGTCTTTTTGCTTTTGCAGCCAGAGTCATCCCTATGGCGAGGGTATTTTCGCGCAGGTTCTCGTTAGCCATAAAAGGTATGGTGAACCCTTACGCTCATTTCCGAATTTCAAAAAGCATCAAGGATGATCTAAGAATTTGGGATGCTTTTTTAAATGAGTTTAATGGTTCCTCGGCCTGGCAAATGGACTTTATTAATAGTTCTCAGTTGGAATTCTTCACCGATGCAGCTGGCTCTGCTGGGTTCGGGGCTTTCTTGGATGGGCGCTGGTGCGCCCAGTCCTGGCACCCTGATTGGCTCCAGAAGGAGATACTTCAAAATCTAGTTCTGTTGGAGCTCTTTCCAGTGATTGTGTCGGTGGTTGTGTGGGAAGACATCTTTAGGAATCGTAGAATCTTAGTTCATACGGATAATAAAGGTGTCTTTTTTGCCATCAATACTCTGTCCTCTAAGTCTGATCCCGTTCTGAGGTTATTGCGTTTCCTTGTACTTCATTGTATGAACTGTAATATATGGTTGAGAGCTGAGCATATTGCAGGTAAAGAAAATAACATAGCAGATTCTTTATCTCGTTCACAGTTCAAGAGATTCCGAGAGTTGGCGCCATCAGCGGATCAACATGGCACCCCTTGCCCAGACTTCCTCTGGGGCTTAATTTGGGAATAATATTCCGGAATCTCAAGGCTTCAGTAGCGGAAAACACCTGGAGGGATTATAGGCTTTCATGGCACAAATGGTGCTCTTTCTGTCAACCATTGGGTTTGGATCCACTAGATGTGTCTTCTTACGTGGCTTTGTCTTTTTTGTCCTTTCTCATTCAGTCTAATCTGTCCCCGGCTTCCATAGGTAAAATATTGGCTGGAGTTTCTTTTTTCCTTAAGTTTGCAGGCCTTCCTGCTCTTACCTCTTTCTTTCAGGTCACTCAGGTTTTGAAGGGCCTCAAAAAGTCTAGGCCCTCTTTAGATAATAGGCGTCCCATATCTATCCCCATTTTGATCGATCTTCTTCAGATCCTTCAAGATGTCTGCTCATCCAATTTCGAATCTTTGCTTTTTAAGGCTGCTTTCTCTATAGCATTCTTTGGAGCCCTTCGGTTAGGTGAGTTTACTGCAGCAAATAGAAACGCTTTTTCATTTCTCCGTTTTTCTCATGTTCAGTTTGACGTCGGTTCTGTCCGTCTGTTTTTGTCCAGATCAAAGTCCTCTCAGGTTGGCCAGTGGTTTTCTTTATCCAGTTCTCCTAATGAGGCTATCTGTCCCGTGTTTCATGTTCGTAATTATCTTTTGGTCAGACCATTGAGTAACGATTCCTTTTTTATTCATGAAGACTTGTCCTCTCTAACTAGGTACCAGTTCTCAGCTGTTTTGGCCTCCTGTTTGAAGCGCTTGAATTTATCTGGGTACCAATTTTCTTCCCATTCTTTCCGAATTGGCGCTGCCACCACAGCTGATTCTATAGGTTTTTCAGAGAGTAAGGTTAAAAAAGTGGGCAGGTGGGGCAGCAATAGATATAAGTTATATGTTCGTCCCAGTCTTCTAACTTTATGATTCTCTTTCAGATTTATCCAGGAATATCGCTTGGGTCATAGGTCACTCCTACGTGTTCTGGGCTTACAAGCACTCCGGATCCAGATCATACTCTGCTAACCTGGGGCTTGATCCTGATTTATTTTTAATTTTATGGTCAGGTGTTAGAGGTATGCGGTGGCGCAATTTAAAAGACCACCTAGCTTATTTGTCTTCTGTCTGGCCTCAACCCCAAGTGATAGTTATCCACGTGGGGGCTAATGACTTGGGTAAATTCAACACATGGGACTTGTTATGTGAAATGAAAAGGGATCTCTATTCCATAACTCAAATGTTCCCAGGTTCAGTGTTAGTATATTCTGAGATGGTTCCCAGGCTGTTATGGTCGCCGCACGGCACCCTTTTCTACGTGGATAGAATCCGCAGACGGCTAAATAGGACGATTCATAGTTTTATGCCTTCAATTGGTGGCTCTTCCTTTCGTCATTCCGAGTTAGAGGGTTTTTTGCCTGGGTTGTTTCGGGTTGACCAAATTCATCTGTCAGGCATTGGCCTGGACATTTTTAATATGGGTATCCAGTCCATGATCGAATCAGCCACGGTGGTGGGGGGGCCTCGGCCAACAGCTTCGCGGTTGGCCCCGGCCGGTGGGGAGTAGTCGTCCAGCTTTTGCTGGATGGACAGAAATTAATTTGATTTTAAAGTTTTAAGTTTAGCCAATTTGGCCTTTTGTAATTTAATTTATTTATTGAGAACATTTTTGTAACCCCGCCCCCACATTTTATGGATGACACCGTGGCCAATTTTACCAAAGTTAAATAAAAATGTTGTATCAAATTGTTGTTTGGTCTCCTTATTCAATACCTCTGTACTAGCCCATGTGAGGCTACGGCAGTATGCTGAGCCTGCATGGGATAGAGCAGAGGGAGAAGTGGGCTGCCGCGCTCTGGGGTAGTAACAGCCTCTGATTGGTCAGCTGCGGCAGCCCCCTTCTCTGATAGGTCCGTTCGCGTGAGGTAAAACCCGCACTGGACGAGCCTATATAAGGGAGAGGCTGAGGCGATTTGCTCAGTCACATCTCCTGACAAGCAGCATCGCCCGCCCGCCCACCCTTACCTGTCAGTTTGTCATAATAAGTCATGGGGTCGTCTGTATGGGGGGAGTAGTCGTCCAGCTTTTGCTGGATGGACAGAAATTAATTTGATTTTAAAGTTTTAAGTTTAGCCAATTTGGCCTTTTGTAATTTAATTTATTTATTGAGAAAATTTTTGTAACCCCGCCCCCACATTTTATGGATGACACCGTGGCCAATTTTACCAAAGTTAAATAAAAATGTTGTATCAAATTGTTGTTTGGTCTCCTTATTCAATACCTCTGTACTAGCCCATGTGATAACGGTTCAATTGAGCTGTGAAAGCAATTAGAGCAGCCCTGCTTCAGGAGGCCAACCTTCCTATGCACATTTCATCTAACTAATGAAGAATTGTACCTAAGCTGAAAAAGTTTGTTCAGAAAAAATAAGGGTAGAATCTACATGAAATACTGATAACAAATAAAAAAAATCATAAAAAGGTCTGAAAATAAAATGGTCTGTAAAAAGTGAAGTGGCTGACAAAATGTAATGCAGGCACCATCACCTGCTTTGATCTTTGCTCAGAGTCTCCAGCAACCATAGTAACACCTAAACCTAGGATGCCCTGATATGCAAATATTAAGTTTTCCCACCCTTCATTTCTTGTCTTGACATCCACTGCATGATCAAAAAATATAGAGTGAAATAAAAAAAAAAAAAAAACAATAACCAGTATCTCAGAATTTTTTTAAGCTGGAATTTAATAGACCATAACAAGTGTTTTAACTTCTCACGGTATTGTGAAAATGGGCAGACAGAAAGGTGTTCTGTAGTCTTACCAAACGTATTGTCCTAGGGCAGTGATGGTGAACCTTGACACCCCAGATGTTTTGGAACTACATTTCCCATGATGCTCAACTACACTGTAAAGTGCATTAGCATCATTGGAAATGTAGTTCCAAAACATCTGAGGTGCCAATGTTCAAATCACTGTCCTAAGGTGACAATAATCTATAAATACAGTGTTGCGAATAAGCATTGACATTCTAGGACAGGAAGCAAAAACTGGAAAAAGAAAATGATTGCAGCCACCACAGAAAAAGACTTATAAGCTGTAAAACAAAAAGTTTGTTTGTGTTTAGTTACACTTTAATTTTAAATGTATTTACACTTCACCACAGTATTCTATGTATGGCTTTTAAAGTTGTAATTATAAGGACATTTTTAGTCATCATTTAGCATTCTTTATTGTGATACGTTTGACACACATTGATTCTTGGCATTTTACTTTAAGTTTGATCTGATTTTGTCTGAAATAAACCATATACATGTACAGTTGCAAGCAGTCGGACAATTCTACCCCTTAACAAAATAGGTAATTTAGGTATCCCCCACACTCATTTAGGTATCCCCCACGATCATTTAGGTATCCCCCACACTCCTTTTCCCCACTGATACCAAAGTTGCTGTGGCCATGAGTAGCATACTTTATCAACTCTGCGTCAGGTGTTTCTTCCCTGGTAACCTTATTTATAGTCACCATTCACTAGCCTCCAGTAGGAGACACAGGCCACATCAGTTTAAAGATTATCTCTTTCTTTGATTATTGCAACCCCACAAGAAAATAATATAAAGATTAAAGTTATCTAGTATTTACAAGAATGCACGTTTAAGATTTGGTAATACTGAAGACAGACATTTTGACTCACTGGCAGGTCATATGATAAAGGGCTCTGAATTCCGTAGAGCATTTATGGGTTTTATTTGGCTAGGAGGGATGTGTAGAAATATGTTTCATGTTGTGAGCTCTCTCCTGTGCACTCTTTTGTGCTTTGTATTCTCTATTGTACACTCTGTGGTGTGAATGGCATATGCAGAGCTTTATCATCCACAAGGCAATCTAAGTAAGAGCCTAGTGCCCAATGGATGTCCAAGGATGGCAGCTCCAACAGTCCTGCTTATGCAGTGAATCAGAGAAATAATGCAATGGTCAAAATTTACACCTGCATGATACTATAAAAGGGTGGATGCACTTGGTGTCTGATAATGAGGATCCATGGCAGTACAGAAAGCAAACTGGACAATTGAAGGGGTGGGAATAGGGGCCAAAGCTGCTACCTTGCCTGAGGCCCCATCTTTCTCTAATCCAGCTTTGGTTATATGTATTACATGTGCTGTGCATGCTTGGTGTTCCGACTTGTGTATGTTGTGTACTCGTATATTTCATGTGCAGAGTTACCTTTACAGTGTAATTACGTTCAACCTTTTTATACAATATCGCTATTTTTAAATATAACATGTGGCAAAATATAGATGATGCAATTGCTGTCTCAGCACTAATCTTTTGGCTGGTTTATTTGGTCCACTAAATATCATCAGCATTTTTTTTCCCTCTCAGTATGTTGAAAGTGTTATCTAGAGGTTAAAAAAGAAAAATGACAGGAGTCTTTGTCAGAACTATGTCTTTTCTCAATACATTTTGCCAGTGTTTTCAGATACTGTCAATCACCATCATCCAGCCTTTCTGTCAAGTGGATTTATTTTACAAGCATTTTCTAGAGAATTTATATATTTATAATATCCACCATCATGATCTATGTAGAGTACTAACAGCACCAATCTAATAAATAAACACAACGTAATTTGATGCAAATTCAACTAAACATTTGTTTTGAACTACTCCAATTAAAAGATACCAAAGGCAAAAATAATACCAATTACATCTATGTATGGTTATGACTAGCCATCATTAATAATTAATTAACTATGTTAATGCATAGATAGTTCATGTACCCTACCCCATACAAAGCCTACCATTGATTGTATTTGTGCAATTGTATGCATACCGTAATTTCATTGCTTAGCGTTTTTTTTCTCTCACAATCACTGTTATAAAAATACTGTACTCACACTGTAAATACGTAGGAAACTGACATGCTGAATTAGGAACTGGTATTCTTTTTATACCTGCTTAGACACATTGGTATATAGAATACAGGGTTTCTTGGAAAGTGACCATGTAGGGACCTAACTGGGGTCATACACATACTGCTATACAAACAGCTTATGGGTAACATCTTTGGAAATAAACTATATTATTAGATATTAGACACACACAGGTATTTCCAGGTACACTTTAATTAGTATTTCTTTATTTAGATTGGCAACACATAAGTTAATGCATGACTTTGAAAGGGAAATGTGTGTGCGTTTCTTTAAGCAATGGCAGTTTCCCCTTCTTCTTTCAAAAGTCTATATCACCATGGGACTGTACTGCTGCTATGCAAGTTACTGCAATAGTGACTGTGAATTTTTCTTAAATGTTGAGCTTTATGTGACTAGTATTATGTTGAATTAAAACAAAAGAAAATGCAAAAAATAATTAAAATGCTACTTGAAGTGTCAACATGTTTTTGTTAATCACAGTAATCACAGTCATTTTGTTAAAACTGAGCTTGAAGCATTTCCAATGCAAGTCAAATGTATCTGTTATTAATTCTAAATGATCTCAGAAGCACTTCAAACTGATGTCTAAAGCACATTTTACTCATTAAAGGAGAAGTACAGCCAAAGCTTGTTTGGCTGTACTTATCCTGTGGATCACAGGCATGCAGTTCATTTTGCACTCCTGTGACCCATTTTCAGCAGTCAGCAGGCTGAAGCTCACTGTCGGCTGACATCAAAGAGTCGGTCCAGGTTCGTGAAAGGTCACAACTATATGGTTGGAATCTGCCCACATGCCTGGATCGGCCTTTCAGCGAACCCGCTAAGAGGATGAGCTGGCTGCTTCCACATCAGCCCCATGCTTCAGTGAGTGCTGGGGGGGCAGAGCAGAGGGCCTGTGACAGACAGTCAGCAACTCTCTGCTCATGGAGCTCTGAGAACCGTGCGATCAGCAGTGTTTGATTGCTCAGTTCTCAATGTTAGAGCCAGTGGGGGACAGATGCAGCATCGTACCGATGCTGCATACAGCTAGGTTAGTAAAAAAAAAAAAAAAACAATCCCATACTCTTTTAAAGCCCATCAACACTGGTCCTATAGTATAAGTTTATGAGGTATGACTGATTGATTGGATGGTTGAAATAAAAGATGCATAATGGCTATTATCTTTAAGGTTGACCTGTGCTTTGAAACCATAAATTTATTAGCTGCAAATCTTATACAAATGTTTAGTAGGTATGTAGGATTTGGTTGTAAAATAATACATGTTGACACACAGATATCTGAAAATGGAGTAGAGTGTCTTGATTTTGTCAAACTAAGATCGGACCTAGAGTAGGTAGATTTGCAGGTACCCACATGTAAACAAACCTAATATGGATAGCTAGTGAACTGAACTGCTACCCTAAATCCTTTGGACCTCTTAGTAGTTGCTATTGGAAGCCCATGCTGCATCCTGAAGTAGTATATCTTTCTATTAGGACAATGATAAAATGATGTTGAGCATCCTACAATGTCCAGAACTGTTTATGACATTAAAACTCCCCACAGTATTCCTCACAGAGAAATATTTTAAAAGCTGTTTGCAGGAAACAATATGGATTTGGAAAATGCCAAAAAAATACAGAGGAAAGGAGGGTTATGGCAAAATGTCATTTATACTTGTTCAATGGACAGTTTGTTGTACGGTGCAACATGCAGCAAAGAAGAAGCAATATGTCAGATCATAAGATTGTAGAAAAAGTAAGTCAAGTTTATGCAGCCTTTTAGGAAAGTTTTTTCTATGAGCTGCAACAGAAACCCTGGTGGTGTGAAAAATGATAGCTGTGATTGAGAGTTTTCATGTGTAAATGGGGTGTAGCTCAGATGGCAATATCCCTCATAGATGTGAACATGCTCCTCATCTTTCTAAATAAAGGGAAGAGGATCAAAATGAGAGGTTTAGCAAAAAATAAATAAAAAATGTCTACCCTATCTGACTTTTTTTCCTGAACATTGGTACTTGCAAACCATACTGTATGTATTATATTATCACCATAATTTGAAAATGTCACATAACACTTTTTTTTCTTCTTGGGTCACCATGTAATATATCAAGTTACTTTGGGAGCTTTTTTCTTTAATGTTTTCTGTAGCTACTGTAGGTATAAGTATGTTATACATTTGACACAAACTTGCAATATACAGTATATATATATATATATATATATATATATATATATATATATATATATATATATATATATATATATATATATTATACATTTTCAGGGTCCTATTGATATCTTTGGATAATAATTTACTGCCAGTGCTAAGTATGACACAAACATGTATATAAAAACTGAAATATTGCTGGTTACTGATCCATATATAATAAATAAATGATGAAAGGTGAAAGGTAAGCTCAAATATCACATTACTGAACTTGTCTCATTACAAATGAATACTTAATACATTTAATTGTTGGCTGTACGCAACACCTGTAAGCAATAAAGAGGACTAACATTTCATCAATAAATCAGTTTCAGATGCATTCCAAAACTATACCTCCTGGCTAAGCTGGTTTCAATGAACAGGGTCATTCACTGGTGTGTCAAGCTGAAATTTAGTTTACAGCCTCTCTGGGCAGCTGCCAAACACTGTCCGTTTTGTCTCCCAGGTAAACATGTGCAGCCTTATAGGCACTCAGTATAAATATATTTTATGTTCAAATGTTTATTTAACAGTTTGTTTAACACTTTGCTTGAACTGTAATTCTGCATTTAAAAGGGTTATGTGATGTTGATTCTGCACAATAACTAAACATAAAAAGCGAAAGACTAGCAGAGATTAAGTTGCAAATTCTGTGAGTACAATTTACAACAATTTTTTCTTTATAATCTAAATTCTTTAAATTATATAGCAGAATAACCAATAGTTTATAGTTGCATTTATATATATATATATATATATATATATATATATATATATATATATATATATATATATGTATATATATATATATATGTGTAATATTTCCTCCTACTTCCAAAAATTTGTAACTTTCACACTCGCTTAAATTTTTTGTGTGCTGTGTCGATGCATGCAGGACTGAGACAAGGGTTGGGTCAGAGGGGAAGCTGCCCTGGGCAGTATGGTATCATGTGAGGCGAAAGGGCACAGTAAGGATTGTTCTAGGAGGGTAAATTGTGGGAAGGGGGTGTGCTAGGAGTTTTGATTTAGGGGGATCTGTGTTGGGAGGGTAAATGGGGGGAAGAAGATTCGTGGATTAGGGGATTTTGTGCTTGAAGAGGTGATATGGTAAAGGGGGATACTTATGATAGGAGGGGAATTTTCTTTGGGGGGATTTGTGTGCTAGTAGAGATAATTGGGGGTATTTATGCTAGGAGGGAAAAATTAGAAGAGGGTGGTTTGTGCTGGAGGGGGGATTTGTTCTAGGAGGGGGGATTGAGGGGGGATTTGGAGTGGGGGCAGAGGATGTGTATTTGGAGGGAAAATTATAGGGTGAATAGGATTTGTGCTATTATGTTTTTTTTTGGGGGGGGAGGGTTGGGGGCAAATATTTGTATTTGGAGGGGGGGGTTTAGCAGGAGGGTGGATTTGTATTGGGAGGAGGGGGAATTTATGCTTAGCGGGTAATCATACAGATTAGTGCCCAGTTTTGAGAACATGGGTAATTTTTTCTGACACATAATGCTCATGCATCTTGAGGAGGGTTTGGGGCGCAGTTTGACACGTTTGCCCTGGGCTTTAGATGACCTTGTCCCCACACTGAATGCATGCTTAATAGAAACAGAAAAATGACTACAGAAAAAAGGTAGAATGGCCCATCAACTCTTCCCTTTTTTTATTTATTTTTAGTTATTTATAATTATTTTTGTATTTTTCTTATTTTTTTTTTTTTAAATACGTTTTATTTCAAGCCATGATTTCTTGCATTTAGAAAGCCTAGTCATTTGAATGGGTAGGAAATGCACAAAAAAAAGGACCTGCAGCATTTTTTGGCAATGCAGTGAACCACAACAGATGGTATTGTGTTGCTGTGTGTTGTGGTGCCCTGCAACACAAGTGTGTTGACAAGGTGCAGTGGTGTACAAATAAGAATAAATGACACAGCATCACGGTAACATGTGTTATACATGTTACTGGTGTGAATATGGCCTTGGGGAGTGTATTTTGTCCCTAAACAATTCATATCTGAAATACAATAAACAAATTAATAACTAGGAAAAAGAGACAGCAATTCTGTGGTCACTGCACATAAAACATGTCATAATGTGACTGTGCTAGCACATAAAGGAGTGTAAAACCCCAGTAATCAATATTTCAGATACAGTAGAAAAAAATTACAATAATACTGAATCATAACAATTGAGAACAATATTTCACTTGGGAGATTCCCTTGATGAAATGCTCTAAAAGTGTAAGATATTTTAACTCTGCTTCCAATTGTCTGTAGCAGTATAAGACAATGACCTATATGTTAGCAGTACTGAGAACAACAGAATCACTATATCAATATTAGATAAGCCAACTGATTAATTTATGGTAACATAAAAGATATTTATGGCTTTGAACCTGGCAGGCAAGTGCACAAGAATGTCAGTGGGAGGGAGTTCCTATTCCCCACCAGTTCTTGCATTAAAGCAGTGTAGAATGGAAAGTGAGCAGATGAGAAACTTTTACAACAGCATGATGTGGGGCAGAGCTAAGAAACGGCAAACTATCATTTTATTCTGTATTTAAGTTTGTTCAAGAACAAATATTTTATATGTGTATCCTACTCTTAGCTTCTTTGAGCTTCGACCAACGCTGATTTTTCATTGTCCCTTTCTATTCTGTACCCATCAGCCACTACGTGTTATTGCCTTTCAGTAGTCACTATCAATTCTGAAATCTGTAAAGAAGATCTGACACTGGAGCACATTTGTAGATATAAATCTGCCATTGTTTCTACTAAATAGCCAGTTTTGCTGAAATGTTTTCTAATTCCTCCCCAAAATGTCTGTAGGATCCTATCTACAGTGTTACGCTTAAAACTTAAATACAGACAGTAAGAACCTGGAACAGGACACCAAATCTTGTGTGTTAATTTTTCTTCATAGCCCCCACAGTGAGCAAGAACATGACTGTTTCTTTTAAAGGAAAACTATTACTAAAATGAAACTGTAGAATAAATGTCTCAAAGCAAAATAGACATTTAACCACTTAACCCTCAGACCATATTGCTGGTCAAAGACCAGAGCACTTTTTGTGATTCGGCACTGCGTCGCTTTAACTGAAAATTGCGTGGTCGTGCAACGTGGCTCCCAAACAAAATTGGCGTCCTTTTTTTCCCCACAAATAGAGCTTTCTTTTGGTGGTATTTGATCTCCTCTGTGGTTTTTAGTTGTTGCGCTATAAACAAAAATAGAGCGACAATTTTGAAAAAAAATTATATTTTTTACTTTTTGCTATAATAAATATCCCCCAAAAACATATAAAAAAAATGTTTTCCTCAGTTTAGGCTGATACGTATTCTTCTACATATTTTTCGTAAAAAAAAACAATCGCAATAAGCGTTTATAGATTGGTTTGCACAAAAGTTATAGCGTTTACAAAATAGGGGATATTTTTATGGCATTTTTATTAATATTTTTTTTACTAGTAATGGCGGCAATCAGTGTTTTTTTTTTCGGTACTGCTACATTATGGCGGACACTTCGGACACTTTTGACATATTTTTGGGACCATTGGCATTTTTATAGCGATCAGTGCTATAAAAATGCATTGGATTACTATAAAAATGCCACTGGCAGTGAAGGGGTTAACACTAGGGGGCGGGGAAGGGGTTACACTTCTCCATGACCATGTAAGGAGAGGCTCCCTACCAGCACCCAAGCTCCCTGCCTGAGGTACACCTCCCCAAAAGGGGCTTCCCTCAGACATGACAGTCTAACACGCCATCATCCAGTTCACCCAGCCGACAACTCCTCCCCCAGCAGGCTGACTATGGGTATATATAGGAGGCCTGCCCCCTGCCAATCCTAGTTGGGAATTGGTCAGAGCTCCTCACATGCACCCCATATCACTCCAGCTCTCTGCCCTGCACCTTTTCCAGAACCTTCTCCCTGGAAGCAGAGGAGGTGCCCAAGAGCTGAAGTACATGTCAGTCACCTACTGCTACACTAAACAACTCCCCTGCCCCCAGATTAAAACAAACTGTGCTGGCAGCCTACACAAAAACCTTACACTCAGCACCTTCCTAAGGTAAAGGGTGCTAAAGTGATATACATCAATATTTTTGCATTCTTCTTTAAAGTGAATGCTTTTCTTATGCTTTTGGCTTACTCTGGATATGACATTTGAGGGTCTCATAGACAGAAGTTCTAGTAGCATTTATCTGCCCCATTTCCCCTTGACTATTCAAAGAATGATGTGTATTTTGTGAACCACAACATAACAATCCCTGTTCCTGTCATTCTGCTTTGAATATACTAATATATTATTAGTGAATAAATACATTTTATTTGCCATACATTAATTTTAATTGTCGGTTATGATATGTTCACACCACACTAAACACAAGGATTCTTTGAGAGGGCAGATACCAGTTTTGTACTAGAGGAAAATACTTTAACTGTATCTCTACAGACACATTCATTTGTCTCAGAATATTGTTTTCTATTCCACTGGGATGAACACTTGGCTGAAAAAAGAAGCAGAAATGGAAAAAAATATAGAGCAGCACAATGAAGTGAGGGATTCCAATTCTTAAGGATAATAGGATTGCACAATAGCATTGTAAGGGGAATATCTGGGCCCGCAACATCTCTGGGCCCAAGGCTACAATTTAAAATGTCCTTACTATAGATGCTGCCTAAGGGCATTGATATTTAATCACAGTGTGATATCTTCTTTATGAAGCATGTCTAGTTGTTCTTTTACTTCCCTATGTGGTGTAGTCTGAACAAATATTGGGCACATAATATTAACTGTTTGCCCAGGAGTAACTTGGATTAATATTTTTATGATTAAAATGGATTTGCCACCAATATAGGAATAAATGGAGGTCTCCTACAGCCTTACACGTTGACAACAGCACACCAGATGTTTGCTGTTTGTTTCTACTGATCTTTTATATTAGTTTGCAAGCTATACTATGTACAGAAAAAAAACATAGATATTGAGAAACTAGCAACTGCTTATCTACACTGATATTATTTTGTTTGGTATCCAGCAGTCATTCATCTCCTGGTTAGGTTTTACCACTTCTGAAATCTCAAACTGAATTTGAATAAATCAATTTGAGTGGACCTGGATTCTTCAAAAAAATAAGAAAGACTAAAGAACAAATTCTGTCTCACTGTCCCCACACAATGTTAAAGTATGTATTTTAAGCTGAATTCCAGGCAAGCTTCTAAATACACACATGAATAACATATAGGAAGGAGTTTACCTGACAAAAGTTAGAATTTCTGTTTGTTCAGTCCTGATCTTTACACTGTATTTCCACACTCAACTTATTCTGTTACAGTTAAGGGTAAGTTCACCTTCTAGGGCAAGTACACTTTCTAAAGTCCTGCTCCCCTATGCACCAATATAGCATTCATGTACTTTTTTGGCAAAAATATCCAAGCTTTCCAATAAATCTACAGTCATTTACTTTTCTTGTCCTAATCCATGTTTCCAGACGTTTCCATTTCTAATGTCTTTGTTCCTGATCAGACTTTTTAGGTCATGACACAGGAATGAGTTGACCAGCTGACCTCATTAGCACACACCCTGTATCATCCACCCTCCTACCTACCCACCCATAATAAGGGGCATGTTTTTTAAATTAAATGCAATCAATCAGTGATAAACCTTCTCCCTAAATACACAATATACAATCAGATTGCATAGTGTATGGCCATGTGTATGCACCTAAACATACTAGTTGCGCTTTCAGTGCCATTAATTGGTAACAGCACACCAAGCACAGAAGCAAACACACATTTTGCCATGTAAAACAATGAGGGGCAAATGCTGCAAAAAAAACACATAAAAAAACATACAACCCACAAAAGGCTAAAATGTCCCATTAACCACATGTAGTGCAGTACATTGAAATCAACAGGCTGCCCTTTGCTTATCACAGGAAAAATGAGACACAAAATGTGCACTCTCACTATGCTAGATGTGAACCGGGCCTGAACGTGAAATTTGTGCAGTAACACAAGAACAATGAGGCTCCATTCACATCTGCGTGTTTCCTCGCATTTCAGAAATGCGCTGCACCAAAAATCGCAGTAAAAAATGCACCAAGCTCCAATCTAAAAAAAGTTCTGAAGCTTCTTTGGGGTGATTGCTGTTTGTGTGTAGGGGCTGCACATTCAGGTGGATCAACTTCCCTATGTGTGATGAGTGAAAATGCTCCAAAATGCCTCCCCCCTCGCAAAAAATAAATACATGTGGGAATACGAGTTCCCCCTATGCAGAGTTGTGAACAGGGCTCTACAGTTGAGTGTTTCTGTCCACTCCCTCCTATGTACTTGTATAAAGATGGCCATTTACTATGCAATCTGATTGTGTATTTAGTGAGAAGGATGATCACTGATTGATTGTATTTCATTAATTAAACATGCACCTGGAGATGGGTGGGTGGATGATGCAGGGTGTGTGCGAATGAGATCAGCTGGTCATTGCCTTCCTGTGTCATGACCTAAAGTCTGATCAGGAAGAAAGACATTACTAATGGAAATGTCTGGAAACATGGATTAGAACAAGTAAAGTAAGTAACTGTAGATTTTATGGCTTTGATATTTTTGCAAAAAGTACAAGAATGCTATATAGGGAGCTGGAATTTAGGGGGGAAAAAAGTGTGCAAAGGTAAACAACCATTTAACAACTTCAGCCCCAGAAGCTTTTACACCCTTAATGACCAAAGCATTTTTTTGCAATACGGCACTGCGTCGCTTTAACTGACAATTGCGCGGTCATGCGATGCTGTACCCAAACAAAATCAATGTCCTTTTTTTCCCACAAATAGAGCTTTCTTTTGGTTGTATTTGATAACCTCTGCGGTTTTAATTATTTGCTTTTTTATCTATGTAAAAATGACACTGGCAGGGAAGGCATTAACACTAGGGGGCGATCAAGGGGTTAAGTGTGTTCCCTCAGTGTGTTCTAACTGTAGGGGGGATGGGCTTACTGAAACATGACAGAGATCAGTGCTCATGTCACTGGGCAGAACAGGGAAATGCCTTGTTTACATAGGCAGTTCCCTGTCCTGCCTCTCCTCGCCGCGGCCCCGCTATCCTGCTTTTACGGACTGACAAACAGGTATATCAGTTTGCGCAGGAGTGACATTCTGCCGACGTATATTGGCGTGAGCCGTTCAGCAAGTGGTTAAAGAAAACTGGGGCATCTTCTCCCTGCCCCTAGCCTGTTGACTGGACACTTTCACTTTCACTCATTAATATGTTTCTTTTCAGCTGACAAATATGCTACCATATGCCATACTGGCTCCTACAGATGCTACTTATTTTTTCAGCTCCATTTCTACTGTAAAGGAGTTTGCAAGTGACTGATATCATGTCAAATTCAAACACTAACATTTTGCATTAATTCGTTTTTTTATTGGACACACAGCTGCATTAATTTGTGTTTTTACAGTATATCTGCCTAGCTTTAGTTTATTTTGGCACCCAGCAGATATTACACATTTAATCTTCACTGTTGTAAAACAAATTGTCAACATCACCTGGCTGAGATGCAGTATTGCCCTAATGATAAAAAGTCTCTCTAGAGATTTTTAAGATATTACACACACATCTTATTGAAGATGTTATAGTTCCCATCACTCATCTCTAACACATATATTTTTTTGCAGAAAACCACACAACACTCAAACTTCATAAATAAAAAGCTGTAGAAATCTAATCTAAGTACATGGCTAAGTATGTGAGAAGAGAGGAGATGGATACAAATAGTACATCAGTTGGGCAATTGCTCACTAAATCTAGCATCTGGGCCCCAAAATCCCATAGAGATGAAATTGAAACTGCATGTATATGTGAGGAATTCACCTTCCCAACACCTGGAGATATCAACACTTCCTCAACAAACCTATAGGCCTTTTAACAACTTGCACCAAGTGAAAGGGTTTGCCCCATACACTTTTTTCTAGACTATATTAACAACTTATATTACTTATCAAGCAATAAAGCAATGGCAAATTGAAAAAAGCAGCTTAGTGCTAAACAAATACAAACAATATTTCTTCTTGCACATCTTCTCTATTTGGCTGTGTTCACTTTCAAGCCACATGTGGCTGGCAGCAGGGGTCCTGCGCGTCCCTGTTCTCCATTTCAGGGACAAATATGGGCCAAATTTTGCCTGAATTGGGACCTGAAACAGAGCCACAGGACCCCTGTCTCCGCCGCCATGGAGATATGTAAACCAACTCCATAGAGAGCCGGTCACAATCTCCTGTCATGTGAATTGGATGCTGGGAAACCCACATCCAACTTGCACTAGTGTGAATCCAGATTTAGTGCTAAATCTGAAGTGTATACATTTAACAATTTTGCCAGATAATATTGTGTACCTAACTCCTACATTTCTGAGGTGGGAAACAAGAGCAACTTTTAGCAAAAACTATTTAGATCAAGAAAAAAAAAAATTGTCACATCCTCAGTCACAGATCATGGAGATTTAAAGCACACAAATGATCATGTAAACCCAATGATCCTTTTTAGTTACTCATTTTCCTACAGCCATATTTACAATTTCAGCCTAATCTGAAGGCATTGTCCGAACAAAATAATTTTAGGGTCTGACTTGGCTAAGGACCTTTGACTGCTACTGATAAACTAAACAAACCAGACAGATGATCAATATAAGAGATCCTCAGGCAGAATGGCTCAGGATCAAGTCCAAACTAGTGACTCCATAGGAAGCAACTTTTTATGAAGGCACTTGCAGAAGTGATAGTGCCAGAAGGGCTGGTCAGGGATCCTAGAAGAGGAGGATTGGGGCTGTCCGTGCAAAATCATTGCACAAAGCAGGTAATTATAACATGCTTATTATAGAAAAAAAAAGAAGATTTCCAATCGCTTGAGTTTGAATAAAACAATGGAGGAAATCTTGTGACCCCTTGCTTGCCATAATTGACTTAAAAAAATCCTTCAACCAGTTACTACTATGGAAGCAAAAAAGGAAAAAGCTATATTTACCTTTTCCAAAGACCTGTTCTTTTTGAATTACACAACATATTGTTCATAGTATATTTCTTTGGCTGCATTCATTCAGCAATGGAGAGCTTCTGCAGCGATTCCTCACTGTGAAAGCTTTCTGTTGCTGGCTGTGGTAGGGGGGAAGTGTGGTGTGCAATTCACACAGCTCTCGTTTTTTTTTTGTTTTGTACAACTTTTTTTGAAGTGTACAAAATGTACACTTTATTTACAGCAATGTACAGCAGTGGGATGCACTGCGTTGTTGTACATGACCATGCGATTGGTCACAATGTGCTGTGATAAAATGCAGCATGTCTGCATTTTATTGCAACACACTTGCAGGGTAGCGCTAGGCTGCATTGCAGTTTGGATGGGACACAGAAAACAATTGTTATGCCTCGTACACACGAACAGTTTTCCCATCTGGAAAACTGCCATGACAGCTTTTGGCTGGGAAAACTGTCCGTGTGTATGCTCCATGGCAGTTTTCCTGACAGGAAAACCACCGGGAATCGTGGCAGGAAAAAGGAGAACTCTTTTTTTCCTGCCACGATTCCTGTCTGTCTTTTTCCTGGCAGTTTCCCTATGGGAAACACTGCGGAGGAGCATACACACGGCCGGGGATTCCCGATGGGAAAACCTCTGGTGTGTACACCGGGAAAATGACCGAGCAGGTTCTTGGTTTTCCCCCTGGGATTCCCGGCAGACTTTTTACCACTAAGAATCCCGATCATGTGTACGGGGCATTAGAAAGCCTAATTTGGCAAACCAAAAGCATCCGAAACCTGCAGACTAATTAGCTGTGAAATATTTTTTTGGACAGCCCAGATTTGTGATACTTGTACAAAGTCTTCAGCAGGGACTAGTGGTTTGTAAGTTCATGATATGTACAGCAACCAAAGAGAACAAAGCTGGAATATCACTAGCTGGAGAAACAAACTGGTACTCTCTTTCTTTAATAACATTACCAAAAAAAAAAAAATCCCTCAGTATAAGTCAACTGCTAAATGAACTACACTACCTGTTCACTGTATTGGAAATAAAAAGATTCTTTGTGATGTAGAGTTGCTAATTTGTGGAACTGTTTGTTCGCCTGAACTTCCATCCTCCTTCAGGCTTTTGTCAATACACAGAATGTAATTGGATTTAACAAGGAAGAATATTCCAAATTCAGCATAAGTAAATGAAGCTTATAGAAAAGAAGAATTATTGCAAATGTCAGAACTAATTGCTTCATTCTGAAAATTGCATACATTATATTGACTTCTGTTTGGCATGCTTATCTTGTTAGGTTTATTAAATAGAAAAGTAAAACAATATGAGCCTACATTTTACCGCAAGCAGTATTTATTAAACGTATTCAACTTAATACATACACATTCAAGATGGACTTTTATACAGTTCAGTGTGACTTGGTAAGACTGTGCACACAGATTCTTGACACAGAAGAATATCTGAAGCAGATTTGCTTACTGACAAAACTTGGAAATATTACTGACAGAGCACATTTTTTACTGACAACCTCAAATATAACTGAAACTCATATTGCAAACAAAAACTGCTTAAAAACAATATAAACAGTATGTGAAAAACGAACTCATGTTAAAAACACCCACAAGGTGTATAGAAAAAAAAACTATAGAAAAAAGAAACTCAACTAATTAGCATGTAATTACATTCAATGTAATAACATTCAGAGAATAGGTGCATGAATTATCCCCTTCTGAGTCACTTCTTGTGTATGCTCCCTACCCACTTCTGAGCACCATCTCTTGGTTTCACCCCCTGCTCACCTCCCAATACCAATGCCAAACCAAATATCATTATGTTGTGATAAGTAATTTGTATGGAATTTGTTAATAGCAAGAAAAGCAGTAAAGTAGATAACCTGCAGCCAGAAGCAACAGACCCTTCCCAGCAATAGACCCTGACAGCAACAACAGATTTCCCAGCAGCCAGCCCAGCATCAATAGACTCTCCAGCAGTCAGCAACAATAGACCCCTCCCTCAAAAATAGATCCCTTCCAGTAACAATTGACCCCCCAGCAACAAAAGCTCAACAGCAAAAATAGATGCCCTCACAGCAACAGATCCCCCAACAGCCAGCAAAAATAGACCCCCCTCAACAGTAGATCTCTTCCAGCCACATTTGACCCCCCCAGCAACATAAGCCCCACACCCCCACCCCAGCAACAACAGTAGACCTCCCCAGCAACAAAAGATCGCCATGCAAAAATAGATCTCTCTGGAAATAAATGCCTCCCCAGCACACCAAATGCACCCCTTGCTATTACATACTTCAGTGCTGGAGGTGCTTTTGCGTTCCCCCCGTGAGACTTATTTAGTAAAGCAGTGCAGAGAGCAAAGTTTATGAACAAAAAACATTTACCGATAAAGACTACCTAATTCTTTTTTGCTATCTATGGTGTTTTGCCTTATTGAAGAAACCCAATAATCTAAGCTATGAGTGTAAAAAAAATTAACCAGTGTAATAGTTGTCTACCTTAGTTTATATAAAATAGAAAATGTATACATTCTGAAAAATTAGGAATGGGGAAAAATGCATAACAGTAGCAAGTGCAATTTGATACACAATAGTTGCAGGCATCATTTTTAACAGCCTTATTGAATTCCCTAGTAATCTGCAAGCTATGTACCGTTCAATTGATTTGTGGATATCACTTGAGCAAAGAACAGCTATCAGAGCTAAATCCTTAAAAACATCTGCTTTTATCTACTGCTGCCAAACAGTGCTTGAATTTGAGCTAATTCCATTCTGCCTGAAGCCTATCTAGATAGTCTTTTGACTCTGGACACAGCAATCTCTAACCTCTGCAACGTCTGTCACAAGATCTATGTCCTGCCTGATGCCATTATACTTTTACTTTGCACTCCTTTGTGCTTCTAGTCATTTTAACTTTTATTCAGTAAAACACTGATGATATACAATCTGGGTGAACCTAATGCAACCAGTCAGCATGTAACTTTCACTTCTCTACTTTCATAAAGTGAAATCTGAATGGTTGCTCTAGATTACTACAGTTAGCATATCATAATTTCATATCATTTTCATATCATCATTTCCCTTAGTCATAGTCATAGTTACCTTTCCTATGACTTTGCTTTAGGGGCAATTGCTAGGGTGCCGTTTGCAGTGAAAGGCAACACCCAAATGCCAGGGTGTGAATGTCCCCCTATAATGTTTTTAATCCATAAAAATGAACAGGGGCTTTTAATTCGATTTAATAAAGTCCACATTTTAATAAAGCCTCGTACACACGACCGAGTTTCTCTGCAAAAACCAGCAAGAAACTTGTAAACAGTGAGATCAAGTTACAAGGATACTGATGGTTGCTTGAGGCCAACGGTATCCAAACTCAAAATTCAAGGGTAATAGGGGGAGGCAAAGGGATTTTGGTTGGGACTTTCACGGCACTGATAAGACCACAAAATGATAAAAATACAATATTTATTTAACATAAAGCCAATACAATAAAAACATTTAGGGACAGGCCCCACATTACACATCAGAAGAGAGAACCAACTGTGTCTTAGTGAGAGGAGCAGTGGCTCCTCTCACTAAGACACAGTTGGTTCTGTCCTCTGATGTGTAATGTGGGGCCTGTCCCTAAATGTTTTTATTGTATTGGCTTTATGTTAAATAATATTGTTATTTTTTATCATTTTGTGTCTTATCAGTGCCGTGAAAGTCCCAACCAAAATCCCTTTGCCTCCCCCCTATTCCCCTTGAATTTTGAGTTTGGATACCGTTGGCCTCAAGCAACCATCAGTATCCTTGTAACTTGATCTCACTGTTTACATATCAAATGGGATGTTGGCACATCTTATCATTTATACCATTATTTTAAAAGAGGCTATACTCTCCCATTTTCAATCAGCAAGAAACTTGCTGGGAGATATTTTTTGCTGAGGAAACCGGTCGTGTGTACATTTTCGTCGAGGAATCTGTCGAGAAACTCGACGAGCCAAAAAGAGAGTATGTTCTCTATTTCCTTGACGGGAATGGAGAAAATTGGCTTGTCGAGTTCCTCGACAGCCTAACAAGAAACTCGACGAGGAAAACGATGTGTTTCGCCTGTCGAGTTCCTCGGTCGTGTGTACAAGGCTTGATACTTCCATTTGACAAGATTTACCCGGCATGTTGGTACCCATTTTAAATCTCTCTACATAATCAATATTTTGCAGCAATTGAAATAAAAATATACCGCAAGGTTTTGAAGATGTAAGTTATTCGAGTTTCTAGAACTAGGATTGTGAATCATTTCTATCAAGAGCCTGGATGAAAGGCAGCACATGTCCATGCAGGTGTTACATCTGCTTTAACTGTTGGGGTCTGTTCACACCACTACACTGTGGTAAAATGCAGTAACGTATAAAAGACTTTGTGGTGCTATTGATCGAGAATGGCAACCCAACACATTTAAAATATGCACCCATATGGGCTGGATGAAGGAAAAAATTGAAACATGTATGGCCAGCTTTTGTAAATAAAATAAAGCTGTGCTGACTTCAATCATCCATCAATTGTTTTCACTAACTTAAATCCAACTCAAGTTTTATTTCAATCCAAGCTTTTGCAGTTTCCATTTGTCTAGTGTACTTTGCCTCTGAGTCTGCAAAGGAAAATGAAATACATGCACAGAGAGTGATACTTGAAGAGAGAAACATTTCACCTATACTAGGACTGATTTATGGAAACTGGAAGAAAGAAAAATGGCATCAGCATTCAATCAGGTTTAATATTTATTTTCCCTAGAACAAGCTAGAGCATGACAAATTAAATCTGATGGGTTGCCGTAAGAAATACTACAATTTATCTTTACTACAATTTTTTCACAGTAGCCCCTGGGGACCAGAGCTTGGAAACAGTTTCATATGCCCCTGTTGTTGTCCGTACTTGCTACTTAACTTGTGATGTGTTGCGTCCACAACTAAAATACTTTCCTAAAATATTTATGTGTAGCAAAAGTTTAATACCCTTTATATAAACCATGCATTCTCAAAACAACATGAAATACAAGAGGACAACATTCTATTCCGCTACTTGTACTGTACTGATGTAATTGGTACAGCATTACATTACAACGAGGAATAAAGTGTTCTAGCACTTTATGGGAATCCATATATATTACCTAAAAGATTAATATGTCTAACATTATCACAATTTTGCCTGGAATAATCCAAAATAGTAAAACATAGGTGTGCTTTGGTATCCTGATGTTCTACCATTCTTTCAAAAGCGTATGATTTTTCCATCTGGTGATAGCCTTTAGTGGATACTAGCAGAATGATAGGCAATAAATAATGCATTCTTTTGATAATTATGGTACTTAAACAGTATTTGAAGTACTGTAACAGAGCGGGCGTAATTTCACTCTGACAATCCTCTTGAAACATGCTGCTGAGGTTCTGTCAGCTCGGGTTTACTGTTTGATTAGTCACAGATTTGTTGATGAGTACCTAGGGGGGATCCAGGATGCCAAGGAAAAGTTTAAATATGCAAATGATTAAATAGCCACAGAGAAGGCTGACATTCATAAGGACATTTCAATTTCACTGCGTTTAAGCGTAATCCTTTTTTTATTTTTTATAAAAACTAGGACAAGCAGGACATATGACTGGTTGTTATGGGGTGTAAAAAAAAAAGTAAATTACATAAATAATGAAACAGCCAATTTAACTATTCGGTTATATCACAATGCATGTTGTGTCTACAAATCAGATTGCACAATAACCAGGTTACATTTCATTTTCTTTTAGCTGTGTTAAATTCTTTATGTTCTTAACTTTTTATTGCATCCACACTTGGAACATTCACATTCATTGAAAGTACACCAAAACACGTCAGTGTTCTACCAATTTTAAGCTGATCTGGCATCCAGTGCATTTGTAGTATGCCTATAGAATCTACAAGGGCACTATATGTTCTGTGTCTTCATGTACTTCCTCTGGTTTTCTCTTCTATTACAGCAAAACACAGGTATACTTTGCCTCTGACAAAATAGGCCTGATTTGTTAAAAAATATCTTTACAGAATTTACTATGTACTCATGATGCATGCATGCGCAGGTTGAAGTGTTAATACTTGAAGTTTACTAACAACTGCGGTTTGCTATGTTGGGTACATTCTAGCTAAGCTTTGGCTTAACTGGTGAATGTACACCAATGTGTCTAAAATAAAAATGTGAGATTACATACTGGCTTGGATGCTTGGAGTAGAGGTTCCAATGATAAATACAACTATAATCACTACTTTTTTTCATAAGACAGTATAGTGTATAGAGGTTTTTGACAAGCTAGTTAGCTTGGTGCATGCACATTTTATTGTGTAGCGAACAAGTCACATTATCTTTTATTTACATTATTAAATTAAATGTTAACGTGCAATTCACTATTACATTTTATAAATGTTTACAATACCCTAGATAGGTTCAGTCATTATGGTTACTATGCATGCATACATCTATGTGCATAAAGGCCCGCAATGTAAGTATATAAATACCAATTTACAGTATGCCTTCTTCTACATTTAGTATAGCAAAAAAAAACACAAATGTATGTATCAATGTTTGCCTTTTTTGTATGACTAAGCAGAGATGTTCAGACATTAACTCCGGCACAAGGATAGAATAGCATACATTTTATAAGATATTTTAACCTCTTGCCAACTGACCCACATACATTTACAGTGGGGCGGCGGCTCCTGTGCACAGAATCATGTACAGGTATGTGATTCTGCACTTACTGGTCCAATAAGCGGGTCCGGCGGACCCGATGTCTGCTGGGACCTGACGATCATTACTGACAGAGGCAGAATGGCGGTTCGCCTATGTAAACAAGGCAGATTGCAGTTCTCTTAGTAGGGAAGACAGAGATCCTGTGTTTCTGCTAAGCAGGAAAAAACATTTCTGTCTTCCCACAGTTAAATCACATCCCCCACAGTTAGCAAGCACTCCCTAGGGACACATTTAACTCTTTTATCTCCCCTGATGTTAACCCATTCCCTGTTAGTGTCATTAGTACAGTGACAGTGCATTTTTTTTAGCATTGATCCTTGTATTAATGATACTGGTCCCCAAAAAAGTATCATAAGTGTCACTTAGGCCCAGATTCACAAAGGAGATACGACGGCGTATCTCCAGATACGCCGTCGTATCTTTGAGTTGTGCCGTCGTATCTAAGCGCCTGGTTCATAGAATCAGTTATGCATAGATTTCTATTAGATCCGACCCGCGTAAGTCTCTTACGCCGTCGGATCGTAACTGCATATTTACGCTGGCCGCTAGGGGCGTGTACGCTGATTTATGCCTAGAAATATGTAAATCAGCTAGATACGCGAATTCACGAACGTACGCCCAGCCGACGCAGTACAGATACGCTGTTTACGTTAGGCTTTTCCCGGCGTAAAGTTACCCCTGCTATATGGTGGCGTACATGTGGCGTACCAATGTTAACTATGGATGTCGTTCCCGCGTCAAATTTTTTATATTTTACGTCGTTTGCGTAAGTCGTCCGTGAATGGGGCTGGACGTAATTTACGTTCACGTCAAAACCAATACGTCCTTGCGGCGTATTTGGAGCAATGCACACTGGGATATGTCCACGGACGGCGCATGCGCCGTTCGTGAAAAACGCCAATCACGTCGGGTCATGGATATTTTACATAAAACACGCCCCCCTGTTCCACATTTGAATTAGGCGGGCTTACGCCGGCCGATTTACGATACACCGCCGCAACTTACGGAGCAAGTGCTTTGAGAATACTGCACTTGCACGTCTAAGGCCCCATACACACGAGAGGATTTATCCGCGGATACGGTCCAGCGGACCGTATCCGCGGATAAATCCTCTCAAGGATTTCAGCAGATTTCTATGCGATGGCGTGTACACACCATCGCATTGAAATCCGCGCCGAAATCCTCTGGCGATGACGTGTCGCGCCGTCGCCGCGATTATGACGCGGCGACAGGCGCGACGCTGTCATATAAGGAATTCCACGCATGCGTCAAATCATTACGACGCGTGCGGGGAATCCCTTTGGACGGATGGATCCGGTGAGTCTGTACAGACGAGCGGATCCATCCGTGGGATCCGATTCCAGCAGATAGATATTCTGTGCATGTCGACAAATATTTATCTGCTGGAATTCGGAAATATCCGCGGATAAATATCCGCCGGAGTGTACACACCATAGAATCTATCCGCTGAAACCCATTCGATGGGATTTATCTGCGGATAGATTCTATTGTGTGTATGGGGCCTTAGTTGCGGAGGCGTAACATAAATCAGATACATTACGCCCGCCTATAGATACGCCGATGTACGAGAATCTGGCCCTTAGTGTCTGATTTGTTAGATGCAATGTTACAGTTTATAAGTCACTAATCACGGCAATTACTAGTGAAAAAAAATAAAAATAAAAATTCCATAAAAATATCCCATAGTTTGTAGACACTATAACTTGTACGCAAACCAATCAATATACGCCTATTGGGATTTTTTTTTACCAAAACCATGTAGCAGAATACATATTGGCCTAAATTGATGAAGAAATTTGATATTTTACATTATTGGGTATGTTTATAGCAGAAAGTAAAAAAATGTTGTTGTATTTTCAAAATTATTGCTCTTCCTTTTGTTTATAGTGCAAAAAATTAAAACCACAGAGGTGATCAAATACCACCAAAAAAAGCCCTATTTGCAGGGAAAAAATACATACATTTTATGTAGGTACCGTGTCACCACCACACTGAAATTTTCAGCTAAGGAAATTCAATGTTGTATCGCAAAAAATGGCTTGGTCATGAAGGGCGGTAAACCTTCCGGAGTAGAAGGCGTGGTAAACAGTATGAGCTATTTAACAGTGAAATGTCAATGTTCTTAATGAAAAGGAACAGTGGGCCAAATCCTCAGCCCAGGCGGCGTAACTTAACTTCAGCAGTTAAGTTACACTGACTTAAAGTTTCTACCAAGTGGGCCCTGATCCACAAGGCACTTACCTAGAAATTTCAGGCCGTGTAACTTAAGTGCCGCCGTCGCAAGGCGGTCCTCCTCTCCGGGGGGCGTTTAAAATTTAAATGAGGCGCGCTCCCGCGCTGGCCGTACTGCGCATGGGTGTGACGTAATTTTCCCGACGTGCAGCGCGCAAACGTAATTGACGCCGGGCGGCTTTGTGGATTGCGACGGGACACTAAAGTTGCGACGGGTGAAAAAAATATATGCGCCGGGAAAACAAATAATTATAAAAAAAAATGACAGCGTCGCTCAGCATGCATTCCTGAGAGGGAGAACTCCATGCCAATTTTCAAAGAAAAAACCGGCATGGGTTCCCCCCCCAGGAGCATACCAGGCCCTTAGGTCTGGTATGGGTTGTAAGGAGACCCCCCCTCCGCCGAAAAATCGACGTAGGGGGTCCCCCTACAATCCATACCAGACCCGTATCCAAAGCACGCTACCCGGCCGGTCAGGAAGGGAGTGGGGACGAGCGAGCGCCCCCCCCCTCCTGAGCCGTGCAGGCCGCATGCCCTCAACATGGGGGGTTGGGTGCTCTGGGTGCAGGGGGTGCACTGCGGCCCCCCCACCCCAGAGCACCCTGACCCCTGTTGATGAGGACAGGAACCTCTTCCTGACAACCCTTGCCGTTGTTGTCGGGGTCTGCGGGCGGGGGCTTATTCGGAATCTGGGAGTCCCCTCAAATAAGGGGGCCCCCAGATACCGGCCCCCCACCCTAAGTGAATGGATATGGGGGTACATCGTACCCCTACCCATTCACCTGGAGGCAAAAAGTAAAAGTTATTAAACACACAACACAAGGGTTTTTAAAATAATTTATTATTCTGCTCCGAGGGCCCCCCTGTCTTCTTATTGGCTCTATTACCAGGGGGGCTTCTTCTCCACTCTCCGGGGTCTTCTTCCACTCCCGGGGTCTTCTTCCACTCTCTGGGGGGGGGTTTTCTTCTTCCGCTCTCCGAGGGGAGCTTCTCTCGCGCTCTCCGGGGGTCTTCTTCTCTCTTCTCTCTTCGCCGCTCTCCGCTGTTGACTCGGCGAACCCCCCCGGTTCTGCTCCACTGTCCGGTGCCTTCTTTTTCAGCGCTGGCTCCTGCTATCTTTGTGTGTTAGCTCAATTACTAACAGGCAGCCGGCCAGTCCTTCTGTGACGTCAGGTTCTTCTATCCCCTCATTCCGATGTTCCCTCGTCCGCCTCTTGTCACTGTAATGATGGAAGCGCGCCCTTGCATTCCATTTATATAGGCATCACCGTCCCATCATGCTCCGGCAGGTACCCACGTGGGTGCACGTGGGTAGGCACTCACCACGTGGGTACCTGCCGGAGCATGATGGACGGTGATGCCTATATAGATGGGATGACAAGGCGCGCTTCCATCATTACAGTGACAAGAGGCGACGAGGCAACATCGAAGAGGGGAGAAGAAGAACCTGACGTCACAGAAGACCGCGCCGGCTGCCTGTTAGTAATTGAGCTAACACACAAAGATAGCAGGCAGCCAGCGCTGAAGAAGAAGGCACCGGACAGCTGGAGAAGAACCGGGGTTCGCCGAGTCAACAGCGGAGAGCGGCGAAGAGAGAAGAAGACCCCCGGAGAGTGGAAGAAGACCCCCGGAGAGTGGAAGAAGAAGCCCCCCCTGGTAATAGAGCTAATAAAGAAGACAGGGGGGGCCTCCGGAGCAGAATAATAAATTATTTTAAAAACCCTTGTGTTGTGTGTTTACTAACTTTTACTTTTTGCCTCCAGGTGAATGGGTAGGGGTACGATGTACCCCATATCCATTCACTTAGGGTGGGGGGCCAGTATCTGGGGGCCCCCTTATTTGAGGGGACTCCCAGATTCCGATAAGCCCCCGCCCGCAGACCCCGACAACCAACGGCAAGGGTTGTCGGGAAGAGGTCCTGTCCTCATCAACATGGGGACAGGGTGCTCTGGGGTGGGGGGGCCCACAGTGCGCCCCCCTGCCCCAGAGCACCCAACCCCCCCATGTTGAGGGCATGCGGCCTGGCACGGCTCAGGAGGGGGGGGGTGCTCGCTCGTCCCCACTCCCTTCCTGACCGGCCGGGTAGCGTGCTTTGGATACGGGTCTGGTATGGATTGTAGGGGGACCCCCTACGTCGATTTTTCGGCGGAGGGGGGTCTCCTTACAACCCATAACAGACCTAAGGGCCTGGTATGCTCCTGGGGGGGAACCCATGCCGGTTTTGATTTTACAAATTGCCGTGGAGTTCTCCCTCGGGAATGCATACCAAATGCCGTCGCTTGAATGGGCTTTTACATGGTGTTACTAACTTTAGACCATGTAAAAGCAGCCCTAGTTTTACACTTGGCAAACTAAAACTTACGGCGAAAAAACTAAGCAGAAAAGCTTTGTGGATCGCCCTAAGTGCTAATTTGCATACCAGAAGAGGCATTTCTACTCGAAATGCCCCCAGTGGCGGATGCGGTACTACATCCTAAGATCCGGCAGTGTAAGTCCCTTACAGATGTCGGATCTTCTGCCTAACTTTGGAAAACTGCTTCGTGTGATCAGGTTCCAAAGTTAGAACCAAGATACGACGGCTTACGCCGGAGGTATCTCTTTTGTGGATTTGGGCCCAGTGTGCTTAAATTACCCCACAAAATGTCTATTTCTGAACATTATCCAATGACTTCATATCTGCAATGGAAATGGGTCCTAGGACTTGGTTTTGAATGTGTTAGGCATCTTTGCTTTGTTCTGCTAATAACAAGCCTATAGGGCATGCAACTTTACAAGTCTGACAACACTGATAATGTACATATAGACTGAGAAATGAATAACAGTCTATAACTTAGTCAACTTATTCAGGCTTTGACATATCCATTCTGCCCACAGCCAGATTTTGCACACTTCACAATGCTGATTCTTAAGACCAATCTGTTTTTAAGTTATCTATGAAGCATTCAAACATGCCTGTAGCGCTCTTTCATACATCTGAGCAAAATCTGCACATTCTCAAAAGGCACAATAAAATTTTTAAGCGCTAAGTTGACCATGTCAGTGTCTTGACTTGCTATACTACATTTGCCAGAGAACAGCATTTAGACTTTTCAACATGGGCATGATAAGGAGAATAACTGTTCTCTTCTCATTTCTTAATGCTTAATAAAGGCACACCCTGAGGCAGATTAAATAAAAGGAGCAATGAAAACTGTCCATGATGTCTATAGAAACCAATTACAATTCAAAATCTGATTGTTTTAAAAAAGCTGCAAAGACCAAATAAAATAGATTACCTGCATTTGGAAGCACATTTTTTTTTCTGCACAACCTTGTAAATCAAATTTGCTGAGTTTTATGTCACTGTCATGTTAAAATTTATACTTAAAAGATTTTTTTTCCTTTTTTTTCTTTATAAATGGAGTTAATAAAACATTAACAGTCTGTGAGTAAATCTAAACTTGAATGAGACTTATTCCCATTCTTCTGAATGAATCCCTTAGTATGGGTTTATGAGTAAAGAGTTATCTAACACTTGAAATTTTTGCTCATGAATAAAAGAGGTACAAAGTGAGCACTGAAAAGACTCTCCTGGCTGAGACGGTCTTTAAACACATTTGATTTTCATGTTTGGGATTGGGCAAACTAAGAAAATACGAGACTGAATGAAACATTAAAAAATAACAAAGACATGCATCAAAAACCAAAAGACATAGAAGAACTGAAAGAAAAAGCTATGCCTGTTAAAGTTACATAGTTACATAGTAGTCGAGGGTGAAAAAAGACACAAGTCCTATGCAGTTCAACCACAAAAAAAATAAGCAAACAAAATAAAAAAACACAGGTACAATCCCATACACCCAACTCCATACCCACAGTTTGATCCAGAGGAAGGCAAAAAAAAAAAACCCAGCAGAGCATGAGATCCAATTTGCTACATGCCGGTCAAAAAATTCCTTCCTGATCACCCGAGAGGCAATCGGATTTTCTCTGGATCAACTTTACCTTCAAATCTTAGTACATTTACATAATAAAAAAGCACTCATTTTTTTTCTAGTTCTGGATAGAGTGGAGAAGGGAACATAGGAGAAATGGCATGTTACATGGTAGGCTAGAAGGCAGGAGAAGGGTTAAGAATGGGTAAGGAATGGTTTAAGGATATGCTGTAGGGAGGATGTGGTCATAGCTTAGGGAAACTTCAAAGAGGTACAGACAGCATGGCAACCAATTTGGACCACCCACCCCTCCTCTTCGTAAATGAGTGAACATCGCTCTGGTTGAAAGTGCATATGCTTGGGAACTGAAGTATGGGAAAATTATGGTGGACTTGTAGAGAATATTGTACCTTTGTCACAAGATTGGCAGGTAAAAAGTAAGATTGTTGGTAATGTTTGGACATGTGGTTTAACCATAATGGTGAAAATGTATGTAGCCCAAAACAATGAAAATAGTACTGCATGAATGCTCCCAAACCTGTGGCCAGTATGGGTTTACAGCAGAACATGTTTTTGGGTGCCATTGTCAATGACCTAGCTTTAATGGTTGCATCAGCATTCTTGTATGCTTTGTGAACAATTGGTGTCTAAATCATGTTATTACAAACCCATTTCAAAAAAAGTTGGGACATTGTGTAAAATCTATATAAAAACAGAATGCAATGAATTGCTAATCTTATAAACCCATGTTTTATTCACAATAGAAAACTTATCAAAAGTTTAAACTGATAAAATTTACCATTTTAAAAAGTACTGTATTTATTGGTGTATAACACTCTTTTTTACACTGAAAATAGAGGGTAAACTGTGCCTGCGTGTTATACGCAGGGGGCTGTGGAAAGTTTTTTCCTGAAACTTCCCCTCTTAAAGTTAGGGTGCGTGTTATATGCCTTTAATTAACAACTGATCAGTTACATTACTGGTTATAAAAAGTGCATCTAATGCCCTGTACACACTATCAGAGTTTCCGTCGGAATAAACTCTGACAGGTTTTTCCAACGGAATTTCGTTCAAGCTGTCCTTGCATACACACGGACACACGAAATTCCGACCATCAAAAATGCAGTGATGTACAACACTACGACTAGGCTAGAAAAATGAAGTTCAATGCTCCAAAGCATGCGTCAAATTGTTTCCGAGCATGCATTATTTTTTCTCCGGAGTTCCATACAGACGAACAGAATTTCCAATACATATTTTTTCCGTCAGAAAAAAAGAGAACATGTTCTCTTTCTAACTCCGACGGAAAAAAGGGATAGAGCATACACACGGTCAGAATAGGCGATAAAAAAATTCCATCTGACTTTTTCCATTGAAAAAATTCTGATCATGTGTACGAGGCATTAGAGTCTTAAATTTCAAATACTTTTAATGATCAGCATCCACAGTACATACTACCATCAAAAGATTCTGAGAATCTGGAGAAATCTCTCTGCAACAAGGTCAAAACGCAATATTGGATGCCTGTTACCTTTGAGCCCTCAGACAACACTGCATTAAAAACAGGCATGATTCTGTGATGGGACATCACTGCATGGGCAAAGAAATATTTCTGGAAATCACTGTCTGCAAAATACAGTTTACTAAGGCCACCAAACAATGCAAGGTAATGCTCTATCATGCAAAGAGACATTTCTGAATATCATACAGACATGTCCCTGTCTTCTTTGGGGCCAAAGCTAATTTAAAATGTCTTTTGCAAAGTGGAAAACATATTTGTGGTCAGACGAATCAAAATTGACATTCTTTTGGGGAACTATTGACACCACATCCTCCAAACTAAAGAGGAAAGGGGCATTTGAGCTTGATATGAGTGCCCAGTTTAATAGCCTGTAACTCTAAAGGTATGGGGGTGTCCTATGGAATGGGGCAGTTTGCACATCTGGAAAACACACCATCAATGTTAAAAGATATATCCAGGTTTTAAAGCAGCATATGCTCCCATCCAGGTGACGTCTTTTTTAGGCAAGGGCTTATTTCAGCAGGACAATGCTGAATGCATGGCTTTGTTGTAGAAGAGTCCAGGTGCTTAACTGTCCTGCCTGCAGTCTAGACCTTTCACCACACTGGTGTGTCTTAAAACAAAAAATAAAGAAGACCCAGGACTGTTAGTTATATCCTATATCAGGCTAGAATGGGACAACATTCCTCTCCCATAACTCCAGCAAATAGTCTCAGTTCCCATACATTTACAGAGTGTTGTTAAAAGAAAATGGAATGCTATACTATTGTAAATGGTAAATGTAAACATGTCCCTGTCCCAACTTGTGTTGGTGAATGAATGAAAAACTTATATAGCGCGGCGCATGCAAACTGAATCGCCTCTGGGTGCTAGTTGTTCCTGTCTTTCTAGAACATCAAAAGAGCAGAGTTTTGATCCATCTTCTGAAGGCTAGGTGGTTTTCCTCCAACTGTTTTTTTATTTAATTAAATCAGAATTACACTATGTGATTGCCTGTGTGTTGTATATGTACCACAAATGGAAATCAACCCTTGCTGCTTCTGGAGTGATGATGGAGGTCTAAATAAGAGGAATTTGTATACAAGGCTCAGTTTTTTCATTATTCTGGTGAGTGTGAACCCCAGAGGGGGAGTGTGACTCACTTCTGTGGTGAAGATTGGGAGCTGGTGTAGGGTGCACTACTGATCCAACCCTAGAAGCACTTACCACTTTTTGAACTGTGTTCTAATATACCACTTTGGGACTATTATCATTCATTCATTTATTTATGTGGTTTTGGACTTCATCCATTATTAGTGCTGTTTTATCAATTGGACTTGATTTTAGGGTCTATGTGTTTGATACATTTTATGTTTATTTTAGAGATGAGTTTTCATTTATTTTAAACAGCTGCTGCATCTTTTTATCATATCATTTTTTTATATTTGATATTTAATTATTTATTATATGATCATATCTTTATTTCATTAGTGGAACCTCACAAACAATTAATTTATTTCCTCTTGCGCCGAGAAGTGCACTTTGGGCCCTTTTTAGTGTGCACTTTCCTCTAACAATAGAAACCTGACAACAGATCTACCGTACTTCTCTAGCTTTCTTTAATACCTTGTTTTCATTCATATAACTATGCATTTATTATTTAAAATGACCTTTGAAATCATAAGTGCTTTTCACACACAGAAAAGGAAAGAAGGCACATTTCTGGTACAGCACAGCATCTGGTAGCTACAGCAGTAATGATAAACTCTTGGTGGTGTTTAATATCATCATTTTAATATGGAAATGTGAGCAAGAGGTTACAAATAGTCCCCTTGTAAATGTGCAATCTTTTTATGACTTGTTTGCAGACAATGCAAGGCATTAAAAAAGAATTATGCTCAGGGTTGAGTAAAAGGTCAGGAATTACATTTTTCTCCTTTCTGCCAGCAGCCTTGAACTGTATAATACTCAGGCAGCAGGCCTGGTTTTCATAAGGGATCTGCTCTGTAAAAACCTTGCCTTCATGACTGTGCTAGATGAGGCTGCTGAAATGCAACCAAGCAACTTTACAGGACAAGATACCATACATAATGAGACAGCCTGCCAGGCTCCTGCTCTAATGCTCAAGGTAAATATGCAGTTTATGCAAAGGCTCTGTAAACATGCTTTGTTAGCAGAATATTGGCAACCTGTGCTGCAGACACAGTTAATCATTAAATGTCTAGTATGAAACAGTCATCTCATCTAAAAACAGTTCTTTAGGAACTTTTCTGTAATTAAAAGAAACACTACATTTTTGTTTAAAAATATATATAATTTCACAGCATTTTGTATTTTAAAGGCAAATTCCACATTTTGCATACATTTAGTAGAATAACTCACATTTAAAAAAATTGTTCATTTATTCGATTTCGTATTGGAGCCTGCAGAGCATTGCAACTGTGATCACTGAATCAAAGGTATAGTACACAGGCTCCTGCAGACTCTTCTTTTACTGACCTGAACCCTCCGTTTTGGGGCTCTAGCAAGTAAACAGTGGACTACAAGTGCTCCAGAGATCTTTGAGTGGTTATATCTACACTGACAACACAGATATATAGCAGACCAACTGTTCAGAACACTTCCTATAATTCATCTAAAGAGATCCACCTGCAAACGCAGGGAGGTGGGTGGGCTGTTGGCTGCTTTAATGACAAAAAACACAAATTCCCCACAATAATTATTCACTAGGAGAAATACAAAAATTATCAAAGCTGAAGGAACACATTATACCTATACAGTGTATATAGCTAGAGGAGGGAGGGATGGCAAACCATTAATTATAAAAATGATAATTCAGGTCCCACTCCAGTTTTAACCCAATGTATCTTCTTTTGAGGCTTCTGGGTAACACTGACGTCACTTCCTGCCCCAACTCACACCATATCACGGCTTGGACCGCCATGCCAGTCCCGGGTAACCGAACGACGCATACTAGCCCCAATAGTATTGCTGGAAAGACTCTGTGCCGGTCCATAGGCACCCTATTTGTGAGTGAGAGTCTCTTTTTTTTTTTACTAAATAAAGCATAATATATTGCGCAATTATGGCTGTTTGCTTTTTATGAAATCCTGGGATAAATCAATTTGGTGGTGTATGGAGTAATTACTGGCATACCGTTTGGAAAATCTTCAGATATACTCATATGAGTGGAGTGGTTAACCCTGGTATAAACCAAAGGCGTTTGTTTATCTTGTTTTTGGTGAGTGTCCATTTTAAAAGGTGGTGTCTCACAAATTGGTGAAATCTTTCCAGTCACGGATGTGGATTTGTGCACATGGGATTCATATAATCATCTCCGAAGAGAAACACTGGGACTGTTTTTTGTTAAATATATGATTTCTGTCTATTTCCTAATTTATAAGGAACGTTATTTGTGCCTTATTATTCTAGTTCACTTAATATGCACTTTATTTACTGTTCTAAGAGATGTGGTAAGATATATATTATTTTTGGGTTGGCACAGTTATCTTCTTTTCTGTAATATTGCTTACCCCACATTATTGGTGGGGAACCTATGACTGCAACAGACCCATCATTTAAAGACATATTGACACATTTTTTTATATATTTTTTGCACCGGTGACACATATAGCACATTTGATATAATTTGTGCACCAGCAATTTAAAATGTTTTGTTTTACAGTTCTATTATTTCTTAGATCAAGCTTACATTGTCTTATCAACTCAGTAGTAGAAATCAGTAGTGTAATCCTATTCAGAATATGAGTGTTTCAATGTCAGGAAGTCCAGTTATACCTCCTTAAAGGTGCATTCTGGTCAAATTGGAAATGTTAGCCTTAAAATGTATACACAATCTCTATGCTCAGGAATTAAATTTCCAGCCCAATGGAGAGTTAATTTACCTGTCTTCTTTGCTTCCTCTTTGGGTCTGGGAATTCCTTTTCACTTCCCAGACTTATCCACTAGAGGCTTCTTGCTAAATTAACATTTCAAAAAATATGTATGGAATTGTTAATGCTAAGTTCAATTGAGTCACTTTCTTATCAGGTTTATGAAATGAAAGTGTTAGCTGTAATTTACCACTCAGATTTACAATGTGGTTTTCTTTAATGCTTTAACTATAACTTACAAAATAGATGCCATTAATCACAGTATACATCGGCAAAATAGTCAGCTACACAGAGCCCCCCCAGTTTGGTTCGCACCAGAACCTGCGAACGGACCGAAAGTTCGCACAAACTTTAGAACCCCATTAAAGGGTTACTAAAGGAAAAAAAATGTCTTTAAAAAAACAAACATGTTATACTTACCTCCATTGTGCAGTTCGTTTTGCACAGATTGGCCCTAATCCACATATTCTGGGGACCCTTGGCGGCTGTCTCTGGTCCTCCTCACAAGAACTCACCACATTCATGCGAGAGAGCTCGCATGGTGATGAGTCCTTGCGGGTGCGCTCCCGTGATACAGCGAGCGGCCATAGCTGCTCACTTGGCTTGGCCCCACGGCGCACCACGTCACTGGATGTGGCCAATGGCTGCTCTGCTCTCAATCCATCTGCTCTAGCCAATCAGCGGCCAGGCTGAGCGGCGAAGAGGATTTCGGGACTTTTGACGGGTCAGGTAAGTAAAACGGGGGCTCAGGGGCGGCATCATCAGATGTTTTTTCACCTTAATGCAAAGATTGCATTAAGGTGAAAAAAAAAATCCTTTACAACTCCTAAAGTCTATGGGACAAAATCAAAAGTGCTAATTTTAAAGGCTAACATGCAAGTTATTGTCATAAAAAGGGTCTGGGGACCCGGGTCCTGCCCCAGGGGACATTTATCAATGAAAAAAAAAGTTTTAAAAAGGGCCATTTTTTCGGGAGCAGTGATTTTAATAAAGCTTAAAGTGAAAAAAAAGTGAAATATTCCTTTAAATAATGTACCTGCTGGGTGTCTATAGTATGCTTGTGAAGTGGCACATGGTTCCTGTGTTTAGAACTGTCCCTGCACAAAATTACATTTCTATAGGAAAAAAAGTAATTTAAAACTGCTTGCGGCTTTAATGTAATGTCTGGTCCCGGCAATATAGATGAAAATCATTGAGAAAATGGCATGGGTCCCCCCCCCTGAGCCATTACCAGCCCCTTGGGGTCTTGTATGGATATTAGGGGAACCCTGCACCTAAATTAAAAAAAGGTCTGAACAGCAGTATACAGGCGGTGCAAACAAGACAGGGACTGTAAATCAAAATACTGCAGGTCCCTGCCTGTATTTGTATGAGAACACCAGCAATTGTATTCAGGTAAGCTTTAGCTGCACACTGTGCAAAGGACACAGTACACTAAGTGAAAATACTGCAGCTAGCACAATCACCTGCCTGCCTGTCAGTATATTATGAAGAGAATAACAGGAACGGATCTAGCTAAACTGAATACAGTGTATAAATATGAATACAGTGTATACATATATACAGTATACAACACCTGGGATGCATATATATCCTCTACACACTGTAACTGAAGTTAACTGACTCGCTTGCCTGCTCTATCTAACTCAAAATAAATGACACTGTGTCTCTCTCTGTGTCTGTCTTTAACAACCGCCGCAACACACTACACAAGGCCGCCACGCAGGCGGCCTTATATAGTGTGGGGCGTGTACTAAACCCCCTGAGACATAATTGGCCAAAGCAACCCTGGCTTTGGCCAAATATGGCGCTCCGTTTTTTCGGCGCTGTGATTGGTCATAGTGCATGCTTTGCCAATCATCAGCCAGCAATTCATTGCGATGTCGCAGTGAATTATGGGCCGTGACGCGCAACTCGAATTTGGCGCGAATGGGCCATAATGTTCGAAATTCAGCGAACTGTCGAACAGCCGATGTTCGAGTCAAACATGGGTTCAACTCTAACTCAAAGCTCATCCCTACTGGTGACATACATCCCTGAGTAGCAAGAAAACAAGTGGTACAATGGGTATGGGCGAGGGGTGCCAACCAATGAACAAAATAAAGACAAGGAACCCCAAAAAAAAAAAACGCACTCACATGGCAATACATAGAAAACACACATTATCCAGGCAGTAGTGTACACATATTATTCAACGTGTTTAAGAGAAGAATTGTAAAGAGGCCAGGTCCACCATCTAATGTGGTTTTCTTTGGCTATTTCTTAAAAATGCAATTTGAGACTGGAGTCAAGATTGTATGTACAGTTACTATATATTATTGCTGAGTAAGTTTAAATCCCAGAGTACCTTAGCCACAGACCTTCTGTGGGAAGGCATATTCACTAAGTGTTAACTTCTTAGAGCCCAACTTAACTTCAATTTAATTCAGACAAATACATTCCAAGTGCATCAAATTAAAAGGTATGCAAATACTTACAGCTATTTTCTTTATTGTGTAGCCACAGCCTGATTACAAAGTCTATGCCCTGCCAGCATGCAGCAGAATAGGACTCTTACTTTCTGTATGGAATAAATAGATTGTCTGTCTGCAGAGGTCTGACACACTCCCTGCTGAGTCAGACCTATTTCTCTGCAATCAGCAAAACCTATGCTCCCTGCTGATTGGAGAGCTCTAGTTCTGGCAAAAATAACTTTGCTTCAACACAAAGAGCAAGAGTCTTTCTCTTCACCATGGTGACAGGAGAAAGGGGTTTTCTACTCTACAGGTATTGTATCAGACCTCTCCCTGCTTCTAAAAGTTATTTGGTGTGTTCAAACTGAAAGTTCAGTTGGGCATTAAGCTGCCATTATTGGTGGTGCCACAGCTGGCAGGTCTCTATAAATTGCAATAGGCACAGTTGGGAACCTGTCGGTTTTGGATGCTTTATAAAACACTATTTGTGAGTCTTTAAAATATAAAAACACACACTGTCGACATGTGGAAATATGCAGAGCAAAACTGTAAAAAGTAGAAAGGGCAGAAACCAACTAGAGTTAAATGATCTCCATCTGCTTGACTAATCAAAGATATTTGCACATTCCATTCTAGTCAAGTAATGAATCATTAGACAAGGAATGCTAATATAATCTCATCATAACAGAATGCAAACATTAAAAAGTATGTTCTATCCAATTGGAAGCAAGCTGTTTCAAATTAACTACTCGCAGACCGCCCTATAGCAGTTTTACTGCTGCAGAGTGGCAGCTGTACGTAGGATCATGTGTGTATATATATAGATATATTGCGCAACCAGCAGGCAGCTTCTAGCTTTTCACAGCAGAAGTCAGTCTATGGGTGCTGGGCTATCGATGTCCTCTGGCACCCGCCAATTGTCGGCAATACACAGAGAACTGAGATAGTCCTGAAAGGGGGAAGGAATTGATTCTGTGTCTTTGCAAAGTAGGGGCTAGAATCCACTTCTTCCTCTAGTGAAGGCAGAACACTGTGTACACAAAAACACTGGCTAGGCACAAAGTTAACCATTTGATTGCCCTAGATGTTTAACCCCTTCCCAGCCAGTGTCATTAGTACAGTGACAGTGCATATTTTTAGCACTGAATGAATAAATGACTTGTATAGCTCTACACATGCGAACTGAATCACCTCTAGGCGTTTTTGCAGCCAGTGTCTTCCCGGCTGATGCGGTCATTTTCCCCCCATAGGATCTTGACACGCTTGGGACACACAGTTGTACACACATATATATATACTGGGCCAATTTGGCCAGGATCCAATTAACCTACCAGCATGTCTTTGGAATGTGGGAGGAAGCCGGAGTACCCAGAGGAAACCCACAGGGAGAACATGCAAACTCCAAGCAGATGGTGTCGTGGTTGGGATTCGAATCAGCGACCCTTTTGCTGCTAGGTGAAAGTGCTAACCACTACACCACTGTGCTGCCCACTGATCACTGTATTAGTGTCACTGGTTCCTGCAAAGTGTCAAAAGTGTACGATTGTCCCAAGCAATATCACAGCTCCGCTATAAGTCACTGATTGCTGCCATTACTAATGTAAATAAATAAATAAAAATTCCTTAAATATATATATCATACTTTGTAGACACTGTAATGTTTGCGTTCCAATCTATATAAGCTTATAGGGATTTTTTTACTGTATTGGTATTGGTTATATTTTATAGCAGAAAGTAAAAAATATTGTTTTTTATCAAAATTGACGCTCTATTTTTGTTTATAGCGCAAAAAATAAAAGTTGTGTTGATCAAATACCACCAAAATAATTATTTTCTGGGAAAAAATTACACACATTTTGTTTGGGTACAGCGTTGCATGACCACGCAATTGTCAGTTGAAAAAATTTGCAGTGCCATATTGCAAAAAGTAGCCTGGTCATGAAGGGGGATAAATCTTCCAGAGGTCAAGTGGTTCAAGAGAAAAGCACAATTTACATATACATGGTGTAATAATTGCACTACTATATGTATTTCTATGTATTTGTATGTACTCAAACAGTTATGCTAATACAATTCTAATTAAAAAAACTTTGTGCCAGTCTTATTAAGTGGAATGCTATAAAGAATCAATCATACAGTCACCTTGAAGTGCACAAATTTGAAAAAAAGAGTTTTCAGTTTAAAGCATATGTTTTAAAGGTACATTTGCATGTGACTTTTATCCTCTCATGTAAATGCATAGGGAGGTTCCAGGTTATATCATGCTTTTTTAACAAGTCAAATGTAGCAAAACTATCACTTTGTGATCTTTACATTATAAAAATACCCTTTGGAAAAACTATACTTTTTTCTTAGACCCCTTTCACACTGAAGCGCTTTTACAGCGTTTTAGTGTTAAAAATAGCGGTATTAAAACGCTCTCCATGCATCTCAACGGACCCTTTCACACTGAGTCCTGCAAGCAGCATCTTTGGAGCAGCTTTTGGGCACTAAAAAACGCTCGAAAAACGCCCCTCTCCATTGAAATGGATTGAAAGCGCTGTAAAAACGCCTTACCCTTTCTCACTGAGGCACTGCAAAAACGCCCTAAAACTATAGGGTCTTAGCGGTGCTTCACCAGCACAATGGGATTGCAGATGAGGCTTCGCTCCAATAACGCTCGAATAACGCTCGAAAAACGCTTGAATATCGCTCGAATAACGCTCGAAAAATGCCCCAGTGTGAAAGGGGCCTTAAAGTGGTTGAAGGATTAAAGTAAGAAGTTATTTTTTAGTTTCATACATTCTATGCATGAAGCTAAAAAAAAACATTCTGGCCCGGATTCACATAAATTAGCACATATTTATGCGGGCGTAGCGTATCTAATATACGATACGCTGACGCAGCGCACAGAGGTAAGCACTGGATTCACAAAGCACTAGCTCCTACAGATACGCTGGGTTTCCTCGGCGTAAGCCAGCGTAGGTGGAAGTGGGCGTGAGCCATGCTAATGAGGCGTGACCCCATGCAAATGATGGGCCAAGCGCCATAGAAGTACTTGAAATGAACGGCGCATGCGCCGTCCCGTGGACGCATCCCAGTGCGCATGCTCAGAATCACGTCGGAACTACTCCCTAAGATACGACGGATCACTGCCTACGACCTGAACGTAACCTACGCCTAGTCATATTCACGTACAATGTAAAAGAACAAAAGATACGACGGCTTGTGTTCCCTGGTCCATTCCTTTGCATGAGTTGCGCCTCCTATATGGGGAATAACTTTACGCCGGACGTAAGACTTACACAAACCGTGTATATTATGCGCCGGGCGCAACTACGTTTGTGAATCGGCGTATCTCCCTCATTTGCATATGTGCATAGAAAATCAATGGGAGCGGCAAATGCGCACAGCGTAAATATGCGCCCACGATATGACGGCGTAAGCAAGATACGTCGGTCGTAGGAAGCCTATTTTCAGGCGTATCTAGTTTTGTGGGCACGGTGCACAGATACGACAACGCCCCTTCGGACAAAAGTTAGAGAACTTGCTTTAAAATCGAACCGATGGACCGATAGGTCCAAACCGATGGTTAGTACACAAAAGCATTGGTTCAAAACCCATGCATGCTCAGAATCAAGTCGACGAATGCTTGGAAGCATTGAACTTCGTTTTTTTCAGCACGTCGTGTGTTTTACGTCACCGCGTTCTGACCCGATCGGTTTTTGGAACGATGATGTGTACGCACATCAGACCATCAGTCTGCTTCAGCGGTGAACCGATGAAAACGGTCCGTCGGCCATTCTCATCGGATGGATCGACCGTGTGTACGCGGCCTCAGGCCCCGTACACACGGTCGGTTTGGTCCGATGAGAATGAACCGAAGTTCATTTTCATCGGACCAAACCGACCGTGTGTATAGGCTATCGGTCTGTTTTCCTTCGGTCCAAAATTGTAAAACATGCTTCAAAACCGAACCGATTGACCGCTGCCCGATCGGACCAAACCGATGGTTAGTACAGAAAAGCATCGGTTCAAAACAAGCGCATGCTCAGAATCAAGTTGACGCATGCTTGGAAGCATTGAACTTCGTTTTATTTAGCACGTTGTGTGTTTGCCATCACCGCGTTCTGACCCGATCGGATTTTGGACTGACGGTGTGTACACATATCAGGCCGTACGGCCACTTCAGAGGTGAACCGATGAAAATGGTCCGAAGGACCAGTCACATCGGTTTGGTCCGACCGTGTGTACAAGGCCTTAGATTGCATTCTGTCAATTTCAGAGTGATGTTTTATGTACGAAGAAAAAAATTATTGTGTCCATTATGTCTGTGGTTTATAGGGCATAAACATGTATTTATATTGGGGCTTAATGACCCAGGATCCATTATAATAGCAATTCACCTGTGTGCAAACCTCATCATTAAAAAAATATATATATATATACCGTATTTATCGACGTATAAGACGCACACCCTAACTTTAAGAGGGAAGTTTCAGGAAAAAAACTTTCCACAGCCCCCTGCGTAAAACACTCAGGTACAGTTTATCCTCTGTCATACGCCAATAAATACAGTGTATATATATATATATATATATATATATATATATATATATATATATACTATTACTTTTTTACGGAAACTAAGCTCATTCTCTAGTTACTTTATGTGTAAAATTTCAATGTAATCAGTCTTTAGCTTATGGGTCACCCAGCGATATTTAAAAACAATTAGCTATATACAACATGAAATACCACCCAACTGTGGTTGCTTGAGCTTAAAGTGGTTGTAAACACACAGGAACAAAAAAAAAAAACTGGCAAGACAAAGGCATAATGAACTATATTGAGATATCATACTAGCTTCTTATTAACCGCTTAAGCCCCGGACCATTTTGGTGGTTAAAGACCGGGCCACTTTTTGCGATTCGGCACTGTGTCACCGTGCGACATGGCTCCCAAACAAAATTGACGTCCTTTTTTCCCCACAAATAGAGCTTTCTTTTGGAGGTATTTGATCACCTTTTTGCTATAATAAATATCCCCAAATAAAAAAAAGAAGTTCCACCGTTTAGGCCGATACGTATTCTTCTACATATTTTTTGTAAAACAAATCACAATAAGCGTTTATTGATTGGTTTGCTCAAAAGTTATAGCTTCTACAAAATAGGGGACTGTTTTATGGCATTTTTTTATATATATATATATATTTTTTACTAGTACTATGGTGGCGTTCAGAGATTTTTATCATGACTGCAACATCATGGTGGACACATCGGACACTTTTGACACCATTTTGGGACCATTGTCATTTTTACAGCGATCAGTGCTATAAAAATGCACTGATTACTGTGAAAATGGCACTGGCAGTGAAGGGGTTAACCACTAGGTGGCACTGCAGGGGTTAAGTGTTCCCTAAAAGTGATTCTTACTGTTAGGGGGGCGTGACTACACCTGACATGTCACTGATGACTGTTCCCGTTTACAGGGAATGTTCATCAGTGACAGTGTCACTAGGCAGAATAGGGGAATGCCTTGTTTACAAGGCATTCCCCTGTTCTGCTCTTGCCGACCGCAATCACAGGACACCCGTGAACATCAAGTTCCCAGGACCTGCGGCCCCACTCGTGAGGCGCCCGCTGGGTGGCAGATTCAAATGGACGTACCTGTACACCAATCTGCCTGCCCATGCCATTCTGTCGACGGAAATAGACGTGCGGCGATCGGCAAGTGGTTAAACGTACCTTAGATCAAAGCCCCCTGCATCGGTCCCAGCACACCGTTGTGGCCGGTGACATGTCTCCTGGAGTTATTTCTGGGTATTGCCGGCGCTGTGATTGGCCGGAGCAGCGATGATGTCACTCCCGCGCATGCACGCAGGAGCCACTGGTAATGGCACAGCAGCTGAAAAAAATGGCACAAGCGAGCCATCTCTTCCATGCAAACGGTGCAAGTTTAGGAGATATTCACAGTACCTACAGGTAAGCCTTATTATAGGTTTACCTGTAGATAAAATTGGTGTGTAAGGGTTTACAACCACTTTAACTTGTAGCAGCTGTGTAGGTTAGCCCAAAATAACTTCAATTATTTCACACAGAGAATGACCATAGACATGTTGTACCAGATAACAAGCAATTTACAGTTACAATGTAAAAGGAATACAAAAAGACCCCCCCGGGGGGGGAAACAAAAGAAATGTATCCTCCCGGAGATAAAGATGCCAAAAGTGCCGCATAAAAAAGGGGTTTATTGATAAAAAAAAATAGCAATCACATAAATTCAGACACTATGACACCCATCACCAACACCCATATTGACCTTCATGAATGTTATACCATGATAGCCCTCTCATACTGAACCGTGTGTTATTGAGCTGTGATATTCAGGTCACGACATCATTCATTGGTCAGCCACAGCGCATAGCTAACTTATCTATTTTGAATTACTATGATATATGTCCTGTTTGGACTTGATCAGCTTAGAGGCTGATCACCCAATCAAATGCTGGGTAGTCGGCTGGACAAATTCCAGCAGATTTTTCCAGTTTGAGTAATTTGCATGCATGCATCCCATATATAGTAGGTGTCTATTTAGATAACGTTATCTAATTATTTGAATTTTTATATTGGGTGTTGGTGATGGGTGCCATAGTGTCTGAATTTATGTGATTGCTAAATTTTTGTATCAATAAACCCCTTTTGTATGCGGCATGGCCCACTTTTGGCATCTTTATCTACGGGAGCATACATTTCTTTTGTTTTTCCCCCCGGGGGGGTCTTTTTGTAATGCATTGATATCTGCCAATGGACACGGCACCTTAACTGGTGAGTCCGCAACCAATGGGTTGCTGTGACAGGAAGAACATCCTGCACAGTTAATTAATATAGTGAGCATAGGACCTGCTCCCCTATTTTTTCTTGTACGATGTAAAAAGCTTGTATATCGCTTTAAAGCTTGGCCTTTACTGACCACTGAGGCTGGGAACGTGAAGGGTAAGGAGGTTAGCGAAATGATTTTGATTGACATGTAAGCAGAGATACTTTACTGTATACAGTTTGTTTTTCTCCTTTGATTATTATGTGCTTTCCTGTTGTTTTGCAAATGAGAAATGTTCTTCTACATTGCAAACAACTGTGAAACTGTCCCTACTTGTAAACTCTTGCAAGCAGCAAATCTTTCTCTCATTAGTTTGCTAGGAAACATAAAATAGTAAGTTACTTGGCAGCACTTTATAAAAAAAAGTATGATAATAAAAAATGAACAGCAATCACAAACAACATAGATTTTAATGCTCAAAGCAAGGTGAGTGCCTGTTTCATTTGAACAAAACATAAAATGTAATGAACTAACTCAAGGCCATTTAAAGATTATGCAGAAGAAATAAAAGCATAACCATTAACTTTGCAAGACAGATGTAGAAGCAAGGTCTTGCAGTGAACTCATTTCTTCAAAGCAGGAAAAAATACAATATGGCAAATTTTGTTGCATATTTGCAAATGAGACTAAAGATAAACTGAATGTTTACTTGAGGCACGTCCAATTTAGAAACATTGCATCTTGATTGAAATACCCTAAGTAGTTTTATAGCTGGCATATGAAACCGCTTAGCATTCTTGAATCAAGACCAATAATAGTAAAGTGCAAACGATAAAAGCTATTTTACAAACTGTAGAACCAGGGCATACAACCTGTGGACAAGGACCTCACCCAGTGTCACACATTTATATTTTTGGATCACACAAGAACACTCCCTGTACAGATATTCCTTAATCCCTGCACATGGGAACTGTGCCGAGAATGTACCCTGAGTTGCCCAGCTCAGGGTACATTCTGCAAAAAGCTGTGAGCAGGCAGATATGTTTTTTTTTTTTTTTTGCAGAATAGACATAGCATGTGATAAATAGCCTGCCCGAGGTTTGTTGTTTTTGATGTCTGCATGGGCTTCAACTTTAGTATTGACTAGACAGAAGCCTTTTAAATAAATATTAAAGTGATATTAAAGTCTTGTTTTGTTTTCTTAGTTTAAAAATAACAAACATGTTATACTTACCTGCTCTGTGTAATGGTTTTGCACAGAGCAATCTAGATCCTCCTCTTCTCTTCCCTCCAGCAAAGTGCCCCCCCCGCTTACTATGGGGGCATCACGCTGCTCGTCTCTGCCCCCTCTCTCCTCATTGGCTGTGTTGCTATGGCAATTTATATAGTGACTTTATTGTAATAATATAGAGTTAAGTTGTGTCAGTATATGTGTACAGAGCCCCTCCCCTACCCCTCCATTGATATGTAAATAACAGACTGGATGTTATTTGCAGGAAATTGGTGGGAGGGGCTTGGAAAGGGTTTTGGAAGACACATTGTTTTGAACAAGAGATGGTGTTTGGAAGGACAAAGGGGAAGATGGTGGCCTGAAGCTGAAGAGCTTTGGAGATCTTTTGAGTTGGACTGAGCAAGGAACTTTGGACATTACATCTTGACCCCCTAAGTTGAGTACATGTTTAGTTTACTTAATGTGTACATGCTTATGTTTGTAGGCATATATTTTGTAAGCTATGAATTGTGTTGTGTTCTGCATCCTACAGTTGTATGTGCAGATTTTTCCTTGTTTAGTAAAGCTGTGATACACTACAGAAGTCTAAGCTTCCTTGGTTTTACCACAAGAACTTAATAGATAGACCACTATGGTACCAATGGTGCCCACTGATGTGTCTCAGCCAATCAGGAGGGGGAGTCCCGGACAGTCAAGACTCTTGTGCAAAATCACTGGATTGTGATGGGGCTCAGGTAACTATTAGAGGGGCTGCTGCACCCAGAAGTTTTTTTTATCTTAATGCATACAATGCATTAGAAAAAAAATCTGCTGCCTTTAGAACCACTTTAAAGAAAAACACACCTTTGCAGTTAAAATTAAACACCTTCTGTCCCTTCATTATGACTATATTTGCTCAATCCACTCTATGGAAACAGAAATGGTTGTCACTATGCTGCTTTCCTTGTTTGAGCTACCAACATATCGTACTCTTAATAATAGTTTACAGGAAATAACTTGGAAGGAAGTCATTGTGGGTTCTGATTTACAAGGAACTCCTCTTTAGCAATATCAACAGGTGGTTGACAAATGGTTTGAAAAATTAAAACGAATGCAGCCACCAAATCTAATGACTGGTAAGTTACTATATATATATATATATATATATATATATATATATATATATATATATATATATATATATATATATATATATATATATATAAAATGTATAATATAATAATATAATATATGCTTGGGTTTATAAGTCCTTTGATCTTTTTTTCCTTTTCTTTATTCATAGGAATGCAGTGCCTTGCATGTCAGTGTTGTCTTTATACATAAAGCTTAGATAAATCTATTTCCCATGAGCCCCAAGACTCTCAGGCCACTAGAGGGTTTACCTGATTTTATTCACAGTTACCTGTGTGTATGTTTTCTTCTACCTCCACCATGATTTGTATTCTGGTTAAGTGGCAAGGGGAATATTGTTCAGCAACAGCTTCCTTACAAAAAAATTGCTATTCCTACTGTTGAAATGCAATGGTTATTAAAGAAAAATCACATCATCCCAATGCATGAGATGAATCTCATATTTCCTACTTGTACTCACAGATCCATAGTTACGGCCAACATTAAAATTCAGAAGATGGTGTTTAAATGGATTGCTTGGTTGCCTGAACTGGGCTTAGACATTTCTAGACAGACTGAAAAGCACACTGTGAGTCTTAAAATCCGATTTCCCTGCTGACACGACCAAATGTCAACTTATCTTGCAATTTACAAATTGCCATTTTTTAAAATTAATCATTCATAAAAAAAACTATTTACTAAAATGATGGCACATCAATTTATCAAATGTGATGTTTTCCATAAAATAAAAATATAAAAATCTATTTAATAAAGATACTGTAGTAAGTTGTAAACATTTGGGTAACCATTGAAAAAAAAATTAAGCAACATTGTATTTGTCAATCCAGTAAGCTGTACTAGGTTTTTCTATAAAATGAATGTGCCCGCACTGTTATTTAAGAAAAAGAGGTTAGACACTAATGGCCCATTCACACCACATGTATTGCAATAACAAGCTGAAATGTATTATTGCCAATAGGCACGGTTCACACTAATGCGTTATGTTGGTGTGCCTTTTGTGAAAATGGGACATGCTGCATTTAAATGAAGTGTAATCTATTGCAACACATTTCAACACATCACAGCATGTTGCAATACACGTTGATGAAAAAATAAATATTTATTTTGGCACCTGCTGGAAAAAATACCTAACCAAAAAAGAAAATTAGAACCTTGCAGACTCTACTGGTACCCGAGAGGAAAGGTTAGACATTATTAGATAAAAAGTAAATGCTTTTTACAAAAGTTGTTAAACTGTCATAAAGACATGAATACAGTGCTTTGATTGGATAATACAGGCCATATAGTCTAGCTTCTAGAGTTGGTCTTTGTTATATATTCCTAGAGGTCGACACGTTTCACAACAAAGTGCTTCCTCATTTCTTCCTTCCTGTAGGTTGGCATCAATATGCCATCACAGAGTATCCAACAACTTCATTCCACCATCCTGTTTCCACACTTAGTGACTCTCCTGACTCTCCTCATAGTGACAATGAGGTTCTGATGAAGCACTTAGTTGTGAAACGCTTTGACCTCTGGGAATATATAGCAAAGACTTACTCTTGCAACTTGACTATATGGCCTGTATCATCAGAGCCCTCATATTCATGTTTTTTATGACTGTTTTTAACTATGTTTGTAATAAACATTGACTCTTTTAACTAATAATGTCTGGCAGTTCCTCTCTGGTACTAGTAAAGTCTGCAAGGTTCTAATTTGCTTTTTTTGTTTGTTATTTGTGGATGAGGTACCCTTTATATAGCATATTCTAGTTTTACATAAAAAAAACTGCATAGCAATGCAAAGATTGACGATTGGGACATCTAGCAGGCTTTTTTTTAACAGGCATTATCAGGCTTTTAGCAATCTTCAGAAGTGCTAAAAGCTTGTTTCAAGCTACAGCCAGACTGAAGCTGATGGATTTTTTTATGGACCCTTTATTGACAAAACTGCTAAAAGCTTATTAAAACCAGTGTGATTTCCTTCTAAATGTGGTCATTTGCAGACTAGTGTTTTCTAGTTAAGACACAATAATGCCTGTGCATATGAAGCCTGAAATTAATTCACTCCTTGACCAATTCTGTCAGAGTCACAGTTTTTGTCACTGCAACCTAAAGTTTAAAGGATGCACAAGGATGCACAAGGCCAATACATTTTTGTGAAACTCTTTGGTGTATCAAAGTTTGCCGGACAAGGGGAGGGCCTTATCTGACGGCTCACGGCGGGGGGAACACACAGCTATTGAAATGAAAGCTGTGATGTTCCCTGCTCTAATCATCTGACCTGCGGCTCCCCTCTCCTCCCCTCCATAGGTAGGCTGCATGGTGGGCACAGGCTAAATTGAACACAGGCTGCATGGGACACAGGCGGCATTGTGGGCACAGGCTGCATTGGACACAGGCTGCATAGTGGGTACAGGCTTCATTGGACACAGACTGCATTGGACACAGGCTTAATGGTGGGCACAGGCTGCATGGTGGGCACAGACTGCATGGTGGGCACAGGCTGCATTGGGCACGGGCTACATGGTGGGTAAAGGCTGCATAGGGCACATGCTGCATTAGACACAGACTGCATTGGACACAGGCTGTATGGTAAGCACAGGTTGCATTGGTGGGCACAAGTTGCATTAATGGGCACAGGCTGCATTGGCGGCCCAGGCTGCATTGGTGGTCACATGCTCATTTAAGTGTCATGTTATGAGATAATTTATGAGGGTGGATTTAGGGGCGAAATTAGGGGTGGGTCAGGGTAGGGGTTGGGTGGGGCAACTGGTGGCGAGTAACCCTTGAGGCCTAGCTAGTAGCTCAAGACTTGAAATTTTAGCAAGACTGAATGATGTGGTCCAAGGCACCATGAGTAATTGGCCTCCATGCCAAATTTGGACAGAAAAAAGAGGACTTGAAATTTTGAGCCCTGTGCTAACTATCTTAAATTTCCAGTTTGATCCCTCAGTCAATAAAACACCCTCAGCATGACCTTCCTAACATCTGTTTTCTAGTGTGAGTGACAATGAAAATGGCAATAATCCTGTGCCACTAAGTGAGAAGAGGCAAGAAATAGTGACAGATAGCAGTGACTATCTGATAACTTTCTTGTTTTTCACCTATATACTGTATGTTCATAAGGGTTATTTATTTAATACATAATCTTTGGAGGACAACAACCATTATATTGCACAAATATACTACCGAGCTACTATATTTTTTACCATATATAATATAATATGTCATATTATGTTTTATGTACTTTTTATACAGTCTTTTTTATGGTGAGCAATGAAATAGAAATGCACCACTTTTATTCAGTCTAATAATCTGTTTGTCTTTTATTTCTTACATATAGTGCATACATTTGGAAATAGATTTTTTCCTATATACTTGTGTTCATTAAAGATTCTATTTAGAAAAGGTCGAAGGTCAGATTCACTGTGGATGTGTCATTTATTTGCAAATCAATTTCCTGATTTATAATGTACACTCCCTATCATTATTGACCAACTCATTCACCCATTTAAAAAAGATTTATCATATTAGATGTATTTTTTTTCTTTTATACTAAATGTGCTACCCCCCCCACCCCCCACATGTTGAAGATTTCTGGGCAGTGTTGTTGTAGTTAAATATATGCTATGTTAACATATAAGGAGATGGGGTAGAAAGACGTTATTGCAGTAAGAGTGGTCATATTTTCTAGATCGTCTACAAGGTAGACCCCAGACATTAGACATCTGCATTACGGAAACATTTGTTAAAATTTCACTTTCCTTTCATTCATTTTAATTTTTTTGATCAATATTCAATATTTTGAATAACGTCATTAAATTCAGAACTACAGAAATTTTTAAATTCGTTATGTTCCATTCGTTTAGATGCGGTATTCGTTATTTCGCATAACTGTTCACTAACAGCAAAATTTGAAAGGAAATTCCAATACCTATAATTTATTAGCTAGTAATAGTTAGTATTATTATTAGTTAGTTATTATTTAGGATTTTTTAATTTTCTGGTGTTCGAATGTTCGGTTTTTCATTCTTATTTTTGGATTTTCGAATTTACAAATATTTGTATTTACAATTTCGGCAGAAATTTGTTAAACCCATTTTTTATTAATTTGAATATTGACTAATTAACAAATTTGTTGAATTTCATTGAAAAAAAAATATTTGGAATGAAACGTATTGCACATGTCTACCACACGTGCAACTCACAGGTAGTGTACAGGGCACTATAGTTAGTTATACTGCATACAGTTAGTTCCAGTTGAATGCAAGTAGGTAGTGGCCATCAGCCAAACTGTGCAAGTACTCCTACTAGAATACAGGGGGATGCAACAAGCTGCTTCTGCATTTAAGTGTAAAAACATTTAAACCTCTGTTAAATAACTGTGAAAAGGGAAATGGAAGCATTGGCAAGTATTGTCAATCATATTTCAATAGTCAGAAGTCAAGATGAAATATGTTAAACCTAGGACTATTTGCCATGAGCTACAACTCCTGACTTAATTATCTGTGATAAATATATACACCTCACACAGTACAATGTGCCATAGCTATTTTAATGCAACTGTAAAGCAAAGCTACGTGGTTAAGACAGCGTAGCACTTAAACATAAATTGCAGTGTTCAGGTGTAGAAATCTTCCCTCTGCGTGCTTTGACAAACAGCTCGGAAATCTGCCAGGGATGAGAAGTGCTAACAACAATGATTACAGAGAAGTACCTGCTTGTTACAACAGCATGTAAATAGTAGTTTGGATTTGCAACATACAGTCTGTAAGAAGTGGCATGATACCTTTTATGATAAAAAAACATTAGGGATTGATGGGATGAAATAATAGGGTATAGGACTATACAATCATCTTATGCAACATTTACAGTGCTGTGTCATTTAATTTTATACATCTACCCCTCATACATTTATAAATTAGATGGGAATGTCCCCACCTCACCAGCAGCCCAAATGGTACATATAAATATATGGTACATTACGTTTTTTTTATTACTCTCTAAAGTTGTTATATTAACAATCACCATAACAATTATAATGTTGTAGTTCTTAATTGTGGTTGCATGGTTGCCACTCAATCTGTACCCTTCCCTTCCTTCAAGCTCTGCCCACCACTGATGTCAGGACCATAAACCGGAGTAAAAGGAGGAGGGAGTAGCTTTAAAGAATGGAGAAAGAGACTGTAGCTGAGCTTATTAACTAGTCAGACATGTGCACTTGAAAAAGCAGTAGACTTCACAGCTTTTCATGTGCAGTGGTGCTGCTTCAGGGTTCTGACAGGGTTCTGGCTGGGGGGATCAGGACAGGAAATCAATTCAGATTTGAAGGAAAGGATTCCCAAATAAATTATTTACACAAAAGGCGTTAAACAATTTCTAAAGTTTGTTTTCTTACTTCACCTTGTAATGATGGGCTCACAGGTTGTGGCTACAGTTTGTAGTCTCATAGCTGACACTTTCCCTATGTCCACGTATTAATTTACCTAGCTTGTCCCTATTCACTAAAGAGACAGGTAACTTCTTGTTCTGGGTCACTAAGCATCCAATTTGTGCCTCATCTTTACTTCTACCCCTCCTTTACCTCTCCCCAAAGGCTGGTGGAATATACATTTACTTCACAGGAAGTGTCAGTTCTCAGACTACAGACAGAGGTCATGCAATAGCTTGTGCACTGCCACGCTGCATGCCTCATTTTTCTACACACACAAACTGCTGAAACAGGAATTCAAAGATATACTCCTCTATAAAACTGTGTGCGTACGGGGCAACCAATGACACCTTGAAAAGACACAACATCGTTAATACACAAAACTACATCAATGCACATCTTATGCAGGTGAAAAACACAAGATGCAGGTAGGAAGACATTATACCTTTAAACAGACTTTTACCAATCAGCATGCTGTCAGTATACTGTACATATATTCTAGAGCGATTTCTAAGGCCACATTGTCATTGTCAGGAGAACCACTTTAATATTTTATGTATTTCGAGTAAAACACATTTCAAAGCTAAAGGATGGATTTAAAAAAAAAAAAAAAACTTTAAATTATAGGTCATCCCAAGGAAATATATGTTTTTGTAAGACACAGTATGAGTAAGAACAATTGTTTAGGGTCTGTTGGTCTGGAACAAATGGAAAGAAAGAAATCGGCTTTTGCTGCCTAACCAGCTCAGTTTTCTCCAGAGTCCTGGCTGGGCCACATCTTTTTGCACTGTTCTGTGTCACAGCTAAATTAAAAGCAACTAGTGCACCAAAGGGTCATTGCTTTCTGTTTCCCAGAAGACACAACTATGTGATGTTAAGAGATGGCCCAAGCATTTTTAAAACACCAGAGAACAGTTATTTTATGTGAATTGTTTTTGTTTGTGAAAAATGTTCCTATCAAAACACTGTAAATTCATCTTATTGGCTGCAGTATGATAATGTCACTATATCTTGGTCACATCTTACATGCATAAGGCAGGTACATATTTTGGCTTTTTAAAGTGTACCTCTACAATATAGCATATTACATAGCCCCAAAATAGACACCTTAAACATATGTGTATTTAGAATTACCCCTTGTTACACCTGTGTTCATGCACATCATGAAGAATTTATGAGCAAACATCCTCCAAAACCTGTGCATTTACAGATGCCTACAATATTTAACATCAACAAAAAATATACTAGAAAAAAAAAATTACTAAAACACATATGTTTTATATTATCACAAAAAAAGTGTAAAAGTGTAAAAGTAACCGCGGGGGCGTGCAGCGCGGTGATCGCGGCCACGCTCTTTAACCATCTAATCGGCTATGTCCAATCACAGCCAGTCACATGTGAACACAGAGATGTCAGTAATCGGCACTCCTCATCTCACACTGACAGAGTGTGAGGAGAGGAAAGCCGATCAGTGGCATCTCCTCACAGGGGGACAGCTAGGTATGTAATCAGGGCACTGATCATCATTGCCCTTATTACAATTAGGTGCCACCAGTGCCAACAATTGCCACTAATCTGTGCCCACAGTTGCCACCAATCTGTGTCCACAATTGCCAGCAATCGGTGCCCACAATTGCCAGTAATCAGTTCCCATTAGTGATTCTAGTCAGTGCTGGCTACCACTGCTGCCCAACAATGCCCATTACTACTGCAAATCAATGCCATTCATCAATGCCCATCATTGCTGCCTATCCGCACCGCCCATCTGTGCCCACCAGTGCCACCTATCTGTGCCCACCAGTGCCACCTATTAGTGCCCATCAGTACCCATCAGTGCCACCTATCAGTGCTCATCAGTGCCACCTATCAGTGCCACCTATCAGTGCCAATAAGTGCGGCATATTCATACCTCCTCATCAGTGCCCATAAGTGCCGCCTCATTAATACCCATAAGTGCCACCTCATCAGTGCCCATCAGTGCAGCCTATCAGTGCCCGTCAGTGCCACCTCATCAGTGCTTATCAGTGAAGGAGAAAAATACTTATTTACAACATTTACTGACAGAAACTAAGAAAAACTTTATTTATTTTCAAAATTTCTGTCTTTTTTTAAGGAAAAAATAAAAAAACCGGAAGTGATTAAATACCACCAAAAGAAAGCTCTATTTGTGTAAAGAAAATTATAACAATTTCACATGGTTACAGTGTAGCATGACCACCCAATTGTCATTCAAAGTGTGACAGCGCTGAAAGCTCAAAACTTTTCTGGGCAGGAAGGGGGTGTAAGTGCCCTCTATTGGGGTGGATAAACAGCAATCTACTAAAAGAACCTGTTTTCTGAAAGAGATGTTTATTTGTGAAAATAATATTTAATCGATACTAGTTGGTCATAACAGGCTAATTCTGTTGGCAGGGTTCTTCAGATCTTCTTTGCATATTATCTGTTTTCACCCACTTAGAAAAGAGATATCTTGCTTATTGAGCTTTGGCTCAAGAGCTATTTTTCTCCCCATGGATGTCTTGAATAGCCGTTGTCCATTTTTAGGAATTTATATAAATATGACAAGCTGCCCTAAAGTAACACTTTGCAAGTTTTGTGTTGTGTTGTATAGATGTTCATATTAAAATGTTAAATTTAAGTTGAAGAAATACTGAGGGGGGGGGGGGGGGCTGAAACATCACCTTGTTCTTGACTGTGAAGACTCAACACGACACAACAAACCTGCTGATTATAGTCTAAAGCACATTGATCCACAAGAATAGTTTAACACTATCGCAAACAAGATACATTTTATCTACTGCTTTATTATGATTCTATAATGAAGAGTCTCAATACAAGCAACACCATAAAAATCTGAGTGGCCGAGAGTTACATTAGCATTTATAATGTAGGACAACAATTAAAATGTGTTGCAGAAAACTATGATAATCAAAAATTATAGACATTTGAGATGATTTAATGAATAAGTAGTGGTTACTCACTTTGAATATAGAATTATGTGTGAGAGAGATTTAAAAAAAAAAAAAATTCTTGCTAGCATATGATGGGGTATTTAAAATGAACACAATTTCTCTGTACTCACTAACATGTACTTTACAAAATAAACAGCTCCGAAACCTTTAGCAAATCGGACCCACTATGTTTGAGAATGTACCACTGACCTGAGTATTAGCTAGTTTAGATCAAAACTATTTTTTTTTTTTTTGTTTTTGAACTTTGGATATGATGTGGATATGATGTAGACAGAGTTTGACTCTATGTTTTTACTGATGTATGTGACCCTTTTGAGGGGATTTACCTGATATACTTCACATATCTGGGACAGGAAGTGATGGAAGTCATACAATTGGGGACACAGGCAAAAATAAAGACTTTGCAGAGGTTCTAATCTTTTCCCCTCTCTATCCGAAGCAAAACAAAATAAAACATTTTCTCAAGTTCAATTCAAGGTAATCGTCAATATTAGTTATACCAATTATTAATAAAATATAACCTTTGTTACTAAGGGTTACTGCAAACAAAAATATTTCTGTTTTTGGCCACTTTCTGCACGTCTTCTGTTTCCAAAGATACGCCGGCGTACTTTCAAATTTCCCGCGTCGTATCTTTGTTTTGAATCCTCAAAACAAGATACAACGGCATCTGGGTTAGATCCGACAGGCGTACGTCTTTGTACGCCTTCGGATCGTAGATGCAATTCTTCGGCCGTCGCATTCTTTTACATCGTTTCCGTTCGGCTTTTTCCGGCGTATAGTTAAAGCTGCTATTTGGTGGCGTACGCAATGTTAAGTATGGCCGTCGTTCCCGCGTCGAATTTGAAAATATTTTTTTTGTTTGCGTAAATCATCCGTGAATGGGGCTGGACATAATTTACTTCTACGTCAAAACAATGACGTCCTTGCAACGTCATTTAGCGCAATGCACGGCGGGAAATTTAGGGACGGCGCATGCGCAGTTTGTTCGGCGCGGGGACGCGCTTCATTTAAATGAAACACGCCCCCTACTCGCCGATTTGAATTAGGCGCCGTTACACCGCGAGAGATACACTACGCTGCCGTAACTTACGGCGCAAATTCTTTCTGGATTCAAAGATTAGAAAAGTAAGTAACAGCGGCGTAGCGTATCTCACATACGCTGCGCCCATGCAAATGTACGAGAATCTGCCCCAAGATCCATAATTTTAGACTGAATTGCCATTAAAAATAATATCAACCAAAAGAATATTATATTGTATTATAATAACATTATTCAACTAAAATATTCACTTTTTTAAAACATAAAGTAAAAACTTACAAAAACAATTCACTTCACATAAGCTTTTTCTATTTATCTGAGTAAAACAGAAGCAAAAAAACTAACAAGACTCAAAGGGCATCATATTACTGTAAATTCCTACTTGTTCAAAAGACCTGCAAAAACCACAGATAGCTTAAAAAAAATTCTACATACTCCTATGTTCAGTCAAGGTCACTCAAGTAACTATATAATATGAAATTAAGTAACCATGACAACTTCCAATTACATGGATAAGGTGTAACATTACTGCAGATCATGCGTGAAAGAAGGAGCATGTACAGCTTTCAGACTATATTATATGAAAGGGTATTTCATACATTATGGTAGTGGACTTAAAATGAGCCCTGGTAGTTTTTTATTGTAATGCTATCATGCCAAGATCTATATCATTGTAAAGTCAATATCACAAGACATACAATATTATCATTTGCTAGATTTAACAAGTTGGCTTGGCCAGTGTTGTGTAGCTGCCTATTGCAACAATCCACCAGTCTAAATTCATATCTAAATTTTTGTTTCAAATGCAGGAACAATGAAAAGCAAAATACGTTTAAGATTGCTCTAATAACCATGCTGTCTGTAGTATGGTGAAAAAAATATCAATGGTAGTGCACAACAACATAATGATATTCATGTGTGTCGATGTGTCTTATTATGTTCATTTTTAATATGCTCTTTGACAGTGTACATGTTAATACTGTAATACTGTTTGTTAAAAGTTCAGCTTTAGGCTTGCCATATACACTAAGCACCCCTTTCACACTGGGGCGGTGGGTGCGTTGGCGGTAAAGCGGCGGTTTATCGTCCATTTTGCGGCGCTATTCAGCCACTAGCCGGACGCTTTTACCCTCCGCTAGTGGCCGAGAAAGGGTTAAAATCACCACAAAGCGCTGCTTCAATGGGCAGGAGCAGTGGAGGAGTGGTATACACACCGCTCCTTCACCGCACTGAAGATGCTGCTAGCAGGACTTGTTTTACTGTCCTGCTAGTGCACCGCTCCAGTGTGAAAGCCCTCTGGGCTTTCACACTAGAGAGGCAGCAGGGGCTCTTTCAGGGCACTTTGCAGGCACTATTTTTAGCGTTATAGTGCCTGCAAATCGCCTCAGTGTGAAAAGGGTCTAAAGCTAATCTCCACCTTTACTGTCACTTTAAATATTCAGAGAATACAAAGCTGCCTATGAATGGCTGAGCTTTTTTTGGCTCCACTCAGTTTTGTTCTTGGTGTGGAAGTTCCCATTCCATTGCTGGAACACTGCGCTGTATACTCCATATAGGAAGACTGTGTGTGATACCCCTGAGGATGTCACGTGACCAGAACGATACACGTTGGGTGAATTTGGGTGATGCTGCCGATCCCGGAAGTGACGCAGGAGCATCCGAGCCCCGTTGTCAGTTAGAAGCAGGATGTTTTTAACCTGAAATGTAAGAGCTGCATACTTTAATAAATATATATTTAAACCTACTACACCATGGGGATGCCCTTTTTTGCATGAGTTCATATACAAACGGAATCACAAATTTAAAGGGTAATACACCTAATTACTTAAAGAGACCCAGGACATCAGAAGGTACATAGGGGGAAGAGGAGGAGTGCGGAAGAGCCCAGTTTTTTTTGCCTCAAACAGGGTAAAATGCAACTTGACCTGTTATGAGAGGGCACATGTGGAGGTGAGCGCATTATTTGAATGGTGGTGGGAGTCACTGAAGTATTGGCACAATATTGTGAAGTATTATTTGGTTTACTATCAACTGCATTACATATTTGGATTAATTTAAAGGACACTTTGAAGACTCACATTTAATTTATTGCTGTTCACTGAGTGTTACTTCTTGCACGGTTACAACACTGGATGTGTTAAACACATCATTAAATATATGTACTAGGAAATCTAGTTTTAAGTTTATCACTAGTACACTTTGTATGAAAGTTTATACTGAGATTTGATATTTGTACTTATCACTATGCACGTACAGTATGAGGGAATAGGCACATCAACATTTATTTGTTTTTTGAAACTGCATGTAGCTGAGGCCACATAGAGTTATAGAGAAACCCCAGCACTTGCTAGTGTAGAAAATAGTTCATTTGGGCAAGTTTGGCCCAAATGAACTACTTAAAGCAATAATGAAGGTGGACTTGATCTAACTGATCAAAAATATTTCATAGATTCTGGCATATGAATGTTTGTGTTACAATCTAAAAATTAGTAAAAAGAAAATAAATCCTAATTGCCATCTCAAATCACCCAAAGAAAATGTGTAAGCCATAAGGACAGCCAAAAATATCAAGCATGGTCAACAACTATTTTCTCTTAGATGGCTAGGCTGATTTGTTCAACCATTTGATCTATACTGTTAGATATGATAAATGTTATATCTATATAAAAAAACATGTTATACTTACCTGCTCTGAGCAATGATTTTGCCCAGAGCTGCCTAGATCCTTCTCTTCTCGAGTCCCCCAGTGCTCCTGGCTCCTCCTTCCTGCTGAGTGCCCCCTTGCTATGGGGCCACTTTTTCTGGCTGGGTCCCAAGCCATGCTCTGTCTGTCCATTGACACAACTGACAGAGCTTGACCCCACCCCTGCTCTCTGCTCAGTGGTGGTGATGGACAGTAGCAGGTGCCAATGTTCAATGAGAAGAGCGAGAGATGAAAAAACACTACAGGTACAACGCTGGGTTGAGACTGGGCTCAGATAAGTATAAGAAGGGTTTGGGGGAGCTGCAAACTGAAGTTTTTTTTTCACCTTAATGCAGAGAATTTATTCATGTAAAATACCTTCTGTCTTTAGAACCACTTTAATATGGAACTAAGCCCCTCTAACCCTCACAGCTAAGGAAGCTAGGGAGCTGCCATCTTAGCCTATGTTTTATTAGCATCTGCCATAGTGCCACATATGTGTTATGACACCAGCCATTTGATGGCTTGAGAGTTCAGTTGGACCTTAATGTAAGCACCCTAGTAAATGTAAAAGTTATCATACAAGGCATGCTCTGAATCTAACCATTTTAGGAAACGGTTAAATTGGTGGATTGTGTTCCACTTTAAGGTGGAATTAAACAAACAAACGAACAAACAAAAAAAACACAAAGTTATTATGTTTCAACTTACCTATTCTTGGATGTGGTGACATTAGATTTATTTTTCAGACTTTTTACCTTTTATTAACACTTATTGATCCAGCCAGCAAGTCTGTTATTTATTTAACTACTTTTGAAAGACCAAGTTGTCAAGCAAAATTGGCTGTTAGAGGGTTGAGATAAACCTTTTAACGGTGATAGGGGTGCTTACAATGATTTGCTTTTATTCATTTATATAAAACCTATATCCCAACAGGAAAAGGAAAAACTGTAACTACTTAAAAAGTGTTACAAGGGGTTTGGCTTTAATTTGTGAGTCAAGTCAATGTAAATTAGCTAGTGCATCTAACATTACCCTCTTCCCAGATTCTGCTGTCCCGACGTTGCTCCTCCATCTGGAGTGGAGACACGCTAAGACAGAAACTTTCTACTTACCCAATTACCAAGTGAATAAAAAAATAAAAAATCTTACAAAAAGAAAATTACTGGAGCCACCATATTTAAGGATTGGTAAGATGCAGTAAAATTAATTTATATCACATTAAAGATGAACTCTACATAAGATGCATTGTGGTGGTATAGCAGCATGCTCATCAATTGAACAAGCCTATCATTTTAATATTAAAATGCCCTATCTACTAGCAAAGTTCCTACCAAGTTTGTCTTCACAGTGGGTATAAGTTAACACTTCTTGCTATGGATACCCGTCACCTCCGCTGGATATCTATGTGCTAGGTTACTAATACTCCTGGCCCAGTTCCACCATTCCCCACGCTATGCTACCTTCTCTCCTCTGATCAACATCTTTCAGCTTTCCATAGCTGAGGCCCCGTACACACGACCGAGTTTCTCGGCAGAATATAGCCAGAAACTCGATCGGAGCTGGATTCTGCCGAGAAACTCTCTATTTCCTCGTTGTTCAATGAGGAAAGTCGGCCCGCCGAGATCCTCGGCGGCTTCAACACTGAACTCGACGAGGAACTCGATGTGTTTGGCACGTCGAGTTCCTCGGACGTGTGTACGGGGCCTGAGATGTTTAGGAGCTGTCTACTCCCCTGTCACTGCCAACCCCTTTATCATAAGCACTGCTGAACATTTCCAAGAGCCATTCACCCAGAGGGCTCTTGGGAGCTAAAGTCTAGAACAAAGATGTTCAAACCTTCTAAACAAAGTGCCAGTTTACTTTCCTTCAACCTTTAGGGGGGGCCGACTGTGGCCAGCAGGAATTAAATATTTTTCTGTTATCAGTGTCCCATCTTTGGTATTAGGGTGAGTAATAGTGCCCTATTGTTGGTGTCAGTGGGCAGAATAGTGTCTCATATCAGTGGGATGAATAGTGCCCCAAGGGCCAGATAAAAACAGGCCCCCAGGCCACAGTTCGGAGCCTTTCGATTGCTGTCATTGCTCAGCTTACATTACCTAACGATCATGTCACAAGGCATAAAGATTTTTATCTCTTAGCTAAGAAATTATTTATAAAAAAAAAAACTCCTCCTTCTGCTTTCAGTGCATATGGTTAGGAACCTTTCAGGCCTTTGAATCAAAGTTGGGACAATATCTCCCTGTGCTTTTGTGGATTTCCTCCAGGTACTTTGTTTTCCTCCCACACTCCAAACATGCTGATACGTGAGGTAGTTCCTGTCTAAATTAGCCCTAGAATGTGTGTATATGAATATACGTGGGCTAGGGACCTTGGATGTTATTTAAGCTCATTGAGAGCAGGGACTGTACAGTATGAAAAGTGCTGTGTAAATTGTTGGCACTATATAAAAAATAGTGTTGCCCAGATATTATCTTTAGTGTGGAACATCAAACAAAAATGTATCTAAATAGTTTACTGCTTTTGAATCATCAAAAACAATGATGTCGATTCATTCTCCAGTGACATAGGAACTTACATTGCTGAATCAGGTACCCAGCAGTGCAGTGTGGAAAATGTGTGAAAATCACAAGATTGGTTGAACAGAATTACCAAACCATTGACAGGCAATTCAGTCAGCACATATTTTTTTCAATTGTTCCTTTAGCTGTTTTTCTATATTTAAGCTTTACAAGTCTTTTGTACTTACTGTAAAGAAAAATATCACTAAAGTAAGTGGTTTATGTTTTAATATTTGCATTTCCCTTTTGTTTCTTGTTAAACAAGTGTGTTTTCTGTTAACAACTACAAAACAGCTCCTTTTATCTGTTACAGAATTTTGTCTTCTAGTTCGCTGAGGCATGCGGTTCACACCCATCAATTTTGGATTTATCTGCGGCTCAATTCATCTTGACATGAAAACCACTCAAAATCCAATATGTGGCTCTGCTTACCCACAAAACCAGCATCATCATAGAAAAGCATTTCTGATATAAAATAGTACAGTTTCTCTGATCTAATCGCATCGCTGTTGTAGCAGAAACTATTTTTCCTCAAAGCTGTGTCCTTGAATGTATTCCTGTAAGTAATGAGCTAGCCTTTATCAACAAGGCGACATCTGCATCTCTCACTATCTTAGCTGGTTCTTGAAAGTGAACCAAGATGCACTCGACTACTAAACACTAAGACTGGCCTAAACACTTATAAAAAAAGGTAAATAAAGTCCAGGACAATACATTTTAGAGCATCAATAATCAAGAAGTACATTTATTTTATGCAGAATTCTAACATAGGTTTTATAGTAATAGCAGTATTATAGAACGATTCTAAAAACAAACCTCCAAGCAAGGCTTAATCTAGATCATGTCACGGCAGTAAATTATTATTATTACAAAGGATTTATGCAGCGCCAACAGTTTATGCAGCGCTTTACAACTTGAGGGTAGACAGTTCAAATACAATACACTTTAATACAGTAGGAATCAGAGGGCCCTGCTCCTTAGAGCTTACAATCTTAGAGAAGGTAAAACATTATTTTATATTTAAGCTAGCTATACATCATATTTCAAGCTGGCTGAATAAAAAAAAAAGAAAATGATATATTATTGGCTGCAGCTTTATATACCAGGTTTAATAGCTCAGGATAAATAACTGGTGTTTTATTTCAAAAGACTATATTTGAATGTTATGTTGGACATCAGGAAAAAGGCTGCTGCGTACGAAGGGTTCTTTAGAGAAGTAATAGAGGCAATTAGCATTTCAGTGACTTCCCTCTTCTTCTCAGCCTAGCACCTTCTCTTCTCCTCCATCCCCTGGGAACACACACAATGTGCACAGTGCCCCACGAGGTCAGAGTACTTACTGGACTCTTATTTACTGGCTTCAATGAGGAGATAATGTTGCAATAGGGAAAAGGAAAATTTTGAAAATCCCAGCGTCTGCATTTCCAACTCCTTCCTTGTTCATGTAGCTTAAACAAAAAAAAATGTAAATGGCTACTTAGCTTTATGGGGGAGGTTGTGCAGAGCCCGAGTGGTGTGCCAGGTACACAGAGCAGACTTCACCCAGGAGTGCTTTGTGGATTACATCCTGACTCTGTTTGGAAATCGTGTATCGGAAACCCCTTGACTACAGACGGGAGGATTCCATAATATTCCTGCGAGGACCATCATTCTACTAAGCCTGTTTGACCCCCCTGAGAAGGGCCGTCACTGGCTAGTCGTTAAGCCTTGAATCTATCTTTTGGTGGCGGGTGCCTTCACGTATTGGATTCCACACAATTTTTCTCATATCACTGGATGTTCTTTTGAACTGATTGAAGTTCTACTCCTTGGGATTGACTTCTGATCACTGATTGATTTTTTGATGTTTTATACGCTTTTCACAGTTTTTTTCAATGGATTATATGGTTGCATATTATTATTTTTTCCAGCGCTACACTTTTTGTATATAAGCCATATATGATGCATTTTATTTTTTTGTTAAATCAGCAGGTAGAACAAAAAAAATAATGAATCGCAAGTGTTGATGCGGAATCCCCCCCATGGAGTTTTTGTATTTTGACAGTGGGGATAGTCAAATACTAAAATTTGACTGCAAAAGTGCAAATACACTTTACTTTTTTTACTTTACTTCTATTCAAATGAGGATACCACACGCTCTTGAGACACTATAGAAAAGGTGACCATCCAGGAGCTGGCAGAAATATACATCACCATCTACCCGCAGCAGGAGTGTAAGATCTGGATATCCAAGGGTCTGCTATAAGAAAGAAGGCAGTCCCAGTTCCAGCCTAACCACCACTTTATGTGATTTACTCTGGCAGGTATAAGGATCTGATGAGTGGGGAGCACAAACTTCACTTTAAGCTGTCTGCACAAGATTTCTGCACAAGTCACTTTGGATTGGTTGCAACTATTATTAACACTACAGATTGGACTTAATTATCAGTTTTTTGGATTGATTTGAACATGATATTTACCTTTTGATTAACTAATTTATTAACCCTGATTTTTACATGAATTTAATCTTTATATAATTTGTGTATACATAATTTTATTATGCACTATTGCACATAAGAGTGAGGTATCGGTATCATATATGCACAGTACCCCAATATTTGTTCTAAGGTTGGGAAATAATCTGTATAATCAGGATGCATGAATTGATATATATATATATATATATATATATATATATATATTTAAGTTACCTTTAGATGTGTATATATAAGGATACACTACCACACTTCTAAATAGACACGTTTGTAGCATTCACCTGGTGGGATGGCCCAACAGGGTGTATCCAATTAATTTACTTAGTGTACATGCCATTAGGGCTTAATCACTAAATTTGTGTGATCAGTTGTTTGTCACCTCTGGAAGATCATCCCCAGGGGTTAGATATAATCATCACATGAGTCATTGTTGTGGTTTAATTAGCACATGCACTTTATAGCTGTTAGTCACTAGAGGTCTTTCTCTTAGTGACAGGCAGCACCACTCACCCCTGTTTTTTATATAATTTTTCTGCCTGGGCTTCACTAGTGGAGCTCCTATGGAAGGCTGCAGCCTAGTCCACCTAAGCGCGGTTATCCAACTATTAACACTTTATGCATAAGAAACTTCTGCTATAAGTTTGAGATCTTACCAAATATGTTTTAAAGCAGTTCAGAGTTTAATAACACTGTCAGACCAAATTCCAACCGTCCAAAACGCGTCGACTTGATTCTGAGCATGCATGGGTTTTTTCTCCGTCGGAGTTGCACACAGACGATAGGAATTTCCTAACATTTTTTTTCCATCGTATTAAAAAAAGCATGTTCTGTTTTCTAAACACTGCTCATAATTGATACAGCATTCTGAGTTGCTCATAACTTAATTGCTTTGCACAGTGCTGTCAGTCTGACACTGGACACAAGCTAGCAAGAAGAATAATCATGGGAATTACCTCAGCGTAAATCTTGTTCTTCTTTTGCAATCCGAAAGCTGACAAAGGAAAGTTGACTAAGGAAGTAGACCTTTTTCCTATTAGAAAACTTCCCTATCAGCAGTGGCTGCTGGCAAACTAGCAAACTAGCAAACTGGCAAACTGGTGTCAGTCAAAGGCAGTAGGTGTTACTGGGTGAGTTACATTAGGATTCATATTGTGAAATGCTCACATATGATGTGAGTGAATTGATGACAAAACCCTCTGTGTTACAGAGGATCACAGGGGCTGTATTCTCGACAGCCAATCTACTGAGGAAGGGCTTGGTGAACCTGGGCATCATTTAGCCCAATAGTTAGCCAGTGATCATAGATTAAACTTCTGCAAAAGACTGTAAAGCCCTGTACACACGATCGGTTTGTCTGATGAAAACGATGGACTGTTTTCATCAGACAAACCGATCGTGTGTGGGCCCCATCGGTTTTAAAATGTTCCGATAGAAAAAAATGATCGCCTTTTTTGGAACTCCATTGGTCAAAAATCAATGCATACTCAGAATCAAGTCGTAAGCATTGAACTTCATTTTTCTCAGCACGTCGTAGTGTTTTACGTCACCGCGTTTGACACGGTTGGATTTTTGACTGATGGTGTGTAGGCAAGACTGATGAAGGTCAGCTTCATCGGATATCTGACGAAAAAATCCATCGGATTAGATTCCATCAAATATCCAATCTTGTGTACAGGGCATAAGGACTACCTTGGCAGAAAAAAAATGTATATGCAGCAGCAGATCTTGTGATTCATTACAAACCAAATAAGGCTTAACTGGGAAGGCTGTAGTTTAACTTTACATACAACCAGTGTGCATATTTATGGAAAGACTGAAAAATATATATTGGCTGCAAATTTTTTAACTGCTACACAATTGCTTTGTGTTTAATTCAGTAAAAGATAAAAAAACACAACAGAACAGCAAACTGTGTTTTTTAAAAGCCTATTCAGTGCAAAAAGAGCCTCTAATTTATTAGGGTGTGCAATGCTAAGGGAGTATTCACATTTCAGTCTGGCAGGATAAACAACTCCCAAAGCATCATTTGCTTCATTACAACAGGCAGTTTGTCAAATTAATAGAAGCATTTTCACGCCTAATATAAAATATTAATGTCTCATTTGTTCAACAATTTTTCAGAAATTAAAACTTTTAAGTTAATCATATAGCAAACCATTTTAATTAGGACACTTAAAAAATAATTAATCCAATAGGGTTGCTTTGGATTCTTGCCAACCTTATTGGTTTAATAAATGTAGACATACTTTGTTCTGCATTCGACTTCATGAATACTAAATATGTCAGCAAAAATAAGTGTAATGCCTTACTAAACTTACCAGTTTATCAAAAGGTAAAATATTACTATCTTTCTTAAACAGATTATTTTAAAAGCAAGTGTATGCTAACAATAATAATATGCTGTGTTTAGGTGTTCATCACCTGCCAGATTTAGAGAATTAAAGGGTAAGTCCAGCAAAAAAATGATTTATTAGTTCTGTGTGGGTTTAAAAACCCATCAGCTTTGTAAAAATATTTGCAATCTTTAAAGAAAAATGTTCACCCCCAGATATGCCTTATCCCCACTTCACCTAACCATCACTATAATCGTTCATTGCTTTGTGTCTGGCAGGTTAGCTATCTGACCCCTGACTAGATGGATTTGTCATATATACAATATTTTTTACTGGTATTCACTATTGTCAAGGCATTACAGCGGAGAAATGATGGACATTTCCAATTATTTTTTCAGGATATTCCCTTCAGCTATGCACTTTTTATATTCATTAAAACTTATAATAGTATGTAAAATATGATTTCAGATAAGTCTAAAGTGTATGTAACCCAGAATCTTTTTTAATATGTTTGGCATCTTTCACTGTATACATTTTTCTTAACCAAACTGTTTATTTGTGAAGCTATTGCCAGTAATAACGCAGGCTGACAATGCAAAGACACTGCCTTTCAATTAGCATCAGTATTGTAAGTTTGTCATTTGCTCTCCTTCAGTTTAGTTTGCCCATAAAGTCTTATGCCTTGTACACATGATCGGAATTTCCGATGAAAAAAGTCAGACCGATTTTTTTCATCGGATATTCCGACTGTGTGTGGGCCCCATCTGACTTTTTTCTGCAGCAGTTTAGAAATAGAACATGTTTTATTTTTTTTCCGAAGCTCAGAATCAAGTCGACGCATGCTTGGAAGCATTGAACTTAATTGAACTTAATTTTTCTCGGCTCATCTTATTTTATTTTTTTACGACACCGCATTTTGGACGGTTGGAATTTGGTCTGACAGTGTATATGCAAGACAGCTTGAATGGAATTCCGACTGAAAATTGCATTCGATTTTATCCCATCGAAAGTTCCGATCAAGTGTACGGGGCATAACAGATAGACAGGCCAACAGCCAACTGAAGAAAAGAATGTTGTCAGTCTGCAATGGGAGGTGTTGTTACTTGTATGATCTCAGTGTAAGAAACTTTGAAAAATATTCACATTTTTTTTTTAAAGACATATATAATTGACTTAAAGGATAAGCAAAACAGATTTTTGTCCTTATTCCACCCTTTGCTCCACTGTTTTACTCACAGTTCTGACACTGAGTCTTCCATTTCCCACTGCCTGCACATGTGCAGACTTCTACGTAGGCCATGTGAATGATCTGTCTCTTTCACCAAATCTCTCTCCAAATTTGGTGTGGCTATGAATAAGCACTAATTTATAGTGCGAAACGCGTCAGCTGTTTTTCTCCCATGTAGTGTGCTGTGACTTGTAGTGCATTTTTCCTTTTTTAAATAAAGACAACCATCAAGGTTTTTTGGACTGCGGCTGTCCATATTTTCTTTTTCCATTTGTTGCCTTGTGCATTGCCAGCACCCTTGATCTCCTGAGACCATACTGATCATCCTAACACAATCCACCTGGAGCGGTAAGTTTCTTTCTGCCAGATTGAGTAATGCCTGAAACTTACTCTACAGATATACAGCTATGAGTCTGTACACATAGGAGTTCCTAGGCTTTCTCACATACTTACTTAACTGTTTATTTTTTTTTTATGTATTCAAAAAAACTATTTATCTTTAACTTTTAAAATTACAGCAATATTTCACCACTAAATATTGGGATTCTTATTATTTAAAGTGGTTGTCAACCGTTACATATACTCAGAGATTGGCCTCAGTGTGATACACAGATAAAACAAATCCGGCTACACAGGTTATATTTGTTTATCCGCAGTCTCCCCTTCTCCACATTCGTTCAAAGTGCAGAATTTATAAATCTTGTTAGCTGTCAAAAAAAAGGGGCAGAGAGCTGAAGTTATGCTCTGCAGAGCTCAGAGACACACCTCCTTCACACAGCACACAGAAACAGAGCTGAGGCTGTAAATCAACTGGAGCTCCTTCCCCATCACCACCTTTTCCTTGTCAGGAGTCAGGTGTCAGGAAAACTTGTCAGAAATTATTATGCTGATAGCAGAGGAACAAAGCAGCAGACAGAAATTACACTTAGTACTCTTAGTTAAGACAAGTACACAACATAGAGGGATATGCTTTTTCATATTCCATAACTGATGTTTACAACCACTTTAAATAACAGTCAAACTTAGTAGGCCACAAAGGCCCATGTGCAGAGAATAAAGGCTACATGGGATGGTAACTACTAGTTTCTAGTAATAAGTTGTAAGCAGTTTGAGAGGCCGCAATTGAGTGGCCAGCATTTCCAATTTTATGGAGTGGGTCTGCAACCACAACCTGGAGCATCTTCCTAAACATATGCTGTAGCTACAAAAGATGGAATTGCACAATATTTTTTTTGTCCTGTAAAAACAGTGGACAAATGCAACTTAAATCAGGTCCCAGTAACAATAGGAGTGCGTATTTATCAAGTCCTATATATATATATATATAAACATTGTGCTCTTTAACTATTTATGCATCTGCAGCCCCCCATTACCCATCCTGCCCCAGGACTGTAATAACTGGATTTCTTTTCTAGAAAAAAGTAGTATGTGAATTCAAGCACTCCTTACAACAATGTAGATGAATAATGAGGAAGAAGGGAGCACTACTGACATTTAGACAATATTTAGACACATTTATTTTCCAAATAATGTGCAAGTTTTTTATGTTGAACATTTAATAAACCTGAAATTACCTTTTCTGCTTAAAGCTAATTTTAATAAACATGAAGGGGAAAAGGAGAGGAGCCTGAGTGACAATTATGTTATTAGGAGGATAACCAGGTGAAGTAACAAAAATGCATCTGAAAAAAAAAAACGAATACAATCACACTATATCTAAGGACTGGTAAGCTTCAATATATTCAATGTATGTTTTTAAGTTTAGATAGACTTTAATAAATTTGTCAAAAATTAGAAGGTTAAAGGGAAACATTATATTCCTATTTTTTTTATTTACTTCATAATTCATCAAGCAAAATGCACAGGCACCATCCAACAGTCAAGCAGCTAGAGCTATAGGATTTTACATGTAAAATTAACAAATATGTTTTTTATATGAAACAGGTCGGGTCTATTCTTACAGTAATTTGGAATACACATTGGGGGTTATTTACGAAAGGCAAATCCACTACAAGTGCACTTGAAATTGCACTGATTGTGCACTTGGAAGTACAGTCGCTGTAAATCTGAGGGGTAGACCTGAAATGTGGGGAATCTCTGCTGATTTTATTATCCAATCATGTGCAAGCTAAAATGCTGTTTTTTATTTTCCTTGCATGTCCCCCTCGGATCTACAGTGACTGCACTTCCAAGTGCAGTTTCAGTGCAATTTCACATGCACTTTGCACTTGTAGTGCAAAGTGTATTTGCCTTTCGTAAATAACCCCCATTGTTCTTTAATAAGCAAATGAGGAAAAATGTTTTAAGAATCAGTCACAATATTTGCTTTAAATAAAGTCATTGCTGAAAAGCTCATAAAATGCGCTTGCTATTTAAAAGATAAAAAGTTTGTTGGTCGACCAATCCTAATGTGTTGCTTTATCACACTTTCATACCATACAAAAACTGAACGTAATAATAAAGTAAACCTTTTATCTGGCAAAGAAACAACAGTGTATTCATACATATGCAATTATGTAAATAGTGTATTCTGATTTGGTAAACAAAAAGGCTAATCTGCATATGCTGATTAGTACTGTTAACTTCATGTGCCACTGAAAAATGTGAATGTTAATTCCTTCTTGTTAAGCAATGACAAAATGTGATAAAGTACGCACTTTAACCTTTGCACAGGTTTACAATTATTAAACACTCTAATTGAGTTTTGTGCATTCAAAATATTTAGACATTTACATCTATGGCACTTGAAAATTATACTTAAAGCGGGAGTTCACCCATTTATAAAATTTTTCCCCTTTTCAACTTAGATTCATGCTCGTTCGGTCTAGGGGAATCGGCTATTTGTATTAAAATATGATCCGTACTTACCCGTTTTCGACATGCATCTTCTTCCGTCGCTTCCGGGTATGGGTCTTCGGGAGCGGGCGTTCCTTCTTGATTGACAGTCTTCCGAGAGGCTTCCGACGGTCGCATCCATCGCGTCACTCGTAGCCGAAAGAAGCCGAACGTCGGTGCGGCTCTATACTGCGCCTGCGCACCGACGTTCGGCTTCTTTCGGAAAATCGTGACGCGATGGATGCGACCGTCGGAAGCCTCTCGGAAGACTGTCAATCAAGAAGGAACGCCCATTCCCGCAGCCCATACCCGGAAGCGACGGAGAGGATGCATCTCGTAAACAGGTAAGTAATGCTCATATTTTAAAACAAATAGCCGATTCCCCTAGTAAAAACGAGCAGGAATCTAAGGCTAAAAAGTGCCCTCTAAGGGTGAACCACCGCTTTAAGATTAGAAACTGTTAAGACTCCACAAAACATGGTGAAACCTATCTTCTTTAATCCATCCACAATGAATGCTGTTGTGTTTCTGTTCCATGAAGAGTTGTACCTCTGTACTGTAGACTGTACTGGTTTATCAATGTGGTGATAATTTTGTTGACATGCTCCCTAGAATGTGATTGTAAAGGCAGAAGTTTTTTTTTTATCATAATGCATTCTATGCATTGCGATAAAAGGCCTTCTGTGTGCAGTACCCAATAAGACTTACTTGTGCCCCATCTCTATCCCCATCTCTATCCCCATCTCTATGTCCATGAGTGCCTCGGCCGTATATGTGACTCTCCCTCCTAAATGCCTGAGACAAAGCAGCTGCGCCATTGGCTCTCGCTGCTGTCAATCAAAGTCAGTTAGCCAATCAGGAGAGAGAGGGAATGAGGCTGAACTGGGGCTCCATGTCTGAATGGACACACTGAGCTGCAGCTTGGCCCAGGTGCCACAATAGCAAACTTCTTGGAGGGACCAGGAGCAGCAAAGAGGGGCCCAAATAAGAGGAGGATCTGGGCTGCCCTGTGCAAAACCACTGCATAGCACAGGTAAGTATAACATGTTTATTATTTTTATAGAAAAAAACAACGAGAATTTACAATCACTTTAATGATTTTGTTGCTAGATGCAAATACATACAAAGGCTCTATAAAGAAAGTAAAAGTCAAAATATTGTCTAGGCAAAATTATTCTTCTGCTATTCTGAACTTTTATTCAAGAAATTTAAATGTGCATAAATATTGTGTGAATATGTAAATAAAACAAATTGAGAGAACAGTGTGTGTAGTTGTGCTCTTTACCAATGCCTCGTACATACAGCATACTCTTCCAGAGAATGTAACTAGCCATTACGTTGAAATCAGCAGAAGAAAAAACAGAATGATCCTAGAATAGCAAAAAATAGTAAAAGCATACTTTTAATTTTAGCAGAGGTATGCTATTATGGCAATGCTTTAATGACCTACTCAACTATAAAGAATACATGTTCACGCACTAACCTACAAATGTTGTCAAGTTAAGTTAGCATGTTCTCACTGATTGCCCTCTCCCCCCAAATATTACATGTTGGTTTGATACTAGTCCATGGATACATTTCAACTGATATGTTGTAGTTTAACCGCTTGCCAACCACTGTACAATGATATATGTCGGCAGAATGGCATGGCAGCGCAAAGAGACGTACCTGTACGTCCCCTTTAAATTGCAGTATTGTGGGCATGCGCACGCCGCTGACGGTGGCACGTGCTCCGTGACCGTGGCTACAGGACCTGCAGACTCAATTTCCGCCTGTGTCCAGTGATCGTGTCACGGAGCTGCAGAACAGGGAGATGAAAACAAGGCATTTCCCTGTTCTGCCTAGTGACCGTACAGTGATCTACTGCTCCCTATGATCGGGAGCAGCGATCACTGTTGTGTCACTTGTAGCCCAGCCCCCCCCCCCACAGTTAGAATCACTCCCTAGGACACACTTAACCCCTTCTTTGCCAGTGTCATTTACACAGTAATCAGTGCATTTTTATAGCACAAAAAATAAAAACTGCAGAGATGATCAAATACTACCAAAAGAAAGCTCTATTTGTGACAAAAAAAGGACATCAATTTTGTTTGGGTGCAACGTCACATGAACTTGCATTTGTCAGCTAAAGCAACGGAGTGCCAAATCGCAAAAAATGGGCCAGTCATTGGGCAGCCAAATATTCTGGGGCTGAAGTGGTTAATCCACTTCCAGAAACAAAAGCAACTTACTTGCCTTCAGCAAATCAACCCCAATGTATTCCAAGTTCACAACATTGCAATTAAATTTGGTTACCATATTTCATAGCTTAGTGAGCAGACAAAGCATCATTTATTTCAAGTAAGCCGTATACTTGTTTGCTTTATCCTTTGTGTTATCTCCTGCCAGTGTCATCATTATATATTGACACCTGGGGCAAAAAGGAATCACGGCAAAAACTGGACCATTCACATTTTGCTTATTATTATGCAATCTTTTGATACAATTTGATGCACAGTTAAGAGCCTTTTTGTCTATAGTAATAAAACCTCCTAGATTCAGACAGTATGCAAGCTCCACATACAACAACATTCTAAACATAACCCAACAAACACCAAATAATTTAGAGAAATGTTTACGTTACTTTTTTTTTTTTTTTTTACTTGTGCTTATGCATCACATAACATTTTTTTTTTTTTTTTACTTGTGCTTATGCATCACATAACATTTTATATAGTAAAATTTGCCTCAGTCACTGCATACAACTATTATACTTTATAATACATTAACACACTTATTAGGATATAAATTTAGGGACAGTCAATGGCCACATGCTATATTTTTGATTTTGTAAGGAAACTTGAACTACCAGAATAAAAGCCACACTAACATACTGTATAAGAACACATTAAACCTATGCCAGGTAGGAAACTGAATCTAGGACTTTCTGACAAAAAGTGATATATTGTAGCTTACTGTGCTACTGCTCAGATTATATAATCATTGTCCACTACATTTGTTGAATCGTACAATGATTACTGCTGTCTGTCTCACACAGGTCCAAGATATCATGTATTTAAATGAAACCATTCTTGAGAAAAACATAGAGACTGTCATTGCTGACAACCTGTAATCATCAGTTGCTTATAACTGTCATACTGAACCTCTACCGTCAATACATTCACTGACCTGGAACAAATATAAGGATAAGGACTTACAGTAAAAAAAAATGTTTTAGATGGAGGGAGATAGGGTTAGAAAACATGCAAAGTTTTATTGCTGTCTGTGTCCCATTAGGGAAATTCAACCTTTTCAAATCTTTTTGTACTGTTTACCATTATTACCAAAAGTGGAAGAGAAGAAAATCCCAAAGTTTGAAGTGTCATCAAAGCAGGAATAGAGAGGAAATCTTCCAATGAGAACAGTTAACGTGACCCTAGTAGCAACCAAGGATTTCCCATCTCCATAATACAACACAATTGGCAAAACAAGCCTGACAGGGTTTTTTTGATCGATCCCTTAAGGCCCATACACACGATCGGATTACTTGATGGGAATTGTGTGACGGCAGGCTGTTGTCGGAAAATCCAACCGTTTATATGCTCCATCGGACAATTGTTGTCGGATTTTCTGCGGACAAATGTGGGATAGCATGCTTTAAAATTGTCCACCAAAAATTAGTGTTGTTGGATTATCCCATCGTGTGTACACAAGTCCTTTGGACAAATCTCCAAAGTACAAACACGCATGCTCAAAAGCAATGCTCACCATAACACAACATTAGCAGAAGTTGCCCAAAGGGTGGCCCCAAAGAGCTGAAAAGCCACATCGTTTTGTGTTTGTTGGCCGACAATTATTTGCCGTTTGTATGCAATACAAGTTCCTGGCCAACGTCCTTCGGACAAAAGTCCTACGCTTTGTCCGTTGAAAATCTGATCGTGTGTATGAGGCTTTACTTTATCCAAAATACCTTTAGTTTGACTTTAATTATGACTTTTCTTACCTGTATATGCATTTCAGGGAAGCCTGAAAGTGTTCCTACAGTAGTAGCCAGGCAACAAGTATTTTTAGAAGGAGGTCAGCATATGAAACTGGAAACATTCATTTTAACAATTTAGTGCGATAACTTGATTAGCCCAAGTGGTCTAATGTCAAGCATATATAATTGCCCCTGGTCTGAACATTTATATGACTAAAGCAATTACTTAAACATATTTAAAGGATTTCTCATTTGTGGGGAAAGGCCAGTGGATCTCATAAAGCCTGCATCAAAAAGTAAAATGGTTATTACAATCATTCCCAGAAATATATTACCCTGCAATGCATTCCAATTATACATGAATTTCTGCTACAGGCAAAATTATAACATACTGTGAAATTAAACAACCTGGTAACTTTCTGAGAAGGGTGTATGGAAGAAATTGATAGAATTAAAATGTATATGGAAAATAGATACCTTAACCTTTATAAAAAATTGGATTGCAATAAAGCAAAACTGGTACTTCTGTCAACATACTCTGTATCATGAAAACGTTAAATAGCATCAGCAGCTTTTGGGTTGAGGTTATGACTGAATATAGATTGACAGATGTTTTACCAAAAAAGGATGGGCATTGATACACTGGCTAACCCTTAAACCCACTGAACTCCTAAAAAAGTATTTGTTGCTAGATTAAAAAGTGACAAAAAAAAGGTCCCTTTAAAGAAAAAAGTGAGGGAATTCAATTGGGCTTTAACATAGCAAACTTTTTCACTATAACTTTTCCTAAATCCTTCAAGTTACTCTATAAGCCAATGTTCTTGGTTTTGTTTCTTAGCAGTAATCAGAGAAAGGACAAAATCAAAAGTACTGTAACACACTGAAGCCAATTGGAATTCACTAGACTGAAACCAGACCACTGCCAAGTGGGTTGCTTTTGGTTATTAATGGTATTTCATTCTTTTGCTCCTTCTTCTGTTACATTTTAAAGAAGACACAATAATCTTTTAGGCATTATTTAAATGGTATTATTAAAACATGCCTTCATTAAATACTGTATTTATTGGCATATAACACTCACCTTTTTACCCTGAAAATAGAGGGTAAACTGTGCCTGCGTGTTATACGCAGGGGGCTGTGGACGTTTTTCCTGAAACGTCCCTCTTAGGCCTCGTACACACGAACGAACATGTCCGTAGGACCAGTTTCAGCGGGCATGTCGGACTGTGTGTAGGGCCGACCGGACAGTTTTCCGGCCTAGCGGACAGGTTTCCAGCGGACAAATGTTTCTTAGCATGCTAAGAAACATGTCCGCTGGAACCATGTCCGTCGGTCAGTATGACTCATCGGACATGTCCGCTGGCCCGAGAACCCGCGCATGGTGTCGAAGTGATTCGACGCATGCGTGGAAGCATTGAACTTCCGGGTTCGTGCATCGTCGCCGACACGTCACCGCGTCGTCACCGCGTATTCTGTCCGCGGGGATTTTGGTTTGATGGTTTGTACAACCATCAGACCACAATATGCTAGCAGACATGTCCGATGAAAACAGTCCGCGGACCATTTTCATCGGACATGTCCGCTCGTCTGTACAAGGCCTTAAAGTTAGGGTGCGTATTATACGCCTGTGCGTGTTATACGCCGATAAATTCGATAGTTCTCATCTTCCTAGTTAAAGCCAACATGTGTTAAAAGATTCATAGTTTATTAAATTGTACAAGCCTAAACCATCCTCAAAACGCTAAGGTGCCATTCACATGGGCAGATTGATTGGGTCCTCCTGTCAGTCTTTAAGGCATACCATCCATTGCCCTCTATGGAGCAACGGGTGTTAACAGACATGTGTAAATTGACACCCACCAACATTTGATCCTATTCGCTAAAAACAGAAGGATGGACCACCTGTCTGTTTACACCTAATGGCTATCCATCTAGCAGATTGGATCAGATGTCTGTCATGTGTAAACAGACAGGTTGTCCATTTACATTCGCCCGCCTATAGGGGACAGTGTGTCTGTGTCTGCTCTGCATATGTCGAGCAGATACGGACAAGCCACCTGCCTGCTCAATGGGGATTGGTGGACAGATTCACTGCCGAGCAGGCGGAAAAGGGCCTAATAAGGGCAATATCCATAAAAGACACATATGGGATGTAAATCTACAATGTAAATAAAACCAAGATAGTGTATACTTTATTGTAAAGGGATATCAACTTTCTATTGTTGATAGGTCATGCATTTTATGTCAAAGCCAGAATTGCTTTTTACCACTCTTGTGTACCTATTAAATATTTTTTGATACAAATAAACAATACAACAACCAATGCTGCTAGAATGGAGACAGATTTGTGATTGACAGCTCTAGTCTCTGGCAGCTGGAATCACTACTCTGGAGACCATTGTTGCCATTCACAAAGAAGAGCATACAGCCCACAGTACTTATATAGTACTCTGTTACTTGTGAATACTTTTCAATAAATACTACGCTATATGGCGATTTTATTTATGGTGCCTTGTCATGGTGTATGAGTGCAAAAGCGGAGTTGTGCCCCCAGTGGAGGAGAGAGACAAAGAGGTGACCAGACCTATCGAGACATTCAATGATGCCTGCTTAAATTTTGTGTAAAAGCATTGTTGCTGCAAAATTCCTGGCAGCATGTCCTTGCAGTGAGTTTGCACTATGGCTGTTTGGTGGAAGGTGGTTCACACAGTATTTTGCGCTACAATTGTTGTTTATAGTTCATATTACTTGTATATTAACTGTCATTACTAGCAGCTCACTATTGTTACATATATATATTTTAGCAGTGAATATTATTTTTTGTACACAATTTGCAGTGCTGTGTGTCAATTAGCTGCTGCTTTTACACATACACAGTCCGGCCAATGGCCAGAGCACTGCAGCTCTGAGTGATCAGCACTGCTGTGCTGTATTATATGGTGTACTGCCCTGATCACACATCACTGATCATTTATTTATAAAAGTGAAAGCATATGTGGCATTGCAGTGCTGTGTGATCAATCGGCTGGGCTGTGTATGTGTAAAAGCAGCTGCTGATAAATACACATCAGTGCTGCTTGTTTATTTATAAAAGATAACTAAGAGCTGCGGCTCTGTGCAGGGCCGGTACAAGGCAGGGGCGGAAGGGGCGGATGCCCTGAGCGCTACCATTTGCGGGCAGGAGGGGGGCGCAGGTGAAGTGCCGTCAGTGTGCTTCACTGTACACACTAGCCGGCGCCACTAGTAGTCATCTGTAACTTACAACTGTTATGTGCTGAGTGCGCTCCTGCACCCAGCACAAGCCTACACAGTCCCCACCAGCCATACATGTCAGCGCTGCTCCTTCTCTCCCCCTATGAAGGGAATTTGTAGTCCTGTCCCGGCAGCGTGACATCACTTACAGCCGGAGGTGGGATAGGAGGAGAGAAGAGAGCTGCTGCCGAAACTGCTGGAGGAGCCGCTAAGGAGGAACCAGCAGAAGTTCAGTAAGTTCCGTGTGTGTGTATCACCAGGACTTTTTCACCTCTGGCAGCCCTCTCCTCTCCTGGCTTTTCTCTGTTAGCTCTGGGCACTCACTGCTGCTGCCCTCGAGCACAATTCTGCTCCCAGCACTGTAAGCTAGTGATTCCAGAGGCAGCTTGTCCCTGCTTGCTGCCACTACTGATACATTGCAGCATGAAGCCGAGGAGCTCTGAAACTCCTCCTCAGCTCTGTGCTACAGGCAGCAGGCAGAGCTCTCTGTACTCAGCTGAAGTAAAAAAAAAAAGCCTGTGCATACCATAGAGAGTGGTGGTCGTCAGAAGAGGTGAGGGGCTGCCAAAGCCTGAGGTGCAGAGAGGAGTGCAGTGCACTGTAAAGGTGTGGGGGAGGGGGAATATGTGCTGAGAGATAGAACAGTGAAAAGGGGGGGGGGGGTTAGCAGAGAGAAGAGCTGGGGGGATGTGTGCAGAGGGGGGATCTGGAGGGATTTGTACATGGAGGAGATCTGGGGGGATGTGTGCAAAGAGGGGATCTGGAGGGATTTGTACATGGAGGAGATCTGGGGGGATGTGTGCAGAGGGGGGATCTGGAGGGATTTGTACATGGAGGAGATCTGGGGGGATTTGTGCAGAGGGGGGATCTGGAGGGATTTGTACACGGAGGAGATCTGGGGGGATTTGTGCAGAGGGGGGATCTGTAGGGGTTTGTACATGGAGGAGATCTCTGGGGGATTTGTGCAGAGGGGGGATCTGGAGGGATTTGTACATGAAGATCTGGGGGGATGTGTGCAGAGGGGGGATCTGGCAGGATTTGTACATGGAGGAGAGCTGGGGGGATGTGTGCAGAGGGGGGATCTGGAGGGATTTGTGCAGAGGGGGGATCTGGAGGGATTTGTACATGGAGGAGATATGGGGGGATTTGTGCAGAGGGGGGATCTGGATGGATTTGTACATGGAGATCTGGGGGGATGTGTGCAGAGGGGGGATCTGGCAGGATTTGTACATGGAGGAGAGCTGGGGGGATGTGTGCAGAGGGGGGATCTGGAGGGATTTGTACATGGAGGAGATCTGGGGGGATTTGTGCAGAGGGGGGATCTGGAGGGATTTGTACATGGAGGAGATCTGGGGGGATCTGGAAGGGTTTGTACACGGAGGAGATCTGGGGGGATTTGTGCAGAGGGGGATCTGGAGGGATTTGTACATGGAGGAGATCTGGGGGGATTTGTGCAGAGGGGGGATCTGGAGGGATTTGTACATGGAGGAGAGCTGGGGGGATTTGTGCAGAGGGGGGATCTGGAGGGATTTGTGCAGAGGGGGGATCTGGAGGGATTTGTACATGGAGGAGATCTGGGGGATTTGTGCAGAGGGGGGGATCTGGAGGGATTTGTACATGGAGGAGAGCTGGGGGGATTTGTGCAGAGGGGGGATCTGGAGGGATTTGTACATGGAGGAGAGCTGGGGGGATTTGTGCAGAGGGGGGATCTGGAGGGATTTGTGCAGAGGGGGGATCTGGAGGGATTTGTGCAGAGGGGGGATCTGGAGGGATTTGTACATGGAGGAGAGCTGGGGGGATTTGTGCAGAGGGGGGATCTGGAGGGATTTGTGCAGAGGGGGGATCTGGAGGGATTTGTGCAGAGGGGGATCTGGAGGGATTTGTACATGGAGGAGAGCTGGGGGGATTTGTGCAGAGAGGAGTGCACTGTAAAGGTGTGGGGGAATATGTGCTGAGAGAGGCACAGATAGTCACAACGGTGACGATGAATGGCGATGATAATTGGGGGGGGCGCAGTTTGCCTCCTTCGCCCTGGGCACCAAATGACCTTGTCCCAGCACTGGCTCTGTGTAATATATCTGTGACTGCTTATACTTTATACAGAACATCAGCAGATACATTGCACAGAGCCACAGCTCTTTTACTTGAACAAGCATCACTGATTGTTTGTTCATAATAGTGACAAATCACTAAGCTTAGAAAGCTCTGTGCTGGCTATACCTTCCCACCCTGGAACTCCTATATTTGGGCCTCAAATGGGGGTAAAGCTACAACTGCACATAGAGGTGTTTTTTGGGTACAATAGGGCCACCAATCAGAATGAGACCAAGTGCTACAGTATATGTACTTGGTGGCCTGTGAAGTATTTATTTTTTATTAACAATAGTTCTTCTTTAAAAAAGTTATGCATCTACATCTCCCCAAAACACATGGAGGGCTAGGACACCCAAACTTTACAAATTATTACAGAGCAGCACAAATTTCAACCCTCACCAAATATCACGCAACCAAGGAATTGCCTCTATGGGTACTGATAGAAGCGTCTGAAAGCGACCCCATCCCACCAGCTAACTTGCTATGGGTTCACCCTAAACTACGTAGACACATAAGCAATCCCATTATCAAGCACTCACTCTCTCTATGGGACAGATTCAAAACAAAATACCTCCTACTATCACCACACCATCCAATGCTCTCATTTTATAAGAATCCGGCATTCTACCCAGCATGGGTCTACCCCAATACGTTCAAGGAATGGATAAAAAAGGATTGTATATATGTATATAAATTCTTGGATTCAGCTGATATCATGCCTTTTTCATTAGTATGCAAAAAATACGGTATTCCACATACGGAACAGTTTAGATATCTCCAAATAAAAAACTTCATACAGTCGCTTTTGATTTCAACACCATCACAGGTACAGATGTCCTCCTTTGAGTTCATTTGCAGAAAAGACCCGCTTGCAAGAGGAATAATATCGGCTCTGTATTTGCAGTCTCTAACCCATACTAGCACGGCGAAACTATCATATGTCCAGAAATGGGAGGAAGACTTAAATGCAGAGCTCAATACTTCCGATTGGAACCAAATATGGCTAAATACCAAAGCAGCCTCCTCAAACATAACAGCGTTGGAAACAAACTATAAAGTGTTAACTAGATGGTACCTGGTGCCTGCCAAAATAGCAAAATATGTAACAAATTACTCAGGACAATGCTACAGAGGATGCTCTGAAATGGGTACATACTATCATACTTGGTGGACGTGTCCGAAAGCGCAAACATTCTGGACAGGGATTTTTAACATAGCAAATAAATTAACAAAATTAAAAATCCCTAAGGACCCTAAATTAGCCCTATTGAATTTGAAACCCATTACTACAACACGCCTACAATTCAAACTACTAATGCAACTCTTTACAGCTGCAAAACAGACCCTTGCTAAAGCATGGAAAACCCCAAACCTGTCAGTCAAAGAAGTAAAGAATAGAATGAGCAATGCGATGACACATGCCAAAATGGAGGCGCTAGATTCGGACACGATTATCAATTTTGAAAAACTTTGGAAACCGTGGATTTCGTATACAATACCTGATAGTTTTAATGACGGGGTAATGATGACATGGTAGCTTGCCCATTGTACTCAACCATTGTACGGTACAATTAATGATAATGGATCCTGGCCCATTCCTGCAGACCCTTTTTTTTTTTTTACCCCCCTCCTCCCCCCTTTTTTCTGCCCCCCCCCCTGTAAGTTCATATGTGTGAATTGTTCTCCTCACTACATTTTATATGAACGATACAGATAAAGTAGCATACTTTAGATCCTGTATTCCTACGTGTTTAAAAAATGCATTAACAAAAAAAAATGATGACGTGCACGTGCACGTGAGTACGTGACGTCGCGTCGCGCTCTCGGGTGAGGTGAGAGAGCTATGGGAGAGTCGGGAGGAGGGACGGCTCAGGACAGGTGAGGTAGCGGCGTCACCCCCAGGCTTCCGCACACGCCGCACAGCTGACCCGCCGAGTGTCACCCCCAGGCTGCCGCACACGCTGCACAGCTGATCCGCCGAGCGTCATCCCCAGGCTTCCGTACGCGCCGCACAGCTGATCTGCCGAGATCCGGGAGCAGTTGGGACCGCTCAACCCCTGCCGCATTGAGAGCTGTGAACAGCTGGCTGCCACCCGGCGCTGTACTGCAGCTGGCGGGGAAATGTAAGACAGAGCAGCAAAGGAGAAGGGCAGCGGAGGACGCAGGGAGGACGGCACCCATTGATTACACCCCCCCCGGCCAGGCTATACTTCAGAGAAAGGACGTGAGTATGGAGAGCCAGCAGTAGTTTGCTGAGCTCTGGTAAAACGCCTGCACCTCCTCCAATGGATACAAGAGGTATGAGAGACATGAGGTATACTCTTAGAATGGTGACTAAAAATGTTGTGTGAAGACTTGGAGGGGCTACATGCAAATGTTTTCTTTTTTCCCTGGGAGCCGCGTGACTAAAGGGAGACACCCGGGGTCCTATCATTGAAAATTCACAGCGCCTTACATCTTTCAAGTCTCCCTATCTTGGCCTCTGTATGACTAGTTGTGCCTAAATAAGGGTTAAGCCACGGAAGTCGATCACACTGGGGAGATTCAACCTGTAATGTTGGAGGGGGCAAACCTTAGCTGTAAAAAGGTAGAACAAGCAATCCTGCAAACTTTTTTCAATATATCTTGTTTCTACTGCCCTATACCATATATCAACTCTCATATCACATTGCTTTAAAGTGGGAGTCACCTGTTGCACACCCCAAGTAGCTGTTGACTGAAGGACTCCCTCAAATATCCCGCCCCTAGAGAGACCCAGGAGTCCCCTCTCCCCCCTCGAAGCAGGACCAAGAGTCCATAATCTTTTTTTTTTTTTTTTTTTTTTTTTTTTATTTCTCTTTCTCCCTGCCTTCCCGCCTTTTAAAAGGGAAAAAAAAGAAAAAAAAACCTAAAATAAGGTGGTAAAAGGAAGAAGGGTCCCTCCCCCTTTTTTTTTTTTTGTCCCTCCTGTTAAAAATACACAGTAAACGTCGAACAGGGGTTTATAGGCAAAATTCACCCGCCTAGCTGAGGTGACTACCATTTCCCCTAGGAATTGGACCGGGGGATATCCTAACTCCACTATTTAAACATACGAAACAGAAGATTAGCCCTACGAGAAGGGGGGAGGTCAAGGTCTAAGTGCCAAAACAAAGAAAACAGCAAAAGGGGAAATAAACCTGAAAATCACTGGGATTCCCTACTCAGGACCATAAGATCACTGGATACCCTCCCTAGAAGGGGATTACATATTGAAGGGGGGAGGGAGGGAAGAGGAGGGAAGGAGAGGAGGGGGGAAGGGAGAGAAGGGAAAAATTACTCTACAAAACTTTCAGGGGAGATTGTACCTAGTACCCAGGATCCCATATGGGTTACCCCCATTCACATTAAGACCGCTGTCTTTTTGCGGGGAATCAAAAGGTCAAGCTGGGGAAGAGAATCAGAAGGAAAAAAATTGACATGAGCAGAATGACAAGTAGATCTACAAAAGGGGGACCCCCCGCCACCCCAAGTAATATAACAGCAACAAGTTCAATAAGACCGTTCATGACTAAAGGGGAAAGCCCACGAGCCCTCGGAGCTCAGGGGGCAACAAAACAACAACAACAAGCAAACAAAGCGAAAAAAAATGAAAATAAGAAGCCCCAGAGTGAAACCTCAAGAGAAATATCTCTGGAGACAAGAGACGAAGGGTCCCCAGGAGGAGGACTAGAGGACAACGAGAGGGAGGAACAAAGATCAGACGCTCGGCCTCTCTCAAGGGGAGATATGGCAGAGATGCTGAAAAAAATGGAAAACACAATAATGGGCGAAATACAGAACCTGCGGACTGACCTCGGCCACATGCTCTCCAGACTTGAATCAGTAGAGGAACAAGTAGAGAAACAAGAGCAAGACTTAAACTTATTAAAAGATCAGATCACACAGATACAGCTACAACAGAGGCAAACGCTCTATAAACTGGAAGACCAGGAGAACAGAAATCGGAGGCAAAATCTGAGGATAAGATTACTACCAGAGAAGAAAGGAGAGGACCTCAGGACAATATCTCAGACGATATTTAATTTACTATTGGGAAGACCGGCAGATAACCCAATTATGATCGAAAGGATCCACCGAGTTGGAAACCCGAAAAGAACGTCCCCAGAGCGAAGTAGAGATGTCATAATAAGGTTCCGATATTATGAAGACAGGGAAGAAATCTGGAAGAAGCTGAGGGGATATCCCCCTTTAGTTTTTGAAGGGGTTAATCTTCAGATCTTCACTGACGTGGCCCCTGAAACTTTGGCAAGAAGATGGCTGTTAAAACCGCTCTTGAAACAGATGATAGACCTGGATATCAAATATACTTGGGGGTTCCCCGCCTGTTTAATAGGGACAAGGGAGGGAAGAACCGCAACACTGAGATTCCCCGAAGATTTACATGAGTTCTGTAGGAAACTGGACATTCGGGTGCCCGATCTCCCGGGCTGGAGCTGAGGGGAGGAGTGGAGTGAAAGAGAGGGCTCTATTTAGAGCTCCTCTCCCACTCTCTCCCTTACTTCTTCCGGCCTGGCCGGTCTTTCGGTACAACATATACTTTCTTGTTTTTTTTTTTTTTTTTTTTCAGATCCTATTTCGTTTTGTACCGGATGGCCCCCTTGGTCAGGCATTATTCCTGTCCTTCTTTTTGATTCTCTCTTTTTTCTTTTCTTTTCTCCCCCTTTTTGCCTTCGGGGCCCGAGAGGGTTGGGGGGGAGACGAGTTTAACCGACCCTCCGCCCCCTCTGTCTAAAAGATAGGGGAGGGGGAGGAAAATCCCAAAAAACCTCACCCAGAGTGTTCTGAACCAAGACATAGTAGTTGGTTCAGGGGCCTTTTATAGGCCAAATGGGGAAGGGGGAGGAGGGGAGGGGGGAGGGGAGAGGGGGGGGGGAGGAGGGGAGGAGGGAGGGGAGAAGGGGGGGGGAGGGTTAGAGGGGGGGAGAGGGGGGAGGAAAGGTCGATACCCCGTCTCACCCAGACAACCAGAAGAAAGCGTAACTAATAGAAAAGAAAATTGTAGACCCAGCCTTTGGGACGTTGGAAGGAGATATTATAATTCACGAAGATGCCAGTAATAAAATGCCTCTCATATAATGTAAAAGGTTTAAATAGCCCTTCCAAGAGACATAAAGTGTTAAAGGAGTTAAAATACTATAGGACAGATATCGCTTTCCTACAAGAAACCCATCTTACATTGGGATCTAATGTAAGGATATACTCACCTGACTTCCCTATTTGGTTTTATGGAGATACCATATCCAAGAGGGCTAGAGGAGTAGCAATCGGGCTAGCTAAAGGAACTAGATTCGTACTAACAGATAGACTAACAGATCCGGAAGGGAGATTCCTCTTCTTGAGAGGGAAGTTGGAGGAGGAAGAGTATACCCTCGCAAACGTATATGCGCCTAACACTTCCCCGTTGAAATACTTTTTGGGAATATTGGGGAAATTAAAAGATTTCAGTAGGGGAAAGATAATATTAGGAGGAGACCTAAATTTCGGTATGGATCCGAAAGTCGATAAGTCACATCTAACATTAGAAACCCAGGGTACACAATTAAGAAAAGTCAAAGAAAGTCTACATAGAAGTCAGTTAGTAGACACATGGAGGATCTTCAATCCAAACCAGCGAGACTACACTTTTTTTTCCCAGGTACATGGCAGCTACTCCCGAATCGACCACATCTTGGTTGACCATAGAATGCTGGAGGATGTGGTCGAGACGAGAATAGAACCCTTGACGATCTCTGACCACGCGCCCATCAGTATATCAATAAACATAGCATGCAATCATAGGTCCTACCAAAACTGGAGATTAAATGAAGATCTACTGATTGAAGAGAAAAGTATAACTAGGGTTAAAAAAGAACTTGAAGAATATTTTAAGATTAATGAGACAGAAGAAATCTCGGCAGCAACCCTATGGGATGCCCATAAGGCAGTGATTAGAGGGATTTTGATTTCGGAAGGAGCAAGGAGAAAAAAGGAAGCGATTAGCAAAAAAGTAAAACTAATAGACGAGATTTTTAACTTAGAGCAGAAGCATAAGAAAGATGGAAAGCAACAAGACCTATACCTGGGCCTGGTCAATAAACGAAACGAACTTAAAGATCTCATAGATCAAGAAACAAGAAAGGAATTCAACTTAATAGCAAGGGAGAGATACAGATGGGGAAATAAAACGAGCAAACATCTGGCTCGGATGGTAAAAAAAAAAAATCAAGGAACTATATTGACAAAATTAAAAATGATAAAGGGGAGGTATTACATACAACAAAAGATATCGCCGAAACATTTAGACTATATTACGAAAAACTATACTCAGTAAAACAAAAGAACTGGCAGAAAGGAGAGAAAGAAAAAAAGATTGAAATTTTTTTAAAAGAGGCAAGACTTTCAAAAATTAGTCAATTAGAGGCCGAGGAGATAGATAGACCAATCACGGAAAACGAAATTAAAAGAGCATTGACAAGCTCAGCCTCAGGCAAAAGCCCAGGCCCAGATGGCTTTACAATAATGTATTACAAAAAATGTAAGGAGATATTACTACCAAGGATAAGCCAGTACTTTAATGGCCTAGGGAAAAAATATAAACTAAGTAAGGAGGCCTCCGAGGCAACCATCACTGTGATCCCAAAAGAAGGCAAGGACATCGGGAGCTGCTCGGGCTACCGACCGATATCCTTGCTTAACACGGACATAAAATTGTTTGCAAGGGTATTGGCCGGGAGAGTCAGGGAGGTAATGACTAAACTGGTACACCCAGATCAGACGGGTTTTGTTCAAGGGCGAGAGGGGAGAGACAATGGAGTAAGAACACTTCTGATAATCCGGAGACTGAGAGAAATGAGATCCCCAGGCCTACTCCTGTCGATAGACGCAGAGAAAGCGTTCGACAGGGTAGACTGGGGATTTATGCTTGCTACCCTAAAGGACATGGGGTTTGGCCAGGGGATGATGAACTGGGTGGATACCCTATATCAGTCCCCTAGGGCCAAAATAAAAATAAACGGTAGTCTTTCGCAAGCATTCCAAATGAGAAATGGAACGAGGCAGGGGTGTCCCCTGTCACCACTACTGTTCGTGATATCAATGGAACCATTCCTAGCTAAGGTCCGAAATTGCCAAAAAATAAAAGGGACTAAAATAGGAGAGGAGGAACATAAGCTCGCAGCCTTTGCGGACGATGTCCTCTTCTATCTAACTGAACCCAAAACATCAATCCCTAACCTATTAAATTTATGCAATGAATATGGGGAATTCTCAAACTTTAAATTAAATATCACTAAAACAGAGATCATGAGTATAAACATAAGAAAGACAGAAGAAGCGGCGGAAGGGAGGAGTCTGGAGATGGCGCGGTCAGTGTGGAGGAGTAGCTAGACGGAGGCGCCCGCTCTCCAACCCGCTCTGAGTACGGAGACTGGGGATGCATAGGTGCTGGATTCCCTGCTCCCTCCGCTAGGTCGTCCCCCTCCCCCTTCCCCCTCCCCGGACTGAAGTCCCTGGATCCCTGGATCGGATCGGATCCTCACCCCCCTCACCCCCCTCGATCAGGTTAGCCTGACGCGTTACCTGTGGACACGTGGGCGGTGCGGCTTCCCTGGCTTCCCTGGCTCTGCTGGCTGATTGGGCGGCGGCGGCGTGCAGTGACGAGCAGTGACGAGAGGACGGAGCTCCGAGACAGCGTGCGGAGTGGGGGGGACGGGGATCTGCAGAAGTGAGTGGGGGACGGAACCCCCCTGTGGTAACAGGCTGTGCTGTGTCACCCTCCATCGGAGTGTGTGGGCGGCTGAGCTGTTGAGGTGAGCCGCACCCCCCCGGGCTGTAGTATAGAAGAGGAGGCTGAGGGAAGGGGAGACACGGCGCCAGGCAACTCTGCAGTCCAAGTGAAATATCACATTAAAAATCTCACTGGAGAGGATCGAATCTGTGGTTGGCCCTACCAATGTCATCAAAGTAGGTCCAGAAACATGGTCAAACACATCGCAGTAAAACATATTCCTCCCTCTTCCTGCCTGAAAACTACCAGAGTGGTGAGTACATGGTGAGCTCATTGCATGGTGCAGAATGGTGAGTACATCGTCCTTTAATGAATTAAAGAACTAAGGAAAAATAAATAAGTATATATATACACATATCTCAATGGGACATTTTTCCAGAGGAACTAGCAACTGGACGGGACTGGCATGAAGAAAGGCAATGACGTGATATAAGGGATATGAGTTCATTACTGTCATTTCCTATGTTTGTAGAGACGTGTTTATAATGATGCTGATAACCTTATAACTTCGTTGGCGGCTCCCCCTTGACATTTCCCTTTTTTCCATTGGGAGAAATTAAGGATACAGGGAGAATTTCCTTTTTTTCTCTCCCCCTGTTCCCTTTTTTTTTTTTTTTTATATGCAATATATTTTGAACTCTTTTCATATTATACTTCGGAATCTATAGTACACGGATGAGTTGGCAGAGAACGTAACTAAAAATTGGCGGAGACAACGGTAAAAGCGCAACATATAGTATAATGAATCATACTATATAGCCCTGAAAATCAGTAAAAAGAGGTCATTGAGTGAGACGCGCACTGGAGACCGACAGAATAGAGGGGTTAATATACGCGCTTGGTGCTCCGAATATCTTTAGTACAAACCAAAGCTAAAGAGTAGAAATACTAAACCAATTTTAAAACGTGATACCAAAGGGTATTGTCCTGTGTAGTATACACCCCCCGTAAGTGTAAAGTGGTCTTTCAATAAAATTTGCTGTAAAGTGTCGCAGTTTTAACTCAGGCGCGGCAAGAAGCACGGGTAAGCAACCAGGTCTACGGTAGGACCGAGAGGGGGCGAAGGATGACCACAAGGGGAAAAGGAGTAAAAGGTGGGGCAATCCCAAAGGTCCCCCGCTTAAGTCAAAGCCCAGGCCCGATGTGCAAATTTGTGACCCATGGGACAAATGGAGATAATCAGCATATAGAAAAACCATCAACTACCCGAGGAGGCCAGGCAGAAAAGGAAAAAAAAAAAGAGAAGAAAAAAGGGGTAGCTAATATCTTGACAGACGCAGAAACACTCTCAGAGTCACTATCAGAGACTAGAACAGATCAAGATAGAGAAACAGACAAAGAAATAGACCTTGAACAGGGAAACAAGGAAGAAACGCAGGACATGACACTTTTGCCAACAAAAAGGGAAATGGAAGGAATGTTTGCCGCCTTAGAAAGATCACTTAAATCGCAAATGGAAAAAATGGAGAGAAATATGGGGCATATATTGGAAAGAGTGGAAGAAGTTGAGAAAAAAGTTGACTACAACATAACCTCAGTTAAAAAATTAGAAGATGAAATAAAAGCATTAAAAATAAATCAACGAGAGCAGGCGTATAAATTAGAAGATCAAGAAAATAGAGATAGAAGGAAGAATATAAGAATACGCGGAGTTCCAGAAACGACACAGGCTGAGGATCTCCCAGAAACAATAAGAAAAATTTGTAATCCAATACTAGAGAGAGAAATAATTTCCCCACTAAAAATAGAACGTGCGCATAGGATAAGACGTTCCAGAGAGAGAGCACAGGACTATCCAAGAGACATTATTGTGCGATTTGAAAGTTGGGAAGAGAAGAACCAACTATGGAGAAAACTGAGAGGGAAGTCGCCATTAGAGTATGATCAGCATAATATTCAAATATATCAAGATCTGTCACAAGAGACGTTAAAAAGAAGAAGAAGTTTAAAACCGTTGTTAGGAGTCTTGCAGGAACATGATATACAATATAATTGGGGATTCCCAGCCTGCCTAATAGGCAGGAAAAACGGTATCTCTGCAAGACTGAGGTTTTTAGAGGAAGTGCCAGAATTTTGTCAGAGATTAGATATCCCAATACCAAAAAAAGATTAAAAATGTTAGACGGCGGTGGGGGGGGGGGAGGGGGGGGAGGGGGGGGACAGGGAGGGGGAATATAGTAAGCTACAGGAGCGGGATGGGAGAGAGGGGGGATCCGGAGAGCACTCCTTCCCTAATTCCCCAGCATAGGGGGATAGGAGACCGGGCTAAAACAGAACTCCACCTTAGCCTGAGGAGCAAAAGAGCGCCTGGAGCGCCAAATAGAAAAAGCTCTAAAAGACCATAGGGTCAGGGATCGACCGGGGGGAAGGGGGGGAGGGGATGACAAAGCCCCATATGAAGAACATGGGGGCAAGATACGACGGGAGGGGAGGGTGGGGGGGAGGAGATGGGAGAAGGGCCTCGGGTGGGAGGGGTGAGGGGGAGATTAGGAGGGCTCGGAGGGGGGGGAAAGGGGATTTAGATCTGTGTGTCATGCAGCAGGAAAGAACATACATACTTGAGAAAGACAGAAAGAAAAAAAAAAAGAGACAGAAATGACAAATATAAATTTTTTAACATATAACGTAAGAGGTCTCAGTTGCCCGGAAAAAAGGCATATGGTATTAAGAGAGGTCGAAAGGTACTCCGCTGAAATAATTTTTTTACAAGAGACACACATAACGTTGGATTCAAATGTTAGACTGTATTCTCGGGCAGTTCCCACTTGGTATTATGGAGACTCCCCAAAGAAGAGAGCTAAGGGGGTCGCCATAGGAATAGGGAAGAATATCTCTTTTACAGTAGAAGATAGGAAGGTAGACCCTGAAGGTCGCTATTTGTTCCTAAAAGGTGTACTCCAAGGGAAAAAATACACGCTAGCAAACATATATTGCCCAAATAACCAACCTCATAAATATCTGAGGGGGATTCTGAATGCCTTAATGGATTTTAAATCAGGACACGTAATACTAGCAGGAGACCTCAACCTCTCAATGGACTATCAACTAGATAGTACGTCTGGGGCTCAGAGGCGAAATATTAAACAGCTCAGAATATTAGGAAAGAAAATGCACAGCTACGGTTTAATAGATCCTTGGAGGATTACATATCCAAATAAAAGGGACTATACCTATTACTCTTCTGTGCACGGAACATACTCGAGACTGGACTATATAATGGTAGACCATGAGTTACTGGAAGAGGTAATTAAAACTTCAATAGGGGTAACTACAATCTCAGACCACGCCCCTGTAATGGTGAAAATTAGATTCAAAGAGATAGAGCAAAGAAAGGGATCATGGAATTTAAACGAAGAACTCATAAAAGATATAGAGGTAAACAACATAGTGAGAACAGATTTGGAGCAATATTTCACTCTTAATAATACACCTGAAGTAAAGGTAGCTACTGTATGGGAGGCCCATAAGGCATACATCAGAGGGAAACTAATCTCGATAGGAGCAGGGAAAAAAAAGATAAGAAAACAAAACATGAAAAAATTAACAACTGAGCTATTTGAATTAGAGCAAAGGCATAAAGAGCGAGGGGAAAACGAAATATACCAAGAAATTGTTGTAAAGAGGGTCCAGCTCAGAGACTTGATGAAGGTTGAAACAAGGGACATATTCAAAAATGTTAGAAAAGAGAGATATAAATGGGGGAACAAACCAGGGAAATATTTAGCTAGAATATCTAGGGAAAAAAAAAAAAAAAACTACATAGAAAAAATAAAAAATCAAGGCGGCCTTATGAAATATAAGACGTCTGAAATTGCGGAATCGTTTCGGACTTTCTACAGCTCACTATACTCAATAAGAACTAATGAAACACTAGAGCAGGAAAATATTAGAAAAAAGAAAATTAGGGAATACTTAAAAGAAGTGAAATTACCTAAACTTGCTCAAAACGACGTTGAATCCTTAGAGGCTCCAATAACTCAAGATGAGATATACAGAGCTTTCCAGGAAACACCGTGCGGTAAGAGCCCAGGTCCTGACGGCTTGCCGATTATATATTACAAAAAATTTAAAGAACTCCTGGTCCCAGAGATGTGTAACTATTTTAATAAAATAGGGGAGGAAGAGGAAATAAGAAAAGAATCCTTATTAGCAAATATTTCTATTATCCCTAAACCAGGAAAAGATGGAACTCTGTGCTCCAACTATCGACCAATAGCATTGCTAAATGCAGACCTGAAGGCATATGCGAAAATATTAGCAACTAGGATAAAAAGCCTAATGCCACAATTAATAAACACAGATCAGGCGGGCTTTGTAACAGGCAGAGAAGGGAGAGATAACAACATAAGGACCCTGTTGTTGCTACAACAGGATCCAAAAAAGAAACCCCCAGTCGTACTCATGTCTTTAGATGCTGAAAAAGCATTTGACAGAGTCGACTGGGGGTTTATGATGGAAACTTTACAAAATATAGGCCTGGGACCAAGGTATATGAAATGGGTAAAGAATTTATATAGTCACCCGACGGCAAGGGTGAAGGTCAACGGGAGTATGTCGTCTGTGTTCGAAATGAAAAATGGAACCAGACAGGGGTGCCCGCTCTCACCTCTCCTATATGTAATAGCTCTGGAACCGTTATTAGCAAAAATCCGGGAAAACCCGGATATAGGGGGGGTGAGAGTGGGAGACGAAGAACATAAGGTGGCGGCGTACGCAGACGACATACTCCTATATTTGACCAAACCTAAAGTTTCCCTTCCTAATATCATAAAGGAAATAAAAAGATACGGTGAACTCTCAAATTTTAAAATAAATCCGATAAAAACAGTAATTTTGAATTTGGGGATAGATAAAAAAGAAGTAGAAGAACTACAGAAAGAGTTTCCATTTACATGGGAAAAAGAAGCTATAACGTACTTAGGAATAAAAATTACATCAACAGTTGAAAAACTTTATCTGGTTAATTTTGTCCCCTTAATTAACGACATTAATCAAGATCTGAAAAATCTCGCAAAAAAACACATTTCTTGGATAGGTAAGATCAATGCGTTTAAAATGATGATATTACCGAAGATTACATATAAACTTCAAATGCTCCCAATAAAAATACCACAAAGTTTTTTCAAAGTAATCAAAACAGTAATTTTGAAATATATATGGGCAGGTAAAAAGGCCAGACTAAACTATTCATTGCTGAGCATGAAAAAAAAAGGAGGGGGGTTGGGGCTCCCCGACATAAAAAGATATTATTTTGCTGTTAATTTAGCCAGGCTGGTAGAATGGACAAATATTCACACAAAAAAAAAATGGGTACGAATGGAAGAATTATTAAGTAGCACACAATTAAATAGAAGTGTATGGATACCACCAAAAACGAGGGAATTGGGCACAAATACACATAGCATAACAAGGAACGTATTTAGAATATGGGACACAATATTTAGACGGGAAAAATGGGAGTATAACTCTCCACTAATCCCATTAGTAGGCACAATTTTTTTTCCACCAGGTAATGGAACACGTTTTGGAAAGCAACTGGGGGAGAAAAAATTAAAAGATATTGTTACACGGGGAAAAATTAAATCAAGACAAGATATAAAGATAGGGGATGGGGAACAAAAGATGAGTGAGTGGGAGTATTTGCAGTTAAAACACTTTGTGAGCACATTACCACAACCGATTAGGGAAGACAAGACACTATACCCAATAGAAAAAATATGCAATACAGACAAACCCCTGGTACACGGTATATCAAAAGCATACGGGATATTAACGGAGCTCGAGACCCAGGAAACTCTCCCCTTTTTAGAAAAGTGGGAAAGCGATTTGGGTAAAAGGATTGATAAATCACAATTGATAGGTGCAGTATATAATCATGCTTCAGATATGACCACCATAGAAGCAAACTATAAATGCATGGTTCGTTGGCACTTGACCCCATCAAGAATGAGTAAGATCCACCCAAATAACTCAGACCTATGTTGGAGAAATTGTAAGCAAAAAGGAACAACCCTGCATATGTGGTGGGACTGCCCGAGAATACAGGAATACTGGAAAGAAATTTTGGAATATATTGTAGAAATAACAGGGGAGAGGATTCTCTGTAGCCCTCTGCCCTGTTTGTTTCACGGAACTGAAAAAACTAAAAAACAATATGGAACAACTTTGGTCCCAGTGCTGCTAAACGCAGCAAAGGCTCTGATCCCAAAAAACTGGTTACATCCAAAGAGGCCATCAATTAAAGAGTGGATAGAAAGGGTGGAGTATATAGAAGAGATGGAGTATCTTGCCTGTGGAGAGACAGGAGGAGAAGACAAATACAGGGCGGTCTGGGAAAAATGGAAAGCGTTTAAAGCCACAGAAAAGTTTGTCCAGGGAATGACAGAAGCAGATAGGTAAGAAACAAAATAGAAGATTGCATGGCACACAGATCTAGGGAGGGGGGAGGACAATGGGGGGGGGGGGAGAAAAGGGGGGGGGAAAAAAAAAAAAAAAAAAAAAAAAAAAAAGGGGAGATTAGCCATGTTATAACAGTAAGTAACGCAGTTAGACTTGTTAACCTTGAAAATAATAATTAATGGTGTAAAAATGCCAAATCTGTAATTGTATAAAAAAAAAAAAAGGAACCCAAACAAATAAGATGTAAGGGGGAGAAAAGAAAAAAGAGAAAAAAAAAAAAAAAAAAAAAAAAAAAAAAAAAAAATAAACATGAGGTGGAGCAAAAAAAAAAAAAAAAAAAAAAAAAAAAAAAAACCCCCACGGATGATGCGAAGCCACAAGGGAGACGCTATGGGCGGTCGAACCGTGAGCTAGTCTCGTAGCCATATCTGAGCAGAGTCTGACGTGGAAAAAGAAAAAAAAAAAAAAAAAAAAAAAAAAAAAAAAAGAAAGACAGAAGAAAAACTCTTGAAAGAGAATTATCGCTTTGCTTGGGTAAGGGAACTGAAGTATCTGGGGATTCTATTAGCTAAATCAATCAAAAAAACCTATGCGATAAACTTTATCCCATTGTTAAATGAAATTAAGAAAGAAACAAAAAGGGTGGAAAACAGAGCAATATCGTGGATAGGACGAATTAATTATTGTAAAATGGTTATCATGCCCAAGATCTTATACAAATTTCAGATGATCCCTATAGCGCTACCAGGAACGCTGCTTTCAGCCCTCAATAAACTAATTATGAATTATATATGGAAAAATAGGAAACATAGGATATCACTTCAGACATTAAGACAACCAAAAAAAAAGGGAGGGCTTGCTGTTCCGGATGTTAGGAGATACCACGAGGCGGTTATGTTAACAAGAGTGGTGGAGTGGGCCAGAGTCAACACAGAAAAAAGGTGGGTAAGCTTAGAAAACGAATTAACACAGGTAAGGTTGGATAAGATTATATGGAACCCTCCCCAATTTAGGACACTAGATATTAACGCACATGAGATAACAAAAAATGCACTCAAAATATGGGACACAGTTTATAAAAAAACTGTGAAGGAATATAATTCACCCCTTTTAGCACTGAAAGATAACGATTACTTTGCACCGGGTAAGACACAAATAGGGGGGCACTGGATCAAAAAAGACACGGCACAATTAAGGGATATAATGAATGGGGATCACATTAAAACACTGCAGGAGTTAAAACTTAATAAAAATTTAATGGAAATCAATGAATGGAGGTATCAGCAGCTAAACCATTTCATTCAAGATCTCCCACATCCATTGAGATCAGAGGATCAGTTGTCGGAACTGGAAAAAATCTGTACGACAGAAAGAACTAAAGGAACCATTTCTACACTATACAAGATCCTACTGAAAATAGGAGAGCGGAGTATACCTCCTTTCATTGAAAAGTGGGAAAGGGAATTAGGCTCACAGCGAGATAAGGCTACAATAGAGAGAATGTTGACTCTGACACACTCCTCCGCGGTAGATAGCCGCACGGCTGAAATGAGCTTTAAATGTATCGCGGGGTGGTACATGACACCAGACAAATTAAAAAAATTTAATGAAGAGCAGACAGGGGACTGCTGGAGGGGTTGCAGATCACTAGGAAATATGGCTCACCTTTGGTGGGAATGCCCAAAGATAAAAAAGTACTGGGAAAACATACTGGGTTGTGTGGAAGAGATTACAATGAAAAAGATAAAGATAGACCCATGGGTTGTCCTATTCCATGGGGGAGAAGAAGGCATAAAAAGATATAGGGAAACACTTACACCGCATCTCTTAAACGCCGCCAAGAGATTAATCCCAAGGAGGTGGCAAGATACAGAGTGCCCCCAAATCTGGGAATGGATCGATGCGGTCGAAGAAACATACAAAATGGAAGAACTGAAAGAAGGCTTAGAGGGAAATAACATACTACAAAGTATAAAATGGGATAACTGGAGGACCTTTAAGAGATCATGGAGTTACGCAGAAAAGTTAAGGGAAGAATCCTAAAAGATTTTCTAGAAGAAATCAGAAAGAATTAGAGGTTTCCGAGCACGTCTAGGGTGAGACGGGGGGGAGGGGGGGGATGGGAAGGGAAGGGGGGGTAAAAATCGGGAAGGATATACTTTGTGATGTCTTCCTTATTCTGTTATGCTCTAAGCAGATAGTGGAAACATACCCGTATATATATACACTTATATATATAAAAAAAAAAAAAAAACACATGTAGAAAAGCGACACTGATGATGCAAAACCAAATTAGAGATGCAATGGGCTGGCACGCAGATCATGAGCATTAAAGGTGCACTCTATGAGGTAGAGTCTGAAGTGAAAAAAAAAAAAAAAAGAAAAAAAAAAAAAAAAAAATGCATTAAATAAGACACTAGTTGATGTTAAGAAACTGCTAATATGTTTACTTGGCAACACAGGTAGAACCCCTGTATAACAAGTTATAACAGCGTAAATCCTTCCTGTTGTTGCCAAAAAATGTTGATCAAATTCTTTTCTCCTTAATTTTACATACTAATAGTGATTATAGCGATTATAAAATGTCAAGAAGACGAAATGTTATTCCTTTTTAAACATTGTATCAATCAAATGCTACTTGTATGATTTCATGTTGCAATTACTAAATAAAATAAAAAAAAGTTATGCATCAGAATATTTGTAATCTATATAGCCACTGATGTGCCTATACACAATATATTTCTTATCCGGATTTATAAAGATGGAAATAAAAGCTTCATAGCATGGGCAAAATAGGATAGTAACAATGTTAAATCTGCATCTAACTCTAACAGGAAGCCTTTGGCTAAATAACAAAATGTACTTATTGATTTTTAATTTACATGTGTTTCATTATTTTAGTGTGACAAAGGTGACCATTGTTTTCATTACTTTAATTAACCTTTATAAACCTCTAACAACCATTTGGTTAAAGCAACATAATTATCATAACCTGACTGTTTGAATCACAGAGAGATTCTCTGACCTCTTTTAATACTTACATGTAAGCTATTCATTTATTTGAAAATACATAAAAACATATTTCACATTTTTTTCTCTGAGGTGTCTCCTTTGTATACTGTTTTCATTTATAATTCTTCTCTTCAGCTAGTGGTAGACAAGATGAAGAGAGCAAACAAGGTTATGCAGACCTCAATTGTGTTCTTCAATATGATTAACAAATCTAACAGGATTTAAGGCACTGTCAAGGCTATTATTACGTACCTAACACACTGCACGCTCCAGATGCTTTAACCATCCTGATTTAATCTAATCTAACCTAATCTAATCAAGACTGCCTAGGTATATGTTCTGTTTGTGAAACAGAAATAGAAAGCAACTCTGGCTTTAAGTCCAGAGATCCCAAGCATTGTATTTAAAAAATGTAATTCCTCTCTGTAATTTCAGCTCAGTTCAGTAATATATTAGAATATGTTAATGAAATCAGTAATATATCAAAAGAGTAAATCAATCTAATTCTATATATACAGGGAGTGCAGAATTATTAGGCAAGTTGTATTTTTGAGGATTCATTTTATTATTGAACAACAACCATGTTCTCAATGAACCCAAAAAACTCATTAATATCAAAGCTGAATATTTTTGGAAGTAGTTTTTAGTTTGTTTTTAGTTTTAGCTATTTTAGGGGGATATCTGTGTGTGCAGGTGACTATTACTGTGCATAATTATTAGGCAACTTAACAAAAAATATATATATACCCATTTCAATTATTTATTTTTACCAGTGAAACCAATATAACATCTCAACATTCACAAATATACATTTCTGACATTCAAAAACAAAACAAAAACAAATCAGTGACCAATATAGCCACCTTTCTTTGCAAGGACACTCAAAAGCCTGCCATCCATGGATTCTGTCAGTGTTTTGATCTGTTCACCATCAACATTGCGTGCAGCAGCAACCGCAGCCTCCCAGACACTGTTCAGAGAGGTGTACTGTTTTCCCTCCTTGTAAATCTCACATTTGATGATGGACCACAGGTTCTCAATGGGGTTCAGATCAGGTGAACAAGGAGGCCATGTCATTAGTTTTTCTTCTTTTATACCCTTTATTGCCAGCCACGCTGTGGAGTACTTGGACGCGTGTGATGGAGCATTGTCCTGCATGAAAATCATGTTTTTCTTGAAGGATGGTGACTTCTTCCTGTACCACTGCTTGAAGAAGGTGTCTTCCAGAAACTGGCAGTAGGACTGGGAGTTGAGCTTGACTCCATCCTCAACCCGAAAAGGCCCCACAAGCTCATCTTTGATGATACCAGCCCAAACCAGTACTCCACCTCCACCTTGCTGGTGTCTGAGGCGGACTGGAGCTCTCTGCCCTTTACCAATCCAGCCACGGGCCCATCCATCTGGCCCATCAAGACTCACTCTCATTTCAGCAGTCCATAAAACCTTAGAAAAATCATTCTTGAGATATTTCTTGGCCCAGTCTTGACGTTTCAGCTTGTGTATCTTGTTCAGTGGTGGTCGTCTTTCAGCCTTTCTTACCTTGGCCATGTCTCTGAGTATTGCACACCTTGTGCTTTTGGGCACTCCAGTGATGTTGCAGCTCTGAAATATGGCCAAACTGGTGGCAAGGGGCATCTTGGCAGCTGCACGCTTGACTTTTCTCAGTTCATGGGCAGTTATTTTGCGCCTTGGTTTTTCCACACGCTTCTTGCGACCCTGTTGACTATTTTGAATGAAACGCTTGATTGTTCGATGATCACGCTTCAGAAGCTTTGCAATTTTAAGAGTGCTGCATCCCTCTGCAAGATATCTCACTATTTTTGACTTTTCTGAGCCTGTCAAGTCCTTCTTTTGACCCATTTTGCCAAAGGAAAGGAAGTTGACTAATAATTATGCACACCTGATATAGGGTGTTGATGTCATTAGACCACACACCTTCTCATTACAGAGATGCACATCACCTAATATGCCTAATTGGTAGTAGGCTTTCGAGCCTATACAGCTTGGAGTAAGACAACATGCATAAAGCGGATGATGTGGTCAAAATACTCATTTGCCTAATAATTCTGCACTGCCTGTATATATATATATATATATATATATATATATATATATATATATATATATATATATATATTTAAAACAAGTGATGGAAAAACAGTAGACTAAAGCCTCATACACACGATCAGTCCATCCGATGAGAACGGTCTGATGGACCGTTGTCGTCGGTTAACCGATGAAGCTGACTGATGGTCCGTCGCGCCTACACACCATCGGTTAAAAAAACGATCGTGTCAGAACGCGGTGACGTAAAACACAACGACGTGCTGAAAAAAAACGAAGTTCAATGCTTCTAAGCATGCGTCGACTTGATTCTGAGCATGCGTGGATTTTTAACCGATGATTGTGCCTACTAACGATCGTTTTTTCCCATCAGTTAGGAATCCATCGGTTAAATTTAAAGCAAGTTGGCTTTTTTTTTTAACCAATGGTTAAACAACCTATGGGGCCCACACACGATCGGTTTTGACAGATGAAAAGGTCCATCAGACCGTTGTCCTCTGGTTAACCTATCGTGTGTACGAGGCCTTTCATCGGTCAAAACCGATCGTGTGTGGGCCCCATAGGTTATTTAACCATCGGTTAAAAAAAAGCCAACTTGCTTTAAATTTAACCGATGGATTCCTAACCGATGGGAAAAAACCGATCATTAGTAGGCACAACCATCGGTTAAAAATCCACGCATGCTCAGAATCAAGTCGACGCATGCTTGGAAGCATTGAACTTCTTTTTTTTCAGCACGTCGTTGTGTTTTACATCACCGCGTTCTGACACGATCGTTTTTTTTAACCAATGGTGTGTAGGCGCGACGGACCATCAGTCAGCTTTATCGGTTAACCGACGACCCGATCAGTCCATCCGATGAGAACGGTCTGATGGACCATTGTCGTCGGTTAACCAATGAAGCTGACTGATGGTCCATCGCGCCTACACACCATCGGAGCAGCAGCAGACTAATAAGGTGGTCTCTCTACTCATTCTGCTCTCCTATAAGCTTCTGATCTTTCATTGTGACTTGCGACTGCTTTACTACTGTATATAGTATTATAGATGATAATATGCACACATTATTGCCAAACATGTAGGGCTCATGCACACTGCAGCTTAAAGGAAAAAAATGCTTTTACAGGTATTTAAGCTTTTTATTTCTCTGCCTAGAAGCTTGCAGAAGCTTGTGCTCTCTTGCATGTTTTTATTGAGTTTCTTTGAGCTTCTTCGAGTCTCTTTGTGCTTCTTTGAGCTTTTTTTTTTACAAACCCTCTCCTCTGCTCATTTTATATATGTAGCACCCTGCTCTCAAATGCCCAGTGGGAGTGGTGCCCCACTGTGCATGCCGGGAAGGGATACTTAAGGGTCAGATACCATATTTTGGGGTCCTTCGCCTCGTGGCCCTCCTGGCATGAGGTATGTGTTGTGTGATTTCCAGCTCCGGGACCACGTTGGCCCGAAGCTGCATCTCTACTAGTAGGCCCAGTTATGCTGGCTGGGGCCTACAAATCAAGAGGGATCCCAAGCTGTCCATCTAAGAGAAGGAAGCTACACGTAATGAAGGAAACCAGGGAAAGACCTGCCTTGGAGGAGACCAAGTGGAAGGCTTATGTCTCGGGATAGGCCTGGTGACTTTATTAAGGAGGGATCCACAACTCAAGTTGTCCTACAGTTCGCTGGGTCAGCTTAAGCCTCGTACACACGATCAGTCCATCCGATGAAAACGGTCTGAAGGACAGTTGTCCTAGGTTAACCGATGAAGCTGACTGATGGTCCGTCGTGCCTACACACCATCGGTTAAAAACACATTTGGTGTCAGAACGCGGTGCTGTAAAACACAACGACGTGCTGAAAAAAACTAAGTTCAATGCTTCCAAGCATGCGTCGACTTGATTCTGAGCATGCATGGATTTTTAACCGATGGTTTTGCATACTAACGATCGGTTTTGACCTATCGTTTAGCAATCCATTGGTTAAATTTTAAAGCAAGTTTGCTTTTTTTAACCGAAGGTTAAATAACCTATGGAGTCCACACATAATCAGTTTGGTCCATCAGATCGTTTTCATCGGTTTAACCTATCGTGTGTACGAGCCTTGAAAGGCTATTTTAACTGTACGGCTGGAAGTTCGGGTGTTACAATCCTGTAGATAAAAAAAGGTACAGCTCTAAGCAAGTGAACAGTAATAATAAACTTATAAAGTGAACATGGGTATTGACAATATGGATGGTATAGGATAAATAAACACGAGAAACAAAACACAAATCTTAGGCCCCATACACACGACCAAACATGTCTGCTGAAACTGGTCCGCGGGCCAGTTTCAGCAGACATGTTCGGTCATGTGTAGGCCCGAGCGTGCAGGATTTCAGCAAACATTTGCCCGCCGGGCCTTTTCCCAGCGGGCAAATATTCCTGGACTTGTTTTAAAACAGTCCGCTGGAATCCTACCCGCTCGGACATGTTCGGTCGTCTGTACAGACCTAATGTGCATGTCCGAGCGCCCGCCATCCCTCGCATGCGTCGAATGACTTCGACGCATGCGTGGAAGCATTTAACTGGCAGGCCCGCCCACCGCGGACACGCCCCGCGTATTGTTTACGAGTGGATTTCTGTACGATGGTTAGTACAGCCATCGTACAGAAAGCCCCGGCCAGACATGTACGGTGAAAACGGTCCGGCGGACCGCTTTCATCGTACTTGTTTGGTCATCTGTACACGGCCTAAGATGCACCTAAATGATCAGAAGCAAACAGTGATGAAAAAAATGTATGATGAAAAAGTGAATAAATAGTCCCACATTGGTGATTAAATCAGTGAACCAGTAAATGAAAAGTTCTTATATTGTGATTTATAATAGTGCACAAAGTTGAACATGTGAAGAAAAGAGGGAATCTTCATCCACCAGTAAGACACCCACGCAGTGGTGTTGTAGTCTCCTTTCCCTAAAAGGGTGACCACTGTCACGGCGTTCTCTCTGAACACAGGGGTTTAAAGTCTCCCAACAGACTCACTCCAGATGATTGGCAAGCACAAGATGGTATCTTAATGTCTCAAGGATAAAAAAACAGAAAGGAACTCCTTAGCGTAATACTGCTGATAAAATATTTAATTTGCTGAAAAGTATTGCACTTACAATGTAGTTGTTACGAATTTGCGATGTATAGACATAGAGGGATGCGGCATCTCCTTGAGGCTTCTCTTGTTTGTTAAGCTCCGTGTCAGTGTATCCCCGTATGGAGAGGCGTGATGATGTTGAATCTGCTGGCCACACCTACGTGTTTCATCATCAAAAGACGTTGTCTGGGATAGGCTGCTCAATCCTGTGGCAGAGGATTCCGGACTGTTCAATTTGTTCTCAGTCAGTCTGTGGCAGAGACTGTTATCAAACTGGTTCGTGCTTCATTCCGGCTGCTAGGCCAGATGAGAGGGGTCTATCTGGGTGAGCAATACCCACTGGGGGGAGTGGTGAATGACTTTGGAGTTTAGGGTTTTCCCCAGTGATCTGTACCGTGTACCTGAACCTTCCCTTCCCCTTCATCCTTCTACCTTCTCCACAAGTTTTGAGCAAAAAGAATAAAACCTGACTTTTAGAGGTAACTCATAGACGGTGTCTATGAGTCAGCAGCACCAGACACTACCAAGCACTTTGCTGGAGGTTCTTTTTCCATCTGCTTACTGGGTGTAACCCACAATGCTATTTTACAGATTATTTTTAACTGTTGATTGGTCGCTTGCAACGATCCAATATCCGCACATACTTACCTGGTGGATCTGACTATCACCGGGATTGCTGCACTGTGTGTTCCTCTCGGCATTGGTGCACCTCTTAGGCTGTATTTGTTTCATCCAAGTTTTACCAGATTAGACCACACAAAACTTAAGATGGGTGCAAGGCCCTGATGAAGCACAACTGTGCGAAACATATTGGCCATCTGCATATCGAAATATCTTGTTTCTGTACCTTTCGCGGTCTATGTAAAACTTGTTATTATATTTTAATGTTATAAATAAATTTTCATATTTTTTTCAATTATATTTGTCCAGTGTGCTCACCCTGTACACACGATCGATCCATCCGATGAAAACGGACTGATGGCTTTTTTCATCAGTTATCCGATGAAGCTGACTTTAGCTGATTTTGTGTTAGTAAAAGACGATTTACACTTTTCTGTCTGTTACAGCGTGATGAATGTGCTAGCTCCATAACAAAGGCTAGTTTTACCAGAACGAGCGTTCCCGTCCCCTAATTTAGTCTGAGCATGCGTGGATTTTTAACCGATGGACGTGCCTACAGACGATCGTTTTTTTCCTATTGGTTAGTTAACCATCAGATCATTTTAAAACAAGTTCCTAGTTTTTTAAACGATGGATAAAAAAATGATGGGGCCAACACACGATCGGTTAGTCTGATGAAAACGGTCCATCAGACCGTTTTCATCAGACAAACCGATCGTGTGTACGCGGCATTACAGTATTGGTAGCTCCCATCTCCATCTACCTTTTCCCTTTTTATCTAGTGTTAACAATCTAAAAAACCTAAATGCTCCTGGGATCTAAAGATTATCTGATTTAAACCCTTTTAAAATTCAGACCATATTAGAGAGCTCAGATGCGGCATGTCTTGATATTACTAACATATGCCTGATTTATTAACATATGCAAAGAGTTATAATAGGTACACATGTCAGGGTTATTATGCTAGTTAGATATGTGCTGTTATGAGTCAGAAGCTGTGGTGTTGCTGGTTTACAAAGCATAGTGCGAATAACATCAGTGCATCTACATGCTCACCTGGTTTGCATACATTGTACGTTAATTAATGTTTTTATCACCTTTCCAACTATCAAATCATTTATCGACAATCTGTTAGCTAAAGAGATCTTACCTAACCAAACTTTCATATATCTCAGCTCGACATTGTCACAATTAGTTCCTTTGTAATGTTATGAAAAGCAATCTGCTCCCATTAAACTCTTCACAAGCTCATTAAAAAAGCATTTACAGATGGAATGTTTGTAATACATTATTTAAAGATGCCAAAGGTACTGAGGCTTACATGCTGCAACAATGAGATGCTAATGATGGAATAACATAACATGCTAGGAATATTTTTTAGGGTAAAGCATTTTTTTTTTTTTAAGTTCATGATAATTTTATTCTATCAGTTTTCTTTCATGCATATGAAAAACACTAAGGATGTAGTTCACTCACTATCTTTTACTTAATCCAATAAGTTAGATAAAAAAAACAGCCCTCCGAATATGCTTATTATTTTCACGACTATTCTCCTAGTCGTAATCTCAAATTCTCGGTCGTAGCAAGATTGTCAAGTCATATGCCAATCAAATTACATCTGGGTACCATGTAGTAGCGACATTAGATAGTTTAGGCAAAGACATTATTGTAAAAACTCATCCAATCACACTTTGGTTGGATGGCTACACTAGCTCTACATGGTTATACTTTACTTAGAATGTAGCCACCTTACTCAGTTCACTTTTGAGATAGATTACATTTGCAAGTACCAATGCATTCAGCACCAGCATGTAAAAGCACTGACAATCTCCCATTCATTACAGAACCATCCATGCAGCACCACACTACAGTTTGTTACTTCATTGCTCTGTAGGATGTACCAGCATGAAAGAATATTAATGTGTATGCATCTACTGTACATTGGTGTATTCAGGCACACTGAATAATGGTAGTTGTAGTATGAGCAGAGCAGTCCATATAAAATATTTTATGTGCAATACGCATGCCTCAAAAACAGAATTTTACTTATATCACTTCTGTGGGGAGTGTGGTGCGAACAGAATCAGAATGTTGCTGTATTTAAAAACTGTATGTTGAATATTTTAGTAGTACATTTAAAAATTAATGAAATATATTTAGCAAAGTAAACCTTTCCTAAAGGAAAAATTGAAAAATGGTGGCTACCATTACTAATTTCCTTCTGAAAATGCTAATTCCCAGCAGGTATGCTAACCGTCCATAGTTCTTTCTAGGTGGCTACTTTAGAACAATTATGCAAATCAGAACAGTCAGAGTTAGGGTTCAAAGGCTCACCTGCATCAAAGTACTGAAGCAAGAGGGTAAGAATAAGAGCTAGGCTTCTAGAAATTAGAAATGAAAGCCTCTTTATTTGTGTCAGGAACAGTGTATTGATTGACAACTTCCTGCTCCCTAGGATGTACCCATACATCCTCACAGGTTTCAGTGGTTATATCAGGTGATGGATGCCGCTACAGTCATAACCCCATTATCTTTATTTTCAGCCTTTAAAGCTGAATAATGAAAAAAGTAGTCTGAGAGGCTATAGAGCTGCTGGATCACTTTTACATGTGGCAGAAAGGGGTCCTCCCTCCTGCTATTTTCTGTTGCCTTCCTGGGCTCTCTGATTTTACCAGGGAGCCCAGGACTGAAGCCATCATTCCCACTGGCTGGCCATAAGAGATGAATGAGGAACGGAAGTTCCCTTATCATCTCTATAGTCTATGAAACCAGTACCTTGGTTTGAACAGATGCATAACACAGCATAACATCATATTTTGTATCTTACCAAAAATTGGGTATTATATCACGTTTATGTGTATTAAAATTCATTAAAGTGTATTTTTTCCACAAAAAATTAGTTTGAAAAACAAATGTGCAAATATAATGTGGCACAACAAATTGCAACACTCTTTACACCCTTGTGAGCTATGGATAACACATTAGATATCCAAGCAGAAGTACAGAGTTATAGCTTTTCAACCTCTTTCAGTGAAATGAAAGATGATTCCATTCAAAATTTTAAAAATAGAATGCCTCATTAGATACAACAATTAATATGGTAAATTAAGTAACAAGTCCTGAGGAAGCAGACAGAAATCTGTGAAACGCATAGACTTATATGTGATTCGTTTTTTTTGTGTCTCTGCATGAGATAAATGTGTTCACACTTAAATCTAAGGGCCCTTTCACACGGGCGGATCAGTAATGATCAGCCCCCGTGTGTCGGCTTTGCTCAGCGGGGATCCTCCGTAAAATCCCCGCTGAACCGTCGGCTGACAGGGCGGTCCCCGCACACTGTGCAGGGACCGCCCTGTCTTTCCTCCACTCTCCCCTACAGGGGGATCGGATGAACACGGACCTTATGTCCGTGTTAACCCAATCCGATCCGCCAGACGGAAGAAAAATAGGATTTTCTTCCGTCCGAAAAAGCGGAGCTTTGCAGAGGTGGGTGATTATGGATGTCAAAGGAATGGTCATCCGCTGACACCCGCAATCACATAGGGACCAATGTATCTCATGTTTTCATCCGCAATGGAGGGGCCTTAAGGTCCTATCTCTTCACAGATTTTGGGGATAAGTGTTTTTAAGCTTTGTATGCAATAAATTTGATAACATTTTTACTGATACTGCTGTGGTAACTGTGATCTCAAGTGTGTCCCTATGTGGGCGTATTTAAAGTCCCATTTACTAGATATAATAGTAGGATTAGTACATACCGGAAGGATGCCCCCTAGTGATATATTTTCTATGTATAATATTGCCTTGACCCCATAGCTTTAACTTTTTGTGACGTTAACTGCTTGCCGACCAGCCGCTGCAGTTATTCGGTGGCAGGTCCGCTCTGCTGGGCAAGATCACGCAGCTATACGTCATCTCGCTGAGCAGCCGGTCGCGATCACCGCCGGGCACCCGCGATCGCTCGTTACAGAGCGAGAACCGGGAGCTGTGTGTGTAAACACACAGCTCCCGGTCCTGTCAAGGGGGGAAATGACCTATCGTCTGTTCATACAATGTATGAACAGCAATTTGTCATTTCCCCATGTCAGTCCACCCCCCCTTCAGTTAGAACACACCCAGGGAACATGATTAACCCCTTCCTCGCCCAATAGTGTTAACCCCTTCACTGCCAGTGGCATTTTTATAGTAATCAATGCATTTTTATAGCACTGATCGCTATAAAAATGCCAATGGTCCCAAACATGTGTCAAAAGTGTCCGAAGTGTCCGCCATAATGTCGCAGTACCGATAAAAATCGCTGATCGCCGCCATTACTAGTAAAAAAAAAATATTAAGAAAAATGCCATAAAACTATCCCCTATTTTGTAAACGCTATAACTTTTGCGCAAACCAATCAATAAACGCTTATTGCAATTTTTTTTTTACGAAAAATATGTAGACGAATATGTATCGGCCTAAACTGAGGAAAAACATTGTTTTTTTATATATTTTTGGGGATATTTATTATAGCAAATAGTAAAAAATATTTTTTTTTTTCAAAATTGTGGCTCTATTTTTGTTTATAACGCAAAAACTAAAAACCGCAGAGGTGATCAAATACCACCAAAAAAAAGCTCTGTTTGTGGGAAAAAAAAGAAGACCAATTTTGTTTGGGAGCCATGTCGCACGACCGCGCAATTGTCAGTTAAAGCGACGCAGTGCCGAATCGCAAAAAGTGGCCTGGTCTTTGACCAGCAATATGGTCCGGGGGTTAAATGGTTAAACAATTCACCATATAAGACATTATACCTATTGTGGTAACCATGTGCAGATACCAACTCTGACATCCATGCACTCCTAAAACCAAAAGCTGGGGAGCAGGGAACAATAATTATATCCCAGCCTAATTAGCTAAAACTAATGTTTTGCAACAAAACCAAAGTTTTACCTATTCTTTAATAGACATGTGCATTAGTTTTCATCCGATTGCATTTTCCTCCGAAATTTAGGTATTTTCGTTATCGTTTTAACAAACGATAACGAAAGCACAGAATACGAAAACCGAAAGATCCGACATAAAAAAATGCTTTATTTTCGTTTTCGTTGCGGTCGAATGTGCCTAACCTTAACTCTATTAGTCCAATATTATTGTACATAAAGAGAAAAGATTCGACATTATAGAGACATGAAGAAGAGTCGACATAGAGAGAAAAGATTCGACACAGAATCTTTTTTTAAAGATTCTGTCGAATCTTCTTTTTTTTTTCTTCTTAGAACATTCGACAGACACCATAACATTAATTGTGCCTAACCTTAACTCTATTAGTCCAATATTATTCTACATAAAGAGAAAAGATTTGACATAGAGAGAAAAGATTCGACATAGAGAGACATGAATATTCGACATAGAGAGACATTAAGAGTCGAAATTAATAAATTAATAAGATTCTGTTGAATTTTTTTTTTCTTCTTCTTCTTCTTCTTCTTTTTCTTCTTAGAACATTCGACAGACACCATGGGCCTTCAATGACAGATTGGACCTTAATTTTTTTAAACAAAATAAATAAAAACGAATTTCGGGGGTAACTAAATAAAAAAATTTTCGGACAAAAACGAAATTCCGAAAACAAAATATTTCAGTGTGCACATGTCTATTATTTAATTATTATGTCAAATTATTGTTATTATTAGTATTATTGTTACTATTTCTTATAGTTCTGTAAAAATAAAAAAGACTACAAGACTGTGTGAAAATTAACTTTAACCCTGCTTCTGGAAAGTGGAAAGCTAAGGAGATTTAACACCTATAATAGGTTTTCCACATAGTCAGGCGCTAAAATCTGAAGTGAAAAAATTCATGACATAAAAATGTATGACATTTCTCTCCAGTGTTAGGTACACTTAAAGCCTGTTTCTTTTTTATTAATGAAGCTTTGTTTTTACATATGATAGTACTGCTTATAATAGCACATACAATTATACTACAGATTCATGTGTCAGAAGTTTATATTGGATTGTGTGTATTGAATATGCAAAACAATCTGGCAACAAAATTATCTGCATTTTCAATTACACTACATGAAGTTACCCCTAAATAAGATGTTTCATCAAGAATGGTGGTTGCTGAGCTTTGGCCCAACAATTAGGGCATTGAGGGCATCAGGACCTTCCACAATAGTTTCTCCAAACAGTTGCAAGCAGGTGCTAAAAGAAGAAAACAAAGGCGCACCAGCCTAGTGTATTGCATTTAAAAGATTTTAATAACATTTAAAATATATACAGGGCGTACGCACAAGTGTAGTTAAAAAAAAGATGACCTCGAAAGATACTCCGATCAGTCATGGAGAAAGTGAAGGGGGTCACCACCGGCGCTTCGAAACTCTAAGGCCCCATACACACGATAGAATCCATCCGCTGAAATTTATCCGCGGATCGGTTTCAGCGGATCGACGGATTTATCTGTTGATCCGCTGGAACGTACACACTAGCGCCCAAAAATCTCCGCGAACCAGAACGTATGCAACGTAAACCACGTAAAACGTCACTATAAAGGGGAAGACCAAAGTCAACGGCGCCGCCCTCTGTTCCGCTTTTGCTAGTTCCGTGTGACCGCATGCTAGTGAAGGTTTGGTTAGAGCCGATTCGTGCTTTTCATTCTCCGCGTTTTGACAGTAGGTATTCTCGGGTTCAGTGCGTTTGCTTGCGGGTTTGCAGTTGGCATTCGGGCACAGGCTTTCAGCACGTTTCCGCGTACTGTGCGCTCGTATCTGTGTGTCGTGCGGGCTTAGCAGGTTGTGCTGGATTTGCGAGTGCTTTCTGTTGGAGTGTGTTCTTGACTGACCAGCCGGCCGGTTTGAATCCATGATGGAGCAGCAGCGTCGATTCTCGCGAATTGGTGCTGGTTATGGGATTGCTAATGGACAGGCTCAGCGAATCAGTTGTTTGGCCAGGAACAGTGGGAGGAGGCGTTTCTGGGCCAAGAATTGGTTGCGCCAGCGTGACCATTTTTCTCATATGCCTCTGCTTAGGGAACTCCAGGAGAATAATCCGGATGATTTTCGGAATTTTCTCCGCATGACGGACCCCGTATTCAACCGTCTGCTGGAACTTCTGTCCCCCTATATCACGAGGCAGGACACTGTGATGCGCGATGCCATCACGGCCGAGCAGAGGCTTATTGCCACGTTGCGGTACCTGGCGACTGGGAGGAGCCTGCAGGACCTCAAGTTCTCGACAGGCATCTCTCCCCAGTCACTTGGGGTCATCATACCGGAGACGTGTACTGCCATCATACATGTTCTGCAGGAGGAGTATCTTAAGGTAAGTTCCCTAATTTGAACAACACAATTTTGTTTTTTTAAATGTGTGAGAAAGTCTTTTTTTTTTTCTTCCCTAATAACCATGAGATTGTAATCTGCTGTGTGTGGGATGTTCCCTTTTCTCCCCAGGCATGTTGTTAACCTTTACATGTTTGTTTTGGGCCTAGCTGCATATTTTGTCCTTACCCACCATAAACCTGTCCAGCATGCTTTCCTAGGCCCAAACCCACCTAGCCTAAATTCTCGGTTATTTTTAGGATAATCAATTGTAGCTCTGCCCCTCCCCCCCCCCAAAATAGTTTCTTGCTCTATCATCAGAGGGATGTGGAGTCTGATAATTAAGTGGGTCTATATTTTTTCAAAAAAATAAAAAATTCACAATGCTTGTGTGAAATGTGAATCCTGTTGTTGATGTTGCACAATGATGGTTTTTCGATTATGTTTGCAATGTTTATGTGCCAAAGTAGTAAATCTCATTTTTTGTTTGTCCCCACAGCTACCCTCCACCCCACAGGAATGGCAGTCTGTGGCTTCCCAATTTGCCCAGCGGTGGGATTTTCCTAACTGCGGTGGAGCAATAGATGGGAAACACGTCCGCATTGTGCCCCCACGCCACTCGGGGTCCTACTATTTTAACTACAAGGGTTATCATAGTATTGTGTTGATGGCGGTGGTGTCGGCACAGTATGAGTTTCTATATGTGGACGTGGGGAAGAATGGCCGGATGTCAGATGGGGGAGTGTTCTCACGGACTGAATTCTACGATCGTCTACAAACTGGTGATCTGGCACTGCCACCAGATGAAGACAATGTGGAAGGACTTCCGTTTGTGTTCCTAGCGGACGAGGCTTTCGGGCTTGGACCTCACCTAATGCGGCCTTTTCCCCAGAGGACCCTCACCTCAGAGAGGAGTGTGTTCAATTTTCGGTTGTCCAGGGCTCGGAGGGTAGTCGAGAATGCCTTTGGGATCCTCAGCAACCGGTTCCGCCTGTTCCTGACATCGATACATTTGGCGGAATATAAATTGAACACCGTTGTATTTGCCTGCTGCATTTTGCACAACTTTTTACGCAGGCATTCCCAGACGTACCTATCAGACAGCGTTTCTGAGGCAAGACTACTCTCAGATCCTCTCCCTGGGCTGGTCACTGGTCGCGCTGGCACTGGCACCCAATCTGCTCGTGAGGTACGCGACAAATATGTTGAGTACTTCATGGGTCGGGGGGCCATTGCTATGCCAGATCATATTTCTTTCTAATTTGGCCCCCCAAAGAAAGGAATATTCACAGAAATAATAAATAATTAGACCATTGGACTTTATACAGTTGTTTGTCATTCCTGCTTTTAGTATTTTTTTCTCTCTTCATGGTTAGCCCAAAAAATAGTGCACTTCTAGTGCCAAATGTAGGGTTCAGGTTTTAGTAAATAAACACAATTGCACATTATTCACTCATCTCCAAACTGGGTATTCAGCATCTTAAATAATCAAGCCACTCCTTGTAATGTTTTAAAACCAACTTTTTTTATTGTCAGTTTTTTTCTGTTTTTTTGCCAAAAGGTTTTTTTTTGGCTCTTAAACATGCCAACATTTTTACGTTTCACGTTGATTATTTATTTTTAGTTTTTTTATTAAGTATCCTTTTTTTTATTTTTTGGGTTCCAAACAATTTCTTCAATATTTTTTCTCGTAATTGTGTCTAAAAATATATTCAAAATTTTTTTAACATATTTGTTCACCAAATAATCGTTTTTTTTTTTTTTGGGAAATATTTTATAACAATATTTTTTTTTGTTTTTTTTTGGGTGTTGTTTTTTTTGGAAATCAATTAAAAATATTGATCATATTTTTGGGATCGATGTGTTAACCAATCTTTTTTTTTAATTTTTGGTTTAATTTTTTTGTTTTTTTTACATTTTTTTTTTTAATTTTTGTTTACTTTTTCTGTTTTGTATGGCTTGTTGAATGGAAGCCATTTTTAAACTATACAATAGAAAACATGTCCCAAAAAATACAAACCCAAATGTGTCACTTTAGCATTCCCAAAAACAGTCATGGTGTGAGGTCACACCGGAACACGCCAAAATTTCAAGATGCACACATGGGCTAGTACAGAGGTATTGAATAAGGAGACCAAACAACAATTTGATACAACATTTTTATTTAACTTTGGTAAAATTGGCCACGGTGTCATCCATAAAATGTGGGGGCGGGGTTACAAAAATTTTCTCAATAAATAAATTAAATTACAAAAGGCCAAATTGGCTAAACTTAAAACTTTAAAATCAAATTAATTTCTGTCCATCCAGCAAAAGCTGGACGACTACTCCCCCCATACAGACGACCCCATGACTTATTATGACAAACTGACAGGTAAGGGTGGGCGGGCGGGCGATGCTGCTTGTCAGGAGATGTGACTGAGCAAATCGCCTCAGCCTCTCCCTTATATAGGCTCGTCCAGTGCGGGTTTTACCTCACGCGAACGGACCTATCAGAGAAGGGGGCTGCCGCAGCTGACCAATCAGAGGCTGTTACTACCCCAGAGCGCGGCAGCCCACTTCTCCCTCTGCTCTATCCCATGCAGGCTCAGCATACTGCCGTAGCCTCCCATGGGCTAGTACAGAGGTATTGAATAAGGAGACCAAACAACAATTTGATACAACATTTTTATTTAACTTTGGTAAAATTGGCCACGGTGTCATCCATAAAATGTGGGGGCGGGGTTACAAAAATTTTCTCAATAAATAAATTAAATTACAAAAGGCCAAATTGGCTAAACTTAAAACTTTAAAATCAAATTAATTTCTGTCCATCCAGCAAAAGCTGGACGACTACTCCCCACCGGCCGGGGCCAACCGCAAAGCTGTTGGCCGAGGCCCCCCCACCACCGTGGCTGATTCGATCATGGACTGGATACCCATATTAAAAATGTCCAGGCCAATGCCTGACAGATGAATTTGGTCAACCCGAAACAACCCAGGCAAAAAACCCTCTAACTCGGAATGACGAAAGGAAGAGCCACCAATTGAAGGCATAAAACTATGAATCGTCCTATTTAGCCGTCTGCGGATTCTATCCACGTAGAAAAGGGTGCCGTGCGGCGACCATAACAGCCTGGGAACCATCTCAGAATATACTAACACTGAACCTGGGAACATTTGAGTTATGGAATAGAGATCCCTTTTCATTTCACATAACAAGTCCCATGTGTTGAATTTACCCAAGTCATTAGCCCCCACGTGGATAACTATCACTTGGGGTTGAGGCCAGACAGAAGACAAATAAGCTAGGTGGTCTTTTAAATTGCGCCACCGCATACCTCTAACACCTGACCATAAAATTAAAAATAAATCAGGATCAAGCCCCAGGTTAGCAGAGTATGATCTGGATCCGGAGTGCTTGTAAGCCCAGAACACGTAGGAGTGACCTATGACCCAAGCGATATTCCTGGATAAATCTGAAAGAGAATCATAAAGTTAGAAGACTGGGACGAACATATAACTTATATCTATTGCTGCCCCACCTGCCCACTTTTTTAACCTTACTCTCTGAAAAACCTATAGAATCAGCTGTGGTGGCAGCGCCAATTCGGAAAGAATGGGAAGAAAATTGGTACCCAGATAAATTCAAGCGCTTCAAACAGGAGGCCAAAACAGCTGAGAACTGGTACCTAGTTAGAGAGGACAAGTCTTCATGAATAAAAAAGGAATCGTTACTCAATGGTCTGACCAAAAGATAATTACGAACATGAAACACGGGACAGATAGCCTCATTAGGAGAACTGGATAAAGAAAACCACTGGCCAACCTGAGAGGACTTTGATCTGGACAAAAACAGACGGACAGAACCGACGTCAAACTGAACATGAGAAAAACGGAGAAATGAAAAAGCGTTTCTATTTGCTGCAGTAAACTCACCTAACCGAAGGGCTCCAAAGAATGCTATAGAGAAAGCAGCCTTAAAAAGCAAAGATTCGAAATTGGATGAGCAGACATCTTGAAGGATCTGAAGAAGATCGATCAAAATGGGGATAGATATGGGACGCCTATTATCTAAAGAGGGCCTAGACTTTTTGAGGCCCTTCAAAACCTGGGTGACCTGAAAGAAAGAGGTAAGAGCAGGAAGGCCTGCAAACTTAAGGAAAAAAGAAACTCCAGCCAATATTTTACCTATGGAAGCCGGGGACAGATTAGACTGAATGAGAAAGGACAAAAAAGACAAAGCCACGTAAGAAGACACATCTAGTGGATCCAAACCCAATGGTTGACAGAAAGAGCACCATTTGTGCCATGAAAGCCTATAATCCCTCCAGGTGTTTTCCGCTACTGAAGCCTTGAGATTCCGGAATATTATTCCCAAATTAAGCCCCAGAGGAAGTCTGGGCAAGGGGTGCCATGTTGATCCGCTGATGGCGCCAACTCTCGGAATCTCTTGAACTGTGAACGAGATAAAGAATCTGCTATGTTATTTTCTTTACCTGCAATATGCTCAGCTCTCAACCATATATTACAGTTCATACAATGAAGTACAAGGAAACGCAATAACCTCAGAACGGGATCAGACTTAGAGGACAGAGTATTGATGGCAAAAAAGACACCTTTATTATCCGTATGAACTAAGATTCTACGATTCCTAAAGATGTCTTCCCACACAACCACCGACACAATCACTGGAAAGAGCTCCAACAGAACTAGATTTTGAAGTATCTCCTTCTGGAGCCAATCAGGGTGCCAGGACTGGGCGCACCAGCGCCCATCCAAGAAAGCCCCGAACCCAGCAGAGCCAGCTGCATCGGTGAAGAATTCCAACTGAGAACTATTAATAAAGTCCATTTGCCAGGCCGAGGAACCATTAAACTCATTTAAAAAAGCATCCCAAATTCTTAGATCATCCTTGATGCTTTTTGAAATTCGGAAATGAGCGTAAGGGTTCACCATACCTTTTATGGCTAACGAGAACCTGCGCGAAAATACCCTCGCCATAGGGATGACTCTGGCTGCAAAAGCAAAAAGACCCAGCAAAGATTGTGCCTCCTTTAAGCACACCTTCTTACTGACAAGAAAGGTTGCAATCATAGACTTCATTTTATGTATCTTCTGTTGTGGCAATCTGAATTCCATTCGTTCGGAGTCAACCGTGATCCCCAAAAATTCAATAACTGTCGTGGGAAAAACTGTTTTCTCCTGGGCCAGAGGCACGCCAAAGTCATGACAAACGTCAAAGAAAACCTGTAAAGCTTCCATACACACTGATGACCCCCGGGGACCTAAAAACAAGAAGTCATCTAGATAATGTAGGATAAGGCCTTGAGGGATAACGACTGACACGACCCAATGTAAGAAGGAGGAAAAAGCCTCGAAATAAAAGCATGACATAGAAAACCCCATTGGCATGCATTTATCAAAATAATATTTATTCAAAAATTGAAAACCCAAAGAATTGAAGCCTTGTGGATGCACGGGAAGAAGGCGGAAAGCCGACTTAATATCAGCCTTTGCTAGCACAGCCCCTTGCCCTGCTTGCCTCAAAAGACACAAAGCCTCATCAAATGAGGCGTAGCAGACTGGAGCCTCCACAGAGGCAACTTCGTCATTGAGTGACGAATGCGGTGGGTAAGATAGGTGGTGGATCAGTCTGAACGCACCCAGCTCTTTCTTGGGTACGATGCCCAAAGGGGACAACCGGAAATTAGAGAATGGCGGGTCATTAAAGGGGCCAGCCACCCTACCCTCAGACAATTCTTTGCAAATTTTCTCAAGCACTAAGTTAGAGTGCATGGATACCGATAGTAAATTTTTAACTGGTGTACACCCTGAACCAGTAAAGGATGGCACTAAGAAACCATTGGCAAAACCTTCAGTTAGCAGAGCCGCCATCCTGTGGTCTGGATAGCGCTCGAGCCATGGGCGCATTCTTGCCAGGCTCACCGGAGTCGGGGCCTTTCCCATGTGTGTCCTTGGGTCCTGAATGAGAGGAACTAGCGGCAGCTTTACGAAAACATCTGCTCGCCGCGTGAGTACCGCCACAATAAGAACACTCATGTTTGTATCTACAATTCAATAAGAATTTACATTGACCCTCATTGAATGCAAAGCATACACCCTTCCTGACTGGACTCTGACCATTTGAAGCGGGGCGAGGGGTGAACTGGGGCCTAGGTGGCAGCATAAGGTTTAACCATAAACCAACGTCCTTAGCCCCCCAATGCAGCGATGGGTGCACAGCTAGTTTTTGACGGAAATTCTCGTCATATGAGAACCATGCGGAGCCGCCAAAGTGGCGAAAGGCCTCTGCAATAATATCCAGGTGTTGGAATAAACCTGAGCACTTCCCCGGGAAGCGTTCTCCCATAACTGCTGAATAGATACAGAACGCTTGCAGCCAGTTTTGAAATGTCTTAGGAACCGCTCTCCTCCTATCTTCCTCTGTTCTTTCGCTGGACTGCCTGTCAGATTTAGCCAAAAACTCCTTAGAAGCAGGGAGAAGTGATAATATATCGAGATATTCACCCCTCCAAATTTTTTCTTTGACTGACTTAGACAGATGAAAACCCAGCGGGGATAAACTGCAAGGGAGGGGTTCCTTAAAGGAAGACTCGCTGACCATAGCAGCCGAGGATCTGAGGGGTAAAGTATTATTAACAGCAGGACACCTCACACTCGATCTGACAGTAACATCCTTATTTAGCAGAGAGGGATGACCAGCCTCATGCCACACCACACCAACCTCCTCCATATCAATAGCATTATCGCTATTTCCAGCACCAGTCTCCTGTGCACTCTGACTTACTGTGCATGCCTGAGTACTCAGACTCTCACCTGGTTGCACATACATATTTACATTTTGTGAGGTAAAATCCGCATCATGTATACCTTTGAACTGCTGCACAATGACAGACAAAGATTCAATTAGACTAGAAAATGCAGATAACTGGTTAACATTACTGAAAACAACTTCAGGTAAAACATGCTCACCCAAGTCCCCAGGAGGGGGGGAAGAGGCAGCGCTGCTCCCTTGCTGGCAAGAAGCACCTCTTGTTGCAGCTCCCTCAGCTTGAGGAGCTAAATTATTGGTCTTACATTTCTTTTTTCTTCCAGGCTGTTTCCTGGGGGCGCCCACGCTCATCTCTGGTACTGCAGCTGGGCTGACAGATAAAACAGAGCCACTCTCCTCAGACAGGCAACGCTTCAGCCACTCTTCACCTCCCCTGCTCTCCGCCTTCTCTAGGAGTCTACATAAGAGCTCCTCACGGCTGTCCTGCACAGCGCGCTTCATCCTGAGAGAGAGGGAGAGGCGGGCGATGCTGCTTGTCAGGAGATGTGACTGAGCAAATCGCCTCAGCCTCTCCCTTATATAGGCTCGTCCAGTGCGGGTTTTACCTCACGCGAACGGACCTATCAGAGAAGGGGGCTGCCGCAGCTGACCAATCAGAGGCTGTTACTACCCCAGAGCGCGGCAGCCCACTTCTCCCTCTGCTCTATCCCATGCAGGCTCAGCATACTGCCGTAGCCTCACATTCAGTGCTTTTCGCCAAATGTCAGTTCTACCACAACAAAAGACTTTAAAAAGGCGACATGTGCTATCTGCCATCATGGGTGAACAATGTCTGGGTTTTGTGGGAGCAAACCTTTCCTCGAAAATTATTTAATAATCGAGGAGGGGGTTGTACCCACAAAGCACAGATATTCTATATTCTGTGATGGCAGATAGCACATGTTGACACACTGTGTGTGCATCTTCAAATTTTGGCGTGTTGCTGAGTCAGACATAAAAACAGGTTGGGGGATGGGCGGGGGGGGTTGGTTTAGTCTTTCACACGGCCCATCATGTCAATGATGTTCTTATAGTTTTGCTCTATAACCACCATTCGTTGCCGCATAGTGTCCAGCTCGGCACAGCAGTCGACTATTATATTGCGCACATTCTGTTCCATCTGAACCATCTGTTGCCGCATATTTTCCATTTCGCTGCTGCACTCCATTACTTGCTGGATTATAATTCCCGCACTTGCACGAGAAAAATGGGGAACAGCATCTTCATCCCCTACAAAATTAGTAAAAAATATAAAATTAGACATTTGACCGGCCGAGATACATCTAGGGTTGCCAGCTCATCACTTTAAACCAGAACACAGATTAATTACACAGGTTCTGTGGCTGATTAAAAGGTGGTAATTTTACTCACCTGGTGCCATATCAGCATTACATTAGCCACAGAACATGTGTAATCCATATGTGTTCTGGATTAAAGGGATGAGGTGGCAACCCTATCTACATCTGTTTTGCCCTATCAAGCTGGGATGACACTGACCTGATGTCGTGTTGATTTCCTCCTCCTCCACCACTTCTCCATCTTCAATAACTCCTCCTTCTTCTTCTTCCACCAATCCTCCATCTTCAAAATCAGCAAAATCTTCTTCTTCAATTTCATCTTCCTCCTCAACAACTACCAGATCTAAAATTACGCCATCATCCTCTCTTCCTTCCTCCTCCTCCTCCACATCCTCCTCTCTTCCTTCCACCTCCTCCTCAACATCCTCATCTCTTCCTTCCACCTCCTCCTCAACATCCTCATCTCTTCCTTCCACCTCCTCCTCAACATCCTCCTCTATTCCTTCCTCCTCCTCCACATGGCCAGATGGCAGATCCCGGGCATGTCTGGCCCTCTCTGCCTCCTCAAATTGCTGGCGTCTTCTTTCCCCTAGAAAAAAAAACAAAAACAAAAGATATTGTAGAGCATAAATCGCACACATTGCATAGAAGTTTAGAGGCTTTTTTGTAAAAATATTTAGTTGTCTTATGAACACAAACCTATATTTTAGGATGACTTCTAGGCCAAGCTCTGATTAATTCCATTTTTAGCAAAGTGACACACATGGATGTCCCCCCCTTATAATTTAGAGCAGAGACCATCCAAATTTTCTGGTAAGATTTTGAGGGAGACACAGGTGCTATGGATTACAGATATGGAAACACCTGCTTAGTAGCACTGTTTGCATTTCCCATTCTTGGATTTAATTGTTCAATTAAAAAATTTGACCACAATGTTTACAAACAATGTTTTTGGCAAGAGAGGCATGTCCAGGTGTGTTGTTCCTGGGCCAACATCGTATTTTTGCGAAGCAACCTGATGTGAACAAGGTTTCCTATTAACAGTCGTTGGCCAAGCAAATGAGATTTTGAGAAATACAATTATTTAAACATATTTTCAGAAGTACAACCAGGCCAATGATACAGATGTAGAAATGTACCTGACCAAACATTCAAATAATAAAATTGTCCCCACCCCTCAAAACAAAAAATAACTTACGTTTTTTGAGTATTTTTTTTATTTTCTTTAGTTGATGTGGCTCACGAAGCTTTAAGTCGGACCACCGCTTCCGTAGCTGCTCCTTGGACCTTGCGATGCCAAACATCCTCTGCATTTTACGTGCCACCTTCTCCATAATTTTCCCCTTCCTGCGGTTGGGGGTCTTGTATGGGCCATATTGCCCATCATAGTCCTTCCTCCGCATAATGTCTACCAGCTCCACCATTTCGTCAAAGGACATATTAGTTGCCTTATAACGTTTAGGCCGGGATCGGGACGTTCCTGCCTCTGTCCCCTCACTTCTGGCCTGAGAGCTCCGTGCATGCTCGCCTGTCATCGCCATCTTTCATCCCCACAGAGATTAGGGGCGTGGAAATCTGGAAATGTCCCGTCATGGGCGGGGACCAGGGCGGCGGGTACTACATACGCGGAGTCTAGAGAATGAATAAGACGTGATTACGTAGGTTACGCGGAGATAATGCGCCCGTTTCTGCTCAGTTGCTTACGCGGAGATTAGTAAAACATTTGACTGCAAGTAACACAGTTAACGCCAGATTTACATAATTAACATTGAGTAGGGGGCAAGACGAGGTGTCACGCACACGCGGAGTCTATAAAAGGGAATCGACGTGATTACGTAGGTTACGCGGAGATTATGCGCCCGTTTCTGCTCAGTTGCTTACGCGGAGATTTGTAGAACATTTGACAGCAGTAACACAGTTAACGCCAGATTTTGAGAATTAACATTGATTAGGGGGCATGGCAATGGTGACGATGTGTCACGCACACGCGGAGTCTTTTAAAGGGAACCTACGTGATTACGTTGCTTACGTGGAGATTTGTAGAACATTTGACAGCAGTAACACAGTTAATGCCAGATTTTGAGAATTAACATTGATTAGGGGGCATGGCAATGGTGACGATGTGTCACGCACACGCGGAGTCTTTTAAAGGGAACCTACGTGATTACGTTGCTTACGCGGAGATTTGTAGAACATTTGACAGCAGTAACACAGTTAACGCCAGATTTTGAGAATTAACATTGATTAGGGGGCATGGCAATGGTGACGATGTGTCACGCACACGCGGAGTCTTTTAAAGGGAACCTACGTGATTACGTTGCTTACGCGGAGATTTGTAGAACATTTGACAGCAGTAACACAGTTAACGCCAGATTTTGAGAATTAACATTGATTAGGGGGCATGGCAATGGTGACGATGTGTCACGCACACGCGGAGTCTTTTAAAGGGAACCTACGTGATTACGTTGCTTACGCGGAGATTTGTAGAACATTTGACAGCAGTAACACAGTTAACGCCAGATTTTGAGAATTAACATTGATTAGGGGGCATGGCAATGGTGACGATGTGTCACGCACACGCGGAGTCTATAAAAGGGAACCGATGTGATTACGTTGCTTACGCGGAGATTATTTCATTGAGCTGCACGAGGAGCTAGAGATAAGGTACAAACTAGAAACATGGGATCAGCAGAGGCCTAGAAACTTGAGAGCCATGGGATTGTGGTTTTGTCTGTTGTTTGCAGCCTTTTAACGCAAATTAGTATGTTTATTGTGTCCCCACAAACTGAATTAAATTCTCACAATGCTTTTACACATCACTTAAATCTAGATGTGAAGAATGCTCTACCTAGTTTTACTTTTTGCCAGGTGTATTGTGATCATGCAAGTATTGTTCTGTGTTGGTTGGCCAAAGGTTATTAGGAAGTGTATTTAGATTTCAGGAATGATGAGTGGCAGGCTAAGTACACATTAAATACTGCCTTCATGAAAGGTCTCAATCTGTAAATTTGGGGATGGGTCTAGATTACACGTATTTAGCAAAATGATTTTAAAAAGGGTCTGCATGTGAACTAATTTTGGGTCACAACAATGGGGCAGAGCTGGCCAGCATTTTGGCTGCAGGAGACACTGTGTTTGCATAGTACAAGATCAATCTGGGGCCACATATGAATACAATGTGAATGATGGGCATTTTCTAATTTTTAAAATTTTTGGTTTAACAGTGTTCATCAGAAATTTACCTTCGAAAACTCACAAATGGAAAATATCGTGGGAAAGGAGATAATTTCTAGGCTAATAGAGAAGTTTAGGGAAATGCCCCTACTTTGGGATTCAAAACATCCTCATTATTCAAACCGGGACCAACGAAAGGCAGCACTTGCTGAAATAGCTAGATATCTGCAGACATGGGTTCCCGGCTGCACAGGCAACATGGTGAAGAACAAAATGAATAACCTGAGGGCCGCATACAGAGCAAAAAGAAGAGAACTTCGGGAGCAAAGATCAGGAGCAGCAGCAAGAGAGTCCACGTTGCCAAGTCTGTGGTACTACCAGGAGATGGAGTTTTTGGGGGATCAAATAGAGGGCCGGCAATCAATGTCAAGCCTTCCACCCAGACAGCAGGGCAGCAGACCTTCCACAGATCACCCCAGCCAGGAGGAGGACGGTGAGGGGCTGGCTGGCAGGCCGGAAAATCTGCGACTCTCCACTTCTGATGAGGTAGAGTATTTTAAAAAATGTTTTTGGCCTGCTAATTCTTGTTTGTTTATTGAGTTGATATTGTAATCCCAAACAAAAAAATGGACTTGAAAAGTCATGGTCATAAAAATAGGGGTGATGGATGCCAAGTACAGGGATCAGAAGGAGAGTCTATTCAAGTTTAAAGTAAGATAAAACAAACCAGTCTAGAGCATGAAAATGTGTGTGATTTGCTTGTGCCAAATTTTTAAACATGTCACTTTTTTTTACACAGGAAGAAGGGAGCAACCAGGAAAGATTGGCTCATGATGCTGAGCTGCCTGCCAGCCAGGAGGAAGGGGTCATTGTCAGCCAGGAGGAGGAGGCCGGGCCCAGCACCAGCCAGGAGGGCCCCAGGCCCACGGTCAGCCCCACCAGGCAACTCCCTCCCCCCAGGGTCAGGCAAACTGGCCTAATGAGGCGCAGGAGGCAGGTGGAGGATGAGAGCCTCCGAATGATTAGGGAAGCTAGCGCCTTAATGAGGGCCCCCCTCAACCCCACTGAGGCCTACAGTGCCTATGTGGCCCATGAATTGTCCCAAGCGGGGGAGGACGGTCAGAGGCGTGCCAGGAACCTCATGAACCAGGTGCTTTTATGGCTGCACCAGGGCTGGCTGACCGATGACACTGAGCTGAGTGACCCGGCCTATCCTGCACAACACCTGCTAACTCCTCCTGCTGCCACATCATCCCAACCTGCAAGGGGCCGTGGACGGGTCCGTGGAAGATCTGCTGCAAGGAGTGTTCCAAGGAACAGGAGACGATGATTGCCGGCCTTCTATTTGATCCCCCAAAAACTTCATGTTTTTTGGAGTACCACAGCCTGGGCTCCATTGGCTCACTTGCTGCTGCTCCTGGTTTTTGTTTTTGTTGTTCTTTTTTTGTTCTCGGTATGCGGTCCTCAAGGTTATTCATTTTGTCCTTGACTATGTTGCCTGTGCAGTCTGGAACACAAGTCTGCATGTATGTTGCTATCTCAGCAAGTGCTGCCCTTCTTGGTAATTTAATTTTGTTTATGTACCAAATAAATGGTTATTTGATTTACTGAAAGACCTTGTCTATTGTGTTTTAATACTGTGGTGATTAGGCATGAAACATTTTAGCAAATAATATGTGTCATTTAGAAAGGACACCAACTCCTTGGGGGGGGGGGTGGAATTTGGCGTACCAACTTGGGAAAACAAAAGAGGAAAAACACACGCCTACATAAAATGGTGACATAACTTTACCAAAACAAAACCAAAAAAAAAGGGTAAAAAAATGGCCAAGAAAAAAGAATGGGGACATAATTAGCTAAACATAAAAAAAAGGGTAAAAAAATGGCCAAGAAAAAAGAATGGGGACATAATTAGCTAAACATAAAAAAAGGGTAAAAAAATGGCCAAGAAAAAAGAATGGGGACATAATTAGCTAAACATAAAAAAAAGGGTAAAAAAATGGCCAAGAAAAAAGAATGGGGACATAATTAGCTAAACCAAAAAAAAAGGGTAAAAAAATGGCCAAGAAAAAAGAATGGGGACATAATTAGCTAAACATAAAAAAAAGGGTAAAAAAATGGCCAAGGGAAAAGAATGGGGACATAATTAGCTAAACATAAAAAAAGGGTAAAAAAATGGCCAAGAAAAAAGAATGGGGACATAATTAGCTGAACAAAAAAAAAAGGGTAAAAAAATGGCCAAGGGAAAAGAATGGGGACATAATTAGCTAAACCTAAAAAAAAGGGTAAAAAAATGGCCAAGAAAAAAGAATGGGGACATAATTAGCTAAACATAAAAAAAAGGGTAAAAAAATGGCCAAGAAAAAAGAATGGGGACATAATTAGCTAAACCAAAAAAAAAGGGTAAAAAAATGGCCAAGAAAAAAGAATGGGGACATAATTAGCTAAACAAAAAAAAAAGGGTAAAAAAATGGCCAAGGGAAAAGAATGGGGACATAATTAGCTAAACCTAAAAAAAAGGGTAAAAAAATGGCCAAGAAAAAAGAATGGGGACATAATTAGCTAAACATAAAAAAAAGGGTAAAAAAATGGCCAAGGGAAAAGAATGGGGAAAATAATTTACTAAACATAAAAAAAAGGGTAAAAAATGGGCAAGGAAAAAGAATGGGGACATAAATTGGAAAAGAAAAACAAAGACATTCACATGTGGATGCAAAAAATAAAGTTCAAACATCTGGATAGATGGCATCAGCGAGAGAACGGGTTTATTCTAGCAAGAGAACGCGGAAAAAACAAGAGGAAATAAACGACACACTATATAGTTAAAATGACGAATGTGCCATATCACAAACAAACGAGAGTTTTACCTGAACGAGTGCTCCCATCCCCTTATTTTGTCTGAGCATGCGCGTGGTTCTTATCCGCGGATAATGTGTACTAACCAACGGATCTATCCGTCGGATAGATTCGCAGCGGATAGATTTGTTCAACATCTCAACAAATATTCGATCTGCTGAAAAGCCATTCGACGGAGAAATATCCGCGGAAACAGATCCGCTGGAGTGTACACACCATAGAATATATCCGCTGAAACCCATTTGCGCGGATTTATCCGCGGATGGATTCTATCGTGTGTATGGGGCCTAAGCCTCTTCATCAGAGCCCAGCAGTGAAATCACCCTACAATAAATCTCCCTTATATACACACAGCCCATAAGCACACATGACCATGCACCATGACAACGGGCCGTGGGGAACCTCCCAGGCTCCTCCCACTGGATGTGTGTAGTCTTACGTGCCTAGCACCAAAAAATAAAATATGTATATATATATATATAGATAGTAGTAGTAGTAGTGGTAATAATGATGATGGTACTGACAGGGGAGTGCAAATGAAACTGGAAAGTGACCATGGAGTGCAAGGCCTAAGCAAAAAATAATAATAATACAAATTATAATGATCAAAGTAATAAATGGTAATAGTGGTAATGCTAATACTAATAATGGAAAATCATGATAATGATCAAAGTGATAAATGGTAAAAGTAGTAATGCTAATACTAATATTAGAAAGTCATATCAAAGATAGTATCGATAGTAGTAGTAATAAAAGTAATAGCAACAACAATAGTGATGGCAGCACTGATGTTACAGATGCAAATACTAACATCACACCATAAGTATTGTTATTAGTGTTATAGATGTTATAAATGTTATAAAAGGGATGATGCAGAGACTGGCGCAACTGCAGAAGTGTTACGTGTGCACGATAATAGATGCTAGCTTATAGAGCACATGCATGTAACCAGGAGCCCACTGCCTGTGTGGATTACCTTAAACAGGACGTCATCGTCCCAGGAGTGGACCAACGTAGGCCATGGCGGTCATAATGTGCCTCTGCACAAACAAAACCGCGCTGTAGATGGAGCGCAAACAGATCCATCTGCGCTCCACGTTGTCAGGCGCCAGAGACCTGCGTCATCGCCGAAGCGGCCCGCCCACACGTCACTCTCGTGACACGTGGGCCGAGCCTATGCAGCTGGACAAACACCCCCCCAAATCGCCACCATTTTAGTGAAGGCCAGACTCTGGAGGACAAATAGTAGACTCCCAGTGGCAAAAGGGGGGATACTAGGTGACTAACTATAGATTGCTGACTAGCAATGTTGCACTCCAAGGGGGCCAAACAGAGCTTCCACTTTGTAGTCCATAGATCATAGACTACAATTTGTGAATCATGGCACTTAGGATATTATTAAAAAAAAAAAATATATATATATATATATATATATATATATATATATATATATATATATATATATATATATATATATATATATATATATTTATATATATATATATATATAATACCAACAATATTAGTATAATTATGATCATAATCATAATCATAAAGGTAGCAAAGTACCTATTGGTGTCACTGCCACAACAGCTTACAGGGGCAGGCCATGGAAAGCGTAGGTGCGCGTGTACAAATAGAACTAGGATGTGGGTGCATCCCAAATGTATAAAACAATGGCTAGTGTGGATGCACTACCCCGACATCCTAGCGGGGGCTGAACCTATTCCATATTGGGCCTGGGAGGTGCAGGACCAGATAGGCTGGAGCAACATGGATGCATAAGCCCATAATTAGTATATAGTATATAAAATATAATATAATAACATATGATATATAAAATATAAGAAATAACACATCATTTTAAAATGTGCATAAATGTATAAAAATATATAAAAATATACAAGAAATACATACTCACATGTATATAAATATGTAAATATGTAAATATATGCACACATGATAGAAGGGCCCAGCGCTCACCCCACACGTATCATATGTGCAGGGTGCTCATAGAAAATAATTATTATGGGCGTATATATATATATGTATGTGTGTGTTGCTGTTTGTTCTTCTGTTTTAATAAAAAGGAAATGATTAGCACCTAGTCCCACAGATTTTCCAATAAACTGTAACATCTCTATTGGAAATCAACATATTTACAATTGTCAGGATCACTCATTATTGCCCATAGGAAAGCCCTTTATGGCCTGATTCTTGATTGATTGTTGAAGCTATGCTTAAAGTGATTGTAAATCCTCATCTTGTAAATCAACCCATGCAGGTAAAAAATTAAGCGAGAGCCAAAACATTTGTATATATATATATATATATATATATATATATATATATATATATATATATATATATACTGTATATATATATATATATATATATATATATATATATATATATATATATATATATATATATACAGTATATATAAAAATATATAAATACCCTTTTGGGGGATGAGAAGCAGCGCAATTTCTAACACAAAACAATGATCAGGCCATAAAATCAGGCTGTTTTGACTTTATCTAGTTAAATTATGTTCTTAGAGATAAGTGACTGTTTGTTACACTCTCCCTACAAAGAGCATTTTGGCTAAGGTAATTTGTCTTTTAAACTTGAATAATGGAAAGAAACATTTGAATCAAATACATGTATTCAGTTTGCATCATTACACACTAGGCCCTATTTCTAAATTGAGTTCTTTCCAAATAATAAAAAAAAGAAAACATCAATTCTGACTCTAGGGCTTATCACAAACTATAGAGTAAAGTGCTGACAGTACTCTCAAAATAGATTTTATTTTTATAGATGTCAGATAGACATCCTATGTAACATTTCCTATATCACTCAGTAACTCAAGATCTTGGGTCTGGAATTGCCATATCTTCCCATGTACAATACCATGTATGCAAGGGTCAACTCTCTCTTTTGGATATTTATACAGGGCCTTTTCTGGCACTCCTCTCCTACATGTAAAAATAATCACCTTTTTGCTAGAAAATTACTCAGAACCCCCAAATATTATATATGTTTTTTTTTAGCACACACTCTAGGGAATAAAATGGTGGTCATTGCAACTATTTATCTTGCATGGTATTTGCGCAACAATAAAAAAATAAAAATAAAACAGTTTTATGAATTAAAAATAAATAAACAGTAAAGTTAGCCCAATTGTTTTGTATAATGTGAAAGATGATGTTACGCCGAGCAAATAGATACCCAACATGTCAAGTTTTATCATTCACACTCATGGAATCGCTCCAAACTTTGGTGCTTAAAAATCTCCCTAGGCGACGTTTTAATTCTTTTTACAGGTTACCAGTTTAGAGTTACAGTGGAGGTGCTAGAATCGTTGCTCATGCTCTAACGCACATGGCGATCCCTCCCCGGTGTAGTTTGAATGGTGTTTACATATGTGGGCGGGACTTACGTGTGTTTGCTTCTGAGCGCAAGCTACCAGGGACATTTAAAAAAACATATATTAATATTATTAATATAATATATTAATTCTATTTTTTATTTTACTTTATATATTTTTTTTCTTTTACACTTTCGTTCACATTTTTTTTTATCACTTTTTTCCCTGTTACAAGGAATGTAAACATCCCTTGTAATAGGAATGGTTCATGATAGGTCCTTTTTATGGGGAGATGCAGGGTAAATAAGACCCCACATCTCTCTTCCAGGCTGGAAAGCATGAGATAAAAAAAATTCACCAATCTCATGCTTACTAGCCACGATTGTGGCTTTGTTTACATCCACGGCCCAGACATAACATTATAACGTCACGCCCGGGCATCCGACGATCATAGAGATGACTGAAATCTCTATGGTCAGACGATTCTTTCTCCAGGTCTTCAATGGCACGAAAGAGCCCGGTGAAGCACCGGATATTGGCGGGAGGGGGATGTCCCATCCCATTGCCTGTAAGAATGACCAAGCAGTGGAACTGCCTCTCTGATCGTTCTTATGGTGCACAGAATTGTCAGGTGAAAACAAGGATATCTGAATGATGCCTGTAGCTGCAGGCATCATTCAGATATTTCCACTGAAAGTCAGGGATGTTATATGATGGCCTTGGGCTGGAAGTGGTTAAGTTATTTTATAATATTATTAAGCCTACAGGTGACTCTGTTCTTCAGTCTCCACTGAATACACACTTTTGCCTAGACTGACTTACATGATTACTTAATACTTATACTGTATACTGTACAACAAAATTTTTATGAAAACATTCATAATACAATAGGTCACACGCAACTCACAACTTCTTTAAAGTTAGAAGTAAATATGTGTCCAGACTATTGGTATTAAGGAAACTGCTTAAAAAGCATGAAAATGATATTCAAACAAGCTTTTCCTGATTCCAACTGCAGTAACTTAGTAGTAATTCAGTCTTAAATTTCACAGACAGTGTTCCCGTTAAAGTCACTCTGTCTGCCTGGCCTGCAAACCCCACTTGCTTACCCTACCACCTGTAAAAATCCAGTTTACTTTATTGGGTACTACACGTGGCAGTACAGAGGCTGCATTTACTTAACCTTGCAAGTATTAGATATATTATAATAAGGATTGTACGGAAATGTTGATATTAGATTTATTCAGACATGGTGCAGAACAAATACTCTTGTCAACAAACAGTATATGTGAACAACCATTCCACAATATTGGCAATTATTTAAACATATTATTGCAATATCGTTGTATTAATGAGATGAATTCAATGACTGAACTGCAGTAGGTAAATGAAAATAAATAAAAAAGAAAGCAGTCATCTCAATGAATGGTCTTCCTGAAGCAATCTATTCTTTATAAGACATCCTGAGAGTGTTAGGTTTGAGGAAGAAAATTGGTCCAAATCCAAACCGTGCTTACAGTATAGAGGAAACCCAGAGTGTACAGAATGTAACCACATTTCCATCTGTATTGAAATAGAAATGCTAAGTGCTCTGTTAATTGTTTCAGCAGTAATTTTTAAGCAAGGCTCAGCTAAAACCTCCAACACATTGTGCACACCTATAAGATTAATCAAAGGTCTGTTAGGCTGATGTCTCTATCTGATCATGAGCTATACATTATTACTGTATGTCAGGTGCTAACATATCTTAAATAATAATTTGAATAGTTCCTCCCACTTTACTGTGTAACACTCTTTAGCCATTCTAGTATTTGTTAATGAGCCCCCTGGACATGTTTTACAATCCCATAAATTGTAATTATACACTAGCTGGCCAAACTGGTCACTGGACTTGGCTAATGCTGACACATTAATGAAGTGAAATTCTGTCTGGTGTAACAAAAATTTTAGTTAACTGGCTAATATGTTATACTGTTTTTAACCGGTTCCCGACCAGCTCACACAGATATATTACGTCAGAATGGCTCTCCTAGGCGAGATCCTATACATATACAGCTTATTTACCAGGAGAGCCACCTGCACGGCGGAAAACCCAATGCATGTGGCCGGAGGGTGCGATTGCTGCCGGCCACGCGCGATCGCGTGCATGAGCGGGAGCATGGGGGTTTGTGTGTGTAAACACACAAGTCCCTGTGCTGTCTGAGGAGAGAAGGACATAATGTGTCTTTCTACAAAGTAGAAAACACGATCTTTCATCTCCTATAGTGAGTCCCCTTCCCCCCACAGTTAGAAAACACAATAGGGAACACAGTTAACCCCTTGATCACCCCCTAGTGTTAACCCCTTCCCTGTCAGTGACATTTACATAGTAATCAGTGCATATTTTTAGCACTGATCGCTCTGTAAATGTCAATGGTCCCAAAAATGTGTCAAAAGTGTCCGACCTGTCCGCCGCAATGTTGCAATACCACAAAAAATGCAGATCACTGCCATTACTAGAAAAAAAGCCATATAAATGTCATAAATCTTTCCCATAGATGGTAAATGCTATAACTTTTGCACAAACCAATCAATATATGCTTATTACATTCAGGTGATCAAATACCAATCAAAAGAGAGCTCTATTTGTGGGAAAAATGGATGTAAATTTTGTTTGGGTACAACATCATATGACCGCGCAATTGTTAGTTGTATCAAATACTTTTATTCATTTTTTTCACAAAACAATCAATACAACATAAAATCAATATATACAAACTAACATCTACGGTCTCGATATGTACCCCCTCGATTAAAAAAAAAAAAAAAAAAAAAAAAGGGAGAGAAAAAAAAAGAAAAGACAAATATAAACACTGTATCTTCTTCTACCACTACTACATTCTACTACTGGATTTCTCCATCACATTCTGCCCCGGGGCCAGTTCTTCCCCTTCCATCTCCCTAGTAGATACCAATACCCACATAGGGAGGGACATAGGGAAAGAGAGAGACATAGGTGACAGCGGGAGAGGGGAGAGACAGACCGAGATGAGGAGGGAGGAGAGAGAGGGAAAGAAAAAAAACAAAAAAAAAAAAGGATAATAATAAGTCCCTCTAAAATATAGTGGGATATGTAGGGGTTGATTCCCCTAATTGTGTATTTACTTAAATATATAATAACAAAAGTGAATTATGAGGAACAAGAAGAAAAGAAAAAAGAAAAATAATTAAACTATAGGGGTTAATTCCCCTATATTGTGTATTTACTTGAGTGTAAAAAAAAAAAAAAAAAAAAAAAAAAAAACAAATTCAGTATATACTACCCCATGAGAGGGAAAAAAGACTTTCTTATAAAAAAAAGAAAAAAAATAGAGAGAGAGAAGAAAAAAAAGAGAAAAAAAAAAAAAAAAAAAAAAAAAAAAAAAAAACACGAAATCTTACTGAAATATAGTGAGGATTAGGGGTTACTTCCCCTTAATGTATATTTACTTAAGTGCGCCAAAACACGATGGGATTGTGAGAAAAAGGGAGTTCATTTAGAATACTAGTGAAAAGTAGAGGGGTTAATTCCCCTTATTGTGTATTTTCTTAAATATGTTAAAAAAAAAAAAAAAAAAAAAAAAAAAAAAAGGGGGGGAACACTTTCCCCTGTGAAAACCAAATAAAGAAACATTAAGTCCTACTAGATATAGTGAGATATATAGGGGTTAAGTCCCCTAATTGTGTATTTACTTAAATATATAATAGCCAAAGTGAATTATGAAAAACAAGAAAAGGAGAAAAAGAAAAGACGGTTAAACTATAAGGGTTAATTCCCTTTATTGTGTATTTACTTAAGTGTACATAAACATGGAGAAAAAAAAAAAAAAAAAAAAAAAAAAAAAAAATATATATACTACCCCATGAAAAAGAAAATAAACTAAAAACACTTTCTTCTAAAAAAAAAAATAAATAAAAAATCTTACTGACATATAGTGCGGAGTAGGGGTTAATTCCCCTTAATATATATTTACTTAAGTGCACCAAAACACGATGGGATTGTGAAAAAAGGAGTTCATCTAGACTACTAGTGAAAAGTTGAGGGGCTAATTCCCCTTATTATATATTTACTTAGAAGAGAAAAAAAAAAAAAAAAAAAAAAAAAAAAAAAAAAAAAAAAAAGGGGAAAAAAAAAAGAAATAGAAAGAAAAAAAAGGGAAAGAACAAATAAAAAAGGGGGGAGCATGAGGTTTCCCACCACCGGTCTCCCCTATTCCTCTCCAGACTCTCCTCCCCCTCCCCCCCCCCCCCCCCCCCCAGCCCTGAAATCCCTCCATTTCCTCCAGATCATTTCATATCTTAGCCCAGACTCTGCCTTAAAGGACCACAGCTCCTCCATCACTCTCATTTTTTCAATTTCTTGGAGCCATTCCCCTATCGTGGGTGCTTTTTTTTCCATCCAGTTCCTAGGTATTAGTGCCTTGGCTCCGTTCAAAAGAAACGGGACCAAGGAACCCCTATACTTTTTCCTGGACATACTTGTAGTGTGAAACAAACATTCCCATGGGTCATATTTTATCGCATATCCACTGATTTTTTTTATCAGTCCTATTATCTCCCGCCAATATGCCTGTATGAGGGGGCATTGCCACCATATGTGGGCATGTGTTCCCTCCATCCCACACTCTCTCCAGCATAAGGGGGAGGCCTCTCCATTCATTCTATGCAATTTAATCGGTACGAAGTACCATTTAGTGAGTAACTTATAATTAGTTTCTTTTACTTTTGCATCCATCGTAGTGGCCTGAACATATTCTAATACCTGTCTCTTCTTCTTATTGGGTATGGTTTGGTTAAGTTCTTTTTCCCAGCTTTCTATTATTTTCAATTTCCCTAAATCTATCTTGGTTGTCAACATCTTATAGATGCTTGATATTCCCCCTTTCCCAGGTTCTCCTTGGGTCATAAGTTTTTCCCATTTATTTAATTCATTCATAGCTCGCAAGGGCTTCGACAGAGTACTGACAAAATGTTGGACTTGTCTGTGTCTCCACCTGTCCCCTGGGTACTGTCCATATTTCTCTTGGAGTTCTCCCACCGAACATACTTCATTACCTTTTAATAGATCCTTCAATCTTGGGGTATCTGAGGTTGACCACCTCCGGTACCATCCCCCCTCCTTACCCGGTGGGAAGTAGTCCGTACCTGTTAGTGGCAGCAGGGGGCTATTGTAGGGCAATTTATTTTTTTTACAGACCTTATCCCATATTCTAAAAGTTTCTTTTGTTATTACAGGCATATCCAGGGGTAAACCCCTATGTTGCCTCGGTACCCATATTATATTCCCTAGCTCTTTTTTACTTAGACTTTCTTCAACTTCTACCCATTTTTTTTTGCTTCCACCCTCCCCCTGCACCCAGTCTGTAATCCTCCTTATTACCGCTGCCTCATAGTACCTTCTAAAATCCGGCATCTGTATTCCTCCTTCCTCTTTGGGTCTAATCAGAGTCTCAGCTGCTATACGCAGCTTTTTACCCCTCCATATGAAACCTCCTATTATCTTTTCCAGGATTTTAAAATATGTTTCTGGAATTTTTATAGGGAGTGTTTGAAAGATATAAAGAACTTTCGGCAAAATCATCATTTTTATAGTACTCACCCTTCCCCACCATGATACTCTGTCTATACTATATCCCTTTAAATCTGATCTTACTTTATTCAATAATAGTATATAATTGTCCTCATAGAAATATCTTTCCACGCTGGACAAGTATACACCCAAATATTTCATCCTTCTTTGCTTCCATTTAAATGGATATAGCCCCTCAAGTTCCCTACGATCCTGTGGGCTTAATGATATACTTAATATCTCCGTTTTATCTTTATTAATTTTAAGATTAGAGATCTCCCCATACAGTTCATATTCCATCATTATTTTAGGCAATGTCTCCCTGGGGTTCGATACGAATAGCATCATGTCATCCGCAAATGCGGATATCTTATGTTCCCTTCTGTCAAGTTTTATCCCTTCTATATCCTGATTCATCCGGATTGTTTCCAGTAAAGGCTCCAATGAAAGGACGAATAGGAGAGGCGAAAGCGGACACCCCTGCCGGGTCCCATTACTCAGTGAAAAGCTATCCGATAGGGTGCCGTTCACCCTCACCTGAGCAGACGGTTCCGAGTACAGAGCCCCTATCCACCTGAGCATACTTGAACCAAATCCTATATGGGATAGGTTTGCTAACATAAATTCCCATTCTAACCTGTCAAACGCCTTTTCGGCATCTAATGACAGGAATACTACTGGTTCTTTGTTCTTTTTGGCTTTCTGTAACAGAAATATAACTCTTAAGATGTTTTCTCTCGTTTCTCTCCCGGGTACAAACCCTGCTTGATCACTATCTATAAGGCCTTTTAAGAGCGGTCTTATCCTCTCAGCAAGAATTTTTGAATAAATTTTTATATCCACATTTATTAACGAAATCGGCCTATAGCTGGCACACAGGGATGGGTCCTTATCCTCCTTCCCTATCAAGGTTATGTGAGCATTCAGAGCCTCCTTACGCATTGCCATACCCCCCCCTATTGAGTTCATGTACTTCTGGAAAAATGGTACTAGTATCCCCCCAAACCTTTTATAATATAATGATGTAAACCCGTCAGGGCCGGGGCTCTTCCCCATTTTGATATTCTTAATCACTTGATTTATTTCCTCTTTTGTTATTTCTTTTTCTAAGTCATTTATTACTTCCTCTGCTAGGCCAGGGGTTTTAATCTTTTCTAGATATTGTTTAATTTTCCCCCTTCTATTCTGAACTTCTATGTCCCCTTGCCCCTTGTTGACATTATATAGGTTTTGATAATAATCATAAAATATTTTAGTTATCTCACTAGTGGAATGTCTCATTTCTCCATTTCTATCTTTTATTTTCAGGATAGAGTTCTGTATGTTTCTTGGTTTTATGGTCCTTGCCAACAGTCTCCCCGGTTTATTACCAAGGGCATAAAATTTGTTGTTCGCATTATTAAAAATCCATTTTGTTTCCTGTTCAAGGAGGTCACGGAGCTCTTCTCTCTTACTAGTTAGAACCCTTAGGACCTGTTCTTCCTGTACTACTTTATGCTCCCGTTCAAGGGCCTGGATTTCTTCTAATAGTGTTTGTTTCCTTGCCTGCCTAATCTTCCTCCTCTTAACCTTTTCTGCAATCAACCTTCCTCTTATAAATGCCTTGTGCGTTTCCCAAAGCGTGGCTGGTGCGATATTTTCAATATCGTTTTCTTTGAAGAATGTACCTATGTCCCTTTCTAGACCATCGGCTGTTTTGATATTATTTATCAGTGATTCATCCAATCTCCATACTGGATGTCCAGCCGGGATCTCACCTGAGTCTAAGGACATTACCACTGGAGCGTGGTCTGACAGTGTTATAGATTTTATTTCCATCCTTATCAGTCCTTCAAGCAGCCGATGGTCTAGTAGGACATGGTCAATCCTTGAGTATGACCCATGAACCCCTGAGAAATACGTATAATCTTTATCTTTTGGGTGGATGATTCTCCAGGCTTCCACCATCTGCATTTGATGTAATTTATGTTTAACCATTCTAAGATATTTCCCCTCCGATCTCAGTGAGATGGGTTGAGTGTCTAGTAATGGGTCAAATACAAAGTTTAGATCGCCTGCCAGGATCACCATCCCTTCTCTAAAACCCTCTAGTTTATTCAGAATTTTTCTCAGGTATACAGCCGGCCTTACATTAGGACAATATACATTTACCAATGTATATCTTATATTCAGAATAGTACCTTTGACAAACAAGTATCTTCCTTCGGGGTCTATTTCTGTAGCTTCTAGGGAAAACCGTATATTTCTATCGACCCCTATTGCGACTCCCTTTGCTCTTTTATTAGGAGAATAGCTATGAATCCATGTGGGGAATTCCTTAGAATTTAATCTAGTTTTAGAGGTTATTTTTAAGTGGGTTTCCTGGAGGAATACTATGTTGGCCGAGAGTCTCTTCATCTCCTGTAGTACCCGATACCGCTTGCTGGGGTTATTTAATCCTCGTACATTGTACGTAACCATTTTTAAAACACCCATTTATCATTTTTCACTCGTTCCCCCCTTAATGAGATTCGGGGATCCACAGGACATGAGAGACTCCAGGCCTTTTCTCCAACCGTAGAACAACCAAACCATATTCCTGATTTAACTTCAGGCTCGTTTTTTTAAACGCACACATCTTCATCGGAGTACCTCGAGACCACATACAAAACATATACCCCCCCCCTCTCCAGCCCCCCCCCCCAACGCATTGAACCTCAATGCTAAGACTCACTCGGTTAGTGCCCATCCAGGCCGCTCGCCGAGATAGCCTTTCCTCGGGACGTCTACTATGACCCCCCACTTTCCAGGCCCCGTCTATAACAGGACGGGTCCTGGTCCAGGGACAGCATGTCAGCTCATGTTTCCCCCCTCCCCAGGCGGTACCCCCTATTCTCTCTCTGAGTATTAACCTTACTACAAACCCTTGTTACAGAGAGAGCGGGTGGCGGGGGGGGATCCGGAGCAGGGGGACATTCCCTCCACATACCTGACAATCAACCATCCCTAACCCCCATCCTCCCATTTCCCCCCCTCCACCCCCCATCCCAGTGCTCTAAAGAGCTCTCCCTTTAGCCCACCTAGGCCTAAATAGTCTATGCCCTATTCCATTCTTGTTCCCTCCATCTTCTCCATGCTGGGGGCCTCTTTTCCCAGTTATCTATTTGCATTGGCTGAATATTCAGCTTTTTACAGAATTCTTTTACATCTTCATGGAAACGGATTACTGCTGAGACCCCCATATTCTTAACCGACAAGCAGGCTGGGAAGCCCCATCTATATGGTATGTCCTTTGATTGTAGATGACTGGTTAATGGCTTCAACGCCCTCTTTCGGGCCAATGTCTCTGCTGATAGATCTGAAAACAAAAGTAGCTTGACCCCTTTATACTCCAATGTTGCCGAATTCCTTGTAATTTGGGATACCAGTTCTTTTTGATTATATTCTAGGAATCTGACTATAGTGTCCCTTGGTAGATCTCTCTGTGTGTTATAGGGTTTTTGTATTCTGTGGACCCGCTCAAAATGCATAGGGGCTGTCGCCTCCCTTTTTAGGGCTGTATTGAATATTCCTCTAAGTACCTCCCCCAATTCTAGGTCTTTGACTTCTTCTGAGAGGCCTTTTATGCGCAGGTTTTTTCGTCTACTACGGTTCTCTTGATCCTCTAGTTTATAGCGCGCATTTCTTATTTCTATCCAGTCCATGTCCGCTCTATCTCTTAGTTCCGTTATTGCATTTCTATGTTCCTCTAATTGTTCCTCTATCCCTTCCACTCTCTGAAGCACACTTTGAATGTCTCTTCTCGTTGCTCCCATTTCACCTTTAATAGTTCTTTCTAGGCGTAATATCATTTCTGACATGTCCATCATATCCTGCCTAGTTGGCGGAGCTCGGGTGTCTCCAAGAGAAGTATCAGGAAGCCAGCTCGATTGTATTTGTTGATTTTCGGGGGTTTTCAGTACTTTACTTTGGCTTTTTATCGCGGGGGATTGATCCTTGTCTTTCTCCTTCTCTCTTCCTGGGGTCCCCCCCTCGGTTTGTCCTTTATTTTTAACGGGAGTCCCGGGGGTCCCTGGCATGCCCTTATCACCATCTCCTTTGGGGCTGACCAGTATCTGATCTGGTCCTTCAGACACAAGGTATGACCTCATTGTACTGCGTCCAGAGCTCCCCCCCTGCGCATTTTTTGGGGCCTTTCGAACCATTTTACCCTTTTGTCCACAGTCTGTTTTTATGGGGATTTTTAATAACGTTCAATGATAAGCTCACCGCCCTTCCCCGACTAATACACTGCCCCTGTATTTTTGGGCCTGTGTCTGGAGCAGAAAGAAAAAAAAGAAAATGGAGCGGGGAGAAAAGTGGAACACAAAACTAAGTGCTTATTCAATATCCGTATTCAACTGTCCCTTTTACCCACTGTTCCTTAACTACTGGGCCTGGGACTGGGGCCTCCGAGAGCTTAAGTCCAAACCCTCCCAGGGGGATTCTGGGGGATTCAGGTCAGGCCAGTATCCACGGGGCTACTGTTTTCTCTCACTTTATCTCACTTTATCTTTCATATCTTGAAGTCCTTATTTTAATTAGATTATAACAGTCCTGTTGGCCCCTTGGTCCAGATCTCTCTCTCTTCTTTCCTTCTTTTTTTCCAACACTTTATAAATTTCTAGGCATTCTTAGATATACATTTATATGAGATTATAACCAGCCCATTCCAGTACACTCCTTTTAACGAGACAGTAGGGTATAAGCACGGTGAACCCCCTTCAGCAGAACAATGTCACCCAAATACTGGTTCAGATTAGCTCATGTCAACTTGGGAGGCCAAAGAAAAGATAGAGAGAAAACAGCAGATAGTCCCAAAGCCAGTTCAGTTTACTGTCACTTGCAATATCATTTCATAGCAACTTGGCTTTTCACTCACCTCCCCTCTTATTCCTGGAATTTCCACAGGCCGGCGATATGGGGAGGGGGGGGGGACCTTCCTCCGGTCTGGTGGAGCTCTATAGGTGGTTGACCTGTAGCGGGATCTGACCTCTCTGCTGGCCGTCTACGGGTGACTATCGGGCTCCTGTATCGCCCGCTCCCTTCCGCCTTACTCTCAGCAAGGCCGGGCTTGGTATCCACACTGGCGTCTGCGGCGTCTGTAGTGATACACGCCGCAAGCCTTACTGCAAGCCTTGCAGAGCTCCCGCTCCCTCTGCACTCGCCTCCCTCCTCAGCCACGTCACTCCGTCACTGCGTCCGCCGTCGAGTCACGTGGGGCTCCCTGGAGGCATGCAGGTCCAGCTTCCAATACTCCGTGCGGAGGGCAACGAGATCTCCACTGCCGGGCTCCACCGCACACCGCACACGCCGCCCGCCGGATCAGGTAAACTCACTAGCACAGTTCAGATGGAGATGGAGATTCTCGGCATTTCAGGGCTCTTCAAGGCAGTTTTGATCTCCTAGTCCTCCTTTTCTGAGCCGCCTGGAGAGGAACATGAGCTGCTGCTGCTGACGCCCTGAGACCTCACGGCGCCATGATGTTACTCCGCCCCCATCACCGCAATTGTTAGTTAAAGTGACGCAGTGCCGTATCGCAAAAAATGGCCCGTCATTGAGCAGCCATATCTTCCAGGGCTGAAGTGGTTAAAATGGAACTAGGAAAAGTGATATGACTAAGATTATGTATATATATATATATATATATGTATATACTATATTTTTTAACTGACATTGTTTGGCATAGATTTACTGGAGTGGGGAGTGGAAGGTGAGACCCTGCGCTGGTAAGGCAATAAACGTTTTAGTCTCTATAGTAGAAAGAATAGGGGGACGATTGGCTAGTGCACCTAATTTGTGGCCTTAGTGGTAAGGACTGCACAGAAGCTCTTACAATTACTCAGAGATACATTTGTTTTATTGTATCAGGAATTTCACATTTCCAAATCCCTCTCCCACAGTGCAGTCAAGGTTTTGAGGCTGTCAGGCAGCTGAAATTACAAACTGACACCTGCAGGTTTATATAATAACGTTGTATGACTCGGGTTTGCGAGGATCTGCAATTCATAATTGAATCTTAAGAATTAGCAGGTGTATTCTCTAAGTGCTGGCTGATAAAGCTGTCATTAGCTGCATTGGTATGGTTCATATGTTTCCCTTTTGTGAAGCTCACTCATAATCAGTACAAATAGAAGTAAAACTTATATGATATCATCCACAAAACAAATAATTTATTATGACCACTTTTTGCTGTTTTAAATATAAAGGGGCAAATCCACATAGAAATAGATGGGCGCAGCGTATGTGAGATATGCTACGCCGCTGTAACTTACTTACTGTAACTTACTTACTGTAACTTACTTTTGGCCGGTTCGAATCCCCAAAGAATTATATGCCGGAAAAAGAAATATACGCCGGAAAAAGCCGACTAGAGACGACGTAAAGGAATGCGTCGGTCGCTCGTATGTTCGTGGATCGTCAGAAATAGCTAATTTGCATACTCGACGCGGAAAACTACGTGAACGCCACCCAGCGGACGCCGAAGTATTGCATCTTAGATCCGAAGGCGTACAAAGACGTACACCTGTCGGATCTAACACAGAAGCCATCGTATCTTGTTTTGAGGATTCAAAACAACGATACGACGTGGGAAATTTGAAAGTACGCCGGTGTATCAGTAGATACACCGGCGTACTCACTCTGTGGATCTGCCCCAAAGTATGCATCTATATTTTCTCTCAAATAGAATGTGCAGTAATTTTGGCTATTTTTATTAAAGCATTAGTGTACCCTTAAATTGAAATACAAACTAGCACTGCTGATTTCAGCACTTAGATTGTCCATTGTTTGACCTTTTTACAAGGCTGCCTTTCTTCCAGTTTTTGCCAGATAAAGTATGCTGCTACAAACTTCTGTTTGTTGTAGTGCTTTGTTGTCTTGCAGAGCCCTGTGGGGCATGATCAAAGAGCAGTGCTACACACCGACATACAGATCCTGCCTGTGTATGTTGGTGAGAGGATTTTTTATACAGCCAGGGTATATACCATGGCAATGGTATTACACAAGAAGCCTGGGAATTTTTTGGGGTAGGGCATGGCATGTGCAATGGAACTAGCAGGGGTAGACCAATAGTATAAGTCAATAGCACTAGAAAATATGTGAGGAAAGTGATCTGTACATATTCAGTACAAATGATTTTGAAATAGTAGTAGTAATAGCTGTGACAGTAGCATCAATATACTGTAGCACATCATTTTAAATACACACACATATATAAATATATATAAATATATATATATATATATATATATATATATATATATATATATATATATATATATATATATATATATATATATATATTGTATTTACTATTATTTCTGTCTTCCTTTCTCACTGTACAGTTATGCATACCACTAAGATACCGGAGATTGTAAAAACTTGTCTTAGCTTTCACTTAATTGCTATAATTTGTGACTATCTGAACCCCCAGCAACTAAAATCCCCAATCTTAATAAAAGACCAAACCAGAGGTTGTTGGATTGGGCCTTTCTTTTACTGAACAATGGTCTAAAGGTAAGCACAATGTCCAAGATGGTACACTCACTGACTGCCCAACACATCATTTTATTCCACACCCAAACTACAAGACCTGCTTCCTCATTCATTAAGCATGACCCTGTTAAAGAGGAAACATAGAACTTCATACATGGCATCACCGGTCTACACATACCCAAATCACCTCTTACTGTTATTCAGTCACAATGAGCCCAGGAAGACATGCCCTGACAAACCCAGCACTCATATTCCTCACCTCACCTTTTGGACTACCTCTTCCCCACCTTCCATCTCACCTTACACCATTTCTCTATAGAAAGAAAATGGACACAGGAACTCAACTGAATGAAGCATAGACTTATCCCCATTCTCTGTTTCGTTGGCTGCCTTTTGAGCGGGTTCTGTATTGCCAATGTGATTGAAAATAGGAAATCCATAATGCTCTAAGAATGCAATTATGTAGGGTTATCCTAAAGAAAATATTAGTTTGTTAAACAATAAATAAATATAAATAATAAAACCACATATAAAACAGTTCACATATTAAACTGTATCAACCTGGGAAGACACAATTTACCTGCCAGCTGCACATTGCTCCTGAACCACAGAGTGAGTGATGGACAGCTTCGCTAACCAACAGTTAGGTGCACAGACAGGGGATGAAGACTAGAATTAGCTTTCTACATTAAATATAACAGTTATATAATAGGATTGTTCCTGCAGTGCTTAAGAAGATGTCTACAGAAACGTGGCAGTACCTACAATGCTTTTAAATCCTTTAATAATTTTCAATCACCTTTGTACCATAGCACAGTTACCTTTCAAAACATGTTAATCATGAGGTTCCTAAGTAACATGGCACAAATAAAATTTTCAAGTACGAATGTTTTTTCACACATATCTAAGTCACCAGAAGCCCGAGACATGGATAGTAAGTTTAGACTCTGTGTTCAGATTCAGACAAAATCAGGACTGCCAGTTTAGGAGGACAGTGTTCTTAGCATTCTTGGCCATATGAACAGAAGTTTCTTAGCTGTGAACATTGGCACTACATTAATCTTAGTAAACATTAAAATGTGCTTCATAAACACTTTGTGGCTGGAGAGTAAATCAGGTTTTTGCTGTAGCAGTGCAGTGATCCTAAGCTAAGACCAAAAGTTTAATTTCTTGCATAACCTCATAAAAGTCACGGTTTTCCATGAAGGAAAAACACCAGACACCTTGCCACATGATATAATGGAATCCATCTGGTCCTTGACTTAAGTTTGCTGTAACGGAAGACAATACGTCTTTTCAACTGTGAGTATATTTCTTTACAAAAAGCTACATGTAGCTTCTAGCTGTACAGAGCTAGAAAATTGTTTGTGCACAGTGAGAAGGTGAGAAAGCCACCACAGAAAGCTTTATGCCTGGAGAAATTTTCTGCAGGTGGAATACATTTTAAATGATGTAGGAATATAAAGATGTTAACTGAGAAAGCTGAAAGATCTAACTGTATTTACAAAGCAAACAGAAGCAGCTACTTTCTGAATAAGATTTAGATATTCATTGGTAACATATGATTCTCCTATGCAAACTGTTGTGTTTACCAAAAATCCTCTATTTTATTGTAGTAGTAAGACATGCAGATTTCTAATTTCAACTGCCAGAGGAGAGCCAAGTATTAAGTTAAGTTTTTCTGTTAAGAAGCAGAGACATTAAACTAAAGCCAGTGGGTTGATATTAATAATTGATATATATATATATATATATATATATATATATATATATATATATATATATATATATATATATATATATATATATATACATATACATACATACAGTACAGACCAAAAGTTTGGACACACCTTCTCATTCAAAGAGTTTTCTTTATTTTCATGACTATGAAAATTGTAGATTCACACTGAAGGCATCAAAACTATGAATTAATACATGTGGAATTATACATAACAAAAAAGTGTGAAACAACTGAAAATATATTTCATATTCTAGGTTCTTCAAAGTAGCCACCTTTTGCAGCAGACACATCTCTAGAACTGTTAAGAGGAGACTGTGTGAATCAGGCCTTCATGGTAGAATATCTGCTAGGAAACCACTGCTAAAGAAAGGCAACAAGCAGAAGAGACTTGTTTGGGCTAAAGAACACAATGAATGGACATTAGACCAGTGGAAATCTTGTGTTTTGGTCTGATGAGTCCAAACTTGAGATCTTTGGTTCCAACCCCCGTGTCTTTGTGCGACGCAGAAAAGGTGAACTGATGGACTCTACATGCCTGGTTCCCACCGTGAAGCATGGAGGAGGAGGTGTGATGGTGTGGGGATTCTTTGCTGGTGACACTGTTGGGGATTTATTCAAAATTGAAGGCATACTGAACCAGCATGGCTACCACAACATCTTGCAGCGGCATGCATTTCCATCCGGTTTGCGTTTAGTTGGACCATCATTTATTTTTCAACAGGACAATGACCCCAAACACACCTCCAGACTGTGTAAGGGCTTTTTGACCAAGAAGGAGAGTGATGGGGTGCTGCGCCAGGTGACTACCTCTTGAGAATTCCAAGAGTGTGCAAAGCAGTAATCAAAGCAAAAGGTGGCTACTTTGAAGAACCTAGAATATGAAATATATTTTCAGTTGTTTCACACTTTTTTGTTATGTATAATTCCACATGTGTTAATTCATAGTTTTGATGCCTTTAGTGTGAATCTACAATTTTCATAGTCATGAAAATAAAGAAAACTCTTTGAATGAGAAGGTGTGTCCAAACTTTTGGTCTGTACTGTATATATATATATATATATATATATATATATATATATATCATTATATATCGATATATATACCTTAGGTTTTTAAGGGCCTTTAAGTCATAAGGGCCTTTAAGTTCAAAGTAGAAGTTCACCCTAACACTAAAATCTATACATCTACAGACATCCACGATCTATGACTAATCTATCTAGTCCTGTAAAGAATAAATCACTATACATACCTTTTTTTGAAGCCGCTCCGGTTCCATGCTGAGCTGTCAGCGACAGCATTGCTGTGAAGGCAGGGGTGCAGAGGAGACAGCTGACAACAGAAGCCCCATAGTAACTCTATGGGTGACGTCACTACCTAGGCATTTCACAGCCACTGTCAGTTGTCTCCTCTGCAGAGCTTACTCCGCTGGAGAAAAGACCGGAGCAGCTTTAACCACTAGAGGATCAGTCACCATGTTATACTGCGGCAGGTTGGCTCTCCTGGGCAAATTTCCATGAGCCAATGTAAACAGACAGATCTCTGTTGAGGGGTGAGGAGACTGATCTGTTGTTCATACTAAGTATGAACAGCGGTATGTCTCCTCCCCCAGGCAGTATAATCCCCCCACAGTTAGAATCACTCCCTAGGACGCACATTTAACCCCTTGATCACCCCCTAGTGTTAACCCCTTCCCTGCCAAATACATTTATACTGTAATCAGTGGCTATTTTTAGCTCTTAACGCTTTATAAAAGTCCATGGTCCCAAAAAAGTGTCAAAAGTGTCCGATCTGTTCGTCACAATGTCGCAGTCCCAATAAAAATCAGATCACCGCCAAAAAATTATAATAATAAAAATGTCATAAATATATCCCCTATTTTGTAGATGCTATAACTTTTGCCCAAAGCAATGAATATACGCTTATTGTGATATGTTTTATCAAAAATATGTAGAAGAATACATATGGGCCTAAACTGGGGAAGAAATTATTTTTTTTATATTTTTGGGGGGGTATTAATTATAGCAAATAGTAAAAAAATTGCTTTTTCCTAAATTGACGCTCTTTGTGTATAGTGCAAAAAATAAAGACTGCAGAAAAATGAAATCTACACTTGTGAGAAAAAAAGAGACATCAATTTGTTTGGGTACATTGTTGCATGAGTAATTGTCAGTTAAAGCAACACAGTGCTGTATCTCAATAAATGGCCTGGTCATTAAGGGGGCAAATCCTTCCGGGGCTGACAGATCAGTTAGTAATTGTAATAGCCTATCTGAATTTGTTCCTGACATGTCACAATATAGAACAACAGAATAATATGAAAAGAGCTCTCATCATTACCAAATAGGTTTTTGATTTCTATTTAAGAGACCATGCCAAGGCTGACAGGTGTAGCTCAAAAAAAAGTGGCTGCAGGGAGGAGCAAGCATTTACTGTCTCTCTTTTCCAGACATCACTCATCAAGTCTGCATGTGTTACAGTTTTGTGAATGAGTACTGAGAGCCCAGCATGTGTGGTGACATGACCCCTAGGGCCATTTAAATGACAGGCTAGTGGCTAGACCAGGGTTTCTCAACTCCAGTCCTCGAGGCGCCCCAACAGGTCATGTTTTCAGGCTTTCCATTTTTTTGCACAGGTGATTTGATCAGTTTCACTGCCTTAGTAATTACCATAGCCATTTCATCTCAGGGAAATCCTGAAAACATGACCTGTTGGGGCGCCTCGAGGACTGGAGTTGAGAAACACTGGGCTAGACTATTAGGAAATAGGCAAAATTACAGAGTTACATTCTATGATGGACTGAGCAGTAATTTGTGGATGGACTGGAGCATAGAGAGGGTAAGTAAACATTGTGATATTTATTTTATACAGTCTAAAAAAAAATACCCGAAATTCTACTTTAAAAAACACACACAATGATTTTTGAGTTAAATAGATTGTAAATGATCACCTTGTAAAACAAACCATTCAGTTTAAAGTTGGGTGAAGGAGAAACAGCAGTACACTGAGCTTGCCAGCGGATGGTTGTGCAATGGGGGCGTGTCAGGACAAGTCTGATCATTGGAGTAGAGCAGGCTGAGTTCCCAGCATAGCTAGAGAACTGACCATAGTGTGCTTTCCTGCTTAGTGTGGTCAGTTTTTAATAGGAAAACAAAGGGACTGGCAGGAACACCAGGGATTTCACACAAAGGAAATAATACAAAGAGAACAGGATACTTCCTCATACAAGCACATGGTACAGCAGGAACATATCAGGAACATGAAGTGTTGGGGTAACAAACTCTTTAATGCATACATACAGTAATTGCACTCATTGTTACCTTTAATGTCTGTAGTTTAGCGTTAAACAAAGGATGATAGTAAGTACACAAGCAAACTGCTTACTAATCCAAAATATGGCAATTCATTTATCATAAGGAATCCTAATATAATGTAGTGTGTTTAATTGTAATGACAATTGGATAACACAGCATTTCTTTTTTTTTTGTTAGTACAGTTCATTGTTTTAATTTTCATATTGGCCATTCCGAATTTTTGGAAAATAAAAAGAAAAAAGATAAGACAATATGCAATTAACCCCCAAAAATGAACTCTGTGTCTGCAGTATACCAAGTGCATTCAGTTGTTTAGTGTTCTTCTAAATGGAGTAGGAAGCCCTCCCATAAGATTTCTTATCCCTATAAAGCTTTACAGTACAACAACTATCTGTGTGCATCACTGGCAGTGAGCAAAATATATTAAACAAGAATATCAAGCCCATGTCTCATGTCACTGCTGTTCAAGCTCCCCAGTGCTATTCTGTGTGATGTTGTCTGCAGACACTCAATATAGCTATCATGCTCCAAGGGCATATATCAGTTTGAGGATGATAGGACATTGCAATGCTAACTCCCAATGACAGGATTTAAATTAACTGGAGAAAAAAAAGATTCAGATAATGTTTTTTTATCCACAGACAGTACTATAAGATCTCAGAAATGCAAAAAAAAAAGAAAATCTGATTATGATAGAACTGCCAGCATAACTCCTGAGGTTATACACAGGGGCATACACAATGCTACATTTGGATCTGTAATTCTATATGGATCTGAATGCAGCACTTTCCAATTACACAGCTACATTTCGGTCCACAGCTAAATTATGCAACCACGGTCTGATTGCAATTGTACATTGCACTATATGCTGAGATATAGACACAGAATGGGATTGATTTACTGAAGACAAATAGACCGGGTGTGCACTTTGCAAATGCAATTGTGCTCTGCTAGGGAATTTGCTGCAGAGCTTAGTAAATGAGGTGAAGTTTCACTTGCAAATAATACCCAATCACTTGCAAGTAAAAACAAACAAAAAAAACAGCATTATTCCCTGCAAATGATTAGAAGTCAACAGAGCTTCTTCTCATTTATTAAAGGGGTTGTAAAGGAAATGTTTTCCCCCTAAATAGCTTCCTTTACCTTAGTGCAGTCCTCCTTCACTTACCTCATCCTTCGATTTTGCGTTTAAATGTCCTTATTTATTCTGAGAAATCCTCACTTCCTGTTCTTCTGTCTGTAACTACACACCGTAATGCGAGACTTTCTCCCTGGTGTGGAGGGGGGGAGCAGGAGTGTCAGGACACTCTCTACTTTGCAGATAGAGGAAGGAGCTGTGTGTTAGTGGGCATCCTGACACTCCTGCTTGCCCCCTCCCCCCTCAAGTGGCTTTCTCCACACCAGGGAGAAAGCATTGCATTACTGTGTGGAGTTACAGACAGAAGAAAAGGAAATGAGGATTTCTCAGAAGAAATAAGGACATTTAAAAGCAAAATGGAAGGATGAGGTAAGTGAAGGAGGACTGCACTAAGGTAAAGGAAGCTATTTAGGGGAACACAAAAAAAATCCTTAACAACCCCTTTAAGCTCTGGAGCAAATTCCCTTGCAGAGTGCAACTGCACTTGCACAGTGCACATTCTATTTGCCTTTAATAAATCAACCCCAATGTGCAGTCACCAGTGGCAGTGCAGGTGCAGAATGATCTTGGCCTTTCGGTCACTCTAAATAACTGAATGCTGTGGTCATTCTGCGCAAATGCTGCCACTAACTACAAATTGTTGGTGTGTACATCTCACCCTGAACAAGTCATTCACACAGCGGACGCACAGGCAAAGAATGACCTCAGCCTTCAGTCATTCCATATACAGTACAAACCACTTTTATCATTTTATTGTATACAGCCATGTGCATTGGGCCCTAAGTGCATAACCATGTATTTTTTAAATGTATATCTATTTTCACATAAAAAACCTAATCTGTAAAATCGGGTAGTCCTTCATTAAATATTTTGAAATGTCTCTGTTACTGTGGGGTCCAAAATAAAGTAAAGCCAGCTTGTGATAATATATAAAAAAACGTTTTGTATGTATCATTGACCACCACATCATAGCAGATCTCCAGCTACTGCAGATATCTGGCAGTTCAGGGTGCGCCAAATACCTAGCCTCTCGCCATGTGTTGGAGCTCTTCCTGCCAGATCCTATGTCCATTCGAGTTTAAGAATAGGGCAATAATAAAAAGTATATAGCATCTCCTTTTATATGCTGGTTTACTTTATTGTATACCACATAGTGACAGGGTTACTTTAAAGTGTTACTAAACCCACAACAGTAACTCTGCATTGAGTAAAAAGGCTGTTTGATCCTGTCTTCTCTGATCCCCCCTTATTCTACTGTCCCCGATCCATCTCTTGATAAGACAGAGCCTTTGGAGTCAGTCTGCACATGCTCTGTTTGGTGTGTATTGCTACAGAGTTTTTTTTCTTGTAAAGGGTGTGCGTGATCAACACAGGGCCAATCAGGACTGTCCAGACAGAGGGTCAGGGGTTCTGCATCCTCATAGGACAGTCAGAGTAGAATGAAAACTCCTCTTGCAAGCTTTACCCAGACACTGATAGAAGTCACAAAACTGCTAAATAATGCTAATAAGAAAAGGTATTTAGCAGTTTATATTTACTGAAATAATTGTGTTTCCATATTCTGTGTACTGTGGGAGACCAGATATAGTGAATGCAGGTTCCTGGGTTTAGTAACACTAACAATGTATCTGCTGACCTCCCTCCGTCACTAGCTACCTGGCTGTTTCTTCTTTCAATAGGTTGAATTATGAGCCTGGAACAAGCAGGTAGTCAGAATTTCTGATTTACATGCTTGTTCCAGATCAGTGATGCAGAAGATACTGAAGCTGCTGAACCAGCATGACAGTCAGGGACCTATTCTACTCAGAAGGTCAGCAATTAAAGCCTCATACATCCTTGTTACAGGGTTGCTTTAACGTGTGGCTAATATATGAAACTTGAAAGCTTAGAGACACACAAAAGAATAGTCAGTAAGCACAATATACATTATTTTAAGCAATCATAAACAGTTTACTACATGCTTGAGGCAGTCAGTCCCTCATACCTAATTCAAAGTCACAATGCATTCACAATCTCAGATCCGAAAAGTTTTACTGTTTATTTGTGCCCTTACTGTGAATGTTTCCAAATAGAATCATGATTCTATAAGAAATTAAAGTATATTGCTAAACCGCAAATCTTTATAAATGTTTGATTTTTAGCTTGCATTTTCTATTTCCCTCTTTTGTTCGAACAATTTTCTAGTATTTTATCAAGAATGGCATGTTTCAGATGAGCATATGCTGACTGTGGAATGGCTAAGACCCCATTCACACCTTCGCGTTTTGTCGCATGTAGCGCGACGCGAACAAACGCCAGAGGGACGAAAAGCAATGAAAGTCAATGGGGATGGTTCACATCTGAACGCTGATGCGCCTGACGCGCATCGCCTGTAGTCAAAAGAAGTTCTGGACCCTTTTCTGTCGCGCAATACGCGCGATATGCGCGTATTTGAGCGTTTTTGGTTTTCCATTGAAATCAATGTAAAACGCCAGATACGCGCGTATTGCGCGACAACAAGCGTTTGCTACAGGCGTTTTGTCAATAGAACTTGTCGCCCATGCAGAAGATTTAAAAAATCTACCAACATAGCAACAAGTGATGAAAAGATGATAGTTTTTCCTATTGGCTAAAAAAAAAACGTCTAAGTACAAAAACGTCGGACAACGCTGTATGCAAACGCGCATATTAGCATGAATACGCGCGAAAAAAACGCCTAAAAAAAACGCCGGAAAACGACGCTATTGCCTACGCCTAGGTGTGAATGCAGCCTAAAACCCTTATCAGGTTTTTATTGCCATCTGAGGTCTTGTATGTAACATATTCTAAAAACATTCAATAATAAGGACTTGTTTACACAGCAGCATGTGCTAAAATGCTCAGTTTTAGCGCATAGACTGCTGTCCGTTCAAGGGCATTAAGACTTCAGTGTGATACACATTTCGGCACAGACTTGTGTTAACTGTTTTAAAAACTTTATTTGAAGAGTCACAAAGCCATGTCTCTGCTGTTTGCTGCACTGCAGTTTGGCAACATGGAGTGCCTTAGAGTACACTGTGGTAAAATGCTACTGAAACTTGCCATATCACACCTCCCTGGTGTGTTGCAGTGAACAGGGCACATAGAGGTGACCTGTGTTGATCCAGTGTGCACACGCCCATTCTACTCTATTCTGTATTATGCAGAATAGAGTTAACCCAAAGAAGGATATGATTTTGCTAGCACTTTTGATGGCAGGGTCATTTTATTTGATTGGAAGGCCATTGTGTGCAGGACAAGCTTGGGTAGGGAACATAGGTGTGCGCAGCCTATTGCATTAGGGTGTGCACCTCCAACGCATATGCGTTTGAAATATTTACCGGGCTCTTCCCTGCTCTCCTTTGTAAAACAACGAGCGGAAGGGAGAACCGGGGAACAGAAGGAAATGGAAAAGAGAAAGGAGGGGTGCCATATATTAGTACCAATCCCCTATATTTTCCTCCTGTGGCAGCTGAATGTTGACAAAAGGGAGAGGAGGAGAAGCCCACTTTCTGCAGAAGGAAAATACAGATCGGTTCCTCTTGATTCCACCCCCGCCACCTCTCCTGTCCAGGTTCTGAGGGTCGGCAAGGAAGGATTGTGGTTTACCTGTCACCTGCCCACCATTGACAGGTTGCCAACTCCAGGATTAGGGTGTGCCCAGGCACACCTGGCACACCCCTTGCGCACGCCTATGGTAGGGAACGATGTTAGGGAAAGGGGTAGGCAATGCAGATGAGACCATGTCATGCTGCATTTTTTAATGTCACAGTAACTACAGGTTATTTGGGGGTAGTACGGAAGTGTAGTTACGACAGTGAAGAAATCTATAAAACAATATTTTTTTCAGGCATTGATTTAAAAGCACACTTCTTAACCACTTGCCGTCGCCGCACCGTCGAAATACGTCCACAAGGTGGCTCTCCTAGGCGAGAGCACGTAATATGACGTCCTGCCTATTAGCCGCCACTAGGGGCGCACGCGCCCCCCGCTCGCCCCCGACTCCCGTGCGTGTGCCCGGCGGGCGCGATCGCCGCCGGGCACACGCGATCGCTCGGTACAGAGCGGGGAACGGGAGCTGTGTGTGTAAACACACAGCTCTCGTTCCTGTCAGCAGGGGAAATGCTGATTTTCTGTTCATACAATGTATGAACAGAAGATCAGTGTTTCCCCTAGTGAGGCCACCCCCCCCCCACAGTAAGAAAGTAAGAACACACCCAGGCATACTTAACCCCTTCCCCGCCCCCTAGTGTTAACCCCTTCACTGCCAGTGGCATTTTTATAGTAATCTAATGCATTTTTATAGCACTGATCGCTATACAAATGCCAATGGTCCCAAAAATGTGTCAAAAATGTCCGAAGTGTCCGCCATAATGTCGCAATACCGAAAAAAAAATCGCTGATCGCCGCCATTACTAGTAAAAAAAAATATTAATAAAAATGCCATAAAAATACCCCCTATTTTGTAAACGCTATAACTTTTGCGCAAACCAATCAATAAACGCTTATTGCAATTTTTTTTTACGAAAAATATGTAGAAGAATACGTATCGGCCTAAACTGAGGAAAAAAAATGTTTTTTTATATATTTTTGGGGGATATTTATTACAGCAAAAAGTAAAAAATATTCATTTTTTTCAAAATTGTCGCTCTATTTTTGTTTATAGCGCAAAAAATAAAAAAACGCAGAGGTGATCAAATACCACCAAAAGAAAGCTCTATTTGTGGGAAAAAAAGGACGCCAATTTTGTTTGGGAGCCACGTCGCACGACCGCGCAATTGTCTGTTAAAGCGACGCAGTCCCGAATCGCAAAAAGTACTCTGGTCTTTGGGCATCAATATGGTCCGGGGGGTAAGTGGTTAAAGGAGTGCTGAAATTACTGTTTACAGGGTATAGAGACTTAATAGTTAACTGATTCCTTTTAAAAATGATAAAAAATAGATAACAAATCAATCATATAATGTACCTGCAGTTTCTAGTTTTGTTTTTGCATGTTGTTTTCTGCTTCTGTGATGTACAGAGACACAGAACCAATACAGGGCAGTGATGGTTTGGAATACAAAACTGATTGGTGCTGAGGGGTTTTAGACACACAGTAATCACACCTCCTTGATTAGTGACCACAGAGAGAAAGCTTCCAGTAAGTGTGGAGATCAGAGAAGAATTACAGCAACTTGAGAGCAAAAACGAACAATGAGGACATGAAAACAGCACTGTATTAAGGTAAAGGAAGCTATTAAGATAAAAAAAATCCTTTACAAACCCTTTAATATGTTAGATGAACAGACAATAATATAGGCTTTACCTTTTGTTGCTGTATTTTTTATGATATGCCTACAATTCACACAACAGGCACAGCTTTAAACCTTGTGTAGAAAATTCTTAAAACAAATCAGTGAATGCTACTAACTATTAAGAAAGGAAAAAAAAAATACTCAATAGCGTAAATAGAGAGTGATAAAGTCCCAGGAAAAATCCTCAAGTCTCTATGAAAGAGTCCAAATGTAGAAGGACCACTTGTTCAATGGCTGCAACTCAGAGAATTGGATTGTGTGTGTGCATTAAAACAAACAAAAAAGCTGAAGTCGCCACCATCTAAGTCCATCAGATCATTATCAGTGTAAAAATAAGGGGTTAAAGTGCACTCCCAAAAGTAGGAGAAAACAAGCACATCATCAGTCCTTGGTTGCTTGTGGAGCTTGGCGGGGAGGCAGCCGGGAAGCTGGCAGATTAGCGCCTGAAGGCAGCTATGTTGGTCAATCAGAGTTTGGACGAGGAGTAATGCAGAGCTTGGTGTGACAGGGATGCAATCAGCAAGCAGAAGCTTTAACTACGCTGCAGTGCAAGCCAGCATTGGGATTGGAACCAGAAGTGACATCGGACGTGGTGATGTCAGTAGGAAATGGGTGGTAACATGTTTTGGAGCTTAGGGACATTCCTCCTTCAAATCAACTGGAGGTTCTCTAAGCTCCAAAATACGTCACCATCATGGGCATCCACAGGTAGGGGCAAGGGGGGCCAAGTGCCCCCCGGCAGGGCTGGTGCTAACGATAGGCAAGTTCGCACAATTTGGGGTGCAGTGCTGCATGTCCCAGGATCAGGAGTCACATATATAACATGGAGTGTCAGGGAGTGATGGTGTTTGCAGCCTCTGAGCTGAGGAGAGGCAGCGCGGCTAGAGGCAGGGAAAAAAAAGTTCTCCCGCAGCTTGCCTGTTACTTTTCACCTGCTGCCTGGATAGCATCTGCTTATGCTCTGCCTGACCAGATAATTGATGATTTCTCTTCTCTCCTCTCCTTGTCCCCGGCTCGGACTGCCGGCTGTGTGTGCTCTACCTGGACATGTGTGAGAGGCCCAGCGCTCCCTTCTAGATACGTGCCCCAAGCACATCCATCACATGGGGCCCCAGCCTCATTTGAGCTGCTTGGCATGTGCATCTGTTGCTGGAGCCTTCCATCTGCCTTTTCTGGGGTTAGTAATCCATTTAATTCTCTCTAATGCCATCTGCAATATAAAAATTGATTGGAGGGGAGTTATCCATACTACTAGTGTGTAATATATCTGTGTGTATGGGGGTGTAATGTATCTGTGTGTATGGGGGTGTAATGTATCTGTGTGTATGGGGGTGTAATGTACCTGTGTGCATGGGGGTGTCCAGTTTCGTTCCCAGTGCTGGCTTGCGCTCCAGCAAGTTTACAGCTTCTGCTTGCTGATTCCATCCCTGTCACACCAAGCTCTGCATTACTCCTCCAAACTCTGTTTGACCAACATAGCTGCCTTCATATGCTAATCTGCCAGTCTCCAGGCCCCTCCCTGCCAAGCTCCACAAGTGACCAAGGACTGATGATGTGCTTGTTGTCTCCTACTTTTGTGTGTGCAGTTTAACCCATTTTTTTATACTGTTAATATATTGATACACTGATACATTGGTACACACGACCGAGTTTCTCGGCAGAATTCAGCCAGAAACTCGATCGGAGCTGGATTCTGCCGAGAAACTCGGTCGTGTGTACACTTTTCACCGATGGAAGCCGACGAGGAACTCGTCGGGCCAAATAGAGAACATGTTCTCTATTTCCTCGTTGTTCAATGAGGAAAGTTGGCTCGCCGAGATCCTCGGTGGCTTCAACACAGAACTCGACGAGGAACTCGATGTGTTTGGCACGTCGAGTTCCTCGGACGTGTGTACGGGGCCTAAGATGGTGGCACCTTCTGCTTTCTTGTTTGGTAACTATAAAGCAATGGTATAATTGGTATTTAGATTCCATAGTCTTTGTTCTAGTCTTGTATTTTGGTGTTTATTTATTTTATTTTTTACTAAATATTTCAGTAGCAAATCTAGTCCAGAAAATAAAAACATTGATGACTGTAATAAATCTATTGATTGTCTTGCTAATGCTATTGGTTTACAAGGAGAGTCAAAAAATGGCACAGAGAAAATAGATGATCCTTACATATTCATTATAATCATTTCAAAGTAAATTACAGGATGGATAGTAGGAGATGTCTCCTCCGTGTCTGCCAAGCACTTGCTTTTGTGTCTGATTCAGACATCAGGAAAATCTATTTTAACTTGGCAGATCGCTAGGCTGTGTCAGACAGTTGTCACACAAAGATTTCCCTGTTCCTCCATCTGCTGGTTCGCTAGCTTAGCATTCCATTTCAGCTTTATAGTGGAATTTCAGGTTATACCAAGCTGTTTTCAAACAAAACCAAAATACTAATGTTACCACTTGTTATTATATGTTGTAAAACATTTAAGTCATAGGAAATATAAAAAGAACTGCTCACCAGGAAAACATTTGTTATTTTTATCTATGACCTTCAAGCCACATACATTTGTCCATCAGCATTAAATGATATAGAGGTTGCACAAAGAACAGAAATGATCAATGAGGTTTTCTGATTTTAAATGCTTGCAAAATGAACACAGGAGTTTATCATTTACATTGACTTGAAGCTGATCTCTAAGAGGATATCAAATACACTAATTAAGGCAGCTCTGCAAGAATTAACATATCATTATATGTACTGTATATAGATATATATCTATATATAAATATAAATATATATTGTATTTTTTTTTACTTGGTATTAGCCTTTTGAGAATGATAAGAGGAGAGAGCAGAGTGACAGAAATGGGCTCCTCTGTCTGCTACTTCTTCTTTTACATTCCATTCACATTCTCGGTGCAGTGCAAGACCTGTGTTACTTAAAATGTATCTAAACCCAAAACCAAAAATATAATATTCTGCAGTTTACTATTTTCACTTGGTAGTCCCACAAGTAACACACTTCTTGTACTGGGGTGGCTATGCCACTCCTCCACTGTACCAATAAAAAGATCCAAGGTTGCCAAGGTTGCCACCCTAGTCTCTTGTCCTGATATGGACTGCAAGCATATTTTTATCTCTTCATCTCCATTACATTGAAGCTGGACATTTGGTAGCTTACAGAAGATAGTTGGAAGGAAGATATTTTTCAGTGAAGGCCAGTGACATGAATATTCTGGCAAGATCAATGGGTATTTTTCATATTAGCTGAAAATGTTCTAAATGGAAATGAAAAAATGGAAACCAGTCCAGCCATAACATCCAAAGACTGTAAGCTGCAATATCATGAATGTAGTTCTTGGGTTTAGTTATCCTTTAACTGCAGTAATGAAAAATTCAGTCCCCTACCCTGCCAGAGCTTTATGCCACGTACACACAATCGGAATTTCCGACAACAAAACCGTGATTTTTTTCCGACAGAATGTTGGCTCAAACTTGTCTTGCATACACACGGTTATACAAATGTTGTCTGAAATTCCGAACGTCAAGAACGCGGTGATATACAACACTATGACAACCCGAGAAAAATGAAGTTCAATGATTCCGAGCGTTTTAAATTGATTCCGAGCATGCATAGGATTTTGTGCATCGGAATTGCATACAGGCGTTCGGAAGTTCCAGCAAGAACTTTTGTTGTCGGTAAAATTGAAAACCATCTCTCAAACATTTGTTGTCGGAAATTCCAACAGCAAATGTCCAATGGAGCATACACATGGTTGGAATATCCGACCAAAATCTCACATCGAACATTTGTTGTCGGAAATTCCAATTGTGTGGTAAAACTGTGTAAGTTCTAACTGGATGGATAGAAATGCAAATCTTTTTTATCAGGTAACGCAGCTACTATATACTGTATGTATAGCTTAACATATTGACACTGCTTTCCTAAATATCAATAATCTGTTTTTATTTTTGAATATGTCATATATTTTAGCAAGCAATTGTAACAAGAGATAGTTATTTGTAACTCATGACACCCAACAACCAATTTAGAAAACCCATAGCAAGAAAAAATGATTGTTGATTGTATGTTACAGATAACTGTATTTTGCAGAGTGCTCTTCAGTAAAATATGTTGCAAAAGTAAGCTCAACACCTGGCTATATTTAGACCATGGTTAGTCTATGCTAGCTTTAATTTAAATGTTATAGTTCACTTAGATTTATTTTAGACTCGCTTTCCTTACTGAATCTCATTTTTCACTACAAATAGCTACAAGCTGCAAAACATGCTAATAGCTCATCAACTCACAATTAGACTGTACTGTTATATATTTTTCTGAAAGAACAAGTGTGTTTATTCTTTAAAATTTCCAAATGTTTTACGATTTACTGTCTCCCAAATACTACTACCCAATGAGTAGGCCAAGCACATGAACTCAAATACTGTAACCATAAAATACACTGAACTGCTGTGTAATATATCACATTTAGAGGATAGTAACTGCTTTTAAGCATCTTTTTTTCTTCTTACTGACAAGACTCACTACATTTATTGCTTTTGAATTTTTTATTTTTTTTTAGCTGGAAGTGTGATGCCTAACTTTTCAGTCATTCACATTTCGAAAAGAACCAGTGATGATTATACTCATGCAAACAACTAAATATTTATTCTTGAATTATTCAAAATGCTAACCTACAAAAGACGAAGATTTATTCCTTTGTTTGGCTTTGATTCCTTTGTCAAAATCTTCATGCACATTGCCATAAAAAAATTTCACAGTACTTTCTGGTTGCTAGTTTCTGCTTAAAAAGTTATTCGTACTGCATCTGAACATATACCGACATGCACACGCTTATTGTCCATATGAGTTAAGCTGTGTACATTCTGTGCAGGTGCAGTTGATTACACCTTATGCCGCGTACACAAGATCGGTCAAACCGATGAGAACGGTCTGATGGACCGTTTTCATCGGTTAACCGATGGAGCTGACTGATGGTCAGTCGTGCCTACACACCATCGGTTAAAAAAACGATTGTGTCAGAACGCGGTGATCTAAAACACAACGACGTGCTGAAAAAAATGAAGTTCAATGCTTCCAAGCATGCGTCAACTTGATTCTGAGCATGCCTGGATTTTTAACCGATGGACCTGCCTACAAACGATCGGTTTTGTTTTATCGGTTAGGTATCCATCGGTTACATTTAAAACAAGATTGCTTTTTTTTAACCTATGGATAAATAACCGATGGGGCCCACACATGATCGGTTAGGTCCGATGAATCCGGTCCATCAGACCGTTCTCATCGGTTTGACTGATCGTGTGTACGAGGCATCGGTTTAACTGCAGCAGAAAGGACCTGCAGCAGTTGTGTATAGTAACCAATCAGCTTCTAGTTGTATTTGTTTAGTTGCGCTTTAAAAACAAAAGCTTCAAGTTTATTGGTTCCCATGCACAGCTGATCCAGATTCTATCTGCTATAGTTTTAGTAAGACATATTCCGCTGCGGTTCCAGAGGTGCAGAATGTACATATCTTAACTCATACAGACATAAATAAATTCCCCTCAGTGTAGGTTGTGAGCAGAGGTTAGGCAGTTGGTAGAGCAGCAAATGTCAAATTTCAGGTGACCTTGTACCTCTAAGTCACAATTGGGTGAATTAATGAAGAGTGGCACAGGCTGTATGCCTTTATACCTGAGTGCAGGAGGGAAAAGAGAGGGTTGATGACCCTGCAGGCATAGCTCATGCATTGTAACTATAATCTGCTGGCAATCTGCAGCAGTTTCCTATTCTAAAAACGAACACAATTAATTTTTTTGTCAGACTATTAGAAACTGACATGAACCAGGTCTGTCTGCTTAGCTAATACAGTGCACATCATAAACGCCAGTTTCCTGCATTATTATAATTCCCCCCTTGAGTCTCTGACAAACAGTGGGACAAAGATACATCTTTCATAGGCAAGCCTGCACATTTATGATAAGTCTGAAAATTATGATTTAGTTTGAAAGATGTTTTTTTTTTTAATCTCAGCAACATACATTAATTAGGTTCTTCTAATTATGGTTCGCTTTTTTCTTGTCTCCACATATGCCGTATACTGTCTGAACATTTCACTTTTGACATCACATAGAAGGATGGTGCTTGTCCCCATCTCATTCACCAAGCCTCCCTATGTGAGACAACCTATTATAGTGTCATGAATTTCCAGGCTCACAGATTCCTCTAGAATAGTATATTTCTTATATTTTAGCAACTTATTGCAAGCTATAGTGTCTATGATAATGACAGGGATATATGGGGGTGCAAGGAAGGGGGGGGGGGGTAATGACTGGGTACTGAGCAGAGGGAGGAAGGAGCAAGGCAGAGGGGATCAAGGCTGGAAATTAAAGCAGGAACAGGGAAGAGGAGTGCATGTCGGAACAAGCAATTAGGAACACCAGGCAGCAAGGAAGTAAACAAAATTGTGACGCGTCTGGGGAAGTGAAGAGAAGCCTTTAGTAACCCCCTGGCAGCTGAACACTAATTTGCCTGATTACCCCAGCCTACTGGCTCCTGGGAGACACCTGCTGGTGGACACTGGAGCTGCAGCAAATAGCCCTGAACAGGATAGTGCCACCAGCAACTTAATCCTAACACACAAAGCTTGATAGCTTGAAAAAGGAGCGTGACTGCTGGGACATTTGCAGTATGCACGCTCTAAAATGCGTGGCATTCCAGTGATGTCATCTCCGCACGCCGTCCTCCTCTGTGCCCCAAGTCTCGCTTTGGAACTGACTCAATCTTATGGCTGACTTCCTCACCAGCGCAGGAACGATGCACACGGCGGGAGTCAACGGCTGAGTGGGATTCTCACTGATGAGAGCTTATCAGGATTTCTTCCTCTGCTTACAGATGTACCATTTTTTATCCTACCTCTATGAGTTGCCATTTGTCTTAAGTTATATTAAATTGTCTTGTACTCCTATACTTAGAGGTGCCTTTTTTTTTGTTTTCCTCGGTGTCCAGAAACACCTTTTTTCCAACAAATAATTGAAAAAATAAAAACATGGAACAGGGGATGAAACTGTTAAATAGTGCTTTTACAGATTAAAATGAATAGATTAAGTAGTAAATTAAGAGAATGTCCTGGCTAACTCACATATTGCTGTCTGACAGGAAATGGAGGAGATAAAACAGCTAGTGTATTACTTTTGTTTTTGTTTACACATTTTACACTGGATGCTCACTGTGATTGGCTGTCAGAGTGATCATTCAATGAGGAAGGCTTCTGACTGGCTCCCAGACATAGGGTTAGGAGCTCATCTTTCTACAGTTACCAAGTCTCATGGAGCTTTGAACAGGAGGGAACAGGGAAGATAAGACATGTCAGGCAGTCTCCTGGATGTACAGGAGACGCCTTGTGTACAGAGGAGGAGGTTTAATGGATGTGTGTAAGACTTCGAAGGTAGGCAACTGGTTAAAACTCTAGATTTATCCTGTAATGAGAAACACACTGGGGCTGACACTGCTGACCTTCTGAAAATGCTGGTTGAGTGCTTCTTATGCTGACCCCCGGACTTATACACTTACAGTAATGAGCCACTATCAGAGAAGTCTGAGAAAAAGTCCTTGTATCTGCATGTTGAAAGATAATGACACACACTACTTATGCCAGAGGGTCACTATCACAACCAGACAACTAGCATTTTCACAAAAATACCTAGGCAAAGGCAAGATGAAATACCTCTAAAAATAGTTATGCTTATCTTTAAAGTATTTAGGCCTATAACAGTTAGATATAGCCATATAGATATAATGGTAGAACTGCAGCTTGTCAGTTTCTATACTGTCCCTTAAAGCTAAGTTGAAGTCTCACGCCTTTTTATCTCTTTGCTCTTTCAATATTTTTTATTCGAAACGTTTGTCATACAAGCATCCAAAAAAAAATAAAACATCATACACAGTTAGCAAGATAGTAACTCAACACTGGCCCAGTAAGAAAGTATAACATTACTTCAAAAAGTCTCAATAATAAAAACAAACTGGGTAGGTCATACAAATACATTTGTTACCAATATGGGATCATAGGAATCTAAATTTGGCCTGCCAAGTTGTACCACTATCCACAGCACTATTACAAGAAGAAGGAAAACAGAGACAAGAATAAGGAAAGAAAAAGAAAAGGGGAAGAAGGAAGGATCTCAGGAACTGTCCAACCAATGTATCATATAGCCCAAAGAGAATAAATTCAGAGTTCAATATGCATATAATGTGCCCATAGGCCCAAACTTTTTCAAAGCAACTTTTTGTGTCCTGAATAATACTTGTAATTCTCTCATGGAACATGATCTAGGAATATTTTTCCATACTTGAGAGATGGAAACTAAGGTCCTCTTCCATGATCTCACAATGGTTAATTTAGTTGCTAAGAAAATAAAGAACACCAACTGAGTGGATCGAGATGCCCTCTTCATTGGATCATTTAAAAGAGGCGCTTGTATGGAATGTTGACCCGTTACCTGTCTCCTATGTCACAAACTTTGTTCCAAAATCCCCAAAGTCTAGGGCATTACCACCAGATGTGAAGCATTGTCCCTGGCATATGACATTAAAAAATGTGAACCACTGGGATAAAGCTTCAATCAGTGATACATTTAGTATGCCCTTATAATACTGGTATCATTGTTTTACCAAGATTTGATATCCTGATGAAAGTCTAAGTCAGCTTCCCAGTCAAATATATAGGAAAGTTTCAAAGAAGATTCTAGCATGAGCTCATAGATAGTGGAGATTCTGCCACTCTGACCCAAGGCCTGTGTACACCATTTCTTATAAGGTGTTACTCTAGGGCCTTCACCAGCATTGTGCCATAATGATCACAATTACAGTATGTGAGATTTGATAAAAGTGAAAAGTTTCATTTTTTTAGGGATTCTCAACAGTGTCTTAGAATGAATTGTCCCTAATGCCTTTTTATATTCTCTGAACAATGGCTCGGAAATCATAAATTCTGCCAGGGTATGTAAACTTATGAGCACAACTTTATTTCCCATATATGGTATAGTGATGTAAAAACAAAGTTCACCTTTCAAGAAAAATATCAAAATGCACATATTTTTGCAGAAAAAAAATCAGCATTTATTATTTTTTACTGCATTGCACCCTTGGTCAGAAGCTCACCGGTGCAATGTGGTCTCCTGTATACAATCCTTGCAGCTTTCTGCCCATCCATCATATGGAGTGTCTGTTGAAAGCTGCAGGGCTTGTGAATGAACTATAACAGCACTCATCAGTTCACTTTCACTTCATTCAGCACCACAAGCAATCGGCCTCGGTGGCTGATGGTAGTTGTACTGTAGCTCATTCATTCAAAGAATCTGTGAATGAATGACACAGCCATGTAGACGGAGCCCTACGTGGCCGAGATGTTTTTACAGTTTGACAGCTGTCACAGGGAGAGGGAAATCGAGAAGGACTGGCAGCAGGAGCTGGAAATGTTACATGTTCCATCCTAAATATTGTAACATGTTCCAAAAGGTGATCTTATCTTTTAAAAGGGAAAACCAACACTTTATAATTTGTCTAAGCGAATGCCCTTTATAAAACCACAATTTTGAAATTGTTGGTTTTCCCTTTTAAGCACCACTAAACATATCGGTGCCATTATATGACTTAATGCATGCAAAAGCTATTTTCTTCTCTTTACAGCATGGTGTACTTCTGTTAGCATATATATATGAATTTCTATTCCAGCATCAACATCCCTCGCTACAAAAATTCTCATGGCCTGAATAGAAACAGGCTGGAGGGGCACGTAAGAGGTTATAAACATTTAATGATCCAATAATTGTTATATCAGAATAATCACTGTTCCTAATTAACTTCCTTTGTTGCTCATCCATCTGATATTTCCAGCAGTCTTTAACAGTTCCTAGTGACAATCAGCATTTTTTTAGGATCTCATAAAATTAATCCTTTTAAAGTGAAGTAAAGAAGAAATTATTCCATAAATCACAGCCATTTTCTCTCTAGCTCCGAAATGTGCTGTTTTTACAGACTGCCTTTCAGGATGCATCTTTCTTTTGTATTTATGCTTTATAAAGTAAAATCTACTTCAGATTAAATTATTGAAAATCCTTCAAAGACCTGTATGGTGAGAAACAATATGTCAATAAAGAAAACCTATAGATGCAATGGGGATGATTTACTAAAAAAAGGCAAGTTCACTTAACCTATTAAAGCAGTATTAAAGTGGTTGTAAACCCTTTACAACCACGTTAACCTACAGGTAAGCCTAGATTAAGGGCCAGTTCACACCAGACGCAGATCCGTACAGTTTTGTGTGCATTTTTTCTGCACTAAACATGTATGCAGTGTTTTCCATGTATTCGAATGGCTCTAGTTGGCTCTAGTTCACACAATGCAGTCAGTTTCCGGTGCAGAAACTGACCTGAAACTGACTGCATGGTGTGAACTAGAGCCAAATAAAGCCATTGGAATACATGGAAAACACTGTGCATGCATTTTGTGCAGAAGAAAAGCACACAGAACTGAACGTAACTGTGTCTGGTAAAAACGATTGTGTGTGGGCTCTAGAGCATTTTTCATGACGTAAAAAATGTCCATAAAAAATTTAGAACATGCTCTAAATTTTCACGTCGTTTTTAACGTTGTCGTTTTTAACGTTGTCATTTTTAACGTCGTAAAAAATGGTCGTGTGTGGGCTTTAACGACGTGAAAAAAACGTGCATGCTCAGAAGCAAGTTATGAGACGGGAGCGCTCATTCTGGTAAAACTAGCGTTCGTAATGGAGATAGCACATTCATCACGCTGTAACAGACTGAAAGCACGAATCGTCTCTCACCAAAGTTTTACTAACACAAAATCAAAAGCAGCCCCAAGGGTGGCGCCATCCGAATGGTACTTCCCCTTTATAGTGCCGTTGTACGTGTTGTACGTCACCGCGCTTTGCTAGAGCATTTTTTTTCACGATCGTGTATAGGCAAGGCCGGCTTAACAATAATCGGGTTGAAAAAAACTTTCGGTCATGTGTACGCGGCATTAGGCTTACCTGTAGGTGTTTGAAATATCTCTTAAACCTCCACGGTTTAGGAGATATTTACTAAAATCATGGGCGCCGCTGTGTACGGTGCATGCGCCATACACAGCAGCGCAGGCGCACTGTAGCATGCCGTTCCTGCTTGAGGCCGTGCCGTCACTTGCGGCTCCCACGTGCATGTGTGGGAGTGACGTCATAGAGGCTACGACCAATCACAACTCCGGAGCCGCGATACCCAGAAGTAACCCCCGGGCAAGATATCGGCTGCCCAAGCGTTGGAAGAGGACTGCTGCGGGGGCTTCGATCTGAGGTGAGTATTACATAATGAGCTAGTATGCTATGTATACTAGTTTGTTATGTATTTGTCTTGCAGGTGGTGTTTTTTTTTTTACAGGGTTTACTTCCTCTTTAAACCCCAAACCAAAAATTTTATATATTGCAGCATACCAATTATAAGATGTGATGGCTGTATCAGTTTTCTTTTCTCTAGCTTTTACCCCTCTATTTTCACCAGGTGATCTTGCCAGTAACAATCCTCCTGTATTGGTGAGACCCAACTCTGGAGGAATGAGAATAGGTGGCACAAGATACAACATGTATTCACAGATTTCAAACCACTAATGCTGCGTACACGCGGTCTTGTAAAAAAACGTTGTTTTTTTTCATGAAAAAAATACGTTTTTCAAACTTCATTTTAAAAAACGACGTTGCCTACACACCATCGTTTTTTTCAAAATGCTCTAGCAAAGCGTGGTTAAGTTCAGCACGTACGGCAGCACTCTGTTCCATTCAAGCTTGCGTCATAACTTCGTTTTAGCCCACACATGACACAAAAAACGACGTTTTGAAAAACGACACAAAAAATTGAAACATGTTCGAATTTTTTTTTGTCGTTTTTTAACCTCCCTGGCGGTCTTCCCGAGACTGACACGGGGTTAGATTTTCTTGCTACTATCGGTAACCCCGTGTCAGTCACGGGCTTGCCTCGCTAGATCCACAGGCACTTTTTACTTACCTTGTCCCTGGATCCAGCGATGCCACCGCGCTGTGTGAGCGAGCAGGACCTCGCTCGATTCACATAGTGCCTCCGTGTGACGCCGATCTCCGTTCCCTGCGACGTTACGACGCACGGGGATGGAGAACGGCGCCAAATTCAAAAAGGTAAACAAACACTATACACACAGTATACTGTAATCTTATAGATTACAGTACTGTATGTAAAAAAAACACACCCCCCCTGTCCCTAGTGGTCTGCCCAGTGTCCTGCATGTCATTTTATATAATAAAAACCTTTTTTTCTCCCTGCAAACTGTAGATTGTCCATAGCAACCAAAAGTGTCCCTTTATGTCAAAAATAGTTTTAGATCAGCTAAAAAACAGCGATAATAAATTATAATCACTTGCAGAATTGTGCGATAGCGATTTGTGGGGAAATTCGTCATAAAAAAATAAAAGTAATGACAGCGACAATTCTGCAACTGAGCAAATTTCAGTGATTTTGATTTGATTACATTATTGAATAATTTTTATTATAATTATATTATTATTTGTTATAATTATTTATAATTATTTATTATATTATAATTTATAATTTTGTTTTTAAAAAAATGTAATACACGGGATGCCTATTAGAATCTTGTTTGGTCAGATTTAAGTGAGTTATTTCTAAAAATTACAGACCTACAATATAAAACGCCAAATTTCCTTGCAAATAATGGTACCGCTTTTAGCATGTTTTTTCTGAAAGAATCATACCGCCAGGGAGGTTAAGAAGACATAAAACAATGTTTTCCCCACACATGGTAATTTTAAATGACATTTTTAAAAATGTCGTTTTTTTTCATCACAAAAAACGACCGTGTGTACGCGGCATAAGAACTGGTAAACTGCAATATAATAAATGTTTGCTTTTGGGTTTATTACTGCTTTGAGCTACGTTCACTTCAATTATCCAGTCACGTGTATGGAAAATTTTAATTTTTAAAATTTTCTTGCAGTACATGAATGTTTGTAGTGAACAAAGGTTAATTGGGCTACAATAGTGAATGTTCTCCTCCTTTACAACAAAAAAAATCAACCCCACTAAATGCCAGTCAAAAAATAATACTTGCTAAATATTTAACAGACTTTTAGACTTTATGAGGAGAAAAACAAATAATGCAGGTATATAATGCCAAAGTCCCCACCATTCTGACACATGCAAAGCTCAAGCACTTGCTCCCCTCTACCCCCCTCTTTTCCATTCTCATTGGCCATTAAGGCAGCTCATCAAATTAATGGGTCAATAGTAATGTGTGGTGCTGAGGTACATGTCTAATATTCAGAGGTAATTGCAGGCTTTTGTAAGATGCACCTTTAGGTGCCTGCATTTTATATCTGCATAATCACAAAAATATCATTGTGGTTATCATTATTATTCTTTATAGCTGCATTTTTTTCACTAACAGAGTGAACTAAAAGTGGATATAAACCCTCACATATACCCAGTGAAGTGAACAGCCTCAGATGATACACAAAGATGAAAAAAATCTCCCTACATAAGTTTTACATGTATATCTGCTGTCTTCAGCTTTATATATTCTTTAGAAAGTGCATGTCCTGTTACAATGTTTTCTTCCTGATATAACTGTGGGTGTGGATTCTTGCCATATACTCTGAGACAGCTGATTTGAGGAAAGGCACACACCATTCTCCACATAGGCAGAGATTGCAGAGCTGTGCTGTGAATAGACCAGCTCTCTGCTAATATATTTATTGCACCCACCCTGACACAAAATTCAGGCTGGTTTTATCTCAGTTGTCAGATAACTTGTTAGAAGTTATCATGCTGATAACAGAGGAACAGAGCAGGAGAAAGCCACGGGATATAGGGCTTTGAAGAGAGATAAGAAAACACTGCAGATATATGTGCCAATCTCAAATTTCATGAATCAAGTTTACATCCACTTTAACTCCACTAAGTACTAGTTGTACTAAATATACTAGTACTAAAATATGACATAATATTGCACCATCATTTTTAAAAACAAGATAGATTACTTCATGAGGCCTAATTAAATAATATTCATAGGATGACAAGACATATGGCAATATTTTGCTTGACAAAAAATAGAATGAAAATGGCTGCCACATTTTTGTTAAAATGTGCAAGTCTTATTACAAGAATAAAGTTGAACCCAATAAAGAGAGAAAAATGGAATCTCAGCAACAAAGATAATAGTTCACTAATACAGCAGGCGAGTTGTTTCAGTGTAAAATTGGAATTATACTCAGGTTTACTGCCATTCCTATCTAATTATATACATAATGTTGTAAAGTGTGCTGTCATTTTCCTTTAAAATACCATGCCAAAAGAACATGAAAGAAAGGGATTAGATTAAGGGCTTTTTATAAGGTGGCAAATGATCGCCTCCTGCTTATTACTTTCATGATTCTTTTGCAGAATTCATAAAGCACATGCGCTTGTCAGAATCAATTGACCATAGGTCCGATTGTTTTATAGATTTGAAAGGACAAAGTAAGGAAAATGTGCAACGTCATTAAATATGTCACTCTATATGTATATAACAGGGTTATTTTGATTATACTGCCTTACACATGCAAAAATACTACCCCTTTGTATATATGTTTCATGCTTCTTTTCATTAATTGGGTGACATTGACTGTTATGATTGTGAAAATTAGGGACTGTATTAACAGCTTAATCCTAAACAGCACCTGCAAATGTCCCTTTAAGGCTTTAATGCCCAGTAAGCAGTTCAGTAATATGTTACCACTGTGATAGGCTGGGAGATAAAGCCCACCTTTCTCGCTGCCACATGTTTGCGTTATGCTGTCGGCAAAAGGTTATAACAGTTTGCAAAAAACAGTAAATACATTATAATAGATAAAATAGATAGATAACAATCTTAGCTGATTAACATTCAGTTTGCAATAACTGTGTATATTTAAAAAAAAATCTGTTTTTAACTTTTTTTATCCTTTATGCATCTCTGTGCTACTGATCTTCTCCACCATTGTTTATTCTCTTCTAGGAGTCTCCACTAGGGGTTCATGACAGGATTTGATCACAACAGCACAAATGAAAGACAGATGTAACCCCATAACAGAAAATGCTTGAGCAATGACTATTATGGCAGGATCGCCAGGTATTCTTCTGCAGAAATCTTTGCATTAAAAAGCAACTTTTGAAATTATATGATTACAGCAAAACCTTGGTTTGAGAGTAACTTGGTCTGAGAGGGTTTTGCAAGACAAGCAAAATGTTTTAATACATTGTGCCTTGATATACAAGTGATGTCTTGATATAAGAGTAGCGTCATGTCACAACTGAGTATAAAAAAGAAGAGAGGAGCCTCTAAGTGTAGCAATATGGTTACATTTAATGAAGGAAAAACATTTAGCAACTTATTGCTACACTTAGAGGCTCCTCTCTTCTCTTTTATACCCTGTTAAAAAAAAAAACCTTGATATACAAGTGCTTTGGATTACAAGCATGTTTCTGGAACAAATTATGCTCGCAAACCAAGGTTTTACTGTATATGAAATTTCAGTGATAGGGTTAAAATCTAATTTAAATATTCAAACAAAGTTATTGCTGGTGTTAGCTTTATTGTTATTTTTAAAAAGGTCCTTTATGTCCATAATATACTTGCTGGCTTAAAATGAAATGATCATCTATGTAACAAAATGAAATGTAATCCATTGATAAGGAGTCATCACATCTTGAACCTTTTTTGAACTATATGTCAGAGGTATATCATTTCAGAGTAAGAGAGCTATCTACTACAGTGATAGCTTTCTTTTCTCCTCAATGTCTGTTATAATTCAATGACAGCCAATGCACTTCACTAAACGGCTCACCTAATGTGTCTAAAGCTGGCCTTGAAACATAATGAGGCATGTCAGTGCCTGAGATCTTGAATTCACAATGGACTAAAGCCACTAAACTCTAATATATCATTTATTTTTGAAGTACTTAGTACCACTAAAACATAGTTGGTTGGTTACGAATAGGACTCTTTTGTTGTAATCATACAGACTTGTAATCTATATTGGTTTAGAGTCTGGGAATTTTGAATGGGAGAACATATAGGTATTGACTAAATTGTTTCTGCTACTTCAGCAAATTGATACATTAACCTCCCTGGTGGTATTCCCGAGTCCGACTTGGGGTGAAATTTCAGTACTAATAGCGGTAACCCCGAGCCAGAATTGGGATCGCATTGCAGTATTCAGGCAGATTTACTTACCTTGTCCCCTGGATCCTGCTATGTCTCCCCACTGTGTGTGCAAGCTGTCTCCTGGCTCGATTCACACAGTGCCCGAGTGCCGCCGAGCTCCTTTCCCTGCGACGTTACGACGCACGGGGGCGGAGATCGGCGCCAAATTCAAAAAAAGTAAAAACACTATACACATACAGTATACTGTAATCTTACAGATTTTGGTACTGTATAAAATAATTACACACCCCCTTTGTCCCTAGTGGTCTGTACAGTGACCTGCATGCACTTTTATATTATAAATACATTTTTTTTCTGCCTGGAAACTGTAGATCGTCTATAGCAACCAAAAAGTGTCCCTTTATGTCAAAAGTGGTTTTAGACCAGCTAGAAAACAGCGATCGTAAATTAGAATCGCTTGCAAAATTGAGCGATAGTGATTTGTGGGTAAATTCGTCATCAAACAGTGAAAGTAATGACAGCGACAATTCTGCAACTGAGCAAATTTCAGTGTTTTTGATTTGATTACATTATTAAATAATTTTTTATTATTATATTATTATTTGTTATAATTATTTATAGTTATTTATTATATTATAATTTATGATTTTGTGTTTCAAACTTTATCATACCTGGAATGTCTACTAGACTCTTGTTTGGACAGATTTAAGAGAATTATACCTAAGAATTACAGGCCTATAAAACGCCAAATTTCCATGCAAAACAATTGTACCGCTTTCAGAACCATAAATCTGAAAGAATCATACCGCCAGGGAGGTTAAAACTTTAAGGCAAACTGTAATATTTTTTTGTCAATTGTATTTAAAGACTTCCTACAATTTTTTGAAGTGGTATTTTATATGATTGTATTTTATATGTATATTTACAAATAAATATTTAATTTAAGATGCTTTCCGTTCTATAAGAATATTCAGCAGTTATTACTTAATTGTTGATTGTTGCTGACTGAGGATGTCCCTTTTTTGATTCATGTGTGATTTAGAAACAGCAGATTAAAATGCAGGAAGCCAGGGCTGGATTAACATAGGAGCTATTGGAGCTGCAGCTCCAGGCCCCTTCCTTAAGATAGGCCCAGCCCAGTGGTGTGAGTCACTAATGCTGCCCAACCCATCTCTGCTCCGCCCAGCCTTGCACTCTCAACCCACACAATCCACCCTCTCTCTCTCACGCTCTTTCTCTTCCCCTCTCTATTTAATTTAAATTTAGTTAAATATTTATTTTGCTTTAACAAAAATAGTTTGCATTCTCATTTTATTTATTTCCATAAAAAGGCACAGCAAAATCCTCAGCTACCATCCCATGATGCTCTTAATCCCAGAGATAAAGTGCTAGAGTGCTGCCTTCAACTACCTGCTGGTTGCAGATGATAAACCTGAAATATTTATAAACAGTATTTTATATTTAGCTGACTAAAAATATATAACTAAACATTCCTTTTGAAATTAGTAAAAAGCATTCTTGTTACATTCAAAAAGGAAATAACAACTCTTAGTAGTAAATATAATATAATATGTATATAATATGAATTTGGTTCTTGAGGGAATTTTATAATTTATGGGGACTCTATTTGGTTGATTTACTAAAGGAAAATTCAATTTGCAAAGAATACTCAATCAGGTGAAAGAAAAACAAATGCTTTCAGAAGATTGGATGGTGGAAATTAGCAAAACATTACACCATTTACTAAGCTCTGGGGAAAAGTCCCTTGCAAAGTGAAAGCCTATTTGCCTTTGGGGCTTGACTTACTAAAGGCAAATAGGCTGTTCACTGTTCAAGGAAAGCTTATCTTCATAGGTAATTTTCCCCAGAGCTTAGTGATTGTGATGAAACTTTACTTTGCAAAGAATATCCAATCACCTGTAAGAAAAAAATAAAAACTGTACTTTTACATGATTGTATGATGACAGTCAGCAGGGCTTCACTTAAAGGGGTTGTAAAGACAAAAATATTTTCCTCTTAAATAAAAGTCTGACAGTAGCTGATAAAGTAAAAAGTCATGTTTTGCATTATAACTAGTTTGATACCTGTTGAAATCGAGCTGTTTTATTCACCTCCGTCACTCCTGAATCATTATTCTCACTGACTTCCTGGTTTGTGGTGCGCATTCATTCTTGCTACATCATGGCCTAATGGGAACTACAGTTCCCATTAGACTTAGCCTCCATGACTGTGAGGGATAAGAGAGCATCTTCACACAGGGCTGGAGTCATAGGGAGGGGGTGAGCACATTCTGCCTTCCACCATGCAAAACGGCTCAGATGCTGGTGGAAAGCAAGAAGAGGAGAGACAGGAAATGGCATTTTCAAACCTGGATTACTGTATTTTGGAGGTCAAAGGGAAAACGAGGTAAGTGATATTTAAATGCTCTAGCTTACAGCAATCAATTGATCTAATAAAAAACTAACCTTTAGTGTTCCTTTAATTCACTTACCTCTGGGGAAATTTCCCTTGCAAAGTGCACCTTCCTTTGCATTATGAACAGTCTATTTGTCTTTAATAAATCAACACCTTGATGTGGTTTACCTATAGCAATTAAGGTATTCAACTGCTGGAACTGTAGTTGTAGTTTTGTCTGCCAACTGAATGTGGATCTTATATTGCTATTGTCCTTTATCAATAGAAATAAATGTTTGCTTTCAGATTCAAACACCTGGATTCATCTTATTTGGTCAAACATACATTACTGAATTATAAAACCAGGTACTTGTGAAACTTTCTCATGCACGATTGTATACTACTATATTTTACCCTAAAATGTCAGCTCCAGGTACACAGCTAAACACAGTTGAAATAGATATAACATTTTGTAGGTATGTGTCAGGAAGTGGGCATTGTGGGATTTGCCACTTCACTATAATGAAGCGGATGGCAACTTGTGAGGCCTCTGAAGTATGTTGGATGGGCAGGTAATACAATGCAAAGCATGATATGATAACATATGCTTCATTCTCTCTTGGGTTTTAACACAGGTTCACTGTATGCAATGTGGCTACTTCCACTTACTGGAATCAAAATCCAGGTCCTTACCATCTATAATTCCTGCTGTGTGATTAGATTTGATAGGTGTAGATATGCAGTATTTAGCTGACTAGATTAAAAATGGTCCATCAGTACATTCAGTACTCTTAAACTCAGCTTGGAAAAAAAAATGATACCACTTTTATAACATTGCAGTTATGAGTTTGAACCCTCATTTAACGATAGTTGTAATTTTTGTTTTTCAGGGGCTACAAATATTATTCATTTGATCATCATAATTTTTTTTAATATGCTTATCTTGGCTGGAAGGTAGGAATTATGTATGACCTATTCACTCTAACACTGATTAGTTTAATTAATTACTTGTACTTTGTTTCTTTTCATTCACTGTATTGTAAGGTAATTATTTGTAATAAAAAACAGCCCTAGCAATACAGCATATTTTCAATCAATTAAAATGTCATTACTGCAAGTTATAATGGTTGGTCTGTAAAACATGTTAAAACAGATGACTCATAAATCAATGAACCAGGGGAAAATAAATGCAAATGGCCGTATCATTCTCGTATTTATGTATGTCAAGTGGCAGTTTGATATCAGAGGTGAATTTAACTCCCATTTGCTCTATACAAAACTAAAAGAATATTTTTGGCTAAACTTCTACTTTAGAAAAAGAGACTTGCAACCTGATAACATCTTTTGAGTTATTGATATGATGTTTCTCATATTCTGGACATGTATGCACAAATTAAAGAAACACAAATTATATTTTTGTTGAATTTCTTGGAAGTTAAAAGAAATACATTTGGATAAAATGCAAGTTCCAGGATTGGTCATCCTGCTCTTTGCTTCACTACTTTTCAGGCTACTGACATGAAACAGGTATGTGCATACCAGGTGTTGCAAAACTTCACTTGTTTTATTATTTCTCCAGGTCAGGGAGTCAGTATGGCAAGAGTAAAGCTGGTCATAGATGGATTAAAATTTGGTCAATTCAGTAGGGACCAGCCAAATGTTGATCCATTTATGGCTGTTACCTTTCAAGAGGTGTCGTTCTAGTGATCGACTCCCCTCAAACAGGACTAATGAAAAATGTGTGTTCGGTCATCACTTGTAGCCCCTGCTGCCAGAATACAATAGCGCACCAGGAAGGATTCCTTCATCCACTTAGAATATGTGAGTAAGGAAATATTCTCTGGCTACTGGCTGATCAAAAAAAAGATCCATCTATGACTAGGTTAAGAATAAAAGCCCTGGCCTGAAACATGCATTTGAAAAAGTTAGGAATGGACACTCCCGTATTTCTATTCTGGCAGGTTTCTTTGAAATAAGTAAAAAAATGTTGTATATACAACTTTTATTATAATGAGTCTATGCTGATTGTATTACACTCACAACACACACCATACTCTCTTGTTTACTTAGTGGGGTTGATTTACTAAAGGCAAGTAGGCTCTTCACTTTGCAAGAGAATTTTCACATTGCAATGGATTTTTCCCTTAGCTCAGTGAATGAAGCAAAGCTCTGCTGACTTGCATCATCCAATCAGGTGCTATTTAAAATACAGATGTTTTTTAAATTTCTCTTAAATGTGATTGGGTATTCATCCGGTATCTATACTTTTCCCATAATGGAAAACTATATGTGATTTTCTTTAAATATTAAACTGACTTTACTAATGTAGGGCCAGATTCACGTATCTGGCCGTATCTTTGTGCGGGCGTAGCGTATCCTATTTACGCTACGCCTCCGCAACTTGGACAGGCAAGTGCAGTATTCACAAAGCACTTGCTCCGTAAGTTGCGATGGCGTAGCGTAAATTGGCCGGCGTAAGCCCACCTAATTCAAAATAGGCTGGTAGGGGGCGTGTTGTATGTAACTGAATCGTGACCCCACGTAAATGACGCGCCTAACGTGCGACTTACGTAAACGACGTAAAAAGATACGCTTGCTGACGTCCATACTTTGCATTGGTTGCGCCTCATATAGCAGGGATAACTTTACACCGGACGTAAGCCTAACGTAAACGGCATAGCGGGCGCAAGTACGTTCGTGAATCGGCGTATCTACCTAATTTACATATTCGACGCGTAAATCTACAGAAGCGCCCCTTGCGGCCAGCGTAAATATGCACCCAAGATACGACGGCGTAGGAGACTTACGCCGCTCCTATCTTGGCCAAATATATGCGTAACTGATTCTAAGAATCAGGCGCATAGATAAGACAGCTCACATTCGGACTTACGACGGCGTACGTGGAGATATACGCCGTCGTAAGTCCTTTGTGAATCTGGCCCGTAATGTTTATATGAAACCTAACTCTCATGTTTTACACGTTTTCAGCTTTAACTGGTTTTCTTTTGTTGTATACTGTATGCATTTGAAATCCGTTCACTTTAAATATTCTGCTGAAAACCCCAAGATCATTTTACTTCTGTTCTCTTTTGTGCGCTCTGAGATGTCCTTAACAGAATTTATTAAATACCTTTTCTTGAACTAAAGTCATAACCTTAAAAGATATGGTAGAAGTCTCTTGCCCCATGGTTAGTCCTTCTTGTACTTATTTGGATCCACCTAGTCCCTTCAAAATAGATTTCCTCTGTCCAGCTCCATATCACTTTTTCCAGTCACTTAAAGAATCCATTCTTTATGTTCTTTCATATATGCAATGTTTAATTCTCTGCTGTGGTCCATTCTGTCTGCCTTTATTACTTTTGAGTAATAATTTCTTCTTCTGCTACTTCCCTCTTCTCTCCCCCTCAGCATTTGTGCTCCATTCAGATTAGTTCATTCTATCTACTTAAGTTATCAGCAGCTGATCTTTGCATCTTGTATTACATTTATCTGGCCACTTAAACAACTGATGTTAGCCTTTGCTCAGAATTGCCCTACATGAAAATCCTTGGCAGCATCTAGTTAAACATGCATGACCTAGTGTTCAGGTTTTAATAAGGCAATAACCAGCCAAATATGTTTACTTTTTTGGTAGTAGCATTGCTGTTCAAAGTAATGCTAATTAATTATACCTATGTAGTATATATTAATATCAATAAATAAATAAAAAAGAGAAGTAATTGCACTTTTGGTGTTTTGCTGCATCCAGATCTTGTTGGATCTTCTAATGTGAGGAATGAAGAACTTAATCTTCCGCATAAATAACATTTGTATTAACTAAAGTCATGCTTACATTTTCTTTGCAATTTTTTTTTAAAGGGAAGTAGCACCCTAACCCATAATAGGGAAATTCGTTTATAGTGGTGTTGTGAAGTCTGTGAATTACAAACACTTTTAAATGTTTTACTTACTTGTAGCTCTAGAAATCTTCATTCTATGCATTTAATCTCGACTTGGTGTCTCTACTATATACATTTTAGTGAAACTCTAATACATGTGGCCTGCAGGTTTGGAATGTCCTCATAATGGATCAGGAGATTGAGTCTTAAAAGCAAGTACAATTTTGAAACTGAACTCAGTAATTTTGGCTAACTGCATGAAAAAATGAAATTACTTGATCATTCAAGATTCTAAATGATGCTTTTCTAATGTCAAATGCAATCATAGCAGATTAAAATGAATGAAGTTTGCAAAATGCTAAGCTGTGATAGAAAGTTCCAATGAAGATCACATCATTCAGTTCCCAACTGCACATTAGATTAGGGCAATAAAGTACCTGCTCAGCTTTGCTGCGCCCATTTTAGTTACCCTAAATCAATTGACCTTGATTTGGACAAGGCTACTTTAGAGACAGACAATTCTCAGTAAAGTAAGTATCGGAAAAGCAGATTATCTTTATTTTATTTCCAGCAGTAGACCAACATGTTTCTTTCTATATTTAGGCAGTTATAACAACTACAGTAATTAAAAAATACTCTGTAACTCAGACCTTATACAATAGTTTTCAACACTGACTTTGAAGTAGAACCCTTCAATTCTTTAAGCATGTAAGTATAATGGTAAGTTAAAAATCTATTCATACGTTGTTTCAGATATGCTCCTTCTTTCACCAAAACATGCAGGTTAAGGAAAAAACACAACAATGCTAGTGATATGCAAATTTTATTTTTTATTTTTATTTATTTTTCAAAGGTCAACCACTAAGCCCTAATCGTCATGTCTAGTAAACCTCTTAGCTGCTGACATATGCCTACTTCCCTGAAGAGATCAGAGAAACATGACTGATGCAGGAAGGACAAAGATGTCCTTGACATGTGATTGACAATCAGGCAAGATGGTAATGACCACCAGTAGAGTAATTGGGTGTGGAGGCCAGACTAGAGAAAAGTCTTTGCTCACTAAATGGAACATATTTGGAAGTGTTTTCTGGCATAGGAAAGAGTAGTTTATAAACACACATTTATTTATTGTCAAGGTTTGCTCATGGCTCAATTTTTTTACTTCTATTTAAACAGGGCTACTTTAAGCAGGGCTGTCTTTTCCATTGGGCACGCTGGGCAGTTGCCCGGGGGCCCCACTTGCCTGGGGGGCCCCATCAGCTGCCAAGCGATCCCGGTAAAAAATGGTGGAGAGCGGAAGGTCAGAACTGTAGAACTGTATTGTGTCTACAGTCTCTGAGAAAGAGTCTGGAGGGAGTCAAGAGTGGGAGCGCCGCTGAGACGGGGGTCACGGGAGAAGTCAGACATGAGGAGACAGTAGAATAAAACCAGAGCAGCCAAGCTGGAGCCATCTGACTGAGCCTTGCACGGTGCACCTGAGAGAAGGTCAGTGATGTAAGGGGGGAGTGAATACAAAAATAGTGACCCCCCCTTACCTTAGTGTATTTACTCTACGGAAGGTGGTCTCTGGTCACCAGAGTGCCCCCCACATTTCTACTGACCGGACATACTGAGACAGGGAGTTCCAGAGGGTGTGAGAGGCTCTGGAGAAGTCCTGGAGGCGAGCATGTGAGGAAGTAAAAAGGGAGCCAGAGAGTATGAGGTCTTGGGAGGAGTGGAAGATTTGGGCAATATCTGAAGATGAGGTTGGTGATGTAGCTGGGGGCAATTTTGTGGATGGCCTCGCATGTTGTGGTTAGTATTTTGAATTTTATATGATGGGGTGGGGCCAGTGAAGCTAGTGAAGAGATTTCCAGAGAGGAGCAGTGGTCATGGATAGGTTAGTAAATTGTATTAGTCTAGTAGCAGCATTCATAATAGACTGAAGGGGGGATAGCTTGTGTAAAGGTAGCCAGTGACGAGGGAGTTGCAGTAGTCAAGGCAGAAAATAACCAAGGAGTGATTAAGTTATGTTGTGGTGTTGTTAGTCAGAAAGGAGTGAATTCTGGAAATGTTGCAGAGGTTAAAGCAGCAAGATGTAGTCAGTGATTGGATATGGGGGCTTAAGGAGAGGTCAGAGTCTATGATTACACCCAGCACCCTGCGATTGACACTGGATGCTGGGAAGTATATAATGCCACCCTTAAGTTCAGTGTATGTCCTGTAAGCTTTGTTCCTGCTTTATCCTGATCCTAATCATGTGCCTTGTTCCTGTATCTGCGCCTTTACCTGATCCTGTGCCTTGTTCCTGTGAACTGCTCCCAGTATCCTGCTCCCTATATGCAATACTCCGTACCCTGCTCTACTCCCCTTTTTTCCTCTCTGTCTCAGTTCCTGATTTATTAAGGTACAGCCCACTGATCTGGTCATCCTTGCTGAATACCTGCATTTGGTATCCCTTACAAGCTTTAAAAACGGTATGTACTGGATGTAGCTTCTACTACATCCAGTACACAGTGCTAGGTTATGGCTGTACCCATAACATTTTTGAGTTGATCTGAGCCATGCTCAGCCATTCATAGGCAGATTTGTATTCAGTGAATGAATGCAAAGTTTCCTCTGATTGGCTGAGGCAGAGAGGTGAGCTGATGACATCACAACCTCTGACTGAGCCAATCAGAGGAAGCTTTGTATTCATTCACAGAATATAACGCTGCCCATGAGGGGCTGAGAGCTGCTCAGGCTGACTTAATATTGTTCTGGGTGTGAGATGGGAAGTCTCCGCCTCACAGCTGGAACTCAGCACTGTGTACTGTATGTAGCTGAAGCTACATGCATTACATACAATACTTAGAGCTACTGCAGCACTTAGTGAAGGAAATAGATTGGTCCAAATGAACTATTTAAAGTTAAAGAAAAAGGTAAATCGGCTTTAACAATTCATAAATAATCATTTAAAGACCAACGCTTAGCAATAAGTGAAATCATTTAGTGAATTGCTAATGCTGTTGTATAAATTTGCAAAAAATACAAAAGTAACTTTAATGTATCATAAAACTCCACTTTCCCAAAATATAATATAGCATATCATGGCTAAAACAAACTATTTGTAAGGTAATGTGATCATTATTATCATTATTATCTTTCCATTGCTTTAATGAAACAGGCAAATAATTAAATTATCACTACATAGCAATATGACAAACCTAGATTGGCAGGACAACTCCAGAAATAAAATATTATGCTTGTGTAACTGGCTAACAGATTAAGTCTACATACAGCTGTAAGTTAAATGAGAGACACCCCCTGCAACAGACGTTTACATTTTGCAATGAGGATTAATCATAGCTAAATGCTTGTGATTGATGGTTCTTTTTTATTACAAGAATATGAATACAAGAATGCAAAGGTGGTAAAAATTAAGCCAGACCTAAGGCTGGATTCACACTAGTGCGAGTTGGATGTGGTTTCCCCCCTTTCAATTCACATGTCAGGAGACTGTGGCTGGCTCTCAATTGAGCCAGTTCACACAGCTCCGGGATGGCTGCAGGGAGGTTTGCAGAAGACTCCTGTGCATATTCTGGTCCATTTCAGGTCTGCATGCAGCCCAAAATTTTGGCCTGCTTCATCCCTGAATCGGAGAACAGGGATGCACTGGACCCCTGCTGTGAGACCCTCTGCACAGCCGTGTGAACCCAGCCTTACCAAATATTTGTCTTGTCATGTCCTTAGAAACTGCAAAAAGTTAAATAGTTTGCTAAATCCATAGTAGTGTTTACAATGTACCTGGGGGATTTTTTTTAAAGCTTATTTTGCAGAAAGATAAAACACACCAACTAATTTAGTTACCGGTATTTGTTAACCTAAACTTGTCTTGATATCAGTCACCTACTGCACAGCAGTAAAAGAAGAGTGAATCAAACTCTGTCACAGCGCACAAATGCTGACAAAGAAGCAGAGCAAAGTAATCAGTGCAACAACCTCATCAGTTTATTGCATCTCCTTTATTGTCCGATCTGCAGCCTGACGGTGTACTCTGGACCAACCTGTGCTACCATTAAAACAGAGGTTTAACAACCTCCTGGTTCTAGCAGGAAGGGTGTCTGGATCTAAAAACTGACTTCAAAACTAAAAATATTTCCTTATATTTATTTCAATAATCTACTTATGAAATGCAGCCATACTTCATGAAGCTGTTCATTGTTTCTCTTTTCTAAGGTCACATAATTCTATGCTATGATTTTATACTCCCTCTCTCTGAATGAGCAAAGTAAGAAACTTACAGTAGCCAGAAACATAAACAGTTGGCCTGGAGTTTCAAATGTTCTAGCAATACGTGCTCTGAGAATGAAAGTTTACCATCAACAATGAGATTTTAGGCAATGGGATGGCCTAGTGTACTAAATGAAAAAGGGCCCTAGGTAGGCATGTTGCTATGTTGTTCCCTGCATGCCTGTCAAAGCTTTTTTTTCAATTAAGAGTGCCATGTACCTTCAAGGCACAAAGAATAAAATGTGTATATGCCTTGGTAACATTGGCAGGGGCATAACTAGCAACAGATAAGTAGAATTACAGAATAAAAAAGCAATTATTTCAGGCTTTTGAACATTTACCTTTGATTTTTCAATAGTCATTTCATTAGAATAAATTATATTTCCCCTGAAGAGATAGAATAAGTAACAGCAAGTTAAAAATAATAAAAGAAATTACAATAACTAATGCTACAGACCAAGAAACAGCAGTAATAGAAAATGAAATCAGAATTCATTTATGAACGATAATAAAAACTGCAAGGGAACTATATTACAGGTGAGAAGCTTGCGGCATAGAAATATTTAAACTCTTCCAAACTGCAGGGGGCTTCAAAAGCAAATGAAAAGTAATTATGGTTACAAAATAATACAGTTTGTGAAGAAAAGAGCACAAAAGCTCCTGGTGCAGGTCTGGTTTTGAAAGTCCCAAAAGATTAAAGTTGGAAAGATATGTTCAGGTTGTTAAAATATCTACAGAAAAAAACACAGGACCAGATCCACAAAGAACTTACGGCGGCGTATCTATTGATACGCCGCGTAAGTTTTACGATGCGCCGTTGTATCTTTGTTTTGTATCCACAAAACAAGATACGACTGAATGCGGGCTAGATCCGACAAACGTACGTCTTAGTACGCCGTCGGATCTTAGGTGCATATTTACGCTGGCCGCTAGGTGGCGCTTCCGTTGATTTCTGCGTAGAGTATGCAAATTAGCTAGATACGCCGATTCTCAAACGTACGTCCGCCCAGTGCATTTTTTTTACGTCGTTTACGTTAGGCTTTGTTTGGCGTAATGTTACCCCTGCCTCTATGAGGTGTACGCAATGTTAGGTATGGACGTCGGGACAGTTTCGAATTTTCCGTCGTTTACATTGTTTGCGTAAATCGTTCGCGAATAGGGCTTTGCGTAAGTTACGTTCACGTTGAAAGCATTGACGATTTGCGACGTGATTTTGCGCATGCGCACTGGGATACGTCCACGGACGGCGCATGCGCCGTTCGTAAAAAGCATCAATTACTTGGGGTCAAACCAGATTACCATACAACACGCCCACTCCAAGCCTACTTTGAATTACGCGGGCTTACGCCGGCAGATTTACGATACGCCAGCCCGCATATGGGAGCAAGTTCTTTGTGGATACCCTAGGAGCCACTCTGATTTACGGCGGCATAGCGCATATGAGATGCGCTACGCCCGCCTAAATATACGCCCGTTTTTGTGGATCTGGCCCACAGTACTTAAAAATGACTTTGAAGCTTCATAGGTGAGCTAATTGATCTATTTTATTGCTTTTATAGCTCAAACATTATTTGAGCATCAATCAGAATCACATTGAAATATTTTTGTATTTGCCTTTCCCTCAAAAAAAGATGCTCATTATTTACAAGAAACTGTAGATAGCGTGTCATAATACAGCAGCTAAGTTTCAAAGAGACAGTTTAATTTAAAATGATTATTGCAGAGGGTATTTCACTCACTAGCCCAAACCTGAAGACGATATAGACCCTTAACGGAAGGTACTCAGCTTCCAATGAGTATTCGAGTTTATCAAACAGGAAGTGAGGGAAAATATGCACTGGGGCACCATCAGAAATAATAATATGACAGAAGCTCTAGCCTTGTTTATGTCTGTATTACTGTTGGGGAGTTCCTGTCACTTCCTGTCCTGTCAGTATGACAATAAGTGAGGGTAAATCTCTCTGACAGAGCCCTGGACAGCAGTAAAAACTGACATGTTCTAGCCCTTCCCAAATCTGTCTAAAACTAGAAAAAAAAATGTTTTCCCTGGACATACAATTTAAGACACCCCCTTTCTTCAGGGCGTTGAAACTGAACAAGCATTTTAGAATATTTGAACAATATTTTATACTGGGGAGGTAGGGGTACAGTATGCAATCTTTTTTTCATGAAACCATAACGAGTAGGAGTGGCTTAAAGGATAAAACATCATAAATTACATTGCTATAACAATTTAATTTAAAACAGAAATATGCAATATGAAAATAAAAAATAAAAAACACTGGCTAGTTTTAATGGTGTTATTGTACTAAATATGTTTAAATATAACTATAGTAAAAACCACTCAGACCCATGCAAAAATAATTGGAAGAAATTATTAAAAGCAATCAAATATCTAACTGTTACATCAGGAGTAGTCCCCAAGTAGAAATGAGCTTGGACATTCTCTGAACTCATCCCTAACCCAAACTCTGAACTCTTGCTTTCTTCAATAAGCAGTGGGACAGGTCATTCCCCACAGCTTACATGAGCATATAAGCTGAAAATAACATATTTGTAGAAATGGCAAAGAATAATAATAATAATAATAATAATAATAATAATAATAATAATAATAATTTAAAGAAAACAAAGTAACATACCAATACCAATGCAATACCTCATAATCATGCCATTATAACTCTTGCCAACCATTTAATGAATATTTTCAATGGCATAGAGGGTAGACTTTGAAAATCTCAGTGATCATTTGATTAGGAAGGGTTTAAAGTGTCTGAATATAATATTACAACGTTTTTTTTATTCTTACACATATTTCACAACAACACTAAAACCACCAAAACCCGATATACATAAAACAGCTATTGCTTATATCATGATGACTATTATAAGGGAAGTAACTTCCTGACTGTGTATAGACTCAGGGACATACTGAAAATAGAATTTCATCACACTTCACCGTTAAAAAGTGTATATCATTTTTTTATAAAATAGACTAAGACCCCGTACACATGATCAGAATTTCCGATGGAAAAAGTCTGACTGACTTTTTCCATTGGAAATTTCCGACCGTGTATATGCCCCATCGGAGTAATTCGATCGGAAATTACATAGAGAACATATTCTCTTTTCCTCCGATGGAATTACGTTGGAATTCCGATGTGAATTTGGTCGGAAAAAGGTCCAATCGTGTGTACAGGGCATTAGGCACTTTTATAAATGAATGAGCTCAACAGCAATATGGAGCCAAATACTTATTTGGCTCCATATTCTTTCTTCCCTTGGGTTTGGTCCTTAGGGATAGAACATGAGTGCAGGTAAGCAGTAAAAGATCATTCTAGAAAGCAGCCTTATTGCACAACAGAATACAGAATTAATTTCCTTCTCTTTTATGAAAATGTTGTTCTAATCTTAAAATTCAAGATGAATAAATCCCACTGCACCTGCCAACTAAAACAAGGTGAGAAAGAAAGAAAATATGTTTTCAGGATATGCACATCCAAAAGGAATTTATCAATGTCTAATCATTTGCATACTTGGCATGCTGTTCTTGATGATGAATACATAACATGACTACAACAGGTACATCACTCTGCAGTTTGTCTTACCTCTAGGGGAGGTGTTGATTTTGTTACACTTTAATTGAATTTGCCTGACATAATCTTACTTGTTGCAGATTGTCTCCATCAGAAAAATGTAAAAATGTACGCATGATAAACAATTATTTTCTACCTTTAATTATTCTTAGCTGTCATTATGTGCTTACTGTAGCTGAAACAGAAATTCTAGCAAATTTTGTTTAAAATGTGGTTGTGTTAAACCTTCTGGGCCAGATTCACAGAAAAAGTACGCCGGAGTATCTGCTAATACTCTGGCGTACTTTCAAATTGACAAATTCACAAACAAACATACGGCAGGCGTACGGCTTCGTACGCCTTCGGATCTTAGGATGCAATACTTTGGCGACCGCTGGGTGGAGTTCGCGTCGTTTTCCGCGTCGGGTATGCAAATTAGCTGTTTACGGCGATCCACGAAGGTACGCGCGTTAGTCGCATTCTCTTACGACGTTGCTAGTCGGTTTTTCCCGTCGCAAACTTAAGCCTGCTATTTCATGGCTTAGATTTAGACCCGCCATGTTAAAGTATGGCCGTCGTTCCCGCGTCGAATTTCAATTTTTTTTTTTTGCGTAAGACAACCCGGGAATACGAAAGGAATACACACGTCGCCATTCAAAAAACACGTTGGAGCGCCGTAATTTCGCGCAAAGCACGGCGGGAAATTTCCTAACAGAGCATGCGCAGACCGTTCAGCGCGGGAACGTGCCTAATTTAAATGGTACACACCCCATTTGAATTAGGCGGGCTTGCGATGGAAGGCTTTACGCTACGCCGCCGCAAGTTTACACGCAAGTGCTTTGTGAATCAAGCACTTACGACGAAAACTTGCGGCGGAGTAACGTAAAGGGGATACGTTACGTAGCCATAATTGTTTGTGAATCTGGCCCTCTGAGATTAACTTTTTATCTTTTGAAAATATAGCCAAAAATCTTTGCAAATAATAAAAAAGATACACTAATCTGCACATGTAGAACATACATACAGTATGTTCCGTATAAATAATGCATATAAATATATTACAGATTTTTATTTATTTTTTGACAACCATAAACATATCATGCATAACACACCTTAATGGTATTACTATTACAAGAGAAATTCATCTACGAAATGCAGTAACCCAACACAGCAATCATCTATCAACTTTCACTAATTATTTTTGCAGTATACAAAACCAACTTACTATAAGTTACTGCTTTTTTATTAGTACTAAAAATGCTAAATTGAAGGATTTCCTCTAATACAATTAAGCATTTTATTACTCTTTACAGGATGTAAACGGCCAATTTTTATTGTTAACGTACTAGCGCTCTCAAGACGTTCTTTTGCTTTCCAAACCATATCAAAAATCATTCTGACTTAAAAACTATCACTTGCATACTATAGAGTAGGCCATACACTGTTAGAATTTTGTCCAGTTCCTCTGAATTCTAATAGTGTTTGGCCCTAATTGCTTGAGAAAAGTTGATTACTCAATCGACTGTTGTCCATGGAGCCAGGCCAAAAATGTATATATGGCATCATGTGGCAACGCAAGACGCCCCATTGTGCACATTCTAAATGTGTTAAACATAACTCAGCAGGAGGTTTTGGATATGTTTATTTTAGTGACTACCACTTTGTCACTATACTTGCACAACTATGCAAATTGGTCTGCCCCTCACCCAATACAGACAAATAGAATCAACTTGAGAACATGGATTTTAGGAACACCACTAGGAACCCCAATACCAACATCTCTCTCTCCCCCTATGCTTTTCTCAGTCTACGAAGCTCCGTGACCGCGGCCGTGGGACCCGTGGACCAATCGCCGCTGGAGTCCCGCGATTGGTCCCCGGAGCTGAAGAATGGGGAGAGCTGCGTGTAAACACAGCTTCCCCGTTCTTCACAGTGGCAGCTTCATTGATCGTGTGTTCCCTAATATAGGGAAACACGATCAATGACATCACACGTCCAGCCCCGCCCCCTACAGTTAGAAAAACATACAAGGTCACACATAACCCCTACAGCGCCCCCTAGTGGTTAACACCTAAACTGCACTGGCATTTTCACAGTAAACAATGCATTTGTATAGCATTTTTTGCTGTGAAAATGACAATAGTCCCAAAAATGTGTCAAAATTGTCTGATGTGTCTGCTATAATGTTGCAGTCATGAAAAAAATTGCTGATCGCCGCCATTAGTAGTAAAAAAAAAAATATTAATAAAAATGCAATAAAACTATCTCCTATTTTGTAAGCGCTACAAATTTTGCGCAAACCAATCGATAAACACTTATTGCAATTTTTTTTTACCAAACATAGGTAGAAGAATACATATCGGCCTAAACTGAGGGAAAAAAAATGTATATCTTTTTGGGGGATAGTTATTATAGCAAAAAGTAAAAAAATATTGAATTTTTTTCAAAATTGCTGCTCTATTTTTGTTTATAGCGCAAAAAATAAAAACCGCAGAGGTGATCAAATACGACCAAAAGAAAGCTCTATTTGTGGGAAAAAAAGGACGCCAATTTTATTTGGGAGCCACATCGCACGACCGCGCAATTGTCAGTTAAAGCGACACAGTGCGGAATCGCAAAAACTGGCCAGGTCCTAGTGGTTAAGAAGAAAAACACAGATTCTCATTGTCAAAACTCTTTCCCGCCACTTCAGTCTGCCTGTCATAGCAGACATATACACATACTGTATGTGTATATATATATATATATATATATATATATATATATATGTACAGATACGCAAAGCTAGACAGCAGCAGAGATGTCACATTCTGCTCAATCCCTGGTTGTGGGTAAATTTAATATGGTGCGAGTAACAGTACAAGACTTCTTCTGTAAGGTAGTGAAAATATAAAAGAGCGCCTTGTAACCAATTAGATTTCAGTACAATGTCATTGTACTGTAATGTAATGATCATTTAAGACAAAATCTTTATCAATTGAGGAATATGAGCATCATTATTTCTCTTTGAAGTGCTTTACTAAATTTGCCTGTATTACTAAGTTGATCTACTAAAGGCAAATCAACAGTGTACTTTGCAAGTGCAATTTATCTTTTGTAGATGTGAATGTGGTAAAGCTTCACTTCATAAAGAATACCCAATCAGGTGCAAGGAAAAAAAACAGCATTTTTTCTTGCACATGTTTGGATGATGGAAATCAGCAGACCTTTCCACATATACTGTACACAGCTCACTCTTTGTGATAATGTTTCACATTAGTATTCAGTTAATTTACATACTTTACAATAGCAATTCACTTTGACAGGAAACTTCTGAAAATAAATCTGATTGAAAGAATCAAGGAATTTGCAATTGCGATATCATTTAAAAAAGCTACGCTCATGCTTTAACTAGCGTGGCATTGGATGACTAATGTTTATTTTTTTCCCAGCATCACTTCTCTTGTTATATTCATACATAGAAACATTGTGCTACTAGAACTCTCAACAATGATTTAATAAATAGCTGAAATTAAACCCTTTTAGTGACCACCCAGGGTACAACACTTCAGAAAAAGAGTGCGGTGCACAACCTTTGAGGAATAAAGTGGGATTCATGGACTTTCTTAAGATGAACTCCAGTAGGCTCTGTTTATCTCAAAATGACAACATAGCATAACATCATTGTCATTTCAGAATTTCAGAGTGAATAAACATCATGCCTTCTCTATGCTTCTACTTCTCAAGAGATACATATAGACAATTTTGAAATTATTAATCTCCACGGCAGCCTTCTACTACTCCATGCACATGATACACTGTAAAAGATAAAAACTCCACAAGTACGCTTTTAAAAATACAGGATCTCAAGCAGCATTTTAGCATCTCACAAATCCTTAAAACTGCTCTGAGATCCTGTGCCTCTCTCCCCTCCAGTGTAGGTTTTTGCAATCTCCTAGTTCAATCCCTTTCCTACACTATCTGCATACCTAAGTGATGCACTCTAGTAATACTTTGTGTACAAAAATATGTTCTGTCTGCAGTGATAGAGTCACTCCCATGACCTCCCTTTGATGTTTTTCACCCCATACTAAAGTTTAATTGTTGACTTATAGCTTTAGTAGCCAAAGGCCAGCAAAGCATAAATGAAGCAAACTTCTGATCCATTGTGTCCCAAAAAATTAATATGGGAGCAGTGACAGAGACACACCTCCCACCTTCTTCCCCTGACAAGTTTCACCTCCTACTAGGGGCTAATTATAACCTTTAAACTTTAACAGCTTTTACGTAAAATATGATGGGTGGCTTGATAGACCAATCATAAGGCATGGGAGTTGAATGGGGTGGGAATAAGGATCTTTTGCGGAAGTCAGTAGCGTTCTACTAGTTTAAACCAAATTTTGTTCTATAGAAAATAAATAAGTATGCAGGCAACTGACATGAGATTTGAATAGTATAGGTGCAATTTAAACAATTCAGGCATTGGAAAGCAAGGCATATGGGCCCAGATTCACAAAGGACTTACGGCGGCGTATCTCCTGATACGCCGTCGTAAGTCCGAATGTGAGGCGTCGCATCTATGCGCCTGATTCATAGAATCATATACGCCTCACTGTTGCCAAGATACGACTGACGTAAGTCTTACGCCGTCGTATCTTGGGGTGCATATTTAGCATATTTAGCGCTTCCGTATATTTCCGTGTTGAATATGCAAATGAGCTAGATACGCCGATTCACGAACGTACTTGCACCCGGTGTATTAAAATACGCTGTTTACGTAAGGCGTATGACCGGCGTAACTTTACCCCTCATAAAGCAGGGGTAAGTCATGTTAAGGTATGGATGTCGGAAACGTCGGAACAGCGTCGTATTTTACGTTGTTTGTGTAAGTCGTCAGTGAATGGGGATGGGCGTAGGTTACGTTCACGTTGACTAAACATTGAGCTGGCGTAAGTTAGTGAGAAAATTTGACGTGATACTGAGCATGCACGCGCATGCGCCATTCGTTAGGTGCGTCATTTACGTGGGGTCACGATTCATTTCCATACAACACGCCCCCTACCAGCCAACTTTGAATTACGCAGGCTTACGCCGGCCCATGTACGCTACGCCGCCGCAACTTACGGAGCAAGTGCTTTGTGAATACTGCACTTGCCTGTCTAAGTTGCGGCGGCGTAGCGTAAATAGGATACGCTACGCCCGCACAAATATATGCCCTCCTACGTGAATCTGGCCCATGGTCTTTACACCAAGGACACTAAATGCAAAGAGTATATATAAATATATATTATGAACCAGGCGGCAGGTGCACTTACAACAGGAGTAGCAACAGGAGACATTTCTCCTGTTGTGAGACCCACTGGGTGCTCCTGCTACATGCTTCACAATATACAGGTGTGCTTATACGTTTACATACCCTGGCAGAATTTCTTGCCCATTTTTCAGAGAATATGAATGATAACATTCATATAACACAAAAACAATTCTTCCACTCATGGTTAGTGTTTGGCTGAAGCAATTTATTATCAAGCAACTGTGTTTACTTTTTTTAAGTCATAATGGCAACAAAAACTACCCTAATGACCCTGATCAAAAGTTTACATGCCCTGATGATTTTGGCCTGATAACATGCACACAAGTTGACACAAAGGGGTTTGAATGGCTATTAAAGGTAACCATCCTCACCTGTGATCTGTTTGCTTGTAATTAGTGTGTGTGTATAAAAGGTCGATGAGTTTCTGGACTCCTGACAGACCCTTGCATCTTCTATCCAGTACTGTACTGACGTTTATGGATTCTGAGTCATGGGGAAAGCGAAAGAATTGTCAAAGGATCTGCGGGAAAAGGTTGTAGAATTGTATATAACAGGAAAATGATCTAAAAATCTATTCAAAGAATTGAGAATGCCAATCAGCAGTGTTTAAACTCTAATCAATAAGTGGAAAATTAGGTGTTCTGTTTAAACCAAACCACGGTCAGTTAGACCAACTAAAATTTCAGCCACAACTGCCAGGAAAATTGTTCAGGATGCAAAGAAAATCCCACAAATAACTTCAGTTGAAATACAGGTGTGGCGGTTTTAAGATGCACAATAAGGAGGCGCTTGAAGAAAGATGGGCTGCATTGTCGAGTCGCCAAAAGAAAGCCATTACTAAGCAAGTGCCACAAAGTATCTTGCTTATAAAATGCCAAACAGCACAGAAACAAGCCTCAAACCTTTTAGCACAAAGTAATTTGGAGTGATGAGACCAAAGTTGAGCTTTTTGGCCACAACCATAAACGCCACATTTGAATAGGAGTCAACAAGGCCTATGATGAAAGGTACAGAGGTGGATTGCTGATGTTTTGGGGATGTGAATACTGGAGGAACATTTGCATTCATCAGTCAGGAAGCTGCGCATGGGATGTACTTGGACATTCCAACATGACAACATGACAATGATCCAAAACACAAGGCCAAGTCGACCTGTCATTGGCTACAGCAGAATAAAGTGAAAGTTTTGGAGTATCCATCTCAGTCTCCTGACCTCAATATCATTGAGCCCCTCTGGGGAGATCTCAAACGTGCAGTTAATGCAAGACAGCCAAAGAATTTACAGGTCCTGGAGGCTTTTTGCCAAGATATCACCTGCAGTGGAGAACTTACCACTCTTTCAGAGCACTTCTTTCACTGGACTCTTGCTTACATCACTTCATCTTAATATACATTCCTTCTATGCATGGTCAAAGGAAAGAGGGGTCACAGTCTATAGTGACAACTAGTGCTGCTGTAGTAACGAATAAGAATTTGATTACCTATTGTAATTTACTATAATTTTTTGATGTTTTGTATTTTAAGCGGCTGCTGAAAGTTTTATATTGAATGACTTACGGTAACATTTAGTCATTTTTTTTATGTTATTAGTTCCTATTTTGCCCTTAGCGCCGAGATAGTGATAGTAGGCTTGGATCGTATACCGTTTTGCCTGACCTGTTGCCAACCTAATCTGCCTGACTAAATTTTTACCTGAATCCCAGGAATCACAGGTACCTTACACTGGGTATGTAAAATTTTCATCAGAGTAATTTTGGTATTTTCTGTTGCCATTATGATTTAAAAAGAGTAAACACAGTTGATTGATAATAAATGGCTTCAGCCAAACACTAACCTTGAGTAAAATATATTTTTTTACGTTATCATTTGTAGTCTCTGAAAAATGGCCAAGAAATCATAAATTCTGCAAGGGTATGTAAACTTATAAGCACAACTGTACATTCTTTTTCATTGATTGCATCCGGACCAATATCCCTACATGCATGTGCAGTAGTTCCACTCTACAATATATATATATATATATATATATATATATATATATATATATATATATATATATATATACTGTATATATATATATATATATATATATATATATATATATATATATATATATATATATATATATATATATATATATACATATACTGTATTGTGAATTTCCAATATCCTTTAAACTACACTAGATAGCCTTTTGCTTTGGAGTTACTGTAATATATCTTACATAAATTCTACATCATACTGAGCAATCTAACTGTGTACTTGAAATAATGAACATGAGAAGCAGGTCTCTCTGCTCCAAGATTTCCGTGATTTTTTTCACTTTGCCTTACAGTATTTGTAAAGAGCTAGTACCAATTTTATGCATTTCAAGCAACACCCACACATTTTAAAGCCTCTAGTAAAACTGTAAAAACAATATTTTTACAAAGCCTGCCCTATAACTCAATACAGCTGAGCAAAAATGGATGGTTCTCCTAAAATAAACAGTTCTTTGGTAGCTAATGTCAAAACACAGCTTAATGTTTACAGTGCAAAACAAGTGAATTGCATTTATGTATTCTGGTACTCTGGATGACCGTCATATCATAGCTCTGTTAAATAATGAATAAATATACCCTTGTGTGACTGCATATAACAGAAGTTAAGAGCCATATATGGAGCAGATATTTTTAAACTTGCTTCAAAATGCATGTGCTGTATTTCTAATTACATCACACACAAACTAAAAAATGAGTCAACATACTTTAATCTAAGCAGTAGAAATATACTAGAAGCACACAGCAGCTAGATCCACAGGTTATGACAGTCCTTTCCTTTTCTTGAGGAGCAGGATGAAGAAAATTAAGAATGTTTTTCAAAAAATTAGTGCCTCAATCCTCGATACATCCTGAAGCGGGGGGGGGGGGGGGTACTAAAACTGAAAAGCGAAAAATCTGTACAGAAACCAATTCGCTTCCAGGTTCTTTTGTTAAAGCTTAATTGAACAAGCTGAAGTTAGAAGCCGCTTGGCAACCATGCACAGCTGTACAAGGTTTTGCACTTCCAGTTTTCGTAAAACAACCCCAAAGTGTCTCTGGAAACTGCTTTAAATTGTAGGCAAACTCTAAATACAAGTGTACAGATATTAAATTCAAAGTTCTAGATGGCACTATACAGATGATTGGGGGATGAAAATGAAGACCACTTGCATTTTTTTAACCTACACTTTGCCATTTCCCTACACCTTGTTTGCTCACTATTGGGTAGACTTTTATCTTCTAAATCTAAATGTGTATATAAATGTGTTTATACAGTATTTCATTTGACTTTTACTTTATTAACCTTATTTATCAGTTGTGTGCATTTTGCGTCTCTTGACTCTGCTCTAACTAAAGTATCCAAGAATTAATTGCAAAGTGATCTGTTGGCTGTTGATGCTTTGGTTTTCACCATATTCTTATTTACCTTTGGTATTTTTTGGACTTAAAAGTTTTTTTTCATTGTTTCTACAGCTAGGAGTTGAAAACTAATGCCGCGCACACACGATCAGGCTTTTGCGCGGACAAATCATATCGGAATTCTGATGGAATTTCATCGGAAAAATATAGAACATGTTCTATATCTAAAGTCTGATGGAATTCATTGGAATTTCCCATGAAAAAACTCTGATGGGGCTACAGACGATCGGAAAATGCGATGGAAAAAGTCCATCTGACTTTTTCCATCGGAAATTCCGATTGTGTGTACGGGGCATTAAACTGCCAAATAAACTGTGCACTTTGCAGTTGCTCCAAAACTTAGTAAATAAGCAAAACCTCAGCTGACTTCTATAATCCAATCATGTGCAAACAAAAATATTTTTTTTTCCTTGTATGTGATTGGATATTCTTTGCAAAATGAAGATTTACCGTACCTTCCTTAGCTCTGGAGCAACAGAACTTGCAGAGCGCAACTGCATTTTTCTGCACAGTCTATTTGCCTTTACTAAAACAACTCCATAAAGCAGCCTTTACTTCAATTGGCCTTCCATGTTTAAAAAAATTAATCTGCAACTTTAGTTTTAAATATCATCTGTATGTTAGTGACACTTAAATTCTCTTAATTAATAGCAATTCCACCATGTAAACATAATCATGGAATAAACTGCCTGCAAACAACACATTAATTTCCTAATAAAAGTAAATATTAAGCAGCAATCAGATGAAAATATATCCTCCCATGACCCAATATTTTAGATATGGATTTGTAAGTTTTAACCTCCCTGGCGGTATGATTCTGTCTGAAAAAACATGCTGAAAGCGGTACAATTAATTGCAAGGAAATTTGGCGTTTTATACTGTAGGCCTGTGATTTTTAGGAATAACTCACTTAAATCTGACCAAACAAGAATCTAATAGGCATCCTGGGTATGACATTTTTTTAAAAACAAAATTTTAAATTATAATATAATAAATAATTATAAATAATTATAGCAAGTAATAATATAATTAAAATAAAAATTATTCAATAATGTAATCAACTCAAAATCACTGAAATTTTCTCAGTTGCAGAATTGTTGCTGTCATTATTTTTTTTTTTTATGACGAATTTCCCCGCAAATCGCTATCGCACAATTCTGCATGTGATTATAATTTATTATCGCTGTTTTCTAGCTGATCTAAAACCATTTTTGACATAAAAAGACACTTTTGGTTGCTATGGACAATCTACAGTTTGCAGGCAAGAAAAAAAAGGTTTTTATTATATAAAATGACATGCATGACACTGGGCAGACCACTAGGGACAAGGGGGTGTGTTTTTTTTACATACAGTACTGTAATCTATAAGATTACAGTATACTGTGTGTATAGTGTTTGTTTACTTTTTTGAATTTGGCGCCGATCTCCGCTCCCGTGCGTCGTAACGTCGCAGGGAACGGAGATCGGCGGCACAGGAGGACGCTGTGTGAATCAAGCGAGGTCCCGCTCGCTCACACAGCGCGGTGACATCGCTGGATCCAGGACAAGGTAAGCCAGCGCACGCTGCAGGCTCTGCATGTCTACCCCGAGCGTGACTCGGGGTTACCGATCGTAACATGAAAAACCAAACCCGAGTCACGCTCGGGGATACCGCCAGGGGGGTTAAAAGAAGTACTTAGAATTAAACTCAAAGTCACCCATTCTAACCACTTAAGGACTAAGCCGCTTTCTAAGATTTGGTGTTTACAAGTTAAAAAAGTTTTTTTATTTTTTGCTGGAAAATTACTTAGAAACCACACAAATATATATATTTTTTTAACACCCTAGAGAATAGAATACTTTTTGTCACAGCAGTAAGACAATAGTGAAGTTAGCCCAATTTTTTATATTGTGAAGATAATGTTACGCCGAGTAAATTGATACCCAACATGTCACACTTCAAAGTTGCGCCCGCTCGTGGAATGGCGACAAACTTTTACCCTTAAAAATCTCCATAAGTGACGTGTAAAAAAATTCTACAGGTTGCATGTTTTGCTTTACAGAGGTCTTGTGCTAAAATTATTGCTCTTGTTCTAAATGTAAACATCCCTTGTAATAGAAAAAAGCATAACAGTCCTCTTAAATATAAGATCTGGGGTCAAAAAGGGGTTATGGTAGCTAGCTGTCACCATAACCATGGTATTCCTCTTCAAACAGCGAACGTATGCCTGCGGCGGGCGGGAGCCATCCAAATTACCCATTAATCTTTCACTAAAATATACATCAGATGACACAGATTACACACACAAAAAAAAAAACATTATCTTACTAGTCACCCCAAACTCACTGTTAATTTTAATTCTGCACTACCCTCCACCGACTTGTCTTTTCTTTACCAACATTCCCACTCTCCAGATTCTATACTTTCACACTTTGTTCTCTCAATATGCCCAGTGCTCATTTCTAACTGACTTTTAGACTTTAACTTCTTTATGTCTTTTGACACTTCATAATAAATGTCCAATTTCTTTTTGACTTTCTCTTTGCTTGAGAAAGTTTTTGCTTTGTTGGTGTCTGTTCTTTGCAATTGAATGAAACAGCTTTAACCAATGTACAAGGATCAATGTCAAACCAAAAGGAAAAAAGCTGTCTATGATCACCAATTCATCTGTGGGCTGCTTTGGATATGAATAGGGTTGAGCGAACCCGAACTGTAAAGTTCGGGTTCGGTACGGACTTTGGGTTTTTCCCGAACCCGGACCCAAACCCGAATAATTGAAAAAAGTTCGGGTCCGGGATCGGAGTTCGGGAAAAAAAAAATGTGCGGAGGTCCCCGCAAATTCAATAACCAGACCCTTTAGGTCTGGTATGGATATTATGGGGAACCCCGCCGTCAATTAAAAAAAGAAATGATGTGCGGTTCCCGGTAAATATCCATAACCAGACCCTTCAGGTCTGGTATGGATATTTACCGGGAACCCCGCCGTCAATTTAAAACAAAAATGACGTGCGGTTCCCCCTAAATATCCATAACCAGACCCATTATCTGAGCACGTTGACCTGGCCGGCCGCAGAAAAGAGGGGGGGACAGAGTGCGGCCCCCCCCTCTCCTGAACCGCACCAGGCCACATGCCCTCAACATGGGGAGGATGTCCCCATGTTGATGGGGACAAGGGTCTCATCCCCACAACCCTTGCCCGGTGGTTGTGGGGGTCTGCGGGCGGGAGGTTTATCAGAATCTGGAAGACACCTTTAACAAAGGGGACCCCCAGATCCTGACCCCCCCCTGTGTGAAATGGTAATGGGGTACACTGTACCTCTACCATTTCACGAAGGAAGTGAAAAGTATTGTAAAAAAAACACACTGACACCGTAGAATAAAGTCCTTTATTAAAAAAAACTCCAGCGCTGAAAAATCCACTCGTTCCCGGCTTCCAGCGTTGTCCTCATCCTGCGACGGTGATCTCCCGCGATGAGAAGATCCTGCGGCGTCCATGTCATCTTCGATCCATCGCTCAGAAGATCCATCCGGAGCGCAGCATCCCCGACCTCCTCATCGCCGGACACAGCCCAGCGGAATGACGCGCTGGGGCTGTGTGACATTACTTATATAGAGGAGGCAGGGGCACCCGTCACGTGACCCCGCCCCCTCTGACGCACCCTCTGCTACGTCACTGGCGAAGCCCGGCTTCCCTCTTTTTGGGCTTCCCCAGTGACGTAGCAGAGGGTACGTCAGAGGGGGCGGGGTCACGTGACGGGTGCCCCTGCCTCCTCTATATAAGTAATGTCACACAGCCCCAGCGCGTCATTCCGCTGGGCTGTGTCCGGCGATGAGGAGGTCGGGGATGCTGCGCTCCGGATGGATCTTCTGAGCGATGGATCGGAGATGACATGGACGCCGCAGGATCTTCTCATCGCGGGAGATCACCGTCGCAGGATGAGGACAACGCTGGAAGCCGGAAACGAGTGGATTTTTCAGCGCTGGAGTTTTTTTTAATAAAGGACTTTATTCTACGGTGTCAGTGTGTTTTTTTTACAATACTTTTCACTTCTTTCGTGAAATGGTAGAGGTACAGTGTACCCCATTACCATTTCACACAGGGGGGGTCAGGATCTGGGGGTCCCCTTTGTTAAAGAGGTCTTCCAGATTCTGATAAACCTCCCGCCCGCAGACCCCCACAACCACCGGGCAAGGGTTGTGGGGATGAGACCCTTGTCCCCATCAACATGGGGACATCCTCCCCATGTTGAGGGCACGTGGGCTGGTGTGGTTCAGGAGAGAGGGGGGCCGCACTCTGTCCCCCCCTCTTTTCTGCGGCCGGCCAGGTCAACGTGCTCAGGTAAGGGGTCTGGTTATGGAGATTTAGGGGGAACCGCACGTAATTATTGTTTTAAATTGACGGCGGGGTTCCCCTTAATATCCATACCAGACCTGAAGGGTCTGGTTATGGATATTTACCGGGAACCGCACGTCATTTTTTTTTAATTGACGGCGGGGTTCCCCATAATATCCATACCAGACCTAAAGGGTCTGGTTATTGAATTTGCGGGGACCTCCGCACATTTTTTTTTTCTGAAAGTCTGTGTCCCATTGACTACAATGGGGTTCGAAGTTCGGGTTCGGGTTCGGGTTCCCGAACCCGAACTTTTTTTTTAAAGTTCGGGTTCGGACCCGAACCCGAACATCCATGTGTCCGCTCAACTCTAGATATGAACACTAAATTCTCATCTAGTCTTTTTATTCCTTTGACCTAAAAGACTCCCACACACAAAAACAATCGAATGTTATTCATTTGCTCTGCATTTGCCATTCCATCATTTTTTTTCTTTACTGTGGCTGTATTTGTTACTTCTTATAGTTTGAAATATAAAGTGCCCTTTCCTTTGTCAATGGGCCTTGCAAGCCATGAAAAAAAAAAAATCAGCAACTTCAGCTTGGATCATTATCTGTATGTCAATGACACTCGGATGATTAAATGCTACCGACTCTCTAGTCTTTTATTGTTTATTAATGCTTTGATTCAACCTTAAGAAACTGATTTTCTAAAACCAAACTAATAGTAATTACACCATATAATATTCAAAGACCAAATGCATTCTCATAGCAAAGAACACAGGGTTTACTTTATCATAATGCAGCGTTCAGGTAATTTTCCATCACCATGCCACTGGGAAGCTGCTGTTCCCATGTGACGTTACTGTATACCTGTATATTATATATAGTCTAGAGATTACTAGAAGATACTGAATTAAATTCTGAGTCATCCTATCTAATGATACATAAATCCTTGGCGCTATTTACTATTATTGACATCAGACCACATAGACTCATCTTTATATTAGACATTAACTAAACATCAGCCATGTAAGAGAGCTATAATAAAATCCTTTAATAAAAAAAGGAATAAAACCAATGAACAGTCATGAGACATTGCAACTCCTGAAATCAAAACCATTCTCTCACTCTCTCAAAATCATTCTCTAATTCTCTCACAAATGAGGCACAACCCGCTCACTGTCTGTGGTTACTTTTGATTCTGCACTATTTTTCAACCCCACATCAATGCTCTAATAAATTATACATTATTCCATTGGAAAACATCTCTCGCTTCTGCCTGTACCTTACAAATGAAACTGCTAAAATATTAATCCATGATAATCACACCTTGGATTCTTTCATGCTTTGTATTATTAGCATTGTATGTAGCGTATCTTTCCTTAATATTATACATAAGGTGCTCAGAATTCTGAATGTGCTGTAAAGGAAGATGATAACAAACATGTAAATGAATCACAACCCAACTGTCAGTTTGTGTGTAACTTACCTCCTTTATCTGTATACAGCAGGTTTCTGTGTCTGTGATGTCTCTCCTCCTCCTGGCTGAATTTCAAAGTTCTCTGACTTCCTGTTTCCTTCCTTTTCCAGTGCTGATACTATATATTCAATGATCCTTTGAGCCTCTGTAGCTTCAGGGCTATGGGAGTCACTTGTACCAATTCTGGGAGTTGGTGTGGGTGGGTTACTGTAGGGGTTTCTGGGCCTTCATGTGGGTGGTGAAAGGTGTAAATGTGTCATACCTCCTCCTGTGTCATTCCTGTCTTGTAGCATGCCAACGAATAAAGGCTTACTGCAAGACTACAGAGGAAGGGCTATGGGAGGTTTTTATGAAGGATTTACTTTTAAATGTAAATGAATCACTTCACATAGAGCAGGGCTTTGGGAAGGTGTATTCTGAGGGGTGGGGCTCTCTGTTTTCACACTGGTTGGCACATTTACCTGGGCATGATTACATTTTAATTGTGATCCATTCAATCCTACCCAACAGCAGCACAGCTAACATTCAGAACAGGCTGTTAATGAAAGTGTTTCCTTCTTTGATCTGTGAGGCAGGACTTGGGAAGTTTGGGCTCTTTCTGTAGGTGTGTCTGGGCTGGATTGAATGCTAATTAGGATGTATTTGTTCCCACCCACCATCAGAGCTGAGAAGGAAGTTACTTCATTTGCAGATTCTGAAAGACTACAAAGGGGAGTGTTGAGACTCTAGCTGCTGCAGTAAGGGGCTGTGGAAGGGCCAGAGTCTATCAACAGGCTATACAGAGCATCACATGATACAAAGCCACAACTAAACCCAGATATCAGGAGATCTGCAGACAACACAGCGACGTGGTACAGAGGTATGATCTATGCGGGGATCGATCATTCCATTCAGTTCCAGTTAAAAGAAAGTGTGAATTTAGCTTTAACAGGAAAATGTTTTCAAACAAAGTAGATTCATGCATATACTGTTAATAGTTAAATGAGAGATTCATGTGAAAGTCAAATGATTGTAATTTCAAAAAGAAATGTGATTGCAGGGCATAAGGCTAAAACAAGTCTGTTATTACATATTACACTGTAAACCTACACATGAACAGAATAAAGATCAGCTAACTATACAACTGCTAGACAATAAACACTATTTTGAGACATGGCATTTAGCTGTAAAGAACTCCTCTGAGAACATAATGACACATAGCTGCTATTTGGAAATGCTTTTCTCACAGTAGTTTTAGTAACATTGCATTGGGAAGGGATAAACACATTTTACAGTCTTTTATGTTATGAACACACAAAGGGACTGATATGTAAATGGAGTTGGGCAGCACACACATTAATGACAAATGCTACGGTAGTGCACCTGTCGCTTTTGTGGCTGGGCCTCTTATGGCTTTAGTGCTCTCTTATCAAAAGATTGATTAGGGGAACCATTGAGGGGATTTAGGGTTGCGGCATCAACTCAGATTGAAACTGCACCCCACACTCAATTCATCACAATACTGCATGAAGTGGTACAAATGCTTGCTAAATGCTATAGTGTATTGAGCCATTATATTGGTCAGTATCTGGCACAACTTAAGAATGCACACCTAAATTGTTGTACACACAAGCTATTCAGCTAATAGCTTGCATTTTTATTCAGTTACTAGATCTAGACCATTATAAGTTGTGATCCCTGTAACTTATTCCTATCAGTAGTATTGCTAACTGACATATGCACATATAAATAAGTAAAATAAATCACTCCAAAGGAATTAAAAGATCACTCCAACCAAAAGTTTAATTTCACCCACTGGGTAGGTTTTAGATCGAGGACACTCCACAAAAGATATATCCCCACTCTAGTGCCTGGCTCTTCAATCCACTTCTTCCATCCACCCTGGAGGGAGGGGTGTCCCTGCTCTTCTTACTGCATTCTTCGTTATATACAATAAAACTAAATTTCAACAGGGATTTATAATTGCCATGTATGGTTTACAGATATAGCAATACAAGTGCAGAGATCTCATCACAAGTCTAAATATGGAATTTTTAAGCACTTAGGGCCAGATTCTGATACATTTACGTTGCTCCACGACAGCGTAACGTATCCCATTTACGTTACACCGCCGCAGGTTTACAGCGTAAGTGCCTGATTCACAAAGCTCTTACCTGTAAACTTGCGGCGGTGTAACGTAAATCCGCTCGGCGCAAGCCCGCCTAATTCAAATGGGGCGGGCACCATTTAAATTAGGCGCGTTCCCGCGCCGAACATACTGCGCATGCTCCATCGGGAAAATTACCCGACGTGCATTGCGCTAAATGACGTCACACGGACGTCATTTGTTTATACGTTAACGTAAATGGCGTCCAGCGCCATTCACAGACGACTTACGCAAACGACGTGATTTTTTAAATTTCGACGCAGGAACGACGGCCATACTTAACATGGCTTAGAACACCTAGGGCTCAGCCCTAATTTTACGAAGCGTATCTCGACGGAAACAACGTAAAGTTAGAGCGACGGGTAACGCGGACGTTCGTGGATCGCCGTAAATAGTCATTTGCATATTCTACGCCGACCGCAATGGCCTCGCCACCTAGCGGCCGGCATAGAATTGCATTCCTAAGATCCGACAGTGTAAGTCAACTACACCTGTCGGATCTTAGGGCTATCTATGTGTAACTGATTCTATGAATCAGCCGCATAGTTACGACGGGCGGATCACAGAGATACGACGGCGTATCAGGAGATACGCCGTCGTATCTCTTTTGTGAATCTGGCCCATAATCTCTCCTGCATCTACTTAAAAATGTAACATAATTTTGTGGTTGAAAGCATTAAAACAAAAAACAAACTTATGACTGCAGCAGCACCACTTTCTATATGGTAGCCAGTCTCCCCTGCACCCCCCCCCCGTGTCCTAAGTTGGGTGTGAACCTGGAAGCACTCAGGTCAAAATATCAGCTGCAAAGACCTCTGATGCCTCCATAAAAAGTACCTATCACCTTCCTATGGCCTTGAATTCTTAACTTTCTTGTGATAGCATTAAAGAGAAAGACAAGGTTAAACAGTGTTATCAAAACTAAAATATGATAAAATTAAACAAAATTACTTGGGAAAAAAAGCAAAACCACCCCACTGCCCTGTTTGCATACATACAAACCCAAACATGTGCATACAGTGCACATGTGTATGTAAACAATGATAGTGCAACACATACTGGGTGACATAATGCAAGCTGGAGTGAGAGAAATAATTCTAGGTCCTTTCTTTACAGTTAACTTTAAACTGATAACCTGTAAGGGCATTTAATGTAGTTCTAAAGCCTTAAGGTTTTTCACCTTAATGCATTCTATGCATTAAGATAAAACCTCCTCTGAGCTGCAAAGTCCGCCCAGCCCCCCATACTTACCTTAGCCTGATCAGATGTGCATGAGAGCAGCGGCTCTTGCCACTGTCTCCTTCCTCCCTGGGCAGATTAATAGCAGCAGGAGCCATTGGCTCTAGCTTGCTTTCAATCAAATGCTGTGGGGAGCCTAGAGGGGCAAAGAGGGGGAAGGCGGAAATTAGAGAGGGGAATAAGGAGAAGGGAAAAGTATACACACTAGACCCTAGAGAAGCCTGTGGGCAGAAGAAATATGAAAGTTAGTTATAAGAGGAAATAAATAAGGTGATGGCGGGGGGAGGGGGGGAGGGTAGAAGGAAAAAGAAAAATAGAAACAACACATAGGCGACAAAGCTGATAATAAAAATAAGGTTTTATGGAAATGTAATTAAATGTCTTTTTTAATGTATATTTTTGTAGATGATTGTAAACACAGAGTGTACCACAAGAGTAAAGTTTCTAAATAAAAAAAAAGATGTATGCAAAAAAAAAAAAGCTGTGCCTAGTGAGCGTGGGGCAGAGCCGAGCCCCCGCTCTGTGTTACTAGAAAGCTGCTTTCCATTGGGGCACTTGCCGAAGAGGCAGAGCCTGGAATTGCCGGCGGGGAGGGGGCCCAAGAAGAAGATTAAGGCTGTGCAAAACCATTGCACAGAGCATGTAGATATAACATGTTTGTTCTTTTAATTTAAAATTAGGCTTTAATGTTGCTTTAAAACATTGCCTAATTATAACTTTGGGCACATTAGTTTTTGCCACCGAAATCTAACATATTTGGTATTAATTTACTTACCACACCTCTTTTTTAAAGATTATATTATACTTGTGTGCCTCATAATTCCTTTCAGTATATTTTTTACTGAAAAAACATCATGCAACATAGAAAATTGCAACTACTATTTTTTAATTCGACAGGAATGTTAAATGTGGATTGTGTAAAAAAAAAAACACTCGAGCAGGCAAAGGGTTAAATTAGAACCCCAGCCAACAAAAAGAAGTTGAAAATAAATTGCCCAATAAAAAATAATAATAATAAAGCCATTATTTGCTGCACTTTTCACCCACAATCTGAAAATTCCTTGCACAACAGTACACTTTAACTGCAAATACATTTTTCAGTCTGTTTGTTAGTCAGTTTTGTTCAACACACTATCATCATGGACCTACCCCAACCTGTGTATGGACATAAATGGAGAGGCAGCACAGTGATGAGCTCCTCTCTCTGTTACTCTGCTTTCTCCTCCTATCAGCATGCTTCTTGTCCTCAAATAAACTGATTGGTTTCCTGTTTTGCTCACACTCCAGGCTTGCTATACAGAGACTGCAAGGGGTTCATGCCAGCACGAATGTAGTTATTTGCACTGCTTGCATTTAAGAAAACACATTTATGGATGTATTAATGATCACAGAGCTGAATTAATTTGGATCATTTACATATGCCTAGAGTTCAGCTTTAAGCTCTGTTTGCATCCTTTACTGAACTACATGATAATTTTCCCAACAGAGATGCCTGCAAGAAAATAAAGCTTCCAATTCGAATGTCACAACACAGAGATATCTTGTAGCTATAGGAATCGTGCAGAGTTCTTTTTAATAAAGATTTTTAAAGCCATCTGGGGCTGATGCTTTATTGCTTAAAAGTCGTTTGATCACTTTCCTTACCTCCTTGTCAGTAATGAGCTGGTCTAATTTCATCCTTGCTGCTTTCTTAGAGCTAGTTAGATCACAGATGCTTGTCTACTTGTTAATTTCACATCGCAAGGAAGAAAATTCCTTTGAATTGCAAGTAGAGCTATAATGATCTGTGTAATAGTGGACAAAATCCTGCACTCTCTGGGGGATTTCATGTGAGAGAGCAAAAAGCTACTTGTATTTCTTTTCATCTCTCTCTTTCATAATTCAGCCGTAAGAGCTAAATAAAATAAATGGTGGCGGTGGCGTTGGGAGTGGTGGTGGGGTCACTGATGAACTGTGATAAACGTTTTAGACATCTGAAGACAAAATGGCAGTGGATGGTTTACTTGCATCATGTTTAAGAATTATCTTAGGCAGACAATGGAAATCACCACACCTAACTTGTTAAAGAGAATCTCTCACTAATCTGACAACAATAGCTATTTTGACACTTACAGACTGAATATTATGTGTACAACTTGGACAGGCAAAGTGAGCATGTGCACTGTGAGCCTTTGAAAAGCAGCTATGGTCAAAGACTTTACTAAAAGGTGTTGAGTCATGTAATAGACTCCCTTTAAAAGAACATTTCATGAGATAAATATGGAGGCTGCCATTGTTGAGATCTCTTCTTAAATGAGTTGACTGACTGTACTGCTGACCTTCTTGCATCAATATTTTAAGAATGTACTCACACTAGGGTGTTCGTACATTGCACAAGCATGTTTGGCTCCCAAAGTCTGGTTTGTTTAATTTGTGTAATTTGTGTAAGGGAATTCCAGTAAGGCGACAGGCACATAGGAGTGCACATGGCATCGCTCATAGAACTGGCCATAAGCACCAGCTCCATAGAGCAACAGCTCATGTTGGAACCAGACAGGCTATTTAAGGGATTCCCTTGCTCATTGTCAGTGCTGACTGGTTTTCAGCTTTTTCTGCATCCTGAGTGTATCCTGTATCTGATTCCTGTTAATGACCCGGCTTGTTACAAACCTGGTCCTGGATTCAGTTTGTTCCTCTGCCTACCTGTTCCTGACCTAGACTTTGTTCCTGACCATGCTTCCACCTATGCTTCTGTACCTCATTGCTTGCTTGTTGCTGACCTTGACTTTCTCTGTGACTTTGCTCTTGTCTCAGACTTGGCTTCATACTACTTTTGAGAACCTGCTTTAGCTGCCCTTCATATCAGCTCCAGTCTTTGCAGTGCGTCCCCGCCTAAAGCCTGTGAAGAGCTTTGACAAACCACACATCCAAAACCTGCAGTACATGCTGAGTGCCCCTGTAGACTTGGCTGGTCCAGCATGACATGCATCAGTTCTGCTCCAGGCCTTTGCTAACTTCTCAACCATGCATCTCCTGCTGCAAGTTCTGTTATCAACACCTGCTTGCACTCTTGTTCCTCATGTCCCTATACACCATCTGTTTCACCCTCGGTGGAGCAAAAACTGGAGATACAAGAAAGGCCAACCTGGTCAATTCCTACTAGGTACGTGATAATTAGTGTGATTTCTCTGTACTGTGCTAATACAGTTTCAGTGTACTGTTCCTTGGCCTGCTTGAAATAAGTGGTTTGGGGCTTAGTTCGGTTAGACTCCAGTACCATAGATATTTTTTTAACTGCTAACCATGCACTGGACATGGAACTCAAAAACTCTAGCAGATTAGATCCATTTGTGCCCACTCAAGTAGTAAGGGTACAGATGATGGAAGCATGTTCAGATTCAGCACAATGTGAGCACAGGAAGCATGCTCAGAATTGGCCCATTATGAGAGCACACCAGCAAGAGAGTGGAGAGGGAGGACATTCATACTTGGGCAAACATGCCTAGTGTGATGACATAATCCAAAACTGGTACTTTCTTGGCCAGTGATTAAGAAATTATCGTTAATGTTATAGACTCAGTTATCCCTTGTTAATTTTCCATTGTGTTGTTTTTAATGTAACTGCCTACTCCCAAACTGGGCCCCTGTAACTGCCTACTCCCAAACTGGGCTGCTCCCTATTCCCTATTTTAATGTAACTGCCTACTCCCAAACTGGGCCCCTGTAACTGCCTACTCCCAAACTGGGCTGATCCCTATTCCCTATTTTAATGTAACTGCCTACTCCCAAACTGTTATTTGAAGAAAAACACATAGCCAAGTATTATTCTACGCAATTTTTTTTATTGTGCAGAACAAAAACAACAGAAATTAAATTAGAGATACTATCTGCTATCCAAATAAAAATAACTTAACAAAAATCAACGCTCACCAGTCACCAAACTTCTACTAACATTAAGTTAGCAGAAGGGGTCCAAAGGGTGGCGCTTGAGAAGTGAACTTACTCTTTATACTCTTATAGTACATCATTACATTTGTGTTTGTCGAATGACAATTGGCGGATAGTTAGTATGCTAGACAAAATCCTTTACATGCACTTTTGACAAAAATCAGACGCTCGGTCGTAAAAAAAATCGAAACATGTGTGCGAGGCTTAAGAGTGCTGGTTGCCAGTGGAGTGAAGAATAAGGTAAGTATAGTTGTTTTAACTGTTCCCCTAGATAAAACAAACAATATCCATTTGAAGTGCTGGAGGAGCACCATTGCAAAGGTCCTTTTTTTCCCCAGAGTTCAGCTTTGATGCAACCACTTAGCTCCTTCAATAACTATAATTTCACTTTAATATCAAGTAATATGTGAAAATGTATGTATGTAAATTTACAGATATACACAGTAAAGACAGTTATTATTCACCTCAACTAATGTGAAGTGAGATCATTTGTTTTTCATTGTTGAACTGTACATTGCTTAGTGTTAGCAATTATTGCTAGGTTGTTAAACCAATCACTATGCAATTATCACAAGTAATGCTCAAATCTATTGAAACTCTAGTGAATGTTGTCTTATATATTCAACAGTGTTTAGCTGACTCCACTTCAATGCTTTTTTTAAAAAAAAGGAGTAAACATAATATTCTAGGCAATGATTTGTCTGGTTTTGTCTGTAGTAGGCAGCTAAGGGGAATTAAAAAGCATTTTTTTTATGCCGAGGTTTCAGTTACTTCTTGCTGCAGTTTAATAACTTTTAATGTCCCTAGATCTTTCTTTTAAGTGGTAAGCTATTAAATGTCTACACCTTGCATATGCCACACAGTTTTGCTAAGCTTACAGTTTATTGCCTTTTTTTCTGCTTTCTTTACTAGGGCTGAATAGAACTGCATTCTCTGCAAAAATAACTTAATCAAGTATTGTTGTCCAGTGCTTTGAAAACCTGTTGGTAATGGTATTAACGTGAAGTTGGCTTTCTGATATTAGGCTTTTCTTCAAACTGATATAGCTGGTGGATTTAGGGAAAGATTGTACTGATGAACTGAAGGAAAAAGTAGGGCTAATGAGTAATGGAAAGCTTTATAATATGCCAAAGCGCCCAAAAGCCCTAATTTCAGTCTGCCATTTTCACCTCCAAGAAAGCCCTGATTGGTACCAGAGTAACCAAGTATGCACCTGTTCATGGCATAAAAGCATGGGTCAAGCTCTATTCAGATATGATCTTTCAGAATTGTACTAATTGCATGGATATTCAGGAGCTGTACAGAGGCTGAGGTGGCACTTTAGAGATATGCTGAGACACATGGGGGCAGATCCACGTACAGCGGCGCATTTATGTGCCGGGCGTAGCGTATCTAAGATACACTACGCCGCCGTAACTTACTTTTTTTTTCAAATCCACAAAGAATCCGCGCCGTAAGTTACGGAAGCGCAGTGTATCTTTGGCGGCGTAATGGCGCGGCATTCAAATCTCTGTGATGGGGGCGTGTTTTATGAAAATACTTTGTGACCCGATGTAAACTCCTTTTTTTTTTAACTGCGCATGTGCCGTCCGTGGGGGTATCCCAGTGCGCATGCTCGAAATTAACCCGGAACAAGCCAATGCTTCCGACGGTGACGTCATTCTACGCAAATCCCTATTCGCGAACGACTTACGCAAATGACGTAAACATTTCTAATTTCTACGCGGGAACGACGACCATACTTAACATTGAGTACGCCACCATATAGCAGCTGGAAAAAGCCGAACACAAATGATGTAAAAAAATGCGCCGGCTGGACGTACGTTCGTGGATCGCCGTAACTAGCTAATTTGCATACTCAACGCGGAATTCGACGGAAACGCCATCTAGTGGCCGCCGAAAAATTGCATCTTAGATCCGACGGCGTACTAAGACTTTATTGTAAAGTTTTGATGAAGCTCAGTCCATCTTCCTCAAGATTGGGCATAGAGTGCAGTGGCTACCCTTTAGACTGAGACACACAGTTGTACCTACTATTTGACACATTGTATTGCAGGCTGCGAATAAAAGGTTTACTGTAACATAAACTTGTGCTTTGCAAGGCAAAGCAACATGTTTTCTTAACTCTCCTACTCCTCTATCACATATACTCACCTTTCCTTTGCTATTCCTCCCTACTGGCCACCAGGAGTATAGAGAAATACCCAGTACTTATGGGTTATAGAAGCATGTGATTGTCTTCCTTTCCTAAAATGTGACCAATGCTGTCATATGGGGGTAGGAAGAAAATCTTTAGCCATGGCTTTCTTTCAAATAGTGTTACCCAAATGGAGTAGTGGATCTTTACAATCATATCACAGACAATCAAAATGTATTTGTTTAAGGTTAGTACTGCTACTATTAACCTTAAGTAATTGTCATGTCTCATTCAGTGACACATTGGGGTTCATTTACTAAAACTAGAGAGTGAAAATTCGGATGCAGCAGTGCACAGAAACCAGTCAGTTTCCAGGTTTATTGTCAAATTAATTGAACAAGTAAAGTTAGAAGCTGATTCTCTACCATGCAGAGCTGCACCAGATGTTGCACTCTCCAGTTTTACTAAATCAACCTCAGTATTCATCATAGTCACAGTCAGGGCACTTGTGCATGCAGTGTTTGTTATATAGTAAAAAATGTAAACAATTCTTATCTCTACTAAATGACACAAGGCTTTTGTCATTGAAACAGTCAGTTTTAGGATATAAAAGTGACTTCTTTATGCAAAACATGAAGCTACATGGAAAGTTAGGATGTTTGGGGATAGTTTGTTTGCTTGTCTTGTGTGTTATACAACTATATATTGAAAAATTCATCATCCAAAGATTTTCTTGAAAAGCTACCCTCTAATGCACTTTTTATTTTGCGGCTGTTCTTGGCTATCAAACTATCACTGTGTTTTACCTCTAATGTTCTTACACAGAACTGAGGTGTCTTATTCCACACTTTTTAGGGCCAAGTGACAAAAACAAAAATCCTCTTTCAGTTTTCATTGCACAGAGTTGCAGTACCTTAGTCAATTAGACACTCAATTTCCTGCGCACTGTCGTATACAGTATTTCTTGTACTATTTCTTTGACCGATTAAAGGGGAGTTCCACCCACAATTCCACTTTTTAAATATAAATACCCCTGTAATACACAAGCTTAATGTATTCTAGTAAAGTTAGTCTGTAAACTAAGGTCCGTTTTGTTAGGTTGTTACAGCATTTAAATAGTTTATAATCTAGAGATAGACCGTGGCCATCTTAAGTGTGGGCATCATGAATGAATGAATGAATGACTTGTATAGCGCAACGAATGCGAACTGAATCGCCTCTGGGCGCTTTTTTCCAGCCAGTATCTGCTTGGCTGGGGCGGTCATTTTTACCCCGTAGGATCATGACACGCTTGGGACACACAGTCATACACACATATATACATATATACTGGGCCAATTTGGACGAGATCCAATTTACCTACCAGCATGTCTTTGGAGTGTGGGAGGAAACCGGAGTACCCGGAGGAAACCCACGCAGACACAGGGAGAACATGCAAACTCCAGGCAGATGGTGTCGTGGTTGGGATTCGAACCAGCGAACCTTTTGCTGCTAGGCGAAAGTGCTACTCACTGCACCACTGTGCTGCCCAATCATGAAGCCAGACTGTATGACTTCCTGGATTTCAGCTTTGCATATCTAGCAATGTAATAGGTTTCAGTCAGGTTTGCAAGGACTACTTGGAAACATGATGCCTATCCCAGAAACCCTTGCAAATAGCCTAGGCAAATAAGGAGGAGGAAGTAATGAAGGACTACAAAATAAAGGTATTTACAAGCAACAAATTAAATAAAAATTGCCCATTTTGAAAACTATGAGATTAGAGCATGCAGCACAGACAAACATAAACAAATGGGTGGAACTCCACTTTAACAAGCTATAACTTCCCACACCCATGCACAAATGAAGATAGTTAAACCATTAAACCAGGCAATGTATGGGTAGATCTAGTGTACAGTTTATAAACAATCACCTGGCTGTTATTTATAGCCCTGACCCAAATCATTCACATTGTGCACATCAGTGAACAGATCATACAGCATACTTGGAAGTCTAGTTGACCCATACAACATATGAGTAGCTCTAGAGATTCTTGGATTAAATGGAATATTAGTAAAATATAAAAGATTTATGACAAGCTTCCAGGGCATTTATATCGTATAACATGTTGTTTTTAAACAATGTGCAAAACAAGTATAGATTAAGATATAATACAAATTTCCCACAATGCACCACATCTATTGTTATTGAACCTTTCTGTCACTATGAGTGCTGTCAAAGCTATAGAAGTCTTCCACCAGAATTACTTTACCGTTGTGAGGGTATTTATTTTACAGGTAACCTTGAAAGCCATTATAAAGTTCCAAATACATTGGCTGTACAACCCTATTAAACAATCTCTCCTTAAAGCCCAACTCTGAGATAGAACCTACATTGCTGCAGCGCGATTGTGTGGTTTACTCACAGTTTAAATCTATTAGATCATGCATTTTTGGAAAGTGTGTGAAGGAAGCAGCATGCAGCACTTTGATACGCTTTCATGGAAATACACGTCTGATAGTATTCAAGGGTATTGCACCTAAAAAATCCCTCTGTTTACTTTCCTAGATGGGGGGACCTTGGTGAGTATACCTGATTTCAGAAGGTAAGAACATCTAAACACTTGTCTGGATGGGTTAGAGGGGGGTCAGAGGGGGTTTGTTTTGTTCAGAATTATTATTTAAATGCTATATTCTGACCATGACTAATGGGGAAAAAAACATAGCGACACACTTGAAACGATATATATACTGAGAATGTTATTAACTAGAAGAAGAAGATTATGCTTTTTTCTGACATTTCCTAAACACAAATGCTAATGCATCTGTTCTGTGGGGTTGATGACCATTTCAAAATGTTGCTGTAGGATCCTTCACATCAATGCTTTGTGCAAGAAAGCAATTAGTAAAGCTCTTATTTTTTCCAAAAAAATACATGATGTTAAACAAACAGACACAGGTTTCTTATAATCTGCCTTTATTAGGTAGGCATTACTTTAATGAATAAAAACATTGTTCTGAGAACCTGCTTGTGTAGCTGCTTAGTTTATTCTTTTTAAACACTAACTAAAGGTTAAAGACATGCCAAATCAATCACCCAGATGATTCTTCTGGATTTCAGAACTCATTAAAATGTTCGCACTTACAGCTAACAGATACAGCTGCACAAGAACATTATTGACCATTTGTAATTTTTTCATTGTTACAGTAACTAATATTGTAGGAATATTTAACAAGTAAATGGAACCCAAGCAACGGTGTCAAGGTTCTGTGAACCCTGAGCAGATCCTCTTATCCTGGTTAAGTCTAGCATCTGAGATAGAGCATCAAGTCATTGTCAGACTATATATTCATTTAACAAAAAGCCTTCATTGCATTGAAAAGTGTTAAATGTTTTAGCCAAAAATTATTACAGCCAATGTACAAAATTTAGGAAAAGTTTTGGTAAGTCATTTAAATAGGTTTAAGTATTTTGGCTAATTTCTTCAATGCAGCTAAGTAAAGCTGTGGGGTGGTGGTGAAAAAAGGTAAGTATGTGCTGCTAGGAAGGAAAATATTAAAGGAAGCCTGCTGCTTTACTTTGCATGGGTTGCCTTGATTGCTTTAAAGTTAATTGCATGGTTAGAACGCATAATTCAATGAGTTTATAACAGAATACAGGAAGAAAAAACAACTAGCAAATAGATACTAAATTGCAGGACTCGGAATGCCATGACATTAGCATAGTGTGCAATGGGAAATGATCAGGTACATGGGGGAAAAGTGCATCAATATGAAACATGTCCAGGCCATATGCAAGTGATGGATAACAAAAATTGAAAACCTAAAGTGAAACAATAACATTTTAAAATAACAAATCAAATCATATTTAAATTGATTAGTGGTTTAATTTGTCGGACCAGCTATTTTAGACAAAAATAAAGAAAAAATGGCCAAAATTGTATTTTTCCTTAAAGAGCGGCTTTTATTTAAAAAGAAATGTCAGTTTTGCTGCAGCAGGTTCTATACATGTTACAGATGTGCCACTTTACAGGCAAACTAAGGGGACCCCCACCCCCCGGCACTATATTTAAAGGGATTTTTAATTTTTATTGTTTCACTTTAAGCATCATTAAAATCACCAATCCTTTAAAAATGATTGTTTATAAACATAGTTTTTGCATTGATACATGTTCCCCAGGGCTGTACCCGGGCCCCCATATCCTTTCTATGGCCAATTACTTGCATGTAAGTCTTCAAAATTGACACTTTTGATTTCTTATGTTTAACTCTCATAGATTTCAATGGAGTTTGCGGTTCAGGGCCAAACTTTTCCCCTGTTCGGAAGTTCTGCTGCAAACTGAACAGGGAGGTGTTTGACCCACCTCTAGTTTGAAAATGTAACATTCATTCATTATAGCTGAACTTATATTCAATATTGCAGAGTTGTACAGGCTCCTCTACCTGTACTGAAGTAGTAGTAGTTCCTTTTTCCTTGGTTCCTTAATCAACCAATGAGGCTCGTGAAGAAAAGGTTTGATGACGCTGGATATGCTCCAGGAGGGAAATGAAATCAGCTTTATCTGACTTCATGTAACATCTAGTGCACACTGTGTGCACTAGATGTTACATGAAGTCAGATAAAGCTGATTTCATTTCCTTCCTGGAGCACATCCTGAGTTCTCAAACCTTTTCCTCAAGAGCCTCATTGGTTGATTGAAGAACCAAGGAAAGAAAAAAATAAGCACAGTACACTTCAGATTTAAAATTAAAAGTATACTTTGTGGTATAATAGGTGGCTAAGACTTTGTTCACATTAATTTTGCTGTCTCAAAAAAGTTCCTCACACAGATTGCTCTTCAGAAAGTATTTGACAGGCAGTTTAGAGGCATTGTATCACCTCCCCATCACCTGCTTTAGCCCCTAAACATTGTCTCAGAATGCTGTAACCACATACATTGCAATTAGTGGCATGGTAGTTTGCAGAGTGGTTCCATTCACTTGCATGGTAGAACCCTGGCCATGAAACAAGGCATTGTGGCCATGGCATGTGTTCATTCCCAGCTATAGCCTCTGTGATGGTTGAAGGGTGGTAAAAGCCCTAAAGCAAACTGTGATGTTGATTTACTAAAACAGTACAGACTGCCTACTTTGTAAAGCTTATGTTTCATTTTGCAAAGTAAATGTTAGTGACAATGTTAAACATTTTTGCTAACAGATGATTGGATGATTAACCTTTTAACAATGACTGTACAGATGTTCACATTGGGCAGCATGGCCGTTAGCTTTAAGGTGTATAACTAATATCCCTTGTTTGTGCTGGGAATGCATTTACTTCCCCCCCCCCAGCACAAGGACCACGATCCTAGTCACATTTTATGATTTGAAGCTGGAGGTAGGCTCCCGACCACGTGATCACTTTGACAGTCAACTAATTGAGAAGCATACCTCCAACTCCCAATGTTAAGATCCCAATAAAGGACCACTGGGAGGAGTTAAAGTGAGCACAGCTTCAGTTTATTTACCAACAATCTAATTGCAAAGTGCATATTTAATTTCTTAAGTGGACAGCCACTATTTCCTTAATGATTCATCCTCTTTCTATTTTGTTATTCTTAGTCTTGAATCATGTAAGAAGTTATTTGACTCTTTGTTATTTAGCTGCATTGATTTCAGTTAATATACCGGTAATCATTTTTTTTTGCACTCTGGATGCTCAGTTTATGAAAAATCATTCATAGGTATCTCTATTAGAAGGGTTCCAGTACTCTAGATATGTGTTAGATACTCCGAGAAGACATATGTTCACTATACATTTTCACACCCTGTTCCTAAGTGCCTGTGTTAGCAATCTAGTATTATGCTAAGAAAAAGTCAAGCTTTTCTAAACTGATATTTTTAAAAACATTTGTTTTCTACTGTAATTCATTCTTTTTGATATTGGAAGGTTTTTTATTGTTAACAGTATACATAAAACTATGGGCAATTGTGTATGCTTTAAAATGATACATTATGAAGTACAAATCACATAGCAACCTCTGCTACTCTTGGTAGAAAATTAATTGTGTGCTTATGCTGCAGAGTGATGTATCACCAGTTTCTCAACCCGTCTTTAAATTATTTATGACACAGAGATGATAAAGCTTTCCTTAACTTGTCTCCAAAAGAAACAGGTTTCTGAAAACTCTATGTTTAGTCTTCATCTTAACATGACTACTTCCTCTCTGGACGGCTGCACTGAGAATCCAGGAGAAAAGACATTTCATCTTTAGATTAAGATTTAACCATACTGGACTGGAGCAAGAAAGGATTGGTCTCTTACAAGGTTAAAAGCAGATTCTTGTGCAAGAAAAATGATTTCTTGGTTAGATTCAAACTATACTCACAGGACAGAACAAAAACCTTTTCCAACAGTCAGATCATTAGTTTTTCTAATCTTTGAACACTGATGCCAGTGGAGATTTCCCTGCTACTTAAACTAAAATTACCTGATGCCTAGATTTGACTTATTGGTCATCAAATTCTTACTTAAACTCAACTTATACTTTACCCATTCAGGGCAAAGATACAAATGTCTTTGCTAAACCCCCCACAACTAATACCTCACAGCTGCCCACCTCATTCACTCACTGGCGCCCTGCTCTGTGCATGCTCCAGAAAGGTCTAAGAGCCCACAAAACAATGCCTGAAGACAACAAATGGTTGCTGCTCAGATGTCCAGTGCTACATTGTGGGAGGAAAGGCATCATATCTTCTTATATATCACTGGGCTCCAACAGGTAAACAGAAAGGTGGAGGAGCACAGGGAAAGTTACATAGTTACATAATTTGTCAGGTTGAAAAATTATTTAAGTTTACATAGTTCAACCAGTAGAAAAAAAATGCATAGAAAACCTTTGTATACAAAACCTTATAACAAATAAAGTCCCACCATTTCCTTTTTGTTTCTACAATCATTATAATGAAAGTTACTGTATATAGCTTATAAAACATTAAACGGGAGTTGGAAATATTTACTTATTTTTTAACAAATTTTTATGACACATTAAAGGTGTAAGCAATTTGAAATAATTGTTTAATATATCTGCCAACAGTAGCAATAAACATTGATAGAATCATGTTACCTTATTAAAAAACCCTGTCCTTCTGCTCTTGTGTGATGAAAAGAGGTTTGATTAGAAATAATCAATGTCAACAGTGCTTACGTTGAGTGAGTATGCATAAGTATAGACCTAAAATGTATTTGTGCATTAGGGTAAGGTCCTACTGAAAGGCTGAATCTCAAAGGTCTAGTGACCAAGCTGTTTACTTTACCCCAACTAGGTGGTAAGTAGCAAACATTTTGCCGGATTCAGGTAGAGCGGCGTATATTTGAGCGGGCGTAGCACAGCTCATATGCACTACGCTGACGTAACATAGAGAGGCAAGACCAGTATTCACAAAGCACTTGCTCCCTAAGTTACGGCGGCGTAGCGTAAATGGGCCAGCGTAAGCCCGCCTAATTCAATGTAGGCAGGTAGTGGGCGTGCTACATTTAAATTAACCGTGACCCCATGTAAATGAAGGGCCAACCTTTGCATGGGTTGCGCCTCCTTTTTGGTGGTTTATCTTTACACCGGACGTACGCCTTACGTAAACGGCATAGATTACAGCGATGGGCGTAAGTACGTTCGTGAATCGGCGTATCTAGGTCATTTACATATTCAACGTATTCAGCATAAATCAATGGAAGCGCCCCTTGAGGCCAGCGGAAATATGCGCCCAAGATACGACGGTGTAGGAGACTTACGTCGGTCAGATGGAGCCAAAATTCAGGCGTATCTCCTTTGCAGAATCAAATGCATAGATACGACGGCGCATCCATGGACTTACGCGGCGAATCATTAGATACGTTGGCGTAAGTCTTTGTGAATCTGGGCCCAAATCTTTAGTGTTAATCAACTAACATTACAGCAACTCAAATATTCTAAAGAGCATTCCCCTTTTAAATGCAAGCTTTTAAAACAGAGAACATTACCCAAAAACAATATATGACTTTTGCTAGTTGGCATGTAAGCGTTCTGCATAACTTGGCTGTTTTTCAATTTTGCCTCTGAGAAAGCATTAAACTAAAGCTCTCTGAAATCTGTAGTTTAGGCAGAAAATTATTTTATTTTATAAGGAACAGGTTTTATATTACATTACAAGCTCATTTGGTCTTATAAATGAGAGCAAAATAACTCCTTTTAAAAGTGCTTCCATGTCATTATCCTTGAGGGATTGACATAGCAAATACTCTCAGGTGAAAAATTAGCAGCTGGCATATCCAGCAAAATACTAGATTGTTTTTCAACACTAAACTGCATTTACACTACTGTAGCTGTTAGCCTCAGGCATTAACATCCACTTTTAAAATCCTCTCTTTATTGAATCCTTAAAGTGGGTAAAAAGAATGGACATAGCTAATCTGCATGGCAACACCAACGTGTAGGATCCAGTGTTAGCTTGAATTTAAATAGAAAAATACATTGCAGGACTTCAAAAGGGAAATTGAGCTTTACATGTATGCAATTAAAAACTCAGCTTTAACCTGAGCTTAAAAGTGTGCTGGAAACCCTTTTGTGTTTTGTATATTTTCCTGCCCTTTTCTTCTTTTAATTAGTTTTAAACTGATTTGAGCAGATGCCATTGTTGTTTTTGGACCACGTTTTGCAAAGATGCCTTGGTATGGCAGTGTAGCTTCCACATTACTTATATTATTTCTTTCAAGCTAGCTAGGATGAAAGTGTGCTAATAACCCCCTGTATATTGTTTTGGATATTGCCCAGCTTATGTGCGCCTTTCTCTTTTTTGCTAGTTTCAAACTGACCTGTGTGGCTGCCATTTGCAATTTTTTGTGCTTTGCATGTGATACATGTGATTTAAAGTGCTGACTTTTTAAAGACTGAAAACTAGCCATGGGATAAACACATACATCCACATTTATAAAGCACTGCAATGTGTTTACAAATGTGATGTGTTTTGCCACCTGCCAAGACGTAAAGGTCTGGGGAGCACAATAAAAATGAAAGTCCTTAGATAAAAGAGGATTTTCAATTTATGAAACACGTAAAAATCACATGTCTAGCTATCCTTCAGTTACTGAGCTCTCTCTGCTGTGGCTCTAGTGGCTACACACCACAGCCCACATTTTTTAATAAGCCATAACATGCAGACTGTGATGTGCAAAGCTAAGCAGAGTATACCACAGATTGGATAGCTGTTTTTATTCTCCATTATAAATCAGCTTCTTATGCCGCGTACACACAATGGAATAAAAAACAATAGGAAATTCCTATCATCTGTATGCAAAGACGGAGAAAAATCCCACACATGCTCAGAATCAAGTAATGCTCGGAAGCACTGAACTTTTTCTCGGCTCGTCATAGGGTTTTACGTTACAGCGTTTTGGACGGTCGGAATTTGGTCTGACAGTGTGTATGCAAGACAGCTTGAACGAAATTCCGACAAAAAATTCCATTGGATTTTAGGCCATCGGAAATTCCAATCGTGTGTATGGGGCATTAGTCTATTTGCAGAGCACCCCATTTCGCCAAAAGTCTAGAGCTCTAATCAGAAACCTTTAACATGCAAGATTTTTTTTTAAGAGTAGAGAACAATGTTTCAACAATTTCTGAAATGTTTTATTATGCTTAAAAAATCTTCTCAATTGATAATGAGCATTTTTCATGCTTATGCAAACAAGCTTGTTAATGCTTGCAGCAGCATGGCCAAATTACCATAAGCAATAATTGTTCTGATTACAACAAGGTATAATATGCCAATTTGGACATACATCGTACTAACACGCTTTTTAAGAAAAATAACAACGTTTTCAATTTAACCTACTCTCACAGATTACCTTTGTTTGACCACCACTGCCTCTGTTTTTTTTTTTTTTTTTTACATCCAGTGCTGCAATTCTCACTGTGCTGGCTGCATCTGTGCATAACACCTACGTATACATTTATAGAGCTGCGGCCTGAGGCTGGAGATGAAGGGTAACTACCTCTTTGAAAACTATTGGGCTGTAATGTGCAGCTAGGATATAAACAAACAAATACAAAAAAATACAGCAGTAATAACTGGCACACACAGTAAGGCCTCGTACACACGACCAGTTTCCTCGGCAGAATTCAGCTTCCGACCGAGTTTCTGGCTGAATTCTGACGAGAAACCCGGCCGTGTGTACACTTTCGGCCGAGGAAGCCGACGAGGAGCTCGGCGAGGAAATAGAGAACATGTTCTCTATTTCCTCGTTGTTCTATGGGAGCTCTCGTCCCGCCGAGCTCCTCGGCGGCTTCAGGGCTGAACTGGCCGAGGAACTCGATGTGTTTGGCACGTCGAGTTCCTCGGCCGTGTGTACGAGGCTTAAGTCTTTTTTCATTTAGCCCAGCAGGCTCAATTGAAAAAAACTGAGGAGCTTGTGAGGAGCTCACTGTGCTAACTATGCTAGTACAGTGATCTCACCACTGTGCTATTGTGTTCTGACAGAGTGACCACCCTCCCACTAGAACACAAAAGTCAGTGCTCGCAGCCATTGGCTGCAAGAGCTGATTGGATGCCAGTCCTATTGGCTATTGGCTTTCCAACATACTCATTTGACAGAAGCCGCCTGTTAGGTTGGCTTCTGTCAGACAGGCTGCTGTACACATTGGATGAATGTCGGACAGTTTCTGTTAAACCAGCCGATATTTTGACCATGTGTACCAGACCTACATTTCAAATAGCTGTATAAATAAATACTACATAAACGTTAATAAACATTAATAAATGCATATCTTACCTAAAAAATCAGCATACAAAGTACCAACCACAGGGAAACGCTCAATTCAAACGTTTATCTTCAGTCCCATACATCTCTAATTAGTATTGATTTCTCAACTCACGCACCTCCCTGAAGAGAGTAAACTCACTAAATGACAGTGACCACTTAAATTGGCCATACTTAGTTCAGTTTTTTTTTTGTTCAGCCAGCAGGCTATAGGAAAAAACTGAACTAATCCCTTTTCCGATTTTGTACTCTTACAGCAGGTAAACTCCCCCACTGTCAGAATACACAGATCAGTGCTGCAGCCATTCGGTGCGACGTCATTTCGCGCAAAGCATGGCGGGAAATTTCGAAACGGAGCATGTGCATTTCAATCGGCTCGGGGACGCGCTTCATTTAAATGAATCATGCCCCCTACCCGCCCAATTTGAAATACGCGCCAAGAAATACACTACGCCGCCGTAACTTACGGCGCAAAATCTTCCTGGATTCGACTTAGAGCCAGGTAAGATACGGCGGCGTAGCGTATCTCTGATACGCTGCGCCAGGGAAATTCTCTGTGAATCGCCCCATATTCTTTTGGTAAATCTGCTCCAAAGTATACAACGCTAATTACTATAAGTGACTGCGCATACTTTTAAAAGTCATCATTGGAAGGTTTTTCCCAGCACCATTCTATTTAATGACAATGTACAACCTACTTACTGCTGGTAGATCATCATAAATTGTTCATAACAATGTATGCCATAAAGGGTAATTATGTATTTACATTGCATTATATTACAATGTATTGCTTTATGATCCGTGTGGTACTATTTCCTTACTCATATTCTGTACCCATTTGAGTATTGTATGACTTTAATGAAATGGGGAAGTTTAATTTTTAATAGCACAAGTTCATTTAAATAGCATTCCCTTAGGCAGAATATACTACAGGAAAACACTTCATTTAAATAATACTTATTGTCTCTTTGCAGATTAACATGGATGCAGAGTGGATATTTTATTTTGTATAGAGGAGATGGGCATAAATGGACTGAACATTTTCTCTTTCCATTAGATGTCCAAACAGTGCACAGTTTTTTGCATACAAGAGTATACATAATGTATATGCGGTCAGGGCCATGTACACCGCTCCCCATATTGCTTTTATCTGTGATCACTTTTTTACATATGTATGGTGTTTTTATATTAATAAAAACCCACCTTTTTTGACCTGCACCATTGGAAGCCCCCTCTTTTTTTTCTTTGCATGTTCTTTGGACGTGAGGTTTTTTTCTTGGTTCTTCCTCTGGTCATTGTCACCCCAGTTTTGGGCTATTATCATTAAGATTTTACTGAACATTTCTGGAGTACTTCCAGATCTTTTGGGTCATGTGGTCTGTCCACAAAGTGGGATATCCATGCCGGATTGACTTCTTGTTGTGAATAGCCGGGTCCAACGGTACCATTGGTAGCCATTTTCATTCAGACTCCATTGAGAAGCCTTGTTGAGGTTCCCGAGATCCTTTGGATCGTCTGGTTCATCTGCCAATTTGGAATACTCGTGTCTGATTGATCCGTTGTCGCTGACAGTCGGGTCCAACGGTTCCGGTAAGCGTGTTTAGTAACACCATTTATTTGAAGGCATGTTTCTTGTAATGGTTCATACAGCTTTTATGGCATTTTCACTGTGAGAATCCCTATTAATTTATGACGGACATTGCCACCATACCAGCTTCACTGTGTGGACTCACTTTATTATTTTTGTCTTTTCAATGTTTATTTTTCCCTGTTGGGTTTAGATTGTTAGTGATTTATATATATTTCACCGTTGTGTCACCTTAGCACTACTTATTTTCTTCCACGTGTCTTTGAATTTTTGTCACATTCTAGTGTAGCTGCTTTCCCTTCTCCTTTTTTTTTTTGGGATAGCGCAATAGTCACCTTCTTTCACAATCATATTACCTACCGGTTACAGAAACCCAGACTTTTAGATTTAAAGGCATTGTTGTTTTTCAGCCATTTCGTCATGGCTGACTCTACATGACCTCATGGAGCATCGCATGCCGGGCTTATCTGTCCTCCACTGCCTCCCGGAACATAGTCCACTTTTAAATGTATTTTGTTGTTTTAACTAGATACATTGTAGTTATTTTCCCTATGAAGTTTGTTTGCCTTAGCTTCTAACAATGTACTCACATGTTGTGCCTGCAGTTTGTAAAGCCATGGCTGATCGATCCCGATTTGTCTTTGGATTCATTCACCTACATTGTCTTTATTAACTAAAGGGACAGGCAGCTTCTTGTTTAGGGTCATGCAGTATCCAATCAATGTCTCTCCACGTCCTCCATTTTGCATCACAAAAGTGTGAGTGCTCATCTGCTGAAAGACTGCATGTTGAGCTCTCTGTTATTGTTGTGCCTGTTAGTGTCTGATATAATTACTATTTACTTCTCACCTGAAGAACCCTAGACTGAAAGACCCAAAGATTGTGGGATAGGTGGTTTCTTCACAGGTAGTGATAGTTTTCACACTGCATACAGAGGTTCACTAACACATGCAGTGCCATGCCACACGATTAGCCCAACTCAACCGGACCCTCCATTCATTTATAAGGAGCGGCAGATGTAAACTGACTTGTGTCCATTTACACCAGCCTACCTCCAATCCAATCTGCTTAAAAAAAGAAAAAACAGACCAGATCCATCTGGGAGGATCAGATCGGAGGGCCCATAGAGTAGGGTAGGCTATGTTTGTGTCTGCATTGCATATGCAGAGTGGACACAGACATGTCATCTGCCTGCTCCGCGCATTGTGGCCCACGACTGGTTGCCAAGTCGCTTAAGTGGCCCTCACTCTTCAAAAGGTTGGACACCCCTGATTTAGGGCATTCATATTACCTATCTATTCGATGCAGTAGTAACCCTTTTCAGGCCTTTACTTTTAAGGCAATCATATTATCTATCAGACTAAGCAATCTATTTCAGGTTCTTTTAAAGCAATCATAATACCTATAGGGTAACCGGTTTAAAATCAAGAGCTTTAGGTTTATGTCAATCATATTACCTATTGAGAGCAGTAATCAATTCCAAACTTTTAAATGTCACTGCTTATCAATTAGAAGTAGACAATATTAACCACTAGCCGACCAGCCACCGTCATTATACGGCGGCAGGTCGGCTCTCCTGGGCGAGAGCCCGTAGCTATACGTCCGCTCTTCGAGCGGCCACTAGGGGGCACGTGCGCGCCGCCGGAGGGGCACGCACGTGCCCCCCGCTCGCCTCCGACTCCCGTGCGTGTGCCCGGCGGGCGCGATCGCCGCCGGACACACGCGATCGCTCGTTACAGAGCGGGGACCGGGAGCTGTGTGTGTAAACACACAGCTCTTGGTCCTGTCAGCGGGGGAAATGCTGATTTTCTGTTCATACAATGTATGAACAGAAGATCAGTGTTTCCCCTAGTGAGGCCACCCCCCCCCCACAGTAAGAACACACCCAGGCATACTTAACCCCTTCCCCACCCCCTAGTGTTAACCCCTTCACTGCCAGTGGCATTTTTATAGTAATCCAATGCATTTTTATAGCACTGATCGCTATAAAAATGCCAATGGTCCCAAAAATTTGTCAAAAGTGTCCGAAGTGTCCGCCATAATGTCGTAGTAATGAAAAAAAATCGCTGATCACCGCCATTACTAGTAAAAAAAATATATTAATAAAAATGCCATAAAAATACCCCCTATTTTGTAAACGCTATAACTTTTGCGCAAACCAATCAATAAACGCTTATTGAGATTTTTTTTACGAAAAATATGTAGAAGAATGCGTATCGGCCTAAACTAAGGAAAAAATTTTTTTTTTATATATTTTTGGGGGATATTTATTACAGCAAAATGTAAAAAATATTATTTTTTTTCAAAATTGTCGCTCTATTTTTGTTTATGGCGCAAAAAATAAAAACCGCAGAGGTGATCAAATGCCACCAAAAGAAAGCTCTATTTGTGGAAAAAAAAGGACGCCAATTTTGTTTGGGAGCCACGTCGCACGACCGCGCAATTGTCAGTTAAAGCGCCGCAGTCCCGAATCGCAAAAAGTGCTCTGGTCTTTGACCAGCAATATGGTCCGGGGGTTAAGTAGTTAAGCGTTACTAAAACATAAAATGGATAATGATCCTAGCTTATAAAGTGGCTTGCAAACTCAACTTCTTATAATCCAAAGATTTGGTTTCCCATCCTTTCCCACATAGTTCCATTTTGCTGCTTTTTCTTTAACTCTCTAAAAAGAAATATAATGGTTTTGGAACTGTATATGTACTGTATATATGGAAGGCAGGTATCATAAGAAAATATTTTTGTTCTAATGATGCTGGTGGCAGTTTTTTTTTAAAGTTTTAACTATCAACTACACTTGTAGCTATATTCCTTACCCTGCTAACCCTAACCTTAGATCACACTAAGGCCCTAAAAAATTGCAGTAATGGTAACCTTTCAGAAGTTTTATGCCGTGTACACATGATCGGTCAATCCGATGAGAACGGTCTGATGAACCGTTTTCATCAGACCAAACCGATCGTGTGTAGGCCCCATCGGTTAAAAAATTTGAAACTTGTTTAAAAATTAACCAATGGATACCTAACCGATAGGAAAAATCGATCGTTTGTAGGCACGTCCATCGGTTAAGAATCAAGTCGACGCATGCTTGGAAGCATTGAACTTCATTTTTTTCAGCACGTTGTTGGTGTGTAGGCAAGACTGATCATCAGTCAGCTTCATCAATTAACTGATGGAAAAATCCATCAGACCGTTCTCATTGGATTGACCGATCGTGTGTACAGAGCATAGGTGTTCCTTCACTTCCTTAAAGTGGAGGTTCACCCAAAAACTAAATTTTTAACATTAGATTGAGGCTCGTTTTGTGAAGGGGAATCGGGTGTTTTTTTTTTAAATTGAAGCAGTACTTACCGTTTTTGAGATAGATCTTCTCCGCCGCTTCCGGGTATGGGCTGCGGGACTGAGCGTTCCTATTTGATTGACAGGCTTCCGACAGGCTTCCGACGGTCGCATACAGCGCGTCACGATTTTCTGAAAGTAGCCGAACGTCGGTGCGAATGCGCCGTATAGAGCCGCACCGATATTCGGCTTCTTTCGGCTACTCATGACGCGATGTATGCGACTGTCGGAAGCCTGTCGGAAGCCTGTCAATCAAATAGGAATGCCCAGTCCTGAAGACCATACCCGGAAGCGGCGGAGAAGATCTATCTCTAAAACGGTAGGTACTGCTTCGATTAAAAAAAAAAACACCCGATTCCCCTTCACAAAACGAGCCTCAATCTAATGTTAAAAATTGTTTTTCGGGTGAACTCCCGCTTTAAGGCATTGCTACTTCTAGTTATGGCTGGGCAAAAATCTATGATTGACTTTTTAGGTAAAAACACAGAAAGTCAAGTTTGAGCAGGCTAATAGTGGTCTGAAAGTGATCAGTAAGGAAATAATAAAAGCTCCTAAAAATTTAAGTATTTCTGAAGATCTCTAGCTTCACTTTAACTTAGATCAAGGGTCATTTGTTGGATGACAATAGCTATAGTTTTAGGCTGGGTTCACACATATGCAAATTGAATGTGCATTCAATTCGCATGACAGGTAAGTGTGACTGGCTCTCAATGTAGCTGGTTAACACATGTCCGGGGTGGCCACAGTCCAGGTTGAAAAAGGGTCTGGTGCATGTTAAGGTCTGGTTAAAGTGTGAATTCAGGCAATAATTCGGACCTGAATGGCTCCTGAACACATAAACAGACACGCACTGGATCCCAGGCACGAACCGGCGGCCGCATATGTGTGAACTGACCTTTGTCTGCTTTAGGAAGGAAAAGGTAATAATTGAAGAAATCAAGTAACATAGGAGAAAGCACATTTACAGCAACGTTACAGCAAAAAGAGACCACCATGAGCTTTAAAAATTAAAAGCAGCACCAGAAACAAAACATGCAGTCATCGTGGTAATGCCTAGAGAGAACCTTTGCAATAACATTAGGTTTACCAACACCAAGGACCTGTTCCATAAATCCATTACCCTACTACAATAAAACCACAAACCGCTGCATTTATATAGCATATAATAATTGTATGGCATGTAAATGCAAGGTTTCTGAAGTAGCTGTGAGATTACTTATTTGACACATTGAAATTATCCATTCATTGAATCAATGGCAGTTTTGATATGTGTAGTATATTTAAATTAAAGAGATTGATAACATAGTTGTTATCCTCACATGTAATCCTGAGGGTGAGTTCCTAACAAAATGATTTAGCTATTACAAGTGAACACATCTAAAACAATAACAGCATATTGTTAACAAATCAGGTGGATAAGGCGATTATGTAGATGTGTTCTCTTTCCGTGACAACTATGAATTCCATGGATGGAACAATTTCACAATGATTCATGTGATACAAAGAATAGGGTAGCTTATTGCTGTGCTTGACAATAATAGCAGGTACGTGTATATAGATTAACTATGTAATGTTTATTCTAGCGTTAACATGCTCTATATAATTAACTGCAATGAGTTAATAAAATCAAAATTGGGTATTAAAATTCTCAAAATAACCTTGAAATTCCCTACAAGACTTGATCTGTTTTTATATATACAGGCTTAGTCAGTTAAACATGAAAAATTGACTGCTCGCCTGTTGAAATAACCTTGGACACTCCAATAACAAGGATGCCCTAAACAATACCTCCTTCAAGCACATAACGTACTGTATATATAAATGAACAGCACGGTTTAAAGTGCAACTAACTAAAGGTAAACTCTCTGATGATATTTATGATACAATCTGTCAGTTGCATTAGTACACCATAAGCATGGTTTTATTACCTGAGTAGTATCTAGTAACAGACTGCATCTGATATGTCATATTTAATTTTGCACATAGTTACACTTAGGTTACTATCTCTTTTTAAAAACAAATAAAAGCAGTAAGATACATGTAATGATTATAGAGGGAAACTGTTCATATTTTTAGTGCTTTTATCCATTTCTCCTATTTCACCTATAAAATCACCTTTCTTAGGGAAGACAAGGTTTGCTAATAGCACATACAGCCATGAAAGTGTGTTCTGTTTGGTTGTTTTGGGTTGATATAATCATTGAGCAAGCCCAATAGAGATTAAAGTATTCAAAAAATATAAAAAAAAAGGAATACAGTGCAGTCAAATATATGATTGATATCATAAATTAATAAATAAGACCATGCAAAGCAGCAATTTTCTTGTGAGACACGCACAACACAACACATGAATAAAAAATAAACTGCACTTTAGAGAGTGTGATAAATAGTCCATATATATATATAATATGCAAAACAAGTCCATAAACCGACGTGATATCCACAAAATCCCTTGGTATTAGAAAATTCACAAAAAAATTGTGATAATAGAAAAAACCTCCACCTAATGAATTGCCCGCTTACCAGCTCTATCAAGGGAGGTCTCAAACACCTGTGGCTCTTAACCCAGCCAGGGCCTTTGATCATCCAAGGGGATCATGCTGACATGCCTCCACCACCCAGTGGAAGTCAATCACAGAGGGGTTCAGGGGCTGGCCAGAAGTTCTCCAGCTTGAAATCCAGATCCACCTTCTCCCTGGAGGTAGATCCGGACAATGAGCTGGAGAACTTCAGGGCTCTGTGTGAGCTGGGGAGCAGGATACGCTGTGCAATATGAGCTGGAAAGTGGAATACGCTCTCCAGCTTGCACAGAACCCGGAAGTCCTCCAGCTCAAAGTTCGGATCCACCTCCAGGGAGAATGAAAGCCAAAATTTTTCTTTTAATTTTCAATGGATAAGGGAACGGTGAGAACCCCTGTGATTTTTCTTCCCTGGTAGCCAAATGTAGTATTTTCTGTTTTAAATCAATAAAAAACATTCATGTAGCACACTAAATAGCCCAACAACATCCGTTTTTTTGCCCCACCTGCACAGATCTTTGTAAATACATCTCATAGTATGTATGTTGACTTAATGTGTTAGAGTATTCAAAAGCCTGTCCCTGGCTGCTTGTAACTAAAATCTAAAAGCTGTTATTTTGAAAATATATCAATTCTAAATAAAGCCTAGAATCCATACAAACTAATAAAACTACCTTTGGATTGTATATTTTTGCATTACTGGGTTCAGTGAATGCTTGGCCACTAGAAATGATGGACCAACTTCCCAGCTCTGAAATATCTGTTCAACCTGTTATGTTTGTAACAACCCACCTCATGTGCAGCTTTCTTTTTTCTTCCTCCTAAATGCTTCCCAACTGAGTTACCAGACTCTCAGTATTTCTGAATTAATGTTTTAGTAGTTTAAGAGGAAATTTAACTAGACTTACCTGCTTCCGTAAACATAATATCAAATATTTACTGCAGCAAAGTGACCAGGAAATATTCCTGAATAATTAGTGTGGTTTTTATCTCCTTAATGATTATCTGTTTACTTTTTACAAAATGTGATGTTATCTTTAACAGTGTGTGACAGTGCTGCACCTTGTTATGATATCAGAAGGGCTAGATGTTACCTAAAGGCCTATACTTATGCAGGTTGAGGGGCTCTGGGATGTTTATTTTAAGGGGAGAAAACAGAGCAAATCACCAAATGTGAACGGACCATAGTATGAACAGGTACTGGGCGAATGCCTGTTCTGCTCTCAAGGAGAGGTAATCTGACCCGGCTGAAGCCTGAGAGAGGTATTGTAAATATGTATGTAATTGTATGTAATTAGGCTGTTTGTGCAGCCTAGGATGGTTTGTTTGTTGGTCACAAGGCCGAATGAGAGGTGGTGATTCCACCCCCCCCCCCTTGCAAGGATAACCTTTCGTACATTTTTTAACTTTATTTTTGAATGAATGTGGGCAGAAAGCACTAAAACATACTTTACTGGCTGGACCAAAGTTTGTGAAAGGCACAACACTTGAGTGATCCACCCCCCCCTCCACAAGTATTTAAAGATTTTTTTATTTCTTAAGTAACATTTACAGGTATCCTTCTCACCCTCACTCTGTGACTAGACGCTAAATGGAGAAGCAGAAGACTGATGAGAAGTAAGTCACTCTATTCTCTACTCTCCGTTTGCATCCTCTTTTCACCGCAGTGGCCCTGTTTGGCTCATTCTGCTGCTTCTCTCTCCCCTTCTCTGAGGTCTGCTGTGCAGATTCTGCAAGAGGCGGATACTGGGTCACATTCAGGTACTTGCACTGTTTATATTAATTAATTAATTGTATTAATAAAAGCATATCTGTATTCATTTGTGTCATTTATATCTGCCTGGAATTCAGCAATAATATATTTAGATAAATGTATATAGTGTTTTTAATGATGTATGCCATTGTTAAAAATAAAAATAGGTAAAGGAACCAGGATAACAAATACATTGGGGTTAATTTACTAAAGGCAAATATACTTTGCACTTTGCAAACTGCAGTTGCACTCTGCAAGGACAGTTGCTCCAGAGCTTAGAAAATGAGTTAAAGCTCTAATTTGCAAAGAAAAGTTTGCATGCATTTAAAAGGGGATTCGCATACAGCCGTGGAAAATGCAATTCACTTCTTCCGCCAGTAAGTTTCTCACAGTTTTAGTGCTGTTATCTATGAACCTCTAATTTCACATTGTCTGCTTTTTATATTACTAGCAGCTAGCACATCAAAATTCGAGTAACAGGTTGCATAGTGTAACTGTTTTACAACTGGCATTGTAGCTCCTACTCATCTTTTTTAAATAAATAAATGCACTTTTGAGTAAATTACATAACTGTTAATGGAATATACTCAATCCAAGAAGAAACACAAACATGATCTCAGAACATGACAAATGCTATTAGTGGAAAAGCCCCACTGTTAATAGATGACCATTTACTATTTTTTTTTTCAAAATACCATCAATTGATGACATAGCATGATCTGAAATATCAGGAGGTTTCAAGAAATCTCCCATTGCAGAGAAGTGAATTTCTACCTTTTATTTGGCAAACCGACCTGTTTTTTTTTTCAGTATACATTTCACAGTGATGCCTCCTATAAAACTGCAGTGTTCTCCAGCAGTCTCCAGTATGGCTTTCCGCCAAGTTACACAACAAACAAATTGATGAAAAGAGAGGAACCTACACACAGCTATGTATATAGCAGATCTTTTAGCATTTTGCTTACCAGCGAGATTGCCAGGAATGGGAAACCATGGAGGTCATAGGGGGGTCTTTAGCACTTTTGGGGGGTTTGGCATTTTTAAATGGGGGGTTCTTTGGCAAATTAGATTTTATATTGCAGAGCATGACAAGTGGTTAGTTTATAGAAAACAATTCGTTATTAGCTTCATACATCTGTTTTCCAACCACTACCGTTAATATTTACCTAACATTTTCTTATTTTCTGAAAGCATATGCATTTTGGATTTTTGTTTATGTATTTTGCTTGTGCAGAAAAATAAATAAAGTCCTGTTTCTGTGTGATAAAACATATTTCCATTTTTCTGGCAGCTACCATGATCTATGTTTAAAGTAAATCCTTCAAAAACTCTGGAGAATTAAATTGTTTTGGCAAAGCTGCATTTTAAGACAATCAGCAGACCCAAAAATATAGATAACTGAAGTTTTAGGCACATTTTAATGTCTCCTGTAAATGTCCTACATTAAACTTTCCACCCCAAACCTTCCTACTAATATTTTAATGTAATGGGTGGAAAAAGGTGGAGGAGGCATTTCCATCCACCCATTACTAAGTTAAGTACTCTTAAATTAATAATATACTGAAAAATATTGCATTATCATAACTGCCCAAGGTTGAAGTTATAGTCAAAAAATCCCCGAACCGGGGTGTGGTGTGGGAATTTAAAGATGCAGATTTGAATATTCAAACTATTAATTCCTTAGATAACAAGACCAAACTACACATTTTTGCCCTGGCTATATGAGCCATATACCAGCTATTGTTGCGGTCATTCTGATTACATACATACTGGCTTCCCCAGGCATACAAGCCTATAAGTCTTACCCCATACACATGTAAGTGGTCTCCTCTTTATATAGTCTATTTTTCAGTTAAATAAATACTCTTATTTCCCTTTATAATATGGCTGCAGAACTTTATCTTATGTTTTTTGTACATACATTTAGTGAATAATCTTTGGGCTTTTGATACAGTATATACACTATTGTGCCCTCAGACTTTGAATTTGGGGTCTAGCTTATCTGTGTCTGTCCTATTCAGATCGATTGCTGGATATCGCCATTTAAAGGGTCACTAAAGGAAAACATTTTTTGCTGAAATGACTGTTTATTGGGTATAGAGACATAAAAGTTAACTGATTCCTTTTAAAAACGATTAAAAATTGAATTTAATCTATCATATAATGTGCCTCGAGTTTCACTTTCGGTTTTAAAGGTACATACATGAAGTTCCGGGTGAGAGGTGAGTCGGGAAGACTCACAGAACAAAAACAAACAAATCCAGGGCAGTGTTTTGTTTTTAAAATGAATCTGATTGGTTCTGAGGAGTTTTAGACACACAGTAATGACAGCTCAGACCACCGTGAAAAGCTCCCAGTACTGTGGTTATAAGGAAACAGGCAACCAGGAAGTGTGGAGATCACAGCAGAATTACAGCTACTTCAAAGCAAAAACGAACAATGAGGACATGAAACCAGGACTGCAGTAAGGTAAAGGAAGCTATTTAGCTAAAAAAATTCCTTTAGTGACACTTTAAGGCTTACATTGTTGCCCTGCCCCAATAAGGCAGAGGCACCTGCCCCAAGGGGATTGGCATGGTTGCGCTATAAAGGAGGATTTCTGATTTTATTTTGGAGGTATAGCTTTGATCCTTTTCAGTGGAACAGTACAGTTTCTATTAATGTAACCTATGAGTCGGCATTGTATCTTATTTATGATTAATTAACCCTTTTCTTACCAAGAAATATCTAATGTAGTAACAGGATATGTTTATTTGCTACCTATGACTGTCTTTCTAGATATTTACGGTGTTTCTTTGTACATTTTATGTAGATCGTTTATATCCGTGTGTTCCTGAAGAAGCCCTGTACTTGGGTGAAACATGTAGAACTAATAGCACGGGTCGCGCAAGGAAGCCTTTTTGCACTTGGTTGTAAAAGGAGCATTCTTGTCATTTTTAAGATGTGTATATTTATGAAATATTTGTATGAACAAACTATATATTTTTAACAGTTCATTTGACCAATCTATTGAGTTCTGTGGTTTTGGCTAAAGTTATTGTTATCTAAGGAATTAATAGTTTGAATATTCCAATCTGCATCTTTAAAATCCCACACCACACCCCGGTTCTGGGATTTTTTGACTATAACCTCATATAGGGATATAGATGCATTTGGACATTATTGTATAGAAGTGTACATGAAGAAATCATTTCGATGAAACATGTCGGGGAGTGATTACTAAAGTCACAACCGCATACCTTAACTTTCTAAGCTTGAACGTGGAATGGTCTAATCTGCCACCAGCTCAATTACCTAAGCAGCAGCTCCAGTACACCTGCACAAGGGCTGTGAGTAACACTTGGGCTATTCGTTGGTCCGCTGTGACCACTAGTTCACCTGGAGGATATCTTTATTTTTTGTTTTACACCGTGTCAGTTTTTGGATTTATACACTGCTTGTAACAAGAGTTACCTTTGTGAGTGCATTCTTTGGGAGATTTGTAGTGTGTTATTAAAAGTTGTGTTACAGTATCACACTATTGTGCTCTCTTTTTCTTATTTGCATATGGCTGTTATCTTGGAGTTTTCTTTTTGCTTCGGATCTCCATCTGTTTAACTGAATGCTCCACTCTATATGAAAAGAAGGAGTTCTATCAACTAAACTGAGGGGGTCAGTTAACAAGCCTGTGTGCCTAAACACGAAAGTGTCAGGCCATTTGTTGCGGTGAGTTTGCATTTCTGATGGGTGGTGGAAGCACGCAGTCACTGTGGTGTGGTGAAAGCACTTATTGAAGATCGGGAAGGATTTTTTCTTTTCCTTTGTTCTCCATTTATGAACTATTTATATATATTTTTTTTGTTCACTTAGGCAGTTTATGGACTTTATTTGCCAACCTGGTATTTTTTGATGCAATCTTTGCACGGATTTTTGGACACTTATATATTGACTCACTTAGAGGGTGGATTATTTATTTATTTTTCACTATGTCACTGTACCAATATTATATTTGTTGATTTACATTTTCACTTATTTTTCTGAGCGCTGTTTAATATCACATTTGGCACCTTATTTATAATAGGTATCACTGTATTTGCATATTAACTATTTTGGATTCTATAATTTTTAAAGCAGCAGCTCTTGTATATTTATTAATTTATTCATTTATTTTATAAATATCACCAGTGTTCACATTTATTCTCCAGCTACGCGCAGTGAGGGTGGCTCACATTAGACGGCCCTTATCTCCACCCCTTTTTTCCATATAGAAGTGTATGCTCTATAATTTACTTAGCCTAAGGTTGAAAGTGAACTCCAGCCTTACCCTCAGTCTTGCACAGTTGTATGTGCTGCTGAATTTGCTTACTCTAATTTCACTGCTCACTGCAGCGAGCAGTTATTTCCTGGCTGGAAAAAATCAAGCATCATTTAGTCCCTTCCTCCCCAGCTTTACTGTCCCTGTCCCACCTCATTCATTCATTGGAATTTAGTTCTACATAGATCATTAATGGAGGTTCAACATCACATGTGCATTACCTAGCACAGACTGCATTGAAATGCATCCTGCCTAACAAAGTACACTCCTCCAGACTCACCTCCACCCATTAAGGCATTTTGATATTTGCATAACCCCTCCCAAGGACCAGACTAATGCTTGCATTAGGGCTCAGTGTTTTTAAGAGGACTAGAGAAGTAGGATGCTGTAATGCTTGTTGACCCCTCCCACCACCCACCAGTAGTGGTGTGCTTGAATTGCATAGAGAAGCAGGGAGATTTAAATATGCAATGGAAAAGTTAAGGTTTTTATTAATATTTTATTAGCATTTTTGTAAAAGGGAGGGGGCAATAAAAGGTGGAATATTAGCAGATAAAACTTTAACTTTAATATATATAAAAAACAGTATTCAGTATATGAATTGTGATTTATTTCACATGCTTTTATTTATATCTTTCCCCACATTTAAATGCAGATCAGTTTATCCAGGAGAGGGACTGGGGATTCAATTATAGACCATAGTCAAATGTATGGAAATGACTTGACAATCAGACTATCCAACTACATTTTTCCTCCTCAATACCAACATAATCATGTATGCTTGTAACCCATAATCATGTATGTTCATGTGGATAGAAGAAAATCCACTGGCTGAATATTAGACTATGAAAGGAAATTTTTGAGTCTGGTTGGAATAGTTTTCCTCTGCCAGAGCTTTTTTAAATTACTATAATATTACTGTAACCAGGAGCTAGATGCACATTTGGTACAGCAACATTGTGCTATCCAAGTGTGTGCTATTCAACACACATTCCCAAGTGTTTAGGTTTATGCAAACAACTGATTAGGGCCTTACACTTCCCAGATCGAAGTATTTCTGTGACAGGTACAGACAGGTTTTTCTGATAAGCCATGAATAGTAAACCCATGCAAATCAAAGACATGCAGAAACTGTCCAAGCTGTTCACAAGTAATAACAAATGGTGTGATTACCTGTGGTTAAGGACACATACCTCCCTAATGGCAGGTAATTGCTCATTCTGCGATTACATGCAGACTATGAACAGCCATGGACACCGTCAGTCTGTCTTTGATTTGTACATACTTCTTGTGCATGGCTGATCAGAAACACCTGGCCATACCTACTACAAAAATACATTAATCTGGCCAATGTACAGCCCAAATCAGCTGTGTGCATGAGTCTCTAAATCACACAAAGTTCAAAGAAATATAACAGGCCAATATGGTAAAAAATATATGAAGCAACTCTTGAAATGTCTTGGTTTAAGAACACCTTGTACAATCTGGTAAAGGTTCTTTTCTGCCAGTGACCTTGCGGAAACATGCAAATAAACTTACAGCTGACATTCTGTGCCAACTTAAAGGGTCACTAAAGGATTTTTTTTATCTAAATAGCTTCCTTTACCTTACTGCAGTCCTGGTTTCATGTCATCATTGTTTGTTTTTGCTTTGATGTTGCTGTAATTCCTCTCTGTTCTGGACACTTCCTGGTTGTCTGTTTCCTGATAACCACAGTACTGGAAGATTTCTCACTGTGGTCACTAATCAAGGAGGTGTGATTACTGTGTGTCTAAAACCCCTCAGCACCAATCCAGTTTTGTTTTACAAAGCATCACTGCCCTCTATTGGCTCTCTGGCTCTGTACATCAGAGAACCAGGAAACAACAGAAAAAACTAAACTAAACTGCAGGTACATTATATGATTGTTTTTTTTATCTATTTTTAATCATTTTAAAAGGAATCAGTTAACTATTATGTCTCTATACCCTGTAAACAGTCATTTCAGCAAAAACGTTTTTTTTCTTTAGTGACCCTTTAAGTCACCTTTCTGCAGCAAAATACATAAGCACCTTACAGTAAGAATAAATCCCAATCTCCTCTTTCTGAAAAAAAGTGCAATTTATAAAAAAAAATTCTATTACTTAACTTTAGAGATGGCAAAATCATAAATTTTGCAGCATGATTTATTCCTAAACTACATTGTTTATAAACCCCTTAGGTTCCACAGTGAGTATAATAGCAATGCTTTACTGCATATACAGACTGATTTTACTGTTGTGGGTTTCGTAACACTTTAACTATTAGGCCCCGTACACACGACCAAACATGTCTGCTGAAACTGGCCCGCGGACCAGTTTCAGCAGACATGTTTGGTCGTGTGTAGTTACGAGCGTACAGAATTTCACCGTACATTTGCCCGCCGGGCCGTTTTTCAGCAGACATTTATTTGCAAACTTGTTTTAAAACCGTCCGCTCAAATCCTGTCCGAACGGACATGTTTGGTGGTGAGTACCCGGCCTTAGGGATTAGTAGGGATTTTATATGACATTTATATTATTACCATCAGGCCATATACAGATGAAAATAATCATATTATTATTATAATTTAGGTACTTATATAGCACTGTCAATTTACGCAGGACTTTACATATACATCAGTCCCTACCCTGAAGGAGCTTACAATCTCTGGTCCCTAACTCACATTCATATACTAGGGCCAATTTAGGCAGAAGCCAATTAACCTACCAGCTGTCTTTGGAGTGTGGGAGGAAACCGGAGTACCCGGAGGAAACCCACGCAGGCACAGGGAGAACATGCAAACTGCAGGCAGGTAGTGTCATGGTTGGGATTCAAACCAGCAACCCTTTTTACTGCTAGGTGAGAGTGCTTTTCACTACACCACTGTGCTGTCCATATACAGTATGTATTCAATTAATTACAAAAAAAAAGTCATTAGGGGCTCAATATATCTTGCTTCAAAAATGATGATTATGATGAATATAATAACATTTATTAGTACATTTTAATTGTAAGAAAACATGATATACCAATATTTACTTCCATCTTATGGCATACGATTTAATTAAAATATTTCAATAGTTCGGGAATTTTTAAATCTTTAGATTTCCTTAAATAATATGTATTATTCAGTTTCTAACTCACGCTGTTCTCGTGCTCTTGTGAGCTTTTAGTTCTAGGTTATAAAAATAGGCTTCTATTCTCACATGGATGAGCACTTGATGTCAATAAATTTGTGTGCACCTAGTCTTTTATTTTAATAGCTGTAAACTGCTTGTGCACACAGGGGGTGCATTTTCTTTTCTTTTAGTAAATGAAAGGTAAACCACCTTGTAGTCAAAATAGACAATAGCACAAAGAACAATCTTACACCCTAAGTAAACCAGACCCCATTTGCTCGTATTACATATTATTTTGGTACTGATTCTATTTACATACTGTACTGTATACTTCAGTTTACTAATCTATAGAATAACTACAAAGTAAAGAGCAAAGTAACTCAAAAAATAACAACCAGTAACATAAAAACTTGTTTTGTGACCTCGAATGATTAATAAATTTGCCTTTAAATATCAGTTGCTAGTCCTTAGTCCTTGATGACATCACAGGATTCTCTATGATTAAGAGGTCCACTAGTAAGGCACATACCAATAATTACATAAAATAATGAACTGAAGGGAATGTGTGATTATTAATGGATTCAACAGAGCTGGGCAAATATTGTTCATTAATGACAATGCAGTGAATAGGCAACACTGTATGTAAACTTAGCAATGAAGATTAAATCCATGATAATTACACCACATTAAGATGCAGGAGTGTCCTATGGCAATATTTATGCAGAGGTCGTACTGCTTAGAGGAGCCAGACTGATGGTTAAGACCTTTTCACAGGGTTTATGGATGTCATTCCAATTAGCACTATGGCTACAAGGAATATTTTAAGAGTCACCACATGTTTTGAGACTACACTGTTTGCAAAGAAGGTATACACATAGATAAAATATATGTAGAGTCTAACAATTACCTTATTTTAGTAAGTTAGTATAAGTTTATTTAAAACATGTTTTTTTTTGTTGTTGCTTTCTTTGGCCTGTTAAATATATCATTGAACGTTGTCTGTTTGTTTGAAAAGTACAAAATAAGTCCTATTTGTCCTGCCAGAAATCCAGTGAGGTCATACTTTTCTGTGCATTCTGAAGACCCTATTCCCCCATATATACAGTACATGCAAATTTAAGGACTGTTAAGCTTCAATATATAGTGTATAAAATGTGTGTTCTTGAGATCTGATACTATATTATTTGCTAGCACTTACATATAAACCTAGTCACTTTAGGCCAGATTCAAAAAAGAGATAGGACGGCGTATCTCCTGATACGCCGTCGTATCTCTGTGATCCGCCCGTCCGAACTATGCGGCTGATTCATAGAATCAGTTACGCATAGCTATCCCTAAGATCCGACAGGTGTAATTGACTTACACTGTCGGATCTTAAAGATGCAATTCTATGCCGGCCGCTAGGTGGCGAGGCCATTGCGGTCGGCGTAGAATATGCAAATGACTAGTTACGGCGATCCACGAAGATCCGCGCGTTCATCGCAATCCCGTACGTCGTCGCTAGTCATTTTTACCCGTCGCAAAGTTGCACCTGCTTTAACATGGCTTATCTTTAGATCAGCCATGTTAAAGTAGGGCCGTCGTTCCCGTGTCGAATTTCGTTTTTTTTTTTGCGTAAGACGTCCGGGAATACGAAACGCCGTAATGCACGTCGCATTTCAAAAAAACGTTGGGGCGCCATAATTTCGCGCAATGCACGTCGGGAAATTTGAACACGGAGCATGCGCACAACGTTCGGCGCGGGAACGGGCCTAATTTAAATGGTGCCCGCCCCATTTGAATTGGGCGGGCTTGCGCCGAGCGTATTTACGTTACACCACCGCAAGTTTACAGGTAAGTGCTTTGTGAATCAGGCACTTACGCTGCAAACTTGCGGCGGTGTAACGTAAATGGATTACGTTACGCCGCCACTGCGTAGCGGAAATGTATGTGAATCTGGCCCTTTGCTTGTGGCAGAAACTGGCTTGCTCATCAAGGCAGTTCAAAGTACAAGGTTCTGCAAAGTGTAGTAACCAGTAGTAGCCATTTGTATTTTAGGACTACTATATTGATGAGAGGTAATGAATGATCTGTTCTAATTCGTTACTGTTTTCTGCATATGATCTTTACTTTTTCCATTGCCCCACTGCATAGGCCTGAAAGAATAATTTTGGTTTAGCTCATACAAAGAAATGTTTACGTTGTTCATAGTTACCAAATAATGGGAATATTTTAAGCCACAATTTCAGCTTGCAAGACAATTTCAATTCAGCAGCAGAACCAGAACAGATCCTAACCACAAGCACTTTATTGTTTAGCTGTGCTCTCTAGTTGCGTGGCAAGCTGATTCTATGTCTGACAAAGGCTTGAGCAAGATTTAAAGTGATGTTTGCATTTGTCACAGCAGCAAGGCTTTCATTGCCTAGACATTTAACAGTAGACATGGGAACTGATTTACTAAGGTGTTATGTGAGTGATCACTTCAGTTCTCAAATTGTGTATAGAGAAATTATGAAAAAAATGAGCTCTCCTCTCATATGTATGGATGTTAAAAGCAAATACAGATACATCTTTTCTTTGTACCTCACTTTACAGATGCAATTTGTCAGTAGAAACCTTTGATGAAAAATCAGATGACAGAAAGAACTGAGATCTCTGTATGGTGCCTAATGCGTGAACCCATCCTTTGCCTGTATTAGGTAAAATAACATGCACACTGTACAGCAGGCACCATAATCAACCTGCTCTTATCTTCTCCACACTAATCAATCCTCATAGCCCTTAAAAAACTGTGCTTCCAGGGTATGAGGTGCATAGAGACATGCCTGCTTCCCACAGCTAGGCGCCTAAGTAGAAAAACAATGAAGAAATATGATTAGCCTTATGTAAGTATCAAATTTATAAAATTTCCGGAGCTCTAGTGACAGACCAGGACTGATAAGAAGTGCAGTGTAGGTAAGACAAGACACCTGGATAAAGTACAGGTTCAATGGACCGAAGGCAAAAATTAGAGTTTCCAAGCAAAAAATATGTCAGAGCAGCATCCGCAAGCTTGATTCTTCTTCAGGGTCACATCTGTACCACTAATTTCTTAAGAACCACTCATTAGTTAGACAGAACTTAGGAAACATTTAATCAGTCTAGTATAGCCAGAAGAAAAAAAGATGGCTTCTAACTAATTGCAATAGGTTCCTGCATATTGTTTTTTGATTATATGTAATACAAATATAAAGAAAATGCATATTAACTGGTACTTGAGTACTGTAAAATCTTTATAACTTTTACACAAGAACATGGTATGTAGTGAACAATAAGCACATGATGCATAAGAAAACTTTGCATGGTCAATGGTTTATAGCAAATTCTACTGTGTCTCCTATCTATGCTGGATAATAACAGTAGAATGGTGTACCATGTTAGCTATTGACAAAAGTGTTTTGGATTTAGGGTGATACCATCTTCTTAACTAACCATCTATCTGGTCAGAGCATAAAATGACAACAAGCCCACAGGTTATAGCTACCCACTTAAGGATATACAAACATGTATAGGATTGTTATGGTGTACTTGACTCTTCTCCACCTTGACCATTTCTTTCTCTAGCATGGGAGTTTGAATGTAGGGTGATACCACTTTTTGGCTAACTAAATTGATTGTAGTGCAAGATTTGGAAACACTCTGGCCTTTTCCTGAAGGAGAGGTCAGTGTGATTTAAAAGCTTGCACTACAATCTGTTTAGTTAGCCAAAAAGTGGTATTACCCTACATTCAAACTCCCATACTAGAGAAAGAAAGTGTCATGGTGGAGTAGAGTCTAATACACCATAACAATCCTATACATGTGTTTATTTCCTTAAGTGGTTAGCTATAACCTGTGGGGTTGTTGTCCTTTTATGCTATGACCGGATTTTATGTAGCAGTGAGCATCAATGATATGCATGTTTTGCATTTTAACAGATACAAATTTAATGCAGAGAGATACTCCTGATAAATGAATTTGTTATGGGTTTATATATGTTTACACTGATTAGTTCTATGTATGCATGCATCAATATATTACATTCCTTAAAGTCAACATATGATTTTCTAAAGACTTGGTTGAATCCCAAGAATACAAATTGCAATGACCTTTATTAAACTAATTACAGGGTATATAGATGAAATGATTGCTGTTTTTGTCGGTACGTTCTGCATTTAATCCAGTGATGACTAGGGATAAGGTTCAGGTATGCCACTACCATGGGATCAAGGCAAATCCTGCAGGCTCAAGATTCATGATCCCAGTAAATTTAAATAAGTTATTACTACCAATAATATAGACTATTTGTGTCATGCTTTGCATTATTTATATTTTTGATTTGTTTAAAGTGTAAGGAAACTTTCCACAAATTCTTTACCTTTTTCTCCCTCTCTTCCTAAGTAGGTCTAGATTCTCCCCCTACTCCCAAAATTGTTTTACTTAGATCTCACTTTTAGGCCCACAACATTGCATTCATCATTCCACCGGCTTCACGATCAAATGGCTGCACCTGCATAATTTTGCCCTATAGAATGTCTATAGGGCTGGAAGACAGATCAGCTCCTAACTGTGAAAACTGTGCAAGTGTAAATGTTGGATTAAGAATCTGGTCACAGAATTGAGATCTAAGTAGGTATAGTTGTGAGGAGGAGGAGGATGGGAGGGGGTCTTTCCCTTTTTAGGAGTGTGGGGGCAAAGTTTTCCAACAAAGTTCCCGTACTCTTTAAGAGAATCAAAAATACCCAAAAAGTGCAGCAGAAAGATTAGTTTATATTATTTTACTGCAATCTTTAAAATATAAAACCCTCTTACTGCTTCCTGAACACCTTCATCAATTCACTTTAAAACCATCAATACTGAAAAAAAAACTAGTGTATAAGTCCTGTTCTAGTAAGATGCCGAGCAGTAAATAAGTGAGTGAAAACAAAAAACTGTAACCTACTGTATATAAGGGAATATCTAAAAATGCAATTACACTATGAATTAAGAGTCAAAGTATTTAAATTTAAGGTGATCTGGCCACTGTTAGCGTCACCATTGTACAATGAAAGAAGTTTGATCTTTCCCCAAAAACTTTGATGTTTATAAAAGAAGGAAGCCTTGGCCAACACCTCTACTCAGCTTTTCCATGATTTGATGTACTTGTCATACTCAGGAAACAAATCAAATGCAACAGTTATAGAAAAAACAAATATATCTAGGCAAGTTCGGAGTCCAAAAACGTTCTTCGGTTTCACACATACGGTCGCCTGGAATCCATGTTTCAACAAGTGGATGAACATACTTGTGTACAGTGCCCTAAACACAGATGTTTATTTTGCTTAGAAAAACACTAACAGCTGGTGGAATCAGAAGAGTGTGGTCAAAACATAATGCAAATCACTTTCAATGTCAATGGCAAACAAACACAATATTTTAAGCCTGTAGCTGTACTGAGTCAATTCCTAGAATACTTAAGTTAACTGCAGTTCAGAGGCAAGAAAAGACACTGGTACTGTAGGTGCCAAATGACAAAGTCATTAAACATCTTGCTAAGTACTTTGTTTGCACAAATGACAAGAATATAGTCTAATTACAGGTAAAAGGAGCATAGATCTTCTATATCACCTAACTACATATCAACTGATATTGCCATACAATAACCTTGAATAATGCATTAAAATCATATAAATCTACTAGGACAAGCCAGGCAAGCTCACAAGCAACATTACATTACTTTGCAAGTTGGCTATATTATATGAATCAAAATTACAAGGCAAATAAAACAAATCTGAAAGTTTGCAGGCCACTGCCATTTTTTTGACAGTTGATTATTGCAGCAGAGTTATTAACAGAACAGACAGAAGCCATCAAAAAGCTAACAAAGCAATCTTTTTTACCAGGTCAGCCTTTTTAGAATGAAAACACTTCACCCTGCAATTGTGCTCTAATCAGCTACTAACCGAATAAGAAAGAAAGCGAAAGAAACAAACATATCTGAAGATAGAAAATATATATTTCTCTTGTTAAAGCACTGCAGGTGTCCAAGTCTCATACATAAAACAAGCTTTTGCCAGAAAGCAGAATAAAATCACTTTTGCACAAACAATAGCAGGACAAGCCTTTAATACAGTCAGCAGGGAGGATTTGATTTTCTCATTAACCCCTCCAGCAAAGAATGGGAGCGCTTGCTGTACCAGGCTGGGTAGCATAGATATTTTAACGATAGATAAATACAGTGCACAGAAATGCATGGGAATCAAGTCTCATTGAGCAGCATTATGTCTTTCCAAACAATGCGCTGGTAACACTACCACTCCCAGATGTACTGATCACAGAAAAACACACACACACACACAGCATAGAAGGATAAAAAATGAAAATTGTATTTGGCTATCAGCCACAACAGTTAACCAGATAGGTTACACATCCAGGTAGGAATCCATGCTATCCCTTCTTTACAGACACTACATTTCCATATTCCTAGCTACGCTATGTAAATTAACCCCTTTCTAACTATAGGGCTGTGAGTGGGACCTGCTGACAGCTGTGACTATCACTCCATCATCATCACAAACCCTACAGTGAAAGCAGTAAAATGCAATCTGCAGTGACAAGGGTCCAACCTCCTCCCCCCTCCCCACCTCTTCATCACCACACTCCAAAACATTAGGACCTTAAATGAACCCCCATACACCAAAACACACACACACACACACACCCTTATGCCTTACCTCCAGTGCCTCAAAAGTCACAAAGCTGGTCATTGAAAATCCATCAATGATGTCTTCTTCAGCCGAAGAGGACTCTTTCCTTTTTCTCCTGGGGGGCTTTGGTCTGGACAAGGAAGAAACAGTCGGGTTCCCATTGTCTTCTTTTTCAGATCCAGAAGAAGAAATCAAAGAACCAGTCCTGGCAACACCTAATCCTCCTTTGGACCTCACCACCCTATCCCTTTGGGATTTGGATCTCCTCTTCTTGCGAAACCCATTGCACCGTGGGCCATCCATTGCACCCACACTAGCAGCAGCAGCACAGGCAGCAAGCAGCAGCAGCACAGGCAGCAGCAGAGACACCAGCAACCACCCCTCTCCCCTTCCCCACCTCCTCCCCTCCTGATTCAAAAGAAATAATAAAATAAAACCCACCACAGTCTGCAAAAAAAGGCTAAAATGAAAAAAAGAAGGAAGAAGAAACCCAAGAATTAATCATGAAGAATGGACAAAACACATTGCTCCTTTCCTTGTGCTTAGTGGAGATGAACACACACCAAAAAACCCTGTGAAATGTGCAGATAATCCTGAGTGTGATTTCACCACACACACCACACACACATACAAAAAATATATATAATGCAACAAGAAATTCCTATAAGGCTGCCAGGAAAAGTAATGGCTGATCACACATCTCCTTTGTAGAAAAAAATCCAAAAAAAAATCACCAAGCAGGCAATAAATCTTAAGAGAAGAATGCTTTCAATATGATTGAAGGTTAAATCCCCCTTCCTTTAAAAAATCATGGATGTTTCCACCTGATTTATTTCCTGCAAACATTTAACTCTTTGTTACAGTAGATGTTTCTTCTTTTTTTTCCACAACTCCATCGCTTAGCCCTCGGATGATCTCCCACTCCTCCTTTTTAGTAAGGAAGTTCCAACGTAGAGGATGACCCCCCTTCTCTTCTTCTTCTTCTCCTTCTTCTTCCCTCCTCAGTGACAGATGCATCCAGACTAGGCAGACAGAGGAGGGGCAGGAGACTGGGTGGGAGAAGAGAAGAAGTGCAGGGGATAAGAGAAAGCAGAAACACACACACACAATGCAAGCAGGGAGAAAGTGACAGCTGAGGCTGGATGGGATGTGCTGCTCTCTGCTGTGCCCAATCCAGCTTCCTCCAGAGCCTGCTCCACAGGAGGTCAGGGCGATGCTTAGTCTCTTCTCTCTCCCAGGCTGGAACACTTGTGTGGAGAAGAGAGGAGGGGGCTCAATGAGCAGCTCAGCCTTCCCTTCCAGTCCCCTTCGCTCTGTGCTAAGCGTCATACAGAACTTTTAGCTATTTTAACCCAGCCATCGCTGCCCTTGTCCCTAGCAGCATCCAGTTGGTCCCTGCCTTGCATACACAAAAGCGTTTATCAGTAAGAGATAAGTTGTAGACACGTGCAAAGGAAAGGAGGAGCAATCTCATCATCATCCTACCTCTGTCTGTTTGAGCTGAGTGACAGCTCTTGTGTCTTCTTTTGCTGCTGCAGCTTCTTCTCTTTTTCCAGCAGGCTAAGCATCAGGTACCTGGCACCTTGCTAACTGGGGCAGCTTCATCATCCCAGCTGTTAGTTCAGACTATGGCACTGTGCAATGTCTTGGGACAAATGTGCTGCTTGCTATTATAACAAGGATCAATGGATGGTAACATTTCTTAATTATTTATAAGGACACATTAGAAGACTTTTTATTTTTATTTTTATTGGAAATTTTTATACATACAAAGACAGGTGGGAAAAACATTCAAAGGTTTAGATAAAACATATACCATATCCAAATAAAGTATTAATACAGTTACAATGCCACCAATATAACAAAAGTCAATATTTTTGCTATATAGGTCAAGGGAAATAAGAAAATGCGGGGGGGGGGGGAACAAAAAATAGGACAAAAGAACAATATGCAAACAAACAAACACAAACCCAGTGAGTGGGCATTTCAAAAACAGCATATTTTAAATTATGGATAAGCAAAGTGTTAATTATTGGGTCAAGTGTCGATGAGACCCCCAAGGTGCCCAACCAGAGAGCGAAGGCACCCCATAGAAGTCCCACCTAGTAATAAGAAAGGGGTGTTGGGGGAGGGGGAGAAAAGGGCACCATAGAATCGTCAAGGGCTAACAAGCCACTGAATAAAACATTGGGAAACAAGGTCAAGGAACTGTCACATCATCAGGAGTGAAGGAACTAATACCAGGGTTAAGGTCTGAATGGTCCCATAAATCCCAGGTCTTTGAAAATTGGGGAAGAGTGACGTGTACTATTGCAGTGAGGCGTTCAATTCTACAGATCTGTTCCAATGTTTAGAAGACCTTTTTATTTTTCTGACTAACGCTCACCACACATGTTACAATCTGACTGTACAATCTCATTTAGATTTACCAAGAAGCATGGATAAAATCCTGGTCCTAACACAACTGAGTTTTGCCACCAGGAAGTGGTCACTGTACTAGTCCAATCATAAGCATTCCTCCTGGGAAAAGCTTCATCCACCTATGATTGGTTTTGTGTGGTGATGGATTCCTAGTGGGATAGCTCGGGTGGTCTTGGACTGGGATCTGAACATGTCTGAACTCATCCCTACCAAGAAGTGTAAAGAGCAAGGAACTGCCTGATTGAATAAAAACTGAATAGATAGTTTAGATCCTCATACTACAGAGTTTTGGCAGTCTTAAAGCATAAATGTAATAATTAATGCAGCTTAGCAATTCTTAGATTGGTGGCTGTATTTATTTTCACCTGATGATCTGACCAATTATGCCTTGTAAACACGATTGGAATTTCTGATGGAAAAAGTCAGACGGAATTTTTTCATCAGATATTCTGACCGTGTGTGTGCCCCATCAGAGTTTTTCAATCGGAAATTCTGACGGACTTAGAAAGAGAACATGTTCTCTTTTTTTCCGATAAAATAAGTTTCTATCGGAAATTATGTTCGTCTGTATGGAACTCAGACGGAGAAAAAAACATGCATGCTCAGAATCAAGTCGACGCATGCTCGGAAGTAGGGTTGTCCCGATACCGATACCAGTATCGGTATCGGGACCGATACCGAGTATTTGCGCTAGTACTCGTACTCGTGCAAATACTCCCGATACCAAAATAGAATACTTTTTTTTTTTTTTTTTTTTGTGACATCGAGCGGTGCATAGAGGCAGGGCCAGATTAACCGTGGGGCTGATGGAGCTGCAGCTCCAGGCCCCCATCATAATATAGGCCCAAACTTAATTCTCTCACCAGGGCCCGGTGGCCGGTCGACGACCGCTATATAATAAATCCACACGTCCAGGCAGCTGCAGTGCCATTGGATGGCACTGATAGGTGGCACTGGCATTGATTGAATGGCACTCATAAATGGATGGCACTGATAGGTGGCACTGGCATTGATTGGGTGGCACTGATGAGATGCACTAATAAGCTGCCTCCCTGCACTGATGCACTAATGGGCACTGATCTGCACTGATAGGTGGCACTGGCTAGCTGCACTTTTGGGCACTGGCACCGATGAGCTGCACTGATAGGTGGCACTGGCAGTGATCACTCCTTCAATGATATGTAGTTTTCCAGTACCGTATGCTAAAAAACAGCCCCACACCATGATGTACCAGTTCTTCATAATTCTAAAGAAAATATCCTTAGTCTGTATTGTGGTTTGAAAACGGTCACATGACATTTAAAAAAAGTATCGGTATTCGGTATCGGCGACTACTTGAAAAAAAGTATCGGTACTTGTACTCGGTCTTAAAAAAGTGGTATCGGGACAACCCTACTCGGAAGCATTGAACTTAATTTTTCTCGGTTCGTCGTAGTGTTGTAAGTCACACGTTTTGGACGGTCGGAATTTCGTGTGACAGTGTGTATGCAAGACAGCTTGGAATTCCGTCAGAAAAATTCATCGGAGTTGATCCCAACGGAAATTCTGATTGTGTGTACGGGCATAAGACAATCCGTTTAACACTGACAGGGGTGAGTCCATGTTAGTTTAGTAAATAGTAGCAGTAGTTAGTAGCGTTAGTGCACTTTTAATGTGTTAGTCAAGCTCATTTAAATCTAAGTAGTGCATCATTACCCTCACCCCCAGATTGACAATGCTGTTGTCCAAAGTGTCCTCATAAATTCCCCATTGAGACACCCTAGGACAGAAAGTGTGCTACTGGCACATCCAGGTGGAAATAAATGAAAAAAAAAAAAAAAACTTCAAAAAAAGAAAACTAATGCAGCCACCACATTTAAGGATTGGGAAGTTGCTATATATAGTATATTTTTATTTTTGTCTTCAATAGCGCTTTAGGTCAATTGTACAGAAAATGTATTATATGGTCAGATTGTAACATGCATGGTGAGCCCATTTAGATATACAGTATGTGTGTGCATAGAAGTGCCTTTTTTTGCAACATTAAACAGATGCATTGCTATGCATTAATGTTTTTATTTATGCATTGGCACGTTTTGATACACGTTGACATGTCTTTTTAGTGTGTTTTTGGCTCTAGAATTTGAGATGGATAGGGTTAACAGTCATTGATCAGGGCCCATTAGTATCTGTTGCCAACACATGTTGGCACATGTGTGCAATGACGCTTGGTTTTGCATCGAACAGTAATAGACCTACTTTGACCGACGGATAGAAATTGGCCAGTAGTACACTTTGGCTGTCCCCATTGTTGCTCATGCAAAACCACTGGCAAAATCTGTTGAGCTCCTATTAATAATTAGGAGACTGCAGGAGTTACAGCGGTGAAAATTGTTACCTGTTAGTCAATTTGTTATTCCATTGAGGTATAGAACCACTCTTCTGGAAACTGTTAGCTAGATTCAGGATGGCGAGCGCATAGTTGCGGCGGCGTAGCGTATGGCATTTACGCTACGCCGTCGTAATTTAGCGAGGCAAGTACATGATTCACAAAGTACTTGCCTGCTAAGTTACGGCGGCGTAGCGTAAATCGGGCGGGCGTAAGGGCAGCTAATTCAAATTCGGCTGAGCAGGCGTGTTTTATGTTAATGGAGCTTGACCTGACGTGATTGACATTTTTTGGAACAGCGCATACGCCGTCCGCCTACATATCCCAGTGTGCATTGCGCGGTCCTATTGATTTCGACGTGGACGTAAATGACGTAAATCCCTATTCTCGGATGACTTACGCAAACAACGTAAAATTTTCGAATTTCGACGCGGGAACGGCGGCCATACTTAACATTACTATTCCATCTATTTGATGGAATAACTTTAGGCCTGCTAATGCATTACGTAAACGGCGTATCTGTACTGAGTCGGCCGGGCGTACGTCGTGAATAGGCGTATCTACTGATTTACATATTCTACGCCGACCGCAATGGAAGCGCCACCTAGCGGTCAGCCTAAAAATTACACTTTAGAATACGAGGGTGTAAGACACTTACGCCGCTCGTATCTGAGCCTAATTTAAGCGTATCTGGTTACCAGAATACGCTTAAATTAGCGCCGATGCAAATTCTGACTTAGGCTGGCGAATCTACTGATACGCCAGCCTAAGGCCCCTTTCACATTGAGGCGTTTTTCATGCGGTATAGCGCTACAAATAGCTCTGCTATACCGCATGAAAAAAACCTGCCCTGTAGTGTTCAATGTGAAAGCCCGAAGGCTTTCACACTGAAGCGGTGCGCCAGCAGGAGCGCTCCAAAAGTCCTGCTAGCCGCATCTTTACTGCGGTATAGGAGCGGTGTGTTCACCTCTCCTATACTGCGCCTTCCCATTGAAATCAATGGGAAAGCGTGGTAATACCGCCCGCAACGCAGGCGGTATTAACCCTTTTTCGGCCGCTAGCGGGGGTTAAAACCTCACCGCTAGCGCCCGAATATCGCGGTAAATACGACGCTATAGCCGCGCTACAAATATCGTGGCTATACCGTCACCGCGGCTCTATCCCCAATGTGAAAGCAGCCTAAGGCTGCATTCACACCTAGGCGTATATACGCCTGAAGCGCGACGCTCGTGCCGCTGGAGGGGCGAATTTCCATTGATGTCTATGAGATTGGTTCACATCTCACGCCGAACGCCGAAACGCCGTACGCCTGCCGCCTGAAAACAAGTCCCAGACCATTTTTTTCAGGCGGCTTTCGGCGTTCGGCATAGACATCAATGTAAATCATTTGTAAAAAAGAAGTTAACAAATCGTGGCAAAATACGCTGCGTACGCCACGTTGTAGTGTGAATGCAGCCTAAGTCTCTCTGAATCTAGCTATGTGTATCCACTGGTTAGTCTTTATAGTGTGTTTGCCATGTATGTGGTAATATCCATAACAGAGTGGCTTGGGGCCAGTGAGGTGGTGGTCTCTTGGAGAGAAACTACACATTGGATAGGGCTTTCCAGCTGTCACAGTACATATTTCAGGGAGAAAGTGCTCCCCTTTCTCAAGATTAGATATGCAGGCTCTCTCTTCTATTTGGAAAATCTACTTAAAGTGGTTTCAAAGCCCCCTACTGATATACTTACCCAAGTTACAGTATATCTCAATCCACTGCTGTGTCCATCTGCAGTGATGCTTGCCTGTGTTCCACTCTCTAGAGAACACAGAGTCAGCAGCAAGAGCCATTGGCTCCTGTGGCTGTCAATCAAATCCTGTGAGGAGGGAACGGGGACAAGATCAAGCCACACTGTGTATGTCGATAGAGGCACACAGCTCAGCTCAGGAGTGAGCCTGCATACCTACCCCCACATCAAGCAGCTTGCTATAGGGGCTGACACAAGATGAGGAACTGACAGCATCGGCAGAAAACCCCAAAAGAGGAGGTTATGGGTGGCTCTGTGTCAATACCATTGCACAGGGCAGATAAGTGTAACATGTTTGTTATTTTATTTAAAAAATGTATACTTTACAGCTGCTTTAACTATTTCACTGCTGAAAAATGGAAAACACCCAATAGAGACAGATGACCAAAGCTTTGTTGACCATACTTCTCTTGTGGACCACAAGTGTATACTTACTTTTGTTCTTCTGTGACCCAGAGTCAGTTAATAGCGGTTATTTCCTGCTATTAACTCACATGGCAACACTTTGGAAGGATCCCAACAATATTATTGGGGTCCATCCAGCTGCCTGATTGACAGCTAGTTCTGTTCAGAGCACAGCTAAAAACTGGAGCTAGCTGCACCTTCCCCTGCCCGGTGCTTCAGTGAGCCTACTTCCACCAGACTAAAAACTAAGTGATCAGTGGTCATGTGATTAGAAAGTTCATGGGTTTAGAGCCGATGTGAGACTGTTTTAGCAGTCTGTCCTTGCTCCCAGTTTTACATGCTTTCTGACCCTGAAGCTTCCTTTGACAGACTTTGTGCTGAATATGATATCACTTTCCAGTACCATTTCCGATACTTTCAGGTTTGACATGCCAGATTGGTCAGTGTCAGCTTGATTTGACCTGTACTAATCTGTAATTGCTGCTTAAGGTAGATCAACTCCTAAAGCCAACCTCCTCCCTGTACAAACTTCTTTTGGAAATTACTGTATCTAATTTGTCCACCCTACAGCAAAAATGGCAAGCAGACATTCCTGATTTAGACCATGAGGACTGAGGAATGAGGACTAGGAGGAGCTCTGGGACATACACTTGTGTCTGTCAAGGACTGGCTCATACAAATTAAAATTTTGCATCATGCTTATAACATGCCACACAAGCTCCATAAGTGCAATCCAATGATCCCTTCAGCATGTTGGCATTGGGATCATCTGCATTATGATTTGTGTGCATGTTTCTTAACATAATCCACTATTTCCTACTGGACTGATATTGTTTGTGACATCATTGCAGTTGCCTCGCTTTACCCCATTATCCAAGATTTGCTTGCTTGGCCTCGTTAGGGATTTACCACATATACCCCCTAATTTTCCATTGAAAACACCGGTTTTGGGCTATACTCGCCGCCGTATAAGACTACCCCCCCTCTGAGGCACGCCATTTAAAACATCAGATTTGATTTAAATAATTTTAATTAAAATGATTATGACTTACCGGTACTTAAAATCCTTCAAAATCCTCATCATGTTACCTCATAAATTTATCAATGACATATTGTGATACATTTGTAAGACGCTCATCGTATGGATCTGATTCCGAATCAGATGGTGTGGCTTCAGCTTTGGCTCCCCTTCATCTTTCCACAAGTAGTCATTCTCTATACAATCCAATGAATTTTATATGTCACACTTCTTGAAATACTTCATTACTGTTTCTGCATCAATATCATCCTAGACTTTTATGACAAAGTTATACAAAACATCCCACTGTAAAGCACGCATGTTTCGTCCTTTTGTGAATGAGTTTTCACTGATAACCATCCACTTATTCCACTGTTCTCGAATGTGATCTTTAAATGGCTTGTTTAGGAACACATCCAGTGGTTGTACCAACAATGTCAATCCTGCAGGAATAACTGCTGTATCTGTATTTATTCTTGCCAGTATTTTCTTTGTGCTGGTAGTTAATGAGTCCTGAAAATATCCCACACCAGTAGGCTATGTTCTCAACAAAGTCCACATGGTCACCTACACCATACATTATCAAGACATAGCCTAATACCTTCTTGATCCAGCCTTTTTTATTCACATGTACAAAAACTCCAACAGGGAACTTGATTTTCGGCATTGTTTTTCTTTTAAAAATAATCACTGGTCTTAGTTTGGCAACATCAGCTGTACATGCTAGTACCACTGTAAAACTGGACTTCTCATGTCCTGTTGATTTAATTAACACTGTTTTCTCACCTTTTGTATTGACATTTTTATTTCCAACCATATTGAAAATTCATAGGAATTTTGTCCATATTTGCGATATTACTTAACGCATAGCCGTGTTCCTTGCGCTGTTGTATTACATATCGATATAAATTCTTACTTTGTCATCTAGATCTGCAGGTAATTTTTGTGCAATTTTGGTCTTTTGCCTCAGTACCAGATTATGCCTTTCCAAGAATCTAGTACACCAGGATACAGTGGCCTTAAATCCTTTGCTGTTATCTGGGTTAAATTTGGCCCACTGAAGTGCAAACATACATGTGTTGTTTTGTGTCACTACATTTTCACGATGCTCATGGACCCTGTCTGCTACATGATTTTCGAGTTCAGGCCAATGTGGGGTGCCTCTTCTTAATGCAAACTTATGCCTTGGCATACTCTTTAATGCATCTTCATTTGCTTTCCAGTCTCGGACCATCTTTTCTGTTACTCCATAATATCTTGCAGCAGCACAGTTATTATGTTCCTTGGCAAAGTTTATGACTTTCAGCTTGAAACTTGCTTCATATTTTCTTTTTTTTTGCTGGTGAAGCCATCATGGCGCCTTGTCTCTAGAGTGGGGCACCCAGTGCTTTCATCCTGTATAACACAATACAAACACTACCTGATATAGTTAGTTACATAGTTACATAGTTACTCAGGTTGAAAAAAGACAAGTCCATCCAGTCCAACCACAAAAAAATAAATAAACTAACAAAATAAAAAACACAGTACAATCCCATACACCCAACTCCATACCCAGAGTTGATCCAGAGGAAGGCAAAAAAAAACAGCAGGGCATGATCCAATTTGCTACAGCAGGGGAAAAAATTCCTTCCTTATCCCCAGAGAGGCAATCGGATTTACCCTGGATCAACTTTTCCTACAAATCTTAGTACTAGTTATATTCTGTACATTTAGGAAAGTATCCAGACCCTTTTAAAGCAATCTACTGAGCTGGCCAGAACCACCTCTGGAGGGAGTCTGTTCCACATTTTCACAGCTCTTACTGTGAAGAAACCTTTCCGTATTTGGAAATGAAATCTCTTTTCCTCTAGACGTAAAGAGTGCCCCCTTGTCCTCAGTGTTGACCGTAAAGTGAATAACTCAACACCAAGTTCACTATATGGACACCCTATATATTTGTACATGTGGATCATATCCCCCCTAATTCTCCTCTTCTCAAGAGTGAATAAATGTAGTTCTTCTGATCTTTCCTCATAGCTGAGCTCCTCCATGCCTCTTATCAGTTTGGTTGCCCTTCTCTGCACTTTCTCCAGTTCCCCGATATCCTTTTTGAGAACTGGTGCCCAAAATTGGACTGCATATTCCAGATGAGGTCTTACTAATGATTTGTACAGGGGCAAAATTATATCTCTCTCTCTCTGGAGTCCATACCTCTCTTAATACAAGAAAGGACTTTGGTTGCTTTGGAAACCGCAGCTTGGCATTGCATGCCATTATTGAGCTTATGATCCTTCTCCACTACGGATCCCCCCAGTTGTACACATCCTAGTATGTATGATGCATGCATATTCTTAGCCCCCAAGTGCATAACTTTACATTTACCAACTATAGAAGTTAAACTAACAGGTCTATAGTTACTTGGTAAAGACTTTGTTCCCTTTTTAAATATAGGTACCACATTGGCTCTACGCCAATCCAGTGGTACTATTCCTGTCATTAATGAGTCCCTAAATACTAGATACAATGGCTTTTAAATTACAGAGCTCAGTAATATACTGTTAATTTTGTATAATTTTCATAATTATTTTTCTTTTCATATTTTGTGCTTGTTTTGTACCACTTGCCGGGCAACTCAGCCCTGTGAGGGTTGAGCCGCATGGTCCCTGTATTTTTCACATATAACAATAAAACTGATTGTTTTTAAAATATTAATAATAATATTTTGTTGTGTTGAAACTTATATAATCTTTTATAAAAATCAGGTGATACAATCTACAAACTGCTGAGATAAAATCAATGACATTAAATGTTAAATAGACTGGAAAGTCAAAACACTGTAGTAAAAGAATACAAGTAATAAGAAACTGCAGATAATAAAAATGCAGTTTACATTGAGTAACACACAAATCTAGATGGCTATATAGAAGAGTAAAAATCAGTGAAAGGCACTCAATCTTTACGAAATGTTCATGTTAGAAATCAATTGTTTTCTCTGCATAATATAATATTCACATGATCTTTAACTCTGTCACCTCAAAGAACTTTTTTTTATTGCCCAGAAATCTGTGCCCAGCAGACTACTTTGTGGAGTTGTCAATAAGAATCATATAATGGGTGTTTCATCTTTCTTCCTAGTAACCCATACACAGTATATGTTTCCTCATTCTGAGTTTTAATGCAAGCTTAGTTCTTCCAACATAATTTTTTATACTGGGACATTTTATACAGTAATATGTCCAGTTTCTTTTCTTTCTTTATTAAGATGTTTTTTTTGTGTAAACCAGCTCCATAGAATGCAATTGGGAACATCATTCATGTTCAGGGGCCAAACAACTGTTGCTGCAATGAGGCGTGAATTCTCTGTATAAGTATACAGGGCCAGATCCTCAAAAGAGATACGCAGACTTAACTGCTGTCCCATCATGCTCCGGTAGGTACCCACGTGGTGGGTGCCTACCCACGTGCACCCACCACGTGGGTACCTGCCGGAGCATGATGGGACGGTGATGCCTATATAAATGGGATGCAAGGCGCGCTTCCATCATTACAGCGACAAGAGGCGACGAGGCAACATCGGAAGAGGGGAGAAGAACAGAAGACCCTGACGTCACAGAAGACCGCGCCGGCTGCCTGTTTGAAATCGAGCTAACACACAAAGATAGCAGGCAGCCAGCGCTGAAGAAGAAGGCACCGGACATCTGCAGAAGAACCGGGGTTCGCCGAGTCAAGAGCGGAAGAGGGGAGAAGATGGAAGAAGCCCCCCGGAGTCCGGAGAAGCCCCCCCCGGAGAGCGGAAGAAGAACCCCCCCCCCCCGGAGAGCGGAGAAGACCCCCGGAGAGTGGAAGAAGAAGCCCCCCTGCTAATAGAGCTAATAAAGAAGACAGGGGGGGCATCCGGAGCAGAATAATAAATTATTTTAAAAAGCCTTGTGTTGTGTGTTTACTAACTTTAACTTTTTGCCTACAGGTGAATGGATAGGGGTACGATGTACCCCATATCCATTCACTTAGGGTGGGGGGCCGGTATCTGGGGGCCCCCTTATTTGAGGGGACTCCCAGATTCCGATAAGCCCCCGCCCGCAGACCCCGACAACCAATGGCAAGGGTTGTCGGGAAGAGGTCCTGTCCTCATCAACATGGGGACAGGGTGCTCTGAGGTGGGGGGGCCCGCAGTGCGCCCCCCTGCCCCAGAGCACCCAACCCCCCCATGTTGAGGGCATGCGGCCTGGCATGGCTCAGGAGGGGGGGGGGGGCGCTCGCTCGTCCCCACTCCCTTCCTGACCGGCCGGGTAGCGTGCTTTGGATACGGGTCTGGTATGGATTGTAGGGGGACCCCTACGTCGATTTTTCGGCGTAGGGGGGTCCCCTTACAACCCATACCAGACCTAAGGGCCTGGTATGCTCCTGGGGGGGGAACCCATGCCGTTTTTTTCCTTGAAAATTGGCATGGAGTTCTCCCTCAGGAATGCATGCCGCTGTCATTTTTTTTTTTTCCCGACGCAACTTTTTTAAGCCGTCGCGATCCTCAAAACTAGGCGTAACGTAACTTCGCGCATGCGCAGTACGGCCGGCGCGGGAGCGCGCCTCATTTAAATGGGACTCGCCCCATTTGAATAGGAACGCCTTGCGCCGGCGGAATTTTAGTTACACAGCCTGAAATTTCTAGATAAGTGCTTTGTGGATCGGGCACTTAGGTAGAAACTTTAAGGCAGTGTAACTTAAATGGGATTTTTTAAGTTACGCCAGGTTTTTGTGGATCTGGCCCACAGTGTTTTTCATTTTCATCCAACAGTGAAACAGTTAACTGGATCTACTAAAGAGGAGAACGCCAGGAATCCCTGCATGTCTGATCTAATTGACTTGCATGAGCATGCAGCTTTACCCAAGACATTGCTACCTGGCCACAAGCATCCAGGGTCTTTGAACAAGGGTCCTCCATTACCCCATTGCAAACATTACAAGACAGATGGCAAACACTATCCAAGAACTACCCAGCAGATAAGCAGTTTTCAGGTAATGGATGATGTTCTTGGATGGGATTAGGATGTAGATAAGGGGGGAATAGGGGGTTCAAAATCCTTCCAGTCCGCTGTGCAAAGAACTTGCGCCCTAAGTTACGGTGGCGTAACGTATGTGGGCCGGCCTAAGCCTGCCTAATTCAAATGGGGATGATGTGGGCGTGTTTTATTGAAATTAATGGTGACCCCCACGGCATGCGCCGTTCGTGAAAGAATCCCAGTGCACATGCTCGAGATTACGCCGCAAATCATCATTGCTTTCGACGTGAACGTAAATTACGTCCAGCCCTATTCACGAACGTCTTACGCAAACCACGTAAAATTTTCAAAATTCGACGCGGGAACGACGTCCATACATAACATAGGATACGCCTCATATAGCAGGGGTAACTTTACGCCGGAAAAAGCCTAACGTAAACGAGGTAAAAAATAGCGCCGGGCGGACGTACGTTTCTGAATCGGCGTAACTACCTAATTTGCATATTCCTCGCGTAAATATACGGAAGCGCCACCTAGCGGCCAGCGTAAATATGCAGCCTAAGATACTGATGAACATGTTGAAGGGCATGTGGGGTGCACCCTCCCCATGGGGGCTGGTATGATTTAGGTGGGGGAGCTCCTCTTACTGTGGGCTGCCAGGTCGCATGCTCGGATAAGGGTCTGGTATTGATTTTGGGGGGACCTCCGATGCCTTTGTTTTTACATTGACATGGAGTTCCCCTTAATATCCATACCAGACCGAAGGGCCTGATCTGGACTGGAGGGAACCCACACCATTTTTTTCAATGATTTTTTTATCTATATTACCAGGGTCTAGCAATACATTACAGCCACAAGCAATTTTAAATAAAAAATGTTCCTTTAGAAATGTAATTTTGCTGCAGTACTGTTATAAACATGGGAAAGATGCGCTACTTTACAAGCAGACTAAGGGGATCCCCCAAGCATGATATTTAAAGGAATATTACATGTTTATTGTCTCACTTTAAGCATTATTAAAATCACTACTCCTGAAAAAACTGCAGTTTTTAAAACATTTTTTTTGCATTGATACATGTCCCCTGGGGCAGGACCCAGGTCCCCTTTTTATGGCAATAACTTGCATATAAGCCTTTAAAATTAGCACTTTTGATTGTTCATGTTCGTGGCCCTTAGACTTTAATGGTGTTCACACACATGTTTTGCCTGTTTGCATTTTCTGTTGCGAACCGATTGACATGTTGGCCTCTTATTTTTAAGGAAGGGAGCTGACCTAAACAAAAGCCCCTATTGCCTGTTCTAATCTTGTTGACCATAGTTTAAAAATCATGTAGTGCATTATTTTATGTATTTATTATTATAGTTTAAAATATTCTTTGTGACTCTGCAGATAAGTTCTCCAGGAACATAAATCTATAACTCAAAGGACTTACTTTGAGCACACTAATACATGTGTAGGTGTGTATTATCGTGCTAAATTACATGATGTATAGAAACTGAACCATGGGGTGCACATGGTCTTATAAAATGTCTTCATATTAGTTGGTCAATAAGCAACTCAACAATCATTGGTCTTATCAAATTCTACTCATATTACAGATCCCTCAGTAATGATGACTTAAATGGCTGTGGGTTAAAGGCATCCTTTAGCTTCTTCCAATCATAAATCTGTCCGGATATAGGGTACTGGATGAAAGAAGACTAGTCGTTTTTCCTTCACCCAGTGCTCAGGGTTTGTGATGCTTACACCTTATTATGTATCTTTGTGGGTTGACCTTTGATACAAGCTATTTCTAAATGGCAACCAAAAATTGCAGCTTTGGGAATTCTACAATATATAATTTTTAACAGTGAGCCACAGAAATGTCAGTTTTGCTATTGTTTTGAAGCTTTGAGCAAGCAGCTACATTAACATTTGAAATACAATTTTTTGTGCTTTACCTGTTTAATGATTTGTGCTGCCAGTGTAATGATTTAAAAGAGACAAAAAAAGGAAAACGGAGGGCGCACCGACCTAGTGTGATACTGATTGGTGGATTTTATTAAAATAGTAAAAACAAATCATAATACTCACAAAGGGAGTGTTAAAAACAGGCCTTGAGTAACAATGCAGCAAAGAACCAACACCATCGGCATAACACGATAATTGTTTCGATCCGTGACCGTGGCTAGGGCTGACGCGTTTCAGGGGAGAACCCCTTTCCTCAGAGCTAAGTGGTCTGCAGTGCTTCCTCACCAAGGGACTTGTCTCAATAAATACTAACTTTAGGTAAGTGGTAAAAACACCCCTCCCATAAAGAAGGAGGTGCATGGCCGGGAACCCACCCACATGTCCACCACCTTTCCCTTCCCCTCTCTCCATGTCTATATCCAGCCATCAGTAGTGTGAATACACCATCCAGAATGTACCAGACATAGCAATGTATACAGAAATGTAAATACAAATAACTACCACAATATGACAACAATATATACACCACAGTATAACAGGCCTTTTCAATCTGAACACTCAGCAGGTTGCTGCCTCCAGGTACATGGTTACATCCAATCTGTAAGGTGCCAAAGTATAGTGAAGCATCTCAAAGTCAACACTTCCAATAAGGGGCTATATACATGCTCACATGTGCCACACAAGCCCCACTTACAGTGCTATGCCTACCTTTCCTATACAAGGTGGCCTGAGGTGGCTGCTGGAACGCACGCCCAACGTGAAGGAAGTCTGGTGCGCTCCAGCCGGGTCTGTGTTCCACTGCGCATGCGCGTGACGTCATCAACGCCGTGCGCGGCGCATATACGATGACAATGCGCTCCAGCCTGTAGAGCCAGCAGACTGGAGCGTCTCATTCCCTGCTAGATGGCACGTTCCCATAGGGGAGAGTTAGACCGTTGCCATCTAGTGGTGGAAAGTCAATGCTAACACTCAGTGTCGCCTCTATGCAGCAGGGTATCATCACTGAATGACCAACCACCAAAGGGAAGGGAGGAGGGAGGGGAGAGGAGGAATTTTAGGGGGAAGTATATTACGTGGAGCGAGCCACCAGCCTTGTGCAAGTATAAAATTGCACACCCATTGCATAAAAGACATATATTATATTAAAATCTAACTTTTAAAATGGACACATAATACATAATTTAAAAAAAATTGATTATTGATTATTATTAGATTCCAGTTAAAAATGAAACACCATTTAATTCAGTTAAAAACCACATAATTTCAAATGATAATAATAATGTTACCTATGGTCATATGCCCAGCCTTAATGGTATGGATACACACTCACAGAGGTCCCAGGTGATGGTAAATGGAAAGACTGCAGACCCTCCAGATATCTACATAGCTAACCGTGCAATCATACTGTTACAACCTCCCACAGTGCCCCTAGGGACACCTACAAAAGGTATCCCCAATGGTACTACATATGATTTTGTAAATCGACTAGACTAAATATAAAAATAAATAAATAAATGAAAAATAAATAAAAAATCAATTAATTAAATGGATGTAGGCCACGATGGACAGGTGGCATAGACATCCCTTTAGACCATTTAAATTATTATCTATTTTGCATTACTAAATGATTAGTAGATGAATTACTATTGTACTGGCTATATTACCCATCTATTTATTTTGAGGGAAAAAAAGGGGGGTAGCTTTGGAATTTAGTATATGAATAATTTTAGATGATTTTAAGGGAGAATATAGACGACATCCTAATTATATGGGATGGCAGCGACGAAGAGTTGGAAGGATTCCTGGCACACTGTGGTAGTAACCCCTTTGGGATTTCCTTTACACATGTGGTGGATAAAGAATCACTAATCTTCTTAGACCTTGAGAGCAGATGAGAGCGGCAAGATACTTTCAAAGACACACTTTAAATCAAGTGCGGGAAACTCTTATTTACATGCCTCAAGCCAGCACCATCCAAGGTGGATAAGAAATATCCCCTTTGGCCAGTTTTGTCGCCTGAAACGAACCTGTACCCAGAAGAATGACTATGAAGCACAGAGTCTGATTCTGAGAGAAAAATTCAGAGAAAAAGGATATGGAGAAGCACACGTAGAGGAAGCCTTTCAGAAGTACCTCCAACTCTATGAGAACGATGGGTCAGTAAGTGAAAAAATCGTGAAACCTAAAGAGGGCGTAATATCGACAACACGCTTTTGTACTAGATTTAATAGTAGAGCTTCCACTATACAAAAAATCTTTAAAAGAAATTGGAAGATTCTGACAGCAGACCCATTCCTCAAGACTTGCATTCCATCGCATCCCAATCTGGTCTTTAGAAGACCGAAGGATTTGAGAAGTATTGTGGCTCCTAGCAGAGTCAAGAAAAACAGCAGAAACAAAGGACTTGAAAGCCCCTGGTCCACGATCTTCGACCAGAAAGGAAGTTACAAATGTGGGGTGAACACATGTGGTAATTGCGTACACATGCATCACAGGAAAAAATAAGTTCTTGGGGTGGATGGAAGACGACATAAGATCAAACAATTCATCAATTGTGGAATTGAGTTTGTGATCTATGGCATTATGTGCCCATGTGGCCTGCTTTACGTGGGGCGCACTTCACGACAACTAAGAACCAGAATGAACGAACATAGGAGCAGTATCTCCACAAAAAAAGATAAAGGCTCCATACTCAAACATTTTAGAGAAGTTCATGATGGAGAAGTGGAGGGCCTCAAAGTCTTTGGCATAGAGGCCATTCAAAATGACCTGGACAGGGGGAAGAAACATCAAATTCTCTGTAAAAGAGAAGCATTTTGGATTTTTACTCTGGGCACTATGGTGCCGAATGGACTGAACGAAGAAATAGAACTGCACACCATAACATGAGCAGAAAGAGGAATAATAATGTTCTTGTCCTCTTCTATTTTGTCCCCCCCTCCTTCTTCCTGCCCGCATCCCCTCCCTACAATCCCTTTCTCCCTTAAAATCATCTAAAATTATTCATATACTAAATTCCAAAGCTACCCCCCTTTTTTTCCCTCAAAATAAATAGATGGGTAATATAGCCAGTACAATAGTAATTCATCTACTAATCATTTAGTAATGCAAAATAGATAATAATTTAAATGGTCTAAAGGGATGTCTATGCCACCTGTCCATCGTGGCCTACATCCATTTAATTAATTGATTTTTTATTTATTTTTCATTTATTTATTTATTTATTTTTATATTTAGTCTAGTCGATTTACAAAATCATATGTAGTACCATTGGGGATACCTTTTGTAGGTGTCCCTAGGGGCACTGTGGGAGGTTGTAACAGTATGATTGCACGGTTAGCTATGTAGATATCTGGAGGGTCTGCAGTCTTTCCATTTACCATCACCTGGGACCTCTGTGAGTGTGTATCCATACCATTAAGGCTGGGCATATGACCATAGGTAACATTATTATTATCATTTGAAATTATGTGGTTTTTAACTGAATTAAATGGTGTTTCATTTTTAACTGGAATCTAATAATAATCAATAATCAATTTTTTTTAAATTATGTATTATGTGTCCATTTTAAAAGTTAGATTTTAATATAATATATGTCTTTTATGCAATGGGTGTGCAATTTTATACTTGCACAAGGCTGGTGGCTCGCTCCACGTAATATACTTCCCCCTAAAATTCCTCCTCTCCCCTCCCTCCTCCCTTCCCTTTGGTGGTTGGTCATTCAGTGATGATACCCTGCTGCATAGAGGCGACACTGAGTGTTAGCATTGACTTTCCACCACTAGATGGCAACGGTCTAACTCTCCCCTATGGGAACGTGCCATCTAGCAGGGAATGAGACGCTCCAGTCTGCTGGCTCTACAGGCTGGAGCGCATTGTCATCGTATATGCGCCGCGCGCGGCGTTGATGACGTCACGCGCATGCGCAGTGGAACACAGATTAGGCTGGAGCGCACCAGACTTCCTTCACGTTGGGCGTGCGTTCCAGCAGCCACCTCAGGCCACCTCGTATAGGAAAGGTAGGCATAGCACTGTAAGTGGGGCTTGTGTGGCACATGTGAGCATGTATATAGCCCCTTATTGGAAGTGTTGACTTTGAGATGCTTCACTATACTTTGGCACCTTACAGATTGGATGTAACCATGTACCTGGAGGCAGCAACCTGCTGAGTGTTCAGATTGAAAAGGCCTGTTATACTGTGATGTATATATTGTTGTCATATTGTGGTAGTTATTTGTATTTACATTTCTGTATACATTGCTATGTCTGGTACATTCTGGATGGTGTATTCACACTACTGATGGCTGGATATAGACATGGAGAGAGGGGAAGGGAAAGGTGGTGGACATGTGGGTGGGTTCCCGGCCATGCACCTCCTTCTTTATGGGAGGGGTGTTTTTACCACTTACCTAAAGTTAGTATTTATTGAGACAAGTCCCTTGGTGAGGAAGCACTGCAGACCACTTAGCTCTGAGGAAAGGGGTTCTCCCCTGAAACGCGTCAGCCCTAGCCACGGTCACGGATCGAAACAATTATCGTGTTATGCCGATGGTGTTGGTTCTTTGCTGCATTGTTACTCAAGGCCTGTTTTTAACACTCCCTTTGTGAGTATTATGATTTGTTTTTACTATTTTAATAAAATCCACCAATCAGTATCACACTAGGTCGGTGCGCCCTCCGTTTTCCTTTTTTTGTCTCTTTTAGTTCTATGAATTCCAACGATTCAGAGGAGGGCTGCAAGACTTTGGAAGATACCTTTTAATTGAGTTGCAATTGAGTTTCACCTTTTCTTCAAACACTTTTCCAAAAAATACCGGAGCGCAGGAGATTTGTCTTTGTAGTGTAATGATTTACACAGCCCTGCTGTGCTGCACTGCTTACCTGAAAAGATGACTCCACTAATACTTAGTTTAGCTTGTTTAGCTTTACAGTTTCTTGTGTCACTTACCAGATCATCATTGTATAATGATGTAACAAAGGTTACATGCTGGAAGCACAGCAATGACACAGGAAAATGTAAACCAAACAAAAATATAGAAAAATGAGGACTATGAATCCCAAAACTGCTGAGCAGAATTACAAATCCTTTAACAGGCAATAAAGCTTGCATACTTCATATGTAGTTGAACTTTATCTGTTTGCCTTTACTTCCAGCTGCATTTTGAAGCCTTTACTTTTGTGACATTCAGTGACTACCTTTTAAAAAAAATCTCTCTACCCCATCAATAAATTAATTTTTTTCAAAAACTGTTATACCTAGCATATGCAGTTTGTTCATATTTGCCGTAATTTGTTATTTTTAAGATGTTTCTCTTGATACATTTTTATAATATTGCATTTTTTGATTGATGAGCTTACATTTAGGTCAATGTTTGGCTTTTGGATACATACAGACACACACTTAAATATACAGTATGTATTAAATCACAAGTTCTCAACCAGTGGTATTTGTACTTCATGGAATACCTCATCACGGTATATTCACCATAACAAGTAAAGTTTATCTAGCAATAATAATGATCCTTACAAAGTTATTTAAAGCTGAATTTAAAGGTGCATATATTCTGCCTTTCAGTGTTCTTCTTTTCCCCCCTCATTATTATGATAATAAAATGTTTAAAGTGATTGTAATGTCTTGTTTTTTTTCTATAAAAATAACAAACATGTTATAATTACCTGCTCAGAACAGCCCAGGTCCTCCTATTCTTGGGTCCCTCTCTGGTGCTCCTGTCCCCTCCCTCCTGCCGAGTGCCTCCACAGCAAGCAACTTTCTATGGGGACACCTGAGCCAAGCTGCAGTTCTGTGTGACCATTCAGACACGGTATCGCCCCCGCCACCTCGCTTTCCTGATTGGCTAACTGACTTTGATTGACAGCAGTGGGAGCCAATGGCACCACTGCTATGTCTCAGCCAACCAGGAGAGGGAGTCACGGACAGTCAAGGCACTTGTGGACATTGCTGGACAGAGATGAGGCTCAGGTAAGTGTTAGGTGGTTCTGGGGTGGCTGCTGCACACAGAAGGCTTTTAATCTTAATGCATAGAATGTATTAAGATAAAACACCTTTTGACTTTACAACCCCTTTAAATATAACCTTGATGGCTGAAGAGGCCAGCAGGGTGGTGCAGATAACTTCTTGAAAAACATCACTGCACCCTGCCTCAGTGCTCCTCCCAAAGGCCCCCAGATGCAAGCATGGAAACCAGGCAGGAGAATGGTCAAGGTACAAGCAGAAGTCAACAACACTGGAGCAGATGAGCAAGAGGCAAAGCAGAATCCAGAGACATGCCAAGGTCAGGGCAGGAAGCATTTAAGCAAGGTCAGAGGAAGCCGGGTCAATCACAGAAGTCAAACACAGGTACAGATGCAGGAACACAGAGAGAGCTGTAGGTCAACATAAATAGACTATTTGGTGTCAATGTTAGCAGCAAATATGTATGGGAATGTCGAACAATGGCGGGACTATAGCGGTGCATGCAAAAACAGTAAAGGAAAATAGAACAAATAATGTAAATTTTAATAATTTATTAAAAGACAGCGTAGTGTCAGGTTGAAGGACATTACGCTGTCTTTTAATAAATTATTAAAATTTACATTATTTGTTCTATTTTCCTTTACTGTTTTTGCATGCACCGCTATAGTCCCGCCATTGTTCGACATTCCCATATATAAATTTGGGATGAGGTGCTTTTGTTAAAGATACTATTTTTCAGTCTAGACCAGCCAGATCCTATCCCTTACTTAGCAAATATGTATATGTGCGCACATATGCACAGCCAAACAAGCACCTGCAGGGTTGCACCTGAGCATTTGTATGCACCTTGAGCTCCCATATGTACAGTACTATGGCCAGTGCTTTCCTAACATATATTTTCATTGAGCTTTATTAATCTGCATTGATCAACATAGACACTAGGGATGAGCTTCATATTCAAGTAGAACTCATGTTCGACTCGAACATCGTATGTTCGATCGTTCATCGAATTACGAAAGTTTTGGGCCATTCGCACCAAATGTGGCGTTTCATGGCCCATAATTTACTGCAGCATCGCAGTGCATTGCTGGCTGATGATTGGCCAAGCATGCACTATGACCCGCATGCTTGGTCAATCACAGCTTGCAAAAAAACGGAGAGCCATAATTGGCCAAAGCCAGGGTGGCTTTGGCCAATTATGGCTCAGGGGGTTTAGTACACGCCCCACACTATAAAAGGCCGCCTGCAGGTCAGCCTTGTGTAGTGTGTTGCAGTGGTTAAAAGAGAGAAGACAGAGAGAGAGAGAGAGAGAGAGAGAGAGTGTCATTTTTAGTAGGTAGATAGAGCAGGCAGGCAGGCAGGCTAGTCAGTTAAAGTTACAGTGTGTAGAGGATATATATGCATCCCAGGTGTTGTATATATATTTATACACTGTATAGTTTAGCTAGATCCGCACTTACTAATTTACTAGCAGGCAGGTGATTGTGCTGGCTGCAGTATTCTCACGTGGGAACCCGCTGATCCTACTGCTGATAGATTTTATGCCTGATCATATTACTGAAATGTGAGTGTCATTTCTATATATCTTTTACTGCCTAAGTAAACCTTTTAAACAGAATTACACTATGTGCATCTTTGCTTTTTTTATATTCCTTTTCCTTGAGCTGAGATTTTGAACCTCATATTGGGTCTAAATCAATATACATCATAAGCTGATATTGGGAATATCCTTCTCCTGGTACGTCCACTATATGGCATCGGATCTCTCTCTCCTGCATACCATTTAAAGACACCTCTGGAAGTTGGATACCATCAATTTTGAGCTTTTATGACCCGTTAGGTGTAAACCTATTTGGGTCCACTTAATCCGGTAAGCCTCCAATCATTCCTGGTGGTGGACACACTTCGGATTGTCACTTTATGTGCATGATGACAAATCACTTCACTGCTGATTGATTCACCAACTGTTGGGACTTTTTTACATTAGAGACTGCACTTATAAGTTCTTGCTCTTTTTTTATGGACTCACGATTTTATTTTACTTTATCATCACTTTGAATACTCCTCACAGGGTTTGTTTCTACATTCCCCTTTGCACGTATATTTAGCGCTACACTTTGCTGTTTTGTTCTCACGTGGTGTACTGCCTGTGTCCTCTGCAGTGTGCACCTACAGCTACATGGTGTGTACTGCTCATGTCTTCTGCAGTGTGCACCTAAAGCTACATGGTGTGAACTGCCTGTGTCCTCTGCAGTGTGCACCTAAAGCTATGTGGTGTGTGTACTGCCCGTGTCCTCTGCAGTGTGCACCTAAAGCTACGTGGTGTGTACTGCCTGTGTCCTCTGCAGTGTGCACCTAAAGCTACGTGGTGTGTACTGCCTGTGTCCTCTGCAGTGTGCACCTAAAGCTACGTGGTGTGTGTACTGCCCGTATCCTCTGTAGTGTGCACCTAAAGCTACGTGGTGTGAACTGCCTGTGTCCTCTGCAGTGTTCACCTAAAGCTCCATGGTGTGTACTGCCTGTGTCCTCTGCAGTGTGCACCTAAAGCTACGTGGTGTGTACTGCCTGTGTCCTCTGCAGTATGCACCTAAAGCTACGTGGTATGTACTGCCGGTGTCCTCTGCAGTGTGCACCTAAAGCTACGTGGTGTGTACTGCCTGTGTGCTCTGCAGTGTGCATGGTGTGTGTACTGTCTGTGTCTGTGCTATTTTTCTCAATGATTTTCATCCATATTGCAGGGACCAGACATTACATTAAAGCCGTAAGCAGTTTTAAATTACTTTTTTCTTATAGTAATCTCATTTTGTGCAGGGACAGTTCTAAACATGTGCCACTTCACAGGCATACTATTGACACCCAGCAGGTACGATATTTAAAGGAATTTTTCATAATTTTTTTTCACTTTAAGCTTCATTAAAATCACTGCTCCAGAAAAAACGACCGTTTTTAAAACTTTTTTTCCATTGACACATGTTCCCTGGGGCAAGACCCGGGTTCTCAAAGACGTTTTACGACAATAACTTGCATAATAGGCTTTAAAATGAGCACTTTTGAATTCGAACGTTCGAGTCCCATAGACGTCAATGGGGTTCTAAATGTTCGTGCGAACGGACGGTCTGTTCGAAGGTTCTGGTGCGAACCGAATGGGGGGGATGTTCCCTAATAGACACAACTTAAAGTGGATGTCACAATGTACAGTATAAGATTTCCTATCATCTGTGCCCAGTCTTGCCACACAGAGCTAATCCAGCTCTGAGCAATCATCTTTTATTGTTCAGTGAAATACAACAGACTTCCAGATAAAAACCAAAGTCCTTGCTTCTGAAAAAAAGTGCACAATTCACATCCCCTCCCCTGTTTTTTGATTAAATGTTTTCAAAATATGGGATGAGTCACAGTTCAGTGCCATGAGAAAATGCAACAGCCATCAGAATATACATAGAGCTGGAGGGAAGAGGGGAGGGGGATGTGAATTGAGCACTTTTTACAGAAGCTGTGTATGTCTGCAAGCAGTGCACAAGATATGTAAATAAACTGTCACTCAAGCAAGGACTTTGGTTTTTATCTGGAAGTCTGTTTTATTTCCCTGAACGATAAAAAGAGGATTGCTCAGAGCTGGATTAACTCTGTGTGGCAAGACTGGGCACAGATAATAGGAAATCTTATTCTCTACATTGTGACATAAAAAAAATTACATCCACTTTAAGGAACACAGTTGTATTCTATGTGCCCTGTTCAAAACATATTGATATATTTAAACACTTTGAATGGCGTGATGTGCCTGCTATGATTTGTAGTCTGCGGCGGGTCCACTCATGGGATTATGATAAAGTAAATTTTGATTCATGAAACGTGTTAATATCTGCCAGGTCTGCACTGATGTTTATGATGTCAATAAGAAGTCATATATCACATAGTTTGGTGTTCTACATATTCTATTTTACTTCACCAACTTAGACTATTGTGTTCTGATCCATCATATATAATTCAGATTAAAAAAACATTGAACTAAAGGCTGTAATGTAACAAAATAGGTAAAAAGCCAAGAGGGTGAATACTTTTTCAAGGCACTGTAAATATAATTTGGGTACAGTGTTACATGACTGAGCAATTGCCAGTTAAAGTAGCACAGTGCTGAATAGGGGTGAGCCGGACACCCCCCAGTTTGGTCCGCAGCAGAACATGCGAACAGGCAAAAAATGTGTTCAAACACGCAAACACCGTTAAAGTCTATGGGACACGAACATGAAAAATCAAAAGTGCTAATTTTAAAGGCTAATATGCAAGTTATTGTCATAAAAAGTGTTTGGGGACCTGGGGCCTGATTCCCAAAAGAGATACGCAGGCGTAACTGCTGTTCAGTCTGTGCCTAACTTTGGAAACGATCCTCAAAAGGCTTTTTCCAAAGTTAGGCAGAAAATCTGACATGTGTAAGACACTTACACGGTCAGATCTTAGGATGCAGTACCGCATCCGCCGCTGGGGGCATTTCTCATGGAAATGCAGCTTTGAGTATGCAAATGAGGACTTAAGCAGATCCACAACGCTTTTCATCAGCTTTTCAGCACTGTGATTTCTGCGTAAGTTCCCATTTGCTTGCGCAAAACTAGGGCTGGTTTTACAATGTGGAAAGTTAGTCACACCTTGTAAAGGCCCATTCAAGCGACGGCATTTGGTATGCATTCCTGAGGGAGAACTCCACGGCAATTTTTAAATTCAAAACCGGCATGGGTTCCCCCCCCAGGAGCATACCAGGCCCTTAGGTCTGGTATGGGTTGTAAGGAGACCCCCCCACGCCGAAAAATCGATGTAGGGGGTCCCCCTACAATCCATACCAGACCCGTATCCAAAGCACGCTACCCGGCCGGTCAGGAATGGGAGTGGGGACGAGCGAGCGCCCCCCCCTCCTGAGCCGTGCCAGGCCGCATGCCCTCAACATGGGGGGGTTGGGTGCTCTGGGGCAGGGGGGCGCACTGCGGGCCCCCCCACCCCAGAGCACCCTGTCCCCATGTTGATGAGGACAGGACCTCTTCCCGACAACCCTTGCCGTTGGTTGTCGGGGTCTGCGGGCGGGGACTTATCGGAATCTGGGAGTCCCCTCAAATAAGGGGGCCCCCAGATACTGGCCCCCCACCCTAAGTGAATGGATATGGGGTACATCGTACCCCTACCCATTCACCTGTAGGCAAAACGTAAAAGTTATTAAACACACAACACAAGGGTTTTTAAAATAATTTATTACTCTGCTCCGGAGGCCCCCCCTGTCTTCTTTATTAGCTCTAATACCAGGGGGGGCTTCTTCTTCCGCTCTCCGGGGGTCTTCTTCCACTCTCCGGGGGGGGTTTCTTCTTCCGCTCTCCGGGGGGGGCTTCTCCGCTCTCCGGGGGTCTTCTTCTATCTCCGCCACTCTCCGCTGTTGACTCAGCGAACCCCGGATCTTCTGCAGCTGTCCGGTGCCTTCTTCTTCAGCGCTGGCTGCCTGCTATCTTCGTGTGTTAGCTCAATTACTAGCAGGCAGCCATCGCGGTCTTCTGTGACGTCAGGTTCTTCTCTTCTGTTCTTCTCCCCTCTTCCGATGTTGACTCGTCGCCTCTTGTCACTGCAATGATGGAAGCGCGCCTTGCATCCCATTTATATAGGCATCACCGTCCCATCATGCTCCGGCAGGTACCCACGTGGTGGGTGCCTACCCACGTGCACCCACCACGTGGGTACCTACCGGAGCATGATGGGATGGTGATGCCTATATAAATGGGATGCAAGGCGCGCTTCCATCATTGCAGTGTCAAAAGGCGATGAGTCAACATCGGAAGAGGGGAGAAGAAGAACCTGACGTCACAGAAGACCGCGCTGGCTGCCTGTTAGTAATTGAGCTAACACACAAAGATAGCAGGCAGCCAGCGCTGAAGAAGAAGTCACCGAACAGCTGCAGAAGAACCGGGGTTCGCCGAGTCAACAGCGGAGAGCGGCGAAGATAGAAGAAGACCCCCAGAGAGCGGAGAAGACCCCCCCGGAGAGCGGAAGAAGAAACCCCCCCCGGAGAGTGGAAGAAGACCCCCGGAGAGCGGAAGAAGAAGCCCCCCCTGGTATTAGAGCTAATAAAGAAGACAGGGGGGGGCCTCCGGAGCAGAATAATAAATTATTTTAAAAACCCTTGTGTTGTGTGTTTAATAACTTTTACTTTTTGCCTACAGGTGAATGGGTAGGGGTACGATGTACCCCATATCCATTCACTTAGGGTGGGGGGCCGGTATCTGTGGGCCCCCTTATTTGAGGGGACTCCCAGATTCTGATAAGCCCCCGCCCGCAGACCCCGACAACCAACGGCAAGGGTTGTCGGGAAGAGGTCCTGTCCTCATCAACATGGGGACAGGGTGCTCTGGGGTGGGGGGGCCCGCAGTGCGCCCCCCTGCCCCAGAGCACCCAACCCCCCCATGTTGAGGGCATGCGGCCTGGCACGGCTCAGGAGGGGGGGGGGGGCGCTCGCTCGTCCCCACTCCCTTCCTGACCGGCCGGGTAGCGTGCTTTGGATACGGGTCTGGTATGGATTGTAGGGGGACCCCCTACGTCGATTTTTCGGCGTGGGGGGGTCTCCTTACAACCCATACCAGACCTAAGGGCCTGGTATGCTCCTGGGGGGGGGACCCATGCCGGTTTTTTCTTTGAAAATTGGCATGGAGTTCTCCCTCTCAGGAATGCATGCTGAGCGACGCTGTCATTTTTTTTTATAATTATTTGTTTTCCCGGCGCGTATATTTTTTTTTCACCCGTCGCAACTTTAGTGTCCCGTCGCAATCCACAAAGCCTGGCGTCAATTACGTTCGTGCGCTGCACGTCGGGAAAATTACGTCACACGCATGCGCAGTATGGCCGGCGCGGGAGCGCGCCTCATTTAAATTTTAAACGCCCCCCGGAGAGGAGGACCGCCTTGCGACGGCGGCACTTAAGTTACACGGCCTGAAATTTCTAGGTAAGTGCTTTGTGGATCAGGCACTTAGGTAGAAATTTTAAGTCAGTGTAACTTAACTGCTGAAAGTTAAGTTAGGCAGCTTTTTTGGGAATCAGGCCCCTGGTTCCTGTCCCAGGGGACATGTATCAATGCAAAAAAAGTTTTTTCGGGAGCAGTGATTTTAATAATGCTTAAAGTGAAACAATAAAAGTGAAATATTCCTTTAAATTTTGTACCTGAGGGTGTCTATAGTATGCCTGTAAAGTAGTGTATTTTCCCGTGTTTATAACAGTCCCTGCACAAAATAATTTAAAACTACTCGCGGCTATAATGAATTGTCGGGTCCCGGCAATACAGATAAAAGTCATTAAGAAACATGCGATGTCCCCCTTGCCCGGTGGTTGTGGGGTCTGCAGGTGGGGGGCTTATTGGAATCTAGAATCCCCCTTTAACAAAGTGGACCCCCAGATGCCGGCCCCCTATGTGAAGTGGTACATTGTACCCCTACCATTTCACCCAGAAAAGTGAAAAAAAAGGAAAAAACACACACAAAGTTGGGACAAGTCATTTAATAAAAATGTAAAAAGAATCCAGCGCCGTAATCCTTCTGCAAGTCTGACCCACCGCTATGAATGATACTGCCTCCATAGGCGACCCGTCTGACAGCTGTTTTAGAATCAAGGGCAGGGCCACCCGTGACGTGGACGGGTGACCCCACCCCCTCTGACGCAACAGGGGTTTTCCATGACGCATCAGAGGAGACAGGGTCATCCGTGACACCACAGAGAAAACCGCCGGAAACCCAGTTGCATCAGAGAAGGATGGGGTCACCTGTCCACATCACGGGTGGCCCTGCCATTGGTTATAAAACAGCTGTCAGACAGGTCACGTGTCATTCGGCCGGGAGCCTCCTATGGAGGCAGTATCATTCATGGAGGCAGGTCGGACTCGTAGAAGGATTATGGTGCTGGAATTTTTTATTTATTTTTTTATTAAAGGACTTGTTCCAACTTTTTTTTCCTTACTTTTTTGGGTGAAATGGTAGGGGTACAATGTACCCCGTTATCAATTCATATAGGGGGCCGGCATCTAGGGGTTTCCTTTGTTAAAGGAGGCTTCCAGATTTCGATAAGCCCCCTGCCCGCAGACCCCCGCAACTACCGGGCAAGAGTTGTGGGGATAAGGCACTTGTCACCATCAACATGGGGATATCCTCCCCATGTTGAGGGTATGTGGTCTGGTACGGTTCAGGAGGGGGGCATTCTCTCATCCCCCCTTTTTTTCTGCGGCCTGCCAGGTTGCGTGCTTGGATAAAGGTCTGGTATGGATTTTTGGAGGAAACCCCATGCCATTTTTTGTCATTGTTGGCGCGGGATTCCCCTTAAAATCCATACCAGACCTGGGTCCTGTTTCACTTTAAGCATTATTAAAATCACTGCTCCTGAAAAAACAGGCGTTTTTAAAACTTTTTTTGCATTGATACATGTCCCCTGGGGCAGGACCTGGGTCCCCAAACAGTTTTTATGACAATAACTTGCATATTAACCTTTAAAATTATCACTTTTGATTTCTCCCATAGACTTTTAAAGGGCTCCGCGGCTTTCAAATTTACCGCAAACACCCCAAATTGTTGCTATTCGGCGAACGGGGGCGAAGAGCCAATGTTCAAGTCGAACTCATGTTCGACCCGAACATAAGGCTCATTCCTAGTGCTGAATAGCAAAAAATACTCTGATCATGAAGGGGTAAACCTTTTCAGAGCTTAAGTGGTTAAATCATAAAGCTAATAATACACTTGATGATATTCATATGACCGTCCTCAGATCTCATCAGCAATGTTTCTCTCGCAATGTTATTCCTATATATTCATCATGCACTGTAAAGTCATGTACAGTACTAAAGAAGCATTATTTTCTAATAGTGCATTACTGTTTTATTAAAACAAGCAGATTTAAAATCATATTCCCACATTTAATTGCACAAACCAGTACAGTCAGATGTTTGGAAGGACTTCCATCCACTCAAGGCTGTGAGTCCAGGATTGTCTCAGCATACGTATCAGATCATGTTCCATCCAATGAATTGAATGGTTGAAAATATTTATGAGAGCTTTCTTTTTCAAAGAAAAAGAAGCATTTGAAGCACAATGATCCCACACCTCATATGCCTTGTACACACGATCAGTCCAAACTGATGAAAACGGACTGATGGTCTGATGGTCTGATGGACTGATGGTCTGATGGTCTGATGTGCCTACACACCATCAGTTCAAAATCCGATCAAGTCCAACGCAGTGAGGTAAAACACAACGACGTGCTGAAAAAACTGAAGTTCAATGCTTCCAAGTCGACTTGATTCTGAGCATGCGTGGGTTTTGAACTGATGCTTTTGCGTACTAACCATCGGTTTTGACCGATCGGTCATCAGTCCATCAGTCCGATTTTAAAGCATGTTCTAAAACTTTGGACTGGAAGACAAAAGTCTGATGGTTCATATACACGGTAGGTTTGGACTGATGAAACTGAACCTCAGTCCGTTTTCATCAGTTTGGACTGATCATGTGTACAGGGCCTTAGAGGAAGGTTTCAGGAAAAAAACTTTCCACAGCCCCCTGTGTATAACACGCAGGCACAGTTTACCCTCTATTTTCAGGGTAAAAAAGTGAGTGTTATACGCCAATAAATACAGTAAGTCCTGAATTTTGCAGCACTGTTCCAAATAAAAGTTCTTTATTTTGCCAAAACCTGCCAACACTATTTCATCATTTTATGGTTTGTTACATAAATTAGCCATTTGTCTATCAGGTTGTGTTTTTATTTTTCACACACATGTTAAAATCTGTATTTTTTTGTTGGAATTTACTTTTATACCTGAAACAGTTATATGTTTTCTGAAAGGCCCTATACTAATGAAACTGTGGCAATTGCATTTTTTATATTGCACAATAGGTATGCAATTGTTTATCAAACACATAATTTCAGGAGAAGATATACTAAAATTAATTCTAGATTGTTCTGTTTAATCCAGAATGGGGTACATTTTTCTAATTGTTAGGGAATCCTAATTTTACGCAGAATACCTATAACAAGTGTAGGCAGGAAAAAAAACTTAAATGAGCACTCTCTAGAACAGGAAAGTCTCAGTGCCTTTGCTAGATAATGTCGAATGGAGGGGTGGGATGAATGTTTTTTCTAATATGCCAAACCTCCTCCACAAGAACAGTGGATTGGTCACAAGGTAAGCTTCATTTATGATTGTGTAAATCACAAGAAACCCTGAATCACGTAGATGTTGGATTGGTCACAAGGTAAGCTTCATTTATGTGTGTGTAATCACAAAAAAAACTGAATCACGTAGCTGTTGGCAGTTGGCTTTGCTAAAACTATATGTAAGACTAAAACCACTTTAACTTGTAGAGCCCAAAGTGGTGGAAGTTATAGAAAAGCATTCAAGTAGATTTACACGGGTTTTGGATAAACTAGGAAAGTGCATTGCCTTTATTATTGCAAGGTGTACAAAAAGATACAGGAAAGAGATTCTGCACCTTGTCAGAGTTGCTGAGTAATAACTTGTCACCAGGCCAGGAGCAGAGAGGAAATCTCCCAACAGGGACATCTGTTCAGGTGTCACTTTAAAGAGATATCTTCTTACTAAATTCTAGGACATAAAGTGAGGAAACATCTTCCCAGTGGAGATTTAGACAGCCATACAAACTATTCAGATATTGTAACCCTTCCTTTTTTTCAAATCTAGAAAAAAATACATTTTTTTTCTCTAGACAGTAGTACAAGTACAAATTCTAATTGAATGCTTTGATTTACTGTTTTTAGGAACTAGTACTTAAAAATAAGAAACTTTCATTTACTAAGGCAATACTGTATGTCAAAACTTAATCTTTAAGATTTCCAAATGTTCCTCCCACATGTGGTTAAGGACACAAAACGAGCTGCCCAGCACTTGGAAAACTTCTGAAAATGTATACATTATCGATTCAAATACAACCAAAATAAATATTGTTTTTGGAAATTAGTAACAGTGATTCAAAAATGAATTATGAGCAAAGGACACAAATTGAAGGGGAGCTCCACCCAAAAGGGGAAGCTCCTCTTGTTTGTTTTCTCCCCCTCTCTGCTGCCATATTTGGAACCTTTTGGGGAAAGCAGGTACTTTGCACTTTGCACATGTGCATTAAGGAACCTTCTGTAAAGCTGCAAAGCTTCACTGCTGGTTTCCATTACAAGGAATGGTGGCAGCAGCACCTGAGAGCCGATTAAAATATCATCTGGGCTCCTGACATCGTGGGATCCCTGGACAGGTAACTGTCCTATTATTTAAAGTCAACAGTTCCAGTGTTTCTTTGGGGGGGTGGCCACGTGCCACCCCTCCAAGAACCTTGAGCACCAGTCACCGCTGCTTTGAGGTCAGTAATGTATTATCACCCACAGTAGATCACAAAGGCAGTGTGTTTTGAACAAAAAATATGCTGAAGGTGCATTAATTAATATCTCAATAAGCTAAAATGCTACACCTAACAAAAGTGCCACATCAACATCATGTTAAACCCCTTGGCGCAGGGGTCTCCTGGACCTCTTAGGCCTTGTACACGCGGTCGGACCAAACTGATGTGACTGGTCCGTTGGACTGTTTTCATCGGTTCACCTCTGAAGTGGCCGCACGGCCTGATATGTGTACACACCGTCAGTCCAAAATCCGATCGGGTCAGAACGCGGTGACGTCAAACACACGACGTGCTGAATAAAACGAAGTTCCATGCTTCCAAGCATGCGTCAACTTGATTCTGAGCATGCGCAGGTTTTGAATTGACTTACACCGTCGGATCTTAGGATGCAATACTTCGGCCGGCGCTGGGTGGAGTTTGCGTCGTTTTCCAGCGTCGGGTATGCAAATGAGCTTTTACGGCGATCCACGAAGGTTTTCGCGTTCGTTATGTCGTCGCTAGTCGTTTTTTCCCGTCGCAAAGTTAAGCCTGCTTTAACATGGCTTAACTTTAGACGAGCCATGTTAAAGTATGGCCGTCGTTCCCGGGTCGAATTTCAATTTTTTTTTTTTGCATAAGACGTCCGGGAATACGAAAGTACGTTACGCACTTTGCCGTTCAAAAAAATGACGTCACTTCGCGCAAAGCACGGCGGGAATTTCAAAACGGAGCATGCGCAGTACGTCCGGCGCGGGAGCGCGCCTAATTTAAATGGTACACGCCCCATTTGAATTAGGCGGGCTTGCGCCGGACGCCTTTACGTTACACCGCCGTAAGTTTACACGCAAGTGCTTGGTGAATCAGGCACTTGCGCTGAAAACTTGCGGCGGTGTAACGTATAGACGATACGTTACGCCGCCGCAAAGGTATGTGAATCTGGCCCAATATGTTTATTATTTTAATAAAAAAAACTAAAGCATTACAATCACTTTAATCTCTAATACACCAAAGTATGTTTACATGGATTAATCTAGTAGTCTTGGGTTTAAGATTTTTTTTTAAATGAACTACGGTAGCTCTTTATGTGTCTTTGGTACATTCTCTTGATTTCAAACTTTGTTGCCAAACACGTTTGCTTTAAGTCACTTGACAAAGTAGCCTTTTCCTAGGCAGCAAACTAACAAATATTTCTAAACCCAATAAATTGATCATGTTCACATGTTTCAGTTTGGGTGGGATAGAACAGTTGGTTTCTGGTCAGGATTTTGGAAAGGGCAGTGGGATTTTGACACTAACAGTGCTAAGAGATGGTTAACACACGCTTATTCTAGCTTTAGGCCCCTTTCACACGGACTGTCCGATCAGGTCCCTATGGAGTAGAGGATTGTCAGCAGTGACATGTCCACTGACATCCGCCACCATCCAATCCAATCCTGTCTGCCAAATCCAGACAGATGGTGGTCTTTTTTCCATCCGTCTGGCAGATCATATATGATCGGGGTGGATCTGTCTCTGCTCTTCACAGTGAGTGGAGACAGACTCATCTGCCTGCTCAGTGGAAATCAGTGGAGCGATCCCCCGCTGAGCAAGTGGAATCTGCCAAGCGGAGGCGCCCGTGTGAAAGGGGCCTTAATCCAAGTTCTACATACTTCCTTCCCACTAGTTCCAATTGTAATGGCTGGCATTAGGGGTGAGCCGAACACCCCCCAGTTTGTTTCGCAGCAGAACATGTGAACAGGCAAAAAATGTGTTCGAACACGCGAACACCGTTAAAGTCTATGGGACACGAACATGAAAAATCAAAAGTGCTCATTTAACGGTTAATATGCAAGTTATTGACATAAAAAGTGTTTGGGGACCTGGGTCCTGCCCCAGGGGACATGTATCAATGCAAAAAGTTTTAAAAACTGAAGTTTTTTCGGGGAGCAGTGATTTTAATAATGCTCAAAGTGAAAAAATAAAAGTGAAATATTCCATTAAATTTTGTACCTGGGGGTGTCTATATTATGCCTGTAAAGTAGCGCATTTTCCCTGTGTTTAGAAAAGTCCCTGCACAAAATGAAATTTCAAAAGAAAAAAGGTAATTTAAAACTGCTTGCGGCTATAATGTATTGTTGGGTCCCGGCAATACAGATACAAGTAATTAAAAAAATTGCATGGGTCCCCCCCAGTCCATTACCAGGCCCTTCAGGACTGGTATGAATATTTAGGGGAACCCCGAACCAAAAAAAAAAATAAAAAATGTGTGTGGGGGGGCCCCAAATTCCATACCAGGCCCTCCAGGTCAAGCGGAACCCTGTGGCAAAAAAAATGGCGTGGGGTTCCCCCCAAAATCCATTCCAGGCCCTTTATCTGAGCATGCAACCTGGCAGGCCGCAGGAATAGAGGGTGGGACGAGAGAGCACCCCCCCTCCTGGACCATACCAGGCCACATTCCCTCAACATAGGCCTTGTCCCCATCAACATCTCTTGTCCTCCCTCTTTCCTGTGGCCTTCCAGGTTGCGTGCTCAGATAAGGGTCTGGTATGGATTTTTGGGGGAACCCCCACACCCTTTATGTTTTAATTTTGGCACAGGTGTTCCCCTTAAAATCTATAGCAGACCAGAAGGGTATGGTATGGATTTTGAGGGGACCCTTACACCATTTAAAAAAAATTGACGCAGGGTTCCCCTTAATATCCATACCAGACCTGAAGGGCCTGATATGGAATTTGTTTTTTAAAATGTTGGTTCAGGGTTCCGCTTAATATTCATACCAGACCCAAAGGGCCTGGTAATGAACTGGGGGGAACCCATGCCATTTTTGTCAATGACTTTTATCTGTATTGCCGGGACCTGACAATTCATTATAGCCGCGAGTAGTTTTAAATTACTTTTTTTCCTTTAGAAATTTCATTTTGTTCAGGGACTGTTATAAACACGGGAAACATGCGCTACTTTACAGGCATACTATAGACACCCCCCAGGTACGAAATTTAAAGGAATATTTCATTTTATTGTTTCACTGTTTCACTAAGCAATATAAAAATCACTGCTCCCGAAAAAACTTTAATTGTTAAAACTTTTTTTGCATTGATACATGTCCCCTGGGGCAGGACCCAGGTCCCCAAACACTTTTTATGACAATAACTTGCATATTAACCTTTAAAATTAGCACTTTTGATTTCTCCCATAGACTTTTAAAGGGTGTTCTGCGGCTTTCGAATTTGCCGCAAACACCCCAAATTGTTTGCTATTCGACGAACGGGCGAACAGCCAATGTTTGAGTTGAACTCATGTTCGACTCAAACATAAAGCTGATCCCCAACTGGCACCCATGAACCTGTTCTTCTTTCGGAATGCAAAATTCCTAAAGCACACATTCCTGAAAAATGGCTGTAGATGTCCGTAGGTGCTTCAGCGACCATCGGCTGGAAACTGTGGACATTCAAAGCCAAAAATATGTCACCAGCACACCAAGGATATGCAGAAAGGGGTCTGTTCTGGAAATCCCTGGTATGCTGATGACATATTTTCTGCTTTGTTCTTCTTTCTCGGCTTGTAACATACCCTCTCACCAAATTTCAACAATGGCAGCCTCCATGTTTCTCTTAGTATCTGTGCTTATTATTGCAGCTGACCATACAATGAGTTCTCACTGAGCTGTCAATCTCATTACTCCAGGACTCCCAGAGGAATAACAAAAGAGGACCAATTTATAAAAACAGAACAAATGAAAACAGGATAAAAAAAAATATTTTAGGCATTGTGATTGATCAGTTTTCCTCCTTTTTTTTTTTTGCTCCTGGTAAAATAGTGGAAAAAAGTAAGGGTAAATCATGTCATTGGGGACACTTTAATGTCATTTGCAATATTTAAAACATCCACCAGGATTGCATTGCTAAAATATCCATAAGTTGCAGATGCTTTCACAATATAAAACACAACTAGCATCCTTTTTGTATTTAAAAAAAGTTTATTGGGTCGCTTGAGCAATCAGAAAAAAACACCAGATATCCTGCCAGACCAAACCCCATCATAAATACCTTAGCTGGTGTCTTTATTATTACACATGTTTGTCTCTCTGCCCTGGTAGAATCAATAACTTCAGGGTATTTCATAACTTCTGAAATATTAATAACACAGGCAGAATAAGGACATATTAATGTGTAGCTGTTAATGAGTTCAAACAACGCTATATTAGAGAGTGTTGGAGCTAAAAGAACACATTACCCACCCACGGTAAAGTAGACATCCAAATCCATATTTATAGCCATTCAAAAGGTAATTGCACATTGAACAATAATATACAAGTTAGCAGACTGTAAAATGTAGGTATTAGAGAGATTAATACCTATAGAAAACTGGATCTGTGGCATGATCGTAAATACAGTGGCATCTCCCACTACTCAGCCACTTCACTGGCTTGATAATTTCATATATTATATATACTGGTACATAATTGTGAAAGCACCAGTGACTGTTAGATATTTTAAACTTGACATGTGGCCTTGTTTTTTTCCAGAACTTTTTTTGCTATCTGTGGCCCCATGAAGGATATTTGCCTTTGTGTCCTGTCTAGGTGATGGATGGCAGACACAACAAGAGGAGAACAGACGTCTCTTCTATGGGGACACAGAAAATATTTAAAGCTGAAGTGTAAACACATGTTTTGCCTTCCCTGCTGACCCTCCCTCAGAATAACATGTTGATTTTATTTTTATACAAACTCTTCCTGCTTTCATTATATACCGTACCTTATTTTAGTCCCAATGCATCAATTCAAGCAAATCTTGGCAAATATTAAAATGCCTTTATAGATGGATGTCAGTCTGGAGGAGTGGATATTCTTAGGCTAGCTGTATTTGTATACAGATCCCCCTAGGTAAAGCCCATATGTGATGCTAAACCTATTTTTTTTTTGAGAAAAAAAAACAATGAAAGGAGCCAGTCAGGAACAGTTAAGCTCAGGGGTGGACTGACAATTGAGGCTCTTGGGCACTGCCTGAGGGCCCCATGCCACTAGGGGGCCCCATCAGGGTTGCCAGGCTCAGTAAAACCAGGGACAGTATGTAAAAATCTGTGTTTTTATTTACATCTGTCCCCGATATATCCAAAACCGACATGCTTTTGATGTGAAAATCCAGAGATTTTAGCTGCCCTGCCTCTGCACTGTCTCCTGGCATGGTGGCCATCTGTAAGCCCGGGGGCCCTGTAATCTTCTATTGCCCGGGGGCCCCATGAGTTGTCAGTCCACCCCTGGTTAAGCTAGAAATGGAAGTGCTAGATGATGATTGGTGGGCTCTACCTTTTATTTAAAAAGTAATAAAAAAAATTGTACCAAAGACCTTTTCATTTTTATTTAAGCCCTTGACATTCCAAGTAAGACATTTTAGAGATCACATAGCACCAAATTACAGCTTAATGCTGGGCAAGTTGAGATAAACCACAGTGCATTATATACCGTAATAGTAAAAAAAATGCTAGATGGTATATTGGCATCTTGGCAAAAAAAACAATAAAAAAGAGTTATAAGTGGAACATGACAAACTTAGAAGTAACTGACCCGCCTCTACACAATCTCCAGGTCATGTGAGCATTTAACCTTCCAGGAAAATTAACATCACAACAGTTGTACAAGAACATAAAAAAGGGTGTTAAACAGCATAATGCAAAGCAAATTGTGGGTAGTAAACTTGAGTTTGAATTGGCTAAAGAAGTAGGTGAGGGGGCAACTACTAAACCAATACACAAACCAGAAAAAAATACATTTGACTTTTTTGTGGAGCTTTCCATTTGCAAAGAGCAGCAGCCTAATATAATTAAGGTGATGGAGAAGTCCAAATTGATATCAAATGCTGAAAAATTTGTTATAGGGAAGCAGAATTCAGTCTAGAAGCAATATCCAAACACCATCTGCTCACATGCTCAGGCATAGTGAGAAGAAGACAAACAAAGGGCTTGCAGTAGCTAAGTCACTCAACCCAGTGATGTACTGTAGGTGTCATCTGGTAGGTATAATGTCTTCACGGCTTCACCTCTTTGGAGATTGCATTTTTCCACCCAGTTTAAGACACTTTTAAATTGGCTGAAGTAAAGAGTGTAATCCTTGTTGGTTATCTGCAACCGTGCGGGGTACAGCATTGCATCATTTATGTTTAAGGTGCAAAAAGGCCATTTGCACTCACTGAATTTGACTTTCTGTTTTGTTGTATTTGAGACAGAAGTGGAGGAATAAGTCTCTGAAGTTTAGCAGTTGAATCAATGAAAATCCTAAATGCCAAAAGTAAAAAAAAAGACCAGAAGGAAGACGGGATGAGGCCAGCCCTGAATGGAAAAGTGTCAGTGCTGACAACCAGATGGGGACCTACACTGTGCTGTCACAGGAATGAGCGAGGGGGAGGAGAGCACTGTCTGGGACCTGGGGCCACTGTGGTGAGGTAAGACACTGGTCTGGTCCGTGCAGAGAACAGACACACACCACACAACACCACCTGATGACACTCTCATACAAATACTCAAAATAATCCCCAAACACCACTTGAGGGGCGCTCGAGAGGCTGCAGACTCTGTGGGGGGGCCTGGGGTGGGGTTTAAATCTCTCATTACCAGCATGGAGGAGGGGGAAGAATGGGTTATTACCAGGATGGTGGGGGGGGGATCATCTCTGGTGAGGATTCCTGTATGTGGATGCTGCAGCTTGTTAAGTGTGAGATCAAACACCCATTGAAGTGATCATGCAGCAGATTGTTTATGACAAGAAGAAGTCATTGGGGACTTTTATGCAAGAGAGAAAACAGTGGACCTGATGTAAAGTGTAACACTGCTGATTGTGATGTAAGGGGTGCTTTGGGGACCAGAGACTACCTTACATCAGAGTTTCCCTTTACAGCACAGTCTGCAGTGTTCCCCTTACATCAGAGTTCCCCTTTAAATCAAGGTCCGCAGTGTCCCCCTTACATCAGAGTTCCCCTTTACATCAGGGTCCACAGAGGTTCCCCTTGCACTGCAGATTCTGATGTAAAGCAGACTCAAGAGGAACTCTAGGGACTCTTGTATAAAGTTGGTGACTAGAGACCACCTTACATGAGAGTTCCTCTTTACATCACAGTCCACAATGTTCAGCTTTACATAATTCTCTGCCTGTAGGCTCCTGAGATATAAAGCAGGCCTAGCCTTCATCCTAGATAAGGGTCTGGTTTAGATAATAGAGGACCTTCACACCTTCACATAAAAAATAGCATGAGGTTCTGCTTAAAAAGACAAACGAATCTCCTTTCCAGGGGGACCTTATGAAAACAAAACAAGAAAAAAAGCTTGAGGCCCCCCACAAAATGCATATCATATTATCCAAGCATGTAGCCTTGGATAGCCTTGGAAATCCAGGAAAGGGGTGGTTAGCATGTTACTATGCCTCCTAAACTATTCCATGCCATTTATCCTCAACATGGGGGGGGGGGTCTCTGAAGGGGGGACTACAAAAATACACAAAGGTGCAGGGTGCCCTGGGTGATGTCATTGACTATAAATATGGCCATGCGGCCATACTTGGTCAATTACTTCTCCTGGAAGACCTGGCCTCTTTATTAACATGGCTGTGGACCAGACATTGAGCTCATCCCTATGTTTAAGGCTTTTTACATAGGTGTTTTACCAAATGACAAATTGTCTATATATTGTTATTACAAATTTCTTAATAGATGATAATCATTTTATTTTTCTAGTACAGTCAATTTAGAATCAATTTATTTTTATGTTTCAGTCTTTTATGTGGCATATGTTCAGTTTTATTTGTTCTGCACTAAAACAAGTGACAACCTATGATTTGTTTTCTTTGTGCCATGTGATGCAATAAAAACTGTATAAAGCTTTGTAAATGTAAAATTGTTTTCTAGTATGACATATGATCCTGAAGTACATGGAATCTTTCTTGAAAAAGTTTAGTATAAAATAGTCAGAGAACAAGGGGTCATGTTCTGAAGCTGAAGTCAGACAGGGTTAATGGAGATGGAAAGATGTGATTTAGAACATTGATGGCACAGTGTTACCTGTAAAACAACTGTGGATGGAAATGTAGTTATTGCTTGAGTGATGCCAGAAACTGAAGGATCAAGAGAAGTTTTTTTTTTATATCAGCTCATTTGTGGTGGTAATGACCATAGCAGGGCATTTCCTATTTTATGACAAGGGGTGACAAAATATTATGCAAAGTCATAAACTGAGCTTTAAAGAGATACCCCCAATTTTAAAATATAAACTATGACAACATCAGAAATAATCTGCTAGCAGTAACATACCTAGAAGGGAGTAAGCAGACTTCAGCAGGTACTGCTAATTAGCAGGTTTATCCGGGCTTCTGGTGATGATTAAGTTATACACATTTCTATAGTCTGACTCTGTTTGTATGGCACTGATTGCATACTGGTGGGCATGTTTCTGGTGGTGTCAGTACGATACTGTTAGTATATCTGTAGACTAATGATAAGTCCAATGTACTGTACCCGGGGTTCAGTTCACAAGATGTATACCAAACTGCTCTAAAATTTAAAAATGTATTTTAACCTCACTGAAGTCAAAGGGATGTAAATATTTTAAATCTATTCTGCCCATATTCAAGACTAATAGGCAAAGTATTGCCAAAAAAAAAAAAAAAAACATGGGGAGCTGGGCACTTTCAGGGGGGACATGTATCAAGACAAACAAAAGTTTAAAAATAAAGTCCAGTGGGGAGAATGTATTTTTTTGAAGCCTAAAGGGTAACAGTAAAAATAAATAAATCCTTTCAATAACATGCCTTATGTGGTACTACAGAGCATTATGATTCTCTGCATGAGTATCGGCAACACCATGTTCTGCCATGTTCAATAATTGTGTTTACTTTTACATTATTCATTTGCTTACATACTGTACAGTAGAAGCAACCCAGTGTGAATGATTTCCACTCAAAAAGCTCTTTATTGGATAGTTTTTGCAAAGATAACAATTTTTTATGTAGCAGTAATAGGCTAGAAATGTGATGGTAGTGAAAGAGCAATGGAAGAAGCAGACACGATAAATCTAAAATTGATTGCAGGGTATATAGTTAGAAAAAAAAGTCATAAACTCTGTACAAATTGAAAAACAGTGGCAAAGCATGTTTTATCTTAACTTGTGATCTCCCTTTTAGTACCACACTGTATTATGTACAAAGTTTAATAACATGTCAACACAGGGTACACCAACACACCTTAAAACCACAAATCCAAATTTTTAATAACCAAATAAAAGTTACAGTGTCATGAGCCAGTGACAATAGCCAGACAAATTGCACAGTGGTTGGAAGGTATGTAAGCACCTTGATTCGGCACTGCACAACAATGTAAGAGTATAGGTAAGTCTTTTTTTTATTGAGAAATTACTATTAGTGTGGTAATTTAAAGACAGCAGCCAGAAAAAGAATATAATCATATAATCACTGCACATTATCAAAGCAGTTTTACTTAGCCACTGTCTACTATGTTAGAAAGATAAATGAGGCACTTTTAATTGAAAAAGATGACAGCTTTTAATGTCAGATTCAAGAGGCAGAAATATTTCACTGACACGCTGCACACCATCTAAGTGTTTTAAATAGTCTGCAATGGAAGAGAGAGAGACTATGCAAGTTTTGTCATGCAACATAAATTAAACCATTATTTCAGACAAAAGAGGAGGGAATGCTGCTCACTCTCAATTCAAACTATGTAAGAAGCCAAATACCAGAATTTACTGACTGTTAGTTACAATGCAATTCAAGAGAAGAGGGTTAGGAGGGTCCTGCTTGTGACAGCTTACAATCTAAAGAGAAGGGAAATTGATATAAAAGGTAATAAGCATGAGAGGTCAACTTGTTAAAAAAGTAAAATTCAGTTGGTTAGAGGCAGAATAGACTTCCTTGAAGAGATTTGTTTTGATTTTGATTGCCTAAAGACAGACAGGCATTTGAGGAAGTGACAAAGGTGTTCGAGGGCAGAAGACTTGGGAACAGTGCAGAAGATGGTTTGGTTGATATTTTGAGATGAAATTGGTGATGTAGCTGGGCATAAAATTATGGATGGCTTTGTAAGTTGGTATTATTATTTTAAACTTTATTTGTTGGGTGTTTGGGAGGCAGTGGAGGATTGGCAGAGAATGTAAGCAGACACTGGGAAGTTACTACAATTTAGTGTTGGGCAGCAGCATTTATGATAGACTGAAGGGAGAATAGCCTGTGTAAAGTTAGGCCAATGAAGGGAGTTGCAGTTAAAAACTGGGCTGGGTATTACCAAGTCAAGTGGTTGCACACTGTCATGGATCTGCCACTTAAGGGTTAATGGTGCAGACTGATTTCAGTGATTAACAGCAGGCTGCCCTATTTAAACACCTCAGCAGCACAGTGTCTTTGCTGCCTGATCTGCAGTTCTGACGTGGATCCTATCTGAGACCTGTTTGCTATCTGAAACCTGATTTGAACACTAAACTTGGCTTGTTTTGAATACTCTACCTGAAACCTGATTTGAACACCGAACCCGGCTTGTCTGACTCCTCTCATCTCTCCTATCCTGACCCGGCTCCGTTTGACCATCCGCCTGCTTGACTTCACTGCTGCCAGATCCACCTGCTTGTTTACCAACTATTCTTCAGTCATCTTTCTGCACGATCACCTGTTATGACCCGGCTTGTTTGACCCTGCTTTCCCGGTATACCTGAACTATTACTAACTTGTGCCGCTGTAGTCGCAGCTTCTGTGCGGGTCGCTGACCCATCCTCCGCTGTACGTTCAGCATCTACTTGCCAGAGGTATTCGTCCACCTGCTTCTACACATCACCACCCGGCACTCCTACCCCTCTGTGCTCCGAGCCCGCTGTCCCATATCCAGTGGCTCGCGAACCAGAGTCGTAAGAGAGGCTACCCTGCATCAGACTCTGGAAACCAGGTACGTAACAGTATCAGGCAGCCATGACAGAGTCTGCAGGCGTAGTTCCGGCTATGGAAGAGGTGTGTAAACACTTAGCATCACTTACCCAGTCCGTTAAAAACCTACAAGATGGCTACCTGAGATTGGAGGGGCAGGTTCAGAACTTATCAGCTTCTGGGGACGCAACTTCAGCATCCACCGCTAGATCATCGTCATCTGCGGGTCCGTCAGTTTTAATGTTGCCACCTGAACCCAGGGTTCCCATGCCCGAACGATTCTCCGGGGATCGAACCAAGTTCCGGGACTTCCGAAACGCATGTCAGTTATACTTTGCTTTGCAACCCCGAACCTTTTCTTTGGAAGCCACTAAAGTGGGATTTGTCGTTTCCCTACTCCAAGGGGAACCCCAAAATTGGGCACATCGCTTGTTAGAGGAGAACGGTGTCCAGACAGAGACTTTGCTAAACTTCTTCCAGACTATGGCACAGCTCTACGACGACCCGCAAAGGACTGCTACTGCTGAAGCTGCTTTACTCGCTCTCCAACAGGGGCGTAGAGCAGTGGAGGACTATGTTACTGATTTCCGCCGCTGGAGTGCGGACACCCAGTGGAATAGCGCAGCCTTGCGCCACCAATTTCGCTTAGGTCTGTCTGAAGCCTTAAAGGATGAATTGGCCCGCATTGGGGTACCTGACACCCTGGATGATCTGATTGACAAAGCCGTTCAGATCGACCGACGACTAAGGGAACGCCGAGCGGAACGATCCTCTCAACAGAGTCGCCCAGTCTGGGTCACCACCCAGGCTCCCTTGCCTCCTTCTCGTTTTCCACCACCTGTTTCTTCCAATTCTGCTGGTCCACCCATGGATACTTCAGAACCCATGCAAATAGGCGTGATGCGACCCACCTTGCCACCTGAAGAACGCACACGCTGCCGTCAGCTAAACCTGTGTCTATATTGCGGTGAGGCCGGTCACTACGTACACAATTGTCCCGTCAAAATACGGAAGTTCCGTTCTTCAGTTCCTGGTAACATCTCTGCTATTACTACCAACCCCAACCATCTTGCTCTCTTCCTTTCCTTACAGCTTCCGGGAAAGACGGTGTCGGTCAACGCTATCGTTGATTCAGGGGCATGCAGTTGTTTCATCGATTCCTCATTTGCCGATCTGCATAACATTCCCGTCCGCACAAAGGACTTTAGACTTTCCGTTTTTTTGGCTGATGGCTCACACATCAAGTCTGGGCAAGTGACCCATGAGACCCTTCCTTTACCTGCTATTACTTCATCCAATCATAAGGAACTTTTAATTTTGGACGTCATTTCATCTCCTTTGTTTCCAGTAATCCTGGGTATACCCTGGCTTCAGGTACACAATCCTCAAATTGACTGGACATCTAAAAATCTTTCGTTCCCATCTCATTACTGTCAGGAACACTGTTTTCCCGAACGTCCCAAACCATCTTCTGCCCTGCTGTGCTTAAACACTGACCCAAGTTTGATTCGATCCATCCCCAAACCCTACCATGGATTTCTGGATGTCTTCAGTAAGAAAGGGGCAGATTCCCTTCCACCTCATCGGCCGTACGATTGTCCGATTGATCTTCTTCCAGGGGCCGAGATCCCTTTCGGACGAATTTTCCCACTTTCTGAAAAAGAACAAGACGCGTTAAAAATCTACCTTGACGAGAATTTGGAAAAGGGATTTATCCGCCCGTCCACTTCACCAGCAGGTGCCGGAATATTTTTCGTCACAAAGAAGGACCAAACTCTCCGTCCCTGTATTGACTACCGGGAACTCAACAAAGTCACCGTGAAAAATCGTTACCCTCTACCTTTAATACCTGAACTTTTCCAAAAATTAAGATTTGCCGTTATCTTTACAAAATTAGACCTAAGGGGAGCGTATAATTTAATACGTATCAAGGATGGACATGAGTGGAAAACAGCATTCCGTACCCGCTATGGCCATTACGAATATTTGGTCATGCCCTTCGGGCTATGTAACGCGCCCGCTACTTTTCAGCACTTCGTCAACGACGTATTCCGAGATTTTTTGGACATTTTTGTAATTGTGTATCTAGATGACATACTGATTTTCTCCCGTTCCTTGGAGGAGCACCGAGGACATGTCTGTAAGGTTCTGGATCGCCTCCGTCAGCACAGTTTATATGCGAAAGCTGAAAAATGCGAGTTTGAACAGCAAACCATCCAATTCTTAGGCCTGGTAATTTCCCCTACAGGAATTGAGATGGATCAAAAGAAGGTATCTGCAATCTTAGACTGGCCAACACCCTTGGATAAAAAAGGGGTGCAGCGTTTCATTGGATTCACAAACTTCTATAGAAAATTTATTAGAGGGTTTTCGGCTATTGTGGCCCCTATCACACAACTCACGAAAAAAAATCTTCGTTTCTGTTGGAACCCTGAAGCGCAGAAGGCCTTTGACATTTTAAAAAGACTCTTTACTTCAGCTCCGATCCTTAGACATCCCAATCCAACGTTACCTTTCCTTCTTGAGGTCGATGCCTCCGAAGTTGCGGTAGGAGCCGTTCTCTCTCAGCGCTTGGGGGACAAAGATTTAATACACCCAGTGGGATTCTTCTCTCGAAAGCTTTCCCCCACAGAAAAGAACTATGATGTAGGAGATCGAGAACTACTGGCCATTAAGACAGCTCTAGAGGAATGGAGATATCTATTGGAGGGCGCCATTCATCATGTACTGATCTACACAGATCATAAGAATTTGGAGTATTTGAAATCTGCCAGACGTCTTAAACCTCGACAAGCCCGTTGGGCTCTTTTCTTTTCTCGTTTTTGTTTCCATATTACCTTCCGACCAGGATCCAAAAACATTAAACCGGATGCATTATCCCGAATGTGCGATAACCCAAAGGATACTTCTATTCCCGATACCATCCTGTCGGATGGCAACTTCCTGCTCCTACACACTGACCTAATCTCCATGATCCGAGGAGCATCTTCCGATTCGTCCAAACCCTCTAATGTCTCACTAACTTCCAGAAACGGGCTGTTTTGGAGAGGAAGTCAGGTTTTTGTCCCAGAAAACATTAGAGTGGAAGTCTTGAAACTTCTTCATGATCACCCACTTGCAGGTCACTTTGGAGTTAATAAGACTCTTGAATTGGTACGACGCACCTTCTGGTGGCCCAATTTGGAGGAATTTTGCAAGTCTTACATCAGTTCTTGTCCGATATGCAACAGAAATAAAACACCCCGAAAACTAGCCTGGGGTTTACTAAAACCCTTACCAGTACCTAACCGACCATGGGAGATGATCGCAATGGATTTTATTGTTGAACTTCCTCGTTCCGAGGGATGTACCGCAATTTTTGTTGTCGTGGACCGTTTTACTAAAATGGCTCATTTCCTGCCTTTAAAAAACACACCTTCTGCTGCAGAAACGGCCCGCGTGTTTATCAAGGAAATCATTAGACTACATGGGGTACCTTCCAACATCGTTTCGGACAGGGGAGTCCAATTTACTTCTCGTTTCTGGAGAGCCCTCTGTGAAACACTACAGATTCAACTTTCCTTGTCCTCAGCCTACCACCCCCAGTCTAATGGGCAAACAGAGAGGACGAATCAAACCCTGGAACAATATATTAGGTGTTTCACAGCCTTCTCTCAAGACGACTGGGTCTCTCTGCTGCCTTTGGCAGAATTTGCATATAATAACATCAATCACTCAGCTACTGGGCAATCCCCTTTTTTCTCTAATTATGGCTTTAATTTAACATTTTTACCAGATTTCTTTTCAGAGTCAGCAGTTCCAGCTGTGCAGAGTACTATGGACTTTCTCCAACGCAACAATCAGTTATTGCACGACGCAGTAACTAAAGCCCAGGCCGATAGCAAGAGATTTTTTGACAAGAAAAGAAGGGGTGACTTGGACCTGAAACCAGACGATCAGGTATGGCTGTCTACAAGTAATCTCAAATTACCTTGCCCATCCAAAAAGTTGGCACCTAGGTTTTTGGGTCCATTTTCAGTTAAAAGAAAAATCAACTTAGCTTCTTACGAACTGTTTTTGCCTGACTCATTGAAAATTCACCCTGTGTTCCACGTTTCTCTACTCAAGCCTGCAGTGGCCGATCCTTTTCACAACAGAGGATCCAGACCTCCCGAACCCATCCAGGTTGACGGTTGGGAAGAATACGTGGTGGAAGCTATCTTGGACTGTAGGAAGCGACAAGGCCAGAATTAATTCCTAGTCAAATGGAAGGGGTACGGCCCAGAGGATAATTCTTGGGAGCCAGAAGGTAATATACATGCCAAGAGGTTGTTACGTGCTTTTTTCCTTGCTCATCCTGACAAAGAAGCCCGACTGGGCATCCAGAGGCTGCCCCTTGGGGGGGGGCAATATCATGGATCTGCCACTTAAGGGTTAATGGTGCAGACTGATTTCAGTGATTAACAGCAGGCTGCCCTATTTAAACACCTCAGCAGCACAGTGTCTTTGCTGCCTGATCTGCAGTTCTGACGTGGATCCTATCTGAGACCTGTTTGCTATCTGAAACCTGATTTGAACACTAAACTTGGCTTGTTTTGACTACTCTACCTGAAACCTGATTTGAACACCGAACCCGGCTTGTCTGACTCCTCTCATCTCTCCTATCCTGACCCGGCTCCGTTTGACCATCCGCCTGCTTGACTTCACTGCTGCCAGATCCACCTGCTTGTTTACCAACTATTCTTCAGTCATCTTTCTGCACGATCACCTGTTATGACCCGGCTTGTTTGACCCTGCTTTCCCGGTATACCTGAACTATTACTAACTTGTGCCGCTGTAGTCGCAGCTTCTGTGCGGGTCGCTGACCCATCCTCCGCTGTACGTTCAGCATCTACTTGCCAGAGGTATTCGTCCACCTGCTTCTACACATCACCACCCGGCACTCCTACCCCTCTGTGCTCCGAGCCCGCTGTCCCATATCCAGTGGCTCGCGAACCAGAGTCGTAAGAGAGGCTACCCTGCATCAGACTCTGGAAACCAGGTACGTAACACACACTTTTCAGCCTGCCTTAAAAGATCCTGTAAGACAGGACATCTAACTAGGAAGTACTGTTTTACTTGGTTGAAGACTTGTGACAGTTTAAACTTTCCCTGATAACACAATATTTCCTGGCACAAAATGACATGGGGTAGGCCCCTCTGGGCATGCCCTACAGAGCTGACAGAATCTCTACTGCATACCAGCTTCAAAACAATGTGGTAGTCATTAAAAATGAGCTGGGTGGAAATGTTTGGACCTAGAGTAATTTTGTTGGCACCGAGTTTTGCAAAGGACTGTACTAAACTGGTGTTTGGCCGGGCCAAACTTCTGGCTACAGTGAGGAATGATAGATTTAGCAGTGGCATTGGTACTGCTGCTAAATGTGACAGCTCCCCCTCAGGCTGATTTATAGGAAGCCATCAGCTTGTCATGTACCTGGTAGGAGACAGAAATGACAAGGTTGGCCTCTCTTGTATCTCCAGCCAAGGGTCCATTGAGAGTGGAACAGATGGTGCCAAGAGACATGCAGAACATGAGTGCCAGTAGGTGTTAATTGCAGAGCTTGTGACAGAATTTGTACACCTGGTGATTCAGGCAGGAACTGCGATGGGTAGATCAGCCAAGGTAAAAGGGGCAGTCCACCAGGTTTGCAGGTTCAGGATGCTTGGCATGCAAGAGCTCCCTGCAGTCTTGAGACAGGAGCACATTGTGCCCACTGGATCTGGGATGAGGGACAGTCAGCACAGGCACTCTGAGGTAACGTGAAACCAAACAGGAGACAGAAGCGTAGCTGGAGTCTGATGCCTAGCAGTGTTGCCAACCTACCAGATTGAAATTTACTGGCACAACAACCAAAATTTACTGGCGCAGCCACGTTTTTAGAGAGGGGAGTTTTTTGGACTTTGAATGAGATGCGTTTTTAAGCAAACAGTAAGTATAGATAAAGTTGTATACGTGATAACCAGGCTCACACTAACCACCCAAACAGCAGGCCAAATTCAACTGTCTAATTGTGTATGTTAAAAGCAGAGGATTGGTTGCACGCATTTGCAAATACATGGTTAAGCTGCAGGCCTCACCACGGCCCTCTGCATTCTGCAGTCCTAACTAAACTTTTAAAGTCTCCTCAATAGAGGCATATAAATACTGATGAGTAGATAGAGGGTAGGTGACTGGGGGTGTGTCACAGCCCCTACCTATGATTGGTATAGTAGTAAAGAACACTGGGGAAAAAAAGCATACATGGGGGTATCACAAACGCATCTCCATCTCTATATAGTATAAAGAAAACTAGGATTGGGACTTTGAATGACTTTGACTTTGAAATGCCACGTTTTTACTGGCATTTCACAAAAATTACTAAATTACATTTTTAGGTGCAAATTTCAGTATTTAGGCTACAAACAAGTACGTTAGGCAAATAGCAATGTGATTTAAGGTAGATATTAAGGTAAACAATTTTTTTTTATTTTCGATATAATAAGGGCAAATTATTTAGTCACATCACCCCCTGCCTACATCCCCCTCTGCCACCAACACCCCCTGCCTTAACCCCCCTCTGCGGTGCCACAATCTCCCTCTGTCTCCAATATCCCCCTCTGCGGTGCCACCAACAACCCCTGTCTCAATCCCTCACCCTCTGCGGTGCCACTATCACCCCCTGCCTCCAATCAGCCCCTGCCTCCATCCCCCTCTGTGGTGGCATCGCAGCCACCATCACCTCCTGCCTCCAATCACCCCCTGCCTCCAATCTCCATGCGTAGTTCCAAGCCGAACCGATCTCGGCTATTTTTACTGGCACATTTACGAACGGGAGAAAAAAGTGCCAGTTTTTACAAACTGTCCGTAAAAATACGGACGGTTGGCAACACTGATGCCTAGGTACCTCGATGCTGACAGCAGCAAGGTCAGGAGTAAGCCAAAGTAAGGAACCATTGTTCAAAAGCATAAACAAGATCCAAAGTCAGGTCAGTGGTAAGTCAGGTCAGCAACGCATATCAAGCAGGAGCCAAGGAGGGCACAAGAAATCAGCCGAAGGCCAGTCAGTGCTAAGCAGGAGTCAGAGCACCCTTTAAATTGGCCGTCTGGTGCCAATGGAAACTGTGGACATGCTCGCTCGAGTGCACGCTTTGCGACCTGTGAATGGACATGCGCACTACCGAAAAAATTTTCTTTCGCTTTCGTTTTATTCATTTATTTTTGGTTTTGTTTATCGGATCATTCATTATCATCGACATTTGTTACTTCGGATCATTAGTAACTTCAGATGCATTTGTATTTGTTCCATTCCAATTGTTTAGACTGAGCCTTTGTTACTTCAGATAATTCGTAACTTCGGATGCTTTCATATTTGTTACGTTCCATTCGTTTAGATGCAGCATTTGTTACTGCAGCATTGAAATTCCAATACCTATAATTTAATAGTTTATAACTATTATTATATATATATTTTATTATTATTATTATTATTATTATTATTATTATTATTATTATTATTATTATTAGTATTTATTAATGAATAATGATAATAAAAAAACTATAATAATAATAATATAATAGAAAATAAGAAAAAGGAAATTATCCAAATGTAATTGATTCGTTAAACTTGTAGGTTGAATTGTTTATCATTCTTTTGGGTTTTCAAATTTTTGGATTTTCGTTCTTTCTGACAATACGTTTTCGCATGCATTGGTCAAAATTGTCTTTCGTTCATTTGGATGCAACCGAATAAACAAATATGCTAATTTTCGTCCGAAGACAAATTTTTAACAAAAGTAATTGCACATGTCTACCTGTAAATATTTGTTCATCTGTGCGCAATTAGCTATAGCATGTGCACGTGCGTATGCCCGACATGTCACAGCAGTTCTCTTACACGTCTGCTGGTATTCTACCAGCCAGTGAGTCACCCTCATCTGCCCTATTCAGCTGACAGTGGAATGTAAACAAAGTAGTTGGGAATGTGTAAAAACAAAAAAAGCCTGGGTTTTCCCCCTAAGTTCCCATTATTAATACCAGGCCTAAAGGGTCTGGTCTACATTTTAAGGGTGCCCCATGTGAATTCACCAAAAAGTTAGAAGTAAATAAATTCACACACTTTTTGACATTTTTCGTCAATGACATCACCTGCAAGACCACACCCCTTTATTTTAATTTAGCAGTGGATACTGGGAGCTATAATTTGCCAAAAGTAACAATGGGATTGGAAATGTTGGAGTGTTTTTCTTTCAGCATTTCAGTGTGCATTGTTCATATTTATTGACAAGGATCTGCATTGCTGGATGATGGAGTTAACAATTGGGATTTTTTGGGGTTCCCCTTACTCATTCATGTGAGGGGGTATCTGGGGACCTAGATACCTTTAAGAAGGCTCCAGGATTCAAATAATCCTCTCACAGACACCAGGCCAGAAAATGTCCTCTCCTTCATAAACACAGGGACTAGGGATGAGCCGAACTCCCCCCGGTTCGGTTCGCACCAGAACATGCGAACAAGCAAAAAATTTGTTCGAACACGCGAACACCGTTAATGTCTATGGAACACGAACATGAAAAATCAAAAGTGCTAATTTTAAAGGTTAATATGCAAGTTATTGTCATAAAAAGTGTTTGGGCCGTTTGTTCGGGAGCAGTGATGCTCCAGTATCCACTCCACACAATAACCCCATGACACATAAGAGGGGGCGGGGTCACCCATCACAGGGCACCTGTCCACATCACTGGGTAACCTCCGGCTTTCTCCTTGCACAAGGAGAAAGCCGGGGGTTACTCAATGATGTGGATGGATGACCCCGCTGCCTCTTACATGTCATGGGGGTTTCGCGTGGAGTGGAGACTGGAGCATCGCTGGAGAATGGATCACCGCTGGACATCGAGAAGGGATTACAACTCTGGAATGTTTTTTTGATTTTAAATTTATAAAGGACTTATCCCAACTGTGTCTGTGTTTTTTTTTTTTTTTTTACACTTTCTTTTGTGAAATGGTAGGAGTACAATGTACTCCATTACTAATTCACATGGGGGGTCGGAATCTGGGGGTCCCCTTTGTTAAAGGTTTACAGATTACGATAAGCCCCCCGCCCGCAGACCCTGACAACCACCGGGCAAGGGATGTGGGGATGAGGCCCTTGTCGCCATCAACATGGGGACATCCTTCCCATGTTGAGGGCATGTGGCCTGATACAGTTCAGGGGGGCACTCTCTCATTCCTCCTCTTTTCCTGCAGCCTGCAAGGTTGCGTGCTTGGATAAGCGTCTGGTATGGACTTTTGGGGGGGACCCCACGCCATTTTTTTTGTGCGTGGTTCCCCTTCAAAATAGGATTTTTGGTGGCAACCCAAATGGTGCAGGGTTCCCCTTAATATCCATACCAGACCTGAAGGGCCTGATATGGAATTTGGGGGGACCCCCACGCTTTTTTTTTGGTTCGAGGTTCCCCTGACATTTTTTTCAATGACTTTGATCTGTATTGCCAGGACCCGACATTTCATGAATAGCCGCGAGTAGTTTTAAATTACCTTTTTTCCTTTAGAAATTACATTTTGTGCAGGGACAGTTCTAAATACGGGAAACATGCACTACTTTACAGTCATACTATACACACACCCCAGGTATGAAATTTAAAGGAATATTTCACTTTTATTGTTTCACTTTAAGCATTATTAAAATCACTGCTCCTGAAAAAAAATCATTTTTTAAAACTTTTTTTTGCATTGATACATGTCCCCTGGGGCAGGACCCAGGTCCCCAAACACTTTTTATGACAATAACTTGCATATTAACCTTTAAAATGAGCACTTTTGATTTCTCCCATAGACTTTTAAAGGGTGTTCCGCAGCTTTTCGAATTTGCAACGAACACCCCAAATTGTTAGCTGTTCGCTGAACAGGCAATGTTCGACTCAAACATAAATCCCTAACAGGGACACAGAGGGAGGGGGGGTGCATGCTTGTTCCACCTTATATGGCCAATCAAGCTACATGCTTAGATCAGGATCTGCTGTGAATTTGTTCTCTCTTTATTTTTCTGTAGGTTCCCCATTAAAATCTATACCAGGCCCTATGGGAGGGACCCAATACCTTTTTTTTTGCTGGGTATGACCCCACACCAAAGATATCCATACCAGACCCTCATCTAGAATAAGAGTCAAGCATGAATTGTATATGTATATGTAAATGTATATCTGTTGAACTTCACTATGGTTATAACTGCCCTGCAAATAAATGTGACTCTACAGCTTTTCACAAAGGTCAGCTTCAGGCAAGGTTTCTTTAAGCAATTTCCTAATCTCCTGATGGCCATTTTCTACAGAATCCATTGTTGTTATCAGGACAATATGAATGTGTGTGCATAAAGACATACAGTATGTGAATACTAATCAGTTTGCCTGAACTACAATTTAAACAGAATGGTGCACAGCCTGAGTTAAACGATACTTTTATGTTCACATTAAACCAACTGTTAATGTTAACTTACGGTACTTGATATTGGTTATGTGAAAATAAATCATAAATACAATACTGGAATCCTGCGCCATAAGTTATTGCACAGTGTCTATAACCAGGGTGTGATTAGGGATTCCATGCTTCTGATCTGCAAGTTCATTATGGAATGACTTTGAAAGGAATTGTCTGTCACCTCAATGGAATTAAATGCAGAGGGTTACCAAACACATTCACATTTACATTGCATAATATTTTCTAGTTTCAAAGTAACAGATCTGTGATCTAAGTTGCCTTAAGTGTAAAGTGGTCCCCGACACTGTTATTCATATGTGGTAATCATCTCGCTAACCGAAGGTTATTAAAAACAGGTTGTCACTGTTAATATATGTTGTAATAAAGTAGACCAATGGCCTCCCATTAATTAAATATGTGCGGCAGCACCTAATTATGAATGCCATGTGCCACAATTACCTGTTGAGCCTAGCAGTGAAGTCCACCTAATGTAGCATCCTGTGATGGTGTGGACACAATGCTTTACTGCAACTTAATTTAGAGCAGAGTTGCTACTCTCATGCAGGCTGCTTAGCATTAGATAACAAAAATATTGCCATTATCATTGCTTACAAAACAGATTACAGCGCATGCATACATTAATGACATTTATCCTGCAAGGCTAGTTAAAAACACCTGAACATATTCAAAAATATGGGGGTTTGGTCACACTATATGGTCATATAGTGCTAAGCCCACTTACTGCGACAAAGTACCCCGAATTAGTGGGTCCTACCCTAGTAAAAAAATGAAAGAACCTGTGTCTCAACCATGGGAGATAAACTCCTATATTTGGGAGAACTGAAGGTATTCCTCCTATGCACTGGTGGTCACTAATAAGAGGTAATGAAGAGGGGGGGAGTGCTCCAGCACCCTGGCCAGGTCTCTTGGGCTGGAGCACACCCCCCCCTGTTCATTACCTCACCTATACACACAATACCAAAATTAGAAGTACAATTTCCTCTGACAAACGATCTGCAGATTTTCGAATCGTTAGTATGGCGCTTTCGACAGCCGATTTAGGTTTTTCATCAGACAAAAACTGGATGTGTAGAATTTGAATTGTTTGTCGTATTGGAACTCAACGTCTGATTTTCGTTTTATTATTACGGTTTTTGTATTAAAAAATTGTAAGAGCAAGACTGCGCATGCTCAGAAACGAGAGAACACATACAAAACGATTTAAATACATTACGTCACTTCTGAAGTTGTGTTCTGTCATACGAGAATTTTCTTATGTGAGTAACCCCTTCACTTTCGACATGAGACTAGCATGCAACAAAAAACGGACAGACAGTCGTCCAAAAATCTGATTATGTGTACAAGGCTTAACAGATTTTACCCCATGTTCACAGGAACATTGCTATATAGCTCAACAAAGAGAATCTTATAGCAAGATCCAATTTTGACAGTCAAAGTTCAAAACTTTGCTCAATCAGAGTCACATTTCCCAGCTTATAAAATATACAAACAAGCTCAGCTGTGTTAGGTCACAGTGATTTCAAAGGGTATTCTTCTGCATTCTCAAGAAAGTTTAGTCATGGAAGGCAAAAAGTTGGAATATTACATATTACGTATATGCATATTACATGCACAGTGAGGCTGCATATGATTGGCACAGTAAGGTTGCATGTGATTGGCACAGTGAGGCTGCATATTATGGGCACAATGAGGTTGTATATTATGAGCACAGTGAAGCTGCATATTACGTGCACAGTGAGGCTGCATATGATTGGCATAGTGAGGCCGCATATTATGGGCACAGTGAGGCTGCATATGATTGGTACAGTGAGGCTGCTTAATGGACACATCTTGATGAAATAGACACTTGCATTTGGCAACGCCATACCTATCTCTCTTTAAAATGTTCCCATATTATCATTTGACTCATAGGTACTGATCATTGTGAAAGCAAGCAAAATTAAAGAAAATTCAGTTTTATCTTCAAAACCATTCCCTTTAACAAGGTGTTCAGATGAAGAAAAAAAGAGGATAAAGGAGCTTGGACTAGATTGATCCAACTTGCAGATTCAGGAGCAGTCAAGGGATCGAGGTTGAGTTTACACTCTGATCTTTTCCACCAAGACTTATAGGAAACAGAGTTGGCAAAGTGGGTGTGATGTGAATCATGCCTTTTATTGTTTCCCGTTTGCTATTTGAAAGTCCTGACACTGACAAGTAGACAACAATAGGGGTTTGCGACTAAACGCATCTCACTGAAAAGTGCAAGCGGCATGAAAGTGCCTGAAGCCATGTTGACAACACTATGAGGCTCCAGAAGCTAGCATAGGAAGTTGCATGGTGAAGAATGTTTTATCTCGAAAGGTCCAATAGCTGCTTTGTGGTTTGGAGAGGTGAAAGACAATAAAGCCAAGGTCACTGCATTTTGAGAACGTTGTTATGTGTGTCATTTACAATAGCCAGCAACTGGTGATAAATGTGCCCTGTATGTGATCCTTTACTTCAGCAAAATTAAGGAACTGTGGGCCAGATCCACAACCAGCGGGCGCAACTTAAATGTTCCGATTTAAGTTACACCGCCGCAAAATTTCTACCTAAGTGCCCGATCCACAAAGCACTTACCTAGAAATTTGCAGTGGTGTAACTTAAATCTGTCCGGCGCAAGGCGTGCCCAATCTAATGGGGCGAGTCCCATTTAAATTAGGCGCGCTCCCGCGCCGGTCGTACTGCGCATGCTCCCAACGCTATTTTCCCGACGTGCTTTGCGTTACGTTACGTTGCACCGAGTTTTGTGAATCGCGACGGGTAAAAAAGAGATGCGGCGAAAAAAAAAAAAATTTGACAGCGACGCGGTAAAGAAGGGTATACTTTTACATGGTGTACTAAGTTTACACTTTGTAAAAGCAGCCCTAATTTTGCGACGGCAAACTAACACTTACGGAGAAATAACGAAGGGAAAAAGCTTTGTGGATCTCCGTAAGTGCTAATTTGCATACTCGACGCTGGATTTCGACGAGAAATGCCCCCAGCGGCGGCCGCGGTACTGCATCCTAAGATCCGACAGTGTAAGTCCATTACACATGTCGGATCTTAGGGATATCTATGCGTAACTGATTCTATGAATCAGCCGCATAGATAGAAACAGGGATAAGACGGCGTATCAGCAGATACGCCTGCGTATCCCTTTTGTGGATCTGGCCCTGTAATTTCCCCATCTGCTAGTTTGCTTAGTTGCCCAAAAATATGTGAAATCAGTATACGCTCACAGTGCAGAACATTTTAAACAGGTTTATACAAAACATATTCCCACCTTGGGAATTGTGTTGATCATTGTATATATCTGAATCCATAGATGTTTGACCTTAGAGCATGTCCACCAGGTGTGCTTCATATGTCCTAGGTCTGAGCAACCCTGCTCTTCCTAGAATAATTGTGGACTGCAGGCATCTAGGGCCAGATTCACAGTAGAAATACGCCGGCGTATCTACTGATACTCCGGCGTATTTTCAAATTTGCCGCGTTGTATCTTTAGTTTGAATTCTCAAACCAAGATACGACGGCTTTAGGCTTCGATCCGACAGGCGTACGGCTTCGTACGCCTTCGGATTGTAGGTGTAATACTTCGGCGCCCGCTGGGTGGAGTTTGCGTTGTTTTCCGCGTCGGGTATGCTAATTAGCTGTTTACGGCGATCCACGAAGGTACGCGCGTTTGTCGCATTCTCTTACGTCGTCGCTAGTCGGCTTTTCCCGGCGGATAGTTATGGCTGCTATTTCATGGCTTATATTTAGACTGCCCATGTTAAAGTATGGCCGTCGTTCCCGCGTCGAATTTAGTTTTTTTTTTTGCGTAAGTTGTCCGTGAATAGGAATGGACGTAACGCACGTCGCCGTTCAAAAGATTACGTCGGTGCAACGTCATTTCGCGCAAAGCACGGCGGGAAATTTCAAAATGGAGCATGCGCAGTACTTTCGGCGCGGGAACTCGCCTAATTTAAATGATACACGCCCCATTTGAATTAGGCGGGCTTGCGCCGGACGCATTTACGCTACGCCGCTGCAAGTTTACAGGCAAGTGCTTTGTGAATCAAGCACTTGCGCTTAAAACTTGCGGCGGTGCAACGTAAATGGGATACGTTAGACCGCCGCAAATGTACCTGAATCTGGCCCCTAGTTTACTATCTTGGGAGAACACTAAGTTGAGTTTTTCCCTGAAGGATATTTACAAAGAATACCATATATTTTATAATTTGTCACAGCTTTAAAGAAGAATTCCAGGTATGGCATTTTTACATAGTTGCATTGTTCCAGCTGGGACCAATGTAACTATGCATATGCCATACCTTTGGAATCTCTCTAAAATCTGGAAGTCACTGTAATAGACATCACTTTACCGTGATCTCAACTAGATTATGGGGCCCATGCTAAGTGACTGTCCTTCTGCATCAGCAGTTACCATTAGCACCATTTAGTGAGAGGTGGGGAGGTAGGAGGGTCTTGCTTTCTAGCTTGTCAAATCAGAGAATAAATACTTTCTAGCTTGTCCAATCAATTGCATTCATTGAGAAAATGAAAAGCATTCTATGTGTCAAGAGGCTGACCTCCTGTGTTTTCAAAACAGCAGGACAGCCTCTTAGCAGTGTCTGATACAGTTATTTCCAACTTCCAGGAGGATCCACGGGTACGGTATATGCATGGTCTAACCTGGACCAATGTAACTATGTAAAAAAAATGCAATACCTGGAATTCTCCTTTAACATTGTCTCTTGCTTAATAATGCTGGAAACACAGAGCAAGATTGTTCTCTGTCATGTGCACCTATTGATATAGGTCAAATTGAAATGATTATCTAACACTTGTGATTTTTTCTTACTTTTTATCTGACAAAAAAAAAAGCATTTCTAGTTAATCTGCTAAAACAACAGTTCATGCTTAGCATCTTGTCACAATGACATAGTCATGGTTTGATTAGCAAGCAAAGAACATTATTGTATTGTGCATTTTTCAAAAACAAACTGTGACTAAGAATAGCCACATACAGCAGGGCTCACAATTTCAAGTCCTGAGCCACTAGCCAGGCCTTAAGAGTTACTCGCCACCAGTTGCCCCAACCAACACCTCCCCTGCCCCACCCCTAAGTCCGCCCCTAAACACGACCTTGTAAATTATCTCTTGAAATTACACTGTTAAATATTTTAAACAGAATTACGTTCCAAAAATAAATATTAACAAAAGTAACAAAGCATATCAGTACCCATCTGTGCAGCCACTGTGCCCGTGAACGCAGCCTTACTGTGCCCCATCAATGCAGCCTTACTGTGCCCCATCAATGCAGCCTTACTGTGCCCCATCACTGTAGCATTACAGTGCCCCATCACTGCAGCATTACAGTGCCCCATCACAATCACTTGCAGCATTACAGTGCCCCATCACTTGCAGCCTTACAGTGCCCCGTCACTTGCAGCCTTACAGTGCCCCGTCACTTGCAGCCTTACAGTGCCCCTCACTTGCAGCCTTACAGTGCCCCTCACTTGCAGCCTTACAGTGCCCCTCACTTGCAGCATTACTGTGCCCCATTGCTTTCAGCATTACTGTGCCCCATTGCTTGCAGCATTACAGTGCCCCATTGCTTGCAGCATTACAGTGCCCCATTGCTTGCAGCATTACAGTGCCCCATTGCTTGCAGCATTACTGTGCCCCATTACTTGCTCATTACTGTGCCCCATCAATGTAGCATTACTGTGCCCCATTACTTGCTCATTACTGTGCCCTATCAATGTAGCATTACTGTGCCCCATCATCACTTCAGACTCACCACAAACACTGCCCTGGCGCCAGGGGCGGATCCAGAGTCTAGTATTGGGAGGGGCACTTTAAGAAAATAAGGTGTTGCTTACGGAACTGAACTTCATGTTTAATACAGTGTACATAGGTCAGTGTGCAGGAACAGTAGAGCACACGCTGGGGGGTCAGGAGGGCATACACTGGGGGTATTCAGGAAGGCATACACTGGGGGGGGGATCAGGAGAGCATACACTGGGGGGGGGATACACTGGGGGGGCGCAGGGGAGCATACACTGGGGGGGGGGATTAGGAGAGTATAAACTAGGGGGGGGGTCAGGAGAGTATACACACTGGAAGGGAGGGAACAGGAGAGCATACACTGGGGGGTCAGTCATAATCCTTTAATTGAGTTACATTTCTCACTTGTCATGAAAGAGGATCTGTTTTGTCAGCTAACAGCACCTCTATGCTAGGTTGCAGTAACTCAGCAGACTCAGAATAGAGGTAAACAAATCCACACTGTAGTGCAAGCAGAAGAGCTCACCTGCAAGAACTTTCACATGGCTTCCCTCTGCTCAGCTGCAAAGTGCACGCATCTTCCTCCTCCAGATGAGCGTCTTCTCTGGGAAAAGGCACATCCCCATCCCGCCCACTCAAACAGCAGCCTGCAGGAGAGAGGCTGAAATACTGCTGGGGGAGGTACAGGGGGGGCGGAGAGTGCAGTCCCGAGGTTTCTGAGCAGTCATTCATGCTTAGAATGGCTGCGAGTTGTCCCGACCGCAGCTCTGGTTACCTGGGTGCCTCAGAGTCTTTAATGTTTTCTCGGGGGAGCAATTGTGATAAGGTCCCGCCCCCCCTAGGTCGGCTAATGTGATAGGCAGAACACTGATTCAATCTACTATCACATTAGCCGCCTGTGTGTGATACAAGAGGGGGAGAAGCCCTGCCGCTCTCTGTGTCCTTTGGCTGACATGTTCACCCCTGCTCCTCACTCGCCCTGGAATAAATTACACTCGCAAAATGCGAGCAAAAGAGTGAATTTTTGAGGGCTGACATACAGTATATTATAATCTCAAATCTTTGGCCTCAATGCACACTAAGCTCTTTTGAACACCTTTCTTGAAACAGAAGAGTCGTGTTAAAAATGCACCTAAAGTCATGTTTTCTGATGCGTTTAGTCATGTTTAGGAGCGCTTAAACACATTCAGGCATGACAAGCGTTTGGACAGTCATGAATTTCTTTTGGTCAGAATATTAATTTATTCTGACAATTAAAATGGATGAGTGCTCAAGCATCAAACGGGCATAGCATTTAGCTACATTACCATGTGTTTATACTTGTTTCTGCCCAAATGCTCATCTCCAGAATGTGATTTTGGTGTGTTCAGATTTCTGTCCCTAAACACCCCATCTCTAAAAGCCTGTAATCGCTTTATAAGTGCATGAGTGAAATTTTGAAAAAAAGTCAACCATCTGTGTGCATGAGGCCTATGAGTATTGTGACATTAGACATTGGGCCAGATTCAGAAAGAGATACGACGGCGTATCTCCTGATACGCCGTCATATCTCTGAGTGCGCTCAGTCGTATCTATGCGACTGATTCATAGAATCAGTTACGCATAGATATCCCTAAGATCCAACAGGTGTAAGTGTCTTACACCGTCGGATCTTAGGCTGCATATTTACGCTGGCCGTTAGGTGGCGCTTCTGTTTGTTTACGCAAGGAATATGCAAATTACTATTTATGTCGATTCAGAAACGAACGACCGCCCGGCGCTTTTTTTTTACGTCGTTTGCGTTCGGCTTTTTCCGGTGTAAAGTTACCCCTGCTATATGAGGGGTATGTGCGGCGTATCCTATGTTAAGTATGGCCGTCGGTCCCGCGCCGAGTTTTGAATTTTTTACATTGTTTGCATAAGTCGTTCGCGAATACGGCTGGACGTAATTTACGTTCACGTCGAAAGCAATGACGTTTTGCAGCGGATTTTCGAGCATGCGCACTGGGATGTTTTCACGAACGGCGCATGTGCCGTACAAAAAAAATGTCAAATACGCGGGGTCAAGCAAAATTTTAATAAAACACGCCCCCAACATCCCCATTTGAATTACGTGGCCTTACGCCGCAACACATACGTTACGCCGCCGTAACTTAGGGCACAAGTTCTTTATGAATATGGAACTTGCGCCCAAAGTTAGAGCGGCGTAACGTATCTAAGATACGTTACGCCGGCCGGACAGATACGCCATTGTATCTGAATCCGGCCCCGTGTCTTGAAGTGGAATTCAAACAAAACATTGTTTTGTTTTTTTGCGTAAGTCGTCCGTGAATAGGGAAGTACGTAACTCACGTCTAAGTTCAAAAAATGACGTTGTTGCAACGTCATTTCGCGCAAAGCACGGCGTGGAAATTTCTGGACGACGCATGCGCATTTCATTCGGCGCGGGGACGTGCTTCATTTAAATGAAACCCGCCCCCAACCCGCCCAATTTGAAATCCACCACCAGAAATACACTACGCCGCCGTAACTTACGGCGCGAAATCGCTGAGGATTCTAAAATGCACCAGGTAAGGTACGGCGGCGTAGTGTATCTCTGATACGCTGCACCGTTCTACATGTATGTGGATCTGGCCCACAGAGTTTTTAGTAGAGTAAGAAAAATTACAACTTATGGTGAGTTTTTCCTTTCTTTTGCTGCCATTTCCTGGTAATAATGCACAGAGGATCAAAAAGTCAAGGCAAATCATGGACACTGACAACAAAAACACCAAAAAGATTCACATTTTTCTACTACTCTGTCCAAAAACGAATAATTTTCTGTGTTTTACTATTGCTCATTTTGCAGTGTTATGAACGATTTTGCCTTCCAGTTTGCATTTTGATATATTTCACTTGCCTTTCTTTTAGAACTGTTTTAGAATCTTCTACTTTTGTACACAATTATTAAACAGATGAGACAGTCTCAAGCCTTGTCTAATTGAATCCTATTAACATATTTGATCACATAAGAGCCTTTTCATAAGGTTTATGTTAGCATTACAAAGAAACACAATTGTCTCTGTTACAAGCAGCAGACATAAAGCAAAGTTCCACCCATATTTTCATATTTTTATAAATTGTTTCCTTTCTGTTTGCATAACAACATTTGGGGATTTTTTTACTTACTGTATTTATCTTGTTGTTATGGGGTCATTTGTAATCTGCCATTTCTAGGTCACGGCGATGTACGTCATATCCTGAAACGCCTGTGCTCCTGGGGATGTGTGTCATCAATTCTCAGGAGTTAGTAGGCATCGACGAAGCATGGCATCACATTATTTCCAAACAGGAAATTACGTGATGAAAGGCAGATCTAAGCACCAGAAGCACCTTATGCCAGAAGAGAGTCCTAGGAGGCTTCACATGCCCACAATGAAGATGGAATCGTTCAGGAAAATGAAATATAAGGTAATTCAATTCTAAAAAAGATGTACTCGAAATGGGATTGAATTACAGACACGATTTAATGTATATTATGTAGACAAGCAGAGGGGATGCCGAAAAAAACCCCTGATGTGGGCGAAACTCAGCTTTAAAGTTATCGAAAGTCTTGTTTCAAAATATGGGAGAGTCCCTGAAAAAGTCCTGCAGATGAGCATGGGAGTAGGAGATAGGAGAGCTAGAGAGCAGCATTTCTTGGGAGGAGCGGAGAAGGTTTGGTGATATTTTGAGACAAGATTGGTGATGTAGCTTTGGGAAGATTTGTGAATGCCTTTATACAGTGTGTTGTTGTCTCAGGTACACCTGAAATTGAGAACTGTTGAACTTTAAAAGCCTGGAAATGGTTACATAAATTCCATACATCATAAGAATATTTAAACAGTTATAAAAATAACAAGGAAACAACTATATTAGTATACATGTAGTATACACACATCCTTACTACTCATGGTTAAATAGCCACGCTGTGTTTTGCAAATGCAAGGATTCGCTGCAGTCAATAGTGGTTACAGCATATATTATGGTGTCTTTATTACTAAAAAAATATGGAACATAGCCATTCACAACATTCATAAAACGTTTTATGAGTTTTGTTAAATTTACTGTGCTGGAAAGAACATAAGCAGCATTTAAGCAGTGAAAAAAAATCATATGAACAGATTATAAGGAACTAGGATAGCCTTGATAGAGTTAGTGAAAGAGAAGGAAGTCAATACAACCTGACATTCTATACAATATTTTAAGAGAACAAAAAAAAATGTTGAATAAACATTTCACTTATTTTATTTGTCAAATGTGTTTTAAGCAATACTCTGTGTAAGTAATGTGAATGTAATGCATTGAAAATGTTTGGAAAGTGAACATAAATGTTAACGCATTAGTGCCTTATACATTACAGTATCTCTATTCTAAATGGTCTGGAGTCCTACTTTTAATTGAAACAGAAAAAATACTGATTTCTATACTGGTTGTCTACTGGCTGTCAGCCACTGTAAGCTGCACCTGTAAAATTCCAACGACAAGCTTACAGATGCTTCATCTGTATGCATATAATGCACATCTGAGTGGCTATATGCGTAATGGAATGTATGCATCACCCTGAGGCTAAAGGGAGAGGTATATTTTACAGATTTACTTTTTCCTCCAATACATGTTATACTTACCTACTTTATGCAATGGTATTGCATAGAGCAGCCCTGATCCTCCTCTTTTTGCATCCCTGCCTGTGCTCCTAGCTCCTCATCTTCTCGGTGTGCCACCAGACCAAGTTGCTTCCTATCATGGCACACCTAATGGCTTGTTTCCAAGCTGTGCTGCCTGTGTCTTAAGACACAGACATTACAGCTTGGCCCCACCCCCCCACTCTATTGTTATGGGATTTGACTGACAATAGCAGAAGCCAATTTCTCCCACTGTTCCCAGTAAAGCCTGTGAGAATGGGGAGAAGAAGAGAGATCCACTGTAGGCAGGCACAGTGCTGAATCAGGATCGGGCTCAGGTAAGTATAAGGTGGGTACTATACCATACTGATTATTTTTTTACCTTAATGCAAGTAATGCATTAAAAGAGAAGTATGGGGATCATTTTTATCATACTTACCTAGGAGGATGCAGCATTGGTCCAATGCTGCATCTGTCCCCTGGTGGCCCTAGCACTGAGAACCGAGCGATCAAATATCACCAAACACTCGGTTCTCACAGCTCCCTAAACAGTGAGCTGCTCTACCTTTCCATGCTTAGTTGGGCACTGGGCTGTGGAGGGTGTGGGAGCTGCTGGATCAGGCTTTTAGCCGCTCTCTGAGATGCTGAGTCAGGTGCCAGGGCAGGCATGTGAGCAGATCCGGACCATATGATCATGATCTTGCTTGAGCTTGAACCGGCTCTGTGACGTCAGCCAGCAGAGGACTTCAGCCTGCTGTCTGCTGAAAACAGGTCACAAGAGTGCACAATGAACTTCACTCCTGTGATCCACAGGAGAAGTACAGCCAAACAACCTTTGGCTGTACTTCAGCCAAACAACCTTTGGCTGTACTTCTCCTTTAAGGTAAAAATGTGTAGGCTTTGCAACAACTTTAAATTTGCTAAATAAACTCTATTAGGCAGGGCTACCTATATTTTTAAGTATATATCCAGTAGCTGGAAGTATGCTATCATTCCTTGACTAGCAGAATATTAAACCTCTTCTGTCCCCTCAATAATAAAAATCACACTTGCTCTTGTTCAGTTACAACAACTTTACTGTGAACGAGGTTAGTGCCCACACAGTTTCCTATTCATTTCTTTTCACTTCCTAATTCTCTGGGGGTAGTCTCATCAAAATCACATTTTTTTCTCCCTCTCCCTATAAAAGGTGCTCCTATGCACATTCCTCTCTACTGTGCAACAGCTCCCTATATATTCTCAATATGGGCAACCTAAGAAACAACCAGAGTAAAACTGTCCATAAAAGGGCCCCACATTCCTCTGATGACAACATGAATCACTTGCTGACCGCCTTATAGCACTTTTACTTCTACAGGGCGGCAACTGCGCACAGGATCACGTGTATATATATAAATATATATATATATATATATATATATATATATATAGGCTTTGGAGGGGGCGGGAGTGGTTTGCTGGTTCCCGCAAAGAGTCAAAAGTGTCAGTTAGTGTCCAATAGTCTGTCGCAATATCGCAGTCCCACTATAAAGTCACTGATCCCTGCCAATAGTAGTATAAAAAATAAGCTCTATTTGTGGGAGAAAATCACTTACATATTATTTGGGTTCAGTGTTGCATGACAGTGCAATTGCCAGTTAAAGTAACGCAGTGCTGTATCGCATGGTCTGGTCATGGGGGGGGGGGGGGGGGGGGGGGGGTAAGAAGTCAAGTGGTTAATGTAATCTATTAATCAGAAGAAGAATTGGCAAGGTATACTTATCCAACTCGTTATAGGCTCCTGTGAGGCTAGAAGAACAGAGGAGGGGAAATAGGATTTTAATTGTATCTTGGGGAGTCAAATTAAAAATAATTAGATATAAAAATAAAACCAATATGTGTTGTATATATGCATTACAATCCAATTATAACATATAACCATAAAACAGTCATCCAGGAAAAAACCTGAGACATGAAAATAATGGCAGTACAACTTGAAAGAATAAAAAAAAGAAAAAAAAAGGCATAAATACCACACATTTTACAAAGACAAAGACACATCACCCGTATGCACCATTCCCCTTACCAGCTCATGGGGGTGCATATGACTGGGAATTCCACAAACATACACAGGTCACTAGACAAGATAACTAATAGTGAGCAGAGATAAAACAAAAAGAACAAAAAAACTTACCTCAGAGTATGGCCAAATGTGCTAAAAAAAAGAAAATCTAAAAAGGGAAAGAAACCAAAAAAAGGCCATCAGAAGATTGAGTGCTAGCTAAAAATAAGGACATAAAAACATCAGGATAAAAAATATACAAAAAAGCATGGATGCTGAGAATAACACTATAATAACGTTAACTCATCCCACTTAAAAGAGTTAAAAGAGAAGAAGATTTTTAAGCTAAACAACCCTTGTTTTTTAGTGTAGAAACAGCACTGCAAACAGAATCCAAGAAGAAGGGGAGATCCCAAGGTGAAATATAAAGTACAAAATAGGATGGTAAATAGCTGCATCTATATACCTCAAAAAAGAAAAAAATGGCTAAAAATATATATCGCCAGATTCAGTAAGACTTACGACGGTGTATCAGTAGATACGCCGTCGTAAGTCCGAATCTGCGCCGCCGTATCTTTAAGCATATTCTCAAACTGAGATACGCTTAAATGTTGCTAAGATACGACCGGCGTAAGTCTCCTACGCCGTCGGATCTTAGCTGCATATTTACGCTGGCTGCTAGGGGCGTGTACGTGGATTTACGCCTAGAATATGCAAATGAGCAAGATACGCCTATTCACGAATGTACTTGCGCCCGACACGCTATTTATGTAAGGCGTTTTTCCGGCGTAAAGATAAACCACCAAAAAGATGGCGCAGCCCATGCAAGGTATAGACGAAGGAACAGCCGTCGTATTTTACATTGTTTGCGTAAGCGTACGTGAATGGGGCTGGGCGTAGCTTACGTTCCCTGTCGAAAGCAAGGAGTATTTGCGACGTGATTCTGAGCATGCGCGCGCATGCGCCGTACCAACGGCCCTCATTTACATGGGGTCACGGGTAATTTACATGGAGCACGCCCCCTACCTGCCTAATTTGAATTAGGCAGGGTTACGCCGGGCCATTTGCGCTACGCCGACGTAACTTAGGAGGCAAGTGCTTTGTGAATACTGTACTTGCCTCACTATGTTACGTCGGCGTAGTGCAAATGGGATGCACTACGCCAAACTAAAGATGCGCCCGTCTTACTGAATCTGGTTAATAGGGTTGATTTACTAAAACCGGAGAGTGCAAAATCTGGTGCAGCTGTGCATGGTAGTCAATCGTGTCGAACTACAGCTTGTTCAATTAGGCTTTGACAACAAAACTGGATGCTGATTGGTTTCTATGTAGAGCTGCACTAGATTTTGCACTCTGCAGTCTAAAGCCGTGTACACATGATCGGTTTGTCTGATGAAAAAAGATTGATGGACTGTTTTCATCTGACAAACCGATTGTGTGTGGGCCCCATCAGTCTTTTTTCTATTGGTGTAGAAAAATAGAACATGTTAAAAATGTTTCCTATGGATAAAAAAACTGATAGGAAATTCCAATTATATGTGTGGAACTCCATCGGAGATAAATCCATGCATGCTCAGAATCAAGTCGACGCATGCTCGGAAGCATTTTTCGGCTCGTTATAGTGTTTTATGTCACTGCGTTTTGGCACGGTCGGAATTTAGTCTGATAGTGTGTTTGCAAGACAATGAAGTCTTTGGCCCTCAAGTTTTATTAATGTCAGACCAAAGTAGTGCAGGAACTACTTTAAAGTTGCTGTAACCTTAAGTTGCACAGATATGAATGGTACTCATTGGGAAACATGGGGTGCGACTTGTCATGCAACTCTGGGGTCCACAATTTGCACAAGTGTATATGGGGGCCTAAAGATATATACTGCTGGAGGACAATATGGCCAAACAGAACTTTACGGCACACAAAAAGCATAGGGCCAGATTCTCCAATATTCTGCGGCGGCATCGCGTAAGCCATTTACACTACGCCGCCGCAACTTACTGGAGCAAGTGCCGTATTCCTCAAGCACTTGCTCCGTAGGTTGCGGAGGCGTAGTGTAAAAGGCCCGGCGTATCCCCGCGTATTTCAAAGGGGGTGGCTTATATTTAAATTAAGTGTGCCCCCGTTTCGATCGAACTGAAAAATAGCCCAGTGCGCATGCTCCAGTTCTCGGCGGAAAACGTCAATGACGCCGACGTGTGCATCATTGACGTAAAGTCGTATTCAGGAACGACTTAGGAAAACGACGTACCCGACAGGAAAAGACGACGCGGACCCAACACCATACTTAACATGGCATACGTGGGACTGGCATAAGGTTACCCCTCATATAGCAGGGGTAACCTTACGCTTTTCAAACGACGTAAGCGACGGTTATGCAACGCAAATTCGTTTCGGGAATCGGCGTATCAGGCTCATTTGCATAAACAAATGAGACCTGAACGTAAACGCCACCTAGCGGCCGGCAGCGAATTACATTTAAAGCGGTTGTAAACCGCATAAACTTTTTTTTTTCCCCCCAAACCTGCAATGCAAAAGGCATAATAGGCTAGTATGCATCGCATACTAGCCTATTATGAAATACTTACCTCGGAACGAGGTGTGTACCACTTACCTGGTCCACGCCGAGCAGGATGTCATCTTGCTCCGGCGTGTCTTCCGGGTATCGCCGCTCCAGCGCTGTGATTGGCTGGAGCGGCGATGACGTCACTCCCGCGCGTGCGCGCGGGAGATTTAAAATCGGCAGGGTCCGGCGATGCCGGTCCTTCAGCCGTGGAGTCCCCCCTGCGCATGCGCCGCCCGCATTGCGGGGGTAATATCTCCTAAACCGTGCAGGTTTAGGAGATATTATCCTTACCTACAGGTAAGCCATGTTGTAGGCTTACCTGTAGGTAAAAGTCCAAATAGTGGGTTTACAACCACTTTAAGATCCGACAGTGTAAGTGACTTACACATGTTGGATCTTCAGCGTATCTATGCAAATGATTCTAGGAATCACTTGCTTAGATACGCGGGTCAAAAAAGAGAGATACGACAGAGTTTCCTGAGATACTCCGTCGTAACTCTACTCAGAATATGGCCCATAGTTTCTATTCCAAGCCTGCATCAGGTATCACAGTATAGTCTGTATAATAAACATAAGACTATATTCTATACATGTACTGTATTCCTGCATGTTATCACTTTGTTCATATAAACATAAACTTTGAATTAATACTAGTGCCTTGCACAGCAAAATGCACTGTATTCTTTATTTTGAACAATGTGCAGCTTTCATTGGGATACGGATTTGTACACCAAGGGTAATTGACAACTCAGTTTACAGAAACCTAACACTTGCACTTCTCTTTTCGGCTACAAGTTTTCTTCTACCTTAATGGTTATATATACACAATAAATGTTCCTTGAAAAGTCATGCTGCTCTCCTCAATCGTTTATTTCACCTCATTTCAACCTACACCTTTTCCAGTGTAAAAATGAAAGGTAACTCCTTCAAGGGATATATTGAACAATCGCAAGGTATTATATAGAAAAATTAAAGGTAACTCTTTAATCTCTTGCCTACAGGGCACTTTCACCCATTTCCTTCCCTGGTTACTTTTCAGCTTTTAGCGCTCTTTCACTTTCAATGAGAATTGTGCGGTAATGCAACACTGTACCCAAAATTAGAAATTTTTAGCATTTTGTTTACACAAATAGAGAATTATTTTGGTTGTATATATATTGACTACTTAGTTTTTTATCTTTTGCGATATATAAGCGATTTAACAATATATATATATATATATATATATATATATATATATATATATATATATATATATATATATATATATTCCACTTTCTATTTTAAAAGAAGTCCAATAAAATCAAATTTTGTCATGAATGTAAACCAAAATGTATTCTGCTACATATCTTTGGTAAAAAAAAATACTGATAAGTGTATAATAATTGTTGTGTGATCACAGACAGATGAACGCAGATGATCATGTACAGATGGACGCAGATGATCACGGACATTTGTGTGCAGATGATCATTGGGACATATGAATTTACCGGGACATATGTGGGGGGTGTTTTTACTGTGTGGGGACATGTGTGGGCTGGCACTATTGTGGGGACACTATTTTGGGGACATTGTTTGGGGACACTGTGTGGGGACACTGGATCGGTGGTCAGTGTGTAAAAAGCTGTAAAAAAACAGCTCATACTCACTGATCACCGGATAGCTGCAGCGATTTGCTCTCCCTTTCCTCACTGACAACTTCCATGTGAGGAGAAGAGAGCTGATAGCTTAGCAACCGACTCTCTATTTACGTCATATGATGGCTGTGATTGGACACAGCCATCATGTGATCAGGAGGGCCAGTCACTGAGCCCTCCTGACGATCTGAGATGCTCCGTGTCTAGGTCACACGAGTGCATCGGGATTGTGGCGCCACGCGGGCATGGGTGCTACGTGAGCATGGGTGCCACTCATGATCCCTCTCCTTCTGAAGGACATTCCTAAATGTCCACTTAGAAGGAGGAAGTGCCCAACCGGCCATATATGTGCAGTTGCCAGGTGGGATATAATGAACAATTGCAAGGTATTATATAGAAAAATTAAAGGTAACTCCTTTAACCACTTGACAACTGGGCACTTAAACACCCTTAAAGCGGTCCTCCACCCTAAAGTGGAGTCCCGCTGATCGGAACCCTCCCCCCCTCCGGTGTCACATTTGACACCTTTCAGGGGGGAGGGGGGTGCAGACACCTGTCTAAAGACAGGTATTTGCACCCACTTCCGGCCACACGATACGGGCGAAAGACGGGCATTCCGTCACATCCCGTCTGTCGCCCGTTGTGTGCTGGGAACACTCGGCTCCCAGCACACAGCGTGTGAGCCAATCGGCGGGCGCAGCGCGACTCGCGCATGCGCCGTAGGGAACCGGGCAGTGAAGCCGCAGCGCTTCACTTCCTGGTTCCCTCAGCGTGGATGGCGGGGGGAGCAGCAGAGTGACGAGCGATCGCTCGTGCTCTGCTGCGATCGGCGCTGGACTCCAGGACAGGTAAGTGTCCTAATATTAAAAGTCAGCAGCTGCAGTATTTGTAGCTGCTGACTTTTAATATTTTGTTCCCATGGCACATCCGCTTTAATAACCAGACCAATTTTCAGCTTTTGGTGCTCTCACGTTTTGAATGACAATAACTCAGTCATACAACATTGTAACCAAATGAAATTTTTGTCCTTTTTTTCCCACAAATAGAGCTTTCTTTTGGTGGTATTTGATCACCTCTGCGTTTTTTTTTTTTTTCGCTATTAATGAAAAAAGAACGAAAATTTTGTAAAAAAATGAATTTTTCTTCATTTCTATCATATCATTTTGTAAAAAAGTAATTTTTCCTCATACATTTGGCCTAAAATGCATACTGCTACATATTTTTGGTAAAAAAAAAAAAAAAATTTGGATATTATTTAGTCTGGGTGAAAGTTATAGGGTCTACAAGCTATGGTACCAATTTCTGAAAATTGAACAATTTGATCACACCTGAAGTACTGACAGCTTCTCTCATTTCTTGAGACCCTAACAAGCCAATAAAGTACAAATACCCCCCAAATGACCCCTTTTTGGAAAGTAGACATTCCAAGGTAGTTAGTAATAGTCATAGTTAGTTTTTTGAAGTTGTCATTTGTTCCCACAATTCTTTGCAAAATTAAGATTTTTTTTTTTTTTTTTTTTTTCATACCAATATTGTCATTATAACAGGTTATTTCTCTCACATGGCATGTATATTCCACAAATGACACCCCAAAATATATTCTGCTGCTCCTCCTGAGTATGGCGATACTACATGTGTGAGACTTTTACACAGCGTGGCCACATACAGAGGCCCAAAACCGAAGTAGCAACTTCAAGCATTCTAGGAGCATAAATTACACATCTAATCTCTCAACCACCTATTACACTTTTGAAGGCCCTGGAGCACCAGGACAATGGAAACGCCCACAAAGTGACCCCATTTTGGAAAGCTAACACCCCAACGTATAATCTATGAGGCATAATGAGTCTTTTGAACAGTTCATTTTTTTCCAGATGTTCTTGGAAAATGTGGAAAAAAATAAAAACGCATTTTTTTTTACAGAAAGTTGTCCATTTATAGGATATTTCCAACACATAGCATGTACATAGAAAAAATTACACCCCAAAATATATTCTGCTGCTCCTCCTGAGTATGGCGATACCACATGTGTGAGACTTTTACACAGCGTGGCCACATACAGAGGCCCAACACCGAAGTAGCAACTTCAAGCATTCTAGGAGCATAAATTACACATCTAATCTCTCAACCACCTATTACACTTTTGAAGGCCCTGGAGCACCAGGACAATGGAAACGCCCACAAAGTGACCCCATTTTGGAAAGCTAACACCCCAACGTATAATCTATGAGGCGTAATGAGTCTTTTGAACAGTTCATTTTTTTCCAGATGTTCTTGGAAAATGTGGAAAAAAATAAAAACGCATTTTTTTTTACAGAAAGTTGTCCATTTATAGGATATTTCCAACACATAGCATGTACATAGAAAAAATTACACCCCAAAATATATTCTGCTGCTCCTCCTGAGTATGGCGATACCACATGTGTGAGACTTTTACACAGCGTGGCCACATACAGAGGCCCAACACCGAAGTAGCAACTTCAAGCATTCTAGGAGCATAAATTACACATCTAATCTCTCAACCACCTATTACACTTTTGAAGGCCCTGGAGCACCAGGACAATAGAAACGCCCACAAAGTGACCCCATTTTGGAAAGCTAACACCCCAACGTATAATCTATGAGGCATAATGAGTCTTTTGAACAGTTCATTTTTTTCCAGATGTTCTTGGAAAATGTGGAAAAAAATAAAAACGCATTTTTTTTTACAGAAAGTTGTCCATTTATAGGATATTTCCAACACATAGCATGTACATAGAAAAAATTACACCCCAAAATATATTCTGCTGCTCCTCCTGAGTATGGCGATACCACATGTGTGAGACTTTTACACAGCGTGGCCACATACAGAGGCCCAACACCGAAGTAGCAACTTCAAGCATTCTAGGAGCATAAATTACACATCTAATCTCTCAACCACCTATTACACTTTTGAAGGTCCTGGAGCACCAGGACAATAGAAACGCCCACAAAGTGACCCCATTTTGGAAAGCTAACACCCCAACGTATAATCTATGAGGCATAATGATTCTTTTGAACAGTTCATTTTTTTCCAGATGTTCTTGGAAAATGTGGAAAAAAATAAAAACGCATTTTTTTTTACAGAAAGTTGTCCATTTATAGGATATTTCCAACACATAGCATGTACATAGAAAAAATTACACCCCAAAATATATTCTGCTGCTCCTCCTGAGTATGGCGATACCACATGTGTGAGACTTTTACACAGCGTGGCCACATACAGAGGCCCAACATCCAAGAAGCACCATCAGGTGTTCTAGGGACATAAATTACACATCCAATTTCCTTACAATCTATCACATTTTTGAAGGGCCTTCATATTTCTAACACAGCATGTACATACCAAGAATTACACCCTAAAATACATTCTGCTGAGTAATGGGTAAAAAAAAAGAAGATTACCTGTGGTTTTAGTAGTGCAATTGTCCACAGAAGGAGAGCCCCGATCCAGGCAGCAGGCAGGGACGTGGTCACTGGTCAGCGACAGTGAATGGAATTGTCCAGGCAGCAGGCAGCAGGCAGGAATATTGTCCATAGTCAGGAAAAATATTCGTCCTGGTAGGAACATGGTCCAAGTAGCGGGCCATGGGTAGGGGAATGGGGACAGGGGTAGAGGCTTCTCCCACCCAAATCTCTTTGAAGCCTCCGGGCAACCAGACCCTAATCCGGGAATGAGAAAACTAAAAAATTAGTTTTTTCATCCAGAAAAACAATTCTGGAGCCCCTCACATATGTGAGACCCCTGTGTTCCCACTAGTATAGCAGGGTAAAAGATCAATCCAAGGGGCAGGCAAAAAACGTGGTCAAACAGTCCAGGGTCAGTTCCAGAGCAGGCAGATGTAGGTACAGTTTAGGGTTAGGCAAAAGAGTGGTCGTATAACAAGCCAGGGTCAGTTCCAGAGAAGGCAGAGGTATGTTTAGGGTTAGGCAAAAGAGTGGTTGTATAACAGGCCATGGTCGGTTCCGGAGAAGGCAGAGGTATGAGTGCAGTGGCATAAGGGGTGTGGGGGGGGAAATTACAGGAAATTAGAATTGCGTTTACCATACGTCCCTAATAATGAAGAAACGTATGGTAACGGCGGAAACATGTTCCAATACAGAGGCCTGGTTGGGAAGGACAATCGGGACAGTAATACACAGTGTCTTTTCGAATTCCTCTTCTGGAGCACACCCGGCACCTCTTCTGATTTCTGTGGCCTGTTTCAGGGGAGGGGGTTTTCTCAGGAAAGTGACGCTCGTGGAGTCTGCTCACAGAATCAGAGCGAATATTTTCCGGTGGGTTTTCGGGGTACAAAAGGGCGGTGATGACTTCTTCTTGATAGTCCAGATATGATACGGGGTTCTCTGATGACTTTTTGTAGATTACATAGGAGTTATAAAAGGCCAAACTAAAAAAATAAATGGACACTTTCTTGTACCAGTGGCGGGATTTTCTTGTGGGCAGGTAGGGTTCTATCATCTGGTCATTGAAGTCCACTCCCCCCATGAACAAATTATAATCATAGATGCACTTTGGTTTTTGGATTGGGCCGGTTCTTTGGGGGACTTCCACGCAGGTGTCGTCGTGGATTGATGTAAGCATGTGGACGTTCCGTTTGTCCCTCCACCTGACAGCCAATATCTCCTGGTTCCTCAATGCTGCAGACTCCCCTCGTCTGAGCTTTTGATCCACCAGTTTTTGCGGGAAGCCTTTCCTGTTGGGTCTTATTGTGCCACATGCTGGGGTATTCCGGAGGTAAAGACAGCGAAACAGGGGCAAGCTGGTGTAGAAATTATCCACATAAAGGTGGTATCCCTTTCCAAAGAGTGGATACATCAGATTCCAGACCACTTTTCCGCTGACTCCCATATACTCTGGACATTCAGGGGGATGCAGTTGCGAGTCCTTCCCTTCATACACCATGAATGAGTAGAGGTACCCTGTGGCTCTGTCGCAAAGCTTGTACATTTTGACCCCATATCGGGCCCTTTTGCTGGGGATGAACTGCTTGATGCCCAGCCTGCCTGAGAATTTGACAAGGGACTCGTCCACGGATATGTTCTGTTCAGGGGTATATAATTGGGGAAATCGTTGAGCGAAAAAATTTAGAAGTGGCCTAATTTTATATAGCTTGTCAAAAGCAGGGTCATTTCGGGGAGGGCACTGGGCGTTATCGTTAAAGTGGAGGAACCGCATAATTATTAAATATCGGGATCTTGGCATAAGGGAGGAGAAGAGTGGCATGTGGTGAATGGGTTTGGTGGACCAGTAGGAGTACAATTGTTTTTTTTTTGAAAGTGCCATAGTAAAGGTTAGGCCTAAGAACATTTTAAATTCGTCCACGGTTAGTTCTCTCCACTCAAAGGGGCGGGCATATCTGGAACCAGGGTTACTTCTTATGTACTGTTGTGCGTAGAGATTGCACTGGGCCACAATGAAGGATAGCAAATCTTCGGTGAAAAGTAAATTAAAAAAATTAAGCATTGAAAAGTTTTCGGTGTTCACCTGGACACCTGGCTGGGCAGTGAAAGGGGGGATATTTGCTGCTCCGGAATTAGGGGGAAGCCACAGGGGGTTTTGAAGGCCATAGGGAAGGCTGGCATGGCCCCTTTGTTGCAGTGGCACAGCGCTTGAGGCGGACGGCACAGCGCTTGAGGCGGACGGCACAGCGCTTGAGGCGGACGGCACATCGCTTGAGGCGGACGGCACATCGCTTGAGGTGGACGGCCCTGCGCGTCTGGGAGTAGGCCGCTTCTCCACGCCAGCACCCCTTCTTTTCCTGGGCCCACGTTCCTCTTCAGATTCTGAATCCGACCCACTGTCTATAACTGGTTCATAGGCCGAATCCGAATCGGACAGAGACTCCTCGCTGCTCTCATCGCTCATGGCAAGTAGAAGATGTACGGCCTGCTCACCGGTAAAGAATTTTTTTGCCATACTGGTGGCTGGTGAGGCTGTACTGCAGAGCACTGTGGTGGCACTGATGGACACAGGTGGGCACTTATGTGCACTGTAGTGGCACGGGTGTGGCTCTGGTGGGCACAGGTGGCTCTGGTGGGCACAGGCGGCACTGGTGGGCACAGGCGGCACTGGTGGCCGCAGGCGGCACTGGTGGGTGCAGGCGGCACTGGTGGGCGCAGGCGGCACTGGTGGGCGCAGGCGGCACTGGTGGGCACAGGCGGCACTGGTACGGCACTGTTTTGGCACTGGTATAGGACTGTTGTGGCTCTGGTGGCACTGGTGCGGCTCTGGTGACACTGGTGCGGCTCCGGTGACACTGGTGCGGCTCTGGTGTGGCACAGGTGGCACAGATGTGGCACTACTGGGCACAGATGTGGCACTATGGACACAGATGTGGCACTGATGTGGCACTTTAGGCACAGATGTGGCACTGATGTGGCACTATGGGCACAGATGTGGCACTGATGTGGCAATATGGGCACAGATTTGGCACTATGGGGCAATATGGGCACAGATGGGCACTATGGGGCACTGTTATGGATGGCAAAACTCACAGTTTATCTCCTCTTCTCTCTCGCTGATACTGTGTGAGGAGAGGAGAGGAGATAAACTTTCATTGACCTTGCTGTGTTTACATTGTGATCGCGCCGTCATTGGACGGCGCGATCACATGGAAAAAGACCACTGTTACTGGTCAATTTCCCTGATCTGTGTAGCGCCGGGTCTCATAGACCCGGCGCGCACAGAATCTTCTGTGTGCGCGCCCGAGGCGGCGCGCATTGCTGCTTCTGCGGGGCGCCGTTAATTAACGGCAACCCCCAGTTAAGCAACCACCTTGCCGCCGTTATATGACGGCGGCTGGTGGTTAAGTGGTTAAGGGATATACTGAACAATTGCAAGGCATTTTATAGAAAAATGAACGGTAACTCCTTTTAGGGATGTGATGAACAATTGCAAGGTATTATATAGAAAAAATAAAGCTAACTCCTTTAACCATTTCAATACAGGGCATTTTCACCCCCTTCCTGCCCAGGCCAATTTTCTGCTTTCAGCGCTGTCACACTTTGAATGACAATTGCGCGGTCATACAACACTGTACCTATATGAAATTTTTATATTTTTTTCCCCACAAATAGTGCTTTCTTTTGCTGGTGTTTTATCACCTCAACGGTTTTTATTTTTTGCACTATAAACAAAAAATAGCGACAATTTAGAAATGTTGCTAAATTTTGAAAAAAAAGCAAAGTTTTACTTTTTTGCTATAATAAATATTCCCAAAAAAATATACATATAAAAAAAAATTCTCAGTTTAGGCCGATATGTATTCTTCTACATATTTTTGGTAAAAAAAAAATGCAATAAGCATATATTGATTGGTTTGCGCAAAAGTTATAGTGCCTACAAAATAGGGGATACATTTATGGCATTTTTTTTACTAGTTTTGGCAGCAATCTGCGATTTTTATTATGACTGTGACATTGCGTAGGACACATCGGACACTTTTTGACACTATTTTGGGACTGCCAGTGACTTGTGATCGCACAGATGTACAGAGGCACAATGGGGATCTGCCATTTTAAACAAGCGGATTCCCATTCTGACAGGAGACATCATAGAGATCGGGAACACTGATTTCTGTCATGTCCCTGGTAGCCCATCCCCCCTACAGCTAGGGAACACACTTAATCCCTTGTTCGCCCCCTAGGGTTAACCCCTTCCCTGCCAGTGTCATTTTTACATTGATCAGTGCATTTAATAATGTCACTGGTCCCCAAAAATTAATTTGTCCGCAACAATGTCACAGTCCTGCTAAGAATCGCAGATCACCACCATTACTAGTAAAAACAATAAAACATAATTAAAAGTCCCTAAATGTATCCCATAGTTTGTAGGCTTGATAACTTTAGCGCAAACCAATCAATATACACCTATTGCGATTTTTTTACCAAAAATATGTAGAAGAATATATCGGCCTAAACTGATGAATAAAGGTTATTTAAAAAAAAAAAATTGGGATATGTATTATATCAAAAAGTAAAATAGTAAAAATAAAAACCTCAGAGGTGATCAGCAAAGAAAGCTCTATTTTTGTTTGGGTACAGCATTGCACAAATGTGCAATTGTCAGTTAAAGTGACGCAGTGCTGTATCACTAAAAATGGCCTGGTCATTAAGGGGGAAAATCCTTCCAGTCCTTAACTAGTTAAGCATTATTAACCACTTCTCATCTGTGCTATAGCCGAATGACGGCTACAGCGCAAACCTGAATTGCCCGGAGGCCGTCAATAGACATCCTCCTGTGCTCGAGCAGCCTGCATGCTCCCTGCAGGGCGCGTGTGCCTCGCTCTGTGATCAGCGAGTCTATGAGACTCGATGGATCACAGATCGGAGTAATGGGTAAATCCTGACCCCTTACCACATGATCAGCTGTCAGCCAATGACAGCTGATCATGTGATGTAAACAGAGCTGGTAATAGGCAATTTTTTCTTTTTGCTAATAGCGTGAGGAGGAAATAAAAAGCTGATCATCGGCAGAAGACAGCGGGACATCAGTCCCGATCAGGGAGAGCTGCAGACAGCTGTCAGTGCCACCTTCCAGTGCCCACCAGCGCTGCCTATCAATGCCCACAGTGCCACCTATCAGTGCCCACAGTGCCACCGATCAGTGCCTATCAGTGCCCACAGTGCAACATCTAATCAGTGCCTCAAATAGTGCTGCCCATCATTGTCACCTACCAGTGCCCGTCATTGTCACCTACTAGTGCCCGTCAGTGTCACCTATCAGTGCCACCCATCAGTGCCACCCATCAGTGCCGCCTTATCTGTCCTCATCAGTGCCACCTTATCTGTCCCTTTCAGTGCCGCCTTATCTGTGCCAATCAGTGCTGCCTTTTCTGTGCCTATCAGTGCCCACCAGTGCAGCCTATTAGTGCCCATCAGTGCCCATCAGCGCCACATAATTTTTCATTTATTTTTGTTTGTTTAGCAAAAAATAAAAACCCCAGAGGTGATCAAATACCACCAAAAGAAAGCTCTATTTGTGGGGAAAAAAAATGATAAAAATTTAATTTGGGTACAGCGTTGAATGACCGCACAATTGTCATTCAAAGTGCATCAGCGCTGAAAGCTGAAAATTGGTCTGGGCAGGAGGGGGGTTTAAGTGCCCAGTAAGCAAGTGGTTAAAATCACTGTTCTTTTTTTGCATTGACAAATGTCCCCTAGGGCAGTACCCGGGTCCCCATACACTTTTTATGGCAATAACTTGCATATAAGCCTTTAAAATTAGCACTTTGATTTTTCATGTTTGTATTCCATAGACTTTAATAGGGTTCACATGTTCGCTGGAACTTTTTGCCTGTTCGCATGTTCTGGTGCGAATCAAACCGGGGGGAGGGGGGGGGAGGGGTTCACCCCATCCCTGGATATAATGAACAATTGCAAGCTATTATACAGCAGTGTCAAAAGGCTGACTGGAACACTTCTTAGTTTCCATTGCCTGACTGCACAGGATTGGACCATTCTAGTATCTCTGCTTCTTTTGTCTGGCTTTTCTTACCCTTTAAAACTTAATCTGTTGCACATTTTACTTTCCCCTTCTCTGTCTGTTCCAGTTACTATAATTAGATGATACTTTTATCCTAATACAACCTTAAGAACTGTTAACATTATCCTTTTTTTTTTTCTAATTCACTCACTTGAAGCCTGCATGTTCTCTCTTATTATTTTTACATGGAGACAATTGATTTTCTGAGGCATTAAATCATAGTTTGTAATTGAAAAGCTACTATATATATATATATATATATATATATATATATATATATATATATATATATATATATATATATATATATATATATATATATATATATATTTACAACAGTTCAGAACTACGTTTGTATATATGCATCAAGTGGAATTTTGTGTCTGGATTTTATTCAGAGTTTTTTCCCCACTATATTTGGTGTACTTATTTCAATATACTAAAGCAGAATATAATTATGGTACTGGCTTCATACAGGAAAAACAAATATATGATATTTTTGTGTTAAAAAAAAAGGAAATATGCAAAGCAGTCTTATCTCTGCTAACAATCTGGTAGAATCTTCTGTGATCAGGAATATTTGTGTCTTTATGGATTGGTAGCTTACCATAATTTTTGAATTGTGTTCGTTTAGAGCAGCCTGGGCAGACAAAGATTTTTTTTTTTAAAAAATTTTCGATGCATATGATTTCCAAAATATATCATACTGATGATTTATGACAACTGCAGGCCACTTGTGCAGTGTATCCTCTATATTATTAGCTGTGATCAATATAATTTCCCTTATGTGTAACCATGCTGCAGTGGACCCAGTTGTCCTTTCTGTCTGTCAGGCTGTCAATCAATCTGTTCCACTCTATTGTTGTATGGAATCTTACCAAATGATAACATTTACAGAATGCAGGTTCTATTTGCAGAAAGGCTTGTTTGAAAGACAGTGAAATCAGTTGTAATCGCAGAGAAATAATACAATAGACTACATAACTTGTGTACAGGAAGATATTCTACAGCACTTTGTGGATTTTTGTGATTTAATAAAATAGAAAAATAATAAAAACATTGCGATATTGTGATGTACACAACCAAAAACAAAAACGCAAAAAGTGAAAACGAATGCGCTACTGAGAGTAGGTGAATGATAAAGTGAATGAAGTAAATATAAATATATAATGTGGAAGCAGCTATATCTGATAGTGGTCACTAAACACAAATAAGAAATGTAAAAAAGGTGAGATAAGCGCTACACACTGTGGTGAAACTGATACCACCACAACGCCACCACAACGCCTAACAATCTATGAAGGAAAAAGGGCCTGGGGTAGATTCATGTAGCTTTTACGGCGGCGTATCTCCAGATACGCCGCCGTAATTTAAAATCTGCGCCCGCCTATCGTTACGCCGATTCTCAAAGGCAGATACGCAAAACAAATAGGCTTCCTCTGTCGACGTAACTAGAATGCGGCGGCGTAGAATTGTGTGCAATATTACGTTGGCCGCTAGGGGCGCTTCCGTTGTTTTCGGCATAGAATATGCAAATTATCTAGATACACCGATTCACAAACGTACGTGCGCCCGGCGGTAGTTTTTTACGTCGTTTGCGTAAAGGCTTTTTCTGCGTAAGGTTGCTCCTGCTATTAGGAGGCGCAGCCAGTGTTAAGTATGGACGTCATTCCCGCTTCGAAATTTGAATTTTTTACGTCGTTTGCGTAAGACGTTCGCGAATAGGGCTGGACGCAATTTATGCTCACGTCGAAACCAATATGTCGTTGCGCTGTACTTGGAAGCAATGCACACTGGGATATGTACATGGACGGCGCATGCGCCGTCCGGAAAAAACGTCAATCACGTCAGGTCATCATACATTTACATAAAACACGCCCCCTTCCACATTTGAATTACGCGCGCTTACGCCGGCCCCATTTACGCTACGCTGCCGCAACTTACGGAGCAAGTGCTTTGTGAATACTGCACTTGCTCCTGTAAGTTACGCAGGCGTAGCGTAAAGACGATATGCTGCGCCGCCGTAAGAGGAAGCGCAGCTAGGTGAATCTACCCCAGTATGTTTAACGTACATCCAACACAGGGTGATACTGCGGGTGTACCAGTAATAGGTGTGCCACATCCCGATGTTATTGGAATTGGCTAGTAAATTTGGACTTTAAAGGCACACGGTACATATAATAAGAAAGCTAGATAAATGTATTTTATAAGAATGTCATAAAAACAGTTACAAACATAAAATATAGTGAATCCTCTTAGGGACTAATAACACTAATTATTATTATTATTATTATTATTATTATTATTATTATTATTATCCATTATTAGTGTTATTAGTCCCTTAGAGGATTCACTGATTGGACTCTTACTTATCCCTGGATCATTTTAATTTTGTGTTTCTATTTTTGTTTCATGTTCAATGGCGCGATCTATACCGGTTATGGATCACCATTTAGTTTTCATGCTCAGCCTTTCTCATCCAGCTGTCTGTAGAATTTTTTTCCTTTATTTCTTACATATAGACTCTTTATACAGATGTTGGATATATATTTTCTCCTTAGAAGTGCCTTTTATATTATCACACTGCGGATGTTTGGGGAGCTATTGCTCTGTTCAGATCCCCGCTCTGTGTGCGTGGTGGAGTGTGGTGGAGTAGGGCGCTTCGGACCTTCCGCATACGAGCCTGCTTCCACCCAGACCTGGCAGTCAGAGGCTAGGCAGCTGCTAGGCTAGACGCTCCAGGAAACAAGCTCCCTGGAACCAGGAACCAGCACCTCGCTCTCCACGCGGACTCCACTCTTCCGCAGGTAAGACCCTGCCTCTCAGGGCCTGACATTTTGGGGATCCACTGACGGCCGTCCTTATCAGGGCAGCCGTCACACAGACCCCACACTGCGGCGTTCTAATACTATCTCTCGCCGGCATCTATCGCCCACACGGCCACCCGCTTTGTGGTAGTCCCAAGTCACCCCCCCTGGGTGTATTTCCGGCGTTTTTTGGTGCTCTTGCACCCCCGCGCCAGCCTGCTCCTTCTCGCGGCCGCCGCACCTTAGGAAAGTCCGCGGCTTCAGCCGCGGCCTACCGGCGCGCCGTTCTTCTCTTCCTACACTAAATTCCTAAGCACAGTTTGCTCTGGTTATTCACCCCCACACCCCCAGAGGCCCCCTGTTCAGCAACTTCACCGGTAAATATCATTTTTACCAAGCTGACAGCCCCCCCCCAGCCCGGGTCCTGTGCTTTGCCTGGCAGCCATTATTTTGGTACACCCCAGCAGCAGTGACACCCAGCATCCCCCCCCCTTTTTTCCCCTCCATAAACCGTCAGTCTTTTGATCCAGGGTTTTAAGCCGATCGCCTTTAGGGATCAGGAAGGAATTTTTTTCCCTGCCGCAGCACATTGGCCAGCTTGCCCAGGGTTTTTTTTGCCTTCCTCTGGACCAAAAAATAACCCAATTCCCTTGAGTTAGGATTCCCGAATCCTCTCTCACCCTACGCCCGCACTCCTGCCCTCGGTGACTGGCAACAATGGTTAAGTTGCGATACTCTGCAGAAACCATTTGGGGTCTGAGACAATTCGCAACTACATTACCTGCCGCCACCACAATAGCCTTAAAATCAGATCATCTTTTGAGGTTCGATCATCGATCGATCATCAAAAGTTTCAATCATTCACCACAGCTCAAGCACATATCATGTGCTTTGCTTAACACTAGATCAGCAGTTAAACACCGATCAGAAATCCATGATTTCTTACTACAATACGATCTAGACTGCCTCTTTATTACGGAAAGTTGGCTGTCGGACGATTGCAACACCATTCTCGGAGAACTGGTGCCAGCAAACTATCGCATCCTAACGGAAAATAGAATAGGGCAAAGGGGAGGAGGCCTGGCGGTGATTCATAAGTCGCATATTGCAATCACTAAACCGGTCCTTCAAAATCCTCTACCTTTTATGGAAACCCTTACGCTTCAACTTCAAGCTCATTCTCAGGAGACCGTTCATATTCTCCTCTGCTATAGGCCCCCTGGGCCCAAATCGCAGTTGATATCAGCATTAACGGAGTTCATTTCCACCTACTCCCTTAGCAGCAATCATCTTTTGCTGCTCGGGGATTTCAATTTGTGGGCTAACTCCTCACAGGATCCCATCGCGGATGCCTGCATCAACCACCTGGAAGGATTAGGACTTCAACAACTTATACGCGGACCAACGCATGCTTCAGGTCACACACTCGACCTAATTTTCAGACAAAATCTGAAAATAAACATTTTGGGAAATGAACCTTTGCCATGGACAGACCACCATGCAATTAGCTTCATAATCCCCAGAACTCCATTAGCCAGGAAGGTACCCAAGCCGGTGACAATACACTGGGCTAGATCTCAGAGGAAGCTCCACTCGGAACTCTTCAGATCTACCCTGGGAAACCGAATTGGGGCTATTCCTCCTCAGCTAGCAGCCTCAGATACTTTGGATGCCATTAATGCAGCTCTGCTACAGTCAGCCGACTTAGCAGCACCAAAGCGCAAACTCCGCAGCCGGGCAAAAAAGTCCAGCTGGTTCAATAACCAGCTGTCGCTATTGAAGCAAGAGCGCAGAAGGGCGGAAGCCGCCTGGAAAAGAAGTCCGTCAGAAGACCACCTCAACTTCTACAAAGCAGTAACAACGCGCTATCACAAGGAAATTTTCAAAGCCAAAAAACTTCACTTCTCCAGGGTGATTAACAGCGCAATGAATCGCCCACGCGAACTCTTCAGGATGGTCACCCAGACCATGAATCCGGGATGTCTAGAAGTCCCCACTTCAGACACCCAAGAGTTCTGCAATGAACTATCGGATTTCTTCATCAACAAAATTGAAAAAATTCGGGTAAGTATTCAGCAAAACAATACTCCACTCAGCCCCGTCTTCAATCAAAACAACGACGGAACGCCTCTACAATCAACTAAGTTCACTTTGGAACCCATCTCCATCGATACAACAAAAAAATTCATTGGTGTGCTGCGCAACAGCACAGCACCGAATGACATCATTCCCACCAAGCTACTGAAGGAATGTGCCGACATCCTGGCGCCTCCGATCACGCAGCTTATAAATCAGTCATTTAAGGAAGGCATAGTGCCTTCCCTGCTGAAAGAGGGCACAATCATGCCGATCTTGAAAAAACCCAATTTGGATCCTATGGACCCAACTCACCGCCGTCCCATAACAGGTCTAAATGCTCTGTCCAAGATAATGGAGAAAGTGGTGGTAAATCAGCTGCAACAGCATCTGGACACCCACAACCTACTCGATCCATTTCAATCCGGGTTCCGTCCCGGTCACGGGACAGAAACGGCCTTACTGAAAATATGGGACGATGCGCTCGAGGCCGCAGACGAAGGAGAATCCTGTCTCCTGGTTCTGCTGGACCTAAGCGCAGCTTTTGACACAGTAGACCATAAATTGCTACTGAGACGACTAACAGAAGTCGCCGGAGTCTCAGAAGATGCCTTACCATGGTTCTCCTCTTTTCTTGGAAACCGATCACAAACAGTGAAACTGGGATCCTTCACATCAGAAAAACGCACGGTGCCATGTGGGGTCCCCCAAGGATCCCCCCTATCACCAGTGCTGTTTAATATCTATCTTCGTCCTCTCTTTGATATTATCAGTAGCCATGAACTACTTTATCACTCTTATGCAGACGACACGCAGTTGTACTTTCGCATCTGCCAAAAAAAGGATCATCATCTCAGATTAGAGAAATGTCTCTCTTCAATAGAAAACTGGATGACTAAGAGTTATCTCAAACTCAACAGTGCTAAAACAGAACTCTTTATCTTCGATGCCAGTCGGAAGAAACCACCGACAACAAACTGGACACCATCTCCCATCCTGGGACAAATCATCGCCCCTAGCTCCAAAGTCAAAAGTCTGGGAGTCACGTTTGACACCTTCATGACAATGGACGTACAAATAGGGTCAGTAGTCAGCGGGTCGCACCATTTGATGCGCCTACTACGCAGACTGATTCCATTTATCCCCAAAGAAGACGTAGCAGTCGTGGTGGGATCTATCGTGAATTCCAGACTGGACTATGCAAATGCCCTTTACCTCGGGCTACCCAAGTACCAAATTGCTCGTCTTCAAGTCGTACAGAATACGGCCGCTAGACTGGTGACTGGGAAAAAATCTTGGGAATCAATCTCACCTTCACTGAGATCCCTTCACTGGCTGCCAGTGAAAGACAGAATTGCATTCAAAGCACTCTGCCTGACACATAAGTGCATCCATGGGAAGGCTCCTAGATATCTATGCGACAAGATCAAACTGCACAATTGCAACCGCATTCTGCGATCCACCGACCAAAATCTGGTCAAGGTTCCTAAAACCAAATACAAGTCCAAAGGAGAAAGAAGGTTTGCCTTCCAGGGCCCCAGGCTTTGGAATGCTTTACCAACCAGCATTCGGTTGGAGCAAAACCACCTGTCTTTCAGAGAGCAGATCAAAACCCTGCTTTTCTGAAAGGCATGAGACACAAACAACAAGCGCCCAGAGGCGATTCAGTTCGCATGCGCCGCGCTATATAAGTTTTTCATTCATTCATTCATTCATGTTATGTGATAGTTTTCACAAGATATTGCCTATCTGCTAGTGGTTTCTAGATTGTTAGGCAGTTGTGGTGGTATCAGTTTCACCGAAGTGTGTAGCGCTTATCTCACCTTTTTTACAAAAACAAAAATTAACACATTAACTTTAGTGTCATCCCAGTCTTAGTCTGTAGGGTTCAATACAGGCGGTCCATGGGTTACGAACAAGTTAGGGACTGTAGGTTTGTTCTTGTGTCAAATTTGTTTGTAAGTCAGAAAAATATATTTCTAAGTGTAACGCCAGCCTGTGTAGTGATGTAGGTGCTTCTGTTGTGTTATTTGGGGCTCTTGTTGCCATTCAGCACTGCAGTGTGGGATGTGTCCGGCGCTGCAAAATGGTTGCTCGACTGTATCCAGGACCAGTGTGGAGCGCAAGGTGACGTCATACCACCTCCATTCGAGTCATTCATAACTCTGATGTTTGTAATTCAGGTACTGCCTGTATTGAGTCAGCCCACCCTTTGCAGCCATTCAATTCTTCCACAAAAAAAAGAAAATAAATGTAGCGCCAAAACTATAAAAAGAAGAAGAGTAACCACTGAGTGGTGTTGAGGATGTGACCTCTATAATGAGAGTTGTATTAGGGAAACCAACTCCGTGAAACAATCTTACATATATATCAGAGCTAGATTAACTCTGAGTGCTAATATTACACCTATGCGGCATAAAGGAACATACAAAAGAAAATTCTTAGGTAATAAGTGATTATAAGTGCAGATAAACACAAATAAAAAAGTTCTGAAATGTGGAAAGGGGGGGGGGGGAAGGGGGAACTTCCAAAGCTTCCCCAGAGTTGACTGTTCGTCACTTCAGCTGGAAACACTTCTTCCACATCAATGGAGAATCCTTTCCCTCAGAAAATGCACATCTTCAATTCCTTGGCATATAAAAATTAAGGTACTCTTACCAGCTTAAGTTGACCCACAGCTCACCGTATGGTGGGTAGGTCCTCAGGGCTTATGTATGCTGGCCGTCCTCCAGTTGCACCAATGGGTAGATGGATATCCCGATTCCGATATTCCGGATGGATCCCAGGAGGAAAGTTGATAACAGCAGCCACAGGAACGTCACATGAGATGATACAGGGGGGGAACTCCCAATTTCATGAGTGATATGAGAAAAGAGGGAGAAAACACCTCCTCATAGTGTAGAGATTTATTTAAAATTCTCAATCAAAAAAGTTTTGACATTAACAAGGAGATAGTCCAAATCTCATAAAATTAGTACACAGCAAGGGAATTGTCCAAAGTAAAAAATGATAAAATGAAAAAAGACTCAAACGGTAGAGACACTCGTTCACCACGGCACATCAAAGAAAAAAATCCACAGCAGGCAGATACCATAAACTGACACAGTATTAGTGGTATGGATCAAACTTCTAACCGACCGGTTTCGTCTCACAGACATCAACAGGGTTATAGAGCTGATCCATAACTCTACCTGCACCTATATATAGCCATATGGTTAACTCACCTGTGATCTGCACCTGATAATCCACTCCCCTCGGGCGTGCGTCTCACCCACTGCTACTTCCTCTTCCTGCGTTTCAACCACCGGAGATGAGACAACGTGGGCGCGGCTGAGGGTACCAATCGCAGTGCTGCAATATGTGACGTCATCTCCTCCCGTCCCACATGACAGCCTCTGTCCAATGTGAGGATGCGGGACACGGGGAATGCTCCACCCTCACCTAACGGCGAATCCGCATCACAGACTCAACATCCATGAAACGAATCACTGAGGGGGCAGGCGGTGATGTGCGCATAGTCACTTAGCCGCGACGATGTGTGCGTCAGCTGACGTCGGGCGTGGTGACGTATGCGTTCCATCTAATGCGTCCCAAGGGAGTCATTGATGAATGAGAGGCATAAGCTACAGCTATAGGCCTCTGTGGTGAGAACGGATCCTAAGCAGTAAATATAATGCATTAGGTCCCCGGGGTGGTGTATGCAGATTGATCACAAGTAGTATACATCCCCAGTAGGCTAATTGGTGCAGGCAGACATACTTATAATAAATGTGTGGTGATATAACACAAACATTCACTATATATAAAAATAGACACAAAAAAGGAGATATTAATTTATACTAATAAATAACCCAAAGTGGAGATTCATGATTGGTTTATAAATGAATTTACATCCCACTCCACGTTAAGCCCGTGGGGCGTATAACATTTTAGCTGGTATATCCAATATACTTCCAACTTAGATACACCCCTCGTGCCTGGTTCACCCCTCCAATGAGGTACAAAGTGATCTATAATTTGGAACAAAGTTCCCTCGACCTTCTTATTGTGGTGTTCCAAGTAGTGTCTTGGTACAGTGTGTTTGGGATACCCTGCCAAAATCTTGGCAATATGTTCACCTGCCCTTGTGGAAAAGTTCCGTATGGTACGCCCCACGTACTGTTTTCCACAAGGGCAGGTGAGAAGGTAGACAACATACCGAGTGGCACATGTTGAAAATTGCTTAATGGGGAATTCAACCCCGGTAGCCGTAGATCTAAATTTAATAGATTTCTTCTTGGTAATGTTGTACGTACACACCTTACACCTCCTGCATGGATGATACCCCTTAGAAAGAGGGAAAAAATTGGGTTTGACTGGGGGGTCTGGGACATTTGGTGCGATCTGATTCCTCATTGACATTGCCCCTCGATATATTACCGATGCACTATTGGGTAAGGTAGGTCCTAAGGTGGGATCACTCGTTAGTATATTCCAATGTTTTTGGATGATTGACCTAATCTGCTTATATTGCATAGAGAATGTGGTGAAAAAAGAGTTCTTAAACCTACTATCCTGTATCGTTTTGACTTTCTCCCGTGTCAAGGTGGCCCTGTCAATCATTGAAATTCTTTCAATTTCATCCTGGATAAGATTCTCAGAGTATCCCTTATCAACAAAACGATTCTTGAGGATCTTTGCTTGTTCTTTAAAGTCTGCCACATTAGAACAGTTCCGTCTAATTCGCAGAATCTGGCTACGTGGGACAGACTTCAACCAGGAGGGATGATGGCAGCTGTCAACCGGGATAAACCCGTTACGGTCAGTTTGTTTAAAGTGGGTTTTAGTTTGTAAACTATTATTTTGTACAAAAATTTCCAGATCCAAAAAGTTTATTTTAGAGGTAAAACCACCCCGGGGACCTAATGCATTATATTTACTGCTTAGGATCCGTTCTCACCACAGAGGCCTATAGCTGTAGCTTATGCCTCTCATTCATCAATGACTCCCTTGGGACGCATTAGATGGAACGCATACGTCACCACGCCCGACGTCAGCTGACGCACACATCGTCGCGGCTAAGTGACTATGCGCACATCACCGCCTGCCCCCTCAGTGATTCGTTTCATGGATGTTGAGTCTGTGATGCGGATTCGCCGTTAGGTGAGGGTGGAGCATTCCCCGTGTCCCGCATCCTCACATTGGACAGAGGCTGTCATGTGGGACGGGAGGAGATGACGTCACATATTGCAGCACTGCGATTGGTACCCTCAGCCGCGCCCACGTTGTCTCATCTCCGGTGGTTGAAACGCAGGAAGAGGAAGTAGCAGTGGGTGAGACGCACGCCCGAGGGGAGTGGATTATCAGGTGCAGATCACAGGTGAGTTAACCATATGGCTATATATAGGTGCAGGTAGAGTTATGGATCAGCTCTATAACCCTGTTGATGTCTGTGAGACGAAACCGGTCGGTTAGAAGTTTGATCCATACCACTAATACTGTGTCAGTTTATGGTATCTGCCTGCTGTGGATTTTTTTCTTTGATGTGCCGTGGTGAACGAGTGTCTCTACCGTTTGAGTCTTTTTTCATTTTATCATTTTTTACTTTGGACAATTCCCTTGCTGTGTACTAATTTTATGAGATTTGGACTATCTCCTTGTTAATGTCAAAACTTTTTTGATTGAGAATTTTAAATAAATCTCTACACTATGAGGAGGTGTTTTCTCCCTCTTTTCTCATATCACTCATGAAATTGGGAGTTCCCCCCCTGTATCATCTCATGTGACGTTCCTGTGGCTGCTGTTATCAACTTTCCTCCTGGGATCCATCCGGAATATCGGAATCGGGATATCCATCTACCCATTGGTGCAACTGGAGGACGGCCAGCATACATAAGCCCTGAGGACCTACCCACCATACGGTGAGCTGTGGGTCAACTTAAGCTGGTAAGAGTACCTTAATTTTTATATGCCAAGGAATTGAAGATGTGCATTTTCTGAGGGAAAGGATTCTCCATTGATGTGGAAGAAGTGTTTCCAGCTGAAGTGACGAACAGTCAACTCTGGGGAAGCTTTGGAAGTTCCCCCTTCCCCCCCCCCCCCCTTTCCACATTTCAGAACTTTTTTATTTGTGTTTATCTGCACTTATAATCACTTATTACCTAAGAATTTTCTTTTGTATGTTCCTTTATGCCGCATAGGTGTAATATTAGCACTCAGAGTTAATCTAGCTCTGATATATATGTAAGATTGTTTCACGGAGTTGGTTTCCCTAATACAACTCTCATTATAGAGGTCACATCCTCAACACCACTCAGTGGTTACTCTTCTTCTTTTTATAGTTTTGGCGCTACATTTATTTTCTTTTTTCTGCTTACACTTATCCACTGGTATGTTGGCTGCCTATTTACACTATATACACACGTAGATTTGTTTAGCGCAATATATTCTTTTATATATACAATTCTTCCACAAGGTTTAGGAGCGTGTCTATGGGAATGTTTGACTTTTCTTCCAGAAATTTGTGAGGTCAGACACTGGATTAGTGCACCCCTTAAAGCGGAGTTACACCCGTTTTTTTTATTTATTAAAAGACAGCAGCTACAAAAAATGTATCTGCTGACTTTTAATAAACTGACACTCACCTGTCCCACGATCCATCAATGCAGCCACACAGAGCCCCGCTCATCTCCCCCTCCTCACCTCGCCATCAAATCTAGTGTGGGAAGTGGCACCCGGCCATGACAGCTTATGGCTTCACGGCTGGGCGCGCACTGTGTGAGCTGCACTGCACTCTGCCATTGGCCAGCCAATCTTCTGGGACCTGTGTGTTGTGTCCCAAAAGATCGCTGGCAGGGAGGGGCTGCCTATTGGAACTCCGATTTAAGGGAGTGATGTTATTTTTAATTCAAAGCAGAGTTCCAGTACATTTTTTGTTTAAAGTCAGCAGCTACAAAACAAAAGTGTATCTTCTGACTTTTAATAAAAAACACACTCACCTGTCCCACAGTCCAGCGACGTGGCCACCCGAACCCTCCATTCTCTCTCCGCCTGTCCACGTTGCTGACAATACTACTGTGGGCATCCGGCTGTGACAGCTTGCAGCTTTACAGCTGGGTGCGCAGGTCTCACTGCGCTGTTCTGCATAGCCTGGCAATCTTCTGGGACCTTTTATGTGTCCCAGAAGATTGCAGGGAGATAGGGCCGCCTGGGCAGCCCAAGCGGAAGTGGGAGCACATCAATAATCGTGATGCATCATGATACATCGGGGAATCAAATCAAATCGAATTGTGAGACCAGTGAAGATGCACACCCCTAATGTTAACCCTTTGGTCTCAGTATAAAAGAAAATCAGACTTCATTATTTTCAAGCCTTTTCTGACTTATATAACTGAAACAAGAAGGTTACTATGACTGTGAGGCATTTACAGAATGAAAAGTCAATCTGTATGTTTCTCTCAGAAAAGGAGTCTTTCACTAACTAAATGGTGAGGAAGACTACTGAAGTACAGATTAAAGTAGAACTATAGGTAAAATGTTTTTTGACCCAACCCTGTCATTTTTTCTTTCCATGTCCCATGGTGGAGATTTTGCTTCACTCCCTGTCCCATAGCCAAACATGGCCTTTAATCTGTATACTACCCTCCACCTTTGTGTTTGACCTTAATCTAGTTTGTACTTTTACAGATTTCTGTTCTTCCAGTTCTATGACCCTCTGAAAACCTGCAATCTTCTTTATTTCAAATTCTCCTTATATTATGTTATGTTGAACTCCATTTAGAGATTTTTTTCCCAGCATACTGGGGCAAGAACGTTTTCCAAGTTGTTATTACTGTGTTCCCTTTGGGGAGATTTTCTTAAAGTGGAGTTCCTCCTAAAATAATAAAAAAAAAAGTCAGCAGCTACAAATACTGCAGCTTCTGACTTTTAATATATGGACACTTACCTGTCCTGGGCACCCACAATGTCGGCACCCACCACTCGGGCTCTAGGGTGCTGCCGCCACCATCTTCATAAGAGAATCAGGAAGTGAAGCCTTGTGGGTTCACTTCCTGGTTCCCTACTGCGCATGCGCGAGTCACGCTGCATGATCCCACTGGTCCCTGCTGTCTTTTGGGACTTGTGTGTCAGAAGACAGCAGGGGGTGGAGAATGCACCGGACGTGGCGTTGGTCACTGCGGCGACCTATCAAGAAATACATTTGGCTGGTGTTTTGTAACTGGGTGAGAAGTTAGAACCTTTGTCTGCTTTTATTGCTGTATGTGCTTTTATCAGGGCATTACTAAAAGCCTCAAGACAACCCTTTAGACAACCCGTTAGACTTATGTAAATGTTTTGGAGCTGGTTCAAAACTAAAAAGAGAATGAGACTTCAGGTTCACCATAGCATTTATTTTTTCATCTTTCCTTTACTTTTTGTTGTGTATACTCTTTCAGGTCTCTTTCCCCCTTCCTTCCTAACAATAAACTGCTGGTGCTTTGGACAAAGGGCACAATAGAGAAACAGAATACTCAAAACCTCACCTAAAAGTATCTTGCCATGCCACTGCTTCCTCCATTACTTAAGTTTTATTTCTCTATAGAATTTTTCTCCAAAAAAAGAATGCATAATGAACATAGAAATCTCATATCCAAAGCTTAAACATATATAAGGTTTTACGAAACAATTAAATACACCCACATTGATTAAAAAATATATATATACATGTATGTTTTGCATTGGCCATCAATAAGTTGAAGTTGCAATTTATGCTCCTTTGAGATTAACAAGTTTATCTTCCATGATGACAAATGGGACTTGTAGTCTTTCCATTTACATATCTCTGGGAATAGCCGATACTCCCAACTGTGTGGAAGGAACCACACATACAGTAACTGTGCTGAATTTTTTTTACAGGAGCCTGTAGGAAGAATAATACCACAGATTAACCACTTAAGACCCGGAACTTTAGGCAGCTAAAGGACCCGGCCAGTTTTTGCGATTTGGCACTGCGTCGCTTTAACTGACAATTGCGCAGTTGTGCGACGTGGCTCCCAATCAAAATTGGCGTCCTTTTTGTCCCACAAATAGAGCTTTCTTTTGGTGGTATTTGATCACCTCTGCGGTTTTTATTTTTTGCGCTATAAACAAAAATACAGCGACATTTTTGAAAAAAATGCAATATTTTTTACTTTTTGCTATAATAAATATCCCCCAAAAATATAAAAAAAAAATGTTCCTCAGTTTAGGCCGATACGTATTCTTCTACCTATTTTTGGTAAAAAATCGCAATAAGCGTTTATCGGTTGGTTTGCGCAAAATTTATAGCGTTTACAAAATAGGGGATAGTTTTATTGCATTTTTATAAAAAAAAAATGTTTTACTACTAATGGCGGCGATCAGCAATTTTTTTCGTGACTGCGACATTATGGCGAACACTTCGGACAATTTTGACACATTTTTGGGACCATTGTCATTTTCACAGCAAAAAATGCATTTAAAATGCATTGTTTACTGTGAAAATGTCAATTGCAGTTTGTGAGTTAACCACAAGGGGGCGCTGATGGGGTTATGTGTGACCTCATGTCTGTTTCTAACTGTAGGGGGGTGTGGCTGTAGGTGTGACGTCATCAATTGTGATTCCCTATATAAGGGAACACACGATCGATCACGGCGCCACATTGAAGAACGGGGAAGCTGTGTTTACACACAGTTCTCCCCATTCTTCAGCTTCGGGGGCCCGATCGCGGGACTCCAGCGGCGATCGGTTCCGCGAGTCCCATGGCCGTGGTCGCGGAGCTTCGGACCGGGTCGCATGCACGCGCCCGCGGCGTGCGTGCGACCCCACGGCCGGGCTTAAAGGGCAACGTACATATACGTTGATGTGCCCAGCCGTGCCATTCTGCCAACGTAAATCGCCGTGAAGGGGTCGTTAAGTGGTTAAGTAAGGTGGGCAGTTTAGCAGTGTGAGACAGTGGACTATAGCAATGCTTCATATTACACCATAAATATGGTAAGAAAAGTTTACCTAGCCTTTAGCAAAGAAGGACATATGTTTGTCATACTTGGAATGACTTTAATAGTTTCTGCAAAAAAGACCGAGGGCAATTAGTGAAATGTCCAGTGCCAGAGCCTAGCAGCTTGAAGTAACTAAAAGAATATAAGCCCAGATACCTGAATGCATAAAACATTCCAGCACAGAAACTTCCAGAAAGCAGCCATCTCACAACCGCTCCCCATCATGAAGAAACGTAGGACAAATATTTAATAAAATCATTAATTAATGCATAATGTCTCCTTAACCCTCTCATAGCAATAACTTCAATTCATTTATCAAGCATCTCTGTTTTATTACCCTGCATATCCATTCTTTACTTTACTGAAAATGAATATTAATTTCCAACAACTTTATGAGGTGGCTAGGGAAATTAATACGAAGGACTTTAGAATAAGTTAATGTTCAGTCACGAGAGATAAACAGACTTTTCTAATAAAGCCATACCATTTGGTTGGTCGCCTGATTAAATTAATATTTCATCATGTGCAAATAAAGGACATGTAGCATTTCATAGTAGTAAATCCAGAATATCACATCTATGGAAACAGAGTACCCTAGTGAATTCTATCCCTGAGTGATTAAATCTAATTAACACTTAATACAAAATGTTATAACCCAAGGCTGAATAAATTATCTAGAATGTTTTCATACTTTATTATTTGAAAGAAGTTTCTAAACATGTATTGGTTATGTAGTACCTGTTCAGTATATGCAAGTAGTTTTTCATAGCTAAACTGAAAGCTTCACTGCCTAAGGAAAATGATCAACTAATGTTTATCTGGAGCACTGTCAGGCACAGTCAAGTTCATGCAATGGAGGAGAGTGTTATGTAGTCCTGGGTTGACAATGCTGCCCCTCTATAGTGAGGATTGCCACCTTAGAACAGAAAGGGGTTAATTTACTAAAAGTAAAAAGTGGAGACTGCAAAATCCAGTGCAGCTGTGCACAGCAGCTACTGTGTTACTAAACCCACAACAGTAAAATCAGTCTGTAAATGCGGTAAAGCATGCTTGTTGTACTCGATGTGGAACCTAAGGGGCCAATCCTGAACATTGTGTAAAAAACTCCTGCTACAAGCTTTAACCAGTGGCCGGCTGGACACTAATAGAAGTCACAAGACTCAAGATCCACAATGGCTCAAAATCGATATGGTCCAAAAATATTTCGACAGAATAAAGGTGGATAAAGCACCTGGACAAGATGGCATGCACCTACAGATCCTAAAAGAATTGAGCTCTACCATTTCAAAGTCATTGTTTCTAATTTTTAGGGACTCTTTAACCTGCCTGGCGGTATCCCCGAGTGTGACTCGGGGTGGTTTTTTCATGCTGCGATCGGTATCCCCGAGTCATGCTCGGGGTAGCTGTGCAGAGTGTGCAGCGGCGCGGCTTACCTGCTCGCAGCATCCACAGACAAGTTACTGACCTTGACCCTGGATCCTGCGATGCATCCCCGCTGTGTGAGTGAGCGGGTCCTCGCTCGATTCACAGTGTCCCCGTGTGCCGCCGATCTCCGTTCCCTGCGACGTTACGACGCACGGGGGCGGAGAACGGCGCCAAATTCTAAAAAGTCAATAAACACAATACACAATCTTATAGATTACAGTACTGTATGTAAAAAAATACACCCCCCTTGTCCCTAGTGGTCTGCCCAGTGCCCTACATGTTCTTTTGTATAATAAAAACTCTTCTTTCTGCCTGAAAACTGTAGATTGTCCAAAAGTGTCCCTTTATGTCAAAAATGGTTTTAGAGCAGCTAGAAAACAGCGATAATAAATTATAATCACTTGCAGAATTGAGCGATAGCGATTTGTGGGGAAATTCGTCATAAAAAAATAATAGTAATGACAGCGACAAATCTGCAACTGAGCAAATTTCAGTGATTTTGAGTTGATTACATTATTGAATAATTTTTATTATAATTATATTATTATTTGTTATAATTATTTATAATTATTTATTATATTATAATTTATAATTTTGTTTTAAAAAAAAAAAAAATCATACCCGGGATGCCTACAAGACTCTTGTTTGGTCAGATTTAAGTGAGTTATTCCTAAAAATTACAGACCTACAGTATAAAATGCCAAATTTCCTTGCAAAATAATTGTGCCACTTTTGGTACGTAATTCCAGACAGAATCATACCGCCAGGGAGGTTAATGACTGGAATAGTACCACTGGATTAGCGTAAGGGGGTCAAAGTCTTTATCAAGTAACTATAAACCTGTTAGTTTAACTTCTATAGTTGGGAAGATACTGGAGAGTTTAATAAAAGACCACATAGATGAGTTCTTGCTGTAAAAAAAAAATATTTTAAGCTACAGACATCATGGATTAATGAAAGACAGAAGTTGCCAGACAAATCTGATTTATTTTTATGAGGAGGTAATATAAAACTTAGATATACTTAGATAAACTAAGATACACTTAGGTAAGATATAAACTAAGGGGTGGTTGTTGACGTGGTATACTTGGATTTTGCAAAAGCATTTGCCACAGTTTCCCACACATGGCTAATGCGTAAGGTAAAGTCTACAGACTTGGAAATATCAGTTTGTAAATGGAAAGTAAACTGGCTAAAGGACCGTATTCAGAGAGAAGTGGTTAATGATTCATTCTCTGAATGGTCTAAGGTTATCAGTGGTGCACCCCAAGGTTTAGTGTTTACTTTTAATACATTTATAAAATATATAGGGTCTGAAATTAAAAGTACCAATTCAGTCTTTGCAGATGACACATGCTATGCAGTAGAATAACATCCTCACAGGATGTTTCCAATTTACAAACCAAACTCAATACTCTGTTTAATTGGGCAATTATGTGGAAAATGAAATTTAATGTTGATAAATGTATTAGTTATGCACTTGGGGGCTAAAAATATGCTTGTATCATACATACTAGGGGGAGTACAACTGGGGGAATCAATGGTGGGGAATGAGCTGGGTGTTCTGGTTGATCATAAGCTTACTTATAGCATGCAAGTTTCCAAAGTGAGAAACACATATTTATTGTATTATGAGAGGTATAGACTCCAGAGAGAGAGAGAGAGATCATGTTACACCTGTACACATCATTAGTACCACCTCCTCTGGAATATGCAGTTATCACAGAGATCAAGGGGACATTTTTATGTCTGGACAAAAAAGAGATTTAATCTCCTAATACGGAAAGGTTTCTTCACAGTAAGAGCTCTGAAAATGTGGAATAGCCTCCCTTAGGAGCTGGTTCTGGTCATCTCAGTAAAAAAAAAAAAAGGCCTGGATTATTTTCTAAATGTACATAATATACCTGGATACTAACATTCATGGGTCAATTTGATCCAGGGAATATCCAATTGCCTCTTGGGCATCAGGAAAATTGGATCATGCTTTGCTAGTGTTTTTTGTCTTCCTCTGGATCAACTGTGGTTATATAAGAATGTATGACCCCCCCCCCCCTTTATTCGTTGAACTGGATGGACTTGTGTCTTTCAACCAGGCTAACTATGTAACTATGCTATATACTGATGATGAGCAAAGGCATTTAGCAGTTTATATTTACTACAATAATTGCATTTCTGTGTTCTGTTTACTGTGGGAAACCAGATATAGTGAATGCAGGGTCCTTGGTTTACTGAAAATGATGGAAAACATCTGCAATATATTCTACTTTTGGTTTTGGGTTAGATGCACTTTTTAGGCAATAATGGACCCAGGGCAAAGATTTTATTAATGGTACACTTTTAGATTGTTTTATGTAAGTGGAAAATATGTATTTTTATTTCATACTAGCTGAATACCCGGCGTTGCCCGGTCTTCCTATCTTAACCTTTTGGGGAGGAAAATCATAGTAATATAAATATACCCATCTTTTATATAAGGGTGTAGGTAAGGGTTAATTTAACTGTCATATATTTTTATTTGGCATATAAGTAATATGTGTACCAGGTATTATTGAAATATCTCCAGGCGTACAGAAGTTATGTGGGAACATACATTTCCCATTGATTTGCATGGGACTTTAAACAAAAACCCCGACCCTCACAAATGGGGGTAGTTAAGGGATAAATTAACTATCCTATAGTTTAAGTGGACATATAAGTAACATGTGACCAAGTGTTATGGAAATATCTACAGCCGTTTGGAAGTTATGAAGTAACATGTATTTCCCATAGAGTTGAATGGGACTTTAAAGGAAAACCCCGACCATGGCAAATGGGGGTTGGTAAGGGTTAAACCACCTATCCTATGTTTGTTGCTGACATATAAGTAACATGTGTGCCAAGTTTCATGTTAATATCTTTAGCCGTTTGGACGTGATGCTGGAACATGAAGTAACATGTATTTCCCATAGAGTTGAATGAGACTTTAAAGAAAAACCCAGACCATGGCAAATGGGGGTGGGTAAGGGTTAAACCACCTATCCTATGTTTGTTGCTGACATATAAGTAACATGTGTGCCAAGTTTCATGTTAATATCTTTAGCCGTTTGGACGTGATGCTGGAACATACATACACACACACGTTGAGTTTTATATATATAGATATATTGAGCGTATTGATCACACATGTATTTTTTTTTATATTGCCTCATCTATGTTTTTATTATCCTGGGGTGCCAAGAGATCTGAAATACAGTTTTTTTGTAACCCCTATGCTTTTGTATTACTTAGGTATTTTACTTCTTGTCTTGTTAAGCCCTAGAAAAATCCCATTTTATTCTGTGATTAAAATTGCTCCAGTTATATAACAATCGATTTGTAATAAACTAGCAGAGATGCTTTAATACAAAAAATGCTCTCCTACCAAACCTAATAAAAAAATGCTCATCATAGATATTAAATACTAATTGTACTATTAAGACACAAGTAATAAGATAATGATATCCAAAAACATTAGAAAGAAGCAATTATAAAAGAAAGCAATTCCAAGTCTCTATTAATTGTTATTTTCTGTCCATTACTCAATGCAACAGACTATGAATCACTGTTGATAAGGGGCTAGTGTTCTGAGTATATATATAAAAACAAAGTGAATGTGTCCAAAACAATACATACATAACAAATCCTAATACATTAATACACAATGAGATCAAAATTAAATAGATGTGTATGATGCAAATATAATACAGTACATAATGAACCCCTAGTGAACATTGCACTTAGGTACAATTGAAACATAATAGATCAAAGGCAAGATAACTAAAAAAAAAGGGGGGGGTGTAGTACTGGTTATCTGGCTTCTAAAGAAGTGAGACAAGACCCAATCATCGGTAACTGTTAGCTATATATTATAATATTCATACAATAGGCATACATATTTATAATATAAATTTGATAGTTTACAATCATTATGCCTAATCAAGCACTGTTATGGAATGTGTTAGTAAAGATTTCTCACTATCCCACATTTTTTGTTTTTCTTTCCTTTTTGGCAAAGTTAGCTAACAAAAATATTAGTCACTGCAACTACTATTTGTATTACAGAGGTATGTTTTTTACTGCAAAATTTCTAGCATAATAGGTGCATTGGATCCATAACTGAGAATTAAAATGATATTTAAGGCAAGTTTTTTTTTTTATAACAAACATGTTATACTTACCTGCACTGTGCAGTGGTTTTGCTCAGAGCAGCCTCAATCCTCCTCTTCTCGCGTCCAGTGCTCCTGGCCCATCCCTCCTGCAAAGTGCTCCCAGAGCAAACAGCTTTCTGTAGGAGCACCCAAGCAGGCTCATTCCTGAGCCGCTGCTCCACGTGTCCATTCAGACACAAAGCCGTGGCTCGGCCCTCTCAATCTCTCTACTCAATGGCTCCTGCTGCTGTCTCATCCAACGAGGAGGGAGAGCCCCCGAAGAGCCGAGGCTCTTGTGCAGGTCACCGGATCGCGATGGAACTCAAATAAGTATCAAGGGGGCTACTGTACACAGAAGTTTTTTTCCACTTTCATGTATCAGCTTTTAGAACCACTTTAAGGTTTGATAAATACAGATTTGAGATATGCATACTCAGTTTTTCATACAGACTTTGAGATCAGATTTACATTTTATGTGTATAAAGGCATAAAAATGTAGTATCTTAAGCTCCAACCATAAACTTGTCGCACCTGAAGCCACACTCCTGTTAGCATGGTTAAAAGATTTTGTTGTAGATCTATACTCTACAGAAAATGAAAATTCTTTCCAGCAAAATCTGTTTAGGGCATTATCATCCATAAATTAGTTTGTGGCATATAGCTGGTTAACAGGAAAAAATGTGTGTAATACTAAAGATATTTATACCCCAGCAAACATTCATGTACTTTTTTAGCAGCAGCGAGCACTACTGCAACACATCAAATAAAATAAACATCTAACAGCTGTTCTCACAGCCTAGGAAATTATATTTGCCACTTTAGGTATCCAGTGAATCAACATTCAGAGAGTGTGTAGTGCATCTGGAGTAAAAAGTGTTTGCTTAAATTATGCATGCGGTGCTCCATATTTGCCTAATAAGAAAAATATAGAGGAACCTGTACTTAAAAACACCTGTCATAAAAGGGCACATGGGTAATAATTACACAAATTTACTGTAAATATGAAATTTGTGCGATCAAGCCACCTGTCCAAATAGCTCAGTAATTTGACTAACCACAGTACTTACTGACTTTCAATGTGCAAATAAATTCTTAACTAATTCTGGCACATAAAATGATTTCACCATCTAAGCGGCAAAACATTGCTTTATAAAATTTCTGTGCATGCACCTCAGTCACTGTTATAACTCACTATAACTCACTGCTCAGACTGTTATAATCTCCAGCTTTATAGTAAAAAAAAGTTGGCATATGCAATGCTTAATATATTTTAAGGTATATTTATAAAAAATGGTCAGGTACAAGCACATCAATGTACTTGGATTTAGTCACAATAACCAGGCATTCCCTCTCAAGATTCACATTCATTGTAATCTAAATCTATGGTGAGTGGAAATGGTGATTATCTGCATATGTAAATGAGGATATAAGATCAAAAGTCTAATTTTCAATGTTCCCAATGCATAGCAGAATAGGCCATAGTGGATCCCCATAAGGAATCAAAGGGAAGTCATACAATTGAGAAGAACACATCATGTACCCTCAAGATATCTCTGCTGGCGATGGTCATTCACTGTGGATTAACCTGTCAGCACAAATCCAATTTTGTCATTTGAAATGGAGTAAGAATTACAGGCATACCCCACTTTTAAGTACACAATGGGGTTTATTTAGTAAAGCTGTAAAGTGCAAAATCAGGCTCACTTCTGCATAGAAACCAATGAGTTTCTAACCCCAGCTTGTTCAATTAAGCCTGGTAATAAAACCAGGAAGCTCATTGGTTTCTATGCAGAAGTGAGCCTGATTTAGCAATTTCCAGCTTTAGTAAATAAACCCCATTGTGTACTTAAAAGTGGGGTATGCCTGTAGTCCTATAGCCACAAATTAACACAAAATACCTACCTTGTAATACACAGGTACACAAAATTGAAGAAAATGTATATAATATATAAAAATAAAAATTAACAATACCAACAATCACCCATACCATGATTGATCACACAGGTGTAGTTGAGAACACTGTAGAAGGGCAATGATGTAGAAACAGCAAACATTACAAGGTAGAGAATCTAAAGAATAAACATAAGCAAAAGAGAGAGAGATCAATCTTTGTTTGTGTGTGTGTCGGTAGATCAGCTAGGAAGTAATAAAAACTGTATATGCTAAATAAATTAAATATGGCAGTAAAGATATGTCTCTTAGAAAATGCAACACAATGAACTAAAATTAATGATAATTACAAAGGATTACGATTTTGTGGGAATATCAAAAATCAGGTTGTATAAAAATGTTATGACTGGATAATGTATATGAAAGGTTAAAGTGTGTTTAGAAAGAATAGAAATGATAAAAATTGAAAAGGCATCTGTCTGTAAAATCTTGTTTCCAACCAGCTGTGAATAAAGAGATCTGCAAAGACTGCTGCAGTTTTTAGTCCATATGGGTAAATAAACATGGTCATAATTGTAATAAATGTTGCTGCTGAAGTGTAAATGTTGTTATGAACTGAAATGGTAACAGCAGTAATGTGCTTCATTTTATGGATGATTTTAACAATCTACACATCAACATGGACATTGATGTGTTTCTAGTGAAGGACATAGATTTGTATCTATATTATAAGGTATGTACCTTATAATATACCTGTACCTGATAAATTCGAATAGACAAAATGCCAAGGTAAAATACAGCTTGGGGACATTTGGACAACAGTAACCACAACATGTTAACATTTGAAATGGCATTTTTTTTAAAATAAGGCATTGAAGAATGAGGTTACAAAAACAATGAACGTTAAGTAAGCAAAGTCCAATAATTTGGAACCTCTAAAAAAGAACTTAAGAAATTCAGTTATAGAGAACCAGGGCTTCTACTCTGGCAAAACTTGCCAGCCCGGCGTCCTGACAACTCCACCAGAGACAGCGTGGGAGGCACTCGGAGGAAACATGGGTGATACAGCGCAAGTCCAGCTGAAGCAGAAGGTGGAATGATCTGCACTGTCTTTCCCTGTAGATGGGAAGCTTGTTTTGTCACCCCTAAAGTGTATGAAGGCAGAGGTGCGGAGCAGAATGATCATTCAGGTAGTTAGCTAACCTGTCTTCCTCCTGACTGAGTGCTCTGCTGACACACCTTGTATTCTTGGGGGCTAAAGCCTGGAAATCACCGAAATTCTCCCTCATAGCGGCAAAAAGAAAAATACCCTGGATAATGTCTCAGGAAAAGCTATCCAGCATAGTGCTAGACACAACCAATAACTTTGAGATCACCTGGGAACCTTGGGCCTGACTGGTGGGCATTCCCGTTGACCCTTCCATTCTGTCTACATAAAACATAATCAGACCAAATAGTGATGCTCTCTGCTTCTTTCATTTTCTCCTCTTTCTCTCTGCCCTTTCTGGGCCTCTGTTTCATTCCTATTCCCCTTCCCTTCCCTACTAGACTACGCAAGATGGAAAATTTTACTGTTTGAAGTATTGGGTAGAGAATTAGTAGTCCTCAGCCTGGTTCAGTCCTGTTCCACCCACCCCGGTGGTATCCCCTTCTACTTCGAAAGGGCTCATGCTATTAAAGGTGGCTGAGGTCTCCCCTTCCGGCACAGGTTGCTTCTTCTACTGTAGGGGTGCTGGGAGGAGTGAGACCTTCAACCGATTGGTCTTAACTCATCTTAATACCATCCGATAGTCAGGAATATTTGGTGATGTGGTATGGCCCAGGGGTATTTGAATATGAAACTACTCTACCTGCTGCTGTTATATGTACTACTTGATTTGTTTTGTATATGCTACTGTATTCATCTGTATTAAATTTGTTTATTTCAAAATAAATACCCTTTGAAATAAAATAAAAAAGAGTTGTATACTTATGCAGTCAGTTATTTTGTGTTTTTTATTGTATTTAGTTAAAATGGCCACAGAGTTGAGTTTTCACTTTAACACTAATGCTGCGTACACACGATCGGATTTTCCGATGGGAAAAGTCAGATGGGAGCTTTTCGTCGGATTTTCCGACCGTGTTTATGCCCCATCTGACTTTTTGTGCAGGTTCTCAATTTTCCCAGACGGAAAAAAATTTATATCGGAAAATCCATTGGTCTTTATTGAACTCCGACGATAAAAAAACATGCATGCTCAGAAACAATTTGACGCATGCTCGGAAGCATTGAACTTATTTTTCTCGCCTCGTTGTAGTGTTGTACGTCACCACGTTCTTAACGCTCAAAAGAATGCAAGCCATTGCAAGCCAAGCTTGAGCGGAATTCTGTCTGAAAAAACATCCAACTTTTTTCTGACGGAAATTACGTTCATGTGTACATGGCATTAGATTTATTTTTCTGTTGATTAGTGTCAAAAACCAAACTAAACCCACAGGTATTAAAGCACAATAAAGCATAAAAGCTTTTAAGAAGTGAATACGTTTTTCAGGCAAGATGTGTGTGCAGGCCAAACAGTAGTAGGTGAATGTTTTAACCTTTCTATAAAAAAAAGCACAAACAACCACAAAAAATGTAGTATGAATGATTTTGGGGACCATTTCGACCAGTGCTGGTGAACCTTGGCACCCCGGATGTTTTGGAACTACATTTCCCATGATGCTTAACTACACTGCAGAGTGCATGAGCATCATGGAAAATGTAGTTCCAAAACATCTGGGGTGCCAAGGTTTACCATCACTGATTTAGACTATCTGATTCTTTTAGGCACACATTCATTTCTGTGTTTAGACACAATGGAAGAGACTTAATAAAACTAGAGCACATAGAATCTGGTGCAACTGTGTATAGTGGCCAATCATCTTTTAACTTCAACTTATTCAAGTAAGCTTTGACAATAAAACCTGGAAGATGATTGGTTTCTTTGCAGAGCTGAATACAGATAGTGGAGCACTGATTATATGCATTGGGGTGCTGCAACACATCACCATAATTTCTATGCATTAACATGTATTTTATCAGGTTTTACTACAATGCATGGATATAAATCCACATTTATAAATTTAAACTGTCAAAAAAATAAATAAAACATGTGTAGAAAGATTGTGTAGCGCAGTAAAATAAACAACAATTATTTTACAATTTTTATGTACAGTCTCTCTGTGGTGTAGGAGTCACTGAATCATAAAATTTTCTCACACTTCCTTATAAAACATATTAACACATTATTGTATATCAAATGTTAAATAAAACGGCCTTGTTACTGCTTACCTAACATTATCTGGTATATTAACTCATAAGGAACAAATACAGGAAGTGCAAGTTAAGGTCATGCTGTAAATGTTTGCTGGCAGCATATGTAGATGGTTTTTACCAGACTCAAGAGTCTAAGGAAATCAAATCTTCCAGTTCTGGAATAAAGCGACAGTAAAAAGCCCAGCTGTGGGCATTAAATCTGTAACAGTTACTTCAACTGCAACTGAGAGATGGCTTGCGTGATGTACAGTATGATTTTACAATCCTCTTAGCACTGACAATGAAAAAACATTCAGTCTGTTAAGAAGAAAAATAATTAAAATGTGCTTTTTACGGGTAAGGTAAAAATTTCATATAGTCACTAGAGATGGACAAATTGATCGGTCAATTAAGCAGATTGAGCAAATCTTATTCTTTTCTGGCAAAGCATGATTCTATTTTCAATATGTTTGTTTAGATTTGTTTGATCTGCTGCAATGCATACAATTCTTGAACCAGATCAAAATGTCTACTCTGCATAATTCTCAATAGATAGGATAAATCAGAATTAGCATATTAAGGAGTATTTGATTCACTGGTAAAGAATCAGATTCAACTGAGCCTGCCAGTTCTTCCAATTCAAAGCACAATTCACACAATAACAAATGAAATGTATTATCCAAACCAAAGAAATGTTTGATCAATAGGCCACCAAAGCCTATAATATTTTTAATATATACATTATAGGTAAAGAAAATAATTACACTGTATTGAAAAACCATTGAAATTGAGTTAGTGTGTGTGTGTGTGTGTGTGTCAGCCAACACCATAAGCATCATGGTGGTAATTTTTTAGGGGCAAGAATCTATGGCAGAAATGGTAAAGAAGTTTCTCTTAAAGTGGTTGTACACCCTGTACAACCACTTTTACCTACAGGTAAGTCTAGATTAAGGCTTACCTGTAGGTGCTGAAAATATCTCCTAAACCTCCATGGTTTAGGAGATATTTACAATAGAACCGTGCGCCGATGTCTATGGCGCAGGCACACTTTAGAAATGGCGATCGTGCTGTTTCTAAAAGGAGTCATTCCATGACAGGCTCTGTGACATCATGCAACTCCAGCCAGTCACAGAGCCTGAGTTTGCGGCCCTGGAAGGAAGAGGGGTGAAGATTAACGCTCGCCGCTAATGGGAACAGCGGTGACATCGCAGGCTTCGATTTCAGGTAAGTGACACATAATGGGCTACTATGTGATGCATAGTAGCCCATTATGCTTTACCTTTGCAGGGAAATAAAGAGGAAGTAAAACCCATCAGGGTTTACTTAATTGGTAAATTGGTTGTAAAGACATATTTATCCCTAAAATATCTGCTGTGCCCAATGGTATTGAATAAAGCAATTTCTTTCCTCCTCTTCTGGGGTCCCCCACCTGTGCTCTCTGCTTCTCCTCTTCACCATATGCCCCATAGCAAGCTTCTTGCTATGGGGAACACATGCAGGCATGCTCCCTAGCCAGGCTGTGCACATCCATAGACACACATGGTGTGGATTGGCCCTGCCCCCTCCACACAAGATTTGATTGACAACAGAAGGAGCCATTGCCCCCCCACTGCTTTCAATCTGTCCTATGAGTAAACCAGAGAGATCACCAATGCTGCAGATGGGCACAGTGCTGGATCAAGAAAGGGATCAGGTAAGTGTTGGGGGGGCAGGCAGTGAGATATATTTGTTCCTAATGCAGGGAATGCATTAAGGTAAACAATGAATTCGAATTTTTAACCACACAAGGAGCAGTTCCACATAATAAGTAAAAGGAATCACTGAACAGTTTTGCAATATGGGTGAGTACACTATATTATCAAAAGTATTGAGACTGCTTATTAACGCACGTGAACTTTAATAGCATCCCAGTCTTAGTCTGTATTGTTCAATATCAAGTTGGCACACCCTTTCCAGCTATAACAGCTTCAACTCTTCTGGGAAGGCTGTCCACAAGGTTTAGGAGTGTGTCTATGGGCATGTTTGACCATTGTTCCAGAAACGCATTTGTGAGGTCAGGCACTGATCTGGGCAAGAAGGCCTGGCTCTCAGTCTCCACTCTAATTCACCCCAAAGGTGTTCTATCAGGTTAAGGTCAAGACTCTGTGCAGGAAAGACAAGTTCCTCCACCCCAAACACATTGATCCATGTATTTATGGACCTTGCTTTCTGCACTGGTCCAAATCATTTGATGGAGGGGGATTATGGTGTGGGGTTGTTTTTCAGGAGTTGGGCTTTGCCCCTTAGTTCCAGTGAAGGCATCAGCATACCAAGACATTTTGGACAATTTCATGCTCCCAACTTTGTGTGAACAGTTTGGGATTGGCCCCTTCCTGTTCCAACATCACTGTGCACCAGTGCATGAAGCAAGGTTCATAATTGGAAGTTCATATGGGAAGTTAGCTTTTATAGTTTGGGGTGGGACTATGAGTACTGAGCCATGATTGGAGAAAGTAATCATTACTTTGTCCAATCAGGGCTCTGACAGTGCTAATTGGCGAAGCCTTGCACCTGACCAGCTAATAGTGCACAGTGGGGGAGATTTACTAAAACTGGTGTACACAGAATATGGTGCAGCTGTGCATAGTAACCAATCAGCTTCTAACTTGTTTTGCTTTGATGTCTAGCGTGCGGGACCTTGCTCGATTCACACAGTGTCCTCCTGTGCCATCGATCTCCGTTCTCTGCGACGTTACGACGCACAGGAGCGGAGATCGGCGCCAAATTCAAAAAAGTAAACAAACACTATACATACAGTATACTGTAATCTTATAGATTACAGTACTGTATGTAAAAAATACACCCCCCCCCCTTGTCCCTAGTGGTCTGCCCAGTGCCCTACATGTTCTTTTATATAATAAAAACTGTTCTTTCTCCCTGCAAACTGTAGATTCTCCATAGCAACCAAAAGTGTCCCTTTATGTCAAAAATGGTTTTAGATCAGCTAGAATACAGCGATAATAAATTACAATCACTTGCAGAATTGAGCGATAGCGATTTGTGGGGAAATTCGTCATAAAAAAAAAAATAATGACTGCGACAATTCTGCAACTGAGCAAATTTCAGTGATTTTGAGTTGATTACATTATTGAATCATTTTTATTAGAATTATATTATTATTTGATATAATTATTTATAATTATTTATTATATTATATTTTGTTTTTAAAAAAATGTCATACCCGGGATGCCTATTAGAATCTTGTTTGGTCAGATTTAAGTGAGTTATTCCTAAGAATTACAGGCCTACAGTGTAAAACATTTCCTTGCAAATAATGGTACCGCTTTCAGCATCTTTTTTTCTGAAAGAATCATACCGCCAGGGAGGTTAAAGAAGCTTAGACCTTTGGAGTGTATTAATATGCAATAGGCAATGAGGCAACTTACTATAAAAGCTGTTTCTGGAGATCAGGCAAAAGCGTTTACAGGTATAGTTTCTTCTTGCTGGCAGAGATCTTTGGTGTTAAGTCATTATGGAGTCCTCCTGTCACTTTGGAAAGTTTACCATCCCCACACAGGTGTGGCCCTTTTCACAATGCTGTGTTTCAATGAGAGATACATTCTCCCATCCGCCCTTTAGAAGGCACTGTGGTATCATACATGCCATATGTAATATATGTCAGAATGTCAAACTATTGTTAACATTTGATTAACTTGTTGACTTTAGTTACAACATGCAACAATGGTATATAAGGGCCAGATCCACAAAGCAGATTCGCCGACTTAACTCGAGATACGCGGCGTAATTGAAATTTACACGGCGCATATCTTTGCGCCTGATCCTCAAAACGAGATACGCCTTAAAATCAGGTTTTTCCGTCCTACCTAAAATAATTACACCGGCGCTTTTCCCTGCGCAAATTACGCTAGACACGCTGCTGTTTTGATAGGCAAAGATGCAAATGAGGGAGATAGGGTGATCCACAAAATTAAGTGTGTGCGCCGTAGATTACGCCCTGTGCGCTTCTGTTAGTTTCAATGTGTAAATTTACACATTATAAAAGGTGCCCTAATTTTACACATGCCGTGTAAAGGTCAGCTAAAGCAACACCATTAACCAGTTCTCGACCCCCGCATGTACATATACGTCCACAATATGGCACGTACAGGCACATGGGCGTACATGTACGTCCTCGCCTATTAGCGGGTGGGGGGTCCGATCGGGACCCCCCCCGCTACATGCGGAGGTCGGGTCCGCTCGGGGAGCGATCCGGGACCACGGAGCGGCTATTTGTTTATAGCCGCTCCGTCGCGATCGCTCCCCGGAGCTGAAGAACGGGGAGAGCCGTGTGTAAACACGGCTTCCCCGTGCTTCACTGTGTCGGCGCATCGATCGCGTCATTCCCTTTATAGGGAAGACACGATCGATGACGTCATTCCTACAGCCACACCCCCCTACAGTTGTAAACACATACTAGGTGCACCCTAACTCCTACAGCGCCACCTGTGGTTAACTCCCAAACTGCAACTGTCATTTTCACAATAAAGAATGCAATTTAAATGCATTTTTTGCTGTGAAAATGACAATGGTCCCAAAAATGTGTCAAAATTGTCCGAAGTGTCCGCCATAATGTCGCAGTCACGAAAAAAATTGCTGATCGCCGCCATTAGTAGTAAAAAAAAAAAAAATTAATAAAAATGCAATAAAACTATCCCCTATTTTGTAAACGCTATAAATTTTGCGCAAACCAATCGATAAACGCTTATTGCGATTTTTTTTACTAAAAATAGGTAGAAGAATACGTATCGGCCTAAACTGAGGAAAAAAAATTTTTTTATATATGTTTTTGGGGGATATTTATTACAGCAAAAAGTAAAAAATATTGCATTTTTTTCAAAATTGTCGCTCTATTTTTGTTTATAGCGCAAAAACTAAAAACCGCAGATGTGATCAAATACCACCAAAAGAAAGCTCTATTTGTGGGGGGAAAAAGGACGCCAATTTTGTTTGGGAGCCACGTCGCACAACCGCGCAATTGTCTGTTAAAGCGACGCAGTCCCGAACTGTAAAAACACCTTGGGTCTTTAGGCTGCATATTGGTCCGGGGCTTAACTGGTTAAGGAAGAACTGAGCACACACACTTGCTGGACTACAATCTGTATGCCAACATGCCAGGGGCATCCATGCGCATAGCTAGACTAGTGACTTCAGTGACCGAGGGTACCCCCTCTTTTGAGGGAACAGCAGTCAGGAGACACCTCGCAGAATGCATCTTTGCACAGTAAACACACACATTAATTATGTCACAATGAGAATGCATGAATGCACACCACTGTGGTCCCTAGCACAGACATATCACATGCAAATCTAATTGGATTAGATCCAAGTACCCCCCCCCCATTGGTACTTGGGAGCAGTAACACCACGCCACGGCTCCAATTCTTTTATTGTGCATTCATACACCATTCAGGGACCTGGGATCACTTCTCCCTGGTCCTGGGGATCCCTTCTCCACCAAAACTGAGGGTAACACCCTTATTTCATCAGGAATGCCACCCCCCCCACATTCACACATCATTCACACACATAAACCAAATCATAAGTACAGTATAATAAACAAAATCATAAAAAAAAAAAAAAAATCAAAAGTACCCCTGCAAATTAATTGCGGCGGCGATTGCTCCGTCTGGACACGGGCACGGCCATGGCCACGGCCATGGCCAACCGGAGGATCTTCATGGGGGGGTGTTAGCAGGGGAGGGAGTATCTTCATGGGGGGTGGGTGAGCAGGGGAAGGAGGAGCCTCCCCTGGTGTCTGTCCTCCTGCTGGCCTGCCCTCCAAGGCCACTGCTATCCTTGTCAGACAGTTTGTGAGGGCAGCCGCATTGGCCTGGCCAGCCCGAGTATTGGACTGGACAGCCCTGGGATTGTCCTGCACAGCCTGGGTCAGGGCAGTCACCTCCTGGGCCACGCCTGTTGTGGCGGTCTGCAGCTCACACAAACATGTGATGAGCACCAATGAGTTTGTGGCCACATCACCAAGTGACTCCTTCATTACACCCAGGCTGTGCTCCATCTGGGTCAGAGTCTCTTTTATCTGACCCAGATGGCGGGTCTGCCGGGCATTGTCCTTCTGCAGACTGGCCGGCAGACGCTCGGCCACCCCCCTGGTCTCCTGGGTCGCCATCCTGCCTGCCCCTGGGGCTTGTGGCCTGGGAGGAGGGGGGAGAGTGACCCTTATGGGTTGCGGCCTGTTGGGGGAGGAGTGGGAGGGGCTACCCCTGATGGTGGCCTGACTGCTTCCAGCCTCTGGGGTAGGCTCTGGGGTAGCCTCAAGGGTAGCCTCAAGGGTATCCTCAAGGGTTAACATATCCGAGGCCAAAAGGACTTCCCGGCCAATCTGAAGATCTTCTTCCTCCACCCCCTCATCCTCCTCCCCCTCATCCTCCTCCCCCTTAACCTCCTCATGAGGGGAGGTTTGGCCACTACCCTCCCCTGGGGACTCCTGCCCTTCTTGGGACTCATCAGCCTCTTGTCCTTGGGGTGGTGCAGCAGCCTGGCCTGATGGCCCAGCAACCTCCTGGTCATCTGTGGAGGACACAAAACAATCACAGGTTTGAGGATCCACACACTTGGCACATCTTCCCTTCCCCCACCCACACATGCTAATCACCAGATAGAAAAATCAAAAACTTACCTGGCCTCACAGGAACACCTGTCTGATATCCACGCAGGCCCACCACCTGCTCTGGCTGGAAACACCCCGGGCCACTGCCCATTCCTCCTCACTCAGACGGATGGGGCAGGCTGGGCCTCCTCCAGTGCCCGTGGTATGGGCATTGATCTTTGCCAAGCAATGGTGAAATTGCGCTTCCCTAGAAAAAAATGTGCTATGATAAAACAAAGAACAAGAAATGGTGATAATAAAGGAATATAATTAGGTTGGGCAGGGCAACACCTGCTGATTAGCTTCAACTTATTCAGTGAAGAGGATGTGAATTTATATATAAAAACATAAGTGTGTGTGTGTATAAAGAAAACTTGGTGAGTATTGAGACAGAGGAAAAACTCTGAGTAGGTGCTGCAAACTAAGTATTGCTGAAATAGACAGCAATAGAAGGAGTTATATTAGGTGACAAATAGTGTATAGCGCAACCCCCAAAAAGAAAAAAAATTAAATTAATAATTTTTTGTGAGCATATAGTGAAATATCAACTGTAAATTGAAAAAACGGACAAACTGATACACTGTATCCACTAGCAATCAGTCAGAAGGATAGTAATTCTCAGATGTAATTTTCAGCTGTAATAAACATATGGTGCACTGATCTGGATGAAAGCACTGTGTCGTTGGCTTGGCAAACAGTGAAGTAAACCTTTTCACACACAGACCAATGCTTCAACCTGAGAGACAATCACAGGGTTAACAGTTCTCAACTATGATGGTCATATAGTCCCCTGATCTAAATGAAAGCGCTGTGTCACTGGTTTAACAGACAGTATGGTAAGAAAGCTTTCATACACAGATCAATGTATCAAACTGGGAGACAGTTATAAGGTGGGGAATTCTTGAATGAAATGATCATATGGTCCCCTGAAAGCGCTGAGTCATCGATTCAGCAATGTTTCACACACCGATCAAAGTATCAAACTAGAAGACAATCACAGGGCTATCAGTTCTCAATTAAAATGAAACACATATTCCCCTGATCTGTATAAGATCGCTGAGTCACTGGTTTAGCAGATATGGTAACTAAATTGTCCACATAAGAAAACAATGTATCAACTGGAAAGTAAAATAAACACAAGGCTGACAGTTCTCAAATGAAAGAGGATAGTCCGCTGGTCTAATTAGGAGCGCTGAATCATTGCCTGGCAAACAGAGTGAATGAATCTTCTAAGCAGAAAACAATGTATCAGCTGAAACTCAATCACAGAGCTGGCGGTTCTCACAGACTATAGGTTCAAACAGTAAATTCACTGGATCATTTGGCAGATAATATAAATGAATCTTCCACACAGTAGTACTTCAGCATACAGGAAATAATAATTGAAAAGTGAGCAGGGTGGCTCCTTACCACAGAAGATGGATCTCTAACCAGAGATCATTAAGGCATATGGTAAGGATTCCTTATGACCAGAGGGGTGCAGGAGAGGAGGATCCGTCTTCACAGATTTCCAGAGGACACTCACGATCAGCTCAGCTCCACTCAATTACAAATCTCCAGGATATGGCATAGTCAGCAAATGTAATTAGAGGAAAGAAATAGGCTTCATAGCGTATTAAGTTTTGACAAGTTCATAGAAACCTCTATATTAAAAAATGTTGTGGTGGACATCAAGGGTTCAGCAACCACATTTCCATAGAAACAACAATTAAAAAGAGGATATAAAATATCTGTCTGAGACAGAAACTCTTTATAGCATTCGGTAATTACCGACCTGCTATGTAGTGGCTGTGTCTGATAATAGCTTCCATCTGACGCTGCGTTTCAACTCAAAAATGGCTTCGACAGGGAAAGGAGGCAGTGCCTCCTTTCCCTGTCGAAGCCATTTTTGAGTTGAAACGCAGCGTCGGATGGATCTACACACCAATCCTATTGTCACCATAAGTAATAAAGCCATAATTAATATACAATTATTTTTTTTTGACCAAAGAATTGTAGCAGAATACATTTTTGACTTAGATTTTTTACATAGCAAAGAAAATAATTAAACAGTAGTGAGAAAGCTCTATCTGTCGCCAAAAAATTAACAAACATTTTATACTTACCTCCACTGAGCAATTCGTTTTACACATAGTGGCCCCGAACGCGGTCTTCTGGGGTCCCGGTGGCTTTTTCGGCACCTCCCCACATCAGATAATCCCCTAGGAGAAGCACCCCCCCGGCGCCCAAGTCATTGGATTTGATTGACAGCAGTGGGAGCCAATGGCTGTGCTGCTATCAACTATCTAATCAAGAGCCGAGAACCCCCGGGCAGAGAGACAGCACATCCTCCTCGTGGGACATTCCAGGGCTCGGCAAAGTAAAACAGGGGGGAAAAAAAGATGCATTAAGGTGAAAAAACAGGAGGGTTTACTTATCCTTTAAATCTAAAACAGAGTTTGTCTCTTCTAAAACCAATGCGTTAGTGGGTGAATGACTTTTTATGGTACCCCCTTTATCTGGAGGCAATAACATTGATGCATATTATTAGAGTTTTGGTAAATGGACCTGTGAATCCCCGAAACATTGGTCTTTTTTGACATCATGTTCCTTTAGACGTAAACATCCTTCTTTAATTTTAAGATTGTGAAGTGTTTTTTTCATTTTTTACCTTAATGCTCATAGCTCATATAAAGTAGGTTGAATGATATTAGGTCTCTTTATTCCCAGGACTTGCACTGGATCATTCGAACAGAATGGTGATGCTCCAAGGATGGTGAGAGTATTGCAGTCAGAGCTGCTTTTTTGATTTGAACTAGTCCAGGGCATTGTTTTTGTTTTTTAATTAGGATTGAGTATAAGCAATTTGGATTGTGGTTTAAAGGAGAAGTCCAGCCTGAGCTTTTTAGGCTGGGCTTTTCCTCTGGGTCACAGTAGGGCAATTCGTTTTGCACATCTGTGACCCGTTGTCAGTGGAGAGCGGTCTGAAATCTGCTCTCAGCTGACATCACTGGCATCAGTTGGGGCAGCGTGTCATTACGACTTCCAAGTCGAGATCCACAAGCTGCCCTGATTTATGGCAGTCTCAGTCTGAGACAGCCTCTCCTGCCCCTCCACAGCTCAGCGTTCCAATGAGCATGGAGAATCCCTGAGAGTTTTGCTCTCAGGGATCTGTGAAAACCGACCTATCGACGATGTTCGGTGGCTCGGTTCTCTGTGCCGAGACGGCGAGGCACAGATGCAGCATCAGTCTGATGCTCCATCCACAGAGGTAATTATGAATAAAAAAAACATACATATTTTAATACAGCCTTCTGTATTATTATTCAGGAGTTATATAGCGCCATTACTTTACAACGTGTTGAAGCAGGTATGAGTCTGCTGCTTTAACCACTTAAGACCCGGACCAATATGCAGGTAAAGGACCAGACCCCTTTTTGCTATTCGGCACTGCGTCGCTTTAACTGACAATTGTGCGGTCGTGCGACGTGGCTCCCAAGCAAAATTGGCGTCCTTTTTTCCCCACAAATAGAGCTTTCTTTTGGTGGTATTTGATCACCTCTGCGTTTTTTTTTGCGCTATAAACAAAAAAAGAGCGACAGTTTTGAAAAAAATTCAATATTTTTTACTTATTGCTATAATAAATATCCCCCAAAAATATATAAAAAAAAAATTCCTCAGTTTAGGCGGATACATACTCTTCTACATATTTTTGGTAAAAAAAATTGCAATAAGCGTTTATCGATTTGTTTGCGCAAAATGTATAGCGTTTACAAAATAGGGGATAGTTTTATTGCATTTTTATAAAAAAATTCACTACTAATGGCGGCGATCAGTGATTTTTTTCATGACTGCGACATTATGGCAGACACATCGGACATTTTTGACACATTTTTGGGACCATTGTCATTTTCACAGCAAAAAATGCTATAAAAATGCATTGTTTATTGTGAATATGACAATTGCAGTTTGGGAGTTAACCACTAGGGGGCGCTGAAGGGGTTAAGTGTGACCTCATATGTGTTTCTATCTATAGAGGGGTGGGGCTGGACGTGTGATGTCATTGATCGCCTTTCCCTATATCAGGGAACAGACGATCAATGACAGCGCCACTGTGAAGAACGGGGAAGGTGTGTTTACACACACCTCTCCCCGTTCTTCAGCTCCAGGGACCGATCGCGGGACTCTGGCGGCGATCGGGTCCAGAGCTTCGGACCGGGTCGCGGGCGCGCCGTGGGCTCGCGCCCGCAAACTATGGCTGGGCATTTAATAATCACGTACAGGTATGTGATTGTGCCCAGCCTAGCCATTCTGCCGACGTATATCAGGGTTAGGCGGTCTTAAGTGGTTAAGAGAGGCTATTCTGGGAACTCCTAGCCTCTTTATAAACTGCAATATGCCTTTTAAGTGGATGAGGTTGTCTGGGAGAGAAGTAGTGCTGGCTGAAGAAGATACAGTGCTCAGCAGCAAGCCAACACAGCCACACCAGGAAGCTTTATATTTTGCTGGTCACATGAGCATCATCCGTGGATAAATAACCGTTTAAAAAGTAGCGTCTAAAAGTCAGCTGGACTTTAAGGGGTTGATTTACTAAAGGCAAAAAGACTGTGCACTTTGCAAACTGCAGTTGCTCCAGAGATCAATAAATGAGCAGCAGCTCTACTGATTTCCATCATCCAATCATGTGCAAGCAAAAATGTTTTTTTTTTTTTTTTTACTTTCCTTGCACGTGATTGGGTACTCTTTGCAAAGTGAAGCCTTACCTCATTTACTAAGCTCTGGGCCAACTGCACTTGCAGAGTGCACAGTCTTTTTGCCTTTAGTAAATAAACGCCTACATTTATCTGAATAGAGCTTAGGTGCTTTTATTACCCAATTGAATAAACATTGAGTAATGTGATTTATCAGTTACTCCTAACGGTGGAGTCGATTTACTAAAACTGGAGAGTGCAAAATCTGAAGCAGCTCTGTCCATTTTTTTTTTTTTTTTTGTCAAAACCTAGTTGAACAAGCTTAAGTTAGGAGCTGATTGGCTACCATGCACAGCTTCACCAGATTTTGCACTCTCCAGTTTTAGTAAATGAACCCCATTATTATTATTATTAAAGGTTTATTTTTATATTTTATTAAGCACAGTCTCTGTGTTTTCCAAGTATGCTTTGCTCATCAATACATTTTCATTCCTGTTTTCAAGTCTATGGCCTCTGGCACTTGACATCTTTTCTAATACCACATCATAATCATAGTTCTGACTTTTGCACTGTGTACTGATTTACTGTCTTGTGCTGTTCCAGAACTAAGTCATTGGTTTTGACTACAGTATTCTATGCCTGTGCTGTACACTCTTTTGTGTGCCTGAGAACCAACCTTCTTTTCCATCACTTTTCATCTTCCTCCCTGTCTGTTACCCTTCGCTCATTTCTTGTCTGCTCTCTCTTATACTAGTTCTCTTTTGGGCTCTCCTTGTCCTTTCCAATCCTTTTCTGTTTGGAGTGAATATTTCATGCACCAGTAATCCTGCTCTATCATGCCACTGCCTTTTAATATCCAACTCAGTGCAACATACAGACAATGCAGACCTTCAGTTTCAAAGAGTTACTTTGCTGTGCCAGAAAAGAAAAAGCATTTCTATTGTGGAAGAGTGAAGAACATTTGCTATCTGCAGAATATTAGCCAAAGGCAGATTTTAAGTGCAACCATCCTAGTTCTTTGGAGAAGCAAGGTAGACTGTTAGCACAGCTTGTAAAATGTTAAAATGGGTTCTTAAGATGACAGTATTGCCTAAACAGTATCAAATATTAATGTGAATGTGTCAGACAAATTTCTGCTGTAAAGCACTGCAGCAAACATATGATTTTCACTTAGAGAATTCTTCAATTGTGTTTGACCAAAACATTGAATCTATGTAAAGGAATTTGTTCTAAATAGATGGGTTTGTTTGGCAATTATGGCTACAGTGTTTTCTTGAATTTGAAGTGCAAAACATAAAATGTTAAATATAAAGATTTAAAATTGCCTACAAAAGCATGAATGTGTTATCCTTATTCTTACACTATAACATTCTCAATAGGATTAAAAGATGTAACCACTTCAGCTTTACATCTGAATATTCCTTATGCACCAGAAAAATATATACAGGTCTATCAAAGGCCTAATGGGTCAGCAATAATGTAATTGTTGAACCAATATATATATATATATATATATATATATATATATATATATATATATATATTGGGACAAACAAGGATTTATTTTGGTAATTCTCTCCTGCAACAATTATTGCATGTCTGATGCAATTGATAGGTAGAGTTTTAACAGTCACATTGTTGCAAAGCATTTCTCAATTAAGCTTCTAAACAGTTTGGACTCTAAGAGCTCTTTCGAACTGGGACCACCCGTGCATTAGCGGCAAAGCGCCGCTCGTTTTAGCGGCGCTTTATCTGCAGTTTAAGCGGCGCTTTTTGGTTAAAAATGCCCATGTTGTCGCACTTCTAAACCACTTTTCAGGGTCTTCAGAAGCGCTGCCCATTCATTCAACGTTTTGGGAGCACTGTATACAGCGATCCCAAACCGCCCCAAAGATGCTGCTTGCAGGACTTTTTCTAACATCACGCAAACGCACTGACCCGTGTGAAAGCACTCAGGCTTTCACATTTGGGTGACAGTTTTCAGGCACTTTACGGGCGCTATGTCTAGCACTTAAATGCCTGAAAAAAAGCCTCAGTGTGAAAGGGATCCTATTCACTTTATGGTTTTGATTAACTAAAGGCGAATATGCTATTCACTTTGCAACAGAATTATCCCCAGAGCTTAGTAGAATTTCACTTTGCAAATAATACACAATGGTTGCAAGGAAAAAAATGATTTTATTTATTTTTTGCTTGAACACGAATGGATGATGGCAATCGGCAGAGCTTCTGTCCTTTACTAGGCTCTGGGGATAATTTCCTCACCAAGTGCAATTTCCCTTTCAAATTGAACATCCTCTTTGCCTTTAGTAAACCAATCCAGCGCTGACTGCCTGTGTTTTCTGGTCAAAAAAAGAAAACCCCCATATATTACATTTTGTTTTCAAAGCATGAGCTATAATGTATACAGGGAAGAGTTATTGCAGCAGCTATTGTTAAAAGTTATATATTTGAAAAACTTCTTAAAACTAGCATAAAAATGATACTGTACTATGATCTGTCTTCCCTGATGTTTGTAAAGCGCTATGCAAACTGTTGGCGCTATATAAATCCTGTATAATAATAATAATAATAATAACAATAATAATAATAATAATAATACATAATAATAATAGATATATATGTAAATTTAAAAGAATGATATGATTGCTCTAAAATCATTTAAACACAGTACTGATTTGTCTTAATTGTTGATGTGATTTTCCTTGCAGTCACAGCCTCTGACATGGGGTACTCTTTTGGTGGTGGTACTGGAATCTGTGGATGCCATTTATGACATGTTAGACGGACTTGCCCCTCATGACACTTTGCACTCTCTGAATGGCATTTCCCTTCTTGACTCATTGAACTAATTAGATATTGGCATTGTCACTGAGTATTAAACCCTCTTACTAAAGTGTGCAAGTAAATATTCACCACTTTGCATGCAATTTCTCACACTGAAATCTAAACCAAAATGTGTATTATTTCATTAATGGTGTGCACAAACAATTACTTTGTGTTATAGCTTAATGACAGAATACAAAAAAATAAAAAAATTAATTGAGGCTAAAAGGGGCTTATTGGTTTTTGGAGTTTTTCTGCATAACATAACATTACATTAGATTTCTGGGATTGCAGCAATTAAGAACAAAAGCCTCATAAAAAAGTATTGAAATTGTATTTTTTCTACTTCCTATTTATTTTTTGTACTTATATAGCGCTATCAACTTATGCAGCACTTTACACATAAATATTGTACATTCAAATCAGTCCCTGTACTCAAGGAGCTTACAATCTAAGGTCCCTAACTCACATTCATACATACACATACTAGGGCCAATTTAGACCAGGACCAGGTCGCAAGCGTGCCGCCAGCGACGCGCTCTGGACCCATGGCTGGGATCTTAAAGGGGACGTACATGTACGCCCTTGTGCCCAGCTGTGCCATTTTGTCGACGTATATCGTCGTGCGGCAGTCCTCAAGCCGTTAAACAGTATTAGACATAGCTACAGTGATAATTAAATAATGTAAATACTGTTAAACACATATCTTGTTTTTGCTTTGGATCCAGTGTTTGAAAGAATATCTACTACTCAAGCTTTTAGAAATGTAGTAAAAATACAAGCTTGTGGTTGCTACAATACTCTTTTTCCAAATCTATATTTAAAGCTTAGCTACAGACAGATACAAAAGACACACATAAATGCAGCTATGAATTTATTATTACACTTTACATTATTTTTTTTTAAATGCAAGCAGTGTAAGTACATGAGTTTGATTTGGTATGAGCTTCTTGCAATCCCCTGTACAGCAGAGCTCAGAAGCAGCACAAGTAGCCAGTTGTGTTGCAGTGATCATGTGATGGAAAGAAAAATGCTCAGAAGAGAGAAAATTGACAGAAAGTTGACTGCTTCTTCTTCTTCTCCCTGTTCGGTCACAGGCTGTGGGGGAGACAACTCTAAGGCCCCGTACACACGACCAAACATGTCTGCTGAAACTGGTCCGCGGGCCAGTTTCAGCAGACATGTTCGGTCGTGTGTAGTTACGAGCGTACAGAATTTCACCGTACATTTGCCTGCCGGGCCGTTTTTCAGCAGACATTTATTTCCAAACTTGTTTTAAAACCGTCCGCTGAAATCCTGTCCGAACGGACATGTTTGGTGGTGAGTACACAAAAGCAACGTACAAAAACCCCGCGCATGCTCAGACTAAATGAGGCCACGGGAGCGCTCGTTCAGGTAAAACTCACGTTTGTTTGGGATATGGCACATTCGTCAATAGAAAGATTAATTCTAGCAATAGAACACTGAAGCAAACGACACAATAAACAACAGTTGATGCCGTCGTTTTATTCATTCTTCTCTTGCTAGAAATAACCTGTTATTTAGCTCATGTTATTTCAACTGAGTTGTTCCATACTGAAAAGTGACATTTGTTGCCTGGGATGTAGTAAGATTTTAGCAATCTTTTATAGGCCCGACGTATCATATTTTTTGTGGTCCTCCACATGTATATATTTTTCATTTTTTGGTTTAATGTTTATCTTTGCCACTTTTTTTATGTGTTTATAGTTATGTCACCATTTATAATTTTTTCCTAGCTAATTTTTTAGAGTTTGCTTTTGTTTGTATATTTTACTTGATTATTTTGAAGGTTGTTTCAATTGTCTACCATGTTGGCACACCTAATGCCCCCCCCCCCCCCCCACATGAGTTATTGAATTTTTTATATGAAACATTTGATTTGTTTGGAATGTTTGATGCCTAAAATAATCCCCACAGTATTACAAACAATAGGCACGTTTTTAAATTAAACAAAAAGCCATTTATTTTGGCAAATGTTAAAAAGGAACTAAAACAGAATGGCAGCACTTGAACAGCTAGCAAAATACATGCAAACTTGCATTTCAAACATGGTGAAGGATAAACTAGCAAACCTCAGGAGGCACACAAACTAAAATCTGAAGCAGCAGCACATAACCAAAGGAACCCAAGCTGTGGTAGTCCAAACAAGATGCCATTTGTGGGGGATCAAATGGAAGGCAGGGAATCAACGTCTCCTCTTCCTTGCAACCTTCCTTCCAGGCTGCCTTCCAGCGGGTCTTCCCTGGCCCCTTGCAGGTGGGGATGATGTGGCAGCAGGAGTATGGTGTTCAGCAAGCCGGGCCGGGTCACATAGCCCAGTGTCTTTGGTCAGCAGCTCCCTCTCCATCCACCAAAGGGCCTGGTTGATCACGCCCTTTGCCAGTTGCTTCTGCTCCTCCGTGCCTTTGTTCAGATCGTGTGCCAGGGAGGCACTGTAGGCCTCAGTGGGGTTGAGGGGGGCTCTCATGATGGCACTCGCCTCCCTAATCATTTGGAGGCTGGCTTCCTCCACTGCCCCCAATTTCTTCTTTCGGCCTGGTGGCCTAATATGGAGGAGAGTAGCCTGGCTGGTGGTGGTTGTCCTGGGGAGCTGCTGAACGCCACTGGGCCCGGCCTCCTCCTGGCTGCCACTGACCCCTTCGGCCTGGCTGTCAGTGAGGAGAGGATCTGCCACCTCCTGGCTGGTCTCTTCTTCCTGTGTAAAAAAAAGGGACATGTTGTAATATATTTATAAATATAATCACTCACATTTTCATGCTTGAATCTCCTTTTTTGGGGCTAATTTAAACTTGAAAACAGACTCACCCTCTGACCCCTGCAGTTGTCATCCCTGACACCTATTTGTTTGCCCACGACTTTTGATTTTTTATTCCCAGCTTGTCTTTTATTAAACAATATCAAGTCAAGAATCAAACAATAATTAATATTATTCCATAAATAGTTATGAAACTACTATACCTCATCATCGTATAGGCGCAGATCTGCCTCTCTGTCAGCCAGGCCCTCTTCATCCGACTCTGCAGGGCTGTGGTGATCTGGGGAAGTCCCGCTGGAAGGTAGCATGGAGGGAAGGCTGGGAGTCAGACTTGACATAGATGGCCTGCCTTCCAGTTGATCCCGCAAAAAAGACATCTGGCTGAAATACCATAGCTTGGGTTCCTTTGGTGGTCTTGCTGCTGCTCCAGATCTTAGTTGCTTTTGGTGAGCTTTGTACGCTCTCCTATATGTGCCCCTGAGGTTGGCAAGTTTATCCTTCACCATGTTGGCACTGCATTCTGGCACCCATGTTCTCATGTATGCTGCTAGCTGTTCAAGTGCTGCCGCTTGTATGTCCTTGTTGTGGTAATTGTCCTGCTTGGAATCCCACAGGATGGGCATTTCTCTAAATTTATCCAGCAAGTGCTGGATAATCTCTTGGGTCTGCAGTAGATCCATTGTTAAAGTTTTATTGTTCTAATTTTAGTCTAGATTACAAAAAGAAAAAGAAACCAAAAATACGATTAAAAAAAGGCTCAGCATTTACATTGATAGAATATGTAGCGAAAAAACTAGGACCTATATAGAAATACAAACACAGTGTCTCTTGTTTACAAAATGCTGGCCAGCTCTGCCCCATTGGTTGTAGCCAACATTGTTTTAATACATGCCGCCCCTTTGGTTCCATTGCAGGAAATAATAGAAATCTAGAACCATACCCAATCATTAAAAATGACAGCATTCATCAAGGCACTATTGCATGTGTAGATATCCTGCCCCTCAGCATTGATTACATGAAAGACACTTCCTAATGACCTCTGTCCAACCAACACAGAACAATAATTGGCCTGATCTGAATACACCCTACATAAATTGTAATGAGGTACAGCATTTTTGGCATCTATATTTTGTGATGTCTACAAAAGCATTTGGCTACTAAAATCACATTCTGGTATCCAAGAGACATAATAGCTTAATAAAACTGTGCAACCAACAGACCAAACCCCCATCCCATGGCTCTCCATTTTATAGCCCGCTGCTGATCCCATGTTTAAATTTCTTACCTTCCTCTCTCAAATTCCTCGTTTGTCACGCTCGATGAATTACCGCGTAACCTACGTAATCACGTCATGCGCCTTTTATCCACTCCGCGTATGTATGAAACGCCGCCCTCGTCACCTTTGCCATGCCCCTAATCAATTGAAAATGTAAATATGGCGTTAACTGTGTAGGTTCTGGAATCGCGCGAATATTCTCCGCGTAACCTACGTCAACACGTTGTTTGCATTCGCGACACTCCGCATATGCATGAATCCCCGCCCTCATCTCCGCCCATGACGGGACATTTCCTCGTTTCCACGCCCCTAATCTCTGTGGGAAGGAAAGATGGCGATGTCACACGAGCGGGCACGGAGCTCTCATGGCGCAAGTGAAGGGACAGAGGCAGGACCGTCCCGATCCAGGCCAAAAAGATATAAAGCCACTAATATGGTGTTCGAAGAAATGGTGGAGTTGGTTTACATCATGAGGAGGAAGGATTATGATGGTGAATGTGGGCCCTACAAAACACCGAACCGTAGAAAGTCACACATAATGGACAAGGTGGCAAGGAGAATGAGGAGAATGTTTGGTGTCACCAGGTCCAAGGAGCAACTCAGGAAGCGTTGGTCCGACTTGAAATTGAGGGAGCCACATCACATGAAGAAGATCCTCAAAATTCTGCGGAAAAGTAAGTCCATATTATTTAAGTGGGGGGGGGAATGTCTGCAAGAATGTGTTGACATGTAGTTTTTGACATCTGCCTCCTTGGCCTGCTTGTACTTTTGAACACGTGTAGATACTGTATTGTGTTTATGTCAAATAACAACCTTTACCAAATATTGTGAAATAGTAACATGCGTAATATGACATTGTTTCGCAGAAATGCGAGGTTAGTCCAGGAACAACACACCTGGACATGGCTGACTGGCCCCAAACTTTGTTTGCAAACATTGTTGAAAAGCAAAATCCCAGAAATTAAATTGAGTGAATGTGACAGGCAAACAAGATTTATTCTCAAAAATGCGAATAAAGCATATGTTTTCACATCTGGAAATGCAAAGCACCTGTGTCTCAACAATCAAAGGATATTTATTTGGAGGGTCGACGAGAATTAATGTTTTGGGGGGACATCCATGTGTGTCACTTCATAGCAAAAAAGGGGCAGGATCAGAGCTTGGCCTAGAACTCCGCCAAAAATGTAGGATTGCTGAAAGAAGAAACAAACAAAAATCCTCAAAAATGTCTCGTCTATGCAATGTGTGCGATTTATGCTATACAATATCAGTGTGCTGATGAGTATACCTTTTGTTTTTTTATTATTTCTTATAGGGGAAAGAAGACGCCAGCAATTGGAGGAGGCAGAGAGGGCCAGACAACACCAAAATCAAACACCTCCACATGTGGAGGAGGAGGAGGATGTGGAAGGAAGAGAGGAGGATGTGGAAGGAAGAGAGGAGGATGTGGAAGGAAGAGAGGAGGATGTGGAAGGAAGAGAGGAGGAAGACTTAACTTTGGATTTAGAATTCGGTGAAGATGAGGCGGAACTGGACGAAGCAGAATTGAGTGATTTGGAAGGGGTATTGATGGATAAAGAAGGAGTTCTGGAAGAAGATGGAGGAGTCGTGGATGATGAGGGGGAGGTGGTGGAAGAAGATGGAGGAGTCGTGGAGGATGAGGCTGAGGTGGTGGAAGAAGGAGGAGTCATAGAAGATTGTGAAATTGAGGATGTTGAAATGATCAGACCATCAGGTCAGTGTCACCCCAACATTAATAGGGCCAAAGATATGCAGATAGGCCGGAAACTCTTTACATATTTTTAATGCTAATTTGTTTGTTTTTAGGGGATGAAGATGGTGTAGCACATTTTTCACATGCAAGTGCTTCAATAATTGTACAGCAGGTAATGGAGTGCAGCACGGAAATGGACAACATGCGGGAAAGGATGGTCGTCATGGAGCAGAATGTTCGAAATGTCATTTCAGAGTGCAGCACGGAAATGGACAACATGCGCCAAAGGATGATAGTCATCGAACAGAATTTCAAAAATATCATTGACATGATGGGTGCCGTGACAAAGACTGAAACACCCCCCGCCCATCCCCCGCCCCCCAAACCATTTTTAATTTTTGTACTTTACAATACGGCAAAATTTCTAAATGCACACACAGTGTGCCAATATGTGCTATCTGCCATCACAGAATATCTATTGTCTGTGCTTTGTGGGTACAAACCCCTCCTCGATCCTCAAGTAGTTGAGAGGAAGAAGGGTTTGCTCCCACAAAACACAGACATTGATCACCCATGATGTCAGATAGCACATGTGGCCATTTGTCTGTTTAACCAATGACATTTGGCGAATTCACACTGAATGTGTGCATTAAGAAATTTTGGCGTGTTCCAGTGTGAAAGCACACCATCCATGACTGACTGCTGTTTTGAAAAGATATGTTTTTGTGGTGTTGATCTTGTTTTGGTTGTAAATGCAAAAAAAAAAAAAAAACATTTTTGTTGGGTTAAAAAAAAATACAAAAAAAATACAATAAAAAATCCTAAGCAAAAAAAATTTTGGGAGAAAAACACTACCCAAAAATGTTAAACTGTTAAGAAATTTCTTTAAAATAACCAAAAAATATTTAAAAAAAAAAGATTTTGGGAATATTTTTAGAAAAACACCCCAAAAATATATAAAAAAAATACATCTTGGTTACTGAAAACCAAACAAAATAAAACCTTGATTTTTAGGCAAAACTATAAAAAATATACGTTTTGAAGTGTGTATATATCTATATATATATATATATATATATATATATATATATATAGATAGATAGATAGACAGATAGATAGATAGATAGAGACAAGCCAGCAAATTCTTTGGTAGATTTTCACTGAAATAATTATTACATTGTGTTTCTATCAGTATTCTTGCTAATCACTGTAAATAAATAAAGAAAAACAAATAAAAAATTTAAACCAAAAATTTACAACACAAAATTCCAAAAAAATGTTGGAATCCAAAAATGAAGCATTTTTTTTGGAATAAGGAATAAAATAAAAAAAAAAATTGGTGACATCAAAAGCTGAAAAATGAGTGGCTTCTTATTTCTAGACTGAATACCCAGTTTGTAGATGAGTGAATAATGTGCAAATGTGGTTAGTTAATAAATTTGAGTAAGTAAAATTGGCACTAGAAGTGCACTATTTTTGGTGAGAACCAGGAAGACACAAAAAAAGAGAAAAAGCAGTAATGACAAACAACTGTATAAAGTCCAATGGTCTAATTATTTATTAGTTATGAGAATATTCCTTTCTTTTGGGGGCCGAATTAGAAAGAAATATGATCTGGCATAGCAATGGCCCCCCCACCCATGAAGTACTCAACATATTTGTCGCGTACCTCACAAGCAGATTGGGGGGCCAAGCCAGCGCGACCAGTGTCCAGCCCAGGAATGTTATCTGAGGGTAGTCCTGCCTCAGAGCCCATGGGGGGTAGGTACGACTGGGAGTGCCTGCGTAGAAAATTGTGCAAAATGCAGCAGGCAAATATAATGGTGTTCAATTTATATTCCGCCAAATGTATCGATGTCAGGAACAGGCGGAACCGGTTGGTGAGGATCCCAAAGGCATTCTCGACTACCCTCCGAGCCCTGGACAACCGAAAATTGAACACCTTCCTCTCTAAGGTGAGGGTCCTCTGGGGAAAAGGCCGCATTAGGTGAGGTCCAAGCCCGAAAGCCTCGTCCGCTAGGAACACAAACGGAAGTCCTTCCACATTATCTTCATCTGGTGGCAATGCCAGACCACCAGTTTGGAGACGATCATAGAAATCAGTCTGTGAGAACACTCCCCCATCTGACATCCGGCCGTTCTTCCCCACGTCCACATATAGAAACTCATACTGTGCCGACACCACCGCCATCAACACAATACTATGATAACCCTTGTAGTTATAATAGTAGGACCCCGAGTGGGGTGGGGGCACAATGCGGACGTGTTTCCCATCTATTGCTCCACCGCAGTTAGGAAAATCCCACCGCTGGGCAAATTGGGAAGCCACAGACTGCCATTCCTGTGGTGTGGAGGGTAGCTGTGGGGACAAACAAAAAAAGAGATTTAGTACTTTGGCACATAAACATAGCAAACATAATCCTACAAGCATCCTTGTGCAACTTTTCATTTTTCAAATAGCATTTTCAAATTCTGAAGGGAGAATTTCGGGGCACAAATATATAGGCCCACTTAATTAATAAGAGACTCCACAGCCCTCTGATGGGGACAAAAACACTTTTAAGGGGGGGTGGGGGGTGTTTAAACTGTTTAAAAAAAAAAAATAAATTAAAAGAGGCAAGGTGGGGGTTGGCCCTAAGATAGCATGCTGGACAGGTTAATATTGGGTAAGGTCCAAATATGCAGGTAGGCCAAAAGACAAATTACATGTAAAGCTTATATCAACATGCATAGGGAGAAAAGGGAACGTTAGTTAAACACACAGCATATCTGGGAACTAAAATAAAAAGTTAGTTTGCCACATTATTAAAGACACATTGTGAGGTTAAAATGAGGGAACTTACCTTAATATACTCCTCCTGCAGAACTTTGATGATGGCAGCACACGTGTCCGGTATGATGACCCCAAGCGCCTGCGGAGAGATGCCTGTCGAGAACTTGAGGTCCTGCAGGCTCCTCCCAGTCGCCAGGTACCGCAACGTGGCAATAAGCCTCTGCTCGGCCGTGATGGCTTGGCGCATCACAGTGTCCTGCCTCGTGATATAGGGGGACAGAAGATCCAGCAGACTGTTGAATATGGGGTCCATCATGCAGAGAAAATTCCTATAGTCATTAGGATTATTCTCCTGGATTTCCCTAAGCAGAGGCATATGTGAGAACTGGTCACGCTGGCGCAACCAATTCTTGGTCCAGAAACGCCTCCGCCCCCTGTTTCTGGCCAAAGTACTGGAATAATGAACATATCCAGCAGCCATCCCATAAACAGCACCAACTCGCGAAAATTGACGCTGCTGCTCCATCATGGCTTCAAACCGGCCGGCTGGTCAGTCAAGAACACACTCCAACAGAAAGCACAATCAAATCCAGCGGTACCTGCAAAGAACGCACGACACACAGATACGATCGCACAGTACGAAACTGCAAAGCAGAACGAACTGCACGCCTGTACCCGAATGCCAACTACGTACCCACAAGCACACGCACTGAACCAGAAAATACTACCTGCTAAAGCACGGAGACCGAGAAGCGCGAATCAGCTCTAACCAAACCTTCACTAACACGAGCAAAGCCGTAACTAGCAAAAGCGGAACAGAGGGCATCGCCATTGACTTTGGCCTTTCCCTTTATAGTGACGTCAAACGTGGTTTACGTGCACGCGTTCTGGTCCGCCGGGAAATATGGTCCGCTGGTGTGTACAAGCCAGCGGGCCAAAAGACAAAACAGCCTTGTACGCCGGAAACAGCCCGTCGGACACTTTCCAGCGAACATGTTTGGTCGTGAGTACCCGGCCTAAGAGGTTAATTTACTAAAATTGGAGTGTGGTAAATCTCAGGACTGAATAAATGGAAATTCAAATCTCATATAATATACACTACTGTGCAAAGGTTTTAGGCGGGTGTGAAAAAAATGCTATAAAATAAGAATGCTTTCAGAAATGTAAGTGTTTCTAGTTTATTTGTATCATATATCAAAATGGAAAGTAAATGAGATCCAAATCAAATAAATTTTTGGTGTGACTACTTTTTGCCCTCAAAACAGCATCAGTTCTTCTAGGTACACTTGCACACAGTTTTTGAAGGAACTCGACAGGTAGGTTGTTCCAAAAATCTTGGTGAACTAACCACATACCTTCTGTGGATGTAGGCTCCCTGAAATCCTTCTGTAATTCCAGACAGACTCAATGGCATTAAGAACAGGGCTCTGTGGGGGCCAAACCATCACTTTGAGGACTCCTTGTTAATGACATTGGCTGTATGTTTGGGGTTGATGCCCTGCTGCAGAATAAATGTGGGGCCAATCACACGCCTCTTTGATGGTATGCATAATGGATAAGTATCTGCATGTATTTCTCAGCATTAGGACACCATTGATCCTGACCAAATTTCCACCTCCATTTGCAGAAATGCAACTTCAAACTTCAAGGAACTTTCACCATGCTTCACTGTTGCCTGCAAACACTCATCAGTATAGACTCCAGCCCTTTGGCAAACAAATTGCCTCCTGCTACAGCCAAATATGTCAGATTTTTACTCATCAGTCCAGAGCACCTGCTGCAATTTTACTGCACCTCAGTTCCTATGTTAGTGTATAAGGATGAGCCGAACACACCCGGTTCGGTTCACACCAGAACTTGTGAACAGGCAAAAAATTTGTTCGAACATGCGAACACAGTTAACGTCTATGGGACAATAACATAAAAAACAAAAGTGTGCATTTTAAAGGCTTATATGCATTGTATTGTCATACAAAGTGTTTGGGCACCCGGGTCTTGCCCCAGGGGACATGTATTAATGCAAAACAAGTTTTAAAAACAGCATATTTTGAGGAGCAGTTATTTTAATAATGCTTAACCACTTCCTTACCGCGTTATTGTGAAATGACGGCGGCAGGAACCCCTCCTCGATCCAGGAGGACGTCATGTGACGTCCTGGGCTTTCCGGGTGGATATCTGAATGATGCCTGCAGCTAGAGGCATCATTCAGATATCCTTTTCTCCAGCCGGCGATTCTGCACAACGTAAGAATGATCATAGCGGCGATTCCGCCGCTAGATCGTTCTTACAGGCGGCGGGAGGGGACATCCCCCCTCCCGCCGCCATCCGGTGCTTCTCCGGGCTCTCCCGTGCCATCGGGGGCCCGGAGAATGAATCGTCCGGCGCTGGCAGGAAGCATAGAGATGACTGGTGACCAGATGGTCACCAGTCATCTCTATGACCGTCGGAGGACCCGGGCGCGATGTGATGACGTCACGCCCGGGTCCCCGTAAGTAAACAAAGCCGCAATTGCGGCTGCTAAGCAACCGTAAGCATGAGATCGGTGAATTTTTTTTCACCGATTTCATGCTTTCCAGCCTGGAGGAGAGATGTGGGGTCTTATTGACCCTGCATCTCTCCATAAAGAGTACCTGTCACACACATTCCTATTACAAGGGATGTTTACATTCCTTGTAATAGGAATAAAAGTGATAATAAAAAAAATAAAATAAAAAAATAAAGTGTAAAAAAATAAATAAATATGTAAAAAAAAAAAAGAAATAAAAAATATTTTTTTAACGCCCCTGTCCCCAGTAGCTTGCGCGCAGAAGCGAACGCACACGCAAGTCCCGCCGACATATGTAAACGCCATTAAAACCACATATGTGAGGTATTGCCGCGTGCGTTAGAGTGCCAGCAACAATTCTAGCACTAGATCTCCTCTGTAAATCTAAACTGGTAACCTGTAAAAAATGTCAAAGCGTTGCCTATGGAGATTTTTAAGTACCGAAGTTTGGCGCCATTCCATGAATGTGCGCAATTTTAAAGCGTGATATGTTAGGTATCTATTTACTCGGTGTAACATCATCTTTCATATTTTACAAAAAAATTGGGCTAACTTTACTGTTTTGTTATTTTTTTAATTCATGAAACAATTTTTTTCCAAAAAAAAGGCGTTTGAAAAATTATTGCGCAAATGGCGTGCAAGATAAAATGTTTCAATGACCGTTGTTTTATTCCCTAGGGTGTCTGCTAAAAAAACATATATAATGTTTGGGGGTTCTGTGTAATTTTCTAGCAAAAAAAATATGATTTGTACATGTAGGAAAGAAGTACCAGAATAGGCCTGGTATGGATGTGTGTATAACTGCCCTGTATGGAAGTGGTTAAAGTGAAACAATAAAAGTGAAATATTCCTTTTACATTTTGTACCTGGGGGTGTCTATAGTATGCCTGTAAAGTGGCAAATTTTTCCCGTGTTTATAACAGTTCCACAGCAAAATGACATTTCTAAAGGAAAATAAGTAATTTACAACTGATTGCATCTGTAATGAATTGTCGGTTCTTGGCAATACAGATAACATTCATTGAAAAAAATGGCATGGGCTCCCCCCCAGTCCATTACCAGGCCCTTTGGGTCTGGTATGAATATTAAGGGAAACCCTGAACCAAATTTTTTGAAAAAATGGCATAGGGCCCCCCCAAAAATCTTTCCCAGGCCTTTATCCAAGCACGCAACCTGGCAGGCCACAGGAAAAGGGGGGACGAGAGAGCGCCCCCTTCCTGAACTGTACAAGGCCACATGTCCTCAACATGGGGAGGATGCTTTGGGGTCTGGACCCCAAAGCCCTTTGTCCCCATGTTGATGGGCAAAGGGGCCTTATCCCCACAACCTTTGCCCGGTGGTTGTGGGGGTCTGTGGGCGGGGGGCTTATCGAATATGGAAGTCCCCCTTTAAAAAAGGGACCACCAGATCCCACCCCCCTATGTGAATTGGTAAGAGGTACATTGTACCCCTACCATTTCACAAAAAAAGTGTCAAAAATTAAAAAAAAAAAAACGTTTTTTTTCAATGAGTTTTATCTGTATTGCCAAGACCCGACAATTCATTACAGCCGCAATCAGTTTTAAATTACTTGTTTTCCTTTAGAAATGTAATTTTGCTGTGGGACTGTTCTAAACACGGGAATAATGTGCCACTTTACAGGCATACTATAGACAACCCCCAGGTACAAAATTTAAAGAAATATTTCACATTATTAAAATCACTGCTCCCGAAAAAATGGCAGTTTTAAAACTTTTTTTTGCATTAATACATGTCCCCTGGGGCAGGACCCAAGTCTCCAAACACTTTTTATGACAATAACTTGCATATAAGCCTTTAAAATTTGCACTTTTTATTTCTCCCGTAGACTTTTAAAGGGTGTTCCCCCGCCTTCGAATTTCCCGCAAACACCGCACATTGTTTGCTATTCGGTGAACAGGCGAAAACCCCGATGTTTGAGTCCAACTTACGTTCGACTCGATTAGTGTATATAGTTAAGTCTCTTAGCCTTGTTTCCAGGTCAGAGCTATGTCTTTTTGGCCACAAGTCTTTCATGAAGACCACTTTTAGACAGGCTGCTCTGGACAGTGTATGGGTGTGCCTGGATCTTACTGGTTTGCACCAGTTCTATGCTGATGGCACTGCAGGACATGTTCTGATGTTGAAGGGAAGTGAGAATACTGGGATTGATTTATTAAAACTCGAGAGTGCAAAATTTGATGTAGCTGTGCATGGTATCCAATCAGCTTTGAACTTCAGCTTGTTTTTACAAAAAAAAAATAGAAGCTGATTGGTTTCTATGCAGAGCTGCACCAGATGTTGCATTCTCCTGTTGATGAACAGCACATCTTGAAATCCAAGTGTGTTTTAAAATATTTCCCTGGGAGAGACCTTGTTGATGCAGTAAACTACCTTGTGTCATTTTTCTGTGCTCAGTCTTGCCTTGGTGTATGACCTGTGACATGAAACTATCGTCCACAACCTCACCTTAGTAATAGAGTTTGGCTGATCCTCGCCCAGTTTTAAGCCTCCTACACAGTTGTTTCTGTTAATGACTGTGTTTTAACCTACATATAAAATTGATGACCATTAATACCCACTTGGTATAATTGGTTAATTATACACCTGAAGCCTCGTACACACGACCGAGGAACTCGACGGGCGAAACACATCGTTTTGCTCGTCGAGTTCCTTGTGAAGCCGTCGAGAAACTCGACAAGCCAATTTTCACCATTCCCGTCAAGGAAATAGAGAACATGCTCTCTTTTTGGCTCGTCGAGTTTCTCGACAGTTTCCTCTATGAAAATGTACACACGACCGGTTTCCTCGGCAAAAAATATCTCCCAGTAAGTTTCTTGCTGGTTTTTGCAGAGAAACTTGGTCGTGTGTACGAGGCCTGACTCTAAACCTACAAAATCCTGACTTTGTGCAAGTGTACAAAGTGTGTAAATGTAAGAATTTATGCTGATTTGAAACCAAAGGGTAGTCACACCAAATATAGATTTGATTTCGAGTTTTCTTTGGTTCACTCTCTTTGCATTTTGTAGATTGATAACAATAAAGGATTAAAATATATATTATTGAAAGCATTCTTGCTTTTCAGCATTGCTTCACACCTGCCTAAAACCTTTACATAATATAACATATCATCTGCATATTTAATCATTTGCCTGGAGCCCAGGTTTAATACATTTTAACCGATAAGGGTGATTATTTCTGCAGATCACATTAAAAGAATGACATAACAAGTACAGGCAACCTGATAAAATGTACTTTTTCTGTGTGTTTTTTAACTGAAGTCATCCTTCTTTCAGTTCTTTCTTTAACCCCCTTGGCGGTAAACCCGAGCGTGACTCGGGGTTGGTTTTCAATGATAGGATCGGTATCCCCGAGTCACGCTCGGGGTGGACGTGCAGAGTGTGCAGCGGCGCGGCTTACCTTCTCGCTGGATCCACAGGCAAGTTACTTACCTTGTCCCTGGATCCAGCGATGCCACCCCGCTGTGTGAGCGAGCGGGACCTCCTCGCTCGATTCACAGTGTCCCAGTGTGCCGCCGATCTCCGTTCCCTGCGACGTTATGACGCACGGGAGCGGACAACTGCGCCAAATTCAAAAAAGTAAACAAACACTTTACATACAGTATACTGTAATCTTATAGATTACAGTACTGTATGTAAAAAATACACACCCCCCTTGTCCCTAGTGGTCTGCCCAGTGCCCTGCATGTACTTTTATATAATAAAAAATGTTCTTTCTGCCTAAAAACTGTAGATTGTCCAAAAGTGTCCCTTTATGTCAAAAATGGTTTTAGATCAGCTAGAAAACAGCGATAATAAATTATAATCACTTGCAGAAATGTGCGATAGCGTTTTGTGGGGAAATTCGTCATAAAAAAAAAAAAATAATGACAGCGACAATTCCGCAACTGAGCAAATTTCAGTGATTTTGAGTTGATTACATTATTGAATAATTTTTATTATAATTATATTATTATTTGTTATAATTATTTATAATTATTTATTATATTATAATTTATAATTTTGTTTTAAAAAAAAAATCATACCCGGGATGCCTACAAGACTCTTGCTTGGTCAGATTTAAGTGAGTTATTTCTAAAAATTACAGGCCTACAGTATAAAACGCCAAATTTCCTTGCAAAATAATTGTACCGCTTTTGGTACGTAATTCCAGACAGAATCATACCACCAGGGAGGTTAAGTTGCTTTTAGTGTGAATGACAATGTTTACAAATAGCTATGAGAGTGTGTAGCCATAATTTAACCATCGATGGTGTTTTCCAAATGTAAAATCTACCCATGTATCTTCTACTATATTATACAGTATATACATGCTGAAGGTTTATGATCAATGAAAGGAGCACTGATGGAATTAACACAAGAAACACCAGATTTGCTTACAGCCACATAATGGACAATATTCACTTCTCGAGTCCTGATCCTCAGGAAGTATGTGAAAAATGATACTTGTTAATAATGAATGTTTGAAATGTATGAATGTGATATACATTGGGAAACATGCCAGAGATAGATAATGTAGTCTCTCATAATTTCCTCAAGTGACTGGAACAACCTCATATTGAAGGAAAGCCAAATGTGATATCACATAATTATTCATATATTTAGTAAGTGTTAAATGATACAGGGATCATTTAAATACTTAGAGAGAGGCAGCACCTGGTAAGTAACAATTGACAATCCAATATTAGTAAGGCAACTGAGCTGTAACTTATTGCCATAAGTTTAATAGGTATGGTACATTTGAGGCTCTTCCTAAGATTTCGATGCAAACCATGAAATCTCTCTGCTCAGAGTTTCAAGTATAAATTTTCACTTTTGATTGAATCTATCTCTTCCTATCAAAACAATGTGATTTTCCAGGATTATGGCCATTATTCAGGCAATGCAGAACTGTGGGAAAAAAATATAATCAAATTAAATGAACTGTTGACCCAAATGGTTCTTTCATAATATGTACTGTACGCTTCTCGCTCTCATTGTTCCCTATAAAAAACAAATAAGTATGACATGCCCTGTGCTTGGCCTAACATTGAACATTTTAGTTGTCACTATTGAGTTTTATCTTTTGCTTTACTTAGCAACAGATGCCATTTATCAATATTTCTCTTCGCTGACTTGTTAAAATGTTTTACTTTAGAAGTGCCTTATAGTGTTTAGTGATCATTGCAAAATGATTAAACACTGCATAACTATGCAGTGACTACATCATATATAGAGCCCTCTTACCTACTTGTATTTTATGGTATTATAACTGTACTGTCTCCCTTTACATTGTAAAGCACTGCGCAAACTGTTGGCACTATATAAATCCTGTATAATAATATTAATAATGACTATTATTAGACATGTGCACACTGAAATATTTTGTTTTGGAATTTCTTTTTTATCTGAGAAATACATTTATTTAGTTACAGTATTCCCGAAATTCGTTTTAATTTATTTTGTTTCATTAAAAAATGTATACTTCGGAAAAATCTGAATTAATGAAGGCTTATGGTGTCTGTCGAATGTTCTAAGAAGATTCAACGGAGCAGCTAAACTATACGACGCCGCAATCGTACATTTCCGGTCGAATGTTCAGTCTACAAGCTATAGAAGAATTCTAATGTTGTATGACACTAGTAATAATTATATTTATAAATTATTATTACTTAATTCTTCTATAGTCTATGGGCGGAGCATTTGACCATAAATGTCCGCTGGAGGCAATCGTGTGTTTTTAGCTGCTTTGTCGATTCTTCATGTCTCCATAATGTTGAATCTTTTCTCTCTATGTAGAATAATCTTGGACAAATAGAGTTAGGTTACGCACATTCAACTTTTTTTGCTATTGTCTCTATAATGTAAAATCTCTTCTCTCTATGTCAAATCTTTTCTCCTTGTCAAAATATCTTTATTTAGACATATTTGTAAGTTTTATACATACAGTGTAAAGTTGTTACAGTATAGGCATTACCTAAATAAGAATAAGACATGGAAACTCCTATGATTGTAAATTAACAAGTGACAATTTCTTGTGGGAGGTGAACTGTGGTACAGGTGGATAAATACGTGCTAAGTTAAGAACTATTTGTACTAAAGATAACGTAACTCTACGTATTTCCTTGACAACTTAAAGTCCAGTATCCTTTACCGAATGTTTCCACTTAATATATTTACATATTGTGATGACGAGAGGAGTTTCCGTTTTGTAGTAACCTCTCACATTTACCTAAAAGGAGTATAAACTATATCGTCAAAATGTTAAACAAGGGGAAGGGAAAGGAGGGGGGAGGGGATAAGGATGGGGGGTCTGCAGGACCAGGCCGGGAGTCTCCGTCGTCAAATATTTTCTCACTATGTAGACTAATCTTGGACTAATAGAGTTAAGGTTAGGCACATTCAACCACAGATTCGATACACACAGATCGCTATTGTCAGAGTCATGTCGAATCTTCTACCTATATCGAACTGTTGCCACAACAAAAACGAAAATAAAGCATTTTTTTATTACGGATCTTTCGAATTCTGCGATTTCGTTGTCATTTGTTAAAACGATCTAACTAGTATCATTTTCACAGAATATCGGGCTGCTGGGTAATAAATACAGCATACATTTAAGAGAATATCTCCCTGTGCTCTAACTGTAGTAACCACGTTAAAAAATAAAATAAACTGGTACCCCCACAGGCTCATGTCACAATGTGCTAGTATGCACCACACACTAGCATATTATGACAGACTTACCTAAAAAACTGATCCATCCAGTGGAGCACTGTCACTGCTGACAGGGAATTAATTTCTTCACCCAGTCTTCTTTCCAGATATGTGGGCTCTGGAATGCCACTGCATTCTGCCCATTGAGAGTGCCCCGGTGATGTCACCGGATGCTGTACACGTAAATATCTCCTAAATGGTGCACGTATAGGAGAGATTTAGTGTACCTACAGGTAAACCTTCTTATATGCTTACTGTAGGTACTAGATACAAAGCAATTTTTCACTGCCGCTTTAAATAGTAAAATCTGCAGGTACTGAGATAATAAAATTTCCCTTTGAAATATTTTTTTTTTATAATTAAGATAGCAGTGGGGCATTGTGCGTTGCAGTTTTTTTTTTTTCTGGACTGAATGCACTGAACTTTTTCACCGAAAAGTTATTTTACAAGGGTTATTTGTTTAGGAAACATCTTCATTACAAAACAGCTATACCCCAAAAAATGATTTTTTTTTCTTGGACTAGACCAGAAGGAAGTAAACCGTGTCTTACTTCCTTTTTTTCCCCTGCAAAGTGAAAGCATAATGGGCTAGCATTCATTGTGTATTAGCCCATTATGTTGCACTTACCCGTAAAGGAAGCCCATGATATCACCGCTGTACCCGATGTGTGGAAGCATCCATCTTCACCCCTTTTCCTTCCGGGGCCGCAGACTCTCTGACTGTCCAGGGTCGCATGGCATTACTCATGCGCATGCACGCTAGAGCCATCAGTCATGGCACAATGTGCCAATGACGTCAGTGCAAGCATATATGGTAAAAATCTCTTAAACCATACAGGTTTAGGAGATATTTCCAGTACCTACAGGTAAGCCTTAATATAGGCTTTCCTGTAGGTAAAAGTGGTTGTACAGGGTTTACAACCACTTTAAGGCTGATTTACACCTATGCAGGTTGCAGTTTGCATATTCCAGGTGCATTTTGCATTTTTCCTTGTCAAAAGATCTTTATTGTGTAGTTGACATTTGTACAAGCATGTTATCAAACAAAATCGACCTTAGGCGAAAAGAAAGTCCTGCTTTTACAAGTGAATTAACTAATAAAGAGTGGTGTCTTTACTTAGCTCATTACATTTCTCTAGCATCAATGGCTTAACTATTAACTAAACAGGGATCAAGAGGGAACAAACAGTACAGTTTATAGTCCAAAAACGTTCTGGTTATTGTTAGCAATTGTTGCTAGTCTTTGTGGTTCGGTTCTATGCGTCTCATGGAACTTCCATCTTGACCAAAGCCTCAGGTCGATCAAAGAGGTATGGCTTATTATTTAGGTACTTAGTGCTATGAGAAAGACTACACAATAAGGTGAAACACATTCGAAAGTAATGTAGGTAACAGAAAACAAATAAGTAAATAAAATAAAAGGGAGAAGGAGAACTGAAAGGGGGAGGAAGGAGAGGGAAGCGTGGGGTCAGGGAGTCTGCAGGACTAGATCGGGGACATTTCAGTAGAGCAGAAGTTTCTGACAGGATACCTGTGTAATGGCTGGGCTACCATGGCATCAAAACATCACCATTAAACGTTTTTTTCGTGACATATTCCAACCAGGGCTTCCATGTATCCTCAAACCTGGCGATCGTGTCCATCTCTATCGCAGTTATCTTGGCGTATATCATAGCTGTGTTCATTCTGTTGATAGTTTCGTTTAGATTCACATTTGGGGACTTCCAAGCTTTCGCAATGGTTTGTTTTGCTGCTGTTAAAAGCTGCCTTGTCAAAGTGAATCGAGCATGTGAAATACCGTCTGGCTTAAAATTGAGCAGGGCAATTTTGGGGTCCATGGGGATTGTTTTATTCGTGAGGACTTTGATTAATTTGAAAATTTCCAGCCAAAACTCGTGCACTTTTGGACACGACCACCAGGTATGGAAGTAAGTTCCTTTGTCTGAGCATTCTCTAAAGCATAAATCAGAATATGTCTGCGAGAATTTTGCCACCCTGGTCGGGACTAAGTACCATCTGGAAAGTACTTTGTAGTTTGTTTCTGCTGCTATTATATTAGTGGATACCGTTTTGGTATTGTTCCATATTTGATCCCATTCCGTTTGTGCCAGTTCAATGCCTAAATCATCTTCCCATTTACTCATGTAAGACAACTTCCCTGACCTCGGGTGCGTGAGTAGCTGGGAGTATAAGATAGAAATTACTTTTCTGGCATGAGGATTACCGTTACAAATAGTTTCAAAGGCGGATAATTGGTTTGACACTATTGTCGTGTCGGCTGAGGGTTGAAAGAAGTTTTTTATCTGGAGGTATCGAAAAATTTCCTTCGGGGGTATGCCATGAGTTTTGTTTAAGGTTGGGAAAGGGGTCACTACTGTTGAGTCGAAGAATTGATATTTTCGTATGCAGCCTCGATCCGTCCATTCCTTAAAGGAGTTAGGATAGACCCAGGCTGGGTAAAAAGCAGGGTTTTTAATAAAAGACAGCAGGGGGGCTGAAGGAGACATCAAGCGGTGTTTATTTTTAATTTTGTCCCACAGGGAGAGTGAATGTTTCATGATGGGATTAGTTATGTGCTTTCTTTGTTTAGGGGTGATCCACAATAGGTTCGAAATTGAAATTGGGTCGCATTCCATCGCCTCGATAGACACCCATAATGGTGCCTCTTGCTTAGCATGGTATTTGACTATTGTGGCCATTTGTGCTGCTCGGTAATAATTTACGAAGCTAGGATATCCTAGCCCTCCTGCTGACTTTGGCCGATGTAATATTTGTGGTTTGATCCTTGGCCTGGAGGTACCCCATACGAAGGATGAAACTCTCCTTTGTATTATCCTGAAGTAGTGGGCCGGTATGGATATAGGGAGCACTCTATAAAGGTATAGGAGCTTGGGTAGTAAGGTCATTTTCACAGCCGCGATTCTTCCAAACCAGGAAAGAGGGAGTAGGGCCCAGGATTTTAATAAAGTCGTCAAATGTTTCAGGAGGACTGGATAGTTATGCGCATAGAGATCTGAAATGTCTGCAGTCAAATGTATTCCCAGGTATGAAATGCTTCTAGTTGGCCACTCAAAAGGGAGGCCCACTTTTGCTGCCAACAGTTCCGTACTAGAAAGAGAAATGTTCAATGCCGAGCATTTCCTGGGGTTTATTGCCAAGCCCGATATGGATGCAAATTGGTGTAAGATTGGGAGTAAGTTTGGACCCGTTACTTGTGGAGAGGAGAGGAACAACAGTATATCGTCAGCATAGAGGCAAAGTTTGTGAGTAACGCCGCCCAACTCGATACCGAGTACTTTAGGATCCACTCTAATCTTTTGGGCTTAAGGTTCTATCAGGAGGGCGAATAATAATGGGGAAAGTGGGCAGCCTTGTCTGGTTCCCCTCTGTATATTAAAGGTTTCAGATTTGTAGCCCGCATATTTCACGTACGCTCTAGGGTTCTGGTATAATTGCAGGACCCAATTTGTAAAGTTGGGGCCAAAGCCCCATTTCTTCAGCGTAAATTCCATATATGACCATGAGACTGAGTCGAAGGCCTGCCTGACGTCTAGGGAAAGAAAGCAGGCTGGAATTTTCCTCTTTTTAGCTATATTTGCCAGTAAGCATGCCCTTCTGATATTGTCCCCTGCCTGCCTATTGGGCATGAAGCCCACTTGGTCACGGTGTATCAGGGTTCCTATGATTTTGTTCAATCTATTGGCTAAGATCTTACCTAGTAATTTTACGTCTGTGTTTAACATGGATATAGGGCGGTAATTGTCGCAGCAGGTGGAATCGGAGTGCGGTTTGGGAATCATGCAGATAGTGGCCGTGAGAGACTCTTGTCTAAAGGACCTCCGATTTAGTAGATCATTAAAGGCTTCCACCATCATGGGAGAAAGTAGGTCTTTGTATGATCTATAATAACGGGCAGTGAACCCGTCCGGACCCGGTCTTTTATTTAATTTTAGTTCAGCGACAGCCTGTAGGACGTCTTCTTGCGTGATCGGTTCATCCATTAGAGCACTTTGAGACGTGTTTAGTTGTGGCAAATGTAAATCAGAAAAGAAGTCTTCCGTGTCCTGTTTGCTAAATGTGTTAGTTTCTGCGTACAGTTTTTTAAGGTGAGAGCTGAATTTTTGTACTATTTTGACTGGGTTACTAGAGATTATACCGTTTGCCGTTTTAAGTTGGATAGGCTTATATGCTTTGTTAATGTAGTTGAGCGACTTCGCAAGAAGAGTTCCTGATTTATTTGCGTTTTTGTAAAAAAAGTGCTTGGTCCGGAGTATCGCCCTGTCCGCCGAGTCCGAGAGGAATAGGTCATATTCCGTACAAGCTTTATCTAGTCGGGCTTTTGCTTTAGGTGAGTGATTGAATTGGAAGGCCTCAAAGGCCAAATCGTGTTCTTTTTCTAATTTATAGGAAAGTTGCTTTCGTTCTCTTTTAAAAGTCCCAGCGTGCTTCTGTATTTTCCCTCTTAGCACTGGCTTGTGGGCTTCCCAAAGAGTTAACGGGGAGACGTCAGGGGTCTTATTTATTGTTATATATTCACTTAACTCTTGCTCAACTATAGTCCTGTACATGGGGTGTTTGAGAATTTTGTCTGGTAGATACCATGTTGGGTCCTGTTTTTTGGGGATTATGGAGGCTAATGTAGTGAGAACCGCGTTATGATCCGACCATGGAATAGGCACGATGTCGGAATCCAACACCTCCGGCAGCATGCCTATCGTCAGGAGTATGTGGTCTATGCGGCTGGACGACTTATGGGGGCTCGAATAGTACGTGTACTTGCGTTTAGTGGGGTTCGTTTCCCTCCAGGAGTCCACTAAATTATATTTAGCCAGCAAGGTGGATAGGGTTCTTTTGACTTGTTTCGCGGGGGAGAATGGTGTTTTATCCAAAAAAGGGAGAAGGACATGATTAGTGTCCCCACAAATAATAAGGGATCCGAATTTATGCGAGTTTATCACTTGCAGCAGATGCGACATGAATGGCAAGGGATTTAAATTTGGGGCATAATACGATACAATTGTTACCGCCTTATCCAAGATGTGGCCAGTCAGGATGTTGTAACGACCTTCAGGGTCTATGATTTCAGACTTAATTGTGAATGGCGTTGATCTATGAAAGGCTATGAGGGTGCCCCTTTTTTTGGAACTAGCTGATGCGGTAAAGACCTGTGGATAGGAGGCATGAAAGAATTTAGGGGTCGTACTGGGAGTGAAGTGCGTCTCCTGTAAACATATGATATGTGCTTTCTTAGCTTGGAAGTGTCTAAACGCCTTAACCCGTTTCTGTGGTATGTTGAGGCCCTGTACATTTAAGGTTAATACATTCAAAGGAGCCATGATAGCCAAACCATCTCAATGTTCTTACCTTGGTGTCCTGTACATCGATCTCCCAATCTAATCCATGCAGACTGAGGATAAGGGGGGGGGGGAGGGGGGGAGACCTAAAAACGAAAATTTCCAAAGAAAAAGACAGCACATTAAAATAAAATAAACATATGTGCATCAATACGTAGAACAAACTTGTAAGTCTGGTCCGTGAACAGGGGGGAGGTGCCCGGTCAGGGAGAATTGGGCCCACGTCAGACCCTCGCAAATAACTGCGGGGGTCAGAGGGGAGCCGTGTGTGGCACATGTGGGTTCCGATCGAGGGAGACCCGCGTCCTAAAAATTTCCGGTAAGCATCCCTAATGGAAACCGTGAGTGCAACTTTATAGGAGATTCCGTGGAAAAGTAGGGGCTACTAGTCTATCTATGGAGGGTAATTTGCAAGTCAAGGTGATAAGGTGATAAAGGGGAGCATCAAGAAGTGTCTGTGTTTGAATAAAGGGTACTGGAGGAATCCTACATCCGAAACATTATGGTTGGGGCGATGGACTGATGCTATCGAACAGACGGCCTATTGTGAAGAATGGCCTAAGTGCCGGCATTCCCATTTACTGTTGGTATGCAAAGTGTTATGGAAAAAGGATGATGGAGAATTGCTTTAGGTACATCTAGGGTACCAGGGTGGCTTGGCCACCCAGTAGGTGGGGTAGTGTGCCAATCACGCGGCGAAGGGATTAGGAGTTGCTGAGTGAATATGAGGCAAGATATATAGCCCCTGAGCCTGGAAAGTCTGGAGATATTGATAATAAAAGGGAAAGCACTAACTCAATTAAAAATGATAATAAGGAGCTTCTGCTCTAATAAATTTGCTAACTTAGAAACTCATGAACTTCTACTTAAACTTGTAAACTCATTGAGTCATACAACCAAGGTTTGGGTGAAAGACTAGAAGTCTAAAGGTAGGTAAGACTGACTTGCTTGCAGATCTCAGTCCATCGTGTCTTCTTGCTCCTGTGCTTGTTCCACAAATCTGCCTCTCTTATGTAATTGCTGGATGCCATTGTTGTGGTTCTGAAGCGGCGAGTTGTCCCGTGGCGAAGTGGAAGCTGATCTTCTGCGGGCTGCAGTTGCCGACGGGGGTCTGTCAATTATTTTGAAGTCCAGCAGGGCCTGTTGAAGCTGAGCTGGTGTTCTACACACAATTTTTGTGCCTTGACAGGTGAATCGCAGGGAGAAAGGGAAGCCCCATTGATATTTGATTTGGCGTTGCTGCAATTCATATAGGAGGGGTCTCATTTCTCTCCTTTTGTTGATTGTCATTTGCGAAATGTCCGCAAAGATTTGATAGTCATTCCCCTGAAAAGTTAGCTTGCTCTTCTCTCTGGTGGTCTGCAGAATCAGCTCATTTGTTCGATAGAAAAGAAATTTAGCTATGATGTCCCTAGGGGGACCATCAGCCTTCCTGGACGTTAGTGCTCGGTGAACTCTGTCCATTTCCAGCCTGTCAGCTGGTATCCCAGGTAATATTTCCTGACACAGTGCCAACATTGTACCATTTAGGTCAATGATAGATTCCGGTAGTCCCCTGAACCTCAAATTTGATCTCCTGGCTCTGTTTTCGAATTCCTCCAATCTATTTTGCAATATCAAGTTTTCCTCTTTTAAGGTGTCAATTTCAGATACACAGTCCTGAGTGTAAGCTTCTAAATCATCCATTTTAGTCTCAAGTACTTCTGTGCGGCCCCCAAGCTCCCTAATTTCTTTAGTCAGGCTATTTGTTATCTGATCTGAAGTGGTCTGGAGCGCCTTGTGCAGCATCTTTTCAAATTGCCTCAGGAGACTTGTGGGTACCGCTGTGCTGTGACATATTGCTGTGGGGTTTGTCACATTGTCATCCTCCTCACTATCTGAGACAGTAGTATTGAGAGAAGCCATTTGTTTTGCGCTTTTAATGCTGGCCTTTTTCTGCTTCACTGAGGTGAATCCCTCAGAGGGGGCGGGTGCCTTTCTCTCTGAGGTGATTTTGAGATGCTGAGGAGACTGGGGATGCTGCGCGCTGCTGCTGTGAAGCAATTTCCCCTTTCCTCTCGTTCCTTTCAGCACCATAGCGTATAAAAATGTTCTCTCACCCTTCCTGAAGCTTTGCCCAGTATTCTGGGTGGTTATGCCCACGGTGTTCCTCCGTTATTTGCGGGTCAATCTCTGTCACGGAGCGGAGCTCTAGCTCAGCATTGCCTACCCGCTAGGCTCCACCCACCAGCCCCGCATTTTGCATTTTTCAATACACATTTTTGATCCATTGAAGTCTATGGAACCAAAAAGCAGAAAAATAGATGTGAACGTGACCTATAAAAAACCCAGTTAAGTGGACTTTAGCGTATTTTTGCAAAACTGAAAACACACTAAGAAATGCATAGGTGTGAACCAGGCATAGCTCAATACTAGATGCATTTTCATTTAAGAGGTAGTGTCCTGTGCATTTGATTTTGCCTGCGATATTGCAAGACAAGTCCTGTGTGGCCTACATTTCTGAACGAAAAATACAAGCTTTAATTTTCACAGGAAAACCCCAAAACACTGTAATCTATTGGTATTGCTTATTGTTCAACAACAAAATTGTATAATTATTCCTTCTTGTCATTAATATATTAGAAGGAAATAGTGGAGAAATTAATTTAGGTGACTTTGGCATAAAAACTGTATGTTAGATATAAGCAGTGCAGTTCTTTTACTGCAAGTAGAGGGGTTAGGAGTCATATTTGCATTTGTTTGAGTCGCTGAACATGTTGTTGTTAAATACTTTCACCAAAATACACCCAGCAAGTACTATTATGTATCTCTGGAATACAATAATATATTGTGTGATGGATATGTTGTCCTTCAGCAGAAGAATATGAAAAAAAACAAAAAAACAATCAGTGGAGTGCATCGGTCTTTAAAGAAAAAAGGGATAAAAGTTTTTTTTCCACTTTTATAGTTATTTTCTATACTCACTCAATTTTATACCAGTACTTTCTGTATCTTCAAAGCCTCTCTGCTTACAGAATACATTAATATTTTGTGTTTCTGAGTGCAGAAAAAAAGCTAGTTGGCTTTAAAATTGTATAGCGTTTATTTTTTTCCAAGTTTTTCATGCGGTGTATCAGCTATTGTGGTAGTTTAGGAAATCAATTGAAATGTTTATTCTAAGGCCTCGTACACACGACCAAGTTTCTCGGCAAAAAACAGCAAGAAACTTGCTGGGAGATATTTTTTTTCCGAGGAAACCGGTCGTGTTTACATTTCCGTCAAGGAGACTGTCGAGAAACTCAACGAGCCAAAAAGAGAGCAAGTTCTCTTTTTCCTCGACGGGAATGGAGAAACTTGCCTTGTCGAGTTCCTCGACAGCCTGACAAGGAACTCGATGAGGAAAACCATGTGTTTCGCCCGTCGAGTTCCTCGGTCATGTGTACGAGGCTTCAGTCATAATAAGGATTCTAGGGAATTCAAAAGTCAATAATAATTTAAAATTGCATTTAAAAAAAGAGAAGAATACATTTTTTTAAAGTAACACCTGGCAAGACTACTAAATTCTAATAGTGAAAAATACATCTGTCTTTTAATTATTTGCAAATAATTAAAAGACAGATGTATTTTTCACTATTAGAATTTAGTATTCTTGCCAGGTGTTACTTTAAAAAAATGTATTCTTCCCTTTTTTAAATGCAATTGCATAAAATAAATGAGAAAGCTTTTGCAAAAGCTTTCTCATTTATTTTATTGAAAATAGGGGAAAATATGCATTTCTTTTTTTAAATCAGAGCTATATTTCAGGATATTGACAGTCTTTTATCAGGTGCCTAAACTGCCCTGATGACAGCAACAGATGTGTTGATTTCCAACTGTCTGTCGTAACAGTGATCTTTTGTTATTGGGAGCCTTATATGGCACTTCATGCATCAGGTTGTTGTATTGAACTAAAATACCATTGAACAAGAATCATAAATTTGTTTCACAGAAACATATGAAAGACCAAAGTAATAGCTGATCTCTCTGATCCCTTCCCCCAAATAATAACTACCAATACATGTGACTCAAATAATTCCCACCTCCCCCCAAAAATCTAAAATATGCTTTGAGGAACTATAATTATTGTTGATTTATTTGCAATACTTATAAAAAAATAATGTGATTTCAATCTGCACTTTTCACTTGTGTTGATAAGTGATAATCTGGGCAATAAACTCCTTAGTTTTATAAATGCTTACCGTATTTTCCGGCGTATAAGACAACTTTTTGGATGCAAAAAAATGGGGGGGCATGTAATGTGATGGCACTGTGGGGGCAAGTAATGGCACAGTGGGGGAATGTAATGGCACAGTGGGGGCATGTAATGGCACAGTGGGGGCATGTAATGTAATGGCACAGTGGGGGCATGTAATGTAATGGCACAGTGGGGGCATGTAATGGCACAGTGAGGCATGTAATAGCATAGTGAGGCTTGAAAAAAGCCTGTTTCTGTCAGCAGTTGTTTCTGTCAGCGGTTGTTCTGGCTAACCCTCAGCTTCCAGAAAGACTAGTAGGAAGGGGGTAGTCTTATACGGCGAGTATATCCCAAAACCAAACTTTTTCCTGGAAAATTAGGGGGTTGGCTTATACGCCGAGTCGTCTTATACGCCGGAAAATACGGTATATTGTTTTGATGCAAATTCTAAATAAAATATGACCCAAACTAAATTTATAGGTGACGTTAAATGCTCCGCCAGGTCCTCCTATGTAGCAACCGCTGGGTATGCAGACAAGGGCAGAGCTTGTCCCAGCTCTAGACAAAGGGAAGAGTCCTGGAAGTCACACATCTCTGCAAAACACCATAAGAAGGTGTATGACAGCCTCAGGCCTCGTACACACGGCCGAGTTTGTGGGGAAAAAACAGCAAGACGCTTGCTGGGTTTTTTTTTTTGCCGAGAAAATGGGTCGTGTGTACACTTTTCAACGAGGAAACCGCCGAGGATCTTGTCGGGCCAAAAAGAAAGCATGTCTTCTTTTTCCTCGACGGCAATGGGAAAATTTGGCTCGCCGAGATCCTCGACGGCTTCACAAGGAACTCGATGAGCAAAACGATGTGTTTCGCCCATCGAGTTCCCCAGACGTGTGTACGAGGCTTCAGGCCTCGTACACACGACCGAGTTTCTCGGCAAAAACCAGCAAGAAACTTGCTGGGAGATATATTTTTGTCAAGGAAACCGGTCGTGTGTACATTTTCGTAGAGGAAATTGTCGAGAAACTCGACGAGCCAAAAAGAGAGCAAGTTCTCTATTATCTCGACGGGAATGGAGAAACTTGCCTTGTCGAGTTCCTCGACAGCCTAACAAGGAACTCGACGAGGAAAACTATGTGTTTCGCCTGTCGAGTTCCTTGGTCGTGTGTACGAGGCTTCAGCCAGGGCTCTAACCAGGCCATATCCCAACACATTTCACTCCACCAATGCAGCTTAGTCCTAGGTGTTAAAATACCATTCCCCTGAACAGTACTAATTAAGCTCTATGAGTGAATCCAGCCCTACTAAATTGTACTAAGTTGTCAGTATAACATATTTTCAGATACTGGAAGATTGAGACGGGAGATTTTAATATCTTATAGTACAGCACAGGCTAAACTTTACATGTGCGATCCTTCTTCCTTGTCTAGAGAGCAGACTAGTAAAATGGCTAGCTGAAAAGCCACAAAGTGAAAATTGTGTCATGCTGTTGACTAGTTTTATTGGTAAGTTAAAAGTTTATGAACAAAAGTATTTTTTTTTTTTTTTTTGCAAATTACACTTATTTTTGATGTACTTCAATTATGGGTGTATTTCTGTGGCTGATAGCAATTGTTTTATTTCCAGCATGTTATTTAATGTTCTACAAATGAGGCATTGTCAAGAGTTATGTTTAATCCTACAAAATGATTAAACATTATGTTTTACTGCATGTTCTCATGGTGCTGCATTTTGCTATGTACAATTGATAAGAATGCAACTTAACTTTAGAAAGTGTAACGAGCAGTGAATTAAACTATAGTGACACTTCACAATGAGCAACAAAGAGTACAGTGGCTACTGTGAGCACCCAGGCAAAGACAGAAAGCCTGTAGTGTACACATAATTGTACAGGCTGCCAAGTTTTTGAAAGCTGAAAGCAATGTGAAAGACGAAAAAAAAATACAATGGATAAATCTGTTCTTCAGAACAGAAGGGACATAGTATAGTGTCTGTAGTGCTTTCAACATTGCTAGGTTTAGAAACATTACTAAGCTGTAGGACAAAGGCCTTACCCACAACTTTTTTTAAGGAAATGTTTTACCTGGTTCCAGAATAGTAAATGATATCTTCTCTGAAGGCCTTAACAACCATTGATATTTCTTGGACTTCTTGATGTACTGGGACATCCCAAGATAGTTTTGTCTAACACTAAAATTGTTTGTTAGCAGAGTACATGGACAGAGTGCATAGGACTATACTGACACAGCCATGAAAAAAAAACCATAATCATTGTACATCTTATGCACGTAAGAAACATAAGGTGCAGACAGGAATACTTACCATGCCTTTAAAAGTCTAATTGGTGGTTGTGATCTTTCTTCTAAGGGCTTGTTCACACCTGACTAAATTTCTAATGCTTAACAAACACTCATATAGTGTTAGTATGGGTGTTAGACTTATGTTAATAAGCTTTAGTATAGGAGTTGGACTGGCGTTTTACAAGCATTAATGACGAATTAAAAATGCTCCTCAAACACCCTATAGGCAGTTTTGAAATGTTTGAGGAAGCATCAAGGCACGTTAAATCCGCTCCACAAATGTCTATTCCATTACAGGAAATAAACTAATTTAAAGCCCCACAATTGCCTACCAGAGTGTTTGTGAAGCATTACCATTAACTTGAACGGGAGGTGTTGAAAGGCTTCAAATGCCCCCTGACTCGTGACATGACATTTTAAAGCAACAAGATGCTGTCCATTGTGTTATTTGCATAAGTGTTTGAGGGGCCTCTTAAATGCCTGCTTTTAACCCCCCTGGTGGTATTCCGAGTCTGGCTTGGGGTGGAATTTCAGGACCAAAATCGGTAACCCAGAGCCAGACTCGGGATCGCCTCGCAGTGTCCACAGGCACAAGTTACTTACCTTGTCCCTGGATCCTGTGATGCCTCCCCGCTGTGTGATCGAGCTGTGTCCTCCTCACTCGATTCACAGTGCCGAATGCCGCCGAGCTCTGTTCCCTGCGACGTTACGATGCACGGGGGTGGAGATTGGCGCCAAATTTAAAAAGGTAAATAAACACAATACATACAGTATACTGTAATCTTATAGATTACAGTACTGTATGAAAAAAATACACACCCCCTTTGTCCCTAGTGGTTTGTCCAGTGTCCTACGTGCACTTTTATATGATAAAAACTGTTATTTCTGCCTGGAAACTGGAGATTGTCCATAGCAATCAAAAAGTGTCCCTTTATGTCAAAAGTGGTTTTAGACAAGACAAAAAACACCGATAAAAAATTTGAATCACTTGCAGAATTGAGCGATAGTTAGGGATTAGCGATTGTGGGGAAATTTGTCATAAAAAAAAAAGTAATAATTGTTATTATTATTATATTATTTGTTATAATTATTTATTATATTATAATTTATGATTTTGTGTTTCAAATTTTATTATACCCGGGATGTCTACTAGACTCTTGTTTGGACATATTTAAGTGAGTTATTTCTAAGAATTACAGGCCTACAATATAAAACACCAATAGCTAGATTCACAAAGAGTTAAGCCGGCGTATCAGTAGATACGCCGTCGTAACTCTGAATCTAAGCCATTGTACATTTAAGTGAAATCTCAAATTGAGATACACTTAAATGTAGCTAAGATACGACTGCCTGCGCCGTCGTATCTTAGCTGTCTAGTTCCGCCGGCCGCTAGGGGCGTGAATGCTGATTTACGCCTAGAATGCGTAAATCAGCGAGATACGCATATTCACGAACGTACGCTTGCCCGTCGCAGTAAAGATACGCCGTTTACGTAAGGCGTTTTCAGGCGTAAAGTGAGGCCCCGTACACACGTCCGGGGAACTCGACGGGCAAAACACATCGTTTTGCCCGTCGAGTTCCTTGTGAAGCCGCCGAGGATCTCGGCGAGCCGAAATTTGCCATTGAACAACGAGGAAATAGAGAACATGTTCTCTATTTCCTCGCCGAGGTCCTCGTCGGCTTCCTCGGCCGAAAGTATACACACGGCCGGGTTTCTCGGCAGAATTCAGCTCTGAACCGAGTTTCTGGCTGAATTCTGCCGAGAAACTCGGTCGTGTGTACGGGGCCTTTGTCGAACAAAAAGCTGGCCTAGCCAATGTTAAGTATGGATGTCGTTCCCGCGTCGAATTTTGAAAATTTTACGTTGTTTGCGTAAGTCGTCCGTGAATGGGGCTGGACGTAATTTACGTTCACGTCAAAACCAATACGTCCTTGCGGCGTACTTTGGAGCGTTGCACACTGGGATATGTCCACGGACGGCGCATGGACCATTCGTTAAAAATGTCAATCACGTCGGGTCATGGTTTATTTACATAAAACACGCCCACCTCTTCACAATTTGAATTAGGCGCGCTTACGCCGGCCCATTTACGCTACAACGCCGTAACTTAGGAGGCAAGTGATTTGTGAATACAGCACTTGCCTCTCTGACTTACGGCGGTGTAGTGTAAATACGATACGCTACGCTGGCTCAAAAATATGGCGCCCTACGTGAATCCAGCAGCAAATTTCCATGCAAAAGAATGGTACCGCTTTCAGCATCTAAAATCTGAATTAATCATACCGCCAGGTAAGGTTAATGCCAGCGTAAACATAGCCTTATACCGCGTACACACGATCGGACATTCCAACAACAAAACCGTGTATTTTTTTCCGACGGATTGTTCGCTCAAACTTGTCTTGCATACACATGGTCACAGAAATGTTGTCAGAAACGTCCGAACACATACAACACTACGACTAGCCAAGAAAAATGAAGTTCAATAATTCCGAGCATGCGTCGAATTGATTCCGAGCATGCGTAGGATTTTTGTGCATCGGAATTGCATACAGACGATCGGAATTTGCAGACATAAAAATTGAGACCCAGCTCTCAAACATTTGTTGTCGGAAATTCCGGCAGAAAATGTCCGATGGAGCGTACACACAGTCGGAATATCCAACCAAAAGCTCACATCGAACATTTGTTGTCGGAAATTCTGACCGTGTGTATGCGGCATTAGAATACAAACTTTATTATGATAAACCCTCTGAGGGTATGATAAATCACTGTACCCTGAGCTTGGTCTTTGACCTGACAGATGGCATTCTAGATAAAAATTCCATACAGGACATTTCATCAGGATAAACAAGGAGACAATTTGAAGGAAAAGTGAGTCTTACATGCAGACACACGTAATCCATAATAGGGTCTATTTTTCTAATTGTTAAGGATTTTACATTTTGAGCATACTTTTAACTGCTTGCCGACTGCCCACTGTCATTTTACGGCGGCAAGTCGGCTCCCCTGCACAAGAGTCTGTAGCTCCACGTCGGCTCTCGCGCAGGCCACTAGGGGCGCCCCAACTCCCGTGCGCTTGCCCGGTGGGCGCGATCGTGTAAACAATGTATGAACAGAAGATCAGTCATTTCCCCTAGTGAGGCCACCCCCCTACATTTAGAACACACCCAGGGAACATACTTAACCCCTTCCCTGCCCCCCGGTGTTAACCCCTTCACTGCCAATGGCATTTTTATAGTAATCCAACGCATTTTTATAGCACTGATCGCTATAAAAATGCCAATGGTCCCAAAAATGTGTCAAAAGTGTCTGAAGTGTCCACCATAATATCGCAGTACCGAAAAAAAAACGCTGATCGCCGCCATTACTAGTAAAAAAAAAATCTTAATAAAAATGCCATAAAAATACCCCCTATATTGTAAACGCTATAACATTTGCGCAAACCAATCAATAAACGCTTATTGCGATTTGTTTTTACGAAAAATATGTAGAAGAATACGTATCGGCCTAAACAGAGAAAAAAATAGTTTTTTTATATATTTTTGGGGGATATTTATTACAGCAAAAAGTAAAAAATATTATTTTTTTTCAAAATTGTCGCTCTATTTTTGTTTATAGTGCAAAAACTAAAAACCGCAGAGGTGATCAAATACCACCAAAAGAAAGCTCTATTTGTGGGAAAAAAAGGACACCAATTTTGTTTGGGAGCCACTTCGTACGACCGCACAATTGTCAGTTAAAGCGACGCAGTGCCGAATCGCAAAAAGTGCTCTGGTCTTTGGGCAGCAATATGGTCCGGGGGGTTACGTGGTTAACAAGAGAATGCAGCACAAACTATTGTTCGACTTTAGACTTTAATTGACGGTGTTTTTGCTTTTTTTCCTGTAGATATATGGGCACTCTCTAGAACAGGAAAGTCTCAGTGCTTTGACTGGATGATGTTGAATGGAGAGGTGGGATGAAAGTTTTTTCCTAATATGCCAAACCTCCCCCACAAGAGCAGTGGATCTGTCACAAGGTAAGTGTTATTGAATTATTAGAGACTGTAACACAGAACACACACAGAACATCTGTCATTTGATAAGAGGGTTTCCCACAATGGCTTTGAATTCAGGGATTTATAGGAAGTGAGCTGCAAATCTGTCTTAGTGAAACACTGCCAAGTTGCCAAGTGTATGTAAATCCTGCCTGTGAGTCTCTTCAGCTCTGTCAGTTTGCTGTTGATGAGTATGCTTTTATTATAATCACATGACAAGTCCAAGGGATGTCATACAAAAATCTGCACCACAGGCATCTCTGTAATACTATTTTGCAGTTTTGCATTATGACAGTTTTTGGAGAAACCCAAACTGCACAGGCACAGCTGTGTAATTATATAAGTTTGCCTTCAACCACTTTAACTCTCACACCTGTATACCCTCTATAGACCAACACAAATTGCCCGTATTTATCGGCGTATAACACGCACAGGCGTATAACACGCACCCTAACTTCAAGAGGGAAGTTTCAGGAAAAAAACTTTCCACAGCCCCCTGCATATAACACGCAGGCACAGTTTAGCCTCTATTTTCAGGGTAAAAAAGTGAGTGTTATACGCCAATAAATACAGTATACATTATAGGCCTGATATTCTGGAAAAATAGAGCCAAATAATGCTTTGTTTTAAGGCAAATGTCTTGCAAAAAATATTTAGGCAGACCATACACAAAAAATTTAGCAAAACTATTCTTTGATCAGTACTAGTTTTAAAAAAAAAATATTACTGTGGATAAAAAGTATAATTTTTAACCTACAATTTGTTTAGTCTGAAATTATACTAACAGTTTGACTTTGATAAAAAGCATTGCAAAGTTATAATGAAAATGAATACAAATGAAAAAAAGTTTATATATTTATGGTTTTAGAAATAAACAAAACACATTTTATATGAAAATGTTGTATTGCTTTCACTTAAAGTGGAGGTCCACCCCAAAAAAAAACAGAAAAGCCAGCAGCTACACATACTGCAGCTGCTGGCTTTTAATAATAGGACACTTAGGCCTTGTACACACGGTCGGACCAAACCGATGTGACTGGTCCGTCGGACCGTTTTCATCGGTTCACCTCTGAAGTGGCCATACAGCCTGATATGCGTACACACCGTCAGTCCAAAATCCGATAGGGTCAGAACGCCGTGACGTCAAACATACGACGTGCTGAATAAAACAAAGTTCAATGCTTCCAAGCATGCGTCGACTTGATTCTGAGCATGCGCGGGTTTTGAACCGATGCTTTTCTGTACTAACCATCGGTTTGGTCCGATCAGGCAGCGGTCCATCGGTTTGTTTTTGAAGCATGTTTTAAAATTTTGGACCGAAGGAAAACAGACCGATGGCCTATACACACGGACGGTTTGGTCCGATGAAACTGAGCTTCGGTTCATTCTCATTGGTTCGGTCCGACCATGTGTACGGGGCCTTAGCTGTCCTGGAGTAAAGCGATGTCGGCAACGCAGCCGATTTTTCCATCAGCTGTCGGGTGCATGCCACCTCCATTGCAAGTAAGGGAACCCGGCAGTTTAGCCTTACGGCTTCACGCGCATGCGTGAGGCCCCGCTCCTTTCTCCTACTGGCCCAGCGACAAAGCAGTTTAATGGGGGCGTCAGTAGCTCCCTCCCCCTGGCCAAGTACGCCCCATACTGCCAGTGCAAGTGCCACACTACAGGCCGCAGCACTGGGGACTATATTTATGCGGGAGTCGGAAGGCGGCTGCAGGAGGCGGCCGCGAGAGCCGGTTATTCGGGAGGACGGCTCGGGGTATTTCTTTTCTGTGCAGATGGGTGGCTTTGGTGCCAGCGCTGCCCCTGCAAAGTGCCGCCCTAGGCCTAGGCCTTGTCAGCCTAGGCCAAGATACAGTACTGCTGCCATCTTGTCTTCATCTGCCATTTTATAGTTATTTGACAAAATATACACACTCTTTTTACAAATTTGATTAAAATAGAAGTGTGTGATTTCAAAATATCAAACATACATACTCACCTATATGGGTATATACACTGGCCCGGATTCTCAAAGGAGTTACGCCGGCGTATCTCCAGATACGCCGTCGTAACTCTGAGTGCGGCCCGTTGCAACTCGGCGCCTGATTCATATAATCAGATACGCCTCACAGTTGCCTAGATACGAGCGGCGTAAGTCTCCTACGCCGTCGTATGTTAGGGTGCATATTTACGCTGGCCGCTAGGTGGCACTTCCGTATATCTCCGCATCGAATATGCTAATTAGCTAGATACGCCGATTCACGAACGTACATGCGCCCGGCGTATCAAGATACGTTGTTTACGTAAGACATACGCCGGCGTAAAGTTACCCCTCATAAAGCAGGGGTAAGTCATGTTAGGTATGGACGTCGGAAACGTACGAACAGCGTCGTATTTTACGTCGTTTGCGTAAGTTGTCCGTGAATGGGGCTGGATGTAAGTTACATTCACGTCGACTAGGCATTGAGCGGGCGTAATTTAATTTGAAAATTTGATGTGATACTGAGCATGCGCGCGCATGCGCCATTCGAAAAAAGCGTAATTTATGTGGGGTCATGATTAGTTTACATAAAACACGCCCCCCTGTTCCTCATTTGATTTAGGCGCGCTTACGCCGGCACATTTACGCTACGCCAACGTAACTTTGGAGGCAAGTGCTTTGTGAATACAGCACTTGCCTCTCTAAGTTGCAGCGGCGTAGCATAACTACGATACGCTACGCCCGCTTACATTTACGCCGCCCTACGAGAATCTGGGCCACTGTGTATATATATATGTATACAGTATATACTGTGTTGATATATTTAGCCATCTTCAAAAATTTGTGGATTATAGATTTATAAATAAACGTCCTAATATTTTGATTTCTACTGATTAGCAGCCACATTGAAGTAAAAAAAAAGCACAAATAATATTAAACAAATATTTCTGTTTTATAATTTGGCCATGCCATTTGATAAATGAAGATGCTACTGTCAAGTTGTAATCCATTGTACTAAAACAGAATTTTTCTATAAAAAATACTGGGCCGCATTCAGATACCTGAGCGTATCTATCCGGCCGGCGTAATGTATCCTAGATACGTTACGCCACTGTAACTTTGGGCGCAAGTTCCGTACTCAGAAAGAACTTGCGCCCTAAGTTACGGCGGCGTAACCTATGTGGGCCGGCATAAGCCTGCCTAATTCAAATGGGGATGTTGGGGGTGTGTTTTATTTAAATTTGCTTTGACCCCGCGTATTTTACCATTTTTTTAACGGCGCATGCGCCGTTCGTGAAAAAATCCCAGTGCGCATGCTCGAAAATCCGCCGCAAAACGTCATTGCTTTCGACGTCAACGTAAATTACGTCCAGCCCTATTCGAGAACGACTTAAGCAAATGACGTAAAATTTCAAAACTCGGCGCGGGAACGACGGCCATACTTAACATTAGCTACGCCTCATATAGCAGGGGTACTATACGCCGAAAAAAGCCGAACGTAAACGATGTAAAAAAATGCGCCGGCGGGACGTACGTTTTTGAATCGCCGTATCTACCTAATTAGCATATTCCTTGCGTAAACATACGGAAGCGCCACCTAGCGGCCAGCCTGAAATTGCAGCCTAAGATACGACGGTGTAAGACACTTACACCTGTCGGATCTTAGGGATATCTATGCGTAACTGATTCTCTGAATCAGGCGCATAGATAGGACCGACCCCACTCAGAGATTCGACGGCGTATCAGGAGATACGCCGTCGTATCTCTTTTCTGAATCCGGGCCACTGTATTTAAGTAGCTGTCACTCAAACCTACAACATATAAAATGATCTGCTATATATATCACATGATTGGAGGAACTACAGTTTTCAGCTGCCTGTCATAGAACATGTTCAATCTCTTTAGCATCACGCAAAGATAATCAGATGTGGATGACCCCCAAGCTAGTGCAGAATTACCTAATTGCATTCACAGTATCTACTTTCCAGAGAGTAGCAGTGACACATAAGGACATCATGTACATAGGGAAATTAATTCAACTAGCAGTACAAGCTCATATTTATTAATAACACTTAGATCAGAGGTGCTCTGAAATTCATACTGGTGCTGCATTGTACTGTATGATAAATAAGATGGATTATGAAGAAACAGCTGTTGTGTTCATTTTGTTCCTGTATTTCTTTTTAGGTTTTGCTTATACAGTATAGTATAATTTAAATTTAGAGGCCCACAAATTACATAATTGCATATTTTTAACAAATTAGGATTAGCAAACATTTGCACATAAACAGAGCACTTAGGGGGTTATCCTCAAAAGAGATACTCCGACTTAACTGCTGTTCAGTCTGTGTGTAACTTTGGAAACGATCCTCAAAAGGCTTTTTCCAAAGTTACACAGAAGATCCGGCATGTGTAATTGAATTACACTGCCTAATTTTAGGATGCAGTACCGCATCCGCCGCTGGGGGCATTTCGAGTCGAAATGCCGTTGCTAGTATGCAAATTAGCACTTAAGGCGATCCACAAAGCTTTCTAGCTTCCTTTTTGCGCCGTAAGTGTTATTTTGCAAGTGTAAAATTAGGGCTCGTTTTACAAAGTGTAAAGTTAGTCACACCTTGTAAAGGCCCATTCCAGCGACGGCATTTGGTATGCTTTCCCGAGGGAGAACTCCACGTCAATTTGTAAAAAACAAAACCGGCATGGGTTCCCCCCCAGGAGCATACCAGGCCCTTAGGTCTGGTATGGGTTGTAAGGGGACCCCCCCTACGCCGAAAAATTGACGTAGGGGGTCCCCCTACAATCCATACCAGACCCGTATCCAAAGCACGCTACCCGGCCAGCCAGGAAGGGAGTGGGGACGAGCGAGCGCCCCCCCCCCCTCCTGAGCCGTGCCAGGCCGCGTGCCCTCAACATGGGGGGGTTGGGTGCTCTGGGGCAGGGGGGCGCACTGCGGGCCCCCCCACCCCAGAGCACCCTGTCCCCATGTTGATGAGGACAGGACCTCTTCCCGACAACCCTTGCCATTGGTTGTCGGGGTATGCGTGCGGGGGCTTATCGGAATCTGGGAGTCCCCTTTAATAAGGGGGCCCCCAGATACCGGCCCCCCACCCTAAGTGAATGGATATGGGGTACATCGTACCCCTATCCATTCACCTGGAGGCAAAAAGTAAAAGTTAATAAACACACAACACAAGGCTTTTTAAAATATTTTATTATTCTGCTCCGGACGCCCCCCCTGTCTTCGTTATTAGCTCTTTTACCAGGGGGGGCTTCTTCTTCCACTCTCCGGGGGTCTTCCGCTCTCCGGGGGTCTTCCGCTCTCCGGGGGGGCTTCTCCGGACTCCGGGGGGGCTTCTCCGGACTCCGGGGGGCTTCTTCCATCTTCTCCCCTCTTCCGCTCTTGACTCGGCGAACCCCGGTTCTTCTGCAGCTCTCCGGTGCCTTCTTCTTCATCGCTGGCTGCCTGCTATGTTTGTGTGTTAGCTCGATTTCAAACAGGCAGCCGGCGCGGTCTTCTGTGACGCCAGGGTCTTCTGTTCTTCCGATGTTGCCTCGTCGCCTGTTGTCGCTGTAATGATGGAAGCGCGCCTTGCATCACATTTATATAGGCATCACCGTCCCATCATGCTCCGGTAGGTACCCACGTGGTGGGTGCCTACCCACGTGCACCCACCACGTGGGTACCTACCGGAGCATGATGGGACGGTGATGCCTATATAAATGGGATGCAAGGCGCGCTTCCATCATTACAGCGACAACAGGCGACGAGGCAACATCGGAAGAACAGAAGACCCTGGCGTCACAGAAGACCGCGCCGGCTGCCTGTTTGAAATCGAGCTAACACACAAACATAGCAGGCAGCCAGCGCTGAAGAAGAAGGCACCGGAGAGCTGCAGAAGAACCGGGGTTCGCCGAGTCAAGAGCGGAAGAGGGGAGAAGATGGAAGAAGCCCCCCGGAGTCCGGAGAAGCCCCCCCCCGGAGAGCGGAGAAGAAACCCCCCCCCGGAGAGCGGAGAAGACCCCCGGAGAGCGGAAGAAGAAGCCCCCCCTGGTAATTGAGCTAATAACGAAGACAGGGGGGGCGTCCGGAGCAGAATAATAAAATATTTTAAAAAGCCTTGTGTTGTGTGTTTACTAAATTTTACTTTTTGCCTCCAGGTGAATGGATAGGGGTACGATGTACCCCATATCCATTCACTTAGGGTGGGGGGCCGGTATCTGGGGGCCCCCTTATTAAAGGGGACTCCCAGATTCCGATAAGCCCCCGCCCGCATACCCCGACAACCAATGGCAAGGGTTGTCGGGAAGAGGTCCTGTCCTCATCAACATGGGGACAGGGTGCTCTGGGGTGGGGGGGCCCGCAGTGCGCCCCCCTGCCCCAGAGCACCCAACCCCCCCATGTTGAGGGCACGCGGCCTGGCACGGCTCAGGAGGGGGGGGGGGGGCTCGCTCGTCCCCACTCCATTCCTGGCCGGCCGGGTAGCGTGCTTTGGATACGGGTCTGGTATGGATTGTAGGGGGACCCCCTACGTCAATTTTTCGGCGTGGGGGGGTCTCCTTACAACCCATGCCAGACCTAAGGGCCTGGTATGCTCCTGGGGGGGGAACCCATGCCGTTTTTTTCTTTGAAAATGGGCATGGAGTTCTCCCTCAGGAATGCATGCCGCTGTCATTTTTTTTATCCCCGACGCAACTTTAAGCCGTCGCGATCCTCAAAACTCGGCGTAACGTAACTTCGCGCATGCGCAGTACGGCCGGCGCGCATGCGCAGTACGGCCGGCGCGGGAGCGCGCCTCATTTAAATGGGACTCGCCCCATTTGAATAGGAACGCATTGCGCCGGCGGAATTATAGTTACACAGCCTGAAATTTCTAGATAAGTGCTTTGTGGATCAGGCACTTAGGTAGAAACTTTAAGGCAGTGTAACTTAAATTGGATTTTTTAAGTTACGTCAGGTTTTTGTGGATCTGGCCCTTAGTGTGCAAGGCTTATGTTGTAAATGTAACACTTGCATACAGTGGCGGCTGGTGAAGTTTTAGGATGGGGGGGCGCCAGACCCCGCCCTTCCTTTTTGACCCCTCCCATTTGGTGGGAATGGGCGTGGTTTCATCGGAATAGTGGGCGTAGCTCTAAGGTGGTGTGGTTAGCATCTGAGATGAACGCGGGATGAAGGGAGAGCAGGCCCAGATCCTACACAACAATAGAAATGTGCATTCTAGAAAGTTTAGCAATCAGCAGATAAAGATACTTCAATCATCCCGGCACCATGGTTGTTATGGTATCAGGATGATTGAAGCACATTATTTATATTATTACATTGTAATATAAAATGAAATAGTTCAACTCACCATAATGCAGAATCAGTGGGAGCCCCGAGCGTGTCGCCAGCCACCAGATGCTATCAAGTGTCCCCAGCGGAGTCCCTCCTTACTTCACGTGTCCCCAGCGGAGTCCCTCCTTACATGCAGCCCTGTGTCACATCAAATGTAGCATCTCTCCCTATCAAATGCAGCGCCTGCCCAATAAATTGCAAAACACTATATATTATACACAGAGCGCACACTATACACAGAGCGCACACTATACACAGAGTGAACACTATACACAGAGAGCACACTATACACAGAGAGCACACTATACACAGAGCGCACACTATACACAGATCGCACACTATACACAGATCGCACACTATACACAGAGCGCACACTATACACAGAGCGCACACTATACACAGAGCGCACACTATACACAGAGTTATTGTTTAGGGTGGAGAGGCAGTGGGCCATTTTAGGGTGGAGAGGCAGGGAGGGGGTTCTTGTTTAGGGTGGAGAGGCAGGGGGGCCGTTTTTAGGGTGGAGAGGCAGGGGGGGCCGTTTTTAGGGTGGAGAGGCAGGGGGGGCCATTTTTTTAAGGTGGAGAGGCAGGGGGGGCGTTTTTAGGGTGGAGAGGCAGGGGGGGCCATTTTTAGGGTGGAGAGGCGGGCGGGGGGCCGTTTTTAGGGTGGAGAGGCGGGGGGGCGTTTTTAGCGTGGAGAGGCAGGGGGGCCGTTTTAGGGTGGAGAGGCAGGGGGGGCCGTTTTTAGGGTGGAGAGGCAGGGGGGGCGTTTTTAGGGTGGAGAGGCAGGGGGGGGGGCGTTTTTAGGGTGGAGAGGCAGGGGGGGCGTTTTTAGGGTGGAGAGGCAGGGGGGGCCGTTTTTAGGGTACAGAGGCAGGGGGGGCGTTTTTAGGGTGGAGAGGCAGGGGGGGGCGTTTTTAGGGTGGAGAGGCAGTTTAGAAACCCCACGGGCTCTGCAGCAACTGTGAAGGAGAAGTGAACAGAAGTTGGGGGAGGGGAGCCAGGCTCACGGCAGGACACAGTACAAGTGTGAGTGAAGCAGTTTAGCTGCCGTGCAGAGATGTCACTGTCTGACTGGGAAGCATCACCGGGAAGGAGTGACAGGGAGAGAGCTCACCTCTGATCTCTGCATGGTGCACCCAGTCACTTCTGCTCTGGTTCCCCTGCGCTCAGCCAGGCTAGGCACTGCACCCACCCACATGATGGGAAGCATGTTGCCGGGAAGGAGAGTGACAGTGAGAGAGCACCCATTCACAAACACTCCAAGGATATCTGACACAAACGCTTGATTACTTCTTGCCAATTGTGAGTACCTGACTTTTATATAAAATAATTTTTTTATCAAAACGATACTGTACTATGTGAGTACTCTCTCTCCTCTGAGATATACATCTAAGTGAAGGGGTCCAAACAAGTGGATACTTGCCAGAGAGCGACACAGGGCTAATTCTGTGAAGGCGTCTTACCCCTTGTGGGTACCTGGATCTGGTGAGTGAGGGACCCACCAGAGCATGTGAAGAGGGAGCACTGAGCACATTGTCATCTGCATATTATATGAAGCACAAAGCACTTTTTTTGCATGGACTGTTATTTAATATCAGTGGATATTCACAGCACAGAGCACTTTAATTCAATTCATCCATTAATAACATATTTTTTATTTATATTTTTTTATTTTTTTATAACTGTATGGACTTTTTTTTTTTTTTTCAAATGTTTAGTTGTTGTCTTTGAGTACTATACAGGCATACCCCGGTTTTAAGTACACAATTAGGTTTATTTACTAAAGCTGGAAAGTGCAAAATCAGGCTCACTTCTGCATAGAAACCAATGAGCTTCTATCCCCAGCTTGTTCAATTAAGACTGGTAATAAAACCTGGAAGCTCATTGTTTTTTATGCAGAAGTGAGCCTGATTTTTTGCTTTCCAGCTTTAGTAAATAAACCCAATTGTGTACTTAAAACCGGGGTATGCCTGTAGTCTTTGCCTATGATCTAGAAAGGGTTTGATATATATCCATATATACCCACACACCACGAATAACTATATACGCACGGATTCATAGGAGGTTACTGATCTATTCCTCATCTTAAAGTTTTATTTTTATTCATTATTTTTTGGTTTTACACAAATTAAGAGGCGCCAATACCTACTACCTCACTCCCATTTACTCTTTACGTTCCATTTCGGTGGAATTTCACGTAGGGGCAGCCACTTAACAAGCAATACACATTCTATACTAGCACCACTGTAGCACTTGAAAATAATTGGTCCGTAGCGCGGGTTCTACCTACCCCCCTCTTTCACATCCTTTTGAAGAATACGTATCGGCCTAAACTGAGGGAAACAATTTTTTTTATATCTTTTTGGGGGATATTTATTATAGCAAAAAGTAAAAAATATTGCATTTTTTTCAAAATAGTCGCTCTATCTTTGTTTATAGAGCATAAAATAAAAACCGCAGAGGTGATGAAATACCACCAAAAGAAAGCTCTATTTGTGGGAAAAAAAGGACGCCAACTGTGTTTGGGAGCCACATCGCACGACCGCGCAATTCTCAGTTAAAGTGACGCAGTGCCGAATTGCAAAAACTGGCCAGGTCCTTTACCTGCATAAAGGTCCGGGTCTTAAGTGGTTAAAGTGTATTACCTAAAATTTGGACTCAAAAATCGGGGGTCGTCTTATACGCCCGATGCAGACTGCAGGCACCAATTTTTTAAAAGCAACGCCTCCTCCTCGTGCTGTTCCGTGATAGGCTCAGTGATCCGCCTATTACGGACGTCGTCTCCTCCTCAGCCTCGGACAAAAGGACGTCCGTGATAGGCAGAACACTGAACACAGGCTCTGCTGGGAAACTGAGTGTTCCGCCTATCACGGAACAGCACGATGAAGAGGCCTGGCTTTTAAAAGATGGACGCCCGCAGTCTGACTCACGCCATGCAAGTACAGTAATGAAGGTCGGCAATGTGAGGTGACTCAGGTGAGGTAATGGCACGGTGACTCAGGTGAGGCAATGGCACGGTGAATCAGGTGAGGCAATGGCACGGTGAGGCAATGGCACAGTGAGGCAATGACACAGTGAGGCAATGGCACAGTGAGACGATGGCACATTGAGGTGAGGCAATAGCACAGTGAGGTGAGGCAATGGCACAGTGAGGTGAGACAATGGCACAGTGAGGGATCGTCTTATATGGTGAGCATATCCCAAAACCAACATTTTAGCTGAAAAATTAGGGGGTCGCCTTATACGCCGGCAAATACGGTACTACTTTTTCAGCCAAATTGGGATAACTACTTTTTCAGCCAGATTTTTTATTTGTTTCATGTTTCTATTCACATAGCAAAACTTAAAAAAACAAACAAAAAAACACTCCTTACATATTTACTCGTGTTTCATTTTCTCATATATCCTGCTTAGCTTTGCCCTTCTATGTAATGTTAACGTGGTTGTAAAGTCAGAAAGTTTTTTATCTTAATGCATTCTAATACTTTCCTGAGCCCCATCTCTATCCAGCAATGTCCACACATTCCTCAGCCATCTGGGACTCTTCTCCTGATTGGTTGAGACACAGCAGTAGCACCATTGGATCCTGATGATGTTAATTAAAGTCAGTTAGCCAATCAGGGGAGAGAGGGGGCAGGGCCAAAATGGGTCTCTGGGTCTGAATGGACACAGGCAGCTGTGACTTGGCTCGGGTGCTCTCAATGCTAATTTGAGTTTGGAATTTGGTGTGACCAATTGCTTTAAAAACATTTTGGCTTCATCAACATGTGAAATGCTCCTTAACACACAGTCAGCACTGCTGCTATTTTATTATGTAATCATTGCTGGGCTTAGTGCAGTGCTGTATCCTGGCCTAGGCCAACAAGCCGGCAGGAGGGCAGCACGGAAAGAGTCCCCGCTGGCTTGCGCTACACTGTTAGTGTAGCTCCAGTCTTATGGGGCGGACTGGGCAGAGAGGCAAATTAATCTAGTGCCCCCATAAAGCGGTTTGCGGACAGCCGGTATTCCGCAACTGTGGGGGGCAGGACTTTATCCTGGGCCACAAATCTTCCTCACTGGGCTATATGCTTTCTGCTGCACCATTGGCATGGTTATATCTTCTCAGTCCTCTCCATAAAATTATCAGAAATTTGTGCTTAGAGTAGAACTATAGGCAACATTTTTTTTTGGATAGAGTAAGGAAAGGTTATAGCCCCAGTTTATTTTTTACCGTCCCTGTCCCATTGCAGAGATTTCCCTTCACTTCCTGCCCCATAGACAAACAGGAAGTGAAAGGAAATCTATGCAAATTAAGGGACTCCATTGCCCCCCCCCAGGCCCTCAGAACTAGTGTCTTTCTTAAAAAACGTGTTTCTATGTATAGTTTGTGTATACTATATATGTGGGATTATATGTAGCGCTAAGACATGTGCAACTGTGAAATATGTCAAAATCACTAGCAATCTAAAACCTAACAGGGGGAAAAAAAAGAACAGTGAAAAACAAAAATAAGTCCACACGATGAAGGTTGTATGGTGACAGTGTTTGTCACAAATTGGTGGTGGTTCTCAGGATGAGGATGATAAAGTGGATGTGTAGACCATCACAAGGGAAATGCCTTCAAATGAATGATAAGATTAAACACTCTAACGAAATCGTTGGACCCGACTGTCAGCAACAGATGCTGTAAAGGAGAAATTTAGTCACAACTTCAGCCACAATTTTCTTTTCATCTCGGATGGAATGGGAAAAGGTCTGTTGAGTCACCTGACAAACTGCCGAATTTTCCAAAATTTGGAAAAATCACCTGACAGTTTGTGGCTGTCACCATCAAGGTTTCATTGAGTGTGTCTGGAATTCCCCCGGATCTTTTGGATCATTTGGTCTATTTGTAGATTGGGATATCCATCCTTGATTGATCCTTGGTCATTGATAGTCGGGCCCAACGGTTCCATTTGTGGCTATCACCATCAAGATTCCATCGAGAGGCTTCCTGAGTTCTAATGGATCCCTTTTACTGAAGTTGTGCTCCTGTCTCATACTTTATTCTAAGCACGTGCGGGTTTCTAAGCATACACACGAATGTGTTTCTCGTCGTAAACCAGCCCAATGAGAAACATGACAAGGAAATTGAGACTCCCGACGAGAAAAAAGAGAGCATGTTTTTTTTTTCTCGTCGAGATCCACAACAGTTTTCTCGACGGAAAACATACACACGACCGTTTTTCTCGGCAAAAATGCTCTGCCAGCATTTTTTTGGATGGATTTTGCAGAGGAAAACAGTCGTGTGTACGAGGCCTGACAGTCGGGACCAACAATTTTGGTAAGAGAGTTTAATCTTATCATTCATTTGAAGGCATTTACCTTGTGATGGTCTACACATCCACTTGGTGGCAAGGCAGAACAACAAGTGAGATGTTGGTATACATGTATGAATATGTAATTGATACAAATTTTTAAACAATACAATATTCTATAGAAAGCAATGATGTAGCACTAAAGCGGATAAACAATATGTCCATACACAGGTTAGGTTGTTTCATATTTAAAACATCTACCAAAAATACTTCTAGGAATGAAACAAAAGTTACCTATAAAAGAAGTAACATTCACCCAATAAAGCAGTTGTAGCTGTGTATCCTATTATAAACAGCCCCCTTTAGTGTATACATGTCTTACACCATTATTCAAATACAGATACAATTACTTTCACTGCAATAAATGGTTGATTCATTTGTAAGAAGAATATATTAATATATCCTAATGACATGTCGGCGTGCAGACAATCTGGTGGAAGGAATGTGATGCATATTAGTTTTAGCATAGGTGACATTTTTGTTAATTATGCAAATTGCATCATTACACTCTCATGTCAATGACATTTACACAGCTGAAAATCAAGGTCTCTGGAACCGCTGAAGAACCATTTCAGTGCTCTGGGTCATACACACTGTATAGAAAAAAATTATCTGGATTGGTGTTTACACTGAATTTGCTGTTGTGCCAATTTGTGTGGGGAGTGTTGGAACTAAGAAAATTTCTCCAAAAAGTCCATTTCAATTTTTTTTTTTAAATACAGGAGCAACTACTGTTCTTTAAAGGGTAATTCCACTTTCATGGGGAAAAAATAGCAAATAAAGAAAAAATAATATAGCGTGTACAATTGCAATACAAGTCATATTGTTATTGAGTGTAATTAAAAATTACCTTTCCTTTTCAATCTGCAGCCTCTGTAAATGTATATGCATGCATTGCAATATGGCTACATGGAGTTGTTCTGTACACAGAGTGTGTACTGACCACTCCCCAGAAACATCATTTCCTGCTTGTGTGATTGGTTTACCAATTTTCCCAGAAGTCTGCCTAAAATACAAACCAGATTTCAGGCATCCCCTGAAACAAAAATTTCATTATTTGTGAGATATCTCCAATAGGAACACGTCAAGGGATGTAGGCCCAGCAGCTTCCTCGTTAGTGCCCTGCAGCTGCACACTGGGCAGTTAATTATGAAAACACTTCATTCTCAGGTAAGAAATTCATAATGAGCTAGTATGCTATGCATACTAGTTCATTATGCCTTTCTCTTGCAGGGATTTTTTCAGGATTTTTTTAAGAGGGTTTACTTCCTCTTTAAGACTCCATCACACCAAGTGAATTGTGCTGCATTAATTAGTATTGATTAATGTAGGTTCAACTTAAGGATGCAGAAAAAAACAATTGTTTTCCATGTGACCTGATCAAGCCGCTTTGTAGCAAAGCATCACATTACCCCTGCACAATGCACACCAGTGTGGGCACATTATAAAAAACATAATACATGCCCGCTGGTGAGATTGGGCCCTTAGAATTGTTACTAACTCATATGCATGCATGCATTACTATGACAACGAGACAGGTAATCTGTATAATTTACATACATGCAAACATGGTTTCTTTTTTTATTATTTAATGGAAATAAGAAAATAAATTAAGGCTGTAATAGCTGATATCTCCTCTGGCTTTCATGCTAATGTCATAGTGTAAATACTGTTTGAGTCACTAATCCAGAACAAGCATAAAAAAAGGAATTCCTTTTTTTTATTTTTTTGCATGCTTGTTCTTGATTACCAGATTCAGAAGTACTTAAGAGAGACACAGCCAAGTCATTATCATATTCAAAAGGTAAAGAAAAAAAATCAGCCACATTTCTCTAATGACAGGTATTGTTCAGGGTCATTTTATCTGTAGCTTCAATCAATTCAGTACAATAAAATCAAAATGCTTCCTAATTATCAATTATTTTAATGATATAAATATCTTTTTTTCTCTTTAACATCTATATGCAGCACACCCGGCCAACTCTCTGGAGATCTCTCAGAGAAATGTAGAAGACTTAAGCCCATTGCTGTCTTCAAGGGAGACTACATGTGGCAGTCTCCCCCCTTTGTTAGTCCCCACCAGTGTTGAATTACTCACTTGATCTTCTCTTTGCTCCCGTGCCTCCAGGAAAGCCTCCTCCCTTTGTGTTTTTGTCAAGATCCTTCCAGCACCAAAGCTCCAGCCCATAGCAGGACACCCCCCCCCCCCAAACTAATAAGGGGTACCCCTCAGGGCCACTGACATCCTCCTCAACACTGTATCTTCATCTTCCACCCAACTCCCCATATTCTGCTAGTCCTATTAACAGACTGATAAGAGATGTACACATGTGCTATCACAGTATTGCAGGGTGCCTTTGGCCAATCATGGCTCAGGGGGACAAAGTCCACACCCCACACTATATAAGACTGCTTACATAGTGGTCGTTTATAGTGTGTGGATGGAGATAGATTGAGCTTGATTAGGCAGAGGCAGGTTAGTTAGTGGCAGTGTATTTGATATATATATATATATATATATATATATATATATATATATATATATATAGTCAGTCTAATACATATATATATATATATATATATATATATATATATATATATATATATACACTATATACTCTGCATTTAGCATAGACTATATATTCAGTGTATACTCTATATTCAGTCAGTGCAGGCAGTGTAGTTTATATAACACAGTGTATTGAAGTGGTTAAGGGGAACCCTACGCTAAAAAATAAATAACCCTTCGGGTCTGGTATAGATTTTAAGGGAAACTCGGCAAACAAATAAAAAAAGATGTGCCCCCCCCCCCCCAAAAAACAAATCCATACCTGGTCTTTCAGGTCAGGTATGGATTTTATTGGGGGCCACGTGCCACAATGTAAAAAAAAAATGACGTGCCCCCCCAAATCCATACCAGGCCCTTCAGGTCAGGTATGGATTTTAAGCCTGTGCCAAAATTTAAAAACAAAATGGCATGGGGTCCACCAGACCCATACCAGACCCTTAGCATGCAACCTGGCATGAATGTGGGGGATAATAGAGCACCCCCTCCTAAACTGTACCAGGTCACATGCCCTCAACATGGGGAGGGTGCTTTTGGGTCCCCCCATGTTGATGGGGGCAAAGGCCTCATCCACACAGCTCTTGCCCGGTGGTTGTGGGGGTCTGCGGATAGGGGGCTTATCGGAATCTGGAAGCAACCTTAAACAATGGGGCCCCCAGATCCCAGCCCCCCTATGTGAATGGGAATTGGGTACATTGTTCCCCTACACATTCAACAAAAAAGTGTCAAAAAAGTAAAAACGACAGGAGGCAGTTTTTGACAATTCCTTTATATAAAAAAGTGTCCCGCAATGTCCATAAACCTTCAATCAAAGCTCTGCCTCGATGGGAGGTGTCCCACCGACTTCTTTTCGCAGTGACAACTTAAAAAAAAAGGATGGACATTTTTTATTATTTAATAAAGGAATTGTCAAAACCTGTCTCCTGTGATTTTTTGCTTTTTTGACACTTTTTTGGTAAATAGGTAGGGGTACAATGTACCCGATACCCATTCACATAGAGGGGGCTGGGATCTGGGGGCCTCCTTATTAAAGGGGGCTTCCAGATTCTGATAAGCCCCCCGCAGACCCCCACAACCACCGGGCAAGGGATGTAGGGATTAGGGCCCTTGTCCCCATCAACATGGGAACAAGGCACTGTTGAGGGCATGTGGCCTGGCACAGTTCAGGAGGGGAGGGGCGCTCTCTCGTCCCCTCCCTTTTTCTGTGGCCTGCCAGGTTGCATGCTCAGATAAGGGTCTGGTATGGATTTTGGAGGCCCATAAAAATGTTATAATTTTTTTTAAAAGACCATCCCCAGTTTCCTGGTTAAACAGGGGTCCTGGGAGTTTCTAGAATTTTCTGGGAGTCAGGCGACCATAAATGACCTATCCTAAAGGTTCCCCCAGAAATTCCAAAACATTCTTAATCAGCTAACATTTTTTGACTTATCACAAAGCCCCCCATCAAAATCAATCCAAAGGGGGTTTGAAACTCCTACCGCCACCATCCCATGAGGAAAAGAGGGGCCCCTAAAACAGGCTATCCCCCCTTTCCTCTCATTATTTTGCCTCCGATGTGAGCCTGTGCCCATAAAAACTGTGTGGAGGGAATTTCAAAAGCAAAACATTCACAGGCGAGCTGCAATTACCACTAGTGACTATCAATCAATGGAACTGTAATATGGTCTGATGAATTGAGCTTTACACTGTTCCCAACCATCAAACATGTTTACATGTGGCGAACACTGTCCCAAGCTTACAACCAGGACTGTCTTGAGAATGGTCAGCCATATCTTGGTATTCTGCAGGCCCCATCACCACCTTAAAGGTAGTCTCTGCCAGCAGCATGATACAGGCATTGTTTCCCGAAGACAGCACCATTTACCAAGACGATAATGCTCTGATTTACAAAGCTGGTGTTGTCAAATTGTGGTTTGACAAGCATGCAGATAAAGTCTTGCACCTTCCCTGGGTACTGCAGTTTCCAGGCCTCAATATCATAGAGCCACTATGGTCAATTATAGAGAACAAGGTTCTGATTAGTTTTCTGCCTCTGGCATCTCTGTAAGAACTGGAATGATTTTCGCATGAGTGGTATTAGATTCCATTATCGACCATCCAAGACTTATATTTGTCAATTCCCAGGAGAATTCAGGCCATCTTGAATGCCAAAAAAGTGGTCCCACGTCATATTAGGTAATGATTTTGCTCTTTTACCTGGTGTTTCCATCTATTTGTCCAACCGCTGTATCTTCTTTAACAGGATCAAAAAATTGTGGAGAAGATAAAAATTACCATACTGGTTACTGTTGGTAGAAACTCAAATTTCGGGATTGTTTTATTTTCAATTTTTTTTTTTTTTTTACATTTTTATTTCCATTATTTTTACATTATATAACAAATGCATATATACATTTTTTAAACAATAATGTTTTTGTTGAGGTTTTAACCTAAGTAAAAAGAAGATCAGGGTAAGTAAAGCCCAGATAAAGGAACAGTTTAATATAATAGATTTTTAGCCATTGGCATATAATACAAAGGGAATTGAACAAGATGATATGCATTGTTACCATTTCCATGTGTTATAGAGGCAAATATAGCTTCAGGGATATTATTAAAGCAATGGGCATATACTTTAATAATCTGTGAGAACATGAGAAATAACGTATGATGTAAGATGTAAGTAATGTAGACTTGGGACAAAAAGAATGGAGAAAGGTGGGGTGGTGCCAAGAGCAGAGAATTGCATTGGTAAAGTGGGAGTAAGGAATTAACAGGGGAAGATAGGGAGGGATTAGGGGAGAGGGAGCAGCTGGCAGGAGGGAATGAAAAAAACAGAAGAGGTAAGGGCTAAGGAAATTTAAAAAGTGAGAAGATGAAATAAGAAGATGAAATCTAAACAGAAGAATGAAGAACAAAGGCACAATTTACCAGCAAGGTGCACTACTCTCAAAGTAACGTGATGAATATCATGGTAAGTGGCAAAGTCAGAAGAGGGTTCTAAGACACCAAGGTGGTAAAGTCAGGGCTATCCATAGAAAGTATCCACGGGAGCAAAATATTTTTAAATTGGGAGCTTTGATCATGTAACTGTGCTGATAGTTATTCCATTCTCACATTATTTGGTTATCCACTTTACTATAGAGGGTGTATTACTATTCTAGCAGCTACTAAAAAAAATATGAAACAGTCCCTTCTTAGTGGTAGGGAGAGAAGCCGGAAACATGGACAACAGTGCAATCTGAGGAGTTTGGGGAGTTGTATCCATGATTGTAGATTTTGTATATTTTGAATAGTGTCCTAAATAGGGCAAAGGGAAGACCCACCAGATGTGCTGCATGGTACCTACATGAGATAAAAATCACCAACATTGGTTTGATGTGTTTTTAAATATGTGATGTAAAAAAAAAAGGGCAAAGGTACCATCTGGAGATGACTTTATAATTTTGTTCTTGAGCTACAATCACGATACAGAGTTTGTGGGTTAAGATGAATTTTTTTTTGACTTCTTCTTCCATGAAAGTGACCCCAAGCTCCCGTTCCCATTCTGTAAAATAGGATGGCTTATTGTGGTAAGTTACCATTAGGAGATGTTATAAAGGAGAGACAGCATGTGGTAAAGGGGGTCAGGTTGTATACACAGAGATTAAAAAGTAATGATGACGGTGGAGATTGCCTTGTGATTTTATGGAAATGTAAAATTTCCCAAATTTGAAAATATACAGTAATAGCCACTACTTGGGTGATCGGGTAGGATCTAAAGAAGCAAAGGAAGGGAGGGATAAAACAAGGAGGGAGCGTTAGGTTGCCGATGAGTGGAGTCAAAGGTCTTAGATAGGAAGATAAAAGGTGAGCATGGATCAAGCGGTCCCATACTTTGAGCGATGAGGATACACAAAGTGGGGCTCAGGGGTGGGGGGGGGTTGTCCAAGGCAGCGATTTAGGCAGAAGACATCATCCCATATATAATTTTAACAAAAAAAAAATAACACAAAGATTGAATTATCTAAAATACCTCTAACAAGTCTATACTAAAAAAAAAAAAACACTGGGTAAGCCCGGCTTCCCTCTTCCTGGGCTTCCCCAGTGACGTAGCAGAGGGTACGTCAGAGGGTGCGGGGTCACGTGACGGTTGGCCCTGCCTCCTCTATATAAGTAATGTCACAGCTCCAGCACGTCATTCGCTGGGCTGTGTCCAGCGCTGAGAGGAGGTCGGGGATGCTGCTGCGCTGGATGGATGGATCTTCTCATCGCTGGAGCGGAGATCACCCGACGCAGGATCTTCTCATCGCTGGAGATCACCCGCAGCCGTCGCAGGATCAGGACAACGCAGGAAGCCGGGAACGAGTGGATTATCACCGCTGGAGTTTTTTTTTTTTTTTTATTAATAAAGGACTTTATTCTACGGGGTCAGTGTTTTTTTTTTTACAAGACTTTACACTTCCTTCGTGAAATGGTAGGGGTACAGTGTACCCCATTACCATTTCACACAGGGGGGGGTCAGGATCTGGGGGTCCCCTTTGTTAAAGGGGTCTTCCAGATTCTGATAAACCTCCCGCCCGCATACCCCCACAACCACTGGGCAAGGGTTGTGGGGATGAGACCCTTGTCCCCATCAACATGGGGACATCCTCCCCATGTTGAGGGCATGTGGCCTGGTGCGGTTCAGGAGAGGGGGGGCTGCACTCTGTCCCCCCCACTTTTCTGCGGCCAGCCAGGTCAACGTGCTCGGATAACGGGTCTGGTTATGGATATTTAGGGGGAACCGCACGTCATTTTTGTTTTAAATTGACGGCGGGGTTCCCCTTAATATCCAGACCTGAAGGGTCTGGTTATGGATATTTAGGGGGAACCGCACGTCATTTTTTTTTAAATTGACGGCGGGGTTCCCCTTAATATCCATACCAGACCTAAAGGGTCTGGTTATTGAATATGCACTAAACATGGTGTTTAGTGCTTGCATCGCGTGATACAGCCGGCGGCCATAGCCGCTTACTGTATCACTCGGCCCCGCACCCAGGTGCACCGTGTCATTGGATGTGATTGACAGCAGGGCAAGCCAATGGCTGCGCTGCTTTCAATCAACCAATAAATGAGTCGGGAAGACGGCCAAGAAGCCTGCTCGTTCACGGCGTGGGACTTTCAAGGGGTCAGGTAAGTAATTGGGGGGGCTGGGGGGCAGCTAATACTCGGATGTTTTTTCACCTTAATGCATAGAATGCATTAAGGTGATAAAACATTTACCTTTACAACCCCTTTTAAGATTTAACCCTCATTTGAAAGGCAAATCCCACATTTGTATTATATAATACCAAGATCGTGCAAAATGCTTAGTAATGGAAACAGAAATGGCAACCCTCCAGTCTGCTTCAGTCAACATGTATTACCAGCATGACCTCATTGGGCTCTCAAGGAACAGCTTCAGTAATTATCCAGCAGGGTAAACAATCTAAGAAGAGACTCCCAGTGATAAGGCTCAAAGTAGAAGAAAATTAACCATTGTGTCCCCTGTTTAAAAACTATTATTAAAAAATTAATACACGTGCACTCAATAAAAGTGTGTGCAGCACAGTAGCTAAGTGGTTAGCAGCGCTAGGTTCATTGGTTTAAATCCCAACCATTACTATACGTGCCTAGAGTTTGAATGTTCTCCCTGTGTGTGCCTGCATGGTTTTCTCCCACACTCCAAAGACGTGGTGGAAGGTGAATTCGATTCTGTCTAAACTGGCCCCAGGATGTGTATGTATGCATATGAGCTAGGGACCTTAGATTGTAAGCTCCCTGAAAGCAGGGACAGATATGAATGTACAATATATAAAATAATTTAAAGCATCACTGAAGCCCTGTACACACAATCGGTCCATCCGATGAAAATGGTCTGATGGACCGTTTTCATCGGTTAACCGATGAAGCTGACTGATGGTCAGTCGTGCCTACACACCATCGGTTAAAAAAACGATCGTGTCAGAACACGGTGACGAAAAACACGACGACGTGCTGAAAAAACGAAGTTCAATGCTTCCAAGCATGCGTCGACTTGATTCTGAGCATGCGTGTATTTTTAACCGATGAACGTGCCTACAAACGATCGTTTTTCTTCTATCGGTTAGGTATCCATTGGTTAAATTTAAAACAAGATTGATTTTTTTTAACCTATGGATAAATGACCGATGGGGCCCACACACGATCGGTTTTGACCGATGAAAATGGTCCATCAGACCGTTCTCATCGGTTTAACCGATCGTGTGTACGCGGCCTAAGTCCACCTAAAAAAAGATAACAAAAAATATAAATGCAATTCATGTATATAAGAAAAAAAGTGTCAACTTAAAGTGCAAGTGCAACTATAAATTCATAGTATTCCAAAGTGAATAAAATATGGAACAGCAGCAGTTCATATGTTGTCTCATTGTGAGTTCACACTCAGATTCACAAAGTCAAGACAATATGGATCATTAGATTATAAATGGTCAAAAGCGCTTTAGCTGATTGATCCTCCAATAGCCTCCTGGTACTAAATAGCAGCTGAATAGACCACCTATCACCAGCAAAAGGAAGAAGGGTACAGATATTTAAAAAACTTTATTTTTATTTTAAAATATGCAAGTATTGCTCATATTGCGAAATGTATAACACTTGTATCACTGCGGTTGTGTGTTCCCCTGCAGCAGGCTGATCCTCCATACGTGATGATGTTACATTATAGCCAGCCCCTGTGTGTTTTGGCTGAGTAGAATAATGTAGGAAAAGGCAGACTGACTTTTTCCATCAGAAATTCCGACCATGTGTATGCCCCATCTGAGTAATTCCATCGGAGCTCAGATAGAGAACATGTTCTATTTTACTCCGATGAAATTCTGTTGGAATTCCAATGTGATTTTGGTCGGACAAAGGTCCGATCGTGTGTATGGGGCTTAAGTGCAATTTATTTTTAATCCCCAAAAAAAAGCCCAAATCTTTCTATATATATCATGCGATCCAGGTGGTAAACTAATAGAAGCTCATCTTCAAACGTAGCAATGTATCTGCTCAACAATGGACAATCACAAAGTACTTATTCACCATCGCTATCAAAGATTTGACTAAAGGTTCAATAGCCATACTGAACAATAATGGAAAAAAGTGACAGCCTTGACATGTAGCTCGCTATAAAAGGATTGCCAATGAGAATTCCCCATCTAGATACAGCTTTAAATGTCATATTTTCCTTGTGCCAGAAATATAGATGCATGCCTTCAAAGTATTGCAAAATATAGTATATTGTAGATGTTTCAGTTATAAAACTGTATTCTGGCATTTTAAATAATAAGGCTGAACACAGATTGTTTATTTTTTCAGGCCTCCTGGCATCATTTACTGTCAAGTGTTATGTATAATTTAGTCAGTATGTTTTGGAGACTTCATTGCTGCAGTTTTGTACATTTGGACTTGCACAATGAGTTAAGGCCTCAAAAGAAATGTGTGTGCTGAATGTAATGACTGCATTGTAAGGTCTCCTTCAAGGTAGCCAGTACAAAAAAGAACAAGACTTCTCAGAAAGGCTATAGGTTTTGCTTCTGTCACAGCTACTTGCACTCCAAAATCACATCCAAATGCCTTTAAGCAAGTCACACCAAATAAAAGTCATTTGTACGTTGAAAAAAGCATACAAAAATGTGGTTGTTGAAGGGAGAGATTATGCAATTCAAGGAATTGAGACTAGCACTTACATGACTGTAACAAGGCTTTTGAGAAAGGCTATAGGCTTCTCAAAATATGTATACAGCATGTTTTATTTTTGAAAAAAATGTAAACTCATTCTTATCCAGTTGTCTGTTTTAAGCAATCTTTACTGTGCTTTACTTTGTACATAAATATAAAAAATGCAGTTCATATAAGAAATGGACATGGGTAGCTACATGCTTGGGCAAAGATTTGATCATCAAGAGCTGACACAACCATGTGTGGTTGCCCTGTTACCAAGTTGTTGCTGTCATTCTTTATGCCACCAATGCCCCTCTAGAAATGCTATTATTTCTCCCATATTTTTATCTTTAAAGAGGAAAAATGTTTTCCCTAAATAGCTTTACCTTAGTTCAGTCTTCCTTCACTTACCTTATCCTTCGAGGTAAAGGAAGCTATTTAGGGGAAAACATTTTTTTCCTTTACAACCCCTTTAAACTACCCCATGCTCTAGGCATATGTCCAAAGGGGCACAAAACATGAAGTTTTCTGATTCTATGTCTGAATAGAAGTAAGGTTTATTGGGACCTCAGAGACCCAAGAAAGCCAAAAAAGGGGTAGGTGGGGGCAGAGGGACTAAAGTGATACTAGGTAGAAGAATATAAGGGAGAATTATAATAATGGTAAAAAATGAATCAATTTATTGAAAATAACATCAAAAAACAGGAAATACACAGTTTCTTAAAAAAATACATCAACAGCAATATAAAATAGACGTATTATACGACCAGCCAACTTATCACTGAGATGGTAGAAGACCCTGGTCAGAGGGTGGCGGTGGAGCGAAGGGGGTCATATAAGTCAACATTCCCTGATTCTATGTCTTATTGAATTTGGCATCTCACATATAAATAGCATCAGTAAGTAGAGTTATATAATTTGTGTTTATCACCAATATCATCATTGTACCACAATTAGCACAGCAATCATATTTCCATTAGTACATCTTGTGAACATAAGGTTTTATTCAATTTCTGTTCAGCTTGGCAGCCTCAGCAAGTGTACACACTTTAATGGCTCTGAGCACCTTGGCACTTTCATTGAATCTGCTTTTATTGATTAAGAAAAAAAAGACTTTGATAGTCCAACCAACAAGCTGTTACTTGTGAAACTATGACAACTCAGAATAAGCTACAAATCAATGAACTATTTAGATGCAGTCTTACAAAGCAGACTGATAAATCTTGATAAGCCAACAACTGGAACAAGTAAAACCTTTATCTTAACAAGCAGGTGATCTTATTCAGCTTGTTGGAACTATTGTATTCCATTGATAAGACTATAATACCTTAGGGAAGACATATTGGCAAGACTAAAGAATCCTGCCTGCTGCACAAAGAATCCTGTTTATTTGTATTTTCTTATAGGGCTTACGATATTTAAAGGAAAATATGCACTGAAGTCTGTATATATATATATAAAATTAGTTTTAGCAACACATTCCCAATTGTAAGATCCAATTAAGTGTTGAAGTCAGTGGTAACTCAGCAGTGGTACATTATAACTTCTGCTTATTCACCTTTATTTACATACTAGCTCAAATTTGTCCCTGCTTGCCATATGGATCAGTCAAGACCACTTGTCTTATGGTGAACAGAAAGATGTTGATTGAAACATACAGTGCCTTGAAAAATTATTCATACCCCTTAAAATGTTCCACATTTTGTCATATTACAACTAAAAACTTAAATTAATTTTATTGGGATTTTGAGTGATAGACCAACACAAAGTGGCACATACATTTTTTTACCCCCCCCCCCCCCGAATCAATAAATAAAAATAATGTTGCACTCAGTAAAACAAACAAAAAATCAATACTGAGTCTATTAGTGATACAAATATAGATGAGTGTATTGATTGTTGATAAACCAACTGAAAGCACGGACCACCTATTATGGGGGGTCAAAGAAGGCTTAATATCTCAAATGCTCCATCTCCATTTATAGGTCATCATACGGAAGACGGGGAAGATAAATCCAGGCAGCCAATGAGTAAATCACAGGTCCTCTTGCTCCCAGTGGATGCACCAAATGGCATACCACAGCAGGGGATAAAACACCACAATAGTGTACATTCTCAATAACAGGGCTTTTATTAAAAAATAATGGCCTCGTACACACGATAGGTTAACCAGAGGACAACGGTCTGATGGACTGTTTTCATCGGTCAAAAACGATTGTGTATGGGCCCCATAGGTTATTTAACCATCGGTTAAAAAAAAAAACAACTTGCTTTAAATCCGTTAAAAATCCGTTAAAAATCCACGCATGCTCAGAATCAAGTCGACGCATGCTTGGAAGCATTGAACTTCATTTTTTTCAGCACGTCGTTGTGTTTTACGTCACCGCATTCTGACACGATCGTTTTTTTAACCGATGGTGTGTAGGAGCGACGGACCATCAGTCAGCTTCATCGGTTAACCGATGACAACGGTCCTTCAGACCGTTCTCTTCGGATGGACTGATCGTGTGTACGAGGCTTTACATGCCAGCAGAAAAAACAGAGTGTATATATGAGCTCAGAAGCGTCAGTGTGCTCTCTTGGCGTAATGAAAGGAAGGGATACCACAGCCCAGAAAATAAGGACATAAAAAAGTTTGACATATATAGAATAGAGGTATGATTCTTAAATCAATGATAATAATATAAATATCAGCAAAAGAAGCAAAACAATTCACATCTACAAATTTTTGATGATTTAGCAATGATCTAGCATTAGTATTTTAGGAATTGTATTATTATTTTAGAATATAGATTCTCTTGATCTATGTTCAATTGCTAACCATTGTACTACTGCATCTTCTTGTACAAAGGGTTTTATTGAAAATTCACAACACCAGAAAAGTACAAAAACAGTGGTGGACACACCATGAACTAACAGGTACAAAACCACAGGCATCAGGAAGGTCAAACTGAGAAATCGAAATTCAAGCCAGCCTTTAGAAGTCCAAGGGCGAGCATAGGTGACCAGCAAGAGGAAGTCTGCACCACATAAATCCTGAAAAATTGACATTCCACTGGTCTAAAAAGCTGACTGGTACACAGGGGCATGTATAAACCCTATGGCAAAAAAAATAATATATTACAATGCTTAGCCACAAATAAGGGAAACAATCCAAAAGGAAGACATAAAGGAGGGTAACCTTCACCAATATGCCAGATGAACAGCGACACATCTTGTGTCCAATCCCAGCAGGACCAGACCTGTGGGCCAGAGCAACAGAGAAAAGAAGAGAAGCGTAGAGAGGAGAGAGAACAGGAGGAAAAAAGGCGTAAACATAGAATTCAAAAGAGAAAAAAAGGGAGAAGAAAAAGAAAAGAGAGAAAGAAAGATGGAAAGGGGGGAATAGAGGGGAAGGGGGGTCCATGGGGTGGGGGGAACAGAGGCTTATTAAAGGCAAAGAAGCGTTGGGTCAAATCGTGAAGAGTGGTTGTGGGTAACCCAGGGTTGCCAAATCCGAAGGAACCTATCGTGGGTATCCGATAATATGGCAGTAAGCTTCTCATTAACCATAATGTCATTCACACAATTTTTAACTGCTTCAAAGCTGAGATTCTGGGTTTTCCAGACACGTGCTATGGTCAATTTAGTTGCCGTAAAAATATGTGCTGCCAGTTGATGTTCAGGACAGAGGAGTTCTGCAATTGGTTTCCAGAGAAGAGCCTCAAAAAGGTCACTCTTTATGGTAATGTTAAAAAGGTTGCGAAGCAGCGCATAAATTCTGACCCACAATCTGCATACCCTGGGACAGGTCCACCAGATGTGTGCCATTGTCCCCTCCTGAGAGCATTCACGGAAGCATAAGGGGGAATAAGATGGAATAAAGCTTGCCAATCTGGCCGGGGTGTAATACCATCTATAAAACACCTTGTATGAGTTTTCTAAGAAGAGGAAATTTTTGGAGCATTTGGACAGCGCAATAGTCATGATCTGCCAGTCCTCCGGATCAAGCTGTTTCCCAAGCTCAGTCTCCCACTAGAGGTGGTAGGGCCTCAGTGGTGGTCTCTTGGAGCTGATAATAGCAGCATAAATGAGAGATATTAGACCCGAGGATTGGGCACACGATCTGCATAAGCTTTCAAAGAGGTTCATAGTATAGGGGGTGGGTTGAGACCTTATGAGTTGTTGTAGAAAATGTCGGAGTTGCAGATAACTATAGTACTCCCTAAGGGGGATGTCATGAGAAGAACGCAGGGCCTCGAATGGGATAATCTTAGTTGGGGTAAACATAGAATGGATGTCCACAAAGCCATGTTCCGTCCACCAGGAGAACTGCAAAGGGTTGTCACAACCTGGCGGGAACAATGGGCAATGAAGGAGACTGAGTAATGGAAGATGAGGGGAAATCAGACCCGCTGAGTATTTGACCGCATCCCATAACCGAAGCGAATGGGCGAGGCAAGGACCTATAGTGGGTGGGCGATGTGCCCGGGGGAGCCAGGGGAGGGAGTCTAGTGGCGTCGGATGAGAATCCACTAAATCAATGGTGGCCCACAGTGGCATTTGTACTACTGCATCTTCTAAGAATAATTGAGTTTGACTCAATGGTTTATTGATAGCACTTCTACCTAGACTCAGACCATGGGTTAAAATTCCCAAGCATGGTATCACCCCCCCAGTTCAGCTTGCAGCAGAACATGCAAAAAATTTGTTCGAACACGCAAACACCGTTAAAGTCTATGGGACACGAATGTGAAAAATCAAAAGTGATAATTTTAAAGGTTGATATGCAAGTTCTTGTCATAATAAGTGTTTGGGGACCTGGGTCCTGCTCCAGGGGACATGTATCAATGCAAATGTTTTTTTTTTAAAAAACCTGCAGTTTTTTCGGGAGCAGTGATTTTAGTAATGCTTAAAGGTGAAACAATACATTTTGTACCTGGGTGGTGTATATAGTATGCCTGTAAAGTTCTCCTGAGGAGTTTTGTCCTCCTCTTATTATATCAAGGTGTAGTACACCTAGTCCTCCATCAACCTTGTTATGTGAGCTTGTTAGGGGGTAACGTTGTCTTGCAGACCATTATTTGCTGTAATTGCCATGGGGAGGTAGACTTCAAAATTCTCTATGCACTGGTGTTGTCCTTTCAGACTGTCATGGACCTCCACCATGTAATGTTTATGGGAACTTTCCAGGTGAGAAAACATGTGCTCCAATTCTCTTTTAGTAGACAGCTAAGAGAAATACTTCTGGAACAGTTCATCAACACAAGGGTTCAGTATGTGTCCGTGATCTGTGAATCTCTCATCAGGTTTGGACAGATCCGAGTCTGCTCAGTGCATGTCTCCCTGGGCACCATATTGGCATCTGTTCTGCCTGACCTCCATCATGGTAATGAATTAGCTGATGGGAGATGTCTGCCAGTGCTCTGAGTGTTGCAGGTAATGCTGGGATTTATAGTATGGTGCAGGCTGGGCGGGATTGCTCTTATAGCTGTGATTTGGCCTTGTGGCAGTGGGAGCTCCTTCACACATGTCCCTATCTGGCCTTGAGCAAGCCATGCCCTAAAGTTCATGCTTTATATTTATTTTGGCAGTGGTATCAGCAGTAGTGATCAGAGCACTGTTTTTGGTAACTGGGTAGAGTTGGAATTAACATTAAAATCCAGGAGGTTCATCACTTGCTCTGATTTTCACACATTTTTTAAATAACCAATATTTTCTTCCTTTACCTTATAAAAAGAAGTATCAATGTAATGCATTTGTGCCAATAAAATATCTCTGCAGTAAAAGTCTATGGGAGAAATCAAAACTACTGCTAATTTTAAAGTCTTATACGAATGGTATTGTCATAAAAAGTGTTTGGGGATCTGGGTTCTGCCCCTGGGCATATGCATCAATGCAAAAAAAAAGTTTTAAAAACTGCAGTTTATTTCGGGAGCAGTGATTTTAATAATGCTTAAAGTGAAACAATAAAAGTAAAATATTCCTTTACATTTATTACATGGTGGGTGTCTATAGTATGCCTGTAAAGTAGCACATTTTCCCAGTGTTTTGAAAAGTCCCTGCAGCAAAATGAAATTTCTAAAGGAAAAAAAGTCATTTAAAACTGCTTGCGGCTATAATGAATTGTCGGGTCCCTCAATATAGATAAAAATCATTGAAAAAAATGACATGGGTTCCCCCCCAGTCCATTACCAGGCCCTTTGGGTCGGGTATGAATATTAAGGGGAACCCTGAACCAAAATTAAAAGAAAAATGGCGTAGGGGTCCCCTCAAAATCCATACTAGACCCTTCAAGAAGCGTAAAGGTAATAGTAAAAGTTTATTTCTACAATAAATACAAAATATAAATATTAAAACCAAAGTTCATAGGTAGGTGTCTGATTTGTCCACAGGGGTTCATTCATGCCCCAATGGATATTAAGGGGAACCCAGTGCCAAAATCCATACCAGACCCTTATCTGAGCATGCAACCTGGCAGGTTGCAGGAAAAGAGGGGGGGTCTAGAGAGCGCCCCCCTTCCTGAACCGTACCAGGCCACATGCCCTCAGAATGGGGAGGATACTTTGGGTTCCAAAGCACCATGTCCCCATGTTGATGGGGACAAGCGCCTCATCCTAACAATCCTTGCCCGGTGGTTGTAGGGGTCTGCGGGCAGGGGGCTTATCGGAATCTGGAAGCCCCCTTTAACAAAGGGGACCCCAGATCCTGCCCCCTATGTGAATTGGTAACAGGGTACATTGTAGACAGCTTGGGACAAGTCCTTTATTAAAACACCAAACAATATGCTGAGTTCGGGGGAAAATTTCAAAGCCGTGGAACCCCGTTAAAGTCTATGGGACACTAACATGAAAAACCAAAAGTGCTAATTTTAAAGGCTTATATGCAAGTTATTGTTACAAAAAAAGTGTTTGGGGACCTGGGTCCTGCCCCAGAGGACATGTATCAATGCAAAAAAAGTTTTAAAAACTGCTGTTTTTTCAAGAGCAGTGATTTTAATAATGATTACAGTGAAACAATAAAAGTGAAATATTCCTTTAACCTCTTTACCACCGGGCTAATTTTTCACATTCGGTGTTTACAAGACTTAAACCGTTTTTTTTTGCTATAAAATTACTTCAAACCCCCAAACTTTATATATATTTTTTTCTAACACCCTAGAGAATAAAATGGCAGTCATTGCAAAACTTTTTGTCACACCGTATTTGCGCAGCGGTCTTACAAGCGCACTTTTTTTGGATAAAAATCACTTTTTTTAATTAAAAAATAACACAACAATAAATTTTGCCAATTTTTTTTATATATTGTAAAAGATAATGTTACGCCGAGTAAAATGATACCCAACATGTCACGCTTAAAAATTGCGCCCGCTCGTGGCATGGCGTCAAACTTTTACCCTTAAAAATCTCGATAGGCGACGTTTAAAAAATTCTACAGGTTGCATTTTTTGAGTTGCAGAGGAGGTCTAGGGCTAGAATTATTGCTCTCACTCTAACGATCGCGGCGATACCTCACTTGTGTTGTTTGAACACCGTTTTCATATGCGGGCGCTACTCGCGTATGCGTTCGCTTCTGCGCGCGAGCTCGTCGGGATGGGGCGCTTTAAAAAATGTTTTTTGGTTTTCTTATTTATTTTTATTTAGTTTTATAATTTTTTACACTGAAATAAAAAAAAAAATTATCACTTTGATTCCTATTACAAGGAATGTAAACATCCCTTGTAATAGAAAAAAGCATGACAGGTCCTCTTAAATATGAGATCTGGGGTCAAAAAGACCTCAGATCTCATATTTAGACTTAAATGCAAAAAAAAGAAAAAAAAATGAAAATGTCATTTTTTTCAAATGACAAAAAAAAAAAAATGTTTCTTTAAGAGGCTGGGCGGGACTGACGTTTTGACGTCACTTCCGCCCAGCAGAGCTATGGGGACGGGCGAGGGAGATTTTTCCTTCAGTCTCATCCCCGCTCAGCTGCCGAACGGTCCTGATCGCCTCCGCCGCTACCGACGGCTCCGGTAAGCGGCGGGAGGGGGGGGGCCTCTCCCGCCACCGATAACGGCGATCTCGCGGCGAATCCGCCGCGGAGACCGCCGTTATCGTGTACACCACCGCCCCCTGAAGAGATGAATATCTCGGTTGTGGCAGCAGCTGCTGCCGTTACAGAGATATTCAACTTTAAAAACAGGACGTCTTTTAGACATGGGGCGGTGGTCAAGAGGTTAAACTTTATACCTGGGGGTGTCTATAGCATTTAAAAATGCTTGCAGCTATAATGAATTGTCGGGTCCCGGCTATACAGATAAAATTCATTGGAAAAAATGCCATGGGTTCCCCCCTAGTCCATTACCAGGCTCTTTGGGTCTGGTATGAATATTAAGGGGAACCCCAAACCAAAATGAAAAAAAAATTGCGTAGGGTCCCCCCAAATTCCATACCAGGCTGGTTCTCAAATTTTCCAACAACAAAATCCATTCTCGTAAATTCTGATCGCGTGTAGACAATTCCAACGCACAAAATTCCATGCATGCTTTGAATCACGTATGAGACGGAAGTGCTCGGTCTGGTAAAACTAGCGTTCGTAATGGATATAGCACATTCGTCACGCTGTAATGGACTGAAAAGCATGAGGCTGAAAAGCGTGAATCGTCTCTCATCAAACTTCTACTAACACGACTGGTATTGAACTTCCCTTTAGTAGTGCCGTTGTACGTGTTGTACGTGACTGTGTTCTTGGTGATCGGAATTTCCCACAACATTTGTGCGACCGTGTTTATGCAAGACAAGTTTGAGCCAACATCCGTCAGAAAAAAAATCCACGGTTTTGTTGTCGGAATGTCCGATTATCTGTACACAGCATTTGTAGTAAAAATATGCTTTTATTTTTTTTTAACGCTCATCAATGCTGATCTTGATTAACTTTGTCCAGTGCAGAGCAATGCATTGCAAGAACACCAGAAGTTAATAAATTAATAGAGATTGTTCATTTGCTGAAGTAATAAAGTTAATTTATCGAAATCCTCAATATAAGTGTTTTAAACTCTCTGCTCACGTGTACCAAAATAAAACTACAGATTGGAATTTTTAATGGTAAATTGAAGATCAGTTTAAAAAAAGAGGTTCCACTTTTGTTTAAGTTGATTTTGTTCTGTCAAGATTAATGAAGAAGTATATGTTGCTGTACAGAGTAAAAGTTAGAATGAAAAGTGAAATTGAAATAGCGGTTTCTCAGCATTTTCATTAGACTACCACAGTGAATTCTAATATGCAATAAAAAAGTACAGCATGGTATATGTAATAAAAATAATAATAATAATAATAATAATAATAATAATAATAATAATAATTCAATAAAATAAAATAAAGCATGTGAAATGATAAATGCATGCCAAGACGAACATCAGTTTTCTGAAGTATTACCAAAATATATTAATGGTAATTTATATAATTATATTACTACAACAAATTAACTATTCAACCCCTTCTCATCCAGTCCAGGCAGCTCTTTAACGTTGTCTTTGAATGAAAAGGGACAAGACGACTGCCATGGAGATCACATGATCGGAAGCCCCTCCCACCAGCACCCATTTATAATTAGTTACTGTTACAGATCAGTCACTGTACTGGGAGCTCTCAGTGAGCACTCTCACCCTCTTAGCACAGAAACCTCAGTCACCATTAACACATGTTAGGTGTGTGGGCATTAAAGACCAGCCTCTTTGCCACCACACATATGTGTTGCATAGTTGGAATAAGCTTATTCACTATGTAACCAGATGGTGGGCTACAAAAACATAGAGAAGTAGACATTGATCTTTATTTGTCTCTCTCCCTCTACTGTGATATTAATATTATGCTGCAACATCCTCCTCCAGCCAGCAGGGGGAGAGCCAAAGCAAAGCAAGCCCATAGACTTCTATGCAGAGCACTAAGAATCCAGGAGTTGTAGTTTGAGATGGCAGTCATATAATGGTTACACTATAATGGTTACACTACAGATGTCAATATGCACTGTGCAGTAGGAGGAGTGAAGAGATGATTTTTATTAAATTGCCTGTTCTTTCTCTTGGCATTGGAGGGGTTAGAGAGACAGCACCTCTGTCTGAATATGTGTCTGTCAGCAAGAGACAATATCAGTGAATATCAGAGCTTGAGACTGGGAGTAAATACACCCAGGGCAGCGCAGCACCGCCCACATCACAGCACCTGCACACTGCCACAGGGAGACTGAAGCATCCACTCACTCTCTCCGCCGCTGTTCACCAGAGGCTTTGGAGGAGAGGCCGAGGTGGCCCCTTTTCTATAGCGAGAGGCCACAGCAGCATCCCAGGGACTGATGAGAGGGCTATTCGCCCATTGCTGATACTGCTAGCTGGGAAAAAGCCACTGAGAGCAGGTCACCAAGTGTACCCAATCCATAACAATCCCATACTGCATTTATTCCAAACCTAGACTGCAGCTATATCAACCCTATACTACATTATAGCAAACATTTAATGCATCTTATCCACATTTACCTTGCACCTGTGTCAAAACTATACTGTACCCATACTGCATGCATGTTAACTAGGACTGTCATTAAGTGCACCAGTGCCCTAAAGGAGGCCCCAATGATAGCTGACAGAAAAATATCTCAAGAGACTGCCCCTCCAGTAATAATTATTCTCTCAACCCCCTGTGTTCCTGCTTCCTCTGCTACCATCCTCCTTTCTTTTAGACAGTACATGTCCAGTCAGTCTAGGACCAGAATCACCACCTTAAATGTACTCTGGCAGTATAGTTTCAGCACTCGGCAGATTAAACTTTACTACTGCTTACTGCTGCACTTGAGGTGACCTAGCTACTGTTTATAATGAGCTGGATGCCAAGTGTCATCTTATGCCTAGTCCTTAGAGCTGGTTCACACAGGGGCAGCACGACTTGCCGAGCAACTCAGGAAGGCGGTCTGCACACGACTTCAGAGGCGACTTGCAAAATGACTTCTGTATTGAAGTAAATGAAAGTCGCCCTGAAGTCGTCCCAAAGTAGTACAGGAACCTTTTTCTAAGTCGGAACGACTTGAGTCACTCCTATTAGAACGGTTCCATAGTACAAAACGGAGCGTGACTTGTCAGGCGGCTAAGTCGCCTGACAAGTCGTGCCTGTGTGAACCGGCTCTTACTGTTAATGACTTTGTATGCTAAATTGTGTTATTACTATTGCTTTGGATATAAAGACTTTTTAGAAACATGGCCCAATCCACTGCCTCATTAACAAAACTATACTCTCAAGGTATGGGATACATTGTGGAAAACAGAGAAATTAATAACAAACTCACCCTTGATGTCCCTGACTGCTAATCCTCAATATATACCAGAGTTTGATGACTGCACATTTCATTACTGGAAAGTAGATGGCACATTAAGGTGACTCATTAAGATGGATGCAACTATTTCACCATAGTTGAGTGTATGATAAAATGGGGGATGTTTCCTTTAGATATTTGGAGCTGGTATCATGTCTATTATTATATATGGAGTCCTCCAAAACTAGTGCATTCTTTTGAGGATCTTTATCATATAGAAAAGTTATTTGTCAATGCAAAGGTTCAAACTCATTGTGGTTAATTTACTAAAGAAAATCCACTTTGCACTACAAGTGCACTGCAAGTGCACTTGGAAGTGCAGTTGCTGTAAATCTCAGGGGAAGATTCAAAATGAGAGAAAGCTCTGCTGATTTTATCATCCAATCATGTACAAGAAAAAATGCTGTTTTTTTTTTTTTCCTTGCATGTTCCCTTCAGATCTACAGTGACTGCGCTTTCAAGTACACTTGCTGGGTTCTTGTAGTGCAAAGTGGATTTGCCTTTAGTAAATAAACCCCACTGTGTCTTATTTCGATATAAACTTATACTCACTCTTGATTACAGAGGGCATTTATCTTGCATAGTTGAAAGAGAGGGAGAATGGGATCAGAGTATCACTTCAGATGAAACACAAAGATATTTAAATTGGTACATTTGTCTGCGATAAATTCAACTATTAATATAAATTATTGACCAGGTGGTATTATACCTTGATGCATTTAAATAAATGGGATCAGCCGGTATTCCCATTATTCTGGAGGTGAACTGAACTGAATGCAGCGAAAAGTTTAATTTCCAAATAGTGGAAATCATCAAAACACTCCTTGGTGGGTGAATGGCTGCTGAGGTGAATATGCTTTGATGAAAGAAAATCAGAACAGTTAAACAACAAAATCTCCAGATTTTTCGTTCAGTCTGGGCAGGGTTAATATCTTATAAAAATTCAGAAATCAATAGTGTTTAGATAAGCTACCTGCTGAGACAATATTGAATCACTTATGCTCATATGGCTAGATCTTGCTTAGCTTGCATTGCTGAGATGTTTTTCTTGGAAAACAAAAATAAGAACAGTTAAGGATGCTTACATGTATATGTGTCCCAATCTTGTTTCTTTTTCTCATGTGGCTTTGAGAATGTATTGTTGTGTTTTTTTTTTTGGGCAAACTTACTTGTATTTTTGGGGATCTGTAAGTTTAACAAGAGGATTATACAATAGTAATGATTAAAATATGACATATTTTTTTTACTATTTCATATTGTAAGGAATGCCTTTCTTGAGTTGTGTAAGTGTAAAAAACGTTTGGAAATTTCATAAAAACATTATTAAATAGGAGCCTGTATCTCCTTCTGCTGTTTGACTGCACTGCCCCTTCTTGTCCATTTAGAGAACACTTTACATTCATTCAGTAAATACAAAGCATCCTCTGAAAGGCACCTGTACTGAGCAGCTGACATCCAGTGTGTAAAATGTAAAAGGGGCACGATTTATTTGCATTAAAGCTGATGTAAGTTAATTTACTTGAGTCATTAAGACTAAGCAATTTTGTGAATGTTAAATTAGTTTTATATGAATTTGTAATATGGTTATGGAAAATTATATTTTATTTCAAACAAATAAAAGTGGTGCGGCCAACTTATGCCAATATTAGAGTGTGGTGTTTTATTATGAATTTTTTAGATTGTTTGAAGATAGGGAAGATGGTGCAGAGTGCAGTCCCATGTAGCAGGGCAGCCACTCGGCACAGGACTCAGAAGCTAATGGAGATCATTGGAGTAATAGTACGAATTACAAAGATAAAATATCCATATCTGGAATTCTTCCTTAAAATGAAACATAAAAAATGCCCAAGTCCTTTATAAAACATGCCTCAGGGGTATAAACTAATCGTGCTTGTGAAGGGTGCATCTATATGATCTACAGAAAGTGCTGCTGCATCACTGCCATTTACAAAGTAAAAAAGTGTTTAAACTGCTGTCAGCTTAAAAAAAACAAGGAACACCTCACAGCTAAACAGACTCCTGACGTCTCAGTTTTGAGATAGAGAAAAGGATTGAGGACATTCCTCAATCCCTGTCTCTGAAGCCTCAGCTGCACTGAAGAATGAATGACCAGGAGGTCCTCTGAACAGAGGCTTCTATTCATTCATAAACTGCAGCATAATAAATTGTGTTTACTGTGCTTTAGTTATAAATTAACACAGTCAGTGATCAATACTGATCACTCACTATGCTCATTCATGAAGGGAAAGATCAATATGACATATTTACCAGCCCCTTTCCCAGCTCTTCATCCTGAAACATCCCCCTTCATGCCTGCATCATCCCAGCTGGAGAGAAGAGGAGGAAAACCAGCAGTGATGCTGGGAAAAGGAGCACACAGAGGGGCACAGGGAGCACACAGAGGGGCACAGGGAACACACAAGTGGGCAGAAGGAAGAATCAGATGGTGGGCAGTAGGGGGAGATCAGTGTGGTGGGGGACAATTACACAATCCAATCCCCTGTATGGATCTTTCTGAGTTAGCTGACAGCTGGCAAAGGGGGGAGCAAGAGAAGCTGGCTTTCAGCTGCTGCAGAGAGAGAGACACACACATGGGATCAGTTCCTTTAATTGCTCTTCTGCTGCATAGTCCACCTTCTGATTCTTCCTGCTGCCCCCTATCTGTGGCCCTGCATTTAGGACATGCAGCACTGCTCTGCTCTTTTCTACACTACCTGCCACATGGAGTGCAGAATGGAGCTGTCAGTTTCTCATTTATTTATGAAGCTGTGAATAAAACAGCAAACATGTTGTATAATTACATACAGCTCTGCATTGCACATCACACCAGTGTTATAAAGTGAAATAGACACATAGAAAATAATGACTGAATAAATCAGAATGCAAATGGTACTGTGAAACAAAAGGTGAAACTCTTAGGTTTTATGTACACTATGAGCTCCTAAACTTGTGTTTAGAGTACACATAGGCTTTTAGCAGAGTTTAGGAGCTGCTGCTATTAGGTGAGATTCAACCTCCCTTAGCCTCCCTATCCTGATGGCAGAAGAACAGCGTTCAGGATTGGAATGTTTTGAATGCCAAATGCGGGAAAACGCAAAGCGCGTCAAAACTGCAACACGATTTTTCTGCGCTTCGCGTTTTCCCGCTGCCACAGTATATTTAGGCAGGGTGACCATGAAACCTTACCCTGTCTATACTGGCAGCTTATTCTGATTTCAGTTTTAAGACCCTGCACTCTCCATATTTTATGGGTAAATTGCTGTGTCAGATAACCTCTATCTAATAAACCAATTGTAATAAATCTGTGCTGTGATAAAATATGTGACTTCTGGCAAACAAAGTTTGATATATCCAAACCTAAAGACTATCAAGACTTTCATAAAGAATATCATGTAATGATGCAGCGCCAGTAAATATAACAAAAACATACAATAAAAAAAATAAGTAAATAGTGTTCAATGTGCTAAACGTGAAGTTTCTCTTAAATCAAAGGCTATATATATATATATATATATATATATTGTAAGGTTGGGGGTTATTAGCTCTCGTGGTATGGGCGTTTTTTCAGCGATTCACTCCAGCCAGGAACTATGGTTAAGGGCATGGTAGCCCATTTTTATTAAAAAGGCAAAAATAAGTCCAAACAAACGTTTTCCCACGCAGGGGTTCTTCTCCATCAAATATACAATAGAAAATGCTAGTCCACCTCTGGCTCTCTGTAGCAGTACCTCTGCTCTTTATCCTGGTTGCCCAGACCAGCGGACTCCTCAACATAGACCGCTTCCCTTCAGCGTCTACAGCTCTGCCTCTTGCAGTCACCGTTCTGGCTGTCTCCTACAGCCTCTCTGATTCCTGGAGACCTCCTGTCTCTTCCAGGAGCTGTCTCCAACTGGGAGCCATGAGGTCTTCCCACACACTCATTATAAAGGGCTGTGTTCACCTGAGCACACACACCCTGCTGGTAATGAACAAAGCCTGGATTACCAAAACCTGGAGAAAGCTGCAAAAGCAGTCTTCTCCAGTCCACAGCTATGTTCTGTAGTTTTGCACATCTCAAGTGTGCATACCCTGGGTCCATTTTACCATCACAGTAGCTCCTACTGTTACATACCTCCCCCCCTTGTTTTGAACCCGTAGGGGGCGGAACACACAAGCCTGAATCCTTGATTGGGCCTACGCAGCGAACAGCTGGCGCAGAGGTGCCCCAATCTTTTTTTCGGGTGCGTTTCCAGGCACGCCCTATCCTGGATCGGAACGGGGTCCTACCATTCTGTATCCCCAGCCTACTCCCTCTGTCCTTGGGGTTCCTGAACTCATGTTTCTTTTCTGGTGGCCCCCTGCCTTTCCTGCTACTTTTGGGTGTACCAACTTTTGCCAGCTCACACTTTTCCATATCCCAATGTTTGTTCCTCTCCATACTATATTTTAGAGTGTCTCCGGGTACCCCAACTTGTACCTCTTTGTAGGTGAGAGACAAAATATCTGCTTTTGCTGTGTCCGTATCTGGCCCTTCCTTCTTAGTTGTAACGGGTGAGGCAGTATCCGCGCCATTTACAAAACACTGCTCAGCCGCACCTCGGACCACATTAGCAGACATTTCCATCACCGCATCAGGCGGAGAGACCTCTGATGTCTCCAGCAGCCCCCCAGAGTGCCTTCCGTACTGAACTGTATGCGGAAGCACCCTCACAGGAAACTGGGAGATCACCTGCCACACTATCAGAAAGCACTGCACTAACCAGTTCCACTGGTGACTAATTTTAACCGGCACAGGTTGCACTACCTGGCTCCATCCATTGGTACCACGCAGTACCACCACCTCTGACTGTAATGGAGGCACCCAGGTATACAAGGACTGTGCTTTCACCAGTTCAAGCAAATCCACTAGCATATCTGTAATTTCTACACACTCCACATCAATATGCCAAACATTTTTGGGGACCTTAACCTTATTAGAGACATGGAGGGGCTCATTCACTGCAGCTTGGGGGTCCGAGACCTTTAAAGGGGCATCCACCTCACTGGAGGTAGCTACCACAGCCGGATGCTCCCCTGGAACACTGTCCAAATTTAGCATCACTTGTTTCCCCATGTACACTGCATGCTTCATTCTGTCAGTTTCATCACCAACATCCTCATATGACTGCGGCCTCGTCCTAGTCTCCCTCTGAAGGACATCCTGACTCTCTCGCCACTCTGAGGTTTTTAAGTCATGTGACACCTTGCTAAGCTTTGGGCTATTTCCCTCCAACCATTGTTTACCAGGATCCTTCTCAGATCCTAGAAGTTCCTCAAACCTCAGGAAACCTTCCCCAGAATTACCCTCCTGAACCTCTAGGGGGCCTACTTCTGCTATACCTTTTTCCTTTTCTGTGTCAAACCCATCATTCCCTGTCTCGCTACAATTTTCAGGGTTCTCTACAACCAGATCAACTTGACCAAGACCATCATGTCTACCATTATTTTTGATGTCACCCATGGCAACCATACCATCAAAAATCGCCAACATGCTGCATTTTTCATCATGGTCAGAAACATCAATGCATTTGTCATATTTAATTTCACCCATGTTTGGCAGGGCAGTGTCTGGAGAGGAACTGCACCCAGCGGAGTGGTTGCCTCCGGCAGCTTCAGTACACGCAAACTCCACTGGCATGAGATCCTCTGCCAGCAACTGTCCCGACCGCTGAACATCACATAACACAACATTTGGATCTTTGACTACAATCAGTTCACTTATTGCTGTGCCCTCTGGCACTTCCACCAACATCAGCTCATTTGGCATGGCACCATCCATTACCACATCATTAGAACCTTTGTGGATCACAGACATGACCTCTTCTGTGCGTTCGCCGTTACTTGGCGCTTCCATCTTGTGAGCAACATCATCTGCAGCAGCAAATGCACCATTGCATACAAGTTGCTCTGCAGGTCCTTCATCTGGCACTGCAGAAATCATGTCTGCTCCACTCTTACCAACAGAGGCCTTTTCCAACAAAGCCAACAGGCTTTTTGTCCATCTGTCCCAATCTGTTATCTCTGCGCTACCAGAGGGACAGAGTGGCTCAGCAACAGACACATTGCAAACATCACTTTTGTGTAAACCAGACTGTGGTAATACATTTTTAACCATTGCAGGCTGCAATACCACACTCTCACCTTCTGGTGGCGCTTCATTAAATGCATGAAGACCTTCACACCTGTCATTGCCAGACAGCATTAAGACACTTCCATCATGAGTGTTTTCAAACATATTAGTTTTAGCATTTAACATTTCATTATTACCATGTTCAGGTACCGTCTTATCCTTCAGAGTGGCACCATAGCTGTCCCAGGCAACCTCCGGCTCCAAAACGCAGAGCTCCCTGGGGGTTTCTAGGGACACCTCTGTGGCCTTCATCACGGTTGCTAGGGGAGATAGCACATCTTTAACTGTATTCATATCAACATTTATATCTCTAGTGAGGTGCACTAGCCCATTAGCAGCTGGGCCATCAACTTTAGCCAACACAATATCAGTTTTACCCATCACATTGTCATATTCAAGTTTACCACTTGCCTCCCCACTGAACAGGGCACTGCAGCGAGGAAAGTCCTTTTCCACACAGACAGTGGATCTCCCATTTGGGGTCACTGCAACTCCAGTGTGCACATTCACATAGTCAATCTTTTCCATGCATTTACCAGCAACAGTCTTACCGATCACTGTAACGGGGGCTGCCATGTTCATTTGAGTACGTTGTCTTTCACTGGCCAACTCTCCCTGGTGGCCATGGGATGAAACTGCAGCAGCAATTTCTGACTCCTTAGCACCCCCAGGAGGCACAACAAAAAACTCCTTGTTGCCAGGGGAGACGGCAAATATATTTTCACAGGAAACTGGCTCAGCCTCATTATCTCCAGGTGCACCCCAGAATCTAGGGCAAGACAATATTTCATGCCCCAGCTGGCCACATTCCAGGCATGGTACATTTTTACACATATCTTTAATGGGATGCCTCTTTACATCTCCACAGTAGCTCCTCCTTCCGGTTGACATTTGATCTCTCGTTGCCAAGGGAGATGGCACTCTTCCAGCTGTACTTTGCTGACTCTCCCAAACGCAGCGACTTTGCGATCCTTGAAACATTGTTGCTTTCAACTTGCCACGATCCTTTGTCGGCAATTCGTTTCTCACGTGGTTTGCAGACTTGATATCTCCACCGTTGCTACGGGCAACCACATACCTCTCGAACTTTGTATGCGACTTTTGGACACTCCTGGCACTCAAATTAGGTTTTCCAAACATTGTCGCAGACCTTTGTTTGGCCATGTCACCTTGTCTTGGAGACTGAGACAAAGGGCACTTGGAGACAACATGCCCCCACTCACTGCACCGCAAACAGCGCTCTTGCTTCATAGCCTTAGCAGGGCTTCCCCAACTGCATCCTCTTTCAACCTTAGGACTTTGCACATTAACAGCTGGCCTGCTTGTACTAGCGTTACCAGGGGCAACCACATGCACTTCCCCTTTAACTGGCGTTAGTTTAGCAAAAAACAGTCTGCAGTACTCTCCGGCAGGCTCAAACCCCTGCATCATCTTTGCAGTCACTCCACCAAACTTTTGCACCGTCCAGCAAAATGAAGCACTGTCACTTTAAAGCAAGTTGCTTTTCACTTCATGCAAGCTTTACTCAGCTGCACACAGATTGTGCTGTCTCAAGCACACAAACACAGTTCATATAACAGATGAACTTACTTTTGCAGAGATCTCCAGTTCTGCCAAGATTGTCCTTTCACAGGTACATAACCTGCAATGCCTTTTGCCTGGCTGCACTTCCACACACAGCCAACAGTTCCTGACGTGAACTCACTGTGGAGCAAGGACCCGGATGCCACCGTCTTGTGCCCGCATGAATCCACCACTTGTAAGGTTGGGGGTTATTAGCTCTCGTGGTATGGGCGTTTTTTCAGCGATTCACTCCAGCCAGGAACTATGGTTAAGGGCATGGTAGCCCATTTTTATTAAAAAGGCAAAAATAAGTCCAAACAAACGTTTTCCCACGCAGGGGTTCTTCTCCATCAAATATACAATAGAAAATGCTAGTCCACCTCTGGCTCTCTGTAGCAGTACCTCTGCTCTTTATCCTGGTTGCCCAGACCAGCGGACTCCTCAACATAGACCGCTTCCCTTCAGCGTCTACAGCTCTGCCTCTTGCAGTCACCGTTCTGGCTGTCTCCTACAGCCTCTCTGATTCCTGGAGACCTCCTGTCTCTTCCAGGAGCTGTCTCCAACTGGGAGCCATGAGGTCTTCCCACACACTCATTATAAAGGGCTGTGTTCACCTGAGCACACACACCCTGCTGGTAATGAACAAAGCCTGGATTACCAAAACCTGGAGAAAGCTGCAAAAGCAGTCTTCTCCAGTCCACAGCTATGTTCTGTAGTTTTGCACATCTCAAGTGTGCATACCCTGGGTCCATTTTACCATCACAGTAGCTCCTACTGTTACAATATATATATATATATATATATGTGTATATATGTATATATATATATATGTATATATATATATATATATATATATATATATATATATATATATATATATATATTGTGACTCTATGCGAGGTGCGATACACGATCATAGGTACATTTCACCTCGCATACGTTCTATCATGAGAGACTGAACCGGAATCCATTCCGGGTTTTACAGCCTCTGTGCCTGGCTAGGATTCCGGTCCGGATGTTTGGGCCCACTGGAGTCCACAATCAGCTGGACTTTAAATGACCAGGAAGAGAGCACAACAGGGCTCTGGCTTGAAACTCAGGAAGGGACCTGAGTGAGGGGAGCGCTGAGTGCTGGACTGAAAAGGTTTGCTTTACTACATGTTTTGTGGGTGTCAGGGACTAGCCCCACACTGTATAGAGAGGAGATCCTGTTTGTTTAGTTTAGCGCCGGACGGCAAGGATTTAATTTATTGTTTTGTTTGTTTTAATCTGCAAACCGTTTATAAATAAAATCTGGCATCCGCCAGACTTAAAAGAAAGTGCCTGCTTACAGACTGTGATTTCAGAAAAGGTGATCCCCACGAGCTAATCCCTCACACGTGGTGGATTCAGCGGGCACTTTTCTGAAAATAGAAGAAATGTTAAAGGCCCTGCTACAGGCCAATGCAGCCCAGCGGGAAACCAACCGCCAAGTCGCAGAGGCCGCTACAGCACAACAGGCTGCCCAGCAGGAGATAAACCGCCAAGTCGCAGAGGCCGCTGCAGCACAACACCGCCAAGTCGCAGAGGCCGTTGCAGCACAACACGCTGCCCAGCAGGAGATGAACCGACAGTTCGCCGAAGCTCTGGTGGAACTGAAAAAGGGGTCCGCACCTCCGGTGTTAGCGGAACCAAAGATTGTACGTGCTTCCTACCACCTGCAAAAGATGACACCGGCGGATGATGTTGAGGCGTACATGGCGACTTTCGAGAGAGTCGCTGACCGCGAAGGATGGCCAAAAGAGCAGTGGGCGGGACTATTGGCCCCATTCCTAACAGGAGAACCCCAAAAGGCCTATTTTGACCTAGAACCAGATAAGGCCCAGGACTATGAGACTCTAAAGACAGAAATACTCGCACGCTTGGGTGTCACCATGGCAGTCCGGGCCCAGCGCGTGCACCAGTGGTCCTATTCCAGCAACAAGCCACCCCGGTCACAAATGTTTGACCTGGTCCACCTCACCAGGAAGTGGTTACAGCCAGAGACTCTGACCAGCCCTCAGATTGTGGAGCGTGTGGTAATGGACCGGTACCTGCGTGCGCTCCCTGCTACCCTGAGAAAGTGGGTCGGACAGGGGGACCCCAACACTGCAGCCCAAATGGTGGACCTAGTGGAGAGGTACAGTGCTACCGAGGACTTAATAAACCCACCCACGCCCCACTTCGGAGTGTCTCGGGGTGCAAGATCTCCCCACGGTTCGGGTAAGACTGTTCCGGGGTTCAAGAGTTTGGGGAGAGTGGATAAGACTGTTGTTACAGCAGATGAGACTGTAGGTCCTAGACCTGGAGACTGGCCAAAGAAGCCAGGAAGGTTTTTGGGACCGGTAAGAGGACTGGGGGTAGGGCAAATACGGTGTTTTCGTTGCCATGCATTAGGCCATATTGCTGCAAACTGCCCTCTAAATGATGAACCTATGCAATGTGATTATGTTGATAGGGTAAGACGCCTTTCTCTGTTTGCACAGGTAGCATGTGTTGCGACAGGTCAGCGTCGCCTGGAAAAACAAATGTGCGTTATTTCAGTAGATGGCAAGCCTCTTACAGCCCTGCTAGACTCTGGTAGTGTGGTGACCTTAGTCAGGAGTGTGTGTGTAGACCCCGCAAAACTACACCCCAGTTGTATTGGGGTAATATGCATCCATGGGGACACTCGGGACTACCAGACAGCGGTGGTTGAGGTTGATACCCCCTGGGGCTGTGTAACACATTCAGTGGGGGTGGTACCTTCACTGCTCCATGAAGCCTTAGTGGGGAGGGACTTTCCTCATTTTTGGAAGTTATGGGAGAGTGAAGGGAGGCCCGTAGATAGCGCTCCCCCTACTGGGGAAACTCGAGAACTCTCACCAGACCCGTTTTGCCAAAGGGAAGGGCATGCTGTTGGTGGGATCGAGGAGGCCGGAGATCCTCCACCATTCCCTGCCATGGCTGGGGAACCGGAGGACTTAGAAGCTAGCACCCAGCCTGAGGGTAACGAACAGGAAACCTCGCCTGACCCTGACATGGAGAGTAGCCAAAATGTGGTACCCGACTTGGAGGTCAGGAGGGAGGATTTCTGTACCGAGCAGCTGCGAGAGCCCACCCTCATGAATGCCAGGGAAAATGTTAAGGTGTTGGATGGGGAACCGGTGGATCCTAATTGGGTGGTGTCCTTTCCCTACATGGCAATTAAAAACAATTTGTTATATCGGGTGATAAAACATGGAGAGGAAGAGGTAGAACAGCTACTGGTTCCCAAACCCTTTCGCAGGGTGGTGCTAGACCTGGCTCATGGTCACGTAATGGGGGGACATCTCGGGGTCGAAAAAACCAGGGAGAGAATCACCCAAAGATTCTTCTGGCCCGGTTTGCATGCAGAGGTCAAGGAGTACTGCGAATCGTGCCCCGAGTGCCAAATGTCAGCACCATCGCCCCATTTTCGCAGCCCCCTTGTTCCTCTACCAATAATTGAGGTCCCCTTTGAAAGGATTGGCATGGACCTGGTGGGGCCGGTCGTGAAATCTGCCCGAGGTCACCAGCATATTCTGGTGATCCTGGACTATGCGACTCGCTATCCTGAGGCCATACCCTTGCGTAACACCTCCGCCAAGGTTATTGCCAAGGAATTAGTCCAGGTGTTTAGTCGAGTGGGGATCCCAAAAGAGATCTTGACCGATCAAGGCACCCCTTTTATGTCAAGGGTTACCAAGGAATTGTGTAGATTGTACAAAATCTCCCATCTCCGTACTTCTGTCTACCACCCCCAGACAGATGGTCTGGTCGAAAGGTTTAATAAAACATTGAAGAGTATGTTGAAAAAGGTGGTCGACAAGGATGGGAGAGACTGGGATTTTTTGCTACCATATCTCATGTTTGCCATACGAGAGGTTCCACAGGCCTCCACAGGCTATTCCCCCTTTGAGCTCTTGTATGGTAGGCATCCCAGGGGCCTGCTAGATATTGCTAAAGAAACGTGGGAAGGAGAGGTCAGCCCATATAGGAGCATCATAGAGCATGTCTCCTTGATGCAGGACCGAATCGCAGCCGTTCTGCCCCTAGTACGGGAACATATGGAGCGAGCCCAGGAGGCCCAAAGGAGGGTCTATAACCGGGGTGCCAAGGTCCGTACTTTCAACCCGGGGGACAGAGTGTTGGTACTGGTTCCCACGGTAGAAAGCAAGTTTTTAGCCAAGTGGCAGGGTCCCTTTGAGGTTGTCCAAAGGGTGGGGGAGGTAAACTACAAAGTCTACCAGCCAGGGAAAAGGAAACCACACCAAATTTACCATGTAAATCTCTTAAAGCCCTGGAAGGACCGAGAGACTTTACTGGCCACGTCCCCACTTCCAACCGGATACCCGTGATACCTGACGTTCCCATCACGGATTCCCTGTCTGTAGCACAGCAAAGTGACGTTAGGGCATTCGTGCAGAAAAATAGAGACTTTTTCTCCCCCTTACCCGGACTGACCAACACGATCCAACATGACATAGTGACGGAACCAGGGGTTCGGGGAAATGTAAAACCATATAGAATTCCAGAGGCCCGGCGAGAGGCAGTTGCGGAAGAAATAAAAAATATGTTAGAGTTGGATGTGATCGAGGAGTCTCACAGTGAGTGGTCAAGTCCCATAGTGCTGGTCCCAAAACCTGATGGCAGTATTAGGTTTTGTAATGATTTTAGAAAACTTAACAGTGTGTCCAAATTTGACGCCTACCCGATGCCCCGGGTCGACAAACTTGTGGACAGGTTGGGACAGGCTCGCTACATAACGACCCTAGACCTAACGAAAGGTTATTGGCAGATACCGCTTACTGAATCGGCCAAGGAGAAGACTGCCTTTTCCACTCCTGAGGGCTCGTTTCAGTATAAGCGGATGCCGTTTGGTCTGCACGGAGCCCCTGCATCATTCCAGCGAATGATGGACAAAATTTTGAGACCACATCGCTCGTATGCAGCGGCGTACTTGGACGATGTGGTCATCCACAGCCCAGATTGTGAATCGCACCTGCTCCGTGTACAAGCGGTCGTAGATTCCCTTAGGGAAGCACATCTCACGGCCAATCCAAAGAAATGTGCCATAGGCCTGGAGGAGGCCAAATACCTTGGGTACATTATTGGCCGGGGAATGGTCAAGCCGCAGACCAATAAGATTGAGGCAATTCAAAAATGGCCCCAACCAGTCAATAAAAAACAAGTGAGGGCCTTCCTGGGCATTACGGGGTATTACAGGCGTTTTATACCCAATTTTGCCACCATTGCCGCCCCCTTGACCGATCTAACGAAGGGTAAGGGGTCGGTCATGGTCAAATGGAACCCCGAAGCCGAGGGGGCATTTCAGAAGTTAAAACAGGCTCTTTGTATGGTACCCGTACTAATAACCCCAGATTTTAGCCAGGAGTTTGTTATACAGACGGATGCCTCTGAGGTGGGACTAGGGGCCGTACTGTCACAGATCAGGGATGGTGAGGAGCACCCAGTGGTATACCTGAGCAGGAAGCTGAACAAGCACGAGAAACATTATGCCATCGTAGAAAAGGAGTGTCTCGCCATTAAGTGGGCCTTAGACTCCCTGAGGTATTACCTACTGGGGAGGTCATTTAAGCTGGTCACAGACCATGCTCCCCTGAAGTGGATGTGTGATAACAGGGAGAAAAATGCTCGGGTGACAAGGTGGTTCCTGGCTCTACAGCCTTTTAAATTTGCGGTGGAGCACAGGCCAGGGAAGCTCCAAAATAATGCAGATGCCCTCTCCCGTGTGCACTGTATGGTTGGGTCAAGTGCTCAGCCGCAGGGGCTTGAGCAGAGGGGGAGGATATGTGACGCTATGCGAGGTGCGATACACGATCATAGGTACATTTCACCTCGCATACGTTCTATCATGAGAGACTGAACCGGAATCCATTCCGGGTTTTACAGCCTCTGTGCCTGGCTAGGATTCCGGTCCGGATGTTTGGGCCCACTGGAGTCCACAATCAGCTGGACTTTAAATGACCAGGAAGAGAGCACAACAGGGCTCTGGCTTGAAAGTCAGGAAGGGACCTGAGTGAGGGGAGCGCTGAGTGCTGGACTGAAAAGGTTTGCTTTACTACATGTTTTGTGGGTGTCAGGGACTAGCCCCACACTGTATAGAGAGGAGATCCTGTTTGTTTAGTTTAGCGCCGGACGGCAAGGATTTAATTTATTGTTTTGTTTGTTTTAATCTGCAAACCGTTTATAAATAAAATCTGGCATCCGCCAGACTTAAAAGAAAGTGCCTGCTTACAGACTGTGATTTCAGAAAAGGTGATCCCCACGAGCTAATCCCTCACAATATATATATATATATATATATATATATATATATATATATATTCAGAAAAAAAAAGATCTTCCATCATCCAGCAGATCATTGTAATGTAACCAAAACACAAAGCACCACCACCTTAATCAAAAGCACATACACCAAACCATGAGCTGTAACAGGTACAGCAGATACAGCATGTTTCTCGCACATGTCCTCCCCAGGTGTATGCACTTCCACTCCAGAATCACTCCTCTTAAGCAGCAGCAAAAAGCAACTCCCACTGGAACAGATAGTGCTCACCAAAGAGCCAACAGAAAGCTTGTGATAGTATAGTAGTTTAACCAGTTCCGTACCGCACATAGTCATATGATGTCCACAGAGGGGATCTCCCATCCCGGGTGGACGTCATATGACGTCCTGGGCTTTGTGCGGTGATATCTGAATGATGCCTGCAGCTAGAGGCATCATTTAGATATCATTGTTTGCCAGCGGTGATCTTGCGCACCATAAGAATGATCATAGCGGCGGTTCCACCTCTTGATCGTTCTTATAGGCGACGGGAGGGGACATCCCCTCTCCCGCCGCCATCAGGTGCTTCTCCAGGCTCGCCTATGGAGATTTTTAAGTAACGAAGTTTGGCGCCATTCCATGAGTGTGCGCAACTTTAAAGCGTGACATGTTAGGTATCTATTTATTCGGCGTAACATTATATTTCATATTTTACAAAACAATTGGGCTAACTTTACTGTTTTGTTATTTTTTAATTCATGAAACCATTTTTTTCCCAAAAAAAGGCGTATGAAAAATGATTGCACAAATACCGTGCAAGATAAAAAGTTGCAATGACCGCCATTTTATTCCCTAGGGTGTCTGCTCGAAAAATATGTATAACGTTTGGGGTTCTGAGTAATTTTCTAGCAAAAGAATGATGATTTGTACATGTAGGAGAGAAGTGCCAGAATAAGCCCGGTATGGAGGTGGGTATAAAAGCCCAGTATTAAAGGGGTTAAATAAAGGATTATTGTAGAACAGAGACAGTCATCCAATTAGAACAATGTGACCGCGAAAAAACACAAAATAAAAAATACTCACTGAGAAAGCTGCTGATTACCCATGATCTTGAAGTGGCATGACATCAACACTGAGATTCTACCCTGGACAAAATTAGTCTGGTCGGAATCTCAGTGTTGACATCACACCATGGGTCATCAGCAGCTCTCCCAGTGAGTTTTACTGTATTTTCTACACTTCAGGGATCTGCTGGATGGTGGAAAACTTTTATCTGAACATACTGGCCCAGATTCAGAAAGCAATTGCGCCCGTGTAACCATAGGTTACACGGCGCAATTGCTGACTTGCTCCGGTGTAACGAGTGCTCCTGATTCAGGAACCTCGTTACACCGGCTGCAGCCTAAAATCTGCGCGGCATAAGGCTCTTATGCCTCGCAGATTTTAGGCTGCATTCTTGCGGGGGCCGCTAGGGGGCGCTCCCATTGTGTATCAGCGTGTAGTATGCAAATTGCATACTACCACTGATTCACAAGCTTGCGCGGGCCCCGTGCAAGCCAGGTACAGAGTTTCCGTACGGCTACTTTAGCGCAAGGCTGCCCCTTCTAATAGTAGGGGCAGCCAATGCTAAAGTATAGCCGGCCTTCCCGCGCCGTGAAATTTGAATTTCACGGCGTTTGCGTAAGTGAAACGTGAATGGCGCTGGACGCCATTCACGTTCACTTAGAAGCAAATGACGTCCTTGCGACGTCATTTGCCGCAATGCACGTCGGGAAAGTTTCCCGACGGAGCATGCGCTCTACGCTCGGCGTGGGAGCGCGCCTAATTTAAATGATTCCCGCCCCCGGCGGGATCATTTAAATTGCACGCGCTTACGCCGGGCAAGTTTGCCGGCGCGCCCTCGCAATTTACGGAGCTACGAGGGCAGCGCAAAATCATTGCCCTGTGCCCACGCAAATATAGCGCAAGCTATGCTGAATCTGGGCCCCTGTATATAGATTTTAACTTAGGATAACCTCTACCTGCAAGACTGCTTTGTATTTCAAGTAATAGTTCCTGCCTCACAGATTCCTCACTCACTATATAACTCGCATGTGTCATCTGGCTGCAAGGCACTAATTTAACCACTTCAGCCTGGAAGATTTTACCCCCTTAATGACCAGAGCATTTTTTGCGGTACAGCACTGCGTCAATTTAAATAACAATTGCGTGCTTGTGCGACGTTGTACCCAAATTGACGTCCTTTTTTTCCCACAAATAGAGCTTTCTTGAATTTTGGAAAAAAAGCAATATTTTTTATTTTTGCATTAATAAATATCCCCAAAAATATAAAAAAAATTTAATTTCTTCCTCAGTTTAGACAGATATATATTCTTCTACATATTTTTGGTGAAAAATCGCAATACGCGTATATTGATTGTTTTTTGCAAAAGTTATAGCGTCTACAAAATAGGGGCTAGATTTATGGCATTTTTGTTATTTCTTTTTTTTTACTACTAATCGCGGTGATCAGACACTTTTGACACTATTTTGGGACTGTTGACATTTATACAGCGATCACAGCTAAAAATAGCCACTGATTACTGTATAAGGCTGGGTTCACACTACTACACTACTTTCATCCTACTTTGCTCTGTGTTCAATGTTTCCCTATGAGAGCGTCTTGTAGCGTCCTACACAAGTCGGTCCGACTTTGAAAATGCTCCCTGTACTACTTTTGGTCCTACATTGATCCTACTTCAGGCCCATTGAATATCATTGAAGTCGGACCAAAGTAGTATCCTGTTCATGAAAGTAGGATGGATGTAGGACCAATGTAGGATAAATGTAGGACCAATGTAGCAGAGCAAAGTAGGATGAAAGTAGTGTAGTAGTGTGAACCCAGCCTAAGGCTGGATTCATGCCTATGCATTATTAGTGCTTTTTGTATTTTGAAGATTTGCACTACAGAACGTGTTCCATAGGAAACCATGTTAAATAGACTGTAGTGCAAATCTTCAAAATGCAAAAAGCACTAAAACTGCATAGGTGTGAATCCAGCCTAAATGCCACTAGCAGGGAAGGGTTAACAGTGAGGGCGATCAAGGAGTTAACTGTGTGTTCCCTTCTTTACAAAGGCATGTCCCCGTTCTGTCTCTCCTCACCGAAATCACGGGCCACTGGCGGACATCGAGTTCCACGCCCGCTACCCGGCTTCAATGGATGGACATACAGGTACACCCATTTGCTTAGCCGTGCCATTGTGCCGATGTACATTGGCGTGCTGCTGTCAGCAAGTGGTTATACACTGCCAGCAGGTGGCATCTAGAATACAGTAGTATTATTATTATTTAGGTACTTATATAGTGCAGTCAATTTACGCAGCGCTTTACATATACAATGTACATTCACATCAGTCCCTACCCTCAAGGAGCTTACAATCTAAGGTCCCTAACTCACATTCATATACTAGGGCCAATTTTAGGCAGAAGACAATTAACCTACCAGTATGTCTTTGGAGTGTGGGAGGAAACTGGAGTACCTGGAGGAATCCCACACAGGCACAGGGAGAACATCAAATCACACAACAATGGTGGTGACCCCCCAAACCACTACCCAATGCAAGTGATTATTATGTAAACAAATATACATCCCTTATGTGAAATTGAAAAACGATAAACATATATAAAAAACAAGAGTGGTGTGTAGCCCCTCCTGGTGATGTCACTATGTGTGACATATAGTCAATAAAGCAAATAATATTGAAAGTGCACATGGACAAATGGTGATCAAAGTCTGTAAGGCAATCACACTTCTGTGGGTGCTGTGTTCTTCAAAATCAAATAATGTGTGCCCCTCCATCATTTAAAGAATTTGCTCACCTCATATAAAGAGGTCCTTTTAAGCCTTCCCCTTAGGGGTATAACTCTGATAGTTGGTGGTTCTGCTCCTGTTCCTGGGACACTTGCTTCAATGTGCAGTAATGTTCACACAAACGGTGCTCAGAGAAACGGACATAGTGCTAAACTGTGTAAAATTTATAATTTATTAAAATACTAAGAATAACACTCACATTTGTGGGTGCACTTCCTGCAGTGCACTCAGAAGAGATTGCTAGACGACACAATAGAGGTGTGTGGCCCCCTTAAAAGTCACTTAGATATTCACAGCAACTCGGCTCTAGGAGATACAGTTATTGGTGTGCAATGATGTCACGCAGCTCCCACTGATGCGTTTAGTCACTTATCACGTGACTTTCTCAAGAAGTGAGCCCCACTCTCTACAGTATGGCTGGCTATTATGTCAGCTAGCTCTCTGTGTATCTCCCAATGCAATCTTTAGCTGCCTTTATCAGCTGGCTTGATGATTCACCCTGAGTGTTCAGAGAAACTCTTTTAAGTATTCAGCTCCTGCTTACTCATATTACATACCACATGTCTTTTCTTATTAACATTTTGCAAACACAAATCAATATCTTTGTTGACATTACATACCAACAGCTCTACAGGTGGGACAACTTTACTTGTATTACACAAAACCACTTCTTTGAGTTTTAGACTCAAAGAAGTACAGGCTTCACCTGTGTGGGTTTCAAATAAAAGAGTTCTTTCAATTTGTATAAATCTTGTTATAAAATAAATCAATGCATTTTTGCAATATGGCTAATGTTCAGACCTTTATTTAAGGCACATTTGTCCTTTGGTGTAAGGGTGTTTGATGAAATATCGTTTATCACCATCTTCTCGGTCTCTCTCGACCCCTGCTGTAATATCAGTTTATTCCAAATTGAAATAGAGGGAAGTAAGGTGCATTTCTCAACTGGACACAATTTTTCCCAAGGGATTGGACAAAGATTATGATTTACAAATGTTTTTGGAACATTTGTTTGATGCTAAATGTTATGTTTCTATACTTTTCTTTTACAGCTATCAATATGGAGTAGTTAAAATTAGCTGTAATTTTCCCAAGACATTTTATAGCCAGAATCCAAAAAAATAGACATCCATCACTTGTCGTACAAGGAACAGAAACAGTGTATACAAACAACAGCATTGAAGACTGTAGCATAAAACATTCAGTACAGTTTAAAAAGTTATCCAATATCCAAAAAATAAATATTATTATCCAGAAAAAAGTTGTCATCTGGCTCTCTTTTTTATTGTTTTATATACAGACAAAAAAAACCTCAACACACTAATGAATAAAAAAAAAACATCTGTAATGTTTTTTTACAGCATCAGAATCAAATAAAGAAACATTAAAGAGGTATCAAGTCCTCCACACTCCACCTCCACCGTCAACCATCCACCCAACAGGATCTCAGTGAAAGCCAAAGTGACGACTCCACCAGCCCCCAGACCTAACCAAATACATCCTCCAGGATGTAAGAGAGTTTTCCCAATGAAACCTAATTTAAGTGAAGTTTTTTGGACACCGCCATGCCTCATATTTAATTTTATATAGGGGAATATTTGCATTATTTATAATTTTCTATGCCCCAACAGTAAGACAATCAGTGTCTATAGATCTGCTAGCAATTTCCACACATGGAAGGAAGGTTTTCTTATACATTTCTTTGTGTCATTATTCACCTCCTCATTTTTAATAACCCCTAACAGACACAAGCAAAGGATTACAGATCTTGGAACATATAAGGTTATTTGCAGGAAAATAGATCACTTGAGACCAAATAGGTACATAAAACTTCCAAACATACAGTAACTCCTCTACTCTGGTACAATTCTTAGCCACCTGTCACAAGCTCACTTCACCAGTTTCTCATTAGAAGAAGTGAGGATAGTAAAATACCTAGATATCAATTATCATGATCCGCCTCTAAAATTACTGACTAGTTTAGTAGTGGAGAGAGCTACTTCTGCTTTTTCAAACTGTTTAGCAGCAGTGTGTCTAAGTTGAACATATGTATATGCCCTAATCACTAAAGCACTCCCCTTTTTGAATGCCTTTCCTCAAAAAAGACAAAGGTGCCCTCTGTCAACAGGTGATGTGCATATTAATTACCATATTAGGTCCACAAGAAACAATTATCCAATTTGAAAAATTCCCTCAAGTTTAGATTAAACCATAGAGGCGCATTGGGAGACTGGGTAAGGGATGCTTCTGAAATCTGTTGTGATTTGGTGATCCCTCCACCTCCGATAAGGATGGCTACGCTCACCTTAAGGCATGGACCCCTGTATTACCAGGCAGTCATGCAAGCAGAATTCAATATCATAGGCTAACCACGAATCCTATGTTCGTTTCAATCTCTTCGGAAAATCAGCAGTGTCGGACCATAAACAGAAAAAGAGATCTAAGTGCTCACTGTTTAACCGGTAAAAAAATGTATTTGTGTCATAACACAAACTACTTGCATAAAAAGTACTTGAATAGCAGCATGTAATGCAAACACATTGGTTTGTTTCCGAAAAACGTCAAACACAAGCTCCTCCCCCGTACGCGTTACATTTCCACAAACTTCCTCAGCAGGGCCAATCACTGACCACTGCCTTTAGGACAGGAACCAAAGGAAAATTAGTCCATAGGTTCACTCTTGACACACACTCGAATCTTCACTGTATAAAAAAGCAACAAAATAACTTTGGTTGACGTTCCATCTATAAAACATACATATGATTTCTCTGTCTCTTTCTGATATTGCATTTCACAGTGAAGCTGTGGTTATTTTCTATCCCTTAAAAAATGTTTCATTTCTCCTCTAATGTGGCAATAGATTGAGAGAGAAGAGTGATGAGTCTCCACAACATAAAATTCAATCTTGGCTGCTAACCAAACCTGACAAGTTTCATTTTTTGCAACTCAAAAGTCATAAACATTTCAAAACAGACACTTAACAAGAAACAGACAGTCTAAAATATATTAGCTGTTCTGTACACTATACTTATTCCTAAGAGCTGTTATATACATTTTAAATCCCTACATCAGGACAATCCAGGGCACACAGCAATTGAAATACATTTAATGCTGAAATGTTATGTAGACGCCATGCATTCAAGCTTATTCAATAAGCATTGAACAAAGCAGAGCATACTGTAAGTGCAAAGGATCCTAGGGCAACCAATCATAGTTCACATTACTGAATTTAAAGATTATGCTACTTGGTTGCTCTAATTACTGCACTTTGTATTTGTCCCTTTGTCCCAAAACTGTCACTATGCTGTAATTATTTAGCCTTAGTTTGTGAATGTTGTTTTCATGGGCATTTAATCAATTTCAGAAGCAATTTTCATATGATGCAATATGCTCACATAAATCTGTTTTAGATGTATAAAATTGAAGATTTGTATAAGATTGACGATCACAATTTAGAATGTGAATTGAAATGTTTATGTGGATTTTTATGCAAGTGTTTTATGGTGTAGTTCTTAAAGTGTATATCAAACCAAAAACTTGTTGTCATTATCTTTCCTTAAAGTGGATGTAAACCCTCTCCTATACCCAGTGAAGTGATCAGCCTCAGATGATACACAGAGATGAAAAAAATCTCCCTACATAGGTTTTATATACAGTATATATCTGCAGTCTTTCCATTTTTATAGTCTTTAGAAAATGCACATTGTTTTACAAATGTTTCTTCCTGTTTCAGCAGTGGAAGGGCGGTCTGAACATACACTGTATGTGAGCTGATTGTAGAAAAGGACCCCCCCCCCCAACTCCACATGAGGCAGGCAGAGGAACGAAGAAACATGCAGAGCTATTCTGTGAATAGACACGATTTCTGCCTATCTCCCTCTAATTACCCCACAACAAAAAATTTCAGCTGCCTTTATCTCCTGTGTCGGAGAGCTTGTCAGAATTTGTCAAGCTTATAACAGAGAAATAAAGCAGCAGAAAGCAACAGGACTTAGGGCATTGGAGAGAGAGATAAGTAAACACTACAGATAGATGTGCCCAGGACAGATTTCATAAATGGAGTTTACATCCATTTTAAGGAACACAGAATTTTGTTATTCTGAGATGATTGGGTTATATTGCCACCTACAGGAGCATTTGGACACTGGAAAACAAAAAAGTTGTAGAGCAGCCAGATGTAACCCTTCCAACTCTAAGCATGCTTCAGTTTTTGGTCTAGGGGGATGAAAGTTTACCTTTTTTTTAACAATTCATTTGATTTTTTTTCACAAGATATTATTTATTCAATCAACATGTCATCTACATGCTGGTTAGCTGGGCTATCTATGCAGGCATCTAGATTGACATTTCCTTGCTATTGTCTTAGAGGCCATACACGGACCTCACTGGACTAAAGATTTTGGAACTTGCCTGTAATGTGACCTTTGGACACTGGGCTCTGCCCGGGGTGCTTTCTGGGCCTTTCTGTGCATGTTAGTTAGCTGCAGTGTGCTTTCCAGAGCAGTGGCATAGCTTCTGGTATGACCCAGTTTCGGTAGAAACGTAAAAAGTACATACAAAGAGTTGAGCATCAAAAGGCTACTGCATTTAATTGTAATGCTAAATGTCTTCATGGAACCTCCCCCTCCATACCATTTGTCTCTGCAGAAAGGGTTAACCTGTTATGGATAAACAGTGTTCAAAATCTACTTACAACTCATAATAAAGATCTGCCTCTACAGTACTGAAAGGGTTATGACAAGCACAGCTGTTCAGACACCTCACAACCAAAAAAAACTGCCATATTTTCCGCACCATAAAATGCAGAAATATAGGGGAAAATGTCTCTGCGTCTTATGGTGCGAATATACAACAGGCTCCGCCCACCACTGGCTCTGCCCCACCCCCGGTGGCTCCGCCTATGCCATCAATGGCAATGTTCCCCGCCATCACTGCCAGAAGAGAGGCAGGAGAGCGCAGGGACAGACATCCATACCCCCCCCCCCGTGGCCGCCAGGCGATCTTCTGACTGGGCATAACACTGTGCCTGAGACAGAAAGAAGACAGGGCATTCGGCTGCTCGGGCTGCTCTGTCTTCTGTCAGGCAGATGAGATAACATGAGGTCAGTCTGCATTCATGGTAATGGTCACTCTACATGTCACTCTGCATTTTGGCAATAGTCAATCCGCATTTATGGCAATGGTTACTGTGCATTTATGGCAATGGTCACTCTGCATGTCACTCTGCATTTATAGGAATGGTCACTCTGAATTTATGGCAATGGTCACTCTGCGTGTCACCCGGCATTTATAGCAATGGTCACTATGCATTTATGGCAATGGTCACTCTGCGTGTCACTCTGTGTTTATGGCAATGGTCACTCTGCATTTATGGCAATGGTCACTCTGCGTGTCATCCAGCATTTATAGCAATGGTCACTCTGCATTTATGGTCACTCTGTGTGCCACTCTATGTTTATGGCAATGGTCACTCTGCATTTATGGCAATGGTCACTCTGCCTGTTACTCTGCATTTGAGGCAATGGTCACTCAGCATTTCACTCTGCATTCATGGCAATGGTCACTCTGCATGTCACTCTGCATTTATGGAAATGGTCAGTCTGCATTTATGGCACTTTCAGGCTGCTCTAAAACCTAGGTGTGTCTTATGGTAATCATATGGTACCTAGGATTGTTCCTTACTGGAGGGTTTAAAATAGAGGATCTAAAAAAGGTGGCATGCAATAATTTTTCTTTTTTTAAATAATGCTATATAAATGGGGTCATGTAACAAATATAAAGTAGGCGTTATGCCAATATGGCTGTAAAAATGGAAATACACTTTAAGGCTCAAAGGAAGGTTGCAGAATTGGCAAAATATGTTTAATGATATAAGTGTTTGTAGCAGTAATTATGTGATTTATATGCCGGGGTATGAATTCATCTATTTAATTATTCAATACTTTCTTACTGAAAAAATACATCATAATGATTAACAATGACTGAAACAATGTTGACCACTTTCTTCCTATGGTAGAAGTATTTTTGTCGGTCATGCACAATCCTGTTTAGATTAGGTATTGATTGTTTTTTTTACTGGTTCATTAAGGTGAAGAAGGGGGAAATCTAAGCTTTATGCCTTTTCCTGGGCATATTGATTTAAAAACACAGATACATATCATTATCCTTGAATAACAGAAATGATCATTGGATCCTGGAAACAATGACCTGCTTGACTGTAAATTAACATTTGCTATTTTTGCCTCTCTAACCTTTTAGCATTTTTGCATTTCCTGGAGAGAGTGACCTTTATGTACCAAATAAGCATGAAGGATTAATTCTTGGTCAGAGTTAGTATTTTTAAACTGACAGATTGAACAAGCAGTTTTTCTAAAGATTAATCATCTAGCATGAATCAGGCCCCATACACACGAGAGGATTTATCCGCAGATACGGTCCAGCGGACCGTATCCGCGGATAAATCCTCTCGAGGATTTCAGAAGATTTCTATGCGATGGCGTGTACACACCATCGCATTGAAATCCGCGATGAAATCCTCTGGCGATGACGTGTCGCGCCGTCGCCGCTATTATGACGCGGCGACGGGCGCGACGCTGTCATATAAGGAATTCCACGCATGCGTCAAATCATTACGACGCGTGCGGGGAATCCCTTTGGACGGATGGATCCGGTAAGTCTGTACAGACGAGCGGATCCATCCGTTGGAATGGATTCCAGCAGATGGATTTGTTGTGCATGTCAGCAAATATCCGATCTGCTGGAATCCATCCCAGAGGAGATTTCTCCGCGGAAACAGATCCGCTGGCGTGTACACACCATAGGATCTATCCACAGAAACCCATTTGCTGGGATTTATCTGCGGATGGATTCTATCGTGTGTATGGGGCCTCAGAAGATTTGTTCCTCTCTATATAAATCAAATAGCTGAGCGTAGTCTTCATTGTCAGTTGGTACAGAAAGATCTCCACACTGTCTGTACAGCTGACTCTACCTTTGTGAAGAATTCCTTACAGTAATATTATCATTCATTTGGCCATGCTTCACGATTCACAAATCAATTCTGATTCCCCTCAACATTTAATTGCTGCATACATACATATATATCTGCTTCAGGTATCATTTAGGAACGTACATTTTTTTTATCATAAACTTTGAAAGACATCCTCTAGTCTAGATGTTAATACTTCAGGATTTTTAATTTGTGGTCTTACCTTAATAAAATTATGCATTGTGAGTTTGTATAATCTACATTTAAGATGTATTTACTTGGCTTTTGCACTAAAATAAAGGTTTAACATTGATGTATTCATATTATTTTCAGTTTATGGGAAACTAGGTAAATGAATCTTAATTATTGAAGGTCCGTGTCCTATTTATTCCAGCAGATGCATTGTGACAGGGACACTGGTGTGTAATGTGGAGTGCACAGTACAGATGCACTGATTACTTCAATGTCACAAAATTCAATTCATATTTATTCACCGTAGTATGTTGCAGTGCTGTGATTTTCTCTTTTGCTGCAGCTAGGCTTTAAAAAGTGGATGGTAGCTTTAACTCACCACTTATGGGAGTACACTGGCCCAAAATGTCTCTCTAACTTTTTCTTGCCAGCATCCTCTGTCATAGTATGAACCATTGTTCCTTGGTAAAGGCACTTGGGTAAATTACAATTTTTTTAATTTATCAGCAAAAAAAGAGACAGTAGGTAGTAAAGCTGACTGACCAAAATGGTTATAAAGAAACCTTTTGTTTTTTCCTTTTCTTTTCTTTTCTTTGACACCTCACATAAGCTAACAAAATTCATAGGATCTAGCATTTCTACAGGAAATTGTGATGGTAGTCCAACCGTGGATGACTGTGAAATTTGGACCAATCAGATTGAACAACATATTTTTAAAATAAATACTTTTTTTTTTTAGTTTTCAGCAACAGCACAGGGAAGCCTCATCACATTCTAACTTAAGAATTGGATATAGACACCCAAACATTTTAGGAAATCTTTTGATCAATTTCATGACAATTTTCATGGACTAAAGTTTTGGGGTCTGATCAGAGGAAGTCCACTAATTTGAAAAATATTTTTGTCTGGAAACATATTTGTCATGGTTAAACAGTAATGTTTATCTGTCAGCTTACCTCTCCGTGTGCATATATTAAGAGGCCAGCCACTCTCACCTGGCTGCTTAAGTAATCTCTCCTCTTAGCATGGCTCCACCCCAGGCCCTATCAGGGAACTCTGTATTAACCTGTGCACTGCAAGCCAGCCGCACTGATCAATATTGTGTGTTTTGGCTTCAGTGTGCTCATTGCTCTGTGTCCTATGTCTGATCCTGTTTACCCAATTTGGCTTGTTCTTGATCATCCTCCTCTGCTTCATACCCTGACCTTTGGTGTGTTCTTTGACTATCCCTATCTGCTTGTTGCCCTGACCTTTTGGCTAATCTTCTGACTATCCTTGTTGTTCCAGGTTGCTGCTTCCTTCCTCTTTCTCCTGTAGTCTACTGTGAGCGTAAGCTGGGAGACCCTGAATGCCGCGACCTGAAGCCAGTTGCAGCGCAGTCCATCCTCACCACTAGAGGCTCTGGTGAACACCTGCTGGCTCTAAGGCCCCGAACACACGAGGAGACATGTCCGATGAAAGCGGTCCATGGACCGTTTTCATCGGACATGTCTCCTGGGAGCTTTTGGTCTGATGTGTGTACACACCACCAGACCAAAATCCCTGCGGACAGAAAACGCGGTGACGTAGAAGACACCGACGTTCTCAAACACGGAAGTGCAATGCTTCCACGCATGCGTCAAATCAATTTGACGCATGCGCAGGATTTCGGGACGCTGGTTACACGTTATAACCAGCGGACATGTCCGATTAGGTGTACTAACCATCGGACATGTCCGACGGACATGTTTCCAGCGGACAAGTTTCTTAGCATGCTAAGAAACTTTTGTCTGCTGGAAACCTGTCCACTAGGCCGGAAACCTGTCCGCTAGGCCGTACACACGGTTGGATATGTCCGCGGAAACTGGTCCGCGGACCAGTTTCAGCGGACATGTTCGGTCGTGTGTACAAGGCCTGAGACACCGCGCCCTGGGGCATCTATGCTCTAGCTCCCAGTGGGATATGTGTTGGTGCTGCAGTGAACCTGCCTTCCTGAACCTCCCAGAGTTCCATCTGCAGCAGTCAGTCTTAGTGTCCACTACCTTAGCGGTGCACTCCTAACTCCTACGGAGTGCATCTGTCTCCTAGCCTCAGGTGACCTGAATTCATTCTTTTGAAAGCATGTGACAACAGCCCAGTAAACTGATTGAAAATGCTTATACTTTATTTTTGTGTTGTATTAGGTGATATTTGTGAAATAAAATAGAACATGGATGCCATATCTTGCCCACACAAAGGCAATAGGTTAACACTTAATGTATAATTACAAAAACATTTAATAGACAAAACGTGTGTAGGAGGCTAAGAATGGCTGAGATACTATAACAATGATTCTAAAAACAAAAAAATACTTTACAATAATAGGGTTGCACATCTAGTATCTAAAAAGTATAGTGATTAGTATTAGTGATAATCACTCTGCCTTACTTACCTTACTAAATGTATCTAATAATCTGTGGTAAAGTGTATTTATGTTGCTGCTGTGCCTTCTGTACTATGAAATTAGGTCATCAAGTGTGACCTCTCATTGCAATGGATTATTAGGTAAGCCATCAAAGAGAGCACATGAACCGAAAGAAAGAGAAAAGTGGATCTTTATTCACAGGGCACAATTGATAATTTAATGGAGCACATCCTCACTGAAACATGCTATGGTGATTGTACAATGTATACATGTTCCAGTTTGGAGAACACATACTGCAAACGTTGATGGTTTCGCTGGATGTTACTTGTTCCTATTATTCAATATATAGAATGTTAAATACAGTGCCATGAGGAATTTTGTCTCTTGTAACTGACACATTTTCTCACTAGTTATCCATGTGACCAAAATTCGTGTGAGGCACTGGTGCTTTATTAGCGATTATACCACACAATCACTGCTCTAAGTAACCACAAAAGTGTGCACCTCTACTTAATATAAAACAATCAACAGTCAGTGATAAATACAATAGTTTTTCCACAGCCTCCTTAAATATATAAATTAAATAAACATGTAGCACCATCTAGTGTGTGCTAGTTAGTAGTGTAGATTGTTGTGTAGGTAAATTTATTTTAGCTCAGGGCTAAGTCTGAGTTGTGAATCTGGGTCATGGTTCAGTGATGCAGGGCTCGATGACTCATCCTAGAAGCCTCTCTGGTGCCTCCCTCTGTTTTGTGGAACATTTGAGAATGTTCTTGACATAGTGGGTGAAGACTAGGAGCTGCTTGGAATATTCATAAGGACCTCAGCCAAGCCCCAGTAAAGGGATTGCAGGGGGCCGGTCCCCTCATAAATAGGCATGAGTAATGCCAGCAAGGGCAGTTGGGTGGAAGATGGAAATTGAGTGCTGAGGAGGCTGTCAGTGGCCCTTGAGGGTGTCCCCTAGTCCTGGGAGGTGACCTCGGGCCAGGTCTCGGGTGGTGTAAGGATCCTACCAAAAACACATGGGTGAAGCCCTTTCTGGAGGATCAGAAGCAAGGAGAGAGGACAGCAGAAGCAGGACAGCACTTTCAGGAGATCTCCTGAGAGTCAGCTGGGTGGGCTGGTGAGTGTCAGTCTGGAGGACTGTGGGGAGAAGTTAGCCCGGAGGGCTAGTGAAAGAAGCAGCTGCAGCCAGGTGGGTTGCCAGTGCCAGAAGAGGTGGTCCTGGGATCAGTAGCCGCAGGAGTGAAACAACCCTGACATCACATGACTGAAGGGTGGAAAGGGTGGAAAGAGTGGACAAAATACACACTCATGACACTTACAGCACTCTTATTAACCCAGCAGCACTGGTAGATTACAACTGTGGGGTTATGGGTGTGGGGGGATAAATAAAGATTTAAACTTTCCGGCACCAACACCAGTGACACTTCTCAATAAGTGCAAATATCATGCTTCATGCTGATTTTTTTTTTTAAATAAATGTTTCCTAAACATAGGCTTTAAAACCACCAGTAATAAAATACCAGTAGCCTGCATGGTTGTATAACTTAGAACTACATTTGGATGCACTGCTTGGATTATTTTGGACCATGACATTAAAGTACTACCATGTCATTGTTACCTACATAAGCTGTGGGGCAGTGGGCCCCAGAAGAGAGTTTTATACCCACTATCATTGTCTCAGTGGGTTGGATTTAAATTCAGTTAATAGGACATTTGCATATATTGTAAAGGGGCACAAGAAATTGGCGTACCTCTGGTAAGGTGGAAGCTACCAGATCTGCTTAAATAGTGTTTTTCAGGAGAGACTGTTATGTTGCCTGCTACAGCCATTTAAAAAACAAATATATTGAGCATCTGCTGGCAAAAGTTATATCTCAGAATTTCCATGCTGATTCCCATCACAAGGTAAAGACTTTTTCAGGAGTGCTGCCTATTGCTACTGGTGAAGAAAGCTTTGAGGTATGGAAAGATTGTGCACACTACAGTAGGTGATGATGAAGAAATGAACCTGCTGCTGAGAGGAAAAAGACAATGCATTATGAAAAGCCTGAGACTGCCAGCATCTAATATGGTTAGAGCTCATGCGAGTACAACTGCCCAAGACTTTAAGGATGTTCTGACAGATGCTTATGGACTGCACTGTGATGCTTGCTGATTTTAAACTGGCAAATTATAAAGAGGAATAGGATGTTTACGTGTTTGTGAGAAGGCTAGAAATGTTTCTAGAAGAGGCTTCTGTCACATCCTTTTGAGAGAGAAAAAATACTGTAATAAGGAGGCTGATATCCTTTTTAGTACCCCATCTAAGAGCAAAGTTAAAACAAGGCATTGGTACATATCCACCAGGGCAATACCCAGGCCCCCATACCATTTTTATGGCCAATAACTTGCATATAAGCCTTCAAAATGGGTCCAAACGTTTGCAATGTTCCAGAGTTCCTGGCCTGACGAAGGGGCACTCTTCTTATGTTGTGATAATGCAATAAACAACCTGTTTGGATGCTACTTTGTTGATCCATGGTGTGCTGGCAAATATCTACTTTGTGACTTGAACCAGTATCCAGCTGGTTGTTGCTGCAGCATCCAAACTGAGAGCTTATCCAGGAATGTGTGTGATGGAAATATGAAGTATTGTTCCAGAGTTCTGGAGCGAACCGAGCTGGGGGGTGTTCAGTAGACATGTGCACAGAATTTTTTTTTGTTTTTTTTGTTCCGTTTCGCATCGTTCCGTAGGTTCGTTCCCGTTCGTTTTTCGTAAGACGCCCGTTTTCCTGTTCGTTCCTGTTCGTTTTTCGTACGACGCGATTTTTTCGTATACCGATCGTTTCGTATTTTGGTTACCGTTTTATTTTCGTACATGCGGGATGGTTCGTTATTCTGTTTAATTCATGTTCGTTACTTGTTAGACAATAATTTTCGTGAATTTTCGTCATTTTGTACTTTCGTAAATACAGTATATCGCGGGATTCGCGGCACTTTCAACACGCGGCTCATCCATATTAACTATTGTTAAGCCCCATACACTTGGTCAGACTTTTTTAACAACAAACATAAAAACGATCGTTTTACCGAACGTTCATTTGTTTTTAAACTCCATCAGAAAAACATTTTTGGGTTCCAGGTTCAAAAGTCTGGCCAACTGATCTCTCCCTTCAGACGAAAATCCACAGAAAAGTTTATTTGGCTTTACTGTACTACTCAGCACAAAAGAGAAGCTGCTTCACTAACTAACTACACTGAGGCCCCATACACACGAGAGGATTTATCCGCAGATACGGTCCAGCGGACCGTATCCGCGGATAAATCCTCTCGAGGATTTCAGAGGATTTCTATGCGATGGCGTGTACACACCATCGCATTGAAATCCGCGCTGAAATCCTCTGCCGATGACGTGTCGCGCCGTCGCCGCTATTATGACGCGGCGACGGGCGCAACGCTGTCATATAAGGAATTCCACGCATGCGTCAAATCATTACGACGCGTGCGGGGAATCCCTTTAGACGGATGGATCCGGTAAGTCTGTACAGACGAGCGGATCCATCCGTTGGAATGGATTCCAGCAGATGGATTTGTTGTGCATGTCAGCAAATATCCATCTGCTGGAAATCCATCCCAGGGGAGATTTCTCTGCGGATAAATATCCGTTGGCGTGTACACACCATAGGATCTATCCGCAGAAACCCATTTGATGGGATTTATCTGCGGATAGATTCTATGGTGTGTATGGGGCCTCACTGTCCATTAAAAAAAAACGAAAATGACATCTTATAACAAACGAATTTGCATTCTGTATTTTGAAACCAAATTACGAACAGAAAAAAGGAATTCAGAATACAGAATACAAATCTTTTGTTATAAGATGTCATATGAACATACAAACAGAAAAAGGATTCAAACAAAATACAGAATGAAAATCTTTTGTTAGATGTCATATGAACATACGACTGAAAATCAAAATACGAGCAGAACAAGGATTTAAACAAAATACAGAATGCAAGTCTTTTGTTATATATGTCATATTCGTTCTTTTGCCGTTTTCGTTTTGTCGTATTTTCGTCGGATCGTTCGTTCGTATTTGCGGTTGTTCATTATGCGACTCATTCGTAATCCCGTCGTTTTCGTATTTTGGTGCTTAAATTTTTTCGTATGTACACATTATTCTAACATTCGTACGAACGGGAATGCACATATCTAGTGTTCAGTCCATCTCTAGTAGTGGATGCCACTATTAGTGATCTCTACAAGTTTCTGGGTACTGTACTGAATGACTGCTCTGTAGCTTACTAAACATAGAGGGTCACTTGATCTGCACAGACTCCATTCAAAGAGTATTTTTAATTTTCTTAATGAATGCAGTGTTCTCCAATTAGAAGAGGTGGAAATTGTGACATCACCACCCCACCACTCCACCTCATCCAACCAGAGAAAGCTTTGCAGTCATTCAGTGGATGCAAAGTGTTCCCTGAATGGGGCTTGTGCTGATCATGTGACCTCCTATAATCACAGTTTAGTAGGGCAGCTGCTTGGCACGGGGACCTGGAAGCCTATAGAGATTGCTATATTAATAGTGCCTACTACAGTAATTTCCAGCTTGCATGGAGATCTCACAGGTAATGACCAAGCTGTATCAATGTAGCTATGTAAAAATTGCCATACCTACTGTAGAATTCATCTTTAACAAGAACCATAACAGACCTTTACGTGTAGAGGGGGGAGCCCTCCCTGAATGTTTTATTCATACCTTATTGGACATGCTGTTCACAGTCCCTGATGGTGCAAAGCACACATGAAGCTGACATGTTGGACCAATTGTACATGCCTACAACTGTACCAGGCATTAGTACAATGGTACCAGGTTTCTCTCCTTAGTTCTTCATTCTTGGTAGAGAAGCTTGTCTCCTTATTGCTGAGGAAAATGCTAAAATATAAATGCTACCAACGTTAGATGTTTTGATTCCAAAGTTCATTACAAATGCTAGCAAACTGGTGATAAAGTGTTTGTCTGCAATTTGGATTCCTAGGCCAAACAATAATTAGCTGGTAGCTGGAGAAAACAGTTGTGTGAAGCTATAGAAAAGCTGCCAGGAATTCTATTTTACAGGATTAAAGGACCTGAAGGTCGAAATTTGCGCCCCCTACATGGGGGCACAAAATGAATCCGTCATTGAGCTCCTTGAACTGGCATTAAAACACAATTTCTTCCAATCCTCAGGATATAACTATCAGCAACTATGAGGCACCTCCATCGGGGCACCCTGGGCACCCATCTATGCGTGCCTCCATTTGGGATGGTGGGAGGAAGAGACGGTCTATGCCTTGGCAATGTACCTTGGCCACAATTTCATCAACTGTGCCTCAACAAGGGTACTTTATATTTTGAGGTGCCCTTGCAATAAAATGTACATCGGTAAGGCAAAACGTCAGCTTTGCGTTCGATTCGGCGAACACCTCAAAAGTATAAAACAGTAGGAGGAAACCCCAGTGGCTCAACACTTAATGCAACATCAACTGGCCTTAGGGTTAAGGGCTTTTTTGCCCTTAACTTTGCAGAACGTAGGGGTGATTTTGACGTTTATGTCCTGCTCAAGAAGGAAAATACTTGGATATTTAGGCTCAATACTTTACAACCGAAAGTCCTGAACAATGAGTTGAGTCTTAAAATCTTAAAATCTTCCTTGAATCTTAGGCCAGCGTCTTATTTTAGCCTGTTCCATTCTGTCCAGTTATTTACTTGCGGCTGGTGCTTATGCCATTCTCTTAAAATTATATTTGTGATAGTAATGAAAATGATCAAAATAGGGAAATTCCCTCTATAGAATATCTCACCCAATCTATTAAACTGTCTTTTTTAACAATTGCAATACAAAATCTCACCAAAGGATGGCCACAAGACATAATTTTGACATAACTCACGCTGATTGGACATTTGTTGCTTCAAAAATATGATGATGGTTTGCATCTGGAGTCCTGACGAAGCGCACGGTCATGTGTGCAAAACACGTTGATGTAGGCTTCGTCAACCCCGCCCCATGCCCCACCATGCGCTCCAGATAGGTTGTCTCGTAACGTCATCTTAACTGGAACTGGATGGGTAAGTCTGCCCTTGCATCTACCTATGAGGCCACCATAGCCAGCTTCCTAGACATCTGACCGGAAGCCTCTTGGAATGTAGCCGACCAATCACAGATAGTCACTGCAAACACGCTGACAGAATTTATCAGCGTTTGGATACTTGGCCTTTTTCAGAGGAGAGGTATGGATTCTAATTCTCCTGCTTTTGAACCCAGAGCCCAAGATGTCATACCTACAGTTCACTTCTAAGCATAGTTGAACAACCAAGTTTCCTACTGATAGACTCTTTGGACAAAGCCTAAATAAACAAGGAAAGGAGATGTGTTCATTCACCAGTGTTTACCAATGACACTTTGTGGAAGACTATGCTATGCTTTGCAAAGCATGTATATATTGTAAGGGGAAACCCACGCCAAAATGTAAAAACAAAATCCATAGGGGATCCTTATCCGAGCATGCAGCCTGGCAGGCCAGGAAAAGGGGGGCGAGAGAGCTCTGCCCCCCTGCCCCAAAGCACCTTGCCCCCATGTTGATCCCCAGATCTCACAACCCCTGTGAATAAGTATGGGGTACATAGTACCTCTACCCATTCACCAAGAAAGTGTAAAAAAGTAATAAAAACACAGAGACAGTTTTTTGACAATTCTATTATAAAAAAAAAAAAAAAATATGTCCCTCAATGTAGATCCATCGTCAATTAAGCTGCTGCTGCCGCCGCCATTGATGGACTTGGGGAAAAAATGTTCTACCATCAACGAAGGCTAATAGCCTACTGCAGCCTCTGCCATTTGGCAGTTTTTATATACGTAATGGGTGGGGCCACCTGGTGACATCATCTGGTGGCACTGCCCCCTTGTGACATCATCGACCCACCATGCACTGGTCGGTGATGTCATAAGGGGGCAGTGCCATGAGGTGATGTCGCCAGGTGGCGTTGTGTCTTACCTATATACAGCTGTGCTCATAAGTTTACATACCCTGGCAGAATTTATGATTTCTTGGCCATTTTTCAGAGAATATGAAGGATAACACAAAAACTTTTCTTTCACTCATGATTAGTTTTTGGCTGAAGCCATTTATTATTGATCAACTGTGTTTACTCTTTTTATATCATAATGATAACAGAAACTACCCAAATGACCCCAATCAAAAGTTAACATAACCTGGTTACTTTTGCCTGATAACATGCACACAAGTTGACACAAATGTGTTTGAATGGCTAATAAAGGTAACCATTCTCACCTATGATCTGTTTGCTTGCAATTAGTGTGTGTGTATTAAAGGTCAGTAAGTTTCTGGACTCCTGACAGATACTTGCATCTTTCATCCAGTGCTGCGTTTCTGGATTCTGAGTCATGGGGATAGCAAAAGGATTGTCAAAGGATCTGCGGGAAAAGGTAGTTGAACTGTAAAATACAGGAAAGGGATACAAAAAGATATCCAAGGAATTGAGAATACCAATCAGCAGTGTTAAAACTCTAATCAAGAACTGAAAAATGAGGGGTTATGTTAAAACCAAACCACGGTCAGGTAGATCAACTAAAATTTCAGGCACAACTGCCAGAATTTTTCTTTTTTGTGATGCAAAGAAAAACCCACAAATAACTTCAGGTGAAATACAGGAATAACATGTGGTGTGGCTGTTTCAAGATGCACAATAAGGAGGAACTTAAAGAAAGATGAGCTGCATGGTCGAGTCGCCAGAAGAAAGCCATTACTACTAGAGGTGCACCGAAATGGAAATTTCTGAAACCGAAACAAAACCGAAATAAAATAAAAATGTCAGGCCGAAACCGAAACCGAAAATGACCCATACCAAAAATGACAGTATATATTTTAAATAAAATGTATTTTTATATTTTAAATAAAACGTATACATTTTTATATAACACATTGCTAATAGTATTAGCAAAATTTCCATGCGGTGCACCTCTAGCAGATATGATGCAGGAGATGATCAGAGACTGCATACATAGCACAGGAGATGGTCAGAGGCTGCAGATGTGGTACAGGATATGGTCAGAGACTGCAGACGTGGTAGAGGAGACGGTCAGAGACTGTAGATGTGGTACAGGAGATGGTCAGAGACTGCAGACGTGGTACAGGAGATGAATGCATCCTCACCAGTGTCCATCAAATGCAGCCTCACCAGTGTCCATCAAATGCAGCTTCACCAGTGTCCATCAAATGCAGCTTCACCAGTGTCTATCAAATGCAGCTTCACCAGTGCCTGTCAGATGCAGCCTACCAGTCAGATGTAGCAGCCTGCCTGTGCTCTTCATGCAGCCTCACCAGTGCCTGTGCCCATATGTAGCAGCCCGCCAGTGCCCATGTCATGCAGCCTCACCAGTGCCTGTGTCCATCAGATGCAGCATCCCACCAGTGCCCATGACATTCAGCATCCCGCCAGTGCCCATGACATGTAGCCCGTCAGTGCCCATCATGTGCAGCCTGGCAATGCCCATCATGTGCAGCCTGCCACTGGCAGGGAAGGGGTTAACACTAGGGGGCGAGGAAGGGGTTAAGTATGTTCCCTGGGTGTGTTCTAAATGAAGGGGGGGGGGGGACTGACTGGGGGAAATGACTGATCGCTGTTCATACATTGTATGAACAGAAGATCAGGCATTTCTCCCCTGACAAGATCGGGAGCTGTGTGTTTACACACATAGCTCCCGGTTCTCGCTCTGTAACGAGCGTTCGCGGGTGCCCGGCAGCGATCGCGCCCGCTGGGCACGCGCGCCGGGATCAGGGATGAGCGGGGGGTGCGCATGCCCGCCTCCGGCAGCGGCCGCGCCCCTATTGGCTGCTGGGAGAGATGACGTATAGCTACGTGATCTCGCCCAGCAGAGCCGACCTGCCGTCGTATAACTGCGGCGGCTGGTCGGCAAGCAGTTAATCGGCCTAGAAAATAATCATTGGTTGCAGCCCTACATACTATACTGTACATGGACATATGTTTCAGTCATTATGAACATGGGAATTGAGGACCTTGGATCCTTTTGAGCTCTTGTGATATTCTAAGTCCATCTGCTTGCAAGGGGCATTTGGAGGTTGCTCTGGTTGAGGTCACTGTTTGCCATCTCTGGAGACGAAGGCCCTGGCTCGGTATTAGCCACAAGTAATCCAGCTTGTGGTAGCTGGTAAGTGTGCACTCTATGTGGTGGAGGATACACGTTGCATGTTCGTGTGATCTTGTCATCTGCAAGAGGAGGATTCCAAACCCTTAGTGTTTGCCTATTGTGTATCAGAAATACTTATTAATGGCTGTGTGTTGAGTTATTTTGAGGGGATAGCAAATTTACACTGTTATACAAGCTGTACACTCACTACTTTACATTGTAGCAAAGTGTAATTTCCTCAGTGTTGTCAAATGAAAAGACATAATAAAATATTTACAAAAATTTAAGGGGTGTACTCACTTTTGTGAGATACTGTGTATATATATCTACAGTATATATCTATATATATATATATATATATATATATATATATATATATATATATATATATATATATATATATATAGAGAGAGAGAGAGAGAGAGAGAGAGAGAGAGAGAGAGAGAGTGTATATATATATATAAATATAATGCTTACAACATATGATATTTATACTTATATTCCAAGCTAAGTTGGGACAGAAAGCATTATGTGCTGAATACGTGATCTTAGCAGAGGAGTTTTGATTTAGGAACCAACGGCTGTGTGTCTACAGACTCCAGTGAAGGAAATCCATAGAATCTGAGAGGTAATTACTTGTGGATTTAGTACTGATTTTCTCACAAAGTAAGTCTGGATATATTACAATTTGCTGACATGCAGCAGATAAACATGATTTTCTGTTTGGGATTCTCCTATGACTATATCTAAGAAATGTTTGAACAGAGAAAAGCATCACAGTTTAAATAGCCTAACATCAACTATACCATAGAAGATTTTGCATCAGATAGAACTCCACAGCCTAAACGCCACCTTCTGGTGAGTATAATATTGCAGTCTGTCCTTTGGTACTGTAATGACACTGAATTTAGTGTGTAGAGATTACCATTGCTTATTTTTTTATGACTTCTGATGTTCAAATGTATGCAAGAGCTCCCAGACATGGGAGGTTATTTACGAAAGGCAAATCCTCTTTACACTTGCAGTGCACTTTCAAGTGCAGATGCTGTAGATTTGAGGGGGACATGCAAGGAAAATAAAAAACAGCATTTTTGCTTGCACACGATTGGATGATAAAATCAGCAGAGCTTCCCCTCATTTCAGAGCTTCCCCTCAGATCTACAGCGACCTACAGTGACCTTGCAGTGCACTTGAAGTGCAGAGTGGATTTTCCTTTAGTAAATCAACCTCATAGTCTTAATTTGACTCTAAGACAGTTCATGCTAGGTTCCTATCTAAATATTTTAATTCATAGTTAAAGGGGAGGTTCACCCTCAAAAAAAATTCTGACATCACATGGAGTCGAGCCATCCTACCGACAGAATGCCGGTGTTTTTTTTTTTTTCTCAGCACATACCTCGTTATCACGATTTTCACCTTACGGCAATCCCGCGGGACTGGGCGTTCCCAAGCACTGCCTGTGATTGACAGGCTTCCGAGCGGCGCATACTGCGCGTCACAGGTTGCCGAAAAAACCCGAACGTCGGTGTGGCTCTATACGGAGCCTGCGCACCGACGTTCGGGTTCTGTGCTGAGAAAAAAAAAAAACACTGGCATTCTGTCGGTAGGATGGCTCGACTCCATGTGATGTCAGAATTTTTTTTGAGGGTGAACCTCCACTTTAAGATTCCCTGAAAATGCAGAGAATCTTATTTCAAAAGGGCTTGTTGGTGTATGTGTGCTGGCAAGCAAAGTGCTTAATGTGTTTGTAAAAGCTGAAGGCTTTTTTTTGCATTCAATGCATTAACGTAAAAAACGTTATATTGTCAGCTCTCCCCTCAGCCACCCAAATACTTACCTGAGCCTGTTCTTGATCCAGCACTGCTTTCTCTCTCGCTCCTCACCAATATCAGTGAGATCAGTTGGAGCCATTTGCTCCTGCTGCTGTCAATCAAATCCAGTGACATGGGAGCAGGGGTGGGACTGAACAACTCTGTGATCTGATCTGATTTGAATGTGGATAACTCTTCATTTGAGTGTAGGTGAGGGCTTAATATTGTGGTGGGGGGATAGGGTGCTTATTAACCTTTTTTTCAAGGAAGCATTAGTTTTATTTAAAGTGAAATTCCACTTGACAAAATCCCCTTCAAGATAAATCTGAATAAAAAAGAAGAGAGCAGAAGGCGCCTCCTGGTTAAGCGTTGAAGCTTTAATAATACACAGATGACAGTGTAGACTTACATATAAAATAGTAGAATCCAATGTAGAGATTCGATCGGTGGGTCCTGAAGGGGATGTGACGTCTAGCCGAGCTAGTTGTTAAGCAGATCGTGCTCCCGGGTGAACCTCCTATGTCTTGTTTCGAAGCGGGCGCTTGCTTCATTGGCAAGCGCCCACTTCGAAACGTCGTCGCACTATAGTGACGTCACCGCGGCTCACGCTGCGCTCCGGGCCTCGTTTCCAACTAGTCCTCCGCACCAGCTGGTTCTCCTTGCTACATGGACGGTTCGACATAGGAGGTTCACCGGGAGCACGATCGGCTTTACAACTAGCTCGGCTAGACATCACATCCACTTCAGGACCCACCGATCGAATCTCTACATTGGATTCTACTATTTTATATGTAAGTCTACACTGTCATCTGTGTATTATTAAAGCTTCAACGCTTAACCAGGAGGCGCCTTCTGCTCTCTTCTTTTTTATACATGTTTGGAGTCTTTGCTCTGGTCACCCCTGCTTTTGAACAGCTTGCCCCGGAACAGCGTTTGGGACGATCAGCTTATCACAGAACAGTGTTCTCCCTCCGTTCCCTCCCTCATCACTCATCATCCCCAGGTTTTATTTATATTTTTTCTATTTTTATTTCCCATCCATTTTTATCTCTTCATTGTAACAAGAACTTATAACCTATAAAGCGGACTTTTCCACTAATGTGTTACTGTATTGTAGCGCCACAACTCCCATTTTCTGTATCAAGATAAATCTGAAGACCAGGCCTAAAAACTTTAATGTAGATACATTTCTTAATAGTTTCTGAATAGCCACAATGAATATACATACAGTGGGGGAAATAATTATTTGATCCCTGCAGATTTTGTAAGTTTGCCTACTTACAATACATCAGCAATAATCTAGGGCCACTATTAGTTAAATTTCAGTGAAAAGACAACATATGGGGACGGAGTATCCTTATCAAAATTATCTGATGCCACAATTACTTTATGTGCTCCACAACTCTCCAGTTTGGATGGGAAAAGAATGGTTTAATAAAATAGAGGCCCTCTTTCGGGAACTAATTTGGAAGAAGGTAAAAGAGAGGATTAGTCTCCAAACAGTACAGCTACCAATAAATGAGGGAGGAATTGCTGCCCCACACCCTTGTAGCTATTTTTTGGCGGCCCAGTTACAGCACCTGGGGGGTTGTAATATAGTAGGAGGTGGTAAATGCCAGTGGCAAAATAATGCTACTGGGGGCACCACATAAAACTAGAATAGAAACTTTGGAAGCCGATTCCTTCCCTGCCAAGAACCCAACGTTAAAGATGGTTACAAGAATATGGCAGTCAGTTAAGAGAGTACTGGGGTATAAGGGGTTAACGGAATACTCTCCCATTTGGGATAATTAATACCTACAAAAAATTCAACCAATGGGGAAGATCAAGGAATGGGAAAAGCTGGGCATAACCAGATTGGCTCAATTAAATGAGGGCACTATATTGAAATCTTTTTTAGAACTAAGTAGAAAGTATGGTATACCGAATACCTTATTTTACAGGAATCTACAGATCAGACATTCTCTGCAAGCCCAATTCAAAACACATCCATTGGAATGACAAAAAATCCCCCATCTCCAAAGGTTAATTAACCACTTCCAGACTGAAGGTGTTTTTCAGATTCGGCATTTACAAGACTAAAACAGTTTTTTTTGCTAGAAAATTACTTAAAACCCCCAAAAATTATATATATATTTTTTTCTAACACCCTAGAGAATAAAATGGCGGTCATTTCAATACTTTTTGTCACACCGTATTTGCGCAGGGGTCTTACAAGCGCACTTTTTTTGGAAAAAATTCACTTTTTTGAATTAAAAAATAAGACAACAATAAATTTGGCCCAATTTTTTTATATATTGTGAAAGATAATGTTACGCCGAGTAAAATGATACCCAACATGTCACGCTGAAAAATTGCACCCGCTCGTGGCATGGCGTCAAACTTTTACCCATAAAAATCGCGATAGGCGACGTTTAGAAAATTCTATAGGTTGCATTTTTTGAGCTACAGAGTAGGTCTAGGGCTATAATTAACGATCGCGGCGATACCTCACTTGTGTGGTTTGAACACCGTTTTCATATGCGGGCGCTACTCGCATATGCGTTCGCTTCTGCGTGCGAGCTCATCAGGACGGGGCGCTTTAAAATATTTTTTTTTCGTTTTCTTATTTATTATTATTAATTTTATCATTTTTTACACTGAAATAATAAAAAAAATGTATCACTTTTATTCCTATTACAAGGAATGTAAACATCCCTTGTAATAGAAAAAAGCATGACAGGTCCTCTTAAATATGAGATCTGGGGTCAAAAAGACCTCAGATCTCATATTTAGACTTAAATGCAATAAAAAAAAAATTGTCATTTAAAAAAATGACAACAAAAAAATTGTCTCTTTAAGAGGCTGGGCGGGACTGACGTTTTGACGTCACTTCCGCCCAGCAAAGCTATGAGGACGGGTGGGGGCCATCTTGCCCTCAGTCGAGTCCTCACACACCAGCCGGCAGCATCCGATCTCCTCCGCCGCTACCGACGGCTCCAGTAAGCGGCGGAGGGCGCGGAAGAGCGGCTGGAGGGTATGGGTATGGATATTAGAGCTAGGGCCATTGGTGCCACTCTCCCCATCGCAGAGGGTATCTCATTTATTTTTAGTGCACAGAGTTTACTATACCCCAAAGAGACTGTATATGTTTGGAAGGAGATCAGACGATAAGTGCCCCAGGTGTCAAGAAACAGGAGACCTCTTACATATGATGTGGAAATGTCCAAAATTATATAGGTATTGGGCCGAGGTATTGGACACCATAAATACAACCTTTGGGACCACACTGGAACTGGAGGTTAAAATATGCTTAGTGGGATGTATGGAGGAGAAGAATGAGCAAACAAGTACTAGAGTAGCTGTTTTGAGGTGCCTGTTAAGGCCAGAAAATTGATAGCACAAAATTGTCAATCATTGAAACCACCGACATGGCAGAATGGGTTAACGTAATAAATACGACAGTGTGGAAAGAAAAGGTAGTCCTCACTAGACGAGGTAACTTTAATAAATATATAACATTGTGGGAGCCCTGGCTGAGTAGAACGGGATGTCTGCCCTAGGGGTGGGGAGAAAAGCCTAGAGTAGTAGTTGGAAGTTAGTTTCACAAGTTATGAGGAGAGGAAGAGAGAGGGAGCGGTAGTAAATAAATAAGGAATAGTAGCCCCCCTAGAGAATAGAAAACGGTGATGGTGCTGGTTGTAGGATATTTGTGTGAATAGTTAAAATATAGAGGGGAGGGAGGGGGAGGGTAGGGAGGGTAATGGGATAAGAGGGCACATTAAAGCTAATACATAACGATGTATGTATTACACAGATGTTATATTTTAATCGGATGTTTTGTATTGCAGAAAATAATAAAGAATATTTGAATAAAAAAAAGATACATTTCTTAATAGTTTCTCAATAGCCACAATGAATATACATACAGCAGGGGAAATAATTATTTGATCCCTTGCAGATTTTGTAAGTTTGCCTACTTACAAAGAAATAAGGGTACTATCATTTTTATCATAAATGTAATTTAAATATTAGAGGCAAAATATCAACCTAAAATCCAGAAAAAAACACATGATACAAATTTTATAAATTGAGTTGCAGTTCAGTGAGTAAAATAAGTACCGTATATACTCGAGTATAAGCCGACCCAAATATAAGCTGAGGCACCTAATTTTACCGCAAAAAACTGGGAACTTATTGACTTGAGTATAAGCCTAGGGTGTCCATCTGCATGCCTCACTTTGTCTCACTGTGTCCATGTGCATGCCTCACTGTGTTCATGCCTCACTGTGTCCATGCCTCACTGTGCCCATGCCTCACTGTGTCCATGACTAGACTGATGTTTAACATGGGAGTCTATGGAAGGGGTGCCCGGGTTTGGAAAATCGGTGCTCCCCAGCTGTTAGTTCGCTAGACAACAAACTTTGCACACTTATAGAAAATAAATGGGGTTACATGTGTGCCAAGTTCTGGGTCCAGAGGACCTACCACCGGCCGATACTAGGTCCCCAAAGTCACCATATCAATTACTGTTTAACATGGAAGTCTATGGAAGGGGTGCCCGGGTTTGAAAAATCAGTGCTCCCCGGCCGTAGGTCCCCCAGACAACAAACTTTGCACACTTATAGAGGAAGAGTGGGGCTACATGTGTGCTAAGCCGGTAATGAGTTCCCAAAGTCCATGAGATAAGGCGCAAAAAGGTCACTCGAGTATAAGGGGGCATTTTGAGCTGAAAAACTTGGCTTATACTCGAGTATATACAGTATTTGATTCCCAAAAAAAACATTACTTAATACTTGGTGGAGAAACCCATGTTGGCAAGCACAGAGGTAAGACGTTTCTTGTAGTTGGTGGTCAGGCTTGCACACATCTTAGGAGGGATTTGGTCCAGTCTTCTTTAGAGATCTTCTCTAAATCCTTACTGTTTTTTGGCTGTTGCTACTCCTTTGCTGGCTTGGCTGTTTATTTTGGGTCATTGTCATACTGGAAGACCCATCCACGACCCACCTTCAGTGTTCTGGCTGAGGGAAATAGGTTGTCATCCAATATTTTACAATACATGGCCCCGTTCATTGGCCCCTCAATGCAGCAATGTCGGCCTGCACCTTTAGCAGAGAAACAGCCCCAAAGCATTGTGTTTCCACCCCTGTGCTTGACTGTAGGGATGGTGTTCTTAAGGTCATAGTCACCATTTTCCTTTCTCCAAACACGGCAAGTCGAGTTAATGCCAACAAGCTCAATTTTGGTTTCATCTGACCACAGCACTTTCTCCCAATCCTTCTCTAAATCCTTTAGATGTTTATTGGCATGACTGTACATGTGCCTTCAAGAGGAAAAATGCTGACTATGACCCTAAGAACATCATACCTAGTACAGAGGCAGTGAGAATGATTAAGATTGATTGATTTTCTAAAGGCAAATATGCTGGTTATTTTCTAAATATATTTTCACTTAGCTTGGTAAGTGTAGTGAAAATTCACTTCACAAAGAATACCTTATCACGAGCAAGGAAAATGGAAAATGGAAAAAATATATTTTTGCTTGCACATGATTGGATGATGAACGTTAGCAGAACTTTACCTTATTCACTAAGCTAAGGGCACTCTCCCTTGCAAAGCAAATAGCATATTTTCATCTTTGAGAAAGTCACATGACATAACGCATCAGGTGACCTTTACGCACGCACGCACGCCTACGTCATAGCAGGCATAGAGGTCTGCGGAGGAGATCACCGGCGTCTCAGCCGTAAGCATTCCCAGCCGCTTTGGACAGGCGGCCAGCTCTGTTTATCTTTGTTTTTATCTGGTTTGTTAACCCAGCTCACACTGGGACCACCAACTGCATTTTTATATGTTATTTTATTTTATTTTTTAAAACCTTAAATAAAATATCCCTTGGAAGTTTTTTTTACCTACTACACCATGTGGATATCATTTTTTTTTCATCCGAGTGACACACCGCAAATCCGCCGCCAGAGATTTCAACCTCTAAGGAGCTGCACGGAGGGCAGACACCGGCTGGAATCCATCTAAAGGTATTGTTCACCTGGAAGAAACAAGGCACCATCACCAACTGCCTTTCACCCCATCTGGGGCAGCTATATTTGGTGAGTGGGGACCTATGAGGGGAGCACCAGAGTCACTTTATCACTGGATCGTGAAAGATAGGCACTGAGTTATATCACTTTACCACTTTCGGTATTAAAGGCTTATTAGTGATTGCCACTGTGAATTCTGACAACATAATACATTCATCTCTGGCAGTTTAACCACTAGATTACTATGGAGTAATGGGACCTTCTGTATAATTGTCTTTAGAATTGCTGTATGATCTTTCCCATATACAAGGACTCGTTCCATATTGATTGAGGATTTTTGCATTTGATTTATTTTATATATTTGGATCATTTATTAGTTCATTATGATTACAAATGTTCCTGTTTAATTCGTCGCTTGGGAGGTAACAGGATACGGGAGCCTATATCATACCTCTAGCACATACAGGTTTTCCATCACATTTTTGCCTAAACATTATTTATCACACACGGGTATTATCATATGCAGCAATCTGCTGGACTGCACAGGTTCCTGACCATCTGTATAGAAGCACATACCTATACACCAATACATTTTCTTTATTTTCATTTTTATTCTTACTATTTTTTATACACGATACCTGGAAACCAACAGAGGTTGGTGGTCTAGGCATAGAGACCTTTTTGGCACATTTCTTATCAGTATAAGGGTAACTTCAACACACCATACCTTCATTCCAGTGTGTTATTATTATAGGGAGTCCACCCATTATTGGACTTAGCCCTACCACAGGTTACCCGACACAGATACACTTGTTTCTGGGAACCCACATTCATCCCATTCGGCCCCTGACCGCAACAGCAGCACAACCTACCCTCTTCTTGCTCCAATTACCAAATAGCATATTTTCTTTTAGTAAATCCCCAAAGTTAACAGGATTAGTGCACAGATCTGGAAGAAATGCACAAACTGCACCAAGATTTAAGTAAAAATACACACCTCTTGTGTTTAGACATTATTTGCTTATGCTAAAGTTCAGATTTCCCCATATACAGTGCATTTTAGCAAACCTTTCCCTGTTCTGGAGAAATTGGTGGTGGCACCTTGCTATGTCTTTTTCGCAATGGTTTCTAAATAGATGCTACTTGACTAATGGCAAATAGGAATGAGCTTCAAGTTCGAGTCATGTTCAACTCAAACATTGCCTGTTCGCATGTTCGGAGAACAGCGAACAATTTGTCGCGTTTGCGGCAAATTCGAAAAGCCGCGGGACACCCTGTTAAAGTCTATAGGAGAAATCTAAAGTGCTAATTTTAAAGGCTAATATGCAAGTTATTGTCCTAAAAGGTGTTTGAGGACCTGGGTCCAATTTTTTTTAAATTTTTTTGCTTTTTTTTTTCTCGGACCGCCGTCTCTCCTGAAAGGGAAAGCGTCCCCAGTCAGCTCTGCGGGGCATTCCTCCCCCTCCCTCTGCTCGCTGACACTGCATAATGCGAGCATTCACACAACCCAATCTGCTCCTTTCCCTGCATCCTCATTGGCACGGAGAAGAGCGAGTTGCAGAAATGACTCCATGAGCACTGTGGGGGAGGGGGGGCCCAAGCCTTCATCTCAGTTACTGAAAAAACAGACTGATTTCTCCCGTCCTTAGGACAGGAGAACCAGCCTGTAAATTCCGAGAGTGGTGACTGCAAGCTGAGCCGAGTGTCAGTCTATGAAACTCTTTTACAGCCCAGCGAGTCCAGCCACCTCCCCCCTACTCTCCTCACATATGAGCAGGGAGGAATACAGTTCCTCCTCCTTTCAGTCCCACCCACACTATCTCGGTGTGCTGTATCTGAAGAGAGGGGATGTGTGTTCAGGAAATATGAAATACAGCAGCATGTGTGTGAATGATGCCTGAGATTATAGCCTGGACCGTGGGTAAGTGTGTGCACTGCAGACTGTAGTACACTGTAATCACTGAACTGCATTATCTCCATCCCTTCTCTCCCCCATCTGTCTCCCTCCCCCTCTCCTGTTCTTTCAAGACATTCACAATTTACTCTCTGTACCGGTCACCACCGTTTACGATATTCCATTCTATCGCCCCACGACAGCTTATCCGACAGTCCGACAGACATCAGACACGACCCATTTCATTTCCCAGAATAACCGAGTCAACACAAGCTCTGGTACTGGTTCCAAAATGAATGAATGAATCCTTTAATGGTAACTTAGCTTTCTTATATACAGTACAAGCATGTTACAGTTAATCACAGGGACAAAGACACACTCCACCCACACATCACACAATGGGGGGCTTCATACACATTCTTTTAGATAATGACATTCCGATGAGTTAATTATTACTCATTACCCAGACGGTCTGGCTCCGCATTTACAGGGGTTAATGACTACAGCTTGACAAGTCACATTCCACATCTTAACAGTGTCATTAGCATACACAATGAACAGGTCTTAGGAGCAGACCTAATTAGCACAATGGACACAACAGTATTAGCATCACACAATGGAATGTCTAGGAGCAGACTCAATTAACACCTCAAAAGCATGGGTCCCCACATTGAATGAAAACACTCTATTGACCTGTCGGAGTCAGACTTTAACAACTTGTAATATTTCAAGATATCCTGCAAAACATGAATTATCAGTAATGTCCCATCCCTTGTAATTTATCATTATCATTTCTCAGTCACCCTATGCCCAAAAGGGGCACAGGATGACCCTAGACCCAAGAGTCATTAGTGACGCTGGCACAGGAGTACCCCCCATCCTTCAAAAGTCTCTGGGTGTCACGGGCCATTCTGTTACACTTTCACTTTCAGTTAGGCAGGTAATATACAGTGCAAATTTCTTTCCTACATCCACAGATTGCAGGAAAGAAACTTGCATGATTCCCCCATCAACACAGACAGTGCTGACAGGGGAATATCCCTCCTGCCCAGCAATTGTATTCTCCCGACAAACAGTGATTATCACTAGTGGCTATACAGCAACCACTAGTGATAATAATAAGAGAATCTGCTCATTAATGGTTCAAATCTCAGCCAGTTCCTGCTGAACCAGCTGAGATTTAAACTGTCTATGGCTGGTCTTAGCTCTTAGGCAGCCCATACATTGATCACGTTTTTTCATTCAACTATTAGGTTGAATGAAAAAAAAAAGAAATGATCCAATTCCCCATCTACACATTATAGGTGGATGTGGGGAATCCTCCCAGTGTGGACCAGTGCTGGAATAACCAGAGTTGCTGTCCTGTCCTGGCTATTCACAGCGCTGGTCCCTGTCTCTATGGCAGCGGCGGCAGCACATTGGAACCCAGAGCTCTTTACTTTATGGGGCTGATGTACAGCACAATTTGTTGTTAGAGATGGGCTGGGCATGTTCAAAAATCCACATGCCAGAGCCTGCCAGGAAGCCCATACTGCACAGCCCTAATCACAGGCAGTGAGACATTTCCCGGTCCGCAGCTGCACAGATCAGGAAATGTCTCACTGGCTGTGATTAGCACTGTGGAGTGTTGGCTTCCTGGCGGGATTGGGCATGTGGGATTTCAAACATACCCGAGCCCATCTCTAATGGTTGTAGACAGTTGAGCTCCCTGCAGGTTGCTTAGCAGCAGTGGAGCCTTCTCTGACATGCTGATCGTGATGCAATCCAGGTGATGCTCCCAGTCAAATCCTAGTGTTATATATCAGAGATTTTATTGATCGAAGCCCACACTTTACAGACATAGAGCCCACACGGCTGCGGAACATACGTTTGATTATATATATATATATATATATATATATATATATATATATATATATGTAGTTGTACTCTTGATGCTAATAAATACTGTATTTATTAGATCTGACTGGGAGCATTACCTGGATCACATCCCGATCAGCATGTCAACAGAGAAGGTTATACAGCATTACTGCTGCTAGGTGACCAGCTGGGGGCTCAGCTCTCTATAACCAATAGTGCCAGCCTTCCCCTGCATGCACCCATAATGTCACTAGCACTAGGTCCTAATAGACTGCCGCCACTGCCAAGGAGACAGATGCCAGACCAGCGCTGTCAATAGCAGGGACAGGACAGCTGGGGAACCCCACAGTGGCAGAACACCAGGCCCCGGTGGCAAGACAACCTTTGCAACCCTGAAAGTTCTCCCACTGCTTTGGACCCTTATATTTTCTTGGTGTGCTGGTGACATATATCTCTTGTTTTCTGTCACCCTGGGGGGCCCCAGTATAGTAGGAAGGAAGCTCACTGCAGAACATGTAAAAGGGCCTGTTGTGGGATCGTAGTAAAGGGCCCCAGGAGATATATATATATATATATATATATATATATATATATATATAAAAAATTGCATTTTATAGTTGGCCCCCTACTTTTGTCCCTGTCCCCCCATGTGCCCCCCCTAAATATGAAAGCTGGAGATGCCACTGGTCTTGAAACTGTGTAAACTTGAGAAGAGAGGTGAGGAGACAACACAGTAATGTTCTGTCTGACAGCATAGAAGGAGGGGGTGTGCAGGCAGGCTCAGTGTGTACTATCTGTCTTGCCCACCCTCTTCTTGAGCTGTCTCTCAGAAATCCATCTCGATTAATCTATATTGTTGTATAACTAGGCTGGTGAGCATGGTTAGCTATCCTACACCACAGCTCCGCAACCTCTGCATGGATTTAATGTAGATGAAGCCAAGTTCTATTTGCACAGGATCCCCAATGGGTTTTTAGTTTTCAACAAACTGTATTTATCTCTGGTGATAGATCTTCCTTTTGTAATTTCAATCTTGACCATTAATCCTCCTAAAAAAAACTCTCTCTCTGCTTAAGGATAATTTGTACATATTTTGCATTAGTACATTTTCCCCAGGCTATTGCTCAGTTTCCCATGTCCTTTGTTTGATAAGACTGTACATATTAACTTAGAAAATGGCCATTACTGAGTTCAAAAATGTTACATGTTGATTTTAATTGGGTTAAATTTCAGAATTAAAATTTTGATATGGATTACCAAACTTGCTTTAAACCAAACCCAGGTACTTTCAGGGCATCTCTTATCATAACGTCTTACGCTCAGAATATCTTTATCTGTTAGCATATATTCAGAACAGATACTTTCATTTAAAGCTTAACCCCAACTTTTACATTTTGTATTGAATTTTTTAGGCTCTTATTAGCACTGGTGGTCACTGTTTGTGGGTGGAAGTATTGAAGGGGGTTAGGGGACTCTGCAGCAGACTTGGTGGCTCTGTGGAGGGAATGATGGTTCTGGCAGTAGACTGAAGCAACTGTGAGGGCAGGGTCTCTGGAAATGGATGGAGTCTTTCCAGGGGCTGTAGGACTTACAAGGGCACTGTGGGAAGATGGGGGGCACTGTGGGACATGTTCAGAGACTGAAGATACTATGATGGGTTACATGACCTGGGAAAGAATGTACAGGACTTTATTCCCTGGTGGGCACCTGTACTGCTGGCAGGTCTGCTAATGCTCTTCATCAAGGGGGACATTGATTTACAGCACCCCCTCATAACACCTAAAAGAACAGTTCCTGATGCTGCAATGTTCACTGTTCCAGCACAGAGCATCCAATGCCACTCGGCAGTCCTGACAATAGGAAGGAGACACTGCAACTGTTTCTGTGTCATGGCATGGGGTTACTGCTTGCAATTCACGATCATTAATCCTAACTTAATAACGTCTGACTTGAAATTAATAGTATTTATGAATTCAGTTGACGAGGTTGGCTATTTGGGGGTGATACTACTTTGTTCTTAATAATAAGAGATAAGAGCAGTACAGGTAGGCTTGCAAGGTCAGAAGCATGTACATGTATGGCAGTGAAGAAGGAAACCAGAAATTCTTAGGCCTCGTACACACGGCCGAGGAACTCGACGTGCCAAACACATCGAGTTCCTCGGCCAGTTCAGCACTGAAGCCGCCGAGGAGCTCGGCGGGGCGAGAGCTCCCATAGAACAACGAGGAAATAGAGAACATGTTCTCTATTTCCTCGCCGAGCTCCTCGTCGGCTTCCTCGGCCGAAAGTGTACACACGGCCGGGTTTCTCGGCAGAATTCAGCCAGAAACTCGGTCGGAAGCTGAATTCTGCCGAGGAAACTGGTCGTGTGTACCAAAAACTCGGCCGGAAGTGTACACACGGCCGGGTTTCTCGGCAGAATTCAGCCAGAAACTCGGTCGGAAGCTGAATTCTGCCGAGGAAACTGGTCGTGGTATCCAGTCATGTATTTTCAAAGACCTTTAATTAAAAGCATGCCTTCAACTTTAATGTAAAGTCGAGCATAGAAAGCATTACCTTTTTTATTCTGGTCCAGTGAGTGCTTTACTGTAAAGGAATGTGAAAAGTAAAACAATCTCTTTGACACCCGAGAGGAAAACTTGTCATGGAGAGTAAGATACCTGTCCATTTTCCTTGTAATCAGCACCTCAGTGTGGAACTGATAAAGACTATACTTTACCTCTCTAGGAAGGGACTGTCAAAAACAGCTAGGGTGCATGCTTCTCTAGAGATATATAGCAAATAGCTGTAAATCACTATGATAAAATACCATAGAGCTTAGATTGTTTTCTTTTTACATTGTTCCAGTAGATTTCTAGGGCTGTGTTTAATTTTTGTTACAAACATTTGTGTTCCTGTATGTATTAATATAGCTATATTTTTAACTTTCTTAGGAACTGTTTTGTTTTTTGTGCAAGTTAAATGCTGTACCATCAGTGATTTATGCTTATTGAGTTCAGTAATTAGGTTATGATGAGCCATACAGGTCCTTATACCAGCTGAAAGAAAGGTACTGCTGGAAGCAAATCTTTGGGTTTCAAATGTGCCTTTTTTTGCGGAAGGTTGAGGAAATATAGACAAACTTCTGATTACTTACATACCTACAGTTTGGACAATAATTGATTATTTACCAAATGGCACAAAAATAACACATTCTTTCTATTTACTAACACATACTTCAGCCTTTTTTCCAGTGGGAAATTAGCACTTTGAATAAAAAATAAATAAATCATGTTTACCCACATCAAGACTACATGTCCCATTATTACCAGTCCCATTACACATTCACACTAGCACCATGGTGCCCTCATCTTGTTTCTCTAGCCTGTCTTTGTGCATCTATTGCAGGCAGCAGTGACAAATATTCAGTGAGTACACACAAAAGGGTAGCTCTGGCAGGTCTCATTAGGACCCTGCAAGCCAAAGATACTGAGTGTAATGATGGGAATATAGAAGCATTAGGAAAATCAATACACAATTTAAGTGCTGCCACCAGCATCTTAAATGACAAAACAATTTATAAAAAAAAAGAAAATTGAAGAATGTGATAACCCATCCTTGATAAATTCTGTCCATATTTTTTCTACTACAGTGGTTTGAAACAGTGGATGGTCACCTCTTCCATCTAGTGTCCATAATGTGGTATTTTTTCTGAAATACCTCTGTAAGAAAAATATACTGAATTATGGACACTAGATGGAGCTGATGATCATCGGAAATCACTATATTAACCACATAAGAACCGCTGCACGACTATATACGTTGACAGAATGGCATGGCTGGGCACATGGAAGTATATATACATCCTCTTTAAGAGCCCAGCCATGGGTCGCGGGCGCACCGCCGTCAGCGCGCTTGTGACCCATTCCGAAGCTCTGTGACCACGGACCCGATTGCCGCTGGTGTCCCATGATCGGGTCACAGGAGCTGAAGAAGGGGGAGAGGTGAGTGTAAACAAACCTTTCCCATTCTTTTCTGTGGCAGTGGCAGTGATCATCTGTTCCCTGATATAGGGAACGACGATCACTGACATCACACATCCAGCCCCGCCCCCTACAGTAAGAAACACACATGAGGTCACACTTAACCCCTACAGCGCCTATTGTTAACTCCTAAACTGCCATTGTCATTTTCACAGTAATCAGTGCATTTTTATAGCACTTTTCGCTGTGAAAATGACAATGGTCCCAAAAATGTGTCGAACGTGTCCAATGTGTCCGCCATAATGTTGCAGTCACGAAAAAAATTGCTGATCGCTGCCATTAGTAGTAAAAAAATAAATAATAAAAATGCCATAAAACTATCCCCTATTTTGTAAATACTATACATTTTGCGCAAACCAATCGATAAACGCTTATTGCGATTTTTTTTACCAAAAATAGGTAGAAGAATACGTATCGGCCTAAACTGAGGAAAAAAATATAAATGTTATATCTTTTTTTGGGATATTTATTATAGCAAAAAGTAAAAAATATAGATTTTTTTTCAAAATTGTCGATCTTTTTTTGTTTATAGTGCAAAAAAAAAAAAAAAAGAGGTGATCAAATACCACCAAAAGAAAGCTCTATTTGTGAGAAAAAAAGAACGCTAATTTTGTTTGGGAGCCACGTCGCACGACTACGCAGTTGTCAGTTAAAGCGATGCAGTGCGGAATCGAAAAAAGGGGCAAGGTCCTTAACCTGCATAATGGTCCGGGTCTTAACCGGTTAAAAGAAATACAACCATAATTCTTCAAGGATGGTTGTCACCTTCTAAAAAAAATTATAATTAGCCCACTACGTGTATCTTTCTTTTTGCGTTGGATAGTGTAAGAATAAATTCAAATTTCTGGAAAAAAAGGTCCAAGGCATTGATTCCTTTTTTCAGGATACCATTCACTTTCAAATGACATTTGAAGAAGTTAATTGCATTGTTATCTTTCTAGAATACAGCCTTTAATCCTCTGCATAACTTTTAAACTCTCTGGGTCCCTCTCTTACAGGGCTATACTGGCTAAACTTAGGCTGGTCATTAGGGTGTTTAATTTTTCCAAAGATGTGATTTTCATATGAATTTGCTTATGCCCCGAGTCTCCGTGATGTAAAAAATATATATGCCAAATTTCAAGAAGATTGCATAACATTTAGGGGTTGTACACATTGATCACTTTTATCACAAACTAGTGAAATTTCTAAAATTGAACAAAAAAAGAAGAAGAAGAAGAAAAAAAAAAAAAGATTCATATACGAATAAACATTACAAAGCTATCGCTGAAATCAATAAGACAGTTATACTGGAAGACTCATCTCCATCATCACAAGCACCTAGTGACGAAGAGGCTGAGTTTTCGCCTCCAGCACTGAAAAAATTACGTTCAAGTCCTAGATTAAAACCTCTTGATCAAGGTTTTTGGGATCGAGAACAGCTATCATATTTCCAGCTACCGTTTACCGAGCTCGGGCCACCAATAGAAGTAAAATGGCAAAGAAAATCGAAGAGTCACTCTTTGAAAATCCTCCTTATTTGGTCTTGCATTGGGATAGTAAACTGTTGCCCTCAGTTTGAAAATATGACTAAAAATTTAGAAACCAAACCTGCAAAGAAAAAATAAGTGAAATGATTAGAGACCTGAGCCATTTTGTTACTAATAAAACAAAGACGTTCTTTGAATTGTTTGGGATCCACGACGTGACAGAATACTGCAGTGATTCTCTAAGATGTCATGTCCAGGCCAGGACAGCATGGAAAGTTTCCAGTGTTCCACTCAACCAGTCACTCAACACCTTTCTTGCAGGGTACAGTTGCAGCTTGCTTCCTCTGGGCCAGAGCAGAACATTACTAAAAATCAGTATCTCCAGAGTTATCACCCAGGAGAGGAGATTCCTGGAGCACTCTAATCCATAAGCCCAAATGTCAGGAAAATCCTCATCAACAGTGAAAACAAAGTGACAGGAAGTGTTTAAAATATATTAATACCTTTTCAGTTAGCTCACCAGGCTATCCATAATGTAGAATGCCACTTCTGTAGCACACTCTTGTGGAGCAAGCTCTGCAGCAAGTGCGTGTGACTGTTAGTGCTTAGAGAGCACTAACAGGTACATGCATACAGGCTGACTGCATCCCTACATCCCTATATACATAAGAATGGTGTGGAGAGTATCCTGATGAGAGTGTGCTTAGTTTCAATCGTGGCAATGTAATTTTGTGTTCACAATAATATTATTACAATAATAGATCTCTGTTAGCATATGGATGATCCTGCATACAGCACTAAAAAGGTGAAGTCCCTAAAACAACTCTTAAGTACTGATGGGGCTTTGAATCTCACAGATGTGAAATTGAGATGATTCATTTTTAATCATTTTAGACATAAAATGTGAGTCTACATTTGATCGCTCATCTTTCTTGTGTTTCATTTTTAATCTTGAATCCGTTTGCAGTCTGTGAAATACAATCAGTAATAAAACATATTTACATTGACATTAAAATATTGTAAACCAATGGAGGAACTTAGAACAGATGCAGTTTATGTAAATGTGCTAGTAATTTAGTATAAATTATGAGCTAGGGACTAGACAAAAACATTTTTTTAATCCACAGAGACTGAAAAAATTTGTAAATACAGTTTATAACCCTAAATGCACATTTCTATACTGGCTATCCTTGTGCCTGTTATTCATACATTTGCAGATGAAAGTGTTGAGGTGACCTTCTTTCTTATCAATCCCTGCATGTGTCTATGCTTTGAAGATATTATGTTTGGAAGCTTTGGGCTCTCTGGTGACTTCTTCAGATTTAATTAGTCTGACCTTCTGTGATAATCCTTCCACTTCTGAATCATATTCAGCTTCTGCATTCATCGGCAAAAGACCAACTGCTACGCAAAGCCCTTAGCATAATTCACAGCTTGGCTCTTGAAAACTGAACTTTTACAAATAGGGAACCACTGTAAGCATTAAAATTGGGTAATGTCAGAGCAAAAGAAAGTTTATCTTGGATTTTAAACAAGTTTCACTGCTCTAAGTCAAATATTTCCCTTTTTATGTGTGGAACCTAGTTTTAATAAAACTGAAAATGGTATTTATCTCAAAGTGTTGCTTACAATTTATGGCCTGCTATCCTTTTTTTGAAGAACATTGCACAAAAAAAATGAAAGAAATGAGCAGTTAAGTATATAAATATGTTAATGTTCTGTATAATATAAAAGCTCTTATCATTCTTTTTACCAGAGAAGGGTGAATGAGTTCACTTCTACAATAAAAATGGGAATACAGGTCTGGTGAAGGGTGAGAAAATAATATCTTGACAATAGCCTGAACAGTATGTTTGTAAAATTGTATGATTGCAACAATACAGCTATTGACAGTGAGTACTTCAGCATCTCACTTTCCCACAGTTATTCAATCTTCACATGATTGTGTTTTTTGTTAACCACTAAAAGAGCACGGAGCACTGTTTACATTTCTTTCAACTACCCATACCAAGACTGATTATACTGTAGGCCCAAATGAGGTTGTTGAGTGGTGAGTTAATACCAGATCTTTTTTCTTTTTTTTTACTCAGGTGTCAGAGGCCTAGGCTGGAAAGTGTGATATATGTGCTTATGTAGTCATGACTGTTGTTCTTTGCAAAAGTTAGGTGCAACTGCCAAATGTCCTCATGTATATAACCATTTATTTTAAACAAGCATCTGTTTGCTTCAGAGGATGATTTGTGTAGGCCGGTCACTTTGCTCAATATACATGACCATCCTGCATCTATGTATATAGTACAGCCTTTCAAGGCAGGATTTTGATATTGTGCATCCTAGGCCACTTTAGCAGTGTTGTCTCTTGTTGCTCCACATATTTTGGTTGCCCAAATCTGCACAAATTAGAGTATACTAAATATTCTTATTTTTGTTATTTTATGCTTCCAACCTTACAAAAGCATTTGTTATTAGTTAATATAATGAAATAGGAAGCTACATATCCTACCTCTCCCCTCTCCATACATTCAAAGCATCACTCTATTGTAGGGTGTGCAGTAATATAAAATATAGTATGAGCAGGAGGATAATCAAAACTGGAGGTAAGAGTCTAATCTCTGCTACTGGGGGTATAGTTTTCACTTATGTTCACCAGAAGATATATTGTAATTTAAATACATACAAAAAGATTAGAGGTTGATGTTTGCATTGTCATACACATACATGGATGCATGAATGATAGCTGTGGCCAAGTAACTCACCTATTTTGACTTTGCTTGCCCTGACTTTAATAATTATAAATGGCTATAATGGATGAAAGTTGTTGTGGTATAAAGTATACATATGTAATTTTACAAAAAGCTAATCTTTTTCATGTGGAGCATAAACAGTGTTTGTATTTTAGCAAAAATTATATCAGTACTGAAAAAATGAATGCAGCTCCTACCAGGTTCTTTGTTAAACTAACTGGTAGGGAGGGCATGTTTTCATTAGCTAAATAGTATTGTAATAGGATAATAAATAGTTCCAGTGAGCTCCATTCACAAAAGCATCTTGCATGTGGTATTTACAGTAGGTGTCTGGACATATTTTCCCTAAATATCACATGCGATCCTGCAACTGTCAATTCACTATACCGTTTTGCGGTATTTATAACGTTTGGTAAATACCGCGTGAAAATACATAAATTCAATCCACACATGGACATACAGTAAAACCTTGGATTGCGAAGATTAATTTGTTCCAGAAACATGCTTGTAATCCAAATCACTTGTATAGCAAATTTTCACATAAGAAATAATGGAAACTCAGATGATTTGTTCCATATGATTTGTTCCACAACCATTTATTCATAAGTCCTTCAGTTTATAGTCCATATAAAAAGATTATAGAAATGTGACCAGGTTGTGTAACCATAAAATGTCCATACACAAATGGCAGTTTTAGAAGCAAAGCAGAAGATGATTAGAAGCAAAATCTAGCAGGAGCTACAGAATATAAAAGAGAAGAGAGACCCCGCTAAGTGTAGCAATATGTTGCTAAACATTGTACCTTCATTAAATGTAACCATATTGCCACACTTAGAGGCACCTCTCTTCTCTTTTATACTCAGTTGTGACATGATGCTACTTGTATATCAAGACATCACTTGTATATAGAGTCAAACTTTATTTAAAAATTTTGCTTGTTTTGCAAAACGCTCTCCAACCTAGTTACTCTCAAACCAAGTTTTTACTGTTATGTTCTAAGCCTTCTCTGCTGTACCCAATACAAAAAAATGTCACCTTCAGTTACACTTTCTTGCAGTGCAATACAAAAGTCACATAAAGAAACATTTTAAGCCACTGTCTGAGTAAGTCAAGTTTCTTTTGGCGATTCTCTATTGTAGTTGTAAATAATTCCTGCATTCATGCCTTTGTGCCCTTTCATCTTCAATTACCTTTAAACTACCCTCTAAGATTTCATGTTCTAGCTGTGACTGGTGGAACCTCTCACTCTGCTGTTGCTCATAAACAAGTTGCCTTTAGTCAAAATTACATATGTGACATACTGTATAGTACGCACATGTCGTATGTCATTGGATGGTTTGGGCGAACACAAATTTGCATTTACATCTGCTGAACTTTGGCTTAAATCAGTTTCTTTGCTTTAGGTACTTGAAGACAAGTGCAGAGGGTTGACTACCTCAATATTGACATTTGGCTTCTGTTCTTGAGACTGGCTGATGTCATCATTTTTGTCAGATGCAGAAAAGCCTAGATCTTGAAAATCTGCTGCCACAGAAAATAGTAGGATGTTTCCTTCCTCTGTGCCGCCATCTGCAAGAGAACAGATACTGATTAAGTCAAAGTTGGCCCTTGTCCTCCCCTTCTTGAATATTCACCCAAGTCCATGATAAATCCATGCTCCATGGTCACCTCTAGGAAATGTTTGCCAAAAGAGCATTGCATTCTGAAGAAGGGGGGAGTTCCTCTTGCCAAAATAAAACAGGGCTGCAAGGGAGAACCCAGCATCAACATTAAGCATGCATCTAGAATATTTGCGAACACAATGTACTTACATCTCTTGTCGTGCAAGGTATCAAAACCAGTGGCGCCAACATTTCAACAGAAGCTTGTAATCTGCCCCAATTTTTTTGCCTTGAAGAAAAGAGAAAAGCAATCAAGCAAACAAGTTAGACATCTAAGGCTACTTTCACACTGGGGCATGGGTGGCGTCAGCGGTAAAGCAACGGGGCAGGGACGCATTAGGCTGCTCCTACAGCACCTCAAAGATGCGGCTAGCAGGACATTTTTGAGCGTCCTGCTAGTGCACCGCTCCAGTGTGAAAGCCCTTGGGCTTTCACATTAGAGTGAAAGGAGAGGCTCTTTCAGGGTGCTTTGCAGGAGCTATTTTTAGCTCTATAGCGCCTGCAAAGCGCCTCAGTGTGAAAGTAGCTTTAGATATACAGTAGGAAAAAGTGCCATTTACTTGATACAAATTTCAGACATTTGTAGTCATGTTTTTTTATGTCAGTACATACACTCAGACTAAGCTATTCTTCTTGTGCAACTCCATTCTCCTCTCGATGTTGCCCTCGATGTCTTGGTATCTCTTTTTCACATTACAGGGTGCTATTACTACTGCATTTACAGCTCTGGTAATGCTTTTAAATTGCTTTTTCTTCCAAGCTCGATCACTCTTAAGCATGTGGGGTCCCAACAATTTGTGGGGACCTAACACGGGAGCCAAATTCTCAACCAATGCCACATTCTCTGCATACATGAACATCAGATTTCATTATCGACCATCAGAATGTTTCCTCTTCTTAGGGATACTGGCTATTTGCTGGACACTGCTGTCACTGGAAATTTCATGATGTCTGCTTTTCTGGGTTCTTGAGACAGCAGTATTCACGAGGGTTCCTCCACACAGGGCATGTAAATTGGTCTGCACTCTCATCATCTACTTCTGTACTTCTATCTATGTAGTTGACTTGGTTCAGAGTTAAATGTTGTTATATTTTCTCTTGAGTAGTGGGCTTTTGTGACTTCTCTTTGAATAGAGTCATTTAAGCTCAGGGGTTCTGTTGCTTTTAATTGATGGATCCATCTGGTCGCCACCTGTAAGATGATCCGATCAAAGTCTCCCTATCTAGATAGGGAATGTATTCTCACAAGGGCTCTTAATTTAAGGGCGTCTGTTTAGTATTTATGTTTTACCACAAAATATCTTGCAATAGGCTATCTGTATCCTCCATTTCCACTCTGTGGCTTTCGCTACCATTGCCCAGCTGCTACATTAGGTTTTGGTAAGCATACTCTGCCCCTGCTGGGAGCAGATTCCTAAGTCTTGATGCTCTATTGTAGTTTTTTTTAATATGATTATGTTGTTTTACACCTAATAGTCATATGCTCCTCAACTAAAAAAATTCAAGAAAGTGAATAAAAATAGATATTCTCTTCACTTAGTTGTGAATTTAGATATGCAGTACATACCAAAGCCAATAAAACATACCTGTCCTACTCAGAACCCTCCTGATCACATCAAAGGAAAGGCCCATACTGTCCAGCAGTTGCTGTCATGGAAACAGTGAATGAAGAGGGCCAGAGTGCTTGAAAGTAAAAGATATAAAAGTATCTTGTCAATATTAGTGTAAAAAGGAAAACGTATTGCTTTTATCCTTTATCAAAAGGCAGTGACACAGATATCTGCTGCTCAGAATACTTTGTGCAGCTTGTAAGATGAAAAGGGAAAAAAACATTTGAAAGAGGATACAGTTAAAATAAAAAGGATGAACATGTTACCGGGAGATGGTATTTATTTATGATCAGAGAAATGTCCAATTCAATCAAGTATTGTTCTACTAACCCTTCTAACAAATAGTTTGTTTTAAAAATGACTGATACTTTAATTTCCGTTTGTCCCCATTACTTCACAATCCTTTATCATTTTGATAGAAAGAGAAGGGGTAAAATGGAAAAAAAGATGGTGAGAGTACACAAAGCTAAGGAAAGAAGTGCACCAGTGGGCATGTTTAAAAATAGAATTGTATTTCAATTTTGTGATGCCTAAGGGGTATGGAGTGAAGAAAATGCACACCTTTACTTATTGATGGAGTTTGAATTACAGTGTGGTAGCAATGACCTTTATTGTTGCAAAGTAATGCAATGTGTAGGATTTGTTTCAGGCAGCTGGGCTGTCACGAAAAATGTATTATAGAGGAAAAACACATGAGATTATGGATACAATGTGAAATGGCTTTCTATGATAATATTCCTAGGGCCTTTTTTTAAGGGAATAAATGTATGTAAAAAATGTGGTTGCAACTTTTAGGCCTTGAGGTTTAATTGAAATAAATGTTCTATGTGTTTAGGAGGCTATGAAATTCCTAAACTTTAATAAAAATGAGGTGTGATAGTGATAGACATAACTCACTGGCAATCTTATTCTCCTGTGTAGCACTGTTTAAAAAATGACTTCCTCAGTTGAAATCACTCTGCTAAATTTTTCTTTGCCTCAGATATCCTCTTAGATTTAGGTCAGGAAGATGGTATTATATTTGAGCTGTTATGACTGAGCACCTTGAGCACAATAATGTTGATATATACTTAAAAATTTAAGATTAGCCGTTTTATAGGGAATATATAGAGGGGTTAACTATGGCTAAGTAGAAAAATGAAACTGAAACTTTTACCTTTTGCTTTAAAGGATAACTCTACCTCCATTGGAAAAAAAACAAAGAAATGATGTAGTAGAAATTGTTGCAACATAAACCATATCATTGAATGTTAATAAAAAATTACCTTTCCTTTTCAATCTGCACTGCTATAATTTTCTGTAAAATTCAATTTAATATGACAACATGAAGGAGTTCTATAAACCACTGGTGTACAGAACACCCCCATAAATGGCCTTTTCTGATTGTGTGGTTGGCTCACTAATTTTCCAAGAAGTCTGCATAAATACATATATTCTTCATATTATAGGCTTCTTCTGCAACAACATTTTTTTTTTTCGTAGGATGCTCCAAAGGAATTAATCAGGTGTGGGGATTAGCTCAAGGGGGATCGTCACCTTCTCTGGGAAAGAAGGTAGTCCAAAGAGCGTGTTTTCTTAAAATCTGATTTATAGCCAGTTTTTGTTTTTAAAAGGTTGCATGAAAATCAAATAAACAAAACAGAAAATAAATCTTTGCAGGCACTAACTAAACAGTTCAGGATCTTAACTCACAGGTGAAGGTGAACCCACAAAACAAAGAAAATGCAAACCTTTTTCTGTCTCTCACAAAGCAGACATCAACATTAGTAGCTCTCTCTCATGTATGTCTTCCTGAGTCCCAGGCCAATAGCAATTTTTTGCTCCAGTCCCGCATTATTTATACCACCTGTTGGTGGACACAAGTGGACTGCAAAATCTGGTCTGGACACCAGCCCTGCCAAGGTGGCTGGTAAAACCCAGACAGGATTCCACCTTAGTTCTCTGCAAATGAACGCATGCGATGTTACATAACGTCCATAACATAACGTCCATCAATCAGCTCAGCTTGTATAATGTCACACACTTTAAAAGGGATGTAGACTCATGCATTTTGATCTTTAGAACACTGCATATGCATCAGCTGATTAACCAGTTCCCGCCTATAGACAAATGATGGCCAGGCAGGACATTCATGTTTCCATAGTTACATAGTTACATACAGTATCTCACAAAAGTGAGTACACCCCTCACATTTTTGTAAATATTTTATTAAATCTTTTCATGTGACAACACTGAAGAAATTACACTTTTATATAATGTAAATTAGTGAGTGTACAGCTTGTATAACAGTGTAAATTAGCTGTCCCCTCAAAATAACTCAACACACAGCCATTAATGTCTAAACAGCTGGCAACAAAGGTGATTACATCCCTAAGTGAAAATGTCCAAATTGGGCCCAGTTAGCCATTTTCGCACCCCGGGGGCATGTGACTCATTAGTGTTACAAGGTCTCAGGTGTAAATGGGGAGCAGGTGTGTTAAATTTGATGTTATCACTCTCATTCATAATGACCACTGGAAGTTCAACATGGCAACTCATGGCAATGAACTCTCTGAGGATATAAAAAAAAAGAATTGTTGCTCTACATAAAGATGACCTAAGCTATAAGAAGATTGACAAGACCCCTAATTGAGCTGCACCACAGTGGCCAAGACCATACAGTGGTTTAACAGGACAGGTTCCACTCAGAACAGGCCTTGCCATGGGCAACCAAAGAAGTTGAGTGCACATGCTCATCGTCATATACAGAGGTTGTCTTTGGTAAATAGACATATTTGTGCTGCCAGCATTGCTGCAGAGGTTGAAAAGGAGGGGTGTCAGCCTGTCAGTGCTCAGACCATACGCCGCACACTGCATCAAATTGGTCTGCATTGCTGTCGTCTCAGAAGGAAGCCTCTTCTGAAGATGATGCACAAGAGCACACAAACAGTTTGCTGAAGACAAGCAGATTAAGAACATAGATTACTGGAACCATGTCCTGTGGTCTGATAAGACCAAGATAAACGTATTCAGTTCAGATGGTGTCTAGCATGTGTGGTGGCAGCCAGGTGGGAGTGTCATGCTCTGGGGATGCATGAGTGCTGCCGGCACTGGGGACTTACAGTTCATTGCCATGAATTTCAACATGTACTGTGACATACTGAAGCAGAGCATGATCCCCTCCCTTCATAGACTGGGCCGCAGGGCAGTATTCCAACATGATAATGACCTCAATCACACCTCCAAGACAACCACTGCCCTGCTAATGAAGCTGAAGGTAAAGGTGATGGACTGGCCAAGCATGTCTCCAGATCTAAACCCTATTGAGCACATGTTGGTCATCTTCAAATGGAAGGTCTTCAAGGTCTCTAACATCCACCAGCTACGTGATGTCATCATGGAGGAGTGGAAGAGGAGTCCTGTGGCAACCTGAAAAGCTCTGGTGAACTCCATTCCGAAGAGGATTAAGGCAGTGCAGTGCTGGGAAATAATGGTGGCCACACAAAATATTAACACTTTAGGCCCAATATGGACATTTCCACTTAGGGGTGTACTCACTTTTGTTGCTAGCGGTTTAGACATTAATGGCTGTGTGTTGAGTTATTTTGAGGGGACAGCAAATTTACACTGTTATACAAGCTGTACTTGTACTTTACATTGTAGCAAAGTGTAATTTCTTCAGTGTTGTCACATGAAAAGATACAATGAAATATTTACAAAAATGTGAGGGGTGTACTCACTTTTGTGAGATCTTGTAGTTAGTCAGGTTCACAAAGTTCCATCTAGTTCTACCAACCAAAAAAATATCATAAAATCCCATGTGCACAATCCTCTACCCACAGTTGATCCAGAGGAAGGCGAAAAAACCCAGCAAAGCTCGATCCAATGTGCTACAGCAGGAGAAAAAAATCCTTCCTGATCCCCTGAAAGGCAATTGGATATTCCCTGGATCAACTTTACCTATAAGTATTAGTACCCAGTTATATTATGTACATTTAGGAAATAATCCAGGCCTTTTTTAGAGCAATCTACTGAGCTCTTACTGGGAAGAACCTTTTCTGTATCTAGAGATTAAATCTCTTTTTCCTCCAGACGTAAAGAGTGCCCCCTTTTCCTCTGTGATGACCTTAAAGTGAATAACTCAACACAAGTTCACTATCAGAATCCCTTATGTATTTGTACATGTTGATCATATCTCCCTTTAATCTCCTCTTCTCAAGAGAGAATACATTCAGTTACTGTATTGATCTGGTCACAGTGTGACAAAAGAATATAATAATAATTTGTATTCAGCCCCTGAGTCAATACTTTGTAGAACCACCTTTCACTGCAAGTACAGCTGCAAGGCTTTTTGGGTATGTCTCTGCTAGCTTTGCACATCTAGAAAGTGTTTTTTTTTTGCCCAATCTTATTTTAAAATTAGCTCAAGCTCTGTCAGATTGGATGGAAAGCATGTGTGAATAGCAATTTTCAAGTCTTGCCACATATTCTTAATTGGATTTAAGTCTGGACTTTGATTGGGCCATTTTAACACATGAATATGCTTTGATCAAAACCATTCTATTGTAACTCTGGCCGTATGTTTGGGGTCGTTGTCCTGCTGGAAGGTGAACCCCGACCCAGTCTCAAGTCTTTTGCAGACTCTAATGCCGTGTACACACGATCGGTCAAACCGATGAGAATAGTCTGATGGACCGTTTTTATTGGACCAAACCGGTCGTGTGTGGGCCCCATCGGTTATTTATCAATAGGTTAAAAAAAATGGATACCTAACCGATAGAAAAAAAACGTCCATCGGTTAAAAATCCACGCATGCTCAGAATCAAGTCGACTCATGCTTTGAAGCATTAAACTTAGTTTTTTAGCACGTCGTTGTGTTTTACATCACCGCGTTCTAACACGATAGTTTTTTTTAAGACCGTTCTCATCGGTTTGACCGATCGTGTGTACAGGGCTTAACAGGTTTTCTTCTGAAGGCCCGTACACACAATACAAAAATTGGATGGAAAAATATGTACGATAAGCTGTCTGACGATTTTCGGATCGTTAGTACTTTTGACAGCGGATTTTACTTTTTCGGCAGACAAAAGCTGGATGTGCGGACTATAAGATTTTTGTTTCATTAGTAGTTATCGTACGAAAAAAAATTGTAAGAGCAAGACTATGCATGCTCAGAACCAAAAGAATACATACAAAATTATTTAACGCATTACGTCACTTCTGACGTTGTATTCTGTCGTACGAAAATGTTCACATTGTAAGTAACCTCTTTACTTTCGACATGAGACATGCATGCCACAAAAAAATGGACGTCATCCAAAAATCTAAGCGTGTGTACGAGGCCTAAGATTGCCCTGTATTTGGCTCCATCCATCTTTCCATTAACTCTGACCAGCTTTCCTGTCCCTGCTAAATAAAGGCATCCCCACAACATGATGCTGCCACCACCATGTTTTACAGTGGGGATGGTGTGTTCAGGGTGATGTGCAGTGTTAGTATTCCGCCACACACAGCGTTTTGCCTTAAGGTGGTTCTCAACCTGGGAGTCGGGACCCCCTCGGGGGTCGAATGAAGATTTGCCAGGGGTCACCAAATCTTGTGCTGTTCTTGAAACCCGCACCACTCTCCCAGCCTTTTTGCGGCCGCTCAGCAGGGCTGTCCCTGGAGCCCCGACCACCCACTCAGCCTCTTTGCAGCCACCCATTTAGTTCACGGCATGGCTGGGGGGCAGAGACTAGGGGTCAGCTGACTGTTGAGGAATGTGAACTGGGAGGGGCTGGAGGAGAACATTTCTCTTGATTTCAGCATAGGTATCACTGCTACGAGACACCACCAAGTCAGAAACACAGTAACACTACCTGTGATTATAGTTGCCATTAAAAGTCCCCACTACAGTTCTCAGATCAGCAGATGACCTTTATCAAGAGCACCTAAGTTGGCTGATCAGAATTCCCCCCAGAATTGCCACTCATCCCAACTCCCCCCACCCCCCACCAAGGAGTTAGAGAAGGAATAAAAATAGACAATACATGGAAGGGAGAGGAAAAGAGGGGGGACAAGAAATTAGGATATAGAGAGATAAAAGGGAAAGAAAGGAGAACAAAGAGAAAGAGTGGAACATCCTAAAACGTACCATAAGGGGTTTTAATACTGTACAAGTGGAAAGGACTCAGGGAGCGCAAAATGCCTGTGGGTTAGGAGGTGCAAATGACTTGTATTGCCTTGGGTGCTAACAACCCATGCTACAAAAATAATTTTACTGTTTCTATGCATTCTATGCATTGAGATAAAAAGCCGTGTGTGCAGCAGCCCCCCTCAGCCCCTTAACACTTACCTGAGGTCCCTCTCTGTTCAGCGATGTGCAGGAGTGTCTCAGCTGACCAAGATTCTCCCTCCTGATTGGCTGAGACACAGCAGTGGCGCCATTGGCTCCCACTGCTGTCAATCAAAGTCAGCCAGCCAATCAGGGGAGTGACGGGGCGGGTCCAGGCTCAGTAAATGAACACAAGGAGCTGTGACCCAGCTCAGGTGCCCCCATCGCATGCTGCTTTCTGTGGGGGCACTGAAAAGTAGGGAGGGGTCAGGATCACATAGTTACATAGTTACATAGTTAGTCAGGTTGAAAAAAGACACAAGTCCATCCAGTTCAACCACAAAAAACAAAATAAAAAAACACAGTAAAATCCTATACACCCAACTCCATACCCACAGTTGATCCAGAGGAAGGCAAAAAACCCCAGCGGAGCATGATCCAATTTGCTACAGCAGGGGAAAAAATTCCTTCCTGATCCCCCGAGAGGCAATCGGATTTACCCTGGATCAACTATACCTACAAATCTTAGTACTCAGTTATATTCTGTACATTTAGGAAAGAATCCAGACCTTTCTTAAAGCAATCTACTGAGCTGGCCAGAACCACCTCTGGAGGGAGTCTGTTCCACATTTTCACAGCTCTTACTGTGAAAAAACCTTTCCGTATTTGGAGGTGAAATCTCTTTTCCTCTAGACGTAAAGAGTGCCCCCTTGTCCTCAGTGATGACCGTAAAGTGAATAACTCAACACCAAGTTCACTGTATGGACCTCATATATTTGTACATGTTGATCATATCCCCCCTTATTCTCCTCTTCTCAAGAGTGAATAAATTTAGTTCCTCTAATCTTTCCTCATAGCTGAGCTCCTCCATGCCTCTTATCAGTTTGGTTGCTCTTCTCTGCACTTTCTCCAGTTCTCCTATATCCTTTTTGAGAACTGGTGCCCAAAACTGAACTGCATATTCCAGATGAGGTCTTACTAATGATTTGTACAGGGGCAAAATTATATCTCTGTCTCTGGAGTCCATACCTCTCTTAATACAAGAAAGGACTTTGCTCGCTTTGGAAACCGCAGCTTGGCATTGCATGCCATTATTGAGCTTATGATCAACTAAAACCCCCAGATCCTTCTCCACTACAGACCCCCCCAGTTGTACTCCCCCTAGTATGTATGATGCATGCATATTCTTAGACCCCAAGTGCATAACTTTACATTTATCTACATTAAACCTCATCTGCCACTTAGTCGCCCAATCAGACAGAGCATTGATGTCGGCTTGTAAATTGGAGACGTCCTGTAAGGACGTTATTCCACTGCATAGCTTGGTGTCATCTGCAAAGACAGAAATGTTACTTTTGATCTCAGACCCAATATCATTTATAAATATATTGAAAAGTAAGGGTCCCAGCACTGAACCTTGGGGTACACCACTCATAACATTGGACCATTCAGAGTAAGAATCATTAACCACGACTCTCTGAATTCTGTCTTTCAGCCAGTTTTCTATCCATTTACAAACTGATATATCCAATCCTGTAGACCTTACCTTACACATGAGCCGTGTGTGCGGAACTGTATCGAACGCTTTTGCAAAATCCAAATATATCACGTCCACAGCCACGCCTCTGTCCAGGGTTTTACTTACCTCTTCATAAAAGGAAATCAGGTTTGTCTGACAACTTCTGTCTTTCATGAATCCATGTTGTCTGCTGCTTAAATAGTTTTTTTCCAGCAAGAACTCATCCATGTGGTCTTTTATTAAATGTTCCAGTATCTTCCCAACTATAGAAGTTAAACTAACAGGTCTATAGTTACTTGGTAAAGACTTTGTTCCCTTTTTAAATATGGGCACCACATTGGCCCTGCGCCAATCCAGTGGTACTATTCCTGTCTTTAATGAGTCCCTAAATATTAGATACAGTGGCTTTGAAATGACAGAGCTCAACTCACTTAGGATCCGTGGATGGATGCCATCAGGTCCAGGTGCTTTATCCACCTTTATTCTGTCTAAATATTTCTGGACCATATCACTTTTGAGCCATTGTGGATTTGGGGCTGTGTCACTCCCACCCCCATTTTGGACATGAGCTCCCCCATGCTCCATTGTATACACAGAGCTGAAGAAAACATTTAATAAATTTGCCTTCTCTTTGTCCCCAGTCACCCACTCTAGATTATTTTGTAAGGGGCCTACATGCTCAGACTTCACCTTTTTACTATTAATATATTTAAAGAATTTTTTGGGGTTTGTCCTACTATCTTTTGCAATCTGTCGTTCGTTTTGAATTTTTGCATCCTTGATTTCCTTTTTGCATATCCTGTTATATTCTTTGTAACATTTAAACAACACTAGTGTTCCTTCATTTTTATATTTTTTAAAAGCTACTTTCTTATTGTTTATAGCTTTCTTCACAGAAGAGGGACCCCGAGAATGGGAGGATCAGAGCTGCTCTGTGCAAATCCATTGCAACAGAGCAGGTAAGTATAACATGTTTGTTATTTTTATAGGAAAAAAACAAGACTTTACAATCACTTCAACTCCACAGCCTCTAAAGCACTGTGGTGTGGAACGCAATCCCATCTTACACATTTGATAAGGGGTGAGATAACTATGGTAAAATATCTTTATTTGTATTTAGCTATGACCAAGCTTCAGTCCAATCATCATCAGTGAATTGAATTGAATATCTAAAGCAGCCCGGGTTGGAATCAGCCATTAGTGCAGAGTAATAGTGGGAAATCAATGTTGTATTGTCAATGTCTAAGTTTCTAAGTAGCTTCTCTAATGGGGCCATTTGTAGAGGAAGCGAGAGTGAACCAAATTGTGCTCTCAAAGCGTGACAAAGCTGGAATAAAAAAAAAAAATAGAGAGAGGAAGGCTAAAGTTCACTCTCATTTGGGTGAAGGACTTGAATGTGCTGTAAACAAGGCCTGCGTGCCGAAACGCACTTGCATGTTCTTTTTATCATAGTCATACAACAACAATAATATTAAAGACTGAATTTCCAGTGGTGCCGGCTCTTCTATGTACATCTGTTCTGTATATAAATGGCAAAGGTATTTAACACCTCTAACCATGGGCGTCCGCTGAAATTTTTTCAGGGGGGGCGCGCTTCGGCAGCGGTGATACACAGTCACATTTTTCCCCCTTCTTCGACCGCTAGCGGGGGTTAAAAGCGCCCACCCCCCCCCCCCACGTTAAAATGTAAAAACACCCCATTGTGCCCCCTGCATCTTTCAATATCTCTTTGTCACTACTGTGTACCCTCTCTGGACACATTTACATTACACAGCACCTTACAGCTCTGGACCCCTTTACATTACACAGCACCCCACAGCTCTGGACCCCTTTACATTACACAGCACCCCACAGCTCTGGACCCTTTTACATTACACAGCACCCTGCATCAATGGACCCCTTTACATTACACAGCACCCTGCATCACTGGACCCCTTTACATTACACAGCACCCTGCACCACTGGACCCCTTTACATTACACAGCACCCCACAGCTCTGGACCCCTTTACATTACACAGCACCCCGCAGCTCTGGACTCCTTTACATTACACAGCACCGCTTTCCCTTGACTGAAACACTACACTATATTGACAGTATATTTATTTCAGGTCTAAAAGAGGAACCTTTTGGAAAGAGGGACAAATGGATTTGATTCCAGAAGAGGGACAATCTCAAGTGAGGAGGCTATAGCAGCTTCAGTGGTGATACAGGCATTATGTGAGGAGGGATGTAGCCAGTCATGCACAACAACTAGCTGGGGTGCCAGATAATAAGGATAACAATTTGGGAAGGCTAAGCCGACTAAATGAGCGGGCAGTTTCAAAATTTTGAAAACCATTTTGGGAGCATGCTGGTTCCAAAGGAAACTTGTGCAGAGAGAATCGATTTGGAGAATTTTACACTAGCCAGTACATAATATAATAATAATAATAATATTTTTGGAAGAAAAATAATCTTTAGCAAATTGACTCGGCCCATACGGTCTAATGGATGATTCATCCACTGGTTTGTACATTGCTGCGGTTGGGCAATGAAAGGCCATATGTTATTGGCTACATATGAATTCAGAGGTAGCTGTATCACTACTCCCGAATAGTGGAAATAATGGACCACTTGGCATTAAGAGCTTGGCTGTATAACCTGTTTCACCCCTGAGTCTAGTGGAAAAAGACTGGATTTGGACCAGTTGGTCCAGAAACCTGAAAACCCACCAAAACTCTTCAACTCTTGTAATAGGGAACATAAAAACATAGAAGAGACAGCCAAATATATAAGGGTATCATCAGCATATAATAAATATGTGCACTTCCAGGAATTGTGTTTGTTTACGTTTTCGTTTCATTCTTTTTTTTTTTTTTCGTAAATTCATAAATTAAAAAATTCAGAAATTTGAAATCCGAAAATTCTGAAGTTGAGAAATTCGGAAGTTTGGAAATTTGGAAATTCGGAAATCCGAAAATTTGAAAATCCAAAAATAAGAAGAAAAATCCAAAATAATAACTAACTAACTAATAATAACTAACTATTAACTTATAGGTATTGTAATTTCCTTTCAAATTTGGCTGTTAGAGAATGTAGCGAATACAAATTTATCCAAAATTACCTGAAAAAAAGAATGTCGCATCTAAACGAATTGAAAGTAACAAATTAGTAATAATAAATATTTAGTAATAGTTATTATTAGTTAGTCAGTTATTTCGGATCTTCGAAATTTTCGGGTTTTCATTCTTATGTTCTGATTTTCAAGCTTTTTCATTTTTGGATTTTCAAATTTTCGGATTTTCTAATGCTTGAATTTTCAAATTTTCGGATTTTCAAATCTCCGAATGTTTCAACAAAAGGGAGTACACCCCTAGGTGAAAATTTCCAAATTGGGCCCAAAGTGTCAATATTTTGTGTGGTCACCATTATTTTCCAGCATTGCCTTAACCCTCTTGGGCATGGAGTTCACCAGAGCTTCACAGGTTGCCACTGGAGTCCTCTTCCACTTCTCCATGATGACATCAGGGAGTTTGTGGATGTTAGAAACCTTGTGCTTTTTTACCTTCCATTTGAGGATGCCCCACAGATGTTCAATAGGTTTTAGGTCTGGAGACATGCTTGGCCAGTCCATCACCTTTACCCTCAGCTTCTTTATCAAGGCAGTGGTCATCTTGGAGGTGTGTTTGGGGTCGTTATCATGTTGGCATACTAGTCTCTGAAGGGAGGGGATCATGCTGTGCTTCAATATGTCACAGTACATGTTGGTATTCATGGTTCCCTCAATGAATTGCAGCTCCCCAGTTCCGGCTGCACTCATGCAGCCCCAGACCATGACACTCACCACCATGCTTGACTGTAGGCAAGACACACTTGTCTTTGTTCTCCTCGCCTAGTTGCCACCACACACGCTTGACACCATCTGAACCATCTTGGTCTCATCAGACCACAGGACATGGTTCCAGTAACCAATGTCCTTAGTCTTCTTGTCTTCAGAAAACTGTTTGTGGGTTTTCTTGTGCATCATATTTAGAAGAGGCTTCCTTCTGGGACGACAGCCATGCAGACCAATTTGATGCAGTGTGCAGCGTATGGTCTAAGCACTGACCCCCAATGCCTTCAACCTCTGAAGAAATGCTGGCAGTACTCATACATCTGTTTCCCAAAGACAACCTCTCGATATGACGCTGAGCATGTGCACTCAACTTGTTTGGTTGACCATGGCGAGGCCTGTTCTGAGTGCCACCTGTCCTGTTAAACCACTGTATGGTCTTAGAAACCATTCTGCAGCTCAGTTTCAGGGTCTTAGCAATTGTCTTATAGCCTAGACCATCTTTATGTAGAGTAACAATTTTTTTTTCAGATCCTCAGAGAGTTCTTAGCCATGAGGTGCCATGTTGAACTTCCAGTGACCAGTATGAGAGAGTGAGAGCGATAACACCAAATTTAACAGATCATTCTCACCTGAGACCTTGTAACACTAATAAATCACATGACACCGGAGAGGGAAAATGCCTAATTGTGCCCAATTTGGACATTTTCACTTAGGGGTGTACTGTTTTTTTTGCCAGCGGTTTAGGCTATAATGGCTGAGTTATTTTGAGGGGACAGCAAATGTACACTGTGATATAAGTTGTACACTCACTACTTTACATATTGTTTCAAAGTGTAATTTCTTCAGTGTTGTCACATATAATAAAATATTTTCAAAAATGTGAGGAGTGTACTCACTTTTGTGAGATACTGTATATCAGACAACTAAGCAGACAATGAAGCATCATCATATTGTACAGTAGAAGAATATACAGTAACTTAGTATAAAAAGCAAGATTGTTAACATCAATTCAAAATACTCCAATGATATCTAAAACTGTGAAAATATAATCAAATAAAACAATTTAAATATTTTCAGAAACACTATAATCTTCAACCTGTAATGCAATGTTGTGATTTGCTGTAGTGCAGTGCTTCTCAATTATTTTCTGTCATGCCCCCCCTAGGAAGAAGAAAACATTTCGCGCGACTGTAAATAGTATCATTTGTCTATAAAATTGTTATAAGTACACCTCTGCATAACACTGTATCCACATATCCCCCCACACAGTATTGCCCTTCTTCACATATCCCCCCACACACAGTATTGCCCTTCTTCACATATCCCCCCACACAGTATTGCCCCATCACATATCCCCCCACACAGTATTGCCCCATCACATATCCCCCCACACAGTATTGCCCCCTTTACATGACCCCATCACATACCCCCCCCCACAAAGTATTGCCCCCTTTACATGACCCCATCACATATCCTGCACACAGTTTCCCCCATCACATAACCCCCCTTTTCCCCCCACAGCACAGCCCCCACTCCTCGTCCTTAACATTTCCATATATTTTTCCTCCCTTCCTCCCTCTCCACTCCTACCTGTAACTTTTCAGCGCGGAGAGCAGGAGGCGGGACATTCGTCAAGTGAAGCCGCAGCAGCACTGGGCGGGGCTGGGAGACTTTTGGGCGAACTGGTGATTGGCTGCTAGGACCGCCTCCTAGCAGCCAATCACCTGCCGTCTAACATGGCAGGCTGCTACCTCTCTGGTCCCGTCCCCCAGTTCAAAAATGTCCCGCCCCCCGCGTCCGCTCCTCTAACTAGCGGAGGAGGCTGGGGACAGAAGCGGATACTAAATGGCGCGATCGCCGCGGTCCGGAACGAGCCCCCCTTTATGGAGCCTCGGGCCCCCCCACTATTTGAGAAGCACTGCTGTAGTGGAACATTCACCAAACTCATATTGGCACTCCCTCATCTTCCCAGATAGTAAGTAATTAAGCTGCATGTTTGAAAATGACTTGCTAAGTTATTGTTAGACTTGCTAGGCTCCACAAGTTTCTTGCACAATTGCAGCAAGTCTGCATTGCATAACTCCAGATGAACTTTCTTTGCAAACATTCTGCAAGTCTGCTGCAAGTTCTGGTTCAGTTATGTTGTGCAATAGTCATCCCACCACAGGGATCACTGTAGCTGAATCTCCATCTTTGCCCCCTGCTGTGTGAACTAGAACTTGTGCTTCAAGTGCTCTGCAAGTGTTCAACTTGCCAATGAAAATGTGCAGCAAGTTAACACAACTTACAATTCAACACTGTCACAAATGTGTGGTAAATGAACCTTGCTATCTGGGTTATTATTATGACCTTTAAGGGAAAAGGCCCAAAACACATATTTTTTTTATAGCCAGGACACATATGCCCCCCCCCCCCCCCAGTGGATACAAGCTACTTAAAGTGTTACCAAACCCAGGAATATATCTGGTCTCACACAGTACACAGAAGATGGGAATGCAATTGTTTTAGTAAGTATAAACTGCTAATTACAGTACCTTTCATCAGCAGTTACAGCAGTCTTGTGACTTTTGTCTGGTTAAAGCTTGTATGAGGAGTTTAAATTCTCCAATGATTCTCCTGTGAAGCTGCAGGACACCTGGCCCCCTTTTTGGACAGTGCTCTAGCAGTGCTTTAGCTCTCTAGCAATAAACACTGAGCATGTGCAGCTTTCCCCAAAGGCTCTGTTCTATCTGTAGATAGATTGGGGACAGTGAAAGAAGGGGAGGTTATTGAAGACAGGGTCAAACAGCCTTTTTGCACAATGCAGAGGATTAACCCCTTAGGTTTCCGCAGTGAATATAATAAGCATTCTTTACTGCATATACAGACTTATTTTACTTCAGGAGCATAACCAATGCTCAAAATCACAAAGGAAGAGAAAATATAGGGGGTCATTTACTAAAGGCAAATCCACTTTGCACTACAAGTGCACTGCAAGTGCACTTGAAAGTGCACTTGTAAGTGAAGTCGCTGGAGATAGCTGTAGATCTGAGGGGAAGCTCTGAAATGAAGGGAAGCTCTGCTGATTTTATCATCTAATCATGTGCAAGCAAAAATACTGTTTTTTATTTTCCTTGCATGACCGCCTCAGATCTACAGCGACTGCACTTGAAAGTGCAAAGTGAATTTTCCTTTCGTAAATAACCCCCATAGTGTTCTCCAACGTAAAGTTTTTATTGCACTCACCTGTGCAGGAGGTATTTGATGATATGCAGCGATGCCCTCAAGAGGTCACCCCATGACTGGAGACTTGTTTTATATGTGTGCAATCAAGTGTACTTACTTTGTAGCAATACAATTTTTACTATTAAGAGCTCTGTTTTCCTTCCTCACCTTTTTATTTTTGAGCATTGGTTATGATCCTGAAGCTTAAACAGCTTGCACCTACTAGTGGGGAGACAGTTGTGTCCTGGCTATCAACAAATATGTGTTTTTGGCCTTAAAAGATCACTATAGCAAAACAGAAAATTGCATTACCGATTGAAGATTATAATGTTTATGGAATTTTTTGTATTGTTTTATATGTTTATATGATCACAGTATTGGATATCACTGAGGTATGGAGTATGTATTTTGTCCTGTGGAATGTTTAAATTGCTCCCTATTCATTAACAATTACTGTGCAAAAAATGTATCACACCAGTATGTACATTTGTTATGGGCTCCAGTGTAAAAAAAAAAGTGTAGAAGCAGACAAGGATTAAAGCTGAAATAAAATGCACCACTTAAAAGATCACATTGTACATTTTTGAATGAGATGCAAAACATGATGTATGCCACTTTCATAAAAATCATCATCAAGTAGTAATAAAAAAGATAAGCTTACATAAAAAATAAATGGGTGAAAAGTGCAATTACTAAAAGAAAATTAAATAAACATCAGGGTAAGATGGTTACTGACATTATGATACACCACTAGAGTCTCAATAAATCTCTACAAGTGCACTTAAAATCATTTACTGAGCAATGAGACTTTGACTATTCTATATAAAAAGTGCTCTTCTGGTATCTGAAGTAATAGCTTAATAATAAAACATTAACATTAGGAGATGATTATGAAACATCAAAAACATACAGTAAATATTTCCTTAAGCATGTTAATAAATCAGATCGATAAACAGATTGTTGAGAAGTGGTTTCCATAGAGATAAACAAAGTAACTGATAAAGGAATGAAATGTACACACTTTAAAAAATAATAGTAATATTCTTGGTTTCATGAAAGATACGACAGCATACATTACTGGGAATAAAACGTGTTTAAAACCAACAAATAGCAAATAAGTAATTGGATGAAAAAATTATTTATGGTTATTTCAATTATTACAAAGTTACAACAATTAGATAAAAAATAAGATGAAGCTGTTTTTATTTTTCCATAAATAGCTTCTATTGCAAAATTTTATAAATATAATAGAAGAATTGGCTCTTAGGCCTCGTACACACGAGGCCTAACCAGCAAGAAGCTTGCTGGGAGATATTTTTTTGTTGAGGAAACCGGTCGTGTGTACATTTTCGTTGAGGAAACTGTCGAGAAACTCGACGAGCCAAAAAGAGAGCAAGTTTTCTATTTCCTCGACGGCAATGGAGAAACTTGCCTTGTCGAGTTCCTCAACAAGGAACTCGACGAGGAAAGCGTTGTGTTTTGCCCGTCGAGTTCCTCGGTCGTGTGTACGAGGCTTCATAGTACACTGGAGTCTGTTTTCTAAATTCAGTACAAGATAAATGAAAGGAAAAATCTTATTGATTTCTTTGGACAATCATGTTCATACTAAACAAAGCAGGGGTTAGCAACCTTTTCCAAATCAAGGGCTATTTTTACAACCATCAGATAACAGACAAAGACGATATTGCACAGTAGTCTTATTTAGTGTTTAATTTATGCACTCATAGTTGTACTGCGAATGGAAAGTTAAACATATTAATTATTATACACTGCCCTACAACATCCTATAAAGATCTCAGATCAGCCCTAATGTTTGTACCTTCGAACCTCAGATAAACCCCACTGCATGCACCCTCAGACCTCAGATCGGATCCAATTTCTGCACCTTCAGTCCTTAGATCAGCCCCAATTACTACTATCCTAGGTCCTGTTCACAAGGGACAATTAGTTGCATCCGTCATGCAGGGCTGCATGTTACAGGCCCAGGTATGCACAGCTTTTGCATGCATCCCCTGTGTTGGCAATCCCATAAATGGATATTGGGACACATGACTGCACAGGCACAGCCATTGTGTCCCAAAGTAACATCTGTGCAGTTGCGGGTAAATAGCTAGCCCCAAACGCACCCATGGTGAGGTCGGGGACACACACCTGCACCCACACGTATATAAAAGATGGCTCTGCAAAGGTCCCGACACATATGAATGGGTTTTAGTCCTGAGTTCAGCCCTCAGTTTGGTAACCTCAGACCTCACATTTCTGCACCTTCAAACCTCAGATCAACCCCAACTTCTTCACCTTCAGACTTCATATCAGCTCTAGTTCCTGCATCGCCAGTTCTTAGATCGACTATAATGCATTTATACACTTCAGACATCAGATCAGTCACTGGCTGATTTCACTGACATTAGGGAGGTGAGGCCAGGAGTTGCAATTGACATCTATGGAAGCTGTCAGTAAAAAACAATGCTTTCAGGTGCCTGCAGAAAAGGCATCATGTGCCAGGGTTTGCTAACTATTGCCGTAAAGTGTATACCTGGGCAAAGTAAAAAAAAAGTTATCTCTAGTACGTGTACCATTTAATATGCTGCAAAAAAAAACAGAAACATACTAGAAAATCCTGCTAGAAATATACTCTGCTTGTAACTTCATGTGTACTCTGTGCTGCAGTAAAATCTCAAACAGAGTTCCTAGCCGGTTTCCTGTTACGGTATGTAAACTGTGGAACACCTCCCCCTATGTTAAAGAGATGAGGCGAGGGGAGAGTTCCGTAGTTCAAATAAGTCATGAGCAGCCTAGCATAACAACATTGCCTCCACAGTGAGGGAGTGTTGTCACCCTAGAATGAACGTATGTTTTTTGGCAGGGTCACCTGGTGAAAATAAAGGGGAAAAAAAAGCTGAGAAAAGAAAATTAATTCAAGGATGAATGGTAAACGACAATAAATACAATTTTTGTTTTTGAGTTTAGATACATTTTATGGGTAAAATGATGTGGGTAATATTTCCATACAGGTATTTGCAGATTTTAATCATGTCTGCTAAATATAAAGGGCCAGATTCACGTAGAATCGCGGCGGCGTAACTTATCCTAGATAAGTTACACCGCCGCAATTTTTCATCGCAAGTGCCTGATTCACCAAGCACTTGCGATGAAAACCCACGCCCACGGCCTCCGGCGCAAGGCGGGCCAATTCAAATGGGAGTGTGCTATTTAAATTAGGCGCGCTTCTGTGCCGGACCTTCTGCGCATGCTCCGTTTCCTAACTCCCGCCGTGCTTTGCGTGACGTGACGTTATTTTTTTGGAACGGCGACGCGCGTAGCGTACTTCCGTATTCCCGGACTGCTTACGCAAACGACGTTGATTTTTAAATTTCGACGCGGGAACGACGGCCATACTTTAGACAGCAATACACTTGCTGACTAAAGTTAAGGCACCAAAAAAAAAGTGTAACTATGCGACGGGAAAATATACTAGCGGCGACGTAGCGAACGCGAAAAACCGTTGTGGATCGGCCGTAACTCCTAATTTGCATACCCGACGCTGGTTTACGACGCAAACTCCCCCCAGCGGCGGCCGCGGTACTGCATCCTAAGATCCGACAGTGTAAAACAATTACACCTGTTGGATCTTCTGGCTATCTATGCGTAACTGATTCTATGAATCAATCGCATAGATAGAAACAGAGATACGACGGCGTATCAGGAAATACGCCGTCGTATCTCATTTGTGAATCTGGCCTAAAATGTGTAATAAGTTATGTTTCACATTAATCTTACTTGCTTAATTGAGCATTACTTTAAAAATGAACCATTAGGATTAATGTAATCAAATTAAAATATATATAAACAACTTTGCCTCCTGTATATAACATAATAAAGCAAGAAGCATATGATAAAAAAAAAACTTGAAACCTTATGGGTAGCATTTTAACAGCAGGGTATATTGCACATTTTATATGCCTAATTGTTTTTTCTCTTGGTTTGTTGGTGAAAGGCAGAATAGTATGTTCATTTAGAAAACTACATTTTAAAAATTGACCATATTCTTATGACATCTAGCACTCCTTCAGGCACTCTAAAACATAGTTAAATGAAAACTAATTAACTATTGGAAATTGAACCTTAGGTCCTTACTGAAATTATGATTCTATTACTTGCCACCACTTTGTTTTAATGCCAAGATTATTTGCTTATCTTAAATTCAACACTCACCCCTTGGAGCTGAAACAGGGAAACATTCTACTCAACAATTGACATCCTGAATTTCTGAAAGATTTCCAAATAGGGAAGAAAATAAAAGCTATAATTCAGTTCCTAAGATCTTTCTCATGCAGTGAATGCAATCAGTCACATTGTTAGCTTTACAACTGAAAAATAATAACTAACAAAACCAGTGCATGCCTTACTGATCACAAAGAAAATACACACTGTGTTAAAGAAATTAAAATAAAAAAACAAGGATTTTCCCCCAAAGGATATAGAGGAAATTGAGATAACTGTGTGAATTAGCAAGTTACCATCATGAATACATCATTTAGTACAGAAACATAGCAAATAAACTTGTTGGAAGATGGTCCTATAGTTATAGATGTTCTATATATGAACAAACATAGCTCTTGTTGATGTAATCATTTAACTGAGCCAGAAGATATACCTATTTGAGATATTGGGATTGATTTACTAAAGGTGAATAGACTGTTTATAATGCATGGAAAATTGCACTTTTCCCTAAAGCTTAGTGAATGCAGTGACACCTTGCAGGCTCCCATCATCCAATTATGTGCAAGCAAAAATTATTTTTTTTGTTTTAATATTGACAGTTTTAATGGGATCATGAATTTAGAATAATTTAATATCTGTTGGTTTTGATGATTCAAGTAGCTCTTAACAATATGTACTGGGAAATTCAGCAGAAGATAAAAAGGTGCTGTGTGTATCTGAGAAATAGTAGTTTAGGGGATCTAGGGGGGAGCGAGGGGAGCGCAGGGGGATGAGAGTTTTTTTTTTCTCTCTTATTCTCTTTTGCCTTTCTTCATGTTCCAGTAGTTTAGGGCAATTATGCCATGGCTACAGTATAGCTGCTCTTGATAAAGGAGGCATCCACCTCCCTATTAAAGTCTTTCCATGTTTGGGAAAGCCAGAAAACATTGGTTTGCAAAGATTTACTGAGTGGCGACATCTTTGACAATAACTACTCAAAGCTGCAGGCAGAAGATTCTGAACTTATTACTAAAGTGGAGTCATCAATACTTCAATGCGCATAACTATATTATGCATAAACTACTAATTCTATTTTACCATGTGAATGAATAGAGCTTATACAGGCCCAGGAACAGCTGTTTTCTTTATTAATGTATAGTTTTACCAGTCAGTACCTCCAGTGGGGGGTACAGGCAGCACCCTCATACTGGGCCTGAACCCTAAAAAGTCAGCAGGGGATCTTGGGTTAGCTTGGAAATTAGATGAGTCCCAGGGTAGGTGAGGTCTGGGAGTGGAAGTTCTGTTCCCACTCTACTGATGACAGGCATGGAGGAAGCCTGATCAGGAGCACTAAGGGCTACTGAGAACTAGAGATGTGCAAGACGGAAACATTTGTTTGATTTTGGTTTAATTTATTAGGTAAATAATTTCCTTTCGTCATAATCGTTATGTTAGAATTATTTGTTTTGGAACACTTTTGTTATATCGGGATAGTATATATTTTTTGTTCCAAATAATTTGTATCTTTGGAAGTTCTTTTGTTATTTCAGATTAGCTATTTTCATTTTAAAGTTTTAATTTGTTATTTTGGGTGATCACTTATGAACTCTGATGCTGCGTACACACGATCAGTCCAATCCGATGAGAACAGACTGATGGACCATTTTCATGAGTTAACCGATGAAGCTGACTGATGGTCCGTCGCGCCTACACACCATCGGTTAGAAAAACGATCGTATCAGAACGCGGTGACATAAAACACAATGACGTGCTAAAAAAAAGAAGTTCAATGCTTCCAAGCATGCGTTGACTTGATTCTGAGCATGCGTGGATTTTTAACCGATGGTCGTGCCTACTAACGATCAGTTTTGTCCTATCGGTTAGGAATCCATCGGTTAATTTTAAAACAAGTTGCCTTTTTTTTAACCGATGGTTAACTAACCGATGGTGCCTACACAGGATCGGTTTTGACCGATGAAAACGGTCCATCAGACCATTCTCATCAGTTTAACCGACCGTGTGTACGCGGCATGAGTTATCCCTGTTAACCCAACCCACAAAGAGAAATGGAAATAAGCTGATTGGATGACATTGATTGGAATTTCATGCATCCAAAAGAAGCAAATTTTGTTTCAGATTTAGACGATTTCAGGAAATTCTAGAAGGAATTTAGAAGAGAAGATAACATAAAGAGCATTTGCTTTGTGTCCAATTCACACAGAGCGAATGTGTATGCAGATTCTGGATGAATGGTTATGCAATTTTATTTAATAGATCCCATAGTATAGTTGGAGCTGTTACCTGGGCAAAAAAAGTCCAGGGGCCGGATTCAGGTAGGAGATATGACGGCGTATCTCCAGATACGCCATCGTATCTCTGAGTTGCGGCGTCGTATCTATGCGCCTGATTCATAGAATCAGTTACGCATAGATTTCCCTGATCCGACTGGCGTAAGTGTCTTATGCTGCATATTTACGCTGGCCGCTAGGTGGCACTTCCGTAGATTTATGCAAGGAATATGCTAATTAGGTAGATACGCCGATTCACAAACGTACGTACGCCCGGCGCTATTTTGTTACGTCATTTACGTTAGGCTTTTTCGGCGTAAGGTTGCTCCTGCTATTATGAGGCGTACGCAATGTTAAGTATGGACGTCGTTCCCGCGTCAAATAAGTCGTTCGCGAATAGTACTGTACGTAAGTTACGTTCACGTCTAAAGCATTGACTATTTGCGGCGGAATTTTGAGCATGCGCCGTTCGTAAAAAAACATCAAATACGTGGGGTCACACTAAATTTAAATAAAACATGCCCACATCATCCAAATTTGAATTAGGCGGGCTTACACCGGAGCACATACGTTACGCCGCCGTAACTTAGGGCGCAAGTTCTTTCTGAATACGGAACTTGCGCCCTAATTTACGGCGGCGTAACGTATCGGAGATACGTTACGCCCGCACAATATTACGCAGGGCTACCTGAATCTAGCTCCAGATTCACAAGTTCACTCTTTTTTAACCATAACCCCTACTGGTCAAAATTGCATGAGAATGATGGTGAAGTTTATGGTGGTAATGATGATGAGATCCCCACAAACCATTTATAAAAAGCTCTGAATCACATTTGTATGCTCTTCCATTATGCCGAATTGCTTTAGGATCACTGAACAGCCATATGTCATTCTTCACACTCTTTTACCAGCTGTAAAGGTTTTACACAGTTTCTTGCAAAAACAAACAATCTGTGGAAATAAAAATCGGGAAAATGCAGCTTCAGGGTAAACTATAGTTAATACTAAAAGGAAGTTTGCTCTTGCAGACTATATAGCAGTATATTTTTTACAGCAGGCTGTAGCAATAAAATGATTTTTTCAGCATTGTAAAGCTTTACAATTTTTCTATTTGTGTTTTACTCTTTAGCTACATTGACTTGATATGCTGATCACTCAAACTTGTCACAATGTCAATCATAAAACAGCAGTCCGCCTGATTGATTTTATATTTATAGACTTTAATACAACTATATACATAAAAAAGAGAAATAAAAACAGATAATTACATATTACAGGTCATTTTGGAGATACTAAAACAAAAAGTACATTATGGTGTTCAATAAAAGTCTTCAAAGTGTAAAAGACTATATAACATATGAGTAATAGTTTGCCTATTGTGACAACCAGGCAGAAAAAAAACAGTTGGAAAGAAAAAATTGCGCTAAAACCTTGTGAAACATATGTAAACCAGTGAAAACATGTGCTAAAATAAATTAAAAAATAAACAATCCTCATGTGTTAATAATGAAAAAACATTTGAAAAAAACCCATTGGTTGCATTCAACAGAAAAAAGTCCATAAATCAGGTGAATAGATGGAAAGGAATCACATCTATAACCAAAGCAAGAGAAAGAATCCTCCTCCACCAGTGTGAAAATCCTTAGATGGTATATTCAAATATATCACAGATGAAAAGTGACAACCGATCCACAGAAATCCTCCACTGACAGAGCACACAGATGCCTGCTTACCAGATCCCGGTGGTCCCTTGATTATAGGGGACCCCAGGTAGCATGTAGATATACAGAAACTGCTGGGCTTAACTGGATACAAACAGCCTGATAGGGATCATCTCCTAATCTCAATACTCCAAAGCAGTGGTGGCCACATTATATGGGTATGGAAAAAAAAATGCCTCGATCGAGTAAAACCTTTTAAAACTTTAATATATAAAACACGTACACACTAAACACTCACAATTTTGCAGTGATTAGAAAGCCTTGAGTCTGCTGTACCGGCCGGATACATGCAGACAGACCCGTCCGTATAGGGAATCCGAGCAGTCCAGGAGGGTGACGCCAATGTGCCGCTCGTTCCGCCCTACTAGTTTCGTGAAAAATCACGTCTTCAAGGGGCACTTGAAGACGTGATTTTTCACGAAACTAGTAGAGCTTTCACTTTCCTCTCACACAATGATTGGTGTGTGGGAGAAAATAAACGTTCCTGATTGCAGTCAGTACACTGATCTCCCCCACTGACGGCCCCCTGCCAGAACACTGAGAACATCTTAGAAAGGATTTTACTTCTGATGTGACAACTCATTTGGGACTATGGCAAAAAAAAAAAAAAAAATTCATCAGGCTATAAATGTGTTGCAATTTCAATTACTTATAGTTAGTCAGGTTGAAAAAAGATACAAGTCCATCCAGTTCAACCACAAAAATAAACAAACAAAATAAAAAAACACAATACAATCCCATACACCCAACTCCATACCCACAGTTGATCCAGAGGAAGGCAAAAAACCCCAGCAGAGCATGATCCAATTTGCTACAGCAGGGGAAAAAATTCCCTCCTGATCCCCCAAGAGGCAATCGGATTTACCCTGGATCAACTTTACCTACAAATCTTAGTACTCAGTTATTTTATGTACATTTAGGAAAGAATCCAGGCCTTTCTTAAAGCAATCTACTGAGCTGGCCAGAACCACCTCTGGAGGGAGTCTGTTCCACATTTTCACAGCTCTTACTGTGAAAAAACCTTTCTGTATTTGGAGGTGAAATCTCTTTTCCTCTAGACGTAAAGAGTGCCCCCTTGTCCTCAGTGTTGACCGTAAAGTGAATAACTCAACACCAAGTACACTGTATGGACCTCTTATATATTTGTACAAGTTGATCATATCCCCCCTAATTCTCCTCTTCTCAAGAGTGAATAGATTTAGTTCTTCTAATCTTTCCTCATAGCTGAGCTCCTCCATGCCTCTTATCAGTTTGGTTGCTCTTCTCTGCACTTTCTCCAGTTCTCCGATATCCTTTTTGAGAACTGGTGCCCAAAACTGAACTGCATATTCCAGATGAGGTCTTACTAATGATTTGTACAGGGGCAAAAGTATATCTCTGTCTCTGGAGTCCATACCTCTCTTAATACAAGAAAGGACTTTGCTCGCTTTGGAAACCGCAGCTTGGCATTGCATGTTATTATTGAGCTTATGATCTACCAAGACCCCCAGATCCTTCTCCACTACAGATCCCCCCAGTTGTACTCCCCCTAGTATGTATGATGCATGCATATTCTTATTACCTAAGTGCATAACTTTACATTTATCAACATTAAACCTCATCTGCCACTCAGTTGCCCAATTAGACAGAGCATTGAGGTCGGCTTGTAAATTGGCGACATCCTGCAAGGACGTTATTCCACTGCATAGCTTGGTGTCATCTGCAAAGACAGAAATGTTACTTTTGATCTCAGACCCAATATCATTTATAAATATATTGAAAAGTAAGGGTCCCAGCACTGAACCTTGGGGTACACCACTGATAACATTGGACCATTCAGAGTAAGAATCATTAACCACGACTCTCTGAATTCTGTCTTTCAGCCAGTTTTCTATCCATTTACAAACTGATATATCCAATCCTGTAGACCTTACCTTACACATGAGCCGTGTGTGCGGAACTGTATCGAACGCTTTTGCAAAATCCAAATATATCACGTCCACAGCCACGCCTCTGTCCAGGATTTTACTTACCTCTTCATAAAAGGAAATCAGGTTTGTCTGACAACTTCTGTCTTTCATGAATCCATGTTGTCTGCTGCTTAAATAGTTTTTTTCCAGCAAGAACTCATCCATGTGGTCTTTTATTAAATGTTCCAGTATCTTCCCAACTATAGAAGTTAGACTAACAGGTCTATAGTTACTTGGTAAAGACTTTGTTCCCTTTTTAAATATAGGCACCACATTGGCTCTACGCCAATCCAGTGGTACTATTCCTGTCATTAATGATTCCCTAAATATTAGATACAGTGGCTTTGAAATGACAGAGCTCAACTCACCTAGGATCTGTGGGTGGATGCCATCAGGTCCAGGTGCTTTATCCACCTTTATTCTGTCTAAATATTTCTGGACCATATCACTTTTGAGCCATTGTGGATTTGGGGCTGTGTCACTCCCACCCCCATTTTGGACATGAGCTCCCCCATGCTCCATTGTATACACAGAGCTGAAGAAAGCATTTAATAAATTTGCCTTCTCTTTGTCCCCAGTCACCCACTCTAGATTATTTTGTAAGGGGCCTACATGCTCAGACTTCACCTTTTTACTATTAATATATTTAAATAATTTTTTGGGGTTTGTCCTACTATCTTTTGCAATCTGTCGTTCATTTTGAATTTTTGCATCCTTGATTTCCTTTTTACATATCCTGTTATATTCTTTGTAACATTTAAACAACACTAGTGTTCCTTCATTTTTATATTTTTTAAAAGCTACTTTCTTATTGTTTATAGCTTTTTTAACTTTGACCATGAGCCACATAGGTTTTATTTTTAGCCTTTTAAACTTATTGCCCATGGGAACATACTTTGCCGTGAGGTTCCACACAGTCTTTTTGAAGAATTCCCATTTCTGTTCTGTGTTCATCGGTGTCAATAGTCCCTCCCAGTCCAAGTCCTGGAGAGCAGCCCTCATCCTTGGAAAATTTGCTCTCTTAAAATTTAGTGTTTTAATATTTCCTGTATGTATTTCTTGCTTATAGTTAACATTAAATGAAATCATGTTATGATCACTGCTACCCAGGTGTTCCTTTATCTGAACATTAGTAATAAGCTCTGCATGGTTTGAGATTATCAGGAGATCAGGTCCTATCATTCCTAGTTGGGGCCTCAATAAACTGCACCATAAAATTGTCCTGCAATAGGTTTTTAAATTTTTGTCCTGTAACTGTCCCAGAAGTGCCATTAATCCAGTCAATTTCTGGGTAGTTAAAATCCCCCATTATTATCACCGTCCCAGCCCTTGCAGCCCTTTCCATCTGTGCAAGGAGCTGAGTCTCCACCTCCTAATTAACATTGGGTGGTTTATAACAAACTCCAATGATTAATTTTGAACTACGCACATCTGTATGCAGTTCCACCCATAATGCTTCAGCCTCATCACACTCTCCATCAACCAGGTTCACCGTAAATAAAGTGGATGGTCAAACTGTAATGTATTTCTCATGCTTTCAGTACATATTGTCCAAATTCTCACAACCACTAGTATGTATAGCTGATAATAGAGAGATAATCAGTGGGTAAATATATCCTTTAGTTAGATTACAGTATAGCAAGCTAGCAATATACTGTTCTCATTAAAGATGGTGTAAAAAAACTCAATAAACACAAGGCCACGCAATTAACAATTGTCGTAATTAGTCTTGCCCAGATCCTATTTGTTACCTACAGATACACCTGCATTACTGTTGGGGTACTGACTTGATTGTGCATGCCTTTTTCATATTTTATATATTTGTTACTTTTAAATTTGGGTGTTTACTTTTTTGCCCTATTCTATTTACTGTAAAAATCCAAAATATTATATATATTTTTTAAAGTGTTACAAGGTGCTTGCAGGGTGTAGATGACATGCAAGCAAAATGTATGCACTGTGCATGATTATGTCATCTCGTTGGTGCATACAAATAGGATGAAATATACAGAAGATGCACAAACAAGCAGAGGCCACTTTTTATGCACTACCTTTCACTGTGACGTTATTCACATGGCATAACTCCTGATAAACTCATTAATAGATATGAAACATGTTGGGTAGCGTGTGCATTGGAATACTTGAACAATTTATTCATCAACAGAAAACGGCAAAGGTATACTCAGAAGGAAGAGAATGGATATAATGGAAACTAAGAGAGAAGTATTATAGAAGATAGTTGATAAAACAGAGAGAGAGAGCACATCAAAAGGCATGTTCCTGAACCAATAAATTAGATGGAGAGAAAGAGAAAGACAAAAGATAGTAGAAAACGGAGGGTATGAATTCATAGCCGATCAAATAGTAGGTACATATACAACAATATTTTACAGAATAGAAAATGATGATATAATATGTAAAGAAAGAGGAAATATTTTTAGTGAGTTGTTGATCACAGAAAGATACTTCAAGTGAAAATGAAGACTGAGGCCTCGTACACACGACAGTTTTCCTCAGCAAAATCCATCAAGAAAAATGCTGGCAGAGCATTTTTGCAGAGAAAAACGGTTGTGTGTATGTTTTTCATCGAGAAAACTGTTGTGGATCTCGATGAAAAAAAAAGAGAACATGCTCTCTTTTTTCTCGTCGGGAGTCTCAATTTCCTCGTCGTGTTTCTCGTCGGGCTGGTTTACAACGAGAAACACATTCGTGTGTATGCTTGGAAACCCGCGCATGCTCAGAATAAAGTATGAGACAGGAGCGCACCTTCGGTAAAAGTAGCGTTCGTAATGGAGATAGCACATTCGTCATGCTGTAGCAGACTGAAAAGCGCGAATCGTCTCTCACCAAACTTTTACTAACACGCAGTAACACGCGATTAGCAAAAGCAGCCCCAAGGGTGGCGCCAGTGGAATCAAACTTCCCCTTTACAGTGCCGTCATACGTGTTGTACGTCACTGTGTTTGAGAACGACAAGATTTTGTCTTGACAGTGTGTATGCAAGGAAAGCTTGACAAGATTCTCATCAAGCCTGACAAGAACCTCGTTGAAGAAAACAACGTTTCTTTTACGACGAGATTCTCGGTTGTGTGTACGAGGCCTGAGTGTAAGATCAGAGATATAAGAAAAATTATAAAAAGTATCTCTTCAGATAAAAGCAAGAAAGACATAAAAAGTAAAAGTTTATGGCTCATGCTTACTGGGCATTATAAACAATGCTATTTGGGGTGTTTATCTTTTTTTATTGCCTCTAAACGCCCCTCTATGGTGTTTGGAGGCAGAAAAAAAAACCCAGGGCCAGCAGGTTCAGAAGAGGAGCGGTTCAGCAGCAAAATGCTTTAATGTACCTAAACGTGTGTAAACACAGGTGTAGGCATTTAGACATGTTGTTGGTTTTTACTGGACAGTGAAACAATATGATATAAATATTTATGATAATCTAGAAAATTTCTGTCTATACAGGAAGTTTCCAATGTCCTTTGTTGATGTGTACATACCCTGGCTGGCTGCAGCTTGTCATGAGAAGTCTCACAGACTAACCTCATTGCCGCTCTAGAGGTCCATCCAGAAATGTGGGATATCTCCCATACCAAATATAAGGATATATAGGTGTCCTGGTGTATCAGTTGGGGGCATCACTGGGGCATCACTCTCCAGGAGCTCATCAAAGGTACCCAAAGACATCTTCATAAAGTTGTCAATTTGTTTTAAATTCTGAAGATAATTCTAAAGCTCTGCAAACATGTTAGTGAAGTGTCTCAAGGTTAACTAATTTCTCATCTATTTGTCTCCATCTCCTCACCCTCCACAGAAAATAAAGAAGTAGAATTGCTTAATCAATTTTGTTCATGACAAGATCCATGAACAGGGCCAGAAAGCACAAATAATTGGCTCTCTGTAACACTCTCTGCTCGCTCTGCTTCTCTCTACCCTGAAACTGAGAGAGCTTGAGGATCCCATGCTCTGGGGCAACTGGAGTGAGCAGCGGTGGTGTTGACAGGTGGCTCTGCATTTGTTGAATGTTCGTTGTTTTGTGTGATGCTGAAACCCCTGCGTGGGAAACCCCATGTTGTTACGTTTTGCTTTTTGCTTTTTTTTTTATAAAAGTGGGCTGCTGAGTCATTAACTATAGTTTCTGTCTGATGTGAACTCACTTTACAAATGCATCTACCAGGAGAGCTAAACATCCCCTATATCACAGTGTCTAAACCTGTATATAAACACGGCTAAAAGACCATTTTTTCATGCCATTTTTTCCTTCCGAGTGTTTTCCTTCCTTCCAAGACTTCGGGTGCTAAGAGGAGCTTTTTAAAATGCTCAGTGTGCATGAGGACTAAGTGTTGCAAGTGGGTTAAATGCACAATGTAGCTTAACTCCATAATAGTGTAATTACTAAAGAGTTAAGCCGTCTATAGATTCTATAGAGTCATCAAGTGGCCATACAGTCTGGACAACTCCATAAAGCAGAATTTGCCACAGAATACATTTTCTAGCCTATGGGTTTGACTTTGCTTCACTTTCATTGATCTTCTTGCTGACCCTGCTCATGCTGAAATTGCTTTGAATCTGCTTGTTCTGTGACATCTGCCTTTCTTTGTATCTATGTTTTTGCCTTAAAGTGGATGTAAACCCGATTCATGAAATTTGACCTAGGCACATATGTCTGTAGTGTTTTCTTATCTCTCTCCAAAGCATGGAGTCACGTGTCTTTATGCTGCTCTGTTCTTCTGTAATCAGCATGATAACTTCTGCCAAGTTCTCCTAGATGAGAGATACAAGTAGCTGAAAATGTGTGTCGAGGGGGATTGCTATAAATATATTAGCCGAGAACCTGTCTTGCCACAGCACAGCTCTGAAAGTCTCTGCCTATGTTGAGGGGGCTGTTTGCCATTGCTCCAATCAGCTGTCTCCCAGGGTAAGCCAAGAATACACACCCAGTGCTGAATGAGGAAGTAAAAATTCCAACCCGATGTAAGAATTCCAAAGACTATAGCAGACAGCAGATATAGAAGCAAAACTTATGTAGGGAGATTTGTTTCATCCCTGTGTATCATCTGAGGTTAACTTCACTGGTAGGGATGAGCCGATCACCCCCCCGTTCGGTTCGCACCAGAACCTGCGAACAGACCAAAAGTTTGTGTGAACTTTAGAACCCTGTTAAAGTCTATAGGTGGAAACATTCGAAATCTAAAGTGCTAATTTTAAAGGCTCCCCAGATCCCGCCCCCCCTCCTATGTGAATTGGTAATAGGGTACATTGTACCTCTACCATTTCACAAAGAAAGTGTAAATAAGTGTAAAAAAAAACACAGACACCGTTGGGAAAGTCCTCTAAAAAAAAAGTCCTCCAAAAAAAAACAATTCCAGCGGTGGCAATCCACTCTCGGTCTCCGCTTCAACTCTGTCGGTATCCTGCAACAGGTGATCTCCTCTCCGGGGTCCAGCGATGAGACGATCTCCTCTTCATCCAGGTCCACCATCCAGCGATGAGATGTCCATCCAGCGCATGCATCACCTGTCTTCACCAGTGACAGCCCCGCGAATTAGGCGTCTTCAGCAGTGACAGCTCTTATGTAGATGAGGGCGGGACCATCCGTCATGTGACCCCGTCCCTCTCTGACGCAAGGGAAAGTGCAGGCTTTCCCAGTGACGTGCGGGTGATCCTGCCCCCTCAGATGTAATGCAGGGGGCCAGGATCTGGGGGTCCCCTTTGCTAAAATGTCTTCCAGATTCCGATAAGCCCCCGCCCGCAGACCCCCACAACCATCGGGCTAGGGTTGTGGGGATGAGGCCCTTGTCCCCATAAACATAGGGACATGGTGCTTTGAGGGGTCACAGACCCCCAAAGCATCCTCCCAATGTTGAGGGCATGTGGCCTGGTACGGTTCAGGAGGGGGGCACTCTCTCATTCCCCCTCTTTTCCTGCATCCTGCCAGGTTGCGTGCTCGGATAAAGGGTCTGGTGTGGATTTTTGGGGGGAACTTCACACCATTTTTTTTATTTGGGGTGGAGTTCCCCTTAAAATCCATACCTGACCTGAAGGGTCTGGAATAGATATTTGGGGGGAACCCTACATAATTTTTTTTTAAATTTGACGCAGAGTTCCCCTTAATATCCATACCTGACCTGAAGGGCCTGGTAATTAAATTTGGGGGGACCCCCACACATTTATTTTTTATGAATGACTTATCTCTGTATTGCCGGCAGCTGACAATTCATTGTAGCCGCGAGTGATTTTAATTGACTTTTTTTCCTTCAGAAATTACACTTTGTGCAGGGACAGTTCTAAGCACGGGAAACAAGCTCTACTTCACAGGCATACTATATACCCCCCTGGTACGGAATTTAAAGGAATATTTCACTTTTATTGTTTCACTTTAAGCATTATTAAAATCACTGCTTCTGTCTTTAAAACTTTTTTTTTTTTCATTGATACATGTCCCCTGGGGCAGAACCCAGGTCCCCAAATGCTTTTTATGACAATAACTTGCATATTAGCCTTTAAAATTAGCACTTCTCCCATACACTTTTACAGGGTGTTCCGCGGCTTTTCAAATTTGATGCGAACACCCCAAACAGGTCAAACAGGCGAACAGGCAATGTTCGAGTCGAAAATGAGAGAACCTTAGTGAACAAACAGCATCACAAAGGCCAAGAAACACATCAGAGAAGTCCGTTAGGTTATAAAAAAAATATTTAAAGCTTTGAACATCTCACGGAGCAATGTTCAATCTATCGTCTGATAATGGAAAGATTATGTCACAACTGTAAACCTACCAAGACATGGCCCACCATGGTCCACCTAAACTGACAGGCCAGGCAAGGAGAGCATTATTTAGAGAAGCAGCCAAGAGGCCCGTGGTAACTGGTGGGCCATGTCTTGGTAGGTTTACAGTGCTCCGTGAGATGTTCAAAGCTTTGGATATTTTTATAATAACCTAACCCTGCTTTAAAGTTCTCTACAACTTTATCCCTGATCTGTCTGGTATGTTCCTTGCCCTTCAAGATGCGTTTAGTTCACTAAGCTTCTCTAACAAATCTCTGAGGGCTTCACAGAACAACTGTATTTATACAGTAAATAAATTACAAACAGGTGGACTCTATTTACTAATGAGGCGAATTGAAGGCAATTGGTTCCACTCAGGGCCGGTGCTACCACTAGGCAAACTAGGCAGTCGCCTAGGGTGCACTGCTGCCTAGGGCGCCAGGGCGCTGGTGTTCCAACTCTCTTCTCTCTGCAGCAAGCAACTAAAGCCTTGTACACACGACCAAGTTTCTCGGCAAAAAACAGAGGAAACCGGTCGTGTGTACATTTTCGTTGAGGAAACGGTCGAGAAACTCGACGAGCCAAAAAGAGAGCAAGTTCTCTATTTCCTCGACGGGAATGGAGAAACTTGCCTTGTCGAGTTCCTCGACAGCCTAACAAGGAACTCGACGAGGAAAACGATGTGTTTCGCCCATCGAGTTCCTCAGTCATGTGTACGAGGCGTTAGTCTCAGCATCAGCAGACAGCCGCCACTCTGTTCGTACATAGTGTCAGAGGCGCAGTGGAGGACTGTGTCTGTGTCCCAACTGCAGAATGAATGGAAGCAAGCAAACGTTCATTGATGGGCACTGGTAGACTGCATTTGATGGGCGCTGGTGAGACTGCATTGATGGGTGCTGGTAGGCTGAATTTGATGGGTGCTGGTGAGGCTGAATTCGATGGGCGCTGGTGAGGCTGCATTTGATGGGCACTGATGAGGCTGCATTTGATTGGCACTTCATTAAAAATGTGGGGTATACATGGGCAGGGCAAATGGGGTGGAGTCAGGGGTAAAGCAGGGGTGGCAAAATGAGGTTTTGCCAAGGGTGTCAAAAATCCTTGCACCAGCCCTGGTTCCACTTGATTTTAGTTAAGGGTATTAGAGTAAAGGGGACTGAATACAAATGCATGCCACACTTTTCAGATATTTATTTGCAAAACATTAAAAAAAAAACATTTATCTTTTTCTTCCACTTCAAAATCATGTGCCACTTTGTGTTGGTCTATCACATAAATTCTCAATAAAATATACTTAAATTTTTGGCTGTAACATGACAAGAGTTGGAAGATTTCAAGGGGTATAAATACTTTTTCCACTGCACTGTGGAAACATTTAAAGGAGTTGTGAAGGAAAACGTTTTTTCACCTTAATGCCCCCCGTTATACTTACCTGACCCCTCGAAAGTCCCGCGCTCGGCCCCGACATCCTCTTCGCTGCTCAGCCTGGCTGCTGATTGGCTAGAGCGGATGGATTGAAAGCGCTGCTGTCAATCACATCCAGTGACGCGGCTCACCTAAGGGGCAGGGCCGAGTGATACAGTGGGCGGCTATGGCCGCTCGCTGTATCACGGGAGCGCGCCCGCAAGGACTACACACAATGCAAGCTCAATCACAATCCGAGGGACCCCAGAAGACCCCCAGAAGACGTGGATCGGGGCCACTCTGTGCAAAACGAGTTGCACAGTCGAGGTAAGTATTACGGCCCAGATTCATAAACAACTTACTCCAGATACGCCGCCGTAATTTCAAATCTGCGCCGTCGTATCTTTAGGCCGATTCTCAAAGCCAGATACGTTGAAAAAATAGGCTTCCTCCACCGACGTAACTTGGATACGCCGGTGTATAATTGTGTTTAATTTTACGCTGGCCGCTAGGGGCGCTTCCGTAGATTTACGCATATAATATGCTAATGAGCTAGATACGGCGATTCAGAAACGTACGTCCGCCCGGGGCGCATTGATTTACGTCATTTACGTAAGGCTTTTTCCGGCGTAAAGTTACCCCTGCTATATGAGGCGCAGCCAATGTTAAGTATAGACTCGGGCCAGCGTAGAATTTTGCGTCGTTTATGTTGTTTGCGTAAGTCGTACGTGAATAGGGCTGTGCGTAAGTTACGTTCACGTCTAAAGCATTGACTATTTGCGACGTAATTTTGAGCATGCGCACTGGGATACGTCCACTGATGGCGCATGCGCCGTTCGTAAGAAGCGTCATTTACGTGGGGTCACGAGTAATTACCATAAAACACGCCCACCTATTCCACATTTTAATTAGGCGGGCTTACGCCGGACAATTTATGCTACACCGCCATAACTTAGGACGCAAGTGCTTTGTGAATACTGCACTTGCCTCTCTAAGTTACAGCGGCATAACGTAAATAAGATACGCTACGCCCGCACAAAGATCCGGTCATGTCTCTGAATCTGGCCCTACATGTTAGTCATTTTTAAAAAATAAAAATTTTTGTTTACAACCCCTTTAAGCAGAACATTTAACACAAGTCTAAAAGCATTTCATATAACTAATATGTATTTTTACTTGTGCACCTGATTAAACAGTGAAGAAAGTCATGGCACAAATACAGATAAAATATATATTTTTTGTCAGAACATGAGTATTTGATGAGAATGAACATGTGATTGTGTTACATGTCTGGTTTACAATTATGTTATTAAAAAAAAAAAAGAGAGAAACACCTGGAGCCATTTGACTAGTACATGATCATCACATTCACACAAATTATAAACTAAATAAACATTAAGTAATATCTGTAGAGGAAGTACTTTAATGTATAACAGTTTGCATAAACCCAATATTATTGCAGTCGTTAAAAGAATTGAAAGTATTAAAAGCACATATGGAAAGGTGTGAAAATACCTTTCCCCTGCTCTAATTAATCAAAGTGAAACAGAACTAGTATATTTTTTTTAAGAAAAAAGTTGAGAGTGTAAAGAGACACAGCAGTCTGTAAAATATCAATCAGAATTTGAAAGGTACTCCTAGTACAAAGGAATTAAGTAAAAAGAACGATACAGAAATAACTATAACAAAATATGAAAAATATAAATAAATAACAGTATATATAATAAAATCCACAGTAGCGCTCTTAAATGTGTCCACAAAAGACAAAAAGATGTCCTTAATGATGAAGAATATATATAAATATACAGTGAAAAAATATATACAAATAAAAATTAGTGAAATAGTCTTATGTATCCACACCAAAAAAAGACAGTCCTTAATTGAAATGCATAAGCAATATGTGTAATGATGACACCAATTCCTCTACCAAAGTGATAAATGGGAGATCAACTCCCATAAAAACAAGCTCACCAGATAATGTTGCCATTCACTCTCGTGTTTGGCAAACAAGCTCAAAGATTATATGAAACAGCTGCTGTAAAATGCCACACTCAGTTCACATGCCCAGATTTGACTTCACATGTGGAAAATATAAGAATTGTGTAAAATCTTTTCAGATATTGATTTATTTAAAATATTGCATGTGACGCCCTGTGACAAAGTCGGAAGTGATGAAACGTATCGGGGCATGGTTACACGGCGACTGTATGCTGAAGCTGGGGTGGTGTTCTGATGTTTTGCGAATGGAACAGTGGTGAGATCGCAGCACAGAGCCTCTTGGCATGTCTATTATCATGTTACAAAAAGGCTAGATTTAACTATATTCAATGTACGTGCAATATTTATTTTAAATATATTAATATCTCAAATAATTTTACATTTTTGTAGGCTCCATTTCTCCTTCTATTTTCTACATGTGGAGTCAAATCCCAGCATGTGTCTTTTTTGGTGTGGTTACATAAGACTATTTCACAATTTTTTATTTGTATATATTGTTTCACTGTATATTTATATACATTTTTCATCATTAAGGACATCTTTTTTGGAGACATTTAAGAGCATACTGTGGATTATATTATATATACACGGTTATATAGTTATGTTTTTCATCTTTTGTTATGTTTATGATATTTAAGTAGCAGCATTGTTTTGGGGATTTTTTTGCATTCTAAAGCGCATTGTTTCTGTATTTATATATTTTTTCACAGTAGTATTGTGAGTTTTTGCTCACGATACAGAAATAATGTTTATCAGTAAAAATGGACTTCATAAACCAAGTGTCTTTTCGTTTTCATTGCTTGTCATAGACACTGAACCCAAAAATTTTAGATTCTATTCAGATTGGAATATGCAGCTGATCAAGACATTCACATATGTTCTAATCTTCTGCTAATTGATTACAATTTGAATACTTCAGAAAGAGTAAAGCCCTGTAAACACGATTGGTTTGTCTGATGAAAACGGACCGATGGACCGTTTTCATCGGACAAACCGATCGTGTGTGAAAAAAAAATAGAACATGTTTTAAAATGTTCCTATGGATAAAAAACCATTGTCTGTGTGGAAGTCCATCGGTCAAAAATCCACGCATGCTCAGAATCAAGTCGACGCATGCTCGGAAGCATTGAATTTAATTTTTCTCAGCAAGTCGTAGTGTTTTAAGTCACCGCGTTTGGACACGGTCGGATTTTTGACTGATGGTGTGTAGGCAAGACTGATGAAAGTCAGTTTCATCGGATATCCGACGAAAAAATCCATCGGGTTATATTCCATCAGATATCCGATCGTGTGTACAGGGCTTTAATTGCCTAGCAGTAGCACAGCCTTCTCCCTCTTTAAGCTGGCCATACATTAGTATATTTTCAAATGAATGTTTTTACAAATATTCCTGTCGAACATTTGTGAGAAACTTCTCTGTACATTCAATAACTTTGTGAATGCCATTTGAAAGTACTTTAAAATTGTATTTGCTTTTAACATTTCATTTTACCAGAAAACACATGCCTTTTTGTCCCCTACGTGAAAAAAAAAGTTTGGTAAAAAAGGTTTTAAAAAAGTGCAAAAAAAAGTTGCTTTTGAGCATTAAGGGCCATATCCATAGCCAGCCGCCGTAACTTAAATATTCCCATTTAAGTTACACTGCCGGAAAATTTCTACCTAAGTGCCCGATCCACAAAGCACTTACCTAGAAATTTTCGGCTGTGTAACTTAAATCCGGCCAGCGCAAGGCGTTCCTATTCAAATGGGGCGAGTCCCATTTAAATTAGGCGCGCTCCCGCGCCGGCCGTACTGCGCATGCTCACGACGTCATTTTCCCAATGTGCTTTGCGCAGTTTTATGTTGCGCCGGGTTTTGAGAATCGCAACGGGCGGAAAAAAAAAATATGAGTTGCGGCGGGAAAAAAAAATGTGAAAAAAAAAAGACGGCGACGCGGGATAGAAGGGTCTACTTTTACAAGGCCTAAACAGTTTAGGCCTTGTAAAAGCAGCCCTAATTTTATGATTGCAAACTAATACTTACGGAGAAAAAACGAAGCTGAAAAGCTTTGTGGATCTCCGTAAGTGCTAATTTGCATACCCGAAGCGGCATTTCGACTCGAAATGCCCCCAGCGGCGTATGCGGTACTGCATCCTAAGATCCGACAGTGTAAGTCCCTTACACATGTCGGATCTTCTGCCTATCTATTGGAAACTGATTCTGTGGATCAGTTCCAAAGATAGAAACAGGGATACGACGGCGTATCAGTAGATACGCCGTCGTATCCCTTTTGTGGATCTGGCCCTAAGTGCTCAGAAGCAACTTTTTTTTGCACTTTTTTAAAACCTTTTTTACCAAACTTTTATCTGATGGAATCTAATCCGATGGATTTTTTCGTCGGATATCCGATGAAGCTGACTTTCATCAGTCTTGCCTACACACCATCAGTCAAAAATCCGACCGTGTCCAAACCCGGTGACTTAAAACACTACGACTTGCTGAGAAAAATTAAGTTCAATGCTTCCGAGCATTGAACACAGCTGCTCCAGTTTTCTGTGAATGAATAAACTACAAGTACAGTCATCCATTGCAGATGATGGCCTCTAGTTCTCAATGAACTATGAAGGCATTGTTGAGCCCTCAGATCTTCCTGCTCTCAGGAAACTGAAATTAATGGTTTGGTGACAGCGTCTCATTAACTAGCAAAATAATGGAAATTCAACTGCCATATCTTCTATGGTCCAATGTTCCTTTTTTGATGCTGCAGTAGATACGCCGTCGTATCCCTTTTGTGGATCTGGCCCTAAGTGCTCAGAAGCAACTTTTTTTTGCACTTTTTTAAAACCTTTTTTTACCAAACTTTTATCTGATGGAATCTAATCCAATGGATTTTTTCGTCGGATATCCGATGAAGCTCGGTCTTGCCTACACACCATCAGTCAAAAATCCGACCGTGTCCAAACGCGGTGACTTAAAACACTACGACTTGCTGAGAAAAATTAAATTCAATGCTCCCGAGCATGCGTCGACTTGATTCTGAGCATGAATGGATTTTTGACCGATGGACTTCCACACAGACGACTCTCCCCCAAGAAATTGGTGAACCCCCTCCCCCACATATTTGAATGTACAAACGTAAATGCACGTGTCATGCCAGAGTGTGGCCAATAATTCTAGGCCCGTTATTTGTTAACTTAAATATTATTATTATTATTATTATTATTATTAATAATAATAATTTGTATTATTATGTTAACTATAAACACATGCCGTTTAGGGGATTTTATTGAATTATTAAATTCAAGATTAATCAATGCACTAATATTACAGAGCTGGCATAAATTGTATGGCGACAATAAAAAAGCATAAAAAATGGGTGTATGCAGTGCTAGTAGAATAAAATTAAAGGTGAAGCCCTGTACACACGGCCCAGAATCTCTTCAGGAAAAAAAACTTTGTTTTTCTTGACGAGATTCTTGGCAAGAATCTCTTGCCGGCCGAGTGTACACACACTCCATTCAAAAGAACCACCGTTCTTTTGAATGGTACGAACGTGGTGACGTCATTGACTATGATGAGCATGCACTCTTCACATTTGATGCCGTCGCCACCATCTTGCTACACCCTACCTATGCCTTGGAAACTACCGCGCATGCCTCAAAGTCATTTCGAGCATGCGCGGGTTTCCACCGTGACAGATAAATATACAGACGCTCAGGTTTCTCGGCAGGAAAACACTGCAGAGAATCACAACGTGTTCAATCATCTGCATCTTCTCCCCCTAATTCCCCCCTCCCCGTGACATGGGGGATTTTCTCCCCCCACCTGCTGTCACAATTTGAAAGCAGTGCAACGATGAGGGGCTCTGCCCACACAGCTGCTCCAGTTTTCTGTGAATGAATAAACTACAAGTACAGTCATCCATTGCAGATGATGGCCTCTAGTTCTCAATGAACTATGAAGGCATTGTTGAGCCCTCAGATCTTCCTGCTCTCAGGAAACTGAAATTAATGGTTTGGTGACAGCGTCTCATTAACTAGAAAAATAATGGAAATTCAACTGCCATCTTCTATGGTCCAATATTCCTTTTTTGATGCTGCAGTACACTAATGGAATCAGCCAGCATTCAGTTAAAAATGATATGAAGTAAAAATATAGAGATTGTGGTCTTTAATATGTAACCTAAAGGGAGTCCCTGGGTTATGGCTGATGAAGCAAAAAGACCATCTGGATCTATTATTTATTAAAACTACACACCAAAAAAACTTGAAAATATCACCTTGAAATGTATACAGTCTATCTGATTGTATCTGTGACTTTTCACACGATCGTTGATGAAGAACCAATATTATTATTAGTCATGTGAACACTGAAATATTTTGTTTCGGAATTTCATTTTCGTCCCAAAAATAAATTTATTTAGTTACTCCTGAAATTCATTTTTACTTATTTTGTTATAAAATGCATTCGTCTGAAAATCTGAATTAATTAAGGTCAAATCTGTCAATTGAAGGCTTATGGTGTCTGTCGAATGTTCTAAGAAGATTCGACGGAGCAGCAAAAACGGTACCACGCCGCAATCATACATTTCCGGTTGAATGTTCCGCCTACAAGCTATAGAAGAATTCTAATGTTGTATGACATTAGTAATAATTGAACTTATGAATTGTTATTACTAGTCAACCAACATTCAAATTCTTCTATAACCTAATAGAGCATTTAACCGAAAATGTATGATTGCAGCGTCGTACAGTTTAGCTGCTTATCAAATCTTCTTAGAACTTTCGACAGACACCATAAGCCTTCAATGACAGATTTGACGTTTGTATGTTTTTCTCTGCTTCGTCGAATATTCGTCGTTCATGTCGAATGGTCTACCCCAACACTGTCTCTGTAATGTTGAATTTTTTCTCTCTATGTCAAATCTTTCCTCTTTATGTAGAATAATCTTGGACTATTAGAGTTAAGGTTAGGCACATTCGAACGCAGGTTCAATAGACACAGATTGCTATTGTCAGCATCATGTCGAATCTCCTATCTATATCGAACTGTTGTAGCAACCAAAATTAAAATGAACATTTTTTTTATGTCGAGTCTTTCGGAGGGCGTGGCCTCCGTCCTCAGATCTGCCCCCTGTTATTCAGAGAGCCCTTTTGTAGCTGAAATTAATTGGCCTGGGTTTTTTAACCCTATATTCAAAATGTATCGAACTTCAACTAAAAAACATAAGAGGGATAGTATGAAAACTAGAATACATTCAAGAACAGCATACATACAATATGCCTAAGATATAATTACATATATTTTGTTCTAATTTTTCTTGGCAATGCAATTAAAAAAATAATAATTATATATATTAATAAATCATAAATTGTAATAAAATTGGATGGGTAGAAAATAGTACTAGGATTATTCCTTGGTTCTTTATATATACATGCATACGGTATATATGTACACATACAGATTACATGTATGATTTATTAATATATATAATTATCTTTTATTTTTAATTGCATTCCCAAGAAAAAGAAGAACAAAATATATGTAATTATATTTTAGGCATATTGTATGTATACTGTTCATGAATGTATTCTAGTTGTCATACTATCCCCCCATATGTTTTTTAGTTGAAGTTTGATACATTTTGATTATAGGGTTAAAAAACCCAGGCCAATTAATTTCAGCTACAAGGGGGCTCTTTGAATAATAAGTGTCAGTTCTGAGGAAGGAGGCCACGCCCTCCGAAACATGTTATCCTGACAACTACAGCGTCCTCTATCAGTTAGTTTCACCAGAGCTCTCCCTGGGACAAGTGTTGTAGGCGCCCCACAGCCCTCTCCTGACCGGCTGTTTCTTCAGTCAGTGAGCAGCTCGCTTGTGGCCTGTTGGCAGCTACTTGATGAGCATGTGTCTGTGGAGCCAGCCCATCCAGCCATCCAGCAGTCTTCTCATTCACTCTGAAGCACAGATGTGTCCCTCACTGTTTGACGCTGTTTATTCACATTCACTTGTGAGTGTATTGATTGATTTTATTATTTATATCCAATTAAAGATGTTATTGCACCATGAGCCTGTGGGCTTGTATCCCCTTTTGTTTTCACATCTATCAATTTCATGTGGATCACTGAGCTGCAATGAGTAGACATGTGCGTTCCCGTTCGTAACAAATGGATTTTCGTACAAATTTGTTAGTATTCGTACATTCGGATCAATTCTAACATCCGAAAAGCTGAAAGAACCAATATACGAAAATTACGGAATTACGAATAAGCAAAATAACGAACAAGCAAAAATACGAACAAACGATTTGCATTCCCTATTTTAAATCCTTTGTCTGTTCGTATTTTCATTCGTATGTTCGTATTTTCATTTGTGTGTTTTGTAAATCCGTTACTTTGTCTGTTCGTAAATTTGTGTACTTGTATTGTTTTTTCGAATGGGCACTGGGCAGTGTAGTTAGTGAGTGATGTATCTTACTTAATATCTTAGCCAATCAGCTTATCTCTTTTGTGCTGAGTCACATTGTACAGTATAAAGCCTCGTACACACGATCGGACTTCAAACAAACTTTTTTGTCTGAAGGGAGTTGGCCAGACTTTTGAAACCGAAAAAGTTTGTCTGATAGAGCGTACACACGGTCGGATTTTTTGAAAAACGCTCATTTTGAAGTTTGTTGGAAAAAGTCAGACCGTGTGTACGGGGCTTAAGAGAAAGTATATCTTAATATGGATTAGCCGCGTGTTGCTATGTATTTACGAAAGTACAAAATTACGAATCCATTAAACAAAAATTATTATCTAACAAAATTACGAATTTCGAATCAATGAAAATAAATTAGACAGAATTACTAATCATTCAGTATAAACAAAAATAAAACTGTTACGAAAATACGAACGTGTCCGAATAGGAAAACTTCTTACGTCTTACGAAATAGGAACTGGTCCGAATAGTAAAACTTGAGTCTTACGAAATTACAAATCTACGGAACGAGACGAAACGAAACATGTTGTATTTTATTTTTCACTCATACTGCAGACTTGTTTCTGCCTTTCACAGAAAACCTGACTACTAAGTTTTTTTCAGGTACTGTACAAACTTGCCTTGCAAATATGATTTAAAATGGAAAGAAATCACAGAAATAGACTTTAGGATGCAGGCTGTCACAGACAACACATTATATTTTTGTACACTTAGTGGTGTCAGCCCTGTCTAATTTATTTTGCTAAGCGACTCAAATATTCCTCATCTGTACAACACAGACACATTATTCTACAAAGTTAAAAAGTAAGGAAATCTGCAGATACATTGCACTGCACCTGCTATGCAGGTAAACCGCAGTGCATCAGTGTGAAAGCAGCTCTATACTATTATGCCCAGTGTATTACTTCACACTGACCTGAAGATCTCTTCTTTCCTGCTGCTGGCACCACTCTGGAGACTGCTAGCTGGGATAAGAGGTGGAGTGCAGTTGGTATAACTCTGCATGGGACAGGAACTGGCACTACAGAGAAGGCATCTGCTTATGCATCTTCTGCTCCCTACTACAGCTCCATTTTAAAAAGTAGTCCCTCTGCATTGCACTCTATTTGATGCTCTGGAATAGTGGGTCAGCAAGTCCAGACCAACCTAGACCGTACCAGGCCACATGCCTCAAACATAGGGGATACCCAATTATGATGAGGACACGAGTGAGTTTAGCTAAAACTTGAGCAAATGTTATGGAATGAGTAAAACACAGACACAGAAACATGACCAATCATTTTAGAGGTCAAGTATACAGAACATGTTAAATGACAGTATTCAGTGGGGCAAAAAGCACAGCTGGTAGTAATATGCAGCATATAAATGTAGTTGCAGTATATAAGTTAGTGCCTATGAGCACCAGGTGAGTTACTGTTGTTAGTGTCTGCCTAACCAGGGAATGAGAACTGCCAGCTCTCTATGGTGCTTTGGGCCCCAGTCTCATGCTCACTTCCTCCTGCATTACATGTATTGAAACTGAGGAACTGCCCAAATGCCACCCACATTCTGGAGCTTTGAGCAGAAGAGAACAGTGCTGGGGTGAGGAATAGAGTAAAAAATAGACACTTTACTCCTGCACCCCTAAACAAAATAGGCATTTCATACTTGCAGTGTGGGGGTAGGAGTACACTGCAAAGGTAGAGCATAGCTAATTCCCAGAGTTCATCTTTTATGGAGCAAGGTATTGTTTTCAAGGGTAACTTTCCTAGCTCTCCACCTAGATGTGGAGAGCTAGGAGACTGTATAAAAAATGGATTGGTGTTTAATGTGGGACCTGCAAATGGTGAATAAATACGCTCCCCAAGCAACTTTTTTAGTTGCTAGTAGACTCAGGGCTTAGGAATGGATTTTTTTTTACCACTTCACACTTCACCAAAACAAGAGACTTATTTGCTTCAATCGTCTCTGCAACGGTTTCGCATCATTTGTGGTTTTCTATTTTTACTTTCTTTTTATTTTATCAAGATAAAAAAAATAAAACATATAGCCTTCATTGATTGAACCAAGGCCTACTAGAGACATATCCTTTTAAACAATCATTTAGAGAGTCTCCGTGATAATTCTCCCCCCCTCCACCCCCCCCCCCCCCTCATCTCATGACTCCCTATCTTCTTCCTTTGGCAGGTTTGACCTTACTTATCCTCTTATCCCATTACTCTCAGATTTTCTACGTAGCTCCATGTTTTCTTGAAATCTTTTCAGTTTTTCTACTTGTCTTTAAAGCCTATTTTTTCCTCTCCGACCCTATATTTCAACTCCTCCATCCGGTATGTTTCCTCCACTGCATCTATCCATTCCCATATTTGTGGGATTTCCAACTCCTGCCATTTTTTTAAAAAGCATCCTTTTGGCTGCAACTAATAAATGGGGGGTCAGTGACTTTTTATAGTCTTTTATTGCCTCTTCTCCTCCATGAAAAAGGACTACCCATGGGTCTTCTTCCATCTCCCTCCTGGTAATATCTTTTATCAGGTACAACATTTTCTTCCAGTATTTTTTTTATCTTCGGGCAGGAATGGATTTAAACAAAATTTGAATCATGCAATCTGAAAGCTGGAAAGCCTGTGGAGGAAATGGTATAGGCTAATCAGGAAGTACCATCTGTAACTACTAGAATTTTCTTTCAGTCTTGTAATTTTTTTCTTAGGAATTCATGAAGAGTTTTGCTAAAAGAGTGAAACCTGTTTATTAATTGCTGGGACACATAGAGGTAATATTTCTCAATAACGTTGACAAATAGCAATTTAGTTTGCACATTTACAGCAAAAGCCAAGAATGTGTCCAGATTTGGATACTTATTGTTATTATAATATAATATATTAATATTGTGTCTCTAGTTCAGAATCAGAACAATTACCATTTTACAATACAAATCATAAAATGAAATGCAGATGCAGGCTCCTTACATAAAAGACATCATATACCTCACATGGACATTATCTTCATAAAAACAACACATACAGTACAGTATATAGCATATAAAATACATACTGCATATTTAATTTAACCCTAAAAAGCCTCTAGCAATCAAACAATGTATGGACTGCAGAAAAAAGCTGTTTCGCAGCCTGATAGTACAAGAAGAAATATTCCTAAATCGCCTGCCAGAGGGCAACACTGTAAACAGGGCATTTGCAGGATGGGAGCTATTCTTCAGGATATTAATAGCTCTCTAAAGGCACCTCTTCTCCCCTACTTCTTCAATGCTGGGTAAATATGCCACCTTAATAATCTACTGCACGGTTTTTATGACCCTCTGCAAAGCATTTCTGTCATGGACTGTTCACATCCCCTGCCACAGAGAGAGGTGATGTCAGCACACTCTCAATGTCAACCTGATAGAAGTTTAGGAGGACCGGCTCAAAGCCTGTCCTTCACAGCTTTCACAAGAAGTAAAATCTCTGATGAGCTTTGCCCACCAGGTGGGATAAGTGTCCTGTCCATGAGAGATCCTCCCTAATTATTATTCCTAAAAAATTTTACTTCTGTGCCCTCTCTACCTCCACCCCATCAATTACAACTGGCTCATAGCTGGTCTCTCTACATCTCCTAAAATCTACAATGATTTCCTTTGTCCTTTACGCATTTAGCTTTAAATTATTATCTCTAGACATGTGCACACTGAAATGTTTCATTTTGGAATTTCGTTTTCGCCTGAAAAATACATTTATTTAGTTACTCCCGAAATTTTTTTATTTATTTTGTTTAGTTAAAAAATGCATTCGTCCAAAAATCTAAATTAATTAAGGTTGAATCTGTCATTGAAGGCTTATGGTGTCTGTTGAATGTTCTAAGAAGATTTGACGGAGCAGCTAAACTGTACGATGCTGCAATCATACATTTCCGGCTGAATGTTCCGCCTACAAACTATAGAAGAATTCTAATGTTGTATGACACTAGTAATAATTATATTTATAAATTATTATTACTAGTCAACCAACATTTGAATTCTTCAATAGCCAATGGGCCAAGCATTTGACCGGAAATGTATGATTGCGGCATCGTACAGTTTAGCTGCTTGTCGAATCTTCTTAGAACTTTCGACAGACACTGTCAGGGACGTACTGTTCGCTCCCCTCGGCACGCGCCTACGCGCATGCGCCAACCACGGACCTTGCACACAGCTATGCAGCCGTTGCGCGCTCCTTCGCGCACGCGCCAAAACGTACCTAACCAGCCGTCGCTCGTGCGTGCGCGCATGCGCACGCACTAGACGCATCTTTTGGCGCCCAGCAAGCCTATAAAAGACACTGTGGTGATGCTGCACCTCGCGGCTTGATCTGCATCTGTTCCCTGAGCTCCTGTTGCTGTTTGAAAGCATTCTGTTCCAAGTGTATGACCCGGCTTCCTGACTCTGCTTCCTGCTCCAATCCTGACTCCGGCTTGTTGACCTTGCTCTGTTCCCTGCTTGAATACCCGTTGCCAAGACCCGGCCTGGACTGACTACTCTTCTGCCTATTGCTTCTGCTATGACTCCAAGTGTATGACCCGGCCTGCCTGACTCCGCCCACCTGCACCTGCTGCGCTGCTAACCTGCATCCACGCCTCTGCTAACCTGCATCCACGCCTCTGCTAACCTGCATCCACGCCTCTGCTAACCTGCATCCTCGGCTCTGCTGACCTGCATCCACGCTCTGCTGACCTGCATCTACTAAGTCTGCAAACCTGCATCATCTGCTTCCTGTCTCTCGGTTCCCATCTCACCAGCAGCAACAACCAGAACAGGCACCTGTACCCCACCGCGCTCCTACCACCACTGTCCCCATTCCAGTGGTCTCCGAGCCGGGGTTGTACGGGAGGTCTCCCTCCACGCGTCAGGCTCACACCCAGGTACGTAACAGTATCAAGCCGCCATGTCGGAGCCTGACGGAGGGACCTCGCCTATGGACAGTGTCTTTCAACATCTCACAGCCCTCACTCAAGTTGTGAAATCCCTGCAGGATAGCAATGTCCGGATAGATAAACAGACACAAACCCAGGCTACCTATGCAGACTTATCTTCGGACCTCATTTGCTCTACTGGAACGATACCATTCCCTGAACCCAGGGTTCCTCTTCCCGAGAGGTTTTCTGGGAACCGAAGCGAATTCCGGGCGTTCCGCAACGCATGTGAACTATACTTTTCGCTGTTACCTCGGACTTTTTCCTCTGAAGTTACCAGAGTGGGCTTCGTTATCGCCCTGCTGCAGGGGGAGCCCCAGGCTTGGGCCCATCATCTACTTGAAGTCCGTCATGAGGTTCTTGACTCTCTGTCTTCCTTCCTCGATGCTATGGCCCGACTCTATGACGACCCTCAGCGAACTTCCACTGCTGAGGCTGCCCTCCACACGCTCCAGCAAGGTTCCCGAACCGTTGAGGACTATGTAACTAACTTCAGACGCTGGAGCACAGATACCCAGTGGAATGAGGCAGCCCTGCGGCATCAATTCCGTCTTGGTCTCTCCGAGAGCTTGAAGGATGAACTAGCTCGGGTCGGTGTCCCTGATACCCTTGAGTCCTTAATTGCCTTGTCTATTCAGATAGACCGACGACTCCGGGAACGCAGAACCGAAAGAACCACTCAGCCACTTCGCCCAGCTTGGATGCTTCCCCGGACACCAGCTTCTGTATACCCTGCCCGTGTCAGTACAGTTCCTGGTAGATCCTCACCTTCTGTCACCACCGGGCCTGGGCAGCTTGGACTGATAAGACATTCTTTAACTGCCAGGGAACGACTTCGCCGGCAGCAGAATTTTCTGTGCATGTACTGCGGGAAGGCTGGCCACTATGTCTCCTCTTGCCCTGCCAAGCTGCGCAAGACCCTGGCTACCTCGTCTCCCAGTTTGTCACCTTCCTCTACCAAGGCCACTCACCTGGACTTACCTATTTTCCTTCAATTACCTGAAAGAACTATACCAGTTACTGCAATAATAGACTCAGGGGCATGTAGCTGTTTTATTGATCTGGACTTTGCAGCACAACAGCGCATCCCACTCCAACCCAAGACTCAGGGTCTTTCCATCTTCCTGGCAGATGGGTCTCGAATCAAGTCTGGAGAAGTAACCCAAGAAACCCCTTTTTTGCCTGTAGTCACCTCTACGAATCATAAGGAACTTTTACGTTTGGACGCTATAGCATCTCCTATGTTTCCAGTCATTTTGGGCCTACCTTGGCTCCAGGCACACAATCCACAGATCAACTGGGAAACCGGTAGGATTGAGTTTCAGTCTCTCTACTGCCAGCAACACTGCAGGCCCTCATGTCCTAGCACCTCTGGTCCCTTGTTATGCCTTGAATCAGACCCAGAGGTACGTGCTGCAGTACCCCAACAATACCACGAGTTCTTGGACGTTTTCAGCAAGAAAGGGGCTGAAGTCCTGCCGCCTCATCGTCCGTACGATTGCCCAATCGAACTTCTACCTGGTGCTGAGATTCCGTTTGGACGCATCTTCCCCTTGTCTGAGCGGGAATTAGAAGTTCTGAAAGAGTACGTCGACGAAAACTTAAAGAGGGGTTTCATCCGGCCTTCTACTTCCCCGGCAGGGGCAGGAATCTTTTTTGTAGAGAAAAAGGACCATTCTCTCCGGCCCTGTGTGGACTACAGAGAGCTGAACAAAGTCACGGTTAAGAACCGGTACCCCCTGCCCCTGGTTCCCGAACTCTTCCAAAGACTCAGGACCTCCTCTGTGTTCACCAAGCTAGACCTGCGAGGGGCATACAACCTGGTCCGCATCCGTGTCGGGGACGAGTGGAAGACTGCCTTTCGTACCAGGTTCGGCCATTACGAATATTTAGTAATGCCCTTTGGCCTATGTAATGCGCCTGCAACATTCCAACACCTAGTCAATGACATTTTTAGAGACTGTCTGGATATTTATGTAGTTGTCTATCTGGATGATATCTTGATTTTTTCTTCTTCTCTTGAGCAGCACCGAAGACACGTCAGGAATGTACTCTGTCGTCTCCGCCAACATGGACTTTATGCAAAACCAGAAAAATGTGAGTTCGAGCGACAGAGCATTCAGTTCCTCGGCCTAGTAATCTCAACAGAGGGGTTCAAGATGGACCCGCAGAAGGTCTCAGCCATTCTGGACTGGCCTGCACCTTCAGACAAAAAGGGGGTGCAGCGATTTGTTGGCTTTGCCAACTTCTATCGAAGATTCATTAAGGGATTCTCTGCCATTATTTTTCCGATTACACAGCTAACAAAGCAAAATGTCCGGTTCCGTTGGACCCCCGAGGCACAGGCCGCCTTCACAAACCTAAAAGAACTTTTTACATCCGCTCCTATCCTGAGTCACCCTGACCCGACTCTACCCTACTTACTCGAGGTAGATGCCTCAGAATCAGCGGTGGGTGCTGTCATCTCCCAACGCCAGGGTCTCAAGGACTTGATGCACCCAATAGCATTCTTCTCCCGTAAGCTCACCCCATCTGAGAAGAACTATGATGTGGGGGACCGGGAGCTCCTGGCCATTAAGTCTGCCCTGGAGGAGTGGAGGTACCTGTTGGAGGGTGCAGCGCACCCTATACTCATCTATACAGACCACAAAAACCTAGAGTACCCGAGAGCCGCCAAACGTCTGAGACCACGCCAGGCACGATGGGCATTATTTTTCTCTAGGTTTTCATTCCACATTACTTACCGGCCAGGCTCCAAAAACACCAAACCAGATGCCCTTTCCCGCATGTTTGATGACCCGAAAGAAGTGTCAGCTCCAGATACCATACTATCGGAAGGTAACTTCTTACTGTTGCAAACCAACCTGATGTCTAGCCTGAAACAAGCTTCTGTAGGTGTGCCTGAGCCCTCTGGAGTCTCTCTGCTACCCAAGGAGGGGTTACTGTGGAAGAATGACAAAATCTTTGTGCCGGAGGAAGTCCGAGCTACAGTGTTGAACCTGTGTCATGACCACCCCCTGGCAGGCCATTTTGGGTTGCATAAGACACTGGAACTAGTCCAACGCACATTTTGGTGGCCAGATCTGGAAAAAAATTGCAGGGAATATATCAGTTCTTGTGCTACCTGTACCCGTAGCAAGACCACCAGAGGCAAGGCCTGGGGTCTGCTCAGGCCTTTACCAATTCCTGACCGTCCTTGGAAAATGATCGCGATGGACTTCATAGTGGAACTTCCTCCGTCAGAGGGTTGCTCAGCCATTTTTGTAGTGGTTGACCGTCTATCCAAGATGGCTCATTTCATACCATTGAAAGGCACGCCCTCTGCCATGGAGACCGCCCAGGTCTTTATTAAAGAGATAGTAAGATTACATGGGGTCCCTGCAGACATTGTGTCAGATAGAGGGGTGCAGTTCACCTCTCGCTTCTGGAAGGCGTTATGCAAGGTTCTGAAAATTGAACTGTCCATGTCTTCGGCCTACCACCCCCAAACCAATGGGCAAACTGAGAGGACAAACCAAACCCTCGAGCAATATCTCCGATGCTTCACCTCCTTTGTCCAAGATGACTGGGTAGCATTACTACCTTTGGCAGAGTTTGCCTTTAATAATGCCAGCCATTCGGCCACAGGTCAGTCTCCGTTTTTTGCCAACTACGGGTTCCACCCGACCTTCCTACCTGATCTTGTCTCTGACTCAACAGTCCCGGCAGTCCAAGATACCGTTGATTTTCTTACCCGTAACAGCAAGATTCTGCAGGAAGCTTTGACCAAAGCACAAGCAGCCAGTAAAAGGATGTTCGATAGGAAAAGGAGAGGAGAACTGAGCCTTCAACAAGGCGATCAAGTTTGGTTATCCACCACCAACCTTAAGATGGCTTGCCCCGCAAGGAAACTGGCACCTAAATTTATCGGTCCTTTCCCAGTAAAACGGAAGCTAAACGAGGTCTCCTATGAACTTGCCTTACCTGAGTCAATGAAAATCCACCCGGTATTCCATGTGTCTTTACTAAAGCCTACTGTACCTGATCCTTTCCCTAACAGGGGGTCAGGACCACCTGAACCTGTAATCATTGACGGTGATCAGGAGTTTGAGGTGGAGGCTGTATTGGATTGCAGAAGAAGGAGGAACCAGCTTCAATTCCTGATCAAATGGAAGGGGTACGGTCTAGAGGAGAACTCTTGGGAACCCCAACAGAACATTCATGCCCAAGAACTAATTCAGGCCTTTTTTCGGACGCATCCCCAAAAAAGAGCTCTCTTGGGCACCCGGAGGTTGCCCTTAAGGGGGGGGCACTGTCAGGGACGTACTGTTCGCTCCCCTCGGCACGCGCCTACGCGCATGCGCCAACCACGGACCTTGCACACAGCTATGCAGCCGTTGCGCGCTCCTTCGCGCACGCGCCAAAACGTACCTAACCAGCCGTCGCTCGTGCGTGCGCGCATGCGCACGCACTAGACGCATCTTTTGGCGCCCAGCAAGCCTATAAAAGACACTGTGGTGATGCTGCACCTCGCGGCTTGATCTGCATCTGTTCCCTGAGCTCCTGTTGCTGTTTGAAAGCATTCTGTTCCAAGTGTATGACCCGGCTTCCTGACTCTGCTTCCTGCTCCAATCCTGACTCCGGCTTGTTGACCTTGCTCTGTTCCCTGCTTGAATACCCGTTGCCAAGACCCGGCCTGGACTGACTACTCTTCTGCCTATTGCTTCTGCTATGACTCCAAGTGTATGACCCGGCCTGCCTGACTCCGCCCACCTGCACCTGCTGCGCTGCTAACCTGCATCCACGCCTCTGCTAACCTGCATCCACGCCTCTGCTAACCTGCATCCACGCCTCTGCTAACCTGCATCCTCGGCTCTGCTGACCTGCATCCACGCTCTGCTGACCTGCATCTACTAAGTCTGCAAACCTGCATCATCTGCTTCCTGTCTCTCGGTTCCCATCTCACCAGCAGCAACAACCAGAACAGGCACCTGTACCCCACCGCGCTCCTACCACCACTGTCCCCATTCCAGTGGTCTCCGAGCCGGGGTTGTACGGGAGGTCTCCCTCCACGCGTCAGGCTCACACCCAGGTACGTAACAGACACCATAAGCCTTCAAAGACAGATTAGACATTTGTAAGTTTTTCGCTGCTTTGTCGAATCTTCGTGGTTCATGTCAAATGGTCTACCCCAACACTGTCTCTGTAATGTCGAATCTTTTCTCTCTATGTCAAATCTTTCCTCTTCATGTAGAATAATCTTGGACTAATAGAGTTAAAGTTAGGGACATCAGACCGCAGGTTCGATAGACATAGATCGCTATTGACAGCATCATGTTGAATCTCCTATCTATATCGAACTGTTATCGCAACGAAAATAAAACATATTTTTATGTCGGATCTTTCAGATTTCAAATTCTGCGCATTCATTTTCATTTGTTAAAACGATAATGAAAATACCTGAAATTTGGACGAAAATGCATTCGGACGAAAACGAATGCACATGTCTAACTGGTACGCCAGTTAATGTTTTCTTCAGATGAAACGCATTGGGTCATACGCTAGCTCCAGCTGCCCATACCACACTTTTGGATTTATTTGAATTTTTAAGTTGTGGAGCGTTAAGATTTTAATAAATTCAGTTTTTGGATTTACACTTTCTTTTTCATATGTTTGACATCTGGGAAAAGTTTTTTTGGTCTGGATATTCTATCCCACCATATCGGGTCCCTGCTTTGGAGTGACCATTCTTGGAGGAGGTGTCGTTGATGAGAGAGGAGATGACCTGCAGATCCGGTTCCCTCGAGTCCCTGATTTGGACATAAGTGCAAGCGATCCACCACTGTAGGGTGAGTTGGGTCCACATTGGAGGGTAAGAGTATTCATTTCTCCCCCCAGTCCAAAGGGGAAGGCACTCCCTGGTGACAATTCTGAACAGCACACCACCCCTGCTTATAGAGATTAGTTGAAGTTATTGATTATTTCTTCACACCGATTTGTGATATTCCACTTGGACACTGAGGCCTCGTACACACGACAGAGATTCTCGGCAGAATTCGCCGAGAAACTCGGTCAAAACCCGGATTCTGCCGAGAATCTCTGTCGTCTGTACAGTTTTGGCTCGATGGAGCCGCCGAGGAGCTCGACGAGAAAATAGAGAACATGTTCTCTATTTTCTCGTTGGCCGCGTTGTTCTATAGGAGAAGGCGGCCCGCCGAGCTCCTCGGCGGCTTCATCCCAAAACGAGACGAGGAACTCGACGTGCCAAGCACGTCGAGTTCCTCTGTCGTGTGTACGGGGCCTCATTGATGACCCCATAGTGACAAGTGTCACGGAATTCACTTTGAACTCTGTTTATTTATTCCATTCATCGATTATTTGATTCATTTCTTTATCGCAGTGGTCTTTTATGTCACTCTCAGTTATTTACATTTTTTTATGTTATTCACTACAGGGAGTGCAGAATTATTAGGCAAATTAGTATTTTGACCACATCATCCTCTTTATGCATGTTGTCTTACTCCAAGCTGTATAGGCTCGAAAGCCTACTACCAATTAAGCATATTAGGTGATGTACATCTCTGTAATGAGAAGGTGTGTGGTCTAATGACATCAACACCCTATATCAGGTGTGCAGAATTATTAGTCAACTTCCTTTCCTTTGGCAAAATGGGTCAAAAGAAGGACTTGACAGGCTCAGAAAAGTCAAAAATAGAGAGATATCTTGCAGAGGGATGCAGCACTCTTAAAATTGCAAAGCTTCTGAAGCGTGATCATCGAACAATCAAGCGTTTCATTCAAAATAGTCAACAGGGTCGCAAGAACCTTTTAGAAAAACCAAGGCGCAAAATAACTGCCCATGAACTGAGAAAAGTCAAGCGTGCAGCTGCCAAGATGCCACTTACCACCAGTTTGGCCATATTTCAGAGCTGCAACATCACTGGAGTGCCCAAAAGCACAAGGTGTGCAATACTCAGAGACATGGCCAAGGTAAGAAAGGCTGAAAGACGACGACCACTGAACAAGACACACAAGCTGAAACGTCAAGGCTGGGCCAAGAAATATCTCAAGAATGATTTTTCTAAGGTTTTATGGACTGCTGAAATGAGAGTGAGTCTTGATGGGCCAGATGGATGGGCCCGTGGCTGGATTGGTAAAGGGCAGAGAGCTCCAGTCCGACTCAGACGCCAGCAAGGTGGAGGTGGAGTACTGGTTTGGGCTGGTATCATCAAAGATGAGCTTGTGGGGCCTTTTCGGGTTGAGGATGGAGTCAAGCTCAACTCCCAGTCCTACTGCCAGTTTCTGGAAGACACCTTCTTCAAGCAGTGGTACAGGAAGAAGTCTGCATCCTTCAAGAAAAACATGATTTTCATGCAGGACAATGCTCCAGCACACGCGTCCAAGTACTCCACAGCATGGCTGGCAAGAAAGGGTATAAAAGAAGAAAAACTAATGACATGGCCTCCTTGTTCACCTGATCTGAACCCCATTGAGAACCTGTGGTCCATCATCAAATGTGAGATTTACAAGGAGGGAAAACAGTACACCTCTCTGAACAGTGTCTGGGAGGCTGCAGTTGCTGCTGCACGAAATGTTGATGGTGAACAGATCAAAACACTGACAGAATCCATGGATGGCAGGCTTTTGAGTGTCCATGCAAAGAAAGGTGGCTATATTGGTCACTGATTTGTTTTTGTTTTGTTTTTGAATGTCAGAAATGTATATTTGTGTATGTTCAGATGTTATATTGGTTTCACTGGTAAAGATAAATAATTGAAATGGGTATATATTTTTTTTGTTAAGTTGCCTAAAAATTATGCACAGTAATAGTAGTCACCTGCACACACATATATCCCCCTAAAATAGCTAAAACTAAAAAAAACAAAAAACTACTTCCAAAAATATTCAGCTTTGATATTAATGAGTTTTTTTGGGTTCATTGAGAACATGTTTGTTGTTCAATAATAAAATGAATCCTCAAAAATACAACTTGCCTAATAATTCTGCACTACCTGTATTGTTCACTATTATGATCAGCAGTATTTATGAATTTATGTTGTGTACACACACACATGATATTTTTGTATGGGTACAGTGTTTTGCACACATCATCATTGGCTCTCATATTGTATTATTTAGCATTTCTATGCTATAGAGTGGGGTTATCTCATCTCTTCTTTTACTCAGCGCTACACTCTATCACCCTTGCACTGTTACAATTTGTGTCTTATTGTTGTGTTAGCAGCTTCCACTACTATTATTATTCTTTGGCGCAATATTTTATACATGTCTAATTATCTCTGCACCAACCCACTAGGTTTCCTATTTCCTGCCGATATGCAGCCTCGTCACTATACCTTATTCTCCCAACTAACGTGGTATGGCCTACATGTGATGTCATCAAGCTATCTTCAGGAATATTGGCATTTGGAGACTGACTGCTTGGAAACAGATCTTGGGGTGATTTAGAGATATTGTAATGGATATCTTGTAAGTGCATTTCTATTTATAAAGAAGCATTGTTTTAATATATTACACACAAAAAATGGTCTCTATTGCTTTACATTCTGCAACTGGATGACATTGGAGCAATGGGAAGACAAGCTGCATGAGGACATTTTGATTATAACAAGCGCTCTTGACCATTTTATTGTAATGGTCCATATTGCTTGGCAAGAGGTTGATTTAGCTACTTGGCATGGAGTGATATCACAGTGGTGACAAGCACTTGGAGCATTTTATTGATTGAGCACTTATATTTTTTGAGCTTTATATGGTCCTTACTTTAGGGTAGGGGGCCATTGCCTACACCTTCACTCAGCACAAGATTATATACTTCTCATCATGTTGGGGATTTTACACAATTTATGAACTTTTCTTCATTATTTTTGCACTTTATGAATTAGGACTGTATTTATTTGCTGAGATTTTTTTATATATAATATGTTTGGAGATTTATTATTGTTACATATTGATTTAGCACCACACTATTTTATAGATTTTTCTCTAATTTGGAATCCCAGCTTTTTGTGCAGGCTGCTTTGTCCTGGTATTTTTTTCTCCCCAGTGCAGAGTCATTTGTGTCTCTACCTATACTCCAATTGCTACTCCTCATTGGTTGCTTTGTGAAGAGTCTCCATTTCTTAAAAAGCCTTTATACCTTGCTTCAATGTATTTAGATAGTAAAAGACATTCTGCTCATTTGAACAGAAAGAGATGGGGAGTTAAAATGCATTTTACATATATGAACTTAAAGGGGTTGTAAACCTTCATATTTTTTCACCGTAATGCATCCTATGCATTAAGGTGAAAAAACACCTTGCAGTGTCCGTCCCCCTCACCCCGTTTTAGTTACCTGAGCCCTGAATTCCTGTGGGCGCGATCCCGCGTCACTTTCTCCACGGCTTCTTGGCTCTTCATTGGATAGATTGATAGCAGAGTCAATCAAATCCAATGACGCGAACGCCGGGGGTGGGGCTGAGTTATACACTCTGCGTCTATGGACGCCGAGTGTATGACATGTGAGTGCACCCACAAGGATCAGAACAGAAAACAGATCAACAGAAAAAAGTGGGTACTCTTACGGATCACGTGGACCCAATTCACCGTACGGCAGTGGATCTAGCAAGCATAAAGGATCAAACCCATTGATCTGATCAAATCTGCTACCAAACTCCTTGCTTCCTGGCAGGATGGGAATCATTTTACAAATAAAAATCTTGACGTGATGGAACGAAAGCAATCTTTTTGACTACAGTATTCAAGTAAATATCTTCTCAGATTCAACCAATAATAAAAGGCTGCTAGCAGTCAATCAGAGGATCAGGTTGTAAATAACAAGCAGGCCTTATATACAGCAGAGCAATGCAGCTAATAATAACCACAACGTAAGGTAGGGGGAATTAAAGAAGACTCCTCATCTGGAGCCTTGGTGGGTACAAGGGCTCAGGCTGTGAATGTAGAGGACTGGAGCCCTTAACAATCTGTCACAGCAAAGCAGCCAGCCATTAATCCACATGTAATTTATGTAGGTGTTATTGGCTGGCTGCTCTGCTTGCTGCAATGAATTATTAAGGGCTCCTCATGAGATGAGCGAGAAAGGGGGAATGAGAGTGGGTGAGAGAGGGGGAGAAGAGAGGAGGGATAAGAGAAAGAGAGGGGGGATGTGAAAGAGGGGGAAGGGTGAGAGAGAGTAGGGGATGAGAGAGGGGGATGAGAAAGAGAGGGGGGATGAGAGAGAGGTGGCATAGGAGAGAGAGAGGGGGTGAGAGAAAGACCACTAGCCCTGTCCATGTCTGCAGTTCCTCCTGTGCCCCCTGTCCCAGTCCCAGTCCATGTCTGTGGGTAGGTGTGTCATGTATGTAATGCCCAGTACCTTCCATGCCAGTGGTAAACATATAGACGGACAGTCCCGGCTAGCATCCCTAACTGCTTGTGCCTCCTGCCAGTCCTCATCCTCCAGTCAGCCTGTCTTCTGGGCTGCCAGTGCTGGGAATGCTGCACCCACTGCTGCTCGCCTATTTTGGGGTAAGGGAGGTGGTGGAGGTCTTCCCCCTTCCGGGCTCTTGGTCCCTCGCTGCCTGTCATCCCCATGGCCTCTGTTTCTGAGGCTGCCCGCTCGCCATGTACACATGATATGCAGAGCAAGACGCTTTCCGCCTGCTCGCACCCTGAGAATGCCACTGTCAGTGGCAGGTTTAGATCCGCAAAATCCGAGGCCTTCGTGCCCCATTCCTGCCACCACCTGACCGGGACTTTACATGAGGCCAGTCCAGGCATGCTTGGGATGGCGCAGGACTAATTTCTGCACCCCTCCAAATGTTGTGCCTGGGGTGATCGCTCCAGCTGCCCCACACTATCACTATGCCACTGCACTTGCACACAGTTTTTGAGGGAGTTCAGCATGTAGGCTGTTACAAACTTCAAGGAGAACTCACCACAGACCTTCTGTGGATTAGGCTGTCACTTTGTGTAATCCAGACTGACTCAATGATGTTGAGATCAGGGCTCTCTGGGGGCCAAACCATCATTTCCAGGGATCCTTGTTCTTCTTTATGCTGAAAATAGTTCTTAATGATATGGCTGTCTTTTCGAGATCATTGCCCTGCTGCAGAAAAAATTTGGGGTCAATCACATGTCTCCCTGATGGCATAGCATGATGGAAATGTATCATTTTTTTTTCAGCATTGAGGACACCATTGGTTCTGACCAAATCTCCAACTAATTTGCATAAATGCAGCCCCAAACTGTTGCCTGCAGACACTCATTATTATATTGCTCTCCAGCCTTTTGACAAACTCCCTCCTAATACAGTACTACAAATATTGACTCAGCAGAGTACCTGCTGTCATTTTTCTGCACCCCAGTTCCTATGTTTTCATGCATAGAATGTGAAAACAAGGCTAGGTAATTCAACTACCGCATTTATCGGTGTATATCGCGCACTTTTTTGCCCTGAAAATCAGGGCAAAATCGTGGGTGCGTGATATACGCCGATACCCGCTTTCCCGCGCCGAGTTTTGAATACTGCGCCGACATATACCGAGTGCAGTACACTCGGGTATAGTCGGCCAGTCTCGGCTTCTTCCGCGGTCACGTCCTGGACGTACAGGACGTGAGCGCGACAGTTGCCGAGCCAGCCCGAGTGTACTGCGCTCGGTATATGCTGGTGCAGTATTCAAAACTCGGCGCGGGAAACGAGCGGAAGGACAGAAAGACAGACAGACAGACAGACAGACAGACAGACAGACAGACAGATAGATAGATAAACGTGTCCTGCAGTTTCATTGCATTAACACTACCTAATATATACAAAAAGTTTGACAATTTAAAATATGAAGATGATGAAAGTAATGTATTTAAATAAAGATACTGACCTTCTGTTGAGCTACATGTAGATAACAGTGTGTAATTAAACAAATGTGCAAACAATATATTAATGTCACTTCCGATAGAGAGGTCGACATTTGTTTGTAATTGCAGCAGACAGCTGCGATATGAGATTCTCAGAGGGGGAAAACCTCATCATTCATTCTCTCTTGCTATAAACATCACTAAGCTGAATCTATTTCAGTGAAGAAGCTACAGGAAAAAACTTATTAAAAGACCAAATGAAATGTGACTTCACATTAGTCATTTGAAATGTTATTTCTGCTTCAGATTGAAATGGAAAGTCTGGTGCTATCTATCTATCTATCTATCTATCTATCTATCTATCTATCTATCTATCTATCTATCTATCTATCTATCTATCTATCTATCTATCTATCTATCTATCTATCTATCTATACAGCCTATTGCATTAGGGTGTGCACCCCAAAGCTCAAACACAAATGACTTTCTCTGCAACCTCAGCTGTACAGGGCAGTGCATGAATGGGAGTGCTCTATGATGAGTGGCTTCCTGTTCATTCACAAACTGAAGCATAGTAAACACAGTTAGTCAGTTATGAATGGACACAGTGAGCGAGTGTTCATTTAGAAAAGGAACTATTTACTAGTCACTTCTCCGCTCTCTATCCTGAAACATCTGGCTGGGGGAGAGGAGAGCCAGCAGGGTGGGGGGGCTAACAAGAGGGGAAGCCCCGGGAAAGTAGGAGGAATCGGCAAAGCACATAGTGATTAGGGTGTGCCCAGGCACACCTGGCACACCCCTTGACAACGCCTATGTTATGCCTTCCTCAAGTAGTATGCAAAAGGTTAAACAATAGCATTTCTCCTGCCTTACTTGGCACCCTTTCTAAATAGGAATTGTTCTTCTGAGCCATGGTGCTCTATCTCCCCAGATAGACTGTTCCAGAGGGGAAAAAAGGGTAAGGTTAGGTCTTTAAGTAATGCATTGCCATCTTTGAACTTCCATGGGACATTACAACTTACAGGGAATGTGCAGGGACAGCCCAAATTACAGTTGGCAAACACTTATTACAGTTATAACTGAAATGGAGAATTGTGAAATCGGACCAAACCATTTTTTGTTAATAGACATATGCACAGAAAACTTTAATTATAAAAGAGACATGTGGTTTCATAATTCTTTGAAACTGAGAAACATTTTGTAAAATTATTTAAGCAGAGCACAGTGCTTTTACCTGCAAAAGGATATTGCCAGGGCACTGCCCTTTACGGTCACATTCCCCAGTTGGCTCTGGGTGGAATTGAACCTAGGACCTATCCATTACAAGTCCAGCTCTTTGCATCTGAGCCACTGCTCAAGTGTTAGTTTGCTTGCTGTCCGTTGGAACCTGGTCCTGAACCTGTACTTCTGTGGACCAATCAGTGGCCAGTGCGGCCTATTTAAGCCAGCCCCTTCCCCTTTGCTAATTGCTGGTTCGTTGTCAGCTTTACCCTGTGAGAGAACCTTGAAACCTGAATACCCTGACCTGTTTGACCCGGATTGGACCTTGACTATTCTCTGCCGTCTCCTACACTTGACCCCTGCCTGCTTATCGGATTTGCTGTTGTCTCCTGCCCCTTGACCTTGGCTTGCTCTCACGGACTTCCTCTGATCTCTCCAACTCCTGACCCACGGCCAGTGACCCGGATTTGCCTTGTTTCCTGTTGGTCCCTTCTGGACTTACCTGCCTGTTCCTGCCTGATCAACGACTGTCTCCAGTCCTCTGCACCTGCCCTGTTTTCGTCAGCTGCACCAAGTCTGCCTACCAGTTCCCGGCACCGGTGCCTCCTTGTGCCGTCCCTCCTCTGTTCTAACTCCAGGGAGCGGTCTGCACAGGGTGGCAAAGGTGAGCCACCCTCAGCATCTCGGCCTCAGTGAGTACTTACCTTAATGGTCCTGACAGATATCCACTGGGTTCAGCTAATAAGAATAATATAATTTTACGTCACCGCGTTCTGACACGATTGTTTCTTTAACCGATGGTGTGTAGGTGCGACAGACCATCAGTCAGCTTCATCGGAAAACCGATGAAAGTGGTCCATCGGTCCGTTCTCATGGAATGGACTGATCGTGTGTACGCGGCATTAGACTTACTGAAGGCAGTCTGGACTTGCTCCTAAGCCAAAACTGTAATGTATAATTAAATTTAATTATTTAAATAAAATATAAATAAATGTACACTTTCCCCAATTAAGGGCTAGTTCAGGCCAGCAGCACTGGGATAGTTACCATAATTGCATATCTTGACACAATGTGCTGTGTTGGTATGCTCCAAAAAATGATAGGACATTTTGCATATTTATGTTGAAAGTTCTAATGTGCTGTAACATGCATAATCCAATCCCATACAATTTAAAAAGAAAAAAACAGGCTCAGCAAATTAAAGTTGTGTCATCCTTTAAATACTTGGGAATATGGATACATCCATGGATGAAGGTGTAATCTGGCTCCCATTATTGTTAAATTTAAATATAAGAGCCTAGCCTGGACTAAGTTACCTTTATCGGTGGTGGCCCAAGCAGATATTTTAAAAATGATCTGGACCCCACAATTATTAGATGTCTTACATAACTCGCCTATATGGATTGCTCTTTAATGGTTTAAAAAAATAGATGTATTATTTTGCAGGTTATTATGGAAAGGAAAAAGTCCCAGGATTAATCTTTCTATCCTTCAGCGAGCCAAGAAAGGGGGAGGGACAGTGCCGCAGCCGAGACTTTCTTTTCTAGCTTCCGAACTTCAGCATTTTACTGGATGGGGGGGGGTGATAAATTGGGGAGATCCCATTAAGGCTGTGCTTTTGAGTCATTGTTCTCGATATAGTCTTTTGGCCCAGCTAGGATCGGGAGCTTTTGCATATGCCCATTATAGCCCAACACTGGTACTTATAAATAAAGTCTGGCAGGAAATGAGACGTATAATGAAATATGAAGGGGCATCATGATTTTCACCACTTTGTGGGAATAGGCATTATGAAGAACTCTGTAAACTGGAGGGGTTTGAGTGCTGGCATTCTCAAGGGCTTCAATACATTGCCCAGGTTCATTCCTAAAATGTCCTGCGGTCTTTTCAGGATCTACAGGAGTCTTATCAACTGCCTCATAATATTTTTTATAAATATTTACAACTACGACATGCGGTACAGTCACAGTCCAAACATGTATAAATGTAAATAAATTACTGCGCTGTCTGACGTGACACCCGAGGTTGTATGTAGTGAGAAAAAAACAAATGTATGTGTTGCTGCAACTCTAATGTGAGATACACACACCAGAACAATATAAGCAAACCGAGCTGTGCTGCAACTTCAAATGCATCAAAGTGACATGTGCATCATAAGTGATGAATAATACAGTAACAGGAATAGTCCATGAAAACAAACTATAAAAACTCCCTCCTGGATGGAGGAAGGAATGTGACAAATTAATCCAAATGTAGATAATGATTATATGAGACCATAAAATGGGCATCCGCTCCATAGGGCAAGGAAGGGTGCTTGCCCCCCCCCCCCCCTAGAAATCAGTGTCATGATCCTCGGTGAGAAAAACAGCAGGCAGGAAGCAAGGCGGCGGCACGGCAAATCCAATTAGAGCCTTTCTCTCTCTCTCTCTTCTAGCTCCAGCCGACAGAGAGGGGGAGGGGGTTGGTATTTCCTTGGGGGGGCTACATTTTTTATGATATTGTTATTCAAAGTTTCTAGTTGCTTCATAGTTGCATCAGGTTTCTCAAACATTTGCATGCCTGCGCTTTATGTGATAATGACTAAGCCCCTCCCCTTCATGACATTGTCAAAAGGGACCGAGCATGGATGACCTTAAAATGATGCCCCCCCCTGAAAAAAGTTCAGCGGACGCCCATGCATAAAATCAAAATCGAAAACTCTTCCCAATGTTCATATCACAGTTTAAACTGGGAACCAGTTTTAGATGTAAATGTATTTTTCACAGGGTAATAGAACACACAGTTCATAGAGGTGTGCCAATCTTCTATGGTGAGATCCTCAGTGACTCCAAACCAAAAGCACCAAGGGAAAAGTGAGGCAATAAAATAGATAGAAGATCCTCCACCTATAATATCAATGCAGCTTACCGACAGGTTTGATGATCTCTTATTAGGGAGATCGTTAGCGCGTGTGGCTGTTACCCCAGCCTCAGGTCTTTTATGTTTCCAGGATGCTCACAGTCTCACACTAGTTCAGTCGGCAGGCTCTTTACAGTAACTGTCGGCTACTTTTAATGTTCCTGCCCAGCCCACGTGTTCCTTTCAGACGCAGCTGAGCACACGGCCTGCACGGAGCATGGACAGGACACCTCTGTTATATGGATTTTGATTTTATGGTCTCATATAATCATTATTTACGTTTGGATTCATTTTTCACATTCCAGGATTTTTACAGGATCTATGACACTTATAACCTCATTGGCATTGGCTACAGATAAAAAAGGTCTTATCTCTTTATATAACAAACCTATGATGAACTATTAAGATATCTCAGATAGTCCAGGTAGAAGGGGCTGAGAGACAGATCTGGATGTGATATCAGGTGGGTCCAGTCTGTATCCTTATCATCTGCACAATGCCTGTCTCAACTATTTATTTTTTATAGGTCATATAGGAATGTAAAGCTATTTACGTGGAGGAAAACCCCATATTGTAACCCCAGATTGTAAGCAATCTCCGGCTGATCTGCTCCACATGCTGTAGAAGTGTCCCAAACTGGTCAGATACTGGTGAGAGGTGTTGACCACAATTAATGGAGCTTACCAGTGGTGGCTGGTGAAGTTTTAGGATGGGGGGGCGCCAGACCCCGCCCTTCCTTTTTTACCCCTCCCACTTGGTGGAAATGGGCGTGGTTTCGTCAAAATAGTGGGCGTAGCTCTAAAGTGGTGTGGTTAGAATCTGAGATGAACAGGGGATGGAGGGAGAGTAGGTCCAGATCCTACACAACAATAGATAGTGTATTCTAGAAGGTTTAACAATCAGCAGATAAAGATATTTCAATCATCCCGGCACCATAGTTGTTATGGTGTCAGGATGATTGAAGCGCATTATTTCTATTATTACATTGTAATATAAAATAAAATCATTCAACTCACCATAATGCAAAATCAGTGGGATCTCTGAGCGTGTCGCCTGCCACCAGATGCCATCAGGTGTCCCCAGCGGAGTCCCTCCTTACATGCAGCCCTGTGTAACATCAAATGTAGCCTCTCTCCCTATAAAATGCAGCCAGCACCTGTCCCATAAATTGCAAAACACTATATATTATTATTATACACAGAGAACATTATACACAGAGCACACGCTATACACAGAGAATACTATACACAGAGCATACACTATACACATAGAACACTATACAGCATACACTATACACAGAGCATACACTATACACAGAGCATACACTATACACAGAGCATACACTATACACAGAGCATACACTATACACAGAGCGCACACACTATACACAGAGCGCACACACTATACACAGAGCGCACACACTATACACTATACACAGAGCGCACACTATACAGCACACACTATACACAGAGCATACACTATACACAGAACACTATACACAGAGCGCACACTATACACAGAGAACACTTTACACAGAGCGCACACTATACACAGAACACTATACACAGAGCGCACACTATACACAGAGAACACTATACACAGAGCGCACACTATACACAGAGAATACTATACACAGAGAATACTATACACAGAGAACACTATACACAGAACGCACACTATACACAGAACGCACACTATACACAGAGCGCACACTATACACAGAACGCACACTATACAGCATACACTATACACAGAGCGCACACTATACAGCATACACTATACACAGAGCGCACACTATACACAGAGAACACTATACACAGAGCGCACACTATACACAGAGAACACTTTACACAGAGCGCACACTATACACAGAGAACACTTTACACAGAGCGCACACTATACACAGAACACTATACACAGAGCGCACACTATACACAGAGCGCACACTATACACAGAGAATACTATACACAGAACGCACACTATACACAGAACGCACACTATACACAGAACGCACACTATACACAGAACGCACACTATACACATTGTTATTGTTTAGGGTGGAGAGGCAGGAATAGGCAGGAAGAGGGGTTATTGTTTAGGGTGGAGAGGCAGGGATGGAAGTTATTGTTTAGGGTGGAAAGGCAGGTTATTGTTTAGGGTGGAGAGGCAGGAAGAGGGGTTATTTTTTAGGGTGGGAAGGTGGGTTATTTTTTAGGGTGGAGAGGCAGGCAGAGGGGTTATTGTTAAGGGTGGAGAGGCAGGGAGGCAGGTTATTGTTGAGGGTGGAAAGGCAGGTTATTGTTTAGGGTGGAGAGGCAGGAAGAGGGGTTATTTTTTAGGGTGGGAAGGTGGGTTATTTTTTAGGGTGGAGAGGCAGGCAGGGGTGCCATTTTAGGGTGGGGAGAGGAAGGGAGGGGGGTTATTTTTTAGGGTGGAGAGACAGGGAGGGGGTTCTTGTTTGCAGTGGAGAGACAGGGGGAGGGCCGTTTTAGGGTGGATTGGAGAGGCAGGGTGGGGGGTTCTTGTTTAATATGGAGAGACAGGGGGGCGTTTTAGGGTGGAGAGGCAGATTGGGAAACCCACAGGCTCTGCAGCAGCTGAGAAGGAGAAGTGAACAGAAGGAGGGGGAGGGGGGCCAGGCTCACAGCAGGACACAGTACAGTACACACTGAGCCTCAGTCTAGCCGCCGTGCAGAGGAGTCTGACTGGATGGGAAGGAGAGTGACAGTGAGAGAGCTCAGCTCACATCGATCCCCGCACCCAGTCACTCACCTTCTGCCCTGGTTCCCCTGCGCTCAGGTTAGGCAGGCACTGCACCCACCTGCCACACATGATGGGAAGCAGCTGATAAGTGTACTAGGGGATCGGGAGCAGGCTTCTTTACCTGGCTGGCGGCACTATGCACAAGCACAGCATATATTGGGTGCCGTGCACCCGCCCGGTCACAGATCTATCGCGCCGGAAGCTGTGGCGCGATGGGCATAGCCACAAAGGCGTATTTTGCCTGCCAATGTAGCGCCTCGTCTGCAATCTTGTGATTGCACAGACGTGGCGCTACTCATACCGCACTGCACCCGGCGCCCAGCGCCCGGGCACAGTGCACATAGGGACCTTTTTTTGCTTTTTTTTTTTTTAAAGGGACATGTTTAAATAATTTTTTTTTTATTTTTTTTTTTTTTACTGACTTGGGGGGAGGGGGGCGGCGCCCGGGCGCCCCCTATGGACGGGCCGTCACTGGAGCTTACCAAACTCAAATAGATCTGGATCCTAAGACTTGCTTACTGGGTAATCTTATCCAATTGGTAGATTGCTGTTTATAGCTTGCAAGCTAATTGCTAGAAAATGGTTGTCCCCCAGCCTACCTTTATTTGAGGAATGGCAACATACAGTATTTATCGCAATATGGGTACACCAGATAAACTAGCTAAACTGTGGGGACCATGGTTATTGGCCCCAGGACTGGCCCCATCCCTTATGGTCCCCCTTAGAATATCATAAAGTAATTAACTTGGCAGTGGACCTGTAAATACCTGTTGGATATGACAGTCTTAACTATACTGGTGGGTTGATATGGGATGGCCTAGGTTGTGGTGGTGGGGGGGGATGTGGTGTGGTGCTTATATTTTTTTTTTTCCTATATTGATATCCTGGAGGTTGTTTGACATACAATACTGGGATTTAGAATGTATATTGTGTAGTTTTTTTTTATTGGTTTTGTTGACTTGTTGCATTGTTTGTTGAATAACTGCAAACACTTTAATAAAAAGATGAATTAAATATATATATATATATATATATATATAAACAAGCACTGCAATGTATTTTACCAATGCCTGGTAGTGCATGCTAACAACTGGTGCTGTGTGCCATGAGCGGGCACTCAATTAGCTACGCTAAGGCCCCTTTCACACCACTTGCAGTGCAGTTCAGTGCTTTTCTTCCCGCATTAGAAAAGCATGGAAATTAAGTTATATGGGTTCCAATGACATAGTTCACTCCTGTGCAGTGCTTTTCTATTCAAGAAAAAAAGTACAACATGCTGCTTTTTTCCAGCACAGAACTGTGCTGGGATGCGATAAAATGTATAAAAAAAAGTGTTAAAAATGCGCATTCAGAAAAAAAGCACATCACTGCATATGGTGTGAACAGGCCCTTACTCTTTTGCCTTTATGTGTACATTGATATCATAGTTAGCAATATAAAAGGATGATTTACTTCAAACAGCTGAAGGTAGGTGTAAAGCATATGTAGTATCCTAGTGTGGACTTAATTTCACCTGAGTATCATTAATCAGTTAACATCTGTTTCACTTACCAGTGCAACTAATCCCCATAGCATATATATTAAGCCTGCTGAGAAATCAGATCCAACTGTTTTTTTTATCATTAGCATATCTTGAAGTCTGACTATTTAAACCTTCCTGCCCAAGACAAAAAATATGAAGTATGTGTTAGTGACTTTGTCAGAAACCGTATGGAAGCTTTCATGTGAGTAGCATGTTAATTTCAGGTCATGTGTAGTTCATATTTGGAAAATAGTTGAACAGACAGAATGTGTGCCATATTGTGGTAACCAGACTGGTGCTATTAACAGAACTGCTTACACTTTTGTTTTTTCCATTAATGTGTATATGACTTTGCTAAGAATTATCCAAACATTTTCTCACCCAGTACATATTTCCAACTGATGTGCTATACTGTTTCATTGCATAAATACATAAAAGCAGCATCATTTGTGATTTCTGTTAGTGGTTCAGAATCGCAATGACTGAGAGGTTCATGTTGAAGGATATTGTAATGAAAAATAACTCAGACTTTTCAAAAAATTACACACTTTGTAGAAAACAAAACAAAAAAAAAACTTCTTTAAGAAATTATTTTTGTTAATGTCTTCTGCTCACAAATGTACATTCCTGGGGAGAACCAGCAGGGTTTAATGGTTCCAGCTTCCTTATGCCTTTCAGCAGCTTTTCCCTCTGCGCTGCACAGATCAAGCATAGTAATGCTTCATTATTCATCCAGTACTATCGCAAAACTAGATCCTGCACACTTGGCAGTTCATAATGGCAAATCCTTTAGTTCTCATTCCAATCGTGCAATAAAAACTGATCTTAGCCATTGGTTATTTGAATGCTAATTATTTAAGTGATAAATATATCTGTGCCAAAATCACAAATCATAAAGTGCAAAGACAATGAGTGAAAAGAAAATCCATAGTTAGACAGGTTAAAAAAAGACAGTCCATCCAGTTCAACCATAAAAAAAATAAATAATAATATCATACAATCCTATATACCCAATTCTATACCATGAGTTGATCCAGAGGAAGGCAAAAAACCCCAGCAGAGCATGATCCAATTTGCTACAGCAGGGGAAAAAAAACCTTCCTGATTCCCCAAGAGGCAATCGGATTTACCCTGGATCAACCTTACCTATAAATGTTAGTACGCAGTTATATTATGTACATTTAGAAAATAATCCATGCCTTTCTTAAAGCCATCTACTGAGCTGGCCATAACCACCTCTGCAGGGAGTCTATTCTACATTTTCACAGCTCTTATTGTGAAGAAACCTTTCCGTATTTGGAGGTGAATTAAAAGTGAATAACTCAACACCAAGTTCACTATATGGACCCCTTATATATTTGTACATGTTGGTCATATACCCCCTTAATCTCCTCTTCTCAAGAGTGAATAAATTCAGTTCCTCTAATCTTTCCTCATAGCTGAGCTCCTCCATGCCTCTATAAAATCCATATGAAACTCCCAAAAGGTGTACAATGTTCTCAGTGCAACAGTTCCACTGAAAGTGAAAATCCAATTCAACAATAGCAATAGAAAGTTCATGAAGTGTCCAACATATAAAGTACCTTAACATTCGTTGAGAATAAAAGGCATATGCATTTCATATGCCCCACAGCTCCATCTGGTGGCCATAATGCAGTATTTTACTACTATCCATAATATAGTTACATAGTTAAATAGTCAGTCAGGTTGAAAAAAGACACAGATACATCTAATTCGACCCAAATAAATAACAAAACAATACTATCCCGTACACACAATCTTTTACCCACAGTTGATCCAGAGGAAGGTGAAAAACCCCAGCAAAGCATGCTCCTATTTGCTACAGCAGGGGAAATAATTCCACCCTGATCCCCCGAGAGGCAATCAGATTTTTCCTGGATCAACATTACCTATAAAGGTTAGTACCCAGTTGTGACAGAATCCACTGTCACTGTGTGTTTTGGAAGGGACTGTGGGCTGGCCTGTTACCCACAGATTATGGCCCAGAAGAGACTGGAGACCTGGGGACAAGCTGGCATTGAGATAATGTAATGTAATGCTACAACTCTTCTCCCCCATCCCCCCCTTTTGTTGCTGTGTCCAATTGTCTTGGTTCATTGCACATAGACAATGGTCTGGACTGTAGACATCTCTCCGCAAGGGGATGTGCATTGAGAGGCTGCCTGCTTACCATAATCCCTTTATGTTTATCTGTAGCCTGTATTAATGTACAAATGTTCAGTTCCCATTGGTTGTTCCTTGCCCCCCTCCCCTCTTTTTCAAGGCTAAGGGGAGTGTACCTAACTGTGTGTAAAAGTGTATGTCTTGGATTTTATAAACAGTTTATGCTCTGCATGTTTAACCCTCAACACCTTTGTGGATTATCTCGTGATTGAGGGGTTAAGGGCTGGTTATGGCGAATCTGCAGGCTGCGGGTGCGTTTGAAGGACAGGAGACACAGGTCAGGCGGATGTGCCCACCTGGGGTATTCGAGATCCGTCACACCAGTTATATTCTGTACATTTAGGAAAAAATCCAGGCCTTTTTTAAAGAAATCTACTGAGCTAGCCAGAACCACCACTGGAGGGAGTCTATTCCACATTTTCCACGTAAAGAGTGCCCCCTTGTCCTCTGTGATGACCTTAAAGTGAATAACTCAACACCAAGTTTACTATATGGACCACTTATGTATTTGTACATGTTTATCATACCCCCCCCCCCCCCCCACACACACACCTTAATCTCCTCTTCTCAAGAGGAAATAGATTCAGTTCCTCTAATCCTTCTTCATAGCTGAACTGCATATTCCAAATGCGATCTTACTAATGATTTGTAATATAAGAACATTTGTTCAGTTAATTGAAAACAGCCTAAATAACATTCATTTGTGCCCTATTTTTCCCAGAAATAATCTAAATTTAATTAATTTTGAACTTGAAAATATGTTTTTTTTGTTAGGTAGTTTAAGATACAACACCTGTTTTTTTTAATCAAGCGGTAATAGGACTGTATTGATAAAGGAAATATCAGTCACAGCAAATCTTATAGATATAGGAAAGTTTATTCTAAAAATAATAAATCTAAAGCTCTCAAGTTCTGTATCCACAATTAGTCACCATATATTCAAAATATAGGCCTTAGTTATGTGCTCTGTGATAATTGGTCAGTGTCAGAATAGTACGTGAGCACTTGAATAGGCAGCAAATAAAGACAGACAATGTAGGTTTTATCTTGCAATAAAAAAGAGAGATAATGGAAATTTTAGAAGTACCGTATTATCTGATAGACAATAGCCACAAATATTGTACAATATGTAAGCAGCTTGATTGGGTTATAGTTTTTTAGAGGATGAGAAAAGACTTTAGAATGTATTCTTTATAAGACAATTGCCACCGGTATTTTAGAGTGGTTATGGCATGTAAGAAGCTGGAATAGCCCTCAGACTTTAAAATACAAGGCAAGATTTACCCAGCAACAAATATATGAAATGTTATAGTTGAGGTTGAGCTGTGGAAACATTGTGTGGCACCTTTATATTGCTTGAGTAGTCCAGAATAGGTCACAAACTTTGAAGCGCAAGGAAAAATTTTGCCTGCAGCAAACAATAATTTTGCAGCTGGGGTTCAGCTGTAGAAACATTGTGTGGCACCTTACAATGTCGTAAAACAGAAAAAACTATGTGTAGCGCACCTCATCCCTAGGTCAGAGTAACTGCAAAAAAGTTTGAGATAGAAATATGGAAACAGCTGTACAGAGAGGATCTTGGAGGTTCTGGTGCATTGTGCAATCATGTGGTATGACATCCTGCTAGGCTATGCCATCATGACTGCCAGCTTGATGGTCCTGCTCCACCATATTTATTCATCGATATGCATTTGGGGACAAGGACAGGAGAGTTGCTCAATATCCATATCAATGGTACCTTATAAGAGGGATAGGTGAGTTTTTGGAGAACAGCTCTGGTATAAATCAAGGGGTTTGGAAAATATTGACTAGATGTGAACCAATGAAAGATCCTCTATTTCACTGCCAATTGAAAAATAAAAATGTTATTGACCAACATTAAACCGATGTACAGACTTTAAAAAATAGAAGAAAAAAATACATGGAAAATATGGAGGAGTCTATCTCCTGAGGAAACATGGATGTTATGTTGTGATGAGGTGAACAGTGTGAGAGCTGTTATGTGATGAATTGGGGATGGAGATCTAGAGGCACTAGTGATTAAAACAAAAATAACCACATTAGCTAGTGAATGTCATGTCCATGATAAGAGGAGGCATCCTAGCTGATCGTATGGTCCTGCCAATGATAAGAGGAAATATATTGATGTATTTAAAGGGGTTGTAAAGGATTTTTTTTTTTCCTAAATAGCTTCCTTTACCTTAGTGCAGTCCTCCTTCACTTACCTCATCCTTTGATTTTGCTTTTAAATGTCCTTATTTCTTCTGAGTAATGTTCACTTCCTGTTCTTCTGTCTGTAACTCACCACCGTAATGCAAGGCTTTCTCCCTGGTGTGGAGAACGCCTCTTGAGGGGGGAGGGGGCGAGCAGGCAAGTCAGTACACTCTCTACTTTGCAGATAGAGAAAGGAGCTGTGTGTTAGTGGGCATCCTGACACTCCTGCTCGCCCCCTCCCCCCTCAAGAGGCGTTCTCCACACCAGGAAGAAAGCCTCGCATTACGGTGGTGAGTTACAGACAGAAGAACAGGAAGTGAGCATTTCTCAGAAGAAATAATGACATTTAAAAGCAAAATTGAAGGATGAGGTAAGTGAAGGAAGACTACACTAAGGTAAAGGAAGCTATTTAGGGAAAAAAAATCCTTTACAACCCCTTTAATCAATGTGTGTTTTTTATTATTTTCAAAACCTAGTGATACACAATAGATGTGCTGAGTGATTGTAATAAAATACAATTCTCCATCTAGCAGCCATTCTCAAAAATGGTATCATTAATTCAATAGGTGAAGCATGAAATGATATAAAAGTCCTATCAAATATTACTTTAGCTCAAACACTGCAATAATAACTTGAAATATGTGCTCACTACTGTATTTTCACTTTAAAGTATGCTGGAATCTATGTACAAATGGCTATGATTCTGCCATTTAGTATATTGCCATCATCAGTGCTTTCTTTTTTAGCTACCTGTTACAACAAAGTAATATTCCCAATAAAAACTCTGATGTTGCGTACACACGACCATTTTTCATGACGCGATAAATGATTTTTTTTTTTTAATGTCATTAAAAACAATCATGTGTGGGCTCCAGAGCATTTTTCATGATGTAAAAAATGGGCATTAAAAATATAGAAATTTAGCTCTATTTTTTGGCGTCGTTTTTCACGTTGTCGTTTTTCACGTCGTATGTAGGCTTTAAAGACGTGAAAAAAACATGCATGCTCAGAAGCAAGTTTTTAAAACTAACGTTCGTAATGGAGATAGCACATTCGTCACGCTGTAACAGACTAAAAAGCACGAAGACTGAAAAGCGTGAATCGTCTCTCACCAAACTTTTACTAACACAAAATCAGCAAAAGTATCCCCAAGGGTGGCGCCATCTGAATGGAACTTCCCCTTTATAGTGCCGTTGTACGTGTTGTACGTCACCGCGCTTTGCTAGAGCATTTTTTTTTTCACGATCGTGTGTATGCAAGGCAGCCTTGACAAGAATCGGGTTGAAAAAAAAATTGTTTTTTCTAGACCATTAAAAATGGTCGTGTGTACGCAGCATGAGAATGAGAAATGTGCTGGTTATCTTATTGTCACTAAAGTAATCATAGCATTACAATACCAGTCCCAGTGGATGCTCTAATAAAATGCTGCAAAAATCACATTCTCTAATCTTTCCAAAGTTTAAGAGCTAAGTTAAAAGCTACTATCTTCATCTTACAAATTGCTCTGCAAACAAATGCTTTCAATTAAAATTGTGCCTGGACCAACAGTGTACCCCAAACAGCACCAGTCCAGTACATCACAGTAAGGCTGCATTCACACCTAAGCGACAGCCGCGTACGCGTGTAGCGGCAGATTTGCCGCGATTACAAATGTTTCTTTTTTTTTTTTTTTTTTTTCTCTAAAGTATTCCCATTGCTGTCTATGGGAAAACGCGCCTGTCGCGTGAAAAAAAGGTCCGGGACTTTTTTTCAGGCGACAGGCGTTGGGCGTCTATGAGATGTGAACCATCTCCATAGACGGCAATGGGAATTCTCCCCTCAAGCGACAGAAGCGTCCCGCGTCGGGCGTTTTGTCGCTTAGGTGTGAATGGGGCCTAAATAGTAATAGGTGGCGATGCATTGTGATGCTCTGTGTTGCCATTTTTTGGGGATGTTTTGGTGAGTTGCCAGCCCCTTATTTTTTTTATTTAAAGATAAGACACGGAAACAAGTATAAAAGCAACTTCACATTACCGATAAATTGCAATGAATATATGAGATATAATGACCATACCAAACCGTTGCATGTGGGTAAGGATCACCATTCAGTCAGAGCCCTACTACTCGCTGAAGTCTAATACAGGGTAAACATAAACATCCGTGCTCATCACATTTTGTTTCTTTTTTGCATTGAGAGAAACTATAAGGAAGAAAGAAGAAAAGAAAGTAAAGAAGAGAGAGAACAAAAAAAAAGGGGGGGTGACGGGAGGGGAGGGGCAATTATCCCCCTGGAGCCCAGATCGGTAACGCTGAACTGGCGCTGGGGATCCTATACAGTGGATCCAGCCATGTATTGGGTGAATTCGCCAGAGAAGCGAAAGAGGTTCCAGTAAATCCATCTGGACTTATGTTCCTCCGACTTGTGCCGCAGCGCAGAGGTCAGATCTTCCATTTGCTCAATGTCCCTCACACTTGCGAACCATTGGGCCACCGTGGACGCAGACTGTTGCTTCCAGAGAGGTGGGATGCTGGCCCGGGCAGCATTAAGGAGATGTTTGAGGGGGGATTTATGGTAACTTTTCCTTGATAGGGGGGTAAGGTTAAGGAGAACTGCAGCCAGGTTATCCTGAAGGGGGACATCCATGAGTTTCTGTATGAGCTTATGTACTGGTTGGCAAAAAGTTTGGAGCACTGGGCAGTCCCAAAAAATATGCAATAGCGTGCCTGGGTGTAGGCCGCAACGCCAGCATCGGTCACATTGTAGAGGAAATATCTGGGCCAGTACAGAAGGAGTCCTGTACCAGCATGTTACTATTTTATATGTGGTCTCTTGATATTTGCTGCATAGAGAAGATTTCTGTGCGAAAAAGAGTATGCAGTCTTTTTGGGGTTCTGTGAAGGTGACATGCAAGTCTCTTTCCCATTTAGCTAAGAATGGGGGGTCTTCAGTGGCGTGGAGATCTAACAAAGATTTGTAGGTGGTAGATAAGGACATCCGGATTGGACCCTCACCTGTACAGAGTTCCTCAAAAGGGTGAAGCCTTCTGAGGAAATGGGCCAGCCCCTTATTTTTAACAGGCTACCTTAAAAAGGTTGTGAAGCTCAATTTTGAAGTTGTACCGATAGGTAAGCCTATAATAAGGCTTAACTATTGGTACAGTAAATATCTCCTAAACGTGCGCTGTTTAGGAGATATTTACTTTGTACTGCGCTGATGATGTCTTTGGCGCAAATGCACTGTGAAGAAATGGCCCTCTGTGTCGTTTCTTCACTAGAAAGTGCTGTGACCGGTGGCTCCTGGGCGCGGGAGTGATGTCACGTCACTCTGGCCAGTCGCAGAGCCAAAGTTTGTGGCCCCGGAAGGAAGAGGGATGATTATGGATGTGGCCTCCAGCGGGGACAGTGCAGGCTTTATTTGCAGGTAAATGGCACATAATTTGCTAGTATGCTATGCATACTAGCACATTATGCTTTTACTTTGCAGGGAACAAAAAAGAAAGTAAAACCCATCAGGGTTTACTTTTCCTTTTTAACGCAACACACTATTACTTATGATAGTCATATCATTTTTAGATGTGGAGGTCGAGGTTACATATGATGGGATATTGGTTAGCAATTTATACAGAAAGCCCACTGCAGAGAATGCTATATTCCAGGCTGCTAGCTTCCATACTGCACCCTTGATTAGTTTGATTACATACTAATATTTGAGATTGTGTAGAAACTGTGGTGAAAAAAGGTTTAAAAAGGTGAACAATGAACTTAAGTACTGGCTCCTTGAGAAAGGGTATTTTGAATCTTGTAATGCAAGGCTTTTAATAAAGCAGTGAGACAGTCTTGTGCTAGTCTTCTGTTCGGTGCTAAACCAAAGAAGTCTGGGGATCAGCCATTACGAATTATTTCTTCCTATAATGAACAGCATGCTCCCACTTGAAGATATTTCCAGAGATATTTGTATCTCCTGTTGTCTAATCCCAAAATTGCTAAAATTATTCCACCACAACCCCAGATCACATTTAGATCTCCTCCCTCTCTTCAAGACAAGTTGGTCTTTAGTGCTTTTCTTTGGAAATTAGATCCGACACTGAAGTGTCCCTTGTAGTTCCTGCAATTATTGTTCTTACATCTGTCTTAACCAGACCCCCCCCCCCCCTCTTTTTCTGAATGAGCATGTCTTTTACCCTAAACACTTTGTAAATTGTAAAACCGATGGGGTTATATACAATATATTATGACTCGTCCTTGTGGAACCTATTGCATCCGCAAAACTAAATGTTTTGTCATAGAATTTATGAGCACAGTCACGCTGCTTTTACTGGTAACATCTACTCACCCACTGGTATACATAATTGTCATATACCTAGACTGCTTTTTGGTGATTTTGAACACATTTATCTTAAATATAGGGGGTTGGGAGGGACTGGAATAAGATCCTCTATAAAATGGAATCACGCTGCATTTACAATCTTAGAACAAACTATACACCTGGACACAATGATATTTTAAGTTGCAGACCCTTTTTGGAGGGGTTTGTAGCAGGAAAGGCATCTGTGCAAATGCCTTAAACAATATTGGGCCAATGGATATGTTATCACATTGTGTATATTGATGCCTTGTGGTTTCATTCTACTATATTGCATTGTTAGGTGATTAGAGATTATTTTTGTTATATAAGGGCCATCTACGTTATTGTGTTTTTTGTTTATCGATTTCTGTATATATATTTTGTGGATGCCTTTCCCTTTAGGTCAGCTGTTGGGGGGGATTGAGTTGGTTCAGTTAGACACCCAGCACATACAGCCCCTGCACCTGTGACGGACACCTTCCATGGGGAGCAGGGGATTCTTTATTGCATGGTCCGGTGTGTGTTTACCATCCTCCCCTAGTCAGTCCCATCCCCCTTACAGTTAGAACACACCTAGGGAACACAGCTAACCCCTTGATCGCCCCCTAGTATTAACCGCTTCCCTGTCAGTGACATTTATACAGTAATCAGTGGCTATTTTTCGCTCTGATCACTGTATAAATGTCAATGGTCACAAAATAGTGTTAAAAGTGTCTAATCTGTCCACCACAATGTTGCAGTCCTGATAAAAATCACAGATTGCAGCCATTACTAGTAAAAAATTATAATAATAAAAATTACATGAATCTATCCCCTATGTTGTAGACACTATGGGCCTGATTCCCAAAAGAGATACGCAGACTTAACTGCTGTTCAGTCTGTGCCTAACTTTGGAAACGATTCTCAAAAGGCTTTTTCCAAAGTTAGGCAGAAAATCTGACATGTGTAAGACACTTACACGGTCAGATCTTAGGATGCAGTACCGCATCCGCCACTGGGGGCATTTCTCATTGAAATGCAGCTTTGAGTATGCAAATGAGGACTTAAGCAGATTCTCAAAGCATTTCATCATTGTGATTTCTGCGTAAGTTCCAAATTTGCTTGCGCAAAACTAGGGCTGGTTTTACAATGTGTAAAGTTAGTCACACCTTGTAAAGGCCCATTCAAGCGACGGCATTTGGTATGCATTCCTGAGGGAGAACTCCACGGCAATTTTTAAATTCAAAACCGGCATGGGTTCCCCCCCCCAGGAGCATACCAGGCCCTTAGGTCTGGTATGGGTTGTAAGGAGACCCCCCTACGCCGAAAAATCGACGTAGGGGGTCCCCCTACAATCCATACCAGACCCGTATCCAAAGCACGCTACCCGGACGGTCAGGAAGGGAGTGGGGACGAGCGAGCGCCCCCCCCCCCTCCGGAGCCGTGCCAGGCCGCATGCCCTCAACATGGGGGGGTTGGGTGCTCTGGGGCAGGGGGGCGCACTGCGGGCCCCCCCCCCACCCCAGAGCACCCTGTCCCCATGTTGATGAGGACAGGACCTCTTCCCGACAACCCTTGCCGTTGGTTGTCGGGGTCTGCGGGCGGGGGCTTATCGGAATCTGGGAGTCCCCTCAAATAAGGGGGCCCCCAGATACCGGCCCCCCACCCTAAGTGAATGGATATGGGGTGCATCGTACCCCTACCCATTCACCTGGAGGCAAAAAGTAAAAGTTAGTAAACACACAACACAAGGGTTTTTAAAATAATTTATTATTCTGCTCCGGATGCCCCCCCTGTCTTCTTTATTAGCTCTATTACCAGGGGGGCTTCTTCTTCCACTCTCCGGGGGTCTTCTTCCACTCTCCGGGGGTCTTCTTCCACTCTCCGGGGGGGGTTTCTTCTTCCGCTCTCCGGGGGGGGCTTCTCCGCTCTCCGGGGGTCTTCTTCTCTCTTCGCCGCTCTCTGCTGTTGACTCGGCGAACCCCAGTTCTTCTCCAGCTGTCCGGTGCCTTCTTCTTCAGCGCTGGCTGCCTGCTATCTTTGTGTGTTAGCTCAATTAGTAACAGGCAGCCGGCGCGGTCTTCTGTGACGTCACCTTCTTCTCTTCTGTTCTTCTCCCCTCTTCCGATGTTGCCTCGTCGCCTCTTGTCACTGTAATGATGGAAGCGCGCCTTGCATCCCATTTATATAGGCATCACCGTCCCATCATGCTCCGGTAGGTACCCACGTGGTGGGTGCACGTGGGTAGGCACCCACCACGTGGGTACCTACCGGAGCATGATGGGACGGTGATGCCTATATAAATGGGATGCAAGGCGCGCTTCCATCATTACAGTGACAAGAGGCGACGAGGCAACATCGGAAGAGGGGAGAAGAAGAACCTGACGTCACAGAAGACCGCGCCGGCTGCCTGTTAGAAATTGAGCTAACACACAAAGATAGCAGGCAGCCAGCGCTGAAGAAGAAGGCACCGGACTGCTGGAGAAGAACCGGGGTTCGCCGAGTCAACAGCGGAAGAGGGGAGAAGATAGAAGAAGACGGGGCGTGGCCTGGCATCGGACCGTGATGGACGCCTAATCCGTCTCCTCAGGCACAGGGAGCTGCAATCCTTAGCCATCGGCCGCCTACAAGAACCCCAGGGCATACAAAAATAGGTGAGACCAACTCCCCATCGCCCCAGCTACTGATGGAGCTAAACAATCCACCCGCAGCCACTATTCCGGCGATGTTCCGGACCCAGCCGGGAGAAGGCCCAAAAGCCGCGGCCTCGCCTAAGCCTTCAGGCCCGCACGGCGCTCCAGGCCTGAACACGAGCGGCGCGATCGCCGCTAGCGGGACCCAGAGCCCCCATCCTCCTCCCTTACAGCCCCCACATGCCCTCAGCCTCACAGACCTGCAGGCAAACCTGCAGGCTATGGCCAATGATATTAAGGCCTCATTCTCTGCAGCCATCACAGAGATCAGGGCAGACATTCAGGGCATTGCTGCAAGGACAGGGGCGACTGAACAGGCTACAATGAGAAACGCTGAGGCTATTAAGCAGGTACAAAAGCACACTGACATACACCTGACCCACCTGATTGAAATCACCCGCCATCTAGAAGATCTGGACAATAGGGGGAGGCGCCATAATATAAGAATTAGGGGGGTCCCTGAAATGGCAGACCAGAACCCTGTCGAACAAACGGCTACAGCAATATTCAATGACGTGCTTGACAGACCCCTAGAATCCCCCATTGAATATGAGCGGATCCACAGAGCCCTCAGACCCAGGGGAAGAGATAATGACCCGCCAAGAGACATAATATGCTGTCTAGTGAACTTTCCGCTGAAGGAAGCTATCCTCAAAAAAGCAAGAGAAAAAAATAGAATCATCTTTAATGGGATTGAAATAAAATTATTTCAGGACTTATCAAATATCACGCTGAGGCAACGCAGGGCTCTGCGCCCGATGACGGAACAGCTTCGCACCAGGGGAATTCCATACAGATGGAAATTCCCTTTTTGCCTATCTGCAACATGGAGGGGACATACCGCACTCTTGCGCACACCCGAAGACATCAGACCATTCTGCGATATGTTGAATATACCGGTGGTGGAGGTTCCGGAATGGTACGACTCCTTCATGACGAATGACTCCTGGATTGCAGTTTCCGGCAACGACACACCAAGAGCTCAAAGAATCAGAGACCGTCGACGCAGATCACCAACTCCTCAACGCAACAAAAGAAATGACGCCAGGGGGAATCAAGGTGACTCACCACCCAGACGCAGAGATCGCATGGATCGCCAAGATCACATGGACACATGATTCCTGTTTGCTCTAATCGAAATACATGGGCCTACCCGACTTTCCTCCAAAGTTTTTCAGTTTGTTTGAAACGCAGTTACTTACAAAGTTTTCGCCAGATACATGCAGATCAGCGCCAAGACATACCACCTCGCCTACTGATACAAGCCTCCTCCTCCTCCACAATCTCAGGTAGCGTTGTTATTATATTTTTACTGTTTCACCTACAGGGACTATATACTGTATCTAATTGAGCTGGAGGAGGGGCAATCTTTGAAAAGACAGGATAGGATGCGTATCCAGCAAGGCTCTTAACTCGTCCACCATGACAAGCGAGAAGACTCCATTGCTTAGGTATGACTATATGAGACTGCAAGTCCCATACATACAATATGTCTTTGATAATAATATGTTGCACCATGTGGAGAACTTTTTAACCCCACTATGGGAAATACTGATGGGTGGTTAGAACCTGCCTATGCTCTCAGCAATATTGCTATCTTTAACATATATAATCGTAACATATTGTGAAGCCAACTGGTGAGACGTGGTAATTCTTGGGCCCGGCTTCATTCATTTTTTTCCTTCCCTAACCACCTAGCGCCAAAGGGAACGAAGGACCAGTTTAGTTTTGGTATGTTTTTTCTTTTTTCTTGTTATATTTTTCTTACTTTATCCAGGACTTGAAGCCAGATATAGTTCTATGTGTTGCATGTATCTCCTTTTTGACACAGGGTATGGAAGGTCACCAGGGGCCCATTATGTTCAATTGTTTAGATTATCTAGATATATACAGAGCGGGGAAAGCGTAATGCAGCTTCACTCACCTAATGTCTCAACACTCAGCTTACACACTGGCCTGATAAGGGCCTCAATGCATTTTTATAGTGCATTGGAACCACCTATGCGGGGGGTGACTCCCCTTGATTTCAGGCTTGATAGAACAATTGGGTTAAATAACACGATCTATATTACACTGTGTTTATTATACAGTTATATACAGGTACCCAACCAACCACAGGCAACTTTAAAGTAGTCTACATTTATTAACCAACAGGTTCTGAAAGCGTCACTCACAGTGTCTGAAGCTGCATAGTCATCGTAGGAAGAGGCACTCTATCTTGAGTCCATAGTATAAGCTTTGGTGTTCACATACTTATAGACAAGTTTGATGTCTCTGTTACAAGACTGCCATCTAGTGGCGGACCTTCTTTTTCTTCATAGTTAATTTAAATTCAGTTACCTCCCAAGTTATTGAAATGTTTGCACAATAATAGGATGCATATGTACCTCACACCTTAAACAGGAGTTTCCGTCAAGACTTGCAATTAAAAACGCAGATAAAGAATATAAATAGATTACGGGAATATTTACTAATACATCTTCTTTATATATGCCCCAGATGTTTACTTAACGGCCAATTGCTTTATTTATGCTTGCAGCTCCAAAGTGCCTGTACTTACTGCCAGACTACTCAGGAATTATAGAAAAGGAAAATAATATTTGAAAAGAAAAGGTAGAGAGAAAAGGAAAGGATAAAAACAAATTACAAACAATCTTTAATATAGCTCCATCAGGTTCTATACAATCCTCGCACCCACACAAAGGGTGACTACCACTTCACCCTTTGATCCAACCGGACCCTCAAAATTAGGATAGATTAGTGAGACTACATCTATCCCCGGTTCTTCCCCCTCCACATCTTACCCCTCTGCTTCTATCCCCTTACCCCCACTCTCCCCTTTTTTTTTTTTTTTTTTGTGTGTTTGTCTATCTCTCAGACAACCAAGCTAGATATTCATAAGTCGACAAAATGCCTCCTGACAAAGCTCACTCTGTTCCTTTATCGCTTAAAATATCATCCATAAATGCAAAAGGGCTCAACATCCCTGAAAAAAGAACTAAACTTATCAACGAATTTTCCAGACGAAAAGCCAACATCATTCTTATACAGGAAACCCACTTTAAATCTGATAAGATTCCAATAATAAGAGATAAAAGATTTCCAACTTCATTTCATGCTACCAATCCAATAGGTAAGACAAAAGGCGTTTCGGTATTGATATCCAGACAGACCCCATTTCAAATTGTGGACACTTTGATTGACCCCGAAGGTCGATATATTTTTCTGAAAGGGAAGCTGAATCAACACCCCATTACTATTGTCAATGTCTATGCCCCAAACGTGAGACAGGTAGCATTCTTCCGCAAAATCAAAGATCTCTTAACAACGTTTGCCTCAGGAACCCTCATTTTTGGGGGGGATTTTAACACTCCTTTAAATCCTCTTATAGACACCTCAAATGGTGCATCAAGCTTACCATTTAGGGCCCTAAAACAAATCAAGATTCAATTCCAAGACCTCATGCTTCATGACGCATGGAGAATCCTGAACCCTCAGACTAAGGATTACACATACTTCTCCAATATACACCAAAAATATTCCAGAATTGACTACCTCCTCCTCTCACAGCCTGACCTTCCACTTCTGACGGACTCGAAAATTGAACCTATGACTCTTTCGGACCATCATCCAGTAACCATGACTTTGACTTTCCCAGAAAAGAACAACATAACTAAGACCTGGAGACTCAACACGGCGGTACTGAAAAACCCCTCTGACACATTAGAGTTTAAGGAGACATTAAACGACTATTTTTTGCGCAACGAAAATGACGATACTTCACTGACTACGCAATGGGAAGCTCACAAATGTGTCATAAGGGGAGAGTTTATTAAAAAACTGACCAGCATAAAAAAAGAACAACAATCCAAAATAAAATCCCTGTTAGAACGCATCCACCAGTTAGAACTTTCACACAAACGAACTTTGGCAATCTCTGCACTCGATGAGCTAACGCACACTAGGGCACTCCTATCTGATGAGCTAAACATGAAAATTAAAATACAGTAAAGATTGAGACATAGGATATACTACGAGCAAGGAAATAAATGTGGCAGATTACTTGCAAAAGCAGTTCAAAACAAGAAAACCGCTCACACCATTCATCAGATAGGGGACAAGCAAGGCGAGATGCATTCCTCGAATGATGAGATTGCAAAACAGTTTGAACTTTATTACCAAAACCTCTATAACATTCCTTCCAATCCTAAATGCCCACAGAACTCAGATAAAAGAGCGAAACTTATACAAGACTTCCTAGAACAATATGGCCCACCCCAAATTTCAGGGAACGCTGCTAAAGAACTGGAAAATCCCATCTCAGGCCCAGAATTCGACAGAGCTATCAAAGAAATGAAGATAGGCAAGGCCCCAGGCCCGGACGGCCTACCCCTACAATACTATAAGACTTTCACCGAAATACTGAAACCGAGGTTCTTGAAGACGTTCCAGTCCCTTCACTCAGAACAACACCCCCCCAAACAACTTTTAGAAGCCCATATTACGGTGATACCCAAAGAGGGTAAAGACGCGACCCAGGTTACCAACTACAGGCCGATCTCCTTAATAAACGTAGACGTGAAAATCTACGCTAAAATCCTTGCAAATAGGATCCTCCCCTTATTAACTTCTTTAGTTTCCCTAGATCAAGTGGGATTTATCCCGGGTAGGGAGGGGCGCGACAATACAATAAAAGCTCTTAACATAAACCATTGGCTAACCTCTAAGCGGAAACAAGGCTTCTTCTTGTCCCTAGACGCCGAAAAGGCGTTCGATAGAGTGGCCTGGGACTTTATCGATGCAGTACTAAAACATATAGGCTTTTTGCCCCAAATGAGATCATATATTAAGGCCTTGTACTCAAATCCAACAGCAAGAGTCAGAGTTAATGGTCACCTATCGAACGCCTTCAACCTTCGAAATGGAACCAGACAGGGTTGTCCCCTATCCCCGCTATTATTTGTTCTGACACTTGAACCCCTGCTCAATAAAATTAGATCAAATAGAGACATTGTGGGAATCGAGATTCATGACAAAACATATAAAATAGCAGCCTTCGCTGACGATATGCTTCTTTTTCTCTCGAATCCTCATATTTCCATACCCAACCTTCTAAAAGATCTAGACCACTTCCATTTACTGTCAAATTTCAAAATCAATCACTCCAAATCCAACGCCCTCAACATCTCCTTACCCAATGATAAGGTAGAACTATGCAAGAAAAACTTCCCATTTAGATGGGCCAACCACAGTATCACATACTTAGGAATTGAAATCTCATCAAACCTGAAAGACCTCTTCCGTCTCAATTTCGAACCCGTTCTGAGAGAAACACAGGAAGATTTGAAGAGATGGAACGCCCTAAATGTATCCTGGTTCGGCCGAGCCTCCTTGATTAAAATGACCATCCTACCACGGTTTCTCTATATTATGCAGACAATCCCAATCAAAATCCCCTTATCATTTTTCGCTGCTTTCAGAAAAGCTTGCTCCTCATTCATCTGGAGGGGTAAACCCCCTAGAATCAAATTCTCGCGACTAATTCTACCCAAGAGCAGAGGTGGAATAGCCCTTCCCGACCTTAGGAAGTACCATCAAGCTGCCCTACTGACGAGAATTGTAGACTGGAATATACATCACACAGTGAAAGACTGGGTCTCCCTAGAACAAGCGCAATACCCTCATGAACTAAAAACTCTACCATGGATCAATCCTAAGTATCACCCAAACTTCATAAAAACACATCCCCTTATAGGACCTACACTTGAAAGCTTCCGTAATACCTTTAAAGTCAAAAATCAGGCTCCATGGCTCAGCCCTCTTACACCGCTACGACACAACCCTGACTTCCCCCCAGGCATGGAAAAATCGTTTCCAACACATCAGTGGCCACGCAAAGAGATCCTGGCAAAACACTTTATTAAAAATGGGAAATTCCTCTCTAGAGAGGACATCCTAAAAGAAATCAAACCGTGCCTCCTATCTCAATGGAACTATATTCAAATTAGACACTTTTTAACCAATAACGATAACGTCCTCCACTGGAAAAGGCCCCTCACTTCGCTAGAAAATCTCTGCACTAAAACATCCCCACACAGACATATTATTTCGACTGTATACAACTCGCTATTTGAAGACGACAATGATTTCTCCAGCTCATCCTGTAAAGCATGGGAAAGAGATCTAGACATAGAATTGACTGAAGATGATTGGGAGACAATTTATCTTTACGCACACAAGGGTTCACTAAATGTGGCCACACAAGAAAGTGGCTTCAAGATCATCACCAGATGGTATAGAACCCCTACAATTCTTCATAAAATTTCACCCCTGATGTCTGACAGATGTTGGAGATGTAAAAGAGAGGAGGGCTCTATGTTACACGTTTGGTGGTCTTGTCCTCTAATTCAGTCCTTCTGGATATCGGTACATGAAACAGTTAAATTAGTTACATCATTAAACCTAAGCTTTACCCCTGCCCAGTATCTATTACATTTCAGTTCTTTGCCTAAAAATCAGTATTTGAAATCACTCCCCATGTTCATGATCAATGCAGCGCGGCACTGTATCCCTTGTCACTGGCGGTCTTCTAATACTCCAACAAAGGCTGAGTGGTTTAGGAGAATAAATAGCATGGAAAAAGTTGAGGAACTCATTAGTATTTCCCAAGAAAGAATTACTAAATTCTATGCGACCTGGTCTAACTGGTCAACATTCAAAGACTCTCATCACTACAAATCTATTATAAAATAAAAGTATAGAGAGGAGCTGATATGGACATAATTCAGGACTGATAATTTTTTTTTTTTTTTTTTTTTTCTTCTCTTTCCCTCCCCCCCTCCCCCTCCTGTCCCCATTCCCCCCCCTTCACAACTTTGCTTGACCAAGCAATCATATTCTCTCATCTTAGTTCTAAAATGAAGGCACTTTTGCTACTTATATGCCTATATGAAACTGATTATTTGCAACCTCTTTATGATTGTTCATTTTTTGATGTATACAATCCTTCAAATTTATTGTGCTTCTGTTAATGTACAATGTATTATGCTTTATTATTCACCCAATAAAGACTCATTGTGAAAAAAAAAAAAAAAGAAGAAGACCCCCGGAGAGCGGAAGAAGAAACCCCCCCCCCCCGGAGAGTGGAAGAAGACCCCCGGAGAGTGGAAGAAGACCCCCGGAGAGTGGAAGAAGAAGCCCCCCCTGGTAATAGAGCTAATAAAGAAGACAGGGGGGGCCTCCGGAGCAGAATAATAAATTATTTTAAAAACCCTTGTGTTGTGTGTTTAATAACTTTTACTTTTTGCCTACAGGTGAATGGGTAGGGGTACGATGTACCCCATATCCATTCACTTAGGGTGGGGGGCCAGTATCTGGGGGCCCCCTTATTTGAGGGGACTCCCAGATTCCGATAAGCCCCCGCCCGCAGACCCCGACAACCAACGGCAAGGGTTGTCGGGAAGAGGTCCTGTCCTTATCAACATGGGGACAGGGTGCTCTGGGGTGGGGGGGCCCGCTGTGCGCCCCCCTGCCCCAGAGCACCCAACCCCCCCATGTTGAGGGCATGCGGCCTGGCACGGCTCAGGAGGGGGGGGGGGCGCTCGCTCGTCCCCACTCCCATTCCTGACCGTCCGGGTAGCGTGCTTTGGATACGGGTCTGGTATGGATTGTAGGGGGACCCCCTACGTCGATTTCTCGGCGTAGGGGGGGTCTCCTTACAACCCATACCAGACCTAAGGGCCTGGTAAAGCTCCTGGGGGGGGAACCCATGCCGGTTTTTTCTTTGAAAATTGGCATGGAGTTCTCCCTCTCAGGAATGCATGCTGAGCGACGCTGTCATTTTTTTTTATAATTATTTGTTTTCCCGGCGCGTATATTTTTTTTCACCCGTCGCAACTTTAGTGTCCCGTCGCAATTCTCAAAGCCGCCCGGCGTCAATTACGTTCGCGCGCTGCACGTCGGGAAAATTACGTCACACGCATGCGCAGTACGGCCGGCTCCGGAGCGCGCCTCGTTTAAATTTTAAACGCCCCCCGGAGAGGAGGACCGCCTTGCGACGGCGGCACTTAAGTTACACGGCCTGAAATTTCTAGGTAAGTGCTTTGAAGATCGGGCACTTAGGTAGAGATTTTAAGTCAGTGTAACTTAACTGCTGAAAGTTAAGTTAGGCAGGTTTTTTGAGAATTTGGCCCTATGGGCCTAATCCTCAAAAGAGATACGACGGAGTAACTGCTGTTACTCCGTCGTATCCCTGGTCCTAACTATGGAACTGATCCACAGAATCAGTTTCCCATAGTTAGGACGAAGATCCGACATGTGTAATTGAATTACACTGTCGGATCTTAGGATGCAGTACCGCATCCGCCGCTGGGTGCATTTTGCGACGAAATGCCGCCTCGGGTATGCAAATTAGGACTTACGGAGATCCACGAAGCTTTTACGCTTCGTTTTTTCTCCGTAAGTTTTATTTTGCAAACGCAAAATTAGGGCTGCTTTTACAAAGAGTAAACTGTTTACACCTTGTAAAAACAGACCTTTATTGCTAGCGACGCGATTTTTTTTTTAAATTAAATTTTTTTTTTTGGCGCCGCATCTTTTTTTTTACCCGACGCAACTTTATTGTCCCGTCGCAATCCACAAAGCCCGACGTAACGTAATTTCGCGCTATGCACGTCGGGAAAATTACGTCACGAGCATGCGCAGTACGGCCGGCGTGGGAGCGCGCCTCATTTAAATGGGAATCGCCCCCTGGAGAAGAGGAACGCCTTGCGCCGGCCGGATTTAAGTTACACCGCTCAAAATTTCTAGGTAAGTGCTTTGCGGATCGGGCACTTAGGTAGAAATTTTGCGGCGGTGTAACTTAAATAGGAAAAATTACGTTACGCCCGCTGGCGCCTGTTTCGAAGCATGCTCGACACTTTACACGCCCACCGACAGGTCAGCTGACATTCAGCTGTGAGAAGCATCATGGGAACAACAGGGAGGTCACGTGTCCCTGCTAGAGCGGACGCCATTGGCTGGCGCCCGCTCTGTTGTGAAATATAAAGTGTAGCTGTGCTAGCCCCAATTGTCAGTCTGCATTTGAGCTACCAACAAGCAGCACATATGCTGTAGGCTCTGGGAAACACGGACCATTGCAACATTAAGCGGTATGTTTCTTATTTGTCTTTACTTTGCTCTGTGGGGATTTTCAAATACCCCTGGCTTATTGAGCAAAGTTTACTATGAATAATTTAACCCTAAAAATCGGGGAGAAAGAGTGAGACTTATATTTTGTTTCCTTGTTTTCTTTTTTTTTTAGATTGAATTTTATGCATCTCAATAGAAACTCAGATTCTTTATATTCTGAGGCCATATTCATCAATGCAATTGAGGCCCTCTAGTGGTTGCTTTTGGCTACTCAGGCCCATTGACATATGTCATTTTATTTGATTCAGCTTTATGTTTCAAATCCTCAAAGGTAAATATTATTATATGATATTCCTTATCGAGATGAACCTATCTTTGTAAATTTTTCTATTTGAAATTTTCTTGAGAGTTCGTCCTCACAATGTTATTTTTATCAAGAGCTTTCTATCGATTATGGTATTTTTTAGGGACTGGTTGTTACATCAATCATGAAATGGTCTTCCTAGGATGATCCGAATAAGGATTTCCATCCACTTAAATGACTCATTTGATGTGTTTTTACTTTTAATCTGACAAGTTGAGGTAAGTGGTGTTACGCTCCCCCCTCTGCTGAAATATCTTAAAATCAGGAACTGTTATATTGTTAATATTGACTGTCCTCTTTATTATTTATATATATATTTTTCTTGGATATCTCCATTGTAATTTCTTATCAAAAAATTCTTATTGTTAATTCATATAAAATCTATATGATTGTATTCATTATTGCTTTTGTAGTGACCATTTGCTGTATATTGATTCCTTCTTTTGATTCATTACAGTTCAGTTCTAAAATCACTCCTGAAGAAGCTCTCACGAGCGAAACATGTTGAGAGAACTGCAACAAGTTGTTATATGGAACTGAAGTTTCTATGTTATACACTTCAGCTGGTCTTGTAATTATTTATATATATATTTCTGTACTATAAAATGTATTAAAAATCTTTTCTATTTTTCTAAAACCATTGTGTCTCGCACAATTTATCTGCACCGTATAATAGTCCCAGGGTCCTCAGGTACCCAATTCCCCTCTATCTATACACATTACTAATGGGATGAGGTGCTTTTTTAATCTGAGGATCTGTCTGTCCATATAAATATTGTTTACATTTATCAACATTAAACCTCATCTGCCACATAGTCGCCCAATTAGACAGAGCATTGAGGTTGGCTTGTAAGTTGGAGACATCCTGCAAGGACGTTATTCCACTGCATAGCTTAGTGTCATCTGCAAAGACAGACATTTTACTTTTTATCCGAGACCCAATATCATTTATAAAGATATTAAAAAGTAAGAGTCCCAGCACTGAACCTTGGGGTACACCGCTGATAACCTTAGACCACTCAGAGTAAGAATCATTAACCACTACTCTCTGAATTCTGTATATTATCCAGTTTTCTATTTACAAACTGATATTTCCAATCCTGTAGACTTTACCTTACACATGAGCCGTGTGTGCAGAACTGTATTGAACGCTTTACAAAATCCAAGTATACCACGTCCACTGCCACCCCTCTGTCCAAGGTTTTACTTACCTCTTCAAAAAAAGAAATCGAGTTTGTCATACAACTTCTGTCTTTAATGAATCCATGCTGTCTGTTGCTTGAAAGGTTTTTTTTTTTTTTTTCCAGAAAGAACTCTTCTATGTGGTCTTTTGTTAATCTCTCCAGTATCTGTTGTCCGTGGCCGCGTTCTTGACTATCGGAATTTCCGACAACATTTGTGTAACCGTGTGTATGCAGGACAAGTTTGAGCCAGCATCCGTCAGAAAAAAATCCACGGTTTTGTTGTCAGAATGTCCGATCGTGTGTACGCAAGCATTACAGTTTTCCCTTATAACCCTCCAGGTTCCAGCATGTAAGCAATATTTCTTAAAATAGGTTTGATTAAGGCACATTTAGCTGCAATAAGGGTGAATCAGGATCACAGAAATGTATTTTAGACTGGTATCGGTAATGTAATATAAACATAAAGACAATGCAGCCTTACTATGCTAAAATTAATGACATGTCATCCATTTTCAGGTTCTGCCAACCTTTATGCTACTGGCATTCACTTTCAGTAAAATCAGTTCATCCAGGATATTTTACAGGCAATTAACACAAGGCACATCTACAGTATAATCTGACAAGTGCGAAATGTATGCAGCTCTTTCTTGGCGTCATCCCCAAGGTATAAAAGAACTTGCAAGGAAATTAACTAACAGCTATCTTCCATGTTAAAAATAAATGTTCTTTCTCAGTGCTCATTAAAATCTTTATAATCAGGTTGTCAGTTGGGATGTGCTCTTTATTCCTCTGAGTCTTGTCTGATGCAAACATCATTAAATTACGTAAACACAAACTCACCAGAATATTTTTTTTTTTTTTTTAATTTTTCAAATACCAGTTTTATGAATTAGTTTAATCTGTATGTCCAATATAAGTTCATGTTTACTGTAGGTTTTCATTAAGGAAGAGCTGAAAACCCCCCCCGCTTCGGTTCGCACCAGAACTTGCAAACAGGCAAAGAATTTGGACGAACACTGTTAAAGTCTATGGGACATGAACATGAAAACTCAAAAGTGCTAATTTTAAAGGCTTATATGCAAACCATTGCCATAAAAAGTGTTTGGGGACCCGGTTCCTGCCCCAGGGGACACGTATCAATCCAAAAAAAGTTTTAAAAACTAATGGTTTAAGCAGTGTGCAGCAGTGATTTTAATAATGTTTAAAGTAAAACAATAAACATGAAATGTTCCTTTAAATATTGTGCCTGGGGGGTGTCTATAGTATGCCTGTAAAGTGGCGCATTTTCCCGTGTTTAGAATAGTCCCGCAGCAAAGTTACATTTCTTAAGAAAAAAACTAATTTAAAACTGATCGTGGCTGTATTGAATTGTTGGGTCCTGGCAATATAGGTAAAGCTCACTGAAAAAAACAGCATGGGTTCCCCCCAAGTCCATTACCAGGCCCTTTGGGGAAAATTGTGCAGTATCCCCTCAAAAATGCGTGGGTGTCCCCTCAAAATCCCTACCAAGGCCTTCAGGTCTGGTATGGATATTAAGGGGAACCCTGCACCAAATGTAAAAAAAAAATGCCATAGGAGTCCCCCCCAAAATCCATACCAGACCCTTATCTGAGCACGCAAACTGGCAGGCTGCAAGAAAAGAGGGGGGACGAGAGAGCTTCCCCCCCCTCCTGAACCGTACCAGGCCACATGCCCTCAACATGGCATGTCTGACCCCAAAGCACCTTGTCCCCATGTTGATGGGGACAAGGGCCTCATCCCCACAAGCCTTGCCCAGTGGTTGTGGGGGTCTGCGGGCAGAGGGCTTATTGGAATCTGGAAGCCCCCCTATTTGAATTGTACCCCTACCATTTCACAAAAAAGTGTCAAAACTAGTAAAAAAGACAAGAGACAGCTTGGGACAAGTCCTTTATTAAAAAATAAAAATGTCCCGTCATGTAAATCTGCCCGACGGACCAAAAATGAAAAAAAATCCACGCCCCCCATCACTGGGTGGCCCCGCCTTCAGCTATATAATATAATAGCTGTCAAAGCGAGAAGAAGCACAACACTTTTTTTTTAATAAAGGAGGTTTTTTTTACCATTTTTGACCCTTTGTTTGTGAAATGTTAGCAATGTTACCAATGTTACCAATGTTACCAATTCAAATACCCTTAGTCCTCTCTGTGCTCTACTTGGGCCTCGAAGATAGCTGTGAGGGAGAGGGGAGGGTTACCTTCCCTGGGCACAGAATAGTACCCGAAAGGGGTGCTCGGGGGGAGGTGCCCCTCCCTCACCCTCAAGTGAAGCGCATACGCTTATCTGTCACTCTCTGAGTGTTCTGTTTTAATGTGTTGACTGTTTGAATCTCAATCTCAGCGCTCAGACCCTTACTTTGTTGTCTTTACCGTATACTCCCCGCTCAGGCACATGGCGGAATGATGCAGTGTTTTATTTTACTGTTAAATTGTTCTTATTTCTTTATCTGGAAAGAAAATGTAAGGAAACTGTTATGTACATGTACTTTCGACTCTGTACGTTATAATATTTATCAATAAAAATTTATTGAGTAAAAAAAAAAATGTCTATTGTTTCACTTTAAGCATTATTAAAATCACTGCTACTGAAAAAATTGGAGCTTTAAAAAAAAAATTGCTGAAAAAACACTGTTCGGCAACTCAAACATCGGGCTCATCCCTAGAATTCATCTTAAAGGTGTATTTCTTGCCCATAACAACTTGATAAAAATAATGTTCCTTTAGCAAGGAACATACAGTATTTTTCGCACCATAAGGCAGACCTGACCATAAGATACACCTAGGTTTTAGAGGAGAAAAAAACAAGAAAAAAATATTCTGAACCAAATGGTGTACTAAAATATTTTCCATGAAATGCAGCCTGACCACTGCCATAGAAAATGCAGAGTGGCCACTGCCATAGAAAATGCAGAGTGGCCACTGCCATAGAAAATGCAGAGTGGCCACTGCCATAGAAAATGCAGAGTGGCCACTGCCATAGAAAATGCAGAGTGGCCACTGCCATAGAAAATGCAGAGTGGCCACTGCCATAGAAAATGCAGAGTGGCCACTGCCATAGAAAATGCAGAGTGGCCACTGCCATAGAAAATGCAGAGTGGCCACTGCCGTAGAAAATGCAGAGTGACCATTGCCGTAGGAAATGCAGCGTGACCATGCCATAGAAAGGCAGAGTGACCACTGCCATAGAAAATGCAGAGTGACCACTGCCATAGAAAATGCAGAGTGACCACTGCCATAGAAAATGCAGAGTGACCACTGCCATAGAAAATGCAGAGTGACCACTGCCATAGAAAATGCAGAGTGACCACTGCCATAGAAAATGCAGAGTGACCACTGCCATAGAAAATGCAGAGTGACCACTGCCATAGAAAATGCAGAGTGACCACTGCCATAGAAAATGCAGAGTGACCACTGCCATAGAAAATGCAGAGTGGCCACTGCCGTAGAAAATGCAGAGTGGCCACTGCCGTAGAAAATGCAGAGTGGCCATTGCCGTAGGAAATGCAGCGTGACCATGCCAAAGAAATGCAGAGTGACAATGCCATAGAAAGGCAGAGTGACCACTGCCATAGAAAATGCAGAGTGACCACTGCCATAGAAAATGCAGAGTGACCATTGCCATAGAAAATGCAGAGTGACCATTGCCATAAAATGCAGAGTGACCTTTTTCCATAGGAAATGCAGAGTGACCATTGCCATAAAATGCAGAGTGACCATTGCCATAGGAAATGCAGAGTGATCATTGTCATAGAAAATACAGAGTGACCTTTTGCCATAGGAAATACAGAATGACCATTACCATAGGAAATGCAGAGTTGACCTTTTTCCATAGGAAATGCAGAGTTGACCATTGCCATAGGAAATGCAGAGTAACCATTGCCATAGGAAATGCAGAGTGACCATTGCCATAGGAAATGCAGAGTGACCATTGCCATAGGAAATGCAGAGTGACCATTTTCCATAGGAAATGCAGAGTGACCATTTTCCATAGGAAATGCAGAGTGACCATTTTCCATAGGAAATGCAGAGTGACCATTTGCCATAGGAAATGCAGAGTGACCATTGCCATAGGAAATGCAGAGTGACCATTTGCCATAGGAAATGCAGAGTGACCATTGCCATAGGAAATGCAGAGTGACCATTGCCATAGGAAATGCAGAGTGACCATTGCCATAGGAAATGCAGAGTGACCATTGCCCATAGGAAATGCAGAGTGACCATTGCCATAGGAAATGCAGAGTGACCATTGCCCATAGGAAATGCAGAGTGACCATTGCCATAGGAAATGCAGAGTGACCATTGCCATAGGAAATGCAGAGTGACCATTGCCATAAAATGCAGAGTGACCTTTTTCCATAGGAAATGCAGAGTGACCATTGCCATAAAATGCAGAGTGACCTTTTTCCATAGGAAATGCAGAGTGACCATTGCCATAAAATGCAGAGTGACCATTGCCATAGGAAATGCAGAGTGACCTTTTTCCATAGGAAATGCAGAGTGATCATTGTCATAAAATACAGAGTGACCTTTTGCCATAGGAAATACAGAATGACCATTACCATAGGAAATGCAGAGTTGACCTTTTGCAGGGTTGACCTTTTGCAGGGTTCACCCACCTTCACCAGAGAAGAGAAGAGGGGGTGTAGGGGGAATCCTCAATTGAACATAAATCCCACTTTATATATGAGTGCCCTTACCAGAAACGGTGGACTCCCTAAATAGCAAGGTCTTAAACGCAGGCAGACAAAGCCCAATGTGGGGAAAGATGAATCTCCTGTGTCACTGGAATCTTTGTAGTATAGTCAGAACTCCTCCGTGATGCTCAGTTTAAAGGAGCAAGGATTACGATCTAGGGGTAACACACTCTGACCAAAAAGCCACAAGTCCGGAGGAACAAAGAACTCCAATAGTGTGATATTGTATGTAAAAAGCCTTTATTGCTTTAGAAAAGGACAAGCGGTAACAACCGCACTTATTTTTAATATTTTACATAGCTATACCTGCAAAGGGGCCAGCCTGAAGTAATCTAGTGGGATATGTATATGTGGGGATGGGAGAGGGCTGCATGTGTTTAAATGGGAATGGGGGGGAACTATTAGGTAGATTCACGTAGAAAGGATTAAAGTTACAGCGGCGTAGCCTAGCCTGTTTAGGCTACACTGCCTTAAATTAGCTAGGCTAGTAGTGATTCACAATCTACTTACCTGCTAATTTACGGCGGTGTAGCCTCAAACGAGCGGGCGTAAGGGCGCCTAATTCAAATTGGTTGGAGGGGGGCGTGTTGTATGGAAATGAGGCTTGACCTCACGTTTTTTGACGTTTTTTGACACTGCGCATGTGCCAGGGGACTACATTTCCCAGTGCGCTTTGCGGCTAAGTACGCCGTACAGGCCTAATGATTTAGACGTGGACGTAAACGACGTAACTCCCGATTCGCGGACGACTTGCGCAAACTGCATAAAAAATTCAAACCTCGCGGCGGGAACGGCGGCCATACTTTAACATTACTAGTCCACTAGAGCATAGCTCTAACTTTAGGCAGCCTATCCCTTACGGAAACAACGTAATTCGACGGCGTCGGCCTGGCGTATGTTCGTGAATCGGCGTATCCCCTCATTTACATAATCTACGCCGGCCGCAATGGAACCGCCATCTAGCGGCCATCAGAAACATTGCAAGCTAAGATAGAATGGCGCAAGCCGGCCTATCTTAGCTTTGTTTAAGCGTATCTCTGTTTGCGCATACGCTTAAACAAACACCGGCGTAGATTCAGAGTTAGGTCGGCTTATCTACTGATAAGCCGGGCTAACTCTTTGTGAATCTACCTATATGTCTGTACAGGAGAGTGAAGCTGGGTATGTACAGGTAGGGTGTGGAGCTGTGTGTGTACAGATGGGTAGGGCTGGTACGGGGGGGCAGGAGGGTTAGCTGCCCTGGATGGAGATAGAGGGGGCGCCAAAATACTTGCGCATCACCCTTTGTATCAGCCTTGTGTCGCTAAAGCCTGTTCAAAAGCAGAGCCGAGAATGTGCCCATACCTACTGGGCACAGATACCCATCAGGCTGGCCAGCTGGATTGGGACTGTAACAGTAAGAGCTCCAGTACAGGAGAGAGGAGCAAGCAAACAGCACTACAGTCCAGCCTGATCACTTCTTTCTGTCCAGCAGACATCAGAGCTCTCCTCGGGGCAGACTGAGGATAACAGATGATGGATAGCAGATTGCTTTTTCTCCTCATGTGAGTCCTGACCTGTTGTGCTTTCCAGACTGTTCAATGCTGCACTGTAAACCTGTACTGACCCTTGCAGTGCAGGTTTACTAAAGAGAAAGTAAAATGTGTTTAAATAAATTAGAAATATACTGGGACTTTTTAGGCTCTACATAGATGTATTCCAACCACCTCCCTAATCTATATATATATAAAACTCAAGTGTGTGTGTGTATGTATGTATGTATGTTCCAGCATCACGTCCAAACGGCTAAAGATATTAACATGAAACTTGGCACACATGTTACTTATATGTCAGCAACAAACATAGGATAGGTGGTTTAACCCTTACCAACCCCTATTTGCCATGGTCGGGGTTTTTCTTTAAAGTCCCATTCAACTCTATGGGAAATACATGTTACTTCATGTTCCAGCATCACGTCCAAACGGCTAAAGATATTAGCATGAAACTTGGCAGACATGTTACTTATATGTCAGCAACAAACATAGGATAGGTGGTTTAACCCTTACCCACCCCCATTTGCCATGGTCGGGGTTTTCCTTTAAAGTCCCATTCAACTCTATGGGAAATACATGTTACTTCATAACTTCCAAACGGCTGTAGATATTTCGATAACACTTGGTCACATGTTACTTATATGTCCACTTAAACTATAGGATAGTTAATTTATCCCTTAACTACCCCCATTTGTGAGGGTCGGGGTTTTTGTTTAAAGTCCCATGCAAATCAATGGGAAATGTATGTTCCCACATAACTTCTGTACGCCTGGAGATATTTCAATAATACCTGGTACACATATTACTTATATGCCAAATACAAACATATGACAGTTAAATTAACCCCTACCTACACCCTTATATAAAAGATGGGTATATTTATATTACTATGATTTTCCTCCCCAAAAGGTTAAGATAGGAAGACCGGGCAATGCCGGGTATTCAGCTAGTCTCAAATAAAATTCCATTTAATAAGATGTATTGCGTGTGTGTGTGTGTGTAATACATACATGTAGAGCCTAAAAAGTCCCAATATACTGTATTTCTAATTTATTCAAAGATTTAACCATGAACAGCAAGTGATGTGATGCAGTCCAACTCCAGCAAAGTGAAAAAGTCCACCCTTGTAGTACTGGGGGAAATAGCCTCATGTATACTTGCTCCAGCCAGCTGCAGTGCTCTACTCGTTCACCCAAAGCCCCAGTATTTTTGCATACCATACAGGAACATTAAAGTGGTTATAAAGGTAGAAGGTTTTTCTATATTGATGCAGTCTATGCATTAAGATAACAGTATACAACAAATGGAGGACCCATGATAGGATATTATCCACAATGCCTCATGCTCCATGCAGAATGCAGTCATGTCACAATGCATGACACAGCTATTCAAGGGCCCAGAGGGTGGCCTGATGATGCCTGATGATGCCAGAGAGCCACACAGGTTATGTGACATGATGGTGCCTCATGACGCAGATCCATAATAATATGCTGCATCACTCACCACCAATGGATTTGACATGCTGCCGATCACAGCACCATGGATACATAAACACCCCCTAGGGGAGACCACAAAAAAAAAACATAAAAAGACAATACTAGAAAGCATTAAAAGCAGGAAAAAAACAGACAATAATAAAAAAGGAGACATTTTGTCTTGGCAAAGATCCCATCGTTTAAATGCTTAGCATTACTGGAATTGTAGGTCAGAAGCATGCTGGAAGAGCTTTGAGACACTACAGACATAGGTGTATTTAACTGTGGTGTCGGATATTAGGAAGATAATGTAATTTTGTGAGCACATTTTCTAGTTTTACAGACTAGACGTTTTTATTTATTTAGCAGTGCAATGTATTTACACGTTAAAGGTTTTTTAAAGTCTCTCTCAAATGGCAAATTTTCATCTTACTTTAAAAGCAGCACATGTCAAGTACCTTAAGAATTTCTTTGTAAAGAGCTTTCAAAATGTTGCAGCACCCTTTATATGCCAGGAAAATGTAGCCATGTACTGTTTGCTATAAGAAAAAGAACAGCTTTTTTCAAAAAGAGCATCCACTTGGCTGACTTGATTATGCTTGTTTGCTTTTCAAAAGTACATTGCGTGCTAATGCAATGGATTATAATACTTATAATACTTGTGTTGTGTGACAAGCGTATGTGTGTTGGATCAAATGACAATACAGACCACATGTTCATATTTATAAACTAGCTTAATAAAAGTGACAGTGAAAAAATGGTATGGTAATTTATAAATTAACTTCTTCCCATGCACCCGGCCACTGTACATATACAGCCGGGTGGGTGCTTCCTCCTTCTGAGTGGACATTCAAGATCATCCCTCAAAAGGAGGGGGATCGCACGCACCTGTGCAGCAGCGCTATACCGATGCACTTGTGTCACCCGGACATGGCGCATCTCCGATCGGCAGGAGGGCTCTGTGATTGGCCCTCCTGATCACATGACGGCTGGGTCCAATCACAGCCATCATGTGATGTAAACAGAGAGCCGGTTTCTAGACAATTGGCTGTCCTCTCCTCACACGGAAGTTGTCAGTGAGGAGAGGAGAGCGGATCTCTGCAGCCGGCTGGTTATCAGTGAGTATGAGCTGTATTTTACAGCTTTTTACACATTGATCACTGGCTCAGTGTCCCCACAGTGTAAACACACAATGGAAACACACAAGTCCCCAAAATAGTGTCCCCAAAATACATGTCCCCACACACGACCCTACACATTTCCCCACACAGTAAAAACACTTGTCTCCCACATATGTAAAAGTAAAATCCCATGTCCCAATGATCATCTGCACACATATGTCCGTGATCACTAGGGATTACCTTTATGTTCGGGTCGAACATGAGTTAGACTCGAACATTGGCTGTTCGCCCGTTCGCCTAATAGCGAACAATGTGGTGTGTTCACGGCAAATTTGAAATCTGTGGAACATCCTTTAAAAGTCTATGGGAGAAATCAAAAATGCTAATGCTAATTTCTTTCGGGAGCAGTGATTTTAATAATGCTTAAAGTGAAACAATAAAAGTTTAAATATTCCTTTAAATTTCTTACCTGGGGGTGTCTTTAGTATGCCTGTAAAGTAGCGCATGTTTCCTGTGATTATAACAGTCCCTGCACAAAATTAAATTTCTAAAGGAAAAAAGTCATTTAAAACTACTTGCGGCTATAATGAATTGTCGGGTCCCGGCAATACAGATAAAAGTAATTGAAAAAAAAAACAGCATGGGTTCCCCCTTAGTCCATTACCAGGCCCTTTGGGTCTGATATGAATATTAAGGGAGACCCCAAACCAAAATGTAAAAAATTAATGGCGTGGGGTTCCCCCCAAAAATCCATACCAGACCCTTATCAGAGCATGCAACCTGGCAGGCCGCAGGAAAAGAGGGGGACGAGAGAGCGCCCCCCTCCTCCTGAACTATACCAGGCCACATGCTGATGGGGACAAGGGCCTCATCCCCACAACCCTTGCCCGGTGGTTGTGGGGGTCTGCGTGTGGGGGGCTTATCGGAATCTGGAATCTGGAACCCCCCTTTAACAAAGGAGACCCCCAGATCCCACCCCCCCCACATTGTACCCCTACCATTTCACCAAAAAAATGTGTCAAAAATGTTTAAAACCACAGTAGACAGCTTGGGACAAGTCCTTTATTAAAAAGAAAAAAAAGTAAGAAAAAAAATCCAATGATGTAATCCATTCTCGAGCGATACAGAGAAAAAAAAAGCAGACTCGATCCTGCCTCCGTGGGAGGCACCTGCGGAATTACGCTCTCCCGCCGTGACAGCTCTTTTATAGCTGAGTGCGGGGCCACCCGTCACATGCGCGGGTGACCCCACCCCCCTCTGATGCAACGGGGAAATGCTGGGGGTTACCCAGTTACGTGTATGGGTGACCCCACCCCCCTCTGGCACGTCACGGGATACCTTGATAGATTGTTTGTATTGAATTTTTTAATCATTTTCCTTCTACAGTATGTGTTAGTTGATGATAGTGTATTATGTTTCATACCATTCCAGTATTAATATACGTTTCACCATTTCATAAATTGGATACCATTTATGTATACGGATGTATTAGAATGTACTTTTTTCTACATGGGCATATTGTATTATGTAAATTATTGCTGGCTTTATGGCAGTTTTTTAACATTTTATACTGTTAATTACAGATACAATTCCAGTTCCATGCTGTAGGGGGCTACACTCCCCCTTTTTTTAATATGATCTATTATGATTGTTCTTATTAACTATTGTGACATGTATGTTATTATTGTCAGTTATGTATTAAGGTTGTCTGGTTATGACATACATCAGGACCTGCCACTTGCTGATCATGTGACAGACATTATATACCATGTCACGGTCCACTGACAGGTCTACTTCCATATGGAGTTTGCTCTGTGATGGATTCAGTTGTTGATGACACCACACATGTTGGATGATGCGTGCAGTCACATGATACCACATGCATGTGGGCGTCATTATATTGCAGAGCGTTGGGCTGCTACGCCTCCCCACATCTGATGTGTGCAATGTCGGTTTGGCTCGTAGCTTGGAACGCAAGCGATGTGCCCCAGTCGATGTACTCTTTATACGAAACATGTCGGGTACATAGACTGCCAAGCTTTTTATACACTGTGCCTTGCTTGATTTTTGTGATCACCATTTACATGCACCTTATATGATGCGTGTACGCTCTTTTTATTTGGTTTTATTTAACCACTTCCCGACCGCCGCATGTATATGTACATCCACAGAATGGCACGTACAGGCAAATGGGCGTACAGGTACGTCCTTGCCTTCTAGCGGGTGGGGGGTCCGATCGGGACCCCCCCCGCTACATGCGGCGGTCGGGTTCCCTCGGGGAGCGATCCGGGACGATGGCGCGGCTATTTGTTTATAGCCGCTCCGTCGCGATCGCTCCCCGGAGCTGAAGAACGGGGAGAGCCGTGTGTAAACACGGCTTCCCCATGCTTCACTGTGGCGGCGTTTCGATCGAGTGATCCCTTATATTAGGGAGACTCGATCGATGACGTCAGTCCTACAGCCACACCCCCCTACAGTTGTAAACACTCACTAGGTGTACCCTAACTCCTACAGCGCCCCCTGTGGTTAACTCCCAAACTGCAACTGTCATTTTCACAATAAACAATGCAATTTAAATGCATTTTTTGCTGTGAAAATGACAATGGTCCCAAAAATGTGTCAAAATTGTCCGAAGTGTCCGCCATAATGTCGCAGTCACGAAAAAAATCGCTGATCGCCGCCATTAGTAGTAAAAAAAAAATAATAAAAATGCAATACAACTATCCCCTAATTTGTAAACGCTATAAATTTTGCGCAAACCAATCGATAAACGCTTATTGCGATTTTTTTTTACTAAAAATAGGTCGAAGAATACGTATCGGCCTAAACTGAGGGAAAAAAAATTTAGATATGTTTTTGGGCAATATTTATTATAACAAAAAGTAAAAAATATTGCATTTTTTTAAAAATTGTCGCTCTATTTTTGTTTATAGCGCAAAAAATAAAAACCGCAGAGGTGATCAAATGCCACCAAAATAAAGCTCAATTTGTGGGGAAAAAAGGACGCCAATTTTGTTTGGGAGCCATGTCGCACGACCGCGCAATTGTCTGTTAAAGCGACGCAGTGCCGAATCGCAAAACCTGGCCTGGGCATTTAGCTGCCTAAAGGTCCGGGGCTTAAGTGGTTAAAAAAAGGAAGATACGCCGTCATATCTCTTCTGTGAATCTGGCCCTGAGTCACTAATGCAATTACGTTTTCGGAGAAGTAATTTGTAACTGTAACTAATTACTTTTTTAAAGTAAGATGAGCAACACTGGTGAACAGTCACAATATTTTGAGAATACATTGAAATACACTATATTGTCAAAAGTATTGGGACACCTGACTTTACCCACACATTAACATTAATGACATCCCAGTCTTAGTCCATAGGGTTCAATATTGAGTTTCGCCACCTTTTACAGCTATAACTGCTTCAACTCTTCTGGGAAAGCTATCTCCAGGGTTTAGGAGTGTGTCTTTGGGAATGTTTGACCATTCTTTCAGAAGTGCATTTGTGAGGTCAGGCACTCATTTTGGACAAGAAGGCATGTCTCATAATCTCTGATCTAATGCCGCGTACACACCATTACTTTATGTGATGAAAAAAAACGACACTTTCTGTGAAGTAAAAAATTATGTTTTTGAAACTTCAATTTTCAAAGACGAAGTTGCCTACACACCATCGTTTTCTCACAATGATCTTGCAAAGTGAGGTTACGTTCCACCACGTTTTACCATTGAAGCTTGCTTCATAAGTAGCTTCTGGGCATGCGTGGATGAAAAAACGTCTTAGAAAACGACGTTTTTTCCTACACACGGTCAATTTCTGTGAAGTAAAAAGTGCACTTTTGAAAAACGACACATAAAATTGAAGCATGCTTCAATTTTTTTTGGTCGTTTTTTACAAGACATAAAACGACGTTTTCCCCCACACACAGTCAATTAAAGTGACGTTTTTAAAAACGTCATTTTTTTTCCATCACATAAAGTGATGGTGTGTACGCGGCATAATTCATCCCAAAGGTGTTCTAAATGGTTAAGGTCAAGTCTCTGCGCAGGCCAGTCACGTCACTCCACCCCAAACTTTCTCATGCATGTCTTTATGGACCTTGATTTGTACACTGGTGCGCAGTCATGATGGAACAGGAAGGGGCCATCCCCAAACTGTTCCCACAAAGTTGGGAGCATGACATTTTCCAAAATGTTTCAGTATGTTGACAGTATAAGAGTTCTCTTCACTATATCTAAGGAGCCAAGTTCAACCTCTGAAAAACAACCTCACACCATAATCCCCCCTCCACCAAATGATTTGGACCAGTGCACAAAGCAAGGACTATAAAGACATGGATTAGTGAGTTTGGGGTGGAGAAACTTGACTGGCATGCCCTCAACCCAATAGCATGCCTTTGGGATGAATTTGAGCGGAGATGGTGAGATAGTGCAAGTTACATGTATCTATGCAAAAAAACTTTTTAAAAACGGCTGTTTTTTCAGGAGCAGTGATTTTAATAATGCTTAAAGTGAAACAATAAAAGTGAAATATTCCTTTAAATTACGGGACTGGGGGGGGTGTGGGTGTATAGTATGCCTGTAAAGTAGCGCATGTTTCCCGTGATTAGAACTGTTCCTGCACAAAATGCAGATGCACTTTAATCAATGTAAAGTGGTGTTTGGTGAACTTTCATTTTAGTACTCACACTACACAGACACACTCCACGAATACTATACTAAAATATACTGCAATATAATGCACCAAATGTACAGTGACACACAGAACTATATGGCATTAAAATGGCAGTAACGCACACAGAACTATATGGCGTTAAACTGGCAGTAACGCACACAAAATTAAATGGCATTAAACTAGCAGTAACGCACAAAACTATATGGCGTTAAACTGGCAGTAACGCACACAAAAGTAAATGCTGTTAAACTGCAGTAACGCACACAGAACTATATGGCGTTAAACTGGCAGTAACGCACACAGAAGTAAATGGCATTAAACTGTCAGTAACGTACAAAACTATATGGCATTAAACTAACAGTAACGCACACAGAAGTAAATGGTGTCAAAATATTAAACACGATATTGCGCAGGTTTATTTGGCAGAACAAAAAGCCCCGTACAAGTTTGGAGGTGTTAATGAGAGAAGGCACAAGGGGGGTTGGGGCTACAGGATATAAAAATGTATTATACTGCTATTATGATGTCACAGATGGTTGAATGGGTAAAAAAGAATAAAGAAAAAAGGTGGGTTAAACTGGAAAGTCAGATTAGTAAGGTCACTTTAGGCAAAGTGATATGGATGCCAAAACATATAAGAGATTTAAATGAGCACACTCACACGATCACACGTATAGCTATGGCAATGTGGGACACGGTGCACTCCCCTTTAATACAATTATGTGACACCTATTATTTTGCTCCAGTTAAACAGAGCGTGTTTGGTAATTGGATCGCGCAAAAAGACGCGCAATTAAAAGATATCACAGTGAGTGGTAAAATATGCACTATTCAGGAATTGATTTAAAAAAAAAGAGGTAATGGTAGTAAATAGGTGGATGAATGCACAGTTGAAACACTTTGTGGACACATGCTATATCACGGACTGTAGTATGACAGAAATGAATTATAAGTGTTTGGCACGCTGGTACATAACCCCTGATAAATTACACCGGTACCAAAGGGACGCCTCCAACTTATGGAGGGGATGTGCGGAAAGTGAAACTGGAACTATTTTCTATATATGGTGGACATGCCCCAAAATAAAAGCATATTGGAAAGAAGTATTATTAACAATAGAATAAATCACTGGCACCAAAATACCTGAGGAGCCATGGGTCTGTCTGTTCCACGGGGTCAGTATGTACATTAAACAGTATAAGAGAACAATGCTACACCATCTCCTAAATGCAGCAAAAAGTGTAATCCCTAGACAGTGGAAAGATACTGAGAGGCCTTCGCTGAGGAGTTGGCTATGTAAAATCAACAAAACCAACAATATGGAATTCTTAAGGTTTAGTGGCGAAACAGGCAAAGAAGGGTTCATAAGGAGATGGAAAGATTGGTTAATGGACAGGCAATCACTGAGATATGAGAGTGAAGAGTGCAAGTGAAGGCCTAAAAATGCACTGTCGGCGCCAAGTGAATGCACAAAGTGATTGGAGGTGACTTGATATAGGAGCTGAATATACCACTAACAGAATGAAAAAACACCAAAATGGGTGAAAATGGTGTTTGGAATAATAAAAGCGGCTATTTTAATAAAACGGGGGTGAGACGTTTTAAAGTGTAAAAACAAATATCTCTAACCGTGAACTGTAGTTCAAACAAAGATGAAAACAGCGCTAATGAGTAGATATGTCAACTCAGAGAGAAAACTCTGGTGGACCCAGATGGCACAAGAGGTGATCAGAACCTGAGTGTAAGTGCACCAAAAACAGCTCAAGTAAAAGATACCTCAAAAATGGCTAGTAATACCCACAAGGGGTGCAAACCTGCCACGGCAAAGAGAAGTCTCTGCAAATGCACCATCAGTTCCTCCAGGTATTGTATGGGTGATACACGTCTCAGCGAGATAACATGAAAGAAAAATCAACAGGCAAATGATAGTGCAGTGATGTCTAAATGTAGTCAAGTGAGAGCAGGTCAATCAGAAACCATAAGTATATGCCCGTACAATAAATCACTGAAAATGTAGCAAAGTAAACAGAAAGGGTTCACCGCTGTCACCGCTGATGTCAGACACCTCCTGGGGCCGCGCGCGCTCTGTGCAGTTGTTACTGTATCAGGTGCTAGGCTGCGATTGGAGATCGGTGGAGCGCGGTGGAACGCAAGCTGCTTCCGCGTGTAGCGCCGTTGTAGCCACGCCCTGACGCGTTTCGTCACTTCCGACTTCAACAGATGGCGTGGCTATACAACGCAGTCACTGTCCCTTTGTACTCTGGCAAACAGAGGCTATTGGTCGAAACCACCCGCTTGTCGGTCGTGATTGGCGCTTCTCAGACCTGGTGGGCGGGGTGCCTTCAGCCTTGTTGTGTGGAGTTTAGCAAAGGGGAAAAATGAGACGGATTAGTAGGAGGCTACTGCTATTTTAATATGGACAAAAGCCAAAATGTAATAAATAGTGTGACGCTTGTCCGCAGGGATAAAAGGGATCGTTTGTAAACGATCTCAGCAAGCGAAGAACTAAAACTTTATTTAAAGAATAGTTATATTGAAAAAATATACTACAGGGGTGTGTTTTAAAAGAGAGTGCCAAACTCGCCTATCACGGAATTAAATGGGCGTGTCAAACAGTGAGCTAGATGTGTAGTGTTTATAGTGAGAGTTCAAAACAAGCACTGATACTGCGGGGAAACCCCTTCTTATAGCTTAAGACACAAATAGAACGATAATTCCATTTTGATAGGTGGTGATTGCAGGTATGAACGAGACTAGTGCCGCTGTATCGAATAATAAATCGAAAGAAATATAATGCACAGCAACGCACAGCATGTGGTAAGGAAACACACATGCTAAGACATACTCGCCCAACTGTCATAGTCCATTCATCAGGGAGATATAGATCGATAGGTGAATGGAAATGTTAAGTATGGGCTAAATGGTGATATATGTAATATCAGTGATACAAATATTACAGATTAGTGGACATGATAATAAAAAGAGAACTACAAATTTAACAACCCAGGGTGGTATGGCCCAAGTAGCACTTGGAATTCATTCTCTTTTGAGTAGTGTACCAAAAACTAAGGTCACATATGGAGTGCTCTGTATAAGTCCACAATCAAAAAGTGGGGCATCAAAGGGAGACTTTATAGCGAAGCAAATGTGTCTGCCTAAAACATGCCAAAAAATTAGAACTTTAAAATATTAAATTTTGTTTTTTAAAAATATTAAAAAATATTAAACAAATATATATATATAAAATATATAGTATATATATAAACGGTAATAAGGGACCCTTTAAAACACTGATATAACAGGGCTGATAAGAGCAAAACAATAAATAAAAGCTGCAAAACTGAGGGAGCGGACATTAAAACGGAGAGCTTAGTTAAAAGTCATCAAGGATAAAATCAAGGACATAAAAAAATCATAAGAAAATCCCAGAAGCAAGTACCCTCAAAAAAAACAAGAACGGTTAAAATTGCTTAAAAGAGGGACTGTTTGCGGACTATTATTAATGTCTGGTGGATATGGCTGCACTGGCAAGGGAAGGACCAATGTTTATAATGATTATGATAAAATTCTTTTTGGTGTGAGACGTACCTCCGAGGTTGTTGTCAATCTAAAAGAGTCAAAAATCACTAATAAAACAGTTAATATCAAGGTCCACGTTTAACCCTTTTGGTACTAGAGTGCCTGCCATAAAAATCCATTCCGTTTCTCGTTTGGAGAGTTCTCTAACTTGGTTACTTCCTCTCCAGTTACTTTCCACATGTTCAACACCCCAAAATTTTAGGCCAGCTGGGTTCTTATTGTGGTACAGTTTGAAATGGAGGGAGACGTTGTGGTCCTTATATCCTGATTTGATGTTTGCGACGTGTTCGGCAATCCTGATCCTTAATTTCCTCTTGGTGCGACCAACATACATCAATTTACATGGGCATTCAAGCATATAGACAACGTGTGTCGTATTACATGTAATAAAGGATTTTACCTTGAACTCAATGCCCGTAGATGTAGCGGTAAAGGCTTCTACTGGGCCTCTTTGTCTATCTGCCTCCCTACATGGGAGGCATTTCTTACATGGGAAGAAGCTGTCTTTATTCCACATACAAAAAGATACTTGGTGGGCACACCCAAAAAATGCTATACATCTAAGCTGGTGCTGCTATAAGACCAAATACAGTACAAAACAGATTATAGCGCACACATGCAAAAATGACATTTATCCTGCAAGGCTAGTTAAAAACACCTGAACATATTCAAAAATACGGGGGTTTGGTCACACTATATAGTCATATAGTGCTAAGCCCACTTACTGCGACAAAGTACCCCGAATTAGTGGGTCCTACCCTAGTAATAGAATGAAAGAACCTGGGTCTCAACCATGGGAGATATACTCCTCTATGTGGGAGAACTGAAGGGATTCTTCCTATACAATGGTGGCCACTAATGTGAGGTAATGAAGAGGGGGAGGGGTGCTCCAGCCAAGAGACCTGGTCAGGGTCTATACAAAATACAAAAAGATACTTGGTGGGCACACCCAAAAAATGCTATACATCTAAGCTGGTGCTGCTATAAGACCAAATACAGTACAAAACAGATTATAGCGCACACATGCAAAAATGACATTTATCCTGCAAGGCTAGTTAAAAACACCTGAACATATTCAAAAATACGGGGGTTTGGTCACACTATATAGTCATATAGTGCTAAGCCCACTTACTGCGACAAAGTACCCCGAATTAGTGGGTCCTACCCTAGTAATAGAATGAAAGAACCTGGGTCTCAACCATGGGAGATATACTCCTCTATGTGGGAGAACTGAAGGGATTCTTCCTATACAATGGTGGCCACTAATGTGAGGTAATGAAGAGGGGGAGGGGTGCTCCAGCCAAGAGACCTGGTCAGGGTCTATACAAAATACAAAAAGATACTTGGTGGGCACACCCAAAAAATGCTATACATCTAAGCTGGTGCTGCTATAAGACCAAATACAGTACAAAACAGATTATAGCGCACACATGCAAAAATGACATTTATCCTGCAAGGCTAGTTAAAAACACCTGAACATATTCAAAAATACGGGGGTTTGGTCACACTATATAGTCATATAGTGCTAAGCCCACTTACTGCGACAAAGTACCCCGAATTAGTGGGTCCTACCCTAGTAATAGAATGAAAGAACCTGGGTCTCAACCATGGGAGATATACTCCTCTATGTGGGAGAACTGAAGGGATTCTTCCTATACAATGGTGGCCACTAATGTGAGGTAATGAAGAGGGGGAGGGGTGCTCCAGCCAAGAGACCTGGTCAGGGTCTATACAAAATACAAAAAGATACTTGGTGGGCACACCCAAAAAATGCTATACATCTAAGCTGGTGCTGCTATAAGACCAAATACAGTACAAAACAGATTATAGCGCACACATGCAAAAAATGACATTTATCCTGCAAGGCTAGTTAAAAACACCTGAACATATTCAAAAATACGGGGGTTTGGTCACACTATATAGTCATATAGTGCTAAGCCCACTTACTGCGACAAAGTACCCCGAATTAGTGGGTCCTACCCTAGTAATAGAATGAAAGAACCTGGGTCTCAACCATGGGAGATATACTCCTCTATGTGGGAGAACTGAAGGGATTCTTCCTATACAATGGTGGCCACTAATGTGAGGTAATGAAGAGGGGGAGGGGTGCTCTAGCCAAGAGACCTGGTCAGGGTCTATACAAAATACAAAAAGATACTTGGTGGGCACACCCAAAAAATGCTATACATCTAAGCTGGTGCCGCTATAAGACCAAATACAGTACAAAACAGATTATAGCGCACACATGCAAAAATGACATTTATCCTGCAAGGCTAGTTAAAAACATTTTCCACATAGACGGTGGTTTGATAGGAGGGTCAAGTACTTTTCTTACAATTTTGTCTCAAAAATTAACTGCTTTTCTATATATGAATCCTGTTTTTTTTGGGAGTACAGTACTTAAAATTTTATCTAAAAACAGGATATGCCAGTGGTTCTTGAATATCATCTCCACCTCTTTGTATTGGCTATGGTAGCCTGATATAAAGCTCCATTCATGTAGGTTTTTCTTAACTGGTGCTCGAGTTGTGGATAAACAATCGGATCTTGGTACCACAGCCAGTTCTTCAATCATTCGGACTAGTTGGTTTTTATCATAGCCTTTTTCTACAAATTTCTCTTTTAACACTGTGGCCTGTACTTTAAAGTCTATAGTATTACTGCAATTCCGCTTCACTCTCATAAGTTGGCCCTTAGGAATATTCCTTAACCACATTGGGTGGTGACCACTTTGTAACGGCAAATAGCTATTACTATCAGTTGGTTTAAAATAGACTTTCGTGGCAAGCTTATTTCCTTCTCTAAAAATATTAAGATCGAGGAAATGTACGCTTTGCTGATTATATTCACTGGTTAAGTGGATATTGCACGTGTTGTTGTTAAGATCATTTAAAAAAGATTCTAACGTTAAAAGAGACCCAGCCCAGATAAAAAACAAATCGTCAATGTAGCGACGATAAAAGAGTAATTCTTTCCGTGGTGTATTAAAAATTGTCTTGTCCTCCCATTCTGACATAAAAAGGTTTGCTATACTGGGGGCAAATTTGGCCCCCATAGCTACGCCTTTATTCTGTAAATAAAAACAATCACTAAACCAGAAAAAGTTGTGGCCTAGGCAGAAATCCAAGCAATTACACAAAAAACTTTTAAAGTGTGCGAAATGTCGTCTCTTCTAGAAAGTGCCCAATTTAATGCTAAAAGGGCATCATCGTGCTGTATTATTGTGTACAGTGATGAGACATCGGAAGTGACTAAATATACGTCAATGTATCCGGATAAGTCAATTCTTTCTAGCTGGATAAGTAAGTCTTTGGTATCCTTTAGATATGCCTTAGTAACCGTTACGCTTTTTTGGAGATAGTGGTCCAAAAATTCCCCAACTCGGGATGTCACAGAGCCAATGCCATTTACTATAGGCCTGGCAGGTGGGTTTTCTACATCTTTGTGTATTTTCGGTAACGTGTAGATCGTCGGAATTCTGTTACTACTAGGGATCAAGTATTTCCTTTCTCTGTTGGATATTGCATTTGCGCGATATCCAGCATGTATCAGTACACACAGATCTTTTTCGTACTGTGGTGAAGGATCCTTTGTCAATCTTCTATATGTAGAGGAGTCAGAGAGCATATCAAGCATCTGCTTCTGATAAAAGTCTTTACTCAAGATGACGACCCCCCCACCCTTATCTGCCAGCCTTATTATAATATCTTTTCTTTTTTCCAGAGCTTCAATCCCATCTCTAATGTATCTTGGATTAACATTCTTCCTGGGTTTTATTTGTTCCAAATCTCGTAGTAAAAGACCCTTAAAAACCTCCAAAGGTTGGTTGGCTCCCATCATTGGGTTAAACAGCGATTTGTTTCTTAAGCCACTATCTTTGGGAGGTACTGGTGTCCTGTCTATAACAGCAGGATATTTATTTAGAAAATATTTTTTCATATTAAGTTTCCTGGTGTATTTGTGAACATCAATAAATACATTGAATTTATTTATAGGGCGATTAAGACCGCATTTGAGCCCCAAGTTTAAAATGTTTGTCTCCTTTTCAGTCAGCGTAGTGTTTGTCAGGTTAAAAATGCCTCCTAGTCTTGTTCCCTCAGTCTTCTTTTTTTGCTGCTCCTTGTTCCTTCTCCCCGCTCTGCATCCTCGGACTCTCTTCTCCAAGGGCCCGGGTGATGGTTTCTTTCTTGCTCCGGATGTGGTTGATCCCTCCATTGAGGCTCCCTGTGTACTGGTACTTGGTTCGGGTCCCTGTATTGGGGGTAATGCTGGGGGGGTGTGGTAGCTTTCCCCCTGTGACCTGATGCCCCCCTGCCCCTTTTCTGCCAGCCTCGGCCTCTCCCTAAAAAAGGACGTGGTGATGAATATCTATATTCATATTCTTCTCTTAATGGCTCATAACGATTATATACCGGTACTTGATGGTATGTCTCCATGGGAGGTGGTCTCTGGTTATGGTTAGATGGACCTGGATGCCTACCTCTACCTCTGGTTTGGTTACTATCATTGCGGATGGGGGTAGAATGATTGTTTGGTGTATGAGGGGGACCCACATTTCTCCCGTTATTGTGATGTGGTCCAATATTTGAGGTAGGTTGTGTTCCACTAACCCCCGGTTCCTGTTGGGTCTCCATAATATTTACATCATTATCTCCTGTTTCTATGGTGTTATTCTGTTGCCATAGGTAAATGGAGTTAGTTCTAAAGTCGCCTAGATCACGATGAAATTTCTTAGTTTTAGTTTTCTGGGTTTCCTTATCGACTTTTTCAAGTCGTTTCTTTATCCGGATATTGAAATCAGTTACTTGTTGGGAGTCCTTAATAGGGTCAAGCAAAGTCTCCAATTCCTTAATTTTTGTCTCTAATTTCAACATTTTCCTTTTCTTCCTTCTAAGTATAAGATCCTGTAGTTTATGTCCAACACCATTAAAAAACTCAAGCCACTCTATCATGGAGTCTTTATCTTCGAGACCATCCTGGGGTGTTACTTCCCATCGGAGGCTCCTAATGATGATGTGTTCCTTGAGATATTGCTCTAGAGTACAGATATCCCACCATGTTCTGACTTGTTTTTCTAATGTGTTTCCAAGATTGGTTAAAATAGTATTAAAGTTAGTTTGTGCAGTAGTTTGCTCATTGACAGTGAAGATGGTACTCAAATCCAAATTTCTGTCACTCAAGAAGCGAAGTGCATCCATAGCAGCCGAGGCAAATTATATAAATATATAAATATGTAAATAAATAAATAAATATATAAAAGAAATGAGAGTGAAGAGTGCAAGTGAAGGCCTAAAAATGCACTGCCGGCGCCAGCATAATCACTGAGATATGCTGAAAGGATAGCAGAGGGTAGGGTAGAGGAGAGAGTCTGAGAGGGTCGGAACAAAATACTGGCATTTCTGGGGTGGGGTGGGCGGTTGGATGGTACTAATTTTAGACTGTTTTAATTTTTTTCATTTGTGGGGTTAAATGGCGTTAAACTGGCAGTAACGCACAAAACGATATGGCGTTAAATTGGCAGTAACGCACACAAAAGTAAATGCCGTTGAACTGCAGTAACGCACACAGAACTATATGGCGTTAAACTGGCAGTAACACACACAGAACTATATGGTGTTAAACTGGTAGTGACGCACACAAAAGTAAAAGGCGTTAAACTGGCAGTAACGCAGAAAATTATATGACGTCAAACTGGCAGTAACGCACACAGAACTATATGGCGTTAAACTGCCAAAAACGCACACAGAAGTATTTGACGTTAAACTGGAAGTAACGCACAAAACTATATGGCGTTAAACTGGCAGTAACGCAAAAAATTATATGACGTCAAACTGGCAGTAACGCACACAGAACTATATGGCGTTAAACTGGCAAAAACGCACACAGAAGTATATGACGTTAAACTGGAAGTAACGCACAAAACTATATGGCCTTAAACTGGCAGTAACGCACACAGAACTATATGGCGTTAAACTGGCAGTAACGCACACAAAACTATATGGTGTTAAACTGTCAATAACGCACACAGAAGTAAATGGCGTTAAACTGTAACACAATCAAATAGACGGTGTTCAACCATCACTACATTGACGCTATCTGAACTGTCCCTTCTCTAGCTATACACTGATGTAAAGATTACTGACACGGTCTCACTACACTACACTTAAACTACCTGAGCTGTCCCTACTCTACACTAATGTATGTATGAATAACATGGTCTCACTACACTACAGTGAAACTATCTGAGCTGTCCCTACTCTAGCTGCACACTATGCAAAGCTGAATGATAGTCCTCCTCACCTCACTCACACTATTCCTAGACTGACACAAAAACTATTATTATACACTGACAATTGACGCAAAATAGCACAGTATGGCACATTAACTAACTAATAGCACTAAACAGAGCCCTGTTCTATCTCCCTCCATGCCAAAATCACACTGAAAATGTCTGCCATTGAAAGAATACTTTTATACTGTGGGGCGGGAATGAGCCATGATTGGATGAAGTCACGATGACAGTGTCCAATCATGATTCTGACAGTGCTCTGTACCCTAATTGGCTAAAGATTTCACTGCTTCAGCCAATCAGTGCTTGCAATGCATTGTTCAGCGCTGCAATGCATTGTGGTTGGTTTGGGGGGCCAAACAAACGGTCAAATTACCTCTTTGTTCGGCTTTTCGCTGAACGACCGAACATCGAGCATTCAGCCTGAACCGTTCGCCTATCCCTAGTAAAATCTGTTGGACACATTTCCAAATAGTGGCAGGATCCCGTCTTATGCCCCAAGTGCCACCAATCCTGTGATTGACCATGTGTTGTAAATGGCAGCTAAATGTCTGTTGAATGCATGAGTGCCGCTAGATCCTGGCACCTGGGGTACCTGCCCTGGGTCTGCAACTAGGTGCCCTGGATCTAGAATGACTTATCTAGCATTTAGGCCTGCCAGTACCTGCATAGATGGTGCTTACATCACTCAGCAGAGCAGACTAAATGATGTGGGACATGAAGCCTCCATTGACTTATAGACCAATCATTGACCAATCGATGTAAGGGGACATTACATAATTTTTTATCATTGTAAGGGAGAACTACACTGACAACTGTGAATAATGGATATTTGCGACATAATCCTGATCCTGATCCTTGTGTGCTGTGCTGTACATTATACTGTATAGTCCTGGTTAATCATGCTGTATGTTACATACTTCTGCCAAAATGTAAAATCTACAGTCTCAACATTTGCTATAGCTATATATAAGTAACTATTTTAATAAAGGTAGGTTCAGCCAAAGTGCTATCTCTGTCTATATTTTGTTGTTAAAAAGCAGAGGTAATGAAACAGTTTCTTCTTTTTTTTAAGGCTCTTTGTCCTTGGGTTTATGTGTGTCTGTGAGGTTCTTATTTGTGGAACAATATGGCCCAAGTATACGCATATCTTAAGGGTGTAAGGAATGAAGGATGTGTGTGTGTGGTGTATACAAAATGTAGACTTAGGCCCAGATTCTCGTAGATCGGCGTAAAACTGGGCGGGCGTAACATATCTGATTTACGTTACACCGCCGCAAGTTTTTCAGGCAAGTGCTTTATTCACAAAGCACTTGCGTGTAAAGTTGTGGCGGCGTAATGTAAATCACCCGGCGGAATTCAAATTCGGCGGGTAGGGGGCGTGTAGCATTTAAATGAAGCGCGTTCCCGCGCCGAACGAACTGCGCATGCGCCGTCTGTAATATATCCCAGGGTGCATTGCTCCAAATGACATCGCAAGGACGTCATTGGTTTGACGTGAACGTAAATGGTGTCCAGCCCCATTCACGGACGACTTACGCAAACGACGTAACTTTTCACATTTCGGCGCGGGAATGGCGGCCATACTTAACATTGGTTGCGCCTCATATACCCAGGGGCAACTTTACGCCGGGACAAGCCTAACGTAAACGTTGTAACTTTACTGCGTCGGGCGCGCTTACGTTCGGGAATTCGCGTATCTAGCTAATTTGCATACTCGACGGGGAAAACAACGAAAGCGCCACCTAGCGGACAAAAAAAAATTGCATTTAAGATCCGACGGTGTAAGAGACTTACGCCTGTCGGATCGAATGGATATCTATGCGTAACTGATTCTAAGAATCAGTCGCATAGATACGACGGCCCAGATTAGGACTTACGACGGCGTACATGGCGCTGCGCCGTCGTAAGCCCTTTGAGAATCTGGGCCTTAGGTTCTATTCCATTTAAATCCATCTAAGTTCTCTAGTTCTTTTCTCTCAGAAGGGCAAAAAGGCATTTTCAATGCCAGTTTGCATGTTAAATATCTTTAAAAAAATTTAATGTATCTTTTTGTGTAACAAAAAGCAACTGAGACACTAGACTGGTTCACTCTGCTAGACAATGCTGAAGGGTGCAGTAAGAACCAAGCATGTCTTTTATAAAAAATCTTTGTAAATTCCTCTAACAAGACTGATGTGTTAATGGGTTGCGGGAAATAGCCAGACATGGCTATTCTCTGATAAGGTTATCAACAGTGCCATCATTTGAGCAGATATTGCAGTAGCAAGAATTACATTTTTTCACTGCATAGGGAAGAGTGCCCTTACCAAAGTAAGAGCCTATCCAATGGTTATATGGGCAAGATTAAAAGGTGTTTACAAAATGTACCAGAGTATACTTAGGGAAACAAACAGCCCAGGCTTAAGCACTGGGTCCCTGAAGCAGCGAGGGTCTTCTCCGCTGGGCTGGGTGGCACTGGGTTGCTGAGCGGGGTCTCTGGGCTGAACTGTGGCAAATAGTGTGATTGTCAATGTTCCTAGCTCCCCTCAGCCACCCTCTCTCCTCAGTCTCCTCGCAGCACTCTCACAGTAGTCTCGGGAAAAGCATGGCTCTTTCACTGAGTTTGAGTTTCACCCACACAATCCTGTCAACTCACCACTCCTCTCTCAGATGCTGCTAGACAGTATAGCTCTCTCTGCCTCTGTCTTGGGTCTCAACTGTGGCACAGCAAAGGGGATTTTTGTGGCTTGGCCTAAGTGAGTCACCTTACCCTCCCTTCGCCACTCCTCACACATTTTAGGAGGGGGGGGACCATGTTGTTCCCCTTATAATCCATACCAGAACTGAAAGGACCTGATATTGTTTGGGGGAAGACCCTCATGCTGTTTTTTTGATGATTTTTTGATGCAGGCAAATGTTTTTTTTATTCAGCTGTCAGCGGGCAAACCGATTACTCATCCGTTGTTAAGGATGCGGCCAACGCCTTAACAGCCTAAAGTTCGGCAAACCTATAATTCGGCAAAAATCCTAATGTGCATGGACCCATAGGATTACCAAAGGAGACTATTACTAGTAAAGTGTCTGTGCCGATCAGTATCTTGATCACAATCAGAACAGTACTAGTTTCCCCAATAGTATGGATTGCGCAAAAGGTATAGTGTCTACAAAATAGGTTATTGATTTATGGCATTTTTATTATTATTGTATTTACTAGTTATGTCGGCAATCTGTGATTTTTATCAGGAGTGCCATATTGCACTGGACACATCGGACACTTTTGACACATTGTTTGGACCATTGGCATTTATACAGTGATCGGTGCTATAAAAATGCACTGATTACTGTATAAATGTCATTGGCAGGGAAGGGGTTAACACTAGGGGGCAAACAAGGGGTTAAATGTATTACCTAGGAAATTATTCTAACTGTGTGTGGAGGGAACTGACTAGGGAAAGAGACCTATATAATAGGAACACGTGGATCGGTCTCCTCTCCCCTGACAGGATGTGAATCTGTGTGTTTACACACACGGATACAGGTCCCTGCTCTGTGATGAGCAATCGCGTGTGCCCGGCAGACATTGCAGCCTCCAGGCACGCGCATTGGGTCCCGAGTGATGCAGCGGGCAAGCGCGTGCCCTCTCTACAATGCCGGGAAGCCGAGGACATCATATGACGGCCACTCAGAGAGACAGAGGGTCCCTGCGGCCGTCACATTACAATGGGGCAGATGAAAAGTGGTTAACATTTATAGTCGGGGCACAGATGTGCTTTTATATAATGTTTCCCTTACTTATCCAGAATCTTTATGCTACAAATAATCATTCAATTTAGGGTTCATCCATGGCATTGAGTTTGCAGAGCATATTGGTCTTCCTATTACCTCTGTGCATCAATCAGAGAGGCATGTGTATTTGTCCTTTGTGAGTCATTCTTCATCATGTCCAGTTTGATTTCCATGCTATTTAGTCCTGCTTTAAATATAAAACAATTATTGGAGCTTCAAGTAAGCTGGTGTGCTTGTTTCAAACCCACTACTGTAGGTAGAAAACATTTAAAAATGAATATGCAATATTTCAAATGTATTTGATTGACCTAAAAATGAAATGCTAATTTTGTATTGAATTAACCTTAAAAAAAATTGATATGCATTCCCTTTAAGGAAATATTTTACAGTATACTGTAGCTCCAGGTCTTCAATAAATGTATAACTGTGTTATAAAAAATAGCACAGACTATAATCAATACACTCTATTGGAGTTCCATATAAGAAACAAATATATTTTTTTAGTTTCTCACTATGTTGTTTATATCCAGCATTCCCTATTATTAATTCTGTGTTAAGTGTTAATGTGCCTTCTCATATCTATCTGAAAAGTGGTAATTTGAATTCTTAACCAGTTCCCGACCCCCGCATGTACATATACGTCCACAATATGGCACGTACAGGCACATGGGCGTACAGGTACGTCCTCGCCTTACCTGGGTTCGGGGGTCCGATCGGGACCCCCTCCGGTACATGCGACGGCCGGGAACGGTGTACGGGAGGTCCGGGAGGAGGGGGCGGCTATTGGTTTCCAGCCGTCCCCTCTCGATCTCCCTCGGCGAATCGGATTCCACCTGAGCCCTCCCTGCCTGTGTAACTGTAAACACAGGCAGGGAGGAAGTGACGTTTTCTCCCCTCTGGCGGTCTTTTCGTCCGGTTCCAGAGGAGAGAAGACGTCAGTACTGTGAGTTGCACCAACAGCACACTGACACAGCACACATAGGTACATAACCCCCCCCCGATCACCCCCCCAGCACCCCCAGATCACCCCCTGTCACAGTGTCACTGATTGCAGTGATCATTTATTTTCTGATCACTGCTTTTAGTGTCAGTGTGACAGAAAAAAGTGTCAGGGCAGTTAGGTTTAGGCCCCTTTAGGTCCAGGGTAGCCCCCTACCCCCCCCCCAATAAAGGTTTAACCCCTGATTGCCCCTAGAGTTAACCCTTTCACCCCTATTGCCAGTGTCACTAAGCGATCGGTTTCTGATCGCTGTATTAGTGTCACTGTTGCCGCTAGGCAGTTAGTTTTTTTTTAGGTTCGCCGCCAGGTTTATATAGCGTTAGGTACCCCCATAAATAAAGGTTTTAACCCCTGATTGCCCCTAGAGTTAACCCTTTCACCCCTATTGACAGTGTCACTAAGCGATCGGTTTCTGATCGCTGTATTAGTGTCACTGTTGCCGCTAGGCAGTTAGTTTTTTTTGAGGTTCGCCGCCAGGTTTATATAGCGTTAGGTACCCCCATAAATAAAGGTTTTAACCCCTGATTGCCCCTAGAGTTAACCCTTTCACCCCTATTGCCAGTGTCACTAAGCGATCGGTTTCTGATCGCTGTATTAGTGTCACTGTTGCCGCTAGGCAGTTAGTTTTTTTTTAGGTTCGCCGCCAGGTTTATATAGCGTTAGGTACCCCCATAAATAAAGGTTTTAACCCCTGATTGCCCCTAGAGTTAACCCTTTCACCACTGATCACTGTATAAGTGTCACTGGTGACGTGGTTAGCCAGTTAGTTATTTAGTTATTTTAGGTTCGCCACCAGGTTTTTAGAAAGCGTCAGGTACCCCCATATATTACAGAATAAAGGTTTTAACCCCCTGATTGCCCCCTAGTTAACCCTTTCACCAGTGATCACCGTATAAGTGTTACGGTTGACGCTGGTTGGTTAGTTTGCTGTTTATAGCATCAGAGCACCCGCCGTATATAACCCAATAGGTTTAACCCCCTGATCACCCGGCGGGTGATATAAATTTAATTTTAGCGCCAGTCAGGGTTTGCGTCGCCCCAGGCAGCGTTAGGTTAGAGCCAGTACCGCTTACACCCACTCGCTAAGCATACACCCCCCTTAGTGGTATAGGATCTGAACGGATCGATACCTGATCTGATCAGATCTATACTAGCGTACCCAGCAGTTTAGGGTACCCAAAAACGCATTGTTAGCGGAATCAGCCCAGATACCCGCTAGCACCTGCGTTTTCCCCCTCTGCCCAGCCCAACCCACCCAAGTGCAGTATCGATCGATCACTGTCACTTACAAAACACAAGACACATAACTGCAGCGTTCGCAGAGACAGGCCTGATCCCTGCGATCGCTTACAGTTTTTTTTTAAGCGTTTTCTACGTTTGCTTTTCTACAGATCAGGTGCTTTTTTTACCTGTGAATCCTTACCATTGTACCACTAAATTTAGAGTCCAAAATGGCAAACCGAAGGTACAATGATAAGCAGGCCTTGGAGTTCATGTGCATGTCAGATAGTGAAGAGGAGGAGGTCACGCATCTGACAGATTCTGGCTCAGAATACGAACCCGTTTACGACAGCGGCTCCATGTCAGATAGTTCGGACGACGGAGTAGTGGTCCCTGCTAAGGCCAGGCGTACCCGATCCCATTCTGATGTTGTTGAGCAGCAAGAACCGCAGGACCCTTGTATGGAGCAGAGATCCAGTACTAGCGCTGCTATTCCTTCTGGTGGATTGGCAAGCACCAGCGGCCTAGTACACCCTGGTCGTTTATCCAGCACTGCAGTAACACTTGGTGACGTGGCGAGTCCCATAAGTGCAGTTCAAGCTGGCGATGTGGCAAGCACAAGTAGTGTCCCGCTGCCACCAAGAAGAAGACAGAGACAGGCCCGTCGTGCCCATAGTGCCCTTCCTGTAGAATTTGCCTATCCTGATTGGGTCCCCACCACTTCTACAGCACCTGTACTTCCCCCATTCACTGGCCAACCCGGTATTCAGGTGGATACAGCGAACTTTACGTCACTTGATTTTTATTCGCTGTATTTCACGGAAGATCTCTATAGATCTATTGTGGACCAGACTAATTTATATGCTGGTACCTACATCGCCGCTAACCCCCAGTCTCGCCTTGCCAAACAATGGAAACCTCTCGAGGTTTCCGAATTTAAGACCTTTCTGGGCCTTACCCTCAACATGGGCATACACAAATTTCCGTCATTGCGGATGTATTGGTCCACACATCCCATCGACCATATGCCCGTTTTCTCTGCTCACATGGCCAGGAAACGATACGAGGCGATCCTGCGGTTCCTGCATTTCAGTGACAATGCACTTTGTCGTCCACGTGGAGACCCTGAATTTGACCGGCTCTACAAAATTCGGCCCCTCGTAAACCATTTCAACGAACGTTTTGCAGCCTTGTTTAATCCCCAGCAGGTTGTATGCGTTGATGAGTCCCTGATTAAATTTGCTGGCCGCTTGTCTTTCAAACAGTACCTTCCCAGCAAGCGTGCCAGATACGGGGTCAAGCTCTATAAGCTCTGTGACAGGGCCACAGGCTACACATGGAGCTTTAGGGTTTACGAGGGAAAAGATAGTCAGGTAGAGCCGGAAGGATGCCCAGATTACATGGGGAGCGCTGGCAAGATTGTTTGGGACTTGGTGTCACCCTTATTCGGAAAGGGGTACCATTTGTATGTGGACAATTTTTACAGCAGCGTGCCACTTTTTAGCCACTTATTTGATCAACAGATTGGAGCATGTGGCACCGTGCGACCTAATCGCCGGGGCTTCCCCCAGCGGCTTGTAGATGCCCGTATTAGGCCGGGGGCGAGAGCCTGCTGCAGATGTAAAAATTTGCTCGCTGTGAAGTGGCGGGACAATAGGAATGTTTTCGTTCTTACCACCCTTCACGCAGACACGACAGTCCAAATTCATACGGCGACTGGTGTTGTGGAGAAACCCCTCTGTGTCCACGAATATAACCTTAATATGGGAGGGGTGGACCTCAACGACCAGTTAATGGCGCCGTATCATATTGCCTGTAAGACGAGACGCTGGTACAAAAAAGTGTCTCTACATTTATTTCAATTGGCTCTACTGAATGCTCATGTCGTATACAGAGCTTCAGGACGGAATGAATCCTTCCTTCAATTCCAGAGGGATATCATCACAGAACTCCTGTATCCAGGCGGTACTGTACCTCACCAGCCCCTACCAAATGCAGTAAGCCGACTGCATGAGAGGCATTTTTCTTATGTCCTCGAGAGTACCCCTACCCAACGAGCCCCCCAAAGAAAATGTCGTGTCTGTACCAAGCGCGGATTTAGGCATGACACCCGTTATTTTTGTCCCAAATGTCCTGCCAATCCTGGTCTTTGTATTGGTGAATGTTTTGAACGCTTCCACACACACGTTAATTATTAGTGTAGGGTGAAACATTTCACAGGCTAGGCTCACTTACACAGGGTCTCCCAAGATGCCATCGCATTTTGAGAGACCCAAACCTGGAACCGAAAAGTTGAAGTTACAGTTCACAGCTACAAAAAAAAAGTGTAAAAAAAAAAAAAAAAAAAAAAGTAAAAAATAAAAACACACAAAAAAATATAAAATAAAAAAAACAAAAATAGTTGTCGTTTTATTGTTCTCTCCCTCTCTATTCTCTCTCTATTGTTCTGCTCTTTTTTACTGTATTCTATTCTGCAAAGTTTTATTGTTGTTATGTTTTTTCATGCTTGCTTTTCAGGTATGTAATTTATTTTACTGTTTTCAGGTACGCCATTCAGCTGTTGTGCGGGTTTTTTTATCTTGACAGCAACAGCGTTTGCTCCCACGTTATATAAAGCCGCGACTCCAGTGCTGTAGGAGGTGATTTCACCACCACAGTTAAAAAAAAGAGCATATATGCCGAAGCATGGGGGCAGCAGGGGCGGAGGAGCGATTTTGCTCCTAATGCCGCGTACATACGGTTGACATTCCTACGGAGGCTTTCCCGTGGAAAAGTCTGACCATGTGTACACAGCATAGAAAAGTCCGACCGTGTGTACGCGGCATAGAAAAGTCCGACCGTACGCGGCATAACTTTTTTGCGGGAGGATGCCCCCATGCTTCGGCATATATATATTTTAGGCACAGGTTGCGTTAAAAAATGTTTTATTTTTTACTATGTTTTTTTATAGGTATTTGCTTTGCAGGTATGGTATGATCTTACTGTTATACTGGAATGTTACTTTGTTTTAATGTTAACCATCATTTGCTTAGCAGGTACGCCATTCAGTTGCAGTGCAGATTTATTTAGCGTGACAGCAACAGCGTTTGCTCCCACGATATATAAAGCCGCGACTCCAATGCTGTAGGAGGTGATTTCACCACTACAGTTCAAAAAAGAGCATATATGCCGGAGCATGGGGGCATTAGGGGCGGAGGAGCGATTTTGCTCCTAATGCCGCGTACATACGGTTGACATTCCTACGGAGGCTTTCCTGTGGAAAAGTCTGACCATGTGTACACGGCATAGAAAAGTCCGACCGTGTGTACGCGGCATAGAAAAGTCTGACCGTACGCGGCATAACTTTTTTGCGGGAGGATGCCCCCATGCTTCGGCATATATAAATGGTGCATGTATGCCCATCATTAGAAGTGGGTGGATGAAGGGAGGTATTCTAATGGTGGGCATACCCACCGATCAATCTTTTTTTTGTTCAGCCAACAGGCTGCATGAAAAAAAAAAAGATTACAATACATGTCCAACAAGAACCATCAACGTACTGGTATGTTGCTGGACTTTGAATGGTTATACCAGAATGATGCCTGCGGGTTTAGGCATCATCTTGGTATCATTCTTTTCAGCCAGCGGTCGGCTTTCATGTAAAAGCAGTCCTAGCGGCTAATTAGCCTCTAGACTGCTTTTACATTCAGTGGGAGGGAATGTCCCCCCCCCCAGATATAAACGGCGCCATTGAGAATATGGGAAAGCATTTTATCACACCGATCTTGGTGTGGTCAGATGCTTTGAGGGCAGAGGAAAGATCTAGGGTCTAATAGACCCCATTTAAAAAAAAAAAAGAGTACCTGTCACTAACTATTGCTATCACAAGGGATATTTACATTCCCTGAGATAACAATAAAAATGGTAAAAAAATAAATAAATGGAAGGAACAGTTAACAAATAAAATAAAAAAAGCGAAATAAATATATAAAAAAATAAAAAAATAAAAAAAAGCATCCCTGTCCCCCCCTGCTCTTGCGCAAAGGCGAACGCAAGCGTCGGTCTGGAGTCATATGTAAACAGCAATTGCACCATGCATGTGAGGTATCACTGCGAAGGGCAGATCGAGGGCAGTCATTTTAGCAGTAGACCTACTCTGTAAATGTAATGTGGTAACCTGTAAAGGCTTTTAAAGGCTTTTAAAAATGTATGTAGTTTGTCGCCACTGCGCGTTTGTGCGCAATTTTAAAGTATGTCGTGTTTGGTATCCATGTACTCGGCCTAAGATCATAATTTTTATTTCATCAATAATTTGGGCAATATAGTGTGTTTTAGTGCTTTAAAATAAAAAAAAGTGTATTTTTTCCCCCAAAAATGCGTTTGAAAAAACGCTGCGCAAATACTGTGTGGAAATTTTTTTTGCAACACCCACCATTTTAATCTGTAGGGCCTTTGCTTTAAAAAAATATATAATGTTTGGGGGTTCAACTTTACTTTCTTGCAAAAAAAAATATGTTTTTATGTAAACAAACAGTGTCAGAAAGGGCTTTTTCTTCAAGTGGTTAGAAGAGTGGGTGATGTGTGACATAAGCTTCTAATTGTTGTGCATAAAATGCCAGGACAATTGAAAACCCCCCCAAATGACCCCATTTTGGAAAGTAGACACCCCAAGCTATTTGCTGAGAGGCATCTTAAGTCCATGGAATATTTTAGATTTTGACCCAAGTTGCGGGAAATATAAATATATATATATATATATATTTTTTTTTTTGCGCAAAGTTGTCACTAAATTATATATTGCTCAAACATGCCATGGGCATATGTGGAATTACACCCCAAAATGCATTCTGCTGCTTCTTCTGAGTACGGGGATACCACATGTGTGAGACTTTTTGGGAGCCTAGCCGCGTACGGGACCCCAAAAACCAATCACCGCCTTCAGGCTTTCTAAGGGTGTAAATTTTTGATTTCACTCCTCACTACCTATCACAGTTTCGAAGGCCATAAAATGCCAAAATAGCACAAAAAAACCCCAAATGACCCCATTTTGGAAAGAAGACACCCCAAGGAAACTGCTGAGAGGCATGTTGAGTCCATTGATTTTTTTTTTTTTTGTCCAAAGTGATTGAATAATGAGAAAAAAAAAAAATTTGTCACTAAATGATATATTGCTCACACATGCCATGGTTATATGTGGAGTTGCACCCTAAAATACATTCTGCTGCTTCTCCTGAGTACGGGGATACCACATGTTTGGGACTTTTTGGGAGCCTAGCCGCGTACGGGACCCCGAAAACCAAGCACCGCCTTCAGCATTTCTAAGGGCGCAAATTTTTGATTTCACTCCTCACTACCTATCACAGTTTCGAAGGCCATAAAATGCCAAAATAGCACAAAAACCCCCCAAATGACCCCATTTTGGAAAGTAGACACCCCAAGCTATTTGCTGAGAGGCATGTTGAGTCCATGGAATATTTAATTTTTTTGCCCCAAGTGATTGAATCATGACCAAAAAAATTAAAATAAAAAAATGTACAAAACATTGTCACTAAATGATATATTTCTCACACATGCCATGGTTATATGTGGAATTGCACCCCAAAATACATTCTGCTGCTTCTCCTGAGTACGGGGATACCACATGTGTGGGACTTTTTGGGAGCCTAGCCGCGTATGAGACCCCGAAAACCAAGCACCGCCTTTAAGATTTCTAAGGACATAAATTTTTGATTTCACTCACACAAATCTTGAAGGCAGTGCTTGGTTTTCGGGGCCCCGTACGCGGCTAGGCTCCCAAAAAGTCCCACACATGTGGTATCCCCGTACTCAGGAGAAGCAGCAGAATGTATTTTGGGGTGCAATTCCACATATAACCGTGGCATGTGTGAGAAATATATCATTTAGTGACAATGTTTTGTAATTTTTTTTTTTTGGTCATTATTCAGTGACTTGGGGCAAAAAAATTAAATATTCCATGGACTCAACATCCCTCTCAGCAAATAGCTTGGGGTGTCTACTTTCCAAAATGGGGTCATTTGGGGGGGTTTTGTGCTGTTTTGGCATTTTATTGCCTTCGAAACTGTGATAGGTAGTGAGGAGTGAAATCAAAAATTTATGCCCTTAGAAATCCTGAAGGCGGTGATTGGTTTTCGGGGTCCCGTACGCGGCTAGGCTCCCAAAAAGTCCCACACATGTGGTATCCCCGTACTCAGGAGAAGCAGCAGAATGTATTTTGGGGTGCAATTCCACATATAACCGTGGCATGTGTGAGAAATATATCATTTAGTGACAACGTTTTGTAATTTTTTTTTTTTGGTCATTATTCAGTGACTTGGGGCAAAAAAATTAAATATTCCATGGACTCAACATCCCTCTCAGCAAATAGCTTGGGGTATCTACTTTCCAAAATGGGGTCATTTGGGGGGGTTTTGTGCTGTTTTGGCATTTTATTGCCTTCGAAACTGTGATAGGTAGTGAGGAGTGAAATCAAAAATTTATGCCCTTAGAAATCCTGAAGGCGGTGATTGGTTTTCGGGGTCCCGTACGCGGCTAGGCTCCCAAAAAGTCCCACACATGTGGTATCCCCATACTCAGGAAAAGCAGCAGAATGTATTTTGGGGTGCAATTCCACATATGCCCATGGCATATGTGAGAAATATATCATTTAGTGACAACGTTTTGTAAATTTTTTTTTTTTTTTGGTCATTATTCAATCACTTGGGGCCATAAAATTAAATATTCCATGGACTCAACATGCCTCTCAGCAAATAGCTTGGGGTGTCTTCTTTCCAAAATGGGGTCATTTGGGGGGGTTGTGTGACATCTTGGCATTTTATGGCCTTCAAAACTGTGATAGGTAGTGATAGGTAGTGAGGAGTGAAATCAAAAATGTATGCCCTTAGAAATCTTGAAGGCGGTGCTTTGTTTTCGGGGCCCCGTATGCGGCTAGGCTCACAAAAAGTCCCACATATGTGGTATCCCCGTACTCGGGAGAAGCAGCAGAATGTATTTTGGGGTGCAATTCCACATATAACTATGGCATGTGTGAGCAATATATCATTTAGTGACAACTTTGTGCAAAAAAAAATCAGTTTGTCATATTCCCGCAACTTGTGTCAAAATATAAAATATTTCATGGACTCGACATGCCTCTCAGCAAATAGCTTAGGGTGTCTACTTTCCAAAATGGGGTCATTTGTTTTTTTTTTATGCTATTTTGGCATTTTATGGCCTTCGAAACCTTGATAGGTAGTGAGGAGTGAAATCAAAAATTTGTGCCCTTAGAAATGCTGAAGGCGGTGCTTGGGTTTTGGGGCCCCGTATGCGGCTAGGCTCCCAAAAAGTCCCACACATGTGGTATCCCCGTACTCAGGAGAAGCAGCAGAATGTATTTTGGGGTGCAATTCCACATATAACCGTGGCATGTGTGAGAAATATATCATTTAGTGACAACGTTTTGTAATTTTTTTTTTTTGGTCATTATTCAGTGACTTGGGGCAAAAAAATTAAATATTCCATGGACTCAACATCCCTCTCAGCAAATAGCTTGGGGTATCTACTTTCCAAAATGGGGTCATTTGGGGGGGTTTTGTGCTGTTTTGGCATTTTATTGCCTTCGAAACTGTGATAGGTAGTGAGGAGTGAAATCAAAAATTTATGCCCTTAGAAATCCTGAAGGCGGTGATTGGTTTTCGGGGTCCCGTACGCGGCTAGGCTCCCAAAAAGTCCCACACATGTGGTATCCCCATACTCAGGAAAAGCAGCAGAATGTATTTTGGGGTGCAATTCCACATATGCCCATGGCATATGTGAGAAATATATCATTTAGTGACAACGTTTTGTAAATTTTTTTTTTTTTTTGGTCATTATTCAATCACTTGGGGCCATAAAATTAAATATTCCATGGACTCAACATGCCTCTCAGCAAATAGCTTGGGGTGTCTTCTTTCCAAAATGGGGTCATTTGGGGGGGTTGTGTGACATCTTGGCATTTTATGGCCTTCAAAACTGTGATAGGTAGTGATAGGTAGTGAGGAGTGAAATCAAAAATGTATGCCCTTAGAAATCTTGAAGGCGGTGCTTTGTTTTCGGGGCCCCGTATGCGGCTAGGCTCACAAAAAGTCCCACATATGTGGTATCCCCGTACTCGGGAGAAGCAGCAGAATGTATTTTGGGGTGCAATTCCACATATAACTATGGCATGTGTGAGCAATATATCATTTAGTGACAACTTTGTGCAAAAAAAAATCAGTTTGTCATATTCCCGCAACTTGTGTCAAAATATAAAATATTTCATGGACTCGACATGCCTCTCAGCAAATAGCTTAGGGTGTCTACTTTCCAAAATGGGGTCATTTGGTTTTTTTTTTTGCTATTTTGGCATTTTATGGCCTTCGAAACCTTGATAGGTAGTGAGGAGTGAAATCAAAAATTTGTGCCCTTAGAAATGCTGAAGGCGGTGCTTGGGTTTTGGGGCCCCGTATGCGGCTAGGCTCCCAAAAAGTCCCACACATGTGGTATCCCCGTACTCAGGAGAAGCAGCAGAATGTATTTTGGGGTGCAATTCCACATATAACCGTGGCATGTGTGAGAAATATATCATTTAGTGACAACGTTTTGTAATTTTTTTTTTTTGGTCATTATTCAGTGACTTGGGGCAAAAAAATTAAATATTCCATGGACTCAACATCCCTCTCAGCAAATAGCTTGGGGTATCTACTTTCCAAAATGGGGTCATTTGGGGGGGTTTTGTGCTGTTTTGGCATTTTATTGCCTTCGAAACTGTGATAGGTAGTGAGGAGTGAAATCAAAAATTTATGCCCTTAGAAATCCTGAAGGCGGTGATTGGTTTTCGGGGTCCCGTACGCGGCTAGGCTCCCAAAAAGTCCCACACATGTGGTATCCCCATACTCAGGAGAAGCAGAAGAATGTATTTTGGGGTGCAATTCCACATATGCCCATGGCATATGAGAGAAATATATCATTTAGTGACAACGTTTTGTAAATTTTTTTTTTTTTTTTTTGGTCATTATTCAATCACTTGGGGCCATAAAATTAAATATTCCATGGACTCAACATGCCTCTCAGCAAATAGCTTGGGGTGTCTTCTTTCCAAAATGGGGTCATTTGGGGGGGTTGTGTGACATCTTGGCATTTTATGGCCTTCAAAACTGTGATAGGTAGTGATAGGTAGTGAGGAGTGAAATCAAAAATGTATGCCCTTAGAAATCTTGAAGGCGGTGCTTTGTTTTCGGGGCCCCGTATGCGGCTAGGCTCACAAAAAGTCCCACATATGTGGTATCCCCGTACTCGGGAGAAGCAGCAGAATGTATTTTGGGGTGCAATTCCACATATAACTATGGCATGTGTGAGCAATATATCATTTAGTGACAACTTTGTGCAAAAAAAAATCAGTTTGTCATATTCCCGCAACTTGTGTCAAAATATAAAATATTTCATGGACTCGACATGCCTCTCAGCAAATAGCTTAGGGTGTCTACTTTCCAAAATGGGGTCATTTGGTTTTTTTTTTTGCTATTTTGGCATTTTATGGCCTTCGAAACCTTGATAGGTAGTGAGGAGTGAAATCAAAAATTTGTGCCCTTAGAAATGCTGAAGGCGGTGCTTGGGTTTTGGGGCCCCGTATGCGGCTAGGCTCCCAAAAAGTCCCACACATGTGGTATCCCCGTACTCAGGAGAAGCAGCAGAATGTATTTTGGGGTGCAATTCCACATATAACCATGGCATGTGTGAGAAATATATCATTTAGTGACAACTTTTTGTAAACATTTTTTTTTTTTTTTTTTCGTCATTATTCAATCACTTGGGACAAAAAAATTAAATATTCAATGGACTCAACATGCCTCTCAGCAGTTTCATTGGGGTGTCTACTTTCCAAAATGGGGTCATTTGGGGGGGTTTTGTACTGCCCTGCCATTTTAGCACCTCAAGAAATGAGATAGGCAGTCATAAAATAAAAGCTGTGTAAATTCCAGAAAATGTACTCTAGTTTGTAGACGCTATAACTTTTGCGAAAACCAATAAATATACGCTTATTGCGATTTTTTTTTACTAAAGACATGTGGCTGAATACATTTTGGCCTAAATGTTTGACTAAAATTTAGTTTATTCGATTTTTTTTTACTTTTTGTTATAAGAAAAATCATTTTTTTTCAAAATTTACGGTCTTTTTGCGTTTATATCGCAAAAAATAAAAATCGCAGAGGCGATCAAATACCATCAAGATAAAGCTCTATTTGTGGGAAGAAAAGGACGCAAGTTTCGTTTCGGTACAACATTGCATGACCGCGCAATTACCAGTTAAAGCAGCGCATTGCCAAATTGTAAAAACACCTTGGGTCTTTAGACAGCGTATTGGTCCGGGGCTTAAGTGGTTAATGAATTTTTAAGCCTTGCTGAATGAAATAGCCAAGGGACTTGTCAGGAGCAAGAAAAGTGGCTGCCTACCCACAGATTTAATGATACACATTTAAAGTTGTGTTACACATAACACACATGACTGTGTACTGGCATAAAGAACATTTTTATTTTTTATTTATTTAGCTATAAGGCTTATGTGTTTGAGTACACTATCACCCAGTAGGACTTGAAATTATTTAGTTTTTTTAAAAAATCTCAGCTGCTAGATCTTTTGTAGACATGATAACAACACAATAAAATTAAAGCTCTAGGCAATATATAAAGACAGTAGATTAGGTTTGCTCTGTTTTAACTCTACCTGTAAGGGTATTTTCACATCATTACTGTTGTAATGTAGCATTTGTTAGCAATTCCATTTTTCCTAATTGGAGAAACTAGCAAGTATAGTCTTAAGTGTGTGTGTGCCAAGAAGGTGGAGAAAAACCCATGTTAATAATGTCCTATCGAAAGTAATTTTTTAGTGCAGGGGTCTACAAACTTTCTAAACAAATGGCCAGTTTACTGTTCTTTAAACTTATGGGGGGCCGGACTGTGGTACTGATGTCAGTGGAAATAAACAATGCCCCACCTTTGGTGTCAATTGGAGGAATTATATTCCATCATTGGTGTCATTGTAAGTAATTGTGCCCTATCATTGGTGCCATTAGGCCCCATTGTTGGTGTCATTGTGAGGAATTGTGCCCGATCTTTGGTGTAACTGGGAGAAATTCCTCCCTTTTATTGGTGTCAAGGGGGGGTAATTATGCCCCATTATTGGTATCAGTGGCCACAGTTTGGAAACCACTGGTCTAGTGGTTTTATGATAAAATTTAATTAGTAGTCATCTATGGCTCCATCATATCAGAAATGGGCTTCACAGGGTTTACTTCCTGGCTTAATTCCACAAATTAAATCTATGCAGATGTGTATAGCAGGCTTGTGTAGTAGTGAAAAACATAATAGTTTGCAGTACAGTGTAGTAAAATGACATAACGGAAGCATAGAACATTTATTGTTTACCTACAATGCTGCCTAGCTGCCATTATTTTTGTTCACAGTAAGGCAGCCCAGAGATGATTTTATTGTATATTTAGTGTATAAGTACACTTTATTTAGCTTTATTAGTTCGCAACAGAACTCTCGAACATTGCAAAAGTTCAGACCCAAACCGCTAACCCTATTAAAGTGTATGGGATCCGAACTTGAAAAATTAAAAGACCCCATTTTGAAGGCTTATATGCAAGTTATTGGCCATAAAAAGGGTATGGGGGCCTAGGTACTGCCCTGGGGGACATGTACCAATGCAAAAAAAATAAATAAATAATAAAGCAGTTTATTTAACAAGGAATGTATTACAAAAGAGGAGTCATTGTCATTCTGCTGTGGATGTTCTTGGTTTAATCCGGCCAGAGACACTGACAGATAGAAGTAAGCAAAGGTAGAATTGTTCCAACCCACATTAGAAGGATTTAAATCATATTAATTGATGTAAACCATGTCAGGGGAGATATGCAGACAGCTGATTAGTATACCACTTAGTAACTTGGTGTACGTCTTGTTCTGTTGACCTCCAATCTTGCCAATACTTTTCAGGGAACAAAGAGCACAAGGCTCTGTGGAGCCACCAAAGCTCATCATTTGATCTGACTGAATATGCACAGCAATGTACTCTGCAAATTAAAACAGTATGATCGGCTGCACATTTGCTAAAAGAGGCCCACACAGCAGAACTGTGGAATGTGGGCCGATAGATAACAGCTCCACAAAATGATGACTGTTCTCTTCTCTTCCATGATGACTGCCAAGGACATCCTGCCTCTTCAGGGTTGTGCCTCCCCCTCACTTTCCTCCTCTGCTCAATCTGGCACCCAAGTCGCATCAGTGACCTTATCATCATCATCCCCTCCATCCTCATCATTACCGGAGCCAACTTGGTAATATGCTGCGGGTGAGGGAACATGACTGCCAATTTGTTGATTATCAGTGTTCTCCCTTCTCTGTAGGCTCATGTTACTTTCTTCCTCTACCTCAGAACCAACATCAGTATCAAGTAATGTCTGAAAATCCTCAAGAAGAAAGTGGATGATGCTGTGTTCAAATAATTTAGCTTTTTTTTTTCTTTTTTTTTATCCAATTTTTCTTTTCTTTTTTCTTCCCTTCTTTCTTTTTTTTTTCTTCTTCTTCAAGGACAGGAGAGGGGCGGGGGGATGGGACAGCGGGAAAGGTTCAGTAAAGATGAATGAATGTTATTGCAGGAGGGGGAAGACTTAGATCCCCGGCATGCTTGAGATCTGCCTACCTAGAAACAGGGGAGGCGAGACCAACAACGCCATACAGAACTCCACCTCAGGTCAGAGAGAGCTGTAGGACAAGGGGGTCATTTAGGGGATGCCGCCTTGGGCTCTAGAGAGCAGGGGGGACAGGAGTGCCCCCATAGAGAAGAAATTAGCTACTGCTCTAGACTAGGAGGTCGAGGGAGGGGAGAGGAGGAGGGAGGGAGGGGGTGTGGGATTGGGAGATTGGGGGAGGGGGGGTTGGTTGGGAGGAGGGAAATATCTGTAAACTTCTGTTAATAGAGGTATGTGTTGATCAGAGAAATAGGGATACCCATAGACTGCAGTATAAGAATTTGTGGGTTGAATTAAGTAAGGTGAATGAACATAAAAATGATGACAGAGGTTAAAATTATGACATATAATGTAAGAGGACTGAATTCCCCGGAAAAAAGACACATGGTACTAAGAGAGCTAGAAAGATACGCTGTAGAGATTGTTTTTTTTACAGGAAACGCATCTATCTTTGGATTCAAATATAGGAATGTATTCACAAGCTATTCCAACATGGTATTATGGGGACTCCCCAAATAAAAGGGCGAAAGGAGTCACCATTGGAATAGGGAAAAATATAAGTTTTGAGCTGGAGGAGAGGAAAGTAGATCCAGAAGGTCGGTTCTTGTTCTTGAAAGGGAGCTTACAGGGAATTAGGTATACACTGGTAAATGTTTACTGCCCTAATAAATACCCAAAAATATATTTTAAAGGGATCCTAGATGCCATAGAGGAGTTTAAACAAGGACATTTGATTGTCGCAGGAGATCTAAACTCCTCTATGGACCACGGTCTCGATAGTACATCTGGTGCACCGATGAGAGAAACTAAACAATTGAAACAGATCAGAAAAAGAATGTACACTAACCAGCTATTAGACATATGGCGAATAGCAAATCCAAGTAAAAAAGATTATGCATTTTACTCATCGGTGCATGACATGTACACGAGATTAGATTACATATTGGTTGACCATGCAATCTTAGAGTCTGTAGTCGAAACCACCATAGAGACAATAACAATCTCGGACCATGCCCTGGTAATACTAAAAATTACATTTAAGGATAAAGATAGAAAGAAAGGGACATGGAGGTTAAACGAAGAGCTGATAGAAGATGTTAAAGTGATCAATAAACTAACAGATGACATTGAACAATTTTTTTGTATAAATGACACTATGGACGTTACAAAGGCTACAATTTGGGAAGCCCACAAGGCATACGTCAGAGGTAAACTAATCTCAATAGGGGCAGCAAAAAAAAGAAAGGGACATGAACATGAAACAGACAATAAGGGAACTAAATGACTTGGAACAGCAACATAAAACCTATTTCAATAGAGAGATATACCAGAGAGTAGTGATAAAGAGGGACCAACTAAGGGAACTAATGGAAGAAGAGACCAGGAAAGTATTCAGTAATGTGGCAAAAGAAAGATATAGATGGGGCAATAAGCCAGGAAGATACCTAGCAAAAATATCTAGGAAAAAAAAAAACTTTAAACTACATTGAAAGGATAAAAAACGAAAAAGGAGAAATGAAGTATAAGACAGTGGATATTGCCAATATCTTCAGGAAATACTATAGCTCTCTATATTCAATCAGAAATAAAGAAACACCACAAGAGGAGACCCATAGGAAACGTAAGATACAACAATACTTAACTGAAGTAAATTTACCAAAGATATCAGTAGAAAATACAGAATTCTTAGAAAGTTTAATAACACAGGAAGAAATTAATGAGGCTCTTAAGAAAATACCAGGAGGGAAAAGTCCAGGACCGGATGGTTTTACAATAAAATATTACAAAAAAATTCAAGAGCAATTAGTACCAGTACTATGTGGTTATTTTAACAATATAGGAGAAATAGAGGAAATCAGAAAATAATCTCTTCTAGCAGATATCAGAATAATACCCAAAGTAGGTAAAGACAAATCTATCTGCTCCAGTTACTGCCCCATTGCGTTATTAAAACGCAGATATAAAACTATACGCAAAAGTGCTGACAGCAAGGTTAAAAAACCTGATGCCGGACTTAATAAACGAAGACCAAGTAGGGTTTGTTCCTGGTAGGGAGGGAAAAGACAATAGCCTATGTCTATGAATCATTCTTGATCATTCTATCAAACTTTCCCCAAAGTCCCCTCAAATTGTGAATTATTGAGGCAACCCTTCCTTACATATTTACTGACTCATGCAAAGTATAGTCCATGTAATCTTCTTCACATGCCACTAATTTTTTATTTATTTTTCTAGTGACATTGCAACAGGGGTGAAAGCAGTCAAAAGCACTCAGTTTTTATTTGTTTTACTGCCTACCGTTGATGTAAAGAAAACCTTTGCAATTGATAAAATAACCTGCAGAAGTATCTGTAATACAAAAAAAACAGGTGAGTCTTTTTTTTTTTCAAATACTTTATTTCTACCTCCAAGGGCGAGTGCAGGTTCCTGTAATAATCATATATAAACAATAACATAACAGATATAATCACTAATCAATAATCGATCATCACAAAATAATAGTCACATCCTTCATAGCACCCTCCATACACCCCTGAGGAGGATACAATGCCGATGGCAAGCAGGGGGACCACCCCATTCACTGTTTCTGGAATCACCCTATCCATTTTCATTTCATATGCAGACATTGCCAACAAAGTTTAAGACTCACCATAAGCGCTCTAATGAAACCCACGGGCCCTTTCTGTTTACCCTTCTGGAATTCTCTGCCTTTTGGCTAAGATCAAGTGTAGTATCTGCTCTTATCAGTTGTCAGAGGAGCGTGAAGCACCTCCGTTGGGAGGGTGGATGCAATCCAATAACGTCATAGCACCTGGAAGGATGGTTTCAGCAGGGACTTCGCCGAGCTGCCCGATAGATACTGGGGGCCCGGCCTATGGTTGCGTCTGAGCCATCTGGAAGGGTGCTCCAGGTGAGGATGGGTGGCTGCACTAGGTCTTGTTTTTTTTGCCGAGTAATGCAACCTTGCTATGGATTTCTAATACATGTAAAGTAAAGTGTGTGTAAGGTCATTGAAACAACATATAGAAGTGGTTAGAAATACATATGTGACAAAAGTTACTATGGGCCATCTAAGCAGGAGATTTATAGCCTATAATTACTTATTTGTGTTTTGATAGCAAAAAAAAAAAAAAATGACAGTACATTCTACAACACAGTGAATTTCTCCTGGGATCAGGTAAAAAATGTTATTTAGAGTTGGAACATTCTTACAGCAGGAAATTACTTTTACAGAACATAGCAGGATTTCGATCAAGTGTTACAGAAATAACTTTTTATGCATAACCCTCTTGAAATGGCCAGAGCAAAACAAATTATGTAAATTCTGAAATGGAAGTATATATTTTATGTATGATTACAGTGTGTGATTTTTACAAATGATGGCTCTCAAGGGCAAAGGTATAATGAGTAGCAAGTCATTTCATATATTACAGCAAAATACATGCTCCTCTGTAAATCAGTATAGTAATGAGAAACTGCTAGTTTTCATACTGCACATTTAATATTTGTACTTGTTTTAAATACCATGGGGCTGATTTACCAAGCCTTTGCTCCATGACTCATGGAGCAAAGGCAGGCGTAGCAGCCGTTTTGACATTTACTAAAGAAATACGCTGCTAGTGCAGTGTATTTCCTTAGTTACTAAAATTCCTAGTACGCCCAGGAGAGGGCGCATGGTGTGCCTGTATAGACCTGGCATACGGCATTTAGAAATGTAAATATACAGGGTTTGGGTGGGAGTTTATTAGGGGGGAATGTGAGGTGAAGTGGGGAGATGTAGTGACATGTGTTTGTTTTAAGTTTCCCGGCCGAATTGAAAGTGAAAGTGTTTTTTGTGAAATCGAGCGCCGTACGCCGCAAGTAGGAATAACCTCCGGGAGGTTTATTTGAATACTGCGCATGCGTGCGGGGCTGATACGTCCTTTCACGCACGCCGACTGACTACGCTGGGAAAATCTTGGTAAATACCAAGCAGCGTAGCAGCCTGTGCGCTGCATGAGTCGGCGCACGTGAAAGGCCGACCTGTTTTCAGCTTGCGCTGACCATGAAGGGGAACTCCGCGCCAAATTTCAAAGCTAAAACCGGCGCAAGTTCCCCTCCAGGTGCATACCAGGCTCTTAGGCTTGGTCTGGAACGTAAGGGGTTAAACCCGCGCCGAAAACCAGCGTGGGGTCCCCCCAGATCCAGACCAAACCCTCATCCCAGGCACGCAGTCTGGCCGGACAGAAATGGGGGTGGGGACGAGTGAGCGCCCCCCCCTCCTGAGCCGTACCAGACCGCATTCCCTCAACATGGGGGAGTGTGTGCTTTGGGGGAGGGGGGCACTGCCCCCCCACCCCAAAGCACTCTTGTCCCCATGTCGATAGGGACCAGAGCCTCTTCCCGACAACCCTAGCCGTTGGTTGTCGGGGTATGCGGGCGGGGGCTAATCGGAATCTGTGAGCCCCCTTTAATAAGGGGGCCCCCAGATGCCGGCCCCCACCCTATGTGAATGAGTATGGGGTACATCGTACCCCTACCCATTCACCTGGGGGAAAATGTAAAGCAAAAAAAACCACACCACACAGAATAAAATAATTTATTAGTCAGCTCCGGGGCCCCCCCTTTCTTCTTTAAGCTCTTTTAGAAGGGGGGACTCTGGGCTTCGCCGATTTCTGACGGGGGAGGGCGCCGTCCCTCAGGCCTCTCCGGTGCTTTCCGCCTGGGGCCCCCCAAACCCCTTTAAGCTTTTACATTAGGGGGGATCCAGGCTTCGGCGACTTCTGCCGGGGGATGGCGCCTATCCCCCGGTCTTTCCGGTGCCTTCCGCCAGGGCTCCGGTCTTGTTCCTCGTCTTCTGCCAGAGGTGCGCCAAATCCCCGGTCTTTTCTCTGCTGTCTTGGCGTTCCCTCTTCTGCCTGTCTCCCCCGCGGAGCCAGGGCATCCGTTCCGCTTTCTTCTCTGTTCCCTCTTCTGCCTGGCTCCCCCGCAGAGCCAGGGCTTCCTTTCCGCTTTCTTCTCTGTTCCCTCTTCTGCCTGGCTCCCCCGCGGAGCCAGGGCTTTCTTTCCGCTTTCTTCTCTGTTCCCTCTTCTGCCTGGCTCCTCCGGGGAGCCCAGGGCTTCTCTCGGTGTCTTCTTCCTTCTTCTCTTCCAGCGATGTTGACACAATGAGCTCTGCCACTGTTATGGCGTCTGAGCAGACCGTGTCATCTTATATAGGCATAGGGCGTAGTCACCGGGTGATGCCAACCTGCGACCTTTGTGACATCACATTCCCATCATGCCCCAGGAATGTGATGTCACATGGGTTGAGGTCGCAGGTTGGCATCACCCGGTGACCACGCCCTATGCCTATATAAGACAACGCGGTCCGCTCAGACGCCATAACAGCGGCAGAGCTCGTTGTGTCAACATCGCTGGAAGAGAAGAAGGAAGAAGACACCAAGAGAAGCCATGGGCTCCGCGGGGGAGCCAGGCAGAAGAGGGAACAGAGAAGAAAGCGGAAAGGAAGCCCTGGCTCCGTGGGGGAGCCAGGCAGAAGAGAGAACAGAGAAGAAAGCGGAAAGGAAGCCCTGGCTCCGCGGGGGAGCCAGGCAGAAGAGGGAACAGAGAAGAAAGCGGAAAGGAAGCCCTGGCACCGCGGGGGAGACAGGCAGAAGAGGGAACGCCAAGACAGCAGAGAAAAGACCGGGGATTTGGCGCACCCCCGGCAGAAGACGAGGAACAAGACCGGAGCCCTGGGGGAAGGCACCGGAAAGACCGGGGGATAGGCGCCATCCCCCGGAAGATGTCGCCGAAGCCCGGATTCCCCCCTAATGTAAAAGCTTAAAGGGGTTTGGGGGGCCCCGGCGGAAGGTACCGGAGAGGACCGAGGGATGGCGCCTTCCCCCGTCAGAAATCGGCGAAGCCCAGGGTCCCGGCGGAATATCGGGAGAGAAGACACCCCCCCTTCTAAAAGAGCTTAAAGAAGAAAGGGGGGGCCCCCGGAGTTGACTAATAAATTATTTTATTCTGTGTGGTGTGTTTTTTTTACTTTACATTTTCCCCCAGGTGAATGGGTAGGGGTATGATGTACCCCATACTCATTCACATAGGGTGGGGGCTGGCATCTGGGGGCCCCCTTATTAAAGGGGGCTCACAGATTCCGATAAGCCCCCGCCCGTTTACCCCGACAACCAACGGCAGGGGTTTTAGGGAAGAGGCTCTTGTCCCTATCGACATGGGGACAAGAGTGCTTTGGGGTGGGGGGGCAGTTCCCCTTCATGAACAGCGATCTGTCATTTACCCATGTCAGTCCCACCCCCCTTCAGTTAGAACACACCCAGGGAACATATTTAACCCCTTCCTCACCCCTAGTGTTAACCCCTTCCCTGCCAGTGGCATTTTTATAGTAATCCAATGCATTTTTATAGCACTGATCGCTAGAAAAATGCCAATGGTTCCAAAAAAGTGTCCGATGTGTCCGCCATAATGTCGCAGTACCGATAAAAATCGCTGATCGCCGCCATTACTAGTAAAAAATTTTTTTTTACAAAAATGCCATAAAAATAACCCCAATTTTTAGACGCTATAACTTTTGCCCAGACCAATCAATAAACGCTATTTGCGATTTTTTGGAACCAAAAAGATGTAGAAGAATACATATTGGCTTAAACTGAGGGAAAAAATGTTTTGTTTTATATATATTTTTGGGGATATTTATTATAGCAAAAAGTCAAAATTATTCTTTATTTTTTTTAAATTGTCGCTCTATTTTAGCTCCAAAAAAAAAACCGCAGAGGTGATCAAATACCACCAAAAGAAAGCTCTCTTTGTGGGAAAAAAAGGTTGCCAATTTTGTTTGGGAGCCACGTCGCATGACCGCGCAATTGTCAGTTAAAGCGACGCCGTGCCGAATCGCAAAAACTGGCCCGGTCATTGACCAGCAATATGGTCCGGGCTCAAGTGGTTAAAAAATAACAAAACAGTAAAGTTAGCCCAATTTGTTGTGATAATGTGAAAGATGATGTTACACAGAGTAAATAGAAACCTAACATGTCACGCTTTAATATTGCACACACTCATGGAATGGCGCCAAACTTCAGGACTTTAAAATCTCCATAGGCGACACTTTTTTTTTACAGGTTACCAGTTTAGAGTTACAGAGGAGGTCTAGTGCTAAAATTATTGCTCTCGCTCTAACGCATGTGTCAATACCTCACATGTGTGGTTTGAACGGTGTTTATATATGTGGGCGGGACTTAGATGCGCATTTGCTTCTGAGTGTGAGCTACTAGGGACAGGGGCCTTTTAATTATTATTATTTTTTTTTAACGTAATAATTCACTAAGACCTCCCCTTCAGGCTGGAAAGCATGAGTTCAGGGGAAAAAAACAGATCTCATCCTTTCAGCCGCGATTGCAGCTTTCCTTATGTTTCTGCATGTCTGCTGATCTGAGCATGCTCAGACACTTAGAAATTTTGAAGTTGCTTTTTGTGGGTGAAAAACACTTGGATGTTTCTGAGCAATAACCTAATGAAGAGACTGAACTTTCTCCATGTGATTTCAATTGCTTGATCAGCACACGTTATATAAAGCTTGTTTGTAGCCGTTGTCAGCTCCCCAGAGAGAGGGCATGTTGTGTGTGGGGGATGGCAGGCAAGAATGTATTTGATAAACAGATATGTTTTGGAACAAATTTTTATTTGGCAATGTATGTTTTTTTAATAATGTTCACTTTGATTTATTTGTCTATGGTGCCTTATTTTGCTAAAGTTTTCTCAAGATGTTTTGACTAATGTTCCAATCCTGTCTTAACCATATGCTGTTTACTGTCTCAAATGTATAGTTTTAGTTTTTATATTTGTTTGTTTGTGTTTTTATGTTTATTTTTTTGTTTTGCTTTCCTTGTTTTGTTGACCAAAAAAATTACTTTCAAATTTTGAAGTTTGTTTGTTTTTTGTTACTTTTTCATACTACAGATTTTGTCAGCTGCAGCTGCAATAGTTTGGGCCTAAACAATCAGGTGTGATTTTTGTCTGTAAGCTCTTTTTCCTGGTGTGTAATCATGAAATGTTTGCTGCCATGTTTATTCATCAGGAAATAAAAAAGACAGCGGCAAGTATTTCCTTTTTACTGCAGTGGTCCTCAAGTACCCCCGACAGGACGTGTTTTGTGGATTTATCTTATCAATAATTGCTGTCCAGACTGTCTTTTAAAGCACATGTGCAAGATGAAGGAAAACCTGCAAACATGGCCTGTTGGGGGGGGGTGGGGGATGTTGGCAGACAGGCTTGAAGTGCTGATTTACAGCACTGTGCTTAAATCTAGCGCAAGGCAATCCTATTAAAATTGTGGGTGTTTGAGGGAAGCCAAGTGAGTGTTAGAACCCCTGCTTGTGTTTTTTTTTGGGTTGAGCTTTGTGTCCCTTTTCTTAAAATTGGCTTAACTTCCTGTCACACAGCTGAACAGGAAGTGAGGTTAAAACCCTACCAGTGTCTTTTCTTGGGGACACAGGTCAATCTAACTAGTGTCCCCATTAAGCAAATTGCACTCCAGCACTGCTGTGTACACCCCAAATCATGGGTCTTCAAACTACGGCCCTCCAGTTGTTCATGAACTACAATTCCCATCATGCCTAGTCATGTCTGTGAATGTCAGTGCATTACAAGGCCTCATGGGATGTGTAGTTCTACAACAGCTGGAGGGCCGTAGTTTGAGGATCCCTGCCCCAAATAATTATTTAGTTTGGGGTTTAGTAAAGGCAAAGCCACTCTGCAGTACAAGCATAGTCGCTGAAAATCAGAGAGGAAGCACTGATGGTTTTAACATCCAATCCTGTAGAAGCAAAGTTGTTTTGTTTTCTTCCTTGCTTGTCCACTTGTAGTGCAAAGTGGATTTGCCTTTAGTAAATGGACCCCAAAGTCCAAGATCCTTAAAGCGGGGGTTCACCCTATCGACAGGAAAAAAAAAAAATTTTTTTCTTTTACCTTTAAATCAGGCACTGTAGCGCGAGCTACAGTATGCCTGTCCCGAATTTTTTCCCCCCATACTCACCTTGTAGTCGTCCATCGAAGATACCGGGGAATGGGCGTGCCTCTGGAGACGGAGGATGATTGACGGCCGGCTCTGGCGCGTCACGCTTCTCCGGAAATAGCCGAAATAGGCTTGGTCTTCACGACGCGTGCGCATAGCCTGTGCGCACGCGCCGTGAAGAGCCGAGACCTACTCCGGCTGTCTTCGGGGAGAGTGACGTGCCAGGGCCGGCCGTCAATCATCCTCCCTCTCCATAGGCACGCCCATTCCCCGCGGGAGCCGGAATCTACGATGGACGACTACGAGGTGAGTACGGGGTTAAAAAAATCGGGACAGGCATACTGTAGCTCGCGCTACAATGCCTGTCTCGATGGTAACATCATGGGATTGTGGGTGAACTACCGCTTTAATAATTTGGGGTGTACACAGCAAAATGCTGGAGTGCAATTTACATAATGGGAAACTATTTAGATTGATCTGTGTGTCCCCAAGAAAAGATATTAGTAAGGATTTACCCTCACTTCCTGTTAGGCTATGTGACAGGAAGTGAATGAATTTGAATTAGAAAGGGTGAAGACACCTCACAAATGTTGTCACTATCAGGGGTGCAGACATCCACAAAAAATGAGCAGATAATACTTATTTGCAAATTAATAAAAAAAATTTAACATTGGGTGGTGTTTGTGGGGGGCCCTAACACACATTCATACATATTAGCAACGCTGTATCCTGGCCTATTGGCATGGTTATATTTTCTTAGGCCTCTCAATAAAACTCTCTGAAATTTGTGCTTAAACTAGAACTATAATCAACACTTTTTATTTTCTTTCATTTTGGATAGAGTGAGGGAGGGTTATAGGCCCTGTCAGTTTATTTTGTATTATCTGTGTCCAATTGGGGAGATTTGCCTTCACTTCCTGCCCCATAGCCAAACAGGAAGTGAGAGAAAAACTATGCAAATTAAGGGAATCCAGTGCCCACCTCCCCCCCAGAACTAGTGTGTGGGTCCCCTGAAAATTCCTGGGTGGGTCATACAAAAACAGGGTGTGGCCTTGACAGGAAGGGATGGGTCATTTTTCTATTAGGAGGTGCAGAAATGTAGTGAGGCCTAGGGCAGCACAAAACCTAAATATACTACTGCATATTAGGGCTTATTTAGACAGGATCCGATGTACAGCATGTTTTTATAGTGTGGGAGGAAAACCTCACAGGGGGAACATGCAAAGGTTTTTTTTTTTGTTTTTGTTTTTTGCCAATACCATGTTTTCCTGGTGCCTCCATGGCAGCATACCTGTGACAAGCTCCGCCTTGGCTCCTCCCTCAGGACTAGTGAATATTATAAAAGAGTTGGTTAGCACCGCCCCCACATTCTCCTTTTTTTCCTCATACCTCATGGCAGTGAATACTGGTCGATCGTCCTACCTTCTGCATTCGGCAGCGTCCATCCGGGTTCAAGCCTCTCCCGGATGCGGTCCCTTCTCTTGGGCAGCTAAACGCGCTAATAAGGTTGGGAGTCCCTTCTGTAGGATCTTTTGGGACAGGCAGTTTGTCTCTTAACTAAGAGCTCTATCTGCAGTGTATCTCTCAGGCATCTGCATTACCGAGTAGACCCAGGAGCTCTCTCATCGGTAGAATTCGGCAGACAGGCGATCAAATCAGCCGTTGCTTCCTCTAATTATTGATAATAATAATAATAATAATTCCTTTGAAATAAACCTCCTAAGCATCATCCCACCCGTCTCAGCTAGTTATTTGTCACAGGTATGCTGCCATGGAGGCACCAGGAAAACGGAAAATTGTATCATACTTACCAGTAATTTTCCTTTCCTGGTGCCTATCCATGGCAGCATACGCTCCCACCCTCGGTATTCTATATTACGGAGAATGAGGGGGCGGTGCTAACCAACTCTTTTATAATATTCACTAGTCCTGAGGGAGGAGCCAAGGCGGAGCTTGTCACAGGTATGCTGCCATGGATAGGCACCAGGAAAGGAAAATTACTGGTAAGTATGATACAATTTTCCGTTTTCCAGCCTTATTGACCCCGCCTCTCTCCATAAAGAGGACCTGTCACACACTAGTCCTATTACAAGGAATGTTTACATTCCTTGTAATAGGAATAAAAGTGATCCAAAATAAAAAAAAGGGACAAAAAAGTGCAAAAAGAAAAATATTAGGTAAAAAAATAGAAATAAAACGCCCCTGTCCCTAGTAGCTCGCACTCAGAAGCATGCATATAAGTCCCGCCCACATATGTAAACACCATTCAAACCACACATGTGAGGTATTGACGCGTGCGTTAGAGTGAGAGCAAAAATTCTAGCCCTAGACCTCCTCTGTAACTCTGAACTGGTAACCTGTAAAAAAAATCAAGCATCGCCTATGGATATTTTTAAGTCCCAAAGTTTGGCGCCATTCCATGAGTGTGTGCAATATTGCGTGACAAGTTAGGTATCTATTTACTCGGTGTAACATTATCTTTCACATTTATCCCTAAAAATTGGGATAACTTTACTGTTTTGTTATTTTTTAATTCATGAACCGTTTTTTTTTTTTAGGCCAAAAAAAAAAGGCGTTAGAAAAATTATTGCGCAAATACCGTTGGAAATCAAATAAAAAATGACCGCCACTTTATTCCCTAGGGTGTCTGCTAAAAAATTATATATATAATGTTTGGGGGTCCTGAGTAATTTCCCAGGAACTAAATATAATTTTTATATGGAGGAGAGAAGTGCCAGAATAGGCGCGGTATGGAAGTGGTTAAAGTGAAACAATAAAAGTTAAATATTCCTTTAAATTTCATACAGGGTGGAGGGGGGGTACACACATGTTTCCCGTGCTTAGAACTGTCCCTGTACAAGATGTCATTTCTGAAGTGAAAAAAAAAGAAATTTAAAAGTACTCATGGCTATAAAGAATACAGTCATTGCTCATTAAAACTAAAAAAAAAAAAAATGTATGGGGGTTCCCCCAAATTAAATTACCAGGCCCTTTAGGTCTGGAATGGATATTAAGGGGAACCCCACCGTAAAAAAAAAAAATGACGTGGGGTCCCCCCAAATATCCATACCAGGCCCTTCAGGTCTGGTGTGGATTTTAAGGGGAACTCCACCCCAAATAAAAAAAAATGCTGTGGAGTCCACCCAAAAATCCACACCAGACCCTTATCCGAGCATGTTAACCTGGCCGGCCGCAGAAAAGAGGGGGGACAGAGTGTGGCCCCCCCTCTCCTGAACCGCACCAGGCCACATGCCCTCAACATGGGGAGGATGTCCCCATGTTGATGGGGACAAGGGCCTCATCCCCACAACCCTTGCCCAGTGGTTGTGGGGGTCTGCAGGCGGGGGGCTTATCAGAATCTGGAAGACCCCTTTAACAAAGGGGACCCCCAGATCCCGCCCCCCCCTGTGTGAAATGGTAATGGGTATGTTGTACCCCTACCATTTCACCAAAAAAAGTGACAAAAGTGTGAAAAATTACAGTAGCCGGTTTTTGACAAATCTTTTAATAAAATCTTCTTTCCGCGTGTCACGTACCTGGTAGGAGTCTGGTATGACGAGGTCAGCCCCTCTTGTATCTCCAGCCCAAACCCCTCTGAGGTTGAGACAGATGGCGGTTAGGGCTAGGAGGAACACGAGTGCCTGTAGTGTTGATAGGCTCGTGGCCGGAAGCCGGTGAAGACTTGCAGGTGCGGAAGGCCCAGTAGTAACAGGACACCGGTGAGGTTGAGGGAACCAGTTGGTGTAGAGGAACTCCAACTCTCTAACAGGAACGGAACAGGAAACTAGCAGGAACTGCTGGGTTGCAGCGGTCGGATGACTAGTCGGGTCAGAGGGAAGCCGGGTTCGGTAACAGACGGGCGGCGTGGTAATCAGGGAAACAGCAGAGGCGAAGTCCAATGGGAAGCCGGGATCAGAAACCATACAATCAGGTAAGTATCAGGGTCCAAAGTATTAATAGGTGTCAGGAAACAGGGCACTTGCTGAAGACCAGTCAGCACCGCCAGGCTGTCAGAGCCCCCTTTAAGTAGCCAACGGGAGGAGTCAGGAACGCCGTTTGCGCGTGCACGACGTCCGTTGCGCCCGCGCATGCGCAGAAGCGCGCTGAAGTGGCTGGTGTATCCTTTGCACGCGCGCATGCGCGCCGGAATTCCGAGACGCTTGTTGCATTCTAACAGTGCGCGCATGCGCACGTGCGTGCGCCAACGGTCTTCTCTTACATTGCCCCCCCCTTAAGGGCAGCCTCCGGATGCCCTTCAGGTCTCTCTTTTCTGGGTGACGTAGAAAAAAGGCTTGCACCAGTCTTGGGGCATGTATGTTTGAAGCTGGTTCCCAAGAGTTTTCCTCAGGGCCGTAACCTTTCCACTTGACAAGAAATTGTGTTTGGTTGTTTCTACGTCTACAGTCCAATACAGCCTCCACTTCAAACTCCTCATTCCCCTCGATCAACACAGGAGGAGGAACTTCGGAGACCCGGTTAGGAAAGGGATTCGGTGTGATTGGTTTTAGTACAGAAACGTGGAATACTGGGTGTATCCTCAAGGTCTCGGGTAGCGCCAATTCGAAGGCAACTGCATTGATCTTTCGTTTTACAGGAAAAGGCCCCAAAAATTTTGGACCCAGCTTTTTAGAAGGACAACTCAACTTAAGATTAGCTGTGGACAGCAAGACCTTATCCCCCGGTTCCAGGTTCAGGTTGCCCCTTCTCTTCCTGTCAAAGAACTTCTTGTTACTGACCTGGGATTTGGAAATTGCATCTTGAAGTACCTGATTATTGGTGTTAAGAAAGTTAAGCCGGTCTTGTACAGCAGGTACAGAAGATTCCGCAGGAAGTTCAGGTAAAAAAGAGGGATGGTAGCCAAAATTAGCGAAAAATGGAGATTGCTTCGTTGCTGAGTGCATGGTGTTATTGTAAGAGAACTCCGCAAGTGGAAGGAGGGAAAACCAATCGTCTTGTGCGAAGGAGGAGAAACACCGTAAGTATTGCTCGAGGGTTTGATTCGTCCTCTCGGTCTGGCCGTTGGTTTGAGGGTGGTAAGCAGAGGAGAGACGAAGTTCAATCTTTAGTGCTTCACATAAGGCCCTCCAGAACCTAGAGGTGAATTGCACCCCTCGGTCTGAAACAATACTGTCGGGAATACCGTGAAGTCTGACAATCTCCTTGATAAAGGCTGTGGCAGTTTCAGTAGCAGACGGAGTGCCTTGCAAGGGTACAAAATGAGCCATCTTGGTGAGGCGATCCACCACGACAAAGATGGTATTAAAGTCCTCAGATGGGGGAAGTTCTACAATAAAATCCATGGAGATCATACTCCATGGTTTATTGGGTACAGGGAGAGGCTCCAGAAGACCCCAAGTCTTGGCTCTATCTGTCTTGTTTTGCAGACAAGTGATACAGGAATTTACATACTTCTTGCAGTCCTGTACCAACTCTGGCCACCAAAAAGAGCGGGCAACTAAATCAGCAGTTTTGCGAATTCCATAGTGTCCGGCTAGAGGGTGATCGTGGCAACGTCCAAAAATGGCAATCCTGAATTGTTCCGGAACAAAGATCTGTTCTCCATGGAGAAAAAGACCATTCTTTAACTGAAGGCCCAAGCCCTGCGGAGGTGGTTGGTTCAGCACACTCGCCTTCATCTGAGAAATTAAGTCTGTTTGCAGAATTAAAAAGCTCTTCGCCGGGAGGATGGTATCAGGTTCTGCAGAACTCACCGGATCGTTAAACATACGGGACAAGGCATCTGGCTTACCGTTCTTAGAGCCCGGGCGGAAGGTGATATGAAACATGAATCGAGAGAAAAACAGTGCCCATCTAGCTTGCCGAGGTCTTAATCGTTTAGCTGTTCTCAAATATTCCAGGTTTTTGTGATCTGTGAAGATGAGGATTGGATGCGAGGCCCCTTCCAGGAGGTAGCGCCATTCTTCGAGCGCCACCTTAATAGCAAGCAGTTCCCGGTCCCCAACATCATAATTCCTTTCAGAAGGATTTAATTTTTTGGAGAAGAAAGCCACAGGGTGCAGCAAGGACTTGGGGCCCTGACGTTGAGACAATATAGCCCCGACTGCATTTTCAGAAGCGTCAACCTCTAGTACAAAGGCCAGGGAAGGATCAGGGTGCTTCAGAATGGGAGCTGAAGTAAACAGAATCTTTAGCTGCTCAAAGGCTTCTTGTGCCTCAGGTGTCCACTGGAAGGGTATGTGCTGTCTAGTTAGTTGTGTGATGGAGGAAATGATACCAGAAAAATTCTTAATAAATTTCCTATAGAAATTGGCAAATCCTACGAACCGCTGAACGGCTTTCCTGTCCGTGGGGGCCGGCCATTCCAGAACAGATGTAACTTTCTGTGGGTCCATGGAAATACCATCGGCAGAGATGACCAGACCGAGGAAGTGTATAGTTTGTCTTTCAAAGTCACATTTTTCAGCCTTTGCATAAAGGCAGTGTTTTCTTAGGCGGTCCAAAACTTTCTTTACATGGGTCTGATGAGATTCAAGGTTTTCAGAGAATATTAGAATGTCGTCTAAATAAACTATGACGAATAAGTCCAGATAGTCCCGAAAAACATCGTTCACTAGATGTTGAAAAGTGGCTGGGGCGTTGCAGAGCCCAAATGGCATGACTAAATATTCAAAATGGCCAAATCTTGTGCGAAAGGCCGTCTTCCATTCGTCTCCTTCCCTTATTCTGACCAAGTTATATGCTCCTCTCAAGTCTAATTTGGAGAATACTCGTGCCCCCCGTAGTCTCTGGAACAGTTCAGGAATCAGCGGAAGAGGATATCTGTTTTTAACAGTAATTTTGTTAAGGTCCCGGTAGTCGATGCATGGTCTTAAAGAGTGATCTTTTTTCTCAACAAAGAAAATACCGGCACCGGCTGGTGACGTGGAGGGCCGGATAAACTTTTTTTCTAAACTTTCGTTGATATAGGCACGTAGGGCTTCCAGTTCAGGTTCGGAGAGGGGATAGATACGGCCAAATGGAATCTCGGCCCCGGGCAATAGTTCGATGGGACAATCATATGTCCTGTGGGGCGGAAGAGTGTCAGCACCTTTTTTATTAAACACGTCCAGATATTCATGGTAAGCTCGAGGAACCAGATTCATGGTCTCTGGGTCAGGCTGAAGACTCAGAAGAGGAGCGGGGCTAACAGTCCTTTCTGGAAAACAGTGTGCCAGACAATAATTAGAGGAAAAGGTGACGACTCCAGTAGGCCAGTCAATGTGTGGATTATGAGCTCTTAACCATGGAACGCCAAGGATGATGGGAAACAGAGGTGAAGTTATGACATCCAGGCGGAGAAATTCATGGTGACCGGACGGAGTTTGGCAGAAGATAGGTGCAGTCTCTTGTGTGACCGGACCCGATTTAATACTGGAGCCATCAGCCAAGTGAACCTGAAACCCCTGTCTCTTAGCACACACGGGAAGCTGATGCTGGGAAACAAATGAGGAGTCAACAAAACAACTGCAGGCCCCAGAGTCTATAATTGCTGCCACTGTGAGCGTCTTCCCGGCAAACTGAAGGATGACTGGGAGGGAAAGCTGTGACCGGCCCTCTCCAAAAGGGTGTTCCACATGGGGCTGTCGAAGACGAGTTCTGGTGGTCCTCACCGGACAAGTCTGTACAACGTGACCTGCCTCCCCACAATAGAGGCACAGATTGGCACGTTTACGCCTGAGGCGCTCAGCTGAGGAAAGGGGTGCCCTTGGAAAACTTCTGTGAACCCCTTTATGCGGTGTCTTCTGGCTGGAAGGGGTAGGAGACAGATTCAGGCTTGAGGTCACAGAGAGAATTTCTTGGGTTCTCTCCGCCTGCCTTTCACGTAGTCGGCGGTCAATCAGAGTGACCAGATTAGTTAGTTCTTCAAAAGACGCTGGAATTCCAGTTCTGGCTAGTTCATCTTGTAAGGTATCTGAGAGGCCGAGACGAAACCAGTGGCAAAGGGCAGAATTGTTCCATTGGGTATCAGCGCTCAGGATCCGAAAGTCCGTGATATAGTCCTCAACAAGCCTGGTCCCTTGTAGCAATCTACTAAGCCTGGACTCCGCAGACTGCTGACAGAAAGGATCGGCATAGAGCTGAGCCATAGCAGAGAAGAAGGAGTCGATGGTAGTCAGGACTGGGTCACGCTGCTCTCTAAGGTGAAGAGCCCAGGAAAGTGGTTCATGGGATAGAAGCGTGATTGCGAATCCCACCTTGATGTCCTCTGAGACAAATGTCCGGGGTAGCAAAGAAAAGTAGAGCTCACAGGAGTTCCGGAAGGTTCTGAATGTCTCTCGTTTTCCGGAGAAGCGTTCGGGAATAGGCACCCTGGGTTCCGGGGGAGGAGCTGGTGGCACACTCCCTTCATAAGGGACTTGCTCATTAATGCGATTAAGGTCCTTCTGCAGGTTCAGCACAGTATGGGTAAGTGCAGAAATTGTTTCATAAATGTCCCTTGGAAGAGGGGCCTCCCTTCCAGACTCCATCCTTGGCTGACTGGTACTGTCACGTACCTGGTAGGAGTCTGGTATGACGAGGTCAGCCCCTCTTGTATCTCCAGCCCAAACCCCTCTGAGGTTGAGACAGATGGCGGTTAGGGCTAGGAGGAACACGAGGGCCTGTAGTGTTGATAGGCTCGTGGCCGGAAGCCGGTGAAGACTTGCAGGTGCGGAAGGCCCAGTAGTAACAGGACACCGGTGAGGTTGAGGGAACCAGTTGGTGTAGAGGAACTCCAACTCTCTAACAGGAACGGAACAGGAAACTAGCAGGAACTGCTGGGTTGCAGCGGTCGGATGACTAGTCGGGTCAGAGGGAAGCCGGGTTCGGTAACAGACGGGCGGCGTGGTAATCAGGGAAACAGCAGAGGCGAAGTCCAATGGGAAGCCGGGATCAGAAACCATACAATCAGGTAAGTATCAGGGTCCAAAGTATTAATAGGTGTCAGGAAACAGGGCACTTGCTGAAGACCAGTCAGCACCGCCAGGCTGTCAGAGCCCCCTTTAAGTAGCCAACGGGAGGAGTCAGGAACGCCGTTTGCGCGTGCACGCCGTCCGTTGCGCCCGCGCATGCGCAGAAGCGCGCTGAAGTGGCTGGTGTATCCTTTGCACGCGCGCATGCGCGCCGGAATTCCGAGACGCTTGTTGCATTCTAACAGTGCGCGCATGCGCACGTGCGTGCGCCAACGGTCTTCTCTTACACCGCGGTTCTTCTTCTTCTGTCATTCGTGTTTCATCCTCTGCTTCTTTCTTGGGTCTTCTCGTCTCATCTTGCCCGACGTCTTCTCCTATCTTCTTCTCCGTCCGTCGGCCTTCTCATCCACATCTTGCCCAACGTCTTCTCCTGTCTTCTTCTCCGTCTGTCGGCCTTCTCGTCCCACATCTTCTTGTTCTTCTGGGCGCTGCGCTTGAAATTGAAGACCCTGCTCCTGGGACCCGCCCCCCTCTGACGCCACAGGTAAACTCATATGAAAGTCCGCGTGTGGGATATGTACGTCAGAGGGGGGCCGGGTCACATGAGCGTCACACGGCGGGAACTTCAATTGGAAGCTTGTCCGCATAGTGCGGCGGCTTCTTCTCCGGACGTCATGCTTCAAATTGAATTCCCCCGCCGTGTGACGCTCTGTGACCCCGCCCCCCTCTGACGCACATGACTTTCTAATGAGTTTACTTGTAGCGTCAGAGGGGGGCGGGTTCCAGGAGCGGCACACAGCGGCAAATTCAATTTCAAACGCTGCGTCCGGGGAAGAAAAAGATGTGGACAAGAAGGCTGACGGACGGAGAAGAAGACAGGAGAAGACGCCGGGCAAGATGCGGGACGATAAGGGTCTGGTGTGGATTTTTAGGGGGAACTCCATGCCATTTCTTTTTTTAATTTGGGGTGGAGTTCCCCTTAAAATCCACACCAGACCTGGAGGGCTTGGTATGGATATTTGCGGGGAACCCTACATCATTTTTTTTTTTTACGGCGGGGTTCCCCTTAATATCCATTCCAGACCTGAAGAGCCTGGTAATTTAATTTGGGAGAACCGCCACACATTTTTTTTCTTTATGAATGAATCCCTTTAGAATTGCCGGGAGCCGACAATTCATTATTGCCGCGTGTGAATTTTAAATTACTTTTTTCCTTCTGAATGTCATTTTGTGCAGGGACAGTTCTAAGTGCGGGGAAAAATGCGCTATTTCACATGCTGACTTTACACCCCCCCTAGGTACGAAATTTAAAGGAATATTTCACTTTTATTGTTTCACTTTAAGCATTATTAATTTCACTGTTCCCGAAAAAACGTCCGTTTTAAAAAATAAAAAAAGCATTGATACATGTCCCCCGGGGCAGGACTCAGGTCCCCAAACACTTTTTAGGACAAAACTTGCATATTAGCCTTTAATATGAACACTTTTGCTTTCTCCCATAGACTTCTATAGGGAGTTTGGCGCGGCTTTACATATCAATTGCAATGCGCCGGCTGCTACGCTGGTTCATGCGCCTAACTAAGGCTTCACCCGGCGCACTAATTAAGGCATGAACCAGCGCAGCGCACAGAGAATAGTAAATCAGCCCCCATATGTCATCAAAGTCAACATTATTGGGGGTCTTTTTCTAAATGTTTCACACAATATTCATGCAGCTTCAGATAGTAAAATTAATCTTAGGTGAACATTGTCTGTAACACTTTCAAGCTAGCCAGCACAAAAAAAATGGCATGCATTTGCAAATGTTTTTAACTCTGTTTTTACAGAGTTAATTAATGATGAGACAAATGTACCCAGGTTTGGTTCAGCAAAAGTAAAAAAAAAATGCTGCAGTAATGTTCCTTTTCTAATAAAATGTAAGGAATTTACTTGTAGGAAATGTACCAAAGAATGAAAACGCTAGAAATCATGTTTGAACAGGGCACACTTCCTATGGGATTGAGCAGGCATTTAACATATAAAAAAAATATCTTTTTTGAACACTGACAATGCAAGTAATATATGGGTTTGTACCACAGCCAGCCATTATTTTTCAGAGACTGAACAAAACATTTGTGATAAGAAAAAAAAAAACGTTCTTGTAATTTTTAGGCACTGGTGATGATGGAAATAAAATGCAGGTTTGCATTACAGCCAGAAAGCGTGTTTGGACAGGGCACACATTCTGTGCAATTGAGCAGTCATGTATTATCTGTTAAAAAAAATGTGTTTTCTTTTGAACACTTACCTGTACAATAAAAACAGCATAGGGGTTTGCACCACAGCTAGAAAGCCTTTTTGAACAGACGTCAGTTTCTGAGTAACCTAGCAGACATTTAGCATCCAGAAAACAAAAATTGTGTGCTTTTTTGCAAACTAAGGATGAAAAAATAATACAGGTTAGCACCACAGCTAACAGATCAGTGTGTAAAGACCACAATTATGGAGGCATTTTACATCAACCATGGCCATAGGTCAGACTGGGCATTTGCCCGGTAGGCCGGGCCGCCCGCTCCGTGGGATGTTGCTAATTAGGCCGCACAGTGGGTGGTAAGCGGCGACCGCGGCCTGGACAGGGTTAACACAGGCCGCGGCTGCCGCTCACCTACCGCCATGCGGCCATACTTGTGTGTTCTCCCGCGGAACTAGCGGCTGCATGGGCTGAGCTGTGTGTGTGTCTCACACAGCTCAGCCTCAGAGCCGCGTTGATAGTTCCACTCTCGCCCCCACAGACTGCTCCTCATCCAGCCATCCGCACTGTGTTCCTCCCCCACGCCTCCTTTCTCATGTCGGCAGCAGGGAGAGAAGAAAGTTTTCTGCTCGTTTTTCATCCCTCCCAATTGGCCACAGCTGAGGGCCAATCAGAAAGAACTAGAGGGGCATTATGGGATATGTATTTCCAGAGATGGGTGGCCCAATTGATCTCAGCAGGGAGACGGCTACACTCCCCAGCATGCACTCTGCTGGGAGGAAAACCAGGAAACCAGCTGAGCAGTGCTAGACAGGTACTACAGGAGACGTGGAAAAAGAGAGGACTGTGCTGGGGGAACTAATAGTCCCAGCATCACCAGATAGAGCCACGCTGTACCCGCACCACCAGAGAGCCACGTTGTACCCACACCAACAAGAGAGCCACGCTGTACCCGCACCAACCAGAGAGCCACGCTGTACCCGCACCAACCAGAGAGCCACGCTGTACCCGCACCACCAGAGAGCCATGCTGTACCCGCACCAACCAGAGAGCCACGCTGTACCTGCACCACCAGAGAGCCACGCTGTACCCGCACCACCAGAGAGCCACACTGTACCCGCACCACCAGAGAGCCACGCTGTACCTGCACCTCCAGAGAGCCACGCTGTACCCGCACCACCAGAGAGCCATGCTGTACCCGCACCAACCAGAGAGCCACGCTGTACCTGCACCACCAGAGAGCCACGCTGTACCCGCACCACCAGAGAGCCACACTGTACCCGCACCACCAGAGAGCCACGCTGTACCTGCACCTCCAGAGAGCCACGCTGTACCCGCACCACCAGAGAGCCACGCTGTACCCACACCACCATAGAGAGCCGTGGGAGCCACGCTGTACATGCACCACCAGAGAGCCACGCTGTACCCGCACCACCAGAAAGCCACGCTGTACCCGCACCACCATAAAGAGCCATGGGAGCCACGCTGTACCCACACCACCAGAGAGCCACGCTGTACCCCTACCACCATAGAGAGCCATGAGAGCCATGGTGTACCGGCACCACCAGAGAGAGCCACGCTGTACCGGCACCACCAGAGAGAGTCACGCTGTACCAGCACCACCAGAGAGAGCCACACTGTACCAGCACCACCAGAGAGAGCCACGCTCTACCGGCACCGCCAGAGAGAGCCACGCTGTACCGGCACCACCACCAGAGAGAGCCACGCTGTACCAGCACCACCAGAGAGAGCCATGCTGTACCAGCACCACCAGAGAGAGCCACGCTGTACCGGCACCACCCCTGCAAAAATACCTCCCCCGCCCCTCGGGTCCCTGGAAAACTTGGCTGCTCAGTCTAAAATGCCCGGGCCTATTTTTTGTCCCAGTCCGGGCCTGTCAGTGTCTTTATTTTGGACACTAAAGATGAAAGCAGCATACATCTTTGCAACATGACTTTGAAGCCTTCATTGTTAAGGTCACAATTTATGAGGTTGAGAGTAACCAGATTTAAATTTGCCCCCATGCCTTGTTGAACTTTTTCAGACTATCCAGTATTTGTAACATAGAGATAGAGAGCAAGCAGATTGTACCATACAAATATTACTATTGTTTTTTTTTTTATATGAAGAAGATGTACTTGCCAGCACAGCTTTATATTCTTTTTGGAGAGGCCACTATTTTTGAGGGATAGAGCAGGAAAATGTAACTTTAATTATTTAAATGAGACTGTGTATTTGTGGAAATATGATACAACATACAAATATTGTACAGATTTCAGACAAAGAATTTTAATTAGAGGCCAATTTGAACACAGCGGATCAGCTTTTTTCAGCCTGAATGTAATGGAGATTATATTTTAGTACAGATCATGGAAATTGTACATACTTTTAGAACATAATCTAATCCTTTTTGAGAATAGGCGAATATGGTGGCAGAGATTTGGCTTATTTACACCTCCTTCCTGCCCAAGCCATTTTTCAGCTTTCAGTGCTGTCGCATTTTGAATGACAATAGCGTGGTCATGCTACACTGTACCCAAGCAATTTTTTTATAATTTTGTTCACACAAATAGAGCTTTCTTTTGGTGGTATTTAATCACTGCTGGGTTTTTAATTTCTTACAGAATTTTGGAAAAAAATAATGTTTTTTTAGTTCGTTTCTGTCAGTATATTTTGTAACTAAGTAATTTTTCGCCTTCACTGATGCGCGCTGATGAGGCAGCACTGATGGGCATTGATAGGCTGAACTGGTGGGCATTGATGAAGTGGCACTTATGGGCACTGATGTGATGGCACTAATAAGGTGGCACTGATGAGACATTTACCCAAGGACTCCTTATCCTGGTATTGAATCCCAGCATGCTATTTTTAGGCTATACCATGTTCTAGGTATAGAACTCTAAGAATTGTGGCATTTAGGACTAGCTGTGGGGGAAACTCCAAGTCATTGCCAGATGAAGGAATGTAAGCCAGGAAGTCTCAGATACCTCCATGCACAACACTAGAACCTATCTTAACAGTCATCTCTTCCCATGAATACTGTCTATTAAAAGCTATACCAGTTGCACCATGGAAAATGGAATGTTACCGCATAGATCCAATACAGCAGTGTTAATAACTTGGTGTATTATACCATATACGATTGGTTATTAGGGTTTAAATATGACTTGTTCTTTCAAGCACAGATGAAGGAGGCACTCTTGGACCCCCAAAATGTGTTGGCTACTTTTTGGATTGACTCTTATTGGAATATAGTTGTATCTGGATCTTTTAGCAGTGGTGTGACACTTCAATTTGTGTTGCTGAAATCACGCACAGATCAGTGCATAGGTATTTTTACAAGAATGTTCAAGCGGAATAGATTAAAGCTAAAATGACATATAGGATAGACACATGGATCTCACATCACTCACACTTGATTAAACAGTGTTGTATGTCAATTATTAAATTATCAGCAAGAGCCAGTCCCTACAAATTATCCTCTTTTGATGAGATTGTGTCCTGCTATGAAAATGTCAAGCTTCACCCACACTCTGCCAGTCATGTGAGCAATCTGGATTCACACCTTTTTAAAATGGCACACCTTAACAGCAGTTGGATGAAAAACAATGAGCTTGCGATAATGGCACAGTTACAGTTTAAATAGTAGTACACAGTCATTAACAAAAAAAAAAAAACATTGATAATTATCGCAAAACTGAATACATGTTCACAGAAGCCTAAACCAGATAGGATAGAGAAGACTGAAATAGAACAAAGAGTAAGAAATTAAGCAGAAAGCAGAACAACTTCACCCAGATGGCAAATCTAAACAGGGGGAAGAGCCAACATTGGCAAGGAGGTCCTGATTTTTTTGAGATATTGAACATATATAATATGCTAATAAATAATATATTGCTGTTTTGCATGGTAGATATTTAGAATTCAGCAGGTATTCTGTAACAGAGCTGCAATCACTGGCCAATTTTCCATTGGGGCCTACTGTAGTTGCTGCTGAACTGTATTTTGTATGTTAAAAATAGCTGATAGTGTATATTAAATATTTCTATTATCTGTTTTATGACTTGTAAGTGTAATAGAGGCAATTGCTATAACAATCTGAATAAGGAAAAGAAAGAAGAAAGAAAAAGACAGGCTTCAGTTTCTATTCAAAGCTTTCATCTGAATGTCCCCTCATTAATTGAGACATAAAAGACCCCATGGAATATATGTGCAGATTAAAAATGAGCTTTAAAAGATTTTAATTTAATTTAATTCTTGGTGTGATTCTTAGAAAATTACAGCTGTAAAATTAAGGTAGCATAGCATTTCATAAAAGTCGTGATACAGTATATAAGTGTGGAAATTAACAATCTTTTTTTCTCTGCAAGAGTCACATGTTGTAGGAAAATGCAGTGCCCTAATTCTGATAATAAGTGTGTGCAGGTGTGCAAATATATATATATATTATATTTATATATGTGTGTATTTATATATATATATACCTTTTCCCACCCAGAGTATAATTGAAGTCTTCTCTGGGAGGAACAGTGGTGTTTTAGGAGATACAGACAGCATGTAGGCTGTATTAGAAAAGCACATACCTAGCCAAAAGACTGAGGCCCAGATTCTTAAAGGACTTACGATGGTGCAGCGCCATTTACGCCGCCGCAAGTCCTAATCTGGCCCGCTAAGTGGCGCTTCCGTCGATTTCCGCGTTGAGTATGCAAATTAGCTAGATACGCGAATTCCCGAACGTACGCGCGGCCGACGCAGTAAAGTTACAACGTTACGTTAGGCTTTTCCTGGCGTAATGTTGCCCCTGCTATATGGTGGCCTAAGAAGCACGGAAAACTCAACTGCTTTTCCCAAGGTGAGAATGTGTCAATTTAAACAAAGTCTAAATATAGATGTACGACCTCTATGGTCCAAATATGGATTTGGGTAACTATGGATTTTTTTTACGTGTTTAGGATAATAGTCTTACAGGAATCACACCATATCCACATATACAGATCTGTATTAGAAATATAGTCCTGATCAAAAGTTTAAGACAACTTGAAAAATGTCAAAAAATCATATTTTACATTGTTGGATCTTAACAAGGTTCCAAGTAGAGCTTCAACATGCAACAAGAAGAAATGAGAGTGAGACAAAACATTTTTTGAGCATTCAATTTAATGGAAACAACAAATAAACTGAAACAGGCTGTTTTTCAGCTGATCAAAAGTTTAGGACCACACAGGACCAAAACTCTCCCTTTTTGAACGTGGTCGGGTTGCTGAACTGCATAAGCAGGGTCTCTCATCAAGACACTGGACGATCCTCGACCCAAATTAAGGCCCTTACTGGTGCTGACTGCAGCTCCATAACCATCAGACGGCATCTGAGACTGAAGGGCTTCAAAAACAAAAAATGGCTTGTCTCCTTGAACGCCACAGAACTGCTTGTTTAGACTTTGCAAGAGAGCACCAAACATGGGACATTCAAAGGTGGAAGAAAGTTTTATTCTCTGATGAGAAAAAATTTAACCTTGATGGTTCTGATGGTTTCCAACGTTACTGGCATGACAAGCAGATCCCACCTGAGATGTTTTCTATGTGCCACAGTGGAGGGGGCGCCATAATGGTCTGGGGTGCTTTTAACTTCAGTGGAACAATGGAGCTTCAGGAAGTGCAGTGGCGTCAAACGGCCACTGGCTATGTCCAGATGTTGCAGAGAGCATTCCTCATGACTGAGGGCCCTCGTCTGTGTGGTAACGACTGGGTTTTTCAATAGGACAACGCTACAGTACACAATGCCTGCAGGACAAGGGACTTCTTCCAGGAGAATAACATCACTATTTTGGCCCATCCTGCGTGTTCCCCTGATCTAAATCCAATTCAGAACCTTTGGGGATGGATGGCAGGGGAAGTTTACAAAAATGGACAACAGTTCCAGACAGTAGATGGCCTTCGTGCGGCTGTCTTCACCACTTGGAGAAATGTTCCCACTCACCTCATGGAAACGCTTGCATCAAGCATGCCGAAACAAATTTTTGAAGTGATCAACAATAACGGCGGAGCTACTCATTACTGAGTTCATGTTTGAAAGTTGGATTTCTGTTTTGGGGGGGTTTCGTTTTTTTTTTTTTTTTTTGGAGGTGTAGTCCTAAACTTTTGATCAGCTGAAAAACAGCCTGTTTCAGTTTATTCTTTGTTTTCATTAAATTGAATGCTCAAAAAATGTTTTGTCTCACTCTCATTTCTTCTTGTTGCATGTTGAAGCTCTACTTGGAACCTTGTTAAGATCCAACAATGTAAAATATGACTTTTTGCCATTTTTCAAGTGGTCTTAAACTTGTGATCAGGACTGTATCATAGACAGTAAAAATATTGCGCATACCATATGTGAAAAATTAAATAAATAAAAAACAGCTGTAGGACTGTATCATAAGGCCACACCTGAACCATGAGAAAATGCACATTCTTACAACAAATCATTTATAAGTATAATTCAGAACAAATATTTTTGCCCTAGGTTGACACTTGGTGGTTAAAAGAGGAAATGCCTAATCAAACAAGGATGTTCATTTTTATTTGCATCAACCAATGGAAATAAGTTTCACCTTCTGGGCTGGGCTCATTATAATTTTTATGAACTTATTGTCCAATATAAAGGATCAGGAGAGCAAGTCGTTAGAACAATTCATACACTTTATACATTTGGGACACTCACTACAATTCATACACATTTTGACTAGTGTTGAGCAGAATATGCCATATTCGATTTCGCGATATATCTCGAATATATATTCGAATATTCGAGATATATTCGCTAAATTCGAATATTCGTGATATTTTATCGAAATTAAATGATTGCGATTTTTCGCTATTGCGAATGCGAAAATAATTGCGATTTTTTGATAACTGCGGTAGGAGCACTCTGATTGGCTCAGAATATTCGTGATATTTTATCGAAATATCGCAACATGCGAATGCGATATTTATTGCGCAATTTCGATAACTGCGGTAGGAGCGCTCTGATTGGCTCAGAATATTCGTGATATTTTATCGAAATATCGCAACATGCGAATGCGATATTTATTGCGCAATTTCGACAAATGCTGTAGGAGCACTCTGATTGGCTCAGAATATTCGTGATATTTTACAATACAAAATAATTGCGAATATTCGGCAAATGCGGAAGGAGCACTCTGATTGGCTCAGAATATTCTTGATATTTTACAATACAAAATAATTGCGAATATTCGGCAAATGCGGAAGGAGCACTCTGATTGGCTCAGAATATTCTTGATATTTTACAATACAAAATAATTGCGAATATTCGGCAAATGCGGAAGGAGCACTCTGATTGGCTCAGAATATTCGTGATATTTTACAATACAAAATAAAAAGTGTTTTGCATTGGTGGTGATTCTTTACTCTATCCATCTGTCACAGCCATTTGTCAATCAAACACCTTGAAGATTGAACACGTTCATGCTGCATGCTTTGGACTTTTTTTCACTTCACATATCAAAGACATTTTTATGAAAGATTATTTTTCTATTATTGGGACTATATTTCTTTATATATTTGTTTCACTGTGTATTTCACAAGTTATTTGCGCTTGCTTATTTTATAATTTGCCCACATGTCTTGTCACTAGACATATTTTTTATTCTTGTAGAGCGACTCCATTTTCTGTCTTGTATTAATTTATGTTGTATAACATTTTTGAGTTGCTGCTGTATTCTCCCCTTTTTTAAGGTATGCGCAATTTTTTCCTTCTTACAAAAAATAATAATATCAAACATACAAATATTCATAACATACACATACACAAAGCCCCCCCCCTTTTGCATCAGAGACAATCAGAGTTCTCCTACCACAGTTATCGAAAATTCGCAATCATTTTCGCATTCGCAATAGCGAAAAATCGCAATTTTTTTTTTTTCAATTTGGCAACATAAAAGGATCGCCTCAGCTTAGCTACTCGGCCCAGGGTCTCTAATCATACCAGCAATGCTTTTAGACGTCGATAGGATGTGATCTGTTTTAAAAATCAAATTGAAAAAATGCGAATATTCGGAATTGCGAATATTCACCGCGAAATTCGAAATATAGCGCGATTTCTCGAATATGCTATATTCGAGTCGAATATTCGCAATGCGAATATTCGTGAGCAACACTAATTTTGACACACACTACACTTCAGGCACTTCACCACACCCTCGGAAGACTTCATCACTCTCATACATTTATCATCATGCCTCATCATTTGACACTTTGAGAACACCAAAACACAGCTCCATCCACCTTAATAAGACACTATTTTGGGAAAGGCAGCCATCTTGGGGACTCTGGTAATGACCATTGTAAGCCATTTTGGAAGGGTAAAATTGTCACATTGATCTTTCCTGATTCATTTATTATTTGAATACCAACTATTGATAGTTCATGATATTTAGATTATTATGCCCCCCATATAAGAACCATTGTGTATTTTTCTTAACTTTCTTTGTTTTTTAAAATGTTATCATCTTTTGTGACAACACTAAATAAATTACACATTTCCACAATGTAAAGTAGTGAGTGTACAGTGTAAATTTTCTGTCCCCTCAAAATAACTCAACACACAGCCATTAATGTCTAAACCACTGGCAAAAAAAAGTGAGTACACCCCTAAGTGAAAATTTCCAAATTGGGCCCAAAGTGTTAATATTTTGCGTGGCCACCATTAGTTTCCAGCACTGCCTTAACCCTCTTGGGCATGGCGTTAAACAGAGACTCACAGGTTGCCACTGAAGTCCTTATCCACTCCTCCATGAAGCCATCACGGAGCTGGTGAATGTTAGAGAACTTGCACCCCTCCATCTTCCATTTGAGGATGCCCAACAGATGCTCAATAGGGTTTAGGTCTGGGGACATGCTTTGCCAGTCCATCACCTTTGCCCTCAGCTTCTTTAGCAAGTCAGTGGTCGTATTGGAGGTGTGTTTGGGGTTGTTATGTTCGAATGCTGCCCCACGGCCCAGTTTCCGAAGGCAGGGGATTATGCTCTGCTTCAGTATGTCACAGTACATGTTGACATTTATGGTTCCTTTAATGAACTATAGCTCCCCAGTGAAAAAGAGGATAGGGGGCGCTAATGTACATAGGTGAAAATCCAAAAAACAATGACAATATACAATTGCAATAAAGTGCATGTGCAGTGAATGCCAATGGGAAAAAGTGCAATGGTGCAAAAAAATATGAAATATTATAATCTCATCCGTGAAATGAGTACATAAAGAGAAAAAAAGAGAAAAAACGGTGAACACAAAGAAAAAACACCAAAATTTCCATAGACTGAATAACAAGTGTTCATTTGTTCCTTGCTTTTCACTGTGCATGTGATGAGATACAAGCAGGATTCCACCTTCACCGATCTATATCACCCAATAGTGCATAAAGGATGGCCCGTTACTGCATGAAGTTGACCTATTTATCTAAAAAGAGGTCAATTTGAGCTTGTTGTCACCATGGACAAAGAGTGGACACCTGAAGTTCCTGTGGGTCAGCTGGCTTAAAGCATCATAGGGGTATAAAAACAGAGAGATACCACCATGGCATAATAACGTTTTATTTAAAATGTTAAAAACAAACACAATGCCGAGTGGAGGCTTACTTGAGTAGTGCCCGCATCCCGGCACTGAGGCTTTAGGCTTGATGATCAGAAAAGATCGTTGGAAACGGTCAAAATAGAGAGCGATGTCCGCGCTGGGATGGTCTACAGCATGCGCTTCACCTCGCAAGGCTGAGGAACCAGCTGGACAGGAAGATGCTGTGCGTGGTCTCATATAGCTCCCCAGTGTCGGCAGCACTCATGCAGCCCCAGACCATGACGCACCCACCACCATGCCTGACTGTAGGCAAGACACACTTTTTGAAATGCCACCAGAACAGAAATAGAAGTGAAATCTTCTAATAGACAACTGTTCTTATGACAACTGTCTAAAATATCAGACAGATACCCCCTCACATTCTGTCAATGAAAAAAAAAATCCCCTCTAGATGATCAATGTACATTGCAGGGATTTTAACAAACTTTGGATTCCTACTTTTTGTTATTCTGAGGTAATAACTATTTGTTTGTCTGTGTCCATGTGCGTGATTTCCCTTTTGGGGTATTTCACCAAAAATGATATTTTGGTTACAGGGAATGTTCCAAATCTGATTTGTATTTTAGTGCAGACTTCTGGGAAAATCAGTAAGCCAATCACACCAGCAATGAATAACATATCTGGGGGGGGGGGGGGGGTTCTGTACACCATCTGTTTACAAAACTCCTCCAGGTAGCCATATTGCTTTTTACAGAACATTACAGTGCTTCAGATTGAAAGGTAATTTTTAATAACATTCAATTACAATATGACTTGTGTATACAATTATGTAGTAATTGTATACACTATGGTAATTTGTTTTACCCACAAAAGTGGAGTTACCCTTTAAGTCTACAAGACATGGAGTGAAGGGAGACATAGATGGAAAAAAATACAGTGGCTTTAATCCTCCTCTACTCTATAAAAAGAAAAAAAAGTTTACGATTTAGATTTACTTCAAAAAGGTATGGCAGTGAGGTCTGGGGTAGGACGGGTGAAAAGGTCTGATATAACCAACTGCGTTGTGCACTTAGATATAAAAGCAAATCCATTAAAAGATGGCCCTGAAGCATGACTATCTATCTGACCATAAACCACTACTAGCTATTCTGTTAAAATCTATTAGTTAAGCTCCAGCAATGCTATAAAGCCTTTTCTGAAGTTACAGAAATATAAATTAACTGTGACAAATACCCTTGTAAAATTGATTGCTAATGCAGACAAAGTCATTACTACTGATACAAAAATTGTGGATAATGGATAATAACACCTTGATGAGAAAAAAGCGATCTAGTCTGTTGCACTAGAGAACACTACTTAAACAGAATGGGCACTTAACAGAATGATCAGATAAATTGTTAGAAGCAATAATGCAAAACAGGGCCAAGGTGTCAAAAAACATGTATACATTGCAGAATAATGAAAGTTGCACAGACACGGACAATGCACAGCAATGTCTACATGACTCAATCAGGGTAACATTTGGCTGCATAGCATAGTTTCTGTCAGGCCGGGTACACACGGACAAACATGTATGGTGAAAGCGGTCCGTCGGACCGTTTTCACCATACATGTCTGCCAGAGGGCTTCTGTACGATGGTTGTACACACCATCGTACAGAAGTCCGCGCGTAAACAATACGCGGGGCGTGTCCGCGGTGTCGCCGCGTCGATGACGCGGTGTCGCCGCGACAATGACGCGGCGACGTGGGCGGCCCGCCTTTAAAATGCTTCCACGCATGCGTCGAAGTCATTCGACGCATGCGAGGGACGGCGGGCGCCTGGACATATACGGTAGGTCTGTACTGACGACCGTACATGTCCGAGCGGGCTGAATTCCAGCGGGCTGTTTTAAAACAAGTCCAGGAATATTTGTCTGCTGGGAAAAGGCCCGGCGGGCAAATGTTTGCTGGAATTCGGCCCGCTCGCGCCCACACACGACCAAACATGTCTGCTGAAACTGGCCTGCGGGCCAGTTTCAGCAGACATGTTTGGTCGTGAGTATGGGGCCTAAGACTTCACAACTAGTGATGACCTAGGTTCGGATTTGTGGTGAGTACACAAATGTGAAAAAAGTTTGGGTGCCAAATCTGAACCCCTTTTAAGCCAATGGCAGATGAATGTTAAAAAAAAACAATTTTCTAGGCTAATAGGCAAGATATTTTTAAACAAATGGCATGGGAGGCTGGGCCCTGTGCTGGGGAACATGTAAAAAAAAAAACATTTTTTTAGGTAGGGAGCAATGATTTCAATAATGCTTAAAGAGCATTAAATACCATGCCTGGGGGATGTGCTGAACCTGCATGTGGAATGACACACATGTAAAGTGTTTACAACCTTCTATAGCAACACAGACATTTACAAAGTAAAAAAAATACAATTTAAACAGCTGGTAAGTACAATTTCTGGATTCTTCCTTTGTTGGTGAATAGGGATGAGCCGAACATGCCCGCGTTCGGTTCGCACCAGAACGTTCGAACGGACCGACTGTTCGCGCGAACATTTAGAACCCCATTGAAGTCTATGGGACTCGAACGTTCGAATTCAAAAGTGCTCATTTTAAAGCCCAATATTCAAGTTATTGTTGGAAAACATCTTTGAGAACCCGGGTTTTGCCCCAGGGAACATGTATCAATGGAAAAAAAACTTTTAAAAACTGTAGTTTTTTCTGGAGCAGCGATTTTAATGATGCTTAACCACTTCCATACCAGGTACTTACGCAGCTTCCCGCCCAAGCCAATTTTCAGCTTTCAGCACTGTCGCACTTTGAATGGCAATTGCGCGGTCATGCTACACTGTACCCAAACAAAATTGGCGTCCTTTTTTCCCCACAAATAGAGCTTTCTTTTGGTGGTATTTGATCACCTCTGCGATTTTTTTTTTTTGCGCAACAACTAAAAAAAGGCTGAAAATTTTGAAAAAAAATTACGTTTTTATTTTTTTCTGTTAATTTTTTTGTAAATAAGTTTTCTCTTTCAATTACGGGCACTGATATGGCGGCACTAATGGGCACCGATGAGATGGCACTGATGGACATCGATGAGGTAGTACTGACGGGCACAGATGAGGTGGCACTGATTGGCGGCGCTGGTATGCGACACTGATGGGCACACATAGGCGGCACTGATGGGCACACACAGGCGGCACTGATGGGCACACATAGGCGGCACTGATGGGCACACATAGGCGGCACTGATGGGCACACATAGGCGGCACTGATGGGCACTCATGGGCGGCACTGGGCACTCATAGGCGGCACAGATGGGCACTCATGGGCGGCACTGATGGATACTTATGGGTGGCACAGATGGGCACTGCTAGGTGGGCACTGGGCATGGATGGGCACTGTGGGGTGGCACTGATGGACACTGGGGTGGCGCTGATGGACACTGGGGTGGCGCTGATGGACACTGGGGTGGCGCTGATGGACACTGGGGTGGCAGCACTGATTGTTGCCAGTCAGTGCCCATTTGTGGGCACTGACTGGCATCTTTTTTCTTTATGTTTTTTTTTTTATTTATATTTTAGACTTTTTTTTTTTTTTGCCCACCCTGGTGCTCCAGGGTGGGCATCCCTGGTGGTCCAGTGTGGCGATCCGAGGGGGGGCTGCGCTGATAAACAATCAGCGCGAACCCCCCCTGTCAGGAGAGCCGCCGATCGGCTATCCTCTACTCGCGTCTGTCAGACGCGAGTGAGGAAGAGCCATCGGCGGCTCTTCCTGTTTACATCGTGATCAGCCGTGGTTGGACACGGCTGATCACGTGGTAAAGAGTCTCCGCCGGAGGCTCTTTACCGAGATCGGAGATGCAGGGTGTCAGACTGACACCCCGCATCACCGATCGCCGCGATGCGTGCCCCCACGGGCGCGCGCGGCATGAAATCCTGCAGGACGTTCTAGAACGTCCTGTCAGGATTTCATAACCACTTCCCGGACGTAAATCGGCCATAGGCCGGGCGGGAAGTGGTTAAAGTGAAAAAAATATTCAAAAATTCCTTTAAATATCGTACCTGCTGGGTGTCTATAGTAGTGGCACGTGTTTAGAAATGTCCCTGCACAACATGAGATTACTCTCAGAAAAAAGTAATTTAATACTGCTTGCGGCTTTAATGTAATGTTTGGTCCCTGCAATATAGATAAAAATCATTGAAAAAAATAGCATGAGTTTCCCGCCACCACTCCCCCCAGGTCATTACAAGATCCAGTGCCGATCCTGACCTACCTGGGGCCCTAAGCAAAATGACATTGCACATTAAAAATGAGAAGCAGGGGGTGCTGACGACAGTGACATGTCACATTAAAGAAAGTTGAGAAGGGTGGGGAGGGGGTGTTCTGCTGTCGGAAATGACTCAGCCAGCGAGTTTAGAAGCGGGGTGAGGGGGTGAAAATTACTTCTCACCAGGCGGGGCCTCTAGTAATTTGGGGGGCCCTTTGCAGCTTTGCGTGGCCCTAAGCGGCTTGCATAGTGAGCCTATAGGGAGGATCGTCCCTGACAAGACCCTTTGGCCCTCTATACTTTGAACAGCAGTATACAGGCGGTGCAAACAAGACAAGGACTGTAGGTTTGTTAAGTAGAATCTGAACCATGTCATACTTTGCTGCTGCATATTGTACAATTTCCTAAAGAGACCCTCAACAAACTACATGACACTTGTGCCTGGTGATGAGGCCATTGATGTTCCAGTGGTGGCCCGTGAGCCTGTGGCCATACAGGCTTGGCCCCCCAAAGCGACAATATGTGGCAACAATATGTCGATTATTTTAGGGGTGGGGGGGCCATTACAATGCCAGATCTTGGCCCAATAAATTATTTTTTTGGGAAAGAAAAATTCTAGAAAAAAAAAGGGTTGCCATCTGGGGCCCCCTTTGAACAAATTCTGTGAAGAACTCCTGTTCTCTGAAGGCCTCCATTATTTCTGCAAGTCAAAATTTAGCAAAAAAAAACTAATGTCAGTCAAGCCTTAGCTTTCTCCCCATATCTAACCCACAAACTCATCCACTGATCATAAAGTCCAAAAATCAAGTTTCGTATCGTCGTATTGCACGATCGTTTTTCCGACGTTTTCTACCGACTGTGAATGATGTTCTCATTCACGCAATATCCCTTTATACACTGCGCATGTGAGAAGCTCCGCACATTTCCCCGCCCATGACAATCGTTCTAGTGGTTGCCACGCCCCTTTTTAGTCGGTCAATGCAAGACGGTGAAGAAAGTCTGAAGACATGATGGAGGAGAGACAGCAAGCTACAACCAGGCAGGAGAGAGGCCAGGCACAGCAAAAACACAGCAAACGTGCACTAACAGCAACTGCGTTTATGGGCAAAAACACAGCAAACGTGCAGTAAGAGCGACTGCGTTTATGGCCAAAAACACAGCAAACATGCACTAACAGCAACTGCGTTTATGGGCAAAAACACAGCAAACGTGCAGTAAGAGCGACTGCGTTTATGGGCAAAAACACAGCAAAAGTGCACTAACAGCAACTGCGTTTATGGGCAAAAACACAGCAAACGTGCAGTAAGAGCGACTGCGTTTATGGGCAAAAACACAGCAAACGTGCAGTAAGAGCGACTGCGTTTATGGGCTAAAAAACAGCACACGTGCAGTAAGAGCGACTGCGTTTATGTGCAATTAAATAGCCCACGTGCATTAACAGCGACTGCGTTTATGTGCAAATAAATAGCACACGTGCAGTAACAGCTAATGCGTTTATGTGCAATTATATAGCACACGTGCAGTAACAGCAACTGCGTGTATGTGCAATTAAATAGCACACGTCCACTAACACTGAGTACTATGTTTAGGTGTAAACTAAACACTATGCAGGCAATACAACACGTTGGAGCACTGCAGCTAGCACAATCTACTGCCTAACAATAGGAATAGATGATCTAGCTAAGCTATACAGTGTATAAATATATGTACAACGCTAGGATGTATATATATCCTCTACACACTGTAAATTTAACTAAACTGACTAGCCTGCCTGCTCTATCTATCTATCTATCTATCTATCTATCTATCTATCTATCTATCTATATATCTAGTAGAAAAGACACTGTGGGGCTGATTTACTATGCTCTGTGCGCTGCGCTGGTTCATGCGTTAATTAGTACTCTGGGTGAAGCCTTAATTAGGCGCATGAACCAGCGTAGCAGCCGGCGCATTGAAAGTAATATGTAAAGTCGCGCCGATCTCCCTATAGAAGTCAAAAGTGTTATTTTTAAAGGCTAATCTGCAAGTTTTGTCCTAAAAAGTGTTTGGGGACCTCAGTCCTGCCCCAGGGGACATGTATCAATGTTTTTTTTTTTTTTAAAACGGACGTTTTTTCGGGAGCAGTGAAATTAATAATTCTTAAAGTGAAACAATAAAAGTGAAATATTCCTTTAAATTTCGTACCTAGGGGGGGTGTAATGTCAGCATGTGAAATAGTGCATTTTTCCCGCACTTAGAACTGCCCCTGCACAAAGTGACATTCAGAAGGAAAAAAAGCCATTTAAAATTCACACGCGGCTATAATGAATTGTCGGCTCTGACAATTCTGACAGGATTAATTCATAAAACAAAAAAAAAATGTGTAGGGGTACACGTAAAAAAAAAAAAGACGTGCGGTTCCCGGCAAATATCCATACCAGGCCCTTCAGGTCTGGTGTGGATTTTAAGGGAAACTCCACCCCAAATTTAAAAAAAAAAATGGCGTGGAGTCCCCCTAAAAATCCACACCAGACCCTTATCCGAGCACGTTAACCTGGCCGGCCGCAGAAAAGAGGGGGGGACAGAGTGCACCCCCCCTCTCCTGAACCGCACCAGGCCACATGCCCTCAACATGGGGAGGATGTCCCCATGTTGATGGGGACAAGGGCCTCATCCCCACAACCCTTGCCCGGTGGTTGTGGGGGTCTGCGGGTGGGGGGCTTATCAGAATCTGGAAGACCCCTTTAACAAAGGGGACCCCCAGATCCTGCCCCCCCCATGTGAAATGGTAATGGGGTACATTGTACCTCTACCATTTCACCCCCAAAAAAATTCAAAAGTGTTAAAAATGACAGTAGCCGGTTTTTGACAAATCTTTTATTAAAATCTTCTTTTCTTCTTCCATTCGGGTTTCTTCCGCTGCTTCTTTCTTGGGTCTTCTCGTCCACATCTTGCCCGAGTCCGACGTGTTCTTCTATCTTCTCCGTCCGTCCTTCAGCCTTCTCGTCCACATCTTGCCCGCTGTCTTCTCCCATCTTCTTCTCCGTCCGTCCGCCAGCCTCCTCGTCCGCATCTTGTGTCTTCTCCTGTCTTCTTCTCGGTCCGCCAGCCTTCTCGTCCACATCTTTTTCTTCCCCGGACCCTGTGCTTGAATTTGATTTGGCCGCCGTGTTCCGCTCCTGGGACCCGCCCCCCTCTGACGCCACAAGTAAACTCCTTAGAAGGTCATGTGCGTCAGAGGGGGGCGGGGTCACAGAGCGTCACACGGCGGGGGAATTCAATTTCAAGCGCGCCGTCCGGAGAAGAAGCCGCCGCAGCTTCCAATTGAAGTTCCCGCCGTGTCACACTCATGTGACCCCGCCCCCCTCTGACGCACATATGCCACACGCGGACTTTCAGATGAGTTAACCTGTGGCGTCAGAAGGGGGCGGGTCCCAGGAGCGGGAACACGGCGGGATCTACAATTTCAAGCGCAGCGCCCAGAAGATGAAGAAGATGCGGGACGAGAAGGTCGATGGACAGAGAAGAAGATGGGAGAAGACAGCAAGATGTGGACGAGAAGACCCAAGAAAGAAGCAGAGGAAGAAACCCGAATGAAAGAAGAAGGAACCGCGGAAAGAAGATTTTATTAAAGGAATTGTCAAAAACCGGCTACTGTCATTTTTCACACTTTTGTCACTTTTTTTTGTAAAATGGTAGGGGTACAATGTACCCCATTACCATTTCACACAGGGGGGGCCAGGATCTGGGGGTCCCCTTTGTTAAAGGGGTCTTCCAGATTCTGATAAGCCCCCCGCCCGTAGACACCCACAACCACCGGGCAAGGGTTGTGGGGATGAGGCCCTTGTCCCCATCAACATGGGGACATCCTCCCCATGTTGAGGGCATGTGGCCTGGTACGGTTCAGGAGAGGGGGGGCCGCACTCTGTCCCCCCCTCTTTTCTGCGGCCGGCCGGCCAGGTTAACGTGCTCGGATAAGGGTCTGGTGTGGATTTTTAGGGGGACTCCACGCCATTTTTTTTTAAATTTGGGTTGGAGTTCCCCTTAAAATCCACAACAGACCTGAAGGGCCTGGTATGGATATTTGGGGGGACCCCACGCCATTTTTAGTTTTAATGAGCAATGACTGTATTCTTTATAGCCATGAGTACTTTAAACTTACTTTTTTTCACTTCAGAAATGACATCTTGTACAGGGACAGTTCTAAGCACGGGAAACATGCGTGTAAACCCCCTCCCCCCTGTATGAAATTTAAAGGAATATTTCACTTTTATTATTTCACTTTAACCACTTCCATACTGCGCCTATTCTGGCACTTCTCTCCTTCATGTAAAAATTATATTTTGTTCCTGGGAAATTACTCAGGACCCCCAAACATTATATATAATTTTTTAGCAGACACCCTAGGGAATAAAGTGGCGGACATTTTTTATTTGATTTCCAACGGCATTTGCGCAATAATTATTCTAACGCCTTTTTTTTTTTGCCCAAAAAAAAACCACGGTCCATGAATTTAAAAATAACCAAACAGTAAAGTTAGCCCAATTTTTATGGATAATGTGAAAGATGATGTTACACCGAGTAAATAGATACCGACTTGTCACACAATCATGGAATGGCGCCAAACTTCGGGACATAAAAATATCCATAGGCGATGCTTGTTTTTTTTTTTTACAGGTGACCAGTTCAGAGTTACAGAGGAGGTCTAGGGCTAGAATTATTGCTCTCGCTCTAACGCATGCGTCAATACCTCACATGTGTGATTTGAATGGTGTTTACATATGTGGGGACTTACATGCATATTTGCTTCTGAGTGCGAGCTTCTAGGGACAGGGCCGTTTATTTTTTTGTGTTTTTTAGCTCATATTTTTCTTCTTTCACTTTTTTGTCACTTTTTTTGATTTCGGATCACTTTTCTTCCTATTACAAGGAATGTAAACATCCCTTGTAATAGGACTAGTGTGTGACAGGTCCTCTTTATGGAGAGAGGCGGGGTCAATAAGGCTGGAAAGCATGGTATTGGAAATAAAAAAAAGATCTCATGCTTTCAGCTGTAATCATGTTCGTTCAGCACAGTGGTGTAGTGTATAGCACTTTGACCTAGCAGCAAAAGGGTCGCTGGTTTGAATCCTGCCCGTGACACCATCTGCATGGAGTTTGCATGTTCTCCCTGTGCCTGTGTGGGTTTCCTCCCACACTATAAAAACATGCTGTAAATCGGATCCGGTCTAAATAAGCCCTAATATGCAGTAGTATATTTAGGTTTTGTGCTGCCCTAGGCCTGACTACATTTCTGCACCTCCTAATAGAAAAATGACCCACCCCTTCCTGTCAAAGCCACACCCTGTTTTTGTATCACCCGCAAAGGAATTTTCAGGGCACACACACACACTAGTTCTGGGGGGGAGGGGTTACTGGACTCCCTTAATTTGCATAGTTTTTCTCTCACTTCCTGTTTGGCTATGGGGCAGGAAGTGAAGGCAAATCTCCCCAATTGGACACAGATAATACAAAATAAACTGACAGGGCCTATAACCCTCCCTCACTCTATCCAAAATTAAAGAAAATAAAAAGTGTTGATTATAGTTCTAGTCAGGGGCGGACTGACCATTGAGTCACTCGGGCACTGCCCGAGGGCCACATGCCACTAGGGGGCCCCCATCAGGGTTTCCAGGCTCAGTAAAACCAGGGACAGTATGTAAAAATCTTTTATTTTTTTAGATCTGTCCCTGATATGTCCGAAACTGACATGCTTTTAATGTGAATATCCCAAGATTTTAGCTGCCCCGCCTCTGCACTGCCTCCTGGCGTGGTGGCCATCTGTAAGCCAGAGGGGCCCCATAATCTTCTATTGCCCGGGGGCCCCATGAGTTGTCAGTCCACCCCTGGTTCTAGTTTAAGCACACATTTCATAGAGTTTTATTGAGAGGCCTAAGAAAATATAACCATGCCAATAGGCCAGGATACAGCGTTGCTAATATGTATGAATGTGTGTGTTAGAGCACCCCACCCAATGTTAACTAAAAAATTATTAATTTGCAAATAAGTATTATCTGCTCATTTTTTTGGGGATGTCTGCACCCCTGATAGTGACAACATTTGTGAGGTGTCTTCACCCTTTCTAATTCATTCACTTCCTGTCACATAGCCAAACAGGAAGTGAGGGTAAAACCTTACTAATATCTTTTCTTGGGGACACAGAGATCAATCTAAATAGTTTCCCATTATGTAAATTGCACTCTAGCATTTTGCTGTGTACACCCCAAATTATTAGGGATCTTGGACTTTGGGGTCCATTTACTAAAGGCAAATCCACTTTGCACTACAAGTGCAAAGCAAGGAAGAAAACAAAACAACTTTGCTTCTACAGGATTGGATGTTAAAACCATCAGTGCTTCCTCTCTGATTTTCAGCAACTATGCTTGTACTGCAGAGTGGCTTTGCCTTTACTAAACCCCAAACTAAATAATCATTTGGGGGCAGGGATCCTCAAACTATGGCCCTCCAGCTGTTGTAGAACTACACATCCCATGAGGCCTTGTAATGCACTGACATTCACAGACATGACTAGGCATGATGGGAATTGTAGTTCCTGAACAACTGGAGGGCCGTAGTTTGAAGACCCATGATTTGGGGTGTACACAGCAGTGCTGGAGTGCAATTTGCTTAATGGGGACACTAGTTAGATTGACCCGTGTCCCCAAGAAAAGACACTGGTAGGGTTTTAACCTCACTTCCTGTTCAGCTGTGTGACAGGAAGTGAAGCCAATTTTAAGAAAAGGGAAACAAAGCTCAACCCAAAAAAAAACACAAAGCAGGGGTTCTAACACTCACTTGGCTACCCTCAAACACCCACAATTAGAATAGGATTGCCTTGCGCTAGATTTAAGCACAGTGCTGTAAATCAGCACGTCAAGCCTGTCCACCAATAGCAAACCCCCCCCCCCCACATGCCATGTTTGCAGGTTTTACTTCATCTTGCACATGTGCTTTAAAAGACAGTCTGGACAGCAATTCTTGATAAGAGAAATCCACAAAACATGTCCTGTCGGGGGTACTTGAGGGCTGAGGACCACTGCAGAAAAAAGAAAATACTTACCAGTTAGTCTTTAATTTCCTCGAGATTAAACATGGCAAACATTTCATGCCTACACACCAGGAAAGAAGCTTAGACAAAAATCACACATAATTTGTTAGGCCCAAACCTATTTCAGCTGCAGCTATCAAAATATAGCATGAAAAAGTAACAAAAAACAAACTTCCAAATTTTAAAGTAATTTTTATTGGTCAACAAAACAAGGAAAGCAAAAAAAGACAAACAAACACACAAACAAAAATACATTTCAAAAATCAAAATAAACATAGTTTTAACCTCACAACATCTTGACACATTTTTCATAAAATAAGGCCGCATAGACAAATACATCAAAGTGAACATCATTTAAAAATAAACAAAAACCATGCAACAAACCACATTTGTGTTTAGCAACAGCATTTCTGCCAGCCTGCCCCTTCTGAGGGCAGCTGAGGAATGATCGATCCATGCTTTTTATAACAGTGCTAGTAATGAAGCAATTGAAATCACATGAACAAATTGCAGTCTCTAGTTTGGGTGAGCTTGTAATTGCGCACACCTGGTATTAACCCAAACCACGCTCTATGAGCATCCAAGTGATTTTCACCTTTTAAAAAGAAAGGATAATTTTTTTCTAAGTGTCTGAGCAGATTCAGTTCATCACACATGTAGGAACAAAGCTGCAATGGCATGAGAGCTTTTTTTTTTTTTTTCCCCTGATCTGATGCTTTCCAGCCTGAAGGGGAGGTGTTAAAGACAGAATTGAACACGCACATTTAATAATCTATTTGTGGGAAAAAAAAGGTTGCCAATTTTGTTTGGGAGCCACGTCGCACGACTGCGCAATTGTTAGTTAAAGCGACGCCGTGCCGAATCACAAAAACTGGCCCGGTCATTCACCAGCAATATGGTCCGGGCTCAAGTGGTTAAAAATTCACAAAACACTAAAGTTAGCCCAATTTTTGGTGATAATGTGAAAGATGATGTTACACCGAGTAAATAGATACCCGGTGAAAGACGGCGGCGCTGAAGACGGGGGGCACCCCCCCGCAGAAACCGACGAAGCCCGGGACCCTCCCCCAAAGGCAAGGAGCCTCACTGGTGAAGGGGGTCCCGGTGAAAGACGGCGCTGAAGACGTGGCACCCCCCCGCAGAAACGGGGGGCTTATCAGAATCTGAGAGGCGCCTTTAATAAGGTGGCCCCCAGATTCCGGCCCCCCACCCTATGTGAAGGAGTATAGGGTACATTGTACCCCTACCCATTCACCTGGGGAAAAAAATGTAAGGAAATAAAACACAACTCACATTAAAAAATTAATTTATTAGTCTGCCGGGGGTCTTCTGCCGGGGCCCCCCACCACCACCCCATTAGGCCCCGGGCTTCGCCGTCTTTCACCGGGACCCCCTTCACCAGTGAGGCTCCTTGCCTTTGGGGGAGGGTCCCGGGCTTCGTCGGTTTCTGCGGGGGGTGCCACGTCTTCAGCGCCGTCTTTCACCGGGACCCCCTTCACCAGTGAGGCTCCTTGCCTTTGGGGGAGGGTCCCGGGCTTCGTCGGTTTCTGCGGGGGGCGACACCCGCGGGCTTCTGCGATGCCTTCCGCTTCTGCCTGTCTCCTCCGCGGAGCACAGGGCTTTCTTCCGCCGGAGGGCGACACCCTCCGGGCTTCTGCGGTGCCTTCCGCTTCTGCCTGGCTCCTCCGGGAGCACAGGGCTTGTCTCCGCTGTGTTCTCCCTTCTCTTCCATTCGATGTTGACACGACGAGGTTCCGCGCTGGAATGCCGTCTGAGCAGCGGGCATCGACTTATATAGGGCAATGCCACCATGTGACCTCAACCCATGTGACATCACATTCCCATCATGCCCAGGGAATGTGATGTCACATGGGTTGAGGTCACATGGTGGCATTGCCCTATATAAGTCGATGCCCGCCGCTGACACGGCATGTCAGCGCGGAACCTCGTCGTGTCAACATCCAATGGAAGAGAAGGGAGAGGACAGCGCAGACAAGCCATGTGCTCCCGGAGGAGACAGGCAGAAGAAGGAAGAGAGAAGAAAGAAGACGGAAGAAAGCCCTGGCTCTGCGGGGGAGCCAGGCAGAAGAGGGAGCAGAGAAAAGACCGGGGAGTTGGCGCACCCCCGGCAGAAGACCAGGAAGACCGGAACCCTGGCGGAAGGCACCGGAAAGACCGGGGGATAGGCGCCATCCCCCGGCAGAAGTCGCCGAAGTCCGGATGGCCCCCCCTAATGTAAAAGAGCTTAAATGGGGTGGGGGCCCCTGGCGGAAGGCTGCGGAGAGGACCGAGGGATGGCGCCCTCCCCCGGCAGAAATCACCGAAGCCCAGGGTCCCGGCAGAAGATCGGGAGAGAAGAAACCCCCCCTTGTGAAAGAGCTAAAGAAGAAAGGGGGCGGCCCGGAGCTGATTAATAAAATATTTTATTTTGTGTGGTGTTTTATTTAACTTTACACTTTTCCCCAGGTGAATGGGTAGAGGTACGATGTACCCCATACTCATTCACATAGGGTGGGGGACCGGCATCTGGGGGCCCCCTTATTAAAGGGAGCTCGCAGATTCCGATTAGCCCCGCCCGCATACCCCGACAACCAATGGCAAGGGTTATCGGGAAGAGGCTCTTGTCCCTATCGACATGGGGGCAAGAGTGCTGTGGGGTGGGGGGGCAGTGCCCCCCTCCCCCACAGCACACACTCCCCCATGTTGAGGGCATGCGGTCTGGTACGGCTCAGGAGGGGGGGCGCTCGCTCGTCCCCACCCCTATTCCTGTCCGGGCCAGACTGCGTGCTTGGGATGAGGGCTTGGTTTGGATCTGGGGGGGGGAACCCCGCGCCGAATCGGCGCGGGTTTAACCCCTCACGTTCCGGACCAAGCCTAAGAGCCTAATGTAGCCCTGGAGGGGGACCCGCGCCAATTTCAAGTTTGAAATTTGGCACCGAGTTCCCCTTCATGGCTGAAAATAGGTCGGAGATTCCCGTGCCCCGCGTCACGCAGCGCAATCACAGGTACGCCGCTTGGTATTTACCAAGATTTTCACGGCGTACTGACACGGCGCACGGAAAAGCTCCGAAATTTCTCTCTACGCATGCCCAGTATGCAAATGAACCTCCCGAGGTTCAGGCGCACTGTGCAAGCGTACGGGGATCTGTTTTCAAAAAACACTTTCACTTTCAATTCGGCCCGCCAAAGACTTTCAAACACATGTCACTTCACTTCCCCTGCATCCCCCCACGTCCCCCCCTAATAAACTCGCGCCCAAACCTCCGCAATTTACATTTCAATGTGCCATGCGCTAGGTCTGTACTGGTGCACAATTCACCCTCTCCTGGGCGCACGGAGCACATTAGTAACTAGGGAAATACACTGCACTAGCAGCGTATTTCTTTAGTAAATGACCAAACGGCTGCTACTCCTGCTTTTACTCCATGAGTCATGGAGTAAAGGCTTGGTAAATCAGCCCCTGTGTCTCTATCTATCTCTCTCTCTAACTGTCTGACTGACTTCTCTTTAACAAAGCCGGAACACACTACACGAGGTCGCCTTGCAGGCGGTCTTATATAGTGTGGGGCGTGTACTAAACCCCCTGAGCCATAATTGGCCAAAGCCACCCTGGCTTTGGCCAATTATGGTTCTTCGTTTTTTGCGCGTTGTGATTGGCTAAGCATGCAGGGTCATGGTGCATGCTTGACCAATCATCAGCGCGCAATGCCGCAGTGAATTATGGGCTGATGCGCAACAGTCGAATTTGGCGCGAATGACCTGTTTTGTTCGAAATTCGTCTAACGTACGAACAGACGATGTTCGAGTCGAACATACGTTCGAGTCGAATGACAAGCTCATCCCTATTGGTGAACAAGCAGCTGATGGTTTTCTTCATCTATAGATGAGGGTCTGGTATAGATATTAGAGGGGGACTCCACACACAAAAAAAATTGAGTAGGATTCCTCTAAAACTACATACCATACCCTTATCCTTGATGAAGGTCTGGTATGGATTTTATTGAAAAATCCCAAGAAGAAAAAAAAAAGCAGCTCCTGATATGAGCATGCAGCCCGCTAGCCAGAAAAAAGTAGAAAGAGAATCTCCCCCAACTATACCAGGACACATGTCCTCAATATGTGGGGTCACCCCCCCCCAGTAAAGCACTGTGTCTCCGTGTTAGTAAAGACAAGGGCCTCTTCCACAGAAACCTGGCCCGGTGGTTGTGGGGGTCTGTGGGTAGGGGAGAATTATTGGAATATGAGGCTACTTTAAAAATAAGAGGGCTCCAAGATACCACCTCTATACAGGAATAGGTAAGGGGTACACAGTGGCCATATTTGGGCAATTATGTCAGCCACTAATATTGTCCCCTGGTTTCATGTCGTGAACTCCTGGCCAGAAAATGAATGGGACTGGGTGCTTCATGAACAACTATTGACAAGGGAAGAAGGAAGCTGTCATGTATAGCAGCGGTACAAAAACAGCTACTGTATGTGACCACAAAGTCCTAGGGAAATACATTAAAAGACCTGTTTGAGAAACGTGCCCACAGACCATATAATACATATATAGTTTTGAGACAATACCTCTGTGAATAGGGTAAACTTCAATGCTCTGGAACTGGTATGCAGAATCTTACCAATCTTCTGACAAACCTGTAATTCCCTTTAGCATCGTCAAAAGTCTATTTATATTTTCACTAGTAACTTCTTTTTCTTTCAACAAGAAAACTGATTTAATTAGAAAAAGACTGAGGTTTCATTCATAATTTATGGTGTTGCTTGACTTAAACAAATTGATGTTGCTATTTCATCTTCCCTGTCAAGATGCCAAATTGTTATCACTAATCCTACAAATTGCAATTAATTAGCTTTATGAAGATGTTTTGCCCCAGTTAATTAAGTAGTGAGTATTGATGACTTTTGAAAAGTCAGTGTTAAATGAAAAACAAAATTGTATTCATCATGTATAATTTAATTCATAGACAAATTTTATGCATTTTTATTGTTGCTATAAGAAAATAAAGTAATTACAATTAATATGTCATTCGTTTTAAAGATCTTCTAGTATTTAAATACATCTTCTCAGACTATATAACATAATTCTGTTGAATTTACTGTTGAAATACATTTTGTGAATTTAAACTGAGCATGCAGAAAACCAGTAATGGCCCTGCACTCTGACAGTAGGTAGGTAACACTGACTGATTATGGTGTTGGCACAAGTGGCGAAAGGATGAGACATGATCTAGTGACAGGCTGAATCTTTTATGAAAGGAGCACTAATCACCATCTGGTAGTTGAAAGCTGCTACAAGCTGGGTGTAGAGTATAGTTTGCTAACCTTTGCTTTCAGAAATCTTTAAAAATTCTCACTTACTGCAATTATACAAAGGCATCAAAAGCATATTTTTATCAGCTTAACAAAACCTGATATTCTGTATTTGTCAGCATGAAAACATGTACAAAGATACCCAGTCATCCTTAAAGGAGTTCTATGACCTAAAACTTTTAACCCCCGCTGTGCCCGGGCTGTAAAAATATACAAAATAAACTGTCACTTACCTGCCTACGATGCCCCGTTGTTCCGATATCGCCGTCCCGTTCTCCGGTCCCGGTCTCTTCCGCTTCCTGTGTGTCGGTGACTCATAGTGCGCTCAGCCTATCAGCGGCCGCGACGGGACATTGCTGCGGCCGCTGATAGGCTGAGCGCACTATGAGTCACCGACCCCCAGGAAGCGGAAGGGGCCCGGGACCGGAGAACGGGACGGCGATATCGGAACAACGGGGGATCGTAGGCAGGTAAGTGACAGTTTATTTTGTATATTTTTACAGCCCGGGCACAGCGGGGGTTAAAAGTTTTAGGTCATAGAACTCCTTTAAATTAAATATCTCTGGAGTACACTGGAAATGTTGTGCAGCTTCAGTCTCCTGGAGGTTAAGGAAGGCACCTTTAGATGTGTTAGACCTTAGCCTTGAATACTCCTAGCAATTTTTACTATTTTTAAAAATGGTTATTTTTTTTTATTATTAACCATTTGCCCACTGGGCACTGTAACCCCCCTCCTCCTCCTCAGACCAATTTTCAGCTTTCGGTGCTGTCACACTTTGAATGACAATTTGCATGGTCATGCAGCACTGTACATTTATGTGAAATATGTAAATAATTGCGCTAATTACTAACTTAAATAATGATGCCAACCGTGCTAAACAGTGATTAAAGCTCTGGGTATAATAACACAGAAAAAACAATAAGAACAAATCCACAAAATATGTCCAATTGTGCTTGAGATGTGCACCAGTGGTTCAAATGAAAAACAACACCCAGTTCAGTGCAGTGATAAAAAATCCGATGTGATCACAGACACACTCCTGCTTCACAGATAAGGGATCTCCTCCACACAGACACCGCTCATGGAAAAGAAAAGAGACAACTCATTGCGCAGATGGTAGGGCACCAAAGAAACACAAGATAATTCTCTAGCAATAGCACACTCACGATACCGCCGTTCAAACAATGCATAGATAACCAGTGCACCAATCCTTCATAGAGCCGCTCAGCTGATGTTTCATCTCCTCATTCGGATCCACTATCCGTCCCGCTCGTAAATCCTCCCCCACGCGTTACGTCAATGGTCACTTGACTTAATCATGGGTCACCCATGATTAAGTCATTTACGAGCGGGACGGATAGTGGATCCGAATGAGGAGATGAAACATCAGCTGAGCGGCTCTATGAAGGATTGGTGCACTGGTTATCTATGCATTGTTTGAATGGCGGTATCGTGAGTGTGCTATTGCTAGAGAATTATCTTGTGTTTCTTTGGTGCCCTACCATCTGCGCAATGAGTTGTCTCTTTTCTTTTCCATGAGCGGTGTCTGTGTGGAGGAGATCCCTTATCTGTGAAGCAGGAGTGTGTCTGTGATCACATCGGATTTTTTATCACTGCACTGAACTGGGTGTTGTTTTTCATTTGAACCACTGGTGCACATCTCAAGCACAATTGGACATATTTTGTGGATTTGTTCTTATTGTTTTTTCTGTGTTATTATACCCAGAGCTTTAATCACTGTTTAGCACGGTTGGCATCATTATTTAAGTTAGTAATTAGCGCAATTATTTACATATTTCACTTTTTCACTTTGTTTGACCCACTACAATATTTTGCAGCTTTTTATTATTTGGTGATTTATTAATGGTATATTTTTGATTATTTAATTTAGCGCTGTAGTATCATTTTTCACATACTGTACATTTATGACATTTTTTTTTTTTTTAGATAGACAGAGCTTTCTTTTGGTGCTATTTAATCACCACTAGGTTTATATTTTTTGCTAACAAAATGAAAAAATGCCAAATATTTTGAAAAAAAAATACACTTTTTTTTTCTTTGTTTCTGTTATAACATTTTGGAATGGCTCTGTTAAACCTGGGCATCAGATCATACATGTTTGGTTATATTAAGCTTTTGCCTCCAGATCTTCCACTGCATATTAGAATAAAGGAAGCTGCAGAGAGAGACAAGCATGTCTTTTAGTGTGGTTTCAGATACGGGCTGGTTAACAGTGGGGAAAGTATTAATTGTTTCAACAAGTTTCCTGGTGTCTTCCATGAATTCATGACATGTTCTCACCTTGTCGCTGCAGAGATCCAATGCCATGCGGGGCTTACATTTAGCCAAGCTGTGGGATAGTGGTGTGGAGGCATCAGGTGATCTGCATATGGAGTTTCCCAGTAAGCCTGGGCTCGGTGTGGCAGAGCTGGAGCCGCTGGAGGAAGCCGGAGAGACGTCTTTGGCGCCATCTTGTATCGGACTTCAGGCGGTTGGCAGGAAAAATGTGGTAATTTCTTCAGCTGGGATGATCCTTTCCAGTTGCGGGGCATCTTGGTGTGTCGGCCGGCACTTTAGAAGGAGTGAGCTGGTGTAGTGTGGGCAAGTTAGGAACACCTTGGTTCTATATGATTCCTATTGCTGGAGCGGAGCTGTCTGCTCAGATGTCCATTCAGTAGCGTGGTAGCCACGCCCCCAGTTATTACTTTTTTGAAACTCCTTCTTGCCAAAGGTTTTTCTCAGTAACTTTCTTTCCCCTCCTGTGTGGAAGAATCTGAAATTTGGACAACATAAAAAGCTGATCCTATGGGTTACACTTTAACTTAGGTTGACATCAGTTTTATTCCTATTTCTGTTTTTAGAGGGATTTATCTTAGGAATGTATCCAATTGTTTATGCTGGCCCTACACTATACGAAAAATCGTCCAAACCCATTTTTGAAAAACAAACATTCGGCCGTGAGAGCAAACAATAGTGTCATCATGTAATGACCGAAAAATCATTCAGTGGACATAAATGAATCAAACAGTTTGGACGGGAAACACATTAACCACTTAAGACCCGGACCATTATGCAGGTAAAGGACCTGGCCCCTTTTTGCGACTCGGCACTGCGTTGGTTTAACTGACAATTGCACGGTCGTGCGACGTGGCTCCCAGACAAAATTGGCATCCTTTTTTCCCACAAATAGAGCTTTCTTTTGGTGGTATTTGATCACATCTGCGGTTTTTATTTTTTGCGCTATAAACAAAAATAGAGCGACAATTTTGAAAGAAATATATAAAAACATTTTTTTTTCCTTAGTTTAGCCCGATACATATTCTTCTACATATTTTTGGTAAAAAAAAAAAAAAAAAGCAATAAGCGTTTATTTGGTTTGCGCAAAAGATATAGTGTTTATAAAATAGGGGATAGTTTTATGGCATTTTTATTAACTTTTTTTTTACTAGTAATGGCGGCGATCAGCGTGTGTGTTTTTTTTCTAAAACGCAGCTAAAACGCAGTGGATCTGCTGAACAGTTCTCTTATCTCTCTGCAGAGATAAGAGAGCTGAAATTTGCACCACACTAGTGTGAATCCGGCCTCAGAGAAGCTATCTCTGCTGATCTTCAGCTGAAGGCTGACAAAATGTTATCTTTCAGAAAACATAAATCCATTCAGTTGCTCTTGCAACTGAATGGATGACTGTCTCCTTAATCCATACAATTTTAGACCGGAATTTCATGTCCCCCCTGTTTTTGTTTTTCTTCTCTTACATGTTGCTATTCGATACCTGCATCTGCTGTCACACATCTGCAACAGTGGAAGTAGTACATGTGAGGGCATCTCCCTCATAAAAGCATAACCTTCTTCTATTGGTCCTGTATTTCCTGTAAGGTCTGCAGAAAGATTAAATGTTACCCAGCTACAGAATATTTCTCAGTAACACAGTGGGGGTTATTTACTAAAGGCAAATCCACTTTGCACTACAAGTGCAAACTACAAGTGTAAAGTGCACTTGGAAGTGCAGTCGCTGTAGATCCGAGGGGGACATGCAAGGACAATAAAACACAGCATTTTAGCTTGCACATGATTAAATAATAAAATCAGCAGAGCTTCCCCTTACTTCAGATCTACCCCCCAGATTTACAGCGACTGCACTTCCAAGTGCACTTTCAGTGCAATTTTAAGTGCACTTTGCACTTGTAGTTTGCACTTGTAGTGCAAAGTGTATTTTCCTTTAGTAAATAACTCCCACAATATAACCATTTTTATCTGGTCTTGTTATACTAAATGTCTGGCTGTCCTCCACATTGTGAGTTGGGAACCATCATTCTATTTACTCATTTTGTTATTGAACACCAGGTTGATCACCTGTGCACTTTTTAACTTGTTTGTGGCAATTAACATAATCAGGCATTGAAATATTGATATCTACTTGTACTAGATTCTACATCTTTGTAATTATGACTGGCGTGAAATGGTTCCTGTGTCTAAACACCATGTCCCACTTCAGCTAATCAGTCCCAGCCAATTATAAAAAATATTATACACGATTTATATACTTATATAAGCCAAGTTTTTCAGCCCTTTTTTATGGCTGAAAATACCCCCCTCGGCTTATTCTCGAGTCAGTGTACCTGAAATTATTGACAGGCTACGGGAGTCCATTGTTTAAAAGTCACGGTCTCCTCCTGGTCCCTTCCCTTCCCTGTGTTTTTTTTTTGCTCATTTGAAACCAAGATAGCCTAATTCAGTAGATTAGCATTTTCCAGCCACTTTGTGCCCATGCATTAATCATTCCCAGAGCACCAAGGCAGGTTCCCAGGCAATAAAACATTTATTACAATACACAGGTTTTTTTGGGGGTGAATGGGTAGGTGTACCCCTACTCATTCACATTGGGGGGGGGGTCTGAGGGCAACCTTCTCAAAGGGGGCTTCCAGATTCTGATCAGCCTCCTGCCTGCAGACCCCCACAACCACAGCCCAGGGTTGTGGGGTAGAGAACCTTGGCCCCATCAACATGGGGTCAAGGTGCTTTGGGGCAGGAGGGCAGAGCTCCCCCTGCCCCAAAGAACCCCCCCATATTGAGGGCATGTGACCTGGTATGGTTCGGGAGGGGGGAGCACTCACTTGTCGTCCTCCCTTTACTGACCTGCCAGGTTGCATACTCAGATAAGGGACTGTCATGAATTTTTGGGGGTCCCACACCATTTTTTTTTTTTACATTTTGCTGTGGGATTCACCTTAAAATCCCCAGTGTGAACCAGCCCTAATCCTACAAAATCCCTGACTTTGTGCAAGTAGTGTGCAAGTATACAAACTGGTGTTGGTTTGAAGCCAAAGGGTAGTCACACCAAATATTGATTTGATTTAGATTTGTCTTCTGTTCACTCACTTTGCATGTTGTAAATTGTTAAAAAAAAAAACCTATTAAAATATATGTTTTGGAAACATTCTTACTTTACAGCATTTCTCACTTTACAGGATTTTGCATTAGAAAGGATGATGTCACGCTCCTTCCAGTGAGATCCTGGAAACATTGACAGCTATCATGTAGCGTTTTTTACACAGAAAGGTGACCCTGGAAGTAATAAGTTTGCATTCATTGGAGTTGATATACTAAAGGCAAATAAATAATGCACTTGCTCCAGAGCTTAGTAAATGAGGCAAAACTTCACTTTGCAAAGAATACTCAATCACATGCAAGAAAAATAAAAAACAGCATTTTTTGTTTGTACATGATTGGATAATAGAAACCAGCAGAGCTTCCCCTCATTTCAGAGTTTCCCTTCAGATCTAGAGCAAATGCACCTAAAGTGGTTGCAAAGGCAGAAGGTTTTTTTTCATACATAGTTACATAGTTGGTGAGGTTGAAAAAGACACAAGTCCAACCTGTGTGGCATTCTATGCATTACGATAAAAAACCTTCTGCGTGGATCAGCCCCCCTAATACTATGACGTTGCAGGAGAGACTCAGCTGCCCAGGACTCTCCCTCTTGATTGGCTTAGACAGCAGAGGAGCGCAATTAGCTCCCGATGCTGTCAATCAAAGTCAGTGAGCCAATGAGAAGAGGGCCTAGCCATGTATCCATGTCTGAATGGACTCACCGAGGCTGTGGCTAGGCTCGGGTGACCCCATAGCAAGCTTCTTGCTGTGGAGGCACTTGACAGGAGGGAGGGGCCAGGAGTATCAGAGGGACCTGAGAAGAGGAAGATCTGGTCTGCTCTGTGAAAAACCATTGAACAGAACAGGTAAGTATAACATGTTTGTTTTTTTAAACACAAAAAAAGTATAAGTGAATTTGCAGTGCACTAGCAGTGCACAGTATATTTGTTTTTAGTAAATCAACCTCCCGGCATTGTTTACCCACTTAAGGACCGCCTCCTGCACATATACGTCGGCAGAATGGCACGGCTGGGCACAAGCACGTACCTGTACATCCTCTTTAAGTGCCCAGCCGTGGGCCGCGGGGCGCGCCCCCCTACAGTTAGAAACACATATGAGGTCACACTTAACCCCTTCAGTGCCCCGTAGGGGTTAACTCCCAAACTGCAATTGTAATTTTCACAGTAAACAATGCATTTTTATAGCATTTTTTTGCTGTGAAAATGACAATGGTCCCAAAAATGTGTCAAAATTGTCCGCAATTGTCAGTTAAAGCGAAGCAATGCCGAATCGCAAAAACTGGCCAGGTCCTTTACCTGCGTAATGGTCCGGGTCTTAAGTGGTTAATAGACACTGCCTTTATTACATGATAATCACTAGCATGGCCAGAAACATATATATTGTTACAGCACCTAAAGGCTACAAACATTTGTATGGGTACAGATTATGCTATGTAAAACATTATTCTGACACAAAATGCTGTAACTTCTGTTCCTTTGTATCCTAAAATAATAGAAAAATAAGATATACATATGTAGTTTTTTTCTTTCTGTAGGTGTGTGAAAACAATATAGAGACTATGTATAAAAAATAGGAACATTTCTTTCTGCCAGTAGTAAAATTCAAATTAAACTTTCAAATGTCATGTCTAAAGAGAATATTTGAAAATGAATGTTGGCTGCTATGGGCAACAAGAAATTTTCAGTTTACTTTTAATAAATGTAGTGATTCCCATTGTCAAAAATTGGCGTAGGTTGATACAAAGCCTGGCAGGCATTGTAAAATGAACAGATGAATGCAGAATAGGATGCACTTTGGGGTATACATAATTCTGGCAGGTAATTATAACTTGAAACAGGCTTAAGGAGTGAATACTTGCAGCTACAATATAGCATACAAGTATCACTGCACACTGTATTCAACTCCAGTTTGAAGTAAATGAAAGAGAAGCTTTAGCTCAAATACCCTTCCATCAGTCACGCCTCTCTGACATGATTTATTCACGTTGGGCTTAATCATAGAGGTACGATTAAAGCCAATGTGTGTGAAATATGTCAAAAAGAGAGTGATGGACGAAGATTTGAGCTGAAGCCTTTCATTTACTTCATACCTGAGTTGAATACATCATGTGGCAATATTGTATCTTAGAGTGATATGTGATCTGTCTCTGCAGGCCCCTAAATACAGGGAGTAAATAGAGGGAGTAAACCTGGGAGACTGATACTGCGGGCTTGGAGCAGCACCAATCTGTTATGAAATTTGCAGCTAAAGTTAAAGTGTTTGTAGCAAAAAAAAAGCCCTCATGTTCCCTTATAGCAAATTAAACAGCACAGTTGTGTTATCTAATCGGCCCCTCTCTAAGATGAGTCCCCTGTGTGTACTTGTCAGGAACGGAGAAATATGGACAGGCACATAGTTAGGGGCAGACGAATAATTTTTGTTTGCCAAATCTATAGACGGAGAAATCCTACCAGCCAAACCCATGGACAGAGAATCTGTTAGCCGTATGCACAGGCATGCGCACGCACAAACGCAAATACGTGTGCCCGACACTAGAGTGGCGCCAAGTGGACTATATAAACACCTCTGCTGCACTAGGACTTTGTCTTTTGGTCTACAGCATTCTTCTACCTGCTACCTGTTCCTTGTGTTTGATCTCCTTTAGCCATTCTGATCCATCTGACCACGCTTGTACTCTACCTGAACTGACTCCTGGCTTGCTCTTGGACGAACGTCTCTGCTTTACCCCTTTGCCTGCCTGTTTGCCATTGCCAACTCCAGCTTGAACCTGATTACTCTGCTGTGTACTGCTCTGTTCCTGACATGCCTGCTAGTGACTGACCTGGCTTGCCTGACCCTGCTCTGTGTCCAGCCATCCTTATATCTGCTGCCTGTGACCTGTCAACTTGTCAAGTACCCTCTGTCTGCTACCTGTCAGTCTGCCAAGCACCTGCTGTCTGCCACCTGCAGGCCTGCCAAGTACCTGCTGCCCTGCGTCATGATCTAACCTGCATCCCTGTGCGAACAGACCTCTCATCTACAGCCTTCACCATCAAAACTGCTAGGCACTCGTGCCACTACAGGCTTCCATGCCTCCTGTTTACTTTATCAGGGGTACCAGGCTGGAGGTGTAAGAGATCGCCTTCCTCTCCATGTCAGGCTCCAGATATGTGACAGTACTGACCACGGTAATCATGGCTGCTGATCCCTGATTACCATGGCCAGTTTACGTGCCTCCGTCATGTGTTTCTTTCCCCCCTCACCCATACTCCCCCCCCCGCTGTTAGTAGCTGGCAGTAAAAGTAAAAATTAATTACAGCCAGCTCCTCTGTTATGCTAATCTCTCCTATACTGTGATTGTCTTTGTAAAATGAAGCATGCAAATACTTTATCTTATATCTCTTCTGGCCAGTCACAGCGGTCATGTAACCTTCCTGGCTGACTCGGAGGGGGAACTCTGCCCTTTCCTCTGCAGCCATAGTTCAGAGGAATACAGAGGCCGGAGGTCAGGCCTTAAAAAAGCAAATATTTTTTACAGGCATTGTTTTAAAAGCGCAATTACGCTAGATGTAACTTGTTCTTCTCTTTTACAACCACTTTAATTGTGTGTTTTTATTTTCTGAGATATGGAAGGTATAGAACCTCTGTCAAGTTTTTAAAGCTGTCCATTTCCCAACTAAAGAGATTTACCCTCACTAATGGTCCTGGTTACCTATAGCTCTGGTATAGAAAATAATAGGAACATCCAAAATGTTGGAACAGGAACAGGAGGTGAGGGAGAACCTTTAATGTTTTTTTAACAATTATCTAAGATCAAAAGATTCATCTTTGGAGAGACCTCCTCTTACGTGCTGTTCTTTTTCAGGGGCAAAAAGTGAAGGGAAATGTCCAAAGTAGAACACGGACAGTAAAAAATAAAACAATAAAAAATCTCCATTCTATAAAAAAAATACAGTATTTTGGTTCTAAATATGCTTTAAGAAACAGTACAACTATACATGGGTATACAATGATTCATTCATAAATCACTTTATTTTTTTTATTTTTTTTATTATAGGAGTAAAGAACCTTGAGGTGTCTTGTGACATATATGTACAACTATTAAAGAAAGAGTGCACTTTTATTTCAAGAATGCGTTTTTTTTTTACAGTAATTTCCCGATTTATTTTCCTGGCCATCGACTGTTTAGTAGAACCTTGTTTCTGATAACCTACACCTATGTTTATGCTGAAACCCTAAATAACCCTTCTTATTAAAGAAATATTAAAAGCTGAAAGAGAAATTTGTTTGGCTATACATACAAATTAATTTCTGTTAAATGTGTGTATCAGAAGTCCACGAGATGCATTGGACCCGCCTCTCAAATTTGTATTATGTATCTCTATTATGTCTCATAGAAAGCCTTTCTATATTGTACTTGTCAAAAATATTTTATGGTTGTTTTGATTTTTTCAGAATGATCAGTTCTTTAGTATTTAACTGCATGCCGACCACATCGACAGCATGGCACGGACAGGCAGAAGGACGTATATATACGTCCCCTTTAAGAAACTGGCATTGTGGGCACGCACACCGCCGGGAGCTCCGTGACTCCGACTGGGGGTCCCGCAGACTCGATGTCAATGGACATACCGGCGATCGTGTCGTGGTGAAGAAGGGGGAAATGCTTACGTAAACAAGCATTTCCCCAGTCTTCCTAGTAACAGGACAGTGTACACAGCTTCCTCTAATCGGAAGCTGTGATCACCGTCATGTCACATTAAGCCCACTCCCTACAATTAGAACACATCTCTAGGCACACTTAACCCCTTCAGCGCCACCTAGTGGTTAACCCCTTCTCTGCCAGTGTCAATTTCACAGTAATCAGTGCATTTTTATAGCACTGATCGTTGTAAAAATGACAATGTCCCAAAAATGTGTCAAAAGTGTCCAATAAGTCCTATAATGTCGCAGTCACGATAAAAATCGCTGATCGCTACCATTACATTAAAAAATATATATATATTAATAAAAATGCCATAAAACTATGCCTATTTTGTAGATGCTATAACTTTTGCCCAAACCGATCAATAAACGCTTATTGCGATTTTTTTTTTTTTACCAAAAATATGTAGAAGAATACGTATAGGCCTAAACTGAGGGGAATTTTTTTTTGTATACATTTTTTGGGGATATTTATTATAGCAAAAAGTAAAAAATATTGTTTTTTTTTTTCAAAATCGTCACTCTATTTTTGTTTATAGCGCAATCAAATAAAAACTGCAGAGGTTATCAAATACCACTAAAGGAAAGCTCTGTTTGCGGAATTAAAAAAGGCTGTCAATTTTGTTTGGGACCCATGTCGCACGACTGCGCAATTGTCCGTTAAAACGATGCAGTGCCAAATAGCAAAAAGTGGCCCGGTCATTGACCAGCAAAATGGTCCTGGGCTTATGTGATTAAAGAAGAACTTCATTCCCTTTAACCTTTAGCCCTGCCCCCTGGTGTCACTGTCTTTGTAAGTCTGGCACCTGTACAGAGGTGCCAAAGAGCTCTAACTGGCCTTCAGATGCCAGCAAAGCCCTGGAGCACATCTGTGTACAATCAGGACGTTATATTATATTTGCACAGACCAGGGGCGTCATTAGGGGTGGGCTGGGGAGGCTGGAACCCCCGAATGGGTAGCCGAAAAGCCCTGTGTCTCGAGCATGCAGTAGTTAATTACTAGCCCCGAGCGGGTCCCGCCGACCAGGGACCATTCTGTTCCCCAGTGTGGCCGAGACACAGCAGGTCCCGCCTTCTGGAACCTGCAGCACCTATGATGGACATCCCACTGGTCCAATCCGGGACCGCGGGACGTGTGACGTCCATCATAGGCACTGCAAGCTCAGAAGGCTGGAATTACAATGCCGCCCGGCACGCCATGATGTCACATCCCCATTCGGTTCAGCGGCTCTCCTCTCCTCCTCGGCTCCTCCTGAGCCTGGCCGCATCTTATGACAGGGTCAGGCACATTAGGTGCACCATCGCCGCACCTCACATCCCAGCTCCCTGCTCCGTTCAGCGGCTCTCCTCTCCTCCTCGGCTCCTGAGCCTCCTCATCTCTTGAGCCTCCTCGAGTCCTCTGGCTGCATCTCTACCACAGCTGAGGTAGGTCAGTGATTGTGTATGTAGGTCAGTGATTGTGTATGTAGGTCAGGTCAGTGTTAGTGTATGCAGGACAGGTCAGTGTATGCAGGACAGGTCAGTGTATGCAGGACAGGTCAGTGTATGTAGGTTATGTCAGTGTTGGTGTATGTAGGTTATGTTAGTGTGTGTGTGTGTACTGACACACACACACACACACTGACATACATACACACTCACACACACACACACACACGTAGGTCAGGGTATGTGTGTCATGTAGGTCACCCCGCGCCACTCGAATGACCACGCCTGCACCCCCCCTGCGTGCCTGCTTGGCTTCGGGCTGAAGCCCCTGGTCTTTTTGGCACCTAGCAATGCCCCTGGCACAGACACAGTATGATTTGGGTCTCCCAAACCAGTGCGTCTTTATGCATGCACTGGAAGCCCACAAGTGTGTAAATGTGCTGCAGGGCTCTACCAGGACCAGAACTTCACGGGTTGTATGTCATTTTTGCCTAGGCCTGGAAACCTTACGAAATAAAAAAAATATATATTCAAATGTGAGTGAAGGAAGGGAAGAAGGCGGGGAAGTATATATATATAATATATAATTATTTTTTTATTATTAATTGAAGGTCTGCTTTATATATAGACAATTTGGAAATGTAATAAATAGCATTTAATGGAGCCTAGTGAAGGGAAATAACTAGAACTCTGTATACTGTACATGTCTTATAATATTTAACCAAACCCCTATTTTTATACATAAAATTGGAACAAATGTATTGTTTTCTCTTGGGCTCTTCTATCGCCTCCTGCCAGTTACCCTTCTGTGCCTTCTGTTTTGTGTTCTGTTCACCGATGATTACCTCTGGCAGTACTGTGCAGACATCACTTCATCCAATCACGCCTGGCACCACAAAGCAAGCATTGACACAACTGCTATTTAAAAGGACACAGTGAATTATGCTTCCTTGCCAATGCTAGTGGAAGAGATGTTAATGTGGATTAAATAAAATGTGATTTGATAGTTCCTAGGAACATCTCGTTCACCATAAAAACATCTGAACTGCTTTAACATTTCTGCAGAGAATTAGAATAATTGATATTTTAGAGAGTGTTCAGTCACAAAGATAAAGATTACCTTTGTTTTCTCTTTTGAAGGTCAAAGCATTTATTCTATAGTCTGATAATGGGTGGTGTAATGCACAAAAACCTCATCTTTATTTCACACTGGAAATAAAATTTTACAGAACATTTGCATTTACTACATGTAATGTATTTTAACATAAAAAACAGCATTACTAGCTAAGACATGCCAAAACATTAATCTAGGCTTTATTATTCAAAGTCTATCTAAACTGTCTGGTTTTAGCAGTACACATTCTTTGAGCACACTTACTGGCCCAGATTCATGTAGATTTGCGCTTTATTTGCGGGGGAGCAGGGCAACGATTTTGCCTCCGTGAATTGCGAGGGCGCGCCGGCAAATTTGCCTGGCGTAAGCGCGCGCAAGTTAAATGATCCGGCCGGGGGCGGGAATCATTTAAATTAGGCGCGCTCCCACGCCGAGCGTACAGCGGATGCTCCGTCGGGAAACTTTCCCGACGTGCATTGCGGCAAATGACGTCGCAAGGACGTAATTTGCTTCAAAGTGAACGTGAATGGCGTCCAGCGCCATTCACGAATCACTTACGCAAACGCCGTGAAATTCAAATTTCACGGCGCGGGAAGGCCGGCTATACTTTAGCATTGGCTGCCCCTACTATTAGAAAGGGCAACCTTGCGCTAAAGTTGCCGTACAGAAACTCCGTACCTGGCTTGCGCGGGGCCCGCGCAAGCTTGTGAATCAGTGGTAGTATGCAATTTGCATACTACACGCTGATCACAATGGGAGCGCCTCCTAGCGGCCCACGCAAGAATGCAGCCTAAAATCTGCGAGGCATAAGAGCCTTATGCCGCGCAGATTTTAGGCTGCAGTCGGTGTAACGAAGTTCCTGAATCAGGAGCACTCGTTGCACCGGAGCAAGTAAGCAATTGCGCCGTGTAACTTATGGTTACACGGGCGCAATTGCTTCTTGAATCTGGGCCACAGTGTTTTGAGAATTACCTCTTTTGTCCTATCAAAAAAACTGTGGAATATTTTATCAAACAATCATAGGTAGGGCAAGAACTAGTTTGACCGATCCCAATATAATAAGATTATTTCCTCCATACAAAATACATATACATAAAGGGGCAGATCCACAAAAGAATTACGCCGGCGTATATATTGATACTCCACGTAATTTTAAAGTTCCTGCGTCGTATCTTTGTTTTGTATCTACAAAACAAGATACGACTGCATCTGGGATCGATCCGACAGGCGTATGTCTTAGTACGCCGTCGGATCTTAGGAGCATTTTTTCGGCGGCCGCTAGGTGGCGTTTCCATCGAATTCCGCGTTGAGTATGCAAATTAGCTAGTTACGGCGATCCACGAACGTACGTCCGGCCGGCGCATTTTTTTACGTCGTTTGCGTTCGGCTTTTTCCAGCATATAGTTACCCCTGCTATTATGAGGGGTACTCAATGTTAAGTATGGTCGTCGTTCCCGTGTCAAATTTTGAATTTTTTACGTTGTTTGCATAAGTCGTTCGCGAATAGGGATTTGCGTAGAATGACGTCACCGTCGTAAATATTGGCTTGTTCCGGTTTAATTTCGAGCATGCGCACTGGAATACCCCCACGGACGGCGGATGCGCCATTAAAAAAAAAACGTTGTTTACGTCGGGTCACAACGTATTTACATAAAACACGCCCCCATCACATCGATTTGAATTGCGCGCCCTTACGCCGCCAAAGATACACTACGCCACCGTAACTTACGGTGCACTTTCTTTGAGGATTAAAAAAAAAAAAAGATACGCTACGCCCGACGCAAATATGCGCCGATGTACGTGGATCTGCCCCAACATCTTTACAAAACATCCCACTTATTTCTGTGACTTTTCCTTTGTTAGTGGGACCTCCAACCAATCCTTCATGCTACTAACAGGAAAGTAACCTTTCACCATGAACAGAGAAAATTAGATTCATCCAGATGTAAGCATTATGGGTGGAACTGCATACAGATGTGCGTAGTTCAAAATTAATCATTGGCGTTTGTTATAAACCACCCAATGTTAATGAGGAGGTGGAGACTCAGCTCCTTGCACAGATGGAAAGGGCTGCAAGGTCTGGGACGGTGATAATAATGGGGGATTTTAACTACCCAGAAATTTACTGGATTAATGGCACTTCTGGGACAGTTAAAGGACAAAAATTTAAAAACCTATTGCAGGACAATTTTATGGTGCAGTTTATTGAGGCCCCAACTAGGAATGATGCCCTGTTGGACCTGATAATCTCAAACCATGCAGAGCTTATTACTAATGTTCAGATAAAGGAACACCTGGGTAGCAGTGATCATAACATGATTTCATTTAATGTTAACTATAAGCAAGAAATACATACAGGAAATATTAAAACACTAAATTTTAAGAGAGCAAATTTTCCAAGGATGAGGGCTGCTCTCCAGGACTTGGACTGGGAGGGACTATTGGCACAGCTGAACACAGAACAGAAATGGGAATTCTTCAAAAAGACTGTGTGGAACCTCACTGCAAAGTATGTTCCCATGGGCAATAAGTTTAAAAGGCTAAAAATAAAACCTATGTGGCTCACGGTCAAAGTTAAAAAAGCTATAAACAATAAGAAAGTAGCTTTTAAAAAATATAAAAATGAAGGAACACTAGTGTTGTTTAAATGTTACAAAGAATATAACAGGATATGCAAAAGGGAAATCAAGGATGCAAAAATTCAAAACGAACGACAGATTGCAAAAGATAGTAGGACAAACCCCAAAAAAATCTTTAAATATATTAATAGTAAAAAGGTGAAGTCTGAGCATGTAGGCCCCTTACAAAATAATCTAGAGTGGGTGACTGGGGACAAAGAGAAGGCAAATTTATTAAATGTTTTCTTCAGCTCTGTGTATACAATGGAGCATGGGGGAGCTCATGTCCAAAATGGGGGTGGGAGTGACACAGCCTCAAATCCACAATGGCTCAAAAGTGATATGGTCCAGAAATATTTAGACATAATAAAGGTGGATAAAGCACCTGGACCTGATGGCATCCATCCACGGATCCTAGGTGAGTTGAGCTCTGTCATTTCAAAGCCACTGTATCTAATATTTAGGGACTCATTAAAGACAGGAATAGTACAACTGGATTGGTGCAGGGCCAATGTGGTGCCCATATTTGAAAAGGGAACAAAGTCTTTACCAAGTAACTATAGACCTGTTAGTTTAACTTCTATAGTTGGGAAGATACTGGAACGTTTAATAAAAGACCACATGGATGAGTTCTTGCTGGAAAAAAACTATTTAAGCAGCAGACAACATGGATTCATGAAAGACAGAAGTTGTCAGACAAACCTGATTTCCTTTTATGAAGAGGTAAGTAAAACCCTGGACAGAGGTGTGGCTGTGGACGTGATATATTTGGATTTTGCAAAAGCGTTCGATACAGTTCCGCACACACGGCTCATGTGTAAGGTAAGGTCTACAGGATTGGATATATCAGTTTGTAAATGGATAGAAAACTGGCTGAAAGACAGAATTCAGAGAGTCAGGGTTAATGATTCTTACTCTGAATGGTCCAAGGTTATCAGTGGTGTACCCCAAGGTTCAGTGCTGGGACCCTTACTTTTCAATATATTTATAAATGATATTGGGTCTGAGATCAAAAGTAACATTTCTGTCTTTGCAGATGACACCAAGCTATGCAGTGGAATAACATCCTTGCAGGATGTCTCCAATTTACAAGCCGACCTCAATGCTCTGTCTAATTGGGCGACTAAGTGGCAGATGAGGTTTAATGTAGATAAATGTAAAGTTATGCACTTGGGGGCTAAGAATATGCATGCATCATACATACTAGGGGGAGTACAACTGGGGGGATCTGTAGTGGAGAAGGATCTGGGGGTTTTAGTTGATCATAAGCTCAATAATGGCATGCAATGCCAAGCTGCGGTTTCCAAAGCGAGCAAAGTCCTTTCTTGTATTAAGAGAGGTATGGACTCCAGAGACAGAGATATAATTTTGCCCCTGTACAAATCATTAGTAAGACCTCATCTGGAATATGCAGTTCAGTTTTGGGCACCAGTTCTCAAAAAGGACATCGGAGAACTGGAGAAAGTGCAGAGAAGGACAACCAAACTGATAAGAGGCATGGAGGAGCTCAGCTATGAGGAAAGATTAGAGGAACTGAATTTATTCACTCTTGAGAAGAGGAGAATAAGGGGGGATATGATCAACATGTACAAATATATAAGAGGTCCATACAGTGAACTTGGTGTTGAGTTATTCACTTTACGGTCAACACTAAGGACAAGGGGGCACTCTTTACGTCTAGAGGAAAAGAGATTTCACCTCCAAATACGGAAAGGTTTTTTCACAGTAAGAGCTGTGAAAATGTGGAACAGACTCCCTCCAGAGGTGGTTCTGGCCAGCTCAGTAGATTGCTTTAGGAAAGGCCTGGATTCCTTCCTAAATGTACAGAATATAACTGAGTACTAAGATTTGTAGGTAAAGTTGATCCAGGGTAAATCCGATTGCCTCTCGGGGGATCAGGAAGGAATTTTTTCCCCTGCTGTAGCAAATTGGATCATGCTCTGCTGGGGTTTTTTTTGCCTTCCTCTGGATCAACTGTGGGTATGGAGTTGGGTGTATAGGATTTTACTGTGTTTTTTATTTTGTTTTTTTATTTTTTGTGGTTGAACTGGATGGACTTGTGTCTTTTTTCAACCTGACTAACTATGTAACTATGTAACTATGTAGTATGCTACAAGGTCCTTTTTGTTGTTATTAATTAGTTTCAAAATTGAATTATTTTCACATACTGTATACCTAATAACACATTTTAACCTCCCTGGCGGTATAATTATGTCAGATTTTAGGTGCTGAAAGCGGTATCATTATTTTGCAAGGAAATTTGGCGTTTTATACTGTAGGCGTGATTATAATTTATTATCGCTGTTTTCTAGCTGCTCTAAAACCACTTTTGACATAAAGGGACACTGTTGGTTGCTATGGACAATCTACAGTTTGCAGGCAGAAAGAACAGTTTTTATTATATAAAAGTACATGTAGGGCACTGGGCAGACCACTAGGGACAAAGGGGGTGTGTATTTTTTACATACAGTACTGTAATCTATAAGATTACAGTATACTGTATGTAAGGTGTTTGTTCACTTTTTTGATTTTGGCTCCGTTCTCCACCACCGTGCGTCGTAACGTCGCAGGGAACGGAGATCGGTGGCACACGGGGACACTGTGTGAATCGAGCGAGGACACGCTCGCTCACACAGTGCGGTGGCATCACAGGATCCAGGGACAAGGTAAGTAACTTTGTCTCTTGCTGCTGCGAGGCGAGCCCGAGTCTGGCTCGGGGATAACGCTCTTGGTATAAAAATCTTACCCCGAGCCAGACTCAGGAATACCGATATAACTAATATAAAAAGCCCTAGTCCTCTTTTGGAAAGGTTATGAGCAATGCCCCCCAAAACAGGATATTGCACTAAACTGGTAGGTAAATAAGAGAACCAGAACCTTTATTAAGCGAAGAGTGGGATTTATCATAACAGTGCCTCCAAACAGTGTAGGACCTCTGGGAACAGAGGGCATTCCCTTCTTCAGTAACCTAATCAAAGTAATTGGAAGCAAACAAACTACCACGACCAGCACATAACATTAGCCATATGCATATAGATGCTTACAGTAAAAAATATTGAAAGCTTTATATAAGAAAAAAATAATAACAGTACATACATTGAATGTACAGAGGCCCAATAGAAGTTTTGGTGGAATTGTGCACATATACCAGGTATGTATGGTTATTTATAGAGATACCGCCTAATGAATGTTGCAGCAAAATCCAATTGCAGGAGCCCCTGAGGATGATGCAGCTTCTGTATTTGTATCCAAGACCTGAAAACAAGATCTACAGTGGTGAGGAGGTCCTCCATCAGTTACCCAATCAGACTGGTAGGCAGTCCCAGTTGTTTTGCACTGTGCAAGTGAGATAGTAATATGACAGAGATACTCTGTTTGTCAGAAGGATTCAGCAATAAAGTCAAGAACCTATTGTGAGCTGCAGTTAAACTATTAGAACATAGAAATACTTGAATAATCATCTCTTCTGATCTGGTATTAGTAGCATGGACAGGACATGAGGCTGAGACCTCTTCTTTCTCTACTTCCTCCTTCCAGGATCTTTTCTCAACAATCCCAGAATCAGGAAGTGACATACATAATTTTACACTACAACATGATAATGAAAGCTTATAGTAGAAGGTTGTGGATCCCTACACATGTAATCATGTAAATGAGCATAACATGTTATTCAGAAAGGGAAGGGAAATTATATTTTTGCTAGACCACATACCACATGTTACACTTACACACAACTATTGACCAGGACCATACAGTCACACAAGACAATCCCTATCTTAAGCAATGTTTTTTTATTTGCCATTGTTGCCATGCTGTGAGAAGCACACAGTTTGCACATAAATCAGAGTAAGCCATTCGAGTACAGGACAGGATCCTCTACAACTGTGAAATAATGAAGGGAAGGCTCAACTCAGTTGTCTGCATTTGCAATTTTTCATTTATTTGCATCTAGTAATACTGTGAGTAACACATTTCCTGACAATACTTATCTCTATCCTTGGCTTTATTACATAGGAAGAATGTGTTCTCTAGATTACAGAAAATAGCTGGCAATGCTGATAACATTGCTTGAGATTTAAGTTCAGTGCACAGGGAGTTGCAAGTTCACTGCATTTCTAGTAAATATTTGAGCAAGGGAGGATTATAACTACTGTCAGATTTTTTTTCGTCATCTGTGTTCTATTGGGGAGATCGCCCTTCACTTCCTGTCTCTTGGCAAACAGTCAGCAAGAGGAAATCCCTGAAAATTAAAAGAAATTCCTTGGGGACCCTGAGCTTACTAGAAACTAGTTACTTTTTGAACTAATACCTTTATTTTCACTTTCAATGATAATGGTAAACATGGCCTCAAACTGACTGGTGAACAAAAGAGGAGAGTTGTCTGGAGCTAGCTTCTCATTTTCCATCAAGTGGAGAGAAGGCGATGAAGAGGACTTCAAACAAGGACGTTTTGTATGGAGAAAGAAGGTGTGTGGGTGATGTTCCATTGAGTAATTATCACCTCTTCTACAGCAGAAATATTTCCACTAGCTAGTTAGGTCTCTTCTGGCAAGAAACCCACCAGGCCCAGGAAGAACCTTGGGAAGACCATGAGAAAAGTTTATGATAATTCCTTAACTCTGAATAATTTGAGAGTAATGGTGAGAATTATGGATATGCGATCAGAACCTTATGTTGCAAAGACTGTGGGAGACTCCAAATGTGGTTTTCAGAAAAACAGGTCAATCACAGATCAAATTTTCATTATAAGTATGATGCTTGAAAAATTTGGTGACTGTCAGATTTCACCATCTATAAATTAATTACAAATATTACAGTGAATGCTTTAGGTTAGGGAAAAGGGATAAGAAAAATTGGAATAAAAAAGTATTAAATCTAGGAATAGAATAGCAAATACATACAGCAATTACACCAGGCAGCTTAGAATGCTAGCAAAATAGCAATTCAGAATGTCAGAAAGCTAATGAATGTAATTATTTATTACAGGGAAACTCTTGTCCTTTAGTTTTTTTAGTTTTTTTTTAAAGAGGAGATTCCAATGTGTCTAAGATAATTATTTCAATCAGTGTGTACTAATGCTTAAAATGTTTCCATGGGTTTGATTTACTTAAACTAAAGAGTACAAAATCCGGTGCAGCTGTGCATGGTAGCCAATCAGCTCCAAACTTCAGCTTGCTCAATTAAACTTTGACAAATAAACATGGAGGTAGATTGGTTTCTATGCTGCATCAGAAAAATTCCTTTCAATATAGTGCCCGGGGTGGGGGGGTCCCCTTAGTCTACCTGTTAAGTGACACATATGTACTGTGTACAGAAGCTGCTGCAGCAATAATTGCATCTATAAAGCCCCAAAAACATTTTTTTTCCTGCAAGCTTTCTTTATTTTGTAAGCAACAGCTTGGGGAGCCAGTCTGTATGATGAGGCCACAATGTAGTGCACTGGGAACAAGATTAAAACATTTTTGGATAAATTCTGGTGTCTCTTTAACAGACTTTGGATAGAAGTAATGGGTGTGAAAAAATTGGTCTTTAGGTGTTGTGGCACCTACACACCATACTTCTAAGAGGTACTTTTGATAAAAGCAAGAATTTGCCTTGCTGTCCAAAACTGCAATGATATGCACCTGTAAAACAGGTGTGGAAAAATTTGTCTTTGGGTGTTGTGGCGCCTTCACACCCTAACCCTATAAGAGGTACTCTTGATGAAAGCAAGAATTGGTCTTGCTGTCAAAAATTGCAATGATATGCACCTGTCAAACAGGTGTGGAAAATTGGTCTTTGGGTGTTAATTGTGCCCATGAAACCTACACCAAAAACATTCTTCCAGATGAAATCAACACCCACAACGCTAGGCAGCCTAGAAGTCCTGCAGAGATTCCACATCCCAAAAACACTTAATCAGCGACATCGGCATCAGGGGCTTCATAACTGCTGATAATCCTGGACTGATTCATTTTGATAAATGTCAGACGGTCCACAGAGTCTGGGGACAGACGTGTTCTATCAGTAACAGTAACAAAACCTCCAGCAGCACAGAATGCCCGTTTGCAAAGCACTCAGAGCAGGGCAGCCCAGCAGCTCAATTGTATACTGGGAAAGTTCTGAGCAGTGGTCTATTCTCATAACCCAGTAAGCCAGTGAATCCTCAACTGGAAATCTCTCCATCTCTGCTTTCTCCCCTAGATAATTGTCCACCATGTGATACAGATACTGCCAATGGGATGTGGAAGCTGTCAGACCTGGGCAGCGAGGACTAAAATAATTATGAAATGCATCACTTAGGTGGTGTAACAATACGCCAAATTAGTTTCAGGTTTATGGATCGCAACTGCGGAGACTTCTCAGGTTCGAACCCAGGTTTCACTCTTAACTCAGTTAAGAGTTTGGGTTCTATCATCACAGTCTCGGTAAAGTAAATTGTGCTTATTCCAGCATAAGCAACATTAAAGTAAATCTTGGTATTAATGGTATAAAGATAAGTATAGCTGCAGTACTGGGACTGCACACTAGGGGTTAGTAATGAACATTAACATGAGAGCTGGTATCTGTAGCAGTGAACATTAACATGAGAGCTGGTATCTGTAGCAGTGAACATTACATGAGAGCTGGTACAGGCTTCAGGGAAACTCCATAGCAATTGATAGCAATAGTAGTGAACATAACTTGGAAGCAAGCGACAAGTATGGAGATCAGCGTTTAGCAATTGGTTTCTATAGCAGAGTACTTGCGGTTGCAGATAGCTGGGCTTGGATGAGCGTCCTGGGAGCCTGGAGCTGGTTGCTGTGAACTGTAGCGAACAAGGAGTCCTGGTGGTCCAGTTTCAGGAAGCTGGAGCTTAGATCAGGTGAGTCTGGAAGCCCAGCTGACAGTGGCGTTCTGTCAGCAATAGAGGAACCCCTTCCTGTCAGTGCTGGGAGTTTAAATAGGCCGCAAGAAGTGAGAGGGTATTCAGAAAGAAGGAAGAAACTAAGAGAGTTGACTGGGAAAGAAGCAACTATAGTTGTACTTAGTGGAAAGTTATAGGTGTGACGTTACAGGTGGCTGCTTTCTCCACCGCTCCTCTCTTGACCAACAGAAGCCTCAAAACTACGTTTTCCATAACACTGTAACCTACAAGTCGGGAAAAGTGTTAGATAAAATCCTCTTTAAGGTGTCCTCAAGAGATTTCATATTTCCCCCCTCTTTGGGGACAGGGAAAGTTCTGAGACGTTCGGTCAAGGAGGGTTGCCAACCAATAGTGATCCTTCTACTTTACGCCACTTATTTTTGGGTCCTTTCGCAGGCTATAAAGCATAAGGGAGCCCATGTACCGCAAATTTACACAGGCATGAGAAGCAGACTCATTGGGGGTCACTGAGGCTTACAGTATCTGGAACTGCCCCCTCCCAGCCATTAATTACTCCCGTTCTTGGGATGATAAACCATCTCTTACTGTTTTATATATGTCTGCCTCTGCTTCAATGCCTCCAAAACTGTCAGAATCCTCCTCCTCCTCCTCCCTCTCCTATTGTATGTTTTGTGGTGTAGGAACAATGGTGTCTGCATAAAGTGGGCCTTAAAGGGGTTGTAAAGACAAAAATATTTCCCTCTTAAATTAAAGTCTGACAGTAGCTGATAAAGTAAAAAGTAATGTTTTGCATTATACCAAGTTTGATACCTGTTGAAATCGAGCTGTTTTATTCACCTCCGTCACTCCTGAATCATTATTCTCACTGACTTCCTGGTTTGCGGTGCGCATTCATTCTTGCTACATCACGGCCTAATGGGTACTACAGTTCCCATTAGGCTTAGCCTCCATGCCTGTGAGAGATAAGAGAGCATCTTCACGCAGGGCTGTAGTCATAGGGAGGGGGTAAGCACATTCTGCTTTCCACCATGCAAAACGGCTCAGATGCTGGTGGAAAGCAAGAAGAGGAGTGACACGAAATGGCATTTTCAAACCTGGATTACTGTATTTTGGAGGTCAAAAGGAAAAACGAGGTAAGTGATATTTAAATGCTCTAGCTTACAGCAATCAATTGATCTAATAAAAAACAAACCTGTAGGGCCAGATCCACAGCCAGCCGCCGTAACTTAAATATTGCCATTTAAGTTACACGGCCGGAAAATTTCTACCTAAGTGCCCGATCCACAAAGCACTTACCTAGAAATTTTCGGCTGTGTAACTTAAATCCGGCCGGCGCAAGGCGTTCCTATTCAAATGGGGCGAGTCCCATTTAAATTAGGCGCGCTCCCGCGCCGGCTGTACTGCGCATGCTCACAACGTAATTTTCCCGACTTGCTTAGCGCGGTTTTACGTTGCGCCGGGTTTTGAGAATCGCGACGGGCGTAAAAAAAAAATACGAGTTGCGGTGGGAAAAAAAATTTGAAAAAAAAAGACGGCGACGCGGGATAGAAGGGTCTAGGATGCAGTACCGCATCCGCCGCTGGGGACATTTCGAGTCGAAATGCCGCTTCGGGTATGCAAATTAGCACTTACGGAGATCCACGAAGCTTTTACGCTTTGTTTTTTCTCCATAAGTATTAGTTTGCAATCGTAAAATTAGGGCTGCTTTTACAAGGCCTAAACTGTTAGGCCTTGTAAAAGCAGTCCTAATTTTACGATTGCAAACTAATACTTATGGAGAAAAAACAAAGCGTAAAAGCTTCGTGGATCTCCGTAAGCGCTAATTTGCATACCCGAAGCGGCATTTCTACTCGAAATGCCCCCAGCGGCGGATGCGGTACTGCATCCTAAGATCCGACAGTGTAAGTCCCTTACACATGTCGGATCTTCTCCCTATCTTTTGGAAACTGATTCTGTGGATCAGTTCCAAAGATAGAAACAGGGATACGATGGCGTATCAGTAGATACGCCGTCGTATCCCTTTTGTGGATCTGGCCCCTAGTGTTTCTTTAAGAGGAAAGGAAGTCCTCCTCTTCTTCCCACTACCTGCCTCGAGTGCCCTGTCCATAATTCCAAGCACGGTCTGCTCCAGCAGGAACACAACAGGGATTGTGTCACTGATGCATGCATTGCCACGGCTCAGCTTCCTTGTGAACTCCTCAAATGGTAACAGTACAGAGCATGCATCCCTTATGAGCAGCCATTGGCATGGGGAAGAAAATCCGAGCCGGCCTGAGCCTGTCATTGTGCCATACTCACACAGGTACTCATTGATGGCCCTCTGCTGCATGTGCATCCGCTTCAGCTTTGCCAAATTTAAGTTCAAACAGGAGGGAATGTCACAAATCAGGCAGTTTAGCAGATCTTCCAACCTTGGGTTCCTATTTACGAAAACACTGAACCACCATATTATGGACATGTGCCAGGCATGGCACATGTGTCAACTTTCCCTGTCTAAGGGCAGAGAGGAGGTTTGTGCCATTATCGCACACCACCACGTGGACTTTGTAACTGACTGACTGCCTTGCCCAACGATGCCACAACATTGACTTCCATGTGACGGTACAGAGCTTGAATGGCCTTATGTGAAAATAAATAACTAGGAACCTGCAATTGTGTTACAGCACCTTCTGCAAATTCCCAGAAGGGGTGAGATTCCACCAGATGGAAAGCCAGACGTTGTAGAGCCAGCAGCTTTGACAAACTTGCATTTAGACGCTAGGCATGTGAGTGGCAGTGATTGTATTTTTCTTTCCGCTGCAGCAGATGGCACAGAGACATTTTCCAGCTATAGTCTACAGCTGGTGGTACACTGCTGGCAGATGTGCTGCAAGGACCTGGGACACCTGTGTTAAACCGTCACTACACTCACACTGGCTGAACTACCCCCAGATTCACACTAATGTAAAGATGAATGGTGGTCGCACTAACTGACTGAACTATCTATACAGTCACACTAATGTAGAGATGAATGGTCACTCACTACTCTCACACTGACTGAACTATTCCTAGATTCACACTAATGTAAAGATGAATGGTGGTCACTACACTCACACTGACTGAACTATGACTAGATTCACACTAAACTGATATTCTACACTGAAAATAGAATCAGAAGGGCGTGGCCAGCAGCCGAGGCGGATGGCTGTGTAAGGAGAGAGCTCCGAGCCAAGAACCCTAATCCAGCTACATCCAGCGACTCTAGCAGCCCTACAGATCCCTGGAAGTGACCCAGCGAGTCCCAGATGCACTCCTGCGAATATGGGGAAAAGAAAAAATGAGCATAAGCCTCGGAAACTCACCGACTTCTACCCGCCGACAAGCACTCCTAGGCCTCAAGATGGCGCCGAGGCCTCAGACTTGCGGCGTGGGTCGCCGCACAGCGGGAATCAGCGCGGCCCGGCTCCCACTCGCGGAGCATCAGCATCCCTAGCCAGCAACGGAGGATCCTCCCCAGGCCCTTCTCCGGTTTCCAGCCCGCAGAAATCGGCGCAGAAACGATCCACCAGCCACACATATGCAGGTGAGCAGGGTGATGGATGTGATTCACGGGACAGCACAAGGGTTTTCATTGAACAAATCAATGAATTCCCCACATCTGGGATGCCGCTGAGCGACACTGTAATGAAAGATATGCTGGTGACCCTGCGGGTCTGATGTTACTTCCATTGGTGATAGAGTCAGTCATGTAGAGGACAAGATGGGCGACTTTGCAGTTGCACACAATGAACTAGTTGATGCACATGATGAAGCAGAAGGGGAGATGCAGGCTATGAGGGAGAAAATCGCAGACTTAGAGGACAGATCTCGAAGGAATAATGTGAAACTGAGAGGGGTGGATGAGTCTGTGACCCCTGCTGATTTGAGACGCTATGTTTAGCATTTCATCGCCGCCATCTTGCCCAATATCCCAGATGGAGAGGTCATTGTGGATAGGGCTCAATGCCTTCCCAAGCCCAAATTTCTACCTGAAAGTGTCCCAAGAGATGTGATTGCCCGCATTCATTTCTTTCATATAAAGGACGACCTTATGCGCTTTTGAAGAAAAAATCACCCTTTACCAGCCCCATACTCTGATATCACTGTGTATGTGGATCTGTCGCAGCATACGATGCTGGCACGCAAAAAGCTCTCCTCTATCACCAAGTTGTTGCAAAACCACAAAATCCCTTATTCCTGGGGATTCCCCACCAAGCTGCTCATTGTCAAAGATAACCGTACCCAGGTTATTAAAACCCTAGAGGAAGGCTTAGCTTTAGCTAAAAGATGGGACTTACTACCAGAGGGAGCTCAGGTCCTACCAACTAAACAAGCACCTGCTAGGATGTCCCCTGAGTGGAGCACAGCCTAATTCAAACCACAATGTAGGCACCTTGATTGTTCTTTAGTTATGGCTCTGTGGGCTGTGAAACAGCTGAAATTGGTTCGCTTGAAGCTTATTACCCCCCTATTGTTACAATGCGAGATATATTCGCACCTTATGACTATTTTTACCTTTTTACCTCTCTGTTTTTGTTTTTTTCTATTTCTTTTTTGTCTCTTTTATTTTTCACTGCCGTACCTGAGGAACTTCTGATAGAACTTGCCTTACCTACAGACAGGAAATCCATGCCAAAAGTCACCTTCATCTCAGCCCTGTACTGGTTACCGACTTCTACAACACCACCGCCACCTACAGGTAACAAGCTAGAATTGCATTGGTTTGACCTCGGAATGCCTTTGCCTTCGTAAGGGAGAGCTGTTGAACACTTTACTCAATGACCTTAAAAATTTGGAAACTCTACACAAACAAAACCCCTCACATAAAATAGAAACTGAATTATTTGAGTGCAGACAAAAAGTGCGTTTAACACTCCTCTCTAACCACCAATATTTATTACGACGCACAAAGGCTAAATTTTATGCTCAAAGTAACAAAGCAGGTAAAATGCTAGCTAACTATATTTCTAGGCGGCAACGTAAATCAAATCTCCCAGCTATCAAGGACTCTCATACAGGTATTGTAGAACACCACCCGGTCAGGATAGCTAATGCTTTCATGAAGTACTACAGAGATCTATATAACCTACATTTAGATAGCGCCACTCCCCAGCCTACTACACATTCTATATCTGCCTTCCTAGACTCAGTGTCACTCCCGTCTCTGTCGGGGGTGGACCTGGACTCACTTAACGCCCCAATCTTACCTAAGGAAATCTCTGAAAATAGAATCAGAAAAGCACACTTACTGTCTAATACTGAACAGAGCCCTGTTCTTTCTCTCACCACGCCGATATCACAAAAAAGTCCGCTATTAAAAGAATACTTTTATAGTGTGGGGCGGGACTAAGAGCAATGAGCCATGATTGAATGGAGTCATCATGACAGCATCCAATCATGGCTCTGAAAGTGCTCTGTGCCCTGATTGGGCAAAGCTTTTATTGCTTTAGCCAATTAGGGCTTTCAATGCACTGTGCGGCGGTGCAGTGCATTGTGGTCGTTCGACGGGCGGAAAAAAAGGTCAAACGTCCTGATGATTCGGTTGTTCAGCAAATGTGCAAACAGCCAATGTTCAGCCAAACTCATGCTCAGGCCGAATATTTCACCCATCCCTAGCCTCAACATCACTTCATAAGATACTACAGTACATGATAAGGTCTAATAATCCATTGTTTCTTATTCTGGCACCCAAGTACTAGTGACACAACTTAATTGAGTAATGAAGTGGTCATCAGACTTTAACATAGACTTAAAGCTGAGGTTCACACAAAAAGTGAACCTCCACCTTTTGGATCCCCCCCCCCTCCGGTGACACATTTGGCACCTTTCAGGGGGTGCAGATAACTGTCTGAGACAGGTATTTGCACCACTTCCGGGTCTGATCCCCGTGGGGAATCAAGCCTGTGATGTCACCCCCCCCCCGCTGTCTTCTGGGAAACACTGTTCCCAGGAGAGGGAATGCGCATGCGCAGTAGGGAATCGGGCAGTGAAGCCGTCAGGATGGCGGCGGAAGCAGCCGAGGACTGAGCATTTTCTCAGCATCGGCTGCTGATATCGCTGGCACGCTTGACAGGTAAGTGTCCTTTTTTTAAAAGTCAGCAGCTGCCATATTTGTAGCTGCTGACTTTTAAAAAAAAAAAATTGGCCGAACCTCCGCTTTAACCTTTGTACCTGATTTATAAAATGACAATTCAGTATAACACAAACATAAACAAACATTTCCAGAGCAGGAGAGAAAGTAAAGAAGATAATGCAGTTTTTCTTCAATAATTTGCTAAATAATAGGGAATGTGATTGCTAAATGTTAACAATGAGGAATTTAGCTTTATGAAGATCTGTTTTAAGCATTAATACATCTTAAAGCGGAGTTATACCCAAAAATGGATCCGCTTTTCGGATTTCTTCACCACCTCCGTTGTCACATTTGGCACTTTTCAGGGGGGGGCAGATACCTGTCTGATACAGGTATTTGCTTCCACTTCAGTGCAGTATCCGTGGTGATCTACGCCATGTCTGAGCTGAGGAACAAATTGGCGTTGGGTGCTGACATAGCGGGCGCCCTGGACAGTTAAGTACCCTAATATTAAAAGTCAGCAGCTGCAGTATTTGTAGCTGCTGATTCTTATTTTATTTATTTTTTCGGCGAAACTTTGCTTTAAAAATTGATTCTCTTACTTTGCAAATTTTCACCACACACTAAAATGATTCAGATCATGAAAAAAAAATATTACAAAAAGATAACCCGAGTAAGTACAAAATGCAGTTTTTAAATGTTGATTTAATTTATTAAGGGAAAAAAGCTGTCCAAACCTGTCTGGCCCTATGTGAAAAAGCAATTGCCCCCTAAACCCATTGGCGGCAACAACTGCAATCAAGCGTTTTCGATAACTGCCAATGAGTCTTTCACATCTTCTTCGCAGAATTGTTTTAATTCAGCAACATTGGAGGATTTTCGAGCTTGAATTTCCTGTTTAATGTCCTGCCACATCATCTCAATCTAAAGTCCGAACTTTGACTAGGTTACTCCAAAACCTTAATTTTTGTTTTTTTGTGAGCCATTCAGAGGTGCACTTGTTGGTGTGTTTCAGATCATTGTCCTGCTGCATAACCCAAGTGCACTTGAGCTTGAGGTCATAAACTGATGGCCAGACATTCACCTTCAGGATTTTCTGGTATAGCACATAATTGATGGTTCCATCAATTATGGCAAGTCGTCCAGGTCCTGAAGCTGCAAAGCAGCCCCACACCATCACACTACCACCACCATGTTTGACTGTTGGTATGATGTTTATGAAATGTTGTGTTAGTTTTACGTGAGATGTAACGGGATGCACACCTTCCAAAAAGTTTAACTTGTGTCTCATCAGTCCACAGAATATTTGCCTAAAAGTCTTGGAGATACTTAAGGAGTGGCTTTCGTCTTGGAACTCTCCCATGGATTTCATTGTTTCCAAGTCTCTTATTGTTGAGTCAAAAACACTGACCTTAAATGAGGCAAGTGATGCCTGCAGTTCATTAGATGTTGTTCTGGGCTATTTTATTTCTCTTTAAATTCTTTGTATTCATGTTAGCAACGGGTTACAAAATATAAAACATCACCAACAAAAAGCCAAACCAGTATCCATCCAAATCCATCCGGTATCTAATGAACTAAAAAAAAGGATGATACAAATGACATTCATGTTAATACACAGCTTCACCATAAATATTACTGTAAATATATATAAAAGGTGAATCTGCTAAAACCTTATCACAATATTTAAATATATCATAATAATAATTCTTCAGCCAAAAAGGAGACAAGAGGCAATATGAGAGGTGGAGGCACTCCTGGGTTCTTTTATGACTTCCTGGATGAGTCTTTGCTTGTTGGAGTAATTGGAGCAATTTTGGCAGGCCAGCAATCCCTGGGAAGGTTCACTACTGTTCCAAGTTTTCTCCATTTGTGGATAATGGCTTTCACTGTGGTCTGCTGGAGTGACAAAGCCTTAGAAATGTCTTTGTAATCCTTTCCAGACTGATACATGCTAATTACTTTTTCACATCTGTCTTATTTATTTTTTATATCACTACATGAATTGTTTCTTTTTTAGATCTTTTTGCGCACTTCACTTTGTCATACAGCTTCTACAGTATTTAAGTGATTTCTTAATTCAACAGGTCTGACAGTAATCAATTAAGGTGGCAAGTGAAATTTAACTAAACTTTCCAAAAAAAGGAGGTTAATCACAGTTCATTATGATTTAGCGGGGGGGGCAATTATTTTTTCACACATGGCGAGGCAGGTTTGGACAGCCTTTTTGCCTTCATCAATCAATGAAAACATAATTTAAAAACTGCAGTTTGTATTTACCAGGGTTATCTTTGTGCAATATTGACATTTGTTTAATGATCTGAATCATTTAAGTGTGACAAATGGACTAAAAATAAATCATATATATATATATATATATATATATATATATATATATATATATATATATATATATATATATATATATATAATGTTTTTGTGCATAGTTGAGTCTCTTAAGGCCCGTACACATAATGCAAAAATCATAAGTAAAATTTCGCCTGACAAACGATCTGATGATTTTTGGATCGTTAGTATCGTTCTTTCGGCAGCCGATTACGGTTTTTCGTCTGACAAAAGCTGGATGTGCAGAATATTACATTTTTATCGTATGTGAACTCAACGTCCGATTTTTTTATTAATTAGTACGGTTCTCGTAAGAAAAAAATCATAAGAGCAAGACTACGCATGCTCAGCAACAAAAGAATACATACAAAACTATTCAAAACATTACGTCAGTTGTATTCTGTCGCACAAGAATTTTCACATGGTGGATAACCTCTTCACTTTTGACATGAGACTAGCATGCAACAAAAAATGGACGAACGGTTGTCCAAAAATCTGATAGCTTGTATGAGGCTTTAGCCTTGTTTCCATGTTGGAGGTATGCCTTTTTGACAGTAATTCTTCCTTTAAGACCGCTTCTGGTCAAACTTCCTCCGACATTAAGAAACAAAATTTACTCAAACATTAGATAGGTGTATCTGGGTCCCACTGGTTTCCACTAGTTCTGTGCTGATGACACAGCTGAACATCTTCTGATGTCGAAAGGATGTAATGATGATGTGTCTTTCATCTAGTACATTAGGTTTCCTTGGCTTACTACTACGTCTACAGTCCTCAGCATCTCCCGTTTCTTCAAAAGAGCTTGAACAGCACATCTTAAAGTGGTTGCACACCCTTACAGACCACTTTTCACTACAGGTAAGCCTATAATAAGGCTTACCTGTAGCTACCGTGGATATTTCCTAAACCTGCATGGTACATGTGCACTAAAGCAACTGCTTGTTTGTGCCGTTGCTTCAGCTAATGTGTCATTACCGGTGGCTCCCACACGCATGCCAATCACAGTGTATACCTGAAAATAACTCCGGGAGACATGTCGCCGGGGAGAGCAGTGTGCCGGGACCCCTTCTGGGGCTTCAATTTAAGGTTAGTATTTCATAATAAGCTAGTATGCTATGCATACTAGCTCAATATGTCTTTGTCTTTTTTTTTTTTTACATGGTTAACAACCACTTAAACCACTTCACCCCCAGAAGGTTTTACCCCCTTAATGACCAGAGCATTTTTTGGGATTCGGCACTGAGGTCACTTTAACTGACAATTGCGCAGACGTGTGATGTTGTATGCAAACAAAATTGATGTCCTTTTTTTCCCCACAAATAGAGCTTTCTTTTGGTGGTATTTGATCACTGACAAATTTGAAAAAAGCTATATTTTTTTACTTTTTGCTAAAATAAATATCCCCAAAAAAGATATAAAAAAAACGAATTTCTTCCCCAGTTTATGTTGATATGTATTCTTCTAAAAAAATCGCAATAAGTGTATATTGATTGGTTTGCGCAAAAGTTATAGCATCTACAAAACAGGGGATAGATTTATGGCATTTTTATTTATTTATTAGTAATGGCGGTGATCTGCGTTTTTTATTGGGACTGCGACATTTTGGCAGACAGATTGGACATTTTTTACACCATTTTGGGACCATTGACATTTATACAGCGATCAGTGCTAAAAATAGCCACTGATTACTGTATAAATGTCACTGGCAGGGAAGGGGTTAAACACTAGGGAGATCAAGGAGTTAAATGTGTCATGGTCTAACTGTAGGGGGGATGGGCTACCACTGACATGACAAAGATCACTGTTCCCGATGACAGGGAACAAAAGATCTCTGTTATATTACTAGGCAGAACAGGGAAATGCCTTGCATTTCCCCATTCTGCCTCTAATCGTCACTGACAGACATCCCGAGATTACGAAGGGACATACGGGTACGCCCTCTTGGGCCATTCTGTCAATGTTAAAGCGGTTAAACCCAAAGTGTACATAGTGTGCAAGTGTAAGAATTGATGTTGCTTTGAAGCCTTATGCCCCTAAGACCTCGTACACACGACCGAGCTTCTCGGCAAAAACCAGCAAGTAAATTGCTGGGAGATATTTTTTTGCAGAGGAAACCGGTCGTACATTTTCGTCGAGGGAACTGTCGAGAAACTCGACGAGCCAAAAAGAAAGTATGTTCTCTATTTCCTTGACGGGAATGGAGAAATTGGCTTGTCGAGTTTCTCGATGGCTTCACAAGGAACTCGACGAGCAAAACGATGTGTTTCACCGTCGAGTTTCTCGGTCGTGTGTACGAGGCCATACACATGAGCGATTTTCCTGTTGGGAAAAAAAAACAATAGTTTTCTCAACGGAATTCCTCTCAAGCCTGCATTGCATACACACGGTCACACAAAAGTTCTCTGAACTTTCGAGCGTTAAGAATGCAGTGACGGACAACACTTTGACAAGGCGAGAAAAAGAAGTTCAATGCTTCTGAGCATGAGTTTTATTGTTTCCGAGCATGCATGTTTTTTTTCCCCGTCGGAATTTCATACAGGCGAACGGTTTTCCCGCTAGGATTTTTTCCTGACTGGATCCTGCTCTCTTTTTTTTTTCAGCAGTTTTCCTGTAGGAAAAAGTCAGATGGAGCATACACATGGTTGGCATTCCCGGCCAAAAGCTCTCATCTGAGTTTTTTCCAACGGAAAAAACGGTTGTGTGTACGGGGCAAAAGAGTGGTCACAACAAATAATTATTTGATTTAGATTTTTCATCTGTTCTCTCACATTGCATTTTGTAAATTGATAAAAGTAAACAATAAATATATATTTTTGAAAGCATTCTTACTTTACAGCATGCACCTGCTTACCCACCTGTCTAAAACCTTTTTGCACAGTACTGTACATATAGGAGAATTTGGAAGTGTAGCTTGTGGTTAAATTAGCTACCCATATTATGTGTATTATATGTATGTGGAAGGAGTATGCACATACATGGCTTTTTGATTAGGGGGAAGGGAACTTTGGAAGGTAGCAACCAATTTGTGTTTTTTTTTGGATGTTCAAAATTCTAAACATTATTTGCCTGAAATGTCTTCATTTTTGGTGAATCAAGCAAAATTATCACATTGGACAATAACATTTCATAAGCTGCTTGCTGAATCAAACCAAATATTATCATTAAAAAAAAAAAAACTTTAGTCACAGCTCTTTAATATCAAAGCAAGAAAGTCCTACAGCCTTAGTACCAGTTTTAGCTTCAGATATTTTAATAAGTATTTCCATTCTTTATATTACAAGTACTTGAATTTTGTACAAAATGATTATAATTTAATTGAGGCCAGATTAGTGTGGGACATTCTTCTAGCTCAGGAGGCCTTGATTCCTCAGAACCATAATGAACTAATAATGAATGTGCTAAAGTCATTAAATCAAATTTCATAAAAGGATGAAGATTGCTTTATTTTATATTAAAGCAATTAAAATCACATGCACAGTAACAAATGTTACAACACCATGATGTACTAAATGTTCTCTATATGCCCCAATATCTAATGCGTTTTAGTAGCAGAGAAAGGCTGTGTTACATGACCAGAATTAATTTTGATAGCAAAATTAAAATATGGCTTTGCACAGTCATTAACATAATACATTTTGTTTATGTGTAGTCCTGAATTCAAATTTGCCAAATGATTATATATGTACAGTCCCTGTGTAGTTCTATATAATACTGCCATAAGTACCCTTATGCTGCGTACAGACGATCGGACATTCCGACAACAAAACCATGGATTTTTTCCGACGGATGTTGGCTCAAATTTGTCTTGCATACACATTATCGCAACAAATGTTGTCGGAAATTCCGATCACCAAGAATGCGGACACATACAACACATACGACGGCACTATTAAAGGGAAGTTCAATGTTGTGTTGTGTTAGTAGAAGTTTTGTGAGAGACGATTCGTGCTTTTCAGTCTCATGCTTTTCAGTCCTGGCCTCTCCCAGTATGGATGGATCGGGGGTGTGGGGGCCAGTATGGGGGGTGATCAGAGGTATTGGGGGGACACATCTGGACCCCCCAAGCCCCATTCAGCACCTGAAGTTGGTGGGAGCAGCAGATGAAGGATGCCGGCTTATGATGGTAGCTGCGGGGATCCAATTTGTGGGGGGTTTGATTGGGTGGAGAGGGGATACTCAGTGGTGGGGGTGAAAAAGGGGGTGAAGGGCATAGGAAAGGAGAGTGGGGGGTTGTTTTAGGTGGAAGGGAGCGGCAGGGTGGAGAGGCTTGGGGCAGGGAAGCGGCAGCATGGAGGGGGTGGTCACATTTAGGGTTAATAACTCAGATCAGCAGGTTGTAATTCGCTGATCAGAGTTATTGAATTGTTCAGCAGAGTCTACTGAACAATTATGCTATAAGTTTATGGTCAATAATGTGACCATGAGCTTATAGGAGAGGGAGAAATGAGGTCCGTACGACGTACAGACTTGGCCACCTTGGGGCAGTATTGTATTGTATGGGCCTGGTAGTGAAAGGGTTAACAGATGACAATGAACAAGTGAGATGGAAAAATTTTAGTTTTTCATTTAGTTGCATAACAATTCTGAACACTAATAGTTATAATTGTGCACACATAGATAATCTCCTAAGAAAGTCACTTTTACTTTCTTAAAAATGTAGGTTTGAAGTTTATTAACATTTTGGATTAACCGAGAGCACTGTAGTTGTTCAATAATGGAATTAAGCCTCAAAAGTACAACTTGTCTTATAATGGGGCACACAGTGTAAAAGTGATCCAACAGCTAGTTACCCGCTAGGATTACTTTTACAAGAAAGCCAATCGTCTGATCTAAAAAATAATCCCAGGATAATGCAGCCATCATCCCAGTATAACCACTTGAAGTCCAGAGATGTACCAGCACGTCACTGCTTGTCAAGTGGTTCAAAGGTTAGTTAAAACATTTGCACTTGTTTATGAGCACCCCAGGCTGTCTGTTCTCCTAGGACCCATAGAAAATTAAGGGCATAATTTCTAACAACTGTGAAAAAAATTATGCTGTTCTATTAAGACAGGCCTTTGAAGTTTATTTCTATGTTTTATCTTCCCCTAATAATCTCTAGGAATATAAAGTAAGGACTCATATTTATCAGTGTCAGTATCTCTAGTATATAAAAAATTACCACTTTAAAATATAATTAAATTCATCATTTTATGATAGCTGTATGACTAAAATTTCAACATATACTGTAATTAATTGAATAAATCATTTATAAAAAAAAAATGCTTGGCTTTCAAAGATAATTAATGTTATATTTACACTTGGTATTAGATAGTGTCAACTTACAGAATAAACAAATCATAATTAATGTCAATCATCTAATTTTCTGCTGAGGTTGCATGGTAGATGTATAGGTTGAAATATAGAAGACCTTATTGACGCATGATTTATAAAGGGTATGTGTAGCTTCTGGTTTTCCTCCAAGGTTAATATATATATCTGTTAGCATCACTTAATAAAAATATCAAAAGAGTCGTATAGCCTGATGTGTTAGTAAAATTGTACATATCATTGCAACTATTTAGTGTATCCAGCTAAATTCTACCTGTTTTTTTAGGATAAAGTGGGCTCTCAAATGGAGGTAAATTGTAATGGATATCTTTAGATTTTTATCATTTCATTTGTATGTATATATATATATATATATATATATATATATATATATATATATATATAGACTTATCTTTCTAATTTAGCTGTATATTTTTACCTATTACCATACCCTACTACCAATAACAACCCAAAATAAGGGGCCAAATTCTCAAAAAACCTGCCTAACTTAAATTTCAGCAGTTAAGTTACACTGACTTAAAATTTCTACCTAAGTGCCCGATCGTCAAAGCACTTACCTAGAAATTTCAGGCCGTGTAACTTAAGTGCCGCCGTCGTAAGGCGGTCCTCCTCTCCTGGGGGCGTTTAAAATTTAAATGAGGCGCGCTCCCGCGCCGGCCGTACTGCTCATGCGTGTGACGTCATTTTCCCGACGTGCAGCGCGCGAACGTAATTAACGCCGGGCGGCTTTGAGAATTTCGACGGGACACTAAAGTTGCGACGGGTGAAAAAAAAAAAGACGCGCCGGGAAAACAAATAATTATAAAAAAAAAAGACAGCGTCGCTCAGCATGCATTCCTGAGAGGGAGAACTCCATGCCAATTTTCAAAGAAAAAAACGGCATGGGTTCCCCCCCCAGGAGCATACCAGGCCCTTAGGTCTGGTATGGGTTGTAAGGAGACCCCCCATGCCGAAAAATTGACGTAGGGGGTCCCCCTACAATCCATACCAGACCCGTATCCAAAGCACGCTACCCGGCCGGTCAGGAAGGGAGTGGGGACGAGCGAGCGCCCCCCCCCCTCCTGAGCCGTGCCAGGCCGCATGCCCTCAACATGGGGGGGTTGGGTGCTCTGGGGCAGGGGGGCGCACTGCGGGCCCCCCCACCCCAGAGCACCCTGTCCCCATGTTGATGAGGACAGGACCTCTTCCCGACAACCCTTGCCGTTGGTTGTCGGGGTCTGCGGGCGGGGGCTTATCGGAATCTGGGAGTCCCCTCAAATACGGGGGCCCCCAGATACCGGCCCCCCACCCTAAGTGAATGGATATGGGGTACAACGTACCCCTATCCATTCACCTGGAGGCAAAAAGTAAAAGTTAGTAAACACACAACACAAGGCTTTTTAAAATAATTTATTACTCTGCTCCGGATGCCCCCCCTGTCTTCTTTATTAGCTCTATTTCCAGGGGGGCTTCTTCTTCCGCTCTCCGGGGGTCTTCCACTCTCCGGGGGTCTTCTTCCACTCTCCGGGGGGGGTTTCTTCTTCCGCTCTCCGGGGGGGGGCTTCTCCGCTCTCCGGGGGGCTTCTTCCATCTTCTCCCCTCTTCCGCTGTTGACTCGGCGAACCCCGGTTCTTCTCCAGCTGTCCGGTGCCTTCTTCTTCAGCGCTGGCTGCCTGCTATGTTTGTGTGTTAGCTCAATTAGTAACAGGCAGCTGGCGCGGTCTTCTGTGACGTCAGGGTCTTCTGTTCTTCTCCCCTCTTCCGATGTTGACTCGTCGCATCTTGTCGCTGTAATGATGGAAGTGCGCCTTGCATCCCATTTATATAGGCATCACCGTCCCATCATGCTCCGGTAGGTACCCACGTGGTGGGTGCACGTGGGGGACCTCAAGGAGGGTCTCAGATGCCTATCCCTTTAACCACTTGACCTTAAGAAGGTTTTACCCCCTTTATGACCATGCAATTTTTTGTTTATCAGCACTGTGCTGATAAACGGGCAATTGCTCGGTCTGACAACATTGTATAGAAATGAAATTTATATAATTTTTTTAATTTACCATATATAATTTTTATATAATTTTTTTTAACACAAATAAAGTTTTCTTTTGCTGGTATATAATCATGTTTAAAAAAAAATGATATAATAGTGAAAAAAGACTAACAATTAAAATATATACATGATAATGCTGTTTAAAGAATCATGCCTTTTTTTCTGTTTGCTTATTACATATAATCATTTTAATATGAGCAGTGTCCAAAATATAAAATTCTTGCTGATTTTGCTAGACAGCATTTTATTGTATATTACATGTTAAAATAATGAAATGGTGTAGTGTAGATGAGATCTTTACATCTTCTAAAAATTGTACACCACAAGCTCATATGGAATATGTCATGCCCTAGCTGACATGTTTTTCTGAAGTATACTCAGTAAATGCATATTCTTTTCCTCATCAGTCCCTCATAAATACAGGTATATGGTGTGAAATGCAGTTTGATTCATCATCACTCCTATCTACATTTTTCACAAGTGGGCCCAGGGGGAATGTCAGCATCTGCCTACACATCCACATTTATTAGGAGACTGTTAAACCAAGCCGGTGTTAAGAAAGACGGAACACTGGTAATGTCATACTTACTCATTTGTCATGATGTCTTTGGAGAGATTAGCTGTCAGATTAGAAAATATCCCTCAAAGCCTTTTAGTTGTGAGCAGCAGCAATTTTATGAGAATGTTAGATATTATTAAATCCTCATGTTAGGGAAGAGAACATACCTCACAGTTATTGTACACTGATAACAAAATTCACTGTAGTCCTTGAACTGTCGTCTTAAAGTGAATAACATCTGCACTCACTGGCTCCGAATGTGCAGTTTATGGTGTTCTTGGCAGCAAAATAACATAATGAAACCTAAATGATTGTTGTTTATATTACTACAACCTTATAGGAGTCAATATCTTGGGTTATCAAAAAGTAATAAGATGCAGCTACTAAAAGCAATTGTAAGATTTTACCTTTCATCAGTTTAGATAGTCAGGCCAGTAAGAGATGATTGGTTTCTAAGGGTTAATGCACTTTACACATCACTCACATGCTTTATTAAATGGATTATAAAGTGGTCCTGTAAATATTTTTTTCAGGACAAGAAAATTGGTTAGAGCTAAAAAAATAAAATTTAAAGAATAACTTCACTTTCATGGGGAAAAAAAGAATAAAGAAAAAATAATATAGCGTATACAATTGGGACACAAGTCATATTGAATATTATTAAATATTAGTATATTGAATGTTATTCAATATTAGTATATTGAATGTTATTAAAAATTACCTTTCGTTTTTAATCTGCAGCTCTGTAATTTTCTGAAAATGCAATGCAATATGGCTACCTGGAGGTGTTCTTTACACAGAATGTGTACAGAACACCCCCCAAAAACATTGTTTCCTGTTTGTGTGATTGGCTCACCAATTTTCCCAGAAGTCTGCACTAAGATACAAGACAGATTTCAAGCATCCTTTGAAACACAAATTTCATTTTTGGTGAGATACTTTCAATAGGAAATCACGTCTAAAGGGATGCAGGTCCAGCAGCTTTCCTCACTAGTGCCCTGCAGGTGCAGCTGATTGATACTGTAATTATGAAACCACTCCCATTAGATTCACTTTCCCCCATGGACACAGACAAATACACATGGATTTCTTCAGAATAACAAAAGGTTGGAATATGTAACAAAGTTTGTTAAAATCCTTGTAATGTACATAGTAGATCACCCAGAGGGCAATGTTTTTTTCTCAACAAAAGTGGAGTTACATTTTATAAAATTATTTTCTTCCTCTTTTTTAAGTGAGGCATATATGAAACAATGTATAGAAATATTTAGTATTTTTATAAATAGTAGCAGCTGAGGCACATGGCTCTTTTTCATGTTTTATTTAGTTTCATCTTTTCTTCTGTTGAAACAATCATGTACTTTACAGAGGTAGCTGAAGCAAATATTTATATCCCTCCCAAATGAGGTTCCATTCAGTAGCAGAAGATTTGATTAACTAAAGGAGTGTAGAATGTTCGCATTGCAAAATTAAGTTTTACTTTGCAAAGGATATGCTCAATTAGCTTACTAAATACATTGAAGCTGAGTCCTGATTCTTTGCTTGCTTCAGATGCCTTTTTTCTTGCTTCAGATCACTGAAGTGACCAGGGATTTACCTTACTCAGCTAAGTAAACATTATCAATTGCTTTAGTAAATTAGCCCCCAAGTGTCCAAAAAGCATAATTTGCCGAACAACAACAGTATACAATATGTGTATGATTTCAAATTATACATATAGTTACATAGTTACATAGTTAGTCAGGTTGAAAAAAGACACAAGTCCATCCAGTTCAACCACAAAAAATAAAAATAAACAAACAAAATAAAAAACACAGTACAATCCCATACACCCAACTCCATACCCACAGTTGATCCAGGATAATATAAGGAATGTTACCATATAATATACAGAGAAATGTAATCCCTTCCCATCCCATGGCGTTTATAATAGGAGGCAGGTCGAAGTGGTTATGCCCAGGATCATGACTGCAGCTGCAGTCATGATCCCAGTATTGTTTTTTTTTTAGCAGCCGTTCAGCAGTTTTTTCTTTAAGTAAAAGTAATCCAAACAGCTATGCAGCCACTAGATTACTTTTACAGGTGGCAGACAGGGGTCCCCCCGACACCGCCTATCAGACAGGAAAGCCTGGTAAGGATGCAACTGGCAGTATCCTGTTTTTGGGGCAGAGCGAGAGGGACACACGTTGTTACTCCCACTGTGTGATGTCAGAAACCAGAAGCAACAAGGATGAAGTCACTTTCCATTTTGGTGTCATGTAAACAAGCTATTACTGACATGTAAAAAGCAACAGATCAAACCAATCTCCATTTGATCTGATGCTTTGGAAGCCAGAGGAGAGATATGGGGCTAAAATATTCCAGATCTCACCATAAAGGGGACCCGTCATGGCCTATGTTATTACAAGGGATGTTGTTCATCCCTTGTGATAGCAATAAAGTTGGTAAAAAAAAATGAAGGTACATACAATGTTAAAGAAAATGTAATTAAATATATAATCAAATTCAAAAACATTTTAAAGTGCCCCGGTCCCCCATGCTCATGCAAAAATGCAAACACATGCTTTGGTCCCGCATGCGCCGGTCCCACATGCATATGTAAATCGCACCACACATATGAGGTATCGCTGCAAACGGCAGGGAGAGAGCAATAGTTCTAGTACTAGATCTGTGAAACTCTAAACTGGTAGCCTGAAAGGCTTTTAACATGTCACCTATGGAGATTTTTAGGTATAGTTTGGTGCCGTTCCATTGGCGTATGCAATTGTAAAGCATAAAATGTTTGGTATCTATTTACACAACGTAACATAATATTTAAAATTTTTGCAAACAATTGGGTATTATATTGTGTTTTTGTGGATTAAAAATCTTTAAGGTGTATCTTTAAATGTGCGTTAAAATAAAAACGCTACTCAAAAAGCATGTGACATAAAATATGCAACTTCCACTAACATGTTTGGAGATTCTCAGTTTTCTAGCAAAAAAAAATGCAGTTTTTTTACATGTAGTAGAGGAATGCCAGAATTGGCCAGGACTGGAAGTGGATAATTAGAGATGCATAAAAAAAGGAAGACTGTTTCACATATGTTTAAATATTTTACCATATTTTATTGTTTTTCTTTTACATATGATTCATTGGTATAGGTGACAAATATAGTACAGTATTTGTATTAACTGTCAATACATGGCAGCAAATGTGCAGTATGTTAAATAAATTGCCAAATACCTGACACAGAAACATAGTAATTTGATATATTGTACTGGAATTCTGAACTGTGGAGTGCTGCTGGAAATTATCCACAAAGCCACAGTGGCTAATTTACTAGAGGGGGTAGAGATAGTTTACTTTGCAAAGGAATTTTCATTTAGCGTTATAATTTTTTTTACCACATTCACTAAGATAAGTGAAAGTTTCCTTGCAAAGTGAAAATTTGCTTTGCAACATGAACATACTCTACTCCATTAGTAAATCTGCCAAACCATGTATAAACCAGCTCTCAAATTTCCCACTTGTCTACTCGCATTTTGCGAGTGGAAAATGAGTGCTGGCGAGTGTGGGGCTGCCTCGGAGGAGGGCGAGCAACGCTAGCAGGCGGGGATGATTGGGTGCCATTCTTCCTGTGATCGCTGAGAGGAAGAGAGAGGGGAGGAACAGCCAGCCGACTGGCTGGATCATCAAAGGAATTGCCAGCTGTAATAGCTTTTATTTGAATTGCAGGTTTTTTTTTTTGAAGCTCACGTCACACAGTCCCACCTCCTGGCCCGGCGTCATTAATAGACAGAACATTGGTCCAATGCGGGATGTGTGATGTCATCAAAGGTGTCGGGCCAGGAGGCGGGACTGTGTGACAGTGAGCTCTGGGAACACCAGGCAAATCAAATATTACAGCGGGCAATCCCCACTCTCTGATCCGGCCGGCTCGCCTCTTCCTCTGTACAGGTGAGGCTGTATTGATGGGCACAGGTCACGCTGCATTAATGGGCACTGATTATGCTGCATTGATGGGCACTGGTCACACTGCATTAATGGGCACTGGTTATGCTGCATTGATGGGCACAGGTCACATTGCATTGATGGGCACTGGTTATGCTGCATTTATGGACTCAGGTCAGGCTGTATTGATGGGCCCTGGGTGCATTGCATTGCTGGGCACAGGTCAGGCTGTACTGAGGGGCACAGGTCAGGCTGCATTGATGGACACTGGTTACACTGCATTGCTGGGCAGAGGTGAGGCTGCATTGATGGGCACTGGTCACACTGCATTGATGAACAAAGGCCGGCTTGATTAATGGGTACTGGTGGGGCTGCATTAATATTCACTGGTGAGGCTGCACTGATGAGCTCTGATGAGGCTGCACTGATGGGCACTGGTGAGGCTGCACTGATAAAGTTGTTGTTAATATAAATTTTTGTAACTTGTGTATAAAATATTTGAGTGTTATTTCATTAGATGATTTATGAGGGTGTGTTTAGGGACAGGGTTAGGGGGCGGTGCATGGTAAGGGTTGGGTGGGGCAATTGGTGGCGAGTCACCCTTAAGGCCTGGCTCGTAGCTCAGGACTTTAAATGTTGAACCCTGGTCTAAACTGTATGTTTTTTAACTCCCATTTAATTAGTGGGAATGCTTTAATAAGCATTCCCAGTATTGATATTCGTTTTTTATTATTAGTGGGAATGCTTTAATAAGCATTCCCAGTATTGATATTCGTTTTTTATTATTATTATTCCGTACGTTTTTTGGCTCTGCGTATCTTCGGCATACTTTCAGCTATTGAGACCATTCAACTATTAAAATGTTCGTCTCGTTCAGCTAACGATGGGACTTCTTCAAGTTTTTTTGTACTATTTATACTTTTTAAAATATTAAGCTTTTAGACACTTTTTTTTAACATTGAAGTCAATGAGAACATCCTTTTTCCCTTTGAAATCACATGCCCTGCCAAAAGTTTCAGCTCCTTCATACTTTCACTTACAGACACCAAACAAACTTTAAAGCGGTCACAAAATATTCAGGTATCCGGCTATGACTTTTCAGATTGATATCTTTTACGTTTTTTGTGAAAACGCAATTTACGTTTAGCGATCTTTTCAGAAAATGTAATCGGTTATAATGTAATCCTATGGAAGGGATTTAGAGTGTGTCATGTGACCTTTAGAGTGGAGATGATTGAAAAAAAAGTTATCTTTAAAAAAAGGGGAAACAAATTGCTCTCACGCCCACAAGATCTACTTGTCATACAAAATTTATATATCAAAACGTAGGTATGTTTGTCTGGTTTCAGGCAATGTTATCAGTTTTGTGATACGTATGTTATTTTTAGTTCCAGGAGCTTCTAAAGGACAAGAGGGACAAATAAACTCTCATTGACACTCATGTTAAAAAGACTTTAAAATGTTTCTGCAAAACACATAAAGACGCTCTTTTCTAAATCGCTGACATGCCCACATTTTTAAGTTTATCAACATAAATTTTATACCGATTTGTTCACAAAAGCCTTGTGTTTCAAACGGTGAAGTCGCTGTATTGATCGCATGTACGGTTGTGGATTTATTAAGTTTTGTTTGAAGGCTTCAATAACTGATTTTGTGTGTGGATTCAAGCGTTTCTAATGGTATTTTGATTCCCTAAATAGCTTTCTTTAACTCAGTGCAGTCCTCCTCCCCCACCTCATGTGGAGAAAGCCTCTTGAGGGGGGAGGGGCGACCAGGCAAGTCAGGACACTCTCTATATTGCAGATAGAGAAAGGAGCTGTGTGATATTAGGCTTTATAAGTACTGAAGGAACACTGCTTGTATGTCCTAAAGATACTGTAGTGGTTATGGTGAATGGCTTTTGTGCGGGCTCAGCAATTCAGCTATTCAGCATTCCCACTCGCATTTTCCTCAGGAAATGCATTGTCTAGTTCTGTCTAGTTCCAAAGTGCCCCGAAGCATTCAGATCAATCATGAAGGATATCCCTAAAATAGTCCCATATCACACATCCACACAGGACCTGTTTTGGTGGAAGATGCTGTAATAACATGGTTTAGGATTTTTGAGGAATCACACATAAACATAGGTAAAACAAACTCTTACAATGCCATACATTGCCCCGAGACGACGTCCTTTGTGTGACAAAATGCATAGGGTGAGCGATGTGCTGAAGTCACCACGCTTTGCCACAATCTGCTATGCACTGGAGTGCTATCTATATTTTAAAATTTGCCGGCCGACTTCCGTTTTTTGCTATGACACAGTCCGTTGTTTGTTGAGACCTGTCATTTTATATAATAAATAGCCTGATTTTACCGATGGCGGTTTCTTTTTGTTTCTTTTTTGTGGCTGCAAACACCCATTGAAATGGTCTCCTCTGCTATGTTTCATCTGCCGGAGTAAACATCCAGTCCCACGGCGTTAGCAGACACTGACACATTGAGACCACCAGACTGTAAAAGCCGCTTCTTCTGCCGGCTGTTCCTTGTCACAACAGGCGCTTTCAGCGCCGTAATGCGTTCCGTGCTGGAACGCATACGGCACTCGCACGATTTTGTCATGGCCCGGCGCTGTGTGCGTTCCAGCCTGGAACGCGGAAGTGCACATCTAACGGCGGTTTTCTTGAATTCAGTGCGATGCACTGCACCTGGTCTCCTGCCTATAAAGGCATTCAATGGAGATAGAAACTTTGTTCTATTATTGTCGGCCGTAGCCAGCTAGGCTACAACCAACCTACAGCTCCCAGTAATTCCTGGACTGCATTGCTCCCCACGCTGCTACAACGCTCCAGGCAACAACTACTACTTTGGTGCTGTTGCATCTACTGCAACAGAGAGCTATTGCTGGGGACAACCTTGAGGCCTTCCTTGCTGAACACCTTACACCATGGAATCCCTACTTCCTACACTGAAGCCTGCAAACGGATAAGTAGCTATTGTGTCACTTGTAGTGCCATAGGAATCTGCTGCTTATGTTCCATCTAATACAATTGCTGTTATTTATTAGGCCTTTTGCCTATCGGCATGCTATTTGGGATATACTGTTGTGCCTATGGCTAATTTCTAAGGAATATCTTAAAGGGACATTTACTTTCAAATTACCTCAGCTATATCTGCCTCTCAAATGCAACTATTATTACCTGAGCTATAATTGTCACTCTTATGCAATTATTAGTTGTCGCAACAACTCCTAATTACTATGTGTATTCTCAAAGTACCTGAGCTATATTGCCTCCTAGATAGAACTATTAGTTGTCGCTACAAATCCTATTTACTACGTGTACTGTCAAAGTTATAATTGCCTCTCATATGTAATTTTTAGTTGTCTCAACAACGCCTATTTACTACGTGCTTGACATAAGTACTACCTGTTTATGGGCCTATGCCCTAAGTTGCGGAACATGTTCGCCTAAAACTTTCCTATGCTAAGGGTTGACGTATTTCATACCTTCTTCCTTAGTGGCCTAATGCACAACGCTATGTAATACTGATACTCACTTGCATACAGTTGTGCATTTGTATCTTTTAATGCACACTATAATTTTAAGCTAAGCTAAGCTCTGGTCGCATGTTGTAATGCGTCCAAGCTCAGTAGCTCAACGCCTATCTTTATGTGAGAGAGAGATGAGAAACCTGAAGATAACCCTTTCTTATTCCGTCCAAAAAAAATAGCTCTAACCACTTTTGAAACTTTGCGCATAGGGGATATGCCCCAAAACACTTCTGGATTGGACATTCCATTACTGAGCAAACTGAGTTTAGGGTGCCATGTATGGTGTGAAATGTCTATATACCCTTCTAGGGTCCTGTATACAGTGAGATCTGATCTACTAGTATCTTCTCCCATGACCTGTATGCAATTTTCATGTTCTCCCTGTGCCTGCATGGTTTCCCCTGGGTACTTTGCTTTCCTCCCACACTCCAAAGACATGCTGGTAGGTTAATTGGCTTCTGTGTAAATTGACCCTAGTAAGTGTATGTATGAATGTATGTTAGGGACCTTAGATTGTAAGACCATTAAGGGCAGGGCCTGATGTGAATGTACAATATACTGCATAAATTAACAATGCTATATAAGTAACTGTAATAATAGTCATTAAAGTCTCTGTACATGTTTGGATAAATCAGTCATAGACTGTGAAGCTGCATGTGTTTCTGGACCAAGTGACTGTCATGATTACCCCAAATGCAGGTGGTCAGACTCTATTGCTTGCTACTGTGTTCTTCACCTATATCAGCCGCCTTTCCCATAAGCCAAGTAGGCCTACTGGTGATTGGTTGCCATCAGGTCTTATATACAATGCTATAGTGCCTGGCTACCATGCCAGGGCAGGCGTGACCTGAGATGGGTATTTGCGGTTGGCAGACAGGCAGAGTGGTTCAATGATAATCCAGGTTAAAGGCAGGTCATACATAGAGAAATCCAATCTAGCAGAGCAGGGCAGACAAACAGGCAGCTTGATCAGGATGTTATCACTCTCTGTCACAAGCATGAAACTGAAGGTTTGGCTGGCTTATAACAGGTTTGGTTTCTACCCAGAGACTGAGCACATTAATCACCTTGCAGGTGTACCAGGATGCTGGAATGAGGAGAAGGAGTGCTAGACACTACTGACAGTGACTGTCCACAAGCTCTCAGTCCCTACTAGTCACATAAATGTAATAAGTACCCCAGCTGTAAGGAAAAGGAAGCCCAACCACTCGTACTCATGTTCTACAGTAGGTCTCCTGGCAAGGGAACTAACTTACAACCGCCACCAAGTGCACTGCTACATTTAGACAAATTTTATATGCTGCAGGTAACTTTTCAGTAAACACTACAGTACATTAAGACTAACCTGCAATATGCAGTTTTCTTGTACAGCCCTTTTGCACTTCAACGTAAAACCAACATTGTTAAATGGTATTGGTACCTGTTGTGTTGTAAATTACACATGTGAATGGGGGGGGCGGGGGGCGGGCAAGAAATAGCTTTTAAAGTAACTGTGATCTAAGTAGTCTTTTAGAGAATTTGTTTACAAGCTTTTATTTTATAGTTATAAAATCACTATAATTTTTCAGAGCTAATTTAAAGGAGAATTTTTAGTTTGAAAGGCAACACTACCTGTATATTGAATAATGCAAGTAAGAGCAACTTGCAGAACTTTGGTTGGGAGAAGATTTTGTGTTTGGATCAAAGTTCTCTAAACAAACAGAAGCATAAAATTATTTGAGGTAGGCCTTATTTCCACCTAAAAGCCCAAATCTTTAAAACAGCAATAAGAAAATTAGGAATAAATAAATAAATAGTTTTGCAACAGACGTACAGCCCTAATTACCTAATTATGTTTTTTGCCCAAGACCTTCTTTAGCTGTTTTCTTAAACTGTGCCAATAAAAATGCAATTTTCACCACAGTACATTACATGCAAACCTCTATTTAATTGTGCGTGTTGACTTCCCTTTCAGATAAATGCAATGAGAAAATATGGTTCAGAAAATGCTAATTTCTAACTCCTTTTAATCTTATTTGGACCAACTTGTGAACAATTAATAGTATCTTCTATAGTTCCCCTGATAACAGTTGTCTGCCGTCTGTGGAAAGTACTCATTTGGCAGGTACAAAATATTCAGGTGGGAATAGTACAGACTTTCTGACAATTTGCTGAGCAAGGGCTATGGCAGTTTTCTCTTTTTGGCACATGTTCAAAGACTTTTCAAGATTGACTTCTCCTGTTAAAATGTGATTGATGTATATTGCATTTTAGGAGGTTTGATTTCATATTTGACATTTACTGCCATCTTTGCAAATGCTCCAAAGAGTACACAAAATGAAAGATTTATCAGCTGCTGCTTATGATGAATATATGACTATTACTCTGCCTCATTTTGTAATGGAATCTGATTTACAATGACAAATACAGATACATTTCAATTCTAAGGCATTACATTTTACTGCATAAACATTATGCTTGTTGTGTTCTCAAGAATATTGCAATAAAGGTGTGTGCAGATTAATATGGTAACAACTCAAAGCTGAAATTTTGCCTTAAAAAAAATCCCTACGGCTTTAGTCATGTCATTTACCTGTTATGAAGTATGTCCAAGCAGGCAGCTGGAAGAAGATGAAGAACTATTCTATGCCTTGTCCTCTTCATGTCTCAAAATTTTGAGCACTGCAATTATTAACAGCTGTGGGGCAGAAAGAACAACAGTACAGATGGTCAGATAGGCACACCAATCCTATTTGCCCCCCCTGTTCTCCGGGGGCACAGACAGCAATAAAAACTGATGGGTATTCTAATCACCCTCCACTCTATCTAAAACTATAAAAAGAAAAAGTAATTATATCCCTGTTTAAGCTAAACTTCTGCTTTAGAAATTGATCCAATCTGTTTTTAGATCTAGGGTTGAGTACAATGTTGAATCCTCAAAATATTTCAGTCTTTTCTGACGAGCTATTGCTGCATTTCTGACTTGTGATGTTCACAATCTATGTGCAAATTCAAGGGTCAATAGCCATAAAATACTAGTTGTTTTTTAGGTGATTTCTATCACATCCATAGGTCATTTAGGAGTAGGCATTTCAGGATTTAGGAGTAGGCGTACAGTTGCAAATATTAAACATACAATTTACAACATTTGAAAAGAATTCTATTCGTTGGTGTTAATTGACTAAACAAATGAGGTATGTTCAATCTCCAAAATATGTTTGCTGGTGAGTGTATGTTCTTGAATGTTCATTGATCTTAGTTAATGAGATGTAGTTGTTTTCACTTCAGTCATGTACAATCAAAAATCTTATTTTACTAGCTTCCCTTGTACATTTTTGGGTATTTAAAATGAACGCAACTTCACCTTGTTTTCTAAGAAAAAAATATATTTTTAGTGTGACCATTCAAGTCATGCTTTGTTTCTGAATATTACCTAATTTAAAACTATATAAAGAAGGAGTGGGGGGAGCTTCTGCTCCAACCCATTCACATATGTGTGTGTAAATTTCAGGCTTGGCTAAACATTCACCCTGCTAAGTGAACAGCCTCTACTACTTTAGTGAATCAACCTATCAACCTATACTGTAACCTCCATTTCTTTTTCTATGTACGATGCTTTATGCCAGTTCAGTACAGTTTTGTGTGCATTTTTTCTGCACAAAATGCATGCACAGTGTTTTCCATGTATTCCAATGGCGTTGGCGCTAGTTCACCCCATGCAGTGAGTTTCCGGTCAGTTTCTGCACTGGAAACTGACTACATGGTGTGAACTAGAGCCAACTAGAGCCATTGGAATACGTGGAAAACACTGTGCATGCATTTTTAGTGCAGAAAAAATGCACATGAAACTGTGCGGAACTGCGTCTGGTGTGAACTGGTCCTAAATTAACAAAGACATGTTTCTCTATTTTTAAATATTATCCTGGTCCTCATTCTCTCAATCCAATTTCTACCCGTCTCCCATTTGGAAATTCTAGTGGTATTTTCTCTTCCCCAATTCAGAAAGTTAGTATGGCAGGCCATACATGGTGCAAATTTCTTTCCTGCAGCCTGCAAATAAGATGGTGATTATCGCTAGCGGCTATGGCAGCTCCTAGTGATAATCGCAAAAGAATCTGTCAGGCTGGTTGTACCCAAGTTGATGAATTGATCAACTTGCTGCATTCAGCCTGCCAATTAACAGTTCGAACCAGCCAAGATTCGAACCGTGTATGGTTCCTCAAGCTAGCTAATTTCTTCTTGTTACATAATCATTTATTTGGATTATTCTATTTGAATTTACCTCACAAAATCATCTTTTAACTTCAGTTTTTAAAGGACACTGCTCTGTGCATATTCTTCTAGAATTGTTATCAGTTTTTATATTGTCAAAATTCTACAAACTCATCCCTTTATTGGAATCAACAATTACATTAGATTTGCTCCATCCTTCCTATGGAGCCTTTTAATGCTTCTCATTCTCTCATACTCTCACTATCTCCTCTTTTTAGTCTCCTAGAGGTGTCCATATATGAAACAAAGAAGAGCCGTGATTCTCAGGATCACAGCTGATCTCTCATATGTACCGGTTTATGTAGCTGAAATGAGGAGCAGAGAACATGTTCCGTTCTGTCACAAACGGTCAGTTTATGAAAGTGAGATCTGAAGATATCACTGGCCATTACTCTGAAATATCTCCTTCCCAGATTCTCCAGCTCAGAGGTGGAGAATCTGGGAGAGAGGCTGGTGCGATTAGAGGAAGAAGACTTCTTTCTTTCTATATATTAACACCAGTGAGTTAAAAATGTGTGTGTATATATATATATATATATATATATATATATATATATATATATACGTTATATATATAGCTACAGATCTATATATGTATATATATATATATATATATAGATATATAGATATATATATATATATATATAGATATAGATATATAGATATAGATATACAGTATATAAATGCAGCACCTGGCTACTGTTCCAGCTCTGGCTGTACTGTGTGCCCATGCTTGCTGTCTGGGGACTCTCTGGCCAGTTCCTGACATAACTAAAGCTGTTTGAAGGAGATCTGGGTGCTGAATCCAGTTGAGAAGGATTTTGGACCGAAACTATCTTCACCTTTAGGAGGGTCTGTGGCAGAGACGTCACCCTAAAGTTTCCGAGTGACACTCTGGCTGCTAGGCTGGTGAGAGGGGCCTGTCCGGATGCACTGTACCCACTCTGGCTGGAGTGGCGATGAAAAGTTGTCATTGGAAGCGGGACTGTTTCCAGGAACCAGTTACACCTGAATCTGTCACCTTCCGTTCCTTCTATCCCTTCACCTTTCTACGATTTACCATTTTTACCCCGTTGGGTAATAAAAGCACAGAAAAGACACCTGTCGTGTGGACATTGACTTTAGAAGTTCTCGGCTTCATAAACAGGCTGCAGAGGAGATCATTTTCCTCTGAGGACCGCCGAGAGCTGAACTGAGAGAAAACGTCTCAGTTTACCAGGCCATTTTTTGCGATATGGCACTGCATCACTTTAACTGACAATTGCGTGGCCATGCGACATTGTACCCTAACAAAATGCGTGTCCTTTTTTCCCCCACAAATAGAGCTTTCTTTTGGTGATATTTGATATTTTTATTTTTTGGCGCTATAAACAAAAAAAATATTTTTAACTTTTTGCTATAATAAATATCCAAAGGACAGATCGGACACGTTTGACAATTTTTTGAACCAGTGATATTTATACAGCGATCAGAGCTACAAATAGCCACTGATTACTGTATAAATGTCACTGGCAGGGAGAGGGGAGGGTTAACACTAGGGGCGATCAAGGGGTTAAGCATTTCCTAGAGAGGTGTTTCTAACTGTCGGGGGAGTGTACTGACTAGAGCAGGAGAGAGATCGCTGTTCCTGATCACTAGGAACAGCAGATCTCTCTCTACTCCTCTGTAAGAACGAGGATCTGTCTGTTTACATTGACAGATCCCTGTTCTGGCTCTCTGAGGAGTGATGGTGGGTGGCCGGTGGACATCGTGGCCACCGCCTAAGCGCATCGGCTTCAACGTCGTACAATGGTCTTAAAGCAGCCGATGTACAATGACGCCGATTCACGCAGCCGTGCCAACCTGCCGCAGTACAACTGCGGCAGGCTGGTCGGCAAGTAGTTAATAGAGATACACCATAGTTTGTTTATCATAAGTCTTTGTCCTTGGATCCCTTCTGTTCCCCATCTATATCTTTGTCCTTGGCTAGCGGATTTGTTTATTTTGATTTCAACATTACTTCTAGAGCAGATGATACACAACTCTATATATTAGCTCCTGGCCTCACTTCTCAATTTTTTTCACACTGCTGACTGTCTATCTTTTGTTTGTTCCTTCATGTCTTATCAGACATAAACAGCGAGGGAGCTGGTGCATACTCACTGGTGTCATAAAGCTGAATTTGACAAGAAGTTTAAACTTGGGTATACACACACTGAATTTTTTCTTTTTTTCGTTAAACTTTTTAGAAAAAAAGGTTACAGATTCCCTCATCCACACAAGCAATGTAACTGCAGGGAGCTGTTGTTTTTTTTTTTTTTTCATCAATACATTTTTATTGGGTTTATCCATTTACAACACTTGAGGTACTTGCATTCAATATACAACTTAAGTAGTATAATCACCTTGTACAGGCAAACATTTAACAGAAAAAGAATACGGTACTCGGCGACCTGGGCCAGCTTACCCCAATTGGGCACAAACTGTAAGACTGGGAGGTCACCAAGATGATCAGTGGTACACCTATACAGCATAAAGGAGGGGGAGGGAGGGAGAAAACTGAAATAAAGGCCGCCGTTAGTCATTATCTATACCAAAGATTCAGTATTTTATACTGTTATTCTTCAGACTGTAGGAAGATTATTAAAGTAAGGAATCTTTTAAATATTTGGAAGCTTTTGGGTGGGTTAACCACATTTTCCATTTTCTACGATAGGGGATTATAGAATAATTCTTATGGGCTATAAATAGTTCTAATTGAGCTTGGGTGTTTAATCTGGTGATGACCATTGGTAGGTTTGGGGCATCTGCGGATTTCCATAGAGAGGCCACTGTAATTCTTGAGGCTATCAAAATATGTAAGACAATAGTCCTATACAAAGTGGGGTATTTGTCTAGATCTATACCTAATAATGCGTTGGTAGGAGTAAGGCCCGGTACACACGAGCAAACATGTACGATGAAAGCGGTCCGTCGGACCGTTTTCACCGTACATGCCTGCCAGAGGGTTTCTGTACGATGGTTGTACTAACCATCGTACAGAAGTCCGCGCGTAAACACTACGCGGGGCGTGTCCGCGTCGTCGCCACGACGATGACGCGGCGACGTGGGCGGGCCTGCCATTTAAAGGTTTCCACGCATGCGTCGAAGTCATTCGACGCATGTGAGGGACGGCGGGCGCTCGGACATGTACGGTAGGTCTGTACTGACGACCGTACATGTCCGAGCGGGCAGGATTCCAGCGGACGGTTTTAAAACACGTCCAGGAATATTTGTCTGCTGGGAAAAGGCCAGGCGGGCAAATGTTTGCTGGAATTCGGCCCGCTCGCGCCTACACACGACCGAACATGTATGCTGAAACTGGCCCGCGGACCAGTTTCAGCATACATGTTTGGTCGTGTGTACGGGGCCTAACAGGGAGCTGTTTTTTAGCAGGGCCATTCGACAGCAGCCAGTCTAATTTTCAGCTTCTGTTGAACAGAACGGGGCTACACATAGAATGAAATGTCCGGTTCCTGTGAACCCACTGTATTTTGATAAATGTGTACCTGGCTTAATGCCCAAGTCTAAAAAGATTTGCACAAAAGAGGCATTATCCTCATATATGACACCAGTACCTTTGTAGTCAGCTACAGCTGCCACAAGCTGGATGAGGAGTTTACTTTCTGTTTACCACCCTGCAAACGTTTCATCATATTGGTCTTATGAAAAACTCCAAAAATATTTTACAAACAGTAATCTTAAAAAAGATAAACGAACAAATTGGGGCATGATATAGCAATAGTATTATAGACCATAGAATTTAAAAACACACATGGGTTGATTTACTAAAACTGGAAAGGGCAAAATATGGTGCAGCTCTGCACAGAAACCACTCAGCTTCCATTTTTGTGTCAAAGCCTAATTGAACAAGCTGAAGTTAGAAGCAGGTTGGCTACCATGTGCAGCTGCACTGGATTTTGCACTCTCCAGCTTTAGTAAATCAACTCCACAGTGACACTGTTAGTTAATGAGCCACATGATGGATGGTGATAAATATGGGTCTTTAAGTTAACAAAATAATTTACCTTATAGTCTTCCCTTTACAATTAAGTGATAAGTGTCAACATGGAAGCTAAGAGAGGAGCATTGAGACTATAAGGTGCCAACTAAGAAAAGAATGGTGCTCACATTTAACTCTTCATTGAGACCATCTGGGGACATGCTCTTTAACTTGAAGATGCAGTAGGTCTCTTTAGCACAGAATTCTTTGACATGTTCACCTTCAGGCATAGATGCCATAATGGCCTCAACCACATGTACACTAAGACAGCTATGGTCTTTCCCGTGAGGCAATACCTTAATAAAGTGAACTTAGGTAGACCACTCTCTACATTCCTTCAGTGTTCTCCAAAAAATGCCAGAGGGATTTGGTTGACAAATACACACGTTAAATGGTTGCGTTTTTTGCATGTGTACATGCCTTGGCAATTTTCTCTGTGTCATAGATCATAGACCTTTGTATAAGTTTAGAAATATATATGGAAGCCCTCTGTTACAAAGTTTTCAAGACTGATGACACTGACATGGTGAGGAAGATTGGTTAATAATAAACCCAAATGTGTGATCCTATAGGTGTCGGGGGAACCAGGACAGAGCAAAGTGAGACAAAAGAAAAAAAAATCCTGCTATAGGTGTTATGTACCTCTGAGTACTAAGTAAAATATCAAGCTTTCTGTTGTTGCATATGCCAAACATCAATACGATGCAAAGACCTATCACCCTATTAATGTATAAGAGTTGTAATTTGTGGAGTATAAGAGTTGGGATTTGTCTGCTGAAGAATATAAAAAAGGGTCAAAGAATGTTCATATTATTAGAATGCAGTCAGTGAAATCTGACCATGATTTGGGAGGTCTGTCAGTGTGGTACATTTCAGAACCATATAGCTACAGTATATTTTGCATCTATGTTTCCTTCAATGAAGCTGCAGTGTAATCAAACATGAAAGCCACAGCACTTCTAATTAGATGTCTTGTTACATGCATATCGGTGATCACAGTAACATAGCCTAAGCAATATGAAGATCTTTTCCCATGTAAGAATACACCAACAGTTCTGTATTTGGATGCATCTCTGAGTACACAAAGAACAAGTGACATACTGTACTTCCACCTATTATCCCAAAGTAGTGACTAAACCTGTTTTTTTATTTTTTTATTGTTATTATTATTTGTGATGAAATAAGAAGAATATTTTGAGAAGGTAATTATAGTGTAAAATAATATTTATGTGCTCTGGGTATAAATTATAAAATAGTATTGAAAAATAAAGTGCAATAGTGAAGTTATAGCTGCTTGAATCCATTGGTACATTTGAAAAGGGAAAATTGTATGATCTGAAAAATAAAAAAATAATATATGGATGTATTTCTCTGATCATGTCCCTCATTCTGAATTTTCCATGTCATCAGTTTCATGTGATCTGTAACTGATTGTCATGGTCGTAATACATTTACTGAAGTTCCACTTTAAAATGTCAAGATGGAAATTCACAGATCTCTACAACAAATATTTCTCCCTATATTATTTTTGGATGTTTCACAGCTTTCTGCTTGGCTTCAGCTTATTGACTTTCTATTTGGTGCTCAGTATTTCCAAATGAATGGATCTGACATGTATTCCACTCTAACTGAATGCTGGTAATGCGAATTGCTGCTCCCTGGCACTGTACATGTTAGCAAGCATTGTTTCTCACAATCTAATTGAAAGTGACACGTAGGCAAACTGGTAAAAGAGCATATTGGGCATATGCTTGTTAATGAGAACCTGCACCTTTGGGACAGGAAACTGAGATGAAAACTGAGAAATGAAAAGTGATCTCAACAACTAACATTGTCACTGAACATTCCTCAGTTTGTCTCCTGGGCTTCAGTTTAGCTGCTCATTGCGATATATGTGTCAATCTGTAACTTCCAGGTGATATGCTCCCAGTGGTGGCTGACAAATTGGCTGCCCTCTTATGACTTGGACACTTCTCATGCAAGGCTGACAATTGCTCATGTCCATCAGTTTTTTGAGAAGAAAAACAAAACAAGTATGGAATATTAATATTCTTCCTTATTTAGCGACTCCGTGGTACAAATGCTAAGCACTTTGTCATTCTTCTTGAAATAACTCTCATTTTACAAGGGCATTTAAAAAGAAAATAGTCTAGTAGTCATATTCTAATAAAATCATTAGGCGGATTAAAGTGTAGCCCAAGAACAAAAGATTTATGGATGAATGGGTTGGAGGGAGTAAGTATGAGGATTGTATTTACTGTATATAATTTATTTCCACAGTGGTTTTATTATAAAAAAATGGCACAGTATAATGTATAAGACTACACAAAATAAGATGTGGGGGCAACAAAGGATGATTAGCCATACATCTATCAAATGGCATAAGAAACCACTGCAGTTACAAATTAAGTTACATGTTATAAATTTAATACAAAAAATAAGAGAATAGCCAACATGGTCATACAACCAACATACAGTCTCTACTCCGCATTAGAGTCTGAAAATCAGACATGAAAGATGGAGCACCAATCAAAAACAAGTGAACAAAATTATTAAAACTGCAATAGGGTAAAAAGTATTGCTTTCATAATCTTGTAATGAGTGGGAAACATCAGATCCACTTGTATTACGTTCATTTAGTTTAGCCTTCAAAAAATTGCATACTTTATAGCAGCATTGTTTTCACAGAATCAACTGTAGGCAAGTTGGGGATGCAAAAGGGACAAAAAAAAAAAAAAAAAACACTAAACGGCAGTTCGTAATGTGCCAATTATCTTTCATTACTTTTTAAATAAAGTGTTTATAGTTTTATGCACAGCTTTTATGCACAGCTCACTGAATATGGAGAGAAGAAACTTATTTTAAGAAAATATACAGAAACATTTACACAGGTATGTATAATTTTCCCTCTGAAAAGGATCCCTCCAATAAATCAATGTGCACTGTCTCAGCCATATTAAGCTTAATCCAGTTAATACAGTACGTGCACGAACATAGGATTAAAGCCCAAAAACTTGCTAATTTTAACTCTTTAAATTAAAATGCTTTAACAGAAATGTTGCTACTTTGTAAACACACAAGAGACCAGGAAAAAAAAGCAAATATTCCATGTGCACATAACGAAAGCAGTGAAATCATCTTCGGTATCTTCCTCGGTCTCCCCGATCTCTGTCACGCATTCTCTCTCTGTCTCTGTCTCTATCGCGTTCACGACCTCTGTCTCTCCTGGTGTCCCGGGGCCTTTCTCGTTCACGTTCTCGCTCCCGCTCTCTAGGGCGGCTTCTTCGACCGCTGACAACAGCCTGTGTACGTCTCAGAAAATCATCCACCCTCATGTCATAGTCATGAACTCGTTTGTCCCGATATCGAGTGTCATGTTGACCTGGATGGTGACCTGAAAACTGTGGATGAGCTTGAGGAGGAGGAGCATGGTGCTGATAATATGGATGGTGAGGCGGCTGTTCCATGGCAGGGTATGGTGGCATTCCTTGCCATGGAGTAGGTGGTCCCATGTTATGAAATTCTCTCACATAATCGTTGTAGGATCCATTTAAAAATACATCCCTGCGAACTCCTGTAAATCTTCTGTCTACTTCTGGGAAACAAGGATCCTTAACAAACCCTGGTCTCTGGTGAAACTCTTGTGGATAGTCAACTCTTGGTTTCTTTCGGTTGTTATGAATATCATATTCTTCTGGTCGACGCCTTCCCACATCTCTTGTTGTCTCACGACGAGAAGGACGGCCTCGCGGTCGGGGCTGTGATTGCATTCTTCTCTTGTGTCTCATTTTGTGAATGACTTGATATAAGTCGATGCTTTCATCCGCTGGAAATAGAAGGCAAAGCTGGGTCCCGCATTCTGGTTCAATTTCCTGACCATCACGTCCAATCTTCACTGGCTTCATTTCATTCCATGCATTATTAAGATGAGCAGATTTAGTAAATGGAAGTTCTCGCCTGCAAATCCAATCTATCTTGAATACTCCACCAAGCATCTTTGCATTCATGCCTGCTGGAAGGACCCAGTGTATGGGTGATCCACCATGATGGGATTCAGAAGACAGCCGTGCAAATCCCTGAAATTTTCCACTTTCTCTAACAGAGAACACCAAAATAACACTCCGCGCAGATCTAAAAGCCGTGTTGAGCTTTTTCTCATTTACTGGTAAAGTTGACCAAACACCCTTTGCTTTAGCCAATGATACATTTTCATGATTGTTGCTTTTTATGAGGAAAAAACGTGCATCCTGCAGAATGTATCGAATTTTGTTGATTCGTTCTTTTCGAACATCACGAACGGAAGAGGGCAATTTTTCATGCTTCTTTGCTGAACCTGAAATGTCAGAGCCAGAACCGGAACGAATGGAGTCTGAGAATGAAGCAGAGTCAGATTCTGAGTCGCTGGCCTCACTACGGGTATCATAATCATTTCCTTCTCGTTGGTCTCTTTCGTGTTCTTGTTCATACTCTTCCTCCTCTTCCTCACCTTCCTCCTCTTCAGCTTCCTCCCCTTCATCCTCCTCTTCTTCCATTCCTTCATTGTCACTATTGTTTCCTTGTTCTTCATCAGAAGAATCGCTGCTACCACTGTCCCTCTCTGAACCGTATTCATCAGAGTTACCATCGGATGAGCGACTGGACCTGCTTGGTCGTCTGCTTGAATCAGGTCTTATTTTCTCAGATGACAGAACGGGACTGGCAGATTTGGGTCTCCTGTCAGTTTCTCGTTTCCTTATGCTGTTTTTTTCCTGTGACCCTTTATATGCTTCGCGTCCAGAGCTGCCAGAGGGATGAACTCTCCGATCACTTTCAGGTCTTCTGCTCCTGTCATGTCTAGAGAAGTCATCATTCTTGTATTCCGATACCGGCTTTCCTTTGGTGCTAACAACTCTCTTTGTGCCACTGGACAGCCTTTGTGGGGGAGGCCTTGCGATGTGGGAGGATTGTTTTTGCCTTTTAGTATCAGGAATTTCCATTCGATCGCTCTTTCTTTTGGACCCTTTCTTTTCATTAACATCCTGCTCACTTTCAGGGTTGTACAGCTCATCATCTTGATCGGGAGCCTCAGTTAAAATGTCATCCAAAACATTGACTTCACCATCTTTACTTGTCTCTCCTCTCTCTGGTTCCATCCTCCGTCCTTTGTTCCGCCGTCTGCTCCGGAGCGGGAGCACTCTGCTGTCCTTGCTGCTGGCGGATGTCAGAGTGTCCCCCCCGCCCCGCCGGGCGCCCCGCTCTTCTGCCGTGGCGAAGCGAATCCCGAGAAGGGAGACCAGTCCCGAGACCACAAAGTGAGCGACAATGCTCACCTACCTCTGTCTACACTTGCCAGCCTGCTCCTCGACCCTAGACAGGCGACCCAGTACTCTTCTCTTTCTTTCCCCTCACCCTATTCTCCGAACAAAATGGCGGAGCTCAGCTTCAGCCTCTTGCGACAACAACACCCTGCTCCCAGCGTGCACCGCTCTAACACGCCCCCCGGTGACGCCATCAGGTCCCCTACTGTATATAATTTATATTTGCTTGTAACAATTTGATTCTAGATGAAAGATTTGATCTAGAAAATGTTGCTCTGCAGTGGCGGCTGGTGAAGTTTTAGGATGGGGGTGTGCAAGACCACGCCCCTCCATGTTTGGCCACTCCCACTTCTCATAAGCCACACCCTGTTCCACTTGCTTCCACTCAAAGTGTCAGGAGTATACAGCTCAGCATCACAGGACAGAGTATACAGCCCCAGTATCACAGAAAATTACTTAGAACCCCCAAACATTATATATGTATATATATTTTTTGCAGAGAATCTAGAGAATAAAATGGCGATTGTTGCATTATTTTATATCACACAGTCTTTGTGCAGTGGTCTTTTTTGGGGAAAAATACACTTTCATGAATTTAAAGAAAAATAAACAGTAAAATTAGCCCAATTTTTTGGTATAATGTGAAAGATGATGTTTAAGCCGAGTAAATAGATACCTAACATGTCATACTTTGAAATTGCGCACACTGCGTAGGTATTTAGGAGGCGCAGCGCGACCCCGGATGTGAAACCACAAGCTGTCACAGCCGTGTGCCCACACTTACAATGTCGACGCCGGGGAGAGAACTGAGGGTTCAGGTGACCACATCGTTGCACCAAGGGACAGGTAAGTGTCTGTTTATTTAAAGCCAGAAGCTACACTTTTTGTAGCTGCTGACTTTTATTAACCACTTCAGCCCCGGACCATATTGCTGGTCAAAGACCAGAGCACTTTTTGCGATTTGGCACTGCGTCGCTTTAACTAACAATTGCGCAGTCGTGCGACGTGGCTCCCAAACAGAATTGGCGTCCTTTTTTCCCCACAAATAGAGCTTTCTTTTGGTGGTATTTGATCACCTCTGCGTTTTTTAGTTTTTGAGCTATAAACAAAAACTATTTTGAAAAAAAATTATATTTTTTACTTTTTGCTATAATAAATATCCCCCAAAAATATATAAAAAAACAATTTTTTCATCAGTTTAGGCCGATACTTATTCTTCTACATATTTTTCGTAAAAAAAAAATTGCAATAAGCATTCATTGATTGGTTTGCGCAAAAGTTATAGCGTTTACAATATAGGAGGTAGTTTTATGGCATTTTTATTAATATTTTTTTTTTCCTAGTAATGGCGGCGATCAGCAATTTTTTTTGGTACTGCGACATTATGGCGGACACTTCGGACACTTTTGACACATGTTTGGGACCATTGGCATTTTTGTAGCGATCAGTGCTATAAAAATGCTTTGGATTACTATAAAAATGCCACTGGCAGGGAAGGGGTTAACACTAGGGGGCAGGGAAGGGGTTAAGTATGTTCCCTGGGTGTGTTCTAACTGTAGGGGGGGTGGACTGACTGGGGGAAATGACTGATCGCTGTTCATACATTGTAAATTACAAGGCAAATTTCTGCGAAATAGAATGATTTTTAAATACGAATACTCTGTATAAATTGTAATTTCACCTACCTAGTAGGTTCAGATATTATGGTAATGCAAAGTTTTCTTTGAATACTATTAATCTAGTGCATTGATTTAATCATTATATGTTATTTTATATTATTACTATAACATAAGAAGAGGGAAATGTACTCTCTCCAGTGAAATAACAGGGTGTTATATATCTTAAATTGTGTTTTTATTCTCTTACCATGTTTTTCAGTATTTCTAACAAGATAACAGCTGCAATCCACTAAATGATCTTTGTTTATCATGCCCCTTAAGGATAGAGATGACAGAGATCTTATCAGTGCTCACTTTCTTAAACATGCTGAAGAACATGTTCGGTCTAATTTTTGTATCTTCTAACCCTGATATTCCAATTTAAACTTTATTACTTAAAGTATTTCAAGATAAGTAACTGCTTCCTGTTGGTGAATTAGAATTAAATCATAGTGGAGAACATAAAGACTCTTTAAAAATCCTTAGAGAGAATTGAAAAATGAAAGTATTTCATAACCAGCCACATTTATTCTTTTTTGTTTGTGTGGTAAAGAGCTACAGTGCCTTGAAAAAGTATTCATACCTCCTTGAAATGTTCCACGTTTTGTCATGTTACAACCAAAAACGTAAATGTATTCTATTGGGATTTTATATGATAGACCAACACAAAGTGGCATATAATTGTGAAGTGGAAGGAAAATGATAAATGGTTTTTCATTTTTTTTACAAATAAATATGTGAAAAGTGTAGCGTGCATTTTTATTCAGCTCGACTCAAGTCAATACTTTTTAAAACCACCTTTCGTCTTTTTGGGGATGTTTCTACCAGCTTTGCACATCTAGAAAGTGAAATTGTTTTCAATTCTTCTTTGCAAAATAGTTCAAGTTCTGTCAGATTGGATGGAGTCTGTGAACAGCAATTTTTAAGTCTTGTCACAGATTCTCAATTGGATTTAGGTCTGGGATTTTACTGGGTCGTTCTAATACACGAATATGCTTTGATCTAAACCATTCTATTGTAGCTCTGGCTGTATGTTTAGGGTCGTTGTCCTGCTGGAAAGTGAACCTCCACCCCAGTCTCAAGTCTTTTGCAGATTACAATGCCGCGTACACACCAAACCGATCGTGTGTGGGCCCCATCAGTTATTTATCCATAGGTTAAAAAAAGCAATCTTGTTTTAAATTGTTTTTAAATTTAACCGATGGATACCTAACCAATAGTAAAAAAATGATCGTTTGTAGGCACGTCCATCGGTTAAAAATCCACGCATGTTTAGAATCAAGTCGACGCATGCTTGGAAGCATTGAACTTTTTTTTTTTTTCAGCACGTCGTTGTGTTTTACGTCACCGCGTTCTCACACCATCAGTCAGCTTCATCGTTTATCCTGTAGGGAGCACCGGGTGTCTTTACATATTGAATATTGGAACACACTTTTCAAGTTCATTGCATGGATGTTAAATTGGGACATTTGGACTATTAAAGCAGAGGTTCACCCGCACATGACACTTTTGCACTAGGTCAGTGAGTAGTTTTCCTTCCTAGAGGCCCTCTGCTACAATACCATCTCAGTGATTAAACTCCAAGGTGCGGAGTGAAATGCATTGGGGGTGTGGTCTGGTGGGAGCCCAAGCTTAGACCATTCATTTCAATACCAGTGGGTCTGCATTGATGCGCGGCTTCATGAGTTTCATTTTTTTGCTCAATAGTTGTTTGGAGCCGATACAAGCTCCTCCCCTGGCCTGTACTCACAGTGGTGGACCCAGGATTGCTTTCCCTTGTAGCCTGAGCGGCACACATTTTCCATTACCCGTTCACAAAGGAATAATCAAGCAACAGAAACAGATGTTGAGAAAGCACAGATGAAAAAAATGAATGAGCAAGAAGCAGGGGGATGCTTTTTTGTAGGACCTCACTCCAAGGCAGCAGTGGCATAGGTTATATCACACTGCAGATATACACCTTTGAGGTTTGTGGTACAGGAAGCACAGAGCATAATTACAATTTCTAGATATTCCATATAGCATAGCATTTTTTTTTTATTCAGGTTCATTTAAAAGTCATTAGTCCAGAACTGTCAAATAACCCAATAAAATATTTTGTCCCTTGTTTGAAATTGTACTTTGATTGCTACCCTCCATAAATAGGTACACACTGCAAACGTTTACAGTATATAGGAGTAAGGATCAGTAAGAGTACATTGTTTGTGTTCCTTTTTACAGCCTTTCACTTGAATTACAATTCCTGTCACATAACAAAGGGATGAAGGACACAGTTCTTTTCACATTACAAAATAATTCCTTTGTTCACAAACGATATTGCGCTGCAAACAATTATTGATTGACAGTCTGCTGTGGAGTAGGTATTAAATTCTTGCAAGTTAAAGGAGTTAGAGATAAAAGAATATGTTACTGTCTACATAATGTTATTTGAAGATATGCTCTGTTCTTCAGCATAATAAAGAAGCAAGAGTAACATTTTACTTATAGTCCAATTTCATTGTGTGGCCACAATGTCTTTTTTAGAGACCTAAGATGAAATAGTTTCCTCCCAATGCTACAGCCAATAGTCAAAGATTTGTATATTGCAATTATATCCCCTCCTAAGCTCCTCTTCTCCAGAGAGATTGAGTTTACTGTTTTGTAGTTGTTTCTCATACCTGAGGTCCTCCAGTCCCCTAATTACATTTGTTGCCCTTCTTTGGAATCTCTCCAGTGGTGACCAAACCACAGTTTTGTAAAGTTGTAGAATTATAGTATTATTTCTCTTGAGATTTGGATTTTTTGTGTATATCTGTGGAGAAACCATGTCATAAAAGCACAACAGTAAATAAAATGGCTGCATTCATGGCACTGGTGAGGCTGCATCCATGGCACTGGTGAGGCTGCATTCATGGTAATGGTGAGTCTGCATTCATGGCAATGGTGAGTCTGCATTCATGGCAATGGTGAGGTTGTATTCATGGCAATGGTTAGGCTGCATTCATAGCAATGGTGACACTGCATTCATGGCAATGGTGATTTTGCATTCAGAGGCTGAATTCATGTCAATGGTGAGGCTGCATTCATGGCAATAATGAGGCTGCATTCATGGCAATGGTGAAGCTGCATTCAGAGGCTGCATTCATGGCAATGGGGAGGCTGCAGATGGGCACTGATTAGGCTGCATTGATGGGCACTGGCCCTTATTTTGTTTCACAGTTCTTTATTTAAAATTTAATTTTTTTCCTGAAACTTCCCTCTTAAAGTGAAGGTGGGTGTTATAAGCCTGTGCATGCTATACACCGTTAAATACGCTATATTCAAATAACATGCCCAAGCTCATTCTTAGGCCGGGTACACACGGACAAACATGTATGGTGAAAGCGGTCCGTCGGACCGTTTTCACCATACATGTCTGCCAGAGGGCTTCTGTACGATGGTTGTACACACCATCGTACAGAAGTCCGCGCGTAAACAATACGCGGGGCGTGTCCGCGGTGTCGCCGCGTCGATGACGTGGTGTCGCCGCGACAATGACGCGGCGACGTGGGCAGCCCGCCTTTAAAATGCTTCCACGCATGCGTCGAAGTCATTCGACGCATGCGAGGGACGGCGGGCGCCTGGACATGTACGGTAGGTCCGAGCGGGCTGAATTCCAGCGGGCTGTTTTAAAACAAGTCCAGGAATATTTGTCTGCTGGGAAAAGGCCCGGCGGGCAAATGTTTGCTGGAATTCGGCCCGCTCGCGCCCACACACGACCAAACATGTCTGCTGAAACTGGCCTGCGGGCCAGTTTCAGCAGACATGTTTGGTCGTGAGTATGGGGCCTTAGACTCTTCAACACACACAGCCACAAAGGTAAGATAATTCTTGTTGGGCAGTGTATTAGTTAATTTGCATTTAATTTGAATGGTTCAAAGAATGTCACGCAAAATGGTTGGCCCTGACACATGTTCACTTCATCAAATCTGGCCCTCTATGAAAAAAGTTTGGACACCCCTGTGTTAGGGTGACTGGTCTGTAGTTTCTAGGTATATATCTCGGCCCTTTTGGAATATTGGTACCATGCTTGTTTTATGCCAATCAGCAGGTACCATTCCAGTCAGTAAGCTGTCCTTAAAAATTTGTGTAGCACTACCCCCGGAGGAGCTGCTGGATTTTTGGGCGGCACATTACCTCATGGCTCCTCCGAAATTCCTAGGGGTGAATATTGCATATAGTAGAAGTAAAGGAATGTCCACGACAGGTGCTCTTTGCAGTGCTCTTTATTACCCAGCTGGGTAAAAACAGTAAACTTATGGTGAGGAAAGTAAAGTTGAAGAAGAATAGAGAATAGCAGATTCAGGCGTGATAATAGGAAACAATCCTGCTACCAAACGTAACCCTTATATGTGCCACTCCCGCAGGAGTGGGCTTAGCGTACCCGGACAGGCCTCTCTCACCGACCTGGCAGCTGGAGTATCACTCGAACAATTGTAGGATAATGTCTCTGCCACAGACCCTCCTTAGTGAACTTGAACTTGAGAAATAGCCTCTGCCACAGACTCCCCTCGGTGAGCCTCAGAAAGACACCTCTGCCACAGATCCTCTCTGGATGGAATTCTTGGAGATATCCCTCCTTAGATGAGTTACGCCTGGATCTCCTTCAACTTGTCGCCCGGGTACCGACTGACAGGTGGTTAATCCCTCAGTGTCCGGCAACCTCGATCCCCGGTGGTTTGTCCAGGCCCTTTTGGACCGCCAGCCTCTGAATGTCGCTCCTCAGACTGACTCCCCACCGAACAGCATTACAGCTTGGGATCCTCAAAGGTGGGAACCCAGTCACTCACTGGGTCCCCGTCACTGTTCAGATGCTCCGGGCCAGCATGGTCCCGGAACCAGGAACACTGCGTAGCATGCACACCCCAGCCAGGTAGGCCATAGTGCCAGGGCGCCGTGATGTGGCCACCCTAAAGGTGGGTGCCACACTGGACAAAGAAGACCCAGACCAAATGGCGTCTGCCTCATAAATACCCCTTCCCAACATGCACAGCGAGGACAAACCCTCCTGATTGGCTGCTGGGAAAGAGCACCCAAACCTTGACTCCACTGCTGCCACCTGCAGCACCGGGGTTGGAAGAACACCCCAGTACAACAGAATAAGCCCACAGCACAACCAAGCTGAGACAGAGACCCTGTTTTGCATTTAACAATCTGGATCAGAGTTTAACTACACTCTGATCTACCCTTAATTTTAACTAGCACCAGTACTATATAGTACATAGGCGCTACATTAGGAACAATGGTCTGTCTATAACATGGCTATGTTTTTTGAGGACTCCCGGGTGTAAGCCACCAGGTCCTGGTAATCTGTTTACATTAAGTTTTTCTAGTCTTTTGTATACAAAAGGTATATTCAATATAATGTTATTAGCATTACTGTCTTGTTTGTTATACCCATTTTTTTCATTCATATAAACTAAGGAAGAGTGTATGTAATATAGTTGCCATTTCCCTGCCATTCTCCAGGCAGCTAGGGGAAGTAGTCTCCTCTAAAACTAAAACCGCGTACACACAACCAGTCCATCCGATGAGAACGGTCCGAAGGACCGTTGTCATAGGTTAACCGATGAAGCTGACTGATGGTCCATCGCGCCTACACACCATCGGTTATTTAACCGATCGTGTCAGAACGCGGTGACGTAAAACACAACGATGTGCTGAAAAAAACGAACTTCAATGCTTCCAAGCATGCGTCCAGTTGATTCTGAGCATGCACAGGTTTTTTAACCGATGCTTTTGCATACTAACGATCGGTTTTGACCTATCGGTTAGGCGTTTTTTTGACCGAAGGTTAAATAACCTATGGGGCCTACACACGATCGGTCTGGACTGATGAAAACGGTCCTTCAGACCGTTGTCCTCTGGCAATCCTATCATGTGTATGCGGCCTAACACTCCTGGACTGATATCCCCAACATCACACAACCGGTCATATTTATTGAGATATATCCACTCAGGACTATCCTCTCTAACACTACCTCTGGTGTCTCCATATCAGCACTGTCCTCTACTTCCTATACAGGTTGCTGATGCTTCACAGTGTTGCCAGCTCATTATCTAGATCAAGGATCTGAGCTTTTTTTATTAATGAAGTTTTATTTATTTTATTATATTCTATTCTATAGTGATCACAATTTGTTTGCCCTAAAATGTTGAGGCTGTAAAAGTAACCCCTCTGTACTCACAATGTCCATCAGTCAAACACAGTACCACTCTATTTACTCACAGTGCTCCCTCAGTACTTAATGCTCCTCAGTATTCATGGTTCCCTTCAGTACTCTCAGTGCTCCTCAGAACTCCTCAGTACTTACAGTTTCCCAGCTTCCACAATGCTCCTCAGTACTTACAGTGCCCCCAGGAATCACAATACTTAGTACTCTCATTACCTCCAATGCTCAGTGTCGCCTGTACTCCTCATTACACACAGTGCCCCCAGTAACCACAGTCACACAATTTATGTTGTAGAACATATTATCCACTAGCATAATGGGGATACTTATATGTTTTAATTCTTTTTTTTTTAATTGATGTATTTAATTATATTCTATTCTGCTCCTGCGTACTCAGTGCTCCTCAATATCTTCCACAGTGTCCAGGGCCAGTACTAGGGGTGGGCGGGAGGGGAATCTGCCCTGGGCGGGATGATTTAGTGTGAGAAGAGGGCGCAGTTTGCTGGGTACAGCCCTTCCCAGGACAGAATATGCTGCAGAATGTAATACAGGCAGAGAGCGGCTTTGTCCCTGCATGTAGATCGTAGCACTACACCTGCCCCCTGCCTACACAGTGCACTGCTGTCTGTACTAGTCTTTCAGCAACAGTATGTGGAGAAGGCAGGGCACGTGAGTTTGGGAAGGTATCAGCTCTTCCCTGTGTCAGTCTACAACTATACAACTTCCCCTCTCCTGGACAGCGGCTTCTCTCCCCCCTCTCCAGTCATTTCTATCTATCCTGCTTTCACTTTCACAGTGTCCTGATGTCTGTGGGAGATCTCCACCATAAAAACGAACTGTGACCATCCCCAGCTTACCATACATTATACAATCTGATTATACAATATATTTTGGATCTACCACCAACTATGTAGTACAAAGGCCTGCCTGATTGGATACTACCTAAATTAATTGTTTAGGTTGTCCATATATTACAAAGTTTTCCTAAATCTAAAGGAGATTGTACAATCAGATTGTATAGTGTATGCTATACCTACAGTATAGTGTTCTTGTGCATGAGTACTAACAGTGACAAATGATTTCCCTGTTATCTTTATTCTTTTTTTTTTTTTTATTTCAATATTTTTTTTATTGTTGTTTGCATATAAAAAGATACAAAAATATGTTACACCATCGTGCATAGTATAAGAAATACACAACCAAACATTTTTCCCCGTTTTCCCCTTACCTTATCCTCCCCTCTTTCTTTATACCATTGTGAATAAATGAAAGGTCTCTTAATTCTAAACTGACTTTATTCTTACATATGTAGATTTGTTTGCCCAGGAGCTTTGTCATTGAGTCCATTAAACACCCTGACACATTGTCTAAAGCTGGGTACACACTAGGGTTGCACCAATACCTGTTTTGTACCAACAATACTTGTGCTCAAGTACTCGCTGATACCAGTTGCCAATACCTTTGCAATGCGATTTGAGCCCATACAAAATGAATGGGCTTAAATCGCACTGTAAAGAACCACATGTGATTTGAACAGGAATGTGGTGAGATTCCTGTCTGAATCACATGTGGTTTCCCCGCACCACTCCTGTGTGAACCCAGGCTGAAGTCATTATGACAAGCCTAGGTTCACACAGGAGCAGTGTGAAAAACAGAATGTGATTCAGACAAGAATCACACCACATTCCTGTTCAAATCACATGTGGTTCTTTACCGTGCGATTTGAGCCCATTCATGTTGTATGAGCTCAAATCGTACAGAAAGTATTGGTTCTAGATATTGGAGCATTTGCAAGTACTCTTGCAAATTCTTAGCATCAGCAACAATGACAACGGTGACGATAATTGGGGGGGGGGGCGCCGTTTGCCATCTTCGCCCTGGGCACCAAATGACCTTGTCCCAGCACTAAAAGTGTTCCTCAGTACTCACAGACTCACAGTGCTCCTCCATCTTTTACAACACCTGCTCAGAATTCACAGCACTACTAAATACACGTAATGTCCTCAGTGTGCCTGTGCTTTTCAATATTCACAATGCTCCTTAGTATTCATAGTACCCCCAATATCAAAGTATTTCTCAGTACTCACAGTGCCCTCAGTGCTCTAGATCGACATGTGTACAACCAGATAGCGTGTTTATGGATTACATTTTGGCCAGTCCCTGCTGAACCAGCTGAATTTCGATCCATGTACCTGTATGTCTGGCTTAAGGTAGAAAATTACAGGAACACAAACAGGGTTTTGCAGAAACACTACATAAGCAATCAGAGAAACCTAGATGAAAGTGCCCTTATCAACTCCCAGGCAGTGTTTAGGTGAGACACAGTTAAAGAAGGAATTTACACATATAAAGAAAGATGTACTATGGGGATAGTGAAATGTAATGAATAAACCAAACGCAAAAAGTATCTATGATTAATTCCAATGAGATCCTCACATAAATCTTGCTAATGCAAGGCAGGCATACAATAACCATAGACACCAAGTTTTAATAAGCCAAGATTGTTTTAAATTGGATTTTTACATGCATTTGTAACACTAATTAATAGGTCAGAACATATAGCTGGCGAATGTCTCTTCTGCCTATAGCAGCCCCCATTCCCTTAAGGTAAGCAGGCCACCAGTACCTGGCTGCTCCCAGGTCTTAGTACATGGTGCTATAGTTCCTAGCCTGACAGCACCAAGTTGGAGCAAAGGTGACAGGACAAGGTACATGTAGCCTAGAAATAGATCAGACATGAACTCTGGCGCTATCAAAGAGCATCTGTACTAATGTCCAGAGGCTGGTGGTGGTTTGAGCAGGGGCTACATAGTTACATAATTAGTCAGCTTGAAAAAAGACACAAGTTAATTTAGTTCAACCAATAGAGAAAAATAAATAAATATAAAACCTTCCTATACATATCCCTGTGCCCACAGTTGGTTAAGAGGCAGGTTTGGAACTCCAACAAGCCAAGACTTCTCTGCCATTTACGTGGGTGCCCCATTAACTTCCATACTTAGGTGTGCAACTCACTGCCTCTTTTACCAATCTTTTTGCTGCTAATTTCATACCCTTAGGCTCCATTCACACCTCTGCGACAACGGCGTACGCTGCGTATTTTGCCGCGAGTGTGAAACTTTTTTTTTTTTCAAATTCTTCCCATTGCTGTCAATGGGAGAACGCCAATGTCGCCTGAAAAAAAGGGTCCGGGACTTTTTTTCAGGCGACAGGCGTACGGCGTCTATGAGATGTGAACCATCTCCATAGACAGCAATGGGAATTTCCCCCTCTAGCGGCACAAGCGTCCAGCGTCGGGCGTTTTGTCGCATAGATGTGAATGGAGCCTTACTAAAACAGGCTACTAATCTCATATTTCAACGGTCCTCCCATTCAATATTCTAGATGGCAGATGTCACAAAAATGTCGATATTAACCATCTTCTCCCTAATTATAATCTGTTTTTGCTCTTCATCACTAATGACCATTTCAGCACTGACAGACTGTTCCTTTAATGTTATTTGCCATATATAGCTGAAGCCATTCTCAACCACCGCCCCCTGTTTAGACACATATCTTCAATTTTCAAAGAAAATACAAGATTGTTAATTTGTTTATTAACGCATGTTTATCACTGTAACCATGTAGTATAGTCTCTTTCTGTGATCAATAAAACTTTTTCAACAAATTCCTGCTGGCCTCTGTACAACAGTGTGACATGTATTGTTAGATTTTTATTTCTCCCCAGTCAATCAGAGCTGATAAGAATATAAGATAAGAATAGAAGCTAATATGAGGTTACCCAGTAAGAGCCTGCTGGTCAGTTTATTGTCTGCTGTAAGAACAAGAAATATGCAGTGCAGACCTTCTGCTTAGGTAGTTTACTAATCTTTGTAGATTGCTGGAAAGGAACTACCCAGGCTTTGCAGATTTGCTGACCATGGTACCATAATTGAGTGTAATGGAGTTACTCTGGATAAACTATGGCCAGGCAATTTGTGGGTATACTGAGACACCATGGGGATTATTTACTAAAGGCAGATCCACTTTGCACTACAAGTGCAAACTACAAGTGCAAAGTGCACTTGAAATTGCACTATAAGTGCACTTGGAAGTGCAGTCCCTGTAGATCCGAGGGGGAACATGCAAGGAAAGTAAAAAACAGCATTTTAGCTTGCACATGATTGGATGATAAAATCAGCAGAGCTTCCCCTCATTTCAGATCTACCCCTCAGATTTTACTTTCAGTGCAATTTCAAGTGTATTTTGCACTTGTAGTGCAAAGGGGATTTGCCTTTCGTAAATAACCCCCCATGTATGCTCTTCACTTTACCATCATTGAATAGTACAGAAAGATTTTGTTAACCTAGATTTGCTTAGCAGTGTTGTGTAATAACGTTTTAGCAAAAGAGAAATCAGTAATTTTGCTGTGAAGTCAAGTTCATTAAAATCAGATGCTTATCCCTATTTAGGAAAATATGAGACCCTTGGATAACCACTTAGTTTAATACTTTTAATTTTGCAACAATATTTTAATTGGGTCATTGGTAATTTGTGCTAGTTATTGTAGAAACAACATTAGTATCATAGGGCCAGATTCACGTAGAAGAGCGGCGGCGTAATGCATCGCAAGTGCCTGATTCACCAAGCACTTGCGATGAAAACCTACGCCGGCGTCCTCCGGCGCAAGGCGGGCCAATTCAAATGGGCGTGTGGCATTTAAATTAGGCACGCTCCCGCACCGGACCTACCGGGCATGCTCCGTTTCCGAACTCCCGCCGTGCTTTGCGCGAAGTGACGTCATTTTTTCGAACGGCGACGCTCGTAGCGTAATTCCGTATTCCCGGACGGCTTACGCAAACAACGTTATTTTTTAAATTTCGACGCGGGAACGACGGCCATACTTTATACAGCAATACGATTGCTGTGTAAAGTTGAGGCACCAAAAAAAACGACTAACTTTGCGACGGGAAACTAGACTAGCGGCGACGTGGCGAACGCGAAAAACCGTTGTGGATCGCCGTAACTCCTAATTTGCATACCCGACGCTGGTTTACGACGCGAACTCCCCCCAGCGGCGGGGATCTTATGGCTTATTACACCTGTCGGATCTTATGGCTATCTATGCGTAACTGATTTTATGAATCAGTCGCATAGATAGAACAACAGATACGACGGAGTATCAGGAGATACGCCGTTGTATCTGCTCTCTGAATCTGGCACATAGTTACTAGTGTAATGTGATTTTACATATTCAACAAAGATTTATCATGGCAACAGACAATAAGCCCATTTGGCCAAGGATATGGCAGTAAAAAAATCTGAATTTTATTAGGGTACATCTTAAAAAAAATACAAAAATGTCAGTCCATCTTTGCCTCAATCATAGCAAAACCAACACACCTTTTCTATCAGCAGATATTTTACATAGGGTTCAATATTGTAATTTAAAAAGTATATGTTATTTAGAGGTACCCGAGACTGAATCCAGACAAAGCCCTGTACACACGATTGGTCCATCCGATGAAAACGGTCTGATGGACCGTTTTCATCGGTTAACCGATGAAGCTGACTGATGGTCAGTCGTGCCTACACACCATCGGTTAAAAAAACGATTGTGTCAGAATGCGGTGACGTAAAACACAATGACGTGCTGAAAAAAACGAAGTTCAATGCTTCCAAGCATGTGTCGACTTGATTCTGAGCATGGATTTTAAACCAATGGACGTGCCTACAAACGATCATTTTTTTTTCTATCGGTTAGGTATTCAAATTTAAATTTAAAACAAGATTGCTTTTTTTTTAACCTATGGATAAATAACCGATGGTGCCCACACACGATCGGTTTGGACCGATAAAAACGGTCCATCAGACCGTTCTCATCGGTTTAACCGATCGTGTGTACGCAGCCTAAACGTTTTCATGTCTCATGCCAAAATGCTGCAATAGAAAGAGATCAAATCCCAGCTTTCGAAAAAACCTGGAATCCTTGGATCAAATACCACTTATCACCACTCTGTGATAACACAATTCTCATGCCATGGTAGCTGACAACCCCACTCAGATAAAAGTGATTTGCAATCCCAAACCCAAACTTTCAGAGCCTTGGTGCTACCCTACTTTATGTTGTGAATACTAGAATGCTTTTTACACCCTCAGACAGGAAGCCATACTATCTGAGCTAATCCAGTGGACTCCTGCACTTTCTTTTTTTTTTTATTATTCCATAAGCACTTTCTTCTCTATTCTCCTCACTATTCTATTCTTCCTTTTATTGTGTCTCCATTTTTCTGTGCGTTTTATTCTTTTACTGAACAGTAATGAAGTATTATTCTGTTTAACTAATTTTAACAGCTCTGGTCCAAGCTAATACTCTATATGGTAGTATTATTTCAATCGTAGTTAATTATTCTTAGTTATATTAACTAATTTACTTTTCTTTTCTGTAATGGTCAAATAACCTACCTAATAGTAGCTACTTAGTGGACCTTAAAATTCTACCATTTATGTTAAACATGGTTTGCTTACTGTTGTATTATTTATTACAACTGCTTGTATTTACTTGTTGATCCAATCAATAAAATATTTTGACAAGGAAAACGTATATGTTATTTTTACAATGTTAATATTTATTGCAGGAAAGTTAAAAGAAAGGAATGGTAATGATGGTCTCTGAGTCATATGTCAGTTGAACTGATAGCTGTTAAAGAGAATTGTTGTAAGCCTTGGAGTGTAGTCATGGGAGTGTGCTTGGAGCATCCTGGCATTAACACCAGGTAGCAATATTTATATTTAACTGTGCGTCTCTTAATTTTGCCTGAAGTATGGTATGCAAATAGCATGTTAATCCTATTACCATAAAGCAGAGGTAGGTAATAACTTTTATTTCTAGCAAATTGGTTCTTTTGCACAGTATTGTAACAGAGCTAGTTACTAAGGAGACTGAACAGGCCCTAAATAAAATACTTTTGCACTGCATATAAGAGGAGCATCTGTGTTAGTGACATGGTTACCAAGGAAATCATCAGACCACAGCTCAGAAGTATTCAACACTACAACATAAATTGTCTCAAGCTGTAACAAATGCCCCTGAGACTCGAAACCATTACAATATGAGAACATCTGAGTAGAGGACTGTACAGGCAAGTGTGTGTTTGTGTAACCCTGGCTTAAAAACACAGCTCTGCCTTTACAGATAGAGAGCAAGACTGCTACTCATAAGTGATTATGTATTTTCTTGTGTTATATTATTATATAATAATATTATTATTATTTAGTAGTATTATGTATCTCTTTCTTCAGAAATGTATCTCTTTCTTCAGAAATGTTTTATATTAGCTATTATATGGGCAGCATATTGGGAAATGAAGCCAGCTCTTCCATAATATTTTTTTTCTCAAGGTCTGTGATCTCCAAGCTTATAGTGCCATACATTTGTCACTTGGAAACAGTTTAACCACTTGCTTACTGGGCACTTAAACCCCCCTCCTGCCTAGACCAATTTTCAGATTTCAGTGCTGACGCACTTTGAATGACAATTGAACGACATCCAACACTGTACCCAAATGACATTTTGATAATTTTTTCCACACGAATAAAGATTTCTTTTGGTGGTATTTGATAACCTCTGGGGTTTTTATTTTTTGCTAAACAAACAAAAAAAATGGAAAATTTATAAAAAAAAAATCATGTTTTATATTTTGTTATACAATTTTTGCAAACAGGTAATTTTTCTCCTTCATTGATATGCGCTGATGAGGCCGCACTGATGGGCACTGATAGGCTGCAATGGTGGGCAGTGATAGGCATAGATAAGGTGGCATTAATAGGCACAGATAAGGCGTCACTGATGTGGACAGATAAGGCGGTACTGATGGGCACAGATAAGGTGGCACTGATGGGCCCTGATGGGTGTTACTGATGGGCACAGATAGATGGCACTGATGGGCACTGATAGGTGGCACTGATGGGCACTGGTAGGTGACACTGATGGGCACTGGTAGGTGACAATGATGGGCAGCACTGTTGATGAGGCACTGATAGGTGGCACTGTGGGCACTAATGGGTGGCACTGTGGGCACTGGTAGGTGGCGCTGGTGGGCACTGGTAGGTGGCACTGTTGTGGCACTGGTAGGTGGCACTGACAGGTGGCACACATGGGCACAGACGATCTGGGCAGCTCTCCCTGATCGGGACCGATGTCCCTCTGTCACCTGCCGGTGATTGGCTTTTTTTTCTCCTCATGCTATCAGCCTCAAAAGGTTTTAACCCCCCCTTCATGACCAGACCATATTTTGCGATACGGCGCTGCTTCACTTTAACTGACAACTGAGCGGTCGTTCGACGCTGTAACCAAATAAAGTTCATGTCCTTTTTTTTTTACAAATAGAGCTTTCTTTTGGTGGTATTTGATCACCTTTTATTTTTTGCGCTATAAACAAAAAATCAATTAAATAAGAAAGCAATATTTTTTTAAATCATTTATTCATTAATTTAGACCAATATGTATTCTGCTATATATTTTTGGTAAAAAAATCTCAATAAACGTATATTGATTGCACAAAAGTTATAGCGCATGGGTCTTCAAACTACAGCCCTCCAGTTGTTCAGGAACTACAATTCCCATCATGCCTAGTCATGTCTGTGAATGTCAGTGTGTTACAATGCCTGGAGGCCGTAGTTTGAGGATACCTGTTATAGCGTCTACAAACTATGGGATATATTTATGGAATACATTTTTTTGCATTTTTTAGCAGGACTGCAATATTGTGGCAGACAAATCGGACACTAAGTGACACTTTTTGGAGACCAATCCTGTAATCAGTGCTAAAAAATGACCTTCATTCCAGAAGGAAGCCTCTTCTAGAGATGATGCACAAGAAAGCCTGCAAACTTTTTGCTGAAGACAACTGGAACTGGATTACTGGAATCATGTCCTGAAGGCTAATAAGACCAAGATAAACTTATTTGGATAAGATGGTGTCAATCGTGTGTGGCGGCAACCAGATGAGGATTACAAAGACTACACTCAAGCATGGTCTGGGGCTGCATGAGTGCTGCTGGCATTTAGAGGCTACAGTTCTTTGAGGGAACCATGAATGTCAACATGTACGGTGGCATACTGAAGCAGAGCATGATCCCCTCCCTTCGGAGACTGGGCCGCAACATGATAACAATCCCAAACACACCTCCAAGACCACCACTGCCTTGCTAAAGAAGCAGAGGGTAAAAGTGATGGACTGGCCAAGCATGAGCCCTAAACCCTATTGCGCATCTGTGGGGCATCCTCAAACAGAAGGTAGAGGAGCGCAAGGTCTCTAACATTCACCAGCTCCGTGATGTCATCATGCAAGAGTGGAAGAGGACTCAAGTGGCAACCTGTGAAGATATTGTGAACTTCATGTCCAAGAGGGTTAAGGCAGTGCTGGAAAATTATGGTGGGCACACAAATATTGACACTTTGGGCCCAATTTGGAAATTTTTTACCTAGGGGTGTACTCACTTTTGTTGCCAGCAGTTTAGACATTAATGGTTGTGTGTTGAGTTATTTTGAGGGGACAGAAAAACAGAAACTGTACACTCACAACTTTAAATTGTAGTAAAATGTTATTTCTTCAGTGTTGTCACATGAAAAGATATAATAAAATATTTACAAAAATGTGAGGGGTGTACTCACTTTTTTGAGATACTGTGTGCATATGTGTGTGTATGTTTATGCATGTGTGTATAGATGTACTGCATGTATGTACATTACTTTTAATCTTGACCCCTAATCCTGTAGGATCAGAACAGTTTAGGGTTTGTTCACATGAGTGGTAAGGATTGATCTTGGATCACTTTTTAGAGGCCTTTGACAAGTGGTATAAAAAGGCAATTTGTCACCTTCTTATTACCTGTTTTAACTCCCTAAATGCAGCACCGCTATGCAATGCACATGTTTGCAGAATTGCCCCATTCACCTGGGAGTACATTTCCTGGCACAGCCACAGCATATGTATGACCCTGGCTGCTGCCTCTGTAGCTAAAGCGGAAGCAATTGAGGGTTGTAACCACATGGCTTTACCTTCCCCCAACCTTATTTGTGAACAAGCCCTTGGTTCATATGTGTGCAGCTGCATGTTGCATGTAGAGCAGCTCATTAATTTCAACAGGCTGCCCTACCCACATGAACACAGGGAAAAGAGTCCCCAACACTTTTTACAATTTGTTCCATGCCAATTTGTCATGCACTAAAACACACTACATTGCAAATGCATAGGGGGTACCATTAAAGTGGTTGTAAACCCTTACAGACCACTTAGACCTACAGGTAAGCCTAGATTAAGGCTTACCTGTATTTGCAAGAAAGATTAAATCGATGTCTATGGCGCATGCGCGACGTAGACAATGGCGCAGGCGCACTGAGCGTGCAGTTTCTGAATGGGACCGCGCCATCCCCGAAAGCTCCCATGCGCATGCGCGGTAGTGACGTCATCGCGGCTCCGGCCAGTCACAGCACCAGAGCCTTGATACAAGGAAGTGAGATGGCGGCGGTGAAGGAGAGGAACGAGGGCCGCTGTGGGGGCTTCAATCTCAGGTAAGTAATTCATAATGAGCTAGTATGTCATGCATACTAGCTCATTATTCCTTTTTCTTGCAGGGTGTATTTTTTTATTTTTGTTTTGGTGGCGTATGACTATAAACGTCCTCTCTTTGAAGAGGAATACCATTGTTATGGTAGCAGCTATCCTCTTTAAGAACCGGCGGTTCTCTTTCAGATATAAGTGGTTTCTGCAGAGAATTTGCAGCAAGATCACTTTTATCGGCGGTGGGAGAGGGCCCCTCCCACCGCGCTCCGGTGCCCTCTGCCACTTACCGTGGACGTCGGTAACGACGGAGGCGATCCAGTCCTCTCCCTAGTCTGACAAAAATGATTTTTTTTTATTGCATTTTAGTGTAAATATGAGATCTGAGGTCTTTTGTACCCCAGATCTTATATTTAAGAGGACCTGTCATGCTTTTTTCTATTACAAGGGATGTTTACATTCCTTGTAATAGGAATAAAAGTGACACCATTTTTTTTTAAAGAGCAGTGAAAAAAGTAAAAAGGTAAAATAAATAAGAAAAAAAAATTAAACGTGCCCTGTCCCACCGAGCTTGCGTGCAGAAGTGAACGCATATGTGAGTAGCACCCACATTTGAAAACGGTGAGTCCTAGACTCTATAACTCAAAACATGCAACCTGTAGAATTTTTTAAACGTTACCTATGGAGATTTTAATAGGGAAAAATGTGTCCCCATTCCACGAGCGGGTGCAATTTTGAAGCCTGACATGTTGGGTATCAATTTACCCGGCGTAACATTATCTTTCACAATATAAAAAAAAATGGACTAACTTTACTGTTGGCTTATTTTTTTATTTAAAAAAGTGTATTTTTGTGTATTTTTCCCAAAAAAGTGCACTTGTAAGACCGATGCGCAAATACGGTGTGACAGAAAGTATTGCAACAAACGCCATTTTATTCTCTAGGGTGTTAAATATATATATATATATATATATATATATATATATATATATATATATATATATATATATATATATATAATATTTGGGGGTTCTAAGTAATTTTTGAGCAAAAAAAAAATAACAGTTTTTAATGTGTAAACACCAAATCTCAGAAATAGGATCAGTAATGTAGTGGTTAAGAATTAATGGCACCCTTGTTTGTCTACTAAAGAGCAGCGCATTTGTCAGGAATAAGTGTGATTTTTGTGTATTCCCCACACGCAGTAATGTGAACCAAGCCTTGAACTCAGGTCCCTCGAGACAGAAAAATACTTTTCAAGGGCTGACTGAAAAAAAGGTTGAAAACACTACTCTAAACCATAGAGCTCCCCCTAGCTGCAACCTAGTAATAACATTGCTGAGCAGTCTACTTACTATACCTGCATGAAAAAACAAACAGCACTCATTAAAAACTTAATTTATCATTCTCCTGTGATCAGCTTTAGTCAGGAACTGAATCAAATTACCTAATTTGGCAGCACAAGACATTTAAGCTGATAAAATAGCCTAGAATTTTATACATTGAGTAGAGTGGCTTTTTTCTTAACTTTGTTTTAAGCTGTGGGGGATTGGGAACATTTCCAGACACAGACAGGAAGAAGGATTGCTCTCATTATGATAAGAGACTTTTTTCTCCTACTGCTGGATAATAAATATATGACTAACATTTGCATGGCAGTAAGTAGCGTGAGCAATCTAGATTCAGATCGATTACTGAAAAACAATGTTTTAATAAGCTAAAGAGTAGACACATTAAAAGGTAAACAAGCTGTAGGTTCATTTTCTAACTTGACATGCAGGTATGTAAGTTGATATTAAAAAAAAAAAAAATACATTAATATAAATGACTTTTTAAGCTAAATTAAAGTTCAGCCAATGTTTCAAAAGCTTTCATGTTTTAATACAAAGGAAACTTACCTCCTTCACCTCCATATTTCTCCATGAATCATAACTGTCATTCAAATTTTATCTGAAGATGAAGCTTGGTAAGTATTCATGGATGTATGTGGGATTGGGGAGAAGGGAAGCATTGAGATTATATGGTAACATTTAATTTCTGTAATAAAATCAGCTTCAATTTTTGTAAGCTTTGATATATAATTCAAATTTCCCCCCAAAAAAGCAACTAAAAATTCCAGGATACATAAATCTGTTGCAATATCTGTCATATTGTATAAAAATTGGCTGGGTATCCTGATACAGAAAGCTGGTATGTAAAAAACATAAATTGAGGTTAGGCTGTCCAATATAAGACGCTTATCTGGCACGGTTTTTTAAATGATAAATACATTTTTTCTCATGCTATTGAAATTAGTATCTGCTGCAGTTTTTTTTTTTCCATTCTTGGATTTATACAATTTTATATGTGCCCGTTAGGTGATAAAATTGGATATCTACAGTATAGCAATCTGATAGACAGTACATAAAAATTCAAATAAGTAAGGAATGCTACAAATCAGGATACAAATCTTGCAAAGTAGTGATGCATGAGAAATGACATTTGCCAAGTGGGCTGCTTCAAATAAACACATTTCTAGCAATCAATGTATTATGATAAAAATCTACTAGCAGACAGAAGAGACGTGTACACATCTTAGTGGCAAGACAATACTGTATATCACAATAAAAAAAGAAAAGAAAAACTTTCTGTTAGAATTGTATGGGACTAAACCATTAAAAAACTTATGTAATGCACCTATCACACACATCTGACTGCCTGCATCAAGAAGCACACCTGACTTGAAGTCAATGAATACTTGTAGGTAGTTCATTTGGATATTCTTCTTCCAGTAATATCTGCATAATTTGTTCCACAATAGATAATCAAAATCCATTGACAAAGACAGCGGGACTTGTCCCCAACTACTGCACCGGTGTCACTGGATTTGATTGACAGCAACAGGAACCAATCCATTCTGCTGCTATCAATCTGTCCAATAAGGAGAGAGACAGTGGCGGGAGCCACTGCGCTTATGCACATTGCTGAATCGGATGGGCTCAGGTAAGGGAAATGGGGGATCCGGGGAGCAGCTGCAGCACAGAAGGTTTTTCACCTTAATGCATAGAATAGAAGGCATTACGGTGAAAAAGCTCAAATTGGATGTAAACCTGATTCATGAAATTTGACCTAAGCACATATATCTGTAGTGTTTTCTAATCTCTCTCCAAAGCTCTGAGTCCTGTGTCTTTCTGCTGCTCTGTTATTCTGTTATCAGCTTGATAACTTCTGACATGTTTTCTGACAACTCAGATAAACCAGCCTGAAAATTGTGTTGAGGTGGGTGCTACAAATAGATTAGCAGAGAGCTTGTCTAGTAATAGCACAGCTCTGCACATTCCTTCCTTTGTTTGCCTATGTGGAGTGGGGATGTGTGCCTTTCCTCCAATTGACTGTCTTGGCTGTATGCCAGGAATCCTCTTCCAGTGCTAATCAGGAAGAGAAAATCTCTTACACGATTTGCACTTTCTAAAGAATATAGCAAGCTGAAGACAGCAGATATGCATGTAAAACATATGTAGGGAGATTTATTTCATCTCTGTTTTTCATCTGAGGCTATTCACTTCACTGGGTATGTGTGAGGGTTTACATCCACTTTAAGGCTTTAGAATCACTTTAATGTGCACATTGTTTACAAGTTAATGTAAATCCAAAATCTATTTTTCAGTATGTTTGTCATCATGCCTCACTTTATACCATTTTTTTGTCATAGCTCCTGTTGCTTCTCAATCAAATCCTGCTGCAGTCTTATTAAGAATGCACAGTCTATTATCTTGAGTGGTTTAAGATTTTTACTGCCCTTAAAATAGTATTCAACCCTCAGTGATTTTTAGGTTAACACATTAAGCACAATAAAGTAAATGTTCCCAGTGAACTACTTGTTAAAATTCTTACCCCAGCACTTTTAGTCAGCAAATGGCAATGCTGCTGCCTACTTCTTTCTCAGTGCTGCTTTATTGAATGTCCTGTGTTCACAGGAAAAAGTTAATAGTGGAGAATGCAGGCTGGAGTCAATCTGTTAGCTTGGAAAAGGGAGAGTGAAGAGGAGGGAGGAGCAGGGCAGTGCCTTGCCATCCTAGGCTACAGGGCCATGTGTTTCTATTAATGCACACAGTGTAGATAGACACTGCCCTCATCTCTGCATGCAAGGGTGGCTCCATAGGATGTTGCAATAGAAAGGAGCCACCCTGAAGCAGGAAACCCCTTACAGCAGTCACGGTGCTGGCTTAACCTGGAACCTAGGTAAGCAGAACTTTATTTGTGTACAAAAAATGTGTTTTGCCTAACTGTGACTGGAATACAATTGCCAGAAGCAGGCAGGGAGAAGTAGTCTTAAGAAGAATCCTAACTACAGCCATTCTGGAGCTCCAACTACAAGGCCCATAACCACCCGGAAGCCAGAGGGACCATATAAAAGTAAAAAGCCCAGCAGTTGGGGGACTACCCCAACCAGGTAGGAGGAAGAAAGCTGTGTTATGCCCAGGTGGGCTGTGCCATGCTGGGTTGTGCTGAGTCATGCTGTGCAAAGCAGTGCAGTATCAGAGAGAGACAAAGGGCAGACTATGCTGGATGGACAGGTACCAGCAATCCAGATTCGCTGTCCCGGTCTGTCGTCTGCTGTGTCGCTACTTAAAGTGTAACTTTACTCTCACAATCAACATTGATTAGTTTTAATCCTCATGCTGCTATACATGGATGGATTGGGGGGTTTAGTTTGAATAATAAAAATGAATTAAATTGTGTTTTTGGTTTGTGATGCTCAGATGCGGTAAAGATCAACTTTAAGAGCCCCCCCTCCATCACACAGACCCCTTGCTGCCATTTAGAGGACTTACCCAAAGGAATTTTGTGAGAGGGTCTCTGATCTGCATCATAGCTAATAACTTGCAGTTAATCTCAGTCTCAACTGGGAAGAAAGTAATTGCTTTCCCTTAACACTTTGCCACTAGAGACCTATTATGCCTCTGTCAGTAGGCTGCATATATCAATGCCAAAGACAGAGCTTGAGGCTGGATTCACACTAGTCCAGTGCAAATTTCAGTTCTGGTTTCCCTGCAAAGATAAAAATTATTCATTCAGCCGTTCCTCTCTGTTGTAGCTGTGAATCAGCTGACCAGGGAAAGGGGTGAAGGTGTAGGAAAAGGGGATATAGAATTCCTGTTCAGAACGGAACACATCTGTGAATCAGATGCATTCCCATGGAAGATTGTGCCTGCAATTCACATTGCACTGCCTAGAAAACGCACAAACATTTTGAGCAATGCAGAGTGCGGATGCAATGCAAATATGTGAACCATACCCATTGAAAATAACATGTTTTCAAATCTTCAAGTTGGATGTGGTGAAAGCCGCATCCAATTCACAATAGTGTGAACCCAGCCTTAAGCTATTAGTATCCCAGAAGGCTGACTTTGATTTGCTTTCCTTATATACCCTTTATACCATTCAAATCCCTTTTTTTAACTGGCCTTGTTTTCTGTTTGGCTTCACTAAGGAGTCCACCCATCCACTGAACCTAACTTTACACTAAACTGCTTTTGAATGTCACCTTCTTGTGTGTCAACATTTAAATTGCCCCATTTTGCCAGCAGAAACTCACCCTAAATGATGCTCATGTTATTACCTTCCTGTGGACAGAAGAAGGTTGCTGTTATCAAGTTAAATTCCAAGGCTTAAGCCCAGCCCCTTTGTTTGAGAGCCCTCAAGTTACTTAGCCTATTATTGGTTGAACTGGATGGACTTGTGTCTTTTTTAACCAGACTAATTACAAACTAAGTACTACTATTAGAGTGTACACCTCAAGTGACCAAACCTACTTCTTTGGTCACTTGAGGTGTACACTCTAATTCAGGGGGCTTCTGTTTATGCTCCTAGTACTGTGGAATAAGCTGGGTCTGGTTCTAGATGTACAGTATCTCTTGGGTACATAGCATTTTATTGTTGTTTTTATGTATATTGACATTGATGTATCAATCTGCTTTATTTTTCTTGTAATCTTAAATTGCCAATACAGTCTGCTTATTATTTTAGGGCAGTGTGTGCCATCTTTGTTCATATGCTGTGAGTTCCTAGTCAAGGTATTCTAGTGGTGTCAGCAATGGTGAGGCCTTGCCTAGGGCTAGAGATAGCAGAGGACCCAAAACTACCAGTGGCTCCTGCAGGGGTAGCACTACGTATTAAAAGATCAAGAAGTTGGAAACTTTGTTTTAGAGTAAATCAGCTGCTGAGAGTGCTTAAAATGTTTGATATCACTTTAACCGGTTCCCAACCATGTCACGCATACATACTGTGGCACAATGGCTCTCCTTGGTGAAATCCCGTACGGGACGTCCTACCCTTTTTCGACGGGGGACCTGATGCGCGTGGCCAGTGAGCACGATCACCGGCGAACACGCGTAATTGCGTGAACGAGTGCCAGCATGGGAATTTGTGTGTGTAAACACACAAATCCCTGTGCTGTCAGAGGAGAGGGGCCATATTGTTTGTTCCTACTAAGTAGGAAAAACAATATGTCTCCTCTTCTAGTCAATCCTATCCCCATACAGTTAGAACACACCGAGGGAACACACAATTAACTCCTTTATCACCCCCTAGTGTTAACCCCTTCCCTGCCAGTGACATTTACACAGTAATCAGAGCACTGATCACTGTATAAATCTCAATGTCCCAAAAAAGTGTCAAAAGTCTCTGATCTGTCCGTCACAATGACACATTACTGCTAAAAATCGCAGATCACCATCATTACTAGTAAAAAAATATATATATAATAAAAATGCCATAAAAATTCCATAAAAATACCATAAATCTTTCCCATAGTTTGCAGACGCTATAACTTTTGCGCAAACCAATCAATATACGCTTATTGCAATTGTTTATCAAAAATATGTAGAAGAATATATATTGGCCTAAACTGATTTTATTTTAATTGGGGATATTTATTATAGCAAAAAGTTAAAAAAAATGCTCTTTTTTTGCTTTAACTGCAGAGGGGATGAAATACCACCAAAATAAAGCTCCTTTTGTGGGGAAACAAAGGACAAAGTTAAAGCGATGCAGTGCCGAATTGTAAAAAGTTCTCTGGTCAGGAAGGGGGTAAAATCTTCTTGGGCTGAAGTGATTATAATGCTCCAAAAATGTACATTTGTGTCGTCCAAAGGTTTGAGGCTTTGCGACTTGCTGGAAAATTCACAGTCATGCCTGTTGCTAATTGCCTTGGTATATGGAAGTGAATGCACATCTCCAGCAGACAAAAAAGCATAGCCCATTAAAACTAATAACATACAATAGCAAATTCAGCTTTTGTTACAATATTTATCTCTTCCACCAAATGTTCTCAGTTGGAAAGTCAGTATCATTCAACCCACTTTCACTGAATCCAGGTTGTTCTGGACCCTCCTCTAGCCTGTAAGAGCCCATTCACATCTAGGCGACAAAACGCCCGATGCCGGACGCTTGTGCCGCTAGAGGGGAGAATTCCCATTGCTGTCTATGGAGATGGTTCACATCTCATAGACACTGTACGCCTGCCACCTGAAAAAAAGTCCCGGACCCTTTTTTTCAGGCGGCATTGGCGTTCGGCCATACAAAGCAATGGCAAGGCTTTGTAAAAAAAAAAAAAGTTACACACTCGCGGCAAAATACGCCGCGTACGCGGCGTATCTTGTCGCGGAGGTGTGAATGGAGCCTAACTGTAAAATGAAATGAGAAGCAGCTCAATGATGAGCTTATCTTTGTCACTCTGCATTTTTCTCCTATCAGCATTTTTTTTGTCATGAACTAATTGACTGCTTGTTTTGACACTTCCTCCCACACTCTAGCTCTAATATGCTGGGAGTGCAATAGGCTGATACCACGTCTAATACAAGTACTTGGACTGCATGCATTTAAAAAAGGACAATTGATGTATTGATGGTTACAGACTTGCATTCATTTGTGTCTTTTATTTTTGCCTAAAGATCAGATTTAACTCATGAAAACACACATCTCTGAATCAATGTACTATTACATATTTGTATAACTTTAAATAGAACAGCATCCAATTTCCAACAGCATCCAAACATCCAATCCCACTATTAGGGAAATTTGGTCACACCCACCATTTGGTGCAGTGCTCTATGCACACAGTTATTGACTCTGCCCTCTGTCCCACTAAGGGGGTACACTTAAAAAAAAATAGACTGTCAAGAGGTACCCTAATGAAAAAAAAAGTGGTCAAACAGAGCAGCAAGGAAGCAAAGGCAAGATAGTATGTGCTGCTGGAGAGAGTGGGGGAGCTTTAACCACTTAAGTCCCGGACCAATATGCAGGTTAAGGACCTTGCCCCTTTTTGCGATTCGGCACTGCGTCGCTTTAACGGACAATTGCGCGGTCGTGTGACGTGGCTCCCAAACAAAATTGGCGTCCCTTTCTTCCCACAAATAGAGCTTTCTTTTGGTGGTATTTAATCACCTCTGCGGTTTTTATTTTGTGCGCTATAAACAAAAATAGAGCGACAAGTTTGAAAAAAATGCAATATTTTTAACTTTTTGCTATAATAAATATCCCCAAAAAAGATATAAAACACCATTTTCTTTCCTCAGTTTCGGCCGATACATATTCTTCTACCTATTTTTGGTAAAAAATCGCAATAAGTGTTTAACGATTGGTTTGCGCAAAATGTATAGCGTTTACAAAATAGGGGATATTTTGGGACCATTGTAATTTTCACAGCAAAAAGTGCTATAAAAATGCAATGATTACTGTGAAAATTACAATTGCAGTTTAGGAGTTAACCACTGTGACCTCATATGGGTTTCTAACTGTAGGGAGGTGGGGCTGGACGTGTGACGTCATTGATCGTCTTTCCCTATATCAGGGAATAGACGATCAATGACACTTCCACTGTGAAGAACGGGGAAGGTGTGTTTACACACACCTCTCCCCGTTCTTCAGCTCCTGTGACCAATCGCGGGACACCGGTGGCTATTGGGTCCCGCATCCGTGGTCACGGAGCTTCGAGCCGGGTCGCGTGTGCACGCCTGCGGCACGCGTGCGACCCACGGCTGGGCTCTTAAAGGCGACGTACCTGTAAAGCAAACCTTTGCATCACATTCAGAAAGCAAGTACCCATTTCAAATGTGCAAAAAGTAGAACTTATACTTCCTCTACTGCAAAAGGCAAGTGAAACATGTTGTTCCTTTGTGCTCCCATGGCACTTATGAGTGGTCCTATGCATCCTTATGAAACCTTATGAAACCTTCTTAAAAGCTTTTGCAGCCTGTAATGGCTCAGTCCTGAGCTATTTTAGAGATGGAGCAGTCATCGGGACCAGTGTCCCCTAGTGCCAAAAGAGGACAAGTCATCCTGTTCCTTGTTCTACCCATGCACAGTTTGTTATTTATCCTGTTTCAGTCACAGATATCATCATAGTTGGCAGGAGAGAGTACACACACAAATGTGCAGCTCAAAGGAACAGAACACCTGCTTGCTACCATGTCTCTAGGGGCACTGGTCCTAACACCAACTTCATACAATAACTTGCAACTGAACCATCAAAGACTGTAAAAGATTTTAAGAATCGTATCGTAAGGTTGGACCTAGCCCTGTACCCACACAAATGTTTTTTGTAATGTGGTAATATGTAGTCTGTATATGTTATTGTTATATTGTTATATGTATGAAGAACTTGTGAATGTTATAATGATTGGTGAATTTTTTTTTTTAAAGAAAGAATGTAAAGTTTTTCTATTTTATGTGAAAACAATAAAAATAATAATAAAAAAAAAAAAAAAAAAAAAAAAGATTTTAAGAAGGCTTCTTTTTCATATGTTTTGGCCTACATTCTTTGAACTGTAAGGGGACCCTGGTTGGAAAGTAAATTTATCACACTATGCTACTATAGCCATATGGTACAGCCCAGTGTGCTTTTTATGAAAAGTAAACTTACCCTTTAAAGGTGCCCATATATTTTAAAATGCCAGGCTTCATTTTAATCCAAATTCATTGAAATGGGATAATAATAAAAAAGGTAATGATAAATTATATTCATTTATTATAATTTTAAATTGCCTAGTGTAGCACACCCATAGGTGGCCCCTCTCAAAATCCTGTGACAGTGTGGGATATTTATTAAAACTTTAGTGTGCAAAATCTGGGGTATATCTGCCTAGAAACCAATCAGTTTCCAGGTTTTATTGCCAAAGCTGATTGGCTACCATGCACAGCTTCACTAGATTTTGCACTCTCCATTTTTAGTAACCCCCCCCCCCCCAGTGAGACAGATAATTAAAAATAATATGCAACCTTATTCAGTATCGGCTGTACACTAAAATTAAGAAAAATAGTTAGTAAAAACAGAACAAACATATTATTTATTAAAATGGAATCACAACTTTGGCATTTCAACATTAAACAGCGGATCACGTTCCCCTATTTAGCTAAGCTATTTATAATATAAATTCCAAATGTGTCCATTGGTAAGCTCACATGTCTGCATTGGGGTTCCATTCCAAGGCTTTAAAGTAGCATCTGTCCTTTTAAGATAATCCATCCTGAAGAAATTCTCTTCCCATTCAGTCCACTTTATACAGCAATAAAGACTGTAAAGCAACTGTCTGCAGTTATCCTTTGTCTTTGGCTGATGTTCTTTTCTTATCTATGCATTACAGTTTCTTACACTAGTTCCAGATGAGATGAACTAATATTTGACCATATAGCAGTACTGTGTTTCAACAAATTAACGTTATTTCATGATGCTGAAAGACAGTCACTGTAGCGCAAAAAAAACATCTTTGTTGTAACCATATGGCATTTACAATACAGCAGTCAGCTTTCCTCAGTTCTTTTAGGCAGATAGCAGAATCAGGTGAAAACAGTTCTAACTTTGTTCTCTAGGCACTGAGGAAACAGGAATTCAACAGAATGGATCTATTTATTCCTCTATGCTGCTTTCTTTCAAGATGGCTCTCTTTCCGACATTCTTCTTCTCAGATTGCACTGCTTTTCTCTGATGTCATTCACTCTTTAGGTTGCCACAAGTCTCTCTTTTTAGGAGCTGTGAAGGTATCACCTTTGCAAAGTAAAACAGTTCTGCTGTAGATCAACACAAGTATTATGTCTCTCTGAGGTGGCTACAAAGTTTGGCCAAAGTAACATAAAAGGACCACATACGAATTCTGTTTTCAATTAGGCCACACAATGCGGCATCACTGTAATGGAATATGGAGCTCCCCAGAGTTCCTGTTTTTTCACAGGGTTTAAGCAAAACAGCAAGACATAATACCCTGTCAACTAAGATAAAGTCCCACTATTGAGCGATCCCTGTCAGAGTTCCTTTGTCTCAGCATACAGGTCAAGTGTAACTTCCTCCTCTTTGCGAATAATGACAGTTCAGGCCAGTCTGCTTGTGTATTCCAAAAATAAATTTTTACTTGTTCACACTACTGCAATATGATTTTGATGCAATTTTGGTTGTATTTTGAATGTGGTTTGCAAATTTTATAAAACCAGATCACACTGTAAATTACACCAAGGTAGCACAGGAACCTTTTCCAAAATCGCAGTACAGTGGGTCGCATTGATGTGAACGGGCACCATTGAAAATAATGTGATTTCCGTTGTCATGCAATTCTGTGTGACTCAAGGCACATCTGAAATTGCACAAATGTGAACCAGACCTTAAGGATGCTCATTCAAGCAGCAAATACAACAGAGGCAGCTGTTACACCACAGGCACATAATTTAATGAAGGCTACAAACATATGGTGAATGTTACAAATGACCAAGCCAATCGGAGAGTCCTCTCTCTCTCTGTATGTGCTGCCCACCAAGAACAAGGGCTCCAACTACTTGGCCTTTTATAACTATGAAGCAGCACTAGTGAGTGTCAGAATAAGTTTGCTAAGCAACTGAAAAAGGGTCCAATCCCAAAAGGGTCGTGTGTTGGTGCTTTTTGGAACCCTCCCCCCTCCGGTGTCACATTTGACACCTTTCAGGGGGAGGGGGTGCAAATACCTGTCTGAGACAGGTATTTGCACCACTTCCGGGTTCGGATCCTCGCGGGGAATCCAGCCTGGCATGTCATCCCCCCTGCTGTCTTCTGGAAAACACTGTTCCCAGAAGAGAGTGGGGACCAGTGACGGCGCGCCGCGATCCTTGCGCATGCGCAGTAGGGAATCGGGCAGTGAAGCCGCAAGGCTTCACTTTCTGATTCCCTCACCAAGGATGGCGGCAGAAGCAGCCGAGGACTGAGCGATTGCTCAGCCTCGGCTGCCGACATTGCGGGCGCGCTGGACAGGTAAGTGTCCATTTTTTAAAAGTCAGCAGCTGCCGTATTTGTAGCTGCTGGCTTTAAAAAAAAAAAGTTTGGGCGAACCTCCGCTTTAAAAGAATAACCCAAAGAACTATGGAAATGTTTTGTGGTCACCAAGGGTATTACATAGACATAGGTGTCTACCCCCTAAATAAACATGTGCAGTAAACCTTTAGAACTGCATCTGGCTCATATATAAACTGTCAACAGGACTTTTTATGATTATAATGATTGTGATGTTTTATATGCAAGCCATTATACACTTAAAAAAGAGGCAGAACTTATAGCAAGAGACATGTCTTGACATCAGTGGGACTTTATTACATGTGTCAGCAGTCATGTCATTCGTAGCGGGAAGTGTATCTCTTCTACAACAATCACAAGTCTTACTATTTCCTAGGACTATGGCTATAACTTGTGGAAGCTATTTAAGTCGTTTCTTTTATTGAAAGTTATAAATATTTTAGAATGCTTGCCTCAGACCACAATTCATTTTTTTCAGTAATGTCATTCTTTATCATCTCCAAGATATTGCTAAATTACAGAAAATAGATGGATTACTCTATGGTGTAGAGACAGTTGCATGATTGCAAAATGAATTTTTCTTTCATTCTTAATCACTTAAAATCATTATAGTTAGACAAAGATGTCTAGTATGAGTTCACGTGCATCATGAGTTGTAAAAGAAAAAAACATAATTAAATAGCTTTCCCTTAAGAGCAGCAGTACCATTAGGATGATCAATGTAATAAAGAATCAATACAATGTTATGGTTTCCCAATGTGTTTTCCACATACCCCACTTGTTTGTTTAACAAATACAACTAAATTTCAGGCTGGTAAATTGGCGCCCTACCTGCTATGGTGAGATTCAAATCTAATTTATTTTAGACCACTTGAATAACAGTGTTTATGCCCACTGTTTTTAAATGACTGCAGACATACATTCATACAGCTATACAATCCCATACACTTTATCATCCTTTCAGTGAATGGATCTTTGGTATTCAAGCTTATTAAACCTGAATAGATATTGAAATAATAGAAGCTTGTTGTGTACACTGCTTAGATCCAATTTACCTGTTGTATTGAAGCAACTGAAAGATAGCATTGAGGCCTCAGGATTGCCACAGGACTCAGATGCCAATTATACATGTGGTCACAATCCAACCACTAGAAAATATCTTTCTAGCTACTTTTGTAAATTACCTATGTACGTTTATGTTGCACAGGTGCACCCGCCTGCCATATAACAAAATGGTAATACGCCCCTAATAAATCATTTTCACAAGCGATTTGCTGAAGTGTTTGTCCCAGACCAAAATATTTGTGTGGATGATTTCCTTATCCACTTTACTGGCAGGCTGCAGTTCAAACAATATATTCCAAGTAAGAGGGCCAGGCACAGGTTGAAACTGAATACACTTTGTGATAGAGCCACTGGATATGTGTACAACTTCAACTTGTATGAAGGCAAAGACTCCCAGCTCCAGCCTCCTAATTGGAATAAATTGGGGTGTGGGGGTAGTGGCGCTGTCTGTGCTATAGCCGATGGCTAGAGGGAAATGGAGACACACGGCAATATACTGTATATGCAGAAATGCACACTAATACCACCAGAGGTGGCGTCCACCAGCCTGGAAATATAATATAATGCTAGGCACAGCTAAGCATAAATAAATATAAAATAAAAGGCAGCATCTAAACCAAAGTATGTGTGACTATGTGGTGAGTCACTGAAGTGCAAAACTATTGCTAGTTAGGACCAAACATGCTAGGTGAATAAAGTTAAATATGCGCATAAGGGTGAAATGGATGCAAATAGACCCAGCCTAGGACAAAAGCACAAAATAAATTGAACTAGAAATCCGCTAGCAACATACAAACGTGAGATAAAGTGCTGTGATGCCCGTAGCTAAATATATAAATATAAATAGGGATATGTACACAATTGTGCAAAAAACATCAACATATATCACCAAAAAAATATGAAATCCTGTGGTAACCAGAGTTGGATAAATATGCCCAACTGTGTAATAAAAAGTGTATCAAAAAAGCAGTGTATCAAAAAAAAACAAAAAGTCATAGAGTCAATCCAAAAATATCCAAAAATGTATATATAAAAAAAGTGTCACAAAAATCAGCAGTAAAGTGATGAATCCTCAAACGATGAATTGAAATTCAACTTGAGTGCAGTAATCAATTTCAGACAGTTCTTCTTGCTGTGCTGGGTGATCACACTATGTAGTTTGTGTAAGCGCGGTGGTCCCGGTGCTCACCTACTTGGGTCCCCACTCACCAGAAGCCCTCACCCCTGCAGGGGTAGGGTGCAAAACACGCTGCGATGTCTCTCGGTCCCAATCCTTCCTTCCCTGAGCTCTCTTAGAACGACTTCCACCAGGTGGCAAGGATCCTCCTTATCGTCCAGACTCCTCCAGGAAAAAAGACAGGCTCCCATAGCGTGATATGTAAAAACCAGGGTAAGCTTTATTTGCACTGCCACTAAAGAGTTTGGCGTGCTAAATACAAATATGAGCGTATACAAACAATGTAAAGTATTGCCCACAAACTAGTCAGGACAAGGGTAATAAAAATGAATAAAAATAAAAATAGAAAAAATAGAAAATTAAAAATGAGCTATCTGCGATGATCGCAATTGTGCAGACACAGCACTATCGGTCCGGTATGTAAGTGGTAGCAGCTGCCGGACGCTGTGCGTTCCACTGAATTGGTTAGCTGTTCCACCCGGAAGTGCGTGTGCGTGTAACCGCTTTACGCGCGCTTCATAGGGTAACTTCTTCTGAAGCGGGTACACGCATACCTATGCTCAGGAAATAAATAGAGGACGTCATATGAGTTAGCCCTCCCACATAAAGGCGACAACCAATCAGATTTTTGGAACCATTTTCCCACCGAATGCAGGCTAATTTAGCAGGCACCCTTGGAGATCCTAAATCCTTCGCTACACCGGAAGTGACGTTTTGCGCTCCACAGAGCGATACCCGGAAGTGACAAATGAAGCCTGGTTATCATTCTACAGACGGCTGCCTAAACCGGTATCTGAACCTCTTGATGGTTGAGCACACACACTAAGTACGTATATATTGTAAGAGGGGTATCTGCGGGGCATTAAAGTTATAAACAATATTACGCTATGTTGTTTGTTTTTTTATGTCGTTTGCATGAGCCCATTGGAACCTTCTTATATGTGCCCTGTCTGATGGTGTAAGGTGGTTTAAAAAGGAGAAGGAAGGTCTATGTGGTTTCAAGGCATTACATACTTATCCTTGGGGTAAGTGCATCCCCGAGAGGGGCTTCCTGTTTTCACGAGGTGCTGTAGGGGTTAACAGTGGATTCTGAAGAAGATCTTTTAATTTTTTTCACTTACGAACTATACTCTTGGGCACCTCCTACTTCCATTCCATTTCTGCTGATTTCCTTTATGCGGATTAACACATAAAGGAGTTTGTTCTTTTGAGTCTGAACAAAGAGCGCTACTACAATATTTATGGGACTTTGACTGCTCTGTACTTCTTGGCCCGGATTCAGAAAGACTTACGCCAACGTATCTACTGATACGCCGCGTAAGTGCACGGATGCGCCGTCGTATCTATGCGCCTTATTCAGCAAGTAAGATACGCCTGAATTTTGGCTTCATACGACCAACGTAAGTTTCCTACGCCGTCGTATCTTGGGCGCATATTTACGCTGGCCGCAAGGGGCGCTTCCATTGATTTACGTGTTGAATATGTAAATGACCTAGATACGCGATTCACGAACGTACTTGCGCCCGTCGCAGTAATCTACGCCGTTTACGTAAGGCGTACGTCCGACGTAAATTTATTCCACATATAAGGAGGCGCATCCCATGCAAAGGTATGGACATCGGAAAAGCCGTCGTATTTTACGTTGTTTACGTAAGTCGTACGTGAATGGGGCTGGGCGTAGGTTACGTTCACGTCGTAGGCATTGAGCCGTCGTATCTTAGGGAGTAAATTTTATGTGATTCTAAGCATGCGCGCGCATTCGCCGTTCGGCCCATCATTTGCATGGGGTCAAGCTTCATTTAAATGGATCACGCCCACTTCCTTCCTACTTTGAATTAGGCGGGCTTACGCCGGCCAATTTACGCTACGCCGGAGCAAACGTTGGAAGCGAGTGCTTTGTGAATACTGTTCTTGCCTCACTGATTTACGTCGGCGTAGCTCATATGAGATGCGCTACGCCAGTCTAAAGATGCGCCGCTCTACGTGAATCCGGGCCATTGCTTTTTATATATATATTTACATTTTAAGTGGCTGCTACATATTTAAGTGTGATTAAGAGTGTTCACTATATATCACATTTGTGACTACACCTATCCTATCACTTTTACCTTGACCCCCTGAGCGCTGAGCTGTACAGGAGGGCCAATTTAGCATTTTTTACATACTGCAGAAATAGTTGTTGTTTTTTTATTTATTTTTTATGTTATAAATAAATAATTTTACATGCAGAATAAAGAAACCTGTGACAAATCAAACAGCAGCTTAATGGTGAAATAAACAGAGAAACATTCATTTGCTATAATGTTTCAGAAATGCATGCAAAGGTGATGAGTTCTAACAATATCAATAAAGAACATGCTTTACAAATATTACAAAAAAATCTGCTGTCATCCTCTGGTCTGTGCTGCAGGTGCCAATGAAGGTTAATTCTCAGAGATGAATAATTAATGTGAGAGAGGTATTTGATGTGCTCTTGTGTGGAAAGATTCAAAGCACTCGCTGAACTTTAAACTGATTTGCGTTTCACTGATCTTTACTTTTGAAGATTGTCACTTGGCAGGCTATAAAACCTTTAAAATAGTTAAAATGCTCAAACACTGCCCTCTAATGCAATAGAGTACTTTATTTAGATGTGGAGTCGAAAAAACAACAAATTATTTTATTATCATTTGTGGAATACATTGCACAATAATTAGTGGAAAAAAGTTACTGCGCTTATTCAAAATAAATTTACATATATAAAAAGCCGCAACAAAAAATGTTATACAACATTAAACATAATAGACAAAAAAGAAAAGCAGCGCTAATAAACGTGATATAAAGATGCACTGAAAACAGAGCAAATAGTGCAAAAAAGTAATGACAAAAAGTGGTCAAAACGTGATCAATAAATAGAATTAATGTGTATGGTGAGCAATCAATAAGTGGCCACAATCCACCATAAAGTCCCAATATTGAAGACAGAAAATAATTGATTTCAGTAGTCTGCCAGGTGTAGATTTATCCACATCATCCAAGAAGGGGTGATAGTAGAAATGTGTGTGAAAAATACTGCGCAGGTCTATCTGGACTATTATTAATATTGTGATATAAAGAAAAATAGTGTAAAATGAAATTGCTGCAGCAGCAAAAATATGTTAGATAAAACACAAATGAAGTAGAAAAAAGGGGTAAGCTGCGCTGCATGTGAAATAATAAATATAAATATGCATACCCAACCATACAATGAAGCCAAGGTTAGTCCTTATAAAGTACCAAATTGGTGCAATACCGTGCATAAATTGAAAAGGAAAGTGCAAAACAAATTATATATAAGTGAATCAAAAGTCCATAAGATCATGACATCCACAACTGAATTTCTTGTAAATGTCCCATAGATGTTGCAGGTACACCAATAGAGTGTTGAAAAAGCAATCGCAATCCAGGAAGCAATGTCAGAAGAAAAGGCACCTCCACCTCTAATAACAAATTTCCTTACCGGCTCCCATGGATCTCTATGTTTGAGATTATATGCGCTTGTGGCTCTTTAAGCCGAGTCAGGATGGTTCTCAGTGCTCCTCTGTAACCTTTCCTGCCCAAATGATTTCACTTGACTGCAATCTCCAGGTCTCACCACATAGATCGTACCCAGAAGTGAAACAAAATAGCCAACATAGAGCAGTATTGTCGATAAAAGCAGTTTAATAGCATAAAAAAGTAGTGCACTCACATGTCCATTGAACATAAGTAGCGTTTTGTGTATTGTTAAAGCCGGCCGGCTTAAATAATCCGCCCGTCCTTCTGGATGGTCGTTGGTGAACAGTGATGACATTACCACAATCACACACTGCCTCTTACCAAAGAGCTGTGATCTCTTAATTACAGGAGAATTGCGAATGACATGTAGTAATGATATCCTCAGAGGTGTCTTCAGAGAGGGACAATCACAATAATGGGTTGCCTTAAGCAATATACCAATGCGGGATGTACCATAAAAGGAAAGGAGAACTCGCATAGCATAAAATCCTCAGGGTTTAATGAATAATAAAAAGATGTGAACTTTTACATCAATACAGCAAATGCAGACATAAAACAAGAGTCGAGAAGTCCGACTCCTAGAACATGCAGCCCGTATCTTCCGGGTCTGATCACTTGACGCAGTGACGTCAGAACGTCGCCTCCCAACGTTTCGTCTCGATGGGGACATGGTCCCGTGACCAGCAGTGATCATCAGAAAGCAGAGAAATGGCAAAACATTGATATTTCCCGTGAAGAGTTATGCAGGGGGGGGGGTGTCAGCAAAAGTCTTGCCATTCAAAGTGCAACAGTGCTGAAAGCTGAAAATTGGCTTGGGCGGGAAGGTGCATAAGTGCCCTGTATGGAAGTGGTTAAAGCGGGGGTTCACCCTATCGACGAAAAAAAAAATTTTTTTTTTATTTTACCATAAAATCAGGCATTGTAGCGCGAGCTACAGTATGCCTGTCCCGAATTTTTTACCCCCGTACTCACCTTGTTCTCGTAGATTGAAGATACCGGGGAATGGGCGTGCCTATGGAGACGGAGGATGATTGACGGCCGGCTCCGGCGCGTCACGCTTCTCCGGAAATAGCCGAAATAGGCTTGGTCTTCACGACGCGTGCGCATAGCCTGTGCGCAGGCGCCGTGAAGAGCCGAGACCTACTCCGGCTGTCTTCGGGGAGAGTGACGTGCCAGGGCCGGCCGTCAATCATCCTCCCTCTCCATAGGCACGCCCATTCCCCGCGGGAGCCGAAAAATACGATCTCCGAGTACACGGTGAGTACGGGGTTAAAAAAATCGGGACAGGCATACTGTAGCTCGCGCTACAATGCCTGTCTCGATGGTAAAATGTGTCGGGGGGGGTGAACTACCGCTTTAAATATAATTAAAAGTTTCGTTTTTTTAAGGTAGTATAAAAAAAAGCTAAACCTATCTTTATATTAGCTTATTATTATTTTAGCTTTTTGTTATTCCCTGTACAGTAGGCAGATGGAAAAGCAGCGCTACGGATTGAGTGAAAAGAGGGCTTCCCTTGTGCCTCTGGTCCAAACAACCCTGGATATGGTAAAAGGGCATACAAGGCACAAAGTGGCATTAGTTTTGAAGGTCCAGATTGCTGATTGCTGTTCCTGGGAGTAGTCAAGAGTCTAAGAGGAGTCACAGAGAGGCACATCAGCTGGCAGACTGTAAAACTCTAGATACTACATAGGATGAGGCAGGATAGGACCAGTAAGGAAGATCTGGAGAGTAGCAGTTTCAGGGCCAAATGCCAAGGTCATACACGGTGGAGTCATAGGATATGAATGAGAGAGATGTTGTCTAAAGCCAGGCTGAAGTCATACACAGGTGAATGATAGAATGTGGATAAGAGAGACATTGTCTGGAGTCAGGTCAAGGTCATACATAGGTGAATAGTATACAGTAGCTGGAGATAATGAAGTCAGGAACAAAGTCAAGGTTATACACGGTTGATCAATATAAAAAAGGTCCTTCAATGAACCAAGGTCACAATTAGGAGTCAGGCAAAGGGAAGTCAAAAGCCAATCTGAATTAGTAATTAAAGTAAATGCAGGATCAGGATACATAGCAACAAAGATCATGAACTAGCTGAAGATCATTAAGCAACTACCTGTTAATACTGCTTCTCTTAAATAGGTGCAAGTTTTGGAACTGGATGTATGCGTATGTGCATTAACATGTGAAGACATCCATATTAAACAGTACAGTGCTCAAATAAGTGAAAACATATCTAAATAAATTGATCTTAAAATTGTGATATCAAATAAATATTGAGAAATGGTTCTCCCAGTTACAAAAAGTGCCTTATAGAAAACCAGTTTAAGTGACAAAAAAAAAACATATGAAGAAAAACATGTGCATAAAGTCCCACTACATTGAAGTGACAGATGAAACACAAGGAAAAAATCAGTCCTTGAAGGGTTAATCTGTATTGGTGCCTGAAAGGAAAGTACGAATAGAGCAGACTTCATCCACCAGGAAGGCACCCAGAAGTGGTAATGTAGTCTCCTTACCCTCACTGTATGACCACCATTACAGCAGTCTCAGCTAACATGGGGATTTTTGGTCTCCCTCCAGACACTCTGTGGAGTATCTGGGATGGTATCTGTTAACTGCCTCTATATATGGATATCCAGATGTTACAAATTAATCAACGTTCGAGCCTACTCGGATGTGGGAGCACGATGTGCCCGTGATATTTACAAATTGAAGCATCAGCCATTAGACAGATCTGGGAAATTGTGCAAGCTTAATTGCAGTTAAAAAGAAAGAATCGAAAAATAGACAGGCTTGTCCCGAGGCTTACATTTCTAAATATCACATATGTTTTTTTTGTCACTTAAACTGGTTTTCTATAAAGCACTTTTTGTAACTGGGAGAACCATTTCTCAATATTTAATTGATATCACAATTTTAAGATCAATTTATTTAGATATTTTTTCACTTATTTGAGCGCTGTACTGTTTATTATTCATGTTTTGGAATTTGTTTGTATAACAAATTTTGGTACTGGCAGCTATTTATTAAATTTATCACATATTGGTGTTTTAATTTCACATTTATATCTATCGCAGTGTTTTACTTTTGGATTTTTTTTAATGTGAAGACATCCACACAATGTGCCACAGAGCACATACCCATGCATGGTACTTGCAAAGGTTCCCAACCTGCTTGCTGGCACATGTACACCTCTACTCTGGGTAGCATCCTGACAGCTACACTACACAGTTCACTGTAATCTATGTATTGTGGGGAGATGTATTTACTGGGGGGAATTTGATCCTTGCACCCTATGTAATGCATACTGGCATGAGCATTATGCATACGCACTGAGTCCTACACCCTGTGTGTTATCTACTCCTGATCCATGCACTATATAAACTATGTTGTACCTTTAATATTCCTGACCTCTACACTCAGTATATTACAAACTCCTGAACCCTGCAATCTTAATGGTATAGTGTGCATTATATACTCTTGACCAAAGTGTTTATTGTCTCAATAGTTTCTGGTTGATAATTCGTTACCTGACTATTTTAATGAAGTTTGTTTTTAAAGTAAGTCCAGACAAAGTGTTAGCTCTATAAGGTAGAGTTAAACATTTTTTGGTTATGCAGATTTTTCTACGTGCTTGTGAATACCTTACTTGTAGCACAGTAATTAGCCGCTTGCCGACCATATAACTTAAATATACGGCAGCAAGGCGGCTCTCCTGCACCAGATCACGTACCATATACGTACCTAGTATGTGATTTGGCACTTCCAGGTTTGGGACACAAGTGCGTGCCACTGGCATCCCGGTTCTGCTGGGATTTTACACAGCAGCTGTCAATCAGCGGGTGCCGGCCAATAGATTACCTCCGGCACCCGCTGATCATTCAGAACATAGACAGGACAGGGCTCTGCCTATGTAAATGTAGCGGCCTGCTCCTGTTGAACAGGCGCTGCTCTAAATTTAGAGGGGGTCTGAGTTGTTAATTGACTCAGGCAAATGTAATTGTGGGCAATTTAGCCTCTGTTCCAGCCATGGCTGGGCTGGGAGTAACCACCATTGTTCACCCGGGGGTGCTATTACCATCCCAGGCCAAGGATGACAGCAGCAGAGTCAGGGTGTATTGGGTGTCCCCCTCAGCAGCGAATCAGGGGAGTGATCGTCCCACTGTGCATGCTGGGGAGGGGTACTTAAGGGATAGACGCCATTGGGCCGAGGTTGTCGGTCTGTCGTCCCACGCGCCTCGTGGCCCGCCTGGCTGGGGGTGCATTCTCCTGAATCCTGGCTCCGGGACCACGTTGGTCCGGGGTAGTGGTTTAGCTCAGTAGGCCCAGTAGTCAGACTGGGTCTGCGCTTTCAAGGTGATCCTGTGCTGTCCTTCCTGCGGGAGGAAGCCACTTGATGAAGGAAGCCAGGGGAGGACCTATCCTGGAGAGGACCATGCAAAGGTAAGTATCTTGGGAGAAGGTCTGGAAACTTAATCTAAGGATGCACCATATACTGAGAGGCTTGATGGTGATCGCCTGTCAGATCTGAGTTCTACAGAAGTTAATCTGGAGAGATCCGGGTGCTGAATCCTGTGTCAGGGGATTCTGGACCAAAATCATCTCCTCATAAAGGAAGGTCTGTGGCAGAGACTGTACTTTATTCCGAGCACCATTTCGGCTGCTAGGCCAGTGAGAGGGACCTATCCGGATGAGCAATACCCACTCTGGCTAGAGTGGCGACGAGAACTGTTTGCTGGAAGCAGGAGTGTTTCCTAATTGAGATTATGCACCTGAACCTACCTACCTATTTTCCCTTCCACCTCTCCAACAATTTCTTCATTTTTTTACCAATTTCTGCAAATAAATCCTAGAAAAAAGAAATCTAAAGTGTGGACATTGAACTTTTTCAACTCTCTTCTACTGTATTACCCTCTATACTCTATTACAGCGAGAAGAGGTAACAAGCCGCCCGAAATACTCCTCAACTCCTTTGGGGGTAGTGCTACATAAAGAAGGCAGAAAGAGTAGGGGAATGACATTATACCCAAATTAACAACTTTAGTCTCTAGGTGTAAGAGAGTTCATATGGGGACCATGTAAATGCCCGCACGTTTTTGTCCCTTGAAGGGGGGACGACAAAGGAGTCCTTTTGTTGAAGCAAGTGTCTTGAATCTTCAGCTAGCTCAAGTGATTGTCCCTTGAAAGGGGGGGGTGGTGACATTCAGTAGCACACAAGTAGTGATGGGCCGAACAACCCTCTGTTCGGTTCACAGCAGAACTCCCAAACAGGGGAAAAGTTCTAATCCGAACAGTGAACCCCATTGAAGTCTATCGGAGCCAAATAGGAAAAATCTAAAGTTCCCATTTTAAAGGCTTATATTCAAGTAATTGGCCATTAGGGGTGTCTGGGGAGATGCATCAATGCAAAAAAAAATTCAGACTTTAATGAGCGTTAAATTACAACAATAAACATGTAAAATGCCTTTAAATGTAGTTCCTGAGGGCCCCCTTAGTCTGCCTGCAAAGTGGTGCAGATGTAGCATATATAGAACATGCTGCAGCAAAAATTTAATCTCTAAAGAAAAAATTAATTTGTCAAATCACATTTAAAATGACTTGCGACTATGGAAAAAATAAATAAAGACCCTTATCCGAGCAAACAGCCCGGCAGGTCAGGAAAGGGGGGATGAACAAGTGCCCCCCTTGAACCATACCAGGCCACATGTCCTCAAGATGCTTTGGGGACATGGACCTGATCCCCACAAACCATGTCCAGTGGTTGTGGGGGTCTGCGGGTATGGGGCTTATTGGAATCTAGAAGCCCACCTTAACAAGGAGGCCCTCAGATCCACCCCCCCCATCCATGTGAATGAGTATGGGGGTCTATTCACCAAAAAAGTGTCAAAAACTAATAAAAACACAGAGACAGGTTTTTTTTTGTTTTTTTTACCAGCAATTTTTTTTTTTTTTTACTCAGCTGAAGCAGGGAAGCCCATTGACAGCTAATGACCCATCGGTTGTTAAGGACACTGCGACTGGCTTCCTGACCCTTGCTCCTTAACAACCATGTTATACTGCGCCCTGAATGGGCAAACCTTTGCGCAATCAGGGTGCAAAATGCATTGTGCAGCACACAATGCATTTCAGGGCGTTCAGTGAGGTGAACACCCGCCTAACACCCTGCAAACTCGTGTGTTTCCCGAACGGGGCGAAAAGCCAATGTTCAGCCTGAACTGAACAGCTCGCCCAATTGTACAAACAAGTATGGTAGATGTCTCCTTATAGAGCTCTAATAGATAAGGCAGTGTCTTTAGGTGTAAAGTGGATGGACAAATGCCCGCTCACTAGTCAGAACGATGCCAAGCTCAAAGGATGATGTGGAGATCCTGCTGTAGCTCCCTGCTGTCATCAGGGACAATGCTTGACCACACTCTCCTTGAGGCCGCACTGAGCCGGATCTGCAAAGAAGATTTTGGTGGCAATCCACTGGCTGCCACCGGGCTGACTGGACACTGCGAACCACAGATGTGTCTTTACCTACTCACCAGAGGCTCTCTCTCCCCTTGCTGCCTAGGCCGCAGCTCTGACTCCCTCTGCCTGACCATCCAGATAACTGCTTCCAGGTGAAGGCAGTAGTCCCAAGAGGCTGACTCCTCCTCTCCTTAGGCTATTTATCTCCTCTCTCAGGATTCTGTAATCTTCCTCCAGCCAGCTAGAAATTGTAGTTTGCAATGGTCTAGCTCCAATGGAAACTGGGCTTTCTGGACTATATGTCCCAAGATCCTTTCTATCCTGTCACAAATCCTCACTTGCTCTGCATTCAGGATGTGGTAAACAGGACCACTAGAGGAAACAGTCATCTTGTGGCAATTCATGCAAGTGTCCCCTGTCATGGCAGATAATTTAGCCAGCTCCTGGCTACACTAACAGTTTTTCCTTTCTAACGTTCACTGACACCATAACATTTTCTCCTCCCACTAACCACCAACATTGTGGCTATTTCCTCCTAATGACAACCAATTCTTCCACAGCTGTCTGTAAAGATCCAAACACCTTCTTAGACAAGTAATATTGCACACAGAGGAGAGGTTCTCAATATGGGAGTACTATGCAAATTATTGCTGAACAGACTTTTTGTAAACCATACAGTTTGTTTTCATCTAATGCAGTACTGTCTATGGTGAATGTATCTGTGTAATGCTTCTGATCACAAAGGGTTCTATACCACCGTTTTTGGTTTGGTATGTGTTTAGTACGTGAAGGCTGAAAGGTTTAGCATGATTTACTGTGCTTCTAAAAACACACCCACATTTGCCCCTACTGCTTTATGTGTATGTAATGTGTGTATAATGTTTGTTCTTTTGAAAAGCTGCTGTCAGTACAGATTTTATGCAATATGTGTCCCCCATTATTTCTGCCCAGGACCCAATTTTGTCTAAAACTGTCCCAGGTGGAGGGGTATCTTAAAAGGAAAAATGCACTAAAATGCACAACCCTTTGAAATATTGATGCTGCAGCCAAGAATTGTAATTATAATATTTAAGCTTACCTTATACCATAAAAAGAAAGTTCAGCTGTAGTATATCCATTAACTTGAAATGACACCTCATTCGTTCATATAAAAATGAATGATTTAATGGAATGCAGTCTTTATAGTTAAAATGTACATTTATATGCATTCTGTAGCAGCTCAAGAATTTTATTCTGCAGAGCACAATAGCACCACTGTTTTTCATAAAGCTCCTCCACAGTTTACAGCCCTGCACTCTCAGCTGAAATAATCTTGTTTCATGAATTTGCACAACAGACTAGAAGTGATTTACCTTGAATAACCTCTGTATATGATCATAACATCAACAGAAAAACAGCTGGCACAGCATTTATATAGCAGTAAAATTACTGAATCCTATTAAAAGGTACTTACAAAGCGATGGCTGAAGTGTCTTATTCTGCCACCAGAATGTACAACTCATTTAATTTCATTTTTATGACACTAGTGTTATACTACAAATTTTTGACCCATGGTTGATGTGATAATTATAGTATTTTTAAAAGTGCATTTATCATGTACAATGACTGCTGCAGTGATTACAGTTATCATAGTCCTACCCGACTCTAAACTTGTATGATACTCTGGGCCGGATTCAGAGAGAATTTACGCCGGCGTATCCATAGATACACTGCGTAAATTCAAATCTGCGCTGGCGTATCTACTTTCTGTATTTAGAAAGCTAGATACGCCGACATTAGCCTAAGATACGACTGGCATAAGTCTCTTACGCCGTTGTATCTTAGGGTGCATTCTGCCGCTGGCCGCTAGGGGCGCTTCCGTTGTTGTCGGCGTAGAATATGCTAATTACCTAGATACGCTGATTCACAAGCGTACGTACGCCCGGCGCAATTTATTTAAGTTGTTTATGTTAGGCTTTTTCGGCGTAAGGTTGTTCCTGCTATTAGGAGGCGCAGCCAATGTTAAGTATGGACGTCTTTCCCGCTTCGAAATTTTAATTTTTTACGTCGTTTGCGTAAGTCGTTAGCGAATAGGGTTGGACGTAATTTACGTTCACGTCAAAACTAATACGTTGTTGCGCCGTACTTGGGAGCAATGCACACTTGGATATGTACACGGATGCGCCGTCCGTACAAAACGTCAATCACGTCAGGTCATCATATATTTACATAAAACACGCCCCCCCCTTCCACATTTGAATTGCGCGCGCTTACGCCGGCCCCATTTACGCTACGCGGCCGCAACTTACGGAGCAAGTGCTTTGTGAATACTGCACTTGCTCCTGTAAGATGCGTCAGCGTAGCGTAAATACAATACGCTGCGCCGCTGTAACTAGGCGCGCAGCTACGTGAATCTTCCCTTCTGTTTCTAAGTAGACTTTCTCACTACTAGGTGTTATTTACTTATTTTCTGACACACATTTGTAGAAAATGTATATCTGCACATGAGTAATGCCGCGTACACATGATCGTTTTACGGCATGTAAACAACAACGTTTTAAAAAAATTTAATTTAAAACGACCGTGTGTGGGCTTCACATCATTTTTCGGGTTCTGAAAAATGACAAAAAAATTTAATTCGAATTAATGCGGATTATAAAGTAACATGCACCAACCGGCCGCAACATGGACTTTAGTCTTGAGACGTTCCTTAGCTGTTTTGCAGGACTGCTCGCTAGGGGGAGCTCCCGGGCATAAATTGCTTACACTAGTTTAGTTTAACTGAATGGTACCATTCTTAGCTCAGATATTTTCATTATTGTTATTTACTGATTCCCGCAAGGGCCCTTGCAGAATCATATTGTGTCATTGCATAACAATTGTTTACCCGTGTTTCAAACCTAAGTTCGCTTTCTTTAACCTATATAAAGTAAACTTACCTTCTTTGGTTTAAATACATGGACTGTGTGGAGTGTACTTTTCTCACCTGGAGGGACCATCCATTAAAGCAGGTAATACTGTTGATATACTGTCATTTCATGCTGTGTGCCTGCTATTGTGACCCCGGCCAAGCAGAGGTCACAATACACCCACCAGGTTTCTGATGTGTCAAGGAAGGGTTCGAGCCAGTTAAGTAGGGGTGAGCCAAGCAAAGAGAGTAGATCCCAAATCAATCAGCGGCTTCTCCGGGGGTAGCGCTACAGAGGCATATGAGAGAACTGGTTCCTGCGGAGAAACCAATTATTGGCCCACAAACTCCTCCTCACCCTGTTCATGGACCGGAGCCGGGATAAAGCAGAAATCCCTGCACCAAGCACAGCACGATCTCGATGACGAGAACATACCCACAACATGGCTAGATAACGGTCGTCTAATCAGAACGAACTAAAAGAACGCATTGAAGAACAGCAAGGCCTCTGAAGAACCAAGAACACACTGCAAAAACAGATACAAACTGACTACAAGCACTGAAAGACAGATACGAACCCACAAGCACAAACTGAACAACCGAAAATGATCTTTAAAGCACGAAGACTTTTACTAACACGTGGTAACACGAAATCAGCAAAAGCAGCCCCAAGGGTGGCGTCATCTGCATGGAACTGCCCCTTTATAGTGCCATTGTACGTGTTGTACATCACCACTGGGGTTGAGCCGAACACCCCCCTGTTCAGTTCGCACCAGAACTTGCGAACACACCAAATGTTCGTGTGAACTTTAGAACCCCGTTAAAGTCTATGGGACTCGAACATTTGAAATCTAAAGTGCTAATTTTAAAGGCTAATATGCAAGTTATTGTCCTAAAAAGTGTTTGGGGACCTGGGTCCCGTCCCAGGGGACATGTATCAATGCAAAAAAAAGTTTTAAAAACGGCTGTTTTTTCGGGAGCAGTGAATTTAATAATGCTAAAAGTGAAACAATAAAAGTGAAATATTCCTTTAAATTTCATACCTAGGGGGGGTGTAAAGTTAGCATGTAAAATAGCGCATGTTTCCAGTACATAGAACTGTCCCTGTACAAAGTGTCATTTCTGAAAGGAAAAAAGTATTTTAAAACCAAACTTGCGGCTATAATGAATTGTCGGCTCTGAGTGAATTCATTCATAAAAAAAAAAAAAAAATAGCGTGGGGGTTCCCCCAAATTCCATTACCCAGGCCCTTCAGGTCTGGAATGGATATTAAGGGGAACCCCGCCGTCAATTTAAAAAAAAAATGACGTGGGGTTCCCCCCAAATATCCATTCCAGACCCTTCAGGTCTGGTGTGGATTTTAAGGGGAACTCCACCCCAAATTTAAAAAAAAAATGGCGTGGAGTTCCCCCAAAAATTCACACCAGACCCCTTATCCGAGCACGTTAACCTCGCCGGCCGCAGAAAATAGGGGGGGGACAGAGTGCGGCCCCCCCTCTCCTGAACCGTACCAGGCCACATGCCCTCAACATGGGGAGGATGTCCCCATGTTGATGGGGACAAGGGCCTCACCCCCACAACCCTTGCCCGGTGGATGTGGGGGTCTGCGGGCGGGGGGCTTATCAGAATCTGGAAGACCCCTTTAACAAAGGGGACCCCCAGATCCTGGCCCCCCCTATGTGAATTGGTAATGGGGTACATTGTACCACTACCATTTCATGAAGGAAGTGTAAATAGTTGGAAAAAACACACACGCCGTAGAAAAAAGTCCTTTATTAATAAAAAAAAAATAATAATCCAGCGGTGGTAATCTACTCGGTCCCGGCTTCCTGCTCCAACGTTGTCTGTATCCAGCGACGGTTGATCTCCGGTCCAGCGATGAGAAGATCCATCCATCCAGAGCGCAGCCACGCCGACCTCCTCTCTCTGTTGGACACAGCCCAGCGAATGATGCGCTGTAGCTTTGACATTTCTTATATAGGGGAGGCGGGGCCACCCATCACGTGACCCCGCCCCCTCTGACGCACCCTCTGCTACGTCACTGGGGAAGCCCAGCAAGGGGGAAGACTGGGCTTCCCCAGTGACATAGCAGAGGGTGCGTCAGAGGGGGCGGGGTCACGTGACGGGTCGGCGTGGCTGCGCTCTGGATGGATGGATCTTCTCATCGCTGGACCGGAGATCAACCGTCGCTGGATACAGACAACGTTGGAGCAGGGAGCTGAGACCGAGTAGATTACCACCGCTGTATTTTTTTTATTTTTTTTATTAATAAACAACTTTTTGTGTGTTTTTTCCAACTGTTTACACTTCCTTCGTGAAATGGTAGGGGTACAATGTACCCCATTACCAATTCACAAAGGGGGGGCCAGGATCTGGGGTCCCCTTTGTTAAAGGGGTCTTCCAGATTCTGATAAGCCCCCCGCCCGCAGACCCCCACAACCACCGGGCAAGGGTTGTGGGGATGAGGCCCTTGTCCCCATCGACATGGGGACATCCTCCCCATGTTGAGGGAATGTGGCCTGGTACGGTTCAGGAGAGGGCGGGCCGCACTCTGTCCCCTCCTCTTTTCTGCGGCCGGCCAGGTTAACATGCTCGGATAAGGGGTCTGGTGTGAATTTTTGGGGGAATTCCACGCCATTTTTTTTTACATTTGGAGTGGAGTTCCCCTTAAAATCCACACCAGACCTGAAGGGTCTGGAATAGATATTTTGGGGGAACCCCACATCATTTTTTTTTAAATTGATGGCAGGGTTCCCCTTAATATCCATTCCAGACCTGAAGGGCCTGGTAATGGAATTTGGAGGGACCCCCACGCTATTTTTTTTTATGAATGAATTCTCTCTGAATTGCCAGAGCCGACAATTCATTATTGCTGCAAGTCCGGTTTTAAAATACTTTTTTTCCTTTCAGAAATGACACTTTGTGCAGGGACAGTTCTATGTACGGGAAACATGCGATATTTCACATGCTAACTTTACACCCCCCCAGGTACAACATTTAAAGTAATATTTCACTTTTATTGTTTCACTTTTAGCATTATTAAATTCACTGCTCCCAAAAAAACGGCTGTTTTTAAAACTTTTTTTGCATTGATACATGTCCCCTGGGACAGGACCCAGGTCCCCAAACACTTTTTAGGACAATAAATTGCATATTAGCACTTTAGATTTCTCCCATAGACTTTAACAGGGTGTTCCGCGGCTTTTCGAATTTGCAGCGAACACCCCTAATTGTTCGTTGTTCGCCGAACAGGCGAACAGGCAATGTTCGAGTCGAACATGAGTTAGACCTCGAACTCGAAGCTCATCCCTAGTCACCACGCTTTGCTAGAGCATTTTTTTTTAAAGATTGTGTGTGGGCAATGTCGTTTTAATGATGAAGTTGGAAAAAACATTGTTTTTTCTAGAGGCTGAAAAACCTTGTTTTTTACATGCCGAAAATCGATCGTGTGTACGCGACATTAAGCTTAGCTTAACTGCTCTGGGTTTGGTGTGAGCAATGTTCGACGAAAATCAAAGGCGTTCAGGTGTTAAACTTAAGCCCCATTGAAATCAATGAGAGTTGAATTGCTGATCCAAAAATGTTCCTTTTTTGGTGCGGTAATAGGCAAAGAGTTCTTAAAAAAAAGAAAAAAAAGAAGGCGCTTTTCAAGTGGAAGTAAACCCATCGAATTAACAGTTTCAAAAAACAATTACATTCCCGGCATTGGTTGTGCTCTCAACCAAACTGTCAAACCATCCAATGGCTGGCGTCATAACTGATCTGATAACTGATCACATGCTCAGCATTAGAGCGTTCGACTCGAACATCGGGTGTTTGCCGAATAGCGAACAATTTGGGGTGTTCGCGGCAAATTCAAAAGCCGCGGAACACCCTTTAAAAGTCTATGGGAGAAATAAAAAGTGCTAATTTTAAAGGTTAATATGCAAGTCATTGTCATAAAAAGTGTTTGGGGACCTGGGTCCTGCCCCAGGGGACATGTATGAATGCAAAAAAAGTTTTAAAAACATAATCTTTTTCGGGAGCAGTGATTTTAATAATGCTTAAAGTGAAACAATAAAAAAGTAATATTCCTTTAAATTTCGTACCTGGGGGGTGTCTATAGTATGCCTGTAAAGTAGAGCATTTTTCCCGTATTTTGAACTGTCCCTGCACAAAATGACATTTCTAAAGGAAAAAAAGTAATTTAAAACTACTCATGGCTCTAATGAATTGTCGGGTCTTGGCGATACAGATAAAAGTCATTGAAAAAGACGGCATGGGTTTCCCCCCTTAGTCCATTACCAGGCCCTTTGGGTCTGGTATGAATATTAGGGGAACCCCGAACCAAGATTCAAAAAAAATTGCGTGGGGGTCCCCCAAATTTCATATTAGGCCCTTCAGGTCTGGTATGGATTTTAAGGGGAACCCCATGTCAAAATAAAAAAAATGGCATGAGGGTCCCCCCAAAAATCTATACCAGACCCTTATCTGAGCACGCAACCTGGCAGGCCACAGGAAACGAAGGGGGACGAGAAAACGCCCCCCTAAACCGTACCAGGCCACATGCCCTCAACATGGGGAGAATGTCCCCATTTTGATGGGGACAAGGGCCTCATCCCCACAACACGCTGCCACGATCCGATTCCGCCTCCATGGGAGACGCCCGTCGAATGACTCTAGACACCCGCCGTGACAGCTCTTAAATAGCTGAGTGCGGGGCCACCCATGACATGCGCGGGTGACCCCACCCATAGTATAAACCATTGGTACCATAACATGGGAGCAATTATGCAGAATACATGAATTTGATTAAATGAAACCATGTTTTACAGAAATAAGGTGTCAGTAATACCAATTATAAAGGATGGGACGCCATCCTTTGAATCTTGGCGTGTTTCGTCATTAATCAGACTCATCAGAAGCTGATGCTAGGGTGTCTTCAACTGAATGCCTGTAGATGCAATTTTTTTGTCTTCAGCTTCTGCATGGAGTTGTTGATAGTCAACAGGCTTATATTTTGAACTTCTGATCCCATTCTTTATACGAATAGCTATATTCCCTGTGTTGTTGCTTCTGTGTGTTGTTACAAATGTTTGTATGTCTCTTCCAGTCATGTTTACAGACTAGGTGATCACACTGGGTCTTGCCGGGCGAATGGTTCTGAAAAGTGACAATTAATGCAATTTTACCTAGAGTACCCTACATTCCACTTGTCCTGTCAAAGAACTAGCATGGGAGTGGGCACTGTCCTTGGGAACATGTACCAGTGCACTGTAAGGGGGGTGCACTGTGATGTAAGGAAGTTTGAGGGACTCTTGACTTCTGATAGTGGGGGCTCTTGACATCTGCTATAAAGGGGGGTGCTCTGGACATCTGCTTATAGTTTTTATGGGAGTAATATAATTCTATGCCAGTTGAAAAGGGAGGTGAGTCTGAGCAGTCTCCAATAAAGTTTCTTTGTGGATGACACCAGCAGTGTGCGACCATACTTTTCAGACATGTATAATCTGCTATAAGCGTGTGAGTGGGCTCCATGTTGGTCTGCACCTGACCTTCACAGCATAAAGTATAACTAAAGGCAAAACTTTTTTTTAGTTTCGGATAGAGTGGAAAGGGATTATTATTGCCAACTATAAAAGAAGCACATAACAAAATGTCAACTGGTTGTTAACATTGCTCATTTTTACATTCACAATGGAACGTAAAGCAAGAGCAAAGACCTTGACCCTGTGACTGCTAGAATAAAAAAATACATGTATTGTTCTTTCAGGCTGAGGACCAACATAAATCACATGAGAAGAAAAAATAACTCAGACACACAATGTCTGCCTTTGGCATCCCTCAGATTCAGCATGTTTAAAATGCTTTATTTCACTGTCAATTTGCAGTTTTCAGTATTGCTGTTTCATCCACGGATTGTTTGATCACCAAGCAAAACATTTGTTATCTTCTGAAAGAGCATACTCTTAGCTTGCTATATCAATTCCCATGCTGCCACCTGAGAGTCATGTTAAATGTTAAAGAACACTATTTATTTAAGGCAGAAACATTTCCACTTGTTACAATAAAATGTCATGTAAGAGTTCATAATATTGTGCAGTCAGATAAATATTTTAAATGTGTGAACTATATGGTTATATGGCTGTCTCAGCATATAAAATATACTACTGCATACAAACATGTGAAAAAGGAAGTATACTCTCATAGAAAATTATTATTTTTTCAATATATTTGAACAGACAAATATTAGGGGGTCTTTTTATAAATGTTTTTAACCAATATTCATACAATTTTCACCCAAGATTTAAACATTTTTCAAATAAAATGTTTTCCAATAAAATCCAATTAGGAAAGTACAGTGCCTTGAAAAAGTATTCATACCCTTTGAAATTTTGTACATTTTGTCATGTTAGGTAAATGTATTTTATTGGGATTTTATGTGATAAACCAACACAAAGTGGCACATAATTGCGAAGTGGAAGGGAAATAATAAATGTTTTTCAATTTTTTTTTTTTATAAATAAATATCTGAAAAGTGTGGTGTGCATTTGTATTCAGCCCCTTTTACTCTGATAACCCTAACTAAAATCTAGTGGAACAAATTGCCTTCAGAAGTTACCTATTAGTAATTAGTGACCTATTAGTAAATAGAGTCCACCAGTGTGTAATTAAATTTCAGTATAAATACAGCTGTTCTGTGAAGCCCTCATAGGTTTGTTAGAGAACCAAACAGCATCATGAAGACCAAGGAACACACCAGATAGGTCAGGGATGAAGTTGTGGAGAAGTTTAAATCAGGGTTAGGTTTAAAAAAAATATCTCACAAAGCACAGTTTAATCCATCATCCAAAATACTTTAACATTGCTATTCCACCTAATAGATGGAATAACTTTAGGCCTGATAATGCCTTACGGAAACAGCGTAAATCTACTGCGGCGGCCGGGCGTACGTTCGTGAATTGGCGTATCAACTAATTTACATATTCTACGCCGACCGCAATGGAAGCGCCACCTAGCGGCCATCCGAAATATTGCAATCTAAGATAGGACGGCGCAAGCCGTCCTATCTTAGATATGTTTAAGCGTATCTTTTTAAGCGTATCTCTGTTTTTAAGCGTATCTCTGTTTGAGCATACGCTTAAACATAGGTCGGCGTAGATTCTGAGTTAGGTCGGCTTATCTACTGATAAGCCGGCCTAACTCTTTCTGAATCTACCTATAAATGTGTATAACCAAAACATAGGCCGGCTACGCCGACTTACACCTTCGAAACCCAGCGCAGTTTTGGCAGCACTGGCTTTGTGAATTCCATGCTTGCCTCTCTGTGCTGCGTCGGCGTAGCGTATATTAGTTGCGCTACGGAGGCATAATGGGTGCCCGCTCTCTGTTAATCTGGGCCATAGAGTTTTATTTTGGTGGTATTTGATCACCTCTGCGGTTTTAATTTTTTGCGCTATAAACAGAAAAAAAATCTATTTTGAAAAAAAAGTAAAATTTTTCACTTTTTGCTATAATAAATATCCCCCAAAAATATATATAAAAACTTTTTTTTCCTTAGTTTAGGCCGATACGTACTCTTATACATATTTTTGCTAAAAAAAATCGCAATAAGCGTTTATTGATTGGTTTGCACAAAAGTTATAGCATCTACAAAATAGGGGATAGTTTTATGGCATTTTTGGTAATATTTTTTTTTTACTAGTAATGGCGGAGATCAGCGATTTGTATCGTGACTGCGACATTATGGCAGACACATAGGACACATTTACACAGCAATCAGTTCTCTTATTACTGTGTATATGAAAACCCTCCTGGGAGCATCCCCAGAAACAGAGAGGAGAGTAAGTTGGGATAACGTGGGTCAATCTAGCTGGTGTATAGTGCCATCTATACAATACTTTATAGGCATTTTCCAAAATTAACACATTGCGTGAGCACTTGGAGAGAGCTATGGTCATAGTCTGCCAGTCCTCAGGATCCAGCTGTTTCCCCAGTTATTTTTCCCATTGAAGATGAAAGGACCTTAATTGGGGTCTCTTTGTGGATATCACGGCCGAGCAGTGGCGGATGGTGCTCCATTTTTTTGGGGGGGGCGCAAACAAACCCAACCAAACACCCCCCCCCCCGCGCGCCACTCGCCCTCAATAGGGCCTACAGACAGATATGCAGATAGATAAATAGACATGAAGATAGATAGACAGATAAATAGATAGACATGCATATAGATAGATAGATAGATAGATAGATAGATAGATAGATAGATAGATAGACAAACATGCAGATAGATAGACATGAGCTATGCAGATAGATAGATAAATAGATAAACAGACATGTAGATAGATAGATAGACATGAAGATAGATATGCACATAGATAAATAAACAAACAGATAGACATGAAGATAGATAGAAAATGATAGATAGATAGATAGATAGATAGATAGATAGATAGATAGATAGATAGATAGACATGTAGATAGATAGACATGTAGATAGATATATAGATAGATATGCAAATAGATTGGTAGATCGATTTGTAGATAGATATGCAAATACATAGGTAGATAGATATATAAGATAGATAGGTAGACAGGTAGCTAGATAGATTAGATAGACAGATAGATAAATATGTAGATAAAGAGATAGACAAGCATTTAGATAGATACGTATGTATATAGATAGAGATAGACATGAAGATAGATAGATATGTAGATAGATATGCAAATAGATAGATATGCAAATAGATAGATAGATAGATAGATAGATAGATAGATAGATAGATAGATGTGTGTGAGAGAGATACAGACAGATAGATGAGAGAGAGAGATAAAGACAGATAGATGAGAGAGAGGGAGATGAGAGAGCGATATCACTGTCCTCCCCCTAGGGATTTAGTAGTGAATAGGAGAAGTGTTAGATCGGAACCAGTCCCCCATGGCCCCCCTCCTCTCCCCTCTACTGCCTGGCACATGTCTCTGAATCAGCACACTGTCGGGTGAATGGCTCTGGCTGAACCTTGATTCTAGGGCAAAAGTTGAAGCACTGTGCCCTCCACCTTCAGGGTCATCTCATAATGCAATCACATGATTGCATAGGCATCATGCTCCCCCATAGTGCACTTGTCCGGCGCCCATACACAAACTTTTTTTTCTTAAAGAAACCTTAATTTTTTTTTAAAGGACCTTTAAAAATGTATTTATTTTTCTTTAGTGACTAGCACTGGGGGGGCCATGCGCCCCCTATGGACGAGCCCCCACTGCGGCCGAGTATATTAAAGATATCAGGCCCGGGGAATGGGGCATGGCTCTACATAGGCTCTCAAAGGGAGTCAAAGTATAAGAGGTTGGTTGGAATTTGATGAGACTTTGGAGAAAGTGGCGAAGTTGTAAATAGCTGTAGTGTTCTCGCAAGGGGATACTATGGAAAGTGCGTAAAGTGTCAAATGTCAGAATTCTAGTAGGTGTAAACAGTGAATAAACATCTGTGAACCAGTTTGCGGTCCACTATGAGAATTGGGTGGTGTTTTCACAGCCCGGAGGGAATAATGGGCAGTGTAGGAGTCGCAGAAGTGGAAGATGGGGTTAAATCTAAGAATGGGCTAAACAGGGCCCTATAGTCATCGGGCGAACCAGGGCAAAGAAGAAATAGGAAATAGTAATAGGATCGGAATCAACCAGGTCAATCGTAGCCCACAGTGGGAGCTGATACCGTGTTTCCCCCGAAAGTAAGCCCTACCCCGAAAATAAGACCTATCTGGATTATCAGGGTGGGCTGCAATATAAGCCCTAACTCGAAAATAAGCCCTAGTAAATCTCATTAAAACCCCTTTGTAAATATTGGCCAGTGTCTCCGTTTGCTGCTGTGTTTAAAAAAACATGTTTACACCCACTGCTGACCCGCCAGAGGTCCTCTTCTCTCCTCCCGACTGATGTCTGCTGCCCCTTCCTCTTCTGCGCACAGAGCGGGCTGACGTCAGCCAGGATCTTGGCTCTTCTCTTTTCTCCCCTCCTCCCACCTGATTTCGGCGGCCCCTCTGTCTTCAGTGCACTGACGTCAGCGGTGATCTCGGCTCTTCTTTTTCCTTCACTCCTCCCGCTGACGTCGGCGCCCCCTCCCTCTTTAGTGCACGGAGCGGGCTGACGTCACCACAATCTCGGCTCTTCTCTTTCCTCAGATCTCAGAGAAGAAGGAGGAGGAGGGTGCATACGGCATACAAGTTGTTAAAAAGGTAATTTTATATCAAACTGCACTGAACTCCCTAGCAGTAAAACATTACAATCATTTCATAATGATGTAAAAAAATGGACTCCTGACTTGACAATGAGGGGTGTGGGGGGGGGGGGGGGTTCTTGAGGGGAAGACAGAGGACACGGAATTTTTTGATTTTACCAGGTTTTTTAGAAAATGGAGAGGGATAAATGACACAGCACTGTGTTGTCTACTGTATCGTGCTTTAAAGGATTTTTTTTAAAGTAACAACCAGCCAGACATACTTGCGCACTTTATGCGTATACGGTAAATAAATAAGCGTCTATCCCCGACGATGTCATTTACGACGAAACGTGCGTAGGAATGGCCGGATTTTGCGTGGAACGTCATCACGCTCACGAGGAGACACACGGAGACAAGCTGACAGGACTGGATCGGATCAAAACGCCACTTTCTGTCTATCCCATGCCGTTTTAATTCATCTTAACTGTAAGTGCAACCCAACCTTTATTAAATCCGCAATCTTTGCAGTACTTCACTATGGAGTGTTTTTGTTCATTTTTCCAATATATATGAGCCATATTATTCCATGTGTTGGGGACTGTTGCTGAGGATCTGCCCTTTCCATTCACCTGCTGGAGAAAGTCTGATTGGGAAGACTATAATCATCCCTGTGCCTTACTGACCGCTGATATAGCGGTCAGTGGATTCGGTAAGGAGACTACATCTCACTACCTGGGTGTCCCTTTTTGGTGGAAGAAGATTTTTTCAGTGCACCTGCCTTCTTTTTTCAAATTATTAACCACTTCACTACTTGGGACTTTTACATTGATATAATATTGGTTTCAAACGTTTATTTTATATCATCTTATTCAAATTTTTTTGAATTTGTCACTATTTTTCACTTATTTGGTTATTATCACTCAATATTTTTTGTATTTTATGTCTTTTTTACTTTGGGTATCTTGAGTAATAGGTACTGGCAGCTTCTTTAATTAGGTTAATATATATTTATTCACGTGTTAGCGCAGTGTTTTTTCCCCAGGGAAAGAATCTCTGAGGCCCCGTACACACGAGAGGATCGATCCGCTGAAATTTATCCGCGGACCGGTTTCAGCGGATAGATCCCCTGGTGTGTACAACCCAGCGGATATTTATCCGCGGATATTTTTCGCGCCGATGGATTTCCAGCGGATCAAAATTTCTTAGCATGCTAAGGAATCCATCCGCTGGAATCCAGTCCAGCGGATTGATCCGATGGTCTGTACAGACTCACCGGATCAATCCATCCGAATCCATCCCTCGCATGCGTCGTAATGATTCGACGCATGCGTGGAAGTCCTTATATTACAGCGTCGCGCACGTCGCCGCATCATCATTGCGTCATCATCGCGGCAACGGCGCGACACGTCACCGCGGAGGGAATTTTGATCTCATGGTTAGTACAATCATGAGATCAAAATCCGCCAGAGGATTTATCCGCGGAAACGGTCCTCCGGACCGTTTCCGCGGATCGATCCTCTCGTGTGTACTAGGCCTGAGCTAAATAAATAAGCCCTACCCTGAAAATAAGCCCTAGTGTGTTTTTTGTGACCAAAATTAATATAAGACCGGTCTTATTTTCGGGGAAACACGCTATGTCTCGTGGAGGAGCGAAAGTGGGGCTATGTTTGCTGTTATATAATAGGCCTGTAAATTAGGGACTGAAAGACCGCCATTAATTTGTTTTGCGTACAGGATCTGTTTGCTGATTCGGGGGTGGGGCGGTCCCCAGATAAATTGTAAAATCTTACGTTGGTGTATGTGTAGAATATGAGAAGGAACTAAAATGGGCAAGTCGCAAAAAAAGTAGTTTTTTGACCAGGCTCTCAGGGTTCTGTTTGTCCATAAATTTCCTTTTTAGATTTGCACTGAGTAAGAAATGTATGGACAAACAGTACCCTGAGAGCCTAGTCGACGAAGCACACAAGTTCTATCTCCATGGAAAGCCACCAAAACTTGACAAAACCACACATGACTGCTCAACCTGATTTGTAACCACCTTTCATTCCAAGTGCAAGAACATGGAAAGAATATTATTGAAACATTGGAACATACTTCAATAGGACCCTCATCTGAAATCCGGACTACCACCCCATCCCAGAGTTACCTATCGGAGGGCTTCCAATTTGAAAAACAAAATCGCCCCTAGCAAACTGAAGCCCACCACCATACCACCCTATGTACGTATCCTTATACCGAAAATAGGCATGTACCAATGCCATAAACCATTTACATGCAAAACATGTAAATTTGTTTAACACGGTCTGAAAACTTTTAACACAAAAGGAAAAACGTACGAACTGAAGGAATTTTTCAACTGCTCCTCCGACTTTGTGGTGTACGGCCTCAGCTGCCCATGCAGCCTAATGTACATAGGCCGAACCATACGACCCTTGAGACAAAGATTCAGGAAACACAGAAGATACATAGAGGGCGGCACAGACCCTCACAGCATTCCTAGACACTTTACAACGGTACACCAAAAATCTACCACAGGACTCCAGGTGTGGGTCATCGAACAAATCGACAGATCCCTTCCGGCAGCCAAAAGATTAAAAAAACTCTGTGCCAGAGAAACTTACTGGATCTATAGCTTAGATGTACTCTTACCTGGAGGTATCAATGAGAGTATCAAAATCCATACCATCTTATAAAAATTTTATCTTTAGAATCCAATATATATATATATATATATATATATATTATACTTATTTTTATATATAGGTTTTGGTCTGTTCTCCCCTATAATGGCTTACCTTTTTACATATATATCCCATAGGTTAATTCATTTTGTTCCTCTTGTACTGGGGGTGATGTTGTAAGTATAGTTCCCTACACACTGACTATCCCCACCCCCCCTTTCTTCTCCCCCCTCTTTCTCTCCCTTTGCCCCCTCTTTGCTCCCCATTTACAATGCCTCATTCCCTTTCTCCTCCTCCCCCTCCCCTCTTATTCCCCCCCTACCCCTCCGCCTCCCCCCCCCTTTTCCCTGTATTCCCTTACCTTCATCCTATCCTATCAACTTTTTAATTGATCTATTTATTATTGTTTTGTCTATTTAGTTATGTTTTATGTATTTATATACTCAGATTTATGTATGTATAGATTTATTCTTGTATCTGTTTTAATTATCCGCTGCGATAATCTTATGGTTTCATCATTTATACTATCAATATGCTCCCCCCCTCCTCGCCTACAAACTATCCCACTTATTGGTGCCTCACCATCAACATGCTTCCCCCCCTCCTCCCCTTGTTTAGTTTTATATTTCCTCCTCCCTCTCCCCTCCTCTCAAGCTCCACTATGAATGCGTATGTGTGCAATTATGTGCATACATGTATGTACATATATATATATATATATATGTATATATATATATATATACATATATATATTCTCCTCCCCCCCTTCCCCATTCTGTTAGTCCACCATATAGACTCCTCCTTCCCCATTTTTGCTCATATTAACCTGTTTAATTTCATCCCTCTTATTCCCCTAGTACCCATATCAACATCATCCCCTCTCTGTACTGACCGCCTCATCATAGCCTACTCCCCCTCCATCTAATAGACATATCTATATATGTATATCTCCCCTCAACATTAAACTTAAAATAAAAATGACACTTTGATTATTATATGTCCCGTTTTATTCCATCCATTTATATTGCCATTCCCCTTTTCACCACCCACCACCCCATTCCCTTTGTTATTGTAATTTTTTTTTTATTTAACTTTAAATTCTATTTTTATTATCACAATTATTTATTACCCATATGCCGTTCGTTATATTATCCCGCTCCAGCACCATTTATCTTGTGTCCGCGATTGCAGTTATAATTCTGCTTTGTCTCTGTCACATTTGTTTAGCACTGTACGTCACATAGCATAGGTCCCGTTCCTTGCAGACACTTCATCTGCTCACCATTTGCCATCCCCACCCTGGCCCCGCCCCCTCCTGCCCCTCCTCTCCTATACAAACCTAGCTCCACATTACTATCCATCAGTTTGACGCTCACGAAACACGTTGCTTGCCAGTGACGTCACTACTCTTTGCCTGCCCAGACATACTACACTCCAGACCTCGCTCTGAAGCTCCCCCACTGCCACCGGCTTTCCACCATCCATCAGCGGTGCACAATGACTTCTAGCAGCACAGCACCCCAGCAGGAGAAGGAACAGTAAGACTGATCTGAGGACCCTTTTCTATGCATGGAATTCGTACAATGCCTTACTTTTACTTTTGCTAAATGTGAGTTGCCTGTACTAAACTTGCTTATTAAATTGTTTTTAAAACATCTACCCTCAGAGGAGCCTCTTCCCTTGCTTTCAGCCAGAATAGAGGCTGTTACAATAAAGATTTTTATCAATTGAGACCCTAAATTGCAAAATATATTGCAAAATATATTGTGTATTGTGTATAAGACCTGGGGGCAACCGAGTACCGGTAGGCCTGCTTGCCTTATGGGAAAGGGAGCTGCTATAGGTGAAGAACACAGTAGCCAGCTATAGTGTCTGACCACCTGCGTTGGGGTGGACGTGACAAGGATCTAATTATTGTTGCTAAAATACAGTTTTCTTAGACAGCCATTTCCGTTATGTATTTATTTTTAATATACACCGTATACAAAAGGATGCCCTCATATTTTAATTATCCTGACCCTATATTATTTTGAAAAAAAATGTATTCTTTAAATAAAATATTAATTTTCACATAGATTATAGAAAAAGGGTCTTCATGCGGCTAGTTCAATTGGTCGTCACAAAATTAAAAAAAAAAAGCACTCACAAATCTTGCTGTAGATCAAGGCAATTTGATCAGACAACACAGATTCTGATTCTGAGGAAACAAAATTAGCAAATATAGACAAACTCATTGACACATTTGCCAAGTGTGAAATAGGTATATGGATTTTTAGCTGTCAGCAATTACAGTTACATGAGAGGATCAAAGGATTGCAATTGTGATATGTTTTCTCATACTGACCTCCTCAGAACCTTGAAAATGGATTGTTTGGAGGCTGTGAATTTAGGACTCCTGAAATAAATTGAAGATAACATTGAAGGCAATTTCTAAAATGCACCTTTAGCTGGGTGGCCTTTGCAGTTTAGTTTTCCATTTGCATTTAGCAAGACTGCAAATTAAAAGGTTTTACAAATCAGAATAATGCTTTTAAAGGTATAGGGAAAATTATACACCTCTAAATATTAGCAGTATTGTAAATATTGTAATGACAGATTTATAGATAATTTACAGTGCTGTTTGCCTAGAGTGTAAATGGCTATATTGCTTCTAATTGGGCTCTTTGCCTAAGTGGAAGCAAGAAAAGGGGAAAACTTTTATTTGCAATGGTGCATAATCAAGGAAGCCCAAGGCATACTGCAGCTGATGAAATCCAGGGTCCAGATTCACAAAGGACTCCTGATACGCCGTCGTAAGTCCGAATGTGAGGCATCGCATCTATGCGCCTGATTCATAGAATCAGATATGCCTCACTGTTGCCAAGATACGAGCTGCGTAAGTCTCCTATGCCCTCGTATCTTGGGGTGCATATTTACGTTGGCCGCTAGGGGCGCTTCTGTATATTTCCGCGTCAAATATGCAAATGAGCTAGATACGCCAATTCACGAACGTACTTGCGCACGGTGAATTAAGGCGTACGACCGGCGTAACTTTACCCCTCATAAAGCAGGGGTAAGTCATGTTAAGGAATGGACGTCGGAAACATCGGAACAGCGTTGTATTTTACGTTGTTTGTGTAAGTCGTACGTGAATGGGGATGGGCGTAGGTTACGTTCACGTCGACTAAGCATTGAGCCGGCGTAATTAACGGAGAAAATTTGACGTGATACTGAGCATGGGCGCCCTACGTGAATCTGGCCCCAGGATTCCAATGTCCTGTAATTAGTTATTTTAATATTGTGGCTGCAAATGTAAATTTTCCAATAAAACAACCCCAACAAAAGTATTGCTCAATAAAACCTTCCAAAAAATATACATTTTTGACAATATGAGGACCCAAAAATTGCAAAGCGTTTCATTTGGGATACTTTTTACATTTACTAATAGGTGGATTCAGAAACGTTTTACGCCGGTGTATCAGTAACTCTGAATCTACGCCGTCGTAAATTTAAGCGTATTCTGGAAACCAGATACGCTTAAATTAGGCTAAGATACGAGCGGCGTAAGTCTCCTACGCCGTCGTATCTTAGGGTGCATATTTACGCTGGACGCTAGGTGGCGCTTCCGTTGAGTTTGGCGTAGAATATGCAAATGAATAGATACATCGATTCAGAAAACGTACGTGCGCCCGCCGCAATTAGTTACAACGTTTACATTAGAGATACGCCGGCGTAAAGATAAAGCTGCTCCCTATGTGGCGCAGCCCATGCAAGATATGGACGTCAGAACAGGCCTATCTTTTTACGTTGTTTGCGTAAGTCGTACGCAAATCGGATTGGACGTAATGTACGCTCACGCCGGAACGGTGTACTTTGGAGCAATGCACACTGGGATATGTCAACGGACGGCGCATGCGCATCACGTCGGGTCACAAGTTATTTACATAAAACATGCCCCCCTCATCCTCATTTGAATTAGGCGCGCTTACGCCGGACCATTTACGCTACGCCACCGTAACGTACGTGCTTTGTGAATACAGCACTTGCCTCTCTGACTTATGGCAGTGTAGCGTATATGCGATACGCTACACCGCCTCAAAAGTGAGCCACCCTACCTGAATCCATCTAATAATGTGTAGGTTAACTCACACCCTTGAGTAATTTTTCCCTTCCTATGCACAAATTTTGAAAAACATTTGGCTAAAAGGGTTATATGTATACCAAGACTGAGCATCACTGATGGACTTGAGTAGATACTGTAGGCAAATGCAGCATGCTTTCAGGACTCAGTTTGCATTTGAGATTCGTTTTAGATGCCCTTGAGTTCTTTTATTGGTGCTTTAAAATGTTGTCTGACCTGCATTTCACATCCACCAGTTTCAAGATGTTTTTGCAATCCCATTAACCCACAGTATAAATAGTGCAGGTGCAAACAAATGGCTTTGTACACAAGCCCTTACAGTGATGGTGCGATTTTCTCAACCCATGGTTGCAGGAAAGAAAATTGCTTGATTTTCCCATCAACACATCCAGTGTTGATAGAGGAATCCCTCCCACTGAGCTATTGGGAGGGGACAGGCAGCCACCCCTGCTTGGAAAACACACAGTAATTATTGCTAATGACTATAGCCACTGGCAACAATTGCATGAAATGTCTGACATTCTGGTTGTACCCAAGTCGATCAATAGATCTATCTGCCTGCCCATAGATGGTACGAATCTCACTCAGTCCCCATTGAACTATCTTCTATGACCAGCTTCACACCAAAGGTGAATTTTAGCACACTGCACTGTTCTCTACATTTTCCAAACATGCCCCCCAAGACCTCTTCCAGATTGATTGAGGCCTAGCATCATTAATCACCATTCTGTGAAACTATCCTGTTTATGACACACCCCTGAACTTAGAATCTTCACTCCTGGAACCACAATGTAAATCTGTATAGAACAGCAGTCACGTGTTGCAACATTAGCATCTTTCTGTGCAGCATAGCAGACTACCCAGTGTCATATGTTGGAAAGGAGGACGATACTCATTATCTGATCATCTATATTTCTCTTGAAATTAGGGTATGTATAGTGTACATTTTTTAAATGTGGGAAAGATTTAAGAAGAGGTGTGATAATATATTGTCTAGAATAAATTTCACCTGACTCACTCCACAGAGACTTAGGCCGCGTACACACGATCAGTCTAAACCGATAAAAACGGACTGAAGGACCGTTTCATCGGTCCAAACCGACCGTGTATGGGCCCCATCAGTCAGTTATCCTTCGGTCCAAAAATTTTGAACTTGCTTTAAAATTCAACCGATGGACGCCTAACCGATAGGCAAAAATTGATGGTTAGTACGTTAGTTAGCATTGGTTAAAAACCCGCGCATGCTCAGAATCAAGTCGACACATGCTTGGAAGCTTTGAACTTCATTTTTCTCTGCACGTTGTTGTGTTTTACGTCACTGCGTTGGACTCGATCGTTTTTTTAACTGATGGTGTGTAGGCACATCAGACCATCAGTCAGCTTCATCGGTTAACCGATGAAACGGTCCTTCAGTCCGTTCTCATCAGATGGACTGATCTGGTGTACACGACTTTACAGATTCCCTCAGTCCCCTGGACTCACCTAGTTGGACACACCTAGTTTTCTCGGTCTCCCAGGCTCTTTCTCAATCTACCAGATTCACTTAGCCACCACAACTCTGTCAGTCTAATGGACATTGAATCTCTCCTCCAGCAAGGAATGCTGTCTTTTGAGTAGAACACCTCTGTCTTCTAATAGGAAAACATACCTGTCTTCAAATGGGTGCCCTGAGCTATGGCCAAGCCTATCATTATACAGACTGTGGACACTCAACCTGCTTGTCTTCCCAAAGCACTTGGAAATGCTATGGTGCCTTCAAGCATTTTCACAGTGGTAAGGCCTCACACTGTCACACTAGGTAGAAAAACTTTAAATAAATATTATTAAAATACACGTATTAAATTTGTTGCCAATGTAGGGAGCAAATAATCAACCATCTGTTTCCATCTGGTTTCATCAGGATATGCCAATATTATTCCATGCTTTTATGTTATTCAGATGATATAACTGCAACTCTTTCTAAAACAATGTAATTTATGTACCTGTGCCAAGTAACAACAAGGCTTCCATTCCTATTGTCCCAGGTACAGGTTTTCCTACAATGGGACACATGTTTTCCCCATCACTGCACCCTGCACCTGGAGATAATATGTAACTGAAAAAGGAAAACATTGGGTATTAAAAGGAACATCAGCATGTCTATCTAAAAATAATGATGTTGAAAAATGTCACCTTCACCTAGAAAAAGATACATAGGTGAAATTTTGTGTTCATGTGACATGAAAGAATATAAATCCCTCAAATCCAATGATACTAAAACTGCATCATCTGCATAGAAAGTCATACACATAAAATGACCCATTACTGAAGCTAATTGTATCCATTAATGAACCACTGACAGAAAAGTATATCTCAACTTTAAAGTATTTTGCTTTTTCAGCTATTAATATGTTATCTTTTAATGCATTCCTATGTGAGATCATTAAATTATTATCTAATATAGTTTGAACCTACACATTTTTTATATCTTCCATGACTGAAGTAACAAAGGCCACAATGAGTGGGAAATAGGTAGACTTTTTTGATATGTTTACAGATGCTCGTTTAAATGAGGTTCTTTTTTAAATGTATAAATAAAAATCACCTAAACATAAATATATACAATTCAAATGTAAGTGAATAGCGGCACCCTATAAACATTAATAAGCATAATGTAAAACTAATAATGAATCAACAATGTTGAACACATGTGAGGGTGGTGAACACATGTTTTCTGATTACTCATTCATAGTTTGTCTCCTTTAAACTTGCTCTACAATTCTGTGCAATGACAAGAAATTAGATTTTTAATACACCACGTGAATCCTCCATCAGCACTATTAGCAGTTCACCTTCATATGTGGACCCATATACCCATAGGTCAAAAGTGCTTTTGCACTTTAAGTTGGGAACAACATAGGTAATATCTGTCTTTTACTATGAAATACACCTTTAAATGGTAACAAAAATAGCCAGCACTCTTCCTGGGTCCACTCCTTGCAGTATGGGATGCAAATTACTCAAAAGAACAAGAATGGAATCAGTGTGGTGTAGATCGTATAAAATGACTTAAAATGACTAAAAAAATGATCAATGATGTCATCACCTCACCGAAAGTGACTTTAACCATAATCGGGAAGGTGAAGTCGATATCTTATGCTTCTTAAGGGGCTGGTGTCCATTTTTTATGCTTTTATTTGTGTACAATAGACTCAGTGCACATCAAATGTGAGTGCATGTCTATACATTGGGCTAGATTCAGGTAGCTGTTACGGCGGCGTATCTCCAGAAATGCCGCTGTAATTTCAAATCTGCGCCGGTGTATCGTTATGCTGATTCTCAAAGGCAGATACGCTCAAAAAATAGGCTTCCTCCGCCGACGTAACTTGAATGCGGCGGCATATAATTGTGTGCAATATTACGCTGGCCGCTAGGAGCGCTTCCGTTGTTTTCGGCATAGAATATGCAAATTACCTAGATACGCTGATTCACAAACGTATGTATGGCCGGCGCAATTTATTTACGTCGTTTACGTTAGGCTTTTCCGGCGTAAGGTTGCTCCTGCTATTAGGTGGCGCAGCCAATGTTAAGTATGGACGTCGTTCCCACTTTGAAATTTGAATTTATTACGTTGTTTGCGTAAGTCGTTCGCGAATAGGGCTAGACGTAATTTACGTTCACATCGAAAGCAATGACGATTTGCGTCGGAATTTCGAGCATGCGCACTGGGATTCTTTCACGAACGGCGCATGCACAGTTTGTAAAAAACGTAAAATACGCGGGGTCAACATAATTTACATAAAACACGCCCCCCTCAACATCATTTGAATGACGCGCGCTTACGCTCCGCCGCCATAAGTTAGGAGGCAAGTGCTTTGTGAATACAGCACTTGCCTCTCAAACTTACGGCGGCGCAGCGTAAATACGATACGCTGCACCGCCGTAAGAAGGGGCGCAGCTACCTGAATCTAGCCCATTGTACTTAGGATCCTAGCTTTCCCCTCTGACTCCATTGCCTTATTCTTTTCCCTACCCTTACCATCAGTTTATTATGAGAAAGACAGGAAAGTTGCATGGTTGCATACATAGGTATGTATATAAAGTATCTGGAAAGTATTCACAGCGCTTCACTTTTTCCACATTTTGTTATAGCCTTATTACAAAATTAAATAAATTCATTATTTTCTTCAAAATTCTACAAACAAATCCCCATAATGGCAACATTAAAGACATGTGTTTGAAGTCTTTAAAAAATGTATCAAAAATAAAAAAACAAAAAAAATCACATGTACATAAGTATTCACAGCCTTTGCCATGACACTCAAAATTTAGCTCAAGTACATCCTGTTTAAATTGATCATCCATGAAATGTTTTTCTACAACTTGATTTGAGTCTACCTGTGGTAAATTCAGTTGATTGGACATGATTGGGAAGGCCCACACCTGTCTATATAAAGCCCCACAGTTAACAGTGCATATCAGAGCACAAACCAAGCCATGAAGTCCAAGGAATTGTCTGTAGACCTTCGAGACAGGATTGTATCAAGGTACAGATCTGGCATAGGGTACAGAAAAAGTTCTTCAGCATTGAAGGTCCCAATGAGCAGAGTGGCCTTCATAATCCATACATGGAAGAAGTTTGGAACCACCAGGACTCTTCCTAGAGTGGGCTGACTGGTCAAACTGAGCAATCAGGGGAGATGGGAATTAGTCAGGGACGTGACCAAGAACCCGATGATCACTCTGACAGAGCTCAAGTGTTTTTCTGTGGAGAGAGGAGAACCTTCCAGAAGAGCAATCTACTCAGCAGTACTCCATCAATCAGGCCTGTATGGTAGCATGGCCAGACAGAAGCCACTCCTCAGTAAAAGGCACTTGACAGCCCACCTGGAGTTTGCCAAAAAGCATCTGAAGGATTCTCAGACCATGAGAAATGAAATTCTCTGGTCTGATGAAACAAACATTAAACTTTTTGGCCTGAATGGCAAGCATCATGTCTGGAGGAAACCAGGTACCACTCATCACCTTGCCATTACCATCCCTACACTGAAGCATGGTGGTGGCAGCATCATGCTGTGGGGATGTGTTTCAGCAGCAAGAACTGGGAAACTAGTCAGGATCATGGAAACATGAATGCTGCAATGTACAGAGACATCCTTGATGAAAACCTGCTCCTGAGCGCTCTGGTCCTCAAACTGGGGCGAAGGTTCATCTTCCAACAGGAAAACGACCCTAAGCACACAGCCAAGATAACAAAGGAGTGGATACAGATCTCGGTGAATGTCCTTGAGTGGCCCAGCCAGAGCCCAGACTTGAACCCAATTGAACATCTGTGGAAAAAATCTGAAAATGGCTGTGCACCGACGCTACCCATCCAACCTGATGGAGCTTGAGAGGTCCTGCAAAGAAGAATGGGAAAAACTGCCCAAAAATAGGTGTGCTAAGCTTGTATAATCATACTCAAAAATATTTTAGGCTGTAATTGATGCCAAATGTGCTTCAACGAAGTATTGAGCAAAACCTGGTACACAGGGGCCGAATTTAGGAGACAATGGCTGGTTTAAAAAAAACAGCCGGCATTTGGCCTTTGTGTATGTCGGTCTGTTGGACGTACATGCTGGAAAACCAGCAGCCAACCAACTTCCGATTAGTGCTCTAATCTCTAAGCCAATGGCTCAGTTGGGAAGATCACTGAACTAACCCTGCATAGTTAGTACAGCGGCTCCCCCCCGAGCCTTTCGGATTTTTTTCATGCAACCAAACGAGTTGCACAAGAAAAAACAGTTAGTGTGTACCAGGCTTGCTCTGCAGTCTTATCTTTGAGGGCCACAGTAAGATCTTTCATGTTCTTTCATGTTCTAAATGCCATTGACAGACCATTGTTTTAAGCTGCGTACACACGGTCGGAATTTCCGATGGAAAAAGTCCGATGGGAGCTTTTCATCGGATATTCTGACCGTGTGTATGCCCCATCTGACTTTTTCAGTCAGAATTTTCGACGGACTTAGATAGTACTAGGAATGCATACCCTGGCTGTATGCAATAAATGGATTAAGAGTGATTTCTTAAATCTTTTTGTGACATGGGGTGAGATTGAGAAGGATAGCAGCAGGCTTATCAGACAGAACAATCCCCATTAGCTATCAGTTATTATCTCCGTAACTTGCTGCTAGAAGGGTCTCTGTACAGGAAAGTCCCAAAAAAACAAGTAGGAACCCTATATGTGTTCCACAGAGCCAGCGGGAGGCACTGTGCTGTTTGAAGAGTTTGACAAGGACTAAGTCCTATACCAGAAATTAATTATACTCATTGTCCATCGTAATGTCACCACTGCTTCCTCTCCCACCCCCACACCATACCTGCAGATAAAGCATTTTTTAATCTCCTACAGCTCCTCTATCCAATGGTCTAGACACCCCTGATATGCTGGAGACACCCTGTAGTAGGTAAAACCCACAGAGACACCTTATTTGTGTACTATACTGCTCGTTGTGTGGGGACCTTTCTTCCTTATCTTGCTCTACCAGTCTGGCATGGGAAAAGGATCTTGGTTTACAACTTTCAGCCACTAACTGAAAATCCATCTGCACATTTATTTATTTATCCAAAACGGCTCCCTGTATGTAGCCACCCAGGAGTGTGGATATAAGATTGTATAGGACCCCCCCCCCCCCCCTTCATAAATTCTCACTGACAATTCTTAATCTCCGTGTGAAAGGGAAGAGAGAACAATGATGCATATCTGGTGGGTGTGCTCCAAGCTCCAATCATCGCATCATTACAACTGTCACCACAGAAATGCTTGATTACTCTCCAGTGCAATACCTCTTACACCACTCATCTATCCCTAAAAAAATATATACTACAAATCCCTAGTGATGTTCATGATCAACGTTGGTGGCTGTACCAGTTACCTCTCTCCCCCTTTCATAAGCCATATCCCCTACCCTTCCCCCGTCTTTTTCTCTTTCATCTTATTTTTCTACTTTTCCTATTACCCCTACAGCAATTTTCTCTTGATAAATTGACCATCTGCCTTTGTGCATTTAATGATTGGCTATCAGTAGGATACAGCTATTCAAGCTTCTTAAGAGCCTTAGTCCTTGCTCATTTTTGTAGTTAATTGTGTGTGTTATTATTCCAGATCACAGAATGACTGCAACCATATGTCCTTCCTGTTTCTTGCTTGGCCTGTGATTGTTTCTCATAACCTGTGGCCTGTATTGTTGGTTTTCAACCTATGTATATTCAATACAATCCTTATAAGACAAAAAAAAAATGAAATGTATCTGTCCAATTCACAACTGTGTTGTGTTGTGTGTAAATATTTCATTTCATGCAGTCTTGCCCAGAGTACACAAACTAGCTGGACAGAAGAATCATTTTGTTCTAACAAAACCCATAGTTTGAATTTGCGGTGTCTGCATAAATCTATCACTTTCTCCATATGCACAGCAGTATGATAATAGGTTGGGTCTGGAAACCCCACTCCCCCTTAAACTTTTGATCTGCTGAGACCATCTTTTTTATTATTATTATTATTGTAATCCTTTTGTTATTGTGGGGTAAAACACAGTTTTGATTAGATTTGCATTTGAATGAAAATCACGAATATTGCAATTAAAAGCAATTAATTAAATTAAAAGCACACCACACCCAAAACTGATATTTCAGGTAAAAATGGAAGATGGTGGAGTTCAACAGCCATATTCTTTCTCTAGGGGACTCCAGAAGTGTGATCTTCTTTTTTTTTTTTATCATCAACTTTTCTTGTTTAAATTTCCTTTTTTCCCCTGTACTGTATAATATTTTGAAGTCAGCCATTTTGAATCCAACTTTTGTTTTTTTCAATAGGAAGAGGGTCATGTGACACATCAAACTTATTGGGAGCGTTAAAATCGCGGTAAAACACAGCAATTTTACCGCAATTTTAATGCTCCACTATAGGCGTATCCAGTGTGAAAGGGGTCTAATGAAGAAACATCAGTGGTTGTCCTAGCTTCATTCAGCAAGAGCCCACAGCGTAGCACTCGCCGCATGTCACTGGAGAGCACATTGAACACATTTTATAAGTGGTCAGAAACTTGTAAATAACTCATGAAAGAATAAAGTTATGTTAAAACCAAGCACACCATTGTTTTTCTTGTGAAATTCCCAATAAGTTTGATGTGTCACATGACCCTCTTCCTATTGAAAAAACAAAAGTTGGATTCAAAATGGCCAACTTCAAAATGGCCGCCATGGTCACCACCCATCTTGAAAAGTTTCCCCCCTCACATATACTAATGTGCCACAAACAGGAAGTTAATATCACCAACCATTCCCATTTTATTAAGGTGTATCCATATAAATGGCCCACCCTGTATATGTATATATATATATATATATTTTTTTTTTTTTTTTATTTAGTATTAAGTACATACAATATTACAATCACAGTCAAATGTTCCGGACCCCCAAAAAATATACAAAATTACTTTACTTTCCAGTTTAAAAAAAAAACCTAACCCTGACCCTTCCCCAACCCTCCCGATCCTACCCACCCTCTTCTCTCGAACCAACCATCTTGTGTCATGTCTCCCTTTGCCTATCGCCCTTTCTGCTCTATTCCATCCTTTCTGCAAATCTCTGTCTGCTTATATTTTAACCAGTCTTGCCATTTCAGTTTAAATCCCCCTTCTCCTTCCTCCCCCATAAACCTTAGTTGTTCTGCATAATAAATATCATTTATCTTACATAGCCAGTTCCTCACCGTAGGGCTCTTAGGATCCTTCCACTGTCTGGGAATCAAACTTTTCGCTGCGTTTTGGAAATGGGGAAGTAAAGTTCTCATGTACTGTTTGATGGGCATTTTAGTCCCGTGAAACAGGCATACCCACACCTCTTCTGGTATTTTAATTCCAGTAATTTCCTCTGTTACTAATATCACTTTGTTCCAGTATGTTTTAATTTTTGGGCAAGTCCACCATAAGTGTGACATAGTTCCCGGTTCCGAACAGCCCCTCCAACAAAATTTAGAGGTTTCCCTTTGATAGTGGTGTGCTATGTCCGGGGTTATATACCAGCGTGCTAGGCATTTGTATTTCATTTCTATCAAACCACAGTTGGTTGATGTGATATGCATCAACTTTAGTATTTTCCCAACATCTATCTCGGTTTCACCTGTTTACCTCATCCCATTTTTTAATACACGGTGATGGCCCCGAAATTTTTAGCCCAACCAAAATGTTATAAATCTGGGAGATCCCTCCTCTTGCGTTTGGCGCTGAGCACAAGCGCTCTAGTGGGAGCAGATTGCCCTCCGGCCTAATCGGGTAACGGAGGGATTCCACAAAGTGTTTCAGCTGTGCGTACCGCCACCTGTTTAGATCAAATATTTCTTATTTTATTTTCAATTCCTCATAAGTGCGTATTTTACCTTCTTTTAATATATCCATTAATTGTGCATCTTTTTTTTATCCAGTTACCAAACAAACTAGCTTTCCCCGGTGCAAAATAATTTGTGTCATTTAGTGGGATTAGTGGGGAATTATATCTCCATTTTTCCTTTTTGTGTACCATATCCCAAATTGACATTGATGTTAGTGTGATCATGTGCATGTGCTCATTTAGATGTCTAAAGTGTGCTGGGATCCAAATCTCTTTCCCTAATATTGCCTTATTCATACTACTTTCCAAATTAACCCACCTTTTCTCTTTATTTTTTTTTACCCAATCAACCACCCGTGCCATATGAATTGCCTTGTAATATGTATTAATGTCCAGTACCCCCAAACCTCTGTGTGCCTTATCTCTTGTTAAGATTGCCATACTTATGCAGAGTTTTTTATTCTGCCATATAAACCTACCTAATAGCTTTTTTAGTGTTTTAAAATATGCTTCCGGAAGTGAGATTGATAACATTTGTATTTTATATAAAATCTTGGTGAGGGTTAGCATTTTAAAACTGTTTATTCTTCCTAGCATAGATCTCTGTCTAGATGCGATTTTATTTAAATCAGTTTTAATATAATTCAGTAGTGGGATGTAATTAAGAAACTGAAGAAAAATTGGACTACCAAGCGGCTGAAGTGACAGAGTTAAAAAAGCAGATGAAGGAGTTACAGAGGGAACAAAGGAATATGAGGTACCGAATGGAAGATCAGGAAAACCGTAACAGGAGAAAAAACCTGAGGATCCTTGGTTTACCGGATCAGGAAGGGGAAGATCTCCAAGAAAAATTGGATAAAGTATTCGGTCACATTTTGGGTAAAATAGAAAATGAAAACAATTTTATTCGAAAGAATACATCGGATCCGAAAACCGGCAGAAATGGCAGGGGGTATACACAAAAATGTGATCGCGAGATTCCATAACTTTAAAGATAAAGATCAGATCTGGCAGAGCCTAAAATCTAATACGCCAGCTATATACAATGAGATCAACCTACAGATATTTCCGGACCTAGCTACAGAGACTCTCTCCAGAAGGAGAATATTAAAACCCCTATTTGAACATTTAAAAATGCACAGTATCCAATACTCTTGGGGTTTTCCATTGTGTTTAATTGGGAGGAAGGAGGGTAGGTCCGCAACCTTAAGATTCCCTGAAGATACGATAAAGTTCTGCAAAAGATTGGATATCCCACTGATAGAGATTCCTGGCTGGAGTGAACCACAAGAGAAGACAACTGAACAACAGACTTGGCATCTTATTTCAAGAAACAAAAGGGGAAAATAAATAAATAAATAAATAAATAAACAAAATGAAATGAGAAAAAGAAAAGGGAAAATGTTGTGGGAGCCACATTATTGGGGGTTTTTGTGTGGATGGCAGGAGGGGGGTGGTAGGTGGTAAGTGGTAATTGAAATACGAATGGGGAGTGGCGGGGGTATGGGGGTTCTCCCCCCAATTTTGGGGAGGGCAGCAGTCCCGGTGGGGACCCACTTTCAGAGCTCAACCTCCAGGGGGGTGAACCGTAGGGCCGGATGGAGAAGGAGGGCCACTGGTCTTTGGGCCTTGGGAAGGCCGCAATCCCCCATTATGAGAGGGAAAGAGGGGAGGGTTTGGGAGGGAAGGTTAGTAGGGGTCATGGGGGGAGGGGGGCTGAAGGTGAGTTGGGGGGTTTGATGGGGGGAGGGATTGGTGAGGGAGGGAGGGCGAGTACGGTTTGGGATACTGGATGTGGCAACGTACCAATGCCTATTGAAAACCTGCCCATACACTGATAAGAATTACATGAACCAATTAGGATTGAACAGTAAAATGGTGGGAGAGGGGAGGGCGATCACCCGGTAGATAAAATGGGTACCTTAAAAATTGTTTTGTATAATGTACTGGGGCTGAACACTCCCATCAAAAGGGGTAATATTCTGAGAGAACTAAAATATCTTAAAGCGGATATAGTATTACTACAAGAGACACATATCTCGCAGGATTCAAATCTTAAAATCTGCTCACACGATTATCCGCTATGGTACTATGGGGACTCTCTGACTAAACGTGCTAAGGGAGTTGCCATAGGTTTTGCCAGGGAAGTAAGATATGTCCCTGGGGAAAGGATGGCAGACCCGGAAGGGCGCTATCTGTTGCTCAGGGGCAAAATAAACGAAGCTGACTATTCCATAGCGAATATCTATGGACCAAACAAGAACTCAATAAAATTCCTTAAGGGGGTAATCGAGAAGTTTATGGACTTTAGGAAAGGCGGGCTAATTATGGCCGGGGATTTAAATCTCTGTTTGGACCCAGAAGTCGATTGTATGTCACGTGTACAGCGGACTGGGAATGCACAATGGAAATCACTTAAAAATAAATTACAGTAGGTGTTTGTGATATTGTGTTTTTAGCACGACAGCATCGCGCTAATTCTCGGCGTCATCTAAGCGACGGGAGATCCGACTTGGATTCCCGCAAATTCTACACGTGTGCGGCGTTTGTTATGAATCCTGAGGGGGAAGTCCCCGCCGGATTTTAAATAAAAATTCGGCATGGGTTCCCCCCTCAGGAGCATACCGGGCCCTTAGGTCTGTTATGGGTTGTAAGGAGAGCCCCCCACGCCGAAAAAACGGCGTAGGGGGTCCCCCTACAATCCATACCAGACCCGTATCCAAAGCACGCTACCCGGCCGGTCAGGAAAGGAGTGGGGACGAACGAGCGCCCCCCCCCCCCTCCTGAGCCGTACCAGGCTGCATGCCCTCAACATGGGGGGATTGGGTGCTCTGGGGCAGGGGGCGCACTGCGAAGCCCCCCACCCCAGAGCACCCTGTCCCCATGTTGATAAGGACAGGGCCCTTTCCCGACAACCCTGGCCGTTGGTTGTCGGGGTATGCGGGCGGGAGGCTTATCGGAATCTGGGAGCCCCCCTTTAATAAGGGGGCCCCCAGATACCGGCCCCCCACCCTAAGTGAATGGATATGGGGTACATCGTACCCCTACCCATTCACCTGGATGAAAAATGTTAAAGTCAATAAACACAACACAAGAGTTTTTAAAATAATTTATTAGTCTGCTCCGGAGGCCGCCCCCTGTCTTCTTTAGCTCTGTTTACCAGGGGGGGCTTCTTCTTTGACGTCTTCGGGTGGGGGCCGCTCTTCGCCGCCGTCCGGTTCTCTTCCACCGCCAGGGGGGGTCGCTTTTATAAAAGCGCCCACTCCTCGGCGGGTTTCCTCCGACGTCTTCGGCGGGGGGTGGTGTGCTTCTTCTTCCGCTATCCGGGGGGTCTTCTTCGGCTATCCGGGGGGGTCTTCTTCACTCTCCGGGGGTCTTCTGCTATGTTCGCCGCTCTCCGCTGTTGACTCGGCGCACCCCGGTTCTTCCTCCAGCTGTCCGGTGCCTTCTCCTTCAGCGCTGAACGTCTATCTTCTTCTTCCGTGCTGTGACGTATTCTTCTTCTTCCGGGTTGTGACGTCATCTTCTTCTCTTCTCCAGATGTTGACACGCCGGCTCTTCTCGCTGAAATGACGTGTGCGCGGCTTGCATCGGACCTTTATAGGCCTCACAGTCCCATCATGCTCTGTACCTACCCATGTGATACCTACCCACGAAGACGTCGGAGGAAACCCGCCGAGGAGTGGGCGCTTTTATAAAAGCGACCCCCCCCCGGCGGTGGAAGAGAACCGGACGGCGGCGAAGAGCGGCCCCCACCCGAAGACGTCAAAGAAGAAGCCCCCCCTGGTAAACAGAGCTAAAGAAGACAGGGGGCGGCCTCCGGAGCAGACTAATAAATTATTTTAAAAACTCTTGTGTTGTGTTTATTGACTTTAACATTTTTCATCCAGGTGAATGGGTAGGGGTACGATGTACCCCATATCCATTCACTTAGGGTGGGGGGCCGGTATCTGGGGGCCCCCTTATTAAAGGGGGCTCCCAGATTCCGATAAGCCTCCCGCCCGCATACCCCGACAACCAACGGCCAGGGTTGTCGGGAAGGGGCCCTGTCCTTATCAACATAGGGACAGGGTGCTCTGGGGTGGGGGGGCCCCCGCAGTGCGCCCCCCTGCCCCAGAGCACCCAACCCCCCCATGTTGAGGGCATGCAGCCTGGTACGGCTCAGGAGGGGGGGGCGCTCGCTCGTCCCCACTCCTTTCCTGACCGGCCGGGTAGCGTGCTTTGGATACGGGTCTGGTATGGATTGTAGGGGGACCCCCTACGCCGTTTTTTCGGCATATGGGGGGGCTCTCCTTACAACCCATAACAGACCTAAGGGCCCGGTATGCTCCTGAGGGGGGAACCCATGCCGAATTTTTATTTAAAATCCGGCGGGGACTTCCCCCTCAGGATTCATAACAAACGCCGCACACGTGTAGAATTGGCGGGAATCCAAGTCGGATCTCCCGTCGCTTCTATGACGGCTCTGTCTCCATCGCGGCAAGCCAGCTCGGCGCTGGCTCCCGCGATGGGGCTCGTAGGTGCTCAATATCGCGTGCACCTACTGTACACCAACATCAATTGATGGACGTATGGAGAATACAACACCCTAAAATACGTGACTATACATTCCATTCCGCTGTACACGGGACGTACTCAAGAATTGACATATTTTTGGTGGATCATAGATTGTAGGATGCAGTGACAAGTTCTGATATAGGAATAGTTACCTTGTCAGATCATGCCCCTGTATCAATAAACTTAAAAATAGAGAAATAAGATCTGGAGACTTAGGGCCAGATCCTCAAAAGAGATACGCAGGCGGATCTGCTGTTCCGCCTGCGTATCCCTGTTTCTATCTTTGGAACTGATCCACAGAATCAGTTTCCAAGAGATAGACAGAAGATCCGGCAGGTGTAATAGTTTTACACTGCCGGATCTTAAGATGCAGTACTGCGACCGCCGCTGGGGGCATTCATCGTTGAAATTACGCGTCGGGTATGCTAATGAGGAGTTACGTCGATCCTCAAAGCTTTTTCGCGTTCGCTACGTCGCCGCTACGTTAGTTTCCCGTTGCTTAGTTACACTTTTGTAAAGCAGCCCTACTTTTACACAGCAGGCGTACTGCTGTGTAAAGTATGGCCGTCCTTCCCGCGTCGAATTTTTAAATTTTACGTCGATTGCGTAAGCCGTACGGGAATACGGAAATATGCTACGCACCGATCAAAAAATGACGTCACGTCACGCAAAGCACGTCGGGAAATTTGCGTCACAAGCATGCGCAGTACGTCCGGCATGGGAGCGCGCCTAATTTAAATGGGATTCGCCCCATTAGATTTGGAACGCCTTGCGCCGGACGGATTTGAGTTACACCGCCGCAAATTTCCAGGTAAGTGTGTTGTGGATCGATACCTAACTTAGGAAATTTGCGGCAGTGTAACTTAAATCTGTTAAGTTACGTTGCGCTGCGGGGCTGTGGATCTGGCCCTTAATGAAGATCTAATACAAGATGCAGAGGTCGCAGACAGGATTAAAGAGGAGTCAGAGCTGTATTTTAAAACAAACAGCTCAGAACATATGTCAGAATCATTAGTATGGGAGGCTCACAAGGCCTATATTAGTGGAATTCTGATCGCAATAGGAACAGCAAAAAAAAAAGAAAGCAGGAGGAAATGTGATGAGTTACATAAAATAATTTTTGATCTCGAACAGCGTCATAAACAAACAGGTGATCATGAAGTTGAATGTGCCGTCATTCTAAAAAGAGAGGAATTAAGAGATCTCATTGAACAAGAAAACAGAACAGCCCTCTATAGACTTAAGAAAGAGAGGCATCAATGGGGTGACCTGTCGGGAAAATACTTATCCAAACTGTTAAAAAAAAAATCGAGGACTAACTTTATTGAAAGCATACAAACGGGTAAAGATGGTAAGGCATACACAACCCCTGAAATTGCAAGAGTATTTCAAGAATATTATGGGAAGCTGTACTCGATAACCCAAAGTGACCCTCCAGACAAAAATGCGGTCAGATAATACTAAAAAAAACACTAACAGAAATAGGCCTAAAAAAATACCAGCAGATACATTTTATTCCTTAGAAGACCCCATTACAGAAGCGGAAATACGGAACAATTTAATGGAGTCCCCCGCAGGGAAAAGCCCAGGTCCAGATGGGCTGACGACTGCACACTTATAAGAAGTTTAGCGATATTTTGGTCCCGAAGATGTGTTCCTATATGAATGGTATCGGCACTAATTGGCAGTTTCGCCGCAAGGCATTGAAGGCCGCGATAACGATAATTCCTAAGGAAGGCAAGGATCCCTCTCTGTGTTCTAGTTACAGACCCATCTCCCTATTGAATGCCGAGGTGAAGCTGTTCGCTAAAATATTAGCCGGCAGAATGAAGTCAATAATGAAAGATCTGGTGCATACCGATCAAGTGGGTTTTATCCCAGGCAGGGAAAGTAGGGATAATAGTATTAGAACGCTCCTACTGATACACAAAATAAAAGAAAGTAAATCCCCAGGTCTACTACTGTCAATAGATGCTGAAAAAGCATTTGACAGAGTAGACTGGAGATTTCTACAGAATACATTAGAGGCATATGGGGTGGGATCTAAGATGTTGGGGTGGATAAACGCTCTTTACAATCACCCAACCGCTAGAGTTAAAATAAATGGGATAGTATCAGTGTCATTTGAGATGTTTAATGGGACCTGGCAGTGGTATCCCCTGTCCCCCTTACTGTGTATCCTATCTCTAGAACCACTGCTGCCTAGGATTAGAAATAATGCTTAGACCATCTATACTAATACAAGTTGCTTCAAACTACCATATAAATCTGATGAATTTTTACCTAACTGAGCAGAAGAAGGCACTGGGGACATGCACAGGTAAATTCAGCAGCAGAGGCATCAAATTAATTTTAAAGACATTGCATTTCCTGAACCAGGAAAAGACGAGGGCCAGATTCTCTAAGAATCTGCTTAGGCGTAGTGTAAGCCATTTACACTTCGCCACCACAACTTACAGGAGCAAGTGCCGTATTCCCCAAACACTTGCTCTGTAATTTGCGGCGGCGTAGTGTAAATGGCCCAGCGTATGGCCGCGTAATTCGAAGGGGGCGGCTTGCATTCAAATTAAGCGCGCCCCCGCGCCGATTGAACTGCGCATGCGCCGGGCTGAAAAATAGCCCAGTGCGCATGCTCCAGCTCACGACGGAAAATGTCAATGACGCCGACGTGTGCGTCATTGACGTAAAGTCGTATTCAAGAACGACTTAGGAAAACGACGTAACCGACGGAAAAAGACGATGCGGACCCAACGCCATACTTAACATGGCATACGGCGGACTGGCGTAAGGTTACCCCTCATATAGCAGGGGTAACCTTACGCTTAAGGAAACGACGTAAGCGACGAGTACGCGACGCAAATTCGTTCGGGAATCGGCGTGTCAGGTTTATTTGCATAGTCATAGCAAATGAGACCTGAACGTAAACGCCACCTAGCGGCCGGCGTTGCATTACATCTAAGATCCGACGGTGTAAGTGACTTACACCTGTCGGATCTTGGCTGTATCTATGCGAAAATGATTCTAGGAATCACTCGCATAGATATCCGGGCTCAGAAACAGAGATACGACGGTGTTTCCTGAGATACACCGTCGTAACTCTTCTGAGAATCTGGCCCAAGGTTATTACAATTGTCATAGTCCTTTTGTAAAGAGTTTGAAAATGGAAGAACGTTTAATTTAAATATTAAGCTAGGGTCTTCAGGGATTTACATACCCAGATAATTTATGGATTGGGATGCCCATCTGAATGGAACGTTAGCACAGAGGGCCTTAAGATTCTCCTAGAGATAAATTTAAAACTATGCATTTTCGTAAATTAACTTTACAGTTCAACAAAGAGTCATAAATATAGAGTTCTCGTAAGAAGGACAGTAAAGAAAGGGGGCTTGCAATATAAAAGAAAAGATCATCAGTGTACACTGCAACCTTGTGATGCTACCCTCCAAGAATGCAGGCCAGAAATCGCAGGAGCAGAAGCATGGGATATTAAAAACATCTGGTTTTAGATATTGACCAAGGGAACTAATGTGCTAGATAATTGTGCTGGATTTAATTGGTGATTATTTATGAAAATAAATTCAGGCCACACTATAGTAAAGAAGTTGGCATATAGCAGGAACAGGGAAAAGGGTCCTCCTTTACTATAGCATATAAATAACTGAAATTTGAGCCCTCAGATATTCTGGTTGTAAAAAAATTCTTCATAGTAATATATCATAAGACCATCTGGTCCAGGTGCCTTGCTGCTTGAAGTTGTTTAAATAGCTTAAAGAAGTTCCTCAGCAGTTATAGATTGGGCATGTGAGTCCTTCTCTTTCATCGTAAGAGTAGGTCACTGAGGTTAAATATGAATCTATATCAGTCAATTTATGGTCTAGTTGGGAACCCTGTAAAGGGGGTTTCAAATTGTATTGACCTGTGTAATAAGACCTAAATGTGTCTGCAACATCAACGGTGACATGCAACTTAGCGCCCATAATAGAAGATATTGCCAGGATGTAGGTCTGGGCTTTCCGAGATCTGAGAGCAAGAGCAAGAGAGCAGCTACATTTATTACTGTACTCATAGAAAAAGCATCCCTTGTGCATCAAAAGACATTTCGTCTTAGAAAGAGAAAGAGTGTGTTTCACTACATTTGATATTAAGTGAGCAAATCTTCTGGTGCTCTGCCAGAAGTCTAGCAGGAGGAAATAAAATAGCCGCTGCACTTGTATGTACCATTACAAAATAAAATAGTGCATAAATGGTGTGCATCTGACTGGGCATTTTTGCCACCTAATGCCACCTAATGCAGAGAATACAATATCCTAATAGTAAAATTTAACATAAACCAACAAGACATAGTATGATCTAAATTCATAATCTGCTTTGCATAAATAGCCCAATTAACTTAAGTTTAATGTTTTAAAACAATAGGCAATTTGAAGACCAATTACATAAACCAGTCGGAATAAAAACAGCCAACTGGGGAGAATTGTGCACTTTATATAAAAATGAGCTCAAAAGAAGTATGCATTGCTAGGGACTAAAACATCTGCAGTATGAGCCAAACAATACTGTGGATAATTGGACAATCACAGACTGCCAGGCATTTGTAAATGAAGCTGTTGTAATTAGAGCCCAGAGATCTCAGTAAAAAATTGTAAAGCAAGAGCATAAAGTAGGGTGAGGAATCATTTTTTATACTTTAAGAGCCTGTGGATAACATTAAAATAAGAGTAAAGCCAAAACTCAATTAGCTCCAAACACTATGCACCTTCAGGTTAAATTACAAGTAAAACATCATCAAGTAAATCTGATTGCCTACTTTAAATGTAGTTCTGCAATTCAATTAATGGGTCCTTTCCATTAATGATTTATGCAATCAACTGTTCAGATTAACCCCCTGCATATGTAAATCTCATAATGCAATATGAATGAACTAATGCAATTGTAGCATTCCTCTTCAGTTACTGTTCACTACATCACTACACATTTGTAAGCATATTAGTGATTTGTCTTTTCTCTGTAGCAGACAATAGCAGTTGTTTTATTCTTACATGGAGATGATATACAAAAAAATCTCAGACAATTTAACAACTAAATCTAATATATTGCATCAATAAATCCAACCTTATTTGTTTTCATGTATTTTTGATTAAATGGTTCAGTGTTTCCAAGCTTAAACACAAAGTGCTATGAAGTAGAAAGTGGGATGGTAGGTATGAATGGTGATAGCCTGTTAATTAAGCCAGGGCCCTTTTACACTTTGCTATACTTGTCTAATGCAATAACACATGCACTTTAATGCTTGTTATTACAAATGATAACATGAGTTACAGTAAGGCAGCCAAATCATTTGTAAGGGCTGCCAATACACCAGAAACTACAAAATAATATGTGTTTTTTTCAAATGCATTATCTTGTGTTATGGTGTGCTGCTCATGCATCAGAGCTGTGTCACCTCAGTGCTATTAAAATGACTGACCCTGCAATTAACTAATGCATGTAACTGGGTTGTAATACATGCTATATCAGAGAAGTGCAAATGGCTCCTTAACCAATTCCTCCAAAGGGGCATACATACTTTCTCTGGTTGAAATAGTTATACTGTCGCCATGGCTGCAGCTACAGTCATGATCCCAGTATTGTTTTTTTCCTGACGGCAATGCTCTTTCATTTAAAAGCAATCCTAGCAGCTAAAAAGTTGCTGGATAACATGTACATGCGGTGGAAAGGGCCCCCCTCCAGTTGCCCTCTGCCACATTACCGGGCTTTCCCATCCAATTGGAACCTGGCAGTTCTTCCGGCTTACCATAGAGATGAGTGAGGACTGGAATGTCTCTGATCTCTATGGTCTAAGAAGCCAGAAGGGACAAGTATTTTGTCACTCCCCATTTTGGACTGATGTAAACAGGTCATTTTCAGCCTGTAAAGGCATATTATCAAACTGATCAGAGCAGAGGAGATGTTTGGGGTAAAGAGTACTTGTCACTACCCGTGCTATCACACGGGATGTTGTTAATCCCTCCCGATAATCTATAAAGTTGATATAAAAGAATTAAACAGACAGTGTAAAAAAAAAGTATAGTGTAAAAATAAAATAAATAATACATTTTTAAAACATCTAAAGCGCCCACAGTTGGGAGAACGGTTTGGGATGAGCAAACAAAAGTTCATCCCGAACATCGCCTGTTCAGAGAACACCCAAATTTGCAGGGCGTTCGGTGAGTGTTTGCCCCGCTGAACGCCCTGCAATACACTGCGTGCTGCACAGTGCATTCTAAGCCCTGATTGGGAAAAGCTTTGCCCAATCAGGGTGCAGTGAATAGCTGGTTGTTAAGGAGTGGGCGGAAACAATCGATGCATCATCAACTGTCAATGGGCTTCCACACTGACAGCTGAATACTAAAAAATTGCTGGCAATAAAAAAAATAAAAAAAGCATGGGATAAGGGTCTATACCAGACCCTTGTCCGAGTGCATGCCCCCTCCTGAATCATACCAGGCCACATGCCCTAAACATGGGGGGTGCTTTGGGCAATCCCACCCCAAAGCACTTTTTTCCACTGTTGATGGTGGCAAGGGGTTCATCCCCACAACCATCGGCTTATCAGAATTTGGAAGCCCCCTTTAATATAAGGAAACCCTCAGATCCCGCCCCCCCCATGTGAATGAGTACCCCTACACATTCACTAAAAAAGTGTCAAAAAGTAATAACACAGAGACAGTTTTAGACAATTCCTTTACTAAAAAATATAAAAAATTGTGTTCCTCGATGTAGATCCATCATCAATCACGATACACCACCACCACTACCGAGCCCGAAAAAGAAAAAAACAAACGATACGCTGTCAACTAAGGAAAACTGTAATGCCTGGCTTGTCGTTTGACAGTTCTTTTATGCCATGATTAAGCACTAGTCCAGTGCGAAACGCGTCGGCTTTTCCCCTGTTCCTTTGCTGTGACCCTGTGAAGTGATGTACTTGCTGTTCGTTTGAATAAAAGACAACCTTTTTGGTCATTGGAGTGTGGCTATCCATTTCCTTTCTTCGTATCCTATGCATGGTCAGTGAATTGCCAGCACCCACGGTATCCTGAGTCAGTCTAATTCTATATAGTGACCCACCTGGAGCAGTGATCCTCTTTCTTCACAGTTCTTTTATAGGTAAGGACCGGAGACAACTGGTGACATCACCTGGTAGCACCACCCCCCATGTGACATCATTGACCAGTGCTAATGCATATGTAGGTCACTCTTGTATATCCAAATGGTGTTCGCACCACAAATGAGATTTTATATAGTGATTATATAGTGAGAGCAATAATTCTAGCACCAGACCTCTTGTGTAACTCTAAACTGTTAACATGTAAAGGCTTTTAAGCAAGATTTCTAAGTACCATAGTTTGTTGCTATTCCATGAGCATTCAAAATCTTAAAGCATGATATGTTACATATGTATTTACTCAGTGTAACATCATCTTTTATATTTTAACAAACATTTGGGTATTATATTGTGTTTTTTTGCATTAAAAATTAATGACAGTGTATAAAAACATTGTGTTTAAAAAGCTGTTGCACAAATGCTGTGTGACATACTAAATTACAACACTTATCTTTTTATTCTAAAGGGGCTCTGCTTTTTTTTTTTTTTTCCAATCTCTTTTTTTTATTTAGAAATGTGCTCCTATGGTACACCCTGTGCTTTTAGTCATATACAACAAATACATATTAAAAAAACATATGTAATCATATTTCCATAAAATATTATCTTTAACCGTGTATCTTTTTGTTCGTTATTTCGGTTTTTCCCCCTTCCCCCTTTTTCTTTCCCTTTCTCCCTTTCTCTACCCCCCCCCCCCCCCCATCCCCCAAGCTACCACTACCTTATTGTATCTAAATCTGATTGGTCTTTTCTTTTCTTTAACCCCTGAGATTCTCTAAGATCTAGTGTATATACTTTTACTCATTTGGATTATGCTTTTTACTCCTTTCCATCTCCCCCCCCCCCTGCAGCCCCCAGAATCCCTACCATTACCAGCTGTGGTGGCGCGAGACTGGCATCCCCCAACCATGGTTGCAATATGAGATCAAATTTCCCCCCCCCCCCCCGTAGGGGCTCTGCTTAAAAAAATATATATTATGTTTGGGGGTTCTAAGTAATTTTCCAGCAGATTTTTATTATTTTATGTGAGAAATGTCAGAATAAGCTTGGGAATCAAGCAGATCTAAACCTAAAGGGCTATTTTTACTGGTGTTTTGTTTTAAACATACAGTTAAAGGCTCCTTTTTATCAACCATTACACCATTATCAACCATTACAATGCTATGTTAATAGATGAATAATAGTGCATAGTTATGTGTTTCCTAATGCATTAAAGTATGTTGTCAACCCAAGGGAGGGCTGTCTTAACACAGTGCGTCCTAACACAAGATAATAAGTTGCATTAATGCATATGTGATAAAGCTGACTATCATAAATAATTGCCATGTATTCTTCTGTTAGAAAATCGTGTTTTCATCCTTCTTTTCATCCTTTGCCTCTTCATACTGCTGATTTCCTATAGTTTCTTTGCAAGTACCTCCTGTCTACATGCACTCACTTCAGTGGCAGGATTTCTGATTGCGACAACAGTGGAACATGCCTGCGCAGTGATTTATGGTACATCCCCCTGTACCTTTCACCAAAACCTTGGCCATTATTGTCAACTTAGGTATGACACATAAATGTGCTGTAAGGATGGTCAGTTTACTATACAAAACCAGTTCCATGTTTTCATATGATCTTTTTAAAGAATGTAGAAGAAGCATACAAATCGGCATCTTCTATCTAATCTATAATATGCAAACATTTAATTGAACTAATTTCTGGCCATTAGGCAGAAGATGATGAGATTAAAAGCCAACTACGTTGAAGGTGTATGTTTATTTTTTATTCAGTCGGCTAGAAGATTCCGCCTTCTCAGTTGCAGTATGGAGAGCCAGCTGTCTAGCATTTACATTGCTAATTCATTAAAACCAGTTATTCATCCTCCCTGGAAATCACTGCAGTCCTGCATACTGGCAGACAATAATGTGCTAGTGTTTGCTGCTGCCATTGCTGACAATATCAATTATTTAGTTTTCTGTCAATTCTCATTAGACATTTCTAACCAGAGAATTTACACTGAGTTATTGAATTACAAACAGCTAAAAGCTTTAGGGAATCTAAACTAATTAGCAAGCGTTTGTAAACCCCTTTGTTCATGGTAATTTGTTTACAAGAGTAACTCAACCTTTTAATTACGGGTGAATGCTAGGCCACATACCAATACAATAATTTCAGTTTTATTAAATGGAGGTGCACTATATGGCGTGGACGCAGGGACATTTTGATTTTAATGAGCAGTGATGACCCTGCATGCTTTATTATGACCGAAAATAAAAGGTTGTCTATAACTGTAATTGAGAAAAGGAGAAAATCTCCTGCTGCTGTAGGTTGGCATACATGCAACACTCAGCTCCTACTTAAACGCCTGGGCTAGAGATCAATTGGATAACATAAATTTTACATAAAAAGTAATTGCTAACAGCTACCATTTGCCAATTATAATTTTCATTTTGTTCATAAATGCAGAAATGATTTTAGCATCACCCCACCCTGGTTAGATATAGACACTATGATCGAATTAGTGATGTTTGAAAAATGTGAATGCACAGAGATCATTGAAACCTAATGATATTATGTCTTCTTCTTGAGATCCTCTATAGGCTTTCAGAATCGTTATGCCTCGTACACACAATCAGTTTTCCTGACAAGAAAAGTGCGATGTGAGGTTTTTGTCAGGAATTCCAACCGTGTGTATGCTCCATCACACTTTTCCTGTCAGTTTTCCTGCCAAGGAAAGATTGAGAGCAGTATCTCAATTTTTGTGACAGGAAAAATTCATATTGCGAATCGCGGCCGTCTGTATGGAATTACGACGCGAAAAAAACGTGCATGCTCAGAATCAAGCAGAAGAACCAAACTGCCTATTGAACTTCCTTGATCTCCGCTCATCGTACATGTTGTACGTCACCGCGTTCTTGATGTTTGGAATTTCAGACAAGAGTCAGACATGACTGTGTGTATGCAAGACAAATTTTAGCCGTTTTCCTGCTGAAAAAAAAAAACACAGTTTTCCTGACAGAAAAACTGATCATGTGTACGAGGCATCCGTCTGCGTTTTCAGTACTTGGTGATTCTGGCAGTGACGGCAAATTCAGTTATAAAGAAAAAAAAACAGAACTGCTACTAAAAATGAAATTTAATTAAAATGTATTCCGGTCGAATGTTCCGCCTACTGCTATAGAAGAATTCTAATGTTTTATGACTAGTGATAATTATATTTATTAATTATTATTACTAGTCAACCAACATTAGAATTTTTCTATAGCCTATGGGTCTAGCATTTGACCAGAAATGTACAATTGCGGCGTCGTACAGTTTAGCTGCTCCCTCGAATCTTCTTTCAACATTCGACAGACACCTTAAGCCTTCAATGACAGATTCAACGTTTGTATGTTTGTATGTTTTTCGATGCTTTGTCGAATCTTCGTTGTTCATGTTGAATTGTCAAGTTAGTTCTATCTATTTTACTGCTCCTCCTCTTTGGTTACAATTAGCCAATAACATTCATCATCATCATTATTTTTATTTTACTTCCCCCACCCAATTCCAGCAGCAATCTTTTCTCGCTATGTCAAATCTTTTCTCTCTATAATGTCGAATCTTTTCTCTCTATAATGTCAAATCTTTTCTCTCTATAATGTCAAATCTTTTCTCTCTATAATGTCGAATCTTTTCTCTCTATAATGTCGAATCTTTTCTTTCTATGTCAAATCTTTTCTCTCTATGTAGAACAATCTTGGACAAATAGAGTTAAGATTAGGCACATTCGACCGACGGAAACGAAAATAAAGCACTTGTTTATGTCGGATCTTTCAGTTTTCGTATTCTGCACTTTCGTTTTCATTTGTTAAAACAATAACGAAAATATTGGTCTAGCTCACTTGTGGGCTACCAGTGACTAAAGGCAGGGTTCAACTCTACAATAATTCTGGGAATACAATGTCTCATAGAGAACCAGCCATTAGACATGAACAGTACTTGATATAACAAGGCAGGTTTTTGCCACTTTAGATGAGGCAAATTACAGGACTTCTTCTGCTAGTTTACTGAGTTTCTTACGTTGATGCACAATAATGATGTTGTCTCTTTGGAAAAGTATGACATTTCCCAGAGATATATTGCAACAGCAAGCAGAATTTCCCTTTAGAATATGGCAGAAAACTGAGGACATCTCTTTAATGGCATCAAATGATTGCAGAGGTTGTGTTGGGAAGAAGTGGGAACAGAATTTAACTGATGTATGCAGGGCCGGCGCTACCAATAGGCGGGTCAGGCGGCTGCCTAGAGCGCCAGGGTAGCGGGAGCGGCAAAATCCGGATCCCCAGCCACTTGCTGGGGGATTCAGATTATTTAAATACCTCAAGGACCCGCATTTTTTTTAAATGGCGCATTGGCGCCAGCCGCCAGGCATGGGGGCGGTTGCGCCTGTGACATCCCGGACGGACCGCTCTATCCCCTGCCTGCAGTGTAGCGGCGACAGTGAGGAGATGTGGGGAGAGAGCCGGCCGGAAGTGCCGCGTGATCGGTGGAGGAGGACGAGATGGAAGCCCTGCATGCAACTACAGAGGGCTTGCCGCGATATTCGCTCCCCCCCCCTTCTCCTGGGCACCCGGGATCTAGTGTGCAAGGACAGGCGCAGCGCAACTCTCCTGGAGACCGGAGTAAAGTAGTCCCCCACCTCTGGCTCAGGTATAGTGGCAACACTACAGGCAGCACTCCGTCACAAAAAATAAAATATTGACTGCTTTTAAGTTAATAGCACATTGCACTGTGTACTGATATGTGTGTGGGGGGAACACAGACATGCAAGGGGGTACTGATATGTGCATGGGGGTACTGATATGTGTGTGGGGGGGGGACAGACTTGCAGGGGGTACTGATATGTGCAGGGGGGTACTGATATGTGTGTGTGTGGGGGGGGGGGACAGACTTGCAGGGGGTACTGATATGTGCATGGGGGTACTGATATGTGTGTGGGGGGGGGCAGGGCAGACGTGCATGGGGGTACTGATATGTGTGTGGGGGGGGACAGACTTGCAGGGGGTACTGATGTGTGTGTGTGTGTGGGGGGGACGGACGTGCAGGGGGGTAATGATGTGTGTGGGGGGACAGACAGACGTGCAGGGGGGTAATGGTATGTGTGTGGGGGGGGACAGACGTGCAAGGGGGTACTGATATGTGCAGGGGGGACAGATATGTGTGGGGGGGGCAGACTTGCAGGGGGTACTGATGTGTGTGTGTGTGTGTGTGTGTGTGGGGGGGGCGTGCAGGGGGGTAATGATGTGTGTGCGGGAACAGACAGACGTGCAGGGGGGTAATGGTATGTGTGTGGGGGGGGGGACAGATGTGTAGGGGGGTAATGATGTGTGTGGGGGGACAGAGAGACGTGCAGGGGGGTAATGGTATGTGTGTGGGGGGGGGGACAGACGTGCAAGGGGGTACTGATATGTGCAGGGGGGGACAGATATGTGTGTGGGGGGGGACAGACTTGCAGGGGGTACTGATGTGTGTGTGGGGGGGGGGGATGTGCAGGGGGGTAATGATGTGTGTGCGGGAACAGACAGACGTGCAGGGGGGTAATGGTATGTGTGTGGGGGGGGAGACAGATGTGCAGGGGGGTAATGGTATGTGCAGGGGGGGGGGTAATGGTATGTGTGTGTGTGGACAGACGTGCAGGGGGGTACTGATATGTGTGTGTGTGGGGAAGACGCGCAGGGGGGTACTGATATGTGTGTGGGGGAGACGTGCAGGGGGGTACTTATTTGTGTGAGTGTGGGGGGGGAGACGTGCAGGGGGGTACTGATATGTGTGGGGTGGGGGACAGACGTGCAGGGGGGTATTGATGTGTGTGTGTGTGTGGGGGGGAAAGACGTGCAGGGGGGGTACTGATATGTGTGTGGGGAAAAGACGTGCAGGGGGGTACTGATATGTGTGTGGGGAAAAGACGTGCAGGGGGGTACTGATATGTGTGTGGGGAAAAGACGTGCAGGGGGGTACTGATGTGTGTGTGTGTGTGTGGGGGTGGGAGAGACGTGCAGGGGGGTACTTATTTGTGTGTGTGTGGGGGGGGGGGACGTGCAAGGGGGTACTGATATGTGTGGGGTGGGGGACAGACGTGCAGGGGGCACTGATATGTGCGTGTGGGACGGATGGACAGATATGTGTATGGGGGGGGACAGGTGTGCAGGGGGGTACAGAGGGGAAACAGATGTGTGTGGGGGACAGATGTACAGAGGGGGAACAGATGTGTGTGGGGGGAACAGATGTGCAGGGGGAACAGATATGTGTGTGTGTAGGGGGGTACAGAGGGGGTGTTAGGGCCCTTTCACACTGGTGCGTTTTCGCGGTAAAAATAGCGCTATTAAAACGCTCCCCATGCCCCTCTCCATTGAAATGAATTAAATATGCGGTAAAAACGCTGTAAAATTGCTGTGTTTTACTGCAATTTTATGCTCCGTTTTTACAGCGGTTTTTAATTCATTTCAATGGAGAGGGGCATGGGGAGCGTTTTAATAGCGCTATTTTTACCGCGAAAACGCACCAGTGTGAAAGGGCTCTAACGGTTCAAGTCCACCTTTGTAAAAAAAATAAATCCAGATCTTTTTGAAGATACAAAAATGTGCATTTATTATTATTTCTAGTAAGAACCTGTAAAGCATTGTCAGCGTATCTGTCTGCTTGTACAGACAGGCAGTTACACAGTGGACTGTGGACCACGACTGGCGTGAGGAAGTGAGCTAGTGCCATCCACTATTTGTTTTCGTGCCAGGTCCAGAGGCACATGTGCAAGCCTGTGGACCACGGCTGAAGAAATGGGTGCCGCAACATTTTTAGTGAGGGGCAGAGCGTGCGTGCTTGGGGGGGGCGCAAAATTAGGTTTCGCCTAGGGTGTCAAAACTCCTTGCACCAGCCCTGGATGTATGTCCCTATAAATGGAGAACTGGGCTGTTAAAGCTAGTTTCTTCTTTAAGCAAGGTGGGCCTGAAGTGGAATGCATGTAAAGTTCCAGACTGGTTAAGAAATGGAACATTGTACTGGAGGTTCTGCACAGAGTGTAGCATGGAATAGATGGAGTAGATAGGCCAAAGCACTGGAGGGGTTATGGAGTCTGTATCTCAGTGTGGCAATCAGTACTGCACAGAGCCTTGAGCTTAAAGTGGATGTAAACCCACTCTCATTGTTTCTAAACTACTGCCATACTACTGCTCCAACACCCCTTCCCTGGTACGTATTGCCCATTGTAGTACACTCTGCACTTTATTCCCACATATACTACTTGATTTTATACTCTCTGTGCCTCTTTCCTGCATATACTAGCTACTATCTACACTCCCCAGTTATATACTGCACAAACTGCTGGAAATAATACCCTCCACAGTTAAGTTGACACAACTGGATCAGTTATAGAGATCACACTTACAGTGCTTAGATTGGAGAGGCAGAAAAATAATACTGTATTGAATTATTTGACTTTCACCTTTGCAAAGAAATGGCAGAAAAAAGCAGCTTATAAATAGCCAAATCTGTTAAAATGAAAAATAGCAAAATAATAATTCAGCCTTTTTTTAGTAGGTTCCCATGGTGCCAAATTCACACGGTATGAAACATACTAAATACAGTATATTATATATAGAATGTAAAATATTAATTCATTTTAGCATTTTTGTGCAGAACTTTATACCCATTATATGACCTACTGATATGACTATTTGTTCTGCAGTTAACCATGAATTATTTTATAAGAGTTCTAATTAATGTAGCACACTGTAAAGGTTAAACCACTTTCTCTCTTCATGGCAATAGTGAATGTGTAACTCAACATAATTAAGTTAAATAATGCCTGCAGTAATCAAGTTATTAAAACTAATTACTGCTACATTCAACATTAAACATGTTGCTAAGTGATAACCAAGAAAGCCTTTTTAAAAAAGCATCTCAAAGAAACAAGTACAATTGGCCTTCCATATTTCAGTGTAGGAGCTAAGAGTGTTTTATCAAATTTAAATCTTAGGGTTACCATATACAGGTAATGCTGTTGATTTGAACATTTGTGACAACCAGGTGAGGGTTTGGCAGGTACATGGTTCCTTAGAGAGTTATAATGAGCTGGTATTTTTGAAGTGTTCATTATTGATTGGATCATTTCCAACTGGTTTGCAAACTGGTCTGCAATTTGATGTTGATAGCTTCTTTTCCTTAGATCACTGCTCATCCTAGTGGCAGAACAGAGTAATCATGGACAGATAAATATCTCCCAACTCATTGCTCTTGGGAAAAAATCTATTTCCTATACATAACCACCATGTATAGCCAAAATGTTTTGTTTTAACTTTGGATACAGTAGTTAAGGGTGAAAGCCCTATCAGGATATTTTTTACTGTCTGTGCCCCGCTGGTGACATTTTCCTTAATGTCCTGTCTTGAAGACTCATCAGGAATTGAGATACAATATCCCCAAAAGAGGCATTCTTGCCTTAGACAGTTGTGTCACCAGAACATGTTTTCTCATTGGAAGATTTTCCTTCCCCTTTTGCTCAATGACAATGGTCACACGTACAAATAGATAGGTGAATCTTCCCAGACACATCAGAAAGTAAGAAAATATCTCTTCTCCAGTTAGAGGAATTCTTGCTTTAAACTGTCCATAGACGGTTTGAATCTGAATTCCTAATGAACCTGCTGAGATTCAAACCATGTACGGGCAGGCTGAATATACCCAAGTTGATTGATCGAACAACTTGGGCACAACCAGCCTGTTGAATGCTACATGTGATTATTATAGCCGTTAGCAAAAATCACTGTGTTATCCCAGCTAGGATGGTTAGCAAATGAGGCCAGGGCCAATCCTAGGGTCACAGATGCCTGGGTGCAGAAATATTTCTGGTGCCCCCACATGGGCGTGGTCATCTTACAAACCCCTCCCCTCTACACGTTCCTATGGCAACGACTCAAACACAGAGATGCTACCCTAAGAAGTCTTCGTTACCCTGGTATCCTCCCATGATCTTTTAACAATAAAGAAAATACAGGAAGAGCGTACATTAATGAGACCTGGAGGGGAGTCTCTCTGATGCACACAGAGAGGGCTTCTGTTAGAGAGTCTGTTAGTAAGAGTCCCCAGACATGGTACAGTAGAAGGTCAGAGACTGCAGACATATTACAGGAGACGGTCAGAGACTGGAGACATATTACAGGAGATGGTCAGAGACTGCAGAAATGATACAGGAGATGGTCAGAGACTGCAGACATAGTACAGGAGATGGTCAGAGACTGCAGAAATGATACAGGAGATGGTCAGAGACTGCAGACATAGTACAGGAGATGGTCAGAGACTGCAGACATATTACAGGAGACGGTCAGAGACTGCAGACATGGTACAGGAGATGGTCAGATACTGCAGACATTATACAGGAGATGGTCAGAAACTGCAGATATATTACAGGAGACGGTCAGAGACTGCAGACATGGTACAGGAGATGCTCAGAGACTGCAGACATGATGCAGGAGATGGTCAGAGACTGAAGACATGATACAGGAGATGGTCAGAGACTGCAGAAATGATACAGGAGATGGTCAGAGACTGCAGACATAGTACAGGAGATGGTCAGAGACTGCAGACATAGCACAGGAGATGGTCAGACTGCAGACATAGCACAGGAGATGGTCAGAGACTGCAGACATAATACAGGAGATGGTCAGAGACTGCAGACATAGTACAGGAGATGGTCAGAGACTGCAAACATAGCACAGGAGATGGTAAGACTGCAGATATATTACAGGAGATGGTCAGAGACTGCAGTTCCTATGGACGATAGTAGATAATTGTTGATTGGCCCTCTCACCTGACCCAGCGATACAACAACAACGGTTCCTCTGATCAGGAGTCAGCTCACTCTGAATTGCCCGACGCGACTCCACTGGGTAGAGTCCAGATCTGTATTCTGGCAATAACTCCATTCCTTTCTCTGCCAGGGATGGCGCCAGGCTGTGTTGCTTTCCCCCTGGTGGCACAGGGCAGCAGGGTTCTCTCTCTGATGGTGTTCTCTCTGCACTGTCCTCTCCCTCTGGAGTCCTGGGTGCACTTCCCTGTCGCACGACCCCCCATTAGTACAGACCACCCCCCTACATTAGTACAGACCCCCCCATTAGTACAGACCACACCCCACAAACCACCCCCCATTAGTACAGGCCACCCCCTCCATTAGTACAGACCAACCCCCTCCATTAGTACAGACCCCCCCCTCGGCTCCATTAGTGCAGACCCCCCCATTAGTACAGACCACCCCCCACAAACCACCCCCCCATTAGTACAGACCACCCCCCATTAGTACAGACCACCCCCCTCCATTAGTACAGACAACCCCCTCCGCTCCATTAGTACAGACCCCCCCATTAGTACAGACCACCCCTCTGCTCCATTAGTACAGACCCCCCCGCTCCATTAGTACAAATCCCCCCATTAGTACAGACCACCCCCCCTTCGCTCCATTAGTACAGACCCCTCTTTAGTACAGACCACCCCCCCATTAGTACAGACCACCCCCTCCATTAGTACAGACCACCCCCCTCCGCTCCATTAGTACAGACCCCCCCCATTAGTACAGACCACCCCCCACAAACCACCCCCATTAGTACAGACCACCCCTCTGCTCCATTGGTACAGACCCCTCCATTAGTACAGACCACCCCCACAAACCACCCCACATTAGTACAGACCACCCCCCTCCATTAGTACAGACCACCCCCCTCCGCTCCATTAGTACAGATCCCCCCCATTAGTACAGACCACCCCCCATTAGTACAGACCACCCCCCTCTGCTCCATTAGTACAGACCCCCCCATTAGTACAGACCACCCCCTCCATTAGTACAGACCATCCCCCCTCCGCTCCATTAGTACAGACCCCCCCATTAGTACAGACCCCCACAGGACAAACCCCACCCAGGCGGCAGCTGGAGAGGAGAGGGCAGTGTGCAGCTGCGCTGCCCAGAAGGAGAAGATCATGACAGAGAAGAACAAATGCACGCTGCATGGCACAAACCGCCCCACCAGCTCTGCCCCTTATGATGTCAGAACAGAGAAAGCCGCTCCGATCTCTGACAGGAGAATGAAGGGGGATGGACTTAGGCAGCCAGGAAAAACAGCGGCGGCTGTGTTTACCAGCAGAGAGAGCTCACTGGATATGGAGAGGAGGAGGAGGAGGGAGGGGAGCACTCTGGTGCTTGAGCGCCCCCACCTCTGTGGCGGCTGGGTGAACTGCACCCTTCGCACCCTGTCTAGGATCGGCCCTGAATGAAGCGAAGGTCTTTTGACTGCCATCATCCAATCAGGTGCAAGAAAAAAAATATTAATTTCCTTGCTTGTGAAGGGGTATTTTTACAAAGTGAATTATCGCCATATTTATTAAGCTAACTAAAAATTCCCTCTAAATATTTGTCTATTTGCCTTTAGTAAACCAACCTCATTGTCTCCTTCTTGGACTGACCTCTAGAAGTATCCAAAGTACTTTTGCTAGTCTGTCATGAGTTTTTTAAGTAATTCTGGGCCAAAAAAAATTCTCTCTGTTTTAGGGAGGTTATTTTCTGTCATGCCATCTTTATGAAAGTTACTATTGAGCATCCAAGAACAATGAACAATGGCCCAGATTCACAAAGGAGATACGAAGGAGTATCTCAGATACTCCGTCGTATCTCTCAGAGTATCTATGCGACTGATTCATAGAACCAGTTACGCATAGATATCCCTAAGATCCGACAGGTGTAATTGTTTTACCCTGTCGGATCTTAGGATGCAGTACCGCGGCCACCGCTGGAGGGAGTTTGCGTCGTAAATCAGCGTCGGGTATGCAAATTAGGAGTTACGGCGATCCACAACGGTTTTTCGCGTTCGCTACATCGCCGCTAGTCTAGTTTCCCGTCGCAAAGTTAGTCGTCGTTTTGGGTGCCTTAACTTTAGACAGCAAACATATTGCTGTCTAAAGTATGGCCGTCGTTCCCGCGTCGAAATTTAAAATTTCACGTCGTTTGCGTAAGACGTCCGGGAATACGGAAGTACGCTACGCACGTCGCCGATCGCAAAAATTACGTCAGTTCGCGCAAAGCACGGTGGGAATTTCGAAACAAAGCATGCGTAGTAGGTCCGGCGCGGGAGCGCTCCTAATTTAAATGGTACCCGCCCATTCGATTTGAACCGCCTTGCGCCGGACATATTTACGATACACTGCCGCATGTTTCCAGGTAAGTGCTTTGTGGATCGGGCACTAAAACTGAAAACTTGCGGCGGTGTAACGCAAACGGCTTACGTTACACAGGCGCAATTGTACCTGAATCTGGCCCAATTAACCCAAATAGGCGGTGATATAACTAAGGGTTATTCAATCTTTGGACCATATAAATACGGATTGTGTGTACAAGGAAAAAGATGGTAAGGAGATGGTGTGATTCTGGTTAAAGCATCAAGGAAGTATTGAAAATCATTCAAACCAAGGCAGGGATTGGAACATAAATAATTAAAAATTGAAAATTAAAAATAGTCCAGATAAAAGAGTCCATGTGTCCTGGCTAAAAACCTCAGGACTGATGATTGACTAGAAATCGACATTAGAAAGGCAACTAGCTGTAGAGCAGAAGTTACTCTGGTAGTGGAAACAGAAAGAACAAACAAAGCAGTGTCAATCTAAGGCCTCGTACACACGACCGAGAAACTTGACGGGCGAAACACATCGAGTTCCTCGTCGAGTTCCTTGTTAGGCTTGTCGAGGAACTCGACAAGCTTGCTTTGCGTACACACAGTCAAGCCAAAATCTCCTCGTTCTCAAACGCGGTGACATACAACACATACAACGGCAGGGGAAGTTCGATTCCACTGGCTAAACTCTTGGGGCTGCTTTTGCTAATTTCATGTGTTTGCGTGTTAAATAAAAGTTTAGTAAGAGATGATTTGCACTTTTCAGTCTGTTACAGCTTTAAAAATGTGTTATCTCCATTACAAATGCTACTTTTACTCCCGTCTCATACTTTAATCTGAGCAAGCGCGGGTTTCTTAGCATACAGATGTTCGAGCTTCTCGTCGAAAACCAGCCCGTCGAGGATCTCGACGAGCCAAATCAGACTCCTGTCGAGAAAATAGAGAACTTGCTCTCTTTTTGGCTCAACGAGGTTCTCGACAGTTTCCTAGACGAAAATGTACACACGACCGGTTTCCTTGGCAAAAAAATATCTCCCAGCAAGGTTCTTGCTGGTTTTTGCCGAGAAACTCGGTCGTGTGTACGTGATCGGCCGTTTACACTTGATCGCTCCGTCAAATGACGAAGCGATCACTCGTAAACAAACCGGCGTCACGTGATGATGCCAGTTCCTTCCTCCCCTCTCTGTACCGATCGGTATAGTGTGAGAGGAGAGGGGGAGAGAGCAGATGGCAGCAGCAGCGCTGGGGGCTGGATCTGTGACAATTGCAGTCACAGATCCAGCCATCCATCTCTCCGTGCTCAGCCATCCCTGCCAATACTCTGCAATACCCTGTGCAATACTCTGCAATACACAACACCCTGCAATACTCTGCAATACCCTGCTAATACTCTGCAATACCCTGCAATACTCTGCCAATACTCTGCAATACCCTGCCAATACTCTGCAATACCCTACTAATACTCTCCAATACCCTGCTAATACTCTCAATACCCTGCTAATACTCTCAATACCCTGCTAATACTCTGCAATACCCTGCAATACTCTGCAATACCCTGTGCAATACTCTGCAATACCCTGCCATACCCTGCCAATACTCTGCAATACCCTGCCAATACTCTACAATACCCTGTTAATACTCTGCAATACCCTGCCATACCCTGCCAATACTCTGCAATACCCTGCCAATACTCCGCAATACCCTGCCAATACTCTGCAATACTCCGCAATACCTCGCAATACTCCGTAATACCCCACAATACTATGCAATACTTTGCAATACCCTGCAATACTCTGCAATACCCTGCCATACCTTGCCAATACTCTGCAATACCCTGCCAATACTCTGCAATACCCTGCCAATACTCTGCAATACCCTGCCAATACTCCGCAATACCCTGCCAATACTCTGCAATACTCTGCAATACTCCGCAATACCCCACAATACTACGCAATACTTTGCAATACTCTGCAATACTCTGCAATACTCTGCAATACTCCAATGCTCTGCAATACCCTGCAATACTCCAATACCCTACAATAGTCTGCAATACTCCGCAATACTCCAATACCCTGCAATACTCTGCAATACTTCGCAATACCCTGCAACACTCGGCAATACCCTGCAATACTCCGCAATATCCTGCAATACTCTGCAATACTCCGCAATACTCCAATACCCTGCAATACTCTGAAATACTCCAATACCCTGCAATACTCCCCAATACCCTGTAATACTCCAATACCCCGCAATACATCCCGCCACCCTCCGGTGCTTCTACCGACTCACCTATACGATCGAAGCCAGGATCTTTTTTTTATTTTTTTATTTCAGGTTTCCCAGCCTAGAGGTAAGGTTTTGGATATCGCTGCAAAAGTTAGAGCGAGAGCAATAATTTTGTCCCTAGACCTCCTCTGTAACTAAAAACATGTAACCAATAAAAAAAATTAAAGCGTTGCCTATGGGGATTTTTAAGTAGCGAAGTTTGGCGCCATTTAATGAGCATGTGCAATTTTGAAGGGTGACATGTTAGGTATCTATTTACTCAGCGTAACTTCATCTTTCATATTATGCAAAAACATTGGGCTAACTTTACTGGGTTATTTTTTTTAAGCTTAAAACTGTTTTTTTTTTTTTAAAAAAGGGGGTTCGAAAAATTGCTGCGCAAATACCGTGTGAGACAAAAAGTTGTAATAACCGCCATTGTATTCTCAAGGGTCTTTGCTAAAAAAGCATATATAATGTTTTGGGGTTCTATCTAATTTTCTTGCAAATAAATGATGATTTTTACATCAGGAGAGAAATGTCAGAATTGGCTTGGGTGCTCCAGAACTCCTGAAGGTGCTCCCTGCATGTTGGGCCTCTGTATGTGGCCACGATGTGTAAAAGTCTCACACATGTGGTATTGTCATACTCAGGAGTAATAGCAGATTGTGTTTTGGGGTGTAATTTGTGGTATGCATATGCTGTGTGTGAGCAATAACCTGCTCATTTTGAAAATGTTGTGAAAAAAAAAGAAAAAAAATCTTGATTTTGCAAAGAATTGTGGGAAAAAAATAAAACTTAAAAAAACTCACCATGCCTCTTTCTAAATACCTTGGAATGTCTTCTTCTTTACAAAAAGGGGTCATTTGGGGGGTATTTATACTTTTCTAGCATGTTAGGGTCTCAAGAAATGAGATAGGCTGTCAGTACTTCAGGTGTGATGCATTTTCAGATATTGGCACCATAGCTTGCGGACTCTATAACTTTTACAAAGACCAAATAATATACACCAATTTGTACTTATTTTTACCAAAGATATGTAGCAGTATAAAATTTGGCCCAAACATATGAAGAAAAATTACTAATTTTATAAATTTTATAACAAACGAAAAAAAATCTTTTTTTTTTACAGAATTTTCAGTCTTTTTTCTTTTATAGTGTAAAAAAATAAAAAACCCAATGGTGATTAAATACCACCAAAAGAAAGCTCTATTTGTGTGAAAAAAAGGACAAACATGTCATATGGGTACAGTGTTGTATGACTGAGTAATTGTCATTCAAATTGTGAGAGCACCGAAAGCTGGAAATTGATCTGGTTAGGAAGGGGGTTTAAGTGCCCAGTGGTCAAGTGGTTAAAGGATCAGTAAAGAATTTTTTTTTTATATTAAATAACAAACATGTTATACTTACCTCCACTGTGCATAGAGTGTCCCCGAACTGCTTTTTCTGGGGTCCCTTGGCAGCTGTCTCGGCTTCTCCAGGCAAGCACTCCACTCCTTAATGCAAGCGAGCTTGCATGGTGTGGAGTCCTTGCGGGCACGCTCCCGTGATACAGCCAGCGGCTATTGCTGCTCACTGTATCACTTGACCCCGCCCCCCAGCGCACCACATCAGTGGATGTGATTGACAGCAGCGCGAGCATATGTCTGCGCTGCTTTCAATCCATCCACTCTACCCAATCAACGGCCAGGGTGAGCGACAAGGAAAATGATGTGGATGAACGCGGAACTTTCGAGGGCTCAGGTAAGTATTGTCAGAAGTTGTCAGAAGTTTTTTCACCTTAATGCATAGGAGGTGCATTAAGGTGAAAAAATTATCCCCCTATAACCAATGTTTTCATACATTATCCCCTATAGCAAGGGCAAGGGGGGTAATAGCTTTTGGAAAAACATGCCCTATAATTCCCACGGCAGTACAAACGGACTCTGAAGGGAGGTTTCTGTTTATTAACCGCTTAAGACCCAGACCATTATGCATGTAAAGAACCTGGCCCCTTTTTGCGATTCAGCACTGCTTGGCTTTAACTGACAATTGCGCAGTCGTGCGGCGTGGCTCCCAAAAAAATTGCCATCCTTTTTCCCCACAAATAGAGCGTTCTTTTGGTGGTATTTGATCACCTCTGCGTTTTTTATTTTTTTGCGCTATAAACAAAAATAGAGCAACAATTTTAAAAAAATGCGAAATTTTTAACTATTTGCTATAATACATATCCCCCAAAAATATATATAAAAAAAAAAATTTCCTCAATTTAGGCCGATACATATTCTTCTACATATTTTCATTAAAAAAATCGCAATAAGCATTTATTGATTGGTTTGCGCAAAAGTTATAGCGTTTACAAAATAGGGGATAGTTTTATGGCATTTTTATTAATATTTTTTTTTACTGGTAATGGCTGCGATTAGCGATTTTTTTCGTGACTAAGACATTATGGTGGACACATTGGACACTTTTGACACATTTTTGGGACCATTGTAATTTTCACAGCGAAAAGTGCTATACAAAAATTAACTGATTACTGAGAAAATGACAATAGCAGTGAATGGGTTAACCACTAGGGGGCGCTAAAGGGGTCAAGTGTGTCCTATTGTGTGTTTCTTACTGTAGGGGGCGTGGCTGGACATGTGACATCACTGATCGTCGTTCCCTATGACAGGGAACAGACGATCAGTGACATGCCACAGAGAAGAACGGGGAAGGTTTGTTTATACTCACTTCTCCCTGGTCTTTAGCTCTTGTGACCCGATCGCAGGACACCAGGGGCAATCGTGTCTGCGGGTCCCGCGGGCGCGGTCACGGAGCTTCAGACCAAGTCGCAAGAGCGCCGCCGGCAAAGCGCTCGCGACCCACGGCTGGGTTCTTAACCACTTGCCTACAGGGCACTTTCGCCCCCTTCCTGCCCAGACCAATTTTCAGCTTTCAGCGCTGTCACACTTTGAATGACAATTGTGCGGTCATGCAACACTGTACCTCACAAATAGAGCTTTTGGTGGTATTTGATCACCTCTGTATTTTTTATTATTTGCGCTATAAACAAAAGAAGAGGGACAAGTTTTTAGCTAAAATAAATACAGTAGGTGAACCCGATTTTGTGTCAATCTCGCTCTCTTTCTCGGCGAGATTGAGCACCTACGAGCCCCATCGCGGGAGCCAGCGCCGAGCTGGCTTGCCGCGATGGAGACAGAGCCGTCATAGAAGCGACGGGAGATCCGACTTGGATTCCCGCCAATTCTACACGTGTGCGGCGTTTGTTATGAATCCTGAGGGGGAAGTCCCCGCCGGATTTTAAATAAAAATCCGGCATGGGTCCCCCCTCAGGAGCATACCGGGCCCTTAGGTCTGTTATGGGTTGTAAGGAGAGCCCCCCTACGCCGAAAAAAACGGCGTAGGGGGTCCCCCTACAATCCATACCAGACCCGTATCCAAAGCACGCTACCCGGCCAGCCAGGAAGGGAGTGGGGACGAGCGAGCGTCCCCCCCCCCCCCCCCTCCTGAGCCGTACCAGGCTGCATGCCCTCAACATGGGGGGGTTGGGTGCTCTGGGGCAGGGGGGCGCACTGCGGCCCCCCCACCTCAGAGCACCCTGTCCCCATGTTGATGAGGACAGGGCCCCTTCCCGACAACCCTGGCCGTTGGTTGTCGGGGTATGCGGGCGGGAGGCTTATCGGAATCTGGGAGCCCCCTTTAATAAGGGGGCCCCCAGATACCGGCCCCCCACCCTAAGTGAATGAGTATGGGGTACATCGTACCCCTACCCATTCACCTGCAAGAAAAGTGGTAAAAACACAAATAAACCACACAGTGTATTAAAATATTTTATTTTTCTGCTCCGGAGGCCCCCCCTGTCTTCTTTATTAGCTCTTTTACCAGGGGGGGCTTCTTCTTTGACGTCTTCGGGTGGGTGGGGGCCGCCGTCTGGTTCTCTTCCACCGCCGGGGGGGGTGGCTTTTAAAAAAGCCCCCACCCCCCCGGCGGGTTTCCTCCAGCGTCTTCGGCGGGGCTCTTCTTCTTCCGCTATCCCGACGGGTCTTCTCCGCTATCCGGGGGGTCTCGCCGCTCTCCGCTGTTGACTTGTCGCACCCCGGTTCTTCGTCTCGCAGTCCGGTCCCTTCTTCCGTGCTGTACGTCTTCTTCCGTGCTGTGAGTTCTTCTTCCGCGCTGTGACGTCATGTTCTTCACTTCTCTTCTTCTCCCGATGTTGACTCGCCGGTCCTCCTCGCTGAAATGACGGATGCGCGCCTTGCATCGGACCTATATAGGCCTCACAGTCCCATCATGCTCTGTACCTACCCATGTGATACCTACCCACGTGGGTAGGTGGGTAGGTATCACATGGGTAGGTACAGAGCATGATGGGACTGTGAGGCCTATATAGGTCCGATGCAAGGCGCGCATCCGTCATTTCAGCGAGGAGGACCGGCGAGTCAACATCGGGAGAAGAAGAGAAGTGAAGAACATGACGTCACAGCGCGGAAGAAGAACTCACAGCACGGAAGAAGACGTACAGCACGGAAGAAGGGACCGGACTGCGAGACGAAGAACCGGGGTGCGACAAGTCAACAGCGGAGAGCGGCGAGACCCCCCGGATAGCGGAGAAGACCCGTCGGGATAGCGGAAGAAGAAGAGCCCCGCCGAAGACGCCGGAGGAAACCCGCCGGGGGGGTGGGGGCTTTTTTAAAAGCCACCCCCCCCCCGGCGGTGGAAGAGAACCAGACGGCGGCCCCCACCCACCCGAAGACGTCAAAGAAGAAGCCCCCCCTGGTAAAAGAGCTAATAAAGAAGACAGGGGGGGCCTCCGGAGCAGAAAAATAAAATATTTTAATACACTGTGTGGTTTATTTGTGTTTTTACCACTTTTCTTGCAGGTGAATGGGTAGGGGTACGATGTACCCCATACTCATTCACTTAGGGTGGGGGGCCGGTATCTGGGGGCCCCCTTATTAAAGGGGGCTCCCAGATTCCGATAAGCCTCCCGCCCGCATACCCCGACAACCAACGGCCAGGGTTGTCGGGAAGGGGCCCTGTCCTCATCAACATGGGGACAGGGTGCTCTGAGGTGGGGGGGCCGCAGTGCGCCCCCCTGCCCCAGAGCACCCAACCCCCCCATGTTGAGGGCATGCAGCCTGGTACGGCTCAGGAGGGGGGGGGGGCGCTCGCTCGTCCCCACTCCCTTCCTGGCTGGCCGGGTAGCGTGCTTTGGATACGGGTCTGGTATGGATTGTAGGGGGACCCCCTACGCCGTTTTTTTCGGCGTAGGGGGCTCTCCTTACAACCCATAACAGACCTAAGGGCCCGGTATGCTCCTGAGGGGGGACCCATGCCGGATTTTTATTTAAAATCCGGCGGGGACCTCCCCCTCAGGATTCATAACAAACGCCGCACACGTGTAGAATTGGCGGGAATCCAAGTTGGATTTCCCGTCGCTTCTATGACGCGCTTGCTGGGATGTGCTGTCACTATTCCAGTGAGTGCGAGATCTCGGCACCATGTCGCCGAGTATCAGCGCGACGCTGTCGTGCTAAAAGCACAATATCACAAACACCTACTGTATCCATTTTTTTTTTAAACACATTTTTTCCTCAGTTTAGGCCGATACGTATTCTTCTACATATTTTTGGTAAAAAAAAATCCCAATAAGCGTATATTGATTGGTTTGCGTAAAAGTTATAGCGTCTACAAAATAGGGGATAGATTGATAGCATTTTTATTATAATTTTTTTTTTACTAGTAATGGCGGCGATCGGCGATTTTTATCGTGACTGCGATATTGCGGCGGACACTTATACACATTTTTGGGACCATTCACATTTATGCAGCGATCCCAGCTATAAAAATGCATCGATAAATAATAAATGTGACTGGCAGGGATGAGGTTAACACTAGGGGGCGAGGAAGGGGTTAATGTATTCCCAAATTAGTGATCCTTACTGTGGGGGGAGGGGAGTGACTGGGGGAGGTGACCGATGGTTGTCCCTATATACAAGGAACACACCATCGGTCCCCTCTCCCTGACAGGATGTGGTCCTGTGTGTTTATACACACAGATCCACTTTCTTGCTCAGTTACTGAGCAATCGTGGGTGCCCGGCGGCCATCGCGCCCCCTAGTGATTTTTAAAGGCGCAACGTCATATGACGTCCACCCAGGATAACAGAGTCTTCCTCCCGCCGTCTTTTGACGGTGGGCTGTTGACAAGTGGTTAAAGGGGACGTACGTGTACGCCCTTGTGCCTAGCCGTGCCATTCTGTCGACGTATATCATTGTGCGGAGGTCCTTAAGTGGTTAAGGGTGTGTTATATGGACAGTGTTATACATTTGCTTCCATTTATGCCCCAAATACTTGTACAGAAATGACATTAGACTATAGTGTTGGTTTCTATTTCTTCATTTAAGCCATGAGGCGACATTGTATTCAGAGAATATATCCAATAAGTTTCCTGTCTACAAAGACGTTGGAATCTTTCAGCTGCAGTGGGAGTTTTCGGTATGGATTCAATGATCCAAACCTGAAGAGCAGTTATGTCTTTGTGATGATGTGTCGCAAAGTGGCGTGCAATACTATATTTTGGATTGCCCACATGAACTGCACAGCAATGTTCTCCAAATCTAGTATGTAAAGCCCTGATCATTCTACCTACATATAAAAGGCCACATGGACAGGAAATGCAATACACTACATAAGTAGTGGAACAATTATAAAATGAGCTTAGATTAAAAGTGTTGCTACTGGCTATAAAAGTTTTTTTCCATGGGTGACATTAGAACAAGTTAGACATAAAGCCTTTTTACACTGAAATATTCCAACAAGAGGGATACGAGTGAGCTGTTTAGCATGTCGTTTTTGTGGTTCCCTGAAGATTTCATTTTACTGGGTGCAATCTTGCTTTTAATATTAGGCGCCCTACGGTAGGCAAACTTGGGTAAAGTAGGTATGGATTTGGAGAGGTGAGGATTTTAAATGAGGATGGGCCAATATTTCTTAAAGATATATATTTTTTTATGTTTTATGTGATATTGTGTAATAAAATGAGTAATGGGTTCTGGATTTAGTTTTTTTGGGCGTGGGTAGAATATCTTGTTCATAGATAGTGCAGGCTTCTTCAATAAGGTTGGGGGGGTACCCTTTATCAATGAATTTTTTCTTTAGTATAATGCTTTGCGATATGTAGTCCTCTAGTCTAGTGCAGTTACGTCTAAGTGGGTGAAATTGACTTTTAGGAACATTATTCACCCACCTGGGGTGGTAACAGCTGGAGTAATGTAAATAGGAATTGACCGCTGTCGGTTTGGTGAAATTTTTAGCTGTTTTTTTTTTAATATTTTAGGTCTGCTGACCATAGGAATGTGCAATTTGAGGCTGAATTGTTGATTTGGGCTATGATATGACTAGGCCTGTCTTTAAAAAACAGTGTTAGCTATGGAAAAACATATACTAAAATTGAACTGTAAGTGAACAGTTAAATACACTGGAGCTGTATTACTTGTGGAAGGATTAAAATTTCTGTGCATCCTGTTCTAAGATGTATGCAGACTCGACTGTCTGGGATGCGCCCTCCTCATTGGATGAGACAGCAGCGAAGCACCATTGGCTCCCGCTGCTGTCAATCATAGTCAGTGGGCCAATGAGGAGAGAGAGGGGCTGTTGGGTGGGGCGGGCTGGGCTGTGGCTCTGTGTCTTAATGGACACAGGAAGCTGCAGCTCGGCTTGTGTGCCCCCATAGCAAGCTGCTTGCTGCGGGGGCATTTAACAGGAAGGAGAAGCCATTAGCACCAAAGAGGGACCTGAGAAGAGGAGGATCCGGGCTGCTCTGTGCAAAACCACTTCACAGAGGAGGTTAGTATACAAAAAAATTAATTTTGTATCACTTTAATGATCTATTAATACAGAGCTGCAATGATGTGTGTCTAATTTATCTGATTGGATTTCAGCTTTACACTGAAAACTGAACTTTTCAAGAAAGAAGTATGCAGCTGCAACTAGGAACACTTGTTGCAGCAAGTAAGAATATTATTCCACATATTATAAGTCATGTTTTTAGTTTTTTTGTTTTATGTGGCAGGGGGCATCTTTTAGTTTTTTTTTTGTGACATCTAGATGTTCTTCGATTACCTTCTTTACTGTACAAAAAAACTATGAATTTTTTAACACCTACAAAATACATTGTTTCACACTATGCTTTCAAAGACGTCTGTAACAAAAAATAAAAAATCTGAGAAATCCTATACTACTTTCTTGTCTCTCTGCTTGACTCTAGTAACTTATCTCAATAAATCCCCAGTAGAATGCATCTTATGTTTTTCAAGTCCTCTGAAGATGAGACAGGAATGCTGGAGGAATTACAAGACAGAGGATCTTCATTGCAAAAGTGAACAAGCTGAAAATTACAAGGTAATGGAATCTCAGCAGGAGTCGGGCCTCTTAACCCTGCCATTAGCTAAATCCTACAATGATTGCTGTTGAAATCACTGGGGCTGTGTAAGTACAATGTTTTACTCTCTGCACTTGATGTCTCCAGCAAGCTACTAAGCTGTTGTAATTACATAAAGTGGGATATATATGTGTGAAACAGCTCATAACGTATTAACATTAAAGCCCCAGGTCTTATACAGGTGATAATTTTAACTAACTTGCCATTAATATCTCTCAGTTCTGTAATATGGATTCTTGAAAAATCTGAAATTAATTATATGGAAAATGAATAATTTACCCTACAGTATAATCTGAAAATAAATGTTATGTTTTTGTATGTTGTACAACAAAACCGCTTTCAAAATCTATTATTTTAAAAACATATCACATTCAATTCTATTTTGAATATTGAAATGAATCATTCTGCTCTATTGGAAGTTTTAAACTGAAATCTCTGTTTGACAGAAAGTTCCATAAAGTGCCTATCATTACCTTTAGGTGTAATCTGTTACTAAAGCCTTCTCTGATTTCAGGGATAGCATAACTTTAGACATGTGGACTCATGGTGGAAAAATTGAGGGCCAGATCCACATAGAAATAGAAATAGAAAAGGCCGTATCTTACCTGGCTTTAAGTCGAATCCAGGAAGATTTTGCGCCGTAAGTTATGGCGCCGTAGTGTATTTCTGGCGAAGGAATTCAAATCGCCGATTAGGGGGCGTGATTCATTTAAATGAAGCACGTCCCCGCGCCGATTGAACTGTGCATGCTCCGTTTCGAAATTTCCCATCGTGCTTTGCGCAAAATGACGTTGCAACGATGTCATTTTTTTAACTTAGACATGACTTACGTCCATCCTTATTCACGAACGACTTACGCAGAAAAAAAACAATTCAAATTTCGACGCGGGAACGACGGCCATACTTTAACATGGCAAGTCTATCTATACGCCGCAAAATAGCAGCTTTAACTATACGCCGGAAAAAGCCGACTAGAGATGATGTAAGAGAATGCGACGGCCGCGTGTACGTTCGTGGATCGTCGGAAAAAGCTAATTTGCATACCAGATGCGGAAAACGACGCGAACTCCACCCAGCGGACGACGAAGTATTGCATCTGCGATCCGAAAGCGTACGAAGCCGTACGCCTGTTGGATCGAACCCAGATGCCATCGTATCTTGGTTTGAGGATTCAAACTAAAGATACGACGCGGGTAATTTGAAAGTACGCCGGCGTATCAGTAGATTTGCCGGCGTACTCTCTCTCTGGATCTGGCCCTGAGATCTTAGTAATTAAGTGCATCCAGAACATAAATGAAAAGCTCACAATACATCAGCACACCAATCTGAATAATTTCAGTTTGATCAGAAAGATTTTTTGAATTAGATTTAGCCGTAATGCATGCTTTTTCTTCAAATGAGAAAAAATCTGATCTTGGATTGGTAGATAGAAACTGGTCAGTAGTTCACTGTAGCTATTCTTGTCCTTGCTGATGTAAAACTGTCCTGGTGCTGGTCAAATTATATCAAACTTTCAATGAGATTTATTTGTAATGAGAAATATAATGAGATACTTGTAATGAGGGAGAACTAGCTGAAATGTGCTAAAGAGAAAAAGAGTACAGTCAGGTGGTTTACTAAATTAAAGGCAAAAATTACAAGAATTAAGAAACAACCATTCACACAGCAATGTAAAATTGGCAGAAGTAGGATAACTGTAAATGTTTGCAATTATCGGATAATTGTAAAAAAGCAAGACCTGAATTTCCTAGAGACAATGGCTCACACAGGGGCTTTACTACAAGAATTAGGATACTGTAGAGCCGGGGTCGTCAACCCCCGGTCCGCGGCCCAAAGCCGGGCCGCACCGCCTCTCCAGCCGGGCCGCAACGCACAGGACACATTGGCGGGCCGTACCGCCGATATATCCGGGTAGATCCATTGGAAATTCAGGTGCCCGAGCAGAGAGATGACGCCATCTCTCTGCGCCTACGCAGAGGCGCGCCGCTGTCCCGCCCTACATACGTGCAAGACTATGCTACACAGAGTCCTGGCGCAGCCGCCCGATGAAAGCAGAGAGAGAGAGAGAATTACTTCATCTCTCCGCCCACCCGCTCTATGCATTCCCACAAACGGCTCCCCCTCACATTCCCGCACTGAGACTGTGTAAGTACAGTGGGCACTGCTGAGGGACTTTTATATTGTTTAATACTGGCACATTTATTATTATTTTTTATACTGGGACATTTAAAAAAAAAATTATACTGGGACATTTAATCATTTAATAATTATTTTATACTGGGACATTTAATCATTTTTTTTTATACTGGGACATTAAATGTCCCAGTATAAAAAATGATTAAATGTCCCAGTATAAAAAAAAACGATTAAATCATTTTATACTGGGACATTTAATAATTTTTTTATTCTGGGACATTTAATCATTTTTTTATGTTGGGACATTGATTAAATGTCCCAGTATAAAAAATGATTAAATGTCCCAGTATAAAAAAATGATTAAATATCCCAGTATAAAAAAAATTATTAAATGTCCCAGTATAAAAAAAAACGATTAAATCATTTTTTTATACTGGGACATTTATACTGGGACATTTAATCATTGTCCCAATATAAAAAAATGATTAAATGTCCCAGAATAAAAAAATGATTAAATGTCCCAGTACAAAATGATTTAATCGTTTTTTTTTTATACTGGGACACTTTAATAATATTTTTACACTGGGACATTTAGGGCTGGTTCACACTGCAGCGATGTCAGAGTTCGGATGTGATTTGCACATCACATGCAATCTCTGTGCGATGCGATTTCAGCAATGCAAATTGCATGGCTGAATTCACATCAAACTCACACAGGACCCTTTTTTTTTTGTCCGTAGCAGAAACAGATCGCATGTCCAAATTTGCAGATCGCACTGTGATATGCGAACTGATTTGGGGGTGTTGTTACCTTTTAACTGACACTCCCAGCAGTTCGCATAGGGCAATGTGAACTGCCGCCGGAAAACCTGCGATGCGGGAAGCCGCAGTGGATTCGCAGGGTTCCTGCACTGCAGCAGTGTGAACCGCCCCTTAATAATATTTTTGTACTGGGACTTTCATAATATTTTTATACTGGGGCTTTGAGAATACTTTTATACTGGGACTTTTAATAAGGGGCGGTTCACACTGCTGCAATGCGAGAACCCTGCGAATCCGTGGCAGGTGATGTGGCAAGTGACATTCCACATCTGGTGACAGGCAACGTGGCAGGTGATGTGGCAAGTGACATTCCGCATCTGGTGACAGGCAACGTGGCAAGTGACACGCTCAGGGCTTCCATGGATTCTGCATTATGGTGAGTTGAACTGTTTCATTTATTACTACAATGTAATAATAGAAATAATGCGCTGACAAATTGCCAGCGAAAAATTGTTTACCCCGCGTGCCAACCCCCACAGTGTCAAAAAAGTTGGGGACCACTGCTGTAGAGGATACCACAGTGTAAAAGTGCTAGCAGCCACTCAGTTCAATTAGGGATAATAGGTCTAACTTATCTATGCCTAACTTATATTTTACCTATAGGGATAGGGATGAGGTGTGGTGAATGGGAGTGGTATAATGTGGAGTGGTTCAGATACACACCACACTTAGTTATTCTTCCTTAAGAACATGTAGCTGCATGCTGAAAACAAAAACAAAACATCTTAAAGTGGTTCTAAAGGCGGAACGTTTTTGACCTAATGCATTCTCTGCATCAAGGTAAATACCCTGTTGTGTGTAGCATCCCAAACCCCCCTGCCTGCCCCCTTTTACTTACCTGAGCCAGATCTGAATCCAGTGATGTGCCCAAAGCAGCTGCTCTCTCCACTCTCTACCTCCTTACAGGGCAGATTGATAGCAGTGGGAGCCATTCACAGTCACAGTCAATCAAATCCTGTGACGAAAAGGGAGTGGGGGGCAGGGCCAAGCCATGCTATCTGGGTCTGTGGAGGATCAAGGCTGCTTTGTGAAAAAACATGTTTTTACCAGTCTAACAAGTTTTTACATGGCTCTAATATTGTTACTGTAACTTAACAGATCTCTGTACCACTTCATTTTCTCTTAATAAAGCTTGTTTGAAAAAAAAAGAACAGATGGTCTGTAACAAGTGAATGCTTCACCTAATAACTTAAAAAAGGCCATATCAACATGAAATAAAAAAGGAAAGGAAAATTAAAACAAGAAAAAACAACCTCAAACTGCCACCCCTGAAACAAAAGTCCTCTTTTTAAATGCAATATAGCCATAAAAGAGCAGTTTAACCTAAAATAAAAGTCCCTATCCTCATAAACTAAAAGTCAACATACCCCTAAAATAAATAAAAAAACAAAATACCATCCCTAAAGCCAAAGGCCGTTTTCCTAAAGGGGTAGCTTTGCAGAACAAAAATGTTTTTGCCATTGACAGGATAGCAGCACTGATCTCAAATCAACCACAAAGACAAAAAGCCTCCAATAATAAGTAAAAAAAGGAAGCAAAGAGGTTGAAGGTCTGAGCTAGGAAACAAAATTAAACTAACTAACTAACCCTAATCTTTCCATGCAGTTTGTAGCTTTCTATATGCTTTCCCAAAAACAGCTTCTAATTGACTCAGTGGCTACCCTGTTCCCTGTTTCCTTTTATAATTAAAGGGTGGCTTTTCCTAAAGCCTCCTTATTAGCCCTTCTAAGCCTGCTAATCATAATTCAATGCACATGCAGTGCAGCACACTATGGTTTAAAAAAAACAAAAAGACTCTTGGAGGAGAATTTGCAGGATTCACCTCAAACATGGTAGCAGTGAACCCAAACCTCATCCCTAGATATAAAGTAACAAAATACAGTTGATTACAGTAAACATTCTACACATTTGTATCAAAAGGTCATTGTAGGTATTGTATTATGTGCCTTGTCTGATAGAGAAAAAAAGATGCAATATGCATAAATTATTTCTCTGTTCACAAACACACATTAATATTTTACAATGCTTTCAAACCTAGTAGATGAATGTGTTTTGCAATTCCTTATTGTGATTTATGGACTGAGTTTCACTGTATACCCTCTGCCATTTGATTACTTGCTAGGGTGCCTAAAATAAAGCATTCATTATTAAGAGAAAATGATTATACTCATTGTAGCAAATTCAGAGTAATTATCTTTTTTTGGCATATGCTAAAGAAACTAAGAGCTTTGATAGTCAAGATTTATTTGTTTAGACATTCATAATTACATCTGAGCTAAATATGGAGATTAATATAGTCTAACTAATTATAAAACTCTCCAGGGGTGCTGCTGATGTTATTGATAGGTATTATAATTCCAAGTAGGCACATACTTTGAAAACATTACTTATGACCCATTTACTCTAATATTTTTCTATCCTAAAGACTTAAATGGTTATATCAGTACAGAAAGGCATCACATCTATTATGCTGGTCACACACATGGCACATTTATTTCACTTTCAACCTGCTTTTAAATGAAAAAAAGGACAATAAGGATGAGTACAGTTTTTTTTACTCTGAAATGATCTATGGTAGGGGTCGTCAACCACTGGGCCGTGGTCCCTCTGCAGCCAGGCCGTGGGCGGTTGGTATGAGACAGCCGGGTGGCGGCATTAGAGTGCAGGGTGGCATGAGACAGCCAGGTAGCCAGCATATGAGAGGCGGGTGGATGAGAGATGCAAGTGGGCAGGCAAGCAGAGATGACATCATCTCTCTCTGCCCCCAGAATCACCGCTCTCCCGCCCTCACAGCCGGTGTTCTGTCAGCCTCAGTGTTGGAGGAGTGGCAGGGAGCAGAGAGATCATCTCTCACTGCTCGCCCCACATCCCCGTTCTCCTGCCTTCTCTCGGAACCCATCATTGCACTGAGGCGTGCCTCTGTGCTAAATGGACCAGTGCTGCCACTAATGCAGTGACAATTCACATCTGATGGCAGGCAGCATGGCAAGTGACATTCCATATCTGGTGACAGGCAATGTGGCAGGTCATGTGGCAAGTGACATTCCACATCTGGTGACAGGCAATGTGGCAGGTGAAGTGGCAAATTAAATTCTGCATCTGATGACAGGCAGCATAGCAAATGACATTCTGCATCTGGTGGCAAGCAGTGTGGCAAGTGACAATTCACATCTGGTAGCAGGCAGCGTGGCAAATAAACAATTCACATCTGGTGGCAGGCAGCGTGGCAAGTGACATACTGCATCTGGTGACAGACATGGTGGCAAGTGACATTCTGCATCTGGTGGCAGGCAACAGTGGCAAGTGACACGCTCAGGGCTTCCCCTGATTCTGTATTATGGTGAGTTGAACTATTTCATTTATTACTACAAAGTAATAATATAAATAATGCACCTTAATCACCCTGACACCATATCAAGCATGGTACTGTGATGATTGAAGCGCTAACACCAACCATTGCCCTGACAAATTGTCTGCGAAAAATCGCTTACCCCCACGGGAAAATAAATACTCTTGGTTTGTTATACACCTCCCCAGAAGCATAAATTCACCTTACCTTAGCTTCTCTACTTGGAGAATGTCCCAGTGCTGTCACAGAGGTAGGGAGCCATGTAACAAGATTAATTGCTTATTTTGCTAACTTTAATTGAACAATTTCTGAAATCTGAAGTTTATTCAAAAAACTATTTTGCTCTTATAGCTGCAGTCACACCATTTATCTGTGATGAAGTATGTCCAACATCTGCCAGGCAGCTGAATCCTGTATAAATCTTCTGTGCAGCAATGACAGGTGCTCTTCCAGCACTGGGACATTCTCCAAGTAGAGAAGCAAAGGTAAGGCAAATTTATGCTTCTGGGGAGGTGTATAACAAACCAAACCTTAGGTACTACATCACAGCTGACCTTGTGACCTTGACTATAATGAGTAAGCTTTAATTTGTGCATCTTTCATGAACCAAAATGAGCAGCCAGAAATGAAGACAGACACATTTTTGTTTTATCTAGCTGTGTTTACTAGTGCAACTTATTACAGCCAAGTGAAAGATATGAGACCAACATGTCAGAAAAAAATAAATAAAAAAACAAAAGCACTGAGTTGGAAAAAGGCTCACCCCCTTATGTCAGTATTTTGTTAAGCCACCTTTTGCTTTAATTACAGCCCTTAGTATGTGGGGATATATCTCTACTAACTTTGCACATCTAGACTTTGCAATATTTACCCACTCTTTTTTGAAGAACCATTTGTGGACTGCAGAACTTCATACCCTGAGAGAGCTCCAAGTCTTCTGTGAGCTGGATCCAAAAGGATCCGTTAATAGCACATCCCCTCTTCCCACCTTCCTCCATTGAGAAAAGCCCTTGTGTTGATTATTCTGCATGTAACATGATCTTACAGATTTTACAGATCTTGTTACATGGCTCCCTACCTTTACGACAGCACTGGGACATTCTCCAAGTAGAGGCGAATTTATGCTTCTGGGGAGGTGTATAACATCACAGCTGACCTTGTGACCTCAACTATAATGAGTAAGCTTGAATTTGTGCATCTTTCATGAACCACCAATCCCTGATTAACCCCGCAAGATGAAGTCACTTGTCAATTTGTCTCTTTTAATGCAAAGGGACTTAACTCAAACACCAAATGTGGACTTACTTCAAAGGAATTAAAAAAAAATGAACATAGTGACAAAAACTGACATAGTATTTTTACAGGAAGCAAACTCCAAAACAATTTGAACTGTTTACAAAATTGTTTCTTGATTGCTTACACTGCGGACACAAAAAAAATCAGGAGAAACCATTCTAATGAATGATCTTCCCCCTAGCTACTCGTCCTTGACAACATCGGCAGATATATAATTTAGCATGTAAAAATGTGGTCCTGATACACTGACCATATGCTACATACTGTACATGCATTTACCATACCTCAAATAACGTTCTTGAGAATGAACCTCACTAAACTCTCTTTCATCTGTAGAGTTTGGTAGAGATTTTAATCTACCCCTTTCTCTAAGCTTAGATACATTTTCTAAGGGTGGTACTGTAAGCCTCCAATTAGAGATGGGACTTGTTATTCACAAAAGTTACAACTTCTCCTTAAGCCTTTTTTATTTTTTACATATGGAGGCACTCCATCCTCCATCCTTCACTCCATCCTACCCTCATACCTCCATTAATTAAAAAAAATTACAATCACTTTAGGTCATTGATCCTGCTTGAATCCATGAACCCCACTGAAGAATGTTACCTCTTCGATCTGCACTAACAACTTTGTTCTTCTGGTCCTCACCAAAAGCTCAATCTCAGAATTGAACAGGATCACATTTATGATTAAAGCTGATACACTAAAATATATGCCGGACCCTCAAGGTGCCACCTACCTAATTAATATGTCAAAAGGGGTGCTAGCATGCCCATCTCTGGACTACATTCTTTTGACCCATTGATAGTTCTACATACTTTGCAAGACTGCTGTTTTCAAAGACAAGGGAAGAATTTACCCCGGGATCCTGGACCTGTGGACTTGATCACAAGCTGATAAGTATCGATACATATACCATTCTTGGGAAAGGGCTATTACTTTCTGGAAAGGATTGAATCTCCACTTTCCTGTTCTATTGGGGGTGTGAGAGCGAGTCTTCATAGGGACTCTGATTGGTATAGTGAGAGGGAGGTCAAGGAGAACTATGGGCCAAATCCTCAAAAGAGATACGACGGAGTAACTGCTGTTACTCCGTCGTATCCCTGGTCCTAACTATGGAACTGATCCACAGAATCAGTTTCCCATAGTTAGGACGAAGATCCGACATGTGTAATTGAATTACACTGTCGGATCTTAGGATGCAGTACCGCATCCGCCGCTGGGGGCATTTTGCGTCGAAATGCCACCTCGGGTATGCAAATTAGGACTTACGGAGATCCACAAAGCTTTTCAGCTTCGTTTTTTCTCCGTAAGTTTTATTTTGCAAACGCAAAATTAGGGCTGCTTTTACAAGGTGTAAACTGTTTACACCTTGTAAAAACAGACCTTTCTTGCTAGCGATGTGATTTTTTTTTAATTTGAATTTTGTTTTTTGGCGCTGTATCTTTTTTTTTACCCGACGCAACTTTATTGTCCCGTCGCGATCCACAAAGCCAGACGTAACGTAATTTCACGCTATGCGCGTCGGGAAAATGATGTCACGAGCATGCGCAGTACGGCCGGCGCGGGAGCGCGCCTCATTTAAATGGGAATCGCCCCCTGGAGAAGAGGAACGCCTTGCGCCAGCCGGATTTAAGTTACACCGCTCAAAATTTCTAGGTAAGTGCTTTGTGGATCGGGCACTTAGGTAGAAATTTTGCGGCGGTGTAACTTAAATAGGAAAAATTACGTTGCGCCGCTTCTTTGTGGATTACCCCCTATGTTCTTATGGTTCCAGTGAGCAAAACATCACTTTATTGGACACTTATACTCATTACAATTCCACTTGCACACCTCTTTTTGACCACTGTAACCCAGAAATGCTCCCCCATTTCTACACAGTTACCTTCTACCCTAATACAATCATCTACTTGTCCACAGTTTCTCCAATGCGGATCGGGAGAACCACTGATATCATCTTATAGCTTCCACTTTTGTGATTTGACTTCATCTATCCTCCCTTTTTGAATATCAGTTCAACCTTGATTTAACACGTGAGTCACTCTTCTAAGGTAGTTTATACCTGGGGATATCATCCTATCTGTATTACAGCATTTTTAAATCTCCTGCAACTTGGGTGGAATTGCACCACCTGTCCAGAGATGGTCCTTTTGTTTTTATAGCTTCAATGCTAATGTGTGTATGATGTTTTTTAAAAGTATTTTTCTTATTTTTGACAACAATAAAAAAAAGATAATCATGTTTGAATGGTGAGTGAAGTTCCATAGATATGTGCTATCACAGGGTTGGTTGAGTTACTACAGGTTTTTATTTCAAGTTTGTCATATGATTAAAGCTGGCTGTATACATTTTGTTTCCTTTTTTATTCTTTTTTTTATCAATCAGCTGGCTGATCAAAAAGCACTAACTTGTTTGTAAACAACATTGGAGCGTTTGACATCAAGAAGGTTATCCTCAGAAATGTGAACATTTTGCAATCTGACCCTATACTTTCTGACCATCTACCTGAAACACCCAATCTGGTGTTTAGAAAGCCCCTGGATTTGCAGTTGTTTTGCCCCCAGTTGTCTCATACATATTAAAGGAGACAACAAATCTAGTAAGTGGAGGTCTGTGTTTGACTAAGTGGGCAGTTACAGGTGTAACATCAGCAACTGTGAAACATGTCAGTATATGTGTAATCGCAAAAAAGAGGCCACTGGATCAGATGGTATATCGCATTGATTAGGCAATTTATTAATTGGGGTTTCCAATTAGTTATTTATGGCCTACTATGCCTATGTGGACTGTTATATGTGGAACCAAGAACCAAGCGCAATATCTTAAAGGCAAGAGGGAAACATTCCCTTCCATGACATTTCCATGAACATCATGGTCAAAACCCCATAGGCCTGAGGTTATTTGCAGTTGAGGCCATTTCAGAAGATGCAGACTTAGAATGATGCCACCAGAGACTCTGTTCCAGCAGAAAAATTCTGGATTTATAATGTAGATATTCTTTCCTCATCTGGTCTCAATGAGGACTTGGAGATTCACACAGCGTTATAACTGATACCCCATTTTTTAAGTCTCTAATTCACAGAGGGGAGAAGCGGCTATAACGCATTATTAATTTAATATTTTTCATATTTTATTTTATTATTTACAGTATCTTATAACATATACAAGTATTTTTTTGGAGATCTAGCTATACGGTTTTTTTTTTGGGGGGGGGGGGGGGTTTTGTATCTGCATTGGTATTGTGGAGTACTTTTGTGTTCATATTGGATTTCCCATCATTAAGTACTCAAAAGGACATCATCATTTTTAATTTTCAGTTTTATTACATGAAGTGCATATATGTGCGAGAGGTATTTGTGTATGTCTCATATTGATCATCATGAAGCCTGCGTTATTCTAGTTAAACCCTATTTTTGGTACTAATATTAATCTTAATAATATTTATTTACTATTTGTATTTGTTGTCTTCCTTCGACAAGAGTCCTGTGTAACAACTGTGTGGTTTTCTTTGTGTTTTTATCCATATTGCCCATATACGTGAACCTATACTAGACAGCCAATTCATATTTCAATTTGTAGTTGTACTGTATATATTTTTCCTATGATGAAGACTTTTCTTATTATACCATCTACGGTCTCAGTCCCATAGTGGGAAATGGGGACATATTCTATTTTACTCTATAAAACAGCGGTGAGTAGGAATCTTCATCTTATTTCACTTTTATAACTTACTGTATGTATTGCAATATAAAGGAGGCAGTGCAGCGCTAGTAAAAGTCCATAAATCAAGAAACCATTCAAGTGATCTTCAAAAGTGACTTATGGCTGTAATATGCAGGTGGTAACGTGAAAAACAGTGAGGGACCTTCACCAGTGATAAGAATGGCCGCTCACCTCACGAAATGGACCCTCAGATGATAAAGGGTCACATGCACCTTCCCATATGGGTATAAACAATCCAGGCTTGTATTCCGATGTTCAAAGGTCAGAGGATGACAGCAATAAAACAGGCAAGCTCACAGGCAAATCCGATATGGTGTGAATCATGAAAATATGTAAAAACAAACCATAGTGCTCTCCGCAGATAAAATACATTTTAATGAATAGTAAAGCACTTACAAAGAAAGGCACTAATCCAGTACCAGGTATACACAGCGTCAATGGTAACAGTGAATGTGGATGTGCGGCGTGAGGGCTGCAGACAACAGATACCACTTCACATATCCCACAGAGGGTCCGGAGGGAGACCTAAAATCCCCAGGCTTTTTGAGATCACTGTAATGGTGGTCACATTGACAGGGTAAGGAGACTGCAATACCACTTTTTGGGTGCCTTCCTGGTGGATGAAGTTCTCTCCATTCTGCAATTTCTTTCTTTGGGTGTTTATTTGGATTTAACCCCTTAAGGACTGATTCATCCTGCAAAGACTGATTTTTTCTCATGTTCCTTTTTATATTCAATTTAGTGGGACTTCTTTCTTTATTCACATATGTTTTTTGTGTCACTTTTACTGGCTTCTTCACATGAATTGTTTTTATGAACTGCCACTGTGAGATGATTTCTCTTTATCATTGTTATAAATAGGATCAATCCAATGTATCTCAGACCTATTTCACTTAATATTGTGAGCGCTGTACTTTATTTTTCACAGTGAATGTGGATGGCTGCGGGTGACGACACATCCTTCCCATTCGAACGTTACGTCCCTATGGGCGGGACTTCATCAGCGGGGACGTAACGTTCGGAATGGAAGGATGTGTCATCACCCGCAGCCACCCACATTCACTGTTACCATTGAAGCTGTGTATACCTGCCACTGGATTAGTGCCTTTGTTTGTAAGTGCTTTACTATTTATTAACCACTACCCGACGGCCGTACGACTTTATACGGCCGCGGGGTGGTTCTGAATCTCTAACTGGCCATGTTTTTACGGCCTGCGCATGCATCCAGCGGCGTGGGCGCGCGCGCGTCCGGCGCAGGCGCGCGCGTGCTCGCCGCATCGCTGAGATGCCGATGCGAGTGCCTGGCGGCCGTGATGTCCGCCAGGGACTCGGGATCGGCGGCTACAGGGACAAGACGTGGAGCTCTGTGTGTAAACACAGAGATCCATGTCCTGTCAGGGGAGAGAGGAGACCGATCTGTGTCCCTTGTACATAGGGACATAGATCGGACACCTCCCCCAGTCACCCCCCCCTCCACCTACAGTTAGAACACAATTTAGGGTACACATTTAACCCCTTCCTCACCCCTAGTGTAACCCCTTCAATGCCAGTCACATTTATACAGTAATTAGTGCATATTTATAGCACTGATCGCTGTATAAATGTGAATGGCGCCAAAAATGTGTCAAAAGTGTCCGATGTGTCCGCCATAATGTCACAGTCACGAAAAAAATGCTGATCGCCGCCATTAGTAGTAAAAAAAAATAATAAAAAATAATAATAATTCTGTCCCCTATTTTGTAAGCGCAATAACTGTTGCGCAAACCAGACGCTTCTTGCGTTTTTGTTAATTTTATTTTTTCCCAAAAATATGTAGAAGAATACGTATTGCCTAGACTGAAAAAAAATGTTTTTTTTAAAAAAATGGGCTATTTATTATAGCAACAAGTAAAAAATATTGTTTTTTTTTTCAAAATTGTCGCTCTATTTTTGTTTATAGCGCAAAAAATAAAAACCGCAGAGGCGATCAAATACCACCAAAAGAAAGCTCTATTTGTGGGGAAAAAAGGACGTCAATTTTGTTTGGGAGCCACGTCGCACGACCGCGAAATTGTCAGTTAAAGTGACGCAGTGCCACAAGCTGAAATTTCACCTGGTCAGGAAGGGGTATATGTGCCCAGTAAGGAAGTGGTTAAAATGTATTTTATCTGCGGAGAGCACTGTGGTTTGTTTTTATATATTTTCATGATTCATACCATATCGGATTTGCCTGTGAGCTTGCCTGTTTTATTGCTGTCATCCTCTGACCTTTGAACATCGGAATACAAGCCTGGATTGTTTATACCCATATGGAAAGGTGCATGTGACCCTTTATCATCTGAGGGTCTATTTTGTGAGGTAAGTGTCCATTCTTATTACTGGTGAAGGTCCCTCACTGTTTTTCACGTTACCACCTGCATATTACAGCCATAAGTCACTTTTGAAGATCACTTGGATGATTTCTTGATTTATGGACTATTACTAGCGTTGCACTGCCTCCTTTATATTCATTTTAGGGATTTTTGACCCTTAGGCCTCGTACACACGATAGGTTAACCAGAGGACAACGGTTTGATGGACCGTTTTCATCGGTCAAAACCGATCGTGTGTGGGCCGCATAGGTTATATAGCCATAGGTTAAAAAAAAGCCAACTTGCTTTAAAATTAACCTATGGATTCCTAACCGATAGGTGAAAACTGATCGTTAGTAGGCACGACCATCGGTTAAAAATCCACGCATGCTCAGAATCAAGTCGACGCATGCTTGGAAGCAAGTCGTTGTGTTTTACGTCACCGCGTTCTGACACGAGCGGTTATTTAACCTATGGTGTGTAGGCGTGACGGACCATCAGTCAGCTTCATCGGTTAACCTATGACAACGCTCCTTCAAAATGTTGTCCACTGGTTAACCTATCGTGTGTACGAGGCCTTAAGTGTTCAGCTGCTTTTATCAGGGTTGTTTTTATTGCGCTGATTTGCTTTCTGTTTTAGATGTATTGCAATATGTTTCATTTCAAATTCAAATCCATTTTCGAATTTGAATTTGGATACTTAGTTTCATTATAATTTATTTTAGATTTGTTGAAATCGTTACTATTGTGATCCAGAAATTCGAATACATCCAAATCTCAGAATAATGAAAATTTTGTCCGAATTTCGATTTGTCACAAAACAAATATCCGCACATGTTTAGTACCCTCAAAAACCTTACAGGAGTGGTCATTTTGCCATTGCTAATAATATAAATCTGATCATATATACATTTTTTAATTCACGTTGGTCTACCCGACATAGAATGTCCTGCATTTACATTGTATTAAATATACTACACCCTTATTTTCACATGAGACTGACATAAGGTCTTAGGGTCATTTCATTGGGCATGATTGCATTTGTACATTTGTCTTAAACTATTTCACGACAGTCAATGACATATACGGTAATTATCAGCATTTCTGGGTAATCAGCTTTAATTGGTTCTGATAGCTACAATGTGTGATGGCTCTGGTGGTATTAGATTCATAAGCTGGTCTGACATTATATAATAAAGATTCCCTAGGTTTACAGCAAACCCTATGATCAGCCTTGTTGAGGCATGTTGAACTATGGTCGCTGCATTAGTGTGATTTCTATAAATTCAAATGCATTGGCTGTATAACATACTGGGTATCAATAGGAGGAGACGGGCACGTTTGGATTGCAGCATTGTGTTATCTGCCTTGGGTTTAGTTGTTTATGTCCCATCCTGCTCTACCACAATTTCTAGAAAGGGTAACATTCTGTTTGTTCTGTGAATTTCAGGTTAAATACTTTTTTGTATAATGATATTCTGGTGTCTTAAAGGCTAAGTTCACTGTGTGACTAAGGATAGCAGTATACAGTATACATCCAATCGAGAAAATTTGTCAAGACAAAAATATGGAGCTTAAAGTGGAATTAAACACCACAATGCCTACCTTTGCACCAACAGTCAGATACCTGCAAGTACCCTCACTGGTGCCAGAATTTTCTCTCTGGTTTCTTCTGGATGTCCGTCTTCAGACATGTTGATTTCCCAGTGCAGGATAACATCATTCCCCTGCATGCACAGAAGTACAGGAGTGCAGTCATCCCAGCACACAGAATCCATGACGGAATTTAAACAGAACTGCACATGCACAGCTCAGTGTACATTTTACAGAAGACTGTGATCAGGCAGATATGTTTATATTATTGCAGAAGAAACATTGCATGTCTCTTCTGAATTAAAGAGCTTGACATCTCACATTTTTTATATTACATTTAGTAAGTTAGTTATGTGCAAGTACATTTGCATATCAAGTGCCCTGATACCTGTTTATTCCTGCTCACTGACCCACCAATTCTGGAAGATAAAACTGACTGTCCTAGGTTAAGTACCTTCAAACACAAGGACAAAAATGAGAGTTCACTTTAGTTAACACATTCAATAAAAACTCTCCAATCCAATGTAATAATACACAGCTATAAATTATCATGCTGGATTATACATTGATAACTGTAGTGAAATCATTTATTCGTTTTTACTATTTAGCAATTAGCCATATTCAAATGTGGTATACAAACTATGACAAATAAAAACAGAGCTTCCATCTTTACAAGAGAGAGTGGCATTGTGCTAAGTTTCAGCACAACCTTTATTAAATGAACAAGATACTGTAAAAGCACAAAAAAAATGTAAATGTTGTAATATGTACTCAAGCTGGCCAACTGTGCAAAGTGATCGCTACATCAAACTAGAACTTATGTCCAGCTGTGTCTGTTTGCCCCATATTGGCACTAAATATTTATACTCTTAAGCGTACGCTATTTTACCAATTAAAAGGATGGCAAATGTGCAAGAAAGAGTAGGGACTGGCCAGAGAGGATCACTTTGATGCAGTTGGCCAGCTTAAACATACTGGGGCAGATCCACGTACATCGGCGCATATATAGGCCGGCGTAGCGCATCTCATTTACGTTACGCCGGCTCAACTTAGAGAGGCAAGTACCGTATCCTCAGTGTATTTGCGCCCGATGTTGCGCCGGCGCAACGTAAATTCCTAGGCGTAAGCCGGCGTAATTGAAAGTAGGAAGCAAGTGGGCGTGTTCCATTGAAATGAGCCGTGACCCCATGCAAATGAAGGGCCGAACAGACGGCGAATGCGCCGTGACGCTGACTATGTTCAGCGCCTCTCTGCGCATGCTCAGAACTAGGCCTGGCGTAATCAGTGAGATATGAACTAGGCCTGGCGTAATTAGTGAGATACACCCAGGGCATAAATACGCCCAGACATGCGCCCGTCCAGTGCAAAAGTACATCCGTTTGTTTCCCCCCCTGAAGCAAGGTACTTTTGTTCTTTTCTTTGTAGCTGTTTGATTTAGAGCCATGTCTGCTCCAGCAGCTCCGAAGAAAAGAAAGCTAAATTATACCACACAGGAGAAGGCGATCATTATCAGGGCCATGGCCCAGTATGATAGGTTGGGGCAGAGAGTGCCAATACCACCCAGGCCAGGAGGAGGCCCTGATTGCGGCAGATGTCAATGTTTTGGGGAGTGAGGTCAGATCCCCCAATGACATTTAAAAAAAAAATTACCTGCGGCGCCTGGTCAAAGGTAAGCTGGCCAGGATGAGCACTCATGCCAGGGGCACTGGAGGGGGACCAGCAACTACTGAGACGCTCACTGCTGAGGAGCAGGTGGTTGCCCAGTGCCTCCACAGGCATCAAGTGGAGGGAGTGGAGGGCTTTGACTCCATTGCGGATGCCTTGAGGACAGGTAAGTGTGTTTTATTTCCTATCTGGTGTGTAGCATGTGTGGGGGTGGAAGGGAACATGTGACAAGTGTGTGGATCCTCCAACATGTGAATGTTTTGTGTCATCCACAGATGTGCAGGAGGGTGCTGGGCCATCTGGCCAGTCCACACTATCCCCCGGACATCAGGCTGAGTCAGACCACCTGACCATCCTCTGTGGAAGGGAGTGGCCACACCTCTCTTCAGGAGGTAGTTGGGGAGGAGGAGGTGATGAGTGGCAATGAGGTGAGTCTCCATTTGGAGGAGTCTTTCCCTGTGGCTGGCACCAGTCAGCTCTCCATCAGGGGTAGCCCCTCCCGCTCATCCCCCAACAGGGCTTCCCCCCAAGGGTCTCCCCTTCTCCCAGGCCCCAAGCCACTTCAGGACCCAGGAAGGTGGCTAGGAAGACAAGGGGGGTGTCAGATGTTCTCCCTGAACACCTCAGGAGGGACCAGGCCCGCCAGACCCGCCATCTGGGTGAGGTTGCCATGAGTAAGGACCACATGGCCCAAAGCATGGCCTCCGTGAAGGAAGCTGTAGAGGAGTTGGGCTGCAATTCCTCAGCTGTGGTCACCTGCCTGGCTGATCTGCAGGCCACCACGGCAGGCCTGGGTGAGGAGTTCCACGCCCTGACAGAGGCTGTCAGGGACAACACGGCAGCCATCCAGGCGGGGGTGCAGCTGCAGGCGGACACCAATGCGATCCTCACCCGCATCGCCCTGGCGTTGGAGGGCAGGCCGCCAGGCGTGGAGAGACCAGGGGATGCTCCTCCTCCTGATTTCCCCCAATGAGTCTCCCATGAGAAGCCGGGGCCACCGCAGGCATGGGGCACGGCAGCGCCGTACATTTTTTGGGGGATTTTTTTCTGTTCGACTCAGGTTATGAGTGTTTTATGTTTATTTTTGGAATATACTCAGGTTATGAGTTGTATTTTATGTTTGTAGCCAAAGCACACGGTTAGTAGTACAGGCTACAGTGTGACTGGTGTTTGAATGTGGGGGTGACATTTCTGCCGGAAAAAAAGGGGTGTCACCCTTGATCGTTGGGGAGAAGTGATCCACAGGACCAGGGAGAAGTGATCCCCAGGTCCGTGTGAATGGTGTATGAATGTACAGCAACATAATTGGAGCCTTGCCGTGGCGTTGCTGCTCCCAAGTCCTGAATGGTGGACTTGGGCTAATCCAATGTGATGTGGATGTGGGGTGTGTGATAGGGACCACAGTGGTGTGCATGCGTGCATTCTCCTTGTGCCATGATGAATGTGTGTGTTTAACGTGCAAAGATGCCTACTGTGGGGCATCTCCTGACTGCTCTTCCCTCAGAAGACAGGGTAGCCTCGGTTAGGGGGGGATTGTCTGGTTCGGGGGTCAGGTCATTACGTAGGTCAATCTCCAGGCCCTTTCTCACGGCGAAGTTGTGTAGCATGCAACATGCACCGATGATCTGGCACACAAAGTTTGGGGCATACAACAGGGTCCCCCCGGACTTATCCAGGCATCGGAAATGGGACTTCAGGAGGCCAAAGGTGCGTTCCACCACTGCACGGGCTACATGTGTGTGCATCATTGTATCTTTGCTCTCCTGGGGTTTCCGGATCCTGGAATGGAGTCATGAGATGGGGTCCAAGTGCATATGCAGAGTCACCTGGAAGGGAAAAGACAGGAGGATGTTAGTCATGCATGTGCCCCTCGTGATGTCTGCATCAGGGGGTCGGACAGTCATGCCTGACACCCATGTCACTCACCAACCAGCCAGCTGTCCCCATACACGTTCTGTTCAAATTCTGTTGGGATGGGGCTTTAATGGTATATGTAGCTGTCGTGGCTGGAACCTGGGTGTTTGGCACGGACGTGCCATATGAGGCATTGGGCATCGGTTATCACCTGTACATTGATGGAATGCCAGTGCTTCCGATTGCGGTATATGTGCTCTGTGTCACGGGGGGGGCCGTAGTGCCACATGTGTGCAATCAATGGCCCCCAAGGTGCGTGGGAATCCTGCAATCATGTAGAAATCCTGCATTGCCTTCACCCGCAGATGTTCCTGGGTGGGTCTGACAATGTGGTGGGACATGCATCTGAGGATTGCGGGGACAACCTGCTGCACACATCTGCTAATGGAGGATTGTGCCATCCCAGCCACTACTCCACTTGTACGCTGGAACGAGCCACTGGCAAGGAAATGGAGTGTTGCCAGTACCTTGACCAGTGGCTCCACTGCATGTGAGCGGTGTGGTGATGTCATCTTTCAGGGTTGTGGCTAATTCCAGGATGGCAGTTGGACTGAATCTGAAGACGCGATACACCTCAGAATCCCCCATCGCGGTCGGTGCCCTCCTCCGTGATCTCCTCCTTCTACGCGCATGTAAAGCCAGTAGTATAGCTATGAATTGATGTCCCTGGCATGTGGACATACAGATTGTTGTCCTGCAAGTGTGGATGCTCAGCTCGTCCCTAACCGTGCTGCTGAAGCTGCTCTCCAGCTGACCTGCACACGTATGGTGCAAAGTTACAGCTGCTTTTATGAGGGATAACTTTAGACCGGACATATGACTTATGCGTGGCGCGCGTAGCCCGCGTCGGGTGCACGTACGTTCGTGGATCACCGTATCTCCCTCATTTGCATATTTGAATAGCAAAACAATGGTGCGTCCAGCGTAGATTTGCGCCCATGATCGGCCGGCACAGAAAAATTACGTTGGTCGGAAAAACCTATTTTTCAGGCGTATCTCGTTTTGTGGATACGGCGCATAATTACACTGGCGTATATATACACTTACGCCGCGCATCTCGAGATACGCCGGCGTAATTGCTTTGTGGATCTGCCCCACTGTGTATTGCAATATACAGTATGCAAACTAAGAATCCACATTTTATCAGCAAGAGTTTGCTATATGTAAGGCCCCATACACACGAGAGGATTTATCCGCAGATACGGTCCAGCGGACCGTATCCGCGGATAAATCCTCTCGAGGATTTCAGAGGATTTCTATGCGATGGCGTGTACACACCATCGAATTGAAATCCACGCTGAAATCCTCTGCCGATGACGTGTCGCGCCGTCGCCGCTATTATGACGCGGCGACGGGCGCGACGCTGTCATATAAGGAATTCCACGCATGCGTCAAATCATTACGACGCGTGCGGGGAATCCCTTTGGATGGATGGATCCGGTAAGTCTGTACAGACGAGCGGATCCATCCGTTGGAATGGATTCCAGCAGATGGATTTGTTGAGCATGTCAGCAAATATCCATCTGCTGGAAATCCATCCCAGGGGAGATTTCTCTGCGGATAAATATCCGTTGGCGTGTACACACCATAGGATCTATCCGCAGAAACCCATTTGATGGGATTTATCTGCGGATAGATTCTATGGTGTGTATGGGGCCTTAGGGTCAATAAGTGGTTACACTTTTTTTAGCATCTTATGTGTAATATATTTTGAAGCTGTTTAGGACCTGAACACTCTTACCTCCATTTCTACTGCATGGTGAAGGTTAGTAATTAAAAAGGGCAGGAATGCCTGAAGTTGCTATATTATTTTTTTATTAAACTATAAGTGTATGCTCACTGTGTTGAAACTATGCTTTATACAGAATATATATATATATATTTATTTAATGAAGCCCCATATCTGATCTGTTATAACAAGCCATTTATACAAAGCTGTATTTTTAGAGCGCTAAAGTGGATTAGCAGTTTCCCTAGAGAAACAAACCTTTGCTAAAAGAAACCTGCTGGGCATAATAAAAGGCTTTTTTCTAAATCCATATGAAGATTTTAGAGATTTACACCTAAGTATGTTTGAAGTATAAAAAACAAACCCTTCATAATGATTTACTGTATAGAAATCAGAAGAGTATCTGTAATCTAATGCTTGCTTATAGTTAAAGGGTAAAAAACTGCACTTGAAAAGAAAAAGTTAAATGCAAAATGTAAATATCTAAATGAATGAACCAGTCCAAAAGCAGCAATAGTGTGGGATATAACACAAACAAAATTAGAAAGGGAAAACATTGTGCTAATTAAAGTCCCAAAAAAAATAAAATGTAAAATTAAAAAAAACTAAAAAAATGTTGTTAATATGAAGTCCCACAGATCACCAAGATCACAGATATTAATTATGGAAGTTGGGTTAGAACCTGATGAAAGGCATGCTTACCAGATGACATGCCATTAAAGCAGGTGGCTATAACCCAGCCCAGGCCTTTGTTTAGTGAGATACCACTAACTAATCCAATGGTGATAAATTCTCCAGATGGATAGAAGGTAAGCTCCACACACATGTTATTCAGTAATTGACCCAAAAGGTAAAAAAAAAAAAATACCATAGCGTAATCTTGTCTAGTCTATTAACCTTAAATATGACTAATACACTTACAATGCGCAATGATTAGTGTGCATCAAAATTCACCCAGTGATCATATCATACACCAGTGAATCACCACTGCATGAAAAGCCTACCAGACGGCAGATATTAAGTGCAAACTGATCCTGATGAATGGTCACCAAAAAACACCCAGTATTCCACCGAAGTGTGTACCACAACCGTAAAAGATGTCTCCTTACCAGACAGCGAGCATTGAAAGAAAAACAAACGCTGGTAAGTAACTTCTAATTGAACACAAGTTAAGGGCTGCTGGATGGATATAGGAAACTCTGCTCGTAATCCGTGTGCTCCGCAGATGTCGTGGAATTGCATATTTAACTCCTCACACGGAGACTCCTTTCACTTCCAGTTATTCATTAGTAGTCATAGGTAAAATATATTAATATATTAGACTAAATTTTATACACAATACTGTAAGTAAATGGTTTATAAACAATACTTTGATGATAGTCATAACAATATAGGAATGTGGTAATGCAACACAAATGTCTTTATGGTTCCGTTTGGTTTCAAACTCGTGCTTTTCACAACAATTGAAAAATGGATTATAGCCAAGCATTACAGTACATGTCATAAATGCAAGCAAGTTTTTGTAAGACAGAGACCTGCTAGGCATTTGTGTATTCTCATATATAAAACAAAACTCCAAGCTAACAGTTTAAAATGTTATTAAACACAGGAGCCTGCATTCACTATATCTGGTCTCCCACAGTACGCAAAACATTTTAGTAAATATAAACTGCTAAATACCTTTTCTCATCAGCAGTATATAGCAGTCTTGTGACTTTTATCCTTTCCTTGTAAAGCTTGTAGGAGGAGTTTTCATATTGTAACAAACAAATATAGTTTTCATATTGCACTGAGCTGTCCTATCGGGATTCAGAACCCCTGACCCTCTGTCTGGACAGTGCTGATTGTCCCTGTTCTAATCACATGCACTCTCACGAGAAAAAAAACCTCTCTAGCAATACACATTGAGCGTGTGCAGCCTGACTCCGTAGACTCTATTTTATCAAGAAATTATCAGGGACAGTGGAAGATCAGAGACGACAGAATCAAACAGCCTTTTTACACAATGCAGAGGATTAACCCCTAGGGTTACACGGTGAGTATAAAAAGCATGCTTTACTGTATATACAGACTGATTTTACTGTCGTGGGTTTAGTAACACTTTAATACACAAATGAAACCCATTTATGTGAACTCATTTTGCTCTGTAACCAGGCATCATAGGCACACCTGTGACCTTGCAGTAAACTACGAAGCAACACACTGATAGGTTAATCTCTGTACTCCCCTCTGCAACAAGAAAGTAAGGCTAACAGCTCTGTACAAAGCAAAACAGCTGGATTGGCTCAGAGCACTGACCCTCTATTTCCCAATCTGAGTGCTTCTATGTACACAATCACAGAATACTTATATAAAGACAATTTCAGGATGATAAAATAGTACATTTAATAAATGTTTACTAAAGTTGACAAGGTAGCGTTCAGGCACTTTCCCTCCTGTACTGCATACATGCACGCCCCCCCTTTACTGCAATTCAAATTTAGTAGTCTTCTGGAGTTTACATGACATCAAGGAACAGTAGTTTGCCCTGACTGCTGCATAGAGAGGTGCCACGTTATGACATTAGTAGTGTTACCTACTACAGTCTCCTGCAAGAACAGAGAGGCTTGATGGCGTGCCTCCGGTTGGTGTATCCATGACTCCTTGAGCTCACAGGAGGAGGGCTGGCTCCTCCTGGATCACAGAATAATGAGTGTGCAAAGGACAGTACCACTGATGGGATGTCTATTAGTCCTCATGCACACTAGACGTTTGTACAGCTACTTCTAGGGGCATCTGTTTTTTTTATTCCTGCCTCTAAATGCCCCTCAATGTTACCCTATGTGTCCAGGCACACATAAACTTTTAGCAGCATTTAGTGGCAGAAACTTTTAGAGGCAGGAAAAAAAGTACTGCCAGTGAGTCCAGGAGCAGCAGAGTTTGAGCAGAAAAAAAGCCTGACACAACTAAAAGCTTCTAGAAGCTGCTAGACATGCCTAAACACTAGTGCTTGAGCATTAATTCATTTAAATGGCCAGAATAGATGATTTATTTTGGCCAATTAAATGAATTAACACCCAAGAGCTTGACGCCTGTAAAAGCTCCTAAAAGTTTGTAAAAGTTTAGACACTTTTACGAGTGAATTTTTTCTGCAAAAACACTGCTGGATTCTAGGAGAGTTAAAAAAACATCCCATGTGCATGATGCCTTAAAGTGAAAGCTGATTTTTTTTTTCACTACTGCATGGCAATTAATATTAAAATAAAAGTAAGTATGATCTGTGCTGTCTAACCTTAATTTAGGTGGGTGTTATCATTTACAGTCAGAATTTAAAAAAAATTGCTATCGGAATGAATATATGCCATGTAGACACATCTCTGAGTAGATTTTTGGAGTTGAAAGACGTCATGTTTTGCAAATTGTTACCATATTATGGTGAAATGTCTATGCATTTACAACGTGTCTGGAACTTATAGATACTGTATGTGCAAATTTCAGATAAAAGGGAGATCCTTTAAACCCAATGTGAGTGAAGATTAAAGAAAATTGGAACCAGTGTATCAGACAGTGCTCCAAGACGCAGAGGCCTTAAAGTGATATTAAAGTATCCTTTTTTTCTTTTAATCCTGCTCCCTTAATGAAGTGTACTGTGTGTTCATGTACCTTTTCTTCCATTTTTGTTGTAAATGCTTATTTTTTGTGTCTTATTTTGCCATGTCCGGTCCTTGTCCTGGATGGTTGCCCCATCAGCAGAGCCGTTCTGCATGGGGTTTACCATGCATGCACTCCCCCTCCACTGGGACTACATCCCTGCCGGGAGGCGCTGTCTGCGTTCAAAGGCACGGGAGCCGCGGACGTGTCTAAGAAACTGTAGCTTCGCCTCCCATGCCATTTTACTGAAATCAGGATCTCATCAGCACTGCCCCGCCTTTACTCTGCCCCTTTTTCTTTTACAAGTGAAAGTGTCTCTAGTTTGCAGTTTGCGGCTGCAAACTTTCATAGAACGCGAGCTGCAACAAACTATAAATAAAGGCAAATTTTAAAAAATAAGGTTATATGGCAATATACAATTTATATATATAAATATATATATATATATATATATATATATATATATATATATATATATATATATATATTTATGAGGGCAAATAAAAAAAAACATTACTAAGATTGTTACTTTTGTGTGCTGGGGAGGTGGGAATGGGCGTGGCTGCTGGGAGGTGTCTTTGTGACCAAAGGCTGTAATACACGTTGAAAACAATGTTCGTTCTCATTCGTGCAGTCAGTCAAAAAGCAGCACTGCGCATGCGCGATGCCGCTAAACATAAAGGGAATTGTAGTTCCTGTTAACATATGATGTAGCGGCAGGGAGCGCTCTCCAACAACCGGAGGCTAAGATAAGCGAAGGAGACTGTAAAAGAGGAAGTGCTGAAAAGAGGCATCAATAAAACTGGTAAAATAAAAAGTTTGGCTAAAATAATATATATATTCAGGATCTATGCAGCATATATATTAGATATGCAAAAATATAGGTACCTTTCCAACACTTTAAACTGGCTGGGATGTATGTACTTGTATATAAGCAAAGTAAATTAAGATAAGAGTCTGTTATGGGTTTGCAAGATCTTTCACCAGATATACAGTATATCAGTTCAAATAGCTGATTCAGCAACCACGATTTTGCATATAGCATTTTATACTAATATTTAAACATAAGCTTTTAAGGGTCTTAATACATTTTACAGCATTTTACAAAGTGCTTTTGGTCATGATAGTTCATCCTTCTCATATTTTATGACCAATTTATTAAGACTAATTAAAGCTTCCTGGCAGCTTATCAAACATAAATACTTCAGATGAATTTGTCACACAGTTTAAATTGAATGTAGTGAAAGGCATGTTAATAAAGATCAGCATTTAAAAACAAAGACTAACGTGCTTGCATATGCCAATCTGAATGGTACAATTTTTTTATGGGAATAAATAAAATGCAATAACTAATGAATTTAAATTCAGTTTTACCAGTAGTAAAGCAGTATCTATAGTTGAAGAGATGTTGGGGGCTATGGGTTAATCAGGTACGCAATTATAGCATATTTCCAGTAAGGCATTCTAAAAACCTATCGCAATTACTTTGGGTACCATTTTCCTGAAACTGGCCAGTACTAATAGTCAAATAGACTGGTATGCATCTTTTAAAGCGGTAGTAAACAGACATGTACACTGAACAAAAATGTGTTTGTTTTGGTTTTCACTTCATTCGGTTTTTCTTTTCCATTTTTCGGGTCATTCGTTATGATCAAAATTTGTTATTTCGAATAAATTCATAACTTCAGAAAAATTCGAATGTGCTATGTTTCATTCCTTTAGATGCGGTAATCGTTATTTCGATAATTCGGACTTCCCAGAAAATCGAAAATTCGGAAATTTGAAAATTATAACTAACTAACTAACTAACTAACTAACTAACTAACTAACTAACAATAACTAACTATTAAATGATAAGTATTGCAGTTTCCTTTCAAATGTGGCTGTTAGTGAACGTAATGAATATGAATTTATCCAAAAATTACAAATTAGCCAAAATAATGAATGCCGCATCTAAACAAATAGAACGTCACAAATTAATAATAATAAATAATAATCATAAAACGTTTTTAACCACTTGAGATCCGCGCTATGGTCGAAAGACATCCACAGCGTGGCTCTCAAGTGCCGGGTGGACGTCCCTGGATGTCCTGTTGTTGTTGTTCCCTGTGCGTGCCACTGGGGGCGCGCAGCGGGGAAACAACGTGCCCGGCGCATCGTTCGGGAGCCGATGCGAGTGCCTGGCGGCCGCGATGTCCGCCAGACACACGCGATAGTCGGTTACACAGCAGGGACGTGGAGCTCTGTGTGTAAACACAGAGCTCCACGTGCTGTCAGGGAGAGAGGAGACCGATCTGTGTCCCTTTACATAGGGACACAGCATTGGTCACCTCCCCCAGTCAGTCCCCTCCCCCCACACAGTAAGAACACAATGAGGGAATACATTTAACTCCTTCCTCACCCCCTAGTGTTAACCCCTTCACTGCCAGTCACATTTATACAGTAATTAGTGCATTTTTATAGCACTGATCGCTGTATAAATGTGTATAAATGTGTATAAATCTGTATAAATGGTCCCAAATTTGTGTCAAAAGTGTCCGATACGTCCGCCGCAATATCACAGCCCTGACAAAAAAATCGCAAATCGCCGCCATTACTAGTAAAAAAAAAAAAAAATCATAAATCTATCCCCCATTTTGTAGGCGCTATAACTTTTGCGCAAACCAGTCGCTTATTGCGTTTTTTTAAATTTTTTTACAAAAATACGTCGAAAAATACGTATCGGCCTTAACTGATTAAAAAAATCGTTTTTATTTTTAAAAATGGGATATTTATTATAGCAACAAGTAAAAAATATATATATTTTTTTTAAATTGTCGCTGTTTTTTTGTTTATAGCGCAAAAAATAAAAAACGCAGAGGTGATCAAATACCACCAAAATAAAGCTCTATTTGTGGGGAAAAAAGGACGTCAAGTTTGTTTGGGAGCCACGTCGCACGACCGCGCAAATGTCAGTTAAATCGACGCAGTGCCGGAAGCTGAAATTTTGCCTGGTCACGAAGGGGGTTTATGTGCCCAGTAAGCAAGTGGTTAATATTGTAACTTTGGATAAATTTGTATTCATTATGTTCACTAACACCTATATTTGAAAGGAAATTCCAATACCTATGATTTTCATTCTTATTTTCAGATTTTCTAATTTTTGAATGTTCGAATTTCAGAATTTTCACGTTTTTCGGAAAAAAAATGTTAAATGTATTTTCGTTAATTCAAATATTTCTGAATTAAATAGTTTGTCGAATTTTGTTGAAAAACTAATTTGTAACAAAACAAATTGCATATCTAGTAGTAAACTCTGCTTTGTTATAATAAAGCTTATCTGTAGGCAAAATTAATATCTCCTAAACATGCACTGTCCAGGAGATATTCACATGTTGCGGCCTGAATTGAGGGCAAAGTGAATATGCCATTGATCCAGAGATCTGTGCCACTGTTGGGACTCCCATGCACACAGGGTGCACCACAGGGTGTCTAGCCCAGGCACTGTGGAAGGGGTACATGGCAATTTGCTGTATCTGGTTACACCAATCTAGTTGCACTAATGTTTTCATACCAATTATTAAGCTGGGTTGCAATTACTATTTTATTAACCAATGATACCAACTGAAATAGCATTGACCCCCCCTCCTTTATTAAAGGGTAGTATTATAATATAATATATATAACAAAAAATTGACATTTTGTAGCTTACAGACAATATGTATAAGGCATCTAACTTCTGAGGAAGTGAAGATAATGTTCACAAAACGCACTGAGTTTTAGGATGCATTCCCCCCTTTTTATTGGATGTATTCTTTAAAATATTCTATGAAACAATTATTTTAGGAATTGTATAATTTATGTTGAAATTTGTTAGGTATAAGAACCAACTTGTTATTTTTAACCCTCTGATGTATATATTAACAACTTTATCTTTTGTTGAACAAATCGATAGTGCATAACCTCATTTAAAGTCCCATGGCAAAATAATTGTTTATGTTGTATATGTTGAATATGGATGGAGACATTACATTTTAGTTACCCGGTCATCAATTTATTATTTTTTGATTGAAATTTAAAATGTTACAGTTGTCATTTGAACAGAAAAAGGGTAAAATTCCAATAGGGACATGTGTTCTCTTAACAACTGTCTAAGAGGACATGAATGAATGAAAATTAAAATCTCTTGAGGACTCGAATGAAAATCTCTTCAAAGAACATATGGAATATGAATAGCAACCAAAAACCTGATAGGGATTATTACCATTTCTACTGTGTTCCAAAAACAAACAAACAATTTAATACATTATATCAATCTTTTTCTAAAAGTGAAACTTTTTTAATTAAAATAGATTGCAGACAGATCTATTATGCCACGTACACACGATCGAACATTCCGATAACAAAACCGTGGATTTTTTTCAAACTTGTGTTGCATATACACGGTCACACAAATGTTGTCGGAAATTCCGATCATCAAGAACGCGGTGACATACAACACGCACAGCGAGCTAAGAAAAATGAAGTTCAATAGGCAGTGTGGCTCTTCTGCTTGATTCCGAGCATGCGTGGATTTTTGTGCGTCGGAATTGCATACACAAAATCAGATTTTCCCTCAAGAACTTTTGTTGTTGGAAAAATTGAGAACCAGCTCTCAAACATTTGTTGTTGTAAATTCCGACAGCAAATGTCCGATGGAGCCTACACACTGTCGGAATATCTGACCAAAAGCTCACATTGAACATTTGTTGTCGGAAATTCCGACCGTGTGTACGCGGCATAAGGCTGTATCAGGAATGTACAGAACACAAAGATAAAGGCCTTACAATAGGAAAGTAGCATAATGCACTAAGTGAGTTTTGTTTGGGAGCCACGTCGCACGACCGCGAAATTGTCAGTTAAAGTGACGCAGTGCCACAAGCTGAAATTTCACCTGGTCAGGAAGGGGTATATGTGCCCAGTAAGGAAGTGGTTAAAATGTATTTTATCTGCGGAGAGCACTGTGGTTTGTTTTTATATATTTTCATGATTCATACCATATCGGATTTGCCTGTGAGCTTGCCTGTTTTATTGCTGTCATCCTCTGACCTTTGAACATCGGAATACAAGCCTGGATTGTTTATACCCATATGGAAAGGTGCATGTGACCCTTTATCATCTGAGGGTCTATTTCGTGAGGTAAGTGTCCATTCTTATTACTGGTGAAGGTCCCTCACTGTTTTTCACGTTACCACCTGCATATTACAGCCATAAGTCACTTTTGAAGATCACTTGGATGATTTCTTGATTTATGGACTATTACTAGCGTTGCACTGCCTCCTTTATATTCATTTTAGGGATTTTTGACCCTTAGGCCTCGTACACACGATAGGTTAACCAGAGGACAACGGTTTGATGGACCGTTTTCATCGGTCAAAACCGATCGTGTGTGGGCCGCATAGGTTATATAGCCATAGGTTAAAAAAAAGCCAACTTGCTTTAAAATTAACCTATGGATTCCTAACCGATAGGTGAAAACTGATCGTTAGTAGGCACGACCATCGGTTAAAAATCCACGCATGCTCAGAATCAAGTCGACGCATGCTTGGAAGCAAGTCGTTGTGTTTTACGTCACCGCGTTCTGACACGAGCGGTTATTTAACCTATGGTGTGTAGGCGTGACGGACCATCAGTCAGCTTCATCGGTTAACCTATGACAACGCTCCTTCAAAATGTTGTCCACTGGTTAACCTATCGTGTGTACGAGGCCTTAAGTGTTCAGCTGCTTTTATCAGGGTTGTTTTTATTGCGCTGATTTGCTTTCTGTTTTAGATGTATTGCAATATGTTTCATTTCAAATCCATTTTCGAATTTGAATTTGGATACTTAGTTTCATTATAATTTATTTTAGATTTGTTGAAATCGTTACTATTGTGATCCAGAAATTCGAATACATCCAAATCTCAGAATAATGAAAATTTTGTCCGAATTTCGATTTGTCACAAAACAAATATCCGCACATGTTTAGTACCCTCAAAAACCTTACAGGAGTGGTCATTTTGCCATTGCTAATAATATAAATCTGATCATATATACATTTTTTAATTCACGTTGGTCTACCCGACATAGAATGTCCTGCATTTACATTGTATTAAATATACTACACCCTTATTTTCACATGAGACTGACATAAGGTCTTAGGGTCATTTCATTGGGCATGATTGCATTTGTACATTTGTCTTAAACTATTTCACGACAGTCAATGACATATACGGTAATTATCAGCATTTCTGGGTAATCAGCTTTAATTGGTTCTGATAGCTACAATGTGTGATGGCTCTGGTGGTATTAGATTCATAAGCTGGTCTGACATTATATAATAAAGATTCCCTAGGTTTACAGCAAACCCTATGATCAGCCTTGTTGAGGCATGTTGAACTATGGTCGCTGCATTAGTGTGATTTCTATAAATTCAAATGCATTGGCTGTATAACATACTGGGTATCAATAGGAGGAGACGGGCACGTTTGGATTGCAGCATTGTGTTATCTGCCTTGGGTTTAGTTGTTTATGTCCCATCCTGCTCTACCACAATTTCTAGAAAGGGTAACATTCTGTTTGTTCTGTGAATTTCAGGTTAAATACTTTTTTGTATAATGATATTCTGGTGTCTTAAAGGCTAAGTTCACTGTGTGACTAAGGATAGCAGTATACAGTATACATCCAATCGAGAAAATTTGTCAAGACAAAAATATGGAGCTTAAAGTGGAATTAAACACCACAATGCCTACCTTTGCACCAACAGTCAGATACCTGCAAGTACCCTCACTGGTGCCAGAATTTTCTCTCTGGTTTCTTCTGGATGTCCGTCTTCAGACATGTTGATTTCCCAGTGCAGGATAACATCATTCCCCTGCATGCACAGAAGTACAGGAGTGCAGTCATCCCAGCACACAGAATCCATGACGGAATTTAAACAGAACTGCACATGCACAGCTCAGTGTACATTTTACAGAAGACTGTGATCAGGCAGATATGTTTATATTATTGCAGAAGAAACATTGCATGTCTCTTCTGAATTAAAGAGCTTGACATCTCACATTTTTTATATTACATTTAGTAAGTTAGTTATGTGCAAGTACATTTGCATATCAAGTGCCCTGATACCTGTTTATTCCTGCTCACTGACCCACCAATTCTGGAAGATAAAACTGACTGTCCTAGGTTAAGTACCTTCAAACACAAGGACAAAAATGAGAGTTCACTTTAGTTAACACATTCAATAAAAACTCTCCAATCCAATGTAATAATACACAGCTATAAATTATCATGCTGGATTATACATTGATAACTGTAGTGAAATCATTTATTCGTTTTTACTATTTAGCAATTAGCCATATTCAAATGTGGTATACAAACTATGACAAATAAAAACAGAGCTTCCATCTTTACAAGAGAGAGTGGCATTGTGCTAAGTTTCAGCACAACCTTTATTAAATGAACAAGATACTGTAAAAGCACAAAAAAAATGTAAATGTTGTAATATGTACTCAAGCTGGCCAACTGTGCAAAGTGATCGCTACATCAAACTAGAACTTATGTCCAGCTGTGTCTGTTTGCCCCATATTGGCACTAAATATTTATACTCTTAAGCGTACGCTATTTTACCAATTAAAAGGATGGCAAATGTGCAAGAAAGAGTAGGGACTGGCCAGAGAGGATCACTTTGATGCAGTTGGCCAGCTTAAACATACTGGGGCAGATCCACGTACATCGGCGCATATATAGGCCGGCGTAGCGCATCTCATTTACGTTACGCCGGCTCAACTTAGAGAGGCAAGTACCGTATCCTCAGTGTATTTGCGCCCGATGTTGCGCCGGCGCAACGTAAATTCCTAGGCGTAAGCCGGCGTAATTGAAAGTAGGAAGCAAGTGGGCGTGTTCCATTGAAATGAGCCGTGACCCCATGCAAATGAAGGGCCGAACAGACGGCGAATGCGCCGTGACGCTGACTATGTTCAGCGCCTCTCTGCGCATGCTCAGAACTAGGCCTGGCGTAATCAGTGAGATATGAACTAGGCCTGGCGTAATTAGTGAGATACACCCAGGGCATAAATACGCCCAGACATGCGCCCGTCCAGTGCAAAAGTACATCCGTTTGTTTCCCCCCCTGAAGCAAGGTACTTTTGTTCTTTTCTTTGTAGCTGTTTGATTTAGAGCCATGTCTGCTCCAGCAGCTCCGAAGAAAAGAAAGCTAAATTATACCACACAGGAGAAGGCGATCATTATCAGGGCCATGGCCCAGTATGATAGGTTGGGGCAGAGATTGCCAATACCACCCAGGCCAGGAGGAGGCCCTGATTGCGGCAGATGTCAATGTTTTGGGGAGTGAGGTCAGATCCCCCAATGACATTTAAAAAAAAAATTACCTGCGGCGCCTGGTCAAAGGTAAGCTGGCCAGGATGAGCACTCATGCCAGGGGCACTGGAGGGGGACCAGCAACTACTGAGACGCTCACTGCTGAGGAGCAGGTGGTTGCCCAGTGCCTCCACAGGCATCAAGTGGAGGGAGTGGAGGGCTTTGACTCCATTGCGGATGCCTTGAGGACAGGTAAGTGTGTTTTATTTCCTATCTGGTGTGTAGCATGTGTGGGGGTGGAAGGGAACATGTGACAAGTGTGTGGATCCTCCAACATGTGAATGTTTTGTGTCATCCACAGATGTGCAGGAGGGTGCTGGGCCATCTGGCCAGTCCACACTATCCCCCGGACATCAGGCTGAGTCAGACCACCTGACCATCCTCTGTGGAAGGGAGTGGCCACACCTCTCTTCAGGAGGTAGTTGGGGAGGAGGAGGTGATGAGTGGCAATGAGGTGAGTCTCCATTTGGAGGAGTCTTTCCCTGTGGCTGGCACCAGTCAGCTCTCCATCAGGGGTAGCCCCTCCCGCTCATCCCCCAACAGGGCTTCCCCCCAAGGGTCTCCCCTTCTCCCAGGCCCCAAGCCACTTCAGGACCCAGGAAGGTGGCTAGGAAGACAAGGGGGGTGTCAGATGTTCTCCCTGAACACCTCAGGAGGGACCAGGCCCGCCAGACCCGCCATCTGGGTGAGGTTGCCATGAGTAAGGACCACATGGCCCAAAGCATGGCCTCCGTGAAGGAAGCTGTAGAGGAGTTGGGCTGCAATTCCTCAGCTGTGGTCACCTGCCTGGCTGATCTGCAGGCCACCACGGCAGGCCTGGGTGAGGAGTTCCACGCCCTGACAGAGGCTGTCAGGGACAACACGGCAGCCATCCAGGCGGGGGTGCAGCTGCAGGCGGACACCAATGCGATCCTCACCCGCATCGCCCTGGCGTTGGAGGGCAGGCCGCCAGGCGTGGAGAGACCAGGGGATGCTCCTCCTCCTGATTTCCCCCAATGAGTCTCCCATGAGAAGCCGGGGCCACCGCAGGCATGGGGCACGGCAGCGCCGTACATTTTTTGGGGGATTTTTTTCTGTTCGACTCAGGTTATGAGTGTTTTATGTTTATTTTTGGAATATACTCAGGTTATGAGTTGTATTTTATGTTTGTAGCCAAAGCACACGGTTAGTAGTACAGGCTACAGTGTGACTGGTGTTTGAATGTGGGGGTGACATTTCTGCCGGAAAAAAAGGGGTGTCACCCTTGATCGTTGGGGAGAAGTGATCCACAGGACCAGGGAGAAGTGATCCCCAGGTCCGTGTGAATGGTGTATGAATGTACAGCAACATAATTGGAGCCTTGCCGTGGCGTTGCTGCTCCCAAGTCCTGAATGGTGGACTTGGGCTAATCCAATGTGATGTGGATGTGGGGTGTGTGATAGGGACCACAGTGGTGTGCATGCGTGCATTCTCCTTGTGCCATGATGAATGTGTGTGTTTAACGTGCAAAGATGCCTACTGTGGGGCATCTCCTGACTGCTCTTCCCTCAGAAGACAGGGTAGCCTCGGTTAGGGGGGGATTGTCTGGTTCGGGGGTCAGGTCATTACGTAGGTCAATCTCCAGGCCCTTTCTCACGGCGAAGTTGTGTAGCATGCAACATGCACCGATGATCTGGCACACAAAGTTTGGGGCATACAACAGGGTCCCCCCGGACTTATCCAGGCATCGGAAATGGGACTTCAGGAGGCCAAAGGTGCGTTCCACCACTGCACGGGCTACATGTGTGTGCATCATTGTATCTTTGCTCTCCTGGGGTTTCCGGATCCTGGAATGGAGTCATGAGATGGGGTCCAAGTGCATATGCAGAGTCACCTGGAAGGGAAAAGACAGGAGGATGTTAGTCATGCATGTGCCCCTCGTGATGTCTGCATCAGGGGGTCGGACAGTCATGCCTGACACCCATGTCACTCACCAACCAGCCAGCTGTCCCCATACACGTTCTGTTCAAATTCTGTTGGGATGGGGCTTTAATGGTATATGTAGCTGTCGTGGCTGGAACCTGGGTGTTTGGCACGGACGTGCCATATGAGGCATTGGGCATCGGTTATCACCTGTACATTGATGGAATGCCAGTGCTTCCGATTGCGGTATATGTGCTCTGTGTCACGGGGGGGGCCGTAGTGCCACATGTGTGCAATCAATGGCCCCCAAGGTGCGTGGGAATCCTGCAATCATGTAGAAATCCTGCATTGCCTTCACCCGCAGATGTTCCTGGGTGGGTCTGACAATGTGGTGGGACATGCATCTGAGGATTGCGGGGACAACCTGCTGCACACATCTGCTAATGGAGGATTGTGCCATCCCAGCCACTACTCCACTTGTACGCTGGAACGAGCCACTGGCAAGGAAATGGAGTGTTGCCAGTACCTTGACCAGTGGCTCCACTGCATGTGAGCGGTGTGGTGATGTCATCTTTCAGGGTTGTGGCTAATTCCAGGATGGCAGTTGGACTGAATCTGAAGACGCGATACACCTCAGAATCCCCCATCGCGGTCGGTGCCCTCCTCCGTGATCTCCTCCTTCTACGCGCATGTAAAGCCAGTAGTATAGCTATGAATTGATGTCCCTGGCATGTGGACATACAGATTGTTGTCCTGCAAGTGTGGATGCTCAGCTCGTCCCTAACCGTGCTGCTGAAGCTGCTCTCCAGCTGACCTGCACACGTATGGTGCAAAGTTACAGCTGCTTTTATGAGGGATAACTTTAGACCGGACATATGACTTATGCGTGGCGCGCGTAGCCCGCGTCGGGTGCACGTACGTTCGTGGATCACCGTATCTCCCTCATTTGCATATTTGAATAGCAAAACAATGGTGCGTCCAGCGTAGATTTGCGCCCATGATCGGCCGGCACAGAAAAATTACGTTGGTCGGAAAAACCTATTTTTCAGGCGTATCTCGTTTTGTGGATACGGCGCATAATTACACTGGCGTATATATACACTTACGCCGCGCATCTCGAGATACGCCGGCGTAATTGCTTTGTGGATCTGCCCCACTGTGTATTGCAATATACAGTATGCAAACTAAGAATCCACATTTTATCAGCAAGAGTTTGCTATATGTAAGGCCCCATACACACGAGAGGATTTATCCGCAGATACGGTCCAGCGGACCGTATCCGCGGATAAATCCTCTCGAGGATTTCAGAGGATTTCTATGCGATGGCGTGTACACACCATCGAATTGAAATCCACGCTGAAATCCTCTGCCGATGACGTGTCGCGCCGTCGCCGCTATTATGACGCGGCGACGGGCGCGACGCTGTCATATAAGGAATTCCACGCATGCGTCAAATCATTACGACGCGTGCGGGGAATCCCTTTGGATGGATGGATCCGGTAAGTCTGTACAGACGAGCGGATCCATCCGTTGGAATAGTGTTGAGCAGAATATGCCATATTCGATTTCGCGATATATCTCGAATATATATTCGAATATTCGAGATATATTCGCTAAATTCGAATATTCGTGATATTTTATCGAAATTAATAGAATGCGATTTTTCGCTATTGCGAATGCGAAAATAATTGCGATTTTTTTAATAACTGCGGTAGGAGCGCTCTGATTGGCTTAGAATATTTGTGATATTTTATGGAAATATCGCAACATGCGAATGCGATATTTATTGCGCAATTTCGAGATATGCTGGAGGAGCGCTCTGATTGGCTCAGAATATTCGTGATATTTTATCGAAATATCGCAACATGCGAATGCGATATTTATTGCGCAATTTCGAGATATGCTGGAGGAGCGCTCTGATTGGCTCAGAATATTCGTGATATTTTATGGAAATATCGCAACATGCGAATGCGATATTTATTGCGCAATTTCGAGATATGCTGGAGGAGCGCTCTGATTGGCTCAGAATATTCGTGATATTTTATGGAAATATCGCAACATGCGAATGCGATATTTATTGCGCAATTTCGAGATATGCTGGAGGAGCGCTCTGATTGGCTCAGAATATTCCTGATATTTTATCGAAATATCGCAACATGCGAATGCGAAATTTATTGCAGATATTTCGAAAACTGCTGTAGCAGCACTCTGAAATCGAATATGTATGATATTTTAACCAAAATACATATTGCGATTGCGATTTTTCGATCGCGCATGCGCAATTGCGCGAACAACACGCGACCATTTCCTGGAGCCTTGCCAGTTTCCCAATATTACAGCAACATGGTGGGAAGCAATTTCTCAAAGTCTGAGGAAAAGTTGCTGATTTGTGTAAGTATTTTGACCACTGTTATTTCATCATCTTCAACTGCATTTAAGTCTAGTTTAAAAGTTAGTATATATGATCAGATATTAGTATTTAACCAAAAATGTGTCTCCTGCTTTTACAAAACTACAAGTCCCAGCATGCCTGGACAGCTGCAGACACCCTGGTTGGCAAATGTGTATTTAGGCACTTTTCCTTGTTATTTAGCATAATGAATTTAAAATTTTTTTGGACATAGGACGTATGCGAACGTCCTGACTTCAGTGTCCTCAAGGCCCAAGGACGTTCGAATACATATTGCCCTTTAGATGTTGCAGAACTACAACTTCCAGCATGCCTGGGAATGCTGGCACTTCTAGTATTGTAAGTTCTGCAGGCCCACATTTTTCAGGCCTTTATGCACGGGTCTCTAAACTGTGGCACCCTAGATGCAGCAAAAGTAAAATTCTTAGCATGCACTGAAAGACCGTGGCTGATGGGAGTAGTAGTTTTGCAACAGCTGGAGGTGGACTGGTCTTGAAACCCAGAGTTAGGTAACAAACCCGTAGTGTTTTGCAACCATTCTGCCTCCAGCTGGTTATTTTCTGTTGAAAAGCCTGTGGCGTGCAAAACACAACCCAAAAACTCCACCCGGTGCAAGGAAAAATTTGCACACACCTAAAGAGTGACATCACAAAAAACTGCGACGGTTGCATACGTCAGTGGTCCTCCGAAAAGGGCCCGTCTCTGACCCCCCGGGGCGTTAGGCTCCTAGGCTCCTGACAGGGAAAAGAGTTACTGTGGTCCATACAGCCGAAGCCATATGGACCCATCTCGGTCCAAGCAGCGCAATCAACACGCGAACAACACGCGACCATTTCCTGGAGCCTTGCCAGTTTCCAACTTATGATCGCAGCGCAATCACACAGCAACATGGTTGGAAGCAATTTCACTAAGTCTGAGGAAAAGTTGCTGATTTGTGTAAGTATTTTGACCACTGTTATTTCATCATCTTCAACTGCATTTAAGTCTAGTTTAAAAGTTAGTATATATGATCAGATATTAGTATTTAACCAAAAATGTGTCTCCTGCTTTTACAAAACTACAAGTCCCAGCCCAGCCCAGCATTTAAGTCTAGTTTAAAAGTTAGTATATATGATCATATATTAGTATTTCACAACAAAAGTGTCTCCTGCTTTTACAAAACTACAAGTCCCAGCATGCCTGGACAGCTGCAGACACTCTGGTTGGCAATTGTGTATTTAGGCACTTTTCCTTGTTATTTAGCATAATGAATTTAAAAATTTTTTGGACATAGGACGTATGCGAACGTCCTGACTTCAGTGTCCTCAAGGCCCAAGGACGTTCGAATACATATTGCCCTTTAGATGTTGCAGAACTACAACTTCCAGCATGCCTGGGAATGCTGGCACTTCTAGTATTGTAAGTTCTGCAGGCCCACATTTTTCAGGCCTTTATGCACGGGTCTCTAAACTGTGGCACCCTAAATGCAGCAAAAGTAAAATTCTTAGCATGCACTGACAGACCGTGGCTGATGGGAGTAGTAGTTTTGCAACAGCTGGAGGTGGACTGGTCTTGAAACCCAGAGTTAAGTAACAAACACGTAGTGTTTTGCAACCATTCTGCCTCCAGCTGTTTTTTTCCTGTTGAAAAGCCTGTGGCGTGCAAAACACAACCCAAAAACTCCACCCGGATGCACTGAAAAATGTGCACACACCTAAAGAGTGACATCACAAAAAACTGCGACTGGTACATACGTCAGTGGTCCTCCGAAAAAGGTCCCGTCTCTGACCCCCCGGGGCGTTAGGCTCCTGACAGGGAAAAGAGTTAGCAACGCATATCTCCCCTATACGTGTATCCTGTGTTGTTAATAATATATTCATAATTATGCAAATGATAATGGCTGCTATATTTATGCAAAAAAGGTGGCGACCGAAATGGCAGGATATAAAATCTTTCATGTTACCCCTGTCATTGATTAATAAGGCGAGAATGCTTCCAATTGTTGAATAGCATACATTTACGTCATATATCCATAAGGCTGTCAACAGAAGTATTACAATATACTTTGTTCTTCATCTTGCAGAAGTTCCTGGAAACAGGATATGATGACCTGCGGCGGCAGCCACAGAAAAGGGCTGTGGTCAGCGCCCTAATCGCTGACTTTGGCGGCCAACATGACCACAAGGCCATTGTTAAGAAGTGGTCTGACCTCAAGAGGCGCCAAATGGGTAATGTCAGACGTCTTCGGGCTAAATATCATCCAGGTAAGTTATTGTTGACAGTTATGTTTTTTTTTAAAAAAGTGTATTTTGTGCGTGAACTCGAAAGAGAGAGGAGCCGGCCTGCAGGAGTTGGGAGGCCTCCCCCAGAGGCAATCTGCCACCTTTCTCCATGCCCCGGTTGGCAATGGCGGGTGTGAGGGGGTCCTCCCAACCCAACCTCGCATAGCACACCCACCAGTGGCGGGGCTGAGACCACCAAACTCAATTCACAGGTAGCCGAGAGCGGGATCCGAACCCCTAGCTGCAGAGGTGAATCAGTTGTCAGTGCAGTGGCAATCGCGTGGAGCCACCGCAGCTCCTTTGGTGACAGTTATGTAAGGTCATATGTAATTCATGTAAGGTCAGATGTTGTTAACCAAGATGCCATGTTGTGCTAACATATATCACCACCGGCCAAGGTATTCATAGTACTGTTGAAAAAAGACATGGGGCAGCAGACAGGAACACAGAAGTTATGTGGGAACATAATTTTCCCATTGCTTTGCATGGGACTTTAAAGAAAAACCCCGACCATGGCAAGTGGGGGTGGGTAAGGTTTAAACCACCTATCCTATGTTTGTGGCTGACATATAAGTAACCTGTGTGCCAAGTTTCATATAAATATCTTTAGCCGTTTGTACGTGATGCTGGAACATACATACATACATACATACATACATACATTTATGCACACACACACGTTGAGTTTTATATATATAGATTACCACTAAATTCCTGTGTTAGGAGTGGGGTTGTTATAGTAATCCCGTGTGCTCCATCAGGCCCTTTTTTTAACATGAGATGGTCTGAACAAAACAAAGGAGACAAAAACAGCTCATTTTAACATGGTTGCATCCCAGCTCACGCTCAGTCCCCTGTAGTGCCCACAAGACCCTTTAATATAACATTGTCCCATTGGTTAACTGTCTATATAAATCAATTTGTATTCATATACAATACAGCAGAGTACACAGAATTTGCATACGTCATTAGAAAACATTTTTATAATATATGAACATTGTGTTATTATAGAAGCTCCAATGCCAGTTATCCGCGCCAAGCGCAGAAGGCGCCAGGCCGATGAGGAGGAGGAGGAGGATGCGGCAGAGGAGGATGCGGCAGAGGAGGAGATGGATGAAGAGGAGCAGCCAGGGCCCTCCCACTCCCCAACCCCAGCTCCTGCTGAGGAGCAAGCTGAGGAGATTCCCCCCCCCACCACCCCAACTTCTCAAGCGGAAGAGCAGGAGGAAGAGAGCGGTCCTGTGAGCCTCGCTCAGGAAGGTAAATATGTGCACAATGATTAATAACATTTCAACAACAAAATGTAGATATAAAAATGGACAACATATAAAGCGCACCTGTCAGATTGTAGAACCATAATATGGTATTGATGCTAGAAGTATACAGGTAGTGCATAATTATTAGGCAAGTTGTATTTTTTGAGGATTCATTTTATTATTGAACAACAACCATGTTCTCAATGAACCCCAAAAACTCATTAATATCAAAGCTGAATTTTTTTGGAAGTAGTTTTTAGTTTGTTTTTAGTGTTAGTTATTTTCGGGGGATATCTGTGTGTGCAGGTGACTACTATTACTGTGCAGAATTATTAGGCAACTTAACCAAAAAATAAATAGATACCCTTTTCAATGATTTATTTTTAACAGTGAAACCAATATAACATCTCAACATTCACAAATACACATTTCTGACATTTAAAAACAAAACAAAAACAAATCAGTCACCAATATAGCCACCTTTATTTGCAAGGACACTCGAAAGCCTGACATCCATGGATTCTGTCAGTGTTTTGATCTGTTCACCATCAACATTGCGTGCAGCAGCAACCACAGCCTCCCAGACACTGTTCAGAGAGGTGTACTGTTTTCCCTCCTTGTAAATCCCACATTTGATGATGGACCACAGGTTCTCAATGGGGTTCAGATCAGGTGAACAAGGAGGCCATGTCATTACTTTTTTTTATTTAATACCCTTTCTTGCCAGCCACGCTGTGGAGTACTTTGACACGTGTGATGGAGCATTGTCCTGCATGAAAATCATGTTTTTCTTGAAGGATGGTGACTTTTTCCTGTACCACTGCTTGAAGAAGGTCTCTTCCATAATCTGGCAGTAGGACTGGGAGTTCAGCTTGACTCCATCCTCAATCCGAAAAGGCCCCACAAGCTCATCTTTGATGATACCACCCCAAACCAGTACTCCACCACCACCTTGCTGGCGTCTGAGTCGGACTGGAGCTCCCTGCACTTTACCAATCCAGCCACGGGCTCTTCCATCTGGCCCATCAAGACTCACTCTCATTTCAGCAGTCCATAAAACCTTAGAAAAATCTTTCTTGAGATATTTATTGGCACAGTCTTGACGTTGCAGCTTGTGTGTCTTGTTCAGTGGTCATCGTCTTTCAGCCTTTCTTACCTTGGCCATGTCTCTGGGTATTGCACACCTTGTGCTTTTGGGCACCCCAGTGATGTTGCAGCTCTGAAATATGGCCAATCTTGTGGCAAGTGGCATCTTGGCAGCTGCACGCTTAACTTTTCACAGTTCATGGGCAGTTATTTTGCACCTTTGTTTTTCCACACGCTTCTTTTGTTTGATGATCACGCTTCAGAAGCTTTGCAACTTTAAGAGTGCTGCATCCCTCTGCTAGATATCTCTCTATTTTGGACTTTTCAGAGTCTGTCAAATCCTTCTTTTGGCCCATTTTGACAAAGAAAAGGAAATTGACTAATAATTATGCACACCTGATATAGAGTTTTGATGTCATTAGACCACACACCTTCTCATTACAGAGTTGTACATTACCTAATATGCCTAATCTGTAGTAGGCTTTCGAGCCTATACAACTTGGAGTAAGACAACATGCATAAAGAGGATGATGTGGTCCAAATACTCATTTGCCTAATAATTCTGCACTCCCGGGATGTGTTAGACACATAACAAGTGTATACACATGATAATGATTGATTAATAAGCAAAAAAAAAATTTTATTTATTTGGTAACGTTATTTTAAATCCAATTTTTTTTTTTATTATATCCTAACAGTATCAGGAAAGATGAGGAGGCAGACCGCGCTGATAAAGACAACCCACCAGAGGATCCAGGCAAATCAGCGCCAGATCCGCTATCTTATTCAGCAAAATGTGCTGCTGGAGCAGCAGCAATTAAAAAATATTGAGAAGCTGGAGCGCCTTCAGAAGCTCAATCAGAGTTATATCTGAAATTATGTTTTTATTAATAAATATTATTTTTTGGAAATGTTTCATTTCTTTTTGAGATAGATTTGTAGGTTTTTCAACACATCTAACTTAACATCAAACAAATCAACATCAACACATTTAACTTCATAATAAGCAAAAACATTTTATACTATTATTTTATTTAACAGTAACCTAGGACAAACTAAAGCACACGACACAGACACGACGAACACAAAATAAACAGTTGAAAAATGAACATAACAAAAGCAACAATATATATATATATACAAAGAGAGAGAGAGGGAGAGCAAGAAAGAGAGAGAATGCAGATGAGCTCTTGCAGACAGCCCAATGGTTGCAGTATAAATGCCGCAAAACAGTGTTTAACATAAGGTTCATTGTTATAGTTACACTTGCTGTTTAGATCCGGTCTGGTAGCTTGTAGCGGAGGCTGTTGGTGGATCCGCTGTGCCAGAGAGGTCATGAAGCTTTACTCAGCATGGAGGCAGCAGCAGGAGTATTAAAATATAATATAACTAGACAATGCATTTCCTGAGGAAAATGCGAGTGGGAATGCTGAATAGCTTAATTGGTGAGCCCCTTGCCAAAGACATTCACCATAACCACTACACTATCTTTAGGACACACAGCTTCTTTCTCTATCTGCAAAGTATAGCGTATGCTGACTTCCTGGTCGCCCCTCCCCCCTCAATAGGTTTCCCCTCCTCCCCAGGTCAGTGAGGAGGAATATTGCACTGAGGTCAGGAAAGTGATTTATAGAAAGAAATAACATTACAAACGCTTTTAATTCACAGATCTAATACATGATTTAAGCCTCCAAACAAAGCTTAATAAATCCTCAAACGTACATGCAATTGATACAACGACTACACCGTTTGAAATACACGGCCCTTGTAAACGCATCGATATGAAATTTATGTAGATAAACTTAAAAATGTGGCCATGTCTGCGATTTAGAAAAGAGCGTCTTTGTGAGTTCTGCAGCAACATTTTTTAGATAATTTAACATGAGAGTCTATGAGACATAATTTCTGGCTGTTGCTCCAATAACTAAAACTAAAATACGTATCGCAGACTTGATCACATTGCCATAAACCAGACAAGCATAGCTACGTTTTGATCTAAAAATTGTGTATGAAAAGTAGATCTTGTGGGCGTGAGACCAATTTGTTTCCCCTTTTTGTAAAGATATTTTTAATTACAAAGATCTAGAATGTTAAGGTCACATGACAGACTCTAAATCCCCTCCATAGGATTACATTATAACCTATCGCATTTTTGTGAAAAATTCGCAAAACGTAAATTGCGTTTTCACCAAAAAATTGTAAACGCTAACTATCTGAAAAGTCATAGCCGGATAGCTAAATATTTTGTGACCGCTTTACAGTTTTTTCAGTGTCTGTAAGTGAAAGTATGAAGTAGCTGAAACTTTTGGCAGGGCATGTGAATTCAAAGGGGAAAAGGATGTTCTCATTGACTTCAATGTTAAAAAAAGGGTCTTAAAAGCTAAAAATTTATAAAAGTGTAAAAAGTAGGAAAAAACTTGAACAAGTCCCATCATTTGCTGAAAGAGACGAACATTTTTACAGTTGAATGGTCTCAATAGCTGAAAGTATGCCGAAGTTACGCAGAACCAAAAAACGTAAGGAATAATAAGATTACTAAATTTACGTATATCAATACTGGAAATGTTTATTAAAGCATTCACACTAATTAAGATTAATACATTTACGGGTATCCATACTGGGAATGCTTATTAAAGCATTCCCACTAAGTATCACACAGGCATGATTTACAAGCAGTAGTGGTAATAGTAATACATAGCATAAAAACACTTGGGGAATACTGTACAGCATCAGTAGTGGTCATAGTAGTCAATAGTGTACCAAAAAATTGGGACACAGGTGTCTTGACTGAGCTGTAATAGTAGTAGTAGACATTGACAATACAGTGTCAAATCACTCGGGCAAGAGGTGCCATGATGAACAGCAGTCTTAATAAGAGTATATAGGGTGTGAAATAACTGCTGACATAGGTGTATTGACTGGGCAGCAGCAGCAGAAGCAGCAGTAGTATTAACAGTAGTAGTTGATACAGAGTCATATCACATGGGCAGGAGGTGCCATCATGAACAGCAGTAGGAATAGGAGTATATAGAGTGTCAAATAACTGCTGACATAGGTGTATTGACTGGGCAGCAGCAGCAGAAGCAGCAGTAGTATTAACAGTAGAAGTTGATACAGAGTCATATCACATGGGCAGGAGGTGCCATGATGAACAGCAGTAGGAATAGGAGTATATAGAGTGTCAAATAACTGCTGACATAGGTGTCTTGACTGGGCAGCAGCAGCAGCAGAAGCAGCAGCAGTAGTATTAACAGTAGTAGTTGATACAGAGTCATATCACATGGGCAGGAGGTGCCATGATGAACAGCAGTAGGAATAGGAGTATATAGAGTGTCAAATAACTGCTGACATAGGTGTCTTGACTGGGCAGCAGCAGCAGAAGCAGCAGTAGTATTAACAGTAGTAGTTGATACAGAGTCATATCACATGGGCAGGAGGTGCCATCATGAACAGCAGTAGGAATAGGAGTATATAGAGTGTCAAATAACTGCTGACATAGGTGTCTTGACTGGGCAGCAGCAGCAGCAGAAGCAGCAGCAGTAGTATTAACAGTAGTAGTTGATACAGAGTCATATCACATGGGCAGGAGGTGCCATCATGAACAGCAGTAGGAATAGGAGTATATAGAGTGTCAAATAACTGCTGACATAGGTGTCTTGACTGGGCAGCAGCAGCAGCAGAAGCAGCAGCAGTAGTATTAACAGTAGTAGTTGATACAGAGTCATATCACATGGGCAGGAGGTGCCATGATGAACAGCAGTAGGAATAGGAGTATATAGAGTGTCAAATAACTGCTGACATAGGTGTCTTGACTGGGCAGCAGCAGCAGAAGCAGCAGTAGTATTAACAGTAGTAGTTGATACAGAGTCATATCACATGGGCAGGAGGTGCCATCATGAACAGCAGTAGGAATAGGAGTATATAGAGTGTCAAATAACTGCTGACATAGGTGTATTGACTGGGCAGCAGCAGCAGAAGCAGCAGTAGTATTAACAGTAGTAGTTGATACAGAGTCATATCACATGGGCAGGAGGTGCCATCATGAACAGCAGTAGGAATAGGAGTATATAGAGTGTCAAATAACTGCTGACATAGGTGTATTGACTGGGCAGCAGCAGCAGAAGCAGCAGTAGTATTAACAGTAGTAGTTGATACAGAGTCATATCACATGGGCAGGAGGTGCCATCATGAACAGCAGTAGGAATAGGAGTATATAGAGTGTCAAATAACTGCTGACATAGGTGTATTGACTGGGCAGCAGCAGCAGAAGCAGCAGTAGTATTAACAGTAGTAGTTGATACAGAGTCATATCACATGGGCAGGAGGTGCCATCATGAACAGCAGTAGGAATAGGAGTATATAGAGTGTCAAATAACTGCTGACATAGGTGTCTTGACTGGGCAGCAGCAGCAGCAGAAGCAGCAGCAGTAGTATTAACAGTAGTAGTTGATACAGAGTCATATCACATGGGCAGGAGGTGCCATGATGAACAGCAGTAGGAATAGGAGTATATAGAGTGTCAAATAACTGCTGACATAGGTGTCTTGACTGGGCAGCAGCAGCAGAAGCAGCAGTAGTATTAACAGTAGTAGTTGATACAGAGTCATATCACATGGGCAGGAGGTGCCATCATGAACAGCAGTAGGAATAGGAGTATATAGAGTGTCAAATAACTGCTGACATAGGTGTATTGACTGGGCAGCAGCAGCAGAAGCAGCAGTAGTATTAACAGTAGTAGTTGATACAGAGTCATATCACATGGGCAGGAGGTGCCATCATGAACAGCAGTAGGAATAGGAGTATATAGAGTGTCAAATAACTGCTGACATAGGTGTATTGACTGGGCAGCAGCAGCAGAAGCAGCAGTAGTATTAACAGTAGTAGTTGATACAGAGTCATATCACATGGGCAGGAGGTGCCATCATGAACAGCAGTAGGAATAGGAGTATATAGAGTGTCAAATAACTGCTGACATAGGTGTCTTGACTGGGCAGCAGCAGCAGCAGAAGCAGCAGCAGTAGTATTAACAGTAGTAGTTGATACAGAGTCATATCACATGGGCAGGAGGTGCCATCATGAACAGCAGTAGGAATAGGAGTATATAGAGTGTCAAATAACTGCTGACATAGGTGTCTTGACTGGGCAGCAGCAGCAGCAGAAGCAGCAGCAGTAGTATTAACAGTAGTAGTTGATACAGAGTCATATCACATGGGCAGGAGGTGCCATGATGAACAGCAGTAGGAATAGGAGTATATAGAGTGTCAAATAACTGCTGACATAGGTGTCTTGACTGGGCAGCAGCAGCAGAAGCAGCAGTAGTATTAACAGTAGTAGTTGATACAGAGTCATATCACATGGGCAGGAGGTGCCATCATGAACAGCAGTAGGAATAGGAGTATATAGAGTGTCAAATAACTGCTGACATAGGTGTATTGACTGGGCAGCAGCAGCAGAAGCAGCAGTAGTATTAACAGTAGTAGTTGATACAGAGTCATATCACATGGGCAGGAGGTGCCATCATGAACAGCAGTAGGAATAGGAGTATATAGAGTGTCAAATAACTGCTGACATAGGTGTATTGACTGGGCAGCAGCAGCAGAAGCAGCAGTAGTATTAACAGTAGTAGTTGATACAGAGTCATATCACATGGGCAGGAGGTGCCATCATGAACAGCAGTAGGAATAGGAGTATATAGAGTGTCAAATAACTGCTGACATAGGTGTCTTGACTGGGCAGCAGCAGCAGAAGCAGCAGTAGTATTAACAGTAGTAGTTGATACAGAGTCATATCACATGGGCAGGAGGTGCCATCATGAACAGCAGTAGGAATAGGAGTATATAGAGTGTCAAATAACTGCTGACATAGGTGTATTGACTGGGCAGCAGCAGCAGAAGCAGCAGTAGTATTAACAGTAGTAGTTGATACAGAGTCATATCACATGGGCAGGAGGTGCCATCATGAACAGCAGTAGGAATAGGAGTATATAGAGTGTCAAATAACTGCTGACATAGGTGTCTTGACTGGGCAGCAGCAGCAGCAGAAGCAGTAGTATTAACAGTAGAAGTTGATACAGAGTCATATCACATGGGCAGGAGGTGCCATGATGAACAGCAGTAGGAATAGGAGTATATAGAGTGTCAAATAACTGCTGACATAGGTGTCTTGACTGGGCAGCAGCAGCAGAAGCAGCAGTAGTATTAACAGTAGTAGTTGATACAGAGTCATATCACATGGGCAGGAGGTGCCATGATGAACAGCAGTAGGAATAGGAGTATATAGAGTGTCAAATAACTGCTGACATAGGTGTCTTGACTGGGCAGCAGCAGCAGCAGAAGCAGCAGTAGTAGTATTAACAGTAGTAGTTGATACAGAGTCATATCACATGGGCAGGAGTTGCCATGATGTACAGCAGTCTTAATAAGAGTATATAGGGTGTGAAATAACTGATGACATAATTGTCTTGACTGATCCAAAGGAGTCATGGGAGAAAATCATGTGGTCAGATGAGACTATAATATAATTTTTTGATCATAATTTCACTAACTGTGTTCGGAGGAAGAATAATGATGAGTACCATGCCAAGAACGCCATCCCTAATGTGAAGCATGGGGGTGGTAGCATCATGCTTTGGTGGTGTTTTTCTGCACATGGGACAGGGTGACTGCACTGTATTAAGGAGAGGATGACCGGGGCCATGTATTGCAAGATTTTGGGCAACAACCTCCTTCCCTGAGTTAGAGCTTTGAAGATGGGTCGAGGCTGGGTCTTCCAACATGAGAATGACCCAAAGCACACAGCCAGGATAACCAAGGATTGGCTCTGTAAGGAGCATATCAAGGTTCTGGCGTGGCCTAGCCAGTCTCCAGACCTAAACCCAATAGAGAATCTTTGGAGGGAGCTCAAACTCCGTGTTTCTCAGCGATAGCCCAGAAACATGACTGATGTAGAGAAGATCTGTGTGGAGGAGTGGGCCAAAATCCCTCCTCCAGTGTGTGCAAAGCTGGTGTAAAACTACAAGAAATTTTTGACCGCTGTAATTGCAAAGAAAGCCTACTGTACCAAATATTAACATTGATTTTCTCTGATGTTGAAATAGTTATATTCAGCACTGTAAATACATCAGGTCCGGGGCTTCATCAGGGAATGCATGGCAAGGGACCCTTCAGCGCCCTGAACCGACGACGGGTGCCAGAAAGTCACCGCCGATCCAGGACTCATTCATCTTTATGAATGTGAGTCTGTCCACGGACTCTGTGGACAGACGGGTCCTCTTGTCCGTGACCACCCCACCTGCCGCGCTGAATGTCCGCTCAGATAGTACGCTGGAGGGGGGGCAAGACAATAACTCCAGCGCATACTGAGCGAGCTCGCGGCAGGTGTCCAATCTGGCAACCCAGTACTCCATGGGGTCGTCGGTGCTCATACTGTCAGAAGCACCGACGGACGCCATGTAGTCTGCCACCATGTGGGCCAGCCGCTGGTGGTGACTGCTGCTGCTGCTGCTGGTGGTGGTACTGGGTCGCTCTGTTTGGAAGAACATCCTCATCTCTTCCATTAGGTCCCCTGCTCGGCTGCAGCTGGGTGCAGCCACCTGCTGGGTGAGATGAGGGGGGACAACTGGAGGCCGGGGAGTTGCCTGCTCCAACCGTCTGACAATGGCTGCCTGCAGTTCCTCCATCCGGTGCTGCCTCCGGCTGGCTGGGATGAACTGCTCCAGTTTCCCCTTGCACCTGGGATCCAAAAGGGTGGCCATCCAGAAATCATCCCTCGTCTTGATGGTCTTAACCCGGGGGTCCCTCCTGAGGCATCTGAGCATGTGGGCAGCCATGGGGAAGAGCACAGCCCGCTGTGACTCCTCAATGCTGGCCAGGTGAATGAGGTGCGACTCTTCTTCCCTGAGGCGCTGCTGGTCAAACTCAGACATGCCCAACCCCCGGACTATCGGTGCCCCCAACACCGGCTCTCCCTCCTGACCAGGCCCTGACTCCGGGACGACACCAGCAACCACCTCCTCCTCCTCTTCATCATCATCCTCCTCCTCCTCCTCCTCCTCCTGGTCCTGGCCCTGGTCTCGGTGGAGCATTGCTGACTCCTCCTGCTCCACCAAGGCACTCTCCCCAGCCTCGAGCAGGCGATCTAGTGTCCTCTCCAGCATGAACAGTATTGGCAGCACGCTATTGAGGCCAATTTGCTCACTGCTGACCATCTTGGTCGCCTGCTCGAAGGAGGACAACACTTGGCAGACCTGGTTTATCTGCCCCCACTGCGCACAGGCGATGAAAGGGAGTTGTGGTGAAGCCCTCTGAGTGCCTAGTTCCATCAGGTACTCCCTCACCGCCCTTTGCTGCTCCCACAACCTCTTCAGCATGTGGAGGGTGGAGTTCCACCGCGTCACACTGTCCACAATCAGCCTGTGAAGGGGCAGATTGTACTTCCGCTGCAATTTGGACAGGGACGCGGTAGCGGTTGGGGAGCGCCTGAAGTGGCTGGCAATCCTACGCGCCTTTGCCACAATGTCACTCAACCCTGGATAAGTGCGCAGGAACTTCTGCACCACCAGGTTGAGGACATGTGCCAGACAGGGCACGTGCGTCAGACTGCCAGCATGGAGGGCGGCGAGTAGGTTGCTGCCGTTATCGCAGACAACCATACCTGGCTGGAGCCTTCGGGGTGTCAGCCACTTCTGGACCTGAGCTTGAAGTGCTTTCAGCACTTCTTCTGCAGTGTGTCTCCGGTCCCCTAAACTAACAAGCTGGAGCACGGCCTGACAGCGCACGTGCCCCACACTTGAGTAGCTACGGGGGCGCTTGCTGGGAGGCTCAGCAGCTGCGGAGACAGTGGCTTGAGGGAGACCAGCAGTTCTCCCCTGGACACCCCGGGGCGGCACCACAAGATCGGTTGCCGACGATCCCTCACCGACGCCTCGGAGGGAAACCCAATGGGCCGTGAAGCTGATGTAGCGTCCCTGCCCATGCCTGCTGGTCCAGCCATCCATTGTCAGATGAACCCTGTCGCTGACAGCGTGATCCAGCGACAGGGTTACATTCTGAACAATGTGCTGGTGTAGGGCAGGGACACCAGTCCTGGCAAAGAAATGGCGGCTGGGGACACGCCATTGGGGTTGGGCCTGCTCCAACATCTGCCTGAAGGGGTTGCTGTCAACTATGTTGAAGGGCAGCAGATGTTGGGCAATAACCCTTGCCAGGAGCCCATTGAGGGAACGCACACGTCGGTCTCCAGGGGGGAAGGGAGTGGTGCGGTCAAAGGCGTCTGAAATCGACGCCTGGCGCCGGACGGCAGTGCGGGACACAGACGTGGAGGGTGCTGTGGAAGTAGAGGTCTGGCTGCCGGTACCAGTACCTCTACTAGAGGGAGCGGGGGGGCATGACCTGCTGGAAACAGATGAAGATGTGGCAGGGGCTGCTGTACCCTGCTCACTTGTGGTGGTGGCGCTGCTACCACCACCACGCTTCATCTCCTCATACAACGCCCAGTGGTTTATCCTGAGGTGCTGGTTCAGGGCTGTGGTACCCACCCGAGCCAAACACTTCCCTCTCTTCACCCTCACTTTACAAATCCGGCAGATGGCCACGGTAGGGTTGTCTGCCACCAGGGTAAAGAAATTCCAGACAGGTGACTTCAGCACCGCCCTCCTGTCAGATGGGGTGACGCTTACTTGCACCTGCTGGGATTCGGTGCGCACAGGTGGAGCTGCCTGCTGCTGCTGCTGCTGCTGCTGCTCCTCCTCCTGACACCTCCTGCTGCCATCACCAGTGGAGACCCTGACGATGGTCTCCCTGGTGGTGACCTGGCGCACCGTTTCACCAGGGTGCCTACCTTCCCCGTCGTCACTGACGTAGTGAGCCGACGCGTCAGATGGCAACCATGATGGGTCACCCTCTTCGCCCCCAGAGATGTCAGACCAAGGGCTGAGATGTGTTGGTCTGAGGGAACCACGTGACATGGAGCCTCTAGCCTGGCTCCGCTGTCCCCTCACCCACGCCTGGGTCTGACTAGGTGCTGCTGTTTCCTGCACCAAAACAGCAGCACCAGTTTGAAGGGATGTCTCTGGGATACTGCCAGCAGGTATCCCATCCTCCTCATCCATCCCTTCAAAAAGGTCCTGACCATCAGGACAGAGCTGGAGGTCTGCCTGATGCATGGCCTCCCCCAAGAGATCCCTATCACTGTCGCTGTCGAACAGTAAGATGCTGGACTCTTGGGGGCTGGGGGGGGGTAGTACAGGCAACGGTGTAATGGTGGTACTACTGTGAGTCGGGACCGACGACTCAGTGGCACTGCTGTGCCCCATGTAGTCCACCACTACTTGAGCCTGAGATGGCAATATCGGGCGGCTGCCCGATGGGAAGAACTCCCGGATCAGGCGTACTCCCCTTGCACCCGATCCTCTACCACTAGTAGGGGCACGAGAGGTACCCCGTGCTGGCAGCGATCCAGCACTGGGAGTAACTCCCCTACCCCTACTGCCACGGCCACGGATGCCGCTCATAATTGCTGATATGTGTGTGGGGGGGTTAAACTTTATTGGGGGGGAAAATGTGAACAAAATGTGTTTTTGTGTTTTTTTTACAAGACAGGCACGCAGACAAAGACGTACACAGACAGCTACTAAACTATAAGAAAAGTAGTACACCAGACAAGGACTACAAAATTAAAGAAAAAAAAAAAAAGCACTAAACAAACACTAACTTTTTTTTTTTTTTTTTTTTAAACACAAAACACAGACACTAAACACACACTAAGCTAAGCTAGATGAAATAAATGTACACTAACAGTGTGTACACTTACTACACAAAATTTAACTAAACTGAACACAAAACTTAGCTTTTATAAAAGCTCTTTAGGGAAAACTAAACAAAATTTGAACTGAGATGCCTATCAAATATCACTGAACAGTGAACCTGCAAGATCTGACAGTAACACAAGATGAACAAAACTTAGCTTTTAGAAAAGCTCTTTTATAAAGCTCAGATCAATATGTGTTCTGAAATCTCTTGCAAATATAACTGAACAGGGAGGATTGCAGGATCAAACAGTAACACAAATGAAAAAAACAGCACAAAACAGCACAAAACGTAGCTTTGAAAAAAGCTCTTGGGTCTATTGCTTTGAAAAAAGCAGTTGATATACTGGAAAAGATCCACTGGAATCACTAAATAGCAATGCTGGTGATGATCTAAATCAATCAAGAACAAAGACACAGGAAACCAGGAAACCAGGAACACAGAAACAGCCTCCACACTCTATAGCAAGCTTCTGAATCTGCAATGAAATGGTGCTGGGAGTGAGCTTATATAATGTCCATGCAGGCAGGTTCCTATTGGTTGCTAACCTGTGACGAGTGTGGAAGGAGAACTCTGATTGGCTCTGATGCAAAAGGGCGGAGCAAATAATCGCGCAATATTCCTATTGCCGAATATTCGCATTGCGATTATTCGGCAATATAAAATGATCGCTTCAGCTACTCGGCCCAATGGCTCTAATCATACCAGCAATGCTTTCAGACGTCTATGGAGATCACTAGGATGTGATCTGTTTTAAAAATGAAACTGTAAAAATCGCTCTGATGCGGACGATCGGGGCGAGGAAAATAATCGCGCGATATTGCGTTTGCCGAATAATCGCATTGCGATCTTTCTGGAAAATTCAATGAACGCTTCAGCTACTCGGCCCAGGGTCTCTAATGATACCAGCAATGCTTTTAGACGTCGATGGAGATATCTAGGATGTGATCTGATTCAAAAAAAAAATTGTAAAAAATCGAATATTCGGAATTGCGAATATTCACCGCGAATTTCGAAATATAGCGCGATTTCTCGAATATGCTATATTCGAGTCGAATATTCGCAATGCGAATATTCGTGAGCAACACTACGTTGGAATGGATTCCAGCAGATGGATTTGTTGAGCATGTCAGCAAATATCCATCTGCTGGAAATCCATCCCAGGGGAGATTTCTCTGCGGATAAATATCCGTTGGCGTGTACACACCATAGGATCTATCCGCAGAAACCCATTTGATGGGATTTATCTGCGGATAGATTCTATGGTGTGTATGGGGCCTTAGGGTCAATAAGTGGTTACACTTTTTTTAGCATCTTATGTGTAATATATTTTGAAGCTGTTTAGGACCTGAACACTCTTACCTCCATTTCTACTGCATGGTGAAGGTTAGTAATTAAAAAGGGCAGGAATGTCTGAAGTTGCTATATTATTTTTTTATTAAACTATAAGTGTATGCTCACTGTGTTGAAACTATGCTTTATACAGAATATATATATATATATTTATTTAATGAAGCCCCATATCTGATCTGTTATAACAAGCCATTTATACAAAGCTGTATTTTTAGAGCGCTAAAGTGGATTAGCAGTTTCCCTAGAGAAACAAACCTTTGCTAAAAGAAACCTGCTGGGCATAATAAAAGGCTTTTTTCTAAATCCATATGAAGATTTTAGAGATTTACACCTAAGTATGTTTGAAGTATAAAAAACAAACCCTTCATAATGATTTACTGTATAGAAATCAGAAGAGTATCTGTAATCTAATGCTTGCTTATAGTTAAAGGGTAAAAAACTGCACTTGAAAAGAAAAAGTTAAATGCAAAATGTAAATATCTAAATGAATGAACCAGTCCAAAAGCAGCAATAGTGTGGGATATAACACAAACAAAATTAGAAAGGGAAAACATTGTGCTAATTAAAGTCCCAAAAAAAATAAAATGTAAAATTAAAAAAAACTAAAAAAATGTTGTTAATATGAAGTCCCACAGATCACCAAGATCACAGATATTAATTATGGAAGTTGGGTTAGAACCTGATGAAAGGCATGCTTACCAGATGACATGCCATTAAAGCAGGTGGCTATAACCCAGCCCAGGCCTTTGTTTAGTGAGATACCACTAACTAATCCAATGGTGATAAATTCTCCAGATGGATAGAAGGTAAGCTCCACACACATGTTATTCAGTAATTGACCCAAAAGGTAAAAAAAAAAAAATACCATAGCGTAATCTTGTCTAGTCTATTAACCTTAAATATGACTAATACACTTACAATGCGCAATGATTAGTGTGCATCAAAATTCACCCAGTGATCATATCATACACCAGTGAATCACCACTGCATGAAAAGCCTACCAGACGGCAGATATTAAGTGCAAACTGATCCTGATGAATGGTCACCAAAAAACACCCAGTATTCCACCGAAGTGTGTACCACAACCGTAAAAGATGTCTCCTTACCAGACAGCGAGCATTGAAAGAAAAACAAACGCTGGTAAGTAACTTCTAATTGAACACAAGTTAAGGGCTGCTGGATGGATATAGGAAACTCTGCTCGTAATCCGTGTGCTCCGCAGATGTCGTGGAATTGCATATTTAACTCCTCACACGGAGACTCCTTTCACTTCCAGTTATTCATTAGTAGTCATAGGTAAAATATATTAATATATTAGACTAAATTTTATACACAATACTGTAAGTAAATGGTTTATAAACAATACTTTGATGATAGTCATAACAATATAGGAATGTGGTAATGCAACACAAATGTCTTTATGGTTCCGTTTGGTTTCAAACTCGTGCTTTTCACAACAATTGAAAAATGGATTATAGCCAAGCATTACAGTACATGTCATAAATGCAAGCAAGTTTTTGTAAGACAGAGACCTGCTAGGCATTTGTGTATTCTCATATATAAAACAAAACTCCAAGCTAACAGTTTAAAATGTTATTAAACACAGGAGCCTGCATTCACTATATCTGGTCTCCCACAGTACGCAAAACATTTTAGTAAATATAAACTGCTAAATACCTTTTCTCATCAGCAGTATATAGCAGTCTTGTGACTTTTATCCTTTCCTTGTAAAGCTTGTAGGAGGAGTTTTCATATTGTAACAAACAAATATAGTTTTCATATTGCACTGAGCTGTCCTATCGGGATTCAGAACCCCTGACCCTCTGTCTGGACAGTGCTGATTGTCCCTGTTCTAATCACATGCACTCTCACGAGAAAAAAAACCTCTCTAGCAATACACATTGAGCGTGTGCAGCCTGACTCCGTAGACTCTATTTTATCAAGAAATTATCAGGGACAGTGGAAGATCAGAGACGACAGAATCAAACAGCCTTTTTACACAATGCAGAGGATTAACCCCTAGGGTTACACGGTGAGTATAAAAAGCATGCTTTACTGTATATACAGACTGATTTTACTGTCGTGGGTTTAGTAACACTTTAATACACAAATGAAACCCATTTATGTGAACTCATTTTGCTCTGTAACCAGGCATCATAGGCACACCTGTGACCTTGCAGTAAACTACGAAGCAACACACTGATAGGTTAATCTCTGTACTCCCCTCTGCAACAAGAAAGTAAGGCTAACAGCTCTGTACAAAGCAAAACAGCTGGATTGGCTCAGAGCACTGACCCTCTATTTCCCAATCTGAGTGCTTCTATGTACACAATCACAGAATACTTATATAAAGACAATTTCAGGATGATAAAATAGTACATTTAATAAATGTTTACTAAAGTTGACAAGGTAGCGTTCAGGCACTTTCCCTCCTGTACTGCATACATGCACGCCCCCCCCTTTACTGCAATTCAAATTTAGTAGTCTTCTGGAGTTTACATGACATCAAGGAACAGTAGTTTGCCCTGACTGCTGCATAGAGAGGTGCCACGTTATGACATTAGTAGTGTTACCTACTACAGTCTCCTGCAAGAACAGAGAGGCTTGATGGCGTGCCTCCGGTTGGTGTATCCATGACTCCTTGAGCTCACAGGAGGAGGGCTGGCTCCTCCTGGATCACAGAATAATGAGTGTGCAAAGGACAGTACCACTGATGGGATGTCTATTAGTCCTCATGCACACTAGACGTTTGTACAGCTACTTCTAGGGGCATCTGTTTTTTTTATTCCTGCCTCTAAATGCCCCTCAATGTTACCCTATGTGTCCAGGCACACATAAACTTTTAGCAGCATTTAGTGGCAGAAACTTTTAGAGGCAGGAAAAAAAGTACTGCCAGTGAGTCCAGGAGCAGCAGAGTTTGAGCAGAAAAAAAGCCTGACACAACTAAAAGCTTCTAGAAGCTGCTAGACATGCCTAAACACTAGTGCTTGAGCATTAATTCATTTAAATGGCCAGAATAGATGATTTATTTTGGCCAATTAAATGAATTAACACCCAAGAGCTTGACGCCTGTAAAAGCTCCTAAAAGTTTGTAAAAGTTTAGACACTTTTACGAGTGAATTTTTTCTGCAAAAACACTGCTGGATTCTAGGAGAGTTAAAAAAACATCCCATGTGCATGATGCCTTAAAGTGAAAGCTGATTTTTTTTTTCACTACTGCATGGCAATTAATATTAAAATAAAAGTAAGTATGATCTGTGCTGTCTAACCTTAATTTAGGTGGGTGTTATCATTTACAGTCAGAATTTAAAAAAAATTGCTATCGGAATGAATATATGCCATGTAGACACATCTCTGAGTAGATTTTTGGAGTTGAAAGACGTCATGTTTTGCAAATTGTTACCATATTATGGTGAAATGTCTATGCATTTACAACGTGTCTGGAACTTATAGATACTGTATGTGCAAATTTCAGATAAAAGGGAGATCCTTTAAACCCAATGTGAGTGAAGATTAAAGAAAATTGGAACCAGTGTATCAGACAGTGCTCCAAGACGCAGAGGCCTTAAAGTGATATTAAAGTATCCTTTTTTTCTTTTAATCCTGCTCCCTTAATGAAGTGTACTGTGTGTTCATGTACCTTTTCTTCCATTTTTGTTGTAAATGCTTATTTTTTGTGTCTTATTTTGCCATGTCCGGTCCTTGTCCTGGATGGTTGCCCCATCAGCAGAGCCGTTCTGCATGGGGTTTACCATGCATGCACTCCCCCTCCACTGGGACTACATCCCTGCCGGGAGGCGCTGTCTGCGTTCAAAGGCACGGGAGCCGCGGACGTGTCTAAGAAACTGTAGCTTCGCCTCCCATGCCATTTTACTGAAATCAGGATCTCATCAGCACTGCCCCGCCTTTACTCTGCCCCTTTTTCTTTTACAAGTGAAAGTGTCTCTAGTTTGCAGTTTGCGGCTGCAAACTTTCATAGAACGCGAGCTGCAACAAACTATAAATAAAGGCAAATTTTAAAAAATAAGGTTATATGGCAATATACAATTTATATATATAAATATATATATATATATATATATATATATATATATATATATATATATATATATATATATATATTTATGAGGGCAAATAAAAAAAAACATTACTAAGATTGTTACTTTTGTGTGCTGGGGAGGTGGGAATGGGCGTGGCTGCTGGGAGGTGTCTTTGTGACCAAAGGCTGTAATACACGTTGAAAACAATGTTCGTTCTCATTCGTGCAGTCAGTCAAAAAGCAGCACTGCGCATGCGCGATGCCGCTAAACATAAAGGGAATTGTAGTTCCTGTTAACATATGATGTAGCGGCAGGGAGCGCTCTCCAACAACCGGAGGCTAAGATAAGCGAAGGAGACTGTAAAAGAGGAAGTGCTGAAAAGAGGCATCAATAAAACTGGTAAAATAAAAAGTTTGGCTAAAATAATATATATATTCAGGATCTATGCAGCATATATATTAGATATGCAAAAATATAGGTACCTTTCCAACACTTTAAACTGGCTGGGATGTATGTACTTGTATATAAGCAAAGTAAATTAAGATAAGAGTCTGTTATGGGTTTGCAAGATCTTTCACCAGATATACAGTATATCAGTTCAAATAGCTGATTCAGCAACCACGATTTTGCATATAGCATTTTATACTAATATTTAAACATAAGCTTTTAAGGGTCTTAATACATTTTACAGCATTTTACAAAGTGCTTTTGGTCATGATAGTTCATCCTTCTCATATTTTATGACCAATTTATTAAGACTAATTAAAGCTTCCTGGCAGCTTATCAAACATAAATACTTCAGATGAATTTGTCACACAGTTTAAATTGAATGTAGTGAAAGGCATGTTAATAAAGATCAGCATTTAAAAACAAAGACTAACGTGCTTGCATATGCCAATCTGAATGGTACAATTTTTTTATGGGAATAAATAAAATGCAATAACTAATGAATTTAAATTCAGTTTTACCAGTAGTAAAGCAGTATCTATAGTTGAAGAGATGTTGGGGGCTATGGGTTAATCAGGTACGCAATTATAGCATATTTCCAGTAAGGCATTCTAAAAACCTATCGCAATTACTTTGGGTACCATTTTCCTGAAACTGGCCAGTACTAATAGTCAAATAGACTGGTATGCATCTTTTAAAGCGGTAGTAAACAGACATGTACACTGAACAAAAATGTGTTTGTTTTGGTTTTCACTTCATTCGGTTTTTCTTTTCCATTTTTCGGGTCATTCGTTATGATCAAAATTTGTTATTTCGAATAAATTCATAACTTCAGAAAAATTCGAATGTGCTATGTTTCATTCCTTTAGATGCGGTAATCGTTATTTCGATAATTCGGACTTCCCAGAAAATCGAAAATTCGGAAATTTGAAAATTATAACTAACTAACTAACTAACTAACTAACTAACTAACTAACTAACAATAACTAACTATTAAATGATAAGTATTGCAGTTTCCTTTCAAATGTGGCTGTTAGTGAACGTAATGAATATGAATTTATCCAAAAATTACAAATTAGCCAAAATAATGAATGCCGCATCTAAACAAATAGAACGTCACAAATTAATAATAATAAATAATAATCATAAAACGTTTTTAACCACTTGAGATCCGCGCTATGGTCGAAAGACATCCACAGCGTGGCTCTCAAGTGCCGGGTGGACGTCCCTGGATGTCCTGTTGTTGTTGTTCCCTGTGCGTGCCACTGGGGGCGCGCAGCGGGGAAACAACGTGCCCGGCGCATCGTTCGGGAGCCGATGCGAGTGCCTGGCGGCCGCGATGTCCGCCAGACACACGCGATAGTCGGTTACACAGCAGGGACGTGGAGCTCTGTGTGTAAACACAGAGCTCCACGTGCTGTCAGGGAGAGAGGAGACCGATCTGTGTCCCTTTACATAGGGACACAGCATTGGTCACCTCCCCCAGTCAGTCCCCTCCCCCCACACAGTAAGAACACAATGAGGGAATACATTTAACTCCTTCCTCACCCCCTAGTGTTAACCCCTTCACTGCCAGTCACATTTATACAGTAATTAGTGCATTTTTATAGCACTGATCGCTGTATAAATGTGTATAAATGTGTATAAATCTGTATAAATGGTCCCAAATTTGTGTCAAAAGTGTCCGATACGTCCGCCGCAATATCACAGCCCTGACAAAAAAATCGCAAATCGCCGCCATTACTAGTAAAAAAAAAAAAAATCATAAATCTATCCCCCATTTTGTAGGCGCTATAACTTTTGCGCAAACCAGTCGCTTATTGCGTTTTTTTAAATTTTTTTACAAAAATACGTCGAAAAATACGTATCGGCCTTAACTGATTAAAAAAATCGTTTTTATTTTTAAAAATGGGATATTTATTATAGCAACAAGTAAAAAATATATATATTTTTTTTAAATTGTCGCTGTTTTTTTGTTTATAGCGCAAAAAATAAAAAACGCAGAGGTGATCAAATACCACCAAAATAAAGCTCTATTTGTGGGGAAAAAAGGACGTCAAGTTTGTTTGGGAGCCACGTCGCACGACCGCGCAAATGTCAGTTAAATCGACGCAGTGCCGGAAGCTGAAATTTTGCCTGGTCACGAAGGGGGTTTATGTGCCCAGTAAGCAAGTGGTTAATATTGTAACTTTGGATAAATTTGTATTCATTATGTTCACTAACACCTATATTTGAAAGGAAATTCCAATACCTATGATTTTCATTCTTATTTTCAGATTTTCTAATTTTTGAATGTTCGAATTTCAGAATTTTCACGTTTTTCGGAAAAAAAATGTTAAATGTATTTTCGTTAATTCAAATATTTCTGAATTAAATAGTTTGTCGAATTTTGTTGAAAAACTAATTTGTAACAAAACAAATTGCATATCTAGTAGTAAACTCTGCTTTGTTATAATAAAGCTTATCTGTAGGCAAAATTAATATCTCCTAAACATGCACTGTCCAGGAGATATTCACATGTTGCGGCCTGAATTGAGGGCAAAGTGAATATGCCATTGATCCAGAGATCTGTGCCACTGTTGGGACTCCCATGCACACAGGGTGCACCACAGGGTGTCTAGCCCAGGCACTGTGGAAGGGGTACATGGCAATTTGCTGTATCTGGTTACACCAATCTAGTTGCACTAATGTTTTCATACCAATTATTAAGCTGGGTTGCAATTACTATTTTATTAACCAATGATACCAACTGAAATAGCATTGACCCCCCCCCTCCTTTATTAAAGGGTAGTATTATAATATAATATATATAACAAAAAATTGACATTTTGTAGCTTACAGACAATATGTATAAGGCATCTAACTTCTGAGGAAGTGAAGATAATGTTCACAAAACGCACTGAGTTTTAGGATGCATTCCCCCCTTTTTATTGGATGTATTCTTTAAAATATTCTATGAAACAATTATTTTAGGAATTGTATAATTTATGTTGAAATTTGTTAGGTATAAGAACCAACTTGTTATTTTTAACCCTCTGATGTATATATTAACAACTTTATCTTTTGTTGAACAAATCGATAGTGCATAACCTCATTTAAAGTCCCATGGCAAAATAATTGTTTATGTTGTATATGTTGAATATGGATGGAGACATTACATTTTAGTTACCCGGTCATCAATTTATTATTTTTTGATTGAAATTTAAAATGTTACAGTTGTCATTTGAACAGAAAAAGGGTAAAATTCCAATAGGGACATGTGTTCTCTTAACAACTGTCTAAGAGGACATGAATGAATGAAAATTAAAATCTCTTGAGGACTCGAATGAAAATCTCTTCAAAGAACATATGGAATATGAATAGCAACCAAAAACCTGATAGGGATTATTACCATTTCTACTGTGTTCCAAAAACAAACAAACAATTTAATACATTATATCAATCTTTTTCTAAAAGTGAAACTTTTTTAATTAAAATAGATTGCAGACAGATCTATTATGCCACGTACACACGATCGAACATTCCGATAACAAAACCGTGGATTTTTTTCAAACTTGTGTTGCATATACACGGTCACACAAATGTTGTCGGAAATTCCGATCATCAAGAACGCGGTGACATACAACACGCACAGCGAGCTAAGAAAAATGAAGTTCAATAGGCAGTGTGGCTCTTCTGCTTGATTCCGAGCATGCGTGGATTTTTGTGCGTCGGAATTGCATACACAAAATCAGATTTTCCCTCAAGAACTTTTGTTGTTGGAAAAATTGAGAACCAGCTCTCAAACATTTGTTGTTGTAAATTCCGACAGCAAATGTCCGATGGAGCCTACACACTGTCGGAATATCTGACCAAAAGCTCACATTGAACATTTGTTGTCGGAAATTCCGACCGTGTGTACGCGGCATAAGGCTGTATCAGGAATGTACAGAACACAAAGATAAAGGCCTTACAATAGGAAAGTAGCATAATGCACTAAGTGAGTTTTAACTGAACTCAAATGTTCTTGAAAGTGATACTAAACACACACTGTTTAATTGATATTATCCCTTCTCTTTCTGTATAGGGTTGACAGCACTGTAATTACTATAATAAAAAGTACCCTTTTTCCTAATCGATATACAGCTGTCACATGGCTCAGATCTATGCTTCTACTCCTCTGCTGCTGGTCACCAGTTATTTTATTTTTTTAATACAGATTAAAATAAATAATTAATATGAATAATCTGTTTTAAATTGTCATATAAATATATATTTTAAATTAAATCTTTATTAATAATGTAATTATTAATAATGTATGGCAATAACATGGTGTGGGCGTATTTCTGCCAGTCACAAGCTGTGTCACACCCCTTCAGTCTGGAAGGGAAGTGAAGCCACTATCAATCAAGATGTAATGCCCCACCTTCATTGTGTTTAGCTGGTTAGTGGGCATTCAGTAGGAGATAGGCAGTGGACTGTCATTCGACACATGTGTAACACTATAGTAACTATATAGTCAAATGGGCTGCTCAGATGTTATAGGGGAGAAAGTCTCAGGGTAGAAAATACACTGAAAACTGAGCATGTGGACTAGCTGCCAACATTGCTCTGTAGAATCCCCAACTGCAGTGGGGACCTGGACAGAAGGGGGAGACAGAGAACAGCAGAATCAACCAGTTTGTTTGCAGAATACAAAAAAAAGGATCCCATAGTGACTGAGTGAGTATGAACAGTATGTAAAACAGCATTTTTGATAGTTTTTAACAATGTGGGTTTAATTAAACGATACAATTAAATAAAGTCTTTACAACATATTAAAACCATATACCAATATGCAGATGACATGTTTCTTATCAATATTATATTGGATATCAATTACAATTGAACTCCACATATTAAAATTACTGCAGCAAGTGACAGATACTGTAAAAAATAACTTGCAATCTAGAAACAAAATTAAAGAAATAAAAAAAAAACAACAGAGCAGTGTTGTTTTGCCTACAGGGACTATGGTTAATGTCCAAATACAAATAATTATGTATTTGGCATAGGTTTTATGTTATTTAAAATGATCTACAGATTTTAGACTACCACACATATTGAAAACTTTGTAGGTAAACACATGCCAAGCTATCATAAGCTAACGCAGATGCTGTGGGGACCTTTTTGAGGTTGGCACCTTCAACCATTGAGTCCCTAGTGCTCTTCCCGTCTGTTATCCACCAACTATATGTAATAAATGTTATTCATCTGTAGACACAAGCTTCAAGTGCTGTATCTAACCAGCCATTTGCGTCTGTTCTGTTTCCTTGGCATATTCATAAGGCAGATGCTGCAGAGATCTTCAAATATTCATGCCTCCGAGTTGGCTCTTGCACACTACTTTTTTAACATGTCCAGGAGAATTACATACCGTATCATGATTTACATATTGTATGTCATCATTCAATTCTAAAAATAATTTGGTTAGTCCCAGTGTTGCTTTAATCATTGCATAGTTGATTTTCAATTTGCATTCAACAAATTTCAATAATAGCTGTGTTAGGAAACATTTGCTTTGAAAAACAGATATTCAATGATTAATTTAAAAAATAACTGCTACAATCAAACATTGTAGCTTAACCATAAACAAAATTAGTTGAAGCCAAAATGTTGAAGGATAATCTATAGAAGTTAAACATATAAATCAATAATTTTATCTTTTATTTTTATGCAATTAATTCTTAAGAAAATGTTTTTACTCAATAAGTGATTTGCCAAGAGTTAATGGTCAGCTTCCAGGTAATGTATAAATATAGAATTTTCCCAATTTTTTTAACAATAGTTATGTGATCAAAATATATATGCACGTGAAGTATGGACATGCATGGTAATGTAATACTTGTTTACATCTTAACAGGACAGTAATTACCTATTTTCCACCAACTCCCATGAAAAAAAACAATTTAAGTGAAAACTGCCCGACCCACAGCAAACAACCTTTTGAAGGATCATGTGTTATCATCTTCCCTATGGGAAGAGCTTCAGGTTTGGACCAAAGTAGAATTTGGTCTGAACTCTGTTCGGTGTTCAGCAAACAGGCAAACTATATGTGGTGTTAGCCCATCCACCAAGCTGAAACTCTAGCTGCAGAGGAAAGTGATGCATTTAGTAATGGTATTAACACCACGGTAAAATTTAACAGCTTCTTGCACAGGCTAGTTGTTAAGAAGATAGCAATTACTGGCTTCCTAGCAACCAGTGGTGCATCCCTGCCTGCCCATTCAGCTGTCAGCCAGAGACTCCAAGCTGACAGATGAATGTAAACATAGAGGCGGAGAGGTCCATATTTGGGCAATTACAGCAGTGGAAATACCTGTGCCTTTGTTTACAAATCAGCTGTCAGCCAGGAACTTGTCATTCAGAGGATGTGCCAGTAAGTGGACATGTATTTTTTCCTGGTGGGTCACAGACCTAGCTCATCATGACTGATGAGGATCTGCAACACTGAAGAATGTGATTGACAATAAATGTACACCTTGGGACATAAACCCCCACACACTGACCTCCCCACATTCACCTTGCCAGAGTTGTGGAAAAGAGGCCCTTGTCTTCATCAACAATGAGACAAGGTTGCTTTCCAGAAAGCCCCCCCCCCCCCCCCCATGCTGAGGGCATCAGGTTGTCACCCACTAATGGCAAATATTTGGCTGTATGTGGGATATTCATATATAGTTAGAATTTTAAGTTAACTAACATTCATTGCAATGAAGTTTAGAAGATTAGAATTTTTAGTAATGAATCTTTATGTATACAAGCCCAGTGTTATCAATGTAGGCAGAATGCTGTCGGGGCCAACCAACAGGTGATATAGGATTGCTGAAAAAAATGTATCTTTATTAAAAGCGTACTGCAGCTCTGTTAATCTAAAACCATGCAGTAATTACAAAATTACAAATGGGTTCTGCATAAAAAGAGGACTAAGGCCCCATACACACGAGAGGATCCATCCGCTGGAATTGATCCGCGGATCGGCTCCAGCGGATAGATCCCCTGGTGTGTACGATCCAGCGGATCTGTTTCCGCGGATTTTTATCCCCTGGGATGGATTTCCAGCGGATAAAAATTTGAAGACATGCTTTCAAATCTATCCGCTTGAATCCATCCCAACGGATTGATCCGCCGGTCTGTACAGACTCACCGGATCAATCCGTCCGAATCAATCCCCCGAATGCGTCGTAATGATTCGACGTATCCGTAGAATTCCTTATATGACAGCGTCGCGCACGTCGCCGCGTCATCATCGCGGCGACGGTGCGACACGTCATCGCGATGGGATTTCGGCGCGGATTTCGATCCGATGGTGAGTACACTACATCGGATCAAAATCCTTGAGAGGATTTATCCGCGGAAACGGTCCGATGGACCGTATCCGCGGATAAATCCTCTCTTGTGTATGGGGCCTAAACCTTCAGTATAAGATTTTTTTATTTACCGTATTTATCGGCATATACCGCGCACTATTTTGCCCTGAAAATCAGGGCAAAATCGTGGGTGCGCGATATACGCCGATACCCGCTTTCCCGCCACGCGTTTTTAATACTGCACCGGCATATACCAAGTGCAGTACACTCGTGTAACTTCGGGCAGTCTCAGCGCCTCTCGCACTGACGTCCTGAGCGTACAGGACGTCAGCGCGACAGTTGCCGAGCCTGCCCGACATTACACGAGTGTACTGCGCTCGGTATATGCCGGCGCAGTATTCAGAACTCATGGCGGGAAACGAGCGGGGAAGACGCGAGGACGCCGAGAGGACGCCGGACCCGCCGAAGAGGACGCCGGACCCGCCGAAGAGGACACCCGACCCGCCGAAGAGGACGCCCGACCGGCCGAAGACGGACGTCCGACCCGCCGAAGAGGACACCCGAAGCCGCAGATGGACGCCGGACCCAACGAGGCCGCCGATGAACGCCGCGCAAGACACCAAAACTGTAAGTACAAAAAAACTTTTTTTCCACAGGAATTCGGGCCACTTTGGGGGTGCGCGGTATACGCGGGAGCGCGTTATACCGCGATAAATACGGTTTTAGTTTTTTCAAATTTTTGTGACACTTGCTTGGTGTTGTTAGAGTAAGACATGTGAATGTAAGGTACTTGGTGCACATGTTTTTGGTATTCTTTGAGATCAGCTGAGAAATTAAACACATTAGTAATTTTTGAAAGCATTTAGCACTGCCCCAGTGGTGTTAGCAAAAGGGGTGTAAAGCAGGTGAGCTTGGGCAAGATCTACAGGTCAAAACTTAAGTTGAGTAGGTGATAGACAGATGTGTGACAGAAGGTCGGACAGAAAGCAGATACCAGTCAACAAGCCAAGTTGTAACTAAAGTCAGCATCCCCATTGCCAATAATGAATTATTTAACTCATGTTGGCTTATTTCACATTAAAAACAACCTGGCTGGAGAGCATATTTGGTCACTGACATGAATGAGCACCCCAACTGGTTTGTCTACAATCAGCAGATAAACAGGGAGATGTTTTTGTGCCGAAGTTTCAATGGTAAAAGATCATTTTGGGACAATTACCTAGTGAGGCATTATTTTTGGACATCGCGTGGCGTTATTTTTTGGCCACTGTGGGACTGTATACTCATTAAGAAAAATTATAGGTGGTAACTAGACATGCACACGTGTACATTAAAAAAACAAGTATTTGTCCGTGTATTTACTATGTATCAGGTCTTGTTTAGATGTTGAGAGGAATCCTTTTGCTGCTGTATTTTCTAACAAAATGAAACCAGCCTGGAAATGTCATTTAATTATATATTTTTTTAAAGTTTTCACACTTGTTTTCTAAATGTAGCTTTTTCTGTAGTACTTCTTAAAGGTGCGCTATTTCACTTGCAAGTTTAGGACATCCCCAAGCATGTTATTTAAACGAATTGTGTATTTGTAATGTTGCCCTTTAAGCCTTTTTAAAAGACTCCCATCGAACACTGCAAAAACTTGAAAATTGGCCAGAAAAAAAATAAGGTTCACCTCTCATTCTCATATACCAACATTTGTATCCCAGGATCAGGAAGGTGGCCTAATGCACAATTCCCATCCAAGCAACCCTGAAAGTTGAGATAGGGTCTGCAAGGGCAATGAAGGGTCACAAGTGCCAAGAGGCTGAAAATGATGTCCGGAACTTGGGAACACTGGTGTCAGACTAGTAAAAGTACAGAGGGTGGATAATCCAGGGGGTAGGGCTATTTTGTCACTGGATGCTACTAAAGTGTTTGATAGTGTGGAGTGGCCCTACCTCCTGGAAATATTAACTAGGTTTGGATTGGGAGATAGGTTTATAACACGGGTAAAGGTGCTTTACTCTAAACCAAGAGCTAGACTCCGGGTCAACAATAACCTCTCCCTCCCATTTGAGCCTCAGAGAGGCACCCGGCAGGGATGCCCGTTATCCCCATTGCTGTTCGCCCTGGCAGTTGAGCCCTTGGCGATACTACTCAGAACTACACCGGAGGTAGTCGGGTTCTGCAGGGGCCAGAGGGAAGAAAAGATCTCCTTATATGCAGATGATATACTTATATATTCAGGTGATACGGTAGCATCGCTGCGAAAAAGCAATGGGAATAATAGGAGAATTTGGAGGCTTTTCTGGGTTCAGTATAAATTAGTCCAAATCAATATTAATGCCTATAGATCCAGTGAGGGAGCAGTTACTGGTAGGAGCAGAGCAGATTACTATATCAAGTAGTTTTTGCTATCTGGGTGTGGTGGTTTCTCCGGATACGAATATCTTCAGCTGAATCTGGGTCCACTACTGGTAAAACAAAGAGAGAAATGTAACAGCTGGTGCAAACTTCCCCTATCAGTGGTAGGGAGAGCCAACCTAATTAAAATGGTCTGGGCTCCACAACTCCTATATATCTTCCATAATTCACTGATGTGGATATCAAACAAATGGTTTAAAAGAATTGATACCCAGATGCGGGAGAAAAAGGTAGCCAGGATTATTTTAACCACTCTACAATATGGAAAGGATAGGGGGGATTGGCGGTACCTCATCCTAAAACTTATTTTTTGGCCTCTCAGATACAACAGCTGGCGGGATGGTGACGGGAAGAAAGAGAGGATCCAAATAGAAACTTGGTCATTGGTACCGCTCCCTTATTAAAGGCAGCCTCTCATCTTGAGATGGGCTTGCCCAGTATGCCACAGTCAGCACCCACAGGAATCCTCCTCAGAAAGGTATGGGGGGAGCTACGGAAAACTTTGGGGATAGAGGGTGTGCTACCATTCATTCCAATATGGAACAATCCGAGATATGCAGAGCTCAGGATCTAGCAGGTTTCACTTCCTGGAAAAAAAGGTGAATCTGGTTCTTTTCACAGCTGTACGAGGGTGAGGTGCTGAAAACTTACGAGCAGCTGTGCAGGGAATACCAATTAGCCCCGCGGGGCTTTTATCAGTATCTCCAGCTCCGGCATGCCCTACAGAAACAACAACAAATACGATCACTGGTGGTAACATCACCGTCGCCTTTGATGACTGCGGTTCTGCAAGCAGAAGCTCGGAGAGGACTGATAACAAAAAAATATGAGGGACTGCTAGCAACAATTCAGAATCATAAATCCCTTAGAAGCCGTAGGAAGTGGGCGGAAGACACCGGGGAGATAGACGGAGACCAGTGGGAGAGGGCGCTTGAAGCTGTCCCAGTGGTGTCCGTTTCTGCATCGCACAAACTGTTGCAACTCTTTATCCTACACAGGGCGTACAGAACAGCGCCACAATTACATAGATGGGGAAGAAGGGATACCCCTATGTGCCCAAAGTGTAGGGTCCAGCAAGGGGACTTTATACATTTGATTTGGAGATGTCCAAAGCTTCACAGGTATTGGGAGGAAGTATCCCAGTGTATTACTAGAGTAGCACAGGTACCAGTCCCATTGGATCCACATGTATACTTGTTAGGGGCTATTGACCCTGGAGAGTATACAAAAGGAAAGTATTATATGGTAACTAGACTGTTGTATTTGGCAAGAAAACTCATTGCTCGTTATTGGATGGCCTCGGGGGTCCCCACAGGGAAGCAATGGATTGCGTATGTCAACTCCCTGTTGGGTAGAGAACATCTGGCCTATAAAAGAAGGAAAAACGAGGGTACATTTGAGGAAATTTGGCATTCCTGGTTGAGAGATACGAGTGTCGCACCTCCAAAACTGGTGTTGGACAGATTTTCCATGTAGAGCGCAGAGGACAGGGGGGAGGGTGAGGGGGTGGGATATAATAAACAAAGAGATGTACACGGGTATATTATAGGAACGTAAAAATGTTGTATAATGCATGTTAACTGAATTGCAATAGATGCCGAATAGGCATATATATGTATGAAATAAGAAAATAAAAATAAAAATAAAGTGGATTTAAAAAAAATAAAAAAAGTACAGAGGGTAGGGCACCCAGGATACACCAAGTTGATATATGAGTGGAGTCGGCTCACCAGTTCAATAACAGTCAAGCAGGAAGGCACCAAATTATATGCAGAATCAAGGTCAGGAACAAGCAGAGGTTGGCAACATGCAGGCAGCAAGGTACCTTGTAAACAGAAGAAATCTCTGTCTCCATAACAGAGATGAGTAGAAAAGATAGGCAGACAAGGATAATCCAGAAGCAGAGTGGAAGGAAGCCAAGTCATTAACAGGACAAACATAAGGTACAGGATCAGGAATTGCAGGAACTCAGACTGAAATATTGTTTCAGTAAGGAGTGTGATGGGAGTGAACGGTTTAGCCCGATCATGAATTTGGGCCGAATGTTGACTGTTCGCCCAAATTGTCATGGGCATTCGACCATTTGTCTGACTCGCTGAGCGCCCCACAATGCACAGCGCACCGCATAGGGCATTAGAAGACCTGATTGGCTAAAGCAATAAAGGTTTTGCACAATCACAGCACAGAACACTGTCAGAGCCATGATTGGAGATGGTAATGCTGACTGTGCCTAATCATGGCTCATTGCTCATAGACCCACCCCCACTATAAAGGATCCTTCCCAGAGTAGCCATTCCCAGTGTGATATTGTAGTGGAGATAGAACAGGGCTCTGTTCATTGCTACTAGCAAGTTAGTGTGCTATAGTGTGCTATTGTGATTCTATTGTGAGTGTAGTGTGTAAGTGTAGTGTGAACATAGTGATAGTGTAGCGTGAGTGTAGTGCCAACATTCATTTTTACATTGGTGTCAGTTTAGTGTGAATATAGTGATAGTGCAGTGTGAGTGTAGTGCGACCATTAATTTCTACTTTAGTGTCAGTTTAGTGTTTCAAGGCAGGATTACTGCAGTATATTGAGGTGCATTAGTGCATGTTTACTGCGATATATTGAACTGTGTTAGTGCACGTTTATTGCAGTATATTGAGGTGCGTTAGTGCACGTTTACTGCAGTATATTGATGTGTGTTAGTGCACGTTTACTGCAGTATATTGAAGTGCATTAGTGCATGTTTACTGCAGTATATTGAAGTGTGTTAGTTAATGCTTACTGTAGTATATTGATGTGCGTTAGTTCACGCTTACTGCAGTATATTGAATTGTGTACTTTTACGGCAGTATATTGACATGCGTTAGTGCACTTTTATGATAGTATATTAAGGTGCATTAGTGCACTTTTATGGCAGTATATTGAAGTGTGTTACTGTAGTTTTACTGCAGTATATTAAAGTGCGTCAATGCAGTTTTACTGCAGTATATTGAAGTGTGTCAGTGGCATGTGTCTGTGTAGTGAGTACTCAAGTTAACCACTTGCTGACCGACTTTTGCATATATACTGCGGCAAGGCGGCTCAGCTCCACAAATCAACGTACCTGTATGTTGGTCTGTGCATGAGATACAGTGGGCGCACGTGTGCCACCAGAGGCATGTGCATGCTCCCACTGGAGGAGCATGCCCATGGGTCCATCAGACTTCATGTCTGCCAGCCACCCGTAATCGTGGTACAGAGAGGCAGAATGGGGATAGGTCCAACCAATCACCAGCTTGTTAATATGAAAAGTCACTTGGCCAGCTTATGCTCATGCCCCCCATCCAAAACTGTGCTGCCTCTCGGTCTCATGTGTGCACAGGTACGATGCTATTGAACACTGCAATGGGAGGTTAGAGGGGGGAAGAGAACACTACTGTGTGTGTGGGAGGAGTGCATTCTGAGTGCAACGCACTCCTGAACCATGTATTTTGAGTGCAACTCACTCCTGATCCATCTGTTCTGAGCCTAACGCACTCCTGATCCCTGTGTTCTGAGAGTAACGCACTCCTGATCCCTACATTCTAAGTGTAACCCACTCCTGATACCTGCATTCTGAGTGTAACGCACTCCTGATGCCTGGATTCTGAGCGTAACGCACTCCTGATGCCTGCATTCTGACTGTAATGCACTTCTAATCCCTGCATTCTGAGTGCAATACACTCCTGATCACTGTGTTCTGAGCCCAACACACTCCTGATCCCTGCCTTCAGAGCGTAACATACTCATGATCCCTGCATTCTGAGCGCAATGCAATCCTGATCCCTGCATTCTGCATGCAATGCACTCCTGATCCCTGTGTTTTGAGCCTACGCACTCCTGATCCCTGCGTTCTGAGTGTAACACACTCCTGATACCTGCATTCTGAGTGCAATGCACTCCTGATCCCTGTGTTCTCTGAGTCTATCGCACGCCTGATCCCTGTGTTCTGAGCCTAATACACTCCTGATCCCTACATTCTGAGCCTAACACACTCCTGATACCTGCATTCTGAGCGTAACACACTCCTGATGCCTGCATTCTGAGTGTAACAAACTCCTAATCCCTGCATTCTGAGTGCAACGCACTCATGATCCCTGTGTTCTTAACCTAACACACTCCTGATCCCTGCCTTTAGAGCGTAATGCACTCCTGGTACCTGGATTCTAAACCTAACACACTCCTGATCCCTGCCTTCTGAGCGTAAAGCACTCCTGATCCCTACATTCTGAATGTAACGCACTCCTAATCCCTGCATTCTGAGTGCAATGCACTCCTGATCCCTGCCTTCTGAGCGTAACATACTCCTGATCCCTGCATTCTGAGCGCAATGCAATCCTGATCCTTGCATTCTGAGTGCAATGCACTCCTGATCCCTGTGTGCTGAGCCTAACGCACTCCTGGTCCCTGTATTCTGAGTGTAACACACTCCTGATACCTGCATTCTGAGCGTAACACACTCCTGATGCCTGGATTCTGAGCGTAACGCACTCCTGATCCCTGCATTCTGAGCATAACGCACTCCTGATCCCTGCATTCTGAGCGCAACACACTCCTGAACCCTGCATTATGAGCATAATTCACTCCTGATCCCTGCATTCTGAGCATAACTCACTCCTGATCCCTGCATTCAGAGCGTAAAGCACTATTGGACCCTGCATTCTGAACGTAGCGCACTCCCAAAACCTGCACTCACTTGTAATACTTTTTTTTATGTCCGCTGCATTTGAAATCTACATTTGGGGTTAACAATGTATCATCACCTGCAGTAGATCACAAAGGCAGTGTGTTTTGAACACAGTGCAGGAAGCACACATGGAACATGCCTTTCTGGCATCACGGTCTGGTGTGGACTGGCCCTAACAACAGGACACTGTGCACGGTGATCTTTGACTCCATCATTGTTGTTCAAGTAGATCTCCATCTCTCTAAAGGTTGCCTACTCCTGCTCTATAGGGTTATGGTGTGAAGGCACCACCAACACCCAAAGCTCATTTTTTTTGCACCTGTTCCTTCTATCCAATATCTGTAAAGGAGACACTAGAATTGAACCTAAAAGTCTCTAATCTTGTTCCGAGTGCACTCAATAGTGGCCTCATCATACAGACTGGCTCCCCAAGCCATTGTTTTAAAAAAAAGAAAGCTTGCTGTGAAAATTTCATTTTTTTGCCTTTATAGATGTTATTTTTACTGCAGCAGGTTCTATACACGGTACAGATGTGCCACTTTACAGGAAGACTAAGGGGATCCCCCATACACTATATTAAAGGGCTTTTAGATTTTTATTGTTTCAATTTAAACATCAGTAAATCACTGCTCATTTAAAAATTATGGCCCGGATTCAGAAAGGAGATACGACGGCGTATCTCCGGATACGCCGTCGTATCTCTGAGTGTGCGGGGTCGTAACAATGCGACTGATTCATAGAATCAGTTACGCATAGATTTCCCTAAGATGTCTTACACCGTCGTATCTTAGGCTGCATATTTACGCTGGCCGCTAGGTGGCGCTTCCGTATATTTACAAGATGAATATGCTAATTAGGTAGATACGCCGATTCAGAAACGTACGTCCGCCCGGCGCATTTTTTTTACCTCGTTTACGTTAGGCTTTTTCCGGCGTAAAGTTACCCCTGCTATATGAGGCGTATCCTATGTTAAGTACGGACGTCGTTCCCGAGTCGAGTTTTGAAAATGTTACGTTGTTTGCGTAAGTCTAAGTCGTTCGCGAATACGTCTAAAGCAATGCCGATTTGCGGCGTAATTTCGAGCATGTGCACTGGGATTTTTTCATGAACGGCGAATTCGCCGTTCGTAAAAAACATCAAATACGCGGGGTCACATGCAATTTAAATAAAACACGCCCACATCATCCACATTTGAATTAGGCAGGCTTACGCCGACACACATACGTTACGCCGCCGTAACTAAGGGCGCAAGTTCTTTCTGAATACAGAACTTGCGCCCTAATTTACGGCGGCGTAACGTATCTGAGATACGTTACGCCACCCGGAAAGATACACCAATGTATCTGAATCCGGCCCTATGTCTTTTACAAACTTTTTTTCATTGATACAGTACATGTCCCTCAGGGCAGTACCCAAATCCCCATAGCCCTTTGTATGTCCAATAACTTGCATCTATGCACTTAAAATGGGCACTTTTGATTTTCCGAGTTCGGGTCCCATAGACTTCAATGGGATTCATAATTTGGCTCGAAACTTTCTCAAGAGGGTAGCAAAAAATAATGGTGATACAAGCACAATCTAATTACCGTATCTGAACAAAGCTCTGGAACAGTGCAAGACAATCTGTACAATAATCAAATACTTCCAGTTCATTGGACAAGGTAGTCAAATGTCTCCCTCTCTTGTCAGTGGACAAGCTGCAGATGGTAACTCAGGTGGTTGAGGACAGGGGCCTCTTAATAGGCTGCACACTGGTATGGCTAAAGAAGATGCTTGAAGAAAAGATGAGATAGCTGAGAGCAACACCATCTCACTGGAATCACTTTATTGGGGAGTCTGTGGGCAGTGTCCTCCATTGTGACTGGGGCTTAGATTAGCCTGCATACTCTTGTGCACTTTTTTGAATTGTACACTGATGCTAATGTAGGGGTTCTGTGTGCCTGGTTGAATTTAGCTCGCCCCCCTGGATGCGTAGCACATGAGGGAGACGTGGTTTGGTTTTTATTGCTTTAAGTAAACAAGTTATTAAGAATAGCTATTTTAATATTATACATACTGCTTTTATCTCCTGTTGTTTGTGATCTTGGGGGGAAAAAAAATATGTGTTTTGTTTGTTTAATCAGAGCTTTTCCCAACCCCCACCAACATCCATTCTTGCTAACATGTCAGTGAAAGTGTATGTCTGTTATTCTAGTGAACAGCAGCTTCATATTTTCAAATTAGGCTGCAAAGCAGTTCATGCTGAGTGATCAAATAATTTGACGCTTGCACAAATTTCTAAGGTCTGCAGGCAAATTGCATTTAAAGATATGAGTGCAGCATGAAACAGGTATATTTCAACCAAAGGAAAGGCAATAGAGCAATTTATATTTTAAGTTGGTGCGCACAGATTTGCTTTTTAATAAATGCAGATGAGAGATGATAAAAAGTTTGATTTATTTCCAAAAATGAAAAGTATTCTGTTGAACATGCATGTAGAGAAATTACAGAATTACGTAGACCCAAAGATACAGTACTTGCTTATCATTATAGCATTGTAGCAGAGTTCCCCTTTATCTGTCTGCCCCAGCAGCAAGTGCAGGGCCATTTAACTCTATTACCCACAATCTCCTGGGCTCCCATCAGCTTCTGGATAAGCCCAGGGCATACACATTGCAACCCCTCCCTCCATCCTGAACTCAGTGGAACTGTGACTGATGAAGCAATCATGACTTGGCTAGCTAAATACAACCAGGTACACAGAACCCCTACATTAGCATCAGTGTGCAATGCCAAAAAAAAGAGTATGCAGGCTAATCTAAGCCCTAGTCACATTGGCGGACACTGTCCACAGACTCCCCAATAAAGTGATTCCAGTGAGACCGTGTTTCTCTCAGCCATCGCATCTGTTCTTCAAGCATCTTCTTTAGCTATACCAGCATGCAGTCTATTGAGAGGCTCCTGTCCTCAACCACCTGGGTTACCCTGGTCCACTGACAAGAGAGGGAGACATCTGGCTACCTTGTCTAATGAACTGGAAATATTTGATTATTGTACAGATTGTCTTTCACTGTTCCAGAGCTTTCTTCAGATAATTATATTGTGCTTGTCACACCATTATTTTTTGTTACCCTCTTGTTTATTGAGCTAGCTCACTATAGCTCTGACCCAATTATGTCGCGTACACATGACCGTTTTTCATGACGAGAATAATTAAATTTTTTAAATTGGTCATTAAAAACGATCATGTGTAGGCTCCAGAGTATTTTTCTAGACGAGAAAAATGGCCATTAAAAATGTAGTACCTGCTCTATTTTTTCTTGTCAAGGTAGGCTTGACAAGAATCACGTCGAGAAAAACATTGTTTTTTTCCATGACATGAAAAAGGGTCGTGTGTACGCGGCTTTAGGCTATGTATCTTTTATCTCTGTAATCATTGCACTCACTTAGTAACCCTAATACTGTAAACTTACATCACAGTCTCACTGATTTGGTATTTATATTTGAACTGTTACACATTCAAATAGACATGACGGAAGCAACACAGCCCTCCTTTCCCATCTAATTGCAGCGCTAACTACTGTATGCCGCAGGCCTCAAAATTTGAAGTCCTGAGCTACTAGCCAGGCCTTAAAAGTTACTCGCCACCTGTTGCCCCACCCAAACCCTACCTTGCCCCGCCCCTAAACACGCCTTTTTAAATGATCTCATGAAATAACAACACTATTAAATGCTTTATTCAGAAGTTAGAAAAATAAACAACAACAACCACCAGTACGCCTCCACTTCCAACGCAGTACACCTCTACCTTCAACTCCTCCTCCAATGCCTCCCCCTAGCACACCTCTATACCTCTTCCCAGTATGTCTCTGCCTCCAATGCCCCCCCCAGCAAACCTGTGCTTTTAAAGACCCCCCAGCACACCTTGTCTTCCCACCTCCCCTCACCAGTGTACCTATGCCTCCAATTCTGCCCCCCTCCCCCCATTCTATCATACCAATACCTCTAATTCTGCCCCCTTCCCCCATTCTATCATACCTATGCCTCCAATTATGCCCCCCTCCCCCCATTCTGTCATACCTATGCCTCCAATTCCACTCCCCCCTCCATCATAAAGTATGATAGATTGGGGGGGGGGCAGAATTGGAGGCATAGGTATGATAGAATGGGGGAGGGGGGCAGAAATTGAGGCATAGGTATGATAGAATGGGGGAGGGGGGCAGAAATGGAGGCATAGGTATGATAGAATGGGGGGAGGAGGGAGCACCATGCAGGCAGTGCACAGTCACGGGGCGCACTCCAAACCAGCCACTGTAAATGATATTATAGGGCGGTATAGTGGCCGGTTGGTGTGGTATATGGCAGGTTAGAGTGGTACAGGGCAGGTTAAGGTGGTATGGGGCAGGTTGGGGTGTTATAGGGCAAGTTAGGGTGGCATAGGGCAGGTTGGGGTGGTATAGGGCAATTTAGGGTGGTACAGGAAAATGAGGGTGGGAAAGGCCGGGGTGGCACAGGGCAGACTGGGGTGGCACGGGGCAGGCTGGGGTGGTATAAAGCAGGCTGGGGTGGTATGGGGCAGGCTGGGATGGTATACAGCAGACTGAGGTGGTATACAGCAGGCTGGGGTGTTACACAGCAGGCTGGGGTGGTATGGGGCAGGCTGGGGTGGTACACAGCAGGCTGGGGTGGTATACAGCAGGCTGGGGTGGTGGTACACAGCAGGCTGGTCTGGTGGGGGGAGGGGGCAGCTGGTCACAGCTATATTATACTAAATTTACCACCTTGCACCACCCCCCTTTCCTTATCAGACTAGCACAGCACAGGATGCCAGACACTGTTTGAGAGTCCTCTCACACCAGCTCTCAGACGGCCTGCCAGTACCATGGCAACCCCCACCTAACACACACCTAACCTTGGGCTCAGGCCAGCGGTGGACACCAGAAAACCCCCTCGCAAGCTGAGTGTCACCCTTTACTAGTTCATTTCCCTCCCACCTGTACTGTACTCACACCTGTTCCGGGAGTCTGGAGAGGAGACGAGGACAGCGTCACAGCTTGCAGCCGCGCCGCCAAGGCGGAGATAGATAGTGACATCCTCATGTCTGCAGTATGAGATGTGACACCCCCCTAGCAACGCATCTGAGGGGCGGCCCAATCGGAGGTGAAGAGGAGCAGTCCCAAGCGGTGTTAATACATTTCTATTTACAAATCTTGCTGCTAGCCTGTGTGGGACGGAGGTAGGTGGAGAGGGGAGGCGCTGACTTGTACACTTCCTTGCAAAGCTCTGCTTTGCTGCTAGCCTGTACAGTGCGGGGGATGTGTGGGAGGTGGAGAGGGGCGGTCTTAAGCGGCAATGTGTGGAATGTGAATATTGAACTGGCTGCACTGCGAGTGTGTGAGCGGCGGGAGGGGAACTGGACAGACACATGCCTTATGCAGCACAGCCCTGTCTATACTCGCACTGCTCATAAATTCACTCGCCAAATGCTAGCAGGCGAGTGCAAATTTTGAGGCCTGGTATACCGTATATGACAAAGATCTAAATACGCTGTGTACATGTTCCCTGGGGCAAGACCCGGGTTCTCAACGATGTTTTCCAACAATAACTTGCATATTGGGCTTTAAAATTAGCACTTTTGAATTCGAACGTTCGAGTCCCATAGACTTCAATGGGGTTCTAAATGTTCGCGCGAATGATCGGTCTGTTCGAACGTTCCGGTGCGAACCGAACGCATGAATGTTCGGCTCATCCCTACTCCTACATAAGTTATACTTGTATATCTGCTGTCTTTCCTTTACTACACTCTTTGGAACGCACAGATCCTGTTAGAAATCTTTCTTACTTTTCCAGCAGTGGCTGTGGAGTCTGGGTAGTCACTGTGTAAGAATTGGATTGGAGGAAAGACACCCCCCTGCCCTTTTCCACATAGGCAGAGAAGCAAAGAAACATGCAGAGCTGAAGAACCTAGAATATGAAATATATTTTCAGTTGTTTCACACTTTTTTGTTATGTATAATTCCACATGTGTTAATTCATAGTTTTGATGCCTTCAGTGTGAATCTACAATTTTCATAGTCATGAAAATATAGAAAACTCTTTGAATGAGAAGGTGTGTCCAAACTTTTGGTCTGTAATGTATATATATAAACACTTAGGATATTGAATAAAATGTTGTTTTCCTTTTCTTTTCTATATTTATGAACTTTTATACAGATTTATACAGCTGTTTCTCTTGGTAAGGTACTTGGGATGCAGCGCTTACGTCTGAGCAGGAAATTACTAAACTGAAACACTGTCACATGGGTGGGGGAAGGAAGAAGGTCGACTAGATAAATTCAGTATGATTAACCGGTTAACGCCCGCCGCATGTACATGTACGTCCACAGAATGTCACGTACAGGCATATGGGCGTACATGTACGTCCCCGCCTTTCCGTGGGTCGGGGGTCCAATCAGGACCCCCCTGGTACATGCGGCAGTCGGTAAACCGCGGGGAGCGATCCGGGACGACGGCGCAGCTATTCGTTTATAGCCACCCCATCGCGATCGCTCCCTGGAGCTGAAGAACGGGGAGAGCCGTATGTAAACACGGCTTCCCCGTGCTTCACTGTGGCGGCTGCATCGATCGAGTGATCCCTTTTATAGGAAGACCCAATCGATGACGTCAGTCCTACAGCCACACCCCCCATCAGTTGTAAACACACACTAGGTGAACCCTAACTCATACAGCGCCCCCTGTGGTTAACTCCCAAACTGCAACTGTCATTTTCACAATAAACAACGCAATTTAAATGCATTTTTTGCTGTGAAAATGTATTGTCAGTAAGGTTCCCAACAAGTCCTGGTGGAATTGTGCACATATAATCTTACAAGTCTAGTTATTGATAGAGATAACTGCAGATAAATGTTGCAGCAAATTTTGGTTTCTGTGGCCCCTACGGATGATTGAAATGTGGTGCCTGTGGTGTCAGAGACCTGAAGACAAGATCTTGGATAATAGGGAGGTCCAGCCATTGTCTAACCAGTCTGCAATGCAGCTTTTCACCAACTGAAACCATGGTGTGGCACTGGAACTCAGAGTAAGCCTATCTCTGTCTTAATCCCTAGTAGCTTCTAATCTGTTATGCAACTGAATTTCAAACTACCAAATAGCTGTCAGATGCTTAGCCTGGCTTTAGCCTATGCTGGTTATGGAGCCCTGAGTTAAAACTAGCTATAGAATCCGAAACCAGAAGGGACAGGGTTAACCATAAAAACAAGTGCTGCATATAAACTCTATTGAAATAAACAAAATAAATGAAATAAAGGATCACTTACCATAAGATAACAACAAGGGGACAGATATACTTATGTCATAAGTATGTAGATATATACAGTACATACCGATTATTTATAAGTTAAAGCCATGAGCAACAATAGTAAACTATTAAACATAAGAGGACTTGCCTAATAATCCCTGCTTCTGGTCTGGATTCAGCAACTGCTCTTCCATGGACAGGGCAGGTGTCTCAGACTTCCTCTCTCTGTTCACTTCCTCCTTCTTAGGTTTCCAACCCAGCAACTCAGAGACAGCAACTGCTTTACATAATTAATTATGTGAAAATCGGCACAGCTATTTACAAATACAGACAGTAGAGGGCAGAAGATTCCTACGCAATCATACGTTTTTTCCCATCATCTGTAGAATCATGTAGTCTTCTACTCATCATCTCGTCATCTCTGTCACAAAATAGTAAGCCAGGTCAAGATCAGTAAAACCTCTGACACAGAAACAATAATGGAATGTCATGTGACACTTCGTCCATATATTTTCAAGTGCACATATTCTCTGCCACAGCCTTTTGCAGTAGGTTATCTACATTTCCAAATAAGGCTAAGTAATTCCTGAGCACAGCTAGGTTTTCATCTGTGGGGTTGAGCAATGTGCCCAATTTCCCAAACCACAGAAAAATGTGCTGCACTTTAGCAGATGTGCAGGGGTACTATTAACTCTTAATGGCACCCCACACATTGGCATTAACACCTGCATAATTTTTTTCATCATGCTAAACTGCATGGTACTGCACTATTTTAAAAAAAAGGGATCAGGGACTTCTTTTCCTGCATTTCTGCTAATAGGGTACCCCATTGAAATGAATAGTCTTCCCACACACAGAATGCAGGTCACAACAGTATGAAACTAGTGTAATCTGAAAATTCAAGTCTGCTAGAAGTGCAAGTCTATTAACAAAAGTGTCACAGTGGAGCCTCACTGTTTGTCTGTGGAATATGTGTGTGCTGCCAACTTGATGTGAGAATGACAGTTTATACTTGTGGCCAACCGAGAACAACCATTTGCCTTCAAAACAAAAGAGATGAATACAGTAATAAAGTTTAAACGGACTGTATAAAATGCTTATGCCTTGGAATGCAGACCGTGAGGCTGCTCTTTGTTATAACCCTTGAAAGGGATTTCTATTTGTGAACAGCTGTAAATAACCACTTTTTGTATAGTATGCTGTGCTAAGGTAATACGCAAGGATGGTGGTCTTTAAAACCAGTGTACATCTTGATTTTGATCTTATACCGACAATAACAACTTAATTGCATATGCTGGCATGAAATACAGTCGTTTACTAATGAAAAACCACCATTGCTTTCTGAATGCACATAGTCAATCAGAGTTCAGGTGCAAAATGGACCCATTTATTTTAATTAAAACAGATACAAATCTGATCCCGGTCAATTAATCTTTACATGCTCTTATCATTCTATACTAACTCAGAATGCATTTTTTTAACCTAATGTCACACCAGCCAGGAAATACTGTCTATTGATTCAGAAAAATATATTAACTTGTGTAACACATCACTGTGCCCGGTATTGATTTTAAAAACATGCTGATGTACAGAATAGCTCCAACACATACTTTTTTTTTGCCCATAAACTTTTACTGGTAGAAAGCCAAAGCACTTAGGTTTACTGTTTGTCATAAAACAGAAGAAAACACACAAGCAAATGGCAAAAGAATGAATATAGCTGCATTACTTTACTGCAGACAAGGGCAAACTGTTTTACATATTATTCTGAGGCGAGACTTGGTCAGCGAGATGGGTGTATAAAGGATATTAAAGAGCGTTTAGATAAATGACTTTTGAAGTTGCATCTATTAATTCTGCTTTTAGCATTTACTGCATGCCATATGTGAAAGTGAGTTAATTTATAACTGTCCTTTGTAGATAATTGGAGTACAACCAATACAAGAGACAACATCTACAGTAATGATATGCCAAGCAGCACATTGACCACAACACTCAACAGAGTCCCGTTAATTACATTGTGCCACATCATCTCATATATTCAGAAGCAAATAAGAAAACTGGCAGGCACATTTTTCTTCCCTTTATATCAGCCTAACGAAATCTCACCCAAATGCCCTTTACAAAGGCCTTCAGAGATGGGAGAAGAGAAGCTGCTATAAAACAAAATGATGAATGGCTCTTCTCATTCTAATAGACACTGCCAAAGGCAATTACAGCAGATAACGGAATATTCAATAGGGCAGTGCAAAAAGTAATGATGATGGGCAAAGTGCGTAACTCATAGCAACCAATTAGATCTCTGGATGGTCACCAAGGATTACTGCACTTTGCACATAACATAAGGCCTTTGGAACCTACCAGCTAGAAATTGTAACTTAGGGTTCAGTCTTCGGGCCATCAGAAGTGCAGTTGCTACTCACAAATTATCGTACTTATCATACATTAATGACCGCAATACATCTCTCTAGTGAATTTAAATAGTCACACAGAGGCTTAATGATCTGGTAATTGGAATTTATGTCATGTTAAATTGGTAAAATGTTTGATGTGGACCTAAAATAAAGCATAATTTTTGAAAAACTTCTAATACCTTGGTTACCAGAAATACTACCTGTATGTGTGTATATATATATATATATATATATATATATATATATATATATATATAAGGAATATTACTGGATATTGACACAAGGGAATGATATTTGGGAATGGATACTTTATAACACAGGTCATATTCCAAGATGAATATATAGATAGGAAGGGCATACAGTACATGACCACATTTTAAAGATATATACTGTGGCCCATATTCTCAGTGAAGTTACGATGGAGTAACTCAGGATACTCCATCGTAACTCCCTTTTTTGGCCAGTGTATCTATGCTCCTGATTCTTAGAATCATTTTTGCATAGATACACTTAAGATCCGCCATCTGTAAGTCACTTACACTGGCGGATCTTAAATGCAATGACGCCGGCCGCCGCTAGATGGCATTTACGTGAAAGAGTCATTTGCGTATGCAAATGATCCTTCAACGCCGATTCCCGAACGAGTTTGCGTCGCGTAACCGTCGCTAACGTCGTTTGCGTAAGCGTAAACTTACTCCTGCTATATGAGGGGTAAGTTTCCGCAAGTCTCGCGTAGGCCATGTTACGGATGGCGTCGGGTCCCCGTCGTGTTTTTTCGTCGGGTACGTCGTTTACGTAAGTCGTTCTTGAATACGACTTTACGTCAATGATGCACATGTCGTCGTCATTGACGTTTTCCGCCGAGAACTGGAGCATGCGCACTGGGCTTTTTGAAGCCCGGCTCATGCCCAGTTCTTTTGCATCGGGGGCGCGCTTCATTTGAATAGAAGCCGCCCCCTTGGAGATCCGCCAGGCTACGCCGGGACACTTACACTCCGCTGTCCCAACTTATGGAGCAAGTGTTTGGGGAATACAACACCTGCTCCAGTAAGTTGGGACAGCGGAGTGTAAGTGCCTTAAGCGCAGCAGGCGGATATTTAGAGAGAATATGGGCCTGTATCATCATAACATGTTACACATTTGTTATTAATGTGCCCCTGTTGCTACAAGGAAAATAAAATAAAACCAAGCCAGCTTGTAAAAGAAAAAAAAATAATACTTACCTATCCAGCTGGCAGTGTGTTAATCTTCAGCTCTTAAACACCTACATGCACTGCTGCTATCTGACATTTCTTGGTGTGTGGGAAAGTGTGTCTCGCACTGGGCTCAGTGGTTCCCTCCAAAGACCTTTCATGAGATTATAGACCACACCTCCAAATAAAGCAACGTTCCCCAAATACAACCGATGAGAAATAAAAAAGCCATGACCAAGTATTGGCAAAAAATGGCCATGGCACTGTTATTGGTTTTTACATATAAAGCAACAATTTATAAGAATTTATTATCATCATAAATGACAGTATGAATTTTTATAAACAAAGTAGAATTTGCTCAGTTGTCAGAACCCGAGCAGTAGTAACACATACTAACATTGAAATATTATGTCCCCCCCTAGGGTTCTAGAGTGACCCAACCACATAACAGTGCTTGCAACTGAGGCAGGAGGGAGGGAGCTCTTTTGCTGAATGTTCTGACCCCAGAAAGGACATTTCCATCTCCAGTGGCCCTTATATAGTTTATCCACACATTCCAGAAAATTCCCTGCTTCCTAATTGCTCCATTCTAAATCCCATATTCTGCATATTTAATGTGACCGCACATGCTAAAGCTATCTACACTTTAAACATTAAATGAGTTTGATTAATACTGATTGGGCTGGGGTGGCCACAATCTGAAGCAAGTGGGGCCATATTGTGCCCCCTTTTTTCATTATTACAGGACACTGGGGGCTGCAGGGGCAGTAGGAGGAACCACCGCACCTTTCGATGCTATATGAGTAAATGCTCCTGGAGCTATTCAAAGGGGAAAACATCTATTACTCCAACCACCAGAAAGATGACAATTGTTTCTCTTTTACAAGCCAGCTCTGTTTTATTCTCCTAGGTATTAGGTTGCTTTAGGGAAAATACTAATATGCATATCATTACATGAATATGAAAGTTTTTTTTAACCACTTGCCGACCAGCCGCCATCATTATACAGCGGCAGATCAGCAAGTTCCCGCGAACCGCCGCAGCTGTACAATGGTCCCTTTAAGCGGGATAGCAGGCGAGCGCCCCGGCTACATCACTGGGGTGCCGATGCTCATGAACGGCGGTCATGAGCGATCGTGGGCACGAGAGGCAGAACAGGGACGTGTGTGTTCTGTGAGGAAAGACAGATTGTGAGTTTCTAATAGCTAGGAACCATGATCTGTAATTTCCTTTAGATCAGTTCCATCTCACTTGATTGCCCGCCTAGTGTTAACCCCTTCCCTGCCAGTGACAGTTTTACAGTAATCATTGCATTTTTATAGCACTGATTGCTGTAAAAATGCCAATGGCCCCAAAAATATGTCAAAAGTGTCCGATGTGTCCACCATCATGTTGCAGTCCCAATAAAAATTGCAGATAGCCACCATTACTAGTAAAAAAATTATAATAATCAAAATGCTATAAATCTATCCTCTATTTTGTAGACGCTATGACTTTGCACAAACCTATCAATATACTCTTATTGTGATTTTTATTACCAAAAATATGGAGACGAATACATATCAGCCTAAACTGAGGAAAATGTAGCTTTTTAAAAAATATATATATTTATTATAGCAAAAAGTACAAAATATTGTGTTTTTTTCTAAATGTTCCCTCTTTTTTGTTTATAGCGCAAAAAATAAAAATTGCAGAGATGATCAAATACCAACAAAAGAAAGCTCTATTTGTGGGAAAAAAGGGATATTAATTTTGTTTGGGTACAGCCTCACACGACCACGCAATTGACAGTTAAAGCGATGCAGTGCCGAATCACAAAAAATGGCCTGGTCATTGAGCAGCCATGACTGAAGTGGTTAAAAAGGCCTGAAAAAGGCCTGGAAGAAAGTCTCTGGACTTTTGTCTTTTTATAAGATTTTACCAGATGGCTTTTATACAGAGCACTTTCAAAGAAAGTGGGACACATTCAAAGATGTTTGTAAAGGATTTCTGCGTACAGAAGGTTTTTATGATTTCTGTCAAGTTTTGCCTGAAAATCTGTATACAGCACTTGAAATCACAACACCACTTTTTAATTTTTCCCCCTCATTAACCACTTGCTTACTGGGCACTTTCACCTCCTTCCTGCCCAGGCCAATTTTCAGCTTTCAACGCTGTCACTCTTTGAATGGCAATTGCGCAGTCATGCAATACTGTACCCCCCAAAAAAATGTATCTTTGTTTTTTAGACAGATAGAGCTTTCTTTTAGTGGTATTTAATCACCACTGTGTTTTTTTTATCTTTTTCTAAGCAAACTAAAAGAGACCACAAATTTTGAAAAAACTTTTTCTTAGTTTTTCCTTACTTATGTATGCTTATAAAGCTGCACTGATTGCCTGCACTGATAGGGCACTGATAGGCTGCACTAATGGGCACTGAGGTGACACTGATGGGTACTGATGCAGAGGCACTGATGAGGCTGCACTGATGTGTGGCACTGATAGGTGGTCCTATTGGACACTGATAGGCTGCATTGAATGGCAATGATGGGCGGCACTGATAGACCCTTGACCTTTACTTGACCCTAACACTAACCCTGGCACTGACCGAGATCTAACATCTAGGTATTGTTTCTTAATTTTTTCCTTTTTTTTTTAATCTACACACTTTTGTTTACATTCTCCCTGTATGAGAGAGAAAAACCCTCATTCCCCATTCACAGAGAGAAAAAAACACAGGGGTGGGCTGCACAGTGACTGATCATTGTGATAGCCAAACATAGGCTATCATAGCAATCAGGGGACTCGGAAATCAGGGGTCCTGAATCACGATCATTAGTGCGGGACCCGTGCATCCCCATTACAGACCAGTATCACATAAACACCATTATACATATATGCTGCCCACAGAAAAAAAGCCCAGGTCTGTAGGGCTGCATACATGCATGCGGTTGGCACGAGGGGGGTTAATACAAGTTCTGTTCTCTGCAACCGGACTCTGAGTGACTACTGATGCCGCATGACGCTGCACCTCCCCACAAGCCTATACAAATCTTTTAGTACTCCAATAGCTGTAAAGACCTTTCCACTACACCCGCTGTTTGAGAACTATGCAGATTCAAACCATGCTATAAGAAAAGGGGGGTCCACCTATGTCTGTGCTAGAGCAGATACTCTGGTACATGCCCAGTGTGAATACTCCAGCAATCCATGTTCACAAAGATACTACTAGATGGGTCAAAGGTGTATTTACCTTTGGGGAGTTCACTGTTGCTGTTGTGGCCCTTTGTCCAGCCTCTGAACTTGTAATAAAACTTTTTATTTCAACACTTTGATGTCTGTACAAAGGTGTATTTCATCTTGCTGGTCAGATATCCACATAGCAAAGGATGTGTCTTGCCTTGGCGAGATGCCCTTTGTTTTGAACTGGATGTCATTGACAATGGCTTGGGTAGCCACAGTATGCTCTTTCCAGCTCAAACGAAAAAGGTCAGAGGTGCCCATTCTTTTACCTCAACTGCCTTAGCAGTGCATATTTCCAGATCCTGCTCAGACCAGAAAGCCAGAAATCTGCTAAAACCTCTAGCAAGTTTTCAGCATTAAGGTGCATCCCTACTTCTACAGGTGGGGGGCTGTTCACACAACTTGATGGGTTTCAGGGTATCGGGCCTTCTAGCTTTAAATGCTAATGATAAGCCTTGGTACATCACAGACTAATTATTGGAGACATCAAAAAAATCAGCTCCCTGTAGCATGTTTCCTGTGCTCTGGGATCCTTGTTTCCATCTTGTAGGAAGTTGCCCTTGCAAAAATTCCCTACAATGACATTCCAACCACTCTTCAGGGAAACTCTGTATGCTCAAATAAAGATGATAATTTCCCCAGAGGACTCCTGCCTCAGTACTCTTCCCATGTCATTGTATCAATTCCAGTTTCATGGAGCAGTCAGTGTAAACTTCTTACAGAAGTTCCACTATTAGTACTTTGGTGCTGTAATGCCATGGACACACGATCGTTTTTCGGAATGAAAAAACAAGTTGTTTTTCGGCATGTCCAAAAAATAAAGTTTTTCCAACTTCATCATTAAAAACGATTTTGCCCACACACCATCGTTTTTGAAAAATTATGAACAAAGCGTGGTGACATACAACACGTACGACGGCACTCTAAAGGGGAAGTTCTATTCGCTTTTGGGCTGCTTTTAGCTGATTCCTTGTTAGTAAAAGACGATTCGCACTTTTTCGTCTGTTACAGCGTGATGAATGTGCTTACTCCATTATGAACGGTAGTTTTACCAGAACGAGCGCTCCCATCTCATAACTTGCTTCTGGGCATGCGCGGGTTTATTGGAGATCATTTTTTACAACCCGAAAAACGACATTTTTAAAAACGACGTTAAAAAATGCAGCATGTTAGAATTTCTTTTTTGTCGTTTTTCAGAAGCCGAAAAACGATGTGAAGCCCACACACGGTCATTTTAAATGACGTTTTTAAAAACGTCATTTTTTTTCATGCCTAAAAACAATCGTGTGTACACGGCTTAAGACCTTCACTTCCATGAAGACTTGGTATTTCATATGGTTCATATGGAGGAACATTGTCTGGTATATCAGTTGAGTTCATTTGACAACAATTTTTGTCAATTAATAGCTATTTTTTGCACTTTATGAACAGATCTAATAAAGCAAAGCTATTGGTATTTTACAAGCCAAAAGAAAGCAAACAGAAGAACTTTATTGTTAGAGTTTGCACGTAATTTAAGCAATGCTGTCACCAGGATCATGCATAATTTATCTGATACCCGATTTGTTATGCTGTTGTTAGGTTGTACAGTAACTGTATCAGTAACAATCTACATTAAAACAAAAAAATATTTTCTTATAAATACAAAAAGAACCAGAAGCAGCTAGCTCAGTCTAACTTCTACCTTAACATTTCATTTAGATTTTGATACATAAATGTTTTACGTTCCTACAAAAAAAAAAAAAAAAACAATCATGACAATGTTTATTGCCCTCTGATATTGTGATATTTTTATGAGGGAAAAGTATTTCTCCTATCTGCCTGGGTACAGTAATTATCGATGTAGGCCCTTGTGATATTTTACAGAACACACAAAACATTTAAAGGTCAAATTTGAAAAGGTCCCCTAAGAATTTAGATTGTTATATTATTTGTGAATGCAATGACCTGGATCTCTTTCAGCATAAAGACAAGTTGCTTTCATTAGTAAAATGATATACAGTGGTTCAAAACAAGAAATACCAATTTTAACAGAATTCCTTATAATTTATTGTATTTTAACCACTTCCAGCTGCCGTCACTCATATATAGGTCTTAACGCCTAGATGTCGCACATACGCCTTCAGGGAAATCTGAGGTTCTGTGCTGAAAACATGTTCACTGTGTGCTCACAGCACACTGACCAAGCATAATACTGAAAATGGTGAGTATGTGCAGAGCAGGATAAGACACTGTAATACTGTATTTTAAACAATATAGGCACTTATTCTTAATGTTTATACTCAGTGGCAGCTGTGCCAGTCATCTGGCCCAGCACTTAAACCACCTCCATCCCCCCGGTCGGTTGGTTGGCCCTGCACTTTCCCCATCTAGGTCGCGGTAAGCTTCAGCTCCTTCCTGTGTATACTCCCCCTCTGCATCTCAGGCTTCACAGCGGCTTCCTCCTCGACAGCTTTTCTCCTCCTTCCCTCGGCGCGGCAGCCAATATGATCATTTCTCCTCTCTAGCAAATGGGTCTTCTCACCCGCTTCCTGATTGGCCGGGAGGAGAATCAGGAAAACAATAGTGAATATTAATTCACTATTGTCAAACAACTGGGTTGGCTCAGGTGCAGTGCTCTGCACCCTGAGCTCACCCTATTTTGAAGCCATTCACATGCTTAAAAAAAAAAAAAAAAAAAACATTGAAACCCATGCATCTGGCATGTAGATTAGGGGCCGGCGCATGGATTAGGAGGGCGGCGCCCCTGCACCCTGAATGGACGGGCCACCAATGGCTATACCTTTAAAAGGGGCCAGCCTGACGTGATCTAGCAGGACTTTATTTTCTGACGAAAGTTACACTTTAAAGCTCACTGAAAGGACCTCTGGAAGGTGGTGGGAAGAAGTTAGAAAATCGTAGTATGAACATGCAAATTCTTTAATCATAAAATGAATATTGAATATGTGATATCTAGTTTAGGTATACAATTTATCAAATCCATTTTCTAGCTCTTCAGCTTAGCAAAGTATTTTCCCCAGTTCAAAAACCTAATGATATGCTTTCAACAGCTTATATGAAATACACAGGGAAAGGGTTCCAATGTCACAATTATTATCATAGTATCAGGGCCAGTGCTAACACTAGGCAAACTAGGGATCCGCCTAGGGCACACTGCTGCCTAGGGCACCCGGCCACTGGTGTTTCTACACTCTTCTCTCTGCAGCAAGCAACTAAGTCTCAGCATCAGCAGGCAGTCGCCGCTCCATTTGCACATAGTGTCAGAGGTGCAGCGGTTGCAGAGGACTGTGTCTGTGTCCCGACTCCCAAATGAATGGAAGCAAGCAAACATTCATTGATGGGCGCTGGTGAGGCTGCATTTGATGGGCACTGTTGAGGCTGCATTTGATCGGCGCTGTTTTTTTTTGTAAAATAGGATTTTCAGTCATATGGCTATGTAAATAAAGAAAAACCAAAAGGTTGACGCTGCGCTAAATTAAATATTGAAATATAAATGTAAATAGCTGCTAGCACTAAATTGTGTACAACAACTTGGAAACATAAAAAAGAAAAAAACAGTGCAGCGCTAGTGAGTGATAATGTGCTCATATAAATTAATAATAAACAAAAAGGTCATTCCGGAATAAACTGAAAATTTAGCCAGAATAAATAAAAAAAAAAAACATAAAAATGCAGATGGATATATGAAGAAAAAGTATTAAAAAGCCACGAAACAAAGTTCATATGACTCTATCCAGTGATTTTCCTTGTGAAAGAAAAGTGGATTGTGCTATGTACTACAGAGGCTTCGGCAATGCCTCCTCACTGTCTGTTTTAACCAAATCTTTGCCGACAATTACACCACAACCGTTTGGTAAAAAACTTTCCATGTGCAGCTTTCCCTAGCCCCCTCTATACCTACCTCAGACACAGCAGCAGGTGACATTGGCTCGCACTGCTGTTAATCCCAGACAGTGGGAAGGGGGAGCGGGGCTGAACCATGCTCTGTGTGTCTTATGGACACACAGCAGGGCTTGGCAGTGAGAGGAGTGCCAGCGTGGGACCCGAGAGGAGGAGGATCGGGACTGCTCTGTGCAAAACTATTGCACAAAGCAGGTAAGTATTACCTGTTTGTTATTAAAATAAAAAGTTACCCTTAGTATCACTTTAAACTTTACTTTGTATTTTTTGTACATTGTTTCTTTCTTTTCTTTGGTCAGGATTAGGGATGAGCAAATTTCAATGGTGTGAGGTTCATCAAATCCTACTTGAAATATACAAACCCGAACTTTGCAGCAAACCCAATGGGCCTATAGGGACCAAATCTTGATACTAAAGTGTGACCAGTTTTACAGCTGATAAGCAAAGTATTCTCAAAAAAGGACACGGGGAGCTGGGAAGGTTATTTTAATGCAATTGCTTTACATTACACACTTGGAAGATGCGTTTAAGCTGCATGTGGTGTTACAAAATAGTACAATTTTCACGCAAAGTTTAAAGCGGAATTCCACCCAAAAGTGGAACTTCCGCTTTAAGCACTCCTCGCCCCCTTACATGCCACATTCGTCATGACATTTTTTTGGAGAGGGGGTGGGTGCTTAGTTTTGAAGGGGACTTCCTGTCCCATTTGCTGCTTCCGCCTACGGGCCACCTGGGTGACTCCTCCTCTTCCTAGGCAGCCCCTCCCTCTCGGCAATCTTCTGGGACATGTGACAGGTCCCAGAATATTGCCTGTCCACTGGGAGAGCGCAGCGTGACTCACGCATGTGCTATGTGTTCCTGCCCGTGAAGCCACAAGCTATCACAGCCGGATGTCCACACTTTCAATGGAGGCACCGAGGAGAGGAGGGGGAGAGGAGCAGGGAGAGGAGCAGGGATCCGGGCGGCTGAAACGCTGAACTGTGGGACAGGCGAGTGTCTGTTAATTAAAAATCAGCAGCTACACTTTTTGTAGCTACTGACTTTTAATAAACAAAAAAAAGCCTGCTTTAGCCCAGGTTCACACTGGGCTGTGGGAGTGAAGCCATGCGAGTTCAGGTGAACTCGCACGGCTTCACTCCCGCTGGCAGTCCCCATTTCGGCCACGATTACAGAGACATCTTTGCAGGTTTCTGCACAGATGTCAATGTAAATCGCGGCCCAAAATTGCAAAAAGTAGTACAGGAACTACTCGGTGCAGTGCCGCATATGTGGCATCGCACCGATTAGGATGGTGCCATTACCGACAATTGCCGGCAAATGCTGCCGATTTGAGATGCGACTTGACATCTCAAATCGTACCAGTGTGAACCAGGCCTTAAGGCTGGGTTCACACTGTAGATGGCTGCGGCTTGCAGTAGGGGTCTGGTGCGTCCCTGTTCTCTATTTCAGGGATGAATCGGCCTGAAGTTGTGCCTGAACTTGGACCTGAAGCCAAAGACACACAGGACTTGTGTAATTCGCTCTGCAGCTGCTCCGGAGATGTGCGTCATTTCCCCTAGTGAGGCCACCCCCCCTACAGTTAGAACACACCCAGGTAACATACTTAACCCCTTCCCCGCCCCCTAGTGTTAACCCCTTCCCTGCCAGTGGCATTTGTATAGTAATCCAATGCATTTTTATAGCACTGATCGCTATAAAAATGCCAATGGTCCCAAAAATGTGTCAAAAGTGTCCGAAGTGTCCGCCATAGTGTCGCAGTACCGAAAAAAAACGATGATCACCGCTATTACTAGTAAAAAAAATCTTAATAAAAATGCCATAAAACTACCCCCTATTTTGTAAACGCTATAAATTTTGCGCAAACCAATCAATAAACGTTTATTGAGATTTTTTTTAAAATATGTAGAAGAATACGTATCGGCCTAAACTGAGGAAAAAAAAAAATTTAATTTTTTTTGGGGATATTTATTATGGTAAAAAGTAAAAAATATTAATTTTTTTCAAAATTGTCGGTCTATTTTTGTTTATAGCGCAAAAACTAAAAACCGCAGAGGTGATCAAATACCACCAAAAGAAAGCTCTATTTGTGGGGAAAAAAGGACGCCAATTTTGTTTGGGAGCCACGTCGCACGACTGCACAATTCTCAGTTAAAGCGACGCAGTGTCGAATCGCAAAAAGTGGCCTGGTCTTTGGGCCGCAATATGGTCCGGGGGTTAAGTGGTTAAAGAGGACCTGTCACACACTATTCCTATTACAAGGGATATTTACATTCCTTGTAATAGGAATAAAAGCGATCGAAAAAAAAATGTAAAAAAAAGTGTAAAAAATGTATAAATAAGTAAAATAAAAAATAAATAAAAAAAATTAAAATGCCCCTGTCCACGGTAGCTCACGCTCAGAAGCGAACGCACACGTAAGTCTCACCCACGTATGTAAACGTTGTTCAAACCACACACGTGAGGTGTCGCTGTGTGCGTTAGAGTGTGTGCAACAATTCTATCACTAGACCTCCTCTGTAACTCTAAACTGGTAACCTGTAAAAATTTTAAAGCGTCGCCTATGGAGATTTTAAAGTAACAAAGTTTGACACCATTCCATGAGTGTGCCCAATTTTAAAGCATGACATGTTAGGTATCTATTTACTCGGCGTAACATCATCTTTCATATTTTATAAAAAAAATTGGCTAACTTTACTGTTTTGTTATTTTTTAATTCATAAACCATTTTTCTTACAAAAAAAAGGCGTTTGAAAAATTATTGCGCAAATACAGTGCAAGATAAAAAGTTGCAATGACCGCCATTTTATTCCCTATGGTGTCTGCTAAAAAAACATATATAATGTTTGGGGGTTCTGAGTAATTTTCTAGCAAAAGAATGATGATTTGTACATGTAGGAGAGAAGTGCCAGAATAGGCCCGGTATGGAGGTGGATTTTAAAGCCCTGTATTTAAGTGGTTAAAGTTGGATTTTTTTATCCAGCAGCGATAGGCCTACATAGATTGGTGGAAGTAATAGCCACAGCACATCTAAAAGTTATAGAAAGTTTTGTTTAAAAAAATAAAGTTTAATTCCTCCACTTGATACAAACTGTCCAGTGGCAAAACATTTCATGGACGAATTAGGGACAAATTTTTGCCTGAATTCGGCCCAGCGTTCTTGTAAAAGCCGCTCCGCAGCTGCAACAGACATATGTGAATCGGCTCTATAGAGAGCCAGTGACAATCTCCTGTCATACGAACTAGATGCAAAGAAACCGCATCAAATTCCCATAGGCGTGTGAACCCAGCCTCAATCACACTTTTATCATCAAATACTGTATTAGAGTGGCAGTGGATGTAAACCCAACCACTAAAATCGCATCTTAGCTATTAGATAATAATATCACTTGGAAAGTCTTTTACTAAAACTGGAGAGTGCAAAATCTGGTGCAGCTGTGCATGGTAGCCAATCTATAACTTCAGCTTGTTCAATTTGTCCAAAAAAATGGAAGCTGATTGATTTCTAGGCAGAGCTGCAACGTATTTTTGCAGACTTAGTAAATCAACCAATGGGGTGACAGTGCACTGCCCCATCTCCCACAATCTTTTACCCATATATCACCCTGTCAAATACTCTCTCAAAAGAAACTATAAGCTTCTGTGTTGATGCAAATCGCCAGGGCATCCCCCAAAATCAAATCACCCACAAATGAAATCTAAAAATAAAGCTGTTGTTTAAAATTATGAAAAAATTATATTTACCTTGGCCCAAGCTTTCAGTGGGAAGGAGGATTGAAATCTAGCGTGAATGCACCCCAGTTTATTGCAGGGGTATAGGTGTGTGCAGCCTATTGCATTAGAGCAGTGGATGGTGTCGGTAGTTTTTTTACTTTTACTTTATTATTTTTCACATTAGGAGCCCTGTTGGGGGGCTTTGGTGAAATATCAGCAGGGGGAATATATGGTGCACAGGGTAATTAGAGTGTGCCCAGGCACACCCGCCACACACCCTGCGCACACCTATGTGCAGGGGCATATTTTCATATTATCCTACAAGAGAAAAACCCTTCCCTCCCCCCACCCCCAGCATTTTGCTACCTATACAGTAGGTGATTCAGTAAGGGTTTACATATACTTTAGGAGACCTGCCAATGCCTACATGCTATATACTAATCTAATCCTTGTACTTTATCATTATCGGCAACACATCCTTTGCTTTCAATAGCACAGATAAAGCACACAGACTATATGGCTTTTGGGAACCCACCCTTTCATAGTGAGGGTGATGACTCATCCAAAATGGCCTTTATTGGTCTTTCTAAGATAGTTCTAAGTTCAAGGTCAGGCATTGCATTGTGGTTACTTTCTGGGATTTCGCCAGCTTAATGAAATGCAAATATCAGGATTTATCTAAAACTCATGATAGTAGCAAACCTGAACCTCATCCCTAGTAGTCAGGATTACAAAAATATACATTTAAAAAAAAATGTTGTTTTGCTAAAATATGGAAATATGGAATTGTGCAGATTTTTTTTTTTTTAAGCCAGCAGAAGGAGCTCCAACATATCCTTTACATTTTCCAGGCTCTCATCTTTCTTTCTTGGCTTAATGCTGATGTTTTTAGTTATGTAACCAATTGAATTCGAGAAATTACTCCATTATCACCCGGACCAGTGGCGGTTCGTCCATAGAGGGCACCGGAGCGCCACCCCCTCTGGCTGAGTATTTTGCAAAGCTCAAAGGATACTTGAAGACTCTGCTTCATCATAGTAGTTTCAAGTGAACACCAGACACACAACCATTTATGTATAGACGCCATCTATTTATGTGTACTGTATGATTTTGGAGTATATAAGATAAGCATTACACCTGAAATCCAAATATTGTGGGCCAACTGTATGGCTTTTGTATGAAGCCCCTGGACGACGTCGTCTATGACAAAACACGTAGGGCAGAGCGACGTGTTGACGCCACCAATCCCACACGTGCTCTAGAACTATGGCTTTGTTTGTGTACCGGCCGATACACCTTAAACAAAATGCTCTTGATACTAGCAGCAGCTGTAAGTGCAATCTTTTATATTTTTATAAACAGTAAAGGGATTTTACACTATGTGGAGCACTTTTTTTGGAGAAAACTTCTTATCTGATTTGGTGCCAAGCGGTGATCCTGCATAGGAGACCATCTGGATCAGGAGAAAGGCCTAGGCTGGGTTAAAGCCACAAGTGCATTTGAGGGATCAATTGGAGCTGGTAAGTGAGCTTTTCTGCTGATTGGTAGAGTCACAGTTGTGTTTATAATCACTATGGTGGTGGACGGTGTAGAGTGACATCAGGATTCAACACATCATATCACTTGTGGAATATTTTTCTTCATTTCAACTTTTCATTGTTAAAGGGGTTGTAAAGGTACAATTTATTTTCCTAAATAGCATCCTTTACCTTAGTGCAGTCCTCCTTCACTTACCTCATCCCTTGATTTTGCTTTTAAATGTCCTTATTTCTTCTGAGGAAACCTCACTTCCTGTTCTTCTGTCTGTAACTCCACACAGTAATGCAAGGCCTTCGACCTGGTGTGGTGTGTCATGTTCACCCCCTCCCTTGGACTACAGGAGAGTCAGGACACCCACTAACACACAGCTCCTTTCTATATCTGCAACATAGAGTGTCCTGACTCTCCTGTAGTCCAAGGGAGGGGGCAAGCATGACACTCCACACCAAGGAGAAAGCCTTGCATTACTGTGTTCAGTTACAGACAGAAGAACAGGAAATGAGGATGTCTCAGAAGAAATAAGGACATTTAAAAGCAAAATCAAATGATGAGGTAAGTGAAGGAGGACTGCACGAAGGTAAAGGAAGCTATTTAGAAAAAAAAATTGTACCTTTACAACCCCTTTAAGTGCAACCTATATGTTTTTTATGTTTTATTTTTCTGTTTCAGGGTTGCTAAATACATTTCTTAGGCTGATGCTCCATACCACACTGCGCTGTAGCTAACCCACTCGTTTAGAGTGAAAGTTAAAGCATTTGATACCCCAACACTTCATAGTCCTGATATATACTTGTATGATAAAGTCTCCTGTTTTCTCTGTATTGCTTTCTTAGTGTGAAATCCATGGTGATCCTGCCAGTTCCTCTGATTTTCTATTAAAAACTAACCACACCAAGCAGGAGAGTCCACCATGGTCAGTTCTCTAGCCGTGCGATCAGACTGACACATCTCCCCTGCTTAGCAGTTCACTGGTTAGCTCAGTGTGCTAATCCCCCCAGCTCAAATGCAGCTGAGAACAGAGATTATGTGATCACTTATAAAAAAGGGGAAAAGTTTATTTATATATTTTTTATATATCTCTATACAAAAAGGTTCTGCCTTTCATTTCTATTTTAAACTGAAAGAGTTGTTTTTCAAGGTAATCGTTTACAATGACATTAACCAACTTCTTTTCTTTCGTTTTAGATAGGATGTGGAATGGCTAAATCCTTTGTCAGGTATTTTTTGCTGGAAATAGAAGTGTCTACCCTCTGAATACCCAATGATCTGCCAAATAAAAAAAGGAATACCCTACATTTAGATATAATATTAGTTTGGGACCACAACAATATTTACAAAATTCTTAATTTCTTTACCAAATAGTGCTTGTTTGAGCCGGTTCACACTGCAGCGGCACGACTTTGGGGGCGACTCGGCAAGGCGTCCTGAAGACAACTTCAGAGGCGACTTGCAAAATGACTTCTGTATAGAAGTCAATGCAAGTCGCCCCGATTCGCCCCCGAAGTCGTACAAGAACCTTTTTCTAAGTTGGAGCAACTTGCGTCGCTCATATTAGAACGGTTCTATTGAATACAATGGGACGCGACTTGTCAGACGGCTGAGTCGCCTGACGAGTCGCCCCAGTGTGAACCGGCTCTTATAGTAGTCCAAATTAGACCACATTAGTAAAAAGTTAAACATTTATAAAATAGACCTACTTGTAATAGTTCACATGAACTTGCAAATTGTATATTATATCAAGTAAGTATCTCTGATGACTTTCTCTCAAGGTTGCCCTTAAAAGGTTGCTATATGTTTGCCACATTAGGCAATTTCAATATCTGACTGTATGGGACTAATGGTAATGGAGAGACAGCCTTATATATATTATGTATATTAGATTGAACTCAATAATTAATTTTCCTTTTGTAGATATCCTAGATTGTTTTTATGAAATTTCACAGATAATAAGCTGCATTTGACTAACTTGGCCCATTAACCCATACCTGTGCATTGTTTCGTGCATGAAATACTGTGGGCATGCACCAGCTGCCCACTGGGGGAGAGCGTGTGGGTCCCGCGGACTCAATGTCTGCCGGCAACCAGCAATTCCTTCTCAGAGAGGCAGAACAGGGATCTATAAATATGTTTAATATGTAAACAAGTTGGATCCCTGTTCTGACAGGGGACAACACTGAGAGAGGCTGTTCCAAGTTATGTGTTTTCCCAGTGAGCCCATCCCCCACACAGTTAGTTAGTCCTGAAGTTTTAACAACCTTTTAATCTCTCAGCAGTTCTTATAATCTTAAAATCTTTCTGGGTTCAGCCAACAGAATTCACTAAAAATGTCTATGTTGTAATTATTGAACATATATATAAACAGGGGGCAACATTAATACTCACAGGGTTCTCAAAAGAGTGTGGGGGGAGAGAACCACAGTTCACAGGCAGGGGATAGAGTAGTGCCGAGTAGGAGGTGGGGGGACAATAGTACCCAGCAAGGGTAGGTGAAGAGCAAAAGTGCCCAGCAGGGTGTGAGGAGGAATAACAGTGCCCAGCCAGAAAGTGGGGAGGAACAATAATGACCAGCAGAGTAGGAATAACAGTAGTGCTTTACAAGATGTAGGGGGGGCATGAGGGCCCAGCTGGGGGTGGAAAAAGCACAATCTTGCTTAGCCAGGGGTTGTTGATAACAATAGTGCCAGCCAGGGCTGGATGAGTGCAATAGTGCCCAGTGAAGCTGGGGGACAACAGTTTCCATTGGGGGAAGAGGGAAAAATAGTACCCAGTGGGAGGATAGATATTGGTGTCAGGGGACAAGTCTAATACTTACCTTGCACATGAGTCTGTGTCCTATGAGGTTGCTCACATTGTTTTTGCCTCTGCTCCTAATTTAAGGTGCAACTTGAAAACCATTTCCCAGCTCTGCACTGATCACACTATGTGACAGGGAATAGCTGCAGTCTTTAGAGGTCAAGCAGGGGTACTGCACATAGATAGCCCTAGGGTTGGCCCAGGGACAACAAGACATTTGTTTAGCAGGGGCACCCTTAAAAATGGGTACCGTCCCTTCCAAATGGGAATGAATGGCAACCACACTGCAAAAATACATAATGGGTGTCAAGGCTGGGCTGGAGCCAACAGCAGGGACGTTTGTTTGCAAAGGACACACCCCTAAAAACCAGGACTGTCCCGCGCAAACAGGCATGATTGGCAACCATACTAGAAAAGGCTGGGTTTCTAACAGCTACTGTATATGGCAATGTGCTTAGCTGTGACAGAGAAAGCACAGGGACCGATGCTGTTAAAGGTCAATGTAAACTTTTATGCCCCATACACACGATCAGGCTTTTGCCAGGCCAAATCACATCAGAATTCCGGCGGAATTCCATCGAAGTAAAATAGAACATGTTCTATATCTAAATTCAGATGGGGCTACACACGATCAGAATATCCGATGGAAAAAGTTTGTCTGACTTTTTCCATCGGAAATTCCGATCGTGTGTACAAGGCATTACTGAATGTCTTTAAGGTAACAACATTCCTTGTACCTTGAGAAATTTGGAGGTGGGGGAGATAGGATTTTTACATCTTAGATCCTGTAGCTGCTGTACAGCCTCTCCAAATGCACTAGAGTCATAACGGTTTGAATGTTTTTTCTTTCACAGAGCATATTTCCCAATTGTTTTCTGCCTGCAATTGATTTAATTTTACAGCTTGCCCCTGTCCACATGCATTAAACTGATAACTGGCTATATACAGTATGTTTTTCACAGGGCATATTCCCTAATTCTTGCTGGCTGCAATATTGTAAAGGCTTTATCTTTATAACTGTATAATATTTTTAGGGCAGTGTTCATCAGTACAGACGTCTATTTTTTCCTTTGGGAAGGTGAGCCATAGGGTAATTTACAGGATTGTGAGATTGTGGGAGACATGGTCTGAATGTTCTCACCCAATAGTATACACAATGCCCAAGCAAGGACATTTAAATAAATGTCAAGTGCAAAAACAGTGTTGACCTAAAGATTACAAAATTGGACTGCTGTTGGCCAATATTACACTGCTATGGCACCTGCTGTTTCCTAATTATTGTAAGAGAACACTTACCTTTTTGTCTATTGTCCTTTTTGTATATTTCAAAATGTCTGCACCCAAACAACTGCACACCTTTATCCCTGGTGAATAAAACCTTGCTTCTCAGTCAACCACTCTCTCCTCATGCAACAAGCTTAATCTGTAAATAATGTAAAAATGAAAGTAGTGGTCTCAGGTAGGGATGAGCTTCGTGTTCGAGTCAAACTCATGTTCGACTCGAACATCGTATGTTCGACCGTTCGTCGAATTACAAACGTTATGGGCCGTTTTCGAGTGGCGTGTCATGGCCCATAATTCACTGCGGCATCGCAGTGCATTGCTGGCTGATGATTGGCCAAGCATGCACTATGATTCGCATACTTGGCCAATCACAGCTTGCAAAAAACAGAGAGCCATAATTGGCCAAAGCCAGGGTGGCTTTGGCCAATTATGGCTCAGGGGGTTTAGTATACGCCCCACACTATAAAAGGCCGCCTGCAAGTCGGCCTTGTGTAGTGTGTTGCGGTGGTTAAGACAGAGAGAGTCAGAGAGAGTGAGTGTCATTTATTGCAGGTAGATAGAGCAGGCAGGCAGGCTAGTCAGTTAGAGTTACAGTGTGTAGAGGATATACTGTATATGCATCCCAGGTGTTATATATATTTTTTACACTGTATTGAGTTTAGCTAGATCCGCTCTTCCTAATTTACTAACAGGCAGGCAGGTGATTGTGCTAGCTGCAGTATTATCACGTGGTGTACTGTCTGTGTCCTCTGCAGTGTCCACCTAATGCTATGTGGTGTGTGTACTGTCTGTGTCCTCTGCACATTGTGCACCTAACGTAAAGCTGGTGTTTCTCATATTTATTCCTAGAGTCAGGTATCTGCTCATATTAATACTACAAGCAGCAGAGGATATTGCTGCAAGTACTTTCACGTGGTGTACTGTCCGTGTCTTCTGCAGTGTGCACCTAAAGCTACGTGGTGTGTGTACTTTCCGTGTCCTTTGCACATTGTGCACCTAACGTAAAGCTGGTGTTTCTCGTATTCATTCCTAGAGTCAGGGATCTGCTCATATTAATACTACAGGCAGAGGATATTGCTGCAAGTACTTTCACGTGGTGTACTGTCTGTGTCCTCTGCAGTGTGCACCTAAAGCTACATGGTGTGTGTACTGTCTGTGCTATTTTTCTCAATGATTTTCATCCATATTGCATAGACCAGACATTACATTAAAGCCGCAAGCAGTTTTAAATTACTTTTTTCTTATAGTAATCTCATTTTGTGCAGGGACAGTTCTAAACAGGTGCCACTTCACAGGCATACTATAGACACCCAGCAGGTACGATATTTAAAGGAATTTAAAAACATTTTTTTTTCACTTTAAGCATCATTAAAATCACTGCTCCAGAAAAAACGACCGTTTTTAAAACTTTTTTTTACATTGATACATGTTCCCTGGGGCAAGACCCGGGTTCTCAAACCTATTTTACGACAATAACTTGCAAATTAGGCTTTAAAATGAGCACTTTTAAATTCGAACGTTCGAGTCCCATAGACTTCAATGGGGTTCTAAATGTTCGCGCGAACGTTCGGTCCGTTCGAAGGTTCTGGTGCGAACCGAACAGGGGGGTGTTCGGCTCATCCCTAGTCTCAGGTGTGAAAATGGCTGTGTCTGTAATATCTGTAATATCTTGTATACCAAGTTGGACCATGTCTACTATTATATACAACGTTCATATGAAAGTCCATTTTTTTGGGACTATTGAATGAAATATTTATACGCAAGTTTTATATATTACATATACAGAACTTAGAATTTATTAGGATGTTTTTTTTTTATGTATTTTTAAATTGTCTGTGTATTGTGTTTAATAAAGTATAGACAGTTTCAGTTTTACATGAGTAGCTGAGTAGCTGAGTAGGAGGAGAAGACAGCGGCCGCGGCGGCTTTTCATTACTTGTCTCCCCCGCGCTCTGGCCACCATGTTCAGTGTCCGGCGCACTGTGATTGGGCGTATGGGGGTCATGTGCATAGGTGGGACTTCAGGAGCAAGCGCGATCACAGACAGGCCAGCCCCATGGGGCAGAAAATTAAAATTAGGAGGAGGTAGCTAGTAGTGACACACATTGGCTCAAAATTTGGCCCCCCTAAATGTCGTGCCCGGGGCCATGGCACTCCCCACACTACGCCACTGGAGAGTAGAGCCTTAAACCAAGTTTTTTTTCTTTTTTTTTGAGAGATAGTATATATAGGAGGAGTTTACATATTGTCCAGACAGTAGCCAATTTCTACCAATCACATACCTCAGATCTATATTGTAAATAATTGGAGACAGTAGGATAGGAGGGGGTGTGAGGTTGTTGCTTTGAAGTGTTTTTTGCACTTTCTTGACATTTTTTTTTTTTTTACGATAAAGCAGTGTAGCATTGTAAAAAGAAGCTTGCAAAATGTACCATACTGTTGAGCCGCTGACCAACTCATGCAAAGGTGAGAGCTTGAGCTTTATTTAAATTTTTTTTTTAATTCAGACCTAACACCGCTGGAATAAAAATCAGATGTTGCAGCCAAAACCCCCCAAAAAAAGGCTTTCTTTACCAGTAGAAATAAATTAGTTCATAGTGTTGCTGCTGCTATTTAGGCCAAGATAAATGTAAAGTTAAAAAATCAATTAGATGTCCAAAACATATGAAGCCACGCAGTTTAATATCATTGCATTTCCCACCCTGCCTTCAAAGTTCAAAGGTCAACCCTCTCCTCACTATAAGGTGTTTTTCTTTCTGCTTTGGTACATGTTCCCTATTGCATTTAACATAATATTTTGCTTAATAGCCTTACAAATCGCAAAAATGAATTAATAAGGAGCCTCCTATAGATCTTGGCCCGGATTCAGAAAGAATCGCGTATCTTTAGGTGGGCGTAGCGCATCTCATATGCGCTACGCCGCCATAACTTAGTCAGGCGAGTAGCGTATTCAGAAAGAACCTGCGCCTGAAGTTACGGCGGCGTAGCGTATATGGGCCGGCGTAATTCAAATGATCCAGGCAGTGGGCGTGTTGTATTGAAATGAGCCGTGACCCCATGCAAATGAGTTGATGATCGAACGGCGCATGCGCGCGCATGCTCAGAGTCACATCGCAAATACTCCCCAAGATACGTCGGCTCAATGCTTAGTCGACGTGAACGTAACCTACGCCCAGCCCCATTCACATACGACTTACGCAAACGACGTAAAATACGACGCTGTTCCGACTTTTCCGATGTCCATACCTAACATGACTTACCCCTGCTTTATGAGGAGTAAAGTTACGCCGGTCGGACGCCTTACGTAAACAGCATATTTTAATACGCCGGGCGCAAGTACGTTCGTGAATCGGCATATCTAGCTCATTTGCATATTCGACGCGGAAATCAACGGAAGCGCCACCTAGCGGCCAGCGTAAATATGCACCCAAGATACGACGGCGTAGGAGACTTACGCCGCTCATATCTTGGCCGAATTCAAGCACAAATGATTCTAAGAATCAGGCGCGTAGATACGACGGCGCACATTCGGACTTACGACGGCATACGTGGAGATACGCCATCGTAAGTCCTTTGTGAATCTGGGCCCTTATTTTTGGATCTCACACAGGATTGTACAACCCCACAAGAAAGGGCACATTCACTCATCTCTATCCAAGATCATAATATCAATGATGGTTATGACTGCAAATTTGTATTACACCCTAATTCTCTTTGCAAAATATTCTTTTTTTACTGTTATATTTTCACTGGAACACCTTTAAACAAATGCCTTTAAAATAAAACAACAGTGTAGGACGTCACAAAGAAAAATATAATCCCTTAAAAAATCCCATAAAATGTGATGAAATAATATCAAATTTTCTAATATTTTTTTTGCAAAAGAAAAAACAGGAGCAGATTGTTAGTGATGCTGATTTTAAGAGGTTTGAGCACCCATAATTAGTTATATTGTTATAACCTTTTTTAGGTACTATTTTTTTTTTTTTTTTTTTTACTAATCCATAGATTTTATTGATTGGGCAACCTTATCAGTCAGTAGTTGAATGGTGCTGAATAGTTCTATTTTAACAGTTTTATTTCCCTCAAAATCAAATATCTCAATATGGTTTTGAATTGTTAAATGGAAATAAAAATATAATACTTGTGACAGGTTTCCTTAATTGCCCTTTATCCATATGACCCTGATAATCATGTGTCCTTGTTGCTATGACAAGTCGGAGTCAGCTGTGGAGCAAGGTAAGATTGCAGACAGGTGGACATTAGGCTATATATTGGCAGTGGATGGCATGGACCTCTGTATACACCCCAGTAGAAGTCCTTATAGCGACGAAACCGGTAGGGTACACAGGTCATACCGCCATCACCTGCACTAATTGTGGATATATTTCTGTCCATTCACTGGATTGGAAAGTTTTTTGTTTGCTGCATGGTTTTCTTTGGATTTTATTTTATTTGATTTTTGTTGGATTTTTGAATTTTACTGCTGAACGGTTTTTGAAAATTTTGTTCAGAGTGTTGTTTTTTATCCAGAGTGTTTACCTTTGAAGTGACACAAGTTTGAAGTTTTTATTAAAACTGTAACTTTTTACACTATGTGGAGCCCTTTTTTGTATTTTTCACATACTCTGTTGTGATCAACTACCGACCCACCACCTGACCTTTTTGGAAAACACCTGCATCCTTTTGATTGTGAGTACAATCTTGCACCAGCCACTATCCTGAGACTACATAAGGTTGGAGAGGCCTTGAGAGAATAACATCGCAAGGGCGACCAGAGAGGGCAATCGGCCCGTACAAGCATTGGAGACCCACCCATCGTACGATGAGCAGTGGGTCATCGGAATCTGGTAAGAGTACCCAGTTATTTTTCTCTCGCAAAAGTCTGATTGGAGTGTGTTGCTGAAGATATACATCGCATCTATACAAGCAAAGGATCACATATATGTATTATTCCCAACAGGGGAACGGACTATATATAATTTATGTGGATTTAAAATCATCCCAAATGATTTAAGATGTTTTTTCAAAAGGACTTGTTTTGAACCTATAGCTCACCTGCCTTAACAGGCTAATTGCTTTAGTGTGTGTTTATTGAGTGTATTGACATCTCCCTCTAAGTTCCTAACAGGACATAATTGGCAATAGGTGTATGCTGATCCTCAGAGGTTCACATTAATACTCACACAGGAATATTTGCCTCACAGACATTTTTGTCTCTTAGGTGTACATTCCCATCCTACAAGTTTTATTTATTTTTGGGGATCTCATTAAATCTCTAATTATTCATATAATTTTCACCACACCTCACAGTGTTAAGTACGTATTTGGATTATTTCCATTTTTAGACTATCTCACTTTTTTTGGGTCCTCACCTAAGTGGAGTTGAGTTATATTGGCGCTACACTTTCTTTATATATTACCTTTACAAATACTTTTTGTGTGTTGGCTGCCCACCTTTTCACATTTTTTCATTATAAGTTTGCGCAATATTTTCACATACACTGCTCTTTGGAATTTAAACATTTATATATTGCAGCACCTTCTTCCATTTGAAAATGGACATTTTCGATTACCGCAGTAGTCGCACTTTTAATACTGAAGGGGTTTTCTCAGCCTTAAATTCAGACTCTGAAATAGGAGGTCTGTTTGTCAGGCTGAAGAATATTATGACCTCAGAACTACACCTCCAATGGGACACTGCTTTTTTGGAGCATTATACCAAGGAACAGATGGTCCCGAGAGGTCTTAGATGGGATGTTCATCCCCAGCAGGGAGACCCCGACCTGGAATCCTGGTTTGTGTTTTTTAACAAACAGGGGCTATCCCTTTTAGAATTTTTAACTGATAGAAAAAAATCCAAAATGGTTCTATTAGATAAGGAGATTAAAGATATTAAAGAAAAGCTCCTAATATCCAAAACTACACCTGAGTACAGCACACTATCCACCAACCTAAAAAACCATCTGGAGAAGGAGGAACGTGAGCAAAGGATTAAGAAGCAAAAGAAATACAATAGAGATCTTGCCGATTACAAGGCAGGCGCTGTGTTCAGTTGGCAAACAAATACCAATTTTGACACAAATACCGACCACCAACAGACAGATATGGATTTGTCGCAACCGTCCACTAGTGATGCCAAAATGCCATAATTGGCAATAGGTGTATGCTGATCCTCAGAGGTTCACATTAATACTCACACAGGAATATTTGCCTCACAGACATTTTTGTCTCTTAGGTGTACATTCCCATCCTACAAGTTTTATTTATTTTTGGGGATCTCATTAAATCTCTAATTATTCATATAATTTTCACCACACCTCACGGTGTTAAGTACGTATTTGGATTATTTCCATTTTTAGACTATCTCACTTTTTTTGGGTCCTCACCTAAGTGGAGTTGAGTTATATTGGCGCTACACTTTCTTTATATACTATTATATACAACGTTCATATGAAAGTCCATTTTTTTGGGACTATTGAATGAAATATTTATACGCAAGTTTTATATATTACATATACAGAACTTAGAGTTTATTAGGATGTTTTTTTTATGTATTTTTAAATTGTCTGTGTATTGTGTTTAATAAAGTATAGACAGTTTCAGTTTTACATGAGTAGCTGAGTAGCTGAGTAGGAGGAGAAGACAGCGGCCGCGGCGGCTTTTCATTACTTGTCTCCCCCGCGCTCTGGCCACCATGTTCAGTGTCCGGCGCACTGTGATTGGGCGTATGGGGGTCATGTGCATAGGTGGGACTTCAGGAGCAAGCGCGATCACAGACAGGTCAGCCCCATGGGGCAGAAAATTAAAATTAGGAGGAGGTAGCTAGTAGTGACACACATTGGCTCAAAATTTGGCCCCCCTAAATGTCGTGCCCAGGGCCATGGCACTCCCCACACTACGCCACTGGAGAGTAGAGCCTTAAACCAAGTTTTTTTTCTTTTTTTTTGAGAGATAGTATATATAGGAGGAGTTTACATATTGTCCAGACAGTAGCCAATTTCTACCAATCACATACCTCAGATCTATATTGTAAATAATTGGAGACAGTAGGATAGGAGGGGGTGTGAGGTTGTTGCTTTGAAGTGTTTTTTGCACTTTCTTGACATTTTTTTTTTTTTTTACGATAAAGCAGTGTAGCATTGTAAAAAGAAGCTTGCAAAATGTACCATACTGTTGAGCCGCTGACCAACTCATGCAAAGGTGAGAGCTTGAGCTTTATTTCAATTTTTTTTTAATTCAGACCTAACACCGCTGGAATAAAAATCAGATGTTGCAGCCAAAACCCCCCCCAAAAAAAGGCTTTCTTTGCCAGTAGAAATAAATTAGTTCGTAGTGTTGCTGCTGCTATTTAGGCCAAGATAAATGTAAAGTAAAAAAATCAATTAGATGTCCAAAACATATGAAGCCACGCAGTTTAATATCATTGCATTTCCCACCCTGCCTTCAAAGTTCAAAGGTCAACCCTCTCCTCACTATAAGGTGTTTTTCTTTCTGCTTTGGTACATGTTCCCTATTGCATTTAACATAATATTTTGCTTAATAGCCTTACAAATCGCAAAAATGAATTAATAAGGAGCCTCCTATAGATCTTGGCCCGGATTCAGAAAGAATCGCGTATCTTTAGGTGGGCGTAGCGCATCTCATATGCGCTACGCCGCCATAACTTAGTCAGGCGAGTAGCGTATTCAGAAAGAACCTGCGCCTGAAGTTACGGCGGCGTAGCGTATATGGGCCGGCGTAATTCAAATGATCCAGGCAGTGGGCGTGTTGTATTGAAATGAGCCGTGACCCCATGCAAATGAGTTGATGATCGAACGGCGCATGCGCGCGCATGCTCAGAGTCACGTCGCAAATACTCCCCAAGATACGTCGGCTCAATGCTTAGTCGACGTGAACGTAACCTACGCCCAGCCCCATTCACATACGACTTATGCAAACAACGTAAAATACAACGCTGTTCCGACTTTTCCGATGTCCATACCTAACATGACTTACCCCTGCTTTATGAGGAGTAAAGTTACGCCGGTCGGACGCCTTACGTAAACAGCATATTTTAATACGCCAGGCGCAAGTACGTTCGTGAATCGGCATATCTAGCTCATTTGCATATTCGACGCGGAAATCAACAGAAGCGCCACTTAGCGGCCAGCGTAAATATGCACCCAAGATACGACAGCGTAGGAGACTTACGCCGCTCATATCTTGGCCGAATTCAAGCACAAATGATTCTAAGAATCAGGCGCGTAGATACGACGGCGCACATTCGGACTTACGACGGCGTACGTGGAGATACGCCATCGTAAGTCCTTTGTGAATCTGGGCCCTTATTTTTGGATCTCACACAGGATTGTACAACCCCACAAGAAAGGGCACATTCACTCATCTCTATCCAAGATCATAATATCAATGATGGTTATGACTGCAAATTTGTATTACACCCTAATTCTCTTTGCAAAATATTCTTTTTTTACTGTTATATTTTCACTGGAACACCTTTAAACAAATGCCTTTAAAATAAAACAACAGTGTAGGACGTCACAAAGAAAAATATAATCCCTTAAAAAATCCCATAAAATGTGATGAAATAATATCGAATTTTCTAATATTTTTTTTGCAAAAGAAAAAACAGGAGCAGATTGTTAGTGATGCTGATTTTAAGAGGTTTGAGCACCCATAATTAGTTATATTGTTATAACCTTTTTTAGGTACTATTTTTTTTTTTTTTTTTTTTTTTCTAATCCATAGATTTTATTGATTGGGCAACCTTATCAGTCAGTAGTTGAATGGTGCTGAATAGTTCTATTTTAACAGTTTTATTTCCCTCAAAATCAAATGTCTCAATATGGTTTTGAATTGTTAAATGGAAATAAAAATATAATACTTGTGTCAGGTTTCCTTAATTGCCCTTTATCCATATGACCCTGATAATCATGTGTCCTTGTTGCTATGACAAGTTATTACTCTGAATGCATTGTTCTTGAAACAACCCAAGCACTGATCAATATGATTATCCCCAGAGTCTCTAAATGGATTCAACAGTGTGATAACTTACTAAGGAATCAATGAAGTGTATAGGTTAATGGGGCCAATAGTAACTTAACAAACTCATAAGCTGCTTAATAACCATTATTATACACAGCTATAGGACAAAGCTGGATTGACTTTAATGTATTGATACACATTGATGATAATAAATCTCCTGCATCCTAAGGAAGATTAAAATCCTTTGGGAAAAATTATGTTAATGTAATGTCAATGTTTGCAATTATTGCCCAAGGAAGCAATAATCTGTCAACAAACAGAACATAAAATCACTGTAAAATATGATATAACAGCGAAACAGGAAGTCATAAACCAGACTTAAAACATGTTTAGAGGAATAGGAGTCCTGTTCAGTGTTATTTGAGAATATGTAATGGACAATATGTCTCCTCTCTCACCACATCCAAGTAGTCTGTGTTTCATCAGCATTTTCAAACAATCATGATGTCTAGATAAACGACATAGCTAGTTGTTCAGCAGCTCTCTTCTGCCATCATTTGTTACTTAGATGTCTATACAACAATACAGGACACTATTTTTTATTTATCTGCACTTATCAAGATTTTATAATCTATTAGGTAGATTCACATACATTGCCGCAACTTTGCGGCGGCGTAGCTTAAGGCATTTAAGCTACGCCGCCGTAAGTTAGCGAGGCAAGTACATGATTCACAATGTACTTGCCTGCTAAGTTACGGCAGCGTAGCCTAAAGCGGGCAGACGTAAGGGCGCCTAATTCAAATGAGTGTAAGGGGGCGTGTTTTATGTTAATGGGGCTTGACTTTACGTTTTTGAAGGTTTTTTTAACTGCGCAAGCGCCGGGCGCCTACATTTCCCAGTGTGCATTGCGGCTAAGTACGCCGCACGGGCCTATTGATTTAGACGTGGACGTAAACTACGTAAATCCCTATTCACGGACGACTTACGCAAACAACGTAAACATTTTGAATTTCGAAGCGGGAACGGCGGCCATACTTTAACATTACTATTCCATCTATTAGATGGAATAACTTTAAGCCTGATAATGCCTTACGGAAACGGTGTAAATGTACTGCGGCGGCCGGGCGTACGTTCGTGAATCGGCGTATCTACTGATTTGCATATACTACGCCGACCGCAATGGAAGCGCCACCTAGCGGCCAGCCTCAATATTGCAACTTAAGATAGGACGGCGCAAGCCGTCGTATCTTAGATATGTTTAAGCGTATCTCTGTTTGAGAATACACTTAAACATAAGTCGACGTAGATTCTGAGTTAGGTCGGCTTATCTGTAGATAAGCCGGCCTAACTCTTTCTGAATCTAGCTATATGAGAAGAAGTATGCAAATGTAAATATTATTTTATTTATTGGGCTGCTGGATTTAAACCTGCAGGAAATAAAAATACCAGTGCTTTCAGATGTCTTTTAGTGGAGTTTTGCATGGAATGTGTCAGATTGGCTTTTTGTTTCTCCACTTATTTGTGTTATACCAATACAAACAAAATAAATAAAGATGAGAATGCAGTGGTGGAACTACCAGGGTAGCAGCAGTCGCGCTTGCGACTAGGCCTGGAGTTCCGCCACTGTGGGGGAGCACAAAAGCCCGGGATGTGGCTCCAGGGTTGCTGGCTGCAGCTATGAGCAGATAGCATCTATTACACTCTATCTCACACTGCTCAGACCCTATACTGACAGCCTGACCCCCCTCCTCGCACGAACAGGAGAAGAGATAGAGAGAGCAGGATTTTATCCTCCTCCCGCCCCTCTACCCCTGTGTGTTACCTGCGGGCACCCACATAATTCCAATTCCCGGCAGCTCCGTGCCTGCAAAGTCCAACAGTCAGCAGCTAGATAGTGGTGGAAAAGGCCATCATGTACCATGCTGCAACCCCCCACAGGGTATCAACAGCTCTCTAGGACAGTATTCCTTCCTAATCAAACATCTCAGTGATTTAAATCAAAGCAACACACTGGTGGGTCTGTCATTGAGGGGACTGAAGAGAGAGTGTGTTGTCACATCCAGAGACCCTCTACCAACACAGCAGCCCGCAGAACGATGATGTAAGTGAGTTCTCACTGTTCTGCCTTAAATTAAAGTCCCTAGAGTTCTCCCTTATATCAGAGTCTACACATTCCCCCCTTACAGTGTAAGGGAACACTGTAAGTTCAGATGTAAAGGGGAACCCTGTGTATTCAATTACGATTATATACAATTAGAATTGTTAATTAATTACAAATTATATGTATAGTGTATACTAAAAAAAAAAAAATTAGCTGTGCACTGCTAAACTCTTTGGGTTTGGCAACCCTACCCAAGATGTCGGGAAAGGGGTCCTGCTGTAGGAATATAATCAAGGGCCCTGAGATGGGACAAAAGGACCCCAGGATCATTGGATGAGCCCCGGGACCAGAAGTCAGGGGGGCCCTTCATGGTTCCTTGCACTGGGGCCCTGAATGTTCTAGTTACGCTTCTGTGAGAATGCCTAAACATTTGTAATTGCAGCAATTTTGTGGGCGAAGTGGTGCATTATCTGTCAGAAATGCAGGGGTGCCAAAATTTTTGGCCTTGACTGTATATTTTCAGATGATAAAAGAATAAATCTATAGGCAATTTAGCATGTACTGTAAAACCCCACTATCTCAGCAGCCACAGCCTGGCACGCCACTAGGTAGCTTTCTCAAATACCTCAAGGCTCCAATATAGTTCCACCTGGTCACCATAAAAGAAAAGAAACACAAATACCATGGCCCAATAGCATCAAAGCAAGAGGTTTATTATATAAAATGGTACTCATAAACATTAAACAACATTGCTGTCCGACCAACCTATTGTTGGTTATAATTTGTGTTATAGGTTGTATTCCCATATTTGGGTTGATGCAATCTTTACTATTGATCTGACACAGAGTGCAGGTAGATTCTTTCACAAGTTAAGCCCCGTATACATGGCCGGTTTTCCCGGCAGGAAAACTGCCAGGAGAGCATTTGGCCGGGAATCCCGGCCGTGTCTATGCTCCCTAGCAGTTTTCCCGTCAGGAAAACAGCCGAGAATCCCGACTGGGAAAATAGAGAACCCTGCTCTCTATTATTAATCAGGATTCCCAGGCGACAAAACCAGTCGTCTGTATGCTTACCTGTCCCAGGTAAACCCGCGCTTGCTCGATAAGAGTTTGACGCATGCGCGGTAGCATACAAGTTTAGTGTGGGGTGTAGCAAGATGGCCGCGATGGCATCGAATGTGACAAACGCTGTCTCGTTGTAGTCGATGGGGTCACTGTGTTCTTGGCATTCAAAAGAACGGCGGTTCTGGAGGTAGATCCACAATGCTCACTAGTGGGCTCCCCAACCCTGAAGACGTACAAACGCCGCCTGACGGCTGCGCGTGACATCATTGGGTTTTGACATCATAGGTTTTTCTCCCTTAGTTTGCTTGGTTGTGTTTTTTCTTCTTTTGTGTTTTTTTTTTCATTTGATTTCTGTTGCTGATGATATTGTTACCGCAGCTCCCATGGATCTCTCTTGGCATCGTCTGACCCTGCCTGTCAGTCCTTCCTCATTATTGGCTTGATTGAGCACATGCATATCACACAATACATGTTTTTTAGGAATTTCTCACAGGCTTTATTCTTACAGTATATGTGATCCTTGACCATATTCCTGAGTGTTGTATTATTATTATTATTATACAGGATTTATATACAGTAGCACTAACAGTTTACACAGTGCTTTACAATATAAAGGGAGACAGCATGATTAACCACTTCAATACAAGGCACTTTCCCTCCCTTCCTGCCCAAGCCAATTTTCAGCTTTTAGAGTTGTCGCTTTGTAAATGACAATTGCTACACTGTACCCAAACAAAATTTTTATCATTTTGTTCCCACAAATAGAGCTTTCTTTTGGTGGTATTTGATCACCTCTGGGGTTTTTATATTTTGCTGAACAAAAAAAGTTGGCACTGATTATAGCACTAACATGCAGCACTGATAGATGGGCACTGATATGCGGCACTGATATGCAGCACTGATGGGCATTGATGGGCCGTACTGATGGGCACTCATAGGCGGCACTGATGGCCATTGATAGGTGACACTGATGGGCACTGAAAGGCTGCACTGATGGGTACATATGGGTGGCACTGATGGTCATGGATGGGCACTGATAGGTGTCACTATTGGACACTCATGGGTGACACTAATGGATACTGATAGGTGGCACAGATGGGCCTCACTGATAAGGAGGGACTGGCAGGCATTACTGATGGGCACTGCTTGGCATAATTTATGGGCACAGATTGGCATCCCTGGTGGCCAGGGGTGGCATACCTGGTGGTCATCAGTGGTGGACATCCCTGGTGGTCCTGGTGGCATCCCTGGTGGTCCTATGTGGGCATTCTTGGGAAACTGCACTGATAATCAATCAGCACAGACCCCCCCCCTGTGTCTGTCAGACGAGATAGAGGAAAAGCCAATACATGGCTCTTCCTGTTTACACTGTTTGATCGGACACAGCTGATCATGTGATAAAGAGCCTCCTTTACCAAGATCAGTGTTGCGGTGTGTCAGACTGGCACGGGCACGTGTCAGCTCGTTATCCTGAAAGACATCATATGACGTCCAGTCAGGATAACAGAACCAACAGCTGACCCGGCTGTCATTTTACTATAGGCCGAGTGTCCATTTTTGAATGTCAAGGTTCCGAGAATGGCCGAAATGCATTGGACATTGGAACTACACTATCTGGATCATATACAATTCCCCAGCCTATGCTATATCAAGGGAGTATTACATCATATATTCAACTGGCTCTGTTTGAGCCTTTGGTTATTGTTCACATCTTATTTATGAGCCTGTGTTTTCTATGAGTTTTTAGCTTTATATATGTTTAATAAAGTAGTTATTTTTTATTATTATGTGTGTGTTTTTGCCCTTTAACATCCCTGCCACCCTATATTTTATCTGGTAAGCAGCTTCTGTGTTTTCTCTGCATTATCTGTTTCTTCGATGTTCTTCTAGCATACATTTGGAGATATCTTTTTTGGACTTTGAAACATTTGAGTATTATATTGGATATCACAGTTTGTATTAAACATTATATTGTGCATATTGGTACAGTGTTTTTTTTTTTCACTTTTGGATGTTTATGCATTTGCTTAAGATTTTTTCATTGAAGAGATTTAATAGTTATTTGCATTCATGTACCAGGGGCAGACTGACCATTCGGGCACTCGGGCACTGCCCGAGGGCCCCATGCCACTAGGAGGCCCAATGAGGGTTGCCAGCCTCAGTAAAACCAGGAACAGTGTGTAAAAATCTGTGTTTTTAAAAAAATCCCAAGATTATAGCTTCCCCTGCCTCTCCAGTATCTTTTCAGTGGGTGTATATTGTGTGTCTGTGTGTGTGTATACTGTGTATGTATACTGTATGTGTGTGTGTATTGTGTGGCCCCATAATCTATTGCCTGGGGGCCCCATAATCTCCTATTGCCCGGGGGCCCCATGAGTTGTCAGTCCGCCCCTGTCATGTACATAATATTATGAGATAAATAGTGGGTATCCCAGCATTCCACCTTTTCATTGATTTCAGCAACATTAGCAGTGACTTTACTGGAACCCAGGGAATGAGTGTGAAAGCCTGAATAGTTATCCTTCAGGAATTTTATCTATCCAGTACATACTTCATTCAAAAGTACCAAGTCCTAATGAAGGGAGACCCTTTGAAACCCCCAAAATACATAGAGTTTTTACGATACAAGAGTCTGAAAAAAATTCAATCTGGACTTTAAATGTTCTGCTTTTGGTTATTTCCTCCTTGCACACCGAGTCTCTACTCCAACAAAGAGCTCATAATAATTTCCTCTGCTTAAGGCCAGGTTCACACCTATGCGAATTGAGTGCGGCTTAAACCGCATCTCATTCGCAGGACATTTCAAAATACATTGTTTTTAATGAGGCTGGTTCACATATGTGCGATGCATCCGCACTGCGCATTGCCTCCAAACCGTGTGCGTTTTTTATGTCTTGCGGTGCGGCTCAGGTGCGAATTCAGTAACATTATCTTCTATGGGTACGCAGATGTGTTCATTTCTCTTCAGTATTTGTCTCATTCAGTTCAATACACTTCCCCCCTCCCCCTCCCCTCTCCCAGGTCTCCAAATTCGCACCTGATCTGTAGCTTAAACGCAGTTGATCTGCAGAACACCTTATAGAGAAATTCGCAAAGACAACGGAGCTCCAAAACGCAACGCACTAGTGTGATTCAGGCCTAAAACCTGACTGAAAACACCCACTGCTGAAAGGTAGTGAGACACCCCACACCTTATTCGTTTTTTTTTTTTTTTATCCAGTATTTGGTTTATACATAGAGGCATACACTTTATGTCTCAGAGCTAGACTTATATATTTACTTGGTATAGATATATTGCATGCTTAAAAGGTTATCTGACCGGTTAATGGAACTTGTTGTTTTAATTGAGTCCTATTTCCTTCTGTGCCTTCGAACTGTAACACAGCACACTTTCTTCTCGGTGACTATGTGATATTGACTGCTATTTCAAGCCTCCTGTAAATCTTATCCTTCAGGGTGATTGGGGTGTGTCCATTTGATGACTGTTTGGAAGTATACTCTGTACAACTGACATGTCGTATCTGCTGCATTTTGTCTTTTTGTAAAAAAATTTCAATAAAAACCAGTATAAAAAAAAAACACCCACTGCTTTAAGAGATCCAGCTCCCACACCTTTCTTCTACTTTCCAAATTACTGGAGCCCAGTCTGTTTCCCCTACTCTTTCCTTTACTCTAGGCTTCAAGCAGCATGTAGCATATCCCTCTCCCTCTGGCCGCAGGGAGCTGAAGCAGGAGGAGAGTACCATCTCTGCATATCTGCACACCTCCCTCCTTCTCTCCACTAAATAACTCATTACACCAGCTAGTGGCTAATACTAATTGTATTACTTCTATCATACTTTTGATGGCAGAGCAATAGGGAACTTCTGTCAGCCACCCAGAGTAATTAAGTTGAGCACCAAGATTCTCTAAGCTAAATCTGCAGAGTTTTCAGCTATGGTTCCCTAGCAGACCCAGGGCTGTTGGATGAAAAGATGGCTAAAAAATGCTTTCCCTGTGCCCTATGGTACTTTAAAATTGCCCTGAATGTAGAGAATAGTTAGAATCTCTAAATGTTTTTTGTTGTTGTCTATGTCCTGTTGGAAAGATTTCCCCTTAATTTCCTATCCCTGAAGAACAACAGGAAGTGAACTGAAATCTCTCCAAATGGTAGATTTATTTTTAGATGGTTGTCTCCAAAACAATAGTTGAGGAATTTCTCTTTTTCATCACTTTCTGTCCCAAAAACAATACAAAAAATACAAACAAAATTTGACTGACAATTTTCCATATGGAGTCTCCGAAAAAAAAAAAAGTTCAAGGGAGAATATGTGACTTTAGTGGAAAAATGGATATTACCGCGCTTATCAAAGGAGGGGAAACAGAGAGGGGAAGAAAGGGGGAGGGGAAATGAAAGTGATGAGAAGTGGAGGTACAGCTGCGGCACTGGAAGGTGTATCAAACCATAAGCAATTGAAAATGGGGAGGGTAGTGCTGCGCTAATCAGTGGTGAATGGATAAGTGAATAAACAGGTGGGGGAGGGGAATGAAAGTAGGTGTAATTGAAATGAGGAGCAATATAGCCCAAATGGCATCAGCATAAAAATAAATATAAATGATCAGTGAACAATAACAGTAATGGTGCAAATCATATAACTACACAGGTTCCTCTTAATGTGATGAAATACACTATAAGTAATGGTGCAAAAAAATCCCAGGTAACTGTGCTAAGTGACACTCCTATATTGGTGATAAACAGTCCATCAACAGAGTTTGAAAAATATTAGCAAAAAGTATAAGTAAGATTTCAAAAGTCCAAGAAAGCAAAAGTGCAAGTGTAGGTCCGCAATATGGAGTGAGAGGAAAATGGGTATCCAGTGATCCTTTTAGGGTAAGTAAGGATGTCCCCTTACCTTACTGCTGTAAGGTAACAGCATATAGATCCAACCACATTAGATGGTTCACTCGATGGGCTCTGATCCAACAACGGCAGGTCCTCCTTGGAGTTCTCGTCCCAGATTGGTCAGTTTCTCGCCCCAAAGAAATAAAGCATCGATGGTGTGATACCGTTTTAAAAATTTTAATTCTCAAAGAAAATAGACAGGGGTACTCACATAATCCAAAATACAATTGAGCATGTAAAAAAGAGGGGCAATCTGTCGCCAACGTCACCTCCGATACCTCTCAGTGGACTCATGCGCATTCGTCACTATCATGTGACTTCCTGAGGAAGTCACATGATAGTGACGAATGCGCATGAGTCCACTGAGAGGTATCGGAGGTGACGTTGGCGACAGATTGCCCCTCTTTTTTACATGCTCAATTGTATTTTGGATTATGTGAGTACCCCTGTCTATTTTCTTTGAGAATTAAAATTTTTAAAACGGTATCACACCATCGATGCTTTATTTCTTTGGGGCGAGAAACTGACCAATCTGGGACGAGAACTCCAAGGAGGACCTGCCGTTGTTGGATCAGAGCCCATCGAGTGAACCATCTAATGTGGTTGGATCTATATGCTGTTACCTTACAGCAGTAAGGTAAGGGGACATCCTTACTTACCCTAAAAGGATCACTGGATACCCATTTTCCTCTCACTCCATATTGCGGACCTACACTTGCACTTTTGCTTTCTTGGACTTTTGAAATCTTACTTATACTTTTTGCTAATATTTTTCAAACTCTGTTGATGGACTGTTTATCACCAATATAGGAGTGTCACTTAGCACAGTTACCTGGGATTTTTTTGCACCATTACTTATAGTGTATTTCATCACATTAAGAGGAACCTGTGTAGTTATATGATTTGCACCATTACTGTTATTGTTCACTGATCATTTATATTTATTTTTATGCTGATGCCATTTGGGCTATATTGCTCCTCATTTCAATTACACCTACTTTCATTCCCCTCCCCCACCTGTTTATTCACTTATCCATTCACCACTGATTAGCGCAGCACTACCCTCCCCATTTTCAATATGTGACTTTAACTGCTTGCCGACCAGCCAGTTATACGGCGGCAGGTCGGCTCTGCTTGGCGAGATCACGTAGCTATACGTCATCTCTCCCAGCAGCCAATAGGGGCGCACGCACGCGCGCCCCCCGCTCGTCCCTGATCCCGGTGGGCGCGAACGCCGCCGGGCACCCGCGATCGCTCGTTACAGAGCGAAAACTGGGAGCTGTGTGTTTACACACACAGCTCCCAGTCCTCGCTCTGTAACGAGCGATTCTGTCAGGGGAGAAATGCCTGACTGTCTGTTCATACAATGTATGAACAGCGATCAGTCATTTCCCCCAGTCAGTCAACCCCCCTTCAGTTAGAACACACCCAGGGAACATACTTAACCCCTTCCTTGCCCCCTAGTGTTAACCCCTTGCCTGCCAGTGGCATTTTTATAGTAATCAATGCATTTTTATAGCACTGATCGCTATAAAAATGCCAATGGTCCCAAAAATGTGTCAAAAGTGTCCAAAGTGTCCGCTATAATGTCACAGTACTGAAAAAAATCGCTGATCGCCGCCATTACTAGTAAAAAAAAAATATTAAGAAAAATGCCATAAAACTATCCCCTATTTTGTAAACGCTATAACTTTTGCGCAAGCCAATCAATAAACGCTTATTGCAATTTTTTTTACGAAAAATATGTAGACAAATACATATCGGCCAAAACTGAGGAAAAAAATGTTTTTTATATATATTTTTGGGGGATATTTATTATAGCAAAAAGTAAAAAATATTTTTTTTTTTTAAATTGTCGCTCTATTTTTGTTTATAGCGCAAAAACTAAAAACCGCAGAGGTGATCAAATACCACCAAAAGAAATCTCTATTTGTGGGGAAAAAAAGGACACCAATTTAGTTTGGGAGCCACATCGCACGACCGCGCAATTGTCAGTTAAATTGACGCAGTGCCGAATTGCAAAAAGTGGCCTGGTCTTTGACCAGCAATATGGTCCGGGGGTTAAGTGGTTAAATGCTACGATGTGTAATGTAACCAGCTACACTTATTATAATGATTATAAATAGTAACTAGGTTATAAAGGGTTCCACAGTACAGAAAAAAAATACTAATTAATGAAAATAATTCCCAGGATAAAAGAGACATCATTAGGCTTCTTTTACATTTTGTTCCTTTTCATAGAAATTCAACGGTGCTATAATGAATAAGATTTCATACAATTATAACAGTCTAAGAATTATGTTAACCACTTCACTACTAGCACCTCTATAAAACAAACTTTTGGTAGAAAAGGCAGGAAGTGAGTAAGCCTGGGTGTTCAGTGTCAAATAAGCAAGTTGGGATCAGGCAGAAGCATAATCGAGGAACAAGTAAAGCTTCAATAGCGAGTGGTAGCAAAATATGGACAGCAGCAGGGAAGACAGGAGTGAGATACTAGCTGGAGAGAGCACAATAATCTGGCAAAAATGAAATGCAGGGACATGGCTTAAATCAGGAGCAAAGTTCAGGGTTCAAGATAAACAAGGTTCAAGACAGGATCATTTAAGGAATTGTCACTGGAAGAGTCCAGTTTTTCAGGTAGATACAGAAAGGAGGTTTATGGAAGGGTTTTTTGGAAAGGCACCACTATGACAAATAAGTAAAAATACAAATATAATTGTATTAAATACAATCTTAAGGTACTAATAAAATACATGCAACAGTAAATGCAAAATTTGCACAGGATTATAGGACTTTCTTCATACAAAAAAAAGCTCTAGATTCCAAAAAATCATGGGTACCCCTTTTTGGGATCTAGAATTTGTTCTTGTATTAAAATAAAGTCCTATCATCCTGTGCAAATTTTGCATTTACTGTTGCATGTATTTTATTAGTGTCTTAAAATTGTATTTAAAAAAATCATATTTGTATTTTTATATATTTGATATAATGGTGCCTTTACAAAAGTTCCCTCCATAAATCTCCTTTCTATATCTACTTACTGGGATGTGGCACCATCATAGCTACCAAACTGAGCATTCAGATAAGAATTTTTGATTTCAGCATTCCAGGCAGCTCAACAAGAAGAGACATTGCCTGACACACCCAAGGTTCTGGATTTAAATCCAGGCCCTGACAGATTCCATATAAGGAAACATTTTATATAGCCTGACAAAGTGGTAATTCCAAATTGAACTGACAGAACAAATAGGAAATTATACCATGTGACTGCTTCCACAGGTTTATAATAATAAAATTAAGCTGCGCTAATTGGAAATTGAAGTGTTATAAATTGATCCAAAACCACACAATAATTGATATGAATTAGTCCATAAAACATAGCCACGTGTGTAAAATCTTTGATATGACTTGTGATGACACCAAAAACTTGTGCACCTCCACCACATAAAGTGCGTGCTTACCAGAGGCAAGCTAACATAGGCTTGCGGCAGTTAACCCTGCCAGGGCATTGATCCAAAGGGATGAAAATAGCAGCTCCCAAATGCTTCATATGATGGGGCAGGGACACACAGCAAACGACCAAGGATACTCGATCATTCAATGGTCACGAATGAGGACCAGAAGTTAACCCAGAATAGAAAGAAGCTCACCATAGTGTAAATCGTAATATGAATATTTATTAAAAGTTAAAAGTTACACTTACACACAGTAAGAAGTAAAATTTCAAAAGTTGTGAAAGCCGGCCGGCAAGCAAACACCAGTCCACTAAGGTACACGGCGTGATGACGTCAGGAGTACCTTAGTGATCGGGTGTTTGCTTTTGGGAGCTGCTATTTCCATCCCTTTGGATCACGGCCCTGGCGAGGTTAACAGCTAAAAGCCTATGTTAGCTTGCCTATGGTAAGCACGCACTTTATGTGGTGGAGGTGCACAAGTTTTTGGTGTCGTCACAAGTCATATCAAAGATTTTTTCACACGTGGCTATGTTTTATGGACTAATTCATATTAATTATTGTGTGGTGTTGGAAGCAATTTATAACACTTTAATTTCTAATTAGCGCTGCTTCATTTTATTATTTCCTATTTGTATATGTGTGTACCTCATACTGAACTGCAGCTGTTTTTTCTTATTTGTATTGTTTACTTAGTGCAGTAATCTTTCCACATTTTTACTGGTTTATAATAGGTTGTTAACTGGGACCTGAATGTTACTGGACTAAAAGAGTACCTCTTTTGATTTAATTATCTTTTATATTTCATGTTATATTTATAACACATTTTTTCTTCGAGGTGCCACCTCACCTAAACTAGACTATATTCAAGGGTTCAGCAACATTCAAAGATGTCTCACAACATCTCATCCAGAAGTAGGCGTTCAGAGGATGGTGGAGCATAGGTTCCTTTCTTCACTGCCTAAACAGTTTAAGGACTGAGAAACAGGGATGGGTTAATTTTTCCAGCATTCATTTACCGGGTGTTCTGCAAATCCTGCCTCAAATACAAAAAAAAAAAACTTAGCATTGAATCTCCTTATTTGCAAGGAAATTTGGCGTTTTATATTGTAGGTTATATTGTAGGTCTGTAATTTTTAGAAATAACTCACTTAAATCTGACCAAACAAGCTTCTAATAGGCATCCCGGGTATGACATTTTTTTAAAAACAAAATTATAAATTATAATATAATAAATAATTATAAATAATTATAACAAATAATAATATAATTATAATAAAAATTATTCAATAATGTAATCAAATCAAAATCACTGAAATTTGCTCAGTTGCAGAATTGTTGCTGTCATTTTTTTTTTTTTTTTATGACGAATTTCCCCACAAATCGCTATCGCACAATTCTGCAAGTGATTATAATTTATTATCGCTGTTTTTTAGCTGATCTAAAACTATTTTTGACATAAAGGGACACTTTTGGTTGCTATGGACAATCTACAGTTTGCAGGGAGAAAGAAACGTTTTTATTATATAAAATGACATGCATGACACAGGACAGACCACTAGGGACAGGGGGGGTGTGTTTTTTTTACATACAGTACTGTAATCTATAAGATTACAGTATACTGTATGTAAGGTGTTTGTTTACTTTTTTGAATTTGGCGCCGTTCTCCGTCCCCGTGCGTCGTAACGTCGCAGGGAACGGAGATCGGCGTCACACGGAGGCACTGTGTGAATCGAGCGAGGACCCACTCGCTCACACAGCGCGGTGGCATCGCTGGATCCAGGGACAAGGTAAGTAACTTGTGCCTGTGGATCTAGCGAGGCAAGCCCGAGTCTGACTCTGGGTTTCCGCTCGCAGCAGGAAAATCTAACCCCGTGTCAGACTCGGGAAGACCGCCAGGCAGGTTAAAAAGAATCAGCCCAACAAATTCACCATAAATTTGCCAGAACCAGGAATATGAAACCCACAGGATTTACCTTGAACCCATGGTAGCTTAGACTTCAAATCTCATTCCTACTGAGGAAGTGTTTGCCACTGTCATAATTTTTTCCCCGGAACTCTGGGTAAAATAATTTTTTAGTTATATGAATGCACATATTAGATAGTTATTCAGGTATAAATTCCGTCTCATCATCATATGAATAAATAAGAGTATAATAAATAATAACAAGGGAACAAGATATATAGACCTTGGATGAAGGCTGGTACGCCAATGATAACCACAGATTACAAAGTAGAATTAAAACTTAAATATTTTATTAATTCATATTCCAAAATACATGTACACACTATATTGCTGAAAAACAAAAAAAAACAATTAAAAATATTTATAGCAGCAGGGCCCTATAACCTGGATATATTGCACAGAGGTTATACCAATCTGACTCCGTAATCTATGATCTATATACAGTATGTCACAAAAGTAAGTACACCCCTCATATTTTTGTAAATATTTTATTATATCTTTTCATGTGACAACAATGAAAAATGACACTGCTACAATGTAAAGTAGTGAGTGTTCAGCTTGTATAAGGCCCCTTTCACGCGGGCGGATAGAATTCAGCTTTTAGCTGCAAATAGATGAAGTTATCTACTGCAGCTAAACTCACACAATGCTTTTTTTTATGGCCCCATTCACGCACTGCGTTTAGCAACTGTTTCCTTACATAAGGTTTTGTGCAGTTAGAAAAAAAATCTATTTGACTGTGTCCAGAACTGATTTAGCGCAGGAAGCGATTCAGCCCAGAAGCGATTCAGTTCGCATGCGCCGCGATTTATAAGTTTTTCATTCATTCATTCATTCATTCATAACCGCAGGTAATCGCAGTGTACTATTTCACCTATGGATAGCAGCGGTAACAAGGAAAGAAAAACAACTGGAAGCACATCAGAAATGGCAAGAATGTTCCACTGCAGCTAAACGCAGCCGCATGTAAACGCTGCTAATCACAATGCACAATTGCAAGTGATTGCTGTGCCTGGAGTCTTGGAATTTCAAAATAACAAAACATGCTTTTAACAGCGACAGAACAGCTGACCGCGTGAAAGAGGTCTAACAGTGTAAATTTGCCATCCCTTTAAAATTACTCAACACACAGCCATTAATGTCTAAACCTCTGGCAACAAAAGTGAGCACACCCCTAAGTGAATATGTCCAAATTGGGCCTAAAGTGTCAATATTTTGTGTGGCTATCATTATTTTCCAGCACTGCCATAACCCTCTTGGGCATGGAGTTCACTAGAGCTTCACAGTTTGCCACTGTAGTCCTCTTCCACTCCTCCACGATGACATCACAGAGCTGGTGGATGTTAGAGACCTTGCTTTCCTCCACCTTCCTTTTGAGGTTGCCCCACAGATGCTCAATATGGTTTAGGCCTGGAGACATGCTTGGCCAGTCCATCATTTTTACTCTCAGCTTCTTTAGCAAGGCAGTGGCCATCTTGGAGGTCTGTTTGGAAAACTGCCCTGCGGGATTCTCTAACACCCTTATGTTTCCGTGGTAAATTTGAGGAATATGAACAGAAGTTGAAAAATGACCGAGAACTATTTAATAAAAACATTTTCACCAAAAAGGATAAAAACAAAGGACCTATCTGTGGGTCACAAGGAGAGGAAGGTACACCTCCAAAATATCACATCCAGCAGAGGGACATTTTGATAATGTTGTGCATTAACAGCTTACAGAGAGCAGTCAGGAGTATGTACAGTACAGCATAGCTTACAGAGTGCAGTGGTCAGGAATATGCAACTTACAACACTGTGATAATAGTGAGATCTGGCCAAAACCAAACTGTGTGGAGAGAATGGGAGAGAACATAATAGGGTTGAATGTATGGCTAGTAATGGTGATTGTGAAAGATTGGGTGCAGGTAATTTTTAAAGTTTTCAAAAGAAGTTTTAAAGTTAGGGGTACAGATACAGTATATTGTCAATACCAACACTTAGAGATGCCAAATCCATTTCCAGCTAGTACAGTGTTAAAGCGGAGTTCCACACAAAAGTGGAACTTCCGCTTAAAGCACTCCTTGCCCCCTTACATGCCACATTTGGCATGTAAATTTTTGGTGGGGAGTGGGTGCCTAGTTTTGAGTGGGACTTCATGTCCTACTTTCTGCTTCTGCCTATGGGATGCCTAGGTGACTCCTCCTCTTCCCCTAGGCGGCCCTACCCTCTCAGCAATCTTCTGGGACACGTCACAGGTCCCAGAAGATTGCCTGTCCACTGGGAGAGTGCAGCGCGACTTGCGCATGTGCAGTGCGTCCCCCGCCGTAAAGCACAAGCTGTCATGGCCGAGTGCCCACAGTTTCAATGGAGGCATCGCGGAGAGGAGGGGGAGAGGAGCAAGGCTGGACCGTTGAACAGATAAGTGTTTGATTTTCTAAAAGTCAGCAGCTACACTTTTTTTTAGCTGCTGACTTTTAATAAATGAAAAAATACTTGGAACTCCACTTTAAGGACCTTCAAACCAACACTGGAAACACTGTGGAATAGCTCAATCCAGCCGGATAACAGACTTGTCTGTGCTTTTGTACTACTTCCCTGCAGGGATGCAGTTGATCAAGCGCTTCTTTTCAGCAGAGATTCCATCCCTGGCTCCTGGCTCTCAAGATGATTAGGCATCTTCCCCCTTGTTCTGTTCTTGCTACACGTTTGCCCCTGGCGTGTATGTAGCTCAACATACAGTTTAAACCTTGAATCCTAAAATAACCAGACTGTCTGTAACTTTGGCTCTTTACTACAATGAACAGGTGGTGGCCATATAAGAAATAGAAATAAAAAGATAAATGAACATATAATAATTACATGAACATAAACAAACGTCCACTAGGTATACAGGTAAACTATCTTTTAGCATACCAGTGATGCTGCCTTAGAAGGATTTTCCTTGGAAACATGTGGTGCTGGCTCCCATGCGGTCTGTCCCAGTGGAGAAAATGAAAGAGAGTTTTAGTAGAAAGTGGACCTAGTTCACAGTGATATGACAGGAAATGTGTATTAACCATAGAACACTGCCCATTAGTAGTGTTTTGTCAGAGTGTCATCTAGTGGACAATGTTGGTATTGCAAGTCCAGAAGATATTATTGTTCCGTGTAGGCCGAAGGCATGACACTCCCCGTCTGGTATCATCAGATGCCACTATTTTTTATTCCTCAGATGACAACAATGAAATTAGTTCAAAAACTGGTCTGAGGAACAACTTTGTCTTCTTGTTTCTATAAATTTTGACTTCCACTTTTCCGACATTTCCATCCTCACTTGGAAAGGTGTTGGTGGTAAGACCCCAAGGCCACTCATTCCTTTGGGACTGACAGTCCTTAACAAAAACAAGGTCTCCTCCTTTTAGGTTGGGCTTGTTGTCTTGCCATTTAGTACATGGCTGTAAAGTGGAGAGGTATTGCTTCCTCCACCTGTCCCAGAAGGTATTTGCCAGACTTTGTACTTGTCTCCCTGGTGCAAGTATAAGTTTTTAGTGGTGAAATTCCTGTGGGGAGCACCGATTACGCCAGTTGTCTGTGTAAGGATACAGTCGATCTCCTTAGCATAGGTTTTATACTGTATAGTGCGGATGATAAGATCCTGAGACTGCTGGAGCTCTAATACTGAACTGATCCTTTGACAATGATATCATCCTTTGCATTCACAGCTGCTTGAGTCAGTGAAAGAGTAAGCTATATGGATAAGACATGAAATAGCTCAAACAAGTGCCTTCCAGTTTGAGAATCTGTTAAATCTGTTAGATTTAAGCTGGCAGCCTGAAGTTGCAGTCTGAAATGTTGAGATCTCAGGACGGATGTCAGTATCTGAGTCTGGATCTACTAGTTCAATAGTGTCAGTCTTAGGAACAGCCTGTTTTGCATTGTACAAGAATGCAGGTCCTGTAAACCATGTTGTGTCTTTAAGGTTACATGCAGCAGCAGCACTTGTAGCATGGTCTTCAAGATTATGGTCAGTAGGTATGTAGCGCTATTGTGTTGGACGAGTGGATCTCCTAATCCTTAACACTCTGTTGTTCACGTAAACATAGAAACGTCTGGTCTCATTGTAGATGTAGCCTAGTACTACCTTGCTGTCAGTGTAGAGCTGGATATCCTTGAGGTCAATGTCCATCTCTGAGGTTATTAGTTCTGCTAGTTCAACAGCTAGTACTGCAGCACAAAGTTCTAGCCTAGGTACAATGTGCTTAGGGTGTGGAGCTAACTTTGCCTTTCCCATGATGAATCCTATATGGCATTGTGCTGTAGTGTCGATGGTTCTTAAGTAGGCCACAGTAGCTATTTCCTTGATGGAAGCATCACAGAATATGTAAAGGTTTTGGCTCTGTGTCTTTGTAGAGGGTGCGGGAGCATATGGGCGTGAAACATGGATATCAGATAATACTGATAGAGAGTTAATTCCTCCACTCTACCCAAGAGTTCCTCTTATCAAGGGGTAGTGGGGCATCCCAGTCGGATGTTTCATGAATCAAGTCTCTAAGTAGGGCTTTACCTTGAATTGTAACAGGTGCCGCAAATCCTAATGGATGTTATAGGCTATTGATTGTGGACAAGACACCTCTGTGAGTGAAGGGCCTTTTTTCTCTGTTTATTTGGAAGCTAAAGGAATCATATTTCAAATTCCAAAGAAGACCTAGACTGTGCTGTACAGGTAAAGAGTCTGTTCCTAGATGTAAGTCGCTTAAGCATCTCCCATATATACAGTATCTCACAAAAGTGCGAAGGGGTCCTGCATGACTCTGAAACTTTGCACTGCTCTGTGATATAATCCTGCAATAGAAAAAACATTTTTGGATGCTTTCTTGCCGATCCATGGTGTGCTGGCAAATATTTCCATTGTGACTTTAAAACAATGTTTCCATGCTGGTTGTTGCTGTAGCACCCAAACCTTTGAGAGCTTATACCAGGAACATGTACAATTGGAATATGGAGTATCACAAAAGTGAGTACACCCCTCACATTTTTGTAAATATTTTAATGGGGAGCAGGTGTGTTAAATTTGGTGTTATCGTTCTCACTCTCTCATACTGGTCACTGGAAGTTTAACATGGCACCTCATGGCAAAGAACTCCCTAAGGATCTGAAAAAATTTATTGCTGCTCTACATAAAGATGGCCTAGGCCAGTGATGGTGAAAAACTTGGCTCCTCTGATATTTTGGAACTACATTTCCCATGATGCTCAACTACACTGCAGAGTGCATGAGCATCGTGGGAAATGTAGTTCCGAAACATCTGGGGTGTTAAGGTTCGCCATCACTGGCCTAGACTATAAGAAGATTGCCAAGACCATGACACTGATCTGCAGCACAGTGGCCAAGATAATACAGCGGTTTAACAGGACAGGTTCCATTTAGAACAGGCCTCGCCATGGTCAACCAAAGAAGTTGAGTGCACATCTCAGCATCATATCCAGAGGTTGTCTTCGGGAAATAGACATATGAGTGCTGCCAGCATTGTTGCAGAGGTTGAAGGGGTCAGCCTGTCAATGCTCAGCTTATATGCCGCACACTGCATCAAATGGGTCTGCATGGCTGTCGTCCCAGAAGGAAGTCTCTTCTAAAGATAATGCACAAGAAAGCCTGCAAATAGTTTTCTGAAGACAAGCAGACTAAGGACATGGATTACTGGAACCATGTCTTGTGGTCTGATGAGATAAACTCATTTGGTTCAGATGGTGTTAAAAGTGAGTGGCGGCAACCAGGTGAGGAGTACAAAGAAAAGTGTGTCTTGCCTACAGTCAAGCATGGAGGTGGAAGTGTCATGGTCTAGGGCTGCATGAGTGCTGCTGGCACTGGGAAGCTACAGTTCATTGAGGGAACATGAATGCCAACACTTACTGTGATATACTGAAGCAGAGCATGATCCCCTCCCTTCAAAAACTAGGCCACGGGGCAGTGTTCCAACATGACAATGAGTCCAATCACCCCTTCAAGATGACCACTGACTTGCTAAAAAAGCTGAGGGTAAAGGTGATGGATTGACCAAGCATGTCTCCAGACCTAAACCCTATTGATCACCTGTGGGGCATCCTCAAACAAAAGGTGGAGGAGTACAGGGTCTCTAACATCCACCAGCTCAGTGATGTCATCATGGAGGAGTGGAAGAGGACTCCAGTAGAAACCTGTGAAGCTCTAGTGAACTCGATGCCCAAGAGGGTTTAGGCAGTGCTGGAAAATAATGGTGGCCACACAAAATATTGACACTTTTGGCCCAATTTGGACATTTTCAATTAGGGGTGTACTCACTTTTGTTGCCAGCGGTTTAGACATTAATGGCTGTGTGTTGAGTTATTGTAAAGGGACAGTAAATTTACATTGTTATACAAGCTGTACACATATTACTTTACATTTTAGCAAAGTGTACTTTCTTTAGTGTTGTCACATGAAAAGATATAATAAAATATTTACAAAAATGTGAGAGGTGTACTCACTTTTGCGAGATACTGTCACTCCACTCTATGCTGTCAAACACATTGGCAGCATCTAAAGACAGCAGTGCTATATTTGTCGAGTCATCAACCAGTGTTTGGATATTAGAAAGTGAGTCTTATATTCACAGCCGTTGAAAAGTTGGGCATAAAACCAGTTTGGTCTGAATGAATGATAGATGCAATAACTTTATTTAACCTATTGGCCACGATTTTAGCTAAAATGTGAATATCTAAAGTAAGCAATTAGATTGCTCTGTAGGATTTCAGAGATAATAGATCTTTTATTTTCTTAGATAAAACCACAATATTGGCTTCCGCCATAGACAAAGGGAGACAACCTGCCATCAAGGCTTTCACACACATGTAAACTGCTTTAGCAAGGCTGATAGTGGGATCTTAGTTCTGTTTTTTATTTTTTTAGGATTGCATTAACCTAGTAGATGGCTAAGTCCGACAAACTATACTTTTAGTAAGAACATAACTTTTTACTATATTCAAGACCTTATGAGTATGCATATTATTAAAAGAGTAGTTCCTGAACCTACCTGGTGCATCTAAACCCTGGATTATACTAAAGACATTTTAAGTCTACAGTATGTCTCTTATCAGTGCTGGATTACCAAATAGAGTAGGCACCGGCCTATGGGCCCCACACCATTTAGGAGCCCTGCGACAAAGAAACAAAGTGGTATTGATCTTCCAAGAAAAGCACAGTGAAACTTTCTTAAATTATTTCCATAAGATAGAAAAAAATGAATCAACTAAAAGAAAATAAAACTTTACATTAAAGACTTGATATATAAATTAATGATTTAATGTAATGTACCCAATAACAACTTAAAGTACATAAACCATAGACATCGGGTTTACATTTCAGTTTGTCTTTTAAAAGCATCTTCTTTCAGCTGTCAATTTGTTAAAAAAAATTGGTACAGCCTACGTATGTTTAATGTACAGTAGTGATGGTCAGTTGGTCACCTTCATCTAGCGGCCCACGTGCACACTACTTACTTTAATGTTATCCCACTAGACCATATGCATGAGAAACCTCCAGAAACCTATGATGGGGGCCCCAAGGTTTTAACTGACCAGAGGCCTCTAGAGAATTTAATCCGACAGTGTCTCCTCTCTCCTCTAGCCAGTAAGTTTAGTGAGATATGAATGTTGAAAATGAAGGTGACTTTTAAAATTCCTTATGTAAATAGTGATAAACTTTGGATATGTTTGTCAAGTAAAAACAGGATCTTTTGAGGTTCTGATATTTTCATCTGAAACTATAAAAACGTAGTAAAAACAAATTTCTATAAATTGTCCAAAATGTTCACAACTGCAGCTAAAGTATCTAATACAGTACAGCAGTGACACTCTCATCTATAGGTAGTATAAAATGAAGCTTGTGAAGCTCCCATTGTGAACACAAAGAGAGGAATTTATCAAAACTAGAGCAGACAGAATCTGGAGAAGCTGTGCATGGCAACCAATCAGCTTCTACCTTTCGTTTTCAAAGCTTAAATAAACAACCTGAAGATAGAAGCTAATTGGTTGCCTTGCACAGATGTTCCAGATTCTGACTGCTCCAGAGATGAACTCAACAGACTACTGCTTTTCTTCATTAATTCTACATGATCGAATCAGAGCAAAGTCAAGACATAGTTGTATTACTTAATAGCAGTAGAGAAAGGTTAGGCCTTCAGGCTGCCTGCCCAGCCTGGCAGTGCTGTGTAAAACACAGGCATAAATGTGAAGAAATAAAAATCCTTTGGCAGGTAAAACAGCTCTCAGATTATGAGATACACAGAATTTTGACTTCTGAGTGTTATCAACCTCATTGTTCAAGTATTTTTCAAGTACTTGCCGATACCGACTACTGATACTTTTGTCAAGTGACAGTTTTTTTTATTGGATTTTTATAATATTTTTTTTTTAAATGATATATGATATATATAATGTTTTTTTTTCTTTGTTTGTTTTGGGGGGGGGTGGACAGTCAGTGTCAGTGTTTATTTTATTTATTTTTACAATTACATATTTTTTATTATATTATATTTTATTTTTTATTACAATGTTTCCTTTTTTTTTTTTTATTCAACACTGTTGTGGGTTGGGGGGGCTTTGGTGAGATGTCATGGGTCTAAACAGATGGCTGATATCTCCCTTTTGAGACATGGAAAGGGACTAGGGACAGAGATTCCCCAGTCCCTTTCTCTGCAGCCTACAAAGTTTGGGCAGTGTATCTAGGCAATTAATGATTATAAAGGGGTAAAACCAAAACTACTATGAGTGAGTGAGTGAGAAACTTATATAGCGCAACACATGCAAACTGAATCGCCTCTGTGCAATATATTACTGGGTCCTAGTCCATCTGACACTACCCTATCCAGATAATTCTGCTACCAAAGTGTGTCTCAGTTGCTCCTCCACAGAAGCCCCCCCAAGACAGACATGGGTTATTGGTCAGATCATCTGGTGAAAATAAAGGAAATGATGGAGGAGGTACTAGAGGGGTTGACAGGGGTGGAAAGAAAGGATGAAACACCAGAGGGAATTTATTGCTATTGAGTAAAACACCACTATCACGGGTATACCCTAATATCACTTGTAAATACGTTTTCCATATTATGGCATTTTATGATAATATATCTTAATTCCAAAAAGAGGAGGTGCATGGAGTGTAATTCAAGTCGCTGAATATGTTAATTTTGCCTATAATATTGGATATGCACAAGTTGGAACAAGAGCTGTAATATAAAGTAAGAACCACTTTCTTTTTGGAGGTCAGTGAAAATAAATCTAAAATAGATGCTTGGCAATATGTGCGAAATATTATATTATACATTATATCTCTAAAGTAGATGAGTGCTTGAAAATTCAATTTTGAAGACTGTAGTAATCTTGTCTTTGACTACATTAAAATTTAGCACTTCTTCATAATCTTCCTTGACATTAATATTCATAAAATGGCAATAAGTTCACAGGCTTGTCATTGTACTTTGCATTTCTGCCAAATTTGCTGGCTCTCTGTATACTAGGAGAGATCACACAACAAGACCCACTGAATGAAGATTAGTGCATAGAGATGATCCATATTGATTTCCAATTCCCTTCCAAAATGTCTCTGTCTTTGCCTTGAAGTCATGCAATTTGCCTTGCTTTTTTTTCCTTGAGCCTAGAGACCTCAGATCATACTGTCAGGGTTAATCCTATGGGGAATGTTCAATTAGAAATGAAATGGAAAGAATTACTGTAAATCAGCATGTAGTTAGCAATACTGGAAATACTATGAAACTCTCTAAATCTCATGCGAGTGCAGAGAAGCTAATTTATTCTCCCCTCCTGGGATGTGCACAAGGCTCTTAGACAATCAAATATTGCAGGATTCTTCATGTGGAATATTATCACAGGAAGAAGTTTAAGGAAAATTATCAGAGTAAAGAGAACTGTAAGATGACATTTCACCAGGGACAAATGAAGTTAAAGTAAAATCTCTTATTATAAACAGAGTGGAAAGCTACAGTGAGAATCAGATAGATAGATAGATACATACATACCGTATTTATCGGCCTATTGCACGCTCCGGCATATAGCGCGCACCCCTAATGTGGACTTGAAATTCCTGAATTCCTTTTTTTTATTACTTACCGTTTTGGTGTCTTGCCCGGCGTCCATCGGCGACCTTGTCCGGTCCGGCGTCCGTCTGCAGCCTTCGTGGTGTCATCCCCGCTTCTCCCGCGCTAGTCTCTGAGCCAATCGCCGCTTCCCGCGCTGTGTTTGAACGACGACGACATATACCGAGCGCAGTACACTCAGGCACACTCGGAGCCGAGCATGGGCGAGTGTACCCGAGTGTACTGTGCTTGGTATATGTCGGCGGCTGCGTTCAAACACAGCGCGGGAAGCGAGTATCGGCGTATATATCGCGCACCCACGATTTTGCCCTGATTTTAAGGGCAAAAAAGTGTGCGGTATACGCCGATAAATACGGTACATACAGTAGATAGATACATACATACAGTACATACAAACATTTTTCATGTAGTGCATTGGCAATGGTATTCCTCAATACTACGCCTGGAGTAGAGTGCTGTCACAATAAGGAAAATGCTGTGATGAAGCAGGGGATATGGATGTACCTTTTTCTTCCAGATGAATGAGTAATGCCCTGCACACATGATCGGAATTTCCTTTGGATAAAATCAGATGGAATTTTCCATCGGAATTCCGTTCAACCTGTCTTGCATACACACTGTCAGATCAAATTCCGACCGGCCAAAACGCTGTGACGTAAAACACTACGACGAGCCGTGAAAAATGTTCAATGCTTCTGAGCATGAGTCGACTTGATTCTGAGCATGCATATTTTTTTTCTCTGTCGGAGTTGCACACAGACGATCAGAATTTCTGATAGGATTTTTTTCCATCGGAAAAAAAATAAAACTTTCTATTTCTAAACTTCGAAAGAAAAAAGTCTGATGGGGCCCACGCACGGTCAGAAATATCAGATGAAAAATTTCCGTCTGACTTTTTTCATCGGAAATTCCGATCGCGTGTACAAGGCATAAGCCTTGCCTTTTTCCGGGTGCCTCTACATTCATGATAGCTCTAGCAAGTTAGCCTATGAATGAGGTAGGTGTAATAGGCCTAGCTGTCATTTTAGCATCTGATAAACACTGGGAGTCACACCAGACCTGTTCAAACTCAATTCCTTACCATTCTAAAATAACAAAAACAAGATGCCCTGGTCACAGCTAGTCATGGGAAGTATACCCAAGAATTTTAGATGACATTTTGTGGATTTGCAAGCCTATGGCTGATAAGTGATTTTTGCATAAACTGTAAAACTGCATTTATATCAGAGTTTTTATATCTTTCTGGAGATGTATTTTAAAGGCATGCTTCTGAGGGGCTATTTCTTAAACACATCAGAGCAGGGAACAAAATTTCAGCTTGCAATATACAATACAACTGTTCAGTGACCTGTAAGCCTTCCTGTCAACCAACATGAGTCATGCCGCGTACACACCATCACTTTATGTGATGAAAAAAACGACGTTTTAAATCATGAAATAAAACAACGTTTTTGAAACTTCATTTTCAAAAACGACGTTGCCTACACACCATCGTTTTTTCAAAATGCTCTAGAAAAGCGTGGTTACGTTCAGCACTCTTTTCCATTGAAGCTAGCTTCATAACTTGCTTCTGAGCATGAGCAGGTTTAAAAACGTCGTTTTGCCCACACACTACCATTTAAATTGACACAAAAAACAACGTTTTGAAAAACGACACAAAAAATTGAAGCATGCTTCAATTTTTTTTTTGTCGTTTTTCACAAGACATAAAAAAACATTTTTCCCCACACACGGTCATTTTAATTGACGTTTTCAATTCGTCGTTTTTTTTCATCACATAAAGTGATGGTGTGTACGCGGCATAAGAGGAGTGATTTTCTGATTTTCAGGTGATTCACATGCTGGCTATTTGAAATATACCAGCAAGGCTAATGCCCTGTACACACGACCGGTTTTCCTGACATGCCAAAACCCAAAGTTTTTCCCGACGTGATTCCTCTCAAGCCTGCCTTGCATACACACGTTCAGTCAAAAAAACGCTCCACCAAAGCGCGGTGACGTCCAACGCGTACGACGGCACTATAAAGGGGACATTCCATTCAAATGGCTCCACCCTTTGGGCTGCTTTTGCTGATCCTCGTGTTAGTAAAAGTTTGGTGAAAGACGATTCGCGCTTTTCAGTCTTTGTGCTTTTCAGTCCGTTACAGTGTGACAAATGTGCTTTCTCCATTACGAACGCTAGTTTTACCAGAACGAGCGCTCCCGTCTCATACTTGACTCTGAGCATGTGCGTTTTTTCTCCTCGGAAAAGCATACACACGAGCGGTTTTCGCGACGAGAAAAAGACTGACGGGAAACATGACGGGAAAACATAGAGCAGGTTCGAATTTTTCTGCAGGCAGTTTTCTCATCGGGAAAACTGCTATGGAGCATACACACGACCGGTTTACCCGAACAATCAAAAAAATGTCAGTTTTCTCGTCGAGAAAAAAACGGTCGTGTGTACGAGGCATAAGGGCTTATTCACATGGGTGTCTAAAACGGCACACTTAGATGTATGCAGTATATAGACTTGTATGAGTTTAAATGCAGCAATGTAAGAATGTATGGGGCCATATGCACAGCTGTGTCTACAAATAAAAGCTGGCGTTGCATTCAGCAGCACACATAACAAGTAGGAAGCTGCATTAGGGGCTGTACATATCTGTAGATTTTATGTATATGAAGGTGTCAGGGCCTGGGACCTCTGCTGTGTCTGGTAAGGATGAGCTCCAGCGTGTTCGCATAGTACACGTGCAGAGCCCGCCAGGAAGTCTGCACGGTGCTGTGCTAATCACAGCCAGGGAGACATTTCCCGATGCTCGGCTGCAGAGATCGGGAAATGTCTCCCTGGCTGTGATTAGCGCAGCGCCGTGCAGACTTCCTGGCGGGCTCTGCACGTGTACTATGCGAACACGCTGGAGCTCATCCTTAGGCCCCATACACACGATAGAATCCATCCGCAGATAAATCCCAGCAAATGGGTTTCTGCGGATAGATCCTATGGTGTGTACACGCCAGCGGATCTGTTTCCGCGGAGAAATCTCCTCTGGGATGGATTCCAGCAGATCGGATATTTGCTGACATGCACAACAAATCCATCTGCTGGAATCCATCCCAACAGATGGATCCGCTCGTCTGTACAGACTCACCGGATCCATCCGTCCAAAGGGATTCCCCGCACGCGTCGTAATGATTTGACGCATGCGTGGAATTCCTTATATGACAGCGTCGCGCCCGTCGCCGCGTCATAATCGCGGCGACGGCGCGACACGTCATCGCCAGAGGATTTCCGCGCGGATTTCAATGCGATGGTGTGTACACTCCATCGCATAGAAATCTGCGGAAATCTTTGAGAGGATTTATCCGTGGAAACGGTCCGCTGGACCGTATCCGCGGATAAATTCTCTCGTGTGTATGGGGCCTTAGTGTCTTGCAATGACTCTTCTCACTGAGCTACTTGAGATGATGGACAACACCCTGTCTGATTCATTGGACAACCCTGCCTTGTGCTGATCCTTGAACTATTTGTTCTTCCCATGAACTTCCCGATTTAAACCATGTCTCTGCACTTTTTTTGCCAGATTGTGAACTTTGTGCACTTCGCTCTTGTTCTCCCTACTGACTGACATAAGAAGAAAGAAACTGAGGTCACTGCAATTTTATTAGCAGAGAATAGAAGATAAATATGTTAGAGCTTGTTTGATCTTCATCTGACCCAGTTCTATAATTGTAGTTTTCTGGTCATGCAATTGACATGATTTGTCAAAACATTACATTTATTTTTCTTTAGAACAACACTTCACCAACAGTTCCCCTACATATATGTAAAGCAAAACTACTAAACATCCTACTATAACAGTGAAGAATTCCAAGAAAGTCTAAAGCCTCGTACACACAATCGGATTTTCCACAGACAAAGCGCAAGACTTTTGTCCGAAGAGCGTTGACCAGGAAACATCCTACTATAACAGTGAAGAATTCCAAGAAAGGCTAAAGCCTCGTACACACAATCGGATTTTCCGCAGACAAAGCGTAGGACTTTTGTCCGAAGAGCGTTGGTCAGGAAACATCCTACTATAACAGTGAAGAATTCCAAGAAAGGCTAAAGCCTCGTACACACAATCGGATTTTCCGCAGACAAAGCGCAGGACTTTTGTCCGAAGAGCGTTGGCCAGGACACATCCTACTATAACAGTGAAGAATTCTAAGAAAGGCTAAAGCCTCGTACACACAATCGGATTTTCCACAGATAAAGCGTAGGACTTTTGTCCGAAGGGCGTTGGCCAGGAATTTGTCTTGCATACAAACGGCACACAATTGTTAGCCAACAAACACGGAACTATGTGTTTTTTCAGCTCTTTAGCGCCACCCTTAGGGCATCTTCTACTCTTGTTGTGTTTGGTGAGTATTGCTTCCGAGCATGCATGTTTGTACTTTGGACTTTTGTCCGACGGACTTGTGTACACACGATCGGAAAATCCCACAACATACCGTTGTTCGCATACAATTTTAAAGCCTGCCATCCAACATTTGTCCGCGGAAAATCCGACAACAATTGTCCGATGGAGCATACAAACTGTAGAATTTTCCGCCAACATCCTGTCATCACTCAATTCCCGTCAGAAAATCAGATTGTGTGTACGAGGCTTTACTCTCTGCATAGAGCTGACTGAACGTAGGCAGAACATCTGTCCCCCAACATAAAGAAATTGACATGCAAAACGTTTAGGTAATTTTAAAGTAAACAACAACAAAAAAATCTATGTAATTCAGATGTACATGGCTGAATTCTTTATTATTTTATTGGGAAAAAAAATTGAACCATGACCCAAAATTAGAGGAGACTTACCAAATCTGAGTTGTACAAATGCCATGTGGAAGTTCCAATGATTTTTTTCATGCTTACTTATTATGGCCACAGAAAACATGTTGTCATGCGAGATAATCAGGTGTAATGGGGATTAACACATAAGCAACAACTAGAAGTTGTTTACAATAATTGTTGTTCACAATAATGTATATAAAGTTGTTATATTTGTGGTTCCAAATGCACACAGAAAATGTGTTACTGATTTAATAAGCCCCCTTGAACTGATTTCTGACTGTCACATGCCTGGGGGGGGGGGGTCTTTTCTGTACTCCACTTTTCCAACACCCTTTAAGTGGTAACAGGAGGGAGGTGTGAGGGCACAGAGTGGCACAAGGGCTGATGTTGCAGGCAGTTCCAGTTATTGGGTGTGAGGCACAGATGACAGTGGGCAATCGCATAAGAACCAAAGGCACAGTACCGCCCAATCAGGAGATGGGAATAAATCAAGGACACAAGCTGAAGGCAGTAAACAGACAAGCAATGAAAAAAAGAATCAGCAGGAAGGATGTCAACTTCAGCTGGTGTTGTATTGGCTGGAAACCAACTTAAAGCTTGAATGCTTGAATGCAATCACAACTGAATGCTGGGTACGTGCCTCTCCTAAATTGGATATGCTGTGTATGTCACATCCCTTCACCTAGCCTGCTCTGGTGACAACTCTACAATTTGGGATTACTTATCGTTTTCTGTTCCACTGATATTGGCTATCAGGACAAATAAAAGGGTGAATCAACATAGCATGGACATTAAAATTATTCGCTGACTTCTTTTATGCTGCAGGGTATGCTGAGATGTTGCTACTAGAATGTTGCATTGCAGGTCACATGCAGGTCCCAATGCTGCTGTTCTGTTGTGCCCCCTGTTCTCCCTCACCCAGAGTGGGGTCACTCTAATATAAGAAGGTGTGTTACTGACCAGATCACCAGGTGAAAACAGAGAGGTAAAAGCTTAACCGCTTGTCCACTGGAGACCCTCTTATTCTGGGCTGACGTCATATGACGTCGCACCTTCACAAGCCACTAGGGCCACTAGGGGGGCGCGCGCGCACAACGTCACTGTGGACCCGATGCACGTGCCCGGCGGCCGCGATGGCCGCCGAGCACCCGCGATTGCCCAGTAACTGAGCAGGACCGTGGCTCTGTGTGTGTAAACACACAGATCCACATCCTGTCAGGGAGAGGAGACCGATGGTGTGTCCCTTGTACATAGGGACAACCATTGATCACCTCCCCCAGTCAGTCCCCTCCCCCCACAGTAAGAATCACTCCTTAGGGAACACATTAACCCCTTCAACACCCCCTAGTGTTAACCCCTACCATGCCAGTCATATTTATACAGTAATCAATGCATTTTTATAGCAGGGATCACTGTATAAATGTGAATGGTCCCAAAAATGTGTCAAAAGTGTCTGATGTGTCTGCCGCAATATCGCAGTCATGATAAAAATAGCTGATCGCCTCCATTACTAGTAAAAAAAATAATAATGAAAATGCTATAAAACTATCCCCTATTTTGTAGCTGCTATAACTTTTGCGCAAACAAATCAATATACGCTTATTGCGATTTTTTTTAAGCAAAAATATGTAGAAGAATACATATCAGCCTTAACTGAGGAAAACATTTGTTTTAAAAAAAATGGATATTTATTATAGCAAAAAGTAAAAAATATTGTGTTTTTTTTTTTCAAACTTGTCCCTCTTCTGTTTATAGTGCAAGAAATAAAAATCGCAGAGATGATCAAATACCACCAAAAGAAGTCTCTTTTTGTGGGAAAAAAATGATAAAAATGTTATTTAGGTACAGTGTTGTATGACTGCGCAATTGTCATTCAAAATGTGACATCACTGAAAGCTGAAAAGTGGCTTGGGCAGGAAGGGGGTGAAAGTGCCCTGTAGGCAAGTGGTTAAAAAAAGAAAATGAATGTCGCTACAACATCTAACGACCGATAAGCTGCAATATATTGCATTTATGGTTTTGGGTTTAATAGCACTTTAATACAGTTTCAAAGGAAATCCTTTTTGTGATTTTTAAATTATTAGGATCCTATGTCCTGTAACCATTTTAGAGGAAAAATGCCCTTAGCTGAGTCCCTAAAAAAGAAGCCAGGCCTTTGTTCATTTGTATATATTCACAGATTTATGTACTAATATTGAATACAGAATTGTGAAAATAAATCATCATTTTGTCTCATTTGTATTTTTGATTAAAAGTTAAGTTTAGCAAAAAGTTGTTATGCCCAGGATCATATTGCATCCGGCATGACTGTAAAGTCCTGTGAAGTTTTTCACTGCTCAGTATCATGTAAGCATTCTGTATCAGCATTGAGGAAATCAGATTTTTCAAAGGGTTGAACGCTAGGCTTTCTAGTGCTGACACTGTTGTCATCAGTCACATTATCAGGGGTACTAATGTAATTAAAGTCTTGTTCGTTATTTTTTTCATTGTACTGTTCATTAATAAAGACAGTTTGATGTTCACCTTCTTCATATTCGCTATTGTCCTGCAGACTTTTGTCAGGGCTGTCTTGCCACTTTGTATCCAATCCTTCTTTGTATTCTTGATTTTTTGACTCATCAAAGTTGCCATCATTATCTTCATGGTCATGCTCATTACCGGTAAGCTCATGATCAGTATTCCTTGTGTGCTCCATTAAGTGTTCTCTAATGGATGGCTCATTTACTGTCTCTGCAGCTCCATCAAACTGAAACTCAAGGAAACCGCTTCCCTCTGCCAAGTTTTCTCTCATTTCATTGCCATCTTCGTTTTCATCAGGTATAGATGGCAGCTGATGTCCATCGTTTACAGTTTCTCTCTTAAACTTATCAGAATCCAGATTTGTTACTAAATTGTTACCAGAAACTGTGATCTCGCCAACTGTATCCATTGTTGCGTTTTGCTTGAGTGATTCAGAGCCATTTGCTGTCTCCATTATTAAACTGTCAGCAATTACACTCTTTGATGAAAAGCTTTCAATATCTGCAATTAAAACAGAAGTTGTAAGCAAATTAATGAAAAATGACATATGAAATATTATTTTTATTACACACAATTGACAAAGTGGCGTTTGCATGGTGCTATGCAAAGGAAACGGAGATGGCATAGTTACTTTACAATTCAAAACACTAGGGTAAAGGGACTTATAATCTAAAAAGGGCAAGTGACATAAGAAGAAATAACTGTAAGGGATGAGCAGATAAAGACAGTAAAAGTCCAGAAGTTAGGTAGAGGTGGGTTAGACCTGCCCCAAGAGATGAGCCATACAGGTTGAGGTAGGCACTAGACAGTTACAAAGGATGGGAGAGGCTCTGAACAGGTCTTGGAGGTAAACTTTGGAGGAAGGTAGATAAGTCTGTCAGTAGCATTCATTATGAACTAAAGTGGGGACAGCCATGGAAGACGCCATGAAAAGAGGGAGAAAAGTGGAAGAGGTAGAGTGGTGGTTCTATCCAATTATAAGGTTGCTTTAGGGGTCAAGTAAATATTTAAGTTTTAGAAAGACGGTTTCTGTGGAGTGTTGCAGACAGGGGTCCAATCAGGGGTCAAGAGGGTTGTTATTAGTGAGGCAGCAGCTTAGATGGTTGTAGACTAGGCGTTCCAGAAGTTTGGATGAAAACAGAAGCAATGAGATGGATTTTAGGTTGTCCAGATTGGTGGGGTCCAGTCAGGGCTTTTTAAGTGTGGGGGTGATCAGTGTATGTTTTAGGGTGGGTAGGAAGATTCCAGTAAAGAGGGAGAGATTTAAGATGTGAGTAAGATAGCATCAAATGGATTACAGGGTGATCATAGTTATGGGAGGAATCAGAGAAAGGTTTGTGACGTGATCAAAAGCATATTGAATGTAGTGGTATACATGGTATGTTAGCTGGGGGAGATAACAGGACAGTGAAGATTCCATCATGAATTTCATCTCTCTTTGAAGTGATTGGCAATGGCCTATGCAGTGAATGAGTTAATGGGTTGCAGCAGAGGGGCATAAAGTAAAGTAAGGAAGGAAGTAATGAAAATTGAATGAGAGGATGTTATTAAGAATGATGAATAGGTCTGCTTGGCTGCACACTCATGGGTACGCATTTCGGTGATACATGATGCACCGCGATATGTTTACATCTTCGCTCTCACTGATTGGCAGTTACCCTTTTGGATGGCCCAGCCTCTCTGTTCCGAGCAGTTACCATGACTATGCATCTTTTTTTGTTCGCAAATGCGTGTTTTGGAGCTGCTCCATCTCCCAGATACTTCCGCCCACCATGTGTCGGCAGTCCCTTGACGAGGACAGCAGCGGATCTATGGGAGGTGAAAGCAGAGTGTCCCGGACCATCTGTTGGCCCGTGATGCTCATTCGCTCCTCCTCCATCTTACTCTCTTTTGGTGCGAAAATTGAGGCAAACCAATTGGCTCTGATAGGAAGTAATATCCTATTTAATGGTGGCTGTCTTGATCACACTTCGTTGCACAGCCATGATCGAGGCATACTGTATATTGATCTCCCAATCGAAGGTATGATATTTGTCCTGTGGGAAGATGATAGACACCAGCTGAGCTCCAATAGATGTATTGTAGCCACTTTTGGGGTATTTATGTCTCTTATATATATATATATATATATATATATATATATATATATATTCACTTTTCATTAGATCATATGCCGTCTTGTCTCTTGGCCAGCCCTGTGAGCATTGGTTCGCCGTGTTGAGCTTTGCCTGTTGGTAATCGCGGCTGCTCTACTTATCCCACTAATTCCAATATTTCTAAGTGGGCTTTAATGCTTAATTGGTCCACAGTTTACCCCACCATGTGTAAGCCATCCGGGCTGGATCTCCCCTGAATTCAGCCATCTATCTCCGAAACATGTCAGTATTTGACTAAACTCCTATATACACTGATTCAATGTCAACATTGGAGTTTTGTCCTTATGTATTATGGCAATATAGACTGCATGTCTGCTTTTATGATTATTATTCCTTACAATATGTTTATTTGTGTACTTCAATAAATACTTTTCTATATTTTTTATACATTTGTTTGGTATTCCATATTACTATAGTGCAATCCGCACAATCCCAGGGGCATTTTCTTTTCCTCTACTTGGCTGTACAGAGGGAGGAATTATATTTCATGAGGCCAGGCTTAAACAGGGTGAAGTACTGCAGGGACCTAGTTTATGTCATACTCACTTAACCACTTACCCCCCGGACCATATTGCTGCCCAAAGACCAGAGTACTTTTTGCGATTCGGGACTGCGTCGCTTTAACAGACAATTGCGCGGTCGTGCGACGTGGCTCCCAAACAAAATTGGCGTCCTTTTTTTCCCACAAATAGAGCTTTCTTTTGGTGGTATTTGATCACCTCTGCGGTTTTTATTTTTTGCGCTATAAACAAAAATAGAACGACAATTTTGAAAAAAATGAATATTTTTTACTTTTTGCTGTAATAAATATCCCCCAAAAATATATAAAAAAACATTTTTTTTCCTCAGTTTAGGCCGATACGTATTCTTCTACATATTTTTCGTAAAAAAAAATCGCAATAAGCGTTTATTGATTGGTTTGCGCAAAAGTTATAGCGTTTACAAAATAGGGGGTATTTTTATGGCATTTTTATTAATATTTTTTTTACTAGTAATGGCGGCGATCAGCGATTTTTTTTTTGGTATTGCGACATTATGGCGGACACTTCGGACATTTTTGACACATTTTTGGGACCATTGGCATTTTTATAGCGATCAGTGCTATAAAAATGCATTAGATTACTATAAAAATGCCACTGGCAGTGAAGGGGTTAACACTAGGGGGCGGGGAAGGGGTTAAGTATGCCTGGGTGTGTTCTTACTGTGGGGGGGGGGGTGGCCTCACTAGGGGAAACACTGATCCTCGGTTCATACAGTGTATGAACCGAAGAAAAGCATTTCCCCTGCTGACAGGAACGAGAGCTGTGTGTTTACACACACAGCTCCCGTTCCCCGCTCTGTACCGAGCGATCGCGTGTGCCCGGCGGCGATCGCGCCCGCCGGGCACACGCACGGGAGTCGGGGGCGAGCGGGGGGCGCGTGCGCGCGCCTCCGGCGGCGCGCGTGCGCCCCTAGTGGCGGCTAAAGGGTAGGACGTCATAATACGTGATCTCGCCTAGGAGAGCCACCTTGTGGACGTATTATGACGGTGCGGCGACGGCAAGTAGTTAAGTATGACTACCGTATTTTCCGGCGTATAAGACGACTTTTTGGATGCAAAAAAATGCATCCAAAGTCGGGGGTCGTCTTATACGCCGGGTACGGTCTCCGTGCAGCTGCGATCGTCATAATTTCAAAGCTGCGCGCCGTCTTCTCAGCACGTCCTCGCTGTCCTGTGATTGGCGGAACAGAAATCTTCCCAGCAGCGCCTCTGTTCTGTTTTCCGCCTATCACGGATGCCTTCTAATCCTCGGACGAGATGAGAAGGCATCCGTGATTGGCGGAACATAGAACAGAGGCGCTACTGGGAAAATGTGTGTTCTGCCAATCACAGGACACGCTGAGAAGACGGCGCGCGGCTTTGAAATCATGGACGCTCGCAGCAGACGGAGACTGTCACCGGCCTGCAAAACGTGAGTGATGGCACAGTGGGGGGGAAAGTGGGGGCATGCAATGTGATGGCACTGTGGGGGAATGCAATGTGATGGCACTGTGGGGCATGCAATGTGATGGCACTGTGGGGGAATGCAATGTGATTGCAATGTGATGGCACTGTGGGGGCATGCAATGTGATGGCACTGTGGGGGCATGCAATGTGATGGCACTGTGGGGGAAAGTAATGTGATGGCACTGTGGGGGCATTTAATGTGATGGCACAGTGGGGGCATGTAATGGCACAGTGGGGGCATGTAATGGCACAGTGGGGGCATGTAATGGCACAGTGGGGCTTGAAAAAAAGGGGGTAGTCTTATACAGTGAGTATATCCCAAACCAAAAATTTTCCTGGAAAATTAGGGGGTCGTCTTATACGCCGGGTCGTCTTATACGCCGGAAAATACGGTATATCTTTTGAGGCTTCTGGTGTTGTCTGTTCACAAAAGTTTTAGAAGTTGGGTAATAATTCATTGTGTTGTATGGGGAGCATGTGTATCCAGGGAGGAAGGGGGAGAGTTCTTGTAGCCAAAAGTGACCAGGTCAAAGCAAGATAGGGGTTACACAGTGTTGTAGAGTAGCCAGTATCACAATAGAGAAGTTTTCAACTGGATAAGGTTTCTGTAGGTAGCTGTTTGCTGGTTGGAGAAATAGGGGTTGAAGACAGGACAGGCTTGAAACAGATAGAGTTGTGATTGGACAGAGGAAAATTGGTTTTTGGGAGGCTGGAAAAAGAGCGGAGGTGGGATAATACATGGTCAAGGGGGTTGCCATTAGAGTAAATAGGAGTATGTGTTTCTTGTGTTAGATCAAAATATGAGATTAGGTTTAAAAGTTGAGACGTGCCTAGGGTAATAGCATGGTTGTTAAAATCACCAAGAATGATAGTGGGTATCTGAGCGATTTTCAGGCAGAGAAGTAATCATAGAAGCATGATACTCATCCAAGGGGCCAATGAATCAAAGCCATCCTCACAGAAAATAAAGAAAAAATATGTATTTTGTGAACTTCAAAAGAGGAGAGGGATAGAGTCAAAGGTGTAAGAGGAACTTGAGAAGTGCTTTGTGGAAAAAGGATTCCAATCCCACCTCCGATTTTTTTTTTTACTAGAGCTGGGTAAGTGAGTCAAGTGAAGACCACTGGGGAAAGTGTAGCTGGAAAAGTAGAGTCTGATTCCTGAAACAAGGTTTCAGTAACGGAAAGTAGGTTAAAGGAGTAGGAGATAATAAGGTAACAAACAGAGATAAGCTTGTTACAGACCAAGCAGGAGTTCTAGATGGCAGTGAGAAGGTGGGGGAGATGGGCGTGTTTTTGAGAGCAAGGAAATAGAAATTAGAGTGTTTTGTATACTTTTATCCTGAGGTTGGGCTTAAACTGAATTTTCTATAAAAGCAGTACAAATTCATTGTTTTTTATCACTTCCAATTTTAGGGAAGTCAGTGAGCATTGCTACCCCAGGAGGAAATGTTATTGGCAGAAATAACAAGGGAAATAAAAGAAAAAGGCCTGGAAAAATACATGTTGTTTAAAAACACTTTAACCTCTAATGCCCTGTACACATGATCGGTTCGTCTGATGAAAACGGACCGATGGACCGTTTTCATCAGACGAACCAATCGTGTGTAGGCCCCATGAGTTTTTTTCCCATCGGTGAAAAAAAATAGAACCTGTTTTAAATTTTTCTTATGGTTAAAAAACCAATAGAAAAAAATGATCGTCTGTGGGAAATCCAAATCCATTGGTCAAAAATCCATGCATGCTGAGATCATGCTCGGAAGCATTGAACTTCATTTTTCTCAGCACGTCGTGTTTTACTGTACGTCACTGCATTGGACACGATCGGATCTTTAACCGATGGTGTGTAGGCAAGACTAATGAAAGTCAGCTTCATCGGATATCTGATGAAAAAATCCATCGATTCGTTTTCATCAGACTAACCAATCATGTGTACAGGGCATTACAGTATATAGGATTATAAAACTGAGATTTGGAATTGCAAAAAACAGATCGCCATTGAGAAATAATAGATATAGCTCTGTCTACAGAATATCCTTGCAGCTACGAAAGGGTCACCTCTTGACTTTTGGAATTCATAGATCTAGGGATTAGCAGGAATACCCATGCTGTCAGGATTCAGTAGCAAATTTATTAATAGGCATCCACACACCACAAACATTGAACACAAAGGGCCAGATTCTCGTACAATTGCGGCGGCGCAACGTAACCTGTTTACGTTACACCGCCGCAAGTTTTCAGTGTAAGTGCCTGATCCACAAAGCACTTACCTGTAAACTTGCGGCGGTGTATCGTAATACGTCCGGCGCAAGCCCGCCCAATTCAAATGGGGCGTGTACCATTTAAATTAGGCGAGCTCCCGCGCCGGACGTACTGCGCATGCTCAGTTTAGAAATTCCCGCCGTGCTTTGCGCGATGTGACATCATTTTTTAGAACGGCGACGAGCGTAGCGTCCATTCGTATTCCCGGACGTCTTACGCCAAAACAAAAAAAAATTTAAATTCAACCCGGGAACGACGGCCATACTTTAACATGGCTCGACTAAAGTTAAGCCATGTTAAAGCAGGTGTAAATTTGCGACAGGAAAAAATTACTAGCGACGACGTAACGAACGCGAAAACCGTCGTAGATCGCCATAAATGCTCATTAGCATACCCGACGCAGGAAAACTACGCGAACTCCACCCAGCGGCGGCCGAGGTACTGCATCCTAAGATCCGGCGGTTTAAGTCAATTACACCTGTCGGATCTTAGGGCTATCTATGCGGAACTGATTCTATGAATCAGTCCCATAGATACTCTGAGAGATACGACGGCGTATCTGTGAATCTGGCCCAAAATGCCTAACTACAGTAAGTAGCAGAAACCTAACAAACTAACTACATACACTATTTATACAAGATGGGCAACATGGGTAACAGTGAATACCAGAGATTAGGGATAAGCCGAACCCCCCCCCCCCCCGTTCGGTTCGCACCAGAATCTATAGATCAAGAATTGCAATTGCATGCCATTGTTGAACAGTGGTAGAAAAATTGGGCCTTTGTTGCTGGTGCTGGTGCCACAACACTGTAAGCCCTCACAGTTACTATTGGTGGGCGCAGGAATGGGCCCTGCTGTGAAATATTAGATCAAGAATTGTAATTACATGCCCCTGTTGAACAGGGGCAGAAAAATTGGGCATTTGTTGGTGGTGGTGGTGGTGCTGGTGCCACAACACACACTGTAAGCCCTCACAGTTACTCTTGGTGGGCGCAGGAATAGGCCTTGCTGTAAAATATTAGATCAAGAATTGTATCTACATGCCCCTGTTAAACAGGGGCAGAAAAACTGGGCCTTAGGTACTGGTGCTGGTGTCTCAACATTGCAACCCCTCAAAGATACTCTAGTTGGAGCGCAGGAATGAGCCCGCTGCAAAGTGTTGCATCAAAAATTGTAATTACACGCCCATGTTAAACAGGGGCAGAAAAATTGGGCCTTAGCCACTGGTGGTGGTGCCCAGAACCAAAAATGTTCTTACAAGCTATCAGCATGATCACTGAGGATGGAAAAGGATAGTCACTCAGCATCAGCATAGGCAGTCTTGAAGGGATCTGACATTTCAAAAAAAAATATTCAGTTACATCAGCATCAGGTGCTTGGTAGCTGGTGGTGATCCAAGCCTGATTCATTTTTATGAAGGTCAGTCGATCGACCGAGTTGGTGGAGAGGCGCACCCTGTGATCAGTTACAAAGCCTCCAGCAGCACTGAATGTGCATTCTGAAAGAACGCTGGATGCTGGACAGGCCAGTAGCTCAATTGCGTACTGTGCAAGCTCTGGCCAGTGATCCATCCTCAAGACCCAGTAAGCCAGAGGATTTTCAGGGGGAAAGGTGTCCAAGTCTGATCTTGCCCCTAGGTATTCCCGCATCATGTAAAACAGACGCTGGCGATGGTCGCTGGAACCGGCCATACCTTGGGGCTGCCGACTAAAAAATTGTCTGAATGCATTGGTCAGACAGCCACCTTCTCCACTGCTCCTTCTGTGACTGACCGAAGCCTCAGCAACACGTTGTCCAGGACCAGGATTTTGTAACCCCCCAGTCTCTGGGAACGCGTTGCACAGACCTTTCTGCAAGGCCTCCCGAAGATGTTTCATCTTCTGCTCCCTCTGCGCCGGCAAGATAAGGTCCGCAATCTTACTCTTGTAACGTGGATCAAGGAGGGTTGCCAGCCAGTAATGATCCCTCTACTTGATAGCACGAATACAAGGATCCTTCCGCAGGCTTTGCAGGATCAGGGAGGCCATACAGCGTAGGTTTGCTGAGGCATTCGATGTGGAGTCCTCTGGGTCACTGAGGACGACAGGATCCGCAGCCACCTCGTCCCAGCCACACACAAGTTCATGGGTTTCTTGGGACTGTAATTGATCCCTTAAAGACTGCTGCTGATGCTGAGTGCTAGGCTCCACCTCCATTCTGACACAATCCTCCTCCTCCTCCTCCTTGCTTCGTCCTCTTCCTGTGTGATAGGCGGGCAAGCAGGAACACTGTCTGGATAAAGGGGGCCTTGAGGGGTAAGAAAGTCCTCCTCTTCCTCCCTCTGTTCTGCCCCAAGGGCCCTGTCCATTATTCCATGCAGCGTGTGCTCCAACAGGTGAATAAGAGGGACAGTGTCACTGATGCATGCACTGTCACTGCTCACCATCCTCGTGGCCTCCTCAAATGGTGACAGGACAGTGCATGCATCCCCGTTAATGGCCCACTGGCGTAGGGAAAAAAAAACAAGCTCCCCTGACCCTGTCCACCTGGTGGGCATGTCACAGATTAGGTGGTTCTTGGGCAGGTTGTATTCCTTTTGGAGGTCTGCCAGCCGAGCACTGGCATTATATGACCGTCGTAAATGAACACAGAGTTTCCTGGCCTGCTTCAGGACATCCTGTAAGCCCGGGTACCTGCCCAAGAACTGCTGCACCACCAAGTTAAGGACATGAGTAAAACAGGGCACATGGGTCAGTTATCCCTGTCGCAGGGCGGAGAGGAGAATGGTGCCATTGTCGCAAACCACCATTCCTGGCTAAAACTGGCATCAACCACCTCTGAGCCTGCCCCTGCAGAGCTGACAGAACCTCTGCCCCAGTGTGGCTCCTGTCCCCCAAGCACACCAGCTCAAGCCCTGCATGACATCTCTTTGCCTGTGTACCAGCGTAGCCCCTTGAACGCCTACGGAGCACCGCTGCTTCCGAGGACACAACAGCACAGGAAGAGGCCACAGAGGAAGAAGAAGAGGAGGGGGTGGAGGAGAGAGGTGTGTCACAACCAGTAGTAGAATTTTAGAGGCGTAGTGGCTAAACAACCTCCAACACTACGGTACCTTGTCCTGCATCCTTCCCAGCTGCCAGCAGAGTCACCCAATGCACCTTGAAAGATAGGTAATGTCCCTGTCCATGCCTGCTGGACCATGAGTCACCTTACCACTGACCGTCCTGTCCAGCGAGGCATGGACATTGCCTTCCACATGCTGGTAGAGAGCCGGAATCGCCTTCCGTGAGAAAAAGTGGCGTTTGGGAACTTGCCACTGAGGTACCGCACATTCCACAAACTCACGGAAGGAGGCAGAATCTACCAACTGAAAAGGCAGCAGTTGAAGTGCTAGCAATTTAGCTAAGCTAGCATTCAACCACTGGGCATGTGGATGGCTGGGAGAGAACTTCTTTCGGCGCTGCAGCAGCTGGGGCAGGGAAATTTGCCTGGTACAATCTGACATTGGTGTACCAATAGTAGATTGCCTGCAAGTACTTGGCTGTGACACACCTAATTCTACACCTTCAGTCCTATCAGTGCAGGCTTCAGAGAGGACTGAGGGTATAGTGGGGTTGGAGATCCCAGCTGATGTGGAGCAAGGAGAGGTCCACTTTGTTCTTTGGTGTGGGTTTTTGAGATACGCTTACCAACGAACTGCATGGCAGGTCGACATATGTCTGGTCAAGCATGTGGTGCCCAAGCGGGTGATGTTTTGGCCACGCGAGATACGTTTGAGACATATGTTGCAAATAGCAGCGGTGCGATCTGATGCACTCATCTCAAAAAAGGCCCACACCAAAGAACTTTTGAAATAACGCTAAGAAACAGCAGCGCCCTGCACATGCGGAGCTCTGCGTTGTGATGCAGTTGGTGTTCTGCCATTATGCTGGCCCCTGGAGGGCATCCTGCCTCATTGGAGATGTGGCTCCTCCTCCTCCTCTCTCCTATCAGGCACCCACGTGGAGTCAGTGACCTCATCATCCCCTCCCTCCTCATCACTGTAGAAAACCTGGCAGTATGCTGCAGCTGGGGGAACATGACTGCCAAATTGCTGTCCTTCTTGGGCACCCCCTCTCTCTGGGCTCACGTTACTGCCTTCCTCTAGCTGTATACCATCATCGCAGCCTTCAAAACGCTGCGCATCCTCCTGCAGCATGTACCCAACACTGTGGTCAAACAATTTGGTGGATTCCTCAGGAGGACATGGTGGGGCTAGGGAAGGAGTGACTGATGCCATTGAGCAGAGGGAAAAGGCCGCACTGGCAGCTGCTTTGCCAGACAAAGTACCCTAAGCCTGGGTGAGAGAGGATGAGGAGGAGGAGGGCGGCTTGGTCATCCACTCTACCAAGTCTTCGGTATGTTGCGGCTCCAGTTGCCGAAAAAAAGGACGAGCATGTCCCACGCTAATAAATATGAGAAACACCAGCTTTACGTAGCTTTAGGTGCACAATGTGCAGAGGACACAGACAGTACACACACCACGTAGCTTTAGGTGCACACTGCAGAGGACACAGACAGTACACCACGTGAAAGTACTTGCAGAATGATCCCCTGCCTGTGGTATTAATATGAGCAGATCCCTGCCTCTGGGAATAAATATGAGAAACACCAGCTTTACGTAGCTTTAGGTGCACAATGTGCAGAGGACACAGACAGTACACACACCACGTAGCTTTAGGTGCACACTGCAACGGACACAGACAGTACACCACGTGAGAATACTGCAGCTAGCACAATCACCTGCCTGCCTGTCATTTAATTAGGAAGAGCGGATCAAGCTAAACTCAATACTGTGTATAAATATATATACAACACCTGGGATGCATATATATCCTCTACACGCTGTAACTCTAACTGACTAGCCTGCCTGCTCTATCTAACTGCAAAAAATGACACTCTCTCTTTCTGTCTCTCTCTGTCCACTCTTAACCACCGCAATACATTACACAAGGCTGACTTCCAGGCGGCCTTTTATAGTGTGGGGCGTGCACTAAACCCCCTGAGCCATAATTGGCCAAAGCCACCATGCCGCAGTGAAATATGGGCCATGACACACCACTCAAATTTGGCGCGAACGGCCAGTGATGTTCGTATTTCGTCGACCGTGAGTTTGACTCGAACACGAAGCTCATCCCTACCAGAGATGCAAAGAAAGGGGGGTTCAAGATTGGGTTCAGGAACAAGGGGGACAGATACAGTATAAGGCAGCTGGGTGCAGGCAACAGGATGCAGGGTTAGGGCTAAAGCAAGAGCAAGATTGAGAGAAGAATAAATGGAACCAGCATCAGACTAACATAGCAAGCAAATCAAAACAATGAAGCAAGGTGAACTAGCAGAAAGGTATTTAAATACTTTTTAAGCAGCTGGGACCAGGTGGAACTTATTATTGGAACCTGCTGGCAGACACCTGTTGGTGGACACTGGAACTATAGCTTTCCACCCAGGGAAACACAGTGACACCAGTCGATAAACCAGTAACCTGACAGTTACCTTCATCTTAAGGAGCAGCCTCTGGATGCTTCACTGTGCCCCACCATTAGGATCCAGAAGCTGACTGGGTACTCCGCCGTCGGGGTCCAAAAGCTGGCTGGACTCCCTGCTGGTCAGATCCCTGAGGAGGCACAATACTTGGAGCTTATGATGGCCAAATTAGCTTATAAATAAAGAATGAGCAATGCTCTAATTTTCCTGCCCATAACATACTACACTGGAGTGGCCAGTTAATTGCTGTTCTGCAACTGATTTGGGGTTTTGGTACCCAAAAAATGTAAGTGTTTTGCATAATTCTTTTATACTTTAATAATTTATACTTCTGTCACACATGTAAAGTTTTTCTGAAACTGTGTTGGGTGAAGCTAAATACAAAGCATGTATAATAAAGAAATTTGCAGTTTGAGACCCCAATGCTTCTTCTTTTTAGTGGTCTGGTCTGCACCATGCAAGTGCTGAACCTCCATATCATAGGCGGTAAAACTTTTGACAAATGGCCAGATACATTATTAGTAGACAGGATGTTCAACAAGAGCTCATGCTTGTTATTGTACAAATGTACAAATAAGGTCAAAAAACCTTTCTTATGTAAATCATCTGGTTATTGGCAAAACAGCAATCTTACGTGTGAAAATAATTTTAGTGATAACTGTAATTAAAGCACTTTAGAGAATCTTTTTGCATTATCTTTGTCAGCAAACACGTCAATGGCAGTAACTGTGATTATGGAGCTAAGTTTATACAGACAGATATCAAGTATAAACTGATAGGTGAAAAAAACAGTATAAATATTGGAGGACAAGCACACCCACAGGCACACTCTGAGCTGAAAAAGCTTCAGCGCTTATATCATCCATTTGATTTGGCTCATATAGCAGAAGATTAGTGGTGGAAAACTGGATTTATCTGCAGATAATCAAATAAGGATACAACGGTTTATATCATCTTTGTTCATTTAAATAGCAGGTCATGTCAAGGAAGACTAAAAATGAAAAGCAATCATGCCTGATGGTGCATAAAGCTGCCTAGGAAGAAGACTTATTATTTGTTGCAAATCACATACTGAATAGTTTGCGTTGTGGCAGCAGCCATTTGTTAAATCACATTTATCCTATTTATTTACTTTTGTGTCGATGTACAACACAATGCAACTGCAAATCCTCAATAAAAACATGACCTGCCCACTGGCATTGCATCTGTACTGTTGCAGATTGATAGCAATGTAGAATAGAAAACAATGACATTTATTATATGAACTAAAGTGATGACATAAAAAGGTGATTGAAAATGAAAAATATAGTTTGCCTACATCAATCAATAAAAATTTGTTTTTGATATTCTAAATTGATTTTTGCAGTGTTTCTTTAACAGTCTTGTAAAAAGATAACAATCCTAAAAGCTGACGAGCGAGCGCCCCCCCTCCTGAACCATACCAGGCCGCATGCCCTCAACATGTGCTTTCTTAAATATGGAAGTGAGAGAGAACCCAGAAATATGTGAAAAGGAGGCAAGAGCTCTGCCTCCTGACTGGATATGAAATGATCAGCTATTTATAGGTATAGATTTCATAAATATAATAAGATGAAAAGTAAAAAATAGTGTTTTTTTCAAAATTGTCGCTCTATTTTTGTTTATAGCGCAAAAAATAAAAACCGCACAGGTGATCAACTACCACCAAAAGAAAGCTCTATTTGTGGGAAAAAAAAGATTTTGTTTGGGAGCCATTTCGCACGACCGCGCAATTGTCATTCAAAGCGTGACAGTGCCGAAAGCTGAAATTTCGCCTGGGCAGGAAGGGGGTATATGTGCCCAGTAAGCAAGTGGTTAATAAACATTATGAGGGGTCATAATTCCTTTATGTTCATTGTACAGCTAGTCCCTGATTCCCTAACAAATTTTCAAAAGTACTCATATTAAAATATACATCATGGCATTTATGCTATATTTTTGATAGCATGTTGAAAGATTGAAATTTCTGTTTATGCAGACAGATATAACATAGAATTGTAATATATTCTATGGCTGTAAAGATACCATTGCTCGCAGATATCACATGCCGATGAGCCTTCACTAACAAGGAGTCATTACTTCTGCTTGGTCTGTTGAAAATTCTGGAGTGTGATGATTTATCCATTACTGTCTGTGAGCTGTAAAACAGAAAGCAGAGGTGACTCAAGGGAACTTTTCAAACATTCAGTATATAGAGGCATACACAAAACCAATAAAGAACTAACACATTTATATACAATAGCTCACACTTTCATTGGAGACTGCCATAAAAATGAGCAAGTGAACAGAACATTGACCTGTGTCTTCCAATCTGCTAATGTAAATGAAAAATATATAAATAATATAAATGCTTAGATCAATGCTAAGCATGAGTATGCTTTACATTTTAAACAGGGCTGTCTACAGATAATTAATTATAAAAATCCAGTTTGAATATGAATAGTTTTCTGTGCATAGAAAGTAAATAGTATTGATTCTGGCTACGTATTCCCACTGTTCAGCTTCACTACTGTTGTACAATCACAAATGATGAGAAAAAAAAATGTTGTATCATAGAGGTGTTTGTTACCCAAATATGCATTTGGATATAAAACCCCCTTAATTGGTGGGTTTTATATTTTGTATATATTTTAGTTTTTGGGTTTTTATACTATTAAATATAGAAGCTAAAATATGATATCTGCAAGGTACAATAATCACATTACAATCATTGAATATGTGTGAGGGGGTGACCTAAGCCCAGGAAGGGGCTTTAAACGTACTTTTACACTAAACTAGTATACATTTTTAAATCTATTTTAACAACAGCCTCTTGAAATCCCATGTAGAGACTGGGGAGTGGGGGAGCACTCTGTTACCACAGTGCTGTCATTCTAATATTTTGAATATGCTTTCTCCAAGATAGAACACATAGATGACATCATCAGCGTGCAGAGCTTATTGGTTGTTCAGTCACAGTCTGGTTTGCCCCTGGACCAGGCTGTACTGCTTAAAGTAACTCTGTACTGAGAGAAAAATAGAGGCTTTCATTACTGACTCTCTTCTGATTGACTATATGCCTGGCTGCTATCCCGAACCAATCGCTTAAATTATTGAGTCACTGACCCAAAAGAAGTGTGGACATCAAGACTTCTGACTTCATTGTAACACGGCCTCTGTGGAAGCCTCTGTATTACTCTCAGTACAGTCTTCCTTTTATAGCAGCATAGCCTGTAGGGAGGTCTAGCTGTGTGTCAGGAATGCCTGAAACAACAGGCGTAATGAAGAAAAATAGGGCACGTCACAAAGTATATTTTGTTGTTTGCCTGAAGTTCAGGAATGACAACCATGGAAGACAGTTATCTATGAGCTTCTAGCAGTTTAATGTAACTATAAATTATTATTAAGGTCTGGTTAATAAGGTAAACAACACATTTACTAATATCTTTTACATAGCTGTTACATTTAAAGGGGTTGTAAAGGTTCGTTTTTTATTTTCTAAATAGGTTCCTTTAAGCTAGTGCATTGTTTCTTCACTTACCTTTTCCTTCCATTTCCCTTATCCCTAAATGTTTTTTGTCTTTGTTTTCTTTGTCTGAATTTCTCACTTCCTGTTCCTCCTCAGTAAGGTGTTCAGTAAACTGTTCTAAATGACTTTCCACCGCTCAGATGATGGTGGAAAGCTTACTGAGGAGAAACAGGAAGTGAGAAATTCAAACAAAGAAAAAAAACATTTAGAAGGGAAATTGAAGGAAAAGGTAAGTGAACCGACAATGCACTAGCTTAAAGGAACCAATTTAGAAAATAAAAGACGAACCTTTACAACCCCTTTAAGTTATAGCTGAAATATAAAGTATTAGGAACGTTTTAAATCAATTATAAATCTCTCAAACAATGTGTTTCCCACAGGTGCACTGCAAGTCCTGCTGTAGCAGAGAACATATTAACAACTTTATCAAACAACACTTTTATCCATTATATCTATTTTATAGGAATGCAGCTCTCTCCGCCTTATCGTTACAAAGAAATCTATTCAGACAAAGAGACAGGAAATCAAAGTACTTGTAAAATGTTATCTTACAAACACAAGAATGTTCCATTAAGTGACATGAAGGAAACCATAAAAATGTTATTTTATGTACTACAGTGAACATCAAATAATAACAAGGTGCCCTTGGATATATTTTCTTAAATGGATATGAAAAATCTATATATTACGCATAAGTAGAACATATTTGCTCTCAGATGTACAATAATAACAGAGTGAGTTATTGTGCATCACAATTCTGTTTATTAATACAAATGGCTTACAGATCAGCTGGAAAATTAATATACAATTCATCCATGACCCAAATCACATTGACTGTAATGTCCTTAGTACCCACTGTTCTCTCTTCCAAAGAGTTAAATTATGCAAAAAATATTTCACTGTCCTGTAGTAGCAACTGGAAGCCCCTCACACACAACTCTTGATTTTTTTCTTCTTCCAGAGGTACCTTCTGTCCCCATCTGCTGCGTGTCATATCAGTGTAGCACGTAGCCGAGCAAAGCTTTGCGAAAGTCCTCCCTCGACTCTGTGCTACACTGATCTGAAAGGGGACACTGTACAAAGAGGAGACCATGAAGAGGGGAGAGAGCTTCAAAGGCAAAGGGGGAGGGGTGGCTGTGCAGAGAGACAGTTGTGGAGACATTGAGGTTGTTCTGCAGTGGTCAGAGCTGTGGATGAAGTTGGGGGGTATTGGGTATTAGATTGTGCACAGTGAGAGCTTTGGGGGGAGCTTGGGGTGCAGAGGTGAAAGATTAGAGGTTAAGAGGTATGGATTAATGGGGAGCTTTAGATAGGGGTGCAGAGGTGACATGTGGAGGGGCAAAGAGATAGTCTGCGGATGGGGTGCAGAGCTGACATGTGGAGGGGCAAAGAGATAATCTGTGGATGGGGGTGCAAAGGTAAAATGTGCAGGGGCAGAGAGATAATCTGTGGATGGGATGCAGAGGTGACATGTGGAGGGGCAGAGAGACCATCTGTAGATAGGGTGCAGAGGTGACATGTGACAAAATTGGGGTGGGTGCATGCTAAGGTAAACTGTGGAATGTGAAGGAGAGAATAGGGGGTTGAGCTGTGAGGGGGCTGAGCTGTGGATGGGGAGAGAGGGTGAGCTGTGGATGGGGAAGGAGTGGGTGAGCTGTGAATGGGGATGGGGAGGGAGATGTAGAGCTGTGGATGGGGAGGGAGAGCTGTGGATGGGGAGGGAGAGGGTGAGCTGTGGATCGGAAGGGAGAGGGTAAGCTATGGATGGGGAGGGAGAGGGTAAGCTGTGGACAGGGAGGGAGAGGGTGATCTGTTGATGAGGAGGGAGAGGGTGAGCTGTGGACGGGAGGGTGAGCTGTGGATGGCGAAGGATAGGATGATCTGCGGACAGAGAGGAGAGGGTGAGCTGTGAATGGGGAGGGAGAGGGTAAGCTGTGAATGGGAAGGGAGAGGGTGAGCTGTGGACAGAGAGGAGAGGATGAGCTGTGGATCGGGAGGGAGATGGTGAGCTGTGGATGGGGAGGATGAGCTGTGGATGGGGAGGGAAATGGTGAGCTGTGGACAGAGAGGAGAGGATGAGCTGTGGATCGGGAGGGAGAGGGTGAGCTGTGGATGGGGAGGATGAGCTGTGGATGGGAAGGGAGATGGTGAGCTGTGGACAGGGAGGGAGAGGGTGAGCTGTGGACAGGGAGGGAGAGGGTGATCTGTTGATGAGGAGGGAGAGGGTGAGCTGTGGACGGGAGGGTGAGCTGTGGATGGCGAAGGATAGGATGATCTGCGGACAGAGAGGAGAGGGTGAGCTGTGAATGGGGAGGGAGAGGGTAAGCTGTGAATGGGAAGGGAGAGGGTGAGCTGTGGACAGAGAGGAGAGGATGAGCTGTGGATCGGGAGGGAGATGGTGAGCTGTGGATGGGGAGGATGAGCTGTGGATGGGGAGGGAAAGGGTGAGCTGTGGACAGAGAGGAGAGGATGAGCTGTGGATCGGGAGGGAGGGAGAGGGTGAGCTGTGGATGGGGAGGATGAGCTGTGGATGGGAAGGGAGATGGTGAGCTGTGGACAGGGAGGGAGAGGGTGATCTGTGGACAGAGAGGAGAGGGTGAGCTGTGCATGGGGGAAGAGAGGGTGAGCTGTGGATGGGGAGGATGAGCTGTAGATGGGAAGGGAGAGGGTGAGCTGTGGACAGAGAGGAGAGGATGAGCTGTGGATCGGGAGGGAGAGGGTGAGCTGTGGATGGGGAGGGAGAGGGTGAGCTGTGGACAGGGAGGGATAGGGTGATCTGTGGACAGAGAGGAGAGGGTGAGCTGTGCATGGGGGAAGAGAGGATGAGCTGTGGACAGAGAGGAGAGAGTTAGCTGTGAATGGGGAGGGAGAGAGTGAGCTGTGGGTGGGGGGAGAGGGTGAGCTGTGGATGGGAAGGGAGAGGGTGAGATGGGGAGGGAGAGGGTGAGCTGTGGAAGAAGATGATAGAGTGAACTGTGGATAAGGAAGGAGAGAGTGGGCTGTGGGCGGAGAGGAGAGGGTGAGCTGTGGATGAGGTAGGAGAGGGTGAGCTGTGGACGGGGAGGGAGAGAGTGAGCTGTGAATGGGGAGGGAGAGGGTGAGCTGTGGATGGGGAGGGAGAGGGTGAGCTGTGAATGTGGAGGGTGAGCTGTGGAACGGGAGGAGAGTAGGTGAGCTGTGAATGGGAGTGCAAAGTTTTTTTCTGCACAATGTGTGATACACACTCCTCAGCACTGCACAATATGTACTCCTGTGTGTTATGCACACAGTCCAGTACTCTGTGTTTTACACCTTCCTTAACCTTGAATTGTGTGCACAACTCTATTCTTAGCCTTGACCACACCCTTTATTTGGTATGACTTTACTTCTCTTTCCCATAGAATGGCGAGATTGGGAGCAGGAGGGGTGGGGTTTGGGGACAGGCTTGGGGCGGAAAGGGGGTGGGGTTGGGAGTTGACTGAGAAGGGTGGGTTTCTGCACCTATTCTCTGAGAAAAAAAGGCCTGCCTTTACATCTATTCCTTTTAAAGGAATCTGTTATGCTACTTACATAGGAGAGTAACTATATTAACCTAAAGTTTTAAAGAGATGGTATTCAATATTTCTGCAATATGACTTACTATAAAAGTGGAAAGCTTCTTTGAGTTTTCTTTGTTGGATGCAAGAATGTTCCTGATGAGTTAAAGCCAGTTTCTGGATTTAAGATAACAGCCACTTTCTTTAGCTGCCACTGTGTTATAGGTTTTGTACCCAAGAGAGGGAGCCTCATTACACAACTCTGAAAAAATTAGACATAAAACAAAATGTATAAAACTCTGAACGTTTTCCTTGTTTGAAGGGTTATTAATGTATATTTATAAATAATGTGTTTTGCCAGCAACATATATGCCAGCACACACTCGTAACAAAAATAATTACATGTAAAAATATACTGGCTCACCTAATGGGTTTTCTTTAACTATCAGTATATTTCTCTTGTCCAGCTTGGATGTCTCTTAACATATAACTATGTTCTCAACAAAAAAACTATTTCCCTGATGTAAGTGTGTGTTTTTATTCTCCTTTGCTACTTTATAAAGATAGCCAAAAAAGTCAGGATTTTCTATGATGTACATGCTGCATATGGGAGACGTTTAGTATTCTACACACACAATCACATGATCCATGTAATCTATGGACCACAATTTCAGATAAATCCCGACTAGCTAAGATAGACAGTCCTAGGATTAGTATAAAAATAGAAGACTTAGGGTGTTGATCTTAAGTCAACAATGTGAATCTTCTATCTGTTGCTTACCCTTCAACCATTCAAACATTAAATACAAACCACAGCTTTGCAATTGGCATACATAATCCCCTAATAAATTATAATATATTGTAAAACACATATGTAGCTAATTTACCACTGGTGAAAAGCACATAAAACTCAGTTTAGCATTTCTCTTATTTTGTAGAACTGATCATTTCTTTTCTTAGAATAATATTTCCCAAAGGGTTATGTTTGTGCTGCTTGGGGCACTAAAGGCCTAAAGGCAGTTGTTGCATGATTGAACATTATCCCTTAACAGCGCTGAACATAATCTCTCTGGAAGGCTATGATTACTTTAGATTTACACCAAAAACTTCTGTTCTTATTTCCTGTGTGTAAGGAAAAAAGGCTAAAGATATAGGTAATGCTAGATCAGATAAAAATACATTAATGTTAAATGTTGTTACCTAGAATTATGTGAAATGTGGGAAGTTCAGAATGTAATCCATTGGCTAGAACTGTTAATTATTTCTCATATTTTCAGTCATTTATCATATATTAAAATTCTTAATTGCCATGATAACAGTTTGCAATATACTAGCTTCCATTTAAGACGTAAAGACCCTTACTTTAGGGATTTTATGTCACATAGAATATTCTCTGTAAATCAATTAATGCAGGTATTAAAGACAATAAACCTCAAAAGCAAAACTTAATACAAACCTAACCCCTAATCTAAGCCCTAATATTAATTAATCCCTATTCTACTTGTATACCTCACCTTGTGTCAGAAGCAAGAACACATTAATCTACTGGTCCCTCGAACATACAGGCCTCATCTTCTTCTGAGCAGCCATTTTTGCAATGGGGGCTGGTAAAGCAAGGTGGAATTAATCGACCGGACAAGTGGATGGACACATTTTAAAGCATTATGTTCACTTGTGCAGCTGCAGGAGGGCATGCTGCCACAATTATATCATGCTCTTATCTATGGACTTGTGGTTGTAAACCTCAAACATGAAATAAGAAAAAAGAACATCCTTTTATAGTGTTTGCTTGTCTCTCTCCAAAGAATGTAGTTTCTCTCTGTTGCCTGATTCCTCTGTTATCAGCATGACTCAGTTCTGGCAGTTTTTCCTGACACCAAGAGTTAAAATGGTGATGGGGAGAGAGTTGCAGCAATCAGACTGTTAGGCCTCGTACACACGATCAGTCCATCCGATGAGAACGGTCCGAAGGACCGTTGTCATCGGTTAACCGATGAAGCTGACTGATGTTCTGATGTGCCTACACACCATCGGTTAGATAACCGATCGTGTCAGAACGCGGTGACGTAAAACACAACGACGTGCTGAAAAAAACGCAGTTCAATGCTTCCAAGCATGCTTCGACTTGATTCTTAGCATGCGCAGGTTTTTAACCAATGCTTTTGCATACTAACGATCGGTTTTGACCTATCGGTTAGGCGTCCATCGGTTAAATTTTAAAGCAAGTTCCTATTTTTTTGACCGAAGGATAACTAACTCATGGGGCCCACACACGATCGGTTTGGGCCGATGAAAACGGTCCATCAGACCATTCTCATCGGATGGACCGATCGTGTGTACGCGGCCTTACTGTTATACACAGCTGTGCTTGTTCTCTGTACTGTTGGGGGGGGGGGTGGTCTGTCCCTTCCCTCCGATCAGGGATCTGTCAGGTGTGTGAAGACTTCAGATCTCTGCCCCCTGCTGCTAGCACTAAAGAGAAATCCTTTCCTGTTTATGTTTTCAGAATAATTTACAGAAGAAATGGCTGCAGATATAAAGCTACAACTCTGTAGGAAGATTTGTTTCATCTCTGTGTATCACCTAATGCTACTCACTTCACTGGATACATGTTAGGGTTTGCAACCACTTTAAAGACACTAATTCAGCTTGATTAGGTTAAGCTATGGGTGTGGGCAGGTGTGACTGGGAGTGGTTGTAAATAGTCATTGAAATTACATGCAATATACATATATAAAATATTGTGATCAGAAGCAGGGAAAAAATGGTATATGGCTTGTGGCCGTGTAATAAGCAATCATCTAAATACAAAGATAAAATTTAAACACGAGGGATCTTTTACTTGCCAATAGGATTTGCATTTATGTCCATCCAGCCCTAAGATTTAAACAGCGCTGCCAAAACAGAAAAGTCCTACTTGGCAGGGAAGGGATCTGATCTCAGATCCACTTTCACTTACAGGTTTTCTCCCCACCCTGCCCTGTAACTTGACAGTGAAAGGAAAAGCATCACACAAACCTCATTGTCACTATACTCTCTCTCCCCATAAGCATACTTCTTGTGCTGATTGACTCAGTGTACTGCTTAATTCTCCCATTCTCTAAGCTCTGTTGTACAGGGGCTGTAAGAGGTTGATTGCAAGTCAAACTTACACTATGTCTACTATGTAATAATGCATTAATGATTATTGCAGTGCATAAATTTGTGTCTTTTGTTTAAGGTATTTTAAGGTATTTAAGATATTCTCCTGTATATATCAGAAATCTGCTAATAAAGGGGAATTCCACTCATAATCAATATGTTACTTGTGGTTGGACCCTGGGGAGCTGTATTACTCATTAGCTGTATAAATCACCCCTTGTCTCCAGCTATGAGATCTGGGAGCTCAATTATTGCTATTACTTCGGTCAGACCGTGGGAGGGGGGGGGAGCAGGGGAGGGTGCAAAAAGCTTCCCCTCCAGGAGAAGACAATGATTGCTAGTGGCTATAACAGCCACTAGCAATTATCACAGATAAAATCCAGCATGCAGGTTGTACCCAAGTTGATCAATCAATCAACTTGGTACATTCAGCCTGCCCATACATGGTTCCTGCTAAACCGGGCGAGATTCGAACCATGTATGGCCTGCCTTAGGTCCTGACAGCAATAAGGAGCTTGTAAGTAACATGCCCCATACACACGATAGAATCCATCCGCTGAAAAATCCCAGCGAATGGGTTTCAGCGGATAGATCCTATGGTGTGTACACTCCAGCGGATCTGTTTCCGCGGATATTTATCCCCTGGGATGGATTCCAGCAGATAAATATTTGCTGACATGCTAAACAAATCTATCCGCTGGAATCCATCCCAACGGATGGATCCGCTGGTCTGTATAGACTCACCGGATCCATCCGTCCGAAGGGATCCCCCGCATGCGTCGTAATGATTCGACGCATGCGTGGAATTCCTTATATGACAGCGTCGCCGCGTCATAATCGCGGCGACGGCGCGACACGTCATCGCCAGAGGATTTCGGCGCGGATTTCAATGCGATGGTGAGTACACTCCATCGCATGGAAATCCGCACAAATCCTCAAGAGGATTTATCCGCGGAAACGGTCCGCTGGACCGTATTCGCAGATAAATCCTCTCGTGTGTATGGGGCCTCAGTACTGCCAATCCAGAAAGCATTGGGCAGGACTAGATGTGGCCAAGTGCTGATTGACAAGCTACAGCCTTGTGAATCCGCACTGACAATGCTGATATCCATGTCCTCTGTAAAATCTCATTTCACTTTATTGGAGGCAGGCACAGCCTACATGAGAACAACATTGCTTCTCCGAATTCAGGAGGAGTGCAGTATCATTACCACATCCTCACAGGAAGCTACATTGCATCCGGAAAGTCTCCACAGCGCTTCACTTTTTCCATATTTTGTTACGTTACAGCCTTGTTCCAAAATGGATTAAATTCAATATTTTCCTCAAAATTCTACAAACAACACCCCATAATAACAACATGGAAGAAGTTTGTTTGAAATCTTTGCATATTTAATAAAAATAAAAAGTGAAAAAAAAATCACATGTACGTATTCACAGCCTTTGCTCAATACTTTGTTGAAGCACCTTTGGCACCAATTACAGCCTCAAGTCTTTTTGAGTATGATGCTACATGCTTGGCACACCTATTTTTGAGCAGTTTCTCCCATTCTTCTTTGTAGGACCTCTCAAGCTCCATCAGGTTGGATGGGGAGCGTCCTATGCACAGCCATTTTCAGATCTCTCCAGAGATGTTCAATTGGGTTCAAGTCTGGGCTCTGGCTGGGCCACTCAAGAACCTTCACAAAGTTGTCTCATAGCCACTCCTTTGTTATCTTGGCTGTGTGCTTAGGCATGTTGTCCTGTTGGAATATGAACATTTGCCACAGTCTGAGGTCCAGAGCATTCTGCATTCATCTTTCCATCAATACTGACTAGTCTCCCAGTTCCTGCTGCTGGAGTTCTGTCAGAGTGAACATCAGGTTCTTGGTCACCTCCCTAACTAAGGCTCCTTCGATCGCTCAGTTTGGCTGGGTGGCCCGCTCTAGGAAGAGTTCTGGTGGCTCCAAACGTCTTCCATTTACAGATGATAGAGGCCACTGTGCTTATTGGGACCTTCAATGCTGCAGAAATGTTTCTGTACACTTCTCCTGATTTTTGCCTCCATACAATCCTGTCTCGGACGTCTACAGACAATTCCTTGGACTTTATTGCTTGGTTTGTGCTCTGACATCCACTCTTGACTGTGGTACCTTATATAGACAAGTGTGTGTCTTTCCCAATCATGTCCAATCAACTAAATTTACCACAGATGGACTCCAATCAAGTTTTAGAAACATCTCAAGGATGATCAGTGGAAACAGGATGCATCTGAGCTCAATTTTGAGTGTCATGGCAAAGGCTCTGAATACTTATGTACATGTGATTTTTCCGTTTTTTATTTTATAATAAATTTGAAAAGATTTCAAGCAAACTTCTTTCATGTTATCATTATGGGGTATTGTTTGTAGAATTTTGAAGAAAATTATGATTTTAATCCATTTTGGAATAAGGCTGTAACATAACAAAATGTGGAAAAAGTGAAGCGCTGTGAATACTTTCCTGATGCACTGTACAGTATATTGAGTGGACTTCACTGGCAGACTCAAAAGGTATTTGTGGAAATTTGCAGGGGGGCTAAGAAAAAATCATAAGTGCAGAAGCAATTATAATTAAGTTCCATGCAACTTTTAAAAAAGTTACTACCGTAACCAATCAGAAGTCAGATTTATTTTGTGAAACTATGCCACAAAAAAAGACAGCTGAAAAGAAAATAGGTGACTGTACACAATATTTTCCTTCTACTTTCTATTAGTTTTTACAGCTCAGCCACAATTGTCTGTGCCAGTGATTTGAAATATTGATTCCAAATTTGTTCACTGCGTATGCTGTCAAACTCTGCCTTCCTTATTTCTCCTGCTAAAACATTTGAAATCACAAAATTGATTGTTCAGTAAAAAAACAATAATGTGCTTTTTATTAAGTCAATCTCTTTGCCTTGCGTGAAATAACCTCACTTGGCTAAAGAGCATGGCAAATTACCTTGTTCAAACAGATAGCTGAGGCGTAATTTTCGATCTGTATTTAAAAGTAAGCACTTTATTTACACATGAAATACTGCTTATTTCCATATTTTCCCCAAATGCCTAATCACTTATAAATGTGTCCTAACATGAGCATTATCTTCAGTTATACATTCACTACTTCTGCTTGTTTGCTGATAGAGGACCTAACAGATGGGTATTTTAGCAGAATGATGACTGATGTGGAAAAGATTATACAGTTCTGCCGTCCCAGATATTTCTATGCATGATATGGAAAAGCTCAAAGCAAAAGAACAGACTGATAGGCTGAGCTCCAGGAAATGGCAGCAGAATAGGATGATGAAGAAAGTATTCTTATGAATAAATCAGAAAAGAATTTCAACTGTTAAGTGAACTGTTTTCTAAAAATGAAAATATAGACAAGCATAGCATTCAAATCATCTAGTTTTCTTCCTTTGCGTAGAGTATGTTGAAAGTTTTTTTCCTGAAACCTCCCTTTTTAAAGTTAGGGTGCGTGTTATAGGCCGATAAATACAGTACCTACTGATATTTTCTGCGGGTATGGCCCCCTTTAAATGGCCTAGATCCAAAAATCCTTGCTGCCTGTTTTGTAAACTTTGCCGACATTTGCAAAAGATTCAGGTAATTTTTAATGATGCCAACTTTAGAAAGTGGATTGATGCACCAAATTTAAAAACGAATTAATTCTAGTTGTAAATAATGAACCAAGAGGTAATAAGGACAAAGTGTAAGTTGGTATACCGAAACAGGCCTGCCTCAGTAACCGAGCAGTATAATTGCCGCTGCTACTCCCCCTGTCACTGGTTGTTAAAGTGGTTCTAAAGACGCAAGGTTTTTTACCTTCATGCATTCCATGCATGAAGGTAAAAAACCTTCTCTGAGCAGTAGCCCCCCTAACACTTACCAGAGCCCCATCGTGGTCCAGCGATGTGCCCAAAATCCTCAGCTCTCAGAGGACTCTCCTTCCTCATTGGCTGAGACAGCAGCAGGAGCCATTGTCAATCATGGCCAGCGAGCCAATGAGGAGAGATATTGTGCAGGGCCAAGTCATAGCTCTGTACGTGAATAGACACGTAGAGCAGTGGCTTGGGAGGGAGCCTGCTTGGGTGCCCACACAGCAAGCTGATTGGTCTGGGGGCACTCGGCAGGAGAGAAGAGCGAGTAGTGTTGGTGGGGGACCAGAGAGGAGGAGAAATCGGGTCTGCTCTGTGCAAAACCACTGTACAGAGCAGGTAAGTATGACATGTTTGTTAGTTAAAAGAAAACAATTTTCAAAATTGCCTTTAATATTACTTTAAGGATGTTGTCTACTTTCCCTTAGTAGTGCTGCAATAAATGGAGCTTGATGTTCCCTATCAAGGCAGCAGGCTGATTCTACAGCCAATAGCAGGCTCTCTATTGGCTAAGAATCTGCCCGCTACCTTCTGTCAATTACAAGGGGAACAGACCTGAGAATCCCCCCACGTACAAAGCTTCCTGCTACTGTGCTCTTGGTGTGACAGATGCAGGCAGAAGGAGTTGTATCAGTATTTCAGGATGGGCAAATACTTATTGATGATGTTCCTAACTTGGGCAACTTCTGCACTAAAGGTGGTAGGAAGGGTCAGCTTGCCATAACAAGGGCCCATCTTATTCTTCTTCTGACATAACAAATCTTCCCTCTTTTTACTTCTTGCTATTTGTAATGTCTTCTCAAGCATCCATCGGAGGTATCCCCCTAGCCAGGAAACGTTTAAAGAGTAGAGCAGCCTCCGTCTCAAATTTCAATTCACTACTGAAAATGCATCTAACATGCAGAAACTGTCCTTACAGGGATACACCTGATTGTATGTTTAGAATGACCTGACTGGGCTAGGAGCAATGCTTTAGTTTTGCCCCATGGGGAGACATGGGGAGATCTGATCACACAACCCTACATCTGGGTTGTAAATATAATTACACATGGAATTATTTCAGTTTTCCGTTACAACTGATTAGGAAAATTGATCAGCCTACATCCAACATTACATCATCTTTGTCATTTGCACAACATATACTAAGTATACCAGTACCAAAATGCAAATACACAATATCAGCTTTAGTGAATAAAATTCATACTGCTTTACAAAGTAATTATGACTAGTTGATTTTCCTACTTTCATCATCATAGGTGTGCGCAGCCTATTGAATTAGGGTGTGCTCCCTAAAGCTCAAACACACGTGTGTGTGTGTATGTCTACATTTATATGGCTCTGGAACATTGATCTCCCTGCCGGCACAGTGAACGAGTAATGTGTAAGCACTTGTCTTATGGCAGAGTGAGATCTTTCCCATCTTCCCACTGCCCCACAGAGCAATAATGTTAATGCACATGGGGCCAATAGGGTGTGCCCAGGCACAACCGGCACACCCTGTGAACATGCCTATGTTCATCATCTTGATTTCTTCTGTAACAAGGTGCAAAAAAAAGAAAAGCTCCCAATTATCTCTTGATAACTTACATACTGTATGTTGCCAAATAGCATTGCAGCTATTATACAGCCTTGAAAAAGGGTTTGATTTTGATTTGAATTGTTATCTCAGTCTTATGTTTTGCCTGAATAACTCTCCCATTACTAGCGCAACAAAGATATAGAAGGACAAAGTGTAGAGCATACAAATTTGCTAGTCCTTTTCTCATTAAGAATGACTACAATATGAGGCTCACATCCCTGCTTTAAACAACCTCACAGCTTAGGGCATATAATTATTCCATGAAATGTGTTAGCGCACCCTTTCAGCTAGTAAACCTCCTGTGATTTCCTTAGTATCCCTCTATAAATGCAGCTGCTCAGCAACATCTAATCTTGTTACAGAAAGATTCAAGAAAGTATTCCAATATGCATGGACAGTTACTACGTCTCATATGGGAAGGTATCCTAATTAAGATCCTAACTTTAACACATCTAATTAGATTACTGTTAATTTATTTTTCATAATAAATATTAAATCAATGTACTGTTTTCCATTTCTGCTCTTGCCAGCAGCTTTTAATATATATGCGTATTGATATGGCTTATTTCTGCCTACCAGCTGTTCTGTGTGTGAATGGTTTCCTTAATGCACTATTCTCATTTTCCAATACTGTTCGTTGTTTGAAAGCATCTGGTAGTTAACAAGTTTATTAATAACATTAGTCACTTTCCTTGTGGAAGAGTTAGAATACATTAGTTAATTATCCCATTTGCCAACTGATAAAAGTGATAAAAGCTGTTTAGATATCTAGTTTACAATGGCACTGTATCAATTTGGGACATTGTGAAAAAGGAGGATTGGATATTATCAAAGCATATATTTTTACTGGATTAAATGATTTTTATTAAATACAGGACCTTGTGTTTGAAAGTACTTTCAGTATAGAATGCACCTACTGACATACTAAGACTGATTAGGTGCCAGACAAAACCTTATTGATGTTAGTAATGGCTGTATTGCCATGCCTTGGGGGGGGGGGGGTTGATTTACTTAATGAGTAAGGACTGGAAATTTAGCAATCTAACTGTTTATTGAGCTCAGCCAATCATGTAAGGAATAAATCCTGTTTTTTTCACCTTTGCATGTGTAGAGGTTTATAACCAGATCTATGCCTATTCATGCGAGCCTTTGGCTTTCCACATCAAAAAAAATAAGAACAGATTTTAAAAGATTTACTCATCATTATAATGACTGAATACACTTTGCACGACATTCTAGAGCAGGGGTGGCCCTCCAGCTGTGGTGAAAACTGCAAATCCCATCATGCCTCTGCCTCTAGGAGTCATGCCTGTGATTGTCAGGGTCTTGCAATGTCTCATGGGACTTTCAAAACAGCTGGAGGGCCGAGTTTGCCCTCTCCTGTTCTAGAGGAAGCAAGATTTGCAGGTGCAATAGTAGCATGATTTATTGTATTAAGAGGCATATCATTTACCTCCATTGTATAGTCCATGTACAATGGACACTGGTAGAAATCAATGCCATCTGCAGGTTCTTTGACATTCCCAAGAAGGGTAGGAATTATGACGACATATGGTAATGGATTAAATGTACCCCTGTAAGAAAAATATAATAATAATAATAATTGTCAGCAGAATGCAACAATGTAATGTGTCAACCTCTAGAAAATTTAAAAGATTATTGTACAGGTCATAGTTACACATTTTTATAGATGGACTGGTAAAATACATTGCTAAGAGCTATAAAATCTGCAAAACTCACTTACACCTACATTTATCAAATAAAATAAGCATTTATATATATATAAGTGTGAATGTGTTAAAGCGTGTGTGTTTGTCTCCAAATGCAAACTCTAAAATGTCAACAAACAAAAATGAGTACCTGGAATCTACCAAGTGATTTTTTTGGAAATCCCAATCTGCACCTTGTAATATGAGACCCTCGAGACAGAGCGGATAGACCTCATTGTTTGGTTTACAGTCTAGATATTCTTTTATATGACATTGGAGTACCACCTGCAGGTGAAATCAATACAGTGAAATAATTCATTATAAAGTACCAACGGCATGCATTGCAGATGCAGATTTCATGACTAAATTATATAAAATAGCAATAAAAATATAAATACATTATAAAGAAAAATATAATTAAAATATTAAAATGCATATTAATATAGAAACCTTTTAAGATCAGACAAGTCTTAATGTAGCCAAATTCAATTTTGGAAATGCAACTCTAGAAGTCTACTTTATAGTTACGTTGTTACATGTTAACCTATAATTTCATCATCTCTTGTTGATAAAAAGTCACAATTTCGAATTTGTGCTAATTCCAGTAAATTACTGTATGCCCATGGGGAAACACATTTTTTTCTAAAACTACAAAGGCAAATTAATTCAATTGGCAAAAAATATCCACACTTAATTTAGTAATCATAATAGTGGGTAGCATTTGTTTTAAGAAAAACATTTAATATCTAACATTCTCTTACTGATTTTGCCATTATAATGTAACCAAATAGGAATTCCAATAGTAATGACACCTTCCAATTCTGATAATAAAACTGACTTCCCCCACATGCAAATGATATCCCTTTGTTCTTTGTGTTGCCCTTGTATTAAAAAGATCATTCTTGAAATATTTAGAATGGATACATTTATACAGTGTCTCACAAAAGTCAGTACAACCCTCACACTTTTGGAAATATTGTATTATATCTTTTCATGCGACAACACTGAAGAAATTACACTTTGCTTCAAGTAGTGAGTGTACAGCTTGTATAACAGTGTATATTTGCTATACCCTCAAAATAACTCAACACACAGCCAATAATGTCTAAACTGCTGGCAACAATAGTGAGTACACCCCTAAGTGAAAAAAATTCCAAATTGGGCCCAATTAGCCATTTCCCTCCCCGGTGTCATGTGACTCATTAGTGTTACAATGTCTCAGGTGTAAATGGGGAGCAGTGTGTTAAATTTGGTGTTATTGCTCTCACTTCCGCATACTGGTAACTGGAGGTTCAACAAAACTCTGACGATCTGAAAAAAATAATTGTTACTCTGCATAAAGATGGCCTAGGCTATAAGAAGATTGCCAAGACCCTGGAACTGAGCTGCAGCATGGTGGTCAAGACTATACAGCAGTTTAACAGAACAGGTTTCACTCAGAACAGGCCTTGCCATTGTCAACCAAAGAGGATGAGTGCACATGCTCAGCATTATATCCAAAGCTTGTCTTTGGGAAATAGACGTATGAGTGCTGCTGGCATTGCTGCAGAGGTTTAAATGAGGGGGGGGGGGTCAGCCTGTCAGTGCTTAGACCATTCACTGCACACTGCATCAAATTGGTCTGCAAGGCTGTCATCCCAGAAGGAAGCCTTTTCTAAGGATGATGCACAAAAAAGCCTGCAAACAGTTTGCTGGAGACAAGCAGACTGTGTGGTTGCAACCAGGGGAGGAGTACAAAGACAAGTGTGTCTTGCCTACAGTCACGCATGGTGGTGGGAGTGTGATGGTCTGGGGCTGCATGAGTTCTGCTGGCACTGGGGAGCTACAGTTGATTGAGGGAACCATGAATGCCAACATGTACTGTGACATACTGAAGCAGAGCATCATCCCCTCTCTTCGGAGACTGGGCTGCAGGGCAGTATTCCAACATGATAACGACCCCAAACACACCTCCAGGATAACCACTGCTTTGCTAAAGAAGCTGAGGGTAAAGGTGATGGACTGGTCAAGCATGTCTCCAAACCTAAGCTCTATTTAGCATCTGTGGGGTATCTTCAAACGGAAGGTGGAGGAGCGCAAGGTCTCTAAATTCCTCCAGCTTCGTGATATAATCATGGAGGAGTGGAAGATGACTTTAAATAAGACTGCAAACTAAAACACAACAAACAAACAAAAAAGAAGCAATGCAGCAACATCTGCTTTGCTGAAATAAATGTAACTAATTTAATTACTATAGGGAAATTTTACATTATAAAATTTGCTGCATTATATGTATAACCACTATAGTTACCAAAAGAGGTTTGAAAGCATACCTCATGCAATAAATATCCATGACGAACTGCAAACTCAGTTCTCAGTGCCAACAACAAGCCCTCTGGGTTAACCAGAACTCCAGCACTTATGGAAGTCAAAGCTTCCTTTTCACTCTTGGCAAAGGGTAGTAGACCTTTCCTCACCCACTGCTTGAGCTGTTTATGTTTCTTTTGCAGACCTAGAAGTAAAATAGACAAAGTAATTGCCAAATGTTATGGAGTCACAACAATATAACTTTATGTGCTGCAGTTGGAACACCAGAAAGATTTATTGGTACATTAAGCTCTCAGGCAGCGACAAGAAGATGTTAAAATGGACACCAGACAGCTTTTTTACCATTCAGTGTTCACAGCAAGCCATTCTTACTGAGTGCTATTTTCAGCCAACTTTAGTAACACGCTCAAATAGGTGAGAGGCTAAGCAACCTCAATGCACAGCAGCTTTGTTGACTTTTTGGCACTGGAATTCAGCATTTCTAATGTAGCAGGATACTCAGCCAAGCTAACAGTTTGACATTTAGATGGCCCATCTGTTTGTTTAAATTCTTGTCCATATTCAAAAAAACTGGACCAAACTTGACAGAATTGATAACATTGATATAAAAGGCATCACATACTTACCTGGACTGAAGTGGTGACTAAACTGATAAAAGTAATAATTTCTTCCAGCTTATTATAATGTGTTCTTGGCCTCGTTTTTAAAATCTGTAGCTTCTGCTATTTCGCTAATCTAGAGAATTTGCAGCAGTAACTTAGCACAGATGGTTCAGTCCCCTTCTCATATCAAAGACAACATTGCCTATTAGAGTAACATGTTAGTGGCTGAAGCTATTCTATGTCTGCTTTCCATGTTAGAACAGAAATAAAACCGATATGGCACTTTGTGATAGGATTAGTCAGTGTAAATAAATTACTGCGAGCACCATTTGGTATGAGGAGTGTTCTAATTTTATGCATACGCTACATTAAATAACAAAATAATTTAAATGCAGTAGTTATCATATTTAAGGATGCCTGTGACTGGTTAACAGTGTCACCCAGGACTGAATTTTAATTGAATGCCTTAATTTAATCATATAGGCCTTTATTGCTTTGCCTCGTACACAACATTGTTTTTTCGGTATGAAAAAACAATGTTTTAAAAAAATGTCATTTAAAATGATCGTGTGTGGGCTTCACATAATTTTTCGGCTTCTGAAAAACGACAACATTTTTTTTCGAGCATGCTGTATTTTTTAACGACCGGTTGTAAAAAATGATCGCGTGTGGGCTAAAACGATGTTAAAAACATGCGCATGCTCAGAAGCAAGTTATGAGATAGGAGCGCTCGTTCTGGTAAAACTACCGTTCATAATGGAGTAAGCACATTCATCACGCTGTAACAGACAAAAAAGCGCGAATCATCTTTTACTAACACGGAATCAGCTAAAGCAGCCCAAAGGGTGGCGTCATCCGCATGGAACTTCCCCTTTAGAGTGCCGTCGTGCGTGTTGTACGTCACCGTGCTTTGCTAGAGCATTTTTAAAAACGATGGTGTGTGGGCAACGTCGTTTCAATGATGAAGTTGGAAAAACGTCGTTTTTTCTACATGCAGAAAAACAACGGGTTTTTTTTCATGCCGAAAAATGATCGTGTGTACGCGGCATTAAAAATCATTGGTGCCACACAGTTTAATGCATCACAAATTAAATAAATACACTTAATATTTATGTGATCATATATACATTATTTACTATTTTGTGCTGTGCTGGCTGGAAATTTAAGGATAAGAAAGCAGGCAATCTACATATACATATGTGAACCAAGAGACAATTGTACTGTATAAAAGCCAAAGAAAATATTAATATACATTGTTTCAGTCTATAATATTTTTCCAAGCATGTGGGTGGTAAAAAATTATAAAAGTCAAAAATGAAAACTACAAATTTATGACAGACACCATGTTAACTGGTTCATTCCCAGCTTTCTCCCCAAACTACACAGGGCCTTACATGCAAACACACACAGAACAAAGCCGGAGTTCTGATATTTTAGCTTGATAAATAAACCATAATAAAAAGTGGAAGACATGCTCTGTCAGTATGAGGCCACATTGGGTAGGAGTTTACCTATTTGGTCAGAATTTACAAAGCTGCCTGATCAAATATGATAAGCTATCTGTCACTGCATCGTGTTTATTAATTTTGCCTCCTTAACAACTACATATCACTTGGGAAACTGCATTATTTGTGTCATTTGTATGTCATTTTTTTTCCAACATTGTTTGGGGAATTTGTCTTTTTGTTTTATCTATGTGTGTATTAGTGGTTGCCAAAATTAACTAGGGTGCCTGTCTTCAGCTAACACGTTGAAGGTAACACAATAAGGGAAATCACTTTTCTGTCGACTGTGAAAATGATTACTGCTCCATCCATTCAGCCAATAATCATGTCATACATCTTGCTGTCAGGAGTCACATCATTAGCAGCAGCTCACTGCAGTAAAATAATGGTAGGTACCTGGCACGCTGTACCGTAAATTGGAAATTTATGTATGAAATAAGAATAACTAGTTAATGAACCTATATGTTACATGACTTGCCTTCCAGCCAAGTGCTGATATTATGAGATGTCTGGCAGCTGTGTGAGGGAAGCCAAGATTTTGGGACCTCTGCTCTCTGTAAGAAATCTGCAACGTCTCTCAGATTTTCTGGTATTGCTGTCAGTCCACCCAGCAAACACCTTGACAATGAAGAAATGTTGTATTTAATTTGTTTAAGGGAATTGTTCATGCAGTTGCACTCCTGTAACAAAATAATAAATCATGACTGGTTAATAAAAAATAAAAATAAAATATGCATTAACAAATCATAGATCATACAATTCCTTATATCTTAAAATAGAACGGCAGCCCAAAAAAAATATAAAAATGAAGAGCTAGGTTTTTGCTTTATTATTCCAGAACTTTTTTTCTGCTCCAAAATGTCCTCAGTCTGATGGCTGGAATCATTCAACTTCCTCCACACCTTACTTATTCTGGACCCACCCCAATCAATACAAACCCCAATCAGTAGAAAGGAGAGGCAGCACAGTGATGAGCTCACCACTCATTCAATGGTACAAATGCAGGCAACCCTTCAGACAAGCTCTCAAACATCCAAGCCCCCCTCAATTGGTACTTGAAAGCAACTCAAAATATAAAACTGAGCACCAAACCAAAAAGTGAAAAAGTTGCAAGTGCCTTTAATTGTTCATAATACTATCACATAAAAACATACAATCCCCAGAAGACAGGGCGCTGACAGATTGTCACTTATGCATTCTAAAACTGATGCAGTATGTGCCAAATTCATGTACCTGTCTAGAACTTTGAATTCGGTGCTGTCAGAACCAAAATGTCACAAATGCTTCCTGATTTTGACACATTATATTAACAGGAGGGAGCAACACCAGAAAAGTGGAGCAGCAGCATTATTGCATTACACCCAATGTGCAACAAAATTCTTCATTTTTAAGGGCTTAGAAAATCTCAAAAGACTATAAAAATCTCCAGATCTATGTCTGATCTAGTGCAAAACCATGTTTTGGTTTGGAATTATAACAACTGTGACAAAGTAATCAGCAACTGATACGCTCTACTTTACTTTACTTGACTTTCTCTTTCTATCAGCATGCTTCCTATTAGCACAGGACCATTTTGGCTCCTTGTACTACTTCTTCCTCTTAGGGCTCGTTCACACTTGTGTCAATACCCTATGTTTATGCAGCATTTATTCAGCATTTTTAATGCTTCATAACCACTCAATGCTTGAATTGAATATTACTATGGCACTATACAATGTAATCAGCAGCTGCTGCACTCTAGTTTACTCTACTCTACTTTCCCATCTATCAGAATGCTTCCTGTCAGCATATGACATTTTTGGCTTCTTGTACTACTTCTTCCTCTTAGGGCTCGTTCACACTTGTGTCGGTAACCCTGTGTTTATGCAGCATTTATTCAGCTCGTCAATGCTTGCCATGAATATTACAATGGCACTATACAGTGCTGTTCGCACAGGAGTGGTAGTCAGTGCTTTGTCTTGGCCTAGGCGGACAAGGCCCAGGCCTAGGGCAGCACTTTGCAAGGGGGTGCAGCAAACCAAGCCGCCCTTCCCCCTCCTCCTAGCCCACAGAGCCTCCATCTGAATCACGGAGCTCAGTGCCACAACAAGTTCCGGCACTGAGCTTGGTAACCGGCCTGACAGGGGCATGCTAGTGTGGGCACCCGGGACATCTGCCGCCTGGGGTCCCACACGCGACGATCGCCCTTCTGTTGCAGCCGACATCTCTCTTCCCCACTGACAGCTGGATACAGTTCGCCGTGGAGGAAAGAGATGTCACTACAAGATCTGTGCTGATGATCTGAGGTCTGTGTATAGTTTATAGCTACAGTGGAGGAGGACACAGTAACCCGGGAACAAGGGGAGGGGGCCGGTAACACAGATGCACACATGGTGGAGTGATGGGAGGGGAGGGGGTAGGGGGATATGTGCTGGGGTGTGCTTTAGGAGAGGAGAGGACATGTGCTAGTGGGGGAAACCAACACCGCCCCACTAGCACAAGTCTTCTCCACTCCCAAATCACCCTCCATCATATCTCCTTCCCCCTCTCCCACAAATCAAAATATGCTGCATCTCTCCCTGTCCCTCCTCCGACAGTGTTCCTATGTCCCTCCTCCCACAGCGTCCCTCTTTCCCTCCTCCCATGGTGTTCCTCTGTGCTCCTTCCATGGCATCCCTCCTCCCACGGTGTCCCTATGTCCCTCCTCCCACAGCATCCCTCTGTTCCTCCCAACAAGGTGTCCCTCTGTCCTCCTCCCACAGAGTCTCTCTGTCTTCCTCCCACGGCGTCCCTCTCTCCCGCCTCCCACTAGCTCCTTGAGAAGTGCCCACAGAGAAAGCTGCTTGGCCTGGGGGCACTGCTGCATGCCTTATCCCGAGCCACTGCTCTATGCATTCTTAAGACACATAGAGCTGTGGCTCACCTCTGCCCCTGCTTTCTCCTCATTGGCTCACTGGCTGTGATTGACAGCAGTGGAAGCCAATGTGCTCCTGCTGCTGTCTCAGCCAATGAGGAGGGAGAGCCCCCATACAGCCAAAGCTATCGTGAACATCGCTGGATTGGTGGGGGCTCAGGTGAGGATTGGGGGACTGCTGCACACAGAAGGATTTTTTACCTTCATGTGTAGAATGCACAAAGGTAAAAAAAACTTCAGCCTTTAGAATCCCTTTAAACTGTTTGTTGGGGGCGTGTCCGGATGTGATCGAGGCAAGACGTGTGCTGTGAGAGCTCCACAGTGATCCGCTCTAATTCATCCGTTTTTAGGAGCTTTTCTGCCCGATTTTTTGCCACAGCAGCCCAGTTTCTGGTGGGGGAACCTCCGGACATGCGAAGGGGGGCGGCGAAATCCGGAAACCAGACCCCGAAGTGCCAACGCCAGACCCGCTCTGCACGAGGCTCAGACGCGGGCCTAGTAGCCGCCGCCATCTTGCCCAATCCTCCCTCCTCGAGAAGTGCACGGAGGCTAGCCAAGGAGATGGCACACGTCGAGGGGAATGCACAGGACATCCGTGCGGGAGATCCTCAGCCTGTCCCTCCGGCTCAAGATGCAGCTCAAGAGGCGATCACTCGCCCAATCCTGGAGGCCATAACTGCCAGCAAGGCCGCGGTCATGGTGAGCATAGATCACCTCACAACAGAATTTACCCTGATAAGACATGACCTGGACAAGATTAGGGGGAGGATGACAGAGGCAGAGGAGAGGATCTCCAGTGTGGAGGATGAGACCCATATACAGGGCAATCAATTGTCTGGATTACAAGAGGTGGTGAGACTGTTACAGGACCGCGCAAATGATGCTGAGGACAGACAAAGGAGGAATAATGTCCGCGTGGTGGGACTGCCGGAGGGGGCAGAGGGCCCACAGTCCACCACTTTTGCTGAGGACTTCTTTATAAAATTGCTAAATTTGGGTGAGAGACCCCCGACATATGTGGTGGAACGGGCACACAGAGTACCCATGGGCAGGAGGCCTCCCGGTGAATATCCGCGTCCCTTCTTAGTGAAATTCCTAAACTACAGGGACAGGGACATGATATTGTCAGCATCTAGAAGGGCTCAGGAGCTGAAATATGAGAATGCCAAAATAATGCTTTTTCCAGACTTCTCGGCGGAAACACAGAGAAGAAGACGGTCATTTAATGATGTTAAAAGGAGGCTGCGTGAGAAGAATGTACAGTATAGCATGCTTTATCCCAGTAAACTGCGTGTTCAACATCAAGGCAACGTAAAATTTTTTGATAACCCGAGAGATGCCTGCGACTGGTTGGACAGGAACCCCTGAGCTAACTTCAATGCAAGCTGAGTATTGAGAAGTTGATGTTTTATTTTCTAGTATTGAGTATATCTCACCATTTTTTTCCCTTGATTTTGAATCTACTGTCACTATAGACAACAGCACTTTGGGACAATCCTATGTACTTTGCTTTCTTTTTAAGTCACAGTGCACAAATTTTTCCTGCTGTCTGTCGCAGCTAGCCGCACGTTTGAATCTCTTATCTTTTGCTATCTGTTTTTTCCTTTATTTTTTTTTACAGCCCCAACTCTGGGCTTTTCACAATGTTGTCTTATTAGGCTGTGAGATGGGACACTGTGCTTTCCAATGCATTATTTCAAAGCTGTGTGCCATTCCTGACAGTTTGGCCTTGCAGCCACCAGGTGGCAGTGGTGGTTTTTTCCTTTTTTCAGTTTGGCTTAGGCCCTGTCTGTATAGCTCCAAGTTGGAACCTGTTTATGTGGAGCTCTCTGGAACTCAGGAAGACTTTTACACGGTTGGACGAGAAATTCTTCGGATCAACTTCCAGTAACACCTGATTTTTTGGGTGTTAAAATGTTTTTGGGTTTTGAAGCTACATACCAGACATTGGGTGTTCTTGAAGCCTTTTTGCTTCAAAGTTCGTATTTTTTTTTTGTCTTTTTTATTTTTTTTTTGGTTCTGGTATAATAGCAGGGGGGGAGGGTTGTTGGGAGGGGGGGGAGGGGGGATAGGTTTCCTTGTATGTGCTTACTACTCAGTTCCCGGTCCTCGGTTAGCGGGGGTTTCATGCCAGATAGTATTGCTGCGTCCTGAGGGAGATGGGCACCTGGGAGATGTTTTGTGCTGGGGAATATGGCTAATGTGATTAAGTTTGTGTCCTGGAATGTTCGGGGCTTAAATAGCAAATTTAAAAGGGCCTCAATGTTCCAGTATTTAAAAGTAGCTCGGCCGCATGTGGTCCTCTTGCAGGAGACTCACCTGGATGGAAATAGAATTTTGGCCCTACGTAAGCACTGGATTCAAAAGTCTTTTCACGCCACCTATTCCACATTTGCAAGGGGTGTGTCTATGCTTATTAGCAAGGCACTCCCTTGTAAGATCCACCAGGTGATAACTGATCCAGGGGGGCGATATGCGGCGGTGGTTATGGATATAGCCAATCGCAAAATCCTTTTGGTTAATGTATATGTGCCGCCTCCTTTTAGTGTACAAATGTTATATGATTTATATGTGAAACTGACCCCGCATGCTCATTTACCGCTTCTAATGATGGGAGATTTTAATGCTACACTTAGTGATTTAGACTCTTCCAATGTAGGGAGGGGAGGATCGCAGGACTTATTGTCTTGGGATTCTATGGCTGGTTTATCAGAAATATGGAGGGCTAAACATCCCACCACCACCTGCTACTCCCATCTTTCACAGACACATCGCTCATCGGCTAGGATAGACCTGGCATTTGCGAACCAGGCTATGCTACCCTATGTGGGGGGGGCAGACTATTTGGCAGGAGGGCTCTCAGATCATAACCCACTCTCTGTCTCTTTGCTCTTCCCAGCGGTTGGGGGGGGCAGGAGTTGGAGACTGTCACCGGGCTGGTTGCAGGAGGAGCAGGTTTCCAACCACTTACTTGAAGCAGTTGACAATTATTGGACGCAGAATGTGGACTCGGCTGATCCACTGGTGGTTTGGGATGCGTTTAAGGCGGTGATGCGAGGGGAATCAATTACTGCTATTAAGAGGGTCAGGGTAGATCAGAATGAGACCATTCACGAATTACAGGATAGGGAGAAGGACTGCGCATCTGTGCACGCTGCGGACCGGACTGATGCTTCTTACTCTGCTCTGTTGGAGGCTAGGCGTAGACTGTCGATGCACTGTAACGATCTTGCACATACGGAGGTCACACATAGAGCGAACTCACTGTTTTCGGAAGGGGACAAAAATGGGAAACTTTTGGCTAGGCTGGTAGCGGAGCAAAATCACATAGAGCACATATCGGTAGTGAGGGGGCGTAGTGGTGATCTGGTCGGGGACCCGACGGAAGTTTTGGCTGAGTTCCAGGCCTTTTTTTCAGCCCTGTATGCACCGATACCGCCGTATGACACCGCGGCTCTGGCTACATTGCTGGGGGGCTTATCCCTTCCCAAGTTGTCGGAGGAAGATAGTATGGCTTTAGATGCTAAAATCACAAATAAGGAAGTGGTGTCGGCGATTTTTGCCTTCCCACCTCATAAAGCGCCGGGTCCGGATGGCTTCCCGGCGGACTTTTACAAATTATATGTTGATCAGTTGGCCCCTAGACTTTCGACTTTATTTGAATGCTGCCTACAGAAAAAAGTGCTCCCAGCTTCTATGCTGGATGCATACATAATTCTTTTGCTTAAGTCAGGTAAGGATCCGCTGGACTGCTCATCGTATAGACCCATAGCCCTGCTCAACACGGATCTCAAAATTTTGACGAAGGTCCTAGCAAAAAGGCTGGCGTTGGTTATTTCATCCCTGGTAGATGTAGACCAGACAGGTTTTATGCCGGGAAAATCCACGGATACTAATTTGAGAAGACTTTTTACGCATTTACAGCTCCCTAATGTAGAATCGGCCGACAGAGTAATAGTTTCTATTGATATAGAGAAGGCCTTTGACTCAGTGGACTGGAACTTTATGCATACAGTTCTTGAGCACATGGGTTTTGGTCAATCTTTCAGACAGTGGATTGCACTCTTGTACAGTACACCTAGGACAGCCATTCGTATGGGAGGGTCCACTTCAGAGTATTTTTCGATCGGGAGGGGCACTAGGCAGGGGTGCCCCTTGTCACCATTCTTATTTGCCCTTATGATGGAGCCTCTTGCAGTAGCGCTGAGGGGGTCAGAGGGTGTAAAAGCAATTCGGGTAGGTAGTATAAATGAAGGTCTGGCGCTATACGCAGACGACCTCCTATTGTTTCTAAGAGACCCGGGGGACTCGTTGGTCACTGCTCTGGCTGTCATGGACACCTTCACTACATATTCGGGACTGAAAGTCAACTGGGGCAAATCGTCCATTCTACCTTTGGATAAGGGAGCTAGGGAAAAGGCGAATCCCAACTTACCGCTAAAGTGGGTTACACAGATAACTTACTTGGGTGTGAAGGTAACGGCGAGTGTGATGGATTATATGTCTCTTAACTTACTCCCCCTTTTGGCATTCTTTAAACAAAAAGCAGTAACTTGGCAGAAACTCCCTCTCTCGCTGATTGGCAGGGTTAATCTTCTGAAGATGAAGATTCTCCCGGTTATACTCTATTTTCTGAGGAATGCTCCGGTATGGATACCGAAGTCTTTCTTCAGGAAGTTGGATAGTATCACTACCACGTTTCTCTGGGCGCCGAAAACACCCAGGCTGGGGTTGAAGGTTTTGCAGGAACCATGGGGTCAGGGAGGGCTGGCGTTGCCTGACTGGCGCAAATACTACCTGGCGGGGCAATTAGTTTTTGTACATAGATGGTTGAGTTCAGACGCGGGGGATTCGGCTACCATACTTGAGGCAGCCCATTTGGGTTCCTATGAGTCCCTTCGGTTGGCAATACATCGGGGTACAGGAAAGTACCTCCCACTGACAGAGTCTATGAAGGCCACGGTTAAGGCGTGGGTAGAGGTGGAGAAATTGGCCTGTCCCAGCTACACGGGGGTCTCTCCCTTGACTCCCCTGTGGATGAACCCGAAGCTCCAGCAATTCTACAAATTTGACGATGCTGCAGGATGGGCGGGTAAAGGGATTAAACAACTTAAGGACATTACACGGGATGGGGTACTTCTAACTTTTGACCAACTTAAGGCCAAGCATGACCTTCCTAACACACAATTCTTCCGGTATCTGAGACTGAGACACGCATTCCAGACGCAGTTTGAAACACAGACAGTTGCATCTTTTCCTTCTCGACTGGAAGACCTCCTAATGACAGAAGACTTGCCCAAAACTTTATCAGTGACATATAAAGAACTGTTTAAAATCAGCCCTAAGGCATTGGTAAAATGTAGAGAGCGGTGGGCGACTGAGGTCCCTGGTATACTAGGGGAGGAGTGGGATGACATGTGGGATCTTCCGTTTAAATATCTAGTGGCGGCTCGGGATAGACTTATTCAGTTTAAATTCCTACATAGAAGCTATTACACCCCGGCCAGACTGGCAGCGATTTACCCGTCGGTGCCACCTGAGTGTTGGAGGTGCACTTTTTCACCAGCAGACGCACATCACGTGTTTTGGGACTGTCCACAGATTCAGCAGTTCTGGATTGGGGTCACATCATGCATAGAGGGAGTGCTGGGGGTACCTATACCTAGAGAAATTAGTGTTTGTCTGTTGGGTTTGGTAGAGGAGGTGGTCCCTTCCAGGGCGCATAGGACGTTACTTAGCATACTCCTGTTCTACGGGAAGAAAGCTATTTTGCTCAAGTGGAAGAGTCCGGGGGCACCAGAGATAGTATTTTGGAAAGGGCTGGTGAATGCTATGCTCCCATATTACAAGGCAACGTATTTATCTCGGGGCTGTGTGGGAAAATTTGAAAAAGTGTGGAGGGCATGGTACGAATCTGATCAGACGGTTGGGTAGGTTGGAACGGTAAATGATTTCTGAATCTTTCACACATTGTATGCCTATCATGTTTAACTTCTGGTGCATCGGGACTATGATTGGAGATAATTAAGCAGCATGGTGTAAATCCGTTTTTCAGTGGAACCCTGCGCTGGTTTCGGCAGGGGAAGGGAACTGAGTAGAGGGGGGAGGGAGGGTGGGAGTTCTGTGGTTACTGCCATCTGCGATGGCTCTGTTTGTATGTACGTGGTCATGTTGACCAACTGTTTACTTGGTGCTGTACCAAGGACTGTATGTTTTGTTACGTCAAAACTTTCAATAAAAAGAAATTTATAAAAAAAAACTGTTTGTTGAACTCTGTTTTAAAAAAGAAGATGGTTTAGGCTGCCAATATAAATCACAGGCTGTAGGCATGAGAAGTGACCTGACTGTATTGCTTAATTGCAGTAGAAAAATGTCAGGTCACCCACTTTGCTCTTTTGTCAGCGCTGTGATAATCGTGGAATTAGAGGTACAGAAACACAAATCCTTTGACAGGTAAACCAGCTCTTATGCATGTATTTCAACCCTGTATTTAACTGCTTGTCTGAAATTCAACTTTACCTACAGAACGCAATAGAAATTTCTAAAGGCAAATGCTTAATAGAAAATATGTTCACACCCTGTCATTTGTAGCCAAGAACTCTTGCTTGGCTAGAAGGACCCATTTTCTCAGTTACCCAAATTACATAGGTCCTGTGGCTAATTTAATTTAGTTAAGTCTTTACCTTGTTTTAATCAGCCACATCTGTGTGATTTACAAATTTTGCCAGAGGATGTAAAGTTATTCCCAATTATGACAACTGACAAGCAGCCAATAGCTTTATAATTTTCCTGATTTATTTCTGTACACATGTTCTAGGAAAGTATTGTTAATTTCCTTTTGAGCGGAACAAAACAGGTTAAAGAGTTTTTTCCAGTCGATTTTAATGACTTACACATAGATTATTTCTCTGTATGATTCATGAGTTAATTTTTTTTAAGAATGTTACAACATGCTAACCACGTTTCCCCTTGTTTTGAAAGGTGACTTTATTGCTCTTAAACGAAAGGCAGAAAGGACTGCAATTTCCTAGACATGTGTTCATGTAAAATTGTGGGAATAGTTCCCAATTAAGTGGTTAACCATAAATACCACTATGGTCAATTCAAGCTGAACATCACAATAAAGACATTCAGTGAGCTATATTCTTTCTATTATGCCTGCAATCTAAAGTGCATTGCTCTGCAACTTCCCCTGTTGCCAATGATTAATAGCCCATAAGCGGGAAGAGTCCACAAAGAAAAGTGCCAAGAGAAGCAGGTGCAGAAGGCTTTATATTATCATGACTGCCACAAGCTAATTCAGCAGTGTCAGCTCTTACTGTTATATTCTGATGATAAAATATGACAAAGGTTGAAATGGATGTTCTCTTCAGCCCTTATAAAGAAAGCAAATCTCCCCAATGTCATAAGGAACACCAGGGACTGCAATAAAGTTTTTTTACTCACTAAATATTAACACAAATAATCAAATTTTTTTATTATACATTTTCAAATATCTGACAAACCGTAAATATTTCATATCAACTGGTATTTTTTTGTCTATCAGATTATCAACATACATTGAAATTAACATGTTCTCTTTTATGTGGACAATTTCAAGATCAAAATTTTGCTCTGAAAGGAAGACTGAGAATCCAATGTTCAGCACAACCCTTCTCAAATAATTTTCCTAATTGTCACCTATGTTTCCATGGGTTGTCGATTGCTGTCGCTGTTATTGCCAGTAAGGGAGCCTTGCGACTTCACGGATGGGGTCCTTACTGCACATGTGTGAAGTGCACTGTGCTCTCTTAGGCCCGTACACACGGTCGGACCGAACCAATGAGAATGAACCGAAGTTCAGTTTCATCGGACCAAACCGACCGTGTGTATAGGCCATCGGTCTGTTTTCCTTCGGTCCAAAATGTTAAAACATGCTTTAAAACCAAACCGATGGACCGCTGCCCGATCGGACCAAACCAGTGGTTAGTACAGAAAAGCATTGGTTCAAAACCGTGCATGCTCAGAATAAAGTCGACGCATGCTTGGAAGCATTGAACTTCATTTTTTTCAGCACATTGTGTGTTTTACGTCACCGCATTCTGACCCGATTGGATTTTGAACTGATGGTGTGTACACACATCAGACCATCAGGTCACTTCAGCGGTGAACCGATGAAAACGGTCCGTCGGACCATTCTCATCGGTTTTGTCCGACCGTGTGTACGCGGCCTTACTGGCCAGCAGGAGAAGGAGGAGGGAGGAGGATGGAGCTGGACTTGTGACGCTCTGGTCAGATGAGACCAACATTTAAATTTTTGGCCTACAGGCAAAACGCTATGTGTGATGGAAAACTAACATTGCACATCACCCTGAACACACCACCCCCACCGTGAAATATGGTTGTGGCAGCATTATGTTGTGGGGAGATGCTTTTCTTCAGCAGGGACAGGGAAGCTGGTCAGGGTTGATGGGAAGATAGATGGAGCCAAATATAGGGAAATCTTAGAAGAAAAACTCTAATGCCGCCTACACACGATAATTTTTCGAAGTTTTTCCCAACTTCATCATTAAAACAACGTTGCCCACAAAAACATTGCTCTAGCAAAGAGTGGTGACGTACAACACATACGACGGCACTATAAAGGGGAAGTTTCATTCGGATGGCGCCACCCTTTGGGCTGCTTTAGCTGATTTTGTGTTACTAAAAGACGATTTTCTGTCTGTTACAGCGTGATTGAATGTGCATACTCCATTACGAACGGTAGGTTTACCAGAACGAGCACTCCCATCTCATAACTTGCTTCTGAGCATGCGCAGGTTTTTCATGTCGTTTAAGCCCACACTGCGGCATTAGAGTCTGCAAAAGACTTGAGAATGGGGTAGAGGTTCACCTTCCAGAAGGACAATGGCCCTAAACATACAGCCAGAGCTACAATGGAATAGTTTAGATCAAAGCATATTCATGTGTTAGAATGGCCCAGTCAAACTCCAGACCTAAATCCAATTGAGAATCTATAAAAAGACTTGAAAATTGGTTCTGCATCCAATCTGACAGAGCTTGAAAAGAATGGGCAAAAATGTCACTTTCTAGATGTCCAAAGCTGGTATTGACATACCCAAAAAGACAGAAAGCTGTAATTGCAGCAAAAGGTGGTTATACAAAGTATTGACTGAAAACAAATGCACGTCACACTTGTCAGATATTTATTTGTAAAAAGTTTTGAAAACCATTTATCATTTCCCTTCCACTTCTCAATTATGTGCCACTTTGTGTTGGTCTATCACATAAAATCCCAATAAAATACATTTACATTTTTAGTTGTAACATGACAAAATGTAGAAAATTTCAAGGGGTATGAATACTTTTTCAAGGCACTGTATATAACATTTTGGGTTTTGGGCTTAGAGTCACTTTACATAAGACCATTACGTAGAGAGTATTATTACAACATTGTTTAGAGTTACAAAAGTAAATACTGTCCAATTAATGAAATTATCGTTTTTACCTGTATGAGAATGTATGTACTAGTTTGCTGTTCTGATGCAGTCCCATTTTGAATGGAATAAGTCTCTTGCAATGACTTATTAAGATCATCGACCTGCAGCAACAACAAGAAAAGATGTCACTAAGTAAAACTTGTACAATATTAAGGGACTGGATAATCATTTAATATTTATTTTTAAAACCTGATTTACAAGAGTGTGCATTTAAGTGACGTAAACATTCAATAGTGTATTATGTATGTTTAACTACTTCATCAGTTTGGGTGTACTAAGAAGAGAGTGAAAGGGATGTCATGTAAAAAAAATTCTGGGCAGCTGTGTAGCCACTGGCTCACTTTCACAGTGTTACAGTCAGGAATGCAGCTAATCAAGCATGATCTGTGTTTTAGTAGCTGCAGTGAAGGACAGGGGAGACACTGGGGGTCTAATAGACCCCTAATGTCGCCACAAAAAAGACCTGTCACCTGCCCAATGCTATCACATGAGGGCTTGTTAACCTACTTGTGATAGCAATCAAATAAAATATAAAAAGTAGAAAAAAATTATAATAAAATAATTAACACATTTTTTAAAAAAAAATAATAGTAACCCCGTCACCCTATTCACATCTGCAAATGCAAGTACATGCACAGAGTGCATGTGTGTATGTATACGGTAATTATACCATTGTTATATATCATGAATGTTGAAGTGCAATAATTCATGGGCAATTTTTTATGATTTACTCTAAAATGACGAGCTGTAAAGGCATTCATAAGAATTGCCTGGTGATTGGGTACCATCATTTTGCCCCAGTTGTAAGGATGTAGGTAGTTTTGAGGCTTGATACATTTGGTATTTATTTACTCTTTTTTATTGTGTGCAAAAACTGGGGAATAAATTGTGTTTGTGTACAATACAATTTATTTTAGTTGTAGAGTCCTTGCCCTGGGCTGGCTAAATTTATTGTACGGCTCAGCATTATCCGGTAAACTTCAATTCATTTTTTGGCTCTGTTTAGGTTTTCCCTAAGCCGAGTGGTTGATTGTTCCTGCCTGCTGCTTGAAGAATGTTCCAGCAATAGTATGGGAGGGTCAGAGAGTTAGGATTAGTTATCTGACCTTGTATTTGTCTATAGAACAACATGTTTATGTTCTGCATATGATTAGCAATGGTCAATAATAAATGTTGGTCTTTATACTTTAAGGGCATATCTAATAGATTTTGGTATTTCATACATACCTGTATCAATGGAGGGAGTTGTTCTAACACCTCTTCAATAACAGTACGCAAGTAGGCAAGCTGCTTTACAGTATTACAACTTTCGGTTGTGATCATCGGCACAGAACTTTGCATGGTGTCATATATTGTTGATATATTGTGCATAAATTCAGTGGCACTAAAATGAAAATCACAGTATGCAATCATTTCTCTACATTTCAAACATTATAACGGTATAGACTCAAAATACATTACTATTATTCAGCTAGCAAAAATTTGAGTTATGTACAGTATATTGATCCTGCATTCGTTGTACAGTTACCAATACAGTGCAGGTGGTGTATATAGTATCTAATACAGTGTGTACAATTTGTACTACACTTTTGGTGGTGTACTCAGTTTACAATACAATACAATGCAGCCATTGTACAGTTTCTAATACAATGCAGGCGGTGTACACAGCATCTAATACAGTGCATCCTTTGTACAGTTTCCAATATAGTGCAGGCGGTGTATAAAGTATCTAATACAGTGTGTATAGTCTCTACTACACTTCAGGCAGTGTGTGTATATATATATATATGTATATATATATATATATATATATATATATACACACATATACAGTCTAATATATATATATATATATATATATATATATATATATTAATATATATATATATATATATATATATATATATATATATATATATATACTGTATATATATTACATATAGGCGGTGTATACAGTATATAATACAGTGTAGTGTGGTGTTGTAAAACAAAAAATATATCATGTTCGGAAGGTCACCAAGGAGAGGCAGGCCACTTAAAGAGGGCAAGTGGCCTCTGTGTCTACAGTAGGGATGAGCTTTATGTTCGAGTCGAACATGAGTTTGACTCGAACATTGGCTGTTCGCCCATTCAGCGAACAGCGAACAATTTGGGCTGTTCGTGGCAAATTCGAAAAGCTGCGAACCAAAAAGGGGGGTGTTCGGCTCATCCCTAGTGATCAGTAGTGTGTGCTTGAGCTTTGGGATGCACACCCTAATGCAATAGACTGTGTACACCTATGGGCCCAGATTCAGGTAGAATCGCGCAATATTTGCGTGGGCAAAGAGCAAAAATTTTTCTCTGCGCCCACGCAAATATTGCGCTTTGCCCGCGATTCACGGAGCAATTGCTCCGTAAATTGCGCGGGCGATATGTTAATCAGCCGTGCGTAAGGCTGCCTAATGTAAATGATCCCGCCGGGGGCGGGAATCATTTAAATTAGGCGCGCTCCCGCGCCGAGCGAACAGTGCATGCTCCGTCGGGAAACTTTCCCGATGTGCATTGCGGCAAATGACGTCGCAAGGACGTCATTTGCTTCTAAGTGAACGTGAATGGCGTCCAGCGCCATTCACGGTTCACTTACGTAAACGACGTAAAATTTGAACGTCGCAAGCGGGAAGCGCAGCTATACTTTAGCATTGGTTGCGCCTGCTATTAGCAGGAGCAGCCTTATGCTAAAGTGGCCGTACGGAAACTCCGTACCTTGCGTGCGCAGGGCCCGCGCAACTTTTGTGAATCGGTGGTAGTATGCAATTTGCATACTATACGCTGATCACAAAGGCCGCGCCCCCTAGCGGCCAACGCAAGAATGCAGCCTGGGATGTGAAGGCATAAGGAGGCTTATGTCTGTCACATCCTAGGCTGCAGTCGGTGTAACGAGGTTCCTGAATCAGGAGCACTCGTTACACCGGAGCAAGTAAGCCCTTGCGCCGCGCAACCTATGGTTGCGCGGGCGCAAGTGCTTCTTGAATCTGGGCCAGTGTATGTATAAATGTGAGTTTGCGATAGATGTGATAGATTGCAAGCTCTTTGAGGGCAGGGTCTGATATGAATGTATAATGATAGATAGATAGATAGATAGATAGATAGATAGATAGATAGATAGATAGATAGATAGATAGATAGATAGATAGATAGATAGATAGATAGATCAGTGTTTCTCAACTCCAGTCCTCGGGGCGCACCAACAGGTCATGTTTTCAGGATTTCCCTCAGATCAAACTGCTGTGGTAATTACTAAGGCAGTGAAACTGATAAAATCACCTGTGCACAATAATGGAAAGCCTGAAAACAAGACCTGTTGGTGCGCCCCGAGGACTGGAGTTGAGAAACACTGAGATAGATAGATAGATAGATTTAAAGCACTGCATGAATTAATAAGTACATATATTAAATAAAAAAAATATTTTCATTTATTTTATTCAATTTTTGATGTTGGTATTCTAAAGCCTAGTTTTAATTTCATACCCATTGTATTAGCATTGTTGCTTCTTTTTCATTTGTTTGTATTGATTATGCACATGCTGGTCATTGTAGTCCAGCTGCACCAAGAATTTATAGCGCAGCATCTGTTTCTCTCACAGTTTGTACTTTTTATTTGCATCTGTCGGCCTTAAAGTTTTGTTTCCTATTGGGCAAACTTGACAAAGGGGGCAGAGCCTTTGAAACGTGTAGTTGCCATCCATAACCTGGTACCAGGTGCGTTTTTTATTTTTTTAATGTTTATTTATACGTTTTAAGTCATACAAAAGTGAATACACAAAAATCATCAACAGTTTGAAGGAATGCAGGTATACTGTACATTGTCCTAGCGAACTACCAAGCGCATGCAGTTTGTACAAGTAAAGGAATGGCAATGTGAATAAACATTTACCTTAAATGGGGTAAGGAAATTCAATCCGTTAAAGAAAAATAGAAATAATAAACACATAGTAAAATAAGTAAAACACATATATAAAAATCAAAAAAAAATTTGGAACAGCCACCCGTCTTGTCCTCACAGGGGTCATAGAGGCAACATAAACATACTGTAAAACCACCAGAAAGATCCACACATAAAGACATGAAAATAACGTATACATTCACAACCGGGTGTGGTTTTTGAGTTGTAGAAGAATAGCTGCATAGTTCTGTGTTTGGTGGGTTCCAGCCCCTTGCTTACAGGCTTACTGATCCAGAAGTCCTGTGTTCCATTTACAGTGCTTGTAACATCACGTTCTGCACTCAGAGCTGCACACCTTCTGTCCTGATGTAAGTATTATTGTTTACAATAAATGTGGATACAATTTTACTAATTCTGCACCGTGGCAACTGTTTTCCCTAGGTGTATTTTGACTGACACAATAGTAAATGGAAAAAGGATTGGTATAAACATATCAGGAGGCTCAAATGCCCAAAGTCAGGTGTGTTAGCCTAGTATTCACAGACATTGCATGTTTTTTTTTTTTTTTTTTGTTCGCTCATCACTTCTGAACAAAGCAAATATCTGCAGTGTAAAAAATATGCTGGGACTTTGTTAGCCACCTCACTAAATATTTGACCCTACTTTACCATGTACCTATTTGAACCAGGTCTCATCCAAATTCCAAATACAGAAATATGTCTACTTGAATCATTTGTATGTTATAGCAGGAGTACTGTGAATCAGCAAAAAAACTAAAAATACGTATTTTAATAATTCTACTGTGGGCTCCTCAAACCCATTGTTATACATGGTAACAAAAATTACAGCCCTTTACTGGCACTTCAGGCAGTTTGCCAATACCTACTGTATGGCAATGAAACACATAGAAATTAAAGCATCTCATGTGGAACATTCATTCAACATTCTCAAAAGCCAAATGAATGGTAATTGCTAAGAACACAATGTGGTAGCAATCAAATCAGATTGAATCATGATTTTAAATATACATCTACATTCTGAAGAGCCAAGATAATTATGAATTATGCAAATAAACACAATGGTTCCATGGCAGGGCTGTTTAGGTAGCAAAATGGACATTCATGTAAAACTCAAAAGGCTCTTTTATTTTACAAGTGACTAAGGCAATAACTAAGAAGATTTTTTCCTCATACAGTATTAATTTCCATATATGAATATAAATATGATTTGCTCACAATTAGAGATGAGCTGAACCTACCCAGATTTGTTTCGCGCAGGGTTCACTAAAGTTACAGTGCCAAACTAAAACCCCACTCTGACTTCAGTGAGATTTAAATGTTAAAAACACAGTAATGGCCATTTGTAAGGGATTCCCTGGGGCACATATACTAATGCACATTTTTTAAATTCCATACTGTATAAACTAAAAAAAAAATACAAAATTGTGATTAAAGAGAAATAAGGCCAAAGTTTCTTTGGGTCACAAGCATGCCCTTATGTTTGCATTCCTGTGACACAGAGTGGGCTTACAACAGGTTATTGCCCACTGCCAGCTGATGTGACTGAGAATCTCTAGGTTCTGGAAGGATCCCCAAAAAAATGTCAGTGTCCATCCAGCTGCCTGATTGACAGCTGGCTCCGTCTTTCAGCGTGAGCCTGAAAGCCAGAGTCAACCAAGCCCACCACCCTGCATCCGAAAAAGAAAGTCCGGCTGGTTCAACAACCAGCTGTCGCTTCTGAAGCAAGAGCGCAGAAGGGTGAAAGCCGCCTGGAAAAGAAGCCCTGCAGAGGATAACCTCATCATCTACAAGGCAATAACAACACGATATCATAAAGAAATCTTCAAAGCCAAGAAACATAATTTTTCTATGGCGATTAACAGCGCCCTAAACCGCCCCCGCGAACTCTTCAAGATGGTCACCCAGACCATGAATCCAGGATGTCTTGAAGTCCCCAACTCAGACACCCAAGAGTTCTGTAATGAACTATCGGATTTCTTCATCAACAAAATTGAAAGAATCCGGGAAAGCATCATGCAAAACAATACCCCCCTCAACCCCACCGTCAATCAACCACAAAACACCCACAGAAACGCTCTACAATAAACAAAGTTCACTCTGGAACCGATCTCCATCGATACCACAAAAAATATCATTGGTGCATTGCGGAACAGCACATCGCCCAATGATATCATCCCCACCAAACTGCTGAAGGAATGTGCCGACATGCTGGCACCACCCATCACACAGCTTATAAACCAGTCATTTAAGGAAGGCACAGTGCCATCCCTGTTGAAAGAGGGCACAATCCAGCCCATCTTGAAAAAACCTAACCTGGATCCCAAGGACCCAACTCACCGCCGTCCCATAACAGGCCTAAACGTTCTCTCCAAGATAATGGAGAAAGTAGTGGTACAACAGCTGCAACAGCATCTAGATACCCACAATCTACTGGATCCATTACAATCAGGCTTCCGTCCCGGACACGGGACAGAAACGGCCTTACTCAAAATATGGGACGATGCCCTCGAGGCCGCAGACGAAGGAGAATCTTGTCTCCTGGTTCTGCTGGACCTAAGCGCAGCCTTTGACACGGTAGACCATAAACTGTTACTGATGCGACTAGCCAAGGTAGCAGGAGTCGCAGAAGGTGATTTACCATGGTTTTCTTCCTTTCTTGAAAACCGATCACAAACAGTTAAATTGGGTTCTTTCACGTTGGAAAAGCGCACGGTGTCATGTGGAGTCCCCCAAGGATCCCCCCTGTCACCGGTGCTTTTCAACATCTATCTTCGCCCTCTCTTTGATATTATCAGTAGCCAAGAACTACTCTATCACTCTTATGCAGACGATACGCAACTGTATTTTCGCATTTGCAACAAAAAGGATCATCATCCCAGTTTAGAGAAATGTCTCTCTTTGATAGAAAACTGGATGACTAAGAGTTATCTTAAACTCAACAGTTCAAAAACAGAACTCCTTATGTTTCACGCCAGCCGAAAGAGTCAACTGGCAACAACCTGGACAACCCTGCCCATTCTGGGCCAAATCATCACCCCTAGCTCCAAAGTCAAAAGTCTTGGGGTCATCTTCGACACCTTCATGACAATGGACGCACAAATAGGGTCAGTAGTCAGCGGAGCGCACCATCTGTTGCGCCTACTACGCAGACTTATTCCATTTATCCCCAAAGAAGACGTAGCAGTCGTGGTGGGAGCAATCGTGAATTCCAGACTGGACTATGCTAACGCCCTGTACCTCGGACTCCCAAAGTACCAAATTGCTCGTCTGCAAGTCGTTCAGAATACGGCCGCCAGACTGGTGACTGGGAAAAAAAATGGGAATCAATCTCACCTTCGTTGAGAACCCTTCACTGGCTGCCAGTAAAAGACAGAATTGCATTTAAAGCACTCTGCCTGACACATAAGTGCATCCATGGGAAGGCTCCGCAATATCTTTGCGACAAGATAGAACCTCACAATTCGAATCGCGTTCTGCGATCCACCGACCAAAATCTGGTCAGGGTACCAAAAACCAAATACAAGTCCAAAGGAGAAAGAAGGTTTGCTTTTCAGGGTCCTAGACTATGGAACGCTTTACCAACCAGCATTCGGTTGGAGGAAAACCACCTGACTTTCAGAAGACAGATCAAAACTCTGCTCTTTTGATGTCATGAGACACGAACAACTAGCGCCCAGAAGCGATTTAGTTTGCATGCGCCGCGCTTTATAAGTTTTTCATTCATTCATTCATTCACCCTCCCCAGCAGGGTTGCCAACTTTCAGTAAATGTATGAACAGTTAGTAAAATCTGGAATGTTTGCAACTATCCATGAATATCCATTACATACATGCAGTCTGTATGTCCATAATGGACATTCATGGACAGATGCCAAAAATTATGTATTTTACTAACGCTTCGTAAATTTACTAAAAGTTGGCAACCCTGCTCCCCAGATTGGCACTCCAGCAAGCAGAGTGGAGAGAGGTGACTGACAGTCACTGTTTTATGCTCTAAGCAGACCGAGTACTGAGCAGTCAGTGGTCATGTAATAATTTAGTTCTCCGGTTTAAAGCCAATGTGGGACAGCTGCAGAATCACACCGATGCTGCAGAATAGAAGTATGTGTGTTTAATTTTATGAATTTCAAAGCTTCTCCTTTAATCACTTGCCAAACAGCTCACGCCGATATACATTGGCAAAGTGGCACAGGTGAGAAAAACAATGTACCTGTACGTCATTCTGTCTTTGGCGGCTAGCAGGTGTGTGCCCCTGGAGTGTGCCTGCGGGTCCCGCGGACTCGATGTCCACTGGTGGCCCGTGATCGTGGCATGGAGAGGCAGAATGGGGAGATGCCTATGTACACAAGGCATTTCCCTGTTTTGCCTAGTAACATGACAGGGATCTACTGCTCCCAGTGATCAGGGGCAGTGATCTCTTTCATGTTCTAGTGAGCCCATCCCCCTACAGTTAGAACATGCTAAGGGAACACACTTAATCCCTTGATCACCCTGCCAGTGACATTTATACAGTAAGCAGTGTCTTTTTATGGCACTGATCGCTGTAGAAATGTCAATGGTCCCAAAATAGTGTCAAAAGTGTCCAATCTGTCAGTCACAATGTCACAGTCATGATAAAAATTGCAGATCACCATCATTACTAATAAAAAATATTATAATAAAAATGCCATAAATCTATACCCTATTTTGTAGATGTAACGAGCCCCTGCTCGCACGGTTCCACTCTCCCAACACGCATCTGCTACTATTGGATCAGATTGCAGATCGCAACGTCTGATAGTTCGATCATCTGATTCTCCGGGATTCTAACTACATCTATGTGCCATTTGAATTCATTTGTGATAGCTCAGAACAAACACCAGGCAGGCTGTATGTAAGTTCAAACAGGAATCTTCCTTTATTGGATGCACACACACACTTTTAGACATAGCAGTTTGAACACCCTGCCCCCACAACCACTTTCCTATTGGTCTTTTGTAAAGTACATTGTAGTTCTCAATTAGGTCCTCTTGGTCATGCAAATGAGGACTTGAAACAGGGTCAGCAGGGATTGGTCCAGTAGCTTGAATAGGAGGACTGATATGTGTAATGACACAGAAGCCCCAGGGGGTAATTAAAGTACATAAACAGTCAAACACAGAACAATGCTTTTCTTCCAGACCATGGAGCAGTCTGGAGGGGGGGTAACCTTAAGACAGGGCAGAAAACTCACAGATTCAAAGGAGAAATACTTCAGTATTCCAAGGTTCCTGACAGTAGACACGCAAACCAATCAGTATACACTTATTGCAATTTTTTTACCAAAAATATGTAGAAGAATACATATTGGCCTAAACCGAGGAAGATTTTTTATATATATATATATATATATATATATATATATATATATATATATATATATATATATTGGGGATATTTATTATAGCAAAAAGAAAAAAATATTGCTTTTTTTTCCAAATTGACGCTCTTTTTTGTTCATAGCGCAAAAAATAAAAACCGCAGAGGTGATCAAATACCACCAAAAGAAAGCTCCAATTATGGGGGAAAAGGAACGTAAATTATTTGGGTACAACGTCACACAACCGCGCAATTGTCAGTTAAAGCGATGCAGTGCCGTATCGCAAAAAAGGGTTTGGTCAGGAAGGGGGTAAATCCTTCCAGGGCTGAAGTGGTTAAATAAGATGCTTGGGGAATGCACTGACCCTGCCTGTGAAATGGCACATCTGTGCAATCTATACAACCTTTTGCAGCAAAACTGACATTTTCAAAGAAAAAATGTGTTTAAATTGCCGGCAAAATGGTATCATGTTCAGTTTGTAAACAGAGAAGCTGGGGATTCAATTCATTTTTACCAGATACTTATCCTAGATGAGGGTCTCATATAGATGTTAATGGGGAACCCCACAGAAAAAAATAAACTGCAAGCACCCCCCAATCCATACCCGGCACTTAAGATCAGGTATTCATTTTTTAGGGAGGCACCCATGCAAAACAAAAAATGGAGAGATGTTCCCTCTACATTTTACACCAGACCTTTCAGATCTTAATAAGCCCCCTCACCCACATACCCTTACAACCACTGGGTCAGGGTTAAGTAGAAGAGGCCCTTGTCCTCATCAATATAGGGAAAACCTGCTTTGCCAAGTGTTGAGGGCATGTGGCCCTGGAAAGCTACCCCCCATGTGCATTGCTTCCTTTTTGTGAAATACCTAACAGTCCTCCTGCTTTCCTGTTTCAAACTGACCACACTAGTTATGTAAGCTCATCCAACCAGTGTGGTTAGTTTTCTTCTTTGCATTCTACCTGGGAGCAAAGCCTGCCTGTAATCCGATGGTTAGACACACCCCCTTGCACAGCACCTGTGTCCTGGTGTTTCTCTGCCTCCTGACACACCTCCCTGCATTCTCCACCCCCAGCTCTGTAAGCCCATTTCAGCTGAAAACAAAGAGCATGTGATCACTTACAAAAAATAAGAAAATGTATTTATAAAATATACACATGTTATCATTTTTTTTTAAAAATATACACATTTTTGACCATGCTTTTATATTTTGAACTGAACAGTTTTTTTTTACAAGGTAAGGGTTCACATACACTTTAGGAACTCAGTAGTGCCATTGATAATGGATGGATTCTTGGAGGGTTTCATTTCAGCTAGGTTGCAATGGAATGCTGGGAGCCTGTTTCCCCTTATGCTCACTAGACTGTGATAAACAAAACTTCAAAGCAGCAGTGCCACTTACCACCTATATATATTGTCCATATACTGTAATTATCTAGTATGCTGTCAAAAATGGTAGTTCTAAATCTATTTATTTTAAGGGGCCACATTGCCAAAGGTGTGTAAAACTGCACATACCAGATGAAAATGACATGCATTAACCTTCATTTATTTTAAGTAAGTTGCCATGAGTTTCACATGCATTGTGCTGCAAGGACCCAATCAGTTTGAATGGAAAAAAATGTAGGTCAGTGTATCAAGAATGCATCATGGTAGACTTTTTTCCAAAGTGCCTTAGTATAACATAATGGAGGAAAGGGTCTGAACTAAAACTAAAACAAACAGTTTTCTCCTGTCCCAGTTTTTCCTTCCAGTTTAGGAAAATGCAGAACAAGCATGACAGTGCTCCCAGTATGAAAAGGCTCCTGATAAGCTTACCTTCTATGGAGTTGTGTCATATGCCTGCATTTATCTACAGCGTCTGCAAGGTGGCAACAGCAACATAGATAAGATAGGAACAAAATATTCCAAACCAATATGAAATTATTACACAGAATGAATCACTGATTTGCAATAACTACATAATGGGTTTTTCCCAGCTAGATATATACACAAGTGCCCACTACTTATCTTTACTAAAGTAAGTGCTGTGAGTCTATATTCACCTTCCTGACACAGCTTTAAATTGAACATACCGCCTGACGTTTGTTGCATCTATTACTGAATCTGGAAACCAATGTAATGCTCAGTGAGCCATGCATCACTCAGAATGGATAAGTACAAATGGGTTTTTCGCCTCTAGAGAAATTCAAAGTAGCCTCTAAAACAATATATACAAGATTTTTTTTTTATTACTGGGATTATGGCAACTACCTGGCAATGTGTATCCTGTGAACGCAAGGGACATGGGAAAACACATTGGCTGATTTTATCTTTTATCATGGCTAAACAAAGTGTAGCTAGTAGCTAGATAATAATGTGTATATATATATATATATATATATATATATATATATATATATATATATATATATATATATATATATATATATTTTTGTATGTCTCTATGATGAGTTTATTACTTATTAAATTTACAAGGGGCTCCGGACTGCACTTTTTCTTGATTTTTCTATATGTATATATTGCACACATATGTTTTGCATAGATGTTTTATGTATTCAATTGCCTTTTTCATTGTAAATTTATTTTTATTTTTTTAACGCTTTAGATCCACCATTTATTACATTTTGTTTTTGCAAAGTGAGAAGAAGAATCAAACCTCTCAGGTTTTTACTTATCTCTGTAAACTTATTGGAGAGATGTTTTCATTACTTTCTCATGTATTAGTGTATAGCGTAACAAGAAGTCTGCTGTTTTGACCAGACCCATAATTTCAATAAATGGATCATTGCTAATCTCCAAGGAGGAGTCATTTAAACAGTCAGGGGCAATCATTATTGCACTCATTAATAATTATTGCCATCATCAGGCAAAACTATTCACATGAGCATCAAAAACTCATGCAAGCAGTTCATTCAAAGTGTCTGTGAGGGCAAACCAATGAAAATTCAACTACCATGCTAATTCCTGTTCATACAAATCCAACATAAGCCTAAACTTATGTAAACATATTTTTGTTGGGTGCATTCTGTTGAAATACTATTTGAGAAAAAAGTTCTTGTAAATTGGTAATACAGACTGTACCACTCTACTAAGTTATGTAAAAATCACACTGTGTGCAATCTTGTAGCCAACACACTTTATCAGTTATGTTTTGGGGTAAATCTCAGGCAGAATATTTGTTACAGTTTGTGCTGGGTAAAATTACATAAAAACAATGTTTTCTGTTTTGTCTTTTTTTCATCTTAAAGCTCATCTCTATACGATTGTGGCCACATACTCCCTCACTCATTATTTTTTTCTGTTTCAAATATTTTATAATTATCAACAAAATATCATTAACAGAGCATGTGCAATTCTCATTCATATTTTCTAAACCTGTATCCAGACAAAGGACACTACAATATTTACATATAAGTAACAATTAGTGAATAGCTTTAAAACAAGCTCCCTAGTTGTATGTAATGTGAAGTAATTCATTGCCAAAGGTCCTCACAACGAAGACGGGTGTAACAGCACATAAACCTGTTATGTGGTTTCATCAGAAGGACTGCTTTCCACAGAAAGTGAATGAGAAATTAGGTCATATTCCAGTGCCTCTGTTATGAATTTGAAGAATAATTTCTCCAAAATAGCAGAATAGGTGAACAGGAGTGGAGACCAGTGATCCAAAGCTGCAGTCAGTGCCTGCTCCTGCAGTTAACCCCATTGTAATGTCATCATGTCACTGCAATTCTGAAGCCTGAGAGCACCCTGCTGCTGGGCAGCCAGTGGAAAATGTCCATATCACCCAGAAAGGGATGTAAATCCAAAAATGGACCTTCCCACTCTGCTGCAGAGAAAACTTAGGATCCATGGAGTCACATGACCACATATTTAGGTAAGGCTTTTAAATTATGATTTTTTTTATAAAATGCAGAGATTAGTTAGACATTGATGGTAAATGTGGTAAAGACTGGAGTGTGGTGAAAGCATGTCCAGAGAGGAGCTTTAAAACCTTATAACAAATCAAAGTCCTATCTGAATTTTTTATATATATATTGTAAGGGGTTAGCTCGGTAGCGGGGGTGTGTGACCTCCTGAGTAGGTTCACTACACACTGAATTATACAGAGAGGCAGCCGTGGGTGGTTGAAATAACAAGGGTTATGATTTTTTCTTCCATGTTGCTGGTAACAAGTGCAAGCATCCAAACAGCATAAACAAAACAAAACATAAAATAAACCCTGGCCACTTGGGCCGTCTACCTTCACAACACAGGAACCTACCTATGGAGTCTGGCACAGCCTACTGCTGGTCAGACACGGCTGGTCTTCCAGCAGAAAACAATAGTCTTTTTGATTTTTTTATCACACAACAAAAATATCAATAACCACTTCACCTTCTGAAGTCTTCCTCAGCTCACTGCTCTCCTTAACTCAACAAGCCTCAGGATGCAGCATTGAGCAGTAATCCTCTGGACTACTTATAGATGCCTTAATTTCCTCATTCTGAACAGCTGAAGCTATCCAACGTCCTTAAACCTTTCTGGCTACCTCTGCAGCCGACACCTGATAGTAATTGGTGAATTTTCTAAACAAGGCAGAAATGTATCTCCCGTCTGTGACAACACCCCCAGATTTACCTGACTTCCTGTAACAATATATATATATATATATATATATATATATATATATATATATATATATATATATATATATATATATATACATATATATATATAATGTATGTGGAGAAACATTTTTGATGCAGAAAGTTAGAGAGCAAAACTGAGAAATTTCCAAAACGTGAACAAAATAAATCACTTACTTGTCTGTATGAGGGAGACTCTGGGACTGAATTGATTATAAAAGTAAAAGCTATGGTAAAATAAAGGATAAATATATGCTATATACAACTTACTAGGCAGTCTCTGCAGCTTTCTCAGCAGTACTTGGCAAGAAGGCATCTTTCTGAATATTCTTCAAGGACATGTTGTCAAACAACCAACTAGAATAATGTTCAGGATCCACATGACCAGGTGGAATAGGTATGCTAAGATGGCTGATGGCAATAAATTCTGTAAAGAAACAACAACATACAAAACACAGTGATTACATTTTTTTCATTGCACTATAATGCACTATTAATCATTTCAGCTCTCACACCTGTATAGAATATCTTTCAAATGTTTACTTTGTCTGTGTTGAAGGATGATTATTGAGGTAAACACATGCACAATTATTGTAGGTCAGCACCACTTACCAACTGTTACCACCTGCTTGGAAACAGGTATCAGCCCTACTAAACGTCTAAAGGGGAACCGTCCACAACAGACTGTGGATTCAGCTTTAAACCCCCCCCCCCCCCCAACACTTTATATTCATTTGCTTTTATGCAGACTAAAAATTGTATGGCTGATTCAAATGGGTCCCAGTAACAAATTAAGTTACTGTGTCTCTTTCAATAAAGATGTAGAAGATGGACAAAAGTGGTATGTAAATGAAAAGTTATGCACAACAAATATGGTCACAGCATAATGAAATATGCCTTTAAATATTGTGCCTGGGGAGTCCCATTTGTCTGCCTGTGGCGCATCTGGCACTATATGCTCTCCACTAAGGATGAGCTCCGGCGTGTTCGCACAGTCCATGTGCAGAGCCCGCCAGGAAGTCGAAACCACGCTGCGCTAATCACAGGCAGTGTGATTAGCGCAGTGTGGTGCCGAATTCCTGGCGGGCTCTGCATATGGACTGTGCGAACACGCCGGAGCTCATCCCTGCTCTCCACTGTATTATATATACTACACTGACTGCACTATATACTCTGAACTGTATTAAATATACGTCACCCACTTTACACTATAGTCTGAACTGTATTATATATACCAGTGGTCATCAACTCTGTCCTCAGGGCCCACTAACAGGCCAGGTTTGCAAAATAACCGAAACACATCACAGGTGAAATAATGTGCTGCTTAGTGATTGCTGTATTCTAGTCTGCATCTCCCTAAGGTAATACATAAAATCTGGCCTGTTAGTGGGCCCTGAGGACAGGGTTGATGACCACTGATAAGTACTACACAGACTGCGCTATTTACTCTGAACTGTAAAATATATACTACATGGACTGCACTATATACTCTGAACTGTATTTTATATACTACATGGACTGAACTAAATACTCGGAAATGTATTATATATACACTGCACTGACTGACTGCACAATACACTACCTGTCTAATCTCCATTCATTCACTATATACAGCCGTTGTGTAAGCAGCAGACTTATATATTGTGGGGTGTGGTCTTAGCCCCTAATCCATGGTTGGCCACCCGGCCTTTTGCCAATCATGGCTCTCACAGCACGATGTGCTGTGATTGGCCAAAGCATGCAGGTCAGGTGCATGCTTTGGCTAATCGGCAGCCATCAATGCACTGCGATCTCGCAGTGCATTATGGGCCCTCCACGGCAGGCGAACTTGCCACGAGCACCCCATATGTTTATTTGTTCTACAAACAAAGGAACAGCTGATTTATGAGTCAAACTTACGTTTGACTCGAACATCGAGTCCATTCCTATTAGTGATAAATATTTCTTCGTCCTAAAATGTAGTACATTGAAAATGTGAAGTCCCAGCATGGATGAAAAAGGTTTAAATTGTAGTTAAATTTGCAACAAAAAAACCTGCATAGCAATGTTGGTTTCAGTTTTTCCAACCAGTCCTCTAAAATGTGAATCAAATGCAGTACATCTTTCATTTGATGGCTCTGAGGAAAAATAATGATAGCTTTTACAAGGACAATTTGTTATTTATTCCTTAAAAGCAAGATGCAATTGAAAGCTGAATGGATAGTAATGTTTAATTCCAGACAGCTTTCCATTTCACAAAACCGGTTTCAGAATTGATTTTGCACTACGTGTGCAGAAATGCTGACTGACGGTATCACATAGGACCAATAAATCTACTGTCTATTTTGTTAAGTTCTTATTCATCTTGAAGTATATCTATATTACAAGAATAACAATAGGATAGCAAAGCAGGACAAATAAATCCTGCTAATGATACCAAGACATTCCAAAAAAAAACCATTCTCTATATTTCTGGGGGGACCTTAGTACAACAGCTTGAAATGAAATGCACTCTGAACTAAAATTAAAAGTATGCAAATAGAAAATTGTAAACCTCTTTAATGATTTATTTAAGAGTGTGGTAAACCTCTGCACACATTTCTGACCAATCCACAAATAGCAGAGCTTGTTTACCATAGAGTAATTTCTCGGTACAGGGGATTGTTAATCCAGTGCTGCAGATTAGAGATGTACAGAACTGTTCGCCGGCGAATAATTTCTCTGCGATTTTTGCGCGTTCGCGTTTGCCGATGCGCGCGAACATATGTGATGTTTGATTCGCCTCCTATTAATTAACATTGAGCAAACTTTGACCCTCTACCTCACAGTCAGCAGACACATTCCAGCCAATCAGCAGCATACCCTCCCTCCCTGACCCTCCCACCTCTCGGGCAGCATCCATTTTAGATTCATTCTGAACCTGCATTCTTAGTGAGAGGAGGGATAGTGTTGCTGCTGCTGAATTTATAGGGAAATCTATAGCTAGGCTAGTGTTTTCAGTGTCCACTCCAGTCCTGAAAGACTCATCTGATCTCTGCTGTAAGGACAGCACCCCAAAAAGCCCCTTTTAGGGCTAGTATATCAGTCAGCTTTTTTTTTCCTGTAATCTAATTGCCGTTGCCTGCTAGGCAGCGTGTGTGTCAGGATCACAGCGTACACTGTGCCCAGTGCCACCCACCACTCATCTATCTTGGTGGCACAGTAGAGAACATTTAAAAATATATATATTTATTACTGCAATATAATAGTAGTCAGTTGCCTGGCTGGCAGCGTGTGTCAGGGTACAGCGTACACTGTGCCCAGTGCCACCCACCATTCATCTATCTTGGTGACACAGTAGATAACATTTAAAAAAAATTTTATTATTGCAATATAATAGTAGTTAGTTGCCTGGCTGGCAGCGTGTGTCAGGGTACAGCGTACACTGTGCCCAGTGCCACTCATCTATCTTGGTGGCACAGTAGGTAACATTTAAAAAAAATATAAATTTATTACTGCAATATAATAGTAGTCAGTTGCCTGGCTGGAAGCCTGTGTCAGGGTACAGCGTACACTGTGCCCAGTGCCACTCATCACTCATCTATCTTGGTAACACAGTAGATAACATTTAAAAAAAATTATTACTGCAATATAATAGTAGTCAGTTGCCTGGCTGGCAGCGTGTGTCAGGGTACAGCGTACACTGTGCCCAGTGCCACCCACCACTCATCTATCTTGGTGGCACAGTACATAACATTTAAAAAACCCCAAAAATGTACTGCAATAGAATAGTAGTCAGTTGCCAGCGTGTGTCAGGCTCATAGTGTAAACTGTGCCCACTTGCCCAGTGCCACCACTCATATATCTGGTGGCATAGTATATTAAATTTAAAAAGAAAAAACACAATTGTGACTGCAATAGAATAGCAGTTAGTTGTCTGCAGGCGTGTGTCAGGCCTACAGCGTCTACTCTGCCAACTTCTGCCAGTGCACAGTGCCACTCATATCTGGTTTCACAGTAGCTTGCATGCATAGTACAACTATACAAATAAAAAAGGGACTGACAGTGGGCGATACATTTGACTAAAGGCCTGATGAGATGAGCTTCCTTGGGCTACAAATGGTCCACACGCTGCTGTATTTTATCTCTGCATGCTGGATGACTTGCGTGACGTATCTGCCACCAAATAGGGTTCAAGCCTTAATGTTTTAGTGCACTTTCTGCCTGGAAAACATCAATTTTTCTGGCCGCTCCTACAGCACCAGCTGCAACAATACCTACTTTTTCAGGCATGTAGGCGTGTACATGCCTAATTTTTCTGGCCTCTGGTGCTGCAATGTGACTGCAAAAAAAAAAAAAAAAAAAGGCATATACAGGTGTCAATTCCCCTTCGTGATCATTACCTTGTTGTGGTGAAGGGGCTTGCGTATCACAATGAAGTGACCACCTCTATGAGTGTGTGCAATGGCAATGTTGGCACACCCCAGATGATAAGTTCGTTGCTTCATTGTGAACAGACCAAAAACGATCGGCTGGATAATTTTGCATAGAAAAAACATTAATTTTCTTTGTGATCATTAAAGCCTACTAGGCCAACAATAGGCCCACACTGCAGAATCATTGTTTTCTGAGTCACTTAACTGTCACTGAACTACCTCAGCACGACCATAGGCTTTGAAAAACCCCCATCACCTGCAATCTCCAAAACTTTCATTGACGTCAGTGAGGACAAAGAACAGGACATGGCTAGCTTGGTATCCAACCGTGTGTAAATGGGGCGTTTGCGGTTGTGCAAATGGACTGCTTGCAGGTGTTTGCGGTGCGTTAAATGGAGAGTTTGGTCTGTCACTGTGAACCCTAACCCTATTACAGACAGTGTTAGGGTTACAGATAGGGTTAGGGTTACAGATAGGGTTAGGGTTAGGGTAGGGTTAGGGTTACAGATATGGTTAGGGTTAGGGTTACAGATAGGGTTATAGACTGTAACCCTAACCATATCTGTAACCCTAACCCTGTCTGTAACCCTAACCCTAACCTAACCCTAAGCCTTACACTACCTGATCGATATAACATCATACCTGATGTTTTAAAGCACATTATTCCAAACAATTTATGAATGTTAGGTGATTTATGCCCTTTATGGATTAAAAACGGACTCTACGACAACTACGTAATTTTCCATGGGAGTTTTGCCATGGATCCCCCTCCGGCATGCCACAGTCCAGGTGTTAGTCCCCTTGAAACAACTTTTCCATCATTATTGTGGCCGGAAAGAATCCCTGTGGGTTTTAAAATTCGCCTGCCCATTGAAGTCTATGGCGGTTCACGCATTCGCGAACATATGCGCAAGTTCGCAATCGCCGTTCTCGAACGCGAAATTTTAGGTTCACGACATCACTACTGCAGATGTGTCCATGCTGGCTGGTCCCTACAATGATGTGATCACTGCAGTCTCTCCTCTGGATCCTGAAAGGACCCTGCTGCTAGACAGCTAATAGGACGTTTCCTACCTACTGTGCATGAATTAGAGAAGTCCCGGAAATGGAATGTCACATGGCACACATTTGAGTGAGTAAAAAGATCACTTAAGTACCTTTTTTATTTTCTATGCCAGCAATTTGTGGGGAGGTGCAGCATGGTGTGGCAGAAGTAAGCACATAGAGTCCTGTTGCAGAGAACATATCTTGTATTAATGTAGAATCAAGTAATGCATAACAAACATGGCAAGGAGGGACCTGACTGGGAAGACTCACAGCATGTAACAGAAATGTGTAGCAGGGCAGGTCTCAGCTGTGCCGCCAGCATTGGTCTTGAGAGGTAGAATGCAGCCTGGCTGGTCCAGACCCAATTGGAGAAATGTCCAGAAGGATAGTGTGTTCCTATCCTTTCCCCACTCATCTGGAACCTCTCTCTGCTGCCAATTACTGTCCCTGTCAGATGGGTCACCTGTCCCTACACTACCCACATGTGAAAATGTGTGCTAATTAAGTCTGGGAGCCAGGGCCAAAGATAGGCTCTGTCTGACCCAAGATGGCTTCTAAAGCCAGATGGGGTGGCAGCATCAAATCAAGTAGCTTCTCCAGTGATCCTGGAAACCATGAAGGAACCATGTTCTTCTTGACTTCCTCTCCCCCTGCAATGCTGCTGCGGATTAGCGCCAACTGCAGTGGAGAAAGTAGACTACACCTGCCTACAAATTAGAGGAGCGTGAGTGGAGGGTTGTGTGGAAAGGCTGGCAGCCTGGAGAGTAGCCAAAAGAGAAATTATAGTTGTTTTTAAATATCTCTATAAGTACACATTAACAAGATACATTTATCCTCTTTTTTAACCTTAATTCATCCTATGCATTAAGGTGAAAAAAACATCTGATAATTACCGGCCCCCCAGCCCCCCATTTTACTTACCTGAGCCCTCGAAAGTCCCGCGTCAAGAACGTGCTGGAACTCGGCCTGGGCTTCTCAGCTCTTCATTGATAGCAGTGCAGCCATTGGCTCCCGCTTTTGTCAATCAAATCTAATGATGCAGTTGCCAGGGGGCGGGGCCAAGTCCGGCATTCGTGTCTATGGAGTGCACCCGCAAGGTAACCCCTAGGGAGAGCGCTTCCCAGAGGGGGTTATCTAATGCGGGGAGGAGCCGAGACAGTAGCCGAGGGACCGCAGAAGACAGCGCTCGGGGCCACTCTGTGAAAAACGAATTGCACAGTGGAGGTAAGTAAGACATGTTTGTTATTTTTTTTTGTTTAAACCTTTAGTACCACTTTAATATAATTAATCTTATCAAATGTAATGAAAACTTTGGAGTTGATTTACTAAAGGCAAATAGACTGTACTTTGTAAGTGTAGTTGTACTCTGCAAATGCAGTTGCACTAATTTTTCTTAGTAAATATAATGTGGTAAAGCTTAACTTTGTAAAGAATACTCAAACATTTGCAAGGGAAAATAAAAAAATTACTTTTGCTTGCACATATTTGAATGATAGAAATCAGCAGAGTTTTGCCACATTACAATTTGTTAATTCTGACACAACTGAAATGCCTGGTTGGAATTTTGAGGGGAACCCTGTGCTGTTTTTTCATAGTTTTTTTAATGTTTTCTGTCATTTAAAAAAAGTTTCCTTAGGATTTCAAATCAGATCATTATTCAGGTATGCAGCCTGGGTGGCCATTAAGGGGTGGCGGTGAGCCTGCCCCCTTCCTAAACCAAACCAGATCACATGCCTTCAACTTTGGGAGGGCACCTTACAATAGGCAGAGTGGTTCAATGGCAGCCCAGATACAAGGTAGGCAAGGTTCAGAGTAGTCAGGATCCAATCCATAGTCAAAATGCAGGCTGAATTCAGAGAATAGTTGATATCTGATCCAATGTCATAAACAGGGGAATCCAAACAGTAGAGCAGGGCAGACAGACAGAGAGCTTGAGCATGTATTACATACGCTATATCACAAGCATGAGGCTGCAGGCTTGGCTGGCTTGGATCAGGTTTGATCTCCACCCAGAGACTGACTACATCAATCACCTTGAGGGTGGACAGATAGTTAGGCAGAATGTATCGCAGCCAATAGCAGGATGAGAATGAGGACCATAGTAATGGACAGAAGCACAATATGCTCCTGAGATGATTAGTGAAATATTCCTAAATTGATTATTCAAGAAGGTCTCTATACAAACGACAATATTTCAATAGCTTTGCCACATGCAGTATTTCTATTGATTGTCCTAGGAGTGTCAAGACCTACAGTGCACCGGTATAAAAAGAAACGTGGAGAATATGTAAAGAGTATTTGCTGAGTTACTGACTTGGAGAATATTTGCTGTGTCACTGACTTGGAATAAGCATGCTGATTACAAATTCAGAGTAAAATTAGTACTCTTAGGCAGGCCATACATGGGTCGAATTTTTAAAGAATTTTCTTTCGAAAATCTTATATAGGAATTGTCGCTCGTATTTCGCACCAACAGCCGATTTTTGTGCGGCCATCGAAATTGAGTAATCGGACATGGAAATTTTTTGAAATACGAACAAATTTCTAATCAATGATGGGATAATTGTGCTAGAAATGTAAATCGAAAAAGAAATGCGCATGTGCAAGAAAATAAAATTCCCGGATAGAAAATAAAATTCCCAGCCACGAAAATAATTTTCTGTAGCAACAGAAAGTGAAATTGAAGGCTTGGTTGGCCGAATTTCAAAATCAATGGTGGCAACATCGGATCACAAAATGAACAAATGTTCTGATTTTCTGAAGAAAATTATTTCAAAATTCGACCATGTATGTCCTTTTGACCCCATACACACTATTAGATTTTCTACAGATTTTTGTCTTCAGATTTACCAAAACCATGTAGTGCAAGGGCTTGCCTGATTGCATACAAATTGAAACTCTTAAAATTTGAACTCATATTATATGGTCTTGGTAAATTTGAAGACAAAAATCTGCAGAAAATCTAATGTGTGTATTATTAATCTTAATACTTATGCCTCGTACACACAAAAGTTCCCGTCGGAAATCCAGAGGGGAAAGCCAAGAACCTGCTCGGTTCAGTCTTTCCCCTACACACGGACAATTTTCCAGACAGGAAAACTGCAACGGAGCTTTTGCCGGGAATCCCGGCTGTGTGTATGCTCCATCGCAGTTCTTGCCATATGAAAACTGGCAAAAACCGCCGGGCAAATGGTTCTCTTTTTTGTCCAGCGTTTTTTGTGCAGTTTTCCCATCAGAAAAACTGTGAGGAGCATACACACGGCCGTTGGGAAAGCTGATTGTGTGTACGAGGCTTTAATCTGTGCAATTGTTCCATTTTTTTTTTACTTTGTAAGTGTTAAGCCCACTGAAGCATCATGACGGCCAGGGGACTAGCATTTTTGGAAATGGCAGTCACATTTTCTCAGTACATGTTTCCATTAAAGTGAAACTCCACTTTTGGTGTAAAATAAGTGATTCTCTCCTGGCTAATTATATACACTTCAGAGATTTTGGCAGCTTTCACTGCTGAAGGTTACCTGTATTTTCTAGCCATCTCTGCCTTACAGGGGTGGCTAAGTGGGAGCATCTGTGTGCTATAGTTCAAACATTAGTCTCTGTGCTGTTAAAAAAAAATCCTTGCATCCCTTTTAAATGAGCAATATCTTTGGCCAGTTTTTCTCCAACAATATAAAGCTCCAGTGTTCCCCATGGATGTCCTGCTTGAAATATATGCTCAAGCCCGCACATGAATACAGTATATAAAGATTTGTTCCCAGTAATCTAGATTTAAAAAATTGCAGTTTATCAAAGATGTCACTTGCTTGTGATTGCAAGACTAAACATTGTTACAAACATACTGCTTTAGCATAAAAAAAAAAAACAGTGTCTGGGGCAAAGAGAAACAAACTCCAACATGGAAGGACAAAATAGTGTCAAAATTAGATGCAGATCATGCTGTCTTTCAGTTAGTACATTTACTCCAACAGTATTTGTATTTGAACCCCTGCACCTTGAATTATGAGAATCCAACAGTTTTCTAACATCTAGAGAGTCCTGTCCACATTAGAACATGAAATATATAATTAATATACAATAATTTTTTCTTTGGATTATCCCTGTGTTTTTGCATATATTGTGACTTACCTTTTTCATTAAATGAAGATGAAATGATCTCATGCACTAGAGCGCCAATATAATTTGCATCCACAGATGTTAGCGACAGTCCAGAATATACAGAGTTCACTTCCTCTACCACAGCATCATAAAAGTTGTTATTGCAATCTTTCATTCTCTCATAGGTAGAAAGGATGGCATTAAGGGCCTAAATGAAAAACCATTGTTGTGAATCAATTTTACTCAGAGCAAATAACTGTAACTGTAAATACAATGTGTAATTACAAGCTGGTAGGGTGTAGTTCACACAAAAATAATAGTACAAAAACTGATCAAAGTTCACATTAGAAGACAATAGCAATAACGTTAATTAGTTCATTGCAGAGGAAGAAAACAAAACGTGCTTTGGATAAACAGCCTAAAAAGGTGCTTGAATTTAAATTTGATCTGATTAGTAGTATTAGTAGTATTACTGAGTATGGCAGTGAATTATTATCGCCAATGGATTTCTCCTTTGCATCAGGTAAACTGCAGGCAAATCATCTCATCTCACTTTCTCTGTCTTTTAAGTTTAATGTAGGTACATGTTCAAGCTCTTATAGCCTATTTGAAGGATGATATTATGACAGTTACAGTGCATGCACTTATAATAATTTTAATTAATGTTACATTCTGTGTTCTGCTAATGAAACCCTGACTCAAATAATTGTTGTTTTATATCTGTCTTAAATTATTATATGGGGAATTTTGGGATGCCCAGGGCCGCCATCAGGGGGGTACAGGCAGTACACATGTAAGGGGCCCGGATGGCAACCCCCTTTAAAAAAAAAGGGCCCACAGGGCCCCAGATGGCAACTCACCTTTTTTTTATTTATTTTTTATAATTTTTTTTTTGTTTATTATATTTTTATTTAATTTTTTATTAAAGGGACAATATTTGTTTAGGGGTACGGGGGGCCCAGAGATCCCCAGGGCCACAGATGACAACCCCCCTTTTTTGTTTATTTTATATATATATATATATATATATATATATATATATATATATATATATATATATATATATATATATATATTTATTATTATTATTATTATTATTATTATTATTATTATTATTATTAAAGGGCCCAGAGGCCTCCAGGGCCCCGGGTGGCAACCCCCCTTTTTTATATTATTTTATTTATTTTATATATATATATATATATATATATATATATATATATATATATATATATTTGTTTTTATTAAAGGGCTCAGAGGTCCCCAGGGCCCCATGTGGCAAACCCCCTTTTTTTATTTTTTATAAATGTTTATTTATTTATTTTTTTATTTACTTTTATTAAAGGGCCCAGAGGTTTATTTTTTGTATCATTATTATTTATTATTATTATTATTATTATTATTATTATTATTAATATTATTTATTTATTTAATTTTTTTTTAATATATTTTTTTTTATTTTTTATTAAAGGGCCAATATTTTTTTTAGGGGTACGGGGGGCCCGGAGATCCCCAGGGCCACGGATGACAACCCCCTTTTTTTATAATTTTTTTTTTATATTTATATATATATATATATATATATATATATATATATATATATATATATATATATATTTATTTATATGTATATATATTTTTTATTATTATTATTATTATTATTATTATTATTATTATTATTATTATTATTAAAGGGCCCAGAGGTCTCCAGGGCCCCGGGTGGAAACCCCCCTTTTTTATAAAAAAAAAATATTTTTTTTTATATTATTTTTTCTTTTTTATATATATATATATTTGTTTTTATTAAAGGGATCAGAGGTCCCCAGGGCCCCATGAGGCAAACCCCCTTTTTTTATGTTTTATAAATGTTTATTTATTTATTTTTTTATTAAAGGGCCCAGTGGTCCCCAGGGCCCTGGATGGCAACCCCCCCCTTTTTTTTTATAAATGTTTATTTTTATTTATATATTTTTTTATTTACTTTTATTAAAGGGCCCAGAGGTTTCTTTTTTGTATCATTAATATTATTAAAGGGCCCAGAGGTCCCGGATGCCTACGTTGGGAATTGTGGCTTTGTATGCAACCCCCCTTTTTTGTAATTTCTTTTTATAAAAAAAAAATGGTATATATATATATATATATATATATATATATATATATATATATATATATATAATTATTTATTTTTTATTAAAGGACCCAGAGGTCCCCAGGGCCCCAGATGGCTACCCCCCCTTTTTTATATATTTTTCTTTATTTCTTCTGTTTTTGGTAAAGGGCCCCCCCCCGCTTCTCAATTTGCGGCAGCCCCCCCTTCTCAATTTCAGGCGGCAGCTCCCCCCCCCCCGTTTTTCTCTGCTGCAGGGGACCCATGCCTGAAGTTGTGTAAGGGGCCCCATAATTCCTGATGGCTGCCCTGGGGACACCTAATCTCACACAAAATGGAAATGTAAAAGGCTGGAAATGTAATCATTCTTTTAGAGCATTTTAGACAACTGACATTAAATTTGTTCATTTATCTAGTTTAATAGTGAAACTATACTTCCTTAGGAGGTATATTTCTCTTTTTAGCATTGTCACATACTAAATTAACCACTTGCACTCTAAAAGATTTACCCCACTTCATGACCTGGCCATTTTTTGTGATTTTATCTAAATGAACAATTGCGCGGTCACGCAACGCTGTACCCAGAAAAATTTATGTAATACTCTTCCCCCACAAATAAAGCTTTCTTATGGTGGTATTTCATCACCACTAGGTTTTTCTTTGTGCTATAAATAACAAAAGACTGACAAAATGGAAAAAAATATATATAATTTTTTACTTTCTGTTATAATACATATCCAATAAAACAATATTACAAATCTAATTTCTTCAGAAATTTAGTCCAATATGTAATCTGCTACATATTTTTGGTAAAAAATCCTAATAAACATACATTGATTGGTTTGCAAAAAATGTTATAATGTCTACACACTATGGGATATATATATATATATCCTACTACGCAGACTTATTCCATTTATCCCCAAAGAAGACGTAGCAGTCGTGGTGGGAACAATCGTGAATTCCAGACTGGACTATGCAAATGCCCTTTACCTCGGGCTCCCAAAGTACCAAATCGCTCGTCTGCAAGTCGTACAGAATACGGCCGCCAGACTGGTGACTGGGAAAAAAACATGGGAATCAATCTCACCTTCGCTGAGAACCCTTCACTGGTTGCCAGTAAAAGACAGAATTGTATTTAAAGCACTCTGCCTGACGCATAAGTGCATCCATGGGAAGGCTCTGCAATATCTTTGCGACAAGATAGAACCTCACAATTCTAATCGCGTTCTGCGATCCACTGACCAAAATCTGGTCAAGGTGCCAAAAACCAAATACAAGTCCAAAGGAGAAAGAAGGTTTGCTTTTCAAGGTCCGAGACTATGGAACGCTTTACCAACCAGCGTTCGGTTGGAGGAAAACCACCTGACTTTCAGAAGACGGATTAAAACTCTGCTCTTTTGATGTCATGAGACACGAAACATCAAGCGCCCAGAGGCGATTCAGTTCGCATGCGCCGCGCTATATAAGTTTTTCATTCATTCATTCATATATACTGGAATTTTCATTTATTTGCTTTTTATATGATCAATAGCAACGATCAGCAACCTATAGTGGGACTGTGATTATGCGGCGGACAAATGGACACTTATGCCGCGTACACACGATCAGTCAAACTGATGCGAACGGTCTGATGGACCGTTTTCATCGGACCAAACCAATCGTGTATAGGCCCCATCGGTTATTTATCCATAGGTTAAAAAAAATCAATCTTGTTTTAAATTTAACCGATGGATACCTAACCGATAGAAAAAAAAACGATCGTTTGTAGGCACGTCCATCGGTTATAAATCCAGGCATGCTCAGAATCAAGTCGACGCATGCTTGAAAGCATTGAACCACTGACACAATCATTTTTTTAACTGATGGTGTGTAGGCACCACTGACCATCAGTCAGCTTCATCGGTTAACCGATAAAAATGGTCCATCAGACCGTTTTCATCGGATGGACCGATCATGTGTATGGGGCATAACTGACACCTTTGACACTTTGTGGGAATCAGTGACACTAGAACAGCAATCAGTGTTAAAAATATGCACTGTCACGGTACTAAGGAAAATGGCTGTGAAGAGGTTAAACATCTAGAGAGATCAAAGGGTTAAACTATGTACTAAGTGTGTTTTTACTAAGGAATGTAATAGATTATATATATTTATATATATATATATATATATATATATATATATATATATATATATATATACTGTATATATATGTGTGTGTGTGTGTGTGTGTGTGTGTGATTCTGTACAGAACGGCCACCCCGTAGGTGGGGTAGTCATTAAGTGGTTAATTCAACCACTTGCCTACAGGGCACTTTCACCCCCTTCCTGTCCAGGCCGTTTTTCAGCTTTCTGCGCTGTCACACTTTGAATGACAATTGCGTGGTCATGCAACACTGTACCCAAACAAAATGTTTACAATTTTCTTCACTCAAATACTGTAGAGCTGTCGTTTGGTGGTATTTAATCACTGCTGGGATTTTTATTTTTTACTAAAAAAGAAAAAAAGTCATTGCCCTAACAACCAGTGTACATATTGCAGAAAATGGGCAGATACACACACCAGATCCTGACCGTAAATTCTTACTGTTTATACTGTAAAGGTAATAAAGTGTGTTTTAGTGTGCCATATCTGCTTTCCTTTAAGTGGCTGTAAAGGCAGAAGATTTTTTATTTTAATGCATTCTGTCTATCCAGCGATGTGCACAAGTGCCTTGGCCATTCAGGACTCTCCCTTCTGATTGGCTGAGACACAGCAATGGCACAATTGGCTCCAACTGCTGTCAATCAAAGTCAGCTAGCCAATCAGAAGAGAGAGGGGACAGGGCCAAACCGTGGCTCCGTGTCTGAATGGATGCACAGCAGCATCTCGGGCTCAGGTACCCCCATAGCAAGCTGCTTGCTATGGGGGCACTCAACAGGGCCAGAAGCACCAAAGAGGGACCCAAGAAGAGGAGGATCTGGGCTGCTCTGTGCAAAACCATTACATGGAGCAGGTCAGTATAACATGTGTGTTATTTTTTAAGAAAACAAAACAAGACGTTGGTATCACTTTAAAGACATAATAAAGATAGACCATTGAGTGTATGTATGACAGACAGTACATGTAACAATTCTACAATTTAAATATACATGTTACATATTTATATCTAGTGTACCTGGTGTAACTGTACAGGACTCATATCCATTAGATGATTCAACCCAGTTTTGGGAAATATCCACTGTGTTTGGAGAACACCATACAACACACAATTTCCAAAGTAGAGTCTTTGAATGGTAGTTGGCATCTTCTTCACCCTTGAACAAGTCTCTTCATTTATCTGATCCATTGCTGATGTGATGGCTAATTTAACAATTTACATAACAATATAAACAATGTCATTTTTGAGGAACATAACATAGCAATTTTATTATATGAAAGCTTAAAAGCATTATTTGTCTTTCTACATTAAGACATTGCAATTGCTAGTAAGGTTGGCCTTTATCTCGAAGCAATACAAATATATGAAGGGTATTAAATCTGGCTAAAATGGAACACATTTAGGATAAATATTTTCTGGTAACATAGATGGTGCAACGTAATTAAAATATATGTGAACCCATCAATCAAAGCTTGTCCTATTTGATGTTTTAGTAAAAAATAGGGAAGCCGAACACCACCCCATTCGGTTCGCACCAGAACCTGCGAACAGACCAAAAGTTTGTGTGAACTGTAGAACCCTGTCAAAGTCTATGGGACTCGAACGTTTGAAATCTAAAGTGCTAATTTTAAAGGCTAATATGCAAGTTGTTGTCCTAAACAGTGTTTGGGGACCCGTTCCTGCACCAGGGGACATGTATCAATGCAAAAAAAAGTTTTAAAAACTGATTTTTTTCGGGAGCAGTGATTTTAATAATGCTTAAAGTGAAACAATAAAAGAGAAATATTCCTTAAAATTACGTACCTAGGGGGTAGGGTGTATAGTATGCCTGTGAAGCAGCATATTTTTCCCATGCTTAGAACTGTCTCTGCACAAAATGTCATTTCTGAAGGAAAAAAATACATTTAAAATCACTCGCGGCTATAATGAATTGTCGGCTCCGGGCAATTCAGAGAAAAATCATTCATAAAAAAAAGCTTGGGGGTCCCCCCAAATTCAATTGCCAGGCCCTTCAGGTCTGGTGTGGATTTTAAGGGGAACTCCACCCCAAATAAAAAAAAATGACGTGGGGGTTCCCCCCAAATATCCATTCCAGACCCCTTATCCGAGCACGCAACATGGCCGGCCGCAGGAAAAGAGGGGGGGACGAGAGAGCGCCCCCCCTCCTGAACCGTACCAGGCCCCATGCCCTCAACATGGGGAGGATGTCCCCATGTTGATGGGGACAAGGGCCTCATGCCCACTACCCTTGCTTGGTGGTTGTGGGGGTCTGCGGGCGGGGGGCTTATCGGAATCTGGAAGACCCCTTTAACAAAGGGGACCTCCAGATCCCAGCCCCCCTATGTGAATTGGTAATGGGGTACATTGTACCTCTACCATTTTACTAAGAAAGTGTAAAGAATTGTAAAAATAAAACACACACACCGTGGAAAAAGTCCTTTATTAAAAAAAAAATTAAGCGGTGGTAATCCACTCTCGGTCCCCGCTCCAACGTTGTCGGTATTCTGCGATGGGTGATTTTCTCTCCGCCGGGGTCCAGCGATGAGAAGATCTCTTCATCCAGGTCCGGGATCCAGAGTGCACGCATCGCCGGCTGCCTGTCTCCACCGGAGACAGCCTGGCGAATGACGCGGCTTGTGCCAGTGACAGCTCTTATATACTGTAGGTGAGGCGGGGCCACCCGTCACATGACCCGGCCCCCCTCTGACGCAAGGTAGATCCTGGGCTTCCCCAGTGACGTAGTCACAAGGTAGAGCCTGGGGGCCGGGATCTGGGGGTCCCCTTTGTTAAAGGGGTCTTCCAGATTCCGATAAGCCCCCTGCCCGCAGACCCCCACAACCACCGTGAAAGGGTTGTGGGGATGAGGCCCTTGTCCCCATCAACATGGGGACATGGTGCTTTGAGGGGTCACAGACCCCCAAAGCATCCTCCCAATGTTGAGGGCATGTGGCCTGGTACGGTTCAGGAGGGGGGGGCACTCTCTCGTCCCCCCCCTCTTTTCCTGCAGCCGGCCAGGTTGCATGCTCGGATAAGGGGGCTGATGTGGATTTTTGGGGGAACTCCACGTCATTTTTTTTAAAATTTGGGGTGGAGTTCCCCCTAAAATCCACACCAGACCTGAAGGGTCTGGAATGGATATTTGGGGGGAACCCCAGATCATTTTTTTTAATTGACGGCGGGGTTCCCCTTAATATCCATACCAGACCTGAAGGGCCTGGCAATTGAATTTGGGAGGACCCCCACGCTTTTTTTTTCTTTTTTATAAAAGACTTTTCTCTAATTTGCCGGGAGCCGACAATTGATTTTAAATGACTTTTTTTCCTTCAGAAATGACACTTTGTGCAGAGACAGTTCTAAGCAGGGGAAACATGCACTGCTTTACAGGCATACTATACACCCCCCCCCCCCAGGTACGAAATTTAATGGAATATTTCACTTTTTTTGTTTCACTTTAAGCATTATTAAAATCACTGCTCCCGAAAAAAATTCAGTTTTAAAACTTTTTTTTGCATTGATACATGTCCCCTGGGGCAGGACCAAGGTCCCCAAACACTTTTTATGACAATAACTGGCATATTAGCCTTTAAAATTAGCACTTTAGATTTCTTCCATAGACTTTAACTAGGTGTTCCGCAGCTTTTGGAATTTGCCGCAAACACCTCAAATTGTTCGCTGTTCGCCGAACAGGCGAACAGGCAATGTTCGAGTCGAACATGAGTTTGACTCAAACTCAAAGCTCATCCCTAGTAAAAAACAAAACAGCTAGCCACTTTAGTTTTCAATCCCCATTTTGGTTTAGTTTATGCAATTGGTTTATTTTTATGAATTTGATATTTGATACAATTTTGATATTAAAAAAATGTATTGTTAATTTTGTCCTTAATATATTAAAACTGAAATACATTACTGTCAGAAAAAAAAACGACCCAAGAAGGAAAACTAAGAACATTTCTAGAATGTCAAAGTTGACAATTTTTAATGCAATTAAATGTATTTAAGTATTCTGTCCTAGAGCAAAACTAAAAAAAAAATGATCATCCAATGTGATCCTAGTGCAGAAATTGCATTTCATTTTCTTTATGAATTACAGTGGGTATAGAAAATAATCACCCCCCTTTAAAATAATATTTTTTTTTGCTTTGCAGCCTGAAATGAAGACAGACATAGTTTCTGTTTTATCCAGCTGTATTTACTAGTGCAACTTATAACAAGTGAAAGATATAACACCAACAAAAGTTAAAATATAATAAAAATCACTAAGTTGGAAAAAGGATAAACCCCTTGTGTCAGTATTTTGTTGAACCCCTTTTGCATTAATTACAGTCTTTAGTCTGTTGGGATATGTATTTAGTAACTTTGCACATCTAACTTTGCAAGTTTTGCCTGCTCTTTTTTGCAGAACTGCTCAAGTTCAATTAAATTTGATGGTGAGTGTTTGTGGATCGCAGTCTTCAAGTCATTCCACAGATTTTCAATTGGGTTTAAATATGGGCTCTGACTAAGCTATGCAAGGACATTCACATTTTTTCCTTCAACCATTGCGTGGTCATTTTTGCTGTGTGCTTTGGGTCATTGTCATGTTGGAAGGTAAACCTTCTTCCCATTGACAACTTCCTGGCAGAGGGCAGCAGATTTTCCTCAATAATTTGACAGTATTTTGCCCCATCCATTTTTCCTTCTATCCTGACAAGTGCTCCAGTCCCTGCTGCAGAGAAACACCCCATAACAGGATATTACCACCTCCATGGTTTACTGTAGGAATGGTGTTATTTGGATAAATTTCCGCCAGACATATCGTTGGTGTTGAGGCACCAAATCATTAAAATTTAGTCTCATCTGACCATAACTCCTTTTAGCATGAGGCCTCAGAATCTTCAAGGTGCGTTTTGACAAAGCTCAGTCGTGACTGCATGTGGCCTTTCTTGAGAAACGCCTTTTTTCTTGCAATCCTCTTAAAAGCCACATTCGTGGAAAATGTGTGATATTGTTGTCACATTCACACAATGACCACTCTTTGTCATAAGTTCCTGCTACAGAGTTGCTGTAGGTCTCTTGGTAGCCTCTCTGACAAGTTTTCTCCCGGATCTTTCATCCAGTTTGGAGTGACGTCCTGATCCAGGGAGGGTCTGTGTTGTACCAAATACCTTCCACTTCTTAATAATGGGCTTCACTGTGCTTCTAGGCATTGATAAAATCTTTGACATTTATTTTTATCCATCTCCTGATTTGTGCCTGTCCTCAACTTTGTCCTGGAGATCCCGGTGACAGTGCCTCACCACCCATAGATATTTGTTTGTTTCAGTTGCACTGCCAGGGACTGAAATGCTCCAGGAAAGCTCTTTTCAAGCCAAGTTAATCAAAATGACCACAGCTGATTACAATTGAAAGTCAAATGGCTTTGTGTGCTTTTGTAAGGGGGGTTAGCTACACCTAAGTTTTAGGAAGGGGTGATTCTGTTTCTGCATTTTTGTTATTTTTTTCTGACATGTTGGTGTTATATCTTTCACTTTAATGTTATAAGTTGCACTGAGTAAATACAGTTGGATAAAACAAAAACTATGGGCCAAATTCTCAAAAACGCTGCCTAACTTAACTTTCAGCAGTTAAGTTACACAGGCGTTAAATTTCTACCTAAGTGCCCGATCCACAAAGCACTTACCTAGAAATTACACGCCGTGTAACCTAAGTGCCTCCGTCGCAAGGCGGTCGTCTGCTCGAGGGGGCGATTCCTATTCAAATGAGGCGCGCTCCCGCGCCGGACGTACTGCGCATGCGTGTGACGTCATTTTTCCCGACGTGCAGCGCGGGAACGTAATTTACGCCGGGCTTTGTGGATTGCGACGGGACAATAAAGTTGCGACGGGTGAAAAAAAAATACGCGCCGGGAAAAAAAATTCAAATTTAAAAAAAAATTGCGGCGATCGAAAAAAAGGTCTGGTTTTACATGGTGTACTAACTTTACACATTGTAAAACCAGCCCTAATTTAACGCGTGCAAATCGTAACTTACGCAGAAAACACAAAGCTTAAAAGCTTTGTGGATCTGCTTAAGTACTCATTTGCATACGCTAGCCGCCATTTCGACTCGAAATGCCCCCAGCGGCGGATGCGGTACTGCATCCTAAGATCCGACAGTGTAAGTGTCTTACAGATGTCGGATCTTCTGACTATCTTTGGAAAAATCCTTCTGAGGATCGTTTCCAAAGATAGCCACAGGGATACGCAGGCTGAACAGTAGTTCCGCCTGCGTATCTCCTTTGAAGATTTGGCCCTATGTCTTCAGTTCAAGCTGTAGATCAACAAAATGTGATTATTTTAAAGGGGTGGTTATACCCACTGTATATACAATATAAAGTGAAACTATAATCATTTGATTTGTATGTTATTATTTTTTTTACTTTTTAGAAAAAAAATGTATTTAACAAATAAACTATTTCATTTTAAATGACTGGTGTCTATAGCTTCAGCTATACATTAGCACATTGTAGTAGAACACAATAATGGTTATACATAAAGAAGATATGTATATATAAATCAGTTTACCGCAGCAAAATAAAAAATATTAAAATAAATAATGAATTCATATTAATTTATATAATACCCAAAAACTATCAATGAGTGAATGAATAAATACTGGGCCAGATGCACATACAAATAGATCGGCGCAGCATATCAGAGATACACTACGCTGCCATACCTTACCTGGCGTAATTTCGAATCCTCAACGATTTAGTGCCGTAAGTTACGGCGGCGTAGTGTATTTCTGGTGGCGGATTTCAAATTGGGCGGGTAGGGGGCGGGTTTCATTTAAATGAAGCGCGTGCCCACGCCGAATGAACTGCGCATGCGTCGTTCTGAAATTTCCCGCCGTGCATTGCGCTAAATGACGTCACTAGGACGTAATTTTTTTAACTTAGACGTGAGTTACGTCCATCCCGATTCACGGACGACTTACGCAATAAAAAAAATTCAAATTAAAAGCGGGAACGACGGCCATACTTAACATGACAAGTCTACCTATACGCCGCAAAATACCAGCTTTAACTATACGCCGGAAAAAGCCGACTACAGACGACGTTAGAAAATGCGATGGCCGCGCGTACGTTCGTGGATCGACGGAAATAGCTATTTTGCACTTTGCTTGGTGAAGTATTTACACACTATTTTAAAAGTTCAGTCACTGAATACATTGAAACAGTATATTAAACTCACAGAGGAATTTATTTACGCAGGACTGTTCACATTGTTATTTATTTTTTCACTTATTGACTATTTTTGGATACATTGAAGCAATTCGCTGAGGAATTTATTTACAGAGGACTGTTTAATTAGTTAGTTATTTACCCACTCATTGATAGTTTTTGGTATTATTTAAATTATTATGAATTAATTCTTTATTTTGCTGCGCTATACTGATTTATATATACCGTACATATTTCTGTTGAGGTGTCGTGAAATCAGTTACAGTGGTTGGCAGGTCAGCATATATATTTATTCATTATATTTACTACTTTTAATTATTCGTCATCCTTTGCGCTTACCTTTTTATTAAATAAAGAAGATAGATTACCTTAAATTAAGTGATAAAGGTTTACCTGAAAGCAACAGTTGTGGGAGATGGTCAATATATATCCAATCATTTACTGATGATTTCTTTCTGTCTTTATTCATCATTAGGAGGAAATGCCAGGATACCTGTAATTAGGGAAAATTTACCAAGTAAGTTCGCCAACAACTATGTAGTATACCTGTGATGATATTAAATATGTTTTAATTAATAATTGTGCACATAAATGTGTAGCCATTCCTAAAGCCTTGTACACACGATCGGATATCTGATGGAATCTAATCCGATGGATTTTTTCATCGGATATCCGATGAAGCTGACTTTCATCAGTCTTGCCTACACACCATCAGTCAAAAATCAGACCGTGTCCAACGCGGTGACGTAAAACACTACTACATGCTGAGAAAAATTAAGTTCAATGCTTCCAAGCATGCGTCAACTTGATTCTGAGCATGCGTGGATTTTTGACCGATGGACTTTCACACAGACAATCGTTTTTTTCTATTGTTTTTTTATCAATAGGAAGATTTTAAAACATGTTCTATCATGGTCCGTTTTCATCAGACAAACCGATCGTGTGTACAGGGCTTAACAAGACTCTTATCAAAATGGTGAAGATGAAGAATTTTCTGTATCTAAATATTCATCCTAGCAAGATGATTTCATTAATTGCAACACACGATATGTAGTATATGTGATCACATGCAAACTTTGTTTAATACAATATGTTGGTAGGATAACCAGAAGACTTAAGGATCGCCTCTATGATCACCTATACGATATCGATAAAGACAATGCCACCAATGTCGCACGACATTGGAACATTGCTCATGACAAGGACACTTCTAGTTTAGTCATTCAAGGGCTAGAAAGAATCACAAAACCAGCTAGAGGTGGGGACAAATTTAATATACTGTGCAGGCAAGAAGTCCGATGGATTTTTATTCTTAATTCCAGATGCCCTTCAGGGCTCAACTTTGAGTGGGATGTGTCCCACTTTTATTAGTTGGGTCTGGCTGGTTCACATGATCATTCCATACCCCATTATACCCCATTATATATGAAACATATAATTTTCTGTTTTGTTTCAGATATTCTTATTGTATATACTTCTTTCCTTTGGCCAAATTTTTCTGATCACTTTTTCTCAAAATGAGTAGGTGTTTTCTCTTTTTTGGGGACATTAGGAACATTGCGGCTCCTTTATCATCCTTCTTTCTAAATAGGCACTCATTTTGTGCCTCAATTTAAATATATAATATAAAAAATAGAAGATAAATGATAGTGGAGCTTTCCAACAGGTTCTGCCCTTGACACATACCGCTGCGTCATTTCAGGTTTGGTTTTTGTTCATTATGTCATTTTTTGAAGAAAGTTTTTTTTTTGGAGCATATATATTGCTTCCTTTTTTCTTTCTTTTTATATAGACATTACAATGACTATATACGTTTAAAGCGGGGGTTCACCCTATCGACAGGAAAAAAAATTTTTTTTTTTCTTTTACCTTTAAATCAGGCACTGTAGCGCGAGCTACAGTATGCCTGTCCCGAATTTTTTCCCCCCATACTCACCTTGTAGTCGTCCATCGAAGATACCGGGGAATGGGCGTGCCTCTGGAGACGGAGGATGATTGACGGCCGGCTCTGGCGCGTCACGCTTCTCCGGAAATAGCCGAAATAGGCTTGGTCTTCACGACGCGTGCGCATAGCCTGTGCGCACGCGCCGTGAAGAGCCGAGACCTACTCCGGCTGTCTTCGGGGAGAGTGACGTGCCAGGGCCGGCCGTCAATCATCCTCCCTCTCCATAGGCACGCCCATTCCCCGCGGGAGCCGAAATCTACGATGGACGACTACGAGGTGAGTACGGGGTTAAAAAAATCGGGACAGGCATACTGTAGCTCGCGCTACAATGCCTGTCTCGATGGTAACATCATGTGGGTCAGGGTGAACTACCGCTTTAATAATGACATGCAAACCAGAAATGCGCAGAGACATAGTGCATGGTATCATAACCACACATATACCATTTTAATTAAAATATCATATTTTTATACATATAAATGTTGTTTGTTTTTAGACATACAAAAGGCTGCAGTCTTCAGAATTTCCACATTCTTTATTTATTGCCTATTTCACCCTATAGCCACATATGTCTACTTCACAACCTTTTTATAATGTCACACAAAATGTATTATTATTTGTTTTATTTGTTGTTGTTCATTCATCCTTTTCACTGGTTATGACATATATATGTGTCTCACACATGGGGTCTCTCCTCTTTTTTTCTTTCTCTTGTTTGGTTTCACCATCAAGAGTTTGAGAAATTCGATTTTTTTATTCACAAATCTTTTTTAATCTCATACACAGGAGCACCTCATGTGTGATACATCAAGGAAAATGGTGTTCCTTTGACTAATGATCACCTGGGAGTGTTTGGTGAAACGCCCCATTCACCTCTTTCCCTCCCCTATTTAAGCACCTTTTGGTCATTTGTTCACTAGCTACGAGTAAGCATCACAGGATGCGAAACATGTCAGCTCTTTTTTCCTAATCCACTTTTTGGTTGACTGCATGAATTTTGGCAGTTTTTTTCCATTTGAATTTTATTTTTTTTTTATTTTTTTTTATATTTTTATGTTTTGAATAAAGACATTGTTTTTTGAGGAGTGCGGCAATCCAGGATTTTTCTTTCATCTCATAGCAAGATGATTCACTTAAGATAAATGTGCCAGACAATTGGTCAATCAGTATTTAAAGACCATTAACATTTAGTTACCCACAGATCTCTTTAAATTATAAGGCCCCCTTCACATCTGTGGATCCCGTGAGGATCCGTTTTTAACATCTCCCCCAAATTTGAACTGTGATAAGATTGTTGAGTGATCCAATGTAAGTATAGGCCAGGTGAAAAAAATAGATGTCTTATAATGATTTGTCAATGAGGGAATTCATTTTCTTAAAGCGGAGCTCCACCCTAAAGTGGAACTCCCGCTGATCGGAACCCTCCCCCCTCCTTTGTCACATTTGACACCTTTCAGGGGTGAGGGGGTGCAGATACCTGTCTAAAGACAGGTATTTGCACCCACTTCCGGCCACAGTCTCGGGCAGACTGCGGGCAGGACGTCACCTCCCGTCCTCCCCCTGTTGTGCTCTGGGAACACTCGGCTCCCAGAGCACAGCGGGAGCCAATCAGCAGGCGCAGCGCAACTCGCGCATGCGCCGTAGGGACCCGGGCAGTGAAGCCGGAGCGCTTCACTTCCTGGCTCCCTCACCGAGGATGGCGGGGGGGCAGCAGAATGACGAGCGATCGCTCATCCTCTGCTGCGGACGGCGCTGGACTCCAGGACAGGTAAGTGTGCCGATATTAAAAGTCAGCAGCTGCAGTATTTGTAGCTGCTGACTTTTAATATTTTTTTTTTCAGCGGACATCCTCTTTAAGTTTCTTTAGTTTGAATCAAGTTTTGCTTATATTTAATGTATTTGAAGACTTTAAATAACTTTACACAAAAATTACCAGTGAATGCCATGATGCATTTAAAAAATAAAATAAAATAAAATATTAAAACACATTTTAAATTAAACTAGAATAAATAGCTGACATTGACTTAGTATTGGTCTCCTGTAAATTCCCATACAGAAACACTAAAGCCCTGTACACACGATCAGTTCATCCGATGAGAACGGTCTGATGGACCGTTTTCATTGGTTAACTGATGAAGCTGACTGATGGTCAGTCGTGCCTACACACCATCAGTTAAAAAAACGATCGTGTCAGAACGCGGTGACGTAAAACACAACGACGTGCTGAAAAAACTAAGTTCAATGCTTCCAAGCATGCGTCGACTTGATTCTGAGCATGCGTGGATTTTTAACCGATCGACGTGCCTACAAACGATCGGGTTTTTTTTCTATCGGTTAGGTATTCATCGGTTAAATTTAAAACAAGTTGGCTTTTTTTTAACCGATGGATAAATAACCGATGGCGCCCACACACGATTGGTTTGGACCAATGAAAACAGTCCATCAGACCGTTCTTAACGGTTTAACCGATCGTGTGTACGCGGCCTTAGACAGGAAGCGGGAGAGACAAAACTAAGGGTTCAATTATGTTAGTTGCATGCATTTTCGCTGACAGTGAACATGCTTGCAGCAAGTGAGAGCGAAAAGGATGAGCTCATTACCCAATCTGTATTAGATAACTGGAGTTCAAAAAGTTAGGTGGCCAACCTTGCTCTGCTGTCTGGCAGGAATGTGTAAATCTTAGGAATGAATGTACGGAGATATAAATCCTTTGGCAGGTAAACCATCTTCCACGTATCTAATTTAGGTGTTTAGGAGTGTTGTTTGCCTGGAGTTCAGCTTTCACATAAATCCCCTCAATTTTCTATATCATGTACTAGAGGAACAGTAGCATCATCTACTTGAATCACCTGTATCATACAGGTTTGTATCAGCATGGTCAAGCCCAGTATGCTTGGATCTCTATAGCCATGAGGAGACCAGAACAGTCTTATGATTCAGATACAACAACACCTTGTTTAATCTCTTGTGCTATGCAGTGGGCTCTACTGCAATTATAAGCTCCTTTTCTGACACATTCGAGTGGATAATGCATGCCCTGCTGCTTTCCAAAGACTGGAGAAGTACGATAACACTGGGAATATAGAAGAAAATAGAAGGAGCATGGGCCTAGTGCATTATCCTCAATGTATGTCTTTAATAAAGTAAAACAGAGGGAAGAATCATACTCACAAACAAATGCCTGGGTCATTGCATAACATAAAATTCATCTGCTTATGTCCATGCAGAACTTGTCAACATCAGATAAGACTATTTTGCAGAAGCCTAGGCTAACGTCTTCATAGGTTTGCCTCTTCCTCGAAACGTGTTAGCCTATGCGTTAGCCTATGCTTCTGCAACATAGTTCTATGCGATGTTGACAAGTTATACATGGACATAAGTGGATGAATTTTATGCAATGACCCAAGCATTTGTTTGTGAGTATGATTCTTAACTTTGTTTTGTTTATTAACCGCCGGGCACCGGTGATCGCTCGTTACAGAGAGAGAACCGGGAGCTGTGTGTGTAAACACACAGCTCCCGGGTTCTTTCAGGGGGAGAAATTACTGATCGTATGTTCATACAATGTATGAACAGCGATCTGTCATTTCCCCTAGTCACTCCCACCCCCCTTCAGTTAGAACACAATGAGGGAACATAATTAACCCCTTGATCGCCCCCTAGTGTTAATCCCTTCCCTGCCAGTGTCATTTTTACAGTAATCAATGCATTTTTATAGCACCGATTGCTATAAAAATGCCAATGGTCCCAAAAATGTCAAAAGTGTCCAAAGTGTCCGCCATAAGGTCACAGTACCGATAAAAATTGCAGATCGCTGCCATTACTAGTAAAAAAATATTAATAAAAATGCCTTTTGCGCAAAACCAATCAATAAACGCTTATTGCAGTTTTTTTTAAAAAAATATGTAGAAGAATACGTATCGGCCTAAACTGAGGAAAAAATATTTTTGGGGGATATTTATTATAGCAAAAAGTAAAAAATATATTTTACTTTTCAAAATTGTTGCTCTATTTTTGTTTATAGCGCAAAAAATAAAAACAGCAGAGGTGATCAAATACCACCAAAAGAAAGCTCTATTTGTGGGGAAAAAAGGACACCAATTTTGTTTGGGAGCCACGTCGCACAAAAAGTGGCCCAGTCATTGACCAGTAAAATGGCCCGGGCTGAAGTGGTTAAAGACCTACATTAAGGATAATACACTAGGCCCACAAGACTTCGATGTTATTCTATATTCCCAGGATACCAGCCCATGTAGCCATCTAGAATTGTCTTAGGGGTTTACTGTATTTCTTTTTTCCAATTTAAAAAAAAAGTCTGGATGATGGATTGTGTGTTTTTTTTACAAATGTGCCCAATACAGGATGAACCTATTGGCCCGGATTCAGGTAGAGCGGCATATGTTTGAGCGGGCGTAGCGCAGCTCATATGCGCTACGCCGACGTAACATAGAGAGGCAAGGCCAGTATTCACAAAGCACTTGCTCCCTAAGTTACGGCGGCGTAGCGTAAATGGGCCGGCGTAAGCCCGCCTAAGTCAAAGTAGGCAGGTAGTGGGCGTGTTGTATTAAAATGAATCGTGACCCCATGTAAAGGACGCGCCAAACGAACGGCGCATGCTCAGAATCACGTCGAATTTACGCCCTAAGATACGACGGCTCAATGGCAACGACGTGAACGTAACCTACGCCCAGCCCCATTCACGTACGAATTATGTAAACGACGTAAAATCCGACGGCAGTTCCGACGTCCATACCCTAACAGACTTAGACCAGCTATTTGGTGGTTTAACTTTACGCCGGACGTACGTCTTACGTAAACAGCGTATACTCATGCGACGGGCGCAAGTACGTTCGTGAATCGGCGTATCTTGGTCATTTGCATATTCAACGCGGAAATCAATGGAAGCGCCCCTTGCGGCCAGCGGAAATATGCACCCAAGATACGACGGCGTAGGAGACTTACGTCGGTTGGATGGAGCCAGAATTCAGGCATATCTGGTTTCAAGAATACGGCGCATAGATACAACGGCGCATCCATGGACTTACGCGGCGTATCAGTAGATACGTCGACGTAAGTCTTTGTGAATCTGGCCTATTGTCTTTCTATTTAGTTTATGTTCAAAAAATGCCTAGTCTTTCATAATTCTCTGGCTTCTACTGGTTTCTGTCTTTCCTCCAGTTTCCAAGAATACATTGAAAGGATAGTTACATAGCTAATCTGGTTGAAAAAAGATACAAGTCCACCTAGTCAACCAATAGACGAAAAAAAAAAATAATAAAAAAGAGAAAAAAAAACATTCATATACACATTCCTATACCCATAGTATGATCTTAGAGGACATATTAAAAATATTAAAGCATAATCCAATTTGCTCCAGTGGGGGAAAAATTCCTTCCTGATTCCCCAGGAGGCAATTGGATATTCCCTAGATCAACCACCCCTGGTGTTATTACCTATAAATATGAGTATCCAGTTATATTTTGAGCATTTAGGAAAGAATCCAAACCTTTCCTTAAAAATCTACTACGCTGGCCAGGACTAGTTTGAGGGAGTTTATTTCACATTTGCACCGCTCTGACTGTGAAGAGGCGTTTCTGTATTTGGAAGCTAAATCTCTTTTCCTCCAGATGTAAATATTACACCCTTGTCTTTTGTGATGTCCTTAAAGTGAATAACTCTACACCAAGTTCACTATATTGACCAATTATTAGAGTTGAGCAGACACCTGGATGTTCGGGTTCGATGGGTTCGGCCAAACTTTGTAAAAAAGTCTGGGTTCGGGACCCGAACTTGACCCCGGACCCGAACCCCGGACCAGAACCCCATTGAAGTCAATGGGGACTCAAACTTTTCAGTACAAAAATGTCTCTAAAACACTAAGGGAAAGGGCTAGAGGGCTGCGAATGGCAGCAAAATGTCGGTAAGTACTCTGAAAATAAATGTGGATAGGGAAATAACTTAAAATAACATAAAAAAAATAAAATAAAAAATCTTGACCTAGGAGGACGAGGTCTATATGGAGTAGGAGGTTGAGGTGGCGGTGGATGTGGCTGTAAAATATATTTTTTTGCCCTAAATGGGTGTTTTTTTGAATAGAACAATAGAAAACAGTATGTAAAGTGTGTATCTCACACGTAAAGATGCAGGCAAGACTGCATAAACAAGAGGAAACACTGCAAAATTTAATTTTTTTCCCTAAATGGATGTTTTTTGAATAGCACAATAGAAGAAAAGTATATAAAGGGTGTATCTCACAGAAACATATGCAGTGCTGGTGCAATATGCAGAGTATCTCACAGGAACATATGCAGTGCTGGTGCAATATGCAGAGTATGTCAGAGGAACATATGCAGTGCTGGTGCAATATGCAGAGTATCTCACAGGAACATATGCAATGCTGCTGCAATTTGATTTGTGAAGCAGGTCTGACTCCTATATATTTGTCTCCCTATAAGAACAATCTGGAACCTTTCCCTAAACTATCTAATGCAGAGTATCTCACAGGAACATATGCAGTGCTGGTGCAATATGCAGAATATCTCATAGGAACATATGCAGTGCTGGTGCAATATGCACAGTATCTCACAGGAACCTATGCAGTGCTGGTGTAATATGCAGAGTATCTCACAGGAACCTATGCAGTGCTGGTGTAATATGCAGAGTATCTCACAGGAACCTATGCAGTGCTGGTGTAATATGCAGAGTATCTCACAGGAAAATATGCAATGCTGCTGCAATTTGATTTGTGAAGCAGGTCTGACTCCTATATATTTGTCTCCCTATAAGAACAATCTGGAACCTTTCCCTAAACTATCTAATGCAGAGTATCTCACAGGAACATATGCAGCGCTGGTGTAATATGATTTCTGAAGCAGGACTGACTCCTATATATTTCTGTCCCTATAAGAACAATCAGGAACCTTTCCCTAAACTATCTAATGCAGAGTATCTCACAGGAACCTATGCAGCACTGGTGTAATATGATTTCTGTAGCAGGACAGTCTGACTCCTATCTAAATCTCTCCCTCAGATCAGATCAGCAGCAGCCTTTCTACCCTATCTAATGCAGAGTGACGAGCTGTGCTCTGTCCCTCTAGCTTATATAGAGACTGGGTCACATGCTGGGTCACATGCTGCACTGGCCAATCACAGCCATGCCATTAGTGGGCATGGCTGTGATGGCTTCTTAGTCACAGTAGTAAAACAAATGGCGATTGGCTGCCCTGCAGCCCACCGTAACATTGCCGAACACCGGACCCGAACCTGAACTTTCAGCAAATTGTTTGGGTTCGGATCCGGGTACAAAAAAACCCAGTCTGTACCGAACTCGAACTTTACAGTTCGGGTTCGCTCAACCCTACCAATTATGTATTTATACATGGTGATCATATCCTTAATTGCCTCTTCTCAAGAGAGAGTGAATTCAATTCAGCTAATGTCTCCTGATAAATTGTATAGCAGAGTACCTCCATACCACTTATCAGTTTGGGTGTTGTACCTTGCACTTTCTCCATTTCCCCAATATACTATTTATGAACTGGTGCCCAAAACTGAACTGCATATTTTAGATGAGGTATTAATAATAATTGACTAGGGATGTGAAATTACCCATGAACACAGAACCTCACACGGTTAAAGTTGTTCTTACTCTGTATATGAAGAGAATATGAAAACATAATGTTTTTTACATTTGCTTCAAGGCTGCAACTGTTCCAGGCTTATATAGCATGACACACTAATGTTCAGTGCATCAATGGTTGGAAAAACATTTTTGGTCTTACTTCTCTTTTGCTCTCATATTAACTCCTGGACACAGATGATCTCCCAGTCAGGATATAACAGAATCAAGACTGCCATGGGAAAAAAACTTGCTTTAGATATAAAGCACTGGCATCTAGAGGTGGCTACACATAGTGGCCAGTAGCCTTCAAATCTCTTAGGGTAGAATCCCCTAGTATTTCAGCTGAGTAAGATTCTACAGTTCTTACCTTTTGCATATTTCTATTGGTCAGTGAGGCAGCCCTGGTAGTTACAGATTAATAGGAATGTGTGAGAAGCTGGTAGAAGTGACAAGCTCTGAAACTCCCCAGAAATGCCGGTCCAGTATCCAGCAGTAACAGCAAGTTCTAAGAGGGTGCTGCCAATATATGTAGCCACATATTGCCACCTACGCTTTATATATGCTGTATATTCACAATATAGTCTTCTTTCGTTTACAGCATCAAATACCCTCTATAGCAGTGGTTCTCAACCTTTTAGTGCCGTGACCCCTTGATAACATTTCCCAAGTTGTGGGGACCCCTAACAGTAAAATTATTTTCATAGTGTGTGTTGTCAGCACCCAAGACAAGTAATTTGCGCCCCAACCGACAGAAGTGTTGCGCTCCCTGAGTCCCCTCATATGGTACATTTTAAGATGTACTATTCTTTCTGTTTGTTCTCCTTTCTTTCCCTTTTATCTATCGTTATCCTAATTTCTTGTTTTTTCCCCCCTCCCCTCTCTCTAGCAGTCTTTCTTGTTTTTTTCTCTTATTCTTTCTCTCCTTTTTTCTTTCTTCCTCCTCCTCTTTTTCTCTCCCTTCCATGTATTCTCTATTTTTGATCCTTCTCTTACTTCTTGGTGGGGGGAATGGGATGAGTGGCAATGATGGGGGGGGTTCTGATCAGCCAACTTAGGTGCTTTTGATCAAGGTCATCTGCTGATCTGAGAACTGTAGTGGGGACTTTTAATGGCAACTATATTCACAGGTAGTGTTACTCACTGTGTTTCCGACTTTGTGGTGTCTCGTAGCAGTGACACATATGCTGAAATCAGGAGATAGGGTCTGCTCCAGCCCCTCCCACCTCACAATCCTCACCAGTCAGCTGACCTCTAGTCTCTGCCCCCCAACCATTACTGTGAACTGAATAGGCGGCTGCGAAGAGGCTGAGTGGGCAGCCGTGGGCTCCAGAAACAGCCCTACTGGGCAGCCGCAAGAAGTCTGGGAGAGTGGTGCGGGCTTCAGGAACAGCCCAGGATTTGGTGACCCCTGGCAAATCATCATTTGACCCCAGAGGGGGTCCCGACCCCCAGGTTGAGAACCACTGCTCTATAGGATGTTAAAAATGTAGGCTATTGTTATTCTTCTATGTATTCATTTTTAGGGCTTATTGCATCACTAACCCTAATTGATATTTGAAAACTCCTCTTGAAAGACATCATTAAAATGTAATAAACAGCAATTAAACTTCACCCACTAGTAGTGATTCATGTTTAATTAACTGCAAGTTATTTCACAGATTAGCATACATGATAAATAACCTGTATAAACTCATGAGCAAAAATTCCTTCCTGATTCCCCAGGAGGCAATTGGATATTCCCTAGATCAACCACCCCTGGTGTTATTACCTATAAATATGAGTATCCAGTTATATTTTGAGCATTTAGGAAAGAATCCAAACCTTTCCTTAAAAATCTACTACGCTGGCCAGGACTAGTTTGAGGGAGTTTATTTCACATTTGCACCGCTCTGACTGTGAAGAGGCGTTTCTGTATTTGGAAGCTAAATCTCTTTTCCTCCAGATGTAAATATTACACCCTTGTCTTTTGTGATGTCCTTAAAGTGAATAACTCTACACCAAGTTCACTATATTGACCAATTATTAGAGTTGAGCAGACACCTGGATGTTCGGGTTCGATGGGTTCGGCCAAACTTTGTAAAAAAGTCTGGGTTCGGGACCCGAACTTGACCCCGGACCCGAACCCCGGACCAGAACCCCATTGAAGTCAATGGGGACTCAAACTTTTCAGTACAAAAATGTCTCTAAAACACTAAGGGAAAGGGCTAGAGGGCTGCGAATGGCAGCAAAATGTCGGTAAGTACTCTGAAAATAAATGTGGATAGGGAAATAACTTAAAATAACATAAAAAAAATAAAATAAAAAATCTTGACCTAGGAGGACGAGGTCTATATGGAGTAGGAGGTTGAGGTGGCGGTGGATGTGGCTGTAAAATATATTTTTTTGCCCTAAATGGGTGTTTTTTGAATAGAACAATAGAAAACAGTATGTAAAGTGTGTATCTCACACGTAAAGATGCAGGCAAGACTGCATAAACTAGAGGAAACACTGCAAAATTTAATTTTTTTCCCTAAATGGATGTTTTTTGAATAGCACAATAGAAGAAAAGTATATAAAGGGTGTATCTCACAGAAACATATGCAGTGCTGGTGCAATATGCAGAGTATCTCACAGGAACATATGCAGTGCTGGTGCAATATGCAGAGTATGTCAGAGGAACATATGCAGTGCTGGTGCAATATGCAGAGTATCTCACAGGAACATATGCAATGCTGCTGCAATTTGATTTGTGAAGCAGGTCTGACTCCTATATATTTGTCTCCCTATAAGAACAATCTGGAACCTTTCCCTAAACTATCTAATGCAGAGTATCTCACAGGAACATATGCAGTGCTGGTGCAATATGCAGAATATCTCATAGGAACATATGCAGTGCTGGTGCAATATGCACAGTATCTCACAGGAACCTATGCAGTGCTGGTGTAATATGCAGAGTATCTCACAGGAACCTATGCAGTGCTGGTGTAATATGCAGAGTATCTCACAGGAACCTATGCAGTGCTGGTGTAATATGCAGAGTATCTCACAGGAAAATATGCAATGCTGCTGCAATTTGATTTGTGAAGCAGGTCTGACTCCTATATATTTGTCTCCCTATAAGAACAATCTGGAACCTTTCCCTAAACTATCTAATGCAGAGTATCTCACAGGAACATATGCAGCGCTGGTGTAATATGATTTCTGAAGCAGGACTGACTCCTATATATTTCTGTCCCTATAAGAACAATCAGGAACCTTTCCCTAAACTATCTAATGCAGAGTATCTCACAGGAACCTATGCAGCACTGGTGTAATATGATTTCTGTAGCAGGACAGTCTGACTCCTATCTAAATCTCTCCCTCAGATCAGATCAGCAGCAGCCTTTCTACCCTATCTAATGCAGAGTGACGAGCTGTGCTCTGTCCCTCTAGCTTATATAGAGACTGGGTCACATGCTGGGTCACATGCTGCACTGGCCAATCACAGCCATGCCATTAGTGGGCATGGCTGTGATGGCTTCTTAGTCACAGTAGTAAAACAAATGGCGATTGGCTGCCCTGCAGCCCACCGTAACATTGCCGAACACCGGACCCGAACCTGAACTTTCAGCAAATTGTTTGGGTTCGGATCCGGGTACAAAAAAACCCAGTCTGTACCGAACTCGAACTTTACAGTTCGGGTTCGCTCAACCCTACCAATTATGTATTTATACATGGTGATCATATCCTTAATTGCCTCTTCTCAAGAGAGAGTGAATTCAATTCAGCTAATGTCTCCTGATAAATTGTATAGCAGAGTACCTCCATACCACTTATCAGTTTGGGTGTTGTACCTTGCACTTTCTCCATTTCCCCAATATACTATTTATGAACTGGTGCCCAAAACTGAACTGCATATTTTAGATGAGGTATTAATAATAATTGACTAGGGATGTGAAATTACCCATGAACACAGAACCTCACACGGTTAAAGTTGTTCTTACTCTGTATATGAAGAGAATATGAAAACATAATGTTTTTTACATTTGCTTCAAGGCTGCAACTGTTCCAGGCTTATATAGCATGACACACTAATGTTCAGTGCATCAATGGTTGGAAAAACATTTTTGGTCTTACTTCTCTTTTGCTCTCATATTAACTCCTGGACACAGATGATCTCCCAGTCAGGATATAACAGAATCAAGACTGCCATGGGAAAAAAACTTGCTTTAGATATAAAGCACTGGCATCTAGAGGTGGCTACACATAGTGGCCAGTAGCCTTCAAATCTCTTAGGGTAGAATCCCCTAGTATTTCAGCTGAGTAAGATTCTACAGTTCTTACCTTTTGCATATTTCTATTGGTCAGTGAGGCAGCCCTGGTAGTTACAGATTAATAGGAATGTGTGAGAAGCTGGTAGAAGTGACAAGCTCTGAAACTCCCCAGAAATGCCGGTCCAGTATCCAGCAGTAACAGCAAGTTCTAAGAGGGTGCTGCCAATATATGTAGCCACATATTGCCACCTACGCTTTATATATGCTGTATATTCACAATATAGTCTTCTTTCGTTTACAGCATCAAATACCCTCTATAGCAGTGGTTCTCAACCTTTTAGTGCCGTGACCCCTTGATAAAATTTCCCAAGTTGTGGGGACCCCTAACAGTAAAATTATTTTCATAGTGTGTGTTGTCAGCACCCAAGACAAGTAATTTGCGCCCCAACCGACAGAAGTGTTGCGCTCCCTGAGTCCCCTCATATGGTACACTTTAAGATGTACTATTCTTTCTGTTTGTTCTCCTTTCTTTCCCTTTTATCTATCGTTATCCTAATTTCTTGTTTTTTCCCCCCTCCCCTCTCTCTAGCAGTCTTTCTTGTTTTTTTCTCTTATTCTTTCTCTCCTTTTTTCTTTCTTCCTCCTCCTCTTTTTCTCTCCCTTCCATGTATTCTCTATTTTTGATCCTTCTCTTACTTCTTGGTGGGGGGAATGGGATGAGTGGCAATGATGGGGGGGGTTCTGATCAGCCAACTTAGGTGCTTTTGATCAAGGTCATCTGCTGATCTGAGAACTGTAGTGGGGACTTTTAATGGCAACTATAATCACAGGTAGTGTTACTCACTGTGTTTCCGACTTTGTGGTGTCTCGTAGCAGTGACACATATGCTGAAATCAGGAGATAGGGTCTGCTCCAGCCCCTCCCACCTCACAATCCTCACCAGTCAGCTGACCTCTAGTCTCTGCCCCCCAACCATTACTGTGAACTGAATAGGCGGCTGCGAAGAGGCTGAGTGGGCAGCCGTGGGCTCCAGAAACAGCCCTACTGGGCAGCCGCAAGAAGTCTGGGAGAGTGGTGCGGGGCTTCAGGAACAGCCCAGGATTTGGTGACCCCTGGCAAATCATCATTTGACCCCAGAGGGGGTCCCGACCCCCAGGTTGAGAACCACTGCTCTATAGGATGTTAAAAATGTAGGCTATTGTTATTCTTCTATGTATTCATTTTTAGGGCTTATTGCATCACTAACCCTAATTGATATTTGAAAACTCCTCTTGAAAGACATCATTAAAATGTAATAAACAGCAATTAAACTTCACCCACTAGTAGTGATTCATGTTTAATTAACTGCAAGTTATTTCACAGATTAGCATACATGATAAATAACCTGTATAAACTCATGAGCATAGCATTTATATATATGAAGCTCAATGTTGTTGTTATTAAAAGATTATAGAGTGTGCATTAGACCCCAATTACATGTTGAATGAAGCATTAAGAATAATAGGTTGAGTAGGCTTTAACCGCAATTAAGGAGATTGTCTGAATCCTTCAGCAATATCATTTCATTTCCAGAGATTCCCTAGATAAAATGTGTGGATAATTGCACAGTTTAGTGCTAAATTAATAACAAATACTGCGGACAAGGCAAGGTCTCATAATTAACGCACTATTTTTTTTAAAAGACATGGAAGCTGAATAAAACATTAATATATAGTATAAATGCATTTTTACAAACACATTCCCCTAAAAAATCCACATTTTTAAGTAGATTTACAATTTTGTACTGTGCCACATTTATAGCTTTTTCGGCCCATATTAAGCCCATGGGCCACAAGTTGTACACCTCTGATGCAGACCAAGCAATGCAGTTAACACATTTGCTAAACAAGACATTTAAAAAAATCTATCTAAAAAACATGCATTTTTAGTGAGGGCTTATTAAATAAGTAGAGTAATGCCGCGTACACTCGATCAGACATTCCAACATCAAAACTGTGGATTTTTTTCCGACGGATGTTCGCTCAAACTTATCTTGCATACACACGGTCACACATCTAGAACACGGTGACGTACAACATTACAACGAGCCGAGAAAAATTAAAGTTCAATGATTTTGCGTCAAATTGCGTCATGCGTCAAATTCATTCCGAGCATGCGTAGAAATTTTGTGCGTTGAATTGTGTATTGAATTTCCAACAAGAACTTTTGTTGTCGGAAAAATTGAGAACCAGCTCTCAAACATTTGTTGTCAGAAATTCCAACAGCAAATGTCCAATGGAGCCTACACACAGTCGGATTTTCCGACAACAAGCTCACATACAACATTTGTTGTCAGAAATTTCGATCGTGTGTACGCAGCATAAGGGCTGCTCACATGTTTGATTAGCCATACAGGGTTTTTTATATAATCATACTAATGCCCTGTACACACGATTGATTCATCCGATTAAAACGGACCGATGGATTTTTTCATCAGATATCCGATAAAGCTGACCTTCATCAGTCTTGCCTACACACCATCCGTTAAAAATCCGTTTGTGTCAGAACGCGGTGATGTAAAACACTACGACGTGCTGAGAAAAATTAAGTTCAATGCTTCCGAGCATGCGTCGACTTGATTCTGAGCATGGATTTTTAACCAATGGACTTGCCCACAGACAATCGGTTTTTTAACCATCAGATAATTTTAAAACAGGTTCTAAGTCTTTTCACCGATGGAAAAAAAAAAACGATGGGGCCCACACATGATCGGTTCGTCCGATGAAAACGGTCCATCAGATCATTTTCATCAGACGAACCGATCGTGTGTACAGGGCGTTACAGTAGACTGACAAATTACAATTGCTGTACTAAGCAGAAAGAAGAGCCGACTTACTGTACCTAATGCTAATTGCACAAAACATCTTCAGTTACTCACCTTTTTAAGATGTGCTAGGAAGTCTTTAGGAATAGATGCACCATGTTCAGAAGTAAGCCACACACAGTACTGTCTTTCTTCTTTCTGTGATGCTGTAGACAGCAGTTAGAAACGTTTGCAAGCTTATTTGTGCTATGCTTATGACATGCTTATACATATATAACAGACAGGTGCACAAATTTTATATTATTGTTTTTGGCAACTTACATGCGATCTCTGTTAAACAAATATTTTACTTTTTCATATTTCAGTTATGAGGCCTTCATTTCATAATAAATTTGTTGTTACAATACAAAGGCAGAAACTTAATTTTTTGGATAAACAAGGCTTTGCTTTAGCGATATTGTTTTTATCACATTTTCTATAAATTTTAAGGCAAAATGCAGTACAAGGTAGACCTGTAAGTAGACAATTGGGCTGTGACCATTTTAAAAGAACAAGCATTTCTACGGCTATAATTGAATTGTTTGCATTATTTATCATGATATCAAAAGTTTGATTTTGGTACAAAAAAAATTAACAAATTAAGAAGTTAAAGTTTCTACAAAACAAAAAATGTGCAAATATATAAAACAATAAATCTGACTAAATAGCTAAGGAGAGCAGGCAGATAAATGAGTTCATTAGGGCTAGTTATGGATAGGTAGTTATGGTTAAAAACCAATGGACACTATTCTGTACTCGTACTTCTGGACTTTTTGGTTGCCTTTAATACAATTGACCACTCCCTCCTCAAAAAAAAAACGTTACTCCTTTGGTCTTCATGACTGTTCTCTTCAATGGCTCTCATCCTACCTATCTCACCGCACTTTCGGTGTCACTTGCAATTCTACTTCCTCCACACCTTTTCCTTTCTTCGTTGGGGTCCCCCCGAACCCCCCGAGGTTCTGTTCTTGGACCTCTCCTATTTTCAATCTACACCTCCACCCTGTGTCAGTTGATAGCCTTCCATGGCTTTCAATATCATTTCTACGCTGACAACACCCAACTCTATCTCTCCACCCCTCAGCTCACTCCATCAGTCTCCTCATGCATCACTAACTTACTAACCCACATGCCTCTTCCACCCATCCCCGCATGCCACGGTGCTAGGTGCTATCCTGGACTCTGAACTCTCCTTTCAGCTCCACATATAATCACTTCCCAAAGCTTGCCATCTCAACCTCTGTAACATCTCCAAAATACATACTCTGCCTAACCAATGAAACCACAAAGCTCCTGATTCACTTCCTGGTCATCTCCCGCCTCGAGTACTGCAACTCTCTCCTCATTGGCTTACTTTTATATAGGTTATCCCCACTTCAGTCTCTCATAAATACAGCTGTCAGACTCATCCATCTTACTAACCAGTCAGCGTCTTCTTCCTTCTTCTGTCAATCCTTCCATTGGTTACCACTGACCCAACAAATTAAATTCAAAATACTAACAATAACTTATGCTGGCCATACACTATCCGAAAAATCGTCCGAACGAACTTTCGAAAAACAAAAGTTTGGCCGTGAGCGCAAACGACAGTGCCATCATGTAATGACTGATAAATCGTTCAGTGGACATAAATAAAAAAAAGTTGGTTCGTTTTTTACAGACCTAGTGCAGAAAGTTCGGACGGGAAACACATTAACCTTTCAATTTATCGTTCATTCAGCAGAAAGTTTCCAAACTTGTCCTTTGTTTTTTTGGCTCAAAAACGTCCCAACGATTATCGATTTTGTGCCCATTAACTGTTTGAAAAACAAACGAACTGTCTGAACGACCGAATTTCGGCCGATTTTTCGTATAGTGTATGGCCAGCATTATAAAGCCATCCACAACTCTGCCCCCAGCTACATCACTAACCTCACTAACTAACCAGTCTCAAAATACCAACCAAATCATCCTCTTTGTTCCTCCCAAGACCTCCTGCTCTCTAGCTCCCTTGTCACATCCAGGACTTCTACCAGGCCTCTCCCATCCTTTGGAATTCTCTATCCCAATCTCCAACTCTATCCACTTTTAGGCGATCCCTGAAAATGTTTCTATCCAGAGAAGCTTATGCTGCCTCCACCTAACAAGTGTACTTTCATTTTCTTTATCAGTTCATTCCCCACAATTAATACCTTTTGCATCACTTGACCTTCCCTCATAGATTGTAATCTCTAATGAGTAGGGATTCCTCCCGTATTGAATTGTATTGTAACTGTACTGTACTGTAATTGTAACTGTACAGTCTGCTCTAACGTTGTAAAGCACTGCACAAACTGTTGGCGCTATATAAATCCTGTATAATAATAATAATAGAACCAGGTTAATGAGGTGTAAAATAGCCCAAAAAAATATTTATCGTACATCACGGGACACAGAGCCATAGTAATTACTATGTGGGTTATAGGCCACCTTTAGGTGATTGGACACTGGCATAATCAAAGACAGGAAGCTATATAACCCCTCCCATACAGGGAGTACCTCAGTTTTTTGGCCAGTGTCTAATGGGTTGGTCACGGTTAAAGAAGTGCTAAGAAAGCTCTGCAGAAAATCCTTCACAGGATCAGTGGGGCTATGCAGACGGATCCATTCAAAATGCTGAAAAGGGCTAAAGTGGATGGTACCCGGGCCTCAAAGGAAGAAGAACAAGGTTTTTTGCCTGAAATGTTTCTCTTTTGAGAGCTGGAATCTGAGATTGGGCAACCTTGGTCAAATAACCAAACCAAAGGCTTTCTCTGGCAGAGTGCTATACAGGTCCAAGAGAGTGAGAACCTATGCAAAAGGGAGCCAGTCCTTGAAGGTCTGTCATGACACGGCCCGCCGTGATGGGTGAAAGTTGGGTCTGTCTGTGATTTTACAGAGGTACCCTGCGGCGGGACTGGTAAATTAAGAAGATTCTAAAAAGCTTTACCTATGGACTTCTTGTATGAGTAAGATGTTGTCATGCCTGTTTTTTACCACTAGATGGTGCAAAGCTAAACATTCCTAGTATCAACATACCATGCTTCTCCAGACTCAGTGTCAGCATTGCTTGTGGACAGCCTTGCTTCACTCCACTCCTGTCAGTCTTTGAATAGGGGATTTGGGGGGACCCCTGCCCGCTGAGCAATGGGCATCCTCCTGGTGTGGGCTCTCTCCCTCTTTACCCCCCAGTCCCATCATAAGGATCACCGCATGCATGCAGGAAAAGCTCTTTGAAAAGAAAAGAGAGAGGGGAGGCTTGCTACGTCACAGGGGGCGTGACTTAGCACGGCCAACGCGCACTATATACACGGCGCATGCACAAGGTGGCTGATTTTAAAACTCTCACTCTGTAGTGAGTCAGACTGAGGGAGAGACACAGCAGCATATATGTAAGCAATATATGGGTATTGAATACAGTAATTGTCAGGGCACATCTACTCAGCATCAGCCTGGGCACTGATAGCAGCATATAAAACATTGCTTGACTAAAGCTCAGCAGCAGATGCATTTTTGTTACTACCTCTGATTTGTGCTTAGGACTATGTATTCCTGAAGGAGGAATGTAAAAACAGTAAGGAGGAGTGCAAGGGTCTGAGGATCCTAGTCTCGCTTCCACAGTATCATCCTCCCCTGAAAGACATGAAATGGCTGACCAGGCTGAGCCATTGTCTGAGTCAGGCAATGTAGCTACTTCCAACACTTCAGCCTCTGCAAACGTCACTAAGGACGATTTGGCTGCAGCATTAGCTGGTTTGGCGGGTAAGATAGCTGGTATGTTCACTTCTTCCTCCTAGGTTGGAAAAAATCATGATAGGTCCCCCTCTCCTGCCCAGGGCAGCAGGAATGGGCAGTATGATTGATGCTTTGTTTGTGATGCCAGAAGGCCCCAGGAAGGGGCAGGCAGCGTCATAATCTACTCAGATTATTATTCAGGTTTATGTTTTGAAAGGAAAGGTTCCACCTCTTCAAGTTAAAGCGCACTCTACCAGGGCAGTAAGTGCTCCATGGGCAGTGGATCACCAAGCCTCTATAACTCAGATTTGCAAAGCCGTAACTTGGTCATCAGTGCAAACATTCACTTGATTATATCAGGTGGATGTAGGACAACAAGTGTAGTGTAGTGTAGTGGGTGTAGTGTGCTGCAGGCAGCAGTATTGGTCCTCACATCTGATGGTGGCCCGCTTTGATTTGTGTCTCCCTCCCCTCAAATGGCATTGCTCTGGGACATTCCACATAGTAATTACTGTGGCTGCTCTGTGTCCCGTGATGTACGATAAAGAAAATAGGATTTTTATAACAGCTTACCTGTAAAATCCTTTTCTTGGAGTACATCACGGGACATAGAGGTCCCGCCCCTCTTAAATGGGATATACACATGTTGCTTTGCTACAAAACTGAGGTACTCCCTGTATGGGAAGGGTTATATAGAAGTCTGTCTTTGATTATGCCAGTGTCCAACCTGAAGGTGGCCTATAACCCACATAGTAATTACTATGGCTGCTCTGTGTCATGTGATATACTCTAAGAAAATGATTTTACAGGTAAGCTGTTATAAAAATCAATTTTTTTTTAAAATAAAACTTGTTTGCTATTTTAACATTTTAACCTTTGCCAATGCAGGAAAAACATAGATATGTTGCAGGTAGTTGCTCTAAGAGGCCATCTTAGCTAGTTCATAAATTTATGTCTGCATTTCAACAAGGGAGAGAAGAACAAGGTGCGCCAGACTAAGTGCAGCATTGTTAAAACAGGGGTTTATTAAAAGTATCAGCCAAATGGCTACTCATAAGGTAGGTAATAAAAAAGCATGTAATGCAAGTAAGGTCCGTGGTCACTCTGGGGGGTCCAGGGGGTATCACGCAGCAGGCTCTGCAATGTTTGTGGCAGAAGAACCAGCGTGGAATGCACCAGGAGTCGAGCCGGAAGTGACGTCAGGACTAGGGTTGAGCGAACCAGAACTGTAAAATTCGGGTTCGGTACGGACTTTGGGTTTTTCCCGAACCCGGACCCGAACCCGAATAATTGAAAAAAGTTTGGGTCCGGGATCGGAGTTCGGGGAAAAAAATGTGTGGAGGTCCCCGCAAATTCAATAACCAGACCCTTTAGGTCTGGTATGGATATTCAGGGGAACCCCGCGGTCAATTTAAAACAAAAATGACGTGCGGTTCCCCCTAAATATCCATAACCAGACCCGTTATCCGAGCACGTTGACCTGGCCGGCCGCAGAAAAGAGGGGGGGACAGAGTGCGGCCCCCCTCTCCTGAACCGCACCAGGCCACATGCCCTCAACATGGGGAGGATGTCCCCATGTTGATGGGGACAAGGGTCTCATCCCCACAACCCTTGCCCGGTGGTTGTGGGGGTATGCGAGCGGGAGGCTTATCAGAATCTGGAAGACCCCTTTAACAAAGGGGACCCCCAGATCCTGACCCACCCCTGTGTGAAATGGTAATGGGGTACACTGTACCTTTACCATTTCACGAAGGAAGTGTAAAGTCTTGTAAAAAAACACACTGACACCAAAGAATAAAGTCCTTTATTAAAAAAAAAACTCCAGCGGTGAGAAATCTACTCGTTCCCGGCTTCCTGCGTTGTCCTGATCCTGCGACGGCTGCGGGTGATCTCCCGCGATGAGAAGATCCTGCGTCGGGTGATCTCCGCTCCGGCGATGAGAACATCCATTCATCCAGCGCAGCAGCATCCCGGACCTCCTCTCACCGCTGGGCACAGCCCAGCGAATGAGCGGCTGAAGCTGTGACATTTCTTATATAGAGGAGGCAGAGCCACCCGTCACGTGACCCCGCCCCCTCTGACGTACCCTCTGCTACGTCACTGGGTAAGCCCGAGAAGAGGAAAGGTCATGGATATTTAGGGGGAACCGCACGTCATTTTTGTTTTAAATTGACGGCGGGGTTCCCCTGAATATCCATACCAGACCTAAAGGGTCTGGTTATTGAATTTGCGGGGACCTCCGCACATTTTTTTTTCTAAAAGTCTGTGTCCCATTGACTACAATGGGGTTCGGAGTTCTGGTTCGGGTTCCCGAACCCGAACTTTTTTTTTAAAGTTCGGGTTCGGACCTGAACCCGAACATCCAGGTGTCCGCTCAACTCTAGTGTCAGGATGCCAGATCTTATGAAAAAGCAGAAGCTTTGAAAAGCGTCACGTCCTGAGGTCACTTCCGGCACAGCTCCTGGTACTATATTCTCTGGTGTAGGTACATAGTGGATTATAAATATCTCTAATAAATGTATGGTTTTGTTTCAGTGAATGGCTAGTCGGGATGAGCTATACTAGAGTTTACCCGCCACCATCTTTACAGAACATAATCCCTGTTGTGTGATACAGTATAAAGCTGAAATCCAGGCAACCTGCTAAATACACAAATACAACACTATAAAGCAACTTTTTTACTTGCTAAAGGATTTGCATTTTGCCCATTCAATCCTCAGTTTTACACAGCGCTGATAAGCAACACAGAAATAGGGATGGAGCCAATTACTCTGGTACAGTTAAAAATACAGTGGTGTCCTCTTTCCAACCCATCCAAAATCAGACAGCGAATAAGCAGTAGGTAATTCCTCTGCAAACTCTGCTCTCTCCTCCTTTCATCATGTTCCTTGTCAACATATTTGCTGGCAGCATACATGATTGACTTCTTGTCCTGTTACTCTTTCCGAGTCTGAATGCTATGATATAGGGGTTTAAAAGAAACTCATATCAAATTAGATTGTTTTCTTTATTTTTTTTATTTTTAAATGCATACATTTACATCTGCCTGGATTTCAGCTTTATTTTTTCTTGCAATAAAAAATCACTGACAGAAACTGCTAAACAAGGTTGATTTATTAGAAAAAAAGAAAGCAGTAAGAAACCTGCAAGTTTGATTTTACCTTGCATTTTTGCTGCATATTTCAAGATTTTGAATAGGTTCTTTAGCATGGCCTTTGAAGCTAGGTGAAGATTTTGAATAATGAGCCAGCCATTCTGATTCATTGTATCATTTACTGCTGTTTCCATCTCTTCCTCGTTGTCATTCTTAATGCTCACTAAAAGCAGTGGTATGTTCTGCTCCTAAAAAAAAAAAATCAAATCATATTTATCTACAAAGGTAAAAATAGAAGTGTGTGTAGTACACATAGATACACATATACATAAAATGTGGTACTTTATTTCTACAGTAATTCAAAAACTATCAATTGTCTGTTTCTGGCTTAAAAACAACTCATTAAAATGAAACCTTAGATCAAATCCTCTCTGCAAAAGTAAACATGAAATAAATACTTGTGTCTGAAAATTTTGTAGAATGTAACATTTCCAAGTGTGCTGATGTTCTGGTTCTTTGCTGTAGACCAGTGGTTCTCAACCTGGGGGTCGGGACCCCCTGGGGGATCGAATGATGATTTGCCAGGGGTCACCAAATCCTGGGCTGTTCCTGAAGCCCACACCACTCCCCCAGCCGCCACCCAGCAGGGCTATTCCTGGATCCTGTGGCCGCCCAGCTGGGCTGTTCCTGGAGCCCATAGCCACCCACTCAGCCTCTTCGCAGGCGCGCATTCAGTTCACGGCATGGCTGGGGGGTAAAGACTAGAGGTCAGCTGAAGTGGGAGAGGCTGGAGGAGACCCTATCTCCTGATTTCAGCATAGGTGTCACTGCTACGAGACACCACAAAGTCAGACACAGTGAAGCTGGAGACACATTGAGTAACACTACCTGTGATTATAGTTGCCAATAAAAAGGACTCAGGTAGCGCTAAATGTCTGTGGGTTAGGGGCGTAAATTACTTGTCTTGCCTTGGGTGCTGACAACCCATGCTACAAAAATTATTTTACCGTTAGGGGTCCCCACAACTTGGGAAATGTTATCAAGGGGTCACAGCACTAGAAGGTTGAGAACCACTGCTGTAGACTGTGGTTTCTCCTATTGACCCCTACATCACTACAGAACACAGTAGTGATGTAGGGGTTTGAAGATCAACCCGATAAGTGCAATGGGAGTAGCAGGACATTAAAGCTGAACTATACTTATCTCTGGTGTCCAGGAGCTCACTGCTGGCCACTAACATCTTCATCAGGTTTTCTTTAGGGTACAAATCTGTGATTGCTTTGACTGGCTGGGCTGAAATGACATCCCTCCTGCATATGCAAGGGAGTGCCTTCATTTTGGTAGATTTAGGCAGAAAATGTATACTAAGCTGCTCGTGCAGGTAGACATTGTTGTAAGGTTTAATTATTGAAAGAGTCACTTTAAACTATCATGTGGCAGAAATTACACAAGTGTGTGTTTTAAAAGACCATAAACACAAGCTATGCTACGGTTGGGTGACAAAAGAGTAAATTCACAAAAGCTACACACATTCAGAATTTTCATTACTATGAATTATTTGCTGTTTTTATTAATATAACAATGTTTTTTTTCAATTACTTAAAAGTTTGATTGCTTGAATCAATTGAATTTACCACATTAACTTTGTTTTATTGATTCATGCTGTATTTTGTATGTACAGGTCAATTAACAAACATTATAAAACAGATAAGGATCCTTTTGACCAGTTCAATGATGTTATGGGTGTTTTCTCTATTAGTACGGAGACAGCAGTGAGTAGTCCTGATTTCTGCACTTAAAATTGGATTGACATTTAGTGCAGCAGTACAGTGTGGCCAGGCTGAAAAAATATTTAGGGGGTGTGTCCATGACAGGCTTAGCTCCGAGGAAGTGGGTTGAATAAGACTGGCTATCACCTAACCTGGCAGACTGATGACATCTAGTGGCAGAAAGAAATTAACTGCGCTGAACTAAAGATAATTACTGCAGCAAAAGCTGTTTTTTACTTTTAATGGGCTATTATGTAATACATTTTTTTCTGGAACTCTGATTTAGTGGTCATTTCATTTAAGATAAATAATTAGCATTTTTACATTATATCTTTTCGGGGCTATATGGCAATCCTTTGCAAACAGTTGTTGCATGCTTTGGTTAGTATAATCATTTTCAGTAATGTCAGGTGTCTCCGCAGCAGACAGATACCATCATGTATACTTTTTTTGTGCAGGACATCTTTTCAGCAAGGGATAAAAGCAGCAAGATTAACGCTATTTGTTCTACATGATATGGTTATGTCAATCAAGATCACATTGTGTGAAGTAAACGATACTATTACAGGAATCAAAGCAAAAAATAAATGCTATAAGACACTGGAGATTAACAGGAAGTTTTCCTTCACACTGTTTCTCAGCAAGTTGCTATCTGAAGCACACATTGTTGTGATCTATTGCTTGCTACAATCCCCACAAAGAAAATCCATCATCTGCAAATACTACAATGAATAATGAAGAAACAATAGTCTAATAAACATAGTACGATCTGTCATCATTATTCCAAAAACGAAAATCTTTGGTGTATGCAAATAGCCTGATGTTAGAATGTTTGGAAATAATTTAACACTTAGATATTTCCCTAAAATGGCATGTCACTTACTATTTTAATCACTTAGAGTTTATACACTGAATAAACATGTACTGGGAGATCATCAACGCATACCTGATTAACAATTGTGCTTGAATTTAAGCATTGCTATCAGAAGATAAAAGATGTTCACACTGGGTTTTTTGGACTAATGTATAAACAACAATCAGCAGCTGATCTAATATATTTAATGTAACAATAGTTATAATTAGCTGCCTGTTTGAATGTGCAGCCCAGACTTTCAGTGCATGGGGCTGCAGACATACAAATGAAGGGTCTTAAAGCACTTGAGCACTTGTATCTGCCACAGTACCATTACCAATAAGCCTTGCCATCTTCCAGGTTGTTTAGTGGATTCAAAAACATGTACCACCACTTCAAACATTAAGTGAAACCGTATGAACTGGTATTCTTACCAACTGGAGGTAAGGATGGCAGTTCATACATGACTCAATATATTACAATGGTATTTATGGTGCAGAGGGTTTTCAAAACTGGAGAGGCTTTAGGTTTTGTGTTAGGGTAAAGCCTTTAAAATATTTTTCAGACAAATGTGTAAAAGTGATTATCTTGATGTAAATAATCTTATCAGCGTTTCCTAAAGAGACATTGTCATTAGACCACATTTATTATGCGTAACAGTATAACCTTCAATGAATGGAATATTCATTCTCTTTCAACGTTACAGGTGCCTACTGGGTTCTTCAGCATCTGACACTTCTGGCTGTGATAAATGCTTGTATCTTGTTGCTTCCTGCTGTGGTTCATCCCCACAGCCCCAGGCAATACAACACTAGTGTGCCCCTTCTTACTTGTAAAGTTATACTAGTAATATAGCAGTTGGTGGGTGTAATGTTATCATGCAGCTGGCAGACACAGGCATCAGAAGTACTAGATGCTGAAAATCCTGGTAGTGCCTTTATCTCTGCAGTGGAGTGAAGATTTCATTGATTCCGTTCAACACATTGCATATGTTTTAAAGACGCAAAGTCATGATGATCAATACAGCCCAAAGTCTCTAGAATTTCTGTTTATAATTGTATATGTACATGGAGATAGGCATATTTGCTCCTTACATACTGTATGTGCTAGCCGTGCTTTGCTCTTAATTTTGCTGTATTCAATAAATTAATAAAAATGAAGCTTATTAGGATGTGAAAGAATATTACAATAATAACTCAAACTATGGCTTTGCTTTAACCTTCCTGGTGATATTTCTGAGTGTGGATCTCGATTAATTTTTATTACCATTAGTGGTAACCCCGAGCCACACACAGGATTGCATCTCAGGATACTGGTTCAGGTTAGTTACCTTATCCCCAGGATTCTGCGATGTCCCCCCACTGTGTCTGCAGGCTGTGTCCTCTGCCCAATGCCTCTGTGTGCCAGGCTCCATTCCCTGCAATTGTTGCGACACATGGGGCGGAGCCTGGCGGCAAATTCAAAAAGTACAAGGTTCATAACACATACAGTACACTGTCATAGATTCAACGCTGTATCCTGGCCTAGGCCAACAAGGCCCAGGCCTAGGGCAGCACTTTGCAGGGGGGCAGCACGGAAAGAGTCCCTACCGGCTTGCGCTACACTGTTAGTGTAACACAAGCTGCTTCTAATTTTGACTGTCCTATCATCCTGGACCACAAACCTTCCTCACTGTGCTATATGTTTTCTGCTGTACCATTGGCATGGTTATATCTTCTTAGTCCTCTCCATAAAATTATCAGAAATTTGTAGGCAACACGTTTTTCATTTTGGATAGAGTAAGGGAGGGTTATAGCCCCTGTCAGTTTATTTTTTACCATCTCCGTCTAATTGCAGAGATTTTCCTTAATTTCCTGCCCCATAGCCAAACAAGAAGTGAGAGGAAATCTATGCAAATTAAGGAAATCCATCCCCCCCCCAGGCCCTAAGAACTAGTGTCCCCACTCAAAAATTTCACGACGGGTCTTAAACAGAAAGGGGTGGCTCATATTTAAATTAAGGGGTGCACGAGTTTAGTCAGTCTTAGGGCAGCACGAAACCCCTGCATAGATTACATTACTGTATGAAATAATTGCACATTCCTTTTGTCCCTAGTGCTTTCTCTGGTGCCCTGCATGCAGTTTTATATTATATATACTGTTCTTTCGGCCGGGAAAGTTGAGATTGTCCATGGCAACAAAAAAGTGTCCCTTTATGTCAAAAGTGGTTTTAGACCAGCTAGAAAACAGCGATAGTAAATTAGAACACTTGAATTGAGCTTAAAAAGTGAATAATACTGCGCTAACTCATTGGTGAAATGTGGAAAGCGGCTATATACAAATGTGATAAAGATTGGTGAATAAGGTAAATGCAAAATGTAGCGCTAAAAAGTTGAGTAAGCAATGTTCAAATAATGAAATGTTGCTATACACATGAGGCCTGGTTCACACTGGTACGATTTGAGATGCGATTTATAATGTCAAATCGCATCTCAAATCGGCGGCATTTTTTCGGCAATTGTCGGCAATGGCACCGTCCTAATCAGTGCGATGCCGTCTGCGGCACTGCACCGATTTCAAAAAGTAGTTTCTGTACTACTTTTTGCGATTTCGAGCCGCGATTTACATTGAAATCTGCACAGATGTCTCTGAAATCACGGCTGAAATCTGGACTGCCAGCGGGAGTGAAATTGTGCGAGTTCAGCTGAACTCGCACGGCTTCACTCCCGCAGCCCAGTGTGAACCTGGGCTGAAGGTAGGTCACAAAGTGTGAAAACATAACATATATAAATATAACTCATATATGGAAGATTATGGGAAATGTCCAAAATAATAAACCAATCCATGTAGTGAACACATAAAGTCCAGTATAAAATAGTTGTTGCTCATTTTTTATAATTATTAAATCATTATTATTATCATTTTAAATAATTATTTTTTATAATTATTTATAGTTATTTACTATATTATATGTTATTATTTTGTGTTTCAAACTTTATCATACCCAGGATTAGGGATGAGCCGAACACCTCCCGTTTGATTCGCACCAGAACCAGCGAACAGACCAAAAGTTTGTGTGAACTTTAGAACTCCATTAAAGTCTATGGGACTCAAACGTTTGAAATCTAAAGTGCTAATTTTCAAGGCCTCAAACGTTTGAAATCTAAAGTGCTAATTTTCAAGGCTAATATGCAAGTTATTGTCCTAAAAAGTTTTTGGGGACCCGGGTCCTGCCCCAGGGGACATGTATCAATGCAAAAAAAAGTTTTTAAAATGGCAGGTTTTTCGGGAGCAGTGATTTTAATAATGCTTAAAGTGAAACAATAAAAGTGAAATATTCCTTTAAATTTCGTACCTAGGGGGGTGTATAGTATGCCTGTGAAGTAGAGCTTGTTTCCCGTGCTTAGAATTGTAAAAAAAAAAGTCATTAAAATCACTCGCGGCTATAATGAATTGTCAGCTCCCGGCAATACAGAGAAAAGTCATTCATAAAAAAAAATAATGCCTGGGGGTCCCCCCAAATTTAATTACCAGGCCCTACAGGTCTGGTATGGATATTAGAGGGAACCCCACGTCAAATTAAAAAAAAATGACGTGGGGTTCCCCCCAAATATCCATTCCAGACCCTTTAGGTCTGGTATGGATTTTAAGGTGAACTCCACTCCAAATTTAAAAAAATGGCATGGAGTTCCCCCCAAAAATCTACACCAGACCCTTTATCTGAGCATGCATCCTAGCCGGTCGCAGGAAAAGAGGGAGAGAGCGCCCCCCCTCCTGAACTATACCAGGCCACATTACCTCAACATTGGGAGGATGCTTTGGGGGTCTGTGACCCCTCAAAGCACCATGTCTTCATGTTGATGGGGACAAGGGCCTCATCCCACAACCCTTGCCAGTTGATTGTGGGGGTCTGCGGGCGGGGGGCTTATCGGAATCTGGAAGACCCCTTTAACAAAGGGGACCCCCAGATCTCGACCCCCCTTATGTGAATTGGTAATGGGGACATTGAACCTCTACCATTTCACAAAGAAAGTGTAACAATTGTAAAAAAAAAAAAAAACAGACACCGTTGGGAAAGTCATTTATTAAAAAAATTAAAAAATTCCAGCAGTGACAATCCACTCTCGGTCTCCGCTCCAATGTTATCGGTATCCTGCGATGGGTGATCTGCTCTCCGGGGTCCAGCGATGAGAAGATCTCCTCTTCATGCAGGTCCAGGATCCAGCGTTGAGATGTCCATCCAGTGCACACATCACCTGTCTCCACCGGAGACAGCCCAGGAATGACGCAGCTTTAGCAGTGACAGCTCTTATGTAGGTGAGGGTGGGGCCACCCATCACGTGAACCCGTCCCCCTCTGATGCAAGGGAAAGCCCAGGCTTTCCCAGTGACGTGCGAGTGACCCTGCCCCCCTCTGATGTAACGCAGGTTTGCCGTGTTTTAAATGACTTTCTTTTCCTTCAGAAATTACACTTTGTGCAGGGACAGTTCTAAACACAAGAAACAAGCGCTGCTTTACAGGCATACTATACACCCCCCCAGGTACGAAATTTAAAGGAATATTTTACTTTTATTGTTTCACGTTTTAAGCGTTATTAAAATCACTGCTCCCGAAAAAAATTCACTTTTTTTTGCATTGATACATGTCCCCTGTGGCAGGACCCAGGTCCCCAAACACTTTTTATGACAATAACTTGCATATTAGCCTTTAAAATTAGCACTAGATTTCTCCCATAGACTTTTACAGGGTGTTCCGCGGCCTTTCGAATTTGACGCAAACACCCCAAATTGTTCGCTGTTCGCCGAACAGCCGAACAGGCAATGTTCGAGTCAAACATGAGTTTGACTCGAACTCGAAGCTCATCCCTACCCAGGATGTCTACTAGACTCTTGTTTGGACAGATTTAAGTGAGTTATTACTAAGAATTACAGGCCTACAATATAAAACGCCAAACTTCTATGCAAAACAATTGTACCGCTTTGAGATGCAAAAATCGGACATAATAATACCACCAGGGCGGCTATGCAACCAATATTAGAGATAATTAAACACCCATGTGTGTAATAAAATCCTGAGCACCTTACACCTGTCCTCCAGAATAAAAACATCCAAGCAATGTGATATGAAGCCACTGTATTATACATACTGTATATAACAACCAAGGAAACACTACTTTTGTTTCCAGCACCCCCAAGATACAGTTACAAAAACACACTGATTGTTACACCTTAAACAGATTCCACCAAGTTAAAAGACAAAACAAAAGCTTGAATCTAACTTGGTGCTATAGAAGCAGTTTTCCCTTCATAAATCTCATTGCATTAACCAGCAAGGAATGTCAAAATCCTGTTACCTTTGCTGTACTGGTGATGGTTTGTTTGGCTTTATGGCTCAAGATTGTTCCACTGTATGAAATTTTGCTGGTAGTAGAAGGTTCAATAACTAAAATACCAAATGTATTTTGATCCAGCGCTGAAAAAAACATATAGGTTAGTGAAAGTGTAGATACATAGGCAGCTTCAGACACTTACCAAAGAGGTTCTATAGAAATAAAGATGCACTCTCGTTAGAAATTAAACAGATGCAGTTTATGTTCTGTGAGATGAAGGCTGGCCATACATGTACAATTTTCTTGTACAATGTTTCTTTAGATATACCTTAAACTATGTAGTGCAAGGACCTGCCTAATTGGATACAATTGAATGACTGCCTGCATGCATCAAAAGAATGACAAAGCTTGCATATGGGGTGTGGGGGCATTTCGGGTAAGTGTACTTACATTGTTACCTGCAAGTGTGAAGCACAGACATGTGGTGTCCCAGGCCCAGGGCCACATTCAGTACTTTGGTTGTCCCTATCCAGCCCTCAATGCCTCCATGGTGAGCATGCATCTCTCTGCCTGGTGTGCAGTGTCCACCAGTGCCTCCTCATGAGATTGCTATCAATAACCCGCTTGGCATTTACCACACTAGCACCCTTGTCTTAAACAGGGGTTACCAGTAAATTTAACTGTGCTGGGAGTTAACTAGCCTGGTTGCTTTGTGGTCTTTATAATCATTTGGGTTTTCTCCTAAGCCTGGTGCAGCTGTGGTTCCTCCCTTCTGTCAGTAGGTGGCACTGTTACTTTTTGCCATTAGTATGATGAGCTACAGTGAAACTAGGTTATGAATATGCATACTTTTCTGAGCCAAATCAGAGTTTTTCTGGCCGCTGAGAATGCTGGGAAATGGTATAAATATTTGGGGAGGTTAAGTGATCAGGGTCCTCCCACCCAGACCTTGGTTTGATGTGGATGTGTGAGGAACAGCTGTATGGGTAGACCTAAATCCTAAGGCCTAGTCATGTGCTTGAGGCTCTGCAAGAGAGAGCCTGCTTGTTGTCTAGAGCAGTGGTCATCAACCCTGCCCTACAGGGCCCACTAACAGGCCAGGTTTGCAAGATAACTGAAATACATCACAGGTGATATCAATTGCTGCTCAGTGACTGCAGTATTCTAGACTGCATCTCCCCATGGTAATACATAAAACCTGGCCTGTTAGTGGGCCCTGTAGGGTAGGGTTGATGACCACTGGTCTAGAGGCATGAAGGAAAGGATGGAGACCTGAGATGAAGAACCAGAAGTTACTCTGCCATGGACTAGGAAACTGTGGAGAGCCTGGGAAGTGGGAAAGAGTCAAAACGGAATCATCTAGAGAATTCCTGCCCCCCATTCTTTTTCAGTTGCTAGGAGACAGCTGTTGCTACAAAAGTATAGATTTTGATGGTTTCAGCTAAAGGCTCTTTTTCTGTATTACTGTCTACTTTTCTGTTGTCTAAGGAGTCAGTCAGCCTGCTGGTCTGCTGTTTTATTTTACTAAAGGAGTCCTGTGCCCTACCACTCTCACCCTGAATTGTTTGATAGCGTGAGTAATAAACTCACTTTTGTTCAGCATAAAAGTGACTGGTGCCCATCTTTTCTACCTTGTATACCACCCACGTGCCTCACAACCTGCACCCCCAAATCAAATGTAAGCCGAGTCCCCACCACGCCTCTGGAGGTCAGAGGGGGTGCTACACAAATAATCAAAGAGAGGTTGCTTTATGAAAGGCAAATAAGCAATTCACTTTACAAGAGAATTTTCACTTTGCTGACTTCCATCGTTCAATCATGTTTAAGCAAAAATATGTTGTTGTTTTTTTTTGCATGATTGAGCATTCTTTGCCAAGTGAATTTCCACTACATTCACTAAGATAAGGGAGAAATGCCTTGCAAAGTGATAATTCCCCTGTAAAGTGAACAGCCTATTCGCCATTACTAAATCAAATTTCAAACTTCACCATAACATGAATTTACTAAATCATGTTATGGTGAAGTCGACTGATAGGCTGTGTGCTTCCATCTGGCTCTGCCTCTGTACTATGCACTGGAGTAAACACATTTTTGCTCCTTTTTCCCCACCTATCTGTAACCTCACTAGATCATTCTGAAACAAAATATATTACAAACAGCAATGATCCTGAGCATACAAATGGGACTTTAAATCTTTGCCATTTGAATGAAAGCATGTAGCCCTTAGAAACACATTATTTTGGCTCTGTATTGACTGTTGTTCAATTTTTTTTTCCAATTCTCAGTCTGAAAGTATTTGCCCCCTTCATGACCAGGCCATTTTTTGCGATACAGCACTGCATCAATTTAACTGACAATTGCGCAGTCATGTGATGCTGTACCCAAACAAAATTGACATCCTTTTCTTCCAGAAATATACCTTTCTTTTGGTGGCATTTAATCATGTCTGCGTTTTTAATTTGTTTGTGCTATAAACACACAAAGAGCGACAATTTTTTTTATTTTTTTTTACTTTTTTGCTACAATACATATCCAAAAATTAAAATGCACTGATCAATGTAGAAATGACACTGGCAGGGAAGGGGTTAACACCAGGGGCGATCAAGGGGTTAACTGGGTTCCCTAGGTGTGTTCTAACTGTAGGGGGGTGGGTTTGCTGGGACATGACAGAGATCACTGTTCCCGATCATTGGTTTACATTGGCAGATCCCCGTTCTGCCTCTCTACTAGGCGATCATGGGTTTGCCGGCAGACATTGAGTCCCCCCAACCCGGGAGCATGCTTCCGTAGCGAGAGCGCGTCGCCCACAACTGTTTCTGCGGGAGCCGTCATACAGGTATGGCGATTCGCGCATGAAAGCCAACCTGACGCAGTATATCTGCGTGAGCTGGTTGGCTAGTGGTTAAAGATTGGCAAAGGATGGGCTATGTTTTTATATGTTATGATTATTGGATCATGTACAATATATATATATATATATATATATATACACACACTGTATATACACTACATCATGAGCTGCATAGAAGTAGCAAAGGATTACAGAAATAGTTAAAGCGTAGTTCCACCCAAAAATGGAACCTCCGCTTTTTGGAACCCCCCCCCCCCCCCAGTGTCACATTTGGCACCTTTCAGGGGGGGAGGGGGTGCAGATACCTATCTAAGACAGGCATTTTCACCCACTCCCGGGAATACTCCCGTGCGGCAGCCCCGCCCCTACCCGCACCCCGCTGTCTTCTGGGATTGCTCGTCCCTCTGCTGGAGACATTGTGGGCGCGCTGGACAGGTAAGTGTCCATATTTTAAAAGTTAGCAGCTACAGTATTTGTTGCTGCTGGCTTTTAAAAAAAAAAATTGGGCGGAACCTCCGCTTTGAGGTCTCAAATACATTTTTTGTATCCAAGTGTTCTTTTATTGGTTGTGACAGAAAGTATATCTAAAATCAGTAACTTATTTATTAGTTACTAATACAGTATACCACCATCAATTTACACAACGATTTACATATACAGTATATACTGTACAGGTTTTATATCCATAGAAAATATGGATATGATTTAAGACCATTCATGGGTGAAGCTGATCCCTCTGTGGCTCAGCAAAGCTGGCTTCTCTCTTATCCACCTGCTTTCAGCTACTGCAGTGAGAGCCATGGCCGATCATTTCCAGGTAAATGCCCCCCCACACACATATTGATCAACCTCCCTGTCCCACTCTTCTTTCCCACAGCTGCCAGCTTTTCCTCCTCTCCCTCCCGGGATTTGTGCTGGAGTCACCTGTTACTCTATAGAAAAGAAGAGGCTATATAAACATAGCAGCAGGTTCACATTTGACAGGTGTGCAGGCTTGGATGAGTGAACCCCAAATGCCCACTGTCTGTGTCTGGGGCCATACACCTGCATCCATTTGCCTGTCAAATTAGGACCTGCAGCTGTAATTGCACAGTCAATGTGTACCCGTAACATTGGCAGCCTGCACACAGCTCCAGGTGGCTCCACCACATAAACAATCCATTTATGCACACTGTACAGGCCACAGGACTCATGTGAATAAACTCCAAGTCCTCATTCACACACAGAGCTTTATTTGTTAACGAAATACAGTTTTATCTTTTAGATTTAGCAGGAATTTTGTAAGTTATGTTTTGTTTGTGTTGGCAAATAATGATGTTATTGTATTTTTAACAAAATATCACTTTGATATTTTCTGGGGGGAGGGACCCTGACAGGTAGCCTGCACGGGGCCCAGACAGGTAGTCTGTTTGGGGCCCCATGATTTCTATCAGCAGCCCTGATTAACCACTTGAGACCCGCGCTATTGACAAAAGACGTCAACAGCGCGGCTCTCAGGTGCCAACTGGACATCTTTGGACGTCATTTAAAAGCATTACCCGCGCGCCTCTGGGGGGCGCGCAGAGGGTAAACACTGTCCCGGCGCATTGCTGGGAAGCCTAAGCGTGTACCTGGCGGCCGCGATGTCCGCCGGGTACACACAATCTTCGGTAACACAGCAGGGACGTGGAGCTCTGTGTGTAAACACAGAGCTCCACGTGCTGTCAGAGGAGAGGAGACCTATCTGTGTCCCTTGTACATAGGGACACAGCATCGGTCACCTCCCCCAGTCAGTCCCCTCCCCCCACACAGTTAGAACACACCTAGGATACACATTTAACCCCTTCCTCACCCCCTAGTGTTAACCCCTTTACTGCCAGTCACATTTATACAGTAATTAGTGCATTTTATAGCACTGATCGCTGTATAAATGTGAATGGTCCCAAATTTGTGTCAAAAGTGTCCGATACGTCCGTCGCAATATCGCAGTACCAATAAAAATCGCAGATCGCCGCCATTACTAGTAAAAAAAAATGTGCAAATGTCAGTTAAAGCGACGCAGTGCCGGAAGCTGAAATTTCGCCTGGGCACGAAGGGGGTTTATGTGCCCAGTAAGCAAGTGGTTAAGCCACTGTGCAACTTTGCTGTGTATGTAGTACACAGTAGTTTTGGGCTACTATTTCCACTCATGGTTACTTACCTGCCATACTTTCAATACTCAGGCAACAGTTCTGAAGGTCTAGATCTCTGGAATGTTGTTTGACCCACTGACATACAGCATCAGGAAAGTATTCTGGGTGTGCTGCACGAATAATCAATAAGTGCTGAAACTCATCCAAATGGGATACTGTATCTACACATAGAGGAAGCCTGAAAACACCACTGCACACATTATCTTCATTTGTTGGAGCATCTGCACAAAAAAACATCACATTATATTAAAGCATACTGCACTGTATATTAAATGTTTATGTTTTACAATGTGAAAATGCTTACACCTCTTAACTTTCAGTGAGTTTTCAGCGTGCTATGTGATTTAGAGATTGGAAATCATGAATATTATGACAGTCAGTCATGGACCGGTAGCATTGCAACATCTTTAATGCAAAATTAAACACCATCAAAGTAAAAAAATAAAATAAAATAACCCTAGCCCAAAGCAGGAAGGCTTTTGGAAAGTCAATATCTGCCAAATGCTTAGGCAGTCCCCTGCCCCCAACTGAGATGCCTTGGGTCTGGTGGCATGGTGCTTAAGGCAGTGTGTACAGTATTGTAGGAAAAAGGGAGAGAGTGTTTAAATGATCACCATAACCAGACAAAATGCTTTATTTTCCACTTCTCTTCTTTTGTAACCTCAATTTTACATGTAATGTGTACTTAAAATATTCCCTAAATACATACCTTAACGCTAGTTGTCTTATACTGGTTCACATGACAAGTTAGGGTGCCTCTTCCTCCTTTACATTGTCAGTGATGGGTGGTCTTCTCTGTTGCATAGACTAGTGCTCATGTTTTGATGCTAGCACCACTCTCTGTACAGAAATCCATTGTGAACAACCCAGGTGGTGTATCCACGATGCCCCCGGAGGTGGATTGAATTATGCTGGGCAACATTTAGTTTCATCAATGGAAGACACAGAGGTCAGCAGTGCAGTGAAAAGATAGCGAGTAGGGTTACAAAACTGTTTTTTTTTAACAATGTATACAGCAAAACAATAAAAAAAAAAAAGATGATGTTTACTAGAAAAAAATAAAAACTCATTGTAAGGATTCGTGTAAATTAGCAACTCCTACATCTATGACAAATTTTACATTCAGGGGTCAGGCTCAGAGACTAGTAGCTATAGCAGAAGTGAGGCTCCCACCAACCAGCTGGATAATTACAGAAGCAGGTCACCCTTGCGGATGACACAGGCTCACTGTCTAAGCACTAAACCCTGATGGTGGAAATGGGGTTTGCTATGAGTTAGTACTAGGTAGCTGTCCTAAGCACTGACACACCGCTACACCGATCTCGGTAAAGAGCCTCTGATGAAGGCTCTTTACCAAGTGATCAGCCGTGTCCAATCATGGCTGATCATGATGTAAACAAGAAGAGACGGTGATCAGCCTTTCCTCACTCGCGTCTTACAGACATCAGTAGCAGAGAGCCGATTGGTTGTTCTTCTGAAAGTGAGGGGGGTCTGTGCTGATTGTTTATTAGCACAGTCCCCCCTCAGATGCTCACCCAGGACCACCAGAATGCCGCCAGGACCACCAGGGATGGCCACCACACTGGACCACCAGGTATGCAACCCTAGGCCAGCAGGGAAATTCCAATCAGTGCCCAAGCAGCTGCCAATCAGTGCCCATCCCCAATGTCTGCCAGTGTCAGAACCATCAGTGATGCCTATCGGTGCTGCATATCAGTGCCCAGCAGTGCCCCCCATAAGTACCTATCCTGACAGTCTTTCAGTGCCCATCAGTATCACCTATCAGTGCCCATCAGTGCCTACCAGTGCCACCCATGAGAGCCCATCAGTGCCACCTATCAATGCCCATCAGTGCTGCATATCAGTGCCATCCATCAGTGCTGGCTACCAGTGCCGCCTATCAGTGCCCAATCGTCAGTGCCCATCAGTGCCACCTCATTGGTGCCACCTCATTGGTGCCACCTTATTAGTGCCCATCCGTGCCGCCTTATCAGTGCCCATCAGTGAAGGAGAAAAGTGTACTTATTTACAAAATTTTATAACCAAAACAAAAGAAAACTTTTTTTTTATTTTTCATAATTTTCAGTATTTTTTTATTTGTTTAGCAAAAAGTAAAGACTGCAGAGGTAATCTAATACCACCAAAAGAAAGATCTATTTGTGGGAACAAAATGATAAAAATTCTGTTTGGGTACAGTATAGCATGACCGTGCAATTGTCATTTAAACAGTAACAGCGCTGAAAGCTGAAAATTGGCTTGGGCAGGAAGGGGGTGTGAATGCCTGGTTTTGAAATGGTTAAAGTCTTAGTACCACTACTAATTTCATTTTAGTCAATATACCGACTTCTTTCTCTAAGGTTTAAGAGAAATTAGACTTCCACAAGTAAATAGCATTAGACATTATGCCCATATCCTTTTAAGCATCTAACTTTTAACAAACAATTTTTGTTATAAACCATTTGAATAAATTTGTAAAAAAAAACATCTAGGAATCGGGTATTCTCTGGCATTTAAAAGATATTATGAAACTGACTAATTACTGATCAATTGAACAGAGAAATTGTGTGGGTAGAATGTGCCAGTAGGCACACACAAAGCTGTCAGAAAAGGGAGATTCAATGAACATTTAGGGCAGGGGTGCCCAACCTTTTGAAGAGTGAGGGCCACTTAAGCGACTTGGTTAACCGGTCGTGGGCCACAATGAATGAAGCAGGTGGATGCAGAGCGGACACGGACACAGCCCACTATTCTTTTTTTCTTAGCGGATGGGATTGGAGGTATGACACAAGTCGGTTTATTTCTACCACTACTTGGAGGTGAATGGAGGGTCCAATTGGTTGGACTGATCATGTAAAAGGGGCCCAAGGCTGCTTTCACACTGATGCGCTGTGGTTTACTCGCATCACAGTGTACCTTTTGGCTTTCCTGCACTTTGCAATAGACTTCAATTATATTCTGCAGGTTTGGTGCACTTTCAGAAAGCTCAACAAACTCGCAGATAATAACAAAAGTCTATGGCTCAGTGCAGGTAACCCGCAGGTAAACTGCTCTGCACCTGCGGATCGGCTTGAAAGCAGCCCAGTAACCACTGCAGAACAGATATGCCCATATATACACTGTGATTTTAGTAATAAACTGACCTTTAATAACAGTATTCTATTCTATTCCATCCCAGAGCAGGAGGTCGCGGGCCACATCAGAAGGCTCCGCAGGCCAAATGTGGCCCCCGGGCCACTGGTTGGGCACCCCTGATTTAGGGTGAAAACATACCCCTTTTCTCTAGCTGCAGGCTGCACAGGAGTGCCATTCATTGATGTTAGTTCTCACAAAGTAAGCTGTGTAAAAACTTCAGTGAGGGAGTGAGAGGAGCCACAACAACATTGCAGCAAAGCACACTACCCCTTCTTCACAAGTCAGATAGCTCTGACATACTCAGGAAGATGTGGGGAAAAATCTAGGACCTCTAAGGATTTCCCGCTGGTGAACTTCAACCCTGAGGTCATAAAAATGACTGAAACTCCTGCAGCGCAGCATGTTTTCAGCTGTTAGAGAAATAAGAAAACAAAGATATACTTGCAGGTTTGCACGCATGCATGCACATTTTTTCCAAATATGTAGCAGAGCAAATAAAAAGGAATGTTTAGTTTTACTTTAAAAATATAATAGGACAAAATAAAGTCTGGAAACACAGGAATGTATTTCTCACTAGCCTCTAAAAATGTACTGAAGAGTATCCCAAAACTCTTCTAAGTCCATATCTCCAATTTCACCTCTCTTTCACTGTTTCTTTTTTATTTTATTTTTTTGTAGCTATGTAATATTTTTGATAAATCTCTTCTTGCATGTTGTGATTTCTATAACAAGCAGTGGATTGTAATTAGGGTATGTGGACCTTAACAGGAGCAATCTCTAAGTATAGAGTGTATTTTCTCTATCATATGCTGTTTGAGCTTGCTCCAGAAGGGTGTACTAAAGAAGTATCATTCTGTATTATGGTTGTTTGGCAGCCTAGCTATTCAGCAGGCTTGGTGGGCTTGGTAATCATACCTGGGAACTTGCTAGATCCCTCAAGGAGATGACAGCTTTTCACTTAGGTTGCCAACTTGTTACTGACCTTGGCCAAGTTCTCCAGCGTGAGAGCTGTTTAATCATGAAAATAAACAAACTGGAGGGAGATAGTTCTAAAAATGTGGCGCCATTCACCCCCTACCTCCAGCACACCTGTGGCTCCATTCACCTCCCCCTCCAGCACACCTGTGGCTCCATTCATCCCTCCCCCTACAGCACACCTGTGGCTCCATTCATCTTCCCCCTCCTGCACACCCGTGGCTCCATTCACCCCTCCCCCTACAGCACACCTGTGGCTTCATTCCCCGCTCCCCCTACAGCACACCTGTGGCTCCATTCACCCCTCCCCCTACAGCACACCTGTGGCTCCATTCACCCCCCTCTAGCACATCTGTGGCTCCATTCACCCCTCCCCCTCCATCACACCTGTGGCTCCATTCACCCCTCCCCTCCAGCACACATGTGGCTCCATTCACCGTTCTCGTCTCCCCCTTCAGCACACCTGTGGCTCCAATCACCCTCTCCCATCACACCTGTGGTATTGCCATTCTTCTTTCCTGATGTATACCGGGTCAGGCAGCGGTGTACAGGGGGTGGACATAGAGGACTTAAGCCTGCCCACATGTGACTGCCTTGCATCGGCATTTATTGATGTCTATGTAGAAGCCGAGCCCAGAAATCATGCGCTGTCCCAATCCCTAGATGTACTGGGGGGAGGTCTGAAGCAGCTATGTAGTAATCCCAGTGCAGGGCGGAACGGGGGGGGGGGGGGGTACTGGCTTTGCACTGGCACTGGCTTTGCAGTGTGTCAAAAGAGGGAGGTGCGGGGCTACACACTATGCCGCCTGTCATGTATGGCAATGTGTGTGGCTGCGCTCACATCTACCACAAAGGGGAGGCAGTTGGCAAGTAGGGAATCCCCAGCGATTGAGATTTTACCACCCCCTCCATGCTGGCGCTGTAAGGCGGGTGCCTAACCTGCCTTATGCTGGCGCCAGCCCTGGCTGGGAGTACGGTATTGCTGTGTAAGGCCTCATACACACGACCGAGTTTCTCAGCAAAAACCAGCAAGAAATTGCTGGGATTTTTTTTTTGCAGAGGAAACCGGTCATGTGTACATTTTTCGACGAGGAAACTGTCGAGGATCCCATCGAGCCAAATGGAGAGCATGTCTTCTTTTTCCTCGACGGGAATGGAGAAACTTGCCTTGTCCAGTTCCTCGACAGCCTAACAAGGAACTCGATGAGGAAAACGATGTGTTTCGCCCGTCGAGTTCCTTGGTCGTGTGTACGAGGCTTCAGACGACTACTTGAAGGTGATAGTGTATGAACGTACATAAAAAAAAGTACTTTTTTTGTAAACAGAGCTAGTCTCTAAACTTTTTGATACCACCTCTGCATAGCATTTTTCACGCAGGGTATGGATAGGTTTGCTATAATAGGCTGCCAAAATATTAACTTTTGCTATCTAATTTGAACTGTAAACATGACATTTAAAAAAAAATCTAAAATTATATATTGCATGAATCATATTCATTCTTTCCTAAACAGAAAATGTCCAAGAAATATAGATCATGCCAGCATTTACATCAAACCAGTAGCTCAAATCCATTATTATGAATATGAGCATTCAAAAGCTGTCTACAAATGTAGTACACAAAGATATACAATTCATTTAAATGTACTATCTTCATTACTATATACATTTTTGGGATGCATAGTAATTCCACTTGTGGACTTCCACGACAGCAAATAATATGATAAATCTATCTGGGCAAGTAAAGAAAATAACTCATGATGAAAAGATTTTGTCCTCCATTATTATCTCTCTAGCAACAAAGGAGTTAATGATAACCAAAGTGGCAAGTAAGCCGATGTTCATTTACGCCTGAAAGAGCAGGAAGACCTTCAAACAGTTTGACCCAGTCTCTCCCGCACTTTCAGTTTGAAGGATGCCACTTAACTATCTCCAGGGACACATGATAAATGAATCCATTAGGACTGTAAAGTGGACCAGAGGAGCTACAGTAATTCAGAGTCCTGGGGCCAACCTTTCCTTCATTGTGCTATTAACGCATGGCAGATCTATATAGAAGATGCACTATGGCAAAGCCATTTATAAATTATATTTTAAGCTGCAAACACTATGTTACTACTATGCATAAACTGAAATATGACCTTACATAATAGATTATTGCACAGCAGCAACACAGAAAGGTCATTTAAATTTATCTTTCAACTATGCTTTTTTTATACATTTTGCATTTAAAAAGCAGAATCATTTGCACGGCTAATAACTGCTATGAATAAGCATTGAACAAACAAGCAGTGAAAGCCTGACAAATCATAAACATTATTTCCCAAATAAGAGTGTAAACAAAATCAGTAAACATAAAGCTCTGGAAGTGCAAACATGAATATAAATCATATGCCAGGAGAGAGAAAAAAAAACAACTGAAGCAAATAAAACATATTGTTTTTCCTTTAGGTCTCGTACAGACTACCGAACATGTCTGCTGAAACTGGTCCGCTGACCAGTTTCAGCAGACATGTTTGGTCGTCTGTACGGCCGACCGGACAGATGTCCGGCGGATCGGACAGGTTTCCAGCGGACAAATGTTTCTTAGCATGCTAAGAAACATGTCCGCTGGAACCATGTCCGTCGGACATGTTCAGTCGTCTGTACAGACTCACCGGACATGTCCGCTCGGCCGCCATCCCTCGCATGCATCGAAGTGATTCGACGCATGCGTGGAAGCATTGACCTTCTAGGGTCGCGCACGTCGCCGCGTCATTGTCGCGACGACGGCGCGGCCATGTCACCGCGCTGTCTGTCCACGCGGATTTCTGTCTGATGGTGTGTACAACCATCAGACAGAAATCTCCGGGCGGACATGTCCGCTGAAAACGGTCCGGCGGACCGATTTCAGCGGACAGTCCGCTCATCTGTATGGGGCCTTAAATCGTTGTAGTCATTTATACCTGTATCTATTTTTTAATGTACACATGCAGTTTTACAACACTTAGCAGGAATAGATATGAGCCAAAACATTTTATCAAACTTTTGTTGCTTTAAATGTTATTAACCCTGCTAATACAGATTAATTTACAATGTCTCATGGTCATTCATACAGCCTAGTAAATAAGGTGAAGTTGTGTTCAGTTCACTCACCAATCATCTGCCTGAAAATATCCTGTTTCAATTTTCCCTGCAAATGACTGGGTATTCAAAGTGAACACAGCTTCACCTTATTTACTAAGCTTAGCAAATATTCACTGTGCAAAGTGAACACTCTCTACTACTTTTATAAGTCAATGTGTATTTATGGCTGTAAAAGAAACATTAGAAATCACTTCTGAAAGATGTCAGTGAGGGGATATATTGGTTGCAGTAAGGAAACATAAGAGTATCACTGTGGAAAACCTACCTAGTGTGGAAGGATCATGCTGTATGTCATACCAGGGAATACATGGGTCTACTCTAGGTCATACACATAAGTGACCCCTGCATAAACTCTGTGTTACATTCTACTGACCTCTGCACTGTGTGTTACTTACTGCTGACCTCTGAACTATGTGTTAGTTACTACTGTCCTCTGAACTTTGTGCTACTTACTCTTGACCCCTGAACTCTGCATTACTTACTCCTGACTCCTGCACCATATGTAACATACTACTTATCCATGACAAGCCAAACTCAACCCATTCAGCCAGGCCAGAACTCAACCCAGAAAGCTCAGGAAAAAAACTCAGCCCAGGCCGCCAGGTCAGAATTCAGCCCAGCCAGGCCAGAACACCACCCAGCCAGGTCAGAACTCTGCCCAACCAGCCAGGTCAGAGCTTAGCACAGCCAGCCAGGCCAAAACGTAGACCAGCCAAGAAGAAACTTAGTCCAGCCAGCCAGACCAGAACTCAAACCAGCCACCCAGGCCAGAACATAAACCAGCCAGCCAGGCCACCAGTCAGACCAACTAGCCAAGCCAGAACTAAAACCACCCATTCTAAACTAGTCAGGCCACAACTCAAACTAGCCAGCCCGGACAAAATTCAAATCAGTCAGCCAAGCCAAGTTTAAGAGATAAGATAATGTTATAGTTTTACATTGTCATTTGTATTAATATAGTTTTCAAAGTTTTCTTTTAATTTTATAAGCCTTGCTATGTTATCTCCCAAAAAAGAAGGGGTGCTGCACCCTGGTGATCTTTAATCTGTTCCATGCTTTTCAGATAGATATCCACCTCTCTATGGTTGCCTAACCTTGCCATGAACACTGTGGTCTAATATGCTAGCTATGATTATGATTAAGAATATAAATCTGGACATGAATATAGAAAAGACCCATGCATCCTTGACAAAGAGATAGCTGAGTTAACTACAAATGCAGTTGATTTACATAATGACAAATGGCTGAATACTTGTTAGGATGTTACCAAATTTGTAATTATTTTTATTTATTTTTATTTCTATATGTAATAGCATAATAGATGAAATATAAGTTGTATCGAAACAAAAACAAATGTAAATACATACCTGAACTATTTTGATAATCCAATGCATACCATTTTTCCCAATCTGAAGCATTCTCTGTTATCTGCAACAATAAATTGTTGGAAATATTACTTGCAGTGGTTTGGAGTGAATTTAATAAATCATAAAGAAGGAGCTAATTTCTTGCTATAAACACTAAAAGTAAAGACTCATTTGGTAAAGTTGTCTTTTCTGTTTTAGACATGTACTCCTACCCTAGTAGGTGCCGCTGGTATTAACTTGTTTTTCCCCTAAAAGTACAAAGGCTGTCCACCACTGCAAGCACCAGTCCATTGCTTGAAGAAACTTTAAAGCGGAGCTCCACCAAGAAAAACTTTTTTTTTTTAAATGCTGGAAAAAATAAATAAATAATTTTATACATACCTGAGTGCCTGTTGCTAGGCAGATCGTCCTAATCTGCCACTTCCTGATCCGCGGTCCGTCTTCATTCTTCTGTTCCTCGGCTGCCTCTTGTGGAATGGTGGAGCGGTGTCTTCTGGGACATAGTGTGTGTGTCCCAGGAGACATCATTCATTCACGTTGTGACGTGCGGCTCGCACATGCGCAGTAGGGAATCGGGCGGTGAAGCCGCAAGGCTTCACTTCCTAATTCCCTCATCGAGGATGGTGGCGGGGCAGCCGAGAACCGAGCGTTTGCTTGCCATCGGCTACCGTCATCGCGGGCACCCTGGACAGGTAAGTCTCCTTAGTAAAAGTCAGCAGCTACAGTGTTAGTAGCTGCTGACTTTTAATTTATTTATTTTTTATAACTGGACCGCTTTAAACAGGAGAAGGGTTAGGACATGAGATACTCCACATGATTAGCACATAGCACATAACAATTAGAGAACAATGTTCTCCTTGAATAAACTTGAATACTGAGCAGTCTAGTCACCCCACAGCTGAAGACCATGATATAACTTTCTGAACAGGCAAAGGCCTCGCAGCTGGAGAACATAAGGCAAGTTTCCTTGGCATCTGGCTAACTTGTTCGTTTCAATGTTTTTTGATCACATTTTTTTTTTTGTTATACCGTATTTTCCGGCGTATAAGACGACTTTTTAACCCCTTAAAATCTTCTTAAAAGTCGGGGGTCGTCTTATACTCCGGTAACCTAACATCCCTTACCTTATCCTAAGACATGCAGAATCGCGGCCGTCCATTTTTCAAAGCCGTGCCTCCTACTTCTTCTGTTCCGTGATAGGCGGAACACTCAGCTTCCCAGGAGACACTGTGTTTAGTGTCTGCCTATCACGGAGGCCCTCTCGTCCTCGGACGAGAGGGCCTCCGTGATAGGCGAACACTGAACACAGTGCCTCCTGGGAAGCTGAGTGTTCCGCCTATCACGGAATAGAAGAAGTAGGAGGCACGGCTTTTGAAAAACGGACGGCCGTGATTCTGCATGTCTTAGGATAAGGTAAGGGATCGTCAAGACACAGTCAGGCATGTCATAAGGGAACAGCGAATCTGGCATGTAATGGGGCACAGTGAGTCTGGCATGTAATGGGGCACAGTGAGTCTGGCATGTAATGGGGCACAGTGAGGCATGTAATGTAAGGTGACCAGATTTTTAAAATGAAATCCGGGGACTTAGGGCCAGATTCACGTAGAATCGCGGCGGCGTAACGTATCGTATATACGTTACACCGCTGCAAGTTTTCATCGCAAGTGCCTGATTCACCAAGCACTTGCGTGAAAACTTACGCCGGTGGCCTCCGGCGTAAGCCCGCGTAATTAAAAGGGGCGTGTGCCATTTAAATTAGGCGCGCTCCTGCGCCGGACCTACTGCGCATGCTCCGTTTTGAAATTCCCGCCGTGCTTTGCGCGAAGTGACGTAATTTTTTCGAACAGCGACGTGCGTAGCATACTTTCGTATTCCCGGACGTCTTACGCAAGAAAAAAAAATTGAAATTCGACACGGGAACGACGGCCATACTTTAACATGGGCTGTGTAAAGTTAGGGCAGGTAAAACGACGGCTAACTTTGCGACGGGAAACTAGACTAGCAACGACGTAACGAACGCGAAAAACCGTCGTGGATCGCCGTAAAACCTCATTTGCATACCTGACGCTGGAATACGACGCGAACTCCAGCCAGCGGCGGCCAAGGTACTGCATCCTAAGATCCGACGGTGTAAGACAATTACACCTGTCGGATCTAAGGGCTATCTATGAGTAACTGATTCTATGAATCAGTCGCATAGATACTCTGAGAGATACGACGGCGTTTCAGAGAAACGCCATCGTATCTCTTCTGTGAATCTGGCCCTTATTTTTTTTTACTAGTAATGGTGGCAATCAGATCCCTCCGCCAGGGAAGGCAAGAAGATAAACAGGCAGGCGGCTGGCCGGGACTTGAGCCAAGGCAGAAGAACATGCGAGCGGAGCTGAATGGGCATGCACCCGAAACTGAAGAAATATTCCCTCCGCTCCGACCAGCACATCATCAGAAAGGGGCACAGATAATGGAAAAAAATACACCCCCTAAGCTAGTGGAGGTGTGTAATTCAGATTTTTTTCTGCACTGACTGTCTTTGCCCCAGCCCCTTTTCAAATCCAATCCAGGGACACAACTGGGGACAGACTTGGTCAGGGGACAGTGTCCTCAATCCGGGGACTGTCCCCTCAAACCGGGGATGTCTGGTCACCCTAATGTAATGGGGCACAGTGAGTCTGGCATGTAATGGGGCACAGTGAGTCTGGCATGTAATGGGGCACAGTGAGTCTGGCATGTAATGGGGCATAGTGAGTCTGGCATATAATGGGGCACAGTGAGTCTGGCATGTAATGGGGCACAGTGAGTCTGGCATGTAATGGGGCACAGTGAGGCATGTAGTGTCACAGTCTGGCATGTAATGGTGGCACCGTGAGGCGAGGCATGACTAGTAGGAAGGGGGTAGTCTTATACGGCGAGTATATCCCAAAACCAACATTTTAGCTGGACAATTAGGGGGTCGTCTTATAGGCCCAGTCATCTTATACGCCGGCAAATACGGTATATATATATATATATATATATATATATATATATATACACCTTGCGCTTATACCCGACTATGGGTAGCCAATGTGATTTGCAGAACACAGCACTGTCACAGGGTTCAATTTAGGGTCTTTAGTCATAAGTCCACATGACACCTGCCAACTTCCACCTTACTTACTAGGGCAACTGCCAGCAAACAGTGCAGGTATTTCACAGCAGCAGAATATATACTGTAGATGACAGTTCAACAGCTGCTTTACATTTTTTTGGCCACAGCATGTCCTATTAAGGTGCATTTAAACTGCAGGTAAAATAGATCAAAAGCAGCCTTTTCTTGTCAAATTTTGCATTTTCCATTCAAACACTTGTGATTGATCATTATTTTGTTAAGTATCTTAGGACTCATCTAGGTGGCCATTTTTGTCAAATGCAATATTTTCACTCAAACAAAGTCTTATTTATTTGTTTTTCAATTTATCTTTATTATTCTTTTTTTTTTTTTTAAATACAAAAAAATTCACATTTGAAACAAGACTCCATCACATTATATATCTATTCCTATTTCATTTTCAATATACCAATACTTGTTTAATATCCATAAATCGCATTATGTTTTTAAAACAAAATTCCATACATCATATACTCCCTATTTTCCATTCTCATTCATTCTCCCATGCAAAAAAAAAAGAAGAAACCCAATAACCCTACTTTTCTCTCCCTTTTCATATATTAATTTATATTCATTTTATACAACATTTTATATTTCTTCATAATTTTTTCTTTGTTGTTTATAAATATCTTTCCATTTCTTTTGAGAACCGAAATTCATCCAATTTTTGCCATATTTCTGGCATTTGACTATTTATATATTCTTCTTCTCTTATCTGTCTTTCCATATATTGCATTTCGTTCATTTCACATATCCATTCTGCTATATTTGGACTTTGATTTTCTTTCCATTTACGGGCTATTATTGTTCTAGCTGCTGATGTCATATGATTAAAAATATCCTTCTTAATGCTCTTTATTGATTCTGGCATCAGGGATAGCAATGAGATCTCTATATTTAGATTCCTCTCTATTCCCGATATTTTTTTATATATCTCATAAACTGTTTTCCAGAATTTTCTCACCATATGACATTAATACCAAATATGTTCCATAGTACCCCTTTCCACCTTGCATCTCCAACAAATATCTGTTTGTCCACTATTTATTTGGTTTAATGCTACGGGGCTCCATTACCATCTCATTACTAATTTGTAGTTTCTTTCTTGATATTTATTCACTATAGATGTTTTATGAATTATTTCAAATAGTTTCTCCAATTCTATTTCTGATATTGATCTCCCTATTTCTTTTTCCCATTTTCTTGTTCCTATTAGTTATTTAAGGGATCCTGAGGGGAGTAGTAAGCCATATATCTTAGATAACTTTTTAGTTGGCTTTTGTTTATCTGTTAATATTTCTTCAAATTTAGTTTTTGATCTATTTATTAATTGTAATTCTCTCTTTGTTGTAATATATGTATTTAGTTGATGGTATTGTAGCCACTTATGTTTATGTTCGTATCCCAGATCTTGTAATTTTGTAATTTTCCCTTCCACTAGGATCTGGGCCACCCTTGCATTCTCCAATATATTCCATTTTAAGTGTTTTGTGGTTGCTAAAGCTGGCAGAAATTCTGGATTGGAGAACAATGGGGTCACATCATAGTGGATAGGTTTCCCTTTTTTACTTCTGCGTACCATATTTTTAATGTGGCTCTTGTAAAGATTGTTAGTTTTTTGTTTCCAGGTGGGGTTTTATCCAGGGGAGGGCTTTAAGTTGAATTCCCATAATATTTTCTTCTAGTTTAACCCATTGTTTTTCCTCCCTCTTATGGTACCAGTTTATAATCCTAATCAGAGAGGCTGCTTGTAGATATTTTGACAAATCTGGTAGTGCTAACCCTCCCTTTTTCTTAGTTCTAATTAAGATTTCTCTTCTAATTCTTGGTGTTTTGTGGGACCATATAAAACGTCCTATTGCTTTTCTTAGTTCAATCTTTAATTTGTTTGGGATAATTAGGGAATGGTTTGAAAAATATATAAGAACTTTGGTAATATATCCATTTTTATTATGTTAATTCTTCCCGCTCATGAGTATGTTACCTTTTCATATTTTTGTAATAGTTTTACTTCTTTTCGGATTGTCACATTGTAATTCAATTCTTGTAGCTTATTCAAGTCTCTCGGGATAAAAATCCCCAGGTACTTAATTGCTACTTGCTGCCATTTAAACGAGAAGTCCTTTTTGCAGTAGTAATTTATTTTTTTCTGTTAGTGATACATTTAGCATTTAAGATTTATCGTAGTTAACTTTAAAGTTACTTAATTCCCCAAATCGTTTAAATTCTTTTATTAAATTAGGTATTGTTATAATGGGGTTAGTCGCATAAATTAATAAATCATCTGCATAGATGGCTGTTTTATATTCTTTATCCTGATACTAATCCCTTGTATACCTTGCATTTATACCCAACCACGGGTAGCCAATACGATTTGCAGAACACAGCACTGTCACAGGGTTTAATTAAGGATCTTTAGCCATAAGTCCACAGGACACCTGCCAACTTCCACCTTACTCTCAGGGCAACTGCCAGCAAACAGTGCAGGTATTTCACAGCAGCAGAATATATACTTACTGTATGTGTGCTTACCCATGGAGAAGCTATATCTTCTAACAGTTTAAATATGAAATACAATTTGCTCTTCGAGTGATTGCATATTTTAACATTTAAGTGCTCAGGCATTGTTTTCCTGTGTTTGACTTGAGTGGTGTAGATGACAGTTCAAAAGCTGCTTTACATTTTTTGGCCACAGCATTTCCTATTAAGGTGCATTTAAACTGCAGGTAAAATAGATCAAAAGCAGCCTTTTCTTGTCAAATGTTACATTTTCCATTCAAACACTTGTGATTGATCACTACTTTGTTCAGTATCTTAGGACTCATCTAGGTGGGCATTTTTGTCAAATGCAACATTTCCACTCAAACAAAGTCTTATTTAAACCACACTCCCCTCTATTCAAAATTGTAGCTTGATTCAGTCACTATGCTGTTTCATGTCTAAATGTTAAATGCATATCTATTGAAAGTCTAAGCTAGTAGATGTTATAACTTCCACTCCAATCCCTAATTTTTTACCTGGTGACACAACTGCCTGAGTTGTACTGAAGTGCCTGACAAAAACATGAATTCTTCCCATTTGTCATAAGGCAACCATGATGGTGGGTTTAGGGTGTAATTACAACCATTTAGATTTTCTTTGTTGAATGTGTAGCTGCCTGTAAAAATGCAAGGACAAGTAAAATTGTATTAATTATTGTATTTTCAAAATATATTAATACTATATAACCAATGCAAAACTGGCCATCAAGGTCCCAAACTTCAGTGGGTTCATTAAACTGAATAGAAAATGTATAAACCCATTTAGAAGAGACACAATTAAATTAAATTAAATTCAAAAGCCACTTTTGGAATACAAGATAATAATAGGGTTCACTATGATTATTGTACCATATTTACTATGCTGATATTTTTGTTCTCAAAGTCTATGTATGGCAATGGCTACCATTGAGGAGTGTTCATAATGAATCACATTTTCATAATGAATAAATCATTTTAGAAGGTTTATCAAAATAAAGTTTTCCAATTGTTTGCTATGAGCTATCCTTTACCAATGTACTTCGGTAGTCAATACTTCCATATCTTTTATGTGTAAAACAATTTCCATAAAATGATGCTGATTATTTATTTACATTACAGTTTTGCAATAGAAATGTAAAATCACACCATTTAACTTGTGCAGTCTAGATCTGACAGCAGTTTGCGACTGCTGATCGCTGTTGGAAATGTGAAGGCTTGCAGGATTTTCTTTATAATTCATTATCAAAAAGATAAGTAAATGGCACTGGTTGAAAGATGCTGCCAGGGAAAGTGGATTTTTGTGTCTTCACACATGATTTAATACACAAGTAAAACTATAATGCCTTCTCGTCAAGGAATACAAATGAAACACTTTTAACATATTACCGCTTCATGCTATGATACGGAATGAGCAAGACTCTTGAGAGGCAGCCTGTAAAGAATAATTTTATTTTTTCTAATAACTGCAACAGCAAGGTGCAGTTTCTCAGTAAAGGCAAAACATTTATGTAGAGAAAAGTTGACTTATTTTCTGATTTGCTAGACCCACAAACAATAATTTTAAATTGATCTCTTCTGGAGTAAAACTGGATTTTTTTCAAGCAACAACAATTACTTATTACAAAATGTTCTCCCACAAGACTCATAATGCAGAATGCTAGGTTCTTATTGTTTCTCTGCTTAATTTCAGAAATAGCAGATACAACAACTACTTTCTCATACTAAAATCAAAGTACCAGCCTGGCCAATAATGGGCAAGAGCATCCTTAATATGTCCAGGTAAAGGAAGAAAACTTCTTAGGTGGTGTAACAGGGTCTTTAAAAGAAATCACCACACATCCCTTACTATAGTATGGTAACAAAAATGCTATTCCCTGACTAGTGAAAAGTTTTCCACAATCACAAAAGGGGCATCTGTTGCTGGAAAGTGAAGGCAATGAAAGATATTTCATGTGAACTTCAAGGGGAGAAAAAGACTTTGTCTGAGAGTCAGAGAGAGATCCTTGCTGAAAATTTAAAACTGGGACCAGATATTGATGTGTAGTAAGCTAAGCTTTCTGAAGAAAAAAGAAATGTTAGATGGGTTGTGAAAAGTACAGCTGCAACTCTGTCACCTAACAAAAAAAAAGTAAAAGAAGTGTAGGCTGTAGTGGCATAGAGTAGTTTCTTAAAATAAGTAGTTTGCCTATACGATTATGATCAGGGAATATTTAAAATGTATGTATTGTAAGATTGGGGTGATCAGACTCCAGCAGTAGGTGTGATTTTAGTGAGTACGCCAGTCCAGAACTGAATTTTTAAGGGCCTGGTAGCCCACTTTTATTTAAAAGCACAACAAGTTCACAAATACATCAGTAGCCCTTACAGGGGGTTCCACCATTACTGTATCTTGCATACTCAATTCTTCAGCCTCCTGGCTTTCATTCTTGCCATCTGGCTGTTTCAGGCCTTTAGCCTAGGCCTTAGGTCTGCTCATCAGAACAAACAGAGTTTCCTAGAGTTAAGCTCTCTCATAGCTTAATTACTCCTGATCAGCGCCTTGCTGCTCAATCACCAATGACATCTGCCTCCTGCAGACATGCATGCTCTGGCTGCACCCATGCAGCGTCTGACTCCTCTCAGAGGGATGGGAGTCCACCTGACTCCTAGGCACAAGCTTCCTGTTTGTTGGGTGGGGCCCTGAGCCATAGTCAGGTCAGAACTAAATAGGCCAACACTCCTGGCCTAGGGCGCAGCAGGTTCCCATTGGGGCGCCCGGGCGGGGGTAGGCAACAGCAGTATACATAGAGATAAACGACAGGGCTGTTTGTGTAAATGTTTCTCAGGACTTGCGAGGGGGTCCATGTTATGTTATACTTAATATTGTGGAATGTGTCTGTCTACTACAGGGTGGACCGGCCCACCCAATGTTGGGTGACCGGTGCCCGTTTTCTTTGATTTCTGTCAAAAAATTTCTAATAAAACTTTTATTGAACCTAAATAGGCCAACACACAGCTGTGCAATTGGCATACCTTTCTCTCCAAAATCTGGCGTAAACCAACAGTCTTTAAGGTCGCACAGGGTCCCACCGCCACAGTATGAATCTACCTTTCTTCCTATATTACTAAAACAAAATATTCTAAGCTCATGGAAAAGTGGGCTGTGTCTCAAATAGATATATTTAGCGCTGAATTGGTCCTAAACCCCTCCCCTGAGAATGCTGCTTACCTGAAACAGGGGCATTTAACATATACACTATGTCAAGGCAGATAAGCAAAGTTTCCACTTTTGGGTGGAACTCTGCATTAAGAACTGGGAAAGAGTGAGCCTTGGGAAACACACTTCAAGCAAACTGTAGTATTCCTTCAGGGTGAGGGCACCCCCTTAATTGTTGATGGTAAACTGGTATTAAATAGGGACTTCTCAAAAGAAGTATAGCGCTGAATGGACAGAGAAAAAGCTCTCCAAATGAGGCCAAAGAAAGTCCAGAAGGCTGATGCTTACTGAATGTGTCCTGAATACTGTGTTGCTGCCTGCACAGTATCAGTCAGTATCTGTAATTGCCTGTGTCCTGAATCCTTGGATGAGCTCTATGCAGAAACTTGGGAGGCTTGGCCAGAGGTCCCCAGCCAAAGCAGAAGCCGGGACCCCAAAATGGTTCTTTCAGCTGCAGGTAAACCCCTAGGGATGTCCTAGTCCTCAGGGTCCTACTCCCCCAGGAACAAGATACCTCTCGTCTGGGCCTAAGCCTATTTATGGAAAAAGCAAAAGACCGTGCTAGTAGCCTCCCACCCTCTAATCCCAGGCAGCAGCTGGCGTGCGATAACACAAAAGCAAAAATAGACAAAAAAGTCAGTTGAAAATACACAGTCTCTAGGTTTGTGATTTTTGTTCCGTAATTGATTAAAAAACAGTTGTATGTTCACGAGGTAGGCAGATTAGACCCTGGCGAAACTACTTCATGCGTTTTCACACCACCAAGTGACACATAAACAAACGTGACCCTCCACCGGAGAGAAGAGCCGCTTACCAGAAGGCAAGCAGTTAAGGCAGATGGCTATAACCCAGCCGAGGCCTTTAATCCTTGGACGTTTTCCACCAGAAAGCTCCCTGTCCTCTCAGTGTGATGGATGTCAGCTCCAACGTTTCAGATGTAAATAAAAGAAGAGGCGCACATAGCGTAACTCTATAACCATACACTTTAATTTTAAAAAAGAAGGTAAAACATACTCACAAGCGAGCGTATAAAAAACAGCATAGGTATAAATTGCCGGCCGGCATACAGGAGCCCTACTCCTTGGCGTGGTGACGTCACTGCGTGATCCTCCCAGACGCGTTTCATCACTAATTGGACGTTGTCAATGGGGGTAGGGCCATGCAGTAAATCACCTCGTATAAATAGACCCACTGCCCATTGTGAAAGGCTGCCTCATGAGTCCAGGAACGCCATCTTTGATGTGGTAAAACTTTGCCCTTACTCGGACCGCACACCGCGAGTCCACTTGCAAGACGGCAAAGACTAAATTTAGCATAAAAAAACTTTAATAAAAACATAAAAACACCTGTGACGGGCGGAAAACAGATTTGTGTATCAAAAACTGGCGGCTGCCAGAACATAAGGAAGGGGCTTTTGTTCTGGCAGCCGCCAGTTTTTGATACACAAATCTGTTTTCCACCCATTACGGGTGTTTTTATGTTTTTATTAAAGTTTTTTATGCTAAATTTAGTCTTTGCCGTCTTGCAAGTGGACTCGCGGTGTGCGGTCCGAGTAAGGGCAAAGTTTTACCACATCAAAGATGGCGTTCCTGGACTCATGAGGCAGCCTTTCACAATGGGCAGTGGGTCTATTTATACGAGGTGATTTACTGCATGGCCCTACCCCCATTGACAACGTCCAATTAGTGACGAAACGCGTCTGGGAGGATCACGCAGTGACGTCACCACGCCAAGGAGTAGGGCTCCTGTATGCCGGCCGGCAATTTATACCTATGCTGTTTTTTATACGCTCGCTTGTGAGTATGTTTTACCTTCTTTTTTAAAATAAAAGTGTATGGTTATAGAGTTACGCTATGTGCGCCTCTTCTTTTATTTACATCTGAAACGTTGGAGCTGACATCCATCACACTGAGAGGACAGGGAGCTTTCTGGTGGAAAACGTCCAAGGATTAAAGGCCTCGGCTGGGTTATAGCCATCTGCCTTAACTGCTTGCCTTCTGGTAAGCGGCTCTTCTTTCCGGTGGAGGGTCACGTTTGTTTATGTGTCACTTGGTGGTGTGAAAACGCATGAAGTAGTTTCGCCAGGGTCTAATCTGCCTACCTCGTGAACATACAACTGTTTTTAATCAATTACGGAACAAAAATCACAAACGTAGAGACTGTGTATTTTCAACTGACTGTTTTGTTTTTGTTTTGGCGCGGCTTTTTTGTCTATCTAAGCCTATTTATACCCCTTTCAGACCCCTGCTGGTCACTACATCCCATAACTGAATGAGATGCAGGGGAAAGTAACCAAGCCTGCACCTGCAGAACCCAAAACAGACACAAATGCCAAATGATTGTTGCTCTCCCTGGCTACAGAGAAGCCAAAAAATGAATTTAACACTAGTAGCCTACTGGGGCGCTACACTTGTTTTGCTCCTTTTTAATGCTGTTGCCAGACAGGGCTGCACTGTAAGGCAGAGGTGTGTAAATCTGAGGACTGGATGGACAGAATTACAAATCTTTTGGCAGGTAATACAGCTCCCTTATAAATCTTGTATTTGGAGTCCAGCTTTAACAGCTTTAAAATTGTTAATTAATTCAGTTATGATGTTTCTCATATCTGCTTGATATCTTTTTTTTTTAAATATATAATAATGTACATGCTGAATAAATATTGTTTCTGTGACTCCTTATTAATGTATGTATTGATATGCCTGCAACCCCTGCTAACATTATACAGACATTGCAGTTCAAATTGCTTTGAGAACACATGTTGTAATATTTATGCTTCTTTCAAAGCCAGGAATAAGTAACATTTTACTTAGAGAAAACTTTGAAGAGAGCATGGTGAATCTAAACAGCCATTACCCTTCTTTCAAGGTTACAGGGTCTCATCTGGATTATGTGCTAGCCATCATTAGCATTAGCAGGGTTCGCCTAGCATTATTATGACTGAAAGCATGCTGAGACATTATTTACTGCATAAACCATAGCACTGTGGGAGCCCTGACTTGAGAACAATTGGTGCCCTTGATTACTCAGATGTGTCAGTTTTATATCTTCCTTTTAGCCTAGTCATTTTAGAGGTCTGTCCAGATTCAAAACCCAACTTTTCAAACATAAGCTGCAGAGGGTAAAAAGTATTCATCTAAGCACTGCTTTAGATAAGGCACTATAAAGTTTAACACCATAGCTTTCTTAAAACAATAATACCCTAGGCAGCACCAGTTGTACCCCTCAGAATATCATGACTTCAGGGTATGGGGAAAGTATGTACAGCCACTTCACCATCCTACAATTCAGAGTAGGGTGTCTCAGCAACATATCTCCAGTCCCAAACACTGTCACGTTAAAGCGGAGTTTCAACCACAATTAGCATTTTTTAAATGTATGTCCTTTCATCATGCGTTTTTATAATATAAATGCGGTCACTTACTATTTTACAATCCGCCACCGATCCGCATAGATCAGGGGTCTCAAACTCAAATTACCTGAGGGCCACAAGACAAGTTTTCATATGCCATGGGGGGCCACATGCAAACTTTCAAACTTCAAAAACAACAGTACTGGTGTCAGCGAACACATTATTAACCCCCAGCACTGGTGTCAGCGAGCGCATTATTACCACCAGCACTGGTGTAAGTCAGGGTTTGACAAATTTGCTCGGAATCTAGGAGCCAGCTAAAAAAGTTAGGAGCCAGAAAACGCACCCCGTCCCGACGAGCTTGCGCGCAGAAGCGAACACATACGCGAGCAGCGCCCGCATATGTAAACGGTGTTCAAACCACACATGTGAGGTATCGCCGCGATTGGCAGAGCGAGAGCAATAATTCTAGCACTAGACCTCCTCTGTAACTTAAAACATGCAACCTGTAGATTTTTTTAATCGTCGCCTATGAAGATTTTAAAGGGTAAAAAAGTTTGTCGGCATTTCACAAGCGGACTCAATTTTGAAGCGTGACATGTTGGGTATGAATTTACTCGGCGTAACATTATCTTTCATAATATTAAACAAAATGGGGATAACTTTACTGTTGTCTTATTTTTTTATTAAAAAAAGGGTAATTTTTTCCCAAAAAAGTGCGCTTGTAAGACCGCTGCGCAAATATGGCGTAACAGAAAGTATTGCAACGATCGTCATTTTATTCTCTAGGGTGTTAGGATAAAAAATATATATAATGTTTGGGGGTTCTAATTAGAGGGAAGAAGATGGCAGTGAAAATAGTGTAAAATGACATTAGAATTGCTGTTTAACTTGTAATGCTTAACTTGTAATACCAACGGCCACCACCAGATGGCGCCAGCTCACATCTGGTGGTAATAACTTGTAATACCAACGGCTCACCACCAGATGGCGCCAGCTCACAAAAAAAAATCCTCTTTGCTCCCCCCACTTCCACCCTGCCTGCGGGCCATTTATAACTGGTCCGCGGGCAGCAAATGGCCCGCGGGCCAGTACTTTGAGACCACTGGCATAGATATTCAAAAAAGATAGTTTATAAAACTATGTCTACACCGTTGTCATTTTTCTTGTGGGCATTGTGAAGCCTAAAAGCACTTACTTCCTGGAAGTCTTGGATGGGGAGTGATAATTGGACAGCGCACTGCATCCTGGGAAATGATGACACAGATTTCCCAGGAGCATTAGAGGGAGATGATGTCAGAATCCTAGGTGCTTTCAAAGACAGATTTCGTGGGACCGCAAAGCAAAAGGCATTTTCAGATGAGTAAAAAAAACATTTTTTTTTATTTTTTTACCTTTTTAGGTCTAATGAGCACAATAATGAAAAAAATAATTTGGGATGGAAACTCCACTTTAAGGGGGACATGCCTTAACTCCATCCAATATGAAACATCAGAATATCAGAATTTGTGTGGGAAAATAAAGAGCCTATTAAAGCTGTTAAAAGACTTGTGGTAAACAAAAGGTATGATATGGCATCTTATGGTGCCTAACAGTGGCGGCTGGTGCTCAAAATTTTTTGGGGGGGCGCAAACGAAAAAAATAAAAAATTGCAGCCTCACTGTGCCCATCACATGCAACCACTGTGCCATCAAACGCAGCCACTGTGCCATGCCACCAAATGCAGCCACTGTGCCATCAATTGTCACCACTGTGCCATGCCATCAAACACAGCAACTGTGTCATCAATTGTCACCACTGTGCCATGCAACACAGCAACTGTGCCATCAATTGTCACCACTGTGCCATGCCATCAAATGCAGTCACTGTGCCATCAATTGTCACCACTGTGCCATGCCATCAAACAGCAACTGTGCCATCAATTGTCACCACTGTGCCATGCCATCAAACGCAGCCACTGTGCCATCAATTGTCACCACTGTGCCATGCAACACAGCAACTGTGCCATCAATTGTCACCACTGTGCCATGCCACCAAATGCAGCCACTGTGCCATCAATTGTCACCACTGTGCCATGCAACACAGCAACTGTGCCATCAATTGTCACCACTGTGCCATGCCATCAAATGCAGCCACTGCGCCATCAATTGTCACCACTGTGCCATGCCATCAAACACAGCAACTGTGCCATCAATTGTCACCACTGTGCCATGCAACACAGCAACTGTGCCATCAATTGTCACCAATGTGCCATGCCATCAAATGCAGTCAGTGTGCCATCAATTGTCACCACTGTGCCATGCCATCAAACAGCAACTGTGCCATCAATTGTCACCACTGTGCAATGCCATCAAACGCAGCCACTGTGCCATCAATTGTCACCACTGTGCAATGCCATCAAACGCAGCCACTGTGCCATCAATTGTCACCACTGTGCCATGCCATCAAACACAGCAATTGTGCCATCAATTGTCACCACTGTGCCATGCCATCAAATGCAGTCACTGTGCCATCAATTGTCACCACTGTGCCATGCAACACAGCAACTGTGCCATCAATTGTCACCACTGTGCCATGCCATCAAATGCAGTCACTGTGCCATCAATTGTCACCACTGTGCTATGCCATCAAACAGCAACTGTGCCATCAATTGTCACCACTGTGCCATGCAACACAGCAACTGTGCCATCAATTGTCACCACTGTGCCATGCCATCAAACGCAGCTACTGTGCCATTAAACGCAGCCACTGTGCCATCAATTGTCACCACTGTGCCATGCCAAACGCAGTCACTGTGCCATGCCATCAAACGCAGCCACTGTTCCATCAATTGTCACCACTGTGCCATGCCATCAAACGCAGCCACTGTGCCCCTAAATTGTTGCCACTGTGCCAATTGTCACCACTGTGCCCTTTAATTGTCACCACTGTGCCCCATGATGCCACTGTGCCCATTGTCACCACTGTGCCCCATGATGCCACTGTGCCCATTGTCACTCACCATTGTGCCCCATGATGCCACTGTGCCAATTGTCACCTCTGTGCCCTTTGTCACCACTGTGCCCCATGATGCCACTGTGCCAATTGTCACCTCTGTGCCCTTTGTCACCACTGTGCCCCATGATGCCACTGTGCCCATTGTCACTCACCACTGTGCCCCATGATGCCACTGTGCCCATTGTCACCACTGTGCCCCATGATGCCACTGTGTCAATTGTCACCTCTGTGCCCTTTGTCACCACTGTGCCCCATGATGCCACTGTGCCAATTGTCACCTCTGTGCCCTTTGTCACCACTGTGCCCCATGATGTCACTGTGCCCCTTTCCCTGTAAAAAGCACTTACCTGAAGCTTCCATGTCCTCCCTCGATGTCTTCTGCCGCTGTGGTGAAGCTTCAGCCAATCAGGTTCCTGATAACCAGAATCCGGGAACCTGATTGGCTGAAACGGCCATTTGTCTTATGCAAGGAGCGCAGATTGCCTGCGCTCAGAGTATAGACATCTGAGAGCCGGAGAAAAGCCTATCAGAGCCGCTGGCTTTGATAGGCCGTTCCCCTCAGCCAACCAGCTGCCTCTATTCGGGTAACCGGCGTCCCACGTCCGGTTATATGAATAGACCAGGCAGCTGGCAACCAACCAATAACATACATTCATGCATTTATGCACGAATGTGTGTTATTTGCGAGAGGGGGTGGCGCTGCAGCGCCCTCTATAGACGGCCGCCAGAACTGTGGTTAAAATGTCAAAATGACATTTTAGCCGAATAAAAGTTCTTAAAGGGCCCGTTTTTTTTTTTTTTTTGTGTGACTGTGGGAGGGGGGGCAGCGCCCGTGCGTCCCTATGGACGGGCCGCCACTGGTGCCTAATATCAAAGCTTAGGAAGGATTTCAACTACTGCAGGCATACTTTAAGATGACTTAAGGTCTGAGACTGAACACGCTATACATAAACTCTGCATGTTCTCAGATGTCTAGAGCGCCTTTGTTTTTTGCACACCGGGGCCTTAATACCTGATGACAGCCATCACCTAACCTGTAATTCAAGCAGCAGCATCTCTCCTCTCTTATGCAGTTCAACTTGTATACCCCCCCCCAAATTGTTGAAAAGACAGCTAAATTCTTGCCTGCTTTGTCTTTGTCTATTGCGTATCTGGTTTTCATTCATCCAGGTCAGCATACCTCCCAAACGTCACAGATTCGCCAGGACAGTCCCAGAATTTCAAGCAAATCCTCTGTCCTACGAATCTGGGCTGAGTTCCACAGTAAAGCCCAGTACTAGAACAAGTTCTGGTACTGGACTCCACTAATCCCCCTGTCAAGGGTGGAGCGTGCCGAAACAGTCCCCTAGCCCTGAATGATACTACCTGCAGCATGTTCATAACCAAAGTATGATCAGTGTGAAATGTCCCTAGAAGTCTAAACGGAAAGCTCTGCACCCTTTAGAGCCGGTTCACACAGGGGCGGCACGACTTCGGGGGCGACTCGGCCAGGCGACATGAAGACGACATCTAAGGCGACATGCAAAATGACTTCTGTATAGAAGTCAATGCAGGTCGCCCCGAGTCGCCCCCGAAGTAGTACAAGAACCTTTTTCTAAGTCGGAGCGACTTGCGTCGCTCCTATTAGAACGGTTCTATTCATTAGAATGGGACGCGACTTGTCAGGCGGCTGCGTCGCCTGACGAGTCGCCCCAGTGTGAACCGGGTCTAAGCCGCAATGGGCAAATGTAGTAGCCTAACCTGTTATAACTATTCCTGGGAGACAAATCACAAAGGGATGACCTCCTCCTTATTATTCCCTCTCTCCTCATTCACACTTGGCGGACTCCGTCGCTACGGAGTCTGCCTGCTCGTCAGCTCAGCGGGAGATCAGTCAGCAGATCTCCGCTGAGCCGGCGGATGACAAGCTCCTCTCTGATTACTGAGCGGGAGGGGCTTGTCGGGCACCGCTGTCTCCCTATGGAGCGATCTGATATAAACGGACAGCATGTCTGTTTTCATCAGATCTTATCCGATCCGCATGGACGGATGGTGACGTGGCCCCCATACGTCTGTTTTTAGCGGGTCGGATCAGGTCTGATGTCAGCGGACATGTCTCCGCTGACATCCGACGCTCCATAGCGATGCATGGAGCGGCCGTTCAGACGGACCCCGAACGGCCTGAAGTGTGAATGAGGCCTAAATCCTTCCCCTTCTTTAGGTTAGGAACATACATGACAATAAGTTAGATTACCGCCAAAATAGATGTTATTTCTCTCGATCAGATCGGAAATTATGATGGGTTAATATAGAATATGTATAGATATGCACCTTACCTCTATACCTAATGTATTCATTTATACATACCCTGGGAATTTCCATGCTCGTTGTACCCTCAAAGGACACAGTTATGTCTCTCAGACTGACTAATGGGCAGACTTGATCAAGCAAGATTTTTAAATTCGGATGTGTGTTTGTGGACGATACCACGACAATGCATTTTTAAATCACATTATCGAATTAATTAATTGGGTGAACACTTTATGGTGTATTCACAGCATGTGACAGGGTTACTACAGAGTGATGCCTTTTTGTAGATATGATAGTCAGTAGGCGAAGCATATAGGTATTTAAACCCAGCAATAGTATAGAAGCCCTTATGTCCAGATAAAGTTCCGGGAGGAACAAAACATATTTAGACAGATCTATCACAGGAGTTGACCCCCATCCTCTGATGCGCCGGATTCCTGGCCTTTTGAAAGGAACCAAGGGAGGTGCACAGTATGTCTCACATGGGACCCATTATTACTAGATTGACCTGGATGGTCTGCTGCAATCAGTATCACCACTATCAACATTACCTGGCTGGAACGATCGAGCTGACTTGCTTTTTACTCACAGCATAGGTGAATCAGGTAACTGGATGCAGAGGAATCAACCATAGGAACGGCGCGCTCGCAGGACTGACAGGAGATCGCCAACTGTATCAGATTACCTGGCTGATACCTAGCGTGGCCAATTCAACTCTACCTGTTCATGAACCAACAGCTATGGTGATTTGGATATCTGGAGGACTGGCATCACATTAATAATACAAAGCTGTCACTAGAGGAAGCAAGAGAGTGAGTACTTTTACATTGTTGCATGTCTGATCATATCGGCATGGATACCCAGCGTGCTGGGATCCACACACATTCTGGCCAGACACAGTGTGATCAATTCTAACAATAAGCAAGCACAGTCTCTCATTAACTGGATTCACACTGAGCATACCTTGGTTATAGGAACAGGCTGCAGGTGGTATCATTCAGGGGTACCATCTCTTTTCCAGGTCCCATCATGTGTAAGAGGATTTTGCTATATATATATATACACACACACCCATATACAGTATATATATATAGATATATATACATCTATATATATATATATCTCTATGTATTATTTTGTTGTCATTGTGGGTTGGGGAGGAACTATTGGGGGGGGGGGGGTGGTGGGGAGGAACTCAGCTTTCCTAAATAGTTTTTTTAGTGATGCTGTTCATCTTTTTATCTTAATGAATCAGACAGGAGGAGTTAACCCTTGGGTGTGTACTTCATTTTTTTGTGTGATAGTATGCTCTGATGGGGACACCTTCTGTGGGGGGAACTCTGATGGGGAGAGGGGGACTCTGATTGGGACTGTGATATAATGGGGTTCCCTGATGGGGACCTTGATGTAAGGAGGGATTCTGTTAGGGACTCCTGATGTGAAAGGGGAATTCTGATGGGGACTGTTATATAATGGGGTCCTCTGATAGGAACCCTGATATAAGGAGGGATTCTGATGGGGACCCCTGCTGTGCCATAGCGTTCCTGCCTTCCATGTACCAAAGTGATCCTTCCTCCCTTTCTTCCATATACCATAGTGATCCTTCCCTCTCTCTCTCTCCCTAAGGGTTCATTCACACTGGAACACAGTGCAGGACGAGGGCATTCCATGTGCATTTCCCACACTGAATGCAACCATGCTGCCCTTGTGAGTAGGGATGAGCTTCGAGTTCGAGTCGAACTCATGTTCGACTCGAACATTGCCTGTTCGCCTGTTCGGCGAACAACGAACAATTAGGGGTGTTCGCGGCAAATTCGAAAAGCCGCGGAACACGCTGTTAAAGTCTATGGGAGAAATCTAAAGTGCTAATTTTAAAGGCTAATATGCAAGTTATTGTCCTAAAAAGTGTTTGGGAACCTGGGTCCTGTCCCAGGGGACATGTATCAATGCAAAAAAAAGTTTTAAAAACTGACATTTTTTCGGGAGCAGTGAATTTAATAATGCTAAAAGTGGAACAATAAAAGTGAAATATTACTTTAAATTTCGCACCTAGGGGGGGGGGGTGTAAAGTTAGCATGTGAAATAGCGCATGTTTCCAGTACTTAGAACTGTCCCTGCACAAAGTGTCATTTCTGAAAGGAAAAAAAGTCTTTTAAAACCGGCTTTGCGGCTATAATGAATTGTCGGCTCTGGCAATTCAGAGCGAATTCATTCATAAAAAAAAACGTGGGGGTTCCCCCCAAATTCCATTACCAGGCCCTTCAGGTCTGGAATGGATATTAAAGGGAACCCTGCCGTCAATTTTAAAAAAAATTACGTGGGGTTCCCCCCAAATATCCATACCAGACCCTTCAGGTCTGGTGTGGATTTTAAGGGGAACTCCACCCCAAATTTAAAAAAAAAAATGGCGTAGAGTTTCCCAAAAAATTTACACCAGACCCCTTATCCGAGCACGGTAACCTGGCCGGCCGCAGAAAATTGGGGGGGCCCCCCTCTCCTGAACCGTACCAGGCCACATGCCCTCAACATGGGGAGGATGTCCCCATGCTGATGGGGACAAGGGCCTCATCCCCACAACCCTTGCCCGGTGGTTGTGGGGGTCTGCAGGCGGGGGGCTTATCAGAATCTGGAAGACCCCTTTAACAAAGGGGATCCCCAGATGCTGCCCCCCTATGTGAATTGGTAATGGGGTACATTGTACCCCTACCATTTCACGAAGCAAGTGTAAATAGTTAACAAAAACACACACACACCGCAGAAAAAAGTCCTTAATTAATAAAAAGAAAAGAAAAAAAATCCAGCGGTGACACTCGTTCCCGGCTTCCTGCTCCAACGTTGTCTGTATCCAGCGATGGGTGCGGGTGATCTCCGGTCCAGCGATGAGAAGATCCATCCAGAGCGCAGCATTGCCGACCTCCTCTCACCGCTGGACACAGCCCAGCGAATGACGCGACTGAAGCTGTGACATTTCTTATATAGGGGAGGCGGGGCCACCTGTCACTTGACCCCGCCCCCTCTGACTCACTCTCTGCTACGTCACTGGGTTAGCCCAGTCTACCCCCTTGCTGGGCTTCCCCAGTGACGTAGCAGAGGGTGCGGCAGAGGGTGCGGGGTCACGTGATGGATGGCCCCGCCTTCCCTATATAAGAAACGTCACAGGTTCAACCGCTCATTCGCTGGGCTGTGTCCAGCGGTGAGAGGAGGTCGGCGATGCTGCGCTCTGGATGGATGGATCTTCTCATCGCTGGACCGGAGATCACCCGCACCCGTCGCTGGATACAGACAACGTTGGGGCAGGAAGCCGGGAACGAGTGTCACCGCTGGATTTTTTTTTCTTTTTTTTATTAATAAAGGAATTTTTTCTACAGTGTGTGTGTGTTTTTTTAACTATTTACACTTGCTTCGTGAAATGGTAGGGGTACAATGTACCCCATTACCAATTCACATAGGGGGGCAGGATCTGGGGGTCCCCTTTGTTAAAGGGGTCTTCCAGATTCTGATAAGCCCCCCGCCCGCAGACCCCCGCAACCACCGGGCAAGGGTTGTGGGGATGAGGCCCTTGTACCCATCAACATGGGGACATCCTCCATGGATATTTGGGGGGAACCCCACGTCATTTTTTTTTTTTTTTTTTATGAATGAATTCGCTCTGAATTGTCAGAGCCGACAATTCATTATAGCCGCAAAGCCGGTTTTAAAAGACTTTTTTTCCTTTCAGAAATTACACTTTGTGCAGGGACAGTTCTATGTACTGGAAACATGCGCTATTTCACATGCTAACTTTACACCCCCCCTAGGTACGAAATTTAAAGTAATATTTCACTTTTATTGTTTCACTTTTAGCATTATTAAATTCACTGCTCCCGAAAAAGGCAGTTTTTAAAACTTTTTTTGCATTGATACATGTCCCCTTACCTGAAGGGCCTGGTAATGGAATTTGGGGGGACCCCCACGCTATTTTTTTTTTATGAATGAATTCACTCTGAATTGCCAGAGCCGACAATTCATTATAGCCGCAAAGCCGGTTTTAAAAGACTTTTTTTCCTTTCAGAAATGACACTTTGTGCAGGGACAGTTCTATGTACTGGAAACATGCGCTATTTCACATGCTAACTTTACACACCCCCCCCCCAGGTACGAAATTTAAAGTAATATTTCACTTTTATTGTTTTACTTTTAGCATTATTAAATTCACTGCTCCCGAAAAAGGCAGTTTTTAAAACTTGTTTTGCATTGATACATGTCCCCTGGGACAGGACCCAGGTCCCCAAACACTTTTTAGGACAATAAATTGCATATTAGCCTTTAAAAATAGCACTTTAAATTTTAAATGTTCGAGTCCCATAGACTTTAATAGGGTTCTAAAGTTCACACGAACATTTGGTGTGTTCGCAAGTTCTGGTGCGAACCGAACAGGGGGGTGTTCAGCTCATCCCTACTTGTAAGATGCATGTGGGTGGCATTAATTGTTAATGGCAGTGTGTTTGCATCCACAATTCCACATGGTACTGCAGTGTTATGCTGTTTGGTGTGGTACGATTTGAAAAAGTAGTGCTTTTCAGAGCATCCCAATTCACTTGAATGGGTTGGGCTCAGACAGCAGTAATGCCCACCAATGCATCATCCCCCGCTGCTACCTCTGCAGCTAAAGACCTTGTCTGTGGTTGAGCACAGTGGCTCAACCACAAGGTTTTACCACCCCTACAACCACTAGTGTGAATGAGCCCTCAGTGTTACAGTGCATATTTCTGACATTTAAGATTTCCTTCTGATGTAAATTTGTTCAAGCAATGCTACACTGTATACAGCAACTAGTATCAGCTTCTGCTGAATTATCCCTTTTTAAGTCACTCCCACTGTTAGGGGCAACTTGACCATGACCATTATTTGCCACCATCTGCTACACGTACCGCAGTGCTTATTCTATGGCTCCATCTCAGATTCCTCAGGTCCTTCCCAATCTAATTTCAGTTTATACAAAACCAGATGTGGCTGAAGGATTTTTTTAAATGATTGTGTTGCGGTTTAAATGTATCCCTGAGACGCCAGATTGAGGCACAGGAAACAAAACATACTGTATAGGTACAAGAAAGCCCAGGTTTTGGTTAACCACTGCCCTATCATGTTTGGCCACACACACACTACCTCCTTGAAATGTCCCTCATTCTCAAGTTCAAAAGTTGGGAGGTATGGGTCTCTAGTACTAGTAGTGGATAGTTACATTCAAATGAACTTGTTTTGAAATGTAAAAGTGGAACTTTAGTGAGAAAATTACGTCCTGCTAGATCCTTTTCAGGCTGGCCCCTTTTGCAGGTATAGCTATGTATAACATTAAAAATGAGTGCCTATACTGCTTAAAATCCAGCAATACGCTGTCTCGCCTTGCTTGAATTTGTAGAAGTCAGTCTGCTGACAGCCTAGGTTTACTGCTGCTCAGGGGCTCTGGTCTTTAGCAAATTGGAGCCTCCAGCAAGAAGAAACAGCAACAATATTAGAGGAAGTTTGTAGCAGACAGCAATTTTGGTAACAGAATTATTAACGTGGAATGTATGTTACTTGCTAAAGAACATTATTTTTTGATCAAGTTGTTATGGGTAAAGTTACACTTTAAATACGTTTCACTGCTTATTTGAGTGGTGTCCCTTATCTCAAATGAGAGTTGGGAACATACATTAGAAGTTAAAGCCATGAAGATAACTCAGTCACCCTAATCCAATCACCGTAGTGTCATGTAATCTGTCACGGCAGATGTTGATTGTCGAAGACAGGATGGGAGGTATGAAAGTTTAAAAAGCACTCTAGTGTTTTTTAGTGCTGCATCACTCCTCCCACAACTCTACTGCTGTATATAAATAAATAGTGCACAACAATATAAACTAAAACCCTGTGCAATAAAGTATATTTAATAGACTAATAGATATTTGCTAATTTTACCCTTGTTCCTCCAATGAATATTAATCCCTTATACATATGTATATATGACACATATGTGATCCATACATATGTAAAAGTAAATAAACAAAAGGGTCCCTGACCTTTCCCAATATGTTTTGTCAAAGTGGACTTCATAAGGAGAGCTCCTGATGAAGTCCACTTTGACAAAACACATTGAGAAAAGTCAGTGATATCAGCATGCATGGGGATTATGCTTCTCCTTCTCAGAAAGACCAGGAAAGTGTTGTAATATTAATATATATTTGTATGCATTCTTGCATATTAACATTAACATAGCCCAGAGTCACTATCTGTCCCCTTTGATATGTGGAGTAAATCTTGTTTGGCTACTTCCCCCCTTTAATCAACAAGTCCCCTTAACACCCATTTGTCTGGAATGTTATATTAATAGAAAGGATGAGGAGGACTGGGCAAGGTAGCTGGGTCTGGTACAGCACCAGAAGATTTTAAGCACTTTTCTCTTGATTAAATTTAAGAAAAATAAAAACTTTTCCACTTTCCAGAATTCTCTGTGTTCCCTCTGTTTAATGCACTAATGTGGATTTCTGGTCAAAAGCCACCTGAGAATAGCAGATTGATTGAAAAATGTGTTTATTGCCTCTCAGGCCTCGTACACACGACCGGATCGATCCGCTGGGATTGATCCACGGATCAGTTCCAGCAGATAGATCCGGTCGTGTGTACGGCCTAGCGGACATTTTCAGGCGGATAAAAATCCAGCCGATGTATTCCCTGCAGATAAAAATTTCTTAGCATGCTAAGAAATCTATCCGCTGGAATCCAGTCCGGCGGACTGATCCGGTCGTCTGTACAGACTCACCGGATCAGTCCGTCCGCTCCCATCCCTCGCATGCGTCGTAATGATTCGACGCATGCGTGGAAGTATTTAACTTCCAGGGTCGCGCACGTCACCGCTTTATCGTCGCGGCGACGGCGCGGCCACGTCACCGCGGATGTATTCTGCGGGGATTTCGATCTGATGGTGTGTACAGCCATCAGATCCAAATCCGCCAGAGGATTTATCCGCTGGAAACGGTCCGGCGGACCGTTTCCAGCGGATATCCTCTCGTGTGTACAAGGCCTTAGGGAACAATAAAGACCTTTTATGATTTAAAGGTTATCTGTACTTGGTGAATCAATCCAAACTAAGGATACATGGATGGGTTAAAAGAGTGCATGCAATACCATAGTTACAGCACATTTTCTATTTGAATTGATTTTGATTAGATTGGTGTCTGTTATTAGATACTATATATTTATATGTGTATGGCCAACTTTAGTGTAGGAAGGATCCAATCGATACTAGAGAGAGGGAAAGTAGAAGCAAACATCTGCAGACCACAAGTGACAGCAATACACTCTGTTGCTATGCCATTGCCACTACGAACAAAAAACAACATACAAAAAAATGCAGTAGAAAGTGGGTGCCAGTGCACAAATGTAAAGAAATATATATTTTTGAACAGTACCTTTTAAGAAAAAATCCATTTCCTCCACTGTGATAGAATTTTTATTTTCTAATTGTTGCATAGAGAGAAACAATAGAGCACAGGCTTGTGTTCTGTGTTCCGGAAGCAGGCTCCTAAAATTGAAAGGATAAAAAGGTCATTTGGATCAGTTTGAGACAATATAAATATATGTAATTGCTCAGCCAACTATGGTCACATTTATATAAACCTGGTCAACAAGTTACATCATGTCTTTGACACCCTGATCCAAAACCACACTTGTACGCACATACCTTAGTCATCTATTTTAAACACTGGATTCCAATATATAATTGTGTAAGTTAAGGTATTTTGCTTAAAATTGAATAATTAAAGTCAGGTGTTTATAGCAAAACAACAAAAATTTTAACATCTGGCTAGCAGACGGCCTAGGAAGGGTTTGTATTTCGGGCCCCCTTGGGGGTCCCATCACCAATTTAACTGAATTGACACTAAAGCCTAGTACACACAATAAGATTATCAGATAAATGATCTTCTGTTATTTTTTTGGATGCTAATCTCCATATAGAAAAATAAAGTTACTAAAGTATGAAAATTCTCGTATGACCAAATAAAAATTTGGAAGTGATGCCATGTGCTGTAGTGTACTTGTATTGTATTTTTGGATGAAAACTGTGCTGATTAAATGAAAATCGTACGATCTGGTATCGTACAAGAATTTTTTTTTTGTGTTTGTCCCTGTGGAAAATTTTAGACGACAGCTGTGTACTAACGATCAGATTATCGTACGATCGATACGAAAGCGGTATTTTTTTGTACGATATTCTGATTGTGTATACGGGGTTTAAGGCTTTTGTGTGTATCAACTTGTGTCCTTACAAGGCATTTAAAACAGAACAAAAATTGAAAAACCTGCATAATTTAACCAAATTTCCTGTGAGCCTAGAATGGTAAAAAAAAAGCCTTGGGGAAAAGGGTAGGTATATGGTTATTATTTTATGCCTCAGGGGGAAAGGGGTCAGTCAATGACAGTCATGAGGGTTTAGATACTTATATACCAGAGTTCAGGTTTAGATAGATAACTACTTTTGTTTACAACGAACAACGAATGCTTTGAAGCACTGAAGTCATTCTTTCAGGCAACTTCGCTTAGCCCGTTCAGCAGTGACTTTCAATCTTCTAATCACAGATGTAAACAGTGATCAGTAGCTCTGGGAGCAGGGTGAATTAAGTTGTAAGAGAAAAACTTAAATGTGTTCAGTGATTCTGCTGTCACATGAATTGCTCAACATTGCTTACGCCAAAAAACATGAGATATTGGGAGAAAATCAAACTGCAAGTTTTTTTTCTCAGAAAGTTGAGGCCATTACTCCAGGGGAGCTTGCAGCTACAAAGGTCAGTGAGGGGTTGTTATGAAGCACTTTTACTGGTTGTTAAGTGTATGAAAAGTCTTGAAAACCCATAGCCTGGCAACAGTTCTACTTTAACCACTTCAGTTCCAGGTGCCATTTTAAATGGCATAAGGACAGAGACTATTCATTACAGTGTTGTTTTAAAAGGGCATCGGGATGCAGCAGCTCTGGCCAGCATATGGGCTGGTACAGCCAGCTATCAGTGGTAGCAGGATCCTGCACTAAGCACTGGAGCTGATCACTTCTGATCTTGCTCCACAGAACTCAGTAGGAGTAATTGTTTCCTATCACATCTGAATTGCGGTAACACTTAAAGTGGCGTGACATCACGCATGGCATCATGGCATTTCCTTCTAGTATGAAGGCATAAGCAGGAAAAAAAAAAAGACAAAATACAATATACATATTACGTTGAATTATTTCAGTACATGTTATTATCAGGTATATTAATGTTTTACATACAGTATAACACATTTAAAAAGCCTCACGACCTGGCATTTTATGGTGTAAGTATCAAATTCGTATGTGAATGCAAGTGAGTAAGTAAGTGAATGCAATGTAATTTGGAACTTTTGTGATCACAAACCTGTAAAAAAGCCATGTTGTGTTAATTTGTGTCCTTACCAATCTGACTGGATCATATCTGAATGTAGTCCTCACAATTTACGCAATCCAATTTCTTCCAGCGTCATGCAGCATCCAAAGAGAAAAAAAGCTGTCCTAAACTGAAATGCAACCTTCACTTTGACTATATGTGTAATCCCCCACGCTACCAGAAAATAAATGAAAATTAATATAATGTAACCAAATACAGTGAAAAAATTGCTGCAAATCTGGTGTTCACAATGCATGTAGTATCAATTGAAATGGATGGTGATTTTCGCAGTTCCTCAATATTCACAATATGATATAGAAACGATAATATATGATTCAAAAGCAAATGTACAAGTAACTGTGAATGAATAAACCAGCTAAGCCTTGAGTTGATATATTAAGAAAACATAGTCTGGAATCTGGAGATTGGATATCGTTATTTCCTACATTCACGGCATAGAATATGTAGTTTGGAGCCTGGAAGTTGGACACCTTCACCATTTTGGATCCTAAAGGTCACTTATTCACTACATAGAGGTGAGAGTTCTGTGAGCATTGAACAGTTGTGCAAAGGCACAGGATTTATTTTGTGGATAAACGTTTAATTAAAGGACTTTTTTATTCACTGACACTTGGACTTTTATAGATTCAATTAGCAATTGCACTTTTATTATTACTTGGTTTATTCATTCACAGTTACTTGGACATTTGCTTTTGAATCATATATTATCATTTTTTATTCTATATCACATTGTGACTATTGAGGAACTGCACAGATCACCATCCATTTCAAGCTTCACTTTGAGCCTAACCATTTCATTAGGTTACATAAAAATCACACGTATGTGGTATCAAAGTAGACTTGATGATTATATTTTGGGCTACATTCCTGGGGCTGTACTAATTACAATAAAGTTGCACTGTAAATTCACTATTTCTTCCCAATTAAGTCCCATACAATAAAAATATACAGTATTTATCGGCGTATAAAGTTTAAAGTGGAGGTCTGCCTAAAAGAAATATATTAAAAGCCAGCAGCTACAAATACTGCAGCTGCTGACTTTTAATAAATGGACACTTACCTGTTCAGGGTGCCCGCGTTTACACTAAGGTAAGAACAATAAGGCTCCATTTGAATCTGTGTGTTTCCAAAGGCATGGCAAACCACACAGAAAATGTGCAATTTGCCATGCATTTCAAAAACTCTGCAAATATGCATTGTGTTTGTGTTGTCATTACATGTTAAAGGCTCACCAAGTACACCAAAAGCATTAAAAACTGCAATAACGCACCACGCTCCACTCTACTCTACTCCACTCCGCTCAGGATCTGGAGCGCCTGTGGGCCGATTGTTGAGCATAAGTGAATGGGCTGCCCTATGCATGATGAGTGAAAACGCTCCAAAACATCCAAAACAAACGCATGCAGGAATGTGAGTTTTTGCTACATGGGGATATGAATGAGGCCTGACAACTGAGTGTCCTCATCCACTCCCTCCTATGTACTGGCCATAAAACCTCTGTACAATTTTCTTCAGATTTACCAGACCTATGTTAAACACAGCTTAACAATCCATTACATTTGTAACCACTCAGACAGGGCCTTGTACTACATGTGGTGAGGGTGGTGTGGTCCAGAGTGGTGAACACACTCTATCACACCCTCATCTGTTATGCAACAAGAAAGTTAAGGCTTCTGGGAGATGACCTACAGGAAGTGAATGCTGATACAAGCTACAGGAAGTGATGGAATCTGAAAATCTGTTAAAAAAATACAAATAATCTGACAACATTTTAAACATCCTGCGGACAAGGTAAGTAAAAGAAAAGCACATTGGGGTGGCTGGGCCAGAAATGGCACTGAAAAGCGCTTCTATTTATCATAAAAACTGAAATTCTGCCCGAAAAGGCAAACTTATACTTTTAAAGTCAAAAGAAACCTGGAATGTAGGCTTTAAGTAATCATGTAGGCAACATTTTCCATGTAAAGCAGAACTACACTGTATTTGAGCACCATAAACCAAAATTTCTATTTGATTTACTTTAAATATTCAAATAGAGAGAAATCACTTTGAAAAACACCCCCTAGTTTTTATGGCTGTGGGGTAGGGGAGATGATTCGTGTAGCATTTGCTTCACGGAATCCATCTGCCCTTAGTTCAGGCATGCAGGCAGAAGGGTTAATGGGATGTATGACATAATTTACCTAGGTCTGAAAACCAGAAAGTAAAAAAATATAATTATATATAAAAAAAAGTAAAGTTTAACACAAGTAAATATGATATACTTTCATATCTATTTACTAACGCTAGCAGCATAAAGACTAAACATAGTCAATGTTGAGTGAGAGAGTAAAGTTGCACTTTAAGAAGCCCCACTGAGGGTCACTGGCATTATTTACAGCAATGCCTGTGTTATTTGCTTCAATGGGTGTAATGTCTCTAGCACAAAGTCAAGGTGTGCTTCTTTGCAAGCCTTTTTGTTGTTGTTTTTTTTCCATATCAGCAGTGTACGATAAGCAGCTGGCAAAATAAATAATTTATTTCATGCTCACTTGGGGGCCTCCTGCTAGCTGTAGGGCTCCAGGCAGCTGTTTGCTGCTAGTGCCATAGATCGGTAACTGTCAGGGATACTACTGTTTTCATTGACTTTTACAAATGAAACTCTTAAGAATACTTTATAATGACAGGTACCGTAAGGAATATGTCAAGTGTAAATGTGACTGCAGTACATCTATTGGTGGTTTCTGAAATTTTTTTTCTTGAATGCAGCATTTACCTCAGCCATATCACATGGTTTGGAGGACTGAAAACCTTTTTTATAAATTTCCTTCAAGAGCTTCATGGTATTCAGACAGTTGTGTCAACTTATCATGCATTGTTTGGTATTTTACCTGGCTTTGTAACTTCCAATGTATTCTGTAAATAAAAGAGGCCACAAGCTTCTCTATATACTGCATGTTGAGACAATGACAGCATCAGAGGATATCCAATATTAAATATGGAAACTCTAATGCATAATTATTTTAATCAAACAGCTTTACTTAAGACTTTAATTGCAAAAGTACTCCAGATATAAATCTACCCTTCAGGTGAAACAGAAGGCCTGGAGCCTTTCTACGCAAAATTATATTAAAAAAAAAGAGTGGTATCTGCTTAGTCACAGGTTTTATCAAATGTTTACTGTATTTCATCTGCACATTTCACCAAAATACCTTAGCAACCCACTTGGTTATACACAAGCCAAAAAAAAGATATTTATGTCTGTGCCATCTGTTGTTCTATTTTGTTATTCAATGTGGACATACAGGTTTTTTTTCCAAAATATAATTAATTCAAAAATTAAAGCGGTCCTCCACCCTAAAGTGGAGTCCCGCTGATCGGAACCCTCCCCCCCTCCGGTGTCACATTTGACACCTTTCAGGGGGGAGGGGGGTGCAGACACCTGTCTAAAGACAGGTATTTGCACCCACTTCCGGCCACACGCTACGGGCGAAAGACGGGCATTCCGTCACATCCCGTCTGTCGCCCGTTGTGTGCTGGGAACACTCGGCTCCCAGCACACAGCGTGTGAGCCAATCGGCGGGCGCAGCGCGACTCGCGCATGCGCCGTAGGGAACCGGGCAGTGAAGCCGCAGCGCTTCACTTCCTGGTTCCCTCACCGTGGATGGAGGGGGGAGCAGCAGGGTGACGAGCGATCGGCTCGTCATCTGCTGCGATCACCGCTGGACTCCAGGACAGGTAAGTGTCCTTATATTAAAAGTCAGCAGCTGCAGTATCTGTAGCTGCTGGCTTTTAATATATTTGTTTAGTGGCACATCCGCTTTAAGATGAAATAGACTTATCTCTGCTTGATATTATCCCATATACAGTGCATACATAGTAGATACACATTTCTGGCCTCAAAAATGGGTTTTCTACCACTTCACTTTTTTTTTTTCTTGTCTTGGTAAATAGGTAAAAAGGCATATCATATTTACTTTAACATTTCTTCAGTTGGTTGATTGCCTTCTTGTGCTGGCCATGGCTGTCCGCTTCATAGGGCAGGGGGGGGGTGATCCCCCTCCTGGAATCGAGAAGCGGTGCTACACACTGCGGGGTGTCAGGCCGGCACCCCCTGTGAGTGAAGTGGAGGGCAGCCCAGGCAGTGCAATAGAGCAGTGACAGGGCAGCCAGGGAGAGCCAGAAGAGCCTATTTGTGAGCGCGTGTGGGGGCCCGGGCCGGGTGTGGAACGTACTACTATCTGGAGTGACATCCAGAGCTTCTAGAGCTGGCCGAGCGATGCGGAAGAGAGAAGACACTCTCTCTCCTCCTATACTGCAGGAGGAGAAAGAGACAGTGAGCAGCACTGAACAGAGGAAGGGACTGCTGGAGTTAACCAACATGTGATAGGTTGCTAGGTGGTCTTAGCAACCAATCATTATCTTTGGTAATATGAAAAATTCTGTGTGAAGGGATCCAGATGTCCACGGTGCTGTGTGAAGTGGTCCAGAGTTGCAGGGTGCTGTGTGAAGGGTTCCAGAGGTGCAGGGTGCTGTGTGAAGGGATTCTTAGGTGCAGTTTGCTATGTGAAGGAATACAGAGGTGCAGGGTGCTATGTGAAGGGATCCAGAGGTGCAGGGTGCTGTGTGAAGGGGTCCAGAGGTGCAGTGTGCTGTGTGAAGGGATCCAGAGGTGCAGGGTGCTGTGTGAAGGGATCCGGAGGTGCAGGGTTCTGTGTAATGTAAAGGGGTCCAGTGGTGCAGGGTGCTATGTAATGTAAAAAGGTCCAGTGATGCAGGGTGCAGTGTAATATAAAGGGGGCCAGTGATGCAGGGTGCTGTGTAATGTAAAGGGGTCCAGAGCTGTGGGGTGCTGTGTAATGTAAAGAGGTCCAGAGCTGTGGGGTGCTGTGTAATGTAAAGGGGTCCAGAGCTGTGGGGTGCTGTGTAATGTAAAGGGGTCCAGAAGTGCAGTTGTGTAGAGGGGGTACACAGTAGTGACAGAGATATTGAAAGATGCAGGGTGCACAGTGGGGTGTTTTTACATTTTAATGTGGAGGGGTCGCTTTAACCCCCGCTAGCAGACAAAGATAGGGTAAGATGCGACTGTGTATCGCCACTGCCAAAGCGCCCCCCCCCCCCTAAAAATTTCAGCAGACACCCATGGTGCTGGCTTTCATTAGCTGAGCTTTCATGGATTCCTCATTCATTTATACATAAACTAGTGTAAAGTATTGGACCCGTGATCTGTGGATTGCAGATGCAATGCCAGGTTCCTGCAAACACTGTTGACAGGAGTGTTCAGGAAGTATCAGTAAACTACGAGGGTGCTGATCAGCTCTCTGGTAGTTCATTGAGAACTACAAGCCATCTGCTGCAGTGGAAGATGGCACTTATAGTTCATTCATTCACAGATTCCTGCTGCCACAGAGAAAGCGGGTTGAGGGAGGTGAGGAGGAGGACGCTGAACATGTTACACCCTAAATACAGGTGCAACATGTTCAGAAGGTGTACAATCCTTTAACCACTTAAGCCCCGGACCAATATGCAGCTTAATGCCCAGAGGTGTTTGGCTCCCAAACAAAATTTGCGTCCTTTTCTTCCCACAAATAGAGCTTTTTTTTAATGGTATTTGATTGCCTCTGAGATTTTTATTTTTTGCGCTATAAACAAAAATAGAGCGACATTTTTGAAAAAAAAAAAATATTTTTTACTTTTTGTTATAAGAAAAATTGAATAAACTAAATTTTAGTCAAACATTTGGCCAAAATGTATTCAGCCAAATGTCTTTAGTAAAAAAAAATCGCAATAAAAAAAAAATTAGCTTCCTAGCGGCAACAGTGACACTAATACAGCGATCAGAAAAATGATCGCTTAGTGACACTGGCAATAGGGAGTGAAAAGGTTAACTAGGGCGGTGATCAAGGGGTTAAAACTTTATTAGGGGGGGTACGGGGCTACCCTGGACCTAACACTAACTGGCTGTTACAATAACTGTCACACTGACACTAAATGCAGTGATCAGTACATATATGATCACTGCATTCAGTGACAGTGTGACAGGGGGTGATCGGAAGGGGTTAAATGTGCCTATGTGTACTGGTGTCAGTGTAGTGTTAGGTGCGACTTACTGTGACTCTTCTCTCATCTCGGCGGTTTGAAAATACCGCTGAGATGAGAGCTGCATCACTTCCTCTGCCTATGTTTACATTTTACAGGCAGAGGAAGTGACACGGCGGCGGCTCATAGGATTGGCTGGAAGCGATCACGAGGGGGCGGACAGAAACGAACAGCTGTCCCCTTGAGTAGGAATGCTCCCGGAGGTAAGCCGCCCGCCGCACGCAGCGGAGGGGGTCCCGATCGGACCCCCGACCCGCTAGAAGGCAGGGATGTATATATACTCCCATCTGCCTGTACGTGCCATTCTGTGGACGTAAATAGTCATGCGGCGGGCGTTAAGTGGTTGAGTAACACAATATTTTGCTCATAAAAGTTGTCGTCCTATCGTGACAGTAGTCCCATCTATGATATTTCCACAATCTACTACAACAATATTATACATACAGTATTTATGGCAAGACTACATATAAGAGCGTTTGGGAGATAGCTAAGAGTAAAGAGGCTTATAGGAAAAAAAATTGAGCAAAATAAAGGATTATTGTGGAAAGACAGCTATGACAGTAGGGTATGGAAAGCACATCAATATAACTGGAGTCTAGCTTTAATACTGTATGCTCTGTACTAACCATGCAGAGTTCATCTCAATGTTATTACTGTTTTACATGCTACTGTATACAAATGCATTTTGCAGGTGATGTGTGTTTATTTTATAGGGTAATTCTCCTCTTGAGCACTATGTAAATGAGCGCAGTATTAAGGATAAAGCTAATTTTATCCTCTTGTGTGTCGTAGGTATAATATGCCTTAGCCTTTTATTAATATAATGTGTTCCATAAATGAGCATTAAGAGAGAAGATAACATTCATTAAGTAGTTTTACAGCACGTTATTGCTCATATGATTTGATGCACATAATATAAACATGCAATACAGTAAGAAACAGGGAAGGATAAAATAATACCATAATTTTAGTATAAAATACTAACACGAAGATAAAGTCTTGCCAGGTGACCTAATTTTGTTTTCTGACTTTTTATGCTTAATTTTCTCGGGTGCTAATTTGCTTAGCACTGTGCATCAAGTAGTAAACAAGTGAAAAAAGTCAATAATGTTTTCGTCTATTGTTGAATATCAACAGGTTTGACCATCTAAATGCTCTTTCTAGTCACTTCACTGTCTACATGCCTGCAGTAGAGGAACTGCCACATGTTTTTTCTCTCGCTGGATTGAGATCTGGCTCAGGTATGTATAAAGGAAGGGGGGGGGTAATAGTGCACCCTAATGCCTTTAGAACCACCTTAAAATCATAACTAAACCCACCTATCATTTACAGACAAGGAAGCTGCCACCATAGCCTTTGTTTTGTCTATAGTTGCCATGGTGTGACAAGTGATCGGCAATGATACCAGCCATTTGATGGCATGACAGTTCAACTGAGAGCCAACATAAGCACAACAGTATCTGCAACAGTTAGCATCCAACACATGTTCTGCTTTAAGCATCGCCCTTTCATTCAACAAGTGGTCCTTAAACTTCTAACATAGCAAGACAGAAATCAAGGGCCAGTCTGGACACAGAATCCTTTGATATTTAGCACAATCTAGTGGACAAATACAGTATTTTTTGTTTTTAATAAATGAAAAACATGCATTCAGTACAGGAAATAGCCTAATAACATTTGTATTTTGCCCAATTCCCACAGAACATTTATGCACTTTCACTGGGCAAATTGCTAGGTCTTTTTTTATGATTATACCCCTTTGCATTGTGTATATATTTGTTCTCATACACAGGAGTACTAAACTGTTCCTGCACTGACAATCCTACCATATATTTAGTCAGAGATTATATGCAGGATAGTTTAAGCATCTGCCTAGGGCCCATAACTTCCAGCAGGAGAGATTTCAGACTGTACTGGAAACCATAGTCTTGATTACTGAAAGTGAAGTGCAAAATTACCCAAGGCCAGAGGTCTCCTCTCAAGTGGAGTACTTCCTAACTCATCACCAATCTAAGAGGCATCTTCTTCACTGTAAGGGGTACTTCTCCACTGGCCACCAACGTAAGGGTACATTTTTCCACTGACCACCAACTTAAGGGTGCATTTCTCCACTGACCATCAATGATTAAATGCACCCCTCTACTAACTAGAGAAGAGCTACTAATAGAGATGAGTTTAAGGCTTGTGAACCTTTGTGAACCTTGACCATTCAAGTCTTTAGATTAGAGTCCAAACATTAGGCATTACTACCGCTTTCCACTGTCAATGGCTGTTAAAGTTATATGTGAACCATCACCTTGTAACGCAATCTATACATTGTCTTCTTTTTTTTACATAGGAGATGGTTTACTAAAATTGGTGCAAAATCTGGTGGAACTCTGCATATAAAAAATCAGCTTCCAGTTTGTTTGTTTTTTGTTTTTTTGATCAAAACTTAAAGTGGTTGTAAATGTAAGCTTTTCCTTTGTAAATGTCCCCTTCACTATGCTACTTTACGTGGTAAAGATGTGCTCCAATGCATATTTTTACCAATGCCTTGGCTATTAGCCATTAAAATAGAGAAAATTGATTTGACAGATTTGAGTTTCATTGACTTCAAAGGGGTTCAAATTCAGCATTCGAACGTTTGGTATGTTTGGCTGAACCTCAGCAAACCAGTGTATGTTTAACCCATCTCTTCTGACCACAGATATATGGGTGCATTTCTTCACTGACCACCAAAGTAAAATATAATCTTTACTCTAAACACCTGTGTAAGAAGGGATTTCAAAATTGATGACTAATGTATGACAGCACTACTTATGAGGTTTTATCCTTTTCACTAGCTATGAAATGTACAGAAAGCTTTTATTAGTAGCCTGCTCACTGACTATCAATGAGAAGGGGTAGATATAGGAGTGGTGCACAGATCACCATAAGCACCAGTAGATAGGAGGTATAAATAAATAACAATCTTGGCCTCTGACCACTAGTAGTAATATGAATATTTATTAGGGAACCAAGCACCAGGGTTCACATGAATGTCAAATATATGTGTTCCTAGTAAGCTGGGGGAGCGGGGGGGGGGTGGGTTATAAATTAAATGCAGCTCTGGCCCAAAGATAATTGAAACTGTTAGTGCACCTATTATTGATTTTCAGCACTCTGCATTTTTAAATGAGAAAACTCAACTATGAAAATGTTATAGTCATCCTGGGTCCATACCCTGTTCTATATATAAAATATATATCTATTTATAAAATTAAGAGAATACTCACTCAATCATAAGCTGGTATACAGCTTGGGTTAACTGATCCATTATCTTTCTCATCTGAACTGAAGATCGAAGGGAGGCACTTAGGTCAGTCTGGTTGGTGAGTAATTGGGTTTCAGAATCTGCCATGAGAAAAAGAGGGGTTAGTTTGACCAGATTTTATTTCACTAGATAGAATAGAAAGCCTTTATTGTCATTGTATAAAAAAGTACAATGAAACGTGAATGCCACTCCTGAAACAATGCTGTAAAAACATAAACATGACACAACACCCCACAATGGCCCTCCCCAACCCAGATAAATGAATAACCAAAATAATAACTATAATTAAAATATTAATTACCACTTTAAAATGTAACACTAGACTATAAGTCTATTTACCATTATCATAGATGCACACTGTTGTACTAATCCCAAGTATTAATTACTTAAAGACAAAAAAAAGGGAATATCCACTATTTGTTTGCATTATATTACTTGGAAAAAATCTCTAAATCTGGTTGTCCCTATTTTAATATTCCTGCACCTACCAGAGGGCATCAATTCAAATAGATATGGCCTAAATGCAAAGGATCTTTTGCAATAATGTTCTGCTCTACGAAAACAGCAGGAGTAACTGAATAAATCATCCAAAATAAGTTGACAGCAAATCAGTTTCTGTGTAGTGCTTTTAATTTGCTGAAGAACCTGTCTGCTATTGAGAAATGGAATATCACACCAAAATATAGTACTCCAGTATGTCCTCAATAGTAGAGCAGTAAAATGTCACCAACAGCTTAGGTCACCAGCACTTAGGAGGAAAGTTATTGTAGAAATATGACAATTCTGCACATTATAACATACCGTAATAATAAGATGTGCTAGATGCTATGGAGGTTTATCAAATGGCTGATTGAGAATCTATTTTAACTTGTATAAGGACCCACTCATACGCATACCATATGCGTTGGGCTGAGTTGGGCAGTGTTGCCCAGCACAGCCCCACAGAATTAACAAGGAGCTTTGCCTTATATCCTATTGTTTCTGTTCACAGTGATGACTAGGACATTACTGTACTTGTTGACAATGTTCTTAGACTGGAAAATTAAACCTAATGCAATCACATGATCAACCATATATCATTTTTTTCTAGTCAGAATCTAACAAGAGAATCCTCTGACAACCAAACTGCGTATCATTTGCATATAAGGAGGATGTTGTTAGCGAAGGTCACAACAAGTATTGAGCTATAATGGCTATTACTTGAGAATGCAAGTGAAGTTTATTCGGCCCTATAGCCTAAGATTGTATGACTTGTTTTGTACTGTCCCTCCCCATGTTTTCGAAGCCTTGCTGAAAATATGCAGACTGATGAATCATTAATATTCAGTATGGTAGCTGTTCATGACAATCACCAGCCTATTTTGTACATTTAGTAATATAAAAACAGTACAATCTCCAATAACTGCCTATGTTATTTAAAAAACTATAAAAGCCATGAAAAGTCTATTCATTTATTAAACAATGCAATAAGCAGTATCTTTCCCCAGCAGTGCAAAGGTCAATAGTATTCCATTCAGCAATAATAAAACAATTGGTAAATTATAGGTGTGCAGTCTGCTATTAATAATCCAGGAAACGCTGAATGAATTAATAAATAACTGTGAAGTTGCACACAAGAAAAGAGATGGACTGAGATGCATGTAAATTAATATCAGCAAAACACAAACTTACTATAGCAGTAAAGAAGCAGAAAAGATGCTATGTTAAGCAATAGTTACAGCATATCATTAGTTCCAAATCAATCCAGTATCAAATAAGCATATTACAAAAGTCAACAAATCAAATAATAGAGGGTCAAGCTGAAATTTACATTGCATTCATTGAAGGGCCAAAGGCTGCTCAACTGTACTTCAACCCCCTTCTGCCAACACACATATGCAGTGCACACATATGCAGCCTCCCTGAAGTGGGTATTTTTCTGTTGGGATGCATATGTGCGCACCTGGGTATGTGCTGGGAGCACCCAGCACAGAGACCAAGCTGTCACCTACAGCTCCGGGTCTCCTACTAATGATCAGGAAAGGGTAAGCAGCTCAGCCCTTGTTCCCCAATGTATATATTATACATTTTTTTGTGTCAGGTCTGATTGAATGAATTTGTTTGTGCCTGTCAAATCTGTTTAATTACTGATTGTATGTTAATTAATTTCAGAATTTCTCCTGACGAAGCGACAACTGGCCGCGAAACTAGTAGAGGCATTTGCTGTGACTCCTACCTCCACCGTGATTTTCCCTTCTTGGGGATCAATAGTTTGGTGACACGTGTGGTCTGTCAGTGTTTTTATATTGTATATTTTTGTTTGTGTTTTACTTGATGTTGCATTAATAAAAATGTATATTTTTTCATATATGTATCTACATATTTGAGTTTATCTATTTACCTGTACCGCAATAGTCCAACTGCCCCTGTTCTCTCTGTGTTTTTGGTTTTGGCGACCAAAAGTCCTATCTCTATTCAATACTAATGATCAGGAGCTGGGAGGAATCACTCTCAATCAGACCAGAATTTACTCTACCATTCCTACACAGATGATACCCAACTCTACTTTCGCATCAGCAACAAAAAGGATCATTATCTCGGACTAGAGGATGGCCTTACTTTGATAGAAAATTGAATGACAGAGAGTTACCTTAAACTCAATGGCTCAAAAACAGAACTTCTTCTGCTCAACGCCAACCGAAAGAGACCTACCACAATAACATGGACACCCCCGCCCATTCTGGGACAAACCATCACCCCCAGCACCAAAGTCAAAAGTCTCTGAGTCACTTTTGACTCCGAAATGACAATGGATGCGCAAATAAGCTCAGTAGTCAGTGGATCCCACCATCTGCTGCGCCTTCTACGTAGACTCATTCCTTTTATCCCAAAAGAAGACATAGCAGTCGTGGTAGGAACGATAATCAATTCCAGACTCAACTATGCAAACGCCCTTTACCTCGTACTCCCAAAGTACCAAAATGCTTGTCTACAAGTCGTCCAGAATACGGGGGCACGTCTTGTAACAGGTAAAAAACCCTGGGAATCAATCTCTCCCTCCCTGAGAATAACGTTTAAGGCAGTCTGCCTAACACACAAATGTGTACAAGGAAGCGCCCCCCGATATCTATGTGAAAAATTTAAATGTCACAACCCCAATCGCATTCTTCGTTCTACCAACCAAAATCTACTCCCAGATACCCAAGGCCAGATACAAGTCCAAAGGAGTACGAAGATTTGCAGTCCAAGGACCTAGACTATGGAACGCTTTACCAACCAGCATCCAAACTGAAGTGAATCACCAAGCCTTCAGAAAAGAACTCAAAACCCATCTATTCGGAAGGCAACATGTAGGAGGAAATGGATACCAAGCGCCCCAAGGCGATTCAGTTCGCATGTGTTGCGCTATATAAGTTTTTCACTCATGCACTCACTCACTCATTACATTATCTCTATGATTGCCTGTAATTGGCTATCACATTGATTAGTCACGTTAGAGCTCACTCATGTATACTTACTCCTTGTGGAGAAAATGATACATCGTAACTTTTTGTACTTGCTAGAGGAGAAGTTTGTAAAAAAATTAAAAAGGAAGATGTGGGGAAAAAAATAAAAATAAAATAAAGATAAAATAACTGTTTAATCTAGGTCAGTATCAGTGTCTGGGTTAGGGTCAAAGACCATGGTCCAGATCAAAGGTCAGGGCCAATCATCAAGGCCAGTGCGTTTTAAGTAGGATTAAATATAAAGCCATTTTTGTTTAGTATCAGCATTGTTGTGTTTTAGATAGGATTAAAAAAAGCAAAATTAGCAAAACTATTACCATTTTGTGTCAGTTTTCCAAATAATATAAAAAAAAATCAGGAAATGTCTATTACTATTTACTACCAAATTACACAGGTTAACTAACGCGTGCCAACATTGCTAAACTAGTTTAAGATAATTAGAATTGGGCTTTAACTAGAATTTAAAAGTAATGGCAATGGGGTTAATTTACTAAAACTGGAGAGTGCAAAATCTGGTGCAGCTATGCATAGAAACCAATCAGCTTCCAGTTTTTTTGTCAAAGATTAATTGAACAAGCTGAAGTTAGAAGCTGATTGCCTATCATGAACAGCTGCCCCATATTTTGCACTCTCCCGTTTTAGTAAATCAACCCCAATGTGTTAAGAGCATGCTGGAAACTCTCTGTATGTTTTGATTGCCATTTGAAATTACCATGTAACTGACATGCACTGTCTCTATTTGTCATGCATGAAAAAGGAAAATAATTGACAGCTTGCTTCTAAAATATGATAAAACAGATGTCTTTTACATTTTTGCAAGTGGAAGCTCAAGATTAGTCATACATAAATAGATTTCTCTCTGCATTTCCCCCAATTAATAATATATATATATATATATATATATATATATATATATATATATATATATATATATATATATATATACACAGTACTGTATATAAAGTATGCCTTGCATGTTATCCCACTGTATGTGATCTGACTGTGTGTACTCTGCCTGTATGTGCCTTTTTAAGAAATATTCTGATTGGGTGTTTAATCTCTGCATGTTCTCAGACTATCTGATATGAATGTGAGTGATCTGTCTAAGTGGGCTCCAAATCCAATTTTTACTTTATTAAAATACATAATGTCAACTTATTCCACAGTGCGGAAATGAAATCTGAATTTGTATTTACTTAATTTACTCAATAACATGCAAGAAAGATTGCTATTTTTTAAAATTATCCTAAATGTCTAGGTGCAAAAAGAAAGTAAAAGTTTAATTGGCTAAGCATAACATGTAGTACTTTAGCTAGGCCTTTTGGCTGTCCATACACCTCTTTTCTACAATGTTCAGTTTATTACAGGCATACCCCACTTTTAAGTACACAATGGGGTTTATTTACTAAAGCTGGAAAGCGCAAAATAAGGCCCACTTCTGCATAAAAACCAATGAGCTTCCAGGTTTTATTACCAAAGATTAATTGAATAAGCTGGGGTTAGAAGCTCATTGGTTTTTATGCAGAAGTGGGCCTTATTTTGCGCTTTCCAGCTTTAGTAAATAAACCCCATTATGTACTTAAAAGTGGGGTAAGCCTATATCTCTGTTGTGCAAATACCCGACCTGGGAGGTGGCAGTAATAATTAAAAGAGGGAAACAAAGTCAAAATTTTTAAAGTTTGCAAGCCGGCAGAAAAGGCATGCAATTCAAATAAACCTACTTGCCTGCTTGCAGTCTTTTCAGAATGTACACTCAGTGAAGCTCAGTTTACTATCTGGCACAGACCCTAAGCACTAAGATGACCAAACTCTTGTACACACGCAGAGGTGAAATCGTTCTGTGCCAGCAGCCCAGTACTAGGAAGAAGCCAGGTAGAAGATGTTGGTGATGATGAGGGATGTCTAATCATTGAAGGAAAGGTAACTAGTGGACTTTAGTTCCCCTTGAAACCTTAGTTCACTTTAAATATCTAATCATGTACAAAGTTAAGAGTTAAAGAGTTAAGAGTTAAAGAGTTAAGAGTTAAAGAGTTAAATATGAATTTCCAGTTCAAATGATTTGATGAATTTCAGTGGACTAAGTGAATTTTCTACTGCTTTAATAAATCAACCCATGTGCATGAGGTTGGGCAGTTGACAGGGTAGTACCAGTTAGATTCCAGGTGACCTCTGATCCCCAACACTTAAGCTGAAGTGACAGCAGACCCAAACAAAGAGTATAACGTTTAACCAAGGGTCTAATATTAATTTTTCATGAGTAATGCTACAATATTACAATAATTTAGTTCTGCATACTCAGATTCTTGCAGGGCAGGATATTAAGATTCAGCAAGCTGTGTTTGCATAAAATAACATTAATAAAAAGCAGAGATTTTCATTTATTCAAATGTTAATAATAATGAAAATCTAAATATTAAATATACTTTTTTGCCCTCAGTTCAGTGGCTTGTAATGTTATTTACCTTTACAGTGATATAGGCAACTTTTCATGAAAATTACTTTGCAGTCTTCATTTAATTTAACTAATTTATTATTGTATCCTGTTCAACAATTGCCAATCAAAGCAGTATTTGAGTGTTTCACATACAGACATTTTTGCCAAGCTCTCCACTAAGCATTATTAGTAGTTCCACAGCACACCCTGACGTTTGCTAGCGGCTGCACTTTTCAGATAAATTCTCAATGATTACACAATTACGGTCACATTTCTTTTACCTTCCTCTTATTCTACTGCCTCAAAGGAGCAATAAAAGTGGAAATCACTCCTCAGTCCTTCGTGGTACATTGAGTATAATCAAGAAAAGTCTGGGTACTTTAATCAACTGTATTACTTGTTATATACTGTAGTTCATCTATCCATGTGAAAGTTATGCATTTACTGCTCAACAGTGTTTTGTTTTTCTGAAGAATATCATTCTAGCTTATGTGTTTACTTTTCAGAGCTCAACCCTGGAATCTGGTGCATCAACAAACAATTAGAACATTTTCAAATAAGGAGTTGCATTTGCCTAGGAAATTTTTTACATATAAAATCACCAAAATAATTTCTACAATACTTAGAGAACACAACCCATTTTATTTCCATAAAACATTTACACTATTAAAAGTTAACCCATTATTTTAAGTGTAATAAACAAAAATTTAACTTAATATAGCTTACCCGTCCTTAGTTAAGGTTTCTTTTCAGGTTTTCAGTTTTCTTGCCTTATTTTCATGTTGTAATCATGCGAATAACAAACTTTATGCCCCAGGGTGACTATACTTAATCACTGCATATGACATGATGCCATATTTATGCCTCTCTACCTCAGCCAATCAGAGGAAGCCTTGTACTCATTCATAAAATACAAGGCTTCCTGTGAAGGACTTCCTGTCCTGCTGATGCTATAAATACATGTTATACAGCACAAACGGCCACTGAAAATGTTACTGAAAGAATTAGTTGATTTGAATAAGCTTGATCCAAAATTACTACTGTATTTATTGGCGTATAACTCACTTTTTCAAACTGCAAATCAGTTGAAAATAGCGTGTGTGTGTTATTCGCCGATACTGCAATTTGGGCTGCCTCGGAGAGAACGGGGAGGGGGGGTGGGACGAGTGCCATCAGATTGCATACACCAGAATCTCCTGTTTACTCAGCAGCCTCTGTAATAGGAAGTCCCGTCTCTTGGGCTGGTATTGGACCAGTGTTCTGTCTATTATAGAAGCCAGTCCCGGGGGGCGGGACTATATTAAAGAGGCCGCCGAGTAGACAGGAGATTTTCGCTGTATGTAATCTGACGGCGCTCATCCTTCCCCCCTCCCTGTCCCCTCTGAGTCATCAGTAATCTAAAGTATTGCTCAGGCTGCATTGATTTTTTTTCCTGAAACTTCCCTTAAAATGAAGGTGAATGTTATACGCCTGTGCATGTTATATGCCGATAAATAAGGTATTTGGGGCCAGATTCACATACATTTGCGGCCGTGTAACGTAACCCGTTTACGATACACTGCCGCAAGTTTGCAGTTTTAGTGCCCGATCCACAAAGCACTTACCTGGAAACTTGCGGCGGTGTATCGTAAATACGTCCGGCGCAAGGCGGGCCAATTCAAATGGGCGTGTGCCATTTAAATTAGGCGCGCTCCCACGCTGGACCTACTGCGCATGCTCCATTTCGCAATTCCCATTGTGCTTTGCGCGCAGTGACGTCATTTTTTCGAACGGCGACGCGCGTAGCGTAATTCCGTATTCCCGGACGGCTTACGCAAACGACGTTCATTTTTAAATTTCGACGCGGGAACGACGGCCATACTTTAGACAGCAATACGTTTGCTGACTAAAGTTAGGGCACCCAAAACGACGACTAACTTTGCGACGGGAAACTAGACTAGGGGCGACGTAGCGAATGCGAAAATCCATCGTGGATCGCCGTAACTCCTAATTTGCATACCCGACGCTGGTTTACGACGCAAACTCCCCCCAGCGGCGGCCGCGGTACTGCATCCTAAGATCCGACAGTGTAAAACAATTACACCTGTCGGATCTTATGGATATCTATGTGTAACTGATTCTATGAATCAGTCGCATAGATAGAAACAGAGATACGACGGCGTATCAGGAGAAGCTAACCTGAAGTTAGGTTTTAAATGAAACAGACATAAAAGGAGCGAATGTTCTGCCATCCCTGACCCGCTTACAAAAATCAAGTTACTTAGTTGTCACAATGATCCTACTGTTACTACAGAGCCCAAACAAGTAAGTAAATTCAGAATTCTCAAACTGCATAGTCATAATAGGACAGGAGTTCACTAAGTAGTGAACTTGGAGGACTGGTATGATACTCTAGTAAATAGTATTTTCAGAAGTGGGGTAGCAATTGAAGCCATCTTATTTCTTTCATTGTAAATTCCATTTAAGGGGCAAATTTCACCATCTTTATTTCTAGTATAATTGTACAACTTATAAAAAAAATTAACCACTTCAATACCAGGCAATTAACCCCCTTCCTGACAATTTTCAGCTTTCAGCGCTGTCGCACTTTGAATGACAATTGCGCAATCATGCTACACTGTACCCAAACTATTTTTTTATCATTTTTGTTGGTATTTCATCACTGCTGGGGTTTTTGTTTTTTTGCGCAACAACAAATAAGAAACAACCGAAAAATGTGAAAAAAACACTTTCTTTGTTTCTGTTATCAAATTTTGTAAATAAGTATGTTTTCTCCTTCACGGGCACTGATTAGGCTGCACTGACGAACACTTATAAGGCGGCACTGATGGGCACTGATGAGGTGAGACTAATGGGCACTGATGATGGATACAGATAGGCCGCACTGATGGCCACAGATAGGCAGGACTGATGGGCACTGATAGGTGGCACTGGTATGCAGCACTGATAGGCATTGATAGGCGGCACTGATGAGTACTTATGGGTGGCACTGATAGGTGGCATGGGTGGGCACTGATAGGTGGGCACTGATGGGCACAGATGAGCGCAGATAGGTGGCACTGATGGACACTGATGGGTGGCACTGATGAACACTAATAGATGGCACTGATGGGCATCAGTGATAGGGAGACATCTGGCAGGCATAGGTAATGGGCACTGACTGTCACTATTTGTGGGCACTGATTGGCATATTTTAGGCAAAGACTGTCATCCCTGGTGGCCATGGGTGGCATACCTGGTCATCCATCTGTTGTGTGCCATCCCTGGTGGTTCTGGTGGCATCCCTGGTGGTCCAGTGTGGGAATCCACAGGGGGGCTGCACTGATAATCAAGCAGCACAGGGCCCCCTGTCAGAAGAGCAGCTGATCAGCTCTCCTCTACTGGTGTCTGTCAGACGTGAGTGAGGAAAAGCTGATACATGGCTTTTCCTATTTACACTGTGATCAGCCATTATTGGACATGGGTGCTCGCGTGGTAAAGAGCCTCCTCTTTACCGAGATCAGTGTAGCGGTGTGTCAGAGAGACACACTGCCCCACTGCGTGCCCCCACGGGCGCGCGTCGGCAGTTATCCTGAAAAGGCGTCATATGACGTCCAGTCAGGATTAAATGAAACTGCTCGGCCATCATTAATGTGTTCTATAAACTGTACAACTCAGTTGAACAAACTGAAATATTTTTGGTGGAGGGAAGTACTTGCAGTGACTTACAATATTTGCAAAGAAGGGCATTCCTCTGAATTTCCTCTTAATGTTCAGCTTTCTAGCAGAAGCCTAAAGGTTTTGCGCCAATATTGACTGGTATTTGGAACTGTTCATAATTCCCTCTACCTTGACTAAGGCCCCTGTTCCAGCTGAAGAAAAACAGCCCCAAAGCATGATGCTGCCACCACCATGCTTCACTGTGGGTATGGTGTTCTTTTGGTGATGTGAAGTTTTGTTTTTGCACCAAACATATTTTTTGGAATTATGGCCAAAAAGTTCAACCTTGGCTTCATCAGACCATAACAAATTTTGCCAGATGCTTTTGGGAGACTTCAGATTTTTTTAGCAAAATTTAGCCGTACGTGGATGTTTTTCTTTGTAAGAAAAGGCTTCCATCTTGCCATTCTACTCCATAGCCCAGACATATGAAGAATATGGGAGATTGTTGTCACATGTACCACACAGACAGTACTTGCCAGATATTCCTGCAGCTCCTTTAATGTTTCTGTGGGCCCTTTGGCAGCCTCCCTGACAAATTTTCTTCTTGTCATTTCATGAATTTTGGAGTGATGTCCAGTTCTTGGTCACTGTTGTGCCATATTTTCTCCACTTGATGATGACTGTCTTCACTGTGCTCCATGGTATATCTAATACCTTGGAATTTTTTTGTACCCTTCTCCTGACTGACACATTTTAACAATGAGATCCCTCTGATGCTTTGGAAGCTTTGTGGGACCATGGCATTTGATGTAGGATGCGACTAAGAAAATTTCAGGAAAGACCTACTAGAACAGCTGAACTTTATTCGGGATTAATCAGAGACACTTTAAATGGTGTCAGGTGTGTACTGACTCCTATTTAACATGATTTTGAATGTGATTGCTTAATTCTGAACACAGCTTCATCCCCAGTTATAAGAGGGTGTGCACACTTATGCATACACATTATTTTAGTTTTTTTCTTTTACCCCCAAAAGATTGTTTATCAATTGAGTTTAACAGGGGTGTGTATACTTTTTATATCCAGTGTGTGTATATATATATATATATATACCAGAAGTCACAGTTGAACTTTGAGTGTTCAATGCTAAGTATTTAGGGATTACCTAATGGTTATGCATTGGGTAGGAGATTAAAAGTTAAAGTTTATGTAAATCCTGACAAATTAAAAGGGTCGTAAAGGCAGAAGTTTTTTTTTAACTTAATGCATTCTTTGCATTAAGATAAAAAGCCTTCTGTGTGCAGCAGCCCCCCTCAGCCCCCTAACACTTACCCGAGGTCCCTCTGTCCAGTGATGTCCATGAGTGTCTCAGCCATCGGATATTCTCCTCCTAATTGGCTGAGACACAACAGCAGCACCACTGTCGATCAAGTCAGCTAACCAATCAAGGGAGAGAAGAGGTGGGACTGGGTCAGGGCTCTATGTCTGAATGGATACATGGAGCTGTGACTCAGGTTGGGTTCCCTCTATAGCAAGCCTCTTGCTGTTGAGGCATTAAACAGGAAGGGGCCAGGAGCACAGAAGAGGCACCGGAGAAGAGGAAGATCCGGGTTTAATGTTTAATATTTTTTTTAGGAAAAAAACAAGCCTTTAGAATCACTTTAACTTTTTTTTATATTTGCTCCCATTTGGTCTGTTAAACATGCTATTATAAAATGTTTTGTTATGCATATCTGTTCAATAAGTTCAGAAAAAGAATACCTGTTGATCTCATCAGAAATGTAGAACTGTCCTGTGCACACATCCTGTGTTATCTCAAGGAAAGTAATTAGTCCTTCCAGTTTGTATCTTGGAACTACAGCATGATTACCCTTTAAGTTGTGAGTGAAGGGTCTCAGTATGTTCCCAAATGTTCTCAAATGTTGTTTGTTTTCAATTCATACTAAAACTTAGGAGCATAGTATGTTTTTTGCAGATCAACAAGGAAACATGCATGTATTGCAGAGATGAGCTGCATACGTTTTGTTTTTATTTTGCTCTGATATACACAACAGGTACTGTTTTAAGGGTTAGGCTATCACCAGGTAAGAGGGTGTTAAGGAAGGTGGTAAATTGTAACAGACACTTTCAAATTTAGTGCTAGTACGGTGAGATTTACAATTTTTAATTGTTGTAAGTAGCTAGAGACTTCTGCTGAAAACAACCTAGAACTACTGTCCCAAGATGAGGGCAGGGAAGATAATAGACTAGTAAAGCCATTTAATAATAACCCAGAAAAGCATTTCTACATGTATAATGAGTTTTATTAGCACACTTGATTGTAATAATTCTTCTTCTTTTTAGCAATTAAAGCATTCTTAAATTGTTGTAGCCATGGTATAACTGTACATTGCTCCAAAATCACGGTAGCCATTTTTTTTATCTGTTAACTGTTTTGAAATGGCCAGATGAGTAAAGGACAGCCTGTGTGACCACAAATAGATTCAGTGATCAGAAGGAGCAGTCTTATGCATTCCCTGATCATTTTACTTGATGCCCCCACTGTGGTCTAAGATAAACATAGCATGCAGTACTGAATGCTGTGGACACTGCAGAATATACAGTTACCACTGTTTAAAAACACTTTGAAATTGCCAACATTTCTAAGCAGTGAGCAATAATAACTGGGTTACAAACTTGTGGAGCCTTCTATCCCCTCACCACTGTATCCCAAACTAAAAAAATAAGTTTTACCTATAAATACACTTTCATAATTTTCAGTATTAAGATGAATATAAAAGACTTTCACAGTTCTCTAGTTCATGACTTGTTTTGGGGCACTATTACCTGTGTACCTATCAAAAGTATACAGAATCTAGAAGGCGAAAGTATCAGTTAAAATTCAGGGAAGGAAAGTAATACACAATATATAAATTACCGGTAACTGCTAAATCGATATGTATGGAAACATTACTCTCACAGTTATTTCCATATATCCAGAGTAAGAACTCCAAAGCAAATACTACTTAAAGTCAATGGGACAATTTGGATTTTCTCTTTTTGCCTTAGTATACCATATAATCAATTTGTGACCCTCTTAAATATCTCTCTGTTGGGTCAAGTTGACATTTAAGAGCATCACAAATTTCTTTTATACAATGCAAGCTGCAGAACAAGTAACTAAGATTTTTACTGTTCTTGTGGCATGAGTTGTGCATTTCTTATCCCACTGAGAGATATGTAACTATTTCTATGGCTTTATTCCCCGAGCACAGGGAGTAATTGTGGCTGGAGTGGAAGTAGAGATTCATAATAACCTCTCCTACAATAGAACAGCTCTGTTTCTGTTTACGTGTTTTATTACTGAAGTGAAAGTAATGTGCTATGAACAGTCTTTAGTAAGGGCTTTGAAAAATAAATAAAAGAACCGCTACCTTAAAATGCAAGAGTCAAATTATATATATATATATATATATATATATATATATATATATATATATATACACTTAATGGTAAATCCTTGTGCATTACAGGGAATGATTCACTACCTGTGAATATTTGGCAAATGTCACATTCACTGATTTAACAATATACCCTTTGGTAATCTCAATCAACTCAAAAAATACTCAATAATAAATCTGTCGCTAAAAAACACTCACTGGACACACTCTTAGACCTTGTACACACGACCGGTCCATCCGATGAGAATGGTCCGACGGACCGTTTTCATCGGTTCACCGCTGAAGAGGCCTGATGGTCTTATGTGTGTACACACCATCAGTTCAAAATCCGATCGTGTCAGAACGCGGTGACGTAAAACACAACGACGTGCTGAAAAAAACGAAGTTTAATGCTTCCAAGCATGCGTCGACTTGATTCTGAGCATGCGCGGGTTTTGAACCGATGCTTTTGTGTACTAACCATCGGTTTGGATAGATCAGTCAGCGGTCCATCGGTTCGAATTTAAAGCAATTTTTACAATTTTGGACCGAAGAACAACAGACCGATGGGCTATACACACGGTCGGTTTGGACAGATGAAACTGAACCTCGGTCCATTCTCATCGGTTTTGTCCGACCGTGTGTACGCGGGCTCATGCAAACCGTACCAGATAATATCCACAACTGAATAATCTATGAAATAGGCAAATAGGCATCCAGGAAGATTTCTTTTTTTTTTTTTTAAAGACATCAAGCATACTTTTTTTTCTTTTTTTTTTTTTTACAATGAATTAAACAGCAATTTAAGGCTGGGTTCACACCTTTGTCAATTGGATACGGGTTTCCAAGCATTAAATTTGCATAGCAGGAGAATGTGACTGGCTCTCCATAGCAGGGCCGATGCGTTTTGCAGGAAAAACATGTGCCTATTTTGGTCTGTTTCAGATTTGAATTCAGCCCAAAATTCGGGCTGAAATCATACCAGAAACGGTGAACCAGCAAGCACCGGACCCCTGCTGTGCAGAGCTTGGGTGCTACCAAAACTACCACCATCTTTATACATTGCTGGCTTTTGATTTGTAAAACAGACAAGCATGTAAACATACAGTATGCCCAATATGGACTCATATAAGTATTCCTATCTTCAACCTAATGGACTTCTGGGGAAGCTGGCAATCAATGTAGTAGTCAGTGCTACTACAGTGTTAACTGTGATCTTCTGGGTCCTGTGCAAGCAGCTTCTCTGCGACTAACAAAAGAGGGTATTCCATTGGCACTGTTGCCACTAACAGAATATTTTTTTTAATGATTACAATGCCTTCTGACTAGACAAGGTGGAGCGGAGGGGCAGTGAGGTCAAGGCTGAGCAATCAACCCCCTGTGTTTAGTGTGCAGAGGAGAAGCCACTCACACAGGACATAGAAGATCACAGCTATCACTGTAATAGCACTGACAACTACACTGATTGTCAACTTTTCTAGCAGTCCATTAGGTTTAATATAGGAATACTTTTATGGGTCCATATTGGACATACTGTATGTTTATATGCTTGTCTGTTTTCCATGCATATTTAAGGTGTGAAATATGTTTTTTTTACAGTATAGAATTTCAGTGGCGTGTGTTTTCAATACAGTGTAGCCTTATCTACCCTTGGCCCCCCTCTAACTCTGCTGCCTGAAGCCATAGATGGATCGAATCTCAGCCGATTCAGCAGTAACTGGATTCAGCAGGATCCATCTATGGGCAGGCTGGTTGTACTGAAGTCAATTGATCGATCAACCTCAGTATAACCATGCTGTCAGGTTTGCATGTGATTATTGCCGGTGGCTACAGCCACTAGCAGCGATCATTGTGTTCTGCTGGTAGGGAAGGCTCCCCACTGGCAGAACACGATAGCGCTGCAGGAGGGATTGATTGTGTTGATGTGGGAATCAAACCATTTTCTTTCATGCAATACATGATTGCAGCAAATAAAATTGCATCATCTATGGCTTGCTTTAGGCAGCCCAGAAGCTTGAATGAAAGAAAATTACTGCATTCCCCCATTCACACATTCGATGTGGATAAGGAATCCTCCCCACTTTGCATTTGTATTCTGACAGCGAGGAGACTTTAGCGGGGAGCCATCAGAATACACTGATCAGTGCTGCCTACTATAGTATAGTTTACTAGCAGTAAGATTCCCCTTCATTAGTACAAAGCCATTTTTTAATAACCAAGGTAATATTTTTAGGTCCACACTACTGCACACTTTAGGTCCACACTACTGCAGCTGCGATTTGATCTGATTTTTCAATGCGATTATGTAATGCGACTTTGTTGCTTTTTGGTGCATTTTTAATGCAATTTTGATGATTTTGTATGTGATCTACATGACTCTGCATTTTTTCTTTTGTTCAATGATAGTATATCTGCTATGACATGGGTAAAAAGCACTGCAATTCATCAAAAAATGTAGAAACATTTTTTTTGCAATTCTAATAAAGTCAATGGGGACAAAATCACAATGAAATCACACAGGACCCTTTTCCAAAATCGCATTGTGCTGAGCTGCATTGATGTGAACTGATAGAAGTCACAAGGCTGCTATATACTGCTGATGAGAAAAGGTAATTAGCAGTTTATATTTACTAAAATAATTGCATTTCCATGTTTTGTGTACAGTGGAAGACCGGATATAGTGAATGCAGGCTCCTGGGTTTAATAACACTTTACTTTCATGGCAGAAAAACATGACTTTTATTGTCCTTATCTAACACAAGCTCTCATCTTGTTTTGTGATTTACAGTTTCTACTTAAAAAAAAAAAAAAACAGAGACTAGTGAAGTACATTAGATGAATGTTGTTTAGTTGACAATTATAGTGCAGCTAATTACCCAATGTCACTTTATATTCATATGGTAATTAAAACAGCAAATACAGAAAACCCATAAATCATTTATGATGTAAATCGAAAAAAAAACATTAGACTACATTGTGTTTGCCCAGCCATAAACAAATAGCCTTTGTCTTTTGAATAAATAATACTGCGATATAGTTAATCATTTTCATAAGACATATTGTTATTCTACTAGTAAGACAAATTCCGGTTCAATCTGAAGGAGACATATTATAAATTACACTACAACTTTGAAAACACACATATTCCTTGTTTTGAAAATGTTTCCTGCTTTAAATGTTAGTGATGCAATAAAAGAAGCAGAATAGTCATTTGTTACTGGTTCCTAAATATCGGGTGTTAGGCCTCGTACACACGACCATTTTCCTCGACAGAATCCATCAAGAAACTTGGTGGCAGAGCCTTTTTGCCGAGGAAAACGATCGTGTGTATGTTTTTCATCGAGAAAACTGTCGAGGAACTCGATGAGAAAAAAAGAGAACAAGTTCTCTTTTTCCTCGTCGGGAGTCTCAATTTCCTCGTCGTGTTCCTCGTCGGGCTGGTTTTCGACGAGAAACACGTTTCTGTGTATGCTTAGAAACCCACGCATGCTCAGAATAAAGTATGAGACGGGAGCGCACCTTCGGTAAAAGTAGCGTTCGTAATAGAGATAGCACATTTGTCACGCTGTAACAGACTGAAAAGCGCGAATCGTCTCTCACCAAACTTTTACTTAACACGCAGTAACATGAGATTAGCAAAAGCAGTCCCAAGGGTTGTGCCAGTGGAATCAAACTTCCCCTTTATAGTGCCGCCGTACGTGTTGTACGTCACCACGTTTGAGAACAACGAGATTTTGTCTTGACAGTGTGTATGCAAAGAAAGCTTGTCAAGATTCTCGACAAGCCTAACAAGGAACTCGTCGAGGAAAACGATGTTTCATTTACGACGAGTTCCTCGGTCGTGTGTACGAGACCTGAAAGAGGAAATAAAGTGCTGCCATTTTTTCCCCTGATCTGTAAAGTAAAGATATAATGTATGCATTGCATACTAGCACATTATGTGAAACTTACCTGCAAATGAAGCCCTTGTTGTCACCGCTGGAGGCCACATCCATCTTCACCCGTCTTCCTTCCCGATCGATGGACTCGTGTGGCTGTGTGACTGGCCAGAGCCACGTGACGTCACTCCTGCATGCGCGCACAGGGCTCTGAAGAAATGGCCTGGGTGGCCGTACCTTCAGAGCACATGCACAATGATGTCATCGGCTGCATATGCAGTAAAATTCTCCTAGACGGCACACGGTTCGGAGATATTTACAGTACCTATAGGTAAGCCTTATTATAGGCTTACCTATAGGTATAATCAATGGAAGTTTACTTCCACTTTAATGTATTGATTCTGTAACGCCCAAAAATTTGTCTAAAGCTGACTGTACACTAGTAGATTTCCATTCTCAGTCAATTTGATGACGTGATAAATGTCATTTAAAACGACTTTAAAATGTGTCTAGTTTAACATAGAGTTTTGAAACATACAGACTTTCCCAAACGAAAACGACATTCACTGTTTCACTGAATTTCGTAATGAAACATTTTCCATCCTGAATCTTCAAATTTTCTCAGTACTGCAGTCCAGAACGAACCCCAGTTGGACCCCCACTAACAATTAGAAAATCAAACAAACATTCCTAAAGACATCCTCTCACGACATGATATAGGAAATCTCCTCTTGAACAGCTGTTTCCATTGAAGGATTTACCCTCACCTCAGGCCTCGTACACACGACCGAGTTTCTCGGCAAAAAACAGCAAGAAACTTGCTGGGATTTTTTTTTTTGCCGAGGAAACCGGTCGTGTGTACATTTTTCGACAAGGAAACTGTCGAGGATCCCGTCGAGCCAAAAAGAGAGCATGTCTTCTTTTTCCTCGACGGGAATGGAGAAACTTGCCTTGTCGAGTTCCTCGACAGCCTAACAAGGAACTCGACGAGGAAAACTATGTGTTCCTCTGTCGTGTGTACGAGGCTTCACAGTTCCAGTGAGAACCATAACATTCCAATTTCCCATCACTCTCCGCCTAGTAGTAATGGTCCCCAGGACAAATGGAGAAATGTGTCTTGCCAAGTGAGACACAGACAGCAATAATAACAGGACAGTTCTAGCCCCTTACAACTTTCTAGAAAAAGGTTTGTTTACACATACATTTAAGAATGAGAAGCAATATGGGTACTCATTAACCACTTTCCATCTGGCCTATTGTAAAATGACAGCCGGGCAGGAGCTTCCTTATCCGGGGTGCACATCATATGACGTCCTTCAGATGCACACCTCTTGCACACCCTAGGGGCCACACAGCGGTGCGATCTGTCACCTGCTGTGTTCACCAGACACAGGAGAACACAGATCATTGTACTGGGCTGGCCCTGGTACCATGTGATCACAGCATTAACATGTCAATAGTACACAATGGCTTTCATTCATAGCCTTTTGTACTATTGTGATCCCTAGCAATGATCACAGTGATCACCTGGTACAGGGGCCAATCACAGAGGATAGCTGTAGTCAATCACAGCTATCCCAATACTACACAATGGGACAAGAGTGGATAACATTCATAAAAAAAATATTGCTTTTAACAGTGAACACTGTAATAAGCCTTAAATCATAGTGAAAATTATTCTGATCACCTCCCCAGAACAGTTCAGCTTGCTTTGTCCCAGTCACAGTATGTACAAAAAATAAATAAAAAAATAAAAAAAGCTTTAAAAAATAATATATATATATATATATATATATATATATATATATATATATATATATATATATATATATATATATATATATATATATATATATATATATATATATATATATATTATATACTGTCACCAGTGAGTGTCCCAGATCACTGTCACATCATACTATAGAACAATATCCTACATGATTGGACTTTTAATCTTATACCTGAATTGGTTTTCTACCAGCCCCAGGACATTTTTTTTTGTTTTACACCATTCATATGATGATGCTGTACTGCTCTGGTGATAGTATGTAAAAAAAAAAGTGCAAAAAAAAATCTTAATTTAACATTTTTCAAAAAAGGTAAAAAAAAATTATGCCTCTTACAAAATATCAAAGAAATGTAGCGGATGTAGCACATTTTGGCCTAAATTTATAATAAAAGATTATTTAGTTGCAAATTTTTATAACAACTTGTCAACTGTGAGTGTGTAGCTCTGGGTGAATTCAGCATTAAAAAGTAAAAGTGGGGCGTCTTGCAGTGAGGACTCCCCTTCAGGTATAATACCTTCTTTTTTTTCTCTGCATGCTTTCTGACATGTTCAGGTGCCCTTACAAGGAAATAGTCAGAATACTACCACCAACATACTGTTGCTCTATTTGGCTAAGTAAAGGACATCTAAACCCATGTACAAAAATGTAATATATTGCAGTTCATCAGTCTACAGTTGTGGTGGCTTCATTAGTTTTCTTTTTTTTCCCAGGCTAAGAACATTTTCTGTAAAGATAGAATTCAAGTGTCATTGTATCTTTCTATGCACTGAACTGAAATCTAAAACAATCAGGGGCATAGTTACAGGGGTCACAGGGGTAGAAAATTGCAGCCTGGTCCAATCCTGTATATAGGGCCAGCGGCCACTTGAGCCAGCATAGGCAGCTGGGTAGGCCCCCCTGCCCTGGGAAGAGGGCTCCCATCTGCCCTGGGGACAGAGACCCCTTCTCATCTGGGGTCTGGGGACAGATAACCCATCTCACTGTGGGACAGAGACTCCATCTCCCCTGGGTAAAAGGTCCGCATCTGCCCATGAAAAAGGAACCCCATCTTCCCTGGGGGAAAGGGACCCCATCTTCCCTGGAGAAAGGGACTGGGAGCCTATCTCACCTGTGGACAGAGACCCCATTTCACCTGTGGACAGAGACCCCATTTCACCTGGGGACAGGGACCCCATCTTGCTTAGGGATAGAGACCCCCATCTCCCCTGGAAACAGGGAGCCCATCTTAGCAGCATGGGGTCGCATTAGGATAGAGAGGGATCTAGCAGTACCCGCATGGGGTGGCTGGAGAATGGGTGATCCAGCAGTACCAGCAAGGGGTCACTGGAGATGATGGGGAGGGAAATAACAGTATCAGCAAGGTGGTTGGAGGCTGGGGGGGGGGGGGGTACAGCAGTATCAGTGCTGGGTGGGTGGAGGACAGAGGAGGGTCTAGTAGTACCAGTGTGGGATGGCTGAAGGACAGGGGGGTCTTTTAGTACCAGTGCAGGGTGGCTGGAGAATGGGGGGTACAGCAGTACCAGCGCAGGGTGGCTGAAGAATGGGGGCGGCAGAATGCACTTTTGACTGTAGAAAAAAATCCTTGCACTGGCCGTGTCTGTACACCTGGATAGGAGGAGCAGTGAGGGTAGATGCATATAGAGAAAGCAATCTTTCCATATTCCTTCTGCTTGCCTTTCTATGCCTGCAGGAGGGAAAGGAGGAGGAGCAGGCATTCAGAGGCCGTAGGAGAAAAATGGAGAGATAAAATCCTCTTTATGCAGCCGCCCCAGCCGCTCCTCCTATCTAGCTCTCTGCCCCGTGTGCTCTCCAGCCTCCCTGTGCTCTTTCCCTAACCCCCCTCATTCCTGCAGCTCTGCCGGGTTTCCCACTCCTCTCTCTCATCAGCTGCTACGGGGGAATTGTCAGGATGGAGAATGGGGAAGGGGCCGGTAAATGTGTCTTTTTCTGAATGGAGAGTCAGCTTCTGGCGTGCGTTGCACCGACAACCAGATGTGACGTTGTTTGGATTTGAAACCGGAAATTACGTCAATGCATTTTGCCCTCCCACAGGGCGTCATCAAGGACTGTGTTTACATGTTTACAATGTTTATTGTGTTTATGAATGGACAAGAAGCGCTTTACAGAGTTAACACTGTCCATTCATTCTGTGTAGCTGAGGCTGCAGAGAAAGATTGAGGACTTTGTCCTCAGTCTCTTTCTCTGTCTCAAAGGGGGAACATCAGAGGTCTGTTTAGACCCCCAATATCTCACCAAAGCCCCCCCACGGGCTTCTTAAAAATTGTAAAAAATAATGTAAAGAAAAATAATAAATAAAATAACAAAAATTTAAAACTTCTGATACCAGTGGCGGAACTACAGGTGTCACAAAGGTCCTAATTGCAACCGTGGCCTGGTGTTCCACCACCGGGCTCAGAGGTAGGGGGTCCTAGCCATGGGTCAGGGGAACCCTTCATGGTTTAATCAGCTTTTCCAGCTATCTTCAGGAAAACTTCAAGAAAAGCTTGCGTTTAAGCCATAAATATCCACTTGCAATTTCTAAATGTTGCCATATTTGAACAAGAATGATAAGCAGAAACAGGGCTACAACAAGGTGAAGTGAAACTTGTTTGTCCTGCAGAGTGATGTAACAGGTTCACTTTAATGTTTGCACCACCAGCTGCACAAACAAATCCTCCCTTCACTTCCCTGCTGCTCTGTTCAGTGGCCCCACGAGGAGCATATACTCACCTTACCTTTGCTCTCCTCTTGTTCTATTTGGTTGTCCCTCCAGGAGCACATACTCACCTCCCTTCACTCCCCTCATGCTCTGTTTGGTGACCCCCTCCAAGGCACATACTCACCTTCCCTTTGCTATTCTCGTACTCTGTTTGGGGGCCCCTCTAGGATCCCATACTCATCTTCCCGCCCCTCTCTTCCTTCTCTGTATGGTATCCCTACCAGTAGCACATACTCAACTTCTCTTTGCTTCCCAGCTGTTCTCGGCACCTACCCTGTTCTGAGGTCCCACTAGTAGTACATATTTGCCTTCCTTTCCCTGCTTCTCTGTTCTATGGTCCCATAATGAACTAATACTTGCCTACCCTTTACTTCAATGCTGCTCTGTTCAGTGACTCCACCAAGAGCACATACTCACCTTCACTTCCCTCTCCTCCTGCTGTATTCTGAGATCCCACCAACAACACGTACTCACCTTCACTTTATTTCCCTTTTTCTCTGTTCTGTGGTCTCACCATGAATACATAATCACCTTCCTTTTGCTTCCTTGTTGCTCTGTTTGGTGGTCCGCCAGGAGCACCTACTCAAATTGCTATCCTTCTCCTCCTGCTCTGGTCAGTGGCCCCACCAGAAGCACCCATAGGTGTGTGCAGCCTATTGCTTTAGGGTGTGCACCCCAAAGCTCCAACACATATGCGTTTGACATACAGTATTTACCAAACTCTTCCCCGCTCTCCATCCTGAAAAATGGGAGAAAGGGGGAGCAAGGGAACACATGGGTGACCCGGGCAACATAAGGAAGAGGAACAGGGAAAGGAGGGTGGCATATATTAGTACCGATCCCCTATATTTTCCTCCTGTGGCAGCTGAATGTTGACAAAAGGGAGAGGAGGAGAATCCTACTTTCAGCTGCTGCAGGAGGAAAATACAGATCAGTCCCATTAAATTCCACCCCAGTCGCCTCTCGTGTCCAGGTTCTGAGGACTGGCAAGGAAGGATTGCGGTTTACCTGTCACCTGCCCACCATTGAAAGGTTGCCAACCCCAGGATTAGGGTGTGCCTAGGTACATCTGGCACACCCCTTGCGCACGCCTATGGAAGCACTTACTCACATTACTATCCCTCTTCTCCTGCTCTGTTCTGAGGTCCCACCAGCAGCACATACTGACCTTCCTTTCACTTCTCTACTGCTCTGTTCAGTGGCCCCACCAGAAGCACCCATAGGTGTGTGCAGCCTATTGCTTTAGGGTGTGCACCCCAAAGCTCCAACACATATGCGTTTGACATACAGTATTTACCGGACTCTTCCCCGCTCTCCATCCTGAAAATGGGAGAAAGGGGGAGCAAGGGAACACATGGGTGACCCGGGCAACAGAAGGAAGAGGAACAGGGAAAGGAGGGTGGCATATATTAGTACCGATCCCCTATATTTTCCTCCTGTGGCAGCTGAATGTTGACAAAAGGGAGAGCAGGAGAATCCTACTTTCAGCTGCTGCAGGAGGAAAATACAGATCAGTCCCATTAAATTCCAACCCTGTCGCCTCTCATGTCCAGGTTCTGAGGACTGGCAAGGAAAGATTGCGGTTTACCTGTCACCTGCCCACCATTGAAAGGTTGCCAACCCCAGGATTAGGGTGTGCCTAGGTACACCTGGCACACCCCTTGCGCATGCCTATGGAAGCACCTACTCACCTTATTATTCCTCTTCTCCTGCTCTGTTCTGAGGTCCCACCAGCAGCACATACTGACCTTCCTTTTACTTCTCTAATGCTCTGTTCAGTGGCCCCACCAGAAGCACCTACTCACCTTACTATCCCTCTTCTCCTGCTCTGTTCTGAGGTCCCACCAGCAGCACATAATCACTTTCCCTCAACTTCCCTGCTGCTCTGTTCGGTGGCCCCACCAACAGCACTACTCATCTTCCCTTTGCTCCCCTGCTGCTCCCTTTAGCCACCCAGAGCAAAGAAAGCTACATAGTAATTTCTAGTATGAGGGAGAATATAATTCTATACCTCATTCCTCTTCTTCTTGTATGCACCCACTCGTCTTATGTGGACAGAAAGAGTATCCTTGGCTTTGTGTAGATTCCAAGTTGTGACTTAAAGCTCACATAGCGCTTTCTTTGCTCCCAGTGGCCAAACAGAGCAAAGAGTAATCGTTATCTCTCATTCAAATCAGTGCACACATATATTTATTTACATATTGTACAACAGAAAATAGCTATAGCATTATGCTAATATTGAATTAAATGTGTGTGTATTGTTAGTTTCCCTTTAATTAAGTTTTTCTCGTGAATTTATAGTACAGTAAAGAAAGACATTTATATTGTAGAATTTCTGAATAATGATAAACATAAACACAAAGCAGAGTAATCAGGGTTAGAACAAAGCAAAAGCCAACAATAACTATAATTGGGACCCATTGTTTTTTGGACAGATTTTTTTATTGTTATTACCTGAAACTGTATTTAAATAATTAGTAAAAAAAGAGAGTATTTCAGTAAAAAGGCCTACTTTATACAAAGAAAATGCATTTGCTCCCCACTGTATTTTCTTAAAGATCCATGAAGTAATTATCTTTGGCAGAACATGAAAAAAAAAACGAACATTTTAAGACAACTTGAAATTATCTCCTATTGTATCGTGTAGTGGCAGAAACAATGGCTGTGATTACTAAACTACATTATGCTCTTACTGTGTGGCAATCAAAACGAGTACAGCCTAACATTAAGCTAAAATGTTAATAGCATATCCAAGCAAAAAAAAGCAATACATTAGATAAGCACAAAGGAAACGCTACATATGTTCAAACCTATTAATCTATTTCAGTCTTTGTGATTGTTAGTAATGCACTGTCAATCGGTGTCAAATGTAGGATTTTACTAATGGGAAGCAATCTACGGTCATTAATCTAGTTGTGTTTCACATGAAGCATAAACAAGATCATAGTGTGCTACTGCCCTCTAGTGTAGTATTTCTTTAAGAAGAGGAGCAAAGCTTTTCTTTTCGGCTTATTTGTGTGATGTAAACAATTCCAGTTTCGCAATGCAGATAATTGAATCATGTCTTCCCTTATAATTAGACTAGGCATAGTGACACACACATAAAGTACAACACTAGGTAACTGCCAGCACAAATGTTGAAAACAATTACAAACACAGAGAGGAACAACTGAATTTTTTCAATGAGGCCGTGGTTTTGTGAGTAACAGATATGATAGTGTGTGGATTTACTAAAAGAAGCAAGTGAACCTGTATTCAGAGAATCGCATGCAGAGGATTTAAAAGGATTAAAAAACACGATGGGATTATTGAAATTAAAGTTGTATCACTGACCTAAGTGAACATTTTTCTTCTTTAGTAAATTAACTCTATTAGCCAGATTCAGAGAGAGTTAGGCCGGCGTAGCAGTAGATACGCCGACCTAACTCGGAATCTGCACCGTCCTAAGTTTAAGTGTACTCTCAAACTGAGATACACTTAAACCTATCTAAGATACGATGGCCTGTGCCGTCGTATCTTAGGGTGCAATTTTTCCTTTGGCCGCTAGGTGGCGCTTCTGTTGAGTTCAGCGTAGAATATGTAAATGCCTAGATACGCCGATTCACGAACGTACGTGCTCCCGTCGCAGTAAAGATATGCCGTTTACATAAGGCATTTTCCGGCGTAAAGTTATTCCATCAAATAGCTGGCCTAGTCAATGTTAAGTATGGCCGTCGTTCCTGCATCGAAATTTGAAAATTTTACGTCGTTTGCGTAAGTCGTCCGTGAATAGGGCTGGACGTAATTTACGTTCACGTCGAAACCAATACGTCCTTGTGGCATACTTTGGAGCAATGCACACTGGGATATGTACACGGACGGCGCATGCGCCGTTCGTAAAAAACGTCAATCACGTCGGGTCACCCCCCATTAACATAAAACACGCCCCCTCATCCTCATTTGAATCAGGCGCGCTTACGCCAGACACATTTCCGCTACGCCGCCGTAAGTTAGGAGGCAAGTACTTTGTGAATACTTAAGGCGGCGTAGCGTAAATACGGTACGCTACGCCGCCTTAAAGATGCGCGCCCCTACATCTAGCTATATGGCTGCAGAATGGGAAAAATTTTGGCACAAGAGTTCTATGTTCCATTTTAGTTTTATATAACAAAACATTGTGGTGGATTTAGTAAAGGTAAATAGACTGTGCACTTTGCAAGTACAAGTGCTCCAGAGCTTAGTAAATGAGGGGAAGCTTCACTTTGCAAAGAATATTCAATCACATGCAAGGAAAATTTATAAAAATATATATTTTTTTTTTTGCTTGCACGATTGGACAATGCAAGACAGAAGAGCTTCTGCTCATTTACTAAGCTCTGGAAAAACTGTACTTGCCTTTAGTAACCCAGTGTAAGGTGTAAAAAAGCTTTTTGCGCAGAACTCCTGCCAACTGAGGACCTCCTTCCAGGTCTAAGTGTAGTGTTACTTCTCCATTTCCAGTACCTGTGTGCACAGTAGAAGGTAGAAGCCATACCTCCCAACTTTTTGAGATGGGAATGAGGGACACCTATCAGCAAAAGTATGCAGCCATAGGACACACCCCTTGTCACACCCCCTTAAAGGAGAATTGTACAAGTTTGGTTAAACCCACAAGTGATTTTTTTTACCACTACTATTCCATTATATTGGCTTTTGGAATTTACAGATGCAGCAATTTAGAAATTGGATGAAAGGTTTAGTGCTGGAAAACACTTTTTGATAGATAAACAGTAAATTTTATATATATCTATATAGATCAGACCAAAATGAGGGACAAATGAGGAGCAAAGAGGGACAGAGGGACATTGCTCCAAATCAGGGACAGTCCCTCGAAATAAGGGACAGTTGGGAGCTATGTAGAAGCTGGAGAAAGTGGGTACGGATCTCACTCTAACTGTATGTAAGTCTGACATGAGATATACAGTACCTCATTCTGTGCATTGCGCTATGCGTTCTCTAATCCACACTGCCTCATTCTATACTCTGCGCTGTGCCTTTATTACTCCCCCCCCTCCATTCTGTAATACACTATATTGCCAAGAGTATTGGGATGCCTGCTTTTACACACACATGAACTTTAATGGCATCCCAGTCTTAGTCCGTAGGGTTCAATATTGAGTTGGCTCACCCTTTACAGCTATAACAGCTTCAGTTCTTCTGGGATAGCACATTTGTATGGTCAGGCACTGATGTTGAACAAGAAGACCTGTCTCACAGTCTCTGCTCTAATTCATCCCAAAGGTGTTCTATCAGGTTGAGGTCAGGACTCTGTGCAGGCCAGTCAAGTTCCTCCACCCCAAACTCGCTCATCCATGTCTTTATGGACCTTACTTCAGGGTAACAGCATTGATCCTTAGTAGCCTCATGTAACCCATATCAACCAATCAGTGAGCAGTAATATTGTGCAGTAACCTCTGGCAACCAATCAGTGAGTGACAATGATGTGGAGAAACCTCTAGCAACCAATCAGAGAGCGGCAACATGCTGTTGGCGATCAGTGGTTGCTGCCTGTAAAAAAAGATGGAGGAAGACAGAAAACAGAATCTACGCAATGTGCATAGTCAGATTGTGTTTTCTACTTCCATTTAGGGTATGGTGCCTTGACACGGAATGAACGGGCAGTGTATCACCTCTTGTGACAATCAATAGAGATGCCGGCACACAGTAGAGGATCCATATCATTCCAAATAATTGATATAGTTGATTAACAGTGACTCAAGCAGGCTAAATATAACTAAAAGACATAGGCCCGGATTCAGATAGGAGATACGACGGCGTATCTCCTGATACGCCGTCGTATCTCTGAGTGCGGGCCGTCGTATCTATGCGCCTGATTCAGAGAATCAGTTACGCATAGATTTCTCTAAGATCCGACAGGTGTAAGTGTCTTACACCGTCGTATCTTAGGCTGCATTTTCAGGCTGGCCGCTAGGTGGCGCTTCCGTATGTTTACGCGAGGAATATGCTAATTAGGTAGATACGGCAATTCAGAAACGTACGTTCGGCCGGCGCAATTTTTTACGTCGTTTACCTGCGGCTTTTTTCGGCGTATAGTTACCCCTGCTATATGAGGCGTAGCTAATGTTAAGTATGGCCGTCGTTCCCGCGCCGAGTTTTGAAATTTTACGTCGTTTGCATAAGTCATACGCGAATAGGGCTTTATGTCATTTACGTTCACGTCGAATCCAATACATCCTTGCGGCATACTTTAGAGCAATGCACACTGGGATATTTTACGGACAGCGCATGCGCCATTAAAAAAAACGTCAAAAACGCGGGGGGTCAAGTAAAATTTAAATAAAACACGCCCCCAACATCCCCATTTGAATTAGGCGGGCTTACGCCGCCACACATTCGTTACGCCGCCGTAACTAAGGGCGCAAGTTCTTTCTGAATACAGAACTTGCGCCCAAAGTTACAGCGGCGTAACGTATCAGGGATACGTTACGCCAGCAGAAAGATCCGCTGATCTTTCTGAATCTGGCCCATAGAGATTCCAGTAGTTGTCTTTTTTGTAATTTGGTTGGGCTGCTCAGTCTAAAATGCCCAGGCCTATTTTTTGTCTCAGTCCAAGCCTGCTCTGTGCTGTGTGTTCCCTATTCCACATCTCATCATTCTGTACTCTGTGCTGTGCAGTCCCTATTCCATGCACAACTTCATTCTGTGCTCTGTGCTGTGCAATCCCTATTCCATGCACACCTTCATTCTGTGCTCTGTGCTGTACAGTCCCTATTCCACGCACACCTTCATTCTGTGATCTGTGCTGTACAGTCCCTATTCCACGCACACCTTCATTCTGTGCTCTGTGCTGTACAGTACCTATTCCATACACAACTTCATTCTGTGCTCTGTGCTGTGCAGTCCCTATTCCACGCACACCTTCATTCTGTGATCTGTGCTGTACAGTCCCTATTCCACGCACACCTTCATTCTGTGCTCTGTGCTGTACAGTACCTATTCCATACACAACTTCATTCTGTGCTCTGTGCTGTGCAGTCCCTATTCCATGCACACCTTCATTCTGTGCTCTGTGCTGTACAGTCCCTATTCCACGCACACCTTCATTCTGTGCTCTGTGCTGTGTGTTCCCTATTCCACGCACACCTTCATTCTGTGCTCTCTGCTGTACAGTCCCTATTCCACCCACACCTTCATTCTGTGATGTGCAGTCCCTATTCTTTGCTCCCTCATTTTATACCCTGTGCTGTGTATTCCCTATTCCACACCTAGTCGTTCTGTACTCTAGTTTGTGTGTTTTCCTATTCCACACCAAATCATTCTATACTCTGCACTGTACAATACTTATTCCATACCATCTCAACATGTAATCTGTGCTGTAGCAAAAAAACAAAAGAACAAAATCTGGACAGCCGCACTCCAAAATTTTCTTTAAAAGAGATGTCTTTATTTTCAACTGTGCATACAGTCACTGCAAGCCCACAAAAATCAGTATGGCCAACGTTTCGCACTGGCGTCAGTGCTCAGCCATGACTAAGCACTGACGCCAGTGCGAAACGTTGGCCATACTGATTTTTGTGGGCTTGCAGTGACTGTATGCACAGTTGAAAATAAAGACATCTCTTTTAAAGAAAATTTTGGAGTGCGGCTGTCCAGCTTTTGTTCTTTTGTTTTTTTGCTATTACCGCATTGCCAGCACCCTGGTGGTTCAACAACCCCTGATCATCACGAGGCTCACCTGGAGCGGTGATAATTCTGTCTGTAATCTGTGCTGTAGGTTCCTTATTTAATACTGTCTCATTCTGTACTCTTTAATACGTGTTCTCTATTACCTACCCCCTCAGTCTGTACTCTATTTTGTACATTTCTTATTTCACGCCATCTGATTCTTTACTCTGTGCTGTATGTTCCCCATTTTACACCGCTTCATTCTGTACTCTATGCACTGTACATTTCTTACTCCACACTGCCTCATTCTGTACTCTGCGCTGTACATTTTTTACTCCACACTGCCTCATTCTGTACTCTGCGCTGTACATTTCTTACTCCACACTGCCTCATTCTGTACTCTGCGCTGTACATTTCTTACTCCACACTGCCTCATTCTGTACTCTGCGCTGTACATTTCTTACTCCACACTGCCTCATTCTGTACTCTGCGCTGTACATTTCTTACTCCACACTGCCTCATTCTGTACTCTGCGCTGTACATTTCTTACTCCACACTGCCTCATTCTGTACTCTGCGCTGTACATTTCTTATTCCACACAATCTCATTTTATATACTGTACTGAGTTTCATATTTCATACTTCTTCAATCAGTACACTGTACTTTACATTCCCTCTTCCACACCATTTTATTCTGTACTCTGTGCTGTGCATTCCTTTTTTCACACCGCCGCATTCTGTTTTCTGTGCCATGGGTTCTCTATTCCACATCGCTAATTCTGTACTCTGTTCTTTGCATTCCCTATTCCATAACAACTCATTCTGTTATCTGTGTGACATGTTTCCTTTTCCTCATCTCCTCATTCTGTTCTCTGCACTATGAATAAACTATCCCACACCTTTTCATTCTGTACTGTGCACTGTGAATTCCCTATTTCACACCACCTCATTCTGTACTCTGCACTGTGCATTTCTTATTCCACACCACCTCATTCTGTACTCTGCACTGTGAATTCCCTATTCCACACCACCTCATTCTGTACTCTGCACTGTGAATTCCATATTCCACACCACCTCATTCTGTACTCTGCACTGTGCATTTCTTATTCCACACCATCACATTCTGTACTCTGCACTGTGCATTTCTTATTCCACACCATCACATTCTGTACTCTGCACTGTGAATTTCCTATTCCACACCACCTCATTCTGTACTCTGCACTGTGAATTCCCTATTCCACACCATCACATTCTGTACTCTGCACTGTGAATTCCCTATTCCACACCATCACATTCTGTACTCTGCACTGTGAATTTCCTATTCCACACTACCTCATTCTGTACTCTGCACTGTGAATTCCCTATTCCACACCACCTCATTCTGTACTCTGCACTGTGAATTCCCTATTCCACACTACCTCATTCTGTACTCTGCACTGTGAATTCCCTATTCCACACCACCTCATTCTGTACTCTGCACTGTGAATTTCCTATTCCACACTACCTCATTCTGTACTCTGCACTGTGAATTCCCTATTCCACACCATCACATTCTGTACTCTGCACTGTGAATTCCCTATTCCACACCACCTCAGTCTGTACTCTGCACTGTGCATTTCTTATTCCACACCTCATCATTCTGTACTCTGCACTGTGAATTCCCTATTCCACACCACCTCAGTCTGTACTCTGCACTGTGCATTTCTTATTCCACACCTCATCATTCTGTACTCTGCACTGTGAATTCCCTATTCCACACCATCACATTCTGTACTCTGCTCTGTGAATTCCCTATTCCACACTACCTCAGTCTGTACTCTGCACTGTGAATTTCCTATTCCACACCATCACATTCTGTACTCTGCACTGTGAATTCCCTATTCCACACCTCATCATTCTGTACTCTGCACTGTGAATTCCCTATTCCACACCATCACATTCTGTACTCTGCCCTGTGAATTCCCTATCCCACACCACCTCAGTCTGTACTCTGCACTGTGCATTTCTTATTCCACACCTCATCATTCTGTACTCTGCACTGTGCATTTCTTATTCCACACCTCATCATTCGAACCACTGTACTATACGTTTCCTATTCCACACCACCTCATTCTGTACACTGTTCTGTACATTCCCTCTTCTACACCAATTTATTATTTATTCTGTGCTGTACATTCCCTATTCCATACTACTTGTTTTCTGTATGCTGCTCTGTACATCTCCTATTCCATATAACCTCATTCTCTGCACTGTGTGTTCTCTATTTCGTACACCTTCTATCTTTACTCTGTTCTGTGCATTCACCATTCCACACCTCCTCATTTAATACTCTGTGTTGTGCATTCCTATTCCAAAAAAAACCCCATCTCTGGCTGTACTATGTACATGTTCTCTCTGGCTCCTCTTGTTTGATTGGAAAGATGTTGAGGGTTGCTCACTGCCCAGGACTTGCATAGGATTGATTATTATACATAGAAGCACTCTTTGTTGTATTTAGGATCTGCCTACCACTAGAGCAGGGATCTCCAAACATTCTAAACAAAGGGCCGGTTTATTGTCCTTCAGACTGTCGAAGGGCCGGACTTTGGCCAGCGGGAGTGAAAAATGTCCTGGCATCAGTGGGAGTAAACATCTGGTATTAGGGGGAGGATAAGTGCCCCATTGCTGGTATCATAGGGAGGAATAGTGCCCCATTGCTGGTATCATAGGGAGAAATAGTGCCCCATTGCTGGTATCATAGGGAGGAATAGTGCCCCATTAGTGGTGTCAGCAGGAGAAATGGTGCTACATTGTCGGTGTCAAATGGCAGAATAGTGTCTCATATCATTGGGTGGGATAGTGCTCCAAGGGTCAGATAAAGGCAAGCAAAGGGCCGCATCCGGCCCTCGGGCCGCAGTTTGGAGACCACTGCACTAGAGGAAGAAGAGGATGGAGAGGACCTGTCATATCATGACATCGTGAGATTAAAGACACCTTAAATAAAATTATGTATACAGTTTCTTTTTTTTTTGGGGGGGTGTACTAGTGGGGAGAGGGGAGAATATAGGTGGAAGATCCCAAGCCCAGAGCCTAAAAAAGGTTGTCTTCTAAAGTGGCTACTGTTTTTTGTAGAAATTAGGAATTCTTTTGAATGCAATGAAAAATATGAGTAAAACCTGAATTTAATCGTATAGTTACCCACAGACAATTTACTCTACACTAGTCCTAAAAAAAGCAAACTGCTAAAATGTGAAATATAGTGATATTACAGAAACCTCCTCTGGGTCCACCTGTCCTTAAAAATGAGCTTTCTCTCAATTTACCTGTGGATGACAGCAGACATAGAAAGCAATATCATATTAAATTACAAGTACAAGTGCATCACTAGATTCACTCAAGCGGTTTAATTTCATATGGAAAAATTGCTCCAAATTGCTGTCACATGGTGACATCTGTAAGATGCCCAAAATGCAAATAGATACTATTGCAAATCACAGCATATTTCATACAAATGCTCCCCTAGGAACAAATGTGGTAAATACATGCTGCCCAGCTAACTGCGACAGGAACATTATCTTCTGTTTGTAATATTGCCTGTGAATTATGTATTGATGAAACCGTTTAAGGTGCTAATCTCTTTCATCCTCCAACATGTTTACAGTCAGCTGTACAACTAATGTTCAATTAGAAACAGAATTTTATTACCGAAAAATGCAGGTTTAAAATATGCATGCGAGATAGGAGGGGGAATGTGAACCTTGTCCTGAAATAACAGATTTTCCTTATAAAACAGCCATTTGCCAGGATTTCAAAGCCATCTGCTTTCAAAGACTACCTTCCTAGTTGTTTACCACAGGCTGTCTTGTCTGTTTTAACAACCTCCCGCGGGATTCTGCACACCTCATTATGCAAAATCACTGGATGTACATTCAATCCGACACTTCCATCTAATCTGCACACATAGCACCTTTTCTGTTATATGCAACATCCTTGCGAGACTGTACTTTACAGCCGCTAACCATGTGCAGACATTTTTGTGTTATTGTTGGTGTTCCAGGTCGAAATGTTCTACACAGGGCTCATTTCCAATTTTTGCTTTTGTGATCCAGCCATGTAAAATGTAGAAATCTCATAGCAGAGGTTGTCACTTGCTGCACAAAGCACTCAAAACCACATAAAACCTTTAAATACGTCCCAGATGTTTATAGTGCATAAAGAAAGGATACCTAATCATTCCATCTGTAACTGAAAACAGTTACTGTTTCTTCAAGCACATTACTGGAACATTGAAATATAGAAACTGACAAGCTGGTCCAATCAAGAACACATTAAAGAAAAGCAAGCCATAACAGTACAGATTACTATACTTCTATGGGTGCTCTCTGCGTACGCACCTGCACAAGTTAAGGACCAGAATGAGCTATAAACATAGGGGTGAAAGCTAGGCTACGCTTATTTAAAACGTAACCACGTTCGTTAGATATACCCACGAGGTTTGTTAAAAATAAAATATAAAATAAAAAATTGGAATGTTGATGCAACCACAGCCCACAATCACCAAATAAAATTCAAACCATTATAAACATTCTGCAGTGAGTTCAAGATATTACAATAATTACAGTAAGATGTATAATCCTGTATTTATTTTAATGTATATATGCTTGTGCAATGAGGGTCAATAGATCATAAAGAATGCCTTGTTTGACACTTGGCTGAACCCTTGCATAAGTGAAGTTTTAAAGGCATCACTGTCCCATGTTTCATTTCAATATTAGTTTAAATCTCCAAGAACCATGCCTGTTTTAAATTAAAGTACCTGTTATTCTAACATTAATGTATGTTAAAGAGAACCAGCCTGCAATGGGGACATGTAAGATTCAGAATATTCATTGTTAGTCTATTATAATAGAGAAGCCTTATTTCTCAGTGATAAGTATGTGTGCTGTTATCCACTACCATTCTCTCTTTGTCAGAGCAGAAGTGTCAGTATTAAGCTGCAAGATTCCCATGAAGGCTGACCATTTTGCTGCTTGGGCTAAAGTCTAATAACTGACACTTTGTCTATGCTGCCAGAAAAGAATACAACTCTCAATGTCCTTAGTTTTCTTTATTGTCCACTGGAAACTGCTTCTTATTACGCTAACTTGTGAACATATATTTATGTAGAGAAAGACATATTTGCGAACTACATGCCTTTTCTTTGCAGTTCTACATGATAGTTCTTTTTCCTCATGATTCAATTATATAGAAAGTAAAGTAGAATGATTGTAAATTGAGCGTTTTCTCACTGGTGGGAAACCTAAAAATCTCTGTATTTATTATATTAGTATTATGGAAGACCGACCACAAAAAAAGTTATTCTAAATAATTTTTTTTAATAACAAACATGCCATACTTATTTGCTCTGTGTCATGGTATGGCAAAGAGCAGCCTTAGTCCTCCTCTTCTCAGATTCCCCTGGTTGGCCTCCTGTCTGCTGATTACCCACCACAGCAAGCCACTTTGGCACACAAAGCGCGGTTTGGCCCTGCCCCTTGCTCCCTCCTCACTGCATGTGGTTGACAGCAGCTGGAGCCAATGCCAATTTCTGAACCTATGAGGAGGGAGAGAGTGAAGAAAGACTTTGCTCTAATGCACATCGCTGCATCTAGATCAGGCTCAGTGAAGTATGAGGGGGGGGAGCTGCACTCAGAAGGTTTTTTATCCTAATGCATTAAGGCAAAAATCCTTTGGTCTCTAGAACCATTTTAAATTGAAAATCCCAATACCATTATACTTTTTCTTAGACCTAAAACCAAATAATTTCTCTAGGTTCTCAGCTTCCCTTAGTTGTTTTTTGCTAAATAAATATTTAATAAATAGCAAAGGATTTCCAGAGCCCTATGGATTAACTAGAAAGACAGCACAGCAGTGACTCTCTCTTAGGTGTCTGATTGAAACTTAAAGACCTTCACTTCCAAACACCTTGCAAAATTATAATCCTCCCCCTCTCTGCTCTCGTCTCCTCATTTCTTGCCTAGGCAAACATGGCATAGCCTTTGGTCCACCCACCCAACTTGGAATCTTTTGTGATATCACACCACATCAGGAGACTTTAAGACTGAATCCAAGATGGTGGGTTGAAAAACCTACAAAGGCTGCAGCTGTGAAGAAGATAGCGCTGTACCTCACTGACTGGTAAGTGTACAAGGCCAGTACTCGTACCTGCTGACTTTTATTCTTGGATAGCCAGGTGAAGTTCCTCTGTAAGTCTAAGCTGTACAATAAGGAATGAGTCACTACTGATAAGCCACCCACTTCTAAAGCCCTGTACACACGCTCGGTTTTCCCAGCGGAAAAAAGTCTGGCCGTGTGTATGCTCCATCGGCACTGCCTTGCAGTGTTTCCCAAAGGGAAGTTTTAGTAAATCTGGCGGGGAAAAAAACGCCAGGAATCCCGACGGGAAAATAGAGAGCAGATTCTCTATTTTCCCACCGGGAATGCCAGCTGTTTTCCTGTCGGGAAAACTGCGAAGAAGCATACACACGTCCGGTTTTCCCGGCCAAAAGCTCTCTTGGCAGTTTTCCTGGGAGGAAAACGGGTCGTGTGTATGGGGCTTCAGTGTAAACAGAAAATCTACCTATAAAGTTTGTAAACAAAATTATTTTTAAATATGCTGTAAACAGACAAAGATACATAAGTAAAAAAAGCCTTAAGCTCCATCTGCTAACTCAAAAAGTGCATGTAAACTAATAATATGCAATATTCTAAAATGACATTTGTTTGCTCCTGGCTATATTAAATTCAATATATGCCAAACCACTGCATATCCCCTTTAAGTGTGGAAACAGCTTCCTACTGAAACTTAAAAACCTTCCAACAAAACTTTTGAAGTTTGTCCAGACATTAAAAACAAAGGACCTAGAAGCACAGCATGGCCATCACTAACTAATGGCGTTTGAACATCTCCAAACCATTAGTGCTTTATGTTTACTGCATCCAATTCATATAAATCTTGTCTACCAAACAGCATGATCCATATGAGGTCTTTTAATGAACACCGACTGAGGCACTACAAAGTTGTTTATAAAATAATTTCATAATTTTCAAGATGAACCTCCTTTTTTTCATAACTAACAGGGGTGAAAAGTAATTGCCTAAGAGCTTGATATAGTGTTGCAAAAACATTGGTGTTGGGAGCTAGTTTACCGTTTTCAGCGAAAATACAAACTGATACCTAGTTATTTTTAATGCACTGTGCAAACAAAAAAAAAGATTCTCCTATATGCATTTAGTATTATTATTTTAGTATGTAAACGATTACTAGAATGTGGAATGTGGAGGCAGCCTAGCACCATTTTGTCTATGCTCCGTTTTGAATTTAATTCTCATTGCTTGGTTAAGAAAAGTGGATAGTGTGAATAGCACTATTGCTCATAAAAAAATAACATGAATAAATAAAAGGCTCTAGACTAGGGATGAGCCGAATACCAAAAGTTTGTGTGAACTTTAGAACCCCGTTAAAGTCTATGGGACTCGAACGTTTGAAATCTAAAGTGCTAATTTTAAAGGCTAATATGCAAGTTTTTGTCCTAAAAAGTGTTTGGGGACCTGGGTCCCCAAACACTTTTAAGTGAAACAATAAAAGTGAAATATTCCTTTAAATTTCATACCTAGGGGGGGTGTCTAGTATGCCTGTGAAATAGTGCATGTTTCCCGTGCTTAGAACCGTCTCTGCACAAAGTGTCATTTCTGAAGGAAAAAATAATTTAAAAATCACTCACGGCTATAATGAATTGTCGACTCCCGGCAATTCAGAGAAAATTAATTCATAAAAAAAAAGCGTAGGGGTCACCCCAAATTCAATAACCAGGCCCTTCAGGTCTGGTATGGATATTAAGGGGAACCCCGCCGTCAATTAAAAAAAATGACGTGGGGTTCCCCCAAAATATCCATTCTAGACCCGTCAGGTCTGGTGTGGATTTTAAGGGGAACTCCACCCCAAATTTTAAAAAAATGGCGTGGAGTACCACCAAAAATCCACACCAGACCCCTTATCCGAGCACGCAACCTGGCCGGCCGCAGAAAAAAGGGGGGGACAATAAAAGAAAGAAAGAATGGTTACATTTTAAATACTGTGTTTATGCAGTATTTATTCAGTATTTTTAAAGCTTCATAACTGCCCTTCAACACCTGCCATTAATATTACAATGGCACCACACAGAGATATTTACACAAGAGACTTACTGAGCCTTAACAGCACCTAGTGTTATCTGGATGCTGGGGGCGGGGGCAGTGGAGGTTCCTGTATCCCTGCATGCACTGGGAAATAATAGAGAACTAGGACAGAGCAGCTGTACCCACAGTGCAAAGCAGGAGCAGCAACTCTGAGCATTAATACCAGTGGCAAACCTTTTTGTTTCAGTGAAGTTTACCTGGACCAAGCATAGTGTCAAAGAGATCAAACTATACAAATCCATCTTGTAGAAAAATCACAAAAATGTTTGCTATCACACCACAAGTTAACCACATCTCAAAGTAGGTCCTTTCCTCTACATTGCTTCCCTTTAAGGCACTTCCCACTAGAAAAGCTACACTTTCATGGACATTTATCAGGCATTTTTTAAGCTTTTTTAATGCTTCATAAACACAACACAAACACATCATAAACACATCATAAATAAATCATCATAAATTAGCATTGCTTCAATCTACACATGTGTGAATGGGCCCTTAAAACATAAATAAACCCACCAATTTAACTGTTTCCCAAAACAGTTACTTTCAAGGCATTCCTGTAATAACTGTAATGCCTCGTACACACGGCCGGGTTTCCCGATGAGAAAACTGCCCAAAAACCGCCGGACAAAAAAGAGAACCTGCTTTCTTTTTTCCCGCTGGCATTCCCAGCGGACTTTTTCCCCGGCAGTTTTTGGCAGTTTTCCTATGGGAAAAACTGTGATGGTGCATACACACGGTCGGGATTCCCGACCAAAGCTCACATCTGAGTTTTCCCTATGGGAACACCTCTCGTGTGTACAGGGGAAAAGTTACAGAGCAGGTTCTCGGTTTTCCCCCCGGGATTTCCGACGGATTTTTTCCCATTGGGAATCCCGGTCGTGTGTATGAGGCATTATAGTTACTTAATTGCTTATGTTAGCTGTCAAGCAAACTGTGCAACCATCAAATGGCCAAATGGATGGTGTCAGTTGATCACATGTTCTGCACCATGGCCACTGCAGATCACAACAGAGGCTACGATGGCAGCTTCCTTGGCTGTAAAGGATAGGAAGTTCGAGTTTCTCTTTAATACGCTAAAACATTTATGTCAAGTAACAGTGAGAACCATACACAAATACATGATACAGCGGGGAGAACATGCTTGTATGTACAGTACTAGGTGTACTTAAAGGGTATGTAAACCCTAACAATAAACATCTCTTATTTGCTCACTTCTGGTCTGTTAAATATAACATTTAAAGCATTTCATTATATTTGTCGGATACGTGAATAAAAAAACTATTAATCCTGTCAGAAATCCTATAAGCTGAAAACTTCTTGTGCTCTCTGCCTGTGCTGCATTCTTATCATTTACACTGTTCCAAGTTAGCTGAAAAGAATACAGAACCCATCCCCTATAAGCTATGGGGTAACAGAAAAAGAAAGGTTACTCTAGTGCAGTTCTAGTATGACAAAACTGCTTATGTATAGATATAGTATATTGAATAAGCATCCCCCTAGGACATCACGTGTGTTCCTAGAAGGATTACAGGGTAAAAATAAAGGAAAAATGCCTGAAAAAAATAAAATAATACAGGCTAGAGTTGGGAGAACCGTGTGGGCCGACCAAAAGTTCAGCCGGAACATCGCCTGTTCGTCAGTTAGGCCCCTTTGACACTACTGCGACTTCAAAGTCAAGTGATTTTACTTTGATTTTGCCAAGATTCGCGGCCACGATTTTGCCCCTGATATTAGGGATTGACTGTGTGACTCGCATCAAAGTTGGACCAAAGTAGTGCAGGGACTGCTTTGAAGTCGGAACAACTTAAAGTCGTGCTAATATGAATGGTTGTCATTGGGAATCATGGGAAATGACTTGTCATGCTACTTTGCAGTCCCAAATCATGGGATAAGTCGTACAAGTGTGAAAGTGGCCTTAGGCAAACACCTGAATTTTCTGCACAGTGCATTCTCAGCCCTGATTGGGCAAAGCTGTTAAGGAACGGGGCTGGGAAGTACTGCCTCCTTGTGTCATCACCGACCGGTGCATGCTGGGTCAGTGATGTCACAAGGGGGCGGTGCCGCTAGGTGATGTCGCCTTGTGGCTCTGCCCCTTACCTATATAAGAATTGTCAAACAGTGAAGACTGCAGTAGGTGGTTAGCCTTCACTGCGCGCAGATTTTTTTTTTTCGGGACCAGTGGTACATGGGGGGACATTATTTTTTTATTTTTAATAAAGGAATCGTCATAAACAATTTGTGTGTTTTTATTTCTTTTTGATCCTTTTTTAGTGAATGGGTAGGGGTACTATGTACCCCATACTCATTCACATGGGGGGCCCCTGGTTATAAGCTTTAATATTACAATGACCGCCAGCCGCGAGCGATCGTGGGCACAAGGGGCAGAACAGGGAAGTGTGTGTGTAAACACACACATCCCTGTTCCGTTCAGTGAGGAAAAACAGATCGTGAGTTCTAATAGCTAGGAACGATGATCTGTAATTTCCTCATTCCCTCTAGGTCAGTCCCCTCCCCCTACAGTTAGAAACACACTAAGGAACACAATTAAGCCCTTGATCGCCCCCTAGTATTAACCCATGTCCTGCCAATGACATTTTTACAGTAATCAGTGCATTTTTATAGCACTGGTTGCTGTACAAATGCCAATGGTCCCAAAAATGTGTCAAAAGTGTCCGATGTGTTCGCCATAATATCACAGTCTCGATAAAAATCGCAGATCGCCGCCATTACTAGTAAAAAAAAAATTATAATAATAAAAATCCTATAAATCTATTATCTATTTTGTAGACACTATAACTTTTGTGCAAACCAATTAATATATGTTTATTGCGATTTTTATTTCCAAAAATATGTAGAAGAATACATATCGGCCTTAACTGAGAAAAAAAATAGCTTTTTTTTTTAAAAAAAATGGGGATATTTATTATAGCAAAATGTACAAAATATTGTGTTTTTTTCAAAATTGACGCTATTTTTTTGTTTATAGCGCAAAAAATAAAAATTGCAGAGATGATCAAATACCACCAAGAGAAAGCTCTATTTGTGAGAAAAAAAGGACGTCAATTTTGTTTGGGTACAACATCGCATGACTGTACAATTGTCAGTTAAACCGACGCAGTGCTGAATCACAAATAATGGCCCGGTCATTGGGCAGCCAATTCTTCAGGGGCTGAAGTGGTTAAAACAAATACACTTGTTGCTTTTTTTTTTTTAGGTAATCTAATCATGGTATACTATAATCAGTAATCAGAAATTAATACATCTTTACTACTCTTTTTCCTGTACTGCAATAATTAGCTTTTTTACGTGTAATTTCTGATGAAGTTCAAGATATGGTACTTATAGATCATCTACTATATATTTGAATGGACATTTGGATATAAAAAATAAGAGTCTGTCATGGGAGAAATGTAGGCTTTTGTCAGTTAATGAAGATTATTTAAATTACCAGAACAGTGTTTCCATAAATGGCCCATGCCCAGAGTATCAGACATAGTCCATCAGATACATGGATTTAACACTCTGGTGGACACATGTCTGACAGTACCAGCCTTTATTATCTGCCAGAGCAGTTTTGTTCAGTCAATGCCCTAGCATTTTTTCTGCTAGCTTATTCCTAAACACTGGGTAGTGTGTCTCTAGGGCACATACAATGGCTCATTACATGGAATTGAGAAGTGGTCAGCAGCTGCAGACCATTAACTCAGCTTGAGTCTGGTCTTCTAGCAGCATTTTCCATCATGTGTATAATTATATCCAAGATGTTCCTTTGAGTGACTGTATATCAGAACTAATTTTCTGTTTAAACACTCTATGTGCTGAATCTCCTGGACAATTATTTATTTGGATGTTGCTGCTGCAATGTAAATTTGCCAAATATCTGTTCTGTCTTTTGCTGGTAACTAAGACATTATAAACCGTACATGCATTTGATAAATATACATATTTACGGCTTTAAAAGATGAATTTATTTTTATAGTTATTGAAATCTTTTATCAGTTTTTAGGAAAACAAAATATCTATTCCACAAGTAAACTGTATGGATAATTTTTGGCAACCAGAGTACTGGAGAAAATAGAACAAGGAATCCAAAGCTACAACACGCTATACTACACTGTGTTATGTTTTGATATGCTATGTACTGTATGAACAACAGCTCCATATTAGCACCCAGTTTTATAGCTTAAAGGAACACTAAAGGCAAACTTTTTTTTTTAATTAGTTTTGGACAGAGTGTGGAAGGGTTAGAATATATACATATTTAAACATTTTTTTTACAGAATCCATAGGCTACAGCACCCACTGTTACTTTTTCTATTAACAATGCTTTTTACTTTGATACAGTGTCGTACACTCAGAATGAAATCCTGTTGACTGCAACTTGCTTTGCATGTCACCTAAGGATTGAATTGCACTGTAAATGGTGTAGATTGTTGAGCAAATCTCAGGTTTCTTTTGCACACATACTACAAGACACTGGCGATGACCTCCTTGGTAAATATGTATATATACTATTGTACTTCCTTAAAGGTTTACATAAGATGAATGAAACATGTAAGGGAAACAGACAACTAGGACACCTTAGGCAGCAGCTTTTATGAATTTTCCGTCAACTCAGGCTGCTGGCCTCTCATACACTCATGAAAATTCCTGAATATTTATGTCTGCCCATATATGCAGCTTCATGAACACATAGTAAAATATACCTAGTAGCAAAATGGCCATGCGGGAAGTGCCAGATAGATTTGCCTTCCTTTGTCTCACTTCAGTTTGCTTCACTTTGAATAATGTTACTTCCCCAGAACTAGTATGGAACATAGAAAAACTGAAGTGTGGGCCAGAAAAAAGGCATGGTGGCCAATAGAATATTCCCCTTTTTTTTAAACATGGGGGAGGAGGGAGTTATTTGTTCGATTCATTTTTTTGTTTTGTATTTTTATCCCAAATATGTTTAAATTCACTTACTGTTGATTGACCACCTCTACTGCAAATATGTACCGTACTTTTGGTTTAAGAGAATTGCATCCCTTATCTGAGGATTGTTAGGGCTCATTCATATGTGTGTTTATTGTGAAGAAGGAAGCAATGCTCATTATGCTCCTATGGCATTTATGATGTGTTTATGGCGTGTTATCCTTGTGTTTATAAAGCGAAAATACTTCAAGAATGCTCAATACATGTACACGGAAGCGTTGGTTTTCTAGTGGGAAGTGCTTAAAGGGGAAGTGATGTAGTCAAAATAAATAATACCTGCTGGGTGACTTGTTGCATGACCAGTTTTTTTGTATGCGTCACAATAGCTCAACATAAGTAAAAGAGAAGAGCACACAGGCTCTTGTGCAAAACCTTTTTTTCGGTCATTGTGGATGACAGGCCTAGCCTTACCTACATTTGTGAATGCATTGATTTTATTGATTTCTTTTTATTTAATAAATAGGTTTTGCACCAGAGCCCGTGTGTGCTTCTCTTTTGCTTATGTTTACAGTGTTCAGTGCCTGATGATCCAGGGAGCATCTAGGGGCCGGATTCAGAAAGAGATACGACGGTGTATCTCCTGATACGCCGTTGTATCTCTGAGTCCGGCCGGTCATATCTATGGGATTGATTCAGAGAATCAGTTACGCATAGATATCCCTAAGATCAACAAATGTTTGAGAGCTGGTTCTCAATTTTTCCAACAACAAAAGTTCTTGTCGGAAATTCCGATTGTCTGTATGCAATTCCGACGCACAAAAATCCTATGGATGCTCGTAATCACTGAACTTTATTTTTCTCGTTGTAGTGTTGTACGTTACCACGTTCTTAACGTTCGGAATTTCCAACAACATTTGTGTGACCATGTGTATGCAAGACAAGTTTGAGCCAACATTCCGTCAGAAAAAAATCCACGGTTTTGTTGTCGAAATGTCCGATCGCGTGTCTGTGGCATAACACACACAATAAATGCTCTACCTGCTGTTTAGGTGCGGTTAGAGAGCAGCACTATTGAAATCAATGGAAGCGGTTGACAAGCATCAATGTCTTATGAAGAAAGCAACATGCTGCTTAATTTTTAACAGGACACAACACTACCGATCCTGTGTGAACAGCACTGTGTGGTACTATTGTAAAATTCATTACAGGCATGAGGAGCAGCTTTGAGGCTTTGGAAATGAATAAATACTGTATAAGCACATAGAATTAGCATACATGTGAACAAGCCCTTACACAGATATTGTGCCTTAAGTGACACTAAATGCTTATTCTCCAAAAATAATTCATACACATCAACTACTAAATGGCCTTGCAATCTATGTTTCTTGAAATAATTTCCTACTGTGTTTTCTTGCCTCCTTGTAATGTCCTTCATTAGCTTCCACATGTTTGAAATGATCAGTGCATGTTAGTTGATGTCATGGGAACTATTCTATGCACACTACATTTCCCATAGTCCACAGTCCATATACTCTAATCAATCTAAGAAGCAAGCATGGAGAATGAACATAGCCACCCCTTAAAAGGAAATCAGACCACAGCAATGTGAATGTAGAGGTTTCAGAGTAGCTGAGAGCAATAGAAGGTACTTTTTTGAGTTAAGAATACATACCTAAATAGATTTTTTTATTTTTTAAACCAGAGTTTAGTGTTACTTTAAAGCGGTTGTAAACTCCGCTTTGTGATTTTTACATACAGGTAAGCCTATAATAAAGCTCACCTGTAGGTAAAATAAATATCTTCTAAACGTGCACTGTTTATTAGATATTCACCCTGCATCCAGCTACTGAGATCAGTGGCGCATGCGCTCTGAAGGTCCAGCCTACCGTTCCATATCTTCAAAGCTTCTTGTCAGAACCAAGGACTACCATGTGCATGCATCATTGCAGCTACGGCCACTCACAGCACCAGAGCCCACAAACCCTGAAGAAAGGCCAGGGGTACATGTCAGCCATGACCAGGCGCCCCTGGAAGGCCTTCGTTCTAAGGTAAGTATTTCATAATGTGCTAGTAAGCGATGCATACTAGCACATTATGCCATTGTCTTGCAGGTTGTTTTTTTTGTGGTTTACTACCACTTTAAATAGCTTGAATAAGTGTCATTGGGCACTTTGTTATACTATCACTTGTTACGGTACCTCCAGTTTCCTCTGTGTCCTTGTCGTTTAATAACGATTCTTCCATATGCTTGTCAGGTTCAGAGGGAGAAACTATTAGGGAAGGGTCTTCAGTAGATGTTTCCTTTTTCATCTAAAGCCACATAATAAAAAAAAAAAAACACAAATCCTATTACACTAAACTTTAGTTTTGTCAAGAAAAGAAATACACTAAACTTAGTATGGTTTAGCACTGCATGCAACACATATTTACATCACAGCACCTACTGCAACAAGGTACTAAAAACACTGTTTTAGTTATGATTACATTATTTGGCAATTCTTTGTAAATGCTTTGGTTTGTTGAATTACCCGCCGCAAAACTGCCGTGCAAATTGTAGTAACACACATGTACATAATGACTTTTGTTGACACAGGAGTTTACATCTTTAAGGGCCCCTTATGGAAGCACATATCCAGGGAAGAGTATACAGGCTATTGGATCAGTAGCTGGTCCACATGCTCTAAGCAAAACAACCTACAGGCCCCATACACACGAGAGGATTTATCCGCAGATACGGTCCAGCGGACCGTATCCGCGGATAAATCCTCTCGAGGATTTCAGAGGATTTCTATGCGATGGCGTGTACACACCATCGCATTGAAATCCCCGCTGAAATCCTCTGCCGATGACGTGTCGCGCCGTCGCCGCTATTATGACGCGGCGACGGGCGCGACGCTGTCATATAAGGAATTCCACGCATGCGTCAAATCATTACGACGCGTGCGGGGAATCCCTTTGGACGGATGGATCCGGTAAGTCTGTACAGACGAGCGGATCCATCCGTTGGAATGGATTCCAGCAGATGGATTTGTTGAGCATGTCAGCAAATATCCATCTGCTGGAAATCCATCCCAGGGGAGATTTATCTGCGGATAGATATCCGACGGAGTGTACACACCATAGGATCTATCCGCAGAAACCCATTTGATGGGATTTATCTGCGGATAGATTCTATGGTGTGTATGGGGCCATAGGCTTAAAGTGGATGTAAACCCCAAAAATATATATATATATATATATTTTGATGGCACAATGTAGAGAATAAGATTTCCTATCATCTGTGCCCAGTCTTGCCACACATAGTTAATCCAGCTCTGAGTAATCCTCTTTTATTGTTCAGTGAAAATTAACAGACTTCCAGATAAAAACCTGTCTAAATAAAAAGTCCTTTCCGTCCCCTTGCTTCGAGTGACATACATTACCTCTCACAATAACTGTGGATCACCCCCCATATTATGATAAACATACAGGAATGTGCATGTGTCCAAGCTAGTACACGAGATATGTAAAAACCCTGTCACTCGAAGCAAGGGGACGGAAAGGACTTTTTATTTAGACAGGTTTTTGGTTGACACAGGGAAACCCAAAGTACAGCTCACGTCACACTGGCAATTTTGTAGCAGTGATTTGTAACAGCTAAGGAAACTCTTTCCTTGGTGTTTCTGTTGCTAGGAGAAAAAGAAAAATATTGCAATTGTCAATTAAAGATCTGTGAAACTGAAATTCCAAGTGGTATGTAGACAATTAGTGATTGATTGATTTTTATAGCGTTTTGAACTAGCAAAATAATTGTCAGCTTCAGTAGTCACTCATGTTATCCAATGCAGCTGCTAATGACCATGGCAAAACCTAGCCTGTAACCAGCTATATCATCAACTTTGTATCCAGCAACAATTCGCCAGAGAGGATAAACAGAAAGATGTGTAGTTGTCACAAATTGCTGCTACAAAGTAGCCAATGTGAGATAGTCCAACTACTCTTTATTGCTCATTAAAAAGTACTGGTATTAATTAATGGCAAAATAAAACATTAACTTTGCTTAGTGTTGTAGGTAAATTTCCCTTACTCATTTGTAACCACGCAAGACTAAATAATAGATGCAGCAGGTTTATAGACAGTTGACCAGAATTTCATCCCTTATTAGGTCCTTTGTATGTAGCATTATTGCTTTTGAAATAAATCCGTAATCATTAGGTTTGCTGTGCAAAAAAACAACCTGTTCATATGATCAACAATTCTCTAGCACTGAAGGTGCAATGCAGGAAATATAGATTCTTGCAATATGCTATTGCACAGATAACAACATAATTCTCTGGAGTATAAGCACACATTGCTTAACCACTTAAGGACTGGGCCTATTTTTCAGACTCTGGGGCAGATCCTCAAAGACATTACGCCAGCGTATCTGTTGATACGCCGCGTAATTTCAAATTTTGCGCGTCATATCTTTTGGTTGGTATCCACCAATCAGATACGATGGCATCTGTGTTAGATCCGACAGGCGTACGCCTTAGTACGCCGTCGGATCTAAGATGCAATTCTCCAGCGGCCGCTGGGTGGCGTTTCAGTTCGGCTTTTTCCGGCGTATAGTTAAAGCTGCTATTTGGTGGCGTACTTAATGTTAAGTATGGCCGTCGTTCCCGCGTATAATTTAAAATATTCTACGTCGTTTGCGTAAGTCGTCCGTCAATGGGGCTGGACACCATTTACGTTCACGTCGAAAACACTGACGTCCTTGCGACGTCATTTGGAGCAATGCACCCTGAGAGTTTTGACGGATGGGGCATGCACAGTTCATTCGGCGCGGGGATGCGCTTCATTTAAATGAAACACGCCCCCTACTCGCCGCATTTGAATTCCATGCCCTTACGCCGCGAGAGATAGACTACGCCGCCGTAACTTATGGCGCAAATTCTTTCAGGATTCAAACCAAACCTGAATAAGTTGCGGCGGCGTATCGTATCTCCCATACGCTGCGCGGGTGCAGATCTTTGTGGCTCTGCCCCCATGTGTTTACAAGTTAAAATCATTTTTGTTTTTGCTAGAAAATTACTTTGAACCCCCAAACATTATATATATTTTTTTCTAACACCCTAATGAATAAAATGGCGGTCATTGCAATACTTTCTGTCACATCGTATTTGCGCATTTTTGGGGAAAAAATACACTTTTTTGAATAAAAAATTAAAACAGTAAAGTTAGCCCATTTTTTTTTATATTGTGAAAGACAATGTTACGCCGGGTAAATTTATACCCAGCATGTCACGCTTCAAAATTGCGCCCGCTCATGGAATAGTGACAAACTTTTACTCTTAAAAATCTCCATAGGCGACGTTTAAAATTTTCTACAGGTTACCAGTTTTGAGTTACAGAGGTCTAGGGCAAAGATTATTGCTCTCCCTCTAACGATCACGGTGATACCTCACATGTGTGGTTTGAACACCATTTTGATATCTGGGTGCTACTCGTGTATGCGTTCACTTCTGCACGCAAGCTCGTCGGGACAGGGCGCTTTCAATTTTACATTTTTTTTTCTTATTTATTTAACTTTTTTTTTTTTTGACACTGTAATTTAAAAAAAAGGGCGGTCCCAAAGTGGTTAAAGTACGGTATATTTCCACATTTGCAGCCCAGTCTGAGAAAACCCCACTATATATTTGTGTTCCCTATCACACGGAATACCTAAAAAAACACCTTTTAAAGTGTTTCTTAGGAAAATATTATATGATAGACTGCAAGCATCTCTGAAGTTCAGCATGAGTATGTCCCAAAGGAAAAATTTAGGACATACACATGCCTCTAATTAACATACAATGTAGAAGGTAGCATCTAAATCTTTAACCCTTTATAAGGACAGACAGTGTCCAAGTCTAGTTTACAACTTATAATGCAATCTTCCAGCACAGTACAGATACGGTTTAATTATGGCAAACACAGGTTCCCAGCCCCCTTGTAAATAAAAATACCGTATTTATCGGCGTATAATGCGCACTTTTCCCCCCCTAAAATCAGGGGAAAATTGATCCCCGCTGTCTCTGAGCGCCGCCGACAAAGACGACAAAGACCGAGCTGAGTGTACTGCGCGCTCAGCCACACTGGGCTCCGCCCGCAGCCACGCGAGAGGAGCCGAACACACTGGAAATCCGGCTCTGCACAGCTCGACTGAGGCACCAAACTCAAACCCGGCAGATGCGACAGACACCGACAAGGCTGGACGGACCGGCAGACGGACACAACGGACACCGACAAGGCTGGACGGACCCCGCGCAAGGCTGCAGACGGACGCCGGACAAGGCCGCCGATGGACGCCTGGCAAGACAGCAGACGGACACCGACAAGGCTGGACGGACCCCGCGCAAGGCCGCAGATGGATGCCGGACAAGGCTGCCGATGGACGTCGACAGCAGACAGACACCGACAAGGCTGAGCATCCAAAATTGTATTTTTTTCCTAAACTTCCCTTCTAAGCTTGGGGTGCGCGTACATGCTGAAAAAGTACTGCATGCTGAAGCATATATTTAAAGATATCAATTTCAACCTTTTACAAATAGGTACAAATACATTCACTGCAATATACCATACCTGAAAAACATCTTCATTGGTCTTGTTCTTTGTATCAATGGCTGAGTCAAATAGTTTCAAGAAAAAATCAAAGGAGAAATAATATTCCTGAGCCAAAGATCTCAGAGACTTTAAGACTGAATATAAGACCGCCCCTTGTTGAGCTATGGGGTACAAAGTTTCTCTCACTTGCAGCAGGTCATTTAGGTGTAATCTGGCTTTCTCCAACTCATTTGAAATCTTCAAAAGGAAAATAAAAATATCAAAGTAAAATTTCTGTCTTAAAAGGTGTTTTTCATGTTCACTGACAGTAGAAATAAAAATTGTCTACATCTTATAAAGGGGTGAATTTAATAAAGGCAAATTGACAGCTCACTATGCAACTTGCAAGGGAAGTTTCACTGTGCAAAAGAATTTTCTCTAGCTTAAGCCTCGTACACACGACCGGTTTTCACGTTGGGAAAACTGCCATGAGAGCTTTTGGCCGGGAAAACCGGCCGTGTGTATGCTGCATCAGAGTTTTCCCGACAGGAAAACTGAAAAAAAGAGAACCAGCTCTCTTTTTTTCCCACCGGGATTCCCGGCGGTTTTTAACCTGGCATTTTTCCTGTGGGAAACACTGCGGTGGAGCATACACACGGCCGGGATTCCCGACCAAAGCTCTCATGGCAGTTTTCCTGTCGGGAAATCCGGTCGTGTGTAGGGGAAAAAGTTACCGAGCAAGTTCTCAGTTTTCCCCTTGGGTTTCCCGGTGGACTTTTTACCGCCGGGAATCCCTTACGTGTGTACGAGGCTTTAGGGAATGAGGTGAAGCTCTGCTTACTTTCATTATTCCATTACGTGCAAGCAAAGCAGCTGTTTTGTTTTGGTTTTTATATGATTTTCCTTGTATGTGAGTGGGTATTCTTTGCAAAGTGACATTTTACTACATTCACTAAGCTCCAGGGAGAATTCCCTTGCAAAGTGTGAACTTCCTTTGCAAAGTGAACAACCTCTTTGCCTTTTTAAATCAACCCCTGTTATTCAAACGAAGCAGTCAACATCCCTCTCTTGAATCTTCTGGCATTGAACTGATTGGCACCCTTCATGTGCTTGTTAACATTACTTGAGGTGTATGGAAGTGTTCGGCTACAAAGATCTGTGATTGCAAGTATTTAAATATACAAATGTCTTGGGAAGGGTACAAGCTGTCACGATTTTTCCACATTTTCTGAATGTTACTGCCACCCAGCACTTATTTTCATATAGTAGTATTGTGGTCTTTGGGATTGAGCTCATAATCTTACAGCATTGGAGTTCAAATCTTGATTCCATCTTGTTGCACTGCATACCTTTGTGTCTCTTCACAGGCCTCTATCCTCCTGAAGTCCAATAACACTCTAAACATTAGAATGTGTCTGGCTTGTTTAGTAAGACAACAGAGATCAATAAGGATGTGCTAAATTATCAACCAAATTTTAGCTTACCGTCACTAGAGATTTTGCATTTGATATAGATAGGTTAGGGCAATGTGTGCATCTACATTGCTTCTTTTTTTTTTCTTCAATTCTTTATTTTAAAGTATTTTTTTTTTTTTCACAAAGATACTTGACAAGCTTTATTTCATACATCTGTGTGTGTGTTTGTAGCAGTTAAAAAAAAGTATTAAGACTGAAATCCCTTCTAAGACAAATTGGGACTGATGAAGCGGTTAATCTTTTCTATAAATCACTGCCAGTGTGTCCAGTGCTATACAAATTAGCTAAATTATTAGATAACAATGCTGGATTTGTAATGCACGCCACTTACTTTTTTCTTTTCCTGTGAAATAGCAACAATGTTAATGTCACTGGTCACATTGTTTAACTGCATAGAAAAAAAACATTCTCTACTTTTTTTTTCCAGCTCCTTTATGCTCTTTTGATAGTCCAGGATAATGTTGGCCATTTCCTGAAAAGCAAATCAGATGCATGCATTATTATCTATGATAGATAGATAGATAGATAGATAGATAGATAGATAGATAGATAGATAGATAGATAGATAGATAGATAGATAGATAGATAGATAGATAGATTAAAAAATGATTAATATTATAATGATTCAAAGAAAGCATTTTCTGTATAACTGGTATATACAATGTAAGTAAACATGGGAAACATAGGTAAGGTAAGGAAAAATAACAAAAATGCATGCATTGGGAAAACCCAAATTTACTGTAATTTACAGAAAAGTATTAACTGTGGCACTTTTTTTCCATTAACCAAACCAATGTTTTCTTTGACTTTGCTTTAGACATTTAGTACTTTGTCAGTTTGAAGCTCTTAGCTACTACCAGAAGCATGGAAAAATTTAAGACAAATGTCTACCAAGAAAGTCACATTGTGGAACATTCGGCTGAGTAAAAAATCACTGCTTTATTAAGAATTATTGCACACTACAAAAACAAAACCAAAATAATTGCCTTCCCCTAAGCAAGATTAAAAAACAAGACAACGTTGTCTATGATCAGGAAATGTATTTCCCAATGGCCTTAACAATGAATGTAGTTTACAACCTTTTCTGGAGGCATAAATCTTAATTCCTAATTTTTAACTGTACTCAATTGGTGAAAAAACGCTGGTTGCCCCCAGTAGAGTATCTCTTTAAGTTCAGTCTCTTCTCTTGTTGTCCCTTTTTACCCTACCTCTTTTGTTAATTGGGAATATCTCGGTCCACTTCCCGTTGTTGTAATTTACCAGAACTCTCTCTAGCTAGTACTACCTTCTACATCTGATTTGTAAGAACTCAGCAGAATTTTAGCTATAATAGCATAATGAATGTGGAGGAGAAGTGGCAATGCAAGACATCTAGTGGTAAAAAGGTATTATTACACTAAGGAAATTATATTTAACCACTTACCAACCGCCTACTGCATATTTACTGTGGCAAGTCAGCTCTATTGCGCAAAATCACGTACCTGAATGTCATTTTGTGCAATAGTTAATGAGTGGCACGCCGACGGAGGTGCGATCGGGTGCTGATACAAAGGGGACACAGGGGATGCCAATCAGCGGGTCCGGCGGCCCCGATGTCCGCTGGCCATCCACAATCATTCCCCAGAGAGGCAGAATGGCATTCTGTAAACAAGGCAGATCACCATAATGGCAGGGCAAAAGATGGAGATCGGTGTTCCTGCTAAGTACGAACACAGATCTCTGTCTTCATCCAGTTAGAAAGCACTCCCTAGGAGCACACTTAACCCTTAAGTACACTTAACCACACATCACCCCTGATGACAACCCCTTCCCAACCAGTGTCATTAGTACAGTAACAGTGAACATTTTTAGCACTGATCACTGTATTGGTGTCACTGGTCCCCAAAAAAGTGTCAAATGTATCAGTTAGGTGTCCGATTTGTCCATGTTGCAGTCCCTTTAAAAATCCTTTTTTATTAAATTTTTAGAGGGACTGCAAATCACTAGTAAAAAAAAAAAGTTCAATAAGCATATCCCATCATTACCAAAAAAATGTAGCTAAATACATATTTGCCTAAACTAATGAAGAAATTAGATTTTTTTTACAAAAACATGTTTTTTTTGTGTATAGCGCAAAAAATAAAAGCCGCAGAGGTGATCAAATACCACAAAAAAAAGCTCTATTTGTGGGGAAAAAAAGGACATCCATTTTATTTGGGTACAGCGTTGCCCAACTATTCAATTGTCAGTTAATATAACGCAGTGCCATACTATACTGTATGTGTGTGAAGGTAACTTTTCTTCATGGTACCTTGAAGACTTACCATTAGCTTGCTATAGAGATTTGGCTGAAGTTTTGCAAAAACTCTTCTTAGCAAAAATTCCAGCAAACTTCCTTCAGAAAAACTGTAATTAATAATAGTTGTACCACAACTTATTTCAGTGTTAAGACTGGGTTCTAACTCATCAGCTGCAAGATATAGTCTGAAGTGGTCTGCACAGAGGAGCCTGTGCCCATTGAAGGATATAATTGAGGAAGTATCTGAAACAAACAATAAGCAATTTAATGTAAAATAAAACAAATACATTTGTTAAATACGGAGCATAGTCATATGTGCGTCGTTGCAACTATATTAGCTCGATTTATTTAATATATTTTTATTGAAAGAAAAAAATGACATTGTAATAAGAATATATAAGCACTTAATTGCAGTACTATAGAAATTACAAAAATAAGCAGTAAAGAAGAATTTACTATCAATGCCAACAATAGCTGCTGTTGAAAGTACTTTCAAAAATATTAGGTTTAGGTCTTGCAGATCAAATATGACAAAGTAGGGCATAGTTGGTCAGATTGGTGTAGAGACTTCCAAAGGATTAGAGAGGCAGAAGTTACAGGTGCACACATGGAAGGGGTTATAGAACAGTAAGCCTTAGGAGGAGCAGAGAGGATTAGTTGGGTGACATTTTAGGACAAGATTAGTTTTGTAGCTCAGAACTATGGGTTGCTTTGTATGTTGCTGTCAGTGTTCTGCATTTTATTTGCTGGGTGATCGGAAGCCATTGGAGGGATTGGCAGATTGGGGTGGAAAACACTGAACGGTTGGTAAGGTAAATGAGTCTGGCAGCAGCATTCATAATAGTCTATCCGAAGATAGGAACTACAGCATATGGCTGTTGACCAGGAATTTAGCACTCCTTGAAGTGTCGGATTCAGAAGACCTTTGTAATACAGCAGCAATTGGTAGTGCAAGGAGCAGAGGAGGTTAGTAATAAATTTCATCTGTCCAGAGGGCACATTTTTGACCATTTAGATTTTTTAAACCTGTACCTGCAAAAGAACAATCCTTCCACTGCTCTCAACTGAAATCACATATCACTGACCTAAGGAAGTGAGATCTCTGTTCTTGTTTTTATCAAATATCTGCCTAACTACCTGTTTCTATCCAATCTCTATAATATAGGGTGAGCACCCTTTCTATTTTTTAAGACTATTGATTTGTGAGCTTTTTGAAAAGCATTAACATGGTTGTAATTATTGCAAACGCTATATTAAAATGCTATGTACTGGACAGTTATTTAACCTCTTTTGGCCTTTTGTTTTGTTACATACCCTGTGAAAATTTTCAATAAAATACACAGGGCATATGTAGCATGCCATGTCTCTCTCCTCCTGGCTGCTTCTCCCACAGGTCTTTCCTGCAATTCCGAGACAGTCAAAGTGACAGACAGGGCTTGTTTACTTGTTGTACTGTATATTACAGCAGTGATTGCAGTTGCTGTTGTAAAAACAACACTTCTGATCAGTGTTTTTAAACATTGTTCAGTAGCATCATTCAAGAATACAGTGTGATGCTATCGTTACACTGTATTTAGGTGGTAATAAAGGGATGGCCTTTGATTTGAATATGATGTCAGTGAAAGCAACCCTACCAGCAAGAAAATAAATAAATATACAATACAATGTGTTCCTACTCAAACTCGTATTAATACTTAGCCAAACACTTATCACACTTAAAGGGGTTGTAAAGGTACAATTTTTTTTCCTAAATAGCTTCCTTTACCTTAGTGCAGTCCTCCTTCACTTACCTCATCCTTCGATTTTGCTTTTAAATGTCCTTATTTCTTCTGAGAAATCCTCACTTCCTGTTCTTCTGTCTGTAACTCCACACAGTAATGCAAGGCTTTCTCCCTGGTGTGGAGTGTCGTGCTTGCCCCCTCCCTTGGACTACAGGAGAGTCAGGATGCCCACTAACACACAGCTCATTTCTCTATCTGCAACGTAGAGAACGTCCTGAGTCTCCTGTAGTCCAAGGGAGGGGGCGAGCGCGACACTCCACACCAGGGAGAAAGCCTCGCATTACTGTGTGGAGTTACAGATAGAAGAACGGGAAGTGAGGATTTCTCAGAAGAAATAAGGACATTTAAAAGCAAAATTGAAGGATGAGGTAAGTGAAGGAGGACTGCACTAGGGTAAAGGAAGCTATTTAGGGGAACAAAAATTGTACCTTTACAACCCCTTTAACCACTTAAGGACCCATTCACGCCGATATACGTCGGCAGAATGGCACGGCTGGGCACATCCACGTACATGTACGTGGCTCTTTAAGCGCAGCCATGGGGTCGCACACGCGCCATGGGTGCGTGCACGCGACCTGGTCCGAAGCTCCGTGACCCGATCGCCGCTGGAGTCCCGCGATCGGTCCCCGGAGCTGAAGAACTGGGAGAGCTGTATGTAAACACAGCTTCCCCGTTCTTCACTGTGGCGCTGACATCGATCGTGTGATCCCTTTCATAGGGATACACAATCGATGACATCACACCTACAGCCACACCCCCCTACAGTTAGAAACACAAATGAGGTTATACATAACCCCATCAGCGCCCCCTTGTGGTTAACTCCCAAACTGCAACTGTCATTTTTTTTTACTTTAAACAATGCATTTTAAATGCATTTGTTGCTGTGAAAATGACAATGGTCCCAAAAATGTGTCAAAATTGTCCGAAGTGTCCGCCATAATGTCACAGTCACGAAAAAAATCGCTGATCACCGCCATTAGTAGTAAAAAAAAAAATTATTAAAAATGCAATAAAACTATCCCCTTTTTTGTAAACGCTATAAATTTTGCGCAAACTAATCGATAAACGCGTATTGCGATTTTTTTTACCAAAAATAGATAGAAGAATGAGTATCGGCCTAAACTGAGGAAAAAAATAATAATAATTTTTGGGGTATTATAGAAACAAGTAAAAAATATTGCATTTTTTTCAAAATTGTCGCACTATTTTTGTTTATAGCGCAAAAAATAAAAACCGCAGAGATGATCAAATACCACCAAAAGAAAGCTCTATTTGTGGGAAAAAAAGGACGCCAATTTTGTTTGGGAGCCATGTCGCACGACCACGCAATTGTCTGTTAAAGCGACGCAGTGCCGAATCGCAAAACCTGGCCGGGTCCTTTAGCTGCCTAAAGGTCCAGGTCCTAACTGGTTAATTAATTGCTTCTTGCCCTTCTCTCTTTAGTTTTTATCTTTCTACTGATTTTTTTATTAATATTTCAGTTTTAATACAATATTTTTATCTAACATTTACATTTTTTTTCATTTTTATTTATTTTTCTTGTTGCCATTTTTGCCCTGCACTAAAAAAATTAGAAGAATTTAAAAAAATGCCTTTATTAAATTTGTAAATAACTTTGCAATGCTTTCAACCAAAATTTTGTAAGTTTGCCCACTTACAAAGAAATGAAGGGCCAGATTCTCAGAGCAAGTACGCCGGCGTATCTACTGATACACCGGCGTACTTTCAAATTTGCCGCGTGGTATCTTTAGTTTGAATCCTCAAACCAAGATACAACGGCTTCTGGCTTCGATCCGACAGGCGTACGGCTTCGTACGCCTTCGGATCGTAGGTGCAATACTTTGGCGCCCGCTGGGTGGAGTTCGTGTCGTTTTCCACGTCGGGTATGCTAATTAGCTTTTTCCGTCGATCCACAAAGGTACGCGCGGCCGTCGCATTCTCTTACGTCGTCGCTAGTCGGCTTTTCCCGGCGTATAGATAGACTTGCCATGTTAAAGTATGGCCGTCGTTCCCGCGTCAAATTTTTAATTTTTTTTTTGCGTAAGTCATCTGTGAATAGGAAAGGAAGTAACTCACGTCTAAGTTCAAAAAATGACGTCAGTGCGACATCATTTCGCGCAAAAGCACGGCGGGAAATTTCGAAATGGAGCATGCGCATTTCAATCAGCACGGGGACGCGCTTCATTTAAATGAATCACGCCCCCTACCCGCCCAACTTGAAATACGCGCCGAGAAAATACACTATGCCGCCGTAACTTACGGCGCAAAATCTTCCTGGATTCCACTTAGAGCCAGGTAAGATACGGCAGCGTAGCGTATCTCTGATACGCTGCGCCAGGGCAATTCTCTGTGAATCTGGCCCGAAGGGTCTATAATTTTTATCATAGATGTATTTTAAATGATAGAGACACAATATCAACCAAAAATCTAGAAAAAACACATGATATTGGAGTTGCAGTTCAGTGAGTAAAATAAATATTTGAACCCCAAGCAAAACATGACTTAGAACTTGGTGGAGAAACCCTTGTTGGCAAGCACAGAGGTAAGACGTTTCTTGTAGTTGGTCATCAGGTTTGCACACATCTCAGTAGGGATTTTAGTCCATTCTTCTTTAGGGATCTTCTCTAAATCCTTGAAGTGGTTGTAAAGCCTCTATAATATATTCAAGTCATCCCCTCTGTTAAATAACAATATGTGTCCCAGTGTCCCGGTGCTCACAAGGCTGCTCACCTCTTTCCTCTTCCAGGCTGACAGCTACAGTGGGAGGAGCCGAGAACTCCCACTGACGTCAGCCGGTGTCAGGTACCTGATAGGAGACCGAGTTGATGAGATCAGACTCACTTATATCTCCTGTCCTGGTTTTACTGAGGATGAGACAGAGATGACCAAAGGATAAGAGGGACATAAGTGCCTGATGTGGAAGATCCCGGACCGGCAACTTGACAGGGTTCTGCAGACAGGAGCAGGCTGTGATGTGCATAACAGGAACAGGAGACAGCCAGTCAGGCAACCAAGGTTTAACTGAAGCCAGAAACATAGGCAGTAGCAGAGTCTCAGGAATAGCTCAGGCCATCAACAGAAGGCAGCACGGAACAAAATCATAAACAGAGCCAGAGTCAGGAACAGAGCCACGTCAGAGGTGGGTAGCAGCACAGGAACAGAATGCTGAAACAAGGTCAAGAATAAGCCGGGTCATAAACTAGGAGAGCACACAGGATCAGATCAGGATACAGGACACAACTGAAGATCAGTCAGCAAAGACTATGAGGCTAAACTCCCTTTAAATAGGCTGTTTGGTGCCAAGAGGAATTAAGCCTATGCGCATTTGCATGCACACGAGCATTTGCAGACTCCTGCACGCATGCCTGTTAGCCGTTCAATGGGAAAACCGATGCACTTGCACACATCTATGTGCCAGACATCTCACAGGGATTCCCTGACATCCGGGGAGGAGAGAGGAAAGAGAACCAAGCAGTCACATGAGAGCCAGAGAAGATGTAAGGTAGAAATCTGCATCTTTTTTATATAGCACAAACACTGGGACACATATTATTATTTAACAGATGGGATGGCATGAATATACTATAGTTATTATTGCAGCAGAAGAGGAGCAGAGTGGCATTGTTACAAGCTGACAGGCAGGGAGGGAGGGTCAGAGGTGTACAGAGGAGAGATGCAGATGACAGAAGCATGTAAACTGACCACAGTGTCAAGGTTCAACACCCATGATAAACCATGGTCAGTTTACAGGGGAAAGGGGAGAACCAGGCAGGATCAGCTACGTATTTTAGGTTATACAGGGGGCCAAATTGCACAGTACAGGCACTGTACTGTATAACTTTGCTTTAAGGGAACAGAATATATTTTTTTCTCAGCTTCTGCCATATATTTTTTTTTAGGAATAAGGTCTGGAGACTGGCAAGGCCACTCCATGACCATAATATGCTTCTTCATGAGCCACTACTTTATTGCCTTGGAGGTATGTATTGGATCATTGCTATACTCGAAGACCCATCCTCGACCCATCTTCAGTGTTCTGACTGAGAGAAAAAGGTTCTCATCCAAGATTTTACATTACTTGGCCCTGTCCACTGGCCCCTCAATGTGGCAAGGTCGACCAGTAACTTTAGCAGAGAAACAGCCCCAAAGCATAATGTTTCCACCTCCACACTTGAATGTAGGGATGGTGTTCTTAGGGTCAGCATTTTTCTTATAAACACGGCAAGTCAAGTTAATGCCAAAGAGCTCACTTTTGGTCTCATCTGACCAAAACTTTCTGCCAATCTTTCTCTGAATCATTTAGATGTTCATTGGCAAACTTCAGATGGGCCTGTGCATGTGCCTTCCGGAAAAGGGGGACCGTGTGGGTGCTGCAGGATTATAATCCATGGCGATGTATTGTGTTCCCTAAGTTTTTTTTGGGTGACTGTGGTCCCAACTGCCTTGAGATTATTCACAAGCTCATCCCATGTAGTTCTAGGCTGATCCCTCATGTTTCTCATGATCATTTTTACCCCATAAGGCGAAACGTACGAAGCCCCGCTCCTCTCCCCCTCCTCCATGGTGCCGGCATTCTTACTGTAGGCACCCCGCTGTGGCTTTACAGCTGAGCATGCACTGAACATGTGCAAATCGCGCTGCACGCTGTGAATGGCCTGTGGCGTGTCCCAGAAGATTGCAGGGAGGGAGGAGAGGTGAACTTCCTTCTGGCTCTGAGGAGCCCTGGGAGGAAGAGGGAGTTGGAGCTGGATGGGTATCTGCACCCCCCCCCCAAAAAAAATTACATGCCAAATGTGGCATGTCAGGGGGTCACTGTCACTTAAAGCAGAAGTTCCATTTTTGGGTGGAACTTTGCTTTAAATTGACAGGAATAATCTGTGTACCACATGAGCACATACTCTAGCCTGTCTGTGGGAGCCAGAATTATTGTTGGTTGGTAGGGGATCAAATGCTTTTTTTACTCACTGAATTGCAACTTAATTTACAACATTTGTATCATGTGTTTTTTCTGGATTTGTGGTTTATATTCTGTCTCTATCATTTAAAATACACCTTTTATAACATTTATAGACCATTCATTTATTTGTAAGTGGGCAAACTTTCAAAATCTGCAGTAATTACATTGCATCTTACAATAATTATTTTTGCCACTGTACATCACAGGAGTCTTCAGTAGGAAAGGAGAGGCTTTCTCAGCCAAGCACACCCTCTCCTGATTGCATGCCTGAGCTAAGGGCAGATGGATTCCATGAGCCCTTACTCAAGATGGCCAAGGCCAAAAATGCTAGGGGATGTTTTTCAAAGTGATTTTTCAACAAAATAAAGCATGAAGACATGGATGGATGGGCAAGTTTGCTCTGAATATTACAAATTAATTAAACAGCATTTTTGGTTTGTGGTGCTCAGATCAACTGTAGTTCCACTTTAAGTAATGTATTGCTGAATCAATAGGTTCATAGCAGAAAAGTAAAAACTGCCCTGGGTCATAGGGGGTGTACAGGTGTGAGAGCTGAACTGACTAAAAATACTGCAAGTTTAATATCACTAGCAGGGCAAAAGGAAAAAAAAACATTTTGCAAATCCACCGAATCAATATTAGGAATGTGAATTATCAAGAAAAAAAATATCACACCCATAAAAAGAAATACAGCTGAACATTATAAACGCTTCATAAGTACACAGCAAAGCTTGAGGAAAATTAAATGTGATGAAGCTGTAATACTGAATTCATTATGTTACTATGAATCTGTAACAGCCTAAACACAGTAAAAAGTAGCAAAACAGCATTGGAAGTTATGGCATCACGGCACATTAAGGCAGCTGGTCTAAAAAATTGTAAAACATACTAAGCTATCAAATTCTAACCATCTCTCTGTAAAGTTGATATAGCTCTCTGCTGGGTAAATCCTTTGCAGGTATCTGTTTTTATGTAACTCACAGTAACTTGCAGAAATACAAAATATGCTTCTGATAATTTCAGCCTGTGCAATGTATATCACAATTAAAACTAGTACAGGTATGACAATAGAAACAAGTATAGAGAATTATAAAAAAAAGTTGTTATATTGTGTACTAAAACGTTTATTGAGAAATGGTTACATACTTTATCTATACAAATATGTAGTGGTTTTATACTCACTTTCTTTCTTCCTTTATAGTAGTCAGAAAAAGATTTTAAAAATTAAAAATATTTAAAACCTAAATATAAAATATTGCCTATTAGTAGTTTGCTGTCTGATTTCAAGGCAGAATGTATCACTAAAAGCACCTGTTCACATTTTAAAGGCTCTCCGTTTACTTATTTTATGAAAACAAAAAGTGTTCTCCTCACTTATCGGAGAGCACATTCTGAAGTTGCAGCAAAACAAATTGGGACTCAAAGTAGACTGCAACTGCAACTGTCCAGTTAGCTAGCCCATAGCACTCTGAGAGAGCTTTGTCATGTAGCAAGAATATATTTGTAAAACAAAGGTTGTATGTACACTGTAGAAACAGATGTAAAACAACAGTTACAAATGCATACAGTTTTATTAAAAATAAAATGTTGTTTTATATATGTCTCTATTTTATACAGTGTACAAACAACCTTTGTTTCACCGATTAATATTTAAAGTGGTAATAAAAACTTATGTAAGTTTGCTGAAGTGACTAGCCTCAGGTAACACAGAGTGATGAAAAAAACCCTCCCAAATAAGCTGTACCTATTTATCTGAAGCCCTCCACAACCTTCCAAAGCACACTGATCGGATAGCATTTCTTAGCTAGTTGGAAGGGGGCAGGGAGTGGACATCATGCACTGCACAGCACAGAGCAGAGAGCTGAGTGTAATCTAACACCCATAGATGTGAGCAGTCTATAGCATTAGGGTGTTGTCAGGAAATTTGGGGTTAAAAGAATACGTATAAAGTCGCACATTGTATATTTTTCATAGTGTTCCATATTCATATATACTATGAACCGAAGGACAGCCATTTTCCCTGTTAAAGTTTAAATTAGGTTCTTAGGCATGAATAGACATTGTTCTTAGGTTGTAAGGAGTCTGGCATATGGAGTCCCAGGTTATAACTCAAAGGTTTTAGGACTCCCAGTAAGATAAACAAGATGAAAGGCCTTGCATAGCATGACACAAAAGAACTGGTATGGTCTTTGTATAATGAGACCAAAGGGGCTTATTCGCAATTCCGGTGGAATTATATATATGTTAATTGTTTCTTTCTAATATCTTAACAATATATGTGTATTAGTAATTCATATATAAACCTGTTTAATACATAGACATTACAAGGGTCTGAGGTATAAGATCCTAGAATAGATTAAATGTATTAGTGACTGCTTAGCTTAAATTCCGATATTAGTTCAAAGGAACTTTCCAAACCATTAGTGTTGGTCATAAACCTTATCTCAATCATAAATTGAGAAGTTGGCGAAGTGTCTGGGTTTGTTGTCATTTCTTTGACATTGTTTAGCAAGTAATGGTGTTCTACCAAGCAAGAGGTCAAAGGGGGTCATAAATTATGATTAACCCTGGACGACCCTAAAATTAGGAATTATTCCTTATACACCACTGCCCCTACAGGTTAATATTGACATTGTTCAAGATGGCCGCATAGTTGGTTGCTATGACATGCTACCTAACATAGCATCATATGACATCATCAGTGACGTAGTAAAGTGAGATACACAACCACTTCTGAGGTGTGTTAAAAAGGTGTTGCAGAGAGCACAAGGGGATCTGGGGCTTGATCGGATCTCTCTTGGATGGATCTTTGAGGGTCACTGATGGGAGAGCTCTCACTCTATCTCTGAAGGCTATCTCTCTATCTTTAGAAGGAGAGATTGAACGCAAATATAAAGCCATGATGAAGAGGGTCCCTCATAGGACTTTCACTTCTCAAACAGAAAGAACTCTTAAATACTGGTAATGTATAATGTTTATTATTACCATTTAGGTAATTGGAGGTTTTTCGCATACACATAACTAAAACCTTTTAAATATACTTGGCAAAAATAATTTGGATTATATTATTTTTAACTGCAGTATGAAATAATTATATTCCAAATATTAGGAGACATACAGTATACAAATTATGTGTGTCTTTAACAAGCTAAATGCCAACAGTTGTACATTGGTTTTAGGGTGATGTCTGTGAAAATAAATCCTCTCTAAATTTAAATACGCTTGTCTGTTTTGCCAAGCTTGTGTACAGTGTTCTTTGATCTGTACCATATAAGAAGAAGAAGGGGAGATCTGTTTGATTTGAGAGGAGATAACATAGTGTCAAGGTAAACACAAGCTTTTTACTAGAGTCTGTGGAAATCACGAGAAGGTTATCTTACATGTAACCAGGTTTTAAATATACCAGGATGATTTAAAATCAGAGCTGTGAATTTATCTTGTCATATAATGTAAATATTATCTGAACATTCAACCATCATGTATCTCTGATTGTAGAAGTATATAAATTATTTGTTTTATCACGAATTGTACCTGATTTAAATTTTTGCACTATATCTTTAGTTAATAAATATATATATTTTAAATATTCATTTGTTACTTGTCCTCAAAATAGCACGGATAAAAGAATTTTGGATTTCTTGTATTGTAGGAAAAGTGTATATCTCCCAAAGCACAGATTTACATATTTCCATAAATACAATAATATTTTATATTTCAGTATAAACATTCTGACAGTATATGTAGGCACTATGCCGAGATACGTCAATTGTTCTGACAGTGTGCACCCCAAAGCTCAAACACACATGCCTTTCTCTGCAGCCTCAGTTACATGGGGCAGTGACTGAATGGAAAGTGATCTACGCTGAGCAGCTTCCTGTCTATTCGCAAACTGAAGCATAGGAAACACAGTTTCCTATACCTCAGTTATGAATGAACACAGTGAATGGGTGTGTTCACTGTGTTCATTTAGAAAAGGAAGGGGCTGGTAAATTACATATTTACTAGCCCCTTCCCCATTCTCCATCCTGAAACATTCCCCTGCATCAGCTGCAGAAGATGAGAGGAGAGAAGCCAGCAGCACCTTGGGGCAGGGTCCAACACAGGGGGAAACCCGGGTAGAAGAGGGAATCTGCACCGCACATAGTGATTACAGTGTGCCCAGGAACACCTGCCACACCCCCTGTGCAAGACTATGCTAACACCAGAGTGGAGAGAATAGACACATCTCCTCTCTACACAGTCTTATTGGGAAGCATCTGAGGCTGTCAATTACATGCTGTGCCAGAGTAGTCTGGTCAAGCTGACTGAAGATGAAGGAGAGAGCAGCCAGGATCCACAATAGATGTTATGAACTGAGGCAAGTACACTTTGAATATATGTTTTACAACCCCTTTCATACATGGCAGAGCATTTCCAGAGTGATGTGGGTTAGCCAACTAGACAGTTGCAGTTGCAGCTGTCAAAATAAGTTTTAATATGCACCTTTAAAATCATTGTAGATAACTAGATCATACACTCAAGGGCAAATTTCAACTTTTTTCCCCAGCAGGAGAAAAGCAGCTTCAACAACACGCCTAAGCTGCGTTTTTGCAAATGTGTTTAGGCGTGTTTAGGCAAATCAAGCTCTTGGCCATTTATTCATTTAAGTGGCCAGAATATTAATTTATTCTGGATATTGAAATAAAAAAAAAGGTGCCTAGCACTTAGGCAAGTTTAGATTCGCTTAGACCTTTGTCTACCTATGTTTAGGCACGTCAGGCATTTTTTTCTGCCAAGACGCTGCTCTCTTGAATGCATAAGTGGTGTTTTTGTTTCTGCCTCTAAACTTGTGTGTATGGAAACATAGGCTAACATATAGGGGCATTTAGAGGCAGGAAAAAAAAACATCAAACACCTGCTCAAGTGTGCATGAGGCCTTATAGGAGTTAAAGTGCTTGTAAAGGTAGAAGGTTAAGATACATTAAGATGAAAAAAACTTCTGTGTGTAGTAGCCCCTCTCAGCCCATCTAATACTTACCTGAGCCCCATCTCTATCCAGCGATATGCACAAGTCCCTCGGCCATTCCGGGACTCTCCCTCCTGATTGGCTAAGACGCAGTAGCAGTGCCATTGGCTCCTGCTGCTGTCGATCAAATGAAACAAGAAAAGCTGCTCCAAGTGAGTGAGTCTCTGATTAATCCCCACACACACTAGTCAGTTGCCAGCCCAGCTTGCATGCTGTGAAGAAATAATTTCTGGATTGTTGCACTTCCAAAAATCCTTTTATTGAAGCTTCATATGACAAGTGATTGACAGATGGAGCAGGGAACAAAGAGGTAGACGCGTTTCACGCAAATATCAGGGCTTAGTCATTACCTATCGCTGATATTTGAGCGAAACGCGTCTACCTCTTTGTCCCCTGCTCCATCTGTCAACCACTTGTCATATGAAGCGTCAATAAAAGGATTTTTGGAAGTGCAGCCATCCAGAATGATGCTGTCAATCAAAGTCAGTTAGCCAATGAGAAGAGAGAGGCGTCGGGGCCAAACTGCGGCTTTGTGTCTGAATGAACAAATGGAACTGCAGCTCGGCTGAGGTGCCCCCATAGCAAGCCACTTGCTGTGGGGGCACTCAACAGGAGGGAGAGGCCAGGAGACTTTGGGGGCAATTTCAATAGACATCTGTGCATGAACCCGCACAGATGTCTTTCAAGTTGCCCCCCGAAGTCAGACTGAAATGCGGCTTTGAAATTGTGTGGTGTGGAGCCATGTTCAGTGTGAATGAGGGCTGATGCAATGCCATGAGGAGGATGCCACGAGGAGAATGATAGTATTAGTTCCTGTGCCTTTCAAAAATAAGCCAGCAATGGCAGCTTTTGTATTTCTTTCCCTACAGGTTATCTTTAACTCTCCAGTAGAAAGTAGAATTTAGGAAGTTAGTAAAGTTAGTAAATTTAAAAGTTATAAAAACAAAATAACAATTTGTTAAAAAAAAACTTCAATAAAAGCATTAGAAAACAAACAATGCCAAAAACATACCTTGCAGGCTGCATTTATCATTAGCGGCACAGCAGTGATCAATAAGAGGCATCAGTAAGTCATCCCATTTACTACAGTAGTTATTTAGAATCAGGGGGCCACCAGTTATAATGACTTTTTCAATTGGAGCCAGGACACTGCTGTCTTGCCTAATTAAATACAAAGTGTTAACTTGATTAATTCAGTGGTAAAAAAAAAGTAATTACCAAATGCAGAAAGTGATCTGTGCTAGATGTTATTTTATCTACAATTAATTCAGGTTTGGCTAAACAAACCTGCCCCTTTCTTACCATGGATAGAAAAACCGCCACTTCCTAGCCCAATTGTCCTAACCTTTAGATCACATGGTCTCTGCCCCCAGAGAGTAGGGCTTTTACAATATTAGCTTTTTTTCCCTTTCTAAATAAGATTAGATAAACAAACCCTATTTGGAAAATCTATAGTGAGACAAGAAGAACAGCAAAACAAATATAGGAAGCAAAAGCTAGGCGCAAACATATTTCTTTGACTTTTGTTTTTCAATCAAAAAAAAATGTGTGCGAGTAATAAAAAAAAGGAATCCCGGATTCATTTTCAGGCTTGTTGCATCTCCACATTTTAGCAAAGCTCTTCATATCAGCTTACCAAGCAGAGGGGTCCTTAGAAAACTTCCAAAAATACTTTATTGGTTACACTGTGCACCAAGTTCTATGTGTAAAGCTTATATTCTGGAGAGCAGGCAGATCTTTTATACTGCTTTTAATGATGATTTCAGAAAGTAAAAGGTACCGTATGTATCAAATATACTTTAACTCACCTTGCCTGTAGATTTATGGAAGAGAACAGATTTCCTGAGTTTGTCCCCAGGATATCTTGAATCCACATCTCTCCTTCAAAACATGGATCTATCAGCAATGTGGGACGCTGCCAAGAAAAGGAAAGTATAGCTGCATTCTCCATCTGCTGTGGAGTCCAATCTGCAGAAGCACAAATCATATTTGTATTGAGCTAAAAGTCCAATTACAGTCCTGAAAGTCACATTCCAGCTCAACTGCAAGGTCACCACCTGTCCAATAACATGGTGAGCCAAGAACATTAATGATACAGGGAGATTGAGTGTGTTCTAATTAAATTAAATTAACACTAAATAATATATATATATATATATATATATATATATATATATATATATATATATATATATATATATATATATATATATATATATATATATATATATATACCATCTATGAGTAAAATAAGCTTGATTTTCAAAAAGATATATTGGTGTATCACATTACTATACAAACATTAAAATCCCATACTATACAAACATGTATACAATGTATGTGATACAGCTAAATTTGCTGATGTTAACACAGTACTTCGGGTACTTGGAGAGTCTAAGCTAAACTTCTCTCTCTCCTAACCTAAAATGTGAAACTTGGGCTCCTGACAAGGTATGCCCCTGACTTCTGATGTTTAAAGTATTGACTTAGATAGTGGTTGGAAGAAGATGCATATATTGATTTTTAACCCCCCTGGCGGTATTCCAGAGTCTGGCTCGAGGTGGAATTTCAGAACCAAGAGCGGTAACCCCAAGCCAGACTCGGGATCGCCTTGCAGCAGCCACAGGCATGGCTTACTTACCTTGTCCCTGGATCCTGCCATGCCTCTCCACTGTGTGATCGAGCTGTCTCCTCGCTCAATTCACACAGTGCCTGTGTGCCGCCGAGCTCCGTTCCCTGCGACGTTACGATGCACAGGGGTTGAGAACAGCGCCAAATTCAAAAAAGTAAATAAACACCAAACATACAGTATACTGTAATCTTACAAATTACAGTACTGTATGTAAAAAATACACACACCCTTTGTCCCTAGTGGTCTGCTCAGTGTCCTGCATGTACTTTTGTATAATGAAAACTGTTCTTTCTGCCTGCAAACTGTAGATTGTCCATAGCAACCAAAAACTGTCCCTTTATGTCAAAAGTGGTTTTAGACCAGCTAGAAAACAGCAATAATAAATTATAATCACTTGCAGAATTGAGTGATAGCGATTTGTGGGGAAATTCGTCATAAAAAAATAAAAGTAATGACAGTGACAATTCTGCAACTGAGCAAATTTCAGTGTTTTTATTTGACTACATCATTGAATAATTTTTATTATAATTACATTATTATTTGTTATAATTATTTATAGTTATTTATTATATTATAATTTATGATTTTGTTTTTAAAACTTTATCATAACCGAGATGTCTACTAGACTCTTGTTTGGACAGATTTAAGTGAGTTATTCCTAAGAATTACAGGCCTACAATGTAAAATGCCAAATTTCCTTGCAAAATAATTGTACCGCTTTCAGCACCTAAAATCTGAAATAATCATACCGCCAGGGAGGTTAAAGGACTTATTTTTTCTCCCTCCTTCTATGACATGTTGGTTGGAATCTCTGCTGATTGTCAATATCTGTCAGATTTGGTAAACTTCATGGCAATCTACATATATTGTAGACTTGGCCATCTACAGCCAAAAAGAAGCAGGTGGCTTATCTGCCTCCTTATGGTTTGCTTAACGTGTGTGCCTTTGCACACCCTAATCATCTAGTGCGCTCTGCTTACGCACTTTACCTTCACTTTACCAGCAGGGAGATCAATGTACCATGGCCATATATAAATGTATATATATACATTTATTTAGACTTGAGATTTGGGGTGCACCCCCTAATGCAATAGGCTGTGCACACCTATGACTCAGATACGTTTTTGGGAGAGGGGGGGGGGGCACCTAGTGGAATTTGTTTTTTTTTTTACTTTAATGCAGAGAATGCATTAGGATAAAAAAAAAAACTTTCCACTTTAGAATAACTTTAAAGGTATTGAAGGGAATGGTCACAATACAACAAATATGAGATTGATTTGGTTGATGGGTATATGGCATTTGTTATACAGCTCAGTAGGCATTTATATATATTATATATGTATATATTATATTAAATAAATAAATAACATGAATTTACCTTTTGCTGACCATTTTTGAACTTCCTCCATCTTAACAATTCTCATAATCAAAGCCCTAATAAAGTCCATGTAGAGATCCTCAGTAATCACAGGTAAAAAAGAAGAAACAGTAGTCTCTTGGTCTGCAGGGTTCTGTGCACTTTCATCATCATTGTCTTTTTCTGTTGAAACAAAGAAAAATAGTGGGCTGTAGCTATTTTTCTTTAGGTCTTAGGTCTTTAGGTCTAGGCCAGGTTTATAATAATACTGTGGGTTTACTGCATGCTTGTTAACACCAAATATGTAGCATGCTATTGTGAGTTATTATTGCACCACAAAGCACCTCAATATGTAACTGCACCTTTGTTTTCCCTTTAGTTCACATCTGTTTTTGTTGTTGTGTGTTAAAATGGAGATCCATTGGGGATGTGCCATAGGGTGCCATTCAGAATGTGTGTCAGTCTACAAAACACTTTTTTCATACAGAGACTAAAAATGGCAAAGTCAGTGTTAAGCCCCATCCATCTTATACTCTAACTAGGTCCCCCTTTCTGAAGGTAGAACCCAATTTCTTCTGAATACAGATTTAACTTTACATTTATGTATGATTCATATAATAGAGTGATTTATGAAGTACATTATACAATTATTTTTTTTTAAAAGCTATGATCCCATAAAATGAGTAAACATCTATACACTGTAGTTCCTGTCTGCACTATTGCTGCCTATTTTTTAATTTACATAACATTACTGAAACATTCAGAAGAAAGAGCATGATAACTATGACTATCTTTTTATAATTATAGTAAAAATGCATTGTAGATAATTACCTTCACTGCTATCTCTAAAACATATATGAACTAAGTGGTAGATTTACCCAGGTTTGTCCATAAAAAAAAACCGAAATACTAAAGCAGTAAAATAGAATTGCAGACTAAACCTAATCAGTCTTAAAAATGCTCCACCCATCTCCTAACACTTATGCTGACTAACCTGTATAAGTAAGATACTTACAGTGTCTTGAAAAAGTATTTACCCCCCTTGCCTTTTTACCTATTTTGTTACATTACAGCCTTTAGTTCAATGTTTTTTTTTTATCTGAATTATATGTGATGGATCAGAACACAATAGTCTAAGGCGGTGAAGTAAAATTGGAAAAATATATACATAAAACAATTTTTCAGAAATAAAAAACTGATGATTGCCATTTACCCCATTGTTATGAAGCCCATAAAAAGCTCTGGTGCAACCAATTACCTTCAGAAGTCACATAATTAGTGAAATGATGTCCATCCCTGTGCAATCTGAGTGAGTGAGTGAGTGAGTGAGTGAGAAACTTATATAGCGCAACACATGCGAACTGAATCGCCTCTGGGCGCTTGGTATCCATTCCCTGGGCTCTCAGAAGAGATGGGTCTTGATCTTTCTCCTGAAGGCCAGGTGGTTTACCTCCAATCGGATGGTGGTTGGTAGAGCGTTCCATAGTCTTGGACCGCAAATCTTCGTTCTCCTTTGGACTTGTATCTGGCTTTGGGTATCTGGAGTAGATTTTGGTTGCTGGATCGCAGAATGCGATTGGTGTTGTGAGCTTTTAGTTTCTCGCATATATATTGGGGGGCATTTCCCAGAATACACTTATGCGTTAGACAGAGTGCTTTGAAAGTGATTCTGTCTTTTACGGGCAACCAATGAAGGGATCTCAACGAAGGTGAGATTGATTCCCATGTTTTTTTCCCTATCACAAGTCGAGCGGCCGTATTTTGAACGACTTGCAGACAAGTAATTTGTATTTTGGGAGTCCAAGATAGAGGGCATCACTACTGACCTCTGAACTCTGCATCACATATTACTGGCCTCTGAACTCTGCATCATTATTGACCTCTGTACTACATGTCACTTGCTACTAATCTCTGTACTCTGCAACATGTACTATTGACTTGTGTATTCTATGTCATTTACTGCTGGCTTCTAAACTATTTGTACTACTTACCTCTAAACTTGGTGTCACTTACTTTAGAGCTCAGGGATCAGCAGTAGGTGGTGCAAAGTTCAGGGGTCAGGAGTATATGACACAGAGTCCAAAGGTCAGCAGTGACACAGAGTACAGTAATAAGAGCATCTGTCTCACAATATACAGTAGTCAAACAGCCCACCCCTACACATCTTACTACTGTTCTCCCACTCCCTGGACTCATCATGGTACTCACAGTACTGCAGCTCCAGCTCTCCTCTTCCTCCTATTCCCCAGTCCAATAGGTGGGGCTAAATCACAGCCAATCACAGCTCTGCTATGCAGATCCTTCCCCTTATAATCTGCTGTAACATAGGATCACAGGTTCTCTAAACTGAGAAGTATTGGGTATTTCCTTTACTCCTGCCAGTTGAACAAAGCAGCAGGGTAGCAAAGGAAATGTGATTATGTACTGCTGTAGAAGTGGCCATGAAAGAGAGCTTGTTGCCAAACATTAATATCCATTAATATCCATTTTATATATATATATATATATATATATATATATATATATATAGAGAGAGAGAGAGAGAGAGAGAGAGAGAGAGAGAGAGAGAGAGAGAGAGAGAGAGAGAGAGAGAGAGAAAGAGAGAGAGAAAGAGAGAGAGAGAGACACATACATACTTTTTCAAGGTACTGTAGTTTACCTATATGTATTTAAATCATGTCTGGAGTTTGGCTTTAATTGTCAGAAATGTATATAATAATGTCTTGTGAATGCCACCTGCTTCTTGGCAGGTAGCAATTTCAATATTTGCTATCTTGCAAATCTAGCAGTACTGTTGAAATCCAACACTTCAAAGTGGGTGCCATGTTCCTCCTTCTGGCCACTCTGTAATTAAGGGGCACTAACCAACATAATCTGAAGATTTGCTGAACATTGGACAGGAAAGTATTCATTTTCTCCTGTTACAGGGTGCATCTACCTCAAATTGTATAGACACTTGACAGGGACTCTTTAAGGATGTACAATCTTCACAAAGAAATAAATACCTTTTGTTTTTAGACTGTTTGTATCATTACTGTTCTTCTGTCTATCCACAGGAATATCATTGGGGAATATTACCGAGAATTCAATCACACGCCCTACAAAAAAAACATGGAAATAACTTACTTGGTCAACTAACATCAAGCAAATAATATGAAATTACATATAATACATCTTGATTATACATTTATATATAAACTAAGCTATCATTTAAGCTTTTTAATAAAGATAAGTTGGTTCATTTACTAAAGGCAAATAGGCTGTTCACATTTCAAGGCGATTTTCCATTAAGCCCCATGCACACGGACAGAATGTCGGGAGACATTTGTCGGTTCCAAAAAAAAACAGCTGACATTCTGCCTATGTGAATGCCAGTCTGTCCTCAGTTAATGGCAGAGAACGCTGATCGGAATGTTCTAGCGGGGGACCCCCCTGTCAAAACACAACAGCTCAGCAGGGGAGATTGCTGAACTAACCTTGCATGGTTAGTAAAGTGGCTACGACCGGAGCTGACAATTTTTTTCATTCAACCCACGGGGTTCAATACACGAATAGTGTATACCCAGCTGTAGCTTAGTAAATGTGGTGAAAATTCCCACTGCAAAGTATCCAATCATATTCACATAATTTGCTAAGCTAAGGAAAAATTCCCTTGCAAAGTGAACACTCTATTTGCCCTTAGTAAATCAACCCCACACAGTGTGATCCATAGATTTAACATAATTCAACAAATGTAATAAAACTATTGAGCTTTTAAAAGTTTAATGTAGTAGGACTAATAAAAGGATCCAGTGTCACTGATATTACTAAGCACCCAAGACACTCTAATATGCGAATCCCAAAGGACTTTATAAAATTAAACTTGCCCCTCTGCAGAGGAAAGTTAAGAGCCGCCCCAATTTATCCACTATCTCTTGCAATGCATTATTGATCATTGAGGCTGGAATTCACAAGTGAATTACAATAGATGGAAGGGGCTTCCATTATCAAGGCCAAAAAACTGCATATAAGAGAGTCTTAGAATTCGGAGCTCCTGGGTAGCTTTTGATGTCAGATGACAAAGCCTGCAGGTCTTAAAATATTAAATTAAGGACTATATTTTTTATGAACCTCATTACACTCTAAGCAATGTTATTAAAACCCAATTGAAATAAAAATGTTATAAAGTGAAATAAATATTGTACTAATAACCTCCATTTGATGAGGTTTTTAGACCACTAGATGGTTTTACAGTGCACAAGAGGAGGAACATTATATTCAAGAAAAATGGGTATTTTAAAGCATTTACAAACAAAAATCAATCACAAATCATAACACGTGGGGTACTATATTGAAATATAGTGTGGACCTTCAACTATAGCATTAACAGACTGGTAATTATCTATAACATTTATAAAACATAAGGGTTCCCAAAATAAAATTGTCAAAAGAAATCCGGTAACAAATTCCTAAAAAGGAACCTCAGTCAATCTGTGTTTTTTTTTTATTCCCCTCTTACCCTGTTCGGTTATTCACATGTCCAGTAAATTCAGTGTTGTCCCACCGCAATCAGCCACAACACAGTGGGTCCCATGCCATCATCTTTTTTACTTACATCATCAAGGGGCCAGCTGTCTCTTCCTGGTTAATGCAGCCAGCCCCTGATGAAACCCATATGTCACATGCACTCTACAGTACCTCAAGGCCCCCTAGGATTAGTGACGTAAGAATCTCAGGAGGCTGCAGGTAACTTGGATGTCATTCTTGCCTAGTTTTCCTGGGAGGGGTCCTAAAAAGACTGGTATTTGGGAAAAATAATCTATCACAATTGCGAATAAATACATGTTCAATTGTGATAGAGGAGGTGGGTAGGAATGCAATGAGGGAAAGTGGGTGGGGAGGGTGAAGGTCTGCTTTACACTTTCAATGTTTAAATGCCTGAAGCCACTCAGCAGATAGGAAACTGAGAATTAGAAGGGTAGACATATTTGTTAATTATCATTGGAACATAGGATACGAGCAGACGAAGAAAAATAGAAACATATGAATGAAAATATGTAAAAGTGGAGAAACATGGAAAAGAATAACAGATGGTGATGAAGGGATGAAGAGAGATTTATGGGTAGAGTGTAAAGAAAGAGAAGGATCCTGTAACTAAACGAGAGAAAGAGAATAAAGGGATTTAAAAAGAACAATAGGTCTTGCCTAACAAATAAGATCAAGTAATAATAACAATAGCAATTCTATGGCAGACCACTAAAGAAACAAAATCATTGATAATAGTATCTTACTGTGCAACACAAAAGATCTTACACTACATAGACATTTTTAATTTAAATCTTTATTACCTATGTCTGGATCAATTGAGTCGACCATTAATGGGAAACCTCTTTCTTTAACAGCCATAGGCCATTCCACTGTTAGCATGAGCTGTCGAAAGTGGTGTTCATAAGCACCAAGGTACGACACTAATCCCGCTGCCAGGGCTGTACTTCCAGGAATCCCACTGAGCCTGTCTGGAAGGGAGCTTACAATAGCAGCATATTTCTTGTTCTCGTCTTCCAGGAGCTTCAAAGAGATTAAAGATATTAAAGACAGTTAAATGGAGTTGTCAAGTTATATGTCACTTCATTGAATTGAGCTTGGCGAGGGTTATCTAAAGGACTGAGGGATTTTTACAGGCTCATTCTTTGTTGTTATTTCCACAGCCCGTGACCATCACTCATCTCCAGCTTGCAGATCTGTGTGCAGTAAACCAAATAATACATCATCCATTTTTATGCAGCTTACAGAAACTTGTTCACAATATGCCCAGGAGCACAAGTATATTTATTTTGCAGTTACCATCTAAGTTCGCTGTATTAATGCATACTACAATTTAATGTTTGGCTGATAATTAACATAATTAGCTCTTAAAGACAGCACAACCAAGATCAGTACTGCATTAAAGTGGTTGTAAAGGGTGAAGGGTTTTTACCATTGTGCATTCTATGCATGAAGATAAAAAACGTTCCGTGTGCAGCTTCCCCCTCAGAACCCCCTAATACTTACCTGAGCCTGATCTCAATCCAGTGATGTGCATGAGACCAGTGGCTCTCCTGGGTCTCTGCCTCCTCACTGGCTGAAACACAGCAGTGGGAAAGATGTTAATCACAGCCCGTGAGGAGGGAGAGGAGGCAGGACTGAGCCATGCTCTGTGTGTCCCATAGACACACAGAAGAGGCTCGGAAGGAAGCATGCACGAGTACCTCGACAGCAAGCAGCTTGCTCTGGGGGCACTTGCCAAGGAAGAGGGTCAAGAATCATCGGTGGGGGACCCGAGAAAAGGAGGATCAGGATTACTCTGTGCAATACCATTGCACAGAGCAGGTAAGTATAAGGTGTTTATTATTTTAAAAGGAAAAAAAAAAAAACCTTTAGGACCACTTTAATTTGGTTATATTCATTAAGCACATGGTAAAAATCAGAAAGGTGATCAGTATGTATCATATTTTGCTGTCTGTATCTCTGCACCATAAGGTTTAAAGAAAAAAGCATCAAAAGTTCATAGTAAACAGACTGACCACTGAAACCTCCTATTGATGCCTATAATCTTTAGGCCTCGTACACACGACCGGTTTCCTCGGCAGAATCCATCAAGAAACTTGGTGGGAGAGGTTTTTTGCTGAGGAAACCGGTCATGTGTATGTTTTTCATCGAGGAAGCTGTCGAGGAACTCGACGAGCAAAAAAAAGAGCAAGTTCTCTTTTTCCTCGACGGGAGTCTGAATTTGCTCGTCGTGTTCCTTGTCGGGCTGGTTTTCAACGAGAAACTCGAGCGTGCGTATGCTAAGAAACCCGCGCTTGCTCAGAATAAAGTATGAGACGGGAGTAAAAGTAGCATTTGTAATGGAGATAACACATTTTTCAAGCTGTAACAGACTGAAAAGTGCAAATTGTCTCTTAACAAACTTTTACTTAACACGCAAACACATGAGATTAGCAAAACCAGCCCCAAGAGTTGTGCCAGTGGAATCGAACTTCCCTTGCCATTGTATGTGTTGTATGTCACCGCGTTTGAGAACGAGGAGATTTTGTCTTGACAGTGTGTACGCAAAGCAAGCTTGTCGAGTTCCTCGACAAGCCTAACAAGGAACTCGACGAGGAAAACTATGTGTTTTGCCCGACAAGTTCCTCGGTCGTGTGTACGAGGCCTCAGAGCTTATAATGTAGAGAGAACATCATGTGAAAATGGTGTTTTTACTTGGAATATTCAAACTTTTTATAACTAAGGTGTTTTGATCGAATGACCTCTCAGAAAGCTCATTCCGGAAGCAGTAAAGCTATGCTCGAAAGCAAATAATTAAAATAAGCAATTTGTAAAGTGTTTTTTATTTTGCAGTACGTGAAAGATAAAACAATAACATATGTATGTAGTTAAACTCTGTATCTCTTTGCCTGGAGTTGTCTTTAAATGCAGTTTCTCCCTAAAACACAGCTGCTTTAACCAGCCATAAATACAAAGATATTCAGTTAGTTTAGTCTTTTTTCAACTTTATTGTAATACTACTGAAATTGATAAAAAAAAAAACTTGTACCCCTGTATCTATGGTTTCACAACCAATAAACCTTATATGGTAAATATTTCATCTTCACTTGCTTTGTAGTGTGCACCCTGCAAGTAAAAGCCAGTAGCAATATTTTATTTTCTTTATTTATAGTGTTGTTTGCTAATGCTATCTGCTGGTGATTTTATTAATGAAATAAAATACATACCTGTGCTACTTGTGCTGCCTGATCTAATTTACAGGCTATTTCAATAGTCTTTTGTTGTTGCTTGTTTTTATGCATGGTTGCCTCTTCAAAGCCCCTCTCTAGGTCACTCAATCTTGAAAGAAGAGCTTTTTTTCTCTGCTGTAAAGATATCATTTTCTGTTCTGCGTCTTCTAAAGCAATTGTCATTTCAGCAACTCTGCTCTGCAAAGGTTTCACCTGAAATACAAGACATTCTCAGAGCAATTACTTTACTGGGTAACAACCAATTTATTTGAACTCCTGGTTTATATATAAATGTGCCTGTCACCAGAAAACTGTTAGTATCCTATTTTCTCCTTGTTTAGGAATTTAACAGAATAGGTAATCAGAGAAATGATCAGACAGGGAGTAACTGTAACTTGCAGTTTTCAAAACTTGCGCTGTAATGCAAATCAGGTTAGGGATGGCCAAAAACTGCAGAATACGGAATGCTACATAAACATATAAAAGCTGATAAGCCATGGATTCTTTACAGCAATGTCTTCATGACTCAAACAGGGTAACATGGCTGCAGAGCATAATCTTAAAGCGGGGTTCCACACGCAATTTTTCTTTTAAAGTCAGCAGCTTTGAACACTGTAGCTGTTGACTTTTAATAATGACACTTACCTGTCCTAGGCACCCGCGATGTCGGCCCCCCCCTGTGGCCGATCGCTCGATCCTGGCAGCACCCGGCGCCTCCATCCTTACTGAGGGAAACAGGTAGTGGAGCCTTCCTACTGCGCATTCGAGAGGCGTGCATGCGCTTTTGTGAAAGGGCAGCTGCTTTCTGGGATACACACAGTTCCCAGAAGGCAACGCGCCCCATTCCCCAGAAGACACGGCGGGATCGGACGAGGAAGAAGACCTGCCACGGTATGGGAAGAGGCAGATTAGGAACTTCCGCATAGCAACCGCTCTTTCTGGATAGTAAAAAAAAAACATTTTTTTGCAGGATTTTTTTATTTTTTTATTTTTTTTTGGAACTCCACTTTTATAAAACTCTATAACAACAAAGAGTCAAGCTGGGTCAAACAGTTCAGAAGACAGCTTCTTGCTTCACCATATACAGTACTCCCCACAGTGAATTCCAGAGTAGATCTGGTAATGCAGGTGAACAGCTGCAAAAGGTCACTCCATTTGAGCTGGAGAACGCTACTAGCAGGTAGCTCCCCACAGTAGCTGGGTCTTTGGGAGAAGCAGTGTACTATTAGGCTTTGATATGACTGCCTGCATACCTGGTCTAACAGAGGAGGACCTTTCTGACTTGGCTGTAGATTACTTGCCCAGATACCTGCCTGATCATGGGTGGCTTCTGAGGGAGGGAAGCTGAGGAATTTACACTCCCTGGGCCAAGGAACCCACGCAGTTGCAGGAAATTTAGTTAAAGTGCCATGTGCCTGCATCTGAGCATGGTGAGTAAATGGGCACTCTGCTACAATAAAGCACAAAAAGGTAATTTGGTAAAAGCTTCAGCATCCAAATTAGTAAAAAAGCATGGGATTTTCTGCAAATGCCTTCATAAGAATAAGAGGTTGGGGCTGTTTTGTATAGTTTTACATATTCCATACAAGCACAGAATGTTAAAAAAAACACATACAGTAACACATATTGATCCTGTCAGAAATCCAGTGGAATTCTAACTTTGTGTAGTGAGTTCCCAACACAGTGCATCCTAAAGATCCCAAAAATCTAAATACGTCCTAGCGGGTGAACTACAGAACACCTCCCCATGTCATGGAGATTAATATGGGGGAGGTGGTTTTTGTTAAACCTGTATATGGGCAGGGCCATTATTTTAATTTGAGTTATTTGTAGTGGGCCATATCAATTGAGGTATATGAATTAATTAAATTAAAGAAAATAAGTACATGCTGGTAGGTCTGTTGGCTCCTTTTTAAATTGATTCTAGTTGTGAGGGGGAGTACAAAATCAGATTTTTTATTTATTTTTTGTTTGTTTTGTCTTTAGTTCAGCTTTAGTAAATGCTGTTGTTTTCAAACTTAATTAACTAGCATGAGATTTATTTAGAGATCTGACATGAGCTACTTAGGGGATTAATGATCACTGATTTATGAATATTGAGCGGCATTTCGATAATCTAGGCTAAATAATCACTTACATCTCAAACCAGCTTTTTGAACTATTATACTCTTCAGCAATCACTCAAAGGAAGTTAAATGTCTCTGATTTATAACTATAACGTACAGGACCCAGTACATTTGCTCTCTCAATGTGTAAATTCAACAAATGCAATTTTCAGCACCTCTAGAGAACCAATTTAAGTCAACATTATGCATGAGCTGAGCATGCTGGAAATCTCTGCTCTCTTATTTAACTCATTAAATTTGCACTGAACATCTTGCAATTAAAATTTCACACATATTTCTTATGATTGACATTTGGCCTTAGTGAAAATTTGTTGAAATTGGTTGCTTTGAACACATAAGAGAACAGAGACAGAATGTGTTTTAGGTCTGATAATGTGTATTAACTCTTTGAACCTGATTACTAATAGATATCATAAAGCTGGATTTGCAAACCACTTAAATTGGACATGTAAGAAATAGTTTAAGTACTGTAGCATATGGATGAGTGAGCTTTTGACAACTTTTTCAAATATGTAAATAACTGAAAGGCCATCAAAGGCACAAGAATTCCAATTGACCGGACTAATGATCTCAATATAGAGAATCAGGTGTGTTTTTTACAACTTAAAATGATTATAATAGTAGTTTTATATATATATATATATATATATATATATATATATATATATATATATATATATATTTATATATATATATATATATATACACAGAGAGAGAGAGAGAGAGCGAGAGAGAGAGAGAGAGAGAGAGAGAGAGAGAGAGAGACATTTTTTGGAGGTAGGAAATAGTTCAAACCTCTGTTAGTTTTTTTTGTCATCATGTTCTATTGGAAGATACATTATTTTAAAGTTATACTAGTATGGCTGACACTACATTATTAGGCCTTTTAATAAAAGCTGCAAATGGCTACAGTGCAGGCATCTGTCATTTATAAATTCCTTAATATATATATTCTATACAGTAGGTAACATTATAGTGTAATGTAAGTAAATTAGTAACACAATATTTTGAAAGAAGTAGTATGTTAATTCCAGTTTTGTTGTTATTTACAGTGTGCATATGATGCACCAAAGACTATGGGTGTAGTCACATGTAATAAGTGTATGTTAAAATACAACTCATTGGGGTTGATTTACTAAAATTAAAGAGTGACAAATCTGGTGCAGCTCTGAATAAAACGAATCAGCTTCCATTTTTTTTTTGTCAAAGTTTAGGCTCGGCTCACACATAGGATCAAACTTGTGAGATCCCAAGTCGGATGACTTGTGAAATTCAATGTTTCCCTAAGAGGTCTTAACCACTTGCTTACTGGGCACTTAAAACCCCTTCCTGCCCAGGCCAATTTTAAGTTTCAGCGCTGTCACTCTTTGAAAGACAATCGTGCGGTCAGGCTACACTTTAACCATATGACATTTTTATAATTTTTGTTCACACAAATAGAGCTTTCTTTTGGTCATATTTAATCACCACTGGGTTTATTTATTTTTTGCTAAACAATAAAAAAAAAAAACTGTTTTTATAGTTTGTTATACAATTTTGCAAACATATAATTTTTCTACTTCATGTGCGCTGATGAGGCTGCACTGATGGGCATTAATAGGCTTCACAGATGGGCTTCACTGATGGGCTGCACTGATAGGCACTGATAAGGCGCCACTTATGAGCACTGATAGGTGGCACTGATGAGGCTGCATTGGTGAGCACTGATGAGGATGTACTGATAGGTTGCACTGATGAGACTGCACTGGTGACCACTGATGAGGCTGCACCTATAGGTGGCACTGATGGGCACTGATAGGTGGCACTGAAGGGCACTGAAGGGGACCGGTAGGTGACACTGATAGGTGGCACTGGTGGGCACTGCTTAGCATTGCTGATATGCACTGGTAGGTGGCACTGGTGGGCACAGGTAGGTAGCACTGGTGGGCACTGCTTAGCAGCAGTGGGTCTGGAGTGTGCGGGACCAATGTCCCGTTTACTCCAGACAGTAATCGGCTTTTTCTGTCATTGTCATTGGCTGACAGCTGATCACGTGATAAGGGGCGGGAAGAGCCCATTACTCCAATCTGTGATCAGGTGAGTCTCATTGACTCGCTGATCACAGAGCGAGCCGCGCATAGGAGGACGTACATGGACGCCCTCCCAGCAGTTTAGGCCCATGCTGTAGCTGTTTTTTGGCTATAGCATTGGCGACAAGAGATTAACCGATACTAAACAAGTCTGTCCGACTTTAGAAAAGGTTCCTGCAGTACTTTGGTCTGACAACTTCAGTGCCGCAGAGTGTGAAATCATCAAAGTCGTATCAAAATCGGAATCCAAAGTTGCCTCGAAAACCACGCGAAAATCACGCAACTTTGGAGTTGGGCTAGTGTGCACGAGCCGTTATTGAACAAGTTGAAGTTAGAAGCTGCGCTAATATTTAGACTATTGTCAAGCATCAGAAGATGAATATAATAGGTGTACTCATGGCGGAGTAAAAGCAGTTAATTTCACAGGCTGGTCTTCTAGATAGTAGTTAGACAACACCACAGTGACTCCATGCGCCACACAGCAATGAGTGATAAACCCACCACTGAATGAATGGCCGCTTACCAGAGGGCAAGTCTAGTATGAAGCCTCATACACACGACCGAGAAACTCAACGGGCAAAACACATCGTTTTGCTCGTCAAGTTCCTTGTTAGGCTGTCGAGGATCTCGGCGAGCCAAATTTCCCCACTCTCGTTGAGGAAAAAGAAGACATGCTCTCTTTTTGGCATAACGAGATCCTCGACAGTTTCCTCATCGAAAAGTGTACACACGACCAGTTTCCTCGGCAAAAAACAGTTTCTTGCTGGTTTTTGCCGAGAAACTCTGTCGTGTGTACGAGGCCTGACAGTCGGCTATAAGCCAGCCACAGCCTTTACTCTCCAGGGAAGATAGGACGACAGGATAGATTGACATGAAATAAGGATTCAAGGACTCCCGATTACATCATCAATTCGTTAGGTTAATGGTAACAGAGAGAAGGGAGACCATAGCACAATTCTGCGATAGGAACATTTATTAAAAAAAGAGAAAAGTACTTACAAAGTATCGAAATAATAACTGTATCTAAAAATTGCCTGCCGGCATGCACGGAGCCCTTCATCCTCACTTCAGCGTTGTGACATCACTGCGCATCCTCCCATACGCGTTTTGTCATCAAAAGACGTTATCAATGGGATAACGTCTCTTTTTTTAATAAATGTTCCTATCTCGGAATTATGCTATGGTCTCCCTTCTCTCTGTTACCATTAACGAATTGATGAGTACGAATGAAATCGGGAGTCCTAGAATCCTTATTCCATGTGAATCCACCCTGTCATCCTATCTTCCCTGGAGAGTACAGGCCGCGGCTGGGTTATAGCCGACTGTCATACTAGGCTTGCCCCCTGGTAAGCGGCCATTCATTCGGTGGTGGATTTATCACTCATTGATGTGTGGGGCATGGAGTCACTGTGGTGTTGTCTAACTACTATCTAGAAGACCAGCATGTGAAATTAACTGTTTTTACTCCACCATGAGTACACCCAGTATATTCATCTTCTGATGCTTGACAATAGTCTAGTTTAAATATTGACACAGTTTTTCTTGTATTTAATGTGTTTTTGTGCTTATCCCACTCAAGCTGCTGCCTTTGGTATTTTGTATTTTTAATTTAATTTAATTTGAGTTAGCGCTGGTTTTCTTTTTTCCTTGAAGTTAGAAGCTGATTGGCTGCTATGCGCAGCTGCACCAGATTTTGCACTGGCTGACCCCACCAATATTCAATCATCGTTTGGAAGATTTTTTTGGTTGAATGGGTAAATGTTTACAAGTAAAGAGTCCTCAGTTAGTTTAAAGTTGGAATCTTACTTAGCAAACAGCCAAGTCACTAAATTGGCTTTTAATCCACAGACATTGTCAGTGAAACAGGTTATGAATATCCAAGAAAAACATCTTGGTAATATACACTTTGCATCTACAGGAAAGTACACTTAGGCTGGCCAAACATGGTTTGAATCGCGAAACGTTAATGGGCAGGCTGAATGTACAAAGTTGATCGGTCAATCAACTTTGGTACAACCAGCCTGTCGGATTCACTTAAGATTATTGAAAGCAGCTGCTATAGCTGCTAGCGGAAATCACTGTCTTCTCTCGATGGAAATGGCTTCCCCTGCTCGCCCCGCTGGTTAACCAATTGCTGATTCCCCTGTCAGCACAGTCTGTGTTGATGGGGGAATTCGTGTGAATTTCTTTCCTGCAGCCTGTGGTTGCAGGAAATAAATTTGCACCATGTATGCCCGGCCTTAGGCTTCTTTTTTTATAGCATAGTGCAAAGAGTTATAGTGTCACTGTCAAGAAATAACAAATCAGCTTTCATTCGTCAGGCCTCTCTATGCAGGGAAAAAAAAACTGTCTCCTGCTGCAACACCTTTCTTAATGGCACTATGTATTATACAAGATGACTCTTTAATCTTCTGGACAGCGGTAAAATACTCAACCTTTTTCTCATAGGACAAAAGGTCACTCAACAAGAAATATGCCTTTAGCAAATTATGGTTTCACTGTGTTATAACAAGGCTCTTGCAGATAATATTTGGAAAGCATTAAGTAACATTTTTCATACTAATGTCATTTCATATTCTACTGATAGGGTTACACGCAAATCTCCACCTGTCTTCATACAAATTAAAGCAGGTGATACAACAGTCTTTGTAATTACATGGTCTAAATTGTATTATTAGCTCATATTGGATTATACTAACCAAAACTCATTAGGTGGTGTGTATTAAGTCACATGTGTGCTATTCACTTGCTGTAATTATATTATTACCGGTAATTCATATTAAATTACAATGACAACATTTCATTGGACTTTGTATGCTAATTTATGTGCACTGTTGGCTTTTAAGTAAAAAAAAAAATGTTGCTTTGTTAGCTTCGTACTTTAACAGACAATGTCAAATGTCCATCGCAAAATATTTCTATTACTGTTCTGCTGCAGAGGTACAGTCTCTGCTTGGCTGTTATCCTACTCCTAACTGTAGGAAGCATTTTAAGAGATGTATAACTCCCTTCCCATTATCAGGTATTAGATGCATTTTAAAAAGAAACCAACATTAATTTAAAGCACTTTTTTCTATAATTCATGGTCCTTCAAAGATTACCTTAGACGTTAGAATCCGATAATACTGCACTGCCCTTTGAAGCCATCTCATAAGACTTCCTGCTGCCATGTTACCAGCCGCCTTTCTCTCCATGTTTTCAGGGGTAAACTGAATTTTCCTGATATTAGCTTCTAGCAGCTCAAGAGTAGACTGCGGCAACTACAATTTGGAACAGTAATAATTATTATAAAAAGAGAAACGTTTCTAAGTACATCTTACTTTTTTACTTTAGAGAGTTTTTTTTTTTTTTTTTTACATACTTGTAGCAATCAAAGAACCATGCAACAGCCATTTACAAAGTATCATCATATGCATGACCACCAATAAGAATCAACTGATAATAAGTATACAGTGTATTGACAAATAATACTATAAGTGAGAAAAATTGTAATGTAAACATTTTTTTATAGTAACATTATATGGATAAGGAATTTTTCACTTAACAGGTCTTATTGATACTAGTAAGGTAACGTTCTTGTACAACTGAATAAATCTCTGCTCTAAAACTTTAATGTTAGTGAGATCGTATTTTATGCTAATAAACATGAAATAAACAACCAGGTCTTTTACTGTGCTGTCATTGTTTTACTTACTAAAGTATATTTGATAGATTCTTATAAGCTATCTCGTTCTACAACCTTCACCTAACCCTAAGCAGCTGGCATTTAAAGTGGAGAAAAACACCCAAATGCAAACAGATAAATAAAACAAATCCCATTTAGTGCTTCAAGTGATCTACTATTAGCTACCCATGCACCTACTGTACCTACCAAATGCAATAAAACACAACATGTACTACATAAATGAAATAAAGCAAGAAATTGTGTTTAACATTAGTATATGAATCAAAACACAGTAACAAATCACCAAATATAAACATGGAGAATCAAAAACTTAAAGGTAAATTATTGCAAACAAATGACAATGTCCATATATTACATCTTCTAATATCCTTGTGCAATATGTGAAGTCAAAAATATACCTTGGTGCCAAAACAATTGTGACCTCCTCACGTTCTCAACTGGGCACACACTCACCTTCGTGAGCCCAATACACACTATTAGGATTTTTTTTCGTTCAAGCAGCTGAGCTATTGTGCTCTGGCAGGGAACGACCCCTCGCCAGAACACTCCAGTCAGCACTCTCTGCCATTGGCTGTGAGTACTGATCGGGAGGCGGTCGGCTGTTGGTTTTCTAGCATGCTCATCCCACAGAAGCCAGGCCAAGCAGTGGGGTTCGAACAGACAGGCTGCCACACACATGGGCTGAATTTCGGCCATTTTTTATTGAACCGGACGATGTCGCCCAACATTCGGCCCGTGTGTTCTAGGCTTTAGATAGACCTTGGTATCATGCTCATCTAGTTACTGCAAGAAAATGTAATTCAATGAAAGATACTTCGCAACTCAATCTAATAATTGAAATGCCTTTAATACGCAATGGTCACCATGGACCTCAAGATTCCCAGATATGATTCATTCTATTAATAAAAGCCTTATAAATAATTAATTAATGAGCAATCCTTGTGTTATGGTACACACAGTTTTATTTGTTTTTCTTTATACTTTATGCCTTTTCACTGTTACGTATGTAGTAGCTTGCCTACAATAGATGAGAAATATATATTTTTTCTTTTTTTGATAACACTCTATAGCTAACCTGTGCATAGCCTTTGAAAGGGTTTGTGGCATCCACATTGTGTAGTAGGATGTGCAAGCCCTCCTAATAAGTGATACCCACAGGTGTATTTGTTAATAAGCTATATTAATTTGACCTAATATCCTATGCAATGCTACTATTGTAATTTTCATTGTTAAAATTTAATAAAAACAATTGAAAAGAAAATATAACTTAAAGCGGGAGTTCACCGATAAATTATGTTTTTTGCTCTTTTAACCTTAGATGGATGCTCATTTAGTCTAGGGCAGTGATGGCGAACCTTGGCACCCCAGATGTTTTGGAACTACATTTCCCATGATGCTCAGCTACTCTAAAGAGTGCATGGGCATCATGGGAAATGTAGTTCCAAAACATCTGGGGTGCCAAGGTTCGCCATCACTGGTCTAGGGGAATCGGCTAGTTGTTTTAAAATCCGAGCATTACTTACCGTTGTAGAGGGCGATCTTCTCCGCCACTTTCGGGTATGGGTCTTCGGGACTGGGCGTTCCTTCTTGATTGACAGTCTTCCGACAGGCTTCCGAAAGGCTTCCGACGGTCGCATCCATCGCGTCACGAGTAGCCGAAAGAAGCCGAACGTCGGTGCGGCTCTATACTGCGCCTGCGCACCGATGTTCGGCTACTTTCGGAAAATCGTGACGCGATGGATGCGACCGTCGGAAGCCTGTCGGAAGACTGTCATCAAGAAGGAACGCCCAGTCCCGAAGACCCATACCCGGAAGTGGCGGAGAAGATCGCCCTCTACAACGGTAAGTAATGCTCGGATTTTAAAACAACTAGCCGATTCCCCTAGACTAAATGAGCATCCATCTAAGGGTAAAAACAAGATTTTACCGGTGAACCTCCGCTTTAAGGCCCAGTGCAAACTTTTATGTGGGATGTGCTGCCTAGGACTTCCTGGAGGGGATTGCACTATGGGGTTGATTTACTAAAGGCAAATAGACTGTGCACTCTGCAATAGCAGTTGCTCCAAAGCTTAGTAAATGAGCAGAAGCTCTGCTGACTTCCACCTTTCAATCATGTGCAAACAAAAATGCATTTTTTTTTATTTTCTTTGCACATGATTGGGTTTTCTTTGCAAAGTGAAGCTTCACCTCATGCTCTGGGGCAACTGCACTTGCAGAGTGAAAAGTGCACAGTATACAGTATTTGCCTTTAGTAAATCAACCCAGTGTGTCTCTGTGAGAGGTGTGAGTTTACACTGCACTAGCCCTTGACAAATGTTCTTGCAGTCAATAGATGGGCCTGATTGTTTTAAAACAGTGGTGAGTGTAAGACCACCATAGACTGATCGAAATTCGGGCGGTTCAGCAGAGACCGGCCATATCTTAATCCATCTATGTGCAGGCTGGTTTTACTGAAGTCGATCCATTGATCAACTTCAGTACAACCAGCCTTTAAGGTTTTTTTATTGTTCTATCATTGCTAGCGGCTATAGCTGCCAGCAGTAATTATTGTATTCTGGCAGCTGGGAAGCCTACCGCTGTCAAAATAAAATAGCACAGCCCCCATAAACACTAGTTGTTTGGGGGAATACATCTATTTTCTTTTCTTCAACCCGTGGTTTAAGGAAATAAAATTGTATGATGTATGACTTTTTCCTTCATAATAAAGCTGTTGAATGTTCTATTTCCTTTTTTCTTTTCTGGAGTTCATCATCATGCTGGGAGATCTCTGCATTAGTTGAGCTGGATTTGTCTATAGAGTTATCCCTGTCTTGGCTTTAAAGGGAGCATGCTCTGCTCTGCTCTGCATGATCTTTTGATACAAATGTCTATCTTGTGTGCCCAGTGGCAAGGTGGAGGTCACAATCATTTTGGCACCAGTGTATTTTTATGATATCACATATTGCACAAGGATAAGAAAATGCAATGTATGGACAATGTCATTTGTTTGTAATATGTTGCCTTCAAGTTTTTGATTCTCTATGATCACATTTGGTGATTTGTTATTGTATTTTGATTTTTATATGAATGTAATAGACAATTTTTACATTGTTATGTATTATTGCAAATGGTGATATACAGCAGGTGCATGGGTATATAGTATATGATTTGAAGCACTAGATAAGATTGATTATTTTATAAACACATATCTGCCAGATTAGAAGCAAATGCAAGAGATTTTAGGACACAACTTGCCATAGGAAGAACAGATGAGTACATATGGTTTAAATGGCAAGTAAAGGAGTGTTAATTATGTGATTTATAATATGCATGTTTTTAAGCCATGCTGAGGTATAGGTATAAGTGCTGTAGGTCACCACAGAGGATAGCCATCTGTCCCATCTTTTTTTAAACTTTAGCAGGCAAATCCTGTTTTCATACTTTAGCTTATTTATAAGGTAGAGCTTGTCAGATATTCAGAATTCACATTATTATGGTTGCAGTATAGTATTTATACAGACTTTATGTATTAATTTGCACGCTAGGAACAATATTTCACACACAAAAAATTGATAACATTATCTCTTGATAAATGTGATGTTTTACAGTATATCCTAATATCCTAATATCTAAGATAACTATGGGAATAATATTATCATATATAAACTGTACCACTTGCTGACAAAAGCTCTGCACTATAGGACAAACCATCAAAAGATAATAGAAGGTATCAGTAGTATTGTTACATTTAGGGCAGCATGAGGAGTGGGAAGGTGTAATTTAGCAAGTTTCAATTGAGTTAGCTATGTTCTATTAAAAGTATATAGCGTTAAGCCAAGTTATCTGAATATTTGCATAAAATTAACTTGTGGGACTCTAATACATTGCCCCTTGAGCCATTAACAAATACCTCTAAACTTCTCTTCCCAGGCTGGATTTTTGGTAAAGCATAGGCTAGTTGTGGGTCAAGGAGTCGAATTTTGTATGAGAACTTTTATCAAAAAAATAATTATACCTGGGCAATATGAAATGTTGTTAGCTCATTCATGAATCGGTCAAGATTGGCCATTTGCCTCTTAGCTCCCTTTGCCCAGGTGAGGTCAGTGTTTGGAGACTTCAGAATTATGATGATAGAAGCCATGAGCTCTTCAATATCCAAATCTGGCTTCTGCATTGCGCGCAGCTCTCCTGCAAAAAAGAAAATATGAGCACACCCAAAATACTTTTTAATCTATTGCCACAACTATTCAGTTACATATGATGAGAAGTCTTGGAATTATCATTCAATATGTACTCCAAGAATATATTAACCACTTAAGCCCCGGACCATTTGGCTGGCCAAAGACCAGGCCACTTTTTGTGATTTGGCACTGCATCGCTTTAACTGACAATTGCGCGGTCGTGCAACGTGGCTCCCAAACAAAATCAACATACTTTTTTCCCCACAAATAGAGCTTTCTTTTGGTGGTATTTGATCTATTCTGCGGTTCTTATTTTTTGCGCTATAAACAGAAATAGAGCTACAATTTTGAAAAAAATTCAATATTTTTTGCTATAATAAATATCCCCAAAAAATATACAAAAAAATGTTTTTTTTTTCCTCAGTTTAGGCCGATATGTATTCTTCTACATATTTTTGGTAAACAAAAAAAATGGCAATAAGCGTTTAGTGATTGGTTTGCACAAAAGTTATAGCGTCTACAAAATAGGGGATAGTTTTATGGCTTACTGGAAGAAGAGGGCACATTTGCAGTTACTGATGATAAGGTGCTGCTCTGCACCAGGGAGGAGGAGGACGAAAACAACTTAGTTATCCATTTTACCACCTCCTCTGTGTGGTCTGGCTGTATAGCACACCCACTACCAGAAAGGGAATGTCTATACATCAATAGGCAACAATTTGAAAATAGCTTGACAAATTTTTTTTCATATATATTTTTTGGGGATGTTTATTATAGCAGTAATATAGTAAAAAATATTGAATTTTTTTTTTAAATTGTCGCTCTATTTTTGTTATAGCGAAAAAAAAAAACGCAGAGGTGATAAAATACCACCAAAAGAAAGCTCTATTTGTGGGGGAAAAAACAACAATTTTGTTTGGGAGCCACGTCACACGACTGCACAATTATCAGGTAAAGCGACGCCGTGCCGAATCGCAAAAAGTGCTCTGGTCTTTGGCCAGCCAAATGGTCCGGGGCTGAAGTGGATAATAATGCTGTCCAACTGGATGAGATTTTCTAAAGTTGGTGCACACAGAATCTGGTGCACCTGTACATAGTAACCAGTCAGCTTCTAACTAGCTTATTTGAAAAACAAGAAGTTAAGTCCTGCCTTGTACCTCAAAGTTTGAGGTCTATTATTGTTCAGCCTATTCTTCATCAATCAATAATATTTGTGACTATTGTCTCTCTGAAATTGTGTACTCTGTGATCTCTTTATGAAAACATGCCTGGTTTCTCCCCATTAAATTGTGGTTTAGTAAAAGTACTTACATGCTGTGCATAGAGTCAATAAAATATTTTACAGATTTTTTTCAGGTCAAATAATACACTCTATGGTTGAGTTTGTTATTAAAATCTACCTTGCATCTCATCCTTTTCAAATGTGGCCAAGTACATTTTTAATTACTGTATATGGAGTCAAATATTTTGAAGACTTTTTAGTAGATATTATTTATTAAAAGCTGACTTGTCCTGCCTGTTCACAGTGCAGCCTAATACTGTCTATGCAGTTACTTAAATACTTTTTTATGATTTTGGGGGTTAAAAACTGCATGTGGTCTGTCATTTTCAATTTTTGCCTACAAGAGACTGTTAAAATACTGTCTATGTCTTATATACAATATTTATTTGTTTAATATTGACCAATAAATTCTTTATTTTGTTTTTTGTCCTCAAACATTTTTTTTTTGTCAAACAAGGCTATCCAGAAATGCATTAAGATTACAAATTTGCAGCATGCACCATATCCCTTCCATTTTAATGTAAAAAATGTTAACTTTATATTTTTGGTCTGTGGAAAGCTACTAGGGTATGTGATTTAGTCAATGATGCCTGCAAGAAATTGTAGAAATACTAAACATGCTGGGGCAGATTCAAGTACCTGCGCACAATAATACGACGGGCGCAGCGTATCTAAGATACACTACGCCACCGTAACTTTTTTTTTTCGAATCCTCAAAGAATTTGCGCCGTAAGTTACTGCGGCGTAGTGTATCTTTGGCGGCGTAATGGCGCGCCATTCAAATCTCTGTGATGGGGGCGTGTTTTATGTAAATACGTCATGACCCGACGTAAACAACGTTTTTTTTTAACTGCGCATGCGCCATCCGTGGGGGTATCCCAGTGTGCATGCTTGAAATTAACCCAGAACAAGCCAATGCTTCCGACGGTGACATCATTCTACGCAAATCCCTATTCGCGGACGACTTATGCAAACGACGTAAAAATTTCAAATTCCTACGCGGGAACGCCAGCCATACTTAACATTGAGTACGCCTCATAACAGTAGCTTTAACTATACGCCGGAAAAAGCCGAACGCAAACAACGTAAAAAATGCGCCGGCCGGACGTACGTTCGTGGAACGCCGTAACTAGCTAATTTGCATACTCGATGCGGAATTCAACGGAAACGCCACCTAGCGGCCGCCGAAAAATTTCAGCTTAGATCCGACGGCGTACTAAGACGTACGCCTGTCGGATCTAGCCGAGATGTCGTCGGATCTTGTTTTGAAGATACAAAACAAAGATACGACGCGCAAAATTTGAAATTACACGGCGTATCAAGAGATACGCCGGCGTGATACTTTTGTGGATCTGCCCCGCTGTGTGTGTGGCATATTACCTCTATTGCAATCTGAAAAATTTACTTCAAATGTATTTTGTTCCTCCAAAGTTAAATAGGATGTAGTTTAGCCAATGAGGTCTACAAGAAATTGTACATATACAGTACTATGTATGCTGTCTGTAGCACATTAATTCAGTTTTTTCCAGAAAAATATACATAGGTTTTTTTTTACCTCCAAAGTTAAATAGGGATGTAGTAGGCAACGAGGTCTACAATAAATTGTACATATACTATGTATGCTGTCTGTAGCACATTAATTATGTTTTGACCAGGAAAATGTAAAATCGTTTTTTGTTTACCTCCAAAAACTAATGGGGATGTAGTAGGCAATGAGGCCAATGAGAAATTGTAGAAATGCTACATATGCTGTCTGTAGTATATTAATTCTGTTTTAATAGGAAAATATATAAAGTTTAACTTTTTTTTTTACTTCTACAAAACTAAATAGTGGTGTGGTTTAGGCAGTGAGGCCTACACAAAATAGTATAAATACTATGTATGCTGCCTGTAGCTTTTTAATTATGCTTTCATCAGAAAAATATCAAAGCTAAATGGGATGTGATTTAGGCAATGAGTCCTACAAGAAATTGTAGAAATACTACAAATGCTGTGTGTAGCATAATAAATCTGTTTAATAAAAAATATAAATCTTAATTTGTTCTTGACCTCCAAAACAAAATGGGGATGTGGTTTAGGCAATGAGGCCTAAACGTGGCCTAAATGTGGCAGTACAATATTTCCGGCCTTTGTATCAAAAATAATATGCTACCAAAAAAATGTTTTTTGTTACACGTTACAATAAATCAGACTGTTGTGATGATGATGATGTATGTAAGCCAATGAATAATGTAAAAGTAAGGTAAAATAAAAACATATCACACACAGATTATGTGATGCCAGAATATGGCTTTGCCGATACTGTCCTTGAGAATGTTACTGTACAGTTACAATGCATACAGTTTATAGGCATCTCCTAAGCACATCATTTAAAGCATTTCGCCCTCAAAGTTGCACAAAACAGAGGGCCTTCTCCCCAAATAACAGTTTTTCTTAAAATACTTCCATTGATTCATGGCACCTATGGCAGTACCCAACTCCCCATGCCTTTTGCTTGACAATTCATTGTCTTTTAGCTTTGAAAATGGACGGAACTGATTTGAAGGATTCAGCGCTTATTGAGTTTAATGAGGTTCAGATTAAAAGTCACATTTTCTAGAATTGATGAAAGTTCAAAGAGCAGCCCCTGTTTCGAACATAAGCACATTCGCTCATCGCTGGTAACCACTATAAAACAGATAAATGGTACCCACCTAGTGCTGCTACATCCATGTTTTGCACCAGGTCCTTAATGTTTTCTAAGATAGCAGAACATTTGTACTCTGCCTTCTCAAATGCAACTTGATATTCAGGAAGAAGGGATCTGAACTTCTTGATCTTTTGTAACTGCTGATGAACAGCATGGATCTTCTGTTCCACCACAGCTTTATCCTGGGCAATCTGTTGCAATATTTTCAGTGTCCCCTCCTTGTGTTGTTCCAGGACAATCTTTTCATGAATTAGGTCATCTGTCAGTTTTTCAAGCGATTTAAGTTTTTGTTCAATGCAAATTAGGACTTCTTTAGCAAAATCATGTTGCTTTAATATTGCAGAATACTGATCTTTCATAAGAGCTCTAAAACACTGAGCAAAATGTTCAAAGGTTGCATTGGTTATCTTGCCATATGTACTTTCGGATGACTTCATATATTTAGTAATAGAAAGATGCATGGATGATAGAAGATAGCATACGTTTTCTTTGTCTTGCTTGGTCAGCATGCCTAAATCTTCTATGTGATAACTTGCATGCTCTACTAGAGTTTCCCTAGAAAAACAAAATTATAGAACATGTTTAACATGGGCTTAAAAAGAAAACAGAGAATACATCATTTATAGCTGAAATAGTTTAAAACCAATACATATTTTAGTATAGAAAAAGAAAACATTTTCGTTAAAATTGTTTAAAGTATAAGTTCACCTTTTAAAAAAAATTTAAATAAATGCACCCTTTTGCAGGAAAAAAAAGTGCATTTATTATTTGTTTTACTTGAAGCCTGTAAATCTCAGCAGATCGCTGGTGCCATGTAGGACTCCTGCAGACTTGTCAGTGTATTTGTCTGTTCGTACCATGTACAGACTGGCAGATACACACTGACAGAAAGAGAGAATGAACTACCAGAGCGCTCAACAGCAGCTGTCTGTACTTGTAGTTTGCCATTCACAGAACTCTGTAGATTTTGCTATAGTTTGTTTTGTGTTTTATTTTCAAAATATGGTCAGAATAAGTGGTTTGCTCAAACCAGCATTTGATATATAGCTAAAGGATCTATTTATTCTGCTATATCGGAAAATTTAGACTTTCACCACTGAGCAACAATATGGCTCCATGCATACTGAAGCTGATAAACTGCAGTTTATTGGCGTTTGGGGCTTTTTTTTAAAAAAAAGCCCATAAACTGAACTCTATGTTAGCCCTATGTGCCCATGTGTTTTTTAGTGTTAAAGAGCTTTGGAGTTTATTGGCTTTTTTCTGAACGGGGAAAAAAAAGCTCAAAAACGCACATCACCGAAAAATGCTCAAAAACGCCGGCACCAGCGTTTTTTTGCATTTTTTTATCTATTGAAAAAAAAATTAAAAAGAAAAAAAGCTAAAAAACGCTACACTGAAAAACGTTAATAAACGCTATTGCAAAAACGCAAAAAAAAAGGTTGAAAGGCTCCCTGCAAAGCTACTGCAATAGCTTTTTTTAGCTTCTGTGTGCATGGAGCCTATTACTAGCATGGTTGCAGGATGGTGTAATCCTAGCATAATACCAAATGAGTGCAGACTTTGCCAGTATGGATGGTGTGCCCAATGGACACCCTTTACACAGTACAAGTAACGGTAGTGACATTTTCAATGCAGGTTTCACCATTGATGCAGGACCTTGACCAAATTCTTACCTGACCTTTATTGCGAGACCTCCATATGAGCTTTAAAGCTTCCATTCCTAGCTGTACATCCTTTTACCTGCGGGACCAGTGACATGTTCCTTTCCTATGGGCCACAATACTCGAAATCTGTAGGTTGAACTAGACCTCCACATACGCCATCCACTGACAATGCTAATTCTGCTTGAATATTGAATATTTTGTGTGGTTCATGACGGTGTCATTCACCATATCTCAAATTTAAATTTTCCTATATAATTAACCCTGATGAAAGGACTTTGAACCTGAAATGCGTTGTTACCCAGAAAGCTTTCCCAGATGTTGGCTACCAGAAAGTATTTTTTGGATACTGGAGAGAAACTACTTTATAATCGTACCTTTATATTCTTTTGCAAGATATTGTGTTACTGTATGTGTATTTGTATCTAATGTTAGTGTATGTTTTAGCAATCATTGTGTGATGATTTTTTTGTTTTTTTGTATCAATAAAACAATTTTTTACATATTTCATTAGTGCTTTGTCAATTTAAAATCCCATTTGGTGGTATCCAAACGTCCAAGCATAATACCAAACGAGGGTCAATTGTAGCTAGGAATTTCTGCTGCAAAAAGAAAATCTGTCCAATATAAATGCATGTCTAAAAATCCAGGAAGGCAAAAAGCTGTATTTGTAAAGCCTATGGGACACCCTGCAAATGCAGATAAGGTAAAGACTACAGGTGAAAATTCAACAATGGATGCTGAAATACTGGATGGCATGTGTTCAGTCGTATGTTAGCATTTTACAAAACAGTGTTATTTTTGTCAACTAAAAGCAGACCAATTCACAGCCAACATTTCTTACATTAAGAATAGGTATCAGAATTATTTTAGTATACTCTTCCTTTAGAAACAAGAGAGGAAGCAAAAAGGAATGACAACACAAAATAATCCTAGTAAACTGCTTGAATATTTTTATGCCATCTCTGTTAACCCAGTGAATCATGTGACCTGAAGGAATATTTTACTTATTAATTATGAAGAAGATTGGCAGGTAACCAGGGCAACACAGCTGCAGCTTCTACCGTGAATTTAATCTGTCTGCTTTCCCTATGGATCTAGTCTGGTCGATGGGTTTTGGAAGTGAGGCCTTGTTGAGAATGCTGTGTGTATATTTTTATTATTTCCCTCTGGCTATTCAATGAAATAAAAGCTTAAATCTGAACAATCAGTTTCTCTGTGTTTAGAGAAAAAACAAAGATCTTAGGAGACCATAAGCAACCATTCCTACCGTTTAAGCACTGCAGTATGACAAGTTTTTTCTTAGTTGTATGTTTAGAATACGTTTTTGCAATATCTTTCTGCAGAACAACAATTGTCTATGAAAAATATGAATATTTATCTGATACAGAAACAAATGTATATAAAATATGGCAGATACATCAGCATGCATGCCTTTATTCAGCGCTAGATTTATATTTCTCAGTGATCTTGCACAACTGTCTTATACCTCCCTATCCCTATCCCAGTGACTGCCTAACATTAGTACAACACTAACAAAATCTGATGTAATAATTGCACTGGCACGGTAAGGTTGGGAGCAGAGGCTGAAAAAGACAAAACACTTTTTGGGAAGAAATCTTAGGTTTTTTAAGCTAGTTAACTGCTTCAGCCCCGGAGGATTTGGCTGCCCAATGACTGGCCATTGTTTGCCATACGGCACTGCGCCGCTTTAACTGACAATTGTGCGGTCATGCGAAGTTGTACCCAAACATAATTGACTTTTTTTTCCCCAAAAAATAGAGCTTTCTTTTGGTGGTATTTGATCACCTCTGCGGTTTTTATTTTTGGCGATAAAAACAAAAAAAGAGCGACAATTTTGAAAAAAACGCAATATCTTTTACTTTTTGCTATAATAAATATCCCAATTAAGAAAAAGATTGAGTTTTTTTCCTCAGTTTAAGCCAATATGTATTCTTCTACATATTTTTGGTAAAAAAAATTGCAGTAAGCGGTTGGTTTGCGCAAAAGTTATAGCGTCTACAAAATAGGGGAAATATTATGGCATTTATATTGCGTTTTTTAATAGTAATTTGCGGTGTTGCGATGTTGTAGCGAACAGGTTGGACACTTTTGACACATTTTTGGGACCATTGACATTTACAGAGCGATCAGTGCTATAAATATGCACTGATTACTATGTAAATGTCACTGGCAGGAAAGGGGTTAACACTAGGGGGGTGATCAAGGGGTTTAATGTTTAACCTATTGTGTGTTGTAACTGTGGGGGGATGGGACTAACTAGAAGATTTGATAGATCGTTTTTTCTACTTTGTAGAAAGACACAATCTTTCTGGTCTCCTAAGACAGCTCCTAAGACAGCTCAGGGATTTGTGAGTTTACACACAAAAATTCCCATGCTCCCGCTCGTGCACGCGATTGCACGTGGCCGGCGGGGATCGCGCCCTGTGGTGGCTCTACAGGGCGAAGCTGTATATATACGAGATTTAGCCCAGGAGAGCCATTCTGCCGCAGTATATCTGCATGAGCTGGTTAATAAAATAGTTTTTTCTTTACACCACTGGTTGCACTGGTACAGTTACTTTTACAAGGGAGCTAACAAGCCCCCTATGTGATAGCTTTGGGTAGATGATAGGTACTCTTTGTGGAGACATCAGAACACTGATTGAGAGTGATTTAAAATGCAGTTGTACAATGAGAGCATGCGTGCATGTGTGTGGTCGCCATACTAGTTTTATTTAGTATGAATAATTAAACCTGAGCAGGCACTTAACAGCCAAGTCACAAAGGTCACTTGAATATATAGCCAATTCTATTTGAATAATACCGTCTACCTCCAATGCAGAATTACCTGCCTGGTGGAAGCATCTATAACTCTTTTACTCTTCTCTAATAAGCTCCAGAAATGACTTACCTTGTCCACTGAGGGACATAATAAACATTAAGTGCATTAAAGAGGGAGGGAAATTGTTGACACCACTTGTAGAATATAGATCCCATGTCACTACGAATGAGAAACCAGCGAATGTTCTGCTGAACCACCTGCAAAAACAGATTCCATGCACTCTCCTTGGAGTATGTCAGTCCAGCATTGGTTACCTGAAAAACATTTTATAATCATGAGCATACTTGGACAGGAAGACAAACCAATAAAGAGTTTACCATTTTATAATATCTACTTGTATGTATTCTTTGAGAGAACAAAATATCATATTCACTGCAAATAGCAATGTACTTATTGATTTTACATTTGCTAAGTCTATACAGAATTGTGGATCATAGTTATCTGTGTTCATACGGGCATAAGTGTATGACCTGAGGACACATTCAAGCCGCTGGAGCCATTGCAGTCAGCCACACTACGTGCACACAGCCTTTATATGACAAACTATAAAAAGTTTATGTCATTGTATATTCAGTGTAATTCAGATAGAAATAGAAGTAGCAGGGATGAGACATCTCTCTCGGTACCAGGGTGAAAAAAATAGAAACACATTACTCTGGGAAAAGTACTTACTGCAGTCTGTTTAAAGATGAATGAGAGACTCTATTGTACTAATTACCATTTCACAATCTAAATCTAAGCTTTCTTTGAAAATTGCTTTTTTCTCCAGACATCTACATGCTGATAGTATAACCAGTTACACAAGGTGTATAATGTTATTTTATCAGTGCCTGTTTGAGGCCTCTTGTACACGATACTCCTGTTTGAGCATCTACTTTTTCTGACGTTTCTCTTTTGTATGTATTTGTGTGCATTTTCGCATATATGCATTTGCGCAATTTTCAAGCAAACATATTCTTGCATTTTTGTTCTGCACAATATGTAAATGGACATGCGTATTTGCGTGCATGAGGCATAAATTATTTACCATAAATGCAGATTTTTCTATTTTCTTTTTTACTGAAAAATGCACAGCTCTTGTTTACATGTCTGTGTGCATAGGCACATTGAAATTAATGGGCTGTATTTTAGCTCAGTAAAAAAAAAAGCCGTACTGAGCTTTTTTAAGCTGCAGTGTGCAAGAGGCATTATAATATTGCTATATCTTTACTTAAACATAAACTGTAATTGCTTTGGATTATTCAGAAATCCACAGTCTTATAATAATGCACAGACTTATTAGCTTTGATTTAAAAATCCAGTCGTTATTGGGTATTAGTCCAAAAAATTGCTTTCATATTCATTACTAATTTTGATTTTAATAATTGCATGTCATACATAACACTAATAATCCTTCAATACTTAAATCCATGGTCCAGTCCTAGCATCAGACATCACTGATGTGCCGTCCCCTGCTTTGTGCTATGGTTATAAGTAAAAGCTAATATACAAAAAAAAAGAGCCGCTGCTCCAGATGTATGATGATAACCTGAGGTGGAATATCTTGTAGAGTGCCAGACCCGGCCCGCCTCCATGGGAAACTTGTAAGAAAAGAAATGGCTGCACATCCAGGAATTCCAATTGCCTTTTATTGTTCAAAGTGATAACACCAACATGAGGTCACGTAGACGCATTTCACACAAACATCTTGTGCTTAATCATTAATGATTAAGCACAATATGTTTGTGTGAAATGCGTCTACGTGACCTTGCGTTGGTGTCCTTGGTGTTACCACTTTGAACAATAAAAGGCAATCGGAATTCCTGGATGTGCAGACATTTCTTTTCTTACAAATATGTAAAAGCTGCTTTGTTACTAAGAGGGAACATGTCTTATATTAAGACACTATTTAGAAGAAAGGTTTTAGCCCTAGATCAATGCAGGAATAATGTCTGACGAGCCAAAAGGCAGGAGGCCTATGCAGCAGGTAAGTTTTCACTGGAAGCCAATAACTTATTAGTGAGCTCCCACTAACGACTAACAAAAAAGAGGGCACTCCCCACTAACCATTAGCTTAAAAGGCCACTGAGCACTAATAGAAGGGACTACTCACCACTAGAAATAGGGGGCACTCAACACTGATGGCTAGCCTAAAGAAACAGTCATTACTGACCACCAACAAAAGGGAAGCAATACATTACTGGCCATTTTTTTTACATTGTACTGTATTCCCCTAACATATTTCTAAATGTGGCACTTTGAATGAATGAATGAATGAAAAACTTATATAGCGCGGCACATGCGAACTGAATCGCCTCTGGGCCTCTGTAAGCTGTGTTGTACACTGCATCCCCTGGCCCTATGTACTCTGATTGTATTCTGTAGACTATGCTGTTCATTATATACTGCACTCTGTAAGCTGTGCTGTATAATATAGCCCTGATCACTGTGCTCTGTAAGCTGTGCTGATCATTACATACCGCTGATAACTGCAGCCTGTAAGCTGTGCTCTACCGTACATACCCCAGCCTGCTGCACTCTATAGACTGTTTTGTACATTAGATACTTCTGAACATTGTGATGTACAATACCTAGTCCTGACCACTGCAGTATTAAATCTGTGCTGGACATTACATATTTTGCAATGTTTATTAATATCTTTATCCTTTATGGTGAGCACACAAAACACTGATTTTTACTATGTTTCCTTTTATTGACCTTATCAAAGCACCTCTAATTTTAATGCATGTCCCTGTATAAATGTAGTACTGTATGTATGTGTACCAGATGATAATATAGTTAAGACATACCTCACTTCTCATGGCATGAGCTATGGTTGCCTGTTGTTCCAGTGTGAAGAGATGAGATACTGATCCAAAAACAACAAATTCAGCAATGTACACCAGTGCTGTTGGATCAATGTCCTCTTCAGTGAGCAGGACCATAGTTCTTTGACCCTAGAGACAAGAGGCTTACAGTAAGAGAGTATAATAAAAAGCAAAAGAAAAAAATCTAACCTCCCGCTACCTTTGCTTTACATAGACATTGTGAAGCAATAACCAGAAAACATGTAAATAACTCATTTTTTACCACTTGACTTCTGGAAGGTTTTACCCCTTCGTGACAATGTTTTACTATTCAGCACTGTGCTAGTTTAACTCCCAATTGTGTGGTCATGCAACACTGTACACAAATTACATTTATATAATTTTTTTCACATAAATAGAGCTTTCTTTTAGGGGTATTTGATCACCACTGGATGTTTTATTTTTTATTATTTAAATGAAAACATACTGAAAAAAAAAAATATATTTTCTGTTATAAAACTATAAAAATATCCAATAAATTCAAAATTCTTCATAAATTTAAGCCAAAATATATTCTGGTACATGTCTCAGTGTATATTTATTGTTTTTTGTGAAAGTTATATTGTCTACAAACTATGGTTTTACTACTGGAATTGAGGCAGATCTGACCAACTGCCTGTCACATTTCTTGAGGTGTTAAAATGCCAGGACAATACATACACCACCAAATCCCCTTTTTGGAAGGTAGACACCACAAGGTTTTTTCTTTGTTAGGCATGTCTGGGATCTTATTTTATTGTGCAGGATCACTATGGTTTGTTAAAAGTAACTCTGAATTAATGGGCAATTAATGAATTGGTACCTAAATGAATTTAGGGCAAAGTGGTTGTTATTTAGAAACATGTACTAGATTAAGATAAGGGATCTAATTTCGAATTAACCTAATTTTCTATACTATTATTATGTACAGGTATACATACTGTAAATAACATTTAAAACACAAACCATGCCTTATTACACATAGTAAGATTAAAATGTAATTTTTCATGCAGTTCTGCAAGCAATTTCTGTGGTTGAAAATTGTGGGTGATCGTGTTTTGTTTGTATGAAATGTAAAGAATTTAAGGAACTTACTTTCAGTCCAGCTTTAACATAGCAGTCAACAAGCTGGGATTTGAAATGTCTGGCTCGCTGCTCTTCATCTTCTATTTTCATATGTGACCCAAGCTGGACCACACTAAATCCAGACAAGTGCGCAGCAAGTCGAGCTACTGAGCTGGTTGATCGTGGGCAGCCTTCACCACATAGCAAAGTATGCGCACTTCCATGAGGGCTCCAGAGATTGTGGGACAAGCGGCACAACAGATTAATGGTACACTAAAGAAAAATGACTCAAATCAGTGTCACAAAAACATCTAAAACAACAAGGTGCTTGTTAATGGCATGAGCAGGTGTAATCACATACGAATCTGCCAAATGATTTATTTCTCCAATTTGTGGTAATGAGGATGGAGGAGATAATGATGATGAGGTCACTGACGTGACTTGGGTTCCAGATAGAGGAGAGGAGGAAAGTGAGGGTGAGGCACAATCCCAATGAGGCAGCAATCAAGGAAGAGTAGAGAGCAGCCACCCTATTCCATCACATTGTGTAGCTATAATCTACCACCCACTTCCCACAGCTCAGCTATCTGGGCCTTTTTTAGCACATGTGAAGCCGATCGCACTATTGCAAATTGCAAACTTTGTCTCAAGCACATTAAGCGTGGCAAAAACACCAGCCATTTGGGCGCCGGGCACCCGCAATTGCCTGCAATCACAGCAGGACCGTGGATCTGTGGGTGTAAACCCACAAATCCACGTCCTGTCAGAGGTGAGGAGAGGAGACCGATGTGTGTTCCCAGTACAGAGGAACACAGATCGGTCTCCTCCCTTTGTGAGTTCCCTCCCCCTACAGTTAGAATCACTCACTAGGGAACATATTTAACCCCTTCAACGCCCCCTAGTGTTAACCCCTTCCCTGACAGTCACATTTAAACAGTAATCAGTGCAGTTTTATAGCACTAATCGCTGTACAAATGTGAGTATCCGGACCCCCATAATCATTGCATAACCAATTACTTGCATATAAGCCTTCAAAATGGGCACTTTCGATTTTTCACGTTCGTGTCCCATTGACTTTAATGATGTTCATTATTCGGTTCTGAACTTTTGCAATGTTTGAAAGTTCTGGTGTGAAATAAACTGGGTGTAAGGAAAGGACGGAGTATCAGGGAAATGTCCGTAGTAGAAGTACTGGCAATCTTGCCAGTAGAAGAAATGGCCAGAGAAGAAGTACTGGCAATCTTGCCAGTAGAAGAAATGGCCATAGGAGAAGTACTGGCAATCTTGCCAGTAGATGAAATGGGAGCCATAGGCTCATCATGTGACAGGAAGATCCTTCCTGATGCCTATTTAAAGAGAGCTCTGACCATCAGGCAGTGCTGACTGGTCTTCAGCTTGTATCCTGATACCCTGAATCTTGCTGTTACCTTGCTGATCTCCTGTTGCTGAACCTGGCTTGCCCTGACCCCGTTCCTGAACTCTGTTATCCCCTGACTACTGGTTTCTGATCCTGGCTATTCACCTGACGCTGCTACCGCCTGCTGCTTGGTACCTCGCTGCCCGCCTTCCACTTGACCCGGCTTTCTGTATGACCCTGCATCTGCTTCCTGTGCTGAGCCCTGGCAACCCCCCAGTGTCTGCGACTTGCTCCTGCGACTTCCTGCAACTTCCTGCTACAAGTCTTCCAGGAACTACACCTCTTCTGATATCCAGTGTCGCTGCTCCCGCGGAGTGCCTCCTACTCATCCCGGCTCGCACCTCCCGCTACTGCTGTCGGAGTCTTCATCTGCAGGCACTCGTGTTCCTCCTGTCCCTCGGTGTCCTCTGTTTCATCTCCAGCGGTGCCAGGGCGGGAGATACAAGAGAGGCCGACCTCGTCATCTCAGTCTCCCATCAGGTACGTGACAGTACCAGTCAGCCAGTGATGGAGTCTGAAAGGGAGGTCTCTCTTCTACAAACCCTCTGTCGGACTGTTACCGCACTCTCTCAAACGGTGCAAGGGTTACATAAGGACTTTGTTCAGCTTCACGACCAATTGCAGCTTGCACCCAGCCTGGCTTCTACCTCTGAGGACTTGGGAATCAGGCATTCTGCTGCTCAAACCGTGACTTGCAACCATGTTGAACTTTCCTGTTCCCCTGAGCCAAGAGTGCCCCTACCTGAACGTTTCTCTGGAGATCGTAAAAGATTCAGAACTTTCCAAAGTGCCTGTGAACTTTACTTCTCTCTGCTACCCCGCACCTTCTCTACGGAACAAGTTAAAGTGGGATTCCTTATCTCCTTATTGCTGGATGAACCCCAGGCTTGGGCCCACCGGCTTCGAGAGCAACATGATCCTGTCTTGGCTTCCGTGAACTCCTTTTTTGCGGCCATGGCTCAACTATATGCTGACCCTTTCCGTCATCACACAGCGGAAGCTACTCTGAATCACCTGCAACAGGGCTCCAGGCCCGTTGAGGACTATGTATCGGACTTTCGCTTATGGAGCGCTGATACCAAATGGGACAATTCTGCCTTATGTTTCCATTTTCGTCTCGGCTTGTCGGAAGCTATCAAGGATGAGCTAGCCAGGGTGGACACACCTTCTTCCTTGAATGACCTGATTCTTCTTGCTATACAGATTGACCGTCGTCTGCGGGAAAGACAGTCTGAAAAAGCGTTGAATTCCCACTTGTTGCCTGTTCATTCCAAACTTCCTTTACCCGCCTCCTCCGCAGCTATGCCGAAAGACACCCAGAAGGTTCCGCCTGCCAGTTTTCCGAGATCTCCTCTGACTCAGCAAGAACGATCTCGGCGTTATCATAATAGACTCTGCCTCTACTGTGGCGATGAAGGCCATTTCCTTCAGTCTTGTCCTCGAAGACACCGTAGGAGACCCTCTCCTCCATCCCAGATGGTTGCTTCTCCAAGCCTGGGCCAGAACCACACCTCACTACCAATTTCTCTCCAGTTTTCAGGAAAGATCCTTACTGTCCCCGCTATTGTGGATTCTGGGGCTTGTAGCTGTTTTGTAGACTCTTCCTTCGCTACCATGCATGAACTGCCATTGTGCGCCAAGAAAAACAGCTTTTTAGTTCATCTAGCGGATGGTTCAGGTATTAAATCGGGACCCGTCACTCTTGAGACTGCACTTATTCCCTGTTCCACTGCTTCTGGGCATCATGAACTCCTACGTCTGGATGTCATCACATCCCCTCTGTTCCCAGTTATCCTAGGGCAACCCTGGCTGAAGGCACACAATCCTCTCATCAACTGGTCCTCTGGGGAGGTGTCTTTCTCTTCTGATTATTGCAAGAAACACTGTTTTCCTCACACGCCCAGCCCTGGTGAACCATTCCTCTGCATCACTGTGGATCCTGAGACTGCTAAACTTGTGCCTTCCGTCTATCATGAATACCTAGATGTTTTCAATAAAAAGAATGCCGACACTCTCCCTCCTCACAGACCATACGACTGTCCTATTGAACTGCTACCTGGCGCTGAGATCCCCTTTGGCAGAATTTATCCCCTTTCTGAACTTGAACTTGAGGAATTACAGAAGTATATCAACGAAAACCTTGACAAGGGTTTTATCCGGCCTTCTTCTTCCCCTGCCGGAGCGGGGATATTCTTTGTTGAAAAGAAAGATCACACGCTTCGGCCTTGTATCGATTATCGGGACTTAAATAAGGTTACCATTAAAAATCGATACCCTCTACCCCTCATCCCTGAGTTGTTTCAGAGACTGCGTGAAGCACGTGTTTTCTCCAAGTTGGATCTAAGAGGGGCATATAACCTGATCAGAATCAGAGAAGGGGATGAGTGGAAGACGGCCTTTAGGTCTCGTTTTGGGCACTTTGAGTACCTGGTGATGCCCTTTGGGCTTTGTAACGCGCCAGCGACCTTCCAGCACTTTGTAAACTATGTGTTTCGGGACTTCCTTGATGTGTTTACCATCGTTTACTTAGATGACATATTGGTGTTCTCCACTTCCCTTGAGCGTCATCGAGTCCATGTTAAGAAGGTACTAGACAGACTAAGGAAACACCATCTTTATGCCAAAGCAGAAAAATGTGAGTTCGAGAAGTCCACCATTCAGTTCCTGGGTCTTGTTATCTCCGCGGATGGGATTGCTATGGACCCCCAAAAGGTCTCTGCAGTTCTCGAATGGCCAGCCCCGACTGATAAAAAATCTGTACAACGGTTTGTGGGATTCTCCAACTTTTACAGGAAATTCATCAAGAACTTTTCAGGTATCATATCTCCCATCACACAATTAACCAGATCACACACAACCTTCTCATGGACTTTAGAGGCTCAAGCTGCTTTTGAAAAATTGAAGGGCCTTTTTACTTCTGCACCCATCTTGAGACATCCTGATCCTGCTTTGCCCTATGTTCTTGAGGTTGATGCCTCCGAAATTGCTGTGGGAGCCATATTGTCTCAACGACTGGGGACAAAGTCCCTACTTCACCCTGTTGCCTTCTTTTCTAGGAAACTAAGTACCTCAGAAAGGAACTATGACGTTGGTGATCGGGAATTACTCGCTATTAAGTCTGCCCTGGAAGAATGGCGCTATCTTCTCGAAGGAGCGGCCCATCCTATTCTTGTGTTCACCGATCACAAAAATCTTGAGTATTTAAGAACAGCCAAGAGACTAAGACCCCGCCAGGCTAGATGGGCTCTCTTTTTTGCAAGATTCTGCTTCCATATTACTTATCGGCCAGGGTCTAAGAACGGGAAGCCAGACGCCCTTTCCCGTATGTTCCAAGACACTGAGGTTCCTCCTGAACCTGATACCATTTTGCCTGCTAAAAATTTTCTTTTGTTACAGAGTGATCTCATCTCGCAAATCAAGTCAGCAGTCCAGAACCATCCTCCACCTCCGGAACTTCATCTTCAATGTAAGGAAGGGCTCTACTACCACGGTGAGCAAATTTTTGTTCCTGAGCACCTACGAACGGCAGTTCTTTACATGTGCCATGACCATCCCTTGGCAGGGCACTTTGGAGCCTATAAGACCTCAAATTTGGTCCTGCGCTCCTTCTGGTGGCCCCACTTGTTGCAAAACTGCAGGGACTATGTTAAATCTTGCACAACGTGCCTTCGGAATAAGTCCGATAGGGCTAAGAATTGGGGCCTATTGGAACCCCTTCCTGTTCCTGACAAATTGTGGTCTATGATCTCTATGGACTTCATTGTCGAGTTACCCCCTTCCGAAGGGTTTACCACCATTTTTGTAATTGTGGATCGGCTATCTAAGATGGCCCACTTTGTGCCCCTGAAAGGTACCCCTTCTGCAGCGGAAACTGCCTCTTCCTTTATCAGAGAAGTTGTACGCCTACACGGCATTCCTGCTAACATCACCTCTGACCGTGGGGTGCAATTTACATCCCGATTTTGGAAGTCCCTATGTGAAGCTCTGGGCATTAAACACTGTTTGTCCTCTGCCTATCATCCTCAGACTAATGGGCAAACAGAGAGGACAAACCAGACTCTGGAGCAGTATCTGCGTTGTTTTTCATCATTCGCACAAGATGACTGGGCCTCTCTCTTGCCGTTAGCAGAGTTTGCATACAATAACTCTATTCATTCTGCAATCAAACAAACCCCCTTTTTTGCTAACTATGGGTTCCACCCATCCTTTTTGTCTGATGTTCCCCAGGAATCCTCAGTCCCAGCAGTACAGGATCGTCTGGACTTCTGGAGGTCCAACAACCAACTCTTGCAGGAAACCATCACTAAGGCCCAAGAAAGCAACAAAAGGTTCTTCGATAGGAGGAGGAGAGGTAACCTTGACCTTCAACCAGGGGATAAAGTGTTGCTTTCCACTGCAAATTTAAAGTTGGCTTGCCCCTCTAAGAAATTAGGACCCAGGTACATTGGCCCATTTCCTGTTAAGAAGAGGATTAATGCTGTTGCCTTTGAGCTTAGCCTGCCGGGAAGTTTGAGGATTCACCCAGTGTTTCACGTCTCCCTCTTGAAACGATCCATTGCTAACCCCTTCCCTGATCGTGAACCCGAAGCCCCAGCCCCTGTGCTTGTCGAAGGAAACGAGGAATTTGTGGTCGAAACCGTTCTGGATTGCAGGAAGAGAAGGGGTCAAACCCAGTTTCTAATCAAATGGAAGGGCTACGGTCCGGAAGAAAATTCTTGGGAACCGGCTTCTAACATACATGCACCAAGATTGGTGCAAGCCTTTTTTCAACGCCACCCAGAAAAGAGAGCCCTGAGGGGCATCCAGAGGCTGCCCGTAAGGGGGGGGCAATGTAAGGAAAGGACGGAGTATCAGGGAAATGTCCGTAGTAGAAGTACTGGCAATCTTGCCAGTAGAAGAAATGGCCAGAGAAGAAGTACTGGCAATCTTGCCAGTAGAAGAAATGGCCATAGGAGAAGTACTGGCAATCTTGCCAGTAGATGAAATGGGAGCCATAGGCTCATCATGTGACAGGAAGATCCTTCCTGATGCCTATTTAAAGAGAGCTCTGACCATCAGGCAGTGCTGACTGGTCTTCAGCTTGTATCCTGATACCCTGAATCTTGCTGTTACCTTGCTGATCTCCTGTTGCTGAACCTGGCTTGCCCTGACCCCGTTCCTGAACTCTGTTATCCCCTGACTACTGGTTTCTGATCCTGGCTATTCACCTGACGCTGCTACCGCCTGCTGCTTGGTACCTCGCTGCCCGCCTTCCACTTGACCCGGCTTTCTGTATGACCCTGCATCTGCTTCCTGTGCTGAGCCCTGGCAACCCCCCAGTGTCTGCGACTTGCTCCTGCGACTTCCTGCAACTTCCTGCTACAAGTCTTCCAGGAACTACACCTCTTCTGATATCCAGTGTCGCTGCTCCCGCGGAGTGCCTCCTACTCATCCCGGCTCGCACCTCCCGCTACTGCTGTCGGAGTCTTCATCTGCAGGCACTCGTGTTCCTCCTGTCCCTCGGTGTCCTCTGTTTCATCTCCAGCGGTGCCAGGGCGGGAGATACAAGAGAGGCCGACCTCGTCATCTCAGTCTCCCATCAGGTACGTGACACTGGGGGTCGTTCGACCCATCCTTAGTGCTAAATTATTAGGGTGCATTTTTTAGGGTACACCAAGTTAATTGGGTGCATTCGGGTGCTGTCTGTTTCTCGCTGTACCCATCAATTAAACCAATTTCTACAGCTGGCATGAAAGGCTTCCTTTTGCATAGCTGACCTGAAGGACCTGTCCATGTGAATTTATCAAGTCAAGAGACAAATTATAAAGAGTCAAAAATTATACTTTGTATGAGCCTTTCCACCCTAATTATTACATTTCTAAGCAACATTAAATGTTTACCTCTGCCAGAAAAAGGGACATTTCATAAAATTTTTGCCTACACAAATGTAATTTACAGAAGCATTAACTTTACTGGGAATGTTTTCACTGCTCATTCACATGTTATCAGCTAGCAAGAGCAGAACAACCCTTGCTAACTCATTATATTTATTATTACAGGGTTCATGTTACATTGTCTAAAGATTTGACCATACGGAGAAGGGAAGGACACAGAGACAGGCTTAAGATAATAGAACCACTATGGCCACTAGACTAGGATACAAATCTAAACCTAGCCTTATTCCTGAAAAACATGAGGCTTATTTATAACAAGCATAACTATGCATAAGAACATGTTGCTGTTCCACCTAATTGAGCCTTAGATAAATAGAGCCATAGAGAATAACATCTGTCTTTAGAGGAAACTACATTTCAACAAGTTAATTTATTCAACAAAGGATTTCTGTGAAGAAGGTAGATCAATATGTCTCTTGTCTGAGTTAGCTATTCTTTTCAGCAAGCACACAATGATCCTTCAATAATATATGAGGCAGGAAATGAATGACAGGTGAACAAGTCACAGCAACCAACCTGATAAAATGTGATGTTCATTCTGGCATTCACTTTGTTGTATTCTCTCAGTGCCTCTGTAAGCAACTGTTTCACATGGACTGAATCAAACGTTTCCTGGTACCCATCTAGGATATGAGTGCTGCTGCTGGCCTTCTCACTTCTCCTAAACAAATTCACATCCTGTTGTCTGGCTACAGTAGAGATTAACCCACCATCATCCTCAACAATGTTACTAAATAGGGGCTGCTGAGGACCCACAATGATCTGGACCTGTAAAATAAAGCAAAATTAGCTCTTCAAAATCATATAGTGTATTTCTAGAAAACATATGTTAATACTATGATCACAGTGTTTATCTTAAAGCAGTAGCACTATTTTTCATTGTACAGGGATTTGTTGATTAAAAGCTGGGGGCTCCCTGTAGTTGACTCAGCTTAGATTCCATCTCTCTGCTTAAAGTGGATGTAAACCTGATTCATAAAATTTGAGCTGGGCACATATATCTGCAGTGTTTTGTTATCGCTCTCCAAATCAGTTAGCCCCCCACCCAAAGAAAAATAGTTTAGGGGGAAAAAAACAAAAAAAAGATGCACTTGAAAAAAATTCCTTAATCCGTAATGACTTTCACTGTTTGCAGGAGGCATGGGTGGCATCACTGGGCCTCATTGATGCCTCCCAGGAAAGCTAGATATTTGAAATCCCACATGTATTCACTCTTGCCCAATGTAGTAGCACATCTCACTAGACTATTTTAGTCAAATATACATAATTGCATATTAATATTTTATATGCAGCATGTAAAACTTAGTAAATAGTCACTTTTTTTTAAAAAAAAAAGCCAGTTGTTCACAGTATTTATTAGATCAAACTGATAGAGCCAGAGGTATTATTCATCCTTATCAGTCCAAATTGAATCCTCTCTAAAGTGGTTCTGAAGCCTTAATGTTATTTAGCGCTCTCCACCCTCTCTCTCCTCACTGGGCAGATTGATAGCAGCAGGAGCCATTGATGCCCTTTGTTGTCAATCAAACTCTGTAATAGTGCAGGGGTAGGAGGGTCAGCTCAGGATCAAGCCTGCACAAGTGTTGTCGTTGTTGTGCACAACTCCACCCCCCCCCCCCCATAGTAAGCGCAGAGCAGGTGTGTATGACATGTTTATTATTTTAATTTAAAAATGAAGCTTTACAATCACTTTAATAAAGGCAGTTTACTGTGCTTTCTTTTTAGCTAAACATGTAAAAAGAAAGATTTTATATATTTATATATATATATATATATATATATATATATATATATATATATATATATATATATATAGGTCCTTCTCAAAAAATTTGCATATTGTGATAAAGTTCATTATTTTCTGTAATGTACTAATAAACATTAGACTTTCATATATTTTAGATTCATTACACACAACTGAAGTAGTTCAAGCCTTTTATTGTTTTAATATTGATGATTTTGGCATACAGCTCATGAAAACCCAAAATTCCTATCTCAAAAAATTTGCATATCATGAAAAGGTTCTCTAAACGAGCTCTTAACCTAATCATCTGAATCAACTAATTAACTCTAAATACCTGCAAAAGATTCCTGAGGCTTTTAAAAACTCCCAGCCTGGTTCATTACTCCAAACCGCAATCATGGGTAAGACTGCCGACCTGACTGCTGTCCAGAATGCTATCATTGACACCCTCAAGCAAGAGGGTAAGACACAGAAAGAAATTTCTGAACGAATAGGCTGTTCCCAGTATCATGTATGTGTGATGTATCAAGGCACCTCAGTGGGAAGGAAAAAGTGTGGCAGAAAACGCTGCACAACGAGAAGAGGTGACCGGACCCTGAGGAAGATTGTGGAGAAGGATCGATTCCAGACCTTGGGGGACCTGCGGAAGCAGTGGACTGAGTCTGGAGTAGAAACATCCAGAGCCACCGTGTACAGGTGTGTGCAGGAAATGGGCTACAGGTGCCGCATTCCCCAGGTCAAGCCACTTTTGAACCAGAAACAGCGGCAGAAGCGCCTGACCTGGGCTACAGAGAAGCAACACTGGACTGTTGCTCAGTGGTCCAAAGTACTTTTTTCGGATGAAAGCAAATTTTGCATGTCATTCGGTAATCAAGGTGCCAGAGTCTGGAGGAAGACTGGGGAGAGGGAAATGCCAAAATGCCTGAAGTCCAGTGTCAAGTACCCACAGTCAGTGATGGTCTGGGGTGCCATGTCAGCTGCTGGTGTTGGTCCACTGTGTTTTATCAAGGGCAGGGTGAATGCAGCTAGCTATCAGGAGATTTTGGAGCACTTCATGCTTCCATCTGCTGAAAAGCTTTATGGAGATGAAGATTTCATTTTTCAGCACGACCTGGCACCTGCTCACAGTGCCAAAACCACTGGTAAATGGTTTACTGACCATGGCATTACTGTGCTCAATTGGCCTGCCAACTCTCCTGACCTGAACCCCATAGAGAATCTGTGGGATATTGGGAAGAGAAAATTGAGAGACGCAAGACCCAACACTCTGGATGAGCTTAAGGCCGCTACCGAAGCATCCTGGGCCTCCATAACACCTCAGCAGTGCCACAGGCTGATTGCCTCCATGCCACGCCGCATTGAAGCAGTCATTTCTGCAAAAGGATTCCCGACCAAGTATTGAGTGCATAACTGAACATAATTATTTGAAGGTTGACTTTTTTTTAATTAAAAACACTTTTCTTTTATTGGTCGGATGAAATATGCTAATTTTTTGAGATAGGAATTTGGGGTTTTCATGAGCTGTATGCCAAAATCATCAATATTAAAACAATAAAAAGGCTTGAACTACTTCAGTTGTGTGTAATGAATCTAAAATATATGAAAGTCTAATGTTTATCAGTACATTACAGAAAATAATGAACTTTATCACAATATGCTCATTTTTGGAGAAGGACCTGTATATATATATATATATATATATATAAACATTATTATAGTTTTCCTTTGAAACACATTATTAAACAAGGAAAAACTCATTGTACAAAATTACAAAACTGGGAAGACACTTAGATATGCAATTTTTTTTATATATATAGTCTAAAAAAGAATGAATGTGCTCTTAATCTAAGTGGGATACAGAAATTCTAACTCAATGAATAATCAATGTGTTGCTTATGAAACCAGCAACCTGCCATTTTTTCATGAACAATGACCATAGTAACTGTTTATATAAACGACAGTGAACTATATTATTTTCTTAGAAGGTCAGATCGATGTTAGCAATTGACGAACCAAAGAGCCTTATGTCCTCCATCAAGATGACTTATGATTATACCATTACATACACCCCTCAATCACAATTTCCCTGTTATGCCTAAATCCTCTAGTGAGTGTTAAAGATGTATTTATTTTGAGCTGGGCATAGATGGATTGAAATTTGGTACTAATCAGATTGCATAGCATATACAATTTCTATAAAATGTTTTTACTATTCCAATTTCAGCATCTGATTAAAGAAATAAATAATCAGATGCTGAATGCTATCATTAAAAATATCATTAATTTGCCCCTGTAATTTTAACATACCACACAATTTTAAAAGCATCAATGATAACATTATGGTATATATCCCTTTACCTCTTCTTCATTCATTAACTCTTTCTGGGCTGCTGTAGTCAATTCTTGTACATATCGGTTATAATCCACTGCACTGGACATTCTGTGCCCATAAACCCAATTACTTTCATGTCTCCAAAGCCTCAGAAGCTTTTCAGTTGTGGTCTTTCCATCCAAAGACAGGCATATATTCCTGTAGATTAAACATTCAAAGATTTATCTTTTAAATAACAAGAAAAATGTACATTTGTGTATTAGTGCATTATTCTGCACAGAACCATATTAGAGATTATAGTCTGCAAATTATTGTATAGCTTGCAGAGTTGAACATGATATGATGTACAGTAATGGACCAAAAAACCTGCAATATGTTTTCCAATGCAGCCTTCTATTGCATGCAGTAATGCAGTACCGCATTGTGTGGTGTGCTGTAATGTATGTGTGTTGTAGCTGTGTTTCTTTAGCGTGTTTCAAAATTAATGGCAATGGGTTAATGCACATAGCATGCATTACATGCCATTATGTGCACCTGATCACAGAGGTGTGTTTCAGCCCTAAACGATACTGTAGCAGCATGCATAATGTGGGTTTATATACCTTGCAGTAAGGTGCGTGGTAATGAGATCATTACCACAATGTGATAGTATAAACCTAGCCTAGATTTCCATGGTCTGGACACATATACACTTTAATATTAGAATATTTTTGGGGGTATTTTTGCCATTACTATTACCCCACCGCATCAGAGGTCTTGTGAACCCTTGATCCATTTCACTGCTTTCATTCACATTAACACAAGCAGTTATTGGCACAATGCCAAAGATGTATGGTCCGTCTTAATTTTTAAAAAGAACGTGTGCTTTAGTGCTTTGTTCATATAATTGTTCTTATGATGAATATAGCTGGCTCCAAATCAGTCTTGAGCTTCCAGCTCTTTGTACCCATTTACATTTTAGTAACTTGCAAATAATCTCCATAAATTACAATGTATCTAGAGCCTCGTAAATTTTCTTGTTCTGTTATTGTCCCATGGAACCATAGTTGAGCCTGGAGGAAACGTTAAACAACAATTTATGCTTTGTGAACTAAGTAATAATGTTTTATTCTCACAAAGCAAATATTGCTAGTTAAGTTTATTTTCCTCAGCAGGATCCAATCCTGTGAATGTATCGGACATTACAAGCCTATACCAAAATCTCCATTTGTGAGCAACATCACATGTGAGCCTAAACTAGTAAGGCTGTGAAAATATAATTTGTGGAGTCAACAACATGCATTACATTTTCAGTCAAATAGTGGCTATAAATAAACGTGATATACCTGAACAAATGGTACATACAATTTAAATGGTGTAAATTTATGGAAATGCAGATTTGTCAGTTAGAAAACACACGTACACATTTACTTTAACTACCATTTCAAATCTATGAATCTCGAGTTCCAACACATCCTTCCTGAAGACTGGTGCCCAGAACTGGACAGCATACTCCAGGTGCGGCCTGATGAGAGTCTTGTAGAGTCGGAGAATTATTGTTTTATCTCTGGTGTTAATCCTCTTTTTAATGCATGCCATGCTTTGCTTACAACAGCTTGGCATTGCATGCCATTGCTGAGCCTGTCATCTACTAGGACTCCCAGGTCCTTTTATATCCTAGATTCCCCCAGAGGTTCTCCCCCCAGTGAGTAGATTGCATTTATATTTTTGCCACCCAAATGCATTATTTTTCATTTTTCCACATTAAACCTCATTTGCCATGTAGTTGCCCACCCCATTAATTTGTTCAAATGTTCTTGCAAGGTTTTCACATCTTGTGGAGAAGTTATTGCCTTGCTTTTCTTAGTATCGTCCGCAAATACAGAGATTGAACTGTTTATTCCATCCTCCAGGTCGTTTATGAAAAAATTAAATAGAATTGTCCCAGGACAGAACCACAGGGGACACCACTTAACACCCCTGCCCATTCCGAGTGCTCACCATTTATCACTACCCTCTGAACACGCCTCTGTAGCCAGTTTTCAATCCATGTACTCACCCTATGGTCCATGCCAATTGACCTTACTTTGTACAGTAAACATTTGTGGGGAACTGTATCAAATGCTTTTGCAAAATCCAGATACACCATGTCTATGGGTTTTCCTTTATCTAGATGGCAGCTCACCTCCTCAAAGAAGGTTAATAGATTGGTTTGGCAAGAACGATTCTTCATGAAAACATGCTGATTACTGCTAATGATACCGTTGTCATTACTAAAATCTTGTATATAGTCCCTTATCATCCCCTCCAAGATCTTGCATACAATTAATGTTAGGCTAACTGGTCTGTAATTCCCAGGGATGTATCTTGGCCCTTATATTTAATATTGGTGCTTAGGGATAAGCTTCGTGTTCGAGTGGAACCCATGTTCGACTCGAACATCGTATGTTCGACCGTTCGTCAAATAACGAACATTGGCCAAGCATGCAATATGACCCGCATGCTTGGCCAATCGCAGCTTGCAAAAAACGGAGAGCCATAATTGGCCAAAGCCAGGGTGGCTTTGGCCAATTATGGCACAGGGGGTTTAGTTCACGCCCCACACTATATAAGGCTGCCTCCCTGGCAGTGTGTTGCAGTGGTTTACAGAGACGAGAGAGACAGAGAGAGAGAGAGAGTGTCATTTTTTGCAGTTAGATAGAGCAGGCAGGCAGGCAGGCTAGTCAGTTAAAGTTACAGTGTGTAGAGGATATATATGCATCCCAGGTGTTGTATATATATTTATACATTGTATTGAGTTTAGCTAGATCCGCTCTTCCTAATATACTGACAGGCAAGCGATTGTGCTAGCTGCAGTATTTTTAAGTGGTGTACTGTCTGTGTCCGCTGTACAGTGTGCACCTAAAGCTACGTAAAGCTGGTGTTTCTCATATTAGAGGCAGGGATCTGCTCATAATAATACCACAGGCAGGGGATCATTCTGCAAGTATTTTCACGTGGTGTACTGTCTGTGTCCTCTGAACAGTGTGCACCTAAAGCTATGTAAAGATAGTGTTTCTCATATTTATTCCTAGAGGCAGGGATCTGCTCATATTAATACCAAGGCAGGGGATCATTCTGCAAGTACTTTCACGTGGTGTACTGTTTGTGCCCTCTGTACAGTGTGCACCTAAAGCTAAGTGGTGTGTGTACTGTCTGTGTCCTCTGCACAGTGTGCACCTAAAGCTACGTAAAGCTGGTGTTCTCATATTAATTCATACAGGCAGAGATCTGCTCATATTAATACCAAAGGCAGGGATCAGCAGGTATTGTCAGTATTTGTGCAGCTACATCTCCCTGCAGGCCATTAGTATGTCTGGAAGGACAACAAGGAGAGGCAGAGAGTCAGGAGCCAATAAAAGAGGGCAAGCAGGCTCTGCACCTAGAGGCAACAGTGCTGGTCGTGGACACAGTGCATCCTCATCAGCACGTGGCCGTGGGACACGCTCATCCTTTTTTCCGTCAGCTGGCCATGTTGAGCCGCAACATGCCGAAGACTTGGTAGAGTGGTAGACCAAGCCGTCCTCGTCCTCCTCATCCTCTCTCACCCAGGCTCAGGCTACTTTGTCTGGCAAAGCAGCTGCCAACGCGGCCTCTTCCCTCTGCTCAATGGCATCAGTCACTCCTTTCCTAGCCCTACCATGTCCTCCTGAGGAGTCCCCCGAACTGATTGACCACAGTTTTGGGTACATGCTGCAGGAGGATGTGCAGCATTTTGAAGGCTCTGATGATGGTACACAGCTAGAGGAAGGCAGTAACGTGAGCCCAGAGAGAGGGGGTGCCCAAGAAGGACAGCAATCTGGCAGTCATGTTCCCCCAGCTGCAGCATACTGCCAGGTTTTCTACAGTGATGAGGAGGGAGGGGATGATGAGGTCACTGACTCCACGTGGGTGCCTGATAGAAGAGAGGAGGAGGAGGCACATCTCCAACGAGGCAGGATGCCCTCCAGGGGCCAGGTTAAGGGCAGCACACCGACTGCATCACAATGCAGAGTTACGCATGTTCAGGGCGCTGCTGTCTCTCAGCATTATTCCAAAAGTTCTTTGGTGTGGGCCTTTTTTAAGACGAGTGCACCAGATCGCACCGCTGCTATTTGCAACATATGTCTCAAGCGTATCTCGTGTGGCCAAAACATCACCCGCTTGGGCACCACATGCTTGACCAGACATATGTCGACTTGCCATGCAGTTCGTTGGCAAGCGTACCTCAAAAACCCACACCAAAGAACAAAGCGGACCTCTCCTTTCTCCTCATCAGCTGGGATCTCCAACCCCACTATACCCTCAGTCCTTTCTGAAGCCTGCACTGATAGGACTGAAGGTGTAGAATTAGGTGTGTCACAGTCAATTACTTGCGGGCAATCTACTATCGGTACACCAATGTCAGATTGTACCAGGCAAATTTCCCTGCCCCAAAATAAGTTCTCTCCCAGCCATCCACATGCCCAGCGGTTGAATGCTAGCTTAGCTAAATTGCTAGCACTTCAACTGCTGTTGTTTCAGTTGGTAGATTCTGCCCCCTTCCGTGAGTTTGTGGAATGTGCGGTACCTCAGTGGCAAGTTCCCAAACGCCACTTTTTCTCACGGAAGGCGATTCCGGCTCTCTACCGGCTTGTGGAAGGCAATGTCCATGCCTCGCTGGACAGGGTGGTCCGTGTTAAGGTGCATATTACCGCTGACTCATGGTCCAGCAGGCATGGACAGGGATGTTACCTATCTTTCACGGAGCATTGGGTGACTCTGCTGGCAGCTGGGAAGGACACAGGACAAGGTATAGTAGTGTTGGAGGTTCACACAGGTTCTCCCTTGTCAAGTCGGGATCAGATCCACCTCTGGTAATGCTGTTCCACATTCAGCTTTGGCTTCTTGCTCCTTTTATTGTTGGAATAAACTGTGTTTTTATTGGACTTCCAGCTAGTGATGTTACTGGGCTCTGGACTTTCTATCATTATTAGCCCTTCACACATGGCTCATTAACACTTTACATTTGGGTGCACTATTGCATGAGCGCCTTGCAGTGGTTTGTTTGTACATCTCATTACAATTAAGCTGATTTTATCTTATTGCTGGGGAGACCTGAGGAGGAAGGATGTCAACATTGTGTTTAACAATCAGGAGTTTTTTTTAGTTCATTCATTTTAGCGTTCATGACTTTTTGGTGAGTCTGTTTTCATTGGGATTTGTTTGTGGTTAAGTAGCACACACTTTCTTCTAGTAAAGGTCACTTCCTGCAATGATCATATTGCACTGAGGACTGCACTTTTAGGATATGTTCTAGACTAAACTGAAGGACAGTGGGGTTGATTTTCTAAAACTGGAGTGTGCAAAATCTGGTGCAGCTTAAATGAACAAGCTGAAGTTAGAAGCTGATGGCTACCATGCACAGCTGTGCCAGATTTTACACTCTTTAGTTTTGGTAAATCGACCTCACTTGCATTACATTTATAAAGCATGTTTGCACTTTATGGGGTTGATTTGTAAAAACTGGAGAGTGCAAAATCTGGCACAGCTGAGCATGGTAGCTAATCTGCTTCTAACCTCAGCTTGTTCAATTAAGCTTTGGAAAAAAATGAAAGCTGATTGATACAAAATCTGGTGCAGCTGTGCATAGAAACCAGTCAGCTTCCATTTTTTTTTTTTGGCAAAACTTAACCTCCCTGGCGGTATGATTATTTCAGACTTTAGGTGCTGAAAGCGGTACCATTATTTTGCATGGAAATTTGGCGTTTTATATTGTAGGCCTGCAATTCTTAGGAATAACTCACTTAAATCTTTCCAAACAAGAGTCTAGTAGACATCCCGGGTATAATAAAATTTAAAACACAAAATCATAAATTATAATATAATAAATACATATAAATAATTATAACAAATAATATAATAATAATAAAAAATATTACTTTTAATTTTCCCACAAATCACTATCGCTCAATTCTGCAAGTGATTCTAATTTATTATCGCTGTTTTTTAGCTGGTCTAAAACCACTTTCGACATAAAGGGACACTTTTTGGTTGCTATGGACAATGTCCAGTTTCCAGTCAGAAATAACAGTTTTTATTATATAAAAGTGCATGTAGGACACTGGGCAGACCACTGGGGACAAAGGGGTGTGTATTTGTTTCATACAGTACTGTAATCTTTTAGATTACAGTATACTGTATGTATTGTGTTTATTTACTTTTTAAAATTTGTCACCGATCTCCGCCCCCGTGCGTGGTAACGTCGCTCGGAGCCACTCGGCACTGTGAATTGAGCGTGGATCACAGGGACAAGGTAAGTAACTCTTCCTGTGGACACTGTGAGGCGGTCCCGAGTCTGGCTCAGGGTTACCGCATTTGGTCCTGAAATTCTACCCCGAGCCAGACTCCGGAATACCGCTCAGGGGGTTAATTGAATAAGCTCAGGTTAGAAGCTGATTGCCCACCATGCAGAGCTGCACCAAATGTTGCGCTCTCAAGTTTTAGTAAATCAACCCCCATATATATTGTGTTTTAGCACATCTTGCAATTTAAACACACAGGTCACTAATAAGCTTCATTATCGTTATTTTTTTTTATTTTTTTTTTAGTAAAGCAAACCGCAATTAAAACTAGATATTTGTCTGTAATCTGTCCTGCAAATGAAAAAAAAAGCCTAAAAAGGAGTTCAATGAATAAAAATGTTCTCCTCAATGATAATATCATATTTATTAACGTGGCTCTAAAGGCAGAAGGTATCCTTCCTTAACGCATTGTATACTTTAACGTAAAAAAAAACTTCTGTGTGCTGTCCCCTCACCCCCACCAGCCCCCCTTATACTTACCTGAGCTCAATCTTGATGCAGCACTGTACCCAAGAGCCACGGCTCTTTCCGCTCTCTTTCTACTCACTGGCCATGGAAGCAGCAGCAGGAGACATTGGCTCCTACTGCTGTCAATCACAGCCTGTGAGGAGAGAGTGGGGTTAGGGCCGAGCCACTTGGTTCATGTAAACTTCAGAGGCTCTCCTTTTTAAAAAGTAAACACATGCCTTACTGTTAAACGAGGAGAGAAGTCTAATAAAATAAGAGTAAACATGACAGTAAAAGATACCCAATAAAAAGTGTTCCCCCCCCACAAAAAGCTCACCACAGTTATTTTGGCATGGCATTCTACTGGCCAGGAATGTGTGTTCATCATTACACTAAAACCAACTGCACTAGTCTCAATAGTTTGATCCTATTCTAAAACACAGTTCTAAGCCAGATTTCCAGTTAAGTAAATATAAACATAATTACTGAAAATATGTTTTTTTCTTATTATGCTCTCTGTGTCCTTTTAACAAAGCATAAACATATAGAGAAATACAATTTATAAAGAAAAAGTACGTAAATAGTGTCATGAAAATATATCTGAGCTCATCATTTCCACAAAAAAAGCTGAGTGCTTTGAAATTATATGAGGACATTTTGGACAGATGTAGACTAATAAGGGCAGAAATTGCAGGTTCAACTCAAAATCCTTGTTATTAATCATCATGCTGAAATTGTGAGCCGAATGAGATAGACAAGCTATCTCTAGTAATTGTCACACATAGCCACAGGACTGACCTTTTTACTCAGTGATGTTGGCAAGACTTAACTGTATGTATTACAGAATTACCTGACATGTCATCCTAGTGCAGGTTTAAACAGCTTTTACAAGTGGTACAAAGTGCTGACAAAGCAATAACTGTTCATGGAAGTTAGCTAACAGGTCTTTTAAATCAACCCAAACAACACTTGTAGCATCTTTCCTTTTCGGGTTACCTGAATACTTTTGCAAGATCACGAAGTGTAAATATGTAGTGACAGCGCTGAGATGTCTCCAAAAAAACAGTCCGCAGTCTTTTGTGTAGTTCAATTGAAACTTTAGTGATTGCTGCAATTAATCCATGTAGATGCTCAGCAGCCATACAGCCTGAACTGCCATCCTAAAAACATAGATGAATTCATTATAAAACTGACCTAATTCAGTTGTTACTTACATTAACAGGTACATGTTGTTACCCCCTGGTTCCCATAAAAAAAACCTTTACAGGAAGGTGTCCTGCTGCTCCCAACCATGGAAACACTTTGGGGGAGATTAACTAAAACTGGAGCACTCGCAATCTGGTGCATCTGTGCATAGTAACCAATCAGCATCTAACTTCAGCTTGTTTAATTAAGCTTTGCCAATAAAACCTGGAAGCTCATTGGTTTCTATGCAGAGTTGCCCCAGATTTTGCACTTCCCATTTTTAGTAAATCTTTCTTACTGTATATTAGCATTAAAGTTAGTTAGAATGGCTTTATTACCAGAGAAATAACCATCTTCTGGTCAGCACTTAGGTTACAATAACGTAGAGAAAAGATGCTGCTGCCTACTGATTATGTACCTCCAGCAATTTAAAGGACAGAAACAAAGAGTATCCCAAATGTTTCTGTTGTTTATCACAAGACACTCAGAGATGCAATGTACTTACATGATAAAAATAAAAATGAACTGCTATGACAGCAATTGTAAAATCATTATTTCTCAGCTGTGCATGCCTTCAGTAAAGTGTCTAAAACCATGTATACAAGGAAACACACTAAGAGGAAGAGGATGTGGTCAGGATTTCAATTCTTACCATGCATTAATCAGTCTAAGTATTTTCAATGATAATAGCCCCAGTAATCTATAATTATTGTTGTGCTAATATTGCTGGCTAAAAATGATTTAGAGGTTGAGGTTAGACATTATCCTGGGGTTCATGCTTTTATTTAGGTACCTTGGGTACCCAGAAATTGCAGGTACTCTGAAACACATACTTCTGGGGTCAATCAAGATGATCCATCTACCATCCCCCTTAAAGGCCTATGAGGCCAAACTGTGCACGTGTGGACATATGATCAAGATGCCTGTAGAGGAAGGAAAACAATAGCATGCGCTTTTGAGCAAGATCTAGGTAAATATAGTGATTGGATGGGTTCTACACCTCTTTATGGTGGTAGAAAGTTAAGGAAGATTGTGGGAAAGTTTCTTTACCTTTTTAAGCATTATTTTTTATAGGTTAAGTTGTGATTAGGGGTTAGGTGAAAGGGTTAGATATAGAGATTGGGCTCAGGTTACCTATCTATCTTGTGAAAATCATAGTCCTGTCCCTGGATGTCTATGCTTATTCACCCACTGTATCTAAAGAAGGTGCCATAGTTACCACCCAGGCTGGGCTCCAAACATGTCTGTTTTTTAACTCCATTACACAGGCGTTGATGGGATTAGTAGTTTACACAATTATAATAAAAATAACATTGTTTAGGCCTCCAGTTCATCTAACAAGAAGTTACAAGAACATTGCATTTCTAAAATGATCAACAGGAATTTTCTCTGCTTGATAAAAATGTTTCAGAATGTAGCCACAATATCTAAAGACTGGTAAGTGGGAATATATATAACATTTTGGGGTTTAAATTATACTTTAGGTACCAGTTATTTAATTAAATTTCATGTACAAAAAAAATGATAGCTTATTGTTAAAATGATAAAAAATATAATAACGTATTCTGCACAAAGCCTTTTGAAATGATATGAGCTTTGTGCATTTTAAAATGAAATGGTTGTCCAATAATTACAAACACTACGGTACTGAAGCAGTAGTACCCAACTCACTAGAATGTATCATCTGCAGTGAAGCACTGACCAGTCTCAGGGAAATTGAAGGACTAAAGTCTATCTGTGACAATATACAGAGTAAACGTGAGCTCCACTGGAATGGTAATTAGTAATGGATCAGAATAACAATGCTATCGGGAAAACAGTAAACTCTCAAATTGAGGGAAGATCTTGTGTTGGAGTAACACACTGTCATTACCAAGTGAGAATGGACTTACTTCAATACTTTTGTAATTTATGGACACTCCCCTATAATCATTATAATAGTTATTACCATTCTCATAAGCAAAACCCAGCTTTATATTTGTTTATTTATTTATTATACAAGGATGATCACTACTTCTTTTTTATTCAATCAGAAGACCATAGACATTCCCAGGACCAAGCTTAGCTGCAATGGATGTTCAAGCCCTGGGTATCTGGTCTGGCAGGGATACCTGTGTAGGGATCCATAGCCCTCTACTGTCAGCTGCTAGTATCATACTGTAATGTAAAATTAGGTATGTCACTTCCTGACTCAGGAGTGGCTGGGAAAATATCATGGAAAGAGAAAGTAGAGAGAGAGAAGACCTCAGCCACATGTCCTGTCCATGCTACAAATACCAGATCAAAAGAGACAATTATGTAAGTATTTGTATGTTCTAATAGTTTAACTACAGCTGCCCATAGCTTCTTGAGTGTATTGCTAAATCCTCATAACAAACAGAGCATAGGTACTATTACTATCTCACATGCACAGTGCCAGATAACTAGGACTGCATTCCAGATTGGTTGGGTAAAGGCTGGAGGGTCTCCTCATCACCACAGGCCTTGTCTTCAGGTGTCTGACACAAAGACAGACACTGAATCATATTCAGGGGCCTCTACAATGAGACTTTGCTGCAACATTCATCTGGAGGTATCTCTATAAATTACTATACACTCGCCGGCCACTTTATTAGGTACACCTTACTAGTACCGGGTTGGACCCCCTTTTGCCTTCAGAACTGCCTTAATTTTTCATGGCATAGATTCAACAAGGTGGTGGAAACCTTCATCAGAGATTTTGGTCCATATTGACACAATAGCATCACGCAGTTGCTGCACATCTGTTGGCTGCATATCCATAATGCAAATCTTTTATTCCACCACATCCCAAATGTTCTCTATTGGATTGAGATCTGGTGATCACATTGAACTTATTGTCATGTTCAAGAAACCAGTGGTGAGATGATTGAAGCTTTGTGACCTGGTGCATTATCCTGCTGGAAGTAGCCATCAAAAGATGGGTACGCTGTAGTCATAAAGGGATGGACATGGTCAGCAACAATACTCAGGTAGGCTTGGCATTTAAACAATGCTCAATTGGTCCTAAGGGACCCACAGTGTGCCAAGAAAGCATCCCTTACCCCATTACACCACCAGCCTGAACCGTTGGATGGATTCATGCATTCATGATGTTTACGCCAAATTCTGACCCTACCATCTGAATGTCACAACTGAAATCGAGATTCATTAGACTAGGCAACGTTTTTCCAATCTTCTAGTGTCCAATTTTGGTGAGCCTGTGCGAATTTTTGCCACAGTTTCCTGTTCTTAGCTGACAGTAATGAATGAATGACTTGTATAGCGCAACGCATGTGAACTGAATCGCCTCTGGGCGCTTCTTCCAGCCAGTATCTGCTTGGCTGGTGCGGTCATTTTTACCCTGTAGGATCATGACACGCTAGGGACACACAGTCATACACACATATATACTGGGCCAATTTGGACGAGATCCAATTTACCTACCAGCATGTCTTTGGAGTGTGGGAGGAAACCGGAGTACCCGGAGGAAATCCACGCAGACACAGGGAGAACATGCAAACTCCAGGCAGATGGTGTCGTGGTTGGGATTCGAACCAGCGAACCTTTTGCTGCTAGGCGAAAGTGCTATTCACTGCACCACTGCCTGGCACCCGGTGTGGTCTTCTGCTGCTGTAGCCCATCTGCTTCAAGGTTCAATGTGTTGTGCATTCAGAGATGGTATTCTGCATACCTTGGTTGTAACAAGTGTTTTTTTTACACCAACAAGGCCTTTTTGTCCACACAACTGCCACTCACTGGATTTTTTCTCTTTTTTGGACCATTCTCTGTATACCCTAGAGCTGGTTTTGTGTGAAAATCCCAGTAGATCAGAATTTTGAAATACTCAGACCAGCCCATCTGGCACCAACAACCATGCTATGTTCAAAGTCACTTTCTTCCCCATTCTGATGCTCAGCTTGAACTTCAGAAAGTCGTCTTCATCGGGTCTAGATGCCTAAATGCATTGAGTTGCTGCCATGTGATTGGCTGATTAACAATTTGTGTTGCCAAACAATTGAACGGGTGTACCTAATAAAGTGTCCAGTGAGCGTATATACCCAGGTATATGTACACAATTCCACCAAGATTCATATCGGGCCCTTTGCTGAAAATGTCTTTATGTACATCGAAAGTATGTACTGTTAATAATCTTTTCTTATATAAAGTTTGTATTATTTCTCTACTAGTGTGCATCTATATGCTTATGGCTGATGGTATATGCTGGCTGCAGTAGCTCATCTGCGCCCAATTACTTTGATTAGATTACTGATTAATTTCCCAGGAAGGGAACCCCTCTGTTAACAGAGGTCCTGTCCTGGGGTGGAGACACTGCCAACTTTATTATCAAACACTCTCTTCCACTTAGCAAAGGTTCTGGTTCTCGTATTTACCTACAGGTGTAGCACAATATCCTGTTTGGGGAGGGCCATTTCTCAAATCCCCCCTCCCCCAAAAGATGGCTACACCTGTATTACAGGACTAGCTGAACAGAAGTGCACATTGCCTTGCAGGTAAGACAGCTTACATACCGCATATGCAAGTCAACTGCAGTTCAGCTTTATGAATGTTGTTATGGTAACTTTACAATCTTATGGCAAGTATGATTTGTTGAGTTACATTGTTAAAAATGCACAAAATGCAGACTATGGATACTGCATGTATGTTAATGGAAAGACTGATGGATAGTTGGGAATTAGACCCTGCAGCAATTAGTGTATTAGAAACAAACACAAAACCACAAAACAGATTGGCTGCCCTGACATTTTTATGTAGAAAAGCATTAATTGGCTTGATGTACAGACATTAAATTGAATCCTTTAAAATATGCTTGGTGAGAATGGAATCCTAAATATGTCACTAGATTTTACTGCCACTTGTAAAGCACTGCAGTTACTTCATTATGACAGGCCATTAACTAATAAGTGGTACGCTACAAGCTTACAATGAGCACACAATTAGCTGAGCTGCTAAAATAGTGCTCAATTTCCTTAACATCCTTCTAATGAAGAAGAGAAGACAGGTACCTTGTGTTCCATCACTCCTGGCACAAAGTGAGCATTCAGTATACTGCTGAATATTCCAAACTGTTCGCTTTGACTGCAATAAAAAAAAAAGTGAAACAAATCAATCCACTTGTATAGTGATAGCTAAAACATGCATATTATATTTCACTCCAAATGCATCCAAACAGAGTATGAAAAGGCTAGCTAAAACAAACTGATACATCTTGCCTGACTTCCTTTAGAGCCCATTCACACAGGGGCAACACGACTTCTAGCCAGGGCAGTCTTAATGAGAGGTCACACCTGGGCACTGCCCAGGGGCCCTAGCTGCATGGGGTGCCCCTGCACTTTCCCCAAACAGCTGGTCCTTGACCCCACGCTGCCCCGTAATTGGGGGCCCCACCATGGCACTGAGAGTGATAGATACACAGGGGAGGCAGTCTGCCTTCTACCTACTTGATGTCTGTTTACCTGCACTGTCATCATTGTACGGGCCCCAGAGCATTACTTTGCCCAGTGGCCCATCCTGCTATTAAGACGGTCCTGCTTCTAGCACGACTTTGGGGGGCAACTTGGACACGACTTGAGTATGAATCATCAGGCAACTTACAAGGCAACTTCAAGTCGCCTCCAGGACAGTACAAGGCAACTTCAAGTCGCCTCCAGGACAGTACAAGGCAACTTCAAGTCGCCTCCAGGACAGTACAAGGCAACTTCAAGTCGCCTCCAGGACAGGAGGCTTTCCAGTGGCCAATTAAACAACAATCAGCTCTGTGGGAGGGAGGGGGGAGGGAGGGGTTTGCCTGAGAAATGTATGTTATCTTCCTGTATTGTTGCCTCAGTTAAGACAGTGATCCGACTTCTGAGGCGACTTCCATTGAAATCAATGGGTACAAGTTGCCTACAAGTTGCCTAGAAGTCGGATTGAAGTAGTACAGGAACCTTTTCTGAAGTCAGAGCGACTTCAGTAGTGTACATTAAGACGACTCCCATTCACTTGCATTCATTTTCTCGACCGCGCAACTTGGGTCGACTTGAAGTCAGATCCCAGGTCGCCCCAGTGTGAACCGGCTCTTACTGCTTTAATTTCTTGGTCTTTGATGGCCATAGGATGCTCAGGAATTACCAACACAAGGTGGAAAATATAAACAGAATGTGGCTGAAAGAGGTTGGAGGAGATCAACAGTACTGAGAGGGTGCAAACAATATCTTGAATGTGGCAGTTGTTGCTTTAACAAATTAAATCCCATCCAGCTATGTTGAGATATACAGTATTTTAAGTTATATTTTCATGGTGCCAGTTTTTACAGAAATGTATTGTGTGTTATATGAACAGTCAACGTGTCAACAAACCTCAACCTCTTTCAACATTAGCCAAGTTATTACACTTAAGTTATTACACCCAAAAAAAATTTTTTTAACATTACATTCAGCCAAGTTGTCAGAATGACATTAGGCTGTTTTTTTTTATTTCATTGCCGTACATACCGTATTTTCACCGCCGCTTCCGGGTATGTAATCTGCGGGACTGGGCGTTCCTAATTGATTGACATCCTTCCGACCGGCACATACAGCGCGGCACGAGTTGCCGAAAGAAGCCGAAAGAAGCCGGACCGCGAGTCGGCTCTATACGGCGCCTGCGCCGAACGTCGGTGCGCAGGCGCCGTATAGAGCCGACTCGCAGTCCGGCTTCTTTCGGCAACTCGTGACGCGCTGTATGCGCCGGTCGGAAGGATTTCAATCAATTAGGAATGCCCAGTCCCGCAGATTACATACCCGAAAGCGGTGGTGAAAATACGGTATGTACGGCAATAAAATTAAAAAAACAGCCTAATGTCATTCTGACAACTCGGCTGAATGTAATGTTAAAAAAAATGTTTGGGGTGAACCCCCGCTTTAAGGATATTTTTATCAAAGGTAACAAATATCCCCGGGTAACACTCTCCCTAGTTATGTAGTGCATGAAGCATATTCTCTGCACAAATAACTCTTTAAAAAGATAAAAACAAAAACATTCACCAACATTGTGTTTTTCAATAGAAAAAAGTAGGCCTGAGTTTGGGACATAATTAGATACCACTGGATACTGTTAAATTAGGAGCCGTGCAACCATGGTTTTCCTGTTATTGTATCTGTTTGCTTAACTACACACATATCTAACTGGTTGGGAATTAACACCAATTTTCCAGGAATGATGGTGATCACCTTCGTGCCCCTTATGTAGGACAAGTAGCTGGAAGTAGGAGCCCCACATGCAGACACCATCTCTTTGGTGAACATAGGGTGCCAAAGAGCCTAAAATCGTTCAAATAGACCAAATGCTTTGAAAAAGTGTACCAACTTTTTAGAGTTTCCCTTTTTAAAGCAACCCCAGCTGCTTCTGACCATTTGGGCAGTACCTTTAAAGCCCCCTTGCCATTGAAATATCAACCTATGTGACTGAGAAAGAGGAAGGGGGGCACAGCTTTTGGATTTATTTATTTTCTGTTAAAAAAAAAATAAGTTAAACATTTTACATTTACCCTTTTTAGCCATTAGTAGCTTCAAAATAATCTTTATATGGAAATGCAGCTTACTGTATTTGTAGCTATCTATTTGCTGTATTTAAAACATGGCCAATGTGACTAACAAATATGCTTGTCATAAATAGGTAGGTCCCACCATTACTACTGACACAAGTGTGACATTTTGGGTAAAATAGTATAAAAAAGTCATCACTCCATGTAATATATAGCTCTTTTACTGAGAACAGCAATCACTGATGCTTGTTGCAAGGACATGAAGGTTCTCTTTGTTAAGGCACCACTGCTGACTGTGCACCATGGAAGTTTGGAGGAAAGAGGTTTGTGTATTGGACAATGCATCTTTATGTGGTTAAGAGTTATGATTTAGCATACTGTATAGTTTTGGGCCCACAACCATGAGTCAGCTTTGAGGATTTATTATAAAAGTATGTATTGTTGGTTTTTCTTATTAAATTTTGGTCTTTGTATGATAAATGGAAAGTTGTTATTAAAACCTTTCCTTTTTCAATATATTAGCTACAATCTTGATTATGACAGATGACCACAAAACATTATACAATAGAAAAAAATGAGATGCAATTAAAAAGCAGAATGTTTAATTTCATAGATAAATAGCAAACCTTGGGTATTTGCAGGGAAAGATGCAAAAATGTCTGAGCAAACGCTGCCTTTGGGCTGGGGGAATCTCAGATGCTGCTGTATTCCATGTTGCCAGATATATGATGCCCTTGATTGTTTTCCAATTCAAAGACAGGGGATCAAATATTCTTTCTTGATCAAGCAGCTGTCGAACAAACTCACATGCTGGCTGGCCTCCACGTTTATTTGTCTAAATGACAAAATTATATTTAAGACATTTGTTTTTTTACTATTATTATATGCTTTGCTCCTCAGACCTATCCAAAGAGAAAGTGCAAAGACACTAAAAGCAGAAACAGGAAAATAATGTTACCCAATTAGGTTTCAGTTTTGTACATTACAACTGGTCTTTGCAATGACTTACTGTGCAGGCTTGTTGGTGTCTACTTGCAGCAATTTACATTCATGGTTTTAGCCTCCTTCAACTGTATCCACAGAGCCTCCTGAACTGCCTATGCAAATACTGACTTTTTCTGAGTCAGTATCATAGGTACAAAGGGCCAGATTCACAGAAGAAGTACGCCATAGTATCTGCTGATACTCCGGCGTACTTTCAAATTTGCCGCGTCGTATCTTTAGTTTGAATTCTCAAACCAAGATACAACGGCTTCTGGCTTTGATCCGACAGGCGTACGGCTTCATACGCCTTTGGATCGTAGGTGTAATGCTTCGGTGCCCGCTCGGTGGAGTTCGCATCGTTTTCCGCGTCGGGTATGCTAATTAGCTGTTTACGGCGATCCACGAAGGTACGCACGGTCGTAGCATTCTCTTACGTCATCGCTAGTCGGCTTTTCCCGGCGTATAGTTACAGCTGCTATTTCTTGGCGTATATTTAAACTTGCCATGTTAAAGTATGGCCGTCGTTCCCGCGTCGAATTTAATTATTTTTTTTTTTGCGTAAGTCGTCCGTGAATAGGAAAGGACGTAACGCACATCGCCGTTCAAAAAATTACGTCGGTGTGACGTCATTTCGCGCAAAGCACGGCGGGAAATTTCAAAACGGAGCATGCGCAGTACGTTCGGCGTGGGAACGCGCCTAATTTAAATGATACACGCCCCATTTGAATTAGGCGGGCTTGCGCCGGACGGATTTACGCTACGCCGCCGCAAGTTTACAGGCAAGTGCTTTGTGAATCAAGCACTTGCCCGTAAAACTTGCGGCGGTGTAACGTAAATGCAATACGTTACGCCACCGGAATTCTACCTGAATCTGGCCCATAGAATCTAAGGCACAGTGGGATGCAATATGAGGACATGTCTATACCCTTACAGACAAAAAATGTCTGATAACTTGGGATTTTTGTGGGACACATTGGGGTATTTTTTTTTTAATACTGGCAGCATATGTGGGCACAGTATGGAAGCCTGCAGATGTCAGTTTATGCCCAAATGTGTAATCCCACCATGTTACAGATTTATTCACAATAGTCTTCGTCTTTGTACATAAACATTAAAGGCAAACAAATGTAAACTACAGGATCTGTTCTCATTCAGCTTTATTGCATTTGTATTCTAGTTTTCTGCAAAGATCAATGTAAAAGGAATAGAAAAACATTACAAAATCTCAAAAAGTTTGAGTAAGACTGTGTTGTTCAAACTGCAAAGATGGTTGAAAATTAAATTACTGTATATACTCGAGTATAAGCCAAGTTTTTTAGCACATTTTTTTGTGCTGAAAATGCCCCCCTCGGCTTATACTCGAGTCACCTTTTTATGCCTGATCTCCCAGACTTTTGGGACCCGGTACCAGCCAGCCGTAGGTCCCCTGGACCCCAAACTTGGCACACATGTAGCCCCCCTCTTTCTCTACAAGTGTGCAAAGATTGTTGTTCGGGGGATTTACGGCCGAGGAGCACCAATTTTTCAGAGCCAGGCACCCCTTCCATAGACTCTCATGTTAAACAGTAATTTCTCTGGTGATTTTGGGGACCCAATACCGGCGGGTTGTAGGTCCCCTGGACCCGGAACTGGGCACACAAGTAGCCCCATTTCTCATCTACAAGTGTGCAAAGTTTGTTGTCTGGGGGAGCACCAATTTTTCAAAGCCGGGCACCCCTTCCATAGACTTCCATGTTAAACATCAGTCTAGTCATGGATGCAGTGAGGCATGGGCATAGTGAGGCATGGACATAGTGAGGCATGGGCACAGTGAGGCATGGGCACAGTGAGGCATGAGCACAGTGAGGCATGAGCACAGTGAGGCATGGGCACAGTGAGGCATGCACATGGACACAGTGAGGCAAAGTGAGGCATGCAGATGGACACCCTAGGCTTATACTCGAGTCAATAAGTTTTCCCAGTTTTGTGGTAAAATTAGGTGCCTCGGCTTATATTCGGGACAGCTTATACTCGAGTATATACTGTAAATAAATTCGAGCTTCCTATCTGTTGTTGTAATGCTACAGCAACTCCATGTTAGGTGTCAGTACAACATGTGCAATAAGACAAATAAAGGAATCTTAACCGATTATGGAAACAAACTAGCAAAAGCATCAGGTGAACAGAAAAGGGTCTGAACAAAGAGTATACCAGATGAGGGAAGCAGAAAAGGGTCTGAACCAAGGGTATGCAAAATGAGGGGGGCAGAAATTGGTCAGAACCAAAAGTATGCCAAATGAGGGGGGAAGAAAAGGGTCTCAAACAAGCATTTGCTTTATGAGGGAAGAAGAAAAGGGTCCGAACCCAGAGTATGCCATAAAGGGGAAGCAGAAGAGTATCTCAATCAAAAATATGCCAGATGAGGAAAGAAGAAAAGGATCTACACCAAGGGTTAGCCAGATGAGCAGCAGAGAAAAAGGTCTAAAGCAAGTGTTTTAGTGGAGGGAGGCAGAAATGTCTAAACTGAGAGCATGTCAGATACGGGAAGCATTAAAGGGACTGAACCAAGGGTATGCCAAATGAGGGGGCAGAAAATGGTCTGAACTAAGAGTATGCCAGAGCCAAGCATTTGCAAGATGAGCATTTGCAAGCATTAGCCATGAATAAGCACTGATTTTGTGCGAAACGTCGGCTGTCCCCTGTTTCTGTTGCTGTGATCTGGTAATGCTTTTGCTGTTCGTTTAATAAAAGACAACCTGTACAGTTTTTGGAGTGCGGCCATCCATCCTTCATTCAACCTTTATTACATTTGCAAGATGACATGGGGTAAAAAAGGGTCTAAAGCAAGATTTTGCTAGGTGAGAGGAGCAGAAAAGCATCTAAACCAAGTGTAAGCCAGATGAGGAAAGCAGAAAATGGTCTGAACCAAGAGAATACTAGAAAAGGGAGGTGGAAACGGATCTAAACCAAGAGTACAGTATGCCAAATTAGGAAGGCAGAAGAGGGCCTAAAGCATTTAATAGATGAGGGATACAGACAAGTGTCTGAACCAAAAGCATGCTAGATGAGGGAAGTATAAAAGGGTCTAAACCAATAGTATGCCAGATGATGGTAGCAGAAAAGGGTCTGGACCAAGAACTAGCCAAATGAAGGAAGCAGAAAAAGGTCTGAACCAAAACTTTTCCAGATGAGGGGGCAAAAAAAAAACGGTTTGAGGCAAGAGTTTTTCAGATGGGGGAAGGGGGGTCTGAAACAAGTGTTTGCTTTTAGATCACATGGAAAAATCCCCTCATGGTACTGTGGGCTTATTTAATAAAGATGGACAAAGAGAAATGCTAATTTGCAGAGTTTAGGAACCCACAGCAACCAAATTACTCAACTTAGACTAAGTTGAGTTCTGACTGGTTGCCATTGGTTCATACACTGCATTATGTTATTTTAGATAAAGTTAACAATTGAATAAATGCCCTTTAAAACCTATGTATACTTAACTCCAGTCAAACCCCTTCTTGTCCCCACAACAATGTTATCACCAGGACAAGAAGTGGGAATCACTTTACTAAGAGCACCAGTAGTGATAAGAAAAAAAAAAAAAAAACAGTTCCACTTCAACTAAAAGCATACAATGTTTAATACATGAAAAGAGCTTAGAGTACTTTTTTGTTTCTAATAGGTTTGAGCCAAACATTTGTTCTATTTATACTATCCTAGCTAATTCTGAATGAACACATTTCAGTGCAATTATCCTGAAATCGCCATCGGTGCATCTGCTGTGTACAATGCTTAACCTTGCAAGAACCTCATTTATAAAATGTACTTTTGATTTTCCGCAGCAAGACAGGTCTTCCAAACTAATTTGCAATAATAGGCTTCTTAGTCTAGTCTCCTGTGTATTGAGTTATCACCTTAGCAAGGTTGAGGTCATCAAGCAAACATAACAATTTCTTGTTTCCTGCTGGTGTATGCATTGTGCCATGTCGCCACTCCAGTCGATCTTTTAAACATCCCCATAGTCTCCGAGGATCTGTTGAACTAACAAATATGTACAGTAATTGTAATGATGTGCATTGTCTTCCATTTTAGTGTTAACATAAACAAGTTTTTTTTTACCAAAAATCAGAATTCATATCACATTTTTAGAATGCTGCCTATTGCTCGGTATACTGTGCAGAGTACAAACTATTTGAGCTCACAAAAAATATCATGAACCTAAACTAGGTTCGCCAAACAGCTAAAAAAACTCGCTGCAGAGTGATGCATATTTGGTATCACTATACCTTTCTATTTGTATGCACATGAGCGGGAGGTGCATGGAGGCCAGGAGACAAAGTGATACCCTGGACTTTTTCTACTCCTAGGAGGGTGATGTCTGGTATAGGAGCATTATATTGCATTACGGTAGAATTGGCCTTGCCTATGTTCCTCTCTATTTTATGAACAAAATATGGATTTTTTTGCACTAATTGCAATGCTTTTAATGGTTAATAATTATGCACCACAAACTATAAAGCTAGCAACCTAAACTAATCAGATTGAGAATATTCACCACCACGTCATTTATAATGATCTATTTTGAGATTTACTAAGAGTATTTGGTAGCTGGTATATAACTTTAGGAAAACAATAAAACAAAATAACAATAAAAAATGATCCAAAAAATAATCCATGCACAATGAATTTTGCTTATAGTACAAGTGTAGTCTTTCTTTGAACCCCTCACCCCATCTTTTGGGTACATGCCACTAACAATGCAAAGTCAACAAAGTTATACTTAACGGATATCTATACCCAAAACCTTTTTAGTTTTGGATAGAGAGGGGAAGGAATCAGAACACCTGCCAGGATTATTTGCAATCCCTTAATTTCTGGTAAAAATGTTGTCCCCTAGGACAGAAGATGAAGACACATTTCTCTAATAGCCACACAATTAGAATTGAACATGATTTTTCTTTTACGTTAAGTAAAATAATGTTATAACCCGTCAGCATGTTATTGTTGTCTTTTTACCTTTTGCATATTTACTCTTACTTCCATTCTAGTAAAAGTTTGTCCTTAGAACAGAAAAATAAAGAGAAATATTTCTAATGAAGCCTAAGATAGCAGTACAACCTGGCAGGGGTTATAACCTATAACCAGGGGTATAGAAAAACTTTAACCAGTTAGGGACTGCCCCACACAATAATACTGTGGCAGGGCAGCCGCTCTGTGCGAGATCACGTATCTAGTACATGATCTCACACTTCCGGGTCTGTGGTGTGCGCGCCGCCATTGACCCGCTCCCATGTGATTGGACACAGCGGAAGCCAATCAGTGGGTCCCGTGGACCCGATGTCCACCGGGACCCACCGATCATTTCGGAGATCAGCAGAACAGCGGTCTGCCTGTGTAAACAAGGCTGATCGCCATTCTTTGAGAAGGGAAGACAGAGATCCTGTGTTTCTGCTAAGCAGGAACATGGATCTCTGTCTTTCCATAGTAAATGCACCCCCCCCCCCCCCCCACACACACACACACACAGTTCGAAAGCACTCCCAGAGATTAGTGTCACTGGTTCCCCAAAAAATTCAAAAGTGTCACTTTGGCCCAAATTCTCGTAGATGGGCGTAAAACTGCGGCGGCATAACGTATGTAATTTACGTTACGCTGCCGCAAGTTTTACAGGCAAGTGCTTTATTCACAAAGAACTTGCCTGTAAAGTTGCGGCGGCGTATCGTAAATCCCCCGGCGCAAGCCCTAATTCAAATGAGCCGGGTAGGGGGCGTAGAGCATTTAAATTAGACGCGTTCCCGCGCCGAACGTACTGCGCATGCGCCGTCCTTAAAATTTCCCAACGTGCATTGCGCTAAATGACGTCGCAAGGACGTCATTGGTTTCGACGTGAACATAAATGGTGTCCAGCCCCATTCACGGATGAGTTACGCAAACAACGTAAAATTTTCAAATTGCGACGCAATACTTAACATTGGATACACCACCTAGGGGGCATGTTTATCTTTACGCCACGTATCTCTTACGGAAACAGCGTAACGTGAATTGGCGTAATGACTCATTTGCATACTCTACGCCGACCTCAATGGAAGCGCCACCTAGCGGCCAGCGTAAATATTGCACCCTAAGATACGACGGCGCAGGCCGTCGTATCTTAGGCATGTTTAAGTGTATCTCAGTTTGAGCATACACTTAAACATACGACGGGCTTAGATTCTGAGTTACGTCGGCGTATCTACTGATACGCCGGCGTAACTCTTTGTGAATCTGGGCCTTTGTGTCCAATTACTCTGTGGCAGTCCCGCTATAAGTCGCTGATTTCCCCATTATCAGTTTAAAAGAAAAAAAAATCCATAAAAATATCCCATAGTTTGTAGGCGCTATAACTTTTGCGCAAACCAATCAATATACGTTTATAGTTGTTTCTTACCAAAAATATGTAGCAGACTACATATTAACCTAAACTGTCAAAGAAATTCGATTTTTTTTTACATTTTTCTATATGTTATGTTTTATAGAAGAAAATAAAAAATATTGTTTATTTTCAAAATGATTGTTTTTTTGGTTTATAGTGCACAAAATAAAAAATGCAGAGGTGATCAAATGCCACCAAAAGAAAGCTCTATTTGTGGGGAAAAAATTACATAATCTGTTCGGTACAGCATTGCACGATAATTGTCAGTTAAAATTACGCAGTGCCACATTGCTAAAAATGGCTTGGTCAGAAAGGGGGGTAAACCTTCCAGAGCTGAAGTGGTTAATGTGTATCTAAAATCCATTTTTATTTTTAAGTTTTGTATAGAATGTTATTGCTGTCTGTTTCCCACTGGACAGAATGGCATTCCTTGTTTGTTCCAGTAACTACTGTCACAAGGACTAAAAATGTAGGGAAATCCAAAATTTTGAGTTGCCACTATTGATTCAATGGGGCACTTGCTGCAGTGACAACTGTCAATGGCCGTGTCCATGGGCATATTTGGATAGCAAATGTCTTTAAAAAAAATTACAAATTATGTAGTACACAAAATACATTTGTGTTGCTTCATGTTAGATTTGATGTTGCCGGCAACATTGGCAACATCCAAAGCTTGCCAAAGCCTCAATTCAAGTCAAAAGAAGCACAGTGTTCTAAACTCTGCTAATGTATTTTGTGAGCATGTGCAGAGTACTACATCAAGACACTTTCCCAGCTTCCCCAAGGCATTTTCAGATCTTTCAAAAGAACTTTACAATGCCCAAGTAAACATAAAAAAAAGAAAAAGGTAATTTTCCATACTTTAAAGAGATTTTCTCCTGCTTAATATTGTTTCTAGGAAACAGGAAGAGAAGACAAATCTCAATCAGACACTGGTGGAAATAATTAATCTGACTAGGGTTTTAACTAGGATGGAAAATGACCTGGGTGTCCTAGTAGATGATAGGCTTAGCAATGGCATGCAATGCCAAGCTGCTGCTAACAAAGCAAACAGAATATTGGCATGCATTAAAAAGGGGATCAACTCCATAGATAAAATGATAATTCTTCTGCTCTACAAGACTCTGGTACGGCTCCACCTGGAGTATGCTGTCCAGTTCTGGGCACCAGTTCTCAGGAAGGACGTACTGGAAATGGAGCAAGTACAAAGAAGGGCAACACAGCTAATAAAAGGTCTGGAGGATATTAGTTATGAGGAAAGGTTGCGAGCACTGAATTTTCTCTCTGGAGAAGAGACGCTTGAGAGGGGACATGATTTCATTTTACAAATACCATACTGGTGACCCCACAATAGGGATAAAACTTTTTCACGGAAGGGAGTTTAACAAGACACGTGGCTGCTCATTAAAATTAGAAGAAAAGAGGTTTAACCTTAAACTACGTAGAGGATTCTTTACTGTAAGACCGCTCAAGGATGTGGAATTCCCTTCCACAGGCGGTGGTCTCAATAGGGAGCACCAATAGTTTAATCACCTTAAGGACCATTCTATAGAGGGATATACAATATAATACTGACATATAATCACACACATAGGTTGGACTTGATGGATTTGTGTATTTTTTATTACTATGTAACAATGTAACTATGTAACTCTTTCAGGCTGGGTTCACACTATCTGCGGAGAGGCTCGCAGCAGGGAGACTGGTGCGTCCCTGTTCACCATTTCAGGTCCAAAATAGGTCTGAATTTTTGCCTGAATTCAGACCTGAAACGGATCCAAAGATGCACAAGACCCTTCTGCAGTGCACTCTGCGGTCACCCCGGAGATGTGTGAACCTGCTCCATTGTGAGATGATCACACTCTCCTATCATGCGAATTGAATGTGGATGCGTATGTGTGAACCCAGCCTTATACATAAGTGTTGACATATTTACATACACCCCCCCCCCCCAAGTAAAAGATAATTAATTCAAAATAGGTTTGCATAAATAATATTTTGCAGATTTGACTGTCGATGAATTGGGACTGTGAATGAAAAGTCAAACTACAGGAATTTGTGCACAATATCTACCTGTTGATGGGAATTCTTAGTTCAGACATCTCAGCTACATCCCCCAAGCACAGAGCATTAAGCAGCTCATGGCTAAGAATGGATTTTCCACAACCGGTATCTCCAGCCAAAAGAACAGGATGGCCTGAGGTAGTCAATAGACTTGAAAGGTAGAGCAGTTGCTGGAAAAAAGACAATTTAATTATATTTTGCTATTCGTGTGTGTTACAAAGTTTGACTAACTCACTGAAATTCATAAATAAATGAAGGAAAGAAAAATGCCAATGCTTTTATATTATCTTGAACTTCGGGTGCTGCAGCTAACACTGCAATTCAATGTAAAATACCTTTTACTGGATACAATAAATTGCAGATTTATTATTTGTGATTCCTCTTTTATATGTGTAAAAACAGCAATGTGACATACTGATTTACCATTTCATTATTTTATTTTTTTATTATTTTAAATGTAATGAAAATATGTAACATTTTCTCTGACAAGGGCTAAGATTGAAATCGTTTTTTTAAAAAAGGAACAAATAAAAAAAAAGATGTATTTCAAATTTGTAAAGGTGGGCATGGAATTTGGTAAGCTATTACTTTGAAAAATCTAGTGGCAAATATTTATCGTGCCCTGTTTGCTTTCCGGGCCCTTCAAAGTACCTGGCACTTAAAGGCATAGGACAGCATGTGCCTCTCTTTCCTTCGCTCTCACAATGCAGATCCCTGCAACTGAATAGCCCATTGTCAGAACCCATCACTTTCACATGGAATGAAGGAAGTTCCTTAGCCATGTATGAGTTCACAGAATTTACACAGGACCCTCCACTCAGCTCTGGCAGGTGAACGATGCAGTGGGAGAGCATGGGCAAGATAAGAATCAGTAGCAGAGAAGGTGGGATGTAAAGAAACAACAAGCAAAGTACTTGGGTGAAATGGTAGAGGAAACTATGAAAATGTTTCACCCCAAGGTTTCCTGCGGATATCACTGACTGCAATATCATGTTATGCATTATGAAATAATACACAGTACAGTCAATGTATCAGGGAAACCCAGAGAGCTCCCTCCCCAGTGTTTCTTGGCACTTTAAAGGAGTTGTAAAGGCAGAAGGATTTTTATCTTAATGCATTAAGATAAAAATCCCTCTGTGTGCAGCAGTCCCCCTCAGCCTTTCCGAGATTCTCCTTCCTGATTGGCTAAGACACAGCAGCGGCGCCATTGGCTCCCACTGCTGTCAATCAAAGTCAGCTAGTAAATCAGGAAAGAGAGGGGGCAGGCCGGGTTCGGGCTCAGTGTCTGAATGGACACCGGGAGCTGTGACTCAGCTTGGGTGCCCCATAGCAAGCTGCTTGCTGTGGAGGCACTGAACAGGAGGGAGGGGCCAGGATCACAGAAGAGGGACCTGAGAAATGGAGGATCTGAGCTGTTCTGTGCAAATCCACTGCAACAAAGTAGGTAAGTATAACATGTTTAATAATAGGAAAAAAACTGAGCCTTTACAATCATTTTAAAGTATTTCCCAGCCTGGATCCCTTTCCTCTTCATTCTGCAGCTGGTGTCTGGGAAGTGAAGAATCACTGAGCTGTACACCTGATATGAATATTTCACTGGGTATCAGGAACTCTGCATGGTGTAAGAATTAAATTAAATCATTGTGGTACACATTTAAAACAGAAAAACATTTTTTAAACAATATATGCATATTTATCCTTGACTTTGCAGCTCTGAGTGGAGATATAAATACCGTATTTGCCGGCGTATAAGGCGACCAGGCGTATAAGACGTTCCCCTAATTTTGCATTTTTTTAAGAATTTTTTGCCTGTACTCACCGTATAAGATGGCCCCCATTCCAATGCTTCATATTTCTTTCTTCTGGAGCCATATTCTTCTTCATTCTTGCCGGAGATGGAGCCAATCACGGCGAGTGATGTATTTTATTAATTAATACAAAGCCTGCTTGGATTGGCAGAGGCTGTAACATCATCAGCCCACGCCTCTCTGACTCTCAAATCCAATCCGAGCAGGCTTCTGTATGTAGGAACTCGGATTGGCAGAGGTTGTTCCCCCAATCCGAGCAGGCTCTGTATTCATTTGAATACATCGCTCACCGGGATTGGCTAAGCGGTATATACTGTATGTAGCCGAAGCTACATACAGTATTACCGTACATCCAGCAGGCATCCGAGCAGCCGACCCGGCGTATAAGACGACCCCTGCTTTTTGGCCAGTATTTTTAAGTGTAAAAGGTAGTCTTATACGCCAGCAAATACAGTATATACAATGCTGTCCCTGAATTGTAAAGACTGCAGATATTCAGCTTATCACCTGCCTCAGAAATTATCTTGAGTCGGACCAAGGCAGAACAAACACCCACGAAATGACCTTCTTTTGGGGAGGTACCTGAGCCTGTATGGGCGGATTTTTTCACTCTGGCATGCATGCCTCCCCTTCCTTGCCACACCCACGTGACGCTGGGCAGGACACGCTGTATCAGCTGGGAGCATTTTAAATTTGCCTCACTTGGTTTCTATGTGTCTCTCTGGTAACACCTTTATATACAAGCATTCACTTGTGATTTTGGTTACCAATTTTCATGTGAACCAACAAGGTAAATCACCATAGCTTTCACCTATACTTTTAGCACTTTGTCCATTTGTTCCCTTTGTTTCCCTTATTATCTCACCCAGGATATATTTTTCTTTTTTTTCATCCACTTTCATACTTGGTGGTTGCTCAGTTCTTCCTTTCATCTGACCTGGTGCATGGGCTTTTCACACTTTTCAATAATATTATACATTCAATATATAGTACTGATCTCAATCCACAGAAGTGTTGGCTCACCGTCATCTACATTTGCACATTGGCCTTGGAGAATCCACAGTGCTCCATGCTTATCCACGTGTCTCTACCTCAGCTCCCATGCCAGAAATCTCTAACAGCTCTGATCCTCTGTTCACATCTATGCAGTTGACATGAGTATTTATAGGGATGTCCATCTTGTCCCTTACACCCATTATTTATTCCTATTATTCAGCTACAATAGTATTTTATTTTATTTTTATTTTATTAAGGTTACAGTATTTGTCTTTATAGATCACCATTGCATTCGCCCCTGAAGAGTTGGTACTCCCCAACTAAACGTGTTGGGCTTACATAGATGCATGATGTCCATACAGATGATTTTATGTCTTTTATATTGTTTTACTGATTTTCCAACACCATCAAGCCCTTTCAGTGGTTCATGTTGTGCAGGACTACTCTTTACTCCATGATATGCCAAGTACCATAGCGTCAATATGTATATGGGGTTTTTAGGATGCTCTGCGTTCATGCGATTTTTGTGTATGCATTTTTTTGTCATTCAGTATGTTGTACATTATCTCACAAGGTATAATAAAATGACTGCTTTTTGGTATACATCTCTCATTCAAAGTCCCATACAAACTCACCCCTTTTTTGTTGGAACTCATATAAGCAATACTGTGTTTTATATCCCACATGCTTACTCTATATAGTGATTGGCCTCATTTAAAGTCCCCCTGACCAAACTCTCTCTTTTTCTATCCAAATTTGGGATGGAGGCCCATTACTCATGGTGCCTTGGACCACATCATTCTTCCTCGCTTCTTTTGGAAAGTAGACACCCCAAGGTGATCTCATGTTCTGCCATACATTTTTGGAAATGATATGCTGGTATTGAGGAGCTTAAAACATGGAGCATGTTAATGGTTCATTAGATACATTAATGTGCACAGGTCATACACAAAAAGAGGATGTCATACACAGAAAGAGGATATGGTGAAAAAGTTAGGGTACGGGTCACTTACAGAGTAAGGGGGGGGGGGAGTGAAGGGTTAATACACTTCACAATAACAGGAAGGATGCAGATCAGTAGAACAGGGAAAGAACTGGAGGTAAAAAGGTTATAGGATAATCCCACAGTTAGCCCTCTTCTACTCTGAATCTGCTGTGGACACTAATCAGCGACTAATGAATGAGACACTGCATGGTACAGAGACTCTTGGATTGGCTCTATACACAGTGTCTTTAAAGATAGCCATCTCAACAGTTAGGTTCACAGATATTAACAGGTGCACTAGTCACTCAAAGACTATAGATGTTTTCTTACAATACAGCAGTAGTACGATGGTTAAATATATGTTTTTACCTTGCCCAATCAGGGCAAAGGGACAATCTTTGCAAAGGAGCCCCTTACCCAATGATCCCTACCCAGCTCTTTACTGCTGCTTCTTCCTGTATCACAGACAATAACAATAACTAGCTGGTGTGATAGTGCTTGAGTCTAGAAGCCACGTGCTAGGCCCTGAGCATTGTCATTCTTCAAAGATTATTACATCACTGTACTCCCTTGGATCTGACCTGAGCCGACATGGGGGATTTAAGTGCTGGCTACAACAGATAAAAAAGTATCAGTGGTTCAGTGGGGGAGAATTTTAAAAGACACTGGGCTCTATTCACAAAAGGAACTTGCATGCGATATTTAGGTGTCCGAACACATTTTGCCTAAATATCAAATGTGATTCTGTAACTGGCAATTCACTAAACTATTCTGCAGTATTTAGTGCAAAATGCTTAAACTCAATTCATATAAGGAAATAAATAATTAAATGCATGCAGTAATTAAGTAGTGATCCAGGCAGGTTTGTGTGGAATATGTACTGGTTGTCAAGAAACTGGCAGCCACCCGCTCCTTAACAACCACTAAACAACATAGTTGTTGGAAGTGGGTGGCCACCGTGTCCTTAACACCCGATGAGACATCAGCTGTCAGTGTGGTTTCCCACAGACAGCTGCAAGAAAAAAAATGGCCGCAATTAAAAGAGGTGAAAAAAGCCCTTCCGGTCTGGTATGGATTTTGAAGGTAGCCCAGATGCCAAAATTTAAAATAAAATGGTGTAGGGTCCCCCCCAGGATCCAAAACAGAGCCCTTTTTTAAGCATGCAGCCTGGTTGACCACATCCCTTAGTTATTTAAGAAATATCAGGCGGCGAACTGGCAGACGGCGTGAGCCTTCGGTGCAAGCAGACTTTTTTTAGGTTGGCGGTGTTGGCGGGTGGTGTGATTGATGATGGACCTACACTGGGAGACATTTATTTTTTAAATAAAGTACTTGTCAAAAACAGTTTAATGTCTTTTTTTACACTACACATTTTTTTGGGGGGTGAATGAGTAGTGGTACTACTTTGGTGGGAGCCCTGCATCATTTTTTAACCACTTGCTGACCGACGCACACACATTTACGTCAGTAGAATGGCTTGTACAGGCAAATGGGCGTACCTGTATGTCCCTTTGAATTTGCTGTCTATCGTGCATGTGCTGACCGCTGCGCGCCGCAGATTTGATGTTCACCAGTGGCCCACAAATGCGGCAAGGAGAGGCAGAACGGAGAGAGATGCCTATTTAAACAAGACATTTTCCTGTTCTGCCTAGCAACACGACAGGGATCTACTGCTCCCTACTGACAGCTGATGACTCATCGGTTGTTAGGGATGCAGCGGGCACCGGCTCTTTAACAATCATGTTGTTTAGTGGTTGTTAAGGATGTGGGTAAGTATGGGGGGGGGGGGCTGCTGCACACATTAAGATAAAAAAACTTCTGCATTTAGAACCACTTTAAAGCGTGTTTTGATCTAATTACATATTGAAATTACAGTTCGCAGTAAATGGTTTAGTTCATTACACAAAATAACAATTCCAACTTGCTTAGAACAAAAAATAATCAGTACTTTCTGACTGTAGTTGCAAATTAATAAAATGTGTGGCACAGATTATAAAATATTACCTCGCTGTGTAGTGTGTGAACAAATGCCTCGGAGGCCATGTTTTGTCCATGACTAACAGAGTAGGAGGAAAGTGTGTCATGCCATCTGACAAAATGTCGCGTATCAGTGTCAATGTGATAGTCCCAGACCTGCAGGAAAAATGAATACTGATTGTCAGCAACAAACGTTCGATTGGGATTAAATATTTATGCTCATGAGTAGTGCTGACAGGTCCTGACACTTATTTGCAGGCACATCATTCCAGTATGATCACTCCTTGCCAAGAGATAACCAGTGCCAGACTACATTGTCTTTTCTAGAAGATGATGCTTGTCTACCAGAAAAGGCAGCTGTTGGCTGTTAACACTATCGCTGCCAATGTATCATTCCTTCTTGCTAACATTAACACTATATAAGTACATTGGTAATTTATATGTAAACACAATTACTAATTATAAACGTTAACATGTTAAGGCAATTTCAAAAGTAATTTTCAATCCTTTTAAATCTGACCGATCCCAATTCTAATTGTTCTGAAAAGTTGGAATTCGTTGAAAATGAAACAAAATTTTATAAAAAATAAACTAAACGAATTCCAGAACAAAGTGAAATTGGTAACATAACTAATCTATCTGAAACGAAACAAAAAAAAACTCTGTTCTGCACATGTCTACTAAAATGCTGTTTTTTTATCGTTCTTGCACCTGATTGAGTGTTTTCACAAAGTGAAACCTTACCACATTCACAAAGCTTTGGAGAAATAAGTGCAAGTGCACTTGCAAATTGCACAGTCTATTTACCTTTGGTATATCAACCCCATACTATGCATGATTTTATCATCTGTAGGGACACATTTTGAGAACTAAGCTAGCTGTATTCAGAGAACACAACATAACAGGGTTCAAAATTTTAACTATAAAAGAATACACACAGGAAGAGGTAGAGCAAGTTTACAAAACGCATGCAACATTTCCAGCCATGTTGCCTATGAACCTTATCTACTGAGCACTTGGAGTTGATTTACTAAAGGCAAATAGAATGTACACTTTTCAAGTGCAATTGCATTAAAGTGATATTAAACCCAGGACCCTGCATTTACTAAATCTGGTCTCCCACAGTACACATAACATGGAAATGCAATTGATTTTAGTCAATATAAACTTCAAGATACCTTTTCTCATCAGCAGTATATAGAACTCTTATGACTTCTATGAGTGCCTGGTTAAAGCGTGCAGGTGTTGTTTTCCTTCTACTCTGATTGTCCTATGAGGCTGCAGGACCCCTGACCCTCTGTCTGGACAGTGCTGATTGGCCCTGTGGTGATCACATGCACCCTCCCAGGGAAAAAAAACTCTCTAGCAATACACATCAAACTCAATGTGTGCAGAGTGTCCCCAAGGCTCTGTTCTATCAGAAGATGGATCAGGGACTGTGGAAGAAGGGGTGGATCAGAGAAGACAGGATCAAACAGCCTTTTTACACAATGTGGAGGATTAACCTCCCTGGCGGTATTCCCTAGTCTGGCTCGGGGTGAATTTTTCATACCAAAAGCGGTATCCCCGAGCCAGACTCGGGATCGCATTGCAGGATACAGGGGAAGTTACTTACCTTGTCCCTGGATCCTGCGATGTCTCCCTGCTGTGTGTGCGCGAGCTGTCATTTCACTCGATTCACACTGGTGACTGCCAAGTGCCAAGCTCCGTTCCCTGCGAGCAGGGCGGCGCACGGGGGCGGAGTTCGGCGCCAAATTAAAAAAGTAAAAACACAGTATAGGTACAGTAGACTGTAATCATACAGATTACAGTACTGTATAAAATAATTACACATCCCCTTTGTCCCTAGTGGTTTGTCCAGTGTCCTGCATTTAGTTTTATATAATAAAAACTGTTCTTTCTGACTGGAAACTGGAGATTGTCCATAGCAACCAAAAAGTGTCAGTTTATGTCAAAAGTGGTTTTAGACTAGCTAGAAAACAGCGAAAATAAATTAGAATCACTTGCAGAATTGAGCGATATCGATTTGTCTGGAAATTCGTCAACACTGAAAGTAATGACAGCGACAATTCTGCAACTGAGCAAATTTCAGTGTTTTTGATTTGATTGCATTATTGAATCATTTTTATAATAATTACATTATTATTTGTTATAATTATTTATAGTTATTTATTATATTATAATTTATGATTTTGTGTTTCAAACTTTATCATACCTGGGATGTCTACTAGACTCTTGTTTGGACAGATGTGAAGCCTCGTACACACGTCCAGGGAACTCGACGGGCAAAACACATCGTTTTGCTCGTCGAGTTCCTTGTGAAGCCGCCGAGGATCTCGGCGAGCCAAATTTTCCTATTCCCGTCGAGGAAAAAAAAGACATGCTTTCTTTTTGGCCCAACGAGATCCTCGACGGTTTCCTCGTTGAAGAGTCTACACACGACCGGTTTCCTCTGCAAAAAAAATCCAGCAAGCTTCTTGCTGGTTTTTGCCAAGAAACTCGGTCGTGTGTACAAGGCCTGTGTGTGTTATTCCTACGAATCACAGGCCTACAATATAAAACACCAAATTTCCATGCAAAATAATGGTACCGCTTTCAGCATCAAAAATCTGAAAGAATCATACCGCCAGGGAGGTTAAATGATGGAAATCACCAGAACTTCAGCGCACAGTCTATTTGCTTTTAGTAAATCCACCTCATTGGTTCCTAAGCTTCCCTCCTTTTGTCTGTTGCAATGCATAATACAAATATACCTACAAATATATATAACACGATAGAAAGGTAGCTAATCTAATCAAATTCATTGCCACAAGTAAAACTGTTGGCTGAAGTAATTTTTATTTATTTTAATCTTTTATCACACTTGGCAAATAAATTATCAGTAAAAGCAATAATCATTTTACACTGTAAACATCACCTACATTGTATTACACATATACAAAAAACATTACCTCAACTTCTGCTGGAAAGGTGGTGTGGTTTCTATATGTGTGCCTCCACCAGTTACTGAACATAGTTCTTTCACTGGAGTCCAGCCATCCTCCAAAAGACCATATGCATGCAAATATGAAATATTTCTTTTTATCCTCAACCAGCATGTCAGGGACATGGAGCAACAAAGCCTTTTAAAGGAAAAAGGAATAGATTAGAAGGGTAATCAGGGTTTTCCCCAAAATCAAGAACGATATCATACACATATGAAGCTTGATGCAACTTTTCAAAAAAAATCTGCAGATTGACTTTATTAACCACTTCAGCCCCGCAATCAGAGCTTTCATCTGTTGCTATTTGATTACCTCTGCGGTTTATATTTTTTGCGCTATAAACAAAAAAAGAGCCGCAATTTTAATATTCTGTTATAAAACGTTTGAAAAAAATGTGTTTCTAACTGTATGGGGGATGGGTTGCCTGGTCAAACACACATATCCATCTTCCTGCTTAGCAGAAAGACAGGATCTGTGTGATCTCCCCTGTCAGAATGGTGATCTGCCTTGTTTACACAGGCAGATCCCCGTTCTGTCACTGTGATTACACCATCTCTCCCCGCCCGCCTAGCATCACAGCTTTTCTGCCTTCTAACTGTCATAGGACGGCAGTATAGCTCCTGCGCATGTGCCGGTTTCCCCGATTTTGAATGCGGGATGCTCCGTATGCAGTACCGCTGGAGAGAGGCTGCAAGAGAATACATGTAAGTGCGGAAAACCTTTACAAATTGGCCTTAAAGCGATAAGCTGCATCTGGTGTTTGTGCTGGAAAACTGCATCTAGTGGAAGGATAGTAACGAGCGGCGACAGTGGCAAGTGAGACGCTTTCGTAGTTCATTGACTCTTATGGCTCAGAAGGTATGGGAAGACACTTGTACTGAGTGTCTACAAGATCCTGACATTGCATCTGATGATCGTGAGTACAATGCTCTGCAGGCTCTCAAGAAGAAATAATCAATGCACATTTTTTTTTTAACCTGCAAAAAATATATTTTTTTGTGCAAAAGTGAATTTGGACTTAAAAGGTATATTTTCAGTGTTTGCAGATGTCACAAAGCTATGCAATAGAATAACGTCCTTGATGTTTTCAACTTACAAGCAGACCTCAATGTACTGTTTAATTGGGCATAACAATGTGGCAAATGAGGTTTAATGTTCGTAAATATAAAGTTTTACACTTGGGGGCTAAAACATGCATTCACCATAATACACCATACATTCTTGGAGGATATCAACAAGGGTAGTCAATGGTTGTGAAGGGTCTGGTTGTTCTGGTGGATCATAGAATGCAATACCAAGCTGCAGTTTCTAAAGCTAGCAAAAGACTGTCTTGTTTTAAAAAGGTATAAAAAGGTATAGACTCCAGAGATATCATTTTCTCCTGTACAAATCATTAGTAAGACCTCATCTGGAATATGCAGTTCAGTTTTGGTCGCCAGTTCACAAAAAGTAGTTTAAAGAGATAGAAAAAGCATGGAGGAGCTTAGCTATGAGGAAAGTTTAGCTGGCCCATATGGAAAACTTGGTGTAGAGTCACTCACATTGAGATCATCACAGAGGACAAGGGGGTACTATTTACGTATCGGGAGGAAAATAAATTTAACCTCAAAATATGGAAAGGCTTCATCACAGTAAGAGCTGTACAAATTGCAGAATAGACTCCCTCAGAAACTAGAACTGGCCAGCTCCTAAATGCATCAAAAATATAACTGGATATTAACATATATAGGTAATAACACCAGGCTTAGTTAATCCAGGAAATATCACATTGCCTCGTGTGAAATCAGGAAGGAATTTTTTTTCTCCCACTGGAGCAAATTGTATCATCTTTTTTTGTTTTTGTTTTTTTTTGCCTTCCTCTGGATCAGCTCTGAGTACTAAATGGAAATGTTCTATTTGTTTGCTTTTTTCTATTGGTTGAACTAAATAGACTAGTGTGTTTTTTCAACCTGACTAACTATGTAACTACTGTATGTCAAATATATTGTTTTTAGTTGCAACCTACAAAAAACAGAAATACAGAAAGTACCACATCTTCACTTGCAACAGTAATAAAATCAGTTGGTAGCACCATCACTAAGATTTTGAAAACAATATTACAGTAGGTGCACGCGATATTGTGTCAATCTCGCTCTCTTTCTCGGCGAGATTGAGCACCAACGAGCCCCATCGCGGGAGCCAGCGCCGAGCTGGCTTGCCGCGATAGAGACAAAGCCGTCATAGAAGCGACGGGAGATCCGACTTGGATTCCCGCCAATTCTACACGTGTGCGGCGTTTGTTATGAATCCTGAGGGGGAAGTCCCCGCCGGATTTTAAATAAAAATCCGGCATGGGTTCCCCCTCAGGAGCATACCGGGCCCTTAGGTCTGTTATGGGTTGTAAGGAGAGCCCCCCCTACGCCGAAAAAACGGCGTAGGGGGTCCCCCTACAATCCATACCAGACCCGTATCCAAAGCACGCTACCCGGCCGGCCAGGAAAGGAGTGGGGACGAGCGAGCGCCCCCCCCTCCTGAGCCGTACCAGGCTGCATGCCCTCAACATGGGGGGGTTGGGTGCTCTGGGGCAGGGGGGCGCACTGCGGCCCCCCCCACCTCAGAGCACCCTGTCCCCATGTTGATGAGGACAGGGCCCCTTCCCGACAACCCTGGCCGTTGGTTGTCCGGGTATGCGGGCGGGAGGCTTATCGGAATCTGGGAGCCCCCTTTAATAAGGGGGCCCCCAGATACCGGCCCCCCACCCTAAGTGAATGGATATGGGGTACATCGTACCCCTAACCATTCACCTGTAGGAAAAATGTCAAAGTTAATAAACACACCACACAAGGGTTTTTAAAATAATTTATTTTTCTGCTCCGGAGGCTCCCCCTGTCTTCTTTATTAGCTCTTCTACCAGGGGGAGCTTCTTCTTTGACGTCTTCGGGTGGGTGGGGGCCGCCGTCTGGTTCTCTTCCACCGCCAGGGGGGTAGGTATCACATTGGTAGGTACAGAGCATGATGGGACTGTGAGGCCTATATAGGTCCGATGAAAGCAGCGCACCTGCCATTTCAGCGAGAAGAGCCGGCGTGTCAACATCTGGAGAAGTGAAGAAGATGACGTCACAGCCCGGAAGAAGAAGAATACGTCACAGCACGGAAGAAGAAGATAGACGTTCAGCGCTGAAGGAGAAGGCACCGGACAGCTGGAGGAAGAACCGGGGTGCGCCGAGTCAACAGCGGAGAGCGGCGAACATAGAAGGAGACCCCCGGAGAGTTGAGAAGACCCCCCGGATAGCGGAGAAGACCCGTCGGGATAGCGGAAGAAGAAGCCCCCCCGCCGAAGATGCCGGAGGAAACCCGCCGGGGGGTGGGGGCTTTTTTAAAAGCGACCCCCCCCCGGCAGTGGAAGAGAACCAGACGGCGGCCCCCACCCACCCGAAGACGTCAAAGAAGAAGCTCCCCCTGGTAGAAGAGCTAATAAAGAAGACAGGGGGAGCCTCCGGAGCAGAAAAATAAATTATTTTAAAAACCCTTGTGTGGTGTGTTTATTAACTTTGACATTTTTCCTACAGGTGAATGGTTAGGGGTACGATGTACCCCATATCCATTCACTTAGGGTGGGGGGCCGGTATCTGGGGGCCCCCTTATTAACCACTTGACCACCGCCCCATGTCAAAAAGACGTCCTGTTTTTAAAGTTGAATATCTCGATAACGGCAGCAGCTGCTGCCACAACCGAGATATTCATCTTTTCAGGGGGCGGTGGTGTACACGATAACGGCGGTCTCCGCGGCGGATTCGCCGCGAGATCGCCGTTATCGGTGGCGGGAGAGGGCCCCCCCCCTCCCGCCGCTCTCCCGCGCCCTCCGCCGCTTACCAAAGCCGTCGGTAGCGGCGGAGGGGATCGGATGTGTCCGGCAGCTGAGTGGGGACGGGACTGAAGGAGAAATCTCCTTCACCCATCCTCCTAGCTCTGCTGGGCGGAAGTGACGTCAAAACGTCAGTCCCGCCCAGCCTCTTAAAGAAACATTTTTTTTTTTGTCATTTGAAAAAATGACTTTTTTTTTTTTGCATTTAAGTCTAAATTTGAGATCTGAGGTCTTTTTGACCCCAGATCTCATATTTAAGAGGACCTGTCATGCTTTTTTCTATTACAAGGGATGTTTACATTCCTTGTAATAGGAATAAAAGTGATAAAAAAAATATTTTTTTATTTCAGTGTAAAAAATTATAAAACTAAATAAAAATAAATAAGAAAACAAAAAAAAAAATTTTTAAAGCGCCCCATCCCGACGAGCTCGCGCGCAGAAGCAAACGCATACGCGAGTAGCGCCCGCATATGAAAACGGTATTCAAACCACACAAGTGAGGTATCGCCGCGATCGTTAGAGTGAGAGCAATAATTCTAGCCCTAGACCTACTCTGCAACTCAAAAAATGCAACCTGTAGAATTTTTTAAACGTCGCCTATCGAGATTTTTAAGGGTAAAAGTTTGACGCCATGCCACGAGCGGGCGCAATTTTTAAGCGTGACATGTTGGGTATCATTTTACTCGGCGTAACATTATCTTTCACAATATATAAAAAAATTGGGCAAAATGTATTGTTGTCTTATTTTTTAATTCAAAAAAGTGATTTTTATCCAAAAAAAGTGCGCTTGTAAGACCGCTGCGCAAATACGGTGTGACAAAAAGTATTGCAATGACTGCCATTTTATTCCCTAGGATGTCTGCTAAAAAAAAATATATAATGTTTGGGGGTTCTGATTAATTTTCTAGCAAAAAAATTGTGATTTTCACATGAAGGAGAGAAGTGCCAGAATAGGCCTGGTGGTCAAGTGGTTAAAGGGGGCTCCCAGATTCCGATAAGCCTCCCGCCCGCATACCCCGACAACCAACGGCCAGGGTTGTCGGGAAGGGGCCCTGTCCTCATCAACATGGGGACAGGGTGCTCTGAGGTGGGGGGGGCCGCAGTGCGCCCCCCTGCCCCAGAGCACCCAACCCCCCCATGTTGAGGGCATGCAGCCTGGTACGGCTCAGGAGGGGGGGGGCGCTCGCTCGTCCCCACTCCTTTCCTGGCCGGCCGGGTAGTGTGCTTTGGATACGGGTCTGGTATGGATTGTAGGGGGACCCCCTACGCCATTTTTTCGGCGTAGGGGGGGGCTCTCCTTACAACCCATAACAGACCTAAGGGCCCGGTATGCTCCTGAGGGGGGAACCCATGCCGGATTTTTATTTAAAATCCGGCGGGGACTTCCCCCTCAGGATTCATAACAAACGCCGCACACGTGTAGAATTGGCGGGAATCCAAGTCGGATCTCCCGTCGCTTCTATGACGCGCTTGCTGGGATGTGCTGTCACTATTCCAGTGAGTGCGAGATGTCGGCGAGATCTCGGCACCATGTCGCCGAGAATCAGCGCGATGCTGTCGTGCTAAAAACACAATATCACAAACACCTACTGTATATATTTTCATTCATTACAGAGCAATCACATCTCAGTCTATTGTACCTTCAAATCCATACCAAACCTGAAAGACCTGGTATGGACTGAATATATATACTTTTTAATTGTCTGCATTTTTTTTTCAATTCAGCTGTCAGTGGGGAAGCCTGCTGACAGCTGATGAGTCATGGGTTGTTAAGGATGCAGCAGCTGACTTCCTGGCATGGGCCGCTCCTTAGCCAACCTTAGCAACCAGCTTTGTCATCTAACCACCAGGTGTTTTTTTTGACAAATACAGGCTTGCCCCTCAGCCACCAGTTCAATGTGGTAAATTACCACATTTAATATTTTTTTTGTAATGCAGTGCAAAGCCATGGATCAAATCAGAAATCAAGTTTTCACAAATCTTACTACAATGCAATGGAACCTGAGTGGATGCCATAACACCCTGCCTTCACTATAGGGTTTTCTTGCACATGTGTGAAGTGATCAAGACATGTACATGATTTCAATATTCAAGATGTGTTTAATAAATCAATAAAACAGCATCTCATATAGTGAATAATAATCTTCAATTTGTTCCTTGTCATACTGAATTCCTAGAAACCAGTGCATTGCAATTGCACATAGTTAAATCCACAAAAGATATTGATTATCATACATTTTCCAGAAAAATCAGAGCTTTTGTAATGAAAAATGTTGGCAATACTGGTATAGTGTGAGGGTAGAATTGTTACTTTTGGCTTAAGAAGTAGTAGAAATTATTTTGTCATTTGTACAAAAAAAATTCACATTTTAGAGGGAGTACTTTAATTGGAAGCAAAATGAGCCATCTGTGCTAAGAAGTACAAAGACAGCATGCTAATATGGAATACTCTCTATAATCATATTACTGCCTCTGGATTTTTCTTGCAATACCTTGTGCACAATACATTGATGCTTTGAAAACAATGATGCTTTTTGGTTCACAGTGCTTCTGCAGGGAATATTAATAGTGGCTCCACTACCAGCAAATAAGTCTAAGCAAATAATGCTGCCCATTCGTTGGCATATCTTTCCTTAATACAGTGACAAATCTGACATTTTGTCCTTGACTTGTGCAGTGCAATAACATAGGTTTTCCATCATGCCAGCAGATTACTGTTAATATATATTTTAAGCATTTAAAAATATTTGTAATGAGCCTTATACATAAGGCCTATTCACACCAGTGGGCATACGTTATTCTCTGTTACAATGCACTGCACTGTTTACCTTATTTTTACCTTTTACTATTTGTCACAAAATTAAATTTCATTGAATTTTAAGCACCACAGTGCATTACGATTAAATGTAGAGCATCGCAACATGCTGCGCGTCATAAAAATTAATCCTGTACTTCTTTTTTCCAGTGCACACAATGCAAGCCCAATGGTGTAAACTGAAACAATATTGCCTTGTCTATGCAATGTGAATGCATTGGGCAATGCATATATAGAAAATGGGCCTTAGAATGGGTCTTTTAAACCTTGTTTGAACACTGTACTTAAAGACCAGCAATTAAAGCAAACCTATCATATTAAACAAAACTACCCAATCTGTGCTAGGCCTATTTTCTGCATACAGTCACATTTAACATTGCTCTCCAGCACCACTCTAAAAAAAAAAACTCAATATTTCTTAGCATGGAGGAGAATGTGACATGCAAAATGTTTCCCTAAAATAGGAATTGAAGATGTTCTTCTGAAATGGCATTAACAGTCTTTTTAAGATACCCAAAACAAAAAAATATTATTGATAAGTAAGCATAATTGTATTGCAGACGATCGGACATTCCGACAACAAAACCGTGGATAAATTTCCGACTGATGTTGGCTCAAACTTGTCTTGCATACACACGGTCACACAAATGTTGTCGGAAATTCCGAACGTCAAGAACGCGGTCACGTACAACATGTGCGACGGCACTAGAAAGGAAAAGTTTAATACCAGTCGTGGTAGTAGAAGTTTGGTGAGAGCCGATTTGCGTTTTTTCAGCTTCATGCTTTTCAGTCTGTTACAGCGTGAAGAATGGGCTATCTCCATTACGAACACTAGTTTTACCAGACCGAGCGATTCTGTCTCATACTTGATTCAGAGCATACATGGAATTTTGTGTGTCAGAATTGTCCACACACGATCGGAATTTACTAGAACAGATTTTGTTGTCGGAAAATTTGAGAACCAGCTCTCAAATTTTTTTTCCGACAGAGAATGTGCAATGGGGCCTACACACAGTCGGAATTTCCGATCAAAAGCTCCCATCGAACATTTGTTGTCAGAAATTCTGATCGCGTGTATGCAGCATTTCACCTTTACAAAATAATGTAACATTAACTGTAGGGTTAGTAGCCATTTATAGATTATTTTTCACATATCAGAACCAGACACAGATAGGCAGGTACCCTTTCCCCTCCATGTACTGGTAGGAAATGCTATATGATAGGAACATACAAGCCTAGTGTCATGAACCATATTCCTCTTCTGCTTTTATTAGGAGGTAAGAATAGAAGTAGCCTGGTGACAGTAATAAACATATACAACACTTGCAAACAATTCATCCATTTACAAAAGGAAAAGCAGAAACTAAATAGGTAATATGCAACTCATAACCAGGTAAAAGAAAAAATTATTATTGCCATGGGCAAATGCTGGGCTTGCATAAGGGGCTTATATTGCCCTCCCCCCCCCCCCCTGTCGGTGACCAGTACAGTGACCTATGCAAAGAGTGAGAAGATGGATGCATTCCTGGGCTTTCACTACTTCCAGGTCATAGACACAAAGCCCTGTCTAAGAACACTTCCCCTTGTACTGTGCTACATTCAATGCTGATAAGCGGATCTAAGCATGAGCCCTTTCCCAAAGACTTGCCATTAGCTGCAGGTTTTAGCTATTAGGTTAGTGTCATGGTGGCAACTGACAGGAAACCATACAAGGTCCGGTTCAGGTCAGAAGGTAAGTCTGGCAGTAGATGGACATAGTTAAAAAAACATAAAAGGTCAGGACATGTGTCAGACATTGTAAAAACACCTGGCAAAGATAGTGCAGGTAGCAGACAGCATGTCATGCGGTGGACAAGCAGGTGAATCCATGGACAGGCTGTGGTGAAACCAATTAAGAAATCAGAATAAGCAAGATACCAAATCACACAGAAATTGACAGGTACTAAAATAAGTCTTTGACCAGGCACAATTACATACTACTGATCAGATTTTTTTTTTTTTTTTATTTTTTTTTTTTACCATTTTATTTCCTTGTCAAAAGTCTTTATTTGCGATTTGTCAAAGGAGTTATACAAACATTGTAGAATAAGAACACATTGTAATTAAGGAGAGAGTTCTTTCGCATGTTAGTTATTGTAGCGTTAACTTATAACAATAACAATACGTCCTTGCTAAAAAGGTTTATAAAGATCTTGCAATATTATATTTCCGTGGTGGGATAACTTGAGGTGTAACTTGGTATCATACCAACTATATTAATATTTCCACACACAGATCTGCTTATAGAGTATTGCAGTGAAAGCTTCAATATTGTTATTCTTCGAAGATACCTGGGGTGAGATATGTATCATAAACCTATTAACGATCCATATCACCAGGACGAAGACAAAAACTGAGTCAAAACAAGACAAAAAGAAAAAAAAAGGGGAAATAAGAGAAATAAGGGAAATAAGCGAGAGGAGGGGACAGGAGGGAGAAGGTAGGGCAAGGGAGTCTGCAGGACTAGGCCGGAGGACAACCACCTTCAGCAAGAGATGCCGCTATCGCTCCATTGGCTGGGCTACCATGGCATCAAAACCTCATTATTGAAAGTATTAGACATTGTATAAGTAATCCAAGGTTTCCATTCTTGTTCGAACTTGGTAATCGTGTCCGTTTCGATGGCCGACATTTTGGCGTGAGTCATTGCTGTGTTTGTTCTGGCGTGGACTTCCTCCACTGACAAATTTGGGGATTTCCATGCTTTGGCCATTGTTTGCTTTGCGGCTGTGAAAAGTTGTCTGATAAGTTTGAATTGTGTATTTGATACATCCACCGGTTTTAAATTGAGTAGGGCTATTTTAGGATCTAACGTGAAATTCTTCCCCAGTAAAATGTAAGCTATTTGAAAAATTTTCAGCCAAAATATTTGCGCTTTCGGGCACGACCACCAAGTGTGAAAATAGGTTCCTATATCCGTGCATCCCCTAAAGCATAGGCCTGAATAGTTGCGAGTAAATTTAGCAATTCTGGCAGGTACCAGGTACCATCTAGCAAGCACTTTGTAATTGGTCTCTGACGCTATCACATTTGGGGATGCAGTTTTGATGTTGAGCCATATTTGATTCCATTCCGATTCACTCAGTTCTGTGTTTAGGTCCTCCTCCCATCGACGCATGTATAGAAGTTTCCCTGTGTAGGGATGTGTGATTATTTGGGAGTATATGGTAGATATCAGGCCTCTAGCATGTGGATCCTTTGTACAGATGGTTTCAAAAATTGACATCTGAGTTGGCGGAGCAGGTGCATCTGCCAGGGGTTGAAAAAAGTTTTTTATTTGTAGGTACCTGAAAAGTTCCTTTTGAGGGATTCCCTGTGATTCACATAGTGTTGGGAAGGGAATAATGGAGGAAGAGTTTAGGAATTTGTATTTTTGTGTGCAATCCCTTTTCACCCATTCTTTGAATGTACCTGGGTATACCCACGCTGGATAGAATTCAGGGTTCTTGATAAATGAGAGTAATGGTGAGTGCGGGGATTGTAGACTGTACTTGGCTTTGATTTTGTCCCATAAGGATAGGGAGTGTTTAAGAATGGGGTTACATACATGTTTGCGTAATTTTGGGGAGATCCAGAGCATATTGGAGATTGAGATAGGATCGCTTTCTAGCGCTTCTATAGCCACCCATAATGGAGCTTCGTGTTTTGCGTGGTACTTCACTAAATTTGCTAGTTGTGCTGCGTTGTAGTAATGTAAGAAGTTGGGGTAACCCAGACCTCCTTTAACTTTAGGTAAATATAGGGTTTGGGGCTTAATTCTCGGTTTGGAAGATCCCCATATGAAGGATGAAACTCTTTTTTGGATTATTCTAAAATAATGAGCCGGGATGGGGATGGGAAGTACTCTGAAGAGATAAAGTAATTTCGGCAGGATTGTCATTTTGATAGCGTTTATTTTACCAAACCATGACAGCGAGAGTAGGGTCCAAGATTTCATAAGGTTTGTTATGTGTTTTAGGAGAGAGGGATAGTTAAACGAATATAGATCAGCTACTGCAGCTGTTAGGTGTATTCCTAAATATGGGATGCTTTTTGTTTGCCATTCAAACGGGAGACCTGACCTAGCGGCACTTAGTTCAATGGTGGATAATGATATGTTTAAGGCTCTACATTTTTTAGGATTTATTGCTAAACCTGAGAATGAAGCGAACTGGTTGAGGATAGGGAATAAGTTGGGGCCTGATACCTGGGGCGACGAGAGGAAAAGTAGGATGTCATCTGCATATAAGCAAATTTTGTGCTTGATACCTCCCAGTTCTATACCAAGAATTGTAGATTCAGTTCTGATCCTTTGTGCGAGGGGTTCTACAAGGAGGGCGAACAATAATGGGGATAAAGGACATCCTTGTCTAGTACCTCTTTGTATTTTGAATGTCTCTGATTTGTACCCCGCATATTTAACATATGCTTTGGGATTTTTGTACATTTCCAGAATCCACTGAATATAATTGGGTCCGAAACCCCATTTCCGCAAATTAAATGCTAGATATGCCCAGGAGACGGAATCGAAAGCCTGCTTTAAATCTAGGGAGACAAAGCACGCTGGGATTCCTCTTTTTTTAGCGATATGTGCAATTAAATTCGCCCTCCTTATATTGTCCCCCGCCTGTCTATTGGGCATGAATCCTACCTGATCGCGATGGATCAGTGTTCCAATGAATTTATTAAGACGACGCGCTAATATTTTCCCTAGTAGTTTAATGTCAACATTCAGCATAGATATTGGACGGTAATTTTCACTTAAGGTTGTATCTGTGTGAGGCTTAGGGATCATACAGATAGTGGCCATTAGTGAGTCTTGCCTGAAGGATTTCTGTTTTAATACGTCATTAAATGCATCTGCCAACCTGGGGGAGATTAAGTCCTTGAATGTTTTGTAATATCTAGCTGGGAACCCATCTGGGCCAGGCCGTTTATTCAATTTTAGGTCGTCGATGGCCTCCGCTACCTCATCTTGCGATATTGCTTCATCCAACTGTGATTTTTGGGTTTCGTTTAAGTGCGGTAATTTGATCTGTGAGTAAAAGGTTTCAGCTTCCGATTCATTAAACGAGGTTGTTTCCGAATATATTTTCTTTAAGTGTTCACTAAATTTCTTCACTATTTTGCATGGGTTACTGGAGGTATATTTATTTGCTATTTTTAATTTTATTGGGTTATAAGATTTGTTGGTCGAGTTTAGTGCTCTAGCTAGGTAAGTCCCTGATTTGTTGGCATATTTATAGAATTTGTGCTTAGACCTAAGAAGGGTTTTGTCTGCCGATTCTGTCAGGAATAGGTCATATTCTAAGCTCGCTTTATCGAGCCGCGCTTTGGATGTGGGGGTGTGATGCTGTTGGAAGGCCATATACGCTAACTCATGTTCTGTTTCAAGGGTTTTTGCTAATTGAATCCGTTTGCGCTTAAGGTTTCCTATTTGTCTCTGTAGGGTCCCTCTCAGAACCGGTTTGTGTGCTTCCCAGAGTGTGAGTGGGGAGATTTCTGGGGTTGCATTCAGTTCTAAGTATTCTTTGAAATTACGTTCTATTTCTGCGCAATATGTTGGGTGTTTAAGCAGTATCTCCGGGAGATACCACGTTGGGTCATGGTTCTTCGGAATTGCTGAAGCTACTGTGGTAAATACTGCGTCATGGTCCGACCAGGGGATGGGAATGATGCTGGATGCGATCACCTCCGGCAGCATTCCTGTAGTTAAAAATATGTGATCTATGCGGCTAGAGGACTGATGAGGGTTGGAATAGTAGGTGTAATTGCGTTTTGTTGGGTTAGTTTCTCTCCAGGAGTCCACCAGGTTGTATTTGGCTAACAGATTGGAAAGATTCCATTTGGATTGTTTGTTTAGGGGGGAATAGGGTGTTTTGTCTAGGAAAGGGAGGAGAACCTGATTGGAGTCTCCACAAACAAATAGGGCTCCCCTCTTATGTGTATTAATTGTTTGAAAGAGGTGTGACATAAATGCCAGTGGGTTAACATTAGGTGCGTAGTAGGACACTATGGTCACTGCCAAATCCATGATGAATCCAATCAGGATTATGTAGCGACCCTCTGGATCTTTAATTTCTGACGTCATTGTGAATGGTGTTGTTTTGTGGAATGCGATTAAGGTACCCCTCTTTTTGACAGAGGCTGAAGCCAAGTATGTTTGTGGATAGGATGCGTTAAAGTATTTTGGGGTAGTGGAAGGGGTGAAATGGGTTTCTTGTAAGCAGATTACGTGTGCTTTTTTGGACTGAAAATACCTAAAAGCTTTTGTGCGCTTTTGTGGTAGGTTTAAACCTTGGACGTTCAGAGACAGTATGTTCAACGGGGCCATGGTAGCCAAACCAATATGCCTATCTTACCGTGATTCCATGAGCTGCGGTCTCCCGACCCAATCCGTGCAGACATATAGGGAAGAGGGATAGGGGGGGGATGCAAGAAAGAAAGTGTAACAAAAGAAAGAAAAAAAGGTGCGTTAGTACATGTTACTTTGATAAGCAATAGCATTCTACCAATGCAGTCAAGTGAGTCCCGTGATGGGGAGAAAATATCCCCAACAGGGGAGAAGGTGCCCTCGTCTAGTCCCCGCATATTAGTGCGAGGACCAGAGGGGAGCTCAGTGAAGCGCATGTAGCATCCGTGTCATGGAGGCCCGCGTACTGAAATATTTTATTGTATCCATATGGGTAACTCTAATATAATGCTATAAATAAACATATTATAAGCTGAACTAGCTAGATTAACGTTTGAGCATACCTTTTAACGTGTGGGTGTCAGGGGAGACAATCTTGCTAACAGCAGCCAGTTGTGCTGACTGTGTCTTAACTTTTTAATACTAAATAAGTAAAGTGGGAGTGTTCTTGGAGAATGTGCGTGGTGTATGACCGAATGTGTTAAACTAAAACCTTGTTTTTGTACAGGAGAAAGTGATTTTGTCGTTTCATTATTATCGCCTGTAGGCAGTTATGACCAGGCTTTTTAAGGGTAACTTGCTCTGGGAGTACCCAGGGTGGGGAGGTGGCTAAAATTTGCTGTGGGCACGGGTGGCGAGCCTTGTGATTTATGAGGGGTTGCCTAAATGATCCCTTTTTCCCTTTGAGGGTGTAGGGAGTGGATGAATTGATTGTTTAAACTATGTAAATCCAAAATAAATATTAAAGTCTAAACAGAAAAACATTTAAATTGTAACATTCACTCCATTCTGGGGTATTATGATGCTGAAATGGGAGAGAAAAAAAAAGAGTGGTTAGTAACTTTATGCAGAGTTAATTCAGTCCATTGTGTCCTCTTGGTCCTGGGTCTGCGTGACAAATCTGCCCCTTTTGTGCGTCTGCTGTAGGCCGTTGTTGTGATCCTGCCGAGGTGGGCTGCTGTGGGAGGATGCAGATGCTGGTCTTCTGCGAGCCGAATTAGTTGACGTAGGGCTCTCCATCACCTTGAAATCCATCAGGGCTTGGCGTAGCTGCTCTGGGTTTCTACAGACAATTTTAGTTCCTTGTATTGTAAAGCGTAGGGAGAAGGGGAATCCCCACTGGTATTTTATATTATGACGCTGCAGTTCCAGCAGGAGAGGTTTCATGGCTCTCCTTTTGGCTATAGTTAACTGAGATATGTCTGCAAAGATCTGATATTCATATCCTTGAAATGACAGGTTTTTTTTCTCTCTAGCCGCCTCCATTATTTGTTCCTTGGTCTTATAAAAGTGGAACTTTGCTATAATGTCCCTAGGAGGGCCGTCTGCTCTTTTTGGTGTCAGTGCTCTGTGGATCCTGTCCATTTCCAATCTTTCTACCGCTATTCCTGGCACTAGTTCTTGACACAACGCCAATGCGGTGGCTTGTAAGTCTATGACTGCCTCAGGGATTCCCCTGAACCTAATGTTGGACCTCCTGTCGCGGTTCTCAAAATCTTCCTGTCTATTCTGCAAAATTTCGTTTTCCTCTTTAAGCATGTCTATTTCAGTCATGCATTCTTGTGTGTATGTCTCTATTTCATCCAATTTGGACTCTAAAACTTCTGTTCGATTTCCAATTTCTCTAATCTCTTTTGTGAGGCTAGCAGTTATTTGGTCTGAGGTAATTTTTAGGGCTTTGTGAAGCATTCTTTCAAACTGCTTCAATAAGGCTGAGGGGATTGTAGAATCCTGTTTATTAGCTGACAATATGTCTTCAACCTCTTCCTCCTCACTATCTGTGCCCAAATTACACTGTGCTGCCATAAGTTTAGCTGAAAGTGTCGCTCGTTTCATCCCCTTTCCTGAGGTGATTTTGTCTGTGGAGCCTGGCGCCTTTTTAGCTGTACTTGCGGTCTGCTGTGCTCCGCTAATGGAGGTGGTTTTATTCCTGCTCCTGGCTCCTCCTAACACCATTATGCCTTCGGGGGGTATCCCTCACCTCTCCGGGATATATATCCGTGGTACCGCTCGTTTATATCTCCGGTTACCGGGGTTATCAGCGGGTTTTTTCTCCTACACGGAGCGGAGCTTCAGCCTGACATGTCCGTCCTGATCAGATTTTAAATATGCCATCTAGAAAACTGCACAGCTTGCCTGCATGCTGGTTACACCTAGGAAAGACATCCAGGCAGAGAGTAAAGTATGCTTGCATTGAGGTGGTGGTATCAATTATTAGAGGTTGTAGAAAACCACTTGTATGCTACACATTTGCCTTTTAATTACTGCAGCTTTTTCATATTTTCCAGTAAATTATCACTACTTGAAACTCCTTTATCTTTGACAAAGTTCAAATAGGGACACATCAATGTTACTATATTGGTCATTTACAACTTTTGCCTGAAAAATCCTAGTTTCATTGGTGCCAACAGGTTCTGGCAGGGTTGTACTGCTGGCTTTGTAGGTAATGAGACCTATGAGAGTAGTGTCATTTACTCTGCCTTTCGAAGGCCACTGCTCTCAAAGCTCTCATCCCAACAAGGCTTGAAGTAAAGCACTACCTGTAGTTTCTAGAATCAATTAAACTAGTATTTTGATAACACACAGCAGGGATCCAAACCGACAACATGTAGGATTACCATCTTTATAGGTAACTACTTTGTACAGAGAACAAGTCAAGGATTTTTTTTCATGAAGTTCTTACCTTCAATTCCATCCATGCCTCCATAGTGTGGAGGAATATAGGTATATTCAGGTCATTGACTTATGTGCTACGTGCAGTAACCCTTACCAGCCAGAAATAATATTGCTTTGACCAACACTAAGCATCTGCAATCTTAAATGTAATTATTTTTATTGGTACCTGCATATCCTGTATATCTCTGCTTTTTGCATAATTATACAATCATACATTAGGAAATGTATGAGCCTATAGCAACACATTTCATTTCACTATTATCAGAAAAATGAAAAATTATAGCTCCCTGATTACTACGGGATACAACACTTTGCACATCACTCTTTCCTTATAAAATAAGCCTGATGATAAATATGACTTCTGTGTCTTTAATTCAGCCGAATACATTGAGAAACACATACATATAACATACCTTGGCAATCCTACAGAATGTCTGTACCACACTTGCTTCACAAAGGAAGATATCTCTATGTGATGTCCTTTGTTCATCTCTTTCTCCTTGTGGATGAAGTATTTGTTTATGTCTGAGAAACTGCAAACAGGGCTCTAAAATAAGATCAAAGCAATTTAAATACAGTATGAGTATCAAACATTCAGTGATTTAGCACTTTGGTATAACTAATGCCGTGTACACACGATCGGTTTTACAGATGAAAAAAGTCAGATGGACTTTTTTCATCGGACAAACCGTTCGTGTGTGGGCTCCATCGGTGTTAATAAATAGAACATGTTTTACATTTTTCCGATGAAAAAAAAACGATAGTAAAAACCGATCGCCTGTGTAGAAATTCCATCGGACAAAAATCCACACATGCTCAGAATCAAGTCAACGCATTCTCGGAAGCATTGAAATTAATTTTTCTCAGCACGTCGTAGTGTTTTACGTCACCACGTTTTGGCACGGTCGGATTTTTGACTGATGGTGTGTAGGCAAAACTGATGAAAGTCAGCTTCATCGGATATCTGACGAAAAAAATCCATCGGATTAGATTCCATCAGATATCCGAACGTGTGTACAGAGGCTCAGAGTTCAGTTAGGCTTGGTTTACTCATATACTGAATGCTCATCAGACAGAGGCCTTCTGAAAGCAATGTTAGTGAATGGAATGACTGTTGGGAATTACCCATGTGTTGCATCCAGGCCTAACAAATATAAGTACAAAGGCACTCAGCTACAGCTTGAAGCTTAAAGTTGACCATGCACATTGCAATCTGTTTGGACATTAGGTCTTCTAACAATTGTAAAGTACAATGACTTATTTGACTGAATATAAATTGATTGGATTGTTTAAGTAAGACCACATATATTATAGTTGTAGTAAACCTAAAATAGTTTGTATAGAAATTGTGCATGACCAGCTAAAAACCTAAACTACAGTAGTAACTAGCAACTAAAATTTTCCTTTTGGATGGACTAGCCTGTTAACTCTTCTGCCTTATGGGGTAGAGAAAATGGCACATGTTACTTTACTCTCGTGATAGAAACAGTGCTTGTTGTTTATAGGGTTTTTGTAGGCCCCTTCCAAGAACATCTACACTATCTTTTCTATTCATAGATAAGCAACTTGACATTGCTGATCTTGTTTTTTCATCCTGTTACACCCATAATATTCCTCAAACAGACCAAATGTCAGATATTTGCATGAATGCAGCCTAATTCACTAGTTGCATACTTCCATTTGCTGCTAAGCAAATAAACCATGTTACAGCTAATTACCACCAAGCAGTTAGAGTAGGTAAATAGTGCAGCAAGATGACATTAAAACTGTTTAATCCTTAGGCCTCGTACACACGACCGAGGAACTCAACGGGCGAAACACATTGTTTTGCTCGTCGAGTTCCTTGTTAGGCTGTCGAGGGACTCGACGTGCCAATTTTCTCCATTCCCGTCTAGGAAAAAGAGAACATGCTCTCTTTTTGGCTCGTCGAGTTCCTCTCGTCGAAAAATGTACACACGACCGGTTTCTTCTGGCAAAAAAAAAAAAAAACAGCAAGTTTCTTGCTGGTTTTTGCCGAGAAACTCGGTCGTGTGTACAAGGCCTTAACGGTTAAAATCTTCATTTATCTAAATTATAGAGATTGCAGCTGAAGAAGTGAGAATCCAGAGAGGTGACATAGAGAAGTAGGGTTAATAGCTGTAAACACCATCAGAGAGTTTAAACTGAAGCCCATGAGTACTTGGACTGCTAGCATTCATCCATGATTAAAATGGGCCAAACAACCCCCCCCACCACCACCCCACCTGTTCGGTTCACGCCAAAACTCCCGAACATCGCAAAGGTTTGGGCCCGAACTCTGAACCCCATTGAAGTCTATGGGACCCGAAACTTGAAAAATCAAAAGTGCCCATTTTGAAGGCTTATATGCAAGTTATTGGCCGTAAAAAGGGTATGGGGCCCAGGTGCTGCCCTGGGGGACGTGTATAAATGCAATATTGTTTTTAAAGAAGCAGTGATTTTAATGATGCCTTGATTGAAACAATAATGTCATGAAAAATTCCTTTAAATATAGTGCCCGGGGGGTCCCCTTTGTCTGCTTGTAAAGTGGTGCATCTGTACATACTGTATTAAAAAATTAAATTGATTTTCCCTGCAAGCTTTTTTTATAAACAACAGTTCGGGGAGCCAGTCTTTATGATGAGGCCACAATTTTGTGCACTCGGAACAAGATTGGAGATTTTTTGGATACATTCTGGTGTCTCTTTGGCAGACTTTGGATGGAAATAACACATTTTTGCACCACAGTGAGCAAGCCTTAAGCCACGTACACACGATCGGATATCTGATGGAATCTAATCCGATGGATTTTTTTGTCGGATAACAGATGAAGCTGACTTTCATCAGTCTTGCCTACACACCATCAGTCAAAAATTTGACCGTGCCAAAACGCGGTGATGTAAAACACTACGACGTGCTGAGAAAAATTAAGTTCAATACTTTTGAGCATGCGTCGACTTGATTCTGAGCATGCATGGATTTTTGTCCGATGGATTTCCACACAGACGATCGTTTTTTTCTATCGTTTTTTTATCCATAGGAAAAATTTAAAGCATGTTCTATTTTTTTTCACTGATGAAAAAAAAGACCGATGGGGCCCATACACGATCGGTTTGTCCAATGAAAACAGTCCATCGGTCTGTTTTCAACGGACAAACCAATTGTGTGTACAGGGCTTTATGCGAAGAAGTCAAATTACAGTACACTCAGGCAAAGATTAATAATATTTTTTTAGACAAAGTCAGTGAGCTCATTATCATCCCTCCATCCTCATAAGAACATGACTGCCAATTTGTTGTTTATCAGTGTTTTCCCGTCTCTGTAGGCTCATGTTACTCCCTTCCTCTACCTCAAAACCAACATCAGAATCAATAATGCCTGTGCATCATCAAGAAGCAAGTGGCTGACGCAGTGTTCAAATATTTCAGGTGACTCCTTCATGCATGATGTGGTGGCTATAGCTGTGGATAAGGAGGCAGAATAAGCTGCTCTGGCAGCTGCGGGGGACTACGCACTAGTCTTAGCTTGGGTGATAGAGGATAAGGAGAATGAGCATGGTTTAGGGGGGTACACAGCACTGTATACAGCACTAAATACTATGTAATACTGTGTTAAACACTGCACTAAACTAACTTACTACAATCACACTATACTAACACTACACTAACACTCTACTCTAAGAGTCACAATAAGTGACCACACTAACTCGCTAGTAGTAAACTGAGCCCTGCTCGGTTTTCACTCCAACAACACTGCAAAAGGATCCGATCGGAAGAAACCTTTCATAATGTGGGGTGGGACTATGAGCACTGAGCCGTGGTGTGACAAAGTCATCATCAATTTGTTCAATCAGGGCTCTGACAGTGCATTGTGCCCTAATTGGCAAAGCCCTGCACCTGACCGGCTTCATCCAATTAGGGCCCTAGAATGCACTTTTCAGCACGCAGTGCATTGTGCAGTGCATTCCACATTGGATTACAGAGGAAGGACTGCTGCACATTGTAGTCCTGCTGGAGCACATGGTCCCCTTCTGAGCTGCCCTTCTGGGATTCTCCCTGGAACCACAACTCTGACAGTAATGAACTTGAGCTAAATGGACTTTGCATTGGGCAAGGTATGAACCTGGATAGCCTGCATTAGACTGTTTAATGCCATCTCTGAAGTTACTACAAAGGGGTGCATAAAGGTACATGGCATATCTAAAGTACTGGGCTTGTAAGCACACACTGATTAAGAGAAGGGAATGGAAGGCCAACACAAGGGGTAAACTCTGTTAACTACAAGTAACTATAAACTGGTGGGAATGTAATAGCAGCCAGACAGAGGAAAGTGGTACCCGGTGACGGGTACTCTGGTAGCGAAGGAATCAGTGTTCTGACTCCCTCTCTAGCAGTTGTGGCCCAAAAGCAAACGGGACTGAATCTGCAGCACTGAGACCTGTTGGACCTAGCCACAGGTATGGAAGAGCTGATGGAGTTATTTAAGTGCATGAATAAGATCCCTATCCTGCCACTGGGAGTGAGGTGGCAGAGGAAAGATGGAATGTTGGAGCAGGACACAAGCTCAGCGGTGTCCCCCTAAAATGCTACATTCTGGAAGACAGGGTGTGCAGTGATATGGGACAGACAGTTTTACAGTAGGAATCTAAAAGGAGAAAAATTGTGGTACTTTAAATGAGGCAATGACCTTGTAGAATCATATGCCTCCATCCCTATCTATATGAAAAAGGAGAGGTAATTTGATCAATAATTTATATTAATGTATATTGGTATCAAATAATAATACATATTAAAAGTAAATGTTTTAATAAATTCATATATTATATATATACACATATATATGTTGATAATAGCCCATGACAGTTGTAAGGGATTGCAACCCATTGCTTTCTCTATACCATATTACATCATGTAAAAGTCAGACTTGTAACGCAGCTGCACAAGGCGTATGGCTCACTTTTAAACTGGGGTTCTGTCCTGACATTGAGTTCACATGAATGCAGCCCTGCCTGTTTTAGGGCTTTGGTGAGCACGTACAAGAGAAAGGTACCCCCGTGTGCTGGGCATCTAGGCCCTGCCTAGATGTTCTCATGCTTGACTGACAGCACTCTGCAAAGTAGTAGAGCCATGATGTCCTAATAATTCTGACCTCACTCATCTCAAAAGAGATTCAGAAAGTTGCTATAATTTTACACAAAGATAAAATTCAAATTCAAGCACAGAATTAAATGATGTTCTTTATTTTTCCTAGAGCTCAACATTAAAAGTCCTTACAGTGCTCTATCGTCATTAAAACTAAAACCTAAAGGTCTGACTGAACATGCAGTTTGAGGTATGACTACATTACCGTTATACTTCTCAACAGTGATGGCTCTATTGAGAATACTTTCATGTAGATCTAGGTGCCTTCTTTATAATTCTCACTGATCCGCCACCATAATGAAATGGATGCTATCCTTCCCGCAGTTATGTTCGGTAAAACTACATTTTGCCTTTTCCTTTTTACCAGTAAGAAGTACACAAACTTTAATCGACTACCAAATTCAAAAATGAAAATCTTATTTGCTATAAATCAAATTCACACTATCTCATCAAAAGGCTTGCAGTGGGTGAAGATCAGGCTGTCAGTGTGATGTACTGCACACAACGAGCACTGTAATATAAGCTAAATTGCCTGAGTCATGAGCAATAATATTGTAATACTACAGAAAATTGGAAATCAATTCCTGTCATTGCAGCATATAACTCCTTTATCAGAGTTTCATTTCACCCATGTAATGCAGCTGAAAGAGGTTTCAGCTGGCATTCATACCAATTTCATTCAATAAATGGAAATCATGTTTTAGTTACGGAGCAGAGGCATGCAGTTAAGAACGCCAATGCATAACTAGTGACTGCCTGCAGACCTTCTGACTTATTACTGAGGTGTTCCTAGCCTGTTCTACCTATGGCAAAAGTAAAACCTGAGTATATCATACTTTAAATAGCAATTTTTATCTTATTGACAAATTCTGAGTCCATGCTGTATTTAGACATCTAAATAGTGATGTTATCTGGTGTCAAGTACCATCTTACCAGGAACTTATAGTTCATTTTTATTGTGTTTATATCCATTGCGTAGTTATGTACTGCTCCTACCATTCTCTCCACTTGTCGTTCCTTTAGTTTCATGCCCACTTCTTTTTCCCATTTCCCTATAGGGGGGGCATCTCTTGTCCCTTCAAATCTGTCAAAATTCCATATACTTTTGATATCCCATGTTTTAGTGGGCTTTGTATATTGCAAAGTTTTTCCAGTGGGTTTAAATTCCTGCAGTGGTCTCATCTTCCCGTGTATAGTGAAATCCCTTATTTGTGCATTCCCCATTTTAACATTGAAAAGTGTCCCCCTCCCAGGGCTAAAAATTGTTCCAGTAAGTGCCACTAATGGTGACTTGTATATCCAGTTTCTTTGTCGATATATTGTGTCACATGTTTTGAATCCATTTGTAGTTAAATCGTGTGCTTTCGGATCTATTGTTCTGTGCTTACGTCATACCTAAATTCCTTTTAGACTGCTCCTAAGATCTCCTGCAACCCCTCCCCTTACAATTATTTTGATAACTTTAGATAACTTTTTTATATCTTTAGCGACAAATGCCCAGAGCTGGCCAGCGGTGAGAACAAAATAAAGAAAAAGTTGTAAACTAGAGGCCTGGTGCTGCCCCCCTTTAAGTCAAGTACACTCACATGTGCTGCATAGTAAATAAAGAGCTTGGTGGTGTGAAAAATGCCAGCTAAGTAATAGGTTATAGGAATTCTCTGTAATCACTGTGTACTTTTAGGTCTCATACCCACTGGGCAAAAAAAATGTTGCTTGCACAGGCATTTGACATTTTTTATTTCAGCCTGTAAAAGCAACTCTATGTTAGCCTAAGTGTCCATGCACATTTTGCTATTTACCTATACTTGTAGAGGAACGTTTACAGACTGAAAAAATAAAGTGCACAAGTAAGAGGAATTTCCAGGCAAAAAAAAAAAAAAGAACGCTTGACGCACCTAAATGCGTAATTTAGGCACTGTGAACTTTGGGGGATCTTTAGCTCTGCGAGATTGAGTGCGTAAACCGTAACAGTGAACAAAAAGGGTTTTTATTTGTGACCAAGCGAAAAACACAACGCTTTCTTCAGCACACAGAAAAAACATCAAAGAAAAAGTCCCACTTGTCTCCAGCATAAATGAAAAAGTCTGTTTTCCTTTAGCACAGCAGCTAAAGCAAAACAAAGGCACATACGGTTTAGGCAGAACTTCCAGTCCTTCTCAGCAGTGCACAGCTTCTGCAGACATGTCCACTCCCATACTCCTCCACACCCTCTATCAGCACTTCCTGTCTTTTAATCTGACTTCCTGGAAGTTCTTAACCCCCTGTGTGCTTGAAAGCCAGGGGTCAGAAAAGGAGGCTCCTTCCCTCCCGAACGTCACTTTAGAGCCTCCGAAATTCCGGGCCCCAAATGACATTAAGAAGGACAGATAGCACTGTAAGCCTGTCCTCTCTGGATCAACTTTTAATTTGCCGGAATTTCTCACCCCCTCTGGGTGACCTCCTGAACCCTACACTACTGCCTTAAAGGGACCACACTCCAAAAAGCGTCCAACCCAACCCTGGTGTCCTGTACAGCACATAAAGCATTTTTAAGTGTACATTTTCCAGTGTTTTGGGGAAAACTGTTTATAAATGAAAACGTGCCTAGATATTTGTCCATTTTATATGCTGTTTTTTTTGCCAGCAGTTCTGACATTTTGTTTCTGCTGTCTAGTGTTCATGGACCCTTAATACTGCTCATATATTACTATGGGTGTGGAAAAGTACACTGACAATACATTTACATGTTTTGTGCACATGATTCTACAGTTGCACTTGGGTTTTTAGATACTGTAAACAGGGTAGAATCCATTTACTTTTGTTACTGGTAGGCACCAGGTCTTCATTGTGAACAAACAAGAAATAAGTGCCTGGATATGCATCAGTTAAAGGGTCACTAAAGGAAAAAAATGTTTTTGCTGAAATTACTGTTTACAGGGTATAGAGACATAAAAGTTAACTGATTCCTTTTAAAAATGATTAAAAATAGATTAAATTCAATCATATAATGTGCCTTTAGTTTCACTTTCGTTTTTAAACTGGTTTCATGTTTCTGTGAAGTAAAGAGACCCACAGAACAAAAACAAACAAATCCAGGGCAGTGTTTTGTTTTTAAAATGAATCGGATTGGTTCTGAGGAGTTTTAGACACACAGCTTGGACCACAGTGAAAAGCTGCCATGAGATTTTTGTCCCGTTAAGGAGAATCACCCTCTCTGTTTGTCCTGTTTACCATTATCATTGAAAGTGAAAGTAAAAGAAAATCCCAAATTATGGGTTGTCCTCAGAAAAGTAATAGAGGGAAAATCTTCCAACGGGGATGCTAGTTCTGGTAACCTGGGGGTCCCCAAGGGATTTCTGTAATTTGCAGGGATTTCCTATCACTTCCTGTTTGGCTTAGGCCCCTTTTTACGCATATACGACTTGTCCCACGATTTGTGATTGCAAAGTAGCATGACAAGTTGTCTCTCATGATTTCCAATCACAACCATTCATATTAGTACAACTTCAAGTCGTTCCGACTTCAAAGTAGTTTCTGCACTACTTTGGTCCAATTTTGATGCCACTTACACAGCCATTCTCTGAAATCACGGCAAAATGGCGGCCGCAAATTGTGGTGAAATTGCGGTAAAATCGCATGACTTTGAAGTCGCAATAGTGTGAAAGGGGCCTTACTCTATCCAAAATGGAAAAAGTTTTGCCTACAGTTCTACTTTAAAACAGTGTAACCGATTTCAGAAGCTACAAGTCTATTCTAACTTCAATGTGTAACAAAGCTTCTGTCTCACCAGAGCTAACTGCTAAGGAATCTCAATATGTGAAACAAGATTAGGGGGTCTATTTTTCAATGTTTTCATCCAAGACATTTTTAACTGAATTGTATGTGAAAATGGGAAAAAGTTGAGTGAATCTTGGATCAAAACATTGATAAATACACCCCCCAAAGATTAGAACAAGTACTTTTTCCTCAGGATGGCAGCAATTTTGTATGTGACATTGCACACGGATTTATAATTATTCAGGTATGTTATTACATGTGAATTACACGCAATGAAAAAACGTATCAAAGTTAATCACCTCCATAGTTTGAAACAAGAAGAATATAAATAGCACCATGACTAAGTTTCTGATTTTCTGCTTTGTACTACTTTGTTGATTATACATCTTTGATCATATGAATATAGGGTGTTCTACAGCAAATATTAATGACACCGATACGCTTCCTTTTTTTTCTGCTCTGAGAAGGATTAGACAGGGCAGTACCTATTAATTGGCTTTAATTACGTAATACGTTTTTATATAAAAAGCACTCGAGGGTTGAATGATTTTTACCACTTAGGATCAGATTATGAAGTGTTTAAACTTATGGAGATGCTGAATATCTATGAGAAGGAAACCTTTGAACATTTAAATCCTCTTATGTAAAATGGTACTGGGTTTTATGCCTTATCTTTTCTCAAATGAGGACTTCAGACTATAAGTATGTCATTATCATGCCTCATCACCTCCAAATGCTAATGATGGAGATCTTCACAAACTACGCTGAGCTTTTTATTATCTTGCAATAAACATGACAGCGATATGTGTGTTTGTTACTTGTTGGGAAACCTATAATGAAGTATGGGGCCTGCCATATGTGACCCCCTTCTAAGAATATCAGTTGCCTGGTTAGTGCTAAAATAGTACTTCCTGGGATAATGACTAAAATATGTAGATTAGGAATGTCATAATGAAGTCAGCACTAATGCTTTGCAAATTTATCCCAGGCCAATGACTTTTAAAGTACTAAAGCAATGTGAGCATCATCAAAGCCAGGCAACTAACATTTTCAGAAGTTCATCTTTTTCATCGTACACTATCTTTGCTGCGCAAAATATCCTTCTTTAACCACTTCAGCTCCAGGAGGTTTACCTGCCTTAATGACCAGGCCATTTTTTGCGATACGGCACTGTGTTAATTTAACTGACAATTGTGCGGTCGTGCGACGCTGTACCCAAATAAAATTTATGTCCTTTTTTTCACAAATAGAGATTTCTTTTGGTGGTATTTAATCACCTCTGCGGTTTTTATTTCTTCCTCTTTAAACAAAAAAATACTGAAAATTTTGAAAATAATATTTATATATATATATATATATATTTTTTTTTTTTTAATTTGTGCTAATAAACATAGGCAATATTTAAAAAAAATAATGTTTTAATCAATTTAGGCTAATATGTATTCTGCTACATGTTTTTGGTAAAAAAAAATCCACTATCCACAAAAGCGTATATTGATTGGTTTTCCCAAAAGTTATAGCTTCTACAAAATAGGGGATAGACTTATGGAATTTCATTTTTTTTTTTTACTAGTAATAGCAGGGATCAGCGATTTTTTTCGGGACTGCGACATTACGGCAGACAAATCCGACACTAAGGGACACGTTTTGGTGACCAGTGACACCAATACAGTGATCAGTGCCAAAAAAATGCACTGTCACTGTACTAATGACACTGGCAAGGAAGGGGTTAACATCAGGGTGATCAAAGGATTAAATGTCCCTAGGGAGTGCTTGCTAACTGTGTGGGGGTGCTTTGGCTGGGGGAAGGCAGAGACCTGTATCCGTGTTTCAATCATAGTGGTAGGGGGTCGCGTGATTTTGCGCTGGAGGGCCACCCTGTTGCAGCATATGTGTGTGGGACGGTCCAGAAGCGGTTAAAGCAGTATTAAAACCCACAACCAAAAATGTAATATGTTGCAACTTATCAATCATTAGATGTGGTGGCTACATTAGTTTTATTATTTTTTTTGTCTTCTTTCTTTCTGTTTTCACCTGGTGATCTGACCAGTGCTTACAATCTGGATTAAGGAGCACAGGGGGCACCTTTGGACAGCAGCAATGTTCATCTCGGGGGAAGTGTTTAGATGTACTAGCAGATTTATGCAGCAATTTACATATTGTACCTTCATTAGTCTCTACCATCAAGAAACTTACGGTCTAAGGTCTCTATCTCAAATACATACGTACATGCTCACATAACAGAGACATCTGATCTGATGCTCCCTGCAGCCTACATATGCTGTCCTCACTGTGTACAATGGCAAGTCCTAGACCATATCCCTTAGTCCCCTGATCTGTACAATTTCCCAAGTGTTCAGAGCTCACTCTTGTGTAAAGGCCTTGCATAACTACATGCTTACGGGTTAGGGCTCCATGATCTGACCAAACACCTGAGGCTCAGGGCCCAGGCCGCATGATACATGACATACTGAGTGAGTGAGTGAGTGAGTGAATTACTTATATAGCGCTACAAATGCGAACTGAATCGCCTCAAGTCGCTTGGCATCCATTTTCCTTCAGTTTGACCCTCAGAATAGATGGGTCTTTAGTTTTCTTCTGAGAGGGAGCTATACTGGCACAAACCAGGAGTGCCAGTATAGCCAGCATACTACCACTACAACAAAGTATTCCTTTTGGGTACACACATTCTCACATTTGGTTTAGCAGTGTGTTATGGGGTTTCCTTTTCTCCCCATTTGTTTTACTTACAGTATCTCACAAAAGTGAGTACGCCCCTCACATTTTTGTAAATATTTTATTATATCTTTTCATGTGACAACACTGAAGAAATTACACTTTGCTACAATGTGAGTGTACAGCTTGTATAACAGTGTCAATTTGCTGTCCACTCAAAATAACTCAACACAAAGTGTATACTCATCTAAGTGAAAATGTCCAATTAGCCATTTCCCCTCCCCGATGTCATGTTACTCGTTAGTGTTACAAGGTCGCATGTGTGAATGGGGAGCATGTGTGTTAAATTTGTTGTTATCGCTCTCACTCTCTCATTGTGGTCACTGGAAGTTCAACATGGCACCTCATAGCAAAGAACTCTCTGAGGATCTGAAAAAAAAGAATTGTTGCTCTACATAAAGATGGCCTAGGCCAGGGGTGGGGAACCTTTTTTCTGCCAAGGGCCATTTGGATTTTTGTAACATCATTCGGGGGCCGTACAAAATGATCAACTTAAAAATTAGCCTGTTATAGCGGGGATTAAACGTGTCCCCCCCCTGCATCACTGGACCCCTTTACATTACACAGCACCTTGTTCATCATATTTACATTTAATAATTTTCAAATTGCATCATTGATGCAATTTGAAAATTGTTAAATGTAAATATGATGAATATGATCTTTTTAATATGCAGCATGTGGGGGGGGGGTAAATGTCCTGCACTGGCCATGGTAACTTATGTATTAATGTCCTGTGCACTGTGCAGGACATTTACCCCCCTCCCCCCGCCGCTATGCTGCATATTAAAAAAATACGCCGTATTTCATGATGCTGTCAGCATAATATTTATGGCTGCCTTACTTGCTGCTGGAAATGGTTCCTCGTCGGTGGCGCTGTCTAGTGCCATGCCAGCCATGAATGGTAATCCCCGCCCGCCGTGAGTGACGTCACGCCGCCGCCGCCGGGTGGGGCTGTAAACCTAGGGGAGCAGCTCATCAGCTGCAGTGCAATGGCTGGAGGCTGGCGCCGGCTAACAGGGGCGGGCCGCAGGAGCGGAGTAAATGTTTTGCTAAACACACGGACAATGAATGAATGATCGCCATAATCATTCATTCATTGTCAGTGTGTTTAGCAATACATTTACTCCGCTCCATAGTGACAATCGGCGGCGCTGTTTTACGATCGCATGGGGGGCCGGATGGAATGATTTTTTCGCAGGTTCCCCACCCCTGGCCTAGGCTATAGGAAGATTGCCAAGACCCTGAAACTGAGCTGCAGCACGGTGGTCAAGACCATACAGTGGTTTAACAGGACAGGTTCTGCTCAAAACAGGACTTGCCATGGTCAACCAAAGAAGATGAGTGCACAAGCTCAGCGTCATATTCAGAGGTTGTCTTTGGGAAATAAATGTACGAGTGCTGCTAGCATTGTTGCAGAGGTTGAAAGGGTGAGGGGGTCAGCCTGTCAGTGCTCAGACCATACGCCGCACACTGCATCACATTGGTGTGCGTGGCTGTTGTCCCAGAAGGAAGCTTCTTCTAAAGAGGATGCACAAGAAAGCCTGCAAACAGTTTGCTGAAGACAAGCAGACTAAGGACATGGATTACTGGAACCATGTCCTGTGGTCTGATGAGACCAAAATAAACGTTTTTCATTCAGATGGTGTCAAGCGTGGGTGGAGGCAACCAGATGAGGAGTACAAAGACAAGTGTGTTTTGCCTACAGTCAAGCATGGTGATTGGAGTGTCATGGTCTGGGGCTGCATGAGTGCTGCAGGCACTGGGGAGCTACAGATCATTGAGGGAACCATGAATTCCAACATGTATTGTGACATACTGAAGCAGAGCATGATCCCCTCCCTTTGTTGACTGGGCCACAGGGCAGTATTCCAACATGATAACGACCCCAAACACACCAAACACCTTCAAGACCACCACTGCCTTGCTAAAGAAGCTGAGGGTAAAGGTGATGGACTGGTCAAACATGTCTCCAGACCTAAACCCTATTGAGCATCTGTAGGGCATCCTCAAATGGAAGGTGGAAGCGCACAAGGTCTCTAACATCCACCAGCTCTGTGATGTCCTCATGGAGGAGTGGACGAGGACTCCAGTGGCAACATGTGCAGCTCTGGTGAACACCATGCCCAAGACGTTTAAGGCAGTGCTGGAAAATAATGGTGGCCACACAAAATATTGACACTTTGGGCCCAATTTGGAAATTTTCACTTAGGGGTGTACTCACTTTTGTTGCGGTTTCGACATTAATGGCTGTGTGTTGAGGTATTTTGAAGGGACAGAAAATTGACACTGTTATACAAGCTGTACACTCACTACTTTACATTGTAGCAAAGTATAATTTCTTCAGTGTTGTTACATGAAAAGATATAATAAAATATTTACAAAAATGTGAGGGGTTTACTCACTTTTGTGAGATACTGTACATGCTTGGTCAAGAAGGAGGAATTATTGTGGCTTTTATGAACTTTTCCTGAAGTATCAGGATTTCATCATTCCACATGGTTGGCAATACAGTCTGGCACACATTGTATAAATTAACTTTGGTAACTAGAGTCCAAGGTGCATAGCGCAAAATGTCCACATACTGACATAACAGGTCCTACTAACTATACAGGAGAGATTTCTGTTGTAAGGGTTACTTAATAAACTCCTAAATCATTTTCTCTCCAGGCCTTAGGCCGCATTCCTTTTCTCTGATGGTACGTGCCTATACTCTGAAGTTGCAACGTTTTGTTCTCTATGCTCACCAACCCAGAACAGCTCCTCCTCCCATCTTATATAAGGTCAGAGCTGGGCTACCGCGGAGCACACATCTTAAGAAAGATGTGTCCACACATTATGGGGGAACACCTACTTACACACATACTAAGGTCAGTTTGAACAGGAGTCAATTAACATATCAGCATGTCTCCAGAGTATGGGAGAAAACTGGAGTACCCAAGAGAAACCCACTCAAGCACAGGGAGACCATGCAAACCCAATGCAAATAGAGTCCTGACTGAGATACCAGTCAGGGCCCCAACACTGTAAGGCAGAAGTGCTAAACACTAAGCTACTGTGCTGCCCAAATGGGACACATTCTACAGGGAGTATATTGTTATACCAGCAGAACAGCCATGGCAGAGGAGGAGTGCCAACGTGTACAATGTACATGGGGAATTTAGTTTAGGTTTTTAGGACATAACTGATACACCCAAAGTCCTTAAATAGTTAACAGACAAATGTTATTTGTACCAATAAAAAATTCTACCCGATTTAACAGTTAGACACACTTTTATATACTGTGCTGTTAATAACCTACTTCACAGTACCCTCCTCTGTGTTATATAATTCAGAGCTTAGCATTCAGTACTATGGGCCAGATTCACAAAAGAGATACATCGGCGTATCTCCTGATACGCCGTCGTATCTCTGTGTTCCGGCCGTCCTAACTATGCGACTGATTCATAGAATCAGTTACGCATAGTTAGTCCTAAGATCTGACAGGTGTAAATGAATAGTTACGGCGATTCCCGAACGTCCGCGCTGCCCGTCGATCTAACTTTACATCGTTTCCGTCGAGTTACACCGCGTAAAATTAGGGCTGAGCCCCAGTTGTTCTAAGCCATGTTAAGTATGGCCGTCGTTCCCGCGTCGAAATTTAAAAAACAACGTCGTTTGCGTAAGTCGTCCGTGAATGGCGCTGGACGCCATTTACGTTAACATCTAAACAAATGACGTCCGTGCGTCCATTTAGCGCAATGCACGTCGGGTAATTTACCTGACGGAGCATGCACAGTACGTTCGGCGCAGGAACGCGCCTAATTTAAATGGTGCCCGCCCCATTTGAATTATGCGGGCTTGCGCCGAGCGCATTTACGTTACACCGCCGCAAGTTTACAGGTAAGAGTTCTGAGAATCAGGCACTTACTATGTAAACCTGCGGGCGGTGTAACGCATGCCACTCTGTACACTGTGCTGCATATTATAGACTCTGTACCTCTTTAATCCATATGCTGCTCTGTATTTTGTATACTCTATGATGCTCTACGTTATTAGCTGTGATGCACACTGTATACTCCACACAGTTTCAGTCTGTGTGCTATGCTATACGGTACTTTTCATACTACACACCTTCATAGCAATTCAGCAGACTGTCATTGAACTAGGCCTTTTTTCTAACCGATGCTGCAAACTTTTTAAATGTATTTACTACATTCACAGCATCTGTCCAAGCTGTGAGAAGGTACCTTAAAAATAAATATCTCAAGTGATTTGTAGTGAGCTATAGTTAAAACGTACAGGGGGATCTTCAGTCTATTGACAGCTGATGATCCAAATATGTCATCTCTTAAATATGCCTTCCAGCATCTTGAAAATTTAATGAAACCAGAATATTCTCATTAAAATGAATCTTGAGCATTAGCACAATCTGGAAACTCAACAAAAAAATCCCCTAAGAGCTGCACTTTTTTAAAAATATTTTTTTTTTTTAGATAGCCGAGTGACTTAATAATACGTATGTGATTTGTAAAAGGACAATTTTCCCCAAATTGCAACTAGGATATTCAGTGTTTCATTTTATAAAACTCAGTAACAAAATGTAAACAGTGGAAAGAACATTTTTTAAATCCTAAAGCCATAATTTGCAAGCTATATACAATAGGAGTAGTACTACTATTTGGATTATTAGTGTTTTCCTTTGTGATCTGTTGTAAAAATTTGCAATAGCTTTCTTGATCATATTAAGAGTTGCGTCAACTGGAAAAATGTAACTTCAAAGTCCAACTTTCAACCACTAAAAGTGAACCCCTCTGGTTTGCCTATTCAAGACAATGCAGCATGTTCACGTTAATGTAGACCACCAGCTGCGAATATAGTATCTCACAAAAGTGAGAACATCCCTCACATTTTTGTAAATATTTTATTATATCTTTTCATGTGACAACACTGAAGAAATGACACTTTGTTATCATGTAAAGTAGTGAGTGTACAGCTTGTATAACAGTGTAAATTTGCTGTCCCCTCAACACACAACCGTTAATGTCTAAACCACTGGCAAAAAAAGTGAGTGCACCCCTAAGTGAAAATGCCCAAATTCGACCCAATTAGCCATTTCCCCCTCCCCAAATTTATGTGACTCATTAGTGTTTTAAGATCTCAGGTGTGAATTCGAAGCGGGTGTGTTAGATTTGGTGTTATCACTTTCACTTTCTCATACTGGTCACTGGAAGTTCAACATGGCACCTCATGGCAAAGAACTCTCTGAGGATCTGAACAAAAAAATTGTTGTTCCACATAAAAATGGCCTAGGCTATAAGAAGATTGCCACGACCCTGAAACTGAGCTACAGCATGGTGGCCAAGACCATACAGTGGTTTAATAGAATAGGTTCCATGGGCGACCAAAAAAGTTGAGTGCACATGCTTAGCGTTATTTCCAGAGGTCGTCTTTGGGAAATAGACATATGGGTGCTGCCAGCATTGCTGCAGAGGTTGAAGGGGTGGGGGGTCACCCTGTCAGTGCTCAGACCAAACGCAGCACGCTGAATCAAATTTGTCTGCATGGCTTTCGTCCTAGAAGGAAGCCTCTTCTAAAGATGATGCACAAGAAAGCTCGCAAACAGTTTGCTGAAGACAAGCAGACTAAGGGCATGGATTACTGGAACCAAGTCCTGGGGTCTGATGAGACCAAGATAAACATATTTGGTTCAGATGGTGTCAAGCGTGTGTGGTGGCAATCAGGTGAGGAGTACAAAGACAAATGTGTCTTGCCTACAGTCAAGCATGGTGGTGGTAGTGTCATGATCTGGGGCTTCATGAGTGCTGCTGGCACTGGGGAGCTACAGTTCATTGAGGGAACCATGAATGCCAACATGTACTGTGACATACTGAAACAGAGTATGATCCCCTTCCTTCGAAGACTGGGCTGCAGGGCAGTATTCTAACATGATAAACACACCTCCAAGGCGACCACTGCCTTGCTAAAGGAGATGAGGGTAACGGTGATGGACTGGCCAAGCATGTCTCCAGACCTAAACCCTATTGAACATCTGTGGGGCATCCTCAAATGGAAGGAGGAGCGCAAGGTCTCTAACATCCACCAGTTCTGTGATGTCATGGAGGAGTGGAAGAGGACTTCATTGGCAACTAGTGAAGCTCTGGTGAACTTCATGCCCAAGAGAGTTAAGGCAATGCTGTAAAATAATGGTGGCCACACAAAATATTGACACTTTGGACATTTTCACTTAGGGGTGTACTCAATTTTGTTGCCAGCGGTTTAGATATTAATGACTGTGTGTTGAGTTATTTTGATAGGACAGCAAATGTAAACTGTTATTCAAGCTGTACACTCATTACTTTACATTGCATCAAAGTGTTATTTCTTCAGTGTTGTCACATGAAAAGATATAATAAAATATTTACAAAAATGTGAGAGGTGTACTCACTTTTGTGAGATACTGTATATACCTTCCATTTGCTCTCCTCACTGATCTGTGCAGACACAACCTAAAAGAGGAACCCCCTGCGTACAGTAAGTCAGGACCTGAAGCTTAAACATAGCTAATGTAACGCCCTGCTCCTGTTGATCAGACGCTGCTTTAAATTTAGTGGGATCTGAGCTGTTATTTGGGTCAGACAAGAATGATTAAGGGCAATTTAGTCTCTGTTTCAGCCGTGACTGTGCTGGGAGTATCCACCATTGTTTGCCTGGGGGTGTCATTACCACCCCAGGCCAAGGGTGGCAGCAGCAAGGTCAAGGTGCATTGGGTATTCCCCTCGACAGCGGATCAGTGGGAGTGGTTGCTCACTGTGCATGCCAGGGAGGGGTACTTAAGGGACAGACACCATTAGAGAGGGGTCGTCGTCGGGGTCCGTCATCCCACGCGCCTTGTGGCCCGCCTGGCCTGAGGTACATGTCCTGAATCCTGGTTCCGGGATCACGTTGGCCCGGGGCTGTGACTTCGTTTGTGGGCCCAGTAGTCTGGCTGGGGCCTGCCTTGCAAAGGTGATCCTGTGCTATTCGTCCTGCAGGAGGAAGCCACTTGATGAAGGAAGCCAGGGGAGGACCTATCCTGGAGGGGGCCATGCAAGAGGCTGGAACCTGATACCTTAGGAGAAGGCCTGGAAACTTCATCGAAGGATGCACCACACACCGAGAGCCTGGACAGTGTCGCCTGTCGAGCCTAAAAGTTCTACCAAATCTACACTAAAGAGATCCGGGTGCTGAATCCTGTGGCAGAGGATTCCGGACTAAAGTGTTTCCTCATAAAGGAAGGTCTGTGGCAGAGACTGTACTTTACTTTGTGCGCCATCCCGGCTGCTAGGCCAGTGAGAGGGACCTATCCGGGTGAGCAATACCCACTCTGGCTAGAGTGGCGACGTTAACTGTTTGCTGGAAGCAGTAGTGTTTCCCTATTTGTGACTACGCACCTGAAACTACCTTTTCCACCCTTTATCCTTCTTTTCTACTGAAGTTCTGCAAAATAAACCCAAGAAAAAGAAGTGCATTGTGTGGACATTGAAATTCTTCAGGCTATTTTTTCACCCTGGACAGCGAGGATATAGAGGTAACGTGCAACCCAAAAATAACCAGCAGCTCCTCCGGGGGTAGTGCTACACTAAGAAATTCCACCACCATGAGATACTGCTGAGTTCCTGAGCGGGCAATCCCCAAATACCAACACTGTCATAAGGGATGAAAGTCCTACTCCCTCCTATACCTGGAAACCTGTAAGTACTGGTATTTTTCTTCAGTCCTGGCATCTGACTAGAGCAGTGGAATAGGAAATTAAAGGAAAACATGTGCTACTGGTGGGCACACTCTTAACATGGAACTGAACTCAAAAATTGAATGTTAGGGAATATCTACAAATGTTAATTGTGCCTTAGCAGAACCATAATAATCTAGACTTTGGCTGTTAGTCTACGGGAGTCCATAGATATTTTTTTTCTCCATTCATTCAGCGGGTTGAAGGAAAAAAAGGGCGTTACTCCCCCATCCACACTTTCGATGTGGATGGTGGAATCCTTCTTTCTTAGCTATTGTATTCTGACAGCGGAGAGGCCTCCTAGCTGTCAGAATACACTGATAAGTACTGCCGGCTATAAGCCAGCAGAGCTGATCGAGTGGGCAAAATTCAACAGGGTGGTTGTAACAGAAGTCCATCAGTAGATTGACTTCAGTACAACCTCCCTGGCCATACATGGATCAGAACTCAGCCGGGTCCCTGCAGAACCAGCCGAATTTCGATCTATGTATGGCCAGCTTAAGAATTTCTGGAGTGAGATTTTGGTGATATCGCTGTGCTGCTCACTTTTATTCTTGCTTGGAGTTTTTTACATGAGGAAGCAAAGTCCTGCCTCTACCAAAATGACTGCCTTTTCATAGAGACACAATGTAAAACAAGGAATGGCAAATCACTAATTGGGGAAGATTACCTGCAGGGAAACTACAGACAATAGTAGTGGCTAGTTCTTAACCTCTCCTTAACTTTTTCACAGCCGAAATAATTTATTTCCTCTCATTTTAAGGATCTTCAATTTCAGCTTGCTGGAGTGTGGAGAACTTAGGATACGATAGTGGAGAAGCTAAAAAATCTGATGTATTTTTTTTTTTTTAAACCAATTAAAGTGATTCTAATGTCTAACAATTTTTTACTTCAATGCATTCCATGCATTAAGGTACAAAACTACCCACTAATTGTTCCCCATGCCCCCTCCCTCACACCTGATGTCTCAGTTGCATGGCTCCAGCTTTTCTCCCTTCACTCTCAGGTCTCACAGGGGACATAGACAGCAGTGGAAGCTATAGGCTCTTGCCCGATGCTGTCTGTCAGATACTGTGAGGAGGAAATGGGGGGGGGGAGTGGCCAAGCAGCTCTGTGTGTCTTTGGATGTACACAGCCTGGCTCAACAGCACACCCACACAGGTGTCCCCATAGAATATGGCTTGTTATGGGGGCACCTGCAGGAGGAAGGAGCAGACAGTGCTGGCAGGGGACTCCAGAATAGGAGGTAAGGGACCGCTCTGTGCAATGCCATTGCACAAAGCAGGTAAGAATAACCTCTTTTTTTATTTTAATGAACAAAATAGGCTTTAATATCACTTTAATTGGTAAAATTATTTTAAAATGTCATTTTGTAAGTCAGTATAACAATAAAGATGGAGGGTGACATTGAGAGTCAGGTAAATTACCTAGGAAGGTCTTGGTGAGTTGATGTAATAGTGGCCGATGTTCTTCCTCTTGAGTTGTCACCCACATTTGGAGAGGTAATTTGCAATCTATATCATCATTTGTCATGGCCAGAATACCCATACAACACAAGATGGAAGGGCTCACATTGGCTAATGTATCCAGCTACAGAGGAAACAAAGAGACATGGAGTGTATTGTATAAATAATGAAATAAATAGTGCCTGATATTGGCTGTAGCTTATTTCATGTGTGTGACTACAGTGCCACCCTCTGTTCAAATGCCAATGCAGATAGGCTGAGTTCATGAAATGGTAATATGGCAAAATAAAGTAAAATTTCTTAGCACCCTCTAATGTATAGTCATTACTTTTACATACATTTAACCATTTTTTTTTAGGAAACATGTAAACATAAAAACAAAAAAGCAGTCTTTATTGTATTATTTTAACTAAGCTGCAGTCTTAAATTGATTGAAAATATAAAATCCACTATCTAATTTACTGCAAAAAATACTGTAAATATAGCCATGAGTATTACCACAAAATCATGTGCACCATAACACAGTTTTTATGTTTGTGTTAGTTTAATAAAGTGAACTTGTCATAAAAAAAACAAGACATAAATTGTGGCACATATATTTTTGTCACTAAAAAGTTGTAAACAAGTAAATTTCATTGATATTTATTTGGCACTAACATTTTAAATGCATGTGTTATTTCAGTGCATATTTATTATACTTTAATCACACGTAAACTAGCCTGTAATACCCCTTCATTAACAGGTCATTTTTCAGTTGTCTGTGCTGTGATAATTTGATTGACACTTACTTGTTCGTACAACATTCTACCTTAATTAATTTGATACAATTTTTGAGACAAATAGAGCTTAGTTGGTATAGAAATTGATGGCATTTATTAACCACTGGGGTTTTCATATTTTTACAAAAAGGTCAATAAGTCTGAAACTAGTAGTGAGCGGGTTAAAACATGGCTTGAGATTAGTGCACTAGATACATTATAGTAGATGTCATACACAGAGGGAGGAGGAGGTTAAAGGGTTAATATACAGGTCACATACAGTAGCTGGATAGAGATGAAGGAGTTAATGTGCAGATTAAGGGAGGTGAATGACATATATAAAGTAGAGTTCACATCAGGGCCGATCCACCCTATAGGCTTACTATGCAAGCCGCTTCGGGCCCCCCAAATAACTAGAGGCCCCGCCTGGTGAGAAGTAATTTCCGGCCCCTCACCCCGCTTCTCAACTCACTGGCTGCATAGGAGAAGAGGTAAGAAGTCAGCACCCCCCGCTTCTCACTTTAATGTAAGATGTAATTTCCAACAGCAGAACACCTCCTCCCCCTGCTTCTCAACTTTAATCTTTAATGTGACAAGATACTGGCCCAACCCCCCGCTTCTCAACTTTAATGTAACATGTCATTTTCGGCAGCCCCCCTTTTCTCAACTTTAATGTGACATGTCATTTTGCTTAGGGCCCCAGGGAGGTCAGTATCGGCACTGGTTCACATACAGAAAGAACATTCAGAACAGATGTGTTGGAGAAGGAAAGGGGTTAAAAAAAATCTCACAGTCAGTGAAAGTGAATGAATGAATGGATGCTGCAGCTGATCCATTCATTCATTCTTTCTTCATTTAGAAATGACTATTTCTCTGTTGTAAAAGGGAGGAGTGGGAGTGGGAAATACTGTTTAAATGATGTACCTTGAATGGATGTAGAAGGGAGAAAATACAAAATATGTAGGCGGATTTGTTTCATATCATGTATCACTTGAGGCCAGTCACTTCACACACCAGTCACGTACACAACCACTTAAGTTATAAATAATGTATTAATTATCATACGAATTGTGTATTTTGTGACTACTTTCAGCTCAGCTTCTCCCTTTATTGCTAAAAATAAGGGTAATTGTAGAAAATAATATTTATAGCTTAATTAATTTAGTGCTAAATTGAACTTGTGCTTTCCCTTGCAGGGACAGGTTCACTTAACCATCCCCATCTTCACATACACACCTTCCCTTTACTCCCGTACCACTCATTTTTGGCAACAGGAAGTAAGGCATAGCATATACAGGTGTGCGGGAAACATGTGAAAAACTCCTCTTCCTCTCACATGACAGCACAGGTGCTTAGTGACTGGCTATTAATTGATCCTCATATGCTGTCATATGGGATAGGGAGGGAGTCCTCAACTCTTTGTAAGCTCCAAGCGATTGGGCTTCCTATTTTTACTCCTAACGGTCATATGGAGTGTTGAGCAAGAGGAAAATAATGTGTGACAGTATTTAGGTTAACCCGTTGCTTTGTAAAGGTCTACTTTAAGTTACTTACACTTATTCTTAATCTTTCCCTTAGGCCGCGTACACACGGTCGAACATGTCCGCTGACAGTTTCCGCGGACATGTCCGACCGTGTGTACGGCCTAGCGGACAGGTTTCCAGCGGACAAAAGTTTCTTAGCAAGCTAAGAAACTTGTCCGCTGGAAACATGTCCGTCGGACATGTCCGATGGTTAGTACACCTAATCAGACATGTCCGCTGGTTATGACGTGTAACCAGCGTCCCGAAATCCTGCGCATGCGTGGAATTGATTCGACGCATGTGTGGAAGCATTGCACTTCCGTGTTTGAGAACGTCGGTGTCTTCTACGTCACCGCGTTCTCTGTCTGCGGGGATTTTGGTCTGATGGTGTGTACACACATCAGACCAAAAGCTCCCAGGAGACATGTCCGATGAAAACGGTCTACGGACCGTTTTCATCGGACATGTCTCCTCGTGTGTACGGGGCCTTAAAGCGCATCTGTTCCAAGTCTATAGACAATAATTGTTCACATGTTCTTAGGAAGCAATAAAGGAGCTTACACAAGCCATCCCTGACCTTTACAGGTACTTGAAATGTAAAGTAATTAATTCTCAAAGATCCTCATAGATGACAGCAAAGACTCTAAAGTTGGGTTTGGTAGGTTTCTCAGACAACCAGCAGGTTGAATGGAAAAAGATGATCCAATTCCCCCATCCACACATTCGAGCTAGATGGGGTAATCACTCCCACTGTGCTTTGGTGTTCTGACAGCAGGGGAACCTCCCTGCCATCAGAATACAGTTATAGCTGGCAGCACTGAATGTTCGGGAAAAACCTGACAGGCTGGTTGTTCAGAAGTCTATTGGTAGACCAACTTCTGTACAACCAAGCTGCCCATCCATAGATCAAAATTAGATAAATTTTGATCCATGTATGGCTGCACTTTATGTTCCGTTCACATCACAGAGGTGTGACCGGGTACGCACACTTTGTTGCACGTTTCTGCACATTCCTGCACAACGCATTTGGGCAGCCTATTATTTTCAATTATTGCCTGGGTTCTCAAATATATGTGCCAGTTCATATATATTATAGTTCACGTAAGCCTTGCAAACTTTGGTTAGATATGCAGACAAAAGCTGCTTTACTTGGAAGAATTGCATTTTAATCTGCAGTGCCAGCACTGATAATAAATAGGTGTCATTGCATATTATGTAACAAAATGTCTTGATGGACTATATATAAGTAAATAAGTTAATAATCCTGGTTGTATGTGTTTTTCAAGTGCTAGAGATGGCTAGCATACTCCGAAAAGAAAGCAGGGACTTGGTCTGTTTCAGAAATATCCTTAACAGCTAAAGTAACATATGTAATGAAAAAATAAAATAAATATAGCATTTTAAATCAAAGTTGAATAAAAGTGGTTTGCCAAAACTGATAGATTTTTATGCAAACTTGCAGTACCGGTACTTGAATTAATTTTAATGGCAAAACCCTCTTCATGTAATGGTTTGGAACCGAGGTGAGAAAATCATCAACAGTTTGATTGTGAGCTAATTATTTAAAGACAATGACTTGCAAATTATCACATTCAGCTCATTTTTGTTATTTAACAGCAGGAACACCTGCATCTGCTCGAGCTGGTTCAATTAACAAGCGGAGGGAACATGGGATGATGTCTTGTGATCATAGTTTCAATTTGTAACGTGTAAATCAAGGAAGATTGATTTGAAAAGGCTGTCTAAATGAACGATTTCCTTGTGTTCAAGAGATGTTTTAGAGTCTTCCATCTTTGGAAAGTTGTATCAAATTAATTCCTTACACAATATTTGCATTTGGCTTAACAATGCCTATGTGAATTTTCAAAAAAAATATTCTAATGAAAATAACTTGCTGTCACTTACCTCCCAAAAAATTTGAAGAGACTCGGAGAGGCGTATACATTCGTTATTTTCCAATGTAAAAAATTCTGCACAAAAAATTTAAATGTTTTTAGATTACATATTGGCACACAGTTTAAAACATTTAGGGCCAGATCCACGTAGCGGATCGTAATTTTCGGCAGGCGTAGCATATCATATTAACGATACGCCGCCGCAACTTTGAGAGGCAAGTGCTGTATTCACAAAGCACTTGCCTCTAAAGTTACGGCGGCGTAGCGTAAATCTGCCGGCGTATGGGCGCAGAATTCAAATGTTAAAGTTGTGGGCGTGTTTTATGTTAATTTTACTTGACCCGACGTAAATGAAGTTTTTTCTGAACGGTGCATGCGCCGTCCGTGGGGGTATCCTAGTGCGCATGCTCAAAATTAACCCGCAACAAGCCAATGCTTACGACGTGAACGTCATTCTACGCAAAGCCCTATTCGCGAACGACTTACGCAAACGACGTAACATTTTCAAAATTCGACGCAGGAACGATGTCCATACTTAACATTGAGTACGCCTCATATAGCAGGGGTAACTTTACGCCGAAAAAAACGGAAACAACGTAAAAAAAAAATGTGCCGGACGTACGTTTGTGGATTTGCGTATCTAACTAATTTGCATACTCAACGCGGAATTTGACGGTAGCGCAACCTAGCGGCCAGCGTAAATATGCACCTTAGATCCGATGGCGGATACAAAACAAAGATACGCCGGAGCAAAATAGAAGTTACGCGGCGTATCAATAGATACGCCGTCATAACTTCTTTGTGGATCTGCCCCACTCACTGTTTTTAATATAATGAAACTGGAATCATCTGGTATGTAAACCCAAGAACAAAGTTCTAAAAAAAATATGGTGGCTGCATTTTTTTTTTTTCAGACTTTTTATAAACGGTGAGACGCCAGTAACACTCTTCCTACGCACGGGCAACAATTACTAGGCTTACCTACTGTACAACACATGGGACAGCAGCTTTGTGACCCTAGACTGTTCCTAATTTGGATATACGATTTCAAATTTTGATATAGAATTTGAATAGTTTGAGGGTGACCGCTTTATTATTCTGTAATGTATATTTCAATTATCCATCATTCATTCTTTTGTTTTTCTTGTTTTATAACTACAATAATCTTGCATTTTTAGTCAAGCAAGCTTTTGTGTAAAGCATTTTGCTTTACACAAAAGCTTGCTTGGCTAAAAATGCAAGATTATGTGACCTATTTAAGGGTCTCAGATCAAATATATTGTATATGAATTAATTTGCAGAGGCCCATCTAGAATTTTCTGATCAAGGGCATGTCTAAACTGAGAAATGTGAACAAATGTGTCACACATGGGGAATTGCCTGTAGTTCTACATCTGCACAATCAGGAGCAATAGGAAAGAAAAGCCAGTTCCAGTCCCTGAGCCTCAGAGAGTGTTATCCTTCAATAGCAGGAAATATTGATCCTTGGTATCTGGCCTAGAACCTAGCTCTTAATGTTTTGACCTTTGTCAGTACTAGCACTCTCCAAACCTCTCAGCCAAGATCAGTCCCACTGATCCATACAGTGTTACTTTAATCCCAACCTAAGGACCTATTATTGGTAGGCCTAACTATCGCTGATGAAAGGTCACTGTAATTAACGCACAAATGCAGTAAACTTTTCAGTTTAAATGAGCTTAGGCTAATCAATTTCTGAACCTTTAGAATGCTGATGACTGTGGAATACATTTGAGTGAAGACTATATTATTTAAATGCTAAGTAATCTTTAGTTGGAAGTACACGCCAAAAAAAAAAAAAAAAAGATTATTCATAATACAACCAAATTTAATCTGAGGAAAATGATCACAATTTTACACATTTTTTCAGGCTTGCTGATTGCTTACCTGCTCCATGGTATAAATTCTGCATCAGTTCCATTTCATAGCCACTAACCTAAATTGATACAATACATTTAGTAAAGCATGGCTATTAAAACATCAGTGTGTTATCAATTGGTTTAAAATGATAAAATGTAGACAGAAGGTTATAGCCTATTAAGATGTCCGACAACATTGTGACAAAGCCCTTCTATCAATACATAGTTACATTCACCCCCTGCTAAGCTGCTTCGAATCCCTCCCTCATCTTTTATTCACACTAGCATGTGCAACAAGGGGGCAACAAACCCCATTATTGTTAATGAGGGGCAAAAGAAAAGAGTCACCACAGACAGGCACAGCGCTGGATTGAGATAGGCTTATGATAAAGAGTGGAACGGAATGACAATTGTTCAGGGACCAAATATCTAGGAGTGGGAAACTTCATGATTCGTATAAACGCTGACTCAGTACATAAGAACCGGCTACAGCCATAAGTCTTCTTGGGAGACTCTAAACACCCTGTGCCTGGTTTGACCGCCGTGCTTGTGGTCATATCATCTGGTAAGGAGACTACATCTCTTTCACTCGGGTGTTCAGTTGGTGGAGGAAGTGTTTCCTTTGATGTCACATCACTTATGATAAGAAGATTTTGGATCCACTTAATTTCACTTAATTTTACTTGGGACTTTTGTTTGGATTTTTTCCATCCACTTTACCTATTTAACAATAGGGCATGTCAATATGTGTTAATATTTTGGATTGATCATATATCAATCTTTCTTTGTTTATGGTAATAATTTTAGTATTCACTTACTTTGTTCTTTGCATATGAATATTATCTATTTATTCTTTTGTCATCTATTATCAATTTTTAAATTTATATATTGGTGGCATTATTAATTTTTTCAATTTTTTTACTTATCGCTCAATTCTGCAAGCGTTCTAATTTACTATCGCTGTTTTCTTGCTGGTCTAAAATCACTTTTGACGTAAAGGGACACTTGCCATGGACAATTTCATGTTTCCAGGCAGGAAGAACAGTATATATAATATAAAACTGCAGGCAAGGCACTGGGCAAAGCACTAGGGACAAAAGGGATGTGAAATTATTTATTTTTTTTTTTTTTTTTTTTTTTTTTTTTTGTCAAATTAGTTTATTGGGTTTAAAGTAAAGAGAAAACAGTAGATACAATTGACAATAAAAGATTACAGAAAAATAAAAATGGTATCATGTAATAAGAGAGTATTTGAAACATAGACAAATCCAATAAATATTTGTAGATCCTATGAGGAATATTAAAGGAATCATTAAAGCAGGTTATAGTCAAACCAATCATGTTAGTCTATTGCATTTGAACTCATATAAAATATTATAGAATATTGTGATATAAATGGAACCGGATATAATTATGATATGAACTATAGCTATGGAGCAATTGTAATTTTAGCAAAGAATCGGTTCAAAAACTGGCCGTAATAGGGGGGAGAAGGATCTTATTCATGTTAAGTATTAAAACAATAGGAGCAAAATTAGATATCGTATTTACATATTCACATTTACCATTTTATATAATGAGATAGCTTGAGCTATATATTTGAAGAAGTGAGAGATAAAAGAAAGAAAAAGGACAGAATGTGGAGTATAAAAAGTGGAAAGTGATGAAAACAATAGGATAGGAAAGGCAGTACAGGATAGAGGAAAGGCTCCGGGATCGTTACATAATAGAGATAGTAATAATATAGAGGGACTGTATCCAGAATGTTACTGGCTTACAATATCCTACCAAGGTCTCAATAGAGAATCATCTGGGTTAGATGAGATAGTATAGGTCACCCATGGGTTCCATATTGTTTCATATATGTCTATGGAATCATTGGTTATGGCTTCTGATTTTGAGTGGAGCATGGCTTGATGTACTCTATTTCTGGTTTCAGAAACTAGAAGCGTAGCTGTTTTCCAAGCTTTGGAGATGGTTTGCTTTGCGGCTGTGGTGATTTGTAGGAACAGTTTAAATTGAGCATAGGAAATACAATCCGGTTTTAAATTTAGGAGTGCGGTAGTCGGATCAGGAGTAATGGATTTCTTGAAAACTGCTGAAATCATGAGGAATATTTCTTTCCAGTAATTTTTTGTAACAGGGCACTCCCAGAAAATATGTAAATGTGTTCCCGGATCACCACAGCCGCGAAAACAAAGCGGGGAATAACGGGGAGCAAATTTTGCTATTCTAACAGGAACCAAATACCAGTACATGAGAACTTTATAATTTGTTTCCATAGCAAGTATATTTTGGGAGGACGTTTTAGTATTTGACCATACTTTATTCCAGGTAGATATATCTATATTGAAACCAAGGTCGTTCATCCATTTTTCAGCATATGAAGGTAATTTTGCGGTAAGCTTAGTACTTAGTTGGCTATATAGTATTGAAATGAGTCCTCTTGAATGAGGATCTCGTTTACATATTCGTTCAAACTGCGTCATGTCACTCAATTTATTTATACCTTGTAAATATGGTGCAAAGAAATTTTTAATTTGTAAATAGCGAAAAATTTCTGATGCCGGAAGTTTATGACTTTCACGTATTTCTGGAAATGTTTTAAATGAGGCAGGTTTTAAAAAGTCACAACATTGTGTTAGACCCGCTGAAATCCATCTTGTGAAGGTTCTAGGAAATGTGAGGGCTGGGTAAAACTTTGAGTTTCTCATAAAAGATATGAGGGGTACATGTGGGGATTGTAAACCCTGGGTCATTTTAAATCTTTCCCAAATAGTGATTGTATGTTTTGTAATCTTATTGTCGATTATTTTGTGGTTAGAGGAGGTGGACCATATGAGATTTGGTATAGAGATTGGGTCGCTATCAATGGTTTCAATTACTACCCATAGTGGAATTTCGTGGCTTACATGGTATTTGGGAATGTTTGCTATTTGCGCAGCATGAAAATAAGTGGCAAAGTTTGGGAAACCTAAACCTCCTTTAAGTTTAGGGAGGTATAGGGTGTGTGGAGAGATTCGAGATTTTAAAGTGCTCCATATAAATGATTGTGTTTTTCGTTGTAGGTTTCTGAGGAAGTAGGCTGGAATAGGAATGGGTAAAACTCTAAAGAGATATAACATTTTGGGTAATATAGTCATTTTTATAACATTTATTTTACCTAACCAAGATAAGGGGAGAGTGGACCATTGCTTTAAATAATTTGAAATTTTCCGTAACAGTGGGGGGTAGTTGGCGGAGAAAATATCTTTTAGATCAGGGGTAAGTACAATACCTAGATATGAGAGATGTGTCGCGGACCATGTAAAAGGGAGGGATATCTTCGCTTGTTGAAGTATATCTGGGGGCAAAGAAACGTTTAAAGCTATAGATTTTTGCATGTTTATTTTTAATCCAGATATATGGGCAAAATGGTCAAGTTTGTTTATAACGTTGGGAGCTGTAATATGGGGGGAGGACATGAAAATTAAAATATCATCAGCAAATAAGCAGAGTTTATGATGGTGGCCAGCCAGTTCTATACCTTTAATTGATGGATTTTTTCTAATAGCTTGAGCTAGGGGTTCGATGAGTAAGGCAAATAACAGTGGGGAGAGGGGGCACCCCTGGCGAGTGCCTCTGTTAATATTGAACATAGCTGATTTATACCCTGCATACTTGATGTATGCCTTTGGGTTATTATATAAAGATGTGACCCAACTAAGGAAATGTGGGCCAAAGCCCCATCTTTGTAAAGTAAAATGTAGGTAGGGCCACGTTACCGTGTCAAAGGCTTTTTTGATGTCTAGTGACAGTAGACACATAGGGATTCTTCTTTTTTTGGCTGCTTGGATCAGCAACAAGGCCCTACGAACATTATCAGTTGCTTGGCGCATTGGGATAAAACCAACCTGGTCGTTACTTATTAAGGTACCTATTATGCTATTCAATCGGGTTGCAATCACTTTTGCTAATAATTTTATATCTAGATTTAAGAGCGATATAGGTCTAAAATTAGCACAGGAAGAGTCATCAGATTGTGGCTTAGGAATCATAGATATAATTGCTGTTAGAGTTTCAGATCTGAATGATTGGTTATTAATGATGGAGTTGAATGCTTCTAACATCATGGGAGTTAATATATGTGAGAATTTTTTATAGTAAAGGGCTGAAAACCCATCTGGTCCCGGACGCTTATTAGGTTTGAGGCATTTGATTGCTTGTTCAATTTCAATGGGAGTGATGGGGCTTTCAAGGCTTTCATAATGACATTGGGATAGAGTAGGGAGTTTTATTTGAGAAAAAAAAGTTTCTGCTGAGGATTGGTCGAAAGAGCCTTCTTTTTTATACAAGGAGGTGAGATGTTTGTGGAAGGTATGAAGGATATTGACTGGATTACTTGTATATTTATCATGGGAGATTTTCAGTCGGATTGGTTTGGATGGGTTGTTTAGTTTTTTAAGTGCACGTGCAAGGAGAGTGCCAGGTTTATTGGCTTGGAAGTAGTATTTTTGTTTGGATTTATGAAGAGTTTTATCTACAGATTCGGATAAAAATAGGTCTAGATTTAAGCTAGCTTTCTCGAGTTGTGTTTTATTCTGCGGTGTAGGGCTAGATTGGAATTTATTATGACAATTGTTAAATTCAGTTTCAAGTTTTTGTTGCAGTTTTTTCTTTTCTTTCTTTTGATGTGATGCTTGACGTAAGCAATACCCTCTAAGGACAGGCTTATGCGCTTCCCATAGTGTTAGTGGGGATATATCTGAGGATTTATTATTTTTTAAGTATTCTTTTAGGGCATTTTCTAGGTCTTGAGAGAGTGAAGGGTGTGATAAGAGAGAGTTGTTTATTTGCCACGTTGAGTCTTGTGCTTTTGGAAGTAATGAGTTAAAGGTGGAAATTATAGCGCAATGATCGGTCCATGTATAGGGTTTGATATATGAGGTGAGCAATTCAGGGGACATACAAATAGAAATTAAAATGTGATCAATACGGGAAAAGGATTTGTGAGGGTGAGAATAGAAGGAGTATTGACGTTTGGATGGGTTAATTTCACGCCAAGAATCTATTAATGAATGTTGTTGAAGGAGTCTCTGAAACGATCTAGATTGAGAATTAGATGTAGGGGGTAATGGTGATTTATCTAAATAGGGATAAATTGTTTGATTGGAATCTCCACAAATCAGGAGTGTGCCTACTTTATGTGTATCAATAACTTGAAGAAGGTGGGATAAAAATGATGTTGGTCTTTTGTTGGGTGCGTAATATGAGACTACTGTTATTGGGATATCGCATAGGTTGCCTATAAGTATGAGGTAGCGACCTTCTGGATCCTTGATTTCGGATTCTAGGGAAAAGGGTGTAGTTCGGTGAAATGCTATTAACACTCCTCTGTGTTTGGACTTGGCTGAGGCTGTATAAACCTGGGGGTAGCTTGCACCAAAATATTTAGGGGTGGAGGATTCAGTGAAATGAGTCTCCTGGAGGCAGACTATGTGTGCTTTTGATGCTGAAAGTGACCTGAAAACTTTAGTACGTTTATGAGGTATGTTTAGACCTTGTGTATTTAGGGTAAGTACATTCAATGGAGCCATATAAGAGTTTTTAGAAAAATATAACAGTACATATCAAATGTAAATTGTGGTATTAGACAAAACCCGGAGTAAGGGAGGAAAATGGAGAAAGAATAAGAAAAATAGGATAGAAGAAAAAAAAAGGAGATGCTAGACAGTAATCTAATTGGATTGAGATGGTTGAAATCCATAGCAAGAAATAAAAAGTAGGCTTTCTGAGCTCAAAAATGACAGGAGCTCAGAGGCACAAAGTCTGTCTGAGGAGGCCCCCTACACTGTAACTACAGTGAGGGAGAGTCCTAGGACAGAAAAATGAGAGGAGCAGTGACCTCTTCTCGGCTTCTCAACGGTTAAAATGTATTCAAGAATAAGGGAAAAAAAAAACATATTAAACTAAGACAACCAAACTTGGCAAGGTAACCAGCTACAAACATGTATTTAACTAGTGACTAGTTATTCCACAATTAAGAACATAAGATAAACAATTAACCTTATACATTTTAAAACTAGAAATGGCATATTTCAATTCTATTATGATCATAGGATTGATACACCTCAGGGCTGCTGTAAGTGTGGAAAATAATTAAGTATTCACTCTGTAGGAAAGAAATAGGGTTAATAACAAGAATATTAGTATAAATACACAAAGCCTTGGAGATACAACTTCTGTCTCTGCATAGTGTATGAAGGGGAGGAAAGGAAAGGGGGAAGGAAGGGGGTGGGGGAGGGGGTAGAGGTAGTTATAGGAGAAGGGGGAGAGACAGGATGTTACAATGAAGAGAGACTTATGAGGGTATAACAAGGCGATTTGGCAGAATGATTTTAAGTGTACTGATACTTATCTTCTTATGGGTAGGAAAAATGTGAATGAATTAAGGCATGGCTAAATTAACCATGGAGTTTGGAGGAGACACAAAGAGTTACTCAGTCAAGTCAGTCCATTTTGTCCTGCTGGTCAGAAACTGGAGGATTGAAACGGCCTCTCTTTGGGGTAGCCTGTCTGTTTCCATCAGGTTCAGGGATTGATGAATGTGGAGGAGAGTCAGAAAGGGCACGGCGTCGCGTATTTGCAGATGACTTATTATAAAGCTGAAGTTTTTGCAGCGTGTTCTTTAGTTCTGTAGTGGTTTTGCTGGAGTATTTGGCTCCTTGATAAGTGAACCTAATTGAAAATGGAAACCCCCATTGATATGGGATGTGGTGGAGTTGGAGATTTAGGAGCAAAGGTTTCATCTCACGACGTTTAGCTACTGTTATGGGAGATAAATCAGCAAACATTTGGTAAGTATGTCCTTGGAAAGTAAGAGATTCTTTCAGTCTAGCTGCAGCCATAATTTGATCTTTGGTGCGGAAAAAGTGGAACTTAGCAATTATATCGCGAGGGGGGCCATCAGCTTTGCGTGGCCCTAAAGCTCTGTGGATTCTATCCATTTCCAATCTTTCTATAGGAATTGCTGGTGTTAGTTCTTGAAAGAGGGCTGTCATAGATGATTGGAGGTCAATGATTGACTCCGGTATACCTCTTATACGAAGATTTGAGCGGCGAGCTTGGTTCTCAAAATCCTCCAAACGGGCTTGCATTGCTGCATTTTCTTCTTTTAGCATTTCAAATTCATTGTCATGGGTTGCTATGCTTGTTTCAATATCATCCATCCTGTATTCAAGGTCAGAAGTGCGCTGACCTATGTCTCTGATTTCTTTAGTCAGAGTCTCAGTAATTTGTTCAGAGGACACTTTCAAAGCTTTTTGAAACATTTTCTCTATTTGTTTCAATATTTTGGGTTGTAATGTATCAGTTTGTTTTGACTGGCTTATGGCACTGTGTTCATCATCAGTATCAGAGGAATCCTGTGATAAGTGCTGTTGTTTCTTGTCAGAGCAGGGTTTGACTGCCTGAGGAGAATTTGACAGTGCCATTTTCATATTCCCTTTGAGTGGCTTTTCTTTGAGGGTTTTAGCTGCGGTTTTTCCACGGGTTACTCCAAAAACCATATTGTTTTGATCCCTGGGCTCTAGGGAGTGATATGGTGTATATTATTTTGTAGTTACCCTGCCATTCGAGCGTCTGTGAGAGCCGTTAAGAGCCGAGAAGGACAGAGCTTCAGCAGGACACATCCATCACTGGCCACTCCCCTCAGCTGACTGTGAAATTATTTGATACAGTAATGTAATCTGTAAGATTACAGTGTACTGTATGTGTTATGTTGCGACGCTCGCAGGGAACAAAGCCCGGCACATAGAGGCACTCGGGTTGAGTACACAGACTGCGGACACAGTGGGGGGACATCGCAGTATCCCGGTGACAAGGTAAGTATCGTATACACAGGAGCCTGCAGTACAATCCCGAGAGTGGCTCGGGGTTACCAATAATGGTACTGAAATGTAACCCCGAGCCACAGGCGGAAATACCGCCAGGGAGGTCCTGGTTTATAGGCAACAAGTATGATCTCTAAAGTTCTATGTAGGCAGCTCAAGGACCCAATGCACTTGAAGACAGACAAAATCACTCGGTACTTGAGCTTGCTTGATTTGTTCTCTCTTTTCTAGCTTTTTTACATTATTTTGAACATTAATTCATTTCTGAATGCAAGTTACTGCAGTAGGTATAATGTAAGGTTACAAGGTTCAAAATTAAATCTGTGGACATGTTACTGAACACACCCACTTTATTCACACCCAAAAAACGCACCCTCATTTGTAGCCACAGCCACAATATCATGCCCTCATTTTTAACACCCTCTGAAACCTTAGTTGAAAACTTTTGGAACACCATGCAGACATTTAAGGTATACAGAAAAAATTCCTTGGGCACAATGATTAGAGAAATGATAGGTGGAGAGTTGTGGCCAAATGATCACCTGCACAACTTAGGCCAACCTGAGCCTACTTTTCTCAAGGGCCATGACTGCAAAATACAAAGAGCGCAGGGGCCAGTAGTGCATTGTATAATATACATCATTATTGGTAATGCTGACTGTTGGTCTACTGATAAATGTGAATTGTGATTTTTAATGATTAGTTTACTTTAATGTATGAACTAATTGTATTACAATCTTTAAGCACAATCTTTAAACACTTAAACATGCAACACATCTTATATTATATGATTTATAGTGGTTTGAATTGCCTCACCTCTCCATCCAAGTGCAGAATATTTACTTGATTGTGGTCACTAATTGAACTTGGCTGGCAGTACGTTCTTAACAATTGGGGTAGCAAGCCATCAACCCATCTAAAAAATAAAAGGTCATAATAGATTAAAGTAGTTCTAAAGGCTGAAATTTCTTTCCCTTAATGCATGACTGTACCAGTGCACAAACAAGGTCCATAAAGACATGGGTGAGCAAGTTTGGGGTGAATTAGAGCTGGTGTCCCTGCTCCCATGATGCCATTTTAAAAATGTATGCCCTCCTGCGCATGCAGGAGATTTAGAGCGGAGGATGTCATGCGCCTCGGTCTTGTGCATGAGCCATACAACAATACACATACCAATAAGTTTAATGCCATGTGGCACATACACTAGACCAGTGGTCTCCAAACTGCGGCCCGGGGGCCAGATGTGGCCCTTTTCTTGATTTTATCTGGCCCTTGGGGTGCTTTTCTATTCATTGGCACCAATAGAGGGCAGAATTCCTCCCAATAACACCAATGATGGGGCAGAATTCCTCCCAATGATGGGGCAGAAGTCCTCCCAATAACACCAATGATGGGGCAGAATTTCTCCCAATAATAGGGCAGAATTCCTACCGGTTATGGGGCAGAATTTCTCCCAATGACACCAATGATGGGGTGAAATGACACTAATGATGGGGTCCAATGATGGGGGATTTTGTGCTCTTGATGGCCACAGTCCGGCCCACTTAAAGTCTGGAGGACAGTAGTCCGGTCCTTTGTTTAGAAAGTTTGGAGACTCCTGCACTAGATGATGCTCATCTCACGCATGTGCTGTATGAGAATGCTGTGAGATCTCACAGGTTAGGTATGAAATCATTTTGTAGATACCAGTGACGTCTCCTTTCCAGGGGGCATCTATGCAGCCGGGGATATGTCACTAGTGCTTTCAGGGGAACAAGGAAGTGAACACAAAAATGTAAGTAAAGTAAAAAAAAAATGATGATTTCACATCAGCGTGAACACATGTATGCTCATGTGAATTTTAGGAAAAGGGGGAATAGCCTGTTTTAAAGGTATATGTTAACGGATTATACTGTCAATTCTGTCATTCAGATGTTAGATTATATGTTAGATTATATGTTACATTATATCTATTTTTGTTTCAGTGTTGTAATACTCTCTTTTCTTTCACTTACCCCCTGTCAAACAGATCAGATTTTTACTAATTTATAACAAACAGTACTTCCAATGTTTTCATACAAAACAGGAACCCCCAGGTTTAATGTGCTTCAGGGCCTTGTGGTTTTAGTTATGCCTCTGTCAATATGTATTTCTCGACCATACCGGTAAATGCAGCATTCTGCAAAATCAAGTTATCTGTGTTTCACCGTATGTCTTACCTAATGTTTACTGATAGGAAGTAACAATAAACAACTCTTTGACATATTCCCTAGTCTATTTAGTATAACATTTGAAGTAACAACTAGATTGCTCCTGGCTATTCCTGTGTGTTTAGAGTTTGGAAGCTTACAGAAATGGTAACTGATCTTGACAGAGACAATTCCTAAGAGATGTGAACTGGTGTACAGACTATGTAAGAAATAAAATAAATCCCAAAGGCATTGCAACTTTGCAAACGAGGCTACCAAAAGAACAAACAAAGGCGTTGTGGAGATAATACTGAGAAGTGTATTCCCATGACCACATGACCACAACGGTGGTCACATTGAAGGTTGCATCATGTATTAGCAAACAAAAATCAATGTATAAGCCCTTTTACCTTTAATCAAACCAGTTCAAAGAAAAAAGGATTAATCATAAAAAACATGTTTGGCAGCGAGGCCTAAATGTTATTTTTTATGCCTTAGGCTCCATGCATACTGGAAGCTAAAAAAAAGCTATAAAAATGTTTTTTAGCATTTTTGCAATAGCGTTTATTAGCGTTTTTCAGTGTAGCGTTTTTTTTAGCTTTTTTTTTTCAATGGATAAAAAAACGCTGGCGAGTTGCGTTTTTCTGCGTTTTGTGTTTTTTCCCACCGAAAAATGGCACTAAACGCTAAAAAACATCCATGTGTGCATGGACACATAGGCTAACATAGAGTGCAGTTTATGGGCTTTTAATAATAAAAAAAAAACGCCAATAAACTTCAGTTTATGAGCTTCAGTGTGCATGGAGCCTTATGCTGTAAAGCTGTAAGCCCACATTGATGTTTACCTAATTGGTATATACTAAACATGTCACTCCGGTATAAAATGTGATACCTGAAGCATGAGGCAACCATACTACAGGGTGGGCCATTTATATGGATACACCTTAATAAAATGGGAATGGTTGGTGATATTAACTTCCTGTTTGTGGCACATTAGTATATGTGAGGGGGGAAACTTTTCAAGATGGGTGGTGACCATGGCGGCGATTTTGAAGTCGGCCATTTTGAATCCAACTTTTGTTTTTTCAATAGGAAGAGGGTCATGTGACACATCAAACTTATTGGGAATTTCACATTTGGTTTTAACGTAACTTTATTCTTTCATGAGTTATTACAAGTTATTTACAAGTTTCTCTTTGTTTACAGCCATTGACATGTCGCCGAGGTTAACACGTGCGGAGCGGAAAAATTGTGTTGATGTCTGGTGAACGCAGTAACCGGGTTATTGCAGCAGATTTCAATGCAAGACAGCCCACCCATCTCCCATGCTACAGTTAGCAAACTGCTTACTAAGTTTCGTGAAACTGGTTCAGTGCTGGATTTTGACAAAATGTGGACACATGAAATCTGTCACTAATGAAGAAACATCAGTGGCTGTCCTAGCTTCATTCAGCAAGAGACAACAGCGTAGCACTCGCCGCATGTCACTGGAGAATACAGTTACGTTAAAACCAAGCACACCATTGTTTTTCTTGTGAAATTCCCAATAAGTTTGATGTGTCACATGACCCTCTTCCTATTGAAAAAACAAAAGTTGGATTCAAAATGGCCGACTTCAAAATGGCCGCCATGGTCACCACCCATCTTGAAAAGTTTCCCCCCTCATATATACTAATGTGCCACAAACAGAAAGTTAATATCACCAACCATTCCCATTTTATTAAGGTGTATCCAGGGGTCAAGTCCTGGGGAAAAAAGTGTGGGAACTCCCACCCAAGATCCACTCCCCCACAAAAAAAAAAAGAAAAGATACGCTCATATGCATAATTACTAAACCGCATGTTTTAATTACTAGAAGCAAGTTCTTTCTAAATCCCGCGATAACTCGCGGCAGACCTCCGCAATGTCTCCTGGGAACAATGACAAAAGCTCAGTCTGAGACAGACTTCCGTTTCCGGGGGAGGTGAAGTGAGCATGGAGGAGTGAGCGCAGAGAAGGAGAGCCTAGCGGTGGTCCGTGGTGCACCTGGATAGGAGAGCGGCAAATATGCCTGTATTCCCCCGTCCTCTCTAATCTACAGCAGGGAGCGTATCCCCAGCAGTGGACGCAGTGGACGCTGCCTCCGATGTCACGGAGAGGAAAGAGCACTGGAAGAAGTGCGGGAGGGTATGTGCCTAGCCACTCATATATCACCCGGTATATGACGGTGAAGAGGGGTGACGCGAAGCAGGAGGACTCACGAGGAGGACACGCTCCGAGGAGGGAGTCACTGACAGAAAGCACCCGGCAAGACGCTGCAGAGAGACAAGCGTTAGATACCTCAGCTACAGCCACAGCTACAGCGGGGACAGGAGAGGTGATCGGTGGACAACAGCCGCTCGTAGGAGCCAGCCAGACGGCAGCATCTGCCCCAATAGACAGGGCGGGAAGGGGTGTACCTATACTGGAGGCCCAGGACGGGGCAGGAAGCATTTTAACATCCCTCGAGGGCGAGAGGGCAGCAAAGCTGACGGAGTGGACGAGTGGGTCCCCCCAACTCGCGGCAGAGGTATTGTCGGCTTTATCTATATTTCCTAACATACCAGAAGCATTAAGGTTGTCAGGAGAACTGATAATAAAACCTACAGAGACATCTGCAGAGCCATTAGCAGCAAAGACACTAATAGAGACACTTCCTGTAGTAATTACACCTGCTGCATCACCTATATTAGTAGCTAAGGGGGGTAATAGCATTACAGGTTTTGCAATGGCTTAAGTAAATGCATACCCACGAGAGGAGGAGGGAGGGCAGCCTGATATACAGAGCCTCGGTGACACAAGGAATATACATGGAATAGAAGTGACACCGGATATTAGCCAGCTAAGCAGGCTCATCCAGGCTCTCCCAACTAAGGAAGACATTCAGAAAATCTTATCGGTCATGACAAGTACTTTGAAGGAAGAGATGGAGGAGGTCTGTGCAAAAGTGGTGATGGGAGAACAGAAAATGTGTATCTTGGAAAGTCAGCAAGGGGTGGTGGACTGTAGGTTGGCAGCCCTTGAGGAAAAATTTGGCAAGCAGCAACAACAACTGGTCAGATTACAGTTAAAAGCTGAAGAGGCGGATAACAGAAGTAGGAGGAATAATGTACGTATAAGAGGGATCCCTGAAAGCTTTGAGGGCCTGGCCCTTAGGGAAGCTGTCTTATCTATCCTCAATAAAATCTTAAAAAAAAATCCAGAATCCCCAATGGAGCTGGATAGGATTCATAGGGTCCCTACATTTAGGAACCCAGAACAGACTAGCCCCCGTGATGTGCTATGTCGGATACATTTCTTCAGAATAAAAGAAGAAATTCTTAGGGAGGCATGGAAAGAAGGAACGGTGTTATGGGAGGGGGTGAGCATACAGCTATTCCCTGACCTGTGCTGGCAAACCAAAGCAAGACGTCGCTTGCTAAGACCATTACTGGAATATATACGCAGTCAAGAGGCTGTATACAGATGGGGCTATCCGCTATCCTTAAATATAAAGAGGGAAGGAAGAAGTTTTAATTTAAGAGAGCCCTATCAGCTTCCAGCACTGTTTGAATTTTTGGGATCAATGCCAATAGATGTTCCTAATTGGTTGGAGCTACCAGGTCCAGGAGAGAGAGACGTTAGATAAACAGATGGAAGAGATGGACAGAAGGCGGACATAGGCCTAAGAGATATAGTAACTGGCAAAAAAAAAAAAAAAAAAAATGTATTTATTTTTTTGGGCAACATGGAAGATCGCCCCCCTAAATTTCTAGAAGAGAGATAATGTGTATTATCAATAGCCCCCAGGCAGGAGGGAGTCCCTCATATTAACTCATAATCCATATCCTAAAAAAGGAAAAAAAAGGGATATGCCAGTCTCTTTCTCCTTTCCTCTTTTTTGGCGCCCTTTTGTTTTTTTTGGGGCCCCTTTGTTTTTTGTATTTTTCTCTTTTTTTTTTTTTTTTTTTTCCTGAGAGGGAATTGAGAAGAACTCCTTTTCAGACTTTGGTTAATAAACTTCCAGGGGCTGTTACTGGTGTAAGGTGCCAAAAGTATTACTCCCATTTTTTTTTTTTTTAGGCCCTTTTTTGGGGAAGTTCAAATGTTTACATGTCGATATAGGTCTATATATTTGTTTCTTTGTTTTTGTTTTTTTTTATTTTTTTTATTTTTTTTTTAAAATGCAACACATGGAGAATCTTACAGCGGCTCTGAGGGAACAAGAAGAGGAGGTGAGGGAGATATGGGCACCATATGTTAGATATAGGGAAAGAGAGGAATAGGATGGGGGTGATGGAGTGTGGGGGGGGAGGAGGGAATCCCTTTTTTTTTTTTTTCTCTTGTAGATGCTGATTTTAATAGCAGGATTGAAAGTTGGGAGGGTGGGGAAGAAAGAGAGGTATTTGAGAAATAACTGGGGTATTAATGTCTCAAATGAAAAGAGTGCACGTCCAATGCGTGGGATTTAAAAAGGAAGAAAGTTTAGATCCATTAGCATTTGCTCCGAGGACTGTAAATAAAGGTAAAGATGTATAGGATTAAGAGTTGGTTTAGACAAGAGAATGAAAAATGTCCTATGTAAACTCTGAAGCTGACTGTTGTGTAGGATGTGATACTAACCTTTGTTTGAGGCAATGTGAAGTGTTGAAAAAAAAAAGATGGGAAAAAATAAAGAATTTATAAAAAAAAAAAGCTCCCAGGAGACATCGCGGCATCGAGGAAGTGACGGAATACCCGCACACTATGCGATGAATCCATATACAGGAAGCGGCCAGTAACATAAAGGATTACTAAGGTTCGCCTGCCCCTGACAGCAGGGGAGGGCTGGCAGCCTTAGGCCTGGGGGGCAAGTCCAGTCAAGTGGCCCATAGAGTGTGGAAAAGTGATGGATCGAGGAAAACAGTCTAAGATTTTTCATGATCACAAGAGACCGCACAGAGGCTCCCCTTACATCAGAGTCCGCACAGTGCCCCCCTTACATCAGAGACCGCACAGACGCCCCCCTTACATCAGAGTCCGCACAGAGGCCCCCCTTACATCAGAGTCTGCAAAGAGGCCCCCCTTACACCAGAGTCTGCACAGAGACCCCCCTTACATCGGAGTCCGCACAGAGGCCCCCCTTACATCAGAGTCCGCACAGAGCCTCCCCTTACATCAGAGTCCGCACAGAGGCCCCCCTTACATCAGAGTCCGCACAGAGCCTCCCCTTACATCAGAGTCCGCACAGAGCCTCCCCTTACATCAGAGTCCGCACAGAGCCTCCCCTTACATCAGAGTCCGCACAGAACCTATATACATCAGATCTGATGTAAGGGGTGTTCTGGGAAACTTGATTTAAGGGTGCATGCTGTGGACTATTGTGTAAAGAGGGTCTCTGCTCACCAAAGCCTGCCCCCCCTCCCCTTTAACAAAGTCCACAGAGCACCCCTTTTTATACACTGGGAGGCAAGAGAGACTAGAGAGGGTGAACTTACCAGGATGGAGGCTGAGGTGCAGGCAGGCTGTCTGATGCTTTTTTGGGTTCAAACTTCCTGTCCAGTGCCCACACATGCCCGGGGAGTGTGGGCAGGGCAGACTCAGAAGGAGGAGGAGCAGATGAGCTCTATCTCTCCTCGTGTCTGTGCAGAGAGAGAAGGGGATGTCAGCGCTGGTGTGCACTGAGGCTGAGCTATGTGTAAGACAAGACATAGCTCAGCTCTGCAGCCATCTACCTCGGAGCTGACACAGGCACGGCTGCACAGTGGGAGGTGAGCAGCGGCCGTGAACTGTGTTAACAGAGCTCCAGCAGGCATATTCCTGCTCTGCAAAAACAGCATTTGGTAGTTGCAGCCGGTGGCTGTGCATAGTGTCATCAGCCCAGGGGGAGATTTCCACCCTGCCCCCTGCCAGCCCTCCCCTCAAGCTGGGCATCGCCGCTTAGTGAAGGATTGGCTCGGGCGGCTCGGCTGCTCTCGGCTGCTCTAGTCCTGCAAAGGGAACAGTTCCTGCTGTGAAAAAAAGTGCAGGAACTCTGTTCCCGCGCGTTCCCGCAGGACTTAAGCCCTGGGTGTATCCATATAAATGGCCCACCCTGTATATTCTGTTAACTTTAGGAAATGTTCTTCTTTCTGTGTTTTGCTTAAATTAGGGGTCTCCAAACTGTGGCCTGCGGACCAGATGTGGCATTTTGCCTGGCTTTATCTGGCCCTTGGACCATTATTTCTTCCACTGGTATGAGAAACTATTCCTCTCACTGACACCAAAGATGGGGAACTAATTCTCTCACTGACCCCAATGATGTGATTTTTTTTACTCCCTCTGACCACCAAGCCTATGGCATTTTCTACTCCCATTGTCCACAGTCTGGCCCTCATAAAGTTTGAAGGGAAGTAAACTGGCCCTTTGTTTTGAAAATGTGGGGACCCCTGGCTAAACCACTTGCCGATCGCCTTCCGCAAATATACTGCGGCAAGGTGGCTCGGCTGTGCAAACCGACGTACCTGTACGTCTGCCTGTGTATGTGGTACTGCGGTAGCTCGCCCGCGGGTCTGGTGGACTTGATGCCCGCCGGCCACCCACAATCGTCAATGTAAACAAATAGATCCCTGTTCTGACAGGGGAGGAGAGAGAGATAAGCTATTCTTAGTGATCAGGAGCATCGATCTCTCTCTTCTCCCAGGCAGCCCATCCCCCATACAGTTACAAACACCTGACAGGGAACACAGTTAACCCCTTGATCGGTCCTAGTGTTAACCCCTTCCCTGCCAGTGCCATTTATATAGTGATCAGTGCATTTTTATAGCACTGATCACTGTATAGGTGTCACTGGTCCCCATAAAGTGTCACTTAGGGTCAGATTTGTCCGCTGCAATGTCATAGTGCTGCTAAAAATCACAGATCACCACCATTACCAGTAAAAACTAGTAAAAAACACGGGGCTAGAAATCACAGATCACCACCATTACCAGTAAAAACTAGTAAAAAACACAGGGCTAGATCCACAGACGAAGTACGCCGGCGTATCTACTGATACGCCGGTGTACTTTCAAATTTCCCGCGTCGTATCGTTGTTTTGAATCCTCAAAACAAGATACGACGGCTTCTGGGTTAGATCCGACAGGTGTATGTCTTCGTACGCCTTCGGATCTAAGATGCAATACTTCGGCGTCCGATGGGTGGCGTTTTCCGTGTCGGGTATGCAAATTAGCGAATTACGACGATCCACAAACGTACGCGCGGCCGTCGCATTTTCTAACGTCGTCTGTAGTCGGCTTTTTTAGTTAAAGCTGGTATTTTGCGGCGTATAGGTAGACTTGCCATGTTAAGTAGGGCCGTCGTTCCCGAGTCTAAATTTAAATTTTTTTTTTTTTTCGCAAGTCATCCGTGAATAGGGATGGACGTAACTCACGTAACTCAAGTAAAAAAAATTATGTCCTAGCGACGTTATTTAGCACAATGCACGGCGGGAAATTTTGCGACGACGCATGCGCATTTCATTCGGCACAGGGGCGTGCTTCATTTAAATGAAACCCGCCCCCAACCCGCCCAATTTGAAATCCACCTCCAGAAATACACTACGCTGCCATAACTTACGGCGCGAACTCGCTGAGGATTCGAAACAACGCCAGGTAAGGTACGGAGGCGTAGTGTATCTCTGATACGCTGCGCCGTTCTACATGCATGTGGATCTGGCCCAAAGTCTCTAAATAGTTCCCCTATTTTGTAGACACTATAACTTTTGTGCAAACCAATCAATATACGCTTATTGCAATTTTTTTTACCAGAAATATGTAGCAGAATACATATTGGCCTAAACTGATGAATAAATTATTTTTTTTATATATTTTTTTGGATGTGTATTATAGTACAAAGTAAAATATATATATATATATATATATATATATATATATATATATATATATATATATATATATATATATATATATATATATATATATTTTTTTTTTTTTTTTTGTCAAAATTGTTTATAGCGCAAAAAATAAAAACCGCAGAGGTGATCAAATACCATCAAAAGGAATCTCTATATGTGGGGAAAAAAGGACATACATTTTGTTTGGGAGCCACGTCGCACGCCCACGCAATTGTCAGTAAAGTGACACAGTGCTCTATCGCAAAAAAATGGCCTGGTCAGGAGGGGGCTGAAGTGGTTAAACTAAGCTCTAGGTGGGTATAGGATGTCTGTGTCCCATAAAAAAAAGGTAAGGTCGATATCACATGCAATAGTAAAAGAGTTAATTCATCAAAATACATTTTTTAATTTGCAGTAATTACCCTATGTTGGATAAATATCTGGGATAAATAACAAAAAAAGTGGCATGCATCATTAGTGTCGGTTCACACAGGGGCAACCTGACATACAGCGCGACTTACAACATGACTTCAAGTTGCCTCCAGGACAGGCGTCTTTGGCTGTGGCCAATCACAGAATAATCAGCTTTGTGGGAGGGAGGGGTTTGCCTGTGTAAACTATTTTCTTTTCCTGTAAAGTTGCTTTAGTTAAGATGTGATCTGACTTTGGAGGCAACTTCCATTGAAATCAATGGGTACCAGTTGCCTAGAAGTTGCCTAGAAGTTGCCTAGAAGTAGTACAGGAACCTTTTCTGAAGTCGGAGCGACTTCAGTAGTGTACATTAAGACAGCTCTCATTCACTTCAATGGAATTTCCCATGTCGCGTGACTTGGGGTGACACAAGTCGGATCCCATGTCGCGGTAGTGTGAACCGGCACTTAAAGTCAATTAAAAATAATATATATACTGTATATAAAAACATTATAACTACTGTACATTTTTTTTCTTTTTTTAAGTGATCACATTCCCTCTGTTCTCAGCAGTATAAGAGCTGGGGGTAGGAAAAGCAGCAGCACAGTGAGCTTCCCAGTGAATAGTTGTGTGGCGGGGGCATGTCAGAACAAGTCTGATCATTGAAGGAGAAAATACTGAGTTCCCAGCACAGCTAGAGAACTGACGACGGTGTATTATCCTGCTTAGTGTGGTCAGTTTTAATAGAAAAGCAGAGGGGCTAGCAGGAACACCAGTGATTTCACACAAAGGAAGTATAACCAAGAGAACAATATACTTCCTCATATAAATACATGGTACAGTAGGCACATATCAGGTATTTAAAGTGTTTGGGTAACTAGCGCTTTAAATGGCTGAGTTTGATCGGTGGTGCCTCCTATTAGCTCAACATGCTACGTTAAATTTGCAACAGCCATGACGCAAAACATTGGAGCTGCAGCAGGTGAACAGCCCCCTTTGGCTGTATTTTACACTTTAGGTGGGCGGCAAGGGGGTGGTAAAACCACTGCTCAGCCACCTGATTTTACCGCCCCCAGCCACCCATGTGAAGGGGGCCTTAGGAATGTGCAAAACAATAAGGGGAATTTTGCACTGGCCAGTAAGATAAGATTTTGTGTGTCTTAATTCACATGTGAATTGTAAGTATAACTTAAAGGAGTTGTAAAGGAAAATATTTTTTTGCCTAAAATTAATGTCTGCAAGGTAGACAGACAGAATAGTGTAATGATCCTGTTAAAAAACGAGTAAATACCTATTAAATTTCTTCATCTATATCACCTCCGGCATTCTAGTTTCTGTTATCTCATTCACTTCCTGGTTTGCGGCGCTCGTTCATGTAAGAACTACAATTCCCAGTATGAATTGCGGCACGCCCAGTAATTCACACCTCCTTGAAGTCTCTAACACGTAAAGAGCGTCCTGCCGCACAGATGTAGTTCCCAGGAGGGGGCGAGCACGTTACTGACCACTGCAGTAAAGCCTCCCTTCACGGTGGTCAGTAAAATCAGACAAGCAGGAAGTGAACAGAACAGACAGGAAATAGAGCAACTTCTGAGCAAAAACGAACAATGAGGAAGTGAAAAGAGGAATGTCTGCAGGTAAAGGATGCTTATTATGAAAAAACATTTTTTTCTTTACAACCCCTTTAAGGCTTAACTTTTTGGGGGGACAGAGTGGAGAGGGATTAAAACACCTACCAGGTTTTAACTGCTATCTGTGCCCCTGTTAGGGAGATGCACTCTCTATTTGTACTGTGTATTATTATCATCGAAAGTGGAAATAGAAGAAAATCCCAAATTTTGGGTTGTCCCCAGAACAGGAATAGTGGGGATATCTTTAAATGGGACACTCGTTCTGGTTACAATCAGAAATTCCATCACTTTTCTCTCACTTCCTAATTTGACTATAGGACTGGAAGTGAAGGGAAATCACCCAAATAGGACACAAATGGCAAAAATAAACCTTGCAGAGGCCATAAACCTTTTTCAAAGTGTTTGTGACCTTATAGAGTGTTGAAAACTGTTTTTTTTAACTTGCCTGTAATGCATTTTCTGCCTGTAAAACAGCAGGTCACCTAATCTTTGTATGCTCCAGAGCGATTCACAGACCTGCTTGTGCGCATGTATATACAGTGGGGCATTATTACATCATTAGAGGAAGTGACGTTTGCCAGCGGGTGTCTGCGCTTCTAAGGCAATAAAACGCAAGCTACACTGGAGGGGAGGAGGGGCTGGAGGTGAATCCATAGCAACTCAAACCAGATGGTGGAGGAATGGGTCGTGGCTTTGTAATGACTATGGAAGCTACGGGATGACACACGATAAAAACTAACCATGCTAGCATGGCTTGGTCAGTTTAGTCTTTGAAAGGGGGGCACAGGTAGGATCAACCGGGTATTAGAGAACACTGGCAGACTAAAAAAAGAAGCGACATTGGCCATACACCAGGGCTCAAAATTTCAAGTCCTGAGCCACTAGCCAGGCCTTAAGAGTTACTCGCCACCAGTTGCCCCACCCAACCTCTCCCCCTGCCCCACCCCTAAGTCCGCCCCTAAACACACCCTTGTAAATTATCTCATGAAATTACACTATTAAATGTTTAAAGCAAAATTAAGTTCCAAAAATAAATAACAACAACTTTAATAATATTAACATAAAGCATATCAGTGCCCATCAAATGCAGCCTCACTGTGCCCATGAATGCAACCTCACTGTGCCCATGCATGCAACCTCCCAGTGCCCATGAATACAGCCTCACTGTGCCCATGAAATGCAGCTTTATGGTGCCCATGAATGCAGCCTCACTGTGCCCATGAAATGCAGCTTTATGGGGCCCATCAATGCAGCCTCAATGTGCCCATCAATGCAGCCTCACTGTGCCCATCAATGCAGCTTTACGGTGCCAATGAATGCAGCCTCACTATGCCCCTCAATGCACTCTCACTGTGCCCATCATTGCTGCCCCACTGTGTCCATGAACACAGCCTCTCAGTGCCTGTGAACGCAGCCTCTCAGTGCCTGTGAATGCAGCCTCTCAGTGCCTGTGAACACAGCCTTACTGTGCCTGCAGCCTCCCTGTGCCCCATCGAAGCAGCTTGACTGTGACCCATTAATCTAGCTTTACTGTGCCTTATCAATGCAGACTATTTTTTTTTATGAGGGGGTGTGAGGTGGGTATGGAGGGGGTGTGAGGTGGGTATGGAGGAGGTGTGAGGTAAGTAGCTCTATGGATACCCCGGACTCCGCCCCCTTCTGTGTATGCAGACTCACCTGGATGGATCGCTCCCCTCCCTCTTTCTCTCTCCCCCGCTTCGCTTGTCTTCAGCGGGATGTCACGCTGTGTGGCACGGAGCTGCATGGGTCTGTGTTCAGCGCGCGGTGTAACAAGGTCCCGCCCCCCTAGACGGCTAATTTCTTAGACGTAACACTGATACTATCACACGAGCCGTCTAGGGGGGCGGGATCTTGTTACACTGAGTGCCGAACACAGACCCATGCAGCTCCGTGCAACACAGCGGGGATATCCCTGCTGTGTGTGTGATTACAAAAGACAAGCGAAGCGGGGGAGAGAGAGGGAGGGGAGCGATCTATCCAGGGGGGCGAGATCTTGTTAGACGAGCGGCGAACAAAGACCCAGGCAGATCCGTGCTTCACAGCGGGGATCACAACGGGACATCCCCGCTGTGTGTGTGAATAGACATGACAAGTGAAGCGGGTAGAGAGAGGGAGGGGAGCGCCGCAGCCTCACCTCAGCTAAAGGTGGCGCCTCTGTGTCCTCCGGCTGACAGTTTCCTGGCTGATCGCTTCAGCCAGGAAACGGTCAGCCTGGTCCACCCCGCTCCTCACTCGCCCTGCATTAAATTCCACTCGCAAATTGCGAGCAGGCGAGTGGAATTGTTGAGGGCTGCCATACACCATACAATTTTCTTATGAAATTCTTTAGATTTACCTTCAACTATGAAGTACAAGAGCCTGCCTGATTGCATACAAATTAAAAGATTTGACCCCCTATTATATGGTTTTAGTAAATCTAAAAGAAAGTTGTACAAGAAAATTGTATAATGTATGGCCAGCCTTAGGCCTCATGCACACTGGACGTTAAAATAACGTTATAAAAACACTAGTAGCTTTGCAGTGAGTTTTTCAACTTTTTTCATCGTTTATTAGTTTTTTTTTTTGCGTTTTTCCGCATTGGGGTTTTTTTTTTTCTTTTTTCTTTACAATGGATCAAAAATGTTAAAAACACTGGTGAGTGAAGTTTTTGAGCATTTGTCTGCGTTTATCAACGTTTATCAGCGTTTATTAGCGTTTATCAACGTTTATCAGCGTTTAACAGCTTTAGAGTGTTTTTACAGCTGAAAAACATCTCTCAGAACCCACTAGTTTTGGGGGTTTTTTACTGCTCAAAAACGCCACTGCCCAAAATTGCTGATAACAGCCTATGTGTGCACGGACACATAGGATAACATGATGGAGAGTTTAATGACTGTAGAAAAAAACGTCTACAACCGAAAAACAGCTGCTGTAAAAACATCAAAAAACATCCAGTGTGCCTGAGGCCTAAAGAGCACATTAAAATGCAAGAGCCAGTAACATGGCTATTTTTTCTTAGGTTTACAAACACTTTAAGCTATCCAGAATAAAAAAAAAAAAATTAAAAAGGTTTGCCCTTAGTTCTACTTTAAGTGCTAAATATCACAAAACGTATTTATATAATTTGTAAAATAAGCCTTTTTTATTTATTTTTTACAGAATGTACTACTTTTAAGAAAACATTCAGGGGTAGATTCACGTAGAATGGCGTTTCTTTGTGCGAGCGTATCTAGCTGATTTACATATTCTAGGCGTAATCAGCGTACACGCCCCTAGCGGCCAGCGTAAATATGCAGTTAATATGCAGTTAAGATCCGATCTAATAGAAATCTATGCGTAACTGATTCTATGAATCAGGCGCATAGATACGACCGGCCGGACTGGAGATGCGCCGTCGTATCTCCTCAGTGAATCTACCCCTCAGTATTTATCTCTTTATGAAGTTATCCCAATGACATTTATAGATTGATAAAACTATATCTCCTAAATAATAAAGATTATAGGGAAATGTGATATATCCTTTTTGAAGTAATTGACCACTGTTTTAAATATTGATTCAAGTCATCCTGTAGCTTAACAGCTGTAATACATTGCTTTATCTGCTATATACATTCCATTCAGGTTTAGCTATCATTTTATATCTATCATTGTATAAGAATACCTGCTAAAAGTACTGTATAACTGTACTTTTAATAAACATTTTGCCTGAGGAAACAGCAGAGTGCGATCTTCAGGCTGGAGAGATCTGTTTGCAAACAAATCTCCAGTCTACAATTGATCACCATGATTGGCTGTAATTGTGATTGCACGATCAGGAACAATGCTAACTTGTTTTCAGTCATTAGTTGTAGTTGTCAGTAATGTCTGTATGCCTGAACTACCAGTATGTACATGTTTATGCGGTTGGTTCACAGCTGTAATGTAAGTTAACCTTCTGTTTAAATAAGTACAGGACCTGAATGTTAATCAACAGATTTAAATTGTCAAAAGGCTACAAATGTATTATCAGTCATGCCACAGTAGGTTCTTGGCATTTCAGCATATTTGACAGCATTTGGTAGAGCTTATTAAAGAAATCAACACAGGGCAGCAGCTATGACTCACAGGAACCCATAGCAGCTTATTTAATGCTCCCCCCTTTCTAGTAATATCTCTGTGGCATCTGGTACCCCTAGAGCAGAAAAGAGCCGGCTGTAAAACTGTATTGACCCTTACCCTGGGCCCCACCTTCCCGAGGCTCATGCAGGGTCTACTATGGTAGTTCTGCCTCTGCATCTATTAGAATCAGCTGTGGATTTTAAAACAAATGGTTGAACCCAGAGGACTCTGCCCTGGTTCACACTGGGTACGATTTGGAACGATTTGAGATGCGATTTGACATGTCAAATCGCATCTCAAATCGGCGGCAATTGTCGGCAATGGCACTGTCCTAATCAGTGCGACGCCGCATCTGCGATTTCAAAAAGTAGTTACTGTACTACTTTTTGCGATTTCGGGCCGCGATTTACATTAAATTGCGGCCGAAATCGCGGCAAAATCGCGGCCGCGAAATCGCTGTAAAATCACGCATTTTACCGCGATTTTGAATTCGCAGCAGTGTGAACCTAGGCTGAATCATTTTTAGTCTGACCCACAATGTAACTATTTAATAGTTTGCATCAGTTCAGTTTCTTCTTACCCATGGCTTTTATTCATAAACCCGAGCAACTGACCAGGCTGGAGAGCCTCAGTATAAACCATATCAGTCTTGATCTTTTTGCCTTCGTCTGTAAGTATTTCCACAAAGACGTTTATACATGTTGTCTTCCCACATCCTGAAGGCCCTGTCACCAAAACCTTAACAAAAAAAGGAGCGTTAAAGCATTATACCAGGTATTCAAATCAGTTAATTTCAATGTCACAGACCTGTATTAAGATCTGAGCATTAAGATCTGACAACAATATCAACTCTTCACAGCATCATTTTGTAATATGTGATCATCATGTTCATTTCCATCTTGGTCATAATTCATCTCTTATGTGATATACTGTATACCTTAATTGATTAAAGGGTCGGCTTGCAAAGACATATTCTTCACCAGCCAGAGGATATAGCTATGTTTCCATGCAAAATGTCCAAGCCTACATTCATGTCTTTATATTACATCTCCATCATTCCCAAAGGCTACTGCTGATATGGCTTTGCAAGCTGGTGATGTTTGCAGATAACATACCAGGCACTCGCACTTCGAGGATATGTTGCCTACAGCAAAAGCAATCATTCCAATAACTTTGATGATGCATTCAAATTAGTCATTATGAGCTACATCTGTACTTACTGTTTGGTATTTTGGTGCCAGCTGAACCAGATGGGAAACTTTGGATACAAATGTGTTACTGGGAAAAATATGACATTTTTCTGCAGCTTTTATTATGGCACTTGGGACACTGGTTTCTCCCGTACATTCAGATGAGGGAACCTGCCGTCCAGGACCATATTTTGCAGCAATGACTGCAGGGAGCAGACCATCTGGAGCCAAAGACATAACAGATTTAGTGTCAGGAATAGTTTATATTACAGCATACTAAAAAAAGCTAATTTACAGAAAATAGCCTGGTTTTTAAAAATATAAGTTTCCATTGCTGGCTTATTAATTACTGCTGTGAGACTACAGGAATAATGCATGGTGTGCTTAATTTATAACTCACACAACATTTATGAACAACGAGTGCATATGTACTCATTTAACTTTGTTAGATGATCAACAAACTATATTTTCACAGAACATCATAAGATGTACACTATTAAAATGTAACTGTGCAAGACAAAATGCATGCTATTTATGTGCAAGATTTATTTTCATACATGCAGAGATTCGAACCCTTTAAATCGAATTTCTTGCATAGAATAAGTCTTGGCAAATTATTTGTGTTTCTGTTGAATTTCTGTTTTATAGTTGGAAAGAATGGCCCATCTTCCATGAAGATAAATAAGATAGAATTTAAAACATTAAAACAACTACATGTTTTCTTATTAAACATGCATGGAGCTTCACCCCTGGAAAAATCATATATACATCAAACGCACTTGAAAATGCAAATTAAGAACAATAGTGTTTTCAAGTGGAAAAGTGTAGATGAGCAAATACAGAAATTACAAACAGAATCTCTAAGGGCTCTTTCACACGGGGCAGATCCGTGTGCGGGCTCCGCTTTGATCAGCGGGGATCGCTCCGTCAATCCCCGCTGAGCAGGCAGATGACAGGTCGGTCTCTGCACACTGTGCAGGAATCGACCTGTCAGAGCGCCGCTCTCCCCTATGGGGGATCGGATGACGACGGACCGAAGAGTCCATCGTCATCCAATCCGATCCGCAGACGGATGGAAAAATAGGGTTTTCCACCGTCACACTTTGGTGGATAAGAGCGGGTCGGATGTCAGGGGGCATGTCAAAAATGGCATGCTAAATGTCAAACTTTACGGTCACATAAAACATTGTCTTTACATTAATTAAAATCTAGTACAATGAAATTGTAACATAGGTCTTAAAACAAAGCTTAAACTTACCAAAATTATTGAAATCTGTACCACTGTCATACAAGTTGTTTTCCAGACTAAATACATTTGGAAATTCTGCCTTCAAAAAAGTCTTAAAAGCATGTTCCCTGTCTGTTGACAGTTGTGGTAACCAGCAGTTGTATATGGCTGTAACAATAGCTCTGTCCTCTAGCCACTGCTTCCATTCTTCATCTGCTTTCTTTTCTTGATCTAAAATGTAAAAAATATATGTATATAATCATTTTTACCATTCAGTTTGTGTTAGTATATTACAAAAAGTAAAAAAAAAAAGGGTGTTTGTCAAAATCACAACTAAAATCCTCTGGGTCCTAGCACTAAATATAAACCAAGACTGAACAAGTAATAAACACCTAGCTTAAACACAAAATACCCATGCTTTACAATAGACCCATGATGATGAAATACTTGTAAGGAGATGGCTAATCTCCTTTGCTGTGGTTGTTTAGTGACTGTCAGTGACTAAATGTTGGGAGCTCCCTTGAACCATTGATTATCTGTCCCTGTTGTGATCTAGAAAGGGCAGAAGCCAAGTGTGGTGTTGTGTAAACATAAAGAGATGAAATACACAGATTTGTTTAAAGCAAGACGGTTTGCATGCTCCTCTGTATGAGTTGAATAGGGTATTCAGTAAAGCAGAATTATGTGGCACACTCTTGTCAGTACCCCAAAACTGTAGCTGGTTGCGAAGTCTATGTTGGAAAAGCACCTAGAAAAGAAGTGCTTTTACATTGGTCTCATGGCTGCAAGAAGCCTGACTAATAAACTACAGTTGGAGCTAAATCTTCAGAGAATGTGTTATAACAATGTGTTATGCCGCGTACACACAATCAGGCTTTTGCCTGGCCAAATCTCATCGGAATTCCGACAGAATTCCATCGGAGAAAAATGGAACATGTTATATATCTAAACAACGATGGAATTCATTGGAATTTCCGATAAAAAAACTCAGATGGGGCTACACACGATCAGAATATCCGATGGAAAAAGTCAGTCGGACTTTTTCCATCGGAAATTCTGATCGTGTGTACAAGGCATTAAAGTTGCTTTATGCACATTATTTTACAGTATGTTTTCCAAAAGTCAACATGTAGGCTATCATATAAATATATAATACAGATTCGTAAGTATAGAAACCCTGTCCTAAACTGAAATGTCCCTGGTTAAATTTAGTGTATTTTTGCAGCTAGGCTGTGGCTAGCATGACATTTGTTTATATTTTTCTCGTCAAGTTCCTTGTTAGGCTTGTCAAGACAAAATCTCCTCGTTCTCAAACAGAGTGACATACAACACATACAACGGCAGGGGAAGTTCAATTCCACTGGCACAACTCTTGGGTCTAGTTTTGCTAATCTCATGTGTTTGCGTGTTAAGTAAAAGTTTGTTAAGAGACGATTTGCACTTTTCAGTCTGTTACAGCTTAAAAAATGTGTTATCTCCATTACAAATGCTACTTTTACTCCCGTCTTCCCGACTTTATTCTGAGCAAGCGCGGGTTTCTTAGCATACACACGCTCGAGTTTCTCGTCGAAAACCAGCACAACGAGCAAATTCAGACTCCCGTTAAGGAAAAAGAGAACTTGCTCTCTTTTTTGCTCGTCGAGTTCCTCGACAGTTTCCTCTATGAAAAACGTACACATGACCGGGTTTCCTCTGCAAAAAAGCTCTCCCACCAAGTTTCTTGATGGATTCTGCAGAGGAAACCAGTTGTGTGTACGAAGCCTGAGAGGTATCAATGTAGTAGAGTTATGAATATTGTCTCAACTACAGTAATAAATGAGGGGTTTGGCCTAGTGGTGTGAACTGAGGGGAAATAATATTTGGTGCAAATGTCTAGAAGGGTCTTCCCTTCTGGGCTTCTGCCTTGTTAGGATGCAATTTGAAGGGTCTTTCTTTATTTCTTGGACTTTATCTCAGCTGGGGGCCTGTGCTGAAGGCTTGATGAATTTAGGCTGCTTCGCTGGAGAGCACATCCAGAAGGTGCAAGAGTGGGACGAGGGTCGCCTGTTTGGATCAACTTAGGAGATGTAATCTATGCTGAAGAGTGTTCTGGAGAACTTGGAAGAAGCTGCTGCTGGAGCATGGAAATCTCACTTCTCAAGTGATTAAGGTAACTGTAACTGCTTGCCAATTAAAGAACAATATAGACCATTTTACATAACAACAGATAGTGACTGTTATCAGAAAATTACTGTAACCTTTCTGGCTGTTCTTAAAGGGATGATTACTTTTATGAGCTCTGGAGGGTAGATAGATGGTGCTAAAAACTAGAGCTAAAGGTTGGTGATAGTCTTGTGCTCAGATTGGTGTTACTGTTATGTTAATATGATTTCTGAGAGTATCTAATTGGTAGGTAGGCTACTTCCGCAAACCAATGGGTCATCCACCATAACTGTGGGTTGTGCAGGGTTTAATTGCTATTAGGAGGCTGCTATTAAAGGGCCACCAATAATTCTGCTGCTACCTGAGATATTTTGTTTTTTTGGAGTATTCTTTGCCCTGACCATCTCTCCATAGTTTTAGTGAATAAACTATAGAAAAGATTAAAGTTATAGGTACCAAACTTTGTTACCCCACAATAAGCCAAGGACTACATCCTGAGAGGCAAACCTGCCACACTATCTAGAGGTCATACTCAACCACCCAGAGAGGAGGAGTGCTACATAAAGTATGGTTTTTCTTTAACAATTGACAGTTTCAATATGCCCCAATACGAAAAAGTGGACTGTGTGTATTTTAGGAATCCATTAATAATTATAGTTTTACAAATGCAAATTTGTTATAAATAAGCAACTTTGTCAAATGTTGAAATTAAATACAGAAAGAATCATTTGGAGGCAGGTGAACAAACAGGGACTGATTAACCTAATCTTTCATCTGACTAGGTTAAGTGTTGCAAATATTTTGTCATTAATTCTTTCTCTGATATTAGCTCAAGCTAGACAGAAACACATTGAAGACATAGGAGATTTGATGAAAAGTAGCAGAATACTTTTCCCAAGCAGATCAGGAAGTGCATAGACAACTAATCAATGACATGTGTTAACCACAAAGGCAGCTTGGTGCTTGCATACTTCAGGTAATGTAATGTGATTTCTCAAAAATGTATTTGAGCGGCTACAATGACTGATTTCACTTATAGTCTAGTTTAGTCAAACAAAATGGCTTTCAGTCTGCATCATACATCAAATACGATCATGTAAACTATCCATTTGTTGAGCCAATATCTGATCATATTTGATTAAGTTGGTCTTCTTGCTTTGTGGCATCATAATTTAACTAATGTACTTAGTGTCTCAAAATTTTAATTCCACTCACACATCTTTCCAGCTAATTTCTGGATCACAAAGAAATTGGTCCGATTTCAAAATGTCAGAGTCTGGTTAGCAATTCAAATGGCAGTAGCAGTAATTACGGCTTTTCATATTCTGGCATGCTGCACTGCATCAAAATTGACACAAATTTTGGGTTCCCTAATACCAGAGTGAGGAAATTAGTATCCGAAATGATATGGAAATATACTGCTCAGAGATTAATAACTGTTCTTCCAGCAAGAAAGATGGTTCTTTTCACTTGGTCTATTACTGCATGTATGAAAGAAGAAGGAAAATAACAGTGATGCCTTCTCTCCTAGAACCAGCCAGCAATGCATTATTACTCACAAGCTGTAATCACTTCTGTCAGCTCTATTCAGATGTATAGAGGAAGAGATACATGAGGTGCACAGTGCTATGAGATGCTGATTAACGAACACGATAGATACTTTATGCTAAGGGTTTGAGGACAGGCTGCTCAATTTATGCCTCACTGCGCTACAAGAATAAAAGCTATCAAATTAAACTGTATTCATTTTTAGAAGTACAAATCTTACATTAATAAGACTTCACAATTGAAACATCCTTAGGAAAAACATATATAAAAATAGCTGACAGTTTCTGTGGATCCAAATGAAAACATGAGCTCATGATCCATGGATACAAACCCTGAAAGGTCTTAAATATGACTGAATACATTTTGTAGCAGTAGTGTATAGGCAATGCATTTTTTACTTAAGAAGTCCTGAGTCTGAGAGATCCAAGGATATCCATGCCAGGGTGGACTATTAAAGAAAACCTGTACTAAGAGAATTTAGAGGGTGACATGATGACCTCTTCAAAAAATACTAGTAGTCTGAATGTTATGCTTTTTCAGTAAATTCCATACTCTCTAAGTCACATGCCTCGTACACACGATCGGTTTTCCCGGCAGTCAAAAGTCTGTGCTTTTCCCCGTGCACACATGGCTGGTTTTCCCAACATGAAAACTGCCATGACAGCTTTGGTGGGGAAAACAGGCCGTGCGTATGCTCCACTGCAGTGTTTCCCATAGGAAAACTGCCAAACAAAAAAACGCAGAGAATCGTGGTGGGAAAAAGAGAACAAGTTCTAATTTTTTTGCTCACAGTTTTCCTGTCGATAAAACTGCTATGGAGCATACGCGCGGCCTGTTTTCCCGACCAAATGCAAACATGGCAGTTTTCCGGTCGGGAAAACCAGTCGTGTGTACGAGGCAACAGAGCTGAACAAGTATACAAATGAAGAGTTCTGCTTTTACTTTGTCTTTCAAGATATCTTGAACTGAAGCTGGAGCTTATCAGACAACTTGTAATGCATTATGTAAGTATTTTTCTACAATTTCCAAACTCCTTATATACTCCTGGAGTAAAAAATCGAATAAGCTGATATTTATGGTATTATGGTTTGAACGTGTAAAGTAGCAACGGACGGATGGATGGCCGCACACCAAAGAACTCTTTATTGAAGGAACATGAGCAAACATCGCAAATACACAGCAGAAATCAAAAACAGCCAACGCGTTTCACACTTAGTGCTTATTCATGTCCTTTGCTACTTTCCATTGCCTAGTGCATTGCCAGCACCCACATCCACCTGGACTTATCCACAATTGCACTTGGGATTTCCCTGGAGCGGTGAACCCCACCTCGCTCAGTTCTATGGTTTGAACGTGACACAGATTTAGTTGCTAAGATAAACCAAGTTTTGTTACAAGAATACTTTATATTATGTAATCTTCAGGCCTGAATTTATTTTTTAAGCATGGGTGCAAAAACAGCTCTAGCAGCAAATCGGAAGTTCTGAGGCTAAACGTCACTCCTTCACATTTTCATTCAGTTTTAGTTCGTTAACGAAAACTGAATTTTCGTCAGAGGATGAAAATGTGGTGTACCTTTAGTTTTCATCACTGTAAAAATACCGCTGATGAAAATTATGACAAAAATGCTTTTGTTGAAAAAATTAGCACTGCATAAAACAATATAGATTTCTGTTTAAAGGCGCCACATTTTCTTCTATGAATGAAAAACCTGACCAGAGATGCACAAATGTTTTACCAAAAGTAACTGCTTGATTATGTAAGTAAAGAAGCAGAGCATTTTATTTGAAAATGAGAAAATTTGGGATTTAAGTTAAGATTTTGCTAACTGGAAACATTCTTTCCTTTATCCATGAGTAAAATTTCATATTTACTTATTCTAGAGGGGTCAATGAAGCTTAAAGATTTGCAAGCACAGGCTGCCCTTTGCCTGGATAATAACTGAAGCCATTGTTATGAGATTTTAATATGTTATAAAGCCAGCTTGGAAATAACAGGGTTAATTTCCTAAAGGCTGTTCATTTTGCGCTTCAGCTCATTAACACTTCTAGTGCATGCATTAGAGGTGTTGAATATAGTCGGCGAATTGATGCATCCCAATTCAGCATCGATGTGGCGAACAGCTGAAATCGATTAGCAATTGCGTTATCCCGCCCCCCCTGCGCCGCACCGCGCTGAGCCATGCTGACCTGCGCCGAGCCCTGCCTCTCTTGGGTAAAAAGTAAAAGAGTGGTGATGATACAAGTGGTGATTGTCTGCGCTGTGGTATGGCTTGGCCGGATGAGTGAAATGAGGGAATGGTGAGTGAACGGGCTAATAGGGCCTGGGGAGTGACAGGTAGTGCAGACACAAATTAACCTTGACGGTTTTAAATAGGTACAGTCCTAACTGGGGTGTAAAAGAATACAGTGGAGTTTTACAAAGAAAGGTGTATGTGAAAATCGAAGCAAAAACTTAAAACGTGAACATAAAATCTTAGGTGGGTGCAAACCAAAAGAAAAGGACCGCAGTTTTTGTCTATAAAGGACAGACTCCCCATTTGTTTGCTGCAGTGTTTACCATATTGCACTCATCCCTTAGCCCACCTCCCTCCTCCCCCCTCTTTTTTCTCACTTCCCTTTCCCCTTATCCTACACAGCGCAGGAGCTTTCACTAATATTTACAGTGGTGATGATAGGTGGCTTGGAGCGGGAGCTGGATAAAAAGCCCCCTCCTAGCTGGGTGCTGCCGCTGTGACCAAGGAAACCCAATCTCCCTGCACTAATGTCATCATGGGCACTATGGGTTTCCCCAAATAAAATTTGCCTGACAGAAGATTGTGACCAGCTCCTTAAGGAGCCGGTTCACATATCTCTGTTGCGAAGCAGCTTGCACAGTCATGCTGTGTGTTTTTGGCTTAGTTTCAGGGCTGAATTTAGGCAAAAATTTGTCCCTGAAATGGAGAACAGGGACGCACTGGGCCCCCTGCCGAATTGTTGACATGATAATCGTAATCAAATCGAACAGTGAGATCAGAGAAGATGTGCGCCCCTAGTATGTAAATATACTTTCTGGACAAGAAGCAATTATCAGGGCTGCAAGGATCAGGGCTGCAGCTGCAACTAAAACAACAAACTTTCCAGTTCTGTAAAAAAAAACCTGTAAAAATGTTGCCCTTTTTTGAGGCTCAAAAGAGACATTTAGGAATATAAAACATGGAGGGGAAAATAATCAAAATTCCAGCTTGTAAACTTTTAAAACCATAATACCTGTAATGTCTTGATTGAGTCCAGACTGATAAACGTTTCTCTACCTGCAACAGTGTGAGCACTGATTTACTCAAAGGAGCACTTGTCTCTAGACATAGAGGTCTTTGGGGTCCAGTTCCTACTGTGGCACTGGGAGGTGGATTTCTGCTTATTAGCAGCCATTAGCAGCCAGGATTGCTTATTAGCAGCCAACGAAAGCCCCAACTTCTGACCCATTAGATTCTCATTCTTCAGGGGTAGAATTGTACTTTTGCCCATCATTACTTTGTGGATGGCATCCAAGGAAGGCCCAAACAAACACTTGCCCCTTAAGGGAAATTGCTTGATTTGCTTCTTACAGCAAACCAGCCTATGGGCCACATAATTCTCATTATAGGGATGGACTTATTTACCCAGTTTGTAGAGTTGCCTAATGGAACCCTCCAAGCATCCACCAAGAATCTTCAGGCCTTTGGATATACCTCCAGGCATTGTCTAATTACAGAATCCTCTGGATCAGGCTCCCTGGACCAGAGCATATATTTTGCCTACACTGTAAGTGCTTGGCAGGCTCATTTTGCAGCCACTGCCAGCTGCAGAGCTGCATCTGCCTAAGAGAAGAATGCCCTAAAGGGCATTTCCAAACAACCCTGTCTACACCTTGAGAACTCTTTATTTTTTGGAGAAATCCTCCTCTATAGGAAAGTGCTGAGCGAACCCCTTAGGGGGTAAAAATACTTATTCTGGGTGAGCCCAATAAGTATGCCTTACCTTCTGCAAATTAGGATGCATGGGAAAGGATATAGGGAGTTTTGGCCGCCAGCAGAACTCGATACAGGCCAGGACCCTAAGCCACTTCGAGAGAAGACTACTCAACAGAGAACTCCCATTCCCCACCAGGTTCCTTATCATCCCATTCCACAAAAAGGCCAGCATTTGTTCAACGAATGGTCCTCTAACCCCCCAACCTCCTGCGCCATTGAAAGAGGGTGGGAATAACCCATATTTGCATCCCAGACATTCCATACCAGTGAGAATCTCCAAGAGCAGGAAATGTAAGGCAGAATGGGTGCCTAAAATTGGGTTTGACAAATTTGGTTTGAATTTAGGAGCCAGCTAAAAAAGTTAGGAGCAAATTTTTATTAACTAACAAAACTTTGTCAGAGCCTAGACTTAAACCCATTCAAAATCTGATGACTTAAAGTGGTTGTAAAGATTTTTTTTTTTTTTTTAAACAAACATGTTATACTTACCTCCACTGTGCAGCTCGTTTTGCACAGAGTGGCCCCCGATCCACGTCTTCTGGGGTCTTCTGGGGTCCTCCCCGCAAGAACTCCACACATTCATGCGAGCGAGCGAGCATGGTGTGGAGTCCTTGCAGGCACGCTCCCGTGATACAGCGAGCGGCTATAGCGGCTCGCTGTATGACTCAACCCACCGCCCCCCCCGGCACGCCATTGGATGTGATTGACAGCAGCACCAGCCAATGGCTGCGCTGCTTTCCATCCATCCGCTCTAGCCAATCAATGGCCAGGCTGCGCGGCGAAGAGGATGTCGGGGCCGAAACGCGGGACTTTTGAGGGGCCAAGTAAGTATAACGGGGCGGTATTGCCTGAAGTTTTTTCACCTTAATGCATAGGATGTCTTAAGGTGAAAAAACGTTTACCTTTACAACCCCCTTAAAGACGATCACAACGATCACAAATCAAATTTAACTGAACTTGAGTTCTGCAAATAAGAGTGGGCAAACATTGCAAAGTCTAGATGTGGTGGTACTAGGTGGTTCAACAAAATACTGATACAAGATCCTTTTTCCAACTCATTGACTCTGTTTTTTATTTAAAAAAAAATTCTGACATGTTGGTGTTATGTCTTTTATTTAAATGCTTAACCTGGGGTGCCCAACCACCGGCCGAGGCATCTCTGTAGCCGGGCTGCGAAGGCTGCTCTGTCTCATGTGTGGCAAGCAAGCAGGCTGGCAGGTGAGCAGGTGGGCAAGCGGGCTGGCACATCACTGCAGTCCCGCCCTCACAGACGAAGGCTGCTCTGTTATGTGCAGCAGTGGGCAGCAGAGAAATTACATCATCTCTAACTGCCCGCCTTCACTCTGGGACCCTGCCAATGCGCATCTGCCAGTATCTCGCTCTGACGTTGAAAAGCTGGGGATAGACTGCCTGAAGCCTCTTTCTCTGCTGTCACTGTTGCCTGCCACCAAATTGCATTTACATTTAAAAAGTTACACGCTGCATCTGTAGTTTTTTGGTGACAGGCAACAGTGTGAAGCTTCAGCTGGTGGCAGGATAGTGACAATCTGCATCTGGTGGTAGGTGACGTGGCAAGTGGCAATCCACATCTGGTGACAGGCGACGTGGCAAGTGACAAACTGCATCTGGGGGCAGGTGACATGGCAAGTGACAATCCGCATCTTGTGGCAAGTGATGTAGCGAGTGAGAATCGGCCTCTGATGGCAGGTGATGTTATGAGTGACAAGCTGAACTTGTTTGCGGGTGACATGACAAGTGACAAGCTGCATCTGTTGGCAGGTGATGTGAAAAGTGACAATCTGCGTCTGGTGGCAGGTGATGTGGCAAGTGACAATCCGCATCTGGTGGCAGGTGACATGGCAGGCGACAATCCGCATAATTTTCTTGCACGCAGCTGGTCCCCAGTGTCAAAAAGGCTGGGGGCGGCTGCTTTAACCCTTTCACTGTCAAAGCCATTTTTGCGTTTTTTGCACACGTTTAAAAAATCATTTTAGGCCTAAAGATTACATATAACCCCAAAACATTATTTTCTGGAAGTAGACGCCCTAGTGATAGTTCCCCATTTTTTATGTCACACAATATTACTGCAAAATTTCAGTAAAAAACACATTAAAGTTAATTTTAGGGAGCACAAAAATTCAATTAAAGACCCAATTTTGTGGTAAAATTTAAAAGGTTGCACTGAGTAAATAGATACCCAAAATGTCAAACCTTATATTTGCGTGTGCCAAATTAAGGCGACAAACTTCAGTACCATATATCTTCCATGGGCAACCTTTTAAAAGCCCCCTATAGGTCATCAGTTAAGGATTACGTAGAAGGTCTGGTGCTAGAAATATTGGGCCAAATTCTCAAAAGAGATACGCAGACTTAACTGCTGTTCAGCCTGCGTATCCCTGTGCCTAACTTTGGAAACGATTCTCAAAAGGCTTTTTCCAAAGTTAGGCAGAAAATCTGACATGTGTAAGACACTTACACGGTCAGATTTTAGGATGCAGTACCGCATCCGCCACTGGGGGCATTTCTCATTGAAATCCAGCTTTGCGTATGCAAATGAGGACTTAAGCAGATTTTCAAAGCATTTCAGCACTTTGATTTCTGCCTAAGTTCCGAATTTGCCGGCGCAAAATTAGGGCTGGTTTTACAATGTGGAAAGTTAGCCAAACCTTGTAAAGGCCCATTCCAGCGACGGCATTTGGTATGCATTCCTGAGGGAGAACTCCACGGCAATTTTTAAATTCAAAACCGGCATGGGTTCCCCCCCAGGAGCATACCAGGCCCTTAGGTCTGGTATGGGTTGTAAGGAGACCCCCCCCACGCCGAAAAATTGACGTAGGGGTTCCCCCTACAATCCATACCAGACCCGTATCCAAAGCACGCTACCCGGCCGGCCAGGAATGGGAGTGGGGACGAGCGAGCGTCCCCCCCCCTCCTGAGCCGTGCCAGGCCGCATGCCCTCAACATGGGGGGGTTGGGTGCTCTGGGGCAGGGGGGCGCACTGCGGGCCCCCCCACCCCAGAGCACCCTGTCCCCATGTTGATGAGGACAGGACCTCTTCCCGACAACCCTTGCCATTGGTTGTCGGGGTCTGCGGGCGGAGGCTTATCAGAATCTGGGAGTCCCCTCAAATAAGGGGGCCCCCAGATACCGGCCCCCCACCCTAAGTGAATGGATATGGGGTACATCGTACCCCTATCCATTCACCTGGAGGCAAAAAGTAAAATTTAGTAAACACACAACACAAGGCTTTTTAAAATATTTTATTATTCTGCTCCGGATGCCCCCCCTGTCTTCGTTATTAGCTCAATTACCAGGGGGGGCTTCTTCTTCCGCTCTCCGGGGGTCTTCTCCGCTCTCCGGGGGGGGCTTCTCCGGACTCCGGGGGGCTTCTTCCATCTTCTCCCCTCTTCCGCTGTTGACTCGGCGAACCCCGGTTCTTCTGCAGCTCTCCGGTGCCTTCTTCTTCAGCGCTGGCTGCCTGCTATGTTTGTGTGTTAGCTCGATTTCAAACAGGCAGCCAGCGCGGTCTTCTGTGGCGTCAGGGTCTTCTCTTCCTTTCTTCCGATGTTGCCTCGTCGCCTGTTGTCGCTGTAATGATGGAAGCGCGCCTTGCATCCCATTTATATAGGCATCACCGTCCCATCATGCTCCGGCAGGTACCCACGTGGTGGGTGCACGTGGGTAGGCACCCACCACGTGGGTACCTACCGGAGCATGATGGGACGTTGATGCCTATATAAATGGGATGCAAGGCGCGCTTCCATCATTACAGCGACAACAGGCGACGAGGCAACATCGGAAGAAAGGAAGAGAAGACCCTGACGCCACAGAAGACCGCGCTGGCTGCCTGTTTGAAATCGAGCTAACACACAAACATAGCAGGCAGCCAGCGCTGAAGAAGAAGGCACTGGAGAGCTGCAGAAGAACCGGGGTTCGCCGAGTCAACAGCGGAAGAGGGGAGAAGATGGAAGAAGCCCCCCGGAGTCCGGAGAAGCCCCCCCCGGAGAGCGGAGAAGACCCCCGGAGAGCGGAAGAAGAAGCCCCCCCTGGTAATTGAGCTAATAACGAAGACAGGGCGGGCATCCGGAGCAGAATAATAAAATATTTTAAAAAGCCTTGTGTTGTGTGTTTACTAAATTTTACTTTTTGCCTCCAGGTGAATGGATAGGGGTACGATGTACCCCATATCCATTCACTTAGGGTGGGGGGCCGGTATCTGGGGGCCCCCTTATTTGAGGGGACTCCCAGATTCCGATAAGCCTCCGCCCGCAGACCCCGACAACCAATGGCAAGGGTTGTCGGGAAGAGGTCCTGTCCTCATCGACATGGGGACAGGGTGCTCTGGGGTGGGGGGGCCCGCAGTGCGCCCCCCTGCCCCAGAGCACCCAACCCCCCCATGTTGAGGGCATGCGGCCTGGCACGGCTCAGGAGGGGGGGGGACGCTCGCTCGTCCCCACTCCCATTCCTGGCCGGCCGGGTAGCGTGCTTTGGATACGGGTCTGGTATGGATTGTAGGGGGACCCCCTACGTCAATTTTTCGGCGTGGGGGGGTCTCCTTACAACCCATACCAGACCTAAGGGCCTGGTATGCTCCTGGGGGGGGAACCCATGCCGTTTTTTTCTTTGAAAATTGGCATGGAGTTCTCCCTCTCAGGAATGCATACTGAGCGACGCTGACATTTTTTTTTATAATTATTTGTTTTCCCGGCGCGTCTTTTTTTTTCACCCGTCGCAACTTTAGTGTCCCGTCGAAATTCTCAAAGCCGACCGGCGTTAATTACGTTTGCGCGCTGCACGTCGGGAAAAGGACGTCACACGCATGCGCAGTACGGCCGGCGCGGGAGCGCGCCTCATTTAAATTTTAAACGCCCCCAGGAGAGGAGGACCGCCTTACGACGGCGGCACTTAAGTTACACAGCGTGTAATTTCTACCTAAGTGCTTTGACGATCAGGCACTTAGGTAGAAATTTTAAGTCAGTGTAACTTAACTGCTGAAATTTAAGTTACGCAGAGTTTTTGAGAATTTGGCCCATTGCTCGCATTCCGGCGTGCATGGCGATATGCAACATGTGTATCGCAATCAACAGTTTCAGGCGTTGGCGCCCCGACGCATGCGTTTACGTTTGTAGGTGCAAATATGTGGGGTGCCTCAATTTTTGGGGGGAACCATTTTATGTGATTGGGTATAACTTACATTTTTTACAAAAATAGGGGATAAAACGTTTTTTAGTCACATGTTCTCTTTAATGAGACACCCAGGGTCTTTAAGACTCTGCATTTCTCCCCTGTGCTCCAGTGAATTTAATGCAATGCTCATCGCACCACATTACTTTCTTTCCTGGCTGGGAAACTGTCAACAGGAAGGGTCAAACAAAACTGCTATGCAGACGACTGGCATCCTCCTTAACTGATGGTCGTTAGGACGCCAGCAGCTAGAAGGTTGTAATGGTGCACAATGAAAACCTGTAGCTCTGTGTAACTAAAAGGCAGCCTTCATCCACATGCCAGCTTGTATGCAATTTTTGGGCAGTTTTTAGGCATTTTGCCAAGGCACCCCTGAAGAAACTTCAAGGCACCCCAAGGTGAAAAAGGCTGGTTTACATCATATAATCTTCATATTGCTTTCAGAAAATGGCTTATTCTTATGCGTGGAGGAATAGTTCAAGAATATGATTTGTTCACTGAACAGTACACAATGTATTTTTCCTTATATGTTTTTACTTCTATATCCTTTTCAACAACCACTAAACTCTAACTTATACTAATCACCTGCCAAGCTTCTGATCTTGCCCTATTCATTTTATTCTTAAGAAATAAACACATATATTTTTAAATATAAACAAGAAATTGTTTTTGGCTCCAAGGAAGAGTGGTTTGTGATTCATCGCTGGTAAAGAACAATTCATCAGAGCATAAAATAATGTAGCAATGTGTCATCTGCTGAGATATACTCTACTGTCATAAAGAAGAAGCTAAGCGGGTAGCCTATAATATAAATATACTACATGCAAAAGATCCTTAAAGCTTTGTTTATTTAGTTGTCTCGAGAATGCAGACAGGAAACTATAAACAAAGCACAAATTCATATTTAAGTCAAGTGGCTACAAATGGAACGTATGGCAGTATTTCTTTATCTGCAGAAAATATTACATCGATATAGGCATCCACCTGTAAATCTCTGTGCCAAGCATGGTTGTTTCAATGATATGATTGAGAAGGATGCAGTTTGTGCATTATTTTTTATTCCCTATACTTGACATATTACTATGTACCAGAACATTAAAGTAGCATTTCCAGAATTATAAAATAAAATTTGACAGCACCTGCCTGACATCTTCATCTCATACTGTATACAATCTGCACAAATGGTGCTTCTGCCCCTGACTGCATTGCCAAACCCATAACATAATGCAGATCATAGATTAATTATTTTTCTTTCCTTCCACCATATGTAAAAGAAAAAAAAGTCACTTGATTCACCCATCAGTACAGTCAGGCTGGTGGCTCCCAGATCCATCAATGGATCAACTTGGGTACAATCAGCTTGCCCATAAAATGGTTCGAATCTCAGCCAGTCCCTGCTGAACTGGCCCAATTTCAATCTACGTATGGCTGGCTTAAGATAACCAGCTAACTGGGTAAGAGATAGTGAGTGAGTGAGTGAGTGAGTGAGGCCCCGTACACACGTCCGAGGAACTCGACGTGCCAAACACTTCGAGTTCCTCGTCGAGTTCAGTGTTGAAGCCGCCGAGGATCTCGGCGGGCCGACTTTCCTCATTGAACAACGAGGAAATAGAGAACATGTTCTCTATTTGGCCCGACGAGTTTCTCGTCGGCTTCCTCGCTGAAAAGTGTACACACGACCGAGTTTCTCAGTAGAATCCAGCTCCGATCAAGTTTCTGGCTGAATTCTGCCGAGAAACTCGGTCGTGTGTACGGGGCCTGAGTGAGTGAGAAACTTGTAAAGCGCAACACATGCAAACTGAATCGCCTCTGGGCGCTGTATCCATTTCATGGGTAAAGAACCCCTTGACCTCAGAAGAGATGGGTTTTAATCTTTCTCCTGAAGGTCAAGTGGTTCGACTCCAGTCGGATGGTGGTTGGTAGTGCATTCCACAGCCGAGGTCCCTGGACTGCAAATCTTCGATCTCCTTTGGACTTGTATCTGGCTTTGGGTATCAGGAGTAGGTTTTGATTGGTGGATCGCAGAATGCGATTGGGGTTATGGGCTTTTATTTTTTCGCATAAATATGGGGGGGGCGTTGCCTTGAATACACTTATGCATTAGGCAGAGTGCCTTGAAAGTGATTCTGTCTTTTACTGGCAACCAATGAAGGGATCTCAGCGAAGGTGAGATTGATTCCCATGTTTTTTTGCCGGTCACTAATCGAGCGGCCGTATTTTGAACGACTTGCAGACAAGTGATTTGGTATTTGGGGAGTCCTAGATAGAGGGCATTTGCGTAGTCCAATCTGGAATTGATGATTGTTTCCACCACGACTGCCATGTCCTCTTTTGGGATAAAGGGGGTGAATCTGCGTAGTAGGCGCAGAAGATGGTCCGATCCGCTGACTACTGAGCCTATTTGTGCATCCATTGTCATGTAGGTGTCGAAAATGACTCCGAGACTTTTGACTTTGGTGCTAGGGATAATATTTTTACCCAGAATGGGCGGGGGAGTCCATGTTGACGCGGGGTGACTTTTTTGGTTAGCGTGAAACAGGAGAAGTTCTGTTTTTGAACCGTTGAGTTTAAGATAACTGGATGTCATCCAGTTATCTATTAGAGAGAGGGATTTCTCTAGTCAAAGATAATGATCCTTTTTGTTGCAGATGCGGAAATACAGTTGAGTGTCGTCTGCATAGGAGTGGTAAAGTAGCTTCTGGTTACTGATGATTTCAAAAAGAGGGCGGAGATAGATATTGAACAATACGGGTGACAAGGGAGATCCCTGAGGGACTCCGCATGATACCGTACGTTTTCCAGAAGTGAAAGATCCCAGTTTCACTGTTTGTGATCGGTTTTCCAAAAAGGAGGAGAACCAGGGTAAATCACCTTTCGCGACTCCGGCCACTTCAGCTAGCCTAGCTATTAGGTCTACCGTGTCGAAAGCCGCGCTTAGGTCCAGCAGGATCAGGAGACAAGATTCTCCTACGTCTGCGGCCTCTAAAGCATCATCCCATATTTTGAGCAGCGCCGTTTCTGTTCCGTGACCCGGACGGAAGCCTGATTGAAACGTGTCGAGTAATTTATGGGTGTCTAAATGCCGTTGCAGCTGTTGTACAACTTCTTTCTCCATTATCTTGGAGAAAACATTTAAACCTATTATGGGCCTCCGGTTGTTTGTGTCTTTGGGGTCAAGGGTGTTTTTTTTTAGGATTGGTTTTATTGTACCTTGTTTCAGCAAGGAGGGCACCGTGCCCTCCTTAAATGATTGGTTTATGAGCTGCGTGATAGCTGGTGCCAGTATATCGGCACTTTCTTTCAGCACCTTAGCAGTTTAGTGGGAATGATGTCATTGGGTCCTGTGCTGTTACGCAGAGTCCCGATGATGTTTTTGGTGGCATTGATGGAGATGGGTTTTAGAGTGAATTTTGGTGGTTGCGGTGGATTTATGTGGGTATTTGGTTTGGGATTTAGGGAAGGGTTAGTGACGATTCCATTTTGCTGAATACTTTTTTCAATTTTATTAATGAAATAATCCGATAATTCGTTGCAAAATTCTTGTGAATCAGAATTGGGGGCCTCTAAACAAGCTGGATTCATCGTCTGCGAAACCAGCTTGAAGAGTTTGCGGGGGTGGTTTAGGGCATTTGCGATGATGTTGTAGAAATGATTTTTTTTGGCCATAAAGATTTCTTTGTGGTATTTCTTTGTTATTGTCTTGTAAATGGTGTGTTTTTTTTCAGAAGAGTTCCTTTTCCAAGCAGTTTCTGCTCTTCTACGCTCTTGCTTTAGCAACATCAGCTGGTCATTAAACCAGCTGGAGTTGTTTTTCCGGATGCAAGTTTTGCGTTTTGGTGCCACCAAGTCAGCTGACTGTAGCAGCGCCTTGTTGATGGCGTCTAGTGTTTCTGTGGCTGTTTGTTTTAGTTGGATTGTTTTTATTTTGTTCCCTAGTGTTGTTTTGAAGAGTTCCGGGTGGAGCTTCTTTTGAGATCTAGTCCAGTGAGTTGTCACCGGTTTAGTCGTTTTTTTTTGGCTGGCGTTATTGGTGATTTTGAATTTAATGGCATGGTGATCGGTCCATGGTAGCGGCTCATTATCCAGGATGTCAATTTCCAAATCTTGTTTGAAAATGAGATCGAGCGTATGACCTGAGGCATGAGTGGGGCCTAGTATTAGTTGCTGCAGACCTAATCCTTCCAGATGGTCGATGCAGGCGTCGGCGACGGGGTCCAGCGAGGAGTTGGCCCAGAGGTTAAAATCCCCAAGCACCAAAAGATGTTTAATGCTTAGGGTGTATGAGGAGAGGAATTCTGTCAACGACGTGAGGAGGTGCGTTTTTGGGCCTGGTGGTCTATAGCAGAGTAGAATATGGACCATGTCTTGGGGATTTGTTTGCAGATAATATGCATAGTAGATAAACCCATTGTTTTATAAGGGATATACTACTGCAAAGTTGATTGCAGGGTGGATCAGATCCTACCCAACCTGATACAGCTGTCCTTTGGGATGGCCATACATTATACAATTTTATTGTCTAATTTCCTTTAGATTTACCTTCAGCTATGTAGTACAAAGGTCTCTCTGATTGCATACAAATTAAAAGTGTTAAGATTTAAGAAAACCATATATTATGAGATCAGACCTAAAGGAAAATGTATGGGCAAAAATAAAACAAGCCTTCTCTTTCATCCTTAGGTCCCAACAATTTCTCTAGATGCTCCGGATGATATGCATCTTTAATATGTGAGCATCAGATACATAGGCCTGCATAACTTCATATTATCCTAATGTTATATAACTAATTGACACATAGGTGTCCTTTATTTAATGCAAATAGGCTGTTCACTCACAAGGGTAGTAGTAGTTTGCACTCAGTATTTAAGATAAGACTCTGTTGGCTGACTATCCAATCATATGCAAGCAAAGTCAATTTTTGTTTTTTTCCTTGCACATGATTGGATCTTCTTTGCAAGTTTTCCAAAGCAGAAACAACACAGAAACAGGAGCGGGATGCCATTCTTGAAAAAAAAAATTAAAAATTCCTATGTCCACTCTCATCACTTACTAAAAATTGATAAGCAAAAAAACAGTAACTGAGTGAGGATCATACCATTGGTTTGATATTGTGGTGAATCACCCTTTGTGGTAATTGAGCACTTTGGTAGGGGTAGTCCAATATGGGGATTGTGCAAGTAAGTGAGGCGCCTCCTCCTTCCATTTTACATTACACGATTCCAACCCTAATATAACCAACCTGTCTTAATAGATTGTGATATGGTTTACCTTGGTGTTCAGTGCGGCATTTTTGGAGAAATTTGAGAATGTCGCTTGCTTCATCAAGTAGACTATTAAGTTCTTTTACCGAAGAGCCAGTAAATTTTCCTTAATACCAAAAGAAAAAAAAAAGCAGAACGATTATTAAAGACTAAAAAGATCAAATAGCATTTACATAAATTAAAATTAAATTGTACCTACCACTTTGAGATGATCCAGATCCTAAAAGATCTGCAGTATGCAGCTTTGCAAAGGAGTCCAGTATGGTGAAGAGCTTTTGTGCCAGGTATGAAACATGGGAGAATCCTATGAAAAAAATTGATTCAATCTAGTTGTTTTCACATGCATTTTTCAGTACATATTCACAGAAAGAAATCTGTTCATAAACTATATTATTATTATTATTATACAGGATTTATATAGCGCCAACAGTTTACGCAGCGCTTTACAACATCAGGGAAGACATTATAGTTACAGTACAATTTAATACAGGAATGATCAGAGGGCCCTGCTCGTTAGAGCTTACAATCTAGAAGGGAGGGTGAAGTGGAACAGAGGGTAGCTACAGCCTGATTCAGCAGACTTTTTATGTAGCTTTGAAGTTGGGGAAAGGGGAAACTGATGCATCATGCAAAATGACTATGCGCTTTACACTCTCCCTATTTAGGAACTACAGGGTAGTGCTTGGTAACAAATATCACTCTGCCTGCATTATTACAGACATGGTTGTATTGCCATGTACACACGGTCATTTTTTGGCATGAAAAAAATTACATTTTTAAAAACGTCATTTAAAATCATCGTGTGTGGGCTTCACATCGTATTTCGGCTTCTGAAAAAAAAATTCGAACATGCTGCATTTTTTAATGTCGTTTTTTAAAATGTAGTTTTTCGGGTTGTAAAAAATTATCGTGTGTGGGCTTAAAAGACGTTTTAAACCCACGCATGCCCAGAAGCGAGTTATGAGACGGGAGCGCTCGTTCTGGTAAAACTACCATTCATAATGGAGTAAGCACATTCATCAAGCTGTAACAGACAGAAAAGCGCAAAACGTCTTTTACTAACACGGAATCAGCTAAAGCAGCCCAAAGGCGAATAGAACTTCCCCTTCAGAGTGCCGTCGTACGTCACCGCGCTTTGTTCATCATTTTTCAAAAACAATGGTGTGTGGGCAACATCGTTTTTAATGATGAAGTTGGAAAAACGTAGTTTTTTGGACATGCTGAAAAATGTCTTTTTTTTTTCATGCCGAAAAACGACCATGTGTACGCGGCATAAGTGAAAAAATAACCAAGCACCTGAGTGAAAACCTACACAAAAAGAGTGAAAACATGAAAATCAAACTCACTTAGTTTGCAGGCTTTATGACAAACAGATGAAATACATACTGTATATGTGAGATTTTTAACTATTTCTGCCCATACCGTCTTGGGATTTACACAACATGGCTAAGTCTGGCAGGGCTAACACTCATAGGTCTTCTTTCCTGCTCCACCCTATGATTGGATGGTGAAGGAGAAAAGGCAGACTGATAAGCTCATCTCTCTCTCACTCTACTCTCTTCTCCAATCACCATGCCCCTTTTTATCACATAAACAGTGCTGCACAATGGACTGGCTCCTTTTACTATTTCTTCTATTCTAAGTCGGAGCTCTGCTGTGCATAGAAATTGTAAAGGCTGATAGCAGGTCAAATCCTGATACTTAGGGCTCTTTCACACGGGCGGCCCATTCAGGTCCGCCTGCCAGTTTTTTAGGCGGACCTGAATGGGCGCTCCATGCTCCTCTATGGAGCCGCGGATGTTAGCGGTGATATGCCCGCTGACATCCGACCCGCTCCCATCCGCCAAAGTGTGACGGAGGAAAAACCTACTTTTCCATCCATCTGGCAGATCGGATCGGGTGAACATGGACAGACGGTCCATGTTCATCCGATCCCCCCATAGGGGAGAGCGGAGAAAAGACAGGGCAGTCCCTGCACAGTGTGCGGGGACCGCCCTGTCATCCGCCGGCTCAGCGGGGATCAACAGAGCGATCCCCGCTGAGCAAGCGGAGGTTCACGGGGCGGATCATTACTGATCCGCCCCGTGTGAAAGGGGCCAAACACTGCTTTAATTTGAACAAGTACTGGTAATAATGTAATTATCTGTGTCTTGTATATCTGCCTGGAGTTCAGCTTTAAAGTATAACTAAAGGGAAAACTTTTTAGTTCTGGAGAGAGTGGAGAGGAATTAGAACACTTGTCGGCTTTTATTGCTGTCTGTGCCCCACCCATTTTTTTTGTCCTGTTTACCATTATTATTGAAAATGAAAGTAAGGAAAATCACACATTTTGGGTTTTCCCCAGATCAGAAATAAAAGGGAAATCATCCAGGAGGAACACTAGTTCCACCAGTGTAAACAAGTGGATCCCCGTTGTGACAGGTGACATGACAGAGATCTACTGTTCCCAGTCATCGGGAACAGTGATCTCTGTCATGTTCCTGCCAGCCCCCCTAAAGTTAGAACACACCTAGGGAACACACTTAACCCCTTGATCGCCCCCTACTGTAAACCCCTTCCTTGCCAGTGTAATTTTTACATTGAGCATTGCATTTTTAAAGCACTGATCAATGTAATAATGTCACTGTTCCCCAAAAATGGGACCAGTGACATTGGGATCAGAATTGTCCGCTGCAATGTCGCCGTCATTACAAGTAAAAACAATAAAAAAAAAAAGTCTCTAAATCTATCCCATAGTTTGTGGACTTGATAAGTTTTGCGCAAGCCAATCAGGATACAATTAAGATACACCTTTTTGCGGTTTTGTTTTACTAAAAATAGGTAGAAGAATATATATCGGCCTAAACTGATGAATATATATTTGAATTTTTTTGGATATGTATTATTATGTATATTTTTTAAATTGCGCTCTTTGTTTATAGCGAAAAAAAATTAACCGTAGAGGGGATCAAATACCACCAAAAGAAAGCTCTATTTCGGTTAAAAAAGAGGACATCAATGTTGTTTGGGTACAGTGTCGCACGAACGTGCAATTGCCAGTTAAAGCGGCGCAGTGCCGTAACACAAAAAATGGCCTTTTAATTAAGGGCGCAAATCTTTCCAGGGCTGAAGTAGTTAAGTAAAACTTCCACCCACCCCAAGACAAATACTGCAGCTACTGACTTTTAATATATGGACACTTACCTGTCCAGGGAGCCCACAATGTCAGCTGTCGGGTGCAGCCATTGCCATTGTCAATAAGGGAACCCAGCAGGGAAGACTTTAGGCTTCACAGCCAGGTCCCTTCTGCACATGCTCCACTTTTGGGTGGAACTCTGCTTTAAAGGAGAAGTATGGACAAAGCATGTTTGGCTATATTTCTCCTGGGGATCACAGGAGTGCACTTAGTTCTGCACTGCTGTGTCCCAGATTCAGCCAACAGCTGGCTAAATCCCAATGTCAGCTGACTTCACAAAGCTGGTCCAGGATAATGTCAGGATCTGGCCAGCTGCTTGATTGGCATCTGAATCAGCCTCTTAGTGTGCTGCTGAGAGCCTAAGCCAGCCGCTATCACTCCCCTGCATGGTGCCCCAATGAGCACTGGCTCTCTGCTCACTGAAGACTGAGAACATTTATGTGATTGTTCTCTGTGTTAGATTTGGAGGGGGGCAGCTGCAGCCAGGGCTGGACTGGGACAAACATTTGGCCCTGGACTTCATCCAGACTGGCCCACTTTGACAGGTCTCTCCCATGGTGGCCGGACAACTCCTGCACGCCTCCCCTGGCCACCCAAGCCCCCTCTTTCCCTTTTCACTAGCCATTCTACTTTAGAGTAGAGTAGAGTAGAACGGCTGGTACTGGTACTCCAATAGGCAGTACCAGTGGGGAAGCTAGACATTATTTCACCGGGGGAAAGAATCAGTTCGGTGCCCCCCTTATGGCACAAAATTAGGCAAAAGTGAGAAACTCCCAGGCCATAGCTGTTGAGTCAGTTGTCTGTCCCCTCCCCCATGCTCCTCTGTTGTCCCCCCTGCTCCTCCCCCTGCTTCTCTGCTCCCACCAGTTGAGCGCTGCGGGGAGGGAGAGGAGGTGAGCGCCGCTGGAAGGGAGAGACAAAAGAGCGGAGGGGGGCGGAGGTCTGCTGTCACTGAAGCTGGCCCACTGAGCCATCGGCCCACCGGGAAACTCTGTGTAGTCCCAATGGCCAGTCCATCCCTGGCTGCAGCTGAGGTTATTGCCGCAGCCATCTAGTTGAGTATATATGTTGTTGTTTTGTGACTCCATACTTCTCTTTTAAGATTCGTGACTGTCTTTTGCAAAACTACCACATGCAAATACATTTTAAATGAAATGATTTCATTTTTCAAGCAGAGCTCCCCGAAAAAGGGAAAGCTCCACTTGTCTGCCTCCTCCCCCCTCCACTGCCACATATGGCAACTTTTGGGGGAGAGTGGGTATCTGATTTTGACAGGTACTTGTTCCCACTTACTGCTCAGTTTGTCACAGCAAACTGATCTGGAAGTACACCCACCCTCCTTACATCGTAGTCGGCGCATTCACAAAGCTTAGCATTTAGGCTGGATTCACACCTATTCATTTTTAGTGTTTTTTGCATTTTGCAGATTTGCACTACAGTTCATTTAACATGGTTTTTCTATAGAATACGTTCTGTAGTGCAAATCTGCTAAACGCAAAAAGCACAAAAAATGCATAGGTGTGAATTCAGCCTTAGGAAAGTATCCAAGTCTTTTTTAAAGAAATCTACTGGGCTGGACAGAACCACCTCTTGAGGGAGTCCATTCCACATTTCCACAGCTCTTATTGTGAAGAAAGCTTTCTGTATTTGAAGACTAAATCTATTTTCCTCTAGATGTAAAGAGTGTCCTCTTGTCCTCTGTGATTACCTTAAAGTGAATAACTGAACACCAAGTTCACTATATGGACCACTTATGTATTTATACATGTTGATCATATCCCCCCTATAATCTCTTCTTCTTAGGAGAGAATAAATTCAGTTTCTCTAATCCTTCCTCATAGCTGAGCTCCTCCATGCATTTTATCAGTTTGGGTTCTCTTATGTGCACTTCCTCCAGTTCCCCCATATGTTTTTTTTGTGAACTGGTGCCCCAAAACTGAACTGCATATTCCAGACGAGGTCTTACTTGTACAGGGGCAAAATGATGTCTCTCTCTGGAATCTATACCTCTCTTAATACAAGAAAGAATTTGTCTCACTTTGGAAACCACAGCTTGGCATTGCATTCCATTATTGATCTACCAGAACATCCAGATATTTCTTCGCCATTGATTCCTCCAGTTGTACTCCCCTAGTATGTATGATGCATGCATATTCTTAGCCCCCAAGTGCAGAACTTTACATTTATTAACATTAATCCTCATTTGCCACATAGTTGCCCACATAAACAGTGCATTAAGGTTGGCTTGTAAATTGTAGACATCATTTACAGACATTATTCCACCACTGCATAGCATGGCATCATCTGCAAAGACTTAAATGGTACTTTGAATCCCAGACCCAATATCATTTATAAATATATTAAAAAGTAAGGGTCCCAGCACTGATAACCTTAGACCATTCAGAGTATGAATCATTAACCACTGCTCTCTGAATATGGATTTTTAGCCAGTTTTCTATCCATTTACAAACTGTTTTTTCAAAGCCTGTAGACTTTAGCTTACAAATTAGCCGTGTGTGGGGAACTGTGCCAAATACTTTTGCAAAATCCACATGTACCACGTCCACAACCACCCCTCTGTCCAAAGTTTTACCTACCTCCTCATTAAAAAAATTGGGTTTGTTTCATAAATTCTGTCGTGAATCCATGATGTCTGTTGCCTAAAATATATTTTTTTCCAGCAAGAACTCATCCATGTGGTCTTTTATTAAACTCTCCAGTATCTTCCCAACTATAGAAGTTAAACTAACAGGTCTATAGTTACTTGGTAAAGACGTTGACCCCTTTTTAAATATGGGCACCACATTGACCTTACATCATTCCAGTGGTACTATTCCAGTCATTAAAGAGTCCCTACAAATTAGAAGCAATGGCTTTGAAATAGCAGAGCTCAAATACTTTCAATTTTCAGGTTTCATATTCCCCTTGATTAAAAAAAACTCTGTTTTGTTAAAAGGTAACATTTTTTTTTTTTTAGAGGAGTAGTCAGTGCATTTGATTAAAAGGAATTTCTAATACCAGTGATTATCTTTCATTATTATACTCTAAATCAATATCTATGCACATTTTCTAGACTAGTACAAACAATAATACAGCAGTGGAGAGGTACTTGTATTATTTGCTGTGCTCTGTAGCTCAGTAAAAATTGTACTTATTACATATGTGGAGAGACAGAGAGAATGTGATCAGAGCAGTACACAGCTATAAACAAACATCTCTCAAAAACATGTCTGATTAATGTTGTACAAACAATGTGAATCAATTTTCACTTGAAGGAATAGGCCAAATTATAATAATTACCCATATTTGAAGACTAATTATTTTATCTCATCCGCGCCAAGAACATAGCATGTTTGCTAATAGAATTTTGAAGATTTATAAATGTTTGCCAAGATGAGCTTCCTATCACAGAAAGACACTAAAAGCTCTAGCCTGTATTATTGGAACATATGTGTATGCATATTTTCTACAGGTGAAAATTAAAAGAGCTGATAAGGTCACTTATAAATGGATGACAGTTCTGCATAATTAAAGTGAACATAGATTTATTAGCATTCAATGAGAAAACTGGTATGATATTGACTTACGTCTCTGCTGCCCGCTGCACTGACCCATAATGCCCACATACTTGGGTTCTGTCTTCACAGGTGAAAGTGCTAAAACACGTTATAACTGCAATGCTCACATACAGACGGGATGTTTAATGGGAGTCAAATAAGCCCTCAAAAAATACTGGTGCCTAATCCTACATCTGTTGTTACTCAAAAGACCTCTGTGTATTTCAATTCAAAACAAAGTAGGTCAACTTGGGGTAATCAAACCTGCTCCCCAACAAAAACCATGTGAACCAAAAAGTGAAAGGAACCAGTGCACCAAAAGGAAAAAAACCTTAAAGTGATTGTAAAGTCAGAAGGTTTTTTATCTTAATGCGTTATGCATTAAGATAAAAAGCCTTCTGTGCACAGCAGCCCCCCTAATACTTACCTGAGCCCCATCTAGATCCAGTGATGTTGCACAAGACACTTGGCTGGCAGGGAATCCCCTTCTCATTGGCTGAGACAGCAGTGTGGTGCCATTGGCTCCCGCTGCAGTCAATCAAAGTCAGTCAGCCAATGACTGAATGTCTGAATGGACACAAGGAGCTGTGGGACCCGAGAAGAGGAGGATATGGGCTTCTCTATGCTAAGCCACTGCAGCAGAGCAGGTAAGTATGAAATGTTTGTTATTTTCACTTAAAAAAGAAAAAAAAACTAGACTTTAGTATCACTTTGAATTAAAAATAGAGCCAGGCACTGTTACGTGACAATCACGCAATATGTTCAATGTACATTAGACATAAGTACAATTGTTTGGGTTGCTAGTTTAACCTCTTAATGCTGCCCGCTGGTGGAACATTAGGGGGCTTTTATGTGGGGGGGGCATGGCTTGTTTATCATGTGACTGCTGTGATTGCCTCTCATGGTGGTCATGTGTTTAGGATCCTGTTTCGATGGCTTCCAATCAGTAACCTTGACCAAAAGTGGTCACTGGTCAGTGACAGCTTGATCAGTGATCACACTCTCGGATTACATACTCAGGCCTCTCTCGTTTATCTCTTACAGCTGGCTTCCCTGAATACTAAATCCCTATGGCTGCTAGTATCATTACTTTCTTAATCCAAGGTGGTAAAAATGTAGAGAATTTCCCTTATTCTTCGGATTTTCCTTCGTATTTTTCAGAAAACAGAGGTTGCATAGGTTCTGGTGACTAGAAGTTGCGCTCTCACCAGGAAGCCCTGTTAAATCTGGATGCAAAAAGCATGTACAGACCACATGGAGGTACACTGAACTTTCTCATAGTTGCAATTTTTGCAGGATAGCAATAACAGAGCACATTTTTGTATCATGGATATGGGCAGAACCTGTGTCAGGCTTTTATTGTGGTCATTCACAGACTTTCTCTAAAAGATTTTCTTTCACTTCCTGTTAGACATTGGATATTGGTCAACTGAAAGTGAAGAGGAATCTGTCCAGTGGGAAGCCAAACAACAATATAAAGCTGCCAAATGTTTACCTCTTCCCTTTTCTATCCAAATCTAAAAACAAAGTTCTGGCTGCTGCTCTGTAAAATAACCTCAATCTTGTCATAAAGTGAATATCCTGTTATTTATGTATGCACTGTGGTTGTCATTCCTGTCAGTGCAATGTAAATAGCAGCTTGGACACTGTGGGTTCTCCATCCCCTGGCTTGGAATGCCCTCTCCAATAAACACATTAGAGACACATTTACACATTCTCTTGGCTTCCTATGCTGCCATCCATCTGCTCTGGTGGCTGAAAGCCTGTTTGCTATCTCTGAATGCCAAACTTCTTTTTTTATTTCTCTTGTACAAGTGCAAGCATGAAGTGCAATTAAAAATATCTCAAATGTCCTTTCTGATGTACAGTACATGTTAATCATAATATTAAATACATAAAGTTTATTTGCTGACTTCATAAAAATGCTGCGAAATGGAAATTTCATTGGACTCAGATAAACATGGCTTGGAGTCAATAAACTGAAAATATTTTATACTCTATTGGATGCAAGACAAAATGGAATAAATAACCACATGGCGGTTAAATGGCATAAGAAAATATAACTAGAAATGTACTTTTATATAAGATCAGCTGATCTTTAAAAGGTGCATTCTGTCAGAGCATACTAAATGATTTAACCCTTTCCTGTCCTGTGGCATTTTACAAATTGCAACCAAACAAAATAAGTTTTTATGACATTCTCTTAATATTTTCTAAAATGGTGGTAGTCATCTTATCTTCCTCACAGCAAGAAACCGGAAGTCAGATTATTTTAGCTACTTTGTCAGGCCAGGTACTGTTACTGACAGAATTATCCAGTTTAGTACAGTTTGATTGGTTCACACCCTTTTCACCACTAATTTAAAAAAAGTGTGCATGCACACATAAATATTTGAGTGTACCTCTAGGCAAAGCATTTTTTTAGATTTGGATAGAGAAGGGAAGGGTTGGACCCTCTGTCAAGTTTTTATTTCCATCTGTATCCCCAATAGAAATATTCACCCTCTCAATTTGCCATAGCGACCATTGTCAAAGAGAACGAAAGTGGGGGGAATTCCAAAAATTTAGAGTTGCCCCCGAAACGTGAGGTGGGGAGAAATTATCCTATGGGTCCTCCAGGGACAACTGTCCAGGGCTTGGTTCACACCTGTGCATTTTTATGCGCATTTTACAACTCATGAAAAGGCATTTGTCATTTTTTGTATTATAAAAAATGAGGCATGCCCAATTTTACATGCATTTATCTGTATTTTCTGGCCCATTGACAGCTATGGAAGTACATGAAAATGCATCCACACTGGTAACAACAAAGAAGCACAATACATGAAAATGCATGTGAAATGTAGAAAAAATAGCACTTAAAAAATGCAAGCAAAGATGCATGACAGTGGAGACAGAGAAATGTGAACAGGGCCTTATATATCTCAAGACTGATTTTTCTAAGGTTTTATGGACTGATGAAATGAGAGTGAGTCTTGATGGGCCCGTGGCTGGATTGGTAAAGGGCAGAGAGCTCCAGTCCTACTCAGACGCCAGCAAGGTGGAGGTGGAGTACTGGTTTGGGCTGGTATCATCAAAGATGAGCTTGTGGGGCCTTTTCGGGTTGAGGATGGAGTCAAGCTCAACTCCCAGTCCTACTGCCAGTTTCTGGAAGACACCTTCTTCAAGCAGTGGTACAGGAAGAAGTCTGCATCCTTCAAGAAAAACATGATTTTCATGCAGGACAATGCTCCGTCACACACGTCCAAGTAATCCACAGCGTGGCTGGCAAGAAAGGGTATAAAAGAAGAAAAACTAATGACATGGCCTCCTTGTTCACCTGATCTGAACCCCATTGAGAACCTGTGGCCCATCATCAAATGTGAGATTTACAAGGAGGGAAAACAGTACACCTCTCTGAACAGTGTCTGGGAGGCTGTGGTTGCTGCTGCACGCAATGTTGATGGTGAACAGATCAAAACACTGACAGAATCCATGGATGGCAGGCTTTTGAGTGTCCTTGCAAAGAAAGGTGGCTATATTGGTCACTGATTTGTTTTTGTTTTGTTTTTGAATGTCAGAAATGTATATTTGTGAATGTTGAGATGTTATATTGGTTTCACTGGTAAAAATAAATAATTGAAATGGGTATATATTTTTTTTTTGTTAAGTTGCCTAATAATTATGCACAGTAATAGTCACCTGCACACACATATATCCCCCTAAAATAGCTAAAACTAAAAACAAACTAAAAACTACTTTCAAAAATATTCAGCTTTGATATTAATGAGTTTTTTGGGTTCATTGAGAACATGGTTGTTGTTCAATAATAAAATTAATCCTCAAAAATACAACTTGCTAATAATTCTGCACTCCCTGTATATATATGTAATATAAAAAATGTTCCTTCTGAAATGCTAGTTGCCTAGCTGACTCTGGTTTTAGTCATTTCTGAGTGAGAGACCTGGGAAAAGCATGCAGGTCAGTAAAGTCAGATTAAATTTACATATTCCAATCTGCATACCATTGCTTCAACAAGCCAGAGGACTATTTTTCGAGAAGGAAAGCTCAGAAATGGCCATCTCCATAGTTATCATTGCAGAAGTTAAAGGTTTAACATGTTTTATTTTTAATAGTCAGGATTTAAATACCTCTAACAATCAACTGTGCTTCAAGAATGTAGCTGATGGGACATCTGTGAACTCCAACTATCCGAAAACAGTTCAGGAGGCTGTCAGGAAGCTTATATGTTTCTGGGCCAATCGGTGACCTTAAGAAAAAATGCTACATAAGATACATTCCAAACATATGAAATTACAACATACAGAGGCATCAGAGTTAAAATTCATGGCCAAAGTCACAAAATAGGGGAAAGCCCAAACGCAAACTCTATGGTCCCAGAAGCCAACGTAATCAAGTCTGTTCATTTGTGACAGTAATAAAGGAAAATAAAGTCAGCCAAAAGTTGACAAAATTAAAAAACAATACTAAAAATATATTTATGCAAATGTAACACAAAAACACAGTATTGGTGGTAGACTAGAACCTTTCTTGGCTTTATTGGCTTTTCTTGTCTCCATTGGGGGGAGACCTCTCACTTCCTGTCCCATTGACAACTTTGAACATGGTGCAGCAAATGAGAAAAAAAAAACTCCCAGTGGAGACGCAGACATCGATAAATAAACCCTGACATTGGTTCTAACCTATCCCACTCTATCCAAAACAAACAAAAGGTTTTGGCCAGAGTTTCACTTTAAGTGTGGATGCATCTGTTAATAAGTAAAAAAAAGTTTCCACTTCTAATTAATTAGGAATTTTGTAGGTTAGATTGGGTTTGTATAACTTAAAACGCATACACTTTAGAAAGTAATAATATATCATTTTATATTTAACGAAATATCTTTATTTCACAAAAATATTTCTTACATGGTAAATCCCTGACACTGCAGAACGTGCTGAGTTTTCTAATAAGAAAGCCCAACACTATCTTTATGCTTGTTGGCAGTCACAGTTAAATGACAATTTTGTCAGTCCCCTTTCTGCTATGAAAGGGGGATTTCCCTCCCTTGACTCAATGTCAGTGCACACATTTGTCAGCAGAACTAATTTCTTTAAAACATTAAATATGGTCACTGTAATGTAATTTTTGAGGATTATTTACTTAACAGTATTTAAAGCTGAGTGAGAGCTCTGCTTGTTAACTTAAAGTGTTACCAAACCCAGGACCCTGCATTCACGATATCTGGTCTCCCACAATACACAGGACATGCAATTGTTTTAGTAAATATAAACTTCTAAATACATTTTCTCATGAGTAGTATATAGCAGTCTTGTGACTTCTATCAGTGTCTGAGTAAAGTTTATAGGAGGAGTTTTTTTTTCTACTCTGACAGTCCTATAAGGCTGCATGACTTCTGACCCTCTGTCTGGACAGTTCTGATTGGCCCTGTGCTGATCGCATGCACATTCCCAAGAAAAAAAAGAAAACTCTCTAATAATGCACACCAAACTGAGCATCTGCAGAGTGACTCCAAAGGCTCTGTTTTATCAAAAGATGGATTGGGGACAGTGGAAGGAGAGGATCAGAGAACACATGGTCAAACAGCCTTTTTAAACAATGCAGAGGATTAACCTCTTTAGGTTCCACAGTGCTTTTACTGTTGTGGGTTTAGTAACACTGTAAAATGGCATAGGGATATTAGTTATTCTTCCCAGAGCTTTTAAAATGACAGTCGGTCTCAGTAGTTTCTGAGACCGCCTATTGGTTTTTAGTGACTATCTGTGCCCAGGAGTTGATTGCTTCTGCTGCTGGGCTTCCAATCTTGCTATACTGCTCCATAGAAGTGACTGTAGTGGATTTCTGTTAAGACAATGCTTCCACATTGAATAAATGTGATGTCATGAGTACTGCCATATCATTTCCTCCAGGTATGTAGGCTAGGAGAGAGCTTTGTCTAGCATCTCCCTGCAGCAGTAGATCACTGTTATAGTGATCTATTGCTGGCTGATTGTAGTCAGCAGTTGATCACTATTAGAATTGCTACTACATAGCTTCATGGGGTGGGGGGTAAGTTATTATTAACCACTTGCCATCCGGCTGCCGACTATTTACGGCTGCAAGAAGGCTCTAATCTGCCGGGATACGGCCTCTGGCCATGCCCCCGCCACGTCACACAGGTGCTGATGCGCCGGTCTGGTTTCCGCGATGTTCACCGGGCACCCTGCGGCAGTCACAGAGCCAGGGACGTGGATCTCTGTGTGTAAACACAGAGATCCACGTCCTGTTAGGGAGAGGAGACCAATGGTGTGTCCTTTGTACATAGGGACAACCATCGGTCACCTCCCTCAGTCAGTCCCCTCCCCACACAGTAAGAATCACCTAGCAGGGAACATATTTAACCCCTTGATTGCCCCTAGTGTTAACCCCTTCCCTGCCAGTCACATTTATACAGTAATCGGTGCATTTTTATAGCACTGTTCGCTGTATAAATGTGAATGGTCCCAAAAATGTGTGAAAAGTGTCCGATGTGTCCGCCGTAATATTGCAGTCATGACAAAATCGCAGATCGCCACCATTACTAGTAAAAGAAATAATAATAAAAAAAGTAATAATTCTATCCCCTATTTTGTAAGCGTTATAACGTTTTTTTTTTTTTTTAAATGGGATATTTATTATAGCAAAAAGTAAAAAATATTGTTATTTTTTTTCAAAATTGACGCTCTATTTTTGTTTATAGCGCAAAAAATAAAAACCGCACAGGTGATCAAATACCACCAAAAGAAAGCTCTATTTGTGGGAAAAAAAGGACGTAAATTGTGTTTGGGAGCCATGTCGCATGACCGCTCAATTGTCATTCAAAGCGTGACAGTGCCAAAAGCTGAAATTTCGCCTGGGCAGGAAGGGGGTATATGTGCCCAGTAAGCAAGTGGTTAAAGACCAGATCTAGACCCAATGCTGACATAAGTAAATGTAATATATTTCAAATTTTTTGCAAATGCAGATTTTTTTAATAAGTTGCCATTTTGCTAATGTGTGCCTTGGTCAACTAATATATTTTGCAGAGAATATATGACGGTATGAAAAATGCGCTGGAAAAAAATAAAGGAAAAGTCATTGTTTTTTTTTAAATGTAAAACTATGCATATCCAGTTTTGCTACCAAACTAAAACCATCTCAGTCCTGAAAACACTGTAAAGCTAGGGTAAATTACAAAACCTAAATGGTATAAGATGAGAGTCAAAACACCACCAACAATGGTTTAAGGGGGTTTGGGGAGAAATATGATTTAGAGCAGGGATCCTCAAACTACGGCCCTTCAGCTGTTGCGGAACTACATGTCCCATGAGGCATTGTAAAACCCTGACATTCACAGACATCGCTAGGCATGATGGGAATTGTAGTTCCTGAACAACTGGAGGGCCGCAGTTTGAAGACCCCTGGTTTAGAGTATGTAAATAGCCAGAACCCAGGTACATTTTAAGATCAGGCACCATTCTGAAGAAGACAGGGATTGGACATAGAAGGCACCACCTAAAACAAAAACCTGTGATTCACAATTCAGCCTTTTACATTTTTGTTTTAAAGGACTATTTCCATGCATATTTGCCTGAGAGTCAAATAATGACGAGTCATTTTGAAGCATAACAACAAGAACATTATTTTTTTTACAAAGATCTCATAGTTTAAAAAGAATTTGTAGCAGAATTATAATTTAGTAACAGTCTACTGATTGCTGAATGTCTGCTTTTGTGAAGTCTGGGATTCAAATGAATGCAATCACAACAATTAGCCTATGTAAGAGGAAAAATTAAGCGTTTTTACCTCTTAATGATTGCAATGCATAAGCCTGCTGTGTTTAAAGGGACTTCTTCCAATTGTAAAGTGACTGCTTCTTTCCCAAGATGCTTAGCTGACTGTATCTGTGTAAGCATCTGAGTTATCAAAGAAAGGCTGGGTTGAGATAATTGTTCTAATCCATTCAGGCAGACCCAAGCTCCTGAGGAATTAAAAGGATAAATATAGTCACAAAACAATACTAATTAATTGAGCTAGTGAAACTGCCATACAAACTAATATCTTATCATTTTATTATAACACATTTCAGCGGATACCACCAATGGAAAAAACACACGGATATATCTAGGCACACAGAACATTATTAGTGCAATAATCATCCTTTTAGTTTGAATGCATTATAATAGGAAAAATACAGAGAAGTAGGTAATATACTTTGCACATCAGAGGCTGATTTACTAAAACATTTGAAAATGTCCACACAGTAAAATATATGAAGATTCCCTTTAATTATTCAATCATGTGAAAAAGTCCCTGTTCACCTTTTCATCTGCACATCAGTGGATAATTGAAGTGAATATTCACACAGTTTATTGCAGGAACATTCTCAAATCCTTTATTAAATCAGTCCCATAGTCTTAGCAAAATAACTAAAATCAAATATTTAACTTTCTACCTTACTTCAACAAATGATGATTTCAGCGTAAATTGGACTGCTAAGAGATGTAGAGGACTGTTTTATGTACATTAGACTTCCACTATATATTGTATATTACAGGTACCTATATAGCTACAACAGTTTATGCTGTGCCTAAACAGTTTGCGCTGCTGCCAAAAGCCGCAGGAGTGCTCACTGGATCGAGATGGGGTGGGTCTCAGGTAAGTATTGGGGGGGCTGGCTGGGCTGCTGCACACAGAAGGTTTTTTACCTTCATGCATATGCATGAAGGTAAAAAAAATAAAAACTTGTGCCTTTACAAACACTATAATGGTAGAGTATGCAGAGACATTTTAGAAAATTGCTTCCAATCTTGTGGCAATAGTTTGTAAAGGCCCTTTTTCCTATCAGAATGACTGTGCCCCTGTGCACAAAGCAAAGTCCATAAAGACATACTTTGATAATACGGGTGTGAAGGAACTGGAGTGGCTAGCACACAGCTCTGACTTCAAACTAACTGAACATCTTTAGGATGAATTGGAATGACATTCGCAAGCTCATTTTATGCAAGTTTCCACAGAAAGCTTACCCAGAAGAGTAATGGGTGATTTTGAAAAAGGATTAGTTCACATACAGTACAGACCAAAAGTTTGGACACACATCTCAATCAAAGAGTTTTCTTTATTTTCATGACTATGAAAATTGTAGATTCACACTGAAGGCATCAAAACTATGAATTAACACATGTGGAATTATACATAACAAAAAAGTGTGAAACAACTGAAAATATATTTCATTTTCTAGGTTCTTCAAAGTAGCCACCTTTTGCAGCAGACACATCTCTAGAACTGTTAAGAGGAGACTGTGTGAATCAGGCCTTCATGGTAGAATATCTGCTAGGAAACCACTGCTAAAGAAAGGCAACAAGCAGAAGAGACTTGTTTTGGGCTAAAGAACACAAGGAATGGACATTAGACCAGTGGAAATCTGTGCTTTGGTCTGATGAGTCCAAACTTGAGATCTTTGGTTCCAACCCCCGTGTCTTTGTGCGACACAGAAAAGGTGAACGGATGGACTCTACATGCCTGGTTCCCACCGTGAAGCATGTAGGAGGAGGTGTGATGGTGTGCGGGTGCTTTGCTGGTGACACTGTTGGGGATTTATTTAAAATTGAAGGCATACTGAACCAGCATGGCTACCACAGCATCTTGCAGCGGCATGCTATTCCATCTGGTTTGCGTTTAGTTGGACCATCATTTATTTTTCAACAGGACAATGACCCCAAACCCACCTCCAGGCTGTGTAAGGGCTATTTGACCAAGAAGGAGAGTGATGGGGTGCTGCGCCAGGTGGCTACCTCTTGAAGCTCATCAAGAGAATGCCAAGAGTGTGCCACGCAGTAATCAAAGCAAAAGGTGGCTACTTTGAAGAACCTAAAATATGAAATATATTTCATTTATTTGTATATTTAGTTTTTATGCCTTCAGTGTGAATCTACAATTTTCATAGTCATGAAAATAAAGAAAACTCTTTGAATGAGAAGGTGTGTCCAAACTTTTGGTCTGTACTGTAGGTGTGATGGTCAAATGTCCACAGATATTTGGCCATATAGTTTACATATAGTCTTCTAAAAAAACAAGCCAACAAATAGGCACTGCAAGCTTGAAGCAGTTAATGTGTAAGGGCTGATTTACAACAGGCAAATAGGCTGTTCATTTTGCAAGAAATTTTTCACTTTGTAAAGGCATTAGCTAAGTGAATGAGGTAAAGCTCTGCTGACTTACATCATCCAATTATGTACAAGCAAAAATATATATATATATTTTTTTTTTCTTCACAATTGATTGGGTAGTTTTATCAAATTCAGTAAGGTAAAGTGATTCTAAAGGCAGAAGTTTTTTGTTTTATCTTAATACATTCTATGAATTAGGATAAAAAAAACTTTTGTGTGCAGCAGCCCCCCTCAGCCCCCCTAATACTTACCTGAGCCCCATCTTGATCCAGCGAGCACTCCTGATTGGCTTTTGGCAGCAGTGGGAGCCAATTGACTCCCACTGCAGTCAACAGAGGGGGCAGGGCCCAGCCATGGCTCCATGTGTGAATAAACACACAGAGAGGCAGCTTGGGATCGCGCCTGCTTGGTTGCCCCTGCAGCAAGCTGCTTGATTGGCTGGAACAGCAGCTGGCACCATTGGCTCCCACTGCTGCCATTCAAAGTCAGTGAGCCAATGAAGAGAGAGGGGGTGGGGACGAGCTGCGGTTCTGTGTCTGAATGGACACAGAGCAGCGGGCTTGACTCGGGTGCCCCTATAGCAAGCTGCTTGCTGTGTGGGCACTCAGCAGGAGAGAGGGGCCAGGAGCGCTGGCGAGGGACCCAACAAGAGGAGGATCAGGGCTGCTCTCTGTAAGACCACTGCATAGAGCAGGTAAGTATGACATGTTTGTTATTTTAAAGAACAAAAAACTTAAATATCCCTTTAATTGGAAATTCACTTGCAAAGTGAACAGCCTATTTGCCTTTAGTAAATCAACCCCCTAAGCTCAATTCATTAATTTAAGACACATGTAACATCTTGGCAAATAGCAATGCATTATAGCTTAGTAAATCGAGCAATGTCTATCTACAATGATCATTCGCAAACTTACAAACTTCCTTTGCATCCTTTATCTAGCTTGTTTGTGATGCATAAATCTGTTTTTAAAGGACAGATCAGTAAATATAAACACTAAAAATAAAATTGAGCAAACTAAAAGTAAATTGTACATTGATATTGAATTAATACATTATAATAAACTGTATTACAATTTATTTTATAGCCCTTTTGCAGTAGTCCCTTTAGCATTTGCCAGCATTTACTAAAGAGGAATGCGGTTCCATTTTCTATTGCTATATTCTGCACACAGCTTGAAAAATATCTGCTTATAATGTTTCCTGGTGCAAATGCAATTAAAAATTCCACCTCTGCTCGATTAATCTTAGTGACCATCACAGTCATTTGTAAATTACCATCTGCTTTCCTTGTGTGTGTTCAGGATAATCAGATATGTGCTGTACACAATTAGCATGCCATAGGCCCTGTGTTCAATCTAAAACGTTATTTTATTATAAAAAGATTTCATCTGCACTCCTGCCCCATAGCTGCCAACATGTCCACAAGACTTATTTGTGGAAGTGTAACGGCTAATTGAAATTGTATTACTCTAATGGATAGGATTCCCTTTAACATTAAATCACTGTAGCAGGAGGCTTCACAAATTAGCCCATGGACACAGCTTTTGCTGGAAACACATCCTGAGCAGAATAATGTAATTCCTCATGTTAACAACGGTCAGGACTGTTACAGAAAATTTACCGCTAAAGGCGACACTGTGTTTCAAGTCACTTCTCTTGCAAGCTATTTATGTGACAAAATAAATATTCTTGGGGCCCTTTTATATTGTTATTTGAATGTCCTAAATTTAAAAAGGAACACAGTGGAAAAGGATTATTTACTTTTAAAGTAATGTTGTACACATGCACCTTTCTGTCAAGTGTGTCAAATGAGGTAGCAAATGGATTCAGTTAGTAAGGTGTATTTCCGTATGGGTTCTTTGAGTATTTAGGTCAATATTTAACCCTGTGAAAATAATCCTGAGCAAGCAGTAATGAGAACCCCCACTCATAAAATTGATATCCACTTCTACAGTGAGGACCTAACTAGGCCCCAAATAACTATAAGCAAGGTAACCATTGTTCCTGCTCCACTGTAACCATACGCTGAGTCTTCACAAACTTTTAAAAAATGTTCACAAACAAAAATGCCAAGTCTCCACAAACATTCCATAGACAAACGTAAAATCCTGACAGAATCACAAAATAGTAAACATTTGTGTTAGGACCTATGAACACATTAAAAGATCAAACATGAATAGGAGTATAACATAGGAAATGAACACTGCCTGCAAAGTTTCCCTCCCTAACAATTACATGTGTGAAAAAATAATCTCCTATAACAGCATAGTTAATATGCATGGGTCAATTTCCCTACTCTTGGTGCTTGTTGTCTATAAATTCTCTTGCAAGACATGGGTTGATTTACTAAAATTGGAGAGTGAAAACTCTGGTGCAGCTGTGCATGGTAGCCAATCAGCTTCTAAATTCAGCTTGTTACAATTAAGCTTTGACCATTAGCCCTGGTTCACATTGATGCGATTTGACATGTCAAATCGCATCTCAAATGGGTGGCATTTGCCGGCAATTGTCTGCAATGGCACCGTCCTAATTGGTGTGACGCCACATCTGCGGCGCTGCACCGATTTCAAAAAGTAGTTCCTGTACTACTTTTTGCGATTTCAGACCGAGATTTACATTGACATCTGTGCAGAAGCCGCAGATGTCTCTGAAATCACATCCGAAATCGGGACTAACAAGCGGGAGTGAAGTCGTGCGAGTTCAGCTGAACTCGCACGGCCTTTCCGCAGCCCTGTGTGAACCTGGGCTAAACCTGAATGCTAATTGGTTTTGCACTCTCCAGATTTTGCACTCTCCAATTTTAGTAATCCAACCCCTTTGTGTATATATTTTGGGCAAAATGTATGGACTAATCATTTCAGTTACTTTGAAATCTTTTTTTTTTACGATTAAAAAACCTGTTAAGTTTTTCTCTAACTGTGTCTGTTTGAGGAAATTCAGGAAGAGGGAGATTAAAAGGAAATCCTCACTGTAACATGCATCCCCATTAAATTACCTATTTTCTTGTTGCAGTGAGAATTCAAAATTGTGAAAATGGAGCTTCCCCAACAGGGGTATGACTGCAGAGGAACCTGGATGAGATCTACACATCTATTGGAGGACTACTTGTCAAAATCTTGAACTCCAACTCTGCTTTTGGATCCAAATAGTCTTACTTTCCTTTCCAGATGGATCAATTACATCTTTGAACCAACAACAGACAACACCTTTCTGCATTTTTATTGTTTTAGCTGTCTAAGTTGAAGAGAGGTTGACCCATTGGTCAGTACCAATGTGTCTCTAGAATTGCTCAAATGACAAGGTTTTTGAGGCAAAAAAAATGCAGCTAACATTTAAAGTAAGAGGCGGTAAACACACAGGTAAAGTCCACAGGTAAAGTCCTGAGTTCCTCAAAAAAAATAGTGCCTGCATAGCACCTGTAAAGAGTCTCTCCTCTGACTCCAATGTGAAAGCCTGACTTTCCCCGACTTGTTCATTCCCCGACTTAGTTGGGGTAGGCAGTACACTTTGTTGGGGATGGGTCAGCCACGCCCCGTGACCTTCGACCTCTGGGAACCCGCCTTTCGACTTCCAACTTCTGAGTCCTAGCCTTATTCTTCAAGGGAAAACCCTAACCCCTAACTCTAACTCTCAACCCTAACTCCCCTAACCCTACCTCTAACCCCTAACCCTAGGGCAGAAAAGCGCTGCAAAAACACGGTAAAATGCCACTAAAAATGGCGCCACTTTACGGCCGACGCCCCCAATACCCCAGTGTGAAAGCAGCCTTAATGTTTGCATTGATTTGTATATACATGGTCCAAAGGTTGCATTACAGCCATGTAAGGGGGTCACATCAGTATACTATTTAAAAAAACAGAATCATTATGCAACCTTTATGGCATATTAGGTGTCTCTTTGGTTTATAGAATCTAACAAATGGGACTTTTGATATTCAGTTGAATGATATGTATAGAAATTCCATCCATCCATCCAGCTTTGGCACCAATCATCGCTATTAGTTTGGTCTGCATGTTGTATACTATGTGAACTCTGGCTTATGCACATAATGTGTAAAAAAAAATGCACCAAGGTCCAAGTTGCAGTATTGCTTTGTTAAATAATCACAAACCTTTCTATGGTTTGTGAAACTTTGTTTTACACATTCTATTAATAAGCACAATTATGTACCAAGTTTAACATCCATTTGGAGAACGTTAACTAACAACGTGTTCTGCATGGTACATCTCTTAACTGTAGGAGAATATCAATATGTGCTTGTGTGCTAGCTGCATTGTATATGTCTGCTTTTCAACCATGCTTTGCACATGCTATTATGTATATCAAAGCCTAATATAACCATTAGCAATGCATATAAAGGAATGACTGTAGGGTGTACCATGATTTGCTTGGTTCCATTTTTATTTTACTTGCATTATATGTCTGCTTTGCTGTCATGATTTGCTAAATCTATTTGTGTTCCATACCAGCAATATAGTATAGTTCATGTTTTGAGTATTGACAAACTGGATTCCAACCACAATTGGAGTGAATCCGAGTCACCCATAATCTTTAGATACACTTTTACACTTCACACATGTAGCTCATGTCAGAATATCCAATAACATTATAATTTAGATAAAAAACAAAAACATCTTCTTAAACAAGGAACTGTTGTTCCAAGGCATTCTTGTGTAAGCAAAAACAAAAACCAAGGCATATGGTATTTTGCTACGGAGGGCATTCAAGGTATTTCACATGATCTTGCAAAATAAACCTATATTTTATTTTTAAATCATACTAATGATTAACCTCCCTGGCGGTATGATTCTTTCAGAAAAAACATGCTAAAAGCGGTACCATTATTTGCAAGGAAATTTGGCGTTTTATATTGTAGGTCTGTAATTTTTAGAAATAACTCACTTAAATCTGACCAAACAAGATTCTAATAGGCATCCCGTGTATTACATTTTTTTAAAAACAAAATTATAAATTATAATATAATAAATAATTATAAATAATTATAACAAATAATAATATAATTATAATAAAAATTATTCAATAATGTAATCAAATCAAAATCACTGAAATTTGCTCAGTTGCAGAATTGTCGCTGTCATTACTTTTATTTTTTTATGACGAATTTCCCCACAAATCGCTATCGCACAATTCTGCAAGTGATTATAATTTATTATCGCTGTTTTTTAGCTGATCTAAAACTATTTTTGACATAAAGGGACACTTTTGGTTGCTATGGACAATCTACAGTTTGCAGGGAGAAAAAAAGGTTTTTATTATATAAAATGACATGCAGGACACTGGGCAGACCACTAGGGACAGGGGGGGTGTGTTTTTTTTACATACAGTACTGTAATCTATAAGATTACAGTATACTGTGTGTATAGTGTTTGTTTACGTTTTTGAATTTGGCGCCGTTCTCCGTCCCCGTGCGTCGTAACGTCGCAGGGAACGGAGATCGGCGTCACACGGAGGCACTATGTGAATCGAGCGAGGTCCCGCTCGCTCACACAGCGCGGTGGCATCGCTGGATCCAGGGACAAGGTAAGTAAAAAGTGCCTGTGGATCTAGCGAGGCAAGCCCGTGACTGACACGGGGTTACCGATAGTAGCAAGAAAATCTAACCCCGTGTCAGTCTCGGGAAGACCGCCAGGGACGTTAAAAAGATAATAAGATGTACATCTGTTACAAATTACACACAAAATAATGGTTTATAAACATGCATAAGATTATTCAGATTAAGCTGATCTCTTTCACATTAAAATATATTTCATGTTATGAATGGAAAAAGTCTTTACCTGCAGCAGTAAGTCCTTTGCAAATGTCTTGCAAAATGCCATTATCAGAAGAGCTTGAGCAATTAAAGTAGAAAAGAGGCTTTCCGAGTGCCAGAGATAATTCTCGGATGGTAGATTTCTTCCCAGATGCCTAACAAAATTTAAGACATATTAAAAGAAAACGTGATTGTGGTTTTCTTATATCATTCTCTCAAGCTGGTTTCAGAAACATCTAGAATACATGGTTATAATAAAATAAAAAAGTAAGGTTCCCGTCTTGTGGCACATAACTATTCTAACTCTTAAAGATCATATTTTATAATGCTGGAAAACATTAAGCAGGCAGATTTTAGATACCACATGCAGAAGTCTATTAATCTTCAACCGTAAACCATTACATCATTCTTTTGCCAAGTCTAACTATTGATTTTACCGCTTGTTTTTCTTTTTTCAGCTATACATATTTTGGAATAAAATAAAGCATTGGTGCATTATAACTTTCTAAATCAAATTTAATATACTTTATGAGTAAAAAAAAAAAAAGGATAGGCAGCTCATTAAGAAGCAATAACATTTTAACCTATGCAGTAGGCAAATGTGGCTGGTTAATTATTCCGGTAATGCGTATATACCTCTATACCCCAATAGTTCATAAATACTTTAATCTTCTATATATCCCCTTATACCCTAAACACAGTAAAGGACCAGTCCACCTCAAAGTGATAATGCACCTATATGTGGGACCTCACTGGCTTCATTATATATTGGGTATTCCAGCAGGGTGCTGACTGATTGACTAATAGACAGCAGTAGCAGTTAGGTTGCCAGAGGAACTCTCAGTTCACCCAAAAATACATATTTTTTCTTATATCCTTTGGGTTCTGTAATGGTGATCTTTCTGTGATTGAGCTCTTGGATCTACACACCTAACTTCAGGATTGTTTTTGTTATTTTCTACGGAAACTAAAACCTTAAATACTCTGTTATAGGAATATAAATTTTAACTAGTAAGTCCAATGGTGTACCTAAGGTGAGGAACAGTGTCTGGTCCAACCTAGGTAGGTATAATCAGCTGCAGAATAGCATAAGACTGTAGGCACTACTTGGTAGATTGATGTCCTGCCCCATGAGGCTTTTGACTTGGTGACAGTGAATGGCCGAGGTGCCACGCAGGGTAGTGGCAACATAAAGGAGCATCATGGATACACTCGTGAAGAAGTACCAAGAGGTACCAGAGTAAGCTGCAGTTAGGAGACATAGGGAGCTAGAGAAATGGGGGGTGGCTTGTGTATGTGTGTCACTACTCACTCTGTCTCTAACAGTTTGTTGCCCATTTATTGTTATTCTGTTATCTCTCTAAATACTGTTAGTAGCATTGATTTCTGGAGTATGAGCATTCTATTAGTCAAGCAGCATACAGAAAAAAAGCTTTACCGCTACACTTCATGTTACTTGGAGCTGCCTGCAACCTAAAGTGATATTAGACTCACATTTTTCAAAATATAAATCAGATGTTTAGGGCAGGACTTACATTGTCTGTGGCATGTTCTACGATCCCTCCTATTCACTCTCTCCCCTGACCTCTGGCACTGTTTTTTCATTGTAAGGGTGACTTTCCAGGGTCCTATGGAGCTGCCCCTACATGTGTGCTTTGGGCAGAGAGAGACTGCAATCCCCCACTATCACATTGCTTGCACTGACATACACAGACATCAAGAGAGGACTGAAAGGGCATGTACAGTATATGCAGTGGCACAGGTGGCAGTGAAATTGTGAGCTATACGGTCTTAAGGAGGGGAAACAGGGAGACTTTCTCTGGCATGATCAGTGCTTGCGCAAACAAAATACAAACATTTCTGAACATCTGTTAAGAGCGTTTTTATCTTCCTATGGTTTACAGCTATATAAGCTATATAAAAGTTGTAGCATAATATGGTGCCAAGTGGGAGAATGTTAATAGTTAGAGTTGAGCGAACCTGAATAATTGGAAAAAGTTTGGGTCCGGGATCGGCGTTCGGGAAAAAAAATTTGCGGAGGTCCCAGCAAATTCAATAACCAGACCCTTTACGTGCGGTTCCCCCTAAATGTCCATAACCAGACCCTTCTGGTCTGGTATGGATATTCAGGGGAACCCCGCCGTCAATTTAAAAAAAAAATGGCGTGCGGTTCCCCCTAAATATCCATAACCAGACCCGTTATCCGAGCACGTTGACCTGGCCGGCCGCAGAAAAGAGGGGGGGACAGAGTGCGCCCCCCCCTCTCCTGAACCGCACCAGGCCACATGCCCTCAACATTGGGAGGGTGCTTTGGGGTGCCCCCCAAAGCACCTTGTCCCCATGTTGATGGGGACAAGGGTCTCATCCCCACAACCCTTGCCCGGTGGTTGTGGGGGTATGCGGGCGGGAGGCTTATCAGAATCTGGAAGACCCCTTTAACAAAGGGGACCCCCAGATCCTGACCCCCCCTGTGTGAAATGGTAATGGGGTACACTGTGTAAAGTGTAAAGTGTAAAGTCTTGTAAAAAAAACACACACACAACGTAGAATAAAGTACTTTATTAAAAAAAAAAAACTCCAGCAGTTATAATCCACTCGTTCCCGGCTTCCTGCGTTGTCCTGATCCATCGACGGCTGCGGGTGATCTCTAGCGATGAGAAGATCCTGCGACGGGTGATCTCCGCTCCAGCGATGATCCATCCAGAGAGCAGCATCGCCGACCTCCTCTCATCGCTGGACACAGCCCAGCGAATGAGCGGCTGAAGCTGTGACATTTCTTATATAGGGGAGGCAGGGCCACCCGTCACGTGACCCCGCCCCCTCTGACGCACCCTCTGCTACGTGCCAGAGTCTTCCCTCTTCCCGCTGGAGTTTTTTTTTTTTTTTTTATAGTACTTTTTTATAGTACTTTATTCTACGGTGTGTGTGTGTTTGTTTTTTTACAAGACTTTACACTTCCTTCGTGAAATGGTAGGGGTACAGTGTACCCCATTACCATTTCACACGGGGGGGTCAGGATCTGGGGGTCCCCTTTGTTAAAGAGGTCTTCCAGATTCTGAACCCGAACTCCGAACCCCATTGTAGTCAATGGGACACAGACTTTTAGAAAAAAAATGCGCGGAGGTCCCTGCAAATTCAATAACCAGACCCTTTAGGTCTGGTATGGATATTAAGGGGAACCCCGCCGTCAATTTAAAAAAAAAATGACGTGCGGTTCCCCCTAAATATCCATAACCAGACCCTTCAGGTCTGGTATGGATATTCAGGGGAACCCCGCCGTTAATTAAAAAAAAATGACGTGCGGTTCCCCCTAAATATCCATATCCAGACCCATTATCCAAGCACGTTGACCTGGCCGGCCGCAGAAAAGAGGGGGGACAGAGTGCGGCCCCCCTCTCCTGAACCATACCAGGCCACATGCCCTCAACATTGGGAGGGTGCTTTGGGGTGCCCCCCAAAGCACCTTGTCCCCATGTTGATGGTGACAAGGGTCTCATCCCCACAACCCTTGCCCAGTGGTTGTGGGGGTATGCGGGCGGGAGGCTTATCAGAATCTGGAAGACCCCTTTAACAAAGGGGACCCCCAGATCCTGACCCCCCCCACACCGTAGAATAAAGTACTTTATTAAAAAAAAAACTCCAGCGGGAAGAGGGAAGACTCTGGGCTTACCCAGTGACGTAGCAGAGGGTGCGTCAGAGGGGGCGGGGTCACGTGACGGATGGCCCTGCCTCCCCTATATAAGAAATGTCACAGCTTCAGCCGCTCATTTGCTGGGCTGTGTCCAGCGATGAGAGGAGGTCGGCGATGCTGCTCTCTGGATGGATCATCGCTGGAGCGGAGATCACCCGTCGCAGGATCTTCTCATCGCTGGAGATCACCTGCAGCCGTCGATGGATCAGGACAATGCAGGAAGCTGGGAACGAGTGGATTATCACCGCTGGAGTTTTTTTTTTTAATAAAGTACTTTATTCTACGGTGTGTGTGTGTGTGTTTTTTTTACAAGACTTTACACTTCCTTCGTGAAATGGTAGGGGTACAGTGTACCCATTACCATTTCACACAGGGGGGGTCAGGATCTGGGGGTCCCCTTTGTTAAAGGGGTATTCCAGATTCTAATAAGCCTCCCGCCCGCATACCCCCACAAACACCGGGCAAGGGTTGTGGGGATGAGACCCTTCCTTGTCCCCATCAACATGGGGACAAGGTGCTTTGGGGGGCACCCCAAAGCACCCTCCCAATGTTGAGGGCATGTGGCCTGGTGCGGTTCAGGAGAGGGGGGCCGCACTCTGTCCCCCCCTCTTTTCTGCGGCCGGCCAGGTCAACGTGCTCGGATAACGGGTCTGGTTATGGATATTTAGGGGGAACCGCACGTCATTTTTTTTTTTAATTGACGGCGGGGTTCCCCTGAATATCCATACCAGACCTAAAGGGTCTGGTTATTGAATTTGCGGGGACCTCCGCGCATTTTTTTTTTCTAAAAGTTCGTGTCCCATTGACTACAATGGGGTTCGGAGTTCGGGTTCGGGTTCCCGAACCCAAACTTTTTTTTTAAAGTTCGGGTTCGGACCCGAACCCGAACATCCAGGTGTCCGCTCAACTCTATTAATAGTCCCTGATAGAGACTGGCATGATAATCTTCTTTTCTCTAGCTAAATATGTACTGCAGTGGATAAAACATACAAATGTTTATTGTTCATGTTCATTTATGGGTCAGTCATACAGGCAAACGTAGCCAATGGGTGGTCATGTAATAATTCAATTTGTAATGTTGCAACTGGTGCATTATAAATAGTTGCTCCTGCTATTTTTAATTAGCACTAATAATCATGTCCTGCATCTAGATAGGATATAAGCTTTTATGCAGTATATTAGCTTTTTCATCTTGTTTCTTTGATAAAAAGAATAATTCACAACATAGCCCAAAGAAAAGTAGGCCAGCTTTGAAAATGTAACTGATCTGATCCACTGAGCCTCTTCTAAACACAGTGATCCTGCTTAAGGTCAGTCATATAATGTGTTTTTTAATGTGTTATAAATACTAGTTTGACTGATATACTACGGTGTTGTTATGCTGAAGGGGAGAAAAGCTCAAATAAATTAGAATGCAAAGTTTTAACATCAACATTCCACTGTTGCAAAAAATCACACGTATGTGATAGATATATAATACATTAGGGTAGACTCCAAAACCTTAAAAAATAAAAATAAATTAAAACAATTTTGGAACTTAATTGAACACACTGAAGTTAGAGGCTACACCAGATTCTGAGTCCACCAGGTTTAATAAATATACCCCTGTTAGTTTATCTCAGTGCCACTGCCTCTTTTAACCACTTCAGATCCTGCCCATATTCAAATGACGTCCACAGATGGTATCTCCCATCCTAGGTGGACGTCATATGATGTCCTGGGCTTCCCGGCCGTCTAGGGGGCGCGTGCACCTGCGGCATCGTTCAGGACCCGATGCGCATGCCCAACAGCTGTGATGTCCGCTGGGCACCCACACATTTTTAAGACCATTACAAATTGCACTGATTACTGTGTAAATGTGACTGGCAGGGAATGGGTTAATACTAGCAATACTAGTAGTACTAATACTAGCTACCTGCAATCACAGCAGGCCATGGATCTATGTGTGTAAACATACAGATCCATGTCCTGTCAGAGGTGAGGAGACCAATGTGTGTTCCCAGTACAGAGGAACACAGATCAGTCTCCTCCCCTTGTGAGTCCCCGCCCCCTACAGTTAGAATAACTTCCTAGGGAACATATTTAACCCCTTCAGCGCCCCCTAGTATTAACCCCTTCCCTGCCAGTCACATTTACACATTAATCAGTGCAGTTTTATAGCACTAATCGCTGTATAAATTGTGAATGGTCTCAAAAATGTGTCAAAAGTGGCTGATATGTCCGTCACAATGTCACGGTCACAATAAAAATCGCAGATCGCGCCATTACTAGAAAAAAAAGCAATAAATCTATCCCCTTTTTTGTAGACGCTTTAACTTTTGCGCAAACCAATCAATACACGCTTACTGCGATTTTTTTCACCAAAAATATGTAAGAATATACAGAAGAATACATATCGGCCTAAACTGAGGAACGTTTTTTTTTTTTTTTTAAAGGATATTTATTAAATCAAAAAGTACAAATATTGTGTTTTTTTCAAAATTGTCGCTCTTCTTTTGTTTATAGCGCAAAAAATAAAAACCGCAGAGGTGATCAAATACCACGAAAAGCGCTATTTGTGGGGAAAAAAGCAGGTCAATTTTGTTTGGGAGCCACTTTGCACGACCGTGCAATTGTTATTCAAAGTGTGACAGCACTGAAAACTAAAAATTGGTCTGGGCAGGAAGGGGGTGAAAATGCCCTGTATTGAAGCGGTTAAAAAGACCATTTAACGTTTTGTCATTCAAGATGACACCTGTAAGGGGACACTGGCCTCTTGTTGCACTATTTCTAGATGGCTCGTTCCACCTGGGAGTAATAACAATAGACTGTGGGCAAGATTCAGATAGGAGATACGACTGACGTATCTCCTGATACGCCGTCGTATCTCTAAGGCTGGCCGGTCGTATCTATGCGACTGATTCATAGAATCAGTTACGCATAGATATCCCTAAGATCCGACAGGTGTAAGTGACTTACACCGTCGGATCTTAGGCTGCAATTCCAGGCCGGCCGCTAGGTGGTGCTTCCGTGTCTTTTACGCTTCGAATATGCAAATGAGCATTTACGCCGATTCAGAAACAAACGACCGCCCGGCACTTTTTTTTTACGTCGTTTGCGTTCGGCTTTTTCCGGCGGAAAGTTACCCCTGCTATAGCAGGGGTAAGTGCTGCGTATCCTATGTTAAGTATGGCCGTCGTTCCCGAGCCGAGTTTTGAATTTTTTACGTCGTTTGCGTAAGTCGTTCGCGAATACGGCCAGACGTAATTTACGTTAACGTCGAAACCAATGACGTCCTTGCGACGTCATTTAGAGCATGCGCACTTGGAAATTTAGCCGGCGGCGCATGCGGAGTTAAATCGGCGTGGGGACGTGCCTGATTTAAATAGTACACTCCCCCTAGCCACAGAATTTGAATTCCGCCGGGGGATTTACGATACGCCGCCGCAAGTTTTGAGGTAAGTGCTTTCTAAAATTAAGCACTCGCCTCAAAAACTTGCGGCGGCGGATCGTAAATCAGATAGGTTACGCGGATCTAAAGATCCGCTAACCTATCTGAATACGGCCCTGTAACTCCTCAAATCTTTGGCAAAGATTTAAGCAACCCAGAATCAAGAAAAATCTCTGTGGCCTCTGTAGCAGATAACAGAGTCATAAATTCATGACCATATTAAAAATCCAGCAACACCCAATGGAGTCAAGAAGGACTGTGAGGAAGTGAGAGATTCCAATAGCAGGGGACAAGAGGCTGCATACATGAGCAACATCAGTAGGCTTGTTTCAAATAGTCCCCAACCCTTTAGTAGAAAGTAAGCTGGGGGCACATGGTACAGGGGGACTGTCCCCTCCATTTCTAGAATAGGGTAAGAAAACGTACTCACGAAACCCAAACAGCTGGTAGCGGTGAGGGTCCATGACCCAAAGGTCAGATGGCTGGAGCTGACCAACATCACTGAAGGTGGTCAACAGGACCAAAGATCAAAGCTCTAAGTAGCTCTTTGAAAACAGAAGAAGCAGTGGGACAATGCTTCCTCAATGCTATCTGCTGGGAAAGAGGCCATGGAAGTGCATGTGCATTATACTGCGCTCAGTGGAAGGATGTTAGCCCTTTGTTCTATGCTGTTAAACACTACCACTGTGAAACTAATGGGAATGACCAACAAGGTGTCCAGAAAGCAAAAACATCCAACTCAGTAGGTGAATCTTTAGCACATAGGCAATGCCAATGACCTTGGACCTGGAAAACACTCCACACCTAATTTAACCAGAAGTGAGTCTGGAAGCACTCTACATGCAATCCAGTGCCAAAGGGTCACTTCCAGTCCTATTTCGCAAAGTTCAGTTCAACAGGGTCTGGGCGTTGCACAAATTAAAAAAGCCAAGCTGATAACAGATAGGTGCAAAGAAAACTGAAAATAACCATCAGCAGTACAAAGAAAAATGAAGAAGAAAACATGTCTAGAAAAATCACAGGCTAATCTTTAAAACAACAGAGCTAAAAACAAAACAAAAAAAACAACAGCATTTATCATTTTAGGACATCAGTAATTGGAGTGCAAACAACCTGGGCTGAGTCTAAATTTTTTTGTTTGCTAGTATCAGATCTTCCTGTAGGCAGCAGTATAACCAAAAGATTTAAGGCTCCCTGTGTCCCTCAATGGACAAGAAAGGAAAGTCTTTGAGACAACAGTGACTAACAATAACCATTATTTCATGTAATTCTGACAGCACCTTAAAGATTTGACAGTTTTAAACAAGGCATGAGATAGGGCAGCATCTGTGGGATCCTTAAAGCTAACATAGAGTTGACATTTAATGTGAAAAAGAGAAATACCAGGACAACAGAGAGTTAAGTCTGCACTTTTATAGCAATTTTGTAGTGGAGATTGAGGTTATTACAAATGCTAATCGGTGGCTGACTTTCTTTTAATAGTTTATTTGACTGGTCAATGAAAACACAGTATTCTTTACATCTTACCTGAGGACCTGCACACAGAGCATAAGTCCCAGCAAACACTGCTCCCATAACACTGAGAAAGATCCGTTCGGTTAAAGGAGTTATGAAAATATGTTCAGCTGATCCTTGATATTCATAACCGTATTGGACTTCAGAGTCACCAATCTGTGTACAGCAAACAAAATGCTATCAGAATGGCAATGTATTTCAACACAATGTTGCTTTGATAAATACATTTAAAAAAAGAGACAGATTGTTTAAGAAATTTTCGTATAAGGTTTTATCATAGCAACCAGTGGCTTCCTGTCACTTTCAATCTGCCTTTAAAATATAATTTCTTGGCTATACAATAAATTACACTCAATCCTCAATTGTCTATCTTTTAAATCAAACCTAAAGAATTATTTTTAGAATAACATCAAAGTGCATTTATTTATCATTTGAAAAGACATACACAACAATAATTTTTTTGGTAGCTTTCAACATGATTTTGTATATTGTAAACATATTTCTAATAAATTTCTTATGTATTTCTAAAACAATACATTCAACAATCCAAACCAGTGGCCTGGATACTGTAAATACATGCTCTATTAGCAGCAATGCTTTGCTATTTACTTTTTTTTTTCTTTGAAATTGTCATATATATTTTCAAGAAGATAAACATATGGTAAATATAAAAAAATACACATATTTAAAAATGCACGTACTTTGCCTCTTTTTGTAATTGCAAGACAGATAGGCTGCTCCAATTAAAGGACACATTTACTTTCAAACAACTAATCCCAACAGCCCCCCCCCCCCCAATTCTCCCCATTCTAGCTATACTTTTATCAGCAGGTATTTAGGGCCAGATTCACGTAGAATCGCGGCGGCGTAACGTATCCTAGATACGTTACACCGCCGCAATTTTTCATTGCAAGTGCCTGATTCACCAAGCACTTGCGATGAAAACTACGCCGGCAGCCTCCGGCGCAAGGCGGGCCAATTTAAATGAGTGTGTGCCATTTAAATTAGGCGCGCTCCAGCGCCGGACCTACTGCGCATGCTCCGTTTCTTAACTTTGCGCGCCGTGACATCATTTTTTTGAATGGCGACGCGCGTAGCGTACTTCCGTATTCCAAGACGGCTTACGCAAACGATGTTAAATTTTGAATTTTGACGCGGGAACGACGGCCATACTTTAGACAGCAATACACTTGCTGACTAAAGTTAGGGCACCAAAAAAAACGACTAACTTTGCGACGGGAAACTAGACTAGCGGCGACGTAGCGAAAAACCGTCGTGGATCCGCCGTAACTCCTAATTGGCATACCCGACGCTGGTTTACGACGCAAACTCCCCCCAGCGGCGGCCGCGGTACTGCATCCTAAGATCCGACAGTGTAAAACAATTACACCTGTCGGATCTTAGGGATATCTATGCGTAACTGATTCTATGAATCAGTCGCATAGATAGAAACAGAGATACGACGGCGTATCAGGAGAAACGCCGTCGTATCTCATTTGTGAATCTGGCCCTAAGGTCCTCCTCTGGGGCCTTCAGGTTTCTCCTGGAGTGCCTTGGCAAAATGCCTAAACATTGCCTAAAAATTGCCCATAAATTGCATACAAGCCAGCGTGTGGTTGAAAGCTGCCTTTTAGTTACAATAAGTCACAGGTTTTCATTGAGCACCATTACAACCTTCTAGTTGCAAGTGTCCTAAAAACCAATGGCATCCTCAGTTGATGAGGAGGATGTCAGTCGCCTGCATAACATCATTGTTTGACCCTCCCCTGCGCCTCTCCATTAGCGTTTGGGTCACATTAGCTGAGTGATAGAGAAAAATTGAGGGAGAAGAGAAACATTGGAATACTAGTCAATACCAGTTTGCAAAAGTGTATTTGCTTTGGAAAAATAAATCCCCTCTAACTGTGAGGGTTCTACTTGGACTTGTGGATGTTGCTGCATTATGTAAAACTATTATGCCGCGTACACACGATCGGTTAAACCGATGAGAATGGTCTGATGGACCGTTTTCATCGGTCAAAACCGATCGTGTGGGGGGCACTATCGGTTATTTAATCATCGGTTAAAAAAAAGCCAACTTGTTTTAAATTTAACCGATGGATTCCTAACCGATAGGACAAAACCAATCGTTAGTAGGCACAACCATCGGTTAAAAATCTACGCATGCTCAGAATCAAGTCGACGCATGCTTGGAAGCATTGAACTTCGTTTTTTTCAGCACGTCATTGTGTTTTACATCACCGCGTTCTGACACGATCGTTTTTTTAACCGATGGTGTGTAGGCACGACTGACCATCAGTCAGCTTCATCGGTTAACCAATGAAAACGGTCCATCGGTCCATTTTCATCGGATGGACTGATCATGTGTACGTGGCATTAGAATAGTCTTCACATTTTAGAATGGGGTGCCTAGAGACTATGCATAATTTTTAAAGGATGCCTCAAGATTGTCCATACATTTTAAAGGGTGGCTTGACTTAAAAAAGGTTGAGAAACACTTCTCTATACTATACTGTACATATCCTGTTCTCCATAGGACCTTATGAAAAAGCCACCAAAACAGCTGTATTGCCCTAATGACACACACTGGGTAGTGCCTAGGACAGTCCAATTAAAGGAGGCAGCACCAAATCTCAAAATTAGGAAACTGATCACTTCTTTGGTTTCCCTCTTCTGGCCAACAGAACTGTAGGGGAAAGGGGGAGCTGGGGATGCTAAGTGGAAACAGAGGGCTCAAGAAACATGAAACCATCTGATATTACACTTGTTTGATTCTTTGTACAATTAAAACAGCCTTGTATGTAAGGCAAGCCCCATGCTTTTTGCAATAGCACATTGATTTATATTTTATAGATTTATAAAAAAAACAATATGGCACAAGAGGCAAATACATCATTATTCTGGTGTGCCTAGTATAGCTATGTCAAAAACAATATAGTTATCCTTTAAGAAAAAAAGATCAGAGTGGCCTTATTACTGTTTTACATCAGCTCTAATATTAGGGTGGCCATTAGGAAGCAGAGTGCTTCCGACTGTTCCAAATGCAGTACTTTGGACACACAGATCATTTCCTCAGCAATGGGTGGTTTTTAGATTGAGTCTCAGTCTACACATTTCAGTCACACATTTACATCTATATAACGATAACAATAGTTTTAATATTAGGCTTCATATAAAAATCGGGTAGAGCATATTTATAATGTTTTTTTAGAAGACTACATTACTGTGACTCAAGAGGTTACATCTTGAAAATTCCATTATCTTATCAATTACTGCAAAAAAGGTTTGTTTGGAAACAATTTTGTTCTTGTAATATTCCATGTATAATGTTTTGGCATGCCATTTTATTTATTTATAGATAGATAGATAGATAGATAGATAGATAGATAGATATACAGAGGTACGTACGTAAAAAGAATTCTAAAGCTCTACCAGTAAAATATTTAACATTTGGCTGATTAACCCATTTACACCAAACTCATACATACAGTAAAAATGTGTTAAGTGAGCAATACAAATAAGAAAAAAAGGAACAGCAGCAGCTCAATATGGGATACACATATATACAGATAGAAAATAATAAAATGGAGCTGCGCTAATTATAAATATTGTGTTATAACCATATGCTCATACAACACAAAAGGTTCAGATGATGTGCAAAAATCTTGGAATTGCTTTCAACACCACAAAAATAATAATATAAATTAGCCCGTAAACCATAACTACATGTGTGAAATATTGCTATAACTTGTGACGACACCATAAACTTATGCACCTCCACAACATGGGCTTGCGGCCTTCGTCCAAAGGGAATGGAAAAGACGGCTCCCAAATACTTGATGTGATGGGGCAGGAACACACAACAAACCGCCAGGGAGACTAAATTATTCAATGGTCACGAATGAGAACCCCTCACAGAGCCGGTATTATGGTCCTCATTCATGACCATTGAATGGTCGAGTCTCCCTGGCTGTTTGCTGTGTGTTCCTGTCCCATCACATCAAGTATTTGGGAGCCGCCTTTCCCATTTCCTTTGGACCAAGGCTCTGGCGGGGTTAACAGCCGCAAACCCATGTTAGCTTGCCTCTGGTAAGCACACATCATGTGGTGGAGGTGCATGAGTTTGTGGTGTCCTCACAAGTTATATCAAGATTTTCCACATGTGGTTATGGTTTATGGACTAATTTATATTATTTTTTTGTGGTGTTAGAAGCAATTCCAAGATTTATGCACATCATCTGAACCTTTTGTGTTATGTGAACGTATGGTTATAACACAATATTTATAATTAGTGCAGCTCCTTTTTATTATTTCATACATACAGTATATGCAGCATAACAGAGGTGGGCCTTCTTCCGAAGAGAAGCATATATGCACTCTGGCCTTGTCCTGAAAATGTGCTCTCAGCACAGAGGACAAGCTGCCACTGACAGTTCCTGGTCTTGTACTACCAGTCGGGAGCTAGGAAGATAAGGTTCACTATAACAGAATTGCTGTGATAGCTTGTGATTGGCTATCACAGCTATCACTCAGTAAAACCTGCCCCAGTCCTCTCTTTCTCTTCTAAATGGAGAAAGGGATATATTGGGGTAATATGCAAAAACTGCAACAGACAAAATCCAAAGCAGCTGTGCATAGAAACTAATCAGCTTGTAGCTTCAGTTAAGCTTTGAAAATGAAAGTCAGAAGCTGACTGGTTGCTATTCTCCGTGTTTTGTCTGCTCTAGTCTTAGTAAATTCCCCTTGCTGTATAATCTAAAGGAGAAGAATGTAGAAAAAAAAAAGATAAAATAGATTAGTGTTGTATGGTATCAGGGTCAAGGTCAGAGTCAGGGCAAAGAAGAAATTCAGGGTCAAAGCCAATGTGTTTTAAGTCGTAATAAAAACAGCAAAATGCACATGAATGTCTTTGTCCTACTTTGGGTATGAACAAAAAATAATGTACCTATAGTATATGTAGAATTAAGTAGTATTAAAGTAGTATATATATATTTATTTTTTAACCCTGATCTAAAAAAGGAAAAACAAAAAACTACACATTCTCTTTAATGTTGTTTTACATCTATACAGTAGGTGCATTTACCTTCACAACAATCTCTTTGGTATTGTCATCAAATTCATAGCACAATGGTTGGTTCTGTTTCCATAATGGTGCGGTTCCTGACAGAATCTGACTTGTCACATCACGCTAAAATAGAAAATAAGAAATGTAAACTTGTTACTATTATCAATAGTTAATGAAAAGACTGACTGTGAGACTCTGCATTTATTATTAAAGTCTAATCAGCACAAGGGATATTGCTTATCTTCAGTTTGTCCCTTGTGCTGCTGTGTCCCGATTTACCTAAAATTCTCTGATGCTCCCTACGCCATAAACTTGCTTTGCAGCCAGGGTCAATAAAACTAAAAGAGACAGACACTCATCAAGAGAGCCCGACTATGCCCGCCCTTTCTGTCTATCTTCTCCATTCATAGAACTCGTACTACAGGTTCTATTAATGAAACATCCATGAAAATAGGGGGTGGATCTTTCAATCCTCTGCTTGTCCTCCATTCAAAGAAAGTTAAAGCGTTACTAAAGGAATTTTTTTTTTTTTACATAACAAACATGTCATACTTACCTCCACTGTGCAGTTCGTTTTGCACAGTGCCCCCGATCCATGTCTTCTGGGGTCCCTCGGCGGCTGTCTCTGGTCCTCCCCTTAATTAGTCACCACAGTAATGCGAGAGCTCGCATGGTGGTCACTAATTGCAGGCACGCTCCCGTGATACGGCAAGCGGCCATAGCTGCTTACTGTATCACTCGGCCCCGCCCCTAGGTGCGCCGCATCACTGGATGTGATTGACAGCAGCGCCAACCAATGGCTGCGCTGCTCTCAATCCATCCACTCTAGCCAATCAGCGGCCAGGCTGACCGGCGAAGAGTATCGCGGGACCACGCGCGGGACTTTCGAGGGGTCAGGTAAGTATAAGGGGGGCTCGGGGGGGGGCGGCAGTATCAGATGTTTTTTCACCTTAATGCATAGATTGCATTAAGGTGAAAAAACATTTTCCTTTACAACTCCTTTAAAGTACCACATTCTATGAGTAGAGAAACTAGGTGGAAAGGGCAAACATAGTCGGGCACTCTTGATGACAGCCTGTTTCAGCGTCCTCAGGTTTTAATAAAGGGAGGCTGGGGGCACATTAGAGAAGAAAGATTTCTGCTAAAGCAAAAAAAAAATAGGCTTTAACCTAAACGATTATATTAATTCAAACAACATCTTACACAGGTTCTCTAGACAAAACAAAATCATTTATTAATAAAAAAACAACTTTAAAGCCCAGAGTAGAAGGAGATTTTCCTGCACATCCTACTCCAGTGATACTAGCATGCTCATTGCTGTTAGGGCAAGTTATAGGTTGGGCAGTTGCTGTTTGGGGTGCACCATTTGCTGGGTGTCCACCCCTGTGCCTTTTAGGAGGATGGGCTCCCTCTAGGCATACCTGTCCTCAATCTACTCATTATTATATACTGTATGTGCTCCTACTGTGAAGGCTCTCAAACTTTATAGCGTTAGGACTGCAGATAATACTGGAGTGCCACGTTGTGGACTCTGCAACTTGCGCATGTATTTGCAAATGTGTGCAAAAGAAACCCCTGTCTTTAACGTAAACTGTTAGATGAGACAATTTGGTTTGTTGCAGGCTGGCTGGTAACTAGAGCTGGGAATTTTTCCTTGTTGCTGTTTGGCATGTGTCGCCTTTCCATGTGCTCCTTGCTGTTATGGTCAGTTATAGGTTAGGGCAGTTGTCATTTGTTTAGACAACAGCAAAAACCAGACACACCAACAATTTAAATGTTCCTGGGTAACTGTTTTACCCTTCAGTGCAGCTACCTTTAATTCTAACATTAAAAGATTAACATTTCAAAACATACATAATCTGTTATACCTGTTTTCTGGTGACGTTGATTCAAATATTTTTCCAGTTATAGGACCAGTCACCACCCTGGTCTGCAGCTTTTCCAAGCAGCAACAACATCAATACATCAGCGGTGCCTTGTATAGGAGTTCCTTGCAGTAAAACCCAGTCAGTTTTTCCCAAGCACATTTCATATATTGCCTGCCCAAACTACTCTCAAAATTAATGTGAGAAAATCATTAGGGCTCTTGGTAATGTCAGTACAGAAATACAAGCTAAAAAAGTATTTACGTCCTCACCTAAAAAAAAAAAAAACTTTACTCAATTATTAATTCTATGTTGGGTGATCAGGCATTATGTACGTTTCATAGCTCAGATCTCAAGTTTAATGCATGTAAAAGTCATGCCTTGGGGTGAATAAACAAACCAACTGAGGATCAATTCACACCATGTGCGGCAGGACTGAGTTGGGTGGATAGGCTTGTGCAGGGGGTGTGCCTGGGTACACACTAATCACTATATGTGGTGCAGATTCCCCTACTGCCTTGGCCCCCCTGTCAGCTGGCTACCCACCTCTCCTCTCCCATGGCCGCTGAAGGGGATGTCTTAGGATGAATAGTGGGGGGAAGGGGCTAGTAAATATGTAATTTACCAGCCCCTTCCTTTTCTAAATGAACACAGTGAACACACTCGCTCACTGTGTTCATTCATAATTGAAGCATAGTAAATGGTGTTTACTATGCTTCAGTTTGTGAATGAAAAGAAAGCCACTCAGCACAGAGCACTTCCCATTCATTCACTGCCCCAAGAAGGGCATGTGTGCTTGAGCTTTGGGGTGCACGCCATAATGCAATAGGCTGCATACACCTATGGTTGGGTGGCTTTTCTAGCTCAATGCGGGCCGCTAAATGCAGGCCGCTTCACAATGGGATTGCACAGGAATGCAATGCACATTCTTGTACAACTCCTGCACATTCCCATGCAGTGTGGTTTTGCAGCCTATTCATTTGAATGGCTGAAATCGAACCGGAATGCTGAGAAAGTTGTGCATGCAACCTCACCATCACTAATAAAAAAGCATATAATCTACTCAACACAACATAAAAGAGAGGTTGAAACACCACACCATAGCATAAATGGTTTTACATTTTCTATTTATGTGTGTCATTGGAATCCAATAATTTATTAAGATTTATTAGAACAGTGCTACATTAAAAGATGGCTACACCCAAAGCTATTCATCTCTGCGTGGTTGCCATCAAGCTGTATAACATACTGACTTTGTATATGTCCCAGAGAACATGATGAGAAACTCCCTTCAGAATCTACAGTTCTACCCAGTTGACATGGCCATTAAAAGACCAAATCATTTTGTCCTATTATGGATTCCCCATAATGTAAAATAAACAAATATTTGAGGAATCCAGCTGCAGGAGTGACACCCCATTGTGGGAGGAGTGCGGGATACAAATCATAGGTGGATCAATTAACTTATTTAAGTACCCTTTAATTTACTTACCTGATATAATAATAGAAGGATGTGATTGGTTAATTTTGCTACATCTTCGGCAGAAAACATTGGCTTAAGAGCTAGAGGATTGACATCTTGCTGTTTTTCAAAAACGTCACCTTCATCTGAAATAAATATTCAGACATTGTCGAAAGGCTCACTTAATTCAAAGCTCATATGTTGAAAACATAAAAATCTATATTGATTACTAGACATGTAAGGCCTTGTACACATGACCAAGAACCTCGTCGTAAAAGAAACATTGTTTTCCTCGACGCGTTTCTTGTCAGGCTTGTCGACAATCTTGTCATGTTATTTTTACGTACACACTGTCAAGACAAAATCTCATCATTCTCAAACGCGGTGATGTACAACACGTATGACGGAACTATAAAGGGGAAGTTCTATTCCATTGGCGCCACCCTTGGGGCGTAAACCCAACGAGAAATACGACGAGGAAATTGAGACTCCCGACGAGAAAAAATAGATTTTGTTCTCTTTTTTTCTCGTTGAGATCCACGAAAGTTTTCTTGACAAAAAACATACACACTACCGTTTTCCTCAGCAAAAAAGCTTTGCCGCCAATTTTCTTGATGGATTTTGTTGAGGAAAACGGTCGTGTGTACGAAGCCTCACTCTTTGAACTACTGTATACAGAAAAGTATTCAGTTTCCGTATTTTTTCAGGATATTTAACCAGTACAAGTAGGGTTGCCACTTTAAAACCGATGAATTGCATAGGGTATGCAGCCAATTAAGGTGGCAATTTGACCCCTTCAATTACATTTTTTTTTTAAAGCCCATGGCGTGTGAAACACACCCAAAAACTCCACCCGGTGCAAAAAAAGTGCACACACATAAAGAGTGAAACACAAAACGTGCAGCGGGCGTTAGGCTTCAGACAGTGACTGAGGTACTTCACATGGTCCATCTGGCCGAAACCAGACAGACCCCGTTCTCTGAAAGGTCTGCCGAAGGTGGGGCGCCCCCGAAGGGAGATCCCATGAGAGCAGGCGAACTAAGCCAGAAGGCCATGTCCACCCACTCCCAAGACGTTCAGGGTAGGCCCGAGGACCTACACCCTATTAATCACACTGTGACAAAACTGTGTAACGAACCAACAAAAAAAAACATAAAAGTGACACACACGGGGTTAAATAAAAATAAAGTCTGGAGAAGGAAGATGAGGAAGAGTGAAAAGTGACCATCGTGCAATACGATGGCCGGCCCTCTGGCCAGAAATCAAAAAATCCTCTGGTCCCAGCCAAAAGGCCCGGCCCTAGAGGCAGGTGTGAAAAAAGTGTGTGTGGTGACGTGACCAAGGTGCCACACTCGAATTGCCCTGTCAAACACTTGTGCAAGTACGGCATCCCTGGACTGCCACTCAAGGGGCACAATCACCACAGGCTTTTCTCTCAACCCTGACCAACAGCCCAGACCGTGCTGTTCCTGACTTCCCATCCCAGTCAGGAAGGTATGGAGCTCTGAGAGATTGGGGAGAGCCCGTGCCAGAAGGCTACTCCCACTACTCCCATCACTCCTGCCTAATCACATTCGGGAAATACTAGCTGTTTCCCCGGTGGGAAGGAGGAGCCGGTGTTCTCTCCTGAAAAACTTCCGGGGTAGGCACCACACAAATCTATTCCAGAAGGCCAGGGACCTGGCCCTACGGCTTTGACCCAATGGTTCTCCGTTCCCATCAGAAGGCTTTCGCCTCCACACCAGCAGGTTTTGCATCTGACACCGCCATCCCTATCAAACCTCGCTGTGTACTAGGGACGGTTAGCACAGCGCTACCTCCTGTCAACTGATAAGAACAGATACTACACTTGATCTTAGCCAAAAGGCTGAGAATCTGACTTTGCGGGCAACTTGAAAGACATCTGTCCAGATTCGTGTACAGATGTCTATTGAAATCACCCCTGAAGTCGCCAAAAGTAGTGCAGGAACTACTTTTGGAAACCGACTTTGCGGCACCGCCGCACCGATTGGGATGCTCCTATTGCCAGCAATAGGCTCCAATTTGACATGCGATTTGATCTGTCAAACCTCATGTAAAATTATTTGAATTATTGTCAAAGCTTAATTGAATAAGCTGAAGTTAGATGCTAATTGGCTACCATGCAGAGTTTCACCAGATTTAGAGTTCCCCAGTTTTAGTAAATTCCCCCATTTGGGAGCTCAGGGTACTGTTTGTAGTTTAAGGGATCTGCAGCTGTCTGATATGGGAGGATGCAGGCCATGAGCAGGCAGTGGGTCCAGACCCAGTGGTTGAGAATTCATAGTCCTATCTTGTTTTTGTTGTCTTGATACAGGACAAGTAAATGTTGTCATGTTAGTACTGGAAGTGGGCTACTGGCAGACTCACCAGGTGAAAATAAAGGGAAATAAGGCTAAACAAAAGAAATCTAATGCAGCCATTGCTTCTAATAACGGGTAAGTTGCAATACAGTACATTTTTGTGTTAGGGTTTGGATTTTCTTACAAGGGAATTTTTCACATACATACATGCTGCTGCCATTCTGCCTCTCCTGGGCTCCATACAAGTTCTAGTACCATCAATAAGAATCTATCTTAATGAAACTAAATAATCACATTGGTAAACCATGAAACTAGTATGCAGCTAAGAGACAGGGACTGATTTTCACCTTAGGCTTCTCACATGGCTATTTTATCTTATTAAATATCTCTTTTAAAACGAAAAATATAATTGTTAAACTTTTTGCACATTGTAACTTTTCTTTCTCCAAAAAGGATCCATGAATTCACCCCAACTTCCCAATTATAGGTACACACCTGCACTCAAGTAAATACGCAGAATTATCATTAAACAGGCTAACCCAATAGCAATATCTGTTACAAGTGTAGGATGAATTGGATTTCTATTGGGTTTATATACATAGGTTTCCTTTATGACTTTCATGAGGTATAATTTATGGCACATGTGTAAACCTTTATGAGCCAAATGCTTTTTCAGACCCTGTTTTAAGCCACTTTACATGAAGCATTCCTTTGCTTGATCGCAGAAAAATCCTGCCTGTTTTAACACAAATGCACAACAGCACTCGCTAATGTTAACAATGAACATCTAGACCATTTTTAAAAGACTTTTATAAATATTCAAGTCCCTAAGGATCCTGGAACAGATCAATGGACGCCAACCAAGATCATTAAGTATGACTTACCTTGCCCATTTCCTTTCCTCTCTGCCTTTGAGCTTCTTTTAGAATGCAGCTGAATGTCTTCCTGGGGAATTTCATTTAATATCTTGGCAGCATACTCAATTCCTTCTGTCAGATCCTTAAGGCAGCCCTATAAATAAAAGGCAGAATATTTTATTGCTAGAGTCAGCAAAATTATTTTGCTCACTGAGTCCCTAACTCAAACTACTATATGATGATTTGGTTTTTAGGGTTACCTCAATAGCAGCTAATACAGAAGAATGGTGCATTGTTCTGCTAAATGTTCTCCATCTCGTAATAATGTAATCCTTTATTTTAAAAATATTGGTAGAATGTCTCGATGACACAATATTGTGGCCCCCTACAAGTTTACATAGCAATAGAAATCCAGCACTGATAAAATGTTGATTTGCTCAAAACATTTATTTAAAAAGCCCCAGTCCTTGTTTGATTGCCTAGTAATGCCTTGCTGAAGTTTTTATTGATAACAAAAGCAGCAAAAATAGGAGAATATATTTGCCAATGTCAAAACAACTGTTCACTTTATGGGGAAGTTGCAATTTGGGGGGGGGTTCCCCTAGAAATTAGTGAATCAGGTGAAGCTCTACTGACTTTCATCATCTAATCATGTGCAAGCAAAAATGCTGTGTTTTTTTTTATTTCCTTGCATGTTATTGGGTACTGTTTGCAAAGTGAATTTTCACCACATTCACCAAGGGAAAATATGGAAAATTGGAAAGAAACTGCGCTAGATACTAAACAAACAAGAAAGAAAGAAAAACTGCAATAGAATCACAGTCTATTCAATCCGAGAACTGCGATTACCATGTAAACCATATATACAAAAAACAAGCAGTGAGAAAAAATATATAAATCACGCTAACTCTAAACCGTGTGAAACAAATGTTTGAATCACAAAATACACAAAAACTACCCTGTTTCCCCAAAAATAAGACCTACCCTGAAAATAAGACCTAGCATTATTTTCCAGGAGGGCTGCAATATAAGACCTACCCCGAAAATAAGCCCTAGTTAAAAATGCTTGTAAAATCCACTCTATTACAGTAGTATATAATGTACAATGTGTGTGTTTCTGTAATATAATTGTGGGGAAGAGAGCTCCGGCGGGTCACAGAAGTGCAGAATGGCGCTATAACAAAGGTATTTGGCACAATTATATTACAGGAACACGCACATTGTACATTATACAGGGTGGGCCATTTATATGGATACACCAGGGTGGGCCATTTATATAGATACACCTTAATAAAATGGGAATGGTTGGGGATATTAACTTCCTGTTTGTGGCACATTAGTATATGTAAGGGGGGGGGGGACTTTTCAAGATGGGTGGTGACCATGGCGGCAACCATTCCCATTTTATTAAGGTGTATCCATATAAATGGCCCACCCTGTATAATACTGTAATAGAGTGGATTGTAGGATTTTACAAGCATTTTAACTCAGTTCACATTGGGGATTCCTGACAGGCAGGGAGGGAGAGGGGGAGAGAAGACAGCACAATACATAGTAAGACCTACCCCGAAAATAAGCCCTACTGTGTCTTTTATTGGCATAATTAATATAAGACCCAGGCTTATTTACGGGGAAACACGGTATGTGATATATGGTATAAATCATAAGCTATGTGATAGATGATGGTATATATAAATCACTGATATACCAAAAAACAAGAGAGGTTAGTAGCCACTAGAGGGCACTATAAAGCACTCTCAAGCCCATCAATAACAGTGAAACAGTGATGATATTGATAATGAACATCAAAAAGAATTTAGATAAGATCATTAACCACTTCCATACAGGGCACGTATACACCTTCCCGCCCAAGCCAATTTTCAGCTTTCAGCACTGTCGCACTTTGAATGACAATTGCGCGGTCGTGCGATGTGGCTCCCAAACAAAATTGGCGTCCTTTTTTCCCCACAAATAGAGCTTTCTTTTGGTGGTATTTGATCACCTCTGCGATTTTTTTTTTTTTGCGCAACAACTAAAAAAAGACTGGAAATTTTGAAAAAAAATTACGTTTTTATTTTTTTCTGTAAATTTTTTTGTAAATAAGTAAGTTTTCCCTTTCAATTATGGGCACTGATATGGCGGCACTGATGGGCACAGATGAAATGGCACTGATGGACATCGATGAGGTAGTACTGACGGGCACAGATAAGGTGGTACTGATTGGCGGCGCTGGTATGCGGCACTGATGGGCGCTGATATTCGGCACTGATGGGCACTCATAGGCGGCACTGATGGGCACATAGGCGGCACTGATGGGCACACATAGGCGGCACTGATGGGCACATGGGCGGCACTGATGGGCACTCATGGGTGGCACTGATGGGCACTCATGGGTGGCACTGATGGGCACTCATGGGCGGCACTGATGGGCACTGTGGGGTGGCACAGATGGGCACTGTGGGTGGAACTGATGGGCACTGTGGGGTGGCACTGATGGACACTGTGGGGCGGCACTGATGGACACTGTGGGGCGGCACTGATGGACACTGTGGGGCGGCACTGTTTTCCTTTTGTTGCCAGTCAGTGCCCATTTGTGGGCACTGATTGGCATCTTTATTTTTTTTTTCCAGACTTATTTTTTTTTTTTTTTCAAACTTTTTTTTATTTTATTTTTACTTTTTTTTTGCCCCGTTTTTTTTTCTTCCTGCCCTTCCCTGGTGGTCCAGGGTGGGCTTCCCTGGTGGTCCATGTGGCGATCCGAGGGGGGGCTGCGCTGATAAACAATGAGCGCGACCCCCCCCTGTCAGGAGAGCCGCCGATCGGCTCTCCTCTACTCGCGTCTGTCAGACGCGAGTGAAGAAGAGCCATCGACAGCTCTTCCTGTTTACATCGTGATCAGCCGTGATTCGACACGGCTGATCACGTGGTAAAGAGTCTCCGTGAGAGACTCTTTACCGAGATCGGTGTTGCGGGGTGTCAGACTGACACCCCGCAACAACGATCGCCGCGATGCGCGCCCCCGGGGGCGCGCATCGGCTCAGAATCCTGAGGACGTGTCCAAATAAAAGTGATGTATCCTCCACCAAACTATAGATTGGCTCCTTACCAGAATGCCATGATCCCTTATGACAGGGGATCATGAACAGCATATATTAGGTAGTCACTCCCAGTCTTGCAGTTCAGACAGATACGATCCTTAACATTGGGTCTCATCCACAAGTGATTAAACTTCACCAACATCTCCTCTGCTCCCACTTTAAGCAATGTCTCCTCTCTACTTCTTCCAAACTCACCTCTCACCCGGAACTTCCCGTCTGTACCTAACGTCACTTCCTGGACGTCAGGTACAGACAGGAAGTTCCGGGTGAGAGGTGACCAGTGCCCCATAGCAAGCCACTTACTATGGGGCACTGATGTGTGGTCACTCCCGAACCTTGCTCTATGCATCCATAAGACACATAGAGCTGTGGCTCAGCCCCACCCCCGCTCTCTCCTCATTGGTTAACTGGCTGTGATTGACAGCAGTGGGAGCCAATGGCTTTTTATCTACCAAAATTTGAGTGTATTTTACCCCTTTTTTACGTTAAATACGTCCTGTTTCAAAACAGAATTATACTACGTGCCTCCTTTTCCTCTTCCTTTATAAACAACACATTATTGGAGAAACTATTTATCCGGTTACCCGCTGTATCAAATCCAACTGAGGTCTACCAATTGATTCTGCCATCCATATTGTAGGTCGTGCCTGTTGTGCCTGTTGAGGCAGCCCCTTCCCTGGTGTAACACACCGCAAGTTTAATTAACTCATTAGGTGTATACCTGTTTGAGTTCAATCAGTCCGCTAAGCCTCTGCACATTCTTTGGTGGTGGATTATTCATCAGCAAGTTTTCAGCACATATGCTCAGTTTAAGCCACCGCGATACTCATGTTTTCTTTTTTGTTTGATTAACCCTACATCACTTTATGGACTTTTTATCACCATCACTTCATTCATATGCGTGGTGTATCAGTTTTCACTGATTATTGTATTTACTTGTGAAATACCTTTGAACATTATTTTTGGACGATATTTCTTTAAGTATTCATTCTTTTTACCTTAGCACATTGTCATTAATGTGTTTTGTTATTCCTTCATTTTTTCTTTTGGTTTCAAGGATTCACTGATTATATTGATTTGTGTATTTTGTATCAAAACATTTTACACTGAGACTAATTACTAGCGCTGCACTTCACTTCATATTTCAACCCCCTCAGCTGCACAGAGACTTTGATCTCTAATCTGCAGCTTGTACCTGTGAAACCTGTTCCTGAGATCCTGATTCTGATTCCTGTATTGACCCGGCTCACTCTGACTACATTTGTTCTCTGTTACTCTGACCCCGGCTTGCCTTGTTGACTACGATTACCTCTATACTGCTTGATATCCTGTTGCCGAACTCTGCTTGTATCCTGACCATTCTCTGCCTGTCATCTGTATCTGCATCTGATCATCTATTACTAAACCTGGCTTGTCTGACCACACATTCAGTGTCTCCTCAGCTTTGCACCGACCAGTCCTGCTGCATCAGCTGAACTGACAACACCTGCCATTCAACCTGCTAGTCCATCATGGTAACACATCTGCTACATCGAAGATGACCCAGGCACTGCCAGGCTCTTGCGGCCACTGTTGCAACACCGATGGCCCTTGAGCCACTGCACGTCAGGCTCATCTAGCTGGTACCTTGTACGGGACAGCCAATTCTTGAGACACTAACAAGCCAGGAAAGTACAAACACCTCCCATTCAACCCCTTTTTGGAAAGTAGACATTCCAAGGTATTTAGTTAGAAGCATGGTGAGTTTTTTCACATTTACATTTTTTCACCACAATTCTTTGCAAAATTAAGATGTATTAATGTTTTTCACAAAATTGTCATATTAACAGGTTATTTTCATTTTTCTACACATTTTCTAACATTTGTACGGCACTGACAGGCGTTGATGAGGATCCACTGATAGGATAGCACTGATGAGCACTTACTGATGGGCACTGTATTGGCATTAATGGGCACTTACTGATGGGGCTCTGTAGAGCACAGATGTGGCACTGATGTAGTACAGATGTGTCCTGTAGGGCACTGATGTGGTACTGTAGAGAACATATGTGGCACTGATTGGGCACAGATGTGCACTGATGGGGCACTGTAGGACACTGTAGAGCACAGATGTGCACTGATGTAGCACAGAAGAGGCACAGATGTGCACTGATGGGGCACTGTAGAGAACTGCTGGGCATTGATGGGGCACAGATGTGCACTAACGTGGCACTGATGTGGCACTGCTGGGGCACAGTTGTGCACTGATGGGGCACTGATGTGACACTGATGGGGCACTGATGTGACACTGATGGGGCACATGTGTGCACTGATGGGGTAGTGCTTGGCACTGATGTGGCACTGATGGTGCACAGATGTGGCAGTGTTGGGGCACAGTAGAGAACTACTGGGCTTAGATGTGGCACTGCTGAGCACAGATGTGGTACTGCTGGGGCACATATGTGCACTGAAGAGCACTGATGTGCACTGCTGGGACAATGCTGGGGTACAGATGTGCACTGATGGGGCACTGCTGAGGCACAGATTTGCACTGATGGGGCACTGCCTGAGCCCTTGTAATAGATAAGAAAAAGCTCACGCTGCAGCTTCTCCCGCCTATCCTCACACGATTGGTGTGAGGAGAGCAAAGAATCGAACATGACGCTGTTTTTTTGACAGTGAGCCATCACAGGGTTAAAGGGCCTCTGGGATTGGCTCTTTACTCCGATCCATGAATCGCCGGTTCCCTAATACCCGGCGAGCACAGACACCCCCGTGTGCGCACCCCAGGGGCTGCACGAGTGGAGCACGATTCTGGCAGGACTTCATTGTACGCCCTCCCCGAATTATCCAACTGCGCTGTAGCAGTCATTCGGCTATGGCCCAGTTGGCAAGTGGCTAAAATCCATTCAACCAATGATTTGCACAGGCTTGTCTCTTAATCTGTTGGATTTTCTTCCATGCATCTTCTAAAATGTAGTACTAATTTAAATGTTGTGTTATTTTATTTATTTTTTACATAAACTGATATTAGATTTGATTACAATTTACACGAAGAAAAAACATTATGAAAACATGTAGAACTTGTCCTCCTGAACAATTGCCTATCAAGAAGCCCATCAACAGCTTTAGCAAGATAACTGCATACCGGCATAATCGCAAAAATATTATATTTCTGCATGAAAACCTTTGGTCATGGTCAATAAAAGTTTGTTCAGGCTGGTTTCACTCATTATTGCTCACTAATTAGTAGTAAGCTCTTTTCACTAACTTATTTAATATTCATCAGAATTATGAATAATAAATGTCTTTCTTCTGTTTCAAACAATTTTCACTGATACATTCTGACAGATTCTCAAGAAGCAAAAATTTGTCAAAGAGAATTTAGCTGTCTTGAATATGTTTCTGCATATCTCTTGGTAATATCTTGCCCTGACTAATTAGTATTGATGCACTGTGGGAGGTAATTCCATAGACGACACAAGCTGTGAGAGTCCCAGAACACTTGCTGCTCAGAAAACTTCAATGGTAAATGCATATTTTGCTATAACCTGTATCATGAAAAATATAAATTCTATTTTATATATTTTTTTATTTCAACTTAAAAATATTTGAACCCATCATTTAAGCTATATACTCTGAGCTCATAAACCTACATTGTTCTCAAAACAATAAATGTAGCTCCCACATTTTTGACCTATGATATGCATTTCAAAACTTGGTTTGCAAATGGCAAAATCCTCATTATTTTTCAAAACAGAGTATTCAGTAAATCTATTCTGTGACCTGGAAATTATGAAACATTGAGAAAAAGAAAGTCGCTGGGGATATTTATCCTACCGTTCCATGCTTAGGAATTTTTTTGCCATCATTATATAGATATCATTTCACACCTAAAGAGAAAAGGTCTAGGGAGATATGTTAAGTCTTGAAGAACCAACTAGGGACATTAAAAACAATAAACAGAATTTAGACCTAGTGTTTAGATTGATTGTTACAGTATCAAATACTGTTAACCCCACTAGAGATACTAGATCAGCATGAATAATGATTTCTACAGCCTGACTAAAGTAAAATGACCCCAGAAACTGACATCCATAAGCAAAGCAAATGATTCAAGCAATGCCTGATATAATTAACTGGCAAGCGTTAACAAGCAACATCAGAAGTGCTTGTCATTGCACGCAGGGCTTTTCTAAGGTGTTGGAAAACTCTGTGGCTGCCCAGCAGTAGTTCTTTATAATTAGTTATTATAACTTTTGAACAACAAAATAGATACAAATGCATAGTGGAATAACTGCATAGTTCAACAACGAAAACAGATACAATGGAAGCATGTGCTATGCCTAAACAACCATCATGGGATTTTTTTTTTAGACCTCTCAGTGAGTCTTCTAGTACAGGTTGAACAATAAAAATATATATTAGGTTAGTGTCAATATTCAATACTGATTCTACACTTGAATGTATTATACATCAACTGCTGCAATACATCTTGTCAGTATTAGTCAACGTATTGTATATATTTACTTGCTTACATACTACTTAATCACAAACACAATTTTCTTACACTCAGTTGCTGATGATAACCCAAACATGCAAAAATTGTGCTATAACTATGGGTAATCTAAATACATTAAAGGTTTGTGCCTTTCTTTATAAAACATAGAATTGGAATAACCAACAAGCTAAAAGCAATTGTTGAAGTGTGGAATTATAAAACCTTTTTTTCCATTCCAAGCATTTATAGCACTTTTAAGCTTCCCTGCATATGTCTAATGTGTTCTGTTGAAAAGTACAGTTAAAAAAAGCATCCAATTTTGAATCTTCTAATTAGGATGGAAACTTCAGACATATGATGACCGTATTAACACTGCATGGGGCCAACAGACTGTTTTCAATGTTCTCCATGTGACTCAAGAACTTATCTTAGGTGCTAATTCTATCTCTGATCCCAGATCATTCCAATAAAACCAAGTCATGTATAGGGTCATGTGAGCAGATTGTAGTGAACATGGCCAGCATTATAATAGTGCTTTACAAATGAATACCTGCAATCTTTCACTCCTTTGTTCACTGTCTCCACTATATTCTCGGCAGAACTTAATCTGAGTGGAGAGGTACGCCACATCATTTAATGTAGAGAGGACCCAGTGCCTAGATTGCTGGTCCCCAACATCCACAGATGCCATGGATATTCTGTCTTCATTATCTTGGGGTGTGTCCATTTCTAAAGATGATAAAATAGCCAAAACATTTGTAATTCTTGTACATCAGTTTTTTTGTATAAAACAGGCAACTACAAAAATTCAACTCAAAACAGAATATAAAACGTATTAAGTTAACCTCCCTGGCGGTATTGCAGAGTGTGGCTCGGGGATAAAATTTCATTACCATTAGCGGTAACCCCGAGCCACACTCAGGATTGCATTGCAGAATCCTGGTGCAGTGTACCTTGTCACCAGGATCCTGCGATGTCCCCCTGCTGTGTCTGCGGGCTGTGCCCTCTGCCAAATGTCTCTGTGTGCCGGGCTCCGTTCCCTGCGAGCGTCGCGACACACGGGGGCAGGGCCCGGCGGCAAATTCAAAAAGTACACAAAACATAACACACACAGTACACTGTAATCTTACAGATTACATTACTGTATCAAATCATATCACATCCCTTTTGTCCCTAGTGCTTTGTCCGGTGCCCTGCATGCAGTTTTATATTATATATACAGTTCTTTCTGCCTGGAAACTTGAGATTGTCCACGGCAACCAAAAAGTGTCCCTGTACGTCAAAAGTGGTTTTAGACCAGCTAGAAAACAGCGATAGTAAATTAGAACACTTGCAGAATTGAGCAATTCATTTTATTATTATATTATAATTTTTTATAATAATTTATAGTTATTTATTATATTATAATTTATGATTTCGTGTTTCAAACTTTAGCATACCCGGGATGTCTACTAGACTCTTGTTTGGACAGATTTAAGTGTGTTATTACTAAGAATTACAGGCCTACAATATAAAATGCCAAATTTCTATGCAAAACAATGTACCGCTTTGAGACACAAAAATCTGACATAATCATACCACCAGGGTGGCTACAGCAGTTATGTAGGTTAATTGCATGCTATATGCATTAACATAGCATTATAACAGCAATACACATGATATTTTACTAATCGTCCCAAGTTCTCCCTTTACAGAATTGAAACATCTCATTAACTGTATCAGGAAGGACATTTAAACAACTACACTGATAGATTGCTGATGAAGAGTCAACATTTTGTATAGAATTGGCCTTAAAGCAATAATTAATGTCAAGCAAACTGCTATAAGAACACTCCCTGGAGCCTTTGGGTAATGTTTTCTACTATTAATTTCTATCATTATTTATAGTATTAAAGAAAATATGAATAAATTCATTGATTGAGAAAACCCCCTTTGGGCTATCCATATGCTTTTGTCCCAACCCAATTAAAACAAACAAGAAAACATGATCTTAAAGCATACCTGTTGGTAAGAGCAATGTACTAAATTAATAGCAGGTTGAATTATAATGGAAGCTCTCAACAGATATCTCTGATGCCCTGTACACACGATCGGTCAATCCGATGAGAACGGTCTGATGGATTTTTCCATCAGTTATCCGATGAAGCTGACTGATGATCAGTCGTGCCTACACACCATCAGTTAAAAAAATTGTGTCAGAATGCCTTGATGTAAAACACAACGACGTGCTGAGAAAAATGAAGTTCAATGCTTCCAAGCATGCGTCGACTTGATTCTGAGCATGCGTGGATTTTTAACCGATGGGGCCCACACACGATCGGTTTGGTCTGATGAAAACGGTCCATCAGACCGTTTTCATCAGACAAACCGATTGTGTGTATGCGACATTACCTATTTATGTGTCCTTCCACTGGGCCCTTCCAAAGTTAGTATGCAAATAATGGCTCTTTGATGGTTGCTACATACTGTAACTAAAGGACATGGTAGCACTGTAGTGACCAGAGGATAGAACCACAGCTTGCAGTGGGAGGCGAGAGGCATCTGACACACCCAGAAGTGTTGAATGCTAGTGGCAATTGTAGGTCTTCAAGTGGCGAAGAATAAAATCGCTATTTGCCAGACAGATAAGTATTCTTCTTATTTTGCATGCCCTACTTTAATATTTCACATGTAGAGACAGGGTTGTTTAAATTAAAACACAGATACTTTTATATTTTGTAGAACGACTCATGATAAAAATATAAAATCTACAAAACCACTACAGATAAAGTTTAAGAAGCAGGCATTGCTGTGCATCTGTGGAAGTTATTTGAAAACAGTAAATATTACATACTTCTCTCATCTGCAGCAGTTTCCCCCATGGAGGAAGTCTTGTTTATGAGCACCCGCCGGGCCCCAGCACTGTGTATCTCTTTTCTCCTTGTTATAACGGTGCTGGAGCGCTCCATGGCTGCCCACAGGTGATGCTGAAGAGAAGCTTTTATGCTGTTTACAAGCTGCGGGAGCCAATTCTCCACAGGGCCACTACATTCAAGAGGCTGCAATAACAGAGAAAACGAGTTACCAGCTAGGAACTGGTCAGGATGGAGCTTTTCCAAACATCTTAGCAAGTTGTTTGTGATCATACTGATATTTCCTTTGATGACAATAATAGTATTTTTATTCAAGCAAAGTCTTTAATAAAATATTAGCATCAATAGAGATAGTGAAGACCTTGAATATAAAATTTAGATATACTCCATTAAGATATACACTGTAGACCACACAAACACCAGTCAAACCAAAAATATATTTTTATACAGTTTGCAAAAAGAAAAGCTATTAGTTATTTTCTTTTAATTTGCATAATCAGGTTCTCATTACTCATTCATTTTAAGGTAAACATTTGAAGGCTTCATAATCAATAGCAAGCGTTGAAAACTGTTCATTATGCTGTACATTAGAGCTTATTAAGCCTGAATAAACAATTTGGACTTATTTTACAGTATATGCCAGTATAATTTTAGGGGTAAATCAAAATTATATTATACTGCATTTTGTAAATTACATGAGAGACAAATCATATCCCAGAGCAGTTCATATTTTATTGGAACTGCTAAATAAATCTTTGATTACACTTCCTTGGTGGGAACTCTTAAAGTGGAAGTCCAGGCAATTAGAATAAAATAATAGAGGTTTAAAGTAGAAAAATTTACTTTATAGGCACCACTGATAAAAAAACGAATTTTATCTATAACAATTTATACATAAGATTTTAAAATTACTTTTAAAAGCAATACTATTGCATTCTACAGTGAGAAACTAAATATCTTAAATTGTTGCTGTTGGTGTCAGAAGTAACGAGTCATAACAACCCGGATACATGGGACACGGCTAGAGAAATAGGTAAGTAACAATTGAGCAAGCTCTACATGTTTCGTAAGGACTGCTTTTTCAGAAGCAGTCCTTACGAAAGGTTTAATGATATCATTAATAAAAAAAACTTATATAAATTATAATAAAATGCCTAACATAATATTTATGTCATGCAGTTATTACAAAATGATTCCACCTGAGGTACTGGCAAATACAAAAACACAATTATCTGGTTTTGCTTTGCAAGGGGTTATAGGAAGCTAAAATAGACAGAATATGGTACTTATGTTAGCTGGATTTAAATACAATTAGAACATATTAATTGTAACAGGAGGGCCTGTGGGACCCAGAGGCTCTTGCAGGGTGTGGGGTACTCCTGTTTCAGCTTCACCAATGACTCTTGTGTCTAAAGTCATCCTATGTCCACTAGGGGCATAGGATGACTGAGAAATTATATCTTGGATTACAAAAGATGGGACAGTAATGATAATTCACAATGTATTCCAGGAAATCTTGAAATATTACAGGTTGATGATTCTGAACCTAACAGGTCAATAGAAGAGTGACTCATTCATGTGGGAACACAGACTGTTAAGGGGTAATTAAGTCTGCTACTGTCATGTAAACTAACCTTAGTCTGGCTTCTAAAGACCTGTCATTGTGTTATGTTAATTGACACTGTATTGTGTGAATTTCTATTGATGATAGATGTGTAGCTCATGTGAATTGTGTCAGACCTGGTGCCAGAAAGTCTGACTAAAAGATGGGTATTGGGCTCATTGTATAATGTTGTGGGTGGAGTTCAGTCATTGTTTCTTGGGGTTTCTAACTGTATAAAAGCTTGAGTTTCCCATTAAAAAATTCTATTAGTTTGAACCTCAAACAGAGCTGTGTCTCGTTATTGGGGTTCACCTGCTGGATTGTGGAGTGTCGATAAGCTGTCATGGGTTGGGGGAATGGAATATCTTAAAGGGCGTTAACCCCTGACCGTTACATTAATGATTACATAACTGGGTGTTTATATCTATAAAGTATTCACATATAAAAATCATCCAAAATAAACATTGTATAAGTCAACAAAGGGTTGTTTCACTTACCTTTGTAAGGTAAAGTTCTTCCCCCAAAAAACTTCTTACACCCAAAATCTGGTTACACTCATGTTCTGAGTTAAACTGATGTATAAGACTGTGCACATAATGAAACATCTTCACTATGTAGCTGCTTAAAACATTCAGATCATAACCTGCAGAGGTAAACAATATAGAATAAGAACAAAATAAGAAATATATTGAATAGGAAAATAAACAAAACAAAATAAAAAGAACAAAATAAAGACAGTTGTGGGAAATGTAGCTTGCACAACACCAGCACTGGTGATTGTACATAATTTTATTTAGCAGATGTTGAGGTTATTCCAGTCACAAAAGAAAAACATATACATATACATACATAAATGGTTTCCTCTCCATCACGTTTCTCACCCATATCAGAACAAACATGTTTTCCTTTAGGCCCCTTTAACACTGGGGCGTTTTTCGAGTGTTTTTCGAGCGTTATTCGAGCGTTATTCGAGTGAAGCCTCATCTGCAATCCCAATGTGCTGGTAAAACACCGCTAAGACCCTAACTTTTTAGGGCGTTTTTGCAGTGCCTCAGTGTGAAAGGGTAAGGCGTTTTTACAGCGCTTTCAATTCATTTCAATGTAGAGGGGCGTTTTTGGAGCGTTTTTTTCAGCGCCCAAAAGCTGCTCCAAAGATGCTGCTTGCAGGACTTTTCTCAACGCCCCCCCCCCAGTGCAACGACCTCAGTGTGAAAGGGTAAGGCATTTTTACAGCGCTTTCAATTCATTTCAATGGAGAGGGGCATTTTTGGAGCGTTTTTTTTCAGCCCCCTAAAGCTGCTCCAAAGATGCTGCTTGCAGGACTCAGTGTGAAAGGGTCCATTGAGATGCATGGAGAGCGTTTTATGAGCGTTTTAATAGTGCTATTTTTAACGCTAAACGCTGTAAAAACGCTTCAGTGTGAAAGGGGTCTAATTTCCAGGTTCAACCTTTATGCAGCCTGTATTCTTTTTATCTATTCTATATTCTCTAACGATACCTTTTTAGCTATCTATTTATGCTGTTGCTTTACTAATTCAAAAAGTGTAGTCATAACACCAGTAATAAAAATACCATCTTATATGTTTCAGCTCTGTCCATCTAACACCATGTCTCATTCCTCTTCTCCTCTATGAATTATCTCTCTCTCTAAAGATTCTCTTCAGAATGAGGAATGCCAGTTCTCAGACTGTTGTCCTTGTCAATAATTAATCCATTAAAAAAGTTGGAATAACAGCAGGATCTTGCAAAAATACCAAAGTTTATTGGCTTATCAGGTAAAAATCTGAAATGCAGAACCCCCTGACGTATTTTGGCCACACTGGCCTTAGTGAACTGGTAGGACTAAAGCCAGTGTGACTTAAACACATTGGCCTGGATTCAATAAGGACATATGCCGCGTAAGTCCACGGATGCGCCGTCGTATCTATGTGCCTTATTCAGCAAACAAGGTACGCCTGAATTTTGGCTTGATCCGACCGACGTAAGTCTCCAACACCGTCGTATCTTGGGCGCATATTTACACTGGCCGCAAGGGGCGCTTCCATTGATTTACGCGTTGAATATGCAAATGACTGAGATAAACCGATTCACGAACGTACTTGCGCCCGTCGCTGTAATCTACGCCATTTACATAAGGTCGTACGTCCGGCATAAAGTTATTCCACCTAAAGCAGGTGTAAGTCATGTTAGGGTATGGACCAGGGAACAGCCGTCGTATTTTACGTCGTTTACGTAAGTCGTACGTGAATGGGGCTGGGCGTAGGTTACGTTCACGTCGTAGGCATTGAGCCGTCGTATCTTAGGAAGTATATGCGACGTGATTCTGAGCATGCGCGTGCATGCGCCGTTCGGTCGGCCCTTCATTTACATGGGGGCACGCTTCATTTTAATAGATCACGCCCACCTTCAACCTACTTTGAATTAGGCGGGCTTACGCCGACGAATTTACGTTATGCCGGCGCAACGTACGGGGCGAGTGCTTTGTGAATACTGTTCTTGCCTCTCTGTTTTACGTCGGCGCATATGAGATGCGCTACGCTGGCCAAAAGATGTGCCGCTCTACGTGAATCCGGCTAAACAGTGGGTCTGCTATATTGGATTTTAACCTGACATGTTAATAAAACTTTTGCATTTTTGAAAGTACCTGCAGTACTGCTTACTTTTTGAATTCATAAATATGGATTCCACCTTAATCATTCCACTGAAGCTACCCACATAAAGATGCCAGTCACCCACTGACTGCAAAATCTGAAGGTCACTACTCCAGGTCACTACTCCTAGGTCAGCAGAGCTTCACCTCATCCATGTGCAAAGTCAACAGCCTATTTGCTTAGTAAATCAATCTGACAACTCTTTTATATGCGCAATCACCTGGATGGCCTACAGATCCTATAAGCCATGTCATGCAGCCTCCACGGCATGCAGCCAGGAGAGGTAAACTTCCATCAAGTACACCCATACTGCTAATGTGAGAAAAATACAAGGGCTGTGATTGAAAATCAGCTTCGGAAAAAAATGCTAGCTGACTGGCTGGTATGCTGAACCACTGGCTAAAATACCTTCCAAGTCAGTAATTAAAAAACGGTATCAGTAAAGTCAGGATAAAGTCAGAAATCTCAGTGAAGATTGAAATAAGAGGGTCAACATGATAGCAAAGCACTAAGGCCCGCGTACACACGATCAGTCCATCCGATGAGAACGGATGGTCTGATGTGCATACACACCATAGGTTAAATAACCGATCGTGTCAGAACGCGGTAACGTAAAACACAACGATGTGCTGAAAAAATGAAGTTCAATGCTTCCAAGCATGTGTCGACTTGATTCTGAGCATGCGTGGGTTTTTAACCGATGCTTTTGCATACTAACGATCGGTTTTGACCTATCGGTTAGGCGTCCATCGGTTCAATTTTAACCACTTTAGCCCCGGGCCTGTTTTTCAGAGTCGGTGTTTACGAGACAAAACCATTTTTTTTTGCTAGAAAATTACTTAAAACCCCCAAACATTATATATTTTTTTTTTCTAACACCCTAGAGAATAAAATGGAAGTCATTGCAATACTTTTTGTCACACCGTATTTGCGCAGCGGTCTTACAAGCGCACTTTTTTGGGAAAAAATTCACTTTTTTAAATGAAAAAATAAGACAACAATAAATTTGGCCCAATTTTTTTATATATTGTGAAAGATAATGTTACGCCGAGTAAAATGATACCCAACATGTCACGCTTAAAAATTTCGCCCGCTCGTGGCATGGCGTCAAACTTTTACCCTTAAAAATCTTGATAGGCGACGTTTAAAAAATTCTACAGGTTGCATTTTTTGAGTTACAGAGTAGGCCTAGGGCTAAAATTAATGCTCTCGCTCTAACGATCGCGGCGATACCTCACTTGTGTGGTTTGAATACCGTTTTCATATGTCGGCGCTACTCGCGTATACGTTCGCTTCTACGCGCGAGCTCGTCGGGACGGGGCGCTTTAAAAGATTTTTTTTTTGCTTTTCGCATTTATTTTTATTTATTTTACAATTTTTAACACTGAAAAAAAAAAAAAAAATTATCACTTTTATTCCTATTACAAGGAATGTAAATTGTAATAGAAAAAAGCATGACAGGTCCTCTTAAATATGGGATCTGGGGTCAAAAAGACCTCAGATCTCATATTTAGGCTTAAATGCAAAAAAAAAAAAAAAAATTTGGAAATGTCATTTTTTCAAATGACAAAAAAAAAAATGTTTCTTTAAGACGCTGGGCGGGACTGACGTTTTGACGTCACTTCCGCCCAGCGGAGCTATGGGGACGGGCGAAGGAGATTTTTCCTTCAGTCTCGTCCCCGCTCAGCTGCCGGATGGTCGCGATCTCCTCCGCCGCTACCGACGGCTCCGGTAAGCGGCGGAGGGCGCGGAACAGCGGCGGGAGGGGGGGGCCCCTCTCCCGCCACCGATAACGGCGATCTTGCGGCGGATTCGCCGCGGAGACCGCCATTATCGTTAACACGGCCGCCCACAGAAGAGATGAATATCTCGATTGTGGCAGCAGCTGCTACCGTTACCGAGATATTCATCTCTAAAGTGATGACGTATAACGGCGGTGGGCGGTCGGCAAGTAGTTAAAGCAAGTTCTATTTTTTTTGACCGAAGGTCAACTGACCGATGGGACCCACACACGATCGGTTTGGACCGATGAAAACGGTCCTTCAGTCCGTTTTCATCGGTTTTGACCGATCGTTGACCTTAGTGTTTTGAGAAGGATAGATCATTGATGACACCCTCTCATGATATGTTTCCTTTTATTGCATATACTTTATATATCACTCTCATAATTGAAACCCAGAATACATCACCCATAAAATGGATCTGTAGTTTTTAGCTGCTCTCCATTTGACACACAGAATGTAAATACAGGAAAAAATGTCTGCATGCATCTGCTCATGAGGCATTGGCATCAATCTTGTGAACCTATATTAAGCAATGTGATGCTGCCATACAAATGTTTGTTTTGGGCTATAGTGGCTACTATGATGTGTGATTCAGTTAAATGACAGAAAATCGAAAGTGTTAGGCCTCGTACACACGACCGTTTTCCTCGACAGAATCCATCAAGAAACTTGGTGGCAGAGCTTTTTTGTCGAGGAAATCGGTCGCGTGTATGTTTTTCATCGAGAAAACTGTCGTGGAACTCGACGAGAAAAAAAGAGAACAAGTTCTCTTTTTCCTCGTCGGGAGTCTCAATTTCCTTGCGGTGTTCCTCGTCGGGCTGGTTTTCGACAAGAAACGCGTTCGTGTGTATGCTTAGAAACCCGCGCATGCTCAGAATAAAGTATGAGACGGGAGCGCACCTTCGGTAAAAGTAGCGTTTGTAATGGAGATGGCACATTCGTCATGCTGTAACAGACTGAAAAGTGCAAATCGTCACCTACCAAACGTTTACTTAACACGCAGTAACATGAGATTAGCAAAAGCAGCCCCAAGGGTTGTGCCAGTGGAATCAAACTTCCCCTGCCGTCGTATGTGTTGTACGTCACCGCGTTTGAAAACGACGAGATTTGGTCTTGACAGTGTGTACGCAAAGAAAGCTTGTCAAGATTCTCGACAAGCCTAAAAAGGAACTCGTCGAGGAAAACGATGTTTCATTTACGACGAGTTCCTCGGTCGTGTGTACGAGGCCTGATAGTACAATAATGATAGCAAAGTCACAAAGTGACCATATGGCTGTACGCTTCTCTTAATAAGAAATAAGCAGTAGCTCATCTATGTTATTTATTGTGACATACAAGATCACGTTTTAATCATGCACATATTTTATCATCATAATAATGCTGGAATTTTGAAATAACATAACTGACAGGATCCAATTGCTGATGATAATATTAGATTGAAAGCTAGACTATTGTGACTGACAGAACACCACAGAGAACAAGCTGAAGCATTCTGTTGTCCCGCTGATACCATCAGCTGTTGTTTGTGCATATACAGAGTTTGATGTTGGAATCCAACAGAAAAAGCTAGCGGGAATTTGCTGCAAATGTTCAGGGGGGGGGGAAACATTCTGAATTGCAAATTAACATATGTAGCTCTGGAGTGACCTGAGATGCCTCTGATGCTTTATTTATGTTCATACTTGGGAACGAGAGAGAATTAAATGCTGGAATTGCTCACACAAGGAATAATATACGTGCAGTTTGATGAAGATCATGCTGCTCTGAACAATAAACCGATGAGATAGGATCACAGACAGATTGGTTTTATTGTCACTTAAAATTTAGAAGCATTTGGTGCTTGGAAATTTGATGACTTCCCTTACATGTTAAAAGACAGGCTTTGCTAAAGGCAAGATAAACAGCTCATAATGCATTGCATCAATGAAGTAAAATACATAATTTGAATAACAATCTCCAAATGATAACAGTTTATCACAGAAGAGCATGCTTTAGTCTTAGTAGGTGTACACTTAGTTTTATTTATAAAAATTACAGAAAAGAAAAAACAACTTGTGGTGCTAACTGTAAATTAATATTACCAGTAGCTACTAAAAGGAAAGTTGCACTTTGTAAAGGATTTTTTTCTTAGTAGAGATGGTGAAATTTCACTTTTCAAAAAACACCCAATCATGTGCAAGGGAAAAAAGTATTTTTGCTTGTATGCGATTGGATGATGGAGGTCAGCAGAGCTTCCACTCATTTACCAAACTCTGGAAAAATTCCCTTGCAAAGTGAACAACCTATTTTCCTCTAGTAAATCCACAGCGATGTGAGAAAATTCTAGTAAGAAACTGACTGACTGCTATTGGTACCACTTTCAGTTTGCTCTAGTCTTCAAAACAAAGACACAAAGGGATTGATTTACTAAAGCTGGAGAGTACAAAATCTGGTGCAGCTGTGCATCGTAGCAAATCAGCTTCTAGCTTCAGCTTGTTCAAATTTTGACAAAAAAAACCTTGAAGCTGATTGGATTCTATGCAAAGCTGCAACAGATTTTGCACACTCCAGCCTTAGTAAATCAACCCCAAACGCTAATATTAAGAAAGCAAAGAATCATGTTTAAAAAGCAGAGCAGCCAATCAAAAATCTGCTTTTACTTATCTTCTCAATGTAAACTGTTAAGCCCTGTACACGCGATCGGTCCATCCGATGAAAACGGTCTGATGGACCGTTTTCATCGGTTAACCGATGAAGCTGATTGATGGTCAGTCGTGCCTACATACCATTGGTTAAAAAAAACGATCGTGTCAGAACGCGGTGACGTAAAACACAACGACGTGCTGCAAAAAAACGAAGTTCAATGCTTCCAAGCATGCGTCGACTTGATTCTGAGCATGCGTGGATTGTTAACCGATGGACGTGCCAACAAACAATCGTTTTTTTTCTATTGGTTAGGTATCCATCGGTTAAATTTAAAACAAGATTGCTTTTTTTTAACCTATGGATACATAACCGATGGGGCCATCAGGTCCATCAGACCGTTCTCATCGTTTTGACCGATCGTGTGTACGCTGCATTACAGTCTACATATACTCTAATTGTTTGCTAGTTGTTACTACATAGCACTGCACCCGTTTCTAAATAACCTGAGTATCTAAAAGACAATCATAAAAAGCCCCAATGGTAAGAGAACCTATTTCCTAGATAAACCTTCATATTTTTTTCTCTTTTCCAAAACTTTGCTTAAAGCGAAGCTACGCCGTACAAAAAATACTGCAGCTGCTGACTTTAAATATTAGGACACTTACCTATCCTGGAGTCCAGCGACGTCGACAGCAGAAGACGAGCAATCACTCGTCAGTCTGCTGCCCCCACCACCATCCTCGGTGAGGGAACCAGGAAGTAAAGCATTGCGGCTTCACTGCCCGGTTCCCTACGGCGCATGCGCAAGTCGCGCTGCGCCGTGCTCACTGGTCCCACTGTGTTCTGGGAGCTATATGTTTCCCAGAACACAACAGGGAGACGGGAAGTGACGCACTATCCGCAGGTCCCCGCAGAGTGGACTCCTGGGAGTGGATGCAAATACCTGTCTTAGACAGGCATCTGCACCCTCCTCCCTCCTGAAAGATGCTAAATGTGACACCGGAGGGGGGGAGGGTTTTGATGAGCAGAAGTTCCATTTTAGGGTGGAGCTCAGCTTTAAAGCAAAGTAATTATGGAAAAAAAAAACAGAAAGGTGTGCATGAGGCTTTATCCATCAAATAAAATGGTTTCATAATTAACAGTTAAACTTCATAATCTCTCAAAAAGGAATGGGGGTGAGGGGACAGTTTCTGTACTCCTGGTAAATATTTGTCAGAATGTAGATGGCTTCACATGGCATGAGAATACACTAAGTGCCCATTCACATCTTTGCATATCGGTGGACAAGGTTTGGCAAGTCACAGTGCCACACAATACACTGCCCATTTCATTTTGATTGTTACCCCAATTCACCAAATTTTTAGTTAAATGCATAAAAGTCAATAAGGTTATGTAGAGATTGATTTGGTGGTTCTTAAGGCTGGGTTCACACCAGTCTGGTATGAATTCCAGCTCCGTTTTCCCTGCGAAGAGTGGTTCCTCTCCGTTGTAGCTGCAGATCAGCTGAGCAGGGAGAGGGGGAGGTGTAGTGAGGAGGGGGAGAGAATTAATGTTCACAACTGAACGCATCAGCGAATCAGATGTGTTCCCATAGAAGATAATGGGCCTGAATTCGCACCTTTGCCGGACCGCACTGCCTAGAAAACGCACACGTTCTTTGGGCAATGCAGAGTGCGAATGCACCACAGATATGTGAACCAGCCTCATTCAAATGAATGTATTTTAAAATATCCTGTGAATTGCATGCAATGTAAGCTACATCCAATTCGCATAGGTGTGAACCCAGCCTTAGGGTATCATGTGCTTAAAAAAAAAAATAAGAAGCTCCTTTCCACTAAATTGGATAAATGAATGTAACTAAACTATCCTAGATACAGCCCACAAAACAAATCACAAACTACTTCAGCATTGTTTTTATTGTCCCCAACCTTGCCTATATTGAAACATGCACACTTTTGCTACTAATAATAATAAATAGAAATACACTGGAAAGACTGCATATTACATATTAAAGCTGGGTACACACGTATCGAAATTCGGACGGTTTCTGCTGAACTTCAATCTGTGTGTAGCCCTGTCTTTGTCAGAATACAAAAAAAGCAGTGGGGGAGATCCCTGCACCCACATTGCTTTTGTGCATGCAGGAATCTATGAGGTTTTTTTTTCATTCAGCTTGCTGGTTGAACAAAAAATAAACAATAAAATGCACACAGTGTTTACTCCGCTTAAGTAATTTTACAAATGTTTTTCATATGGCAGCAGACAGTAAGTTAACATTTTCAAGCAGTGAAATTCAGGCTGTGGCTTGGTTAAAGCTACATATTTCAAAGACTTACCATAGCACACAATGTTAAGGGTGTCTTCCAAGGACAAGAAAAAAAGTCTTGGAAAAGCCTGTCTTTTTTGTTCCAGGTGCAGTCGGACGGCACGCTGACAGCGCTCAAGTTTGTAGTTCAGCATGTCTAACAGAGACTGTAGTCCTGGAAAACATATATTTTCAGAACTTACATATTAGCATCATGATCAGTCATGTAAAATCGAAACTTTTGGACTTTAATTATTATAACTGTGCAGGCTTACTTAAGTTTTACTTAGTTTGTCTGAAGATGACTTGAATATTAGAGTAATGCTAGGCATAGATGCTTCTAACAATATCTAATGAAGAGCCCTATAGTTGTTAACATTGTTCTTTATTACAGGGCACTAGGTTTACTAGTTTAAAGAAGTGTAGTCATTAGGAATAAGCCCTCGATAAGAGTAAGCTAGATAAGGGTGCAAATATATTTTTCATTGTATATATCTAACTGTGCCTGGTTACCTTAAAAAGCTTAATTTTAGGAAGATATTACATAAAACTTTTGATCATGTTTATATTCATTACAACATCATTAATGTACCGTATACACTCGAGTATAAGCCGAGTTTTTCAGCACATTTTTTTGCGCCTGATCTCCCGAAATTTGGGGACCAGCCTACCGTAGGTCCCTGGACCCCAAACTTGGCACACATGTAGCACCACTCTTCCTCTACAAGTGTGCAGAGTTTTTTGTCCGGGGGACCTACGGCCGGAGAGCACCGATTTTTCAAAGCCTGGGAACCCCTTTCATAGACTGCAATGTTAAACGGTAATTTCTCCGGTGAATTTGGGGACCCGGTACCGGCCGGTCGTAGGTCCCCTGGACCCGGAACTTGGCACACATGTAGCCCCATTTCCATAGACTCCCATGTTAAATGTCAGTCTAGTCATGGGCACAGTGAGGCATGGACACAGTAACGCATGGACACAGTGAGGCATGAACACAGTGAGGCATGGGCACAGTGAGGCATGGGCACAGTGAGGCATGGACACAGTGAGGCATGGGCACAGTGAGGCATGCACATGGACACAGTGAGGCAAAGTGAGGCACAGTGAGGCATGCAGATGGACACCCTATGCTTATACTCGAATCGATACGTTTTCCCAGTTTTTGTGGTAAAATTAGGTGCCTCGTCTTATATTCGGGTCGGCTTATACTTGAGTATATATGGTATATTAAATTGAATATTTTTACACTAGTATATGAGTTTGATGTTAATAATCACCCGCACAGCAGTAACCAGTCTGGGAGAAGTAGGGACAGTACTCTGAGCCAATCAGGGCTTTCTTGCTTACAGAGAACATGCTTACAGAAAGAATGACATAGGAATGACCTAAATTGTGTGCTGTTGCTCCCTCAGTACTTACTTTATGCTTTAGAAATGGAGGCCCCACTCACCTCTTCGCATGCAATTCTGCAAGATGTTTGGATTTTCTTCCACAGATTTCATCAGTCGACAAAAATGGTGATGCACATCAGCAAATAATATGGCTTCTCTGGGCATTGCGACACGAAATGCTAATGTGGAAAACACCTAAGCACAAAAAAATAAGAAATTAAGTGTATTAAAATCTCCTAAATGTGGAAAACACAGATTACCATTAAAAAAAAAAAGTTTTGCTGAGGACACTGACTAGGGGAGTGCTGGTTATGGTGGGGGGTGGGGGGTGGGATTGTACTGGGTATACACTGGCCTGGGGGGTTGGTAACTGTGATGGGGGACTCTGACCTGAGAGAGTATTAATTCTGCTAGGGGGCACTGACTTAGGGGAGGTGGTGATTGTGCTGGGGTACATTGACCTGGGGGTGATTGATCTATGGGACAAACTCAATCTCAGACTCTTGCACTATATACACCATATCATAACTTACAGACTCCTGCACTAAATATGCTAAATTGTACGTTACAGATTCCTGGACTATATACACTAAATTGTGCATTACATACTCTTGTACTATATACACTATATTGTACATTACAAACTCCTGCCAAAGTGTTCATTGCCTCAACAGTTGTTGTGCGCTAAGTCATCCCTAACTATTTTAGTGAAGTTCTTCTGTAAGTTAGACTCAGACAAAGTGTTAGCTCTCTGTCTATGTTTAGTGTATATAAAGTCATATGAAATGGAAGAGCTTCATTTTTTTTTAAATGATTGTGCTGAGGTTTATACACGTCTGTGAGACTCTTACCTGTGGTACAGAAATCAAAGCATTTTTATATGTACATACAACAAAAAGGCTTTTGTTTTATTTCATATGATGCTCCTTTAATCCCCTCTTACTGTTATCACAATTTAGCTGCACCCACTTTTTGCCGTTGCTGCATTACTATTCTACTTGAGGTGACAAAAGATGCCGTGGGTCATTTACAGTTTACAATCCTAGCAACAGCAACAGCAATGAAAACAATGCCCACTCTTCGCAACAGTGCACTAAGCACATCATTTTTATTTATCAAGCAATGAGGCTCGACTTATGATCTTGCACAAGGCCCACTAATTTCATAAAATGCCTCTGACTGTATACCTCTTTCTACAGGCCATTAAAATAAAATAAACTGAAAGTATGAGATTGGGTATATGAATACCTCTTCAAGTTGAGTCCATCTATCTTGCACGGAAAGCCACAGTTGGACAGTTGTTTCAATGACCTGTAACTTCTTCTGCCATTTTGTCACATCATCAAGAAATGATCCAGCTTCTGCATAGGGTTGAATACTGGTCAGCACTAGCTGATGATGTTCCAGTTCCTCAAATATAGACTCGGTGTTCCTCAGGAGTTGGACCTTGCCAAAGTCCTAATTGAGATATCCATAAAAAATACAATGGGAATATTAAATCCTTTTTGCAAAATCAAGATCATTAGAGGTCAAAGTATCTGTATGATATATTTGGGTTTAGGTGCTAAACAATGGGAACTAAATGTGTTGTCTTAACCTCCCTGGCGGTATGATTCTGTCTGGAATTACGTACCAAAAGAGGTACAATTATTTTGCAAGGAAATTTGGCGTTTTATACTGTAGGCCTGTAATTTTTAGAAATAACTCACTTAAATCTGACCAAGCAAGAGTCTTGTAGGCATCCCGGGTATGATTTTTTTTTTAAAACAAAATTATAAATTATAATATAATAAATAATTATAACAAATAATAATATAATTATAATAAAAATTATTCAATAATGTAATCAACTCAAAATCACTGAAATTTTGCTCAGTTGCAGAATTGTCGCTGTCATTATTTTTTTTTTATGACGAATTTCCCCACAAATCGCTATCGCACATTTCTGCAAGTGATTATAATTTATTATCGCTGTTTTCTAGCTGATCTAAAACCATTTTTGACATAAAGGGACACTTTTGACAATCTACAGTTTTTAGGCAGAAATGACATTTTTTATTTTATAAAAGTACATGCAGGGCACTGGAAAGACCACTAGGGACAAGGGGGTGTGTATTTTTACATACAGTACTGTAATCTATAAGATTACAGTATACTGTATGTAAAGTGTTTGTTTACTTTTTTTTAATTTGGCGCCGTTCTCCGCTCCCGTGCGTCGTAACGTCGCAGGGAACGGAGATCGGCGGCACACGGGGAGACTGTGAATCGAGCGAGGAGGTCCCGCTCGCTCACACAGCGGGGTGGCATCGCTGGATCCAGGGACAAGGTATGTAACTTGCCTGTGGATCCAGCGAGAAGGTAAGCCGCGCCGCTGCACACTCTGCACGTCCACCCCGAGCGTGACTCGGGTTAGAGAGGAAAAATAACTGCATTGGGATGACATATGTGGTGCTTTACTAAGACCCATTTCACACTGAGGCGCTATAGCGCTAAAAATAGAGCCTGCAAATCGCCCTGAAAGAGCGGCTCCATTTAATGAAGTGTGAAAGCCTGAGGGCTTTCACAATGGAGCTGTGTGCTGGCAGGGCATCAGAAAAAGTTCTGCCAGCAGCTTTTTTGCAGCGCATTGAAATCAATGTGCAGCGCCGCTAAACTGCCGGCAAAGCGTGCGGTGCTTTTAACCCTTTTTCAGCTGCTAGCGGGGGTTAAAAGCGCCTTGCTAGTGGCCGAAGAACTCTGCAAAAATTACGGTAAATAGAGGCGTTTTACCACTGACGCCCGGGTGCTTTCAGTGTGAAAGCAGCCTTAGAGCAGCTCTTGCCATTCCCATGCTATCCCATCTAACAGTACTATGCTGACAGCTGTTGTAAGGACTCTGTCAACTGTCAACCAGGAGAAAAACATGATTCTAACCAATTGGCAACAGAGGATTGATATCCCTGCATCTGGGTAGACTTACTACACAGACATACTCTGCAATCCTCTACATCCAACATCTAAAGTAAAGTCATATTAAACACAGTGTTTTAAAGCTGCTGTCTTGAAATTTGTTAAAATGGATTGTGAGAATCTTGTGAGCTACCTAGTGCAAATATAAAAAAGATAATTAAATAAAAACGATGATGAACAAATGAAAAAGTAAAAGTGACAGCTGCTAGCACTAATCACGTCTCATATACTGTGTGAAGCCAAATAAATTAAATTAAATTAATGTGCTGCTCTATCTCACCCAACATCTTCCCAAATTATAATGAATGAAATATATTTTATCTGTAAACTATACTGTGATATATATCACACACCGCTGTAAATATATATTAATGTAAATTATTATACTATATGCAAATAAATCAAATATATAAATATAGTGCCACACAGTAGGATATAATAAATAGATAATTCATAAAATTATAGGGCCACAAACGTGAATCATAGAGTGCTGTAGTGCATAAAACAGTGATATTATAATTCAAGATGGAAAACCATCCAATGTAGTTGATATATTGTTATTTTGATATACATTTATTAACTTAAAAAAAATGTGACAAACAGCTTGCAGCGGTGTTCACACTCAGGTGCTCCCCACCCTCAGGTAATGGCTGCTCACCTCTGAACGTGTGACCTCACAGCTAAGTTTGGTCAAACATGCTTATGAATTAGGGATTCTAGGCAGACTGTCTGATTCAAAGCTGCTTACTGGTGCCGTTTCCTCACATGGAAAATGGTAAAAAGAAACTCCATGGCATAATATCATTTAAAACTGTTTATTGTGCCTACAAATAAAACCCCAACGCTGGGAACTCACATGGGTTAGGTGCGTTAAGTGCACCGCTCTGTATACTGCCTAAAAGCGCTGGGTAATGGCTGGGATTGTACATTCGTCCTCTGTATGGTAGCTCACACTGTGCTGTCCCCTCCCCTACATGTGACGATACAAGGGATCCCCCTGAGAAAGATACGAAATCCCTTGTATCGTCACATGTAGGGGAGGGGACTAAATATATATCAAAATAACTTTATATCAACTACATTGGACGAATTTTCCATCTTGAATTAGAATATCACTGTTTTATGTACTACTAGATTATGATTCACGTTTGTGGCACTATCATTTTATGAATTATCTATTTATTATATCCTACTGTGTGGATCCTCCTCCTCCTTTTCTGCATTGCTTCAAATTCCAGAAGACTGAATTCAAAGGGCTCCATCCATCCAATTCTAGAAGACTGGAATCAAGGGGCTCCATTTATCAAATTACAGGAGACTGGATTTACGGGGCTCCATCCTCTGGATATGCCATCTGCCAGCCTCCAGAGACAATCTAGCTGACACCTCTTCCAGCTTCCACTTTCCCGCCTATTTTTTTAAAAACAATTACTAACCTCAAACCAAGGATCTGACCATTCCTATAGTTATCGCATAGTTATTGCAAGATTGGACCAGTACTTAATTATCGCATTTATTTATTTCCCTCTGTGAATAGATTGTAATGCATTCTCATGCTGTATTTAATAAGCGTTTTTGGTGTTTGCGCTAAATACCGCACATGAGCAATAGTGAATTTACATTTTCATTATCGCATGCATTAAGTGGTCATGTGACCGCCTTAACACATGTGATAACCTTTAGTGAATTGTGCCCCAGATTACCAGTCTGTGGCTTTTACTTTCACTGCCCAAACACTCGCTGGGGAATGGACAAGACCTGTAAGTGTATTTTAACTCCAGTAAGGAAAAAACAGCTCCTGCTCTGTCCAGCACTGTGTATATATAAGAACTGAATAGGCAGAAATATTACAATTTTGTTTATGGATTCAGACACATTTTAAGGTTTTTCTCTACATTGGTTCCATATACAAAAAGCCCCTATGTACATCAGCATAGCAGCATGCCAGCTTGATAAAGGAAATGTAATCTTCACAATGCGATTAAAGTGTTGTATTAGTTTACCTCTATATGTTTCAGAGATTCAAACAATGACAATGTGCTGCCCCTGCCTGTCTTCTTTGACAAGTGGAAACCACGATCAGATTGTTTGCTTAGCCTTCTGCTTCCTTTTCCTGTTGTCAGGTTTCGGCCCGTGTCTGCCTTGGTGTAGTGACTACCGGACACTGAGCTTGCCAGTTCCTAAACGAAGCAAGTTTACAGAGACATATTGAGTATATGATACCATGGACTAGCATTCCAGCCACTACAAAGTAGCAAATTGTTATATTGCGCTAGTCATCTATAAATGACATGTTGAGCTAAAGTATTAACTTCTGTGGACAACTAAAAAGTTCAAAATTGCTAGCTTCAATGACAATTATGTACAGCATTTTGATGCCACTACAATGAATATTAAGAATTAAGTATCTTCTACAACATCTTTGCATGCATGGGTTAAAAACCATAGAAAACTCTTCAGCATGAATAAAAAAATATACACGAAGCTTGTTAAAAAAAAATGCCCCACTTTACCACTGAAGCATAGGTGCTACACAAATACAAAAGAGGAAGACAGACAGATAGATAGATAGATAGATAGATAGATAGATAGATAGATAGATAGATAGATAGATAGATAGATAGATAGATAGATAGATAGATAATGTTTCTCTTGGCATCAGTACTATAACACTCCAGGCAAATTAGTGTTTATTCTCTCAACAGGCAATCTATGGATAAAAATACTCCTCATCAATCTGCCTTGAATGAAATCTGTTAGGGTATAATTATGCACCCACTGGGCAATCAAACATTTTCCATGCATGCTCTCCTATATGTTAGACATTTTTCATAAAAAAATGAATTTGAAGATGACAGTAATATAGCACTATTTGATAGGGTTAAATGTCTAATTATTTTCTAGTATCTAACTTAAAGTGTAAGTAAACCTACCTATCATTTTCAGCCAAGGAAGCTGCCATCTTGGAAAATATTTAATCTTCAACTGGCATGGTGCTGCACATGTGATCAGTTATGACACCAGTCATTGGATGGTTTGACAGTTTGGTTGAGAGCACAACCAATGTGACAGTTAGCAATCCTGGCATGCCGGAAATGTAACTGCTTTTTGAAACTGTTAAATTGATGGGGTTACTTCCGCTTTAAGTGTATTGCATTGCCTTATTTCTACATCTACGGCTTTCATTGTAAAGCTTATTGTATATCTTGCCCAGTATATACATATACTGTATAAAAAAGGCTGTCTTATACCACTGACCTCCCCGTCTTGGCAAAAAATACACAATCTCAACATTACTATTGCCTGGTTTTCAATAGTAATGGCACCACAGTTAATTTTCTTCCTTACAACCATCATTTACTAATAATGGTTTAGGATATCAGCTCTTTTTTTTTCCTAGCACCATACAATCCTATTTTGGTTATATTACATGAAATGAATGGTAGCATGTACACACACAATTTTACAATGATAACTATATGTGTTATATAAGATTTCCCAAGATGCATCTGAATTACATGTTACAACATCCTTTGCAAGAAATCATTATTGCAATGTGGGGAATGGAGTTTGCAACAAGAACTGTTTTTGTAGTAATACAGCATTATTACTGTAAGCTGGCTATTATTCCTAGCATTTTTTTCTCTCACTCTAAAAAGAATTCTGATGATAATCACAGAGCTTAAGATGATTTACAAATGGATTACTACTGTAGGTTAATGAGGCTCCATGGTATGTATTGAACATACTCTAACAATTTCCAATCAATGTATTTAAGAATAGGCTGAGATGCATTCCTTTATCATTCCTTGAATAAAAACGTCTACTCAAAAAGAAAGACTCAAGGAGTAAAGTCTAACAATAATGATGATGCATAGCTACATTATAAGGTATGTATTTTTATACTACAGCAAGAATTTAACTTTTAACATTTCACAGAGAAGATACAGTTGCAATAATTACTTTGGGAGCTACCAAGGTTTCTACATGACTGGCTGCTAAACACATGGTTTTATCAAACCCATTTTTTTGCATGGATGGCACCTAAAACATAGTCTGTATATAAGCATGTCAAAAGCATGTGAACTCTAGGGTATCAACTTCTTGAAAATAGTGGAATTGGACTTAGGTATTGCAATCAATGAGATTACATTAATGTGTGGATTGAAGATGCACTTCCACAAAGGTTTGTTTACTACTTGTCAGTAAAAATCTGATCATGAAAACTATCTCCTGCTCAAAAGACATTACGGAAGATGAGACATATAATTTTTTTAGAAACCTTGTAATGGCTACAAATAGGTTCTATAGACCTGGTTGATCAACAGCCCACAGTAAGGATAAATTAACTACAAGTTGAGAAAATACAGTACTTTCACTACTTTACCCTGTGAGTGGGCATCCTGCAAAGATCAGGGCAAGAGTGTATTCTACAATGTTGAAGGAAGTAAAAAAGAACTCCAACTTGTTTTTTTTTAATAAATATATATATATATATATATATATATATATATATATATATATATATATATATATATATATATATATATATATATATATATATATATATATATATATATATAAATATATATTATATATACTGTATATTATTGTTACTTAGTTGAAGATCAAACCATATCTAATACAGAAATCAAGGCAATTCTAAAGAGCCTACCATATTTATTTATTTTTGTATAACGAAATAAAATGTTTGAAGCATGCATTGCTACATTAAACTACAACAAAAGGCTCCTGTATGACAGTCTAAGGCCCCATGCACACAAGACGCTGGTAAACGCGTGTTCAGAGGCAGTTGAACAGCTTTTTCAACTGCCCCTGAACACATTCAATGTTATCCTATGTGTTCATGCACACAGTCTCGTTTATTGCCATTTTTAGGCAGTTGCTTTTAACCTCGTTTTTCCAGAAGCAAAAAAATGGGTTCAGACGCAAACGTTTTCCACGTTTCAGACGCAAAACGCGGCAAGCGATTTCGTTTATCAGCGTTTTTAAAGGTGGCCTATTTTTTTACATTAGAAATCTCAAAAATGATGGCAAATGATGAAAAAACATAAACAAACTGTAATTGCTTGCATTGCATTGTGGACAGTCCACATCTTGTGGCAGGTGACGTGGCAGGTGACGTGGCCAGGTGACGTGGCCAGTGGACAATCCACAACTTGTGGCAGGTGACGTGGCAAGTAGACAATCCACAACTTGTGGCAGGTGACGTGGCCAGATGACGTGGCCAGGTCATGTGGCAAGTGGGCAATCCACAACTTGTGGCAGGTGATGTGGCCAGGTGACATGGCCAGGTGACGTGGCATGGTGACGTGGCAAGTGAACAATACACAACTTGTGGCAGATGACGTGGCCAGTGGACAATCCACAACTTGTTGCCAGGTGATGTGCCAGGTGATGTGAACATGTGACGTGGCCGGTGACGTGGCCAGGTGACATGGCCAGGTGATGTGGCAAGTGGACAATCCGCAACTTGTGGCAGGTGACGTGGCAAGTGGACAATCCACAACTTGTGGCAGGTGATATGGCCAGGTGACGTGGCCAGATGACATTGCCAGGTAACGTGGCAAGTGGATAATCCACAACTTGTGGCAGGTGACGTGACCAGGTGACATGGCCAGGTGACGTGGCAAGTGGACAATTCACAACTTGTGGCAGGTGTTGTGGTCAGGTGATGTGGCAAGTGGACAATCCACAACTTGTGGCAGGTGATGTGGCCAGTTGATGTGGCAGGTGACGTGGCCAGTGGACAATCCCCAACTTGTGGCAGGTGATGTGGCCAGGTGACGTGGCAGGTGACATGGCCAGGTGACGTGGCAGGTGACATGGTCAGGTGATGTGGCAGGTGACATGGCCAGGTGACATGTCCTGGTGACGTGGCAAGTGGACAATCCACAACTTGTGGCAGGTGACGTGGAAAGTAATGTGGCCAGAAAATGACAGAAAACAAAAAAATGGCATCTGCAAAAGTTTGGACACCCTGCAGAGTTAATATCTTGTACTGCCCCCTTGGCAAGTATCACAGCTTGTAAAACGCTTTTTGTAGCCAGTCAAGAGTCTTTCAATTCTTGTTTGAGGTATCTTTGCCCATTCTTCCTTACAAAAGTTCTTTGAGATTTTGGCTGTCTGTCACGCACTCCTCTTCTAAGGTCTATCCATAGATTTTCAATTATGTTTGGGGTCAGGAGATTGTGAAGGCCATGGCAAAACCTTCAGTTTACACCTCTTGATGTAATCCCCCTGTGGATTTTGAGGTGTGTTTAGGATCATTATACATTTGTAGAAGCCATCCTCTCTTTAACTTCAGCTTTTTCACAGATGGCATCAAGTTACCATCCAAAATTTGCTGAAATTTTATTGAATCCATTTTTTCTTCTACTCGTAAAAAATGTTCCCTGTGCCACTAGCTGCAATACAACCCCAAAGCATGATTGATCCACCCCCATGCTTAACAGTTTGACAGAGGTTCTTTTCATTAAATTCTGTGCCCTTTCTTCTCTAAATGTACCTGTAACGGACCTATGAACTATTCTGCCTACAAAGAACTGCATGACTTGTTACAATTGGATTTACCACATTATATTCTGAGCTCAAAGGGTTAATTGTAGAGTGACTTTTTCACTGCTAAATGCTAATTGACTCTCTATTGTGTATTACCAGTTAACAGCCTCCTGCCAGGTGTATGCTAACGTGATCATCTGTGAGTGTGTATTGTTCTAAAGGTTAATTGAATTCTATTGAGAAAGGAATGTGCCTGACCAGGTTATGTTAAGTGGATCTCGGTGCCGGAACGTCTAGAGACTGATTGATTCAAGGAGATGTCATTATTTCAAAGTATCTGTATTGAAGCCCCCCCACTGTGTGAGGAGGGGGGGCGGAGATTGTCATTGTTCCTGTAACAGTTGTAAGCACATATAAGCTAGGTGAAATGTCCAATTAAAACAGTCTTGTTTGACCCTTCAACGCAGCCTCGTCTCGTTCTTGAAAGGGGCACTCTCTCTCTCTCTGGATCTCGTGGATGGGGATACCGGCGGTACTTGCATATCGCAGCTTGCCAGGGAAAAGGACGTCTCCAACGGCTGATACCCTCTCACTAGCCCGGGTAGCCGTTACAGTACCTTTGCTCATTCCGGCCAAAAAGTTCTATTTTAACCTCATCGGTCCAAAGAACTTGTTTCAAAAATGCATCAGGCTTGTCTATATGTTCATTTGCAAAGTTCAAACCTGATTTTTGTGGTGAGGATGTAGAATAGGTTTTCCTTCTGATGACTCTTCCATGAAGACCATATTTGTACAAGTATCTCTTTATAGTGGAATAGTGTACCACAACTCCAGTGTCTGCCAGATCTTTCTGGAGGGATCGTGTAGTCAAACTTGGGTTTTGAATTGCTTTTCTCACAATCCTGCGAGCTGTTCTGTCTGATATTTTTCTTGGTCTTCCAGATCTTGCTTTAACTTCCACTGTTCCTAATGACTGCCATTTCTTAATTACATTCCGAACAGAGGATATTGACATCTGAAAACGCTTTGCTATCTTCTTATAGCCTTCTCCAGCTTTGTGAGCGTCAACTATTTTCAGTTTCAGTTTTCTAGACAACTGCTTAGAAGAACCCATGGTGTGATTGTTGGGGGCAAGGTCAGATGAGTCTGGCATTTAAAACCTTTGAGATTGACATCACCTGGTGTATCCCAGACGATGATTGAGAACAATCCATGACACTGGCAGGTCTCAGCTTTGCAAAGGGGGCAGTGCATGCTATAAATTCTGCAGGGTGCCCAAACTTTTGCAGACACCATTTTTTTGTTTTCTGTAATTTTGAAAGTGTAAATGATGGAAACAAAATCTAACTTTTTTGACATATTATAAGAATGTCTAATCTGTAATTGATGCCTTTTGGAGATTTTTCCATCTTTCCTTGTTCGTTATGCACATTAATACAAATTTTTACCTGGGGTGCCCAAACTTCGATCCCCACTGTATATATGAAGCCATTCTTCCTTATGGATAGGATTTTTTTATATAAATGTATGTGCTGGATTTTCAGGTTCTCTAACTTGGCAAATAAAGTAGAGTGGAACTTATGTCAATCTAAAGTAGTACATTAAAATACTCCTAATCATGAAATGGTCATAACCTAATCTGGCCAATGAGTCCACAATCTATAGACAATAAAGGATTTCAACGGACAATCTAGGCCAACCTAAATTAGGGAAATTTGCAATTGGGAATGTTTTTTTTGTTTTTGCCTGATTGCTATTGGCTTGCACTGGGATAAGCTGACTTGAAAGTGTCTAATTATTTATCTCAGCTGCTCCAAGAGCACAAAATGAATGCTTAGATGATCTGAACATTAAGTTTTGTGATAATTTGAAAAAGTAAAGGTAATTTTTAATGCACTGGCCAACTATCACATGTAATACTACACTAGAGTGTACATAAAAGTATCTTAAAATACCTTTGCTTTTCCTTTAATTGTGCCTACACCATACACAGAGATAATATTATTAATTTGCTGGTATGATCAGAATAAAAAGAACACGCTAGAAACATTTGTCACATCAAATATCTCCTAACTTCCTATAATTGCCACCGCATGATAGCCAAACAGGTTGTGATTTGCAGGTTTTGTATGTGCGAATTTCACAGGCTTGGTGCCCCTGTCAGAAGCCTTTATATGGTATCCATGAGTAATTCTTGAAGGCCTTTACAAGATATCATCTGGTAAGCTAAAGGACTATTTGAGTATATAATGTGATGTTTTTTCCTACTGTAAATACCTCGTTTTCAGCTCTGGCTGATATGACTCTGCTGTGAGGGCCAAGATCAAATATTCTGCTCAGCCAGACTTCTTCACAATTCTTCAAAGAGCTTTCAGTTGTCAAATCTCTCATTGCCCGTTGCACTGTCATTCTCACATCTCCTGTGTGTTCTAAGGAATCACAGATCACAATGAAATGGGTCAATGTAAACAAAAACATAGAATCTTTACGTTGTATCATCACAATTTCCTCTGACAAATTCTTCCTTCATCGTAATTCTGTAATACATCGAGAAATATAAGCCTGTATATAGAATCTGTTTTGACACCAGATACCTGTCTCAGAATCCTCTGATGTAAACAGCCATTCTCCAAATCTCAAGTTGCAAACCTTGGCAATAAAGCTCAACTGTAAAGCTAAATTTGTTCAGCTGCACTGAAAGTGAGTTTATTGCTTTGGAACTATTGTGCAGTCCTGAGAGTCAGAGAATGGTTACTTGTCTCTAAGAACAATTCCATTTCAAGTGAAACTTTTTCTTTTAGGATCCACAAAATCAGCACATACTATCATACAAATCATGCTACATGTCAGCTTCACAAATATTCAAATAAACACTTAGGGCTCTTTCACACAGGAGGACCGTATGTTCGCTATTTTTCATCCATCCGTGTACGGATGAAAAAGGCACATACATTGGTCCCTATGAGGGACCCACCTTGTGGGTGTCAGCGGATGAACATCCACTGACACCCGATCTCACCCGGTTCTGCAATCCTTCGATTCTGCAGACGGAGGAAAACCATATTTTTCCATCCGTCTGCGGATCGGATCAGGTGAACACGGACAGACGGTCCGTGTTCATCCGATCCCCCATAAAAGAGAGCGGAGAAAAGACAGGGCGGTCCCTGCACAGTGTGCGGGAACCGCCCTGTCATCTGCCGGCTCAGCGGGGATCAGCGGAGTGAAAAACTGATTTAATGAAAAACTGAGGTAAACTGGCAAATGGTCAGTTTTTCATCCGTTTTGCATTGGTAATGAATGTAAAACTTATGTATGAATGTAACTGATGATAAATGGATAAGCAGCTGCTGAAAAACTGATAAGCAGCTGATGAAAAACTGATGAAATGAACGGTCAGCATGTGTGAAAGGGGCCTACTGGAAGAAGTCTGCCCAGTATGTTTGATTGATGGCTGGGAGTCCATTTTCATTTTAAATTTTCTCTATTCTTCTTGTTAGGAAATGGGACCTAGAAGCAAGTTTTTGTGCCATGTTACCCATCATCAGCTCTCCTGAGTTTTGCTGTCTCCCTTCTGACTTACAGTTCATCTTAATGTTTCTCTGATCTGTACTCCTGACATTCCGCTGAATGCCAATGTGCTAGTTGCCAGATTTCCACCCCACACTTCTCTTCTGTCATTGCTTGAGAAGTTTCTGTCAGGGCTCATTCTCTCATCTGCTCATTTCATTCACCTACAAAGGCCCAATGTACTCTGCTCCTCTCATCCACCTCCAGCACCCCATCTGTGCTGTTTCTGTCTTCTTAGCCAAGTCCGTTTCCTTGTACTGCTGCTTTTTGACTGCTTCCAAAGCTCTTACCCTGTAATGCTTCACTTGTCCTTCCTTAGTCCTCACTGTACTGCTTTTTGTAATTCAACTTTTGAACACCTTCAGTTTCATCGCCCCATAATACCTCCAGTACCCTCTCTGTACTGCTCCCCTTTATCTGCCTTCAGTGCCCCAACTAAATCCTCTTGTTCCAGTTTCTTGTCTTTTGTTTCAGTTTCTTGCTTCTCTGATCCACCTTCATCATCACTCTCTGTTGCGCCTCTCTTCCAGTGCTACTCTATCTTGCTTCTTTTGCTAGCCTCCAGCACCCCTCTGTACAACACCCATCTCCAGTGCTTCTCTGTCCCTGTATGGTATGATATGTCAGGCTAAGTCTGGGGATTACACCACATCCAATATTTTTGGACTAATTTCACAGCAATTGGAGAGCAGATAACATTCTCTAGATTTATGGGAATAAAAAAATGCACCATAAAAAGTTATCTCACAGGCAATAACTTAACATTTAAATTCATGCACATTTCCTAGGTATGCGGACAGTATTTTCTTTTTTTTGTTATTGCACCAACGTTTAGTATCGTAAAGTATCGTAGCTATGTTACAGTACATACAGGTGATGCTTAAGGGAGCTCTTATTTCATTAACACTATGTCTGCTACATACTTTGTAAGTCCATTACTAGTAAGTCACCCAAGGTCATGGCTTTTAAGCTTTCTGCAGTTACACGGAGCATTCCTCCTGTTTGACGAACAAGTTGTTTCCAGTGCCTTGTCCTCATTGCAGGGTTGCTGAGGTCTTCTATCAGTGGCAAGGTCAACTGCAATTAGAAAATCAGAGACTGTAAATGTATCAAAGCATGCTTAAAACAGATAGTATGTGGACTTTCAAAATCACAATTTTCTCTTTATATGAGAAATTAACAAAATCATAATATAAATCATCTTAAACAAAACACCCCCAATAATATATGAATACAAATAGGTTTCCTTAGCTTACTAGAACTAAATAAAAGTATTTTAACTGACAAATATATGAACTAGGTAAGGATAAAAAGTACCAAATCAGGGCACGTTTTCTCTAGGTTTCTAGTATGGCATCCGCAAAAATACATCTCTAGTTCTGTTTTCTAATTCTGCAATCTAGAATCTAGTAGTTCAGCCTTCATTATTTTTCTGATGCTTGGCCAAACTGACATACTATACGTATAATATGTGCATATGATACTTTATAAGCTAAATTGACTTACATTCATAACATTCACAGCTTCCAGCACCTGCTTGTAAACATCCCATTCCTGGACTTCTCCAGGAAGGGATTGCAGATGGGCTAGCTGCTGTCTGGTTCTCTTGTGCATTTCCTCAGTATCCATATTTTGCCATAGTTCCTTCTTCCAGACGTCATGCTCTTTAAAGATTGAATCTACATGCTCCCACACAAGGCTCAGATTCTGCAACATCTCATCACAACTATGGTAGATAAGTTAAAGTATATCAGTGAGATTCAATTCAGATATCAGCCCAATATTAAATCTTGTCTATCTTAAAAAAATAAAAGCAGCTCGAAACCAAGCAATTCTATATACAGGGTGTCCCTTGAAGATGTTAACACACACTTAGGAGTCATTGGCACCAAAGGTACACATTTTATGAGGTACTTGAGGAATGTTCACAATAAGAATTTAACATTTCTACTTTGGACCACAGATATTACAGGGTGCCTTGGCGCGGCTCTGTGGCTCACGCATGCGTTTGCAAATGCGTGCGGACCGAACCCCTGTTTTTAACGCATACTGTAGACAGGTTAATTGGTTTTCTGCAAGCTGGTCGGTAAGTAGGCTTGGTTTTTCCCTGGGCATTCCCCAGGTTTTTGTTGTTTTATACTTTGGTCCATGCTTTGCAATGGGAATCCATTGGCAGTAGACTTTCAGACCTGGATTGAGACAGTCAACATTTGCAATTACTGTACCCTTGTATTGAGGTGACATTTCTACATCCAAGGTCTATACTTGGTATGTGTGCCAAGAACACCTTAGTTCATGCTTTGTTGAAACCAATACAAGAAAATAAATACACAATATCAACTTTTTAACATGTATGAACTAGCAACAGCTAGTATTCTTATAAATACAACTACAATACAAATATATAAGTCAACCTCCACATACTTGTTCAAAATGGAGAAGTCCACAACTGTTGTTTCAAGAAGCTCCTGCAGTTCCTTTAAGTCTTTAGCTTCTTTTTGAACATTTTCCAGTTGTGACGTAAATTTCTCTATGATGTCAAAGGCTTCTTGTGCTGTACATTCATATTTGTAGACTTCAGAATTTTCAATGTTAGAACCAAGAGTGTCAAGTTTACGCTGAAATGTTTCTAAATCCTAAAATGAAGTTTAAGATAATGTAAATAATATCTCTGAAAAATAATAAATTGAAACACTGAATAATTCAAGATAATGTTCTCATTCATATTATACTGGGGTAGTGACTTGTGGAAATGTAAATCCAAGTGTTTACATCATGTGCAGTATGTCGATTTAATTGGACAATTACATTGTTTAAATAATGCCCTGCAAATGTCGGAATATCCTTTTGAGACCGTCTTGACACTTTGAACCTGAAACAAATGGCAAAAGCCAGCCTTAGACACCTAAAAATCTCACCAATGAGAATCTGGCTCAGGGAGCGGAAGAAGGCTGTGCACATACACTGGGAAAATGCTTTATATTTCTCCTGTGGGCCATGTATAACAACTCTTTGTGGCAGAAGATGGGTGAGGCATATGTAGACCTTGCCTATGCCTCAGTGGCGGCTGGTGCTCAAAGTTTTTGGGAGGCACAAACAAACTGAAAAAAAAAACATCATATGCCGCCACTGTGCCCACTAAACACAGGCAGTTTCCCCCTCAAATACAGCCAGTTTGCCCCCTCAAATGCAGCCAGTTTGTCCCCTCAAATGCAGCCAGTTTGTCCCCTCAAATGCAGACAGTTTGCCCCCTCAAATGCAGACAGTTTGTCCCCTCAAATGCAGCCAGTTTGTTCATCCCCAATTGCCACCAGTTTTTGCCCCCAATTGCAGCCAGTTTGTGCCCCCAATTGCCGCCGGTTTGTGCCCCCAATTGCAACCAGTTTGTGCCCCAAATTGCCGCCAGTTTGTGCCCCCAAATTCAGCCAGTTTACCCCCAGTCTGGCACTTACCTTCCTCGGGTCAGCACCATCCTCTCCACGCTCCCTCAATGTCTTCTCCTGCCCTCGATGATGCTTCAGCCAATCAGGTGACCGGTAACCAGACCCGGTGCACCTGATTGGCTGAGAGGCAAGGCAGTGTTAGGGAAGCGATTCCCTAACACAGAATTGTTTAACCAGGGAACGCACAGCCTGTGTGCCCTCTGGTTAACCATCTGTAAGCCGATTAGAGCTCACAGTCTCCAATCGGGAAGCCTATTAGAGCATCTCGCTCTAATTGGGCACTTCCAAAACACACCCACCGCTGTTATTCAGATGGCCGGTGCTCAACAGGGGGCTGGACACCTGAATAGTGGGCGGCAAGGCAACAATAGATCAATTCATGCAATGCATGAATTGATTTATTGTTGAGTGACGGGTGCAGGAGAGAAGGGGTGGTGCTCCTGCGCCCACTATGGACGCACCGCCACTGCTATGCCTACTATTATAAGTGAAATATTGCTACGGAGAGTAGAAACACAAAACAGAGTGCACCAGATCATAAAAAAACTGTCTTTAAAAAAAATTGGAAAATTGCACTTACACTTGGATCAGGACATATCATCTGGAGTATTCCTCTTATGGTAAACCAGGACACACCAACAGATACCAAATACTCTCCTACTAGGAAGCCAGCGAACAGGAAAGACATTAGCAGGAATTCCTGCTAATGTCTTTCCTGTTTGCTGGCTTCCTAGTAGGAGAGTATTTTGACATGGACAGCTTTTTCTGTCTCATTGTCACAGATCTGTCCAGCATCCATCCCTCACTCTGAAGGTAGTCATCTGTGGATTTCTCAAATTCAGAACCATCTTGAGCACACAAAAGACTGAGTTGTGGGGAGAATTCATTTCAGGGTGGTCTATCCTTTTGCTAGCTGCCCAGTGAGAGTGTCTTTGGCATTTGTTGGTGTAACCTCATTTACCATTAGAAGGATATTCCTGATGATTTGTCCTGACTCCTGACCAAGTCACTTTATTGTTAGTGCATTTTTACCATTCTTTTTTAGGTATTTTATCTGTACAATCTGTTGCAGTTTTTTGTGTTTCTATTTTTGCATGCTTATGTGGCCTTTTGATATGTGCAGAGCTTGCAAGGACAAACAGATTTTCTGTGGTACTAGTGAAGCACAGTACATCTGTAGTTTTTTATTGTTATGGAGAGAACTTTTCTGGAGCTGACTCTCCAATGCAATATAATGGTCAGGCTTAGAATCTCAAATCATATACTGGCATATCAAAGTTATTGTGCTTTGGCAATGATAATATGAAAGTACGCAAACATGGCTGATCATTTTGTGGCTATCCACAGTGATCTATCACTTATTCATAATAATACCTACATTTATGATATTATATAAAAAAAAGATGATCTATTATTTTCAACTTAGTTAAGACAACATAATTTTCCTCAAGAAATCAGCAGGCTATTATTATGCAATTTTCTGTGACACCATTTAACCCACACAAAATAGCATATACATTTCATACACTGGATTACAAGCAACAGCTTCATTTTAAAGTACTCTTATAATTAAATTGAATTGACCTCTTCCAGCTGTAGGGTTTGCAAAATAGTACCTAATTGTAAAAACCTTTAAGCTTCACTTAATAAGCTTGACCCCCTCAACCCTGTAATGAAAGAAGTGTTGCTTTAGATGCTTAACATATAATAGTGGAAACTGAATACAAAGGCAGACGATACCATTTTTTTCTGTTGAATTTACACTTCAATCAAGGACATCAGAGCATCATATTTTGTTGCAGTGAGTATGCTTGTGACATCATTTGTTGACTTTTTCAAGAAACTAAACAGTGCAGGGCAGCATCCAGCACAAAAATGACCATCTCCTCAGGCCCCGTACACACGGCCGAGGAACTCGACGTGCCAAACACATCGAGTTCCTCGGCCAGTTCAGTCCTGGAGCCGCCGAGGACCTCGGCGGGCCGAGTTCTCCCATAGAACAACGAGGAAATAGAGAACATGTTCTCTATTTCCTCGCCGAGGTCCTCGTCGGCTTCCTCGGCCGAAAGTGTACACACGGCCGGGTTTCTCGGCAGAATTCAGCCAGAAACTCGGTCGGAAGCTGAATTCTGCCGAGGAAACTGGTCGTGTGTACGGGGCCTCAGGCCTCGTACACACGACCGAGTTTCTCGGCAAAAACCAGCAAGAAACCTGCTGGGATTTTTTTTTGCCGAGGAAACCGGTCGTGTGTACATTTTTCGACGAGGAAACTGTTGAGGATCCCGTCGAGCCAAAAAGAGAGCATGTCTTCTTTTTCCTCGATGGGAATGGAGAAACTTGCCTTGTCGAGTTCCTCGACAGCCTAACACGGAACTCGACGAGGAAAACTATGTGTTTCGCCCGTCGAGTTCCTCGGTCGTGTGTACGAGGCTTTACTCACAGTTATTATTTGAAGAATATGGTCCCGCAAAGACAAAATGTTACAATAGCATGTATATGCAATATTTGTTCCACATAATAATCACAACCAGATTCATTTACAAGGTAAAATCACTTTCCTTGAAAGGGTTTGTGTTATTTAAATGTGGATAAAATAAGATCATTTGTATTGTTCTTGGAACTGAGCAATAGACTTTTCACATATGTGTTATTCACATTGGGCCAGATCCACAAAAACCCGGCGCAACGTAACTTTTTAAATTTAAGTTACACAGCCAGAAAATTTCTACCTAAGTGCCCGATCCACAAAGCACTTACCTAGAAATTTTCGGCTGTTTAACATTATATCCGGCCGGCGCAAGGCGTTCCTATTCCAATGGGGCGAGTCCCATTTAAATTAGGCGCGCTCCCGCGCCGGCCGTACTGCGCATGCTCACAACGTCATTTTCCCGACGTGCTTAGCGCGGTTTTACGTTGCGCCGGGTTTTGAGAATCGCGACGGGCATAAAAAAAAATACGAGTTGCGGCGGGGGAAAAAAAAATTTGAAAAAAAAAAAGACGGCGACGCGGGATAGAAGGGTCTACTTTTACAAGGCCTAAACAGTTTAGGCCTTGTAAAAGCAGCCCTAATTTTACGATTGCAAACGAATACTTACAGAGAAAAAAAGGAAGCTGAAAAGCTTTGTGGATCTCTGTAAGTGCTAATTTGCATACCCGAAGCTGCATTTCGACTCGAAATGCCCCCAGTACCGGCGGATGCGGTACTGCATCCTAAGATCCGACAGTGTAAGTCCCTTACACATGTCGGATCTTCTCCCTATATTTTGGAAACTGATTCTGTGGATCAGTTCCAAAGATAGAAACAGGGATACGACGGCGTATCAGTAGATACGCCGTCGTATCCCTTTTGTGGATCTGGCCCAGTATCTTTAGGGATCTATGATCTAAATATCTTTAGACATGGTTTCAGTATATCAAAACTACCATGAGTGTCTAACCAAATTAGGGTTGTTTCTTTCTATATCAGAGAGACAAAAGGAATAAACGTATATAATAGAAAAATGTACCCCCTCTATACCATACAGCAATAACAAAGCCAATTTTTCTTAGGTACCTGTTAGTCAAATGTACCAAATTTACACTTCTTCAAAGTAATGTTCATCACCATCATCAGCATCATCATTTTACTTTGTATGGCTACCTTGCCTAGTCACACAAGTTTAGCAGAAACATTATGGGCTTGGGTCATGAGTTATATTGTCACAAGTTATAATGATCATTATTTGCTATACCAACATTTATTTAAGCATGCCAAATGAAAACGGAAAATAAATGTGACAAAGCTGGAAAATATTTATTATTATGGCATGCCTAGTGAATTGAGCCTCTATGTGTACATTTACAAACATTTATGCTGAGAATTCTAATATTATGGCTTCTTTAGTCACAAGCCATATCATTTTGCATTAACCAAAAATTGTGCTAACTGATGAACCGTTACCTTGGACACAATGTCAGCTTCTTGTTGTATCCTTGGCCCCAGACGTTGTTTGGCAAGGGAAACTTTGGTCTTCATAGTGTTCCAGCGTGCCGGCATTGTCCTATAAAGTACTTCACATTCAGAGGGAAGAATCATCTCATGCTTTCCTAATAGGCTTACAGTCTTCTGTAAAATCGCAAACTGTACCTCCATTTCTGCTTGTTTGGATGATACCTAGTATAATGCAGAAGCAGTAGAATTGCGTTAGAAACAAACAAAAAAAACAGTAGGCAAAGTTGCTATCCTAAGCAATAAACGATTGGAAAACGATTTAATTCCCAAGTACAGATAATTACGCTGTCAATAGCAGTGTAGGAATAGAGCATCAGGAGTTACATCTATGACAAATACATGTTGATTGCATAACTAATCAAGGGCCCCATCAACTCTAAACCTTTCCACAGATATGTCATTCTATTACGCACATTTGTAATAAATTGCTAACCCAACTTATCTCTTATTGAAAAATTGTAAATGCTACTGCTCTGACCATGTAATTAGCACAAAATGATAATGACTAGTCAACTTATTATAAGCAGATCACTGAGCAGCAAATGATATCACCTGTGATGTATTTCAGTTATCTTGCAAACCTGGCCTGTTAGTGGGCCCTGAGGACAGGGGTTGATGACCACTGTTCTAAATGACATATGCATATGTTTTCTATAATGGAAGTTGTGTGCAAAGTTGATGCTAACTATCACAAGGAAAGAAGGAAGAAAAAAGAAAGGAAGGAAGGTAGGCAGAAGTAGAGGGAGAAAGAATAGAAAGCATGTAATTTGCAGTGCAAAAAATCGAGCATAATATTAGGGTCAGCTTTACGGAAAAACTCCTTCAGAACACTTCAGTTGCAAACCTGAGAAAACCTGTGAGCATTCTACTCAATATGAATTGTCAATACAACTATTTTAATCATTTCAAAATATGTTTCCCGCAAAGAAGCTCAAGCTACTGTATGTGCTGACTTTGACAATGTTGTGCATTAAATTAGACATTATAAAAAGCTGTGTTTAATGATACAAAGAAATAGTCTAGTTTGGAAGATCAGGACATCATGCAATACTGTGATGGCCTTTGATCCAGGGCATTACTGCTCGATGAAGATGAAACATGAGTTTGTACTCTATATATATATATTTGCTAGCCACTCATGAGAACTGGCAGCTTATCCCTCTACAAGGATTCATCCTCTAATTAATGTGTGCTGTGGGCAAGACTTGATGTATGATTGGACTAAAGGCCAGCCAGTACTAATTGTAGTCACATCCAGTTATGTTAAGCAGATCACATTATCGCAAACAAAACAGGTCAACAGAAAATAACTCTTTAACTTCTGCCAACAGGACTAATACCTAATTTGTTTAATTATAGCAAAAAAAAAAAACATGCCTCACTGAGCTGATTTGTTCCTGTTTTCTATCAACGCAGTATTTAATAAATAATAGTTTAATATAAGGAAAATTAGATAACAAGAGTTTTTATTTTAAATTCTAATAGAGATTTTTTTCTGGCATTAACTGTTTTTAATTCATTGTGCTTAGGATGGCAGTGTAGTGATCTATTTAATCGTGTGTTTAAGCTTATATCAAAATGTCTATCAATAATATTATATTAAAGATTACTTGAATATAATGTATATATAATCTCATGTACACTGAGGTCAGCTTCCCCAGCCCCCAATAAATAGTAAAGAGCACTATACTACAGTAACTGATAGTATAACTAAAATTGTTGTAATGCCTTCTACAGTATATGTTAGCAAATGTATAGCTTAGTTTCTGGAACAATGTAGTAGTCTAATCCAAGGTTTAATTAAAAAAACAAGGAAAAAATTTACTGAACCATTGCCATTTTTTAATTGAAAGCAATTGAAGAGCATGTTCAACAACACAGTATTGCAGAACAATATTTCTTATATTTCTACAGTGATAGGCTTGTTGATTTGACTAGGGAAGCAAAGGTTGAATAAAATAGAGCATAATTCTTAGATTACATATAACACAGTACAGTACTGACTTATGTCAGCCTTGCTGCTTAAAACATATATACATTAAAGAACATGCAGAAGGGAAGGTCAAAATTAACATATTGCTTATAAATGTATCTTACCTCATTAAAAAGGCGCATCATCTTCATGAATGATCCAGTATCTCTCTCCTCTCCTGTAATGCTTTCAATCTGGGGTTCTGTCCTTCTCAAGAAGGAATCTAAATTCTTTAATGTTGCAGATGTCTAAAAATAAAAATAAATTAAAGTTGAACTCTAGGCAAATAGTTAAAGAAACCAATGCAATACATGTATTATATAGAATACAATGGGCTAGATTCACATAGACTTACGACGTCGTATCAGTAGATACGCCATCGTAAGTCCGAATGCGGCGCCGTCGTATCTATAAGCGCATTCTCAATCTGAGATACGCTCATCTGTTGCTAAGATACGACCGGCGTAAGTTTCCTACGCCGTCGTATCTTAGCTGCATATTTACGCTGCCCGCTAGGGGTGTGTGCAAAATGCAAATGATCAAGATACGCCTATTCACGAACGTATGCACGGCCGTCGCATGTAAGATACGCTGTTTCCGTAAGGCGTTTTCAGGCGTAAAGATAAACCACCAAAAAGATGGCGCAGCCAATGTTAAGTATGGACGTCGGACAGCCGTCGAATTTCACATCGTTTACGTCGTTTGCGTAAGCCGATTCAGAATGGGGCTGGGCATGGGTTACGTTCACGTCAAAAGCAAGGAGTATTTGCGACGTGATACTGAGCATGCCGCGCATGCGCCGTAGGATCGGCGGCTTCATTTACATGTATGGTAATGAATCGTGAATTCATTACCATACAACACGCCCCCTACCTGCCTATTTTGAATTAGCAGGGTTACGCCGGGCCATTTGCGCTACGCCGACGTAACTTAGAGGCAAGTGCTTTGTGAATACAGTACTTGCCTCACTATGTTACGTCGCGTAGTGCAAATGGGATGTGCTACGCCGACCTAAAGATAGGCGGCTGTACCTGAATCTAGCTAAACATGTATTTTTCTGCACCCAGTTCTGAAATTTACATCCTGCCAGAGAGTAGAACCAGATTTTTCTGTACTCACTTAAAGTGGTATTGAACACATTTTTTTAAATGCTGACAGGCAAGGTTTTTATGACAAAAAAAGACCCTAAATGCCTATTCCGGCCTGCCAGCAGTAATGCGCAGCTAGACCCCATTTGTGGCCCTCTAAGGAAGACTGGTGGATGATGGAAGTACTCAGGGCCCATGGAATCAGTTCTGAGATTTACACAGTCCTACCAGACAGTAGAACCAGACTTGTCGTATTATATTAAAGCAGAACTGACAAGCAGGTTTTTAAAACAGAAAAAGCCTAAATGCCTTTCCTGGCCTGTCAGCCATCATGTAATTCTGAGCCGCACATGCACAGTTGGCACCCGTGCTCTGCCATGGTGATGTGACCCCTGTGAAAATGCTTGCAACTCAGACATTTCAAGCAGCCAAAACATACAAAACCGGGAAGAAGATCAGATGAAGATGGCAACACTCTGGACCAGTGGGATCGGTGACAGTACAGCACTGGAGGAACATTATGACAGGTAAATCTGCCAAAATGTGCTATTTAATGTTGCATACTAGTGCACTATGCATATACCACCGGCAAAGGGTCAGGCCCCGTACACACGACCAGTTTCCTCGGCAGAATTCAGCTTCCGACCGAGTTTCTGGCTGAATTCTGCCGAGGAAACTGGTCGTGTGTACACTTTCGCCGAGGAAGCCGACGAGGACTCGGCGAGGAAATAGAGAACATGTTCTCTATTTCCTCGTTGTTCTATGGAGCTCTCGGCCCGCCGAGGTTCCTCGGCGGCTTCAGGGCTGAACTGGCCGAGGAACTCGATGTGTTTGGCACGTCGAGTTTCCTCGGCCGTGTGTACGGGGCCTTATGGTTAAAAAATGCTTAAATTGAGCTTAATACCACTTTAAACAAAAACAGATGGGTCACCTCCCTGACCCCCTGCCCTATGACCGGACAATAGACTGATAATGTAATCTTATGCCTCGTACACACGTCCGGTTTTCCCATCGGGAAAACTGCCATGAGAGCTTTTGGCCGGGAAAACCTCTCATGAGAAAATTGCCGGGGGAAAAAGAGAATGACCTTATCCTTTTTTTCTGTCGGGATTGCCGGCGGACTTTTTCCCGTCGGAAACCGGTCGCGTGTATGCTTTTCCGAGGAAAAAACATGCATCCTCCAGAATCAAGATGAGACGGGAGGCACTCTTTCTGGTAAAACTAGCATTTGTAATGGAGATTTCGCATTCGTCCGCTGCAAATTATTGCATCGTTTAATGCAAACGCATGAAAAGCGCGAATGCTCTCACCAAACTTTTACTAACACGAGGATCAGCAAAAGCAGCCCAAAGCGTGGCGCCATTTGAATGGAACTTCCCCTTTATAGTCCTGTCGTACATGTTGTACGTCACCGTGCTTAGGGACGGGCGGTATTTGGCCTGAACGTGTGTATGCAAGCAGGCTTGAGAGAAATCCCATCGGGGAAAAACAATGTTTTATTTTCCCCTGACAAGGAAAAACGGTTGTGTGTAGAGACATTACTGCTTTTTTCTCCAGTTATTGTGTTCCTTGTTTGCACATGTCCATGCAGAACACGCATTGACCCCCAAGAGCTACCTCTCCCTCTCCCAATCTGAGAGTGCTGATGTACAGTTGATTGCAAGAGGCTAATATCAAGTCAAATTCAAGAATTTACACTAGTTGCACTGAAAAAATAAATGTAATACTTATTAATAAATCTTCCTGGAATTTAGTTTCAATGTTCATTTTCTGCTCAGAACACATCAATAATGAAAAGCTGTAGCAGTTAGAAGCAAGAATAAATATACTACTGACATGAACTGTAACACATATAAAGAGCCAAAAAAGCAAAACAGGATCCATCATAGAAAGAGTACAAGGTACATTTGTACTGGGAATCTCAGGTCTTCAGATTTAAAGGCAGACTCAGACCTTTAAACTTGTGTTTTTTTCTGTATAACATACACAGTATGAAGTGTGCTAAAATGTAGCATTTCATAAGGATATATTGTTTCTTTTTTTGTTTTGTTTTTTGCTAACGGCAAATAAGCTGTTCATTTTGCAAAGGAATTTTCTCTTAAATTGTGCATAAGGTAAAGCCCTGCTGACTTTGAACATCCAATCAGTTGCAAGAAAAAATAAATTCCCTTTTTCCTTTCACGTGATTGAGTATTCTTTATATGTAAGTGACATTTAAGTGAATGTTCATCACATTTACCAAGCCAATGTGGAAATTCTCTTGCAAACTAAATTTGCCTGCAAAGTCTACTGCTTTTTTGCCTTATATAGTTGGGGGGGGGGGATATAGGTAATGCACTAACTATAGTGTTGTCACAGAAAGTTAAAAAAACAGAGCCAAAAATAGGAAGTGCATCCCTTTACAACCAATTGCATTCTCTAAATGATATCAGTATGTCATCCATGGTGATACTGAACCACCTACATTACAGTCCAGGCACACATTTAACCTTGTGATTCCTATATTATAAATGTCAAGTCACCTGATCTATGAGGTATTTTGTAAGGTCCCACATCCACTTTAGGGCATAGCAGAAAGAACCTGTTTAAACAGGTCTGAAGTCCACTTGAATCCATCTGCATTGATGATGATCTGGAAGTCCCTGGATGCTGTCCCTGACAGCCTGTATGAAGAAAAATGTTAGAAAAAAGCTAAAAAAAAGTACAATGAGTTACAAATAGTGTTTCTACAACTCAACGTGAGAGCCTCAAATGTAATTTAATACAAGTAACAGAAATGCAATGTCAAACCAAATATGTTTGTACTACAACCACATATATAACAAGATCTTACAATTTTTTTGAAGTGCATATGAATTTCACACTAACCTTGGATGCTGAGATTTCAGAGTCAAAGTCTTCGAGGAGTGGGCCTTGCATCATGTGTGTACTGGTATCCCTGGGCAAAATGAATGCCCTTTCTGCTACAATCAATTGGTTGTTTTGTGGCTTTACTGAAATATCACTAAATAAGAGATCCACAAAGTGTTTTAAAGTCAACTCAAAATTGCAGACATAATTCCATCTAGTAAATGATCTGCCACCCAGTACAAAAAGATTGGTAGTGTTGGCAAACATAACTAACAAGTAAAACAGATAATAAAAACTACCTATTATAACATGTTATAATGGAACTTTAATCTTCTTTTGCAATGGAAGGCAGAATTTATAATTTAAATAAATCTGTGCAGAACTCTTTAGCAAGTGCGACTCAGATGGGGTTCTTACCTGTGTAATTGAGCTGGTATTAGGCCTGGTTCACACTAGTACCATTTCAGATGCAACTTAGTAAGCAATAGTAATTGTATACATATTTTTGGCAACTTTGTGTAGTAAGACTAATGCCGCGTACACACGATAATTTTTAGACGTTAAAAAAATGTAATTTAAAATGATCGTGTGTGGGCTTCACATCATTTTTCGGGTTCTGAAAAACGACCAAAAATGTTTTCGAGCATGCTGCATTTTTTAACGACGTTTTAAACTATGTCGTTTTTCGGGTTGTAAAAAATGATCGTGTGTGGGCTAAAACGACGTTAAAAACCTGCGCATGCTCAGAAGCAAGTTATGAGACGGGAGCGCTCGTTCTAATAAAACTACCATTCATAATGGATTAAGCACATTCATCACGCTGTAACAGACAGAAAAGCGCGAATCGTCTTTTACTAACACGGATTCAGCTAAAGCAGCCCCAAGGGTGGCGTCATCCGCATGGAACTTCCCCTTTATAGTGCCGTCGTACGTGTTGTACGTCACCGCGCTTTGCTAGAGCATTTTTAAAAAACGATGGTGTGTGGGCAATGTCGTTTTAATGATGAAGTTGGAAAACATTGTTTTTTCTACATGCCGAAAAACGTCGTTTTTTTTCAGGCCGAAAAACGATCGTGTGTACGCGGCATTAGTGACATTAAACATAACATTGCCATAGAAAGTGGTAAAATGTTATGAAATGCTGATGTTTTTAATAAAATAAAAATATTAATTTAGTGTGCAATACATAAGAAAGTCATTTTTAATTAAGAATTAGAAGCTAAGACTGGTTTAAGTTGTTGAATTCACTAAACCATAACAAAGCCAATTAATATGTTGTAAAATAATTAGTTGTAAAATGCAGAAAAATTAGAGATTCATGCTGATGAATAATAACTTACTGTTTCATCTCTTGATTGATCACAGAAAAACCTATATTGCTCTAAGAGACTTTTTTGCAACCAACTGTATGAAGATCGAATTACCACTTTGTGCCATTTAATTTGATTTTTTATGTTTCAGTCCATGTCAGTAATGTTAAGTTGTCTTGCAAAAAAAAAATCATAAAATGAATGAAATGCTTTTAATGTTTTAATTTGTGTGCCTAGCGAACATTGCATGGAATTATTGAGAATTAGCACACTTACTTCGTAATCAAAGGGACTACTTCATTTTCTGTCACATCTTTCTTGGACATACAGCCAACCGTCTGCTTACCAGAAAGGAAATTCTGGAATTCTACATTAATATCTTTTTTCCATAAATACGAATAGCTCCTGAAACCCTGTAGAAGTGCCTATAAGAGAAACAGTTTTACTTGTCGGAGGTGATATTAAGTGGCCTGGCAAGATAAAACAGAGTTTTGGCTAAAGTTATCAATGAGCTAAGTGTTTCTGTTGCTTTGTCACTTCTCTGTGCAATCATTTTCCAGTTCCATAAGATGAGAGCATTTCTTTCTATAACTTTATTGATCTGCTACAGTACTTAAGTAACACAATTAAAATATACTTTGGAAGCCAACTCATACTGCTTTAAAGAGTGAGATATATTTTATCTCTGATGTGCAGAATAGGCCATGTCTCCAAAAACCATGGCATCACATTTCAGTTTTAAAAGGACCATTAAACTAAAATGCTACAATATAGCATAGAGATATTGATCGGGAATGAATACTTGAGTGCAGAGTTTGTCAAAACAAAACATAATGACAACATTGAAGTTTTTACTGCAGTCCATATTTTATATGAGCGATTATGTGTATGAAATACATTGAAAAAGGACTGCTAACCACTATCTACATGAAAAATTGGGCTTCACTTTCACTGATGACACCTGGGCCCTAGTGCTAGGGAAGAAATGTTTGTTGCTTTAGAAAAGTGACTATATACCGTTTTATTTTTTTAACCACTTAACCCCCGGACCATATTGCTGGTCAAAGACCAGGCCACTTTTTGCGATTCGGCACTGCGTCGCTTTAACTGACAATTGCGTGGTCGTGCGACGTGGCTCCCAAACAAAATTGGCGTCCTTTTTTCCCCCACAAATAGAGCTTTCTTTTGGTGGTATTTGATCACCTCTGCGGTTTTTAGTTTTTGCGCTATAAACAAAAATAGAGCGACATAAATATAAATATAATAAATATCCCCCAAAAATATATAAAAAAACGTTTTTTTCCTCAGTTTAGGCCGATGCGTATTTGTCTACATATTTTTCATTAAAAAAATCGCAATAACTTTTATTGATTGGTTAGAAGTTATAGCGTCTACAAAATAGGGGATAGTTTTATGGCATTTTTCTTAATATTTTTTTTTTACTAGTAATGGCGGCGATCAGGGATTTTTAGCAGTACTGCAACATTATGGCAGACACTTCGGACACTTTTGACACATTTTTGGGACCATTGGCATTTTTATAGCGATCAGTGCTATAAAAATGCATTGATTACTATAAAAATGTCACTGGCAGGGAAGGAGTTAACACTAGGTGGCGGGGAAGGGGTTAAGTATGTTCCCTGGGTGTGTTATAACTGAAGGGGGGTGGACTCACTAGGGGAAATGACTGATCGCTGTTCATACATTGTATGAACAGACAAACAGCCATTTCTCCCCCTGACAGGACCGGGAGCTGTGTGTTTACACACACAGCTCCCGGTTCTCGCTCTGTAACGAGCGATCGCGGGTGCCCGCGGTGATCGCGACTGCCGGGCACGCGCGTTGGCGTCAGGGGCGAGCGGGGGGCGCGCGCCCCTATTGGCTGCTCGGCAAGATGACGTATAGCTACGTGATCTCACCCAGCAGAGCCGACCTGGTCAGCAAGCAGTTAAACTTCAGTTAAATTCTCGTACGGCAGAATAAAAATTCGGAAGTGATGTCATATGTTGTACTGTATTTGTATTTGTATTGCATTTTCGAACAACAACTGTACTAATTAAATGAAAATCGTACGATCTGACATTGTACGAAAAAAAATGTTGTGTGTGTCGGATCAAATAATATTGGATGTATTGTTCTGATCGGCTCTCGATAGCTCTGTACTAACGATAGGATTTTTCCCCTTTAGTTCTTGTCCCCAAGACAAATTGCACTTTGCAGTTACTTGTATTAAACACTGAATTTTTGCAAATGGAATAAATCATAAGGTATTATAGAACACAGAAATGAAAAGAAACTTGAAAAAAAAATGTTTTATCATGTTTTACAGCAAGGGCATAACTGCAATTCATGTGGCCCCATAGAAACATTTTAATGGGGTCCCCCCTTTCTGTTAAACCTGGCAGTGTCAATTAGGGTAATGATACAAATGATCTTAAAGCCAAAACTTTTTTTTTAGGTTTGGATAGATTGGAGAGGGATTAGAACACCTGTCAGATTTTTATTGCTGTCTGTGTCCCTTCACCCTCTCTGTATGTCCTGTTTACCAATATAACTTAAAGTAAAAGAAAATCCCAAATTTTGGGTTGTCACCAAAACTGCACTAGAGGGGAATCCTTCTAATGGGGACACTAGTTCTGGTGACCCTGCTGACAACAAGGGATCTCCTCCAACTTCCTGTTTTGGCTATTGAACAGGGAAAAAAGGGAAATCTCCCGAAATGGACATAGAAGGCACCTTTAGTTCTACGTTAGATAAATTATATTTAAATCAAGGACAGTATTCTGGACGTAGAATGTCGCTCAAAGTCAGGAATTACTTTCCCAAGAGCCTCAAGTTGAAGGGGAGCAGACTGTCAAAAAAGCAATCCGAAGCAATGTTTGCAGTAAATGAAATAGACACTGTTCGCCCGGCTAGCCACTATAATATAGTAGGTCATATCGGCTTCAGCCTGCAAGTCTCCACCTTTAGGCGAAGCCCCTAATGTGTTTTGCCACACCCACTGGTGTTTAACCCTACGTTTAAGCCCAGAGTTCTCGGGGTGAAACTCATGAAGAAGCGTGGAGACTAGTGGCTGGCTGGGAGATAATTACTGAATTACTGCAAACATTAAATCAAGGACAGGTAGCAGGAGAGATGACAACATAGTCAGTACAGTACTGTAGATCAATGCTATGGAAAGAAGCTGTCAGAGGCAAGGAATTACCTTTGAACCTTCACCTTCCCAAGGCTTTGGTTAAGCAGTCAGTAAAAAAAGAAAAGGAAAAAAAAAAGGAAATACAGTAGTAGTAAAAATAATACTATAATGACACTTTAAATTATTACACAATTGTTAAGCTAGCCATAGATAGTTTGAATCTTAGTGGGTTCAGCAGGGATCAGCCGAGATTCAAACCATCTATGTGTAGGCTGATTGTACCTAAATTGATCCATCAATTGACTTGGGTACAACCAGCATGTCGGAAATTGTTGCCAGCTAGCAAATATCACTGCGTTCTCCCAGCAGGGACGTCGCCCCATCCCTCATTCATCCCTGCCATGAGAACACAATGGCTCCGCGGGAGGGATTCCCCCATCAACACTGGCTGTGATTTTCTTTCCTTCAACCAAAATCACATTATCTATGCCATAAATATATGAAGCACTACCCCCGGAGGAGCTGCTGGTTTGTTTTGGGTGGCACATTTACCTCGTGGCTCTTCGAATTCCTAGGGGTGTATGATGCATATAGCAGTAGTAAAGGAATGTCCGCAACAGGTGTCTTTTGCTGTGCTCTTTATTACACAGCCAGGTAAAAACAATAAACTGGTGGTAAAAGGATAGAGTTGAAGGAAGAAGGAGAACAGCAGATTCAGGCGTAGTATTTGGAAACAGTCCTGCTCCCATATGTAACACTTTCTGCACCACTCCTGCCTGAGTGTGCTTAGCATACCTGGACAGGCCTCTCTCACTGACCTGGCAGCCGGAGTATCACTCAAATTAAAAGTCTCTGCCACAGACCCTCCTGGAATGGACTCAGGGAGAAACCTCTGCCACAGGTCCTCACTGATTACAGTTACGGAGACAATCCTCCTTGAAGAATTGCGCCTGGATCTCCTTCTTATAGTCGCCCAGGTACCGACTGACAGGTGATTAATCCTTCAGTGTCCGGCTACCTTGATCCCCGGTGGTTTGTCGTAATCCTTTTGGATCGCCAGCCTCTCATTGGCTATCCGCAGATGGACTCCCCACCGAACAGCTATACCGCTTGGGATCTTCAAGAATGGGAACCCAGTCGATCACTGGGTCCCCGCCGCTGCTCAAATGTTCCGGACCAACATGGTCCTGGAAACCAGGAACACGCACGCCCCGGCCAGGTAGGCCATTACGCCGGGACGCCGTGATGTGGTCACCCTAAAGGTGGGTGCCACACTGGAAGAAGACCCCGAACTAATGGCGTCTGCCCCATGAATACCCTCCCCCAGCATGATTGGCTGCTGGGGAAGAGCACCCAAACCTTGACTCCACTGCTGCCACCTACTGCACTGAGGTGGGAATAACGCCCCAGTACAACAGAATGAGCCCAAAGCACAGCCAAGCTGAGACAGAGACCCTGTTTTGAACATAACAATTTGGATCAGAGTCTACTAATACTCTGATCACCCTCTAAATTTCAATAGCACCGGTACTTGGAAGTAACCAGGCGCTACATATCAATATAATATAAATATTTGTCTATAACTCTAAAAAAAAATACTTTAGAACAGTATTAAACTGATGCAGTCGAATGTTTGTCATTTATGTTTTTTTATTGTTTATGGAATAACAAAAAAGAAATGACTGGTGCATTACTTGATGTCTATACCTTTAGCAAATGTTTCTTGAGATGTACTGCCATGTCTTTCATAGATAAATATTATACAAAAAAAAATGATTGGTAAGCTAGATGTTTCTCCCAGCTACCAAACAGATTCAACCCTATTGCAGTAACTGCATTACAGAGAACTCAGGGCAATTTAAACTCAGTTAATGGTCTAAATTTAAAACAGCTGCATTATTTACTGGATGCCATTGGTGGCTTACTGATAGCATTCACTTGTTGCCTGGAAATGCCCTTTGATTAAAAAATTTAAGTAAACCTATAGGCTTGGTTAGAGCAAGGGAGGGTTATAACCCCTATCCTAATTAGGGGTTTGCCTAAAAATAAAGTATAACTAAAGACAAAACTTTATTTTATTTAAATTCTATCCAAATTTTTTTTTTTTTTAGCCATCTGTGTCCCAAAGTGGAGATTTCAATTCACTTCCTATCCCATATAGCCAAACAGGAAATGAGAAGAAATCCATGCAAATTAAGGGAATTCCTTGGGGACCCCCATGTCTGCAGAATTAGTGCCCTAGAGAGATTTGCCCTCTATATCTTTTCTGGGGACAACCCAAAATGTGTGTTTTTCTTTTACTTTCACTGATACTGGTAAACAGGACAAATATAGAGGGTGAATCTCCCTAACTGGCACACAGAGAACAATAAAAATTGTCAGGTATTCTAATCCCTCTCCACTCTATCAAAAAAAAAAAAATTAAATAAAGTTTTGCCTTTAGTTATACTTTATTTTTAGGCAAAGCTGTAGGGATTGTGACTATAAGGGCCAAAAGAAATGACGCTATGCCTATGTCACAAGACATCCACAGGACCAGGTTTTATTTCAATAGTTTCTAGTATCACTACTCTCTTCTCATTTACCATAACTGAGTTAGAAGATGGCTTATTTCTCAGAAAACTCCATCAGAAAAAGAGAGGCTTTGTCATATTTCAGAGAGAGTTTATTAATAGGTGCCACGGCAAGCTAAATGAAAAGTACATCACGCTGCACAATTCTTGACTAGTGAAATGAAGGATATTCGATAGACGTCTAAATGCTAAACAAAACGATAAATGTCAGGATTGTTTTATTAGTCTAAGAAACAAATCATTAGCTTTACCTCTATAACCTATCCATCTACAGTAAGGTACACAAAAACATTTGTCAGGCTGAAGACTTGATTCATGGAGCAGTACTGCCACCATGTGGTAAATAAGAAGATATGCATAGTATCAGTTTGCTGATATCAACAGTTTGCTTGGGACAATAATATTGTAAATGTCTCACCTGACATTCCAGTATACCGCTCTCAACTTGCTGGAGGATGAGACCTATGAGTTGTAATGCTTCTTTGTCTTCTGACACATACTCTTGATAGCCCCCCTGTAATACAAATAGCTGATTAAAACTGTAGCTGCCGAAAATTGTCTTTCCAAAGAAAATTCTACTTAGGGTGATTGAAGCCACATTAGTGCACATGCAACAACAAAGTTGAATACTGCTTGGGCCTTAGAAGAAAGGAGTAAGCCCAAAGGGTGTCCTAAAAATGTAACCAAAAAAAAATCTATCACAGACGGTACTCAATAGTTTTGTTCAAATAAAATTCAAATTTCAGAATTAATTTAAAGTTCCATTACATGGGGATTAAACAGAAATATGATGCCTTTCAGGAGATAAGAGATTTAATGCTAGAATTGCAGTTTGCATAATTTGAAAAATTTGAAGGTTATTTCTCTCTTTTTTTTTCTTTTTTTTTTATGGAACTTTGAAAAAGGTGTACTGATACTTTTTTGTGCATTTTACTTCTATTCACTATGGTGCAAATTTTGCCAATATTCAGGAAAATTACTCATATTAACCACTTCAGCCCCTGAAGGTTTCACCCCGTTCATGAACAGGCCGTTTTTTGTGATACAGCACTGCGTTGCTTTAACTGACAATTGTGCGATCCCACAACACTGTACCCAAATAAAATGTATGTCCTTTTTTCCCCACAAATAGAGCTTTCTTTTGGTGGTATTTGATCACCTCTGCAGTTTTTATTTTTTTGCCCTATAAACCAAAAAAGGGCGACAACTTTAAAAAAAACAATATTTTTTACATTGTGCTATAAAACATACCTAATAAAAAAATGTACAAAAGCAATTTTCTTTATCAATGTAGGCAAATATGTATAAAAATCCCAAGAAGTGTATATTGAGTTTGTGCTAAAGCTATTGCATCTACAAACTATGGCATATTTTTATAGCATTTTTATTTTTATTTTTACTAGTAATGGCAGCAATCAGTGATTTTTAGCGGGACTGCGACATTGTGGCAGACAAAACAGACACCAACTGGCACTTTTTGTGGACCAGTGACACTAATGCATCAGTGCTAAAATAAAATACACTGTCAGTGTACTAATGACACTGGCAGGGAAGGGGATAACATATGGGGCGATCAAAGGGTTGCTCCTAGGAAGTGCTTTCTAACTGTGACTGGGGTGGCTTAATGGGAGGAAGAGAGAGATCTGTGTTCCTGCTTAGCAGAAACACAAGATCTCCATTTTCCTCTCTGACAGAATGGTAGTTTGCCTTGTCAGACTGTCGTTCTGGCTCTCCTGTCAACGATCAGGTCCCGGCAGACACCGTTTTGAACCGCTGATTGGTAAACGTGCGGTGGGCGGTCCGGAAGCGGTTAAATAAGTATATTAAAGTCTGTGATGAGTCCATCACCCCTTCCTCTAAAATAGCCCTGTTGTCAATTCTACCAGGTTCCCTCAAATTGCAGAAATCAAGCCTCCTGAGAGTTTTACTATCAGTAGCGAGACAACTCACTTCCAGATTTTGGAAATCCACTAACACACCTTCCCTAAAGTTATGGGTAGACATAATGAATGATACTATGCTGATAGAGGAAATGCAGGCTAGGGAAATGGATGCCTGGGAGAAATATAACAAACTGTGGTACATATGGCTACACTACTCCACTTCAGAGAAACTTTGTAATAGACTTTTCTCTTAGGCGCCATTGAAGGGAAGGTTCGAACTATGGGGAAAAGAGACCTGGATCTACCTGCCTCTTCTCCCCATTGCATGTCCCCTACTTGCCCACCTCATAACTATTCCCCTTTTAGGATTTCCTCAATGATTCACTCATTTAGAGATTCTTTAGCAGTTTTGTAACCTCTTATGGGAAACCTTGTGTCTAACTCCTCTTCTACTCATTACTGTTTTCTTCTATCTTCCTAAGTCCTCTCCTTTTTTCTTTCTTACTCTTTTTCTTAGGTCTGAATCTTTTGGAAAAAGCAGTACATACTGGACATTAATGACCTTTGTGTTTTGTTACAAGCCATCCGGACCAAACATTGGTCACCCAGCAAAATGCATGAACGAGCATTGGTGTGCATTTGTCTAGGCTTAAATGTGACAACATATACATTTTGTAAACAAGACTTCTATGGAAATACCAGACTTTACGTGTTGCCTACATAAAGAATCCACATACCTGCCTGAAAAATAAATTTGACTACATTCAACGTTGTTAACTTCATCTACCCATGCATGGCTTATTACTATATTACCACAAACATTTTAGAACAAATTTAATGACAATGATCCATGTACGCGATACAAATGTCTTCCCTGACCAGTTGCTATCTAATCTGACTTTGATCATTCATGAAGCAAAATACAAGTGACCTTTCCAAGTGTTGCTGCATGATCTGAAAGTTTGTCATTAAGTAGCAAACAATTGTACTGTCCTCCCCAAATGTTGCTGAATACAGTTACAACATTTCACAAGCAATGAACTTGTTTGCAACATTGCTTACAAATTGCAGTAACTCATAGTTACCTTAACAGTTGAAGAAAGTCCCTGTATATGTGATCCTCGAAGAAGAAACATTTTGAGCCATTCTTCTATATCTTCCATTACACTTGTATCAGAGGTGCTCCGGTCAAGAGGTGGATTGAATGCAACTTCACCATTAATCAGTTCAATATCAATGTTCAGTACGGGAATATGCTGTAAAGAGGTCACAAAACTTCACTTAACCAACGTGATCATTAAGACTCGTACACACAGCCGAGGAACTCGACGGGCGAAACACATAGTTTTGCTCGTCGAGTTCCTTGTAAGGCTGTCGAGAAACTCGACAAGCCAATTTTCTCCATTCCTGTTAAGGAAATAGAGAACATGCTCTCTTTTTGGCTCGTTGAGTTTCTCGACAGTTTCCTCGACGAAAATGTACACACGACCAGTTTCCTCTGCAAAAAAATATCTCCCAGCAAGTTTCTTGCTGGTTTTTGCCGAGAAACTCGGTCGTGTGTACGAGGCTTTACATACAAAGCTAGCCATATGGGTTTTTTTTTTTTTCAATCAAAATAGCTGAATAATATATTAGTGGTGTTAAGAAAAATTATTATAAAACAGGACCACAAGATGATTGTTAACACTCTGTGAAACGTAATACATTTACACTATAGAGCTTTAGTACTATCAAACTATGCACCAGTTGGCATCACAATTTAGAAATAAGCAAATACAATTGTATATTCATTTAAATGATCTGCTGTTATATACTTCAGTGCATTTCTCTGCTATATCATGTGATAAGTTACATTTATAATACATGAGCTTTAGGTATGAAAGAAAAGCAATCTCACTTCATGGTCCAGTAGTGTGTTTAGCAGTGCAGCCATGCTGGATATAGTTAGATTCTTTAGCCCTTGTAGAATTATAGCATCAATGTGCATTATAAATTCCTGCCATGCAGGTGATGCCTCGCTGATCCCACAAGCAACAAAGGACTGTTGAACAAGGCTGTGAATCCTGTGCCCATCAGAAAGCAGTAAGTTCTCCAGATCGTACTCCATTTCCCTAAGAATACACATACAGTAAAACAAATAAGTGGCATAGCAGTGTAATTTATCAGCAAACATACAATAAACATCAACAATAGCTCAGTGGTCAGTACTATGCAGCTTCCACCAAGGCTCTATCAGATCAATTATTATTATTATTATACGAAATGTATACATCACCAACAGTTTGAGCAGCACTTTACAAAATGTACAATGTTTGTAAATGTTTCCCCAGTTTGAAATGCAAGGTTTATTGTGATGGCTGACACCTGTAGGCTCCAACATTTGGCACCCAACGTAAGACCCATCTACGTACTGCTTTTACTGTTTATATGAGATGACTATATTTTTAGTGATGGGTGCGGTCAATGACGAAATAAGAAACAGCAGCTCCTGTCGATCTGCTGTCAATAGACGAAACCTACTATGACTAAGGCCCCTTTCACACTGGAGCGTTTTTCGAGCGTAATTCGAGCGTATGCATGTTCGAGCGTATACATGTAGCACTGTCCCCTATATATACATATTTAATCATTTTAGCTGCTTGTCTATAGATTTACTTCTGACTCAATGATGGGTTTTCGAGACTGCTTATATTATCTTGTTATGTGTGTCAAACAAATGTGTTAACATTACAAAGGTTCCTTACTAGATATTGCCATACTATTGGTCACTGCTACTGGTTAACTCTATTAAATATAAAATGAAAAAAAAGATATGCATGTCAACTCAATTATGTGTCAACAAGCACTAGACACCATGCAAGTGTTGGTAATAAAGAAACCGCTGTAAAGACATTCAGTGTTAATGATAAATGAGCTGTACTCGCTATCATGGATCTGCATGACTATTGATATAAATAAATGTCTGTTATTCAGGCAAACGTATACTTAAAGTGGAGTTCCACCCATTTTTTTATGTTTGTCTGTGCTGCATGCCCTAATCTCATAGTGTTCAGAATGGACAATTTTTTTTTATTTTGTTGCTTGTAAATACCTTTATTTTGTAGTCCTTCATTACTTCCTCCTCCTTATTAGCCTAGGCTATTAAGTCACAAGGCTATTCGCAAGGGTTTCTGGGATAGGCATCATGTATCCCAGTAGTCCTTGCAAATAGCCTATTTGCATAGAGAAGGAGCGGCAACTTCCTCTGACACTCCTGTTGCTATGGAAACCTGGCTGAAACCTATTACATCGCTTGTGCAGCACTGAGCATGTGCGAGATCTGCAAGGCTGAAATCCAGGAAGTCATACAGTCTGGCTTCATGATGCCCACACTTAAGATGGCCACGGTCTATTTCTAGATTATAAACTAACTAAATGCTCTAACAACCTAACAAAACGGACCTTAGTTTACAGACTAACTTTACTAGACTACATTAAGCTTGTGTATTACAGGGGTATTTATATTTAAAAAGTGAAATTGTGGGTGGAACTCCCCTTTAATATAAAGGAAGCACAGTGTATCAGTGGTCAGCACTTCCACTTTAGAGCACTAGGGTCCTAAGTTAGAATCCAAACCAGGACACTACCAGTATGGAATTTGCATGTTCTCCCTGTGCTGTAAATTTCCTTACACACACACACACACACACCAAAGGCATGCTGGTATGTTTATTGCTCCTAGTATGTAGATACATGCATGTGAAATAGGGTTGTAAGCTCTTTAGGGGTAGGGATGATGTTATTGTACAACATGTAAAGGGATGCATAAATAGTTGGCACTATATGTACCTGTAATAAATAGTGATATTGAAATGATCATGCACTGTATACATAAAAAGAAGGATATACAATATAAAGCTAATACAGTATATATCATTATCAGTACACATTTCATTTTATATATATATATATATATATATATATATATATATATATATATATATATACTCATCACTGAAATCATTTTTTTTAGTTTATACAGTACATCTGTTGCTCTGATCTACAAACTAGAGAAAAATCCAACAGAACAATGTGGTAACAGAGAATAAAAATAATCACATAGCGGTACTTGAGAATACTAGCTAAGGGGCCATACTTCTGTTTCATCATTAATTCAGTAGTGGAGTAGCTCCTGCTGGAATCTCGACAGGTGAAAATGTCAAGGTTTGCTGTGCACCATAATGCTGTGAGCCCACTAATGAGCTTGTAATTATTTGTAACAATGCTGAAGCTGTTATAGAGATCAGTGCAGATGTAGGAAGTAGAAAATTCAATATAATCAGTGCTCTCATCCATGCTCCAAGTGAACAAGCTCATTCCATCTCTCAGAATCTGCAGAAAGAAAGCAATCACTGTGAAATTGATCTACTTATGAAATGGGAAAAATAAATTTAGGAGTAAAAAAGCTCATAAATAGCTTAGTGTTAAACGAATAATTATTTACTTCAATCGTAACAACACATAGAAATAAGTATGCTAGTTAAAAGTTAAATCCTGAGGAACTAAATGTCAAAGCCTTTCTCGCCAAACATTTTTAGAACATATGAAAAGTAAATAGAAGTACCTCTGAGATCTTTAACAATTTTTTTTCAAATAGCGCCATCTGCTGGGATGAGATTGACTTCATAACTTCATTATACTTTGAGACTACTGTTTCCAGCCGGGTAGACATCATTTTTAGCCTGTTTGTTTCCATGTTGCTTACAAGTGATCCAACTTGTTCAGGGAGCTATAAAATGACATAATTCTGTTTATGTATAGTGTAGCTGTTTGATAAAATAAGATATTCCTAAGCAGCGGTTTAAAGTTAAGATTCAGTAATACAGGCAGTTCCAGGGTTACAAACAAGATAGGTTGTCTAGGTTTGTTCTCAAGTTGAAATTGTATGTAAGTTGGAACAGGTAAATTTATTAAGTGTTTTTCCAGCAAAAAAATATATTTTACGTTTTTTGGATAGCATAGGGAAGGGTTAACATCCCTGTAACGTTTGTGTTGCTGTCTGTGCCCCTGATCAGAAAATTTCACCTCACTTTCTGTCCCAATGACAATTGGAGTTAGAAAATTTTCGGTTGTTGTGGAAACAAGGATTGGTGATAAAGCATCAGTGGAGACACATTTTTTTTATGATCACTCTTATGCCCTGTACACACGATCGCTTCGTCTGATGAAAACGGACCGATGGACAGTTTTCATCAGACGAAACGATCGTGTGTGGGCCCCATCGTTTTTTTTCCCATCGGTGAAAAAAAATAGAACCTGTTTTAAATTTTTCTTATGCCGCGTACACACCATCACTTTATGTGATGAAAAAAAACGACGTTTTTAAAAACGTCACTTTAAATGACCGTGTGTGGGGGAAAACGTTTTATGTCTTCTGAAAAACGACAAAAAAAAATTGAAGCATGCTTCAATTTTATGTGTCGTTTTTCAAAACGTTGTTTTTTACTTCACAGAAATTGACCGTGTGTAGCAAAAAACATTGTTTAAAACAACGTTTTTACACCCGCGCATGCCCAGAAGCTAGTTATGAAGCGAGCTTTAATGGAAAAACGTGGTGAACGTAACCTCGCTTTGCTAGAACATTGTGAGAAAAACGATGGTGTGTAGGCAACTTCGTCTGAAAATTGAAGTTTCAAAAACGTTGTTTTTTACTTCACTGAAAATGTCGTTTTTTTTCATCACATAAAGTGATGGTGTGTATGCGGCAAAATGGTTAAAAAAACGATAGAAAAAAACGATCGTCTGTGGGGAAATCCATCGGTCAAAAATCTACGCATGCTCAGAATCAAATCGACGCATGCTCTGAAGCATTGAACTTAATTTTTCTTAGCAAGTCGTAGTGTTTTACGTCACCGCGTTGGACATGATTGGATTTTTAACCGATGGTGTGTAGGTACGACTGATGAAAGTCAGCTTCATCGGATATGCGATGAAAAAATCCATCGGTTTAGATTCCATCAGATATCCGATCAAGTGTACAGGGCATAACAGTGAATTTCCCTATCTAGGGGTAAATTTCCTCTCATTTCCTGTTGTCTCCCTCCGTCTGTAAGCATCAGTTGTTTGTAAGTTGGATGTTTGTAGCTCAGGGACTGCCTGTAATTGTTATAATCTAGAATGCAGAAATGTTGTACCATTTATACTATATAGAGTGGGTACAGAAAATATTCAGCCCCCCTTAAATTTTTCACTCTTTGTTATATTGCAGCCATTTGCTAAAATCAGTTCATTCAAGTTATTTTTTTTTTCCTCATTAATGTACACACAGCACCCCATATTGACAGAAAAATACAGAATTGTTGACATTTTTGCAGATTTTTTAAAAAAGAAAAACTGAAATATCACATGGTCCTAAGTATTCAGACCCTTTGCTCAGTATTTAGTAGAAGCACCCTTTTGATCTAATGCAGCCATGAGTCTTTTTGGGAAAGATGCAACAAGTTTTTCACACCTGGATTTGGGGATCCTCTGTCATTCCTCCTTGCAGATCCTCTCCAGTTCTGTCAGGTTGGATGGTAAACGTTGGTGGACAGCCATTTTTAGGTCTCTCTAGAGATGCTCAATTGGGTTTAAATCAGGGCTCTGGCTGGGCCATTCAAGAACAGTCACAGAGTTGTTGTGAAGCCACTCCTTTGTTATTTTAGCTGTGTGTTTAGGGTCATTGTTTTGTTGGAAGGAAAACCTTCGGCCCAGTCTGAGGTCCTGAGCAGTCTGGAGAAGGTTTGCATCCAGGATATCCCTGAACTTGGTCGCATTCATCTTTCCCTTGATTGAAACCAGTTGTCCTGTCCTTGCAGCTTAAAAAAAAACACCCCCACAGCATGATGCTGCCACCACCATGCTTCACTATTGGGACTGTTTTGTACAGGTGATGAGTAGTGCCTGGTTTTCTCCACACATACCGCTTAGAATTAAGGCCAATAAGTTCTACCTTGGTCTCATCAGACCAGAGAATCTTATTTCTCACCATCTTGGAGTCCTTCAGGTGTTTTTTTTAGCAAACTCCATGTGGGCTTTCATGTGTCTTGCACTGAGGAGAGGCTTCCGTCGGGCCACTCTGCAATAAAGCCCCAACTGGTGGAGGGCTGCAGTGATGGTTGACTTCCTACAACTTTTTCACATCTCCCAACTGCATCTCTGGAGCTCAGCCACAGTGAACTTTGGGTTCTTCCTTACCTCTCTCACCAAGGCTCTTCTCCCCCGATAGCTCAGTTTGGCCGGACGGCCAGCTCTAGGAAGGGTCTGGTCATCCCAGATTATGGAGGCCACTGTGCTCTTAGGGACCTTAAGTGCAGCAGAAATTTTTTGTAACCTTGGCCAGATCTGTGCCTTGCCACAATTCTGTCTCTGAGCTCTTCAGGCAGTTCCTTTGACCTCATGATTCTCATTTGCTCTGACATGCACTGTGAGCTGTAAGTTTCCTATATAGACAGGTGTGTGGCTTTCCAAATCAAGTCCAATCAGTATAATCAAACAGTATAATCAAACACAGCTGGACTCAAATAAAGGAGTAGAACCATCTATCTATCTATATATCTATCGAGAGAGAGAGAGAGATTAGGATAGATAGATAGATAGATAGATAGATAGATAGATAGATAGATAGATAGATAGATAGATAGATAGATAGATAGATAGATAGATAGATGATATTTAGTTATAAAGGGTACATAGTTGGCTGAGTCAGCCTCGAGCCCCTGGTTTCCCATACTTCCTGGATATGCCTACAGTAAGACCCCCTCCTCCTCTCTGACATAACTGCTGACTCTGTTAGGTGTGTGTTCACCTGAGGGTATGGGGTTCTACCACCTACTATTTATGTTCCAGCTCATCCTGTTGCATTCTTCATGATATAAAACTAATTTAAAAAACAAACAGGGAGATTAGGGAAGAGTGAGGACCACTAAAAATAGGTGAAGATTAGGGAATTTAAAGTGATTGTAAAGTCTCATTTTTTGGGGGGGATAACAAATATGTTATACTTACCTGCTCTGTGCAGTGGATTTGCACAGGGCAGTCTGGATCCTCTTCTTCTCGGGTCCCTCTTCGGCTCTCCTGGCCACTCCCTCCTGAGCAGCTTGCTAGGGAGCACCTGAGCAGAGTCACAACTCCGTTCATCCATTCAGACACGGAGCTGCGGCCGTCCCCTTTCTCTTCTCATTGGCTGGCTGACTTTGATTGACAGTAGCAGGAGCCAATGGTGCTTCACTGCTGTCTCAGCCAATGAGGAGGGGAGTCCCGGACAGCCTAGACATTCCTACAACATCAATGGATCTAGAGGGCTCAGATAAGTATTATAGGGGCAGAGGGGGGCTGCTGCACACAGAAGGCGTTTTATCTTTATGCATAGAATGCATTAAGATAAAAAAAAACTTCTGCCTGTACAATCACTTTAAGTTCAGATATTTCACCAATAGAGCTCCATAAAGATATAAAAAACTGTTCATACATGAGAATGGATTTACCGAGCCTAGTGAAAAAGGCCTTTTATCAACATCACTTATATTACTAAATACCAGATTTATTACCAGCGGGAAAGAATATTTGAAACGACAGCTCTGTAGATAAAACTAGGAAGCTGTAATAAGGGGCAGATGTCTGTGTAATATTATAGTTTAAAGTGGAAATACATCTAAACACTTCTTTATACATTCTCCTTAATAATTAACACCTTTACCTTCATTGTGAAAGGTGGTTTTGAGAAGTATTCTGCTTCGCGTAGATATGCCAGAAGATCTGTGTTAAGATTAATCTCTATTGTACATAGATATACTCCAGAATCATGCATCGATGCAGTCTTCTAAAATACAGAAAAAGATAAAACATAAAAAGTTATATAAACAAAAATAAACACATGCAGCATAAGATATTTATCGGGATTTGTGTTTCCTTTGTTTTGGTTCTTTGTAAAAACATTCAAAGTCTATAAATTTGGACATGTCACCATCTAAAGCCAAAGTGATTACAGTAGCAATGTATTGCCTTAAAGTATATCAAAAGCACAAACCTCTTTTAGTTATAGAGTGTGACAGGGTTAGAAGCTCTGTCTCGTATTTATTGCTGTCTTTTTCCCTTGTCACTAAAACAGGAGGTGAGGGGAAATTTTCCACACAACTGTCTAAGGCAGGGGTGTCAAACTCAATTTCATTGTGGGCCGCATCAGCATTATGATTGCACTCAAAAGGGTTGGTTGTATCTGTAAGATTAGATGTCCAGCACATCCCCTCCCCTTACATTAGATGTCAAGAGCCACCCCACCATCAGTTGATTCCCCGACTCTCCCTTACATCACAGTGCACCCCCTTTCCTTATGCTGCTGCTGGGAAGAAGCTGGATGCAATGATTAAAAACCGAAAGTAAGGGTCTGGAGGAGGACCAGCTGGAGCTCTCCTGCAGCTGCAGGAGAGGTGCGAGGGCCACATGAAATGGCCTGGAGGGCCGGATTCGGCCCACAGGCCTTGTGTTTGACACCTGTGGTCTAAGGGATGACGTTTTTATTACTTCGACAGGACAGGAAATAAAAGTGATTCTCCCAAGCATTCACCCCAACATGACACATAGGGAAACAACATAGGCGTGCGCACAGGGTGTGCCAGGTGTGCCCAGGCACACCCTAATCACTCTGTGCAGCACAGATTCCCCCTACTGCACTGGCTCCCATCTTTCCCCCCGCAGCACTGCCAGCTTCCCTCCTCTACTATCGTCTGTTGCTGCCTGAATGTTTTAGGAGTGGGGAAGGGGCCAGTAAATATGTAATTTACCGGCCCCTTCACTTTCTGAATGAACAACGTGAGCGATCGGTAGTATGTGTTTGATCTTCGGGTGCACACTCTAATGCAATAGGTTGCGTACAACTATGGGCAACAACAAAAAAAGCCTGAGAGTTGTTCTAGTCATTCCCTACTCTGTCTAGAACTAGAACAAAAGCTTGGGCTTTAGCTATATATCAGTATGATCCACCATAGACCATAGATTTTCCTCCAAGGGTGTCCTGTTCTCTCTAGCAGTAGAAAAGCTCCAGATTCCAATGTGACCCCCTCCCCAGCTTGACCAGCTAGTGCAGGGATAGGCAATTAGCGGACCTCCAGCTGTTGCAGAACTTCAAGTCCCATGAAGCATAGCAAGACTCTGACAGCCACAAGCATCACACCCAGAGGCAGAGGCATGATGGGACTTGTAGTTTTACAACAGCTGGAGGTCCGCTAATTGCTTAACCCTGAGCTAGTGTATGTGGCTCAGTAATGGGGAACAGGGCATTCTCTTTTCTTGCACAGATATTTTAAAGCATTGGTTACATTTATTCCAAGAAAATGAAGCATGGCATAATAGGTGTCCGACCATTGCAAGCCATGCTTAAATCAGATACATCACTATATGTAAAATCACTTTACTCAAAATATGAAAAACAATTAAGTGAAAACTGTGTTAAATAATTAACTTACAAGCAAAGGAAGCTTTAGGGAATCATTGATTTCTTTGTTCACAGCTGAAACCCATGATGTCACCACACTAGTCTCAAACCTGTTATGTCCATTTGAAAAACATTACACAGTTTAGATACATTGTATAAGAAGATCATTATTATAAGAAACAGTACTGAATAAATAATTAACAGATACAGGAATTTTCCACTCTGCACAACTTGGCATATAGGAAATTATTCAACCTTTTTCACCAAGACCCCCATGGACATGCTCACTTGCATAAGCCCACATTTCTACATTAGGCTCAGGAAGAACAGTAGATTCTATGTATATTCTGGGATGTTAGAAAACGCAATAAATCATCTGACCGAAGACGATCTCATGGCTTTAAGTCAAATAAACATCAGTGGTTTCTTGGAAGATTAGGTGAGCCTACAGGTCACACACCTGTATCCAATGCCTATTGCTTCCCTTAAGCTAGGTCAAAAGGTATGTAGCACCTTTCTCTATATCATAAATTCCAGGTTGTGCACTCATGTTTATGTGACAACCAACATACAGTCAGACCTTGGATTGCAAGCATAATTTGTTCCAGAAACATACTTGTAATCCAAAGCACTTGTATATCAAAGCATTTTTTTTTACAGGGTATAAAAGAGAAGAGAGGCACCTCTAAGTGTAGCAATAAGTTGCTAAAAGTTGTACCTTCATTAAGTGTAACCATATTGCTACACTTGGAGGCTCCTCTCTTCTCTTTTATACTTAGTTGTGAGTGTGACATGACGCTACTCTTATATCAAGACATTGCTTGTATATCAAGGCAATATTTATTAAAACATTTTGCTCATCTTGCAAAACTCTCTCAAACTAAGTTACTCTCAAACCAAGGTTTTACTGTATACTGAGACATGAATACTCTAAAATAACATCTGAGTAACCATGCTGTCTAATAACAGTGCACCTTTCCAGCTCTTCTGATATCTCAGTATAGATATGTCTCATTTCCCAGCCCATGTCTCCTTCAAGAGTGATAGGTGATACTCTCTTCAGATTTACCATAGGACCCTAGAAAGAAAGATACTTTTAATTAAATTATGAATTACTTTAGGCGTACATTTCTGTATATGTATGCAGTATGTTAGATAGCTAATATCTTTTCTATAAATAAATGTGTTATGTTGAAACTTTCACTCTGAATTGAACTCTCTTATTGTTAACCACATATCATATATGTGAGTTATTAAATCTTAAATATAAAGTTACTTGGTAACATTTCTTTATAATGGCTGTCAGCGACAATCACATTGACAGCATTATATAAAAAAAAGAAAGAAAAAAGAAACTTACAGAAATCCTTGCTCGAAGTCCCTTTATCCATAAAATATTGCTGATTGTAGGAGTCAAATTAATATGCAATGGTGGATTATGTGCAGTTTCCAGATACATGGCCTTTACTTGATGAAGTTCTTCCATAAACATGGTATACAATTGGAGATCCTTATCCTTCAGGTGGTCCTAAAAAAATATACAGAAAAACATGTCAACACTAGCAAAAGCTTATTTTCCATTTATTCAATAATTATTTTGAAATATAATTTTTTTTTAATTTAATGTTCACTTGAATAAATTAATACAAATTATTACATTACAAATTGCATACTAAAATATTATAAAGCTGCAAGACAGAGCATTTTCCACTAGAAAGCAAATCCTATACCTTCAGACTGGTCTGCACCAAACTTCCCAGATGCAAGCAGATCATTCTACAGTAGATTTTTCAAGCTGACGCTAATCACCAGTTTCATTCAAAACAGCAGGGAGAAACATTCATTTAAAAGCTTCACAAATGGGCTGATGAGACCCTTCAAGTAGCACATCTTCCATTCAGACCACATCATATCTGAGACAATACAGTGTATGATGGGCTTGAAACTAGTCCTATATTTAAAACTACATTCTCTATAGACAATCTGGGAAAACTTAACCACTAAAAGTGGTATCTAAAAATAAAGATAAAAATAAAAAAAATATTATTACCAAAAAAGATGCAATTTTCCCTGATTTTTTTACAGCATGTTGCCATTTAAAGCTGAAGTTAAAAAGAAAGGGCCAGATTCACATACATTTGCGGCCGTGTAACGTAACCCGTTTACGATACAACGCCGCAAGTTTCCAGTTTTAGTGCCCGATCCACAAAGCACTTACCTGGAAACTTGCGGCGGTGTATCGTAAATACGTCCGGCGCAAGGCGGGCCAATTCAAATGGGCGTGTGCCATTTAAATTAGGCGCGCTCCCGCGCCGGACCTACTGCGCATGCTCCGTTTCGCAATTCCCGTCGTGCTTTGCGTGCAGTGACGTAATTTTTTCGAACGGCGACGAGCGTAGCGTAATTCCGTATTCCCGGAACGGCTTACGCAAACGACGTTCATTTTTAAATTTCGACGCGGGAACGACGGCCATACCTTAGACAGCAATACGTTTGCTGACTAAAGTTAGGGCACCCAAAATGACGACTAACTTTGCGACGGGAAACTGACTAGCGGTGACGTAGCGAACGCGAAAATCCGTCGTGGATCGCCGTAACTCCTAATTTGCATACCCGACGCTGGTTTACGACGCAAACTCCCCCCAGCGGCGGCTGCGGTACTGCATCCTAAGATCCGACAGTGTAAAACAATTACACCTGTCGGATCTTATGGATATCTATGCGTAACTGATTCTATGAATCAGTCACATAGATAGAAACAGAGATACGACGGCGTATCAGGAGATACGACGGCGTATCAGGAGATACGCCGTCGTATCTCGTTTGTGAATCTGGGCCAAAATCTCTATAGCTGGCCTTCCAGCACTATGGACACCACTGTATCCTGGCCTAGGACAACAAGGCAGCAGGGCAGCACGAAAAGAGTCCCTGCCGGCTTGCACTACACTGTAAGGCAAATTAGTTGAGTGCCCCAATAAAGTGTCCGCACTACTTCCGCTATGCCGACATCCGGCATTACACAACTGTGAGGGGGGAGGCTCTTTTTTTGACTGTCCTACCATCTTGAACCACAAACCTTCCTCACTGTGCTATATGTTTTCCGCTGCACCATTGGCATGGTTATATCTTCTTAGTCCTCTCCATAAAATTATCAGAAATTTGTGCTTAAAGTAGAACTATAGGCAACACTTTTTTTCATTTTGGATAGAGTAAGGGATGGTTATATCCCCGGTCAGATTATTTTTTACCATCCCTGTCCCATTGCAGAGATTTCCCTTCCCTTCCTCCACCATAGCCAAACAGGAAGTGAGAGGAAATCTATGCAAATTAGGGGAATCCATTGCCCCCCAGGCCCTCAGAACTAGTTTCCCCACTCAAAAATTTCAGGGTGGGTCTTAAACAACAAGGGGTGTGGCCTTGACAGGAAGGGATGGGTCATATTTCAATTAGGGGGTGCACGAGTTTAATCAGGCCTAGGGCACCACAAAACCTAAATACATCACTGACTATGGAGTTAATAGCTCTAAGCATAGGTGCCACAGTGCAGTACAATATCGCAAGTGATTCACACAGGTATTGCACTGCAAGTCCGTGCGGTGCAAATTGAGCCATTCATTTTGTATACCCACCAATGCATTACAGAATAATTTTCTCTGTGTGACTATATTTTGACCAACCAATTGTGCCTAAAAAGTCCAACAACTTGCCCCCAGTTACTTCCTTTATCATATATATCAGGACGTGGCACACTTTCACACCTAAATATCCACATGTACACTGCATGTGAGGATATTTTTCATCCCCTTTACCAATGCATTACAATTCAGGCAATCACACTGCATTTTGCAAGCAGTTTTAGGGTGTTGTTAATATAACATTGACACCTGAAGCCGATTGCATGAACGCCATGCGATTTCAATGCTGTGCGGGAAACACACAGGATTCACCGCGTTTCCTGCACCGAAAATATGTGAACCGAGGCTGAGTCTTCTATTGGAAAAATTAAAGGAAGGGTTACCACACTATGATGGTAAAGTCCCCACACTGAGCAACCCAAGGATTATTAAGGCAGGAAACTGGACTTGCTGGAATGGTTAAAAATGCACTTTAATGGTATCAAAAAGGTCCCAATAGAGAATGTAAAATCCAACTAATGACACGGTACAACAATATACAGTCCCACCACACCATAAAAACAATATCATTTAGTAAGTACATCCGGACCGTATAGCCGTGTGTGCGGCTTCCACATGGGTAGCTCAGCAGTATACAGAGTAGGCAGCTCACATGGGCCCGGGACTTCCCTGTTCATGCAACTAAAACAGAGTTACCTCTGGCAATTGCTAGTTTGCATGAAAAGAAATTGCATTTAAAAAAAATGCAGTTTTGCCTGTAGCTTGTCCTATGTGGTGAATAATTCATTCAATAGAACCTACTACTGATGGAATGAAATAGGACAATTGTCAGCCTTAATGCGTTATTGGAAACAATTGTGGCTCATATGAATTAAGCAGATGAAAACTTAGGAAAGCAGCACTGTCATAAGCCGAGTCCTCCTCTGATAATGGACGGATATAAAGTTCATGCATTCAGTCAATACCACAATGATAGTGAAATAAGGAGCGAGCCAATCTTACTTAGCCTATTCGGAACTTTCAGGCTTGCCATACATCAGTTGCCTTACCGTTTGGACCGGGGTGGGAGGTCACCTGCAGTCCTCGTGGTTCTTTTCAAACATGGAATGCAAGATATATGTCCTGTTTAGATCACTATAAGGCCCCGTACACACGGTCGGTTTGGTCCCCTGAGAATGAACCGAAGTTAATTTTCATCGGACCAAACCGACCGTGTGTATAGGCTATCGGTCTGTTTTCCTTCGGTCCAAAATTTTAAAACATGCTTCAAAACCGAACCGATGGACCGCTGCCCCATCGGACCAAACCGATGGTTAGTACAGAAAAGCATCGGTTCAAAAGCCGCGCATGCTCAGAATCAAGTCGACGCATGCTTGGAAGCATTGAACTTCGTTTTTTTCAGCACGTTGTGTGTTTTACGTCACCGCGTTCTGACCCGATCGGATTTTGAACTGATGGTGTGTACACATATCAGGCTGTATGGCCACTTCAGAGGTGGTCCGATGAAAACGGTCCGACGGACCAGTCACATCGGTTTGGTCCGACCGTGTGTACAAGGCCTAAATAATGAGTTATCAAAATACCTTAACAATATCTCTTCTGCTGACACCTTCAAACACCTCCAGCAGCCTGAGCTGGGATGCAACCGTTGGACATTGGTCAAAACTGCTTCTAAGAATATTTCCAAGTTGATGTTCCAGACTCTGCAATAAAAATATTCCACACTCTTAATGCCTTTTTCCAACATACCATGAAATGGAGTAATCTTTTTTTCTTCCCTGAAGACTATTTAGAACCCACCATATCATAGCACATCATGCACATAATGTTGTTTTTTGAGTGTCACACTCATGATTACATTTCAGATGTCTGCGATGGAACAGTAGTCCACACATCTCCATGAATTACCTGAGCAACATTACCTCCACCACCAGGGCCGATCCTAGGCAGGATGCACAGGGTGCATTGCACCCAGGCGCCTACAGAGGTGGGGGCCCTGAACAACTAACAGACTCTCTAACAGAAGCCCTCTCTGTGTCCATCCCAATAAAGTACTCTGCTTCTCTTCCTGTATTTTGTTTATTGTTAAGAGATCATGTAAGGATCCCAGATTAATGAACACTTCATGGGGGAGCGTCATTGCCATAGAAACATTTGTAAAGGGGAGGAGTTAGTAAAATTACGACGCCCATGTGGGGGCGCCAGAAATATTTCTGCACCCAGGTGCCTGTGACCCTAGGATCGGCCCTGTCCATCACAATGTCCAGCATGCTCTTCATCAGTCTCAGACCATCTTGACAGGCAATGAGGATTTGCAAAGCATAGTAGCCATTATTAACCAATCAGAAATCATCTACTTTAATGTAAGAAATATGAATTCTGCTTGGCTGCTATTGGTGATTTGCATACCGCGCTTAAAACTGTTCATTGATGACTGCAGATGTTCTAAAATGTACAGTGCTGCTTAGGCAATAGTGCACAATTAAGTGGATTAAATAGTACTGAAAGAACAGCAGTAAACTATAAACTTGGGAAAGTGAGGGGCAAGGTTGGCAACTTCCCTGTTACTGCATTGCCTGCAACTTCCCTGTTACTGGCGCTTGATTCTTCCCACTGCAGCCCATCAAGTTCTCGACTGCTCATACAAAGGGACTTTATCATGGAATATAAAATGTGTGGAATCCACTGTTTTCTCAGTTCACATTACCTAGTGAAAGCAATATCTATATATCTATCTATCTATCTATCTATCTATCTATCTATCTATCTATCATAAAAGGAAACATGGCCAAAACACAGCCTACACCAGGTTGTTTTCATGTAGTCCTCACAGAGCAGTGTTTCTTAACTCCAGTCCTAAAGGCACCCCTACAGGTCATGTTTTCAGGATTATCCTCAGATGAAACGCTGTGGTAATTACTAAGGCAGTGAAACTAATCAAATCACCTGTGCAAAATAATGGAAAGCCTGAAAACATGACCTGTTGGGGCGCCTTGAGGACTGGAGTGGAGAAACACAGTCACAGAGCAACACCACCCCACTTACATTGCTGCTCTCACAACCTTTCCGACAATTGGGCTCTCACCGCCACCTGGGACTTGCTATCCCCTTCCCCACAGTAGCTGTGCTCAATCATACTAATCTAGTGGCTGTACTGTACTGTAGGCAGGGAAGTCCTGTGTGCAGACAGAGCTGCCCAGCAGAATTGATCATGCATGATTTTATCAAAAACAATTACAAGTGATATAATTCGTCCCCAATTTTCTACAATGTATTACAAAAGGGACTGAGAGATAAACTTACCTTAATCGCAGTTCTTAAATCAAAAAATGCTTTCTGAAATGGATTATTTTTGTCAATGATAAAAATATCTTTAACTTGGCTAATAAATGCATCTTTGGCCAGGCAATATGAGTTCCAGATATCCTGTACCATAGCATCCAAACTTGAAGTGCCAGCACCTCCTATTGCGGTTACAGCCTTTAATACCTCAAAATGCTTCATGGTCTCCACCAAATCAAGTACGTCATTGCATCTAGTAAGAAAAAAAGAATGCTTCAGCACAAGTAACATATATTACAATGCACAATAATGAAACTGATTAAACACTACGGCCTAGATTCACAGAGACCACAGCGCAAATTATGTCGCCGTAGAGTAACCCATGTACGCTACGGCAACGCAGCGCAGAGAGGCAAGCATGGAATTCAGCAAGCCAGTGCTCCCAACGCTGCGCCAGCGTGGCGTGGGTTTAAAGGCGTAGGCCGGCGTAGGTGGAAGTGGGCGTGACCCATGCAAATGAGGCGTGACCCCCATGCAAATGATGGGCCAAGCGCCAGACAAGTACTTATAACGATCTGCGCATGCGCCGTGACGTGGACGCATCCCCCTGCGCCTGCTCACAACCACGTCGGAACAACTGCCTAAGATACGCCGGATCACTGCGTACGCCGTGAACATAACCTACGCCCAGCCAGACACACGTCCGACGTACAATACTGTGTTCCCTGGTGCAGACCTTTGCATGTCTGCTGCTGGGTTGCACCTCCTTTATGGGGCATAACTTTACGCCGGACGTACAACTTACGCGCACCTCTCGTAGCCTGCGTCGGGCGCACGCAGGTTCGTAAATCGCCGTATTTCCCTCATTTGCATGCTTGAATAGCTAATCAATGGGAGCGGCACTATGCGCCCAGCCTAAATGTGCGCCCACCCTACGCTGGTGTAAGCAAGTTACGTCGGCAGGGTGAAGCCTATTTTTAGGCGCATCTCTGTTTGTGGGTCTTGCACACAGATACGACGGCACACATTTGCACTTAGGTCGCCGTAACTTGTTATACGTCGGCGTAAGTGCTTTGTGAATCTGGGCCTACGTATTTACAGGGTCATTTATTAAGCCATGAAAGGTGAAACACAAGGCAAAGTCTAATAACCCAGTCAAAATGTATTCATCCTAAATGAGATGACACAATAACAGAAAACATGGCAGATTGCTGACATAACACTGTATTGCATGGTAGTTCTTTAAAGAGGCTTTTTTTTTTTTTTTTTCTTACAAACGTTAAAGCCAAATTCCAGGCATAACTTTTATGTTTTGTTTTTTTAATAAACTTAGGAAGAGTAGATACTTTGGTTGAGCTTTTGTTGTTGCCAGTGACTCTGTTGGGGAGATTCCACCTCATTTCCTCACCCTGTGGCAGCAGAAATAAATGAGGGGAATAGAGATTTCCTATTTTCCTTTCTTAATGGGAGTAAGGGAAATTCTCCCAAGTGGGAACACAAACCACAAATTAAAAAAACAACATACACTAGATTCTATCCCTTTCTCATTCTGTCTAAAGCTAAAAAACCTGACTGGAGATAGGGTTTAAATGGGTGTTTACATTAAGATACTGTATTCACACTCACATTCTAACATCAATGATAATAAATAGTGAATATCCATTACCAGGGATTTTCCTGATTTTCTTATAAAGAGAGCTCACCTTTCCATAAACATATTCATATTCTGGAAACAAGTTGCATTGTACAGAGGCCAGGGAGAATCTACCCATTTGGCATCTTCTTCATCCTTCAGATTTTTATCATTCATGGAAAGGTCCCTTCCATAAACTCTTGGAATTGGCACTTCATACATGGTAATGTTACAAACAGTTTCTGCTGCTTTCTTGGATCTGCAAAGAGTAACAGCACTCAATTAAGGAATCTCAAGTTTTACTACACATTATGGAGTGTTTTATGGAATCAACAGCACTCTATTTTATGTGAATAAAAAAAAAACACTATTTAAGGGGGTTGTCTCTTAACCTCCCCGGCGGTATGATTATTTCAGAAAAAAGGTGCTGAAAGCGGTACCATTATTTGCATGGAAATTTGGCGTTTTATACTGTAGGCCTGTAGTTTTTAGGAATAACTCACTTAAATCTGACCAAACAAGAGTCTAATAGGCATCCCGGGTATGACATTTTTATTAAAACAAAATTATAAATTATAATAAATAATTATAAATAATTCTAACAAATAATAATATAATTCTAATAAAAATTATTCAATAATGTAATCAACTCAAAGTCACTGAAATTTGCTCAGTTGCAGAATTGTTGCTGTCATTATTTTTTTTTATGACAAATTTCCCCACAAATCGCTATCGCACAATTCTGCAAGTGATTATAATTTATTATCGCTGTTTTCTAGCTGCTCTAAAACCATTTTTGACATAAAGGGACACTTTTGGTTGCTATGGACAATATACAGTTTGCAGGGAGAAAGAACCGTTTTTATTATATAAAAGAACATGTAGGGCACTGAACAGACCACTAGGGACAAGGGGGGTGTGTATTTTTTACATACAGTACTGTAATCTATAAGATTACAGTATACTGTACGTAATGTGTTTGTTTACTTTTTTTAATTTGGCGCCGATCTCCGCCCCCTGTGCGTCGTAACGTCGCAGGGAACGGAGATCGACGGCACACAGGGACACTGTGTGAATCGAGCGAGGTCCCGCTCGCTCACACAGCACGGTGGCATCGCTGGATCCAGGAACAAGGTAAGCCAGTGCGCGCTGCAGGCTCTGCATAGCTACCCCGAGCATGACTCGGGGATACCGATTTTAGCACAAAAAATCCACCCCGAGTCACGCTCGGGAATACCACCAGGAGGGTTAAAGTTAGCCATATGTGAAGAATTAATAAATAAGGATCTGTACCTAGCCATTGCTCCTCCTTAAAATGTCACAGTTGAGCAGGACTGAAGAAGGAAAAAAAGCTTTACTCCCATAATGTAAGAGGACCTTCCAGTATGTACGCTGTGCTGTCAGCAACCATACTTTAGTTAAGAGGTTATAGGCACCAGCAAGAAACTTTTTAAAGAGTCATCCCATTGATAGCACATAAGCTGATTTTTTTGTTAATTTAGGTATGATGCTAATTGGTTTTATTCGCCCTTTTTAGTACAATTTGACTCTTTTCTCAAGCACACTGCAGCAAGGTAGCTTTCTTCATAATGGCATTAATGCCTCGTACACATGGCTGGACTTTCCGACGAAAAAAGTCAGACGGGCTTTTTTTCTCGGAAAGTCCGGCCGTGTGTAGCCTCCATCTGACTTTTTTTGTCGGAAGTCCGACGGACCTTAGATAGAGAACCTGTTCTCTATCTTTCCATCAGACTTCCGACGGACTCACGGCGGACTTTTGCATGGTCAAAAGTCTGAGGCCTCGTACACACGACCTAGTTTCTCGGCAAAAAACAGCAAGAAACTTGCTGGGAGATATTTTTTTGCCGAGGAAACCGGTCGTGTGTACATTTTCGTAGAGGAAACTGTCGAGAAACTCGACGAGCCAAAAAGAATGCATGTTCTCTATTTCCTTGACGGGAATGGAGAAAATTGACTTGTCGAGTTTCTCGACAGCTTCACAAGGAACTCGACGAGCAAAACGATGTGTTTCGCCCGTCGAGTTTCTCGGTCGTGTGTACGAGGCCTGACCGTGTGTACAAGGCATCAGTGTCAACCTGTGGTTTTCATGACCACCAAGAAATGAGACCGCAGATAAGTTTATACATGTACATTGTAGTTTTAAATGTAGTTCATTCATGATTGTCCCAAAATAGTGTGCTATGATTTACATAAATAATTTACTTTGTTAAGCTGCCATTTTCCTCCATCTTCAACATATTGAACTCATCAGCTTTGATTTTTACATCAAGGTAATTTCCACGAAAGGTTGCACACATTTTTAAAGCTTCCTTTAGCAAACTGTATGCCTGTAATATAAATAAGAATGTACCGGTATATTTTTTTTAAATAAAAAAACATTTATAATATGCATAATATGAATAATATACTGTAGTCAAAATAATAATATGAAATTGGCCAGGGTTAATTCGTATTCCCAGCAACTCAATCCATATACAGATAACGCCCTACCCTTTTGCATATTAGTCTCTGGTAGATATAATGAAGATCAACCCACTTTTTAGTAACTAAAATCCTTTTCTTTAAGATGTGCCCCTGACAATGATTCAAAGGTCATCTAAATAGCAGTGCTAATACGATGACAAGAATGGTATACATGGACCCTCACCAATAGGGACCCATACAGATCATTCCCTAATGTGATTAGATGGCTTGTGTATACCTAAGTACAAAAGCTTCAATAAATGACAATTAAAATAGAGTAGTGAAAAAAATGAATAACCAAGGTTAATACTGTGACATAAAAAAGTGCCATGTGCAATAAAAGGTGCAAAATATAAAAATAAGGGAAATGTAAACATAATAACATTATGTGCTCATAGCCCCATAGCAAAATCATATATGAAAACAGTGGAATAATTTAAGAGGAAAAAATTCAAAGTAGTGTTGTAGAAAATTCCCAATAGTATAAATAAAATGTTTGGCCCTACAAAAAACAATTTACAATTACTTTTTTCTATATTAACAATATATTTTACTTTCCGTATAAATGGGTGGAAGGCATCTTTTGCAACAGGTAGAAAAGAGATCTTCAACAGGAATTGTCTGTTCTAGCAGTTGTGATAGATTGTGTCGAAATAGGACTGCACATTTATCAAGAAAAAAATATATCAAAGGTAACTGAAATGACTAAAGATTCAGAGATTTATCTGACTGCACATTTGTAAAGCAAGTTTTTGTCTATCTGGAGTCTGGACATGTGTCTTTTGCACCCTGTGTAACTTAAATTAGAGACTATGGGCCAGATTCAGATACATTTACGTTGCTCCACGGCAGCGTAACGTATCCCATTTACGTTACACCGCCGCAGGTTTACAGCGTAAGTGCCTGATTCACAAAGCTCTTACCTGTAAACTTGTGGCGGTGTAACGTAAATCCGCTCGGCGCAAGCCCGCCTAATTCAAATGGGGCGGGCACCATTTAAATTAGGCGCGTTCCCGCGCTGAACGTACTGCGCATGCTCCAACGTGCATTGTGCTAAATGATGTCGCACGGACGTCATTTGTTTAGACATTAACGTAAATGGTGTCCAGCTCCATTCACGGACGACTTCCGCAAACAACGTGATTTTTTAAATTTCGACGCGGGAACGACGGCCATACTTAACATGGCTTAGAACAACTAGGGCTCAGCCCTAATTCTACGCGGCGTATCTCGACGGAAACAACGTAAAGTTAGATCGACGGGCAGCGTGGACATTCGGGAATCGCCGTAACTAGTCATTTGCATATTCTACGCCGACCGCAATGGCCTCGCCACCTAGCGGCCGGCCTAGAATTGCATCCTTAAGATCCGACAGTGTAAGTCAATTACACTTGTCGGATCTTAGGGCTAGCTATGCGTAACTGATTCTATGAATCAGTCGCATAGTTAGGACGGGCGGATCACAGAGATACGACGGCGTATCAGGAGATACGCTGTTGTATCTCTTTTGTGAATCTGGCCCTATAGGCCTGTACAAAGATTTGCAGGAAATATACTGATTTTCTTACCTGAGTATTCTGAAGCAAATTGTTTCCCAGCAGACCACAAGCTATCTGAACCACTTCATTGGACATTAGCTTAAGCAGGTTTACAAATACTTTACGTTGATGATAGTATCTATAAAAAAAAAAACAATTACATTAGAAGTATTTAGTGATCATGCATGCAATTATATATCATAAAAAATAGAAAAAAAGAACACAAATAAATAAAAAATATTTTTGCAACATTTCATGACAATTGTCTCTTATTATCGCAAGACTAAAAAAGACCAATTTAAATGAAGAATTTTTACTGCTACCTGTTAAACACTAAATTATTGCTCCACATGACAGTCTGCATTTTATGCCAGTGTGGAGTCTACTCAACACTGCAGAGAGCACTCCATGACTGGAGTAAAGGCTACTGATAATTATGTATACAAGTCACTTTTAACTTGATGTCAATCACATTCAATTGCTGACAGGATAAGCTCTAGAAAGGTAGAATGGTTTGGGGATGGTATATGGAAGTTTATAATACTGGTGTAATGTATACAAACAGTAATGGGAAAAAGGAAGAGACCAACAATGGGGGAGATCAGGTAGGTGGTAAGGGACACAATTCACTAAGAGGTAATGCAGGGTATATAACTTTTCCTTATCTTGGATGACTCACTTTCACATCTATAATGTAGCTGGATAAGTATGCATTCTTATCTGCGAATGCACCTGACACTGATTACTCATGAAAATACCGGCAGGGGTCCTGGTGATTAGCTACGGGAGGCAGCCCCATTGAGAGCAACATAAGGCTGTTGGCTTCCACAGCTTATCGTGGCCACTCATATGTAATTTCACATGCAGCAATCACATGCCCTGGATGCCAGATCCTTGCATACGCAATTACATGAGAGAGACCATGAGTAGCTTTAACTGCTTGCCGACCGCCCACCGTAGTTTTACGGCGGCAGGTCAGCTCGGCTGCACAAAATCACGTAATATAACGTGATTTCGCATTTCAGCCATTAGGGGCACGCACCCCCCTGCTCGCCCCTGGTGCCGATGAGCGTGCCATAAATCTATCCCCTATTTTATAAACGCGATAACTTTTGCACAAAAAACAATCAATAAACGCTTATTGCAATTTTTTTTCCGAAAAATATGTAGGAGAATACGTATCGGCCTAAACTGAGGAAAAAAAAATGTTTTTTTATATATTTTTCCACACATTCAATGTGGATGGAGAAATACCTCCCATGGAGCTATTGTATTCTGACATCGGGAAAGCTTCTTCAACATCAGAAATCACTCATCAGCACCACCATCTATAGCTGGGGCAGTGGTTGTGCAAACAGTTTCCAACAGGCTGGTTGTACAGAAGTCGACTGAGAAAGCGACCTCTGTACAACCAGCCTGCCCATAGATGGATCATAATTTGGCTGAACTGGACAGATTTCGATCCATCTATGGCTGGTTTTAGTATGTCTAACTAAAGTAAATAGTTGTAGGGACAGACTGTCACTGTGTAAAGATGCAGATAGTAACAGGGATACAGCCTGGATCCTGAAGGGATTCCTAAAAATTGATTAAAGACAGGTGGCTGTTGCTTACAAAAGAAGGTAGTCTCCAATCAGTCTGGAGAAGATAGAGTGTCGCAGCTCTGTCTATAGTGGGACAGACAGAGGCCTCAAACCAAATGATTCAAGGCAGTCAAAACTGCACAAAAATAAAGCAGGAGGCTGCACACGTTTTGGCTGTAATATGCAGAAAGCCCCCGAGGTTTAGGCAAAAAGAGTGCTAAAAAGTACTCTGCTGGGTAGAGTGAGTTCCTGAAACACTCTTCACTTGGATCAAATGCTTACAGAGTATATGATTAAATTCTTTAGTGAAATATACATTTTGAGTGGTGTGTCACTAATAATAATAATAATAATAATAATTCACATCTTTTATGTACACTATAAATGCATATGTATACCTGCTAACGTTTTAAAACGATTTCCAAGGAAACTGTTTCTGATCTTTTATAAGGGATCACATTCTGCGTCATATGGTCTAGTAGGATCCCAAAATACTATATGCCAAATGATATGTTTATTAAACTGAACTATAAAAACGAATTATTATTTTTTTTGCAAATGTTCTTTTTAGTAATGGTTAAGTTAGACCTTATCAGAATAATAATATAAATGGCAGAAAGAGAGTTTTTTAGCGTAATACAGTATTTTGTAGTTCTGAACTCTTTTCCCTGTAAGCAAAATAGGATGTTTCAAGGTTTCTTATGGTGTTTTTTAATTTGCTAAAGTTTGGCAGACGTTGTTAAAATAATAATAATATTCTCTTTAGCCTAATAAACATGTCTAACAAATTGGAAAATGAACAGAAACAATTTTAGTTTTTTTTTAAATAGTTATAAAACATAATAATAACTAGATACAAATGAAAAACTATGTATCATAAAAGCAGTTGATGACAAGTTGAAAGATTAAATAACATGCAGTTACATCTAAAAGTTGTGATTATTTCAAATGTTTTAAAAAATATCTAGTTACCTTAAACTGTTTTAAAAGTGTACTTACCTGGAGTGCTTCCAAACAAACAACAAATTGTGGAGCATTTGAAAAAAACATTTCTGCTTCTCTGAGTGGAGCTTGGCAGATTTTAGTTGATCATAGCACATAACCAATGTCTTTAGGAACATCAAGTTTTCTTTTGCTTGATGCCATTCCTAGTATTAAAGAATATTTTTGCAATTACAACAAGTTCACTAAACCAACCGACTCATTGACTGTATATATTTAGAATAGTTTTTACTTGTGTACAGAATTCAACCTTACTAAAATGAACATACATTCTAAGGACAGCCTTAAGCCTCGTACACACGGTTTGATTGTTGGCAGGGGATTGTCTGTTGGCAGACTGTTGTCCTAAAATCTGACTGTTAGTACGCTCCTTTTGACAATTGTTGTCCAACTTTCGGTCAAACAATATTTGGTGGCATGCTAGTAAATTTTCGGCGGACAACGGTCTGTTGTCTGATTTTTGAATGGTCAGTACACAAGTCCGTCACACAAAAGTCAAAAGTACAAACACGCATGCTCGGAATCAATGCTCACCAAACATAAAATTAGCAGAAGGGGCCCAAAGGGTTGCACTCAAGAGCTGAAATTCCTTGTAGTATGTCACTATGTTTGTGGCACAACAATTGTGAACCGTTAGTATGCAAGACAAGATCCTGGCACACGCCCTTTTGACAAAAGTCAGACGCTTGGTTGGACAACAATCCTACCGTGTATACGAGGCTTTACACTATAGCAGCCTTTTTCAACCATGGTGTCCAGGCACCCTGGGGTGCCTTGAGGTTTTTTCAGGATGCCTTGGCAAAATGCCTAAAAAATGTATCAAATATTATATACAAGCCAACAGATAGATCAAGCCTGCCTTTTAATTACACAATGAATTTTCATTATGCACCATTACGACTTTCTATACCCTGGCATCCTAACAACCAATGATGTCATCAGTTGATTAGGAGGATGTCTGTACAGAATCCCTGTTTGACCCTCCTATGCCCCTCTCCCTCAGCACTGGGGTGACATTAGCTGACTAAAGGAGAGAAATTGAGGGAGAAGAGAAACATTGGAATACAAATGTGCAAAAATGTATTTGCTTTCGAAAAATAAATCACCTCTAATGTTAGGTGTCTTACATGTCGCTGTTGATGCATCTGGTAAAACTATTAAGCCTCAGGCCTCGTACACACGACCGAGTTTCTTAGAAAAAAACAGCAAGAAACTTGCTGGGAGATATTTTTTTGCCGAGGAAACCGGTCGTGTGTACATTTTCATCGAGGAAACTGTCGAGAAACTCGACGAGCCAAAAAGAGAGCAAGTTCTCTTTTTCCTCGACGGGAATGGAGAAACTTGCCTTGTCGAGTTCCTCGACAGCCTGACAAGGAACTCGACGAGGAAAACGATGTGTTTCGCCCGTCGAGTTCCTCGGTCATGTGTACGAGGCTTCATACACACGACCGGTTTTCCCGGCAGGAAAACTGCCAGGAGAGCTTTTGGCCGGGAAAACCGGACATGTGTATGCTTCCTCGCAGTTTTCCCATCAGGAAAACAGCCAGGAATCCCTACTGGAAAATAGAGAACCTGTTCTCTATTTTACCGTCAGGATTCCCAATGTTTTTTTTCCGCCAGATCTATTACTTTCCAATGGGAAACACTGCGAGGCAGTGCCGATGGAGCATACACACGGCCGGGATTCCCGGCCAAAGCTCCATGGCAGTGTTCCTGCCAGGTTCTCGGCTTTCCCCTCGGTTTTCTTGGCGAGCGTGTGTACAGGACTTTAGAATATTTTCTTTTACATTTTAGAATGGGGTGCCTTGAGACTGTCCGTGATTTTAAAGGATGCTCTGACATTGTCTATAATTTAAAAAGGTGTCTTGACTGAAAAAAGGTTGATAAACACTGCACTATATGATAAGCACAGTCAAGGAGGCTATATTAAGCATTATACTTGCTTCCTGCAAACTGTGATCTCCAATGAACGCATGAATGCACTATAATGGGGTTATTACATTCTGGAAATCAAGGTTTGAGCAAATGCTGCATTCATTTACAAGATCCTGTGTACATAGTTAGTTGAAATTGCATCTGTCTGTAAAGATTACATTCTAACCACTAGATTATTATACATATTTCGGTACTTTTGTGTTTATAGTACTCAATTTAGCACGTATAACACATGTTCAATTTTTGTACAGTAATTAAAAACACGCAACTAAGTAAGATCATTTTTTTTATTCTCACCTTTTGTACATCATTTGTCACTGCAGAAATTGAATTACCATACATGCTTTTAGCCTGCTCCAGATGGTAGACAATCTCTCTGGCTTCAGTAGAATTTAACTGCAGGCTGATAGATTCCAGATTGTGAATGTGCATTTCCCATATCTCCTTTTCCTGATAAATCCCTGCCATTACACCCTTGGCTTTAATCTCAGCAAGAGGTTCATGTTTGAGCACAACCTGTAGAGAAAGATTATATGAGTGAATAAATGAATAACATAGGAATAACAACCTGAAATCAATTTGTCCTTTGCCCCACCAGATGCTTATACTTAACTCCCCTTCACACTCCCGCTGCTCCGTTTTAACTTTGAGAGCAAAGCGGTTAGCACTAGGTAAACTCCCAGTTGTGACCTAGAGCTACACAGCCAGTGGGTACCTGAGTGGTCAAGCAATAGTACTGCCAACTTGGGTGAATGGGAGTGGGCCAAATGTTCTTTTACACCCAGAATTACTTGGTGAGGTATCAAATAGAATCACATTAAAGTGAACCTGTTGCTTTGTCTTGTATTAAACAGTTGCATGTTACTTTGAATATTTTTTTTAGGAGGGGGTTTTATTTGAAATAAAACAATAAATGGCACTCCGGTGTTAATTTCAAATTCTTTATTTCAGTCCATTAAATTAGGTAGAAAAAAAACAGCAAGATCTGCAGATGTCTTGCTGTTTTTGTACCCTGTTTTAATAGGCTGAAATTAAGAATTTGGATTAACTCTGTAGTGCTGTCACTTTATAGCATATATCTTCAACAATTAGTTGGAAGGGCATTCAGCAGTTTTTCTGGACAACAGTGGACCAACCCAGATTTTTTTTTTCCTTGGTTCAAAGGCACACATTTTATAGTTCTCACCTTGATCTGCCTTATCCAGCCAATGACTGAGGTTTCCAAAATATGTATTCCAGCTCCATGCTTGTTGAATAATGAGGTGCTTTTCAATAATTCAAGTGAGGGAATGGGAAGTACAATGGAACCCTTTAAAGAAAATAAACATGTTTTTGTTTAATTGTGACACGTGTAGGTTATGATTTCATCCACCTGACTACTTTTGTTGGCAGCTCTCACATTTCTAGAAATGTAGCAAGTACAGTATATATGTAACTGATAGATGAATAGTAACAATTCCTATGTGTAGGCAGCGCACATTAAGTTTAATATACAGAAACCTCACAATAATAACAAAGCGCCACAAACTATAAATTATATATCAAACCTTAAAAAAAATCCTTCTAAATAAGCGTCCATGAAAACTGTCCTCCACCATCCAATGGACTTCACCGGATAGAGTGAAAACTCACCAGAAATGATTGTTGTCAAATCACAAGCAGCAACTTCGATGAGCTTGACACAGGCTAAAAAGTTTGTAAAAGAGAACCTCTTGGATTCCAACTGGCGTTTTTGCTGCATGTGATATGGCAGAAAGTACAGTTGGTGAGTTTGCATTCTGTCTGGTGATTGGTGGTGCACACTTTTTCTGTGGTGGAAGAATTCACAAATATTCTTTGGTGTGTACATTGTGTGAACACATATTTTACTTTTTTAATGGCAAGTGAGCTTTGTCTATACAACAATCTGATATAATGCTGCCCCCATTTGGTGGGGTTAAACATCTGGATGAGCTGGGCAAAGCCTGAAGCTGATTTAAAGGGAATCCAACAGTTCATCTTTTCCAATTACTCCAGCCTCTGGAGCTTATCCAAGTTGCTGCTTGTGATCTGGCAACCTTTATTTCTGGTGAAGTTTCACTTTATCTGGTGATGTCCATTGGATGATGGAGAAGAATGTTTATGGGTGTTTATTTCAGAAGGAGTTTTTCCACATTATATATACATTATATATATATATATATATATATATATATATATATATATATATATATATATATATATATATATATATATATATATATATATATATATATAATTTATATTTTGTGGCGCTTCATTATTATTATGAAGTAACTGATATATGCTGGCCATGCTTGTAATCTCCATATACAGTAGACTGCTTTGTTTGCAAAGTAATTTCCCCCAGAGCTTAGTGAAAGAAGTGAAGCTTTTTTCATCCATTGAAACCTTAGATCTAAACTGGAGAAAAAGTTTCCAGTATCGTACAACAGCAGGCTATAACGACAACAGAGTGGAGACATAACTAAGTAAAATGACATAATCTTTATTATACAAGGTTAACATGAATAAAAATATAAGTATCCAGCCCTATACTGATGGGAAGAAAAATTCTATGGACTGTAAATAGCTCACATATAATCAATTCTGTAGAACACACACACAAGGTTTCCATCAACGTCTCCGCTCAAGAAAACAGGTTCAAAATCTATTCCCATTGGTATCGGACCCCTGACAAGCTACACAAAATCTTCCCGAGTGTCCCATCGACATGCTGGAGATGTAACTCGGATACAAGTTCACTGCTCCATGTTTGGTGGGATTGCTCAGTACTTCAGCCGTTCTGGAAAGGAGTACATGATCTCATTTCCCGAATCACCATGTATACTCCTGACTTCACACCGGCACAGTATTTACTTCACCACACCTCCTTGCCACAATCAACCTACCGTAAATCCCTGATGCTACACCTTATAAATGCGGCCACCCAATGCATCCCCGTTCGTTGGAAAAATCCTTTCCCTCCCACAATTACTGATTGGCACTCCTGAGTCAACAAAATTGAAGAGATGGAAAGGATCATCCATCAGGCTAAGGATATGCACAACAAGTTTAGGTGTACATGGGCTTGCTGGATACACTACAGGGAGTCTTTGGGATCCGTGTCCTCCTTGGCCCCCCCTGCATCCCCAGTGGTGCCAGATGGGGTCAATGTTACATGACCCAGGGGGAAGCACCGTCATGTCTAATCCCCTTTGTCCCCCTCCCCTTCCCCCCTCTCCCTTTTTAGTTTTGAACATCCCTGCTTCATACTTGCACAGACATGCTGGCTGTAAGATTTGTGGGCCACACATCCAGCCGCTTGGTCCCCCAGGCAACCGATATTGTAAGCTGCCTGATCATGCGCGCCATCACCCCTCTCCCTTCTGGCTTGCCCTGCCCTCCCCGGAGACGTCATGTTCCTTTTTCTTATAGGACCGATCATACCCTCCTATATTATCGTGCTTCCTAAGGTCCCCTCCCGATCACAGTATGTTCCCTTTTGGGGTGTTCGGGTATTGGGTTGACCTTTGCTGGTCCACTACCTTTCAGTTTGCATTCAGGTTTCTCAGGACCTCCCCTATTCAACTGTACCGTTGTTTTACTTAGAAAAGTTTTCTCTTGCTTCAGTAGGTGATTAGTCACATGTATGTAACATTGTTAAAATGTTTGCCTTCCTTCGCTTACTATGTTTCGCATATATTTACATTGAATACTTTGTGATGATGTTCTGTATGATGTTTATGTCATGCTTCTGTTGAAAATCAATAACATTTTTTAAAAAAAAAATCTGTAAATAATAGTAAATACAATCCAAAGGATGAGATGCTTTATGGGCTGCTGTCTGTGCAGTCACCGTTTCACCAAATCTTTGGCAAAACGTTGACCGTACAAAGAGCAGCCAACAACGCATATCATTTTTTTGATTGACTTTTATGTATAGAATTGATATCGATTATCTGTGAGCTATTTATAGACCATAGAAAGTATAAATTATTATTAAATTTTAACCTTGTATAATAAAGAGTAGACTATGTTATTTTACTCAGTTATGTCTCCACTCTGTTGCTGTTATAGTCCGCTATTGTAGGATACTAGAGATTTTTTTTCCAGTATTTACCTAGGCTTTCTATTTGTTTTGATTTGGATGAGGTCAAAAAAGTATTTATGTTGATTTACGCTTTTTTCATCCAATCATGTACAAGGCAAAATGCTGTTTTTTTATTTTCCTTGAATATGATTGGGTACTCTTTGCAAAGTGAAATTTTACCACATTCACTAAGCTCTGGAGAAAATTCCCCTGCAAAGTGAGCAGCCTATTTGCCCAAGGTGTATGCTTTTTCTTGTTTTTGTTTTTGTATTTTTGTGTACTATTCATAAAATATGTTAAAAGTATATTATTAGTATATAAAGTGTTCTAACCTACCTGTGCTTGACCTGCAATGACTTCCAGGCTCCCAGTAAACCGATGTAAAACATCAATGATCTTGTCATTGCTGTATATTCCGCCTGCTGCACTGTTGCTTGTCAAAAGTGGCAAGTAGACTTGGTGAAGAAGACTATCAAAATACTTTAACGGGAGTTTATCACAGTCCACAGAAATCACATGATCAGCTAAAAGTGAATTGGATAATGTTATTTATGTTATATAAGGCATTTTGAATATGTACAGTATGCATAGTATCCTAATATATTTTATTTTAAAGATTGTGGTGCATTATGTATTATAATAAACACTCATGCAAATGATAAAGACAGGGCCATCTTTAATACTGATTGGACCCTGGGCAAACATTTTCTTGGGCCCTCCCAAATCCACTTATCAACTGTTTGTGGATCGTGCGGGCTCAAGTGGCATCTGCTTTGGGCCCCACAACAATGACTGGGCCTGAAGCAGCTGCCCCTTTTGCCCTGTGTTAAAAAACGGCCCTGAATAAAGACAATTCATATGTCCAAAGGTGTGGGTTTTTGGGTACTAGTAGACAACTCTGTTAGCTTATTTCTAGTGGGTTACAATTGAATAATTGATCTCCAGGCATTGGGAAAGCACTGCATTGCATCAATACAAACATTTACAGTTGTTTTATCCAAACTATTACTGGATAAAATAATTGTGCCATAAACAATCTAAACATTATTCAGATGTTCTGCATGTTCTCCATGTGCATGCATGGGTACTCCAATTTCCTTCCATACTCCAAAGACATTCTGATAGGTTAATTGGCTCCAAACTAAGTTGGCCCTGTGTATGCATTAATGTGAGTTAGATTGTAAGCTTCTTGAGAGTGAATGTACAATATACAGTATATGTAAAATGCTGTGTAAATTGCCAGCACTATATAAGTACCTGTAATAAATAAAATACAAATAGAATATTCTGTGAGTATTTGGTAATCTGATAAAGCAAAGTCATAATACCATTGTTTAAAAGGAAAAACCTGGAGAAATATAAGAACACCATGAGAATCTAAAAATAAATGTCATTAGAGTGTGCAGCAAGTAAGGTGAAGGTTAGATCAAAAAGGCTAATCTGTATTCTGTGCAAACAGTTTGGTAATACTACAGGCCAGGGCCACTTATAAGGGGGTACATCCAGTCCTCCTGTACGGAGGGGGGGCTCATGGCGGGGCTTTTTAATTCAAGGCACAGCTGACTACTCTCCTGGTCTGCAACTGCACCATATACAAAAGAAAAGTTCCCATGGCCCCATTTGTTAAGCTGGGGACTGGGAGAAGGAATAGAATTGTTTATAGGAACCAACAAAGTAATCCTTAGGCATCGGCTCCCTACAATTAGGTTAAAGTCCCAGCCTCCTCTTCTATATCAATTTATAGGGACATTAATGTAATTGCCGGTGCCACAGCACAAGGATTACTCCTCTGTGACTACTTGATAATTTTCAGGCATAAATAGAGTCAGTTTTTTAGTAACTGCTGCATACCAGTACATTAGTCAATGGTGCCCCAAAGTCATTAAATTGTCCCAAGGACCCTATTGAACTGACATGAATTACAGCCTTTGGTCTCATTTACATATGAGGTGCCAGATTGGATCCCTTTTAAGAGGGCATGTGACAGGCAGTGAGGAGGTGTTATATCACCTCCTCACCACCTGCTTAAAGTGGTTGTAAACCCAACCACACTACTTGCACCTACAGGTAAGCCTAGATTAGGCTTACCTGTAGGTGCAAGAAATATCTCCTTAACCCACACGGTTAAGAAGATATTTTCACAGAAACGGGCACCGATGTCTACAGAGCATGTGCGCCGTAGACAATGGCGCAGGCGCACTGAGCAGACAGTTTTTGTGAATGGTACATTCGGGGGTTAATGCCGTGTTTCCATGCATGTGTGGGGATCTGCCGGTCCCGTGCGCATGCGCGAGTGGCGTCATTGCCGCTCCTGAAAATCCGGAGTGCCGATAACAGGAAGAAGATCGGAGGAGGGCATGGAGGAGAATTTCGGGGGCTTCGATCTCAGGTAAGTCAATCATAATGAGCTAGAATGCTATGCATTCTAGCTGATTATGACTTTCTCTTGTAGCGTTTTTTTTTAAACTGAATGAGGGTTTACTTCCTCCTTAAACCCCTTATGCCCCACACCAGCATCCTGCACCTGCATGCATTTCACACAGTTGCAGGAAGCTCCCATTGAGTTGAATGAGTTGTGTTCAGTGAGCATTACTGCCCACCAAACAAGCAGGGACAATTTGTGCAGAAACATTTTGCTACAGCATGTGTACACCCCCCCCCCCGCCCTCTGCTGCCTTTACAGCTTAAAGTGATTGTAAATGATCACCTTGTAAAACAACCCATTCCGTTTAAAATAGAAATGAAAGGCAAAACATTTTGTATAGATATAAAAAAAACATGATAAATACCCTGCAAAGAGCTGGGGGAAGAAAAGCAACAGTACACTGAGTTAGCTGGAGAATTACCCTGCCCGATAGGCTGTATGGGGCCTTACGATATCTAATAGCAGCCCTGCTACAGACAGCCAGACAACTAGCAGGAAACAAGCAGCAAACATTTTTTTAATGGGGAAAAGTATAAGTTAAATAATCCCAATGGCACAAGTACCCCTAGATGGGAACACAAGGGATATTTTGATTGCCGTTTTTCTAGTCCAGTCAACAGCCTACTTTACAAATCATGTCTGGCAATGGGTTTCTACAATCTTTGCCCATCTTTACATTCCTAAATATTGGCTCCTATCAAAGTCAAGATAAATTGAATCTGCAACAAGCTGAATACAATGAGGTTGATTTACTAAAACTGAAGGGTGCAAAATCTGGTGAAGCTGTGCATGGTAGCCAATCAGCTTCTAACTTCAACTTTTCAAATGAAGCTTTGACAATAAAGCCTGGAAGCTGATTGGTTTCTGTGAAGAGCTGCACCAGATTTCCCACTCTCCAGTTTAATTAAATGAACCCCAATGTATAAATCAAACTGGTAGTAGCTGCTCATCATTTCCTAAATACAAGCCACATAAATAAAAATAGGATTCTGGAGCTCATTTTAGTGCAGGCATATACAGTACCTGTAATCAAAGGGCAAGTTTATGACATCACGACATCACACTACACCAAAATTCGGCCACAAACTCCGTTTCTCAGGTGAGAGTTCAAACCCTGAGGCCTCGTACACATGACCGAGGAACTCGACAGGCGAAACACATCGTTTTGCTCGTCAAGTTCCTTGTTAGGCTGTCGAGGAACTCAACAAGCCAATTTTCTCCATTCCCGTTGAGGAAAAAGAGAACAAGTTTCTTGCTGGTTTTTGCCGAGAAACTCGATCGTGTGTACGAGGCCTGAGATATCTCAGCACTCCGTATGCATTTTCCTATAATTTGCTGTGAAAGTCAGCATTATAACCACAATAAAGTTTTTACCTATACTTTCGGCTGTTAGTTTGATTGCAGTCCCCAGTTTTAAAAAGCATACACATTTATTCTGTAAGACAGCTGGCGGTGACAGCATGGCTGCTAAGGATGCCTTGTCAAGCTTAAAGTAAACATATAAAGTGTGTACATCTTCATTCTTTAGAAATTCAAGAAGGCAGGATCTAAAAAAAAAAACAATTAGGAGATATTTAGTTAAGGAGCTTGTTCAGTTAGAAAGACTATTTAGTTCTTCTGATGGAACAGTTCATTTTGCTGTGTTGTCCACATTCTTTCAGTCTTAAGGCGGTATGGGAAACAAAGCTAAAATACAAAATGAAGTCATCCATTGCAACCAGATATCAGTATGGTCAAGAAAGATTTATTCTTATTGGGTGTCATGGGATTCTGCACTTTCCTCATAGAATTGACCTTATCAGTAAAACAATAACAATATCCAAAGAAATGGGCAAAGTATACACGCGTCAGCCAATCAAGGGTCAGACCAGTACAAGATGTACTTCAAATGTCTGCTATGGTTTTCTACACTTTTCAGCTAGTGCTTTGCTCCATACAGTTGTCTCCTGAATACATTATTGTGACTTAAATTAACATTTGCAAGGTACACATTGAGGCTGATTTACTAAAACTGGAGAGTGCAAAATCTGGAGCAGGTTTGCATAGCAAATAATCAGCTTCCATTTTTTTATTTTTTTGTTAAAGCGTATTTGAACAAGCTGAAGCTAGAAGCTGATTGGCTTCTATGAAGAGCTACACCATATTATGCACTCTCCAGTTTTAGTAAATCAGCCCCACAGGGCTACAGAGGACAACATAATTGTAGAATTCCACAAATGTTTTTTGTGAATACCATGAAAATATGATTTCTGGTCTGACAGAGTAGGTGGCTGTCAGGGAAAATAATATGGGACAATTTAAAGTAGAACTCCAGGAAAACAGCTAAATGACCAATGCACAATAGACATTGCCAAAGGATTTATAATTCTGGTCAACCAGTCTTGTAACTTATAGACTTCTACCACGTGACACATCCAAGAAGATTATGGATTAGGTTTTCACTTTCCTGGGTAACCTCCTTCCTAATTAAACACGTGCTGAGAGCTTAATTTTCCAGTCAGCCAAAAGGAGACAGAGAGGTGACATATGAAGCTGTAAAGCTGAACCAGCAAAGACTTATTACCTACTTATCTATGTGGTGTGGAAAATGCATGAATCGTTAGTATGGCTGTACAAAACTCAAAATACATTGACAGCTAAAACATCAAACATGCATGCATTTCAGTAGTGTGATTGGCTGTTTGCCCAGAGTTCTCATCTATAGAGAATATGTAATGCACATCTTCCTTCTGATCATAGACATTATGCTGTATACCTGGGCAAGCAACCCTGAAATCCAGGGGTCAAGTCCTGGGGAAAAAAGTGTGGGAACTCCCACCCAAGATCCACTCCCCCACCAAAAAAAATAAATTATACGCTCATATGCATAATTACTAAAGCGCATGTTGTTTTTTTTTAAGCAAATTCTTTCTAAATCCCGTGATAACTCGCGGCAGACCTCCGCAATGACTTCGGGGAACTATGAGAAAAGCTCCCAGGAGACATTGCGGCATCGAGGAAGTGACGGAATACCTGCACACTACCTGATTAATCCATATACAGGAAGCGGCCAGTAACATAAAAGATTACTAAGGTTCGCCTGACAGTGAGGCATCGCCACTCAGTGAAGGATTGGCTCGGGTGGCTCGGCTGCTTTAGTCCTGCAAAGGGAACTGCGTTCCTGCTGTAAAAAAAGTGCAGGAACTCCGTTCCCACGCTTTCCCGCAGGACTTGAGCCCTGCTGAAATCAGAAAGGAACTTTGAAAAATCCACACACACACACACTAAATAAATCCAGAGTCAGAATACACCATGTCTATCCTTAACCAAGATTTTGAGTATGAAATAATCAAATTCACAAGTTATACCACCACCCTTGAGTGGCGATTGGCATTAGACACACTGGAGTTGGTTTATTAAATAGGCATTATACTTTGCAAGAGAATGTTACTTTATCTAAATGACTTTCAATCTTGTATGAACAAAAATATGTTTTTTACTACCTGTAAGTGTGATCCAAAAGCAAATTTTTCATTTCTTCTGTTCTTGGTCTCAAGGATGATATAATCCTGACCTCAAGCCAGTGAAGTAACTCGTCCATTTTTAAAGCTGCTGAAGAGAAATTAGCAACAAAAAATGTAGTAAATCATACCTATGGCAGTTTCCTACATAAACAGGTAGCAAGAGGCCAGTGCTGATTTATTAAAGATGATTCGAAGAAAATAATATTATATAGTATGTTCCTGATCATTGAACAGCTTGCTACACCACATCCAAAGTGGCTGTATCAGTGGATCCTTCATTTCAAACAGTGTTTAACCAGTGATTAAAATGGGGGAACCGCTGATACTGTCACTGAAGACAGAACATGAGAAAGCAACAGGTATTGTGTAACTACAGGTCCCAGCACACTGGGCCTTGAGATTTTCCAGAGGCTGGGGCACAGATAGGAAGGACAAGTCAAAGGTTCTAGCCCTTAGCGTATCTAAAACAAAATACATTTTTGGCTAGAAGGTATGTACTGCTTGTGTGTAAGAGATGCCCAACCTAAGGCGAAAAAAACTTACACCAGTCATGTACACCCTGCCTACATCTGCAACCATGGAAAAACACAAAATGCTGCAAAATCACAGCAAAATTACAACGTGACCCAGCGGCTGTCGATTCTTCCACGTTCAGAAGAGAGAGGTTGAAGCTCACATAACTGCAGCAGCTCCTAAACTCTGTACATTGACACATAGACTTTTATTGAGTTGAGTTTAGGCTCCATTCACTCCTAAGCATATTTCAGTGACAACTGCTGCGCCGCATTTTTTTTAGCTTTTTTGTGTGATTTTGGAGCAGCGCCATTCATGGGCCTCCCTTCCAAAGAAGCTCACGTACCAAATTTTGGCACAGGCACCTTTGCTACATAATGCCATCATGATGAACCAGGCTGGACATCGTTAATAACTTATTGACGTTAATTGACATTAATTGGTTGGCATATGTCTTTTAGATAAACATTGCAAATATGGTAGTGCTGAGAAATAACAGATATAACTAAATTAATAGTTTATAGCTGAGTTACAGGCAGTCCCTGGGTTACAAACAAGACAGGGACTGTAGGTTTGTTCTTAAAGCGGAGTTCCACCCAAAAATGGAACTTCCGCTTTTCGGAACCCTCCCCCCCCTCTGGTGTCATATTTGGCACCTTTCAGGGGGAGGGGTGCAGATACCTGTCTAAGACAGGTATTTTCACCACTTCCGGGTATCGACTCCCACCCCTTCGCATCACCTCCCCCTCCCCCCACTGTCTTCTGGGAAACACACTGTTCCCAGGAGAGAGCGGGGACCAGTGATGGTGCGCCACTCTACTCACGCATGCGCAGCAGGGAACCGGGCAGTGAAGCCGCAAGGCTTCACTTCCTGATTCCCTCACCGAGTATAGCGGCGGCAGCATCCGAGGACCAAGCGATTGCTTGTCCTCATCTGCCGACATCGCGGGAGCGCTGGACAGGTAAGTGTTCATTTTTTAAACGTCAGCAGCTGCCGTATTTGTAGCTGCTAGCTTTTAACAACTTGCCGCCAGCCAATGACAAATTTACGTCGGCAAAGTGGTTGTAGAATCCTGACTGGACGTCATATGACGTCCTCAGGATTCTAAGCCGCTGCACGCCCCCGGGGGCGCGCATCGCAGCGATCGTTGTTGCAGGGTGTCAGTCTGACACCCCGCAACACCGATCAAGGTAAAGAGTCTCTCACGGAGACTCTTTACCACGTGATCAGCAGTGTCCAATCACGGCTCATCACGATGGATGCCAATCAGTGCCGCAATGAATGCCAATCAGTGCCCACAATGGGCATCACTGATTGGCAGGCATTGTTTGGCACTGATTGGCATCCATTAGTAAAACACATACAATAGTGCCCATCTATGCCCACCCGTGCCACCTATCAGTGCCCATCCGTGCCGCCTATCCGTGCCCATCCGTGCCGCCTATCCGTGCCCAGCTGTGCTGCCTATCTGTGCTCATCTGTGCCGCCTATCCAAGCCCATTCATGCCGCCTATCCGTGCCGCCTATCAGTGCCCATCCGTGCCGCCCATCAGTGCCGCATATTAGTGCCCATCAATGCCACCACATCAGTGCCACCTCATCTGTGCCCATCAGTGCTGCCTTATCAGTGCCCGTCAGTGCAGTACCATCAGTGCCCATCAGTGAAGGAGAAAACGTACTTATTTACAATGTTTTGTAATATAAATTTTCAGTCATTTATTTATTTTTTTTGCAGAAAATAAAAATCCCCGAGGTGATCAAATACCACCAAAAGAAAGCTCTATTTGTGGGTACAAAATGATAAAAATTTAGTTTGGGTACAGTGTAGCATGACCGCGCAATTGTCATTCAAAGTGCAACAGCGCTGAAAGCTAAAAATTGGTCTGGGCGGGAAGGTGTATAAGTGCCCTGTATGGAAGTGGTTAAAAAAAATTCATTGGGTCCTTTGCTTTCAGTTGAATCTGTTTGTAATTTGGAACAGGTACATTTTTTAAGTGTAGCTCCAGCCAAAAAATCTATTTAAAATCTATTTAGGGAACCACCCTGTAACATTTGTTTTGCTGTCTGTGCGCCTGTTCAGAAGTGTTTACCTCACTTTCTGTCCCAATGAAAATTGGATTTAAAAATTTGGGGTTGTTAGGGAAACATGGACTGGTGATAAAGCGTCAATGGAGGCACCTTTTTCCCATAATAACTCTTACAGAAGAGAATTTCCCTTTCTAGGGGTAGATTTCCTCTCACTTCCTGTTGTCTCCCTCCATTTGTAAGCAGGAGTCGTTTTTAAGTTGGATGTTTGTAAGTAGGGGACCGCCTGTATATAGAAATGAATTGGCTTATGCAAATAGTGAGCTTTACATTAACCATGTGAGCTAGTGAGCTACCGGTAGTGTAATAAAAATGCTTATTCTGTACTGCCTCATTATGTAGGGCATGCTGTATATTTCTTATTCTGCACTGCCTCAATCCATATAGCACACTGTACATTCCCTACTATGCAACACCTAATTGCGTATATTATGCTATACGTTCCGTATTCCCACCTCAATCTGTGTACCATGTTATATGTTCCCTTTTTCTACTGCCTCATTCCATATGCCATACATTTGCTATTTCACAAGACTTCGTTACATATACCATGTTGTACATTTCCTATAGTCCACTACTTTAGTTCATATGCCAAGCTGTACAATTCCTATTTCGCTCCAGTTCATTCTTTGAACCTTGTTGTACTCTTGTATTCCACATCACCTCATTCTGTATACTGTACTGTAAATTAAATTTCCTATACAGTTTTACTCTGGAGATCGTGCTATTGTAGACCTCTTTTGGGGGTTATATGAAATGGCCCTCCCCAAACAGAATATTGCACTAAGCTTGTAGGTAAATAAGAGGTGCAGAACCTTCGCTAAGTGGAAGAGAGGGTTTTGATAATAAGGATGGCAGTGCCTCCACCGCGGACAGGGTCTCTCTGAAGAGAGGATTCACTTCCTGGGAAATTAATCAGTAATCCAACCAAAGAAATTGGAAAGAGAAGGACTACTGCAACCAGTATATAACATTAACCATGAGTATATAGATGCACATGAGTATGGAAACAATACAAGCTTTATACAAGAAAAGATTAAAGCGGAACTAACCTGATGACGGCAGCAGGCGGGGCTAAGGAGCCCCTGCTGAGGTCAGTCAGGAAGGGAGGAAGAGAGGAGGAGAAAGACGGCAGGTCACGTGAGTGATGGTCAGCGATGTGAAAACAGGTATATAGCTGAATTCTTTTTATAAGGCACAGATACAGGGGAACATTAAATAATTAAACCGAGAAGATGGTGTAAAAATGGGTGTAATGTCAGCAGCAGGAAGGGAAGGGTCAGAGAGCAGTGAGGCACGGACATGGAGCTGACAGACAGGGAGGGGAGAGGATGGAGCAAAGCAGAGGAGGACAGAGGAGAGAGCGGATAACGGAGGCACGTAAACTGACCACGGTGTCAGGGCATAGCAGCAATGATAAACTGTGGTCAGCTTACAGGGGGGAAGGCAGAACCAGGCAGGATCGGGCAGGTATTTCAGGTTACACAGCACAAGCACTGTGCTGTATAAAATGCTTTAAAGGAACAGGATCTTTTTATTTTTTTAGGTTAACAAACACTTTAAAAGTCAACTTGTCTACATTTTAACACAGCTCAACATACATGAACGCATGTAAACACAATGGCCCAGATTCAAGAAGCTATTGCGCCCGCGCCCCTGATTCAGGAACATCGCTACGCGGACTGCAGCCTAGGATATGACAGACATAAGCCTCCTTATGCCTTCATATCTCAGGCTGCATTCTTGCGTTGGCCGCTAGGGGACGCGGCCATTGTGATCGGCGTATAGTATGCAAATTGCATACTACCACCGATTCACAAAAGTTGCGCGGGCCCTGCGCACGCAAGGTACGGAGTTTCAGTACGGCGACTTTAGCGTAAGGCTGCTCCTACTCATAGTAGGAGCAGCCAATGCTAAAGTATAGCCGCCCTTCCCGCTCGTGAAATTTAAATTTCACGTCGTTTACGTAAGTGATTCGTGAATGGCGCTGGACGCCATTCACGTTCACTTAGAAGCAAATGACGTCCTTGCGACGTAATTTGCCGCAATGCACGTCGGGAAAGTTTCCCGACGGAGCATGCGCTGTTCGCTCGGCGCGGGAGCGCGCCTAATTTAAATGATTCCCGCCCCCGGCGGGATCATTTACATTAGGCGCCCTTACGCAGGGCTAATTAGCATAGCGCCCGTGCAATTTACGGAGCTACTGCTCCGTGAATCGCGGGCAAATCGAAATATTTGCGTGGGCGCAGAGAAAAATCTTTGCTCTTTGCCCACGCAAATATTGCGCGGATCTACCTGAATCTGGGCCAATGCAACTGAAAGTAAAGCTATAATTCCTGATTAATTGGGACAAATCACAGATACTCCCCCTTGATAGTTTTCCCCCACCTAGAGATAGGCCCATGCTCCCCTTACGGGATCTGATGAAACAGCGGAGCTGTGAAACACGTCATCCGATTGGTCCGTTCCCGTAGGCCACGCCACGTCACTTTCGGTGCGATCTCTGTTTGCGGTCCACCCTGAGACGCAAGCCGTCCTGTACGGCTCTCTGCACGGTTTGCTGTCTTCCCCTATGGTCGCTTTTTTGGGCCATATCGTTCCATCTACAGCTCCCCCGTCTTGTGCAGACCTCCCTGAGGACCAGGACACATCGGACACCAGTGACCAAGGACCATACTTACCTGAAATGCCTGTAACCTCATATCAATTGTGAGTAGCCATTTGGCTGTGTGCTTAGTCTATTTTATTAAAATCCCTTTTATTCTGCACTTAGATTGGCGCATCCTTGTTCTTTCTTTGTGTACTATTTCCAGAGCGTGCTTCTGCTTTTTGGGATTGCTGCCGCTAAGAGCTTATGGACTTTATTCATGAACTTTTTTGATATAAGGACTATTACCATTCATCAATTATCAATTTGTTATACCACTTCCTTATCAAGATTAATCCTATTTATATTCATGGGCCACTGTTGTCTGTAATCTGCCTAATCTTGCGCCATCTGACAATTTTTTCCATTTCCCCTTACAGAGGGTGAATGTTATTAAGTACCTAGGAATAAGGACCACTAGAGATCCAGCGGACTACATCTCCCTTAATATAACACAGCTCTACGACATGCTTAAGCAGAAGACACAGGTGTGGGCTTGCCTTCCATTGGGTGTAATGGGCAGCATAAACCTTATAAAAATGGTTTTGCTGCCAAAGATTTTGTATATGATCTGGCACTTACCGGTGTATCTTGTGCTTAGGCATTTCAAACTAATAGAGACTCTCCTCAAGCCGTTTGTCTGGGGCAACACTAGGCATAAACTCCCATGACACAAACTTAAAAACCCAACTGACCTTGCTGGAACGGCACTTCCTGATTTTAATTTATATTATCTCGCTGCCCAATTGTCGCAAATCTTTCATATAGACAAAGTAGACAGGGAAAGGTTTCTCTGCTTTTTGTGCCCAAAGTGGTCTCAGTCAACCTTAGATTCCCTAGTAGCAATAACTGGAGGATCGGAGGGGGAGGGTGACCACCGGACCCTCTTGTATCAGTATAGGAAAGTGTGGAGTATAGCCTCAGACAAGTTGCGCATACCTTCCTTGCACGACTTTACCTCCCTGTGGCACAATGCGGCCCTTCCTGAACTTTATCTAATCCCGGATAGTGAGGTGTGGAGCTCCAGGGGAGTGTTCTACCTGTCCCATATTACCTGCAACAGTAAACTGAAGTCCTTTGACCGTCTGAAGTCTGAATTTGCATTGCCTAGTCGAATGTTCTTTAGATACATACAACTTCACCACGCCTTCCGCACACAGTTCCCCTTAGATGACCTCTCTTTAGGCAATAATACTTTGCTGGCAGCAATAAAGTACCCCGATCCTAAAAAGCTGATTTCTCAATTCTATACTATGCTATCACTTCCGCCGGCAACCGTAGCGCCGTATGCCCTGAAATCTAGGTGGGAGGGAGAGCTGGTCCCATAGTAGATGAGGAATGGAATGATGCCCTGGACACATGCAAACTGTTTTCTCCCAAATTGTCTGACCGTTGATTCCAAATTTTCATAACACACAGAGCATATTGCACGCCACTCAGAATTTCAAAATATAAAAGCAATCAGTCCACTATTTGCCCAATGTGCACTCAAGAGGTGGGCACATTCTTCCACCTCCTGTGGAAATGCCCCAAAATCCAGGCATTCTGGCTACAGGTGGTAAAGTTTCTGCACGACACGATGGGTTCCCCCATAACACTTCAACCAAAACCGTGTCTTCTGGGAATCTTCCCAGACCAAGAGTTCAATAAGTTTACCAAGTTCTTCTTACATGAAACGCTCTTTTTTGCACGGAAAGTCATAGCTAGAGTGTGGATGACACCCAACCTGCCGGATATCTCACACCGGATAGCGGAAGTCAATACTGTTCTACCCTACAAGAAATGTATATACTCCCATAGAGGGTGTCCCTCCAAATATGACAACATTTGGGACAGGTTGCTCAAAGCCTCTGAAACTTGTGTTTCACTCGATACTGGTACACTTTGATCCCCATGTGTTCCTTATCACCCCAAAAGAAGATTGTGCATCCTGGGTGGGGCCCTGTGCGGCAGGGCACGTTATTGCCTTGATGTATCCAAATATTATTGGTACTGATTATGATGTCTCGTGTTTATTTGCATATTACTATGGAATGTTGCATTAAGATGTTTTTCAAGGGATGCTGTACATTATACTTGACGTTTGTCATGATGGCCTAATGTATGTATCATCTCTTTTTTGTTCAATAAAAAGACTATGGGCCAGATTCACAGTGGACTTACGACGGCGTATCTCCACGTACGCCGTCGTAAGTCCAAATGTGAGCCGTCGTATCTATGCGCCTGATTCTTAGAATCAGTTACGCATAGATTTGGCCAAGATACGAGCGCTGTAAGTCTCCTACGTATCTTGGGTGCATATTTACGCTGGCCGTAAGGGGCGCTTCCGTAGATTTACGCATCAAATATGTAAATTAGGTAGATATACGCCAAATCACGAACGTACTTGCGCCCGCTATGCCGTTTACGTTAGGCTTACGTCCGGCGTACAGTTACCCCTGCTATATGAAGCGCAGCCAATGCAAAGTATGGACGTCGGCTAGCGTATATTTTTACGTTGTTTACGTAAGTCGTACGTGAATGGGGCTGTGCGTAGGTTACATTCATGTCACAGGCATTGGGCCTCACGTATCTTATGGAGTAAATTTGGCGTGATACTGAGCATGCGCACGCATGCGCCGTTCGTTAGGCGCGTCATTTACGCGGGGTCACGATTCATTTACATACAACACGCCCCCTACCAGTCTATTTTGAATTAGGCGGGCTTACGCTGGCCAATTTACGCTTCGCCGCCGCAACTTACGGAGCAAGTGCTTTGTGAATACTGCACTTGCCCGTCCAAGTTGCGGAGGCGTAGCGTAAATAGTATATGCTACGCCCGCACAAAGATACGGCCAGATACGTGAATCTGGTCCTATGTTTGAGGAAAGTAAAGCTATAATAAATAAACACAGGCCTCATTCACATGGGCTTAGAGATGCAGCTAAATTTTAGCCGTGTTTTTATTGCTCCCATACCAATGCACAAGGTAAAATAATGACAGGAGCATGAGACAGTATAGTATGTATGTATGTGTTAGGCCTCGTACACACGACCGAACATGTCTGCTGAAACTGGTCCGCGGACCAGTTTCCGCGGACATGTTCGGTCGTCTGTACGGCTGACCGGACCGTTTTCCAGCGGACATTTGTCCAGCCGACCGTTTTCCGGCGGACAAAAATTTCTTAGCATGCTAAGAAACTTGTCCGCTGGAACGATGTCCGCCGGACATGTCCGATGGTCAGTATAACCGATCGGACATGTCCGCTGGCCCGAGATCCCGCGCATGATGTCGAAGTGATTTGACGCATGCGTGGAAGCATTTAACTTCCGGGTTCGCACACGCCGCCGCGTCATCGTCGCCGTCACGTCGCCTTCACGTCGTCGTCACGTCACCGCGTATTCTGTCCACACAGATTTTGGTTTGATGGTGTGTACAACCATCAGACCAAAATCTCCGAGCGGACATGTCCGATAAAATCGGTCCGCGGGCCGTTTTCATCTGACAGATCCGGTCGTGTGTACGAGGCCTTAGGCCCCGTACACACGACCGAGTTTCTCGGCAGAATTCAGCCAGAAACTCGATCGGAGCTTGATTCTGCCGAGAAACTCGAGGAACTCGTCGGGCCAAATAGAGAACATGTTCTCTATTTCCTTGTTGTTCAATGAGGAAAGTTGGCCCGCCGAGATCCTCGGCGGCTTCAACACAGGAACTTGATGTGTTTGGCACGTCGAGTTCCTCGGACGTGTGTACGGGGCCTTAGAGTTGCATCAATAATTTTAGGGCATGTTGCATTCCCTAGACTTTGCCCCAAATTATAAGTAGCACGTTTGTTGCTTGTTGTATGCGACAAATGAACATGGCCTTGCATGTAAAATAAGAGATAATGATGACTCCATGTAATAACGTACTGTTCTGTGAAACCATTTACACGTAGGTTTTGCAATCGGATGACTAGCTATGTTAATAGAGAGCTCTTTTGTTTACAATAGTTAGGTAATTGTCTTTGAAAGGGTGATGAGCTGTGCACAACAATGTTTTTTTCAGTTAACTCCGGCTCTGTTCATTAGTGTTGTGCTAATACACTGCCTGTCATGCCTAGAGGCTGTTTAGAACTACTTGTTATAGTAACGTAATGTGAAGAATGCAGCGTCCACCTGAACAGTACAAGCAGGGAAGCCTTACATTTATACAGTATTTATAAATCTGAGCATACGAGTGCTATTGTACATATTTATAGAATGTCACTGGAAACATCACAGCTCATTTTACTGATGTGATTTGTAAATTCTTATGTGTAGAGTCCATTAGAATTGACTTTGCTGAAATCATGGCAGTAGAAAATGAATTATAAATGGTTGCTGTGGCCTAACCTCCCTGGCGGTATGATTATTTCAGATTTGAGGTGCTGAATGCAGTACCATTATTTTGCAAGGAAATTTGGCGTTTTACATTGTAGGCCTGTAGGGCCAAATCCACAAAGACCCGGCGTAACGGCGAAATTCTAATTTAAGTTACACTGCCTTAAAATTTCTACCTAAGTGCCAGATCCACAAAGCACTTACCTAGAAATTTCTGGCCGTGTAACTTAAATTCCGCCGGCGCAAGGCGTTCCTCATTTCATGGGGGCGATTCCCACTTAAATGAGGCGCGCTCCCGCTCCGGCCGTACTGCGCATGCTCGTGACGTCATTTTCCCGACGTGCATAGCAGGAAATTACGTTACGCCGGGCTTTGTGGATTGCGACGGGTCAATAAAGTTGCGTCGAAAGAAAAAAAAGATACGGCGCGAAAAAAAAATTCAAATTCGAAAAAAAAACGCGTCGCTAGACAGAAGGATCTGCTTTTACATGGTGTACTAACTTTACACCATGTAAAAGCAGCCCTAATTTTGCATATGCAACTTAATACTTACGGAGAAAAAACGAAGCAGAAAAGCTTCGTGGATCTCCGTAAGTGCTAATTTGCATACCCGAGGCGGCATTTCGACACGAAATGCCCCCATCGGCGGATGCGGTACTGCATCCTAAGATCCGCCAGTGTAATTAAATTACACATGCCAGATCTTCTCCCTAACTATGGAAAACTGATTCTGTGGATCAGTTCCATAGTTAGGACCAGGGATACGACGGAGTAACAGCAGTTACCCCGTCGTATCTCTTTTGAGGATTTGGCCCGTAATTATTAGGAATAACTCACTTAACCTCCCTGGCGGTATGATTATTTCCGATTTTAGGTGCTGAAAGCGGTACCATTATTTGCAAGGAAATTTGGCGTTTTATACTGTAGGCCTGTAATTCTTAGGAATAACTCACTTAAATCTGACCAAACAAGAGTCTTGTAGGCATCCCGGGTATGACATTTAAAAAAAAAAAAAAATTCTAAATTATAATATAATAAATAATAATAAATAATTATAACAAATAATAATATAATTATAATAAAAATTATTCAATAATGTAATCAACTCAAAATCACTGAAATTTGCTCAGTTGCAGAATTGTCGCTGTCATTACTATTATTTTTTTATGACGAATTTCCCCACAAATCGCTATCGCTCAATTCTGCAAGTGATTATAATTTATTATGAATTGAATTTGGCGCTGTAACGTCACAGGGAACAGAGATCCGCGGCACACGGGGACACTGTGTTAATCGAGCGAGGACCCGCTCGCTCACACATTGGAGAGGCATCGCTAGATCCAGGGACAAGGTAAGTCAGTGATGGCAAACCTTGGCACCCCAGATGTTTTGGAACTACATTTCCCATGATGCTCTTCTACACTGCAGAGTGCATGAGCATCATGGGAAATGTAGTTCAAAAACATCTGGGGTACCAAGGTTCGCCATCACTGAGGTAAGTAAACCCTGCCTGTGGATGCTGCGAGGCGAGCCCGAGTCTGGCTTGGGGTTACCGATCGCAGCACAAAAATTTAACCCTGAGTCAGACTCGGGAATACTGCAAGGAGGGTTAAGCTGGCCATAAATGGATTGAAATTTGGCCAGTTCAGTAGGGACAAGTGAAATGTTAGTGCATCTATGGCTGTTCCCTTTAAAGTGGAGTTCCACCCATAAATATAACATTACATCAGTAGTTTTAAAAAAATGTCATTAGTCCTTTACGAATAATTTTTTTTTTTTTAGATGCCTTCAAGGTGTTGTTGCTAGGCAGAATAGTTAATCTTCCCACTTCCTGCACCTAGGTTCTTAATGCTTCCTAACCTACACCGCACAGACTCCTGGGAATGTAGTGGGTGTAACTTTCCAGGAGTCTGTGCACTCCCCAGTCTCAAAGAATCATGTGACTTGGACAGCACAGGTGCTGAAACCTGATCTGACACTGCTTGTGCAGCACAGAGCATGTGCGAGATTTGCAAGGCTGAAATCCAGGAAGACGTACAGTCTGGCTTCATGATGCCCGCACTTAAGATGGCCCCAGTCAATTTCTATTTTATAAAGTGTCTAAATGCTGTAACAACCTAACAAAACGGACCTTAGTTTACAGACTAACTTTACTAGAATACATTAAGCTTGTGTATTACAGGGGTATTTATATTTAAAAAGTGAAATTGTGGCCGGAACTCCGCTTTAATGAGACGTGCATCTGACAATCGACTTCTCATGAACGGGCTTGTTGGAAAATTTTCCTTCGATCATCACATGTAGGCAATCGGCTGCAGCGCTGATCAGTGTATTCTGACAGCGGATGAGTCCCCAGTGTCAGAATACATTAGCACAGCGGGGGGGATACCTCTGTTCACCTCAAATGTGTTGATGGGGAATCAGTTCAGTTTTTTTCCTTCAACCAGAGGAACAAAAAATTGGAGCCACGTACGGCCAGCATTACTGCATTAACACTGGCACTTAGGTACTAGCAGGTTTTTTTTTTCTCAGAGAACAGGCGCAAATTCTCCCCCCTTCCATGTCCCACCTCGTCTCTATTCCCTTTCCACCTCCAAGCATGATCCTGTGCAGCCAGCAACAATAAATCCCCGAACAACGATAGGTCTCCCATCAACAATAAATCCCCTCTAGCAACGACAGATTCCCCTCTGCAATAATAGATCCCTGGGCAACAATAGATCCCCTCTCCATCAGCAATAGATCCCCTCCCCAACAAGAATATATGCCCAGCACCAATAAATCCCCTCTCCAACAACAATAGATCCCCCAGCAACAATAGATCCCCTCCCCAACAAGAATAGATTCCCCCAACAACAACAATAAATCCCCTCTAGCAATAATAGATTCCCTCAGAAACAATAGATCCCCTCCCCAACAACAATAGATCTCCCCTGCAAGAAAAAAACCCTAAACAATAATACAATAGATCTCCCAGCAGCCAGCATCAACAGACCCTTTCCTCAAGCAACAATTGAGCCCCTAGCAACAGAAGATCCTCCACCAGCAATAATACCTCCCAACAACAACAACAATAGATCTCCCCAGCAACATCAGCTGTCCCTAGCAACAATGAACCCTCGCCAGTAACAATACAGTGGGTCTCCTGGCAGCCAGCATCAGTAGACCCTCCAGCATCAGTAGACCCTCCAGCAGCCAGCAACAATAAACCCCTCTCTCAACAGTAGATCCCTCCCACCAATAATTGGCCCCCTAGCTTAGGGTGACCAGACATCCCTAGTTTCAGGGGACAGTCCCCGGATTGAGGACACTGTCCCTGGATCAAATCTGTCCCTGGTTTTGTCCCCGGATTGGATTTGAACAGGGCCTGGGGCAAATTCAAAGCCAGTCAGTGCAGAATTAAAAAAATATATATTCTGAATTACACACCCCTGCTCCACCCAACCTACTAGCTTAGGGGTGTATTTTTTCCATTATCTGTTCCCCTTTCTGATGATCATGTGCTGGTCAGAGCGGAGGAACCATTTTTTCAGTTTCGTGCGCATGCCCATTCAGCTCCACTCACATGTTCTTCTGCCTTGGCTCAAGTCCCAGCCAGTCGCCTGCCTGCTTATCTCCTTGCCTTCCCTGGTGGAGTGATCTTTGTCCGCTTCCCACCCAGTAGTACCCAGGGCCCGGAGAGTGAGACTTGAGAGGTTGTGAGGCGGGCAAGGGGCGGCGGCAGTGACGGGCAGAGAGAGGCAGCTGGGCTCAACGGATGGTGTCCAGCAGCAGGGACAGAGGGGAAGCGGATCCGATCATGGGGCTGCCAGCACCTTCAAGGCTTCAACACAGGAGTGCTTTGGGGGTGTCTGTGAATAGACTACATTGCACTGTATCTGTCTCTCTGGCATCATGGATGGTATCATAACTCAAAGGCATAAGATACGAAGAAAGAGGATGGATAGCCGCACTCCAATGACCAAACGGTTGTCTTTTATTCAAAAAGTACATCACTTCACAGTTGCAACAAAGGAACAGGTAGATAGCCAACGCGTTTCGCACTGAGCTAGTACTTAATCATGGCTGAAAGGCAGCAGGCAGAGCCATGATAGAGTGCCTACTGCCTGTGAGTTATCATAATGCTGATGATGTTAACCAGTTGCTGATCACCTGATAGCAGATTTACTACTACAGGACGGCCGTGCTGCGCAGGATCATGTATATACGTAATCTGGCATTTCTGCAAAGCAGGTACAGGGATCTATGCCTTTCCTTAGTAAAATCACCTCCCACACATTTAACCCTTTGATTGCCCTAGATGTTATCCCCTTCCCAGCCAGTGTCATTACAGTGACAGTGCATATTTTTAGCACTATTCGATGTATTAGTGTCACCGGTTCCCACAAAGTTTCATTAGTGTCCGATTTGTCCACCGCAATATCGCAGTCCCGCTATGAGTCGCTGATCGCCGCCATTTCTAGTAAAAAAAAATGTCCCCGGATTTCATTGAAAAATTCTGGTCACCTTACCCTAGCTACATCAGATCCCCCCAGCAAAAATAAATCTCCCTAGCAACAAATGATCTCTCCAGGGAAAATCGATCCCCCAGCTGTCAGCATCAATAGACCCTCCAGCATACATCATAATTTGCATAAGAATAAAAAAATGACAATAAAAGGTTGTAATATAGCTATATTAACAATTCCATTTGCAAGGCAACTTTAATTATTGATTAAAAAAAGAAAAAAGAAAAATAAGTAATATAAAAATAAAATAGAATAGAATTAAAATAAAAGTAAAGTGTCCAATTAAAAAACTGCTAGCAGGCAGGCTCTGTATTGTAGAAGAAACATGCAATGTCCATTCAGCAATAAAATAAACCTATCTGCCTGCACGCAGTCTTCTATAGAATGTAAACTGAAGTCTGCATATACAGCACAGTTTATATTTCAGCACACGGGATAACAGAACTGGCGCACATGCTTAGCACTGACATCCTCCTGTGCCAGCCAGTCAAGATTCTCACAGCCCAGCGCCCTGGAGAAGCTGGGAAGAAGAGGATCCTTGGACCATCAAAGCAGCAAGTATTGTTGACCTTAGCTATTCCTTAAACCCGTCAGTTCTTTTTTTTATGGGTGTCTCATTAGCAAGATCTCCCTTCACTTCCTGTCCTGTAGACTCAACAGGAAGTGAGAGAATATATCTTATTCCAATGTGAGGGTAATCCCCTTTTGGGCAGCTGTCACATAACAATTGGATTTATTCTCACTTTCATTCGATGTGCGATTGGTGACCAAGACAAATTGCATCAGTTTATACCAGGTGCATTGGCACTGTGATACACAGCCTTGCCCAGCACAGTCCCAACATGAGAGAAGGCAAAAAGCCTTGTTTCCTATTATACAAGTTTATGTCTGGGGTGTTCCCACTACAGTGATGTGTGCTGAAACAAATACAGCATGCACAACCCTTTTCAGTGCAGTGCAGTGCATCACAAGCCACAGCCAATAGAACTTAAAGGGTAACTCCACTTTCATTGAAAAATAGCAAATAAAAAAATAATAATAATATGGCGTATGCAATTGTGACACAAGTCATATTGTAATTGGATGTTATTAAAATGACCTTTTCTTATTAATCTGCAGCCTCTGTAATTTTCTGTAAAATGTAATGCAATATGGCTACCTGGAGGTGTTCCGTACACAGAATGTATACAGAATGCCCCCCCCCCCCCCCCCTCCAGAAACATAATTCCTTGCTTGTGGCTTGTGTTTATGGCTCACAAATTTTCCCAGAAGTCTGCACTAAATCTACTTTCACACTGGGGCAGTGCCGGCGTTAGCGGTAAGGCGGCGCTAGTTTCAGCTGCGCTTTACCGCTGTTATAACGGCACTTTTGTATGGCTTTTCGGGCAGTAGAGGGGCACGTTTAACTCCTGAGGGTTAAAAGGGGTTAAAAGAACCTGTGATGCGGCGCTTCCGAATCGCTTTTCAGGTGCTTCAGAAGCGGTGCCCATTCATTTCAATTCAGTGTGGGAGTGGTATATATACCGCTCCCACACCGCCCCAAAGATGCTGCTTGCAGGACTTTTTTATCCGTTCTGCTAGCGCACTGCCCAGTCTGAAAGCACTCAGGCTTCCACACTGGGGTGACTTGAGAGGTAGTTGTCAGGTCCTTTAGACCCCTTTCACACTGAGGAGTTTTTCAGGCGGTACAGCGCTACAAATAGCGCTGCTATACCGCCTGAAAAACTCCTGCCCAGCAACCTCAATGTGAAAGCCGGAGGGTTTTTACACTGAGGCGATGCGCTGGCAGGAGAGAAAAAAATCTCCTGCAAGCAGCATCTTTGAAGCAGTGAGAGGAGCGGTATGTATACCGCTCCTTTATCGCTCCTTCCCATTTAAAACAATGGGACACGCGGTAATACCGACCGCAATGCGCCTCTGCAGAGGCGCATTGCGGGCGGTATTAACCCTTTATCGGCCGCTAGCAGGGGTTAATACCGCACCGCTAGCGGCCGAATCCCGCGGCAAATCCGACAGTATAGCGCCGCTATTTTTAGCGGCGCTATACCGCCACCGTGCCTCCCGCCCCAGTGTGAAAGGGGCCTTAGTGCTAAAATGCCTCAAAACTGTCTCAGTGTGAAAGGGGTCTTAGTTACAAGTCTAGAGGGATGCAGACCCTGCAATTTTCCTCATTTGAGCCCTGCAGGTGCACAGCTGGTTGATAATTATGAAAACACTCCCATTAGACACCACTCTAAAGCATAGGGGCACAGAGGAACAAACAGTGATTTCTTCAGAATAACAAAAGGTAGGAATCCGCAACAAAGTTTGTTATAATCCTCGTAATGTACAGAGATCACCCAGGGGGAATGTTTTTTTCTCAACAAAAGTGGAGTTGCGCTTTAATGAAGTACAGTGGAACCTCGGATTGCGAGTAACTCGATTAACGAGCGTTTCGCAATACGAGCACTGTATTTTAAAAAATCCTAACTCGGTTTGCGAGTGTTGTCTAGCAAAACGAGCAGGATTCAGGCCAAAGCAGTGTGCATTACCACGTTTGGCCTGAGGTGGGGGGGCAACGGAGCCGAGCAGAGCCGAACCGTTCGGTAATGCTCAGAAAGACTCGGAAAGGCACGGAAATGCTCCGTTCCCGAGCCTTTTTGAGGTTTGCCGAAGTCAGCCGAGGTGTCCTCAGGCCTTTCCGGCCATTTTCCGAGGCTCTCCGGCGCCCCCCACCTCTGGCCGCATGTGGTATTGCATGCCATTGAAGTCAATTATTTTCGTTTCCATTGACTTCAATGGGGAAACTCGCTTTGATATGCAAGTACTTTGGATTACGAGCATTCTCCTGGAATGGATTATGCTCGTAATCCAAGGTCCCACTGTACTACTTTTGTGACATTTCAAAGTTCCCTCAAGGCCAGGTTCACATATTTGCAGCTCCAATGCGTTGAATTCATACTTAGACTGAACCCTTCTGCAATCTGAACTGCAGCCGACCCGGACCTGTGTGAACCAACTCCATAGAGAGCTGGTCAAATTTGCCTGTCATGTGAAAACTGCATCCAATTCACATATATATGAACCCAGCCTATGGCTTGATTCACACTTATGCATTTTTAGTGCTTTTTGCAGATTTGGACTACAGTCCATTTACCTGGTTTCCTATGGAACACGCTCTGTAGTGCAAATATATAAAATACAAAAAGCACTAAAAATGCATAGGTGTCAATTAAGCCTAAAAAAAAAAAAAAAAAAAAAGCAAACAGTGCAATGCACCAGGATCTGTTTCTTCCATCAGCTGTGCAATTATCTCACCTGCTGGTGTGAACGATGCTAATGATCTAATGCCATACACTATACGAAAAATTGGCTGAAATTCGGTCATTTGGCCAGTTTGTTCGTTTTTCGGACAGTTAATGGGCACAAAATCGAAAAATTGTTGGAATGTTTTTTAGCCGAGTTTGGAAATTTTTTGACGAACAAACTATAAATTGAAAGGTTAATGTGCTTCCAGTTTTAACTCTTTGCACTAGGTATATGTAAAAAAAAAATAACAAAAAATGTATTAATTTATGTCCACTGAACGATTTATCGGTCATTACATGATGGCACTATCGTTTACTCTCACGGCCGAATGTTTGTTTTTCGAAAATGGCTTTGGCCGATTTTTCTTATAGTGTTTGGCCAGCATTAGGGTCACCATACACATTGCAATCTGACAATACAATCTTTGCACAATCAATTTTAAGATGGCTAATTTGGGAATTTATTTTATTTTTCACTTTTGGTGGCCAAAACGAAAAAACAAAAAAAATAAAAAGTGTTGCCTTTAGTTATACTTTAGGAAACATGCCTAAAATAACCTATGAAGTACGAGTCTGCCATTAATAAAAATACAAGTGTCCAAATCTGAAAGGTAAACGTTTTCAAAACCATTTAAATTAGTTTGTAACAGTGAATTTATGACATTTACTATGAGCAATAGAAAAAAGAGCAATGATTGGAGAATGATGAGGGAAATGACGCTACGGGTAGGTGACATTATACAGGAGGTGTAATACACTTACCTGGAAATCTCTGGTAGTGATGATGAACAGCAGCACTGAGCAGAGTGTCTCCTTGTACAGCTCCAGTGTTGTGTGTCCCCGTTGCCTGGCACCATCAGACTCCTGGAGGAGGGACACAAGCTGACTGAGCGATCCTGTACAACAACACTGACTGACAGTCTGCTCAGACGTCGGTTATACACAGGGAACAGTCTAGGGACTCTCTAAAAGTTCCTTTTCAAATGTGTTAGCATTCTATGTTCTTTATCACTTCCTCAACGTATATTGCTCATACAGTATAGGGCTAATATCAACTGGTAATGCTTGTAATAAAATCAGGATAACTAAAAAGCACAAAGTTTTTTTTTTCTACAAATAATTTTGTTTATTGACAGTAAATATTAAAATAAAAACATTTGGGCTTTACGCACACTCATCTTTAAAAAAAAAGTTGCTTTTACATGAATTTGGCGCGGGGGGGGGGGAAACCCCCCCACCTGGGTCAGTCGGGTCACAGGGGTCATTGGCAGCAACCCCCCCCACCGATCAGTTAGTCAGTTGGGGCCACCCACTTCTTACCCCATCTCGTGGGCAGCGTGGCAGCTTCTCTCCAGGCTGCTTGTTTGCTGTTCAATTCCCCTGCGTGCGTCTTCTCCCTCCTCTTCCCCTGCCAGTCAATCCAATCGGATCTCCTTTCAGCCAATCGGGTGACGGGTCTCAGGACCCGCTTCCTAATTGGGCGGTAGGAGATTCATCGTTACAAATATTCATTCGCTATTGTAACACAACTGGGTGGGCTCGGAGCACAGTGCTCTGTGTCCCGAGACCACCTTTTTTTGAAGCCTATTAGAGCTTTTGGCTCTAATCACGTGCTTCAAAAAAACACCCTCCCCTATTGGAATTCATGCATCCGGCACCCCTACCGGTAGATCAGATGGCCGGACGTATGGATGGGGGGACGGGCCGCTACTGATGGGGGGGGGGGGGCAGTTCAGTCTGTAAAAGCACCTTTGTGTTAGCCTATGTGTTCATGTACACATGGGCATATTAGAAAAGAAGCATTTGAAAAAAAAAAATATGAAACTGAAAAAAAAATAACTGCAGAGCAGAAAAAAACACACAATGGGGCTGATTTACCAAGCCTTTGCGCCATGATTCATGGAGCAAAGGCAGAAGTAAAAGCCTTTTTGACATTTACTAAAGAAATACGCTGGCAGTGCAGCATATTTCTTTATTTACTATAATGCCTAGTGTGCCCAGGAGAGGGCGCATGGTGCGCCTCTATAGACCTGGCACACGGCATTTAGAAATGTAAATAGAAGGTGTGTGGGCGGGAGTTTATTAGGGGGGGGGTGTGGGATGATGTGGGGAAGTGTAGTTACATGTGTTTGTTTAACTTTCACAGGCCGAATTGAAAGTGAAAGTGATTTTTCTGAAAACGATCGCCGTACGCCGTAAGTACGCCTAAACCTCGGGGAGGTTTATTTGTGTACTGTGCATGCGTGAGTGGGAATTACGGAACTTCAAGCACACCGCCTCACTATGCTGGCAAAATCTTGATAAATACCAAGCGGCGTAGCTGCTTTTGCGTGGCTTGAGGCGGCACACGTGAATTCCCGAATCGTTTTCAGCTTGCGCTGACCATGAAGGGAAACTCTGCGCCAAATTTCAAACAAAAAACCGGTGTGGGTTCCCCTGCAGTGGCACATTAGACCCTTAGATTTGGTCTGGATCGTAAGGGGGAAAACCTACGCTGAAAAAAACAGCGTGGGGGTTCCCCCAAGATCCATACCAAACCCTTATCCAAGCACGCCGCCTGGCCGGACAGGAATGGGGTTGGGGACGAACGAGCGCCCCCCCCCCCTTCCTGAGCCGTACCAGACCGCATGCCCTCAACATGGGGGAGTGTGTGCTTTGGGGCAGGGGGGCACTGCGCCCCCAAAGCACTCTTGTCCCCATGTCGATAGGGACAAGGGTCTCTTCCCGACAACCCTGGCCGTTGGTTGTCGGGGTATGCGGGCAGGGGCTTATCGGAATTTGGGAGCCCCCTTTAATAAGGGGGCCCCCAGATGCCGGCCCCCCACCCTATGTGAATGAGTACAGGGTACATCGTACCCCTACCCATTCACCTGGTGGAAAAATGTAAAGTTAAAAAAAACGCCACACAGATTTTTGTAGTAATTTATTAGTCAGCTGGGGGGTCTTCTGCCAGGGCCGCCCCCCCTTTCTTCTTTAAGCTGTTTTCCAAGGGGGGTGTAGGCCCGGTCTTCGCCATTTTCTGCGGGGGGGGCGGTCTTCTCACTTCTACCGGGCCCCCGGGCTTCTCCTGGCTGTCTTCTGCCGGGCTCTGGTCTTCTCTCTTGCCTCTTCTGCCGGGTCGCCCGGGCTTATCTCTGCTGTCTTCTCTGTTCCCTCTTCTGCCTGGCTCCACCGCAGGGGCTAGGGCTTCTCCGCTGTCTTGTTCCTTCTTCTCTTCCAGCGATGTTGACACGACGAGCTCTCCCGCTGTAATGCCGTCTGAGCGGTACGCATCGACTTATATAGGCATAGGGCGTGGTCACCAGGTGATGCCACCCTGCGACCCCACCCTTTGTGACATCACATTCCCATAATGCCCCGGGAATGTGATGTCACAGAGAAGGCAGCGGAGAGAAGCCCGGGCGGGGCCCGGCAGAAGAGGGAAGAGAGAAGACCGGACCCCGCTGTGGAGCCCGGCAGAAGACACCGGAGAAGCCCGGGGGGGTGGCCCACCCCCCGGCAGAAAACTACCAAGACTGGGTGCCCCCCCCCCCCCAATGTAAAAGATTAAAGGGGGTTGGGGCCCCGGCGTAAAACAGCGGAGAACCCCTGGGGGGTGGCCCCCGGCAGAAAACTACGAAGACCGGGTGCCCCCCGAATGTAAAAGAGCTTAAAGGGGGTGGGGGCCCCGGCGGAAGACCCCCCAGCTGACTAATAAATTATTTTAAAAATCTGTGTAGTGTGTTTTTTTAACTTTACATTTTCCCCCCAGGTGAATGGGTAGGGGTACGATGCATGCGTCAATACCTCACATGTGTGGTTTGAACGGCGTTTAAATATGTGGGCGGGACTTACATGCGTGTTTGCTTCTGAGTGCGAGCTACTAGGGACAGGGACGTTTTAATCTTTTTTTTTTTACGTAATATTTTTGTCCCTTTTTTTTTATCACTTTTATTCCTATTACAAGAAATGTAAACATCCCTTGTAATAGGACTAGTGTGTGACAGGTCCTCTTTATGGATAGAGGCGGGGTCAATAAGACCCCACATCTGTCCTCCAGACTGGAAAGCATGAGATCGTAAACAAAAACACTGATCTCATGCTTTCAGCCGCAATCATGTTCGTTCAGCACAGTGGTGTAGTGGATAGCACTTTCACCTAGCAGTAAAAAGGGTTGCTGGTTCGAATCCTGCCAGCAACACCATCTGCCTGGAATTTGCATGTTCTTCCTGTCCCTGCGTGGGTTTCCTCCCACAATCTAAAAACATGCTGTAAATCGGATCCTGTCTAAATAAGCCCTAATATGCAGTAGTATATTTAGGTTTTGTGCTGCCCTAGGCCTGACTTGTGGGGGTCTGCGGGCGGGGGGCTTATCGGAATCTGGAAGATCCTGCCCCCCCCCCCCCTGTGTGAAATGGTAATGGGGTACATTGTACCTCTACCATTTCACCCAAAAAAAAGTGTCAAAAATTTAAAAAAAGACAATAGCCGGTTTTTGACAATTCCTTTATTAATGTCTTCTTTCCGCGCTTCTTCTTCTTCCATCTTCTTCTTTTCTGCTTTCATTCGGGTTTCTTCCTCCTCTTCTTCCTCTGCTTCTTTCTTGGGTCTTCTCATCCGCATCTTGACCGGCGCCTTCTTCCATCTTCTTCTCCTTCCGTCGGCCTTCTCGTCCGCAAAGCTTTTTTTTTTATGAATGGGAGCCGACAATTCATTCTAGCTGCGAGTGATTTTTTTAAATGACTTTTTTTCCTTCAAAATTTCATTTTGTGCAGGGACAGTTCTAAGTACGGGAAACACGCGCTTTTTCACATGCTTACTTTACACCCCCCAGGTACGAAATTTAAAGGAAGATTTCGCTTTTACTGTTGCACTTTAAGCATTATTAAATTCACTGCTTCCGAAAAAACGGACGTTTTAGAAAATAAAAAATGCATTGATACATGTCCCCTGGGGCAGGACTCAGGTCCCCAAACACTTTTTAGGACAAAAACTAGCATATTAACCTTTAAAATTAACACTTTTGATTTCTTCCATAGACTTCTAAAGGGAGTTCGGCGGCGGCTTTACATATTAATTGCATTGCGCCCGCTGCTACGCCGGTTCATGCGCCTAATTAAGGATTCATCCGGTGCACTAATTAAGCCATGAACCAGCGCAGCGCACTGTTAATAGTAAATCAGCCCCTCTGTGTCCCGTGATGTACGATAAAGAAATGCTGGTAATTCTCTTGTCCTGCATTGTTTTGCAGTAGCCAGGTGTAAACAGGGACTAAAGGGGAATGTGTATTGTCAAACATCAACATTCCTTTGTGCCTTGGCATGCAATTTGATGCCTGCTGACACACATTTTCAATGCTGTTTTGAATTAGAATTTTGGGGTGAATGGGATTAATAGCCATTGACAAAGGCTTGTTAATACAACTTTTGTATGTGTTGCCAGTGCATTAAAACACATATTAAATGCATTTGACTTCTTCAGGCATCCCAAAGCACTAAAACATGAAAAAAAACACAATCTTTTATTTTTTTTTATCGGGAAGTTGGACACGTTTTAGCATGTTGAAACACATATGGTAAAATCAAACAGTTTAAATGGATCCTTCTGTTCTACTACATATTGACATTTCATCATCCTTCTGAATGGTGTTCTCCATCTATAGCTGATGCATCGAGTTGTGCTGTTTACGAGTTGATGCATGTCAAGCAGCCCATTAAAACCAGTTAGAATGCCTGTAAAACATGTCAATGCATATTACAATGCACTGTAAATGGTATGGACAGGCCCTTCAGGTTGATTTTTGCATACTCCAGCTGACTGCACAGAACAAAACGCCACATCGCAGGTCATGTGTTTTCTGTAAAACATCAGGCTTTGCATTTATACAGAGTCACCAGAGCCAAATTCTTTCATAGGCCACATAAGCAATTCCCATGTATAAAAAAGGTTCCATATTGCTGCCCTACCTTCCAATGTCATCTGTCCAAACAATGGTAAATTACCTGTACCGCGGGCCCCAGGCTGTTTTCAATTAATGGTCCCCTCATCATGGATAAGGGTGAGCGTGCATAGACATTTTTGAATACATTTGTGAAATATTTCTGCTGGATTTGGAAAACATTCTTTGAATTTTAAATTGAATATTATGCAGTGGTATACTCATGTGTTGGTAACAGATAAAATCAAAACAAAACATATACAGGGAGTAAACATGTTTATTGTCAATGATTGTTTGATCATTTTAAAGGAAATCTTAATCGTGAGATTTATAAATTCTAAAGTTCATGTATCAAGACCCCTTACAATGTAGCTGTATCCCTCCTGATGACATCATAATGGCTTTAAGAAACCCAGAAGCCAAGCTCACTGAATATAAATGACTACCCAAAGAGGTATCAAAATCTTCTTCAGATACCGAAAGCCAACTACAAAACCAAAGGAGATAGAAGATTTGCGGTCCAAGGTCCCAGACTATGGAACGCTTTACCAACCAGCATTCGGTTTGGAGGAGAACCACTTAGCCTTCAGGAAAAAGATCAAAACTCATCTCTTTTGATATCAAAAGAGTCAGGTACTATCAAGCGCCCAGAGGCGATTAAGTTTGCATGTGTCGCGCTATATAAGGTTCTCATTCATTCAGGATATACTGTATGTTACCTTGCTAAAATTGACTAAATATGAAGATCACTATAGTACAGAAGTTGTTAGCAAATTCATGGCCCTCTGGGGTCCCTATAAACTTCTTTTTCTGCCTTTATTATAATCTGTCACTGTTAGCAGGTCCTCTTTAGTGCTCCTTTTGAACAGTCTTTTCATTTGTGTTGGTGGCACAGCTGCAAATACTGTATATGACTGTACTCACAGCATGGCCCATGTGGAAGAACACAGTGGAGTTTAAAATTCAACCTCCATTCTCACTGCTGAAATCCTGTACATGCCTGAACATAGTAGTCAGCACTACCATGGAAGTTCTTAGAACTGTAAAAGATAGGAACCTGACTTTACCCCAACAGTTTGCAGTCCCCATTACAGCATCTCAACAATACCAAGAATAAGAAGAGCACTTCAGATGTACTGTAGGCCTTATTGGACTTTATATCCATAGAACTCAAGCGGGCAGTTAAGGAAAATATACATTTGAAGGCAGTGGTGGCCTGTGCATTGTGTGCACACGGGCGCCGCCCCCCCCCCCCAGCACCTCCGCCGCCCTCCCTATCCATGTGCCCGGTCCCTTTCAGGATGCCGGACACATGAATTACTATGGTGGGGTGTATTTTGAAGCACAGAAGCTCTAATAGGCTTAAAAATAGGGTGGGCCCGGGGTGCAGGGCACTGCATCCCAATTTCACCCTGATGTGCGATGATAGCGAAATAATTTTTGCTTTTTTCACACTAACGTTCCTCACCGCCAATCAGGAGGCAGGTCTGCGAGACCTGTTTCCTGATTGGACAAAGCGTCAGGCGATCGTATTGGATGCCTAGTGCTTTGGCGGAAGAGGAGAAACGGCGGAGGAAGGAGCCACACCGGAGCCGCCGCTTCCCACTTCAGGAGAGGAGGAGAGCTCCGCCAGCCGCCACTTTAGCAGAGGAGGAGGAGAGCCCCGGCAGGCGCAACTCCAGGAAAGGAGAGTCCCGCTAGCCACAACTCCAGGAGAGGAGAGCCCCGCCAGCCGCCACTCCAGGAGAGGAGAGCCCCGCCAGCCACCACTTCAGGAGAGGAGAGCCCCGCTACAGAGCGGTAGGTGACACCGCACCGGCTGCAGGGGGAGGATGGGGAAGGGCGGTGGTGGTGCTAAGCAGTATACCCTAATCTGTGAGGCTGTGCTGTATATCCTGATCTGTGAGGCTGTGTTGTATACCCTGAGCTGTGAGACTGTGCTGTATAACCGGAGTTGTATACCCTGATCTGTGAGGCTGAGCTATATACTCTGTCCTATGATTCTGGGACTGTATACTCCAGACACTATGGGTGGAAGCAAGTAGAATACAAGGGACAGAATGGGTGGATTCTATAAGGGGTGGAGCTTATGAGAAGTGGGTGGGATCAAAGGGAAAGGGCGGGGTCTGGTGCCCCTTCATTCCAAAACCTTTCCAGCCGCCACTGCTTGAAGGCAAGATTCTGCTTAAGGGCGATGCCATACTTAGGATCCTGTCATTGGTTACAACTTTGCTGTGACAAAACTGCTATACAGGGCATAGAGATATTCACTAGTATATTGTGTCTCTTGCCAGATAAGTAAGGCATTGCACTCTAGCTGGTAAGTAGGTTTCTGTAGTTGTTCCATCCACAGTGTTGCAATACCTTGCTTATCCAGCCATGTTCGGCCATCCTCAACCAGGGGGCCGTGGAACCCTTGTGTTCCTACAGAGGTTACTAGGAATTCCATAAGCTGTGGCGGATGTTTCTTTCCTTTTTAGCAGCCATAATTGGGCCATGGTCTTTATAAGTGGAAGAATTAAATAATCTAGTTGCTAGGCAGCAGTTGTTGCTTTAGGTACTTGGGGACAAATGTATAAAGCTGTGGTTTTGCATAACCACTGTTATACCACTGCTTCAAAAAGAAAAATAATCTGGAACATTCATAGAGCAAATGTGATTGCTACATTCAGAGTCTGGAAAAATCTTTCCAAGTGTAAAAATAAATGGCGGGAGGAAACCTGTTCCATGACTTTGGCTCCATACTTTGCCCTGGTTTTATAAATAAAATGTAAGTGGTTCTAAAGGCAGAAGATGTGTTACTGTATTGCATTCTCTGCATTAGGGCAAAAAACCTTCTGCATGCTGGTCCCATACCCCCCCCCCCTCCCCCCAGCCCACCATTATACTTACCTGAGCCCGATCTTGAGCCAGCGATGTGCACAAGAGGAGCAGTTCAATTGGCTCTTTCCCTTTTAATTGGCTCAGACACAGCAGCGGAAGCAATTGACTCCTGCTGCTGTCGATTACAGCCAGTAAGACGGTAGTGGGCAATGCTGCACTCTGGCTTGCTATGGGGAGCAGAAGCCAGGAGTGCAGGTGGGGGGACCCTAGAGAAGGAGGATTAGGGCTCCTCTGTGCAGAGGGCAGGTAAATATACTGTAACATGTTTGTTGCAGAGATACAAAGAGATAGCCCAGGCAAAACCAGCCTCAGCCTAATCATCTCCATGATTAAGCCTTGGGGCAGGGTGAAACATGTTGGTGTTGTGGTCTGCATTAATATTAACATTAGATCTTCATTTAAATACTACACATAGATAAAGGTGATATAAAAGACACATTTGTATTTTAAATTATTTATTCAACAACAATATCAATAGATGTAATGGTATGTAGTAGAGACAGTACACCCATGGCCTCTGAAACTGGTATTGACCAGTTTACTAAAAAATCAATTTTTGTAGACATTTTGTATGACCGCGCATCTTTCTTTGACAAACATCAATGTGGTTTATTTTTCTGACCACTTCTCTATGCAACATTCCTTTAGTTGCAAGATGTCTGTGGGTTTCTTTGCATTTACTGCCCATTCCAAATGTCCCTACAACATTTTGATCTCATTCAAATCAGGGTTTTGACTAGGACAGTTCACAACCATCCATTTGTTCTATTGAACCATTCCTTGGTGGAATTGCTACTGTGCTTCAGATCATTATTGTTAAGGGGGCTCACCTTCACCCATTGGATAGATGGTTTCACAATCTCATTTAGCACACTTTGATGAAAAATTCATAGTTAACACATTGACTGCAAACTCCCCTGAAAGCATAACGTCCCCAAGCCATAATATTTCCACCAAAATAGCTAAGAAAACAAAAAAACAGCAGCACACAGTACAATGTATAGGGCAAGGAACAACACTCAGTTATGCAGCTCCTGGTGATCAGGGGGATCGAGTAATGAGACACAATAGAGAACAAGGGTACAAATCTTGTGCATAAAAACAGATATTTAATTAAAAATAAAATTGGTAAACACTTATGTTAAAATGATCGTTCAAGAGCACATTTCCAGGTAATCTGAGAATGTGGCAGCAGCATCTTGTCCAACAGACCCTGACCATTGCAAAGGCTTGCAGAAGGAATTATAATCCAGCAACAGCACTTCTAGTGTGGGACCTGCTAAGATATAGCAGGCGTGCAGTGTCATTGGTTGTCTGGATGACCCTAGGAAGAGAATTGATGCTAGGCCTAGCGTTTCAGGGCTCTAGCCCTTCTGGACGCCTGGCTAAGGGACAAAGGAGTAACTCTTTATATTATAAATTACTGATGCCCTTGTGTTTTTTACTTTAACAACTTTTATTTGTGCACCAGTTTATAGATCATTTGTATTGTCATTTTATGGATATACTATTGCAGTAGTTTTATCGTTTTAAGGGGTTACATTTTTGTTTTACTGCATCAGTTATGTTATCATCTTAATCCCTGAGAAATTCATTGAGTCAACTGAGCATAAAAGAGAAGAGAGGAGCCTCCAAGTGTAGCAATATGGTTACATTTAATGAAGGTACAACATTTAGCATCTTATTGCTACAATTAGAGGTGCCTCTCTTCTCTTTTATACCCTGTAAAAAAATGCTTTGATATACAAGTGCTTTGGATTACAAGCACTGTAACAAATTATGCTCGCAATCCAAGGTTTTACTGTATATTGTAAATAAATACTGCCATTGTAATATGTCTCCCCCTAGAGGCATTTTGTGAGAACAGCATGTGAAATGCTCTGCTTTTTTTTCATATTAAACTACACATAGAGCACCATGATTTGTCAGTACATATATTAACAATAAGATATATGTATAATACAAGGGTACTTTGTCGCATAGTAGATGGACAATGTATTTTTAAGTAGGCATTTCCAATGCATTGGAAATATATAACTGGTTCCTTAATTTATTACAACTGTGCACTTGAAGTCTGACAGCTGCCTGCCCTCATACAGTAAGACTGATATACTAAAGAAGCTGAGAATCTTTACTCAACGAATTGACTGAAAAGTCGCTTCAATTATCCGATTACATGAAAAGCAAATTTCTGTTTATTTTTTTATCTGCACATGATTTTGTATTTAAAATTAAACACAGTTAGAATATTTTGAATGAAGATCCTCAACTCCTTTAGTAAATAAGCCATATAGTGTTCTAGTTACTGAAAGTTTATGTTAGTGTCAAATAACATTGTCCTATTGCTAATTCCTGCTGCCAGCCAAGAAAAAAAAAACACTTTGGTATGATCTGCACTTCAGTTTGACAGTGCAAATGTCCTCAGCTGCTTGAAGGAATCGGGATGGATTGAGCACCAATATGTTGAAAGGGGAAAAACAAATTTTATTGCTATACATTAGTGGATTTTAGTGGATGGTTTCTGTCCATCAATGCACACCTGCCTATTTGTTTAATCCTTTAGGCCTTGTTCACACGGGCGTACTACAGCATACACCCTTGCGTGGGCACCATTTGTGAGCACGGGGATGCACAGGTATTCCATGCATCCCCATGCCGTTAGTTCCATTCATGTCACTTGGGACACAGAGGCTGCTGCTGCTCCCAATAAGACAGCCATGTGAGGGCTCGGGTTGGGCTCTGTGGTTGATTAAGGTGGTAATTAAACTCACTTGGTGCCTTATCTGCATTAAATTAGCCTCAAAACCTGTGTAATTCATATGTGTTTGGGTTTAAAGGGATGAGGTGGCAACCCTAGCTCGGCCCCAAATACAGACAATGTGCATTTGAGGTTGTGCACCTCCATTGCTTTTAAATTAGAAGCAGCAGCTGTAACCGTGCAGCTGCTGCATCCCAATTGACATGAATGGGACTGCCTGCATGGGGATAAACGGAAACCCTGTGCATCCCTGCAGGCAAAATGTGCCCTTGGATGGGTGTATGCTCTAGTATGCCTGTGCGAATGCGGTCCTATTTTTTTGTATTCCCTTAACTGTCCACACAAAAATGCTGTGTATAGCTATGTCACAATGCTCATTAGATCCTATGCATAGAACATAATACATATATATTCTAAATACTCAGTATATGCCTGAAATTGTTTTGTTTAACATAATTATTGATTACAAAGCAAAAACAACCATTAGAAAGCATATGAGTGCGATTTGTATTCAAAACGAAATATTTGTAATCATCATAATAAATCTTGCATAGTTGATTTGTTATATGCTAGTTTGAATAGTTCCTGCCTGTTTAATGTAATAGACTGGAAACAGAACTAATCTCTCCCAACCATATGAGTGACAGTTGGTCTGTCAATGCGGTAGAGATATTCTGCAGGATGGAAATAACCAAGGTACTGCACAGTGTCTGGTGTGGTATCCGTATGGTAGTGTCCTCCTTCTCCGTGATGGCTGAAGCAGTGAGTATGCTCCACGCGCAGGTCAAAGCCCTAAAAGAACAGTATGAAAAGTAAACACATGATATTTGTTTGCAATACATCTCAAATTAAAACGGGTAGGCCAAAAGTTTCCACTATAGAAAAATATATAATATGATTTTTTTTTTTTTTTTTTACAGCAGAGGTCTGAATTCTCAGCATGCTTTTGTGACGACTCAGATCCTTCCCTCCTTTTATTTCTCAATCCCTTTTTTACATCAGTGTCCCCAGTTCCCCCTGCATATCACAACACCCACCTTTACATTACAGCCCCCCACCCCACAATGTCCTCCTTTGCCCTCCTTCAACCCTCCCCAGTAGTGTCCTCCTTTGCATTACCCCCTGTCCCCCCATCCCCTGCTGTGGGAGGCACAGCAGCGTTGGACAGAGTGTGGGAGCAGAAACTACTGGAGTGAACGTTTTTCATATTAACAAGCTGGTGATTGGTTGCTAGGACGCATGGTGGTCCCTGTAATCAATCACCTGTCAGTTGACTTTTAACGTCAACTTGGGCAGCTCCTGCTCCTGCCCTTTATCCAGTTCTGCTGTGCTTCCCGCCATCTGCTTTGCTGTGAAAATGACAGGCAGAGGGTGGGGGGAAAAATCAGGTCCTAGGTGGAGACCACTGCAGTCCGGATAGGACAAGGACTCAGTTATGCCATTTCCTGATGCCTGTAATAAAGCAATAACTTGCATGTCCAATAAAATAAAAGGGCAAGCAGTGGCCTGGAATTGATCTATGTCAGAGAGCTTGCCCGCAGTGTGATGGCGCCATCTGCCGGAGGAGGTCAGCTAATGTGGCCGAATTCTAAGAAAAATTAGGACTGGCAACAGACTATGCAGGGGCTGATTGAAAAGCTAGATGAGAGGTGTAGATGTAGCCATTTTTAGTATGCTTGTATACGATATAAAATAACAATCTACCAACTCTATCATCACTATTAATATTAGCAGAGCTCTAGCAGATTAGTCTAATTCAGAGACAGAAAACTAGAATACCAGAAAAACTAGAAAACCAGAATACATATTTCAAGTATGCCATTACTCATTTATCTTTATCATATCTTCTTTTTACTGCTGATTAAACACAATAAACACACTGCAGTAATGGCTGAAAGACAGGGACTGATGTGTGATATAGATTGCCAAGGCTGGTAGCTGAGGAATAACACCTTATAATGTTGACATATGGAAAAAATAAAGAAGCAACCGCGCTAATGTATAGCGTGAAAAAATGACTATTACTGAGTGACAATCAAAATGTGTTAAAGTGAAGCTGCACCTTACTGGATATATACAAACAGTGAAAACATATGGAAAAAAACAAGATGCGCTACATGCACTGGCCCCAGAGGAAGCGATTTGTCGCGAAACCAGGTCGGGCGGAGCGTGCATTTACACCGGTATCACCCCCCGCTGTCTGCATATTTCCACACCATTTGATGGGCTGTTTGGTCTGCTTCCGGCCGGAGCGTCACTTGATATGCCTGTCAAACACTGCTAAATTGTAAGTGTGTTTTTGTTACCAACTTTTAATAAAGTATTTCTTTACGGATTTACACTATTGTGGCCTCCTATGTTTTCTATGTGGTATGGTCACCGTATCCCCTAACACTGGAGTGCAACCAAGATCGTTTGCCTGATTGTCCCTCAAGCTCCGATTCTGCAGAGTTTTATATCTTCATGCTACCTGGGGTCTTCTTTTAATTAAGAGACCACCGGGAATCTGGTAAGCAGATTGAATACTCGTTTGGTGGAGGTCTTTTCTTTTTTGGATTGTCACTTACCAATATGGACATTGCTTTTCATAATCACTGGTGAAAGGATTTTTTTTCGTTTCCACTAAGGACTTTTTTCTGATTATTTGTTGTTTATTTATATTTCATTATTATTCACGGATGATTCATTTCATCATTTTTTGGACACTTGTTTACATTGTACTACATGTAGCGCATCTTGTTTTTTTCAATGTTGACATATGGCCTATGGAATAATGCAGAGGTTGGTTAAGCAGAGGAGGTTGCTGTGCAATGGACCAAACACTACAAGCAGTCTTTAGACTGTGGGGTCTGACTTTTGTTTCTAACAGCCTCTCCTTGCAGCCCTCTCTTCTCTATAAAAGCATTTCAGCCATTGAAAGAACACTGCCCATAGGGTGCTTTTCTTCATTTAACAAACTCCGACAAAGCCACAAGTTGAGTTATCAGAATGAAAATCATTTTTATAGTAGCTGCAATGGTGTTAACAAATTATATATTTCAGATGTCATCTCATCTCAAAAAAGACACAAGCTGCATTATTTGTTGCCCTAAACAATAGTTTCACCGAACTGTTTCATAAATAACAAAACGCATTTAGGTAACAAACTGCCATTAGCTGAAAATAAATGTGCTGTACTATGAGCAAATTAAAGTGCTGTGTATTTTTCATGCCTCTCTAGAATGAAAACAGTATATACTGTATAATCTGAAAATGTAAACTGTGCTGTTTTTTTAGTGTCACTAAACCCACAACATAAAAAACAATCAAATGGTGTATTACATGCAGTTCATACTCATACTATGAGATTTGTTTTCTGTAGTCTGCAAAAATTTGGCAACTCTGCACATGCTCAGTTTTCAGTGATTTTCTTTGTTGAGCATTTCCTCCATATCACATCTGAGCAGCCCATGTGACTATAGAGTCACACATGTGGGTGTATGCACAATAGTAAATGACCAGGTTTTGACAAATTTGCTTGTAATCTAGGAGCCAGCTAAAAAAGTTAGAAGCTAGAAATGCACACCGTCCCGCCAAGCTTGTGCGCAGAAGCGAAAGCATACGTGAGTAGTGCCCGCATATGAAAGCGGTGTTCAAACCACATGTGAGTTATTGCTGCAATTGGTAGAGCCCTAGAGCTTCTCTGTTACTCAAAACATGCAACCTGTAGAATGTTTTAAACGTTGCCTATGGAGATTTTAAAGGGTAAGACTGCTGTGCAAATACGGTGTGACAGAAAGTATTGCAACGACCGGCATTTTATTCTCTAGGGTGTTAGAATAAAAAATATATATAATGTTTGGGGGTTCTAATTAGAGGGAAGGAGATGGCAGTGAAAACACAGAGGAAGCTCCATTGGCATTGCTGGTTGTCTTGTCATGCCAACGGCCACCACAAGATGGTGCCAGATCACAGAAGGAAGCATAGGCCTGCAGAAGGCCGCAAAGCCACGGCCTCAATTACCGGCCGGCACGGCCTGACATGAACGGGAGGTGGGGGCACACAGAGACACAGGAGCATCCACATAAAGAAAGAGAAGGGGCAATGTAAACTTAACAGTGTGTGTTTAGTATCACTTTAAACTTACTGGGTCACGAGACACAAACACGGACTGACAAATGAGCGGAGCCCTCATTTCATAATAGTTGAGCCAGCGATCAACATCTTCATCTGTGTTCAGGGGACAGGCAGAAAACTCACGGGGCTGTTAAAAAAAAGTGCATTTTTTTTTTATTAACATGAAACAAGTATGAAAGATAACCAGTTAAAACCACAATTAATCAACATGTATTTTAGACTGGACCAAGGCTATGGAGAAGAACTGTGGCAACTGGTAATTTTGGTATACTATACATGGTAACTAAAGATTGGTCTGCAAGAGCTAGTGGCATGAGTTACAACAATAACCATCATTTATACTACCAGTATACAGTATTACAATCGCCATTATAAACCTTGCATGAAAAACCTTTAGTGAAAGCTTTATAAGAAAAAAAGAAAACACTGAATGCAAAATATAAAAAATACTAAGGCTAGCCATACACAGCAAATTTTCCAAGGGTTGCAGGAAAGAAATTTACTCAACTCCCCTATCAACACAGACAGTGTTGATGCGGGAATCCCTCCTGCCGGGCCATTTTCTTCTTGTGGTGGTGGTGGTGGTGGGGCAGAGGAAGCTGTCCCTGTCAGGAGAAGACAGTGAATATTGCTAGTGGCTATAGCAGCCGCTAGCGATAATGGCAGGTAAAACTCAGCAGGCTGGCTGTACCCAAGTTGATCGATCAACTTGTAAAATTCAGCCTGCCCATACACAGTTTGAATCTCAGTTGGTTCCTGCTGAACCAAATGAGAATCGAACTGTGTATGGCCTTGCCTTACCTACCACCCTGGTTTCTGGTTGCTTTCTGTAGATGCAGGTGATGTCACTAGGCTTTACCACAGGATCCTGAGAAATCAGAGGTTCCTAAATTTCACAAGAAGACACTTCAACACTATGCAATCTAAATGAGAGTGACATCAATAGGTTCTCCTGAAGGATCCTGGAAAGGTTAGGGATCCCAAGAGAAGGCCCAGTGACATACCCTTTGCCTTAGCGGGCTTGCCAAAATCCAGTTGAAAGATTAAGCTCTTTACTAATAATGCAGGACAATGCAGAACCAGACTAAATCTGGCTGTAACAGCACTGGTGAACGGAGTGAACCACAACTGCGGTTAGCAAGGATTTCAATGCGCTTATTTATGCGACGACTCAGTATTAGCCCCAGGCGTCACTCCTCACACAACAGGAGTTTGGTGGTTCTCTACATCATCTTTCTGTCACATAAAGAAAGGTGTTGAGCTACTAAGAATGGACGCATTACAACATGCGACCAGAGTTTAGCGTTTAAAATTATATAAGACACTTTAAGATCTAGATTCCAATATACCTCTACATGGAAGCGATTATCAGTACAGGACCCCAGGCGTCACTCCACACAAACAGGAGTTTGGGGGTTCTCTACATCATATCACGTTGAGCATATAGGGATGTTTTAGGCCACTAAGGCACTAAGGGAGATGCTATAATTTAGCATCAACCCTTAGCATAGAATAGTTTCGAGCGAACATGTTCAATCAATTAGGACAAGGCCTATAAGGGATTTGTACTTATGTCAAGCTCGTAGTAAATAGAAGTAAATAGCTCAGGTTATTATAGTTGCATATATGAGGTCACTATTGCACACATAATAGTAGTTGCATGCAAATGGCAATATAGCTCAGGTAATTATAGTTGCATATATGAGATGAATATAGCACAAGTAATAGTAGTTGCATGTGAGAGGCAATATAGCTCAGGTAATTATAGTTGCATATATGAGATGAAAATAGCACAAGTAATTTGAGGGTAGCTGACCCTTTAAGGTACACCTCAGGAAACAGTTCTTAGCACATCAGTATCTCCCAATTAGTATGTTGATTTCCACAAGGCATATTAAGTAACAACAAATGTATTAGATGAACACAAGCAGTAGAAGTTCTTGTAGGACTACAAGTGATTTAGTAGCTACTTATCCGTTTGTAGGCTTCTATGTAGGAGATAGAGGAACCATGGTGAAGGGTGTTCAGCAAAGGGCTTCAAGCTTGTCCCCAGCAGCGATGTATGTTGTTGTAGGTGCAATAGCACCAAAGTTGTAGTTGTTGTCTGAAACGGTGTTGCAGCATGGGGAGCGATGGTTGCGCTATGAGTAGCGTGGCCGAGCTATGGCTGACAATAATAGAACAGGGATTGAGTGTAAGGTCAATGCCTTTATAGGCCTGTGACCAGCTGTAATGCATCGCAGTGGATTTGAAAAGGAGCGCGGTTCGCCAGGGGTGCACTTCCGCGTTCCAGGGCCGCCGTAATACGGTCCAAGGTGGAACACAAATAGGAAGTAACAGGCGCGCATTTTAAAAGGATTTTCCACTTTCAGAAAGTAAGTAGAAATGCAGTTCACTTGGTGTGATGAGAAATAGTAAACTCTGTTCAGTAGTCCATCAACCAGGTACAGACTTCCATGATCGGAGCTTCTCACCACAGGTAAAGCATTGTCACTTGCTTCACCACTTACAGACCTGGTTTTAATACGGAATGACTGATCCAGAGTATTTTTTATGTGAACAGCTAAAAAAAAAGTTTGGGCATAACTCACCATTACATGGAGCTTAGCCTTCCCTTCTTGAATGACAAATGTCCCACCCATTCCAACAGCTTTGTCTCCATAATGCTCTGTTAAAGATTTTCTCATACAGCTTACAAAATTTTCCTTTGCTGTCCTTTTCTTTGCCTTCACCTGAATGACCTGAAAATAATGGGGAAGAAGCTGTTAAAAAAACACCACTTGAGCTGAACAGCTTCATTGTGAGAATCTTCTTTGCTGGTGTACAAACTCTCCATAGAACTGAATGAAGAATGCAGGAGGTAAACCCAACAGAAAAAATCCTGTGAAAGGGTTATGAGAAGCCGAGGAGGCCGCCTAGCTGCAAATTCAGTTGATTGGTGACAATTGAGTATAATAGTATGTAATTATATTTTTATTGTGTCGTCTATGAAACCCATATGTTTTTCTATTGTTTTTTCTTTTGCTTATTTTATGAAAGGTGTCTTAGTTTTCAATTGTATTGTCGCTGTTACTCTTCATTGAATGAATAAAAAGAATTTAAAAACATGGAAAAAAAAATACACATATTTTCACCCCCAGTTCCGTTCCCTCTTACAACTCTAAAGCCCCATACACACTTTTAGATTTTCTGCAGGTTTTTGTCTTGAGATTTACCAAAACCATATAATATGAGGTCAAACCTTAATGCCGCGTAAACACGGTCAGAATTTCCGACAACAAATGTTCGATGTAAGCTTTTGGTCGGATATTCCGACCGTGTGTAGGCCCCATCCGACATTTGCTGTCAGAATTTCCAACAACAAATGTTTGAGAACTGGTTTTGCATTTTGATCGTCTGTATGCAATTTCGACACACAAAAATCCTACACATTTTTGGAATCATTGAACTTAATTTTTCTCGGCTCGTCGTAGTGTTGTACGTGATCGCGTTCTTGGCGATCGGAATGTCTGACAATATTTGTGTGACCTTGTGTATGCAAGACAAGTTTGAGCGAACAATCCGTCGGAAAAAAATCCACGGTTTTGTTGTCGGACTGTCCCATCGTGTGTACACGGCATAAGAGTTTTAATTTCTATACAATCAGGCAAGCCCTTGCACTACATGGTTTTGCTAAATCTGAAGACAAAAACCTGCAGAAAATCTAATGGTGTGTATGGAGCTTTAGAGTTGGAAGAGGGAAGGGAACTGGGGTTGAAAAATATGTGTATTTATTTATTTATTTATTCTTTTTTTCCCCATGTTTAAATACTTTTTATTCATTCAATTGAAAAGTAACAGCGACAATACAACACAATCGAAAACCAAGACACCATTCATAAAATAAGCAAAACAAAACAATAGAAAAGCATATGGGTTTCATAGACAACACAATAAAAATATAATTACAAACATATCCCTACAACCATATATATCATATTTCCTCCCCCCAAAAAGGAGACTAGAGACCTGAGGAAAGGTGGAAGCACCCCTCTTCTAAGTACAGCTACTTTTTCAGATTTTTCTTTTATATATAATCTAGGGGTTTCCAGGCTTCTCTGCTAATCCAGGGGTCTCCAAACTGCGGCCCGAGGGCCAAATCTGGCCCTTTACTAGCCTTTATCCGGCCCTTGGGGCACTATTCCTCCAACTGATATGAGGCACTATTCCTCCCACTGACACCAACAAGGGGGCACTATTTCTTCCTCTGATACCAATGATGGGATACTATTCCTCCTACTATGAGTACTATGAGGGACACGACTCCTCCTACTGAGACCAACCTGGAGGCCATATTTATTGTCACCGATGCTGGGCCCGGGACATTTGCTGTCTCTGCTGTGTCCTTAAAGTCTTAAGGACAAAAAACTGGCCCTTTGTTTGAAAAGTTTGGAGACCCCTGGCCTAATCCCTTCCCCCCTCCCCCTTCAAGCTCCCCAACCACCCCTCATTTTCTGTGTTGGTGAAATAGACCAAGATACCAAAAAAAATAAAACAAGCTAAAGAAATATGTAAACTATTTATAATAATTTGGGGAAGAATCAGGTGGATCTAATCTTAGCTACCTCCCCAAGTGATCAATTTGGCAAAGAAAATACCCATGTACCCAAGAGCTGTTGCCTATAGCCAGAGAGAGTAATGCCGCATACACACCATCACTTTATGTGATGAAAAAAAACGACATTTTCTGTGAAGTAAAAAATGACGTTTTTGAAACTTCAATTTTCAAAGACGAAGTTGCCTACACACCATCGTTTTTCTCACAATGTTCTAGCAAAGCGAGGTTACGTTCACCACGTTTTTCCATTGAAGTAGCTTCTGGGCATGCGCGGATGAAAAAACGCCGTTTTAAACGACGTTTTTGCTACACACGGTCAATTTCTGTGAAGTAAAAGTTGACGTTTTGAAAAACGACACATAAAATTGAAGCATGCTTCAATTTTTTTTGGTCGTTTTTTAGAAGACATAAAACAACGTTTTCCCCCACACACGGTCAATTAAAGTGACAATTTTAAAAACGTCATTTTTTTTCATCACATAAAGTGATGGTGTGTACGGGGCATAAGAAGAGCAATCCATATACCTGCTGTTAAGAGCATTTGCCTATGCAAAAGGAAGAAATACAGATATTACAGAACTGCATACCAAATATTGCATTTGATTTATGTACTGTATCAGCCCATTTAAATCAAAGCATCTCTTTACTGAACTGTATACGATATCAAATATTTTACCTTTCCTGGTTTCCCTTCACTAGCATATAGATTGGAGAGAAGCCCAAATTCATTGTCCTTGTGCTTATCCTGGTACTTCTCCAGTAGGCAGCTGTTATCTGCTGGGTTGACACTAGCCATGTAGTTTCCATTTACAGCTGGTGAAGATGAGCTCTCTGCTTGCACAGAAAATATAAGCTGAAAGATAACAATTGCAATATTAAATGTTATATAGCACGACAACAGCTGGGGTAAGGAGCTCTAGGATTCCCATATTCCATGATATCTGAAAGACCAGGTCAAGCTCGGATAGTGAGATTTTTTTACACATTTTGTCACGTGTGTGTCAAACCAATTCAGATGTTTTCATAAAGATCATAAATATGCTGAGTTTCATATTACATTCTTTATAGCATGTGACACTTGCAATGTATTAGACATATACAATTTTGTGGTCTTCATGAGAAATGATGACTTCACCCACCCAGCATTACTTTCCATGACACCATACTTTCAGTACAACATGGGCATTCTCGTACCCTGCTTTCACATGATATTGGTGTTCCAGATGACAAAGTGTCAGAGGCAGGGAGGGGTATAAAGTAGGGTTGTCCCGATACCACTTTTTTAAGACCGAGTACAAGTACCGATACTTTTTTTCAAGTACTCGCCGATACCGATTACCTATACTTTTTTTAATGTCATGTGACAGTGACGCTTTGATGGCTGGCACTGACAAATGGCACTGACAGACATCCTCTTCCATAACTGTAGAATGTGGTTTAAATTACAATAAAGGATAGATAGACAGACAGACGATTTGTTCATCCAACAAATAGCTGGAAAGTAAATGTTATCACTTCTCTGATTGGCCACATTTAGGCTTTTCATGTAAAATCTAAAAACAATTTAATAAAAAAGAATCTATAGAAAGCACATGGCACAACACTCTTCTCCCGTCGGAGGAAGATTGGATGGATAGTTTTAGCGCTCAGCCCACTAAACTTCTCTCTCATTTTACCTCCAAGAGTCTGCCAGGCCAAAGACCGCAATTCCCTTCTCAATGACGCCAATTGTAATTCCTGTGTCCCTATATAATGCTCAGACTGCGGCCATCCAGTGTACAAAAGCCGCGCCTCCTCCTCCTCCTCGTCTGTGATAGGGGAACTCAGTTTCCCAGCAGTGAGTTAGTGTTCCGCCTATCACGGACATCCTCTCATCCTCGTCCATGGGATGAGGATGAAAGAGTGTCCGTGATAGGCAGAACACTGACTCACTTGCTGGGAGTGTTCCCCTATAACAGACGAGGAGGAGAAGGGGGTGCGGCTTTTGTACCCTGGATGGCCGCAGTCTGAGCAGAGCATGACACAGGCATTACAATTGGCGTCATTGAGAAGGGAATTGCGGTCTTTGGCCAGGTACTTGTACTCGCGCAAATGCTCTGTATCGGTCCCGATACCGATACTAGTATCGGTATCAGGCCAACCCTAGTATAAAGTAGAGAGTACAGATTCCATATGACACAAGACATTAGTGCTCTGGAGTAGATAAGTTTCAGGGGCAAAAACAAGTAGTCAGCAGAAGGGAGGGGTGGAAAGTAGAAAGTACAGACTCCCTTTGCTGCTAGACTATACAGCTTTTGTGAAATTAGACTCAAAGAATGGAGCATGAATGAAGAACAACAGTAATAACAATATACTCCACAAGCTGCAACAGTCCACAGTAATTAAGTAGCACGCATGACTAATCCAACTTTAGTAAACTAAAATCAGATGCAAATATAGATATTAAAGAGTTCCACCCATTTTTTTTATGTTTGTCTGTGCTGCATGCTCTAATCTCATAGTGTTCAGAATGGACAGTTTTTATTTAATTTGTTGCTTGTAAATACCTTTATTTTGTAGTCCTTCATTACTTCCTCCTCATTATTTGCCTAGGCTATTTGCAAGGGTTTCTGGGATAGGCATCATGTTTCCCAGTAGTCCTTGCAAACCTGACTGAAACCTATTACATTGCTTGTGCACTGAGCATGTGCGAGATATGCAAAGCTGAAATCCAGGAAGTCATACAGTCTGGCTTCATGATGCCCACACTTAAGATGGCCACGGTCTATTTCTAGATTATAAACTATCTAAATTCTGTAACAACCTAGCAAAACGGACCTTAGTTTACAGACTAACTTTACTAGAATACATTAAGCTTGTGTATTACAGGGGTATTTATATTTAAAAAGTGAAATTGTGGGTGGAACTCCCCTTTAACAATGGGCAAAAGACACGTTGGAAGAAAAAAAAGACGGGTAGGCAAATTAAAGGCCTCATGGTAAGGTCCCACTTGAGAAATTATATTATATCTATGTGTTAGATTTTTTTTTTTATTAATTCAATGAGCTTGTAATAAAAACTATCCAGTTGAGCTGCAACTGATAAACCTGCTTAATAAACCATACAAAATCATCACCAACCTCTGCATTCATGCCCACACTCCTATGAGATACTGCACCGGCTCCAAGTATGTAGGCTCCAGGTAGGTCAATCTGTTTTGCCACTGTATTAATGTCGTAAATCTTTAGAAAAAAAGATTATATTTATCAAGTTATACAATTTATATTTTTCAATAAAGAATTTCAAAGTGAACAATGATAATCTTAATTTTCAAACAATTATGAAGATGTGGGGCCAGATTCACGTAGGAGGGCGTATCTTTGTGCGGGCGTAGCGTATCCTATTTACGCAGAAAGCAAAAGCACTTGCTCCGTAAGTTGCGGCGGCGTAGTGTAAATAGACCGGCCTAAGCCCGCGTAATTCAAAGTAGGCTGGTAGGGGGCGTGTTGTATGGAAATGAATCGTGACCCCACGTAAATGACGCACCTAACGAACGGGGCATGCGCGCGCATGCTCAGTATCACGTCAAATTTTCTCCGTAAATTACGCCGGCTCAATGCTTAGTCGACGTGAACGTAACCTACGCCCATCCCCATTCACGTACGACTTGCGCAAATGACGTAAAATACGACGCTGTTCGACGTTTCCGACGTCCATACCTTAACATGACTTACCCCTGCTTTATGAGGGGTAAAGTCACGCCGGTCGTTCGCCTTACGTAAACAGCGTATTTTAATACGCCGGGCGCAAGTATCTAGCTCATTTGCATATTCGACGCGGAAATATACGGAAGCACCCCTAGCGGCCAGCGTAAATATGCACCCCAAGATACGACGGCGTAGGTGACTTACGCCGCTCATATCTTGGCAACAGTGAGGCGTATCTGATTCTATGAATCAGGCGCATAGATGCGACGCCTCACATTCGGCCGTCGTAAGTCCTTTGTGAATCTGGGCCGAGGTCTCTCTTTGTATTAGATCTTGAAAAAAGGTTCTTCTCCAGATGAACAAAGCTTAAAACTGCACTAAATATAGGCAGAAGGAAACAGTTACTCAAAAAACAGTAATTAATGGTCGGATTTTGGAGGCAAGACGGGAATATCAAAAAATATAAATTGTATTACAAAAATAGAGATAAGACAAGAACAATTATGTAAAAAAACATATAGGATATATAGTATAGGCATTATCCTCTGTGCATCGTCTACGCGTTTCGCCGTTGGGCTTCCTCAGGACGAGCAGAAGAAATTTGACAATATAAAGATATATTTTATTTTCTCAAAATATTCGAAGTTGTATATGGATATATCAAAAGAGTGTTAAAAAGAGGGAAGTTCCAGGTGTAGCAGAGGGATATCCTCAGCTCCAAAGAAAGGATTCACTCGGTCTGCAAATATCAACCAAAAATGCACCGCAGGTACATAGAGCCAGTTTTAGTGGATCTGAGAAGGACACTAATTCCGGGGCAGACCAGTGGCAGTATGTCAAACAAAATAAATATATATAGTGTTGGCCATGCATGCCAGTCCAGCATCCAAGTGCTGTTATATTAGCAGTTTTCAATGGAGAGGACAGACACCAGAGTCTATGAGGCAGCAAACCCAGCGATGCCAGTCTGGTATGATATTCCCCCGGGGTAATAGCCTGTGCTATTAGAATTTAGCAGTCTGTTATTAAAAAAAAAAATGCTTACAAAAAGCAGTAACTCAAATTAGACAAATAAAATTGAAATAAAAGTAAACAAAACCAGAAAACGTACCCAGATCTTTTCTAGTTTTAGCTGAAAAAATATATCAAACATCTAATTTGTTGCCTTATTTTATTACATTGTTATAAGTCGTAAATGAGCACAAAACATTAATTATATAAAAATTAAAAACAAAAGAAACATTAAAGCTGGGTTTACACCTCCGACAGATGTGGATCGCAGCAGGGGTCTGGTGCGTCCCTGTTCTCCATTTCAGGGACAAATCAGGACCGAAATCTCTGACGGTATTCTTCCCTGAAACAGAGCCAAAGATGCACAGCCACTCCGCAGCCGCAAAGAAGATGTGCGAACCGGCTCCATAGAGAGCCAGCAACAGTCTCCTGTCATGCGCATTGGATGCGGCGAAACCCGCATCAAAATTTGCATAGGTGTGAACCCAGCCTAAGGGTTAGACATTTTTGGTTAAAATATACATACAAAAACATACTTTATCAGGGCGTGCAGTTGGCACCAGATATGGGACACCTCCAACATCTGCAATTCTTGACTTGCCACACAATCCTGCAGATATCACACAAAAGAAAAGTCATTTCATATTAAAATATCACATTTCCATTAGAAAATAAATTTTTCTGAAAGTTCCATATTGGCATCCAATGCCTGAAGTATAATATATATATATATATATATATATATATATATATATATATATATATATATATATATAGGTGGATGCCTCTGGCTGTTCAATACTATCATCTTACTCTCTTACGCTGATCGTCTGTTTTTAGTGAAGAATCAGATGTCCCAAAACTTCATGAGATAGGACCAGGACTGGATTTATTCTCCCTGTCCTCCTAGGTAGGTCAACTAACTTTATCCTCCCCTTTCTTCCCAAGTAAACTTACTAGCCTTAAGCTGGCCATAAATGGATTGAATCTCAGCTGGTTCAGCAGGGAACGGCCGAAATATAATCCATCAATGGGCAGGCTGATTGTACCAAAGTTGATCCACTTGGGTATGTTGTGGAAATTTGTATTAATGTATGGTGTCAAAGTGTCTCCAAGTGTTAGTACTCAAGCAGTCCGCTCTTAAGAGTTGACTGGGGTAGACTGACGCTGGTTGAGTCCCGTCTGATAGTGGAAAACTTCCTGAGGTTGGAGAGAGGTGTTTGCAGAGTGGGGATATGTCTGCCAGTGAAAGGGCCCCTGTGCGATGCACAGACATTCGTCTGAGGGGGATGTGTTCACTCTGCAAAGACATTATCGGTTACAGGTGGATGTACGCTCATGTCACCCCTGTGTGCCTGATCAACACATTTTGGGGTGGCCATGGCGTGCCCCTGCAGATAATCTCACATCCACAGGAATGGTAGTATAATCCGGGTATGCGTTGTTCTCTGAACAACGCAGAATAAGGAATCATACCAACGGTAAAACGGGAATTTTTGAATTGTTATGGTCAGGGATAGCATCTCTGTTTAAAACGCACACTGTCCCTGCCCAGATACACCCATAAGACTCCCCTAGCCATTATTTATTGGTTGTTGTATAAACTCATCCTGTTGGAAGGATTTCCTGTGTTGACATTCATATCCTGTGAGGTCATTTCCTGTGATGTAATTTCCCATGGAGGAAGCGATTGGCTGTTGGGGCCATCAGTTCCTGTTTGTCATTGTTTTTGTTTGTCTATGAATAAAAGACTAAGGGCAGTGCTCGGTGGAGGCAGTCGTGCGATGGTACTGAGATGAGGACGTAAGCTGTGGTCATGTCTGTTTACTTGAGGATATGAGGGAAATAAAGTGATAGGTAAGATGCATTATACTATCAAACGAAATGGGTGCTTATTAGCACAGGTGATATGGATTACGCGTATCGTATAGCCATATTTCCATGTCAGGTACAACCAGCATGTCAAATTTTTAGCATGTGATTATTTCCAGTGGCTATAGCCTCTAGCAGTAATCACTGTGTTGTCCCGGCAGGGAAGGTTTCCCACGACCCCCTACCAGGACAACCGGTGTGAGAGGTGTTCGGCTTGCTGAGCAAGTCTGTGCTAATCGCTGCATTGAGTGAGTGTTCTCTGTCTCCCTGTCATAAGACTCTACGGTCATAGAGCTACTGTCTGCTGGCTCTCCACTTGGGAAGAGACCAAGAAATACGTGGACCATGTGTGGCAACACGGCATCATCCAGTTTCTGAACATCTACCACAAGGTGAAGGACCAGCAGAAGGACTGAAATGGAGCGATGAGGTGGAGTACATGTTGATTGCCTTTGATCATGAAAATCAAAAGGTTTGTTTAGTAATCGAAGGCGAGAACATACTTAAAACCTCTCAAGACAGAGGTGAAAAAACAAACCCAATCACCCAATACTCTGGACACCAGGGTATGGCAGGTACATGATTGAGGGCACACCAGGACAGCCTTATTGAGGGTTAATGGCAGAATTTAACACTGTGGAGGACAATATGCAGAAACGTCGGCAGGAAGCCTCATCACTTTTACCAAACATCCAGGTAATATGCGCACTGTCACCTTTTTTCCAAGATTGAACATAAAAATACAATAGATGACAGCGCTCAGGATGTCTGCATGGTAAATCACAAAGAGGGATATATATACACATATGTATGCGCTAAAAAGTAAATATAAAGAGACAGTCCAAAAAACAAGTCCAAAAGACAAGACCAATTTTCCCGTCCATAAAGTATTAAAATTAAAAATAATTTAATTTAAAAATAATAACTTCAAGACAAATGGGGATGACTGACAGGTGCTCATTCTGGCAATGTAAATCCAGGACATCCCAATCTTGGAAAAGAAAAAACAAATAGAAAAAGCGCCTCTGAGTAAACTGTTTAATATAGTAGCAATAATATATATCCAACACTTACATAAAGTAAATGAAGCGGTGCTCATATAGAGTGGTTTCAATGTCCGAGCTGGTACAGGATCCAGGGTCATTTAGTAGGTCCAGGAGTGTCCCAATTCCCGGCTGTGGACTCCACGAGTCTTCGGTTCAGTCGCCATCTCCACTAACAGACTCAGCCGACTTTCTCAGCCGGGAATTGGGACACTCCTGGACCTACTAAATGATTTACATTGCCAGAATGCCAGAATTTCCACCCAGCGTCTACGTTGCTTTTCTTTCCAGATGAAGCGATCAAAAAGCATCCATGATTTATTACTTTGACAAGAAATATTTGGCACAGACGTACAGAAAAAGTGCCCATCAATGTTCCAATTTTTAAAAACCAAAATATCCCTTCTCCATTTATTGAAAAAAAAAATCCCAAATACTACTGATGATGATGCAAAAGGAGCAATGCCCGATCATATTTACATGGATGCCATGGGTTTTGGGACGGACAGGTCACTTTTCAGGCATGTAGCATTGCAGAAGCACGATACCTGTATGACTAGCTGGCTACTATATGTCCAGTTGTCGGACATTGACTGTCAGTGAGGTATTATTTTTGTCTCTGTAGATCAGGGGTGGGCAATTATTTTTTCGATGGGGCCACATGAGAAACTAAAAATATTTTGGAGGGCCGGGCCAAAAGGCTAAACTCAATACTGCATAAAATCAATTGTATTTCTTTATAAAAAGCAGTAAATATCATTGTTGGACAACTGGTACGAGTACTTGTTATAGTTAAACAATGAAAAAGTGAGGTTGCCTTACAAGAACATTTTTTTTATTAAACAAAATTTCCCAAAACAATGAACATTTTTCACTATTTGTGACTCATATTAGTGAAAATTATGGTTTATGTATGTCTTATTGTCTTAGTGATTGATTCACATCACAACTTCATTGATAGCTTTTTTTTTGTATGATTTTTTGTATGATTTTTAGTTTTGCTCATTACTGCCACACACGTGCAATGCATGGCTGCATGTGTGTGGCAGTGATGAGCAAAAGCAAAAATCATACAAAAAATAAGGGTATCAATTTCAAATCAATGAAGTTGTGATGTTAATCAATCACTAAGACATACATAAACCAGTGTGCCATCAATTGCTGCCAGTGTGCCATCAATTGCTGCCAGTGTGCCATCAATTGCTGTCAGTGTGCCACCAGTGTGCCATCAATTGCTGCCAGTGTGCCACCAGTGTGCCATCAATTGCTGCCAGTGTGCCATCAATTGCTGCCAGTGTGCCATCAATTGCTGCCAGTGTGCCATCAATTGCTGCCATTGTGCCACCAATTGCTGCCAGTGTGCCATCAATTGCTGCCAGTGTGCCACCAGTGTGCCATCAATTGCTGCCAGTGTGCCATCAATTGCTGCCATTGTGCCATCAATTGCTGCCAGTGTGCCATCAATTGCTGCCAGTGTGCCACCAGTGTGCCATCAATTGCTGCCAGTGTGCCATCAATTGCTGCCAGTGTGCCATCAGTTTTTTTTTTTAAAGTTTATTTTCATACATTTTTCTCAGTTGTACCTTATCCTCTTAATTTGTCTCCTTGTCCCACTCATTTCTTCCTTTTTTCCTATTCTCATTTCTCTATCATCTTTTTATTTTTCACTCGTATTTTTTCTCTTATTTTCCTCTGCTTTTCTGTTTTCCTTATTTTTCTCTTTATATAGTCCCCTTTTTTTTCTATCTGTTCTTCCCTCTTCTTCCCCCTTCCTTATCTCCTTTTTGCCAGTGCCACCATTCATCTTTATCGATTTACACTTTCCTGTCTCCTCCTCCATTACCCCCTTTCTCGTTTACCTGTTTTGCTTCTTCTGTGTCTCCTTTACTTGTCTCCCGATCTGATGGCTTCACTTCACACGTGTCTTCCTCCCTCCTGTTGTTTTTTGAATGGAAGTAATCTGTCTGGGTGGGCGGGGTCTCCAGACGTCATACGTCATCAGCGGCCCCAGCCCTGGCAGCGTCGGCATTGCCTAGCTACTGCAGGCAGCAGAGCGTGTGCGGGGACAGCAATAGCGGTTTTGATTGGATCCGACCTGCTTCCTAGCAACCACGGATCCCTGCACAGCACTCATGCTGTTCAGTGTCTCCGGTTTCTCCCAGCCCTGCTCTGATGATAGATGACATTGGGCAGGAGAGCCTGGAGACTAGAGGAGACACAGGCACAGCAGCATAGAGGGAGGTAAGCGGTGACCGCGGCCTGTGTTAACCCTCTCCAGGCCGCGGTCCCCGCTTACCTCCCGCTGTGCGGCCCGGTCATAAACAAATATCGGACTGCGGGCCCCCCCGAACCTCACTCAGCTGCGGGCCCCATAGCGCCCGCGTGGGTCGCTATGGCGGTAGTTCCGCCACGGCCATCCACTACAATGCTATTTCTAGCGATCCGCCCGGGGGCCGGATTAAAAGGTCCGCCGGGCCGTATACGGCCCGCGGGCCGTAGTTTGCCCACCTCTGCTGTAGATGATCAAACTAAAGAGGAAAGAGGCCTGGAGCCTCTGAAGAATAACAAATACAGAATCCGTAAATCTCGATACGATTCTATAGACAGTTATCTGTTTACCCGTGGGGAAAAGTACAACATAAATTTGGCAAATTAATTACCACTTGCAAAACAAACTTTGGCTCTGATGAAGGACATACCTTCGAAACCTGTCAACCAGCGGGGATCCTAGTGAGATCCTCCTTGAGCTAGAAGCTTTGGCAAAGCCAGGAGATTGTTGCCACATGTAGTGGCCAGATGAGCGTATGCACTACCTACGTTTGTGAGTAGTTACACATTATATTTCATATTCAATAAAATTGGTAGTGGATAATGCATCAAGCCAGTGTTTTTATCCATTTCCCATATTCCATAGGTACACAGATGTATGCAGCCAGTGACAATATAATGCCATTTACTGTGTTTTTAAAGAGTGCATCCCAGTTCTGCTGCTCTCCTTTCTTCACCCAGTACTCATAGACATATATAGATCCCTTGCTACAGGTTTCACTCTTCAACAGTAGTGGTAAATCTGCAGAGGCCAAACCTTTATGTATACCACCTACTTGCTGCAGCTTCTAATGCACACTGAGAATCCCACAGTGTTCAGTGAAATCGGAGGTTATGGGCCTGTACAACTGTGCAAGACTGAAATGCTTCTAAACATAACCTTTAACATCACTGGAATAACAGACTAAATAAATTAGGGATGCAATGATAATGAGTATTTGAAAATGCTCCCGATACCGATACTCTGCAGTGTGATTTGCATCAATACAAAATGAATGGGCTCTGTGAGCACCTCCAGCGGCCACGATTTGCTATTATCGGCGGAGAGCAGGACACCTATGCAGATTTAGCATTTTGCCAGATATGTACTGTGAGTTCTAACATTTTAATAAAATGCTCACTAGATGGTGCTTTTTTTTTTTGTATTGATGCAAATCGCACCGCAAAGTATTGGTATCAGCAAGTACTTGACTGACAATAAAAAGATGGTATCAGTGCAACCCTTATACTAATATCCAAAAGAAGTGACCTTACCTTTTACTGGGAATTTAAATGGTTCCTGTGTCAGATCAGGACAGTCCACAACTTTAACCTGTACATCTTCATAATTCTTCTTTAGCCCGCTTTCCAGCACTAGAGCAATACAAATAAGCAAATCTTAACATGTCTATCCATGATTATGGTATGAATTATGATGTAGTCACAGGGACAGGAATCTCCCTTAAGCCCCTTTCACACTGCTGCGATTTCAGGGAATGCCTGGGTAAACTTGATGTCTATGACCCTCAACTCGCATCAAAGTCGGACCAAAGTAGTACAGGGACTGACTAAAAGTCGCACAAATATGAATGGTACCCATTTGAAATCATGGGGTGCAACTTGTAATGCGACTTTGTAGTCCCAAGTCGCAAGACAAGTCACACAAGTGTGAAAGGGGCCTAATGGGAAAACAGAAACCTTAGAGGTTACATTCCATTTCCACTATCCAAATTTGAAAAAAATAAAAATTACATTTGTTGAAATATTGCTTTAAAGGTGGACATAATCAAGTCTAAAAATGGTAACTTACCTGCTACAATTTCTTCTAGGGCAGGGAGATGGAGGGCACAGCTCTCAGTACCTGCCATTCTTCCACCAGACTACAGTGTGATCCAATGTTTAATATTAAGAGTTTCCAGAACAGGTCAAAGTTTATTTTGTGAGGCTTCAGACAGCTGTGAAAGGATAATATTAATGATTAAAATAGGTTTAAGCTAAAATAGGTAAATGGTTTACTGTTATGCTATCTGCCAAAAATAACTTAAAATAGTATTGGTAAGCTGTAAGATAATAAATCGTTGGTGTAACACTGCTTTAACATAAGAAAACTTGCAATTTATTAGAAAAGTAAAAAGTGTAAAGAACAACTGACAGTAAGGCAGGAGAAGCCCCTCCCACGGTGATCTGCAGTGTCTGATACGACTACGATATTGTGGCGGATAAATCAGACACTAACTGACACCTTTTGTTGGAACCAGTGACACTTATACAGTGATCAGTGCTAAAAAAAAAAAAAAATAGCATTTCTACATGCTCCATATAAATTAGGTGGACCAGATGTCCCTGGTTTCCAGGGACAGTGCCGCATTGGGTTGACTGTCCTTGCCCTAAACGCATTCCTCGATCTCATTTGCAGGTTAAAAGATGGCACCCGTGACCATTTGCCAGTTGCAATAACTGTCTTCTCAGCATTGTCGTTCTTTCAATTTCCTAGCCTGAAGCTACCAACTTTAGGTGGCTGTGGTAAAAAATAGCTGAGCATTTTGGCTCAGGGAGTGGGACTCCCAAAGTCCCCAAGGTATGTTGTAAGCAATGGGGAAGAGAGCTAGATATTGTAGAGATTTGCAAGCAGTGTAAAACGATGGCTCCAAGCATAAGACGTGCCAGTGGGGCGTATCCCTTGGGGGGGGCTGGTTGGGGTGAACAGTGCTGAAAGAGACCTTCAGGGGGGAGTGTAGGGAGAGACTTACATGGGATGAGTGCTGGGGTAAGCAGTGCTGATAGAGACTTGCAGGGGGGGAGTGCAGGGTTGAACAGTGCTGGAAAATACTTGCAGGGGGAGTGCAAAAGTGATCAGCGCTGTCAGAGACTTGCAGGGCATGAGTAGTGCTGAAAGAAACTTTCAGGGAGGAATGCAGGGATGAGCTGTCCTGGAAGGGACTTAAAAGGGGGAGTGCAGGGTTGAGCAGTGCTGGAAAATACTTGCAGGGGCAGTGCAAAAGTGAGCAGTGCTGCCAGAGACTTGCAGGGCATGAGTGCAGGGGTGAGAAGTGCTGAAAGAAACTTTCAGGGAGGAATGCAGGGGTGAGCTGTCCTGGAAGGGACTTGAAAGGGACGAGTGCAGGGATGAGCAGTCCTGAAAAACTTGAAAGGGGGAGTGCAGGGGTGAACAGTGCTGAAAAGGGACCTGCAGGGTGGAGTGCAGGAAAAGACTCGTCCCCTTCATTCCAAAAGAAGACACAGCAGTAGTCGTGGGAACAATAATCAATTCCAGGCTCGACTATGCAAACGCCCTTTACCTTGGTCTTCCAAAATACCAGGTTGCACATCTAGAATACAGCGGCACGACTTCTAACAGGAAAAAAAACCTGGGAATCAATTACCCCTCCCTCAGGTCCCTTCACTGGCTGCCCGTGAAGGACTGGATCCCATTTAAGGCCCTCTGCCTGACGCACAAATGTGTACAAAGGAACCGCTCCCCAATATTTATGTGAGAAAATCAAATACCACAACCCCAACCGCGTTCTCAGGTCAACTAACCAAAATCTACTTAAAATCCCCAAGGCCCGTTACAAGACAAAAAAAGAGCGAAGATTTGCAGTCCAAGGACCCCAACTGTGGAACGCATTACCAACCAATATCCGAACGGAAATGAATCACCAGGCCTTCAGGACAAAACTCAAGACCCACCTATTCTGAAGGCCAAATTAGAAGGAAATGGATACCCAGCGCCTTGAGGCGATTCAGTTCGCATGTGTAGCGCTTTATACGTTTTTCATTCATTCATGAGTGCAGGGGTGAGCAGTGCTGGAAAAGACTCGCAGGGGGAAGTGCAGGGATGAGCAGTCCTGAAAGACTTGAAAGGGGGAGTGCAGGGGTGAACAGTGCTGAAAAGGGACCTGCAGGGAGGAATGCAGGAAAAGACTTGTATGGGATGAGTACAGGGGTAAAAGAGACTTGCAGGGGGGAGTGCAGGGATAAGCAGTGCTGGAAGAGACTCGCAGAGCATGAGTGCAAGGGTGAGCAGTCGGGGAAGAGACTTGCCAGGGCAAGCAAAGATGGAAGAGACTTGCAGGGCACGAGTGCAAGGGTGAGCAGTGCTGGAAGGGACCTGCAGGGGCGAGCAATGCTAAAAGAGACCTGCAGGGGGTCTAGTGCTGGAAAAGACTTGCAGGGGTGTGAAGCGCTGGAAGAGACTTGCAAAGGGGAGTGCACTGGTGAACAGTGCTGGAAGAGATTTGCAGGGGTGAGCAGTGCTGAAAAGAACCTGCAGGGGGAAGTGCAGGGGCAAGCAATGCTAAAAGAGACCTGCAGGGGGAGTGCAGGGGTGAGCAGTCCTGGAAGAGACTTGTAGGGGGGAGTGCAGAGATAAGCAGTCCTGGAAGAGACTATTAGGGGGGAGTGCAGAGGTAAGCAGTCCTGGAAGAGACTTGTAGGGGGCAGTGCAGAGGTAAGCAGTCCTGGAAGAGACTTGCATGGGTGAGCAGAGCTAAAAGAGACTTGCAGGGGGGAGTGCATGGGTGAACAGTCCTGGAACCGACATGTAGAGGGAAGCAGTCCTGGAAGAGACTTGCAGTGGGGAGTGCAGGGGTGAGCAGTCCTGGAAGAGAGAGACTTGCATGGGTGAGCAGAGCTGAAAGAGACTTGCAGGGGGGAGTGCATGGGTGAACAGTCCTGGAACCGACATGTAGAGGGAAGCAGTCCTAGAAGAGACTTCCAGGGGTGAGCAGTGCTGAAAGATACACAATGAACAATGTATTGGAAGCACAATGCAGAAGTTAGCAGTGTTGGAAGAAGATGTCATGGGGATACAAGAGTGAGTGATGCTGGAAAAGGGTGGTGAGGGATTTAGAAGTGAGCAGTGTTACAAGAAGGTATGAGAGGATGCAGAAATAAGAAGTAATGCAGCAGATGGGAAGTGATTAAAGGACAGTTGTACTAATACCAATTCTTACATTCTTCCTTGATCAAGCAAACTTTGCTGTAGCACTATGCCCAGTCTTTCTTCTAGGGCACACGTGAGCCATGGCTTTATGCATTCCTATGGGCAACTCATATTTTTGGTGGCCTCCAGCAGACCAGCACAGTATAGCTTACTCATTGGAACTTTATTGCTGGGTGGCAGGGCTGCAGAGTGAAGATCTTTTGATCCAGGAGGGAGGTAAGTTGTTGGGTTACACACACTGTATGTTGTGATGTTTTTGATTGTGTGGTTAAAAGTGGGCACGGTCTTTTAATTTGATATGGTTTCTCTAGTCTACAATGTAATGCATCTAATTGCCATACAATGTGCTTTGTTATACAACTAAGAGACTTCTGGATTTTGCATGCCCCATCTTTGATTTTGTCTTATTCCCTTTTTCTTTGCTCAATAATTTTGGTTTGGAAAAGAAGTGGGCATGGTCATTGGGGTGACCCTGGATTTCATTTTGAAAATCTGGTCATCTTACTATATACCGTATGAATGAATAAAATATATGGGCAGCACAGTGGTGTAGTGGTTAGCAGCACTTTCACCTAGAAGCAAACAGATCACTGGTTCAAATCCCAACCACGACACTACCTGCCTGGAGTTTGCGTGTTTTCCCTGTGCGAGTTTCCTCCAGGTACTCCGGTTTCCTCCAACATGCCAAAGACATGCTGGTAGGTTAATTGGATCCTGTGTAAAACAGCTCTACTATTTGTATATGTGGATTGAGGGCAGGGACTGATGTGAATGTACAGTATATACTGTATGGAAAGACATTTGGGATGTAGTTGTGTTGCACAACAGATGGAAAGTATCCCAGCACTGGCTCTGGAATGAGGGCAGCCATTTGGGTGTTGGCTGCTTTATCACTTTGGGTGTTGTATCAAAGATAAATGCAATTATGTGCCTTATGTACTTGGTATGATGAGGCTCTAGATAGGTGCTATTTTATAACTCAGACTCGTCTTTTTTATTTAATAACACATTTGAAGATCTTTGTTGTATTTTTATACTAAAAACATAAAAGTAGTTTTCATAACATTTGTGCATGGTTCATAGTTCCCAACTGTCCCTGATTTGGAGCAATGTCCCTCCGTCCTCCTCATTTGTCCCTCCGTCCTCCCTATTTGTCCCTCCGTCCTCCCCATTTGTCCCTCCGTCCTCCCCATTTGTCCCTCCGTCCTCCCCATTTGTCCCTCCGTCCTCCCCATTTGTCCCTCCGTCCTCCTCATTTGTCCCTCCGTCCTCCTCATTTGTCCTTCTGTCCTCATTTGTCCCTCCGTCCTCCTCATTTGTCCCTCCGTCCTCCTCATTTGTCCCTCCGTCCTCCCCATTTGTCCCTCCGTCCTCCTCATTTGTCCCTCCGTCCTCCTCATTTGTCCCTCCGTCCTCCTCATTTGTCCCTCCGTCCTCCTCATTTGTCCCTCCGTCCTCCCCATTTGTCCCTCCGTCCTCCCCATTTGTCCCTCCGTCCTCCCCATTTGTCCCTCCGTCCTCCCCATTTGTCCCTCCGTCCTCCCCATTTGTCCCTCCGTCCTCCCCATTTGTCCCTCCGTCCTCCCCATTTGTCCCTCCGTCCTCCCCATTTGTCCCTCCGTCCTCCCCATTTGTCCCTCCGTCCTCCCCATTTGTCCCTCCGTCCTCCCCATTTGTCCCTCCGTCCTCCCCATTTGTCCCTCCGTCCTCCTCATTTGTCCTTCTGTCCTCATTTGTCCCTCCGTCCTCCTCATTTGTCCCTCCGTCCTCCTCATTTGTCCCTCCGTCCTCCCCATTTGTCCCTCCGTCCTCCTCATTTGTCCCTCCGTCCTCCTCATTTGTCCCTCCGTCCTCCTCATTTGTCCCTCCGTCCTCCCCATTTGTCCCTCCGTCCTCCCCATTTGTCCCTCCGTCCTCCCCATTTGTCCCTCCGTCCTCCCCATTTGTCCCTCCGTCCTCCTCATTTGTCCCTCCGTCCTCCCCATTTGTCCCTCCGTCCTCCCCATTTGTCCCTCCGTCCTCCCCATTTGTCCCTCCGTCCTCCCCATTTGTCCCTCCGTCCTCCCCATTTGTCCCTCCGTCCTCCCCATTTGTCCCTCCGTCCTCCCCATTTGTCCCTCCGTCCTCCCCATTTGTCCCTCCGTCCTCCTCATTTGTCCCTCCGTCCTCCCCATTTGTCCCTCCGTCCTCCCCATTTGTCCCTCCGTCCTCCCCATTTGTCCCTCCGTCCTCCCCATTTGTCCCTCCGTCCTCCCCATTTGTCCCTCCGTCCTCCCCATTTGTCCTTCCGTCCTCCCCATTTGTCCTTCCGTCCTCCCCATTTGTCCCTCCGTCCTCCCCATTTGTCCCTCCGTCCTCCCCATTTGTCCCTCCGTCCTCCCCATTTGTCCCTCCGTCCTCCTCATTTGTCCCTCCGTCCTCCTCATTTGTCCCTCCGTCCTCCTCATTTGTCCCTCCGTCCTCCCCATTTGTCCCTCCGTCCTCCTCATTTGTCCCTCCGTCCTCCTCATTTGTCCCTCCGTCCTCCTCATTTGTCCCTCCGTCCTCCTCATTTGTCCTTCCGTCCTCCTCATTTGTCCTTCCGTCCTCCTCATTTGTCCCTCCGTCCTCCTCATTTGTCCCTCCGTCCTCCTCATTTGTCCCTCCGTCCTCCTCATTTGTCCCTCCGTCCTCCTCATTTGTCCTTCCGTCCTCCTCATTTGTCCTTCCGTCCTCCTCATTTGTCCCTCCGTCCTCCTCATTTGTCCCTCCGTCCTCCTCCTCATTTGTCCCTCCGTCCTCCTCCTCATTTGTCCCTCCGTCCTCCTCATTTGTCCCTCCGTCCTCCTCATTTGTCCCTCCGTCCTCCTCATTTGTCCTTCTGTCCTCCTCATTTGTCCTTCCGTCCTCCTCATTTGTCCCTCCGTCCTCCTCATTTGTCCCTCCGTCCTCCTCATTTGTCCCTCCGTCCTCCTCATTTGTCCTTCTGTCCTCCTCATTTGTCCCTCCGTCCTCCTCATTTGTCCCTCCGTCCTCCACATTTGTCCTTCTGTCCTCCTCATTTGTCCCTCCGTCCTCCTCATTTGTCCCTCCGTCCTCCCCATTTGTCCCTCCGTCCTCCTCATTTGTCCCTCCGTCCTCCACATTTGTCCTTCTGTCCTCCTCATTTGTCCCTCCGTCCTCCTCATTTGTCCCTCCGTCCTCCCCATTTGTCCCTCCGTCCTCCTCATTTGTCCCTCCGTCCTCCACATTTGTCCTTCTGTCCTCCTCATTTGTCCCTCCGTCCTCCTCATTTGTCCCTCCGTCCTCCTCATTTGTCCCTCCGTCCTCCTCATTTGTCCCTCCGTCCTCCTCATTTGTCCCTCCGTCCTCCACATTTGTCCTTCTGTCCTCCTCATTTGTCCCTCCGTCCTCCCCATTTGTCCCTCCGTCCTCCCCATTTGTCCCTCCGTCCTCCTCATTTGTCCCTCCGTCCTCCACATTTGTCCTTCTGTCCTCCTCATTTGTCCCTCCGTCCTCCTCATTTGTCCCTCCGTCCTCCCCATTTGTCCCTCCGTCCTCCTCATTTGTCCCTCCGTCCTCCACATTTGTCCTTCTGTCCTCCTCATTTGTCCCTCCGTCCTCCTCATTTGTCCCTCCGTCCTCCTCATTTGTCCCTCCGTCCTCCTCATTTGTCCCTCCGTCCTCCTCATTTGTCCCTCCGTCCACCTCATTTGTCCCTCCGTCCTCCCCATTTGTCCCTCCGTCCTCCCCATTTGTCCCTCCGTCCTCCCCATTTGTCCCTCCGTCCTCCCCATTTGTCCCTCCGTCCTCCTCATTTGTCCCTCCGTCCTCCTCATTTGTCCCTCCGTCCTCCCCATTTGTCCCTCCGTCCTCCCCATTTGTCCCTCCGTCCTCCCCATTTGTCCCTCCGTCCTCCCCATTTGTCCCTCCGTCCTCCCCATTTGTCCCTCCGTCCTCCCCATTTGTCCCTCCGTCCTCCCCATTTGTCCCTCCGTCCTCCCCATTTGTCCCTCCGTCCTCCCCATTTGTCCCTCCGTCCTCCCCATTTGTCCCTCCGTCCTCCCCATTTGTCCCTCCGTCCTCCCCATTTGTCCCTCCGTCCTCCTCATTTGTCCCTCCGTCCTCCCCATTTGTCCCTCCGTCCTCCCCATTTGTCCCTCCGTCCTCCCCATTTGTCCCTCCGTCCTCCTCATTTGTCCCTCCGTCCTCCTCATTTGTCCCTCCGTCCTCCTCATTTGTCCTTCTGTCCTCCTCATTTGTCCCTCCGTCCTCCTCATTTGTCCCTCTGTCCTCCTCATTTGTCCCTCCGTCCTCCTCATTTGTCCCTCCGTCCTCCCCATTTGTCCCTCCGTCCTCCTCATTTGTCCCTCCGTCCTCCCCATTTGTCCCTCCGTCCTCCCCATTTGTCCCTCCGTCCTCCTCATTTGTCCCTCCGTCCTCCACATTTGTCCTTCTGTCCTCCTCATTTGTCCCTCCGTCCTCCTCATTTGTCCCTCCGTCCTCCCCATTTGTCCCTCCGTCCTCCTCATTTGTCCCTCCGTCCTCCACATTTGTCCTTCTGTCCTCCTCATTTGTCCCTCCGTCCTCCTCATTTGTCCCTCCGTCCTCCCCATTTGTCCCTCCGTCCTCCTCATTTGTCCCTCCGTCCTCCTCATTTGTCCTTCTGTCCTCCTCATTTGTCCCTCCGTCCTCCTCATTTGTCCCTCCGTCCTCCTCATTTGTCCCTCCGTCCTCCTCATTTGTCCCTCCGTCCTCCTCATTTGTCCCTCCGTCCTCCACATTTGTCCTTCTGTCCTCCTCATTTGTCCCTCCGTCCTCCCCATTTGTCCCTCCGTCCTCCCCATTTGTCCCTCCGTCCTCCTCATTTGTCCCTCCGTCCTCCACATTTGTCCTTCTGTCCTCCTCATTTGTCCCTCCGTCCTCCTCATTTGTCCCTCCGTCCTCCCCATTTGTCCCTCCGTCCTCCTCATTTGTCCCTCCGTCCTCCACATTTGTCCTTCTGTCCTCCTCATTTGTCCCTCCGTCCTCCTCATTTGTCCCTCCGTCCTCCTCATTTGTCCCTCCGTCCTCCTCATTTGTCCCTCCGTCCTCCTCATTTGTCCCTCCGTCCACCTCATTTGTCCCTCCGTCCTCCCCATTTGTCCCTCCGTCCTCCCCATTTGTCCCTCCGTCCTCCCCATTTGTCCCTCCGTCCTCCCCATTTGTCCCTCCGTCCTCCCCATTTGTCCCTCCGTCCTCCCCATTTGTCCCTCCGTCCTCCTCATTTGTCCCTCCGTCCTCCTCATTTGTCCCTCCGTCCTCCCCATTTGTCCCTCCGTCCTCCCCATTTGTCCCTCCGTCCTCCCCATTTGTCCCTCCGTCCTCCCCATTTGTCCCTCCGTCCTCCCCATTTGTCCCTCCGTCCTCCCCATTTGTCCCTCCGTCCTCCCCATTTGTCCCTCCGTCCTCCCCATTTGTCCCTCCGTCCTCCCCATTTGTCCCTCCGTCCTCCCCATTTGTCCCTCCGTCCTCCCCATTTGTCCCTCCGTCCTCCCCATTTGTCCCTCCGTCCTCCCCATTTGTCCCTCCGTCCTCCTCATTTGTCCCTCCGTCCTCCCCATTTGTCCCTCCGTCCTCCCCATTTGTCCCTCCGTCCTCCCCATTTGTCCCTCCGTCCTCCTCATTTGTCCCTCCGTCCTCCTCATTTGTCCCTCCGTCCTCCTCATTTGTCCTTCTGTCCTCCTCATTTGTCCCTCCGTCCTCCTCATTTGTCCCTCCGTCCTCCTCATTTGTCCCTCCGTCCTCCTCATTTGTCCCTCCGTCCTCCTCATTTGTCCCTCCGTCCTCCTCATTTGTCCTTCCGTCCTCCTCATTTGTCCTTCCGTCCTCCTCATTTGTCCCTCCGTCCTCCTCATTTGTCCCTCCGTCCTCCTCATTTGTCCCTCCGTCCTCCTCATTTGTCCCTCCGTCCTCCTCATTTGTCCTTCCGTCCTCCTCATTTGTCCTTCCGTCCTCCTCATTTGTCCCTCCGTCCTCCTCATTTGTCCCTCCGTCCTCCTCCTCATTTGTCCCTCCGTCCTCCTCCTCATTTGTCCCTCCGTCCTCCTCATTTGTCCCTCCGTCCTCCTCATTTGTCCCTCCGTCCTCCTCATTTGTCCTTCTGTCCTCCTCATTTGTCCTTCCGTCCTCCTCATTTGTCCCTCCGTCCTCCTCATTTGTCCCTCCGTCCTCCTCATTTGTCCCTCCGTCCTCCTCATTTGTCCTTCTGTCCTCCTCATTTGTCCCTCCGTCCTCCTCATTTGTCCCTCCGTCCTCCTCATTTGTCCCTCCGTCCTCCTCATTTGTCCCTCCGTCCTCCTCATTTGTCCCTCCGTCCTCCTCCTCATTTGTCCCTCCGTCCTCCTCATTTGTCCCTCCGTCCTCCTCATTTGTCCCTCTGTCCTCCTCATTTGTCCCTCTGTCCTCCTCATTTGTCCCTCCGTCCTCCTCATTTGTCCCTCCGTCCTCCTCATTTGTCCCTCCGTCCTCCTCATTTGTCCCTCCGTCCTCCTCATTTGTCCCTCCGTCCTCCTCATTTGTCCCTCCGTCCTCCTCCTCATTTGTCCCTCCGTCCTCCTCATTTGTCCCTCCGTCCTCCTCATTTGTCCCTCCGTCCTCCTCCTCATTTGTCCCTCCGTCCTCCTCCTCATTTGTCCCTCTGTCCTCCTCATTTGTCCTTCCGTCCTCCTCATTTGTCCTTCCGTCCTCCTCATTTGTCCTTCCGTCCTCCTCATTTGTCCCTCCGTCCTCCTCATTTGTCCCTCCGTCCTCCTCATTTGTCCCTCCGTCCTCCTCATTTGTCCCTCCGTCCTCCTCATTTGTCCCTCCGTCCTCCCCATTTGTCCCTCTGTCCTCCTCATTTGTCCCTGATCTATAAAGTTGGATATAAAATGTACTTTTTATCTTTCAAAAAGTGTTTTCCAGCGCTAAACCTTTCATTCAATTTCTAAATGGCCGCATTTGTAAATACTAAAAGCCAATATAAAGAAATACAGTAGTAGCGGTAAAAAGCACTTGTGGGTTTAACCATTTTTTCATTTTTTTTTTGTATGTCAGGGGGGGGGGGGTGTCCTAGGCCTACATACTTTTGCTAATAGGTGTCCCTCATTTCCATTTCAGAAAGTTGGGAGATATGCATGGTTTGTTTAACCTATAATAATGGATGCTGTGCTTCAAATCCTTGTTTAACGTCAAAAAATAAAAACTGTGTCAGCAAAAGGGTTAAATATGGGACTCGTGCAATACTGTAGACAAGTGTGATCTCCTACCTCCAGTGCTGTTCTCTGACTTCTCTCATATACAGTGTAAGTATGTGATCTTTCCTGCTGTGAGTCACATGATCATCACACCACCAATCCCATCGTGCCTCTCTCTATCACCTCCTCAATGCATCATATGATAAAGTAAAAGACTTGTTGGGCAACCCTGCCTGCTCTGTAATGAGGAGGTGGTGTGTTCCTTTAAGGAGCGAGGCATGGTGGGATTGGTAATGTGATGATCATGTGACCCAAGACAGGAAGCAATGCAATGTGCAGAGCTGTGCAGTACACATGCTGGATGTGGAGGATAGAAGCATATGATACAAGGAGGAGCTGGAGGTAGGAAATCATACATACACTGAGGGGTTGGTCACCACAACATTGCTCTTATGTTATAAAGGAATGATCTGAAGCATTCAGGGAGACATCCATGTGTACAGAAATAGACGTTTATTTCCACAAGTAACAATACAATCAGTAGTAATGCTGCATGTCATACACTCCAGGACTACTGTCATTTCCGCTCCTCAGAAAGTGATCTGTGGTGGATCGCTTTTCAGAGGCACTTGGAACAGAAGTGATAGGTTGCCCCACAACACGTGCAGCCACAGTGTGATCTCATTCACTTGGTACTGCCCACTAGGGATGAAATCAGGACATGAGTCAGAGCTCGCCTGATCCATAGTTCCCAACTAACTGTCCCTGACGTGAAGAAAAGTCCCTCTTTCCTCCTCATTTGTCCCTTATTTTGGTCTGATCTATACAGTTGTATATAAAATGCACTTTTTAATCTTTCAAAAAGTGTTTCTCAGCGCTAAACCTTTCATTCAATTTCTAAATGGCTGCATTTGTAAATTTAAAAAGCCAATATAAAGGAATATTAATGGTAAAAAAATATATTTTTGGGCTAATTCTCCTTTAAGGGGGTGTGGCAAGGGGCGTGTCCTATGCCCACATATGTTAGGCGTCCCTCATTCCAACTCAAAATGTTGGGAGGTATGCATGAGCTATCCCACCAAGTAATCACCAGCTTAACCACTTAAAAGGTCACTGAGCCTAGGTTCACACTGCTGCGAATTCAAAATCGCGGTAAAATGCGCGATTTTACCGCGATTTCGCGGCCGCGATTTTGCCGCGATTTCGGCCGCAATTTAATGTAAATCGCGGCCGAAATCGCAAAAAGTAGTACAGGGACTACTTTTTGAAATCGCAGATGCGGCGTCGCACTGATTAGGACAGTGCCATTGCCGACAATTGCCGCCGATTTGACATGTCAAATCGCATCTCAAATCGTTCCAAATCGTACCCAGTGTGAACCAGGGCTGAAGGACATTTTTTTTTTCTTTAAAATAACAAACATGTTATACTTACCTCCACTGTGCAGTTCGTTTTGCACAGAGTGTCCCCGATCCTCGTCTTCTGGGGTCCCTCGGCGGCTGTCTCTGTCCTCCCCGCAACACATACTCACCTGTCCCATGGTCCAGTGATGTGATTATCCAAACCGTCGCTTCTCTCCTTCTCCCCCCAGGGCTGGCATTGCATCCATGAGCACCCGGCTGTGACAGCGCCCCCCCCCCCCAAGAAAAAAAATAACATGCCAAATGTGAGAGGGGAGGAGTGCTAAAAGCGGAATCTCCTTTTTGGGTGGCGCTCCGCTTTAACACTAAACTTCTAGTTACTTCCTTTTTGGTCTGTGAAAGATATTAACCACTTGCTAACTGGGCACATATACCCCCTTCCTGCCCAGGCGAAATTTCGACAATTGCGTGGTCGTGCGACGTAGCTCCCAAACAAAATTGACGTCCTTTTTTTCACACAAATAGAGCGTTCTTTTGGTGGTATTTGATCCCCTGTGCGGTTTTTATTTTTTGCGCTATAAACAAAAATAGACCGACAATTTTGAAAAAAAATTTTGCTATAATAAATATCCCATTAAAAAAAAAAAAAAACTCAGTTTAGTCCGATACGTATTCTTCTACATATATTTGGTAAAAAAAGTGATTGGTTTGCGCAAACGTTATAATGCCTACAAAATAGGGGATAGAATTATTACTTTTTATTTATTATTATTATTATTTTTTTTACTAGTAATGGTGGCGATCTGCGATTTTTTGTCACGACTGCGATATTACGGCAGACACTTTTGACACATTTTTTGGACCATTCACATTTATACAGCGAACAGTGCTATAAAAATGCACTTGTTACTGTATAAACGTGACTGGCAGGGAAGGGGTTAACACTAGGGGCATCAAGGGGTTAAATCTGTACCCTGGGAGTGATTCTTACTGTGGGGGGAGGGGAGTGACTGGGGGAGGTGACCGATGGTTGTCCATATGGACAAAAACAACCTGCAAAGCACCGCACATCACCACTGCAGCGGCGCTTTTCCTGCTGTTTGGCCACACTGCCCATTCATTTCAATGGGCAGGAGCAGTGGTGGAACGGTGTAGACACCGCTCCAAAGATGCTGCTTGCAGGAGTTAGGCTGCATTCACACCTTGGCGTACCTAATCGCAGCTTTGTACCACGATTTGCGGCGACAAAACGCTGCGATTGTGAATGCAGCCTTACCCATGGTCCACATCTCCTATGCCGAACGCCGAAGCCGCCTGAAAAAAAGGGTCCGGGACTTGTTTTGAGCTTCAGGCGTTCGGCGTGGAGATGTGAACCATCTCCATAGAGGGCAATGTAAAATCATCCCTCCAGCGTATTAGGGGCTGCTGCGGCATCGCGCTTCAGGCATATATACGCCTAGGTGTGAATGGTGCCTTAGCGTCTTCTCCCCCAGTCACCATAACTGACTTGTACCTTGTGGAGATGGAGAGAGGCTCTTGCTCCGGCACTTCACAGCCTCTAGCAGCCTGTCATAGTGACACAGTGAGAGCGGGGAAAGTCAGCTTGCCCAGGAGTCGGCTGCATCCTGTCGTCACTGTTCTCCTAACCCCGCACTCACTCTACTGCTTGTCCAATCCAATACTCCACCTCCCACTCCAGCCACCTGCAACCAATGTAGTGTACTGTGCTGTGAGACTTCTGTGGGCAGCTGGCTCAGTCTTGGGGGACACCAGCCTGAATAGGGAGCATAATTGGTGAGACTTCCATCCCCACAGTACCCCCCCCTCCTTTTCTTTCCTTCCCCCCCCTCTTTCCTTTCCTTCCCCCCCCCTCTTTCCTTTCCTCCCCCCCCCCCCTCTTTCCTTTCCTTCCCCCCCCTCTTTCCTTTCCTTCCCCCCCCCTCTTTCCTTTCCTTCCCCCCTCCTTTTCTTTCCCCCCCCTCCTTTTCTTTCCTCCCCCCCTCCTTTTCTTTCCTCCCCCCCCCTCCTTTTCTTTCCTCCCCCCCCCTCCTTTTCCCTCTCTCTCCCTCCTAGGGCCTAGCCTGTCTGTATCCATCTTCGGGTGGAAGGTGTCACTGGTGGAGCATTCTTTGGTGGTGGAATTTACTTATGTTGAACTCACAATCATATACACATAATAATATTATATGAATCTGGTTATTATTACCTTTCTTCTAAGATTTTAATTTTTTTCTTGGACACTGGTGTGAGCACAAGTTTTTTATATCGATAGGACTCACATGTGGACATTGTGTTGTTTTTGCAACATTTGAAAAGTAATTGTTACATATTTGATACAATTTATATTTTGTATTCACTTTGCAGCGCTGGGCTTATGTTTGGTGGTTTTGTCCACTACACATATAGTTGGTCATATTATTATTTTTTTTAACTCTTTTTATTGACGATGATGCAAAACAATGGTACAATAAGAGCCGGTTCACACTACCGCGACCTGGGGGGGTGACTTGTGTCGCCCGACATGACAAATTACATGGAAGTGAATTAGAGCTGTCTTAACCACTTAAGCCCCGGACCATATTGCTGCCCAAAGACCCAAGTTGTTTTTACAGTTTGGGACTGCGTCGCTTTAACAGACAATTGCGCGGTCGTGCGACGTGGCTCCCAAACAAAATTGGCGTCCTTTTTTCCCCACAAATAGAGCTTTCTTTTGGTGGTATTTGATGACCTCGGCGGTTTTTATTTTTTGCGCTATAAACAAAAATAGAGCGACAATTTTGAAAAAAATGCAATATTTTTTACTTTTTGCTATAATAAATATCCCCCAAAAACATATATAAATTTTTTTTTTTTCCTCAGTTTAGGCCGATACGTATTCTTGTACCTATTTTTGGTAAAAAAAATTGCAATAAGCGTTTATCAATTGGTTTGCGCAAAATTTATAGCGTTTACAAAATAGGGGATAGTTTTATTGCATTTTTATTAATTTTTTTTTTTTTTAGTACTAATGGCGGTGATCAGCGATTTTTTTCGTGACTGCGACATTATGGCGGACACTTCGGACAATTTTGACACATTTTTGGGATTTTTGTCATTTTCACAGCAAAAAATGCATTTAAATTGCATTCTTTATTGTGAAAATGACAGTTGCAGTTTGGGAGTTAACCACAGGGGGCGCTGTAGGATTTGGTGTACACTGTGTGTGTGTTTACAACTGTAGGGGGGTGTGGCTGTAGGAATGATGTCATCGATCGAGTCTCCCTATATAAGGGAGCACTCGATCGATGCAGCGCCATAGTGAAGCACGGGGAAGCCGTGTTTACATACGGCTCTCCCCGTTCTTCAGCTCCGGGAAGCGATCGCGACGGAGCGGCTAAAAACAAATAGCCGCGCCGTCGTCCCGGATCGCTCCCCGAGGGGACCCGACCGCCGCAAGTCGCGGGGGGGGGGGTCCCGATCGGACCCCCGACCCACGTCTAGGCAGGGACGTACAGGTACGCCAATGTGCCTGTACGTGCCATTCTGCCGACGTATATGTACATGCGGCGGTCGGGAAGGGGTTAATGCACACTACTGAAGTTGCTCCGACTTCAGAAAAGGTTCCTGTACTACTTCAAGGTGACTTGTACACATTGATTTCAATGGAAGTCGGATCCCCTGTCTTAACTGAAGCAACTTTACAGGAAGAGAACATACATTTCTCAGGCAAACCCCTCCCTCCCACAGAGCTGATTGTTGTTTGATTGGCCACTGGCAAAGTCTCCTGTCCTGGAGGCGACTTGAAGTCACCTTGTAAGTCGTGCTGAAGTCATGTTCCACCCTGTGTGAACCGATTCTTAAACTGTCTCTCAACATGAGCTTGTAATACAAGTTTCAGCTCAGACATGGAAGCAAATATGCAAGTGTATATACATAGACAAGCCTTTTGGTTTGTTATGATCAATCCAAGGAGAGTGTATCACTGCGAGTCCCAGCACCCTCCTGGTGTTGGGCTGCTTTCAGACATGTGGACCGCTGTCGGTTTTTTAGGCGGACCTGACGGACGCTCCATGCAGGTTTATGGAGCGACTGATGTCAGTGGTGACATGCAGGTGGATGGAAACCTTATTTTTTATCCATCTATTTGATCGGATGAAAACAGACATCTGATCCCCCTATAGAGGAGAGCGGGGCTCTGACAGGTCGGTCCCTGCACAGTGAGGGGAGACAGACCTGTCATCCGCCTGCTCAGCAGGGATCAACGGATCGATCCCTGCTGAGCAAGCGGAGTCTGTACACATACAAGCCCGCGTGAAAGGGGCTTAGGGCTTTTTGTTTTTTTTGGCAACAGTTAACTCACTTAAAGTGGTTATAAACCTGTCAAGAGCACTAAGGGCTTGTTCAAACTTGACTAAATTTCTAATGCTCAACAAATGCTCCTGTAGCATTAGTGGGAGAGTTAGGCCTCGTACACACGATCATGTAACTGGTCGGGCAAGACACATCGTTTTTCGACGAGTTCCTTGTTAGGCTTGTGGAGAAACTCAACAAGCTTACTTTGCGTACACACTGTCAAGACCAAATCTCGTCGATCAGGGGAAGTTCGATTCCACTGGCACAACCCTTGGGGCTTATTTTGCTAATTTCATGTTACTGCGTGTTAAGTAAAACTTTGGTGAGACGATTTGCACTTTTCAGTCTGTTACAGCTTGAAAAATGTGTTGTCTCCATTACAAATGCTACTTTTACTCCCGTCTCATACTTTATTCTGAGCAAGCGCGGGTTTCTTAGCATGCACACGCTCGAGTTTCTCGTCGAAAACCAGCCCGACGAGCAAATTGAGACTCCCGTCGAGGAAATAGAGAACTTGCTCTCTTTTTTGCTCGTTGAGTTCCTCGACAGTTTCCTCAATGAAAAATGTACACATGACCGTTTTCCTCAGCAAAAAAGCTCTCCCACCAAGTTTCTTGATGGATTCTGCCGAGGAAAGCGGTCGTGTGTACGAGGCCTCAGACTTGCGTTAATGAGCTTTAGTATGGACATTAGACTAAAAATGCCCAATCTGTAGCCTTTAAATGTTAAGGCGTGTTAAAGCTGCTCCACAGTGGAAATGGACATTCCAGGATATAAACTAATTTTAACGCCCTGCATATATAGTTACATAGTTAGTCGGGTTGAAAAAGACACAAGTCCATCTAGTTCAACCATGAAACGCCTGCCAGAGCATTTGCGAAGCGTTGCCACTGATGTGAATGGGAGGCGTTGGAAGGCTTTAAACGCCTCCTGACTCGACGTGAGGCTTCAATTTTGAAGTGACGTGATGCTAATGCTTTGTTTTGATAATATCAACAGCACTGTGTGCTGTCTATTGTATCATTTGCATAAGTGTTTGAGGGGTGTTTAACATCCCTCAAATGCCAGCTTTTAATGCCAGTGTGAACTTGGCTTAGGTGTCACTTTTGTCTGCTGTTTGTTCCTCGGTTATCAGCAAGAATCAATTCTGACAGATTTTCATGACACCAAGAGAAAAAAGGTGACAGGGGAGGGACCTCTAGCTCATTGCCTCAGCTCTGTGCTGTGTGGAGATTGGGGGGATGTGTCCCATTCCTCCAATCAGCTCTCAGAGCTCTCCTCACTGAGCTCTTGAGAGTGTAACTTCTGCTCTTCTCCCCCTTTTTCAGAACTCAGGCATACCTTAAGATTCTGCACTTCGAATAGCTGTGGAGAAGATAAGACTGCAGATAGACTGATACAAATTATGTAGGAGGATTTGTTTTATCTGTGTCAGCCCGAGGCCAGTCACTTCACTTTATATACAGTATGTATGTGTTTGCAACCACTATGTACATTTGTTCTCATTATTGTAGTTATTTATGTAAGTGTGGTCTTATAATGTATGTATTTTATATATGTGTGTATTTTGCTTTTTATTTGAACAGTGTGATGTAAAAAGAAAACCTGAAGGGCTTCAACAAGTTATGGAAGTATTTTGGTGATGTACAGCATAAACATCTGAATGCTAATGAGAATGAGAGATGGATCATTGTCATGCACAACATATACAAGGAAATGGTTCTGGTAGCCCTAATGTTGATTTTCCTCAAAGCCAAGAGTTATTTAGTGACCAAGAACATACAGAACACGATTCCGTCATCATCCGACATGAAGCCGACATTTCAAGCCAGAATGACAACAGGTAAGGGGGAGATTTACTAAAACTGCAGAGTGCAAAATCTTGTGCAGCTCTGCATAGAAAACGATCAACTTCCAGGTTTTTTTTTTTTTTTTTTTTTTCACTGTCGTGGTTTTTGTTGGAGAAAAAAAGCATACTAATTGTAAAGCACTTGTGCTTCCTAAAATTGAACGTACAATTTAAAACATTGGCAATTGAACAAAAATTTTAAGGGTTTTGTAAACCCTTCAGGTTTTTCACCTTAATGCATTCCATGCATTAAAGTGAAAATCCTCCTGTAATGCAGCAGCCCCCCTTTTACTTACCTGAACCCAGTCTTTCCAGCAACGGGAATGAGCACACCAGCTCCAGCCGGTGTCCCGGGTCCTGATTGGATAGATTGATAGCAGCACAGCCATTGGCTCCCGCTGCTGTCAATCAAATCCAATGATGCATGGAGTGGGTCCGGGTCCTGCTGTCTGTGTCAATGGACCCAGCAGCAGGACACGGCAGCGCTCCCGCACAAGTGCCCCCCAGATAAAGCGCTTCTGCGTCGGGGCACTCGATGCGGGGAGGAGCCAGTAGTGCCACTGGGGAACCCCAGAACAGGTTTAATATTTAAAAAAAAAGAGAATTTTCAACCCCTTTAAGTTCATTGTGGTTCTATCGATTGCTCTGACGTTTCCATACAAATGCAGCCACATCGGGAAAATGTAGATAAACTAAAACCATTAGTAAAGCTCTCAATTAAAAATTTAGCTTTCTCCTGTTTTGGGTATGCTTCCAGCTATTGTCCTATGCCTTCCAGCCTCAGGTGTGTAGGCTTTTTTAAAATTAGTTTTTTTGGATCTGATTGTAAATTAGCATCTCCTTCCCCCTCTTCTTCTTCTTTTTTTTTTTTTTTTTTTTTTTTTTTTTTTCATAAAAGCATTTGAGCAACGGATACAAGTGAAGATATATATGCCTGGGTTAATTTCCCCTGGAGGTAAACCAATGGTGCTCCAAAGCTCACCATGTGATTTCCTGGCACTTTAAAACAACCTGAGAGTATAAGGTAAAGAACCGGCAACTCGTCCTCCTGATAAGTTGTTCTGCTCTCACAATGTGTTAGCTGTCTGCCAAGTCTTGTACTTCAAACAATTTCCCAATAAAGACTGAGGCGGTGGGGTTAACAGTTGAAGGGCCAGATCCACGTACCCTGGCGCATGTTTCTGTCGGGCGTAGCGTATCTCTGTTACACTACGCCGCCGTAACTTACATATTTTTTTTGTATCCTCAAAGAATGCGCGCCGTAAGTTACAGCGGCGTAGTGTAACTTTGGCGGCGTAAGGGCGCGCAATTCAAATGGATGTGATGGGGGCGTGTTTTATGTAAATACATCTTGACCCGACGTAAATGACGTTTTTTTTCAACTGCGCATGCGCCGTCCGTGGGGGTATCCCAGTGCACATGCTTGAAATTAAACCAGAACAAGCCAATGTTTATGACCTATTTATGACCTATTCGCAAACGACGTAACATTTTCAAAATTCGACGCGGGAACGACGGCCATACTTAACATAGGATACACCTCATATAGCAGGGGTAACTATACGCCGGAAAAAGCCGAACGCAAATGACGTAAAAAAATGCGCCGGACATACGTTCGTGGATCGCCGTATCTAGCTAATTTGCATACTCGATGCGGAATTCGACAGAAACGCCACCTAGCGGCCAGCGTAAATATGCACCTACGATCCGACGGCGTACTAAGACGTACGCCTGTCGGATCGATCCCTCATTCAGTCGTATCTTGTTTTGTGGATACAAAACAAAGATACGACGCGGGAACTTTGAAATTACGCAGCGTATCAATAGATACGCCGGCGTAATTCGTTTGTGGATCTGGCCCGTAATCTTTACTGAGAATTCGATTTTTTTTTCTTTTGTAAAACTGCAAAATACAAATTATAAAAATATGCATTAGGCATTAGCATTTAACATTGCAAATGGTGTCAGGCATACTACCTCACTGTTTAAGAGGAAGTAAACCCTGATGGGTTTTACTTCCTCTTTGTTCCCCTGCAAAGTAAAAGAATACTAGGCTAGTATGCATTGCATACTAGCCCATTATGTGCCACTTGCTTGCAAACGAAGCCCTCAGTGTCCCCGCTGGTGACCGCATCCATCTTCTGCCCTCTTCCTTCCAGTGCCGCGGACCCCGGCTCTGTGACTGGCCGGAGTCGCGTGACGTCACTCCTGCGCATGCGCGCGAATGCCGTCAGTCACGGCACATACGAGAGAAGAAACCGTGCATGCGCCAATGACTTCATCAGCGCAGTGTACAGGAAATATCTTCTAGACAGCGCACGTTTAGGAGATATTTCCACTATTTATAGGTAAGCCTTTATTATAGGCCCTATAGGTAGTAAATCTTTCTAATGTGGGTTTACAACCACTTTAAGGCATTGACTAACAGAAAATTAGGCCTAGCTAAAGGAACTCCCTGGCAGAAACTACCAAACACACATAAATATGTACTTCAATTAGTGGAGCATATATTAATTGATTACTAATGACAGCCTACTTACAGACTTATGCTTTCAAGCAAAATGTCTGCTGAGCAGGAATTGGGCGCAATATACTACAGTTCCTGTCAGTGATGGAAGCCAATTTAAAGCAACAGTAAGATAAGTAAATATATACTATGATGAGCAGAACAAAAGGGTACAGCGTGCAAGTTACAGCAGTTTACAAAAACTGATGGCTATGAATACGTTTTTTTTTTTTTTTTTTTTTTAACACCGAAACTTATAAGCTGCTTGTAACTTGCACACTGGTACCCTTTATCAATAAAGTACTTTTATCGGGAGGACTAGTTGCCAAATCTCTTCACCTTCTACTTATTTGAGCAACAGATGCGGTCTTAAACAGTGTGAACTTCATGCTTATATCTGCAAGAATCGGCCCATTAGCATTGACTTATATTGTATGTGTAACAATAGCTTCTTTTATACAGTGAGATTGTTGAAGACTGAGGTTTAGTTGGGGCTGATCTTAAAATTAAATGTAACCTCAAACCTACATCTTTCATCCCCCATTTAAAATGTGGGTGTATAAATAATTTTTGCCTAAACGACTCGTTTTAATGGAACCATCTGAGTCCTCTGCCCAGCTGATTGTTGGATCCCCCCCTCTCCCCTCTCCTCTCTCCCCCTCTCTCTCTCCCCCCCCCTCTCTCTCTCCCCCCCCCCCTCTCTCTCTCCCCCCCCCCCCTCTCTCTCTCCCCCCCCCCCTCTCTCTCTCCCCCCCCCCCCCCTCTCTCTCTCCCCCCCCCCTCTCTCTCTCCCCCCCCCCTCTCTCTCTCCCCCCCCCCTCTCTCTCTCTCTCCCCCTCTCTCTCCCCGGCTGACGTCAGCGGGACGGCTCGGCACCGCCCACTGTAGATGTGAGCTGAGACAGAAGAGAGGAGAGCAATCACAGGGACACATGTTCTTATGATAACAGAGGGAATTAGAAGATTATAGTACAGTGGCTTAACAACCACTTCAATCCTAGGAGTATTGGCAATATTTGTTAGTTTAGAAAGAACATCAAAAAATATTATGAAGTAAAAACAGTAACTCACTGCCACTACTGGGCGTTGCTGTCTGCCGAAATAGCCCTGCGCTGCTCACTGCTGCCTCGCTGGATAGCTGAGGAATTACCTGCACAGGCTCTGGCTTAGCAGCGGTGTCCATTTAAAAGTGGCAAGGAGGGAGCTTGTGGCCATCTCCTAAAAACTTGCTCCCCAATAACAGGCGTCGCTGACCTGTTTGTGGGCGCCCACTGTATGGACAACCCCCTGCCTCTGATTGGCAATGCCAATAACATCCGCCTCCTATTCTTTCTTCTCTGGCTCACTCTTCTGGATCCTTTGTCGGTCGTCGCCTCTACCGGCAGTGCCAGCTGATGTGCCTATTGACCCAGGAGCTGGAAGCTGCCTTGCCAGAGGTCTGGGGCATGGAAGCCGACGATACTGCAGACTACCCTCTGCTGGTCTTCCCGTTTTGTTGCTGGTTTAGTGAGTCTTCCTGCTCTCCCACTGTGTTTTTAGCAGCTTGACTCCGATGTCCCTCTTCGGTTTCTGGCATCTCCAAGCAGCACTGAAACCAGTCTTCGCCTTTGCTGCTAACGGCCCACTCCAATACTTGCCGCATTAGCGTCCTTTTTTCCATGCCTTAACAAACCGCTCCCAATGTAATATAGCTCAGTGTAGCTCACTGCGCCAACACTGACTCACTGGAAAATTGCCCTAGTAGAGCTTTCTTAGACCATAATATCTGCATAATAGGAAGTGGTTTTAAATGCTAGTCAACATGCTTAGATTTTGTTTAAAGTGTACTGTCAGTTACGTAATTTGTATGCAGATAAGGTCTATGGTTTGGAATTAAAGTTTAAGAGTGACCATAAAGGGATCAAAGATTTGGCTGCATCAAGTAAATAGGGAGCGTTTGTATGGGCCTATAGGTTTGGATGAGTAGTGAAATAGAACTACACATGGGTCATCAGGAACTGATAGCATCAGAGACCAAATGGAAGACCAATATGGGCATATGAGAGGACATGTCCTCCATATATGAGCATGTGCTGCCCTCCAAGCCACATCCTCGCCAGCAAAGAGATGAATAATCGGGTAATAACTGATGTAAATTAGATGGGGAGTAATGCCAACATGACAGCAACTTAAAGTTCATCTTGGCCGTTCTGGAGGATAGTGAGATATGAGCAAGGTGTAATATTCTATCCCTTTGGGCATCGGTGAGTGACTGCTCAATTCTGTAGGTCAGCCTCCCACTTACTTACCCTCGTGGAATATTCGATGTACTCTACATGTTGAAGAGTTGGATAAAAACTGATATTCCCCTTGATATACTCTGCTTTAAGGCAAATATATAGCTCTATTGGAATGCATACACATTTAATATGCTCTTAAGTAGTATCTACTTCAGGACATCTATGTTAAAAAGGTTGAAAACCGTTCGTAGCTCATTATATATTACTTACCTTAGATTGAGGCCCCGGCAGCCGTCCTCGGAATTAGGTTTCCTGTAATTGGCCAGAGCCACAATGACGTCACTCCCATGCACGCGGGAGCCGCTGGTAACGGCACATCTAACTGAAGCAACTGCATGACGCGTCATTGCTTCAGTGCGCATGTGCTGATCACTTCGGCACATGCAGACATAGGGGGATATCTCCTAAACCGTGGAGGTTTTGGAGATATCCAGGGTAGCTACAGGTAAGCCTTAATATAGGCTTACCTGTAGCATAAATTTAAAAAAAGGGTTTACAACCACTTTAAAATAAAGGGCTACAGCAAAACAATCCCAACAGATGGGCTAATGTCATACTATAGCTTAGCGATTCTGTCCCTAGTGAGCAATTCAGCAGCACAGTGACTGTATGGTTGTTTTACAGTATAGTAAATGATTTCTCTATTTCATTTTAGTAATTTATTTGAAGATCAGATTGTTTGTACACCCACAAGAACTCATCTAGCGCGAAGGAGTAAAGCAAATTCAACTCCAATTCAGAATATCGACTCGGATTCTTCTTCAGACTATGAGCCGCCACCCAGGAAGCTTACCTTAAAAGAAATTTTTGACCGTCACTTTAGAAAGAAACGAAAAAAATATAAAAAGAAGCCTAAAAAACGTAACCAGTATTTGTGCTCTGAGAAGAAGCAGCCTCAGAAAGTTCGTAAAAAAAGAAAACCTGTCTACTCCATTTCTGCCTCAAAAAGAAAAAGCAGATTGCTTCATCGTGGAATTAGGTTTCCTTTTGCATCAAAAAAACACTTATCCTTGAAATGGTGTTTTGCATATGAGGTGAGATACTTTCAGCAAATCTACTCTTCTTGTTCACACTTGTGATAAGTGTAGCTGTATTAGTGCACTTGCAACATGTGCAATAGAGTACTGTCAGTGATGCTTTATTTGCACTAACATTCACATTTTCAGGATATGCTTTCAGGCTTTGTCACCTTCTTCAAGGTCCAAGCAGTACCACTTGGGGTGGACCTTTTAAGAAGGAAACGCACCCCAAAAGCTTATCCCTTTTTATTTTTTATTTTATTTGCACTAACATCAACATTTTCTGAAGTATCACAGACGGTACTCTATTGTTCACACGAAATTGAAAATCCAGTATTGTGTAAAACCTAGCAGATTCAGATATACAAGCTGTATACCTTTTGCATCATCAGAGATGAAATCCTCAGATTAGATTTAGTTTCTTTTTGATGCCAGAGCATCTTGAATACTAGCTAAAATTATACAAGCAATATATCACACAGAACTGGCAGGTAGTGTGCGAGTCAGTGCTCACTGGCACCCATAAGGTGGACCATATGGGATCAATAGCGGAGGTGGGGGGAACAACATGATATCAGTGGTGTATTTAGGTTTTGTGCTGCCCTAGGCCTGACTAAACTTGTGCACCCCCGAATTTAAATATAACCCACCCCTTCCTGTCAAGGCCACACCCCCTTCCTTTTTAAGACCCGCCCTGTCATCTTCATAGGTGGAGGACAGAGGTGGGCACTGTGGGTGGAGGACGGGGGGACGCCACATCTTTAAATTTGGAGAGAGAGAGGGGGGGTAAGGGGATATGTGCTGGGTGTTTTGGGAGGGTAGAGAACATGTGCTAATGGGGGGGGGGGGAGTCAGACCAAACCCCCCCCATTAGCACATATCTCCTCTCCCAAGCACTCCCCAACACATTTCCCCTTACCTCCCCTCCCATCACTCCATGTGTGCATCTGTTATCTGCCCCCCCCCCCCCCCCCGGTTACTGTGTCCCCCACCGCTGTAAAATAAACACAGACCAGCAGCGCGGCTCTTGCACTGAAGTCATGTCCTTCCTCTGTGGCTCCTCCTCCTCCTGGCTGTGTACACTAGAACATTGGAGCTAAGGAGTGTGTTTGGCTGTCAGTGGGGAGACAGGTGTTAGCTGCTATGGAAAGCGGGACCTCAGGCGGCAAATGTCCCGGGTGCCCATGCTAGCGTACCCCTGTCTGGCCAGTTACCGGAGCTCAGTGCCGGAACTTGTTGTGGCATTGGGCTCCGGAATAGTGGCGTCAGTAGGGTTGGTGTGTTACCTGGTGTGGTAAAAATGGTGTCATGCCCCTATTTCTGGGCCGGAGGCCCATCGTTGGAGCTTGTTGTGGGGGTCAATAAGGCCTAGAGGATAGCAGGTTAGGCACTTCCTAATGGCTCAGTCCCTAGGAACACTAATGGATAATGGCCAACAGGCTCTCTTACCAGACCCAGCAAAACTGCAGCAGTGATCCTTCTGGCTGGACGTTCGCTCACTCTGGGTTGCCCAGGCCGACTCTAGTCAGTCGCGTAGCATGTCTGTACCCTGGCAGTTGCTCTGTCTTTCTCCCCCTTTGGTGGTGTGGGTACTGTAATGAAATAATGACCACAGCTGATCACAGTTGAAAGTCAAATGGCTTTGTGTGCCATTGAGATGATTAGCTACACCTGATTAAGTTTACAAGTAATTTTTAGGAGAGTGATCATCCTTTTTTAACCACTTCAATACAGGGCTTTTATACCCACCTCCATACCGGGCCTGTTCTGGCACTTCTCTCCTACATGTACAAATCATCATTCGTTTGCTAGAAAATTACTCAGACCCCCCAAACATTATATATGTTTTTTTTAGCAGACACCCTAGGGAATAAAAAGGCGGTCATTGCAACTTATCTTGCACGGTATTTGCGCAATAATTTTTCTCTCTAGTGGTGTGGGTACAGCGTGCTCCCTCTATGGTGGTGTGGGTACCGCATGGCTCCCTCTGGTTTTGCGGGTACAGCGTGGCTCCCTCTCTGGTGGTGTTGAAACAAGGGTACAGAGTGGCTCCTTCTCTGGCTTCCCCAAGCCCAGTCCTCTATTTTTCTCTTCCCCTGTAGCACTCAATTCCTCTGCTTTTTGTCAGGGTCCAGGTTCTCTTCCCCACAGAGTACATGCATCCTGGAGGTTGTAGCTTGCTGTCTGTGGACACACTGGAGCCACCAATCTTCCGGGACTACATTTCCCATGATACCCCCTCCCCCCATATGGCGGGTCTGAGCTTATCCCAAAACACGGTCTTATCCCTCGTGTCGGCTGGCTGCCTGATTGGTGATCCACATCCACCCTGTGTGCAGCTTGCAAGATTCTTTTATGTAAATGTATCTGAATAAAGTGTTACCATTAAAATAATTTTGATAGTAAAAACAAGTAAGTGAGTTCTGTAACTGGTTTCCTGGTGGACATACAGTGGGTATTGAAAAGAATCGCCCCCCTTTTAAAACCATCACATTTTGTGGTTTTGCAGCCTGAAATTAACTGTTTTTGTTTTATCCAGCTGTATTTACTGTGTATCTTTCACTTGGATGTTATAACACCAACATGTCAGAATTTTTTTTATTTTTTTTTATGGAATCATTGAGTTTAACCACTTCAATACCACACATAGTCATATGACGTCCACAAATGGGATCTCCCATCCCGGGTGGACGTCCTGGACTTTGTGCGGTGATATCTGAATGATGCCTGCAGCTAGAGGCATCATTCAGATATCATTGTGTTTCGGCGGCGATCCTGCGCACCATAACAATGATCATAGCGGTGGTTCCGCCGCTTGATCGTTCTTATAGGCGTCGGGAGGGGATATCCCCCCCCCCCTCCCGCCGCCACCAGGTGTATCTCCGGGCTCTCCTGTGCCATTGGAGCCCGGAGAAAGGATCGCCCTGCGCCGGATAGGAAGCATAGAGATGACTGGTGACCAGATGGGGTCACCAGTCATCTCTATGACCGTCGGAGGCCCGGGCGCGATGTCATGACGTCACGCCCGGATACCCAGAAGTACACAAAGCCGCAATTGCGGCTAGTGAGCATGAGATCAGTGAATTTTTTTTCACGATCTCATGCTTTCCAGCCTGGAGGAGAGATGTGGGGTCCTATTGACCCTGTATCTCTCCTTAAAGAGGACCTGTCGCACACTATTTCTATTACAAGGGATGTTTACATTCCTTGTAATAGGAATAAAAGTGATAAAAAAAATAAAAAAGTCCTGCCCACGTATGTAAACGTCATTCAAACCACACATGTAAGGTATAGCCACGTGTGTTAGAGCGTGTGAAACAATTCTAGCACTAGACGTCCTTTGTAACTCTAAACTGGTAACCTGTACAAAATTTCAAAGCGTCGCCTATGGAGATTTTTAAGTTACGACGTTTGGCGCCATTCCGCAATTTTAAAGCATGACATGTTAGGTATCTATTTACTCTGTGTAACATCATCTTTCATATTTTACAAAAAAATTGGGCTAACTTTACTGTTTTGTTATTTTTTAATTCATGAAACCATTTTTTTCCCAAAATGCAAGATGAGTTGCAATGACCGCCATTTTATTCCCTAGGGTGTCTGCTAAAAAAAATATATAATGTTTGGGGGTTCTGAGTAATTTTCTAGCAAACGAATGATGATTTGTACATGTAGGAGAGAAGTGCCAGAATAGGCCCGGTATGGAGGTGGGTATAAAAGCCCTGTATTGAAGTGGTTAAAAAAGGATGATCCCTCTCCTAAAAATGACTTGTAAACTTAATCAGGTGTAGCTAATCATCTCAATGGCACACAAAGCCATTTGACTTTCAACTGTGATCAGCTGTGGTCATTTTTTCAATACAGTAAAACCTTGGATTGTAAGCATAATTCGTTCCGGAAGCATGCTTGTAATCCACAGCACTTGTATATCAAAGCAAATTTCCCCATAAGAAATAATGGAAACTCAAATGATTCGTTCCACATAGGTCCTTCAGTTTATAGTGAATATAAAAAGATTATAGCAATGTGACCAGGTAGTGTAACCATAAAAAGTCCATCCACAAGGGGATTTGAAGCAAAATCCATCAGGAGCTACAGACTATAAAAGAGAAGAGATGTGCCTCTAAGTGTAGCAATATGTTGCTAAATGTTGTACATTCATTAAATGTAACCATATTGCTACATTTAGAGGCCCTCTATTTTATACTCAGTTGTGACATGACGCTACTTGTATATCAAGTCAAAATTTATGAATACATTTTGCTTGTCTTGCAAAACGCTCTCAAACCAAGGTTTTACTGTATTAATCTATTTAATGATTCATGGAATAAGTACTTGAAGAACTACAGTCAAAACATTTTATATTTAAATTTTGGATATAGTAAGAGAGGGTTATAACCCCTGTCAGTTTGTTTCCCATCTGTGTCCTATTAGGCAGAAACTTCCTCACTTCCTGTTCCATAGCCAAAACAGGAAGTGAGAAGAAATCCCTGCAAATTAAGGAAATCCCTTGGGACCCCCCAGGTCCCCATTGGGCAATTTGCCCTCTATTATTTTTACGTGTACAATTTGGGATTTTCTTTTATTTTCAATGATAATGGTAAACCGTTCAGATGGAGAGGGGGAATCTCCCTAACGGCCGCACACACAGCAATAAACACTGGCAGGTGTTCTAATCTCCACTATATATTAAAATTGGCCTTTTAATTGTACTTCAACTAGACAGTGTGTTAACTTTTTTTTTTGTTTGTGTCCCAGTAGTGGAATTTCATCTGTTGTTTTGTCTCTTCTCATACACCTCTTATTGCCAAATCTAAATCAACCTAGTGCTAAGCAGCGCTCTTTAAGACAGTACTTTGTATGTGCATTTTTGTCCTCTTTGGACGTAACTTTTTTTTGTATTCTACTAAATATTACATTGAATTGTAAAAATATGTATATCTTCTCATGCAGCAATACGTCTTGGGTGGTTTTCTGAACTATGTAAAAAACATTAAATATGAGAACCATTTACAAAAATCTCTGTTGGATATGAATGCGGGTGGAGAAATGGAGGAGGAAAGTTTCGAGGCAAGAAAATTCAAATACCTGGATGATGATGAAGAGCCTCTTTCACCTATTTCTGAGTCTGGGTAAGCTTGATGGGTTTGCATTGTTAGTAGGTGTTTTTTAGAGGGGAGGTAAACGCATTATTGCCATGCTGAAGGGTGACAGGCTTGCGGCACATCCAATTGGGAGAGAGGGAGCTGGTGGGATCTATCATTCTAAAGTACTGTTAGACCTTTTGAGATGTGAGGTCTAAATGATTGTTAAGCTGCTTAATTTTTATAAGGTGGCTGGTGCACGTTTGATAATAAGCATAATAATAATATTATTATTATTATAATACAGAATTTATATTGCGCCAACAGTTTGCGCAGCGCTTATATAGCGCAACATGAAGGCAGGGCAGTACAGTTACAGCACAATTGTGAATTTGTATTCAGGGTGGACGTTTGACGTTTTCACTAGACTAATTTGATGATATTATGATTTATGCAATTCTTATGAATTCATGATTTATGCGATAACGTAACACAATTTTTGGAAACATTATGCCAAAGGCCTCATTCACACATACATTTGGAAGTGCAGGGTCTGGTGTGATTCCATGGCTGGGAGCTGCAGGTGGTGCAAAAAGGTGTCCATAGAGAGGAATGGCTGTGCACACTTGTACTAGTGTACATGCCGATGCTTTTTTACACCAACATTTACTCATGCATGCACATATGATGCACTCCCTGAACATAGAACTTCTGTGTTTGGTTGTTACGCGCATGTGTGGGTAAACACTGATTCAAGAAGGCATCAGCTTTCACAGTACAAGCGCATACAGCCATTAGCCTCAATGGGCAGCTGTGGCTCCCCGGTCAAAAGATGAGGGCTTTTTATTCACAACAGACCCTGCCTGAACCTCCAAAAGGCAATTTTTGCCCACATGGGATACACAGGTATTACAAGCATCCCCATGTAGGCAGTCCCATTCATGTCAGTTGGGGCGTAGCGGCTGCATGGACACAGCCGCTGCTTCCATTGTGACATCCGTGTGGGTGACAAAGTGTAGGAGGAAACCAGAGTACCCGAATGAAACCCAACTAAGCACAGGGAGAACATGCATACTCCATGTAGGTAGTGTCCTGGCTGGGATTTAAACTGAGGACCTGAGTTCTGCAAGGCAGAAGTGCTTATCACTAAGCCACTGTGCTGCTCACCTGTTGTAATAACGGAATTGGCATACAGTAACACCCTCTAGATTTTTGTCTTCATTCACACAAACATTTGAAGGCATAGGTAGGGTCTGGCGTAAAAATCCATGCATTGTCTTTTGACTGGGGAGCCACAGCTGTCCATGGAGGTTAATAGCTGTAGGTGCTTGTACTCTTGTGAAAGCCATTGCTTTTGTGCATCAGTATTTACCCATGCATGGACATAATAAAATAACCAAACACGGAAGCTGTGTAAATGCTTCTGTAAAAAAAAAACATAGGACATGCCCCCACTTGGAAGTCAAATTGGGAGGAGCTGCTGTGTCCATGCAGCTGCTGCATCCCAATTGACATGAATGAGATTGCCTGCTCGGGAATGCAAGGAACACCCATGTATCCACATGTGGGAAACATGACCCTCACACAGGTGTATTAAGTATGAACGGGGCCTTACTGTTGTACTTCAATAGTTGCCACACAGCTATCATTATCATCAATAAAGCAATTATTCCAATCCATTAAACGAATAAAATTGAATAAAAGTCACAAACCAAAGAACCTCTACTCGATCGTTTTAGGGCCCTTTCACAGGGAGCGGATCAGTAATGATCCGCTCCGTGTGTCCGCAAAGCTCAGCAGGGATCTTCCGTAAAATCCCCGCTGAGCTGGCAGCTGACAGGGTGGTCCCCGCACACTGTGTTTCCTGCACTCTCCCCTATGGGGGATCGGACGAACACGGACCGTATGTCCGTGTTCATCCGATCCGGCAGACGGAAGAAAAATAGGATTTCTTCCGTCCGCAAATGCGGATCTTTGCGGAGGCGGACAAATTACGGGTGTCAGCGGATGTTCATCCGCTGACACCCGTAATCGCATAGGGACCCATGTATGTCCCGTTTTCATCCGCAAACGGATGGATAAAAATGCGGACATACGGTCCGTACTTGCTCAGCTCAAGTCAGTTGGCAACAGTGGAATTTTATCAATGGCATCTGATAAATCAAATAGCTGCATGTGTGCCAAACAACTAGTTCTCATACAGATAATTGTAATCGGTTGTTTAACTCTATCCCTGAAATATTATTTAAATTGACAGATCAGAAAATCGTAGGATTGTTCATCCTATGAAAATGTTCGGAAAATTATATTCTAGTGTGTTTTCCGGCCATTATTTTAAATCGGTCGCACTGTGCAGTATTTAGTACCATCTGTTGCAATCATCAATGTTTTTATATAATGTGGAATTGCTTGTTTGTTGGTACCGATCACAGCTACCAATTTTTTTTTTAAATATACATTGCTTGTTTTTCAGAGAAAGCGATGAATGTGAAACACAGTACTGTGATGCAGAAATTGTGGTAAGTCCTTGGTATTATATAATATATAGTAAAATATCTGAAGGTTCGGCCTAAAAGAAGAATAACTTGATGAGTTTCAGAGCTTCTGTATGTGACACCATTTATACTACAGGCCTAGTAAACTCATTTTTGTTTTATTTAGTCTTACCTCATGCAAATTTCTCATTTAATTTAAAGTGGGTGCTAAGCCTACACCTGCTCCCACCCCTATTCTACAGTTATTCTATATCTACCCTGTAAAACGACGGCTTGTCCTAGCCGGAAAGATGGGGGTGTGTAGGAGGAAAGCCAAGAGAGAGGAAGGCTCTCTGGATAGTTCCACCTCTCTCTTGGCTTTCCTTCTACACACCACCATCTTGCCAGCTAGGACAAGTGTGGTCTGGTCTCATGATCTCTACAGCAGTGGCTTCAGTGAAGAGATCGCTGATAAGCTGCGGAGCCTGGGCAATGACCTCACCCATAGACTTATTATTGGGCATCTGTTGTCGGCTGTCCTTCCTCGACACTGAAGTCAGGGCTGGGACCCAATCATGACCAGACCGGAGCAACATCAGAATAGGCAAATATAGGCAGCTTTCATTTTACAGGGTAGATAGACGAGGCTTAGAATGGGGGTGGGAGTGGGTTTAGCATTGAGTTTTTTTGAACTTCCACTTTAAAATCAAAGGTATGAAGTAGTTTCTTGTGCGATGTTTTCATTACTATACTGTAATTCAAAAGGTATATATTGTACGCAACTATTTACTGAGGACAAACAATCCTTTTCTTTGCTGGTATTGTCTTCCATGTATTGTTTTGTTTAATTTTAAAGGAAAAATAAGCAAAAAAATTTAAAATATTTAAAAAAAAAATGTTTTCATTTTTTACTGGTGGTTGTCTTCAAACAGCCATTACTGTTCCTTTTCTGTTACTGTTGCAAAAGAATCGGGTCACGGAACATACCTGTGATCTACATAGACAAGTAACATTGTAACAGAAGTATATATTTTTACAATTGATGATTGCTGGAAATAGTGGTTACTGTTATTAGGAAAGCCAGCACCCCTGTGAGTTTTTGCTAATGAATGACAGGAGAGCTAAATATATACACAAACAGTAGGCACAGCAATGAGAAGTAGGGGTGCAACGGATCAAAAAACTCACGGTTTGGACCGGATCTTTTTTTCGGCTCGCCACCATATATAGTCCCCACTGTAATGTCCACATCTCCCCAGTCAGCGCCACTCTGGGAAGCTCACATAGGCCGCCGCCGGGTGTACTAAGATGGCCGCCACTCCGTGGCTAGGCCGAAGCCGCAGCCTTTCCTATGGGTTCAATCCGCGGATCGCGTGGTGTGCCAATCCGCGGACATTTATTTGTTCGGATCACAGATCAATGACGATCTGTTGCACCCCTGATGAGAAGTGGTCCACAGAGAGGGTGGCAAAAAGGGAACCAGTTCAGGGGAAAACAGTAGGTACAGCAGAGATTTGGGTCATTGGCATACAGGGCAGAGCAGAGTTGGTGCAGCAGGGATTTAAGTCCTTGGCACACAGGGCACAGTGGAGTTGGCTCCGACATTTAATACTGGAGCCCAAGCGTGCTCCTGTCGCTGACGACCCGCAGCTTGGCGTCGGGTTGCCCTGACAACCAACAGGCCCCGTTTTCTTGACTCTGGCCCGCAAGGGGAACATGGCCTTTGTTCCCAGCAGATATATTATTATCTCACAAAAGTTAGTACACCCCTCACATTTTTTGTAAATATTTTATTATATCCTTTCATGAAGAAATGACACTTTGCTACAATGTAAAGTAGTGTGTGTACAGCTTGTATAACGGTGTACATTTTCTGTCCCCTCAAAATAACTGAACACACAGCCATTAATGTCTAAACTGCCGGCAACAAAAGTGAGTACACCTCTAAGTGAAAATGTCCAAATTGGGGATAATGCCAAATTAGCCATTTTCCCTCCCCGATGTCATGTGACTCATTGATGTTACAAGGTCTCAGGTGTGAATGGGGAGCAGTGTGTTTAAATTTGGTGTTATTTCTTTCACTCTTACTGGTCACTGGAAGTTTAACATGGCACCTCATGGCAAAGAACTCTCTGGACTTCTCTGTTTTTATGGGGGGGGGGGGGTTCCTACATTATACTGAAAAGTTGATAGATAAAGAATTTAAAACCAAGATGTATTTAAATCCAAAAACATTGTTTTACTTTTTTAGATGGCACATAAAAAAGGGTCTATATTGCTTTTTGTGATTCACGAACCCCCCTCCTCTCTATTTGTCCTCGCCACCATTCTCACTGAACTTGACTGAAATTGAGGGAAATTCCAAAGTTTGAGCTGTTAACAGAACATGGGGCATGTCTTTAAATGGGGACACTTGTTACAGTGACAACTGTCTGATAGAGTTTTGCTTAGCCCGGGGAGATTTCCCTCTTACTTCCTGTTGTGTCCACAGTTAAGGAAGTGAAGGACAATCTCACCATTGTCTGCACAAAAATCTAACATGGGGTTTCAGTCCTTTCCTACTTCATCCAAAACGCAAACAAAAGACCCAGAAGCTTTGTCTTCTTTAAGCGGAGTTCCACCCAAAAGTGGAAGCTTTGCTTATCTGCCTCCCTCCACCTCTCCGATACCACATGTGACACCTTTCAGGGGCGAGCCGATACCTGTGTTTGACAGGTACCCGTCCCCACTTCCAAGAGATGATCTTGTGGCGAGATCACTCGGAAGTTCAGCCCGCCTCCTCCTTCCTTTGCTGCTGGGCCATTCAGAAAGTGCAGCGCACTTTACGCATGCGCAGTAGGGAACCAGCTGTGAAGCCGAATGGAGGTGGCAGCACCCGGGAGCGGATGGAAACATCTGCTGGGGTGCCCACATGCTGGATTCCAGGACAGGTAAGTGTCCTAATATTAAGTCAGCAGCTACATAATGTGAAACTCTGCTTTAATTCAGGTAGATGATTTTTTTTTTTTTTTTGTCACTTAACTAATTATTCTTTCTTGTGTAGGATAACAGCTCATTTATTTTGGACTGCAGAATTCCCAGCAAAAAACAATGGAAAATGAAAGATATATAAATAAAAGAGCCAAAACAGATGACAAGAGACTATGAAAAAGAAATCTGATAAACTTCCCTAATGAGACCTATAAATACTTCTGTTGAGGGGTTTATTTAGCTAACCCATACTGTTCTTTTGAATCATTTGTCATGTATTTTAAATGTTTATATGTGAAACAAAGATTGTATACATATATTAAAAACTTGTTGCAGATTCCTGCCTGTTTCTTCTCCTAAAGAAAAAGCTGTTTGTTCTTCCATGTCTGTTTTGGATACTAATTTTGAATATAAGTGCATTTATTAATCCTTAATCAGTGGGTGCACTTGCAGTGCTTTATTGAGGAAAGCTGCAAGGTCTGCGTCCCTTTTGATTACCTTTTTAGGCGTATCTCACCAGAAATGAAACTTGATGCATAAGCTGCCTAAAATGTGACTTTTATTTTAGGGTAGACTTCTGGGAAAATCACTGAGCCAATAACACAAGCAGAATAATACATTAGGCCCCTGATGTCTCCCTGCCCTCCAAGACAGCTGGTCAAACAGAGATGTGTCTGATCATCTTCTTCCCTGGTTGTAACAGCCAGCCATTGAATAAATCCTTGTCGTTTCCAGCTTCATTCATCACAGGGACAGATGTTCCTCCATCTCCTCTGTGGCCAGCAGACCTGACCTCTTACCTAGGTCATGGGCTCTCTGATGGATCTGGAGAGCCTGGGAATGGAGGAGGAGGAGGGGGCGGGCCCTTCCATGTACTGTCAAAATGATTGGGTGGCTGTACAGACTCACCGGACACGTCCGACTGACCGCCATCCCTCGCATGCATCGTACTGATTCGACGCATGCGTGGAAGCTTTGAACTTCCAGGGCCGCGTCATCGTCGCGGCCACGCCCTGCGTATTGTTTACGCACGGATTTCTGTCTGATGGTGTGTACAATCGTCAGACAGAAATCCGGCAGCGGATCTATCTGCTGAAAACGGTCCGGCGGACCGTTTTCAGCGGATCGATCCGGTCGTGTGTACGGGGCCTTACAGAAAATCAGATTGACGGTACCAGTATCATGGTATGACTGCTTGCTCCTCAGGCCATATGTATAAGTACAAGGATGACCATAAATAAACATATCTAGTCCCAATGAGGGGGGATTTACCAAAACAGGTGCACACAAAATCTGGTGCAGCTGTGCATAATAACCAATCGGCTTCCAGGTTTTAGGCTGGGTTCACACTACTACACTACTTTCATCCTACTTTGCTCTGTGTTCAATGTTTCCCTATGAGAGCGTCTTGTAGCGTCCTACACAAGTCGGTCCGACTTTGAAAATGCTCCCTGTACTACTTTTTGGTCCTACATTGATCCTACTTCAGGCCCATTGAATATCATTGAAGTCGGACCAAAGTAGTATCCTGTTCATGAAAGTAGGATGGATGTAGGACCAATGTAGCAGAGCAAAGTAGGATGAAAGTAGTGTGAACCCAGCCTTAGCCCCCGTTCACATCGGCGTGATTTGACATGTCAAATCTCAGCCTATTGCCGACAACAACACTTTCAATGGGTGCATCGCTGAATTTGTGGTGCCACACCAATTTTCCAAAATGAGTTCCTGCACTACTTTTTTTTTTTTTTCGAAAATGGGGGCGATTTCAATAGACATTTGTGCATGTACACACACACATGACTTTCAACTCGCCCCCGAACTTACACTGAAATGCGGGTTTCAAATCGAGTTCAGCTGAGCTTGCATGATCTCAAACCCCCATTTCAGTGCGAGTTTGGGGGCGATTTGAACACCTTTGTGCTGGTTCATGCACAGATGTCTATTAAAATTGCCCCCAAATTCTCCAAAAGTAGTGCAGAAACTACATTTGGAAATCGGTGTGGTACTGATTGTGCTGTTGCTGGCAATGGGCTGCAATTTGTCAAATCAATCCGATGTGAACGGGGGCTATTGTCAAAACGTAATTGAACAAGCTGCAGTTAGAAGCTGATTGGCTACTATGCAAAGCTGCACCAGATTTTGTGTGTACCAGTTTTAGTAAACATCTCTCATTCTGACCGTGACAGACGAGAGGGTCAGGTTGTGCAGGGTTTCCCTACAGCTGAACATATACTATAAGATTTGATACAAATTGAATAGGTTATCCTGATGTGTCCTCATATTACAGAGGTTTGATGGATCGCTAAGGCAGATAGTACAGGGATTGTACAATCAGATTATATAGTGTGTGACCATTTTTTAAAGCCCTTTTGTTTTATAGAATTATTTGTGACTTTCAGCCCTGGTTCACAATGGGTACGATTTGAGATGCGATTTGACATGTCAAATCGCATCTCAAATTGTCGGCAATGGCACTGTCCTAATCAGTGCGACGCTGCATCTGCGATTTCAAAAAGTAGTTCCTGTACTACTTTTTGTGATATCGGGCCGCGATTTACATTAAATTGCGGCCAAAATCGCACCCGTAAAATCGCGCATTTTACCGCGATTTTGAATTCGCAGCAGTGTGAACCTAGGCTCAAACAAAATCCAATGAACTTGCATGTAAAACATTAGTGCACATGAATTACAACAGAAAAAAGGGATGACATGTAGTAGGGGTCCCATTACCTATATAAAACAGGAACAATGGGGAGAACAAGTATTTGATACACTGCCGATTTTGCAGGATTTCCTACTTACAAAGCATGAAGAAGTCTGTAATTTTTATCATAGGTACTATGATTATTTTTAATTAATTAATTTGCATTTTATTGCATGACATAAGTATTTGATCGCCTACCAACCAGTAAGAATTCCTCTCACAGACCTGTTAAAGGGGAGGTTCACCCTAAAAACGAGCTCCCCCCCCGTCGCGTAAGCCGTGTCATGATTGGCGAAAGGAGCCGAACGGCGATGTGCAGGCGCAGTATAGCGCCGACTCGCCGTTCGGCTCCTTTCGCCAATCGTGACGCGGCTTACGCGACGGGGGGAGCTCGTTTTTTGTCAAAACGTCAATCGCCACCATGTTAGGAACGCCCACTCCCGCGGGACTCGCAACCCCGAAGCCACGGGTGAATAGCTGTTCGAAGGTATGTACAGCATCAAAAAAAAAGTAATAGGCATAATCGTATTGTAATGTGGGGGGGCAGTGTAATAAGGGAAAGTCGTTTTTAGGGTGAACCTCCCCTTTACTTTTTTTTTTTTTTTTTTTAAGAAGCCCTCCTGTTCTCCACTCATTACCTGTATTAACTGAATCTATTTGAACATGTTACCTGTATAAAAGACACCTGTCCACACACTCAATCAGACAGACTCCAACCTCCACAATGGCCAAGACCAGAGAGCTGTGTAAGGACATCAGGAATAAAATTATAGACCTGCACAAGACTGGGATGGGCTACAGGACAATTGGCAAGCAGCTTGGTGAGAAGGTAACAACTGTTGGTGCAGTTATCAGAAAATGGAAGAAGTTCAAGAAGACGGTCACTCTCCCTCAGTATGCGGCTCCATGCAAGATGTCACCTCGTGGGTCATCAATGATCATGAGGAAGGTGAGGGATCAGACCTATGAGTCTCCCCTTACTTCAGGTGCCCCCATAAGTGTCTCCCCTTACATCAGGTGTCCTCATAAGTCTCCCCTTACATCAGGTGTCCTCATAAGTCTCCCCTTACATCAGGTGCCCCCATCAGCGTCCCCCTTACGTCAGATGCCCCCATCAGCGTCCCCCTTACGTCAGATGCCCCCATCAGCGTCCCCCTTACATATGGTGTCCCCATCAGCATTTCCCTATCAGAGTCCCCTTACATCAGGTGCCCCAAGCCCTCAGATGTTGGTTAGAGAACCTTGGTGAACAAACCGCAACATGAAGGCCAAGGAACACACCAGACAGGTCAGGGAAAAAGTTGTGGAGAAGTTTAAAGCAGGGTTAGGCTATAAAAAAATATTCCAAGCTTTGAACATCTCACAGAGCACTATTCAATCCATCATCTGAAGATGGAAGGAGTATGGCACAACTGCAAACCTACCAAGCCATGGCTGTCCACCTAAACTGACAGGCCGGGCAAGGAGAGCATTAATCAGAGAATGACCCATGGTAACTCTGGAGGAGATGCAGGGATAATCTGTCCACAGGACAACCATTAGTCGTGCACTATACAAATCCAGCCTTTATGGAAGCGTGACAAGAAGAAAGCCATTGTTGAAATGAAGCCATAAGAAGTCCCGCTTGCAGTTTGTGAGAAGCCATGTGGGGGATACCGCAAACGTGTGGAGGAAGGTGATGTGGTCAGATGAGAGCAAAATTGAACTTTGTGGCCTAAAAGCTATATGTCGTGTGGCGGAAAATTAAAGCGGTTGTATACCTACTGACACATTTTTTTTTTATACACCTGTAAGGCAAAAGGCATCATTTTAACCACTTCCAGACCTTAGGTGTTTTTCAGATTCGGTGTTTGCAAGACTAAAACAGTTTTTTCTGCTAGAAAATTACTTAAAACCCCCAAACATTATATATATTTTTTTTCTAACACCCTAGAGAATAAAATAGTGGTCATTCCAATACTTTTTGTCACACCGTATTTGCGCAGCGGTCTTACAAGCGCACTTTTTTTGGAAAAAAATCATTTTTTTAATTAAAAAATAAGACAACAATAAATTTGGCCCAATTTTTTTTATATATTTTGAAAGATAATGTTACGCCGAGTAAAATGATGCCCAACATGTCACGCTTAAAAATTGCGCCCGCTCGTGGCATGGCGTCAAACTTTTACCCTTAAAAATCTCGATAGGCGATGTTTAAAAAATTCTAGAGATTGCATTTTTTGAGCTACAGAGTAGCTCTAGGGCTATAATTATTGCTCTCGCTCTAACGATCGCGGCGATACCTCACTTGTGTGATTTGAACACCGTTTTCATATGCGGGCGCTACTCGCGTATGCGTTTGCTTCTGCGCGCGAGCTCGTCGGGACGGGGCGCTTTAAAAAAAATTTTTTTTTGTTTTCTTATTTATTTTTATTTATTTTATTATTTTTTACACTGAAAAAAAAAAAATAATAATTTGATCACTTTTATTCCTATTACAAGGAATGTAAACATCCCTTGTAATAGAAAAAAGCATGACAGGTCCTCTTAAATATGAGATCTGGGGTCAAAAAGACCTCAGATCTCATATTTGGGCTTAAATGCAAAAAAAAAAAAAATGTCATTTTTTCAAATGACCAAAAAAAAAAATTTGTCTCTTTAAGAGGCTGGGCGGGACTGACGTTTTGACGTCACTTCCGCCCAGCCGAGCTATGGGGACGGGCGAAGGAGATTTTTCCTTCAGTCTCGTCCCCGCTCACCAGCCGACAGCATCCGATCGCCTCCGCCACTACCGACGGCTCCGGTAAGCGGCGGAGGGCGCGGGAGAGCGGCGGGAGGGGGGGGGGCCCTCTCCCGCCACCGATAACGGCGATCTTGCGGTGAATCTGCCGCGGAGACCGCCATTATCGGATTCCAGACCGTGCACACTAAAAATGGATACCTCGGTTGTGACAGCAGCTGCTGCCGTTACCGAGATATCCATCTTTAAAAATAGGACGTACATCGTCGTGCGCAGGTCTGGAAGTGGTTAATATATTTTTTTTTGTGGGAACTCTGCTTCAGAGCCCTTTCACACTATGCCGCCCATAGCGTCGGTGGTAAAACACCGCTATTTTTACAGCTGATGATATGGGCGGATTTGTGGTGCATTTTGGCTGCTAGCGGGGTGCATTTACCCCCTGCTAGCGGCCGAGAAAGGGTTAAAACCGCCCGTATAGCCGCGCTGTCCCATTGATTCCAATGGGCACCAGCAGAGGAGGAGAGGTAAACACACCCCTCCTTCTCCGCTCCAAAGATGCGGCTAGCAGGACTTTTTTTACCATCCTGCTAGCGCACCGATCCAGTGTGAATTGGGACAGATTTTTTAAGGGTGTATTTTTAACACTATAGCGCCTGCAATATGCTCCAGTGTGAAAGGGATCTTAAAGTAGAACTATAGGCAATTTGGATACTGAAAGATAACCCTTGTCTGGTTTATTTTTGTCCCAATGGGCAGATTTCCCTTCACTTCCTGTCCCACAGGCAAAACAGGCGCACTTTTTTGGGGGAAAATATATATTTTTTTTATAAAAAAATCTGACAAAAGTAGATTTTGTCAAATTTTTCTTTTTATTAACCACTTCCCGCCCGGCCTATAGCCGATTTACGTCCGGGAAGTGGTTTTGAAATCCTGACAGGACGTTCCTGGACGTCCTGCAGGATTTCATGCCGTGCGTGCCCGTGGGGGCGCGCAGCGCGCCGATCGGTGATGCGGGGTGTCAGTCTGACACCCTGCATCTCCGATCTCGGTAAAGAGCCTCCGGCGGAGACTCTTTACCACGTGATCAGCCGTGTCCAATGATGGCTGATCACGATGTAAACAGGAAGAGCCGTTGATGGCTCTTCCTCACTCGCGTCCTCACTAGCCCCCCCTCGGATCGCCACACTGGACCACCAGGATGGGCAAAAAAAATAAAAAAAGCCTGCAAAAAAATAAAAATAAAAAGTCTGAAAAAAAATAAAAAGTCTGAAAAAAAATAAATAAAAAAGATGCCAATCAGTGCCCACAATTGGGCACTGACTGGCAACCTGGGAAAATCAGTGCTGCCCCACAGTGTCCATCAGTGCCACCCCACAGTGTCCATCAGTGCCACCCCACAGTGCCCATCCATGCCCAGTGCCCACCTATCAGTGCCCATATGTGCCACCCATAAGTATCCATCAGTGCCACCCATAAGTGCCGCCCATGAGTGCCCATCTGTGCCGCCTATGAGTGCCCAGTGCCGCCTATGTGTGCCCATCAGTGCCGCCTATGTGTGCCCATCAGTGCCACATACCAGCGCCGCCAATCAGTGCCACCTCATCTGTGCCCATCACTTGCCTACTGTGCACATACACCCCCTTCCTGCCCAGACGAAATTTTAGCTTCCGACACTGCGTCGCTTTAACTGACAATTGCGCGGTTGTGTGACGTGGCTCCCAAACAAAATTGACGTCCTTTTTTTCCCCACAAATAGAGCTTTCTTTTGGTGGTATTTGATCGCCTGTGCGGTTTTTATTTTTTGGGCTATAAACAAAAAAAGAACGTAAATTTTGAAAAAAAAACACAATATTTTTTACTTTTTGCTATAATAAATATCCCATTTAAAAAAAAAAAAAAAGGTTTTATCTCAGTTTAGGCCGATACGTATTCTTTTACATATTTTTGTTAAAAAAAAAAATCGCCATAACCGTATAGTGTCTGGTTTGTGCAAAAGATATATTGCCTACAAAATAGGGGACATAATTTTTTTTTTATTATTATTATTTTTTTTTTACTAGGAATGGCGGCGATCTGCGATTTTTTTCGGGACTGCGACATTATAGCGGACACATCGGACACTTTTGACACATTTTTGGGACCATTCACATTTATACAGTGAACAGTGCTATAAATATGCATTGATTACTGTATAAATGTGACTGGCAGGGAAGGGGTTAAATGTGTAGCCTAGTCAGTGTTCTAACTGTAGGGGGAGGGGGGTGACTGGGGGAGGTGACCGATCTGTGTCCCTATGTACAAGGGACACAGCATCGGTCTCCTCTCCCTGACAGGACGTGGATCTCTGTGTTTACACACACAGATCCACGGTCCTGTTCAGTTACTGGGCAATCACGGGTGCCCGGCGGCCATCGCGGCCGCTGGGCACGCGCATTGTGTTCCCAGTAACGCGACGGGTGCGCGCGCCCCCTAGCGGCTTTAAATGACAGGACGTTGTATGACGTCCTGTCAGAACAATAGGGGATTCCGCCCGCTGTCATTTGACGGCAGGTGGGTGTTAAGTGGTTAAAAAAAGTAAAAAATCTCCTTAGGTGACGTTTAAAAAATTCTACGGGTTGCATGTTTTCAGTTACAGAGGAGGTCTAGGGCTAGAATTATTGTTCTCACTCTACCGACCGCGGCGATACCTCACATGTGCGGTTTGAACACCATTTTCATATGCAGGCGCTGCTCACGTATGCGTTTGTTTCTTTTTTATTTATTTTGACACAGTTTTTTTTAATTGGATCACTTTTAATCCTATTACAAGGGATGTTTACATCCCTTGTAATGGATAAAAGCATGTCAGGACCTCGAGATCTGGGGTCAAAAAGACCTCAGATCTCATATTTACACAAAAGTGCAAAGAAAAAAAAAATGTCATTTGAAAAAAATGACAAAAAAAATGGCCCTTTAATAGCTATGGACGGAAGTGACGTTTTGACATCACTTCCGCCCTGCTATGGCATGGAGACGGGTGAGGGCCATCTTTCCCTCACTCGTATCCATACCGAACAGGAGAGAGGACCCGATTGCTTCTGCCGCTACCGACGGCTTCGGTAAGCAAAGGAGGGCATGGGAGAGCAGCAGGAGGGGGGTTGTTTATCAGCGCAGCCCCCCCTCGGATCGCCACATGGACCACCAGGGAAGCCCACCCTGGACCCCCAGGGTGGGCCAAACAAAAAAAAAGCATGTAAAAAATAAATAAAAAAAAGTCTTAAAAAAAAAAAAGCTTTTTTTAAAAAAAAGATGCCAATCAGTGCCCACAAATGGGCACTGACTGGCAACATGGGTAGATCAGTGCTGCCCCCGCAATGTCCATCAGTGCCACCCCAAGTGTCCATCAGTGCCACCCCACAGTGCCCATCCATGCCCAGTGCCCATCTGTGCCACCCATAAGTATCCATCAGTGCCACCCATAAGTGCCGCCCATGTGTGCCCATCTGTGCCGCCTATGAGTGCCCAGTGCCACCCATGAGTGCCCATCAGTGCCGCCCATGAGTGCCCATCAGTGCCACCTATGTGTGCCCATCAGTGCCACCTATGTGTGCCCATCAGTGCTGCCTATGTGTGCCCATCAGTGCCGCCTATGTGTGCCCATCAGTGCCGCATACCAGCGCCGCCAATCAGTGCCACCTCATCTGTGCCCGTCAGTACTACCTCATCGATGTCCATCATCAGTGCCATCTCATCGGTGCCCATCAGTGCCGCCATATCAGTGCCCGTAATTGAAAGAGAAAACTTACTTATTTACAAAAAAAATAACAGAAAAAAATAAAAACGTAATTTTTTTCAAAATTTTCAGTCTTTTTTTAGTTGTCGCGCAAAAAAAAAAACGCAGAGGTGATCAAATACCACCAAAAGAAATCTCTATTTGTGGGGAAAAAAGGACGCCAATTTTGTTTGGGAGCCACGTCGCAGGACCGCGCAATTGTCATTCAAAGTGCGACAGTGCTGAAAGCTGAAAATTGGCTTGGGCGGGAAGGTGCGTAAGTGCCTGGTATGGAAGTGGTTAAATGATGTTGGCAAATTGAACAGGACAAATAGAAAGCAGGAAAGACACAGGCAGCAATAAAAACTGACAGGGGTTCTAATCCCTCTCCACAACTAAGAAAACAAAGTTTGCCTTATACTCTAACTTATAAGTTAGTTGGAAGTTAGTTATACTCTATGTTAGCAAGTTGCATTGGAACTACAGCATGCACCTCATTCAACATAAGTGAAAGCGCAGTAGCTTGAACAATAAAACAAAAGCCCTAAATAATGGCTCTCTAATCGTCCTTTCATATGTGTGGGATAATAGTATTATTAGCAGCCACACAGCATCCTCCTAATACACTCCCTGCTCTCATAGTACACGCCCCGAATTATTCAGGAAGTCCCGAGGAGGAAGTGACGTCACGCCGCGCCATGTGGCTATAAGGACAGAGCTTAGCCCAGAAGCCATTTTAGAGAGCTGCAGATCCAGCATGGTGGACGTGTATGTGGTGTGCAGAGGGAGGAGGTAGACGGAGGGGCTCTTTCTTGGTTATATGACAGTGATTGTGTTCTCTGTATTGTATTGGCAGATTACTGAATGCTGTTTTTTTTTGTTCCTAGGTGGAAAATGTTCTTTTCTGTCCATCTGTGTGGATCGTGATGGCGGTGAGTAGCTCCGCTTTTATCGGGACTTTCTAGCACTTCCTGCTTTTATCTGGCTGATTATTATCTGTACAGATTCATGGAAGTGCTGAGACTAAACCCTTCTCTTGCAACCCACAACTGACTTGTGTAAGTTGTGTTACTTATGGGGAGGGACAGGCATGTGTGACAATGCAGGGATGTGCTGCCTTGGGTGGGAGAGGATGCAGGTTACCCAGGCATGTACTATCCGTGTGTGTGCAAGGGAATGGAAATGTGCTGCTCATATAGAATGTACAACTGTGCTGTTGATGAGAAATAGAAAGCAAGCATGTGCTTGTGGCAGTGCAACTGTACTGAGGGAAGGGGCTGCAGGGGGTCGCAGGCGTGTGCTGCTGAGGGGGGCGAAGAGAACATAGGCATGTCTGTGTTGGAAGGGTACACAGGTGTGTGTGCGTGGGGGGGGGGGGGGCAAAGCATGTGGGTTATAGTGGGGGCACTGGCATGTACTACCCATGTCTGGAGGTCTGTGTTGCAGACATGTGGGGGAAGGGGGCACTGGCATGTACTAACCATGTCTGGAGGTGTGTGTTGCAGACATGTGCTGCTGCTGTGGGGGAAGGGGCATGGGCATGTACTACCATCTCTGGAGGGGATGTGTGTGTGCTGCTGAGGGGGGTGGGGTGCATAGGACACAGGCATGTGCTGACCTTATGTGGGTGGTTGTGGGGACACAAGCATGTACTACCCCATGTCTGAAGGGGTTGCAGATGTGGGAGAAGGGGGTGCAGACGTGTAACTCCTGTGGGGGAAGGGGGTGCAGACGTGTAACTCCTGTGGGGGAAGGGGGTGCAGACGTGTAACTCCTGTGGGGGAAGGGGGTGCAGACGTGTAACTCCTGTGGGGGAAGGGGGTGCAGACGTGTAACTCCTGTGGGGGAAGGGGGTGCAGACGTGTAACTCCTGTGGGGGAAGGGGACATGGGTGTGTACTACTCCTGTGGGGGAAGGGGACATGGGTGTGTACTACTCCTGTGGGGGAGGGGGACATGGGTGTGTACTACTCCTGTGGGGGAGGGGGACATGGGTGTGTACTACTCCTGTGGGGGAGGGGGACATGGGTGTGTACTACTCCTGTGGGGGAGGGGGACATGGGTGTGTACTACTCCTGTGGGGGAGGGGGACATGGGTGTGTACTACTCCTGTGGGGGAGGGGGACATGGGTGTGTACTACTCCTGTGGGGGAGGGGGACATGGGTGTGTACTACTCCTGTGGGGGAGGGGGACATGGGTGTGTACTACTCCTGTGGGGGAGGGGGACATGGGTGTGTACTACTCCTGTGGGGGAGGGGGACATGGGTGTGTACTACTCCTGTGGGGGAGGGGGACATGGGTGTGTACTACTCCTGTGGGGGAGGGGGACACAGGCTTGTGTGGGGTGAAGGGGACAGGGGTGTGTACTGCTCCTGGAGGGGGTGGGGGCAGGGGTGTGTACTGCTCCTGAGGGGGGGGGGCACAGGCATGTGCTCACGTGGGGGAGGGGTAGCACAGGCTTGTGTGGGGGGGGGGGCAAGATAGATGTGTGCTGCCAATATAGAGGGTACAATGAAATGCAAGCATTTTGCTGGTGTGTGTGAAATGAGAACTCTGGCATGTGCTGACCATGTTAATGGTGCAACTGTGCTGTTATGTGGAAGGTGAGGCAATGCAAGTGTGTGTAATGGGAAACAGGCATGTGACCTTTATATTACACAGCAGCTTGCACCACTGGGCCCCTTACATTACACAGCACCCCACAGCTCTGGGCCCCTTTACATAGCACACTGGACCCCTTTATATTACCCTGCACCTCTAATCTAACTATACAGTGTATAAATATATGTACAACTCCTGGGATGTATATATATCCTCTACACACTGTAACATTAACTGACTAGCCTGCCTGCTCTATCTAACTCCAAAAAATTAGGAGTCCCTCTGCCCCGTTGGGCTTCAAAGTGGAGCAGGTAGGGCGGGCTGTGTGGGAGGACCCCCTGACAAAACCGCCATTGCCACCCGGGGCATGGTGAAAGGTGGCAGATTGCCTCTGGGGGAGGCCTGCCTACTCCCAACTCCTGCAGTCCGGCTCCTCTCTCGAGTACACGCACAAAATACACTTAAAAAAGAAAACAAAAAAAAACATCCCTTGTAATGGATAAAAGCATGTCAGGACCTCGGGATCTGGGGTCAAAAAGACCTCAGATCTCATATTTACACAAGTGCAAAGAAAAAAAAATGTAATTTGAATGTCCCTTTTATAGCTATGGACGGAAGTGACATTTTGACATCACTTCAGCCCTGCTATGGCATGGAGACGGGTGAGGGCCATCTTTCCCTCACTCGTATCCATACCAAGCAGGAGAGAGGACCCGATTGCCTCTGCTGCTACCGCCGGCTTCGGTAAGCAACGGAGGGCATGGGAGAGCAGCAGGAGGGGGGTGCCCTCTCCCGCCGCCGATAACGGTGATCTTGCGGCGAATCCTCCAGAGACAACCATTATCATAAACCAGCCCGCCGCCTGAAGACGAGGATATCGGGGTTTGGCAGCAGCTGCTAACATAATAGAGCTATCCCGCTTCAAAGAAAGGAAGTATATAGACGTGCGGTGGTCCTGAATTGGTTAAGGGAATCTTCTGGGGTCCCTCAGGTCACCATAACTAGTGTCCCCATTGGGAAATTTCTGGGAACAAACCAAAATGTGTGATTTATCTTTTACTTTAAATGATATTGGCAAAACAGGACAAATAGAAAGCAGGAAAGACACAGGCAGCAATAAAAACTGACAGGGGTTCTAATCCCTCTCCACAACTAAGAAAACAAAGTTTGCCTTATACTCTAACTTATAAGTTAGTTGGAAGTTGGTTATACTCTGTTAGCAAGTTGCATTGGAACTACAGCATGCACCTCATTCAACATAAGTGAAAGCGCAGTAGCTTGAACAATAAAACAAAAGCCCTAAATAATGGCTCTTTAATCGTCCTTTCATATGTGTGGGATAATAGTATTATTAGCAGCCACACAGCATCCTCCTAATACACTCCCTGCTCTCATAGTACACGCCCCTAATTATTCAGGAAGTCCCGAGGAGGAAGTGACATCACGCCGCGCCATGTGGCTATAAGGACAGAGCTTAGCCCAGAAGCCATTTTAGAGAGCTGCAGATCCAGCATGGTGGACGTGTATGTGGTGTGCAGAGGGAGGAGGTAGACGGAGGGGCTCTTTCTTGGTTATATGACAGTGATTGTGTTCTCTGTGTTGTATTGGCAGATTACTGAATGCTGTTTTTTTTGTTCCTAGGTGGCAAATGTTATTTTCTGTCCATCTGTGTGGATCGTGATGGCGGTGAGTAGCTCCGCTTTTATCGGGACTTTCTAGCACTTCCTGCTTTTATCTGGCTGATTATTATCTGTACAGATTCATGGAAGTGCTGAGACTAAACCCTTCTCTTGCAACCCACGACTGACTTGTGTAAGTTGTGTTACTTATGGGGAGGGACAGGCATGTGTGACAACGCAGGGATGTGCTGCCTGGGTGGGAGAGGATGCAGGTTACCCAGGCATGTACTATCCGTGTGTGTGTGTGTGTGTGTGTGCAAGGGAATGGAAATGTGCTGCTCATATGGAATGTACAACTGTGCTGTTTATGAGAAATAGAAAGCAAGCATGTGCTTGTGGCAGTGCAACTGTACTGATGGAAGGGGCTGCAGGGGGTCGCAGGTGTGTGCTGCTGAGGGGGGTGACGAGGACATAGGCATGTCTGTGCTGGAAGGGTACACGGGCGTGTGTGCCTGGGGGGAGGAAGCAAAGCATGTGGGTTATAGTGAGGGCTCTGGCATGTACTACCCATGTCTGGAGGTGTGTGTTGCAGACATGTGGGGGAAAGGGGCACAGGCATGTACTACCATGTCTGGAGGGGATGCAGGTGTGTGCTGCTGAGGGGGGTGGGGTGCAGAGGACACAGGCATGTGCTGACCTTATGTGGGTGGTAGTGGGGACACAAGCATGTACTACCCATGTCTGAAGGGGATGTGTGTGTCTAGGGGTTGCAGACGTGGGGGGAAGGGGGTGGCATACGTGTACTACTCCTGTAGGGGAGGGGGACATGGGTGTGTACTACTCCTGTAGGGGAGGGGGACATGGGTGTGTACTACTCCTGTAGGGGAGGGGGACATGGGTGTGTACTACTCCTGTAGGGGAGGGGGACATGGGTGTGTACTACTCCTGTAGGGGAGGGGGACATGGGTGTGTACTACTCTTGTAGGGGAGGGAACACAGGCATGTGCTTGTGTGGGGGAAGGGGACAGGGGTGTGTACTGCTCCTGGAGGGGGGGGGGTGTACTGCTCATGTGGGGGAAGGGGGACACAGGCTTGTGTGGGGGAAGGGGACATGGGAATGTGCTCCTGAGGGGGAGGGGGGCAAGATAGATGTGTGCTGCCAATATAGAGGGTACAATGAAATGCAAGCATTTTGCTGGTGTGTGTGTGAAATGAGAACTCTGGCATGTGCTGACCATGTTAAAGGTGCAACTGTGCTGTTATGTGGAAGGTGAGGCAATGCAAGTGTGTAATGGGAAACGGGCATGTGCTCCTGATGTGTCTGTCAATTTATCTCTGGGGTAGGGGATACACATTTGCTGCTTACTGACTGACTGAATTTCTCCCTTGTAGGATCTGTAGTGCTTCAGGTGACACAAGGTAAGTGATTCTCCTAGGATGAAATGCTTGTCATATTAAATGTTGTATCATAGGATAAGGTGCATACAAAGCAAATACACTGCAGTTTGAAACATGAATTACTAGTGACTGGTGCTACACTTGGAATATTATATGCAGAGCATAAGTGGGAGTTGAGGAGGAAATTGGTAACAATCTAAGAAGGGAGGTAATATAAAAATCCATCTGTTCCTGGCAGGTAGTAACCGATATGCATTAGTTGTGTGGAAGCTTTTTATATAGATAAGTCCATCCTAAAGCTGCTCCACATGGCACATATAATTGTATTTTCCCAGATCAAACTACTTGAGATTGTCTCTGCTTTTAAAAGAAACACAAACCGGACAGATTAAAAAGCCCATGTATGGTTCCCCTGGATTGTGGTTGTAGCGCCCCCCTAGGGTCACTAGGTCCTAGTCAGGTTTTTCTCTGAAGACATGTGCTTGACTGATGCAGGCAACTCCAGCAACCCAATAGTTTGGCCTGTTCATTCTGGTGGTCATCTGTCCCTTGCAGGGTTTCTTTAAAAAATTGTATTGGCAGTTTGGCATCTCTGGGCAGGCACTTTACACCCAACGTTGTCGACTCAGTGTGTGGATATCTGATGCCTGCAGCTACAAGTATTCAGATATCATTTTTTGGCATGGCGATTCCCTGCACCGTAAGAACAATCAGATGTTACTGCCCTGAGCAATTAGTTGGGCCCCCTATGAGGGCTGCAACAGATCCAAAAAAAATCATGGTTTGGATCGTTCCTTGGATCAGTCACGGATCCGATAATTTTTCAGATCGCCACCACCTCTCCCCTGTCAGTGCGCTGCTCTGGTGAGCTCACCTAGGCCACCACTGTGTACCAAGATGGCTGAAGTAGTGTGCTGATTCGCGGACGTTGACACGTACGGATCAATGATTATCCATTGCACCCCTACCTAATGACTGACTTAATCTGTGCATGTAGCACAATTCTATGTACTTCAGTTTAATATCATGCCAACCATTTACAGATTTTACCAGCTACACTGGATGATAAATATTCCATAAACTTAAGTGGATTGAATACCTGTGTAGACTGAGGAGTTTGGGATACAGTCACTCTCCTAACACCTTGTGTGGGGTTTTTTATGCAGTTGTTTGGAATACAATTGGGCAATACACAAGTCTACATAGACCAGTATCCTAAAAGTCTGACTTGTTTGAGGTCTATCCCGATGGCACTTTGCTGTAAGTTCATATCGTTGGAAACGCCTCAAAGATTAAACTTGCAGTTAGCTTTGCTTGCTGAAACCTTGTTTTTAGTAGGGTATTGACTGCATGACAATTTTGTTATCAAATTCTGTTCTGTGCTTTTGTGCCTCCTGTCACTGTCCTGATCAGATTTTATTCCTCCAGACTGAAGTTGACGTTAACATGTATTGGAATCGGCATCTCTTGCAGCAGAAAAATCTAGCCAGGTAATTTAAATGTTAGTTCTCTGAAGTTATGCCATTTGGGGTTGCAGTACAGTACTTGGCACATGCAGTGTTCAAAAGTGGTCCTACTGCTTAAAGGATGGTGGTATCTTGTGAGGTTTTAAATGGGTGACGTGTGTGTGTGTGTGGGGGGGGACACTATGGCAGGGGTTGGCCCTCCAGTTCAGGAACTATGATTCCTGTCATGTCTGTGAATGTCAGTTTTTACAAAACACATGACAGCAGATTAAAAATCTTGCCTTACCTTTTGTGAGTGCCTAATGTATATCCCGCACTGTATGGTATCTGCACGCAATGGCTTTATCCTATTGTGGTGTTCAATAACCGGTGCAAGATCAAATCAGTAAGTGGCATCGTTGGTTTCAAGCCTCATGTGTTTGAAGTCCTGGTTTTATGCTGAGACAAAGTTTTTGATGTCGAGTGTTTTTTTTTTTTTTTTTTTTTTTTTTTTTATACCCACACGGCTAATGTAGTTTCTTGCCTTACAGATGGAACACTGTCCAGCTATTAAATCTGCTGCTACCCTGGGAGACGAAATGTTAGTTTGTAAGTACCAATGGAGTGCAGCCCTTGGCTTCTGTCTGGTCCTTTGTAAATTGGCTGCAAAAAAAGCTTTCATCTGGTAGAGGAACCACAAGTCACAGCATACATTTGTTAGGACAAGGAACCTTTTGAACTGTATAATTTGCCAACTGCCAGGTTCAGTACACTACATTGAAAATTATTGTAATGCAAGTGGAGTAAAACTGAATAACTGTACCCTGAAATGTATTGGGATACATCTGCATTGTGTGTGTGTGTGTGTGTGTGTGTGTGTGTGTGTGTGTGCATATATTTTAATTATCTTGACCCTAAGCATTGAGAAGGATTTCTTTATGGTACATTAACATTAGAGGTGGGTTTGACATTGCTTGAGTTCAGCTGAACTCGCATGGTTTCAAACCTTTTTAAAGAATAACCAGACAACTTTTTTCCTTTGCTCCCATTAGGGGGATTCACCCTCACTATTTGTCACCTTTTTTTTCTGTTCTAATTGAATGTAAATGTTCCAGAACAGTAATGGGAGGGGAGTGACAACGCCAGTTCTGGTGACGGCAAGGGCTTCCTCTCACTTTCTGTTTCCACTATGGAACAGGTGGAGGCAAATCTCCACAATGAAATGCATGACAAGGGTTATAATCCACAACCCTCACCATCACTCACCCACCTTGATATAGGGTGGCAGTCACTGGCCCCTGCTCTTGCCCAGTAGATGTGAGATGAAGGAAGTGTTTGTTCTACCCAATTATAGTCTATTTTTAATATTTGTTTCAAAAAGGAACTCCTGGCAGATATAAGGATCATTTAAAAACAAATTTGTTTTTACTTTGCACTAGAACATGTGCTCTTAAGTCTTTCTGTGCAAGGCCCCCTTATTGCAACAGGTAAAAACCCTGTTAAATGGGTCTGTTGGGGATAGAATAAACTCCCAAGCAGAGGTTAGGGACAGGTTGGTGACCAAATTGCATTGCAGTACACATGTGCAATCACCAGCCTCTCTATGCGGTCTTGCAGCTGTGCCCTGACCAAGACTGAACATTACTACAGACCATTTTGGCTGCTAAACAGTTCATGTGTCTTTAACATTTTCTAGAGTTCAGCTTTAGGCTCCATTCACACTTGTGTGTCTTGTCATGCAACTTTTGGACATCAAAGTTGCATGAAAAGTTGTTACCCCCCCCCCCCCCATATTTTCTAATGAGAACCATATGTATATGCAACTTAAAGTAGTGCATGCACTACTTTGGTCTCACTTTCATGCAACTTGAGGGCCATAGACTTCAATGGTAAACCTAAGCTGCATGAAAGGAACACCTAAATGCTACGCAACAGTTGTCTGTCATCCCTGGTCAGTCACTTACAAGTTACACCCATCCAGTCAGTAACTTTGGTGTCATACAAGGAGCCTTAAACAGTTTTTAACCACTTATAATATATAACACTCAGATGAACTGTATTGACAATTGCCTTTATTTTTTTGCCCATTGTTATGAACATGGTCATCATTACCAAGGCTGCTAGCACTTCTGTTTCTAGTATGCTGTGGACATGACCAAAGAGTGAAACTTCACAAGGTCTTCATGGATGCTGGGTGTATGTATATACAGCATCGGACCTTCTGCAGGACAAATACAAAGTTTATTTTTTTTACATTTTATGTGTATGTAGTATCTCTAATCTAGTTTCTTGCCTTACAGATGGAGCACTGTCCAGCTATTAAATCTGCTGCTATCCTGGGAGACAACATTTTAGTTTGTAAGTACAAATTGAGTGCAGCCCTTGGCTTCTGTCTGGTTCTTTGTAAATTGGCTGCAAAAAAGCTCCCATCTGGTAGAGGAACCACAAGTCACAGCATGCATTAGTTAGGGCGAGGAACTTTTTGAACGGTAGATTTTGCCAAATGCCAGGTTCCAGCCCCCATTCATTGAAAATTATTGGAATACAAATGGAGTAAAACTGAATTTAGCTGTACTGGGATACAACTGCTGTGTGTGTGTGTGTGTGTGTGTGTGTGTGTGTGTGTGTGTGTGTGTGTATATATACACACATCACAATTTTTTTTTTTTTTAATTCTCTTGGGCCCCTAAGCAGTCAGAAGGATTTCTTGATCAAGGTCCGCTGAACTCCATTTCAAACTTGCATTTCATTGCAAGTTTGGAGGCAATTTGAAAGAAATCTGTGGGTTCATGCACAGATGTCTATTGAAATCACCCCCAAGTCGCCAAAAGTAGTTCAGGAACTACTTCAGGAAATCGGGGAGCCTTGCAAAGTCAGTGTCGCACTGATTCAGATGTTGCTGGTAATGGGCTGCGAATTGGCATGTTAAGTCTCAGCCATCAGCTGGGCACGCTGACCATAGTGTTCTGGTTGAGTTTAATGCTGCCATTGTTCAAAAGGTGTAAGTGACAGGACTTTTATAGAATACTTTTTAAAGATCAGAATGTTGTGGCCTTTTTATCCAGATGATACAATTGTGTCAGCAGCTAGTCGGCTCTAAATGAATCCTCCATGTCACAGTACTATTATATATTTAGGTGTATTTTGTTTTCAAATGGGAAGAGCTATAATGCATTTGGTCAAATATGCCATAACACAAAGTTGTAAAGTGTTATTTTAGTGGTTTAAATCCTTTTTGCTAAGGAACAAAGTATAGTGTAACCATTTCCAAAAAAACAGGGTTGGATCACTAAGTATTTCACACAAAGGAAGCCATACAAAGAACCGGATACCTTTGAAATGTTAACATGTATTTGCTTTGTATGTATATATGCTTGCATGGCTGGGCCTTCAATATGTGAATTGTGAACAACTGAAATTGCTTCTCCCCAAGTCTGAACTTGATCGATCATTCAGTATTGTAGTTTTCTAGTCATTTTGCCTTGTTAACTGTATGGAGCACAGTTCTGTTATGTGTCTCTTCCCTACAACAAGGCCACATCAATGCACAGGTTTTGCTTCCATCATGTAGAACACATTGCAGTGATGACAATGAGACCTGCTATATTTCTAATGCTTTTATAAGATAATTTTACTGTTCCAGAATGTTGTCAAATGTGTGTTTGTTCTCCAGGTGCCCCTTTAGATCTCGTCCATATGGATCCTTGGCCATGATGCAGGTTAGTACCCCGTTTAGCCAGGATACTATAGCACGTGCTATGTGTGTCTGTCCTATCTATAGATGCAGACTGACGCAAGTGCTTAAAATAAAACCTTCTTTTGCAACCCACAACTTGGTTCATTTGTATGAGTTGTGTTACTTACAGGAAGGGACATCTACATGTTGGCACTGTAGTCCTTGTGGATTACTAATTGCTCTTATTTCTTGCAGGATCAGGATTTGTAATTTTGTGATATGAGGTAAGTGCAGTTTTCTTTTTTTTTTTTTTTTTTTTATAAGATTGGGCATTGGGGGGGAATCTCCAAAATGGCACACTGATCACATGGCTGTCCTGATGATTTCCAATGTTCAACTGCTCTGAATATAAGTGAAAGACCATAGCTTTTCTGAACAGCTTACATGGTAGTGAACTTGCCTCTTAATATAAACATAAGTTTTTAATACTACTTTATTTGCTTCTAGGAAAGTATCCAAAGTACTAAACAGATCACTGCCAAGGTAATGGTCTTAGGTTTTAGTGTGGGTTTTCTTCTGTTTTTTAAAGCTATAATTTCCACTTGTATACCTCCTCCCGTGCCTTACTTGGTGTTATAAGGGCCATTTCCATGACCTGTTTGGATGTCTTAAGGGATCAAACACCTACTGCAAGCAAATAGGAGAAGCAAGCAGGTGTTTTTCCTTAATGTAATTTTCTAATAAAACTGGTTATGGCAGCCATCACATTTTTAAAGGGATGGTTTTTGATTGGCTTTATTTTAATTGGCTCTATGCTTTCATTTACAGCCACTATGGCTGTCCTATACAAATACCCTAATGTGCACTATTGAGGCATATCATTTAAAGTGATAAAGTATTTTTTAGAGGGGCAGCCCAGATCCTCTTCTTGGCTCCCTCTTTGGCTCTCCTGGCCCCTTCATGTCAAGTGCCCCAACAGCAAACCTCTTGCTATGGGGGCACTTGAGCCAAGTAAGTCACGGCTCCCCATGTCCATTCAGACATGGAGCCCCTGTTCAGCCCTGCCCCTCTCCTGATTGGCTAGGTGACTTTTCTAGCAGAAGGAGCCAATGGTGCTGCTGTCTCAGCTAATAGTCCCGGATGGCTAAGGCACTCATGGACATTTCTGGAGAGAAGGGGTGCTGGGGCTGCTGCGCACTTTTTCTATCTTCAAGCATAGAATGCATGAAGATGAGAAAAATCGGACTACAGCCCCTTTATGGGCATTCAGATCTGTAGTCTTTCCAAAAATGTATAAGGTCTGAAGTCGGATGTTAAAGATCACTTGCAGTACTCCTTAGCGCCTCTGTCCTCTGGGCCCACTAACAGGCCAGGTGTTATGTATTACCTCTGAGATGCAATCACTGAGCAGCACATATAACCTGTATTGTATTTCGGTTATCTTGCAAACCTGGCCTGTTAGTGGGCCCTGAGAACAGGGTTGTTGACCACTGATTTAGTGAAATACTTTCACTTATCCACTCATGAAAGGGTTGCAGTTGGTCCTTATTCCAACACTGAAATGGTTCAGTGGCAAAGTTCTTATCCAGATATTAAAAGCCTATCCAAGGGCAAAACTTTGCTTTAAAGATAGTGGAGGGGGTTGGGTAAACTGACTAATTTTAGGTCTCATTAGATCATTCCACGTTCTGTGGACATTAATATCCTCTTAATGTAAGGAAATCCCCTCTTAGGGTGTCGTTGGAACAAGTGTCCCTGTTGGAGGATTTCCCCTCTATTTCTGTTCTGCTGACAACAGAATGCTCGATTTGCACTTATTCTCCCTCTCTCCTTTTTCGGTTATACTTTTTATAAATTGTCCACTCATGCACAATGGGTCAACATACTGACCTATATTTGTTTGCTTTAAATTGCAGGTATAATTTTAACTAGTGTTTGTCACAATTGGTGGGGACCCCCAAACAGTCACTTGTTGTACATTCTTTCTGTTTGATGCCTGCTACAATATATTCTCTGCCGTTTTTGAGGTCTATCCCGATGGCACTTTGATGTAAGTTCATATCGTTGGAAACGCCTCATAGATTAAATTTGTAGTTGCTTTGCCTCCGAAAACGCTGTGTTTAGTGGGTTAGAACTACATAACAAAGGACAATTAAATGCTGGAATTGGTGTGCTTGTGCTGCCTGTAACTTAACAGATATATATTTTATGTAGGCAGAAGATGGCCCAAACATGTCTTGGAGCTGGCACCTCGCAACACTGAACAGCTATCAATGCAGGTAAATTAAGTTTGCTCCTCACTGTGCTAAAATGAGCAATTATGTCTGTTTCTGGACACCTGTGCAAAAGAGCCATTGCTGCATTTCAGTTCAAATGATGATTTTTTTTTTGTTCAACTGCTATGTGACTGAGGAGTGAACTTGCCTTTATATCTGACTAGAACTGAAAATATGAAATCTCTGCATTGACTCTTATGGTCAGTTGGCATAATGGTGATGGAATCTTGGAAAAGCCATTTACCTGATATACTTGGGGGTGGAAATTGTGATTACGTTTTTTTTTTTTTTCAATCATTATGCAGATTGGTTATTTCCTAGCAAGATGAGTTTGTCTTGACTGACTTTTGATCTTTGTCTTAGATTTCTTTAAATCGGGATTGGTCTTCGTCTTCTAAGAGGTATGTGGTGAATGTGATTGCTAGCGCACTGTATGGTATCTGCACACAATAGCTGTTTCCTATTGGGGTGTTCAATAACCAGTGCAATAACAAATCAGTAAGTGGCATCGTTGGTTCTCAAGCCTTATGTGTTTGAAGACCTGGTTTTTATGCTGATACAAGTGGGGTCCTCCCACCCCTGTGTGAATAGAAATTGTAGCTCTGCTAGAAAATGCTCTTGACAAATGTAACATTATGCAGTGACCTTTTTTTGTTTTTGGAGGTCTTATGCTGTCTTTTCTCTTACAGGTAAAGGATGCACGTTTTACCAGGTAACAACCACATGTTAAATGAGGGGACTGTAGACCATAGTTTTTGGTCAGTGTGTACCTCCAGTCTATCAAAATGAAGACTGATGACCTCTCTGGAAAGACGTGGGTTTTTTTGGCTTTTTATTTATTTTATTTAACTGCTAAATCAATGGGTTTACATCAGTTTTTTTTTTTTTTTTTTTTAAAGCAGTGTTCCGCAGGGGAAAATTGTCAGCAGCTCCAAATACTGTAGCTGCTGACTTTCAATCTATGAAAACTTGCCTGTCCAGGGAGCCCAGGATATCAGCACCCAGCCCATTTTCAGATCGGGTGCTGCCACCGCCATTTGTAGTGAGGAGAAGCCAGCAGTGAAGACTTCCAGCTTCACAGCTGGTTCCCTACTGTGCTTTCTAATTGGCCTGGTGGCAGAGGAGGTGGGCTGAACGTCCAAGAAATGTCGCGGTCTCACAAATGGGGAAAGGTTGTGTGTCTCCCAGAAAGGTGCCACATGTGGTGCCGTGGATCTCGACTTTAAGTCTTTAGATGGGAAGTGATTTCCAGAAAGCGGTGACTAAGCCACTGTTGCTGTAGAAACAAAGCTGACCACTTACAGAACTTACCAGCTACGCTACATAGACCAGTATCCTAAAAGTCTGACTTGTTTGAGGTCTATCCCGATGGCACTTTGCTGTAAGTTCATATCGTTGGAAACGCCTCAAAGATTAAACTTGCAGTTAGCTTTGCTTGCTGAAACCTTGTTTTTAGTAGGGTATTGACTGCATGACAATTTTTTAATCAAATTCTGTTCTGTGCTTGTGTGCCTCCTGTCACTGTCCTGATCAGATTTTATTCCTCCAGACTGAAGTTGACGTTAACATGCATTGGAATCAGCATCTCTTGCAGCAGAAAAATCTAGCCAGGTAATTTAAATGTTAATTCTCTGAAGTTATGCCATTTAGGGTTGCAGTACAGTACTTGGCACATGCAGTGTTCAAAGTAGTCCTGCTTAAAGGATGGTGGTATCTTGTGAGGTTTTAAATGGGTGACTGATGTGTGTACACTATGGCAGGGGTCTCTAAACTATGGCCCTCCAGTTTAGGAACTACAATTCCTGTCGTGTCTGTGAATGTCAGTTTTAACAATGCCTCCTAAACTGGTAGCTGCCAAACACATGGCAGCAGATTAAAAATCTTGCCTTACCTTTTGTGAGTGCCAAATGTATATCCCGCACTGTATGGTATCTGCACGCAATGGCTTTATCCTGTTGTGGTGTTCAATAACCGGTGCAAGATCAAATCAGTAAGTGGCATCGTTGGTTTCAAGCCTCTTGTGTTTGAAGTCCTGGTTTTATGCTGAGACAAAGCTTTTGTATGTCAAGACTTTTTTTTTTATATATACCCACACGGCTAATGTAGTTTCTTGCCTTACAGATGGAACGCTGTCCAGCTATTAAATCTGCTGCTATCCTGGGAGACGAAATGTTAGTTTGTAAGTACCAATGGAGTGCAGCCCTTGGCTTCTGTCTGGTCCTTTGTAAATTGGCTGCAAAAAAGCTTTCATCTGGTAGAGGAACCACAAGTCACAGCATACATTTGTTAGGACAAGGAACCTTTTGAACTGTGTAATTTGCCAACTGCCAGGTTCAGTACACTACATTGAAAATCATTGTAATGCAAGTGGAGTAAAACTGAATAACTGTACCCTGAAATGTATTGGGATACATCTGCATTGTGTGTGTGTGTGTGTGTGTGTGTGTGTGTGTGTGTGTGTATATATATATTTTAATTATCTTGACCCTAAGCATTGAGAAGGATTTCTTTATGGTACATTCACATTAGAGGTGGGTTTGACATTGCTTGAGTTCAGCTGAACTCGCATGGTTTCAAACCTTTTTAAAGAATAACCAGACAACTTTTTTCCTTTGCTCCCATTAGGGGGATTTACCCTCACTATTTGTCACCTTTTTTTTTCTGTTCTAATTGAATGTAAATGTTCCAGAACAGTAATGGGAGGGGAGTGACAACGCCAGTTCTGGTGACGGCAAGGGCTTCCTCTCACTTTCTGTTTCCACTATGGAACAGGTGGAGGCAAATCTCCACAATGAAATGCATGACAAGGGTTATAATCCACAACCCTCACCATCACTCACCCACCTTGATATAGGGTGGCAGTCGCTGGCCCCTGCTCTTTACCCGGTAGATGTGAGATGAAGGAAGTGTTTGTTCTACCCAATTATAGTCTATATTTTTAATATTTGTTTCAAAACGGAACTCCTGGCAGATATAAGGATCATGTAAAAACAAATTTGTTTTTACTTTGCACTAGAACATGTGCCATTGAATGGTTTCTCAGTTTGGTTGAGAGCCCATCCAATGTGACAGTTACATTCCCGTCATGATGGGTTTACTTCAGTTTTTAAAGCTGTGTTCCACTGGGGGGAAAAGAGATGAGTATTGTAGAATATCACAAATGTTTCTATGGTCAACTGTTGCTTGACTGCAGAATTAACTAAATTTGCATCTGATTAGAGCTTGGAAATGTGTCAATTGCTTTATCTCGGTGGTATTGTTGCATTAATGCAGCTTATTCAAACATAAACTGGTTGCTGCCAAACACATGGCAACAGATTACAAATCTTGCCTTACCTTTTGTGAGTGCCTAATGTATATCCCGCACTGTATGGTATCTGCACGCAATGGCTTTATCCTATTGTGGTGTTCAATAACCGGTGCAAGATCAAATCAGTAAGTGGCATCGTTGGTTTCAAGCCTCTTGTGTTTGAAGTCCTGGTTTTATGCTGAGACAAAGTTTTTGATGTCAAGCTTTTTTTTTTTTTTTTATATACCCACAGGGCTAATGTAGTTTCTTGCCTTACAGATGGAACGCTGTCCAGCTATTAAATCAGCTGCTACCCTAGGAGATGAAATGTTAGTTTGTAAGTACCAATGGAGTGCAGCCCTTGGCTTCTGTCTGGTCCTTTGTGAATTGGCTGCAAAAAAGCTTTCATCTGGTAGAGGAACCACAAGTCACAGCATGCATTTCAATTGGGAAAAGGCACTTTTTGAACTGTAGATTTTGCAAAATGCCAGGTTCCAGCCCTCATTCATTGGAATACAAATGGAGTAAAACTGAATAACTACCCTGAAATGTATTGGTATACATCTGGTGTGTGTTGACCCTAAGGATTTCTTGATGGTACATTCACATTGGAGGTGGGTTTGAAATTGCTTGAGAGCTGAACTCGCATGGTTTCAAACCTTTTTAAAAGTATAACCAGACAACTACTTTCCTTTGCTCCCATTAGGGGGATTCACCCTCACGATTTGTCACCTTTTTGCTGTTCTAATTGAATATAAAAAAAAAATTGTTTCAGAACCCTAATAAAGGGGGGTGACAACCAGGGCTTCCTGTTTCCACTATTTAACAGGTGGAGGCAAGTAATCTCCACTGAAACACATGACAAGGGTTTTACATCACTCACTGACCCCGATATAGGGTGGCAGTCGCTGGCCTCCGCTCTTGCCCAGTAGATGTGAGTTTATGTTCTACCCAATTATAGGCTATATTTTTTTATATTTGTTTCAAAACAGAACTCCTGGCAGATATATATATAGATATATATCTATATATATCATTTAAAAAAAAAAAGTTTGCTCTAGAACATGTGCGCTTAAGTCTCTCTGTGCAAAGCCCCCTTATTGCAACAGTTAAAAACCTGTTAAGTAGGTCTGTTGGGGGTAGAATTTAACTCCTATCAGAGGTTAGGGACCAAATTGCATTGCAGTACACAAGTGCAATCGCCAGCCTCTCTAAAGTTCCCCCCCCCCCATATTTTCCAATGAAAACCATACGTATATGCAACTTAAAGTAGTGCATGCACTACTTTGGTCTGACTTTAATTCAGCTGAGAACCAACATTGAAGTCCATGGCCCTCAAATTGCATGAAAGTAACACCTAAATGCTCTGCAACAGTTGCCAGTCATTTACAAGTTACACTCATCCGGTCAGTGTAACTTTGGTGTCATACAAGTATGAAAGGAGCCTTAAACCGTTTTTAACCACTTATAATGCATATATTCTAACACTCAGATGAACTGTATTGACAATTGGCTTTATATTTTTGGCATGTTATGAACATGGTCATCATTACCAAGGCTGCTAGCACTTCTGTTTCTAGTACGCTGTGGACATGACCAAAGAGTAAAACTTCACAAGGTCTTCATGGATGCTGGGTGTATGTATATACAGCATCGGACCTTCTGCAGAACAAATGCAATAAAGCGTTTTTTTTATTCCTTTTATTGTAAATGTGTTTGTATATAATTTTTTTTTTTTTTTTTTTTCCTTCTAGAATGAATGGACATTTCAAAAAGGTATGCATTAATTTGAGTTCATATAGTATTACGGTCACTTCAAAGAGGGCTTTTTTGGCTTAAACAATCTGTTCTTACGCTGTGACCAAAAGTAAAATCCTCTACAGGATACCATGGGCACACTGTGTGTACTGTGGTCTATTGCAGAGGAGATAACTTGTACAAAGAAATGCAGACCTTGCCTTTTGACCTGCTGCAAATTACATTTGTCTGGCCAACAATGGCTTCAGTACTTTAAGACACTGACCCAGAACAAGCATGCATATGTGTAAGGTTGAACAAAATCCTTCTTACTTGGGAGATACTGAATGCGCTGGACAAGCATTATTATGGGACACTAGCATTTTAGGCTTACTTAAAGAGGAACTGCAGTCTGCTCACTTTTTTTTAATTCCACACTGATTCTGTACTTGTCAGATATATGCTGCAGAAATCTTTCACTGAGAGCAGCTGAAGCTGCTACCTGTTCACTTACTGGATTTAAACACATACCTCCAGCCCTCATATGATTCCTCTCCCTGGCAAACTTGTGAGAGCTGTGCATGTCATAAGCTTTTTTTTTTTTTGCCAAGAAACTGCAAGTGGGCTGTATAAGGTATTGGCAGAAAGTGTTTAACTATCCTTAGCTAAAACAAAAGTAGATTTAATATATAAATGCTGAACTTCTACTTTAAGTCAGCAGCTGTGGCCCAGTTTGTGTTCACGCTTGCTGATCAGATAGTTTGTTATCTAGCATAGATGTTCAGCTTTACACTACATCTCTAGGAAATGCCATTAAACCTGAAATACTTAATATGTAATGTTTGAGCTTGATTTCCTTTGTTTTTTTTAGGTGGAAACTGGTTCAGCTGCAGTGTCAAGATAAAAATAAACATTTTGAACAAATAATTAGCTGTGTGGTGTTTTTTATTTAAACTAGGCTTTCCTAATCTGTACATTGCTACTTTTGCATTGGTTGGTCTACAAATTACAATGACTTGTATTTTGTTTAAATGTTCAATGCAAGAGAAATGTGCAGCAGATAGATGCTAATTTCAGAGCATTTACTAAAAAAAAGTTGCTACTACAGGCTGACACTGACATACGCGAGAGCTCTTGAAAATGCATTTACAGTACAGCTGTGCCCTTTCTGCCCATATTACAGAATGTTTTGCACCTGTAAATGTCGTGGTCATGCATGGATTTTTTTTTGCCCATTAGTGGTTTTTGGAAGATGTCCATGTATAACTGAGTACTGTTTATACATGGGTAGCAATATGGACAGACATGTATCTTAATTGGGGCTTCTAACTGCTGTAAACAAGTCTGCATTCTGCAGTGTGGCCATATCAATGCTCTTGCATATTGTAGGTGTATGATCTTAGTCAGGGCTCAAAATTTCAAGTCCTGAGCTACTAGCCAGACCTCAAGAGTTACTCGCCACCAGTTGCCCCACCTAATTCATACACTGCCCTGTGCCTAATTGCACCCGTAAACACGCCCTCGTAGATTATCTCATGGAATGACAATGTTTTATGCAGAATCAAGTTATTAAATATTACCAACAACTTTAACAAAATGGGACAGGGCACTGGGGGCAGACCAGAGGGACAGGGCACTGGGGGCAGACCAGAGGGACAGGGCACTGGGGGCAGACCAGAGGGACAGGGCACTGGGGGCAGACCAGAGGGACAGGGCACTGGGGGCAGACCAGAGGGACAGGGCACTGGGGGCAGACCAGAGGGACAGGGCACTGGGGGCAGACCAGAGGGACAGGGCACTGGGGGCAGACCAGAGGGACAGGGCACTGGGGGCAGACCAGAGGGACAGGGCACTGGGGGCAGACCAGAGGGACAGGGCACTGGGGGCAGACCAGAGGGACAGGGCACTGGGGGCAGACCAGAGGGACAGGGCACTGGGGGCAGACCAGAGGGACAGGGCACTGGGGGCAGACCAGAGGGACAGGGCACTGGGGGCAGACCAGAGGGACAGGGCACTGGGGGCAGACCAGAGGGACAGGGCACTGGGGGCAGACCAGAGGGACAGGGCACTGGGGGCAGACCAGAGGGACAGGGCACTGGGGGCAGACCAGAGGGACAGGGCACTGGAACTGGGTCTCTTCCCCATTCTCTTGCTGTCTCCTCTGCAACTCCCATCCATCTCATCATCAGGAGCCTGTGTGTGCTGCTCCACGCTTGCATGTCCCCACTTCCCCCTTTTTATTCAGGCTGGCAGAGAGGAGAGGAGCTGCAGCACAGCGGGAGGAAGTACAATCCAGTGCTGAGATCCACACAACTGCACAGCCATTGACACCATAGCACAGCGCACACTGACACCGCACAGCACACATTGAGACCAGTCTGCTCACAGTGCTCAGGCTAAACTGTTGGACACTTACATAGAGCACAAGGAGAAGAAAACTGCACAAACTAGAAGGCTGCCGCTCTCATGTCAGGGCAACTTTCAGTGAGCGCTGCACCGGAGTGGTACTTTTTGCAATCCTCCACCTCACTCATTACTTTCTGCTCTCCAGCTACATCTGGACTCTAAGTGTAGGCACAGATTAAAGGGAGATTGGTCATGCAGCCCTGTCATCACTCGCCCCCAGCTTAAATCCACTCGCCAAATGCTAGTAGGCGAGTGGAAATTTTGAGGGCTGATCTTAGTAATGTGAAGTATCATGCCCACCTGTACTGCTGAATATGTGAAGAAAATAAATGAGCCTTCACCAACATTACTGGTGGCAGAGGATGGCTCATTCTGTGCACTCTTGGCTGTAGCAAGTGTTGTTCACACTGGATCTGCATAAACTTTACAACTGGCACTTGCTCAGGTGAAATTCCTCCCTTGGCAGGCTAAAAGATGACTCAACCTATTGGTTCTTAATGGGGTGTGTAGAGTAGTTTTTCCATACTCTGTCAGGGATATGTAATTAGGGGACTGCCAGCTGTTGCAAAACTACAAGTCCCATCATGCCTCAGCTTCTGGGTTCATGCTTGTGTCTGTCAGTCTTGCTATGCCTCATGGGAATTGTAGTTCTGCAACAGCTGGAGGTCTGCTAATCGCATATCTTTGCTCTGTAAGACAACTTTAGCTCCATGTTGTCAAATGCCCTTGTCACTGTCACAAAATTAACTAGATGTGTGTGCTGTAGAATGATTCCTAAACCTCATAAATTAGGATTTAAAAAAAAAAAAAATTGGGCAAGCTTGGAATGCTATTCATGGCTCTCCTAGCAATACAGTGAGTAAGTTGCTTAATGTTAACCACTGCCTCCTGCACATATACGTTGGCAGAATGGCATGGCTGGGCAAAAGCATGTACAGGTGTGTCCTCTTTAAGTGCCCAGCCGTGGGCGCACGCCCCGTGACCTGGTCTGAAGCTCTGTGACCCGATCGCTGCTGGAGTTCCGCGATCAGTCCCCGGCGCTGAACTGTGTAAACACAGCTTCCCTGGTCTTCACTGTGGTGAAGTCATTGATCATATGGTTCCCTTTTATAGGGGGAAAAAAAACAATATATGTCACATCTACAGCCACACCCCCTTACAGTTAGAAACACAAATGAGGTCACTTAACCCCTTTAGCGCCCCCTTGTGGTTAACTCCCAAACTGCAATTGGCATTTTCACAGTAAACAATGCATTTTTTGCTGTGAAAATGAGTGGTCCCAAAATTGTCTGAATGATCTGCCATAATCACAAAAAAAATCGCTGATCGCCGCCATTAGTAGTAAAAAAATAAATAATAAAAATGCAATAAAACTCCCCTATTTTGTAAACACTATAAATTTTGCGCAAACCAATCGATAAATGCTTATTGCGATCTTTTTTTTTTTCTACCAAAAAATAGGTAGAATACGTATTGTCCTAAAATGAGCATTTTTTTATATATATATTTTGGGGATATTTAATAAAGTTAAAAAATATTGCGTTTTTCAAAATTGTCGCTCTTTTTTGTTTATAGCGCAAAAAATAAAAACCGCAGAGGTGATCAAATACCACCAAAAGAAAGCTCTCTGTGGGGGAAAAAGGCTGCCAATTTTCTTTGGGAGCCAAGTCGCACGACCGCGCGATTGGCAGGTAAAACGATGCAGTGCCGAATTGCAAAAACTGGCCAGGTCCTTTAGCTGCCTAAAGGTCTGGGTCTTAAGTGGTTAAAGGGGATGGTTCCCTGACTATAGGTAACATGCAATACATTGAAAACATATCTTCAGTGGTCCTGTAGTAACTTCTTGATCACCTGCTAACCTCAGTGGGTGCTCTTCAATATAGAAGTTTAAGAACTGTCATTATGCTGCACTCTAGTCCAGTGTTTCTCAACGCCGGTCCTCAAGGCGCCCCAACAGGTTGTGTTTTCAGCCTCCATTATTTTGCACACGTGATTTGATCAGTTTCACTGCCTTAATTACCACAGCCGTTTCATCTGAGGGAAATCCTTAAAACATGACCTGTTGGGGTGCCTTGAGTTGAGAAACACTGCTCTAGTCGCCATGTAATGATTCAGTGGATGGTGCTGATTTGCCTTTTTTTTAATATAAAGAATCCCCATGCAATAGAACGTTTTCCTTCCCTCCATGTGTCAAACATAACCACTTCGGGTGAGCTAAGCAATAAAAATCAACACTAAATACATGTGGGAGAGCTTGAGGCAATCTTTCACAGTATTGGTAAATATAGAATACAGTTGCTTAGCAAAACAATATCAACACTATAGAAGAAAAAGGCCTAAGCTAATTTATTTTTGGGCAGCCAACACTTTCCTCTGAAATGTATGTGGGCATTTATCCTTCATGCTATAACAGTGAGCTCTATAACTTGTGAACTGCCTGCAGTATAGAGAAGATGGGTGGCCTGTACGGGTAAGTCACTTCTGGGTTTAGGGTGCACATGTGTGTCCTATGGCGATACCTGCTGTGATTGTCAATAGGTCCCAGCCAATGATTCATGGTCAGGACCTGCTGATTTGCTGTGTCCAATCACAGCCTAGAGCCCTGTGTTCACACTCTACATAGTGTAGGAATTTGTCAGCACAAGGTGGTGTCTAAACAGGTAGCTTATTGCATAATCACAAGACAGGTGCAACATTTCATAGTCACGCAGGACCCCCTTCGGCAGGCATGAGATGACTAGGAATATGAAACCTCAATCAACAGGGCTTTGTACAAAAAAAAAGATTTTTCTGTTTATTGTGCCTGTAAAGGAGGGATAAGAAACAAAGATATTGTGAAAAAGGCACAAATTAACACTTCTTAGACACACATTTTAAAGTGGTTGTGTTTTTTTTTTTATATAAATATATTTTTAACCTTGTATGCATTTTACAGTATTTGACCCCTTTCCCAAGCGTTTTAACGTTAAAAATTGCGCTCTTAAAACGCTCTCCATGCATCTCAATGGACCCTTTCACACTGAGTCCTGCAAGCAGCATCTTTGGAGCAGCCTTTGAGCGCTGAAAAAAAAATGCCCCTCTCCATTGAAATGAATTGAAAGCGCTGTAACAACGCCTTACCCTTTCACACTGAGGCGTTGAACTGGTGGGGCGTTGAGAAAAGTCCTGCAAGCAGCAGCTTTTGGGCGCTGAAAAAAAACGCTCCAGAAATGCCCCTCTCCATTAAAGTGCTGTAAAAACGCCTTACCTTTTCACACCAAGGCACTGCTAAAACGTTAGGGTCTTAGTGGTGCTTTACCAGCACATTGGGACTGCAGATCAGGCTTCGCTCGAATAACGTGCCAGTTTGAAACGGGCCTTAAGGCAATGTTTCTCAACTCCAGTCCTCAAGGTGCCCCAGCAATGTCATGTTTTCAGGCTCTCCAGTATTTTGCACAGGTGATTTATTCCGTTTCACTGCCTTAGTAATTACCACAGCTGTTTCATCTGAGGTTGACCGGTTGGGGATGCCTTGAGGACTGGAGTTAAGAAACATTGAATTAACGGTTTGTCAGCTTTATTTATACCTTAAGTACAAGGGCGGGAAACAGAATGTGAAAGTGTTTACCTTTTATTGGGGAAGGATGGAGACGTTTACAACCTATTAAGGAGGATTCGAAATTTGGCACCATTCAGGGGAGAGCGTGTACCTGGGTTTGATAGGTCCCAATGGGCAGTAGGGAGCTGGCTGTGAAGCCGCATGGCTTTCCTTACAAGAAATGGTGGTGGCTAGAGTTGCCACCTCATCCCTTTAAAACAGAACACATATGAATTACGCAGGTTCTGAGACAAATTGAATATAGATAAGGCACCAATTGAGTTTAATTACCGCCTTAATCAGCCACAGAACCTGTGTAATTAATGTGTTCTGTTTTAAAGGGATGAGGTGGCAGCCCTAGTGGTGGCACCCAAGAGCCAACTCAAAAATTGGCTGGGGTTAAGACTGCTAAATGCCAGGTAAGTGTCTTAATGTAAGTCAGCAGCCACAGTAATTGTAGTTAATTTTTTTTATTTATTTTTCCCTGAAGGAGCCTGGAGCTCCTCTTTAATATCTATTATGATGGGATGAAGGTGTGGAACAATTAATACTTTTTTTTTTTTTAACTGCTTCCAGACTGCCCACTGTACATATACTGCATCAGGGTGGTCTGGATGTGCAAAAAAAATAATAATCACACGTGCCTGTGTGATTTTGTGTAGGGGGGTGTGTGCGCGCTGCTCCAGCTATGGTTGTACACAATGGCCGGGTCAGGAAGTGGGTAATATAAGTGTAAACACGTTTTGTGAAGACCCCCATACATTTACTCCCTTGAATTCTGTGACATGTAATCACTGCCCTGTGAGCAGGTACTGCTGTGTCACACATTTCACAGAGCCTGCCTTCTACAGAGGTGCTGAGAGAAGGCGTTTCCATTTCCATCAATGCCACTAAAAATATCATCGGTACTCTGCGAAATAGCACAGCGCCCAATGATATCCCCACCAAACTGCTGAAAGAATGTGCCGATATTTTGGCTCCAGCTATCATGCAGCTCATAAACCAGTCATTCAAGGAGGGCGTGGTGCCACCCTTGCTGAAACAACGTATAATCAAACCAATTCTAAAAAAAACACCCTCGACCCTAATCACCGCCGACCCATAACAGGCCTAAATGTCTTCTCCAAGGTAATGGAGAAAGAAGTTGTACAACATCACTTAGACACCCATAAATTACTTGACCCAGTCCGGGTCACGGGACAGAAACAGCACTGCTCAAAATATGGGATGACGCTCTAAAGGCCGCAGACGAAGGAGAATCTTGTCTTCTAGTAGTGCTGGACCTAAGCGCAGCTTTTGATACAGGTGACCAAGAATTATTGCTGACACAGCTAGTCGAAGTAGCCGGAGTTGTGGAATGTGATTTATCGTGGTTCTCCTCCTTGGAAAACCGATCACAAATAGTGAAACTTGGTCCTTTCACTTCTGAAAAACGCACAGTGTCATGCGGAGTCCCCCAGGGATCCCCTCTGTCGCCTGTTCTTTTCAATATCTATCTCCGCCCGCTTTTTGAAATCTTCAGCAACCAGACGTTACTTTACCACTCTTATGCAGATGACACACAACTATATTTTCGCATCTGCAACAAAAAGGATCATCTCGGACTAGAGAAATGCCTTTCTTTGATAGAAAAGTGGATGACAAAGAGTTACCTTAAACTCAATGGCTCAAAAACAGAATTTCTCCTGTTTCAGGCCAATCGGAAGATTCATCCCGTAACAACATGGACACCCCCGCTTTTTCTGGGTCTATCCATCACCCCCAGCACCAAAGTCAAAAGTCTCGGAGTCATCTTCGACACCTACATGACAATGGATGCACAAATAGGGTCAGTAGTCAGTGGATCGCACCATCTGCTGCGCCTTCTACGCAGACTCACTCCCTTTATCCCAAAAAAAGACATAGCAGTCTTTTTTAAGTGTGGGGACACTTATCAACTCCAGACTTGACTATGCAAATGCCCTCTATTTTGGACTCCCAAAATACCAAATCACTCGTCTGCAAGTCGTTCAAAATACGGCCGCTCGACTTTTGACTGGGAAAAAACCATGGGAATCAATCTCACCTTCGTTGAGATCCCTTCATTGGTTGCCCGTAAAAGACAGAATCACTTTCAAAGCACTCTGTCTAACGCATAAGTGTATTCTGGGAAATGCCCCCCAATATATATGCGAGAAACTAAAAGCTCACAACACCAATCGCATTCTGCGATCCACCAACCAAAATCTACTCCAGATACCCAAAGCCAGATACAAGTCCAAAGGAGAACGAAGATTTGCGGTCCAAGGACCCAGACTATGGAACGCTCTACCAACCACCATCCGATTGGAGGTAAACCACCTGGCCTTCAGGAGAAAGATCAAGACCTATCTCTTCTGAGGAACAAAAGAAGAAATTTTACCGCGCTAAAAAACAATAAATTGCTAACAAAGCTGCAACAACGGAGTGTCATACAAACACAACAACATAGAAAAAAAGGAGGAGATGTTGCGCTAAAAACTTAAATAAATCTAAACAATGAGATTGAGGTAAGATAATTACCACCTTCTCTACTCAGCATTTTAGTGTAAAAAAACTCCTTAAAAAACATTGGCACATTCTCAAGAATGATCCAATATTGTGCCCTATTTTGCCTGATAACCCTCAGGTGATATTTAAGGGTGGTTCGGCCTTGAGACACAAATTTGGCTCCCAATGTTCTTGAACCACCTACCATTAAAACCACCTTCCTCAATTCCTTTACTGGTTTTTACCAGTGTAGGAAATGTCGGGTGTGTTCGCTTAGTGGCTGTACGCATAGAAGAACGCATAATTTTACTTCTACGGTCACAGGTGAACAACACACTATCAAACCCTTCATCACATGTGCGACTGAGGGGGTGGTTTATTTGCTGCAATGCCCCTGCGGGCTCCAATATGTGGGTAGAACCAAGAGAGCCCTCTCAGTGAGACTTAATGAGCACATCACAAATATTTTAGCCGGTTTTTTGAACCACTCAGTATCAAAGCACTATTGCTTGGCACACAATAAGGACCCCTCAAAGACAATCTTCTTGGGGATTGATAGATATAGCCCTCATTGGCGTGGTAGCCCACTAGTGAGGAGCATCTCTAGATCAGAAATGCTATGGGTACATAAAATTAAAAGCTATACCCCATATGGACTCAATATCGAGGTTGACGTCAACGCTTTTATTGACAATTCTTGATTTTTTATGTCAGTTTATGTTTATTGTATGGTCCATCTTATATCTGTGAACTCGATCTGAATTATAGGTGGACCCTTATATTGGCCTATAACTGGGTTTATATATACATTTCTTCTAATTGGATACACGTTTTTAGACAAACTTGGTTCTACCAGTTGATGCTGGTAATTTATGGGCCCCTCTTCAATATATTTTATAATATACCTTATTTATCTCTTGGAGTCTTATATAGTTTTTATTTTCATTTTTATATTTTTTATATATTTTTTATATATATTCTTTCCATATTTCTTCTATTTTTAATCATTAATAATAATTTAATAAATTTTTTTAATATCACAATTATTCACATTCACTTATGATTAATAATATATAACTTTTATATTTTTTATATATATTTTTCACTATATAATTATTTATGCTTCATATATTTGAAGGCATATTAAATTTATTAATATTGAATATTTCACATTATTCTATATCTCCTATTTTTTATCACATAAAAATAATTTTATATTTCACGCTTATTTAGGTATATTTAATTTATATCTAATATTTCACTTTATACATTTTTTTCACTTATCCTAGATTTTCCTTGCAATTTAAATATTTATGCTTTGAATCTAGGTCTTTTTATGCATTAAACTATTCTTTTTGATTTTTCTATTTTTTCACAGTGCTCAATTTAAACACAAAAGTTTTTTGTCACTGTTCTATTCACTCTTTAAACACCATATGCCCTATTTTGACCTTTAGAGCATTTATATAGTTCCCTGGTAATCATACAAGAAAGATATACACTTTTTCTGGAGAGCGTAATTGATCTCTTTCTAGGATAAATGTCCTTTTTTATGTTGTTACTCCATAAACATATTCTATGCTCTTACAGGCTCTTGTTGTCATATATAATTTGACCACAAGATGGCCTTTTATTTTTACTTTTTTATTTGCATATAAGTTCAATTTAAGCTCATACAGGCTCTGGTTGCTTTATATAATTCAACCACAAGAGGGCCTTTTCTATTTTATTTGGATTATTCCAATTTTAATTTGTCCCAGCGCAGCCACCATGAGCGGTCAATTAGCCCGTGGATTCAGATCGAGGCTTGGCTTTGTTGGAATGTATTTAATGCGATGTGTCAGCACGTCGCCCGTGCCCCAGATGACGTCATTTAATGACGAAACGCGCGTCGGGAAGGTAGCGTGCTGACGCAGGACGTGTTGTTTAGAGTGGACGGGCGTTTGTTCCGAGCCGGCCGGCTTCTCTCTGTTTTATCCCTATTGTGATATTGTAAGTGCAATTTTTATCTATTAAACGTATAGCTTAAAAACGAACTTCACTATGTGGGCTCCATTACTCCCTTTATGTACCTATTGAACACGGAGGATACTTAGGACTACCATTACAGCCCAGGAGTTTAAAGGCCCAGGCTAGGGTTTTAGCCACCCGCTGATGTTCATACATGTTCTGGTAAGCCTCCTACTTATAGGGTGCTGGTGGTGGTGGTTCTCTAAGTCACTTTATACCTCATGTGTGTGCTGGTTAAACATACTTCACCATTGAGTGTTTTCTTTCTGTGATACGGTTCAAAAATCTTGTTTTCGCTGGAGGCTTCAAGAATCCTCTTCCCCTCCCACCCCCCCCTGTGAGGATCACCTAAAGGCCCTGGCTGGGGTTTGCAGCCGCAAGCATACATTGCTTGCCATGTGGTAAGCCTCCAATTTTTACTGGTTCGTGGTGGTGGTTTTCATATTTGCTCCTCAACATCTGTTCACTCTCATATGAACTATATTATTGTGGACACATTGGGACTGAGATTCTCCTTTTTGTAGTCCCCCATCGATTTGGGTTTACTGGCTTCATCAATTATCTTACCTCAATCTCATTGTTTAGATTTATTTAAGTTTTTAGCGCAACATCTCCTCCTTTTTATCTCTTCTGAGGGCCCAGGGAATGGATACCAAGTGCCCAGAGGCGATTCAGTTTGCATGTATTGCGCTATATAAGTTTCTCACTCACTCAGGAGTCGGTACAAGAAACCCTTCTTGCAGGCAGTAAGGTTCCATGTGATTTGTAGAGTAAATGATGCAGGAAGTTGTGGAACGAGATGGCTGACAGACAGATACAACATGAAAGGAGATTTTTCGAGAGATTGTATTGGTTTGTTAAAAATAACTATTACGCTACAGATGTGGAAAAAAAGGAAAATATATTTTGGCTGTAGATTTCCTTTAAAGTAAAATTCAAACTACCATTATCCAATGTTCAAAAATTATGTTTTTTTTTTTTTCTTTTCTTCTGGATGTGATTGGGTATTCTTTGCCAAAGAGAACTTGCATCATGTATTATGCTCTGGAGCAACTGCAGAGTGCAACTTGCCTTTTAGTAAATCAACCCCTATACATGATTGCCTTAAAGGGTTTGTAAAGGACATTTTTTATTTTTTTATCTTAATAGCTTCCTTTACCTTAACCACTTCATTACTGGGCACTTAAACCCCCTTCGTGCCCAGACTAATTTTCAGCTTTCAGCGCTGACGCATTTTGAATGACAATTGCGCGGTCATACAACACTGTACCCAAATTATATTTTTATCATTTTTTTTCTCACAAACAGCTTCTACATATTTTAATAAAAAAAAAAAACGTAATAAGCGTATATTGATTGGTTTGTGCAAAAGTTATAGCGCCTACAAAATAGGGGATAGATTTATGATTTTTTTTTTTTACTAGTAATGGCGGCGATCTGCGATATTGCGGCGGACATTTCAGACACTTTTGACACAATTTTGGGACCATTCGCATTTATACAGCGATTAGTGCTATAAAAATGTACTAATTACTGTATAAATGTGACTGGCAGTAAAGGGTATTAACATTAAGGGGTGAGGAAGGGGTTAAATGTGTTTACACACAGAGCTCCACGTCCCTGCTGTTACCCCCGATCGCGGGTACCTGGCGGCCGCCAGGCACACGCATCGGCTCCCGAGCAATGCGCCGGGCACGTTGTTTCCCCGCTGCGCGCCCCCAGCGGCGCGCACGGGGAATGACAACAGCAGGACGTCCACTCGGCACTTGAGAGCCGCGCTGTGGACGTCTTTCGTCCAAAGCACGGATCCCAAGTGGTTAATGAAGTGCTGTTTTCATGTCCTCATTGTTCGTTTTTGCTCTCAAGTTGCTGTAATTATTCTCTGATCTCCACACTTCCTGGTTGTCTGTTTCCTGATAACTACAGTGCTGGGAGCTTTCTCTCTGTGGTCACTAATCAAGGAGGTGTGATTACTGTGTGTCTAAAACCCCTCGGCACCAATCAGTTTCGTTTTCCAAACCATCACTGCCTCTATTGGCTCTGTACAGCAGAGAAGCAGTAAAAAATGCAAAAAACGAAACTAGAAACTATAGGTACATTATATGATTGATTTTTATCTATTTTTAAAAGGAATCCGTTAACTATTATGTCTCTATACCCTGTAAACAGTCATTTCAGCAAAAAAAAATGTTTTTATTTACAACTCCTTTAAGAATAGAAAGCAGCAGCAAGCACACAAAAAAAGTGTTCGGCCGACTGTACAACATAAAAGTATATTGCTTGGGCTGCTTTCACACTGAAAGCGCTGGCGCTAAAGTGGTTCTTTTTGGCTGCTAGCGGGGCACGTTTCATCCAAAAAGGGGTTAAAAAAAGTCCAGTTTTGTGGGACTTTAAAAGCGCTGCTCATTCATTACAATGGGCAGGGTGTTTTGGGAGTGCTAAATACAGCGCTCCCACCCCAAAGATGCTGCTTGCAAGACTTTTCGGAACGTCCCGCAAGTGCACCGCCCCAGTGTATAGACACACTGCAATAAATGTGAGGTGGTTTTCAGGCGCTAAAGTGCCTGAAAACTGCCCCAGTGGGAAGCTGGTCTTAAAATATTAGAAACCAACACTCCAATAGTAAGTATCCACAAAGCACTAAACAGACTATAGTCAGGTTAAACAATTCAAACAAGTGAAATGTATGTAAACATTAGGCATCATTTAAAAAGTGCTTGTAGTGCAAATGAGTCCCAAAGACCACATCCTGTATTTTTTGTCGTATATGAAAATCAGAGGGCAGATTCCTACTGTCTCTGAGGGAAGAGGAGGGCCGAGCGCCGCTGGATTATACACAGCTGTGATCTCCTTTGTACCCGGCGTGCAGTCCTGCCTCCTGGCTGCCATTGGACCACCACTGTTCTGTCTATCACAGGAGGCGGGACTGTGTGTGACTGATTGCTGGGTACACAGGAGATTGTGGTGCTGTGTAATCTGGCAAGGCTGCAGATGGGCAAAGTGCAGGCTGCATTAATTTGCAATGGTGAGGCTGCAGATGAGCAATGTGCAGGCTGCATTCATTTGCAATGGTAAGGCTACTGATGGCCACTGTGCAAGCTGTATTATTGGGCAATGACGCTTATTTTGCTTCAAAGTTCTTTATTTACATTTTTTTTTTCCTGAAACTTCCCTCTGCAAATGAAGGTGAGTGTTTTAATATGATAAATACGTTATATACTTCAATCTTCTTCCTTCAAAAGTGAGTACAAAGGTTCCCAAGGTAAGTAAATAATCCAATGTCACCAGCAGTGTGGCAAGTGCATATAGTGGTTAACAGACACATGAGATATTAAAGTGGAGTTCCGGCCACAATTTCACTTTTTAAATATAAATACCCCTGTAATACACAAGCTTAATGTATTCTAGCAAAGTTAGTCTGTAAACTAAGGTCCGTTTTGTTAGGCTGTTACAGCATTTAGACACTTTATAAAATAGAAATTGACTGGGGCCATCTTAAGTGTGGGCATCATGAAGCCAGACTGTATGACTTCCTGGATTTCAGCCTCGCAGATCTCGCACATGCTCAGTGCTGCACAAACAGTGTCAGATCAGGTTTCAGCACCTGTGCTGTCCAAGTCACATGATTCTTTGAGACTGGGGAGTGCACAGACTCCTGGAAAGTTACACCCACTACATTCCCAGGAGTCTGTGCGGTGTAGGTTAGGAAGCATTAAGCACCTAGGTGCAGGAAGTGGGAAGATTAACTATTCTGCCTAGCAACAACACTTTGAAGGCATCTAAAAAAAAAAAAAAAAAAATTCGTAAAGGACTAATGACATTTTTTTAAAACTACTGATGTAATGTTATATTTATGGGTGGAACTCCACTTTAAGGCATGTAGATCTCAAATCCTGTATCACCAGGTAATCAGCAGTGGTCCAAATCCCTAGTATAGTACCATACTTCCTAAGTGGAATACCTCGCAAACAAACCCACAGGAGGAGCAATATAGTGTAGTAATTTAATAATAAAACTGGCCAATACACTCTAATGGCAGGGGTCTCTAAAGAAGTTATTTTAATGTCATTCAGGCTTTAGGGGGGCAGACTGCTGCCAGTGGGAGCAAACAATACCTCATCAGTGGGAGGAATGCACCATTGTTGGTATCAGTGGGAGGAATAGTTCCTTGCAAAAGTGGGAGAATAAATGCCACAGATACAGTGCCTTGCGAAAGTATTCGGCCCCCTTGAACTTTGCGACCTTTTGCCACATTTCAGGCTTCAAACATAAAGATATAAAACTGTAATTTTTTTTTGAAGAATCAACAACAAGTGGGACACAATCATGAAGTGGAACGAAATTTATTCGATATTTCAAACTTTTTTAACAAATGAAAAACTGAAAAATTGGGCGTGCAAAATTATTCATCCCCCTTAAGTTAATACTTACCTTTTGCTGCGATTACAGCTGTAATTCGCTTGGGGTATGTCTCTATCAGTTTTGCACATCGAGAGACTGACATTTTTGCCCATTCCTCCTTGCAAAACCGCTCGAGCTCAGTGAGGTTGGATGGAGAGCGTTTGTGAACAGGAGTTTTCAGTTCTTTCCACAGATTCTCGATTGGATTCAGGTCTGGACTTTGACTTGGCCATTCTAACACCTGGATTTATTTGTGAACCATTCCATTGTAGATTTTGCTTTATATTTTGGATCATTGTCTTGTTGGAAGACAAATCTCCGTCCCAGTCTCAGGTCTTTTGCAGACTCCATGTTTTCTTCCAGAATGGTCCTGTATTTGGCTCCATCCATCTTCCCATCAATTTTAACCATCTTCCCTGTCCCTGCTGAAGAAAAGCAGGCCCAAACCATGATGCTGCCACCGCCATGTTTGACCGTGGGGATGGTGTGTTCAGGGTGATGAGCTGTGTTGCTTTTACGCCAAATATAACACTTTGCATTGTTGCCAAAGAGTTTTATTTTGGTTTCATCTGACCAGAGCACCTTCTTCCACATGTTTGGTGTGTCTCCCAGGTGGCTTGTGGCAAACTTTAAACAACACTTTTTATGGATATCTTTAAAGGCCAGATTTGTGCAGTATACGACTGATTGTTGTCCTATGGACAGTCTCCCACCTCAGCTGTAGATCTCTGCAGTTCATCCAGAGTGATCATGGGCCTCTTGGCTGCATCTCTGATCAGTCTTCTTGTATGAGCTGAAAGTTTTAGAGGGACGGCCAGGTCTTCGTAGATTTGCAGTGGTCTGATACTCCTTCCATTTCAATATTATCGCTTGCACAGTGCTCCTTGGGATGTTTAAAGCTTGGGAAATTTTTGTTGTATCCAAATCCGGCTTTAAACTTCTCCACAACAGTATCTCGGACCTGCCTGGTGTGTTCCTTGTTCTTCATGATGCTCTCTGCGCTTTAAACGGACCTCTGAGACTCTCAGTGCAGGTGCATTTATACAGAGACTTGATTACACACAGGTGGATTCTATTTATCATCATTTAGTCATTTAGGCCAACATTGGATCATTCAGAGATCCTCACTGAACCTCTGGAGAGAGTTTGCTGCACTGAAAGTAAAGGGGCTGAATAATTTTGCACGCCCAATTTTTCCGTTTTTTTATTTGTTAAAAAAAGTTTGAAATATCCAATAAATTTCGTTCCACTTCATGATTGTGTCCCACTTGTTGTTGATTCTTCAAAAAAAAATTACAGTTTTATATCTTTGTTTGAAGCCTGAAATGTGGCAAAAGGTTGCAAAGTTCAAGGGGACTGAATACTTTCGCAAGGCACTGTAAATGCAAGCAAAAAGAGCCACATCTGCCCTGCAGTTTGGAGACCACTGCTCTAATGAATAACTACGTGGAAAGGCTAAAAACAAGCCAAACAGCTTGTGGGCCCGAAGGTATTATGTCTGTATATAAAGGCCCCTCCCCACACAGCTTGCCTGTGCTGTGGGCTCATTCTGTTGTGCTGGGGTGTTCTTCCCACCCCAGGGCAGTAGATGGCAGTAGTGGAGTCAAGGTTTGGGTACTCTTCCCCAGCAGCCAATTAGGAAGGTTGAGCCTCGCTGTGCATGCTGGAGGGTATTTATGGGGTAGATGCCATTAGTTCTGGTTCTCCTTCAAGTGGGGTATCCACCTTTGGGGTGTCTGCACCACAGCGCCCCGGCCTACCGGGGTGTGCCACGCGGAGTTCCTGGACCATGTTGGTCCAGAACATTTGAGCTGTGGCAGGGAGCCCAGTGGTCGACTGGGTTCCTAATCCTGAAGACCCCATGGTCTGTGGTAGAGACTTCTTCCAAAAGGTTCCAGTTCATTCCAGGAGGGTCTGTGGCAGAGACTTATCCTTAAAGGTTAGAGCGGTACTCTGGCTGCCAGGTCAGTCAGAGAGGCCTGTCCAGGTACGCTATTCCCACTCAAGCAGGAGTGGCGCAAGAAGTGTTACACGTGGGAGCAGGACTGTTTCCCTATTGCTACGCCTGAATTTGCTATTCTTCTTCCAACTCGACCTTCTTCACCACAAGTTTTATTGTTTTTACCCAGGTGGGTAATAAAGAGCACAGCAAAAGACACCTGTTGCGGACATTCCTTTACTTCTGCTATAAGCACCATACACCCCTATGAATTCGGAGTGCCACGAGGTAAATGTGCCACCCAAAACAAACCAGCAGCTCCTCCGGGGGTAGTGCTACTCATGCCTGATTGGTGGAGTGCTGCAGAGATGGTTGTTCTCCTCTCTCCACAGAGAAATGCTGGAGCTCTGTCAGGAAGGTGACCAAGAACCCGATTGTCACTCTGACAAAGACCCTTCTCCCCCATTCGCTCAGCTCTAGGAAGAGTCCCGGTGGTTCCAAACTTCTTCCATTTTTTGATGATGGAGGGCACTGTGTTCATTGGGACCTTTCCCAGATCTGTGCCTCGATACAATGCTCCTAGGAAGGAGGGGGTGGGGGCGGGGGCGCATTTTAAGCCTATTTAGGTGATGGCTAAATAGTTTTACTATAACTTTTAATTCTAGTATACTACCTTTTTAGCCTGATTCAGTAACATTTCACATATGATTTCCCATTTCTGTGTGGGATTGCAGCCTTTGCACATAATATTCTGTACTTTGTAGTCTCCTTTTCATGACCTTGTTTGTAAAGACCTATTGAAAATAAAAATATATATTTTAGAGTTTGTCTTTGGATTAGCATGTAGTATATCAATTCTGAAAATAATTATGATATACTTTTAAACCTGACAGCTTTCCTTTTTACACTGGATAATGTATTACTCCTGTCCTTAGTTCATCCTGATTTGTTGTTGTTGCCTGCAGCTCTAGATCACAGAAATATGACAAGGACACCTCTATATGTAAACAAACCTGGTTTGTCTAGCTTCACATCATAAGTGAATTCTTTCATCTATGTTCTATTTCGCTGTGATCTTTACAATTTTATAATACCTCTTTTAAAACTTGGAAATTAACGATTTACTAAGCATACAGCTGGAAGATTTGCAACAATATACATTCATCATACGATCTAGAATTCTATGTAAGATCATATCTTGCATAGATTTGCTTGGGACATAACTACAACATGAAAATGGTAGCAGTTGCCCAATGAAAAAAGTGAGTAGTTAAAGTATGTTCTTGTATTTTAGGATCCTAAAAGACCTTGTTTTTTTTTTTTTACAATACATGCTCTTAATAGTTAAAGAAAAAAAAAGAGAGAACTGCAGACATAAGTACAGTATGTAACCTGGACAAAGAGGTGAAAGTACATTTATGTAGAAAATTTCTTCTATATATGATTTTTTATTTATTTTTTGTTCTTAGCTTGTAAGCCCTGGTTCACACCGTGGCAGCTTTGAAATAGTGCTACTTCAGCGTGATATCAAAATCGCACATCAGTACGATTTGCACTGCTGATTTTATGTGGCTTGCAAATTCATTTAGCAGAAGTCTATGCAAGTCGCATTGAAATCTGTAAAAAATAGTGCAGGAACCTTTTTCATAATCGCTGCGACATGAGGTTCGATTTCCGGCAAGCAAATCGCCTGAAAATTTGCACCCCCCTGTGAACGAGATAAACAGCAGTCTAATTAAAGTGTTTGTCAAGGCAAAATGTTAAAACACCGCCAGCCTTTCTATTATAGGCAGACGTACCACACTGTGTAAGGCTTTTCTAAAAACAAGGCATGTAAATACCTTTTTAGGGTGATCTTCAGGCCAGTCATGTGACAGGCAGCCGCTTTAAAGCTCTGATACATGGCTTCTGCAGGAGGGGCTGAGATCTTCTTCTGATGTCAGCCGGGGAGGTCATGTGGCCGCTCAGCCCCTTCCGCAGAAGCCCACTCACAGAGATGTAAAGTGGCGAGTCAAGTGACTGGCCTGAAGATGGCTCTAAAAATGTATTTACAATCCTTATTTTAATAAAAGGCTTATAAAGTGTGTTATGCCTGCCTATAATAAAGGGGCTGACGATGACCATTGAAAGTTTTTGATTTTAATAATAGCGGGGGTTGGGGGGGAGAGAGACACAGAGCTGACAGGCAGAGAAGGAGGGGAGAGAGAAGAGCAGATGAGAGCTGTGGATGATGGAGGGACGTATACTGACCACGGCGGTCAGGGCTCAGCAGCCTTGATTATCGTAGTCGGCGCAGAGAGGGGGATACAGGAAGTGGCAGGATCAGCCAGGTTTTTACAGTTTAGAGAGGGGGCATTTACACAGCACCAAGGTTAACAAACACTTTAACAACTTGCCGACCAACCACCGCAGATGTACTGCGGCAAGGTGGCTCGGCTGCGCAAATCGTCGTACTGGTACGGCAATTCGTGCACTACCTTTCGTGGGTGCACGCTCTCTCCGATTGGCCAGCGGGGGAGCCAATCAGTGGGTCTGGCGGACTCGATGTCCGCCGGCCACCTGCGATCGTTCTCCGCAGAGACAGAACAGGAATCTGCCGAAGTAAACTCTGTTCTGTCAGGGGATGACACAGATCTGTCTTACTGCTAAGCAGGAAGATGGATCTGTGTGTTTCCGCAGTCACACAGTCCCCCATACAGTTAGAAAACACAAACAGGGAACACGTTTAACCCCTTGATCGCCCCTGATGTTAACCCCTTCCCTGCCCATGTCATTAGTTTAATAACAGTGCATATTATTAGCACTGATCATTGTAATAATATCACTGGTTCCCAAAAAAGTGTAAAAAATGTCAGTTAGGTGTCCCCTGCAATGTTGCAGTCCCACTAAAAATCACTGATCGCTGCCATTACTAGTAAAAAGAAAATCCAATAAATCTATCCCCTATTTTATAGATTTATATTTATATATATATATATATATATATATAATTTTTTTTTTTTTTTTTTGATATGTATTATAGCAGAAAGTAAAAAAAAAAAAAAAAATGGAAACAATAATACGGTATACTGTATATGGCTGCTCTCACAGAAGGACTGTATAACAAATTCCAAACAATATATACAGAAATATGCAAAAACAGAAAAGTCCATAAAATCTCTGTATATAGTAAATCAGAAGAAAAAGTAGTAAAATGTTCACTCACCACAACAAATGTGCCACAGTGCATTTTTTTAAAAGACCAACCTAGTGAATGTAAGGCCGCGTACACACGATCGGTCCATCCGATGAGAATGGTCTGAGCGTTTTCATCGGTCCAAACCGATCGTGTGTGGGCCCCATCGGTCAGTTATCCTTCGGTCAAAAAAAATAGGAACTTGCTTTAAAATTGAACCGATGGACGCCTAACCGATGGGTCAAAACCGATCGTTAGTATGCAAAAGCATCGGTTAAAAACCCGCGCATGCTCAGAATCAAGTCGACACATGCTTGGAAGCATTGAACTTCGTTTTTTTTCAACACATCGTTGTGTTTTACGTCACCGCGTTCTGACACGATCGGTTATTTAACCGATGGTGTGTGGGCGCGACGGACCATCAGTCAGCTTCATCGGTTAACCTTCGGACGGTTCTCATCGGATGGACTGATCGTGTGTACGAGGCCTAAGGCCGATCGGGTCAGAACGCGGTGACGTCAAACACACGACGTGCTGAATAAAACGAAGTTCAATGCTTCCAAGCATGTGTCGACTTGATTCTGAGCATGCGTGGGTTTTGAACCGATGCTTTCTGTACTAACCATCGGTTTGGACCGAGCGGGCAGCGGGCCATCGGGTCGATTTTAAAGCATGTTTTAAAATTTTCGACCGAAGGACAACAGACCGATGGGCTATACACACGGTCGGTTTGGACCGATGAAACTGAACCTCGGTCCATTCTTATCGGTTTTGTCCGACCGTGTGTACGCGGCCTGACACTCACCAGAACCATAGGTTGTCATTACAACAGCAAAGCCGCCTGTGATTAACCACTTAACCACCAGCCGCCGTCTACAAACGGCGGCAAGGTGGTTGCTTAACTGGGGGTCGCCGTTCTGAAACGGCGCCCACCAGAAGCAGTAATGCGCGCCGCCTCGGGCGCGCACACAGAAAATTCTGTGCGCGCCGGGTCTATGAGACCCGGCGCTACACAGATCACGGTAACTGACCGGCAACGGCGGTCTTTTACCATGTGATCGCGCCGTCCAATGACGGCGCGATCACAGGTAAACAAACCGGCGTCATTTGATGACGCCGGTTCCTCCCTCCTCTCGCTGTACCGATCGGTACAGTGTGAGAGGAGAGCGCGGATGGCAGCAGCAGTGTGGGATGGATCTGTGACTATTGCAGTCACAGATCCATCCATCCCTGCTCAGCCATCCCTGCATTAACCCCTGAAATACTCTGCCTTCCCTGTGCAATACTCTGCATTAACCCCCTGCAATACTCTTCCTTCCCTGTGCAATACTCTGCATTAACCCCCTGAGATACTCTTCCTTCCCTGTGCAATACTTTGCATTAACCCCCTGCAATACTCTTCCTTCCCTGTGCAATACTCTGCATTAACCCCTGCAATACTCTGCCTTCCCTGCGCAATACTCTGCAATGCTCTGCCTTCCCTGCGCAATTACTCTGCAATACCCCCTGCGCAATACTCTGCAATACCCCCGCGCAATACTCTGCAAAACACCCGCGCAATACTCTGCAAAACACCCGCGCAATACTCTGCAAAACACCCGCGCAATACTCTGCAAAACCCCCGCGCAATACTCTGCAAAACCCCCGCGCAATACTCTGCAAAACCCCCGCGCAATACTCTGCAATACCCCCGCGCAATACTCTGCAATACCCCCGCGCAATACTCTGCAATACCCCCGCGCAATACTCTGCAATACCCCCGCTCAATACACTGCAATACCCCCGCACCAATACTCTGCAATACCCCCGCGCAATACTCTGCAATACCCCCGCGCAATACTCTGCAGTACCCCTTGCGCAATACTCTGCAGTACCCCCGCGCAATACTCTGCAATACCCCCGCGCAATACTCTGCAATACCCCCGCGCAATACTCTGCAATACCCCCGCGCAATACTCTGCAATACCTCCGCGCAATACTCTGCAATACCCCCGCGCAATACTCTGCAGTACCCCCTGCCAGTACTCTGCAGTACCCCTTGCGCAATACTCTGCAGTACCCCCGCGCAATACTCTGCAGTACCCCCCGCGCAATACTCTGCAATACCCCCCGCACAATACTCTGCAATACCCCCCGCACAATACTCTGCAATACCCCACGCACAATACTCTGCAATACCCCCCGCACAATACTCTGCAATACCCCACACACAATACTCTGCAATACCCCCGCACCATACTCTGCAATACCCCCGCACCAATACTCTGCAATACCCCCGCACCAATACTCTGCAATACCCCCGCACCAATACTCTGCAATACCCCCGCACCAATACTCTGCAATACCCCCGCACCAATACTCTGCAATACCCCCGCACCAATACTCTGCAATACCCCCGCACCAATACTCTGCAATACCCCCACACCAATACTTTGCAATACCCAGAAAATACTCTGGGGGAAAAAATGCGTTTTAACCACTTCCCGCCCACGTCATATGACGTCCTTGACTTTGTGCAGGGATATCTAAATGATGCCTGCAGCTACAGGCATCATTCAGATATCATTTTTTTCAGCCGGCGATTCTCTACACCATAAGAACGATCATGGCGGCTGTTCCGCCTCTTGATCGTTCTTACGGGAGGCAAAAAGGGACGTCCCCACTCCCTTCGCCCTCCGGTGCTTCTTCTGACTCACCGCTGCGATCGAAGCCAGGATCGTTTTTTTTCTTGTTTTTTTTCAGGCTTCCCAGCCTAGAGGTGAGATGTGGGGTCTTATTGACCCCATATCTCACTGTAAAGAGGACCTGTCATGCTATATTCCTATTACAAGGGATGTTTCCATTCCTTGTAATTGGAATAAAAGTGATCAAAATATTTATTTTTGGGGAAAAACGTGTCAAACTAAAATAAATTAAGTAAAATGAACAATAAAAATAAAAAAAAAATATTTAAAGCGCCCCTGTTCCCGCGTGCTCGTATACAGAAGCGAATGTGTACGTAAGTCCCGCCCACATATGAAAACGGTGTTCAAACCACACATGTGGGGTATCGCTGCGAACGTTAGAGCGAGAGCAATCATTTTGGCCCCAGACCTCCTCTGTAACTAAAAACATGTAACCAGTAAAAACATTTAAAACGTCACCTATGGGGATTTTTAAGTAGCGAAGTTTGGCGCCATTCCACAAGCGTGTGCAATATTGAAGGGTGACATGTTGGGTATCTATTTACTCGGCGTAACTTCGTCTTTCATATTATGCAAAAACATTGGGCTAACTTTAATGTTTTTTTTTTAAAAAGCACAAAACTGTTTTATTTCCCCAAAAAATGCGTTCGAAAAATTGCTGTGCAAATACCATGCGCGATAAAAAGTTGCAACGACCGCCATTGTATTCTCTAGGGTCTTTGCTAAAAAAGCATATATAATGTTTTGGGGTTCTATGTAATTTTCTAGCAAATAAATTATGATTTTTCCATGTAGGAGAGGAATGTCAGAATTGGTCTGGGTGTTCCAGAACGCCTGATGGTGCTCCCTGCATGTCGGGCCTCTGTATGTGGCCACGCTGTGTAAAAGTCTCACACATGTGGTATCGCCATACTCGGGAGGAATAGCAGAATGTGTTTTGGGGTGTAATTTGTGGTATGCATATGCTGTGTGTGAGAAATAACCTGCTAATATGAAACTTTTGTGGAAAAAAAAACAAAAAAAAAAAAAACCTTGATTTTGCAAAGAATTGTGGGAAAAAATGACAACTTCAAAAAACTCACCATGCCTCTTTCTTAATACCTTGGAATGTCTTCTTTCCAAAAAGGGGTCATTTAGGGGGTATTTGTACTTTTCTGGCATGTTAGGGTCTCAAGAAATGAGAGAGGCTGTCAGTACATCAGATGTGATCAAATTGATCAATTTTCAGTAATTGGTACCATAGCTTGTAGACCCTATAACTTTCACCCAGACTAAATAATATCCAAATTTTTTTTTTTTTTTTACCAAAGATATGTAGCAGTATACATTTTAGGCCAAATTTATGAAGAAAAATTCATTTTTTGCAAAATCTTATAATAGAAATGAAGAAAAATTCATTTTTTTACAAAATTTTCGTTCTTTTTTCATTTATAGCGAAAAAAATAAAAACCGCAAAGGTGATCAAATACCACCAAAAGAAAGCTCTATTTGTGGGAAAAAAAGGACAAAAATTTCATTTGGTTACAGTGTTGTATGACTGAGTTATTGTCATTCAAAATGTGAGAGCACCGAAAGCTGAAAATTGGTCTGGTTATTAAGTGGGTTTAAGTGCCCAGTTGTCAAGTGGTTAATAAAAGTATCTTTTGGAAGCAGTGCAGCAATGGAACCTGGTAAAATCCAACTATTGATTTTCCATATGGACCAACTTCCACAAGACAATCTTTAAATTCTTCTCTAATGTTCCATTCCATTATGCAATTCAAATTTACAGCGACACACGTTCCCCAGAAGGTACCAGTTAGCAGTACACAAATCCAAATCATTAGTCTAATGTAAAGGCTGCACAGGGACAACGTATGCAGGAATCAGTATATTTTGGCCAACAGTTCTTAACACTGCCTGCACACACTTTAATTGGAAGTGCAGTCGTTTTTGATCTAAGGGGAAGATCTGAAATGAGATGAAGCTCTGCTGATTTTATCATCCAATCATGTACAAGCAAAAAGTATGTTTTTAATTTTCCTTGCATGTCCCCCTCAGATCTACAGTGACTGCACTTACAAGTGTACTTGTAGTGAAAAGTGGATTTGCCATTAGTAAATAACCCCCATAGTGTTGTTAACCACTTCCCGACGGCCATACAACTAGGTTCTACTTCTCTGGGGCGCCGTCATTTGACGTCCGCTCCTTTCCGCGTTCCCGCGCGTGCTCCCGAGCGCGCAGCGGGAACTTCTGTGCTGGCCGTGTCCCTTGGACACAGCCAATCACAGATCGCCGTGAACGGCCAATCGGAGTGGCCGTTTGCTAGGCGATCTGTGCGGCCAATGAGAGATGATCTCATATGTTTACATATGAGATCATTTCTCATTGCTGGCTCTCACAGACAGCGGTGCTGTCAGGGAGAGAGGAGACCGATCTGTGTCTCTTGTACATAGAGACACAGATCGGTCACCTCCCCCAGTCACCCCCCTTCCCCCACAGTTAGAACACTATATAGGGAATACATTTAACCCCTTCCTCACCCCCTAGTGTTAACCCCTTCCCTGCCAGTCACATTAATACAGTAATTAGTGCATATTTATAGCACTGATTGCAGTATAAATGTGAATGGTGCCAAAAATTTGTCAAAAGTGTCCGATGTGTCCGCCATAATGTCGCAGTCGCAATAAAAATCGCAGATCGCCGCCATTACTAGTAAAAAAAATAAATAATAAAAAATAATAATTCTGTCCCTTATTTTGTAGGCGCTATAACTTTTGCGCAAACCAGTCGCTTATTGCGTTTTTTTTTTTTTTTTTTTTTTTTTTTTACTAAAAATATGTAGAATACGTATCGGCCTAGACTGAGGATAAAAAAAAAATGTAAAAAAAAAATTGAGCTATTTATTATAGCAACAAGTAAAAATATTGTTTTTTTTTTTAAAATTGTAGCTCTATTTTTGTTTATAGCGCAAAAAATAAAAACCGCAGAGGTGATCAAATACCACCAAAATAAAGCTCCATTTGTGGGAAAAAAAGGACGTCAATTTTGTTTGGGAGCCACGTCGCACGACCGCGCAATTGTCAGTTAAAGCGACGCAGTGCCGAATCGCAAAAAGTCCTCTGGGCAGGAAGGGGGTTTAAGTGGCCAGTAAGGAAGTGGTTAAAGGAAGAGGGGTTGCTACACTTGTAAACATGGCCCTGTCCCAACTTTTTTTTGAGTTGCTGCCATCAATTTCAAAATTACCATATTTTTCTAATTAAAATGGTACATTTTCTTAGTTTAAACATTTGATATGTTTTCTATTTTCTGTTGTGAAAAAAATATGTGTTTATGAGATTTGTAAAGCATTGCATTCTGTATTTATGTAGATTTTACACAGCATCCCAACCTTTTTTGGAATTGAAGTTGTAAGAGAAACCTGTAAAAGTCTGATGCCGCATACACACGACTGTTTTTCAGGTTGTAAAAAATTGATGTTTTTAATGGTATAGTAAAAACAACGTTTTTTTCAACCCGATCGTTAAACCGGCCTTGCCTATACACGATCGTGAAAAAAAAATGCTCTAGCAAAGCGCGGTGACGTACAACACGTACAACGGCACTTTAAAGGGGAAGTTCTATTCAGGTGGTGTCACCCTTGGGGCTGCTTTTGCTGATTTTGTGTTAGTAAAAGACAATTCGCACTTTTCAGTCTGTTACAGCGTGATGAATGTGCTTACTTCATTACGAACGCTAGTTTTACCAGAACGAGTGCTCCCTTCTCATAACTTGCTTCTGAGCATGCGCTGTTTTTTCACATCGTTAAAGCCCACACACGACCATTTTTTACGATGTTAAAAACGACAACGTTAAAAAAAATGTGAAAAATTAGAGCATGTTCTAAATTTTTAATGCCCATTTTTTACATCGTAAAAAATGCTTTGGAGCCTACACACGATCAATTTTAATGACAAAAAATTAATTTTTTACAACCCGAAAAACGGTCGTGTGTACGCAGCATTATAGTTATCTCATTGTTTATTTCTCAGGTTACTCTACAGTCATACTCAATACATTACTCTAAGCCATATAACATATAGCCATATAACACTAACAAAGTCACTTGATATTTTACTTTTATCTATGGCAACTGACCATTTTATTAAGTTCACACTCCAGGACACCAATGTAAAAATTATAGCAGAATATTTAAAGTTCTCAACACAATGTAACACAGTTTATTCATGGTGTGAACCTCTGCGATGTGTGAATGGTATAAATCAAATGTGAATTGTAAACCAATCAATAAAAATCAATATTATTCAAAGGTATGTGTATAGGTTACTGCATCCCCTGTTGTGTTCCCACAAAATAACGATGATAAAATAAAATATGGAGTTGCGCAGCCTCACAATAACAAGTCAAAATAAATGATGTGACAGTGAAGACATAAATAAGCAATAGTGTAAAACATCAAAATATTCACATGAAAAAATCACGCATACAGGTAATTAAAGTGCAAATACTAACGGAAAATAGGTGAAATCATATATCGATGTCCAAAAATATTCACTGTTCCATTCTCCGACATTCACAGAGGAGATCGTTCTCTGAGTACCAGTTTATCAATCTATGTAGATGCCTTCTCCTTTGGAGGAGTGAAGCTATGGACAAGCGCTTCAAACAGTGGAGAACGCCCCCTGATACTGTAATCTCTTGAGACATAGCGAGTAGGGATGGGCCGAATCCCCCCCCCCCCCCCCCCAGTCATGCAAACTTTATTAAAGTCCATGGGACACGAACAGTGCTCATTTTAAAGGCTTACAGGGTATATGCAAGTTATTGACATAAAAAGTGTATGGGGACCTTGGTACTGCCCCAGGGTCCACAATACATCCCCATAAGTTTTTAAAAGGAATTTTTTTCAGGAAAGGAGGGGGTGAACAAGCACAGGCCACTTGCCCTCAACATGGGGAGGGTGCTTTGGGGCACCTTGTCCCCATGTTGATGGGGACAAGGGCCTCATACTCACAACCCTTGAAGGGTGGTTGTGGAGGCTTATCGAAATATGGAAACTCCCTCTAACAAGGGGGCCCCCAGATCCCGTCCCCCTCCATGTGCATGGGTATGGGGTACATTGTACCCCTACCTATTCACCCAAAAACTTGTCTAAAAGTTAAAAACCACAATAGACAGTTTTTGACAATTTCTTTATTAAAAAATGTCCCGCAATGTCCATTCATCTTCAATCATTCCACCGGATGGACCCGAAAAATAAAAAAAACACTGTCTCCATGGGAGGCCTCCTGGCGACTGTTGTCTTTTGGCTGTGACAGCTGTTATATATGCAAGGGCAGGAACACCAGCTGATGTAACCTGATGACCCGACCCTATGACGTCAGAAGGGATGGGGTCACTCAAGAGCAAAAAGAGTTTACCCAGACCACAACTTTTTTCATGGGTGGGGGAATATCATCACATTGTGAACCTGGTCATATCATTTGAGTGTTTGGGAAGACATTGTCCATCCTTTGATCTGAAGCTGCCAGTCCTGACCAACCATATATACCTTGAGCGGTGCCAGGGACAGAGGGATCATTCACTTTTGTGTCCAGGATCAAGTGGCATGCAAGCTCCATTTGTTGGTGTTTATACACCGCCAGCCTTGTTGACTCATTGGGCATATGCCACATGTGTCAGTAAGCCTTCTCAAAGTTGTTGTAGCTGTCTTCTTTACACGTGATCTTTGTGTGATTTTTGTTGAAGACATTGGGACTTCATGCGGGATTCCACCTGCGATTTATTTTTTTTTTTAAAGTCAGCAGCCAGTAACAGTGTAGCTGCTGACTTTTAATAAGGACACTTACCTGTTCTACTCGCCCGCGCTGATGGCCCCCCTGATGCCAATCCCTCGATCAGTGCAGGTCCCGCGCAGCCATTCATACTAAGGGAAACAGGCAGTGAAGCCTTACGGCTTTACTGCCCGTTTCCTACGGCGCATGCGCGAGTCTCGCGCCGACTTGTGAATGGGCGGCTGCTCTCTGGAAAAACACACAGTTCCCAGAAAGCACCGCGCCCCATTCACTAGAAGAAGATGAAGAAGATAGACCGCAGCTACGGAAGAGGCAGATTACGGACTTCCGCATAGCAACAGGTATTTCGGGTGAGTATAAAAAAAAAATCTATTTTTTTTTCTTTCTTTTTTTTGGATTTTTGGACAAAAAAAAATTTCCTGGGTGGAACTCCACTTTAAACTCTTTTTTTATAGACTTCATTTGAATACCCATTATTTCACTTATGTGGATTCAATTGGACTATTTTTTTACTTTCTTCTTCTCTCTGTGTGGTTAATCAATTTCCATATCACAAGAATTTTCACTCACTGTATATTCACTATCAGGGTAAGATATATTTTACGCTTATATGTTTTTATGTTTTGTTGATTTCATGACCGGTCAAGGTACATCAATGTTTATTGGTTGTAGGCACATGATTATCTTGTAGTCTGTGACAGGAAGTCAGGTAAATCTGGGGGTGTTGTCACAGACGGGAGATACATTTCTGCCTTGTTTAGAAAATTCACCAATTACTATCAGGTGTCGGCTGCAGAGGTAGCCAGAAAGGTTTAAGGACGTTGGATAGCTTCAGCTGTTCAGAATGAGGAAATTAAGGCCTCTATAAGTTGTCCAGAGGATTATTGCTCAATGCTGCATCCTGAGGCTTGTTGAGTTAAGGAGAGCAGTGAGCTGAGGAAGACTTCTGAAGGTGAAGTGGTTGTTGATACTTTTGCTGTGTGATAAGAAAATCAAAAAGACTATTGTTTTCTGCTGGAAGACCAGCAGTAGGCTGTGCCAGACTCCATAGGTAGGTTCCTGTGTTGTGAAGGTAGACGGCCCAAGTGGCCAGGGTTTATTTTATGTTTTGTTTATGCTGTTTGGATGCTTGCACTTGTTTCCAGCAATATGGAAGAATAAACCATAACCTTTGTTTTTCAACCACCCTCGGCTGCCTCTCTATATAAGTTCAGTGTGTAGTGCACCAACTCAGGAGGCCACACACCCCCGCTACCGAGCTAACCCCTTACAAGTCATACAGATATATACATATTTTTTCTCACCTTAGCACTACACATTTCTTTCCCATTTTAAAGTATATGTACACACACTAAAAATGTTCATAAAGTTTGAAAATCCATATTAGGAATCCGAGGTTCGGAAACAATGGTATTTAAGAACAAATCTGCAAATAGTTACTCATGACAAAAAGTACCTGTGGAAAAGCTGAAATTGTTCTCTAGTGGAAAAGCTTTGTGAATGAGGTGTTACAATCACAGCAAAAATTCTGTGCCCTAATGAAAGTTTTCTCTCTTTGATCAAGCAAACAATATTTAAAAAAAATCACTTGATATGCCTTTTTTTTTAGCATGCAGGGTTTCATATTGTGGTTTGATAAAACAGGCCTTAAAGGAGTTCTCTAAGCTAAAACTTTTAACCCCCGCTGTGCCTGGGCTGTAAAACTATACAAAATAAACTTTCACTTACCTGCCTACGATCCCCCGTTGTTCCGATATCGCCGTCCCGTTCTCCGGTCCCGGTCTGTTCCACTTCCTGCGGGTCGGTGACTCACAGTGCGCTCAGCCTATCAGCGGCCGCGACGGGACATTGCGACGGGACGGGACATGAATTGGGGTAATCACCAGGCAGGTCTCTAAAGTTAGCATATAATGCTGTATCATACAAAATTATAATAAACATAATAGGCATAAATTAGTTGGGAAATCTAACTTGTAATGAGATACTGGCGATCACAAAATGCTAAGGGTCTGCAATGACTACTTTAACATTTTGTATGTTGTTACTAAATCCCTCAGCAGACTTTATTTATTTGGAAACTGACACATTTTTATACATTTTTCATAGGAAATACTGAACAAGCCTGAAGCATGAGTACAAGAATTTCAAATTATTTGGTACAGAGTAACAGGACAACAAAAACAGTGAAAAGTAGGCCATTCAACACAGCAGAGGTAAACACGCATCAATTATAGAAGATAGCAAGTCCAGCCTCTGGTGAGCTTGATTCACTAGTAATGTAAGTGCTGCTATTAGCTATCAACAAGTACTCATTCTCATAGAGCTAAGCCCTTTGCTGGTTGCGAAGGGAAAATGAAAGGGTTTAAAAGAGAATAGATGAGGACAAAGAGGAAAAGAAAGGTAAAGAGAGGCCCCTCTACCAACCCCAAGACCGGATACCACTGCGTGTCACACATCAGTTTCAGTACTAGGCCTGTAGGGGAAAAATCTGATGAGTAGAGTCTCCAAAAGATCTTATGGTTCCCATATTCTGCTGTATTTGTCTAGGGAGTTATTCCGAGAGACTATGAGATACTCCATCCTCTCCACATCCCAGATCCTTGTATGCAACTCAAACAAAGCTCTCAGCAGATTTTTATGTTTGAAATAAAAATGTTACCAATTCATGATAGGGGAAATAACCATTTATTGATTATCTCTACCCAAAATGGCTATGGCTTAGATGCAACAGAGTAGTAACATGGAACATAAGAATAATGAAAAAGCGCAAAAATATGAAGAACAGAGTAACAGAAAATTTCCTGTGGTACAAAGGTGACCTTTTCTATAACAACCTTTAAAGCAGTTCAAGAGAATGTACAGCTAAAGATAGTCCTTTGCAAATATGTTGACTCTAAGTAAAAGTCATTAATTCAGCAAATTCTTCCTACTTAATTACCTGCGTCTTTATTCTGTTCATCCTTGGTGAAGCTGAATGGCCCGAGCTCACCAGTACAGTCTCAAGTGAGTCATAAAATATCATAATTATGTAGACTACAGGGACTAGAACAATATGCTGCATGAATTAATCAGAGCAATGGGAGAACAAGAGTTTAAACAAATGACACTTCTTATTTAAGTATGTGGGACTTTTTTCCAAAAGATTGTTCCACACAAAAAAAAAATATTTTTATTATAAGTGCAGCCTGTTGGCCCCCTGTCATGTCATGTCTTAGATATGCCAACAATGAGACCTCCCTACATTAATGTCTTTTTTGCTCCCCTGCTGAAAGTTTTGCATGCTCCTACCCACCTTTCTGTGCCTTAGAGCCTACTGTTGCATTAATGTTCAATAAATAAACAAATGCAACAGAAAGAGTGAGAGTCTCTCATAATGGTCCCTGCAGTCATGCAGACCTTGGAATCGAACCTCAGTTATTCTAGTAATACAGTCCTAAAGGCTCCAAGCACTGCATTGATGGGAGAGATTCACATGCTCCTATACCAGGAAGTATAGGGTATTTTTCAGTACTCTAGATCAGGAGTCTCCAAACTTTCTAAACAAAGAATAGATTAACGATCCTCCAACCTAACGGGGCCCAGAGTAGCATGTACAAGTAGAAAATGTCACAGCAACAGTGGGAGTAAAAAAATTATAGTGTCCTTAGTCAATAGAGGGCAAAAGGAGGCAGCCCTGGGACTTTGAATGAGGTGAGAGAGGTTTAGCCAATATTCACAACCAACAATGAGACAAAATCAATTTATTATCTTCAAAGTGTTATGTAACGAAGTGGCAACAACAATGAGTGTGAGTTACCCGGCATAATAGCCAATGTACACAGCACAAGTGAAAGTAAATATATAAAGATTTATTACAATTGTGATACATCAATGAGCAACAGTAAAACTTAAAAGTTGCAGGGCCAGTGGATGCACATATACAATAAACAAATAAAATGTTTATTTGGAAGAAGTTTGTTTGGTTGGTTTCCAGCATGGACAGCACTGCACCAGTCCTTGAAGGGTTAAAATGTTGTTTTTTCTCTTCATATAAACAGAAGTATGTAGACATAATACAGACATCAATAATATCCAGCAAGTACAGGCATAAAACAAGCATCGATGAAGCCCTACTAGTTTCGCGAGACCCTGCTCGCTTCTTCAGGGGCGGATGCATGAATGTTGTATCTGCAATGTAAGTAATAAAATCAATAGATGTATGTTGTTAAATGGGGGGCAGGCGGAATGATTGGCAAGAGAGGTCTGAAGAAGGACCTCATACTTACCCATAGGCTGAAATGAGTTGCCAAACGCTGGATGTCAGGATATCGGCCGTGTAGTGCATCCAGCTCGGGAGCTGAGGAGACGGAGCAAACAAAAGCCACAGCATGGGAACATCCGGAGGATCAGCATGGTCTGGATGGAGGTCTTTCTGACTGCAGTCTCCACTAAGGCCCTTGTGATCATGTCTAGAAAGTATCTGCAAGGATGCACATGTATCAGAAGGCATCATTGTTGCAAATTGAGTTTAATGTGTAAGGTTATACTAGATGGAGTATAATCTATATATAAGGATGCAAGTAAATAAATAAAGCTTACTAAAGTATATTAACATGAAAGGCTGTCTGAGATATGGTATATACATGAATGCAGACCAACATGGTCACGAGATTGGTATGGGCAGGGAGACTACGGGATAATGTAAAAAATATATAAATATTACATGTGTAAAGGAACAATGTAACAGACCCAATAGGGGTAAGGGAAGTATATAAGTTGTACCTCAGTTTGTTCTTAAGGATGTGACTGCTCTATCCAACCATCAAGTTGTGAAATGAAGTTCCAGCCGCGCTGAACATCCAGGATATGCCCAGAAGGGCCCAAAGGCTCCGCCCCCAGCGTCATGTACGGGCGGAGCCACTTTGTTACATAACACTTTGAAGATAATAAATTGATTTTGTCTCATTGTTGGTTGTGAACATTGGCTAAACCTCTCTCACCGCATTCAAAGTCCCAGGGCTGCCTCCTTTTGTCTTTGTGTGTACTAATAGGGATGGAGGTGTTAGCGGGGTCACACCAGACCTTTATTTTCTTTTTCTGATTGAACCCGGGTGGAAGACACCCATTTTAGCCCACAAACTGGTCTGCTGTTACCATTAGCCATTGTTCATTACATCTAATGCATATCACCCTTTGGCCACCCATATTTGCATATTACTCCCAGGGGGCCTTTCAGGGCTGATCTGTTTCTCTTTCGCTGTTTTATTGGACGGCGGCGGTCTCCATCCAGCTCGGGGGCTGCGATGTGCATAGGGGAGTTCTATTCATGATCTCTTGCTGTCCTCCCCTGTCTGTTGACAGGGGTGGCCACCTGCACATCGGCGCCATGTTTTCCACGCCCACACACGGATGTCTCCCTGATGTCACTGAGGTGTGGGCTGTGTGGGTCATCCTGGACGATTGGGTGGTTGCAGCAATTGTGCACCCCCTTTGGCGGTGGACGTCTTACTGACGCCTATGCGTCACCGCCCGTACATGATGCTGGGGGCGGAGCCTTTGGGCCCTTCTGGGCATATCTTGGACGTTCAGCACGGCTGGAACTTCGTTTCACAACTTGATGGTTGGATAGAGCAGTCACATCCTTAAGAACAAACTGAGGTACAACTTATATACTTTCCTTACCCCTATTGGGTCTGTTACATTGTTCCTTTACACATGTAATATTTATATCTTTTTTACATTATCCTGTAGTCTCCCTTCCCATACCAACCTCGTGACCATGTTGGTCTGCATTCATGTATATACCATATCTCAGACAGCCTTTCATGTTAATATACTTGCATCCTTATATATATAGATTATACTCCATCTAGTATAACCTTACACATTAAACTCAATTTGCAACCATGATGCCTTCTGATACATGTGCATCCTTGCAGATACTTTCTAGACATGATCACAAGGGCCTTAGTGGAGACTGCAGTCAGAAAGACCTCCATCCAGACCATGCTGATCCTCCGGATGTTCCCATGTTGTGGCTTTTGTTTGCTCCGTCTCCTCAGCTCCCGAGCTGGATGCACTACACGGCCGATATCCTGACATCCAGCGTTTGGCAATTCATTTCAGCCTATGGGTAAGTATGAGGTCCTTCTTCAGACCTCTCTCCTGAAGAAGCGAGCAGGGTCTCGCGAAACTAGTAGGGCTTTATCGATGCTTGTTTTATGCCTGTACATGCTGGATATTATTGATGTCTGTATTATGTCTACATACTTCTGTCTATATGAAGAGAAAAAACAAGATTTTATTTGTTTATTGTATATGTGCATCCACTGGCCCTGCAACTTTTAAAGCGGGGGTTCACCCAAAAAAAAAAAAAAATTTAATTGCATCTAGCATATTAAGGACAATAGATTTCGGCAGTTTATTTTTTTTTCTTGGTACATACTAGGGTTGTCCCGATACCACTTTTTTAGGACCGAGTACGAGTACCGATACTTTTTTTCAAGTAGTCGCCGATACCGAATACCGATACTTTTTTTTAAATGTGTCCCCAAATGCAGCGATGTCCCCCCACAGATGCAGCCATGTATCCCCCCATCCAGCCAGCGTCACCCCCCATCCAGCCAGCGTCACCCCCCATCCAGCCAGCGTCACCCCCCATCCAGCCAGCGTCACCCCCCCATCCAGCCAGCGTCACCCCCCATCCAGCCAGCGTCACCCCCCATCCAGCCAGCGTCACCCCCCATCCAGCCATTGTCTCCCCCCATGCAGCAATGTATCCCCCCATCCAGCCATTGTCACCCCCCATCCAGCAATGTATTCCCCCAGCCATTGTCACCCCCCATGCAGCCATTGTCACCCCCCATCCAGCCAGCGTCACCCCCCATCCAGCAATGTATTCCCCCAGCCATTGTCACCCCCCATGCAGCCAGCGTCACCCCCCATGCAGCCAGCGTCACCCCCCATGCAGCCAGCGTCACCCCCCATGCAGCCAGCGTCACCCCCCATGCAGCCAGCGTCACCCCCCATGCAGCCAGCGTCACCCCCCATGCAGCCAGCGTCACCCCCCATGCAGCCAGCGTCCCCCCATCCAGCCAGCGTCACCCCCCATCCAGCCAGCGTCCCCCCATGCAGCCAGCGTCACCCCCCATCCAGCCAGCGTCCCCCCATCCAGCCAGCGTCCCCCCATCCAGCCAGCGTCTCCCCCCATCCAGCGTCTCCCCCCATGCAGCGTCTCCCCCCATCCAGCCATGTCACGCTTACCTGCATCCCCGCTGCCGCCGACTCTGTAATACGGGCGGGAACATTACAACTTTGAATCTCTGTTATGATTGGCGCCGCCCTTGCGTATAGACACTCCCCCTCGCTCGGGATTGGACAGTTCACCCGAGCGAGGGGGAGTGTCTATGCGTGGTGCGAATCATTACAGCTATTCAAAGCTGTAATGTTCCCGCCCGTATTACAGAGTCGGCGGCAGCGGGGATGAGGCGAATGGCGGCGGATTACGGCGTTTCGTGGCGGCGGGCGGCGTTCGGCGGCGGGCGGCGGCGGTCGGCGGCAAGTATTCTATTTATGTATCGGGGCGGGGTATCGGCGTCTGAGTACCGCCGGAAAAACTCGGAATCGGTCCCGATACCGATACTAGTATCGGTATCGGGACAACCCTAGTACATACCTTTATATCCTGATGTTGTCCAGGGCTTCCGGGTTCCGATGACTGCTTGACTGGGCGTTCCTATCCTTCCGTACGATGATTGACGTCTTGTGAAACAGGTGACCTGTCGCACAACACGCGTCACCAGACGTCGGGAAAGAGCCGAGCTGCGAGTCGGCACTATACGGCGCCTGCGCAGTCAGCTCTACACGGCGGGCGCAGGCGCCGTATAGTGCCGACTCTTAGCTCGGGTATTTCCGGAAATCTGGTGACGCGCGTTGTGCGACAGGTCACCTGTTTCACAAGCCGTCAATCATCGAACGGAAGGATAGGAACGCCCAGTCCCGCAGTCATCGGAACCCTGAGGCTGGGATAGGAACGCCCAGTCCCGGGGGTCGTCAGAACGCGGAAGCCCTGGACAAAATCCGGATATAAAGGTAAGTACAGAGCAAAAAAATAAAAAACTGCCGAAATGAAATGTACTTACTATTGTACTTTTTAATGTAAAAAAATCGTTTTTAGGGTGAACCTCCACTTTAAGTTTTACTGTTGCTCATTGATGCATCACAATTGTAATAAATCTTTATATATTTACTTTCACTTGTGCTGTGTACATTGGCTATTATGCCGGGTAACTCACACTCATTGTTGTTGCCGCTCCGTTACATAACACTTTGAAGATAATAAATTGATTTTGTCTCATTGTTGGTTGTGAACATTGGCTAAACCTCTCTCACCTCATTCAAAGTCCCAGGGCTGCCTCCTTTTGTCTTTTTGTGTACTAATAAGGATGGAGGTGTTAGCGGGGTCACACCAGACCTTTATTTTCTTTTTCTTAGTCAATAGAGGGCAAAATAGTGCCCCATCTTTGGTATAAGTGGAAGAATTGGTGCCCCCATCATTGGTATTAGTGGAAGGAATATAGCCCCATCATTGATATTAGTGGGAGGAATATAGGGACAGCCCCATCGTTGGTATTAGTGGGAGGAATTATGCCCCATTGTTAGTGTCAGTGGGAGGAATGGTGCCTCCTTGTTGGCGTCAGTGGGAGGCATAGTGCCCCAAGGATCGGATAAAGGCAGGCAAAGGACCACGTTCGATCCTCACTGCACTTTTCATTACAAAATCCCTCCTGTAATTTCAACTACTGACCACATTTTATTATACCCCAAACATATTAGGTGACTAACAAAAATAACACAATAATGTGATAATGGTAAGCACTATGTAATGTTTGTAAATCTGAATAATGCATTTTAAATACTGCACTTTTCTGCTTGACATTGCTCCTCAGTAAGTACGTCACCAATAGGAATTTTGCATAAGCGTGACTATAGCTTTGCACCTGCTGTTGTATCAACAGAGAAAGGTCAATAGAAAACAGTGATCAAGTAGTTTGCAGTTTAATTTCTTTACAAAATATGGTTTGCGTAATAAGGCAATAACGAGTCTTGTGTTTGGATCTAATATGGCTTAATGAACACATATTTGCATATAGAAAGGGCTATAATAACACATTGCTGTGTTTGCCTGAAATCGAGGTCACACAGACTAAATACAATGGAACTTTGAATATCCAGAAGTGTGATCATTTACAGTGTCACATCTGCTAGGATAAAATAAGTTAGTTAGTCATATATAGCTAGATTCAGGTAGGGCGCCGCATCTTTAAGGCGGTGTAGCGTATCATATTTACGCTACGCCGCCTTAAGTCAGAGAGGCATGTACTGTATTCACAAAGCACTTGCCTCCTAACTTACGGCGGCGTAGCGTAAATGGGGCCGGCGTAAGCGCGCCTAATTCAAATGAGGATGGGGGGCGTGTTTTATGTAAATGTTTGGTGACCCGACGTGATTGACGTTTTTTACGAACGGCGCATGCGCCGTTCGAGTACATATCCCAGTGTGTATTGCTCCAAAGTACGCCGCAAGGACGTATTGGTTTCGACGTGAACGTAAATTACGTCCAGCCCCATTCACGGACGACTTACGCAAACGACGTAAAATTTTCTAATTTCGACGCGGGAACGACGGCCATACTTAACATTGACTAGGCCAGCTAGGGGGCAGCTTTATCTTTACGCGGCGCACCTCTTTCGGAAACGGCGTATCTTTACTGCGATGGGCGCACGTACGTTCGTGAATCGGCGTATCTAGGCATTTACATATTCTACGCCGAACTCAACTGAAGCGCCACCTAGCGGCCAGCAAAAATATTGCACCCTAAGATACGACGGCGCAGGCCGTCGTATCTTAGCTAGGTTTAAGTGTATCTCAGTTTGAGCATACACTTAAACTTACGACGGCACAGATTCCGAGTTACGTCGGCATATCTACTGATACGCCGGCGTAACTCTCTCTGAATCCAGCTAATAGATTGTATATAGAATAGAAAGTAAAAAACTTGAATTGGTAGAGATGAACAGCAACGGAAAAACACTGTACAGCATTACTAAGCATGAGCTTGGTCTGCATTTATAATAGCATATCCTATATGTCTATTCCGATCCCTGATAGATTTGGTTTAGTTTAGGATATTCCTTAAAGCCTCATGACTATTAGAGATGGGCCGAACACCCCCCCAGTTCGGCTCGTGCCAGAACTCTTGAATATCCCTAAAGTTCGGACCCGAACAATGAACCCTGTTAAAGTCTAGGGGACCCGAACTTGAAAAATCAAAAGTCCCCATTTTGAAGGCTTATATGCAAGTTATTGGCCATAAAAAATGGTATGGGGCCCTGGCTACTGCCCTGGGGGACATGTACCAATGCAAAAATAACTTTTTAAAGGAGCAGTGAATTTTATGATGCTTATATTTAAAAATTCCTTTAAATATAGTGCCTGGGAGGTCCCCTTAGTCTGCCTATAAAATGTACCATATGTACCATATGTACCATGTATAGAACCTGCTGCAGCAAAACTGACATTGAGCCCTGGTTCACACTGGGTACGATTTGGAACGATTTGAGATGCGATTTGACATGTCAAATCGCATCTCAAATCGGCGGCAATTGTCGGCAATGGCACTGTCCTAATCAGTGCGATGCCGCATCTGCGATTTCAAAAAGTAGTTCCTGTACTACTTTTTGCGATTTCGGGCCGCGATTTACATTAAATTGCGTCCGAAATCGCGGCAAAATCGCGGCCGCGAAATCACGGTAAAATCGCACATTTTACCGCGATTTGGAATTCGCAGCAGTGTGAACCTAGGCTTATAAAGCAAAAAATAATTACATTTAAATAGATTTTCCCTGCAAGCTTTAATTTTGTTGACAAGCTAGAATTTAGACGCTGGGCATGTGGGTGGCAGAGAGCCTATTGTCAACAGCGGTAGGTTAAATGTAGACCAAGTGAGAAAAATTTGCTGCACACCAAGATCCGTCCAACAGGTTTATTGAAAGACTGCCACCATAGAAAAAGTACATACAAAAGTGAATAAAAATATTTGTATGGTGGACACCACATGCGCATGCGCCGCGTCATCGTCGCGACACGTCACCGCGGATGTATTCCGCGCGGATTTCGATCTGATGGTGTGTACTTACCACCAATGTAAAGGGAAATGTACACTAATCACCAATGTAATGAAGAATTTACACTGACAACCATGTAATGGGGGATTTTACATCAACAACCAATAAAGGGGAATTTCTACACTGGCCACCAATGTAAGGGAGGATTTACACTCACCACCAATTTAAAGGGCACTTTAACATGGACCACCAATGTAAAGGAGGATTCAAAACTAACCACAAATGTAAGTTTGGATTTTTTTACCGATTACCAATATGAAGAGGCGTTCCTACACTGGCCACCAATGTAATGGGGATTTACAATGACCACTATTGTAATAGGAGCATTCACAGTAACCACCAAGGTAAGGGGTGTAAGGGGGACCTTCACACTGGCCACTAGTGTGAATGAAAGGATTGTACACCAAGCCCCAATGTAATGAGCAGATTTACACTGACCACCAATGTAACTAAGACATTTATACTGCATTCACATTTGTGTGTGTCGGGAACGCATGCAAAATCACTTTTCCGACACCACAGAAACTTGCTGCCCTTTTGCAGATACTCAACAGTGGCATTAATTGTTAATGACATCCTGTTGAGATGTGCGTATTCGCATGCACCAAAATTTACTGTGGCACCATGTTATTTTGAAAAAGAGTTACACCTTTTTCAAAAAGCATGCATGGATTTTTGACCGATATGCCGCGTACAGACGGTCGTTTTTTGTGATAGTAGAAAGTGCGAGTATTGCCTCTTTTAGTTTTTGATAATAATATCAGTAAAAATGTGCCAACATCCCTATTGGTTATATTTGGTATGATCTAATCAGTAACTCAAACAGGGGCTGCTTGCGGCCTAGTTGATTAACTATAGATCAGAAGAGGGGGGGGGGGGGGAGAAAAAGGGAAGTTTGTGTGGGATTTTTGAGGCACTGATATACAACAATGTAAAAAGTAGTATAAATATTTATTTAACAGATTATACAAAAAATATATAATATATAAAGCATTTGGGACAAACCCCACTAATCAGATAGATCAGAAGACCGTTGGTCTGATCGGTGGAGTCGTGGTCTCGACCGGTTTCGCGGTATACAACCGCTTCTTCAGGAGAAATGTCTACAAGTATACAAATAAAATATAATAAAGCAACAAGCAATTGTGTACAATACTTTGATAACAAAGAAAGATACATAGGGTCAACATTGTGCCTTTGTAGGAGAGTCACAAGACTACTCACCTTGGTGCCAGAGTGATCATGGAAGGCTCGGGCAGGAAATCCCCCTAGGGCGCACGTGGGGGATAATAAGGACAGGCTCTGGTGGAAAAGGTTAATAAGTTATTCCTAATGGTTAATATACTTAGGGACGGTTGTGCATGGATGAGCCGGGATAAAGAACCGTGAAGGAAAGGGAAATTGGGACAAGGGGGGGGGGAAAGAAGGAGGGGAAGGGGAGAAAAAGAAAGGAGGAGGGAGGGAGAAGAAGAGGGTTGGTAATGGGGGAGGAAGAAAATGAGGGCAAAAAGGAAGAGAAAAAAGACATGATTAGTTGAAGCAGAAGGGAAAAACAATTGAAAAGAGGGATGGCAGAAGAAAGAAAGAACAAAGGTAAGGCAAAACAAAAATTGAATAAAAATAGACCAGAATGTTTGGAAAAGGATGAGCAATAGGAAATAGGAAGAGGAGCTGGGAGAAAAGAGGGCAAAGATAAGAGAGAAAATAGAAAAGGGGGAGAGGGGAAAGGATTGGGGAGAAAGGGGAGAGAAGGAAAGGGTGAAAAATAAGATAAGAGGGAGAAAGAAAGAAGTGACTGATGTATGGGAGGGAAAGGGGGGGGGGGGGGGGGAAATAGCAAGGAGAAGGGAAAAGTGAATGGTGACAGTTCCAGAGTAACCAAATGAAAGTTGGTTAGAATGACCAGTGGTGCTGCTAAGTGAGTAGATGGGACACCAGGAAATGACATTAAGTGCTGGAGTGAGATGGGTTGATGTTGAACTAGCTTACCGTCCAGGATAAAACAATATAAATGATGCTGGGGCAGGTGACACAAATTTATAGGCAAACTGACATGAACGCCAGTGTGGTTGAACACAGGCAGAAGCCAATCTAGAAGGAGACACGGTACCACACAAATAATTGGGCATAAATGTCACTAATGATAGAGAGGCATAAAGATATAAGGTACGGATTCAGCATGAGCAGTGTATACTTACAAAGTTCTCTGAAGTGTCAGCGCGTCCCCAGGGAGAGCTCCGTGCATCTCATTCAGCTAGCTCATAGAGCAGCTTAAATGGGATATCCCAAGTCACGTCATAGGTCACGTGACCGCGACGTAGACGTGACTCACCAATCAGACGGCCGCGCATTCGGTGATGCGCGGCCTTGCAGTCCTGAGACCCAATGACCATAGGCCGGGTTCAGGGCTGCAAACAGCGGGCTCCGATTGGAGCCCGTGGTCTGAAGGGTCCGACGTGCGCCAATCAATGAAGAGGGGGGAGGTGCCCGAGCGGGCCCGATCACATGGCCAAGGTCCTGGGCTAAAAAGGCACAATATAGAGACATATATAAAACGAAGGAATTACTGGTGTAAACACAGGTATATTGGTATTACAAATATTCAAATAAAAATGTAAGCAGGGGATATGCCTGAAATACATGAACATTGTGGAGTCATACAAACAGAGATAATTACAGAATTCAGAAAAATGACTACCAGAGCGAGACAGTTATAAGGGAAATATGACAACATCCATAACATGTAAACATTTAAACATTTAAATGATGAAATACCGGGACCTTCAAAGGATCATTTTGCAGTGGTAGTGTAGATGGATAGAAGTGGAAGAGGTTTTTACAGAAAATTATTGTTATTATTATTTTATTATGTTATTTGGTGTGTTGTGATTATAAGAATGGGATAGGTAGTATGTACATAAGGAGTATTAAGTTTCAATTCCTATCAGGACTACAGCGATTATAATAGGAATCACTAGTCAATCCACCGACAACCCAGCTAAATGAAGGACCTGTATGAATTAACTTCATTCAAGCCTGGATACGTCGTAGCGTTCAGATGTTCTATCCATAAACATTCCTTTTGGAGAATGGATTTATCCCAATCACCACCGCGAGGATGTGGTGGGATAACCTCCAATATAAGGAATCGTACCACTGTCAAATCATACCTGTGATAAAGTCCTATGTGACGTCCAATAGTAGTCAATTTTCCCACACCAGTGTCATATAGGTGATCACCAATGCGTTGGCGGAATTCTCTAATTGTTTTTCCAACATAGAAGGCATTACAATTACAAACCATTAAATAGACCACACCCTTAGTACCACAGTCAGCATGAAAGGAAGGGAGAAGAACTTCACTGTTTGGTAAGATAAATCGTTTGCCCTCAAGCACCCATGGGCAGCGTGGGCAATTGCCACACCGATAAGTTCCCCTAAGTGCTGGAGGGGGTGGACGTTCTAGTGTGTAGTGACTCTGAGTAAGTCGGTCTCGCAGTGAAGATGCACGGCGATAAACCATTTCCGGATGTATTTTCACATGTTTAGACAAAGTGCTGTCATCAGTGAGAATATGCCAGTGTCTATTGAGGATGTCGCGTAGGACATTGTGATGAGCGGAATAGGTGGTAATGAAACGTACAGGATTGTTAGATGAGGTCGTTGTATTTTTCTGTTTTGGTGTATCATATAACAGCGAGTTCCTAGAGCGTAGGCAAGCCCTGTTATATGCTTTTTTCAGGTTTGTTCTGGCATAGCCACGATCCAATAGTCGTGACCTTAAAGCATCTGCCTGTTTTTGAAAATCGCTGGATAATGTGCAGTTCCTGCGTAACCTTAAATATTGGGCAAAGGGAATACTTCTAATTAGTGGTTTGGGATGGGCACTGGTAGCATAAAGTAAAGTATTTCCAGCCGTGGGTTTACGGTACAAGTCCGTATGTAGAGTACCGTCGCTTTGTTTGATGACAGTCAGGTCCAAGAAGGGGACCTGGGTGTCATCAAATTGGACGGTAAATTTAAGATTAAATTCGTTTATATTGAGCAAACGTACAAAATCCAACAAAGACTCAGAGGTACCAGTCCAAATAATAAATAAATCATCTATAAATCTATACCAAAGCAAAACCTGATCCAAAAATCTACGAAAAATGTCATTAGCATGTAATGAGCGTTCCCAGCCGCCAAGATATAAATTGGCATAGGATGGAGCACAAGATGTGCCCATGGCTACGCCTTGATTTTGCAAAAATAATTCATCATTGAACGTGAAATAATTTTTACTAAGAATAAATGATAATAACTGTAAAATAAAATTAACCAGTGACCAGGAAGTGTTTTCCTGTTCGTAAAGGAAGGACCCAGCCGTTCTGACACCCTGCTCGTGCGGGATGCTAGAATATAGGGCCTCCACATCCAAGGCTACGAGCAGGGCGTCAGGAGGGACTTGGGTCCCCTCAATATGTTTCAAGAGATCTGAAGTATCTCGGATATAGGATGGAAGACTCCTAACGTGTGGCATAAGAAACGCATCTACGAATTTACTCGCATTGTCTGTGAGGGATCCCATGCCAGACACAATAGGTCGACCGGGAGGATTTTTAACATTTTTATGTGTTTTAGGCAATGAGTAGAAGGTTGGTAGCCGGGGGAATTTGGGAATGAGGTATTCTAAAGTGTCTTTGTCAATTAGTCCTAGGAAATAAGCATCTGTGCAAAGGGACTTAAGTTCTGAAGTAAAACTTGATATAAAGGTGGAAGAAATCCGACTGTACCACTCAGTATTATTTAATATTGAATAGCACATGTTTTGGTACATTTCATGTGTCATGAGCACAATATTTCCGCCCTTGTCTGACTGCTTGATGACAATATCGGTGCATTTTTGCAAGGATTTAAGGGCTGTTGTCTGTCTAATTGTTAAATTAGGAGATATAGCATGCCATTCCTGTTTTTTGAGGTCTCTGATTGTAGCTTGTACAAAGGCCCAGATAGCTGGGCAGGTCATTAGATCGGGGAATCTCCTGGAGGGGAGACGAAAGGGTTTACGTGGAGGTCTGCTAGCTGGAACTGTTACAGTTGGATCATCAATGACAGTATATGTTGGATCTGTATCCTCTGGGTTACTCTCATCATATAGGAGCATAAGGTCTCGAAGAGCTCGAAATTCGTCCACGGTGAACTGTTTAGTTCTCTCCGCTAACTCACGCTCCAAGTTAATTAGACCGCGATCTCTGTCAAAGATGAATTTATAGGTTAAATTGCGGGCGAATAGATAGAGGTCCTTGATAGTATGAGTGATCTTAAGGGAATCAAGGGGGCAAAAACCTAAGCCTAATTGTAATAGTGAAGATTGATCATCAGTTAACACTAATGGAGTCAAATTAATTATATTAAGACCGGAGTTTTCAGAGGAGTTGGTTGTAATGGAGTCGGTAGACTTGGCATTGACTTTAGGACGAAAGTGTCCAAGTTTCCCTGCTGCTTCTTCAGGTCTAAAAAAATAACCTCGTCATTTGTTTTTGTGTATTTGTTAGTCATTAAAGATGAGTTTAAGACTTTGGGGATTGCTCCATGTAAGGATGTGGATCTACCCAAATTATCTGTAGATAGGTTGGTGTCCACCAGATCCCGTGCGGTTGGTACCCTTGTTTTAGTTGCCTTGGCAATTTGTCTGTCTTTTTTTACGGGTAAAGGAGGGGGGGTAGCTCCTCCATATCTCAATCTCTTCCGGGCGGATTTATCGCCCTTAGAAGCAGTGGGGAGTCTCGTGCCACTTTGTTGGGAAGTTAGGGAGGAGATTGAAGAGTCGGACTCAACTTCTGTGTTGGAATTACCAGGAAGCCGAGCGCGTCTAATATTCCTCCTATTACTCTGATTAGTGGACCACTTGTATGCATATCCTTCTGCATATGCTGCTTTGTCTTTGTTGAATTTAGTTTGCTTACTGATAATGATGTCTCTATTCAGTGTCTCTAAACGAGTTTTTAATTCCTTCCATTTATCGGTATATGTCGTATTGCCGATCAAATGTTGGAATTGACTATTTAAATTGTTAATTTCTTTGTCAAGTGTGATCATATCAGAAGTATATTGGATCACTAGTGATTTCATTAAGTCGGTACTGCACCCTAATAGGGTGGTTTCCCAATTCTTTTTGAAATCAGGTAGAGGTTCCTTAATGGTGGGGAATATTTGAATGCGTAGTCCTATTGGGCAGATGTTGTCCAATAAGTAACGTCTAAAATATTCAATATGCCAATGTAAATGAGATTTGCGTTTCAAAAAGGCAAAGATTCTTCCAAAATATACCTTAAGGTCATCATCTATTTTATGAGTATTAAGAGTAGATGTTTGTATGGTGGTCATAAAACATGTCCAGTCAGTACCGAGAACTTCCATAGCATCTATCTCAGTCAAACAGTCATATCCATCATAAAGAAAAATCAAAGGAGTAAATCTCCACAATGAAAGAATAAAATTAATATTTAATAATAATTAGAGTGAGAGGCACTCATAGGGTAGACCTGAATGAGTGTTAACTCAAAGAACAGGTTCTACAGGGAGAGAAGCGGGTGTGTTATCCACCCAATTGATAGTAGAAAGTGCGAGTATTGCCTCTTTTAGTTTTTGATAATAATATCAGTAAAAATGTGCCAACATCCCTATTGGTTATATTTGGTATGATCTAATCAGTAACTCAAACAGGGGCTGCTTGCGGCCTAGTTGATTAACTATAGATCAGAAGAGGGGGGGGGGGGGGGGAAAAAGGGAAGTTTGTGTGGGATTTTTGAGGCACTGATATACAACAATGTAAAAAGTAGTATAAATATTTATTTAACAGATTATACAAAAAATATATAATATATAAAGCATTTGGGACAAACCCCACTAATCAGATAGATCAGAAGACCGTTGGTCTGATCGGTGGAGTCGTGGTCTCGACCGGTTTCGCGGTATACAACCGCTTCTTCAGGAGAAATGTCTACAAGTATACAAATAAAATATAATAAAGCAACAAGCAATTGTGTACAATACTTTGATAACAAAGAAAGATACATAGGGTCAACATTGTGCCTTTGTAGGAGAGTCACAAGACTACTCACCTTGGTGCCAGAGTGATCATGGAAGGCTCGGGCAGGAAATCCCCCTAGGGCGCACGTGGGGGATAATAAGGACAGGCTCTGGTGGAAAAGGTTAATAAGTTATTCCTAATGGTTAATATACTTAGGGACGGTTGTGCATGGATGAGCCGGGATAAAGAACCGTGAAGGAAAGGGAAATTGGGACAAGGGGGGGGGGAAAGAAGGAGGGGAAGGGGAGAAAAAGAAAGGAGGAGGGAGGGAGAAGAAGAGGGTTGGTAATGGGGGAGGAAGAAAATGAGGGCAAAAAGGAAGAGAAAAAAGACATGATTAGTTGAAGCAGAAGGGAAAAACAATTTGTGAAACAATTTGTGATGAAAAAAAACGACGTTTTAAATCATGAAATAAAAGGACGTTTTTGAAACATCATTTTCAAAAACAACGTTGCCTACACACCATCGTTTTTTCACAATGCTCTAGCAAAGCGAGGTTACGTTCACCACTTTTTTCCATTGAAGCTCGCTTCATAACTAGCTTCTGGGCATGCGCGGGTTTAAAAACGTCGTTTTAAACGTCGTTTTTTGCTACACACGGTCAATTTCTGTGAAACAAAAAACGACGTTTTGAAAAACGACACAAAAAATTCAAGCATGTTCGAATTTTGTTTTTGTCGTTTTTTTGAAGACATAAAACAACGTTTTGCCCACACACGATAATTTTTAAATGACGTTTTTTAAAACGTCGTTTTTTTTTCATCACAAAAAACGACCGTCTGTACGCGGCATTAGAGTTCCATACAGACGATCAGATTTTTCTATCGGTTTTTTATCCATAGGAAAAATTTAAAACATGTTCTATTTTTTTACACTGATGGAAATAAAACCCACACACGATCGGTTTGTCCAATGAAAACAGTCCATCGGTCGGTTTTCAGCGGACAAACCGATCGTGTGTACAGGGCTTTAAGATTAATTCACACAGATTTCAGCAAGCGCGCATTAAATCACACTAATAGTTGGCTTTGAATTTGCGCTGAAGTAGCGCAACTTCGAAGCTGCACTGTTGTGAACCAGGGCTTACGTGGTGTATTCATATGCAATATTTTACATTTAACTTACTAAAAATATATTTGAAAAGCTTATTTATCATTTGTGACTATGCAAAAGAAAATATATATATATATATATATATATACACGAAAACCACTACAAATCTTTGCCAAAATATTAATAAGGCTTCCCGGTTAGCTCACTCTGTGGCATCTGGTGTTGTCAGTGTACATCAGTGGTCTCCAAACTGCGGCCCGGGGGCCAGATGTGGCCCTCTGTGTGCTTTTATCTGGCCCTTGGGGCACTATTTCATCCACTGATACCAACAATGGGGCCCAATGACATCAACGATCAATTCTTCCCAATGAAACCAACGATGGGACACAATTCCTCACAGTGACACCAAGGATGGGGCACAATTCCTTACAATGACACCAATTATAGGGGACAATTCCTCCCAATGACACTTCACAATGGGGCACAGTTTTTCCTCAATGACACCAACAATAGGACCCAATGACGGGGCACAATTACTCCCACTGAAACAAACTGATGTCAGGACCTTTTCGACTCCCACTGACCACTGTCCGGCCCTCGTAAACTCTGAAGGACAGTAAACTGGCCCTTTGCTTAGAAAGTTTGGAGACCCCTGGTGTACATGATGATGATGATGATGTCAGTGTTATGATACAGTATGTGTCAGTATTCTTTGCATAAAGAATAATAGGTAGAAGTAGGACTGCCAGTGGAGTCACTACACGGATGTTGCTGTCACTGTGAAATGCAGAAAGAAGGATTACAGGCAGAGTATGTATGTCATATAAGAAATTATCACAGCTTCTAACTTTCTAAAAATGGAAGCACGAGGCATTTTTCAGAGCTATTTTTTCCTGCAAAGATATACAGATTTCACAACTTTTCTGCCTGTATGTATGCAAACATCAGTTTAGACTCCAGTTAGCAGTACACACACATGCAGACACATAACAGAAACACAAATGAGAGAGACATACACAAACCATACATGCATCTTATACATATACAATATTCGAAACGGCTAACTATATACTGTACATACGCCACTGCAAATTATTCTTACAATCCAGCATAAACATACTTGATTTTCCCTTCTGCATCCTCTCTCCCCCACTGCGTGTGCTAGCTATGGGGCTCCTCCAGGCTGATAGAGCAGACCGTCCATTAAGACACTGGTGGAGGGTGCAAAGCAAGAGTTGGGAGTAGGGACTAGAAGAGATGTAAGCAGAGAATAGAGTCAGGGGTTGGGGCTGTTGCCTCCTGGAACATATCTCTAAAGCATACAAGAACTTTCTAAAGTGTGCAGAAGCTGTTTTATTGAGTTTCATACTTACCGTATTTTCCGGCGTATAAGACGACTTTTCAACCCCTGAAATTCTTCTTAAAAGTCAGGGGTTGTCTTATACGCCGGTAACATGCAGACCGCGGCCGTCCATTTTTCAAAAGCCGCGCCTCCTCCTTCTGCTGTTTCCGTGATAGGCGGAACACTCAGCTTCCCAGCAGAGCCTCTGTTCAGTGTTCCGCCTATCACGGATACCCTCTTGTCCTGGGTCTCGAACACAGTGTCTCCTGGGAAGCTGAGTGTTCCGCCTATCACAAAACAGCATGAGGAGGAGGCGCGGAGTTTTGAAAAATGGACGGCCGTGGTCTGAGATTTTGCATGTCGGGGATAAGGAAAGGGATCGTCGAGACATGCAATGGCACAGTGAGGTATGCAGTGACACAGTGAGGCATGTAATGGAGGCACAGTGAGGCATGTAATGGAGGCACAGTGAGGCATGTAATGGTGGAACAGTCTGGCATGTAATGGCACCGTGAGGCATGTAATGGAGGCACAGTGAGGTATGTAATGAAGGCACTGTCTGGCATGTGATGGCACAGTGAGGCATGTAATGGTGGCACAGTCTGGCATGTAATGGTGGCACAGTCTGGCATGTAATGGCACAGTGAGGCATGTAATGGCACAGTAAGGTGAGGCAAAGCATGACTAGTAGGAAGGGGGTCGTCTTATAAGGTGATTATATCCCAAAACCAACATTTTAGCTGGAAAATTAGGGGGTCGTCTTATATGCCCAGTCGTCTTATACGCCGGAAAATACGGTAGTTAAAGCCAATGTGCTCCAGGGGTTCAGAAAATTCCCCTTGATCAGTACTTGGCAGATGCTTGCTAATTAAAACAACATTACTGGACTGATGTATGGAGTGGTCCTAAAAAATAATTTATATGAAAAGTAACAAGAATCTGCTCCAGAAGTTGGATTTAACAGTCTGCTAGTATATACAGTATGATGTTTTCTTCAGTATCATAGAGCATCTGGCACTTTTTAGTTGCCCAAGATGTGTGCTGTCCTGTGGCTGTCACTCTTTGGAGAGCTGGCTAAAAGAAGAGAATGTTTCCTGTACCAGAACTATGTTCCATCTAGAATAAGCATTAGAGCAAATCGTTCAGCACCCTACAAGTCCAAAGGAGAAGATACAAGTCCAAAGGAGAACAAAGATTTGCAGTTCAAGGACCTAGACTGTGGAACGCTCTACCGACCAGCATCCGAACGGAAGTGAATCAACAGGCCTCCAGGAAAAAACTCAAAACCCATCTATTCTGAAGGCAAAATATAGTAGGAAATGGATACCAAGCACCCTGAGGCGATTCAGTTCGCATGTGTCGCGCTATACAAGTTTCTTACTCACTAAATTACCCCTTTGTACCTTCTAAAGAATTTTCTCTGTTTACCTTACTCAGGACCTCTAGGGTTTCTTCTTAAAATGTAAGGGTTGTGAACCTGATCAACCATGCGTATAGTCCCCTATAGCAGTTGTAGCACCCAGGTCCTAAGCAGGGCTGCTAATAAATCTAGTTGTGCTAGGTGGTAACTAGCCTGGCTAATTGGCAGTTTTAGAGTCTGAGTTCGATTTGTAGTCTCTCACTTCTGTCAATAGGTGGCACTGTTGCTTTTGGCATTAGGATGATGGATTACAGTGAATTCAGGTGATGAGTAAATATGTTGTCTTGGCCAATTAGCAGGAATTTATTTTGGCCACTTTGCATGCTGGGATAAGCTATTTATTTGGAAGGAGTCAAGTGATCAGGTTTTTTTTCCACCTGGGCTGTGGTCTGGGTGGGAGTGTGGCTAAGCCACAGAGGCTAGGCCTGAAGCCTGGGGCTTAGCCACGCCTGTTCGAGCCCGAGGGGAGCCTGTTTGTTGCCAGAGGCAAAGGAGAAGCGGTTGCCAGAGGGATGACCACTCCTGTTGCCAGAGGCAAGCCTAGAAGGGATGAAGTTCTGAAGGAGTACCAGAGCAGATGCTTTACTAGCCAGGGACGGTGAAGTAAGTGGCAAAGCTTCAGTGGAGACTCATCCAGGAATACTAGCCAGGGACGGTGAAGTAAGTGGGAAAGCTTCAGCGGAGACTCATACAGGAATACAGCAGTTATTGCCTATGCCTAAGGGTGTCCTGTGTCCTAACCCTCTCTCCCACCGTTCCTGTTAAGAGAAATAAAATCTCTTTGTTAATTTTTACTAAAAGTGACTGGCACCCAATCTTACTGCCTTGCACAACACCCACTATGCCTAGTAACCTGCACTCTTGGAAGTCGGGGAGACTGCTACACAGTGTTTCTCAAATCCAGTCCTCAAGGCGCACCAACAGGTCATGATTTTCCTCAGATGACACGGTTGTGGTAATTACTAAGGCAGTGAAACTTATCAAATCACTGTGCAAAATAATGGAAAGCCTGAGAACATGACCTGTTGGTGCGCCCTGAGGACTGGAATTGAGAAACACTGCCCTATAACAGCCATGTGGGCTGCTATGCCCATAAAACCATTATACATTCAATTTAAAGCCGTGTTTTACCCTGTATTTATTGTAACTCTCATTGGATTACTCATGCACTGCTATTAGTATAGGACAAATATATATTTTTAATATTTGCCCTCTTCTTCTGCCTTTGATCGCCTAGGCCAGTGGCCTCCAAGCTGTTGCCCAGGGACCAGATGCAGGCCTTTATTTGCTTTTATCTGGCCTCTGGGGCCATCCACTAATACCAGTGAAGGGGCACAATTCCTCTCAATGACTCCAATGATAGGGCATAATTTCTACCAATGACACCAATGATGGGGCACAGTTCCTTCCAATGACACTAACAATGGGGTCCAATGACACCAACAATAGGGTATAATTCCGCTCACTGACACCAAAGATGTGGTATTGTTTACTCCCACTGATGCTGGGACATTTTCTACTCCCGAAGGTCCCAGTCCTGAAGGACAGTAAACTTACCCTTTGTTTAGAAATTTGGAGACCCCTGGCTTAGGTGAATTACGTCATCAACTTCCCCTGTTTACTCCTGGGATATCAGCGATAGCCATCCCAGTCATTGGGCATTTCCATTGCTATAGCAACTTGTCAAAAATTGGGTTTGTCAGTACTGTTCAGGTGCAAGATTTTGATGTGGACTGCAGTTCCTCTTTAACCACTTGCCGACCGCGCTATAGCAAAAATACTGCTACAGCGCGGTCGAGTTGTTGTGACACAACGTCCCTGGAACGTCCTCGTGAACTTCCTCGTTTGCGCGCCCCCTGAGACGCGCTCGCGGAAGTGTCCATGCTCGCCGGGTCCAGGGGACCCGACGCAACACGGATCACGGTGAAGAGCCAATGATAGCGGCTCTTCACCACCTGATCGCTTCTCCAATGAGGGAGCAGAGAAAAGTAAACAAAAAAAAAAAGGTCATCCTGAGGTCTTCTCTTCTCTCCTCACACCGATACAGCGTGTGAGGAGAGAAGTGATTTTTAAAGTGAGTGCCACCTACATTGTGCCCAGCAGTGCCTAGCAGTGCCACACAGTGCCACTACACTACCCATCAGTGCCCCTACAGTCCCAATCTGTGCCACCAGTGCCACTACAGTCCCCACCAGTGCCCCTAAAGTCCCCATCTGTGCCACCAGTGCCACTACAGTCCCCACCAGTGCCACTACAGTCCCCAACAGTGCCACCTCTGCCACTTCAGTGCCCATTGGTGCTGCTAGTGTCTGTCAGTGCCGCACCAGTGCCACTACAGTACTTATCAGTGCCGCCAGTGCTCCATCAGTGCCACTACCGTGCCCAGTGCCAATATCCCATTTTTTTTTTTACCAAAAATATGTAGCAGTATACATTTTAGGCCAAATTTATGAGGAAAAATTACTTTTTTGCAAAATGTTATGATAGAAATGAAGAAAAATTCATTTTTTTACAAAATTTTCGTTCTTTTTTCATTTATAGCAAAAAAAAAAAAAAACGCAGAGGTGATCAAATACCACCAAAAGAAAGCTCTATTTGTGGGAAAAAAAGGCCAAACATTTCATTTGGTTACAGTGTTGTATGACTGAGTTGTTGTCATTCAAAATGTGAGAGCACTGAAAGCTGAAAATTGGTCTGGTCAGGAAGGGTGTTTAAGTGCCCAGTGGTCAAGTGGTTAAAGACAGAAGTCAAAACAGGTGGCAGATTAGCGGAAGGAGCAGCCAAAAGGTCAGGGAAAATGGCAGACAGGAAGATGGGATGAAAGGCTTTGGCCACGTTAAGGTAATGATCGGGATAATTAGAATATTATGGCACATAGGAACTGACTGAAACCATTTTTTCCAGCATAAGAAAAAAAACTCACACGGAAGCTGCTGTATGTTGGCCAGAAATTCAGCATTAGCGTTACATTTGAAATTTAAGCGCTGTAATGTACTTGTCAATTTGACACATGCTCATTGCAGATCTATAGTTTGTAATTGAATCCCATCAACCTGTAAGTGAATAGAAGAAGCAGAAAACACATACAGGCCTATGGGGTTGCAGGGAAAATGTGCCAGGTTCAAGAGGATATCTCAGAGCTTGAATCTTTATAAAAACCCAACCACTGACTTGCTGGGTAATGTACTGCAGCTTCTTTGTCAGAAGGTGAAAATGTTTTACTCCATTATGATTAGGACCAGGAGGACCTATTTTCATTTGTATGTCTAATTATCCTTTATATTAGCCAGACAGAAAAATAGATCAACCTACACCATCAACAGTAAAGGAGAGCCACCAGCCCATTACAATAGACTATTTTGAATTCCTTTCAAAGGGTTGCTTCTTTCAATTTATGCTGAAAGAAAATGTATTGCAGCAATGTACGGTAATATTTTTCTTTTTATCTATATATCTCCATTGCATAAATACAGCAAAAGGTAATTCAATTGAATGTATAATAAAAACTTGGAGGGGGCTATTGTGTTCAGAGTTAGATTTGATTCCCTCTAGGGAATATATTATAGGGATTGTTCTTTTCCCAATGTTTTAATTATTATCAGACTGTTTTTCTATTTGCAATTCTTTTTCTTGTGCCTTTGAAATGCAAACCTGATTGTGCTACCTACTGAATAAGCCTTTTGTAACTTTAATTATTTCAAGATCTGTTCAAGGTCCATGAAAACATGAGCTCCAGATTTTCAGCCATTGTGTTAATAACACTACACACATTTATTTCACACGTCTGCTATTTATTAAGGGATATTTGAGTTGCGTTTAAAAGTTAAAAGTCACTATATTAAAAAAAAAAAACTCCTATTATAACTCTAATACAAGTATTCTTGAATTTACTGTTAATTTAAATAGTGTGTTATTTATGACTTTACTGGAACAGGCAGATATTAATAATAACAGTAAGCTAATATATTTATGTGATAATGCCACAGTAAATACAAAATGTAATTACATATAGGTAATCAATTCATAGAAAACTAATCTGAACTTATTACATTGCCCTTTCACAACTTTTAATCTAACATTGGCTTTTTTGTATTTTAGTTTCCTGTCTATAAATAAAAATGTAATAAGGATATCTATTCACACCTAATTATGATTATATATACATTTAGTACAACATATAAGCACAAGTTAAAGAAAAAATAAATCAAGTGTAGCTGTACCCCCGTAAGGGCTGCTAATAGACTTGGTCCCCCACTGATTACCTCGACTCTTGCAAATTCTCTCTTACTTCTGACACCCTGGGTTCCATCATCTCACCAGCTGTGGTAGTAAATAGAGACTCACACAATATTAAAGAAACAGTATTAAAGAAACAGTTCAAATATGTTTACTGTATTATCAAAACACAAGATTCATATATATATATATATATATATATATATATATATACATATCAACTTTGTCAGTTATTGAAACACTCCTGTACACACCGCTATTTTATCTAAAACTTATCAAATAAACACAATATATTGATGTAAAGTTTGAACGGTTACCAGCATTGCCACCCAATAGTAAATTTGCTAGTTGGTAAGAGCAAGCCCTCCAAGATGGGCGGGAAGCCACAAAGTGGAATGTGCGAAGGACCGCTCCATTACATAAAAAGGACCCCACACACTTATCAATGTCTTTAAAGAAGGAAATAGGAACCCAAATCAGACAATTCCTAAACAGATAATTAAACTTAGTTAACCATTTTAATGAGGTTGATACATCCTAGTAAATTTAGGGGCGAGGTTATCCCAGGAAGAACATTTTGCCCTTAGGGTTGAGAGCAGGGGGAGAAGATTTTTTTCCAAATAATTAGAGGGATGCTTGGTCACGACAACCCCAAGATAACGAAACTCATCCACCCAATGCAGGGGGTGGCCATCCTAGCAGCATTCTCATCTATAGGGAACAACATTTATTTTTAATTCCTGCAAAGGTACCAAAAGTGAAATTTGGGGCCAAACCCAAAGCGATGAATGTCACTTGACCCAATCGAATGCCTTTTCAGGATCTAGTAAGGTGATGACTCTAGAGCCCGAGTTATCATGAGGGATAGACAGGTTCAAGTAGAGACGCCTAATATTGATGTTGGTTCCCTCATCTGGCATAAATCCGGTCTGGTTTATATCAACCAGGTCCTCTAGCACCTGAGAGAGATGACCGGACAGAATTTTAGCAAAGATTTTAGCGTCCACATTCAGTAGGAATATAAATCAATAAGACGCACAATCCTGAGGATCCTTGCTGGGTTTGGGAACCAACACAATAATGGCCTCATTCATAGAATCAGGCAGCGACTCCAAGGCCACAAAATCAGACAGGAGGGAGTTCAGCTTGGATGCAAAGAGCTCCATTAAATTATTATAGAACATGGGCAGCAAGCCATCTGCCCCAGGGACCTTTCCACCCTGCAGCCATCCCATTGCCAGTTTAACCTCCTCCAGAGTGATGTCCACCTCTAACCTCTCCCTAAGCTCTGTGGACAAGGTAGGAAAGGATATAGGATTAAGAAAAGAGGAGAGATCAGATTGCGAGAAAACAACTCGGGAGGAGTACAGATCCTGAAAAAATTCTAGGAACCGAGTGTTAATGCGAGCAGGCAAGGTAAGCACATGACCATTATCCCTGATACAGCCTATGGGTGTGGATGAAACATTACCCTTAGCTAGGAAAGCCAGCAGTCTACAATTTTTCCTCCCAAATTCAAAAACATTTTGGGCTGAGTACAAGAGGGTCTTGTCAGTCTGGGCTACTCTATTGGTAGACAGTTTGTGGAGCTCCTTTTGCCATGCCCAGTAGTGATTGCCATCCGCATGAGAAACATACTCGGCTTCCAACCTAGTTGCTCTCTCCTCCAACTCCTCCAGGAAACAGGCAGTCTCCTTCTGTAGTCGTGAGATTCGAGAAATATACTCCCCCCCAGCCCATGAGTTAAACGAGTCCCATACCACAGGTGGGGATGCAGTGTCTAAATGATCTGTTCAGTAGTTACAAATAGAGGCAGTTAGTGGCTGCTGTAGGTGCTCATCCATTGCCCAAAGTCTAGATAGGCTCAAGAGCCAGGACCCAGGGGGTGGTCATAGCAAGGGAGAGGCACAAGTGGGCATGTCAGAGATGCCCCTGGGAAGCACAGACACACCCTGGATATACTGTAGCGCCGATGTGGATGTAAAGATCAAACAAATTCTGCACAAGGTCTTATACGTGGCAGAATGGTGTCGGGTCACCTGAGGCCAGGTGACAGATGCACATTGTTGGGTCAGGAGTGCACCGCTAAGATAGTGGACCCTACAGCTGACTGCTGCGGTTGGAACCTTGGGTAGTGCAGGAAGGCAGGTGCACTGGGGCGCCAACACGGATCCCACAGGGAGCAAGAACGTGAGATTTCCCAGGGCGCGGAGTCTAAGAGCCAGCTGGTGTTCACCAGAGCCTCTAGTGGTGAGGATGGACTTCGCTGCAGCTGACTTCAGGTCACGGCCCCTGGGGTCTCCCAGCCTACGCTCACGGTAGGCTATAGGAGGATAAGCTAAAGGTTGGGGCGACAAGCAGACAAGGATAGTTGAGAACGCGCCAAAGGTCAGGTCACAAGCAAGCGGGGATGGTCGGGAATAAGCCAATATCGGTAACAAAGACAAACGTAAAGCACACGGCAAGCAGGAAACAAGAAAACCAAACACACAATATTGCACGGCAAGGCAGGCTTGGGGAACACAGTGTTAAATAGTGGTTCCTGTTGAGGCTACCCTACGGTGGAGCCACACCGAGGGAAGATTACTTAACCATGCAGGTGTGAGAAGGCAAGCCCTAAGGCTGATACACAGACAAGGTAAGAGACAGACAGGTCATGAAGGTATTACTGCAAGGTCATGACAAATGGCAAGTAAACTTTCTCATATTCGGATGCATGTGTCTACAAACATCCGTAAGGGCAAATGTATCAGCCCATTGCCAGAGATCAGGATAATCACGAGCCAAAGTATGCAACCTGTTCAAAGCTGAGCAAGAGACCATATCAAAATCACCCATTAGAAATACCATGTCTGTATCAAACTGTACCAAATTTTGTATAATCACATATAAAATCTGAGCAGAGGCCAGGGGTGGAATGTACACCGCTACAAACACCACACTTTTATCATAGATATGAGCATGTATCATCACATATCTACCCTCCTGGGTCTGCTTTGACCTTAATGAGCCGAAATGGCAGCGTTTTCCTGACTAGGCTGTTGACCCCATGAGCATATGTTAAATAGGTAGCGTGATAGTGCAGACCCACCCAAGATTTTTTTAAGACAAATGGTTTTGGATCCTTGGAGGTGCATCTCCTGCAGGACACAAATGTGTGGAATATGCTTCTGGAGGAAACAGAATGCCAAGGAGCGTTTAACAGAGTTCAGGCCCCTAACATTACAGGAAATCACTGTAAATTGGAAGTATACTGCATAGCACCATATATCTGAGGTAGAGAGACAATCTTATGTCAACAACATAAACATAGAAACAAAACAAAGCACCTTCAAAACCAAAAAAACACAAATCCCACAACTTTTCCCAACCTTCTTCCCACCCCGCATCCCCCACCCCAACCAAGGAATGCTTGAACCCCTAAACATGTTACACTCAGTGATAGGAATCGCGGACCAGTGGGTGTAGTCTTATGGTGGAATTAGTCCGACAGCTTGGAGAAAATGGAGCCTCCACTAAAGTAGGATTGATTAGGAATAAAGGGGAGGGCCAAGCAGCAATTTTTAAATATTTAGGTCATGCTTTGTTTATGGGAACATGTAACAAATATAAAGTAGGTGTTATTCCAACTTGGCTGCAAAAGTAGAAAATTCTGCGATGACTGATATGCCACATTTAGCCACTCGATTAGGCATTAAAAAAAACTCCAATTTTATATCTCAGTAGGTGTCTGCTTAGTAAATACAGGACATTATTTTAAGATGTTGTTTACCAGTGAGTCATCTTTGAATCTCTGCATATTATTATTTGGCAGCATTAATACATTAAAGATTAAAAGTAATAACTGCTGTTACTCAAAATGTATAGCGGTTCAGATTTGTCATTTGTGTGTTACACAATAGTTCAACTCCACAAGATTTATGTTAGAAGATTTAGAGATTCACACCATCACTGCATCAGTCTCACAGCAGGGGTCCGGCGCGTCGTGGTTCACCGTTTGAGGCCCGATTTCAGTTCGAATTTTGGGCTGAATTCAGACCTGAAACAGACCAAAAGTCTCATAGCGTTTTTGGGCAAAACACACCGGACTCGCTGCGGAGATATGTGAACCTGCTCCATAGAGAGTCGGTCAAAATCTCCTGCTATTGCGAATTGGATGCAGAGAAACCCACATCCAATTCACAATGGTGTGAACCCAGCCTTAGAAAGTATGCATTGATGAAGTTAGTCATTAAAAATATTGTGGGGCAGATCCACAAAGATCTGCCCCGGTGCAGCGTATCTGAGATACGCTACGCCGCCGTAACTTACTTTTGTTGGTTTGAATCCTGAAAGAATTTGCGCCGTAAGTTACGGCGGCATAGTGTATTTCTCGCGGCGTAACGGCGCCTAATTCAAATTGGCGAGTAGGGGGGCGTGTTTCATTTAAATGAAGCGCGTCCCCGCGCCGAACGAACGGCACATGCACCGTCCCTAAATTTCCCGCCGTACATTGCGCTAAATGACGTCGCAAGGACATCATTGTTTTGACGTGGACGTAAATTACGATTCACGGACGACTTACGCAAACGAAAACATTTTTTTAAAATTATACGCGGGAACGACAGCCATACTTAACATTGAGTACGCCACCAAACAGCTGCTTTAACTATATTCCGGAAAAAGCTCACTAGAGACGACGTAAAAGAATGCAACGGCCGATCGTATGTTCGTAGATCGTGGGAAATAGCTAATTTGCATACTCGACGCGGATTACGACGGGAACGCCACCCATCTTAGATTCGAAGGCGTACAAAGACGTACGCCTGCCGGATCTAACCCAGATGCCGTCGTATCTTGTTTTGAGGATTCAAAACAAAGATACGACGCGGGAAATTTGAAAGTACGCCGGCGTATCAGTAGATACGCCGGTGTACTCTCTTTGTGGATCTGCCCCTGTGTATTCATCAGTCAAGTTTGTTACAGTAATACTATAGGCAAAACTTGTTTTCAATTTGGATAGAGTAAAGGAGGGTTATAACCTCTGTCAGATATTCTTTCACCATCTGTCCCCCATTGCAGAGATTTTCTTTTCACTTCTTGTCCCATAGCCAAACAGGAAGTGAGAGGAAACCCCTGAAAGTTAAGAGAATTCCTTGGGGACACCTAGGTCACCAGAACTAGTGTCCCCATTGGAAAATGTCCCCACTTTTCTAGGAACAACCGAAAATATGGGATTTCCTTCAATGATAACTTTCAATGATAATGGTAAACAGGACAACTTGAGGGGGTGACTCATCTTAAGGGGGGGGGGGGGGCAGACAGCAATAGAAACTGACAAGCATTCTAATCCCTTTCCACTCTACACCCAAAACTAGTAAAAAGTTTTGCCTTTAGTTATACTTTAAGTCAGAAGAAAGAACATTCTGACAGCCAAAGTTATCATACACAACTGTATAGTCTCCTTTATATCCACCAACAACAAAGTACATGGACCTGCATGATCAAGGCTACTGATAAGGCAGTACAACCAGCTCTTCAGTACAGGGTCCAGACCCCATAAGTTCAACAGAGGTGTCTGGGTACCTGCCTGATAAACGGGGGGACTCAAAAGTGAGACATCAGGAGTCTGTTTAGAACCCTGATATTTAATCAAAGAACTCCAGCAGGGCTGCTAAAAAAAATAAAAAAAGGAAAAAGAAATAAAAAAAAATGTTAAAGTGATTGTAAAGTCTATTTTTTTTTTTTAGAAAAATTACAAACATGTTATACTTACCTCCTCTGTTTCAGTGGATTTGCACAGTGGATCCTCCTCTTCTCGGGTCCCTCTTCGGTGCTCTTTGCCCCTCCCTCCTGTCGAGCTCCCCCACAACAAGTAGCTTGCTATAAGGGCACCAGAGCCGAGTCACAGCTCCATGTGTTCATTCAGACATGGAGCTGTCGCCCCTGGCCCCACCGCTTCTCTCTCCTGACTGGCTGACTGACTTTGATTGACAGCAGCGGGAGCCAATGGCGCTGCTGCTGTGTCTCGGGAGGGAGAGTCTTGGATGGCCGAGGAACTCATGGACATCGCTGGAGAGAGATGGGGCTCAGGTAAGTATTAGGGGGTGCTGGGGCAGCTGCTGCACACAGAAGGCTTTTTATCTTAATGCATAGAATGCATTAAGATAAAAAAAATTCTGACTTTAACTCCTTTAATAAAAAAAAACAACCTTTGTTTTCTGAAGAGCAATCCAAGTTCAGATCACTATTAAGGGAGCATTTGACAGGCAGTGAGGGGTGTTCTATAATTCCTGCTGTGAAGCAAAGCATTGTGGCCACAGCATGTGTCCACCCCCAGATGTTCCCTCTGTAGCTAAAGGTGGTATCAGTTGGTGGGTGGTAAAAGTGCAGCTCAACTGCAGGGTTTTACTGCCCCAACCCAACAGGTGAACAAGCCTGAGGGCTACCAATATTGATTTTAGTGTATTTTTAAAGAACATATTTTAACAAGTATATTTAAAAAAAATTATATTTTTATGGGTGGGGCTGTCGAGTAGGCTGTATGGGGCCATATGATTTCGAACAGCAACCTTGTGCCTCATTGGATATAATTGGATTGGATAGTTTAGTTAGGTATTTATATTGCACATAGTAACAGATTAAGGGGTAGATTCAGGTAGGGAGCGCGTATTTGTGTGCGGGCGTAACATATCCTATTTACGCTACGCCTCCGCAACTTTGACAGGCAAGTGCAGTATTTACAAAGCAAAGTTGCGGCGGAGTAGCGTAAATAAGCCGGCGTAAGCCCGCCCTAATTCAAATGTGGAACATGTGGGCGTGTTTTATGTTCATTTATTGTGACCCCACGTAAATGACGCTTTTTACAAACGGCGCATCCGCCGTCTTTGAAAGTATCCCAGTGTGCATGCTCCAAATTAACCCACAAAAAGCCAATGCTTTCGATGTGAACGTAAATGACGCACAGCCCTATTCGTGAACGACTTACGCAAACGATGTAATCGACGGAAAATTCGACGCCGGCCCGACATCCATACTTAACATTGGCTGCGCCTCATATAGCAGGGGTAACTTTATGCCGGAAAAAGCCTAATGTAAACGGCGTATCTGTACTGCGACGGCCGGGCGTACGTCCGTGAATAGGCGTATCTAGCTGATTTACATGTTCTAGGCGTAAATCAGCGTACACGCCCCTAGCGGCCAACGTAAATATGCAGTTAAGATACGACGGCGTAGGAGACTTACACTGGTCGTATCTTAGACAAATTCTGGCGTATTCTATTCTTTGAATCAGGCGCCAAGATACGACGCCTCACACGCCGTTGTATCTCCTACCTGAATCTGGCCCTAAATGTGCAGCTCTAGTAAGAATGGTCACTGGGAAATAAGAGACCGTATGGGTGATATTAAGTTAATTGTATCCACAAATGATAACACATGTAAAAACATGGATATTATAAAGTGATAACTTCAATAAGTCCACAAAATGTGATAAATGTAGAATAAAAATTATAAACAAAAAGTACACAGATGGAAACTAGGGGCCAGATTCACGTAGATCAGCGGATCTATAGATCCGCTCGATCTACGTGATTTAACATCCGCTCCCGCAAGTTTGAGAGGAAAGTGGCTAATTCACAAACCACTTACCTCCAAACTTGCGGCGGCGGATCCTAAATCCCCCGGCGGAATTCAAATTCCACGGCTAGGGGGAGTGTACTATTTAAATCAGGCGCGTTCCCGCGCCGATTTAAATGCGCATGCGCCGTCCAGGGAATTTCCCGGCGTGCATTGCTCCCACTGACGTCACTAGGACATCAGTGGTTTCGACGTGAGCGTGACTTGCGACGCGCGTGTTTGTGAATCGGCATACGCAAACGACGTTAGAAAATTCAAATTCGACGCGGGAACGCCGGCTATACTTAACATTGGCTGCGCCTGATAAAAGCAGGGGTAAGTATACGACGGGAAAGCCGCTACGGAAACGTCGTAAGAAGACTGCGTCGGGTCCGCGTACGTTCGTGAATTTGCGTATCTCGCTGATTTACATATTATTCAGTGTAAATCAGCGGGAACGCCCCCGGCGCCATTATTAAATTGAAAAAAAGATCCGACAGTGTAACACAGTTACACCTGTCAGATCTTAGCCCTATCTATGCGTATCTTATTCTATGAATCAGGCGCATAGATAGGACCAGTGTAAGTCAGAGATACGATGGTGTATCTGTAGATACACCGTCGTATCTCTTTGTGAATCTGGCCCCTAGTGTTTAAATTAGTCCAGGTAGACGAATGACGTCCTTATAACATCAATGGGAAGATATGTGGAAAGAATAGGTATGGGAGAAAGCCAACACAAGCAATGAGGCTTACCGGGAACTATCGAACTCAAAAGGGCATATGCCTGATGAGTCGTCAAGGCTTGTGGTGAAAACACACCAGTAGATAGGAACATCCACATCTGCAGCCTCTGGCAAGAATGGGGGCAACGGATGGCAACACCATCCTTTGGATGGTTCACAGTAAATGGATAAATCTCAGAGGGGAGTGGACCAAATCTTTCCCATAAACTCCCCCCAGGTGACCAAAAATAAAACAAAGTTCCACATAGTGTAAATCCGTTATAAAAGGTATATAAAAAGTTGGGAACACTCACATTTGAGTAGATAAAACAGCACTTGTAGGTATAACTGAAGAGCAACATAATGGCATCAGCAAAGCTTGTTCCAACGTGTTTCGTCTAATGAGATATCATCTGGGGTGTAGGCCTGCCATGGTTATTGCGTTTAAATAAGTAATATGACCCCAATAATGAGATACAAAGCTGTGATGCGTTTAGAATGGCAGCGCAGTATTTTTCACTTTCACTTTACATTTATATTGCACATAGTTTTGGAAAATGTAAGGAATTTGTACAGTTAAAGTAGAATATAGGGAAATTTCATAATTGATTTGATGCATTGGCTACCTTTTGTATCTTAAATAAAAAACTTGGAAAAAAGAACATTAGGCAAAACTTTTTTTTTTTTTTTATTTTGAATAGAGCAAGGGAGGGTTACAACCCCTGTCAGTTTTTTTATCACCATCTCTGTCACATTGTGGAGATTTACCTTCACTTCCTGTCCCATAGCCAAACAGGAAGTTATATGAAATACCTGCAAATTAAGGGAATTCTTTGGGGACCCCCAGGTCACCAGAACTAGTGTCCCCATTGGAAGATTTTCCCTCTATTACTTTTTTGGGGACCAACTCAAAGTTTGGGGTTTTCTTTTACTTTCACTTTCAATAATAATGGTAAACAGGACAAATAGAGAGGGTGAATCTCCTTAAAGTGGTTGTAAACCTAGTTACACCACTTCTACCTATAAGTAACCTTTAATAGGGCTTAGCTGTAGACACTGGAAATATCTCCTAAACCTGCATGGTTTAGGAGATATTTACCATATACGCTAGCGCCGACGTCATTGGCGCATGCCCACTGAAGAAAGGGCACAATCGTGCCGTTTCTAAAAGGCCTGTGCCATGACTACCGTGACGTTACGCGACGTCAGAGCCAAAGTCCATGGCCCCTAAAGGAAGAGAGGTGAAGATGGATGCAGCCACCAGCGGGGATATCGCAGGCTTCATTTGCAGGTAAGTGGCACATAATGGGCTAGTATGCTTTTACTTGGCAGAGAACGGAAGAGAGAGTAAACCCATCAGGGTTTACTTCATCTTTAACTGGGACTCAAACAGCAATGTAAACTGACAGGGGTTCTAATGAATCTCCACAGTGTTGCCTTTAATTATACTTTAAGCCTGGTACACATTACTAGTTTTTTTTTTTCATTCAACCAAGCCGGGCTGAACAGGAAAAAAACTGAGAGCTCAGGAGGTGTCGCTGTACTAACTATGGGATGTTAGTGCAGCGATCTTCTCTGCTGTACTATTGTGTTCTGACAGGGTGACGTCCCCCTACATCCCCTTCCTGCCGGAACACTCCGTTCAGTGCTCTCAGCCATTGGCTGACCTTTTTCGGTCATACCCCTTCGACAGAAGCCAGCTGAACGTCCGGGTTCCGTCGGACCTGCTGCAGATTACACGGGCCGAATGGCGATCGGTTTCTATTGAATCGACTAATCCCACCCAACATTCGGCTGTGTGTACTAGGCTTTAGATGCTACCATGGTGAGTAAGGCCGGCCATACATGGAGCAGGAAAGAAATTTGCTTGATTCCCCCCTCAACACAGACAGTGTTGATGCAGGAATCCCTACTGCAGGGCTATTGTCTTCTCTCTGCGAGGGGGGGGGCGGGGTAAGGGAGAAGACAGTGATTATCGCTAGTGGCTATAGCAGCCGCTAATAATAATCGCATGAGAATCCGGCAGGCTTGTTGTACCCAAGTTGACCAGTTGATCAACTTGGTACAGTCGAATCCCGACTGGTTCATGCTGAACTGGCCGAGATTCGAACCATGTATGTGGTTAAGGAGTGAGTGTGTTGTAAGGTGCAAGAAAAATAAATCATTATTTACTAGACCAGGGCTCAAGGGTTACTCGCCACCAGTTGCCCCACCCAGCCCGCCCTGCCCCTAAACCCGCCCTCATAAATTATCTCATGGAATGACACTTAAATGTTTTATGCAGAATTAAGTTATAAAAACAAATATTAACAACAAAAACTGTATCCGTGCCCACCAATGCAGGCTGCATGTACCCACCAATGCAGGCTGTGCCCACCAAATGCAGCTTGTGTCCACCAAATGCAGCCTGTGTCCACCATGCAGCCTGTGTCCACTATGCAGCCTGTGTCCACCATGCAGCCTACCTGTGCAGGGGAGAAGAGGAACAGGAGAGCCGCCTTGGTGATCAGAGCACAGCGCGGGGAACACAGTGATAACAGTTTTAATTTTTTTCATATTCAGCCCCGCCCCCTAGCCGGGGAACTTTGATTGACAGATCACCCGCCACCAGAATTGGACAGGTGATCTGTCTATCAAAGTCCCGGGACCAGGAGGCGGGGCTGGATCTGACAGCGAGCGGCGGGGAACACGGCAATTAAAAAATGCCTTTGGTAAAAAAAAGATAGATACTGGGGTATCTGCCCCAGTTGAAATCCAGTAGGCTGAAACGCTTTGGCTTCGCTTGCTCTTCTGGGTCACAGGAGTGTACTTATTTCTGCACCCCTGTGACCCACATTGAAGTCACAGAATTTGTCCAATATCTGTGAGGATCCAAACAATAATATCGGGATCCATCCAGGTGACTGACCAGCAGCTTGCTCAGCCTCTCAGTGCACTGCCAACCAATCCCACCCCCTCCACAGCCCAGTGACTGCTGGAGGGGAGGAGCAGACAGCTGGTCACTGACAGTCAAAGCTCTCTGCTCAGTGAAGACTGATAGCTGAGCAATCATCGATAGGATGTAGAGCCAGTGTGGGAAAGTTAAAGTATCAGATCGATGCTGCTGCCATTTAGGAGAGTATGAATGTTTATTTTTTTCAAAACCCACACGTTTTGTTTAAAGGAGATGTAAAAGTTAATTTTTTATTTTCTAAATAGGTTCCTTTAAGCTAGTGCATTGTTGGTTCACTTACCTTTTCCTTCCATTTCCCTTCTAAATATTTTTTTTCTTTGTTTTCCTTGTCTGAATTTCTCACTTCCTGTTACTCTTAATAAGCTGTTCTGGCTGACTAACCCCCATGGATGATGGTGGAAAGCTTACGGAGGAGAAACAGGAAGTGAGAAATTCAGACAAAGAAAAAAAAAATAGAAGGGAAATCTAAGGAAAAGGTAAGTGAACCAACAATGCACTAGCTTAAAGGAACCCATTTAGAAAATAAAAAACAAACCTTTACAACCCCTTTATATATCATACTTGATGCTCCAAATATGTAGCAAAATACAGCAACCCAAGAAAACAAAATCCAATCCAAGACACTAATGCCGCGTACACACCATCACTTTATGTGATGAAAAAAAACGAAGTTTTTAAAAACGTCACTTTAAATGACCGTGTGTGGGGGAAAACGTCGTTTTATGCTTCAATTTTATGTGTCGTTTTTCAAAACGTCGTTTTTTACTTCACAGAAATAGACCGTGTGTAGCAAAAAATGACGTTTAAAACGACGCTTTTACACCCGCGCATGCCCAGAAGCTAGTTATGAAGCAAGTTTCTTTGTAAAAAGTGGTGAACATAACCTCGCTTTGCTAGAACATTGTGAAAAAACTATGGTGTGTAGGCAACTTCATCTTTGAAAATTGAAGTTTCAAAAACGTCGTTTTTTATTTCACAGAAAATGTCGTTTTTTTTTCATCACATAAAGTGATGGTGTGTATGCGGCATTAGTGCCCGTTCACACTACAGCGAGTTGGGATCCGACTTGTGTCGCCCCAAGTCGCGCGACATGAGAAATTCCATTGAAGTGAATGAGAGCCGTCTTAACCACTTAACCCCCAGACCATATTGCTGGTCAAAGACCAGAGCACTTTTTGCGATTCGGCACTGCGTCACTTTAACTGACAATTGCGCGGTCGTGCGACGTGGCTCCCAAACAAAATTGGCGTCCTTTTTTCCCCACAAATAGAGCTTTCTTTTGGTGGTATTTGATCACCTCTGCGGTTTTTAGTTGTTGCGCTATAAACAAAAATAGAGCGACAATTTAAAAAAACAAATGAATATTTTTTACTTTTTGCTATAATAAATATCCCCCAAAAATATATAAAATAACATTTTTTTTCCTCAGTTTAGGCCGATACGTATTCTTCTACATATTTTTCGTAAAAAAAAAAATCGCAATAAGCGTTTATTGATTGGTTTGCGCAAAAGTTATAGCGTTTACAAAATAGGGGGTATTTTTATGGCATTTTTATTAATATTTTTGTTTTTTACTAGTAATGGTGGCGATCAGCGATTTTTTTTTCGGTACTGCAACATTATGGCGGACACTTCGGGCACTTTTGACACATTTTTGGGACCATTGTCATTTTTATAGCGATCAGTGCTATAAAAATGCATTGGATTACTATAAAAATGACACTGGCAGTGAAGGGGTTAACACTAGGGGGCGGGGAAGGGGTTAAGTATGTTCCCTGGGTGTGTTCTAACTGTAGGGGGGGTGGACTCACTAGGGGAAATGACTGATCTTCTGTTCATACATTGTATGAACAGAAGATCAGCATTTCTCTCCCTGACAGGACCGGGAGCTGTGTGTTTACACACACAGCTCCCGGTCCCCGCTATGTAACGAGCAATCGCGGGTTCCCAGCGGCGATCACGCCCACCGGGCACGCGCACGGGGTCGGGGCGAGCGCGCATGCCTCCGGCGGCGCGCACACGCCCCTAGTGGCCTGCGCGGGAGCCGACGTTATATTACGTGCTCTCGTGCAGGGGAGCCAACCTGCCGCCGTAAAGAGACGGCGGCAGGTCGGCAAGGGGTTAATGTACACTACTAAAGTCGCTCTGACTTCAGAAAAGGTACCTGTACTACGTCAAGGCAACTTCTAGTTCTAGGCAACTTGTACCCATTGATTTCAATCTAAGTTGCCTCCAAAGTCGGATCACTGTCTTAACTAAAGCAACTTTACAGGTAGAGAAAATAGTTTTCTCAGGCAAACCCCTCTCTTCCACAGAGCTGATTATTGTTTAATTGGCCACTGGCAAAGTTGCCTGTCCTGGAGGCAACTTGAAGTCACATTGTAAGTCGCGCTGAAGTTGTCTCGCAAAGTCGCGCTGGAAGTTGTGTTGCCCCTGTGAGAACCGGCAAACCCTGGGTGGGGATAGATTGAAGTGCCTCAAGAAAGCATGCTCTTTGCACAAAAAAACTTTAATTGGCTGGATGTGTTTTTAACCTTTGGAATTTATGACTAAATAAAGAAAAATTATATGCCCTGAGTGCCCTGGACTTTGTCTTCTTACTGTAGTCTTTTTTTCTTAGCAGTTTACCTCACCCTCCTTCCTCTCTGAAAGCATCTACTCTGTGTACATGAGATTAAAAGTCTGGAGGGCTGTCAAATCAATCCTGGGGGGAGGGGGGGCGCAGGATGAGCTGTGCTGCTGAGAGAAAGACTTAAACAACTTCAGTGCTTCTGCTTTAAACTTTGAGAATAAATTGCTCCATAGTGCCTATAGTTACAGAGGCCAGCGAAGGCTAGTTTAAAGTAACTGTGTGGTTTGGTTAAATGGAAGCAGTGATAACATAAAGGTCTGAGCATGCAGTGGGGGACCAGGCATCCGACACACATGAAGATGTGTTGTCACATAGGCTGGACTTCAAATATGCCTAGTCTGCCTTTGTTTATCTCACCTGGCAGTTGATGGGATTGGTAGTTTACACAAGAAATATATTATAGTTTTGCTGTCTTTTTTATCTTACAGAAAGTGACAAGGACATAGAATTTGTAGCAAGATCAACAGGTATTTTCTGCATTTGCTGAAAACTTTTTTAGACTGAAAAAAATTAAAGCAGCCACCACATCTAAAGCTGCAGTATACAACGTACTAGACTTTGGTTTTGGGTTTGATTACGCTTTAAAATAAGATGCAATAATGACACAGGCGTCATTAAGCATTATGAATTATCCCTATACAGTCAGTGGAACCTCGGATAACTAGCATATCCGTTCCAGGAGAATGCTCGTAATTCAAAGTACTTGCATATCAAAGCGAGTTTCCCCATTGAAGTCAATGGAAACTAAAATAATTTGTTCTGCATTAACTTAAATTGCATGCAATAACGCATGCGGCCAGAGGTGGGGGTGCTGGAGAGCCTCGGAAATGGTCAGAAAGGCCAGGGGACACTTCGGCTGACCTCGGCAAACCTCGGAAAGACCCCGTTCACAAGCCTTTTTCAAGGTTTGCCGAGGCCAGCCAGGCTGTCCTCGGGTCTTTCCGTGCATTGGCCCCCCCACCTCAGGCCAAATGCAGTACTGCAGGCCACATTAGCTTTAATTCTGCTTGTTTTGCGAGACAACACTCACAAACCGAGTCCGAATTTCTTTAAAAAAGTAGCTTGTCTTTCAAAACGCTCGTTAACCCTGTTACTCGTAAACCGAGGTTCCACTGTACTGTAAAGGGTGCAACAGAAGCTGTTTTCCTCCCGACTCTCTTTTTCTTTCTTTGTGATTAAAAGTCTCTATTCCCATCTGAATTAATTGATTAAGCCTGTATGTGGCTGAAATGCATTACCAGAACTTGTAATGTGTAATGCCTTTTTTTTTTTGTATAATATTTTTTTTCAGTTTTCATATAGTATTGACAGTTGCATAATATTGCATCATCAAACAAACAAGAAGCCAATACAAAAATAAAGACAAGAACCAAAACAGGGGACATAGTGAGGGAAGGGGGGGGGGGGGGAAACACAGGATAAGAGGCCATGGGGGGGAGGGGAAGAGGGGGGACTCCTTAGGGGGGGTGCATCAAATCCGAGCTCAGGCAATCGTTAAACTGGGAGTAATAGCCCACATCAGTCCAGGGACACGAGGACACACCGCCCGCCCAAGACAATCGATCCACTTGGGCAGGGCACCCCCCAAAATAGGGGGCTGCGTATCCAAACGTCCCCACCCTAAAGTAAGCAACACAACCGCTCCCACTGTTACATGTCCATCAATACAAGCCTGAGGCAACGGGGCTAGCCATACAAACTGGCGGTTGCACCAGTGGTCCCAATACTAACACAAAAAAAAAAATGATGCATCAAACATTGATCATTGGGGAGGGGGGGAGGGGAGCAGTGAGCAAAAGTATGAAAGAGCAAAGAGGTAGGAATAGAGAAAAGAAGGAGAAATAAGAAGACAAGTGAACCAGCACTCACCCGACTCACCGACTTAATGGGTCCACATCACTGTGGGGTCTCAATCGACCGACTGACGATGTGCCCGGACACGATTCCCAAAGGAGGGATCTGCAAGCACCAGTAGTGCCTCGTCCAAGCTAGAGGGGATCAAAGCTGCGTCATGTACGTGGGCCTTCCACTCCGCCCAGGTGTTCTCAAATTTTTCACGGGTGTCCCTACACGTGGCCAGCCAACCCTCCGCTTCCATAATCTCCCCCACCTTCCTCAGCCAATCTTGTTCACTTGGGACACACGAACTCTTCCAGTGAATCGGAATGAGCCGTTTTGCTGCATTGAGGAGGTGGGGGAGAGCACTGCATTTGTATCGTGACAGAGAGATGGAGGGGATGTGGAGCAAAAAGTGTTTGGGGTGGACAGGAACTTCTACGCCCAGGCCCTCAGACACATGTTTGGTGACCATATCCCAGAACGGGCGAAGTACCGGGCACTCCCACCAAATGTGGAGGAGCGTGCCCCTCTGCCCGCAACCCCTCCAGCATCTATCAGACACATTAGGGAAAATCCTAGCCAAAGAGGCCGGCACCCTGTACCACCGTGTCAGCAACTTATAATTATTTTCTTGGGTTTTAGCATCTACTGAGCTCTTGTGAGTCAGGCGATAAAGGTGGTACAGTTGCTCATCCGTAAAGTCGGTCTGCAGATCCCTCTCCCACTCTCTAACGAAGTAAGGACGGGGGCTAGGCGAGGCGTCCTCCAACAACCGGTATAGCACCGAGATCAAGTGGGGCTCTGGGTCCTCAGACGCCCAGAGTCGCTCAAACTCTGTCAAGCTGGTTCTGATCTGCGCTACCCTGTGACATTTAGTGATGAAAGTCTCTAGCTGACGGTGTCTCCAAAAGTCAAAGGGAAAGCTACCGTACCTGGAGCGCAAGGTAGTTAGCGACGTCAGGACACCCCCTTCCACAAATCTCGCAAGGCTAACGACCCCGTCCCCAGTCCATGTTCCGAGAGAGGTTTTCAGCTCTCCAGGGGAGAACCACGGGTACCCACCGACGGGCGCCAGTGGAGAAGTCCTCAGCGCCAGTGATAGGCAGCCATTCAATTTATCCCACATGGCCAGGGAGTGAGTCGTCAGGGGGAGACCCAATAAGAGAGCCCCCTACTGTCCGTCGGGACCCAAGGTGCATAGAACAAGTCCCGCCCCGCCATCGTCTTTTCCAGGGGGACCCACAACTTAAGGGATGCATGAAACTTCCAGTTTAGGATGCGCTGTAATGCAATCGCCTGATAATACCTGAGAATATTTGGTATTCCCAATCCTCCCCGTAGCTTGGACCTCTGTAAGATCGTCATCGCCAGTCTGGGTCTCCTACCCCCCCACACAAATTTAGTAAAGAGGCTTCGTAACTCAGCAAAAAAAACGTTTCGGTAGGCGTATAGGTATCATCTGTAGGGTGTAATGCCTTTTATATTTGTTTTTAATAAATATTAAAACTTTATGTACTATTTGTTCCAGGGTGAAGGTGAACAGGAACCTGCTCCGAGTGTGTAGATGGTAAGTTGTCCTTTCAGACCTTTTTTAATACAGTTGTGAGCAAGTATTTTTTATTTTTTTATAAATAAAAGTTTTACTTTAATCTTCACTACCAAGGTACATTTATACCTGAAAATGTCCTGGTATGCAATAGTTTAAAACAAAATTAAAAAAGATGGAGTGCTAGAAACACAGCTAGGGCGATATAGAAATAGTTCCAAGGTCCAGGTGTGCCAGTAGGCAAAGTTCATTCACTGCTGAGACCAGACCAGGGTTTAGGGGTTCTGGTCTGTATCAGTGAGCAGAAGCGACTCTGTGGATATGGTGGAGAGACAGAGAGAGGAGCGGCGCCACTCTGAGTGCAGTATGTCAGTTAAAATTCAATGTTTAATAAAAGTTGAACTCACATTTTGGTGAGATATAATGTGCATGGCTCAAGTAACTTGGGCTCCTGTAGTCCAGCTGGGCAGCAGTGGTGGTCAGCCATTCCCGGAGGCTCCGGTGGTTCCCGAGGCTCCCAGGCTGAAGATGGTCACACAACAAGCACATCAGCGGTGATGGACGGGAGGTGTGGTCGAGCTCGCATTCGAAGCATGCATGCTCCTTCATCAGTCATATCAATGCAACTAAGCAACTAAAGTTAGCCTAAGACAATAAGATGCAAACAATGAGACCAATCAAAGCATCACTTGCAATTTTCATGCATTGGCAGGAAAATATGCAAGTAATAATCAACTTCTTCCAGTTTAAAGAAAATCTGTGGTCAGGCTATGGGCATTTAATTTAATGAGTTAAAAAAAAAGTATGGACAAAGCTCTTTTGGCCATACTTCTCTTCTGGGTCGCAGGGGTGCACTTATTTTATATTATAAACTGTACATTCCCTTTAAACAAGCAGCTGTTTTTCTGACCTTGAAGGTAAACAAGTCACACGTGCCCCGATTGTTTCTCACTGTCATCACTGTAATCTTATACTGACTCATTTACCTGTTTCTCAGCATACTTCTCCAGAAATGCTTCCTAGAGTTGAAGAAGGAATCACATAACAGGTCTTTAATAGTCATGATTCATAGTAGCTCAGCATTTAACGAACCAAAAGTAAATTAGGGCAAAAGACAGCTTAATGTTTCAAATTGTAAGCAATGGTTGTGATTATTTGGCCAATTTTGATGTGTTTGAATGCAATAACACATAACTTCAAAAAATCAGAGGTGCCTAATATTATACAAGGAGATTTTCTAGCTGGTGAGGTACCCAGTGCTCTTCTATGCAGAAGAATCTGTAGTTTTGTGCATCAATAGTATGTAAAGCTCATAGTCTGGCACTCAAGTACGTTGTTTCCAGACAGGAGATTTCCACCCTTTTATGAACAGCGTTAGGTATTCTATTATTTTATCATTTCTTTGTTTTAAACAAGAGAGTCAGGAATCTCTGTACAGAAGTTTAATGCTTAGTTCTTACAGCCTTCGGCTAATAAATACTGGTCTGTAGAGAAATGTGTACAGCAAGCAGTTATAAAGAACATACCAAGCTTATTTGGAGCTGCTATTGCTGACTTTTCATCTGAAAAAATGCTGGTGCCCTGGATGCCATGTTAATAAGTTGGATATAATACTATATAGTATAGGGCATATAGGGCATATTTAACACTTGCCTACCGCCGTATATTAAAATGACGGCGGCAGGCACCCTCCCTCTGGGTGGATGTCCTATATAATGTCCTTGTTTTCCTGGCGTTCTAGCAAGCACGTGTAGCGCTACCTCCGAAGGAGCCGCTGATTTGTTATTGGGATCGGCATATTGAGTTACCTTAATGTGGCGTATGGATGTAGTTGGAGAACAAAGCAGTGAGCGAAGGTCCAGACAGTGAATAAAGGGTTTTCCACTCGGCCAACATCAACTTCAAATGGGAAGAAAAGGTTGATGAGGAGAAAAGGGAGAACCTTGCGATATCAGGCCTGGATATGAACCGAGCAATCCTGCTCTCAGTATTATCAACTTGTGATTCGTTGCCACTCTTTCTGAGTGGGTGAAGTGCCCCCGGACAGACCCCTCTCACAAGCCTGGCAGCCGAGGTGTCACTTGCAGGAACAGATCTCTCTCACAGACCTGGCTCTAGGGCCTCTGCCACAAGCCAATTACTTTAGGTGAGCTAAATGGATGAATGGAGCGAATCCTCCCAGTAGGTTTTAGCATAGGTCACCAGATGACAGCAAAGCGTACCTGTCGACATTCCGGTCACCAGATCCCCGATTGGTTCGTTCAAGCCCTGTTGGACAACCTGCCTCCGGGTTCCCCTCAAGCCGACTCCCCAATCGAACAGCACCCAGCCTGGGATCCTTTCAATAGAACCGGGGACCCAGTAAGTCACTGGAGTCCCCCTTTACCTCCGGATGAGGTTTTGTGTAGCCTGCAATTCTGGCCTGGTGGGCCGCGCTGGCGGGGTCCATGGATGCGCGCACCCTGAAGGTGGATGCCGCACCTGGAACCGGGACACCTGTCACAGATATACCCCTCCCCAGCATGCCCTGCGAGGGAAAACTCCTCTAATTGGCTGCTGGGGAAAGCTGCCAGAACCCCTCTGGTGCCAACTGCTGGCCAGGGATGGTATCACATCCCTGGAGAACAGACTGACCAGTGGACATTTCTAGAATGACAGAAGTCCCAATTTAAATAAATTGTGAATAGGAGCAAAGTAACTCTCCTATTCCCCATTAACTTTAGCGTAGTGCCCATACTGAAAGTAAGGGGGGCGCTACACACGCGCGCAAAACCGGAGGTGCGCGCGCGTGCTCGCCACATTATGGGCACCCGCGATTGCTCATCACAGAGCAGGGACATGGATCTGTGTGTGTAAACACACAGATCCACGTCCTGTCAGGGGAGAGGAGACTGATCGTATGTTCCTTGTATATAGGAACAACAATTGGTTTCCTCCTCTCATTAGTCCCCTCCCCCTACAGTTAGAATCACTCCCTAGGACACACAATGAACCCCTTGATTGCCCCCTAGTGTTAACCCCTTCCATGCAAGTCACATTTATACAGTAATCAATGCAGTAATCAATGCATTTTTATAGCACTGATCGCTGTCTAATTGTGAATGGTCCAAAAATGGTGTGAAAAGTGTCCGATGTGTCAGCCCCAATGTCGCATTTAACGATAAAAATCACAGATCGCCGCCATTAGTAGTAAAAAAAATAATAATAATAATAAAAATGACATAAAGCTATCCCCTATTTTGTAGACGTTATAACTTTTGCACAAACCAATAAATATACGCTTATTGCGATTTTTTTACCAAAAATAATAGAAGAATACTTATTGGCCAAAACCGAGAAAACATATTTTTTTTTAAATTGGGATATTTATTATAGCAAAAAAATAAAAATATTGTGTTTTTTTCAAAATTTTCACTCTTTCTTTGTTTATAGTGCAAAAAATAAAAACTGCAGAAGTAATCAAACACCACCAAAAGAAAGCTCTATTTGTGGGGAAAAAAAAATATCAAAATGTATTTGGGTACAGTGTAGCATGACCGCACAATTCTCATTCAAAGTGTGAAAGCGCTGAAAGCTGAAAATTGGCCTGGGCAGGAAGGGGGTGAAAAGGCCCAGTATGGAAGTGGTTAAGCAGAGAAAGTGACATTTAGCAAACATTCACTGCACATGACTCTTTCAAGTCTATGTGTTTTAAATGACAGTGACTGATTCACCACAAGATGATGTTTGGTGGATGTCAAATTCACTGATTTACAAATAAACCCCTTTAAATCACTGACCTGGAACATGCATACAAAGAACAAAGACAAAAGAGGTAGCCCTGGGACTTCACTGAATGAGGTGAGAGAGGTTTAGCCAATGTTCACAGCGAACAATGAGACAAAATCAATTTATTTGTTTCAAAGTGTTATGTAACGGAGCGGCAACAACAATGATTGTGAGTTACCCGGCATAATAGCCAATGTACACAACACAGATGAAAGTAAATATATAAAGATTTATTACAAATGTTATAGATCAATGAGCAACAATAAAACTTGAAAGTTGCTGGGCCAGTGGATATACATTTACAATAAGAAAATAAAATGTGCATACATATAAACAGGGAAATATGTAAACTTAATGCAGACATCAATAATACCCAGCATGTACTGGCATAAAACAAGCATCAATAAAGCCCTATGCGTTTGGCGAGACCCTGCTCTCTTCTTAAAGAGGGAGTTCACCCTAAAAAAAAAATTTAACCTTAGATTCATGCTAATTTTGTCTAGGGGAATCGGCTAGTTTTTTAAAAATCAAAGCTGTACTTACCGTTTTAGAGAGCGATCTTCTCCGCCGCTTCCGGGTATGGTCTTCAGGACTGGGCGTTCCTATTTGATTGACAGTCTTCCGACAGGCTTCCATCGCGTCACGAGTAGCCGAAAGAAGCCGAACGTCGGTGCGGCTCTATACGGCGCCTGCGCACCGATGTTCGGCTACTTTTGGAAAATCGTGACGCGATGGATGCGACCGTCGGAAGCCTGTCGGAAGACTGTCAATCAAATAGGAACGCCCAGTCCCGCAGCCCATACCCGGAAGCGGCGGAGAAGATCGCTCTCTAAAACGGTAAGTACAGCTTCGATTTTAAAAAAACTAGCCGATTCCCCTAGACAAAATGAGCATCAATCTAAGGTTAAAAATTGTCATTTCCGGGTGAACCTCCACTTTAAGGGACAGATGCATGAATGTTGTATCTGCAATGTAAGTGATAAAATCAATAGATGTATGTTGTTGATAAGTGGTGGCAGGCAGAATGATTGACAAGAGAGGTGTAGCGCCCTGCTCTCAATTGACTGGGCGCTATGTTAAATTTAGAGGGTGTCTGAGCCGATAATGTGGCTCAGACTGCATGATTTATTCAAAATTAGCCTCTGTCCTGGCAGTGGTTGTGCCTGATAGCATTTTCCCACTGTTGCCTGGAGGTGGTGATACCTCCACAGTTCAGTGTTGGAACATGGGCAAGCCATAGACTATTGAGTGTCTATCCTCGGGAACAGCCCAGTGGGAGTGGTGCCCCGCTGTGCATGCCGGGGAGAGATACTTAGACACAATTTTCTGGGGGCCTTCCCCTCGTGGCCCACCTGGCACGAGGTATGTGTTGTGTGAATTCCAGCCTGGGACCACGCTGGCCCGAGGCTGCATCTCTACCAGTAGGCCCAGTTATGCTGACTGGGGCCTACGAATTAAGAGGGATCCCAAGCTGTCCATCTGAGTGAAGGAAGCTGAACTTAATGAAGGAAACCGGGGGAGGACCTGCCCTGGAGGAGACCAAGCAAGAGGCTTATGTCTCGGAATAGGCCTGGTGACCTTATTAAGGAGGGATCCACAACTCAAGTTGTCTTACAGTTCGCCGGGTTGGCTTAAAGGCTCTTTTACTGTAAGGCTGGAAGTTCGGGTGATATATCCTGTGGCAGAGGATTCCGGACTGTTCATTTTTGTTCCTGATCAGTCTGTGGCAGAGACTGTTATTGAACTGGTTTGTGCATCATTCCGGCTGCTAGGCCAAGTGAGAGGGGTCTATCGGGGTGGGCAATACCCACTCAAGTGGAGTGGAGAATGACTTTGGAGTTTAGGGGTTTTCCCCAGTGATCTGTACTGTGTACCTGAAACCTTCCCCTTCCCCTCCTTCTACCTTCTTCACAAGTTTTGAGCAAAAGAATAAAACCTGTCAGTTGGAGATTTAACATCTTGTGTGGACATTGGCGTTCTTTGAGGCCTCGTACACACGGCCGAGGAACTCGACGTGCCAAACACATCGAGTTCCTCGGCGAGTTCAGCCCTGAAGCCGCCGAGGAGCTCGGCGGGCCGAGTTCTCCCATAGAACAACGAGAAAATAGAGAACATGTTCTCTATTTTCTCGACGAGTTCCTCGGCGGCTCCATCGGGCCGAAAGTGTACAGACGACAGAGTTTCTCGGCAGAATCCGGCTCTGACCGAGTTTCTCGCTGAATTCTGCCGAGAAACTCTGTCGTGTGTACGAGGCCTCAGACTTCCTTCCCCTAGACAACGTGCAGGCCCAAAATCTAACAAGCAGCTCCTACAGGGGTAGTGCTACAGAGGTCTGAAGCAAAGACCTCATACTTACAGACGGGCTGAAATAAATTGCCAAACACTGGATATCAAGATGGTAGCCGTGTAGTGCATCTGAAAGCTTTACCTTCTGGCCATATTCACATAGAGTTTCATGCAGACGAATTCAGGCAGCCTTTTCAAGTCAATGACAGGTGGCCATCTGCACAGGCGTGCACAGATCTCCATGCTCATCCCAGAGTGTATTTCCTTGCAGATCCAATGCATGGATCGGACTGCAAACAGGCTGTGTTCTGATCCTTGCTTCACACCCACACTAATGCACACTCCTAGATGCACATGGAGGTCCATACAGTCAGTTGCCTCTCATTGTTTTGAACACGCTGCCTGCATGGGTGTTGGGTGAAACACCTGCGCATCAAGTATGAGTGAAGACGGCTACTAAATCAATAGGCCTTTGTGAATGAGGCCTTTGCCTTGAATTTCTACTAAAAGTAGCAGTGTTCTTCTTGTGCCTTGAGTCTCATAGCTATATATCTACGTACAGTGTGAGGTTATCCAAGGCACTATGCCTCTGACTTCTGGTCAGTGAGTGAGATTTGGTGATGCTACTACTATATTGCATAGCTCCCAACTGTCCCTATTTCGTGGGACTGTCATTGATGTTGAAAAAAGTCCCTCTGTCCCTCTTTTCTCCTCATTGGTCCCTCATTTTTGTCTGATCTATTTAGATATACAGTATATAATGCACTTTTTATCTTTTAAACATTTCATCCAATTTCTAAATTGCTACATCTGGAAGTTGCAAAGGCCAGTATAGAGAAAGAATAATAAAAAAAAGCATAATATCCTTTAAGGGACGTGACAGGGGGCCAGATTCACATAGATTAGCGGATCTTTAGATCCGCGTAATCTATGTGATTTACGATCCGCCGGTCCAATTTTGCGAGGCTAGTGCATGATTCACAAAGCACTTACCTCGAATCTTGTACCGGCGGATCGTAACTCCCCCGGCGGAATTCAAATTCCGCGGCTAGGGGGAGTGTACAATTTAAATCAGGCGCGTTCCCGCGCCGATTTAACTGCGCATGCGCCGCCGGTGAAATTTCCCAGTGCGCATGCTCCAAATGACGTCGCTAGGACGTCATTGTTTTCGGCGGCAACATAAATTGCGGCCATCCGTATTCCAGACCGACTTACGCAAACAACGAAAAAATTTGAAACTCGGCGCGGAAACGACGGCCATACTTAACATTAGTTACCCCTCATATAGCAGGGGTAACTATCCGCCGGAAAAAGCCGAACGCAAACGACCTAAAAAAAAAGCGACGGGCGGGCGTTCGTTTCTGAATCGGCAGTTCTCCTCATTTGCATATCGACGCGTAAAAGACCGAGGCGACACCTAGCGGCCGGCGGGAGATTGCAGCCTAAGATCCGACGGTGTAAATCACTTACACCAGTCGGATCTAAGGGAGATCTATGCGGAACTAATTCTTATGAATCAGTCGCATAGATCCGACCGTCGGATCTCAGAGATACGACGGCGGATCAGGAGATCCGCCGTTGTATCTCTTTGTGAATCTAGCCCAAGGTGTGTGTCCAGGGGCGGACTGACCATTGAGTCACTCGTGCACTGTTCGAGGGCCCCATGCCACTAGGGGGCCCCATCAGGGTTGCCAGGCTCAGTAAAACCAGGGACAGTATGTAAAAATCTGTGTTTTTTTTAGATCTGTCCCTGATATGTCCGAAACTGACATGCTTTTAATGTGAAGATCCCAAGATTTTAGCTGCCCTGCCTCTGCACTGCCTCCTGGCGTGGTGGCCATCTGTAAGCCAGAGGGGCCCCATAATCTTCTATTGCCCGGGGGCCCCATGAGTTGTCAGTCCGCCCCTGTGTGTGTCCTATGTCTACATACTTTTGCTTATAGGTGTCCCTCATTACCATCTCAAAAAGTTGGGAGGTGTGGTATTGCTCACTGTTCTTCTTGCTGGAGATGAAGCTCTTTCTGAGGATCTGCATAGAACCATCACCCTGCTTCTTCTTCTGTCCTTCTGTGGATCTGTGCTTGCTGCATCTTTTCTTATGTTGCTTGATTATTCAGTCACCCATCATCAGGTGGAGAAGGGGGCAGCTGTGACATGAGGAAGTAAAGCCCTGCCCCTACCATGATAGCCATTCGTTCAAGCACAACACAGTGCAAGACAAAGCATGATAAATCAATATAAGGAAAAAAATCAACTGCAAAAAAAACGCGAACAATACTGGCGTTTAGTCTATTGTCCCCGGCTTGTCTTTCTGGCACTGTTTCCACAGTTCAGGTCCTTAAGACAATAAGAAATCTTATCAAAGCTTGTAAAATGCTTGCTGTACAAAGTGCTATTCAGACTTTACCAGCTGAAACCACTGTGACCCAAAACCCCCAGCTTCATTCCCAGCTGCTATATTAATCACCAGCATGGACTTTGAGTGTGTCTGCTTGTGGAGGATTACTGAGTATGCTATGGAATGTACTAAGGGTAGGCCAGCATGGTTGTAAATACGGTCAGAATTCTTCATTGTTATAAACATGGTATAATAGACAAATATGATGTGGCTCTTTTTCTGCAGAACAGTGCATCCAAAAACAAAATGGCTAAATCTTTTGGATATTTTTTTTTAACAGAAACTAAGTTTATTTAATAATAAACAAAATAATAGGACAATAAATTGTACATTTCAATAGGGATTCCAGCAAAAGGACAAGGTGTCAAACAAAGCAAAGGAATAACATCACATCAGGTATGCAGTTCTAATTAGTAAGGGAAACTCAAACAACTACAGTCATAATACTCTATGAGCCATATATAGAAATATAGGGGGGCGGGGGGCAAAAGGGGGAGAGGCGGGAGGGGGGTACAAGAATCTGAGTACCAAATAGACTGTTTACGAAGCTCCCTGAGATGTCGAACCATATGCATCAATCCAATGCGACCAGACCTTGTCAATTTTTTTTTTGCTCAAGTCAACCTATAAAATGGCAAGACAGCATTCACTGCAGCTATCCAGGTATCTACCATTGATGGGGCAGGTTGTTTCCACCTGATGAGGATTTCCCTTCTAGCATAATATGAATAAGCTATGAGCTATGAATAAGCACTTTTGAAAGTGTGAAACGCGTCAGCTCCTGTATTACGTTGTTTACTGTGGCTTGCATTTTTTGGATTATTGCTTCTTTTTAATAAAGGCATTGATTTTGAGTGAGGCTGTCAAGAATTTTCTCCTCACCCAATAGCATAATACAGACTATTGTCACGGAAGCATGAATCAGACATACAACAACGGATAAATTAAATAGGAAGGCTTTATTAAAAACCAAACAGCAAGGTTAAAGTCCAAACGGATGATCAAACAGTCAGCAGAGTCCTTCACCGGAGCCAGGGTCGATAGCCAGGAATGAGAGTCAGCCAAGCCGGAGTCCGTAACAAGAGGGAGGTGGTAAGACGAAGCCGGGGATCAGGAGCCAGAAGGATCATCCGTGGGAGCCAGGTCGGTAACCAAGAGCAGCAGCACAATCTCAGGAGCATGTGTATACAAGAGGACCAAGCAGGGAAATGAAGCAACAGCCCTCCTATATATGTGCAAGGCATCCAGCTCCTCCCAGTGGGAAGGAGGAGCCGCAGGGTGTGGTAAGTTATAAGAAGCCCAGGAACCAATATGGCCGCCAGCACATGTCAGATGAAAGAAGCCTGCAGAGAGGTAAGACCATGACAACTATAGAAGAGAAACAATTTTAGATGCCTAGTAGCGACAACGTCATCCATATTTCCCAGCAGCATCAAAGCCGGATCTTGCCCAAGAGACCAGTCACCAAAATTATTCAAAACAGCTATCACCTTCTCCCAGAATAGACAGATATGGGGACACATCCATATCATATGGAAGAAAGTAACAGGGGAGGATTGATAATGTGAGCATAAGGGACTAACGTCAGAGTAAATACCAGCCAATCTGACTGGGGTATAGTAGGCCCTGTAGAAATGTTAGTTGTATCAAATGATCCTTAGCAGAAATCATTGTGATAATATAGCTGCCTACAGAATCCTCCCAATCCTCTTCAGTTAAGTCTGGGATGTCATCCTTCTATTTATCATGTGTTTTAGGCAGGGTGGAAGCATGGGCCGAAGCCAAGCGACGATACAGGGAAGACAGCGCTTTCTCCAGTACCCTTGATGTCAGCAAACACTGAGTCAAGCTGAAGGACTACCAGTCTAGGAAATTGGGCTTGAGCTGCATGCCTAAGCTGCTGATATCTAAAATGCATTGAGGCAGGTATAGCTTATTTTTCCTCATCTCTGAAGAGGAGAATCTGCCAGTTGTGAAAATGTGTTTACGAGAAGTAATCCCCTTAGTTGCCCATAGCTGGGGATCTTGCAAACCGAAGAAGTGCTGAAGGCATGGGTTACCCCAAAGGGCTATATGAGGGGAAAATTTGAACTTGGCCTTATAGACCCCCCCCTAGCCTGTTGCCACACATTTTTGGATAATTTATTACCAAACTGCTTGCACCCGGTCAGTTGTGCATACAAAATGCTCCTTATGTTGCAAGAAGGCTTTTTCATTCTAGATGGCAAAAATCAGATGGGCATCATTTTCTGCATATTGGTGCCCTCTAAACACTATTTTTAAACAAACAGCTGAGAGCCGGTTCACACAGGGGCGACCTGTCAGGCGCACGCGAATTGTAAGGCAGCTTCCCGGTTAGAGTAGATTGGGTGAATGTTAGTCTTCGAGTCAATGGAATACTGATGTGTCTGCCAGCGAGGAGAGAACACCCACACCAGGCATCCATTCACTGGTATGATCTGGTTCTAAGTGACCACAAAGTGTGGCTGACTTCTCTTCTTGTTTAACAAGGAGGTCAATACTATCTGGTGAAATAGATCTCGCAATTAAGAGTGGGGTATTCCATGTTAACAGGGATGAGGAAAGGAAGACAGCAATGTAACAGGTAGACCAGGGGACTCCAAACATTCTAAACAAAGGGCCGGTTTATTGTCCTTCAGATTCTTGGAGGGTCGGATTTTGGCCAGCGGCAGTGGAAATTTTCCTGGCATCATTGTTAGTAAACATCTGGTATTAGGGGGAGGAATAGTGCCCCATTGCTGGTATCATATGGAGGAATAGTCCTCTATTAGTTGTGTCAGTGGGAGAAATGGTGCTCCATTGTCGGTGTCAGATGGCAGAATAGTGTCTCGTATCAGTGGGAGGGATAGTGCCCCAAGGGCCGGATAAAGGCTAGCAAAGGGCAGCATCCGGCCCTCGGGCCGCAGTTTGGAGACCACTGAGCTAAACATTATATGCATTAAAGCTGCTTACCAGCCGGTCTGCACGCACAGCTCAGTGTACAATTTTTCAGTATCTGCAGAGATGAATAAACTTCTGTGCATGCACAGGAGTAATGTCATCTTGTCCTGGCCAATGAAAATGGCTGAAGATTAGACTCCCAAAGAAGACTGGCCAAAGATATCAGTGGCCAGTAAGAAAGTTCAGGGACACTGCAGCACTGGAGTGAAAGTGAGTATTCTTCAGCTTTAATTGTATGCAGTTTGATGGCAGGGGCAACCTATAAAAGGTGAATGCTACAGTATATAGCCTAAACCTCTGTTTTAAGGCAGCCAATTCATTTTGAATGGGCTGCCTATGCACCCTGTGTTAGGGTGCATTGTGATACATGTGCGTCGGAGCTGCATTGCTTTAGTTCATTTAGGTGCCATTCAAAATTAATAGCACCAAACGGTTCCAAACTCATGTCATGTGTGTTAATGTGCGGAGTTGCGAATGGGCCTTACATTTTTTTAGAAGTAAAATTATAACAAACTTCTTACAAAATGTCGGGGCCAACTGCTCCCCTTGCCCTTCCTACCCCATGTATACTTTGTGTTTTTTTACCACAGATCCTATTGCAACCTACTCCCCCTACTCAGATGCAATCCCATTCAGTAAACCAGTGGCCATGGTGTACTGTGCATGTGTAATTTTTTTTTTAAAGGCCTTATGCCCTGTACACACGATTGGTCCATCCGATGAAAATGGACTGATGGATATTTTAATTCAGTTATCCGATGAAGCTGACTGATGATCAGTCGTGCCTACACACCATCGGTTAAAAAAACGATTGTGTCAGAACGCGGTCACGTAAACCATGTACGACGGCACTATAAAGGGGAAGTTCAAATCCAATGGCGCCACCCTTGGGGCTGCTTTTGCTGATTTTGTGTTAGTAAAAGACGATTTGCGCTTTTCTGTCTGTTACAGAGTGATAAATGTGCTATCTCCATAACTAACGCTAGTTTTACCAGAACGAGCGCACCCGTCCCCTAATTTAGTCTGAGAATGCGTGGATTTTTAACCGATGGACGTGCTTACAGACGATCGTTTTTTTCCTATCGGTTAGTTAACCTTCAGATAATTTTAAAACAAATTCCTAGTTTTTTAACCGATGGATAAAAAATAGATGGGGCCCACACACGATCGGTTAGTCTGATGAAAACGGTCCATCAGACCGTTTTCATCAGGCAAACCGATCGTGTGTACGCGGCATTAAAGTAGAACTAAAGGCAAAACTTTTTTTTTTTTATTGGGATGGAGTAAGGAAGAGTTATAAATATAGCGCCCCCTCTAAGGTCTTGTTCACACTGGTTTCAGCTTACATAATGCAAGTGTAAAGAGCAGTTGAATACATCCGGTGGAGCGCGCAGGTCGGATCCTTTGCGCATGCTCTGAAACGCGTTGTGGTCCCTCTCGGCCTCCGTCCAAGCTGACGCTACGTTCCACCGGATGTATTCCATGCTGACAGTGTGATACCAACCACGGACATAGCCGGCTCCCTCCGGCTCTCCTCGGGTCCCAGCAGCCACATTTCATCTGGATATATATGGTCTACTGTCCGTCAGACTTGTGCCAGCTCCCCTCACTGCAACATAGTAATTTATGATGTAAGTGCTGGATTATTTTATATGTTATATTAAAAACACAGTTTACTCAGTGGCGCTTCTCTCTTTACTTTTTGGAAGTTAAAGCAAGATCTGGAAGACCAAGAAAAATATCAGACAGAACAGCTCGCAGGATTGTGAGAAAAGCAATTCAAAACCCACGTTTGACTGCATGATCCCTCCAGAAAGATCTGGCAGACACTGGAGTTGTGGTACACTATTCCACTATAAAGAGATATGAAGTTGTACAAATGTGGAATATTTTTAAGGAATGTGGGGCTGGATGTCACTGTGGGAGGTTGGAAAGTACCCAGGGCTATGCAGGGACACTGTGGAAGACTGTAGGGCCCTGTAGAGATGGGTGGCACTGTGGGTGGTTGTGGGTGCTGTAGGCGATGAGGGCTATTAGGGGGCTGTGGGCTTTGCAGGGGCACTGTGGGAGACTCTGAAGCCTTGTGGGGCTGGGTGGCACTGTAGAACGTTTGGGGGTGCTGGGGGCTATTCAGGGACACTGTGGGAGACTGTAGGGCAAGCGAGGCTGGGTGGTAATGACGGAGGTTGGGGGGTGCTGAGGTACTGAGAGTTCTCAGGGGGCTGAGGGCTCTGCAGGGCAACTGTGGGAGACTTTGAGGCCCTATAGGCTGGGTGTCACTGTGGGAAGTTAGGGGCTTCTGGGGGCTTTGCATGGACACTGTGGGAGAATGTAGGGCCCTGGGGTGCTGAGCATAGCTCCCAGCTGTCCCCGATTTTGAAAAAATGTCCCACATTCGGAACAAAGTCCCTCTGTCGCTCTTTCCTCCTTGTTTATCCCTCATTTTTGTCTGATCTATATAGTTGTATATAAAATGTACTTTTTATCTTCAGAAATTGTTTACCAGTGCTAAATCTTTCATCCAATTTCTAAATCGCTACATTTGTAAATTTCAGAAGCCAGTATAAAATAATAGTAGTGTTAAAAAAAAGCACTTGTGTGTTTAACTAGAATTTTTTTTGTATAATTTCCCATTAGGTGGGCGTGGCAGGAGGGGTTGTCCTATGCCTACATACTTTTCTTAATAGGTGTCCCTCGTTCTCATCTCAAAAAGTTGGGAAGTATGGTGTTGGGTGGCACTGTGGGAGTCTGGGGGGAACGGTGGGTGCTGAGGGCTCTCAGGGGGTCTAGGTGCACTGTGGTAGGTTGATGGGCACCGCAGGCCACTATGGGAGGATGGAGGTGACTATCGTAGCTGGGAGGCACGGCAGGGGATCTACAGTCTGGTTGTTGAGAATCACTGGTCTAAAGGTGTCATATATATCCTATTCTATTACCTTGCATTTCACATTTCTAATATCCATTGCAGGTGCAACATTGTATTTCCCAAATACATATAATCACGCCAGATGTGTTATATACATGGGTGCAGTGGTGACTGGTGGTATATTTTTTTTGGGGGGATGGCAAACAACCCGAACCACCACAGGCACCCCCTTCCCTGGTTGGTCGGTCACCAGCCACGCACTTACCCCATCTAGGTCACGGGCAACACTTCCTCTGGGGGGCAATAGGATCACTTCTCCTCTCGGCCAATCAGGTGATGGGTCTCAGGACCCGCTTCCTGATTGGCCTGGAGGATAATCAGGACGACAATAGCGAATATTAATTTGCTATTGTCACACAACTGGGTGGGCTCGGGGCACAGTGCTCTGCATGTAGATTAGAGGCTGGACATATGATATCATACAGCCCAGGAGTCTTCAAGTGGAATTCCAACAATCTTTTTTTAAAAACACCCATGTAATGGTTGCACCTACACATATATACACTAAGGGCCAGATTCACAGCCGAGATACGACGGAGTATCTCAGATACTCCGTTGTATCTCAGATACTCCGTCGTATCTCAGATACTCCGTCGTATCTCAGATACTCCGTCGTATCTCAGATACTCCGTCGTATCTCAGATACTCCGTCGTATCTCTCAGAGTATCTATGCGACTGATTCATAGAATCAGTTACGCATAGATAGCCCTTAGATTCGACAGGTGTAATTGTTTTACACTGTCGGATCTTAGGATGCAATACCGCGGCCGCCGCTGGGGGGAGTTTGCGTCGTAAACCAGCGTCTGGTATGCAAATTAGGAGTTACAGCGATCCACAACGGTTTTTCGCGTTTGCTACGTCGCTGCTAGTCTAGTTTCCCGTCGCAAAGTTAGTCGTAGTTTTTGGTGCCCTAACTTTACACAGCACACGTATGTGCAGGTCTGGGTTAGATGATTGACGTGTTGTGAAAAAGTTCCCATGTCGCACAAGGCGCATCACCAGTTTTCCGTAAATAGCCGAGCTGCGAGTCGGCGCTATACGGCGCCTGCGCAGTCAGCTCTACACGGCGGGCACAGGCGTCGTATAGCGCCGACTCGCAGCTTGGCTATTTACGGAAAACTGGTGACGCGCCTTGTGCGACATGGGAACTTTTTCACAACACGTCAATCATCTAACTCAGGGTTAGGAACGCCCAGTCCCGCGGGAATCAGAACCCGGAAGCCGGGGAGAAAATCACACTATATCGGTATGTACAGCGAAAAAAAAAAAAAGACCTGCATACTGTAAATGTCGTTCGTATGCTGGATGCAATGTCAGGATTTTTTTTTTAGGGTAAACCCCCGCTTTAACTGGCCTGCAGTCCTGGCTTGAACCCAAAAGAACACCTTTGAGATGAATTAGAGTGGAAACTGCGAGCCAGGCCTTCTTGTCCACATCATTGCTTGACCTCACAAATGCGTTTCTGGAAGAATGGTCAAGCATTCCCATAGACACACTCCTAAACCTTGTGGACGGCCTTCCCAGAAGAGTTGAAGCTGTTATAGCTGCAAAGGGTGAGCCAACTCAATATTGAACCCTACAGACTTAGACTGGGATGCCATAAGTGTGCTTTCACACTAAAAGCGACGGCCCTTAGCGCTAAAGCGCTGCTCGTTTTTGGCCCCCAAAAAAGGATTAAAAATTCCCATTTTCAAATCGCATTTTCCCATTCCCTGGCTTTCAAATTGCTTTTCAGGTGCTTTGAAAGAGCTGCCCATTCATTCCAATGGGAAGGGCATTTTGGCAGCGCTAAATACAGTGCTCCCAACCTGCCCCAAAGATGCTGCTTGCAGGACTTTTCCAAACGTCCTGCAAGTGCACCGCCCTAGTGTGAAAAGTCACACTGAAATTAGTGGGAGGTGGTTTTCAGGCGCTTAGCAGAGGCTATTTAAAGTGCTAAAGTGCCTGAAAACCGCTCCGGTGTAAAAGGGGTCTTAAAGTTCATGTGTGTGTAAAGGCAGGCGTCCCAATACTTTTGGTGATATAGTGTATATCGTTATAAGTAATAAATGTATGTTTTAGCAGTCTTTTTCTTGTTAAGAGACATACTTTTGTTCTTCCCTGTGAGCCCGCTCCCATCTTGAGTGTGGGCATCAGGGCCGGATTAACAAGGGGGCTGATGGAGCTGCAGCTCCAGGCCCCTTTCTCAAGATAGGCCCATTTGCCCAAAAAAAAAAAAAAAAGAAAATTTTTTTTTACTTTGGGGGGTTGTAGCTCGACGACCAGAGGTCACAGAAACCCCACATTTGGGGGGTAGGCATGGGAAGAGCTACCCCACAACTGGTTAAAATATGGGACGGCTATCATTTATGGTTCCGGAGATATGGGCCTGCTTGCACAGCCTGTCAGGAGCTACATTCAGAGCGGTCAATATAAATACAAGCTGACACACTGCAGCAAACTGATAGGATCACAGTGCTTATAATAATTATTTGTATATTACTCATGGTAATTAACCCCTCACCACCCAGGCCAATTCTGACACTTCTCTACTACATGCAAAAATCATCATTTGTTTTTTGCTAAAAAATGACTCTATGGTGGTCTTTGCACTTTTTATGTTGCAAGGTGTAGAGCTGCACGATTCTGGCTAAAATGAGAATTGCAATTTTTTTGCTTAGAATATAGATCACGATTCTCTCACAATTCTTGCGGCGTAACATCATCTTTCACATTAAAAACAAAACAAAAAAATGGGCTAACTTTACTGTTTTGTTTTTATGGTTTTTATTATTCATTGAAATGGGCAAATGCAGTGTGACATAAAATAATGCAGCAATAGCCATTGTATTCCCTAGAGTCTCTGCTAAATATATATATAATGTTTGGCAGTTCCAAGTAATTTTCTAGCAAATAATATTGCTTTTTAACTTAAGAAACAAGTGTTGGACTTTAAGTGGTTGAATTTAGTTACAATGTTAGTTAGTTACAATGTTTCATTTTGTTTACAAACTTGGCAGACTGCTGAGATTTTTCCTTTACACACAGAAGTGTATCCTTTTGATCTAAGAAGGAAGCGTTAGTTACAATGGCCCAGATTCAGAGAGCAATTGCGTCTGCGTAACCATAGTTACGCAGCGCAATTGCTTACTTGCGCCGGCGTAACGAATGCTCCTGATTCAGGAACCTCGATACGCCGACTGCAGCCTACAATATGCCTGGCATAAGGCTCTTATGCCGTCATATCTTAGGCTGCATTCTTTCGCAGGCCGCTAGGTGGGTTCCCGTAGTGGTCAGCGTAGAGAATGCAATTCACAACCGTACGCGCGCCCTGCGTACGCAGTTTACGTCGTTTGCGTACGACAGTTTTTGCGTAATGCTGCCCCTGCTATTATTAAATTGCGAGCTCTTATGCCAGGCATTTTTCAGGAGCGCCCACGCAATTTACGGAGCTACTGCTCCGTGAATCAAGCGTAGCGCAGGTAATTTACGGAGGCGCAGCGGCAAAACGGTACGCTGCGCTTCCGTAAAAAAAGCGCAAAGCTACCTGAATCTGGCCCAGTGTTTCCTGTTAAAAACTTGGCAGACTCTCCAGATATTTTCTTTTGATAGCTGAAAGTCTCTCCACTTGTTATATGAAAGAATCAACAAACTCTGCATTGGAGATCGTCAGGGGGGGGTTGAATCGAGATCACAATTTTTTTAACGATTAATTGTGCAGCTCTAGCACGGTATTTGCAATTTTTCAAACATGTTTCATTCATTAAAAAAAACACTAGTTAGTTAAGTTAGCACGATTTTTTTTGGTATCCTATCCTTTAATTTTTTTTTTTAGGTTACATGTTTAGAGTTACAGAGGAGGTCTATTGCTAGAATTATTGTTCTCGCTCCAACGATGGTGGCGTATGTAACCTGTGTGTATCTGGCTCTGATACTACCAGTGCCTACCCAGCCACTGACTAGTATCTCTCCCCAGCCTGTCCCCACACACCCTCTCACCTGCTGACCTGTGGATGGGGGAATCACTCCTGCAGTGTTATTGTGTTCTGCCAGTGTGTACAATGATCAGTGTTGCTAACTATAGCTGGCAGCACTGATTGTTTTGGGAAAAACCTAACAGGCTGGTTGTACTCAAGTCGATTAAAAGATTGACTTGTGTAAAACCAGCTAGCCCATACATAGATTGACTATGGCTGGTCTTTGCATAATTGGCATAATTTCAATCCATGTATGACCCGCTTAACCACTACGCAGTCCCTAAATATCCTTCCACTCCTTTACATAGTGCTCACTGTCATACTCTCCACACTCCTCTCCTGTACATAGTGCCCACTGTCATACTCTCCACACTTCTCTCCTATACATAGTGCCCACTGTCATACCCTACACACTCCTCTCCTGTACATAGTGCCCACTGTCATACCCTCCACACTCCTCTCCTATACAGAGCGCCCACTGTCATACCCTTCACACTCCTCTCCTGTACATAGTGCCTGCTGTCATACACTTCTCTCCTGTACATAGTGCCCACTGTCGCACCCTCCACACTTCTCTCCTGTACATACTGCTCACTGTCATACCCTCCACACTCCTCTCCTATACATAGTGCCCACTGTCATACCCTCCACACTCTTCTCCTATACATAGTGTTCACTGTCATACCCTCCACACTCCTCTCCTATACATAGTGCCCACTATCATACCGTCTACATTCCTCTCCTGTACATACTGCTCACTGTCATACCCTCCACACTCCTCTCCTGTACATACTGCCCCATCATACCCTCCACACTTCTCTCTGGTACGTACTACCCTCTGTCATACCCCCTCACTCTTCCTGTACATACTGCCCATTGTCATACCCTTCACACTCCTCTCCTGTACATAGTGCCTTTTGCCGTACCCTTTGCACTCCTCTCCTGTACAATGTGCCCACTGTTACACCCTCCACATTTCTCTCCCTCACCTGCACATACTTCCCACTTATATACCGTCCATACTCAGGCCCGGACTGGCCATCGGGCAAACCGGGCATACGCCCGGTGGGCCGCGGCCACCGAGAGGCCGCCAGGCTGCAAGCCGCGAGGCACAAGCCGCGCCGCTCATCTAGCCTCTCCGCGGCCGCCCGGGTGGAAGTAAACACCGAGGGGGAGGAGCTAGATGAGAAGCCTTCGGCCTCTCCACGGCCGGTTGGTGTCACTGCGAGGGGGAGGAGCCAGAGCCGACACCTGCTGGCTGCTGCTACAACACCGGACCGGATTCAAGAAAACGTGAGTGCAGCCCCCCCCCCCCCCCCCCTTGTAACCTGGATAGGAGGAGCGGTGGGGGCGGCTGCATATAAAAAATCTTTTTCTCCATCTCCCTTCTGCTGTATTGGAATGCCTGAGGCTGCGAGAGGTACAGTAAAAGCAGCAGGCATTCCAATACAGCAGAAGGGAGACGATAGAGAAAAAGATTTTTATATGCAGCCGGGGGCACTGCTCCTCCTCCACCTTCCATACACTTTGCCTCCTCGTGATCTCCACCTTCCCCCCAGGGCTCTCTGCCACCCCCCCCCCCCAGGGCTCTCCAAGACCCCCCCCCCCCAGTGCTCTCACCCTCCCCCCAGGGCTCTCTGCCACCCCCCCCCCAGGGCTCTCCAAGACCCCCCCCCCAGTGCTCTCACCCTCCCCCCAGGGCTCTCTGCCACCCCACCCCCCAGGGCTCTCCAGCTCCCCCCAGGACTCTCTGCCACCCCACCCCCCAGGGCTCTCCAGCTCCCCCCAGGACTCTCTGCCACCCCCAGTGCTCTCACCCTCCCCCAGTGTTCTCACCCTCCTTCAGGGCTCTCTGCCACCCCCCAGAGCTCTCCGTCACCCCCCAGTGCTCTCCACCTCCCTCCATGCTCTCTGCCACCCCCAGTTCTCTTTGCCACCCCCCAGTGCTCTCTGCCACCCCCCATGGCTCTCAACCTCCCCCCCAGTGCTCTCCACCTCCTTCGATGCTCTCTGCTACCCCCCCAGTGCTCTCTGCCACCCCTCAGTGCTCTCAACCTCCCCCAGGGCTCTCCACCACCCCCAGGGCTCTCCGCCACCCCCCAGTGCTCTCTGCCTTCCCCCGTAGTGCTCTCTGCCACCCCCCAGTGCTCTCTGCCACCCTCCAGTGCTCTCAACCTCCCCTCCAGTGCTCTCAACCTCCCCCCAGTGCTCTCCGACTCCCCCAGTGCTCTCTGCCACTCCCCCAGGGCTCTCTGCCACCCCCCAGGGTTCTCCACCTCTCCCCAGTGCTCTCAACCTCCCCCCAGGGCTCTCTGCCACCCCCCAGTGCTCTCCACTTCCCTCCATGCTCTCTGCCACCCCCCAGGGCTCTCTGCCACCCCCCAGGGTTCTCCACCTCCCCCAGTGCTCTCAACCTCCCCCCAGTGCTCTCTGCCACCCCCCAGTGCTCTCCACCTCCCTCCATGCTCTCTGCCACCCCCCAGTGCTCTCTGCCACACCCCCCCAGTGCTCTCTGCCACCCCCCGCAGTTCTCTCCGCCACCCCCCCAGTGCTCTCTGCCACCCTCCAGGGCTCTCTGCCACCCCCCAGTGCTCTACACCTCCCTCCATGCTCTCTGCTACCACCCCAGTGCTCTCCACCACCCCCCAGTGCTTTCCGCCACCCCCCAGTGCTCTCTGCCACCCCCCGCAGTGCTCTCTGCCACCCCCCGCAGTGCTCTCTGCCACCCCCCCATTGCTTTCTGCCACCCCCCCCCATTGCTCTCTGCCACCCCCCCCAGTGCTCTACACCTCCCTCCATGCTCTCCGCTACCACCCCAGTGCTCTCCGCCACCCCCCAGTGCTCTCTGCCACCCCCCACAGTGCTCTCTGCCACCCCCCAGGGCTCTCTGCCATCCTCCAGTGCTCTCAACCTCCCCTCCAGTGCTCTCAACTTCCCCCCCAGTGCTCTCTTCTACCCCCCCCAGTGCTCTCTGCTACCCTCCAGTTCTCTTTGCCACCCCCCAGGGCTCTCAACCTCCCCCCAGGGCTCTTTTCCACCCCCTAGGGCTCTTTTCCGCCACCCCCCAGTGCTCTCTGCCACCCTCAGTTCTCTCAACCTCCCCCCAGGGCTCTTTGCCACCCCCTAGGGCTCTTTTCCGCCACCCCCCAGTGCTCTCTGCCACCCCCTAGTGCTCTTTGCCACCCCCTCCAGTGTTATCCACCACCCCCATGCCACCCCCCCAGTGCTCTCCAACTCCCTCCATGCTCTCTGCCACCCCCCAGTGCTCTCCACCTCCCCCCAGTGCTCTCTGCCACCCCCCAGTGCTCTCTGCCACCCCCCCCAGTGCTCTCTGCCACCCCCCAGTGCTCTACACCTCCCTCCATGCTCTCCGCTACCACCCAAGTGCTCTCTGCCACCCCCAGTGCTCTCCGCCACCCCCCAGTGCTCTCTGCCACCCCCCTCAGTGCTCTCTTCCACCCCCCAGGGCTCTCTGCCATCCTCCAGTGCTCTCAACCTCCCCTCCAGTGCTCTCAACTCCCCCCCCCAGTGCTCTCTTCTACCCCCCCCCAGTGCTCTCTGCTACCCTCCAGTTCTCTTTGCCACCCCCCAGTGCTCTCTGCCACCCCCCAGGGCTCTCAACCTCCCCCAGGGCTCTCCGCCAACCCCTAGGGCTCTCCGCCACCCCCCAGGGCTCTCCGCCACTCCCCATTGCTCTCTGCCACCCCCCAGGGCTCTCTGCCACCCCCCAGTGCTCTCTGCCACCCCCAGTGCTCTCAACCTCCCCCCAGGGCTCTTTGCCACCCCCTAGGGCTCTTTTCCGCCACCCCCCCCCAGTGCTCTCTGCCACCCCCCATGCTCTCTGCCACCCCCTAGTGCTCTTTGCCACCCCCCTCCAGTGTTATCCACCACCCCCATGCCACCCCCCAGTGCTCTCCACCTCCCCCCAGTGCTCTCTGCCACCCCCCCAGTGCTCTCTGCCCCCCCCCCAGTGCTCTCTGCCACCCCCCAGTGCTCTCTGCCACCCCCCAGTGCTCTCCGCCTCCCCCAGTGCTCTTTGCCACCCCCCCAGTGCTCTTTGCCACCCCCCCTCCAGTGCTCTCAACCTCCCCTCCAGTGCTCTCAACCTTCCCCCCAGTGATCTCCGCCTCCCCCAGTGCTCTCTGCCACGCCACCCCCCAGTGCTCTCTGCCACCCCCCAGGGCTCTCTGCCACACCCCCAGTGCTTTCAACCTCCTTACCAGTGCTCTCTGCCACCCCCCAGTGCTCTCTGCCACCCCCCAGGGCTCTCTGCCACCCCCTAGTGCTCCCTGTCACCCCCTAGTGCTCTCCACCTCCCCCATGCTCTCTGCCACCCCCTAGTGCTCTTTGCCACCCCCTCCAGTGTTCTCCACCACCCCCATGCTCTCTGCCACCCCCCCCCCCCAGTGCTCTCCAACTCCCTCCATGCTCTCTGCCAGCTCCCAGTGCTCTCAACCACCCACCAGTGCTCTCCACCTCCCCGCATGTTCTCAGCCGGAGGTGCCGGTTAGCATGTCATGGGCTGCTCAATCAAAAATGCCCGGGCCTATTTTTTGTCCCAGTCCGGGCCTGTCCATACTCCTCCCCTATGTCGCTTACCCACAAAAACAGTTCTTTAAAATTATACTGAATATCCTCAATGTTACCAGCTCTACAATGGACACACTTTTGTTAGTTCAACTAAAGGAAATCTCAGTTCTCATATTTGTTCTGCCCCATTATTAGTACTCATTTAATTTTGTGATTACTACTGTGATGTATAGAGGAACATCGGGGATCTCAGCTACTCTAAATATAGCACTTATATAAAAAAGTGTCCCAGAAAATATTTTTTAAATGTTGGCAACTGTGCACTTAGGCACTGCCCAAGGACCACTGGGTCAATACGGGGCCCCATGAGAGGCTCCTGGGATCCTGTGATAATAAAGCGGTAGTAAACTTTCCTGACATTACTACTTTTTAGAGGCCATGGGGTAGGTTATGCCACAACGTACAAGTATGCACAGCATATTAGCACATTAGTGTACACTTAAATTTTCAGACTGAGCCCTCCAGTGCTGCGATGAATCAGGCGGGACCGGGGCACTTCCATCTTCACCCGGTCTTCCTTCTGGGTTCTGTGTCTTTGGTCACTTGCCTTGGCCGGGCTGCGTTCATGTCATTCCCACGCATTTATTTATTATTTATAAAAGGCCCCACCAAAATCCTCAGCACCAGGCCCATAATGTTCTTAATCTGGCCCTGGTGGGCATGTGAAGCACACTCGTTGCTTCTTCTAGCATACGGTGCTCATGCATGCGCATATTGTAGAATGCCGCTATGCTGCAGGTGGAGGATGCCCATTGACTCCTGGGATTGATGAAACTCATATACCAAAAGCCAATGTGCGCCCGCTGGCCAGAAATGACATATTTTGCCAAGGCGAGGAACAGCAGAAGCAGAGCATTGGCTGGCGAAATAAGGTACATATATTATGCAACAGGTGGTGATTGTCTGCGCTGTGATATGGCTTAATCAAATGAGTGGAATGGGGAAACAGTGAGTGAACGGGCTAAGGAAGTGACAAGTGATGCAGACACATGTTAACCTTGCCGGTTTAAAACTAGGTATAGTCCTGTCTGGACTGTAAAATGATACAGTGAAATTTTACACATAAGGATGTAAGTGAAAATCAAAACAGAAAACTGAAAAAACTGAACGTGAACATAAAATCTTGAATAGGTGCAAAACCAAAAAAAAGAAAGAAAGAGAGCCCAGTTCAACACTGGAACTGGTGCAGCAGTGAGGAAATGGTAAGGGTGGAAAGGGTTCCAAATACTGCAAAGAGGATACAGTCCTAACCAATCCAAACAAACGCATGCAGCCCACACCTCAGTGATAAGTGCAGCTTACCTTCCAGCTGACATAAAGGGCCAGACACATAGGATATAAACGTTACCAGTTTTCAGTTGGGTGAAAATCTTCCTGCCAGTTCTCAGTAATTGGTCACACATAGAGAGACAAAGATAATAAGGAAAAAATGTTGTAGCCTTGTACTCCTGATACTAATAGGATTTGATTGGCAAGGTGGTAGATATAGTCTCCACTTACACAACTTACACGGTGTGTAGGGAAAAATTGCACATCTCCACGAGTGCCGAACTCGTCTCCTGGTACTTCTCACTGTTGACAGCTTGTGGCTCTTAGTCTTGTGTCAGGCTGTCCACTCGTGTCAGGATAAGAAGAGCAAGGGACGGAGGGAGGAGACAGTGCACATAGCATAAAACTGTACAGAAACTTTAATAGCTAAAATCATAAAGTAAAAAACTCACATGGAGCAGTGAGGTGGCGATCATGTATCCACGAGCGCCGCGCTCGTCTGCCGTCCGTTCGGTACTGCTCCCGGTTAGTGCTCTGGGTCCCGACGCGTATTCGTCACACCACTGATGAAGTCACGTGGTGTGACGAATACGCGTCGGGACCCAGAGCACTAACCGGGAGCAGTACCGAACGGACGGCAGACGAGCGCGGCGCTCGTGGATACATGATCGCCACCTCACTGCTCCATGTGAGTTTTTTACTTTATGATTTTAGCTATTAAAGTTTCTGTACAGTTTTATGCTATGTGCACTGTCTCCTCCCTCCGTCCCTTGCTCTTCTTATCCTGACACGAGTGGACAGCCTGACACAAGACTAAGAGCCACAAGCTGTCAACAGTGAGAAGTACCAGGAGACGAGTTCGGCACTCGTGGAGATGTGCAATTTTTCCCTACACACCGTGTAAGTTGTGTAAGTGGAGACTATATCTACCACCTTGCCAATCAAATCCTATTAGTATCAGGAGTACAAGGCTACAACATTTTTTCCTTATTATCTTTGTCTCTCTATGTGTGACCAATTACTGAGAACTGGCAGGAAGATTTTCACCCAACTGAAAACTGGTAACGTTTATATCCTATGTGTCTGGCCCTTTATGTCAGCTGGAAGGTAAGCTGCACTTATCACTGAGGTGTGGGCTGCATGCGTTTGTTTGGATTGGTTAGGACTGTATCCTCTTTGCAGTATTTGGAACCCTTTCCACCCTTACCATTTCCTCACTGCTGCACCAGTTCCAGTGTTGAACTGGGCTCTCTTTCTTTCTTTTTTTTGGTTTTGCACCTATTCAAGATTTTATGTTCACGTTCAGTTTTTTCAGTTTTCTGTTTTGATTTTCACTTACATCCTTATGTGTAAAATTTCACTGTATCATTTTACAGTCCAGACAGGACTATACCTAGTTTTAAACCGGCAAGGTTAACATGTGTCTGCATCACTTGTCACTTCCTTAGCCCGTTCACTCACTGTTTCCCCATTCCACTCATTTGATTAAGCCATATCACAGCGCAGACAATCACCACCTGTTGCATATACTTTTTTGTCTACTAAGGATAGACTTTTCATTTGTTTGCTGCAGTGCTCACTATATTGCACCTATTCCTTAGCTCATTTCCCCTCCCCCCCCCCCCCATTTCTTTTTGCTACGTCCCTCTCCCCGTATCCTACACAGCGCAGGAGTTTTCACCTATTTTTATAAGGTACATATATTGCTGAACAAAAAAAATATTAAATATTAAATTGTGCAGTAGCCCTGAACACAGGGGCGAAAAGTTTACCCAGTTTGTGGGTGGAACGCTTTCAGGAGGGGAGGGTTCTCAGCTCAGCCTATGCCTGAGCTAAAGGCAAATGGATCCCAGGAAGTAAAGGATACATGAATCACCTGCCCTAACTCAAAATGACCACTGCAAAATATGCCGGGGGGGGGGGGGCTTGTTTTTCTAAGTGATTTCTCAGCAAAATAAAGCATGGGGACGTGGATGGAAGAGGAGTTTGTAAGCTGGAAAACGGAAGTGATGCAATGGTGAATATTGATTTGCTAAAATCAAAAGAAGGAGGGTTCGGGCGGAGTGCTCTGCGCCTCGAGGACAACTGAAAGCAAACCAATTAGAGCCTCAGGCTCTTATCACATGTTCGTCAAAAAATAACGGGCATATTAGACTCCCATTAGACCCGCGTCCAGCACAGCAGTGTTGCCAACCGTCAGTATTTTTACTGGCAGCCAGTAAAAAACAGGCAATTGTCTCCTGCCAGTAAAAAGAAAAGATTGCCAGTAAAAAATATGGCTGTGATGCTTGGCTAGGTCCGGAGCCGGCCGAGACCATCCAAGTGCCTGCTACAGTGTGTTTGATCGGCTGTGGTGGAGGTGGTGCCTGAGCATGTCCTGTGATGTCATGGTGCAAGAAAACCAAGCAGAGCGGCCAGAGCCTTGTGTGCGGGTCAGGAGCAGGGCAGGCCGGGAGCGGGACTGTGCTGTTTAGACTGGGGTGGACTGGAGGATCACTTGGTGTGGAGACTCAGGAGGGGACGTGTCGTGTTGGTGATCTGTGCTGCTGCACACTGCTGTCATTGTCACTGTGAGAGTCAGTTTCATATGTGTATGCCTGACCCAATCTTCTTTCTTACCCTTCTGAGTCCTGTGCCTGAGCTGCTTACTCACTATATTAAAAAATACAATAAGAAATATGTTTTTTGCATTATTATGTGTAGTGCTACCCCCGGAGGAGCCGCTAAATGATTTGGGACCGGCCTACTAATTTACCCTGGCAGTGTCTAAGGGTGCAACTGTGAGAATAGCAACAGTGAGTGGAGGTCCAGACATCCAATAAAGAGTTTTCAAGGCTTTATTGTCCAGGCCAAACACGGGCGAACATCAACATACATTAGGAAGGTCAAGGTTGATGAAGGAAGAAATAGAACCATGCGGTATCAGGCCTGGATATAGAACCGATCAATACACTGCTCGGCATTAAACCGAATGTATACACGTCGCCACTCTGCTCAGAGTGGGTAAAGTGCCCCCGGACAGACCTCTATTAGAGGCCGGGCAGCTGGAGCGTCACTCTGAATAGTACTGGGAGGAACAGGTCTCTCACACAGACCTGTCTCTAGGGCCCCCCCGCCACAGGCCAATTTCAATAGAGGACTTAAGTAAATAAGGACAGAGAATCCTCCCAGTAAACTTCTTTTGCAAATGGTCCCCGGATGACAGCAGGCATACCTGTCAGTGGTCCGGACACCCGATCCCAAACTAGGATCCTTTCAGTAGGTCTCGGAACCCAGTGGAGCACTGGGGTCCCTTCTCTCATCAGGAAGAGGTTTGCTGCAAAGTTCAGCTCTGGCCAGGTGGGCCACGCCGGCGGGGTCCATGGATGCGCGTACCCTGAAGGTGGGTACCGCACCTGGAACGGGGACCCCGCAGAAAGTTTTCGACACATGACCTCTCTCACAGATATACCCTCCCCCAGCATGCCCCGTGAGGGAAAACATCCTGTAATTGGCTGCTGGGAGAAGATCTGTTCTGCCAGAACCCCTCTAGCGCCAGCTGCCGGCCAGGAGTGGCACTGCACTCTCTGACCACAGTCTGACACAGTGGAACTTCCAGAATGACAGAGATCATCAAATTTAGACAAACATTGAATGGGAGCAAGGTAACTCTCCCGTTCCCCACTAAATTAAAGCGTAGTGCCCATGCTGAAAGCAAGGGGGGCGCTACATATGTATCTTTAATCATATTGCTAATTGCATACTGTACTTGTTTGTAGCCTAAATACTGAAATTTGCACTTAAAATGGTAATTTTTAACTTTTGGAAATGCCAGTAAAAACTTGGCTATGCCAGTAAATTTTGGGTGGTTTGTTAGTAAATTTTAGTTTGGTAGGTTGGCAACACTGCCGCATAGTGAAGTGAGTGCACACACATACAACGATTTATTTTTAAATAAATGATAATATGACTAACATTTTTTAACTTTAAGATGTTAAAAAATGTTAGTGTTATTATAATCTATTTTGAAAAATCGTTCTATGATTAGCTTTCCTATTTGTCAAAACTTTGGTGGGGGGGGGGGGGGGGGCGTCATCCATTATGGTCCGGCCCCCACTGCCAAAAAAAAAAATATGTGTTTGGAAAGTCTGGTACACACGATTGGATTTTCAGCAGACAAAGCGTAGGACTTTTGTCCGAAGCCTGTCATCCAACATTTGTCTGCGGAAAATCCGACAACAATTGTCCGTGTACGAGGCTTTAGATCGCTGCGTAAATACGGTGTGAAATAAAGTATTACAACAAAACATCATTTTATTCTCGAAGGTGTCTGAAAAAAAAAAAGTTTGGGGGTTTTAAGTAATTTTCTAGCAAAAAAACAGTTTTTAACTTGTAAACAACAAGTGTGAAAAATAGGCTTGAGCCTTAACCTCTTAGAGACCGCGCTATAGACAAAAGACGTCTACAGCGCGGCGCTCAATTGGCGGGAGGACGTCCTCCTGTTTACTAGTTCCCTGTTCATAGCCGCGGGTGCGCATCAGGGAAAAAGCTGTGACTGCCAGTCAAGCGGGTGTCGATGCGCGTGCCTGGTGGCTGCGATGTCCGCCAGTTACCCACGATCGGCATTTACAGAGCCAGGGGCGTCTCCTGTCAGGGAGAGGAGACCGATGGCGTGTCCCTTGTACATAAGGACACCGATCGGTCACCTCTCCCAGTCAGTCCCCTCTCCCAACAGTAAGAATCACTCCCTAGGGAACACATTAACCCCTTGATCGCCCCCTAGTGTTAACCCCTTTCCTGCCAGTCACATTTATACAGTAACAGTGTATATTTATAGCACTGTTTGCTGTATAAATGTAAATGGTCCCAAAATAGTGTCAAAAGTGTCCGAACTGTCCGCCGCAATATCGCAGTCCTGGCAAACAACCACCATTACCAGTAAAAAAAAAAAAAAATCATAAATCTATCCTCTATTTTGTTGGCGCTATAACTTTTGCGCAAAACAATCACTATACGCTTATTGTGATTTTTTTTTAACCAAAAATATGTAGAAGAATACATATCGGCCTAAACTGAGAAAAAAAAAATTGTTTTAGAAAAATTGGGATATTTATTATAGCTAAAAGTAAAAAATATTGTGTTTTTTAAAAAAAAATGTTGCTCTTTTTTTGTTTATGGAGCAAAAAAATAAAAACCGCAGGGATTTATTTATTTATTAAAATTCTTAAAAGTACAAAAAAGTACAGAAACGCAGTCAGTTACCCGTAGGCCTCGATGCGCCGAGAACAACAATGCAGCCACAACCAAAAAACATCAGCCAGTGGAACAGTTCATAATTTTAAATCATGATCAAATACCACCAAAAGAAAACTCTATTTGTGGGGAAAAAAAGAACGTCAATTTTGTTTGGGAGCCACGTCGCACGACCGCGCAATTGTCATTCAAAGCGTTACAGTGCTGAAAATTGGCCTGGGAAGGAAGGGGGTGAAAATGCCCTGTAGGCAAGTGGTTAAGTGTTTAAAATAACGCATATGATTAATTTTATATACTTTGCTTTGTTGTATAGTGAATATCATATACTATTTTATGTATAATTCGTTGTATATTATTGATTTGAAATGTTTATCTTATTTTTTATTTCTGTATATAAATAATTATTAATAAAAACATTGAAACAAACAAACAAACAAAAATAACAAATATGAGTGCAGGATGTCTCCACGGATGACATGAGTCCCGTGCACTGATCTCTCAGTCAGAGGCAGAGCGCCTTCAGCGGCCGGACTACACTTCCCGTGATGCTCGGGACGCCGCGGCACATGCGCAGTGCGGAGCGGCTTGAGTTGTTTGTTCCAATGTAGCAGCAGCTGCTTTTTTTTTTCTCCCCTGCGCTCCGGAGCCGCTTCTGTTCCCGAGTCTTCCTGAACTCATTGAGCTTCTTCTTCTCCCCCCTCCTCCTCCAAAGCTTTCCCCTTGTCCGTGTCCAGCCCGGTGTAGTCCCTCCTCGCTCCCAGCAGCAGTCCTGTCACACATGATCCACAAATGAGAAGGAGAAAACGATGGAACTGCATATTCTAGAGCACAGGCTGAAAGTAGCCAGCATAGCCAAGGACAACATCCAGCTGTTTACCTATGGACTCATCAAACTTGCCTTCCTCTCCTCCAAGACAAGGTAGGGGGAGGGGAGGGGGGCACTGGGTGGGGGTGTTGTTTAGAAGTGGGGGGACTTCTCACTGGTTGATTCATGTGCTATAGATGCTCATCCAGATAAACAACTTCATCCCATGGCATTGTTGGGCTGTCACTGGGTGCTGTGCCATCCATCTCCTGTAGCACTCAATGAATGACCTGCCAATCACAGTGCATGGATTGTAAAATGGGACTTTTGTTAATCTCGGAGATCTAGTGGATCTTTCTTGCTAAGTAGTGGTATGGTGCATGTGTGGAATGTGCACAAGTAGTTGGCGATCCGCTGATGTCATTCTCCCCCAGATCTAGGTGTCTGTGCTTTGTGCTGTAAACAAGCTCCTCATGTTCACTTCATGCATTTGCAGCTGCAGACTTGTTTGTCAGGCCTCTATGTACACAGGTATCCACTAAAGAAAGGACTTCTTTATTTGTGCATGCATTTCCAGATCACATCTTAGTTTTCATTGTTCAGCTGGGGTTGATTAAGGATGGGCAGATTGAATGGGAAAGCTGGATAAAGTTTGCACAGAGGATCAATGATCCATTGGGAACAATGGCAAGCGGGTATGATAAGGGGGAGTGGCAGTGTATCCAGAGCATGCTGAAATGTGCACACATATTATTTGGGGCTTTTGTCTCTTCTTCTCGCTGGGCTCTGCCATTGTTTGTGAAAAGTCATGGATTCCACCTACTTGTTTACTTCCCCTGTGCGCTGCGGCATGCCACTGTCTAAATCTCTCATCAAAATGGCATTAGAGCGGTTAGATCATTGGGTTATTCAATAATCGCTGCTCGGCATCTGACGTTTTGACAGCCCTGGGGTCCGCGCCCCAATTGGCACCATTTACGTTGTATAATTCTATTTGTTGGTTTTGTTTAAAGTGTTACTAAACCCACAACAGTAAACAGGGCCGGTGCTACCACTAGGCAGCTGCCTAGGGCGCCTGGCCACTGGTGTTCCTACGCTCTTCTTCTTTTTGCAGCAAGCAATTAAGTCTCGGCATCAGCAGGCAGCTGCTGCTCCAATCGCACATAGTGTCAGAGGTGCTGCGGCGGTGGAGGAGGACTATGTCTGTGTCCCGACTCCTGAATGAATGCAAACATTCATTGATGGGCGCTGGTGAGGCTGCATTTGTTGGGCGCTGGTGAGGCTGCGTTTGGGCGCTGGTGAGGCTGCGTTTGATGGGCGCTGGTGAGGCTGCGTTTGATGGGCGCTGGTGAGGCTGCGTTTGATGGGCGCTGGTGAGGCTGCATTTGTTGGGCGCTGGTGAGGCTGCATTTGTTGGGCGCTGGTGAGGCTGCATTTGTTGGGCGCTGGTGAGGCTGCATTTGTTGGGCGCTGGTGAGGCTGCATTTGTTGGGCGCTGGTGAGGCTGCATTTGTTGGGCGCTGGTGAGGCTGCATTTGTTGGGCGCTGGTGAGGCTGCATTTGTTGGGCGCTGGTGAGGCTGCATTTGAAGGACGCTGGTGAGGCTGCATTTGATGGGCGCTGGTGAGGCTGCATTTGATGGGGGCTGGTGAGGCTGCATTTGATGGGGGCTGGTGAGGCTGCATTTGAAGGACGCTTCATTAAAGCGGGGGTTCACCCAAAAATTAATTTCTAACATTACATTCAGCCGAGTTGTCCTAATGACAATCGGCTGTTTTTTTCCCCCCGTACATACTGTATTTCACCGCCGCTTCCGGGTATGTCTTCTCCGGGACTGGGCGTTCCTATCTGATTGACAGGCTTCCGACCGTCGCATACTACGCGTCACGAGTTGCCGAAAGAAGCCGAACGTCGGTGCGGCTCTATACGGCACCTGCGCACCGACGTTCGGCTTCTTTCGGCACATCGTGACGCGTAGTATGCGACGGTCGGAAGCCTGTCAATCAGATAGGAACGCCCAGTCCCGGAGAAGACATACCCGGAAGCGGCGGTGAAAATACGGTATGTACTGAAAAAATAAAAAAAACAGCCCATTGTCATTAGGACAACTCGGCTGAATGTAATGTTAAAAATTTATTTTTTGGGTGAACCTCCACTTTAAAAAGGCAGAAAAAATAAATATCTTTCTAGACAGCCGCACTCCAAACAATCGTTGCCTTTATTAGTAAAAATAAAACGGCACTACAAGCCACAGAGAATGGGACAGTTGACATGTTTCACACTATTCCTAGTGTTTAATCATAGGGCTTACATGGCAGGTAAAAGGGGGTGCATCAAAATGAGGTTTGGCCTAGGGTGTCAAAAATCCTTGCACCAGCCCTGACAGTAAAATCAGTCTGTATATTCAGTAAGGCCCCTTTCACATTGAGGCGTTTTTCATGCGGTACAGCGCTAAAAATGGCGCTGCTATACCGCATGAAAAAAATCATGCCCGAAGGCTTTCACACTGAAGCGGTGCGCTAGCAGGACCGCTTCAGAAGTCCTGCTAGCCGTATCTTTGGAGCGGTATAGGAGCGGGGTGTTTACTGCTCCTATACCGCGCCTTCCCATTGAAATCAATGGGAGACCGCGGTAGTACCGCCCGCAATGCGCCACTAGCGGGGGTTAAAACCGCACCGTTAGCGGGGGTTAAAACCGCACAGCTAGCGCCCGAATATCGCGGTAAATACGACGGTATAGCGGCGCTAAAAATAGCGCTGCTATACCGTCACCGCACCTCCACTGCCCAATGTGAAAGGGGCCTAAAGCATGCTTGTTATACTCGCTGTGGAACCTAAGGGGTTAATCCGTTTCATTGTGTATAAAGGCTGTTTTGATCCTTTCTCTCTAATCCTCTTCCACTGTCTCAAAAAAAAAATAACCTGATATTTACAGAGCCAGGGGACAAGCTGCACATGCTCAGTTTGGTGTGTATTGCTAGGGAGTTTTTTCTTTCTTGGGAGAGTGCATGTGATCAGCACAGGGCCAATCGGCACTGTCCAGACAGTGGATCAGGGGGTAATGGAAACTCCTCCTACAAGCTTTACTAAGAACTGATACAAGTCACAAGACTGCTATAGAATTCTGATGAGAAAGGGTGTTTAGCAGTTTATATTTACTAAAATAGTTGCATTTCCATCTTCTGTGTACTGTGGGAGACCAGATATAGTAAATGCAGGCTCCTGGGTTAGTAATACTTTTAATACATATTCCTTGAGTGTGGGGTCACATCGATTGATTCTGTCATTTGGAACAAATGCTGTTCTGGGTTTGAGTGGCCTAGAGTATTTTCCATATATATATATAAAAAAATAGGAGTAGAAAGTGTTTGTGCATAACCATGTTGGTTTATGAAAGTAAAACAGAGGTGTTGCCTGTGTCAGCCAATCAGATGGCAGCTGTTTTGCAGCGCTGGTTAGAAAAGAATTCCAAAAATAACAGATTTTATAGACTGCCTGCTCCCGGGGCCCATCAGAAGCCCTATTCGTATAAAACTGCTGGTATGATTCATTTACAAGTAAACATTGGGGGAGATTTATTAAAACTGGAGAGTGAAAAATCCAGGGCAGCTGTGCATGGTAGCCAATCGGCTTCTAAGGCTGGATTCACACCTATGCGTTTTTTGTGCTTTTTTCAGATTTGCACTACAGTCCATTTAACATGGTTTCCTATGGAACACGTTCTGTAATGCAAAATTTAGGCCTAACTTCTGTTTGTTCAATAAAGCTTTGGCAATAAAACCTGGAAGCTGATTGGTTTCTATGAACAGCTGCACCAGATTTTCCACTTTTAGGGCCCTTTCACACTAGTGCGTTTTTGCCGCGTTTTCGCTGTAAAAATAGAGCTATTAAAACGCTCCCCATGCCCCTCTCCATTGAAATGAATTAAAAATGCGGTAAAAACGTGGTAAAATCGCGGTGTTTTACCGCGATTTTAACGCTCCGTTTTTACCACGTTTTTACAGCGGTTTATAATTAATTTCAATGGAGGGGGCATGGGGGGGGGCGTTTTATGGGCGTTTTAATAGCGCTATTTTTACCGCAGAAACGCGGGAAAAACGCACCAGTGTGAAAGGGCCCTTGGTAAAGCTGGATACACATTATACAATTTTTTTCTTTTTTCTTTAGATTTACCAAAACCATATAATGTGAGGTCAATCCTAAACCCTTTCAATTTGTATGCAATCAGGCTGTCCCTTGCACTACATAGTTGAAGGTAAATCTAATGAAAATTGTATAGTGTATGGCCAGCCTAAATCTAATGGGAATCGAATAGAAGTTGTACAGTGTGTATCCAGCCTAAACCAGCCCCATTGTTTTGTACAGATCTGACTGAATTTGTGTGTACACAAAGTTTGCACAGGCTCCGTTTCTTTGCCAGCAAGAATGACCAGTGGGTGCCCATCTGCATAAGCCCTAAATTAATAAAGCAAATGATAGTAACCTAGAGTAGATTGTTAATCAGTTTATTTTTTAATATCTGTGGGCATGTGTTGGCTTTATCGCCCTTTGGCACAGATGTGGAATGGCTCAACATGGCCACAGCTTTTCATGACTGCTAAAATCATTAGTCATCAAAGCGAACAATGGGCCACATTGAAAAGTGACCATGCAGAAAAAAAATAAAAGCTATTCTGCCCACAAATGCCAATCGGGTTCCATTAGTCATGTTTCAATTGGAGTTTTAAAGTGGTTGTAAATCCTTCCATATACCCGGTGAAGTGACTGGCCCCAGGTGAGACAGACAAAACACAAATCCTACATAAGTTCTACCTGTCTTCTCTTTTCTACAGCCGATCAAAGTGCTGAGTTTATAAGTCTAGGTTCACATTTATCCAAGCTGCGCTTGTTGCGTTTTGCAGTGCGTTTTTGCATGCAGTTTTAATACATTTGCGTTGTATATAGCTGGTCGCTAAGGAGCGGGCCGGGAAGCCAGCTGCTGCGTCCTTAAACATTTCAGCTCCGGAAAGGTTTTACCCCCTCCCTGACCAGAGTATTTTTTGCGATTAGGCACTGCGTCACATTAACTGACAATTGCACGGTCATGAGATGCTGTACCCAAACAAAATTGACGTCCTTTGTTTCCCACAAATAGAGCTTTCTTTTGGTGGTATTTTTGCGGTTTTTATTTTTTGCGCTATAAACAAAAAAAAAAAAAAATATATATATATATATATATATATATGTGTGTGTGTGTGTGTGTGTGTGTGTGTGTGTGTGTGTGTGTGTATATAAAAAGAAATTCTTCAACAGTTTAGGTCGATATGTCGTCTTCTACATATTTTTGTTAAAAAAAAAAAAAAAAATCGCAATAAGTGTAAATTGGATTGGTTTGCGCAAAAGTTATAGCGTCTTCAAAATAGGGGATAGATTTATGGCATTTTTATTATAATTTTTTTTATTAGTAATGGTGTCGATCTGCGACTTTTATCGGACACTTTTGACACTATTTTGGGACCATTGTCATTTATACAGCGATCAGAGCTATAAAAATGCACTGATTACTGTGTAAATGACACTGGCAGGGACAGGGTTAAACACTAGGGGGCGATCGAGGGGTTAAGTGTGTCCTAGGGAGTGATTCTAACTGTGGCGGGGTGGGCTCACTACAACATGACAGATCACTGCTCTCGAGCAGTAGATCCCTAACGTGTTGCTAGGCAGAACAGGGAAATGCCTTGTTTACATAGGCATCTCCCTGTTCTGCCTCTCCTTGCCGCAATTGCGGGCCGTCGGCGAACATAGAGCTTGCAGGGCACGCTCCAGCAGCAGGAGCGCACCCGATTGGTGGCAAATTCAAAGGGACATATAGGTATGCCCATTTGCCTGTACGAGCCATTCTGGCCACGTATGTGTGTGTGCGGCGGTCAGCAAGTGGTTAACAACCAATAAGTCATCATCTGTCAGCGGAGGTCCCCTGTTGACTGCTGAATATAAAATACAAAATTGCTGGCAAAACAATTTGAGTGGGGTCACCTTTTGGGTCTAGTATGGATTTGGAGGGGAAAATGAAAAAAAAAATGGCACCCCCCCCCCAAATCCAAACCAGACCCTTATCCGAGCATGCAGCCCCCCCCCCCTGAACCAGACCAGGCCGCATGCCCTCAACCACCTTGTCCCCATTTTTGATGGGGACAAGGGCTTCTTTTCTCACAACACTGGCTGGTGGTTGTGGTGGTCTGTGGGCAGGGTTATCAGAATGTGGAAGCCCCCGAATCCTGCCCCCCCCCATGTGACTGAGTATGGGGTACATTGTCCACTACCCATTCACCAAAAAAAAAAGGCAGTGTAGTGTTACAAATAACATGTTCTTTATTAAAAATGAAGAATGTCCTCCATCTCCATCGTAGCACCCACCTGTCTTCTTTTTCCGGTTCCACCACCGATATCTTTCTGCTGTCTTCTCCCTCTGCCGACCCAAAGAAAAGTCCTCTTCCGACCCTGGCTCCCCCCCCCCCCCCCTGTTGTGTCAGCTCCGGTGTCTACCAGTTCTTATATTGCCATGGGCGTGTTCATCTGGTGACGTCGCCCAGAGAACCCACCCCTTATGACGGCACGTGCCATCTCTTGTTTTTTGTCAAGGACGTTGCAACCAGCTTTACAACCCGCTCCATAGCAACCAGGTATATACAATGAGGAAAAAAACGCGAAATGCATAAAAAATTCCATCACAAACGCGTTTCTGGTGTGACTCCATTGACGTCTATTACACTCAAAAAGCAGGGGGAAAAAACAGACCCTTTCCAAAAACATCGGTTGCAAAACACATAGAACATGTACTGTAGTGCAAATGGCATACCCCACTTAATACAGCACACAGGAACAGAGCTGAGACTGTCAACCAGCGGGAGGTCCCTCCCCTGTCATCAAGTTTTCTTGACACCAAGAGAAAAACATCAGACGTGAGTCATACTGATAGAGAAACAAAGCAGCAGACAGACAATGACTTTAGACTGAGGCGAGTACACACTATAGAGGCATATGCTTTGTTTAACCACTTAAGACCCGGACCATTATGCAGGTTAAGGACCTTGCCCCTTTTTTTGATTCTGCACTGCGTCGCTTTAACTGACAATTGCGCCGTCGTGCGACGTGGCTCCCAAACAAATTTGGCGTCCTTTTTTTCCCCATAAATAGAGCTTTCTTTTGGTGGTATTTGATCACCTCTGCAGTTTTTTTTTGCGCTATAAACAAAAATAGAGCGACAATTTTGAAAAAAATGCAATATTTTTTGCTATAATAAATATCCCCCAAAAATATATAAAAAAAAAACATTTTTTTTCCTCGGTTTAGGCCGATACGTATTCTTCTACTTTTTGGTAAAAAAAATTGCAATAAGCGTTTATTGATTGGTTTGCGCAAAAGTTATAGCGTTTACAAAATAGGGAATAGTTTTATGGCATTTTTATCAATATATATTTTTTTTACTAGTAATGGCGGCGATCGGCTATTTTTTATTTTTTCATGACTGCGACATTATGGTGGACAAATCGGACACTTTTGACACATTTTTGGGACCATTGTCATTTTCACAGCGATCAGTGCTATAAAAATGCACTGATTACTGTGAAAATGACACTGGCAGTGAAGAGGTTAACCACTAGGGGACACTAAGGGGTTAAGTGTCCCCTAAGGGAGTGATTCTTACTGTAGGGGGGCGTGGCTGGACGTGTGACGTCACTGATCGTCGTTCCCTATAACAGGGAACAGACGATCAGTGACACTGCCACAGAGAAGAAGGGGGAAGGTGTGTTTACACTCACCTCTCCCCGTTCTTCAGCTCCTGTGACCCAATCGCTGGCGCGGTCACGGAGCTTCGGACCGGGTCACGAGCACGCGACTCATGGCTGGGTACTTAAAGGGCAACGTGCCTGTGCCCAGCCGTGCCATTCTGCCGACGTGTATCGGCGTTAGGCAGTCCTTAAAGTGGAGGTTCACCCTATAAAAAATTTCTAACACTACATCCAGCCCAGTTCTGCATATAAAATAACAATAACCTTTTTTTTTTTTTTTTTCCCCGTAGATGGCGTTTAGCCGTGGAATTCACCGCGGCTTCCGGGTAGGGAGTCCCGCGGGAGTGGGCGTACCTATTGACATGCCAATTGATTGACATGCTAAATGACGGCGCACACAGCGCGTTACGACTTCCCGAAGGAAGCTCGGGTCGGCTCGGCTCTATTCGGCGCCTGCGCACCGGCGCCGAATAGAGTCGAGCCGACCCGAGCTTCTTTCGGGAAGACGTAACGCGCTGTGTGCGCCGTCGTTTAGCCTGTCAATCAATTGGCATGTCAATAGGAACGCCCACTCCCGCGGGACTCCCTACCCGGAAGCCGCGGTGAATTCCACGGCTAAACGCTATCTACGGGGGAAAAAAAAAAAAGGTCAGTGTCATTTTATATGCAGAACTGGGCTGGATGTAGTGTTAGAATTTTTTTATAGGGTGAACCTCCACTTTAAATGGTTATATTTTATGTCTGAAGTTTACAACCACTTTACGGTCCCATGTATGTACACAGGACGCTGCTAAACGTATGTTCAGAGACAGTTGGACGCTCTTTTTAACTGCCCCTGAACTCATTCGATGTTATCCTATGTGACCATGTACACAGTCTCGTTTATTGCTGTTTTTAGGCAGTTGCGTTTAACAGCGTTTCTTTGAAAGCAAAAAAATGGGTTCAGACGCCAAACGTGACTTAAAACGCTTCTAAACGCAAAACAGGCATTTTAAACATGGATTGCTATATGTCAAGTTTAATCATTTAGGAGGAGTTGTAAAAACATCCCGTGTACATAGAGCCTAAGGCTTATTTGGTTGCTATTGGCTTCACAAACTCAAATTCCAATTATAAACATGGCCCAATAGACTGTAAGATTTCTTAGGGCTGAAAGAGAGAAATCTATCGACAAATAGACACATCTCTCTTGCCTGCTATTGTGTTCATACAGCTGGCACCTGTGGCTGTCAGAATACCCAGACAGTGTTTGCATCTGATTGGATGCAGCTGCTGTTCGGCTGACAATTTTCCTCTTTGCTGCAATTGAAATTGCACTCCATTTGTGCGATCTGCTGCGGGTATCAATGCTCAATGAATGACACCAAAACAGCTTGCAATAACATGTAAACATGGAAGTGCTGGTAATTGTCTCTCCTCACCTCACACTGACAGAGTATAAGGAGAGCCGATCAGTGGCATCTCCTTGCAGGGGAGACTTGTACAGGTAATTGGTGCAGCCACAACAGTACCCATCAGTCATGCCAATTTGGGCCCATCAGTGCTACCTATCAGTGTGGCATACAGTATTAGTGCCTCCTTATAAGTTCCCATAAGTTCCGTCTCATCAATGCCCATCAGTGCGACCTCATCAGCGCACATCAGTGAAGGAGAAAAATTACTTTATTTATAAAACTTTCTGACAAAAAATAAGAAACTTTTTTTTTTCCAAAAACTAAACTGAAGGTAAAAACTTTTTCCAATTGGGAAGACTTCCCTACTCCTGTCCCATGGCCAATATAGGAAGTGAGAAAAATGCCTCTAAAATGAAGTAAATCCCTGGTAGTCACCAAAACCTTTACCCTTAACCCTTATCCGAGCACGCAGCACGGTCGGTCAGGAAAGGGGATGGGGACGAGCAAGCGCCCCCCCTCCTGAACCCTACCAGGCCGCATGCCCTCAACATGGGGGGGGGGTAGGTGCTTTGGGGCAGAGGAGCGCCCCAAAGCACTGGGAACGAGGGCCTCTTCCCGACAACCCTGGCCATTGGTTGTCAGGGTTTGCAGGTGGGGAGCTTATCAGTAACCAGGAGCCCCCTTTAATAAGGGGGCCCCCAGGTCCCGCCCCCCCCCCCCCCGCCGTAGGTGAATGAGTATGGGGTACATCGTACCCCTTCCCATTCACCTGGAGGAAAAGGATGTAAAAAAACACACTACACAGGTTTTAAAAGTAATTTATTAGGCAGCTCTGGGGGTCTTCTTTTGACTTCGGGGGTCTCTACTTCTGCTCTCCGGTGCCTTCTTTCTTCTGCCGGGCTTCTCTGCTGTCTTCTTGCAGCTCTTTTACTAGCGGGTGGCCCCGTCTTCCACGTCGTCTTCTTCCCTATTCTCCGGTTGTCCTTCTGCCAGGCTTCTCCGCAGGATGCCCCCCTGCCCCAAAGCACCTACCTCCCCATGTTGAGGGAATGCGGCCGTGTACGGTTCAGGAGGGGGGGGCTCTCGCTCGTCCCCACCCCCTTTCCTGACCGACCGGGCTGCGTGCTCAGATAAGGGTGTGGTATGGATTTTGGGGGGACCCCCATGCCGTTTTTTCGGCGTTCAGGGTTCCCCTTAAAATCCATAGCAGACCTAAAGGCCTGGTATACTCTTGGAGGGGGAACCCATGCCAGTTTTTTATTTTAAATTTGGCGTGGAGTTCCCCCTCAAAATTCATACCATACAGTGTCAGGAGAGCAGCCTATCGACTCTCCTCTACTCGTGTCTGTCAGACGCAAGTGAGGAAAAGCCGATACACGGCTCTTCCTGTTCACATTGTGATCAGCTGTGATTGGACACAGCTGATCACGACTCACGACTGACACACCACAACAGCGATGGGCGTGCGACGGCTTGTTATTCTGATCACGTCATATGACGTCTGTTCAGGATAACAGAACCACTTTCCCGACGTCATATTGCTATATGGCAGGCTGGATGTAGTTAAACATGTTGCATTTTTGTACTTTTTACTTCTGTATAAAACCAAACCTCTCATGTCTTGGCTCTCTGGCAAACGCTAGCAAAATCTCGACATAGTATGTGAAAACGCTGTAAAAATGCACTTTATTCTTAGAAATCCATTGTTTATGAAGTCTGCCCGAATACAATGGCATCATCCTTCCTTTCCCCCCTGCCAGCAATGCATGCTGATGTGAAATCAATACTCATGCATGATAATCATGATATAATAATAGCAACTTTGATATAATCTGCATGCTGATGTAAAAATCAATCCATTTCTTTAATAAAAGACTTTTGTTTTAACTTATTTTTTGTGTTCACACTTATTGTTTTTCTGAGATTGGTGACACAGCTGCCCTCTGGGAAGGGTACATCACTAGTGTCTTTCAGGGAGATCTTCTTTTCAAAACATGAATACATTTTCAAGGCACTGTGTGTGATATAGATATATTTTTATAACTGTACATACAGTACCTGTTATTGCTTGTTTGTATCACTTTCTTTGTACATCACCATGCAAGATAATGGAACTATGTAAATCAATAATAATACATTTACTTCTATTGTTTAAGATACAAAGCAGCTGAATGGCTTAACTTTCTATTAGAATCACAAAACCCAGAGCCTGTATGGGTTGAATATAGTCAGCAAATCTAAAGGGTTGTTTTTTTTTAAGACCAGGATAAATCTATAATAATTGGTTCTCTGCAAATTAAAAGAACTATGATAGGATATTATATTAGCCACCCATGAGCTAATGGACTACTATAAAAAATATATATAAAATCTGAAATCCTTTGATCAAGCAACTATGATTACTTATAAATAGAAATGTTCCAGGAATCTCTGTGTGAACAAGATCTGACCTCAGACGATGATGAACTGAAGTAATTGAGATAAGCTGTATTTAGACAGAACATGTAAAAGGCCTAGTAAATGTTTCATACTGAATCTTCAGGGGCACCTCTATAGCTTGTTACCTGTGGGAGTAACAGTGTAATCTATCAGCAGGTATGGCCCAAATATTACCACTCCACCATGTACCAACCATCATTTGGCTCAGTATACTACATCTAAATTCAGGGTGCACTTGACAGAATAAAGAATTAAATGCCTATGTGAATGCAGACTGAGAAAACCGACGCTGGTGGACTAATATCTGCAGCAATCGGTATTGCTCCTCACCATTGAGTCCCTAGACTTGAGATGACTAGGCTTCTTAAATGTTCTTCTTTATTTCCTAGGAAACATGTTGGCTGGATATTTTAAATCACTTGCAATTATTTGGTTATTCTTGCATGTTTGAGGCCTACATTGTTTACAAACTCTTTTAAGGATGGGCATATTGTCTGTTTTACTCGGGGAGATGTCTGGCCGAATGTGGTTTCCATATAGCCCATCTTGGAGCTTCTTCCATCTCCCCCCCCCCCCCCCCCAACTGATCGAAATGCTTTTTATACTTGACTAAAGCCATAGTCACATGCTGCTCCAGGCTTCTCTCTCTATTTACATAAAGTGTGGTCCTTTGTCAGGTGTCTACATCACTGCCTGTGTGACGTAGACACTTCCTATTGGTTGTCCACCGGTGGTGGCTTCTCAGGATTTAGAAAAGGTGTCTTCAGCAGTGACATCAGTATACATCAGTATGAGGGACCGGCCAGAGTTGACACATTTGCAGTGCTGGATTAGTGATCCTCAGCACCAAGAAATTATGCCGCCAAAAGACCAGGATGGTGGACTTAGGTGAGTGTATCTTGCTTCACAAGGACAAAAATAAATTAAAAACATGCAAGATGGGTTGGATGGGGACTTATGTTTTGCCTGTAGATTTAAAGGCATCCGTACACATAGCAGTTCTCAAGCAACGGGACTAGAGTAATTACAAAACTATTTCCAACCAGTTCCTTCTCCATTGTTGTAAGCTTTTAAGTGTGACAGGCCTGACTTGGAGTGCTCTACAGACAGTGGTATTTAACCTAACGACAAACATTATATTGCATGTTTTTCAACAGAGAAAGCTGTCATGCAGATATAGGGTTGAGACAAACCATTTAACACTGACAGAAATGCTTAAAATGATCAGTTTTTTATTTTATGTAAAACCTTTATCCCAAAAGGAGCAAAACTTACTATAACTGCTTAAAGTGTTAGCTGGAGTATTGGCTTCAATTTGTTTATCTATTCTAATTCTGCTGGTACATCAAACACTCCCCAGACTGACAATGCTGATGTCCAAGGGTGTCTCTGTGTTCATTCATCCAGAGAGGGGGCACTCTAATACAGGAGTTATGTTATTGGCCAGGTCACCAGGTAAAAACAGATGGGGGGGGGGGGAAAGCCTTTCAGTGCCAGTTCGCACTAGTGCGATGTCAGACATCGCTTGTGATTCACACTGCATTGCTGTGCAGATCACATGTGATGTCTTTGTAAGGCGATTTCAACCATACAAATCGCATTCATACTAAAATGGTGCAGGACCCTTTTTTAGGTCTGCACTGGAATCGAATCGCATGGGTGTGTACACCTGCAAAGGTTCACCTATCGCAGTGTGAAATGGTGCAGGAATCCGATTCCTGCACCATTTAACAGTGTGCACTGTAATCTGTAAACCCATCTGGGGGTGTCATTAACTTTACATTGACACCCTCAGAGGTTCGCAGTGAACCACTGTGCTATTCAGGTGTGATGTGGGAACCGGCACTGAATCACAGGGTTTCCCGCATCGCACCAGTGTGAACCCAGCCAAAAAATGAAAACAAATTCAGCCTCCGCATCTAATGATTGGTAAGCTGCAATACATTACAATTTTGGTTTGAGGTTTAATAATAATGTTTTAAGGCTGCTTTCACACTATAGCACCGCTCCTCTTAGCAGCGTTTTAGTTCTGTTTAGGCAGTGCTGCTTTTCGGCTGCTAAAATGGGTTAAAAACTCCAGTTTTTGCAACGCTTTCAAGGCGTTTTTAAGGTGCTTTGAAAGTGCTGCCCATTCATTCCAATGGGCAGGGCGTTTTGGGAGCGCTAAATACAGCACTCCCAACCCACCCCAAAAATGCTGCTTGCAGGGCTTTTCGGAACGTCCTGCAAGCGCACCGCCCCAGCGGTTTTCAGACGTTTTGCAGAAGCTATTTACAGCACTAAAGCACCTGAAAACCGCCCCGGTGTAAAAACCTATAGCTCATCTTATACAGTGACCGTTTCTGTCACCTATTTGCATCTTATATGTTCAAAGTAGAGCTACTCGATTCTGGGGAAAATGATAATCGTGATTCTTTTGCTTAGAACAAAGATCACGATTCTTTAAAATGGTAAACCTTTATTTTAATTAATTTTATTTCATCTTTTTTTTTGTATTGCTATCACACAGGAGAAAACAATTTTCCTGTGTGATAGCGGAGACCCGAAGACAGAGCCAAACAGAGAGAGGTATGTGGGGGAGGACGGATGGCTGCACACCTTAAGTATGTTCCGGCCACTGAAATTTGTCTCCGCTCTGCTCGCACTCATAGCCCCGCCTCCTCCTAACCCCGCGCTAGACAGAACACATCCCAGCAATGGACCCGCATTCTGTCTATCACAGCGCAGGGGGTTAGGAGGAGGCAGGGCTGTGAGTGCAAGCAGAGCGGAGACAGTATCAATGTGTGTTTTTCGCTCTGGCGATCCGTTGCACCACTAGTGACGTGGAACCGGTGGGGAGTCACGAAAATCGCAGGTCATCCAGCATGGAGATCGTGGGGGGGTGAATCGAGATTGTGATTTTATCTCGATTAATCGTGCAGCTCTAGTTCAAAGGAGACATTCCACCCCTTGTTGCCCTGTAAGATTCCTTTTTGGAGTAATAATCAAAACCCGTTTTCAAGTCCCAACAGCAGTACATGTTTTACAGGTATCCTCAGATATGCACAGGTCACAGTAAGTAAAGTCAAGTCAACAGGAACTACTGTATGTGATATCTCCCTACATGGCTCTGATATGGTACTTGGTTACATATACTGGCCTTTACCAAAAACTCAAATGTTGACTTTGGGTACATTTCCCAACACAACTGATACTCCAGGCACATTTTCCCAGAAAAGCTGCACATGCACTCTTTCTTGCTGCCATCTACCAGATAGGTGACAGATGACATACTGGCCCATATGGCTACTCTGGGGTTTGCCAGCTAAATAGAACAGGAATTCTGCTAGCCAGTGACCACATTTGCTTACTCATTCAAGAGTTATCTTCACAGATGGCTGGCTCAAGTACTGCTATGCCTTGACACATTGATAAGAAGTGTTCCTGATGCAGCTGTCCTTCTTGTTCTTTGCCCTTGCCGCTCTGTGCTCCTCTTTAGTCCGGACACCTTCCAGTCGCTGCATCAAAATTCAGCTGGACTGGGTGATTCAGAACTGTGAAGCTGGCAGCAATTTATTATACTACAACTTTAAAGTGTACCTGCACTCATGCAAAACACTTTTCATTCCCACAATCCCACCAATTTGCAATAAGAAAACATTTTGTTCTCCAATGATTGGTAATACATTGGCAATACATTACAAAGTGCATTGAAGGCGTTTGTGTGCCGCTGTCTGATTCTAGATGCACTTTTTTCCTGAGGGCTCATCATCCCCAATTTTGGGAATAAACCCGCCCATTTTTTTTATCCTTCTGTCCAAAGAGAGTGACTGACTTATGAATATAAAAGGATGCTCTCATTGGTCAGGTGGACGATGGGTTTGTTTCCAGGTACAGTGTGAGTTTAAAGGCAGACACAAAAAAGGCTTTGCAGGTTAAAGTGGTTGTAAGGCCACTTTTTTCTTCTTCCTATAATCCCATGCGTTATATTAAAGTATGTGCCCCAGATTTCAGAGCGCCCCTCTGCGCTCACGTGACCGCCCACCGCTGTCACCCCCGATGTGACAGCTACTTTAATATAACACATTGGATTATAGGCAGCACAGTGGTGTAGTGGGTAGCACTTTCACCTAGCAGCAAAAAGGGTCACAGGATCAAATCAACCATGACACCATCTGCCTGGAGTTTGCATGTTCTCCCGGTGCCTGCGTGGGTTTCCTCCGGGTACTCGGGTTCCTCCCACACTCTAAAGACAGCTGGTAGGTTAATTGCATCCTGTCTAAATTGGCCCTAGTATATGTATAAATGCGAGTTAGGGACCTTAAGTTGTAAGCTCCTTAAGAGTAGGGACTGGAGTGAATGTACAATGTAAATGTAAAGTGCTGCGTAAATTGACAGCGCTATATAAGTACCTGAAGTAAATAAATAAAATAAATTATAGGTAAAAAAAAAAAACAGTCATTTGTGCAGCAGGAGGGAAGGGGCAGACACTGACAGCTGACAGGCAGGGAGAAGGAGGGGAAGAGTGGGCAGAGTAGAGCTGCGCGTGACGGGGTCACGTAAACTGAGGGTGGTGTCAGGGCTAAGCAGCTATGATAAACCGTGGTCAGTTTGCAGAGGGGAGGGCAGAACCAGACAGGATCAGGCGATACAGGGGGCCAAATTATACAGCACAAGAACTGTGCTGTATAACATGCTTTAAGGGGTCCTTTTTTCTTTTCTTTTAGGGTAAGGAACACTTTAACAAATAAATGTATTAGTAGGTATATTGTGGTGCCTGCTCTTCAATGTATTTCAGGACAAAATAAAAAAATATTTAGCGCATCTCTACATTATATACACAATTGTCCATGTTTCATTCCATTACATACCTCACACGAGCCTGCCCACATACTGTATGTAGGGAAAGGACTCTTGGAATATGTAGTTCTGGGGGTGTGCCTACATCAATTGGAACTAGGCTCCCAGCAGCTGGCCCTGCAAATACCTTTCTCACTACAAGAACAATGTAAAAGAAAATAAATATTGCTCTTATGCTGACCCACTGGGGAGATATACTGGTGCACAGGGATCTGGTGCAGCTGTGCATAGTAACCAATCAGCTTCTAACTTCAGCTTATTCTATTAACCTTTTGACAATAAGGCTGGGTTCACACTACTACACTACTTTCATCCTACTTTGCTCTGTGTTCAATGTTTCCCTATGAGAGCGTCTTGTAGCGTCCTACACAAGTCGGTCTGACTTTGAAAATACTCCCTGTACTACTTTTGGTCCTACATTGATCCTACTTCAGGCCCATTGAATATCATTGAAGTCGGACCAAAGTAGTATCCTGTTCATGAAAGTAGGATGGATGTAGGACCAATGTAGGATAAATGTAGGACCAATGTAGCAGAGCAAAGTAGGATGAAAGTAGTGTAGTAGTGTGAACCCAGCCTTAGGCTCCATTCACACTAGCGTGACTCCAAAGTTGCACGACTTCCAGTACAACTTTGGAGCGACTCTGATCTGACGTTGCACACTCTGGATCAAAGTCGCATCAAAAGTCACATAAAGGTAGTGCAAGCACCATTAAAAAGAATGGGCTGCGACTCGCCATGCGGCTTAGTCACACAAGTGTGAATGGAGCCTTAAACCCAGAAACTGACTGGTTACTATGCATAGCTGCACCAGATTCTGTGTACACCAATGTATAATTGGGTTCAATACTTTTTTTATTCGTTGACAAGGAATCCGATTTAAAGTCATAGTGAGAAGTAGACAATGGCAGCCACTGTAATTTTATTTAATCATACTTGGATATTTACATACCAGGTTGTGTAATTGGATTATTTAGTCTCTTGAAACCGTCTAATGTGGTGAAAAGGCGTTGGTGTTCCTAATTGTTCTTGGTACGACGGCGAGTACAATTCCAAATCTGACCAGCAGATGGAGAAAATGTGCAATCTATTCTAAAGCTAGGAGGTTGGATGCTCAAGGAAAGCATGCACAGTACTTGGCAGACCATAAAGCCAAAGAAGGCTGACAGAAGAATCGGGTTTAATATTGGTGGCTAATGACATCAAATGTTGGCCACAAAGTGCAATGGTGACTACAGTATACAATCATTGTTGGATGGGACACCAGGTGTTTAGAAACTCTGCACAATTAAAGGGGTGGTAAAAATATATATAAAAAAAAAATCAAACTTTGCTACACAAAATATAATTTAATGTTATTACAATGACCTTTCCTTTTCAATCTACAGCACTGTAATATTTTGTAGAATTCAGTACAACAGGACAACCTGGAGGCTTTCTGTACACAAATGAGAGATGTAATTTCCTGCTTGTGTGATTGGCTCACTAATTTTCCCAGAAATCTGCACTAAGATACAACTCAGATTTTAGGCATCCTCTGTGACGAAATTGCTTCTAAAGGAATGTAGACACTGCAACTTTCTTTCTTACGACACTACAAGTGCATCAGCTGATTAATAGTGAAATAGTCACTCCTTTCATATTCATTTTGCACATTTCCCTAATGAAACAGACTTTTTTTCTTTAGAGCAGAAACGGGTAGGAATCTGCACAAAAGTTTAACATCCGTGCAATGTAATGATCACCCAAAGGGGACTGCCCCCCCCCCCCCAACAACAAAAGTAACTCTTTAAAGGGGTTGTAAAGGTAATTTTTTATTAAATAACAAACGTGTTATACTCCCACTGTGCAGCTCATTTTGCAGCGGCCCCGAACCTCGTCTTCTGGGGTCCCTAGGCGGCTGTCTCGGCTCCTCCCCGTAAGAACTAACCCCCTTCATGCGAGTTATCTCCCATGGGGGTTAGTTCTTGCGGGCTCGCACCCGTGATACAGCCGGCGGCCATAGCCGCAGACTGTATCACTCCGCCCCGGCGCGCCTCGTCATTGGATGTGATTGACAGCAACGCAAGCCAATGGCTGCGCTGCTTTCAATTAACCAATGAATGAGCCGAGAAGCCAGCATGTTCACAGCGCGGGGGGGGGGGGGGGGGGTCAGGTAAGTAAACGGGGGGGGGGGGGGCTGGGGGGCTGCTAATCCTCGGATGTTTTTTCACCTTAATGCATAGAATGCATTAAGGTGAAAAAATGTGTGCTTTTACAACCCCTTTAAGTAGGTATCTCATGTGGCTATCTCTGTCACTGCAGATGTATGTATGTAGTTAGATATGCAAGTGTAAAATTAGCTTTTATAAAAGTAAAATTTGTATATAGAATATTATGGAAACAATCTTACATTTTGCTTTTATTAATGTAGTTCTATTACCTCTGGTAAGTATGTTTGGAAAGCAACAATGATGTGTTGCATAGCAAAACAATAATTCATAGATCAATGTGATTGGCCAACAAGCTAAAGTGTCTTTTACCCTGTTTCTCCTGTATAGCTTTATTATCTTTAATGATGGTGAAACTAGACACATTACTGATGGAGAAAAAAAAAAAAGAATACAAAAAATGATATTTCTAACTATGTACACTCAGCAGTAATGGGACTAGTTTCAACACCAATAAAGGTATTCATACATTAAGACCCCTTTCACGCGCTTTGCAGGCGCTATAACGCTAAAAGTAGCACCAGCAAAGTGCCCTGTAAAAGCGACTCCATTCACTCCAGTGTGAAAGCCCGAGGGTGCTGGCAGGATGGTAAAAGTCCCGCTAGCCACATCTTTGAGGCGCTGTAGGAGCAGTGAATACACCGCTCCTACAGCACCCTTGCCCTTTGAAATCAACCATGCAGCGGCGCTTTGCGGACAGTTTTAACCCTTTGTTGGCCGCTATTTTTAGCAGCGCTTTACCGTCATTTTTGCGACCGAATATAATTTTTTAAACTATAGTTTACATTTTTTTATGAAGTTGTTATGGGTAAAGTTCTACTTTAACTGACCGTCGTATAACAAATTTACTGCTACCGGTGGCAGCTCTGCGCTGGATCCCGTGTGTGTGTGTGTGTGTGTGTGTGTATATATGTATGTGTATGTGTGTGTGTGATTATTTATTTATTTATATATATATATATATTCTGCGGTTGCTGGCACTCTACCGATCGTCTGGTAGAGACTCGGGACGAAGCTCTGAATATGTAAACAAAGCAGATCTCCGTTCTGAGAGGGGGGAAAGAGATGGATTTTGTGTAGGGAATAAAATTCACCCCTTGCTCTTGTAAAAGCAGCACATACAGTACACAAAAACAGTGGCTAGTTAACCCTTTGATTGCCCTAGATGTTTAACCTATTTCCAGATCGTGTCATTAGTACAGTGACAGTGCATATTTTTAGCATTGATAACTGTATTTGTGTCACTGGTTCCCGCAAAGTGTCAAAGGTGTTAGTGTCTGACTGTCCACCGCAATATCGCAGTCGCAGTATAAACCACTGATCGCCGTCATTAATAGAAAAATCCATTAATGTATCCTACAGTTTGTAGATGTTGTAATATTTGCGTAAACAAATCAATAAACGGTTAGTGGGAATTTTTTTAGCAAAAATGGAGCAGAATACATATTGGCCTAAATTTATGAAGAAATTTAATTTGTTACATTTTTTTTTTATTGGATATTGTTTTATTGCAGAAAGTAAAAAATATTGTTTTTTTTTTTTTTTCAGAATTGTCAGTCTTTTTTTTTTGTTTTCTTGGAAAAAAAACGCAGTGGTGATCAAATGCCACCAAAAGAAAGCCCTATTTGTGGGAGAAATTTGTATTTGGGTACAACATTGCATGACTGTCCATTTGTCAAAGGGTAATTCTATTTTCGTGAAAAAAAAAAGGCATATAAAGAAAAAATAATGTAGCGTATTTGATACAAGTCATATAATTGAATGCTATTAAAATGACCTTTTCTTTTTAATCTGCAGCCGCTGTAATTTTTGGGGAAATGCAATCTGGGTACCTGGAGGTGTTCTGTACACAGAGTATGTACTTACCACGCCCCAATTCGCCATGTTCTCTATCTAAACTCCGGAATTCCTCTGCATTTCCGATGAAAAAAGTCTGATGGGGCTACACACTGTTGGAATTTCTGATCTGAAGTACAGGGCATAAGAGCTTATTCCAGGAACGTGTGATGGGAATATGGATTGTGAACATTAAGGGTCAGGCGGGAGATGTGGGAGAGGACATACAGGCTAAGTGACATGCCCACACATAATCCTGGGGTCATCTCTCATCTCCTGGTTATCAACAGATCGGTACTGGTCCACGGTGTGGGGACCCCTGTGTTAGAACACCTGTCATATTTTATTACTGTCTGTATCTCCATTAGGAAGATTCATTCGCTCTCCCTTTGTCCTGTTTACTGTTATCTCCAAGAGTGAAAGAAAATCCCAAATATTGGAGTGTCACCAGGACAGGAATCTTCCAATGGGGACATCCTCTCACTTCCTGTTTTTGGCCATGGGACAGGAAGTGGAGTGAAATCTCCCCACTGAGACAGATGACAAAAGGGGGAAAAAAAAGTAAATGACATGACATAAAATGAATACACTTACACTTTACATGGGCTTGATTCTGCTTATGATTTGAAAACAAAAACTAGAAGCTGATTGGTCGCCAGTTTTATTTTTTTATTTTTATTATTATAAAGGATTTCTAGAAGGCACACCGTTTGCACATCTTACAATATAACTACTCCGCAAATCCCTCCAGTGTTCACTGACTTCGTGCTGTAAACAAATGTGTTCTTTGTATAACTATAAGAGCGGGGTGATTCAAACAGATGAGTGTAGGGTGTCTCCACGGATGACATGAGTCCCGTGCACTGATCTCTCTCAGTCAGAGGCAGAGCGCCTTCAGCGGCCGGACTACACTTCCCGTGATGCTCGGGGCGCCGCGGCACATGCGCAGTGCGGAGCGGCTTGAGTTGTTTGTTCCAATGTAGCAGCAGCTGCTTTTTTTTTTTTTCTCCCCTCTGCGCTCCGGAGCCGCTTCTGTTCCCGAGTCTTCCTGAACTCATTGAGCTTCTTCTTCTCCCCCCTCCTCCTCCAAAGCTTTCCCCTTGTCCGTGTCCAGCCCGGTGTAGTCCCTCCTCGCTCCCAGCAGCAGTCCTGTCACACATGATCCACAAATGAGAAGGAGAAAACGATGGAACTGCATATTCTAGAGCACAGGCTGAAAGTAGCCAGCATAGCCAATGACAACATCCAGCTGTTTACCTATGGACTCATCAAACTTGCCTTCCTCTCCTCCAAGACAAGGTAGGGGGAGGGGAGGGGGTGCAGAACAAGTTGCTGCCATTGTATAGACTTGTATAGGAGGGGGGACTACATGACACCCAGATGAATGAATGGACAGGTGATGGATGGGGCAGGGTGGGTACAAGGTGATGTAGAAGTTGGAGGTGTGATCTGTGCCCTGGTGTGGGGGGGTCACCTATGCCTTCATTGTTGTTGGATGGTACAGCTAACTGTTCTGCATCCATTGGGAACAATGGCCGGGTATGATAAGGGGGAGTGGCAGTGTATCCAGAGCATGCTGAAATGTGCACACATATTATTTGGGGCTTTTGTCTCCCCCTCTGCCATTGTTTGTAAAAAGTCATGGATTCCACCTCCTTGTTTACTTTTCTGGCCGAAGCTCCACTAATGACACGGATTGTAGGCCAGCCTCTCAAGGGTTAAACAGTTAACTCAATTATTCAGTAATAGCTGCTAAACACGTTCCATCCCTATGCCCCTTGGGGATCCGTGCCTCATCGCAGACCATTTACAGGGTGATTGGTCGTTTATGTTCAGACAGGTGATCAACATAAACAATACTCAGTCTTCTCTAACTCGTGCTATTTATTTATACAGTGCCAACGATTCATGCAGTGCTTATACATTCACATCAGTTCCAATCTAAGATCCCCTAAGCCAGCCATACATGATCGAAATTCCGCTGGTTAACCATTTAAGTACCACATTCTAGCCAAAAGATGGCTACAGCACGGTAATATAGTTCTGGGAGGACATCCATAGACGTTCTCTCCTGGGCCGCACAGCTGATCACAGATCAGGGTTTAGAACCAATCACAGCGTTGCTTTACCATGTGATCAGTTGTGTCCAATCAAAGCTGGCAGTGTTTTATTATATTAGGCGACCTGTCAGATTTTGTAACGGAAGTGAAGTTGCATCACCGACATCTTGCTACACCCCGCGCTCGGCCGCAGTAAGGATACAGTGAGAAGGCGGCAAGCAGACATATTTGTACACCCACCGCAGTCTTGCATTACAGTTATTGTTACCAGTAAACTGAAATTTATATAGAGAAATACAATATTTTGACTGTTTTGATGTTGAATTGTAAAAGCAACGGCAAGCATGCTGATCTCACAGGTTTGCTAATCTCACAGAACACTGCTGCTTTTACAATTCAATATCCAAACAGTCAGACGGATTGCTAGATACGGTATTTGACTATATAAGCTCAGTTTACTGGTACAAAATAAGTGTGAAATGCAAGACTCCGGTGGGTGTAACAAGATGTCCGCTTGCCGCCTTCTCGCTGTATCCTTACTGCGGGTGTATCAAGATCGCTGTGACGTAACACTACCGTTACAAAATCTGACAGGTCGCCTAATCTGACGAAACACAGGTTATCAGCAGTCCTTTCCTCACGCGTTGTGTCTGTGGCAGGTGAAAAAGTTGCAGATAACTGGCAAGACTGTCGGCCTACTGTTTACACTGATACTCGGGGCACTGATCATCAGTGCAGCCTCATCAGCACACATCAGTGAAAAATCAAATTTACTTAGTTTCTGTTATAAAATTTTGCAAATGGAGTAATTTTTCTTTTTCACTGATGGGCGCAGATGGGCTGCACTCATAATCAAAATAAAAAAAAGTTTTTCTTAGTTTGTTATAAAATTTAGCAAGTAAGAAAACCTTTTTTTTTGTTTTGTTTTGATCATCAGTGCAACCTCATCAGCGCACATCAGTGAAACATTTTATAACTCTTTTTTTTTTTTTTTTTTTGTTTAGAAAAAAATAAACCCCCGCCCCTCCCCCCGTGGTGATTAAATACCACCTAAAGAAAGCTCTATCTGTCTCAAAAAAATGATAAAAATGTCATAGGGGTACAGTGTTGCATGACTGCGTAATTGTCATTCAAAGTGCAACAGGAAGTGCCCAGTATTGAAGTGGTTAGGCAGGGACCAACCAAATTTGGATCCATTTATTTGCGGGATGGTTGTACAAAAGTCGATCTTCTGATCAATGTCTGCACAACCCCCCTGTTGGAATGTTCACAGTCAATCAGCACTGCTGGCTCTAATTGGCAGTGCTGATCAGAATACACTATTCTGATAGTGGGGCAGTCTCCCTGCTGTTAGAATACAAAGGCACAGCAGGAGGATCCCCTCCACCCACACATTCAACGAATAAAGTCATTTATTTTTATTTTTTGTTTGATCAAACCCATTGGTTGAACAACAAAAACTACCAAGTCTTTGGAGTGAGAGGAAACCCATGTAAGCATAGGGAGACCACGCAAACCCATGCAGATAGTATTCTGACTGGTATTCAAAATAGGGACCCTAGTGCTGCAAGGTAATAGCCACCATCCTCTTATGTTTTCATGTTTACAGATTAATGGTTTACAGTGGATAGCTGCAATTCATTTCTATTTGTAACCGCATGAAAATGCAAGTAAGTTTACTTACCACTCATGTACACTCTTCTAGTTGTTGCCCCTGACAGAATTTGAAATTGTCTTGTGCTGTTAAATAGTTTCACCAAACATTTTATTTGCTGTTCCAGTTCCCAGGCTGACATGTGTGGCACCTTTGTCCCATCTTTCTGAGTTTTGTCATTGCTGCAATATCATGGTCAACAGCACCCCCCTTTATTTTCCTGACCACACATCTAGTAAGGAGACAAATACTGAATCGGTTGTGATTGATAGCATTTGTCTTAAAATCAGGTGCTTCACCATCACTAGCACCATCACTGGGTATTCAGGGGTTGGGGAAGTGTCAGTTCTCCTTTACTTCCTTTGTCTTTTGATCGGTTCCCAGGACACTAGTGGCCTGAGCTGCACAGTGTTATTGGTTTCAAAGGTACAGGCAGCTGGATCACATGCGTATTTGTTGCTAGGGTGCAGACAGTCGGACCATATATATATTGGTTGCTAAGATGCAAGCGGCCAGACCACGCAGTGTATTGGTTGCTAGGATGCAGGCAGCTGGACTGTGCGGTGCCATTGGTTGCTAGGATGCAGGCAGCTGGACTGTGCGGTGCCATTGGTTGCTAGGATGCAGGCAGCTGGACTGTACGGTGTCGATGGTTGCTTGAATGCAGGCAGCTGGACTGTACGGTTTCATTGGTTTCTTGGGTAGGTTTCCTTTGGGTACTCTGGTTTCCTCCTAGACTCCAAGGTCCTGCTGGTAGAATAATTGTCTCCTGTTGTAATTGGCCCTAGAATGTGTTTATATGTGAGAGGTGCAAGGCTTCTGGAAGTGAAGTACAGCCAAAGCTCTTTCTACACTCCTCCTGTGACCCATTTTCAGCTGAAGCCCACTGTCGGTTGATGTCACAGAGCCGGTCCAGGCAAAATCTCGACATTGAAGTTGAGTTCTGCCCACATGCCTGAACCAGCACCTGGCTCAGCCTCTCAGTGAGTCACAGAGCTTAAAGTGGTTGTTAAGCCACCATCTCATCTTTATATCACCCCTCTGTCCGATAAAATGCTGTATCCTAGTGTCTGTGCTTTATAATAAAATAAAGCCGATTTCTACCTGTTAACAGCATCTACCAGCGATTATGTGACTCCAGGCTCTCTGCTCTCCCTGTCTGACTCCAGTGGGCGGGGCTGAGACTCCTCTGCTGATGTGAGGAGAGAAGGACAGAGCCTGGAGTCAGGTTATCGCCGGGAGATGCTGTTAAAACGGGTAGAAATCTGCTTTTTTTTTTTTTTTTTTTAAATAAAGGACAGACACTAGGATACAGCTTTTTATCTGACCGAGGATGATGTAAAGATGAGATTGTTTTGAAGCAGCAGGGAGAGGAGCAGAGCTGTGATAGTGAGAGCTGACAGGCAGACAGGGAGGGCAAGGAGGACAGAGGGAAACACAGGAGAGCTGCAAATGGCAGAGTATGATGACAGAGGCACGTACACTGACCATGGTGTCAGGGCTCAGCAGCCATGATATATATCATGGTCAGTTTACAGAGGGGGGGGGGTAGGAACTGGCAGGATCAGCCAGGTATTTTAGGTGTTGCAGTTGGCTAAATTGCACAGCACATGCACTGTGCTGTATAACATGCTTTAAAGGACCAGGATCCATTTTTTGGGGGGGGGGGGCGTTAACAAATGCTTTAAGCTGGCTGCACCCTTGCCCTCCACAGCTCAGTGCTCCATTGAGGGTGGGGGGCAGAGCAGAGAGCCCATGACTGACAGTCACTAACTCATACTTCTCTTTTAAAGTCTTTCTTTTTCTTTTTAAAACAAATGTTATACCGTACTACTTGCTCTGCAATGTTTTTTCACAAAGCAACCCCTATCTTTTAAAATAATGATTAAATCCTGGATATCAATATGATAATTATCAGACACTCTGTTATGTATTTCACATATTCTATTTCTAGCTCTTGCATCTGATCTTAGCACTCTGCTTGCACGTTCCATCAGCCACAAGATCTATATACAACAAAAGCTGCTTGTACAAATGTTCATTGTGCTTGTAATATTGTCTAAGGTCAGTAAATAGAAGAGTCTAGAAAACACTTGTGTAACCATCTGGAGGTTGTGGCTGTGTTATCATTGTAGTGCTTTGTTGAGATTATTCAGTGTGTGTGATGTGGCCTTGTATCTTCCTCTCCTTTACCACCCTGTTAGCAGAAGTGGTTTTATGATGAGATATAATGTGACCGAGTGGGCTGGGTAAACAAAGATGGCAGAATTTTACCCACACCGCTAACCAATGGAATGTCAAATTCTGACTTAGAACACAAATCCTTTTCAGTGAACTACGCTATTTAATACTTTTTGGCAAATGGCCATAGCTTGTATAATTTTCATTGCATACACAAGTTCTCTTGTACCCATTTGATTGTGATTTATCACAGAAAAACATCATTTATATTAAACCAGTAACCTTTATTTTCCTGTGTATATTATAGAATTCGAATCTATAACTATATGCCTATATCAATCATCAGGGACAGCAGCTGTTGCTGATCGCTCTCTCAAATATATATATATATATATACACATGCGCACACAATCTCACAAAAGTGAGTACACCCCTCACATTTCTGTAAATATTTTATTATATCTTTTCATGTGACAACACTGAAGAAATGACACTTTGCTACAATGTAGTGAGTGTACAGCTTGTATAACAGTGTACATTTTCTGTCCCTTCAAAATAATTCATCACACAACAAAAGTGAGTACACCTCTGAGTGAAAATGTCCAAATTGGGCCCAATTAGCCATTTTCCCTCCCCGGTGTCATGTGACTCGTTAGTGTTACAAGGGGTCCAGGTGTGAATGGGGAGCAGGTGTGTTAAAGGGGTTGTAAAGGTTTGTTTTTTATTTTCTAAATAGGTTCCTTTAAGCTAGTGCATTGTTGGTTCACTTACCTTTTTCCTTTCCTTCTAAAAAATGTCTTTCTTTGTTTTCTTTGTCTGAATTTCTCACTTCCTGTTCCTCCTCAGAAGGCTGTTCAGTAAGCTGTTCTGACTAACCACAGCTCAGATGATGGTGGAAAGCTTACTGAGGAGAAACAAGAAGTGAGGAATTCAGACAAAGGGAAAAAAAAAACATTTAGAAGGGAAATGGAAGGAAAATGTAAGTGAACCAACAATGCACTAGCTTAAAGGAGCCTATTTAGAAAATAAAAAACAAACCTTTACAACCTCTTTAAATTTGGTGTTATCGCTCTCACTTTATCATACTGGTCACTGGAAGTTCAACATGGCCCCTCATGGCAAAGAACTCTGAGTATCTGAAAAAAGAATTGTTGCTCTACAAAAAGATGGCCTAGGCTATAAGAAGATTGCCAAGACCCTAAAACTGAGCTGCAGCACGTTGGTCAAGATCATACAGCGGTTTAACAGGACAGGTTCCACTCGGAACAGGCCTTGTCACGGTTGACAAAAGAAGTTGAGTGCATGTGCTCAGCGTCATGTCCAGAGGTTGTCTTTGGAAAATAGACCTATGAGTGCTGCCAGAATTGCTGCAGAGTTTGAAGGGGTCAGCCTGTCGGTGCTCAGACCATACTCTGCATGGTCTGCATGGCTGTCGTCCCAGAAGGAAGCCTCTTCTAAAGATGATGCGCAAGAAAAAACGCAAACATGTCCTGTGGTCTGATGAGACCAAGATAAACTTATTTGGTTCAGATGGTGTCAAGCGTGTGGGGGCAACCAGGTGAGGTGTACAAAGACAAGTGTGTCTTGCCTACAGTGAAGCATGGTGGTGGGAGTGTCATAGTCTGGGGCTGCATGAGTGCTTCCGTTGTCCTGTCGAAAAATGCCCCCTGTCGAGAAATGCCCGCCCGGAACTGCGCAGCGCATGTGCAGTATGGAGCCGCCGAACATTGGAATTTACGATCAGCTGTAGATGGCACCTGCGCACAATAGCTGACATTGTGCCACACACTGCCAATGCTCGTGCAACTCTGCAAGGGGCGGATTTCTTCATAATTGACGTGTGTGAGGGGCAGATGCCTACAGAAGGGGGCGCATTTTGTAATGATGGGCAGAGCTGCTAATATGGGGGCGAAATTTTTCACGAAACTCGCACATCTCCTAAACAAATCTCTCTGGAATGTGACGGGTGTCCGTTCCTTCAGAGCACATGCGCCCGTGATGCCCCCCCCCCCCCCCCCCAAGATCTGTAATTGCCTTCTCTTATGGCTAAAAATGAAGTGCTGGGCAGCCTGTGTGCTAAAGCAGTCCATAGATGAGTCAGAAATAATCGGACTTGTTTCCATGTATGTCCTGCTTAACTCCCTTGAGTGGGTGGGAGTTTTAAAGTAAACTCATACTTTATTTGTCCACTAATCCAGCCTATGGCAGTTGAATTAGAATATGGATGCCTATTGGGTGTGCCTGACCTATGCAGGCACCCTGGCAGATTGGTCATCTATTTACCATTGTTTCCTCCTAGGTAAGGGCAGAACGCAGCTATAAATACTTTGGATATTTCTCCCCTTTACACCTCTAGCCTCACATATATACATGTTCATGCAAATCTTTTCTGTGTAGTCCAATTAATCCGATAAAGTTATCAGATGAGGATCATTTGTAGCGAAGTTCGTTGATTGTGCACTGATATAATGAAAATATGTTGGGGTGGCTGCTGTGTTTAATAAGGTGTGCAGTAACATTTTCTTTTTTTTATTACAGTCTACTTTGCTTGAACTTGCTTTAGGATTCATGGCTTGAGCCACAGGCTTGCCTGTACAATGAACTACATTGTCCGTATATTGTTAAACGCCTTTAATTTGTGTCAGTGACAGCTATAAAAAAAAACCCAGAGGCCTACAGAAAGAACTTGTCATTAAACCGGTATGTTCCTGACTCTAAATCTAACATTTAACAAAGACATTCATCAGTTATTTACTAAGGTGTACTCCTTTGGCCTAGTTTAGGCGACAATCCCTGTAAGCCATCCATAGACCTGAAAATGTGCATGCATAACCTTATTCTCAGGCAACAGGATGGGGTGGAAGGGAGACATGCATGGTGTTGCTGGTGCTAGGGAAACGGTATAATTTGGGGCATATTTTGTAACCTGCTGTACCGTTCTTATGGACATTGGTTGCCCAGTGCAGTGTGGGAACTTTGATAGACAGGAGATGGTTCCCCAAGCTAGGCAGAAATTCAGAGCTTCATCGTACAACCATATATACCGTATTTGCCGGCGTATAAGACGACCCCCTAATTTTCCAGCCAAAATGTTGGTTTTGGGATATACTCGCCGTATAAGACTACCCCCTTCCTACTAGTCATGCCTCGCCTCACGGTGCTACCATTACATGCCAGACCTTGTCACTACATGCCAGACTGTGCCCCAGTGCATGCCAGACTGTGCCCCAGTGCATGCCAGACTGTGCCCTTACCTTATCCCAATACATGCAGAATCGCGGCCGTACGATTTTTCAAAAGCCGCGCCTTCTAAGTCTTCAGTTCCGTGATAGGCGGAAACACAGCTTCCCAGGAGGCACTGTGTTCAGTGTTCGAGGACGAGAGGGCCTCCGTGATAGGCGGACACTAAACACAGTGCCTCCTGGGAAGCTGTGTTTCCGCCTATCACGGAACAGAAGACGTCGGAGGCGCGGCTTTTGAAAAATCATACGGCCGCGATTCTGGGATAAGGTAAGGTTAGGTTACCGGCATATAAGACGACCCCTCGACTTTTAAGAAGATTTTAAGGGGTTAGAAAGTCGTCTTATACGCCGGAAAATACGGTAAGCCCTGTGTGCACAGTGATCCTCTACTTATTGATTGGTTATAGAATAAATGAGAATTGTGATTATTTCTCAACCCAAATGTATTTAGCAAAGTAAATGGTGTCCCTTCCTCTACTACTGCTGTGGCTGACCCATTCTGAATGTGAATATTCAAACTCGATTGCATTGCGGGTCACATCAGCCTTATGGTTGCCCTCAAAGGGCCGGTTGTATCTGGAAGACTATGTATCTGATGCAAGTCTGAAAAGGAAGGTCGCACACCGCTGGTATCATCCACAAGAGACTTTATTGGAGAACATAGTTCTGCCATGGTGTTCTGTCTGAGCCGTCTAAATTAAACTTTCTTGTGGATGATCCTAGAAGCGTTCGACCTTCCTTTTCAACTGGCATAAAATTGTATTATTTTCTTAATTATAAGCATAAGTCCAGAGCACCCCACCTCCCCTCACCATCAGAAGTCAAGAGTCACCCACCCTCCCTTACATTACAGTGCACCCCCCTTACCTTGTGATGCTACTGGGGCAGAGGGTTGGAGTCTGCACTGGGAAGTACAAGATCTGGTGGAGGAGTTCTTTGGTCCTCGCTGCTGCGGAGACATGGGTAGGGAGACCAGGGTAGTTCCCCAGCTGATGTGAGGGCCACATGAAATGGCCTGGTGGGCCAGATTTGCAGCCATCAGTCCCTTACACTGCATTGCAGCTTTTCAGGACTGTTTGCAAAGCTAGTGATTACCCATAGTGATCACGGCTGGATGCATTTTGCATTCATTAAAGCGGTTGTAAACCCTCCTATCTTTTTCAGCCAAGGAAGCTGCCATCTTGGCCTTTGTTCAATCTTCAACTGCCATGAAGCTGCACATGGGATCAGTTATGAAATCAGCCATTGGATGGTTTGACAGTTTGGTTGAGAGCACAACCAATGTGCAGTTAGCATTCCCGGCATGCCGGGAATGTTAACAGTTTTTTTAAGTGTTACATCGATGGGTTTACAACCGCTTTAAAAAGATGCAATGGGGTTCATTTACTAAAACTGGAGAGTGCAAAATCTGGTGCAGCTCTGCTTGCTAGCCAGTCAGCTTGTAATCTTGTTCAATAAGGCTTAAAAAATAAACCAACTACGAACTGATTGGTTTCTATGCAAACTGCATTCAATTTTGCACTCCCTGTTTTAGTAAATCAACCCCAAAGTGTTTGCTGAATGGCACCTGTGCCAATTGAATGTCCCGCTGTATTCACTATGCATGCAGTGAGCTGTTCGTCATGGTGCCTGGAATGTAGTGACAATCACTGTATTAGCAATGCTACTGTAGCCACTTTTATGTTAAAGCCCATCGCCAAGTGCAAATATACCAAGACCATGGCTGCAGCTGGACCCATGATCCTGGTATACCCACTTGTTCCCTAGATTGCCCCCTTTAACCTCAATGACGGCTTGAAGTCTTTTGTGGTATTTGTGGATGAGGCCCTTTATCTTAGATGGTAGAGCTGCCCATTCCTCTTGGCAAAAAGCCTCCAGTTCCTGGAAATTCTTGGGCTGTCTGGGGACATCTCAAACATGCAGATCATTCAAGAGTGGCTCAATGATATTGAGGTCAGGAGACTGAGATGGCCACCCCAGAACCTTCACTTTATTCTGCTGTAGCCAATGACAGGTGGACGTGACCTTGCGTTTTGGATCATTGTCATGTTGGAATGTCCAAGTACATCCCATCTGCAGCTTCCTGGCTGATGAATGCAAATGTTCCTCCAGTATTTTTTGATAACATACTGCATTCATCTTGCCATCAAGTTTGACCAAATTTCCGGAGCCTTTGTAGCTTACACATTCCCAAAACATCAGCGACCCACCCACCTCCGTGTTTCACAGTAGGAATGGTGTACCTTTCATCATAGACCTGGTTGACTCCTCTCCAAATGTAGTGTTCATGGTTGTGGCCAAAAAGCTAAATTTTGGTCTCGTCACTCCAAATGACTTTGTGCCAGAAGGTTTGAGGCTTGTCTCTGTGCTGTTTGGCATATTGTAAGCGGGATACTTTGGCATTTTCGTAGTAATGGCTTTCTTCTGGCGACTCGCCCATGCAGCCCATTTTTCGTCAAGTCCCTCCTTATTGTGCATCTTGAAACAGCCACACCACATGTTTTCAGAGAGTTCTGTATTTCACCTGAAGTTAGTTGTGGGTTTTTCTTTGCATCCCGAACGATTTTCTTGGCAGTTGTGGCTGAAATTTTAGTTGGTCTACCTGACCGTGATTTGGTTTCACCAGAACCCCTCATTTTCCACTTCTTGATTAGAGTTTGAACACTGCTGATTGGCATTCTCAATTCCTTGGATATCTCTCCTGTTTTTACACAGTTCAACTACCTACCGCAGGTCCTTTGACAATTCTTTTGCTTTCCACATGACTCAGAATCCAGAAACGTCAGTGCAGCACTGGATGAAAGATACAAGGGTCTGTAAGGAGTTCAGAAACTCATTGACCTTTTATACACACACACTTATTACAAGCAAACAGATCACAGGTGGGGATGGTTACTTTTTTTTTTTTTTTTTTAACAATAGGATTGTTACCTTAATAGCCATTCAAACCCCTTTGTGTCAACTTGTGTGCATGTTATCAGGCCAAAATCACCAGGGTATGTAAACTTTTGATCAGGGTCATTTGGGTAGTTTATGTTGTCATTATGATTTAAAAAGAGTAAACACAGTTCATTGAATAAATGGCTTCACCGAAACACTAATCATGAGTAAAAGAAACGTTTTTGTGTTATCATTCGTATTCTATGAAAAATGGCCAAGAAATTATATATTCTGCCAGGGTATGTAAACTTATGAGCACAACGGTATACATTTAATCTTGTTCTTGCATAGAGACACATCTGTTATTTAGTCTGTCTGCAGAATTTGATGATGATTTCGGGAGGAGAATCTTTTTTATTGCTCTTACCAAAAAGAATCATAAATGATTTTGTTTTGCAAAGTGATTTGAACATCTATGTGTTCTTCCTTTTGTGATGATATATATTATGTAATTTTATTCAAATGTGGAAATAGGGTGCAGGTCAGGTCAAGCTAGCAGTTTTTCTAGACTGAGTTTTGTCAGCCTGGTTAAGCAGAGTTTGGAATGATTCAATTCTCACCACAAAGTTACCTAAATTAGTATGAGAGTCTAAACTGGCTATCCTAGCCAAGTATTTATTTTACAAAGGCAATATACAGTAAATTAGGGCTAATATATATATTTTTACATTATATTGAGTTATGCTGTTATTTTCTAATTGTTCTTCTTAGGAAATGCAACTAAAATTCTCATTTTGTTTCATATGATAAAAATCAGAAAAAAGTATGAAAAAAACGTTTGTTTAATTTTATATATATATTTTTTTTAATCACACTTACCTAGGTGGATGCAGCATCGGTCCGGTGCTGCATCTGTCCACTTACCTAGGTGGATGCAGCATCGGTCCGGTGCTGCATCTGTCCCCCACCGGCTCTTGCACTGAGTACTGAGTGATCTAACAATGCTGATTGCTCAATTTTCGTACTGCACCCTGAGCAGAAAGCTGGTGACTGTCGGTCACCGGCTCTCTGCTCTGGCCCCCCCCCCCCTCCCACTGGAACGCTGGGCTATGGAGAGAGTGGGAGAGGCCAGCTCAGGCTCTCAGCTTGAGCTGGGTGCCAGTCCAGGCATGTGAGCTGATCTCGACCATGTGTTTGCGATCTTGCCTGTGTAAGGTCTGTGACGCCAGCCAACAGTGGGCATTAGTCAGTTGTCTCCTGAAATGGGTCAGAGGAGTGCCGAACGAATGGCACTCCTGTGATCCACAACAGAAGTACAGCCAAACAAGCTTTGGTTGAACTCATCCTTTAAGGTACAGAATGTCCAGCTAAAACCTAGTTTTGGATAGGGTGGGGAAGGATTGAAACCCCTGTCAGGTTTTTACTGGATTACAGGGCTCTATTCTTCTGTGCTTTCTTTTCCGATGACAACTCTCTTATCAGACAGGAAAATGTGTATCAGGGATGCTGACAAGGGTTCTTGCTTTTTTTTCTACAATAAATAAATAAAGCAGTTTTATTTCTTTGCTGATATTGGAGATAAAACCATTGTCAGCGGGCAGGATGAAAAATCACTCGAACAGCAACTGGAGGTTGTAATCTTTCCCTACTCATCAATAACAACAAAAAGTTTTGGCTGTACATTATCTTTAAATTACAGATTAATGAAACATCTGAGCTCAACTTTATCCATTAATCTCTGCACAGGACTGCAGGTAAAATTTCACTCCTTTCTAGTTTTTGCAGTGAGTGCTTCATTGTGTTTATACCATTGTTGTAATTAAAGTGTGCTCTTGTTTGGCAGTCTGTTTGAGGATGTTAAGCTGGCCCTAGAGCGCTTTTCTTTCCTGCAACCACAGGTTGCAGGAAAGAAAATGTCTCAATTTCCCCATCAACAACTCTAATCAACACAGTCAGTGTTGTTGGGAGGGAATCCCTCCTGCGGAGCCATTGTGTCCTACCGGCGAGAGTGATTATTGTTAATGGCTATAATTGCATGAAAAACCCATCAGACTGGTTGTACCCAAGTTGGTCAGTTGATCAACTTGGGTATTATCAGCCTGCCCATACATGGTTCAAAATTTGTCCGGTCCCTGCTAAACCTGCCAAGATTCAAACAGTCTATGGCCGACTTTAGTGTTTTGTCTCTGTATCTACAGAGCAGAAGGATGTATGAATCCGCAGTGAGTTTTGCTTTAACCATTGCAATGTTTATAGCTATGCAAAACCATTGCTTTTTCCCAAGAAATAGATGTTTCACTAAAAGCGGTAGTAAAGCCGCTGATGTTTTTTTTTTTTTTTCTTCATACCTGTAAAGCAAAAGCATACTAGCTCATTATGAAATACTTACCTTGGAACGAGGTTAGGGGAGCTTACCTGGTCCACGCCGAGCGAGATGTCATCTTTCCTCTGCGTGTCTTCCGGGTATCGCCGCTCCAGCGCTGTGATTGGCTGGAGCGGCGATGACGTCACTCCCGAGCATGCGCGTGGGAGACTTCTGTCCAGCGGCTGCCAGGCCTTTAGCCGAAGATCCCCGCTGCGCATGCGCCGCTGCAGTCAGCGGCGCATTGCGAGGGGAATATCTCCTAAACCGTACATGTTTAGGAGATATTCTTTATACTTACAGGTAAGCCTTTTTATAGGGATCGCCGCGGGGATCTTACCCGGAAGTGGGAGCGGGTACCTGTCAAAAACTACCCCAAAATATGCCAAATTTGGCAGTGGAGGGGGGGGGGGTGAACAAGTGGAACTTCCCCTTTTGGGTGGCGCTCTGCTTTGAACTGGTCTTACACGTTTGTTTTTTTTCTGTTCAGCTAGGGGGCAGATTCATCCATACACAAAAATGTATGGATGAATCTGTTGAATTCTGACAGTGGCACCTGCCACTCTAAGGATAACGCTGATCTGTGGCTGCAACATGTCCCTTCACAGCAGTCGTTTAAGCGAAAATGTTCCTAAACCAACAACTTTTTAGGATCGACAACTTAGGCCCCCTTCACAATTGTGCGACTTGTCCTGCGACTTAGGACTGCAAAGTTGCATTACAAGTCGTACCCCATGATATCCAATGAGTACCATTCATATCTGTGAGACTTCAAAGTTGTCCCTGCACTACTTTGGTCTGACTTTGATGTGACTTGAGGCCTGTAGAGTCTCTAAAATTCTGCATCTGTAGGCTCCAAACACAAAATGGCCTGTACACTGATCACTATGAAGCAGTGATCGATCATATGCCAGGATTTAGATGTTGAGAGACTCAGTCACTTTGCTCATTTAGGACAGAGTGGCAGATTATCCTCAATGCCCACCCCTCTAGTCACTAATTCCCACCGTCCCTGTGCTCCCCTTTTAATCTGTTTCTCTGTTTGGAGCTTACATTTTTTTTTTTTTTACATTGGTTTCATGTGACAGTGCTTGGGCCTCACCATAGGAGGAGGTCACATGCTACTCCCTACCCAGAAGCACTTGGGTATTTTGTGGCTGCTCTGAGCTTTGGGGGAAGCGTGTTGAGTAAAGGCGCGTTAGGAGGTGTGCTTCAAGTTCAGTGACGCATTACGTAGGAAAACTAGAATATGCATGGATACCTGTATTGTGTGCCCAATAAAATGGGTTGCCTGCCCTGACAGAGTCCCTATGAAAGTCTTAAGCTGGTCATACACTTAGTGTTTTTTGTTTGTTTAGCCAGTGGGCATAACAAATTCCTCCAACCAAACTAGGTGAATGGAGGAACCTTGAATCTCCTCTTCTTGGGTTCCCCGTCGGAGCTCTTGGCTCCTCCTCTTCTTTGTGTGTCCCCCATAGCAGGCCACTTGCTACGAGGGCACACCTGCAGGCTCGATCCTGAGCCAGATTGTGTGTGCGTTTGACACACCCCACTCCCTGTGCTCTGCTCACAGGATTTGATTTACAGCAACAGGAGCCAATGGCTGCTCTTGTGAGCAGAGAGAGAAAGGAGAGAGACGATGCAGACAGGAACATTGCTGGATCAAGATGGAACTCGGGTAAGTGTAAAGGGGAGTGAGAGGGCAATACAAACGCTGGGACTTTATTTTACCTTAATGCAGGCAATGCTTTAAGGTTAAAAATGTCCTGTCTTTTGAACCGCTATAAGATGTATAGTTTGCTGACCATAATCCTGTAAACCAGGATCACCAGGCCCAGTAAACTCACGTAATATCAGGTGCTGTACACTTCCTGCCTTTTTGTTCTGCTTGTGAGTTACATCAATGCCTGCAGTTAATGTTTCCCTTCACAGCAGCTGGAAGCATCTTCCTCCAGTCAAAGGAATTGGATGGAGGGAGGCTTTAGTTCTGGATCAAAGTGTAATGACTGTTTGTGAAGCCGGTTATTTTCAGTTAGGCTTTAGTTCCTGCTACAGGCCTCCGACTTTATGGAGCATTGTTCTCTGCTAGGTTCTGCAAGCAAAAAAATAAAAAACAACAACAATTATAGATAGATTTGTACATCCATATTACAATTTTTGAGTTCTACCTTAGAAAAAGCTACGTCTTTTGCCACATCTAATAATTTTATTCTCATTATGTCAGGTTTTTTGTCAATTCACCAATATTGTGCATATTTTGTAAAATCCAGCACTACCCAGTTATCGCTAGCAAAGCCTACATTTTATTTCATTGCTAACAAAAAGCTTGGTATTCCAAGACCATCTTAAAATGTACCAGTACTTGGGTTAAAGCTATTAGCCTGTTGCTGAGATGTAATGGCAAGCACTACTAGACCCAGCATTGGCTCGGTTTTCTTAGAGTGCCTCAGGAACCCTAAAACCTCAGGGTGCAAATCCAACAAATTGGCCAGTATAGAGGAGGGAATCTAAGCATCAGCTTTTTCGTATCCAAATACATTTTATTAGTATTACAATGGGCATAATGTAACAATATCAATGCGAACAAATGCATGTATATATGTTATGCATATTCAGTCAAAGGAATATATAAGACAAGATCTCAGCAATATAGCATACACAGAAGGAAGATATTACAAGTTATCAAATTGCTGAAGACAAATGAAATGAGAGACCTAATCACACTGTTTGCAGGAATAATCGAGAAACCATGAAAACCAAAAGTTTGCAACTTAATGATATCCTTAAAGCAGGGTTCCGGGCATAATTTGTATTTTTTGCAAGCTAAAATTAATCACAAATAGTCCCTAAAACATATTAATAGCTCCCCAATCGTTCCAGAAATAATTGCAAACACTTTTCTTATATCCGGCTCATGTTGTGGCCGTATCCATCATATGTGTGGGCATGTGAAGCCCAGTTCCTTTTTCTGGTTTTCAGGGAGAGGTGCATGCTGGGCGATTTTTAGGCACAGTAATGCCCAGAGTCTCCTGGGAAATGAGTGTCATAATTTCCCAGGAGGCAATGGGGTCTTAGGACAGGAAGTTGAACCACCTAGGACCAGGAACTAGCCAGATTACAAAATCTGCCTAGTAACAGCCAGATACATTTTATTTATTTTTTTACATTAACTACTTGCCGACCAGCTGCGGGGCACCCGCGACCGCTCATTACAGAGCGAGGACCGGGAGCTGTGTGTGTAAACACACAGCTCCCGGTCCTGTCAGGGGGAGAAATGCCTGACCGTCTGTTAATACAATGTATAAACAGCGATTTGTCATTTCCCCATGTCGGTCCCACCCCCCTTCAGTTAGAACACACCCAGGGAACATGATTAACCCCTTCCTCGCCCCCTAGTGTTAACCCCTTCACTGCCAGTGGCATTTTTATAGTAATTGATGCATTTTTATAGCACTGATCGCTATAAAAATGCCAATGGTCCCAAAAATGTGTCAAAAGTGTCCGAAGTTTCCGCCATAATGTCGCAGTACCGATAAAAATCGCTGATCACCGCCATTACTAGTAAAAAAAAAATATTAATAAAAATGCCATTAAACTATCCCCTATTTTGTAAACGCTATAACTTTTGCGCTAACCAACCAATCGCTTATTGCGATTTTTTTTTTTTAATATATATATATATTTTTATTTTTTATGAAAAATATGTAGAAGAATACGTATCGGCCTAAACTGAGGAAAAAAATAGTTTTTTATATATATTTTTGGGGGATATTTATTATAGCAAAAAGTAAAAAATATTATTTTTTTTTCAAAATTGTCACTCTATTTTTGTTTATAGCGCAAAAACGAAAAACCGCAGAGGTGATCAAATACCACCAAAATAAAGCTCTATTTGTGGGGAAAAAAACGACGCCAATTTTGTTTGCGAGCCACGTCGCACGATGCAATTGTCCGTTAAAGCAACGTGCCGAATCGCAAAAAGTGGCCCAGTCATTGACGAGCATTATGGTCCGGGGCTGAAGTGGTTAAAGGCAAGCTGTTAATAGTAAGTTCATTTTTAGGGTGGAACTCCGCTACATGGATCAAAATTTGTCTGGTTCAGCAGAGACTGTCCAAATTTCAATCCATATATATGGGCAGGCTGTTGGGAAATTTCCTCTCGATCAGAGCTGCAGACTATGGCTGCAAGTGTTGATCATTGTTTTCTGATGGCGGGGAACCCGAGCACATCAGACCTAAACACATAAGAACTTCTGTTTAGGATCAAGTAGGAGCTGTTTCTCATGGACATCATGTAGAAGATTTTAAATGCCACATACCCCAGATTTTCTGAAGTCTAGTATTATTATTATTATTATTATTATTATTATTATTATTATTATTATATACATATTTTTTTTTTTCTAGAAGAGGTTTTGATTTGCAGAATAGTGTCTGGGTATCAGAACATCCACCGTTCTGAAGTAGAATTCTTAATCAGAGTGGAGGTACGTGGTATTTTAATCCAAGTGACAGGTTTAGAAGGTTCACTTTAAGAACATATTGAATGCCAAAATGGTACTGAATCCATCTTGTAACACTACTATTATTCATGATTGCTTTTGGCTTAATACAATAATGTCTGCAAGTAGGGAACCTGAAATGTGTACATGCATATATGGAAAACATGAGTCATACTGTCTACTAATAATAATCTGTTCCTCATTTACACTTGGAGAAACCAGAGCATCTCTATAATATCTTGCTGGGTGTATAACAGTTTTTGTATAATATTATGTTATTTTTGAATACTTGTAAATAGGTTATTTTGAGGAAATGGATGATAAGACATTTGCCTCTGAATAGGATGTCTATACAGCTTATGCATACTTGTCTACTCTATGTAGTCTAATGGAAAATCTCAATACATTAAAGTGGTTCTAAAGGCTAAAAAAAATGTTTTACCTTCATGCATTCCATGCATGAAGGTAAAAAAAAAGCCTGTGTGCATCAGTCCCCACAGCCCCCCTAATACTTACCTGAGCTCCCTCCCAATCCAGCGATGTGCATGAGATCATTGGCTCTCCAGTCACTCTCCCCCTCATTGGTGGAAACAACAGTGGGAACCATTGGCTACTGCTGTTATCAATCAGTGCCAGACAGCCAATGAGGAGAGAGGGGGCAGGTCCGAGTCACAGCTGTGTCTGAATGGACATGCAGAACAGAGGCTCGGGAGCATGCCTGCTTGGGTGCCTCCATTGCAAACTGCTTGCTCTGTGGGCACTCGGCAGGAGTAAGGGGTCAGGAGTGCTGGTGGGGGACCCGTGAAGAAGAGTATCAGGCTGCTCTGTGCAAAACCGCTGCACAGAGCTGGTAAGTATGACATGTTTATTTGAAAGAACAAAACTTGCCTTTAATACGACTTTAAAGCGGAGGTCCACCGACTGTTCCTTTTTTTTTTTTTTTCAACCATGCACATAATCGCAATGTTGCACTCACTGTTCTGATGATTTATCTCCCCCGATGTCTGGTTTCCATTTAAAAACTAAGTTATAAAAAATGTGTATGGTTGGTTTCATCTTGCTTGTGGGCATGTGAAGCCCACAAGCATTATCTTTCTGGTTCCAGTGAATTCTCAGCTACCAGCACTGTTCGTTCCCGCGCATGCTCAGTTGTAATGGCATGGAGCACTGTTACAACTGAGGTTGCCATCACAACGGGCGGCTCGGTTTTACGATCTCGCTAGATTTCGGGAAATGGAATATACACGCCTACTCCTGTGGGAGTAACAGACAGGTGATGATGCTTTCCAGGGGATGAAAGGATCTGGTAAATATATGCTTTTAATTTTGCACCACAGTTTTCATGTATGTTTTTCCTGCAGTATGCTTTTTTAAAAATTCTGTTTGCTGCAATTTATTAAAAATTGTTATGAAGTGTACTTTTCATAGCGGTATGTGCATTTTAAAGCCTAGAAATGTGTTGCAATTCCTAAAATAAAAAAAATACATACAAAGAATAGATGTTGGAATGAAAAATGTACCAGCAAGTGTTATTCAACTCACAAAAAATAGCAAGTGTTTTAAGCACAGACATGTAAACAGGCCCTAAGAGAAAGCTGGTTTGCTAGCAGTAAGTAGGTGGCATATGCATGGAAAGTTCATGCAAAAGTCATATAGTGTATGTTTGTCTAGCATAGCCTTTCTCAACCTTTTCAGCACGGAGAAACAATTCAATCAACATTCTGGTCTCAGGGAACCCCTTCTAAAAACGACTATATATACAACTCATTATACATTAGTGCGATGGTTAGTGGGAAGAATGCTCCTTACACTTGCAGTCATTAGGAAGAATTACCCTTATACAGATGGCTAAAAAGATCAGTGGTGTCAGTGGGAACTTATCTGAGGAGCAGAAATTGCTCTTTGCCTAAAGGGTTACTAAACCCTTGTGTGTGTGTGTGTGTGTGTGTGTGTGTGTGTGTGTGTGTGTGTGTGTGTGTGTTTGTTTTTGTTTTTTTTTATAACAAACCTATCACGCCCATGTCATTTGATTGACAGCAGCAGGAGCCAATGGCTGCCCTGCTATCAATCTATCCAATCAAGAGCTGAGACAACGGGCAGAGAGGGTGAGCGCGTTTCCGGTGTGGGAACGAGCAGGCTCAGGTAAAAGAGTAAAACGGGGTGGGGGCTGGTCAGTAAGTTCTTTGTCTGAATTTCTCACTTCCTGTTCCTCTTCAGTAAGCTGTTCTGGCTGACTAACCCCCGCTCGGATGATGGTGGAAAGCTTACTGAGGAGAAACAGGAAGTGAAAAATTCAGACAAAGAAAAAAAACATTTAGAAGGGAAATAGAAGAAAAAGGTAAGTGAACCAACAATGCACTAGCTTAAGGCTGCATTCACACCTGAGCGTAGGTAGTTCGGTCGTTTTTTCAGACGTTTTTTTCCGGCGTTTTGTCGCACGTATTCATGCTTATTTGCGCGTTTGCATACAGCGTCGTCTGACGTTTTTGTACTTCGACGTTTTTATTTTAGCCAATAGCCAAAAATGATCATCTTTTCATCACTTGTTGCTATGTTGGTAGATTTTTTTAATCTTCTGCCTGGGTGAAATGTTCTATTGATTAAAGCGACAAAACGCCTGTAGCAGCTTGAATCGAGCGTTTCCATTACTTTCTATGGGAAATGGAAACGCTCAAAAACACCCAAACCGCCCGATACGCGCGACAAAAAAGGGTCCGGAACTTGTTTGAGCTTCAGGCGTTCGGCGTCAGGCGTTTTGGAGTGGAGATGTGAACCATCTCCATACCGAATAATGTATTTTTTCTCCTCTAGCGTTTGTGAGCGTTGCGCTTCAGGCGACAAATCGCTTAGGTGTGAATGCAGCCTTAAAGTGGAGGTTCACCCTCAAAAAAATTTCTGACATCACACGGAGTCGAGCCATCCTACCGACAGAATGCGGGTGTTTTATTTTTTTTTTTCTCAGCACATACCTCGTTATGTGCGATTTTCACCTCACGGCAATCCCGCGGAGTGGGCGTTCCCAAGCACTGCCTGTGATTGCCAGGCTTCCGAACGGCGCATACTGCGCGTCACAGGTAGCCGAAAAAACCTGAACGTCGGTGCGGCTCTATACGGCGCCTGCGCACCGACGTTCGGGTTCTGTCGGCAACCTGTGACGTGCAGTATGTGCCGTTCGGAAGCCTGTCAATCACAGGCAGTGCTTAGGAACGCCCACTCCCGCGGGATTGCCATGAGGTGAAAATCATGATAACGAGGTATGTGCTGAGAAAAAAAAAAAACACCGGCATTCTGTCGGTAGGATGGCTCGACTCCGTGTGATGTCAAAAATTGTTTTAAAGGGTGAACCTCCACTTTAAGGAACCTATTTACAAAATAAAAAAAGAACCTTTACAACCCCTTTAATGCAGAAAAAACATGAGGGTTTACAACCCCTTTAAGGAACTCTTAGAAACCTCTAGAGGAACCTTAGGGTTCCATAGAACCCCGGTTGAGAAACGGTGGTCTAGCATATTTAATAGTGAAAAGGGTGATGAAAGTAATGTGTAAATAAAGTTTTACCTTTTTACCTACAAAAACAAAAATTGTAGAATTATGGTGTGGTTGACCTGATGCAGTGGTTGGATATTGCTGCTGGCGAAATAAAAGATTCTGGTTGATCCCAGGCAGTGTGGAGTTAAAGCCTTGTGCTGATAAGGTCAGCACATTATGAAGTTGGTTTAAGCGCTGGTTACCAAGCAAGGGAAGATGGAAATGGTTTTGCTTTGCATGCTGTGTATACAGAGAAATACAGAGCATTAGGGAATATAAGGAAGTGTTTGCACACACTTTATTTGTTGTGCCATTCTGATAACCATAAAACTATCCAGCAACAAGTAAACTAGCACATGAAAAATTTCAAAATGTTCTTCTTGGTTTGAAGGTAATTAGGGGTTAGGTGTCATAAAATGTTTTAACTCGTATACCATGAAGGAACAGTGCTGTGTTTGGAGATTATTCTGGTCTACACATTCATTAAGGTGTCATTTTTGTGAGGGTTCCATCTACAACCATCTCACTTTATTTCAAACATCCAAATCACCAAGGGGTTTAAAGTGTACCTATGTTTTGACATTGGACCGCAATCCTCGCTTACTTACCCCATCTCCCCCACCACTTTATTAATTTGCTGGAAACAGAGAGAAGAAGCCCTGTGTAAACTTAAAGTGGAAGTAAACCCTCCTATTGTTTTCAGCCAAGGAAGCTGCCATTTGGCCTCTGTTTAATCTGCAACTGCCACAATGCTGCACATGTGATCAGTTATGAAACCAGCCATTGGATGGTTTGACAGTTTGGTTGAGAGCACAAGCAAATGTGACATCTAGCATTTCCGGCATGCCAGGAATGTTAACTGTTTTTTTAAACTATCAAAAAGATGGGTTTACTACCGCTTTAAGGTCATGACATGGAGGACTTTCTTCCTACTATGCAAAAAGCTAGAAGCCAATACTACCACAAGAGGAGAAGGGAAGTGTGTCACATGCTCCACCTTGCCTTAATGTACCAAGCTGAATGGAGCTTTGGGAAGGAAAGAGAAGATAAATGTAAGCTACTGGTGAGCTGCCAATTTTCTCATCCATAAAAATTTCTTACAGTGAGCGCTAGGTGAAAACACAATAAAGCTGCTGGCACAAAAAAGGTGAATATATAACCTACACAAGTATAAAATATGAGTGCAGCTCTGTAACAAAATTATGATAAAAACAGATTAGTGCTCAAAATATCAAAAAGGCAAATGTGTAAAACAAAGAATTCCTCAACTTCTGATTGAATAAAAACATGATGAAGTTCAAAAAATGAATGATGAATCCCGCATCCTGGATAGGCAGATCCCTTGACAACGTGCTGGAGCACGAAACACGTCGGGAGGGCCCTATACACTGACAGTATTGCCGCTGCGTCCTTGTGATAAGACTGGCAATGTTTTTATGTAAGCTCTTTTGTTTTTTGTTTTGTTTTTTTTGTTTTAATGTGCATGTACCTTTTTCATTTATTAATAAATACTACACTATATTAGTACCGTTTTGGTTCCTGTTTGGTGAGCTTTTTTATATAGTGTATGCCCTGCTTGGGGGGGGGGGGGGGGCCGTGGATTCATTGGCATTTACTCCACCAGTTTGCTGACCAGCGATGTGGGAATCATCTGAGGCTATTGTTTGAATAGGAATTTGCCTTCTGATGAGTCTATTGTTTTGTTGGAGGGACATCACTGTGGAGAACCAGCCTACCACATTTTGGGTGGATTGTCCTTGTCTACATTACTGGCTGCTATAATTAACATTTCTGACATCTCACAGTTTTGAAGAACTTTATCACATTTTTATGCAATCACAAATTGAGTAATTCTTTTTTTTTTTTCACACATTGGACTTTTTAATTTTCTCATCCAGACATCCCTTCTATACATCTTTTAACCGCTGCAGTAAAAGCAACATCTTGGTTGAGAATGAAAGGATTGTAAAGGAACTGTAGCTAACTTATGAGGTCAGCTCTGTGTTCTTTCCTCCCAATCAGAAAGCTAATTTTGTTTCACAGCAGTGGACAATACAGTGATGCCTGATTGGTGTACAATGCTGTTTTTTCTTTTCCGATCTGAATCTTATGTACAGGGGATTATAGGGGGATAATACGCAAACAGGCTGCCATACTATTCTTTAGGTGTGTTGGGGTGCCATTTAACCTGAATTGCACTGCAGCACTCCTAAGCACATAACGTGCATTGCCGCATGAAAGAGCCCTCACATTACGGTGGTCCATTCTTTAAGGCAAACACTTTAATGCAGTCAAAAAAGCTGACTTTTTTTTTCTAGCCTACAGCGAGGAAAATAATAATTTGATCCCCTGCAGATTTTGTAAGTTTGCCCACTTACAAAGAAATGAAGAGTCTATAATGGTTATCAAAGGTGTATTTTAAATGATAGAGACAGAATATCAACCAAAAATGCAGAAAAAACTCATGATACAATTGTTATAAATTGAGTTGCAAATAAGTATTTGGTCCCCAAGCAAAACATGACTACATACTTGGTGGAGAAGCCCTTGTTGGCAAGCACAGAGGTAAGATGTTTCTTGTAGTTTGTCACCAGGTTTACACACATCTCAGGAGGGTTTTTACTCCACTCTACAGATCTTCTCTAAATCCTAAAGGTATCCTAAATCCTATCGGATTAAGGTCTGGACACTGGCTGGGCCACTCCATTACCTTAAAGTCTAAGTTCACCTTTGCAGAAAAATCTGTAAGATGAACTTGCACAGATCCCCTTCCTTGCCCCCGGTCCCGCTGACCTGGACCGCGGCAATCTCTGGTTCTAAGCGTCCGGGGCTTAGAAATCGTCTCTGCATCCAAGCGTTTTCTCCATAGCTGACAGGACGTGCTATGCGGCTGCTGATTGGTCGGGGCTGACCAATTAGAGTGCTCCAAAACGTCCCTCCTGACGAGGGACATTTCGGACATTCTGCTCAGGGGATTTCTAAGCCCCGGACTTCTGGCGCAGATATACCGGAGCTTAGAACCGGAGATTGCCACGGTCCAAGTCAGTGGGACCGGGGGGAGAGGGGCAAGGAGGGGGACCTGTGTAAGTTCACCTTACAGAGTTTTCTGTAAACGTGAACTTACTCTTCTCGAGCCACTCCTTTGTTGTCTTGGTGGTATGTTTTGGGTCATTGTCTGGAAGACCCATCTATGACCCATCTTCAGTCTTCTGGCTAAGGGAAGAAGGTTCCCATTCAAAATTTTACTATACATGGACCCATCCATTAGCCCCTCAATACGGCAAAGTTGACCTGTATGTTTTTAGCAGAGAAACGCCCCCAAAGCATAATATTTCCATTTACATGTTTGACTGTAGGGATGGTGTTCTTGGGGTCATAGTCAGCATTTTTCTTCCTCCAAACACAACAGTTGAGTTAATGCCAAATAGCTCAATTTTGGTCTCATCTAACCACAGCACGTTCTCCCAATTCTTCTCTGTCATTTAAATGTTCATCTGCAGACTCCAGATGGATCTTTTATGTGTGTATTTTAGAGAAGGAGGATCTTGCATGGAGCTCCAGACCGAGGGCGAGTGATGTTCAAATTTTGTTTTTCTTCCATTTGCGAATAATCACTCCAACAGTTGTCTCCTTCTCACCAAGCTTCTTGTCAATGGTCTTGTAGCCCATTCCAGCCTTGTACAGGTCTACAATCTTATCCCTGACATCTGTTCACAGCTCTTTGGTCTTGCCCATGTAGGTTTAAATTAGGGTTGTCCCGATACCACTTTTTTAGGACCGAGTACAAGTACCGATGTTTTTTTTTATGTACTCGCCGATACTGAATACCGATACTTTTTTTAAATGTCCCCCCACATATGCAGCCATGTCCCCCCACATATGCAGCCATGTCCCCAAACATATTGCAGCCATGTCCCCAAACATATTGCAGCCATGTCCCCAAACATATTGCAGCCATGTCCCCAAACATATTGCAGCCATGTCCCCAAACATATTGCAGCCATGTCCCCAAACATATTGCAGCCATGTCCCCAAACATATTGCAGCCATGTCCCCCCACATGCAGCCATGTCCCCCGTACCTAAATGATGCCGCCGCGTTAATCACCACGCGGGGAACATTACAGTCCGCTTTCGTTTGAATAAGCTGTTTTCCCTGCCGCGCTGTGTATAGAGACACTCCCCCTTGCTCGTGATTGGACAGATCCGTCCAATCCCGAGCAAGGGGGAGTGTCTATGCGCGGCGGGGAAAACGGCTATTCAAACAAAAGCTGACTCTAATGTTCCCCGCGCGGTGATTAACGCGGGGGGGGGGCAAGTATTCTATTTAGGCATCGGGGGTATTTGCGGGAGTACAAGTACTCCCGCAAATACTCGGTATCGGTCCAGATACCGCTACTGGTATCGGTATTGGGACAACCCTAGTTTAAATGGAATAAAAAGATTCTGTGGACAGGTGTCTTTTATACACATAATTTGTCCTTAGGAGCACCTTTTTGCATTGACAGGACTAATCTGTGTACCACATGAACACACTGTTGCCAGTCTGTGGAAGCCAGAATTATTGGTTGGTAGGGGATCAAATACTTTACTAACTGAACTGCAACTCCATTTATAACATTTGTATTGTGTGTTTTTTTTTCTGGATTTTTGGTTGATATTATCATTTAAAATACACCTACGCTAAAAAATTATAGACCCTTAATTTCTTTGTAAGTGGGCAAACTTACAAAATCTCCTGGGGATCAAATTATTATTTTTCCCACAGATTTTTTGGGGTGCCTATCTCAATAAATTTAATTTTAGCATACCAATGCAATCATAGCCTCTATCCGCCATCTTGGTATATCTCTGTTAATTTAAAGTGGACTAATATACAATGCAATTATTACACCCAGGTCCATCTCATTAGGCGAGGGTGACGTCATAATCCTTTCAACCCAAGTGCCTGGGCCAGGGTGACATTGAGATCCCCCCACCTGCAGTGCCTAGACCAGGGTAATGTTGCAATTCATCAATCAGCAGTGCCCAGGCTAGATTGACATTGTGACCCATCCACCTGCAGCACATAAGCCAGGGAGATGTATCGATTATTCTTCATGCAGAGCCTAGCCTAGGATGTCACAATCCTTCCTTCTGCAGTGCCCTGCCAGGCTGAGGTCATGATCCATCCATCGCCAGGGCCTAGGTGACATTGTTCATCCACCTGCAGGGCCCTGGTGAGGGTGACATGATGATCCTTCCACCTGCTTTGCCTAGGCCAGGGTTACTTTGCAATCCTTCTGGAAATACTAAGGCTGCTTTCACACTGAAAGCAATGGCCGTTAGCGCTAAAATGCCGCTCGTTTTAGCGGCGCTTTAGCACTGTTTAAGCTGCGCATTTTGGCCGCTAGTGGGGTAATTTTTACCCCCAAAGAAGTCCAGTTTTATGGTGCTTTCAAAACGCTCTTCAGGCGCTTTGAAAGCGCTACCAATGGGCAGGGCGTTTTGGAAGTGTTAAATACAGTGCTCCTAACCTGCCCTAAAGATGCTGCCTGCAGGACTTTTTGGACCGTCCTGCAAGTGCACAGCCCCAGTGTAAAAAGACCCACTGGAATGAATAGGAGGGGGTTTTCAGGTGCTGCAGAAGTCTATTTCTAGGGCTAAAGCATTTGAAAACCACCCCAGTGTGAAGCTGGTCGAAGTATTCCAAATTCTGCATAGTGCAGGAACATCTTTTTTTGAAAAAAAAATATGTTCCCAGGATCTTCACAGACAGGGGACCGTCTCTAAATGTTTTAATTAAAATGTAAAGCCTCTTTACAAGTGGAATATTCCAGTGCAACAACATGAAACAAAAAAGCAACTCTTAAGTACATTGAACCTCTATGTGAAAAAATGTATATGTAACCTTACCAGTTCTTCTATGTCCAATGCATGTTATCTGACGGCTTTTTAGTGAGTAATTTGAAGACGAAATATTTGTAATTAAAAAATCATACACTATATTTAGAATTGATAAATGCTTTGCTGTGCATAAACATACTGGTGAAAGTCAAAAATGGAATTCCACATGCCAAAGTCCTGTGCTTGTCTCTGCATCTGTTTACTGTCTCAGGGGAAAAACTATTATTCATCTTGGCACAAGGCTTCTACTTTTGTGCAACCATTGTATATCATGTCAAGTACATATTGGTTACTAACCAAGATCTCTTCACTAACCACTAAAACATATGAAAAATTTAAATACAAATGTGTGACTCTGTAACTTAGCAGATCTCCATGTTCTTTGTTTTATGAAGTTAGACTTTTAGAAACGCTATACTATGATGATCAGAAAATGGTGGCTGTAAAATGAGCGTACAATGGCAAATTTTGCGTATTTATTTACATAGTTAGTCAGGTTGAAAAAAGACACAAGTCCATCCAGTCCAACCACAAAAAAAAATAAACAAACAAAATAAAAAACACAGTACAATCCCATACACCCAACTCCATACCCACAGTTGATCCAGAGGAAGGCAAGAAACCCCAGCAGAGCATGATCTAATTTGCAACAGCAGGTGGAAAAAATTCCTTCCTGATCCCCCGAGAGGCAATCGGATTTACCCTGGATCAACTTTACCTACAAATCTTAGTACTCAGTTATATTCTGTACATTTAGGAAAGTATCCAGACCTTTCTTAAAGCAATCTACTGAGCTGGCCAGAACCACCTCTGGAGGGAGTCTGTTCCACATTTTCACAGCTCTTACTGTGAAGAAACCTTTCCGTATTTGGAGGTGAAATCTCTTTTCCTCTAGACGTAAAGAGTGCCCCCTTGTCCTCAGTGTTGACCGTAAAGTGAATAACTCAACACCAAGTTCACTGTATGGACCCCTTATATATTTGTACATGTTGATCATATCCTCCCTAATTCTCCTCTTCTCAAGAGTGAATAAATTCAGTTCTTCTAATCTTTCCTCATAGCTGAGCTCCTCCATTCCTCTTATCAGTTTGGTTGCCCTTCTCTGCACTTTCTCCAGTTCCCCGATATCCTTTTTGAGAACTGGTGCCCAAAATTGGACTGCATATTCCAGATGAGGTCTTACGACAACCTTATGTTTTTTTGGAGTGCGGCTGTCCATCCTTTTTTCCTCAACTTATATACAACATAGGATTCACACATCTGTGGTTTTTTTTTATCTTCTTTCATATCTCTTCTTTTTTTCTTTTATCTAGATGCAAGCAAAAAAATATTAGGCAGTGGTTCTACACAAAAATAATTGTAATACCCATATTTTCAACATAATGGTATGATTCCCCTGCCTTTGTTGCCTGTCATGTTTGAAATGTAGAATAATACGTAGCATTTACCAAATTATATTTACTTTTTTTTTTTTTTTGCTCAGTTTTCTTTGTTTGGACATGCCTATGATACAATCTAAAATTGTCAGCAGCCCATTTTAATTTGGCATACTGAAAGTGAGTGGTGAAAGCCAGAGCTAGATTAATATTTTCAACCCTCTTGGGGGTCTTTTTTTTGTCCCAAAAACTGAACAGACATAGTACCAGAGGCGTTGCTAGGGGGGTGCAGGGGGTGCGGTTCGCACCCGGGTGACACCCGCTAGAGGGGTGACACCATCCCGTTTTTTTTTTTTAAGCTGGCATGCCCAGCAGATGACACCCGCCAGAGGGGTGACACCCGCCAGAGGGGTGTCACTGGGGCCGCCGCACCGCTAAAACACCGTACTGTACGTATACTGATGCTGCAGCTCAAGCAGCTAGAGGTGAGGACACGGCAGCCCCGCCCACAAGCTGGGTCTTCATCTGCATTCATGCTATGTAAGTAAGTTACTCTGCAGTGTCACTACATAGAGTTCCAAGATGCACTGTGCCACCACAGCCTACCCTGTACCACCCAGCCTGCTCTGTACCACCCCAGCCTACCCTGTACCACCCAGCCTGCCCTGTGCAATGCCAGCCTACCCTGTACCACCCAGCCTGCCCTATGCAATCCCAGCCTGCCCTGTACCACCCCATCCTACCCTGTACCACCCAGCCTGCCTTGTGCAATGCCAGCCTACTCTGTACCACCCAGCCTGCCTTGTGCAATGCCAGCCTACTCTGTACCACCCAGCCTGCCCTGTGCAATCCCAGCCTGCCCCGTACCACTCCAGCCTACCCTGTACCACCCCAGCCTGCCCTGTGCAATGCCAGCCTACCCTGTACCACCCAGCCTGCCCTATGCAATCCCAGCCTGCCCTGTACCACCCCATCCTACCCTGTACCACCCAGCCTGCCTTGTGCAATGCCAGCCTACTCTGTACCACCCAGCCTGCCTTGTGCAATGCCAGCCTACTCTGTACCACCCAGCCTGCCCTGTGCAATCCCAGCCTGCCCTGTGCAATCCCAGCCTGCCCTGTGAAATCCCAGCCTGCCCTGTATTACTCCAGCCTGCCTTGTGCCACCCCAGCCTGCCTTGTGCCACCCCAGCCTGCCTTGTGCCACCCCAGCCTGCCCTGTGCCACCCCAAACTTTCCCATGCCACCCCAGCCTGCCTGTACCACCCCAGCCTGCCCTGTGCCACCACAGCCTGCCCTGTACCACCCCAAACTTTCCCATGCCACCCCAATCTGCCCTGTGCCACCCCAATCTGCCCTGTGCCACCCCAACTTGCCCTGTGCCACCCCAACTTGCCCTGTGCCACCCCAACTTGCCCTGTGCCACCCCAATCTGCCCTATACCACCCCAACCTGCCCAATGCCACCCAAACTCCCCTATATCACCCCAACATGCCCTATACCACCTTAACCTGTCCTATACCACCCCACTACACCAACCTGCCACTATACCACTTTATACTACCCTAACCTGCCACTATACTGCCCTATACTATCATTTACAGGGACTGGTTTGGGGTGCGCCCCGTGCGCTGCCTGCTTGGTGCTGGGCAGCCTAGACAGAGGGGGGTGAAATCATGTTTTACCGCACCGGGTGACACCAACCCTAGTAACGCCACTGTATAGTACCAACAGCCGATGGGTAGATCGGGAACACGGCCCTGCATTGCAGATCCCCCCCCCTGGCTTATGCTGCCCCTACCCTGCTTAACGTAGAGTGGAGAGCTGGACATATCGCAGTACTTTTCACAATAATCAGCAGGTAATTGGTTGCTAGGAAGCTGGGCAGCCCTAGCAACCAACCACTAACCTAGCCATTTTATTTAGTGACAGGAGCTTTGACTAGCATTCAGAGAGCTTTAACAAAGCCTGTCTGAAGCCTTGTTTTGAAGCAAGTGTAAACGAGCTGTTGTGTGTTGAAGCCGAAGCAAGTGTAAACGAGCCCTAAATCTAAACCCCAACAATGTGTAGGCAGTAGCGTCAGCGCAGGGGGGAGATAACTACAGCTCTTGGTCATTTAAAATGACTAAAGGCAGAGGTTGTTCTTCCCTGTACTGCCGCTGCGCAGCATTAATGACTCATTCAGGGGAAGATGTCATCATTCGAGTGTGGTCAGCGGCGGAGACAGGCCCAGAATGTACACGTCAACTCCTAAACTTATAAGCAGGTATATGTCTGTGTCAGTTCACATACAGGATAGATAACTTTTTATTCAGGCTCTTGCCGTCTTGTGCATTAGGCCTTCTCTCAAAGGAGAGACCGGTTTTCAATCTACGGATCCTCCTGTTTACAGTAAATACACTTCATCTGTGAGCTTTTACCTCAGCTTAGGAAGAAAACAGCACTTAGCTGCTGACCAGTTCACATGAAATGCAAAGCATTGTATGGCTGGCTACTTTCTGACAATGAGCTCTTCTCTGAGTACTGTGGAATGAGCTGGTCATGTGTATCAGATAACCCAAATTAGACCTCTGCTAAGAAGCCACTCAGAGGTTTAGCCTGCGATGGAGAGAAACAAACAACACGTAGGAATTGTTGGTTTTCAGCCCATGTGCTGCTATGAGGTGCCCTATTTTCCAAGGGCTTTGCTTATACCTGCTGATACTAGTATTTGTATGCTTAGGGGTATGTACACACGTGTGTATTTATATGCATTCAGATGCAAATATATGCATATTTATACAGTGCTGACATGTTATTAAAGACTAGACAGTACCTGACACTAAAGTAACCTACAGTCTAAAGCTATGCACTAGTAGATTTTTGAGTGAACTTTCATACTAACATTCAAACAAAAATTTGTATGAAATTTCATAGTGCATTCGACAATTTGATGAACGTCTTTCGATAATACTTCAAAATGTTTCCTTTTACAATTCAGTTTTGGCACAAATAGACTTTTCAAAAACCACACTGTTAAAATTTCACTTCAGAAAACCTTTTTTTCCCTGCTCCTTCAAATTCTCTCCTCGCTGCAGTCAAAAAGGAATGTTGATTTTGACCGCACTAATGGCAAAATCGAACAAGTTTTCCTAAAACTAAAAATTTTAAACACCGTTCTACAAGTGTATGGCCAGCTTTATGCCCCTACTACATTCAAAATGTAAGCTCCGCTTTCCCCCTCCCCCCTCTGTTGCCACATTTGGCACCTTTTGAGGGGGAGCTGGTACATGGTTTTGACAGGTACCCGTCCCCACTTCTGAGCGATCTCGCCACGGCCCCCCCTTCTCCTTTCCCGCTGCCAGGCCATCCAGAAAGTGCAGCACGCAGTAGGGAACTGGCTGTGAAGCCAAAAGGCTTCACTGCCAGTTTCCTTTACCACAAATGGCGGCAGCAGCACCCAAGAGCCGATGGAAACCTCTGTTGGGTGCCATATTTGGCTATCATTGTCGCACCTCTGAAAAGGTTGGCATTACACGTGAATCAGTCACTTTCTGTGGTAGTCCGGCCACCGAACACGACGTTGGGGGACAGCTTTTTGAACATCTACGAAGTGTCACAGCTGCATCATGTGTACACCCTCATTCAGGTGCTTTTGCAGCAGGTGGGGGGTTGTTTGGGTAGGTAAGCCATAAGTGTAAGGTTTATGCAGCTTAGTGGTATGACCACAACACAGCTGTGTGTATGGGCCTTTAGCCTACAATATTGTATTGTTAAAGCGGAACTAAACTTTTTTTGAGCACCGAAAACCAAAAAAGCCATTAAGTTTATTTTTAATATTCAAAGTAAACTCACTCACCCATCCTAGTCTTCATGCTTTATTTTGTTTGGATTTTTTTTTGAAAAACACCACTTATCATTTCTGCCTTTGGCCATCTTAAGTAACGGCAGATGATTCATGTAACATTTACTTCCTGGAGTCCACCTGCCTTTGGCGCAGGCATGCAGGTGTTTCTTCAGATAAGGCCCGTCAATGTTTAACAGTAGTGATATTCCATCGCCGCGATCTTGCTACACCCCGCACTCTTCCAAAGTAAGGATGAAAGGGAAAGGGGGTAAGCGGACATCTTGTTACATCCACCAGAGTTTTGCATTTTACACTTATTTTTAACAGTAAACTGATTTTATATAGTGAAATACAGTTCTTGGAACTCCGTCTGACTGTTTAGATGTTCAGTTTTAAAAGCAGCGGCATGCCTGTTCATCTCACAAGTTTGCTAATCGGACAGAAGTTTGCCGCTTTAAAAAATGTAACATCTAAACATTCACAGAGTTCCAAGTACTGTATTTCACTATATGCCATATTTATCTGTGTATAACATGCACAGGCTTATAACACGCACCCTAAATTTAAGAGGGAAGTTTCAGGGAAAAAACTTTTCACAGCCCCCTGCGTATAACACGCAGGCACAGTTTACCCTCTATTTTCGGGGTAGAAAAATTTGTGGTATACGCCAATAAATGCAGTAAGCTCCGTTTACTGTTGTAAATAAGTGAAAATGCAAAACTCCGGCGGGTGTAACAAGATGTCCGCTTGCCCCCTTCTCAGTGTATCCTTACTGTGGGGGAATACGGGGTGTAGCAAGATGGCGGTGACAAAACGTCCCTTCCATTACACATTCTGACAGGTCGGCTAATCTGACGAAACACTGGCAGGAAGGGTGAGTGTTGGCTCAGAAAGCCCCACCTGAAAACTCCTGGGATGTATGACCTAATTTGCCTAGGTCTGGAAATCGGGAAGTAACTGAAGAAATGTAAAAAGTTTAAAACAAGCAAATATGATCTACTTTTCTATCTGTTTACTAATGCTAGCAGCATAAAGATTAAAAATAGTCAATGATTGAGAGAGTGAAGTTGGTTAGGATCCATATAAAACTGTATGCAGTACGGGTCTAAACGCAGCATTTTTTATATCCATGTGCATGAGCCCTAGGACTATAGTTGTACCCTGTGCATGTACAATGGGGCAGAAACCAGTGTGTAAATGCATAAACCCCCCAAAGCCCATAAGAAACCTACTGAACGGACATCCGTATAATAAAAAATCAGATGATGCATTACAACTCCGCAGGTTTACTGAATGGGCCCGACTACTGGGAAGGTGTCCTAGTAGGGTATCAAGCTAAGCAAGGAATCTGAGACACTCTTACATAATGTATTAAAGCAGGGCTCGACAAATCCCGGTCGCCATGGCGACTAGAAATAGCGTCCTGGCGACTTGGCTTGGAAGGTGGGCAAAAAAAAAAAATGTTTGTTCCATAGGACCGGCGCTTCGCGGACTAGGCCGAAGCTGCGGCCTCGCCTAAAACATCCTGCTCGCCGCGATCCTGGGAAAAGGCCGCTGCGGGCAGGATGTTTTAGGTGAGACCGCGGCTCGATCGCGGGGGGCCCGTGATGTCCGGTAATTGAGGCCGCGGCCTTGTGAAGTCCCCAGCTCTTCCTTGTGTGAGCCGGCGGCATCTGGTGGTGGCCGTTGGTATTACAAGTTAAGCAGCAATTCTAATGTCATTTTTCAATATTTTCACTGCCATCTTCTTCCCTCTAATTAGAACCCCCAAACATTATATATATTTTTTATCTTAACACCCTAGAGAATAAAATGGCGATCGTTGCAATACTTTCTGTCACGCCGTATTTGCGCAGCGGTCTTACAAGCGCACTTTTTTGGGAAAAAAATACACTTTTTTTTTTATTAAAAGACCACAGTAAAGTTATCCCCATTTTTTTTAATATTATGAAAGATAATGTTACGCCGAGTAAATTCATACCCAACATGTCACGATTCAAAATTACGTCCGCTCGTGGAATGCCGACAAACTTTTACCCTTTAAAATCTTCATAGGCGACGTTTAAAAAAAATCTACAGGTTGCATGTTTTGAGTTACAGAGGAGGTCTAGGGCTAGAATTATTGCTCTCGCTCTACCAATCGCGGCGATACCTCACATGTGTGGTTTGAACACCGTTAACATATGCGTGCGCTGCTCACGTATGTGTTCGCTTCTGCGCGCAAGCTCGTCGGGACGGGGTACGTTTTCTGGCTCCTAACTTTTTTAGCTGGCTCCTAGATTCCAAGCAAATTTGTCAAACCCTGTTAAAGAGAGAGGAAACCCCGGATGGGTTTTACTTCCACTTTTGCTCGCTGCAAAGCCTGCAAATGAAAAGCATACTAGGCTAGTATGCATCGCATACTAGCCTATTATGTGACACTTGCCTGCAAAAGAATCCAGCGATGTCCCCTGTGTAGGCAGCGTCCATCTTCTGGCCCCTCTTCCTTCCCGGGCCGCGAACTCCGGCTTTGTGATATGCCAGAGCCGCGTGATGTCACTCCCGTGCATGCGCATGGGAACCGCCATGAACGGCACAGACTAGGGAAGAAACCGCACAGAGTTTTGTTTCTTTCCCGTTAACATTTTCGGTGGACTACAAGTGAAGTGAAGTAAAACGGCGCACGTTTAGGAGATATTTCCACTACCTATTCTATTCTAGGCTTACCTATAGGTAGAGGTCCAAAAAAAGGGTTTACAACCACTTTAAGAATAAAATTGAGGTTCTTTGCTGAAAATAAATTAGTAGTTTTAGCGCCTGGTCTAAAATATAGTCCATGTAGCATACCAAAAAAGTCAAATGGGTGTGCTCTACAAAAACATCAAGTTCCTCACACGATCGCAAATTCCGACAGTAAAACCGTGGCTTTTTTCTGACGTAATGTTGGCTCAAACTTGTGTTGCATACACCCGGTCACACAAATCGTGTCTGAAATTCCGACTGTGAAGAACGCGGTGACGTACAAGACGTACAACGAGCCGTGATCAATGAAGTTAAATAGGCTGTTCAGCTCTTCTGCTTGATTCTGAGCATGCGTGTTTTTTTAGCGCGTCGGAATTGCATACAGACAAGCTGATTTTCCAACAGGAATTTTTTCCGTTGGAAAAATAGAAAACCTGCTCTTAATCTTTTGTTAGCGGAAATTCCGACAGCAATAGTCCGATGGCGCATACACACGGTCGGAATTTCCGACCAAAGGCTCAGATAGGATTTTTCCCGTCGGAATTTCCGATCGTATGTACGCGGCATAAATCTTTGATTGCGAAGCCTATAGGTATATTGGACAGCGCTGCCCTGCTGGTAGTGGTTTACCTGTTTGTATTATTTGTGGTTAGAAAACTGTCCATGAATGCATATTAAACTCATGCGTGTCTGACAACATGTTTACTTGTCCAGCAGAACAGTTTGTGCTAGCGTTTTAATAAAGCGAATCTGATCTGCGTTTACAAATCCCTCTTTGTTAGCGAAGTTCAGACTTGATGCTGTTTGCTAGTTATTTTTGTAAGATGGCTTTTCCACTAAATTTCATTGAAACAGGGCTTTGGAAAATCTGGGATGTGGCCGTAAATTATGGTAAATTTTAAATGAAGTCAATAAAAGTTTAAAGAAAGGTAAATGCTAGGCCATGTTTACTGCTCCGTTTTCACTGGAGTGTCTGCTGTGATGCCAAAGCTGAAAATGTGGTACATATTGAAAAATCATGCTGCAAAGGTTATCTCTTCCCTGTACACATAGATGATGGGTAAAGGAAAACACAAGGCAACGGTCAGGTGATTAAAGCTCATTTTGTATTTGAACTGTTTTTTTTTTTTTTAAAGCCTTTTTCTATATTTAACCACTTCAGCCCCGGAAGGTTTTACCCCCTTCCTGACCAGAGCACTTTTTACAATTCGGCACTGCGTCATTTTAACTGGTAATTGCGCGATCATGCAATGCTGTACCCAAACATTATTTACGTTGTTTTTTCCCCCCCACATATAGATCTTTATTTTGGTGCTATTTGATCACTTCTGTGGTTTTTATTTTTTGCACTATAAACAAAAAAGATCGATCATTTTGAAAAAAAATAAAATATATTTTTTTACATTTTGCTATAATAAAAAAAATGTTTTTTAAAAACAAATTTCTTCATCAGTTTAGGCAAATATATACTCTTCTACAATTTTTTGGTAAAAAATTGCAATAATTGTGTATTCATTGGTTTGCGCAAAAGTTATAGCGATTACAAACTATGGGAAAGATTTATGTCATTTTGTTATTGAATTTTTATAGCTTTTGTTTTTTTAACTAGTAATGGCAGTGATCTGCGTTTTTTTTTTTTTGCGATATGGCGGCGGACAGATCGGACACATTTTTGGGACCATTGACATTTATACAGCGATCAGTGCTACAAAAATGCACTGATTACTGTGTAAATGTCACTGGTAGGGAAGGGGTTAACACTAGGGGGCGACCAAGGGGTCAAATGTGTATTCTAACTGTATGGAGATAGTAGGAGAGGAGACATATCGCTGTTCCTTCTTACTAGGAACAAACAACATGTCTGCTCTCCTCTGACAGCTCAGGGATTTGTATGTTTGCACACAAAAATTCTCATGCTGGCGCTCTTGCACACGATCACCAGCCACACGCATCGGCTGAGACCTACTGATTGGGTGGCTGTGTCCAATCAGAGCCGTGTTGTGGACAAACATGCAGGGCACTGTACAGAGGAAACAATCTGTTGTTTTTCTTTTCCCTGCAAAGTCTGAGAAGGAACAAACAGATATTTAGTAAAAAGCAACACATACCACACGCCTTAACACTTGTTAGGCATGGAACCCCCTTGCCTAACCTGAGATGTTAACCCCTTCCCAGCCAGTGCCATTAGTACAGTGACACTGATCACTCTATTGGTGTCAGTTCCCACCCAGTGCCAGTTAGTTTCAGATTTTCTTCCACACTATCGCAGCCTCAGTATAAATCGTTGATCAGCGCCGTTGCTAGTATAAAAAAAAATCCACTATATATAACATCATTTGTAGATGCTATAACTTTGACGCAAACCAATCAATATACGCAGTGGGGCAGATTCACGTAGAAATCTGTTACGCTACAGCGGCGTAACTTATCCCATTTACGTTACACCGCCGCAAGTTTACAGCGTAAGTGCCTGATTCACAAAGCACTTGCCTGTAAACTTGCGGCGGCGTAGCGTAAATCCGCTCGGCGCAAGCCCGCCTAATTCAAATGGGGCGGGCACCATTTAAATTAGGCGCGTTCCCACGCCGAACGTACTGCGCATGCTCCGTCCCTAAAATTACCCGACGTGCATTGCGCTAAATGACGTCGCAAGGACGTCCTTGGTTTCGACCTTAACGTAAATGGCGTCCAGCTCCATTCACGGACGACTTACGCAAACGACGTGAGTTTTTAAATTTCGACGCGGGAACGACGGCCATACTTAACATTGGCTAGACCATCTAGAGGGCAGCCTTAGTTTTACGCCGCGTGTCTCGACGGAAACAACGTAAATTTAGAGCGACGGGTAAAGCGCACGTTCGTGAATCGGCGTAACTAGTCATTTGCATATTCTACGCCGACCGCAATGGAGTCGCCACCTAGCAGCCGGCCTAGAATTGCAGCCTAAGATCCGACGGTGTAAGTCAATTACACCTGTCGGATCTTAGTGAGAACTATGCGTAACCTGATTCTATGAATCGGGCGCATAGTTACGACGGGCGGATCTCAGAGATACGACGGCGTATCAGGAGATACGCCGTCGTATCTCTTTTGTGATTCTGGCCCTATATTTTTTTTGTAGCAAAATAAATTTTGCCCTAAATTCTATAAAGAAATTAGATTTTTTTTTTTATTGTTTTATCACAGAAAGGATTTTTTTTTCTCGTTTATGCAATTAAATAAAAAGAAAAAAAAACAGTGGTGATCAAATACCACAAATAGAATGCTCTATTTGTGTGAAAAAGTTTAATTTTGGTACAGCATTGCATGACTGCGTAATTACCAGGTAAAGTACCACAGTGCTAATTAGCTTAAAATGGCCCGGTCCTGAAGCGGGTAAAACCTTCCGGAAGGCAATAGAATGAAGGATTACAGGTGTATAAAATGCATAGATTTCTCTGTGGTTGTACTTTTTGGAAAAGCAAATGTTAACTTCCAGGTTGTCCTTTTCATGTGTTCCCATGACCCGATGTCAGTATACCACTGACAGGATGTACCATTCAATGGACATGAGAGGAAACAGCTGAGACTGGAATAGGATGCGGTGCAGTCACAAACAGTGACAATGCTGGAATACATCAGTACACGTATGTTCTTTGAAACAATTGTTATAAGACAAAACATTGTCCCTTTAACCACAGGAGAGGAAATTGCTAAACTTTTGCTAGCTTGCCAGGGCCACTCTCTCAGAATATTGCCCCGAGTCAATTGGCAAACTGTCACTTTTTTACTTATTCTGCTGCTTATGCCAAAATCATATGTTCCTTGTTATCAAAACGACTGTACTAAATTCTGGCAACTTTTTCTACTTTGCTTGAGCTCCTCCTTGGTAAAAGAACTGTGTAGAGATAATAAACATCTCTTAAATTTATTGATTTCATGCATGTTACGCTGACCACTCCAGTTACCTTATTTAACCAATTGCCGCACCATTACGTGCATGTATACATGGTTGTGTTCAAGGGGTTATACTGGGACCATGCCATAAACCCGGTATTTAAATTTTCAGTTAGAAGAGGGAAGGTCTGGACAGCCGCACTCCAATAAAAACGCCGTTATTGTGCAAAATTACAAAAGTACAAACCACAGCAGGGTACAGGATAAAAAAGTTGACGCGTTTCACACTCTCAACAGTGCTTAGTCATACCACTTAGTCATGCCCTACATTTTTAAAAGTGATCAGAGCAGCTGGTTAGCCGCTAAATCACTTTTACAGGCAGCGGGAGGGGTCTGGCTGCCTGTGCTCACTGGTGCCTCTCCAGGCTCTACTCAGAAAGCACGGCACTGAAGTCAGCGTTTCTGCCGGCTGATCATAGAGCTGATCGGGGACCTGAAGCTCTCTGATCATCTCTATGGTCTAGGGCAGTGGTTCTCAACCTCAGTCCTCAAGTACCCCCAATGGGCCATGTTTTGGGAACTTCCTTTAGATAAAATAGCTCTGATCAATACCATGTCATTGATATCGATTTAAAGTGGTTGTAAACCGAACCACACATTATGCACATACAGGTAAGCCTAGATTAAGACTTCCCTGTAGGTGTAAGAAATATCTCCTTAAAGCGGATGTTCGCTCAAAAAAAATATTTAAAAGCCAGCAGCTACAAATACTGCAGCTGCTGACTTTTAATATTGGGACACTTACCTGTCCTGGAGTCCAGCGGCGTCCGCAGCAGATCGCTCGTCACCCTGCTGCTCTCCCCTCCATCCACGCTGAGGGAACCAGGAAGTGAAGCGCTCCGGCTTCACTGCCCGGTTCCCTACAGCGCATGCGCGAGTCGCGCTGCGCCCGCCGATTGGCTCTCGCTGTGTGCTGGGAGCCGAGTGTTCCCAGCACACAACGGGGGGGCGACGGGATGTGACGCAATGCCTGTCTTTTGCCCGTGAATGCCGGGCCGAAAGTGGGTGCAAATACCTGTCTTTAGACAGGTATCTGCACCCCCCTCCCCCTGAAAGGTGTCAAATGTGAAACCGGAGGGGGGAGGGTGCCGATCAGCGCGACTTCACTTTAGGGTGGAGAACCGCTTTAACCTACACGGTTAAGGAGATATTTTCACAAAAACTGACACAATGTCGTTTTTGTGAATGGTACAGTGGGGGGTTAATGCCGCGTTTTCGCGCATGCGCGAGGATCTGCCGGTCCCGCGCACATGCGTGGGAGTGATGTCATCACCGCTCTGGCCAATCACAGCGCTGGAGCGGCGATAACAGGAAGAAGCTACGAGGGGACATGGTGGTGGACGGGATCGAGGAGGACTTTGGGGGCTTTGATCGCAGGTAAGTGCCACATAATGAGCTAGTATACTGTGCATACTAGCTCATTATGCCTTTCTCCTGCAGGGTTTAAAAAAAAAAATGTGAGTGTTTACTCCTCTTTAAAGCAGCTGTGCAATGTAAAGGAAAACCTGAAAACTTGGCCCGTTTGGGGGTATTATTATTATACAGGATTTATATAGCGCCAACAGTTTACGTAGCGCTTTACAATATAAAAGGGAGACAATACAAGAGGATTTTAGAGGGCCCTGCTCAGAAGAGCTTACAATCTAATTGTACTTGACTAAGGTTGAGAACCACTAGGAGACCAGAAGCTACAAGCATTTTGTCACCTCTGATTAGGGCAAGTGTAAACAGAGGAATTTTTTTTTAAAAGCAAAAGATCAATAGTTTTTTAATGCTTTCTAGGGTAGAGGAGAGATCTAAGGTCCTAAAGAGGATCTGATCATGGCAATAAAAGTGATACATTTTTTTTTAATGGGCAAGGTTAAAAAAATAAAAAATTTAAAGCACCTCCGTGATTGCGTGCAGAGGCGAATCTATACATAGGACGCGCACACATATGTAAACTGTGTTCGCACCACACGTGCGATGTATCACCGCAAGCGTTCTAGCAAGAGTAGTAATTCTAGCTCTACACCTCCTTTGTAACTGTGAAATGGTATCCTTTAAACATTTGTTAAGCATCACCTATGGAGATTTTTAAATCTAGTTTGTCGCCATTCCACGAGAGTGCACAATTTTAATATTTGTAAAATATATAAAAGATGATATGGCGAGTAAATAGATATATTAGGTATTCATTTACTCGCCATAGCATTTTTTATATTTTACAAATTGGGCGATATATTGTTTTTTTGCATTAAAATTATTTGGTGTGTGTTTTTTTTTTTTTTTAAACTGCATTTGAAAAATTGCTAAACAAATACTGTGGGACATAACAAGTTGCAAACATGATTTTATTGTCATCTAGGGCCTCTGCTAAAAAATAAATGTAATATTTTGGGGTTTTTAACTAATGTTCTACCACAAAATACGGATTTCTACTGTCAGAAAAGGCCTGGTAAGAACAACAATTATTTGTAGCGGTGATTAAAAAAAATAGAATGGCTTATGCAAGGCCAGAGACGATAAGAAATGGATTACTAATATACAACTCATCTCATATTTCGTTACAATTTCATGTTCTCAAGCGTATACTGTATATCACTTTGGACTTTTGTATCTTTGAAATCAAAAGTCGGCTAGAATTCCTCCTCTGATACAACAGCTGCATGTGTGTTATCTGATATCTACCTACAGGTCTAATCACAGCTTTCTAAATTCTTTTTTTAAACTAGTCTTGTACTTGCCACCTTTTGACTGCATGCGCTAAATAAACTATTAAAAAGTAGCAATTTTATATTTATACTCAACATTAAAGCTTTCCTTAACCACTTAAGACCCGGACCTTTATGCAGGTAAAGGACCTGGCCTGTTTTTGCGATTCGGCACTGCGTCGCTTTAACTGACAATTGCACGGTCGTGCGATGTGGCTCCCAAACAAAATTGGCGTGAAGGGGTCAAGTGTGACCTCATATGTGTTTCTAACTGTAGGGGGCGGGGCTGGACGTGTGACATCATTGATCGTGTTGCCCTATATCAGGGAACACACGATCAGTGACACTGCCACAACGAAGAACAGGGAAGGTGTGTTTACACACACCTCTCCCCGTTCTTCAGCTCCAGAGGACCGATCGCGGGACACCGGCGGCGATCTGGTCCGCGGGTCCCCCAGCTTCGGACCGGGTCGCGTCCATGTCCCGGCGGCGCCCCACGGCTGGACTTAATGGGCCACATACAGGTAGGCGAATGTGCCCAGCCGTGCCATTCTGCAGACGTATATCGTGTGAAGGGGTCCTTAAGTGGTTAAAAAGACCATCACCAATTAAAAAATTGCAGGTCAAAAGCACAAAGCATTCGAGCACCGATTTATTTAATCATTATTCATTTCCATGAATGCCGTTTTGATTTACTTGCAGTGTGCCTTTGAACTCACTTGCAAATTTTTACTTATTTAGGAGTTGATTCCTTAGCACAACCTCTCCCCACCTGCACATTAAAGTCTTCTCCTCTTCTGTAAGGGTTTAACTACTGTCTGCTGGTCCAGCGCCTTCGCCTCTCCCCTCACGTTCCTACATAACCTATTATGTAGTAGTCAGGGGAGAAGCGTAGGGGAATGCTATAGAGCAGCCATCAAGAGTTTTTTAGCGGTTCCTTGAGCTGTGGCTGATTGACCTCCCATTTGATGGTGCTTGCATAGCTCCAGGGCCATCATCACTTAGCAGTGGCAGCAGTTTGACACCAATTTACCTTTTTTAGATTTCTGTAATTTTAGCATTCTGACCACCACTGTGTAGGGGGCCATTCTTCCCACTGAGTCCAGGGTGAATAAAAAGCAATGATTAAAAAAAAAAATGCGTTTGGAGAAAAATTCTCTAAGATTGCTTTTCTATTTAAGATACATTAATAATTTAGTCCACATGTGCCCTCTGATGTGGCCCGCCATGTCTTGCTCTGAGATGGCGGGTCGGCAAGCCCAGATCACAGGTTCCCGACCTGCCATCTGCATTAGTGCGAAGAATGGGGTCATGTGCGGCGGCTGTGGCGGGGCTGGCCTATTCGTGATTGCGGCCAACCTGGAGTCCCGCCTCCACCGCTGCGGTGTTCACAAAAACTGTTTCTTTCCCTCCAAAATTGTTCCTTTTTTTTTGTTTATAGCGCAAAAAATAAAAACCAAAAGTGATCAAATACCACCAAAAAAAAGCTCTATTTGTGGGGAAAAAAGGAACGTAATTTTTTTTTGGGGTACAGCGTCGCACAACCGTCGGTTAAAACTATGCAGTGCTGTATCGCAAAAAATTGCCTTTTCTGGAAAGGGGGCAAATCCTTCCGGGGGTGAAGTGGTTAAACACTAATTGTTCTGCAGTCCGTCTGTAGAGTGAGGTCAAGGTTAACTACTACATACTTTGTGCCTTGAGCTTTACTACTAGCAATATAGAATTGTATTGGCCAATATGTAAAGTGGAGCATACAGGTGGGGGGTATGTCCGTAGCCTAATTTCTACCATACTAAATGCCCACTGCTTCTAGTCTTAGAACTTTTGAGAGGAAAAATCCACTCAAAACTGCACTAGTAATGATAAATCAGATTTCGGTAGGACAGTCTGATCTGTAACGGATATGGTGGTGACCACATTTGACCAGTCAGTGGTTTCTGCATCCAACCCAAGCTTTTGGATTATAGAACAGAAATATAATAATGGAAGGACTGTTTATAGGTGCATATGCAGACATTGTGCAAGCATATTGATAATTTCCTTTTTTTTTTAAATATGCCTATACTTCCCAATTATTAAGATAGGAATGGAGAGTTTTATAACTTGTATATTGACAGGTTTGATATGGTTGCATGAGTGCTGCATCTACACATATAGACAATCCATGTCTGAACTAACCACGCCGATAGGGCTTGTATACGTGTCGTTTCTATTCTGGGAACTACCATTTAATCGCTGACTATTCGCTGGATTGCTTTAAGTGTTTAGTAACCTTTTCTCAAAAGAAAAGTGTTTTACAGTTTTTCACTATGTGGACCCCTTTGTCTTCCTTATATGTCAGGTCTGAGGAACACCAGGGGTTTGTGTGGCCAGCCATGTTGCCTTCCTTTCCGGTCTAACCACTGATTCGCTTTGAGTGCTGGATCATTATTTAAATACTTGTCTAGAGTAGACTCTTATAACGTGTAGTCTAGAGATCATCTGGTAAGCTCACATCCTGTTTATTATCTCGGTGGAGGTGCACCAGGTGGATTTTCAACCAGTTAATCACATTTCTTTGGATCGATCTTCTAGGGTTGTCCCGACACCACTTTTTTAAGACCAAGTACAAGTACCGATACTTTTTTTTCCCCAATTACTCGCAGATACTGATTACCAATACTTTTTTTCTTAATGTCATGTGACAGTGGCACATGTGTCAGTATTTTTATTTATTTTTTAATTGATTTTTATACAATTTATGTTTTTTTTTTTTTTTTGCAACATATAGACAATCCTCTTTTTTTTATATTGGACTCTTCATAGTCCCAAGTGTTTGCCGTGGGTACAGAAATTACATTTTTAGTCCACTTTTGTTATACATGGCCACAATTGTAACAATTTGGGTGCCTTTATTCTTATTATTCGTACAGGATTTATATAGGGCCTACGTTTTACAACATGAGGGCAAAGAATACAGTTTCAATACAGGAGAAATCGGAGGGCCCTGCTCGTTTAGAGCTTACCATCTAAAAGGGAGTGGTGTGTGCAGTAGACACAAGTCGCACCCCCTTTCAATAGCATTGAAAAATGCAGAGACTTTGAAAAGGTGCTTTCACTACTTTGGTGCGACTTTTAATGCAACTTGGATCCACTAAGTGTAAAGTCAGATCAAAGACGCACCAAAAGTCGTGCTCCTAAGTCGCACTGGAAATAATGAGAATCGTGTAAATGTGGCCTTGGCTCTGTAGAAAAGAAAAGCAACCACGGTCTTGGTGGTGGTGGGGAGATCCTAAAGGGTTTATCGGACTAGAAAATGATCAAAGCTGCAGTCCAGCCAAAACTGGTATTAAAATGCAATTATCTAAGTGTACTACTATTGCACGGTGAAAGGGCACGTACAGTGTATTTTATATGCACTCAATGAAAAAGAGCAGGATGAAGAAATCATGAGGCAAAATAAGTTCCTCTGTAACAACTCACTGCATAGCTTCTTGCAATTAGGATTTTTACCCTTTGTATGGGATGCAGACAGATTCAATTTCACTCGTTGGTTCATGTTCTACAAAGTATCTATTAGTATCCCGCCAACCTTCACAGCAGTGCATCTTCAAAAGACTTCACATATTCGTAGTTCTTTTTCCTGAATAAACTTAGTATGTGTAAATAGTTTTTCTTTAGAACCGTTTTTTTTTCCTACTAATGAGAGAGCTATGAAAAATGGTTGCACTTTTTAGGATATTGTTTTTTCAATTCTATTTTGCTTCTGCTTTACTTCATATATATTGATGCCTGAATCTTTTGATCAGTCTTTGTTCGGAAAGGCATAGTTTGTTAGGTCTGTGAGAGCACCACCACCAAACCACCAAATGTAGTTTTATTTAGAATCACCAATTTCATTTTAAATGCAGTCCTTTCTAAAGACAAACATTTTTTCTTTTCTTAAAATTAAAAACATCTTCTGCTAACCCACTCTGTGCAATGGTATTTCACAAAGCAGCCTTGAACCTCCTCATCTAGGGTCCCCCTGCCAGTAATCTTGGCTCATCCTCTTCTGTGTCTGCCCCCATAGTAAGCTGCTTGCTATGGGGGCAAATGTGCAGGCTCACTCCCGAAACTACCCCTCCACCCACCACCACTCTCTGCTCACAGGATTTGACTGTCTAGTAGGAGCAGGGGAAAAAGACTGGCAGCCAGGCATGGCGTGGATCGATGTAGAATTTTGGGTAATTGTTTTGGAGGGGGGTTACACAACGTTTACCTTAATGCAGGGACTGCATTAAAGTATTGGTAAACCCAGCGGTCTGCATCCACTATATCTGGTCTCCCACAGTACAAACAACATGGAGATACAATTATTTTAGTGAATATAAACTGGTAAATACCTTTTTCTCATCAGCAGGATATAGCAGTCTTGTGACTTTTATCAGTGTCTGGTTAAAGCTTGGATGAGGCATTTTCATTCTATACTGACTAGGGGTGCAACAGATCATCATTGATCCATGATCCGAACGGGTGGGCACACCACGCGATCCGTGGATTGCGGCCATAGGAAAGGCCGCGGCTTTGGCCTAGCTCCGGAGCGGCGGCCATCTTGGTACACCTGGTGCCATTGGCCTAGGTGAGATGGGGGAGATGTGGAGATGAACACTTTTAAGGTGAAAACATTTTAACTTTGGAAACACTTTAAATTCCCTTACTTTAAAAATGACTCAACTGCTAATCACTATGAGGCAGGCAATAGATGGTGCAAATTTATTTCATGCAACACAGACAGTGTTGACAGGGAATCCCTCCTGCCGAGCAATTGTCTTCTCCTGGCGTGGGTGTGGAAAGCTGTCTTCGCTGGGAGAAGACAGTGATTATTGCTATAGCAGCCATAGACTGTTCAAACTGGTCCAGATTCAAACCATGTATGGCCAAGCTGTATGTACTCAAGTTGAATGATTTGATTTGAGAACTATGGCCTGCTTAAGTGCTGTTCCTTCATTATGTGCTCCTAATTCTGAGGTGAGTGAGTAACTTATATAGCGCTACAAATGCGAACTAAATCACCTCAAGGTGCTTTGCATCCAGTGTCATCCCGTTCCTTCAGAAGAGGTGGGTCTTAAGGTTTTTCCTGATTTCTGGTTAATTATATCCCCATATACATTGTTAAACAATTTTAGAAGTGTTTTCATGAACATCAGAAAGAAAGGCACATATCTTCGTAAGGCTTCTGTGGTCATCGGTTCTAAAAATCGCTAAACAATTGAAATTCTGGAGTGTGAAATGCTAAGTAGATTTCGACCTCCGTCATTAAACAAAGGCACGGAACCACGAATGGTTCAAAATTCTCCAGGACTTGTACGACTGCATTCCAAGAAATAATGCTACTGTTTTATATGCAAAGTGTGGCCCTCATCCTTTTTATTTAGCAAATAGTGTATTTTGTCCTACCCTGTGTATCAGTGTTATACAAGATTTGACTTTAGGCCCACTTTAAATGCCAACTAAAGTCATAGAAATAGATGTGTGCTCATATATAAACATCAACAACCTCCATTTTCATAATGCTTGTGTCTGAAGTCGGCCAAACATATCAATTTTCCATTCAGCTTCTGGATATTATCAACAGTACCTGCATCTTTGACAGGCCTGCTCCTTTGACAAAAGTTTTTGAAATGTTTTATTTTGTTGATCCAGGTGTTGATAGCGGGACCACCTATGGACCGAATTTTGGCTAGTTCAGCAGGAATTGGCTAAATTTGGTGTAGGCATTGCCAGTTTTACAGTTCTGGAGCACTGATGCCAGCAATGAGCCCGGAGGTGCAGTGGTAGCCATCCTAACTGGTAGGACCAAGATAAGAAGTCTTGTTCTAATTGACCTCTTGCACCCAAAGTCCTGGTCTAAAGTGTTACTAAACCTAGGACCCTGCATTCACTATATCTGGCCTCTCACAGTACGCAGAAAATGGAAATGCAATTATTTTAGTAAATTTAAACTGCTAAATACTTTTTCTCATCACCAGTGTATAACAGTCTTATGTCTTCTATCAATATCTGGTTAAATCTTGTAGGAGGCATTTCCATTCTACCACGACTGTCCTATCAGGCTGCAGGACCCCTGACCCTCTGTCTGGATAGTGCTGATTGGCCTTGCACTGGATCACATGCACTCTACCAAACTTGCTAGCAATACACACCAAACTGAGCATGTGCAGTGTGTCCCCAATCACAGCTGATCACGGAGTTATACAAATGCTGGTTATTGGCACTCCTTTCCTCCTCGTGATTATCAGTTCAGTCCCATCTGTGCCCCCAAGTGCTGCCAATCTGTGCCTGTTTTTCTCCTCCCACCAGTGTTGTAAATCTGTACCCATTAATGTTTTTCTCCTCCCACCAGTGTTTTAAATCTGTGCCAATCAGTGCTGCCAATCAATGCCTACCAGTACTATCAAACTGCATCCTCATCAGTGTCACCTACCAGTGGCACCTATGAGTGCAGCTGCTTCAGTGCACATCGGTAAAAGATTTTTTTTTTTTTAGAACAATCTTTTTTTTTTTTCTCATTTTTCGATGTTTTTTTTGTTTAGCAGAAAATAAAAAACCCAGTGGTGATTAAATACCCCTAAAAGAAAGCTCAATTTCATATGGGTACAGTGTAGCATGACCGTGCAAATGTCATTCAAAGTGAAAATTGGCCTGGGCAGGAAGGGGGTAAAAGTTTCGAGTATTCAAGAGGTTAGGGTAGATCCAAGTGAATCTTAGTTGCTCAATTAAAATGCATATGGCCATATAAGATTTAATAGGAAAAAATGTGATTGAATTAGTAAGTGTATCGTTTTTTTTATTGTTTGTTTGTTTGTTCTTTTGGGTATACATGTGGAAGTGATGAGCTCAGTGTAAATCATCTAACTATGATTTTTATTTTATATATATATATATATATATATATATATATATATATATATATATATATATATATATATATATATATAATTATTTTTTTTTACTTTTTATACATAGTAATTCATGTTATACATGAGATGAGGCTTGAGAATATTTTCTCAGTACACAACAATTGGATGATTCTAGCAGTATTCAGGACAATCAAAGTGATTTGCTTTTTTTTTTTTTTTTTTTTTTTTCAAAGCTTTAGTCCAGGTTCACACTGACTGCACGAATAAAAGTTCAGCAAAACTCGCACGATTTCATTCCCGCATGTCAGTCCCGACTTCGGGGGCGATTTCAGAGATGGGTTTCTGGACAGATGTCAATGAAAGTTGCACCCCGAAATTGCCAAAAGTAGTACTACTTTTGGAAATCTGTGCTGCGCCGATTTTGACGCAGCTTTTGCCGGCAATTGCCACCGATTTGGCATGTGATTTGACATGTCAAATCGCATGCCAAAGCTCATCTATGTGAACTAGAGCTGCACGATTCTGGCTAAAATAAGAATCACAGTGTTTTTGCTTAGACGATAGATCATGATTCTCTCACAGTTCTCACAGCGTAACATCATATTTCACATTGTATTTTTTCTCAAAAAAAATTGCATTTAAAAGACCGCTGGGTACAGTGTGACATGAAATATTGCAGCAATTGCCATTTTATTACCTAGGGCAGGGGTGCCCAAACTTTTGAAGAGCGAGGGCCACTTAAAAGAGTTGTAAAGAAAATTTTTGCTGAAATGACTGTTTACAGGGTATAGAGACATAATAGTTAACTGATTCCTTTTAAAAATGATTAAAAATTGATAAAAATCAATCATATAATGTACCTACAGTTTCAGTTTCGTTTTTGCATGCTGTTCCTGCTTCTGTGATGTACAGGGACTCAGAGCCAATACAGGTCAGTGATGGTTTGGAAAACGAAACTCATTGGTGTTGAGGGGTTTTAGACACACAGTAATCGCACCTCCTTGATTAGTGACCACAGAGAGAAAGCTCCCATGACTTTTTTCATCAGGAAACAGACAACCAGGAAGTGTTCAGAACAGAGAAGGATTACAGCAACATCGGAGCAAAAGCGAACAATGAGGACATGAAACCAGGACTGCAGTAAGGTAAAGGAGGCTATTTAGCTAAAAAAAAAAAAAAAAAAAATTCCTTTAGTGACCCTTTAAGCGACTTAGTAACCAGTCGCGGCCCACAATGAGCAGATGACAGGTCCGCGTCCAATCTGCGTATGCAAAGCGGACACAGACACAGCCCACTCTACTCTATGGGCCCTCTCACCTGATCAAATGGAAGGGGACAGATCCACTAATGTTTTTTTAGCAGATCGGATGGGAAGTAGGCAGGTGTAAACGGACACAAGTCTGTTTACATCTGCTACTCCATAGAGGTTAATGGAGGGTCTGACTGGGTCAGACAGATCATGTTAAAGGGGTCTAAGGCTACTTTTACGCTGATGGTCTACCCACACCCACAAGGTAAAACCAGAAGTCTATGGCTCAGTGCAGGTAAGCCGCAGGCACTACACCTGCGGATCAGTTTGAAAGCAGCCCAGTACCACTGCAGAGCAGATATGTCCATATATACACTGATTTTAGTAATAAACTTGCTATCCCAGGCAGAGTGCATTTGATATCACTCCACCTATGACAGGAGCCGGTGCTATACAGGAAGCTGCTTTCTTTCTTTCCACTGGCTTCATTCACAACACTGATGCTCTGGGATAGTGGGTAGGCAACCTGCAATCTGGGCTTGCCAACCCACCATCCCACAACAAGAGGTCGCGGGCCACATCAGAGGGCTCCATGGGCCACTGGTTGGGCACCCTTGCCCTATGGTCTCTGCTTAAATATATATAATGTTTGGGGGTTCCAAGTAATGTTCTAGCAAAAAATATTGATTTTAACTTAACCACTAAAGACCCGGACCAATATGCAGGTTAAGGACCTTGCCCCTTTTAGCGATTCGGCATGTGTCGCTTTAACTGACAATTGCGTGGTCGTGCGACTTGGCTCCCAAACAAAATTGGCGTCCTTTTTTTCCCACAAATAGAGCTTTCTTTTGGTCGTATTTGATCACCTCTGCGGTTTCTATTTTTTGCGCTATAAACAAAAATAGAGCGTCAATTTTGAAAAAAATGCAATTTTTTTTACTTTTTGCTATAATAAATATCCACAAAAAAGATATTAAAAAACATATTTTTTTCCTCAGTTTAGGCCGATACGTATTCTTCTACCTATTTTTGGTCAAAAAAAAATCGCAATAAGCGTTTATCGATTGGTTTGCGTAAAATTTATAGCGTTTACAAAATAGAGGATAGTTTTATGGCATTTTTTTTAATAATTTTTTTTTTTTTTACTAGTAATGGCGGCAATCGGCAGCGATTTATTTTTTTTCCTGACTGCGACATTATGGCGGACACATCGGACCCTTTTGACACATTTTTGGGACCATTGTCATTTTCACAGCGAAAAGTGCTATAAAAATGCACTGATTACTGTGAAAATTACAATGGCAGTGAAGGGGTTAACCACTAGGGGGCGCTAAGGGGTTAATTGTGCCCTAAGGGAGTGATACTTACTGTAGGGGGGCGTGGCTGTAGGCGTGACATCACTGATCGTCGTTCCCTATATCAGGGAACAGATGATTGGTGTCACTGCCACACAGAAGAACGGGGAAGGTGTGTTTACACACACCTCTCCCCATTCTTCAGTTCCTGTGACCGTTCGCGGGACACCGGCGGCGATCGGGTCCCGCGGGAGCGGTCACGGAGCTTCGGGTTGCAAGCGTGGCGGCATGCTCGCGACCCCGCAGATGGGCTCTTAAAGGCAACGTACAGGTACGTGCCTGTGCACAGCTGTGCCCTTCTGCCGACGTATATCGGCGTGAAGGGGTCCTTAAGTGGTTAAGAAACAAGTGTCAGAAAAAGATTTGGGGCTAGATTCAGATAGCCCGCCGTAACTTTGTGCGGGCGTAGCGTATCTCATATACGCTACGCCGCCGTAACTTAGTGAGGCAGATTCTGTATTCACCAACAACCTGCGCCCTAAGTTACGGCGGCGTAGCGTAAATCTGCCGGCGTAAGCGTGCCTAATTCAAATTGTGAAGAGGTAGGCGTGTTTTATGTAAATAAAACATGACCCCACTCAAATGACGTTTTTGACTAACGGCGCATGTGCCGTCCGTGAACGTAACCCAGTGCGCATGCTCCTAATTTAACCTGCAAAAAGCCAATGCTTTCGGCATGAACATAAATTACGCACAGCCCTATTCGCGAACGACTTAAGCAAACGACGGAAAATTCGACGCTGGCCCGACGTCCATTCTTAACATAGGATACGCCTCATATAGCAGGGGTAACTTTACGCTGGAAAAAGCCTAACGTAAACAACGTAAAAAAAAATGCGCCGAACGTACGTACGTTTCTGAATCGGCGTATCTACCTAATTTGCATATTCCTTGCGTAAATCTACGGAAGCGCCACCTAGCGGCCAGCATAAATATGCAACTAAGATACGACAGCGTAAGAGACTTACGCCAGTCGGATCTTAGCCAAATTCCGGCGTATCTTGTTTTCTGAATACAGAAAAAAGATACGCCGGAGCATCCTAGAAGTTACGCGGCGTATCAATAGATACGCCAGCGTAACTTCTTTCTGAATCTACCCCTTGGACTTTAAGTGGTTAAGCTTCCTGCATTTACACACAGACATTTACTCTAAGAAGGAAGTTAGTTACAATGTTTCATGTTGTTACAAACTTGCCAGACTGCCTTTACACAAAGAAGTTTATCCCTTTTGATCTAAGAAGGAAGCATTAGTTACAATGTTTCCTGTTAAGAACTTGGCAGACTGATATTTTCTTTTGACAGCTGAGTGAGAGATAAAAGTCTCTCCACTTGTATGAAAGAATCGGCAAACTGCATTGGAGATCGTCAGGGGGGGTTGAATCGAGATCACAATTTTTTTAACGATTAATTGTGCAGCTCTAATGTGAACCTGGGCTTGGGCACATTGGTGTCTACATAAGGAACACAACCTTGAAGAAGGCTACCCATAGACCTGGAAGGGCACCCAGATCATTGCCCGATTGCATGGCTCACATTCATACATAGTGCTTGGCTGAGTGTAAAGGGAAGTGGGAGGAGGAGGAGAAGAATGTAATGTCGGACTCTGACAGTGCTGCATATCCTATTGAAAGTTAGTAGCAATTAAAAGGTTGTTTTTTGTTTGTTTTTTCAGCAATGTTGCATAAGGGGGCCTTATTGCCATACAATATGTTTTCCAATGGGGTGTGATTGGTGCGATCTCTGCCTGCCCGCATAGACCTAAAATCACAGATGTATCTGAAAAGCAGCAAATGGGGTGAAGGTTGTCCCTTGGTAGGAGTCGATAAGGAAATCACAGCTGTCAGCTTGTCTTATTGATTTCAGGTTACAGAATGTAGAGGTGGGGAGTAGCGGGAGTGCTATGTTAGGAATACTGGCTTCCCCGAGGAGCAGCTTGTTTACAATCTCCTGTGCATACATGAGACTTGGCTTAGAATAGCCTTGTTTGAGTGAATTCAGATTAGATACACAAGAGGTTTGGGAGAAAGCCAAAAGCTCTTCCCTCAAATATACAGTATATTATTTATAACACGTTTCTTAATGTATTCATTATTGCCAAACAGGACTAATAACTGCAAAGATCATAAAATTCATGTACACGGCATGACGAGGGTTTCTTACATCATGAAAAAACAAAGCTCTGAGTACTTACACCCTGAGACATGGACCCCTGGAAGGGCTTGAGATAGTGGCTAGGTTTAGCCTCAATGTAGGATTGTGCTTAAAGCGAATCGAAACACAAGAACTTAATATAGTGCAGTTCACCAATCCTTAGATGTGGTGCTTGCCTATCTTTTTTCCTAACCACTTCAATACCACATATATACTGCAACAGAGGAAGAGCCAATCTGCGGGTCTGTCAGACCCAGTGTCCCCCAGCCACCCGTGATTACTCCACAGAGAGGCAGAACCGGGATCTGTAAACAAGGCAGATCCCCGTTCTGACAGAGAACTCTGCTCCTAGTAACCGGGAACAGTGATCTGTGTTCTTCCCCTCAGTCCATTCCCCACACAGTTAGAAAACACTTGCAGGCAACGCACCTAACCCTTTGATCGCCTCTAATGTTGCCCCTTCCCCTGCCAGTGTCATTTATACAGTGATCAGTGCACTTGTTTTAGAACTGATCGCTGCATTGGCGTTGCTGGTCCCAAGAGGTTCCACTTAGTGTCAGATTTGTCCGCCGCTATGTTGCATTCCCGCTAAAAATCGTTGATTACCGCCATTACCAGTAAAGAGAATAAAAAAAATTAAAATCTGTCACTGCGTTTGTAGATGCTATAACTTTTGCGCAAACCAATCAATATACGCTTATTGGGATTTTTTTTAACAAAAACATGTAGAAGAATGCATATTGGCTTAAAATATTGAAGAAATTTGTTTTTTTAATGTTTGGGATATGTATTATAGCAGAAAAGATATATATTTTTTTTCCCCCCCAAAATCTGTCTTTTTGTTTTTAGCGCAAAAAAATTAAAACTGCAGAGGTGATCAAATACCACCAAAAGAAAGCTCTATTTGTGGGAAAAGGACATCAATTTTCTTTGGCTACAGCGTCGCACGACCACGCAATTGTCAGTTGAAGTAACGCAGTGCCGTATCGCAAAAAATGGCCTGGTTATTAAGGGGGTAAAACCTTCCAGGGCTAAAGTGGTTGTAAACCCCAACATATACCCAGTGAAGTGACTGGCCTCAGGTGATTCGCAGAGATGAAACAAATACTCCTGCATAAGTTGTACCTGTTAATCTGCAGTCTTCCCTTCTCTACAGCCATTCAAAGTCCAGAATTTATAAGGCATGTCTGTGCCGTCAGAAAAAAGAGGGCGAAGAGCTAAAATTACACACGGCAGAGCTCAGTGCGGAAAGCTCTGAGAGCCGATTGGATGAAAGAGACACGCACCCTCCACATAGCACACAGGAACCAAGCTGAGGCTGTCAGTCTGCTGGAGATCCCTCCCTTGTCACCATTTTTTTCTTGTTATCTGGAAAACTTGTTAGAAGAGAGTCAAGCTGATAGCAGAGGAGCAAGACAGCAGACAGAAATGACACTTGGTGCTCTGGAATGTGACAAATACACACTACAGAGGGATATGCTTTGTTCATATTTTTTGTCTGAGATTTACAGCCACTTTAATTTTCACTTGGTGATCAGCCAGTGACACACCTCCTAAGTTGGCTACACCCACTTCTCCATTCTGTCTAAGGAGGAGCAATGTCGCCGCCCTTGGACAGCAAAAATGTCAACCTGTGGCGAAGATAGTGTTAGTTGGAATCCTAGATTTATTTGGACTTTCTGGCCTGATCAATTGAAAATTAAGGGGAATAACAAACCAAAAGCAGCCATCTCATGTAAAGATTAGAAATCTGCAATAAATCACACTTTTTGGGGGATTTAGATACAAAAATCATCACAATTTTGGATTTTAAGTGGTATGAATGTTTTTCTGTGCTTCCAATAGATATTAGCCAACTGTGAAAGAAATTTTCGGAAATGGTCAAATCCATTTTTCTCTTTAAATTGTAAAATTGGTCATTTATTTATTAAAATTCTTAAAAGTACAAAATTGTACAAAACACAGTTACCCGTAGGCCTCGATGCGCCAGCAGATGAGTGTACCGATGTACACTCATCTGCTGTGTTTTTGCATACAAATGCCAAGTTATATTTTACTGATGCTGACAACAGATGTTTAATCCTAGTCTATAAAAGAATTTTATAAAGGAAAATGTAAGAACATTTTTGCACTAGTGAGCAATGAATCCTTACAAATGACAAAAATCTGTCAGAACAGTGGCGCACCTTTTGCTGACACCCGAGGCGGGATATTGTATTCACTCAGCCTCTACATGCATGGCACTGTACTTTTATAGTCCTCTTTGTATTGTCATTGTAGTGCTGATCCTTGAAAAAGACAGGCAAGGGCGAGGTTAGTATTGTAGAAACTGTATGTTTATTAAATGAATTTTCTTTATAGATGGATAAAAGTACTGTGGTGTTGTCCCCGGGTTTTGCCAAGCTGAATGTTTGGTTTCATTTTAGTTGTTTTTCCAGCTCCCTTTTTTATGCCTTTTTAAGGCAGCTATAGATGGATCGATTTTCTTCCCTGCAACCATGGGTTGCAGGGAAGAAAACCGCTTGGTTGCCCCATCAACACAGTCAGGGTCGATGGTGGAGTTCTTCATACAGAGCTTTTGCATTTTCCTGGAGTAGGGGTCATGGGGAGTTGTCCCAGCTAGTTGTACCCAAGTTGGTCGATTGGTCAACTTGGGTACAATCAGCCTGCCTATACACGGTTCGAATGTCGGCCGGTCCCTGCTGAACCACCTGAGATTCGAACCGTCTATGTCTGGTTTAAGATTACAAGAAACCAGACTAGAACATTTTGGAAAGTTCAGCTGATTATTTGATAACCTCTTAAGAGCGGCAGCCTTGCTGCTTGCAGTGGCAGGCATGTTAAAGCGGAGTTCCACCCTAAAAAAAAAAAACACATTAAAAAGGCTCAAAAAAATAAAAAAACTTAAATTGAAGAAAAAAAATTTGACTTACCAGAAATCACGGTTTCTAGGCGATCTTCCTAGTCCGCTGCTGGTTGTCGTCCTCATGTTGTCCTCTGGGGAATAGGGAGCGCTGCCTTCTGGGAACTGTATATATCCCAGAGAACATAAAGAGCCGTGCGACTTTTCGCTTTAAAGAGTTTGTAAAGGATTTTTTTTTATCTTAATAGCTTCCTTTACCTTAATGCAGTGCTGTTTTCATGTCCTCATTCGTTTTTGCTCTCAAGTTGCTGTAATTCTTCTTTGATCTCCACACTTCCTGGTTGTCTGTTTCCTGATAACCACAGTGCTGGGAGCTTTCTCTGTGTGGTCACTAATCAAGGAGGTGTGATTACTGTGTGTCTAAAACCCCACAGCACCAATCCGTTTTCGTTTTCCAAATCATCACTGCCCTGTATTGGCTCTGTACATCACAGAAGCAAGTTATATTTTACTGATGCTGACAACAGATGTTTAATCCTAGTCTATAAAAGAATTTTATAAAGGAAAATGTAAGAACATTTTTGCACTAGTGAGCAATGAATCCTTACAAATGACAAAAATCTGTCAGAACAGTGGCGCACCTTTTGCTGACACCCGAGGCGGGATATTGTATTCACTCAGCCTCTACATGCATGGCACTGTACTTTTATAGTCCTCTTTGTATTGTCATTGTAGTGCTGATCCTTGAAAAAGACAGGCAAGGGCGAGGTTAGTATTGTAGAAACTGTATGTTTATTAAATGAATTTTCTTTATAGATGGATAAAAGTACTGTGGTGTTGTCCCCGGGTTTTGCCAAGCTGAATGTTTGGTTTCATTTTAGTTGTTTTTCCAGCTCCCTTTTTTATGCCTTTTTAAGGCAGCTATAGATGGATCGATTTTCTTCCCTGCAACCATGGGTTGCAGGGAAGAAAACCGCTTGGTTGCCCCATCAACACAGTCAGGGTCGATGGTGGAGTTCTTCATACAGAGCTTTTGCATTTTCCTGGAGTAGGGGTCATGGGGAGTTGTCCCAGCTAGTTGTACCCAAGTTGGTCGATTGGTCAACTTGGGTACAATCAGCCTGCCTATACACGGTTCGAATGTCGGCCGGTCCCTGCTGAACCACCTGAGATTCGAACCGTCTATGTCTGGTTTAAGATTACAAGAAACCAGACTAGAACATTTTGGAAAGTTCAGCTGATTATTTGATAACCTCTTAAGAGCGGCAGCCTTGCTGCTTGCAGTGGCAGGCATGTTAAAGCGGAGTTCCACCCTAAAAAAAAAAAACACATTAAAAAGGCTCAAAAAAATAAAAAAACTTAAATTGAAGAAAAAAAATTTGACTTACCAGAAATCACGGTTTCTAGGCGATCTTCCTAGTCCGCTGCTGGTTGTCGTCCTCATGTTGTCCTCTGGGGAATAGGGAGCGCTGCCTTCTGGGAACTGTATATATCCCAGAGAACATAAAGAGCCGTGCGACTTTTCGCTTTAAAGAGTTTGTAAAGGATTTTTTTTTATCTTAATAGCTTCCTTTACCTTAATGCAGTGCTGTTTTCATGTCCTCATTCGTTTTTGCTCTCAAGTTGCTGTAATTCTTCTTTGATCTCCACACTTCCTGGTTGTCTGTTTCCTGATAACCACAGTGCTGGGAGCTTTCTCTGTGTGGTCACTAATCAAGGAGGTGTGATTACTGTGTGTCTAAAACCCCACAGCACCAATCCGTTTTCGTTTTCCAAATCATCACTGCCCTGTATTGGCTCTGTACATCACAGAAGCAGGAAACAACATGCAGAAACGGAACTAGAAACTAGGAGGTACATTATATGATTGATTCTTATCTATTTTTAATAATTTTTAAAAGGAATCGGTTAACTATTATGTCTCTATACCCTGTAAACAGTCATTTCAGCAAAAAAAAAAATTTCCTTTACAACTCCTTTAAGTATGTTAGTTGTGGCTGTCCTAACTGACATCTCATGCTCATTCCTGTGTCATGTTTACTCGAAAGAAATTCTCAGTCCACTTTTAGAAATGGCCAGTTCCACTTGCGAGTGTGTTCTATTTCTACTTGTGTGTGCGTGTGTGTGCGTGTGTGTGCTATGCTTGGCCAAAATGAAAACGGATCAGGGGAGACACTTCATAATTTCTAGTAACTCTTTAACTGGAAAGCCATAGATGACTCCACAGTTAGAATTCCATTCCTTGAGTGTGTCTGATCAGTTTTCCAACTGCCTGCTAAGATTTCAAGCTATCTGTTTCCTTTCTAAGCAAGGAGGCGTTCGCAGAAGTAAGCTTTGTTAAAGGCCTTAACTATAGTATTTTTCCATGTTTATTTTCTTTGCGATTAAAAAAAAAAAAGGTCCTTAGGGGTGGGGTGAGCATTATATTGTCAGCTGTAAGTGTCAATTTGATTGAATTCTTGGCTCCTTATTTTGAAAGATTGTAGCAACTGTTGTCATGCATGTACTGATCCTGCTATTAAGGCCTCATGCACAAGGGCGTTTTTACAGCTGCTTTTAGCAGCATCAGACATTTTTCCTTTTGCAGCTTTAAAACGCTTTTCCATGTTTATTCTAAGTGTCGATGCACACACATGCTTTTAGGAGCTGTAATTGGCATAGACGTTTTCAAGCTGTAAAAAAAAAAAAAAACCCAAGGCCATCGCACGTTCTAAGGACCGGCTGTAAAAAAGTATGACGCTGCTAAAAGCTGCTAAATGTGGCTTAACCCTGGATAAAGCCACGTTAAGCCTTGTCGAGCATTTTTTTTATTTATTTTTTAATGTCAAAATCAATGGTTCCCTCAGAGAGTCCATTGATTTGAATAGAGGTCACACCACAAGTCTTGCGGTGAGGCTTGCACGCTGGATTTAGAAAGGGAACCCTCGCCAAAATGGGAGAAAAAAAATTGGCTCGGGGTTACCCCCAAGAGCATACCAGACTCTTATGCGAGCACGCAGCCCGGCAGGCCAGCAAAGGGTGAACAAACGCCCCCCCACCCCAAAGCACCTTGTCCCCATGTGGATGACGGGGGCCTTTTCCCGACAACCCTGGCTGGTGGTTGTCGGGGGCTGCGGACAGGGGGCTTATCGGAATCTGTAAGCCCCCTTTAATAAGGGGGCACCCAGATCCCGCCCTAGCCTATGTGAAGGAGTATATAGGGTACATTGTACCCCTACCTATTCACCCAAAGAAAGTGTCAAAAATAAAGGTTTTTGATAGTCATTTATTAAAGCAGCTTTGGCATTTCTTCTCCTTCCGATCTCTTCTCCCTCCGGTGATGTCTTCATCCTCTGAATCTTCTCCCTCTGGCGATGTCCTTATCCTCCATTTCTTCTCCCTTTGCTGATGTCTTCTCCCACCGCTGGTTCTCCTCCATCCACTGTCTTCTCCCCCAGTCGGTTCTCCTCTCTCCACTGTCTTCTTCCAACGCTTCTCCACTCTCCTCCCTCTGTTCTTCGGCCGATGTTCTCCCGACGTTCTCTCCCATTGTAATGCTGGGTTGTAATCCTGCCTGTTGTAATCCTGCCCCAATGCACCCACACACCCCATGTTGAGGGCATGGGCCTGCACGAAGGAGCTGTCACCTCCGCTTGCTTCCAGAAGCCATCTCTGCTCGTATCATGGGGCACCACAGCTGACGGGTACCTCGAAAGAGCAGGGAGATAGCCCGCAGATGTCCTCTCATTGGGACAACCAGTCATGCCCCCCCAATGTCACTTGCCCATACATGTTTGAATCTCAAGCGGTCCCTACTAAACTGGCCAAGCTTAAAGCCATCTATGGCTGACTTAGAGCGGAGTTCCACCCAGAAATGGAACTTCCGCTTTAGGGAATCCTGACCCCCTGACATGCCACATTTTCCACAAGTACCCAGCTTCCGCTCCGGACCACCTAGACGGCCCCTCCCAGCAATCTTCTGAGACACGTCACAGGTCCCAGAAGATTGCCCGGCCACTCTGGATGCCCAGCACGAGTCGCACAGTGCACACCCGGCTGTGAAGCCACAAGCTGTTACACCCCAGTTCCCACAGTAGTGATGTCGACGCTGCGTAAAGGAGCGAGGGTTCGGGCGGCTAAATCGCTGGACCATGGGACAGGTAAGTGTGTGTTAAGTCAGCAGCTACACACAAAAATGGATGGAACTCCATTTTAAGCTTCTGAACAGGCTCACAAGTTCAGTAGGTGCTGTCATACGTCCGTTTCATCACTTCTTTGTAATGAGTACCGGACTTCTGCTTCTTCGTGTTGGACCATCACCAAGCTAGGTCACCTTATTGGCTCGCATGACTGTGTGGAAACTGGTGGGCCATCTTGGATCACGACCAGGGTGTAGTTTCCTTGTATCTGGTGCATTCATTGCTTTGGAGCCTGCATTGTTCTTCTGCAGCCTGTTCAATACCTTTTGGCCTCGCGCACAATGACGATTTGAGACTTCCAACATAACTTTCAGGCTTATTTCTGCACCCAGGACAGACAACTGCAACATACAGCTGCCCATAGTAATAAATGTCTCTTCTGTGCCCCCCCATCCCCGGCCCCCCCACTCACCTACTTTCGATGGGAGACAGAGCCATCTCCTTCTATGCTCCTGAACTCTGGAATTCACTTCCAAAGAACATCAGAGAGTCATCTTCTCTGAACTCATTCAAATAAATCTAAAACCTTTTTTCTTTTGACAAGCTTTCACATAATTGTCCCCCTTTTTTTTTTTTTTTTTTCCCCCTCACTTTTTTATCTGTGCATTTCTTGTGTTTTAGTTTCTCTGGTCTTTGTAAAGCGCATTGAGAAGTTACCTGTAAAGGCTGCTATGAAAAATAGAGATTATTATAAGTGGTTATACACTATGCTTGCATAAACTCACATGGCCGTAAATTCTGGAACTCGCACAAGCTGTGTTCGGGGATTTACACCTGTGTATGATTTTTTTTTTTTTTTTTTTTTGAAAAACGCACCAAAGAAGCTCATATACCAAATTATGGCACTGAGCCAGATGTGTTGCGTATTTTGCCACATGTTTTTTTTGTGCTTTTTGTCACTTTGCAATCATAGCAAAATCACACAACGTTTGGAGTCATTAAGAAATGACACCAGAAGCACGCTGCATGTTTTGTTACAATTCTGGAATCTCGGGCAGAATGGTGCGACTCGGGTGTGAACAGGGCCTAAATAGAGCGCACTATGCTCAACCTGGGTGGACCGATATCTGTGTGCAGTAGGTGGTGGTGCTGCAGTAAGGTCTCCCCTATGTATCCAGCTGAAAAAAATATATACTGCCACTTGTCCTTGGGCTTGTAAATCTTCTTTATTAGACACTCGGGTAAAAGTCACAAATGCAACAGTGCTGACATGTTTCAGCTGCGAATGGCCTTCACTCAGCAAGCAAGCTCCAGGATGCAAGGCCTTTTGTGGCTGAAACATGTCAGTACTGTTGCATTTGTGACTTTTACCAGAGTGTCTAATGAGGAAGATTTTCAAGCCCAAGGACAAGTTCTGGTATTTACTTTGCAGTATCGTTTTCTTTTTGTGGGGGAAGTGTACCTATTCTTGACAGGTACCATCCCTCACTTCGGCTTGGATTGCCTAACCATAGGCGATCTGAGGTGTACGTTTAATAAACCGTGATAAGCGGAGATCATGATGATCACGGCTGATCACTGCTTATCACAGAGCATTGCAGGTTTAATAAACTGTGATAAGGAGCAGAGAACACATTCTTCACTTCACATCACATCACATCACATCACATGGATGTTTTGTCACAAACGGCCAGTTTAATAAACCGTGATCTGAAGATTTCACAGCTCTTCACCTGAAATATCTCCCTTCCAGATTCACCAGCTCAGAGGTGGAGAATCTGGGAGAGAAGCTGGTGTGATAAGAGGAAGAAGGCTTATTTCTTCCTAATTTCAACACCAGTGGGTTAAAAATGAATATTAACAACAATATACGTGTGTGTGTGTGTGTGTGTGTGTGTGTGTGTGTGTGTGTGTGTATGTGTATATATGTGTATATATATATATATATATATATATATATATATATATATATATATATATATATACACACACACACACACATACAGTATCTATATAACACGTGTGTGTGTGTATATATATATATATATATATATATATATATATATATATATATATATACACACACACACACACACACACACACACACACACACACACACACACACACACATATATACCGTATTTATCGGCGTATACGCGCACTTTTTTCCCCTCAAAATCAGGGCAAAATTGTGTGTGCACGATATACGCCGATACTTGCTTCCCGCACTGTGTTTGAACTTTGCCGCCGATCCCTGCTTCCCGCGCTGTGTTTGAACGCTGCTGCAGACATATACCGAGCGCAGTATACTCGGGTACAGTCGGCCAGGCTCAGCTCCCTTCTAGGTTATGCGAGAGGAGCCGAGCGTGCCCGAGTGTACTGCGCTCGGTATATGTCGGCGGCGTTCAAACACAGCGCGGGAAGCAGGGATCGGCTCAGAGACAGCGCAGGAGCAGCGGGGAGGACACCACGAAGGTCGCAGAAGGACGCCAGACCGGACAAGGCCACCGATGGACGCCAGGCAAGACACCAAAACTGTAAGTAATAAAAAATAAATAAAATTCAGGAATTTCACGTCCAGAGTAGGGGTGCGCGCTATACGCGGGTGCGCACAATAGGCTGATAAATACGGTATATATGTATGTATATATATGTGTATGTGTGTGTATATATATATATGTATATATATATATATATATATATATATATATATATATATATATATATATATAATATGTTATCACATGTCTGAAAACATTAATTACATGTTCTTTTAAACGTTAGTTTCACTTTTTGAACTGGGCTGCACCATAATCTCACAATATCTCACAAGATTACAGGCAGTCCACCCACTTTTACACAGATCTCGGCTGTTTTCAGAGAAAAAACTTCACCTCTGTTCACCATCTGAGAACTGAAGTTCTCAGTTTATTAAACCGGCTGCAGAGGAGATAATTCTCCTCATGAGAACTGCCGTGAACTGCTGTGAACTGAATGGAGAAAAAACTTCACAGTTTATTAAACGGACACCTGAGTGTAAGTTCTCCCCCCTCCTTCTTCTGCGACACATCACAGGTCCCCGAACGCTGTGGGACCATTTACACTTGCGCAGTGGGCAACCGGCTGTAAAACCATAAGGAATTTCATCCGGCTGCCAACAGTTAAAATGCCAGCGCCAGGAACCCAAAGACCGGTGAAGAACCGAACTTGGGCGAGGAAACCACTGATACCTGGACAAGTAACAGTCTGTTTATTAAAAGTCAGTAGGTACAGTTTTTGTATCTAACGTTTACAGTGGTTATAAATCAGGGTTTGACAAATTTGCTTGGAATCTAGGAGCCAGCTAAAAAAGTTAGGAGCCAGAAAATGCGCCCCGTCGAGCTCGCGCACAGAAGCGAACACATCCGTGAGCAGCGCTTGCATATGTAAACGGTATTCAAACCACACGTGAGGTATCGACACGATCGCTAGAGCGAGAGCAATAATTCTAGCTCTAGACCTCCTCTGTAACTCAAAACATGCAACCTGTATATTTTTTTTAAAAGTCGCCTATGGAGATTTTAAAGGGTAAAAGTTTGTCGGCATTCCACGAGCAGACGCAATTTTGAAGCGTGACATGTTGGGTATCAATTTACTTGGCGTAACATTATCTTTCATAATATCTGTCCTATTTTTTTTATTAAAAAAAGTGTATTTTCCCCCCAAAAAAAGTGCACTTGTAAGACTGCTGCGCAAATACGGTGTGACAAAGTATTGCAACGATCGCCATTTTTTTCTTTAGGGTGTTAGAATAAAAAATATATATATATAATGTTTGGGGGTTCTAATTCGAGGGAAGGAGATGGCAGTGAAAATAGTGAAAAATTACACAAATTATAATTGCTCCAATGCCAATGTAATGCCAACGGCCACCACCAGATGGCGCCTGCTCACAGAAGCTTCCGAAGAGCATGGGACTTCACAAGGCCGCGGCCTCAATTACCGGCCGCCGCGATCGCGCGGCGGAGGAGGTGGGGCGCATCGGACATGCAAGATCCCAACTTCCCTGCCACGGCCGGTAATTGAGTCCGCGGCTTTGCGGCCTTGTAGGCCGCAAAGCCACGGCCTCAATTACTGGCAGGCGCCAGGTCACAATTTTTGGTCGCCAATGCGATCTGGCGCCCGGATATTGTCAACCCCTGTTATAAACCCTCGTGTTTTTTCACCTTAATGCATCTGTGTCCGACCCCCTGTTTTACTTACCTGAGCCCCATACTTCCGTGGGCGTGATCCCGTGTTGCTCTCTTCATGGCTTCTCGGATCTTCATTGGATAGATTGATTGCAGCACAGCCAAAAAAAAACAAACGCAGGTACTAAAGGTTCAATTCAAGGTTCAAAGTAAACTTGGGGGGGGGGGGGCGGGGTCAGGCACATCAAGGTGTTTTTTCATAGGATGCATTAAGGTGATAAAACATGAGAGCCAGTTCACACCACATGCAGTCCAGTGCATTTGTGTTCTGCATCAAAAACGCATGAAAAGCAGGTTATATGGTTTCCAATGGCATAGTTCACCCCAGTGCAGTCAGTTCCACTGCATTTCAGTTCCAGAGAAAAAGTAGAGCATGCTGCATTTTTCCTGCATTTGGCTGTACTGAAATGCAGTAAATGCTAGTTCACACCATGTAGTCAGTTTCTGCACTGGAAACTGACTGCATGGTGTGAACTAGAGCCATTGGAATACATGGAAAACACAGTGCATGTATTTTGTGCAGAAAAAAAGCGCACGGAACTGCGTCTTGTGTGAACTGGGCCTTAAACACATCAAAAACGCACTGGAAAGCATCAAACGTACTGGACCCTAGTATAGTAAGAAAAAAAGCACCTGGAATCGCAACAAAAATGCACCAGAACGCATAAAATTAATATTTAAAACGTGCATGCCGAAAAGCATCAGGAACGGATCTGCAGTGCGTTTTTGTGGTATGAACTGGTCCCTAGAACTTTTACGTGAGTCAGTTGTAGAGCAATCTGATACAGCAATACATTATTCCAAAAAACTGCCTTGGTGTTCATCACAAGTATACATAAGAAGTTACATAGAACAGTAAATTAGAATAAGTTTTCTATTTGACATGATAATGTAAATGGGATGAATGAGTTGCATTCAGTAATCAGGTGACCAACCTGTCAGAATACCAACTAGCTGTGTTTGTATTATATGGCGGTTGGCTGGTTATGTAGTGATTATTTGATTGTATCACTGGAAGAGAGAACATTAGCCATTTCTGCTGCTGATTTCCCCAACTGTCAGGGATCAGAAATGCAAAGAATAGCTGACCTCATTCCTTGTGACGAAATCCCCATAAACCAATGTGCTAGTACTAGCCGTCATTATGTGCTTTGCTGGCTTTTTTTTATATGAATCAATCCCAGACTATGGGAAAAAAATCATGTGTATTACTTTGTTGGGCGAAGAAAAATGGAGTACCCATAGCAACCGCAATTGTGCTGGGCTTGATTCTGTAAGGTCAATTGTTTCTGATGGGCTGCTGTACTTTGTTTTGTACTGTTTATTGAATGTTAATGTTATGTGTTTTTTTTGTGTATGTTTTTTTCTTTCTCCATCTTCTGTGAAAGCACATAGCAGGAAATATTTTCAACCAATATGTTTGGCGCAAGACGTAGGGAACAAGGCCTAAACCTTCTTTAAAGTGTTTTTTTTTTTAACCCAAAAACAAATTGCATGACAAGTCGCACCACCTTGTCTCCTTTTTATGGAAGGAGGGGGATTGGGTAATGGTTTACAGAAGGAAAATCATTTGATTTGTGCTTTCAGTTCAGTGCACAGTAAGTGACAAGGACACTGTATTCTGGCGAGATCAACAGCTATTTCTTTGTACTTGCTGAAAATATTCTTACCCTGAAAAAAGAAAAACGAATGCAGCCCCCAGATCTAAGGACAGCTAAGGCTGCATTCACATCTAGGCGGACAAAATCGCAGCGTTTTGTCCCGCGAATTGCGGCGACAAATAGCGGCGTTTTGTACCGCGATTTGCGGCGACAAAACGCCGCGATTGTCCGCCTAGATGTGCCCCTAGATTGTCCCCCTATGGAGATGGTTCCCATCTCCTATGCCGAACGCCGAAAGCCGCCTGAAAAAAAGGTCTGGGACTTTTTTCCAGGCGGCAGGCGTGGAGATGTGAACCATCTCCATAGAGGGCAATGTTAAATCATCCCTCTGGCGTGTCGGGGCGGCAGCGGGCGTCACACTACAGGCGACAAAACGCCTAGGTGTGAATGGGCTCTCAGATGTATTTTATTATAATTTTTAACAGAAAAAATTATAATTTTGTTTTAGATATCATTTAAAGTGTAACTAAACACAAAAATGTAAATATTGATGCTTACCAGCTTTATTTATTTGTACACCGTAATCCTGTGAATAACACACTTCCTTTGGCAAGTTGGCTAGATAACCTGAAAAGAAAATGAATGCTACCATCACATGGAAGGACTGGGAAATGGCAATATATTCGATTTTTGTTCTTGGGTTTTGTTCCCCTTTATATGTTGCCGTTTCACTAGATAAGACATCGGTGAAGATGTCGGTTCACACCTGTATTTCACAGGAACGCGGTCTGCGTCCCGAACGCCTCAGTGCGGTGTGATTTTTAGCCCCATTCATTTGAGTGGGCTGCAGTCACACTGGGTCGCAATAGGGTTTAGGTCTGGAGACATGCTTGGCCAGTCCATCACCTTTACCCTCAGCTTCTTTAGCAAAGCAGTGGTCGTCTTGGAGGTGTGTTTGGGGTCATTATCATGTTGGAATACTGCCCTGCGGCCCCCGTCTCTGAAGGGAGGGGGATCATGCTGTGCTTCAGTATATCACAGTACATGTTGGCATTCATGGTTCCCTCAATGAACTGTAGCTCCCCAGTGTCGGAAGCACTCATGCAGCCCCAGACCATAACACTCCCATCACAATGCTTGACTGTAGGCAAGACATACTTGTCTTTGTACTCCTCACCTGGTTGCCGCCACACATGCTTGACACCATCTGAACCAAATGAGTTTATTTTGGTCTCATCAGACCACAGGGCATGGTTGCAGTAATCCATGTCCTTAGTCTGCTTGTCTTCAGCAAACTGTTTGCGGCTTTCTTGTGCATTATCTTTAGATGAGGCTTCCTTCTGGGACGACAGCCATACAGACCAATTTGATGCAGTGTGCGGCATATGGTCTGACACTGACAGGCTGACACCCCCACCCCTTCAACCTCTGCAGCAATGTTGGCAGCACTAATACGTCTATTTCACAAGGACAACCTATGAGAACGACGCTGAGCATGTGTGCTCAACTTCTTGGCCGACAATGACGAGGTTTGTTCTGAGTGGAACATGTCCTGTTAAACTGCTGTATGGTCTTGGTCACCGTGCTGCAGGTCAGTTTCAGGGTCTTGGCAATCTTCTTATAGCTTAGGCAGAGAGTTCTTTGCCATGAGGGGCCATGTTGAACTTACAGTGACCAGTATGAGAGAGTGAGAGCGATTAACACCAAATTTAACACACCTGCTCCCCATTCCCGCCTAAGTCCTTGTAACACTAACAAGTCGCATGACAGTGGGGAGGGAAAATGACTAATTTGGACATTTTCACTTAGGGGTGTACTCCCCTTTGTTGCCAGCGGTTTGGACATTGATGGCTGTGTGAGTTATTTTGAGGGGACAGCAAATGTACACTGTTATACAAGCTGTACACTCACTACTTTACATTGTAGCAAAGTGTCATTTCTTCAGTGTTGTCACATGAAAAGATATAATAAGATATTTACAGAAATGTGAGGGGTGTACTCACTTTTGTGAGATACTGTGTATAGACTGATGTAATGCCAATCCAGTGGTTTCAATACTTTCGAACAATAAGTATGCAGATATGTCATTTTTGGTTTCATTTGGCTGTACATTATTGGTTTCAATTCATTGGGCCAAGATCAAGTGTGCGTGGTCCAGTGCATTGAAAAGTACTGAAGATATGCTCAGCTCGGTAACTAGCGTTTTTTCTTAGGATAGGAATGGCAGCCTATACATTTCTGCCAGTGCTGAACTGGTGATATTTTCTTGTTTGTATTTGCCATCTATATACTTGATGATTTATTAACTGTTTATTTACCGCTTGCCGACCGCCGCACAAACTTACACGTCGGCAGAATGTTACGGACAGGCAAATGGGCGTACATGTATGTCCCTTTAAATTTGCTGCCGTGTGGTCACAAGCGTCGTGATGGTGCCTGCGGGACCCGTGGACTCAATGTCCGCCGGTGTCTTGCAATCGGGTCAAGGAGCTGAAGAACGAGAAGATGCCAGTGTAAACACAACATCTCCCCGTTCTTCCTGGTGAAATGTCACTGATCGAATGCGCCTTCTCATCGGGAACAGCGATCAGTGACGTGTCACTCTTAGCCACGCCCCCTAACAGTTAGAATCACTCCCTAGGACACACTTAACCCCTTCCTAACCCCCTGGTGGTTAACACCTTCACTGCCAGTCACATTTACACATTAATCAGTGCATTTTTATAGCATTGGTCGCTGCATAAATATGAATGGTCCCATAACAGTGCCCAAAGTGTCCCATGTGTCCGCCATAATGTCGCAGTCATGATAAAAATCACTGATCACCGCCATTACTAGTTATATATATATATATATATATATATATATATATATATATATATATCCCCTATTTTGTAGACGCTGTAACTTTTGCGCAAACCAATCAATAAATGCTTCTTGCGATTTTATTTTTTATTTTTTTTCCTTATCAAAAATATGTAGAAGTATACGTATCGGCCTAAACTGAGTAAAAAAACATTTTTTTTCTATATTTTTGGGGATATTTATTATAGCAAAAAGTAGAAAATATTGCTTTTTTTGAAAATGTTGGTTTTTACCACCAAAAGAAAGATCTTATTGTGGGAAAAAAAGGAAGTCAATTTTGTTTGGGAGTCACGTCGCACGACCGCGCAATTGTCAGTTAAAGCGACACCGTGCCGAATCGCAAAAAGTGCTCTGGTCTTTGGCCAGCCAAATGGTTCGGAGCTGAAGTAGTTAATGGATGTTGTTGTGTTGCGCGTGAAATAACAACAAAATATAAATGTCTTGGTAGGTGTAGGCATAGTAATTTACCACAACTGATGTTGTCTTTAGAGTCATGAGTTTGGTATCTGTCACCTAGCTGATACTTAATAAACACATCGGTGGCACTTATTTGCTTCTATCTGGCGTTTGGCTGGGAAAATTGTGGGTCATGTGCTACACAAGTTAGTGCGAAGGTACTTTTTTTTTTTTTTTTTTTTTTTTTTCAAGAATTGACAATTTTCGCGAATTTTTCAATTATGGCTGTTTTTAATTACTACTAATAAATCTTGGTACTTCTATTGGGAGCACTAGAGGATACACGAGACAATAGCCTCTTCCTGCTAGCTCTGTTGATCTAACATCAGAACACCACTAAACACTGGGCTTGGCTTTCTGGTTTAGTGAAAGAAACGACTTCCAAGCAAACCCTTTGCAAGGCTCCATTCACACTAATGAGTGTTTTGGTGCATTTTGCAGAAATGCAGGTCATTTTTATTTATTTTTTTAAACATCGGTTGCTATGGAACACGTTCACATTAATGCATTTTTGTGCCTCTCTGTTATTGGACTTCAAGGGACCCGCATCCAAAATGCAAGTACTGCGTTTTTACCGCGATTTGTGTTGTGCGATTTTTGTCTTTTTTTTTTTTTTTTTTTTTTCATTCACTGTTTATAGCTGGTTGCTAAGGAGTGGGTCGGGAAACTGGCCGCCACATCCTTGGCAACGGATGAGTCATCATCTGAATGTAAGAAAAAAAAAAATTCAGGCTACAAAAGTACACAAAAGAAACCGCATAGGCGCCCCCTCCTGGGAACTACATCTGTGCGGCAGGACGCTCTCTACGTGTTAGAGACCTCAAGGAGGTGTGAATTACTGGGCGTGCCGCAATGCATACTGGGAAATTAAGTTCTTACATGAACGAACGATGCAAACCAGGAAGTGAATGAGAGAACAGAAACTAAAATGCCGGAGGTGATATAGATGAAGGAATTTAATAGGTATTTACTCGTTTAACAGAATCGTTAAACTATTCTGTCTGTCTACCTTGCAGACATAAATTTTAGGCAAAAAAAT